>NC_090451.1:367626791-372426791 GCF_031143425.1 Pleurodeles waltl
GCATTTACCTTGATGCCTTGGAGCTATTTTCCACTTGAATGCAAGGCAGTGTGCTCCCTTTTTCTTTTTGGATGTCTAAATGATGGCTTCCGTGAGCCTCTTGCTGAGGAGCACTGGCGATGCACCTGTGCGCCTACTGAGTGGTACAAACACCTGTGAAGACGTTTGGCGGCATTTCAAGCGACCCCTTCAGTTACATATGCTCTCTGCTGATGACGGCCGAAAGCCAGAAACACGTATCCAGAGATACGGCACTCGGCGCACCAACCTTAGGTGAAAGACTTTCTACAGCGATACAGCACTTGTTGCACCTATTTAGGGTGAATAATTTTTTGAAAAATTCTCACAATTATATTTAAATGACTGCATTTACCCTGATGCCTTGGGGCTATTTTCCACTTGAATGCAAGGCAGTGTGCTCCCTTTTTCTTTTTGGATGTCTAAATGACGGCTCCTGTGAGCCTCTTGCTGACGAGCACTGGCGATGCACATGTGCGCCTACTGAGTGGTACAAAAACCTGTGAAGACGTTTGGCGGCATTTCAAGCGACCCCTTCAGTTACATATGCTCTCTGCTGATGACGGCCAAAAGCCAGAAACACGTGTCCAGAGATACGGCACTCGCTGCACCTACCTTAGGTGAAAGACTTTCTACAGCGATACGGCACTTGCTGCAGCTACTGAGGGTGAATAATTTTTTGAAAAATTCGCGCAATTATATTTAAACTTCTGCATTTACCATGATGCTTTGGGGCTATTTTCCACTTGGATGCAAGGCAGTGTGCTCCCTTTTTCTTTTTGGATGTCTAAATGACGGCTCCCGTGAGCCTCTTGCTGACGAGCACTGGCGATGCACCTGTGCGCCTACTGAGTGGTACAAAAACCTGTGAAGACGTTGGGCAGCATTTCAAGCGACCCCTTCAGTCACATATGCTCTCTGCTGATGACGGCCGAAAGCCAGAAACACATGTCCAGAGATACGGCACTCGCTGCACCTACCTTAGGTGAAAGACTTTCTACAGCGATATGGCACTTGCTGCACCTACTTAGGGTGAATACATTTTTGAAAAATTCTTGCAATTATATTTAAATGACTGCATTTACCTTGATGCCTTGGAGCTATTTTCCACTTGAATGCAAGGCAGTGTGCTCCCTTTTTCTTTTTGGATGTCTAAATGATGGCTTCCGTGAGCCTCTTGCTGAGGAGCACTGGCGATGCACCTGTGCACCTACTGAGTGGTACAAACACCTGTGAAGACGTTTGGCGGCATTTTAAGCGACCCCTTCAGTTACGTATGCTCTCTGCTGATGACGGCCGAAAGCCAGAAACACGTATCCAGAGATACGGCACTCGGCGCACCAACCTTAGGTGAAAGACTTTCTACAGCGATACGGCACTTGTTGCACCTACTTAGGGTGAATAATTTTTTGAAAAAGTCTCTCAATTATATTTAAATGACTGCATTTACCATGATGCCTTGGGGCTATTTTCCACTTGAATGCAAGGCAGTGTGCTCCCTTTTTCTTTTTGGATGTCTAAATGACGGCTCCCGTGAGCCTCTTGCTGACGAGCACTGGCGATGCACCTGTGCGCCTACTGAGTGGTACAAAAACCTGTGCAGACGTTTGGCGGCATTTCAAGCGACCCCTTCAGTTACGTATGCTTTCTGATGATGACGGCCGAAAGCCAGAAACACGTGTCCAGAGATACGGCACTCGCTGCACATACATTAGGTGAAAGACTTTCTACAGTGATACGGCACTTGCTGCACCTAATTAGGGTGAATAATTTTGTGAAAAATTCTCGCAATTATATTTAAATGACTGCATTTACCATAATGCCTTGGGGCTATTTTCCACTTGAATGCAAGGCAGTGTGCTCCCTTTTTCTTTTTGGATGTCTAAATGACGGCTCCCGTGAGCCTCTTGCTGACGAGCACTGGCGATGCACCTGTGCGCCTACTGAGTGGTACAAAAACCTGTGCAGACGTTTGGCGGCATTTCAAGCGACCCCTTCAGTTACATATGCTCTCTGCTGATGACAGCCGAAAGCCAGAAACACGTGTCCAGAGATACGGCACTCGCTCCACCTACCTTAGGTGAAAGACTTTCTACAGCGATACGGCACTTGCTGCACCTACTGAGGGTGAATAATTTTTTGAAAAATTCTCGCAATTATATTTAAATGACTGCATTTACCATGATGCCTTGGGGCTATTTTCCACTTGAATGGAAGGCAGAGTGCTCTCTTTTTCTTTTTGGATGTCTAAATGACGGCTCCCGTGAGCCTCTTACTGACGAGCACTGGCGATGCACCTGTGCGCCTACTGAGTGGTACAAAAACCTGTGAAGACGTTTGGCGGCATTTCAAGCGACCCCTTCAGTTACATATGCTCTCTGCTGATGACGGCCGAAAGCCAGAAACACGTGTCCAGAGATACGGCACTCGCTGCACCTACCTTAGGTGAAAGACTTTCTACAGCGATATGGCACTTGCTGCACCTACTTAGGGTGAATAAGTTTTTGAAAAATTCTTGCAATTATATTTAAATGACTGCATTTACCATGATGCCTTGGAGCTATTTTCCACTTGAATGCAAGGCAGTGTGCTCCCTTTTTCTTTTTGGATGTCTAAATGACGGCTCCCGTGAGCCTCTTGCTGACCTGCACTGGCGATGCCCCTGTGCGCCTACTGAGTGGTACAAAAACCTGTGCAGACGTTTGGCGGCATTTCAAGCGACCCCTTCAGTTACGTATGCTTTCTGCTGATGACGGCCGAAAGCCAGAAACACGTGTCCAGAGATACGGCACTCCCTGCACCTACATTAGGTGAAAGACTTTCTACAGCGATACGGCACTTGCTGCACCTAATTAGGGTGAATAATTTTTTGAAAAATTCTCGCAATTATATTTAAAGGACTGCATTTACCATAATGCCTTGGGGCTATTTTCCACTTGAATGCAAGGCAGTGTGCTCCCTTTTTCTTTTTGGATGTCTAAATGACGGCTCCTGTCAGCCTCTTGCTGACGAGCACTGGCGATGCACCTGTGCGCCTACTGAGTGGTACAAACACCTGTGAAGACGTTTGGCGGCATTTCAAGCGACCACTTCAGTTACATATGCTCTCTGCTGATGACGGCCGAAAGCCAGAAACACGTGTCCAGAGATACGGCACTCGGCACACCAACCTTAGGTGAAAGACTTTCTACAGCGATACGGCACTTGTTGCACCTACTTAGGGTGAATAATTTTTTGAAAAAGTCTCTCAATTATATTTAAATGACTGCATTTACCATGATGCCTTGGGGCTATTTTCCACTTGAATGCAAGGCAGTGTGCTCCCTTTTTCTTTTTGGATGTCTAAATGACGGCTCCTGTGAGCCTCTTGCTGACGAGCACTGGCGATGCACCTGTGCGCCTACTGAGTGGTACAAAAACCTGTGCAGACGTTTGGCGGCATTTCAAGCGACCCCTTCAGTTACGTATGCTTTCTGATGATGACGGCCGAAAGCCAGAAACACGTGTCCAGAGATACGGCACCCGCTGCACCTACCTTAGGTGAAAGACTTTCTACAGCGATACGGCACTTGCTGCACCTACTGAGGGTGAATCATTTTTTGAAAAATTCTCGCAATTATATTTAAATGACTACATTTACCATGATGCCTTGGGGCTATTTTCCACTTGAATGCAAGGCAGAGTGCTCTCTTTTTCTTTTTGGATGTCTAAATGACGGCTCCCGTGAGCCTCTTGCTGACGAGCACTGGCGATGCACCTGTGCGCCTACTGAGTGGTACAAAAACCTGTGAAGACGTTTGGCGGCATTTCAAGCGACCCCTTCAGTTACATATGCTCTCTGCTGATGACGGCCGAAAGCCAGAAACATGTGTCCAGAGATACGGCACTAGCTGCACCTACCTTAGGTGAAAGACTTTCTACAGCGATATGGCACTTGCTGCACCTACTTAGGGTGAATAAGTTTTTGAAAAATTCTTGCAATTATATTTAAATGACTGCATTTACCATGATGCCTTGGAGCTATTTTCCACTTGAATGCAAGGCAGTGTGCTCTCTTTTTCTTTTTGGATGTCTAAATGACGGCTCCCGTGAGCCTCTTGCTGACGAGCACTGGCGATGCACCTGTGGCCCTACTGAGTGCTACAAAAACCTTTGAAGACGTTTGGCGGCATTTCAAGCGACCCCTTCAGTTACATATGCTCTCTGCTGATGACGGCCGAAAGCCAGAAACATGTTTCCAGAGATACGGCACTCGCTGCACCTACCTTAGGTGAAAGACTTTCTACAGCGATACAGCACTTGTTGCACCTAGTTAGGGTGAATAATTTTTTGAAAAATTCTCTCAATTATATTTAAATGACTGCATTTACCATGATTCCTTGGGGCTATTTTCCACTTGAATGCAAGGCAGTGTGCTCCCTTTTTCTTTTTGGATGTCTAAATGACGGCTCCCGTGAGCCTCTTGCTGACCTGCACTGGCGATGCACCTGTGCGCCTAATGAGTGGTACAAAACCTGTGCAGACGTTTGGCGGCATTTCAAGCGACCCCTTCAGTTACGTATGCTTTCTGCTGATGACGGCCGAAAGCCAGAAACACGTGTCCAGAGATACGGCACTCGCTGGACCTACATTAGGTGAAAGACTTTCTACAGCAATACGGCACTTGCTGCACCTAATTAGGGTGAATATTTTTTTAAAAAATTCTCGCAATTATATTTAAAGGACTGCATTTACCATAATGCCTTGGGGCTATTTTCCACTTGAATGCAAGGCAGTGTGCTCCCTTTTTCTTTTTGGATGTCTAAATGACGGCTCCCGTGAGCCTGTTGCTGACGAGCACTGGCGATGCACCTGTGCGCCTACTGAGTGGTACAAGAACCTGTGAAGACGTTTGGCGGCATTTCAAGCGACCCCTTCAGTTACATATGCTCTCTGCTGATGACGGCCGAAAGCCAGAAACACGTGTCCAGAGATACGGCACTCGCTGCACCTACCTTAGGTGAAAGACTTTCTACAGCGATACAGCACTTGTTGCACCTACTTAGGGTGAATAATTTTTTGAAAAATTCTCTCAATTATATTTAAATGACTGCATTTACCATGATGCCTTTGGGCTATTTTCCACTTGAATGCAAGGCAGTGAGCTCCCTTTTTCTTTTTGGATGTCTAAATGACGGCTCCCGTGAACCTCTTGCTGACGAGCACTGGCGATGCACCTGTGCGCCTACTGAGTGGTACAAAAACCTGTGAAGACGTTTGGCGGCATTTCAAGCGACCCCTTCAGTTACGAATGCTTTCTGATGATGACGGCCGAAAGCCAGAAACACGTCTCAAGAGATACGGCACTCGCTGCATATACATTAGGTGAAAGACTTTCTACAGCGATACGGCACTTGCTGCACCTAATTAGGGTGAATAATTTTTTGAAAAATTCTCGCAATTATATTTAAATGACTGCATTTACCATAATGCCTTGTGGCTATTTTCCACTTGAATGCAAGGCAGTGTGCTCCCTTTTTCTTTTTGGATGTCTAAATGACGGCTCCCGTGAGCCTCTTGCTGATGAGCACTGGCGATGCACCTGTGCGCCTACTGAGTGGTACAAAAACCTGTGCAGACGTTTGGCGGCATTTCAAGCGACCCCTTCAGTTACATATGCTCTCTGCTGATGACGGGCGAAAGCCAGAAAAACGTGTCCAGAGATACGGCACTTGCTGCACCTACCTTAGGTGAAAGATTTTCTACAGCGATACGGCACTTGCTGCAGCTACTGAGGGTGAATAATTTTTTGAAAAATTCTTGCAATTATATTTAAATGACTGCATTTACCATGATGCCTTGGGGCTATTTTCCACTTGAATGCAAGGGAGAGTGCTCCCTTTTTCTTTTTGGATGTCTAAATGACGGCTCCCGTGAGCCTCTTGCTGACGAGCACTGGCGATGCACCTGTGCGCCTACTGAGTGGTACAAAAACCTGTGAAGACGTTTGGCGGCATTTCAAGCGACCCCTTCAGTTACATATGCTCTCTGCTGATGACGGACGAAAGCCAGAAACACGTGTCCAGAGATACGGCACTCGCTGCACCTACCTTAGGTGAAAGACTTTCTACAGCGATACGGCACTTGCTGCACCTACTGAGGGTGAATAATTTTTTGAAAAATTCTTGCAATTATATTTAAATGGCTGCATTTACCATGATGCCTTGGAGCTATTTTCCACTTGAATGCAAGGCAGTGTGCTCCCTTTTTCTTTTTGGATGTCTAAATGACGGCTTCTGTGAGCCTCTTGCTGACGAGCACTGGTGATGCACCTGTGCGCCTACTGAGTGGTACAAAAACCTGTGAAGACGTTTGGCGGCATTTCAAGTGACCCCTGCAGTTACATATGCTCTCTGCTGATGACGGCCAAAAGCCAGAAACACGTGTCCAGAGATACGGCACTCGCTGCACCTACCTTAGGTGAAAGACTTTCTACAGCGATACGGCACTTGCTGCACCTACTGAGGGTGAATAATTGTTTGAAAAATTCTCGCAATTATATTTAGATGACTGCATTTACCATGATGCCTTGGGGCTATTTTCCACTTGAATGCAAGGCAGTGTGCTCCCTTTTTCTTTTTGGATGTCTAAATGACGTCTCCCGTGAGCCTCTTGCTGACGAGCACTGGCGATGCACCTGTGCGCCTACTGAGTGGTACAAAAACCTGTGAAGACGTTTGGCGGCATTTAAAGCGACCCCTTCAGTTACATATGCTCTCTGCTGATGAAGGCCGAAAGCCAGAAACACGTGTCCAGAGATACGGCACTCGCTGCACCTACCTTAGGTGAAAGACTTTCTACAGCGATATGGCACTTGCTGCACCTACTTAGGGTGAATAATTTTTTGAGAAATTCTTGCAATTATATTTAAATGACTGCGTTTACCATGATGCCTTGGAGCTATTTTCCACTTGAATGCAAGGCAGTGTGCTCCCTTTTTCTTTTTGGATGTCTAAATGACGGCTTCCGTGAGCCTCTTGCTGACGAGCACTGGCGATGCACCTGTGCGCCTACTGAGTGGTACAAAAACCTGTGAAGACGTTTGCCGGCATTTCAAGCGACCCCTTCAGTTACATATGCTCTCTGCTGATGACGGCCGAAAGCCAGAAACACGTGTCGAGAGATACGGCACTCGCTGCACCTACCTTAGGTGAAAGACTTTCTACAGCGATACAGCACTTGCTGCACCTACTTAGGGTGAATACGTTTTTGAAAAATTCTCGCAATTATATTTAAATGACTGCATTTACCATGATGCCTTGGGGCTATTTTCCACTTGAATGCAAGGCAGTGTGCTCCCTTTTTCTTTTTGGATGTCTAAATGACGGCTCCTGTGAGACTCTTGCTGACGAGCACTGGCGATGCACCTGTGCGCCTACTGAGTAGTACAAAAACCTGTGAAGACGTTTGGCGGCATTTCAAGCGACCCCTTCAGTTGCATATGCTCTCTGCTGATGACGGTTGAAAGCCAGAAACATGTGTCGAGAGATACGGCACTCGCTGCACCTACCTTAGGTGAAAGACTTTCTACAGCGATACAGCACTTGCTGCACCTACTGAGGGTGAATAATTTTTTGAAAAATTCTCGCAATTATATTTAAATGACTGCATTTACCATGATGCCTTGGGGCTATTTTCCACTTGAATGCAAGGCAGAGTGCTCCCTTTTTCTTTTTGGATGTCTAAATGACGGCTCCCGTGAGCCTCTTGCTGACGAGCACTGGCGATGCACCTGTGCGCCTACTGAGTGGTACAAAAACCTGTGAAGACGTTTGGCGGCATTTCAAGCGACCCCTTCAGTTACATATGCTCTCTGCTGATGATGACCGAAAGCCAGAAACACGTGTCCAGAGATACGGCACTCGCTGCACCTACCTTAGGTGAAAGACTTTCTACAGCGATATGGCACTTGCTGCACCTACCAACGGTGAATCATTTTTTGAAAAATTCTCGCAATTATATTTAAATGACTGCATTTACCATGATGCCTTGGGGCTATTTTCCACTTGAATGCAAGGCTGAGTGCTCCCTTTTTCTTTTTGGATGTCTAAATGACGGCTCCCGTGAGCCTCTTGCTGACGAGCACTGGCGATGCACCTGTGCGCCTACTGAGTGGTACAAAAACCTGTGAAGACGTTTGGCGGCATTTCAAGCGACCCCTTCAGTTACATATGCTCTCTGCTGATGACGGCCGAAAGCCAGAAACACGTGTCGAGAGATACGGCACTCGCCGCACCTACCTTAGGTGAAAGACTTTCTACAGCGATACGGCACTTGTTGCACCTACTTAGGGTGAATAATTTTTTGAAAAATTCTCTCAATTATATTTAAATGACTGCACTTACCATGATGCCTTGGGGCTATTTTCCACTTGAATGCAAGGCAGTGTGCTCCCTTTTTCTTTTTGGATGTCTAAATGACGGCTCCCGTGAGCCTCTTGCTGACGAGCACTGGCGATGCACATGTGCGCCTTCTGAGTGGTACAAAAACCTGTGAAGACGTTTGGCGGCATTTCAAGCGACCCCTTCAGTTACATATGCTCTCTGCTGATGACGGCCAAAAGCCAGAAACACGTGTCCAGAGATACGGCACTCGCTGCACCTACCTTAGGTGAAAGACTTTCTACAGCGATACAGCACTTGCTGCAGCTACTGAGGGTGAATAATTTTTTGATAAATTCTCGCAATTATATTTAAATGACTGCATTTACCATGATGCCTTGGGGCTATTTTCCACTTGGATGCAAGGCAGTGTGCTAACTTTTTCTTTTTGGATGTCTAAATGACGGCTCCCGTGAGCCTCTTGGTGACGAGCACTGGCGATGCACCTGTGCGCCTACTGAGTGGTACAAAAACCTGTGAAGACGTTGGGCAGCATGTCAAGCGACCCCTTCAGTCACATATGCTCTCTGCTGATGACGGCCGAAAGCCAGAAACACATGTCCAGAGATACGGCACTCGCTGCACCTACCTTAGGTGAAAGACTTTCTACAGCGATATGGCACTTGCTGCACCTACTTAGGGTGAATACATTTTTGAAAAATTCTTGCAATTATATTTAAATGACTGCATTTACCTTGATGCCTTGGAGCTATTTTCCACTTGAATGCAAGGCAGTGTGCTCCCTTTTTCTTTTTGGATGTCTAAATGATGGCTTCCGTGAGCCTCTTGCTGAGGAGCACTGGCGATGCACCTGTGCGCCTACTGAGTTGTACAAACACCTGTGAAGACGTTTGGCGGCATTTCAAGCGACCCCTTCAGTTACATATGCTCTCTGCTGATGACGGCCGAAAGCCAGAAACACGTATCCAGAGATACGGCACTCGGCGCACCAACCTTAGGTGAAAGACTTTCTACAGCGATACAGCACTTGTTGCACCTATTTAGGGTGAATAATTTTTTGAAAAATTCTCACAATTATATTTAAATGACTGCATTTACCATGATGCCTTGGGGCTATTTTCCACTTGAATGCAAGGCAGTGTGCTCCCTTTTTCTTTTTGGATGTCTAAATGACGGCTCCCGTGAGCCTCTTGCTGACGAGCACTGGCGATGCACATGTGCGCCTACTGAGTGGTACAAAAACCTGTGAAGACGTTTGGCGGCATTTCAAGCGACCCCTTCAGTTACATATGCTCTCTGCTGATGACGGCCGAAAGCCAGAAACACGTGTCGAGAGATACGGCACTCGCTGCACCTACCTTAGGTGAAAGACTTTCTACAGCGATACGTCACTTGTTGCACCTACTTAGGGTGAATAATTTTTTGAAAAATTCTCTCAATTATATTTAAATGACTGCACTTACCATGATGCCTTGGGGCTATTTTCCACTTGAATGCAAGGCAGTGTGCTCCCTTTTTCTTTTTGGATGTCTAAATGACGGCTCCCGTGAGCCTCTTGCTGACGAGCACTGGCGATGCACATGTGAGCCTACTGAGTGGTACAAAAACCTGTGAAGACGTTTGGCGGCATTTCAAGCGACCCCTTCAGTTACATATGCTCTCTGCTGATGACGGCCAAAAGCCAGAAACACGTGTCCAGAGATACGGCACTCGCTGCACCTACCTTAGGTGAAAGACTTTCTACAGCGATACAGCACTTGCTGCAGCTACTGAGGGTGAATAATTTTTTGAAAAATTCTCGCAATTATATTTAAATGACTGCATTTACCATGATGCCTTGGGGCTATTTTCCACTTGGATGCAAGGCAGTGTGCTCCCTTTTTCTTTTTGGATGTCTAAATGACGGCTCCCGTGAGCCTCTTGCTGACGAGCACTGGCGATGCACCTGTGCGCCTACTGAGTGGTACAAAAACCTGTGAAGACGTTGGGCAGCATTTCAAGCGACCCCTTCAGTCACATATGCTCTCTGCTGATGACGGCCGAAAGCCAGAAACACATGTCCAGAGATACGGCACTCGCTGCACCTACCTTAGGTGAAAGACTTTCTACAGCGATATGGCACTTGCTGCACCTACTTAGGGTGAATAAATTTTTGAAAAATACTTGCAATTATATTTAAATGACTGCATTTACCTTGATGCCTTGGAGCTATTTTCCACTTGAATGCAAGGCAGTGTGCTCCCTTTTTCTTTTTGGATGTCTAAATGATGGCTTCCGTGAGCCTCTTGCTGAGGAGCACTGGCGATGCACCTGTGCGCCTACTGAGTGGTACAAACACCTGTGAAGACGTTTGGCGGCATTTCAAGCGACCCCTTCAGTTACATATGCTCTCTGCTGATGACGGCCGAAAGCCAGAAACACGTATCCAGAGATACGGCACTCGGCGCACCAACCTTAGGTGAAAGACTTTCTACAGCGATACAGCACTTGTTGCACCTATTTAGGGTGAATAATTTTTTGAAAAATTCTCACAATTATATTTAAATGACTGCATTTACCCTGATGCCTTGGGGCTATTTTCCACTTGAATGCAAGGCAGTGTGCTCCCTTTTTCTTTTTGGATGTCTAAATGACGGCTCCTGTGAGCCTCTTGCTGACGAGCACTGGCGATGCACATGTGCGCCTACTGAGTGGTACAAAAACCTGTGAAGACGTTTGGCGGCATTTCAAGCGACCCCTTCAGTTACATATGCTCTCTGCTGATGACGGCCAAAAGCCAGAAACACGTGTCCAGAGATACGGCACTCGCTGCACCTACCTTAGGTGAAAGACTTTCTACAGCGATACGGCACTTGCTGCAGCTACTGAGGGTGAATAATTTTTTGAAAAATTCTCGCAATTATATTTAAACTTCTGCATTTACCATGATGCTTTGGGGCTATTTTCCACTTGGATGCAAGGCAGTGTGCTCCCTTTTTCTTTTTGGATGTCTAAATGACGGCTCCCGTGAGCCTCTTGCTGACGAGCACTGGCGATGCACCTGTGCGCCTACTGAGTGGTACAAAAACCTGTGAAGACGTTGGGCAGCATTTCAAGCGACCCCTTCAGTCACATATGCTCTCTGCTGATGACGGCCGAAAGCCAGAAACACATGTCCAGAGATACGGCACTCGCTGCACCTACCTTAGGTGAAAGACTTTCTACAGCGATATGGCACTTGCTGCACCTACTTAGGGTGAATACATTTTTGAAAAATTCTTGCAATTATATTTAAATGACTGCATTTACCTTGATGCCTTGGAGCTATTTTCCACTTGAATGCAAGGCAGTGTGCTCCCTTTTTCTTTTTGGATGTCTAAATGATGGCTTCCGTGAGCCTCTTGCTGAGGAGCACTGGCGATGCACCTGTGCACCTACTGAGTGGTACAAACACCTGTGAAGACGTTTGGCGGCATTTTAAGCGACCCCTTCAGTTACGTATGCTCTCTGCTGATGACGGCCGAAAGCCAGAAACACGTATCCAGAGATACGGCACTCGGCGCACCAACCTTAGGTGAAAGACTTTCTACAGCGATACGGCACTTGTTGCACCTACTTAGGGTGAATAATTTTTTGAAAAAGTCTCTCAATTATATTTAAATGACTGCATTTACCATGATGCCTTGGGGCTATTTTCCACTTGAATGCAAGGCAGTGTGCTCCCTTTTTCTTTTTGGATGTCTAAATGACGGCTCCCGTGAGCCTCTTGCTGACGAGCACTGGCGATGCACCTGTGCGCCTACTGAGTGGTACAAAAACCTGTGCAGACGTTTGGCGGCATTTCAAGCGACCCCTTCAGTTACGTATGCTTTCTGATGATGACGGCCGAAAGCCAGAAACACGTGTCCAGAGATACGGCACTCGCTGCACATACATTAGGTGAAAGACTTTCTACAGTGATACGGCACTTGCTGCACCTAATTAGGGTGAATAATTTTTTGAAAAATTCTCGCAATTATATTTAAATGACTGCATTTACCATAATGCCTTGGGGCTATTTTCCACTTGAATGCAAGGCAGTGTGCTCCCTTTTTCTTTTTGGATGTCTAAATGACGGCTCCCGTGAGCCTCTTGCTGACGAGCACTGGCGATGCACCTGTGCGCCTACTGAGTGGTACAAAAACCTGTGCAGACGTTTGGCGGCATTTCAAGCGACCCCTTCAGTTACATATGCTCTCTGCTGATGACAGCCGAAAGCCAGAAACACGTGTCCAGAGATACGGCACTCGCTCCACCTACCTTAGGTGAAAGACTTTCTACAGCGATACGGCACTTGCTGCACCTACTGAGGGTGAATAATTTTTTGAAAAATTCTCGCAATTATATTTAAATGACTGCATTTACCATGATGCCTTGGGGCTATTTTCCACTTGAATGGAAGGCAGAGTGCTCTCTTTTTCTTTTTGGATGTCTAAATGACGGCTCCTGTGAGCCTCTTACTGACGAGCACTGGCGATGCACCTGTGCGCCTACTGAGTGGTACAAAAACCTGTGAAGACGTTTGGCGGCATTTCAAGCGACCCCTTCAGTTACATATGCTCTCTGCTGATGACGGCCGAAAGCCAGAAACACGTGTCCAGAGATACAGCACTCGCTGCACCTACCTTAGGTGAAAGACTTTCTACAGCGATATGGCACTTGCTGCACCTACTTAGGGTGAATAAGTTTTTGAAAAATTCTTGCAATTATATTTAAATGACTGCATTTACCATGATGCCTTGGAGCTATTTTCCACTTGAATGCAAGGCAGTGTGCTCCCTTTTTCTTTTTGGATGTCTAAATGACGGCTCCCGTGAGCCTCTTGCTGACCTGCACTGGCGATGCCCCTGTGCGCCTACTGAGTGGTACAAAAACCTGTGCAGACGTTTGGCGGCATTTCAAGCGACCCCTTCAGTTACGTATGCTTTCTGCTGATGACGGCCGAAAGCCAGAAACACGTGTCCAGAGATACGGCACTCCCTGCACCTACATTAGGTGAAAGACTTTCTACAGCGATACGGCACTTGCTGCACCTAATTAGGGTGAATAATTTTTTGAAAAATTCTCGCAATTATATTTAAAGGACTGCATTTACCATAATGCCTTGGGGCTATTTTCCACTTGAATGCAAGGCAGTGTGCTCCCTTTTTCTTTTTGGATGTCTAAATGACGGCTCCTGTGAGCCTCTTGCTGACGAGCACTGGCGATGCACCTGTGCGCCTACTGAGTGGTACAAACACCTGTGAAGACGTTTGGCGGCATTTCAAGCGACCACTTCAGTTACATATGCTCTCTGCTGATGACGGCCGAAAGCCAGAAACACGTGTCCAGAGATACGGCACTCGGCACACCAACCTTAGGTGAAAGACTTTCTACAGCGATACGGCACTTGTTGCACCTACTTAGGGTGAATAATTTTTTGAAAAAGTCTCTCAATTATATTTAAATGACTGCATTTACCATGATGCCTTGGGGCTATTTTCCACTTGAATGCAAGGCAGTGTGCTCCCTTTTTCTTTTTGGATGTCTAAATGACGGCTCCCGTGAGCCTCTTGCTGACGAGCACTGGCGATGCACCTGTGCGCCTACTGAGTGGTACAAAAACCTGTGCAGACGTTTGGCGGCATTTCAAGCGACCCCTTCAGTTACGTATGCTTTCTGATGATGACGGCCGAAAGCCAGAAACACGTGTCCAGAGATACGGCACCCGCTGCACCTACCTTAGGTGAAAGACTTTCTACAGCGATACGGCACTTGCTGCACCTACTGAGGGTGAATCATTTTTTGAAAAATTCTCGCAATTATATTTAAATGACTACATTTACCATGATGCCTTGGGGCTATTTTCCACTTGAATGCAAGGCAGAGTGCTCTCTTTTTCTTTTTGGATGTCTAAATGACGGCTCCCGTGAGCCTCTTGCTGACGAGCACTGGCGATGCACCTGTGCGCCTACTGAGTGGTACAAAAACCTGTGAAGACGTTTGGCGGCATTTCAAGCGACCCCTTCAGTTACATATGCTCTCTGCTGATGACGGCCGAAAGCCAGAAACATGTGTCCAGAGATACGGCACTAGCTGCACCTACCTTAGGTGAAAGACTTTCTACAGCGATATGGCACTTGCTGCACCTACTTAGGGTGAATAAGTTTTTGAAAAATTCTTGCAATTATATTTAAATGACTGCATTTACCATGATGCCTTGGAGCTATTTTCCACTTGAATGCAAGGCAGTGTGCTCTCTTTTTCTTTTTGGATGTCTAAATGACGGCTCCCGTGAGCCTCTTGCTGACGAGCACTGGCGATGCACCTGTGGCCCTACTGAGTGCTACAAAAACCTTTGAAGACGTTTGGCGGCATTTCAAGCGACCCCTTCAGTTACATATGCTCTCTGCTGATGACGGCCGAAAGCCAGAAACACGTTTCCAGAGATACGGCACTCGCTGCACCTACCTTAGGTGAAAGACTTTCTACAGCGATACAGCACTTGTTGCACCTAGTTAGGGTGAATAATTTTTTGAAAAATTCTCTCAATTATATTTAAATGACTGCATTTACCATGATTCCTTGGGGCTATTTTCCACTTGAATGCAAGGCAGTGTGCTCCCTTTTTCTTTTTGGATGTCTAAATGACGGCTCCAGTGAGCCTCTTGCTGACCTGCACTGGCGATGCACCTGTGCGCCTAATGAGTGGTACAAAACCTGTGCAGACGTTTGGCGGCATTTCAAGCGACCCCTTCAGTTACGTATGCTTTCTGCTGATGACGGCCGAAAGCCAGAAACACGTGTCCAGAGATACGGCACTCGCTGCACCTACATTAGGTGAAAGACTTTCTACAGCAATACGGCACTTGCTGCACCTAATTAGGGTGAATATTTTTTTAAAAAATTCTCGCAATTATATTTAAAGGACTGCATTTACCATAATGCCTTGGGGCTATTTTCCACTTGAATGCAAGGCAGTGTGCTCCCTTTTTCTTTTTGGATGTCTAAATGACGGCTCCCGTGAGCCTGTTGCTGACGAGCACTGGCGATGCACCTGTGCGCCTACTGAGTGGTACAAGAACCTGTGAAGACGTTTGGCGGCATTTCAAGCGACCCCTTCAGTTACATATGCTCTCTGCTGATGACGGCCGAAAGCCAGAAACACGTGTCCAGAGATACGGCACTCGCTGCACCTACCTTAGGTGAAAGACTTTCTACAGCGATACAGCACTTGTTGCACCTACTTAGGGTGAATAATTTTTTGAAAAATTCTCTCAATTATATTTAAATGACTGCATTTACCATGATGCCTTTGGGCTATTTTCCACTTGAATGCAAGGCAGTGAGCTCCCTTTTTCTTTTTGGATGTCTAAATGACGGCTCCCGTGAACCTCTTGCTGACGAGCACTGGAGATGCACCTGTGCGCCTACTGAGTGGTACAAAAACCTGTGAAGACGTTTGGCGGCATTTCAAGCGACCCCTTCAGTTACGAATGCTTTCTGATGATGACGGCCGAAAGCCAGAAACACGTCTCAAGAGATACGGCACTCGCTGCATATACATTAGGTGAAAGACTTTCTACAGCGATACGGCACTTGCTGCACCTAATTAGGGTGAATAATTTTTTGAAAAATTCTCGCAATTATATTTAAATGACTGCATTTACCATAATGCCTTGTGGCTATTTTCCACTTGAATGCAAGGCAGTGTGCTCCCTTTTTCTTTTTGGATGTCTAAATGACGGCTCCCGTGAGCCTCTTGCTGATGAGCACTGGCGATGCACCTGTGCGCCTACTGAGTGGTACAAAAACCTGTGCAGACGTTTGGCGGCATTTCAAGCGACCCCTTCAGTTACATATGCTCTCTGCTGATGACGGGCGAAAGCCAGAAAAACGTGTCCAGAGATACGGCACTTGCTGCACCTACCTTAGGTGAAAGATTTTCTACAGCGATACGGCACTTGCTGCAGCTACTGAGGGTGAATAATTTTTTGAAAAATTCTTGCAATTATATTTAAATGACTGCATTTACCATGATGCCTTGGGGCTATTTTCCACTTGAATGCAAGGGAGAGTGCTCCCTTTTTCTTTTTGGATGTCTAAATGACGGCTCCCGTGAGCCTCTTGCTGACGAACACTGGCGATGCACCTGTGCGCCTACTGAGTGGTACAAAAACCTGTAAACACGTTTGGCGGCATTTCAAGCGACCCCTTCAGTTACGTATGCTTTCTGATGATGACGGCCGAAAGCCAGAAACACGTGTCCAGAGATACGGCACTCGCTGCACCTACCTTAGGTGAAAGACTTTCTACAGCGATATGACACTTGCTGCACCTACTTAGGGTGAATCATTTTTTGAAAAATTCTAGCAATTATATTTAAATGACTGCATTTACCATGATGCCTTGGAGCTATTTTCCACTTGAATGCAAGGTAGTGTGCTCCCTTTTTCTTTTTGGATGTCTAAATGACGGCTCCCGTGAGCCTCTTGCTGACGAGCACTGGCGATGCACCTGTGCGCCTACTGAGTGCTACAAAAACCTGTGAAGACGTTTGGCGGCATTTCAAGCGACCCCTTCAGTTACATATGCTCTCTGCTGATGACGGCCGAAAGCCAGAAACACGTGTCCAGAGATACGGCACTCGCTGCACCTACCTTAGGTGAAAGACTTTCTACAGCGATACAGCACTTGTTGCACCTACTTAGGGTGAATAAGTTTTTGAAAAATTCTCGCAATTATATTTAAATGACTGCATTTACCATGATGCCTTGGATAAATTTTCCACTTGAATGCAAGGCAGTGTGCTCCCTTTTTCTTTTTGGATGTCCAAATGACGGCTTCCGAGAGCCTCTTGCTGACGAGCACTGGCGAAGCACCTGTGCGCCTACTGAGTGGTACAAAAACCTGTGCAGACGTTTGGCGGCATTTCAAGCGACCCCTTCAGTTACGTATGCTTTCTGATGATGACGGCCGAAAGCCAGAAACACGTGTCCAGAGATACGGCACCCGCTGCACCTACCTTAGGTGAAAGACTTTCTACAGCGATACGGCACTTGCTGCACCTACTGAGGGTGAATCATTTTTTGAAAAATTCTCGCAATTATATTTAAATGACTACATTTACCATGATGCCTTGGGGCTATTTTCCACTTGAATGCAAGGCAGAGTGGTCTCTTTTTCTTTTTGGATGTCTAAATGACGGCTCCCGTGAGCCTCTTGCTGACGAGCACTGGCGATGCACCTGTGCGCCTACTGAGTGGTACAAAAACCTTTGAAGACGTTTGGCGGCATTTCAAGCGACCCCTTCAGTTACATATGCTCTCTGCTGATGACGGCCGAAAGCCAGAAACATGTGTCCAGAGATACGGCACTAGCTGCACCTACCTTAGGTGAAAGACTTTCTACAGCGATATGGCACTTGCTGCACCTACTTAGGGTGAATAAGTTTTTGAAAAATTCTTGCAATTATATTTAAATGACTGCATTTACCATGATGCCTTGGAGCTATTTTCCACTTGAATGCAAGGCAGTGTGCTCTCTTTTTCTTTTTGGATGTCTAAATGACGGCTCCCGTGAGACTCTTGCTGACGAGCACTGGCGATGCACCTGTGGCCCTACTGAGTGCTACAAAAACCTGTGAAGACGTTTGGCGGCATTTCAAGCGACCCCTTCAGTTACATATGCTCTCTGCTGATGACGGCCGAAAGCCAGAAACACGTTTCCAGAGATACGGCACCCGCTGCACCTACCTTAGGTGAAAGACTTTCTACAGCGATACAGCACTTGTTGCACCTACTTAGGGTGAATAATTTTTTGAAAAATTCTCTCAATTATATTTAAATGACTGCATTTACCATGATTCCTTGGGGCTATTTTCCACTTGAATGCAAGGCAGTGTGCTCCCTTTTTCTTTTTGGATGTCTAAATTACGTCTCCCGTGAGCCTCTTGCTGACCTGCACTGGCGATGCACCTGTGCGCCTACTGAGTGGTACAAAACCTGTGCAGACGTTTGGCGGCATTTCAAGCGACCCCTTCAGTTACGTATGCTTTCTGCTGATGACGGCCGAAAGCCAGAAACACGTGTCCAGAGATACGGCACTCGCTGCACCTACATTAGGTGAAAGACTTTCTACAGCAATACGGCACTTGCTGCACCTAATTAGGGTGAATATTTTTTTAAAAAATTCTCGCAATTATATTTAAAGGACTGCATTTACCATAATGCCTTGGGGATATTTTCCACTTGAATGCAAGGCAGTGTGCTCCCTTTTTCTTTTTGGATGTCTAAATGACGGCTCCCGTGAGCCTGTTGCTGACGAGCACTGGCGATGCACCTGTGCGCCTACTGAGTGGTACAAGAACCTGTGAAGACGTTTGGCGGCATTTCAAGCGACCCCTTCAGTTACATATGCTCTCTGCTGATGACGGCCGAAAGCCAGAAACACGTGTCCAGAGATACGGCACTCGCTGCACCTACCTTAGGTGAAAGACTTTCTACAGCTATACAGCACTTGTTGCACCTACTTAGGGTGAATAATTTTTTGAAAAATTCTCTCAATTATATTTAAATGACTGCATTTACCATGATGCCTTTGGGCTATTTTCCACTTGAATGCAAGGCAGTGTGCTCCCTTTTTCTTTTTGGAGTTCTAAATGACGGCTCCCGTGAACCTCTTGCTGACGAGCACTGGCGATGCACCTGTGCGCCTACTGAGTGGTACAAAAACCTGTGAAGACGATTGGCGGCATTTCAAGCGACCCCTTCAGTTACGTATGCTTTCTGATGATGACGGCCGAAAGCCAGAAACACGTGTCCAGAGATATGGCACTCGCTGCATATACATTAGGTGAAAGACTTTCTACAGCGATACGGCACTTGCTGCACCTAATTAGGGTGAATAATTTTTTGAAAAATTCTCGCAATTATATTTAAATGACTGCATTTACCATAATGCCTTGGGGCTATTTTCCACTTGAATGCAAGGCAGTGTGCTCCCTTTTTCTTTTTGGATGTCTAAATGACGGCTCCCGTGAGCCTCTTGCTGATGAGCACTGGCGATGCACCTGTGCGCCTACTGAGTGGTACAAAAACCTGTGCAGACGTTTGGCGGCATTTCAAGCGACCCCTTCAGTTACATATGCTCTCTGCTGATGACGGGCGAAAGCCAGAAAAACGTGTCCAGAGATACGGCACTTGCTGCACCTACCTTAGGTGAAAGATTTTCTACAGCGATACGGCACTTGCTGCAGCTACTGAGGGTGAATAATTTTTTGAAAAATTCTTGCAATTATATTTAAATGACTGCATTTACCATGATGCCTTGGGGCTATTTTCCACTTGAATGCAAGGGAGAGTGCTCCCTTTTTCTTTTTGGATGTCTAAATGACGGCTCCCGTGAGCCTCTTGCTGACGAACACTGGCGATGCACCTGTGCGCCTACTGAGTGGTACAAAAACCTGTGAAGACGTTTGGCGGCATTTCAAGCGACCCCTTCAGTTACATATGCTCTCTGCTGATGACGGCCGAAAGCCAGAAACACGTGTCCAGAGATACGGCACTCGCTGCACCTACCTTAGGTGAAAGACTTTCTACAGCGATATGACACTTGCTGCACCTACTTAGGGTGAATCATTTTTTGAAAAATTCTAGCAATTATATTTAAATGACTGCATTTACCATGATGCCTTGGAGCTATTTTCCACTTGAATGCAAGGCAGTGTGCTCCCTTTTTCTTTTTGGATGTCTAAATGACGGCTCCCGTGAGCCTCTTGCTGACGAGCACTGGCGATGCACCTGTGCGCCTACTGAGTGCTACAAAAACCTGTGAAGACGTTTGGCGGCATTTCAAGCGACCCCTTCAGTTACATATGCTCTCTGCTGATGACGGCCGAAAGCCAGAAACACGTGTCCAGAGATACGGCACTCGCTGCACCTACCTTAGGTGAAAGACTTTCTACAGCGATACGGCACTTGTTGCACCTACTTAGGGTGAATACGTTTTTGAAAAATTCTCTCAATTATATTTAAATGACTGCATTTACCATGATGCCTTGGAGAAATTTTCCACTTGAATGCAAGGCAGTGTGCTCCCTTTTTCTTTTTGGATGTCCAAATGACGGCTTCGGTGAGCCTCTTGCTGATGAGCACTGGCGATGCACCTGTGCGCCTACTGAGTGGTACAAAAACCTGTGAAGATGTTTGGCGGCATTTCAAGCGACCCCTGCAGTTACATATGCTCTCTGCTGATGACGGCCGAAAGCCAGAAACACGTGTCCAGAGATTCGGCACTCGCTGCACCTACCTTAGGTGAAAGACTTTCTACAGCGATACGGCACTTGTTGCACCTACTTAGGGTGAATAATTTTTGAAAAATTCTCTCAATTATATTTAAATGACTGCATTTACCATAATGCCTTGGGGCTATTTTCCACTTGAATGCAAGGCAGTGTGCTCCCTTTTTCTTTTTGGATGTCTAAATGACGGCTCCCGTGAGCCTCTTGCTGACGAGCACTGGCGATGCACCTGTGTGCCTACTGAGTGGTACAAAAACCTGTGCAGACGTTTGGCGGCATTTCAAGCGACCCCTTCAGTTACGTATGCTTTCTGCTGATGACGGCCGAAAGACAGAAACCCTTGTCCAGAGATACGAAACTCGCTGCACCTACATTAGGTGAAAGACTTTCTACAGCGATACGGCACTTGCTGCACCTAATTAGGGTGAATAATTTTTTGAAAAATTCTCTCAATTATATTTAAATGACTGCATTTACCATGATGCCTTTGGGCTATTTTCCACTTGAATGCAAGGCAGTGAGCTCCCTTTTTCTTTTTGGATGTCTAAATGACGGCTCCCGTGAACCTCTTGCTGACGAGCACTGGCGATGCACCTGTGCGCCTACTGAGTGGTACAAAAACCTGTGAAGACGTTTGGCGGCATTTCAAGCGACCCCTTCAGTTACGAATGCTTTCTGATGATGACGGCCGAAAGCCAGAAACACGTCTCAAGAGATACGGCACTCGCTGCATATACATTAGGTGAAAGACTTTCTACAGCGATACGGCACTTGCTGCACCTAATTAGGGTGAATAATTTTTTGAAAAATTCTCGCAATTATATTTAAATGACTGCATTTACCATAATGCCTTGTGGCTATTTTCCACTTGAATGCAAGGCAGTGTGCTCCCTTTTTCTTTTTGGATGTCTAAATGACGGCTCCCGTGAGCCTCTTGCTGATGAGCACTGGCGATGCACCTGTGCGCCTACTGAGTGGTACAAAAACCTGTGCAGACGTTTGGCGGCATTTCAAGCGACCCCTTCAGTTACATATGCTCTCTGCTGATGACGGCCGAAAGCCAGAAACACGTGTCCAGAGATACGGCACTTGCTGCACCTACCTTAGGTGAAAGATTTTCTACAGCGATACGGCACTTGCTGCAGCTACTGAGGGTGAATAATTTTTTGAAAAATTCTTGCAATTATATTTAAATGACTGCATTTACCATGATGCCTTGGGGCTATTTTCCACTTGAATGCAAGGGAGAGTGCTCCCTTTTTCTTTTTGGATGTCTAAATGACGGCTCCCGTGAGCCTCTTGCTGACGAACACTGGCGATGCACCTGTGCGCCTACTGAGTGGTACAAAAACCTGTAAACACGTTTGGCGGCATTTCAAGCGACCCCTTCAGTTACGTATGCTTTCTGATGATGACGGCCGAAAGCCAGAAACACGTGTCCAGAGATACGGCACTCGCTGCACCTACCTTAGGTGAAAGACTTTCTACAGCGATATGACACTTGCTGCACCTACTTAGGGTGAATCATTTTTTGAAAAATTCTAGCAATTATATTTAAATGACTGCATTTACCATGATGCCTTGGAGCTATTTTCCACTTGAATGCAAGGTAGTGTGCTCCCTTTTTCTTTTTGGATGTCTAAATGACGGCTCCCGTGAGCCTCTTGCTGACGAGCACTGGCGATGCACCTGTGCGCCTACTGAGTGCTACAAAAACCTGTGAAGACGTTTGGCGGCATTTCAAGCGACCCCTTCAGTTACATATGCTCTCTGCTGATGACGGCCGAAAGCCAGAAACACGTGTCCAGAGATACGGCACTCGCTGCACCTACCTTAGGTGAAAGACTTTCTACAGCGATACAGCACTTGTTGCACCTACTTAGGGTGAATAAGTTTTTGAAAAATTCTCGCAATTATATTTAAATGACTGCATTTACCATGATGCCTTGGATAAATTTTCCACTTGAATGCAAGGCAGTGTGCTCCCTTTTTCTTTTTGGATGTCCAAATGACGGCTTCCGAGAGCCTCTTGCTGACGAGCACTGGCGAAGCACCTGTGCGCCTACTGAGTGGTACAAAAACCTGTGCAGACGTTTGGCGGCATTTCAAGCGACCCCTTCAGTTACGTATGCTTTCTGATGATGACGGCCGAAAGCCAGAAACACGTGTCCAGAGATACGGCACCCGCTGCACCTACCTTAGGTGAAAGACTTTCTACAGCGATACGGCACTTGCTGCACCTACTGAGGGTGAATCATTTTTTGAAAAATTCTCGCAATTATATTTAAATGACTACATTTACCATGATGCCTTGGGGCTATTTTCCACTTGAATGCAAGGCAGAGTGGTCTCTTTTTCTTTTTGGATGTCTAAATGACGGCTCCCGTGAGCCTCTTGCTGACGAGCACTGGCGATGCACCTGTGCGCCTACTGAGTGGTACAAAAACCTTTGAAGGCGTTTGGCGGCATTTCAAGCGACCCCTTCAGTTACATATGCTCTCTGCTGATGACGGCCGAAAGCCAGAAACATGTGTCCAGAGATATGGCACTAGCTGCACCTACCTTAGGTGAAAGACTTTCTACAGCGATATGGCACTTGCTGCACCTACTTAGGGTGAATAAGTTTTTGAAAAATTCTTGCAATTATATTTAAATGACTGCATTTACCATGATGCCTTGGAGCTATTTTCCACTTGAATGCAAGGCAGTGTGCTCTCTTTTTCTTTTTGGATGTCTAAATGACGGCTCCCGTGAGACTCTTGCTGACGAGCACTGGCGATGCACCTGTGGCCCTACTGAGTGCTACAAAAACCTGTGAAGACGTTTGGCGGCATTTCAAGCGACCCCTTCAGTTACATATGCTCTCTGCTGATGACGGCCGAAAGCCAGAAACACGTTTCCAGAGATACGGCACCCGCTGCACCTACCTTAGGTGAAAGACTTTCTACAGCGATACAGCACTTGTTGCACCTAGTTAGGGTGAATAATTTTTTGAAAAATTCTCTCAATTATATTTAAATGACTGCATTTACCATGATTCCTTGGGGCTATTTTCCACTTGAATGCAAGGCAGTGTGCTCCCTTTTTCTTTTTGGATGTCTAAATTACGTCTCCCGTGAGCCTCTTGCTGACCTGCACTGGCGATGCACCTGTGCGCCTACTGAGTGGTACAAAACCTGTGCAGACGTTTGGCGGCATTTCAAGCGACCCCTTCAGTTACGTATGCTTTCTGCTGATGACGGCCGAAAGCCAGAAACACGTGTCCAGAGATACGGCACTCGCTGCACCTACATTAGGTGAAAGACTTTCTACAGCAATACGGCACTTGCTGCACCTAATTAGGGTGAATATTTTTTTAAAAAATTCTCGCAATTATATTTAAAGGACTGCATTTACCATAATGCCTTGGGGATATTTTCCACTTGAATGCAAGGCAGTGTGCTCCCTTTTTCTTTTTGGATGTCTAAATGACGGCTCCCGTGAGCCTGTTGCTGACGAGCACTGGCGATGCACCTGTGCGCCTACTGAGTGGTACAAGAACCTGTGAAGACGTTTGGCGGCATTTCAAGCGACCCCTTCAGTTACATATGCTCTCTGCTGATGACGGCCGAAAGCCAGAAACACGTGTCCAGAGATACGGCACTCGCTGCACCTACCTTAGGTGAAAGACTTTCTACAGCTATACAGCACTTGTTGCACCTACTTAGGGTGAATAATTTTTTGAAAAATTCTCTCAATTATATTTAAATGACTGCATTTACCATGATGCCTTTGGGCTATTTTCCACTTGAATGCAAGGCAGTGTGCTCCCTTTTTCTTTTTGGAGTTCTAAATGACGGCTCCCGTGAACCTCTTGCTGACGAGCACTGGCGATGCACCTGTGCGCCTACTGAGTGGTACAAAAACCTGTGAAGACGTTTGGCGGCATTTCAAGCGACCCCTTCAGTTACGTATGCTTTCTGATGATGACGGCCGAAAGCCAGAAACACGTGTCCAGAGATATGGCACTCGCTGCATATACATTAGGTGAAAGACTTTCTACAGCGATACGGCACTTGCTGCACCTAATTAGGGTGAATAATTTTTTGAAAAATTCTCGCAATTATATTTAAATGACTGCATTTACCATAATGCCTTGGGGCTATTTTCCACTTGAATGCAAGGCAGTGTGCTCCCTTTTTCTTTTTGGATGTCTAAATGACGGCTCCCGTGAGCCTCTTGCTGATGAGCACTGGCGATGCACCTGTGCGCCTACTGAGTGGTACAAAAACCTGTGCAGACGTTTGGCGGCATTTCAAGCGACCCCTTCAGTTACATATGCTCTCTGCTGATGACGGGCGAAAGCCAGAAAAACGTGTCCAGAGATACGGCACTTGCTGCACCTACCTTAGGTGAAAGATTTTCTACAGCGATACGGCACTTGCTGCAGCTACTGAGGGTGAATAATTTTTTGAAAAATTCTTGCAATTATATTTAAATGACTGCATTTACCATGATGCCTTGGGGCTATTTTCCACTTGAATGCAAGGGAGAGTGCTCCCTTTTTCTTTTTGGATGTCTAAATGACGGCTCCCGTGAGCCTCTTGCTGACGAACACTGGCGATGCACCTGTGCGCCTACTGAGTGGTACAAAAACCTGTGAAGACGTTTGGCGGCATTTCAAGCGACCCCTTCAGTTACATATGCTCTCTGCTGATGACGGCCGAAAGCCAGAAACACGTGTCCAGAGATACGGCACTCGCTGCACCTACCTTAGGTGAAAGACTTTCTACAGCGATATGACACTTGCTGCACCTACTTAGGGTGAATCATTTTTTGAAAAATTCTAGCAATTATATTTAAATGACTGCATTTACCATGATGCCTTGGAGCTATTTTCCACTTGAATGCAAGGCAGTGTGCTCCCTTTTTCTTTTTGGATGTCTAAATGACGGCTCCCGTGAGCCTCTTGCTGACGAGCACTGGCGATGCACCTGTGCGCCTACTGAGTGCTACAAAAACCTGTGAAGACGTTTGGCGGCATTTCAAGCGACCCCTTCAGTTACATATGCTCTCTGCTGATGACGGCCGAAAGCCAGAAACACGTGTCCAGAGATACGGCACTCGCTGCACCTACCTTAGGTGAAAGACTTTCTACAGCGATACGGCACTTGTTGCACCTACTTAGGGTGAATACGTTTTTGAAAAATTCTCTCAATTATATTTAAATGACTGCATTTACCATGATGCCTTGGAGAAATTTTCCACTTGAATGCAAGGCAGTGTGCTCCCTTTTTCTTTTTGGATGTCCAAATGACGGCTTCGGTGAGCCTCTTGCTGATGAGCACTGGCGATGCACCTGTGCGCCTACTGAGTGGTACAAAAACCTGTGAAGATGTTTGGCGGCATTTCAAGCGACCCCTGCAGTTACATATGCTCTCTGCTGATGACGGCCGAAAGCCAGAAACACGTGTCCAGAGATTCGGCACTCGCTGCACCTACCTTAGGTGAAAGACTTTCTACAGCGATACGGCACTTGTTGCACCTACTTAGGGTGAATAATTTTTGAAAAATTCTCTCAATTATATTTAAATGACTGCATTTACCATAATGCCTTGGGGCTATTTTCCACTTGAATGCAAGGCAGTGTGCTCCCTTTTTCTTTTTGGATGTCTAAATGACGGCTCCCGTGAGCCTCTTGCTGACGAGCACTGGCGATGCACCTGTGTGCCTACTGAGTGGTACAAAAACCTGTGCAGACGTTTGGCGGCATTTCAAGCGACCCCTTCAGTTACGTATGCTTTCTGCTGATGACGGCCGAAAGACAGAAACCCTTGTCCAGAGATACGAAACTCGCTGCACCTACATTAGGTGAAAGACTTTCTACAGCGATACGGCACTTGCTGCACCTAATTAGGGTGAATAATTTTTTGAAAAATTCTCTCAATTATATTTAAATGACTGCATTTACCATGATGCCTTTGGGCTATTTTCCACTTGAATGCAAGGCAGTGAGCTCCCTTTTTCTTTTTGGATGTCTAAATGACGGCTCCCGTGAACCTCTTGCTGACGAGCACTGGCGATGCACCTGTGCGCCTACTGAGTGGTACAAAAACCTGTGAAGACGTTTGGCGGCATTTCAAGCGACCCCTTCAGTTACGAATGCTTTCTGATGATGACGGCCGAAAGCCAGAAACACGTCTCAAGAGATACGGCACTCGCTGCATATACATTAGGTGAAAGACTTTCTACAGCGATACGGCACTTGCTGCACCTAATTAGGGTGAATAATTTTTTGAAAAATTCTCGCAATTATATTTAAATGACTGCATTTACCATAATGCCTTGTGGCTATTTTCCACTTGAATGCAAGGCAGTGTGCTCCCTTTTTCTTTTTGGATGTCTAAATGACGGCTCCCGTGAGCCTCTTGCTGATGAGCACTGGCGATGCACCTGTGCGCCTACTGAGTGGTACAAAAACCTGTGCAGACGTTTGGCGGCATTTCAAGCGACCCCTTCAGTTACATATGCTCTCTGCTGATGACGGGCGAAAGCCAGAAAAACGTGTCCAGAGATACGGCACTTGCTGCACCTACCTTAGGTGAAAGATTTTCTACAGCGATACGGCACTTGCTGCAGCTACTGAGGGTGAATAATTTTTTGAAAAATTCTTGCAATTATATTTAAATGACTGCATTTACCATGATGCCTTGGGGCTATTTTCCACTTGAATGCAAGGGAGAGTGCTCCCTTTTTCTTTTTGGATGTCTAAATGACGGCTCCCGTGAGCCTCTTGCTGACGAACACTGGCGATGCACCTGTGCGCCTACTGAGTGGTACAAAAACCTGTAAAGACGTTTGGCGGCATTTCAAGCGACCCCTTCAGTTACGTATGCTTTCTGATGATGACGGCCGAAAGCCAGAAACACGTGTCCAGAGATACGGCACTCGCTGCACCTACCTTAGGTGAAAGACTTTCTACAGCGATATGACACTTGCTGCACCTACTTAGGGTGAATAATTTTTTGAAAAATTCTAGCAATTATATTTAAATGACTGC
Source organism: Pleurodeles waltl (assembly GCF_031143425.1). Classification (NCBI taxonomy): domain Eukaryota; kingdom Metazoa; phylum Chordata; class Amphibia; order Caudata; family Salamandridae; genus Pleurodeles; species Pleurodeles waltl. The sequence goes on from NC_090451.1 coordinate 367,654,528, forward strand.
ATTTACCATGATGCCTTGGAGCTATTTTCCACTTGAATGCAAGGTAGTGTGCTCCCTTTTTCTTTTTGGATGTCTAAATGACGGCTCCCGTGAGCCTCTTGCTGACGAGCACTGGCGATGCACCTGTGTGCCTACTGAGTGCTACAAAAACCTGTGAAGACGTTTGGCGGCATTTCAAGCGACCCCTTCAGTTACATATGCTCTCTGCTGATGACGGCCGAAAGCCAGAAACACGTGTCCAGAGATACGGCACTCGCTGCACCTACCTTAGGTGAAAGACTTTCTACAGCGATACAGCACTTGTTGCACCTACTTAGGGTGAATACGTTTTTGAAAAATTCTCTCAATTATATTTAAATGACTGCATTTACCATGATGCCTTGGAGAAATTTTCCACTTGAATGCAAGGCAGTGTGCTCCCTTTTTCTTTTTGGATGTCCAAATGACGGCTTCCGAGAGCCTCTTGCTGACGAGCACTGGCGAAGCACCTGTGCGCCTACTGAGTGGTACAAAAACCTGTGCAGACGTTTGGCGGCATTTCAAGCGACCCCTTCAGTTACGTATGCTTTCTGATGATGACGGCCGAAAGCCAGAAACACGTGTCCAGAGATACGGCACCCGCTGCACCTACCTTAGGTGAAAGACTTTCTACAGCGATACGGCACTTGCTGCACCTACTGAGGGTGAATCATTTTTTGAAAAATTCTCGCAATTATAATTAAATGACTCCATTTACCATGATGCCTTGGGGCTATTTTCCACTTGAATGCAAGGCAGAGTGGTCTCTTTTTCTTTTTGGATGTCTAAATGACGGCTCCCGTGAGCCTCTTGCTGACGAGCACTGGCGATGCACCTGTGCGCCTACTGAGTGGTACAAAAACCTTTGAAGACGTTTGGCGGCATTTCAAGCGACCCCTTCAGTTACATATGCTCTCTGCTGATGACGGCCGAAAGCCAGAAACATGTGTCCAGAGATACGGCACTAGCTGCACCTACCTTAGGTGAAAGACTTTCTACAGCGATATGGCACTTGCTGCACCTACTTAGGGTGAATAAGTTTTTGAAAAATTCTTTCAATTATATTTAAATGACTGCATTTACCATGATGCCTTGGAGCTATTTTCCACTTGAATGCAAGGCAGTGTGCTCTCTTTTTCTTTTTGGATGTCTAAATGACGGCTCCCGTGAGCCTCTTGCTGACGAGCACTGGCGATGCACCTGTGGCCCTACTGAGTGCTACAAAAACCTGTGAAGACGTTTGGCGGCATTTCAAGCGACCCCTTCAGTTACATATGCTCTCTGCTGATGACGGCCGAAAGCCAGAAACACATTTCCAGAGATACGGCACCCGCTGCACCTACCTTAGGTGAAAGACTTTCTACAGCGATACAGCACTTGTTGCACCTAGTTAGGGTGAATAATTTTTTGAAAAATTCTCTCAATTATATTTAAATGACTGCCTTTACCATGATTCCTTGGGGCTATTTTCCACTTGAATGCAAGGCAGTGTGCTCCCTTTTTCTTTTTGGATGTCTAAATGACGGCTCCCGTGAGCCTCTTGCTGACCTGCACTGGCGATGCACCTGTGCGCCTACTGAGTGGTACAAAACCTGTGCAGACGTTTGGCGGCATTTCAAGCGACCCCTTCAGTTACATATGCTTTCTGCTGATGACGGCCGAAAGCCAGAAACACGTGTCCAGAGATACGGCACTCGCTGCACCTACATTAGGTGAAAGACTTTCTACAGCAATACGGCACTTGCTGCACCTAATTAGGGTGAATATTTTTTTTTAAAATTCTCGCAATTATATTTAAAGGACTGCATTTACCATAATGCCTTGGGGCTATTTTCCACTTGAATGCAAGGCAGTGTGCTCCCTTTTTCATTTTGGATGTCTAAATGACGGCTCCCGTGAGCCTGTTGCTGACGAGCACTGGCGATGCACCTGTGCGCCTACTGAGTGGTACAAGAACCTGTGAAGACGTTTGGCGGCATTTCAAGCGACCCCTTCAGTTACATATGCTCTCTGCTGATGACGGCCGAAAGCCAGAAACACGTGTCCAGAGATACGGCACTCGCTGCACCTACCTTAGGTGAAAGACTTTCTACAGCTATACAGCACTTGTTGCACCTACTTAGGGTGAATAATTTTTTGAAAAATTCTCTCAATTATATTTAAATGACTGCATTTACCATGATGCCTTTGGGCTATTTTCCACTTGAATGCAAGGCAGTGTGCTCCCTTTTTCTTTTTGGAGTTCTAAATGACGGCTCCCGTGAACCTCTTGCTGACGAGCACTGGCGATGCACCTGTGCGCCTACTGAGTGGTACAAAAACCTGTGAAGACGTTTGGCGGCATTTCAAGCGACCCCTTCAGTTACGTATGCTTTCTGATGATGACGGCCGAAAGCCAGAAACACGTGTCCAGAGATATGGCACTCGCTGCATATACATTAGGTGAAAGACTTTCTACAGCGATACGGCACTTGCTGCACCTAATTAGGGTGAATCATTTTTTGAAAAATTCTCGCAATTATATTTAAATGACTGCATTTACCATAATGCCTTGGGGCTATTTTCCACTTGAATGCAAGGCAGTGTGCTCCCTTTTTCTTTTTGGATGTCTAAATGACGGCTCCCGTGAGCCTCTTGCTGATGAGCACTGGCGATGCACCTGTGCGCCTACTGAGTGGTACAAAAACCTGTGCAGACGTTTGGTGGCATTTCAAGCGACCCCTTCAGTTACATATGCTCTCTGCTGATGACGGGCGAAAGCCAGAAAAACGTGTCCAGAGATACGGCACTTGCTGCACCTACCTTAGGTGAAAGATTTTCTACAGCGATACGGCACTTGCTGCAGCTACTGAGGGTGAATAATTTTTTGAAAAATTCTTGCAATTATATTTAAATGACTGCATTTACCATGATGCCTTGGGGCTATTTTCCACTTGAATGCAAGGGAGAGTGCTCCCTTTTTCTTTTTGGATGTCTAAATGACGGCTCCCGTGAGCCTCTTGCTGACGAACACTGGCGATGCACCTGTGCGCCTACTGAGTGGTACAAAAACCTGTAAACACGTTTGGCGGCATTTCAAGCGACCCCTTCAGTTACGTATGCTTTCTGATGATGACGGCCGAAAGCCAGAAACACGTGTCCAGAGATACGGCACTCGCTGCACCTACCTTAGGTGAAAGACTTTCTACAGCGATATGACACTTGCTGCACCTACTTAGGGTGAATCATTTTTTGAAAAATTCTAGCAATTATATTTAAATGACTGCATTTACCATGATGCCTTGGAGCTATTTTCCACTTGAATGCAAGGTAGTGTGCTCCCTTTTTCTTTTTGGATGTCTAAATGACGGCTCCCGTGAGCCTCTTGCTGACGAGCACTGGCGATGCACCTGTGCGCCTACTGAGTGCTACAAAAACCTGTGAAGACGTTTGGCGGCATTTCAAGCGACCCCTTCAGTTACATATGCTCTCTGCTGATGACGGCCGAAAGCCAGAAACACGTGTCCAGAGATACGGCACTCGCTGCACCTACCTTAGGTGAAAGACTTTCTACAGCGATACAGCACTTGTTGCACCTACATAGGGTGAATAAGTTTTTGAAAAATTCTCGCAATTATATTTAAATGACTGCATTTACCATGATGCCTTGGATAAATTTTCCACTTGAATGCAAGGCAGTGTGCTCCCTTTTTCTTTTTGGATGTCCAAATGACGGCTTCCGAGAGCCTCTTGCTGACGAGCACTGGCGAAGCACCTGTGCGCCTACTGAGTGGTACAAAAACCTGTGCAGACGTTTGGCGGCATTTCAAGCGACCCCTTCAGTTACGTATGCTTTCTGATGATGACGGCCGAAAGCCAGAAACACGTGTCCAGAGATACGGCACCCGCTGCACCTACCTTAGGTGAAAGACTTTCTACAGCGATACGGCACTTGCTGCACCTACTGAGGGTGAATCATTTTTTGTAAAATTCTCGCAATTATATTTAAATGACTACATTTACCATGATGCCTTGGGGCTATTTTCCACTTGAATGCAAGGCAGAGTGGTCTCTTTTTCTTTTTGGATGTCTAAATGACGGCTCCCGTGAGCCTCTTGCTGACGAGCACTGGCGATGCACCTGTGCGCCTACTGAGTGGTACAAAAACCTTTGAAGACGTTTGGCGGCATTTCAAGCGACCCCTTCAGTTACATATGCTCTCTGCTGATGACGGCCGAAAGCCAGAAACATGTGTCCAGAGATACGGCACTAGCTGCACCTACCTTAGGTGAAAGACTTTCTACAGCGATATGGCACTTGCTGCACCTACTTAGGGTGAATAAGTTTTTGAAAAATTCTTGCAATTATATTTAAATGACTGCATTTACCATGATGCCTTGGAGCTATTTTCCACTTGAATGCAAGGCAGTGTGCTCTCTTTTTCTTTTTGGATGTCTAAATGACGGCTCCCGTGAGACTCTTGCTGACGAGCACTGGCGATGCACCTGTGGCCCTACTGAGTGCTACAAAAACCTGTGAAGACGTTTGGCGGCATTTCAAGCGACCCCTTCAGTTACATATGCTCTCTGCTGATGACGGCCGAAAGCCAGAAACACGTTTCCAGAGATACGGCACCCGCTGCACCTACCTTAGGTGAAAGACTTTCTACAGCGATACAGCACTTGTTGCACCTAGTTAGGGTGAATAATTTTTTGAAAAATTCTCTCAATTATATTTAAATGACTGCATTTACCATGATTCCTTGGGGCTATTTTCCACTTGAATGCAAGGCAGTGTGCTCCCTTTTTCTTTTTGGATGTCTAAATGACGTCTCCCGTGAGCCTCTTGCTGACCTGCACTGGCGATGCACCTGTGCGCCTACTGAGTGGTACAAAACCTGTGCAGACGTTTGGCGGCATTTCAAGCGACCCCTTCAGTTACGTATGCTTTCTGCTGATGACGGCCGAAAGCCAGAAACACGTGTCCAGAGATACGGCACTCGCTGCACCTACATTAGGTGAAAGACTTTCTACAGCAATACGGCACTTGCTGCACCTAATTAGGGTGAATATTTTTTTAAAAAATTCTCGCAATTATATTTAAAGGACTGCATTTACCATAATGCCTTGGGGATATTTTCCACTTGAATGCAAGGCAGTGTGCTCCCTTTTTCTTTTTGGATGTCTAAATGACGGCTCCCGTGAGCCTGTTGCTGACGAGCACTGGCGATGCACCTGTGCGCCTACTGAGTGGTACAAGAACCTGTGAAGACGTTTGGCGGCATTTCAAGCGACCCCTTCAGTTACATATGCTCTCTGCTGATGACGGCCGAAAGCCAGAAACACGTGTCCAGAGATACGGCACTCGCTGCACCTACCTTAGGTGAAAGACTTTCTACAGCTATACAGCACTTGTTGCACCTACTTAGGGTGAATAATTTTTTGAAAAATTCTCTCAATTATATTTAAATGACTGCATTTACCATGATGCCTTTGGGCTATTTTCCACTTGAATGCAAGGCAGTGTGCTCCCTTTTTCTTTTTGGAGTTCTAAATGACGGCTCCCGTGAACCTCTTGCTGACGAGCACTGGCGATGCACCTGTGCGCCTACTGAGTGGTACAAAAACCTGTGAAGACGTTTGGCGGCATTTCAAGCGACCCCTTCAGTTACGTATGCTTTCTGATGATGACGGCCGAAAGCCAGAAACACGTGTCCAGAGATATGGCACTCGCTGCATATACATTAGGTGAAAGACTTTCTACAGCGATACGGCACTTGCTGCACCTAATTAGGGTGAATCATTTTTTGAAAAATTCTCGCAATTATATTTAAATGACTGCATTTACCATAATGCCTTGGGGCTATTTTCCACTTGAATGCAAGGCAGTGTGCTCCCTTTTTCTTTTTGGATGTCTAAATGACGGCTCCCGTGAGCCTCTTGCTGATGAGCACTGGCGATGCAACTGTGCGCCTACTGAGTGGTACAAAAACCTGTGCAGACGTTTGGCGGCATTTCAAGCGACCCCTTCAGTTACATATGCTCTCTGCTGATGACGGGCGAAAGCCAGAAAAACGTGTCCAGAGATACGGCACTTGCTGCACCTACCTTAGGTGAAAGATTTTCTACAGCGATACGGCACTTGCTGCAGCTACTGAGGGTGAATAATTTTTTGAAAAATTCTTGCAATTATATTTAAATGACTGCATTTACCATGATGCCTTGGGGCTATTTTCCACTTGAATGCAAGGCAGTGTGCTCCCTTTTTCTTTTTGGATGTCTAAATGACGGCTCCCGTGAGCCTCTTGCTGACGAGCACTGGCGATGCACCTGTGCGCCTACTGAGTGCTACAAAAACCTGTGAAGACGTTTGGCGGCATTTCAAGCGACCCCTTCAGTTACATATGCTCTCTGCTGATGACGGCCGAAAGCCAGAAACACGTGTCCAGAGATACGGCACTCGCTGCACCTACCTTAGGTGAAAGACTTTCTACAGCGATACGGCACTTGTTGCACCTACTTAGGGTGAATACGTTTTTGAAAAATTCTCTCAATTATATTTAAATGACTGCATTTACCATGATGCCTTGGAGAAATTTTCCACTTGAATGCAAGGCAGTGTGCTCCCTTTTTCTTTTTGGATGTCCAAATGACGGCTTCCGTGAGCCTCTTGCTGATGAGCACTGGCGATGCACCTGTGCGCCTACTGAGTGGTACAAAAACCTGTGAAGATGTTTGGCGGCATTTCAAGCGACCCCTGCAGTTACATATGCTCTCTGCTGATGACGGCCGAAAGCCAGAAACACGTGTCCAGAGATACGGCACTCGCTGCACCTACCTTAGGTGAAAGACTTTCTACAGCGATACGGCACTTGTTGCACCTACTTAGGGTGAATAATTTTTGAAAAATTCTCTCAATTATATTTAAATGACTGCATTTACCATAATGCCTTGGGGCTATTTTCCACTTGAATGCAAGGCAGTGTGCTCCCTTTTTCTTTTTGGATGTCTAAATGACGGCTCCCGTGAGCCTCTTGCTGACGAGCACTGGCGATGCACCTGTGTGCCTACTGAGTGGTACAAAAACCTGTGCAGACGTTTGGCGGCATTTCAAGCGACCCCTTCAGTTACGTATGCTTTCTGCTGATGACGGCCGAAAGACAGAAACCCTTGTCCAGAGATACGAAACTCGCTGCACCTACATTAGGTGAAAGACTTTCTACAGCGATACGGCACTTGCTGCACCTAATTAGGGTGAATAATTTTTTGAAAAATTCTCGCAATTATATTTAAATGACTGCATTTACCATGATGCCTTGGGGCTATTTTCCACTTGAATGCAAGGCAGTGTGCTCCCTTTTTCTTTTTGGAAGTCTAAATGACGGCTCCCGTGAGCCTCTTGCTGACGAGCACTGGCGATGCACCTGTGCGCCTACTGAGTTGTACAAAAACCTGTGAAGACGTTTGGCGGCATTTCAAGCGACCCCTTCAGTTACATATGCTCTCTGCTGATGACGGCCAAAAGCCAGAAACACGTGTTCAGAGATACGGCACTCGCTGCACCTACCTTAGGTGAAAGACTTTCTACAGCGATACAGCACTTGTTGCACCTACTTAGGGTGAATAATTTTTTGAAAAATTCTCGTATTTATATTTAAATGACTGCATTTAACATAATGCATTGGGGCTATTTTCCACTTGAATGCAAGGCAGTGTGCTCCCTTTTTCTTTTTGGATCTCTAAATGACGGCTCCGGTGAGCCTCTTGCTGACGAGCACTGGCGATGCACCTGTGCGCCTACTGAGTGGTACAAAAACCTGTGAAGACGTTTGGCGGCATGTCAAGCGACCCCTTCAGTTAAATATGCTCTCTGCTGATGACGGCCGAAAGCCAGAAACACGTGTCCAGAGATACGGCACTCGCTGCACCTACCTTAGGTGAAAGACTTTCTACAGCGATACAGCACTTGCTGCACCTACTTAGGGTGAATAAGTTTTTGAAAAATTCTCGCAATTATATTTAAATGACTGCATTTACCATAATGCATTGGGGCTATTTTCGACTTGAATGCAAGGCAGTGTGCTCCCTTTTTCTTTTTGGATGTCTAAATGACGGCTCCCGTGAGCCTCTTGCTGACGAGCACTGGCGATGCACCTGTGCGCCTACTGAGTGGTACAAAAACCTGTAAAGACGTTTGGCGGCATTTCAAGCGACCCCTTCAGTTACATATGCTCTCTGCTGATGACGGCCGAAAGCCAGAAACACGTGTCCAGAGATACGGCACTCGCTGCACCTACCTTAGGTGAAAGACTTTCTACAGCGATACAGCACTTGTTGCACCTACTTAGGGTGAATACGTTTTTGAAAAATTCTCGCAATTATATTTAAATGACTGCATTTACCATGATGCATTGGGGCTATTTTCCACTTGAATGCAAGGCAGTGTGCTCCCTTTTTCTTTTTGGATGTCTAAATGACGGCTCCAGTGAGCCTCTTGCTGACGAGCACTGGCGATGCAACTGTGCGCCTACTGAGTTGTACAAAAACCTGTGAAGACGTTTGGCGGCATTTCAAGCGACCCCTTCAGTTACATATGCTCTCTGCTGATGATGGCCGAAAGCCAGAAACACGTGTCCAGAGATACGACACTCGCTGCACCTACCTTAGGTGAAAGACTTTCTACAGCTATACAGCACTTGCTGCACCTACTTAGGGTGAATACGTTTTTGAAAAATTCTCGCAATTATATTTAAATGACTGCATTTACCATGATGCCTTGGGGCTATTTTCCACCTGAATGCAAGGCAGTGTGCTCCCTTTTTCTTTTTGGATGTCTAAATGACGGCTCCCGTGAGCCTCTGGCTGACGAGCACTGGCGATGCACCTGTGCGCCTACTGAGTAGTACAAAAACCTGTGAAGATGTTTGGCGGCATTTCAAGCGACCCCTTCAGTTACATATGCTCTCTGCTGATGACGGCCGAAAGCCAGAAACACGTGTCCAGAGATACGGCACTCGCTGCACCTACCTTAGGTGAAAGACTTTCTACAGCGATACGACACTTGCTGCACCTACTGAGGGTGAATAATTTTTTGAAAAAATCTCGCAATTATATTTAAATGACTGCATTTACCATGATGCCTTGGAGCTATTTTCCACTTGAATGCAAGGCAGTGTGCTCCATTTTTCTTTTTGGATGTCTAACTGACGGCTCCCGTGAGCCTCTTGCTGAGGAGCACTGGCGATGCACCTGTGCGCCTACTGAGTGGTACAAAAACCTGTGAAGACGTTTGGCGGCATTTCAAGCGACCCCTTCAGTTACATATGCTCTCTGCTGATGACGGCCGAAAGCCAGAAACATGTGTCCAGAGATACGGCACTCGCTGCACCTACCTTAGGTGAAAGACTTTCTACAGCGATACGGCACTTGCTGCACCTACTGAGGGTGAAAAGTTTTTTGAAAAATTCTCGCAATTATATTTAAATGACTGCATTTACCATGATGCCTTGGGGCTATTTTCCAATTGAATGCAAGGCAGAGTGCTCCCATTTTCTTTTTGGATGTCTAAATGACAGCTCCCGTGAGCCTCTTGCTGATGAGCACTGACGATGCACCTGTGCGCCTACTGAGTGGTACAAAAACCTTTGAAGACGTTTGGCGGCATTTCAAGCGACCCCTTCAGTTACATATGCTCTCTGCTGATGACGGCCGAAAGCCAGAAACACGTGTCCAGAGATACAGCACTCGCTGCACCTACCTTAGGTGAAAGACTTTCTACAGCGATATGGCACTTGCTGCACCTACTTAGGGTGAATAATTTTTTGAAAAATTCTTGCAATTATATTTAAATGACTGCATTTACCATGATGCCTTGGAGAAATTTTCCACTTGAATGCAAGGCAGTGTGCTCCCTTTTTCTTTTTGGATGTCTAAATGACGGCTTCCGTGAGCCTCTTGCTGATGAGCACTAGCGATGCACCTGTGCGCCTACTGAGTGGTACAAAAACCTGTGAAGACGTTTGGCGGCATTTCAAGCGACCCCTACAGTTACATAAGCTCTCTGCTGATGAAGGCCGAAAGCCAGAAACATGTGTCCAGAGATACGGCACTCGCTGCACCTACCCTAGGTGAAAGACTTTCTACAGCGATACAGCACTTGCTGCACCTACTGAGGGTGAAAAGTTTTTTTAAAAATTCTCGCAATTATATTAAATGACTGCATTTACCATGATGCCTTGGGGCTATTTTCCAATTGAATGCAAGGCAGAGTGCTCCCATTTTCTTTTTGGATGTCTAAATGACGGCTCACGTGAGCCTCTTGCTGACGAGCACTGGCGATGCACCTGTGTGCCTACTGAGTGGTACAAAAACCTGTGCAGACGTTTGGCGGCATTTCAAGCGACCCCTTCAGTTACGTATGCTTTCTGCTGATGACGGCCGAAAGACAGAAACCCTTGTCCAGAGATACGAAACTCGCTGCACCTACATTAGGTGAAAGACTTTCTACAGCGATACGACACTTGCTGCACCTAATTAGGGTGAATAATTTTTTGAAAAATTCTCGCAATTATATTTAAATGACTGCATTTACCATGATGCCTTGGGGCTATTTTCCACTTGAATGCAAGGCAGTGTGCTCCCTTTTTCTTTTTGGAAGTCTAAATGACGGCTCCTGTGAGCCTCTTGCTGACGAGCACTGGCGATGCACCTGTGCGCCTACTGAGTTGTACAAAAACCTGTGAAGACGTTTGGCGGCATTTCAAGCGACCCCTTCAGTTACATATGCTCTCTGCTGATGACGGCCAAAAGCCAGAAACACGTGTCCAGAGATACGGCACTCGCTGCACCTACCTTAGGTGAAAGACTTTCTACAGCGATACGGCACTTGTTGCACCTACTTAGGGTGAATAATTTTTGAAAAATTCTCTCAATTATATTTAAATGACTGCATTTACCATGATGCCTTGGGGCTATTTTCCACTTGAATGCAAGGCAGTGTGCTCCATTTTTCTTTTTGGATGTCTAAATGACGGCTCCCGTGAGCCTCTTGCTGACGAGCACTGGCGATGCACCTGTGTGCCTACTGAGTGGTACAAAAACCTGTGCAGACGTTTGGCGGCATTTCAAGCGACCCCTTCAGTTACGTATGCTTTCTGCTGATGACGGCCGAAAGCCAGAAACCCGTGTCCAGAGATACGGCACTCGCTGCACCTACATTAGGTGAAAGACTTTCTACAGCGATACGGCACTTGCTGCACCTAATTAGGGTGAGTAATTTTTTGAAAAATTCTCGCAATTATATTTAAATGACTGCATTTACCATGATGCCTTGGGGCTATTTTCCACTTGCATGCAAGGCAGTGTGCTCCCTTTTTCTTTTTGGAAGTCTAAATGACGGCTCCCGTGAGCCTCTTGCTGACGAGCATTGGCGATGCACCTGTGCGCCTACTGAGTTGTACAAAAACCTGTGAAGACGTTTGGCGGCATTTCAAGCGACCCCTTCAGTTACATATGCTCTCTGCTGATGACGGCCGAAAGCCAGAAACACGTGTCCAGAGATACGGCACTCGCTGCACCTACCTTAGGTGAAAGACTTTCTACAGCGATACAGCACTTGTTGCAGCTACTTAGGGTGAATAATTTTTTGAAAAATTCTCGTATTTATATTTAAATGACTGCATTTACCATAATGCATTGGGGCTATTTTCCACTTGAATGCAAGGCAGTGTGCTCCCTTTTTCTTTTTGGATGTCTAAATGACGGCTCCCGTGAGCCTCTTGCTGACGAGCACTGGCGATGCACCTGTGCGCCTACTGAGTGGAACAAAAACCTGTGAAGACGTTTGGCGGCATGTCAAGCGACCCCTTCAGTTACATATGCTCTCTGCTGATGACGGCCGAAAGCCAGAAACACGTGTCCAGAGATACGGCACTCGCTGCATCTACCTTAGGTGAAAGACTTTCTACAGCGATACAGCACTTGCTGCACCTACTTAGGGTGAATACGTTTTTGAAAAATCTCGCAATTATATTTAAATGACTGCCTTTACCATGATGCCTTGGTGCTATTTTCCACTTGAATGCAAGGCAGTGTGCTCCCTTTTTCTTTTTGGATGTCTAAATTACGGCTCCCATGAGCCTCTTGCTGACGAGCACTGGCGATGCACCTGTGCGCCTACTGAGTTGTACAAAAACCTGTGAAGACGTTTGGCTGCATTTCAAGCGACCCCTTCAGTTACATATGCTCTCTGCTGATGACGGCCGAAAGCCAGAAACACGTGTCCAGAGATACGGCACTCGCTGCACCTACCTTAGGTGAAAGACTTTCTACAGCGATACAGCACTTGCTGCACCTACTGAGGGTGAATACGTTTTTGAAACATTCTCGCAATTATATTTAAATGACTGCATTTACCATGATGCCTTGGGGCTATTTTCCACTTGAATGCAAGGCAGTGTGCTCCCTTTTTCTTTTTGGATGTCTAAATGACGGCTCCCGTGAGCCTCTTGCTGACGAGCACTGGCGATGCACCTGTGCGCCTACTGAGTGGTACAAAAACCTGTGAAGACGTTTGGCGGCATTTCAAGCGACCCCTTCAGTTACATATGCTCTCTGCTGATGACGGCCGAAAGCCAGAAACACGTGTCCAGAGATACAGCACTTGCTGCACCTACCTTAGGTGGAAGACTTTCTACAGCGATACAACACTTGCTGCACCTACTGAGTGTGAATAATTTTTTGAAAAAATCTCGCAATTATATTTAAATGACTGCATTTACCATGATGCCTTGGAGCTATTTTCCACTTGAATGCAAGGCAGTGTGCTCCATTTTTCTTTTTGGATGTCTAAATGACGGCTCCCGTGAGCCTCTTGCTGAGGAGCACTGGCGATGCACCTGTGCGCCTACTGAGTGGTACAAAAACCTGTGAAGACGTTTGGCGGCATTTCAAGCGACCCCTTCAGTTACATATGCTCTCTGCTGATGACGGCCGAAAGCCATAAACACGTGTCCAGAGATACAGCACTCGCTGCACCTACCTTAGGTGAAAGACTTTCTACAGCGATACAGCACTTGTTGCACCTACTTAGGGTGAATAATTTTTTGAAAAATTCTCGCAATTATATTTAAATGACTGCATTTACCATGATGCCTTGGAGCTATTTTCCACTTGAATGCAAGGCAGTGTGCTCCATTTTTCTTTTTGGATGTCTAAATGACGGCTCCCGTGAGCCTCTTGCTGAGGAGCACTGGCGATGCACCTGTGCGCCTACTGAGTGGTACAAAATCCTGTGAAGACGTTTGGCGGCATTTCAAGCGACCCCTTCAGTTACATATGCTCTCTGCTGATGACGGCCGAAAGCCAGAAACATGTGTCCAGAGATACGGCACTCGCTGCACCTACCTTAGGTGAAAGACTTTCTACAGCGATACGGCACTTGCTGCACCTTCTGAGGGTGAAAAGTTTTTTGAAAAATTATCGCAATTATATTTAAATGACTGCATTTACCATGATGCCTCGGGGCTATTTTCCAATTGAATGCAAGGCAGAGTGCTCCCATTTTCTTTTTGGATGTCTAAATGACGGCTCCTGTGAGCCTCTTGCTGACGAGCACTGGCGATGCACCTGTGCGCCTACTGAGTGGTACAAAAACCTTTGAAGACGTTTGGCGGCATTTCAAGCGACCCCTTCAGTTACATATGCTCTCTGCTGATGACGGCCGAAAGCCAGAAACACGTGTCCAGAGATACGCCACTCGCTGCACCTACCTTAGGTGAAAGACTTTCTACAGCGATATGGCACTTGCTGCACCTAATTAGGGTGAATAATTTTTTGAAAAATTCTTGCAATTATATTTAAATGACTGCATTTACCATGATGCCTTGGAGAAATTTTCCACTTGAATGCAAGGCAGTGTGCTCCCTTTTTCTTTTTGGATGTCTAAATGACGGCTTCCGTGAGCCTCTTGCTGATGAGCACTGGCGATGCACCTGTGCGCCTACTGAGTGGTACAAAAACCTGTGAAGACGTTTGGCGGAATTTCAAGCGACCCCTTCAGTTACATATGCTCTCTGCTGATGACGGCCGAAAGCCAGAAACATGTGTCCAGAGATACGGCACTCGCTGCACCTACCTTAGGTGAAAGACTTTCTACAGCGATACAGCACTTGCTGCACCTACTGAGGGTGAAAAGTTTTTTGAAAAATTCTCGCAATTATATTTAAATGACTGCATTTACCATGATGCCTTGGGGCTATTTTCCAATTGAATGCAAGGCAGAGTGCTCCCATTTTCTTTTTGGATGTCTAAATGACGGCTCCCGTGAGCCTCTTGCTGACGAGCACTGGCGATGCACCTGTGTGCCTACTGAGTGGTACAAAAACCTGTGCAGACGTTTGGCGGCATTTCAAGCGACCCCTTCAGTTACGTATGCTTTCTGCTGATGACGGCCGAAAGCCAGAAACACGTGTCCAGAGATACGGCACTCGCTGCACCTACATTAGGTGAAAGACTTTCTACAGCGATACGGCACTTGCTGCACCTAATTAGGGTGAATAATTTTTTGAAAAATTCTCGCAATTATATTTAAATGACTGCATTTACCATGATGCCTTGGGGCTATTTTCCACTTGAATGCAAGGCAGTGTGCTCCATTTTTCTTTTTGGAAGTCTAAATGACGGCTCCCGTGAGCCTCTTGCTGACGAGCACTGGCGATGCACCTGTGCGCCTACTGAGTTGTACAAAAACCTGTGAAGACGTTTGGCGGCATTTCAAGCGACCCCTTCAGTTACATATGCTCTCTGCTGATGACGGCCAAAAGCCAGAAACACGTGTCCAGAGATACGGCACTCGCTGCACCTACCTTAGGTGAAAGACTTTCTACAGCGATACGGCACTTGTTGCACCTACTTAGGGTGAATAATTTTTGAAAAATTCTCTCAATTATCTTTAAATGACTGCATTTACCATGATGCCTTGGGGCTATTTTCCACTTGAATGCAAAGCAGTGTGCTCCCTTTTTCTTTTTGGATGTCTAAATGACGGCTCCCGTGAGCCTCTTGCTGACGAGCACTGGCGATGCACCTGTGTGCCTACCTAGTGGTACAAAAACGTGTGCAGACGTTTGGCGGCATTTCAAATGACCCCTTCAGTGACGTATGCTTTCTGCTGATGACGGCCGAAAGCCAGAAACCCGTGTCCAGAGATACGGCACTCGCTGCACCTACATTAGGTGAAAGACTTTCTACAGCGATACGGCACTTGCTGCACCTAATTAGGGTGAATAATTTTTTGAAAAATTCTCGCAATTATATTTAAATGACTGCATTTACCATGATGCCTTGGGGCTATTTTCCACTTGCATGCAAGGCAGTGTGCTCCCTTTTTCTTTTTGGAAGTCTAAATGACGGCTCCCGTGAGCCTCTTGCTGACGAGCACTGGCGATGCACCTGTGCGCCTACTGAGTTGTACAAAAACCTGTGAAGACGTTTGGCGGCATTTCAAGCGACCCCTTCAGTTACATATGCTCTCTGCTCATGACGGCCGAAAGCCAGAAACACGTGTCCAGAGATACGGCACTCGCTGCACCTACCTTAGGTGAAAGACTTTCTACAGCGATACAGCACTTGTTGCACCTACTTAGGGTGAATAATTTTTTGAAAAATTCTCGTATTTATATTTAAATGACTGCATTTACCATAATGCATTGGGGCTATTTTCCACTTGAATGCAAGGCAGTATGCTCCCTTTTTCTTTTTGGATGTCTAAATGACGGCTCCCGTGAGCCTCTTGCTGACGAGCACTGGCGATGCACCTGTGCGCCTACTGAGTGGAACAAAAACCTGTGAAGACGTTTGGCGGCATGTCAGCGACCCCTTCAGTTACATATGCTCTCTGCTGATGACGGCCGAAAGCCAGAAACACGTGTCCAGAGATACGGCACTCGCTGCATCTACCTTAGGTGAAAGACTTTCTACAGCGATACAGCACTTGCTGCACCTACTTAGGGTGAAAACGTTTTTGAAAAATTCTCGCAATTATATTTAAATGACTGCATTTACCATGATGCCTTGGGGCTATTTTCCACTTGAATGCAAGGCAGTGTGCTCCCTTTTTCTTTTTGGATGTCTAAATTACGGCTCCCGTGAGCCTCTTGCTGACAAGCACTGGCGATGCACCTGTGCGCCTACTGAGTTGTACAAAAACCTGTGAAGACGATGGGCAGCATTTCAAGCGACCCCTTCAGTTACATATGCTCTCTGCTGATGACGGCCGAAAGCCAGAAACACGTGTCCAGAGATACGGCACTCGCTGCACCTACCTTTGGTGAAAGACTTTCTACAGCGATACAGCACTTGCTGCACCTACTGAGGGTGAATAAGTTTTTGAAAAATTCTCGCAATTATATTTAAATGACTGCATTTACTATGATGCCTTGGGGCTATTTTCCACTTGAATGCAAGGCAGTGTGCTCCCTTTTTCTTTTTGGATGTCTAAATGACGGCTCCCGTGAGCCTCTTGCTGTCGAGCACTGGCGATGGACCTGTGCGCCTACTGAGTGGTACAAAAACCTGTGAAGACGTTTGGCGGCATTTCAAGCGACCCCTTCAGTTACATATGCTCTCTGCTGATGACGGCCGAAAGCCAGAAACACGTGTCCAGAGATACGGCACTCGCTGCACCTACCTTAGGTGAAAGACTTTCTACAGCGATACAGCACTTGCTGCACCTACTGAGGGTGAAAAGTTTTTTGAAAAATTCTCGCAATTATATTTAAATGACTGCATTTACCATGATGCCTTGGGGCTATTTTCCAATTGAATGCAAGGCAGAGTGCTCCCATTTTCTTTTTGGATGTCTAAATGACGGCTCCCGTGAGCCTCTTGCTGACGAGCACTGGCGATGCACCTGTGTGCCTACTGAGTGGTACAAAAACCTGTGCAGACGTTTGGCGGCATTTCAAGCGACCCCTTCAGTTACGTATGACTTCTGTAGATGACGGCCGAAAGCCAGAAACACGTGTCCAGAGATACGGCACTCGCTGCACCTACATTAGGTGAAAGACTTTCTACAGCGATACGGCACTTGCTGCACCTAATTAGGGTGAATAATTTTTTGAAAAATTCTCGCAATTATATTTAAATGACTGCATTTACCATGATGCCTTGGGGCTATTTTCCACTTGAATGCAAGGCAGTGTGCTCCCTTTTTCTTTTTGGAAGTCTAAATGACGGCTCCCGTGAGCCTCTTGCTGACGAGCACTGGCGATGCACCTGTGCGCCTACTGAGTTGTACAAAAACCTGTGAAGACGTTTGGCGGCATTTCAAGCGACCCCTTCAGTTACATATGCTCTCTGCTGATGACGGCCAAAAGCCAGAAACACGTGTCCAGAGATACGGCACTCGCTGCACCTACCTTAGGTGAAAGACTTTCTACAGCGATACGGCACTTGTTGCACCTACTTAGGGTGAATAATTTTTGAAAAATTCTCTCAATTATATTTAAATGACTGCATTTACCATGATGCCTTGGGGCTATTTTCCACTTGAATGCAAGGCAGTGTGCTCCCTTTTTCTTTTTGGATGTCTAAATGACGGCTCCCGTGAGCCTCTTGCTGACGAGCACTGGCGATGCACCTGTGTGCCTACTGAGTGGTACAAAAACTTGTGCAGACGTTTGGCGGCATTTCAAGCGACCCCTTCAGTTACGTATGCTTTCTGCTGATGACGGCCGAAAGCCAGAAACCCGTGTCCAGAGATACGGCACTCGCTGCACCTACATTAGGTGAAAGACTTTCTACAGCGATACGGCACTTGCTGCACCTAATTAGGGTGAATAATTTTTTGAAAAATTCTCGCAATTATATTTAAATGACTGCATTCACCATGATGCCTTGGGGCTATTTTCCACTTGCATGCAAGGCAGTGTGCTCCCTTTTTCTTTTTGGAAGTCTAAATGACGGCTCCCGTGAGCCTCTTGCTGACGAGCACTGGCGATGCACCTGTGCGCCTACTGAGTTGTACAAAAACCTGTGAAGATGTTTGGCGGCATTTCAAGCGACCCCTTCAGTTACATATGCTCTCTGCTGATGACGGCCGAAAGCCAGAAACACGTGTCCAGAGATACGGCACTCGCTGCACCTACCTTAGGTGAAAGACTTTCTACTGCGATACAGCACTTGTTGCACCTACTTAGGGTAAATAATTTTTTGAAAAATTCTCGTATTTATATTTAAATGACTGCATTTACCATAATGCATTGGGGCTATTTTCCACTTGAATGCAAGGCAGTATGCTCCCTTTTTCTTTTTGGATGTCTAAATGACGGCTCCCGTGAGCCTCTTGCTGACGAGCACTGGCGATGCACCTGTGCGCCTATTGAGTGGTACAAAAACCTGTGAAGACGTTTGGCGGCATTTCAAGCGACCCCTTCAGTTACATATGCTCTCTGCTGATGATGACCGAAAGCCAGAAACACGTGTCCAGAGATACGGCACTCGCTGCACCTACCTTAGGTGAAAGACTTTCTACAGCGATACGGCACTTGTTGCACCTACTTAGGGTGAATAATTTTTGAAAAATTCTCGCAATTATATTTAAATGACTGCATTTACCATGATGCCTTGGGGCTATTTTCCACTTGAATGCAAGGCAGTGTGCTCCCTTTTTCTTTTTGGATGTCTAAATGACGGCTCCCGTGAGCCTCTTGCTGACGAGCACTGGCGATGCACCTGTGTGCCTACTGAGTGGTACAAAAACCTGTGCAGACGTTTGGCGGCATTTCAAGCGACCCCTTCAGTTACATATGCTCTCTGCTGATGACGCCCGAAAGCCAGAAACACGTGTCCAGAGATACGGCACTCGCTGCACCTACCTTAGGTGAAAGACTTTCTACAGCGATATGGCACTTGCTGCACCTACTTAGGGTGAATAATTTTTTGAAAAATTCTTGCAATTATATTTAAATGACTGCATTTACCATGATGACTTGGAGAAATTTTCCACTTGAATGCAAGGCAGTGTGCTCCCTTTTTCTTTTTGGATGTCTAAATGACGGCTTCCGTGAGCCTCTTGCTGACGAGCACTGGCGATGCACCTGTGCGCCTACTGAGTGGTACAAAAACCTGTGAAGACGTTTGGAGGCATTTCAAGCGACCCCTTCAGTTACATATGCTCTCTGCTGATGATGACCGAAAGCCAGAAACACGTGTCCAGAGATACGGCACTCGCTGCACCTACCTTAGGTGAAAGACTTTCTACAGCGATACGGCACTTGTTGCACCTACTTAGGGTGAATAATTTTTGAAAAATTCTCGCAATTATATTTAAATGACTGCATTTACCATGATGCCTTGGGGCTATTTTCCACTTGAATGCAAGGCAGTGTGCTCCCTTTTTCTTTTTGGATGTCTAAATGACGGCTCCCGTGAGCCTCTTGCTGACGAGCACTGGCGATGCACCTGTGTGCCTACTGAGTGGTACAAAAACCTGTGCAGACGTTTGGCGGCATTTCAAGCGACCCCTTCAGTTACGTATGCTTTCTGCTGATGACGGCCGAAAGCCAGAAACCCGTGTCCAGAGATACGGCACTCGCTGCACCTACCTTAGGTGAAAGACTTTCTACAGCGATACAGCACTTGCTGCACCTACTGAGGGTGAATAAGTTTTTGAAACATTCTCGCAATTATATTTAAATGACTGCATTTACCATGATGCCTTGGGGATATTTTCCACTTGCATGCAAGGCAGTGTGCTCCCTTTTCCTTTTTGGAAGTCTAAATGACGGCTCCCGTGAGCCTCTTGCTGACGAGCACTGGCGATGCACCTGTGCGCCTACTGAGTTGTACAAAAACCTGTGAAGACGTTTGGCGGTTTCAAGCAACCCCGTCAGTTACATATGCTCTCTGCTGATGACGGCCGAAAGCCAGAAACACGTGTCCAGAGATACGGCACTCGCTGCACCTACCTTAGGTGAAAGACTTTCTACAGCGATTCAGCACTTGTTGCACCTACTTAGGGTGAATAATTTTTTGAAAAATTCTCGTATTTATATTTAAATGACTGCATTTACCATAATGCATTGGGGCTATTTTCCACTTGAATGCAAGGCAGTATGCTCCCTTTTTCTTTTTGGATGTCTAAATGACGGCTCCCGTGAGCCTCTTGCTGATGAGCACTGGCGATGCACCTGTGCGCCTACTGAGTGGTACAAAAACCTGTGAAGACGTTTGGCGGCATTTCAAGCGACCCCTTCAGTTACATATGCTCTCTGCTGATGACGGCCGAAAGCCAGAAACATGTGTCCAGAGATACGGCACTCGCTGCACCTACCTTAGGTGAAAGACTTTCTATAGCGATACGGCACTTGCTGCACCTTCTGAGGGTGAAAAGTTTTTTGAAAAATTATCGCAATTATATTTAAATGACTGCATTTACCATGATGCCTTGGGGCTATTTTCCAATTGAATGCAAGGCAGAGTGCTCCCATTTTCTTTTTGGATGTCTAAATGACGGCTCCCGTGAGCCTCTTGCTGACGAGCACTGGCGATGCACCTGTGCGCCTACTGAGTGGTACAAAAACCTTTGAAGACGTTTGGCGGCATTTCAAGCGACCCCTTCAGTTACATATGCTCTCTGCTGATGACGGCCGAAAGCCAGAAACACGTGTCCAGAGATACGGCACTCGCTGCACCTACCTTAGGTGAAAGACTTTCTACAGCGATATGGCACTTGCTGCACCTACTTAGGGTGAATAATTTTTTGAAAAATTCTTGCAATTATATTTAAATGACTGCATTTACCATGATGACTTGGAGAAATTTTCCACTTGAATGCAAGGCAGTGTGCTCCCTTTTTCTTTTTGGATGTCTAAATGACGGCTTCCGTGAGCCTCTTGCTGACGAGCACTGGCAATGCACCTGTGCGCCTACTGAGTGGTACAAAAACCTGTGAAGACGTTTGGAGGCATTTCAAGCGACCCCTTCAGTTACATATGCTCTCTGCTGATGACGACCGAAAGCCAGAAACACGTGTCCAGAGATACTGCACTCGCTGCACCTACCTTAGGTGAAAGACTTTCTACAGCGATACGGCACTTGTTGCACCTACTTAGGGTGAATAATTTTTGAAAAATTCTCGCAATTATATTTAAATGACTGCATTTACCATGATGCCTTGGGGCTATTTTCCACTTGAATGCAAGGCAGTGTGCTCCCTTTTTCTTTTTGGATGTCTAAATGACGGCTCCCGTGAGCCTCTTGCTGACGAGCACTGGCGATGCACCTGTGTGCCTACTGAGTGGTACAAAAACCTGTGCAGACGTTTGGCGGCATTTCAAGCGACCCCTTCAGTTACGTATGCTTTCTGCTGATGACGGCCGAAAGCCAGAAACCCGTGTCCAGAGATACGGCACTCGCTGCACCTACATTAGGTGAAAGACTTTCTACAGCGATACGGCACTTGCTGCACCTAATTAGGGTGAATAATTTTTTGAAAAATTCTCGCAATTATATTTAAATGACTGCATTTACCATGATGCCGTGGGGCTATTTTCCACTTGCATGCAAGGCAGTGTGCTCCCTTTTTCTTTTTGGAAGTCTAAATGACGGCTCCCGTGAGCCTCTTGCTGACGAGCACTGGCGATGCACCTGTGCGCCTACTGAGTTGTACAAAAACCTGTGAAGACGTTTGGCGGCATTTCAAGCGACCCCTTCAGTTACATATGCTCTCTGCTGATGACGGCCGAAAGCCAGAAACACGTGTCCAGAGATACGGCACTCGCTGCACCTACCTTAGGTGAAAGACTTTCTACAGCGATACAGCACTTGTTGCACCTACTTAGGGTGAATAATTTTTTGAAAAATTCTCGTATTTATATTTAAATGACTGCATTTACCATAATGCATTGGGGCTATTTTCCACTTGAATGCAAGGCAGTATGCTCCCTTTTTCTTTTTGGATGTCTAAATGACGGCTCCCGTGAGCCTCTTGCTGACGAGCACTGGCGATGCAACTGTGCGCCTACTGAGTGGAACAAAAACCTGTGAAGACGTTTGGCGGCATGTCAAGCAACCCCTTCAGTTACATATGCTCTCTGCTGATGACGGCCGAAAGCCAGAAACACGTGTCCAGAGATACGGCACTCGCTGCATCTACCTTAGGTGAAAGACTTTCTACAGCGATACAGCACTTGCTGCACCTACTTAGGGTGAATACGTTTTTGAAAAATTCTCGCAATTATATTTAAATGACTGCATTTACCATGATGCCTTGGGGCTATTTTCCACTTGAATGCAAGGCAGTGTGCTCCCTTTTTCTTTTTGGATGTCTAAATTACGGCTCCCGTGAGCCTCTTGCTGACGAGCACTGGCGATGCACCTGTGCGCCTACTGAGTTGTACAAAAACCTGTGAAGACGATGGGCGGCATTTCAAGCGACCCCTTCAGTTACATATGCTCTCTGCTGATGACGGCCGAAAGCCAGAAACACGTGTCCAGAGATACGGCACTCGCTGCACCTACCTTAGGTGAAAGACTTTCTACAGCGATACAGCACTTGCTGCACCTACTGAGGGTGAATAAGTTTTTGAAAAATTCTCGCAATTATATTTAAATGACTGCATTTACCATGATGCCTTGGGGCTATTTTCCACTTGAATGCAGGGCAGTGTGCTCCCTTTTTCTTTTTGGATGTCTAAATGACGGCTCCCGTGAGCCTCTTGCTGACGAGCACTGGCGATGCACCTGTGCGCCTACTGAGTGGTACAAAAACCTGTGAAGACGTTTGGCGGCATTTCAAGCGACCCCTTCAGTTACATATGCTCTCTGATGATGACGGCCGAAAGCCAGAAACACGTGTCCAGAGATACGGCACTTGCTGCACCTACCTTAGGTGAAAGACTTTCTACAGCGATACGACACTTGCTGCACCTACTGAGGGTGAATAATTTTTTGAAAAAATCTCACAATTATATTTAAATGACTGCATTTACCATGATGCCTTGGAGCTATTTTCCACTTGAATGCAAGGCAGTGTGCTCCATTTTTCTTTTTGGATGTCTAAATGACGGCTCCCGTGAGCCTCTTGCTGAGGAGCACTGGCGATGCACCTGTGCGCCTACTGAGTGGTACAAAAACCTGTGAAGACATTTGGCGGCATTTCAAGCGACCCCTTCAGTTACATATGCTCTCTGCTGATGACGGCCGAAAGCCAGAAACATGTGTCCAGAGATACGGCACTCGCTGCACCTACCTTAGGTGAAAGACTTTCTACAGCGATACGGCACTTGCTGCACCTTCTGAGGGTGAAAAGTTTTTTGAAAAATTATCGCAATTATATTTAAATGACTGCATTTACCATGATGCCTTGGGGCTATTTTCCAATTGAATGCAAGGCAGTGTGCTCCCTTTTTCTTTTTGGATGTCTAAATGACGGCTTCCGTGAGCCTCTTGCTGACGAGCACTGGCGATGCACCTGTGCGCCTACTGAGTGCTACAAAAACCTGTGAAGACGTTTGGCGGCATTTCAAGCGACCCCTTCAGTTACATATGCTCTCTGCTGATGACGACCGAAAGCCAGAAACACGTGTCCAGAGATACGGCACTCGCTGCACCTACCTTAGGTGAAAGACTTTCTACAGCGATTCGGCACTTGTTGCACCTACTTAGGGTGAATAATTTTTGAAAAATTCTCGCAATTATATTTAAATGACTGCATTTACCATGATGCCTTGGGGCTATTTTCCACTTGAATGCAAGGCAGTGTGCTCCCTTTTTCTTTTTGGATGTCTAAATGACGGCTCCCGTGAGCCTCTTGCTGACGAGCACTGGCGATGCACCTGTGTGCCTACTGAGTGGTACAAAAACCTGTGCAGACGTTTGGCGGCATTTCAAGCGACCCCTTCAGTTACGTATGCTTTCTGCTGATGACGGCCGAAAGCCAGAAACTCGTGTCCAGAGATACGGCACTCGCTGCACCTACATTAGGTGAAAGACTTTCTACAGCGATACAGCACTTGCTGCACCTAATTAGGGTGAATAAGTTTTTGAAACATTCTCGCAATTATATTTTAATGACTGCATTTACCATGATGCCTTGGGGCTATTTTCCACTTGAATGCAGGGCAGTGTGCTCCATTTTTCTTTTTGGATGTCTAAATGACGGCTCCCGTGAGCCTCTTGCTGACGAGCACTGGCGATGCACCTGTGCGCCTACTGAGTGGTACAAAAACCTGTGAAGACGTTTGGCGGCATTTCAAGCGACCCCTTCAGTTACATATGCTCTCTGCTGATGACGGCCGAAAGCCAGAAACATGTATCCAGAGATACGGCACTCGCTGCACCTACCTTAGGTGAAAGACTTTCTACAGCGATACGACACTTGCTGCACCTTCTGAGGGTGAAAAGTTTTTTTAAAAATTATCGCAATTATATTTAAATGACTGCATTTACCATGATGCCTTGGGGCTATTTTCCAATTGAATGCAAGGCAGAGTGCTCCCATTTTCTTTTTGGATGTCTAAATGACGGCTCCCGTGAGCCTCTTGCTGACGAGCACTGGCGATGCACCTGTGTGCCTACTGAGTGGTACAAAAACCTTTGAAGACGTTTGGCGGCATTTCAAGCGACCCCTTCAGTTACATATGCTCTCTGCTGATGACGGCCGAAAGCCAGAAACACGTGTCCAGAGATACGGCACTCCCTGCACCTACCTTAGGTGAAAGACTTTCTACAGCGATATGGCACTTGCTGCACCTACTTAGGGTGAATAATTTTTTGAAAAATTCTTGCAATTATATTTAAATGACTGCATTTACCATGATGACTTGGAGAAATTTTCCACTTGAATGCAAGGCAGTGTGCTCCCTTTTTCTTTTTGGATGTCTAAATGACGGCTTCCGTGAGCCTCTTGCTGACGAGCACTGGCGATGCACCTGTGCGCCTACTGAGTGGTACAAAAACCTGTGAAGACGTTTGGCGGCATTTCAAGCGACCCCTTCAGTTACATATGCTTTCTGCTGATGACGGCCGAAAGCCAGAAACCCGTGTCCAGAGATACGGCACTCGCTGCACCTACATTAGGTGAAAGACTTTCTACAGCGATACGGCACTTGCTGCACCTAATTAGGGTGAATAATTTTTTGAAAAATTCTCGCAATTATATTTAAATGACTGCATTTACCATGATGCCTTGGGGCTATTTTCCACTTGCATGCAAGGCAGTGTGCACCCTTTTTCTTTTTGGAAGTCTAAATGACGGCTCCCGTGAGCCTCTTGCTGACGAGCACTGGCGATGCACCTGTGCGCCTACTGAGTTGTACAAAAACCTGTGAAGACGTTTGGCGGCATTTCAAGCGACCCCTTCAGTTACATATGCTCTCTGCTCATGACGGCCGAAAGCCAGAAACACGTGTCCAGAGATACGGCACTCGCTGCACCTACCTTAGGTGAAAGACTTTCTACAGCGATACAGCACTTGTTGCACCTACTTAGGGTGAATAATTTTTTGAAAAATTCTCGTATTTATATTTAAATGACTGCATTTACCATAATGCATTGGGGCTATTTTCCACTTGAATGCAAGGCAGTATGCTCCCTTTTTCTTTTTGGATGTCTAAATGACGGCTCCCGTGAGCCTCTTGCTGACGAGCACTGGCGATGCACCTGTGCGCCTACTGAGTGGAACAAAAACCTGTGAAGACGTTTGGCGGCATGTCAGCGACCCCTTCAGTTACATATGCTCTCTGCTGATGACGGCCGAAAGCCAGAAACACGTGTCCAGAGATACGGCACTCGCTGCATCTACCTTAGGTGAAAGACTTTCTACAGCGATACAGCACTTGCTGCACCTACTTAGGGTGAAAACGTTTTTGAAAAATTCTCGCAATTATATTTAAATGACTGCATTTACCATGATGCCTTGGGGCTATTTTCCACTTGAATGCAAGGCAGTGTGCTCCCTTTTTCTTTTTGGATGTCTAAATTACGGCTCCCGTGAGCCTCTTGCTGACAAGCACTGGCGATGCACCTGTGCGCCTACTGAGTGGTACAAAAACCTGTGAAGACGTTTGGCGGCATTTCAAGCGACCCCTTCAGTTACATATGCTCTCTGCTGATGACGGCCGAAAGCCAGAAACACGTGTCCAGAGATACGGCACTCGCTGCACCTACCTTAGGTGAAAGACTTTCTACAGCGATACAGCACTTGCTGCACCTACTGAGGGTGAAAAGTTTTTTGAAAAATTCTCGCAATTATATTTAAATGACTGCATTTACCATGATGCCTTGGGGCTATTTTCCAATTGAATGCAAGGCAGAGTGCTCCCATTTTCTTTTTGGATGTCTAAATGACGGCTCCCGTGAGCCTCTTGCTGACGAGCACTGGCGATGCACCTGTGTGCCTACTGAGTGGTACAAAAACCTGTGCAGACGTTTGGCGGCATTTCAAGCGACCCCTTCAGTTACGTATGACTTCTGTAGATGACGGCCGAAAGCCAGAAACACGTGTCCAGAGATACGGCACTCGCTGCACCTACATTAGGTGAAAGACTTTCTACAGCGATACAGCACTTGCTGCACCTAATTAGGGTGAATAATTTTTTGAAAAATTCTCGCAATTATATTTAAATGACTGCATTTACCATGATGCCTTGGGGCTATTTTCCACTTGAATGCAAGGCAGTGTGCTCCCTTTTTCTTTTTGGAAGTCTAAATGACGGCTCCCGTGAGCCTCTTGCTGACGAGCACTGGCGATGCACCTGTGCGCCTACTGAGTTGTACAAAAACCTGTGAAGACGTTTGGCGGCATTTCAAGCGACCCCTTCAGTTACATATGCTCTCTGCTGATGACGGCCAAAAGCCAGAAACACGTGTCCAGAGATACGGCACTCGCTGCACCTACCTTAGGTGAAAGACTTTCTACAGCGATACGGCACTTGTTGCACCTACTTAGGGTGAATAATTTTTGAAAAATTCTCTCAATTATATTTAAATGACTGCATTTACCATGATGCCTTGGGGCTATTTTCCACTTGAATGCAAGGCAGTGTGCTCCCTTTTTCTTTTTGGATGTCTAAATGACGGCTCCCGTGAGCCTCTTGCTGACGAGCACTGGCGATGCACCTGTGTGCCTACCTAGTGGTTCAAAAACCTGTGCAGACGTTTGGCGGCATTTCAAGCGACCCCTTCAGTTACGTATGCTTTCTGCTGATGACGGCCGAAAGCCAGAAACCCGTGTCCAGAGATACGGCACTCGCTGCACCTACATTAGGTGGAAGACTTTCTACAGCGATACGGCACTTGCTGCACCTAATTAGGGTGAATAATTTTTTGAAAAATTCTCGCAATTATATTTAAATGACTGCATTTACCATGATGCCTTGGGGCTATTTTCCACTTGCATGCAAGGCAGTGTGCTCCCTTTTTCTTTTTGGAAGTCTAAATGACGGCTCCCGTGAGCCTCTTGCTGACGAGCACTGGCGATGCACCTGTGCGCCTACTGAGTTGTACAAAAACCTGTGAAGACGTTTGGCGGCATTTCAAGCGACCCCTTCAGTTACATATGATCTCTGCTGATGACAGCCGAAAGCCAGAAACACGTGTCCAGAGATACGGCACTCGCTGCACCTAACTTAGGTGAAAGACTTTCTACAGCGATACAGCACTTGTTGCACCTACTTAGGGTGAATAATTTTTTGAAAAATTCTCGTATTTATATTTAAATGACTGCATTTACCATAATGCATTGGGGCTATTTTCCACTTGAATGCAAGGCAGTATGCTCCCTTTTTCTTTTTGGATGTCTAAATGACGGCTCCCGTGAGCCTCTTGCTGACGAGCACTGGCGATGCACCTGTGCGCCTACTGAGTGGAACAAAAACCTGTGAAGACGTTTGGCGGCATGTCAAGCGACCCCTTCAGTTACATATGCTCTCTGCTGATGACGGCCGAAAGCCAGAAATACGTGTCCAGAGATACGGCACTCGCTGCATCTACCTTAGGTGAAAGACTTTCTACAGCGATACAGCACTTGCTGCACCTACTTAGGGTGAAAACGTTTTTGAAAAATTCTCGCAATTATATTTAAATGACTGCATTTACCATGATGCCTTGGGGCTATTTTCCACTTGAATGCAAGGCAGTGTGCTCCCTTTTTCTTTTTGGATGTCTAAATTACGGCTCCCGTGAGCCTCTTGCTGACGAGCACTGGCGATGCACCTGTGCGCCTACTGAGTTGTACAAAAACCTGTGAAGACGATGGGCGGCATTTCAAGCGACCCCTTCAGTTACATATGCTCTCTGCTGATGACGGCCGAAAGCCAGAAACACGTGTCCAGAGATACGGCACTCGCTGCACCTACCTTTGGTGAAAGACTTTCTACAGCGATACAGCACTTGCTGCACCTACTGAGGGTGAATAAGTTTTTGAAAAATTCTCGCAATTATATTTAAATGACTGCATTTACCATGATGCCTTGGGGCTATTTTCCACTTGAATGCAGGGCAGTGTGCTCCCTTTTTCTTTTTGGATGTCTAAATGACGGCTCCCGTGAGCCTCTTGCTGTCGAGCACTGGCGATGGACCTGTGCGCCTACTGAGTGGTACAAAAACCTGTGAAGACGTTTGGCGGCATTTCAAGCGACCCCTTCAGTTACATATGCTCTCTGCTGATGACGGCCGAAAGCCAGAAACACGTGTCCAGAGATACGGCACTCGCTGCACCTACCTTAGGTGAAAGACTTTCTACAGCGATACGGCACTTGTTGCACCTACTTAGGGTGAATAATTTTTGAAAAATTCTCTCCATTATATTTAAATGACTGCATTTACCATGATGCCTTGGGGCTATTTTCCACTTGAATGCAAGGCAGTGTGCTCCCTTTTTCTTTTTGGATGTCTAAATGACGGCTCCCGTGAGCCTCTTGCTGACGAGCACTGGCGATGCACCTGTGTGCCTACTGAGTGGTACAAAAACCTGTGCAGACGTTTGGCGGCATTTCAAGCGACCCCTTCAGTTACGTATGCTTTCTGCTGATGACGGCCGAAAGCCAGAAACCCGTATCCAGAGATACGGCACTCGCTGCACCTACATTAGGTGAAAGACTTTCTACAGCGATACGGCACTTGCTGCACCTAATTAGGGTGAATAATTTTTTGAAAAATTCTCGCAATTATATTTAAATGACTGCATTTACCATGATGCCTTGGGGCTATTTTCCACTTGAATGTAAGGCAGTGTGCTCCCTTTTTCTTTTTGGATGTCTAAATGACGGCTCCCGTGAGCCTCTTGCTGACGAGCACTGGCGATGCACCTGTGCGCCTACTGAGTTGTACAAAAACCTGTGAAGACGTTTGGCGGCATTTCAAGCGACCCCTTCAGTTACATATGCTCTCTGCTGATGACGGCCAAAAGCCAGAAACACGTGTCCAGAGATACGGCACTCGCTGCACCTACCTTAGGTGAAAGACTTTCTACAGCGATACGGCACTTGTTGCACCTACTTAGGGTGAATAATTTTTGAAAAATTCTCTCAATTATATTTAAATGACTGCATTTACCATGATGCCTTGGGGCTATTTTCCACTTGAATGCAAGGCAGTGTGCTCCCTTTTTTTTTTTGGATGTCTAAATGACGGCTCCCGTGAGCCTCTTGCTGACGAGCACTGGCGATGCACCTGTGTGCCTACTGAGTGGTACAAAAACTTGTGCAGACGTTTGGCGGCATTTCAAGCGACCCCTTCAGTTACGTATGCTTTCTGCTGATGACGGCCGAAAGCCAGAAACCCGTGTCCAGAGATACGGCACTCGCTGCACCTACATTAGGTGAAAGACTTTCTACAGCGATACGGCACTTGCTGCACCTAATTAGGGTGAATAATTTTTTGAAAAATTCTCGCAATTATATTTAAATGACTGCATTCACCATGATGCCTTGGGGCTATTTTCCACTTGCATGCAAGGCAGTGTGCTCCCTTTTTCTTTTTGGAAGTCTAAATGACGG
This sequence comes from Pleurodeles waltl, assembly GCF_031143425.1. NCBI lineage: Eukaryota > Metazoa > Chordata > Amphibia > Caudata > Salamandridae > Pleurodeles > Pleurodeles waltl. The sequence goes on from NC_090451.1 coordinate 367,684,523, forward strand.
CTCCCGTGAGCCTCTTGCTGACGAGCACTGGCGATGCACCTGTGCGCCTACTGAGTTGTACAAAAACCTGTGAAGATGTTTGGCGGCATTTCAAGCGACCCCTTCAGTTACATATGCTCTCTGCTGATGACGGCCGAAAGCCAGAAACACGTGTCCAGAGATACGGCACTCGCTGCACCTACCTTAGGTGAAAGACTTTCTACAGCGATACAGCACTTGTTGCACCTACTTAGGGTAAATAATTTTTTGAAAAATTCTCGTATTTATATTTAAATGACTGCATTTACCATAATGCATTGGGGCTATTTTCCACTTGAATGCAAGGCAGTATGCTCCCTTTTTCTTTTTGGATGTCTAAATGACGGCTCCCGTGAGCCTCTTGCTGACGAGCACTGGCGATGCACCTGTGCGCCTATTGAGTGGTACAAAAACCTGTGAAGACGTTTGGCGGCATTTCAAGCGACCCCTTCAGTTACATATGCTCTCTGCTGATGATGGCCGAAAGCCAGAAACATGTGTCCAGAGATACGGCACTCGCTCCACCTACCTTAGGTGAAAGACTTTCTACAGCGATACGGCACTTGCTGGACCTTCTGAGGGTGAAAAGTTTTTTGAAAAATTATCGCAATTATATTTAAATGACTGCATTTACCATGATGCCTTGGGGCTATTTTCCAATTGAATGCAAGACAGAGTGCTCCCATTTTCTTTTTGGATGTCTAAATGACGGCTCCCGTGAGCCTCTTGCTGACGAGCACTGGCGATGCACCTGTGCGCCTACTGAGTGGTACAAAAACCTTTGAAGACGTTTGGCGGCATTTCAAGCGACCCCTTCAGTTACATATGCTCTCTGCTGATGACGGCCGAAAGCCAGAAACACGTGTCCAGAGATACGGCACTCGCTGCACCTACCTTAGGTGAAAGACTTTCTACAGCGATATGGCACTTGCTGCACCTACTTAGGGTGAATAATTTTTTGAAAAATTCTTGCAATTATATTTAAATGACTGCATTTACCATGATGACTTGGAGAAATTTTCCACTTGAATGCAAGGCAGTGTGCTCCCTTTTTCTTTTTGGATGTCTAAATGACGGCTTCCGTGAGCCTCTTGCTGACGAGCACTGGCGATGCACCTGTGCGCCTACTGAGTGGTACAAAAACCTGTGAAGACGTTTGGAGGCATTTCAAGCGACCCCTTCAGTTACATATGCTCTCTGCTGATGATGACCGAAAGCCAGAAACACGTGTCCAGAGATACGGCACTCGCTGCATCTACCTTAGGTGAAAGACTTTCTACAGCGATACGGCACTTGTTGCACCTACTTAGGGTGAATAATTTTTGAAAAATTCTCGCAATTATATTTAAATGACTGCATTTACCATGATGCCTTGGGGCTATTTTCCACTTGAATGCAAGGCAGTGTGCTCCCTTTTTCTTTTTGGATGTCTAAATGACGGCTCCCGTGAGCCTCTTGCTGACGAGCACTGGCGATGCACCTGTCCGCCTACTGAGTGGTACAAAAACCTGTGAAGACGTTTGGAGGCATTTCAAGCGACCCCTTCAGTTACATATGCTCTCTGCTGATGATGACCGAAAGCCAGAAACACGTGTCCAGAGATACGGCACTCGCTGCACCTACCTTAGGTGAAAGACTTTCTACAGCGATACGGCACTTGTTGCACCTACTTAGGGTGAATAATTTTTGAAAAATTCTCGCAATTATATTTAAATGACTGCATTTACCATGATGCCTTGGGGCTATTTTCCACTTGAATGCAAGGCAGTGTGCTCCCTTTTTCTTTTTGGATGTCTAAATGACGGCTCCCGTGAGCCTCTTGCTGACGAGCACTGGCGATGCACCTGTGTGCCTACTGAGTGGTACAAAAACCTGTGCAGACGTTTGGCGGCATTTCAAGCGACCCCTTCAGTTACGTATGCTTTCTGCTGATGACGGCCGAAAGCCAGAAACCCGTGTCCAGAGATACGGCACTCGCTGCACCTACCTTAGGTGAAAGACTTTCTACAGCGATACAGCACTTGCTGCACCTACTGAGGGTGAATAAGTTTTTGAAACATTCTCGCAATTATATTTAAATGACTGCATTTACCATGATGCCTTGGGGATATTTTCCACTTGCATGCAAGGCAGTGTGCTCCCTTTTCCTTTTTGGAAGTCTAAATGACGGCTCCCGTGAGCCTCTTGCTGACGAGCACTGGCGATGCACCTGTGCGCCTACTGAGTTGTACAAAAACCTGTGAAGACGTTTAGCGGCATTTCAAGCAACCCCTTCAGTTACATATGCTCTCTGCTGATGACGGCCGAAAGCCAGAAACACGTGTCCAGAGATACGGCACTCGCTGCACCTACCTTAGGTGAAAGACTTTCTACAGCGATACAGCACTTGTTGCACCTACTTAGGGTGAATAATTTTTTGAAAAATTCTCGTATTTATATTTAAATGACTGCATTTACCATAATGCATTGGGGCTATTTTCCACTTGAATGCAAGGCAGTATGCTCCCTTTTTCTTTTTGGATGTCTAAATGACGGCTCCCGTGAGCCTCTTGCTGATGAGCACTGGCGATGCACCTGTGCGCCTACTGAGTGGTACAAAAACCTGTGAAGACGTTTGGCGGCATTTCAAGCGACCCCTTCAGTTACATATGCTCTCTGCTGATGACGGCCGAAAGCCAGAAACATGTGTCCAGAGATACGGCACTCGCTGCACCTACCTTAGGTGAAAGACTTTCTATAGCGATACGGCACTTGCTGCACCTTCTGAGGGTGAAAAGTTTTTTGAAAAATTATCGCAATTATATTTAAATGACTGCATTTACCATGATGCCTTGGGGCTATTTTCCAATTGAATGCAAGGCAGAGTGCTCCCATTTTCTTTTTGGATGTCTAAATGACGGCTCCCGTGAGCCTCTTGCTGACGAGCACTGGCGATGCACCTGTGCGCCTACTGAGTGGTACAAAAACCTTTGAAGACGTTTGGCGGCATTTCAAGCGACCCCTTCAGTTACATATGCTCTCTGCTGATGACGGCCGAAAGCCAGAAACACGTGTCCAGAGATACGGCACTCGCTGCACCTACCTTAGGTGAAAGACTTTCTACAGCGATATGGCACTTGCTGCACCTACTTAGGGTGAATAATTTTTTGAAAAATTCTTGCAATTATATTTAAATGACTGCATTTACCATGATGACTTGGAGAAATTTTCCACTTGAATGCAAGGCAGTGTGCTCCCTTTTTCTTTTTGGATGTCTAAATGACGGCTTCCGTGAGCCTCTTGCTGACGAGCACTGGCAATGCACCTGTGCGCCTACTGAGTGGTACAAAAACCTGTGAAGACGTTTGGAGGCATTTCAAGCGACCCCTTCAGTTACATATGCTCTCTGCTGATGACGACCGAAAGCCAGAAACACGTGTCCAGAGATACGGCACTCGCTGCACCTACCTTAGGTGAAAGACTTTCTACAGCGATACGGCACTTGTTGCACCTACTTAGGGTGAATAATTTTTGAAAAATTCTCGCAATTATATTTAAATGACTGCATTTACCATGATGCCTTGGGGCTATTTTCCACTTGAATGCAAGGCAGTGTGCTCCCTTTTTCTTTTTGGATGTCTAAATGACGGCTCCCGTGAGCCTCTTGCTGACGAGCACTGGCGATGCACCTGTGTGCCTACTGAGTGGTACAAAAACCTGTGCAGACGTTTGGCGGCATTTCAAGCGACCCCTTCAGTTACGTATGCTTTCTGCTGATGACGGCCGAAAGCCAGAAACCCGTGTCCAGAGATACGGCACTCGCTGCACCTACATTAGGTGAAAGACTTTCTACAGCGATACGGCACTTGCTGCACCTAATTAGGGTGAATAATTTTTTGAAAAATTCTCGCAATTATATTTAAATGACTGCATTTACCATGATGCCGTGGGGCTATTTTCCACTTGCATGCAAGGCAGTGTGCTCCCTTTTTCTTTTTGGAAGTCTAAATGACGGCTCCCGTGAGCCTCTTGCTGACGAGCACTGGCGATGCACCTGTGCGCCTACTGAGTTGTACAAAAACCTGTGAAGACGTTTGGCGGCATTTCAAGCGACCCCTTCAGTTACATATGCTCTCTGCTGATGATGGCCGAAAGCCAGAAACACGTGTCCAGAGATACGGCACTCGCTGCACCTACCTTAGGTGAAAGACTTTCTACAGCGATACAGCACTTGTTGCACCTACTTAGGGTGAATAATTTTTTGAAAAATTCTCGTATTTATATTTAAATGACTGCATTTACCATAATGCATTGGGGCTATTTTCCACTTGAATGCAAGGCAGTATGCTCCCTTTTTCTTTTTGGATGTCTAAATGACGGCTCCCGTGAGCCTCTTGCTGACGAGCACTGGCGATGCAACTGTGCGCCTACTGAGTGGAACAAAAACCTGTGAAGACGTTTGGCGGCATGTCAAGCAACCCCTTCAGTTACATATGCTCTCTGCTGATGACGGCCGAAAGCCAGAAACACGTGTCCAGAGATACGGCACTCGCTGCATCTACCTTAGGTGAAAGACTTTCTACAGCGATACAGCACTTGCTGCACCTACTTAGGGTGAATACGTTTTTGAAAAATTCTCGCAATTATATTTAAATGACTGCATTTACCATGATGCCTTGGGGCTATTTTCCACTTGAATGCAAGGCAGTGTGCTCCCTTTTTCTTTTTGGATGTCTAAATTACGGCTCCCGTGAGCCTCTTGCTGACGAGCACTGGCGATGCACCTGTGCGCCTACTGAGTTGTACAAAAACCTGTGAAGACGATGGGCGGCATTTCAAGCGACCCCTTCAGTTACATATGCTCTCTGCTGATGACGGCCGAAAGCCAGAAACACGTGTCCAGAGATACGGCACTCGCTGCACCTACCTTAGGTGAAAGACTTTCTACAGCGATACAGCACTTGCTGCACCTACTGAGGGTGAATAAGTTTTTGAAAAATTCTCGCAATTATATTTAAATGACTGCATTTACCATGATGCCTTGGGGCTATTTTCCACTTGAATGCAGGGCAGTGTGCTCCCTTTTTCTTTTTGGATGTCTAAATGACGGCTCCCGTGAGCCTCTTGCTGACGAGCACTGGCGATGCACCTGTGCGCCTACTGAGTGGTACAAAAACCTGTGAAGACGTTTGGCGGCATTTCAAGCGACCCCTTCAGTTACATATGCTCTCTGATGATGACGGCCGAAAGCCAGAAACACGTGTCCAGAGATACGGCACTTGCTGCACCTACCTTAGGTGAAAGACTTTCTACAGCGATACGACACTTGCTGCACCTACTGAGGGTGAATAATTTTTTGAAAAAATCTCACAATTATATTTAAATGACTGCATTTACCATGATGCCTTGGAGCTATTTTCCACTTGAATGCAAGGCAGTGTGCTCCATTTTTCTTTTTGGATGTCTAAATGACGGCTCCCGTGAGCCTCTTGCTGAGGAGCACTGGCGATGCACCTGTGCGCCTACTGAGTGGTACAAAAACCTGTGAAGACATTTGGCGGCATTTCAAGCGACCCCTTCAGTTACATATGCTCTCTGCTGATGACGGCCGAAAGCCAGAAACATGTGTCCAGAGATACGGCACTAGCTGCACCTACCTTAGGTGAAAGACTTTCTACAGCGATACGGCACTTGCTGCACCTTCTGAGGGTGAAAAGTTTTTTGAAAAATTATCGCAATTATATTTAAATGACTGCATTTACCATGATGCCTTGGGGCTATTTTCCAATTGAATGCAAGGCAGAGTGCTCCCATTTTCTTTTTGGATGTCTAAATGACGGCTCCCGTGAGCCTCTTGCTGACGAGCACTGGCGATGCACCTGTGCGCCTACTGAGTGGTACAAAAACCTTTGAAGACGTTTGGCGGCATTTCAAGCGACCCCTTCAGTTACATATGCTCTCTGCTGATGACGGCCGAAAGCCAGAAACACGTGTCCAGAGATACGGCACTCGCTGCACCTACCTTAGGTGAAAGACTTTCTACAGCGATATGGCACTTGCTGCACCTACTTAGGATGAATAATTTTTTGAAAAATTCTTGCAATTATATTTAAATGACTGCATTTACCATGATGACTTGGAGAAATTTTCCACTTGAATGCAAGGCAGTGTGCTCCCTTTTTCTTTTTGGATGTCTAAATGACGGCTTCCGTGAGCCTCTTGCTGACGAGCACTGGCGATGCACCTGTGCGCCTACTGAGTGCTACAAAAACCTGTGAAGACGTTTGGCGGCATTTCAAGCGACCCCTTCAGTTACATATGCTCTCTGCTGATGACGACCGAAAGCCAGAAACACGTGTCCAGAGATACGGCACTCGCTGCACCTACCTTAGGTGAAAGACTTTCTACAGCGATTCGGCACTTGTTGCACCTACTTAGGGTGAATAATTTTTGAAAAATTCTCGCAATTATATTTAAATGACTGCATTTACCATGATGCCTTGGGGCTATTTTCCACTTGAATGCAAGGCAGTGTGCTCCCTTTTTCTTTTTGGATGTCTAAATGACGGCTCCCGTGAGCCTCTTGCTGACGAGCACTGGCGATGCACCTGTGTGCCTACTGAGTGGTACAAAAACCTGTGCAGACGTTTGGCGGCATTTCAAGCGACCCCTTCAGTTACGTATGCTTTCTGCTGATGACGGCCGAAAGCCAGAAACTCGTGTCCAGAGATACGGCACTCGCTGCACCTACATTAGGTGAAAGACTTTCTACAGCGATACAGCACTTGCTGCACCTAATTAGGGTGAATAAGTTTTTGAAACATTCTCGCAATTATATTTTAATGACTGCATTTACCATGATGCCTTGGGGCTATTTTCCACTTGAATGCAGGGCAGTGTGCTCCATTTTTCTTTTTGGATGTCTAAATGACGGCTCCCGTGAGCCTCTTGCTGACGAGCACTGGCGATGCACCTGTGCGCCTACTGAGTGGTACAAAAACCTGTGAAGACGTTTGGCGGCATTTCAAGCGACCCCTTCAGTTACATATGCTCTCTGCTGATGACGGCCGAAAGCCAGAAACATGTATCCAGAGATACGGCACTCGCTGCACCTACCTTAGGTGAAAGACTTTCTACAGCGATACGACACTTGCTGCACCTTCTGAGGGTGAAAAGTTTTTTTAAAAATTATCGCAATTATATTTAAATGACTGCATTTACCATGATGCCTTGGGGCTATTTTCCAATTGAATGCAAGGCAGAGTGCTCCCATTTTCTTTTTGGATGTCTAAATGACGGCTCCCGTGAGCCTCTTGCTGACGAGCACTGGCGATGCACCTGTGCGCCTACTGAGTGGTACAAAAACCTTTGAAGACGTTTGGCGGCATTTCAAGCGACCCCTTCAGTTACATATGCTCTCTGCTGATGACGGCCGAAAGCCAGAAACACGTGTCCAGAGATACGGCACTCCCTGCACCTACCTTAGGTGAAAGACTTTCTACAGCGAAATGGCACTTGCTGCACCTACTCAGGGTGAATAATTTTTTGAAAAATTCTTGCAATTATATTTAAATGACTGCATTTACCATGATGACTTGGAGAAATTTTCCACTTGAATGCAAGGCAGTGTGCTCCCTTTTTCTTTTTGGATGTCTAAATGACGGCTTCCGTGAGCCTCTTGCTGACGAGCACTGGCGATGCACCTGTGCGCCTACTGAGTGGTACAAAAACCTGTGAAGACGTTTGGCGGCATTTCAAGCGACCCCTTCAGTTACATATGCTCTCTGCTGATGACGACCGAAAGCCAGAAACACGTGTCCAGAGATACGGCACTCGCTGCACCTACCTTAGGTGAAAGACTTTCTACAGCGATACGGCACTTGTTGCACCTACTTAGGGTGAATAATTTTTGAAAAATTCTCGCAATTATATTTAAATGACTGCATTTACCATGATGCCTTGGGGCTATTTTCCACTTGAATGCAAGGCAGTGTGCTCCCTTTTTCTTTTTGGATGTCTAAATGACGGCTCCCGTGAGCCTCTTGCTGACGAGCACTGGCGATGCACCTGTGTGCCTACTGAGTGGTACAAAAACCTGTGCAGACGTTTGGCGGCATTTCAAGCAACCCCTTCAGTTACGTATGCTTTCTGCTGATGACGGCCGAAAGCCAGAAACCCGTGTCCAGAGATACGGCACTCGCTGCACCTACATTAGGTGAAAGACTTTCTACAGCGATACGGCACTTGCTGCACGTAATTAGGGTGAATAATTTTTTGAAAAATTCTCGTATTTATATTTAAATGACTGCATTTACCATAATGCATTGGGGCTTTTTTCCACTTGAATGCAAGGCAGTGTGCTCCCTTTTTCTTTTTGGATGTCTAAATGACGGCTCCCGTGAGCCTCTTGCTGACGAGCACTGGCGATGCACCTGTGCGCCTACTGAGTGGTACAAAAACCTGTGAAGACGTTTGGCGGCATGTCAAGCTGTACTGCCATTTGTTAAATTTTGTTTTGACCAATGACTTTGTGTTTCACCACTGCGCATATTAGTTGCTCAATGTTCACATTGTATGTTTTGTTCAGTTTAGCCGCCTATGGGCTTTGACATTGCATTAGTCATTACATTCTGTATTCTGCCTATTGGCTTTGACATGCTGTATCCAGTCTAGCCGCCTATTGGCTTTGACATTGCATGCCTATTGACTTTGACATGATGTATTCAGTTTAGCTGCCTATTGACTTTGACATGCTATTAGATATTACATGATATCATATATTACATTTTGTATTCAGCTCCGCTGCCTATTGGCTTTGACATGATATACATTTTGTATTCAGCTCTGCTGCCTATTGGCTTTGACATGATATCATATATTACATTTTATATTCAGCTTAACTGCCTATTGGCTTTGACATGATATTATACATTGCATTTTATATTCAGCTCAGCTGCCTATTGGCTTTGACATGATATTATACATTGCATTTTGTATTCAGCTCAGCTGCCTATGGGCTTTGACATGATATTATATATTGCATTTTGTATTCAGCTCAGCTGCCTATTGGCTTTGACATGACACTAGACATTGCATTTGATATTTAGGTTAGCTGCCTATTGCCTTTAACATGACATTGCATTTGATACTTAGGTTAGCTGCCTATTGCCTTTAACGTGGAGTTAGATCTTGCAGTTGAGAATCCAAGCTGTATTTTTCCAAGCTGTGTTTTTGCACAAGATGAACCAAGATGTTTTGTTCTCACAGTAGACTAGACCTGATAAGAGAGAGTACATGGGTGTTTTTCTCTCCGCTTGAGCTTGGGAACAGGAGTAGTCTTGGAGACCTGGCCAGTCTCCAAAAGGCTTGCTCAGTTTTCCAGGTCTGAGAGGAGGGGGCACACCTTTGTAACGAATGACACAGGCTGCAGAGATTCAGATTCGAATCTGCCGGACCTCGTGCTGGAGCTTGGCGCCAGCTGCCAGCAATCCCGTGTGGGTAGATGAATCTCTTTCTCGCGGCTGACAGGGGTCATCAGCTTGCAGACCTTAGAAAGATGAAGCTGTAAATAGTTTCCCACACGGTGAAGTATTTGTTTTGCTTTGCATTCAATATCTTATAAATATAACCTGCTGTGTATATTGCAAACTGATATATTTTGTTTGATTAACGCGGGCTTGAAAGCTACTAATTCGTCATTCATAAATATTGTGGTTGGGGAAGAATTAACAACAATAAAAGTCTTCTTTGACCTCAGAAGTGCATTTCTGTTGTGTTATGTTAGTGCTTAAAAACTAGATAAGAGGAAAGCACTACAATTGGTACCAGGAGTGGGGTCGGTCATTAAGAGGTGATTAAGAGGGTGTTGACGAGTTGGTAGATTTCTAAGTGCACACTTTAAAAGTGTAATTGTTTTTGTTGTTTGGAGAATTACAGAAATTGTTTTTTTTGTTTGGAGAATCACAGTAGCACGACAGACCATGTCTGAAAATGCATGTGTAGCTAAAATGCCTGATAGTGTTTTGAGAAATAATTTCTGTTGTACATATGTAGAAAAAGTGTCTTTTGGAAGTAATGATGACAGAAAGGTCTGGATACCTTTATCTGCTTACAGAGAAATGCAGGAGAAATGTAGGAAGTTGGAACATGAAAATAGGAATTTACGTGAGCAAATTAGCCCGACTGAAAGTTATAAAAAGGCTGTTTTAGAAGAATCTTTCTTGTCCCATTCCAGTAATGAGGGGGTTAAGACAGCTCCGAGCTGCACTGAGTTTTCGTGTGAGCCAGGGTTTTTGGCAGTGAAAGCGCATTCCTTAACTGATAAGATGGACGAGAGAGACCAGAATGTGATTTACGAGTTACCGTTGCAAAATGCACAAGTAAAACGAAGGATTTTAGAGCAAGACACCCCGAGTTTCATTAGCTTGTTTGATTTTTGGAAAAAGAATAGCCCTCATTTGAGAGAAATCCTAACACTTTTGTATATGGTCACTGTGAAAAATTATATGCAGTTGCGCGCTTGTGATTTGGCAAATAAAATAATGCAGACTATAGGTTTCTGCGCAGTGCAAGAAGGAAATACTTATGTACATGTAAATCAAGAACAAGGAAAGAAAATAGTGCCCCTAGCTAGAATCATACAATGGATCTGGTACTTGCAAGACAGGGCTAGAGTACCACAGATAAAAGAGTCCCCAATGAAGTTGAGTGCACCATTTGAATTCGTGTCCACTGAAGATAAAAAGCATGTTTGTTTTACTAATGATTCATTGACTGAAATGTTGTTTTCTGGCACAGTAGAAGGAACAGCGTTGTATAATGTGTGTCAGATTTTAAAGCAAGAGCTACGTGAGATGTGTCATTTTTACGCTGATTTTTGGTTCATTGCTAATGTTTTAGCACCTAACTGGTTCAATTACCTTGCAGATGTTAATGAGAAAAATTCAGAGAGAGAAGTGTTCACCCAGAATTCTGCCTTAGTGGGGATGGCTAAGTGGGTGCCCCAGAAATGTGAACAGCTGACAGAAAAAGCCACTTACAGGTGGGCAGAGATGAGAGAGATGCACATTCCCCTAGTTTTGATAAAAACTGTGCAGCACGCACAAAAGCAATCTGTCATGCAAGCAGTCACAGAGCAGTTGGGGAGAGGAAAGTTACCAGAACAGAAATGGCAAATTGATCAGGTTTTAGGGAGAGTGATTGCTGCAAATTACCAAGGAAAAATCGAAATTATGCTGATACCTAGAAAAAAATCTGATTCATTCATACAAATTGGAGACAGAATGGCCCAAATTGGCAAAACTGCAGTGAATGCAGGTTTGGTAAAGAATGAGTCTGCCCCAGCCCTTCTGACAGTGCAAGAAAAGGGAAGCTGTGGCGCAGCAGATAAAAACCTCAGTACTGATGTGTGGGCTGAAGCCCCAAGTGATCCTCAAGAACCTGCAGAAAATATAACAAAGGGCCTCAAAAACGTCCTGCTGATTATAAAACAGGGAAAGGAAGAGGAAGGGTGCAGTTTAAATGAAAAATGTTATTTGCAAGAAAAGTCATACTTGTTTCTTTTGCAGATCCTACCACGTTTCGCCACTGTCCCTGAGTGTGCTGTGTGGTTCCCCTTCCGGTGTGTGCATGTGGGGTCGGGGAAGGGACCGAATCCCCAACCTGAACCTGGCTGAGTAAAGTGCCAGCACCATGGATCCATTTTGCGCAAACTGCGCCTTCAGTTCAAGTTCAACTTGTTTGATTGCATTCTTCCACTGGAACTAAGCTGTGCTTTTTTTTTTCTTCCCTCTCGTATGGAACTCTGACTTTTGCTCATCTTCCAGCAAACCTTTCAGGTGGACCGTGCATCTTTACATGAGTAGAACTCATGCCACATCAAATTGCTAACACTGTTGAATTAGAGACTCACTCAGAGTATAAAAATTGCCCAGTCTTTTCTGTATAGATGTATCTGATGTGAAAGGTTATGAAATCAATGTGTTAATTCACTTCTATTGCTTTACAGGGATCATTCAAATCTGACTTGCTGATAATGTTTTTTTTTTCTGTGCTGATGTTTTTTTTTTTTTTGTTTGAAACAAGAGATATGTGAAACAAAAATTCATTGGTCAAAGGGCGGAATGTACTGCCATTTGTTAAATTTTGTTTTGACCAATGACTTTGTGTTTCACCACTGCGCATATTAGTTGCTCAATGTTCACATTGTATGTTTTGTTCAGTTTAGCCGCCTATGGGCTTTGACATGCTGTATCCAGTCTAGCCGCCTATTGGCTTTGACATTGCATGCCTATTGACTTTGACATGATGTATTCAGTTTAGCTGCCTATTGACTTTGACATGCTATTAGATATTACATGATATCATATATTACATTTTGTATTCAGCTCCGCTGCATATTGGCTTTGACATGATATACATTTTGTATTCAGCTCCGCTGCCTATTGGCTTTGACATGATATCATATATTACATTTTATATTCAGCTTAACTGCCTATTGGCTTTGACATGATATTATACATTGCATTTTATATTCAGCTCAGCTGCCTATTGGCTTTGACATGATATTATACATTGCATTTTGTATTCAGCTCAGCTGCCTATGGGCTTTGACATGATATTATATATTGCATTTTGTATTCAGCTCAGCTGCCTATTGGCTTTGACATGACACTAGACATTGCATTTGATATTTAGGTTAGCTGCCTATTGCCTTTAAAATGACATTGCATTTGATACTTAGGTTAGCTGCCTATTGCCTTTAACGTGGAGTTAGATCTTGCAGTTGAGAATCCAAGCTGTATTTTTCCAAGCTGTGTTTTTGCACAAGATGAACCAAGATGTTTTGTTCTCACAGTAGACTAGACCTGATAAGAGAGAGTACATGGGTGTTTTTCTCTCCGCTTGAGCTTGGGAACAGGAGTAGTCTTGGAGACCTGGCCAGTCTCCAAAAGGCTTGCTCAGTTTTCCAGGTCTGAGGGGAGGGGGCACACCTTTGTAACGAATGACACAGGCTGCAGAGATTCAGATTCGAATCTGCCGGACCTCGTGCTGGAGCTTGGCGCTAGCTGCCAGCAATCCCGTGTGGGTAGATGAATCTCTTTCTCGCGGCTGACAGGGGTCATCAGCTTGCAGACCTTAGAAAGATGAAGCTGTAAATAGTTTCCCACACGGTGAAGTATTTGTTTTGCTTTGCATTCAATATCTTATAAATATAACCTGCTGTGTATATTGCAAACTGATATATTTTGTTTGATTAACGCGGGCTTGAAAGCTACTAATTCGTCATTCATAAATATTGTGGTTGGGGAAGAATTAACAACAATAAAAGTCTTCTTTGACCTCAGAAGTGCATTTCTGTTGTGTTATGTTAGTGCTTAAAAACTAGATAAGAGGAAAGCACTACACAAGCGACCCCTTCAGTTACATATGCTCTCTGCTGATGACGGCCGAAAGCCAGAAACACGTGTCCAGAGATACGGCACTCGCTGCACCTACCTTAGGTGAAAGACTTTCTACAGCGATACAGCACTTGCTGCACCTACTTAGGGTGAATAAGTTTTTGAAAAATTCTCGCAATTATATTTAAATGACTGCATTTACCATGATGCCTTGGGGCTATTTTCCACTTGAATGCAAGGCAGTGTGCTCCCTTTTTCTTTTTGGATGTCTAAATGACGGCACCCGTGAGCCTCTTGCTGACGAGCACTGGCGATGCACCTGTGCACCTACTGAGTTGTACAAAAACCTGTGAAGACGTTTGGTGGCATTTCAAGCGACCCCTTCAGTTACATATGCTCTCTGCTGATGACGGCCGAAAGCCAGAAATACTTGTCCAGAGATACGGCACTCGCTGCACCTACCTTAGGTGAAAGACTTTCTACAGCGATATAGCACTTGCTGCACCTACTGAGGATTAATAATTTTTTGAAAAATTCTCGCAATTATATTTAAATGACTGCATTTACCATGATGCCTTGGGGCTATTTTCCACTTGAATGCAAGGCAGAGTGCTCCCTTTTTCTTTTTGGATGTCTAAATGACGGCTCCTGTGAGCCTCTTGCTTACGAGCACTGGCGATGCACCTGTGCGCCTACTGAGTGGTACAAAAACCTGTGAAGATGTTTGGCGGCATTTCAAGCGACCCCTTCAGTTACATATGCTCTCTGCTGTTGATGGCCGAAAGCAAGAAACACGTGTCCAGAGATACGGCACTCGCTGCACCTACCTTAGGTGAAAGACTTTCTACAGCGATATGGCACTTGCTGCACCTACTTAGGGTGAATAATTTTTTGAAAAATTCTTGCAATTATATTTAAATGACTGCATTTACCATGATGCCTTGGGGCTATTTTCCACTTGAATGCAAGGCAGAGTGCTCCCTTTTTCTTTTTGGATGTCTAAATGACGGCTCCTGTGAGCCTCTTGCTGACGAGCACTGGCGATGCACCTGTGCGCCTACTGAGTGGTACAAAAACCCGTGAAGACGTTTGGCGGCATTTCAAGCGACCCCTTCAGTTACATATGCTCTCTGCTGATGACGGCCGAAAGCCAGAAACACGTGTCCAGAGATACAACACTCGCTGCACCTACCTTAGGTGAAAGACTTTCTACAGCGATACGGCACTTGTTGCACCTACTTAGGGTGAATAATTTTTTGAAAAATTCTCTCAATTATATTTAAATGACTCCATTTTCCATGATGCCTTGGGGCTATTTTCCACTTGAATGCAAGGCAGTGTGCTCCCTTTTTCTTTTTGGATGTCTAAATGACGGCTCCAGTGAGCCTCTTGCTGACGAGCACTGGCGATGCACCTGTGCATCTACTGAGTGGTACAAAAACCTGTGAAGACGTTTGGCGGCATTTCAAGTGACCCCTTCAGTTACATATGCTCTCTGCTGATGACGGCCGAAAGCCAGAAACACGTGTCCAGAGATACGGCACTCGCTGCACCTACCTTAGGTGAAAGACTTTCTACAGCGATACAGAACTTGCTGCACCTACTTAGGGTGAATAATTTTTTGAAAACTTCTCGCAATTATATTTAAATGACTGCGTTTACCATGATGCCTTGGTGTTTTTTTTCCACTTGAATGCAAGGCAGTGCTCCCTTTTTCTTTTTGGATGTCGAAATGACAGCTCCCGTGAGCCTCTTGCTGACGAGCACTGGCGATGCACCTGTGCGCCTACTGAGTGGTACAAAAACCTGTGAAGACTTTTGGCGTCATTTCAAGCGACCCCTTCAGTTATATATGCTCTCTGCTGATGACGGCCAAAAGCCAGAAACACGTGTCCAGAGATACGGCACTCGCTGCACCTACCTTAGGTGATAGACTTTCTACAGCGATACAGCACTTGCTGCACCTACTTAGGGTGAATAAGTTTTAGAAAAATTCTCGCAATTATATTTAAATGACTGCATTTACCATGATGCCTTGGGGCTATTTTCCACTTGAATGCAAGGCAGTGTGCTCCCTTTTTCTTTATGGATGTCTAAATGACGGCTCCCGTGAGCCTCTTGGTGATGAGCACTGGCGATGCACCTGTGCGCCTACTGAGTGGTACCAAAACCTGTGAAGACGTTTGGCGGCATTTCAAGCGACCCCTTCAGTTACATATGCTCTCTGCGGATGACGGCCGAAAGCCAGAAACACGTGTCCAGAGATACGGCACTCGCTGCACCTACCTTAGGTGAAAGACTTTCTACAGCGATACAGCACTTGCTGCACCTACTCAGGGTGAATCATTTTTTGAAAAAATCTCGCAATTATATTTAAATGACTGCATTTACCATGATGCCTTGGGGCTATTTTCCACTTGAATGCAAGGCAGAGTGCTCCCTTTTTCTTTTTGGATGTCTAAATGACGGCTCCCGTGAGCCTCTTGCTGACGAGCACTGGCGATGCACCTGTGCGCCTACTGAGTGGTACAAAAACCTGTGAAGACGTTTGGCGGCATTTCAAGCGACCCCTTCAGTTACATATGCTCTCTGCTGATGACGGCCGAAAGCCAGAAACACGTGTCCAGAGTTACGTCACTCGCTGCACCTACCTTAGGTGAAAGACTTTCTACAGCGATACAACACTTGCTGCACCTACTTAGGGTGAATCATTTTTTGAAAAAATCTCGCAATTATATTTTAATGACTGCATTTACCATGATGCCTTGGGGCTATTTTCCACTTGAATGCAAGGCAGAGTGCTCCCTTTTTCTTTTTGGATGTCTAAATGACGGCTCCCGTGAGCCTCTTGCTGACGAGCACTGGCGATGCACCTGTGCGCCTACTGAGTGGTACAAAAACCTGTGAAGACGTTTGGCGGCATTTCAAGCGACCCCTTCAGTTACATATGCTCTCTGCTGATGACGGCCGAAAGCCAGAAACACGTGTCCAGAGATACAGCACTCGCTGCACCTACCTTAGGTGAAAGACTTTCTACAGCGATACGACACTTGCTGCACCTACTGAGGGTGAATCATTTTTTGAAAAAATCTCGCAATTATATTTTAATGACTGCATTTACCATGATGCCTTGGGGCTATTTTCCACTTGAATGCAAGGCAGTGTGCTCCATTTTTCTTTTTGGATGTCTAAATGACAGCTCCCGTGAGCCTCTTGCTGACGAGCACTGGCGATGCACCTGTGCGCCTACTGAGTGGTACAAAAACCTGTGAAGACGTTTGGCGGCATTTCAAGCAACCCCTTCAGTTACATATGCTCTCTGCTGATGACGGCCGAAAGCCAGAAACATGTGTCCAGAGATACGGCACTCGCTGCACCTACCTTAGGTGAAAGACTTTCTACAGCGATACGGCACTTGCTGCACATACTGAGGGTGAAAAGTTTTTTGAAAAATTCTCGCAATTATATTTAAATGACTGCATTTACCATGATGCCTTGGGGCTATTTTCCACTTGAATGCAATGCAGAGTGCTCCCTTTTTCTTTCTGGATGTCTAAATGACGGCTCCCGTGAGCCTCTTGCTGACGAGCACTGGCGATGCACCTGTGCGCCTACTGAGTGGCACAAAAACCTTTGAAGACGTTTGGCGGCATTTCAAGCGACCCCTTCAGTTACATATGCTTTCTGCTGATGACGGCCGAAAGCCAGAAACACGTGACCAGAGATACGGCACTCGCTGCACCTACCTTAGGTGAAAGACTTTCTACAGCGATATGGCACTTGCTGCACATACTTAGGGTGAATAATTTTTTGAAAAATTCTTGCAATTATATTTAAATGACTGCATTTACCATGATGCCTTGGAGAAATTTTCCACTTGAATGCAAGGCAGTGTGCTCCCTTTTTCTTTTTGGATGTCTAAATGACGGCTTCCGTGAGCCTCTTGCTGACGAGCACTGGCGATGCACCTGTGCGCCTACTGAGTGGTACAAAAACCTGTGAAGAAGTTTGGCGGCATTTCAAGCGACCCCTTCAGTTACATATGCTCTCTGCTGATGACGGCCGAAAGCCAGAAACACGTGTCCAGAGATACGGCACTCGCTGCACCTACCTTAGGTGAAATACTTTTTACAGTGATACGGCACTTGTTGCACCTACATAGGGTGAATAATTTTTGAAAATTTCTCTCAATTATATTTAAATGACTGCATTTACCATGATGCCTTGGGGCTATTTTCCACTTGAATGCAAGGTAGTGTGCTCCCTTTTTCTTTTTGGATGTCTAAATGACGGATCCCGTGAGCCTCTTGCTGACGAGCACTGGCGATGCACCTGTGCGCCTACTGAGTGGTACAAAAACCTGTGAAGACGTTTGGCGGCATTTCAAGCGACCCCTTCAGTTACGTATGCTTTCTAATGATGACGGCCGAAAGCCAGAAACACGTGTCCAGAGATACGGCACTCGCTGCACATACATTAGGTGAAAGACTTTCTACAGCGATACGGCACTTGCTGCACCTAATTAGGGTGAATAATTTTTTGAAAAATTCTCGCAATTATATTTAAATGACTGCATTTACCATAATGCCTTGGGGCTATTTTCCACTTGAATACAAGGCAGTGTGCTCCCTTTTTCTTTTTGGATGTCTAAATGACGGCTCCCGTGAGCCTCTTGCTGATGAGCACTGGCGATGCACCTGTGCGCCTACTGAGTGGTACAAAAACTTGTGCAGACGTTTGGCGGCATTTCAAGCGACCCCTTCAGTTACTATTGCTCTCTGCTGATGACGGCCGAAAGCCAGAAAAACGTGTCCAGAGATACGGCACTCGCTGCACCTACCTTAGGTGAAAGACTTTCTACAGCGATATGACACTTGCTGCACCTACTTAGGGTGAATAATTTTTTGAAAAATTCTTGCAATTATATTTAAATGACTGCATTTACCATGATGCCTTGGAGCTATTTTCCACTTGAATGCAAGGCAGTGTTCTCCCTTTTTCTTTTTGGATGTCTAAATGACAGCTTCGGTGAGCCTCTTGCTGACGAGCACTGGCGATGCACCTGTGCGCCTACTGAGTGCTACAAAAACCTGTGAAGACGTTTGGCGGCATTTCAAGCGACCCCTTCAGTTACATATGCTCTCTGCTGATGACGGCCGAAAGCCAGAAACACTTGTCCAGAGATACGGCACTCGCTGCACCTACCTTAGGTGAAAGACTTTCTACAGCGATACGGCACTTGTTGCACCTACTTAGGGTGAATAATTTTTTGAAAAATTCTCTCAATTATATTTAAATGACTGCATTTACCATGATGCCTTGGGGCTATTTTCCACTTGAATGCAAGGCAGTGTGCTCCCTTTTTCTTTTTGGATGTCTAAATGACGGCTCCTGTGAGCCTCTTGCTGACCTGCACTGGCGATGCACCTGTGCGCCTACTGAGTGGTACAAAAACCTGTGCAGACGTTTGGCGGCATTTCAAGCGACCCCTTCAGTTACGTATACTTTCTGCTGATGACGGCCGAAAGCCAGAAACACGTGTCCAGAGATACAACAATCTCTGCACCTACATTAGGTGAAAGACTTTCTACAGCGATACGGCACTTGCTGCACCTAATTAGGGTGAATCATTTTTTGAAAAATTCTCGCACTTATATTTAAATGACTGCATTTACCATAATGCCTTGGGGCTATTTTCCACTTGAATGCAAGGCAGTGTGCTCCCTTTTTCTTTTTGGATGTCTAAATGACGACTCCTGTGAGGCTCTTGCTGACGAGCACTGGCGGTGCACCTGTGCGCCAACTGAGTGGTACAAAAACCTGTGAAGACGTTTGGCGGCATTTCAAGCGACCCCTTCAGTTACATATGCTCTTTGCTGATGACGGCCGAAAGCCAGAAACACGGGTCCAGAGATACGGCACTCGCTGCACCTACCTTAGGTGAAAGACTTTCTACAGCGATTTAGCACTTGCTGCACCTACTTACGGTGAATAATTTTTTGAAAAATTCTCGCAATTATATTTAAATGACTGCATTTACCATAATGCATTGGGGCTATTTTCGACTTGAATGCAAGGCAGTGTGCTCCCTTTTTCTTTTTGGATGTCTAAATGACGGCTCCCGTGAGCCTCTTGCTGATGAGCACTGGCGATGCACCTGTGCGCCTACTGAGTGGTACAAAAACCTGTGAAGACGTTTGGCGGCATTTCAAGCGACCCCTTCAGTTACATATGCTCTCTGCTGATGACGGCCGAAAGCCAGAAACACGTGTCCAGAGATTCGGCACTTGCTGCACCTACCTTAGGTGAAAGACTTTCTACAGCGATACAGCACTTGCTGCACCTACTTATGGTGAATACGTTTTTGAAAAATTCTCGCAATTATATTTAAATGACTGCATTTACCATGATCCATTGGGGCTATTTTCCACTTGAATGCAAGGCAGTGTGCTCCCTTTTTCTTTTTGGATGTCTAAATGACGGCTACAGTGAGCCTCTTGCTGACGAGCACTGGCGATGCACCTGTGCGCCTACTGAGTTGTACAAAAACCTGTGAAGACGTTTGGCGGCATTTCAAGCGACCCCTTCAGTTACATATGCTCTCTGCTGATGATGGCCGAAAGCCAGAAACACGTGTCAAGAGATACGGCACTCGCTGCACCTACCTTAGGTGAAAGACTTTCTACAGCGATACAGCACTTGCTGCACCTACTTAGGGTGAATACGTTTTTGAAAAATTCTCGCAATTATATTTAAATGACTGCATTTACCATGATGCCTTGGGGCTATTTTCCACTTGAATGCAAGGCAGTGTGCTCCCTTTTTCTTTTTGGATGTCTAAATGACGGCTCCCGTAAGCCTCTTGCTGACGAGCATTGGCGATGCACCTGTGCGCCTACTGAGTGGTACAAAAACCTGTGAAGACGTTTGGCGGCATTTCAAGCGACCCCTTCAGTTACTTATGCTCTCTGCTGATGACGGCCGAAAGCCAGAAACACGTGTCCAGAGATACGGCACTCGCTGCACCTACCTTAGGTGAAAGACTTTCTACAGCGATACGACACTTGCTGCACCTACTGAGGGTAAATAATTTTTTTTAAAAATCTCGCAATTATATTTAAATGACTGCATTTACCATGATGCCTTGGAGCTATTTTCCACTTGAATGCAAGGCAGTGTGCTCCATTTTTCTTTTTGGATGTCTAAATGACGGCTCCCGTGAGCCTCTTGCTGACGAGCACTGGCGATGCACCTGTGCGCCTACTGAGTGGTACAAAAACCTGTGAAGACGTTTGGCGGCATTTCAAGCGACCCCTTCAGTTACATATGCTCTCTGCTGATGACGGCCTAAAGCCAGAAACATGTGTCCAGAGATACGGCACTCGCTGCACCTACCTTAGGTGAAAGACTTTCTACAGCGATACGGCACTTGCTGCACCTACTGAGGGTGAAAAGTTTTTTGAAAAATTCTCGCAATTATATTTAAATGACTGCATTTACCATGATGCCTTGGGGCTATTTTCCAATTGAATGCAAGGCAGAGTGCTCCCATTTTCTTTTTGGATGTCTAAATGACGGCTCCCGTGAGCCTTTTGCTGACGAGCACTGGCGATGCACCTGTGCGCCTACTGAGTGGTACAAAAACCTTTGAAGACGTTTGGCGGCATTTCAAGCGACCCCTTCAGTTACATATGCTCTCTGCTGATGACGGCCAAAAGCCAGAAACACGTGACCAGAGATACGGCACTCGCTGCACCTACCTTAGGTGAAAGACTTTCTACAGCGATATGGCACTTGCTGCACATACTTAGGGTGAATAATTTTTTGAAAAATTCTTGCAATTATATTTAAATGACTGCATTTACCATGATACCTTGGAGACATTTTCCACTTGAATGCAAGGCAGTGTGCTCCCTTTTTCTTTTTGGATGTCTAAATGACGGCTTCCGTGAGCCTCTTGCTGACGAGCACTGGCGATGCACCTGTGCGCCTACTGAGTGGTACAAAAACCTGTGAAGAAGTTTGGCGGCATTTCAAGCGACCCCTTCAGTTACATATGCTCTCTGCTGATGAGGGCCGAAAGCCAGAAACACGTGTCCAGAGATACGGCACTCGCTGCACCTACCTTAGGTGAAAGACTTTTTACAGCGATACGGCACTTGTTGCACCTACTTAGGGTGAATAATTTTTGAAAATTTCTCTCAATTATATTTAAATGACTGCATTTACCATGATGCCTTGGGGCTATTTTCCACTTGAATGCAAGGTAGTGTGCTCCCTTTTTCTTTTTGGATGTCTAAATGACGGATCCCGTGAGCTTCTTGCTGACGAGCACTGGCGATGCACCTGTGCGTCTACTGAGTGGTACAAAAACCTGTGAAGACGTTTGGCGGCATTTCAAGCGACCCCTTCAGTTACGTATGCTTTCTGATGATGACGGCCGAAAGCCAGAAACACGTGTCCAGAGATACGGCACTCGCTGCACATACATTAGGTGAAAGACTTTCTACAGCGATACGGCACTTGCTGCACCTAATTAGGGTGAATAATTTTTTGAAAAATTCTCGCAATTATATTTAAGTGACTGCATTTACCATAATGCCTTGGGGCTATTTTCCACTTGAATACAAGGCAGTGTGCTCCCTTTTTCTTTTTGGATGTCTAAATGACGGCTCCCGTGAGCCTCTTGCTGATGAGCACTGGCGATGCACCTGAGAGCCTACTGAGTGGTACAAAAACTTGTGCAGACGTTTGGCGGCATTTCAAGCGACTCCTTCAGTTACTATTGCTCTCTGCTGATGACGGCCGAAAGCCAGAAAAACGTGTCCAGAGATACGGCACTCGCTGCACCTACCTTAGGTGAAAGACTTTCTACAGCGATATGACACTTGCTGCACCTACTTAGGGTGAATAATTTTTTGAAAAATTCTTGCAATTATATTTAAATGACTGCATTTACCATGATGCCTTGGAGCTATTTTCCACTTGAATGCAAGGCAGTGTTCTCCCTTTTTCTTTTTGGATGTCTAAATGACGGCTTCGGTGAGCCTCTTGCTGACGAGCACTGGCGATGCACCTGTGCGCCTACTGAGTGCTACAAAAACCTGTGAAGATGTTTGGCGGCATTTCAAGCGACCCCTTCAGTTACATATGCTCTCTGCTGATGACGGCCGAAAGCCAGAAACACGTGTCCTGAGATACGGCACTCGCTGCACCTACCTTAGGTGAAAGACTTTCTACAGCGATACGGCACTTGTTGCACCTACTTAGGGTGAATAATTTTTTGAAAAATTCTCTCAATTATATTTAAATGACTGCATTTACCATGATGCCTTGGGGCTATTTTCCACTTGAATGCAAGGCAGTGTGCTCCCTTTTTCTTTTTGGATGTCTAAATGACGGCTCCTGTGAGCCTCTTCCTGACCTGCACTGGCGATGCACTTGTGCGCCTACTGAGTGGTACAAAAACCTGTGCAGACGTTTGGCGGCATTTCAAGCGACCCCTTCAGTTACGTATACTTTCTGCTGATGACGGCCGAAAGCCAGAAACACGTGTCCAGAGATACAACAATCTCTGCACCTACATTAGGTGAAAGACTTTCTACAGCGATACGTCACTTGCTGCACCTAATTAGGGTGAATAATTTTTGGAAAAATTCTCGCACTTATATTTAAATGACTGCATTTACCATAATGCCTTGGGGCTATTTTCCACTTGAATGCAAGGCAGTGTGCTCCCTTTTTCTTTTTGGATGTCTAAATGACGGCTCCTGTGAGCCTCTTGCTGACGAGCACTGGCGGTGCACCTGTGCGCCAACTGAGTGGTACAAAAACCTGTGAAGACGTTTGGCGGCATTTCAAGCGACCCCTTCAGTTACATATGCTCTTTGCTGATGACGGCCGAAAGCCAGAAACACGTGTCCAGAGATACGGCACTCGCTGCACCTACCTTAGGTGAAAGACTTTCTACAGCGATTTAGCACTTGCTGCACCTACTTAGGGTGAATAATTTTTTGAAAAATTCTCGCAATTATATTTAAATGACTGCATTTACCATAATGCATTGGGGCTATTTTCGTCTTGAATGCAAGGCAGTGTGCTCCCTTTTTCTTTTTGGATGTCTAAATGACGGCTCCCGTGAGCCTCTTGCTGATGAGCACTGGCGATGCACCTGTGCGCCTACTGAGTGGTACAAAAACCTGTGAAAACGTTTGGCGGCATTTCAAGCGACCCCTTCAGTTACATATGCTCTCTGCTGATGACGGCCGAAAGCCAGAAACACGTGTCCAGAGATACGGCACTTGCTGCACCTACCTTAGGTGAAAGACTTTCTACAGCGATACAGCACTTGCTGCACCTACTTATGGTGAATATGTTTTTGAAAAATTCTCGCAATTATATTTAAATGACTGCATTTACCATGATGCATTGGGGCTATTTTCCACTTGAATGCAAGGCAGTGTGCTCCCTTTTTCTTTTTGGATGTCTAAATGACGGCTCCAGTGAGCCTCTTGCTGACGAGCACTGGCGATGCACCTATGCGCCTACTGAGTTGTACAAAAACCTGTGAAGACGTTTGGCGGCATTTCAAGCGACCCCTTCAGTTACATATGCTCTCTGCTGATGATGGCCGAAAGCCAGAAACACGTGTCAAGAGATACGGCACTCGCTGCACCTACCTTAGGTGAAAGACTTTCTACAGCGATACAGCACTTGCTGCACCTACTTAGGGTGAATACGTTTTTGAAAAATTCTCGCAATTATATTTAAATGACTGCATTTAGCATGATGCCTTGGGGCTATTTTCCACTTGAATGCAAGGCAGTGTGCTCCCTTTTTCTTTTTGGATGTCTAAATGACGGCTCCCGTAAGCCTCTTGCTGACGAGCACTGGCGATGCACCTGTGCGCCTACTGAGTGGTACAAAAACCTGTGAAGACGTTTGGCGGCATTTCAAGCGACCCCTTCAGTTACATATGCTCTCTGCTGATGACGGCCGAAAGCCAGAAACACGTGTCCAGAGATACGGCACTCGCTGCACCTACCTTAGGTGAAAGACTTTCTACAGCGATACGACACTTGCTGCACCTACTGAGGGTAAATAATTTTTTGAAAAAATCTCGCAATTATATTTAAATGACTGCATTTACCATGATGCCTTGGAGCTATTTTCCACTTGAATGCAAGGCAGTGTGCTCCATTTTTCTTTTTGGATGTCTAAATGAAGGCTCCCGTGAGCCTCTTGCTGACGAGCACTGGCGATGCACCTGTGCGCCTACTGAGTGGTACAAAAACCTGTGAAGACGTTTGGCGGCATTTCAAGCGACCCCTTCAGTTACATATGCTCTCTGCTGATGACGGCCGAAAGCCAGAAACATGTGTCCAGAGATACGGCACTCGCTGCACCTACCTTAGGTGAAAGACTTTCTACAGCGATACGGCACTTGCTGCACCTACTGAGGGTGAAAAGTTTTTTGAAAAATTATCGCAATTATATTTAAATGACTGCATTTACCATGATGCCTTGGGGCTATTTTCCAATTGAATGCAAGGCAGAGTGCTCCCATTTTCTTTTTGGATGTCTAAATGACGGCTCCCGTGAGCCTCTTGCTGACGAGCACTGGCGATGCACCTGTGCGCCTACTGAGTGGTACAAAAACCTTTGAAGACGTTTGGCGGCATTTCAAGCGACCCCTTCAGTTACATATGCTCTCTGCTGATGACGGCCGAAAGCCAGAAACACGTGTCCAGAGATACGGCACTCGCTGCACCTACCTTAGGTGAAAGACTTTCTACAGCAATATGGCACTTGCTGCACCTACTTAGGGTGAATAATTTTTTGAAAAATTCTTGCAATTATATTTAAATGACTGCATTTACCATGATGCCTTGGAGAAATTTTCCACTTGAATGCAAGGCAGTGTGCTCCCTTTTTCTTTTTGGATGTCCAAATGACGGCTTCCGTGAGCCTCTTGCTGACCAGCACTGGCGATGCACCTGTGCGCCTACTGAGTGGTACAAAAACCTGTGAAGATGTTTGGCGGCATTTCAAGTGACCCCTTCAGTTACATATGCTCTCTGCTGATGACGGCCGAAAGCCAGAAACACGTGTCCAGAGATACGGCACTCGCTGCACCTACCTTAGGTGAAAGACTTTCTACAGCGATACGGCACTTGCTGCACCTACATAGGGTGAATAATTTTGGGAAAAATTCTCTCAATTATATTTAAATGACTGCATTTACCATGATGCCTTGGGGCTATTTTCCACTTGAAGGCAAGGCAGTGCGCTCCCTTTTTCTTTTTGGATGTCTAAATGACGGCTCCCGTGAGCCTCTTGCTGACGAGCACTGGCGATGCACCTGTGCGCCTACTGAGTGGTAAAAAAACCTGTGAAGACGTTTGGCGGCATTTCAAGCGACCCCTTCAGTTACATATGCTCTCTGCTGTTGACGGCCGAAAGCCAGAAACACGTGTCCAGAGATACGGCACTCGCTGCACCTACCTTAGGTGAAAGGCTTTCTACAGCGATACAGAACTTGCTGCACCTACTTAGGGTGAATAATTTTTTGAAAAATTCTCGCAATTATATTTAAATGACTACATTTACCATGATGCCTTGGGGCTATTTTCCACTTGAATGCAAGGCAGAGTGCTCCCTTTTTCTTTTTGGATGTCTAAATGACGGCTCCTGTGAGCCTCTTGCTGACGAGCACTGGCGATGCACCTGTGCGCCTACTGAGTGGTACAAAAACCTGTGAAGACGTTTGGCGGCATTTCAAGCGACCCCTTCAGTTACATATGCTCTCTGCTGATGACGGCCGAAAGCCAGAAACACGTGTCCAGAGATACAACACTCGCTGCACCTACCTTAGGTGAAAGACTTTCTACAGCGATACGGCACTTGTTGCACCTACTTAGGGTGAATAATTTTTTGAAAAATTCTCTCAATTATATTTAAATGACTGCATTTACCATGATGCCTTGGGGCTATTTTCCACTTGAATGCAAGGCAGTGTGCTCCCTTTTTCTTTTTGGATGTCTAAATGACGGCTCCAGTGAGCCTCTTGCTGACGAGCACTGGCGATGCACCTGTGCATCTACTGAGTGGTACAAAAACCTGTGAAGACGTTTGGCGGCATTTCAAATGACCCCTTCAGTTACATATGCTCTCTGCTGATGACGGCTGAAAGCCAGAAACACGTGTCCAGAGATACGGGACTCGCTGCACCTACCTTAGGTGAAAGACTTTCTACAGCGATACAGAACTTGCTGCACCTACTTAGGGTGAATATTTTTTTGAAAACTTCTCGCAATTATATTTAAATGACTGCATTTACCATGATGCCTTGGTGTTTTTTTTCCACTTGAATGCAAGGCAGTGCTCCCTTTTTCTTTTTGGATGTCGAAATGACGGCTCCCGTGAGCTTCTTGCTGACGAGCACTGGCGATGCACCTGTGCGCCTACTGAGTGGTACAAAAACCTGTGAAGACTTTTGGCGTCATTTCAAGCGACCCCTTCAGTTACATATGCTCTCTGCTGATGACGGCCAAAAGCCAGAAACGCGTGTCCAGAGATACGGCACTCGCTGCACCTACCTTAGGTGAAAGACTTTCTACAGCGATACAGCACTTGCTGCACCTACTTAGGGTGAATAAGTTTTAGAAAAATTCTCGCAATTATATTTAAATGACTGCATTTACCATGATGCCTTGGGGCTATTTTCCACTTGAAGGCAAGGCAGTGCGCTCCCTTTTTCTTTTTGGATGTCTAAATGACGGCTCCCGTGAGCCTCTTGCTGACGAGCACTGGCGATGCACCTGTGCGCCTACTGAGTGGTACAAAAACCTGTGAAGACGTTTGGCGGCATTTCAAGCGACCCCTTCAGTTACATATGCTCTCTGCTGATGATGGCCGAAAGCCAGAAACACGTGTCCAGAGATACGGCACTCGCTGCACCTACCTTAGGTGAAAGACTTTCTACAGCGATATGGCACTTGCTGCACCTACTTAGGGTGAATAATTTTTTGAAAAATTCTCGCAATTGTATTTAAATGACTGCATTTACCATGATGCCTTGGGGCTATTTTCCACTTGAATGCAAGGCAGTGCTCCCTTTTTCTTTTTGGATGTCTAAATGACGGCTCCCGTGAGCCTCTTGCTGACGAGCACTGGCGATGCACCTGTGCGCCTACTGAGTGGTACAAAAACCTGTGAAGACGTTTGGCGGCATTCCAAGCGACCCCTTCAGTTACATATGCTCTCTGCTGTTGACGGCCAAAAGCCAGAAACACGTGTCCAGAGATACGGCACTCGCTGCACCTACCTTAGGTGAAAGACTTTCTACAGCGATACGGCACTTGCTGCACCTACTTAGGGTGAATAATTTTTGGAAAAATTCTCTCAATTATATTTAAGTGACTGCATTTACCATGATGCCTTGGGGCTATTTTCCACTTGAAGGCAAGGCAGTGCGCTCCCTTTTTCTTTTTGGATGTCTAAATGACGGCTCCCGTGAGCCTCTTGCTGACGAGCACTGGCGATGCACCTGTGCGCCTACTGAGTGGTACAAAAACCTGTGAAGACGATTGGCAGCATTTCAAGCGACCCCTTCAGTTACATATGCTCTCTGCTGATGACGGCCGAAAGCCAGAAACACGTGTCCAGAGATACGGCACTCGCTGCACCTACCTTAGGTGAAAGACTTTCTACAGCGATATGGCACTTGCTGCACCTACTTAGGGTGAATAATTTTTTGAAAAATTCTCGCAATTGTATTTAAATGACTGCATTTACCATGATGCCTTGGGGCTATTTTCCACTTGAATGCAAGGCAGTGTGCTCCCTTTTTCTTTTTGGATTTCTAAATGACGGCTCCAGTGTGCCTCTTGCTGACGAGCACTGGCGACGCACCTGTGCATCTACTGAGTGGTACAAAAACCTGTGAAGATGTTTGGCGGCATTTCAAGCGACCCCTTCAGTTACATATGCTCTCTGCTGTTGACGGCCGAAAGCCAGAAACACGTGTCCAGAGATACGGCACTCGCTGCACCTACCTTAGGTGAAAGACTTTCTACAGCGATACAGAACTTGCTGCACCTACTTAGGGTGAATAATTTTTTGAAAAATTCTCGCAATTATATTTAAATGACTGCATTTACCATGATGCCTTGGAGCTATTTTCCACTTGAATGCAAGGCAGAGTGCTCCCTTTTTCTTTTTGGATGTCTAAATGACGGCTCCTGTGAGCCTCTTGCTGACGAGCACTGGCGATGCACCTGTGCGCCTACTGAGTGGTACAAAAACCCGTGAAGACGTTTGGCGGCATTTCAAGCGACCCCTTCAGTTACATATGCTCTCTGCTGATGACAGCCGAAAGCCAGAAACACGTGTCCAGAGATACAACACTCGCTGCACCTACCTTAGGTGAAAGACTTTCTACAGCGATACGGCACTTGTTGCACCTACTTAGGGTGAATAATTTTTTGAAAAATTCTCTCAATTATATTTAAATGACTGCATTTACCATGATGCCTTGGGGCTATTTTCCACTTGAATGCAAGGCAGTGTGCTCCCTTTTTCTTTTTGGATGTCTAAATGACGGCTCCAGTGAGCCTCTTGCTGACGAGCACTGGCGATGCACCTGTGCATCTACTGAGTGGTACAAAAACCTGTGAAGACGTTTGGCGGCATTTCAAATGACCCCTTCAGTTACATATGCTCTCTGCTGATGACGGCTGAAAGCCAGAAACACGTGTCCAGAGATACGGGACTCGCTTCACCTACCTTAGGTGAAAGACTTTCTACAGCGATACAGAACTTGCTGCACCTACTTAGGGTGAATATTTTTTTGAAAACTTCTCGCAATTATATTTAAATGACTGCATTTACCATGATGCCTTGGTGTTTTTTTTCCACTTGAATGCAAGGCAGTGCTCCCTTTTTCTTTTTGGATGTCGAAATGACGGCTCCCGTGAGCCTCTTGCTGACGAGCACTGGCGATGCACCTGTGCGCCTACTGAGTGGTACAAAAACCTGTGAAGACTTTTGGCGTCATTTCAAGCGACCCCTTCAGTTACATATGCTCTCTGCTGATGACGGCCAAAAGCCAGAAACGCGTGTCCAGAGATACGGCACTCGCTGCACCTACCTTAGGTGAAAGACTTTCTACAGCGATACAGCACTTGCTGCACCTACTTAGGGTGAATAAGTTTTAGAAAAATTCTCGCAATTATATTTAAATGACTGCATTTACCATGATGCCTTGGGGCTATTTTCCACTTGAAGGCAACGCAGTGCGCTCCCTTTTTCTTTTTGGATGTCTAAATGACGGCTCCCGTGAGCCTCTTGCTGACGAGCACTGGCGATGCACCTGTGCGCCTACTGAGTGGTACAAAAACCTGTGAAGACGTTTGGCGGCATTTCAAGCGACCCCTTCAGTTACATATGCTCTCTGCTGATGACGGCCGAAAGCCAGAAACACGTGTCCAGAGATACGGCATTCGCTGCACCTACCTTAGGTGAAAGACTTTCTACAGCGATATGGCACTTGCTGCACCTACTTAGGTTGAATAATTTTGTGAAAAATTCTCGCAATTGTATTTAAATGACTGCATTTACCATGATGCCTTGGGGCTATTTCCACTTGAATGCAAGGCAGTGTGCTCCCTTTTTCTTTTTGGATGTCTAAATGACGGCTCCAGTGAGCCTCTTGCTGACGAGCACTGGCGATGCACCTGTGCATCTACTGAGTGGTACAAAAACCTGTGAAGACGTTTGGCGGCATTTCAAGTGACCCCTTCAGTAACATATGCTCTCTGCTGATGACGGCCGAAAGCCAGAAACACGTGTCCAGAGATACGGCACTCGCTGCACCTACCTTAGGTGAAAGACTTTCTACAGCGATACAGAACTTGCTGCACCTACTTAGGGTGAATAATTTTTTGAAAACTTCTCGCAATTATATTTAAATGACTGCATTTACCATGATGCCTTTTGTGGTTTTTTTCACTTGAATGCAAGGCAGTGCTCCCTTTTTCTTTTTGGATGTCTAAATGACGGCTCCCGTGAGCCTCTTGCTGACAAGCACTGGCGATGCACCTGTGCGCCTACTGAGTGGTACAAAAACCTGTGAAGACTTTTGGCGGCGTTTCAAGCGACCCCTTCAGTTACATATGCTCTCTGCTGATGACGGCCAAAAGCCAGAAACACGTGTCCAGAGATACGGCACTAGCTGCACCTACCTTAGGTGAAAGACTTTCTACAGCGATACAGCACTTGCTGCACCTACTTAGGGTGAATAAGTTTTAGAAAAATTCTCGCAATTATATTTAAATGACTGCATTTACCATGATGCCTTGGGGCTATTTTCCACTTGAATGCAAGGCAGTGTGCTCCCTTTTTCTTTTTGGATGTCTAAATGACGGCTCCCGTGAGCCTCTTGCTGATGAGCACTGGCGATGCACCTGTGCGCCTACTGAGTGGTACAAAAACCTGTGAAGACGTTTGGCGGCATTTCAAGCTACCCCTTCAGTTACATATGCTCTCTGCGGATGACGGCCGAAAGCCAGAAACACGTGTCCAGAGATACGGCACTCGCTGCACCTACCTTAGGTGAAAGACTTTCTACAGCGATACAGCACTTGCTGCACCTACTGAGGGTGAATAATTTTTTGAAAAAATCTTGCAATTATATTTAAATGACTGCATTTACCATGATGCCTTGGAGCTATTTTCCACTTGAATGCAAGGCAGAGTGCTCCCTTTTTCTTTTTGGATGTCTAAATGACGGCTCCAGTGAGCCTCTTGCTGACAAGCACTGGCGATGCACCTGTGCGCCTACTGAGTGGTACAAAAACCTGTGAAGAAGTTTGGCGGCATTTCAAGCGACCCCTTCAGTTACATATGCTCTCTGCTGATGACGGCCGAAAGCCAGAAACACGTGTCCAGAGATACGGCACTCGCTGCACCTACCTTAGGTGAAATACTTTTTACAGTGATACGGCACTTGTTGCACCTACATAGGGTGAATAATTTTTGAAAATTTCTCTCAATTATATTTAAATGACTGCATTTACCATGATGCCTTGGGGCTATTTTCCACTTGAATGCAAGGTAGTGTGCTCCCTTTTTCTTTTTGGATGTCTAAATGACGGATCCCGTGAGCCTCTTGCTGACGAGCACTGGCGATGCACCTGTGCGCCTACTGAGTGGTACAAAAACCTGTGAAGACGTTTGGCGGCATTTCAAGCGACCCCTTCAGTTACGTATGCTTTCTAATGATGACGGCCGAAAGCCAGAAACACGTGTCCAGAGATACGGCACTCGCTGCACATACATTAGGTGAAAGACTTTCTACAGCGATACGGCACTTGCTGCACCTAATTAGGGTGAATAATTTTTTGAAAAATTCTCGCAATTATATTTAAATGACTGCATTTACCATAATGCCTTGGGGCTATTTTCCACTTGAATACAAGGCAGTGTGCTCCCTTTTTCTTTTTGGATGTCTAAATGACGGCTCCCGTGAGCCTCTTGCTGATGAGCACTGGCGATGCACCTGTGCGCCTACTGAGTGGTACAAAAACTTGTGCAGACGTTTGGCGGCATTTCAAGCGACCCCTTCAGTTACTATTGCTCTCTGCTGATGACGGCCGAAAGCCAGAAAAACGTGTCCAGAGATACGGCACTCGCTGCACCTACCTTAGGTGAAAGACTTTCTACAGCGATATGACACTTGCTGCACCTACTTAGGGTGAATAATTTTTTGAAAAATTCTTGCAATTATATTTAAATGACTGCATTTACCATGATGCCTTGGAGCTATTTTCCACTTGAATGCAAGGCAGTGTTCTCCCTTTTTCTTTTTGGATGTCTAAATGACAGCTTCGGTGAGCCTCTTGCTGACGAGCACTGGCGATGCACCTGTGCGCCTACTGAGTGCTACAAAAACCTGTGAAGACGTTTGGCGGCATTTCAAGCGACCCCTTCAGTTACATATGCTCTCTGCTGATGACGGCCGAAAGCCAGAAACACTTGTCCAGAGATACGGCACTCGCTGCACCTACCTTAGGTGAAAGACTTTCTACAGCGATACGGCACTTGTTGCACCTACTTAGGGTGAATAATTTTTTGAAAAATTCTCTCAATTATATTTAAATGACTGCATTTACCATGATGCCTTGGGGCTATTTTCCACGTGAATGCAAGGCAGTGTGCTCCCTTTTTCTTTTTGGATGTCTAAATGACGGCTCCTGTGAGCCTCTTGCTGACCTGCACTGGCGATGCACCTGTGCGCCTACTGAGTGGTACAAAAACCTGTGCAGACGTTTGGCGGCATTTCAAGCGACCCCTTCAGTTACGTATACTTTCTGCTGATGACGGCCGAAAGCCAGAAACACGTGTCCAGAGATACAACAATCTCTGCACCTACATTAGGTGAAAGACTTTCTACAGCGATACGGCACTTGCTGCACCTAATTAGGGTGAATCATTTTTTGAAAAATTCTCGCACTTATATTTAAATGACTGCATTTACCATAATGCCTTGGGGCTATTTTCCACTTGAATGCAAGGCAGTGTGCTCCCTTTTTCTTTTTGGATGTCTAAATGACGACTCCTGTGAGGCTCTTGCTGACGAGCACTGGCGGTGCACCTGTGCGCCAACTGAGTGGTACAAAAACCTGTGAAGACGTTTGGCGGCATTTCAAGCGATCCCTTCAGTTACATATGCTCTTTGCTGATGACGGCCGAAAGCCAGAAACACGGGTCCAGAGATACGGCACTCGCTGCACCTACCTTAGGTGAAAGACTTTCTACAGCGATTTAGCACTTGCTGCACCTACTTACGGTGAATAATTTTTTGAAAAATTCTCGCAATTATATTTAAATGACTGCATTTACCATAATGCATTGGGGCTATTTTCGACTTGAATGCAAGGCAGTGTGCTCCCTTTTTCTTTTTGGATGTCTAAATGACGGCTCCCGTGAGCCTCTTGCTGATGAGCACTGGCGATGCACCTGTGCGCCTACTGAGTGGTACAAAAACCTGTGAAGACGTTTGGCGGCATTTCAAGCGACCCCTTCAGTTACATATGCTCTCTGCTGATGACGGCCGAAAGCCAGAAACACGTGTCCAGAGATACGGCACTTGCTGCACCTACCTTAGGTGAAAGACTTTCTACAGCGATACAGCACTTGCTGCACCTACTTATGGTGAATACGTTTTTGAAAAATTCTCGCAATTATATTTAAATGACTGCATTTACCATGATCCATTGGGGCTATTTTCCACTTGAATGCAAGGCAGTGTGCTCCCTTTTTCTTTTTGGATGTCTAAATGACGGCTACAGTGAGCCTCTTGCTGACGAGCACTGGCGATGCACCTGTGCGCCTACTGAGTTGTACAAAAACCT
The DNA here is from genome assembly GCF_031143425.1 of Pleurodeles waltl. NCBI lineage: Eukaryota > Metazoa > Chordata > Amphibia > Caudata > Salamandridae > Pleurodeles > Pleurodeles waltl. The sequence continues at coordinate 367,718,334 of NC_090451.1, forward strand.
GTGAAGACGTTTGGCGGCATTTCAAGCGACCCCTTCAGTTACATATGCTCTCTGCTGATGATGGCCGAAAGCCAGAAACACGTGTCAAGAGATACGGCACTCGCTGCACCTACCTTAGGTGAAAGACTTTCTACAGCGATACAGCACTTGCTGCACCTACTTAGGGTGAATACGTTTTTGAAAAATTCTCGCAATTATATTTAAATGACTGCATTTACCATGATGCCTTGGGGCTATTTTCCACTTGAATGCAAGGCAGTGTGCTCCCTTTTTCTTTTTGGATGTCTAAATGACGGCTCCCGTAAGCCTCTTGCTGACGAGCATTGGCGATGCACCTGTGCGCCTACTGAGTGGTACAAAAACCTGTGAAGACGTTTGGCGGCATTTCAAGCGACCCCTTCAGTTACTTATGCTCTCTGCTGATGACGGCCGAAAGCCAGAAACACGTGTCCAGAGATACGGCACTCGCTGCACCTACCTTAGGTGAAAGACTTTCTACAGCGATACGACACTTGCTGCACCTACTGAGGGTAAATAATTTTTTTTAAAAATCTCGCAATTATATTTAAATGACTGCATTTACCATGATGCCTTGGAGCTATTTTCCACTTGAATGCAAGGCAGTGTGCTCCATTTTTCTTTTTGGATGTCTAAATGACGGCTCCCGTGAGCCTCTTGCTGACGAGCACTGGCGATGCACCTGTGCGCCTACTGAGTGGTACAAAAACCTGTGAAGACGTTTGGCGGCATTTCAAGCGACCCCTTCAGTTACATATGCTCTCTGCTGATGACGGCCTAAAGCCAGAAACATGTGTCCAGAGATACGGCACTCGCTGCACCTACCTTAGGTGAAAGACTTTCTACAGCGATACGGCACTTGCTGCACCTACTGAGGGTGAAAAGTTTTTTGAAAAATTCTCGCAATTATATTTAAATGACTGCATTTACCATGATGCCTTGGGGCTATTTTCCAATTGAATGCAAGGCAGAGTGCTCCCATTTTCTTTTTGGATGTCTAAATGACGGCTCCCGTGAGCCTTTTGCTGACGAGCACTGGCGATGCACCTGTGCGCCTACTGAGTGGTACAAAAACCTTTGAAGACGTTTGGCGGCATTTCAAGCGACCCCTTCAGTTACATATGCTCTCTGCTGATGACGGCCAAAAGCCAGAAACACGTGACCAGAGATACGGCACTCGCTGCACCTACCTTAGGTGAAAGACTTTCTACAGCGATATGGCACTTGCTGCACATACTTAGGGTGAATAATTTTTTGAAAAATTCTTGCAATTATATTTAAATGACTGCATTTACCATGATACCTTGGAGACATTTTCCACTTGAATGCAAGGCAGTGTGCTCCCTTTTTCTTTTTGGATGTCTAAATGACGGCTTCCGTGAGCCTCTTGCTGACGAGCACTGGCGATGCACCTGTGCGCCTACTGAGTGGTACAAAAACCTGTGAAGAAGTTTGGCGGCATTTCAAGCGACCCCTTCAGTTACATATGCTCTCTGCTGATGACGGCCGAAAGCCAGAAACACGTGTCCAGAGATACGGCACTCGCTGCACCTACCTTAGGTGAAAGACTTTTTACAGCGATACGGCACTTGTTGCACCTACTTAGGGTGAATAATTTTTGAAAATTTCTCTCAATTATATTTAAATGACTGCATTTACCATGATGCCTTGGGGCTATTTTCCACTTGAATGCAAGGTAGTGTGCTCCCTTTTTCTTTTTGGATGTCTAAATGACGGATCCCGTGAGCTTCTTGCTGACGAGCACTGGCGATGCACCTGTGCGTCTACTGAGTGGTACAAAAACCTGTGAAGACGTTTGGCGGCATTTCAAGCGACCCCTTCAGTTACGTATGCTTTCTGATGATGACGGCCGAAAGCCAGAAACACGTGTCCAGAGATACGGCACTCGCTGCACATACATTAGGTGAAAGACTTTCTACAGCGATACGGCACTTGCTGCACCTAATTAGGGTGAATAATTTTTTGAAAAATTCTCGCAATTATATTTAAGTGACTGCATTTACCATAATGCCTTGGGGCTATTTTCCACTTGAATACAAGGCAGTGTGCTCCCTTTTTCTTTTTGGATGTCTAAATGACGGCTCCCGTGAGCCTCTTGCTGATGAGCACTGGCGATGCACCTGAGAGCCTACTGAGTGGTACAAAAACTAGTGCAGACGTTTGGCGGCATTTCAAGCGACTCCTTCAGTTACTATTGCTCTCTGCTGATGACGGCCGAAAGCCAGAAAAACGTGTCCAGAGATACGGCACTCGCTGCACCTACCTTAGGTGAAAGACTTTCTACAGCGATATGACACTTGCTGCACCTACTTAGGGTGAATAATTTTTTGAAAAATTCTTGCAATTATATTTAAATGACTGCATTTACCATGATGCCTTGGATCTATTTTCCACTTGAATGCAAGGCAGTGTTCTCCCTTTTTCTTTTTGGATGTCTAAATGACGGCTTCGGTGAGCCTCTTGCTGACGAGCACTGGCGATGCACCTGTGCGCCTACTGAGTGCTACAAAAACCTGTGAAGATGTTTGGCGGCATTTCAAGCGACCCCTTCAGTTACATATGCTCTCTGCTGATGACGGCCGAAAGCCAGAAACACGTGTCCTGAGATACGGCACTCGCTGCACCTACCTTAGGTGAAAGACTTTCTACAGCGATACGGCACTTGTTGCACCTACTTAGGGTGAATAATTTTTTGAAAAATTCTCTCAATTATATTTAAATGACTGCATTTACCATGATGCCTTGGGGCTATTTTCCACTTGAATGCAAGGCAGTGTGCTCCCTTTTTCTTTTTGGATGTCTAAATGACGGCTCCTGTGAGCCTCTTGCTGACCTGCACTGGCGATGCACTTGTGCGCCTACTGAGTGGTACAAAAACCTGTGCAGACGTTTGGCGGCATTTCAAGCGACCCCTTCAGTTACGTATACTTTCTGCTGATGACGGCCGAAAGCCAGAAACACGTGTCCAGAGATACAACAATCTCTGCACCTACATTAGGTGAAAGACTTTCTACAGCGATATGTCACTTGCTGCACCTAATTAGGGTGAATAATTTTTGGAAAAATTCTCGCACTTATATTTAAATGACTGCATTTACCATAATGCCTTGGGGCTATTTTCCACTTGAATGCAAGGCAGTGTGCTCCCTTTTTCTTTTTGGATGTCTAAATGACGGCTCCTGTGAGCCTCTTGCTGACGAGCACTGGCGGTGCACCTGTGCGCCAACTGAGTGGTACAAAAACCTGTGAAGACGTTTGGCGGCATTTCAAGCGACCCCTTCAGTTACATATGCTCTTTGCTGATGACGGCCGAAAGCCAGAAACACGTGTCCAGAGATACGGCACTCGCTGCACCTACCTTAGGTGAAAGACTTTCTACAGCGATTTAGCACTTGCTGCACCTACTTAGGGTGAATAATTTTTTGAAAAATTCTCGCAATTATATTTAAATGACTGCATTTACCATAATGCATTGGGGCTATTTTCGTCTTGAATGCAAGGCAGTGTGCTCCCTTTTTCTTTTTGGATGTCTAAATGACGGCTCCCGTGAGCCTCTTGCTGATGAGCACTGGCGATGCACCTGTGCGCCTACTGAGTGGTACAAAAACCTGTGAAAACGTTTGGCGGCATTTCAAGCGACCCCTTCAGTTACATATGCTCTCTGCTGATGACGGCCGAAAGCCAGAAACACGTGTCCAGAGATACGGCACTTGCTGCACCTACCTTAGGTGAAAGACTTTCTACAGCGATACAGCACTTGCTGCACCTACTTATGGTGAATATGTTTTTGAAAAATTCTCGCAATTATATTTAAATGACTGCATTTACCATGATGCATTGGGGCTATTTTCCACTTGAATGCAAGGCAGTGTGCTCCCTTTTTCTTTTTGGATGTCTAAATGACGGCTCCAGTGAGCCTCTTGCTGACGAGCACTGGCGATGCACCTATGCGCCTACTGAGTTGTACAAAAACCTGTGAAGACGTTTGGCGGCATTTCAAGCGACCCCTTCAGTTACATATGCTCTCTGCTGATGATGGCCGAAAGCCAGAAACACGTGTCAAGAGATACGGCACTCGCTGCACCTACCTTAGGTGAAAGACTTTCTACAGCGATACAGCACTTGCTGCACCTACTTAGGGTGAATACGTTTTTGAAAAATTCTCGCAATTATATTTAAATGACTGCATTTAGCATGATGCCTTGGGGCTATTTTCCACTTGAATGCAAGGCAGTGTGCTCCCTTTTTCTTTTTGGATGTCTAAATGACGGCTCCCGTAAGCCTCTTGCTGACGAGCACTGGCGATGCACCTGTGCGCCTACTGAGTGGTACAAAAACCTGTGAAGACGTTTGGCGGCATTTCAAGCGACCCCTTCAGTTACATATGCTCTCTGCTGATGACGGCCGAAAGCCAGAAACACGTGTCCAGAGATACGGCACTCGCTGCACCTACCTTAGGTGAAAGACTTTCTACAGCGATACGACACTTGCTGCACCTACTGAGGGTAAATAATTTTTTGAAAAAATCTCGCAATTATATTTAAATGACTGCATTTACCATGATGCCTTGGAGCTATTTTCCACTTGAATGCAAGGCAGTGTGCTCCATTTTTCTTTTTGGATGTCTAAATGAAGGCTCCCGTGAGCCTCTTGCTGACGAGCACTGGCGATGCACCTGTGCGCCTACTGAGTGGTACAAAAACCTGTGAAGACGTTTGGCGGCATTTCAAGCGACCCCTTCAGTTACATATGCTCTCTGCTGATGACGGCCGAAAGCCAGAAATATGTGTCCAGAGATACGGCACTCGCTGCACCTACCTTAGGTGAAAGACTTTCTACAGCGATACGGCACTTGCTGCACCTACTGAGGGTGAAAAGTTTTTTGAAAAATTATCGCAATTATATTTAAATGACTGCATTTACCATGATGCCTTGGGGCTATTTTCCAATTGAATGCAAGGCAGAGTGCTCCCATTTTCTTTTTGGATGTCTAAATGACGGCTCCCGTGAGCCTCTTGCTGACGAGCACTGGCGATGCACCTGTGCGCCTACTGAGTGGTACAAAAACCTTTGAAGACGTTTGGCGGCATTTCAAGCGACCCCTTCAGTTACATATGCTCTCTGCTGATGACGGCCGAAAGCCAGAAACACGTGTCCAGAGATACGGCACTCGCTGCACCTACCTTAGGTGAAAGACTTTCTACAGCAATATGGCACTTGCTGCACCTACTTAGGGTGAATAATTTTTTGAAAAATTCTTGCAATTATATTTAAATGACTGCATTTACCATGATGCCTTGGAGAAATTTTCCACTTGAATGCAAGGCAGTGTGCTCCCTTTTTCTTTTTGGATGTCCAAATGACGGCTTCCGTGAGCCTCTTGCTGACCAGCACTGGCGATGCACCTGTGCGCCTACTGAGTGGTACAAAAACCTGTGAAGATGTTTGGCGGCATTTCAAGTGACCCCTTCAGTTACATATGCTCTCTGCTGATGACGGCCGAAAGCCAGAAACACGTGTCCAGAGATACGGCACTCGCTGCACCTACCTTAGGTGAAAGACTTTCTACAGCGATACGGCACTTGCTGCACCTACTTAGGGTGAATAATTTTGGGAAAAATTCTCTCAATTATATTTAAATGACTGCATTTACCATGATGCCTTGGGGCTATTTTCCACTTGAAGGCAAGGCAGTGCGCTCCCTTTTTCTTTTTGGATGTCTAAATGACGGCTCCCGTGAGCCTCTTGCTGACGAGCACTGGCGATGCACCTGTGCGCCTACTGAGTGGTACAAAAACCTGTGAAGACGTTTGACGGCATTTCAAGCGACCCCTTCAGTTACATATGCTCTCTGCTGTTGACGGCCGAAAGCCAGAAACACGTGTCCAGAGATACGGCACTCGCTGCACCTACCTTAGGTGAAAGGCTTTCTACAGCGATACAGAACTTGCTGCACCTACTTAGGGTGAATAATTTTTTGAAAAATTCTCGCAATTATATTTAAATGACTACATTTACCATGATGCCTTGGGGCTATTTTCCACTTGAATGCAAGGCAGAGTGCTCCCTTTTTCTTTTTGGATGTCTAAATGACGGCTCCTGTGAGCCTCTTGCTGACGAGCACTGGCGATGCACCTGTGCGCCTACTGAGTGGTACAAAAACCTGTGAAGACGTTTGGCGGCATTTCAAGCGACCCCTTCAGTTACATATGCTCTCTGCTGATGACGGCCGAAAGCCAGAAACACGTGTCCAGAGATACAACACTCGCTGCACCTACCTTAGGTGAAAGACTTTCTACAGCGATACGGCACTTGTTGCACCTACTTAGGGTGAATAATTTTTTGAAAAATTCTCTCAATTATATTTAAATGACTGCATTTACCATGATGCCTTGGGGCTATTTTCCACTTGAATGCAAGGCAGTGTGCTCCCTTTTTCTTTTTGGATGTCTAAATGACGGCTCCAGTGAGCCTCTTGCTGACGAGCACTGGCGATGCACCTGTGCATCTACTGAGTGGTACAAAAACCTGTGAAGACGTTTGGCGGCATTTCAAATGACCCCTTCAGTTACATATGCTCTCTGCTGATGACGGCTGAAAGCCAGAAACACGTGTCCAGAGATACGGGACTCGCTGCACCTACCTTAGGTGAAAGACTTTCTACAGCGATACAGAACTTGCTGCACCTACTTAGGGTGAATATTTTTTTGAAAACTTCTCGCAATTATATTTAAATGACTGCATTTACCATGATGCCTTGGTGTTTTTTTTCCACTTGAATGCAAGGCAGTGCTCCCTTTTTCTTTTTGGATGTCGAAATGACGGCTCCCGTGAGCTTCTTGCTGACGAGCACTGGCGATGCACCTGTGCGCCTACTGAGTGGTACAAAAACCTGTGAAGACTTTTGGCGTCATTTCAAGCGACCCCTTCAGTTACATATGCTCTCTGCTGATGACGGCCAAAAGCCAGAAACGCGTGTCCAGAGATACGGCACTCGCTGCACCTACCTTAGGTGAAAGACTTTCTACAGCGATACAGCACTTGCTGCACCTACTTAGGGTGAATAAGTTTTAGAAAAATTCTCGCAATTATATTTAAATGACTGCATTTACCATGATGCCTTGGGGCTATTTTCCACTTGAAGGCAAGGCAGTGCGCTCCCTTTTTCTTTTTGGATGTCTAAATGACGGCTCCCGTGAGCCTCTTGCTGACGAGCACTGGCGATGCACCTGTGCGCCTACTGAGTGGTACAAAAACCTGTGAAGACGTTTGGCGGCATTTCAAGCGACCCCTTCAGTTACATATGCTCTCTGCTGATGATGGCCGAAAGCCAGAAACACGTGTCCAGAGATACGGCACTCGCTGCACCTACCTTAGGTGAAAGACTTTCTACAGCGATATGGCACTTGCTGCACCTACTTAGGGTGAATAATTTTTTGAAAAATTCTCGCAATTGTATTTAAATGACTGCATTTACCATGATGCCTTGGGGCTATTTTCCACTTGAATGCAAGGCAGTGCTCCCTTTTTCTTTTTGGATGTCTAAATGACGGCTCCCGTGAGCCTCTTGCTGACGAGCACTGGCGATGCACCTGTGCGCCTACTGAGTGGTACAAAAACCTGTGAAGACGTTTGGCGGCATTCCAAGCGACCCCTTCAGTTACATATGCTCTCTGCTGTTGACGGCCAAAAGCCAGAAACACGTGTCCAGAGATACGGCACTCGCTGCACCTACCTTAGGTGAAAGACTTTCTACAGCGATACGGCACTTGCTGCACCTACTTAGGGTGAATAATTTTTGGAAAAATTCTCTCAATTATATTTAAGTGACTGCATTTACCATGATGCCTTGGGGCTATTTTCCACTTGAAGGCAAGGCAGTGCGCTCCCTTTTTCTTTTTGGATGTCTAAATGACGGCTCCCGTGAGCCTCTTGCTGACGAGCACTGGCGATGCACCTGTGCGCCTACTGAGTGGTACAAAAACCTGTGAAGACGATTGGCAGCATTTCAAGCGACCCCTTCAGTTACATATGCTCTCTGCTGATGACGGCCGAAAGCCAGAAACACGTGTCCAGAGATACGGCACTCGCTGCACCTACCTTAGGTGAAAGACTTTCTACAGCGATATGGCACTTGCTGCACCTACTTAGGGTGAATAATTTTTTGAAAAATTCTCGCAATTGTATTTAAATGACTGCATTTACCATGATGCCTTGGGGCTATTTTCCACTTGAATGCAAGGCAGTGTGCTCCCTTTTTCTTTTTGGATTTCTAAATGACGGCTCCAGTGTGCCTCTTGCTGACGAGCACTGGCGACGCACCTGTGCATCTACTGAGTGGTACAAAAACCTGTGAAGATGTTTGGCGGCATTTCAAGCGACCCCTTCAGTTACATATGCTCTCTGCTGTTGACGGCCGAAAGCCAGAAACACGTGTCCAGAGATACGGCACTCGCTGCACCTACCTTAGGTGAAAGACTTTCTACAGCGATACAGAACTTGCTGCACCTACTTAGGGTGAATAATTTTTTGAAAAATTCTCGCAATTATATTTAAATGACTGCATTTACCATGATGCCTTGGAGCTATTTTCCACTTGAATGCAAGGCAGAGTGCTCCCTTTTTCTTTTTGGATGTCTAAATGACGGCTCCTGTGAGCCTCTTGCTGACGAGCACTGGCGATGCACCTGTGCGCCTACTGAGTGGTACAAAAACCCGTGAAGACGTTTGGCGGCATTTCAAGCGACCCCTTCAGTTACATATGCTCTCTGCTGATGACAGCCGAAAGCCAGAAACACGTGTCCAGAGATACAACACTCGCTGCACCTACCTTAGGTGAAAGACTTTCTACAGCGATACGGCACTTGTTGCACCTACTTAGGGTGAATAATTTTTTGAAAAATTCTCTCAATTATATTTAAATGACTGCATTTACCATGATGCCTTGGGGCTATTTTCCACTTGAATGCAAGGCAGTGTGCTCCCTTTTTCTTTTTGGATGTCTAAATGACGGCTCCAGTGAGCCTCTTGCTGACGAGCACTGGCGATGCACCTGTGCATCTACTGAGTGGTACAAAAACCTGTGAAGACGTTTGGCGGCATTTCAAATGACCCCTTCAGTTACATATGCTCTCTGCTGATGACGGCTGAAAGCCAGAAACACGTGTCCAGAGATACGGGACTCGCTTCACCTACCTTAGGTGAAAGACTTTCTACAGCGATACAGAACTTGCTGCACCTACTTAGGGTGAATATTTTTTTGAAAACTTCTCGCAATTATATTTAAATGACTGCATTTACCATGATGCCTTGGTGTTTTTTTTCCACTTGAATGCAAGGCAGTGCTCCCTTTTTCTTTTTGGATGTCGAAATGACGGCTCCCGTGAGCCTCTTGCTGACGAGCACTGGCGATGCACCTGTGCGCCTACTGAGTGGTACAAAAACCTGTGAAGACTTTTGGCGTCATTTCAAGCGACCCCTTCAGTTACATATGCTCTCTGCTGATGACGGCTAAAAGCCAGAAACGCGTGTCCAGAGATACGGCACTCGCTGCACCTACCTTAGGTGAAAGACTTTCTACAGCGATACAGCACTTGCTGCACCTACTTAGGGTGAATAAGTTTTAGAAAAATTCTCGCAATTATATTTAAATGACTGCATTTACCATGATGCCTTGGGGCTATTTTCCACTTGAAGGCAACGCAGTGCGCTCCCTTTTTCTTTTTGGATGTCTAAATGACGGCTCCCGTGAGCCTCTTGCTGACGAGCACTGGCGATGCACCTGTGCGCCTACTGAGTGGTACAAAAACCTGTGAAGACGTTTGGCGGCATTTCAAGCGACCCCTTCAGTTACATATGCTCTCTGCTGATGACGGCCGAAAGCCAGAAACACGTGTCCAGAGATACGGCATTCGCTGCACCTACCTTAGGTGAAAGACTTTCTACAGCGATATGGCACTTGCTGCACCTACTTAGGTTGAATAATTTTGTGAAAAATTCTCGCAATTGTATTTAAATGACTGCATTTACCATGATGCCTTGGGGCTATTTCCACTTGAATGCAAGGCAGTGTGCTCCCTTTTTCTTTTTGGATGTCTAAATGACGGCTCCAGTGAGCCTCTTGCTGACGAGCACTGGCGATGCACCTGTGCATCTACTGAGTGGTACAAAAACCTGTGAAGACGTTTGGCGGCATTTCAAGTGACCCCTTCAGTAACATATGCTCTCTGCTGATGACGGCCGAAAGCCAGAAACACGTGTCCAGAGATACGGCACTCGCTGCACCTACCTTAGGTGAAAGACTTTCTACAGCGATACAGAACTTGCTGCACCTACTTAGGGTGAATAATTTTTTGAAAACTTCTCGCAATTATATTTAAATGACTGCATTTACCATGATGCCTTTTGTGGTTTTTTTCACTTGAATGCAAGGCAGTGCTCCCTTTTTCTTTTTGGATGTCTAAATGACGGCTCCCGTGAGCCTCTTGCTGACAAGCACTGGCGATGCACCTGTGCGCCTACTGAGTGGTACAAAAACCTGTGAAGACTTTTGGCGGCGTTTCAAGCGACCCCTTCAGTTACATATGCTCTCTGCTGATGACGGCCAAAAGCCAGAAACACGTGTCCAGAGATACGGCACTAGCTGCACCTACCTTAGGTGAAAGACTTTCTACAGCGATACAGCACTTGCTGCACCTACTTAGGGTGAATAAGTTTTAGAAAAATTCTCGCAATTATATTTAAATGACTGCATTTACCATGATGCCTTGGGGCTATTTTCCACTTGAATGCAAGGCAGTGTGCTCCCTTTTTCTTTTTGGATGTCTAAATGACGGCTCCCGTGAGCCTCTTGCTGATGAGCACTGGCGATGCACCTGTGCGCCTACTGAGTGGTACAAAAACCTGTGAAGACGTTTGGCGGCATTTCAAGCTACCCCTTCAGTTACATATGCTCTCTGCGGATGACGGCCGAAAGCCAGAAACACGTGTCCAGAGATACGGCACTCGCTGCACCTACCTTAGGTGAAAGACTTTCTACAGCGATACAGCACTTGCTGCACCTACTGAGGGTGAATAATTTTTTGAAAAAATCTTGCAATTATATTTAAATGACTGCATTTACCATGATGCCTTGGAGCTATTTTCCACTTGAATGCAAGGCAGAGTGCTCCCTTTTTCTTTTTGGATGTCTAAATGACGGCTCCAGTGAGCCTCTTGCTGACGAGCACTGGCGATGCACCTGTGCATCTACTGAGTGGTACAAAAACCTGTGAAGACGTTTGGCGGCATTTCAAATGACCCCTTCAGTTACATATGCTCTCTGCTGATGACGGCTGAAAGCCAGAAACACGTGTCCAGAGATACGGGACTCGCTTCACCTACCTTAGGTGAAAGACTTTCTACAGCGATACAGAACTTGCTGCACCTACTTAGGGTGAATATTTTTTTGAAAACTTCTCGCAATTATATTTAAATGACTGCATTTACCATGATGCCTTGGTGTTTTTTTTCCACTTGAATGCAAGGCAGTGCTCCCTTTTTCTTTTTGGATGTCGAAATGACGGCTCCCGTGAGCCTCTTGCTGACGAGCACTGGCGATGCACCTGTGCGCCTACTGAGTGGTACAAAAACCTGTGAAGACTTTTGGCGTCATTTCAAGCGACCCCTTCAGTTACATATGCTCTCTGCTGATGATGGCCAAAAGCCAGAAACGCGTGTCCAGAGATACGGCACTCGCTGCACCTACCTTAGGTGAAAGACTTTCTACAGCGATACAGCACTTGCTGCACCTACTTAGGGTGAATAAGTTTTAGAAAAATTCTCGCAATTATATTTAAATGACTGCATTTACCATGATGCCTTGGGGCTATTTTCCACTTGAAGGCAACGCAGTGCGCTCCCTTTTTCTTTTTGGATGTCTAAATGACGGCTCCCGTGAGCCTCTTGCTGACGAGCACTGGCGATGCACCTGTGCGCCTACTGAGTGGTACAAAAACCTGTGAAGACGTTTGGCGGCATTTCAAGCGACCCCTTCAGTTACATATGCTCTCTGCTGATGACGGCCGAAAGCCAGAAACACGTGTCCAGAGATACGGCATTCGCTGCACCTACCTTAGGTGAAAGACTTTCTACAGCGATATGGCACTTGCTGCACCTACTTAGGTTGAATAATTTTGTGAAAAATTCTCGCAATTGTATTTAAATGACTGCATTTACCATGATGCCTTGGGGCTATTTCCACTTGAATGCAAGGCAGTGTGCTCCCTTTTTCTTTTTGGATGTCTAAATGACGGCTCCAGTGAGCCTCTTGCTGACGAGCACTGGCGATGCACCTGTGCATCTACTGAGTGGTACAAAAACCTGTGAAGACGTTTGGCGGCATTTCAAGTGACCCCTTCAGTAACATATGCTCTCTGCTGATGACGGCCGAAAGCCAGAAACACGTGTCCAGAGATACGGCACTCGCTGCACCTACCTTAGGTGAAAGACTTTCTACAGCGATACAGAACTTGCTGCACCTACTTAGGGTGAATAATTTTTTGAAAACTTCTCGCAATTATATTTAAATGACTGCATTTACCATGATGCCTTTTGTGGGTTTTTTCACTTGAATGCAAGGCAGTGCTCCCTTTTTCTTTTTGGATGTCTAAATGACGGCTCCCGTGAGCCTCTTGCTGACAAGCACTGGCGATGCACCTGTGCGCCTACTGAGTGGTACAAAAACCTGTGAAGACTTTTGGCGGCGTTTCAAGCGACCCCTTCAGTTACATATGCTCTCTGCTGATGACGGCCAAAAGCCAGAAACACGTGTCCAGAGATACGGCACTAGCTGCACCTACCTTAGGTGAAAGACTTTCTACAGCGATACAGCACTTGCTGCACCTACTTAGGGTGAATAAGTTTTAGAAAAATTCTCGCAATTATATTTAAATGACTGCATTTACCATGATGCCTTGGGGCTATTTTCCACTTGAATGCAAGGCAGTGTGCTCCCTTTTTCTTTTTGGATGTCTAAATGACGGCTCCCGTGAGCCTCTTGCTGATGAGCACTGGCGATGCACCTGTGCGCCTACTGAGTGGTACAAAAACCTGTGAAGACGTTTGGCGGCATTTCAAGCTACCCCTTCAGTTACATATGCTCTCTGCGGATGACGGCCGAAAGCCAGAAACACGTGTCCAGAGATACGGCACTCGCTGCACCTACCTTAGGTGAAAGACTTTCTACAGCGATACAGCACTTGCTGCACCTACTGAGGGTGAATAATTTTTTGAAAAAATCTTGCAATTATATTTAAATGACTGCATTTACCATGATGCCTTGGGGCTATTTTCAACTTGAATGCAAGGCAGAGTGCTCCCTTTTTCTTTTTGGATGTCTAAATGACGTCTCCCGTGAGCCTCTTGCTGACGAGCACTGGCGATGCAACTGTGCGCCTACTGAGTGGTACAAAAACCTGTGAAGACGTTTGGCGGCATTTCAAGCGACCCCTTCAGTTACATATGCTCTCTGCTGATGACGGCCGAAAGCCAGAAACACGTGTCCAGAGATACGGCACTCGCTGCACCTACATTAGGTGAAAGACTTTCTACAGCGATACGGCACTTGTTGCACCTACTTAGGGTGAATAATTTTTTGAAAAATTCTCTCAATTATATTTAAATGACTGCATTTACCATGATGCCTTGGGGCTATTTTCCACTTGAATGCAAGGCAGTGTGCTCCCTTTTTCTTTTTGGATGTCTAAATGACGGCTCCACTGAGCCTCTTGCTGACGAGCACTGGCGATGCACCTGTGCATCTACTGAGTGGTACAAAAACCTGTGAAGACGTTTGGCGGCATTTCAAATGACCCCTTCAGTTACATATGCTCTCTGCTGATGACGACTGAAAGCCAGAAACACGTGTCCAGAGATACGGCACTCGCTGCACCTACCTTAGGTGAAAGACTTTCTACAGCGATACAGAACTTGCTGCACCTACTTAGGGTGAATATTTTTTTGAAAACTTCTCGCAATTATATTTCAATGACTGCATTTACCATGATGCCTTGGTGTTTTTTTCCCACTTGATTGCAAGGCAGTGCTCCCTTTTTCTTTTTGGATGTCGAAATGACGGCTCCTGTGAGCCTCTTGCTGACGAGCACTGGCGATGCACCTGTGCGCCTACTGAGTGGTACAAAAACCTGTGAAGACTTTTGGCGTCATTTCAAGCGACCCCTTCAGTTACATATGCTCTCTGCTGATGACGGCTGAAAGCCAGAAACACGTGTCCAGAGATACGGGACTCGCTTCACCTACCTTAGGTGAAAGACTTTCTACAGCGATACAGAACTTGCTGCACCTACTTAGGGTGAATATTTTTTTGAAAACTTCTCACAATTATATTTAAATGACTGCATTTACCATGATGCCTTGGTGTTTTTTTTCCACTTGAATGCAAGGCAGTGCTCCCTTTTTCTTTTTGGATGTCGAAATGACGGCTCCCGTGAGCCTCTTGCTGACGAGCACTGGCGATGCACCTGTGCGCCTACTGAGTGGTACAAAAACCTGTGAAGACTTTTGGCGTCATTTCAAGCGACCCCTTCAGTTACATATGCTCTCTGCTGATGACGGCCAAAAGCCAGAAACGCGTGTCCAGAGATACGGCACTCGCTGCACCTACCTTAGGTGAAAGACTTTCTACAGCGATACAGCACTTGCTGCACCTACTTAGGGTGAATAAGTTTTAGAAAAATTCTCGCAATTATATTTAAATGACTGCATTTACCATGATGCCTTGGGGCTATTTTCCACTTGAAGGCAACGCAGTGCGCTCCCTTTTTCTTTTTGGATGTCTAAATGACGGCTCCCGTGAGCCTCTTGCTGACGAGCACTGGCGATGCACCTGTGCGCCTACTGAGTGGTACAAAAACCTGTGAAGACGTTTGGCGGCATTTCAAGCGACCCCTTCAGTTACATATGCTCTCTGCTGATGACGGCCGAAAGCCAGAAACACGTGTCCAGAGATACGGCATTCGCTGCACCTACCTTAGGTGAAAGACTTTCTACAGCGATATGGCACTTGCTGCACCTACTTAGGTTGAATAATTTTGTGAAAAATTCTCGCAATTGTATTTAAATGACTGCATTTACCATGATGCCTTGGGGCTATTTCCACTTGAATGCAAGGCAGTGTGCTCCCTTTTTCTTTTTGGATGTCTAAATGACGGCTCCAGTGAGCCTCTTGCTGACGAGCACTGGCGATGCACCTGTGCATCTACTGAGTGGTACAAAAACCTGTGAAGACGTTTGGCGGCATTTCAAGTGACCCCTTCAGTAACATATGCTCTCTGCTGATGACGGCCGAAAGCCAGAAACACGTGTCCAGAGATACGGCACTCGCTGCACCTACCTTAGGTGAAAGACTTTCTACAGCGATACAGAACTTGCTGCACCTACTTAGGGTGAATAATTTTTTGAAAACTTCTCGCAATTATATTTAAATGACTGCATTTACCATGATGCCTTTTGTGGTTTTTTTCACTTGAATGCAAGGCAGTGCTCCCTTTTTCTTTTTGGATGTCTAAATGACGGCTCCCGTGAGCCTCTTGCTGACAAGCACTGGCGATGCACCTGTGCGCCTACTGAGTGGTACAAAAACCTGTGAAGACTTTTGGCGGCGTTTCAAGCGACCCCTTCAGTTACATATGCTCTCTGCTGATGACGGCCAAAAGCCAGAAACACGTGTCCAGAGATACGGCACTAGCTGCACCTTCCTTAGGTGAAAGACTTTCTACAGCGATACAGCACTTGCTGCACCTACTTAGGGTGAATAAGTTTTAGAAAAATTCTCGCAATTATATTTAAATGACTGCATTTACCATGATGCCTTGGGGCTATTTTCCACTTGAATGCAAGGCAGTGTGCTCCCTTTTTCTTTTTGGATGTCTAAATGACGGCTCCCGTGAGCCTCTTGCTGATGAGCACTGGCGATGCACCTGTGCGCCTACTGAGTGGTACAAAAACCTGTGAAGACGTTTGGCGGCATTTCAAGCTACCCCTTCAGTTACATATGCTCTCTGCGGATGACGGCCGAAAGCCAGAAACACGTGTCCAGAGATACGGCACTCGCTGCACCTACCTTAGGTGAAAGACTTTCTACAGCGATACAGCACATGCTGCACCTACTGAGGGTGAATAATTTTTTGAAAAAATCTTGCAATTATATTTAAATGACTGCATTTACCATGATGCCTTGGGGCTATTTTCAACTTGAATGCAAGGCAGAGTGCTCCCTTTTTCTTTTTGGATGTCTAAATGACGTCTCCCGTGAGCCTCTTGCTGACGAGCACTGGCGATGCAACTGTGCGCCTACTGAGTGGTACAAAAACCTGTGAAGACGTTTGGCGGCATTTCAAGCGACCCCTTCAGTTACATATGCTCTCTGCTGATGACGGCCGAAAGCCAGAAACACGTGTCCAGAGATACGGCACTCGCTGCACCTACCTTAGGTGAAAGACTTTCTACAGCGATACGGCACTTGTTGCACCTACTTAGGGTGAATAATTTTTTGAAAAATTCTCTCAATTATATTTAAATGACTGCATTTACCATGATGCCTTGGGGCTATTTTCCACTTGAATGCAAGGCAGTGTGCTCCCTTTTTCTTTTTGGATGTCTAAATGACGGCTCCACTGAGCCTCTTGCTGACGAGCACTGGCGATGCACCTGTGCATCTACTGAGTGGTACAAAAACCTGTGAAGACGTTTGGCGGCATTTCAAATGACCCCTTCAGTTACATATGCTCTCTGCTGATGACGGCTGAAAGCCAGAAACACGTGTCCAGAGATACGGCACTCGCTGCACCTACCTTAGGTGAAAGACTTTCTACAGCGATACAGAACTTGCTGCACCTACTTAGGGTGAATATTTTTTTGAAAACTTCTCGCAATTATATTTCAATGACTGCATTTACCATGATGCCTTGGTGTTTTTTTCCCACTTGATTGCAAGGCAGTGCTCCCTTTTTCTTTTTGGATGTCGAAATGACGGCTCCTGTGAGCCTCTTGCTGACGAGCACTGGCGATGCACCTGTGCGCCTACTGAGTGGTACAAAAACCTGTGAAGACTTTTGGCGTCATTTCAAGCGACCCCTTCAGTTACATATGCTCTCTGCTAATGACGGCCAAAAGCCAGAAACGCGTGTCCAGAGATACGGCACTCGCTGCACCTACCTTAGGTGAAAGACTTTCTACAGCGATACAGCACTTGCTGCACCTACTTAGGGTGAATAAGTTTTAGAAAAATTCTTGCAATTATATTTAAATGACTGCATTTACCATGATGCCTTGGGGCTATTTTCCACTTGAAGGCAAGGCAGTGCGCTCCCTTTTTCTTTTTGGATGTCTAAATGACGGCTCCCGTGAGCCTCTTGCTGACGAGCACTGGCGATGCACCTGTGCGCCTACTGAGTGGTACAAAAACCTGTGAAGACGTTTGGCGGCATTTCAAGCGACCCCTTCAGTTACATATGCTCTCTGCTGATGACGGCCGAAAGCCAGAAACACGTGTCCAGAGATACGGCACTCGCTGCACCTACCTTAGGTGAAAGACTTTCTACAGCGATACAGCACTTGCTGCACCTACTGAGGGTGAATAATTTTTTGAAAAAATCTTGCAATTATATTTAAATGACTGCATTTACCATGATGCCTTGGGGCTATTTTCAACTTGAATGCAAGGCAGAGTGCTCCCTTTTTCTTTTTGGATGTCTAAATGACGTCTCCCGTGAGCCTCTTGCTGACGAGCACTGGCGATGCAACTGTGCGCCTACTGAGTGGTACAAAAACCTGTGAAGACGTTTGGCGGCATTTCAAGCGACCCCTTCAGTTACATATGCTCTCTGCTGATGACGGCCGAAAGCCAGAAACACGTGTCCAGAGATACGGCACTCGCTGCACCTACCTTAGGTGAAAGACTTTCTACAGCGATACGGCACTTGTTGCACCTACTTAGGGTGAATAATTTTTTGAAAAATTCTCTCAATTATATTTAAATGACTGCATTTACCATGATGCCTTGGGGCTATTTTCCACTTGAATGCAAGGCAGTGTGCTCCCTTTTTCTTTTTGGATGTCTAAATGACGGCTCCACTGAGCCTCTTGCTGACGAGCACTGGCGATGCACCTGTGCATCTACTGAGTGGTACAAAAACCTGTGAAGACGTTTGGCGGCATTTCAAATGACCCCTTCAGTTACATATGCTCTCTGCTGATGACGGCTGAAAGCCAGAAACACGTGTCCAGAGATACGGCACTCGCTGCACCTACCTTAGGTGAAAGACTTTCTACAGCGATACAGAACTTGCTGCACCTACTTAGGGTGAATATTTTTTTGAAAACTTCTCGCAATTATATTTCAATGACTGCATTTACCATGATGCCTTGGTGTTTTTTTCCCACTTGATTGCAAGGCAGTGCTCCCTTTTTCTTTTTGGATGTCGAAATGACGGCTCCTGTGAGCCTCTTGCTGACGAGCACTGGCGATGCACCTGTGCGCCTACTGAGTGGTACAAAAACCTGTGAAGACTTTTGGCGTCATTTCAAGCGACCCCTTCAGTTACATATGCTCTCTGCTAATGACGGCCAAAAGCCAGAAACGCGTGTCCAGAGATACGGCACTCGCTGCACCTACCTTAGGTGAAAGACTTTCTACAGCGATACAGCACTTGCTGCACCTACTTAGGGTGAATAAGTTTTAGAAAAATTCTTGCAATTATATTTAAATGACTGCATTTACCATGATGCCTTGGGGCTATTTTCCACTTGAAGGCAAGGCAGTGCGCTCCCTTTTTCTTTTTGGATGTCTAAATGACGGCTCCCGTGAGCCTCTTGCTGACGACCACTGGCGATGCACCTGTGCGCCTACTGAGTGGTACAAAAACCTGTGAAGACGTTTGGCGGCATTTCAAGCGACCCCTTCAGTTACATATGCTCTCTGCTGATGACGGCCGAAAGCCAGAAACACGTGTCCAGAGATACGGCACTCGCTGCACCTACCTTAGGTGAAAGACTTTCTACAGCGATACAGAACTTGCTGCACCTACTTAGGGTGAATAATTTTTTGAAAACTTCTCGCAATTATATTTAAATGACTGCATTTACCATGATGCCTTTTGTGTTTTTTTTCACTTGAATGCAAGGCAGTGCTCCCTTTTTCTTTTTGGATGTCTAAATGACGGCTCCCGTGAGCCTCTTGCTGACAAGCACAGGCGATGCACCTGTGCGCCTACTGAGTGGTACAAAAACCTGTGAAGACTTTTGGCGGCGTTTCAAGCGACCCCTTCAGTTACATATGCTCTCTGCTGATGACGGCCAAAAGCCAGAAACACGTGTCCAGAGATACGGCACTAGCTGCACCTACCTTAGGTGAAAGACTTTCTACAGCGATACAGCACTTGCTGCACCTACTTAGGGTGAATAAGTTTTAGAAAAATTCTCGCAATTATATTTAAATGACTGCATTTACCATGATGCCTTGGGGCTATTTTCCACTTGAATGCAAGGCAGTGTGCTCCCTTTTTCTTTTTGGATGTCTAAATGACGGCTCCCGTGAGCCTCTTGCTGATGAGCACTGGCGATGCACCTGTGCGCCTACTGAGTGGTACAAAAACCTGTGAAGACGTTTGGCGGCATTTCAAGCTACCCCTTCAGTTACATATGCTCTCTGCGGATGACGGCCGAAAGCCAGAAACACGTGTCCAGAGATACGGCACTCGCTGCACCT
The DNA here is from genome assembly GCF_031143425.1 of Pleurodeles waltl. NCBI lineage: Eukaryota > Metazoa > Chordata > Amphibia > Caudata > Salamandridae > Pleurodeles > Pleurodeles waltl. The sequence goes on from NC_090451.1 coordinate 367,738,138, forward strand.
ACCTTAGGTGAAAGACTTTCTACAGCGATACAGCACTTGCTGCACCTACTGAGGGTGAATACTTTTTTGAAAAAATCTTGCAATTATATTTAAATGACTGCATTTACCATGATGCCTTGGGGCTATTTTCAACTTGAATGCAAGGCAGAGTGCTCCCTTTTTCTTTTTGGATGTCTAAATGACGTCTCCCGTGAGCCTCTTGCTGACGAGCACTGGCGATGCAACTGTGCGCCTACTGAGTGGTACAAAAACCTGTGAAGACGTTTGGCGGCATTTCAAGCGACCCCTTTAGTTACATATGCTCTCTGCTGATGACGGCCGAAAGCCAGAAACACGTGTCCAGAGATACAACACTCGCTGCACCTACCTTAGGTGAAAGACTTTCTACAGCGATACGGCACTTGTTGCACCTACTTAGGGTGAATAATTTTTTGAAAAATTCTCTCAATTATATTTAAATGACTGCATTTACCATGATGCCTTGGGGCTATTTTCCACTTGAATGCAAGGCAGTGTGCTCCCTTTTTCTTTTTGGATGTCTAAATGACGGCTCCACTGAGCCTCTTGCTGACGAGCACTGGCGATGCACCTGTGCATCTACTGAGTGGTACAAAAACCTGTGAAGACGTTTGGCGGCATTTCAAATGACCCCTTCAGTTACATATGCTCTCTGCTGATGACGGCTGAAAGCCAGAAACACGTGTCCAGAGATACGGCACTCGCTGCACCTACCTTAGGTGAAAGACTTTCTACAGCGATACAGAACTTGCTGCACCTACTTAGGGTGAATATTTTTTTGAAAACTTCTCGCAATTATATTTCAATGACTGCATTTACCATGATGCCTTGGTGTTTTTTTCCCACTTGATTGCAAGGCAGTGCTCCCTTTTTCTTTTTGGATGTCGAAATGACGGCTCCCGTGAGCCTCTTGCTGACGAGCACTGGCGATGCACCTGTGCGCCTACTGAGTGGTACAAAAACCTGTGAAGACTTTTGGCGTCATTTCAAGCGACCCCTTCAGTTACATATGCTCTCTGCTAATGACGGCCAAAAGCCAGAAACGCGTGTCCAGAGATACGGCACTCGCTGCACCTACCTTAGGTGAAAGACTTTCTACAGCGATACAGCACTTGCTGCACCTACTTAGGGTGAATAAGTTTTAGAAAAATTCTCGCAATTATATTTAAATGACTGCATTTACCATGATGCCTTGGGGCTATTTTCCACTTGAAGGCAAGGCAGTGCGCTCCCTTTTTCTTTTTGGATGTCTAAATGACGGCTCCCGTGAGCCTCTTGCTGACGAGCACTGGCGATGCACCTGTGCGCCTACTGAGTGGTACAAAAACCTGTGAAGACGTTTGGCGGCATTTCAAGCGACCCCTTCAGTTACATATGCTCTCTGCTGATGACGGCCGAAAGCCAGAAACACGTGTCCAGAGATACGGCACTCGCTGCACCTACCTTAGGTGAAAGACTTTCTACAGCGATATGGCACTTGCTGCACCTACTTAGGGTGAATAATTTTTTGAAAAATTCTCGCAATTGTATTTAAATGACTGCATTTACCATGATGCCTTGGGGCTATTTTCCACTTGAATGCAAGGCAGTGTGCTCCCTTTTTCTTTTTGGATGTCTAAATGACGGCTCCAGTGAGCCTCTTGCTGACGAGCACTGGCGATGCACCTGTGCATCTACTGAGTGGTACAAAAACCTGTGAAGACGTTTGGCGGCATTTCAAGTGACCCCTTCAGTTACATATGCTCTCTGCTGATGACGCCCGAAAGCCAGAAACACGTGTCCAGAGATACGGCACTCGCTGCACCTACCTTAGGTGAAAGACTTTCTACAGCGATACAGAACTTGCTGCACCTACTTAGGGTGAATAATTTTTTGAAAACTTCTCGCAATTATATTTAAATGACTGCATTTACCATGATGCCTTTTGTGTTTTTTTTCCACTTGAATGCAAGGCAGTGCTCCCTTTTTCTTTTTGGATGTCTAAATGACGGCTCCCGTGAGCCTCTTGCTGACGAGCACTGGCGATGCACCTGTGCGCCTACTGAGTGGTACAAAAACCTGTGAAGACTTTTGGCGGCGTTTCAAGCGACCCCTTCAGTTACATATGCTCTCTGCTGATGACGGCCAAAAGCCAGAAACACGTGTCCAGAGATACGGCACTAGCTGCACCTACCTTAGGTGAAAGACTTTCTACAGCGATACAGCACTTGCTGCACCTACTTAGGGTGAATAAGTTTTAGAAAAATTCTCGCAATTATATTTAAATGACTGCATTTACCATGATGCCTTGGGGCTATTTTCCACTTGAATGCAAGGCAGTGTGCTCCCTTTTTCTTTTTGGATGCCTAAATGACGGCTCCCGTGAGCCTCTTGCTGATGAGCACTGGCGATGCACCTGTGCGCCTACTGAGTGGTACAAAAACCTGTGAAGACGTTTGGCGGCATTTCAAGCTACCCCTTCAGTTACATATGCTCTCTGCGGATGACGGCCGAAAGCCAGAAACACGTGTCCAGAGATACGGCACTCGCTGCACCTACCTTAGGTGAAAGACTTTCTACAGCGATACAGCACTTGCTGCACCTACTGAGGGTGAATAATTTTTTGAAAAAATCTTGCAATTATATTTAAATGACTGCATTTACCATGATGCCTTGGGGCTATTTTCAACTTGAATGCAAGGCAGAGTGCTCCCTTTTTCTTTTTGGATGTCTAAATGACGGCTCCCGTGAGCCTCTTGCTGACGAGCACTGGCGATGCACCTGTGCGCCTACTGAGTGGTACAAAAACCTGTGAAGACGTTTGGCGGCATTTCAAGCGACCCCTTCAGTTACATATGCTCTCTGCTGATGACGGCCGAAAGCCAGAAACACGTGTCCAGAGATACGGCACTCGCTGCACCTACCTTAGGTGAAAGACTTTCTACAGCGATATGGCACTTGCTGCACCTACTTAGGGTGAATAATTTTTTGAAAAATTCTTGGAATTATATTTAAGTGACTGCATTTACCATGATGCCTTGGAGCTATTTTCCACTTGAATGCAAGGCAGTGTGCTCCCTTTTTCTTTTTGGATGTCTAAATGACGGCTCCCGTGACCCTCTTGCTGACGAGCACTGGGGATGCACCTGTGCGCCTACTGAGTGGTACAAAAACCTGTGAAGACGTTTGGCGGCATTTCAAGCGACCCCTTCAGTTACATATGCTCTCTGCTGTTGACGGCCGAAAGCCAGAAACACGTGTCCAGAGATACGGCACTCGCTGCACCTACCTTAGGTGAAAGACTTTCTACAGCGATACGGCACTTGCTGCACCTACTTAGGGTGAATAATTTTTGGAAAAATTCTCTCAATTATATTTAAATGACTGCATTTACCATGATGCCTTGGGGCTATTTTCCACTTGAAGGCAAGGCAGTGCGCTCCCTTTTTCTTTTTGGATGTCTAAATGACGGCTCCCGTGAGCCTCTTGCTGACGAGCACTGGCAATGCACCTGTGCGCCTACTGAGTGGTACAAAAACCTGTGAAGACGTTTGGCAGCATTTCAAGCGACCCCTTCAGTTACATATGCTCTCTGCTGATGACGGCCGAAAGCCAGAAACACGTGTCCAGAGATACGGCACTTGCTGCACCTACCTTAGGTGAAATACTTTCTACAGCGATATGGCACTTGCTGCACCTACTTAGGGTGAATAATTTTTTGAAAAATTCTCGCAATTGTATTTAAATGACTGCATTTACCATAATGCCTTGGGGCTATTTTCCACTTGAATGCAAGGCAGTGTGCTCCCTTTTTCTTTTTGGATGTCTAAATGACGGCTCCAGTGTGCCTCTTGCTGACGAGCACTGGCGATGCACCTGTGCATCTACTGAGTGGTACAAAAACCTGTGAAGACGTTTGGCGGCATTTCAAGTGACCCCTTCAGTTACATATGCTCTCTGCTGATGACGGCCGAAAGCCAGAAACACGTGTCCAGAGATACGGCACTCGCTGCACCTACCTTAGGTGAAAGACTTTCTACAGCGATACAGAACTTGCTGCACCTACTTAGGGTGAATAATTTTTTGAAAAATTCTCGCAATTATATTTAAATGACTGCATTTACCATGATGCCTTGGGGCTATTTTCCACTTGAATGCAAGGCAGAGTGCTCCCTTTTTCTTTTTGGATGTCTAAATGACGGCTCCTGTGAGCCTCTTGCTGACGAGCACTGGCGATGCACCTGTGCGCCTACTGAGTGGTACAAAAACCCGTGAAGACGTTTGGCGGCATTTCAAGCGACCCCTTCAGTTACATATGCTCTCTGCTGATGACGGCCGAAAGCCAGAAACACGTGTCCAGAGATACAACACTTGCTGCACCTACCTTAGGTGAAAGACTTTCTACAGCGATACGGCACTTGTTGCACCTACTTAGGGTGAATAATTTTTTGAAAAATTCTCTCAATTATATTTAAATGACTGCATTTACCATGATGCCTTGGGGCTATTTTCCACTTGAATGCAATGCAGTGTGCTCCCTTTTTCTTTTTGGATGTCTAAATGACGGCTCCAGTGAGCCTCTTGCTGACGAGCACTGGCGATGCACCTGTGCATCTACTCAGTGGTACAAAAACCTGTGAAGACGTTTGGCGGCATTTCAAATGACCCCTTCAGTTACATATGCTCTCTACTGATGACGGCTGAAAGCCAGAAACACGTGTCCAGAGATACGGCACTCGCTGCACCTACCTTAGGTGAAAGACTTTCTACAGCGATACAGAACTTGCTGCACCTACTTAGGGTGAATATTTTTTTGAAAACTTCTCGCAATTATATTTAAATGACTGCATTTACCATGATGCCTTGGTGTTTTTTTTCCACTTGAATGCAAGGCAGTGCTCCCTTTTTCTTTTTGGATGTCGAAATGACGGCTCCCGTGAGCCTCTTGCTGACGAGCACTGGCGATGCACCTGTGCGCCTACTGAGTGGTACAAAAACCTGTGAAGACTTTTGGCGTCATTTCAAGCGACCCCTTCAGTTACATATGCTCTTTGCTGATGACGGCCAAAAGCCAGAAACGCGTGTCCAGAGATACGGCACTCGCTGCACCTACCTTAGGTGAAAGACTTTCTACAGCGATACAGCACTTGCTGCACCTACTTAGGGTGAATAAGTTTTAGAAAAATTCTCGCAATTATATTTAAATGACTGCATTTACCATGATGCCTTGGGGCTATTTTCCACTTGAATGCAAGGCAGTGTGCTCCCTTTTTCTTTTTGGATGTCTAAATGACGGCTCCAGTGAGCCTCTTGCTGACGAGCACTGGCGATGCACCTGTGCATCTACTGAGTGGTACAAAAACCTGTGAAGACGTTTGGCGGCATTTCAAGTGACCCCTTCAGTTACATATGCTCTCTGCTGATGACGCCCGAAAGCCAGAAACACGTGTCCAGAGATACGGCACTCGCTGCACCTACCTTAGGTGAAAGACTTTCTACAGCGATACAGAACTTGCTGCACCTACTTAGGGTGAATAATTTTTTGAAAACTTCTCGCAATTATATTTAAATGACTGCATTTACCATGATGCCTTTTGTGTTTTTTTTCCACTTGAATGCAAGGCAGTGCTCCCTTTTTCTTTTTGGATGTCTAAATGACGGCTCCCGTGAGCCTCTTGCTGACGAGCACTGGCGATGCACCTGTGCGCCTACTGAGTGGTACAAAAACCTGTGAAGACTTTTGGCGGCGTTTCAAGCGACCCCTTCAGTTACATATGCTCTCTGCTGATGACGGCCAAAAGCCAGAAACACGTCTCCAGAGATACGGCACTAGCTGCACCTACCTTAGGTGAAAGACTTTCTACAGCGATACAGCACTTGCTGCACCTACTTAGGGTGAATAAGTTTTAGAAAAATTCTCGCAATTATATTTAAATGACTGCATTTACCATGATGCCTTGGGGCTATTTTCCACTTGAATGCAAGGCAGTGTGCTCCCTTTTTCTTTTTGGATGTCTAAATGACGGCTCCCGTGAGCCTCTTGCTGATGAGCACTGGCGATGCACCTGTGCGCCTACTGAGTGGTACAAAAACCTGTGAAGACGTTTGGCGGCATTTCAAGCTACCCCTTCAGTTACATATGCTCTCTGCGGATGACGGCCGAAAGCCAGAAACACGTGTCCAGAGATACGGCACTCGCTGCACCTACCTTAGGTGAAAGACTTTCTACAGCGATACAGCACTTGCTGCACCTACTGAGGGTGAATAATTTTTTGAAAAAATCTTGCAATTATATTTAAATGACTGCATTTACCATGATGCCTTGGGGCTATTTTCAACTTGAATGCAAGGCAGAGTGCTCCCTTTTTCTTTTTGGTTGTCTAAATGACGGCTCCCGTGAGCCTCTTGCTGACGAGCACTGGCGATGCACCTGTGCGCCTACTGAGTGGTACAAAAACCTGTGAAGACGTTTGGCGGCATTTCAAGCGACCCCTTCAGTTACATATGCTCTCTGCTGATGACGGCCGAAAGCCAGAAACACGTGTCCAGAGATACGGCACTCGCTGCACCTACCTTAGGTGAAAGACTTTCTACAGCGATATGGCACTTGCTGCACCTACTTAGGGTGAATAATTTTTTGAAAAATTCTTGCAATTATATTTAAGTGACTGCATTTACCATGATGCCTTGGAGCTATTTTCCACTTGAATGCAAGGCAGTGTGCTCCCTTTTTCTTTTTGGATGTCTAAATGACGGCTCCCGTGAGCCTCTTGCTGACGAGCACTGGGGATGCACCTGTGCGCCTACTGAGTGGTACAAAAACCTGTGAAGACGTTGGCGGCATTTCAAGCGACCCCTTCAGTTACATATGCTCTCTGCTGTTGACGGCCGAAAGCCAGAAACACGTGTCCAGAGATACGGCACTCGCTGCACCTACCTTAGGTGAAAGACTTTCTACAGCGATACGGCACTTGCTGCACCTACTTAGGGTGAATAATTTTTGGAAAAATTCTCTCAATTATATTTAAATGACTGCATTTACCATGATGCCTTGGGCTATTTTCCACTTGAAGGCAAGGCAGTGCGCTCCCTTTTTCTTTTTGGATGTCTAAATGACGGCTCCCGTGAGCCTCTTGCTGACGAGCACTGGCAATGCACCTGTGCGCCTACTGAGTGGTACAAAAACCTGTGAAGACGTTTGGCAGCATTTCAAGCGACCCCTTCAGTTACATATGCTCTCTGCTGATGACGTCCGAAAGCCAGAAACACGTGTCCAGAGATACGGCACTTGCTGCACCTACCTTAGGTGAAAGACTTTCTACAGCGATATGGCACTTGCTGCACCTACTTAGGGTGAATAATTTTTTGAAAAATTCTCGCAATTGTATTTAAATGACTGCATTTACCATGATGCCTTGGGGCTATTTTCCACTTGAATGCAAGGCAGTGTGCTCCCTTTTTCTTTTTGGATGTCTAAATGACGGCTCCAGTGTGCCTCTTGCTGACGAGCACTGGCGATGCACCTGTGCATCTACTGAGTGGTACAAAAACCTGTGAAGACGTTTGGCGGCATTTCAAGTGACCCCTTCAGTTACATATGCTCTCTGCTGATGACGGCCGAAAGCCAGAAACACGTGTCCAGAGATACGGCACTCGCTGCACCTACCTTAGGTGAAAGACTTTCTACAGCGATACAGAACTTGCTGCACCTACTTAGGGTGAATAATTTTTTGAAAAATTCTCGCAATTATATTTAAATGACTGCATTTACCATGATGCCTTGGGGCTATTTTCCACTTGAATGCAAGGCAGAGTGCTCCCTTTTTCTTTTTGGATGTCTAAATGACTGCTCCTGTGAGCCTCTTGCTGACGAGCACTGGCGATGCACCTGTGCACCTACTGAGTGGTACAAAAACCCGTGAAGACGTTTGGCGGCATTTCAAGCGACCCCTTCAGTTACATATGCTCTCTGCTGATGACGGCCGAAAGCCAGAAACACGTGTCCAGAGATACAACACTCGCTGCACCTACCTTAGGTGAAAGACTTTCTACAGCGATACGGCACTTGTTGCACCTACTTAGGGTGAATAATTTTTTGAAAAATTCTCTCAATTATATTTAAATGACTGCATTTACCATGATGCCTTGGGGCTATTTTCCACTTGAATGCAATGCAGTGTGCTCCCTTTTTCTTTTTGGATGTCTAAATGACGGCTCCAGTGAGCCTCTTGCTGACGAGCACTGGCGATGCACCTGTGCATCTACTCAGTGGTACAAAAACCTGTGAAGACGTTTGGCGGCATTTCAAATGACCCCTTCAGTTACATATGCTCTCTACTGATGACGGCTGAAAGCCAGAAACACGTGTCCAGAGATACGGCACTCGCTGCACCTACCTTAGGTGAAAGACTTTCTACAGCGATACAGAACTTGCTGCACCTACTTAGGGTGAATATTTTTTTGAAAACTTCTCGCAATTATATTTAAATGACTGCATTTACCATGATGCCTTGGTGTTTTTTTTCCACTTGAATGCAAGGCAGTGCTCCCTTTTTCTTTTTGGATGTCGAAATGACGGCTCCCGTGAGCCTCTTGCTGACGAGCACTGGCGATGCACCTGTGCGCCTACTGAGTGGTACAAAAACCTGTGAAGACTTTTGGCGTCATTTCAAGCGACCCCTTCAGTTACATATGCTCTTTGCTGATGACGGCCGAAAGCCAGAAACACGTGTCCAGAGATACGGCACTCGCTGCACCTACCTTAGGTGAAAGACTTTCTACAGTGATATGGCACTTGCTGTACCTACTTAGGGTGAATAATTTTGTGAAAAATTCTCGCAATTGTATTTAAATGACTGCATTTACCATGATGCCTTGGGGCTATTTTCCACTTGAATGCAAGGCAGTGTGCTCCCTTTTTCTTTTTGGATGTCTAAATGACGGCTCCAGTGAGCCTCTTGCTGACGAGCACTGGCGATGCACCTGTGCATCTACTGAGTGGTACAAAAACCTGTGAAGACGTTTGGCGGCATTTCAAGTGACCCCTTCAGTTACATATGCTCTCTGCTGATGACGCCCGAAAGCCAGAAACACGTGTCCAGAGATACGGCACTCGCTGCACCTACCTTAGGTGAAAGACTTTCTACAGCGATACAGAACTTGCTGCACCTACTTAGGGTGAATAATTTTTTGAAAACTTCTCGCAATTATATTTAAATGACTGCATTTACCATGATGCCTTTTGTGTTTTTTTTCCACTTGAATGCAAGGCAGTGCTCTCTTTTTCTTTTTGGATGTCTAAATGACGGCTCCCGTGAGCCTCTTGCTGACGAGCACTGGCGATGCACCTGTGCGCCTACTGAGTGGTACAAAAACCTGTGAAGACTTTTGGCGGCGTTTCAAGCGACCCCTTCAGTTACATGTGCTCTCTGCTGATGACGGCCAAAAGCCAGAAACACGTGTCCAGAGATACGGCACTAGCTGCACCTACCTTAGGTGAAAGACTTTCTACAGCGATACAGCACTTGCTGCACCTACTTAGGGTGAATAAGTTTTAGAAAAATTCTCGCAATTATATTTAAATGACTGCATTTACCATGATGCCTTGGGGCTATTTTCCACTTGAATGCAAGACAGTGTGCTCCCTTTTTCTTTTTGGATGTCTAAATGACGGCTCCCGTGAGCCTCTTGCTGATGAGCACTGGCGATGCACCTGTGCGCCTACTGAGTGGTACAAAAACCTGTGAAGACGTTTGGCGGCATTTCAAGCTACCCCTTCAGTTACATATGCTCTCTGCGGATGACGGCCGAAAGCCAGAAACACGTGTCCAGAGATACGACACTCGCTGCACCTACCTTAGGTGAAAGACTTTCTACAGCGATACAGCACTTGCTGCACCTACTGAGGGTGAATAATTTTTTGAAAAAATCTTGCAATTATATTTAAATGACTGCATTTACCATGATGCCTTGAGGCTATTTTCCACTTGAATGCAAGGCAGAGTGCTCCCTTTTTCTTTTTGGATGGCTAAATGACGGCTCCCGTGAGCCTCTTGCTGACGAGCACTGGCGATGCACCTGTGCGCCTACTGAGTGGTACAAAAACCTGTGAAGACGTTTGGCGGCATTTCAAGCTACCCCTTCAGTTACATATGCTCTCTGCGGATGACGGCCGAAAGCCAGAAACACGTGTCCAGAGATACGGCACTCGCTGCACCTACCTTAGGTGAAAGACTTTCTACAGCGATACGGCACTTGTTGCACCTACTTAGGGTGAATAATTTTTTGAAAAATTCTCTCAATTATATTTAAATGACTGCATTTACCATGATGCCTTGGGGCTATTTTCCACTTGAATGCAAGGCAGTGTGCTCCCTTTTTCTTTTTGGATGTCTAAATGACGGCTCCAGTGAGCCTCTTGCTGACGAGCACTGGCGATGCACCTGTGCATCTACTGAGTGGTACAAAAACCTGTGAAGACGTTTGGCGGCATTTCAAATGACCCCTTCAGTTACATATGCTGTCTGCTGATGACGGCTGAAAGCCAGAAACACGTGTCCAGAGATACGGCACTCGCTGCACCTACCTTAGGTGAAAGACTTTCTACAGCGATACAGAACTTGCTGCACCTACTTAGGGTGATTATTTTTTTGAAAACTTCTCGCAATTATATTTCAATGACTGCATTTACCATGATGCCTTGGTGTTTTTTTTCCACTTGATTGCAAGGCAGTGCTCCCTTTTTCTTTTTGGATGTCGAAATGACGGCTCCCGTGAGCCTCTTGCTGACGAGCACTGGCGATGCACCTGTGCGCCTACTGAGTGGTACAAAAACCTGTGAAGACTTTTGGCGTCATTTCAAGCGACCCCTTCAGTTACATATGCTCTCTGCTAATGACGGCCAAAAGCCAGAAACGCGTGTCCAGAGATACGGCACTCGCTGCACCTACCTTAGGTGAAAGACTTTCTACAGCGATACAGCACTTGCTGCACCTACTTAGGGTGAATAAGTTTTAGAAAAATTCTCGCAATTATATTTAAATGACTGCATTTACCATGATGCCTTGGGGCTATTTTCCACTTGAAGGCAAGGCAGTGCGCTCCCTTTTTCTTTTTGGATGTCTAAATGACGGCTCCCGTGAGCCTCTTGTTGACGAGCACTGGCGATGCACCTGTGCGCCTACTGAGTGGTACAAAAACCTGTGAAGACGTTTGGCGGCATTTCAAGCGACCCCTTCAGTTACATATGCTCTCTGCTGATGACGGCCGAAAGCCAGAAACACGTGTCCAGAGATACGGCACTCGCTGCACCTACCTTAGGTGAAAGACTTTCTACAGCGATATGGCACTTGCTGCACCTACTTAGGGTGAATAATTTTTTGAAAAATTCTCGCAATTGTATTTAAATGACTGCATTTACCATAATGCCTTGGGGCTATTTTCCACTTGAATGCAAGGCAGTGTGCTCCCTTTTTCTTTTTGGATGTCTAAATGACGGCTCCAGTGAGCCTCTTGCTGACGAGCACTGGCGATGCACCTGTGCATCTACTGAGTGGTACAAAAACCTGTGAAGACGTTTGGCGGCATTTCAAGTGACCCCTTCAGTTACATATGCTCTCTGCTGATGACGGCCGAAAGCCAGAAACACGTGTCCAGAGATACGGCACTCGCTGCACCTACCTTAGGTGAAAGACTTTCTACAGCGATACAGAACTTGCTGCACCTACTTAGGGTGAATAATTTTTTGAAAAATTCTCGCAATTATATTTAAATGACTGCATTTACCATGATGCCTTTTGTGTTTTTTTTTCCACTTGAATGCAAGGCAGTGCTCCCTTTTTCTTTTTGGATGTCTAAATGACGGCTCCCGTGAGCCTCTTGCTGACGAGCACTGGCGATGCACCTGTGCGCCTACTGAGTGGTACAAAAACCTGTGAGGACTTTTGGCGGCGTTTCAAGCGACCCCTTCAGTTACATATGCTCTCTGCTGATGACGGCCAAAAGCCAGAAACACGTGTCCAGAGATACGGCACTAGCTGCACCTACCTTAGGTGAAAGACTTTCTACAGCGATACAGCACTTGCTGCACCTACTTAGGGTGAATAAGTTTTAGAAAAATTCTCGCAATTATATTTAAATGACTGCATTTACCATGATGCCTTGGGGCTATTTTCCACTTGAATGCAAGGCAGTGTGCTCCCTTTTTCTTTTTGGATGTCTAAATGACGGCTCCCGTGAGCCTCTTGCTGATGAGCACTGGCGATGCACCTGTGCGCCTACTGAGTGGTACAAAAACCTGTGAAGACGTTTGGTGGCATTTCAAGCTACCCCTTCAGTTACATATGCTCTCTGCGGATGACGGCCGAAAGTCAGAAACACGTGTCCAGAGATTCGGCACTCGCTGCACCTACCTTAGGTGAAAGACTTTCTACAGCGATACAGCACTTGCTGCACCTACTGAGGGTGAATAATTTTTTGAAAAAATCTTGCAATTATATTTAAATGACTGCATTTACCATGATGCCTTGGGGCTATTTTCAACTTGAATGCAAGGCAGAGTGCTCCCTTTTTCTTTTTGGATGTCTAAATGACGGCTCCCGTGAGCCTCTTGCTGACGAGCACTGGCGATGCACCTGTGCGCCTACTGAGTGGTACAAAAACCTGTGAAGACGTTTGGCGGCATTTCAAGCGACCCCTTCAGTTACATATGCTCTCTGCTGATGACGGCCGAAAGCCAGAAACACGTGTCCAGAGATACGGCACTCGCTGCACCTACCTTAGGTGAAAGACTTTCTACAGCGATATGGCACTTGCTGCACCTACTTAGGGTGAATAATTTTTTGAAAAATTCTTGCAATTATATTTAAGTGACTGCATTTACCATGATGCCTTGGAGCTATTTTCCACTTGAATGCAAGGCAGTGTGCTCCCTTTTTCTTTTTGGATGTCTAAATGACGGCTCCCGTGAGCCTCTTGCTGACGAGCACTGGGGATGCACCTGTGCGCCTACTGAGGGGTACAAAAACCTGTGAAGACGTTTGGCGGCATTTCAAGCGACCCCTTCAGTTACATATGCTCTCTGCTGTTGACGGCCGAAAGCCAGAAACACGTGTCCAGAGATACGGCACTCGCTGCACCTACCTTAGGTGAAAGACTTTCTACAGCGATACGGCACTTGCTGCACCTACTTAGGGTGAATAATTTTTGGAAAAATTCTCTCAATTATATTTAAATGACTGCATTTACCATGATGCCTTGGGGCTATTTTCCACTTGAAGGCAAGGCAGTGCGCTCCCTTTTTCTTTTTGGATGTCTAAATGACGGCTCCCGTGAGCCTCTTGCTGACGAGCACTGGCGATGCACCTGTGCGCCTACTGAGTGGTACAAAAACCTGTGAAGACGTTTGGCAGCATTTCAAGCGACCCCTTCAGTTACATATGCTCTCTGCTGATGACGGCCGAAAGCCAGAAACACGTGTCCAGAGATACGGCACTTGCTGCACCTACCTTAGGTGAAAGACTTTCTACAGCGATATGGCACTTGCTGCACCTACTTAGGGTGAATAATTTTTTGAAAAATTCTCGCAATTGTATTTAAATGACTGCATTTACCATGATGCCTTGGGGCTATTTTCCACTTGAATGCAAGGCAGTGTGCTCCCTTTTTCTTTTTGGATGTCTAAATGACGGCTCCAGTGAGCCTCTTGCTGACGAGCACTGGCGATGCACCTGTGCATCTACTGAGTGGTACAAAAACCTGTGAAGACGTTTGGCGGCATTTCAAGTGACCCCTTCAGTTACATATGCTCTCTGCTGATGACGGCCGAAAGCCAGAAACACGTGTCCAGAGATACGGCACTCGCTGCACCTACCTTAGGTGAAAGACTTTCTACAGCGATACAGAACTTGCTGCACCTACTTAGGGTGAATCATTTTTTGAAAACTTCTCGCAATTATATTTAAATGACTGCATTTACCATGATGCCTTTTGTGTTTTTTTTCCACTTGAATGCAAGGCAGTGCTCCCTTTTTCTTTTTGGATGTCTAAATGACGGCTCCCGTGAGCCTCTTGCTGACGAGCACTGGCGATGCACCTGTGCGCCTACTGAGTGGTACAAAAACCTGTGAAGACTTTTGGCGGCGTTTCAAGCGACCCCTTCAGTTACATATGCTCTCTGCTGATGACGGCCAAAAGCCAGAAACACGTGTCCAGAGATACGGCACTAGCTGCACCTACCTTAGGTGAAAGACTTTCTACAGCGATACAGCACTTGCTGCACCTACTTAGGGTGAATAAGTTTTAGAAAAATTCTCGCAATTATATTTAAATGACTGCATTTACCATGATGCCTTGGGGCTATTTTCCACTTGAATGCAAGGCAGTGTGCTCCCTTTTTCTTTTTGGATGTCTAAATGACGGCTCCCGTGAGCCTCTTGCTGATGAGCACTGGCGATGCACCTGTGCGCCTACTGAGTGGTACAAAAACCTGTGAAGACGTTTGGCGGCATTTCAAGCTACCCCTTTAGTTACATATGCTCTCTGCGGATGACGGCCGAAAGTCAGAAACACGCGTCCAGAGATTCGGCACTCGCTGCACCTACCTTAGGTGAAAGACTTTCTACAGCGATACAGCACTTGCTGCACCTACTGAGGGTGAATAATTTTTTGAAAAAATCTTGCAATTATATTTAAATGACTGCATTTACCATGATGCCTTGGGGCTATTTTCAACTTGAATGCAAGGCAGAGTGCTCCCTTTTTCTTTTTGGATGTCTAAATGACGGCTCCCGTGAGCCTCTTGCTGACGAGCACTGGCGATGCACCTGTGCGCCTACTGAGTGGTACAAAAACCTGTGAAGACGTTTGGCGGCATTTCAAGCGACCCCTTCAGTTACATATGCTCTCTGCTGATGACGGCCGAAAGCCAGAAACACGTGTCCAGAGATACGGCACTCGCTGCACCTACCTTAGGTGAAAGACTTTCTACAGCGATATGGCACTTGCTGCACCTACTTAGGGTGAATAATTTTTTGAAAAATTCTTGCAATTATATTTAAGTGACTGCATTTACCATGATGCCTTGGAGCTATTTTCCACTTGAATGCAAGGCAGTGTGCTCCCTTTTTCTTTTTGGATGTCTAAATGACGGCTCCCGTGAGCCTCTTGCTGACGAGCACTGGGGATGCACCTGTGCGCCTACTGAGTGGTACAAAAACCTGTGAAGACGTTTGGCGGCATTTCAAGCGACCCCTTCAGTTACATATGCTCTCTGCTGTTGACGGCCGAAAGCCAGAAACACGTGTCCAGAGATACGGCACTCGCTGCACCTACCTTAGGTGAAAGACTTTCTACAGCGATACGGCACTTGCTGCACCTACTTAGGGTGAATAATTTTTGGAAAAATTCTCTCAATTATATTTAAATGACTGCATTTACCATGATGCCTTGGGGCTATTTTCCACTTGAAGGCAAGGCAGTGCGCTCCCTTTTTCTTTTTGGATGTCTAAATGACGGCTCCCGTGAGCCTCTTGCTGACGAGCACTGGCGATGCACCTGTGCGCCTACTGAGTGGTACAAAAACCTGTGAAGACGTTTGGCAGCATTTCAAGCGACCCCTTCAGTTACATATGCTCTCTGCTGATGACGGCCGAAAGCCAGAAACACGTGTCCAGAGATACGGCACTTGCTGCACCTACCTTAGGTGAAAGACTTTCTACAGCGATATGGCACTTGCTGCACCTACTTAGGGTGAATAATTTTTTGAAAAATTCTCGCAATTGTATTTAAATGACTGCATTTACCATGATGCCTTGGGGCTATTTTCCACTTGAATGCAAGGCAGTGTGCTCCCTTTTTCTTTTTGGATGTCTAAATGACGGCTCCAGTGTGCCTCTTGCTGACGAGCACTGGCGATGCACCTGTGCATCTACTGAGTGGTACAAAAACCTGTGAAGACGTTTGGCGGCATTTCAAGTGACCCCTTCAGTTACATATGCTCTCTGCTGATGACGGCCGAAAGCCAGAAACACGTGTCCAGAGATACGGCACTCGCTGCACCTACCTTAGGTGAAAGACTTTCTACAGCGATACAGAACTTGCTGCACCTACTTAGGGTGAATAATTTTTTGAAAAATTCTCGCAATTATATTTAAATGACTGCATTTACCATGATGCCTTGGGGCTATTTTCCACTTGAATGCAAGGCAGAGTGCTCCCTTTTTCTTTTTGGATGTCTAAATGACGGCTCCTGTGAGCCTCTTGCTGACGAGCACTGGCGATGCACCTGTGCGCCTACTGAGTGGTACAAAAACCCGTGAAGACGTTTGGCGGCATTTCAAGCGACCCCTTCAGTTACATATGCTCTCTGCTGATGACGGCCGAAAGCCAGAAACACGTGTCCAGAGATACAACACTCGCTGCACCTACCTTAGGTGAAAGACTTTCTACAGCGATACGGCACTTGTTGCACCTACTTAGGGTGAATAATTTTTTGAAAAATTCTCTCAATTATATTTAAATGACTGCATTTACCATGATGCCTTGGGGCTATTTTCCACTTGAATGCAATGCAGTGTGCTCCCTTTTTCTTTTTGGATGTCTAAATGACGGCTCCAGTGAGCCTCTTGCTGACGAGCACTGGCGATGCACCTGTGCATCTACTCAGTGGTACAAAAACCTGTGAAGACGTTTGGCGGCATTTCAAATGACCCCTTCAGTTACATATGCTCTCTACTGATGACGGCTGAAAGCCAGAAACACGTGTCCAGAGATACGGCACTCGCTGCACCTACCTTAGGTGAAAGACTTTCTACAGCGATACAGAACTTGCTGCACCTACTTAGGGTGAATATTTTTTTGAAAACTTCTCGCAATTATATTTAAATGACTGCATTTACCATGATGCCTTGGTGTTTTTTTTCCACTTGAATGCAAGGCAGTGCTCCCTTTTTCTTTTTGGATGTCGAAATGACGGCTCCCGTGAGCCTCTTGCTGACGAGCACTGGCGATGCACCTGTGCACCTACTGAGTGGTACAAAAACCTGTGAAGACTTTTGGCGTCATTTCAAGCGACCCCTTCAGTTACATATGCTCTTTGCTGATGACGGCCAAAAGCCAGAAACGCGTGTCCAGAGATACGGCACTCGCTGCACCTACCTTAGGTGAAAGACTTTCTACAGCGATACAGCACTTGCTGCACCTACTTAGGGTGAATAAGTTTTAGAAAAATTCTCGCAATTATATTTAAATGACTGCATTTACCATGATGCCTTGGGGCTATTTTCCACTTGAAGGCAAGGCAGTGCGCTCCCTTTTTCTTTTTGGATGTCTAAATGACGGCTCCCGTGAGCCTCTTGCTGACGAGCACTGGCGATGCACCTGTGCGCCTACTGAGTAGTACAAAAACCTGTGAAGACGTTTGGCGGCATTTGAAGCGACCCCTTCAGTTACATATGCTCTCTGCTGATGACGGCCGAAAGCCAGAAACACGTGTCCAGAGATACGGCACTCGCTGCACCTACCTTAGGTGAAAGACTTTCTACAGCGATATGGCACTTGCTGTACCTACTTAGGGTGAATAATTTTTTGAAAAATTCTCGCAATTGTATTTAAATGACTGCACTTACCATGATGCCTTGGGGCTATTTTCCACTTGAATGCAAGGCAGTGTGCTCCCTTTTTCTTTTTGGATGTCTAAATGACGGCTCCAGTAAGCCTCTTGCTGACGAGCACTGGCGATGCACCTGTGCATCTACTGAGTGGTACAAAAACCTGTGAAGACGTTTGGCGGCATTTCAAGTGACCCCTTCAGTTACATATGCTCTCTGCTGATGACGCCCGAAAGCCAGAAACACGTGTCCAGAGATACGGCACTCGCTGCACCTACCTTAGGTGAAATACTTTCTACAGCGATACAGAACTTGCTGCACCTACTTAGGGTGAATAATTTTTTGAAAACTTCTCGCAATTATATTTAAATGACTGCATTTACCATGATGCCTTTTGTGTTTTTTTTCCACTTGAATGCAAGGCAGTGCTCTCTTTTTCTTTTTGGATGTCTAAATGACGGCTCCCGTGAGCCTCTTGCTGACGAGCACTGGCGATGCACCTGTGCGCCTACTGAGTGGTACAAAAACCTGTGAAGACTTTTGGCGGCGTTTCAAGCGACCCCTTCAGTTACATGTGCTTTCTGCTGATCACGGCCAAAAGCCAGAAACACGTGTCCAGAGATACGGCACTAGCTGCACCTACCTTAGGTGAAAGACTTTCTACAGCGATACAGCACTTGCTGCACCTACTTAGGGTGAATAAGTTTTAGAAAAATTCTCGCAATTATATTTAAGTGACTGCATTTACCATGATGCCTTGGAGCTATTTTCCACTTGAATGCAAGGCAGTGTGCTCCCTTTTTCTTTTTGGATGTCTAAATGACGGCTCCCGTGAGCCTCTTGCTGACGAGCACTGGCGATGCACCTGTGCGCCTACTGAGTGGTACAAAAACCTGTGAAGACGTTTGGCGGCATTTCAAGCGACCCCTTCAGTTACATATGCTCTCTGCTGTTGACGGCCGAAAGCCAGAAACACGTGTCCAGAGATACGGCACTCGCTGCACCTACCTTAGGTGAAAGACTTTCTACAGCGATACGGCACTTGCTGCACCTACTTAGGGTGAATAATTTTTGGAAAAATTCTCTCAATTATATTTAAATGACTGCATTTACCATGATGCCTTGGGGCTATTTTCCACTTGAAGGCAAGGCAGTGCGCTCCCTTTTTCTTTTTGGATGTCTAAATGACGGCTCCCGTGAGCCTCTTGCTGACGAGCACTGGCGATGCACCTGTGCGCCTACTGAGTGGTACAAAAACCTGTGAAGACGTTTGGCAGCATTTCAAGCGACCCCTTCAGTTACATATGCTCTCTGCTGATGACGGCCGAAAGCCAGAAACACGTGTCCAGAGATACGGCACTTGCTGCACCTACCTTAGGTGAAAGACTTTCTACAGCGATATGGCACTTGCTGCACCTACTTAGGGTGAATAATTTTTTGAAAAATTCTCGCAATTGTATTTAAATGACTGCATTTACCATGATGCCTTGGGGCTATTTTCCACTTGAATGCAAGGCAGTGTGCTCCCTTTTTCTTTTTGGATGTCTAAATGACGGCTCCAGTGTGCCTCTTGCTGACGAGCACTGGCGATGCACCTGTGCATCTACTGAGTGGTACAAAAACCTGTGAAGACGTTTGGCGGCATTTCAAGTGACCCCTTCAGTTACATATGCTCTCTGCTGATGACGGCCGAAAGCCAGAAACACGTGTCCAGAGATACGGCACTCGCTGCACCTACCTTAGGTGAAAGACTTTCTACAGCGATACAGAACTTGCTGCACCTACTTAGGGTGAATAATTTTTTGAAAAATTCTCGCAATTATATTTAAATGACTGCATTTACCATGATGCCTTGGGGCTATTTTCCACTTGAATGCAAGGCAGAGTGCTCCCTTTTTCTTTTTGGATGTCTAAATGACGGCTCCTGTGAGCCTCTTGCTGACGAGCACTGGCGATGCACCTGTGCGCCTACTGAGTGGTACAAAAACCCGTGAAGACGTTTGGCGGCATTTCAAGCGACCCCTTCAGTTACATATGCTCTCTGCTGATGACGGCCGAAAGCAAGAAACACGTGTCCAGAGATACAACACTCGCTGCACCTACCTTAGGTGAAAGACTTTCTACAGCGATACGGCACTTGTTGCACCTACTTAGGGTGAATAATTTTTTGAAAAATTCTCTCAATTATATTTAAATGACTGCATTTACCATGATGCCTTGGGGCTATTTTCCACTTGAATGCAATGCAGTGTGCTCCCTTTTTCTTTTTGGATGTCTAAATGACGGCTCCAGTGAGCCTCTTGCTGACGAGCACTGGCGATGCACCTGTGCATCTACTCAGTGGTACAAAAACCTGTGAAGACGTTTGGCGGCATTTCAAATGACCCCTTCAGTTACATATGCTCTCTACTGATGACGGCTGAAAGCCAGAAACACGTGTCCAGAGATACGGCACTCGCTGCACCTACCTTAGGTGAAAGACTTTCTACAGCGATACAGAACTTGCTGCACCTACTTAGGGTGAATATTTTTTTGAAAACTTCTCGCAATTATATTTAAATGACTGCATTTACCATGATGCCTTAGTGTTTTTTTTCCACTTGAATGCAAGGCAGTGCTCCCTTTTTCTTTTTGGATGTCGAAATGACGGCTCCCGTGAGCCTCTTGCTGACGAGCACTGGCGATGCACCTGTGCACCTACTGAGTGGTACAAAAACCTGTGAAGACTTTTGGCGTCATTTCAAGCGACCCCTTCAGTTACATATGCTCTTTGCTGATGACGGCCAAAAGCCAGAAACGCGTGTCCAGAGATACGGCACTCGCTGCACCTACCTTAGGTGAAAGACTTTCTACAGCGATACAGCACTTGCTGCACCTACTTAGGGTGAATAATTTTTGGAAAAATTCTCTCAATTATATTTAAATGACTGCATTTACCATGATGCCTTGGGGCTATTTTCCACTTGAAGGCAAGGCAGTGCGCTCCCTTTTTCTTTTTGGATGTCTAAATGACGGCTCCCGTGAGCCTCTTGCTGACGAGCACTGGCGATGCACCTGTGCGCCTACTGAGTGGTACAAAAACCTGTGAAGACGTTTGGCAGCATTTCAAGCGACCCCTTCAGTTACATATGCTCTCTGCTGATGACGGCCGAAAGCCAGAAACACGTGTCCAGAGATACGGCACTTGCTGCACCTACCTTAGGTGAAAGACTTTCTACAGCGATATGGCACTTGCTGCACCTACTTAGGGTGAATAATTTTTTGAAAAATTCTCGCAATTGTATTTAAATGACTGCATTTACCATGATGCCTTGGGGCTATTTTCCACTTGAATGCAAGGCAGTGTGCTCCCTTTTTCTTTTTGGATGTCTAAATGACGGCTCCAGTGAGCCTCTTGCTGACGAGCACTGGCGATGCACCTGTGCATCTACTGAGTGGTACAAAAACCTGTGAAGACGTTTGGCGGCATTTCAAGTGACCCCTTCAGTTACATATGCTCTCTGCTGATGACGGCCGAAAGCCAGAAACACGTGTCCAGAGATACGGCACTCGCTGCACCTACCTTAGGTGAAAGACTTTCTACAGCGATACAGAACTTGCTGCACCTACTTAGGGTGAATCATTTTTTGAAAACTTCTCGCAATTATATTTAAATGACTGCATTTACCATGATGCCTTTTGTGTTTTTTTTCCACTTGAATGCAAGGCAGTGCTCCCTTTTTCTTTTTGGATGTCTAAATGACGGCTCCCGTGAGCCTCTTGCTGACGAGCACTGGCGATGCACCTGTGCGCCTACTGAGTGGTACAAAAACCTGTGAAGACTTTTGGCGGCGTTTCAAGCGACCCCTTCAGTTACATATGCTCTCTGCTGATGACGGCCAAAAGCCAGAAACACGTGTCCAGAGATACGGCACTAGCTGCACCTACCTTAGGTGAAAGACTTTCTACAGCGATACAGCACTTGCTGCACCTACTTAGGGTGAATAAGTTTTAGAAAAATTCTCGCAATTATATTTAAATGACTGCATTTACCATGATGCCTTGGGGCTATTTTCCACTTGAATGCAAGGCAGTGTGCTCCCTTTTTCTTTTTGGATGTCTAAATGACGGCTCCCGTGAGCCTCTTGCTGATGAGCACTGGCGATGCACCTGTGCGCCTACTGAGTGGTACAAAAACCTGTGAAGACGTTTGGCGGCATTTCAAGCTACCCCTTTAGTTACATATGCTCTCTGCGGATGACGGCCGAAAGTCAGAAACACGCGTCCAGAGATTCGGCACTCGCTGCACCTACCTTAGGTGAAAGACTTTCTACAGCGATACAGCACTTGCTGCACCTACTGAGGGTGAATAATTTTTTGAAAAAATCTTGCAATTATATTTAAATGACTGCATTTACCATGATGCCTTGGGGCTATTTTCAACTTGAATGCAAGGCAGAGTGCTCCCTTTTTCTTTTTGGATGTCTAAATGACGGCTCCCGTGAGCCTCTTGCTGACGAGCACTGGCGATGCACCTGTGCGCCTACTGAGTGGTACAAAAACCTGTGAAGACGTTTGGCGGCATTTCAAGCGACCCCTTCAGTTACATATGCTCTCTGCTGATGACGGCCGAAAGCCAGAAACACGTGTCCAGAGATACGGCACTCGCTGCACCTACCTTAGGTGAAAGACTTTCTACAGCGATATGGCACTTGCTGCACCTACTTAGGGTGAATAATTTTTTGAAAAATTCTTGCAATTATATTTAAGTGACTGCATTTACCATGATGCCTTGGAGCTATTTTCCACTTGAATGCAAGGCAGTGTGCTCCCTTTTTCTTTTTGGATGTCTAAATGACGGCTCCCGTGAGCCTCTTGCTGACGAGCACTGGGGATGCACCTGTGCGCCTACTGAGTGGTACAAAAACCTGTGAAGACGTTTGGCGGCATTTCAAGCGACCCCTTCAGTTACATATGCTCTCTGCTGTTGACGGCCGAAAGCCAGAAACACGTGTCCGGAGATACGGCACTCGCTGCACCTACCTTAGGTGAAAGACTTTCTACAGCGATACGGCACTTGCTGCACCTACTTAGGGTGAATAATTTTTGGAAAAATTCTCTCAATTATATTTAAATGACTGCATTTACCATGATGCCTTGGGGCTATTTTCCACTTGAAGGCAAGGCAGTGCGCTCCCTTTTTCTTTTTGGATGTCTAAATGACGGCTCCCGTGAGCCTCTTGCTGACGAGCACTGGCGATGCACCTGTGCGCCTACTGAGTGGTACAAAAACCTGTGAAGACGTTTGGCAGCATTTCAAGCGACCCCTTCAGTTACATATGCTCTCTGCTGATGACGGCCGAAAGCCAGAAACACGTGTCCAGAGATACGGCACTTGCTGCACCTACCTTAGGTGAAAGACTTTCTACAGCGATATGGCACTTGCTGCACCTACTTAGGGTGAATAATTTTTTGAAAAATTCTCGCAATTGTATTTAAATGACTGCATTTACCATGATGCCTTGGGGCTATTTTCCACTTGAATGCAAGGCAGTGTGCTCCCTTTTTCTTTTTGGATGTCTAAATGACGGCTCCAGTGTGCCTCTTGCTGACGAGCACTGGCGATGCACCTGTGCATCTACTGAGTGGTACAAAAACCTGTGAAGACGTTTGGCGGCATTTCAAGTGACCCCTTCAGTTACATATGCTCTCTGCTGATGACGGCCGAAAGCCAGAAACACGTGTCCAGAGATACGGCACTCGCTGCACCTACCTTAGGTGAAAGACTTTCTACAGCGATACAGAACTTGCTGCACCTACTTAGGGTGAATAATTTTTTGAAAAATTCTCGCAATTATATTTAAATGACTGCATTTACCATGATGCCTTGGGGCTATTTTCCACTTGAATGCAAGGCAGAGTGCTCCCTTTTTCTTTTTGGATGTCTAAATGACGGCTCCTGTGAGCCTCTTGCTGACGAGCACTGGCGATGCACCTGTGCGCCTACTGAGTGGTACAAAAACCCGTGAAGACGTTTGGCGGCATTTCAAGCGACCCCTTCAGTTACATATGCTCTCTGCTGATGACGGCCGAAAGCCAGAAACACGTGTCCAGAGATACAACACTCGCTGCACCTACCTTAGGTGAAAGACTTTCTACAGCGATACGGCACTTGTTGCACCTACTTAGGGTGAATAATTTTTTGAAAAATTCTCTCAATTATATTTAAATGACTGCATTTACCATGATGCCTTGGGGCTATTTTCCACTTGAATGCAATGCAGTGTGCTCCCTTTTTCTTTTTGGATGTCTAAATGACGGCTCCAGTGAGCCTCTTGCTGACGAGCACTGGCGATGCACCTGTGCATCTACTCAGTGGTACAAAAACCTGTGAAGACGTTTGGCGGCATTTCAAATGACCCCTTCAGTTACATATGCTCTCTACTGATGACGGCTGAAAGCCAGAAACACGTGTCCAGAGATACGGCACTCGCTGCACCTACCTTAGGTGAAAGACTTTCTACAGCGATACAGAACTTGCTGCACCTACTTAGGGTGAATATTTTTTTGAAAACTTCTCGCAATTATATTTAAATGACTGCATTTACCATGATGCCTTGGTGTTTTTTTTCCACTTGAATGCAAGGCAGTGCTCCCTTTTTCTTTTTGGATGTCGAAATGACGGCTCCCGTGAGCCTCTTGCTGACGAGCACTGGCGATGCACCTGTGCACCTACTGAGTGGTACAAAAACCTGTGAAGACTTTTGGCGTCATTTCAAGCGACCCCTTCAGTTACATATGCTCTTTGCTGATGACGGCCAAAAGCCAGAAACGCGTGTCCAGAGATACGGCACTCGCTGCACCTACCTTAGGTGAAAGACTTTCTACAGCGATACAGCACTTGCTGCACCTACTTAGGGTGAATAAGTTTTAGAAAAATTCTCGCAATTATATTTAAATGACTGCATTTACCATGATGCCTTGGGGCTATTTTCCACTTGAAGGCAAGGCAGTGCGCTCCCTTTTTCTTTTTGGATGTCTAAATGACGGCTCCCGTGAGCCTCTTGCTGACGAGCACTGGCGATGCACCTGTGCGCCTACTGAGTAGTACAAAAACCTGTGAAGACGTTTGGCGGCATTTGAAGCGACCCCTTCAGTTACATATGCTCTCTGCTGATGACGGCCGAAAGCCAGAAACACGTGTCCAGAGATACGGCACTCGCTGCACCTACCTTAGGTGAAAGACTTTCTACAGCGATATGGCACTTGCTGTACCTACTTAGGGTGAATAATTTTTTGAAAAATTCTCGCAATTGTATTTAAATGACTGCACTTACCATGATGCCTTGGGGCTATTTTCCACTTGAATGCAAGGCAGTGTGCTCCCTTTTTCTTTTTGGATGTCTAAATGACGGCTCCAGTAAGCCTCTTGCTGACGAGCACTGGCGATGCACCTGTGCATCTACTGAGTGGTACAAAAACCTGTGAAGACGTTTGGCGGCATTTCAAGTGACCCCTTCAGTTACATATGCTCTCTGCTGATGACGCCCGAAAGCCAGAAACACGTGTCCAGAGATACGGCACTCGCTGCACCTACCTTAGGTGAAATACTTTCTACAGCGATACAGAACTTGCTGCACCTACTTAGGGTGAATAATTTTTTGAAAACTTCTCGCAATTATATTTAAATGACTGCATTTACCATGATGCCTTTTGTGTTTTTTTTCCACTTGAATGCAAGGCAGTGCTCTCTTTTTCTTTTTGGATGTCTAAATGACGGCTCCCGTGAGCCTCTTGCTGACGAGCACTGGCGATGCACCTGTGCGCCTACTGAGTGGTACAAAAACCTGTGAAGACTTTTGGCGGCGTTTCAAGCGACCCCTTCAGTTACATGTGCTTTCTGCTGATGACGGCCAAAAGCCAGAAACACGTGTCCAGAGATACGGCACTAGCTGCACCTACCTTAGGTGAAAGACTTTCTACAGCGATACAGCACTTGCTGCACCTACTTAGGGTGAATAAGTTTTAGAAAAATTCTCGCAATTATATTTAAGTGACTGCATTTACCATGATGCCTTGGAGCTATTTTCCACTTGAATGCAAGGCAGTGTGCTCCCTTTTTCTTTTTGGATGTCTAAATGACGGCTCCCGTGAGCCTCTTGCTGACGAGCACTGGCGATGCACCTGTGCGCCTACTGAGTGGTACAAAAACCTGTGAAGACGTTTGGCGGCATTTCAAGCGACCCCTTCAGTTACATATGCTCTCTGCTGTTGACGGCCGAAAGCCAGAAACACGTGTCCAGAGATACGGCACTCGCTGCACCTACCTTAGGTGAAAGACTTTCTACAGCGATACGGCACTTGCTGCACCTACTTAGGGTGAATAATTTTTGGAAAAATTCTCTCAATTATATTTAAATGACTGCATTTACCATGATGCCTTGGGGCTATTTTCCACTTGAAGGCAAGGCAGTGCGCTCCCTTTTTCTTTTTGGATGTCTAAATGACGGCTCCCGTGAGCCTCTTGCTGACGAGCACTGGCGATGCACCTGTGCGCCTACTGAGTGGTACAAAAACCTGTGAAGACGTTTGGCAGCATTTCAAGCGACCCCTTCAGTTACATATGCTCTCTGCTGATGACGGCCGAAAGCCAGAAACACGTGTCCAGAGATACGGCACTTGCTGCACCTACCTTAGGTGAAAGACTTTCTACAGCGATATGGCACTTGCTGCACCTACTTAGGGTGAATAATTTTTTGAAAAATTCTCGCAATTGTATTTAAATGACTGCATTTACCATGATGCCTTGGGGCTATTTTCCACTTGAATGCAAGGCAGTGTGCTCCCTTTTTCTTTTTGGATGTCTAAATGACGGCTCCAGTGTGCCTCTTGCTGACGAGCACTGGCGATGCACCTGTGCATCTACTGAGTGGTACAAAAACCTGTGAAGACGTTTGGCGGCATTTCAAGTGACCCCTTCAGTTACATATGCTCTCTGCTGATGACGGCCGAAAGCCAGAAACACGTGTCCAGAGATACGGCACTCGCTGCACCTACCTTAGGTGAAAGACTTTCTACAGCGATACAGAACTTGCTGCACCTACTTAGGGTGAATAATTTTTTGAAAAATTCTCGCAATTATATTTAAATGACTGCATTTACCATGATGCCTTGGGGCTATTTTCCACTTGAATGCAAGGCAGAGTGCTCCCTTTTTCTTTTTGGATGTCTAAATGACGGCTCCTGTGAGCCTCTTGCTGACGAGCACTGGCGATGCACCTGTGCGCCTACTGAGTGGTACAAAAACCCGTGAAGACGTTTGGCGGCATTTCAAGCGACCCCTTCAGTTACATATGCTCTCTGCTGATGACGGCCGAAAGCAAGAAACACGTGTCCAGAGATACAACACTCGCTGCACCTACCTTAGGTGAAAGACTTTCTACAGCGATACGGCACTTGTTGCACCTACTTAGGGTGAATAATTTTTTGAAAAATTCTCTCAATTATATTTAAATGACTGCATTTACCATGATGCCTTGGGGCTATTTTCCACTTGAATGCAATGCAGTGTGCTCCCTTTTTCTTTTTGGATGTCTAAATGACGGCTCCAGTGAGCCTCTTGCTGACGAGCACTGGCGATGCACCTGTGCATCTACTCAGTGGTACAAAAACCTGTGAAGACGTTTGGCGGCATTTCAAATGACCCCTTCAGTTACATATGCTCTCTACTGATGACGGCTGAAAGCCAGAAACACGTGTCCAGAGATACGGCACTCGCTGCACCTACCTTAGGTGAAAGACTTTCTACAGCGATACAGAACTTGCTGCACCTACTTAGGGTGAATATTTTTTTGAAAACTTCTCGCAATTATATTTAAATGACTGCATTTACCATGATGCCTTAGTGTTTTTTTTCCACTTGAATGCAAGGCAGTGCTCCCTTTTTCTTTTTGGATGTCGAAATGACGGCTCCCGTGAGCCTCTTGCTGACGAGCACTGGCGATGCACCTGTGCACCTACTGAGTGGTACAAAAACCTGTGAAGACTTTTGGCGTCATTTCAAGCGACCCCTTCAGTTACATATGCTCTTTGCTGATGACGGCCAAAAGCCAGAAACGCGTGTCCAGAGATACGGCACTCGCTGCACCTACCTTAGGTGAAAGACTTTCTACAGCGATACAGCACTTGCTGCACCTACTTAGGGTGAATAAGTTTTAGAAAAATTCTCGCAATTATATTTAAATGACTGCATTTACCATGATGCCTTGGGGCTATTTTCCACTTGAAGGCAAGGCAGTGCGCTCCCTTTTTCTTTTTGGATGTCTAAATGACGGCTCCTGTGAGCCTCTTGCTGACGAGCACTGGCGATGCACCTGTGCGCCTACTGAGTAGTACAAAAACCTGTGAAGACGTTTGGCGGCATTTGAAGCGACCCCTTCAGTTACATATGCTCTCTGCTGATGACGGCCGAAAGCCAGAAACACGTGTCCAGAGATACGGCACTCGCTGCACCTACCTTAGGTGAAAGACTTTCTACAGCGATATGGCACTTGCTGTACCTACTTAGGGTGAATAATTTTTTGAAAAATTCTCGCAATTGTATTTAAATGACTGCACTTACCATGATGCCTTGGGGCTATTTTCCACTTGAATGCAAGGCAGTGTGCTCCCTTTTTCTTTTTGGATGTCTAAATGACGGCTCCAGTAAGCCTCTTGCTGACGAGCACTGGCGATGCACCTGTGCATCTACTGAGTGGTACAAAAACCTGTGAAGACGTTTGGCGGCATTTCAAGTGACCCCTTCAGTTACATATGCTCTCTGCTGATGACGCCCGAAAGCCAGAAACACGTGTCCAGAGATACGGCACTCGCTGCACCTACCTTAGGTGAAATACTTTCTACAGCGATACAGAACTTGCTGCACCTACTTAGGGTGAATAATTTTTTGAAAACTTCTCGCAATTATATTTAAATGACTGCATTTACCATGATGCCTTTTGTGTTTTTTTTCCACTTGAATGCAAGGCAGTGCTCTCTTTTTCTTTTTGGATGTCTAAATGACGGCTCCCGTGAGCCTCTTGCTGACGAGCACTGGCGATGCACCTGTGCGCCTACTGAGTGGTACAAAAACCTGTGAAGACTTTTGGCGGCGTTTCAAGCGACCCCTTCAGTTACATGTGCTTTCTGCTGATGACGGCCAAAAGCCAGAAACACGTGTCCAGAGATACGGCACTAGCTGCATCTACCTTAGGTGAAAGACTTTCTACAGCGATACAGCACTTGCTGCACCTACTTAGGGTGAATAAGTTTTAGAAAAATTCTCGCAATTATATTTAAATGACTGCATTTACCATGATGCCTTGGGGCTATTTTCCACTTGAATGCAAGACAGTGTGCTCCCTTTTTCTTTTTGGATGTCTAAATGACGGCTCCCGTGAGCCTCTTGCTGATGAGCACTGGCGATGCACCTGTGCGCCTACTGAGTGGTACAAAAACCTGTGAAGACGTTTGGCGGCATTTCAAGCTACCCCTTCAGTTACATATGCTCTCTGCGGATGACGGCCGAAAGCCAGAAACACGTGTCCAGAGATACGGCACTCGCTGCACCTACCTTAGGTGAAAGACTTTCTACAGCGATACAGCACTTGCTGCACCTACTGAGGGTGAATAATTTTTTGAAAAAATCATGCAATTATATTTAAATGACTGCATTTACCATGATGCCTTGGGGCTATTTTCCACTTGAATGCAAGGCAGAGTGCTCCCTTTTTCTTTTTGGATGGCTAAATGACGGCTCCCGTGAGCCTCTTGCTGACGAGCACTGGCGATGCACCTGTGCGCCTACTGAGTGGTACAAAAACCTGTGAAGACGTTTGGCGGCATTTCAAGCTACCCCTTCAGTTACATATGCTCTCTGCGGATGACGGCCGAAAGCCAGAAACACGTGTCCAGAGATGCGGCACTCGCTGCACCTACCTTAGGTGAAAGACTTTCTACAGCGATACAGCACTTGCTGCACCTACTGAGGGTGAATAATTTTTTGAAAAAATCTTGCAATTATATTTAAATGACTGCATTTACCATGATGCCTTGGGGCTATTTTCAACTTGAATGCAAGGCAGAGTGCTCCCTTTTTCTTTTTGGATGTCTAAATGATGGCTCCCGTGAGCCTCTTGCTGACGAGCACTGGCGATGCAACTGTGCGCCTACTGAGTGGTACAAAAACCTGTGAAGACGTTTGGCGGCATTTCAAGCGACCCCTTCAGTTACATATGCTCTCTGCTGATGACGGCCGAAAGCCAGAAACACGTGTCCAGAGATACGGCACTCGCTGCACCTACCTTAGGTGAAAGACTTTCTACAGCGATACGGCACTTGTTGCACCTACTTAGGGTGAATAATTTTTTGAAAAATTCTCTCAATTATATTTAAATGACTGCATTTACCATGATGCCTTGGGGCTAATTTCCACTTGAATGCAAGGCAGTGTGCTCCCTTTTTCTTTTTGGATGTCTAAATGACGGCTCCAGTGAGCCTCTTGCTGACGAGCACTGGCGATGCACCTGTGCATCTACTGAGTGGTACAAAAACCTGTGAAGACGTTTGGCGGCATTTCAAATGACCCCTTCAGTTACATATGCTGTCTGCTGATGACGGCTGAAAGCCAGAAACACGTGTCCAGAGATACGGCACTCGCTGCACCTACCTTAGGTGAAAGACTTTCTACAGCGATACAGAACTTGCTGCACCTACTTAGGGTGATTATTTTTTTGAAAACTTCTCGCAATTATATTTCAATGACTGCATTTACCATGATGCCTTGGTGTTTTTTTTCCACTTGATTGCAAGGCAGTGCTCCCTTTTTCTTTTTGGATGTCGAAATGACGGCTCCCGTGAGCCTCTTGCTGACGAGCACTGGCGATGCACCTGTGCGCCTACTGAGTGGTACAAAAACCTGTGAAGACTTTTGGCGTCATTTCAAGCGACCCCTTCAGTTACATATGCTCTCTGCTAATGACGGCCAAAAGCCAGAAACGCGTGTTCAGAGATACGGCACTCGCTGCACCTACCTTAGGTGAAAGACTTTCTACAGCGATACAGCACTTGCTGCACCTACTTAGGGTGAATAAGTTTTAGAAAAATTCTCGCAATTATATTTAAATGACTGCATTTACCATGATGCCTTGGGGCTATTTTCCACTTGAAGGCAAGGCAGTGCGCTCCCTTTTTCTTTTTGGATGTCTAAATGACGGCTCCCGTGAGCCTCTTGTTGACGAGCACTGGCGATGCACCTGTGCGCCTACTGAGTGGTACAAAAACCTGTGAAGACGTTTGGCGGCATTTCAAGCGACCCCTTCAGTTACATATGCTCTCTGCTGATGACGGCCGAAAGCCAGAAACACGTGTCCAGAGATACGGCACTCGCTGCACCTACCTTAGGTGAAAGACTTTCTACAGCGATATGGCACTTGCTGCACCTACTTAGGGTGAATAATTTTTTGAAAAATTCTCGCAATTGTATTTAAATGACTGCATTTACCATGATGCCTTGGGGCTATTTTCCACTTGAATGCAAGGCAGTGTGCTCCCTTTTTCTTTTTGGATGTCTAAATGACGGCTCCAGTGAGCCTCTTGCTGACGAGCACTGGCGATGCACCTGTGCATCTACTGAGTGGTACAAAAACCTGTGAAGACGTTTGGCGGCATTTCAAGTGACCCCTTCAGTTACATATGCTCTCTGCTGATGACGGCCGAAAGCCAGAAACACGTGTCCAGAGATACGGCACTCGCTGCACCTACCTTAGGTGAAAGACTTTCTACAGCGATACAGAACTTGCTGCACCTACTTAGGGTGAATAATTTTTTGAAAACTTCTCGCAATTATATTTAAATGACTGCATTTACCATGATGCCTTTTGTGTTTTTTTTCCACTTGAATGCAAGGCAGTGCTCCTTTTTTCTTTTTGGATGTCTAAATGACGGCTCCCGTGAGCCTCTTGCTGACGAGCACTGGCGATGCACCTGTGCGCCTACTGAGTGGTACAAAAACCTGTGAAGACTTTTGGCGGCGTTTCAAGCGACCCCTTCAGTTACATATGCTCTCTGCTGATGACGGCCAAAAGCCAGAAACACGTGTCCAGAGATACGGCACTAGCTGCACCTACCTTAGGTGAAAGACTTTCTACAGCGATACAGTACTTGCTGCACCTACTTAGGGTGAATAAGTTTTAGAAAAA
Source organism: Pleurodeles waltl (assembly GCF_031143425.1). Lineage (NCBI taxonomy): Eukaryota > Metazoa > Chordata > Amphibia > Caudata > Salamandridae > Pleurodeles > Pleurodeles waltl. The sequence goes on from NC_090451.1 coordinate 367,769,957, forward strand.
TTCTCGCAATTATATTTAAATGACTGCATTTACCATGATGCCTTGGGGCTATTTTCCACTTGAATGCAAGGCAGTGTGCTCCCTTTTTCTTTTTGGATGTCTAAATGACGGCTCCCGTGAGCCTCTTGCTGATGAGCACTGGCGATGCACCTGTGCGCCTACTGAGTGGTACAAAAACCTGTGAAGACGTTTGGCGGCATTTCAAGCTACCCCTTCAGTTACATATCCTCTCTGCGGATGACGGCCGAAAGCCAGAAACACGTGTCCAGAGATTCGGCACTCGCTGCACCTACCTTAGGTGAAAGACTTTCTACAGCGATACAGCACTTGCTGCACCTACTGAGGGTGAATAATTTTTTGAAAAAATCTTGCAATTATATTTAAATGACTGCATTTACCATGATGCCTTGGGGCTATTTTCAACTTGAATGCAAGGCAGAGTGCTCCCTTTTTCTTTTTGGATGTCTAAATGACGGCTCCCGTGAGCCTCTTGCTGACGAGCACTGGCGATGCACCTGTGCGCCTACTGAGTGGTACAAAAACAGGTGAAGACGTTTGGCGGCATTTCAAGCGACCCCTTCAGTTACATATGCTCTCTGCTGATGACGGCCGAAAGCCAGAAACACGTGTCCAGAGATACGGCACTCGCTGCACCTACCTTAGGTGAAAGACTTTCTACAGCGATATGGCACTTGCTGCACCTACTTAGGGTGAATAATTTTTTGAAAAATTCTTGCAATTATATTTAAGTGACTGCATTTACCATGATGCCTTGGAGCTATTTTCCACTTGAATGCAAGGCAGTGTGCTCCCTTTTTCTTTTTGGATGTCTAAATGACGGCTCCCGTGAGCCTCTTGCTGACGAGCACTGGGGATGCACCTGTGCGCCTACTGAGTGGTACAAAAACCTGTGAAGACGTTTGGCGGCATTTCAAGCGACCCCTTCAGTTACATATGCTCTCTGCTGTTGACGGCCGAAAGCCAGAAACACGTGTCCAGAGATACGGCACTCGCTGCACCTACCTTAGGTGAAAGACTTTCTACAGCGATACGGCACTTGCTGCACCTACTTAGGGTGAATCATTTTTGGAAAAATTCTCTCAATTATATTTAAATTACTGCATTTACCATGATGCCTTGGGGCTATTTTCCACTTTAAGGCAAGGCAGTGCGCTCCCTTTTTCTTTTTGGATATCTAAATGACGGCTCCCGTGAGCCTCTTGCTGACGAGCACTGGCGATGCACCTGTGCGCCTACTGAGTGGTACAAAAACCTGTGAAGACGTTTGGCAGCATTTCAAGCGACCCCTTCAGTTACATATGCTCTCTGCTGATGACGGCCGAAAGCCAGAAACACGTGTCCAGAGATACGGCACTTGCTGCACCTACCTTAGGTGAAAGACTTTCTACAGCGATATGGCACTTGCTGCACCTACTTAGGGTGAATAATTTTTTGAAAAATTCTCGCAATTGTATTTAAATGACTGCATTTACCATGATGCCTTGGGGCTATTTTCCACTTGAATGCAAGGCAGTGTGCTCCCTTTTTCTTTTTGGATGTCTAAATGACGGCTCCAGTGTGCCTCTTGCTGACGAGCACTGGCGATGCACCTGTGCATCTACTGAGTGGTACAAAAACCTGTGAAGACGTTTGGCGGCATTTCAAGTGACCCCTTCAGTTACATATGCTCTCTGCTGATGACGGCCGAAAGCCAGAAACACGTGTCCAGAGATACGGCACTTGCTGCACCTACCTTAGGTGAAAGACTTTCTACAGCGATACAGAACTTGCTGCACCTACTTAGGGTGAATAATTTTTTGAAAAATTCTCGCAATTATATTTAAATGACTGCATTTACCATGATGCCTTGGGGCTATTTTCCACTTGAATGCAAGGCAGAGTGCTCCCTTTTTCTTTTTGGATGTCTAAATGACGGCTCCTGTGAGCCTCTTGCTGACGAGCACTGGCGATGCACCTGTGCGCCTACTGAGTGGTACAAAAACCCGTGAAGACGTTTGGTGGCATTTCAAGCGACCCCTTCAGTTACATATGCTCTCTGCTGATGACGGCCGAAAGCCAGAAACACGTGTCCAGAGATACAACACTCGCTGCACCTACCTTAGGTGAAAGACTTTCTACAGCGATACGGCACTTGTTGCACCTACTTAGGGTGAATAATTTTTTGAAAAATTCTCTCAATTATATTTAAATGACTGCATTTACCATGATGCCTTGGGGCTATTTTCCACTTGAATGCAATGCAGTGTGCTCCCTTTTTCTTTTTGGATGTCTAAATGACGGCTCCAGTGAGCCTCTTGCTGACGAGCACTGGCGATGCACCTGTGCATCTACTCAGTGGTACAAAAACCTGTGAAGACGTTTGGCGGCATTTCAAATGACCCCTTCAGTTACATATGCTCTCTACTGATGACGGCTGAAAGCCAGAAACACGTGTCCAGAGATACGGCACTCGCTGCACCTACCTTAGGTGAAAGACTTTCTACAGCGATACAGAACTTGCTGCACCTACTTAGGGTGAATATTGTTTTGAAAACTTCTCGCAATTATATTTAAATGACTGCATTTACCATGATGCCTTGGTGTTTTTTTTCCACTTGAATGCAAGGCAGTGCTCCCTTTTTCTTTTTGGATGTCGAAATGACGGCTCCCGTGAGCCTCTTGCTGACGAGCACTGGCGATGCACCTGTGCGCCTACTGAGTGGTACAAAAACCTGTGAAGACTTTTGGCGTCATTTCAAGCGACCCCTTCAGTTACATATGCTCTCTGCTGATGACGCCCGAAAGCCAGAAACACGTGTCCAGAGATACGGCACTCGCTGCACCTACCTTAGGTGAAAGACTTTCTACAGCGATACAGAACTTGCTGCACCTACTTAGGGTGAATAATTTTTTGAAAACTTCTCGCAATTATATTTAAATGACTGCATTTACCATGATGCCTTTTGTGTTTTTTTTCCACTTGAATGCAAGGCAGTGCTCTCTTTTTCTTTTTGGATGTCTAAATGACGGCTCCCGTGAGCCTCTTGCTGACGAGCACTGGCGATGCACCTGTGCGCCTACTGAGTGGTACAAAAACCTGTGAAGACTTTTGGCGGCGTTTCAAGCGACCCCTTCAGTTACATGTGCTCTCTGCTGATGACGGCCAAAAGACAGAAACACGTGTCCAGAGATACGGCACTAGCTGCACCTACCTTAGGTGAAAGACTTTCTACAGCGATACAGCACTTGCTGCACCTACTTAGGGTGAATAAGTTTTAGAAAAATTCTCGCAATTATATTTAAATGACTGCATTTACCATGATGCCTTGGGGCTATTTTCCACTTGAATGCAAGACAGTGTGCTCCCTTTTTCTTTTTGGATGTCTAAATGACGGCTCCCGTGAGCCTCTTGCTGATGAGCACTGGCGATGCACCTGTGCGCCTACTGAGTGGTACAAAAACCTGTGAAGACTTTTGGCGGCATTTCAAGCTACCCCTTCAGTTACATATGCTCTCTGCGGATGACGGCCGAAAGCCAGAAACACGTGTCCAGAGATACGGCACTCGCTGCACCTACCTTAGGTGAAAGACTTTCTACAGCGATACAGCACTTGCTGCACCTACTGAGGGTGAATAATTTTTTGAAAAAATCTTGCAATTATATTTAAATGACTGCATTTACCATGATGCCTTGGGGCTATTTTCCACTTGAATGCAAGGCAGAGTGCTCCCTTTTTCTTTTTGGATGTCTAAATGACGGCTCCCGTGAGCCTCTTGCTGACGAGCACTGGCGATGCACCTGTGCGCCTACTGAGTGGTACAAAAACCTGTGAAGACGTTTGGCGGCATTTCAAGCGACCCCTTCAGTTACATATGCTCTCTGCTGATGACGGCCGAAAGCCAGAAACACGTGTCCAGAGATACGGCATTCGCTGCACCTACCTTAGGTGAAAGACTTTCTACAGCGATATGGCACTTGCTGCACCTACTTAGGGTGAATAATTTTTGGAAAAATTCTTGCAATTATATTTAAGTGACTGCATTTACCATGATGCTTTGGAGCTATTTTCCACTTGAATGCAAGGCAGTGTGCTCCCTTTTTCTTTTTGGATGTCTAAATGACGGCTCCCGTGAGCCTCTTGCTGACGAGCACTGGCGATGCACCTGTGCGCCTACTGAGTGGTACAAAAACCTGTGAAGACGTTTGGCGGCATTTCAAGCGACCCCTTCAGTTACATATGCTCTCTGCTGATGACGGCCGAAAGCCAGAAACACGTGTCCAGAGATACGGCACTCGCTGCACCTACCTTAGGTGAAAGACTTTCTACAGCGATATGGCACTTGCTGCACCTACTTAGGGTGAATAATTTTTTGAAAAATTCTCGCAATTGTATTTAAATGACTGCATTTACCATGATGCCTTGGGGCTATTTTCCACTTGAATGCAAGGCAGTGTGCTCCCTTTTTCTTTTTGGATGTCTAAATGACGGCTCCAGTGAGCCTCTTGCTGACGAGCACTGGCAATGCACCTGTGCATCTACTGAGTGGTACAAAAACCTGTGAAGACGTTTGGCGGCATTTCAAGTGACCCCTTCAGTTACATATGCTCTCTGCTGATGACGGCCGAAAGCCAGAAACACGTGTCCAGAGATACGGCACTCGCTGCACCTACCTTAGGTGAAAGACTTTCTACAGCAATACAGAACTTGCTGCACCTACTTAGGGTGAATAATTTTTTGAAAACTTCTCGCAATTATATTTAAATGACTGCATTTACCATGATGCCTTTTGTGTTTTTTTTCCACTTGAATGCAAGGCAGTGCTCCCTTTTTCTTTTTGGATGTCTAAATGATGGCTCCCGTGAGCCTCTTGCTGACGAGCACTGGCGATGCACCTGTGCGCCTACTGAGTGGTACAAAAACCTGTGAAGACTTTTGGCGGCGTTTCAAGCGACCCCTTCAGTTACATATGCTCTCTGCTGATGACGGCCAAAAGCCAGAAACACGTGTCCAGAGATACGGCACTAGCTGCACCTACCTTAGGTGAAAGACTTTCTACAGCGATACAGCACTTGCTGCACCTACTTAGGGTGAATAAGTTTTAGAAAAATTCTTGCAATTATATTTAAATGACTGCATTTACCATGATGCCTTGGGGCTATTTTCCACTTGAATGCAAGGCAGTGTACTCCCTTTTTCTTTTTGGATGTCTAAATGACGGCTCCCGTGAGCCTCTTGCTGATGAGCACTGGCGATGCACCTGTGCGCCTACTGAGTGGTACCAAAACCTGTGAAGACGTTTGGCGGCATTTCAAGCTACCCCTTCAGTTACATATGCTCTCTGCTGATGACGGCCGAAAGCCAGAAACACGTGTCCAGAGATACGGCACTCGCTGCACCTACCTTAGGTGAAAGACTTTCTACAGCGATACAGCACTTGCTGCACCTACTTAGGGTGAATACGTTTTTGAAAAATTCTCGCAATTATATTTGATTGACTGCATTTACCATGATGCCTTGGGGCTATTTTCCACTTGAATGCAAGGCAGTGTGCTCCCTTTTTCTTTTTGGATGTCTAAATGACGGCTCCCATGAGCCTCTTGCTGACGAGCACTGGCGATGCACCTGTGCGCCTACTGAGTTGTACAAAAACCTGTGAAGACGTTTGGCGGCATTTCAAGCGATCCCTTCAGTTACATATGCACTCTGCTGATGACGGCCGAAAGCCAGAAACACGTGTCCAGAGATACGGCACTCGCTGCACCTACCTTAGGTGAAAGACTTTCTACAGCGATACAGCACTTGCTGCACCTACTTAGGGTGAATAAGTTTTTGAAAAATTCTCGCAATTATATTTAAATGACTGCATTTACCATGATGCCTTGGGGCTATTTTCCACTTGAATGCAGGGCAGTGTGCTCCCTTTTTCTTTTTGGATGTCTAAATGATGGCTCCCGTGAGCCTCTTGCTGACGAGCACTGGCGGTGCACCTGTGCGCCTACTGAGTGGTACAAAAACCTGTGAAGACGTTTGGCGGCATTTCAAGCGACCCCTTCAGTTACATATGCTCTCTGCTGATGACGGCCGAAAGCCAGAAACACGTGTCCAGAGATACGGCACTCGCTGCACCTACCTTAGGTGAAAGACTTTCTACAGCGATACGACACTTGCTGCACCTACTGAGGGTGAATACTTTTTTGAAAAAATTTCGCAATTATATTTAAATGACTGCATTTACCATGATGCCTTGGAGCTATTTTCCACTTGAATGCAAGGCAGTGTGCTCCATTTTTCTTTTTGGATATCTAAATGACCGCTCCCGTGAGCCTCTTGCTGAGGAGCACTGGCGATGCACCTGTGCGCCTACTGAGTGGTACAAAAACCTGTGAAGACGTTTGGCGGCATTTCAAGCGACCCCTTCAGTTACATATGCTCTCTGCTGATGACGGCCGAAAGCCAGAAACATGTGTCCAGAGATACGGCACTCGCTGCACCTACCTTAGGTGAAAGACTTTCTACAGCGATATGGCACTTTCTGCACCTACTTAGGGTGAATAATTTTTTGAAAAATTCTTGCAATTATATTTAAATGACTGCATTTACCATGATGCCTTGGATAAATTTTCCACTTGAATGCAAGGTAGTGTGCTCCCTTTTTCTTTTTGGATGTCTAAATGACGGCTTCCGTGAGCCTCTTGCTGACGAGCACTGGCGATGCACCTGTGCGCCTTCTGAGTGGTACAAAAACCTGTGAAGACGTTTGGCGGCATTTCAAGCGACCCCTTCAGTTACATATGCTCTCTGCTGATGACGGCCGAAAGCCAGAAACACGTGTCCAGAGATACGGCACTCGCTGCACCTACCTTAGGCGAAAGACTTTCTACAGCGATACGGCACTTGTTGCACCTACTTAGGGTGAATAATTTTTGAAAAATTCTCGCAATTATATTTAAATGACTGCATTTACCATGATGCCTTGGGGCTATTTTCCACTTGAATGCAAGGCAGTGTGCTCCCTTTTTCTTTTTGGATGTCTAAATGACGGCTCCCGTGAGCCTCTTGCTGACGAGCACTGGCGATGCACCTGTGTGCCTACTGAGTGGTACAAAAACCTGTGCAGACGTTTGGCGGCATTTCAAGCGACCCCTTCAGTTACATATGCTCTCTGCTGATGACGGCCGAAAGCCAGAAACACGTGTCCAGAGATACGGCACTCGCTGCACCTACCTTAGGTGAAAGACTTTCTACAGCGATACAGCACTTGTTGCACCTACTTAGGGTGAATAATTTTTTGAAAAATTCTCGTATTTATATTTAAATGACTGCATTTACCATAATGCATTGGGGCTATTTTCCACTTGAATGCAAGGCAGTGTGCTCCATTTTTCTTTTTGGATGTCTAAATGACGGCTCCCGTGAGCCTCTTGCTGACGAGCACTGGCGATGCACCTGTGCGCCTACTGAGTGGTACAAAAACCTGTGAAGACGTTTGGCGGCATGTCAAGCGACCCCTTCAGTTACATACGCTCTCTGCTGATGACGGCCGAAAGCCAGAAACACGTGTCCAGAGATACGGCACTCGCTGCACCTACCTTAGGTGAAAGACTTTCTACAGCGATACAGCACTTGCTGCACCTACTTAGGGTGAATAAGTTTTTGAAAAATTCTCGCAATTATATTTAAAAGACTGCATTTACCATGATGCCTTGGGGCTATTTTCCACTTGAATGCAAGGCAGTGTGCTCCCTTTTTCTTTTTGGATGTCTAAATGATGGCTCCCGTGAGCCTCTTGCTGACGAGCACTGGCGATGCACCTGTGCGCCTACTGAGTTGTACAAAAACCTGTGAAGACGTTTGGCGGCATTTCAAGCGACCCCTTCAGTTACATATGCTCTCTGCTGATGACGGCCGAAAGCCAGAAACACGTGTCCAGAGATACGGCACTCGCTGCTCCTACCTTAGGTGAAAGACTTTCTACAGCGATATGGCACTTGCTGCACCTACTTAGGGTGAATAATTTTTTGAAAAATTCTCGCAATTATATTTAAATGACTGCATTTACCATGATGCCTTGGGGCTATTTTCCACTTGAATGCAAGGCAGAGTGCTCCCTTTTTCTTTTTGGATGTCTAAATGATGGCTCCTGTGAGCCTCTTGCTGATGAGCACTGGCGATGCACCTGTGCGCCTACTGAGTGGTACAAAAACCCGTGAAGACGTTTGGCGGCATTTCAAGCGACCCCTTCAGTTACATATGCTCTCTGCTGATGACGGCCGAAAGCCAGAAACACGTGTCCAGAGATACAACACTCGCTGCACCTACCTTAGGTGAAAGACTTTCTACAGCGATACGGCACTTGTTGCACCTACTTAGGGTGAATCATTTTTTGAAAAATTCTCTCAATTATATTTAAATGACTGCATTTTCCATGATGCCTTGGGGCTATTTTCCACTTGAATGCAAGGCAGTGTGCTCCCTTTTTCTTTTTGGATGTCTAAATGACGGCTCCAGTGAGCCTCTTGCTGACGAGCACTGGCGATGCACCTGTGCATCTACTGAGTGGTACTTAAACCTGTGAAGACGTTTGGCGGCATTTCAAGTGACCCCTTCAGTTACATATGCTCTCTGCTGATGACGGCCGAAAGCCAGAAACACGTGTCCAGAGATACGGCACTCGCTGCACCTACCTTAGGTGAAAGACTTTCTACAGCGATACAGAACTTGCTGCACCTACTTAGGGTGAATAATTTTTTGAAAACTTCTCGCAATTATATTTAAATGACTGCATTTACCATGATGCCTTGGTGTTTTTTTTCCACTTGAATGCAAGGCAGTGCTCCCTTTTTCTTTTTGGATGTCGAAATGACGGCTCCCGTGAGCCTCTTGCTGACGAGCACTGGCGATGCACCTGTGCGCCTACTGAGTGGTACAAAAACCTGTGAAGCCTTTGGGCGTCATTTCAAGCGACCCCTTCAGTTACATATGCTCTCTGCTGATGACGGCCAAAAGCCAGAAACACGTGTCCAGAGATACGGCACTCGCTGCACCTACCTTAGGTGAAAGACTTTCTACAGCGATACAGCACTTGCTGCACCTACTTAGGGTGAATACGTTTTAGAAAAATTCTCGCAATTATATTTAAATGACTGCATTTACCATGATGCCTTGGGGCTATTTTCCACTTGAATGCAAGGCAGTGTGCTCCCTTTTTCTTTTTGGATGTCTAAATGACGGCTCCCGTGAGCCTCTTGCTGATGAGCACTGGCGATGCACCTGTGCGCCTACTGAGTGGTACCAAAACCTGTGAAGACGTTTGGCGGCATTTCAAGCGACCCCTTCAGTTACATATGCTCTCTGCGGATGACGGCCGAAAGCCAGAAACACGTGTCCAGAGATACGGCACTCGCTGCACCTACCTTAGGTGAAAGACTTTCTACAGCGATACAGCACTTGCTGCACCTACTGAGGGTGAATAATTTTTTGAAAAAATCTCGCAATTATATCTAAATGACTGCATTTACCATGATGCCTTGGGGCTATTTTCCACTTGAATGCAAGGCAGAGTGCTCCCTTTTTCTTTTTGGATGTCTAAATGACGGCTCCCGTGAGCCTCTTGCTGACGAGCACTGGCGATGCACCTGTGCGCCTACTGAGTGGTACAAAAACCTGTGAAGACGTTTGGCGGCATTTCAAGCGACCCCTTCAGTTACATATGCTCTCTGCTGATGACGGCCGAAAGCCAGAAACACGTGTCCAGAGATACGGCACTCGCTGCACCTACCTTAGGTGAAAGACTTTCTACAGCGATACGACACTTGCTGCACCTACTTAGGGTGAATAATTTTTTCAAAAAATCTTGCAATTATATTTTAATGACTGCATTTACCATGATGCCTTGGGGCTATTTTCCACTTGAATGCAAGGCAGTGTGCTCCATTTTTCTTTTTGGATGTCTAAATGACGGCTCCCGTGAGCCTCTTGCTGACGAGCACTGGCGATGCACCTGTGCGCCTACTGAGTGGTACAAAAACCTGTGAAGACGTTTGGCGGCATTTCAAGCAACCCCTTCAGTTACATATGCTCTCTGCTGATGACGGCTGAAAGCCAGAAACATGTATCCAGAGATACGGCACTCGCTGCACCTACCTTAGGTGAAAGACTTTCTACAGCGATACGGCACTTGCTGCACCTACTGAGGGTAAAAAGTTTTTTGAAAAATTCTCGCAATTATATTTAAATGACTGCATTTACCATGATGCCTTGGAGAAATTTTCCACTTGAATGCAAGGCAGTGTACTCCCTTTTTCTTTTTGGATGTCTAAATGACGGCTTCCGTGAGCCTCTTGCTGACGAGCACTGGCGATGCACCTGTGCGCCTACTGAGTGGTACAAAAACCTGTGAAGAAGTTTGGCGGCATTTCAAGCGACCCCTTCAGTTACATATGCTCTCTGCTGATGACGGCCGAAAGCCAGAAACACGTGTCCAGAGATACGGCACTCGCTGCACCTACCTTAGGTGAAAGACTTTTTACAGCGATACGGCACTTGTTGCACCTACTTAGGGTGAATAATTTTTGAAAAATTCTCTCAATTATATTTAAATGACTGCATTTACCATGATGCCTTGGGGCTATTTTCCACTTGAATGCAAGGTAGTGTGCTCCCTTTTTCTTTTTGGATGTCTAAATGACTGATCCCGTGAGCCTCTTGCTGACGAGCACTGGCGATGCACCTGTGTGCCTACTGAGTGGTACAAAAACCTGTGCAGACGTTTGGCGGCATTTCAAGCGACCCCTTCAGTTACGTATGCTTTCTGCTGATGACGGCCGAAAGCCAGAAACACGTGTCCAGAGATACGGCACTCGCTGCACCTACATTAGGTGAATGACTTTCTACAGCAATATGGCACTTGCTGCACCTAATTAGGGTGAATAATTTTTTGAAAAATTCTCGCAATTATATTTAAAAGACTGCATTTACCATGATGCCTTGGGGCTATTTTCCACTTGAATGCAAGGCAGTGTGCTCCCTTTTTCTTTTTGGAAGTCTAAATGACGGCTCCCATGAGCCTCTTGCTGACGAGCACTGGCGATGCACCTGTGCGCCTACTGAGTGGTACAAAAACCTGTGAAGACGTTTGGCGGCATTTCAAGTGACCCCTTCAGTTACATATGCTCTCTGCTGATGACGGCCGAAAGCCAGAAACATGTGTCCAGAGATACGGCACTCGCTGCACCTACCTTAGGTGAAAGACTTTCTACAGCGATACAGCACTTGCTGCACCTACTTAGGGTGAATACGTTTTTTAAAAATTCTCGCAATTATATTTAAATGACTGCATTTACCATGATGCCTTGGGGCTATTTTCCACTTGAATGCAAGGCAGTGTGCTCCCTTTTTCTTTTTGGATGTCTAAATGACGGCTCCGGTGAGACTCTTGCTGACGAGCACTGGCGATGCACCTGTGCGCCTACTGAGTTGTACAACAACCTGTGAAGACGTTTGGCGGCATTTCAAGCGACCCCTTCAGTTACATATGCTCTCTGCTGATGATGGCCGATAGCCAGAAACACGTGTCCAGAGACACGGCACTCGCAGCACCTTCCTTAGGTGAAAGACTTTCTACAGCGATACAGCACTTGCTGCACCTACTTAGGGTGAATAATTTTTAAAAAAAATCTTGCAATTATATTTAAATGACTGCATTTACCATGATGCCTTGGGGCTATTTTCCACTTGAATGCAAGGCAGTGTGCTCCCTTTTTCTTTTTGGATGTCTAAATGACGGCTCCCGTGAGGCTCTTGCTGATGAGCACTGGCGATGCACCTGTGCGCCTACTGAGTGGTACCAAAACCTGTGAAGACGTTTGGCGGCATTTCAAGCGACCCCTTCAGTTACATATGCTCTCTGCGGATGACGGCCGAAAGCCAGAAACACGTGTCCAGAGATACGGCACTCGCTGCACCTACCTTAGGTGAAAGACTTTCTACAGCGATACGACACTTGCTGCACCTACTTAGGGTGAATAATTTTTTCAAAAAATCTTGCAATTATATTTTAATGACTGCATTTACCATGATGCCTTGGGGCTATTTTCCACTTGAATGCAAGGCAGTGTGCTCCATTTTTCTTTTTGGATGTCTAAATGACGGCTCCCGTGAGCCTCTTGCTGACGAGCACTGGCGATGCACCTGTGCGCCTACTGAGTGGTACAAAAACCTGTGAAGACGTTTGGCGGCATTTCAAGCAACCCCTTCAGTTACATATGCTCTCTGCTGATGACGGCCGAAAGCCAGAAACATGTATCCAGAGATACGGCACTCGCTGCACCTACCTTAGGTGAAAGACTTTCTACAGCGATACGCCACTTGCTGCACCTACTGAGTGTAAAAAGTTTTTTGAAAAATTCTCGCAATTATATTTAAATGACTGCATTTACCATGATGCCTTGGAGAAATTTTCCACTTGAATGCAAGGCAGTGTGCTCCCTTTTTCTTTTTGGATGTCTAAATGACGGCTTCCGTGAGCCTCTTGCTGACGAGCACTGGCGATGCACCTGTGCGCCTACTGAGTGGTACAAAAACCTGTGAAGAAGTTTGGCGGCATTTCAAGCGACCCCTTCAGTTACATATGCTCTCTGCTGATGACGGCCAAAAGCCAGAAACACATGTCCAGAGATACGGCACTCGCTGCACCTACCTTAGGTGAAAGACTTTCTACAGCGATACAGCACTTGCTGCACCTACTTAGGGTGAATACGTTTTAGAAAAATTCTCGCAATTATATTTAAATGACTGCATTTACCATGATGCCTTGGGGCTATTTTCCACTTGAATGCAAGGCAGTGTGCTCCCTTTTTCTTTTTGGATGTCTAAATGACGGCTCCCGTGAGCCTCTTGCTGATGAGCACTGGCGATGCACCTGTGCGCCTACTGAGTGGTACCAAAACCTGTGAAGACGTTTGGCGGCATTTCAAGCGACCCCTTCAGTTACATGTGCTCTCTGCGGATGACGGCCGAAAGCCCGAAACACGTGTCCAGAGATACGGCACTCGCTGCACCTACCTTAGGTGAAAGACTTTCTACAGCGATACAGCACTTGCTGCACCTACTGAGGGTGAATAATTTTTTGAAAAAATCTCGCAATTATATTTAAATGACTGCATTTACCATGATGCCTTGGGGCTATTTTCCACTTGAAAGCAGGGCAGAGTGCTCCCTTTTTCTTTTTGGATGTCTAAATGACGGCTCCCGTGAGCCTCTTGCTGACGAGCACTGGCGATGCACCTGTGCGCCTACTGAGTGGTACAAAAACCTGTGAAGACGTTTGGCGGCATTTCAAGCGACCCCTTCAGTTACATATGCTCTCTGCTGATGACGGCCGAAAGCCAGAAACACGTGTCCAGAGATACGGCACTCGCTGCACCTACCTTAGGTGAAAGACTTTCTACAGCGATACGACACTTGCTGCACCTACTTAGGGTGAATAATTTTTTCAAAAAATCTTGCAATTATATTTTAATGACTGCATTTACCATGATGCCTTGGGGCTATTTTCCACTTGAATGCAAGGCAGTGTGCTCCATTTTTCTTTTTGGATGTCTAAATGACGGCTCCCGTGAGCCTCTTGCTGACGAGCACTGGCGATGCACCTGTGCGCCTACTGAGTGGTACAAAAACCTGTGAAGACGTTTGGCGGCATTTCAAGCAACCCCTTCAGTTACATATGCTCTCTGCTGATGACGGTCGAAAGCCAGAAACATGTATCCAGAGATACGGCACTCGCTGCTCCTACCTTAGGTGAAAGACTTTCTACAGCGATACGGCACTTGCTGCACCTACTGAGGGTAAAAAGTTTTTTGAAAAATTCTCGCAATTATATTTAAATGACTGCATTTACCATGATGCCTTGGAGAAATTTTCCACTTGAATGCAAGGCAGTGTGCTCCCTTTTTCTTTTTGGATGTCTAAATGACGGCTTCTGTGAGCCTCTTGCTGACGAGCAATGGCGATGCACCTGTGCGCCTACTGAGTGGTACAAAAACCTGTGAAGAAGTTTGGCGGCATTTCAAGCGACCCCTTCAGTTACATATGCTCTCTGCTGATGACGGCCAAAAGCCAGAAACACGTGTCCAGAGATACGGCACTCGCTGCACCTACCTTAGGTGAAAGACTTTTTACAGCGATACGGCACTTGTTGCACCTACTTAGGGTGAATAATTTTTGAAAAATTCTCTCAATTATATTTAAATGACTGCATTTACCATGATGCCTTGGGGCTATTTTCCACTTGAATGCAAGGTAGTGTGCTCCCTTTTTCTTTTTGGATGTCTAAATGACGGCTCCGGTGAGACTCTTGCTGATGAGCACTGGCGATGCACCTGTGCGCCTACTGAGTTGTACAACAACCTGTGAAGACGTTTGGCGGCATTTCAAGCGACCCCTTCAGTTACATATGCTCTCTGCTGATGATGGCCGAAAGCCAGAAACACGTGTCCAGAGACACGGCACTCGCAGCACCTACCTTAGGTGAAAGACTTTCTACAGCGATACAGCACTTGCTGCACCTACTTAGGGTGAATAATTTTTTGAAAAAATCTCGCAATTATATTTAAATGACTGCATTTACCATGATGCCTTGGGGCTATTTTCCACTTGAATGCAAGGCAGAGTGCTCCCTTTTTCTTTTTGCATGTCTAAATGACGGCTCCCGTGAGCCTCTTGCTGACGAGCACTGGCGATGCACCTGTGCGCCTACTGAGTGGTACAAAAACCTGTGAAGCCTTTGGGCGTCATTTCAAGCGACCCCTTCAGTTACATATGCTCTCTGCTGATGACGGCCAAAAGCCAGAAACACGTGTCCAGAGATACGGCACTCGCTGCACCTACCTTAGGTGAAAGACTTTCTACAGCAATACAGCACTTGCTGCACCTACTTAGGGTGAATACGTTTTAGAAAAATTCTCGCAATTATATTTAAATGACTGCATTTACCATGATGCCTTGGGGCTATTTTCCACTTGAATGCAAGGCAGTGTGCTCCCTTTTTCTATTTGGATGTCTAAATGACGGCTCCTGTGAGCCTCTTGCTGATGAGCACTGGCGATGCACCTGTGCGCCTACTGAGTGGTACCAAAACCTGTGAAGACGTTTGGCGGCATTTCAAGCGACCCCTTCAGTTACATGTGCTCTCTGCGGATGACGGCCGAAAGCCAGAAACACGTGTCCAGAGATACGGCACTCGCTGCACCTACCTTAGGTGAAAGACTTTCTACAGCGATACAGCACTTGCTGCACCTACTGAGGGTGAATAATTTTTTGAAAAAATCTCGCAATTATATTTAAATGATTGCATTTACCATGATGCCTTGGGGCTATTTTCCACTTGAATGCAAGGCAGAGTGCTCCCTTTTTCTTTTTGGATGTCTAAATGACAGCTCCCGTGAGCCTCTTGCTGACGAGCACTGGCGATGCACCTGTGCGCCTACTGAGTGGTACAAAAACCTGAGAAGACGTTTGGCGGCATTTCAAGCGACCCCTTCAGTTACATATGCTCTCTGCTGATGACGGCCGAAAGCCAGAAACACGTGTCCAGAGATACGGCACTCGCTGCACCTACCTTAGGTGAAAGACTTTCTACAGCGATACGACACTTGCTGCACCTACTTAGGGTGAATAATTTTTTCAAAAAATCTTGCAATTATATTTTAATGACTGCATTTACCATGATGCCTTGGGGCTATTTTCCACTTGAATGCAAGGCAGTGTGCTCCATTTTTCTTTTTGGATGTCTAAATGACGGCTCCCGTGAGCCTCTTGCTGACGAGCACTGGCGATGCACCTGTGCGCCTACTGAGTGGTACAAAAACCTGTGAAGACGTTTGGCGGCATTTCAAGCAACCCCTTCAGTTACATATGCTCTCTGCTGATGACGGCCGAAAGCCAGAAACATGTATCCAGAGATACGGCACTCGCTGCACCTACCTTAGGTGAAAGACTTTCTACAGCGATACGGCACTTGCTGCACCTACTGAGGGTAAAAAGTTTTTTGAAAAATTCTCGCAATTATATTTAAATGACTGCATTTACCATGATGCCTTGGAGAAATTTTCCACTTGAATGCAAGGCAGTGTGCTCCCTTTTTCTTTTTGGATGTCTAAATGACGGCTTCCGTGAGCCTCTTGCTGACGAGCACTGGCGATGCACCTGTGCGCCTACTGAGTGGTACAAAAACCTGTGAAGAAGTTTGGCGGCATTTCAAGCGACCCCTTCAGTTACATATGCTCTCTGCTGATGACGGCCGAAAGCCAGAAACACGTGTCCAGAGATACGGCACTCGCTGCACCTACCTTGGGTGAAAGACTTTTTACAGCGATACGGCACTTGTTGCACCTACTTAGGGTGAATAATTTTTGAAAATTTTTCTCAATTATATTTAAATGACTGCATTTACCATGATGCCTTGGGGCTATTTTCCACTTGAATGCAAGGTAGTGTGCTCCCTTTTTCTTTTTGGATGTCTAAATGACGGATCCCGTGAGCCTCTTGCTGACTAGCACTGGCGATGCACCTGTGTGCCTTCTGAGTGGTTCAAAAACCTGTGCAGACGTTTGGCGGCATTTCAAGTGACCCCTTCAGTTACGTATGCTTTCTGCTGATGACGGCCGAAAGCCAGAAACACGTGTCCAGAGATACGGCACTCGCTGCACCTACATTAGGTGAAAGACTTTCTACAGCAATACAGCACTTGCTGCACCTAATTAGGGTGAATAATTTTTTGAAAATTTTTCGCAATTATATTTAAAAGACTGCATTTACCATGATGCCTTGGGGCTATTTTCCACTTGAATGCAAGGCAGTGTGCTCCCTTTTTCTTTTTGGAAGTCTAAATGACGGCTCCCATGAGCCTCTTGCTGACGAGCACTGGCGATGCACCTGTGCGCCTACTGAGTGGTACAAAAACCTGTGAAGACGTTTGGCGGCATTTCAAGTGACCCCTTCAGTTACATATGCTCTCTGCTGATGACGGCCGAAAGCCAGAAACACGTGTCCAGAGATACGGCACTCGCTGCACCTACCTTAGGTGAAAGACTTTCTACAGCGATACAGCACTTGCTGCACCTACTTAGGGTGAATACGTTTTTTTAAAATTCTCGCAATTATATTTAAATGACTGCATTTACCATGATGCCTTGGGGCTATTTTCCACTTGAATGCAAGGCAGTGTGCTCCCTTTTTCTTTTTGGATGTCTAAATGACGGCTCCGGTGAGACTCTTGCTGACGAGCACTGGCGATGCACCTGTGCGCCTACTGAGTTGTACAACAACCTGTGAAGACGTTTGGCGGCATTTCAAGTGACCCCTTCAGTTACATATGCTCTCTGCTGATGATGGCCGAAAGCCAGAAACACGTGACCAGAGACACGGCACTCGCAGCACCTACCTTAGGTCAAAGACTTTCTACAGCGATACAGCACTTGCTGCACCTACTTAGGGTGAATAATTTTTTGAAAAAATCTTGGAATTATATTTAAATGACTGCATTTACCATGATGCCTTGGGGCTATTTTCCACTTGAATGCAAGGCAGAGTGCTCCCTTTTTCTTTTTGGATGTCTAAATGACGGCTCCCGTGAGCCTCTTGCTGACGAGCACTGGCGATGCACCTGTGCGCCTACTGAGTGGTACAAAAACCTGTGAAGACGTTTGGCGGCATTTCAAGCGACCCCTTCAGTTACATATGCTCTCTGCTGATGATGGCCGAAAGCCAGAAACACGTGTCCAGAGACACGGCACTCGCTGCACCTACCTTAGGTGAAAGACTTTCTACAGCGATACAGCACTTGCTGCACCTACTTAGGGTGAATAAGTTTTTGAAAAATTCTCGCAATTATATTTAAATGACTGCATTTACCATGATGCCTTGGGGCTATTTTCCACTTGAATGCAAGGCAGTGTGCTCCCTTTTTCTTTTTGGATGTCTAAATGACGGCTCCCGTGAGCCTCTTGCTGATGAGCACTGGCGATGCACCTGTGCGCCTACTGAGTGGTACAAAAACCTATGAAGACGTTTGGCGGCATTTCAAGCGACCCCTTCAGTTACATATGCTCTCTGCTGTTGATGGCCGAAGGCAAGAAACACGTGTCCAGAGATACGGCACTCGCTGCACCTACCTTAGGTGAAAGACTTTCTACAGCGATATGGCACTTGCTGCACCTACTTAGGGTGAATAATTTTTTGAAAAATTCTCACAATTATATTTAAATGACTGCATTTACCATGATGCCTTGGGGCTATTTTCCACTTGAATGCAAGGCAGTGTGCTCCCTTTTTCTTTTTGGATGTCTAAATGACGGCTCCGGTGAGCCTCTTGCTGATGAGCACTGGCGATGCACCTGTGCGCCTACTGAGTGGTACAAAAACCTGTGAAGACGTTTGGCGGCATTTCAAGCGACCCTTCAGTTACTTATGCTCTCTGCAGTTGATGGCCGAAAGCAAGAAACACATGTCCAGAAATACGGCACTCGCTACACCTACCTTAGGTGAAAGACTTTCTACAGCCATATGGCACTTGCTGCACCTACTTAGGGTGAATAATTTTTTGAAAAATTCTTGCAATTATATTTAAGTGACTGCATTTACCATGATGCCTTGGAGCTATTTTCCACTTGAATGCAAGTCAGTGTGCTCCCTTTTTCTTTTTGGATGTCTAAATGACGGCTTCCGTGAGCCTCTTGCTGACGAGCACTGGCGATGCACCTGTGCGCCTACTGAGTGGTACAAAAACCTGTGAAGACGTTTGGCGGCATTTCAAGAAACCCCTTCAGTTACATATGCTCTCGGCTGATGACGGCCGAAAGCCAGAAACACGTGTCCAGAGATACGGCACTCGCTGCACCTACCTTAGGTGAAAGACTATCTACAGCGATACGGCACTTGTTGCACCTACTTAGGGTGAATAATTTTTGAAAAATTCTCTCAATTATATTTAAATGACTGCATTTACCATGATGCCTTGGGGCTATTTTCCACTTGAATGCAAGGCAGTGTGCTCCCTTTTTCTTTTTGGATGTCTAAATGACGGCTTCCGTGAGCCTCTTGCTGACGAGCACTGGCGATGCACCTGTGCGCCTACTGAGTGGTACAAAAACCTGTGAAGAAGTTTGGCGGCATTTCAAGCGACCTCTTTAGTTACATATGCTCTCTGCTGATGACGGCCGAAAGCCAGAAACACGTGTCCAGAGATACGGCACTCGCTGCACCTACCTTAGGTGAAAGACTTTTTACAGCGATACGGCACTTGTTGCACCTACTTAGGGTGAATAATTTTTGAAAAAATCTCGCAATTATATTTAAATGACTGCATTTACCATGATGCCTTGGGGCTATTTTCCACTTGAATGCAAGGCAGAGTGCTCCCTTTTTCTTTTTGCATGTCTAAATGACGGCTCCAGGGAGCCTCTTGCTGACGAGCACTGGCGATGCACCTGTGCGCCTACTGAGTGGTACAAAAACCTGTGAAGCCTTTGGGCGTCATTTCAAGCGACCCCTTCAGTTACATATGCTCTCTGCTGATGACGGCCAGAAACAAGTGTCCAGAGATACGGCACTCGCTGCACCTACCTTAGGTGAAAGACTTTCTACAGCGATACAGCACTTGCTGCACCTACTTAGGGTGAATACGTTTTAGAAAAATTCTCGCAATTATATTTAAATGACTGCATTTACCATGATGCCTTGGGGCTATTTTCCACTTGAATGCAAGGCAGTGTGCTCCCTTTTTCTTTTTGGATGTCTAAATGACGGCTCCCGTGAGCCTCTTGCTGATGAGCACTGGCGATGCACCTGTGCGCCTACTGAGTGGTACCAAAACCTGTGAAGACGTTTGGCGGCATTTCAAGCGACCCCTTCAGTTACATATGCTCTCTGCGGATGACGGCCGAAAGCCAGAAACACGTGTCCAGACATACGGCACTCGCTGCACCTACCTTAGGTGAAAGACTTTCTACAGCGATACAGCACTTGCTGCACCTACTGAGGGTGAATAATTTTTTGAAAAAATCTCGCAATTATATTCAAATGACTGCATTTACCATGATGCCTTGGGGCTATTTTCCACTTGAATGCAAGGCAGAGTGCTCCCTTTTTCTTTTTGGATGTCTAAATGACGGCTCCCGTGAGCCTCTTGCTGACGAGCACTGGCGATGCACCTGTGCACCTACTGAGTGGTACAAAAACCTGTGAAGACGTTTGGCGGCATTTCAAGCGACCCCTTCAGTTACATATGCTCTCTGCTGATGACGGCCGAAAGCCCGAAACACGTGTCCAGAGATACGGCACTCGCTGCACCTACCTTAGGTGAAAGACTTTCTACAGCGATACGACACTTGCTGCACCTACTTAGGGTGAATAATTTTTTCAAAAAATCTTGCAATTATATTTTAATGACTGCATTTACCATGATACCTTGGGGCTATTTTCCACTTGAATGCAAGGCAGTGTGCTCCATTTTTCTTTTTGGATGTCTAAATGACGGCTCCCGTGAGCCTCTTGCTGACGAGCACTGGCGATGCACCTGTGCGCCTACTGAGTGGTACAAAAACCTGTGAAGACGTTTGGCGGCATTTCAAGCAACCCCTTCAGTTACATATGCTCTCTGCTGATGACGGCCGAAAGCCAGAAACATGTATCCAGAGATACGGCACTCGCTGCACCTACCTTAGGTGAAAGACTTTCTACAGCGATACGGCACTTGCTGCACCTACTGAGGGTAAAAAGTTTTTTGAAAAATTCTGGCAATTATATTTAAATGACTGCATTTACCATGATGCCTTGGAGAAATTTTCCACTTGAATACAAGGCAGTGTGCTCCCTTTTTCTTTTTGGATGTCTAAATGATGGATCCCGTGAGCCTCTTGCTGACGAGCACTGGCGATGCACCTGTGTGCCTACTGAGTGGTACAAAAACCTGTGCAGACGTTTGGCGGCATGTCAAGCGACCCCTTCAGTTACGTATGCTTTCTGCTGATGACGGCCGAAAGCCAGAAACACGTGTCCAGAGATACGGCACTCGCTGCACCTACATTAGGTGAAAGACTTTCTACAGCAATACGGCACTTGCTGCACCTAATTAGGGTGAATAATTTTTTGAAAAATTCTCGCAATTATATTTAAAAGACTGCATTTACCATGATGCCTTGGGGCTATTTTCCACTTGAATGCAAGGCAGTGTGCTCCCTTTTTCTTTTTGGAAGTCTAAATGACGGCTCCCATGAGCCTCTTGCTGACGAGCACTGGCGATGCACCTGTGCGCCTACTGAGTGGTACAAAAACCTGTGAAGACGTTTGGCGGCATTTCAAGTGACCCCTTCAGTTACATATGCTCTCTGCTGATGACGGCCGAAAGCCAGAAACACGTGTCCAGAGATACGGCACTCGCTGCACCTACCTTAGGTGAAAGACTTTCTACAGCGATACAGCACTTGCTGCACCTACTTAGGGTGAATACGTTTTTTAAAAATTCTCGCAATTATATTTAAATGACTGCATTTACCATGATGCCTTGGGGCTATTTTCCACTTGAATGCAAGGCAGTGTGCTCCCTTTTTCTTTTTGGATGTCTAAATGACGGCTCCGGTGAGACTCTTGCTGACGAGCACTGGCGATGCACCTGTGCGCCTACTGAGTTGTACAACAACCTGTGAAGACGTTTGGCGGCATTTCAAGTGACCCCTTCAGTTACATATGCTCTCTGCTGATGATGGCCGAAAGCCAGAAACACGTGTCCAGAGACACGGCACTCGCAGCACCTACCTTAGGTGAAAGACTTTCTACAGCGATACAGCACTTGCTGCACCTACTTAGGGTGAATAATTTTTTGAAAAAATCTTGCAATTATATTTAAATGACTGCATTTACCATGATGCCTTGGGGCTATTTTCCACTTGAATGCAAGGCAGAGTGCTCCCTTTTTCTTTTTGGATGTCTAAATGACGGCTCCCATGAGCCTCTTGCTGATGAGCACTGGCGATGCACCTGTGCGCCTACTGAGTGGTACAAAAACCTGTGAAGACGTTTGGCGGCATTTCAAGCGACCCCTTCAGTTACATATGCTCTTTGCTGTTGATGGCCGAAGGCAAGAAACACGTGTCCAGAGATACGGCACTCGCTGCACCTACCTTAGGTGAAAGACTTTCTACAGTGATATGGCACTTGCTGCACCTACTTAGGGTGAATAATTTTTTGAAAAATTCTTGCAATTATATTTAAATGACTGCATTTACCATGATGCCTTGGGGCTATTTTCCACTTGAATGCAAGGCAGTGTGCTCCCTTTTTCTTTTTGGATGTCTAAATGACGGCTCCGGTGAGCCTCTTGCTGACGAGCACTGGCGATGCACCTGTGCGCCTACTGAGTGGTACAAAAACCTGTGAAGACGTTTGGCGGCATTTCAAGCGACCCCTTCAGTTACATATGCTCTCTGCTGTTGATGGCCGAAAGCAAGAAACACATGTCCAGAAATACGGCACTCGCTACACCTACCTTAGGTGAAAGACTTTCTACAGCGATACAGAACTTGCTGCACCTACTTAGGGTGAATAATTTTTTGAAAAATTCTTGCAATTATATTGAAGTGACTGCATTTACCATGATGCCTTGGAGCTATTTTCCACTTGAATGCAAGGCAGTGTGCTCCCTTTTTCTTTTTGGATGTCTAAATGATGGCTCCCGTGAGCCTCTTGCTGACGAGCACTGGCGATGCACCTGTGCGCCTACTGAGTGGTACAAAAACCTGTGAAGACGTTTGGCGGCATTTCAAGCGACCCCTTCAGTTACATATGCTCTCTGCTGTTGACGGCCGAAAGCCAGAAACACGTGTCCAGAGATACGGCACTCGCTGCACCTACCTTAGGTGAAAGACTTTCTACAGCGATACGGCACTTGCTGCACCTACTTAGGGTGAATAATTTTTGGAAAAATTCTCTCAATTATATTTAAATGACTGCATTTACCATGATGCCTTGGGGCTATTTTCCACTTGAAGGCAAGGCAGTGCGCTCCCTTTTTCTTTTTGGATGTCTAAATGACGGCTCCCATGAGCCTCTTGCTGACGAGCACTGGCGATGCACCTGTGCGCCTACTGAGTGGTACAAAAACCTGTGAAGACGTTTGGCGGCATTTCAAGCGACCCCTTCAGTTACATATGCTCTCTGCTGATGACGGCCGAAAGCCAGAAACACGTGTCCAGAGATACAGCACTCGCTGCACCTACCTTAGGTGAAAGACTTTCTACAGCGATATGGCACTTGCTGCACCTACTTAGGGTGAATAATTTTTTGAAAAATTCTTGCAATTATATTTAAATGACTGCATTTACCATGATGCCTTGGAGAAATTTTCCACTTGAATGCAAGTCAGTGTGCTCCATTTTTCTTTTTGGATGTCTAAATGACGGCTTCCGTGAGCCTCTTGCTGACGAGCACTGGCGATGCACCTGTGCGCCTACTGAGTGGTACAAAAACCTGTGAAGACGTTTGGCGGCATTTCAAGAAACCCCTTCAGTTACATATGCTCTCTGCTGATGACGGCCGAAAGCCAGAAACACGTGTCCAGAGATACGGCACTCGCTGCACCTACCTTAGGTGAAAGACTATCTACAGCGATACGGCACTTGTTGCACCTACTTAGGATGAATAATTTTTGAAAAAGTCTCTCAATTATATTTAAATGACTGCATTTACCATGATGCCTTGGGGCTATTTTCCACTTGAATGCAAGGCAGTGTGCTCCCTTTTTCTTTTTGGATGTCTAAATGACGGCTCCCGTGAGCCTCTTGCTGACGACCACTGGCGATGCACCTGTGTGCCTATTGAGTGGTACAAAAACCTGTGCAGATGTTTGGCGGCATTACAAGCGACACCTTCAGTTACGTATGCTTTCTGCTGATGACGGCCGAAAGCCAGAAACCCGTGTCCAGAGATACGGCACTCGCTGCACCTACATTAGGTGAAAGACTTTCTACAGCGATACGGCACTTGCTGCATCTAATTAGGGTGAATAATTTTTTGAAAAATTCTCGCAATTATATTTAAATGACTGCATTTACCATGATGCCTTGGGGCTATTTTCCACTTGAATGCAAGGCAGTGTGCTCCCTTTTTCTTTTTGGAAGTCTAAATGACGGCTCCCGTGAGCCTCTTGCTGACGAGCACTGGCGATGCACCTGTGCGCCTACTGAGTGGTACAAAAACCTGTGAAGACGTTTGCCGGCATTTCAAGCGACCCCTTCAGTTACATATGCTCTCTGCTGATGACGGCCGAAAGCCAGAAACACGTGTCCAGAGATACGGCACTCGCTGCACCTACCTTAGGTGAAAGACTTTCTACAGTGATACAGCACTTGTTGCACCTACTTAGGGTGAATAATTTTTTGAAAAATTCTCGTATTTATATTTAAATGTCTGCATTTACCATAATGCATTGGGGCTATTTTCCACTTGAATGCAAGGCAGTGTGCTCCCTTTTTCTTTTTGGATGTCTAAATGACGGCTCCCGTGAGCCTCTTGCTGACGAGCACTGGCGATGCACCTGTGCGCCTACTGAGTGGTGCAAAAACCTGTGAAGACGTTTGGCGGCATGTCAAGCGACCCCTTCAGTTACATATGCTCTCTGCTGATGACGGCCGAAAGCCAGAAACACGTGTCCAGTGATACGGCACTCGCTGCACCTACCTTAGGTGAAAGACTTTCTACAGCGATACAGCACTTGCTGCACCCACTTAGGGTGAATAAGTTTTTGAAAAATTCTCGCAATTATATTTAAATGACTGCATTTACCATGATGCCTTGGGGCTATTTTCCACTTGAATGCAAGGCAGTGTGCTCCCTTTTTCTTTTTGGATGTCTAAATGACGGCTCCCGTGAGCCTCTTGCTGACGAGCACTGGCGATGCACCTGTGCGCCTACTGAGTTGTACAAAAACCTGTGAAGACGTTTGGCGGCATTTCAAGCGACCCCTTCAGTTACATATGCTCTCTGCTGATGACGGCCGAAAGCCAGAAACACGTGTCCAGAGATACGGCACTCGCTGCACCTACCTTAGGTTAAAGACTTTCTACAGCGATACGGCACTTGTTGCACCTACTTAGGGTGAATAATTTTTTGAAAAATTCTCTCAATTATATTTAAATGACTGCATTTTCCATGATGCCTTGGGGCTATTTTCCACTTGAATGCAAGGCAGTGTGCTCCCTTTTTCTTTTTGGATGTCTAAATGACGGCTCCAGTGAGCCTCTTGCTGACGAGCACTGGCGATGCACCTGTGCATCTACTGAGTGGTACAAAAACCTGTGAAGACGTTTGGCGGCATTTCAAGTGACCCCTTCAGTTACATATGCTCTCTGCTGATGACGGCCGAAAGCCAGAAACACGTGTCCAGAGATACGGCACTCGCTGCACCTACCTTAGGTGAAAGACTTTCTACAGCGATACAGAACTTGCTGCACCTACTTAGGGTGAATAATTTTTTGAAAACTTCTCGCAATTATATTTAAATGACTGCATTTACCATGATGCCTTGGTGTTTTTTTCCACTTGAATGCAAGGCAGTGCTCCCTTTTTCTTTTTGGATGTCTAAATGACGGCTCCCGTGAGCCTCTTGCTGACGAGCACTGGCGATGCACCTGTGCGCCTACTGAGTGGTACAAAAAGCTTTGAAGACGTTTGGCGGCATTTCAAGCGACCCCTTCAGTTACATATGCTCTCTGCTGATGACGGCCGAAAGCCAGAAACACGTGTCCAGAGATACGGCACTCGCTGCACCTACCTTAGGTGAAAGACTTTCTACAGCGATATGGCACTTGCTGCACATACTTAGGGTGAATAATTTTTTGAAAAATTCTTGCAATTATATTTAAATGACTGCATTTACCATGATGCCTTGGAGAAATTTTCCACTTGAATGCAAGGCAGTGTGCTCCCTTTTTCTTTTTGGATGTCTAAATGACGGCTCCAGTGAGCCTCTTGCTGACGAGCACTGGCGATGCACCTGTGCATCTACTGAGTGGTACAAAAACCTTTGAAGACGTTTGGCGGCATTTCAAGTGACCCCTTCAGTTACATATGCTCTCTGCTGATGACGGCCGAAAGCCAGAAACACGTGTCCAGAGACACGGCACTTGCTGCACCTACCTTAGGTGAAAGACTTTCTACAACGATACAGCACTTGCTGCACCTACTTAGGGTGAATAATTTTTTGAAAAAATCTCGCAATTATATTTAAATGACTGCATTTACCATGATGCCTTGGGGCTATTTTCCACTTGAATGCAAGGCAGAGTGCTCCCTTTTTCTTTTTGGATGTCTAAATGACGGCTCCCGTGAGCCTCTTGCTGACGAGCACTGGCGATGCACCTGTGCGCCTACTGAGTGGTACAAAAACCTGTGAAGACGTTTGGCGGCATTTCAAGCGACCCCTTCAGTTACATATGCTCTCTGCTGATGATGGCCGAAAGCCAGAAACACGTGTCCAGAGACACGGCACTCGCTGCACCTACCTTAGGTGAAAGACTTTCTACAGCGATACAGCACTTGCTGCACCTAATTAGGGTGAATAAGTTTTTGAAAAATTCTCGCAATTATATTTAAATGACTGCATTTACCATGATGCCTTGGGGCTATTTTCCACTTGAATGCAAGGCAGTGTGCTCTCTTTTTCTTTTTGGATGTCTAAATGACGGCTCCCATGAGCCTCTTGCTGATGAGCACTGGCGATGCACCTGTGCGCCTACTGAGTGGTACAAAAACCTGTGAAGACGTTTGGCGGCATTTCAAGCAACCCCTTCAGTTACATATGCTCTCTGCTGTTGATGGCCGAAAGCAAGAAACACGTGTCCAGAGATACGGCACTCGCTGCACCTACCTTAGGTGAAAGACTTTCTACAGCGATATGGCACTTGCTGCACCTACTTAGGGTGAATAATTTTTTGAAAAATTCTCGCAATTATATTTAAATGACTGCATTTACCATGATGCCTTGGGGCTATTTTCCACTTGAATGCAAGGCAGTGTGCTCCCTTTTTCTTTTTGGATGTCTAAATGACGGCTCCGGTGAGCCTCTTGCTGACGAGCACTGGCGATGCACCTGTGCGCCTACTGAGTGGTACAAAAACCTGTGAAGACGTTTGGCGGCATTTCAAGCGACCCCTTCAGTTACATATGCTCTCTGCTGTTGATGGCTGAAAGCAAGAAACACATGTCCAGAGATTCGGCACTCGCTACACCTACCTTAGGTGAAAGACTTTCTACAGCGATATGGCACTTGCTGCACCTACTTAGGGTGAATAATTTTTTGAAAAATTCTCGCAATTATATTTAAATGACTGCATTTACCATGATGCCTTGGGGCTATTTTCCACTTGAATGCAAGGCAGTGTGCTCCCTTTTTCTTTTTGGATGTCTAAATGACGGCTCCGGTGAGCCTCTTGCTGACGAGCACTGGCGATGCACCTGTGTGCCTACTGAGTTGTACAAAAACCTGTGAAGACGTTTGGCGGCATTTCAAGCGACCCCTTCAGTTACATATGCTCTCTGCTGATGATGGCCGAAAGCCAGAAACACGTGTCCAGAGACACGGCACTCGCTGCACCTACCTTAGGTGAAAGACTTTCTACAGCGATACAGCACTTGCTGCACCTACTTAGGGTGAATACGTTTTTGAAAAATTCTCGCAATTATATTTAAATGACTGCATTTACCATGATGCCTTGGGGCTATTTTCCACTTGAATGCAAGGCAGTGTGCTCCCTTTTTCTTTTTGGATGTCTAAATGACGGCTCCCGTGAGCCTCTTGCTGACGAGCACTGGCGATGCACCTGTGCGCCTACTGAGTGGTACAAAAACCTGTGAAGACGTTTGGCGGCATTTCAAGCGTCCCCTTCAGTTACATATGCTCTCTGCTGTTGATGGCCGAAAGCAAGAAACACGTGTCCAGAGATACGGCACTCGCTGCACCTACCTTAGGTGAAAGACTTTCTACAGCGATATGGCACTTGCTGCACCTACTTAGGGTGAATAATTTTTTGAAAAATTCTCGCAATTGTATTTAAATGACTGCATTTACCATGATGCCTTGGGGCTATTTTCCACTTGAATGCAAGGCAGTGTGCTCCCTTTTTCTTTTTGGATGTCTAAATGACGGCTCCAGTGAGCCTCTTGCTGACGAGCACTGGCGATGCACCTGTGCGCCTACTGAGTGGTACAAAAACCCGTGAAGACTTTTGGCGGCATTTCAAGCGACCCCTTCAGTTACATATGCTCTCTGCTGATGACGGCCAAAAGCCAGAAACACGTGTCCAGAGATACGGCACTAGCTGCACCTACCTTAGGTGAAAGACTTTCTACAGCGATACAGCACTTGCTGCACCTACTTAGGGTGGATAAGTTTTAGAAAAATTCTCGCAATTATATTTAAATGACTGCATTTACCATGATGCCTTGGGGCTATTTTCCACTTGAATGCAAGGCAGTGTGCTCCCTTTTTCTTTTTTGGATGTCTAAATGAAGGCTCCCGTGAGCCTCTTGCTGATGAGCACTGGCGATGCACCTGTGCGCCTACTGAGTGGTACCAAAACCTGTGAAGACGTTTGGCGGCATTTCAAGCTACCCCTTCAGTTACATATGCTCTCTGCGGATGACGGCCGAAAGCCAGAAACACGTGTCCAGAGATACGGCACTCGCTGAACCTACCTTAGGTGAAAGACTTTCTACAGCGATACGGCACTTGCTGCACCTACTTAGGGTGAATAATTTTTGGAAAAATTCTCTCAATTATATTTAAATGACTGCATTTACCATTATGCCTTGGGGCTATTTTCCACTTGAAGGCAAGGCAGTGCGCTCCCTTTTTCTTTTTGGATGTCTAAATGACGGCTCCTGTGAGCCTCTTCCTGACGAGCACTGGCGATGCACCTGTGCGCCTACTGAGTGGTACAAAAACCTGTGTAGACGTTTTGCGGCATTTCAAGCGACCCCTTCAGTTACATATGCTCTCTGCTGATGACGGCCGAAAGCCAGAAACACGTGTCCAGAGATACGGCACTCGCTGCACCTACCTTAGGTGAAAGGTTTTCTACAGCGATATGGCACTTGCTGCACCTACTTAGGGTGAATAATTTTTTGAAAAATTCTTGCAATTATATTTAAATGACTGCATTTACCATGATGCCTTGGAGAAATTTTCCACTTGAATGCAAGGCAGTGTGCTCCCTTTTTCTTTTTGGATGTCTAAATGACGGCTTCCGTGAGCCTCTTGCTGACGAGCACTGGTGATGCACCTGTGCACCTACTGAGTGGTACAAAAACCTGTGAAGACGTTTGGCGGCATTTCAAGCGACCCCTTCAGTTACATATGCTCTCTGCTGATGACGGCCGAAAGCCAGAAACACGTGTCCAGAGATACGGCACTCGCTGCACCTACCTTAGGTGAAAGACTATCTACAGCGATACGGCACTTGTTGCACCTACTTAGGGTGAATCATTTTTGAAAAATTCTCTCAATTATATTTAAATGACTGCATTTACCATGATGCCTTGGGGCTATTTTCCACTTGAATGCAAGGCAGTGTGCTCCCTTTTTCTTTTTGGATGTCTAAATGACGGCTCCCGTGAGCCTCTTGCTGACGAGCACTGGCGATGCACCTGTGTGCCTACTGAGTGGTACAAAAACCTGTGCAGACGTTTGGCGGCATTTCAAGCGACACCTTCAGTCACGTATGCTTTCTGCTGATGACGGCCGAAAGCCAGAAACCCGTGTCCAGAGATACGGCACTCGCTGCACCTACATTAGGTGAAAGAATTTCTAGAGCGATACGGCACTTGCTGCATCTAATTAGGGTGAATAATTTTTTGAAAAATTCTCGCAATTATATTTAAATGACTGCATTTACCATGATGCCTTGGGGCTATTTTCCACTTGAATGCAAGGCAGTGTGCTCCCTTTTTCTTTTTGGATGTCTAAATGACGGCTCCCGTGAGCCTCTTGCTGACGAGCACTGGCGATGCACCTGTGCGCCTACTGAGTTGTACAAAAACCTGTGAAGACGTTTGGCGGCATTTCAAGCGACCCCTTCAGTTACATATGCTCTCTGCTGATGACGGCCGAAAGCCAGAAACACGTGTCCAGAGATACGGCACTCGCTGCACCTACCTTAGGTGAAAGACTTTCTACAGCGATACAGCACTTGCTGCACCTACTTAGGGTGAATAAGTTTTTGAAAAATTCTCGCAATTATATTTAAATGACTGCATTTACCATGATGCCTTGGGGCTATTTTCCACTTGAATGCAAGGCAGTGTGCTCCCTTTTTCTTTTTGGATGTCTAAATGACGGCTCCCGTGAGCCTCTTGCTGACGAGCACTGGCGATGCACCTGTGCGCCTACTGAGTGGTACAAAAACCTGTGAAGACGTTTGGCGGCATTTCAAGCGACCCCTTCAGTTACATATGCTCTCTGCTGATGACGGCCGAAAGCCAGAAACACGTGTCCAGAGATACGGCACTCGCTGCACCTACCTTAGGTGAAAGACTTTCTACAGCGATATAGCACTTGCTGCACCTACTGAGGATTAATAATTTTTGGAAAAATTCTCGTAATTATATTTAAATGACTGCATTTACCATGATGCCTTGGGGCTATTTTCCACTTGAACGCAAGGCAGAGTGCTCCCTTTTTCTTTTTGGATGTCTAAATGACGGCTCCTGTGAGCCTCTTGCTGACGAGCACTGGCGATGCACCTGTGCGCCTACTGAGTGGTACAAAAACCCGTGAAGACGTTTGGCGGCATTTCAAGCGACCCCTTCAGTTACATATGCTCTCTGCTGATGATGGCCGAAAGCCAGAAACACGTGTCCAGAGATACAACACTCGCTGCACCTACCTTAGGTGAAAGACTTTCTACAGCGATACGGCACTTGTTGCACCTACTTAGGGTGAATAATTTTTTGAAAAATTCTCTCAATTATATTTAAATGACTGCATTTACCATGATGCCTTGGGGCTATTTTCCACTTGAATGCAAGGCAGTGTGCTCCCTTTTTCTTTTTGGATGTCTAAATGACGGCTCCAGTGAGCCTCTTGCTGACGAGCACTGGCGATGCACCTGTGCATCTACTGAGTGGTACAAAAACCTGTGAAGACGTTTGGCGGCATTTCAAATGACCCCTTCAGTTACATGTGCTCTCTGCTGATGACGGCTGAAAGCCAGAAACACGTGTCCAGAGATACGGCACTCGCTGCACCTACCTTAGGTGAAAGACTTTCTACAGCGATACAGAACTTGCTGCACCTACTTAGGGTGAATATTTTTTTGAAAACTTCTCGCAATTATATTTAAATGACTGCATTTACCATGATGCCTTGGTGTTTTTTTTCCACTTGAATGCAAGGCAGTGCTCCCTTTTTCTTTTTGGATGTCGAAATGACGGCTCCCGTGAGCCTCTTGCTGACGAGCACTGGCGATGCACCTGTGCGCCTACTGAGTGGTACAAAAACCTGTGAAGACTTTTGGCGTCATTTCAAGCGACCCCTTCAGTTACATATGCTCTCTGCTGATGACGGCCAAAAGCCAGAAACGCGTGTCCAGAGATACGGCACTCGCTGCACCTACCTTAGGTGAAAGACTTTCTACAGCGATATAGCACTTGCTCCACCTACTTAGGGTGAATAAGTTTTAGAAAAATTCTCGCAATTATATTTAAATGACTGCATTTACCATGATGCCTTGGGGCTATTTTCCACTTGAAGGCAAGGCAGTGCGCTCCCTTTTTCTTTTTGGATGTCTAAATGACGGCTCCCGTGAGCCTCTTGCTGACGAGCACTGGCGATGCACCCGTGCGCCTACTGAGTGGTACAAAAACCTGTGAAGACGTTTGGCGGCATTTCAAGCGACCCCTTCAGTTACATATGCTCTCTGCTGATGACGGCCGAAAGCCAGAAACACGTGTCCAGAGATACGGCACTCGCTGCACCTACCTTAGGTGAAAGACTTTCTACAGCGATACAGAACTTGCTGCACCTACTTAGGGTGAATAATTTTTTGAAAACTTCTCGCAATTATATTTAAATGACTGCATTTACCATGATGCCTTTTGTGTTTTTTTTCCACTTGAATGCAAGGCAGTGCTCCCTTTTTCTTTTTGGATGTCTAAATGACGGCTCCCGTGAGCCTCTTGCTGACGAGCACTGGCGATGCACCTGTGCGCCTACTGAGTGGTACAAAAACCTGTGAAGTCTTTTGGCGGCGTTTCAAGCGACCCCTTCAGTTACATATGCTCTCTGCTGATGACGGCCAAAAGCCAGAAACACGTGTCCAGAGATACGGCACTAGCTGCACCTACCTTAGGTGAAAGACTTTCTACAGCGATACAGCACTTGCTGCACCTACTTAGGGTGAATAAGTTTTAGAAAAATTCTCGCAATTATATTTAAGTGACTGCATTTACCATGATGCCTTGGGGCTATTTTCCACTTGAATGCAAGGCAGTGTGCTCCCTTTTTCTTTTTGGATGTCTAAATGACGGCTCCCGTGAGCCTCTTGCTGATGAGCACTGGCGATGCACCTGTGCGCCTACTGAGTGGTACAAAAACCTGTGAAGACGTTTGGCGGCATTTCAAGCTACCCCTTCAGTTACATATGCTCTCTGCGGATGACGGCCTAAAGCCAGAAACACGTGTCCAGAGATACGGCACTCGCTGCACCTACCTTAGGTGAAAGACTTTCTACAGCGATACAGCACTTGCTGCACCTACTGAGGGTGAATAATTTTTTGAAAAAATCTTGCAATTATATTTAAATGACTGCATTTACCATGATGTCTTGGGGCTATTTTCCACTTGAATGCAAGGCAGAGTGCTCCCTTTTTCTTTTTGGATGTCTAAATGACGGCTCCCGTGAGCCTCTTGCTGACGAGCACTGGCGATGCACCTGTGCGCCTACTGAGTGGTACAAAAACCTGTGAAGACGTTTGGTGGCATTTCAAGCGACCCCTTCAGTTACATATGCTCTCTGCTGATGACGGATGAAAGCCAGAAACACGTGTCCAGAGATACGGCACTCGCTGCACCTACCTTAGGTGAAAGACTTTCTACAGCGATATGGCACTTGCTGCACCTACTTAGGGTGAATAATTTTTTGAAAAATTCTCGCAATTGTATTTAAATGACTGCATTTACCATGATGCCTTGGGGCTATTTTCCACTTGAATGCAAGGCAGTGTGCTCCCTTTTTCTTTTTGGATGTCTAAATGACGGCTCCAGTGAGCCTCTTGCTGACGAGCACTGGCGATGCACCTGTGCATCTACTGAGTGGTACAAAAACCTGTGAAGACGTTTGGCGGCATTTCAAGTGACCCCTTCAGTTACATATGCTCTCTGCTGTTGACGGCCGAAAGCCAGAAACACGTGTCCAGAGATACGGCACTCGCTGCACCTACCTTAGGTAAAAGACTTTCTACAGCGATGCAGAACTTGCTGCACCTACTTAGGGTGAATAATTTTTTGAAAACTTCTCGCAATTATATTTAAATGACTGCATTTACCATGATGCCTTTTGTGTTTTTTTTCCACTTGAATGCAAGGCAGTGCTCCCTTTTTCTTTTTGGATGTCTAAATGACGGCTCCCGTGAGCCTCTTGCTGACGAGCACTGGCGATGCACTTGTGCGCCTACTGAGTGGTACAAAAACCTGTGAAGACTTTTGGCGGCGTTTCAAGCGACCCCTTCAGTTACATATGCTCTCTGCTGATGACGGCCGAAAGCCAGAAACACGTGTCCAGAGATACGGCACTCGCTGCACCTACCTTAGGTGAAAGACTTTCTACAGCGATATGGCATTTGCTGCACCTACTTAGGGTGAATAATTTTTTGAAAAATTCTTGCAATTATATTTAAGTGACTGCTTTTACCATGATGCCTTGGAGCTATTTTCCACTTGAATGCAAGGCAGAGTGCTCCCTTTTTCTTTTTGGATGTCTAAATGACGGCTCCCGTGAGCCTCTTGCTGACGAGCACTGGCGATGCACCTGTGCACCTACTGAGTGGTACAAAAACCTGTGAAGACGTTTGGCGGCATTTCAAGCGACCCCTTCAGTTACATATGCTCTCTGCTGATGACGGCCGAAAGCCAGAAACACGTGTCCAGAGATACGGCACTCGCTGCACCTACCTTAGGTGAAAGACTTTCTACAGCGATATGGCACTTGCTGCACCTACTTAGGGTGAATAATTTTTTGAAAAATTCTTGCAATTATATTTAAGTGACTGCTTTTACCATGATGCCTTGGAGCTATTTTCCACTTGAATGCAAGGCAGTGTGCTCCCTTTTTCTTTTTGGATGTCTAAATGACGGCTCCCGTGAGCCTCTTGCTGACGAGCACTGGCGATGCACCTGTGCGCCTACTTAGTGGTACAAAAACCTGTGAAGACGTTTGGCGGCATTTCAAGCAACCCCTTCAGTTACATATGCTCTCTGCTGTTGACGGCCGAAAGCCAGAAACACGTGTCCAGAGATACGGCACTCGCTGCACCTACCTTAGGTGAAAGACTTTCTACAGCGATACAGAACTTGCTGCACCTACTTAGGGTGAATAATTTTTTGAAAACTTCTCGCAATTATATTTAAATGACTGCATTTACCATGATGCCTTTTGTGTTTTTTTTCCACTTGAATGCAAGGCAGTGCACCCTTTTTCTTTTTGGATGTCTAAATGACGGCTCCCGTGAGCCTCTTGCTGACGAGCACTGGCGATGCACCTGTGCGCCTACTGAGTGGTACAAAAACCTGTGAAGACTTTTGGCGGCGTTTCAAGCGACCCCTTCAGTTACATATGCTCTCTGCTGATGACCGCCGAAAGCCAGAAACACGTGTCCAGAGATACGGCACTCGCTGCACCTACCTTAGGTGAAAGACTTTCTACAGCGATACAGCACTTGCTGCACCTACTTAGGGTGAATAAGTTTTAGAAAAATTCTCGCAATTATATTTAAATGACTGCATTTACCATGATGCCTTGGGGCTATTTTCCACTTGAATGCAAGGCAGTGTGCTCCCTTTTTCTTTTTGGATGTCTAAATGACGGCTCCCGTGAGCCTCTTGCTGATGAGCACTGGCGATGCACCTGTGCGCCTACTGAGTGGTACAAAAACCTGTGAAGACGTTTGGCGGCATTTCAAGCTACCCCTTCAGTTACATATGCTCTCTGCGGATGACTGCCGAAAGCCAGAAACACGTGTCCAGAGATACGGCACTCGCTGCACCTACCTTAGGTGAAAGACTTTCTACAGCGATACAGCACTTGCTGCACCTACTGAGGGTGAATAATTTTTTGAAAAAATCTTGCAATTATATTTAAATGACTGCATTTACCATGATGTCTTGGGGCTATTTTCCACTTGAATGCAAGGCAGAGTGCTCCCTTTTTCCTTTTGGATGTCTAAATGACGGCTCCCGTGAGCCTCTTGCTGACGGGCACTGGCGATGCACCTGTGCGCCTACTGAGTGGTACAAAAACCTGTGAAGACGTTTGGCGGCATTTCAAGCGACCCCTTCAGTTACATATGCTCTCTGCTGATGACGGCCGAAAGCCCGAAACACGTGTCCAGAGATACGGCACTCGCTGCACCTACCTTAGGTGAAAGACTTTCTACAGCGATATGGCACTTGCTGCACCTACTTAGGGTGAATAATTTTTAAAAAAATTCTTGCAATTATATTTAAGTGACTGCTTTTACCATGATGCCTTGGAGCTATTTTCCACTTGAATGCAAGGCAGTGTGCTCCCTTTTTCTTTTTGGATGTCTAAATGACGGCTCCCGTGAGCCTCTTGCTGACGAGCACTGGCGATGCACCTGTGCGCCTACTGAGTGGTACAAAAACCTGTGAAGACGTTTGGCGGCATTTCAAGCGACCCCTTCAGTTACATATGCTCTCTGCTGTTGACGGCCGAAAGCCAGAAACACGTGTCCAGAGATACGGCACTCGCTGCACCTACCTTAGGTGAAAGACTTTCTACAGCGATACGGCACTTGCTGCACCTACTTAGGGTGAATAATTATTGAAAAAATTCTCTCAATTATATTTAAATGACTGCATTTACCATGATGCCTTGGGGCTATTTTCCACTTGAAGGCAAGGCAGTGCGCTCCCTTTTTCTTTTTGGATGTCTAAATGACGGCTCCCGTGAGCCTCTTGCTGACGAGCACTGGCGATGCACCTGTGCGCCTACTGAGTGGTACAAAAACCTGTGAAGACGTTTGGCAGCATTTCAAGCGACCCCTTCAGTTACATATGCTCTCTGCTGATGACGGCCGAAAGCCAGAAACACGTGTCCAGAGATACGGCACTCGCTGCACTTACCTTAGGTGAAAGACTTTCCACAGCGATATGGCACTTGCTGCACATACTTAGGGTGAATAATTTTTTGAAAAATTCTCGCAATTGTATTTAAATGACTGCATTTACCATGATGCCTTGGGGCTATTTTCCACTTGAATGCAAGGCAGTGTGCTCCCTTTTTCTTTTTGGATGTCTAAATGACGGCTCCGGTGAGCCTCTTCCTGACGAGCACTGGTGATGCACCTGTGCGCCTACTGAGTGGTACAAAAACCTGTGAAGACGTTTGGCGGCATTTCAAGCGACCCCTTCAGTTACATATGCTCTCTGCTGTTGATGGCTGAAAGCAAGAAACACATGTCCAGAGATTCAGCACTCGCTACACCTACCTTAGGTGAAAGACTTTCTACAGCGATATGGCACTTGCTGCACCTACTTAGGGTGAATAATTTTTTGAAAAATTCTCGCAATTATATTTAAATGACTGCATTTACCATGATGCCTTGGGGCTATTTTCCACTTGAATGCAAGGCAGTGTGCTCCCTTTTTCTTTTTGGATGTCTAAATGACGGCTCCGGTGAGCCTCTTGCTGACGAGCACTGGCGATGCACCTGTGTGCCTACTGAGTTGTACAAAAACCTGTGAAGACGTTTGGCGGCATTTCAAGCGACCCCTTCAGTTACATATGCTCTCTGCTGATGACGGCCGAAAGCCAGAAACACGTATCCAGAGATACGGCACTCGCTGCACCTACCTTAGGTGAAAGACTTTCTACAGCGATACAGAACTTGCTGCACCTCCTTAGGGTGAATAATTTTTTGAAAACGTCTCGCAATTATATTTAAATGACTGCATTTACCATGATGCCTTTTGTGTTTTTTTTCCACTTGAATGCAAGGCAGTGCTCCCTTTTTCTTTTTGGATGTCTAAATGATGGCTCC
This sequence comes from Pleurodeles waltl, assembly GCF_031143425.1. Taxonomy (NCBI): domain Eukaryota; kingdom Metazoa; phylum Chordata; class Amphibia; order Caudata; family Salamandridae; genus Pleurodeles; species Pleurodeles waltl. The sequence goes on from NC_090451.1 coordinate 367,807,282, forward strand.
CGTGAGCCTCTTGCTGACGAGCACTGGCGATGCACCTGTGCGCCTACTGAGTGGTACAAAAACCTGTGAAGACTTTTGGCGGCGTTTCAAGCGACCCCTTCAGTTACATATGCTCTCTGCTGATGACGGCCGAAAGCCAGAAACACGTGTCCAGAGATACGGCACTCGCTGCACCTACCTTAGGTGAAAGACTTTCTACAGCGATACAGCACTTGCTGCATCTAATTAGGGTGAATAATTTTTTGAAAAATTCTCGCAATTATATTTAAATGACTGCATTTACCATGATGCCTTGGGGCTATTTTCCACTTGAATGCAAGGCAGTGTGCTCCCTTTTTCTTTTTGGAAGTCTAAATGACGGCTCCCGTGAGCCTCTTGCTGACGAGCACTGGCGATGCACCTGTGCGCCTACTGAGTGGTACAAAAACCTGTGAAGACGTTTGCCGGCATTTCAAGCGACCCCTTCAGTTACATATGCTCTCTGCTGATGACGGCCGAAAGCCAGAAACACGTGTCCAGAGATACGGCACTCGCTGCACCTACCTTAGGTGAAAGACTTTCTACAGTGATACAGCACTTGTTGCACCTACTTAGGGTGAATAATTTTTGAAAAATTCTCGTATTTATATTTAAATGTCTGCATTTACCATAATGCATTGGGGCTATTTTCCACTTGAATGCAAGGCAGTGTGCTCCCTTTTTCTTTTTGGATGTCTAAATGACGGCTCCCGTGAGCCTCTTGCTGACGAGCACTGGCGATGCACCTGTGCGCCTACTGAGTGGTACAAAAACCTGTGAAGACTTTGGCGGCATGTCAAGCGACCCATTCAGTTACATATGCTCTCTGCTGATGACGGCCAAAAGCCAGAAACACGTGTCCAGTGATACGGCACTCGCTGCACCTACCTTAGGTGAAAGACTTTCTACAGCGATACAGCACTTGCTGCACCCACTTAGGGTGAATAAGTTTTTGAAAAATTCTCGCAATTATATTTAAATGACTGCATTTACCATGATGCCTTGGGGCTATTTTCCACTTGAATGCAAGGCAGAGTGCTCCCTTTTTCTTTTTGGATGTCTAAATGACGGCTCCCGTGAGCCTCTTGCTGACGAGCACTGGCGATGCACCTGTGCGCCTACTGAGTGGTACAAAAACCTGTGAAGACGTTTGGTGACATTTCAAGCGACCCCTTCAGTTACATATGCTCTCTGCTGATGACGGCCGAAAGCCAGAAACACGTGTCCAGAGATACGGCACTCGCTGCACCCACCTTAGGTGAAAGACTTTCTACAGCGATATGGCACTTGCTGCACCTACTTAGGGTGAATAATTTTTTGAAAAATTCTCGCAATTGTATTTAAATGACTGCATTTACCATGATGCCTTGGGGCTATTTTCCACTTGAATGCAAGGCAGTGTGCTCCCTTTTTCTTTTTGGATGTCTAAATGACGGCTCCAGTGAGCCTCTTGCTGACGAGCACTGGCGATGCACCTGTGCATCTACTGAGTGGTACAAAAACCTGTGAAGACGTTTGGCGGCATTTAAAGTGACCCCTTCAGTTACATATGCTCTCTGCTGATGACGGCCGAAAGCCAGAAACACGTGTCCAGAGATACGGCACTCGCTGCACCTACCTTAGGTGAACGACTTTCTACAGCGATACAGAACTTGCTGCACCTACTTAGGGTGAATAATTTTTTGAAAACTTCTCGCAATTATATTTAAATGACTGCATTTACCATGATGCCTTTTGTGTTTTTTTTCCACTTGAATGCAAGGCAGTGCTCCCTTTTTCTTTTTGTATGTCTAAATGACGGCTCCCGTGAGCCTCTTGCTGACGAGCACTGGCGATGCACCTGTGCGCCTACTGAGTGGTACAAAAACCTGTGAAGACTTTTGGCGGCGTTTCAAGCGACCCCTTCAGTTACATATGCTCTCTGCTGATGACGGCCAAAAGCCAGAAACACGTGTCCAGAGATACAGCACTAGCTGCACCTACCTTAGGTGAAAGACTTTCTACAGCGATACAGCACTTGCTCCACCTACTTAGGGTGAATAAGTTTTAGAAAAATTCTCGCAATTATATTTAAATGACTGCATTTACCATGATGCCTTGGGGCTATTTTCCACTTGAATGCAAGGCAGTGTGCTCCCTTTTTCTTTTTGGATGTCTAAATGACGGCTCCCGTGAGCCTCTTGCTGATGAGCACTGGCGATGCACCTGTGCGCCTACTGAGTGGTACAAAAACCTGTGAAGACGTTTGGCGGCATTTCAAGCTACCCCTTCAGTTACATATGCTCTCTGCGGATGACTGCCGAAAGCCAGAAACACGTGTCCAGAGATACGGCACTCGCCGCACCTACCTTAGGTGAAAGACTTTCTACAGCGATACAGCACTTGCTGCACCTACTGAGGGTGAATCATTTTTTGAAAAAATCTTGCAATTATATTTAAATGACTGCATTTACCATGATGTCTTGGGGCTATTTTCCACTTGAATGCAAGGCAGAGTGCTCCCTATTTCTTTTTGGATGTCTAAATGACGGCTCCCGTGAGCCTCTTGCTGACGAGCACTGGCGATGCACCTGTGCGCCTACTGAGTGGTACAAAAACCTGTGAAGACGTTTGGCGGCATTTCAAGCGACCCCTTCAGTTACATATGCTCTCTGCTGATGACGGCCGAAAGCCAGAAACACGTGTCCAGAGATACGGCACTCGCTGCACCTACCTTAGGTGAAAGACTTTCTACAGCGATATGGCACTTGCTGCACCTACTTAGGGTGAATAATTTTTTGAAAAATTCTTGCAATTATATTTAAGTGACTGCTTTTACCATGATGCCTTGGAGCTATTTTCCACTTGAATGCAAGGCAGTGTGCTCCCTTTTTCTTTTTGGATGTCTAAATAACGGCTCCCGTGAGCCTCTTGCTGACGAGCACTGGCGATGCACCTGTGCGCCTACTGAGTGGTACAAAAACCTGTGAAGACGTTTGGCGGCATTTCAAGCGACCCCTTCAGTTACATATGCTCTCTGCTGTTGACGGGCGAAAGCCAGTAACACGTGTCCAGAGATACGGCACTCGCTGCACCTACCTTAGGTGAAAGACTTTCTACAGCGATACAGCACTTGCTGCACCTACTGAGGGTGAATAATTTTTTGAAAAAATCTTGCAATTATATTTAAATGACTGCATTTACCATGATGCCTTGGGGCTATTTTCCACTTGAATTGAAGGCAGAGTGCTCCCTTTTTCTTTTTGGATGTCTAAATGACGGCTCCCGTGAGCCTCTTGCTGACGAGCACTGGCGATGCACCTGTGCGCCTACTGAGTGGTACAAAAACCAGTGAAGATGTTTGGCGGCATTTCAAGCGACCCCTTCAGTTACATATGCTCTCTGCTGATGACGGCCGAAAGCCAGAAACACGTGTCCAGAGATACGGCACTCGCTGCACCTGCCTTAGGTGAAAGACTTTCTACAGCGATATGGCACTTGCTGCACCTACTTAGGGTGAATAATTTTTTGAAAAATTCTTGCAATTATATTTAAGTGACTGCATTTACCATGATGCCTTGGAGCTATTTTCCACTTGAATGCAAGGCAGTGTGCTCCCTTTTTCTTTTTGGATGTCTAAATGACGGCTCCCGTGAGCCTCTTGCTGACGAGCACTGGCGATGCACCTGTGCGCCTACTGAGTGGTACAAAAACCTGTGAAGACGTTTGGCGGCATTTCAAGCAACCCCTTCAGTTACATATGCTCTCTGCTGTTGACGGCCGAAAGCCAGAAACACGTGTCCAGAGATACGGCACTCGCTGCACCTACCTTAGGTGAAAGACTTTCTACAGCGATACGGCACTTGCTGCACCTACTTAGGGTGAATAATTTTTGAAAAAATTCTCTCAATTATATTTAAATGACTGCATTTACCATGATGCCTTGGGGCTATTTTCCACTTGAAGGCAAGGCAGTGCGCTCCCTTTTTCTTTTTGGATGTCTAAATGACGGCTCCCGTGAGCCTCTTGCTGACGAGCACTGGCGATGCACCTGTGCGCCTACTGAGTGGTACAAAAACCTGTGAAGACGTTTGGCGGCATTTCAAGCGACCCCTTCAGTTACATATGCTCTCTGCTGATGACGGCCGAAAGCCAGAAACACGTGTCCAGAGATACGGCACTCGCTACACCTACCTTAGGTGAAAGACTTTCTACAGCGATATGGCACTTGCTGCACCTACTTAGGGTGAATAATTTTTTGAAAAATTCTTGCAATTATATTTAAATGACTGCATTTACCATGATGCCTTGGAGAAATTTTCCACTTGAATGCAAGGCAGTGTGCTCCCTTTTTCTTTTTGGATGTCTAAATGACGGCTTCCGTGAGCCTCTTGCTGACGAGCACTGGCGATGCACCTGTGCGCCTACTGAGTGGTAACAAAACCTGTGAATACGTTTGGCTGCATTTCAAGCTACCCCTTCAGTTACATATGCTCTCTGCGGATGACGGCCGAAAGCCAGTAACACGTGTCCAGAGATACGGCACTCGCTGCACCTACCTTAGGTGAAAGACTTTCTACAGCGATACAGCACTTGCTGCACCTACTGAGGGTGAATAATTTTTTGAAAAAATCTTGCAATTATATTTAAATGACTGCATTTACCATGATGCCTTGGGGCTATTTTCCACTTGAATTGAAGGCAGAGTGCTCCCTTTTTCTTTTTGGATGTCTAAATGACGGCTCCCGTGAGCCTCTTGCTGACGAGCACTGGCGATGCACCTGTGCGCCTACTGAGTGGTACAAAAACCTGTGAAGATGTTTGGCGGCATTTCAAGCGACCCCTTCAGTTACATATGCTCTCTGCTGATGACGGCCGAAAGCCAGAAACACGTGTCCAGAGATACGGCACTCGCTGCACCTGCCTTAGGTGAAAGACTTTCTACAGCGATATGGCACTTGCTGCACCTACTTAGGGTGAATAATTTTTTGAAAAATTCTTGCAATTATATTTAAGTGACTGCATTTACCATGATGCCTTGGAGCTATTTTCCACTTGAATGCAAGGCAGTGTGCTCCCTTTTTCTTTTTGGATGTCTAAATGACGGCTCCCGTGAGCCTCTTGCTGACGAGCACTGGCGATGCACCTGTGCGCCTACTGAGTGGTACAAAAACCTGTGAAGACGTTTGGCGGCATTTCAAGCAACCCCTTCAGTTACATATGCTCTCTGCTGTTGACGGCCGAAAGCCAGAAACACGTGTCCAGAGATACGGCACTCGCTGCACCTACCTTAGGTGAAAGACTTTCTACAGCGATACGGCACTTGCTGCACCTACTTAGGGTGAATAATTTTTGGAAAAATTCTCTCAATTATATTTAAATGACTGCATTTACCATGATGCCTTGGGGCTATTTTCCACTTGAAGGCAAGGCAGTGCGCTCCCTTTTTCTTTTTGGATGTCTAAATGACGGCTCCCGTGAGCCTCTTGCTGACGAGCACTGGCGATGCACCTGTGCGCCTACTGAGTGGTACAAAAACCTGTGAAGACGTTTGGCGGCATTTCAAGCGACCCCTTCAGTTACATATGCTCTCTGCTGATGACGGCCGAAAGCCAGAAACACGTGTCCAGAGATACGGCACTCGCTGCACCTACCTTAGGTGAAAGACTTTCTACAGCGATATGGCACTTGCTGCACCTACTTAGGGTGAATAATTTTTTGAAAAATTCTTGCAATTATATTTAAATGACTGCATTTACCATGATGCCTTGGAGAAATTTTCCACTTGAATGCAAGGCAGTGTGCTCCCTTTTTCTTTTTGGATGTCTAAATGACGGCTTCCGTGAGCCTCTTGCTGACGAGCACTGGCGATGCACCTGTGCGCCTACTGAGTGGTACAAAAACCTGTGAAGACGTTTGGCGGCATTTCAAGCGACCCCTTCAGTTACATATGCTCTCTGCTGATGACGGCCGAAAGCCAGAAACACGTGTCCAGAGATACGGCACTCGCTGCACCTACCTTAGGTGAAAGACTATCTACAGCGATACGGCACTTGTTGCACCTACTTAGGGTGAATCATTTTTGAAAAATTCTCTCAATTATATTTAAATGACTGCATTTACCATGATGCCTTGGGGCTATTTTCCACTTGAATGCAAGGCAGTGTGCTCCCTTTTTCTTTTTGGATGTCTAAATGACGGCTCCCGTGAGCCTCTTGCTGACGAGCACTGGCGATGCACCTGTGTGCCTACTGAGTGGTACAAAAACCTGTGCAGACGTTTGGCGGCATTTCAAGCGACACCTTCAGTTACGTATGCTTTCTGCTGATGACGGCCGAAAGCCAGAAACCCGTGTCCAGAGATACGGCACTCGCTGCATCTACATTAGGTGAAAGACTTTCTACAGCGATACGGCACTTGCTGCATCTAATTAGGGTGAATAATTTTTTGAAAAATTCTCGCAATTATATTTAAATGACTGCATTTACCATGATGCCTTGGGGCTATTTTCCACTTGAATGCAAGGCAGTGTGCTCCCTTTTTCTTTTTGGAAGTCTAAATGACGGCTCCCGTGAGCCTCTTGCTGACGAGCACTGGCGATGCACCTGTGCGCCTACTGAGTGGTACAAAAACCTGTGAAGACGTTTGCCGGCATTTCAAGCGACCCCTTCAGTTACATATGCTCTCTGCTGATGACGGCCGAAAGCCAGAAACACGTGTCCAGAGATACGGCACTCGCTGCAGCTACCTTAGGTGAAAGACTTTCTACAGTGATACAGCACTTGTTGCACCTACTTAGGGTGAATAATTTTTTGAAAAATTCTCGTATTTATATTTAAATGTCTGCATTTACCATAATGCATTGGGGCTATTTTCCACTTGAATGCAAGGCCGTGTGCTCCCTTTTTCTTTTTGGATGTCTAAATGACGGCTCCCGTGAGCCTCTTGCTGACGAGCACTGGCGATGCACCTGTGCGCCTACTGAGTGGTACAAAAACCTGTGAAGACATTTGGCGGCATGTCAAGCGACCCCTTCAGTTACATATGCTCTCTGCTGATGACGGCCGAAAGCCAGAAACACGTGTCCTGTGATACGGCACTCGCTGCACCTACCTTAGGTGAAAGACTTTCTACAGCGATACAGCACTTGCTGCACCCACTTAGGGTGAATAAGTTTTGGAAAAATTCTCGCAATTATATTTAAATGACTGCATTTACCATGATGCCTTGGGGCTATTTTCCACTTGAATGCAAGGCAGTGTGCTCCCTTTTTCTTTTTGGATGTCTAAATGACGGCTCCCGTGAGCCTCTTGCTGACGAGCACTGGCGATGCACCTGTGCGCCTACTGAGTTGTACAAAAACCTGTGAAGACGTTTGGCGGAATTTCAAGCGACCCCTTCAGTTACATATGCTCTCTGCTGATGACGGCCGAAAGCCAGAAACACGTGTCCAGAGATACGGCACTCGCTGCACCTACCTTAGGTGAAAGACTTTCTACAGCGATACAGCACTTGCTGCACCTACTTAGGGTGAATAAGTTTTTAAAAAATTCTCGCAATTATATTTAAATGACTGCATTTACCATGATGCCTTGGGGCTATTTTCCACTTGAATGCAAGGCAGTGTGCTCCCTTTTTCTTTTTGGATGTCTAAATGACGGCTCCCGTGAGCCTCTTGCTGACGAGCACTGGCGATGCACCTGTGCGCCTACTGAGTGGTACAAAAACCTGTGAAGACGTTTGGCGGCATTTCAAGCGACCCCTTCAGTTACATATGCTCTCTGCTGATGACGGCCGAAAGCCAGAAACACGCGTCCAGAGATACGGCACTCGCTGCACCTACCTTAGATGAAAGACTTTCTACAGCGATATAGCACTTGCTGCACCTACTGAGGATTAATAATTTTTTGAAAAATTCCTGCAATTATATTTAAATGACTGCATTTACCATGATGCCTTGGGGCTATTTTCCACTTGAATGCCAGGCAGAGTGCTCCCTTTTTCTTTTTGGATGTCTAAATGACGGCTCCCTTGAGCCTCTTGCTTACGAGCACTGGCGATGCACCTGTGCGCCTACTGAGTGGTACAAAAACCTGTGAAGATGTTTGGCGGCATTTCAAGCGACCCCTTCAGTTACATATGCTCTCTGCTGTTGATTGCCGAAAGCAAGAAACACGTGTCCAGAGATATGGCACTCGCTGCACCTACCTTAGGTGAAAGACTTTCTACAGCGATATGGCACTTGCTGCACTTACTTAGGGTGAATAATTTTTTGAAAAATTCTCGCAATTATATTTAAATGACTGCATTTACCATGATGCCTTGGGGCTATTTTCCACTTGAATGCAAGGCAGAGTGCTCCCTTTTTCTTTTTGGATGTCTAAATGACGGCTCCTGTGAGCCTCTTGCTGACGAGCACTGGCGATGCACCTGTGCGCCTACTGAGTGGTACAAAAACCCGTGAAGACGTTTGGCGGCATTTCAAGCGACCCCTTCAGTTACATATGCTCTCTGCTGATGACGGCCGAAAGCCAGAAACACGTGTCCAGAGATACAACACTCGCTGCACCTACCTTAGGTGAAAGACTTTCTACAGCGATACGGCACTTGTTGCACCTACTTAGGGTGAATAATTTTTTGAAAAATTCTCTCAATTATATTTAAATGACTGCATTTACCATGATGCCTTGGGGCTATTTTCCACTTGAATGCAAGGCAGTGTGCTCCCTTTTTCTTTTTGGATGTCTAAATGACGGCTCCAGTGAGCCTCTTGCTGACGAGCACTGGCGATGCACCTGTGCGCCTACTGAGTGGTACAAAAACCTGTGAAGACGTTTGGCGGCATTTCAAGCGACCCCTTCAGTTACATATGCTCTCTGCTGATGACGGCCGAAAGCCAGAAACACGTGTCCAGAGATACGGCACTCGCTGCACCTACCTTAGGTGAAAGACTTTCTACAGCGATATGGCACTTGCTGCACCTACTTAGGGTGAATAATTTTTTGAAAAATTCTTGCAATTATATTTAAATGACTGCATTTACCATGATGCCTTGGAGAAATTTTCCACTTGAATGCAAGGCAGTGTGCTCCCTTTTTCTTTTTGGATGTCTAAATGACGGCTTCCGTGAGCCTCTTGCTGACGAGCACTGGCGATGCACCTGTGCGCCTACTGAGTGGTACAAAAACCTGTGAAGACGTTTGGCGGCATTTCAAGCGACCCCTTCAGTTACATATGCTCTCTGCTGATGACGGCCGAAAGCCAGAAACACGTGTCCAGAGATACGGCACTCGCTGCACCTACCTTAGGTGAAAGACTATCTACAGCGATACAGCACTTGTTGCACCTACTTAGGGTGAATCATTTTTGAAAAATTCTCGCAATTATATTTAAATGACTGCATTTACCATGATCCCTTGGTGTTTTTTTTCCACTTGAATGCAAGGCAGTGCTCCCTTTTTCTTTTTGGATGTCGAAATGACGGCTCCCGTGAGCCTCTTGCTGACGAGCACTGGCGATGCACCTGTGCGCCTACTGAGTGGTACAAAAACCTGTGAAGACTTTTGGCGTCATTTCAAGCGACCCCTTCAGTTACATATGCTCTCTGCAGATGACGGCCAAAAGCCAGAAACGCGTGTCCAGAGATACCGCACTCGCTGCACCTACCTTAGGTGAAAGACTTTCTACAGTGATACAGCACTTGCTCCACCTACTTAGGGTGAATAAGTTTTAGAAAAATTCTCGCAATTATATTTAAATGACTGCATTTACCATGATGCCTTGGGGCTATTTTCCACTTGAAGGCAAGGCAGTGCGCTCCCTTTTTCTTTTTGGATGTCTAAATGACGGCTCCCGTGAGCCTCTTGCTGACGAGCACTGGCGATGCACCTGTGCGCCTACTGAGTGGTACAAAAACCTGTGAAGACGTTTGGCGGCATTTCAAGCGACCCCTTCAGTTACATATGCTCTCTGCTGATGACGGCCGAAAGCCAGAAACACGTGTCCAGAGATACGGCACTCGCTGCACCTACCTTAGGTGAAAGACTTTCTACAGCGATATGGCACTTGCTGCACCTACTTAGGGTGAATAATTTTTTGAAAAATTCTCGCAATTGTATTTAAATGACTGCATTTACCATGATGCCTTGGGGCTATTTTCCACTTGAATGCAAGGCAGTGTGCTCCCTTTTTCTTTTTGGATGTCTAAATGACGGCTCCAGTGAGCCTCTTGCTGACGAGCACTGGCGATGCACCTGTGCATCTACTGAGTGGTACAAAAACCTGTGAAGACGTTTGGCGGCATTTCAAGTGACCCCTTCAGTTACATATGCTCTCTGCTGATGACGGCCGAAAGCCAGAAACACGTGTCCAGAGATACGGCACTCGCTGCACCTACCTTAGGTGAAAGACTTTCTACAGCGATACAGAACTTGCTGCACCTACTTAGGGTGAATAATTTTTTGAAAACTTCTCGCAATTATATTTAAATGACTGCATTTACCATGATGCCTTTTGTGTTTTTTTCCCACTTGAATGCAAGGCAGTGCTCCCTTTTTCTTTTTGGATGTCTAAATGACGGCTCCCGTGAGCCTCTTGCTGACGAGCACTGGCAATGCACCTGTGCGCCTACTGAGTGGTACAAAAACCTGTGAAGACTTTTGGCGGCGTTTCAAGCGACCCCTTCAGTTACATATGCTCTCTGCTGATGACGGCCAAAAGCCAGAAGCACGTGTCCAGAGATACGGCACTAGCTGCACCTACCTTAGGTGAAAGACTTTCTACAGCAATACAGCACTTGCTGCACCTACTTAGGGTGAATAAGTTTTAGAAAAATTCTCGCAATTATATTTAAATGACTGCATTTACCATGATGCCTTGGGGCTATTTTCCACTTGAATGCAAGGCAGTGTGCTCCCTTTTTCTTTTTGGATGTCTAAATGACGGCTCCCGTGAGCCTCTTGCTGATGAGCACTGGCGATGCACCTCTGCGCCTACTGAGTGGTACAAAAACCTGTGAAGACGTTTGGCGGCATTTCAAGCTACCCCTTCAGTTACATATGCTCTCTGCGGTTGACGGCCGAAAGCCAGAAACACGTGTCCAGAGATACGGCACTCGTTGCACCTACCTTAGGTGAAAGACTTTCTACAGCGATACAGCACTTGCTGCACCTACTGAGGGTGAATAATTTTTTGAAAAAATCTTGCAATTATATTTAAATGACTGCATTTACCATGATGTCTTGGGGCTATTTTCCACTTGAATGCAAGGCAGAGTGCTCCCTTTTTCTTTTTGGATGTCTAAATGACGGCTCCCGTGAGCCTCTTGCTGACGAGCACTGGCGATGCACCTGTGCGCCTACTGAGTGGTACAAAAACCTGTGAAGACGTTTGGCGGCATTTCAAGCGACCCCTTCAGTTACATATGCTCTCTGCTGATGACGGCCGAAAGCCAGAAACACGTGTCCAGAGATACGGCACTCGCTGCACCTACCTTAGGTGAAAGACTTTCTACAGCGATATGGCACTTGCTGCACCTACTTAGGGTGAATAATTTTTTGAAAAATTCTTGCAATTATATTTAAGTGACTGCTTTTACCATGATGCCTTGGAGCTATTTTCCACTTGAATGCAAGGCAGTGTGCTCCCTTTTTCTTTTTGGATGTCTAAATGACGGCTCCCGTGAGCCTTTTGCTGACGAGCACTGGCGATGCACCTGTGCGCCTACTGAGTGGTACAAAAACCTGTGAAGACGTTTGGCGGCATTTCAAGCGACCCCTTCAGTTACATATGCTCTCTGCTGTTGACGGCCGAAAGCCAGAAACACGTGTCCAGAGATACGGCACTCGCTGCACCTACCTTAGGTGAAAGACTTTCTACAGCGATACGGCACTTGCTGCACCTACTTAGGGTGAATAATTTTTTGAAAAATTCTCTCAATTATATTTAAATGACTGCATTTACCATGATGCCTTGGGGCTATTTTCCACTTGAATGCAAGGCAGTGTGCTCCCTTTTTCTTTTTGGATGTCTAAATGACGGCTCCAGTGAGCCTCTTGCTGACGAGCACTGGCGATGCACCTGTGCGCCTACTGAGTGGTACAAAAACCTGTGAAGACGTTTGGCGGCATTTCAAGCGACCCCTTCAGTTACATATGCTCTCTGCTGATGACGGCCGAAAGCCAGAAACACGTGTCCAGAGATACGGCACTCGCTGCACCTACCTTAGGTGAAAGACTTTCTACAGCGATATGGCACTTGCTGCACCTACTTAGGGTGAATAATTTTTTGAAAAATTCTTGCAATTATATTTAAATGACTGCATTTACCATGATGCCTTGGAGAAATTTTCCACTTGAATGCAAGGCAGTGTGCTCCCTTTTTCTTTTTGGATGTCTAAATGACGGCTTCCGTGAGCCTCTTGCTGACGAGCACTGGCGATGCACCTGTGCGCCTACTGAGTGGTACAAAAACCTGTGAAGACGTTTGGCGGCATTTCAAGCGACCCCTTCAGTTACATATGCTCTCTGCTGATGACGGCCGAAAGCCAGAAACACGTGTCCAGAGATACGGCACTCGCTGCACCTACCTTAGGTGAAAGACTATCTACAGCGATACAGCACTTGTTGCACCTACTTAGGGTGAATCATTTTTGAAAAATTCTCGCAATTATATTTAAATGACTGCATTTACCATGATCCCTTGGTGTTTTTTTTCCACTTGAATGCAAGGCAGTGCTCCCTTTTTCTTTTTGGATGTCGAAATGACGGCTCCCGTGAGCCTCTTGCTGACGAGCACTGGCGATGCACCTGTGCGCCTACTGAGTGGTACAAAAACCTGTGAAGACTTTTGGCGTCATTTCAAGCGACCCCTTCAGTTACATATGCTCTCTGCAGATGACGGCCAAAAGCCAGAAACGCGTGTCCAGAGATACCGCACTCGCTGCACCTACCTTAGGTGAAAGACTTTCTACAGTGATACAGCACTTGCTCCACCTACTTAGGGTGAATAAGTTTTAGAAAAATTCTCGCAATTATATTTAAATGACTGCATTTACCATGATGCCTTGGGGCTATTTTCCACTTGAAGGCAAGGCAGTGCGCTCCCTTTTTCTTTTTGGATGTCTAAATGACGGCTCCCGTGAGCCTCTTGCTGACGAGCACTGGCGATGCACCTGTGCGCCTACTGAGTGGTACAAAAACCTGTGAAGACGTTTGGCGGCATTTCAAGCGACCCCTTCAGTTACATATGCTCTCTGCTGATGACGGCCGAAAGCCAGAAACACGTGTCCAGAGATACGGCACTCGCTGCACCTACCTTAGGTGAAAGACTTTCTACAGCGATATGGCACTTGCTGCACCTACTTAGGGTGAATAATTTTTTGAAAAATTCTCGCAATTGTATTTAAATGACTGCATTTACCATGATGCCTTGGGGCTATTTTCCACTTGAATGCAAGGCAGTGTGCTCCCTTTTTCTTTTTGGATGTCTAAATGACGGCTCCAGTGAGCCTCTTGCTGACGAGCACTGGCGATGCACCTGTGCATCTACTGAGTGGTACAAAAACCTGTGAAGACGTTTGGCGGCATTTCAAGTGACCCCTTCAGTTACATATGCTCTCTGCTGATGACGGCCGAAAGCCAGAAACACGTGTCCAGAGATACGGCACTCGCTGCACCTACCTTAGGTGAAAGACTTTCTACAGCGATACAGAACTTGCTGCACCTACTTAGGGTGAATAATTTTTTGAAAACTTCTCGCAATTATATTTAAATGACTGCATTTACCATGATGCCTTTTGTGTTTTTTTCCCACTTGAATGCAAGGCAGTGCTCCCTTTTTCTTTTTGGATGTCTAAATGACGGCTCCCGTGAGCCTCTTGCTGACGAGCACTGGCAATGCACCTGTGCGCCTACTGAGTGGTACAAAAACCTGTGAAGACTTTTGGCGGCGTTTCAAGCGACCCCTTCAGTTACATATGCTCTCTGCTGATGACGGCCAAAAGCCAGAAGCACGTGTCCAGAGATACGGCACTAGCTGCACCTACCTTAGGTGAAAGACTTTCTACAGCAATACAGCACTTGCTGCACCTACTTAGGGTGAATAAGTTTTAGAAAAATTCTCGCAATTATATTTAAATGACTGCATTTACCATGATGCCTTGGGGCTATTTTCCACTTGAATGCAAGGCAGTGTGCTCCCTTTTTCTTTTTGGATGTCTAAATGACGGCTCCCGTGAGCCTCTTGCTGATGAGCACTGGCGATGCACCTCTGCGCCTACTGAGTGGTACAAAAACCTGTGAAGACGTTTGGCGGCATTTCAAGCTACCCCTTCAGTTACATATGCTCTCTGCGGTTGACGGCCGAAAGCCAGAAACACGTGTCCAGAGATACGGCACTCGTTGCACCTACCTTAGGTGAAAGACTTTCTACAGCGATACAGCACTTGCTGCACCTACTGAGGGTGAATAATTTTTTGAAAAAATCTTGCAATTATATTTAAATGACTGCATTTACCATGATGTCTTGGGGCTATTTTCCACTTGAATGCAAGGCAGAGTGCTCCCTTTTTCTTTTTGGATGTCTAAATGACGGCTCCCGTGAGCCTCTTGCTGACGAGCACTGGCGATGCACCTGTGCGCCTACTGAGTGGTACAAAAACCTGTGAAGACGTTTGGCGGCATTTCAAGCGACCCCTTCAGTTACATATGCTCTCTGCTGATGACGGCCGAAAGCCAGAAACACGTGTCCAGAGATACGGCACTCGCTGCACCTACCTTAGGTGAAAGACTTTCTACAGCGATATGGCACTTGCTGCACCTACTTAGGGTGAATAATTTTTTGAAAAATTCTTGCAATTATATTTAAGTGACTGCTTTTACCATGATGCCTTGGAGCTATTTTCCACTTGAATGCAAGGCAGTGTGCTCCCTTTTTCTTTTTGGATGTCTAAATGACGGCTCCCGTGAGCCTTTTGCTGACGAGCACTGGCGATGCACCTGTGCGCCTACTGAGTGGTACAAAAACCTGTGAAGACGTTTGGCGGCATTTCAAGCGACCCCTTCAGTTACATATGCTCTCTGCTGTTGACGGCCGAAAGCCAGAAACACGTGTCCAGAGATACGGCACTCGCTGCACCTACCTTAGGTGAAAGACTTTCTACAGCGATACGGCACTTGCTGCACCTACTTAGGGTGAATAATTTTTGGAAAAATTCTCTCAATTATATTTAAATGACTGCATTTACCATGATGCCTTGGGGCTATTTTCCACTTGAAGGCAAGGCAGTGCGCTCCCTTTTTCTTTTTGGATGTCTAAATGATGGCTCCCGTGAGCCTCTTGCTGACGAGCACTGGCGATGCACCTGTGCGCCTACTGAGTGGTACAAAAACCTGTGAAGACGTTTGGCAGCATTTCAGGCGACCCCTTCAGTTACATATGCTCTCTGCTGATGAAGGCCGAAAGCCAGAAACACGTGTCCAGAGATACGGCACTCGCTGCACCTACCTTAGGTGAAAGACTTTCCACAGCGATATGGCACTTGCTGCACCTACTTAGGGTGAATAATTTTTTGAAAAATTCTCGCAATTGTATTTAAATGACTGCATTTACCATGATGCCTTGGGGCTATTTTCCACTTGAATGCAAGGCAGTGTGCTCCCTTTTTCTTTTTGGATGTCTAAATGACGGCTCCAGTGAGCCTCTTGCTGACGAGCACTGGCGATGCACCTGTGCATCTACTGAGTGGTACAAAAACCTGTGAAGACGTTTGGCGGCATTTCAAGTGACCCCTTCAGTTACATATGCTCTCTGCTGATGACGGCCGAAAGCCAGAAACACGTGTCCAGAGATACGGCACTCGCTGCACCTACCTTAGGTGAAAGACTTTCTACAGCGATACAGAACTTGCTGCACCTCCTTAGGGTGAATAATTTTTTGAAAACTTCTCGCAATTATATTTAAATGACTGCATTTACCATGATGCCTTTTGTGTTTTTTTTCCACTTGAATGCAAGGCAGTGCTCCCTTTTTCTTTTTGGATGTCTAAATGATGGCTCCCGTGAGCCTCTTGCTGACGAGCACTGGCGATGCACCTGTGCGCCTACTGAGTGGTACAAAAACCTGTGAAGACTTTTGGCGGCGTTTCAAGCGACCCCTTCAGTTACATATGCTCTCTGCTGATGACAGCCAAAAGCCAGAAACACGTGTCCAGAGATACGGCACTAGCTGCACCTACCTTAGGTGAAAGACTTTCTACAGCGATACAGCACTTGCTGCACCTACTTAGGGTGAATAAGTTTTAGAAAAATTCTCGCAATTATATTTAAATGACTGCATTTACCATGATGCCTTGGGGCTATTTTCCACTTGAATGCAAGGCAGTGTGCTCCCTTTTTCTTTTTGAATGTCTAAATGACGGCTCCCATGAGCCTCTTGCTGATGAGCACTGGCGATGCACCTGTGCGCCTACTGAGTGGTACAAAAACCTGTGAAGACGTTTGGCGGCATTTCAAGCTACCCCTTCAGTTACATATGCTCTCTGCGGATGACGGCCGAAAGCCAGAAACACGTGTCCAGAGATACGGCACTCGCTGCACCTACCTTAGGTGAAAGACTTTCTACAGCGATACAGCACTTGCTGCACCTACTGAGGGTGAATACTTTTTTGAAAAAATCTTGCAATTATATTTAAATGACTGCATTTACCATGATGTCTTGGGGCTATTTTCCACTTGAATGCAAGCAGAGTGCTCCCTTTTTCTTTTTGGATGTCTAAATGACGGCTCCCGTGAGCCTCTTGCTGACGAGCACTGGCGATGCGCCTGTGCGCCTACTGAGTGGTACAAAAACCTGTGAAGACGTTTGGCGGCATTTCAAGCGACCCCTTCAGTTACATATGCTCTCTGCTGATGACGGCCGAAAGCCAGAAACACATGTCCAGAGATACGGCACTCACTGCACCTACCTTAGGTGAAAGACTTTCTACAGCGATATGGCACTTGCTGCACCTACTTAGGGTGAATAATTTTTTGAAAAATTCTTGCAATTATATTTAAGTGACTGCTTTTACCATGATGCCTTGGAGCTATTTTCCACTTGAATGCAAGGCAGTGTGCTCCCTTTTTCTTTTTGGATGTCTAAATGACGGCTCCCGTGAGCCTCTTGCTGACGAGCACTGGCGATGCACCTGTGCGCCTACTGAGTGGTACAAAAACCTGTGAAGACGTTTGGCGGCATTTCAAGCGACCCCTTCAGTTACATATGCTCTCTGCTGTTGACGGCCGAAAGCCAGAAACACGTGTCCAGAGATACGGCACTCGCTGCACCTACCTTAGGTGAAAGACTTTCTACAGCGATACGGCACTTGCTGCACCTACTTAGGGTGAATAATTTTTGGAAAAATTCTCTCAATTATATTTAAATGACTGCATTTACCATGATGCCTTGGGGCTATTTTCCACTTGAAGGCAAGGCAGTGCGCTCCCTTTTTCTTTTTGGATGTCTAAATGACCGCTCCCGTGAGCCTCTTGCTGACGAGCACTGGCGATGCACCTGTGCGCCTACTGAGTGGTACAAAAACCTGTGAAGACGTTTGGCAGCATTTCAGGCGACCCCTTCAGTTACATATGCTCTCTGCTGATGACGGCCGAAAGCCAGAAACACGTGTCCAGAGATACGGCACTCGCTGCACCTACCTTAGGTGAAAGACTTTCCACAGCGATATGGCACTTGCTGCACCTACTTAGGGTGAATAATTTTTTGAAAAATTCTCGCAATTGTATTTAAATGACTGCATTTACCATGATGCCTTGGGGCTATTTTCCACTTGAATGCAAGGCAGTGTGCTCCCTTTTTCTTTTTGGATGTCTAAATGACGGCTCCAGTGAGCCTCTTGCTGACGAGCACTGGCGATGCACCTGTGCATCTACTGAGTGGTACAAAAACCTGTGAAGACGTTTGGCGGCATTTCAAGTGACCCCTTCAGTTACATATGCTCTCTGCTGATGACGGCCGAAAGCCAGAAACACGTGTCCAGAGATACGGCACTCGCTGCACCTACCTTAGGAGAAAGACTTTCTACAGCGATACAGAACTTGCTGCACCTCCTTAGGGTGAATAATTTTTTGAAAACTTCTCGCAATTATATTTTAATGACTGCATTTACCATGATGCCTTTTGTGTTTTTTTTCCACTTGAATGCAAGGCAGTGCTCCCTTTTTCTTTTTGGATGTCTAAATGATGGCTCCCGTGAGCCTCTTGCTGACGAGCACTGGCGATGCACCTGTGCGCCTACTGAGTGGTACAAAAACCTGTGAAGACTTTTGGCGGCGTTTCAAGCGACCCCTTCAGTTACATATGCTCTCTGCTGATGACAGCCAAAAGCCAGAAACACGTGTCCAGAGATACGGCACTAGCTGCACCTACCTTAGGTGAAAGACTTTCTACAGCGATACAGCACTTGCTGCACCTACTTAGGGTGAATAAGTTTTAGAAAAATTCTCGCAATTATATTTAAATGACTGCATTTACCATGATGCCTTGGGGCTATTTTCCACTTGAATGCAAGGCAGTGTGCTCCCTTTTTCTTTTTGGATGTCTAAATGACGGCTCCCGTGAGCCTCTTGCTGACGAGCACTGGCGATGCACCTGTGCGCCTACTGAGTGGTACAAAAACCTGTGAAGACGTTTGGCGGCATTTCAAGCGACCCCTTCAGTTACATATGCTCTCTGCTGTTGACGGCCGAAAGCCAGAAACACGTGTCCAGAGATACGGCACTCGCTGCACCTACCTTAGGTGAAAGACTTTCTACAGCGATACGGCACTTGCTGCACCTACTTAGGGTGAATAATTTTTGGAAAAATTCTCTCAATTATATTTAAATGACTGCATTTACCATGATGCCTTGGGGCTATTTTCCACTTGAAGGCAAGGCAGTGCGCTCCCTTTTTCTTTTTGGATGTCTAAATGACGGCTCCCGTGAGCCTCTTGCTGACGAGCACTGGCGATGCACCTGTGCGCCTACTGAGTGGTACAAAAACCTGTGAAGACGTTTGGCGGCATTTCAAGCGACCCCTTCAGTTACATATGCTCTCTGCTGATGACGCCCGAAAGCCAGAAACACGTGTCCAGAGATACGGCACTCGCTGCACCTACCTTAGGTGAAAGACTTTCTACAGCGATATGGCACTTGCTGCACCTACTTAGGGTGAATAATTTTTTGAAAAATTCTTGCAATTATATTTAAATGACTGCATTTACCATGATGCCTTGGAGAAATTTTCCACTTGAATGCGAGGCAGTGTGCTCCCTTTTTCTTTTTGGATGTCTAAATGACGGCTTCCGTGAGCCTCTTGCTGACGAGCACTGGCGATGCACCTGTGCGCCTACTGAGTGGTACAAAAACCTGTGAAGACGTTTGGCGGCATTTCAAGCGACCCCTTCAGTTACATATGCTCTGTGCTGATGACGTCCGAAAGCCAGAAACACGTGTCCAGAGATACGGCACTCGCTGCACCTACCTTAGGTGAAAGACTATCTACAGCGATACGGCACTTGTTGCACCTACTTAGGGTGAATCATTTTTGAAAAATTCTCTCAATTATATTTAAATGACTGCATTTACCATGATGCCTTGGGGCTATTTTCCACTTGAATGCAAGGCAGTGTGCTCCCTTTTTCTTTTTGGATGTCTAAATGACGGCTCCCGTGAGCCTCTTGCTGACGAGCACTGGCGATGCACCTGTGTGCCTACTGAGTGGTACAAAAACCTGTGAAGACGTTTGGCGGCATTTCAAGCGACCCCTTCAGTTACATATGCTCTCTGCTGTTGACGGCCGAAAGCCAGAAACACGTGTCCAGAGATTCGGCACTCGCTGCACCTACCTTAGGTGAAAGACTTTCTACAGCGATACGGCACTTGCTGCACCTACTTAGGGTGAATAATTTTTGGAAAAATTCTCTCAATTATATTTAAATGACTGCATTTACCATGATGCCTTGGGGCTATTTTCCACTTGAAGGCAAGGCAGTGCGCTCCCTTTTTCTTTTTGGATGTCTAAATGACGGCTCCCGTGAGCCTCTTGCTGACGAGCACTGGCGATGCACCTGTGCGCCTACTGAGTGGTACAAAAACCTGTGAAGACGTTTGGTGGCATTTCAAGCGACCCCTTCAGTTACATATGCTCTCTGCTGATGACGCCCGAAAGCCAGAAACACGTGTCCAGAGATACGGCACTCGCTGCACCTACCTTAGGTGAAAGACTTTCTACAGCGATATGGCACTTGCTGCACCTACTTAGGGTGAATAATTTTTTGAAAAATTCTTGCAATTATATTTAAATGACTGCATTTACCATGATGCCTTGGAGAAATTTTCCACTTGAATGCGAGGCAGTGTGCTCCCTTTTTCTTTTTGGATGTCTAAATGACGGCTTCCGTGAGCCTCTTGCTGACGAGCACTGGCGATGCACCTGTGCGCCTACTGAGTGGTACAAAAACCTGTGAAGACGTTTGGCGGCATTTCAAGCGACCCCTTCAGTTACATATGCTCTCTGCTGATGACGGCCGAAAGCCAGAAACACGTGTCCAGAGATACGGCACTCGCTGCACCTACCTTAGGTGAAAGACTATCTACAGCGATACGGCACTTGTTGCACCTACTTAGGGTGAATCATTTTTGAAAAATTCTCTCGATTATATTTAAATGACTGCATTTACCATGATGCCTTGGGGCTATTTTCCACTTGAATGCAAGGCAGTGTGCTCCCTTTTTCTTTTTGGATGTCTAAATGACGGCTCCCGTGAGCCTCTTGCTGACGAGCACTGGCGATGCACCTGTGTGCCTACTGAGTGGTACAAAAACCTGTGCAGACGTTTGGCGGCATTTCAAGCGACACCATCAGTTACGTATGCTTTCTGCTGATGACGGCCGAAAGCCAGAAACACGTGTCCAGTGATACGGCACTCGCTGCACCTACCTTAGGTGAAAGACTTTCTACAGCGATACAGCACTTGCTGCACCCACTTAGGGTGAATACGTTTTTGAAAAATTCTCGCAATTATATTTAAATGACAGCATTTACCATGATGCCTTGGGGCTATTTTCCACTTGAATGCAAGGCAGTGTGCTCCCTTTTTCTTTTTGGATGTCTAAATGACGGCTCCCGTGAGCCTCTTGCTGACGAGCACTGGCGATGCACCTGTGCGCCTACTGAGTTGTACAAAAACCTGTGAAGACGTTTGGCGGCATTTCAAGAGACCCCTTCAGTTACATCTGCTCTCTGCTGATAACGGCCGAAAGCCAGAAACACGTGTCCAGAGATACGGCACTCGCTGCACCTACCTTAGGTGAAAGACTTTCTACAGCGATACAGCACTTGCTGCACCTACTTAGGGTGAATAAGTTTTTGAAAAATTCTTGCAATTATATTTAAATGACTGCATTTACCATGATGCCTTGGGGCTATCTTCCACTTGAATGCAAGGCAGTGTGCTCCCTTTTTCTTTTTGGATGTCTAAATGACGGCTCCTGTGAGCCTCTTGCTGACGAGCACTGGCGATGCACCTGTGCGCCTACTGAGTGGTACAAAAACCTGTGAAGACGTTTGGCGGCATTTCAAGCGACCCCTTCAGTTACATATGCTCTCTGCTGATGACGGCCGAAAGCCAGAAACACGCGTCCAGAGATACGGCACTCGCTGCACCTACCTTAGGTGAAAGACTTTCTACAGCGATATAGCACTTGCTGCACCTACTGAGGATTAATAATTTTTTGAAAAATTCTCGCAATTATATTTAAATGACTGCATTTACCATGATGCCTTGGGGCTATTTTCCACTCTAATGCCAGGCAGAGTGCTCCCTTTTTCTTTTTGGATGTCTAAATGACGGCTCCCTTGAGCCTCTTGCTTACGAGCACTGGCGATGCACCTGTGCGCCTACTGAGTGGTACAAAAACCTGTGAAGATGTTTGGCGGCATTTCAAGCGACCCCTTCAGTTACATATGCTCTCTGCTGTTGATTGCCGAAAGCAAGAAACACGTGTCCAGAGATATGGCACTCGCTGCACCTACCTTAGGTGAAAGACTTTCTACAGCGATATGGCACTTGCTGCACTTACTTAGGGTGAATAATTTTTTGAAAAATTCTCGCAATTATATTTAAATGACTGCATTTACCATGATGCCTTGGGGCTATTTTCCACTTGAATGCAAGGCAGAGTGCTCCCTTTTTCTTTTTGGATGTCTAAATGACGGCTCCTGTGAGCCTCTTGCTGACGAGCACTGGCGATGCACCTGTGCGCCTACTGAGTGGTACAAAAACCTGTGAAGACGTTTGGCGGCATTTCAAGCGACCCCTTCAGTTACATATGCTCTCTGCTGATGACGGCCGAAAGCCAGAAACACGTGTCCAGAGATACAACACTCGCTGCACCTACCTTAGGTGAAAGACTTTCTACAGCGATACGGCACTTGTTGCACCTACTTAGGGTGAATAATTTTTTGAAAAATTCTCTCAATTATATTTAAATGACTGCATTTACCATGATGCCTTGGGGCTATTTTCCACTTGAATGCCAGGCAGAGTGCTCCCTTTTTCTTTTTGGATGTCTAAATGACGGCTCCAGTGAGCCTCTTGCTGACGAGCACTGGCGATGCACCTGTGCGCCTACTGAGTGGTACAAAAACCCGTGAAGACGTTTGGCGGCATTTCAAGCGACCCCTTCAGTTACATATGCTCTCTGCTGATGACGGCCGAAAGCCAGAAACACGTGTCCAGAGATACAACACTCGCTGCACCTACCTTAGGTGAAAGACTTTCTACAGCGATACGGCACTTGTTGCACCTACTTAGGGTGAATAATTTTTTGAAAAATTCTCTCAATTATATTTAAATGACTGCATTTACCATGATGCCTTGGGGCTATTTTCCACTTGAATGCAAGGAAGTGTGCTCCCTTTTTCTGTTTAGATGTCTAAATGACGGCTCCAGTGAGCCTCTTGCTGACGAGCACTGGCGATGCACCTGTGCATCTACTGAGTGGTACAAAAACCTGTGAAGACGTTTGGCGGCATTTCAAATGACCCCTTCAGTTACATATGCTGTCTGCTATTGACGGCTGAAAGCCAGAAACACGTGTCCAGAGATACGGCACTCGCTGCACCTACCTTAGGTGAAAGACTTTCTACAGCGATACAGAACTTGCTGCACCTACTTAGGGTGAATATTTTTTTGAAAACTTCTCGCAATTATATTTAAATGACTGCATTTACCATGATGCCTTGGTGTTTTTTTTCCACTTGAATGCAAGGCAGTGCTCCCTTTTTCTTTTTGGATGTCGAAATGACGGCTCCCGTAAGCCTCTTGCTGACGAGCACTGGCGATGCACCTGTGCGCCTACTGAGTGGTACAAAAACCTGTGAAGACTTTTGGCGTCATTTCAAGCGACCCCTTCAGTTACATATGCTCTCTGCAGATGACGGCCAAAAGCCAGAAACGCGTGTCCAGAGATACGGCACTCGCTGCACCTACCTTAGGTGAAAGACTTTCTACAGCGATACAGCACTTGCTCCACCTACTTAGGGTGAATAAGTTTTAGAAAAATTCTCGCAATTATATTTAAATGACTGCATTTAACATGATGCCTTGGGGCTATTTTCCACTTGAAGGCAAGGCAGTGCGCTCCCTTTTTCTTTTTGGATGTCTAAATGACGGCTCCCGTGAGCCTCTTGCTGACGAGCACTGGCGATGCACCTGTGCGCCTACTGAGTGGTACAAAAACCTGTGAAGACGTTTGGCGGCATTTCAAGCGACCCCTTCAGTTACATATGCTCTCTGCTGATGACGGCCGAAAGCCAGAAACACGTGTCCAGAGATACGGCACTCGCTGCACCTACCTTAGGTGAAAGACTTTCTTCAGCGATATGGCACTTGCTGCACCTACTTAGGGTGAATAATTTTTTGAAAAATTCTCGCAATTGTATTTAAATGACTGCATTTACCATGATGCCTTGGGGCTATTTTCCACTTGAATGCAAGGCAGTGTGCTCCCTTTTTCTTTTTGGATGTCTAAATGACGGCTCCAGTGAGCCTCTTGCTGACGAGCACTGGCGATGCACCTGTGCATCTACTGAGTGGTTCAAAAACCTGTGAAGACGTTTGGCGGCATTTCAAGTGACCCCTTCAGTTACATATGCTCTCTGCTGATGACGGCCGAAAGCCAGAAACACGTGTCCAGAGATACGGCACTCGCTGCACCTACCTTAGGTGAAATACTTTCTACAGCGATACATAACTTGCTGCACCTACTTAGGGTGAATATTTTTTTGAAAACTTCTCGCAATTATATTTAAATGACTGCATTTACCATGATGCCTTTTGTGTTTTTTTTCCACTTGAATGCAAGGCAGTGCTCCCTTTTTCTTTTTGTATGTCTAAATGACGGCTCCCGTGAGCCTCTTGCTGACGAGCACTGGCAATGCACCTGTGCGCCTACTGAGTGGTACAAAAACCTGTGAAGACTTTTGGCGGCGTTTCAAGCGACCCCTTCAGTTACATATGCTCTCTGCTGATGACGGCCAAAAGCCAGAAACACGTGTCCAGAGATACGGCACTAGCTGCACCTACCTTAGGTGAAAGACTTTCTACAGCGATACAGCACTTGCTGCACCTACTTAGGGTGAATAAGTTTTAGAAAAATTCTCGCAATTATATTTAAATGACTGCATTTACGATGATGCCTTGGGGCTATTTTCCACTTGAATGCAAGGCAGTGTGCTCCCTTTTTCTTTTTGGATGTCTAAATGACGGCTCCCGTGAGCCTCTTGCTGATGAGCACTGGCGATGCACCTGTGCGCCTACTGAGTGGTACAAAAACCTGTGAAGACGTTTGGCGGCATTTCAAGCTACCCCTTCAGTTACATATGCTCTCTGCGGATGACGGCCGAAAGCCAGAAACACGTGTCCAGAGATACGGCACTCGCTGCACCTACCTTAGGTGAAAGACTTTCTACAGCGATATGGCACTTGCTGCACCTACTTAGGGTGAATAATTTTTTGAAAAATTCTCGCAATTGTATTTAAATGACTGCATTTACCATGATGCCTTGGGGCTATTTTCCACTTGAATGCAAGGCAGTGTGCTCCCTTTTTCTTTTTGGATGTCTAAATGACGGCTCCAGTGAGCCTCTTGCTGACGAGCACTGGCGATGCACCTGTGCATCTACTGAGTGGTACAAAAACCTGCGAAGACGTTTGGCGGCATTTCAAGTGACCCCTTCAGTTACATATGCTCTCTGCTGTTGACGGCCGAAAGCCAGAAACACGTGTCCAGAGATACGGCACTCGCTGCACCTACCTTAGGTGAAAGACTTTCTACAGCGATACAGAACTTGCTGCACCTACTTAGGGTGAATAATTTTTTGACAACTTCTCGCAATTATATTTAAATGACTGCATTTACCATGATGCCTTTTGTGTTTTTTTTCCACTTGAATGCAAGGCAGTGCTCCCTTTTTCTTTTTGGATGTCTAAATGACGGCTCCCGTGAGCCTCTTGCTGACGAGCACTGGCAATGCACCTGTGCGCCTACTGAGTGGTACAAAAACCTGTGAAGACTTTTGGCGGCGTTTCAAGCGACCCCTTCAGTTACATATGCTCTCTGCTGATGACGGCCAAAAGCCAGAAACACGTGTACAGAGATACGGCACTAGCTGCACCTACCTTAGGTGAAAGACTTTCTACAGCGATACAGCACTTGCTGCACCTACTTAGGGTGAATAAGTTTTAGAAAAATTCTTGCAATTATATTTAAATGACTGCATTTACCATGATGCCTTGGGGCTATTTTCCACTTGAATGCAAGGCAGTGTGCTCCCTTTTTCTTTTTGGATGTCTAAATGACGGCTCCCGTGAGCCTCTTGCTGATGAGCACTGGCGATGCACCTGTGCGCCTACTGAGTGGTACAAAAACCTGTGAAGACGTTTGGCGGCATTTCAAGCTACCCCTTCAGTTACATATGCTCTCTGCGGATGACGGCCGAAAGCCAGAAACACGTATCCAGAGATACGGCACTCGCTGCACCTACCTTAGGTGAAAGACTTTCTACAGCGATACAGCACTTGCTGCACCTACTGAGGGTGAATAATTTTTTGAAAAAATCTTGCAATTATATTTAAATGACTGCATTTACCATGATGTCTTGGGGCTATTTTCCACTTGAATGCAAGGCAGAGTGCTCCCTTTTTCTTTTTGGATGTCTAAATGACGGCTCCCGTGAGCCTCTTGCTGACGAGCACTGGCGATGCACCTGTGCGCCTACTGAGTGGTACAAAAACCTGTGAAGACGTTTGGCGGCATTTCAAGCGACCCCTTCATTTACATATGCTCTCTGCTGTTGACGGCCGAAAGCCAGAAACACGTGTCCAGAGATACGGCACTCGCTGCACCTACCTTAGGTGAAAGACTTTCTACAGCGATACAGCACTTGCTGCACCTACTTAGGGTGAATAATTTTTGGAAAAATTCTCTCAATTATATTTAAATGACTGCATTTACCATGATGCCTTGGGGCTATTTTCCACTTGAAGGCAAGGCAGTGCGCTCCCTTTTTCTTTTTGGATGTCAAAATGACGGCTCCCGTGAGCCTCTTGCTGACGAGCACTGGCGATGCACCTGTGCGCCTACTGAGTGGTACAAAAACCTGTGAAGACGTTTGGCAGCATTTCAAGCGACCCCTTCAGTTACATATGCTCTCTGCTGATGACGGCCGAAAGCCAGAAACACGTGTCCAGAGATCCGGCACTTGCTGCACCTACCTTAGGTGAAAGACTTTCTACAGCGATATGACACTTGCTGCACCTACTTAGGGTGAATAATTTTTTGAAAAATTCTCGCAATTGTATTTAAATGACTGCATTTACCATGACGCCTTGGGGCTATTTTCCACTTGAATGCAAGGCAGTGTGCTCCCTTTTTCTTTTTGGATGTCTAAATGACGGCTCCCGTGAGCCTCTTGCTGATGAGCACTGGCGATGCACCTGTGCGCCTACTGAGTGGTACCAAAACCTGTGAAGACGTTTGGCAGCATTTCAAGCGACCCCTTCAGTTACATATGCTCTCTGCGGATGACGGCCGAAAGCCAGTAACACGTGTCCAGAGATACGGCACTCGCTGCACCTACCTTAGGTGAAAGACTTTCTACAGCGATACAGCACTTGCTGCACCTACTGAGGGTGAATAATTTTTTGAAAAAATCTTGCAATTATATTTAAATGACTGCATTTACCATGATGCCTTGGGGCTATTTTCCACTTGAATGCAAGGCAGAGTGCTCCCTTTTTCTTTTTGGATGTCTAAATGACGGCTCCCGTGAGCCTCTTGCTGATGAGCACTGGCGATGCACCTGTGCGCCTACTGAGTGGTACCAAAACCTGTGAAGACGTTTGGCGGCATTTCAAGCTACCCCTTCAGTTACATATGCTCTCTGCGAATGACGGCCGAAAGCCAGTAACACGTGTCCAGAGATACGGCACTCGCTGCACCTACCTTAGGTGAAAGACTTTCTACAGCGATATGGCACTTGCTGCACCTACTTAGGGTGAATAATTTTTTGAAAAATTCTTGCAATTATATTTAAGTGACTGCATTTACCATGATGCCTTGGAGCTATTTTCCACTTGAATGCAAGGCAGTGTGCTCCCTTTTTCTTTTTGGATGTCTAAATGACGGCTCCCGTGAGCCTCTTGCTGACGAGCACTGGCGATGCACCTGTGCGCCTACTGCGTGGTACAAAAACCTGTGAAGACGTTTGGCGGCATTTCAAGCGACCCCTTCAGTTACATATGCTCTCTGCTGTTGACGGCCGAAAGCCAGAAACACGTGTCCAGAGATAGGGCACTCGCTGCACCTACCTTAGGTGAAAGACTTTCTACAGCGATACGGCACTTGTTGCACCTACTTAGGGTGAATCATTTTTGAAAAATTCTCTCAATTATATTTAAATGACTGCATTTACCATGATGCCTTGGTGCTATTTTCCACTTGAATGCAAGGCAGTGTGCTCCCTTTTTCTTTTTGGATGTCTAAATGACGGCTCCCGTGAGCCTCTTGCTGACGAGCACTGGCGATGCACCTGTGTGCCTACTGAGTGGTACAAAAACCTGTGCAGTCGTTTGGCGGCATTTCAAGCGACACCTTCAGTTACGTATGCTTTCTGCTGATGACGGCCGAAAGCCAGAAACACGTGTCCAGTGATACGGCACTCGCTGCACCTACCTTAGGTGAAAGACTTTCTACAGCGATACAGCACTTGCTGCACCCACTTAGGGTGAATAAGTTTTTGAAAAATTCTCGCAATTATATTTAAATGACTGCATTTACCATGATGCCTTGGGGCTATTTTCCACTTGAATGCAAGGCAGTGTGCTCCCTTTTTCTTTTTGGATGTCTAAATGACGGCTCCCGTGAGCCTCTTGCTGACGAGCACTGGCGATGCACCTGTGCGCCTACTGAGTGGTACAAAAACCTGTGAAGACGTTTGGCGGCATTTCAAGCGACCCCTTCAGTTACATATGCTCTCTGCTGATGACGGCCGAAAGCCAGAAACACGCGTCCAGAGATACGGCACTCGCTGCACCTACCTTAGGTGAAAGACTTTCTACAGCGATGTAGCACTTGCTGCACCTACTGAGGATTAATAATTTTTTGTAAAATTCTCGCAATTATATTTAAATGACTGCATTTACCATGATGCCTTGGGGCTATTTTCCACTTGAATGCCAGGCAGAGTGCTCCCTTTTTCTTTTTGGATGTCTAAATGACGGCTCCCTTGAGCCTCTTGCTTACGAGCACTGGCGATGCACCTGTGCGCCTACTGAGTGGTACAAAAACCTGTGAAGATGTTTGGCGGCATTTCAAGCGACCCCTTCAGTTACATATGCTCTCTGCTGTTGATTGCCGAAAGCAAGAAACACGTGTCCAGAGATATGGCACTCGCTGCACCTACCTTAGGTGAAAGACTTTCTACAGCGATATGGCACTTGCTGCACTTACTTAGGGTGAATAATTTTTTGAAAAATTCTCGCAATTATATTTAAATGACTGCATTTACCATGATGCCTTGGGGCTATTTTCCACTTGAATGCAAGGCAGAGTGCTCCCTTTTTCTTTTTGGATGTCTAAATGACGGCTCCTGTGAGCCTCTTGCTGACAAGCACTGGCGATGCACCTGTGCGCCTACTGAGTGGTACAAAAACCCGTGAAGACGTTTGGCGGCATTTCAAGCGACCCCTTCAGTTACATATGCTCTCTGCTGATGACGGCCGAAAGCCAGAAACACGTGTCCAGAGATACAACACTCGCTGCACCTACCTTAGGTGAAAGACTTTCTACAGCGATACGGCACTTGTTGCACCTACTTAGGGTGAATAATTTTTTGAAAAATTCTCTCAATTATATTTAAATGACTGCATTTACCATGATGCCTTGGGGCTATTTTCCACTTGAATGCAAGGCAGTGTGCTCCCTTTTTCTTTTTGGATGTCTAAATGACGGCTCCAGTGAGCCTCTTGCTGACGAGCACTGGCGATGCACCTGTGCATCTACTGAGTGGTACAAAAACCTGTGAAGACGTTTGGCGGCATTTCAAATGACCCCTTCAGTTACATATGTTGTCTGCTGATGACGGCTGAAAGCCAGAAACACGTGTCCAGAGATACGGCACTCGCTGCACCTACCTTAGGTGAAAGACTTTCTACAGAGATACAGAACTTGCTGCACCTACTTAGGGTGAATATTTTTTTGAAAACTTCTCGCAATTATATTTAAATGACTGCATTTACCATGATGCCTTGGTGTTTTTTTTCCACTTGAATGCAAGGCAGTGCTCCCTTTTTCTTTTTGGATGTCGAAATGACGGCTCCCGTGAGCCTCTTGCTGACGTGCACTGGCGATGCACCTGTGCGCCTACTGAGTGGTACAAAAACCTGTGAAGACTTTTGGCGTCATTTCAAGCGACCCCTTCAGTTACATATGCTCTCTGCAGATGACGGCCAAAAGCCAGAAACGCGTGTCCAGAGATACGGCACTCGCTGCACCTACCTTAGGTGAAAGACTTTCTACAGCGATACAGCACTTGCTCCACCTACTTAGGGTGAATAAGTTTTAGAAAAATTCTCGCAATTATATTTAAATGACTGCATTTACCATGATGCCTTGGGGCTATTTTCCACTTGAAGGCAAGGCAGTGCGCTCCCTTTTTCTTTTTGGATGTCTAAATGACGGCTCCCGTGAGCCTCTTGCTGACGAGCACTGGCGATGCACCTGTGCGCCTACTGAGTGGTACAACAACCTGTGAAGACGTTTGGCGGCATTTCAAGGGACCCCTTCAGTTACATATGCTCTCTGCTGATGACGGCCGAAAGCCAGAAACACGTGTCCAGAGATACGGCACTCGCTGCACCTACCTTAGGTGAAAGACTTTCTACAGCGATATGGCACTTGCTGCACCTACTTAGGGTGAATAATTTTTTGAAAAATTCTCGCAATTGTATTTAAATTACTGCATTTACCATGATGCCTTGGGGCTATTTTCCACTTGAATGCAAGGCAGTGTGCTCCCTTTTTCTTTTTGGATGTCTAAATGACGGCTCCAGTGAGCCTCTTGCTGACGAGCACTGGCGATGCACCTGTGCATCTACTGAGTGGTACAAAAACCTGTGAAGACGTTTGGCGGCATTTCAAGTGACCCCTTCAGTTACATATGCTCTCTGCTGATGACGGCCGAAAGCCAGAAACACGTGTCCAGAGATACGGCACTCGCTGCACCTACCTTAGGTGAAAGACTTTCTACAGCGATACAGAACTTGCTGCACCTACTTAGGGTGAATAATTTTTTGAAAACTTCTCGCAATTATATTTAAATGACTGCATTTACCATGATGCCTTTTGTGTTTCTTTTCCACTTGAATGCAAGGCAGTGCTCCCTTTTTCTTTTTGGATGTCTAAATGACGGCTCCCGTGAGCCTCTTGCTGACGAGCACTGGCAATGCACCTGTGCGCCTACTGAGTGGTACAAAAACCTGTGAAGACTTTTGGCGGCGTTTCAAGCGACCCCTTCAGTTACATATGCTCTCTGCTGATGACGGCCAAAAGCCAGAAACACGTGTCCAGAGATACGGCACTAGCTGCACCTACCTTAGGTGAAAGACTTTCTACAGCGATACAGCACTTGCTGCACCTACTTAGGGTGAATAAGTTTTAGAAAAATTCTCGCAATTATATTTAAATGACTGCATTTACCATGATGCCTTGGGGCTATTTTCCACTTGAATGCAAGGCAGTGTGCTCCCTTTTTCTTTTTGGATGTCTAAATGACGGCTCCCGTGAGCCTCTTGCTGATGAGCACTGGCGATGCACCTGTGCGCCTACTGAGTAGTACAAAAACCTGTGAAGACGTTTGGCGGCATTTCAAGCTACCCCTTCAGTTACATATGCTCTCTGCGGATAACGGCCGAAAGCCAGAAACACGTGTCCAGAGATACGGCACTCGCTGCACCTACCTTAGGTGAAAGACTTTCTACAGCGATACAGCACTTGCTGCACCTACTGAGGGTGAATAATTTTTTGAAAAAATCTTGCAATTATATTTAAATGACTGCATTTACCATGATGTCTTGGGGCTATTTTCCACTTGAATGCAAGGCAGAGTGCTCCCTTTTTCTTTTTGGATGTCTAAATGACGGCTCCCGTGAGCCTCTTGCTGACGAGCACTGGCGATGCACCTGTGCGCCTACTGAGTGGTACAAAAACCTGTGAAGACGTTTGGCGGCATTTCAAGCGACCCCTTCAGTTACATATGCTCTCTGCTGATGACGGCCGAAAGCCAGAAACACGTGTCCAGAGATACGGCACTCGCTGCACCTACCTTAGCTGAAAGACTTTCTACAGCGATATGGCACTTGCTGAACCTACTTAGGGTGAATAATTTTTTGAAAAATTCTCGCAATTGTATTTAAATGACTGCATTTACCATGATGCCTTGGGGCTATTTTCCACTTGAATGCAAGGCAGTGTGCTCCCTTTTTCTTTTTGGATGTCTAAATGACGGCTCCAGTGAGCCTCTTGCTGACGAGCACTGGCGATGCACCTGTGCATCTACTGAGTGGTACAAAAACCTGTGAAGACGTTTGGCGGCATTTCAAGTGACCCCTTCAGTTACATATGCTCTCTGCTGTTGACGGCCGAAAGCCAGAAACACGTGTCCAGAGATACGGCACTCGCTGCACCTACCTTAGGTGAAAGACTTTCTACAGCGATACAGCACTTGCTGCACCTACTGAGGGTGAATAATTTTTTGAAAAAATCTTGCAATTATATTTAAATGACTGCATTTACCATGATGTCTTGGGGCTATTTTCCACTTGAATGCAAGGCAGAGTGCTCCCTTTTTCTTTTTGGATGTCTAAATGACGGCTCCCGTGAGCCTCTTGCTGACGAGCACTGGCGATGCACATGTGCGCCTACTGAGTGGTACAAAAACCTGTGAAGACGTTTGGCGGCATTTCAAGAGACCCCTTCAGTTACATATGCTCTCTGCTGATGACGGCCGAAAGCCAGAAACACGTGTCCAGAGATACGGCACTCGCTGCACCTACCTTAGGTGAAAGACTTTCTACAGCGATATGGCACTTGCTGCACCTACTTAGGGTGAATAATTTTTTGAAAAATTCTTGCAATTATATTTAAGTGACTGCTTTTACCATGATGCCTTGGAGCTATTTTCCACTTGAATGCAAGGCAGTGTGCTCCCTTTTTCTTTTAGGATGTCTAAATTACGGCTCCCGTGAGCCTCTTGCTGACGAGCACTGGCGATGCACCTGTGCGCCTACTGAGTGGTACAAAAACCTGTGAAGACGTTTGGCGGCATTTCAAGCGACCCCTTCAGTTACATATGCTCTCTGCTGTTGACGGCCGAAAGCCAGAAACACGTGTCCAGAGATACGGCACTCGCTGCACCTACCTTAGGTGAAAGA
The DNA here is from genome assembly GCF_031143425.1 of Pleurodeles waltl. Lineage (NCBI taxonomy): Eukaryota > Metazoa > Chordata > Amphibia > Caudata > Salamandridae > Pleurodeles > Pleurodeles waltl. The sequence goes on from NC_090451.1 coordinate 367,840,310, forward strand.
CTTTCTACAGCGATACGGCACTTGCTGCACCTACTTAGGGTGAATAATTTTTGGAAAAATTCTCTCAATTATATTTAAATGACTGCATTTACCATGATGCCTTGGGGCTATTTTCCACTTGAAGGCAAGGCAGTGCGCTCCCTTTTTCTTTTTGGATGTCTAAATGACGGCTCCCGTGAGCCTCTTGCTGACGAGCACTGGCGATGCACCTGTGCGCCTACTGAGTGGTACAAAAACCTGTGAAGACGTTTGGCAGCATTTCAAGCGACCCCTTCAGTTACATATGCTCTCTGCTGATGACGGCCGAAAGCCAGAAACACGTGTCCAGAGATACGGCACTCGCTGCACCTACCTTAGGTGAAAGACTTTCTACAGCGATATGGCACTTGCTGCACCTACTTAGGGTGAATAATTTTTTGAAAAATTCTCGCAATTGTATTTAAGTGACTGCATTTACCATGATGCCTTGGGGCTATTTTCCACTTGAATGCAAGGCAGTGTGCTCCCTTTTTCTTTTTGGATGTCTAAATGACGGCTCCAGTGAGCCTCTTGCTGACGAGCACGGGCGATGCACCTGTGCATCTACTGAGTGGTACAAAAACCTGTGAAGACGTTTGGCGGCATTTCAAGTGACCCCTTCAGTTACATATGCTCTCTGCTGATGACGGCCGAAAGCCAGAAACACGTGTCCAGAGATACGGCACTCGCTGCACCTACCTTAGGTGAAAGACTTTCTACAGCGGTACAGAACTTGCTGCACCTACTTAGGGTGAATAATTTTTTGAAAACTTCTCGCAATTATATTTAAATGACTGCATTTACCATGATGCCTTTTGTGTTTTTTTTCCACTTGAATGCAAGGCAGTGCTCCCTTTTTCTTTTTGGATGTCTAAATGATGGCTCCCGTGAGCCTCTTGCTGACGAGCACTGGCGATGCACCTGTGCGCCTACTGAGTGGTACAAAAATCTGTGAAGACTTTTGGCAGCGTTTCAAGCGACCCCTTCAGTTACATATGCTCTCTGCTGATGACGGCCAAAAGCCAGAAACACGTGTCCAGAGATACGGCACTAGCTGCACCTACCTTAGGTGAAAGACTTTCTACAGCGATACAGCACTTGCTGCACCTACTTAGGTTGAATAAGTTTTAGAAAAATTCTCGCAATTATATTTAAATGACTGTATTTACCATGATGCCTTGGGGCTATTTTCCACTTGAATGCAAGGCAGTGTGCTCCCTTTTTCTTTTTGGATGTCTAAATGACGGCTCCCGTGAGCCTCTTGCTGATGAGCACTGGCGATGCACCTGTGCGCCTACTGAGTGGTACCAAAACCTGTGAAGACATTTGGCGGCATTTCAAGCTACCCCTTCAGTTACATATGCTCTCTGCGGATGACGGCCGAAAGCCAGAAACACGTGTCCAGAGATACGGCACTCGCTGCACCTACCTTAGGTGAAAGACTTTCTACAGCGATACAGCACTTGCTGCACCTACTGAAGGTGAATAATTTTTTGAAAAAATCTTGCAATTATATTTAAATGACTGCATTTACCATGATGCCTTGGGGCTATTTTCCACTTGAATGCAAGGCAGAGTGCTCCCTTTTTCTTTTTGGATGTCTAAATGACGGCTCCCGTGAGCCTCTTGCTGACGAGCACTGGCGATGCACCTGTGCGCCTACTGAGTTGTACAAAAACCTGTGAAGACGTTTGGCGGCATTTCAAGCGACCCCTTCAGTTACATATCCTCTCTGCTGATGATGGCCGAAAGCCAGAAACACGTGTCCAGAGATACGGCACTCGCTGCACCTACCTTAGGTGAAAGACTTTCTACAGCGATACGGCACTTGCTGCACCTACTTAGGGTGAATAATTTTTGGAAAAATTCTCTCAATTATATTTAAATGACTGCATTTACCATGATGCCTTGGGGCTATTTTGCACTTGAAGGCAAGGCAGTGCGCTCCCTTTTTCTTTTTGGATGTCTAAATGACGGCTCCCGTGAGCCTCTTGCTGACGAGCACTGGCGATGCACCTGTGCGCCTACTGAGTGGTACAAAAACCTGTGAAGACGTTTGGCAGCATTTCAAGCGACCCCTTCAGTTACATATGCTCTCTGCTGATGACGGCCGAAAGCCAGAAACACATGTCCAGAGATACGGCACTCGCTGCACCTACCTTAGGTGAAAGACTTTCTACAGCGATATGGCACTTGCTGCACCTACTTAGGGTGAATAATTTTTTGAAAAATTCTCGCAATTGTATTTAAGTGACTGCATTTACCATGATGCCTTGGGGCTATTTTCCACTTGAATGCAAGGCAGTGTGCTCCCTTTTTCTTTTTGGATGTCTAAATGACGGCTCCAGTGAGCCTCTTGCTGACGAGCACGGGCGATGCACCTGTGCATCTACTGAGTGGTACAAAAACCTGTGAAGACGTTTGGCGGCATTTCAAGTGACCCCTTCAGTTACATATGCTCTCTGCTGATGACGGCCGAAAGCCAGAAACACGTGTCCAGAGATACGGCACTCGCTGCACCTACCTTAGGTGAAAGACTTTCTACAGCGATACAGAACTTGCTGCACCTACTTAGGGTGAATAATTTTTTGAAAACTTCTCGCAATTATATTTAAATGACTGCATTTACCATGATGCCTTTTGTGTTTTTTTTCCACTTGAATGCAAGGCAGTGCTCCCTTTTTCTTTTTGGATGTCTAAATGATGGCTCCCGTGAGCCTCTTGCTGACGAGTACTGGCGATGCACCTGTGCGCCTACTGAGTGGTACAAAAATCTGTGAAGACTTTTGGCAGCGTTTCAAGCGACCCCTTCAGTTACATATGTTCTCTGCTGATGACGGCCAAAAGCCAGAAACACGTGTCCAGAGATACGGCACTAGCTGCACCTACCTTAGGTGAAAGACTTTCTACAGCGATACAGCACTTGCTGCACCTACTTAGGGTGAATAAGTTTTAGAAAAATTCTCGCAATTATATTTAAATGACTGTATTTACCATGATGCCTTGGGGCTATTTTCCACTTGAATGCAAGTCAGAGTGCTCCCTTTTTCTTTTTGGATGTGTAAATGACGGCTCCCGTGAGCCTCTTGCTGACGAGCACTGGCGATGCACCTGTGCGCCTACTAAGTGGTACAAAAACCTGTGAAGACGTTTGGCGGCATTTCAAGCGACCCCTTCAGTTACATATGCTCTCTGCTGATGACGGCCGAAAGCCAGAAACACGTGTCCAGAGATACGGCACTCGCTGCACCTACCTTAGGTGAAAGACTTTCTACAGCGATATGGCACTTGCTGCACCTACTTAGGATGAATAATTTTTTGAAAAATTCTTGCAATTATATTTAAGTGACTGCATTTACCATGATGCCTTGGAGCTATTTTCCACTTGAATGCAAGGCAGTGTGCTCCCTTTTTCTTTTTGGATGTCTAAATGATGGCTCACGTGAGCCTCTTGCTGACGAGCACTGGCGATGCACCTGTGCGCCTACTGAGTGGTACAAAAACCTGTGAAGACGTTTGGCGGCATTTCAAGCGACCCCTTCAGTTACATATGCTCTCTGCTGTTGACGGCCGAAAGCCAGAAACACGTGTCCAGAGATACGGCACTCGCTGCACCTACCTTAGGTGAAAGACTTTCTACAGCGATACGGCACTTGCTGCACCTACTTAGGGTGAATAATTTTGGGAAAAATTCTCTCAATTATATTTAAATGACTGCATTTACCATGATGCCTTGGGGCTATTTTCCACTTGAAGGCAAGGCAGTGCGCTCCCTTTTTCTTTTTGGATGTCTAAATGACGGCTCCCGTGAGCCTCTTGCTGACGAGCACTGGCGATGCACCTGTGCGCCTACTGAGTGGTACAAAAACCTGTGAAGATGTTTGGCGGCATTTCAAGCGACCCCTTCAGTTACATATGCTCTCTGCTGATGACGGCCGAAAGCCAGAAACACGTGTCCAGAGATACGGCACTCGCTGCACCTACCTTAGGTGAAAGACTTTCTACAGCGATATGGCACTTGCTGCACCTACTTAGGGTGAATAATTTTTTGAAAAATTCTTGCAATTATATTAAAATGACTGCATTTACCATGATGCCTTGGAGAAATTTTCCACTTGAATGCAAGGCAGTGTGCTCCCTTTTTCTTTTTGGATGTCTAAATGACGGCTTCCGTGAGCCTCTTGCTGACGAGCACTGGCGATGCACCTGTGCACCTACTGAGTGGTACAAAAACCTGTGAAGACGTTTGGCGGCATTTCAAGCGACCCCTTCAGTTACATATGCTCTCTGCTGATGATGGCCGAAAGCCAGAAACACGTGTCCAGAGATACGGCACTCGCTGCACCTACCTTAGGTGAAAGACTATCTACAGCGATAAGGCACTTGTTGCACCTACTTAGGGTGAATCATTTTTGAAAAATTCTCTCAATTATATTTAAATGACTGCATTTACCATGATGCCTTGGGGCTATTTTCCACTTGAATGCAAGGCAGTGTGCTCCCTTTTTCTTTTTGGATGTCTAAATGACGGCTCCGGTGAGCCTCTTGCTGACGAGCACTGGCGATGCACCTGTGTGCCTACTGAGTGGTAAAAAAACCTGTGCAGACGTTTGGCGGCATTTCAAGCGACACCTTCAGTTACGTATGCTTTCTGCTGATGACGGCCGAAAGCCAGAAACCCGTGTCCAGAGATACGGCACTCGCTGCACCTACATTAGGTGAAAGACTTTCTACAGCGATACGGCACTTGCTGCATCTAATTAGGGTGAATAATTTTTAGAAAAATTCTCGCAATTATATTTAAATGACTGCATTTACCATGATGCCTTGGGGCTATTTTCCACTTGAATGCAAGGCAGTGTGCTCCCTTTTTCTTTTTGGAAGTCTAAATGACGGCTCCCGTGAGCCTCTTGCTGACGAGCACTGGCGATGCACCTGTGCGCCTACTGAGTGGTACAAAAACCTGTGAAGACGTTTGGCGGCATGTAAAGCGACCCCTTCAGTTACATATGCTCTCTGCTGATGACGGCCGAAAGCCAGAAACACGTGTCCAGTGATACGGCACTCGCTGCACCTACCTTAGGTGAAAGACTTTCTACAGCGATACAGCACCTGCTGCACCCAATTAGGGTGAATAAGTTTTTGAAAAATTCTCGCAATTATATTTAAATGACTGCATTTACCATGATGCCTTGGGGCTATTTTCCACTTGAATGCAAGGCAGTGTGCTCCCTTTTTCTTTTTGGATGTCTAAATGACGGCTCCCGTGAGCCTCTTGCTAACGAGCACTGGTGATGCACCTGTGCGCCTACTGAGTTGTACAAAAACCTGTGAAGACGTTTGGCGGCATTTCAAGCGACCCCTTCAGTTACATATGCTCTCTGCTGATGACGGCCGAAAGCCAGAAACACGTGTCCAGAGATACGGCACTCGCTGCACCTACCTTAGGTGAAAGACTTTCTACAGCGATACAGCACTTGCTGCACCTACTTAGGGTGAATACGTTTTTGAAAAATTCTCGCAATTATATTTAAATGACTGCATTTACCATGATGCCTTGGGGCTATTTTCCACTTGAATGCAAGGCAGTGTGCTCCCTTTTTCTTTTTGGATGTCTAAATGACGGCTCCCGTGAGCCTCTTGCTGACGAGCACTGGCGATGCACCTGTGCGCCTACTGAGTGGTACAAAAACCTGTGAAGACGTTTGGCGGCATTTCAAGCGACCCCTTCAGTTACATATGCTCTCTGCTGATGACGGCCGAAAGCCAGAAACACGTGTCCAGAGATACGGCACTCGCTGCACCTACCTTAGGTGAAAGACTTTCAACAGCGATGTAGCACTTGCTGCACCTACTGAGGATTAATAATTTTTTGAAAAATTCTCGCAATTATATTTAAATGACTGCATTTACCATGATGCCTTGGGGCTATTTTCCACTTGAATGCCAGGCAGAGTGCTCCCTTTTTCTTTTTGGATGTCTAAATGACGGCTCCCTTGAGCCTCTTGCTTACGAGCACTGGCGATGCACCTGTGCGCCTACTGAGTGGTACAAAAACCTGTGAAGATGTTTGGCGGCATTTCAAGCGACCCCTTCAGTTACATATGCTCTCTGCTGTTGATTGCCGAAAGCAAGAAACACGTGTCCAGAGATATGGCACTCGCTGCACCTACCTTAGTTGAAAGACTTTCTACAGCGATATGGCACTTGCTGCACCTACTTAGGGTGAATAATTTTTTGAAAAATTCTCGCAATTATATTTAAATGACTGCATTTACCATGATGCCTTGGGGCTATTTTCCACTTGAATGCAAGGCAGAGTGCTCCCTTTTTCTTTTTGGATGTCTAAATGACGGCTCCTGTGAGCCTCTTGCTGACGAGCACTGGCGATGCACCTGTGCGCCTACTGAGTGGTACAAAAACCCGTGAAGACGTTTGGCGGCATTTCAAGCGACCCCTTCAGTTACATATGCTCTCTGCTGATGACAGCCGAAAGCCAGAAACACGTGTCCAGAGATACAACACTCGCTGCACCTACCTTAGGTGAAAGACTTTCTACAGCGATACGGCACTTGTTGCACCTACTTAGGGTGAATAATTTTTTTAAAAATTCTCTCAATTATATTTAAATGACTGCATTTACCATGATGCCTTTGGGCTATTTTCCACTTGAATGCAAGGCAGTGTGCTCCCTTTTTCTTTTTGGATGTCTAAATGACGGCTCCAGTGAGCCTCTTGCTGACGAGCACTGGCGATGCACCTGTGCATCTACTGAGTGGTACAAAAACCTGTGAAGACGTTTGGGGGCATTTCAAATGACCCCTTCAGTTACATATGCTCTCTGCTGATGACGGCTGAAAGCCAGAAACACGTGTCCAGAGATACGGCACTCGCTGCACCTACCTTAGGTGAAAGACTTTCTACAGCGATACAGAACTTGCTGCACCTACTTAGGGTGAATATTTTTTTGAAAACTTCTCGCAATTATATTTAAATGACTGCATTTACCATGATGCCTTGGTGCTTTTTTTCCACTTGAATGCAAGGCAGTGCTCCCTTTTTCTTTTTGGATGTCGAAATGACGGCTCCCGTGAGCCTCTTGCTGACGAGCACTGGCGATGCACCTGTGCGCCTACTGAGTGGTACAAAAACCTGTGAAGACTTTTGGCGGCGTTTCAAGCGACCCCTTCAGTTACATATGCTCTCTGCTGATGACGGCCAAAAGCCAGAAACACGTGTCCAGAGATACGGCACTAGCTGCACCTACCTTAGGTGAAAGACTTTCTACAGCGATACAGCACTTGCTGCACCTACTTAGGGTGAATAAGTTTTAGAAAAATTCTCGCAATTATATTTAAATGACTGCATTTACCATGATGCCTTGGGGCTATTTTCCACTTGAATGCAAGGCAGTGTGCTCCCTTTTTCTATTTGGATGTCTAAATGATGGCTCCCGTGAGCCTCTTGCTGATGAGCACTGGCGATGCACCTGTGCGCCTACTGAGTGGTCCAAAAACCTGTGAAGACGTTTGGCGGCATTTCAAGCGACCCCTTCAGTTACATATGCTCTCTGCTGATGACGGCCGAAAGCCAGAAACACGTGTCCAGAGATACGGCACTCGCTGCACCTACCTTAGGTGAAAGACTTTCTACAGCGATATGGCACTTGCTGCACCTACTTAGGGTGAATAATTTTTTGAAAAATTCTCGCAATTGTATTTAAATGACTGCATTTACCATGATGCCTTGGGGCTATTTTCCACTTGAATGCAAGGCAGTGTGCTCCCTTTTTCTTTTTGGATGTCTAAATGACGGCTCCAGTGAGCCTCTTGCTGACGAGCACTGGCGATGCACCTGTGCATCTACTGAGTGGTACAAAAACCTGTGAAGACGTTTGGCGGCATTTCAAGTGACCCCTTCAGTTACATATGCTCTCTGCTGATGACGGCCGAAAGCCAGAAACACGTGTCCAGAGATACAGCACTCGCTGCACCTACCTTAGGTGAAAGACTTTCTACAGCGATACAGAACTTGCTGCACCTACTTAGGGTGAATAATTTTTTGACAACTTCTCGCAATTATATTTAAATGACTGCATTTACCATGATGCCTTTTGTGTTTTTTTCCACTTGAATGCAAGGCAGTGCTCCCTTTTTCTTTTTGGATGTCTAAATGATGGCTCCCGTGAGCCTCTTGCTGACGAGCACTGGCGATGCTCCTGTGCGCCTACTGAGTGGTACAAAAACCTGTGAAGACTTTTGGCGTCGTTTCAAGCGACCCCTTCAGTTACATATGCTCTCTGCTGATGACGGCCAAAAGCGAGAAACACGTGTCCAGAGATACGGCACTAGCTGCACCTACCTTAGGTGAAAGACTTTCTACAGCGATACAGCACTTGCTGCACCTACTTAGGGTGAATAAGTTTTAGAAAAATTCTCGCAATTATATTTAAATGACTGCATTTACCATGATGCCTTGGGGCTATTTTCCAAGTGAATGCAAGGCAGTGTGCTCCCTTTTTCTTTTTGGATGTCTAAATGACGGCTCCCGTGAGCCTCTTGCTGATGAGCACTGGCGATGCACCTGTGCGCCTACTGAGTGGTACCAAAACCTGTGAAGACGTTTGGCGGCATTTCAAGCTACCCCTTCAGTTACATATGCTCTCTGCGGATGACGCCCGAAAGCCAGAAACACGTGTCCAGAGATACGGCACTCGCTGCACCTACCTTAGGTGAAAGACTTTCTACAGCGATACAGCACTTGCTGCACCTACTGAGGGTGAATAATTTTTTGAAAAAATCTTGCAATTATATTTAAATGACTGCATTTACCATGATGCCTTGGGGCTATTTTCCACTTGAATGCAAGGCAGAGTGCTCCCTTTTTCTTTTTGGATGTCTAAATGACGGCTCCCGTGAGCCTCTTGCTGACGAGCACTGGCGATGCACCTGTGCGCCTACTGAGTGGTACAAAAACCTGTGAAGACGTTTGGCGGCATTTCAAGCGACCCCTTCAGTTACATATGCTCTCTGCGGATGACGGCCGAAAGCCAGAAACACGTGTCCAGAGATACGGCACTCGCTGCACCTACCTTAGGTGAAAGACTTTCTACAGCGATATGGCACTTGCTGCACCTACTTAGGGTGAATAATTTTTTGAAAAATTCTTGCAATTATATTTAAGTGACTGCATTTACCATGATGCCTTGGAGCTATTTTCCACTTGAATGCAAGGCAGTGTGCTCCCTTTTTCTTTTTGGATGTCTAAATGATGGCTCCCGTGAGCCTCTTGCTGACGAGCACTGGCGATGCACCTGTGCGCCTACTGAGTGGTACAAAAACCTGTGGAGACGTTTGGCGGCATTTCAAGCGACCCCTTCAGTTACATATGCTCTCTGCTGTTGACGGCCGAAAGCCAGAAACACGTGTCCAGAGATACGGCACTCGCTGCACCTACCTTAGGTGAAAGACTTTCTACAGCGATATGGCACTTGCTGCACCTACATAGGGTGAATAATTTTTTGAAAAATTCTTGCAATTATATTTAAATGACTGCATTTACCATGATGCCTTGGAGAAATTTTCCACTTGAATGCAAGGCAGTGTGCTCCCTTTTTCTTTTTGGATGTCTAAATGACGGCTTCCGTGAGCCTCTTGCTGACGAGCACTGGCGATGCACCTGTGCGCCTACTGAGTGGTACAAAAACCTGTGAAGACGTTTGGCGGCATTTCAAGCGACCCCTTCAGTTACATATGCTCTCTGCTGATGACGGCCGAAAGCCAGAAACACGTGTCCAGAGATACAGCACTCGCTGCACCTACCTTAGGTGAAAGACTTTCTACAGCGATACAGAACTTGCTGCACCTACTTAGGGTGAATAATTTTTTGAAAACTTCTCGCAATTATATTTAAATGACTGCATTTACCATGATGCCTTTTGTGTTTTTTTTCCACTTGAATGCAAGGCAGTGCTCCCTTTTTCTTTTTGGATGTCTAAATGATGGCTCCCGTGAGCCTCTTGCTGACGAGCACTGGCGATGCACCTGTGCGCCTACTGAGTGGTACAAAAACCTGTGAAGACTTTTGGCGTCGTTTCAAGCGACCCCTTCAGTTACATATGCTCTCTGCTGATGACGGCCGAAAGCCAGAAACACGTGTCCAGAGATACGGCACTAGCTGCACCTACCTTAGGTGAAAGACTTTCTACAGCGATACAGCACTTGCTGCACCTACTTAGGGTGAATAAGTTTTAGAAAAATTCTCGCAATTTTATTTAAATGACTGCATTTACCATGATGCCTTGGGGCTATTTTCCACTTGAATGCAAGGCAGTGTGCTCCCTTTTTCTTTTTGGATGTCTAAATGACGGCTCCCGTGAGCCTCTTGCTGATGAGCACTGGCGATGCACCTGTGCGCCTACTGAGTGGTACCAAAACCTGTGAAGACGTTTGGCGGCATTTCAAGCTACCCCTTCAGTTACATATGGTCTCTGCGGATGACGGCCGAAAGCCAGAAACACGTGTCCAGAGATACGGCACTCGCTGCACCTACCTTAGGTGAAAGACTTTCTACAGCGATACAGCACTTGCTGCACCTACTGAGGGTGAATAATTTTTTGAAAAAATCTTGCAATTATATTTAAATGACTGCATTTACCATGATGCCTTGGGGCTATTTTCCACTTGAATGCAAGGCAGTGTGCTCCCTTTTTCTTTTTGGATGTCTAAATGACGGCTCCCGTGAGCCTCTTGCTGATGAGCACTGGCGATGCACCTGTGCGCCTACTGAGCTGTACAAAAACCTGTGAAGACATTTGGCGGCATTTCAAGCGACCCCTTCAGTTACATATGCTCTCTGCGGATGACGGCCGAAAGCCAGAAACACGTGTCCAGAGATACGGCACTCGCTGCACCTACCTTAGGTGAAAGACTTTCTACAGCGATACAGCACTTGCTGCACCTACTTAGGGTGAATACGTTTTTGAAAAATTCTCGCAATTATATTTAAATGACTGCATTTACCATGATGCCTTGGGGCTATTTTCCACTTGAATGCAAGGCAGTGTGCTCCCTTTTTCTTTTTGGATGTCTAAATGACGGCTCCTGTGAGCCTCCTGCTGACGAGCACTGGCGATGCACCTGTGCGCCTACTGAGTGGTACAAAAACCTGTGAAGACGTTTGGCGGCATTTCAAGCGACCCCTTCAGTTACATATGCTCTCTGCTGATGACGGCCGAAAGCCAGAAACACGTGTCCAGAGATACGGCACTCGCTGCACCTACCTTAGGTGAAAGACTTTCTACAGCGATATAGCACTTGCTGCACCTACTGAGGATTAATAATTTTTTGAAAAATTCTCGCAATTATATTTAAATGACTGCATTTACCATGATGCTTTGGGGCTATTTTCCACTTGAATGCAAGGCAGAGTGCTCCCTTTTTCTTTTTGGATGTCTAAATGACGGCTCCCTTGAGCCTCTTGCTTACGAGCACTGGCGATGCACCTGTGCGCCTACTGAGTGGTACAAAAACCTGTGAAGATGTTTGGCGGCATTTCAAGCGACCCCTTCAGTTACATATGCTCTCTGCTGTTGATGGCCGAAAGCAAGAAACACGTGTCCAGAGATATGGCACTCGGTGCACCTACCTTAGGTGAAAGACTTTCTACAGCGATATGGCACTTGCTGCACCTACTTAGGGTGAATAATTTTTTGAAAAATTCTCGCAATTATATTTAAATGACTGCATTTACCATGATGCCTTGGGGCTATTTTCCACTTGAATGCAAGGCAGAGTGCTCCCTTTTTCTTTTTGGATGTCTAAATGACGGCTCCAGTGAGCCTCTTGCTGACGAGCACTGGCGATGCACCTGTGCACCTACTGAGTGGTACAAAAACGCGTGAAGACGTTTGGCGGCATTGCAAGCGACCCCTTCAGTTACATATGCTCTCTGCTGATGACGGCCGAAAGCCAGAAACACGTGTCCAGAGATACAACACTCGCTGCACCTACCTTAGGTGAAAGACTTTCTACAGCGATACGGCACTTGTTGCACCTACTTAGGGTGAATCATTTTTTGAAAAATTCTCTCAATTATATTTAAATGACTGCATTTACCATGATGCCTTGGGGCTATTTTCCACTTGAATGCAAGGCAGTGTGCTCCCTTTTTCTTTTTGGATGTCTAAATGACGGCTCCAGTGAGCCTCTTGCTGACGAGCACTGGCGATGCACCTGTGCATCTACTGAGTGGTACAAAAACCTGTGAAGACGTTTGGCGGCATTTCAAATGACCCCTTCAGTTACATATGCTCTCTGCTGATGACGGCCGAAAGCCAGAAACACGTGTCCAGAGATACGGCACTCGCTGCACCTACCTTAGGTGAAAGACTTTCTACAGCGATACAGAACTTGCTGCACCTACTTAGGGTGAATATTTTTTTGAAAACTTCTTGCAATTATATTTAAATGACTGCATTTACCATGATGCCTTGGTGGTTTTTTTCCACTTGAATGCAAGGCAGTGCTCCCTTTTTCTTTTTGGATGTCGAAATGACGGCTCCCGTGAGCCTCTTGCTGACGAGCACTGGCGATGCACCTGTGCGCCTACTGAGTGGTACAAAAACCTGTGAAGACTTTTGGCGTCATTTCAAACGACCCCTTCAGTTACATATGCTCTCTGCTGATGACGGCCAAAAGCCAGAAAAGCGTGTCCAGAGATACGGCACTCGCTGCACCTACCTTAGGTGAAAGACTTTCTACAGCGATACAGCACTTGCTGCACCTACTTAGGGTGAATAAGTTTTAGAAAAATTCTCGCAATTATATTTAAATGACTGCATTTACCATGATGCCTTGGGGCTATTTTCCACTTGAAGGCAAGGCAGTGCGCTCCCTTTTTCTTTTTGGATGTCTAAATGACGGCTTCCGTGAGCCTCTTGCTGACGAGCACTGGCGATGCACCTGTGCGCCTACTGAGTGGTACAAAAACCTGTGAAGACGTTTGCCGGCATTTCAAGCGACCCCTTCAGTTACATATGCTCTCTGCTGATGACGGCCGAAAGCCAGAAACACGTGTCCAGAGATACAGCACTCGCTGCACCTACCTTAGGTGAAAGACTTTCTACAGCGATACAGAACTTGCTGCACCTACTTATGGTGAATAATTTTTTGAAAACTTCTCGCAATTATATTTAAATGACTGCATTTACCATGATGCCTTTTGTGTTTTTTTTCCACTTGAATGCAAGGCAGTGCTCCCTTTTTCTTTTTGGATGTCTAAATGATGGCTCCCGTGAGCCTCTTGCTGACGAGCACTGGCGATGCACCTGTGCGCCTACTGAGTGGTACAAAAACCTGTGAAGACTTTTGGCGTCGTTTCAAGCGACCCCTTCAGTTACATATGCTCTCTGCTTATGACGGCCAAAAGCCAGAAACACGTGTCCAGAGATACGGCACTAGCTGCACCTACCTTAGGAGAAAGACTTTCTATAGCGATACAGCACTTGCTGCACCTACTTAAGGTGAATAAGTTTTAGAAAAATTCTCGCAATTATATTTAAATGACTGCATTTACCATGATGCCTTGGGGCTATTTTCCACTTGAATGCAAGGCAGTGTGCTCCCTTTTTCTTTTTGGATGTCTAAATGACGACTCCCGTGAGCCTCTTGCTGATGAGCACTGGCGATGCACCTGTGCGCCTACTGAGTGGTACCAAAACCTGTGAAGACGTTTGGCGGCATTTCAAGCTACCCCTTCAGTTACATATGCTCTCTGCGGATGACGCCCGAAAGCCAGAAACACGTGTCCAGAGATACGGCACTCGCTGAACCTACCTTAGGTGAAAGACTTTCTACAGCGATACAGCACTTGCTGCACCTACTGAGGGTGAATAATTTTTTGAAAAAATCTTGCAATTATATTTAAATGACTGCATTTACCATGATGCCTTGGGGCTATTTTCCACTTGAATGCAAGGCAGAGTGCTCCCTTTTTCTTTTTGGATGTCTAAATGACGGCTCCCGTGAGCCTCTTGCTGACGAGCACTGGCGATGCACCTGTGCGCCTACTGAGTGGTACAAAAACCTGTGAAGACGTTTGGCGGCATTTCAAGCGACCCCTTCAGTTACATATGCTCTCTGCTGATGACGGCCGAAAGCCAGAAACACGTGTCCAGAGATACGGCACTCGCTGCACCTACCTTAGGTGAAAGACTTTCTACAGCGATATGGCACTTGCTGCACCTACTTAGGGTGAATAATTTTTTGAAAAATTCTTGCAATTATATTTAAGTGACTGCATTTACCATGATGCCTTGGAGCTATTTTCCACTTGAATGCAAGGCAGTGTGCTCCCTTTTTCTTTTTGGATGTCTAAATGATGGCTCCCGTGAGCCTCTTGCTGACGAGCACTGGCGATGCACCTGTGCGCCTACTGAGTGGTACAAAAACCTGTGAAGACGTTTGGCGGCATTTCAAGCGACCCCTTCAGTTACATATGCTCTCTGCTGTTGACGGCCGAAAGCCAGAAACACGTGTCCAGAGATACGGCACTCGCTGCACCTACCTTAGGTGAAAGACTTTCTACAGCGATACGGCACTTGCTGCACCTACTTAGGGTGAATAATTTTTGGAAAAATTCTCTCAATTATATTTAAATGACTGCATTTACCATGATGCCTTGGGGCTATTTTCCACTTGAAGGCAAGGCAGTGCGCTCCCTTTTTCATTTTGGATGTCTAAATGACGGCTCCCGTGAGCCTCTTGCTGACGAGCACTGGCGATGCACCTGTGCGCCTACTGAGTGGTACAAAAACCTGTGAAGACGTTTGGCGGCATTTCAAGCGACCCCTTCAGTTACATATGCTCTCTGCTGATGACGGCCGAAAGCCAGAAACACGTGTCCAGAGATACGGCACTCGCTGCACCTACCTTAGGTGAAAGACTTTCTACAGCGATATGGCACTTGCTGCACCTACATAGGGTGAATAATTTTTTGAAAAATTCTTGCAATTATATTTAAATGACTGCATTTACCATGATGCCTTGGAGAAATTTTCCACTTGAATGCAAGGCAGTGTGCTCCCTTTTTCTTTTTGGATGTCTAAATGACGGCTTCCGTGAGCCTCTTGCTGACGAGCACTGGCGATGCACCTGTGCGCCTACTGAGTGGTACAAAAACCTGTGAAGACGTTTGGCGGCATTTCAAGCGACCCCTTCAGTTACATATGCTCTCTGCTGATGACGGCCGAAAGCCAGAAACACGTGTCCAGAGATACAGCACTCGCTGCACCTACCTTAGGTGAAAACTTTCTACAGCGATACAGAACTTGCTGCACCTACTTAGGGTGAATAATTTTTTGAAAACTTCTCGCAATTATATTTAAATGACTGCATTTACCATGATGCCTTTTGTGTTTTTTTTCCACTTGAATGCAAGGCAGTGCTCCCTTTTTCTTTTTGGATGTCTAAATGATGGCTCCCGTGAGCCTCTTGCTGACGAGCACTGGCGATGCACCTGTGCGCCTACTGAGTGGTACAAAAACCTGTGACGACTTTTGGCGTCGTTTCAAGCGACCCCTTCAGTTACATATGCTCTCTGCTGATGGCGGCCAAAAGCCAGAAACACGTGTCCAGAGATACGGCACTAGCTGCACCTACCTTAGGTGAAAGACTTTCTACAGCGATACAGCACTTGCTGCACCTACTTAGGGTGAATAAGTTTTAGAAAAATTCTCGCAATTATATTTAAATGACTGCATTTACCATGATGACTTGGGGCTATTTTCCACTTGAATGCAAGGCAGTGTGCTCCCTTTTTCTTTTTGGATGTCTAAATGACGGCTCCCGTGAGCCTCTTGCTGATGAGCACTGGCGATGCACCTGTGCGCCTACTGAGTGGTACCAAAACCTGTGAAGACGTTTGGCGGCATTTCAAGCTACCCCTTCAGTTACATATGCTCTCTGCGGATGACGGCCGAAAGCCAGAAACACGTGTCCAGAGATACGGCACTTGCTGCACCTACCTTAGGTGAAAGACTTTCTACAGCGATACAGCACTTGCTGCACCTACTGAGGGTGAATAATTTTTTGAAAAAATCTTGCAATTATATTTAAATGACTGCATTTACCATGATGCCTTGGGGCTATTTTCCACTTGAATGCAAGGCAGAGTGCTCCCTTTTTCTTTTTGGATGTCTAAATGACGGCTCCCGTGAGCCTCTTGCTGACGAGCACTGGCGATGCACCTGTGCGCCTACTGAGTGGTACAAAAACCTGTGAAGACGTTTGGCGGCATTTCAAGCGACCCCTTCAGTTACATATGCTCTCTGCTGATGACGGCCGAAAGCCAGAAACACGTGTCCAGAGATACGGCACTCGCTGCACCTACCTTAGGTGAAAGACTTTCTACAGCGATATGGCACTTGCTGCACCTACTTAGGGTGAATAATTTTTTGAAAAATTCTTGCAATTATATTTAAGTGACTGCATTTACCATGATGCCTTGGAGCTATTTTCCACTTGAATGCAAGGCAGTGTGCTCCCTTTTTCTTTTTGGATGTCTAAATGATGGCTCCCGTGAGCCTCTTGCTGACGAGCACTGGCGATGCACCTGTGCGCCTACTGAGTGGTACAAAAACCTGTGAAGACGTTTGGCGGCATTTCAAGCGACCCCTTCAGTTACATATGCTCTCTGCTGTTGACGGCCGAAAGCCAGAAACACGTGTCCAGAGATACGGCACTCGCTGCACCTACCTTAGGTGGAAGACTTTCTACAGCGATAAGGCACTTGCTGCACCTACTTAGGGTGAATAATTTTTGGAAAAATTCTCTCAATTATATTTAAATGACTGCATTTACCATGATGCCTTGGGGCTATTTTCCACTTGAAGGCAAGGCAGTGTGCTCCCTTTTTCTTTTTGGATGTCTAAATGACGGCTTCCGTGAGCCTCTTGCTGACGAGCACTGGCGATGCACCTGTGCGCCTACTGAGTGGAAAAAAAACCTGTGAAGACGTTTGGCGGCATTTCAAGCGACCCCTTCAGTTACATATGCTCTCTGCTGATGACGGCCGAAAGCCAGAAACACGTGTCCAGAGATACGGCACTCGCTGCACCTACCTTAGGTGAAAGACTTTCTACAGCGATACAGCACTTGCTGCACCTACTTAGGGTGAATACGTTTTTGAAAAATTCTCGCAATTATATTTAAATGACTGCATTTACCATGATGCCTTGGGGCTATTTTCCACTTGAATGCAAGGCAGTGTGCTCCCTTTTTCTTTTTGGATGTCTAAATGACGGCTCCTGTGAGCCTCTTGCTGACGAGCACTGGCGATGCACCTGTGCACCTACTGAGTGGTACAAAAACCTGTGAAGACGTTTGGCGGCATTTCAAGCGACCCCTTCAGTTACATATGCTCTCTGCTGATGACGGCCGAAAGCCAGAAACACGTGTCCAGAGATACGGCACTCGCTGCACCTACCTTAGGTGAAAGACTTTCTACAGCGATATAGCACTTGCTGCACCTACTGAGGATTAATAATTTTTTGAAAAATTCTCGCAATTATATTTAAATGACTGCATTTACCATGATGCTTTGGGGCTATTTTCCACTTGAATGCAAGGCAGAGTGCTCCCTTTTTCTTTTTGGATGTCTAAATGACGGCTCCCTTGAGCCTCTTGCTTACGAGCACTGGCGATGCACCTGTGCGCCTACTGAGTGGTACAAAAACCTGTGAAGATGTTTGGCGGCATTTCAAGCGACCCCTTCAGTTACATATGCTCTCTGCTGTTGATGGCCGAAAGCAAGAAACACGTGTCCAGAGATATGGCACTCGCTGCACCTACCTTAGGTGAAAGACTTTCTACAGCGATATGGCACTTGCTGCACCTACTTAGGGTGAATAATTTTTTGAAAAATTCTCGCAATTATATTTAAATGACTGCATTTACCATGATGCCTTGGGGCTATTTTCCACTTGAATGCAAGGCAGAGTGCTCCCTTTTTCTTTTTGGATGTCTAAATGACGGCTCCTGTGAGCCTCTTGCTGACGAGCACTGGCGATGCACCTGTGCACCTACTGAGTGGTACAAAAACCCGTGAAGACGTTTGGCGGCATTTCAAGCGACCCCTTCAGTTACATATGCTCTCTGCTGATGACGGCCGAAAGCCAGAAACACGTGTCCAGAGATACAACACTCGCTGCACCTACCTTAGGTGAAAGACTTTCTACAGCGATATGGCACTTGTTGCACCTCTTTAGGGTGAATAATTTTTTGAAAAATTCTCTCAATTATATTTAAATGACTGCATTTACCATGATGCCTTGGGGCTATTTTCCACTTGAATGCAAGGCAGTGTGCTCCCTTTTTCTTTTTGGATGTCTAAATGACGGCTCCAGTGAGCCTCTTGCTGACGAGCACTAGCGATGCACCTGTGCATCTACTGAGTGGTACAAAAACCTGTGAAGACGTTTGGCGGCATTTCAAATGACCCCTTCAGTTACATATGCTCTCTGCTGATGACGGCCGAAAGCCAGAAACACGTGTCCAGAGATACGGCACTCGCTGCACCTACCTTAGGTGAAAGACTTTCTACAGCGATACAGAACTTGCTGCACCTACTTAGGGTGAATATTTTTTTGAAAACTTCTTGCAATTATATTTAAATGACTGCATTTACCATGATGCCTTGGTGTTTTTTTTCCACTTGAATGCACGGCAGTGCTCCCTTTTTCTTTTTGGATGTCGAAATGACGGCTCCCGTGAGCCTCTTGCTGACGAGCACTGGCGATGCACCTGTGCGCCTACTGAGTGGTACAAAAACCTGTGAAGACTTTTGGCGTCATTTCAAACGACCCCTTCAGTTACATATGCTCTCTGCTGATGACAGCCAAAAGCCAGAAACGCGTGTCCAGAGATACGGCACTCGCTGCACCTACCTTAGGTGAAAGACTTTCTACAGCGATACAGCACTTGCTGCACCTACTTAGGGTGAATAAGTTTTAGAAAAATTCTCGCAATTATATTTAAATGACTGCATTTACCATGATGCCTTGGGGCTATTTTCCACTTGAATGCAAGGCAGTGTGCTCCTTTTCTTTTTGGATGTCTAAATGACGGCTCCCGTGAGCCTCTTGCTGACGAGCACTGGCGATGCACCTGTGCGCCTACTGAGTGGTACAAAAACCTGTGAAGACGTTTGCCGGCATTTCAAGCGACCCCTTCAGTTACAAATGCTCTCTGCTGATGACGGCCGAAAGCCAGAAACACGTGTCCAGAGATACGGCACTCGCTGCACCTACCTTAGGTGAAAGACTTTCTACAGCGATACGGCACTTGTTGCACCTACTTAGGGTGAATAATTTTTGAAAAAATCTCTCAATTATATTTAAATGACTGCATTTACCATGATGCCTTGGGGCTATTTTCCACTTGAATGCAAGGCAGTGTGCTCCCTTTTTCTTTTTGGATGTCTAAATGACGACTCCCGTGAGCCTCTTGCTGACGAGCACTGGCGATGCACCTGTGTGCCTACTGAGTGGTACAAAAACCTGTGCAGACTTTTGGCGGCATTTCAAGCGACCCCTTCAGTTACGTATGCTTTCTGCTGATGACGGCCGAAAGCCAGAAACCCGTGTCCAGAGATACGGCACTCGCTGCACCTACATTAGGTGAAAGACTTTCTACAGCGATACGGCACTTGCTGCACCTAATTAGGGTGAATAATTTTTTGAAAAATTCTTGTATTTATATTTAAATGACTGCATTTACCATAATGCATTGGGGCTATTTTCCACTTGAATGCAAGGCAGTGTGCTCCCTTTTTCTTTTTGGATGTCTAAATGACGGCTCCCGTGAGCCTCTTGCTGACGAGCACTGGCGATGCACCTGTGCGCCTACTGAGTTGTACAAAAACCTGTGAAGACGTTTGACGGCATGTCAAGCGACCCCTTCAGTTACATATGCTCTTTGCTGATGACGGCCGAAAGCCAGAAACACGTGTCCAGAGATACGGCACTCGCTGCACCTACCTTAGATGAAAGACTTTCTACAGCGATACAGCCCTTGCTGCACCTACTTAGGGTGAATAAGTTTTAGAAAAATTCTCGCAATTATATTTAAATGACTGCATTTACCATGATGCCTTGGGGCTATTTTCCACTTGAATGCAAGGCAGTGTGCTCTCTTTTTCTTTTTGGATGTCTAAATGACGGCTCCCGTGAGCCTCTTGCTGATGAGCACTGGCGATGCACCTGTGCGCCTACTGAGTTGTACGAAAACCTGTGAAGACGTTTGGCGGCATTTCAAGCGACCCCTTCAGTTACATATGCTCTCTGCTGATGACGGCCGAAAGCCAGAAACTCGTGTCCAGAGATACGGCACTCGCTGCACCTACCTTAGGTGAAAGACTTTCTACAGCGATACAGCACTTGCTGCACCTACTTAGGGTGAATAAGTTTTTGAAAAATTCTCGCAATTATATTTAAATGACTGCATTTACCATGATGCCTTGGGGCTATTTCCCACTAGAATGCAAGGCAGTGTGCTCCCTTTTTCTTTTTGGATGTCTAAATGACGGCTCCCGTGAGCCTCTTGCTGACGAGCACTGGCGATGCACCTGTGCGCCTACTGAGTGGTACAAAAACCTGTGAAGACGTTTGACGGCATGTCAAGCGACCCCTTCAGTTACATATGCTCTCTGCTGATGACGGCCGAAAGCCACAAACACGTGTCCAGAGATACGGCACTCGCTGCACCTACCTTAGATGAAAGACTTTCTACAGCGATACAGCACTTGCTGCACCTACTTAGGGTGAATAAGTTTTAGAAAAATTCTCGCAATTATATTTAAATGACTGCATTTACCATGATGCCTTGGGGCTATTTTCCACTTGAATGCAAGGCAGTGTGCTCCCTTTTTCTTTTTGGATGTCTAAATGACGGCTCCCATGAGCCTCTTGCTGACGAGCACTGGCGGTGCACCTGTGCGCCTACTGAGTTGTACAAAAACCTGTGAAGACGTTTGGCGGCATTTCAAGCGACCCCTTCAGTTACATATGCTCTCTGCTGATGACGGCCGAAAGCCAGAAACACGTGTCCAGAGATACGGCACTCGCTGCACCTACCTTAGGTGAAAGACTTTCTACAGCGATACAGCACTTGCTGCACCTACTTAGGGTGAATAAGTTTTTGAAAAATTCTCGCAATTATATTTAAATGACTGCATTTACCATGATGCCTTGGGGCTATTTTCCACTTGAATGCAAGGCAGTGTGCTCCCTTTTTCTTTTTGGATGTCTAAATGACGGCTCCCGTGAGCCTCTTGCTGACGAGCACTGGCGATGCACCTGTGCGCCTACTGAGTGGTACAAAAACCTGTGAAGACGTTTGGCGGCATTTTAAGCGACCCCTTCACTTACATATGCTCTCTGCTGATGACGGCCGAAAGCCAGAAACACGTGTCCAGAGATACGGCACTCGCTGCACCTACCTTAGGTGAAAGACTTTCTACAGCGATACAGCACTTGCTGCACCTTCTTAGGGTGAATAATTTTTTGAAAACTTCTCGCAATTATATTTAAATGACTGCATTTACCATGATGCCTTGGTGTTTTTTTTCCACTTGAATGCAAGGCAGTGCTCCCTTTTTCTTTTTGGATGTCGAAATGACGGCTCCCGTGAGCCTCTTGCTGACGAGCACTGGCGATGCACCTGTGCGCCTACTGATTGGTACAAAAACCTGTGAAGACTTTTGGCGTCATTTCAAGCGACCCCTTCAGTTACATATGCTCTCTGCTGATGACGGCCAAAAGCCAGAAACACGTGTCCAGAGATACGGCACTCGCTGCACCTACCTTAGGTGAAAGACTTTCTACAGCGATACAGCACTTGCTGCACCTACTGAGGGTGAATAAGTTTTAGAAAAATTCTCGTAATTATATTTAAATGACTGCATTTACCATGATGCCTTGGGGCTATTTTCCACTTGAATGCAAGGCAGTGTGCTCCCTTTTTCTTTTTGGATGTCTAAATGACGGCTCCCGTGAGCCTCTTGCTGATGAGCACTGGCGATGCACCTGTGCGCCTACTGAGTGGTACCAAAACCTGTGAAGACGTTTGGCGGCATTTCAAGCGACCCCTTCAGTTACATATGCTCTCTGCGGATGACGGCCGAAAGCCAGAAACACGTGTCCAGAGATATGGCACTAGCTGCACCTACCTTAGGTGAAAGACTTTCTACAGCGATACAGCACTTGCTGCACCTACTGAGGGTGAATATTTTTTTGAAAAAATCTCGCAATTATAATTTACCATGATGCCTTGGGGCTATTTTCCACTTGAATGCAAGGCAGAGTGCTCCCTTTTTCTTTTTGGATGTCTAAATGACGGCTCCCGTGAGCCTCTTGCTGACGAGCACTGGCGATGCACCTGTGCGCCTACTGAGTGGTACAAAAACCTGTGAAGACATTTGGCGGCATTTCAAGCGACCCCTTCAGTTACATATGCTCTCTGCTGATGACGGCCGAAAGCCAGAAACACGTGTCCAGAGATACGGCACTCGCTGCACCTACCTTAGGTGAAAGACTTTCTACAGCGATACAGCACTTGCTGCACCTTCTTAGGGTGAATAATTTTTTGAAAACTTCTCGCAATTATATTTAAATGACTGCATTTACCATGATGCCTTGGTGTTTTTTTCCACTTGAATGCAAGGCAGTGCTCCCTTTTTCTTTTTGGATGTCGAAATGACGGCTCCCGTGAGCCTCTTGCTGACGAGCACTGGCGATGCACCTGTGCACCTACTGATTGGTACAAAAACCTGTGAAGACTTTTGGCGTCATTTCAAGCGACCCCTTCAGTTACATATGCTCTCTGCTGATGACGGCCAAAAGCCAGAAACACGTGTCCAGAGATACGGCACTCGCTGCACCTACCTTAGGTGAAAGACTTTCTACAGCGATACAGCACTTGCTGCACCTACTGAGGGTGAATAAGTTTTAAAAAAATTCTCGTAATTATATTTAAATGACTGCATTTACCATGATGCCTTGGGGCTATTTTCCACTTGAATGCAAGGCAGTGTGCTCCCTTTTTCTTTTTGGATGTCTAAATGACGGCTCCCGTGAGCCTCTTGCTGATGAGCACTGGCGATGCACCTGTGCGCCTACTGATTGGTACCAAAACCTGTGAAGACGTTTGGCGGCATTTCAAGCGACCCCTTCAGTTACATATGCTCTCTGCGGATGACGGCCGAAAGCCAGAAACACGTGTCCAGAGATATGGCTCTAGCTGCACCTACCTTAGGTGAAAGACTTTCTACAGCGATACAGCACTTGCTGCACCTACTGAGGGTGAATATTTTTTTGAAAAAATCTCGCAATTATATTTAAATGACTGCATTTACCATGATGCCTTGGGGCTATTTTCCACTTGAATGCAAGGCAGAGTGCTCCCTTTTTCTTTTTGGATGTCTAAATGACGGCTCCCGTGAGCCTCTTGCTGACGAGCACTGGCGATGCACCTGTGCGCCTACTGAGTGGTACAAAAACCTGTGAAGACATTTGGCGGCATTTCAAGCGACCCCTTCAGTTACATATGCTCTCTGCTGATGACGGCCGAAAGCCAGAAACACGTGTCCAGAGATACGGCACTCGCTGCACCTACCTTAGGTGAAAGACTTTCTACAGCGATACAACACTTGCTGCACCTACTTAGGGTGAATAATTTTTTGAAAAAATCTCGCAATTATATTTTAATGACTGCATTTACCATGATGCCTTGGGGCTATTTTCCACTTGAATGCAAGGCAGTGTGCTCCATTTTTCTTTTTGGATGTCTAAATGACGGCTCCCGTGAGCCTCTTGCTGACGAGCACTGGCGATACACCTGTGCGCCTACTGAGTGGTACAAAAACCTGTGAAGACGTTTGGCGGCATTTCAAGCAACCCCTTCAGTTACATATGCTCTCTGCTGATGACGTCCGAAAGCCAGAAACATGAGTCCAGAGATACGGCATTCGCTGCACCTACCTTAGGTGAAAGACTTTCTACAGCGATACGGTACTTGCTGCACCTACTGAGGGTGAAAAGTTTTTTGAAAAATTCTCGCAATTATATTTAAATGACTGCATTTACCATGATGCCTTGGGGCTATTTTCCACTTCAATGCAATGCAGAGTGCTCCCTTTTTCTTTTTGGATGTCTAAATGACGGCTCCCGTGAGCCTCTTGCTGACGAGCACTGGCGATGCACCTGTGCGCCTACTGAGTGGTACAAAAACCTTTGAAGACGTTTGGCGGCATTTCAAGCGACCCCTTCAGTTACATATGCTCTCTGCTGATGACGGTCGAAAGCCAGAAACACGTGTCCAGAGATACGGCCCTCGCTGCACCTACCTTAGGTGAAAGACTTTCTACAGCGATATGGCACTTGCTGCACCTACTTAGGGTGAATAATTTTTTGAAAAATTCTTGCAATTATATTTAAATGACTGCATTTACCATGATGCCTTGGAGAAATTTTCCACTTGAATGCAAGGCAGTGTGCTCCCTTTTTCTTTTTGGATGTCTAAATGACGGCTTCCGTGAGCCTCTTGCTGACGAGCACTGGCGATGCACCTGTGCGGCTACTGAGTGGTACTAAAACCTGTGCAGACGTTTGGCGGCATTTCAAGCGACCCCTTCAGTTACGTATGCTTTCTGCTGATGACGGCTGAAAGCCTGAAACACGTGTCCAGAGCTACGGCACTCGCTGCACCTACATTAGGTGAAAGACTTTCTACAGCAATACGGCACTTGCTGCACCTAATTAGGGTGAATAATTTTTTGAAAAATTCTCGCAATTATATTTAAAAGACTGCATTTACCATGATGCCTTGGGGCTATTTTCCACTTGAATGCAAGGCAGTGTGCTCCCTTTTTCTTTTTGGAAGTCTAAATGACGGCTCCCGTGAGCCTCTTGCTGACGAGCACTGGCGATGCACCTGTGCGCCTACTGAGTTGTACAAAAACCTGTGAAGACGTTTGGCGGCATTTCAAGCGACCCCTTCAGTTACATATGCTCTCTGCTGATGATGGCCGAAAGCCAGAAACACATGTCCAGAGACAAGGCACTCGCTGCACCTACCTTAGGTGAAAGACTTTCTACAGCGATACAGCACTTGCTGCACCTACTTAGGGTGAATAAGTTTTTGAAAAATTCTCACAATTATATTTAAATGACTGCATTTACCATGATGCCTTGGGGCTATTTTCCACTTGAATGCAAGGCAGTGTGCTCCCTTTTTCTTTCTGGATGTCTAAATGACGGCTCCGGTGAGCCTCTTGCTGACGATCACTGGCGATGCACCTGTGCGCCTACTGAGTTGTACAAAAACCTGTGAAGACGTTTGGCGGCATTTCAAGCGACCCCTTCAGTTACATATGCTCTCTGCTGATGACGGTCGAAAGCCAGAAACACGTGTCTAGAGATACGGCACTCGCTGCACCTACCTTAGGTGAAAGACTTTCTACAGCGATATGGCACTTGCTGCACCTACTTAGGGTGAATAATTTTTTGAAAAATTCTTGCAATTATATTTAAATGACTGCATTTACCATGATGCCTTGGAGAAATTTTCCACTTGAATGCAAGGCAGTGTGCTCCCTTTTTCTTTTTGGATGTCTAAATGACGGCTTCCGTGAGCCTCTTGCTGACGAGCACTGGCGATGCACCTGTGCGCCTACTGAGTGGTACAAAAACCTGTGAAGACGTTTAGCGGCATTTCAAGCGACCCCTTCAGTTACATATGCTCTCTGCTGATGACGGCCGAACGCCATAAACACGTGTCCAGAGATACGGCACTCGCTGCACCTACCTTAGGTGAAAGACTTTTTACAACGATACGGCACTTGTTGCACCTACTTAGGGTGAATAATTTTTGAAAAATTCTCTCAATTATATTTAAATGACTGCATTTACCATGATGCCTTGGGGCTATTTTCCACTTGAATGCAAGGTAGTGTGCTCCCTTTTTCTTTTTGGATGTCTAAATGACGGATCCCGTGAGCCTCTTGCTGACGAGCACTGGCGATGCACCTGTGTGCCTACTGAGTGGTACAAAAACCTGTGCAGACTTTTGGCGGCATTTCAAGCGACCCCTTCAGTTACGTATGCTTTCTGCTGATGACGGCCGAAAGCCAGAAACACGTGTCCAGAGCTACGGCACTCGCTGCACCTACATTAGGTGAAAGACTTTCTACAGCAATACGGCACTTGCTGCACCTAATTAGGGTGAATAATTTTTTGAAAAATTCTCGCAATTATATTTAAAAGACTGCATTTACCATGATGCCTTGGGGCTATTTTCCACTTGAATGCAAGGCAGTGTGCTCCCTTTTTCTTTTTGGAAGTCTAAATGACGGCTCCCGTGAGCCTCTTGCTGACGAGCACTGGCGATGCACCTGTGCGCCTACTGAGTGGTACAAAAACCTGTGAAGACGTTTGGCGGCATTTCAAGCGACCCCTTCAGTTACATATGCTCTCTGCTGATGACGGCCGAAAGCCAGAAACACGTGTCCAGAGATACGGCACTCGCTGCACCTACCTTAGGTGAAAGACTTTCTACAGCGATACAGCACTTGCTGCACCTACTTAGGGTGAATACGTTTTTTAAAAATTCTCGCAATTATATTTAAATGACTGCATTTACCATGATGCCTTGGTGCTATTTTCCACTTGAATGCAAGGCAGTGTGCTCCCTTTTTCTTTTTGGATGTCTAAATGACGGCTCCGGTGAGCCTCTTGCTGACGAGCACTGGCGATGCACCTGTGCGCCTACTGAGTTGTACAAAAACCTGTGAAGACGTTTGGCGGCATTTCAAGCGACCCCTTCAGTTACATATGCTCTCTGCTGATGATGGCCGAAAGCCAGAAACACATGTCCAGAGACACGGCACTCGCTGCACCTACCTTAGGTGAAAGACTTTCTACAGCGATACAGCACTTGCTGCACCTACTTAGGGTGAATAAGTTTTTGAAAAATTCTCGCAATTATATTTAAATGACTGCATTTACCATGATGCCTTGGGGCTATTTTCCACTTGAATGCAAGGCAGTGTGCTCCCTTTTTCTTTCTGGATGTCTAAATGACGGCTCCGGTGAGCCTCTTGCTGACGATCACTGGCGATGCACCTGTGCGCCTACTGAGTTGTACAAAAACCTGTGAAGACGTTTGGCGGCATTTCAAGCGACCCCTTCAGTTACATATGCTCTCTGCTGATGATGGCCGAAAGCCAGAAACACGTGTCCAGAGACACGGCACTCGCTGCACCTACCTTAGGTGAAAGACTTTCTACAGCGATACAGCACTTGCTGCACCTACTTAGGGTGAATACGTTTTTGAAAAATTCTCGCAATTATATTTAAATGACTGCATTTACCATGATGCCTTGGGGCTATTTTCCACTTGAATGCAAGGCAGTGTGCTCCCTTTTTCTTTTTGGATGTCTAAATGACGGCTCCCGTGAGCCTCTTGCTGACGAGCACTGGCGATGCACCTGTGCGCCTACTGAGTGGTACAAAAACCTGTGAAGACATTTGGCGGCATTTCAAGCGACCCCTTCAGTTACATATGCTCTCTGCTGTTGATGGCCGAAAGCACGAAACACGTGTCCAGAGATACGGCACTCGCTGCACCTACCTTAGGTGAAAGACTTTCTACAGCGATATGGCACTTGCTGCACCTACTTAGGGTGAATAATTTTTTGAAAAATTCTCGCAATTATATTTAAATGACTGCATTTACCATGATGCCTTGGGGCTATTTTCCACTTGAATGCAAGGCAGAGTGCTCCCTTTTTCTTTTTGGATGTCTAAATGACGGCTCCTGTGAGCCTCTTGCTGACGAGCACTGGCGATGCAACTGTGCGCCTACTGAGTGGTACAAAAACCCGTGAAGACGTTTGGCGGCATTTCAAGCGACCCCTTCAGTTACATATGCTCTCTGCTGATGACGGCCAAAAGCCAGAAACACGTGTCCAGAGATACAACACTCGCTACACCTACCTTAGGTGAAAGACTTTCTACAGCGATACGGCACTTGTTGCACCTACTTAGGGTGAATAATTTTTTGAAAAATTCTCTCAATTATATTTAAATGACTGCATTTACCATGATGCCTTGGGGCTATTTTCCACTTGAATGCAAGGCAGTGTGCTCCCTTTTTCTTTTTGGATGTCTAAATGACGGCTCCAGTGAGCCTCTTGCTGACGAGCACTGGCGATGCACCTGTGCATCTACTGAGTGGTACAAAAACCTGTGAAGACGTTTGGCGGCATTTCAAGTGACCCCTTCAGTTACATATGCTTTCTGCTGATGACGGCCAAAAGCCAGAAACACGTGTCCAGAGATACGGCACTCGCTGCACCTACCTTAGGTGAAAGACTTTCTACAGCGATACAGAACTTGCTGCACCTACTTAGGGTGAATAATTTTTTGAAAACTTCTCGCAATTATATTTAAATGACTGCATTTACCATGATGCCTTGGTGTTTTTTTTCCACTTGAATGCAAGGCAGTGCTCCCTTTTTCTTTTTGGATGTCTAAATGATGGCTCCCGTGAGCCTCTTGCTGACGAGCACTGGCGATGCACCTGTGCGCCTACTGAGTGGTACAAAAACCTGTGAAGACTTTTGGCGGCGTTTCAAGCGACCCCTTCAGTTACATATGCTCTCTGCTGATGACGGCCAAAAGCCAGAAACACGTGTCCAGAGATACGGCACTCGCTGCACCTACCTTAGGTGAAAGACTTTCTACAGCGATACAGCACTTGCTGCACCTACTTAGGGTGAATAAGTTTTAGAAAAATTCTCGCAATTATATTTAAATGACTGCATTTACCATGATGCCTTGGGGCTATTTTCCACTTGAATGCAAGGCAGTGTGCTCCCTTTTTCTTTTTGGATGTCTAAATGACGGCTCCCGTGAGCCTCTTGCTGATGAGCACTGGCGATGCACCTGTGCGCCTACTGAGTGGTACCAAAACCTGTGAAGACGTTTGGCGGCATTTCAAGCGACCCCTTCAGTTACATATGCTCTCTGCGGATGACGGCCGAAAGCCAGAAACACGTGTCCAGAGATACGGCACTCGCTGCACCTACCTTAGGTGAAAGACTTTCTACAGCGATACAGCACTTGCTGCACCTACTGAGGGTGAATAATTTTTTGAAAAAATCTCGCAATTATATTTAAATGACTGCATTTACCATGATGCCTTGGGGCTATTTTCCACTTGAATGCAAGGCAGAGTGCTCCCTTTTTCTTTTTGGATGTCTAAATGACAGCTCCCGTGAGCCTCTTGCTGACGAGCACTGGCGATGCACCTGTGCGCCTACTGAGTGGTACAAAACCCTGTGAAGACGTTTGGCGGCATTTCAAGCGACCCCTTCAGTTACATATGCTCTCTGCGGATGACGGCCGAAAGCCAGAAACACGTGTCCAGAGATACGGCACTCGCTGCACCTACCTTAGGTGAAAGACTTTCTACAGCGATATGGCACTTGCTGCACCTACTTAGGGTGAATAATTTTTTGAAAAATTCTTGCAATTATATTTAAGTGACTGCATTTACCATGATGCCTTGGAGCTATTTTCCACTTGAATGCAAGGCAGTGTGCTCCCTTTTTCTTTTTGGATGTCTAAATGATGGCTCCCGTGAGCCTCTTGCTGACGAGCACTGGCGATGCACCTGTGCGCCTACTGAGTGGTACAAAAACCTGTGGAGACGTTTGGCGGCATTTCAAGCGACCCCTTCAGTTACATATGCTCTCTGCTGTTGACAGCCGAAAGCCAGAAACACGTGTCCAGAGATACGGCACTCGCTGCACCTACCTTAGGTGAAAGACTTTCTACAGCGATATGGCACTTGCTGCACCTACATAGGGTGAATAATTTTTTGAAAAATTCTTGCAATTATATTTAAATGACTGCATTTACCATGATGCCTTGGAGAAATTTTCCACTTGAATGCAAGGCAGTGTGCTCCCTTTTTCTTTTTGGATGTCTAAATGACGGCTTCCGTGAGCCTCTTGCTGACGAGCACTGGCGATGCACCTGTGCGCCTACTGAGTGGTACAAAAACCTGTGAAGACGTTTGGCGGCATTTCAAGCGACCCCTTCAGTTACATATGCTCTCTGCTGATGACGGCCGAAAGCCAGAAACACGTGTCCAGAGATACAGCACTCGCTGCACCTACCTTAGGTGAAAGACTTTCTACAGCGATACAGAACTTGCTGCACCTACTTAGGGTGAATAATTTTTTGAAAACTTCTCGCAATTATATTTAAATGACTGCATTTACCATGATGCCTTTTGTGTTTTTTTTCCACTTGAATGCAAGGCAGTGCTCCCTTTTTCTTTTTGGATGTGTAAATGATGGCTCCCGTGAGCCTCTTGCTGACGAGCACTGGCGATGCACCTGTGCGCCTACTGAGTGGTACAAAAACCTGTGAAGACTTTTGGCGTCGTTTCAAGCGACCCCTTCAGTTACATATGCTCTCTGCTGATGACGGCCAAAAGCCAGAAACACGTGTCCAGAGATACGGCACTAGCTGCACCTACCTTAGGTGAAAGACTTTCTACAGCGATACAGCACTTGCTGCACCTACTTAGGGTGAATAAGTTTTAGAAAAATTCTCGCAATTATATTTAAATGACTGCATTTACCATGATGCCTTGGGGCTATTTTCCACTTGAATGCAAGGCAGTGTGCTCCCTTTTTCTTTTTGGATGTCTAAATGACGGCTCCCGTGAGCCTCTTGCTGATGAGCACTGGCGATGCACCTGTGCGCCTACTGAGTGGTACCAAAACCTGTGAAGACGTTTGGCGGCATTTCAAGCTACCCCTTCAGTTACATATGCTCTCTGCGGATGACGGCCGAAAGCCAGAAACACGTGTCCAGAGATACGGCACTCGCTGCACCTACCTTAGGTGAAAGACTTTCTACAGCGATACAGCACTTGCTGCACCTACTGAGGGTGAATAATTTTTTGAAAAAATCTTGCAATTATATTTAAATGACTGCATTTACCATGATGCCTTGGGGCTATTTTCCACTTGAATGCAAGGCAGTGTGCTCCCTTTTTCTTTTTGGATGTCTAAATGACGGCTCCCGTGAGCCTCTTGCTGATGAGCACTGGCGATGCACCTGTGCGCCTACTGAGCTGTACAAAAACCTGTGAAGACATTTGGCGGCATTTCAAGCGACCCCTTCAGTTACATATGCTCTCTGCTGATGACGGCCGAAAGCCAGAAACACGTGTCCAGAGATATGGCACTCGCTGCACCTACCTTAGGTGAAAGACTTTCTACAGCGATACAGCACTTGCTGCACCTACTTAGGGTGAATACGTTTTTGAAAAATTCTCGCAATTATATTTAAATGACTGCATTTACCATGATGCCTTGGGGCTATTTTCCACTTGAATGCAAGGCAGTGTGCTCCCTTTTTCTTTTTGGATGTCTAAATGACGGCTCCTGTGAGCCTCCTGCTGACGAGCACTGGCGATGCACCTGTGCGCCTACTGAGTGGTACAAAAACCTGTGAAGACGTTTGGCGGCATTTCAAGCGACCCCTTCAGTTACATATGCTCTCTGCTGATGACGGCCGAAAGCCAGAAACACGTGTCCAGAGATACGGCACTCGCTGCACCTACCTTAGGTGAAAGACTTTCTACAGCGATATAGCACTTGCTGCACCTACTGAGGATTAATAATTTTTTGAAAAATTCTCGCAATTATATTTAAATGACTGCATTTACCATGATGCTTTGGGGCTATTTTCCACTTGAATGCAAGGCAGAGTGCTCCCTTTTTCTTTTTGGATGTCTAAATGACGGCTCCC
Source organism: Pleurodeles waltl (assembly GCF_031143425.1). Lineage (NCBI taxonomy): Eukaryota > Metazoa > Chordata > Amphibia > Caudata > Salamandridae > Pleurodeles > Pleurodeles waltl. Next base: position 367,872,213 of record NC_090451.1, read on the forward strand.
TTGAGCCTCTTGCTTACGAGCACTGGCGATGCACCTGTGCGCCTACTGAGTGGTACAAAAACCTGTGAAGATGTTTGGCGGCATTTCAAGCGACCCCTTCAGTTACATATGCTCTCTGCTGTTGATGGCCGAAAGCAAGAAACACGTGTCCAGAGATATGGCACTCGCTGCACCTACCTTAGGTGAAAGACTTTCTACAGCGATATGGCACTTGCTGCACCTACTTAGGGTGAATAATTTTTTGAAAAATTCTCGCAATTATATTTAAATGACTGCATTTACCATGATGCCTTGGGGCTATTTTCCACTTGAATGCAAGGCAGAGTGCTCCCTTTTTCTTTTTGGATGTCTAAATGACGGCTCCAGTGAGCCTCTTACTGACGAGCACTGGCGATGCACCTGTGCACCTACTGAGTGGTACAAAAACGCGTGAAGACGTTTGGCGGCATTTCAAGCGACCCCTTCAGTTACATATGCTCTCTGCTGATGACGGCCGAAAGCCAGAAACACGTGTCCAGAGATACAACACTCGCTGCACCTACCTTAGGTGAAAGACTTTCTACAGCGATACGGCACTTGTTGCACCTACTTAGGGTGAATCATTTTTTGAAAAATTCTCTCATTTATATTTAAATGACTGCATTTACCATGATGCCTTGGGGCTATTTTCCACTTGAATGCAAGGCAGTGTGCTCCCTTTTTCTTTTTGGATGTCTAAATGACGGCTCCAGTGAGCCTCTTGCTGACGAGCACTGGCGATGCACCTGTGCATCTACTGAGTGGTACAAAAACCTGTGAAGACGTTTGGCGGCATTTCAAATGACCCCTTCAGTTACATATGCTCTCTGCTGATGACGGCCGAAAGCCAGAAACACGTGTCCAGAGATACGGCACTCGCTGCACCTACCTTAGGTGAAAGACTTTCTACAGCGATACAGAACTTGCTGCACCTACTTAGGGTGAATATTTTTTTGAAAACTTCTTGCAATTATATTTAAATGACTGCATTTACCATGATGCCTTGGTGTTTTTTTTCCACTTGAATGCAAGGCAGTGCTCCCTTTTTCTTTTTGGATGTCGAAATGACGGCTCCCGTGAGCCTCTTGCTGACGAGCACTGGCGATGCACCTGTGCGCCTACTGAGTGGTACAAAAACCTGTGAAGACTTTTGGCGTCATTTCAAACGACCCCTTCAGTTACATATGCTCTCTGCTGATGACGGCCAAAAGCCAGAAAAGCGTGTCCAGAGATACGGCACTCGCTGCACCTACCTTAGGTGAAAGACTTTCTACAGCGATACAGCACTTGCTGCACCTACTTAGGGTGAATAAGTTTTAGAAAAATTCTCGCAATTATATTTAAATGACTGCATTTACCATGATGCCTTGGGGCTATTTTCCACTTGAAGGCAAGGCAGTGCGCTCCCTTTTTCTTTTTGGATGTCTAAATGACGGCTCCCGTGAGCCTCTTGCTGACGAGCACTGGCGATGCACCTGTGCGCCTACTAAGTGGTACAAAAACCTGTGAAGACGTTTGGCGGCATTTCAAGCGACCCCTTCAGTTACATATGCTCTCTGCTGTTGACGGCCGAAAGCCAGAAACACGTGTCCAGAGATACGGCACTCGCTGCACCTACCTTAGGTGAAAGACTTTCTACAGCGATATGGCACTTGCTGCACCTACTTAGGGTGAATAATTTTTTGAAAAATTCTTGCAATTATATTTAAATGACTGCATTTACCATGATGCCTTGGAGAAATTTTCCACTTGAATGCAAGGCAGTGTGCTCCCTTTTTCTTTTTGGATGTCTAAATGACGGCTTCCGTGAGCCTCTTGCTGACGAGCACTGGCGATGCACCTGTGCGCCTACTGAGTGGTACAAAAACCTGTGGAGACGTTTGGCGGCATTTCAAGCGACCCCTTCAGTTACATATGCTCTCTGCTGTTGACAGCCGAAAGCCAGAAACACGTGTCCAGAGATACGGCACTCGCTGCACCTACCTTAGGTGAAAGACTTTCTACAGCGATATGGCACTTGCTGCACCTACATAGGGTGAATAATTTTTTGAAAAATTCTTGCAATTATATTTAAATGACTGCATTTACCATGATGCCTTGGAGAAATTTTCCACTTGAATGCAAGGCAGTGTGCTCCCTTTTTCTTTTTGGATGTCTAAATGACGGCTTCCGTGAGCCTCTTGCTGACGAGCACTGGCGATGCACCTGTGCGCCTACTGAGTGGTACAAAAACCTGTGAAGACGTTTGGCGGCATTTCAAGCGACCCCTTCAGTTACATATGCTCTCTGCTGATGACGGCCGAAAGCCAGAAACACGTGTCCAGAGATACAGCACTCGCTGCACCTACCTTAGGTGAAAGACTTTCTACAGCGATACAGAACTTGCTGCACCTACTTAGGGTGAATAATTTTTTGAAAACTTCTCGCAATTATATTTAAATGACTGCATTTACCATGATGCCTTTTGTGTTTTTTTTCCACTTGAATGCAAGGCAGTGCTCCCTTTTTCTTTTTGGATGTCTAAATGATGGCTCCCGTGAGCCTCTTGCTGACGAGCACTGGCGATGCACCTGTGCGCCTACTGAGTGGTACAAAAACCTGTGAAGACTTTTGGCGTCGTTTCAAGCGACCCCTTCAGTTACATATGCTCTCTGCTGATGACGGCCAAAAGCCAGAAACACGTGTCCAGAGATACGGCACTAGCTGCACCTACCTTAGGTGAAAGACTTTCTACAGCGATACAGCACTTGCTGCACCTACTTAGGGTGAATAAGTTTTAGAAAAATTCTCGCAATTATATTTAAATGACTGCATTTACCATGATGCCTTGGGGCTATTTTCCACTTGAATGCAAGGCAGTGTGCTCCCTTTTTCTTTTTGGATGTCTAAATGACGGCTCCCGTGAGCCTCTTGCTGATGAGCACTGGCGATGCACCTGTGCGCCTACTGAGTGGTACCAAAACCTGTGAAGACGTTTGGCGGCATTTCAAGCTACCCCTTCAGTTACATATGCTCTCTGCGGATGACGGCCGAAAGCCAGAAACACGTGTCCAGAGATACGGCACTCGCTGCACCTACCTTAGGTGAAAGACTTTCTACAGCGATACAGCACTTGCTGCACCTACTGAGGGTGAATAATTTTTTGAAAAAATCTTGCAATTATATTTAAATGACTGCATTTACCATGATGCCTTGGGGCTATTTTCCACTTGAATGCAAGGCAGTGTGCTCCCTTTTTCTTTTTGGATGTCTAAATGACGGCTCCCGTGAGCCTCTTGCTGATGAGCACTGGCGATGCACCTGTGCGCCTACTGAGCTGTACAAAAACCTGTGAAGACATTTGGCGGCATTTCAAGCGACCCCTTCAGTTACATATGCTCTCTGCTGATGACGGCCGAAAGCCAGAAACACGTGTCCAGAGATACGGCACTCGCTGCACCTACCTTAGGTGAAAGACTTTCTACAGCGATACAGCACTTGCTGCACCTACTTAGGGTGAATACGTTTTTGAAAAATTCTCGCAATTATATTTAAATGACTGCATTTACCATGATGCCTTGGGGCTATTTTCCACTTGAATGCAAGGCAGTGTGCTCCCTTTTTCTTTTTGGATGTCTAAATGACGGCTCCTGTGAGCCTCCTGCTGACGAGCACTGGCGATGCACCTGTGCGCCTACTGAGTGGTACAAAAACCTGTGAAGACGTTTGGCGGCATTTCAAGCGACCCCTTCAGTTACATATGCTCTCTGCTGATGGCGGCCGAAAGCCAGAAACACGTGTCCAGAGATACGGCACTCGCTGCACCTACCTTAGGTGAAAGACTTTCTACAGCGATATAGCACTTGCTGCACCTACTGAGGATTAATAATTTTTTGAAAAATTCTCGCAATTATATTTAAATGACTGCATTTACCATGATGCTTTGGGGCTATTTTCCACTTGAATGCAAGGCAGAGTGCTCCCTTTTTCTTTTTGGATGTCTAAATGACGGCTCCCTTGAGCCTCTTGCTTACGAGCACTGGCGATGCACCTGTGCGCCTACTGAGTGGTACAAAAACCTGTGAAGATGTTTGGCGTCATTTCAAGCGACCCCTTCAGTTACATATGCTCTCTGCTGTTGATGGCCGAAAGCAAGAAACACGTGTCCAGAGATATGGCACTCGGTGCACCTACCTTAGGTGAAAGACTTTCTACAGCGATATGGCACTTGCTGCACCTACTTAGGGTGAATAATTTTTTGAAAAATTCTCGCAATTATATTTAAATGACTGCATTTACCATGATGCCTTGGGGCTATTTTCCACTTGAATGCAAGGCAGTGTGCTCCCTTTTTCTTTTTGGATGTCTAAATGACGGCTCCCGTGAGCCTTTTGCTGACGAGCACTGGCGATGCACCTGTGCGCCTACTGAGTGGTACAAAAACCTGTGAAGACGTTTGACGGCATGTCAAGCGACCCCTTCAGTTACATATGCTCTCTGCTGATGACGGCCGAAAGCCAGAAACACGTGTCCAGAGATACGGCACTCGCTGCACCTACCTTAGGTGAAAGGCTTTCTACAGCGATACAGCACTTGCTGCACCTACTGAGGGTGAATAATTTTTTGAAAAAATCTTGCAATTATATTTAAATGACTGCATTTACCATGATGTCTTGGGGCTATTTTCCACTTGAATGCAAGGCAGAGTGCTCCCTTTTTCTTTTTGGATGTCTAAATGACGGCTCCCGTGAGCCTCTTGCTGACGAGCACTGGCGATGCACCTGTGCGCCTACTGAGTGGTACAAAAACCTGTGAAGACGTTTGGCGGCATTTCAAGCGACCCCTTCAGTTACATATGCTCTCTGCTGATGACGGCCGAAAGCCAGAAACACGTGTCCAGAGATACGGCACTCGCTGCACCTACCTTAGGTGAAAGACTTTCTACAGCGATATGGCACTTGCTGCACCTACTTAGGGTGAATAATTTTTTGAAAAATTCTTGCAATTATATTTAAGTGACTGCTTTTACCATGATGCCTTGGAGCTATTTTCCACTTGAATGCAAGGCAGTGTGCTCCCTTTTTCTTTTTGGATGTCTAAATGACGGCTCCCGTGAGCCTCTTGCTGACGAGCACTGGCGATGCACCTGTGCGCCTACTGAGTGGTACAAAAACCTGTGAAGACGTTTGGCGGCATTTCAAGCGACCCCTTCAGTTACATATCCTCTCTGCTGTTGACGGCCGAAAGCCAGAAACACGTGTCCAGAGATACGGCACTCGCTGCACCTACCTTAGGTGAAAGACTTTCTACAGCGATACGGCACTTGCTGCACCTACTTAGGGTGAATAATTTTTGGAAAAATTGTCTCAATTATATTTAAATGACTGCATTTACCATGATGCCTTGGGGCTATTTTCCACTTGAAGGCAAGGCAGTGCGCTCCCTTTTTCTTTTTGGATGTCTAAATGACGGCTCCCGTGAGCCTCTTGCTGACGAGCACTGGCGATGCACCTGTGCGCCTACTGAGTGGTACAAAAACCTGTGAAGACGTTTGGCAGCATTTCAAGCGACCCCTTCAGTTACATATGCTCTCTGCTGATGACGGCCGAAAGCCAGAAACACGTGTCCAGAGATACGGCACTCGCTGCACCTACCTTAGGTGAAAGACTTTCTACAGCGATATGGCACTTGCTGCACCTACTTAGGGTGAATAATTTTTTGAAAAATTCTCGCAATTGTATTTAAATGACTGCATTTACCATGATGCCTTGTTGCTATTTTCCACTTGAATGCAAGGCAGTGTGCTCCCTTTTTCTTTTTTGATGTCTAAATGACGACTCTAGTGAGCCTCTTGCTGACGAGCACTGGCGATGCACCTGTGCATCTACTGAGTGGTACAAAAACCTGTGAAGACGTTTGGCGGCATTTCAAGTGACCCCTTCAGTTACATATGCTCTCTGCTGATGACGGCCGAAAGCCAGAAACACGTGTCCAGAGATACAGCACTCGCTGCACCTACCTTAGGTGAAAGACTTTCTACAGCGATACAGAACTTGCTGCACCTACTTAGGGTGAATAATTTTTTGAAAACTTCTCGCAATTATATTTAAATGACTGCATTTACCATGATGCCTTTTGTGTTTTTTTTCCACTTGAATGCAAGGCAGTGCTCCCTTTTTCTTTTTGGATGTCTAAATGATGGCTCCCGTGAGCCTCTTGCTGACGAGCACTGGCGATGCACCTGTGCGCCTACTGAGTGGTACAAAAACCTGTGAAGACTTTTGGCGTCGTTTCAAGCGACCCCTTCAGTTACATATGCTCTCTGCTGATGACGGCCAAAAGCCAGAAACACGTGTCCAGAGATACGGCACTAGCTGCACCTACCTTAGGAGAAAGACTTTCTATAGCGATACAGCACTTGCTGCACCTACTTAAGGTGAATAAGTTTTAGAAAAATTCTCGCAATTATATTTAAATGACTGCATTTACCATGATGCCTTGGGGCTATTTTCCACTTGAATGCAAGGCAGTGTGCTCCCTTTTTCTTTTTGGATGTCTAAATGACGACTCCCGTGAGCCTCTTGCTGATGAGCACTGGCGATGCACCTGTGCGCCTACTGAGTGGTACCAAAACCTGTGAAGACGTTTGGCGGCATTTCAAGCTACCCCTTCAGTTACATATGCTCTCTGCGGATGACGCCCGAAAGCCAGAAACACGTGTCCAGAGATACGGCACTCGCTGAACCTACCTTAGGTGAAAGACTTTCTACAGCGATACAGCACTTGCTGCACCTACTGAGGGTGAATAATTTTTTGAAAAAATCTTGCAATTATATTTAAATGACTGCATTTACCATGATGCCTTGGGGCTATTTTCCACTTGAATGCAAGGCAGAGTGCTCCCTTTTTCTTTTTGGATGTCTAAATGACGGCTCCCGTGAGCCTCTTGCTGACGAGCACTGGCGATGCACCTGTGCGCCTACTGAGTGGTACAAAAACCTGTGAAGACGTTTGGCGGCATTTCTAGCGACCCCTTCAGTTACATATGCTCTCTGCTGATGACGGCCGAAAGCCAGAAACACGTGTCCAGAGATACGGCACTCGCTGCACCTACCTTAGGTGAAAGACTTTCTACAGCGATATGGCACTTGCTGCACCTACTTAGGGTGAATAATTTTTTGAAAAATTCTTGCAATTATATTTAAGTGACTGCATTTACCATGATGCCTTGGAGCTATTTTCCACTTGAATGCAAGGCAGTGTGCTCCCTTTTTCTTTTTGGATGTCTAAATGATGGCTCCCGTGAGCCTCTTGCTGACGAGCACTGGCGATGCACCTGTGCGCCTACTGAGTGGTACAAAAACCTGTGAAGACGTTTGGCGGCATTTCAAGCGACCCCTTCAGTTACATATGCTCTCTGCTGTTGACGGCCGAAAGCCAGAAACACGTGTCCAGAGATACGGCACTCGCTGCACCTACCTTAGGTGAAAGACTTTCTACAGCGATACGGCACTTGCTGCACCTACTTAGGGTGAATAATTTTTGGAAAAATTCTCTCAATTATATTTAAATGACTGCATTTACCATGATGCCTTGGGGCTATTTTCCACTTGAAGGCAAGGCAGTGCGCTCCCTTTTTCATTTTGGATGTCTAAATGACGGCTCCCGTGAGCCTCTTGCTGACGAGCACTGGCGATGCACCTGTGCGCCTACTGAGTGGTACAAAAACCTGTGAAGACGTTTGGCGGCATTTCAAGCGACCCCTTCAGTTACATATGCTCTCTGCTGATGACGGCCGAAAGCCAGAAACACGTGTCCAGAGATACGGCACTCGCTGCACCTACCTTAGGTGAAAGACTTTCTACAGCGATATGGCACTTGCTGCACCTACATAGGGTGAATAATTTTTTGAAAAATTCTTGCAATTATATTTAAATGACTGCATTTACCATGATGCCTTGGAGAAATTTTCCACTTGAATGCAAGGCAGTGTGCTCCCTTTTTCTTTTTGGATGTCTAAATGACGGCTTCCGTGAGCCTCTTGCTGACGAGCACTGGCGATGCACCTGTGCGCCTACTGAGTGGTACAAAAACCTGTGAAGACGTTTGGCGGCATTTCAAGCGACCCCTTCAGTTACATATGCTCTCTGCTGATGACGGCCGAAAGCCAGAAACACGTGTCCAGAGATACAGCACTCGCTGCACCTACCTTAGGTGAAAACTTTCTACAGCGATACAGAACTTGCTGCACCTACTTAGGGTGAATAATTTTTTGAAAACTTCTCGCAATTATATTTAAATGACTGCATTTACCATGATGCCTTTTGTGTTTTTTTTCCACTTGAATGCAAGGCAGTGCTCCCTTTTTCTTTTTGGATGTCTAAATGATGGCTCCCGTGAGCCTCTTGCTGACGAGCACTGGCGATGCACCTGTGCACCTACTGAGTGGTACAAAAACCCGTGAAGACGTTTGGCGGCATTTCAAGCGACCCCTTCAGTTACATATGCTCTCTGCTGATGACGGCCGAAAGCCAGAAAAACGTGTCCAGAGATACAACACTCGCTGCACCTACCTTAGGTGAAAGACTTTCTACAGCGATATGGCACTTGTTGCACCTCTTTAGGGTGAATCATTTTTTGAAAAATTCTCTCAATTATATTTAAATGACTGCATTTACCATGATGCCTTGGGGCTATTTTCCACTTGAATGCAAGGCAGTGTGCTCCCTTTTTCTTTTTGGATGTCTAAATGACGGCTCCAGTGAGCCTCTTGCTGACGAGCACTAGCGATGCACCTGTGCATCTACTGAGTGGTTCAAAAACCTGTGAAGACGTTTGGCGGCATTTCAAATGACCCCTTCAGTTACATATGCTCTCTGCTGATGACGGCCGAAAGCCAGAAACACGTGTCCAGAGATACGGCACTCGCTGCACCTACCTTAGGTGAAAGACTTTCTACAGCGATACAGAACTTGCTGCACCTACTTAGGGTGAATATTTTTTTGAAAACTTCTTGCAATTATATTTAAATGACTGCATTTACCATGATGCCTTGGTGTTTTTTTTCCACTTGAATGCAAGGCAGTGCTCCCTTTTTCTTTTTGGATGTCGAAATGACGGCTCCCGTGAGCCTCTTGCTGACGAGCACTGGCGATGCACCTGTGCGCCTACTGAGTGGTACAAAAACCTGTGAAGACTTTTGGCGTCATTTCAAACGACCCCTTCAGTTACATATGCTCTCTGCTGATGACAGCCAAAAGCCAGAAACGCGTGTCCAGAGATACGGCACTCGCTGCACCTACCTTAGGTGAAAGACTTTCTACAGCGATACAGCACTTGCTGCACCTACTTAGGGTGAATAAGTTTTAGAAAAATTCTCGCAATTATATTTAAATGACTGCATTTACCATGATGCCTTGGGGCTATTTTCCACTTGAAGGCAAGGCAGTGCGCTCCCTTTTTCTTTTTGGATGTCTAAATGACGGCTCCCGTGAGCCTCTTGCTGACGAGCACTGGCGATGCACCTGTGCGCCTACTGAGTGGTACAAAAACCTGTGAAGACGTTTGGCGGCATTTCAAGCGACCCCTTCAGTTACATATGCTCTCTGCTGTTGACGGCCGAAAGCCAGAAACACGTGTCCAGAGATACGGCACTCGCTGCACCTACCTTAGGTGAAAGACTTTCTACAGCGATATGGCACTTGCTGCACCTACATAGGGTGAATAATTTTTTGAAAAATTCTTGCAATTATATTTAAATGACTGCATTTACCATGATGACTTGGGGCTATTTTCCACTTGAATGCAAGGCAGTGTGCTCCCTTTTTCTTTTTGGATGTCTAAATGACGGCTCCCGTGAGCCTCTTGCTGATGAGCACTGGCGATGCACCTGTGCGCCTACTGAGTGGTACCAAAACCTGTGAAGACGTTTGGCGGCATTTCAAGCTACCCCTTCAGTTACATATGCTCTCTGCGGATGACGGCCGAAAGCCAGAAACACGTGTCCAGAGATACGGCACTTGCTGCACCTACCTTAGGTGAAAGACTTTCTACAGCGATACAGCACTTGCTGCACCTACTGAGGGTGAATAATTTTTTGAAAAAATCTTGCAATTATATTTAAATGACTGCATTTACCATGATGCCTTGGGGCTATTTTCCACTTGAATGCAAGGCAGAGTGCTCCCTTTTTCTTTTTGGATGTCTAAATGACGGCTCCCGTGAGCCTCTTGCTGACGAGCACTGGCGATGCACCTGTGCGCCTACTGAGTGGTACAAAAACCTGTGAAGACGTTTGGCGGCATTTCAAGCGACCCCTTCAGTTACATATGCTCTCTGCTGATGACGGCCGAAAGCCAGAAACACGTGTCCAGAGATACGGCACTCGCTGCACCTACCTTAGGTGAAAGACTTTCTACAGCGATATGGCACTTGCTGCACCTACTTAGGGTGAATAATTTTTTGAAAAATTCTTGCAATTATATTTAAGTGACTGCATTTACCATGATGCCTTGGAGCTATTTTCCACTTGAATGCAAGGCAGTGTGCTCCCTTTTTCTTTTTGGATGTCTAAATGATGGCTCCCGTGAGCCTCTTGCTGACGAGCACTGGCGATGCACCTGTGCGCCTACTGAGTGGTACAAAAACCTGTGAAGACGTTTGGCGGCATTTCAAGCGACCCCTTCAGTTACATATGCTCTCTGCTGTTGACGGCCGAAAGCCAGAAACACGTGTCCAGAGATACGGCACTCGCTGCACCTACCTTAGGTGGAAGACTTTCTACAGCGATAAGGCACTTGCTGCACCTACTTAGGGTGAATAATTTTTGGAAAAATTCTCTCAATTATATTTAAATGACTGCATTTACCATGATGCCTTGGGGCTATTTTCCACTTGAAGGCAAGGCAGTGTGCTCCCTTTTTCTTTTTGGATGTCTAAATGACGGCTTCCGTGAGCCTCTTGCTGACGAGCACTGGCGATGCACCTGTGCGCCTACTGAGTGGAAAAAAAACCTGTGAAGACGTTTGGCGGCATTTCAAGCGACCCCTTCAGTTACATATGCTCTCTGCTGATGACGGCCGAAAGCCAGAAACACGTGTCCAGAGATACGGCACTCGCTGCACCTACCTTAGGTGAAAGACTTTCTACAGCGATACAGCACTTGCTGCACCTACTTAGGGTGAATACGTTTTTGAAAAATTCTCGCAATTATATTTAAATGACTGCATTTACCATGATGCCTTGGGGCTATTTTCCACTTGAATGCAAGGCAGTGTGCTCCCTTTTTCTTTTTGGATGTCTAAATGACGGCTCCTGTGAGCCTCTTGCTGACGAGCACTGGCGATGCACCTGTGCACCTACTGAGTGGTACAAAAACCTGTGAAGACGTTTGGCGGCATTTCAAGCGACCCCTTCAGTTACATATGCTCTCTGCTGATGACGGCCGAAAGCCAGAAACACGTGTCCAGAGATACGGCACTCGCTGCACCTACCTTAGGTGAAAGACTTTCTACAGCGATATAGCACTTGCTGCACCTACTGAGGATTAATAATTTTTTGAAAAATTCTCGCAATTATATTTAAATGACTGCATTTACCATGATGCTTTGGGGCTATTTTCCACTTGAATGCAAGGCAGAGTGCTCCCTTTTTCTTTTTGGATGTCTAAATGACGGCTCCCTTGAGCCTCTTGCTTACGAGCACTGGCGATGCACCTGTGCGCCTACTGAGTGGTACAAAAACCTGTGAAGATGTTTGGCGGCATTTCAAGCGACCCCTTCAGTTACATATGCTCTCTGCTGTTGATGGCCGAAAGCAAGAAACACGTGTCCAGAGATATGGCACTCGCTGCACCTACCTTAGGTGAAAGACTTTCTACAGCGATATGGCACTTGCTGCACCTACTTAGGGTGAATAATTTTTTGAAAAATTCTCGCAATTATATTTAAATGACTGCATTTACCATGATGCCTTGGGGCTATTTTCCACTTGAATGCAAGGCAGAGTGCTCCCTTTTTCTTTTTGGATGTCTAAATGACGGCTCCTGTGAGCCTCTTGCTGACGAGCACTGGCGATGCACCTGTGCACCTACTGAGTGGTACAAAAACCCGTGAAGACGTTTGGCGGCATTTCAAGCGACCCCTTCAGTTACATATGCTCTCTGCTGATGACGGCCGAAAGCCAGAAACACGTGTCCAGAGATACAACACTCGCTGCACCTACCTTAGGTGAAAGACTTTCTACAGCGATATGGCACTTGTTGCACCTCTTTAGGGTGAATCATTTTTTGAAAAATTCTCTCAATTATATTTAAATGACTGCATTTACCATGATGCCTTGGGGCTGTTTTCCACTTGAATGCAAGGCAGTGTGCTCCCTTTTTCTTTTTGGATGTCTAAATGACGGCTCCAGTGAGCCTCTTGCTGACGAGCACTAGCGATGCACCTGTGCATCTACTGAGTGGTACAAAAACCTGTGAAGACGTTTGGCGGCATTTCAAATGACCCCTTCAGTTACATATGCTCTCTGCTGATGACGGCCGAAAGCCAGAAACACGTGTCCAGAGATACGGCACTCGCTGCACCTACCTTAGGTGAAAGACTTTCTACAGCGATACAGAACTTGCTGCACCTACTTAGGGTGAATATTTTTTTGAAAAAATCTCTCAATTATATTTAAATGACTGCATTTACCATGATGCCTTGGGGCTATTTTCCACTTGAATGCAAGGCAGTGTGCTCCCTTTTTCTTTTTGGATGTCTAAATGACGACTCCCGTGAGCCTCTTGCTGACGAGCACTGGCGATGCACCTGTGTGCCTACTGAGTGGTACAAAAACCTGTGCAGACTTTTGGCGGCATTTCAAGCGACCCCTTCAGTTACGTATGCTTTCTGCTGATGACGGCCGAAAGCCAGAAACCCGTGTCCAGAGATACGGCACTCGCTGCACCTACATTAGGTGAAAGACTTTCTACAGCGATACGGCACTTGCTGCACCTAATTAGGGTGAATAATTTTTTGAAAAATTCTTGTATTTATATTTAAATGACTGCATTTACCATAATGCATTGGGGCTATTTTCCACTTGAATGCAAGGCAGTGTGCTCCCTTTTTCTTTTTGGATGTCTAAATGACGGCTCCCGTGAGCCTCTTGCTGACGAGCACTGGCGATGCACCTGTGCGCCTACTGAGTTGTACAAAAACCTGTGAAGACGTTTGACGGCATGTCAAGCGACCCCTTCAGTTACATATGCTCTCTGCTGATGACGTCCGAAAGCCAGAAACACGTGTCCAGAGATACGGCACTCGCTGCACCTACCTTAGATGAAAGACTTTCTACAGCGATACAGCCCTTGCTGCACCTACTTAGGGTGAATAAGTTTTAGAAAAATTCTCGCAATTATATTTAAATGACTGCATTTACCATGATGCCTTGGGGCTATTTTCCACTTGAATGCAAGGCAGTGTGCTCTCTTTTTCTTTTTGGATGTCTAAATGACGGCTCCCGTGAGCCTCTTGCTGATGAGCACTGGCGATGCACCTGTGCGCCTACTGAGTTGTACGAAAACCTGTGAAGACGTTTGGCGGCATTTCAAGCGACCCCTTCAGTTACATATGCTCTCTGCTGATGACGGCCGAAAGCCAGAAACACGTGTCCAGAGATACGGCACTCGCTGCACCTACCTTAGGTGAAAGACTTTCTACAGCGATACAGCACTTGCTGCACCTACTTAGGGTGAATAAGTTTTTGAAAAATTCTCGCAATTATATTTAAATGACTGCATTTACCATGATGCCTTGGGGCTATTTTCCACTAGAATGCAAGGCAGTGTGCTCCCTTTTTCTTTTTGGATGTCTAAATGACGGCTCCCGTGAGCCTCTTGCTGACGAGCACTGGCGATGCACCTGTGCGCCTACTGAGTGGTACAAAAACCTGTGAAGACGTTTGACGGCATGTCAAGCGACCCCTTCAGTTACATATGCTCTCTGCTGATGACGGCCGAAAGCCAGAAACACGTGTCCAGAGATACGGCACTCGCTGCACCTACCTTAGATGAAAGACTTTCTACAGCGATACAGCACTTGCTGCACCTACTTAGGGTGAATAAGTTTTAGAAAAATTCTCGCAATTATATTTAAATGACTGCATTTACCATGATGCCTTGGGGCTATTTTCCACTTGAATGCAAGGCAGTGTGCTCCCTTTTTCTTTTTGGATGTCTAAATGACGGCTCCCGTGAGCCTCTTGCTGACGAGCACTGGCGGTGCACCTGTGCGCCTACTGAGTTGTACAAAAACCTGTGAAGACGTTTGGCGGCATTTCAAGCGACCCCTTCAGTTACATATGCTCTCTGCTGATGACGGCCGAAAGCCAGAAACACGTGTCCAGAGATACGGCACTCGCTGCACCTACCTTAGGTGAAAGACTTTCTACAGCGATACAGCACTTGCTGCACCTACTTAGGGTGAATAAGTTTTTGAAAAATTCTCGCAATTATATTTAAATGACTGCATTTACCATGATGCCTTGGGGCTATTTTCCACTTGAATGCAAGGCAGTGTGCTCCCTTTTTCTTTTTGGATGTCTAAATGACGGCTCCCGTGAGCCTCTTGCTGACGAGCACTGGCGATGCACCTGTGCGCCTACTGAGTGGTACAAAAACCTGTGAAGACGTTTGGCGGCATTTTAAGCGACCCCTTCAGTTACATATGCTCTCTGCTGATGACGGCCGAAAGCCAGAAACACGTGTCCAGAGATACGGCACTCGCTGCACCTACCTTAGGTGAAAGACTTTCTACAGCGATACAGCACTTGCTGCACCTTCTTAGGGTGAATAATTTTTTGAAAACTTCTCGCAATTATATTTAAATGACTGCATTTACCATGATGCCTTGGTGTTTTTTTTCCACTTGAATGCAAGGCAGTGCTCCCTTTTTCTTTTTGAATGTCGAAATGACGGCTCCCGTGAGCCTCTTGCTGACGAGCACTGGCGATGCACCTGTGCGCCTACTGATTGGTACAAAAACCTGTGAAGACTTTTGGCGTCATTTCAAGCGACCCCTTCAGTTACATATGCTCTCTGCTGATGACAGCCAAAAGCCAGAAACACGTGTCCAGAGATACGGCACTCGCTGCACCTACCTTAGGTGAAAGACTTTCTACAGCGATACAGCACTTGCTGCACCTACTGAGGGTGAATAAGTTTTAGAAAAATTCTCGTAATTATATTTAAATGACTGCATTTACCATGATGCCTTGGGGCTATTTTCCACTTGAATGCAAGGCAGTGTGCTCCCTTTTTCTTTTTGGATGTCTAAATGACGGCTCCCGTGAGCCTCTTGCTGATGAGCACTGGCGATGCACCTGTGCGCCTACTGAGTGGTACCAAAACCTGTGAAGACGTTTGGCGGCATTTCAAGCGACCCCTTCAGTTACATATGCTCTCTGCGGATGACGGCCGAAAGCCAGAAACACGTGTCCAGAGATATGGCACTAGCTGCACCTACCTTAGGTGAAAGACTTTCTACAGCGATACAGCACTTGCTGCACCTACTGAGGGTGAATATTTTTTTGAAAAAATCTCGCAATTATAATTTACCATGATGCCTTGGGGCTATTTTCCACTTGAATGCAAGGCAGAGTGCTCCCTTTTTCTTTTTGGATGTCTAAATGACGGCTCCCGTGAGCCTCTTGCTGACGAGCACTGGCGATGCACCTGTGCGCCTACTGAGTGGTACAAAAACCTGTGAAGACATTTGGCGGCATTTCAAGCGACCCCTTCAGTTACATATGCTCTCTGCTGATGACGGCCGAAAGCCAGAAACACGTGTCCAGAGATACGGCACTCGCTGCACCTACCTTAGGTGAAAGACTTTCTACAGCGATACAGCACTTGCTGCACCTTCTTAGGGTGAATAATTTTTTGAAAACTTCTCGCAATTATATTTAAATGACTGCATTTACCATGATGCCTTGGTGTTTTTTTCCACTTGAATGCAAGGCAGTGCTCCCTTTTTCTTTTTGGATGTCGAAATGACGGCTCCCGTGAGCCTCTTGCTGACGAGCACTGGCGATGCACCTGTGCACCTACTGATTGGTACAAAAACCTGTGAAGACTTTTGGCGTCATTTCAAGCGACCCCTTCAGTTACATATGCTCTCTGCTGATGACGGCCAAAAGCCAGAAACACGTGTCCAGAGATACGGCACTCGCTGCACCTACCTTAGGTGAAAGACTTTCTACAGCGATACAGCACTTGCTGCACCTACTGAGGGTGAATAAGTTTTAGAAAAATTCTCGTAATTATATTTAAATGACTGCATTTACCATGATGCCTTGGGGCTATTTTCCACTTGAATGCAAGGCAGTGTGCTCCCTTTTTCTTTTTGGATGTCTAAATGACGGCTCCCGTGAGCCTCTTCCTGATGAGCACTGGCGATGCACCTGTGCGCCTACTGATTGGTACCAAAACCTGTGAAGACGTTTGGCGGCATTTCAAGCGACCCCTTCAGTTACATATGCTCTCTGCGGATGACGGCCGAAAGCCAGAAACACGTGTCCAGAGATATGGCTCTAGCTGCACCTACCTTAGGTGAAAGACTTTCTACAGCGATACAGCACTTGCTGCACCTACTGAGGGTGAATATTTTTTTGAAAAAATCTCGCAATTATATTTAAATGACTGCATTTACCATGATGCCTTGGGGCTATTTTCCACTTGAATGCAAGGCAGAGTGCTCCCTTTTTCTTTTTGGATGTCTAAATGACGGCTCCCGTGAGCCTCTTGCTGACGAGCACTGGCGATGCACCTGTGCGCCTACTGAGTGGTACAAAAACCTGTGAAGACATTTGGCGGCATTTCAAGCGACCCCTTCAGTTACATATGCTCTCTGCTGATGACGGCCGAAAGCCAGAAACACGTGTCCAGAGATACGGCACTCGCTGCACCTACCTTAGGTGAAAGACTTTCTACAGCGATACAACACTTGCTGCACCTACTTAGGGTGAATAATTTTTTGAAAAAATCTCGCAATTATATTTTAATGACTGCATTTACCATGATGCCTTGGGGCTATTTTCCACTTGAATGCAAGGCAGTGTGCTCCATTTTTCTTTTTGGATGTCTAAATGACGGCTCCCGTGAGCCTCTTGCTGACGAGCACTGGCGATACACCTGTGCGCCTACTGAGTGGTACAAAAACCTGTGAAGACGTTTGGCGGCATTTCAAGCAACCCCTTCAGTTACATATGCTCTCTGCTGATGACGTCCGAAAGCCAGAAACATGAGTCCAGAGATACGGCATTCGCTGCACCTACCTTAGGTGAAAGACTTTCTACAGCGATACGGTACTTGCTGCACCTACTGAGGGTGAAAAGTTTTTTGAAAAATTCTCGCAATTATATTTAAATGACTGCATTTACCATGATGCCTTGGGGCTATTTTCCACTTCAATGCAATGCAGAGTGCTCCCTTTTTCTTTTTGGATGTCTAAATGACGGCTCCCGTGAGCCTCTTGCTGACGAGCACTGGCGATGCACCTGTGCGCCTACTGAGTGGTACAAAAACCTTTGAAGACGTTTGGCGGCATTTCAAGCGACCCCTTCAGTTACATATGCTCTCTGCTGATGACGGTCGAAAGCCAGAAACACGTGTCCAGAGATACGGCCCTCGCTGCACCTACCTTAGGTGAAAGACTTTCTACAGCGATATGGCACTTGCTGCACCTACTTAGGGTGAATAATTTTTTGAAAAATTCTTGCAATTATATTTAAATGACTGCATTTACCATGATGCCTTGGAGAAATTTTCCACTTGAATGCAAGGCAGTGTGCTCCCTTTTTCTTTTTGGATGTCTAAATGACGGCTTCCGTGAGTCTCTTGCTGACGAGCACTGGCGATGCACCTGTGCGCCTACTGAGTGGTACTAAAACCTGTGCAGACGTTTGGCGGCATTTCAAGCGACCCCTTCAGTTACGTATGCTTTCTGCTGATGACGGCTGAAAGCCTGAAACACGTGTCCAGAGCTACGGCACTCGCTGCACCTACATTAGGTGAAAGACTTTCTACAGCAATACGGCACTTGCTGCACCTAATTAGGGTGAATAATTTTTTGAAAAATTCTCGCAATTATATTTAAAAGACTGCATTTACCATGATGCCTTGGGGCTATTTTCCACTTGAATGCAAGGCAGTGTGCTCCCTTTTTCTTTTTGGAAGTCTAAATGACGGCTCCCGTGAGCCTCTTGCTGACGAGCACTGGCGATGCACCTGTGCGCCTACTGAGTGGTACAAAAACCTGTGAAGACGTTTGGCGGCATTTCAAGCGACCCCTTCAGTTACATATGCTCTCTGCTGATGACGGCCGAAAGCCAGAAACACGTGTCCAGAGATACGGCACTCGCTGCACCTACCTTAGGTGAAAGTCTTTCTACAGCGATACAGCACTTGCTGCACCTACTTAAAGTGAATACGTTTTTTAAAAATTCTCGCAATTATATTTAAATGACTGCATTTACCATGATGCCTTGGTGCTATTTTCCACTTGAATGCAAGGCAGTGTGCTCCCTTTTTCTTTTTGGATGTCTAAATGATGGCTCCCGTGAGCCTCTTGCTGACGAGCACTGGCGATGCACCTGTGCGCCTACTGAGTGGTACAAAAACCTGTGAAGACGTTTGGCGGCATTTCAAGCGACCCCTTCAGTTACATATGCTCTCTGCTGTTGACGGCCGAAAGCCAGAAACACGTGTCCAGAGATACGGCACTCGCTGCACCTACCTTAGGTGGAAGACTTTCTACAGCGATAAGGCACTTGCTGCACCTACTTAGGGTGAATAATTTTTGGAAAAATTCTCTCAATTATATTTAAATGACTGCATTTACCATGATGCCTTGGGGCTATTTTCCACTTGAAGGCAAGGCAGTGTGCTCCCTTTTTCTTTTTGGATGTCTAAATGACGGCTTCCGTGAGCCTCTTGCTGACGAGCACTGGCGATGCACCTGTGCGCCTACTGAGTGGAAAAAAAACCTGTGAAGACGTTTGGCGGCATTTCAAGCGACCCCTTCAGTTACATATGCTCTCTGCTGATGACGGCCGAAAGCCAGAAACACGTGTCCAGAGATACGGCACTCGCTGCACCTACCTTAGGTGAAAGACTTTCTACAGCGATACAGCACTTGCTGCACCTACTTAGGGTGAATACGTTTTTGAAAAATTCTCGCAATTATATTTAAATGACTGCATTTACCATGATGCCTTGGGGCTATTTTCCACTTGAATGCAAGGCAGTGTGCTCCCTTTTTCTTTTTGGATGTCTAAATGACGGCTCCTGTGAGCCTCTTGCTGACGAGCACTGGCGATGCACCTGTGCGCCTACTGAGTGGTACAAAAACCTGTGAAGACGTTTGGCGGCATTTCAAGCGACCCCTTCAGTTACATATGCTCTCTGCTGATGACGGCCGAAAGCCAGAAACACGTGTCCAGAGATACGGCACTCGCTGCACCTACCTTAGGTGAAAGACTTTCTACAGCGATATAGCACTTGCTGCACCTACTGAGGATTAATAATTTTTTGAAAAATTCTCGCAATTATATTTAAATGACTGCATTTACCATGATGCTTTGGGGCTATTTTCCACTTGAATGCAAGGCAGAGTGCTCCCTTTTTCTTTTTGGATGTCTAAATGACGGCTCCCTTGAGCCTCTTGCTTACGAGCACTGGCGATGCACCTGTGCGCCTACTGAGTGGTACAAAAACCTGTGAAGATGTTTGGCGGCATTTCAAGCGACCCCTTCAGTTACATATGCTCTCTGCTGTTGATGGCCGAAAGCAAGAAACACGTGTCCAGAGATATGGCACTCGCTGCACCTACCTTAGGTGAAAGACTTTCTACAGCGATATGGCACTTGCTGCACCTACTTAGGGTGAATAATTTTTTGAAAAATTCTCGCAATTATATTTAAATGACTGCATTTACCATGATGCCTTGGGGCTATTTTCCACTTGAATGCAAGGCAGAGTGCTCCCTTTTTCTTTTTGGATGTCTAAATGACGGCTCCTGTGAGCCTCTTGCTGACGAGCACTGGCGATGCACCTGTGCACCTACTGAGTGGTACAAAAACCCGTGAAGACGTTTGGCGGCATTTCAAGCGACCCCTTCAGTTACATATGCTCTCTGCTGATGACGGCCGAAAGCCAGAAACACGTGTCCAGAGATACAACACTCGCTGCACCTACCTTAGGTGAAAGACTTTCTACAGCGATATGGCACTTGTTGCACCTCTTTAGGGTGAATAATTTTTTGAAAAATTCTCTCAATTATATTTAAATGACTGCATTTACCATGATGCCTTGGGGCTATTTTCCACTTGAATGCAAGGCAGTGTGCTCCCTTTTTCTTTTTGGATGTCTAAATGACGGCTCCAGTGAGCCTCTTGCTGACGAGCACTAGCGATGCACCTGTGCATCTACTGAGTGGTACAAAAACCTGTGAAGACGTTTGGCGGCATTTCAAATGACCCCTTCAGTTACATATGCTCTCTGCTGATGACGGCCGAAAGCCAGAAACGCGTGTCCAGAGATACGGCACTCGCTGCACCTACCTTAGGTGAAAGACTTTCTACAGCGATACAGAACTTGCTGCACCTACTTAGGGTGAATATTTTTTTGAAAACTTCTTGCAATTATATTTAAATGACTGCATTTACCATGATGCCTTGGTGTTTTTTTTCCACTTGAATGCAAGGCAGTGCTCCCTTTTTCTTTTTGGATGTCGAAATGACGGCTCCCGTGAGCCTCTTGCTGACGAGCACTGGCGATGCACCTGTGCGCCTACTGAGTGGTACAAAAACCTGTGAAGACTTTTGGCGTCATTTCAAACGACCCCTTCAGTTACATATGCTCTCCGCTGATGACAGCCAAAAGCCAGAAACGCGTGTCCAGAGATACGGCACTCGCTGCACCTACCTTAGGTGAAAGACTTTCTACAGCGATACAGCACTTGCTGCACCTACTTAGGGTGAATAAGTTTTAGAAAAATTCTCGCAATTATATTTAAATGACTGCATTTACCATGATGCCTTGGGGCTATTTTCCACTTGAAGGCAAGGCAGTGCGCTCCCTTTTTCTTTTTGGATGTCTAAATGACGGCTCCCGTGAGCCTCTTGCTGACGAGCACTGGCGATGCACCTGTGCGCCTACTGAGTGGTACAAAAACCTGTGAAGACGTTTGGCGGCATTTCAAGCGACCCCTTCAGTTACATATGCTCTCTGCTGTTGACGGCCGAAAGCCAGAAACACGTGTCCAGAGATACGGCACTCGCTGCACCTACCTTAGGTGAAAGACTTTCTACAGCGATATGGCACTTGCTGCACCTACATAGGGTGAATAATTTTTTGAAAAATTCTTGCAATTATATTTAAATGACTGCATTTACCATGATGCCTTGGAGAAATTTTCCACTTGAATGCAAGGCAGTGTGCTCCCTTTTTCTTTTTGGATGTCTAAATGACGGCTTCCGTGAGCCTCTTGCTGACGAGCACTGGCGATGCACCTGTGCGCCTACTGAGTGGTACAAAAACCTGTGAAGACGTTTGCCGGCATTTCAAGCGACCCCTTCAGTTACAAATGCTCTCTGCTGATGACGGCCGAAAGCCAGAAACACGTGTCCAGAGATACGGCACTCGCTGCACCTACCTTAGGTGAAAGACTTTCTACAGCGATACGGCACTTGTTGCACCTACTTAGGGTGAATAATTTTTGAAAAAATCTCTCAATTATATTTAAATGACTGCATTTACCATGATGCCTTGGGGCTATTTTCCACTTGAATGCAAGGCAGTGTGCTCCCTTTTTCTTTTTGGATGTCTAAATGACGACTCCCGTGAGCCTCTTGCTGACGAGCACTGGCGATGCACCTGTGTGCCTACTGAGTGGTACAAAAACCTGTGCAGACTTTTGGCGGCATTTCAAGCGACCCCTTCAGTTACGTATGCTTTCTGCTGATGACGGCCGAAAGCCAGAAACCCGTGTCCAGAGATACGGCACTCGCTGCACCTACATTAGGTGAAAGACTTTCTACAGCGATACGGCACTTGCTGCACCTAATTAGGGTGAATAATTTTTTGAAAAATTCTTGTATTTATATTTAAATGACTGCATTTACCATAATGCATTGGGGCTATTTTCCACTTGAATGCAAGGCAGTGTGCTCCCTTTTTCTTTTTGGATGTCTAAATGACGGCTCCCGTGAGCCTCTTGCTGACGAGCACTGGCGATGCACCTGTGCGCCTACTGAGTTGTACAAATACCTGTGAAGACGTTTGACGGCATGTCAAGCGACCCCTTCAGTTACATATGCTCTCTGCTGATGACGGCCGAAAGCCAGAAACACGTGTCCAGAGATACGGCACTCGCTGCACCTACCTTAGATGAAAGACTTTCTACAGCGATACAGCCCTTGCTGCACCTACTTAGGGTGAATAAGTTTTAGAAAAATTCTCGCAATTATATTTAAATGACTGCATTTACCATGATGCCTTGGGGCTATTTTCCACTTGAATGCAAGGCAGTGTGCTCTCTTTTTCTTTTTGGATGTCTAAATGACGGCTCCCGTGAGCCTCTTGCTGATGAGCACTGGCGATGCACCTGTGCGCCTACTGAGTTGTACGAAAACCTGTGAAGACGTTTGGCGGCATTTCAAGCGACCCCTTCAGTTACATATGCTCTCTGCTGATGACGGCCGAAAGCCAGAAACACGTGTCCAGAGATACGGCACTCGCTGCACCTACCTTAGGTGAAAGACTTTCTACAGCGATACAGCACTTGCTGCACCTACTTAGGGTGAATAAGTTTTTGAAAAATTCTCGCAATTATATTTAAATGACTGCATTTACCATGATGCCTTGGGGCTATTTTCCACTAGAATGCAAGGCAGTGTGCTCCCTTTTTCTTTTTGGATGTCTAAATGACGGCTCCCGTGAGCCTCTTGCTGACGAGCACTGGCGATGCACCTGTGCGCCTACTGAGTGGTACAAAAACCTGTGAAGACGTTTGACGGCATGTCAAGCGACCCCTTCAGTTACATATGCTCTCTGCTGATGACGGCCGAAAGCCAGAAACACGTGTCCAGAGATACGGCACTCGCTGCACCTACCTTAGATGAAAGACTTTCTACAGCGATACAGCACTTGCTGCACCTACTTAGGGTGAATAAGTTTTAGAAAAATTCTCGCAATTATATTTAAATGACTGCATTTACCATGATGCCTTGGGGCTATTTTCCACTTGAATGCAAGGCAGTGTGCTCCCTTTTTCTTTTTGGATGTCTAAATGACGGCTCCCGTGAGCCTCTTGCTGACGAGCACTGGCGGTGCACCTGTGCGCCTACTGAGTTGTACAAAAACCTGTGAAGACGTTTGGCGGCATTTCAAGCGACCCCTTCAGTTACATATGCTCTCTGCTGATGACGGCCGAAAGCCAGAAACACGTGTCCAGAGATACGGCACTCGCTGCACCTACCTTAGGTGAAAGACTTTCTACAGCGATACAGCACTTGCTGCACCTACTTAGGGTGAATAAGTTTTTGAAAAATTCTCGCAATTATATTTAAATGACTGCATTTACCATGATGCCTTGGGGCTATTTTCCACTTGAATGCAAGGCAGTGTGCTCCCTTTTTCTTTTTGGATGTCTAAATGACGGCTCCCGTGAGCCTCTTGCTGACGAGCACTGGCGATGCACCTGTGCGCCTACTGAGTGGTACAAAAACCTGTGAAGACGTTTGGCGGCATTTTAAGCGACCCCTTCAGTTACATATGCTCTCTGCTGATGACGGCCGAAAGCCAGAAACACGTGTCCAGAGATACGGCACTCGCTGCACCTACCTTAGGTGAAAGACTTTCTACAGCGATACAGCACTTGCTGCACCTTCTTAGGGTGAATAATTTTTTGAAAACTTCTCGCAATTATATTTAAATGACTGCATTTACCATGATGCCTT
Organism: Pleurodeles waltl; assembly: GCF_031143425.1. Taxonomy (NCBI): domain Eukaryota; kingdom Metazoa; phylum Chordata; class Amphibia; order Caudata; family Salamandridae; genus Pleurodeles; species Pleurodeles waltl. The sequence continues at coordinate 367,896,210 of NC_090451.1, forward strand.
GGTGTTTTTTTTCCACTTGAATGCAAGGCAGTGCTCCCTTTTTCTTTTTGAATGTCGAAATGACGGCTCCCGTGAGCCTCTTGCTGACGAGCACTGGCGATGCACCTGTGCGCCTACTGATTGGTACAAAAACCTGTGAAGACTTTTGGCGTCATTTCAAGCGACCCCTTCAGTTACATATGCTCTCTGCTGATGACAGCCAAAAGCCAGAAACACGTGTCCAGAGATACGGCACTCGCTGCACCTACCTTAGGTGAAAGACTTTCTACAGCGATACAGCACTTGCTGCACCTACTGAGGGTGAATAAGTTTTAGAAAAATTCTCGTAATTATATTTAAATGACTGCATTTACCATGATGCCTTGGGGCTATTTTCCACTTGAATGCAAGGCAGTGTGCTCCCTTTTTCTTTTTGGATGTCTAAATGACGGCTCCCGTGAGCCTCTTGCTGATGAGCACTGGCGATGCACCTGTGCGCCTACTGAGTGGTACCAAAACCTGTGAAGACGTTTGGCGGCATTTCAAGCGACCCCTTCAGTTACATATGCTCTCTGCGGATGACGGCCGAAAGCCAGAAACACGTGTCCAGAGATATGGCACTAGCTGCACCTACCTTAGGTGAAAGACTTTCTACAGCGATACAGCACTTGCTGCACCTACTGAGGGTGAATATTTTTTTTAAAAAATCTCGCAATTATAATTTACCATGATGCCTTGGGGCTATTTTCCACTTGAATGCAAGGCAGAGTGCTCCCTTTTTCTTTTTGGATGTCTAAATGACGGCTCCCGTGAGCCTCTTGCTGACGAGCACTGGCGATGCACCTGTGCGCCTACTGAGTGGTACAAAAACCTGTGAAGACATTTGGCGGCATTTCAAGCGACCCCTTCAGTTACATATGCTCTCTGCTGATGACGGCCGAAAGCCAGAAACACGTGTCCAGAGATACGGCACTCGCTGCACCTACCTTAGGTGAAAGACTTTCTACAGCGATACAGCACTTGCTGCACCTTCTTAGGGTGAATAATTTTTTGAAAACTTCTCGCAATTATATTTAAATGACTGCATTTACCATGATGCCTTGGTGTTTTTTTCCACTTGAATGCAAGGCAGTGCTCCCTTTTTCTTTTTGGATGTCGAAATGACGGCTCCCGTGAGCCTCTTGCTGACGAGCACTGGCGATGCACCTGTGCACCTACTGATTGTTACAAAAACCTGTGAAGACTTTTGGCGTCATTTCAAGCGACCCCTTCAGTTACATATGCTCTCTGCTGATGACGGCCAAAAGCCAGAAACACGTGTCCAGAGATACGGCACTCGCTGCACCTACCTTAGGTGAAAGACTTTCTACAGCGATACAGCACTTGCTGCACCTACTGAGGGTGAATAAGTTTTAGAAAAATTCTCGTAATTATATTTAAATGACTGCATTTACCATGATGCCTTGGGGCTATTTTCCACTTGAATGCAAGGCAGTGTGCTCCCTTTTTCTTTTTGGATGTCTAAATGACGGCTCCCGTGAGCCTCTTGCTGATGAGCACTGGCGATGCACCTGTGCGCCTACTGATTGGTACCAAAACCTGTGAAGACGTTTGGCGGCATTTCAAGCGACCCCTTCAGTTACATATGCTCTCTGCGGATGACGGCCGAAAGCCAGAAACACGTGTCCAGAGATATGGCTCTAGCTGCACCTACCTTAGGTGAAAGACTTTCTACAGCGATACAGCACTTGCTGCACCTACTGAGGGTGAATATTTTTTTGAAAAAATCTCGCAATTATATTTAAATGACTGCATTTACCATGATGCCTTGGGGCTATTTTCCACTTGAATGCAAGGCAGAGTGCTCCCTTTTTCTTTTTGGATGTCTAAATGACGGCTCCCGTGAGCCTCTTGCTGACGAGCACTGGCGATGCACCTGTGCGCCTACTGAGTGGTACAAAAACCTGTGAAGACATTTGGCGGCATTTCAAGCGACCCCTTCAGTTACATATGCTCTCTGCTGATGACGGCCGAAAGCCAGAAACACGTGTCCAGAGATACGGCACTCGCTGCACCTACCTTAGGTGAAAGACTTTCTACAGCGATACAACACTTGCTGCACCTACTTAGGGTGAATAATTTTTTGAAAAAATCTCGCAATTATATTTTAATGACTGCATTTACCATGATGCCTTGGGGCTATTTTCCACTTGAATGCAAGGCAGTGTGCTCCATTTTTCTTTTTGGATGTCTAAATGACGGCTCCCGTGAGCCTCTTGCTGACGAGCACTGGCGATACACCTGTGCGCCTACTGAGTGGTACAAAAACCTGTGAAGACGTTTGGCGGCATTTCAAGCAACCCCTTCAGTTACATATGCTCTCTGCTGATGACGTCCGAAAGCCAGAAACATGAGTCCAGAGATACGGCATTCGCTGCACCTACCTTAGGTGAAAGACTTTCTACAGCGATACGGTACTTGCTGCACCTACTGAGGGTGAAAAGTTATTTGAAAAATTCTCGCAATTATATTTAAATGACTGCATTTACCATGATGCCTTGGGGCTATTTTCCACTTCAATGAAATGCAGAGTGCTCCCTTTTTCTTTTTGGATGTCTAAATGACGGCTCCCGTGAGCCTCTTGCTGACGAGCACTGGCGATGCACCTGTGCGCCTACTGAGTGGTACAAAAACCTTTGAAGACGTTTGGCGGCATTTCAAGCGACCCCTTCAGTTACATATGCTCTCTGCTGATGACGGTCGAAAGCCAGAAACACGTGTCCAGAGATACGGCCCTCGCTGCACCTACCTTAGGTGAAAGACTTTCTACAGCGATATGGCACTTGCTGCACCTACTTAGGGTGAATAATTTTTTGAAAAATTCTTGCAATTATATTTAAATGACTGCATTTACCATGATGCCTTGGAGAAATTTTCCACTTGAATGCAAGGCAGTGTGCTCCCTTTTTCTTTTTGGATGTCTAAATGACGGCTTCCGTGAGCCTCTTGCTGACGAGCACTGGCGATGCACCTGTGCGCCTACTGAGTGGTACTAAAACCTGTGCAGACGTTTGGCGGCATTTCAAGCGACCCCTTCAGTTACGTATGCTTTCTGCTGATGACGGCTGAAAGCCTGAAACACGTGTCCAGAGCTACGGCACTCGCTGCACCTACATTAGGTGAAAGACTTTCTACAGCAATACGGCACTTGCTGCACCTAATTAGGGTGAATAATTTTTTGAAAAATTCTCGCAATTATATTTAAAAGACTGCATTTACCATGATGCCTTGGGGCTATTTTCCACTTGAATGCAAGGCAGTGTGCTCCCTTTTTCTTTTTGGAAGTCTAAATGACGGCTCCAGTGAGCCTCTTGCTGACGAGCACTGGCGATGCACCTGTGCGCCTACTGAGTGGTACAAAAACCTGTGAAGACGTTTGGCGGCATTTCAAGCGACCCCTTCAGTTACATATGCTCTCTGCTGATGACGGCCGAAAGCCAGAAACACGTGTCCAGAGATACGGCACTCGCTGCACCTACCTTAGGTGAAAGTCTTTCTACAGCGATACAGCACTTGCTGCACCTACTTAAAGTGAATACGTTTTTTAAAAATTCTCGCAATTATATTTAAATGACTGCATTTACCATGATGCCTTGGTGCTATTTTCCACTTGAATGCAAGGCAGTGTGCTCCCTTTTTCTTTTTGGATGTCTAAATGACGGCTCCGGTGAGCCTCTTGCTGACGAGCACTGGCGATGCACCTGTGCGCCTACTGAGTTGTACAAAAACCTGTGAAGACGTTTGGCGGCATTTCAAGCGACCCCTTCAGTTACATATGCTCTCTGCTGATGATGGCCGAAAGCCAGAAACACATGTCCAGAGACAAGGCACTCGCTGCACCTACCTTAGGTGAAAGACTTTCTACAGCGATACAGCACTTGCTGCACCTACTTAGGGTGAATAAGTTTTTGAAAAATTCTCACAATTATATTTAAATGACTGCATTTACCATGATGCCTTGGGGCTATTTTCCACTTGAATGCAAGGCAGTGTGCTCACTTTTTCTTTTTGGATGTCTAAATGACGGCTCCGGTGAGCCTCTTGCTGATGAGCACTGGCGATGCACCTGTGCGCCTACTGAGTGGTACAAAACCCTGTGAAGACGTTTGGCGGCATTTCAAGCGACCCCTTCAATTACATATGCTCTCTGCTGTTGATGGCCGAAAGCAAGAAACACATGTCCAGAGATACGGCACTCGCTGCACCTACCTTAGGTGAAAGACTTTCTACAGCGATATGGCACTTGCTGCACCTACTTAGGGTGAATAATTTTTTTTAAAATTCTCGCAATTATATTTAAATGACTGCATTTACCATGATGCCTTGGGGCTATTTTCCACTTGAATGCAAGGCAGTGTGCTCCCTTTTTCTTTCTGGATGTCTAAATGACGGCTCCGGTGAGCCTCTTGCTGACGATCACTGGCGATGCACCTGTGCGCCTACTGAGTTGTACAAAAACCTGTGAAGACGTTTGGCGGCATTTCAAGCGACCCCTTCAGTTACATATGCTCTCTGCTGATGACGGTCGAAAGCCAGAAACACGTGTCTAGAGATACGGCACTCGCTGCACCTACCTTAGGTGAAAGACTTTCTACAGCGATATGGCACTTGCTGCACCTACTTAGGGTGAATAATTTTTTGAAAAATTCTTGCAATTATATTTAAATGACTGCATTTACCATGATGCCTTGGAGAAATTTTCCACTTGAATGCAAGGCAGTGTGCTCCCTTTTTCTTTTTGGATGTCTAAATGACGGCTTCCGTGAGCCTCTTGCTGACGAGCACTGGCGATGCACCTGTGCGCCTACTGAGTGGTACAAAAACCTGTGAAGACGTTTAGCGGCATTTCAAGCGACCCCTTCAGTTACATATGCTCTCTGCTGATGACGGCCGAACGCCATAAACACGTGTCCAGAGATACGGCACTCGCTGCACCTACCTTAGGTGAAAGACTTTTTACAACGATACGGCACTTGTTGCACCTACTTAGGGTGAATAATTTTTGAAAAATTCTCTCAATTATATTTAAATGACTGCATTTACCATGATGCCTTGGGGCTATTTTCCACTTGAATGCAAGGTAGTGTGCTCCCTTTTTCTTTTTGGATGTCTAAATGACGGATCCCGTGAGCCTCTTGCTGACGAGCACTGGCGATGCACCTGTGTGCCTACTGAGTGGTACAAAAACCTGTGCAGACTTTTGGCGGCATTTCAAGCGACCCCTTCAGTTACGTATGCTTTCTGCTGATGACGGCCGAAAGCCAGAAACACGTGTCCAGAGCTACGGCACTCGCTGCACCTACATTAGGTGAAAGACTTTCTACAGCAATACGGCACTTGCTGCTCCTAATTAGGGTGAATAATTTTTTGAAAAATTCTCGCAATTATATTTAAAAGACTGCATTTACCATGATGCCTTGGGGCTATTTTCCACTTGAATGCAAGGCAGTGTGCTCCCTTTTTCTTTTTGGAAGTCTAAATGACGGCTCCCGTGAGCCTCTTGCTGACGAGCACTGGCGATGCACCTGTGCGCCTACTGAGTGGTACAAAAACCTGTGAAGACGTTTGGCGGCATTTCAAGCGACCCCTTCAGTTACATATGCTCTCTGCTGATGACGGCCGAAAGCCAGAAACACGTGTCCAGAGATACGGCACTCGCTGCACCTACCTTAGGTGAAAGACTTTCTACAGCGATACAGCACTTGCTGCACCTACTTAGGGTGAATACGTTTTTTAAAAATTCTCGCAATTATATTTAAATGACTGCATTTACCATGATGCCTTGGTGCTATTTTCCACTTGAATGCAAGGCAGTGTGCTCCCTTTTTCTTTTTGGATGTCTAAATGACGGCTCCGGTGAGCCTCTTGCTGACGAGCACTGGCGATGCACCTGTGCGCCTACTGAGTTGTACAAAAACCTGTGAAGACATTTGGCGGCATTTCAAGCGACCCCTTCAGTTACATATGCTCTCTGCTGATGATGGCCGAAAGCCAGAAACACATGTCCAGAGACACGGCACTCGCTGCACCTACCTTAGGTGAAAGACTTTCTACAGCGATACAGCACTTGCTGCGCCTACTTAGGGTGAATAAGTTTTTGAAAAATTCTCGCAATTATATTTAAATGACTGCATTTACCATGATGCCTTGGGGCTATTTTCCACTTGAATGCAAGGCAGTGTGCTCCCTTTTTCTTTCTGGATGTCTAAATGACGGCTCCGGTGAGCCTCTTGCTGACGATCACTGGCGATGCACCTGTGCGCCTACTGAGTTGTACAAAAACCTGTGAAGACGTTTGGCGGCATTTCAAGCGACCCCTTCAGTTACATATGCTCTCTGCTGATGATGGCCGAAAGCCAGAAACACGTGTCCAGAGACACGGCACTCGCTGCACCTACCTTAGGTGAAAGACTTTCTACAGTGATACAGCACTTGCTGCACCTACTTAGGGTGAATACGTTTTTGAAAAATTCTCGCAATTATATTTAAATGACTGCATTTACCATGATGCCTTGGGGCTATTTTCCACTTGAATGCAAGGCAGTGTGCTCCCTTTTTCTTTTTGGATGTCTAAATGACGGCTCCCGTGAGCCTCTTGCTGACGAGCACTGGCGATGCACCTGTGCGCCTACTGAGTGGTACAAAAACCTGTGAAGACATTTGGCGGCATTTCAAGCGACCCCTTCAGTTACATATGCTCTCTGCTGTTGATGGCCGAAAGCACGAAACACGTGTCCAGAGATACGGCACTCGCTGCACCTACCTTAGGTGAAAGACTTTCTACAGCGATATGGCACTTGCTGCACCTACTTAGGGTGAATAATTTTTTGAAAAATTCTCGCAATTATATTTAAATGACTGCATTTACCATGATGCCTTGGGGCTATTTTCCACTTGAATGCAAGGCAGAGTGCTCCCTTTTTCTTTTTGGATGTCTAAATGACGGCTCCTGTGAGCCTCTTGCTGACGAGCACTGGCGATGCAACTGTGCGCCTACTGAGTGGTACAAAAACCCGTGAAGACGTTTGGCGGCATTTCAAGCAACCCCTTCAGTTACATATGCTCTCTGCTGATGACGGCCAAAAGCCAGAAACACGTGTCCAGAGATACAACACTCGCTACACCTACCTTAGGTGAAAGACTTTCTACAGCGATACGGCACTTGTTGCACCTACTTAGGGTGAATAATTTTTTGAAAAATTCTCTCAATTATATTTAAATGACTGCATTTACCATGATGCCTTGGGGCTATTTTCAACTTGAATGCAAGGCAGTGTGCTCCCTTTTTCTTTTTGGATGTCTAAATGACGGCTCCAGTGAGCCTCTTGCTGACGAGCACTGGCGATGCACCTGTGCATCTACTGAGTGGTACAAAAACCTGTGAAGACGTTTGGCGGCATTTCAAGTGACCCCTTCAGTTACATATGCTTTCTGCTGATGACGGCCAAAAGCCAGAAACACGTGTCCAGAGATACGGCACTCGCTGCACCTACCTTAGGTGAAAGACTTTCTACAGCGATACAGAACTTGCTGCACCTACTTAGGGTGAATAATTTTTTGAAAACTTCTCGCAATTATATTTAAATGACTGCATTTACCATGATGCCTTGGTGTTTTTTTTCCACTTGAATGCAAGGCAGTGCTCCCTTTTTCTTTTTGGATGTCTAAATGATGGCTCCCGTGAGCATCTTGCTGACGAGCACTGGCGATGCACCTGTGCGCCTACTGAGTGGTACAAAAAGCTGTGAAGACTTTTGGCGGCGTTTCAAGCGACCCCTTCAGTTACATATGCTCTCTGCTGATGACGGCCAAAAGCCAGAAACACGTGTCCAGAGATACGGCACTCGCTGCACCTACCTTAGGTGAAAGACTTTCTACAGCGATACAGCACTTGCTGCACCTACTTAGGGTGAATAAGTTTTAGAAAAATTCTCGCAATTATATTTAAATGACTGCATTTACCATGATGCCTTGGGGCTATTTTCCACTTGAATGCAAGGCAGTGTGCTCCCTTTTTCTTTTTGGATGTCTAAATGACGGCTCCCGTGAGCCTCTTGCTGATGAGCACTGGCGATGCACCTGTGCGCCTACTGAGTGGTACCAAAACCTGTGAAGACGTTTGGCGGCATTTCAAGCGACCCCTTCAGTTACATATGCTCTCTGCGGATGACGGCCGAAAGCCAGAAACACGTGTCCAGAGATACGGCACTCGCTGCACCTACCTTAGGTGAAAGACTTTCTACAGCGATACAGCACTTGCTGCACCTACTGAGGGTGAATAATTTTTTGAAAAAATCTCGCAATTATATTTAAATGACTGCATTTACCATGATGCCTTGGGGCTATTTTCCACTTGAATGCAAGGCAGTGCTCCCTTTTTCTTTTTGGATGTCTAAATGATGGCTCCCGTGAGCCTCTTGCTGACGAGCACTGGCGATGCACCTGTGCGCCTACTGAGTGGTACAAAAACCTGTGAAGACTTTTGGCGGCGTTTCAAGCGACCCCTTCAGTTACATATGCTCTCTGCTGATGACGGCCAAAAGCCAGAAACACGTGTCCAGAGATACGGCACTCGCTGCACCTACCTTAGGTGAAAGACTTTCTACAGCGATACAGCACTTGCTGCACCTACTTAGGGTGAATAAGTTTTAGAAAAATTCTCGCAATTATATTTAAATGACTGCATTTACCATGATGCCTTGGGGCTATTTTCCACTTGAATGCAAGGCAGTGTGCTCCCTTTTTCTTTTTGGATGTCTAAATGACGGCTCCCGTGAGCCTCTTGCTGATGAGCACTGGCGATGCACCTGTGCGCCTACTGAGTGGTACCAAAACCTGTGAAGACGTTTGGCGGCATTTCAAGCGACCCCTTCAGTTACATATGCTCTCTGCGGATGACGGCCGAAAGCCAGAAACACGTGTCCAGAGATACGGCACTCGCTGCACCTACCTTAGGTGAAAGACTTTCTACAGCGATACAGCACTTGCTGCACCTACTGAGGGTGAATAATTTTTTGAAAAAATCTCGCAATTATATTTAAATGACTGCATTTACCATGATGCCTTGGAGAAATTTTCCACTTGAATGCAAGGCAGTGTGCTCCCTTTTTCTTTTTGGATGTCTAAATGACGGCTTCCGTGAGCCTCTTGCTGACGAGCACTGGCGATGCACCTGTGCGCCTACTGAGTGGTACTAAAACCTGTGCAGACGTTTGGCGGCATTTCAAGCGACCCCTTCAGTTACGTATGCTTTCTGCTGATGACGGCTGAAAGCCTGAAACACGTGTCCAGAGCTACGGCACTCGCTGCACCTACATTAGGTGAAAGACTTTCTACAGCAATACGGCACTTGCTGCACCTAATTAGGGTGAATAATTTTTTGAAAAATTCTCGCAATTATATTTAAAAGACTGCATTTACCATGATGCCTTGGGGCTATTTTCCACTTGAATGCAAGGCAGTGTGCTCCCTTTTTCTTTTTGGAAGTCTAAATGACGGCTCCCGTGAGCCTCTTGCTGACGAGCACTGGCGATGCACCTGTGCGCCTACTGAGTGGTACAAAACCCTGTGAAGACGTTTGGCGGCATTTCAAGCGACCCCTTCAGTTACATATGCTCTCTGCTGATGACGGCCGAAAGCCAGAAACACGTGTCCAGAGATACGGCACTCGCTGCACCTACCTTAGGTGAAAGACTTTCTACAGCGATACGGCACTTGCTGCACCTACTTAGGGTGAATAATTTTTTGAAAAATTCTTGCAATTATATTTAAATGACTGCATTTACCATGATGCCTTGGAGCTATTTTCCACTTGAATGCAAGGCAGTGTGCTCCCTTTTTCTTTTTGGATGTCTAAATGACGGCTCCCGTGAGCCTCTTGCTGACGAGCACTGGCGATGCACCTGTGCGCCTACTGAGTGGTACAAAAACCTGTGAAGACGTTTGGCGGCATTTCAAGCGACCCCTTCAGTTACATATGCTCTCTGCTGTTGACGGCCGAAAGCCAGAAACACGTGTCCAGAGATACGGCACTCGCTGCACCTACCTTAGGTGAAAGACTTTCTACAGCGATACGGCACTTGCTGCACCTACTTAGGGTGAATAATTTTTTGAAAAATTCTCTCAATTATATTTAAATGACTGCATTTACCATGATGCCTTGGTGCTATTTTCCACTTGAAGGCCAGGCAGTGCGCTCCCTTTTTCTTTTTGGATGTCTAAATGACGGCTCCCGTGAGCCTCTTGCTGACGAGCACTGGCGATGCACCTGTGCGCCTACTGAGTGGTACAAAAACCTGTGAAGACGTTTGGCGGCATTTCAAGCAACCCCTTCAGTTACATATGCTCTCTGCTGATGATGGCCGAAAGCCAGAAACACGTGTCCAGAGATACGGCACTCGCTGCACCTACCTTAGGTGAAAGACTTTCTACAGCGATACAGCACCTACTTAGGGTGAATAATTTTTTTAAAAATTCTCGCTATTATATTTAAATGACTGCATTTACCATGATGCCTTGGGGCTATTTTCCACTTGAATGCAAGGCAGTGTGCTCCCTTTTTCTTTTTAAATGACAAAACCTGCTCAGGCGTCGCAGCACACTTGTGACATGCTACTTGTCTCAGGTTGGACCCCGATGATGAAGCATGTCACCAACTTGGTTGGTGGGTGAGGTGTCTTTTTCACGTAACCTAAGTGCGTTTCTTTTCACAATTTTAATGTTTGGCATATCACAGACGTATCTGGACACATCAAAATGATTTATTACAAAACTACCTGTGTTTGGGGGGGAGGGGGCACCTATGTTTTTGGTCCTGGGTGCGGCCTTCATCTAGGGAAACCTACCAAACCCAGACATTTTTTTAAAGTAGACACCCCAAGGAGTCCAGGGAGGTGTGGCTTGCGTGGATCCCACAACATTTTCTTACCCAGGATCCTCTGCAAACGTCAGAATTTGCTTAAAAAGCACATTTTCCTGACTTTCGTTTGTACGATCACCGCTCCAGCACAAAATTCCTACTCCCTAGCATTCCCCTCAGTCTCCCAAGTAAAGTGACACCTCACTTGTGTGGGTCCCCAAAGCAGAGTCAGCCTAAAGATATATAAAAGAAGAATATGTGCTTATCAACTTGCTGTGCTATCTCCATAATCTCTACAAGTGTGTGGCCTTTTTCTGTTGCAAGCACCTGGCCCACCCACACAAGTGAGGTATCATTTTTATTGGGAGACTTGGGGGAACACTGGGTGGAAGGAAATGTGTGGCTCCTCTCAGATTCCAGAACTTTCTGTCACCGAAATGTGAGGAAAATGTATTTTTTCTAGCCAAATTTTGAGGTTTGCAAAGGATTCTGGGTAACAGAACCTGGTCAGAGCCCCACAAGTCACCCCATCTCGGATTGCCCTAGGTCACTAGTTTTCAAAAATGCACAGGTTTGGTAGGTTTCCCTAGGTGCCGGCTGAGCTAGAGGCCAAAATCTACAGGTAGGCACTTTGCAAAAAACACCTCTGTTTTCTGTCAAAAAATGGGATGTGTCCACGTTGTGTTTTGGGGCATTTCCTGTCGCGGGTGCTAGGCCTACCCACACAAGTGAGGTACCATTTTTATCTGGAGACTTGGGGAAACGCTGGGTAGAAGGACATTTGTGGCTCCTCTCAGATTCCAGAACTTTCTGTCACCGAAATGTGAGGAAAATGTGTTTTAGCCAAATTTTGAGGTTTGCAAAGGATTCTGGGTAACAGAACCTGGCCAGAGCCCCACAAGTCACCCCATCTTGGATTCCCCTAGGTCTCTAGTTTTCAGAAATGCACAGGTTTGGTAGTTTTCCCTAAGTGCCGGTTGAGCTAGAGGCCACAGTCTACAGGTAGGCACTTTGCAAAAAACACCTCTGTTTTCTGTCAAAAAATGGGATGTGTCCATGTTGTGTTTTGGGGCATTTCCTGTCGTGGGCGCTAGGCCTACCCACACAAGTGATGTATAATTTTTATCGGGAGACTTGCGGGAACATAGAATAGCAAAATAAGTGTTATTGCCCCTTGTCTTTCTCTACATTTTTTCCTTCCAAATATAAGAGTGTGTGTAAAAAAGACGTCTATTTGAGAAATGCCCTGTAATTCACATGCTAGTATGGGCACCCCAGAATTCAGAGATGTGCAAATAACCACTGCTTCTCAACACCTTATCTTGTGCCCATTTGGGAAATACAAAGATTTTCTTGATAGCTATTTTTCACTCTATATATTTCAGCAAATGAATTGCTGTATACCCGGTATAGAATGAAAACCCACTGCAGGGTGCAGCTCATTTATCGGCTCTGGGTACCTAGGGTTCTTGATGAACCTACAAGCCCTATATATCCCCACAACCAGAAGAGTCCAGCAGACGTAACGGTATATTGCTTTAAAAAATCTGATATTGCAGGAAGAAGTTACAGAGTAAAACGGAGAGAAAAATTGCTGTTTTTTTCACCTCAATTTCAATATTTTTTGTTTTCAATTGTTATTTTCTGTAGGAAACCCTTGTAGGATCTACACAAATTACCCCTTGCTGAATTCAGAATTTTATCTACTTTTCAGAAATGTTTAGGTTTCTGGGAGCCAGCATTGGTTTCATGCCCATTTCTGTCACTGACTGGAAGGAGGCTGAAAGCACAAAAAATCATAAAAATGGGGTATGTCACAGTAAAATGCCAAAATTGTGTTGAAAAATTGGGTTTTCTGATTCAAGTCTGCCTGTTCCTGAAAGCTGGGAAGCTGGTGATTTTAGCACTATAAACCCTTTGTTGATGCCATTTTCAGGGAAAAAAACCACAAGCCTTCTTCTGCAGCCCCTTTTTCCCATTTAAAAAAAAAAAACTAAAATGTCACTGTATTTTGGCTAATTTCTTGGCCTTCTTCAGGGGAACCCACAAAGTCTGGGTACCTCTAGAATCCCTAGGTTGTTGGGAAAAAAGGACGCAAATTTGGTGTGGGTAGCTTATGTGGACAAAACGTTATGAGGGCCTAAGCGAGAACTATTCCAAATAGGCAAAAAAAGGCCTGGCACAGGAGGGGGAAAAGGCCTGGCAGCGAAGGGGTTAAGGGCAGGTATCTATTTGTGATTGTTGAGACATTGCTAAGTGCAACTTCCCAAACTCCAGTCCACCAGGGATTTCAGTCAAGCCATCAGGATGTAGGATCTGCAAGACCTTCTCCTCCCTGGGAAAGAGTTGTAAGGGGGGCTGGGAGAGCCACCATTAGTCCTTTCGGCCTCCAGGTGACACTTGGAGGCCAGCAAATGGACTCTCCCTGCAGGTCATTCTACCTCTTCCTATTCTCGTCCTATGTGTGCAAATTGTTAGATACAGCATTCACTCTGTCAAATATTCTGGAACACATATGCCTTTTCTGAGCTATGGCTGTATTTTGTACTTCTGCTCCAAAGAATTACGACTCTACTGTAATGAATTCATCCACCATGACAGCTCTCCATCTTTGAAATGGGGATTTCTCCTCCCTGCCATTGTGATTTTTTTCAAACCAAAACTAGTTCCACGAAATGAGGGATACTGTGACAAAGTAAAACTAACAAAAAACTCAGAGTGAGAGGAACACAAAAAAAATAAACTGTCTCCTGAGTTGAGAATTTGGCTGGCTGTCTGGTCTTCTGCAGTGGAATGGCAAAGGATCATGGTCTGAAATGGGATGTGTTTTATAGTGTGTTTGGCAGGTGTTCACAGTTGAACAATGTACAACAGGTGTGGACTACTAGCATCCATCCAATGGCCATAGTACTACACTGAATGGTTTCCGTGACAGACTCCTGCCGTCATGGGCCCACATTGAAACACAGCCAGCACCACTGTGTGATCTAAATAGGCTCTGTGGGATCCCGCTGTCAAGATGATGACAGAGGGCTTACTCATCAGCATTGGAGTCTGCCATGTTGGCTGCCAGATACAGCTTGCATGATGGAGTGGAATCCGTTGTGGTGGTCGTTGGCTCACCCATAATACATCTAAATACGGCAGGTGGAACACCATTGACTTGATAGTCTTTGTGGGCACGCTGCTGACGTGGCTTGGTGGTAACAACATCAAGATCTAAATCAGGCCCTCAGTGTTTCTTCTCACTTGGCTGTTGTTTTGAAATTTCTCCCACAAAGCGAGAGCAAACAACTGTTTTCCTGCCCGCACCAGTGTGTGCAGGGAAACCGCTGTGTCATGGGGGTGTGCACCCTGGGACATAGCAGGAGCCGGCCATGGGGGATGGGGTCCCTAGGACCATTAACGGCTAAATTGTTTCTTTATCATCTACTCTCTCCTTTCATAATCTATCTTTGCTGCACTACATCTTTCAGTGTTTTCCTGTCCCAGTAGCTTTTATACATTCATTCTGCCCATGTACACTGTATACTATTTTTACTCGATTATACCATGACCTTTCCAATTTGGCGCTCACGGTTTCAGCCTCTTTGGCACTGCTCCCTCCACTTGTCCTTTCTTTATATTTTGGATATCATTCATTAATGGTGGCATTTGCAAGCCATGCATACGAACTTTCCCAGCCTCCGAACACACGGACTGACGCTACTGCTTAGGTAAGATTTTCACCTTACTCTCACCTTGCCCTTTTGGCTCCATTATCTATATGGATCTTCCGACATAGCCCAAACCATTTTTTTGTTCATGAGCCGAACCAGCGGTGGGCACTAATTCTGTGTTGTTTTCCGTGTTCTATACTGCCGGTTCGTTCAGCACCTTACATGTCCATGGCACTCCACGGATCATGTCTTAACGTGTCTTTGTATCAGATGCACGCTCCAACACACCGACATCCTCATTTCTCCAGCCCCGCTTTATTTTACAATTACCACATCTTTTTAGAGTCACTACTCTTCTAGGCCCTTCTCTCCACCATACCTGCCTTTTTAATCACTGCACATCCGTTTATATAACCAACCTGCACTCCTCACAATTCCTTGTGGTCATTCCTTGGTCTCACCTTTGTCTATGGCTATGTTAGGATGTCATGCCACTTGAGACTGTTTTTCTTGTACCATCCATAGCGCCATTCGTGCCCCCACACCCTTGGTTTCTTCGTTTTTTTCTGCACTTCCCGTTTTATTGTCATCACTGTCTAATTTCACATATGTTTAATCTTTTTAGTCTTCGATTGGCTATTCACGGACCTGTCTTTTTCAATACCTTCTGGTTTACATGATGCCTTAACAACTTTGTGTTTGGCCGCAACGTAACAAACCGGAACACCTCTCTTACTACCACTGGATACCGATGGATTACAGGATGTTTCAGCCTCCTATTTGCTAACCTAATATACCCATATTTTTGGTAAGTTGCCATTTTATCTCTAGAGCACTATTACCTGGGTTTTTGGTATTTTGGTGCTCTACCTACGATCATGGAAATACATTAACTAAGCCCATCTAACCTTCTGGCTTTCTTAGCAAGTTATGATTCTGGTCACTCCTTTTGGTACACATTCCATGATTTTCATTTTGAGCACTTTCGTGATCGGTGTTCTACCAACTATGGTTTTCTCCCACCACATCTCTCTATTTTATAGTCATCTTATCATTGTACATCCATTGAACTTTCTCCTTCTCCATTCTTAAAATCTGGTACACTGTTTCCTGACAAAATATTTTCACCTGTCTCTTGAAATATTCATTCTCTTTTCACTTATCACTTAACTCTCTCTTCATATTTCCTTCTAATTTTCTCTTGAAATTTCCACTTTTTTCTCTCTTTCTGGAGTATCTCATGCCTCTCTACTATGTTACATTTTTCCTTCTTTTATACCGTTACATTCTGTATTTATGATTTCTGATTCACAGCCTTGAAAAAGTCCTATGGACGAAACACGTGTTGGCTGTTTTACGGAATGCACATGCCTACAAAGAATAAACCTAATTGAATTTTGAATAACTACTTGTGTCGACCTTTGGACTCTTATTTCCACTTTCATATACGTGGCCCGAACTACTCCCTGGTGTGCCATGGTATTTTCCTCTAATACGTTTTCCAGCACAGTTCAAATTTCTTTGTTCAGTGCAACCAACACCTGTGGTGGTTGGGTGTTACACCAGGTTGGCACCCACAAGTAACTCAGTGGCTTTGGACCTAATAGTCATTAATCTTTTATTACGGATGTGCGGACTTTAAGCATTTAACCTCCAATTGCTTCCATACAACCTCTAAAGGGCAACACATTTAAATTAGAGGGCCATGAGCTCCCCTAGGCCCAAAACCACCACCTCGCTGGGGCAATAAATTAGAAATACTTAGTGGGGCCACGTTGCCCCCCTAGGCCCAAGGTACCACCACTTCCCTAGAGCCATTATTACTCTGAAAAAAGGGAGGGGGGCCATGCAGCCCCCCTCTCAAGGCTGATTTCAACCCCAGGGACCCCATCCCCTGGAGTACAGCCATTCCTCATGGGTGCCCTGGCCCCACACAGAGCACCCACTTTTTTTCATAGTACTGCAAGAGGAGCCTCAAGACCCCCGTGGTCCCTGATGGCTGCCCCCTCCTGAAGGAGCCAGTGTTGTTCTCACACTCTGGGATCTGCTGAAAATCCAGCTGCTTGTGTGCGAGAGGACTTTTTTCATCTCTTTCCCTGCTTGCATGTCTGCGGGCAGGGAAAGAGATGAAAACTCCGCTACCAGCATGCTGGAGCATTTTTAATGCTCCCATTTGCTGGGAATGGAGCTATGTTGGCTTTTGCTTAGAGGGAGCCCTCAGCTCCTGACAAGAAAAAGGAAACAGCTACCTCCCATGGGTGGGCATCTCCGGAGGTAGCAGGACCTGCCACTGGGGCATAGCAGTTCCGAAGGCCAGATATAACTCCAAGAGGGGGTCCGCACTACCCTCCTCTCCTTTCTTGAGAACAAGGCCAGCCCCAGGGAGGTGGTAGTTCCCACGCGGTATGTGGCCTGGAGGGGGGGGCACACATCCCCCCTCCTTTTTTAAATATCAATTGGTCCCTGGGAGGTGGTCCTTGGAGGGATCTGCGCTGCCCCAACATCTTTAATTAAATATAGCCTCAGGGAGGTGGTGGTCCCTAGGGAAGGGGGGGTCCGCATCATCCCTGCTTTATTTTCATAATGTAGCCCTAGGGAGGTAGTGGTCCCCGTGGCCCAAGAGAGGTCCATGGGACCATGACACTTTATTTTCACATTGCAGCCCCAGAAATGTGGTGGCCCCCTGAAGTCAGCGGTGGTTCACAGGGCTTCCTCTATTTGTTTATTTTCTAGCCCTGGGCAGATGGTGGCCCCAGGGCTTCTAAAAGCACTCGGAGCGGGGCCATGCACCCCCTCTTTTATATGGCAATGCCCTCAAGACCTAGCCCAGCTGGTTGCAAAATCACCTATAAGTGCCTGAGGCAGCTCTTTTTTCTATCTTGGCACATCCAGTTCCAGATTTTGCCCCCCCTTTTCTTCACCCCCACTTGACGGATCACCCCAAAACTTTCCATGCACAACAGGACCCTAGAGGGCACTTTTTTTTTACAATTTTGTGAAGATTCCCCAAATCGCGCCTTTGATATGGGCAAGTCAAAAAATGCCTTTCCTATGGAAACTAGGTCCTAACTAACTAAAAAAACATAGCAATGCATATAAAAAAAACAAAGGTTTCAGAGACGTTACAGAGTTTCTCCCCAGCAATGCACACATTGGTGCTACTAATGCAGGGTCCGGGCACCATCACAGTCCCAGGCACAAGGGACTTCCCCTAATGAGACAGATGTAGTATTATTAAAAGCAAAATTTGAGGAGCTTGTAGGGAGTGCACTTGAATCAGACTTCATAGACATGTACAATGAGACTGAGCTTAGGTTCTTGAGCAGAAAGGTTGCAATACATCACTTGAAAGTGCTGGCTTAAGAGTTTGGGTTGATGTAAAAAGAAATCACAAATAAAGAATAATTTTATGATGTGCATCACTGAGGATGCACTTAAGAATGTTAGGTCATCAAGCTTGAAACCGCATGTCAGGCAATCAGTGAAATGCATAAGTAGTGTGGAGAGTCTCACGAGTACAAGACTGGTGGGCAAAGCAGGGTGAGAAGAAAAAGAAAAACAGGACAGAGGGGGTGCAGAAGGGGAAGCTAGTGTGAGTGAATTATAGGTTGGAGAATACCCAATGAGAGAAGTGCATGAAAGTGGGTACGTTCATGTATCATGGAGTAGTGGTATTCTTTTTTTATTCACAAATCATTTTCCAAATTTGTGGAATAATCCAGATAAATGTCACTCTGGGGTGTGCAAGATTGTGAAGCCTTTGAATGTTCTCTGGGAAGACCTGAATAGCTTCCTTGACATTGTAGCTCCCGAGGATTTGTGGACAGAATCTAAGGTGATTGTGGATTGGCCAAATGCTTAGCCAAACAGCAATACCAGGCTGAACATGAATTTCGTAAAAGTTATAGGCAAATGTAAACAGGTGATTTCTCCTTTGAAAACAAAGGTCTCACAGAAAAATATTTACTACCTCAAAATAAACAGAACTACACCGGAGTCCAAAGAGTCTGTGCATTCTTATTATGAACAGCAGATGCAAGTTTTCAGGCAGCACAGTGGTGTTCAAAATCCTGGAAAGGGAGAATGTTAGTGGGATCGGGTTTCAGTTTATGCTAAATTTGTATTCAGAAATTAGTTCTCATATACAGCAGAATTTGATTTATTGACAGTCTAAGTCTCTGATTTGCAAAGTATTGCAGTGACAATTTGAAAGCAAAGCAGACGAAGATTAAGGAGAAATACATGTTGGCACAGCCTAAGTTGGCACAAAGATGATGTCACAATGGTCCATCTATGGCTTTACCGTGGGACCAGCAGAGATCCCAAATATATCCCTCTCTAGAAAACAAGTCCAAGTTGCTGCTATTTCAAATAGGCAGAGGGCCTCATTACAACCGTGGCAGTAAATGCCACCCACCGCTGTGCTGACAGCCGCCAACAAACCGTGCCCGCAGCGGTATTCCGCCACATGTATTTTGACCTACACTGAGAATTCCGCCACAATACAGACACCCACACAAGTCCCCCAGAACAAAGGTCAGTGATAAACTGGCGATAGCAAAACTCACACCGTTATGCCAAAAGGAATACTCCCACAGTCTCACGACCCATGAATCACCGCAGCGGTCTTTCAAACGTGGTAAATCATTGGTGGTACACACCGCCGTGCTCAAAATACACACACACTTACAAAACTACACCACATTGGACAATTCAAAATACACACACCTGACACACATACACACACCACACCCACACACCCATACCGCTATAAAACACACACCCACACTACCCACAACCCCTTACAGCGAAAAAAAAAAGGTAGCAAGCAGAGAGAGACAAGCCAGGGGCACCCACAAAATCAGAAGCACAGAACACCATCTCCCATACACCGTCCACACACATCACAGCATACAAATCAACACATCACCCCACACATCACCCCACACATTCTCACACATATCACTCTCACCACATCCATAGCACCCCAAAGACACCCCAGGTTTTCTGAGGAGGAGCTAAGGTTAATAGTGGAGGAAATCATCCGGATAGAGCCACAGCTATTCAGATCACAGGTGCAGCAGACGTCTATTGCAAGGAAGATGCAGCTATGGTGGAGAATCGTGGACAGGGTCAACGCCGTGGGACAGCACCCAAGAACCAGGGATAGCATCAGGAAGAGGTGGAACGACCTACGGGGGAAGGTGCGTTTGGTGGCAGCAAGACACCAAATAGTTGTACAGAGGACTGGCGGTGGACCCCCACCTCCTCTCCCACAACTAACAACATTGGAGGAGCAGGTCTAGGTGATCATGCATCCTGAGGGCCTCGCCGGAGTAGCAGGAGGACTGGACTCTGGTAAGTCAAATCTTAATTACTGTATCCCCTACCCTACCTGCATGCCATCACATACCCTCACTCCCTTCACTCCATCACCTTACATATACCCAACCATCACTACCCACCCATCCCAATACCAAGCCCTGCATGCAACACCCATGCATGGACCCCCATCATAGACCTGCATGGACACCCATCACCACAGCATGCCCAGTAGAGAGACAAACCCAGCCCACAAAACCACAACTCACACAAGGCCAAGCTGACAGGGAAATCACAATCATACAGGGAAACACACCCATGCCCAAGATAGCACACGTAGATACATTAACACTGCATTTTCATCCCCACAGGACCCACACTCAACGTCACCGGAGAGGAGGTGCTAGCTACATCCAGTCCTCCACAGAAGAGGCCTACAGTGATGACAGCAACTCTGCACACCTAGAGCTCGATGACCAACCTGGCCCATCCGGGACCTCTAGACAGTCGGTTACCCTGCCACAGTCTCAACCCACCGCAGAGCCTTCCCCTTCAGGAAACACCAGCACAGCATCCACCCAGCGGGCCCATTCCACTGTCCCCAGGACACGTCAATCAACAGTGTGTCCACCACTATAAGGACCAAAGGCAACCCCACAAACATAGGACAATCAAGGATCTGGGGTCAGTGGCAGTGGGCACACGGATCAGGGGACAGAGGCACAGGACAACAGAGAAGCTGGGAGGACTGCTGTGCTATAGGGGGAGAACAGGCCCAGGGAACCCACTCTCCACGAAGCACTCTCCAACATCCTGGGAGCATACCACCATTCCCAGGAGATGATGGGCCAGATACTGGCAAAGTTGCAGGAGACCTAGCGGCTGCAGGAGGGACAGTACTTGGGGATCAGGGATGACTTAACAAAAATCTACACCATCCTGGTCACCATTGCAGGGGTGCTGGCTGACATGGGCAAGACCATGAGGGAGGCAGGGGCACAACAACAGGCGCCTGACACTAGCTAAACCGAGGAACAGCCTTCCGCCTCCACCAGCGCTAGTGGACAGGAGGCCCCACCACAGGACAAACAGGCCACCAGCACCCCACCCCCTGCAGAAGGAGAAACACCCTGCAAACGGTCTATGCAATCCAGGCAGAAGCCAGAGAACATTGCCAAGACCTGCCAGGAAATAAAACTCTCCTGATTGTCATCCTTCTGTCCCACTCTGTCACCCTGTCCACCTTGAACTGCCATTTCTCCCCTTCCTATGCCCCATTGGACAATGCACCTGTGAAACCAAGAGACTGGACTCTACCCTGAACTGTCCTCCACCATCACCCCAGCCCCTTGCACATCCACCTCTACTGATGCACACCTAAATAAACACCCTTGGAACAAATACAACTCTGGAGTCTGTCAAATGATTCACAAATGTATTAATACTAGATTATCAAAGCATAGCAACTCAAAAGTACAGTGAAATATACTTAAGGATGACTTGTTGTGGGCAGCAGTACACATAGCAGGAGCCAGAGTGGGGCACAGAGATCTAAAATAGAGATGCCAAAGGGTACAGTCAGTGGCCATAGACATAGGGAAACAGGCTGCCTTGTACAATGTCCAACAGATAACTGAAATGTTAAGTGAAGTTACAGTGCCTTACCTGTGTGTCACTTGAAGTACTGGCGAATAATATTGTTTCTGTTTGTCAACATCTATTTCCTCTGCCTCCTCTTCCTCACTGTCCACAGGCTCCACCGCTGCCACAAGACCATCTCCAGGCACAGCCTCCTGCAGAAAAGGCACCTGGCGTCTCAAGGCCAGGTTGTGCAACATGCAACATGCAACATGCAATGATTATCTGGCACAACTTCTTGGGTGAGTAGTACGGGGATCCACCTGTCAGATGAGGCACCTGAACCAGACCTTCAGGAGGCCGAAGGTCCTTTCTATAATCCTCCTTGTAAGCCCATGTGCCTCATTTTAAAGTTCCTCTGCCCTTGTCCTGGCATTCCTCACTGGGTTCAGTAGCCATGAGAGGTTGGGGTAACCAGAGTCACCTGCAAATATCGAGGGACAACTGTTAGACACACACTAACCCTTAGGGACAACCCCATACTCAGACACCTACTTATACTGTGTGGGGACATTTAGCTCACCTATTAGCCACACCCGGTGCCTCTGGAGTTGGCCCATCACATATGGGATGCTGTTATTCCTCAAGATAAAGAAGACGTCATGCACAGAGCCAGGATATTTGGCGTTCACATAGGAGATGTGCTGGTCCGCCAAACACACCATCCGCACATTCAGAGTGTGATAGCTTTTTCTATTCCTGAACACTTGTTCAGTTCTCCGGGGGGGGAGGTACAAATGCCACATATGTACCATCAATGGCACCAATGATGTTGGGGATATGTCCCAGGGCACAAAAGTCAGCCTTCACTGTGGCCAAATCCTCCACCTGGGGGAACACGATGTAGCT
Source organism: Pleurodeles waltl (assembly GCF_031143425.1). NCBI lineage: Eukaryota > Metazoa > Chordata > Amphibia > Caudata > Salamandridae > Pleurodeles > Pleurodeles waltl. The sequence goes on from NC_090451.1 coordinate 367,918,575, forward strand.
GCGCATGTGTTTCAGCAGGGCAGACAACACTCTGGTCAACACGTTAGAGATTATTGGCTGAGACATCCCTGATGCCATGGCCACTGTTGCTTGGAAGGAACCACTTGCCAGGAAATGGAGCACTGACAAGACCTGCACTAGAGGGGGATACCTGTGGGCTGGCGGATAGCTGATATCAGGTCTGGCTCCAATTGGGCACACAGCTCTTGGATTGTGGCATGATCAAGTCTGTAGGTGATGACAATGTGTCTGTCCTCCATTCTCGCAAGGTCCACCAGGGGTCTGTACACGGGGGGATGTCTCCATCTCATATTCTGCCTAAGCGGTTGAAGCCTATGGAAGAGAACGGTGTGCAGAGGGTCATACTCACACATCTCTTGCACTAATGATGATTTGTTTACTTTACAGAAACAGTATGTGAACTCGAGAGTCAGTTTATGTGCCAATGTCTGCTGTGACGCAGTTAGGTGCCATGCCCTGTGCCCCCCTAAAATGGTGGCTGCCTGACCTGTGAGGTGGGACAAGTGGAAATGAGGTAATTGCACTAGCGTTGTGCACCTTTGCGGTTGGCGGCCAATGACCGCTGCGCAAAATCGCATTGGTTATCATTGGGCCCTATGGGTTCCAGGAGCCATTGGCAATGGACGCCGGTGGTGACGGTACGCACCGCCGTGGATGTCAGTGCCATTTTCTATCTAATCACTCACTTGCTACCTGACCTTCAACAGGAGAGGACCTACACTGCACGTGCTGCTGTGACCTGTATCTGCAACCGATCGTGGCTCATGTGTCTGGGGAATGGGCCCCTGCCTTCACTGCGGAAGAGTTGGAGAAACTGGTGGATGGGGTCCTACCCCAGTACACATTACTTTATGGTCCTCCAGACAAACAGGTGAGTACACTGTAAGCATGATGCGTGGGACATGAATGTATGGAGTGCTGTGTGTGTCAGCCACATGTAGGGTGGGGCAGAGGGGTCCTGGCCAGAGTGCAGCATGTAAGGTGGTCAATGTATGTGCGTCAGAGGATGGGTAGGATCTAGTGGGCAATGAGTCTGACGTCCGGACGGGTGACTAATTCCCTTTTCTGCTGTTTTTTACCTGCAGGTCAGCACCCACCAGAAAAAGGGTATTTGGCATGCCATCGCCAAGGAGGTGCGGACCCTGGGGGTCTTTGACAGGTGAAGCACCCACTGCTGCAAGAGGTGGGAGGACCTGCGCCGCCGGGCAAAGAAGCTGGCAGAGGCCCAGTTGGGGCTGGCCTCCCCGTGAGGAAGGGGTGGCCGTTGCACCATTACAACCCTGATGTTCCGCATCCTGGTGGTGGGCTATCCGGAGTTGGATGGGCGCTTGAAGGCATCACAGCAGCCACAAGGGGGTGAGTACAGAATCTGAAACCTGACTTTGTGCACATTAGGAGGTACCTGGGTGGGAGATGTGGGCTGTGGGTGCCCCCAGGCCTGGACGAACATGGCAGAGTAGGTCCCTTGATGGGCAGGCTCTGGAGCACTCCTACCCCAATAGTGTTGTCGGGCATCTACTACTGGGCAGGGTCCTGTGGGTTTCAGGTGTGCAGCTGATGGCGTTAGGCATTGAACCCCATGGGGGCTTGTGACTGTCTTAGTAAATGGTTGGGCATGGCCTAGTGCGTAGGGCTGCTCCCTGTGTGTTCTGTACGCCAATGGTTGTGGTGTTGTTGGCATTGACCAAGTGTATCCTCTGTGTCTCCCTCCCCCTTTTTGTTTTGTCACCCTGTCCTTGTGTGCATTAGCATCACCTGGCGGAGGAGCAGAGGCACCGGCGACAGAGGGAGCTGCATCCCACATGGGCCTGGAGGCTGAATCTATCGAGGGTGAGGCACCAATGGGATGGAGGGCAAGGGGAGCACCACGATGGGACAGGAGGGGAGACTACAGACAGAGACTCCTCCTCCGATGGAAGCTCCCTGGCAATGGTGGACACCTCTGTGCCACCCCAAACAACAGGTACAGCCACCACCCCCATACCAGCACCGCCCTCCCAACAGCCCCTCAGCGTGTTTCCCGTGCCCGCTCACCCAGGAGGGTCGCATCTCATTCGCCCCAGGCACCTCAGGCCCTGCCCCAGTCAGCCCTGCTGCCCTCAGTGAGGCGGCTATTGACCTCCTAAAATACCTCACTGTTGGGCAGTCAACCATTCTGAATGCTATCCAGGGTGTCGAAAGGCATTTGCAACAAACAAATGCGTACCTGGAAGGGATTCACTCTGGCATGGGGGCCCAACAGAGAGAATTTCAGGCTCTGGCCTCCTCCCTGATGGCAGCCATTGTCCCTGTCTCTAGCCTCCCCCTTCCAACTTCCTCTACCCAGACCCAATCCCCTCAACCCCAGCCTATCCCAAGCATACCTTCAGACCAGCATTCACCCAAATCAACACACAGAAGTGGCTAAGGCAAACACAAGCACCATACTTCATCTCACAGGCATTCAAAAAATCACCATCCCCATGCAGACACACCAACATCCACTGCCTCCAATGTGTCCCCCTCCTCCTCCACCTCCCTCCCAGTAGCGTATCCACTCACACCTGCATGCACTACATCCTCATCCACTACCTCCATCACCAGCATGCCCATAACACACCCCTCACGAGCAGTCACCACCCCCACAACCATGCACACGTCCCCTGTGTCCTCTCCTAGTGTGTCTATGACCCCTCCTCCCAAAGTACACAAACGCAAGCACCCACCCACCCAACAGCCATCCACGTCACAACAGCATCCAGCCCATGCACCTTCACCCAAACTCAGCAGACAGACACCTCCTACAACCACTCCCTCTTCCTCCACTTCCCGCCCCAGTGTGTCTAAAAAACTTTTCCTCGCAAACATTGACCTGTTCCCTACCCCTCCCCCCTTCCTTCCCCTCGGTCCAGGGTGTCCAAAACCCAGGCCAGCACCTCAGCCACCAAGATGGCATCCGCTTGGTACCTGCAACTCCCAGAGGCTCTAAGGGGGCACCCGTCAGGCTAGCTAGTGTGCCCCCAACCCCTGCAAAGGACCAAACCATTCCGCCACCTGCCAAGGTGAAGAAGGGGACCGCATGCAGCAAGGGCAAGGAGCACAACCCACACAGCAAGGCCTCCTCCAAACCCCCAGCTGCCAGAGCCAGGGTCCCAACAGCATCTGCCAAGGTGAGGAAGGGGCAGAAAAGCCAACGGAAGGCACTTCAGGCATCGGAGGCTGCAGGTGAGGGCCTGGTGGGCACCATCAGAACCGACAGCCCCACCACCTGCACCATGGCCACCACGCCAGCATCCCCACCGCAAGCGTCGCCACCTGCACACCCGCTGCCACCACTACTGTCAGCAGCAGCATCCCCAGTGGCCAACCATCCGCGGCTGCAGGAGAAGGGCAGGTGCCTCCCTCCACCACTGGCAGCACCGGCACCTGTACCTTCCAGCACCGCCAGCATCCCCGCCACAAGCACTGCCACCTGCACCTCTGACAGTAGGACCACTACCAGCAGCAGCAGCCCCAGTGTGTGTCCGTCCGAGGCTGCAGGAGACGGGCTGGAGCCTCCCACCACCACTGGCAGCACCCCCACCAGCACCGTCACTACCACCAGTTTGCAGCCTTAGTTGCTGCAGGATGGAGTCTGGTCCTACCTCCATGGACTATCATGCTACCTGGTCCCTGCAAATATCATACCACAGACACCCAGGTGAGGGAATGTGAACTGCCACACCCCAAGTGCAGGATGAAGCAGACTGGGCACAGGGCCCCCTCCAGAACCAGTGGAGCTATGCATCCACTTACTCTTACCTTGGCAGGATGAAGCACACCGGGCACAAGTACCCCTCAAGAACCAGTGTAGATATGCATCCACTCACCCTTTCCTTGGCAGGATGAGGCAGACTGGGCACAAGGCCCCCTCCAGAACCCGTGGAGATATGCATCCACTTGAGAGACTGTGGCTTTGCACTCCCCAGGAACAAGCAGTGGGCAAACCACCCACTTGAGAGACTGTGGCTTTGCACTCCCCAGGACCAAGCAGTTGTCAAACCACCCGCTTGAGAGACTGTGGCCTTGCACTCCCCAGGACATCGCTGTGGGCATGTAGCCCCCTGCAGGAGCAGTGGCGTAGTACCATCTTCCAGCTACGGTGCCCCCCCTTCACCATCCCCCTGAGGTGCCTGTGTGTTTACGACCTGATGCCCCTGCAGTGTTCTCTCCGTATTGAGGCAGGAGTGAAGTGTGGGCTTGGGCCATGATTTTTGGCCCAGTGGCCCATGGACATTTGCAAAGGACAATGTACGGCCGTATGTAGATATTGTATATTTTTGTAAATACTGTTTTTATATTCATTACGTATATCTGCCTATTTCTAATATATCACTGATTGGACTCCATTCCTTTTGTCCTTGCGTTCTTCCGGGGGGTTACAGGGTGTAAATGTAATTTTGATGCATGTGTTTGTGTGTATGGTGTTGGGGGTGGGGATTTTGCATGTTAGGTATGTGTGTCACTCTCTTTCCCCCACCCTTCCATGTGTGCTAGGTACAGTACTCACTGTGGTCGTCGTCGCCGCCGCCTTTGATATTCCTGGTGTATGAGGAGGTAAACCAGCATGGGCAGGGCCTGTAACTCGGGCTCCATGGCGTCCTGGTTCTTCCTTTAGTGTCGAGAGGTGAGTGTTTTCCCTTCCAAACACAGTTTTCGCCGTGCTTTTGATGGGGTTGGTACCGCCCCGGAAAAGCTGGCGGATTGGCAGGTTGTAATGGGGTGGGCGGTACATTGTCTTCCGCCTGTCTGTTGGCGGTGACCGCCGTGGTGTTGGTTGCTACTGCCGTGGCGGTTGGAGTGTTAAAGTGGCTGTCTGTGTTGACAGTTTCCACTGTGGTCATGATCCCATTTTTTTTTACTGCCGGCCTGTTGGCAGTATTACCACAGCTTTAACACCGACCACCAGGGTTGTTATGAGGGCCAGAGTAAGGATCCAGTTTCCATTACGGTTCCAGTAAACATAGGTTTCCTTGAAGATGACCACCAATTTGTAATATGTGACAAAAGTCCCATCAATAAGTTGGGCAGGGATTTACACTGCATATTAAATTGTGTGATCTATAGCCCACTGAACATTGTGGAACTCCAGACACACAATGAGGATGTACACTTTAAATTAATATCACCAGAAGCAGTAGTTGGGTTGTTCACAGTCCTAACCGAAGAATAGTTTCCTCCAGATTTAAGGTGTATAGGGAGAGAGGATTTTACAGGCAAAGATATTGGACTGATTAAGGATGTCAAACTAGTAAGAATCACTGGGAAGCTTAATGCAGAGTAGCCCTAAAAGCCCCAATACAACCCACAGCTGAAACGGTGGCAGGAAATACATCTATTTGTGAATCCATGTTAGAACAGGGCATGTTGAAGGAGGCACTAGCAAGCCCCTGCAACTCACCAGTGATGGGTTTGAAGAAACCAAATAAATCAAGGAAAGTTCAGGTCCTGAAAAAGCTGAATCAAGTTGTAATCCCATGTTGTCCCATGGTACTGACTCATGCGATATTACTTTTTTCAGATTCCATCATGTGATTGTGTGGTTTTCAGTCATTGATCTATGTCAAGCATTCTTTCATGTTACTTGAGGATAGTCTATGTCTTCTCCCGTAATGTTGAGACCCATCACATTGAGAAAGATGCTAGGAAAGTGTCACAAGAACATATCTCAACAATCCTGAGAATGACCTCCCCCCCCATGACATCAGGAGAAACCAGTATTTTCTTGGTAATGGTGAGCACCCGTCGCCAGTGGATTTGCAACTTTTCCATAGTGGCTAAGCCTCTGCAGAAACATACACACAATGATGTGACGGATCCACTACCCTGAGATAATGTTCAGAGAGAAACTCTACTGTGCACCAGCATTATGAATGCCCAATTTCAAAAAGGATTTTGTATTGTACTGCCATGAGTGTGATGGGGGGTGTCCCTTGTCTGTGTTAAAACAGACAACCTTGGAGAATCAAAATGGCCACTGGCTTATTTCTCTGCTACACTTCATCCAGTGGCACTTCATGGATGCCTTAAAGCAGTAGCTGCAGATTGTGGTAGCATCCAAAAATGTGAGGGCATATTTATGTGCTATTCACTTGTTGTGATGGTTCCACTTGAACTCAGCACATGACAAACATCAGGATTACCAAATATGCACAAGTGCTTTTGGCAGCAGAAAATGCATCTTTACGAAAGTGTAATGTTCTAAATCCTGTTACTCTTTTACCCCTTAAAGAGAGTGACTCAAATATTGACCATAACTTTCTTGATATTACTGGATTGTGCGCCAAGCAAAGACCTGAAATTCAAGATGCTCTTTTGCAAGAGCCTGGTTTTACCTTTTTTGTGAATGGCTCTTGTTTGAGGGATGGACGGGGAATTTTGAGACCAACATATGACTTGTGCACCATAGATGGTGTTGTGGAGGTTTCCTATTTGTAGTATGTAACTTTTGCAGAGGTGGCCCTGACATATTGTTTCCAGCAATCTGGGTATCACAATTTATACAGACACTCAATATGGTTTTGGCGTGGTACACAGTTTTGGACAGTTGCAGCCACCAAGGTGTTTCTTGACCTTCTCTGGTTCCCAAATAAGGAAAGGAAAATATTCCATGTACTTATTAGACGTGTTGCTGCTGCCTAAAGAGGTATGAGTTGGAAAATATGCAGCACACAGGAGCAGATGGAATGTTCTGACTGCTGGATACTCCTGCGCAGATGAAATGGCATCGTACTGTATTCTTGAATTCTGTACATTTAATTAAGGGCAACCATGTGGATCTGACAATGATTCTCTTTTAATCATGTGCTGGAGCACAATAAACAAATCAGACTTAGGTTTGGGTTTCAACAGATGGGAGAACTGTTTTACCTTATGCTACGTTTTCACAAATGGCCAGGCATTTCCATGGCACAGTCAAGAACTGGTGGTATAATCCCTTTTTCTGTGTCATTGTTGAGAATTTGTGTCATAGGTACATTTCAGTTCAATGCGGGCAGAAGGGCCATTGTTACTTGAGTCACATAGGGTAATCCAATGGTCTCTTTAACCAAATGCAGTTGGCTTACATAGAGAAGCCCAGCTGCAATGGACTCCACTATATCCTGGTGGTAGTCTGCCATTTCTCCCATTGAGTTGAAGTGTACCCGACCAGGAGGTGTAGTAGCTTTACTGTGGCCAAACTATATCTGTGGGTCATTGATTCCCTGGTTCTGCCTACCAGCTTTTCTGTGGTCAGATTGCGGGACACATTACAAGAACGCAATGATTAGATTATTATGTCTAGGACTACAAACACATCAAATATTTCACTGCAGTTACATGCCAGAGGCTTCTGGAATTCTTGCGCAGATTAATGGTACTCTCAAATCTAAGATGGCCGAGGTGTTCACATCTGCCTCCTTGAAATGGCTTGACATTTTTCCCCTTGTTTTGGTGAGCTTTCAAAGCACTCTCAATCAAAGGACTAGACTCACCTCGCATGAGGTGTTGATGGGGAGAACCATAAGACCTCCATCAGTACCTGCAGCTGCTCTTGTGAATATAACAGCTGCTATGCTTCTTCACTACTGCAAAGGATTGGCTGGTATGGTGTGTTCTGTTTCTCATCAGAGAATAGCACTCTCACAAAGACACCTGCAGAGTACATGCCAGTCCCTGTACTTCAGCTTGCTACAGATAGTGTACGTTTCAAGGACGCTGACAAAAGCTGTATTGTGGAAGGTCCTGGGAAGTTAATGAGCATAAAATTGTATCATCTCCCTTTAACCTGATTGGATGGTTTCTTCAAAACTGTGTGCAGCAGATGTTAGAATTGTGTGATTTAATTTAGTGTGGAGTTGATTATGAGTCAGTCTGCTTTTTGAGGCAACTTAAAGTAGAGCAGAGCAGAGTATGAAATCTAGAGTAGTTGTGGAAGATCCGACTTTTCTTAATCTTTTACTTTGAGTTGACTCCATGCTCGATGATCCTCTTTCTATGTGGCTTTGATTGGATTTGAAGTTCATATAAATGTATTCCTTCCTATATTGATTGTTGATTGATACTAATTTAATGATTTTGCCTTCTGCACACCTTTAACCTTTAATACACCTTTATAGTTTAAAAAGATAAACATGCTCTGTCTTCAATGTGGAGTCTAATGTGTATCACATTATTTGAAAGTATCAACTAGTTTACCAGCCTGTGTTGTGAACTTCAATTCATCCAATATGAGCCCCAAAATGTGCACAAGGTAAATCACTAACAATTGCACTGGCACACAGCTCCAAGGTGAAGAAAAGGGCATACATAGTTGTGAGGGAGCTATAGAGCTGCACATCCAGGATGGCAGGAGAGTTGCAAGTAGCTGAGGTTTCAATTGTTCGTCTTTGCCCACGAGTCAAACCTGTCAAGTTCAAGAAACTTTCTTCTTGCATCAAGCTCATAAGGGGGAGGCCACCAATTACTACAACTTCAGTGGGGGCTTCAGCGCCAGAGAGAGCTACATAAGAACCCATGCTGGGGCCACATTCATGACAAGTATGTGTATTGAGATCTCAGACACCATTGTGGATCATGAAATTTTGTGCCTCTTGTTACCAGTAAATGCCTTATACAGAGATGACAGGCTGGTTTCTTAGTCCTGATTTTGGTGATTCATTTCTGAAACTGGACTGATGGATTCCATTGACACTAAGATGCCCACATTACTGTAGGTTCACTTCTAGCATGCACATTAGTAAATGGATATGAGTTTTTTTCTTATACTTTTGAAGTCATGAGAATGAGAAGACTGCCTTTTTCAGTTGAGGTAAATTAACACAGTTACCCCTCTTGTGCTGGAGTGAAGATAAACATATTTAACACTTCTCATTGCCATAGTTTACAATTTGCCACCATTTAGACATTTAGGCCCTTATTTGGACCTTGGCGGTAAAAACCGCCTACCACTGCAGCGATGGCCACCAAAAGACCATCGCCGCAGCTACCAGCCGTCTGTTGGATTATGACCACAGCCGGATTTTTGCCAGAAGGATGGCGAATTCCAGCTGTGGCCATGCCGGCAGATTGCGGTAAGGTGGCACTGCTGCCAGCAGCAGCGCCATGCCAGTAGACCGCCGCCAGCCGTATTATGAGAAATAATACGGCCTGGCGGTGTTCTGCCGGTGGATGCTGCTGCTGGCAGCAGCACCCCGTCCCGTCTCCTGTCGGAGGACCCCCTGGACACAGGTAAGTGGGTGCTCCGACAGGGGAGGGGGTGGGGGGTGTTGTGTGTGTGTGTGTGTGCGTGCGTGCATGCGGGTGAGTGTTGCGTGTTGAATGTGTGTGCATGTTTGGAGGTGTGAGTGCGTGTATGTTAAGTTGTGTGAATGCGTGTCCTGCATGTATGTATGTAAGTGTGTGTGGATGTGTGATTGAGTGGATGTATGCATGCATGGATGAATGTGGGAAAGGGTGTGTGTGTGTGTGTGTGTGCGCTTGTGTGAAGGGAGTGGCGTGAATGAAAGGGGGATCTGGAGAGGAAGGGGAGGTGGGCGGGATAATCTGGGGAGGGGGTGGGATGGGGAAGACCCCTTTCAGTGACAGGGAAGGGATTCCCGGTCACTGATAGAGCCTACCACCATGGTTTTCGTGGCAGTAAGGAAGCCACAAAAACCTTGGCGGTAGGCGGGGTCATGATTCCGCAGGTGGTACAGTGATGGCCGCCAGGCTGGAGATTGCTAACTCCAGCCCGGAGGCTGTTACCGCCGTGGCAGACAGTGTGGTACTTTGGTGGTTTGGCTTCAGCCAAACCGCCAATGTCATAATATGGTGGAAAGTACAGCCAGCCTTTTGGCAGTACTTTCCACCATATTACCACCGACCGCTGGGGTCATAATGAGGGCCTTAATGGATTGAACAAAATAATTAGGAAATGGCCGGGAAGAGCTTGCCGTAACCGTGGGCCAAGTTGTCTGGAAGTGAGTTGCCTTATTGTCATCAAGCTCCAGTTCTCTAAGGATCCCTTCAAAATGTTCTGACCACCTTGTGGACAATCGTGTTAGAATCATGTCATAAGAACATGTGAAATAGTTTAAACAGCTAGCATTAAAAAAGATTTCGTTTTCAACCTTTAGTTTGAAAACATTAAATTTGAACAAAATCGAAGAAAAGGTTTGTAGCAGCTCTGCTCAAGGGCCAATATTGGCTCGAGTTACAGTTAGAATAGGAAATGTGACTTCTGAAGTAATGCCAGAACAAAGTAGGGGACTAGGTAAAAATCAGGGTCAGGCAAAGTTTTGATTGAAAAAAAGATGTTTTCAAACTTTACCTTCAGGCTCATGACTAAAATTAATTTGAAATGTTGCAGTAATGAATTCAAACAATGAATGTGTTTTCTCTGGATTCAAATGTGTGACATTTCTCAAAGCAATTGTTTTCAATGCAAGTAATTTTCAGACGAAGTGGCTAAATTTAAAGCTACTGCTTTTTCATAATCTGCTTCAGTTTAAATCTATGGAAGATGCTTTTTTTCAAACATTTCTGTATTACACAATTGTAGGGCAAGGGGTCACCTTTCACCAGAAGCAGCTGTAATGCAGAGAAGAGAAGGGAGACAACAGGAAGGAGAAATTAGAAACAAGGAAGCAAAGTTCCAGAAGAGTAAAGTAGAACAGGTAAGTCAGCATCGGCCTAAGTTCGAAAATGATTAGGAAACTAGACCAAAGGCACAGGGAAAGGCTAGATTAGATGGGGGCAGGCAGGGTCCGATATCTTGACAGGCTAAAGTAAGAATTAAGAATCTAGGCCCATATTTCTGGATGGTTAGCATTGTTTTTGCACCATTAATTTTTGCGCTAAAACGGTGCTAACATAACTTCATATTTATATTTTGACCTAGACCTGTCTAGCATCAAAATTTTGGAGGTAGTGCCATGTTTAGGATGCCCAAAACCACCTTGCGCCAATGAGATGCAAGGTAGGCGTTCCCATCCTAAACACAATGCTAACCCCCTAGTGCCAAATTTAACTCCAGATGCAAAAATGTCACTAACTAAGAAAGCGGACTAAAAAAAAAGGCACTAAGGGGGTCATTCCGACCCTGGCGGCCGGCGGTTTGCTGGCGGGAACACCGCCAACAGGCTGGCGGTGTCCCGCCAGCAAGTATGACCGTGGCGCAAAAGCCACGGCCATACCGCCGGCCCCTCCAATTTCCCGCCAGGTTTCCGCCTGGTGGGCATAATCCCCAGGACAGCGGTGCTGGGGATTATGAGTCCCCGACCGCCAGCCTGTCCGTGGCGGTAGACACCGCCATGGAAAGGCTGGCGGTAAGGGGATGCACAGGGCCACTGGGGGCCCCTGCACTGCCCATGCACTTGGCATGGGCAGTGCAGGGGCCCCCAGGCGTAGCCCCGTTGCTCATTTCACTGCCCGAAATTCGGGCACTGAAATGCGCGACGGGTGCTACTGCACCCGCTGCACATCAACATTGCCGCCGGCTCTATTACGAGCCGGCGGCAATGTTGATGTGCCATTTCCGCTGGCCCAGCGGAAATGTCGGAATAGGGAGGGATGAATATCTCCGGCAATGGCGGTATTCTGTCTCCCCCGGCCTCGGCAGTCTGGAAGAAAGACCGCCGAGGTCGGAATGACCACCTAAGTCCAATTAGCGTCACATTTTAATGCCTGGTCAGACCAGGCATTAAAAAGAGGTTCACACACCACCACTCATGAAAACACGCAAAAGGAGCTTTGGAAACATGCAGGACAACATGGAATTCGTACTGCTCCAGCTGGGTACACGCCGCAGATGTCTGCAAAGATAGCAGATCCCTCTACTACCACCGCTGCAACCCCAAACACCACTACAGCAGCCACAAAGGCAGCGCAGAAGAAGGGAGAGGATATTCTGACAGCGGACAACCATCCTTGGAATGAGGGCACAAGATGTGGTCTGGATGTACAGACTCAACTGGGAGTCCATTGTACGCCTGCTGCACCATATTGTGCCACACATCACGGCAAGGGTGCAAACTCCCCATAACATTCAACCCATGACAAAACTCCTTGCTGTCCTCCATATGATGGCCTCTGGATCATTGCAGATAGCGGGTGCACAAGTGGCTTGCATCTCCCAGTCATCCTTCTCCCTCTATCTCCCAAGGGTCCTTGATGCAATCCTGAGCTTCACACCCCACCACATCTGCTCCCCAAACAATCAGCATCTGCAGCAGGAGACAAAGTGAGGTTTCTATCTGATTGCTGTACCCATGTCCAACTGGTGCCACTTGCAGCAACAGAATACCTATATAGGAACCGCAAGCACACTTATTCCATCAATGTTAAAGCCATCTTGTACCACCGTGGGCTCTTCAGCAACATCCTGGGGAAATATCCCGGCAACATTCATGACGCATAAATTGTTCGTCATTGCACCATCAACCAGTGGTTCAAGGATGGCAAATATGGTAATGGGCTTCTCATAGGAAAGCCACCATACCAATCATTACACCCAACACACCAACCATCTAGGACAAACAAGAAAAACACCACACTAAATACACATGGGCAGGGCCACAGATGTACAGGCAACAACACATATGAAACATGCCATACTACACTGCATACATTGCATGTCACAAAGACATACACCCAAATGTTCGTAACACAGCCACACTATGACTGGCACACCACGTGTGGGCAGGTAGAGCCAAGTCCCCTTTGCATACAGAAGCTGCTCACAAACCACTATGAGGGGGTCATTATGACCCTGGCGGAAGGCAGAGAAGCGGCAGTAAGACCGCCAACAGGCTGGCGGTCTTTCCTCTGTGTATTATGACCATGGCGGTTACCGCCATGGTCATCCGCCGGTTCTCCGTTCCGCCCGCCGGGCTGGAGACCAGGGTCTCCAGCCCAGCGGCCGTCACTATACCACCGGCGCTATTTGGACCCGGCTGACCGCCATGGATTTCATGCGGTTTGAAACCGCCATGAAATCCATGGCGGTAAGCACTATCAGTGCCAGGGAATTTCTTCCCTGGCACTGATAGGGGTCTCCCCCACCCCCACCCTGACTCCCAACTCCCCTATCCCCCCACCCCCCCTGCCACCCCCCAAAGGTGTCAGGACCCCCCTCCCCACCCCGACCCCCAACATAACATCACTCATACACACACGACACGCACGCAGGCACCACCAACACACATACACACACACACACCGACATACATGCCAACATCCACACACACAGTCAGACACGCACACCCACATTCAAACATACACGCACACATCCATACAGACATACAAGCACTCATTCCCATACACACAACACCCCTGCAAGCATACACGCACTCACACACCCCCTCTACATACACACACACACACACCCATGCACGCACACAACACACAACACCCCCCACCCCTCACGGACGATCAACTTACCTGGTCCGACGATCCTCCGGGAGGGGACGGGAGCCATGGGGGCTGCTCCGCCGACACCACACCGCCAACAGAACCCCGCCATGCCGAATCACAGGACGTGATTCGCAGGGCGGTGTTCTGTTGGCGTGGCGGTGGAGGTGGAGCAACCTCCACTTCCCCGCCGCCCGCCAGGATGGCTGTTGGCATCTCTCTGTCCGGAAAAGGACGGAGAGCTGCCAACGGTCATAATAGGCCGAGCGGCAAACCGCCACCACTGGCGGTCTTCCGCACGGCGGTCCCTCGGCGGTCTTGAAAAAAGACCGCTGAGGTTAAAATGACCCCCTAAGTGTCCACAGGTTGACAACTAAATACAGATCTCACACACACATTACACCAAACAAAGTAGTGCACAGGCATGTCAATGGCATATGCTATGGTCATTTTGAGGAAGCCACACATAGGCACAGTCCCACGTAAACCATGGTGTGCAAGCCTCTGGCAGAACCTACATCAAATGCCAAACAAGTGGCACCATAACCAAATATATATCAACTACACATACCTGTAGTGTGCACATACACCTGTCTGCTGCATTGTGTCGCACATATTCCAATCCAAAATTACTTGCCATTAAAGTCCATGAGACTGAATAATGAGAAATGGGGCAGCACCTATTCCAGTGCCACCTCACATGCGCCCCTAGTGTCCCCTAACAACACCATGTCCATTGCAAATACCAGAAATGGTCCACCATGGTGCAGAGTCTGTAAAAACATCGCTAACAACTAACGTCTTCGCCCGATAGATGCAGGGCAGGGCACACCCTTTTGGCTGCAGGAAGTAAGTGCCAAGGGGGATTTTACTTTGGATTTCTGGGCTTGCTCTTATCCCTTGTAACGCTCATTGCTATACGATGGGGTAAAGGAAAGCAGTAGATGCTCCTGTGCCATTGAATGGCACTGAAAAATCTAAAAAACGCTCCAGCAAACAAGTGAGTTCTGCCATCACCCAAGATCCTAACTCTTTTGACGAAAGTGACCAATTGTTCAAAGAAGTAGAGGCCATTTTAAAGAGCAATTGTAATTCACCGTCCATTAAGAGGGGTACAGTTGGGAGGGGGAAAATCCCGGAAATATTCATGTGGAGGAAGAGGATGTCATCATCTCATTCCCTTGCGGACACTGTTATAAATGTGGAATCTCAAACCCCCAGGGAACACTCCTTACCTTTATTGTCGGCAATATCTTGTAGTGTTCTGAGTGCCTTATTATGCCAGAGGGGTACTCCCGCCAAGGAAACTAGGGCTTTCCCTCCTCCACTAAGCCCAGTGGTTAGGGTGGTCCCAAACATACTGTGTACTAATCGGTTTGGGCCATTGGCGGAGGATGGGGGCCCTTCTGCTTGTACTGTACACTCTCCATCTGGAGTTGCTATTGATGACAATATCCCGATTAATCTCCCTCCTGATTCGAATGGACTGGAATTGTTAGACAATGGAATTGACTTGGCTCTTGTCCTTCGGAAGGTGGATGAAGTTAAGACCCTGGTCTTATCACTAATGGGATTAATGAAGAAGAAATCGTTGCAGAAGTGTGGTTGTAAATGCAAGTCAATTAATGGGGAGGCAAGGGGGGAGGGGCCCTGTTATATCAAAATTAAGGCCAGAAGATGATACCCCCCCATGGGGACAGCTAGGCCCCCCTTTTAAATAATCCACCTATATTTCGTGCAGAGGGTCATCAGTTAGAGCTTGCAAGTGTAAGGCGAAGTATAATAGAACTTCTAATTTCAGGGACTTCTTGGGGAACCATAATTATATCATTGTTCAGCCCAATGTTCCTGAAGATGGGCCAATGGGGGATACCACCCACCAAGTTTTTGATGGGGCGGTCAGCTCTCTTGCTCCTCAGACTAAATTTTTAAAATCTCCCACTGATGCCATTCCTCAATATGATGCTAGTAGGTCTGCACCTATAGATGAGGGCTTAGGTTCAAGAAGTAAAGATAGTACAATCTATATGGTTGATGTGCCTAAGCTGTCGTCAGGTTCCTTTGAGAACCACAAGTCCTTGACCAATAAGGTCATCCATTGGCTACGTGTTCGACGCAACTACCTTTCAATCATTCGCACTGACATCCTTAAGGTGGGCAGATGTAGCCTTTCGGTGTTGAATTCTGCCTTTATCTCTGTCCGTCTTGCTGACAGGCTATTGGCAGACCAAGCCATGGATTTCAAATTACGCACATGCCATCTTAGGGAATTGAGTGGGGTTGGTATTAGTCTTGCATTAAATCCACCCAGTACTTGTCCAACTGCATCTTGTGAAAGACCAGTCTCCATCCAGGAATGTGAATTATCTACAGTATCTAAAAATTTTTACACATAGCCAGCTTTTGAATGACTAAATGCTGCTCAGCAGGTGCCCTTTGTGATATATAATGAGGATATGTACGTCAAGGAGGCCGTTCAGGAGGTGCCCTTTGGGATATATAATGAGGATATGTATGTGAACGAGGCTGTTTGCCCCATTTATGCAACCGAGCCAGATGATCATGAGTTATCTATAATGACATGGAATTTAGCTGATCTTGACAGGAAGCTGGCTGACCCAGAGTGGGTCACTTCTATTAATAACCAGGGCGTTTGCCTTTTCCAGGAGACTTGGGCCGAGGATCAAATCTACATGGATGGGTTTCTCTTGTATAGTATTCCAGCTCAACCACCAGAGAAGGGTCCAGGCCGTGCTAAAGGAGGCCTATTGGTGCTTTTAAATAAGAAGTTGCAATGTGATCATTTGTTATTAAATATTGATTCTGTTGATCTAATGGGAGTACAAGTCACTTTCCACCAGGATTTTAAGATTACCATAATTAATGTTTATTCTCGGTCTGTCCCTTGGGGTTCTGAGTCCCAGACTTTAGTTTTATTGTCTGAATTCTTGGACACCTTGCACCCCTCGACTACTGTAATAATAGCAGGTGACTAGAACTGTACCTTTGAACCTTCTATCTTGATTAGTGGATCAACGGTTGAAGAAGATGAACTTTGGGGAATCCCACAGTTAACTAGCTCTCGGCAATGTATTTGTTCTTGTGTGGCTTCCCAGTTGGCTTCCCTATGTCTAAAGTTTGGACTCAGGGCTTGTAATGGTCGCATGCCTTCTGATTTAAATACTGCGCCTACATTCAAACGAGGCAAGTCTACTAGTTTTATCAACTATTTTTTAGTGGATGTCAGGTTGTGGTCTCTATTAAATGATATGAAGGTGGAGCCCCGGTGTGAGAGTGACCATAACCCCTTGCTTCTTGCCTTGCATGGGGGTGTATTTAGGAGGTCACTGAACAATCAACATACAGTGGTTCCATCTCCATCCTTGAACAACAATCATATACGGGTTGGTTGACAAAAGGTGTTGTCCAACCCCTATTTGATAGGTGGGATTTAGAAACTGTTTGTTGATGAATTGGCAGTCTATGAGGAGCATGAAGCTAATATTATCCCTATTCTTAATATTCATGACAATATGTTGAAGAAATTACAGAGTTTCTTTTATAAAGAGGCTTGTCTTAGGCCCCGCAATGCTAACATGAATAGCAACGGGTGGTTTAATGAAGTCTGCTCTAGGGCTAAGTCTGCAGTAAAAATTGCTATTACGACTGGTTCCCTAGGGGGATTCAATCAGCCAGACGTACATATAAGGAGGCCATACTGCAAGCAAAAAGGACATGGGAAGATTTTATTTGGCGGGAATTGCTTGATGCATCCAAATCTAATAATAATATGTTGTTTTGGAATTTATTGTCGTAAAGACAAAGAGGGGGCAGGAATAATATCAGGAATCATATACAACCCGAGAATTGGGTGGATTATTTCACCCAACTCTGTTACCCTCTGTAATTCTTTAATTTGTAATTCCCAAAATTGTGATCCTGTTTCCCTATCGCTTGTTAGCTTGAATACTAGCCTTGACTCTTCTGGGGCAGGTATTCATTCTAATTCCTTAAAATCAGGTAAAGCACCTGGTCCGGACAAGCTACCGGTAGATCTTTATAAATCAGAGCGAATTATATGGTCCTGGTATATAAATTTGATCTTGAATAAAAGTGCTGCAGGTGGTGTAATCCCGAGTACTTGGAAAGGGGCTGAAATTATCCTTATTTATGAAAAGGGTAACTCAAATCTTCCAGCTAATTATAGACCTATTAGCCTCATTGACAATCTACAGAAAATGTTCACTAAACAACTTGTGGGGAGGTTAATAAGCTGGGTTCAAGATCATCAGGTCCTTTCTTCGCTACAGGTGGGCTTCCGCCCAAAAACCAGTACGATAGACCAGGTCTTTAGGTTGATGCTTTCATATTGGAAATAGGTAGTCCTTGCCAAGCAATATTTATACGTTGTTTTTGTGGACCTACGATCTGCTTTTGACCTGGTCCCAAGAGAAAAACTGTGGGAGGTATTACATAGATTGGTCACTCCAACTAATATAATCCATCTTCTACAGTAGCTGCATGAAAATACATATGCGCAATTGCGATGTGGTAATCAAGGTGAGTCGACAGAAAATATTCCTATTCAGAGGGGAG
Organism: Pleurodeles waltl; assembly: GCF_031143425.1. Classification (NCBI taxonomy): domain Eukaryota; kingdom Metazoa; phylum Chordata; class Amphibia; order Caudata; family Salamandridae; genus Pleurodeles; species Pleurodeles waltl. The sequence goes on from NC_090451.1 coordinate 367,936,581, forward strand.
TTCGCCAGGGTTGTGTCCTGGCCCTGATTTTAGTCACCTTATTTATCAATGAGGTGATACAAGCTTTGATTTCCTGTCAGAACGATGCTCCAACACTGAATGCGCAGAAAATCCCTATTCTACTTTTTGCTGACGATTCTCTTCTCATCTCCAAGACCCCTCTGGGCCTTCAAATACTTGATGATAGATTTAAATCATTTTGTATAGACTACGGGTTGGAGTTGAATGTCAGTAAAACTAGATTAATGGTGTTTAGTTTTGGACCTTGTAGAAGATGCACTATTAACTTGGATGGGAATTTCTCAAGCAAGGTCAGTTCAATAGACTACCTGGGTGTGAGGTTATCAAGCAAATTACACTGGGAGGAACTGATCAGTAAAAGTGCTGGGCTTCTCCAGCATAGAGCGTCCGCTATCCTGTGCTTTTACAAAAGTTCGGTATCAAAAGCTGTATCTCCAGCTATTAAAATCTATTTGGCAAAGGCGCAGGGAGTGGCTGGCTATGGTGCTGAGATATGGGGGTTCACTAACAGTAAAAGATTAATTGTGGGTGAAAATAACTTTGCTACAGCCCTAATTGCGTGCCCTCGTAGCACACCCTTGATCCCAATATTTCTGGATCTAGGGTTCAATTGTGTAGCTGATCTGATAGCTTTAAGACCTTTACTTTATTGGATAAGGATCTGGACTGTTCCCGAACTTGCAATGTACAGGGACTCCCTTCTTGATCTATTAAAGAGACCGAATGTGGTTACCATTCCATGGTTTAGACATGTGTCCAATTGGAAACAGCTTATTGGTCCTACTTAAGGAATGATTCCATCTGTTGTAAATCATACAGTCAGTTGACCAATCTATTTATTGATTTCAAGTGGTACCTCCAGTATGAATCCTATTTAGATTTATTATCAGATTTACTGTGCAAAGGCTTGTACGCTCGCTTCCGTTTTGGGAGCTTACTGCTGATGTCTTTAACAAGCAGTTGGGGATCAACTCCTTTCTCTGATTTATGTCCAGCATGTCGTGGTAGCTCAGAAACTGTTGAACACTTTGGGCCTCATTACAACCCTGGCGGTCGGTGTTAAAGCAGCGGTAAAACCGCTAACAGGCCGGCGGTAAAAAAAATGGAATCACGACCGTGGCAGAAACCGCCAACATAGACAGCCACTTTAAAACTCCGACCGCCACAGCGGTACAAACAAACAGCATGGCGGTCACCGCCAACAGACAGGCGGAAGACAATGTACCGCCCACAGTATCATGAGAGGCCAATCCGCCACCTTTTCCGGGGCGGATTCACCGCGAACAAAAACACGGCAGAAACAGGAATTGGAAGGGAAACGCTCAACTCTACACATCCCACAAGGAACCAGGTCGCCATGGAGCCAGAACTCCATATTCTACCTGCCATTGTCTTCCTGCTCCTCTACCAGGAGCACGAACGCCGGCGGCGAAGACCACGGTGAGTACTGCACCTACGACACAGGGGAGGGGGAGGGAAAAGAGAGTGACACACACACGCAACACGCAAAACTCCCACCCCCATCCTCACCTACTACAACACACACACAAGTACATGTTGATACATTACATTTACACCCCCCAACCCGCCCAGAAGAATGCAAGGACAAAAGGAAATGAGTTGAACGATTGTAATCAATAAAAATCCATTACTCAAAAATATATATACACTATTAACAAATATATACACCAAGAATTCAAGTTCATGTACTGCACATACATAGTCCGTGGACCACTGGGCCAAAAATGCATGGGCGAGGCCCACACAAGATACCCGATCAAAACGGAGAGAACACTGCAGGGGCATCAGATCGAAATAAAACAGGCACCTCAGGGGGAAGGGAAGGGGGGGCACCTCAGCCGGATGAGTGCACGACGCCAGATCCATGAGGAGGCTCCATGCCCATTGATGTATCCTGGGGAGTGCAAAGCCACAGTCTCACAAGTCTTTTCAGTGGGTGGTTTGCCCACTGCTGCATCCTGGGGAGTGCAAAGCCACAGTCTTGCAAGTCTTTCCAGTGGGTGGTTTGCCCACTGCTGCATCCTGGAAAGTGCAAAGCCACAGTCTCGCAAGTCTTTCCAGTGGGTGGTTTGCCCACTGCTGCATCCTGGGGAGTGCAAAGCCACAGTCTCGCAAGTCTTTCCAGTGGGTGGTTTGCCCACTGCTGCATCCTGGGGAGTGCAAAGCCACAGTCTCACAAGTGGATAACAGTCTCCACTGGTTCTGGAGGGGGCTTTGTGCCCAGACTGCTTCATCCTGCAAAGGACTGAGGTAGTGGATGCATTTCTCCACTGGTTCTGGAGGGGGCTTTGTGCCCAGAGTGCTTCATCCTGCCAAGGACTGAGGTAGTGGATGCCTTTCTCCACTGGTTCTGGAGGGGGCTTTGTGCCTAGAGTGCTTCATCCTGCCAAGGACTGAGGTAGTGGATGTCTTTCTCCACTGACGGTGGGCATACATGGAAGCTGTCCAGGCCCCTGAAACTGACCACCAGCTTCGTACGACTGACCACTGGGGATGGCAGCCATGTCTGCAGTGGTGCCACTGGCACATGATGTGGCGTGGCCGCTGGCAGTGCTTACGGCGGCCTCAGTAGTGGCGGTGCTTGCAGCGCTCATTGGCCTGCGGTGCTGGTGGGTGGCTCAGAGAGCGTGCTGGTGGCGGCGGTGTCCTTGGCAGCAGTGCTGGTGGCGGTGGTGTCCTTGGAAGCGGTGCTGGTGGCGGCGGTGTCCTGGGAAGCGATGCTGGTGGCGGTGGTGTCCTTGGCAGCGGTGCTGGTGGCGGGGTGTCCTGGGAATCGGTGCTGGTGGCGGCGGTGTCCTTGGCAGCGGTGCTGGTGGCGGCGGTGTCCTGGGAAGCGGTGCTGGTGGCGGCGGTGTCCTTGGCAGCGGTGCTGATGGCGGTCTTGTCTGCCGTGCAGGTTGGCGGCGACTTCCCTTTCTTTCTCTGCCCCTTCCCCACCTTGGATGGTGGCGCAGCTATCTTGCCACTCCCAACTGTAGTCCTGGGAGAGCCCTTGGTGGCAGGTGTTTTGCCCTTCTCCCTCTGGGCTGTGGCCAACTTCTTATGTTTCTGAGGTGGGGGACTGTCCGTGGTCTGGCTCCTTGGCACACTGGCTGTCCTGCTGCTTGGCGCACTCCAGAAGCCGGTTACTGCTGGCACCACTGTTCCCGGTGATGTAGTGGCTGAGGTGCTGGGTTGGGACCTGGAAAGGCGTGCCCTAGGGGACGGAAGGGGTGGGGGAGGTGTAGGGAAGAGGTCAACATTTAAGAGGAAAAGTTTTTTTGACATACTGGGACGGGTAGATGGAGGGGGTTTTGGAGTGGAGGAAGAGGTAGTGGTTGTAGGAGGTGTACGTTTGCTGACTTTGGGTGAAGGTGCATGGGCTGGAGGCTGTCGTGAGGTAGATGGCTGTTGGGTGGGTGTGTGACTGCGTTTGTGTACTTTGGGAGGTGGGCTCACAGACACACTGGGAGAGGACACAGGGGATGGGTGAATGGTAGTGGGGGTGGTGAGTGCACGTGAGCGGTGTGTGGTGATGGGCGTGCTGGTGATGTACGTAGTGGCTGAAGATGTAGTGCATGCAGGTGTGAGTGGAGAAGTGACAGGGAGGGAGGAGGGAGACGAGGAGGAGGGGGACATAGTGGAGGCAGTGGATGTTGGTATGTGTGCATGGGTATGATGCTTGTGTGAGTGCCTGTGGGATGTGTGGTGCTTATGTTTGCCAGAGCTACCCTTGTGTGTTGAGCTGTGTGCATGCTGGTCTGATGGTGTGCTTGGGATAGGCTGAGGTACAGGGGATTGGGGCTGGGTGGAGGAAGTTGGAGGGGGGAGGCTGGACACAGGGACAATGGCTGCCACCAGTGCTGAGGCCAGAGTCTGAAAAGCTTGCTGTTGGGCTGCCTGACCATATAGAATGCCCTCCAGGTATGCATTCGTCTGTTGCAACTGCCTCTCTACACCCTGGATGGCATTCAGAATGGTAGACTGCCCAACAGTGAGGGATCTGTGGAGGTCAATGGCCTCCTCACTGAGGGCAGCAGTGCTGACAGGGGCAGGGGCTGAGGTGCCTGGGGCGAAGGAGATGCCCGCCCTCCTGGGTGAGCGGCCATGGGGCACACGCTGAAGGGCTGCTGAGAGGGCTGTGCTGGTAGGGGGAGTGGCGGCTGTACCTCTAGATGCGGGGGGCACAGAGGGGCCCGCCATCGCAAGGGAGCTCCCATCAGAGGGGGAGTCCGTGTCACTGGTCTCAGCTCCTGTCCCCGCCGTGGAGATCCCCTCCTCCTCCGTCCCACTGGTGAATTAGGAGTCTGTCGTCTCGCCCTCCAGGGCCATGTAGGATGCAGCTCCATCCTCCTCCAGTGTCACTGCTCCTCCGCCTGATGATGCTATTCCACACAAGAACAGGGAGACCACATAAAAGGGGGGGGAGACAGAAGAAAGACATTTTCAGTGCATGCAATACTGCTACCGCTGGCGGACACTACAGATACAGCAGCCCTCTGCACTACGCCATTCACTTAGAGTTCCCTAATTAATCACAGGGCCATGGGGTACAAGGCCTATGCCCGATTGCTGCACACATGGAAGTCACAGGAGCCTGACTAGGTGTAGTTGGCTCTTTACACTGGTGGGGTGGGTGCCACATGCCTTACGAAGAGACCTTGCCTACAAAACTCAACCTGGCCTAGGGGTATCCACAGCCCACCTCCCCCACCCAGACACCACCAATGCGTGCTGATTCAGCTGAATGAGAGTGTACTCACCCCCTTGTGGCTGCTGTGATGCTCTCAAGCGCCCATCCAACTCCGTATACTCCACCGCCAGGATCCGGAACATCAGGGGGGTCATGGTGCGACGGGCACCCTTCCCACGTTGGGAGGCCATCCCCAGCTGGGCCTCCACCGTCTTCTTGCTCCAGCGGCGAATGTCCTCCCATCTTTTCCGGCAGTGGGTGCTCCGTCTGTGGTGGACCCCCAGGGTCGGGACTTCCTTGGCGATGGCACGCGAAATATCCTTCTTCTGGTGGGCGCTGACCTACAGTAATAGTACTGGGGAAAAGGAGAAGATATAACCGTTTGGACCATCACAGTCATTGGCCCGCGTTCCTACCCTTGCCATGACGCACATACACTTACCGTTGTCTCATGCACGCCTCATTCTCCCCCCCCCTTATCTTACATCCACACCACTCCACACAGGCATTGCCCATACAGAATGCTCACAGTGTACTTACCTGTTTGTCTGGAGGACCGTAGAGTAGCGTGTACTGGGGAGGACCCCATCCACTAGTTTCTCCAACTCCTCCATGGTAAAGGCAGAGGCCCTTTCCCCAGACACATGAACCATTGTCGCTTCCAGACTGAGGTCACAGCAGCACTTGCAGTTTAGGTCCTCTCCTGTCGAAGATCAGGTATCAAGTGAGTGAACAGATAGAAAATGGCAGTCACGTCCGCTCGGTGTGTACCGTCACCGCCGGCGTACATCTTTATTGGCTCCTGGGACCCATAGGGCCCAATGTTAACCTATGCAGGATTGCGCCACGGTCTTCGACCGCCTACCGCGACGGTGTCCAACGCCAGCGCAGTTACCTCATATCCCATTGTCCCACCTTACAGGTCAGGCAGCCGCCATTTCAGGGGGCCACATGGCATTATTTTTAAATGCGTCACACATATCTAGTCCTTGCATACACACTAAGATAGGCCAATACCGGATTGAAAAATGTGTGCAATAAAGTTGTGTTTTTGTACCTCAGTGTTGGCTGACCCTCTGCTCGAAGTTCTCCTCCATAGAGCACGTCCGCTGGGGCAGGTGAGGAGATGGCGGCATCCTCCAGTGTACAGACCGCTGGTGGACCTGTTGACAATGAAAGAGCGACATGTAATTGTCACCTACAGGCTGGGGACGTGCCACAATCCATGAACTGTGTGCCCAGTTGGAGCCGGACCTGATGTCAGCTATCCGCCATCCCACAGGGATCCCCCCTCTAGTGCAGGTGCTGTCAGTACTCCATTTCCTGGTAAGTGGGTCTTTTCAGACGACAGTGGCCATAGCATCAGGGATGTCCCAGCCTATGTTCCCCAACGTGTTGTCCAGAGTGTTGTCTGCCCTGCTGAAACACATGCGCAGCTACATCGTATTCCCTCAGGTGGAGGATTTGCCTACAGTGAAAGGTGATTTCTATGCATCATAGGTGCCATTGATGGGACACATGTGGCCTTGGTCCCCCCGCAGGAGTGAACAGCTGTACAGAAACCGGAAGAGTTACCATTCTATGAATGTGCAGATGGTGTGTTTGGCTGACCAGTACATCTCCCATGTGAATGACAAATTTCCTGGCTCAGTGCATGACGCTGACATTCTGAGGAATGGCAGCATCCCTTATGTGATGGGGCAACTCCAGAGGCACCGTGTGTGGCTATTAGGTGAGGACATGGACCCTATACAGTGTGAATAGTTGTCTGGGGTTGTCCCTAAGGGTTAGTATGTGTATAACAGTTGTCCCACGACATTTGCAGGTGACTCTGGGTACCCCAACCTGTCATGGCTACTGACCCCAGTGAGGAATCCCAGGACAAGGGCAGTGGAACGCTACAATAAGGCACATGGGCGAACTAGGAGGGTTATAGAGAGGACCTTCGGCCTCCTGAAGGCCAGGTTCAGGTGCCTCCATATGATGGGTGGTTCCCTATTCTACTCACCAAAGAAGGTGTGCCAGATCATCGTGGCCTGCTGTATGCTGCACAACTTGGCTTTGCGACGACAGGTGCCTTTTCTGCAGGAGGATGTTCCTGAAGGAGGTGTTGTGGCAGCTGTGTAGCCTGTGGACAGTGAAGAAGAGGAAGCAGAAGAAGAGGCTATCGACAACAGAAACACAGTGATTCATCAATACTTCCAGTGAGACACAGGTAAGAAGACATCACTGCCTGCTACATCTGATACTCTTGTTCTACCTCTCATCTGTCTGTCACTTTCACCCAGTGTATGGACCCTGATTTGTCACTTTCCCTTTCGATTTCACAGATGTGGGTCCCACTGGCTGACCTCTGCTATGTTTCCTCATGGACTAGAGGTGTGTGACATAGGTATGTTGACAATACAATGGATATTGCTATTTTCTTCAGTTATTGCAAATTCACATTTGTGAAAGCACAGATTGACTCCAGATAGTTTTGTGATTTAAGGGTGTTTATTTAAGTGCTAAATAGTGGAGGGGGTTGTAAAATGGGCAGGGGTGATGGTGGAGGAATGTCAATGGCAGAGTCCAGTCTATTTGTTTCACAGTTGCATTGTCCAAATGGGCATAGGAAGTGGCGCTGGGGCAGTTGATGGATGGACAGGGTGACAAAGTGGGACAGAAGGATGACAATCAGGGTGGTCTCATTTCTTGGTGGGGGTCTTGGCATTGTTCTCTGTCTTTGTCCTGTATTTCAGGGACCACTTGCGGGGTGGTTCTCCATCTGCAGAGGGTGGGGTGCTGGTGTCGTGGTCCTGTGGTGGTGCCTCCTGTCCACTAGCACCCGCGGAGGTGGTGGGCAGTTCATCATCCAGGCTAGTGTCAGGGGCCCCTTGTTGTGCCACAGTGTCCCTCCTGGTGTTCATGAGTTCCTTCAGCACCCCTACAATGGTGCCCAGGGTGGTATTAATGGATTTGAGTTCCTCCCTGAACCCCAAATACTGTTCCTCCTGCAGCCGCTGGGTGGCCTGAAACTTGGCCAGTACCATTGCCAGTGTCTCCTGGGAATGGTGGTAGGCTCCCATGATGTTGGAGAGGGCCTTGTGGAGAGTGGGTTCCCTGGGCCTGTCCTTCCCCTGTCGCAGAGCAGCCCTCCCAGTTTCCCTGTGTTCCTGGGCCTCTGTCCCCTGAACCGTGTGCCCACTGCCACTGCCCCCAGGTCCCTGCTGTTCTTGGGGTGGTGGGTTAGCCTGGGTTCCCTGTAGTGGTGGACACACTGTTGATTGACGTGTCCTGGGGACAGAGGTATGGGCCCGCTGGGTGGGTGCTGTGCTGGTGTTTCCAGAGGGGGGAGGCTCTATTGTGGCTTGTGCCAGTGTGAGGGGAAACGAATGTCCTGAGGTCCCAGATGGGCCGTGATGGTCATCTAGATCCAGTTGGACAGAGCTGCTGTCATCACTGTGGGCCTCTTCTGTGGGTGGAGTGGACATGTCTGGAACCTCCTGTCCGGTGACGTTGGGTAGGGGTCCTGCAGGGGTGTAAAGGCATAGTTTTAGTATCTGTGTATGCCATGGTGTGCAATGGGTGGGTGACCCCGTACCCCAGTGCTTGCATTCCTGTGTAGGACCTTGTGTGCTAATTGTTTAGGGGTCTGTGTGGTTATGTGCAGTGGACATGCATTGGTGATGGGTGTCCATGCATTGGTGTTGCATGCAGGGCTTGGTGTTGGGATGTGTGGTTTGTGATAGTGGGACATATGTGAGGAGTTGGAGTGATGGGGGTGAGGGTAAGGGTGGGGGTATGTGTTAGCATGCAGGTAGGGTGGGGGATGTAATAGTTAAGATTTGACTTACCAAAGTCCATTCCTCCTGCTACTCCTGCGAGGCCCTCAGGATGCAGTATAGCCAAAACCTGCTCCTCCCATGTTGTTAGTTGTGGGGGAGGAGGTGGGGGTCCACCGCCAGTCCTCTGAACTTCGATGTGGTATCGTGAGACCATGGAACGCACCTTCCCCCGTAGGTTGTTCCACCTCTTCCTGATGTCATCCCTAGTTCTTGGGTGCTGTCCCACTGCGTTGACCCTGTCCACAATTCTGCGCCATAGCTCCATCTTCCTAGCTATGGTGGTGTGCTGCACCTGTGATCCGAATAGCTGTGGCCCTACCCGGATGATTTCCTCCACCATGACCCTGAGCTCCTCCTCAGAAAATCTGGGGTGCCTTTGTGGTGCCATGGGGTGGTGTGGGTGATGTGTGAGGTGGTGTGTTGTGATGTGTGGGGTGATGTTTAGGGGTGTGTGGTGTTTTTTGCGTGGATGTGTGTGAGTGATGGTGTTGTGTGCCTCTGTATTGTGGTGTTGTCTTTGCTGTGCTGTCTCTCTGGCATTCGTCAATATTTTAGGTAGTGAGGGTCTGTGGGTGATGCAGGCGGGTGTTTTATAGTCGTGTGGGTGGGTGGGAGTGGTGTGTGTATGTGCATCAGGTGTGTGTATTTGGAATTGTCCAATGTGGTTGTGTTTTGTAAGAGTGTGTGTATTTTGAGCGCGGCAGTTGAAAGACCGCCGCGTGGATTTGTGGGTCGTGATAGTGTGGGTGTATTCCTTTTGGCGTGACGGTGGAGGTTTTGTTATCGCCAGTTTATCACTGACATTTGGTGTGGCGGACTTGTGTGGGTGTCTAAATTTTGGCAGATTCCGAGCTCGGGGGTCGTAATAGCTGTGGCGGAATTCCGCGGCGGTGGCGGTGTGTTGGCGGTCTTCTGCACAGCAGTAAGCGTGATTTACCGCCAATGTTGTAATGACCCCTTTTATGTTTTTTTGTCCTGCATACGCCACTCCTCGGTCAAAATGGATTCACAGAAAGTGTCGAGAGTTGGCCTTGAACTAATGCTTTACAGCTATAACGGTCTCAAAAAGAGATACTTCCAATTATTTAATCCTCCCAGTTAGCAACTTTCTTGTGGCAGCATGGCATATACATTGTCGTTTTTTTAAAAACTCTTCCTGATGGAATACTAGGTAAGCAAGTATTTTAGAGCTAAGAAGCTCAAGATTGTATTTATTAGTATTATGTTTTTATATTTTGTATAGGTTTTAAATTTTGTATTTAAATTGTATTGTGATGCTTTGATGGTTATTTGACCAAATAAAGCTTGTTTGGATTTGAAACACTAACAACCATGGATGTCAAAGTAGGAGTATAGAGGACATACCTGGCCTTACATGCACCGTACTTAGGGACCCGTGTTGAAAATAGCTGTGCCCCCTCCCAAAGCTTGCACTGTGCATGTGTAGGAAGTGTCTGTCAGAAATCATGTATTAGAAGCTAGGAGATACTACTGCACCAAATTACATCATCTTAACAATGTGTAGTACACACTCATGTACACTTGATGGCTAGCACAACCATAAATTGCCACAACGGGTCACAAAGTGTCACACTGCATGCGTAGTGTCACATGGTAACATGGACGGCACAGTCTGGCTTTGTAGGGCAACTATGGTGTTTCAACATCTGACACCATTGTGGTGCTAGGAGGAGGTAGGTTCCATCTAACAATGGAACACCTCTTCAAATATGGAATACACAACACATTTACCTAAGTCATGACCATCATTTTGGGATCAACATAAATTCACCCAAGGCCTTGAGCCACTAGCCAGGATTGTCATGTCCATCAACACAGTCCAATGAAACCATTTCACAAGAACAGGAACATACATTATACCACAAACAAGTCTGTGTGACCACTCTAACTAAAAAGTACAACTGCCATGGTATGTTCCAAACCACTATCAATAATTATCAACACATCTTCTCTCTATTCTTTGCAGCTGATAAAGGGTACGGCATACAGCTGTTGGTGATGACCCCATTTGCGAATCCCACAAGGGTGGAAGAGCAGGTCTACAATGAGGGACACAGGTAAACTCACAATGTGGTGGAGAGGACATTTGGGCTCCTGAAATCCAGGTTCAGGTGTCTGGCCCTGACAAGAGGGTGCCTCTTGGATGCTCCACCACTTGTTTGCAAGATCATTCTGGCATGTGCCATCCTGCACAACATTTGTGTCCGGACAAATATACCCCGGGATGAACAGTTTGATGTCCCCAACAAGGCGGAGGATGATGATGAAGCAGATAATGTGGAGGGGGAACAAATGAACACTGCTGCAGGAGTTTGTAGGAGACTCCACATTGTTGAGACCTTCTACACATATTCACTAGCACAAATAAATCACTTTGCATGTGAATCTCCTTGGTCTACTCAATCTCTACTACATACACCATTGGAATGTGACTCAAACCTCAGTAAGCAAGCAAGTACCATAAAGATGACCAGTATGCTATTGAAATCGTTTGTGATGTAAGAGCGTCTACTGCCACCATCTCACATATCAGTGACACACAATGTGTGGCCATGTGACTCCTGAAAGTCTAGATCCATGCACCACTACAAAACTTGTTCCGTCAAGTGGGCAAGGTGCTAATACCTAGCCCATTCACCACAACAACACCATGCATATCAGGATGTATGGAAAGGGGGCACATACAAGGTAGGGGCTGTCAACAAATGGATATCAAGTTATGTAGGAACTAAACACTGTCACAACTCATGGTGACAGTAGCTTTGCCTGCCTGGTACATGTGTGACCAGGGTGGAACATCATTGCTAACTGTGGTCCTTCAATAAATGTCCAGGGATTGTAACTAATGTCCAATGCAGGGCGTGCACAGTGTATTCATGGGAATGTGTCCTGGCACTGCCATTGGGCACAACCCTGGCGCATGGTCTACTGTACCTCATTTACGGCTCACACATGTTGGCTGTGGAGTGCGCAATGGGTTGGCTGACTCATTTATCAGCTATGGGTACAGAATCACTATCCAAACACATAACACATAGTCACGATCCATGGATTTGTAGGGACAATGCACCACCACATTTTTATCTGGGTTGAATGTAGATAGAGTGTCTAATTTTCACTATGTGCATGAGATGCACACTTGGCACACAAATCTGCTGTCTTGACACATGCCAAGAGCAGATCCAGGCAACCATGAAGACTGATGTACGGGTGTATGTCCTAGGTAGCAACGTGTTTGCGAAGTGTCAACAAATCTTGACGTGTCTACATGTATACCTAGTATTCTGTGTATAAATACATCACACAGCACAAGGTAATACACACAACTCATTGTCAATCACATAACAGTACATGATAGCAGCAGTAACAAATTGTCTCACACATGATGTGGCCACCAACCTCGCAGTCAGGTGTGGGATGTGCTACTATGTTCAGCATTGTTGAAAAATGTCTGAGATCAACACCAATCTGAGTGTGAGTAGACCTAGCCAAATATGTAGGAATTAGTAAATGTACTGTACAGCACTGAGATGATTTCACACTTCAATATCATTCAGTCATGGTAAGAGTTACCTAGGTTGTGGCATGCTGGAAGAAATGCATACCCATGTTCAATGGAGGTTGCGGATAGACAGCTATGAAACACCCATAGAAACTTGCAAATACAACACGGAAGTCAAATGGAGACAACACAAGTGCTGTGGCAGGAGTAATGTCGTATTTTTGGAGCTGGTGACATCTCACAAATACCATCACTGGAACTGGAACTATCAAGTAGCCAGTAGAAGGAGATGTGTACATCTTCCAATTACACAGGTAACATGTTGCATCATGTCCATGAATGACTAGACAATGTTGCTGTAGAAGATGTGTACAAAGTGCAAGCAGCCTAAAAATCTAGCAATCTAGGGGACAATACATGCCTTACCTGTAGTGAAGGAATACATGGAGAAGGGACACACATAGACCATCACTGACTGTACAACACATCAATTCACATATGTACAGAGAGTCTGGACCCGTCAGTACAAAACCCAGTCATGTTGGGCAGTAGCATACTATGGTATTTGCCCATCGCATGCCAACGTGACAGAAGGCTGTGACAGACAACACCATCCGTACCCTGGACATTTCCAATATTGAAGTCACAACAGATATGCAAGCCTAACAACCTGCCCAAGGCAACAACTCAGGACAACAAATAATGTCAGATGTCCCACATGTGCAAGCCCCCAAGCTCTGCACATGAGAGTGGATAGCTGACATCAAGCACTGCAGAGGAAAATCTGATATCCTGGTCTGTAGGACCACAATTGTGCATGTGTCTGTTTGCTGGGGAGTGTGCATAATTCTGCTGAGTAGCTCAATCAAACCCACACACCACTGCTCTCGCTACATAACAAATTACATTGTCAGGGGCCTGATGCATATGCACAGGGGGCTGAGTAAACTGGAGCTCCATCAACTTGCCCCTTCACATGCGACCATGGGTTTGTGTTGCCATATAAACTCACACAGTTGTGATGATGAGTAGGCTGCCATCTATGCCAGACTGCAAGACTGCCACACAGTGGTATGCCATTGTGTGCGACTGTTATAACAAACATGATGTGGACAAATGTGGGTGCCTAGTTGATGCCATGCACACATATGCCACATATCTTAACACATATGTACCACTGTAATGGCTCAGGCATGTCAATGTGTATGGATTCTGATCAAAAGACAACCCAGCACAATAGTAAGGGCATAGGTATCACAAGATCAGTGACTGTAAGAAATGACCATCACATGTGTTCCGGCATACAGAAACATATGTGGCACTGATGTGACAACGCATGCATTTATCAAATGCCAATAAGCATCTGAGCAGGAAGATAGTAATATGAGGTTTCACATCCCATGAACACACCACTGTCGTCATATGTTATAGATATTACAAAACACATGTCAATACACACACACAGCATATACCAATCTGTGTACATTACATCTCCTGCAACTAAGATGCATAGGGGACCAAATGGCACACATGTAGCAGAGGAACACAAAGTAAAATCCAACAACACTCCACAGAGTATACGCACATGCACACGCATATTGGCAGGGTTTACGTGATGCCATTGCAGTCCAAGTCCACTGAATACTGTGAGTAGAAACTGTCATGGTTGTTACATGCTTTACCATGTGTTGGACATAGGCCAACATATATTGTGTTGTAGGTATGTGTACATTTGTATCTCAGACATAACAATGTAGTCCACCCACAAATTAGTATACATAAGCATGTGCAAACATATAGCAGACATGTACCAACATGTATCTGGACACAGTGTAGCTACACATGCACATATGCACAAGGTATTAGTATTCACATTCAGCAGACTCATAGACAAACCTATAGGTTCAACATACCATTGTCGCCGTAATGACAGTACTGGACATACACGCACATGCTGCCATAAAACATATACAGCATTACTGCATAGCCCATGTAGCATGTTGAGTTAATCAGGATGCACTCATGCCTACAATGCAAAATTCCATGCAAAGTCGTCATGCGCCAACATTTTTGATGCAAATGCATACACTACACATTGCAATGTTTATAAAAATGAAGCCTGGGTCCTGAGAGGCAATTACACAAACAAATGCGTCTCTGAACGCACCATGGTGTATAATCCACGCATGACCGCCATGTGTCAAAACTTTTCACGCTTAAGAATATACCATAAAATACCCCTAAGCTAAAAGAGGCCTAGCCCCTGAGCGTCTGTCACACGTCCACACGCCTATTCACGCTAATGGTGAGAAAAATGGTGCATGACCGGAAACATGACGCACACGCCCAGGAAGTGATGAAACAGGACATCCTGTCTCCAAACATGGTACAGTGAGTTCACTTTCACTTCACAGTCTTATTGTCTGTGACTGAGTGAGGGTGTGTGGAGGTGGTGTTGTAGTTGGATTGATGCATTTTGGAGTCTTTATAGTGTTTCTTGTGCTGTGTCTTGTAGGTGTTGTCCTTAGTTGTCTTTAAACTTGTCTTTTGTAGAGTACTTGTACTGTATTTTGTCTCTGTATTGTGGTTGTTTGTCTGGGGTAGAATACTTGTTGGGGTAGTTCGGTTAGGGGTTAGATTTACTTAATTTGTTTGGTTTAGGCGGAACTGCATTTGCACTATGTCTGGGAAGGGTAGGTCGCTCCCCCTGCCGCTGCAGCTCCTCCAGGTTCCTGAGTTCCTGAGATCCACCTCACAGTAAGTACCCCCCACCTCCCAGCCCCTCACCCTGCCCCGCGCTACTCACCCTCTCTCCTGCTCCTGCTTCTTTTCCTTCTCTCTGTCTCTTCCTCCTCGCTCCTCCTCAGCAATCTTCTTCTGCACTCTTCTTCTCCCCGTCTTCCCTCTTCTTCTGTGTGCTCCTCAGCCTCTCCTGTCGCCTCTCTTCTTCCTCATCTTGCTCTGTGGTCTTCTGCCTTCTGCTCTTCGTCTTCTGTATCTTCTTTGTTGATCTTCTGTTCATCTGCTCTTCTGCTTCTTCGTCCCCTGCATCTTCCTCTGTGTTCTTCTGTTCTTCTGTGTTCTTCTGTTCTTCTGTGTTCTTCTCTTCTGTTCTTCTGTGTTCTTTGGTTCTTCTGTGTTCTTCCGGTCCTCTGTGTTCTTCTCTTCTGTTCTTCTGTGTTCTTCCGGTCTTCTGTGTCCTTCTCTTCTGTTCTTCTGTGTTCTTCCGGTCTTCTGTGTTCTTCGCTTCTTCTGTTCTTCGGTCCTCTCCGACTCCTGTCTCTTCCCGCCCCTGTCTCTGCCCTCCTGCTCCTGCCTCACCCCCCTCTATCTCTCCACCTATCTCTCACTATCACCCACATCTACCCTTTCGCTACCTGCCTCCCTCACTCCTCTACCTATCTCTCCACCTAACTCCCTCACTCACCCCCTCCTCCTATCTACCTATTTTTCTATCTCTCCACCTATCTCTCCATCTATCTATTTCCCTATCTCTCCCCCCCGTCCCGACACCCCCTCTGTTACCTATCTCCCTATCCTCTCACTCTACCTCTCACCCTCACCCACCTCTACCACCCCCCTCCCCCATCTTTTCAACCCTACTCCTATCTATCTCCCTATTCTCCTAAAACTCTAACACTCACCCCCCTCCACCCTTAAACCCCCCTCCCCCAGCTCTTCTCACTCTACCTGTCCCCCCTCCCTCGCGCTTTCCCGCCGCGACCTCCTGCACGCCCCCGCCCCCCAGCTCCCATTCGCCCCCAGCTGACCCCTCCCTCTTATGGCGGCCGCTGCGCGACTGCGCAGTGGGGACGCCAGAGGCAAGCCCGTCTGCGCCTGGCCTGCGCCCAGCGCCACGACCCCTGGTCCCCAGCCCTCCCCTACCCCGCTGACCCGCTACGACCCCACCAGCCTCCACGCCCTCAACCCCGGGCGCTCCAACACCTGCTTCCAAGCCCACCCCAAGCGCACCCATGGACCCTTCGCCTGTAACTCCTGCAAACGCATCTTCCACCACGCAACTACCACGACAACCAGCCCACGCGCCATCAACCACCTCAAGTGCATCCTGGTCAACGCTCGCTCTGTCCACAAGCACGCCGTTGAACTCTGGGACCTCCTGGACTCCACAGCTCCGGACGTCGCCTTCATCACGGAAACCTGGATGAACGCCTCATCAGCTCCAGACATCGCCACTGCCATCCCCGAAGGCTACAAGATCTCCAGAAAAGACTGCACCAATCAAGCAGGAGGAGGCATCGCCATCGTCTTCAAAGACTCCATCAGCGTCACCACCTCCACCGAGGACACCCCTCTCGCCGCTGAACATCTGCATTTTCAAATTCGCACCGACCCCAGGACCACCCTCAGAGGATCCCTCGTCTACCGTCCCCCCGGACCATGCGCCCCTTTCAGCGACGCCATCGCCGACTTCATCTCCCCGCACGCCCTCGCCTCGCCGGACTACATCCTCCTAGGCGACCTCAAATTCCATCTGGAACAGAACAACGACCCCAACACCACCGCCCTGCTCGACAACCTCGCCAACCTCGGCCTCATGCAACTGGTGAACACCGCCACCCACATCACCGGACACACGCTCGACCCTATCTTCTCCGCCAGCAAACACATCTTCTTCAGCCACTCCTCCGCTCTACACTGGACCGACCACAGCTGTGTCCACTTCACATTCCGACGCGAGACCCGCCACCTCCGCACTCAACCCATCCCTCGTCGACAGTGGAACAAGATCCCCGAAGAGCAACTCCTCTCCGCACTCGCCGCCAACCAACCCACCCTCACCACCGACCCCAACGACGTAGCCCTCAGCCTCACAAACTGGATCTCCAACTGCGCAGACAACCTTGCTCCCCTCAAACGCACGCATCGACAGACCAACACCAAAAAACCTCTCTAGTTCTCTGATACCCTCAAAGAATCAAAGAAAACTTGTTGCTCCCTCGAGAAGGCCTGGCGCAAGGACCACACCGCTGACAACATGACCGCCCTCAAGAACGGTACCCGCGAACACCACCACCTGATCCGCGCTGCCAAAAGGAACTTTTTCACCGACAGACTGGACAAAAACAGCCACAACAGCAGAGAACTTTTCAGCATCGTCAAGGAGTTCTCCAACCCCAATGCAAACGCCGTCACGCCCTCACAGGATTTGTGCGAATCCCTCGCCACCTTCTTCCACCGCAAGATCAGCGACCTCCACGACAGCTTCGGACACCAGACCCAACCTAACATCACCGAACCCGCACCCCCGGCCTTCACCCTCAACAACTGGACCCACATCAACACTGAAGAAACCAAATCCATCATGAACTCTATCCACTCCGGCGCCCCTTCGGACCCCTGCCCTCACTTCATCTTTAATAAAGCCGACGACATCATCGCCC
Source organism: Pleurodeles waltl (assembly GCF_031143425.1). Taxonomy (NCBI): domain Eukaryota; kingdom Metazoa; phylum Chordata; class Amphibia; order Caudata; family Salamandridae; genus Pleurodeles; species Pleurodeles waltl. The sequence continues at coordinate 367,954,050 of NC_090451.1, forward strand.
CGCACCCCGAGGCCGTCATCAACTCTTCTTTTTTTCTGCTACCTTTCCCGAATGCTGGAAACACGCCGAAGTCAACGCCCTCCTAAAGAAACCTACGGCTGACCCGAGCGACCTGAATAACTTCCGCCCCATCTCTCTCCTGCTTTCCCAGCCAAGGTAATAGAGAAGACCGTCAACAAACAGCTGACCACCTTCCTGGAAAACAACAACCTGCTCGACCCTTCACAAACCGGATTCTGAACCAACCACAGCACGGAAACCGCCCTCATCTCAGTCACAGACGACATCAGAACCCTGATGGACAACGGTGAAACAGTCGCCCTCATCCTCCTCGACCTCTCGGCGGCCTTCGACACCGTCTGTCACCGCACCCTAATCACCCGCCTCCGCTCCACCGGGATCCAAGGCCAGGCCCTGGACTGGATCGCCTCCTTCCTCTCAAACCGTTCCCAAAGAGTTTACCTCCCACTGTTTCGCTCAGACCCCACCAAGATCATCTGCGGTGTACCTCAAGGCTCATCGCTCAGCCCGACACTCTTCAATGTCTACATGAGCCCCCTCGCCAACATCGTACACAAGCACGACATCATCATCACCTCCTACGCCGACGACACCCAACTTATACTCTCCCTCACCAAGGACCCCGCCAGCGCCAAGACCAACCTACAAAAGGGTATGAAGGACGTCGCAGATTGGATGAGGCTCAGCCGCCTAAAGCTGAACTCTGACAAAACGGAAGTCCTCATCCTCGGCAACACCCCGTCCGCCTGGGACGACTCTGGTGGCCCACGGCCCTCGGCACCGCACCGACCCCCACAGACCACGCCCGCAACCTCGGCTTCATCTTGGACCCCCTTCTCACCATGACCAAGCAAGTCAACGCCGTGTCCTCCGCCTGCTTCCTCACCCTCCGCATGCTCGGCAAGATCTTCCGCTGGATCCCCGCGACACTGGAAAAACCGTGACCCACGCCCTCGTCACGAGCCGCATGGACTACGACAACACCCTCTACGCTGGGACCACCACCAAACTCCAAAATCGCCTGCAACACATTCAAAACGCCTCGGCCCGCCTCATCCTCGACTTACCCCGCAACAGCCACATCTCCGCACACCTGAGACACCTGCATTGGCTCCCAGTCAGCAAAAGGATCACCTTTCGACTTCTCACCCACGCACACAAAGCCCTCCGCAACAAGGGACCGGAATACCTCAACCGACGCCTCAGCTTCTACGTCCCCACTCGCCTCCTCCGTTCCTCTGGCCTCGCGCTCGCTGCCGTCCCCCACATTCGCCGCTCCACGGCGGGTGGGAGGTCTTTCTCCTTCCTGGCAGCCAAGACCTGGAACTCCCTCCCCACCAGCCTCAGGACCACCCAGGACCACTCCGCATTCTGGAGACTCCTAAAAACCTGGCTTTTCGAGCAGCAGTAACCCCCCCCCTTTCCCCTAGCGCCTTGAGACCCGCACGGGGGAGTAGCGCGCTTTAAAAATGTTAATGATTTTATTTGATTTGATTTGATGTCTGTAGATGAGCTTTGGGGGTTCATCTGGTTTGTACAGCACTATCTCCCTTTGATGCTGCAACTGGGTGGCCAGGTAATCCTTGGATACCCCACAGAGGCACAGCGGATCCGGTGGGGCAAGGTGCTCTACCACCTCACCAGGATATTCGGCATTGGAAGGAACAAGCACCAACTAAAACATCAATGGGAAGATCTGGTGACAAAGGAGGAGGATCTGCTGGATTATCTTGGATCGAGATTGGTGGAGCAGTTGGTAAGTCTCACATTTTCATACAAAGTCCTTATGCATGTGCATGACAGTTTGCAGATACGGTTGAGTGCTCCATGTCATGCCTGTGGATGTGAACATGTTGTATGCTACCTGTATGATGAGTCCCAGTGCCACCTTTGGCCTCTAAGTTAGATGTACAATGATGAAGCTAATGCTGGGCAGATGTACCATTTTCACTGCACAACCATTACAAAGTGCTGTGATGCAGACATAGGGCAACTTGGTAATGAGCAGCACCAAATGAGGCCTGCGCCATGCATCATGTATGGGAGAGGGACACAAAACCTGTATGGGTGGCATATGTATAAGCCACTGAGTAAGTAGGGAAATCCCTTAGTACAATTATAACGGCACTCTGAATGGCTGCTGAGAGCAGGTGTGATATGGGGGGATGAAAATGTATGCGATGGTCCCCCAACGTACTCAGCAGAAGCTGTGAGGATCTGTTGCAACTCTGCTGAGTACATTATTTACCTACACAGAAATAGATCCATTAAGACCCTACCTGCATCATGCTGTGCCTTAAACCTCATTAGGCACACATGGTGGGGGCAAGGGGTGCACTGAGGGCCACAAGGACTGTATTAATGCAATTGGTGCTGCACCCCTGTTGTTCAATTGGTCACTTTGTGTCATTGGCCAAGGCCATGTAAGGGAGCTTGACCATGCACTGGTTCCAGACCACTAGTACCTCCCTGTTCCAGCTCCTTGTGTATCACATACACCCTATACTATGTCTATTACCACACACATGTGCAGAGTCAGTCCCACAGGCATGCCAAATCTGACAGTATGGGGCTGCCCTGCATCTGCTCCTTCACTGGCACATCACTCAGAAACCTGCACCAAAACATTCATCCTTGCACCACAGGGCAAGTGTTTCTGTGTTGATGCATTTTCTATGCCCATGTCCTTATCCCTCCCAGGACAAATAATGGTATACCATGACAACAATGCCTGGACACACACTATTGTCAAGACATCCAAGATTTCAATCAGTCAATGTGCAGGCAGGTACAACTTTCTTCCCATTAGCAAACTCACATAGCATTATTGCTTATGTGTGTGCCTTGTATTAGTACACACACATTACTTACTTCACTGAAGGATATATCACGTCATTCCTCAACACCTTGGAATACCCACACAACCCCTGTAGTTTCTCAGTTTGTTGTGACAATGAGATAGATGTCTATGACATCTGAGGCAGCCCCAATTGCTATGGGTGTGCAGTTTATTCCTCTCCCTTTTACTGTTTTCTATAGTTTATATGAGGTTTTAGATGTGTAGTGTTAGGTTAGTGTAGGGTAGGCATAGGTTAGGTTAAGTATATTGGGGGGTGTTTTTACTGACTTCATGTCATTGTTGGGGGGTTGGGTGGGGGGTTATGTTGAGGTATTTGTGCATTACAAAATTGAAAACAATAACAAAAAATATATATATTTGTTTAGGCCACAGGTTAGGTTAGTACATGTGTAGTCATAGTTCATGTTGTCCTACTTGTATCTCGTCTCTTAAAGGGGGTGGGGGGCCAATGTTTAGAGTGTGGTTTTAAATGTGTAAGATAAGCTTAGAATAGGTTAGATAGGTGTGGTTTTAATTTAAGGACAATTAGTGTAGGTTAGTTTACATTAGGTTAGGTTTTAGGTTTGCTTGATTACTTTAATATTAAATACTGTTCATCTTAGTCTAATTAGTTTTGTAATTGACTAGGTCTGGGGCTTGTCATAAGTGCACTCGCCTAGTTGGGAGAATAGCCTAGGATATGCTTATTGTCTTGATTTCCCAGGTTTCCATTATGCATCCCCATGACCAAGGAGCTGTCTGAATGGCAGCTATATGCTGTATACTAGTGCATACATTTGCCGTTCTGTGTTCCAGCCATTCACAATGTGTATGTAATCTTTTTCTTGGATAGGTAAACATGGTACTTCACTTGTAATCAATGGGGTCCTGCTATTTCAATGTTGGTATGTGTGGTACATCTGACAATTCCCAATTTTGGGATTGTATTCTACAACACTGACAGCGGGCCATCACTGATTAGGTTAGTGTTTTTTGTTCCACACAAATCAGTTGTACTGGCACTCCCATCTGGGTTAATTTTAATTAATTGGGTAGTGAGCCATACATGCTGTTTGTCTACTTCAAGGGATATGGGTTCCAACGCATTTAGTAAACACCGTTAGTTATTTGTTGCCCACAACACCATCATTGAGCTTCTTCTTGTTTGGCTCCTAGTGTGTGACTTAGTGCCTGACAGTCATGCACTCATGTACTGACATTCTGTACCCCTTGACATGGATTGACACAATGCAAACTTTAAGCTGATTAGATAGATCACAGTAAATGTAGAAATTCTACATGTGTACAAGGTGCTTTATTTACAGGTGCAATAGTTATTGTGATTTCTATACAATATCCATGTCATACATCTCATGAGTGAAAGTTTGCCATATATAGCACAATCGGAGGCCAGGGTGGAGGGACATGTCATGAGACATGGTTAGGAGTAGTGTGCATTAGTGAGGAGTGGCTAACATAATCATTTGGTACGGTACAGACAATGACAGCACATAGCAGACATTTCCACAGTGGTTAGGTGAAGAGGGCACATTTCATACTGTCACAACACTGGCATGATCTTAAGCCCAGTACTAAGGAGAAACTGTTCATGTGGAATAGACTGGTGCTACTCATTGCTTTTCCTTGTGAATGTTCCTTCCACATCTTCATCCTCTGATGTGTGTGGTGCCTCTTGTTCCATGGCTGATGCTGTTGTAGCGGTAGAGGAAGTCACACATACTTCTGGGGATAGAGAAGTGGAGTCAAAGGACCAGGCAGCTGCCATTTGTGGCAACACATAAGGCATCACTGCTGCAAGGGGGAGTTGCTGATTCTTCAAGACCGCAACAACATCACGTCGGTAGGCAGCCATGTTCTCCTTAAGGGAGGCCACTTCCCACTGTATGGAGTCCAGGGTATTCTGCATGCTTCTGGCATTTTGGGAGGGCATTTGTCGTAGCCTCTCCTTCATGACAGCAGCTATGTCCACCACAGGCCGCTGGACTCCACGTAGCGGGGAGTGGGTCCCTTTGATGGCAGCTGAGTTGTCCTTATTTGGGCTGAGGCACATCTGCACTCCTTCTAGGCTGGCTGCCATGGTCTTCATCCCCACCTGAACCTGCTTTGCCAACTGCCGATGGACTCCTACCACTGTCCTCTGAAAGCTGATCTCTGGGTCCTCGGAGTCCAGGGCGGTGTGAGTACTGGCTGGTGGCCTGTGTTTATTGGCTGGGTGGTTCCTGTGGAGACCCCGCAACGCTGTGTGTCTTCCCTGCAATTGGAGGTGGTTTATGGAGTGCTCCTAGGACATTCTGAAGGGTCTCTTCATTGAGGCTTGGCAACTGGTCATCCATGACATCAGGAAAATCCAGGACAGGCAGGTCGGCATGTCATTGGCCCAAAGTTGTGGTTGTACTTGTATGTAGCATTCTGAATCACACAGGGGTCAAGCTCACTAGTAATGGAATATGACAGAGCGCAACGCTGCGCTCAGAGTGGCAGCGCCCCGCTGGATCAATTGCACAATGCAGGGATGCACCATATTAATTTTCATACGCCACACCCCTGTGTTGTCCCCTGCACTGGCCGAACATAGAGCTGTCTATTGCCAACACAGGTATCCTTGCACCATCATGAAAGGATATCTGCGTTGAAAGATTTGATTGTTTGTGTGTGGGAAGGTGTCCGTTCCTACACATACACAATCACTTGTGGCAATTTGGCTCCTCTGTGTATGCAGCACACATAGAAATGTATAAACAAGGGGGAATACATGTATGCCTCCTCGTTGGACCTTGCTGACACCCCCCCCCTGTGATGGCCTTAGATTTTTGCGCTGCCCCATGTTCACTGATACTCATAAATATGAGGCAGCGTCCAAATGCAATAGGTGTTTCAGTGGGCGTACCACTGCATTCTGGACCCTGGCCCAATATCTGACACCACCCCAGGGGTGGGTTTTGCATGTCAAAATCTAGGAGTGATGCTTATATTTGTACTGTTTTTGTTTTTTACACACAAGCTTTATTCGGCCATCAGGCCATCAAAGCAATACAATACAACATAAAATAATCATCATAAAAGAACACATACATATCCATCAATAACCAAATGTTTAAAAGAATAAAAAAATCAGTTCTGTCCAAGCTAAAACCAATTAAGATCATTATAGGTAAAAGTTACGTATACGCCATGCCTCTACTAAAAACTTGCTTACAGCATAAATTAACACACTTGAATTGTGACTTTTCAGAATCCTCAAAGCTAAAGCACATTTCCTTAACTTCAGTTCCCGACAAATGCTACGGATCCATTTAGACCTTGGAGTTAAATAAGCAGGACAGAAAAACATAAAGTGCTCTATTGTTTCCGGGGAATTGCGACACACAAAACAAATATCAGATGTTAAATTGGGTCCCCATCTGCTTATCAAGGCCATTAATGGTAATGTTCCAAATCGGAATCTGGCATACAGTCCTTTGCCTAGAAGGTCAGGTATTATATCTAAATATAATTCAAATTCTGGGTACCATTTAAAATCAATAGAAAGATTAGGTAAACGACCACAAGATTTGCGGGAGATATAATTATTCCGTACATAAAACCAATAGGCCTCCTTCAGAACTTTAACATGGGATTTCTCAAGTTGATAGGGGTTCTCCCATAGATCTCTCAGTCCCAATGTGCAAAACCAGCTGGAAACATGTTTAATCCATGGTATAGAGGTAGAATTAGTACATTGTAACAATTCTAGAAGTGAGGACCTATATACGACCAATTCTGGGACTACCCATAGCCTCACCCAATACAGCAAGGGTCGTAATATGATTAAGTCAGCCCTTCATTTTAGGCCTAAGTCTAAAAATAAAGGAACTAATGGGGTGCTGGTGGGGCATGCACATAATGCCCGAGCAAAGCTGTTCTCAATTTTGGTTATTCTACTACTATCTTCCATGCCCCAAATCTCTGCACCATAGGCAGCAGCACCCTGCGCCTTAGCCACATAGATCTTTTTTGCTGGAGATACAGCTTTGGCAATCGTACTCCTATAAAGGCGCAATATGGATGCTGCCCGATGTTGCAAAAGCCCAGCGCTCTTGCTAACCTGGTCCTCCCAATGGAGTGAATCTGTGAGCCTTACACCCAGGTAATCAATAGAACTAACCTGGTCCAGAATATCACTGTCTATCCTTATAGTGCATTTCTTCTGACGTCTAGAGCGGAGCACCATCAGTTTAGTTTTCTTCAGATTCAGCTCTAGGCTGGAATTTCCACAAAATAAATTGAATTTATCCACCAGGATTTGTAAGCCCATCGGCGTTTTTGAAATGAGTGGGGAGTCATCCGCAAAGAGGAGAATAGGGATTTTCTGGTTGACTAAAGTGGGGGCATCATTCTGACGTCCTTAATTCTTGCACCACCTCATTAATAAATAGGGAAAACAAGAGTGGTGCTAACACACATCCTTGTCGGACGCCTCTTTTAATAGGGAATTTATTAGTCAATTCACCATGTGTGCCCCACCTCACTTGCGCATATGTATCTTCATGCATGCGTTTCAATAGAAGAATTGTATGAGCTGGGATCCCTATTCTATATATCACTTCCCAAAGTTTTCCCCTAGGGACCAAGTCAAAGGCGGAACGTAAGTCAACAAAGGCAACATATAAAGGTTGCTTTGCCAGAACCACATATTTCCAATGTAACACAGCCAACCTAAAGGTCTGATCTACCGTGCTTATTTTGGGCCGGAACCCCGCCTGTAACGGTGAAAGAATCTGCTGCTCTGTGACCCAACTCGATAGTCTATCTAGAAGCTGTTTTGCGAATTTGTTTAGCAGATTATCAATTAAACTAACCGGTCTATAGTTGGTTGGAAGATTTGGGTTACCCTTTTTATAGATGGGGATATTTTCTGCGCCCTTCCACGTTTCGGGAATCTGTCCTCCTTTTATAATTTTATTTGACAATAAGTTAATATACCAGGTCCATATAAGTGGTTCAGATTTATATAGATCGCCTGGGATTTTATCTGGTCCTAGGGCTTTGCCAGATTTCAGAGAGTTAATAGCATCAGCAGTTTCTTCTAGGGTGAAACAAATATAACTCTCAGGGTCATTTGATAAAGTGGATGGGTCTGAACCCATATTTTCACAATCAAAGGCCACAGAGGAGGTAGTATCGTCATAAAGACGAGAAAAATGCTCCACCCAACATTCCATTTGTACTGTATTTCTTGATTTTACTATGTGTGCTGCATTATGCAGCACCCAGAATAAGAGCAAATCACACTTTCAGGTTGTCGTTGTGCAGGATGATGTTCCTTTCAGCACAGAGACATTCTCCCCCTCAACGCAGCCATCCTTGCACTATGGTGCAAGGGTGTCTGCACTGGTACACAACATCTGATTACCACTTACGCAGGGAGGTATACATGGGAGCAGTGTATCCTAATGTATATGGTGCATCCCTGCCTTTTTAATGCAACAGTGTGTGATGCTGCCTTATTTTGCACAGCAGCACACACCATCATTTTCTGTTTGATCTAACCCTCTAACTTGTCAAATGGTGAGATTGCAGCCACTTGTACAGCTTCACACATGATGTTCACATTCATGCACAATGTGTTGTATGCATTTATTCTGTGGCCATTCCCATATGATGCATATGGTTATGTATGAGTTGTTGTGGGTTCAGCCTGTATGGGTTGTGTTCCACAGGTTGCAAGGTTTAGAGCAGATATTTTATCATTTGGCATGGCTCATGGTAGCTGCGAGATGTGTTGCAGTATGCTGCAGCAGTTTTTATATGCAGTGATGTGCCATATTTACCTGTAGTCAGTACAGCCCCGCAATTCCTCCCGCACCTGCACAGATTAATACTCCCTGCACCAACAAAGGCATTGTTGCAGCATGATGACGGGGGGGCTGCCTTTCAGTGATGATATGTTCATGTGCAGATAAGTGTCCCTTCCTGCACATGTACAACCTATTTTGGGAGAGATGGCATTTCAATGTGTGCTGCAAGAAGCAGCACACATGAGCATAGGCAATGCAACATTGAGTTAGGAAGCATTTTGGCCTGATACACCACCCTGACACCCCCTGGGGTGGTATTGACTTTCATCGTAGTCTCTGATCGTTGTGTTGGTACAGGGGCTTTGACTATATGCAATGGGTGTTGTGATGGCCCAGCCACAGTCACACTATTTGCATTTGCCTACCAGGCAATGGGGTACATATTTACATGGTGGAGTATAGGCAAAGTGTTTGGCCTATGTTGACATTATGTATATGTTGGTGTGCATAGTAGAATCACAGCATCAGTACATATGTGACTTGGTTGAGGATGGTGCGTCTTTACTCAGAGCCTATGTGTCCGGATGCAAACCTTTAGCATGCAATTAGTGTGTCCTACATGACTCTCCCTTCTGCCATTAGTGGAGTTCCAGGTATCCCCACTGCAACTTACCCTGCATTTCTGGTGGTTCTTGGTAGTCTGCGCTGTCCTGCGATTCCAGTGACCAGTTCCTCTGGGATAACCGCTGCAACCTTCTCCTCCAGCTCATCCAGGTCCTCCTGTGGTGCAGGACTTCCACCTCCAGTCTGCAGTGCTGCCTTACGGTTCCTGGCAAGTTTCTCCTTAGTTCTGCGCTTGCAATCATGCCAGTGCTTCTTGACCTTATTGACAGTCCTCTACACCTCTGCGACACTGTTTATTTTATTCACTATTTGTTGCCATATTGCGTCTCTATTCCCAACAGTCATTTGGGAGGTGACGAATAGCTGGTGTTGGTGCTCCATCACCTCTCTGACCAGGATGTTGTGCTCCTCCTCACGAAAGCGACACTTGCACTTTCTTTTTTCCTTCTCCTGTGATTTTTCTGTACCCCCCTGGCTGGTACCCGGGTGTTTGGGGTCTCCCTGGGGTCTCTCCTGGCCCATTGATTCCATCTTCTGTTGCAATTGCACTCTTTCCTGCTTCTGCATTTTATTTTGACGCTATTGCAGTGTTAATATGGCGCTACCCCTTTTTCTACATGTGTACGTGCAGCAAAATGGTGTTGCACCAATTATATAGCATTAACATAATTTTTCCTTACGGCATTGCGCAGCGGTTAGCACCTTTTTTTTGGTGCTATCCATTCCTTAACGCCATCCTAAGTCATTTCATAAATATGGCGCTAAGGAATGACGCTAGTTGGCGTTAAGAAAAATTATGCAAAACTGAGTCTGAGCAGTTTTGTGGATTTTCATAAATATGGGACACAGTGTCATAGAAGAAAACATCCATAAGAAGAGTTATAAAGCAAAGAGGTAAGGAAAAACCTTCCTGTTATAGTACTTAAGCTGTCTCCATGCCTTGTGATGCCAAGTTGCAAATGACTGATTTTTCTGTGTCTACCCCTCCAAGGACAGGTTACCCCATGGCTACATTTGAATATAATGTAAATGTAGCTTTTCCATATGTGCACCTGCACTGGTATTTACAGGCACCGGGAGAAGGTCCATAACCAGCGCACTGCCCCCTTGGAAAAGTAACACACGGGAACCAACATGCACCCTGACAGATAGTAAACGCAGAGATTTTCAGTTTCCTCAAAAGGTGTTCACTGATGTCTTTCACAAATCTAGCCTCATCTTCTTGAGCTTTTGTTGCACACACCTTTCACTCTCATTCCACTGGACTGTGTTGAAGTCCAGAAAAGTGACTGAGTCCAAATACTGAAATCATCTCTGCCACCAACCACTACAATGGATTAGTTGTACATTTTCTCTAGCTGGCATCCCTTGGTCCTTTTATCCTACTTGGTGCTATTACCAAAATGTATCCAGAGTTCACCAAGGGCATCTTCACTGAAGGTGCTGGAGTCATGTGCTGATGAATCATCACATTTGGCCCCACTTCACTGTTTATGCAGCTAAAAACCTTTCCTAAATTGAAAGGTAGAAATTTCCAGTGTCCCAAACCACCAGCTGAAAATGAGAGCATGTAGCAGTGGGTCAGCCGACCAAGTTGCTTAGATAGTAGTTGGACCTCTTGAGGATACTTAAAGCCAAATTTATGAGGATTTGGACCAAGGCAGCAGAGCAAGTCATCCTGCTGGGCTGCCCTGCCCTGCACCAAAAGGACAGGGCAGTAATTTGCCATATCTATGCAATACGGTGCATTTCTATCCCTTCCAACTCCATTGGTGCAGTTTTGGCTCCCTAGTGAAAATGCAGGCACCCTTGCACCATGGTGTAAGGGTATCTGCGTTGTTGGTAGGATTGTTTTTGTGTAGGAAGGGGCACCTTCCTGCACAAACAAAAACAATCCTGGGAGGCTTTTTCCTGTTTCTATGTGTGCTGCAAAATGCAGCACACACAGAAAGAGAAAAAAACTAGGAGAAGTTAAGGTATTTCTCCTTGTTGCGCCTCCCATGGGGGGTAAGGTTTTGGCACATCCCCAGGTTTACAGGCTCCTGTAAATGTGGGGATGCATCAAGATCCATTAGTGTTGTGTGGAAGAACCCACCACAATTCCCATGGAACGCATCTCTGGCCCAGACTAAGGCAACGCAGTGATTTGCGCTGCCTTACCTTACTCCATATCTGTGAGGCCATTCAAAGCCAGCAAAGTGGCTTTGCGATGCCCCAAAGATATGGTTGAGAGGTTTGCACCACTGTTGCATCACTAGCCTTGCATAAATATGCCCCCTTATTTTTTTAGTTTTTCACTAATTGTTGACACAACACATTTTATAGATGATTTTTATGGGACATTTTGCTATCTAGCTTAACTGATAGGCTCCTTCTCCAATTTCTTCAAGTTTACATAGCAGAACTCTGTTTGCTTCTTAGTACTTGTTTCATGCACAGTTTAGAGTCCACAGTTTCCTGTTGTTGCAGTTCTGCTGGTGTGGGTGCATGTAGTCGCCTGATCCTCCAACTCATGGGTGAAAGGGGCAGCAGCTAGGAAGGATCAGCATAGCAACTCACAAGACGGCACTCGTCTTCAGCAGTTATCACCTCCCAAGAATGGGTGCAGACAAGGCACTTGAGTGGCAGGTGTGGCCACCAGTCCGAATCGTGAACACTTGGATCTCTTCAGCAGTTACTTCCTCTGGGCTATCAGGGCTCCTACGTCCATGGAGATCAAGTATTTTGACCTCAGCAGCACCAGTTTCTTGGGCACACAGCTAGCTGCCAATCACACATGCTGCTTGCCATTTTGAAAATTCTTCATGTAGTTAACAGAAAGGACCACCAGGGAGGCTTCTACAAATGGGTCACTCCTACCTTTGTTTCTTTGTATTTTCTCTGAGAGTTCCCCACATCAGTGCATCTCCTCCTATGTATTCTCTCTTCCTGTAAAGAGATGCACATCTATCAGCTGGCATGCAACCTTCTAGGACCTAGGGAGACCTCCAGTAGAGAGTGATGAATTCATGTAGTGTCCTTCCACCTCTGGGAAGCTGGCTGTCATGCAGACACCATCTGTGATTACACTGCATTCTTTCGAATAGTCAGCAGGGCATCGCCTTCCTTAGTCATGAAGACAATGGAACTGGAACAACGTGGGATATTTTGTTTCTCACCTTTATACATATTTCACAGATAGAGGTGTGGATCTACTGTCTAATATTCCAAAAATTTCAGAACTGGTTTAGAAGGGTCTCATTAAAATGTAATTTCACGATGTTCTTCAGGCACAAGTATTCTTCAAAGTGATTAACCCTACAAGAGGTAGTCCTGGTGCTGGATCCAGGAGTGAACATCCAAAACAAGGGCACAATGAAGAGTGTGATCTTTGCACCTGACTATCACCAACCTTTTTGAAGCACAAAAGAGAGACAGACAAAATGGCAGGCCCTCCTTAAAAAAAGCCCTCACATTGAACAACAGAAACATCAGTCAGGACACTCACCCCTACAATTCATCAAAGGGCAGTGTTTAGAAAGAGCAGATCAGCAGCCCTATGCTAACAAGAGCCTCATTCAAATTCTAAGGGGAGGCCTATTTCCATTCTCCTTTACTTCATGGGCTGGACCTCCACCCTCCAGTCTCCAGGAATGTAGTCCATACACCTCCACTGTCTAGGGAAGCTGTGTGTACATTACATATTGTGCCATGCTAAACCACAGACTATCCAAAATGAATCCCACTGACCCCAGTGCCCAGACTCACACAACACACAGAGTCCTTCTACCATATGCGGGTCACATACTTACTGCACATACATGCACTCGACACACACAGACTGAATGTCAGTACAAGGATCAGGGGTTCACATAACAGCAGAACTTTACATAAGAGAGGTCAGTGGATTACACTATTCATGACTTGGACAAACATGTCTGGTAACACTAATAATTCAAAAAAACTTGGTATGCTGCCACCATATTGTAAAGCTTACCCAGAGCATAGGAAGTAGTCCAATGCCAACTATGTAAGGACACTTGGTGCCCCACTCCTAGTCACAGATCAGGTTCTGGAACTTGTATTAGTAGGGACAGGCCTAGAACTCTGCAACAATCTAGATTAGCATGGCAAAAGGTCAACAATTTCAGGAATTCAGTTTCACATGCAGTTGGGCATTCCAAGGCTACACACCTGTTTGCCAAGGATGGAGCTTTCCTGTCTCACCAGTATACTACTTTTCTGTTTGCTATTTCTTTAGTTCAATTAATTGTAACAACTATTCTCCATTCAATGGCCAAATGTAACACCAATGTGTACGATGTATTTTGGTTCCAATGTTCTCCATCTAGGGGGGAAGTTAGCGTTACACCTTTGAAAGAGAATGCAAAACATGAAATTATAATGAGGATTTAATCCTCAAATCAAACATTATCAAAATGTAAGTGCCAGTTTTCACTAAAACTCACCCCCTCAACACAATCTATTTGAAAATAAATATATATGTGAAGTTCCTGATTCAAATCCTGTAAAGTCTTCCCTCTCCTTCATTTTTTCATGGCTTGTAACTATGATTTATTTCAGTGATCACACTATTTTCATTGTTCTACTTGTAGTCCCTCATAGAAAAAAAACATGAAATCCTGGGTTTCATTTAGGCTGCAATGCCTTAGATTTTTCAATTGTTCTATGCACATGGTTTCTAGTTATACTATTTTTCAGATGATCTTCTCCATTTAGTGAAGAAACTTGACCTGACCCATATTATCTACTTAGGGGATAATAGCAGGGCAGGTAAAGCACAAGTGACTTTATATGTCGCCTATATGGGCTTGTTTTGACGAAATGGAAGCAGTTCAAAGTTGGCGAGAAGCCAACATTTCGAACCATATACTTTTCAGGTGAAAAACAATATTCTCAACTTATTTGGTGGTGTACTAGGAAAATAATAATCAGCACATCCAGTTAGAAGTGCCTTGGTAATCCTGACTTATATACAAATAAGAGTTCGCACTCAAACGAGAATTACAAGAGATACGGATTTATCTCACACCTGAGTTGTTTAACCAATGGATATCCGAGCAAACTTTGGATCTGAAAAAGAGGTCAGAAAGAGAGCATGGTGGTTGGTTGTACAACTCAAATACTGCAGCCTGTAATGTGAATTTGACGTCACTAAAAGTGGTTGGTAACACTGACGCCTATAAATTCCCTAGACTGTACTATCACTATATTTCTCCAATTGGTATTAACAGGACACAATATTGGGATGCTCGTAAGGCAGCCTACGGTGTCCTGGCATATTCCAGGTGCATAAGAAGTAAGGTTTGCCTCCCCCACCCCACCTCATGATTTCAGAGTAGGTGATCATGGGCTCTTCAGTCTCCCCTGATCGATGGTGCATGGAGTGATGGCTTGTTGTAGTGAGCGACCTCTAACATTCCCACCATCCCCTTCTAAATGCCTGAACTGCAGGTTCCTTTAATGTTGATAGGCGTCTGTACACCAGGGGATAGAGCGGAAGACATTAAAATAGTCCCATTTTGAATTTGTGCATATGGGCACAAGGAAAGAGTGATCTCACGAGGCACCTACAGCATTATTGGGTTTCTATCTATTAACTGTCAAGTGGCCCTTTGCCTTGATATAGCAACGGATGCAATTTTGTGACCACACAAACCATCTATTGTGGGTGGTATCATTTTACTGTGTATATGTCACAGTTATTACTGATTTTGTCTGGTTCAATACATTTTCATTTTGTTTTGTTGCCAGCTGCAAAGCTTTTTATAGCATCAGTCTAACCTGGTAACAGCCTGTGCGCAACACTACCATCTGTTAGTGGTTCACTGGAATATATTACATGTGGCTGTTTATGAGCAAATTAATACTTTGGTTTAGGTTTCTGCTGTCATGAAAAGTATTGCAGCTTTTCGCTTATTACAAGTTTAAGTTCATCTGTATTACGATGATACATTTCAACAACGTAAATTATTTAGACGGGGTGCTTTACTTCAGCACCTTTGACGGTTAATAAATAATGTTAGTGCGTGCTGTGTCCATTTTCCACTCTTTTGGGGCAGACGGTCGATATCCATTTTCTGGTTTTGTGGCATTTCTGTCAATCAATTGTCGGCTTTGTTATGAAGTCTCAACGGAAAGTCAACACAGATAAAGATTAGCATCGTTTATACTTTTCTCCCAGAATGCAACATTATTGCCCTACTCCCATAGACAGTGCATAATTTGGATAAAATAAATAAATAATTAAATATTGAAAAAGATGCAAGGGCCAAAGATTACCCCCCATTCATCAAATTAAGATCGCCTAGTCTTAATTCCACTACATGTCTTACACCACCGTACTCCTTGTATCTCTGCTTCACACATGCGGATTATTTTTTCTCCCTTTACTAATTTTCTCTTCCTCATTCTTTTTGTTCTGCTTTTCTTTCTCTTGCTCTCGGTCAATGTCTGACGGAACCCAGAAATGAGTGCCACTGTTCACCAGCTGTACCACCTGGCACAAATGAAGTACCAGTCATCTTTTGTACATGACAAGTATTAGGGACGTTATGATGGACTGCCTTTTATTACCCTGACACATTCAACAAAAAGATAAAGTCAACTGTAGATTGTTTCTCAGTTTTAGGTATTACTGCTATGGAACAAGATAAAATTAATTGAGCTTTTCACCTCTAGAGGTGTGGAAAGTTACACAGGGTTCTTTTGATAGTTTTGTGTAAATTTTGCAGGTGTTTCAAATATTGCCTATAGTCCTCAAGTAATCTGAAAGTAGGATTTCACATTGAAAGCAGTGAATTGAAAAGCATTGAAAAGATCACCAACATCCAGCCAGTTTTGAAGTTGTGTGAAAAAAAAGGTTTTAAGACTAAGGACCTCATTTAGATTTTGGCAGTAACTATCCCGCCATCGGTTCTCCATCGGAAAACCCATCCGCCTCCCTTGCGGTCTCTCCACTTTATTTAGATGTTGACGGAGCATAGGCGAAAGACCGCCTGAGTCCCACTGACTCTGCAAGGAATCTACACTTTCGTCATGGCACCACTGGAAATAGTGGCTGGCAGTGGGACTCCTGCCACTGTTCCCACCAAGCCAATCACGATGCACCTTCCCGCTAAGCCAGCTGTAGCGGTGTTACCTCCACACCTAAATTGGCAGATTGGAAGGGAACTGAGGTGAAAACTCACCTTTTCACCCATTTCCGCTTTCCTTTTTTTTACTGCAACCGATGAGACCTGCCATTGCTATTGCCACTGGACCACAGAGGACACATGGCCCCATCATTGCCTTACTCGTAGGTAAGCAATCCTCATTACTTGTGTATGTTGTTTGGTCATTTCATATAAGCTCGAGATTGCTGCATTAATATACAAGTCACAGCAATTTTTTTTTTTAAACTTGTGACACACATATGTCTGAAAAGCATTTGTGTTAGACATTAATGGGGCCACATCTGTATATCACAAAATTGATGACATATACAATTTTTATTTTGGTGTAAGTATTCATTACCAAGTGAATGCTTGCACCAAAATAAAAATAGCATCAAAATTGTAAACTATGTCCATGTTTGCACTTTGCAATGGGACCTGTAAGTGTAACATTGTGCTTCCAGTTGTGTATGTGAGTCAGTACATGTATATCACTGGAACAACAAATTGATTCCAATGGCACAATCAAGTGTACAGCACATATCGAAAAACACATCACAGTTTTTACTTGGGAGGAGTGTGAGTGGATAAGCTGGCTGAGGTAGAGGGAGCTGGAATGGGTGATGTGGCTGTGCATGTCTGTGTGCCACTTGCATGTGGGTCTTATGTTTGTTGTATATGTTTGGTTGTGGTGCTGTGTTCAACATTCAGGTTAGTGTTGATGTGTTGTGGTCATTGTTGTGATGTGTGTAGTTGTGCTTTTGTGAGAGTGTGTTTGTGTCGATGAATGGCTCATATTGTTGGTTGTTGTGATTGTTTTGTATGTGTGTGGTATCAATACTGTGTGTATATTGACTGTGTGGCATGTGTGGCATGGTGTATTTTCTGCATGTACATGTTGTGTAGTGGTATAATGGCAATGGATCACACTGTGCTTGTTGTGTGTTGTGTAGTGTTATATGCAGGTGGCAGGAGCGGCGTGGAAAAGGGGCAGGGTGGCACATGGCAGGGTGGGGAGGAATCGGGGAAAAGAGTCAAAATAAAAATTAAAAGAAAACACTTACCTGATTTCCCGCTGCACCGCTCTTCAGCCTCCACCGCAGGCACAGACTCCCAGCCTGCCCTGAGGCCAATCTGAACGCAGTTCTCATGATGCTGGCATCATGTAAGCAGCATTTGGATTGGCAGGATTGCCCTGGCTTGGCGCTCTGAGGCAGACTAGGAGCCTCTGCCTGCTCTCTCCAACCCAGCAACACAGTGCCGGGTTGGAGAGAGCCCAGTGCACATGTGTTTTTGACAGGCCCGAGATGGCCGGCTAAACACACATGCGCACTGAGGGGAGTGCTGTGTACTCCCCCTCCATCCCTCAATCAATGACACTTATAAAGCGCGCTACATACCCGTAGGGTCTCAAGGCGCTGGGGGGGGGGGGGGTGCCGCTACTGCTTGAATAGCCAGGTCTTCAGCTTCTTCCTGAAGGAGAGGTGGTCTTGGGTCAGGCGCAGGTCGGTCGGGAGGGAGTTCCAGTTCTTGGCGGCCAGGTAGGAGAAGGACCTTCCTCCTGTAGTCGCTCTTCGGATGCGGGGGAAGGCGGCGAGGGCGTGGTTGGCTGATCGGAGGTGGCGCGTGGGAGCGTAGAAGTTGACTCGGCTGTTGAGGTAGCTCGGGCCTTGGTCGTGTAGGGCTTTGTGTGCGTGGGTGAGGAGGCGGAAGGTGATTCTCTTGTTGACGGGGAGCCAGTGCAGGTCTCTCAGATGTCCGGAGATGTGGCTGGATCGTGGGATGTCGAGGATGAGTCTGGCTGAGGCGTTCTGGATCCGCTGGAGTCTCTTCTGGAGCTTGGCGGTGGTACCGGCGTAGAGGGCGTTACCGTAGTCCAGTCGGCTGGTGACGAGGGCCTGGGTGACGGTCCTCCTGGTCTCGGTGGGGATCCACCAGAAGATCTTCCGAAGTGTGCGTAGGATGTTGAAGCACGCCGAGGAGACGTTGTTGACCTGCCTGGTCATGGAGAGGGAGGAGTCCAGGATGAAGCCCAGGTTGCGTGCATGGTCTGTCGGTTTGGGTGCGGTGCCCAGGGCGGGAGGCCACCAGGAGTCGTCCCAGGCGGAGGGTGAAGAGCCCAGGATGAGAACCTCCGTCTTGTCCGAGTTCAGTTTCAGGCGGCTGGTCGTCATCCACTCGGCTACCTCTTTCATCCCTTCGTGCAGGTTGGCTCTGGCGGCGGCGGGGTCGTTGGTCAGGGAGAGGATCAGCTGGGTGTCGTCGGCGTAGGAGATTATGCTGAGGTTGTGTTTGCGTACGATGGCCGCGAGGGGGCTCATGTAGACGTTGAAGAGGGTGGGGCTCAGAGATGATCCTTGTGGGACGCCGCAGATGACTTCGGAGGCCTCTGACTTGTACGGTGGTAGGCGGACTCTCTGTGTTCTTCCGTCGAGGAAGGAGATGATCCATTCCAGCGCCTTGTCCTTGATTCCGATGTTGCTGAGGCGCCGTACTAGGGTGCGGTGGCAGACCGTGTCGAATGCCGCGGAGAGGTCTAGGAGGATGAGGGCCGCTGTTTCTCCATTGTCCATCAGGGCTCGGATGTCATCGGTGGCGGCGATGAGGGCGGTCTCGGTGCTGTGGTTGGCTCGGAAGCCGGACTGTGAGGGGTCGAGGGATCCGTTCGTATCGAGGAAGGCGGCCATCTGCTTGTTGACGGTCTTCTCGATGACTTTGGCTGGAAACGGGAGAAGCGAGATGGGGCGGTGATTCTTGAGGTCGGTGGGGTCCGCTGTTGGTTTCTTGAGTAGAGCGCTGAGTTCGGCGTGTTTCCAGCTCTCGGGGAAGATGGTGGTGTCGAAGGATGTGTTGATGATGTCTCGCAGGTGGGGTGCGATGACAGCGTCGGCCTTGTTGAAGACGTGGTGAGGGCAGGGGTCGGTCGGTGATCCGGAGTGGATGGAGTTCATCGTGCGGATGGTGTCTTCGGTGCTGATCGGGGTCCAGGCGTGGAGGGTGGTGGTGGGGGGTGGTTGTTCGGTCATGGTGTGCGTTGGTTGGTTGTTGAAGCTGTTGTGTATGTCCGCGATCTTGTTGTGGAAGTATGAAGCAAGGGAGTTGCAGAGGTCTTGTGATGGGGTGATTTCGTTGTTTCCTGCGCTGGGGTTGGAGAGCTCATTCACGATGTTGAAGAGTTCCTTGCTGTTGTGTGCGTTGTTGTCCAACCGGTCCTTGAATGCTGTTTTCTTGGCGGCGCGGATCAGCTGGTGCTGTTTCCGGGTGGCAAGTTTGTAGGAGGTCCTGTTGTCCGGTGTTGGTTCCCTTTTCCAGACTTTCTCGAGGGCTCGGAGGTTCTTCTTGGAGCACTTGAGTTCGTCGGTGAACCATGGGGCCTTCTTGCTGCCGGGTCTGCTAGGCGGGGTCCTCAGCAGGGCGAGCTCGTCCGCGCAGTTGCTGATCCACTTCGTGAGGTTGTCGGCGGCCTGGCTGGGGTTCGCTGAGCTGGCAGGAGGGTGCTGGCTCAGGGAGGTGGCGAGCTGGTCTGCTGTGATCTTGTTCCAGCTTCTGTGGGCGGCTTGTTGCTGGTGTTGGCGGGTCGTCGTTCTCTTGAAGGTGAAGTGGACGCAGCTGTGGTCCGTCCATTGAAGCTCTGTGGCGTGGCTGAAGAGGATGTCTGTGCTGGATGAGAAGACGGCGTCGAGTGTGTGTCCGGCGAGGTGGGTGGGGGTGGACACCAGTTGCTTGAGTCCCAGGTTGGCGAGGTTGTCGAGCAGGGTGCTGGTGTTGTGGTCGTTGTTGTTCTCCAGATGGTAGTTGAGGTCTCCCAAGAGGATGTAGTCAGCGGAGGGGAGGGCATGCGGGCTGACGAAGTCGGCGATGTCCTCGCTGAATTGCGTGCGTGGACCAGGGGGTCGGTAGATCAGGGTGCCTCTGAGGGTGGTGTTCGGGTTGGTGTGGATCTGGAAGTGCAGGTGTTCGGCGCTGGTCAGGGTGATGTCGGTGCTGGTCGTGATCCGGATGGTGTTTCTGTGGATGATGGCGATGCCTCCTCCCATCTGGTTGGCGTTTCGGTCCCTCCGGACGATCTTGTAGCCCTCTGGGATAGCGATGGCGATGTCGGGAGCTGAAGAGGCGTTCATCCAGGTCTCCGTGAGGAAGGCAACGTCCGGGGCGGTGGCGTCTAGGAGGTTCCAGAGTTCGATGGCGTGTCTGTGGACGGAGCGGGTGTTGAGCAGGATGCACTTGAGGTGGGTGCTGCTGGTGTTCGACTTGGCGGGTGCTGGTGTGCGTCTGGTCTGGGTGCGGGAGAACTTGCAGGCGTGGCAGCTGAAGGGTCCGTGGGTGCGTCGTGGTGTGGCTTGGTGGCAGTCTGGGAGTCGGCCGGTGTTGAGAGCGATGAGGGTGGCGGCGGAGTACGTCAGGCGGGTCGGTCTGGATCTTCTTTGGCCAGGGGTCCTGGCGCTGGACGCGATCCGGTCGCGGACGGGCGCAGACGGGCTTACCTTTGGCGCGCCTTCGGCGCACCATCGGCGCGCCCGCTGCGCGTGACCGCTGCGCGTTCGCACGGTCGCCATATAAGGCGAAGTGCGCGGGTGGGCGGGGCAGCTGGGAGGCGGGAGCGGGGAGGGAACAGAAAGGAAAAAGGGGCGTGGTCAGCGGTGGTGGCGGGAAGCGGGGAGCGGGGAGGGAGGTGGGCAGACAGGCAGGAGAACGCAAAGGGCTGAAACTGACTAGAAAAAATACAGGCACAAAAGTCAGACAAACGCTGGTAACACGGGAGGAAAATGAAGAAACTGATTAGAAAAAAATACAGGCACAAAAGTCAGGCAAAAGCTGCTAACACGGGAGGAAAATGCAGTTCAAACAAGCACAATGCTAGACAAAACAAGCAAAACCGACGCCAGCGGCGTCAGCCGGCAGCGAGGCAGGCAGCGAGGCAGGGGCAAGGCGAGGGGGCACACACAGCAGCTGGTGGCCGTGCGGCGCGGGGGTGTCCCTGTCACGCCCCATGGCCCGTCCCTTTAACAATAAAACAATAATAAACATGGTTTATTATTGTTTTATTGTTAAAGGTTTGCAGTTGCTACTGATGGCGGAGGCGATGCTCCTCCACTATAGCAGAGGAGCCATGCCTGGCAGGTGGACACAGTACAGGGGTTGTGTTACATGCATGTTTTCCATGTACGCTTCCATTGTACCATGTATATTGGCTCCCGCGAAGGGCTCCCTCCGACAGCAATTTGCCGCCAGTACAACACCTGTAGAACTGTAGCACCTAAATATGGTCAGTTGCAACCCATCAGCCTAACGGGCAGGGGGCGCACCCCTTAGAGTCAATCGGCAGCTCAGCTGCAATACATCTAAATACAGCGGTTAGAACTCCGCTGACATGACAGAGTACTTGGGTCCACAGTGGCAGCAGGAGAGTGGTAATACCGTCAAGGTCTAAATCGGGCCCTAAGTTTCAAGACAAAGGCATACCAATTTTCAGCAGCACCTTGCGCAGAAATATTTGCAGTTTGTGGGGGAAAAGTATGCAACAGCGTACATGTGGAAAATGCAGAAGCACAGCAAACTGCTAGAAGTTTACAATTCTGTTGTACACACACAGGCAATAAATGAGAACACATACTCAAAGACTTAACTCCAGGCCAATAGGTTTTTATAGAGAAAAATATTATTTTCTTAATTTATTTTAGAACCACAAGATTCAGAATTCAAGTAAGTACATAAATTGTAAGGTACTTGGCATAGGTAAATATGGAACTTTGAATTAAAACAGTAATGTACACAGTTTTGGTAAAAATGGCAATAAGCTATTTCAAAAGTGGGCCAAGTGCAAAGATCAACGGTTCCTGGGTTAGGTAAGTAAAGGTTAGTTTGTCAGGTAAGAAAAGCACTTACAAGTTCAGTCTCCGGGGCATAGGCAGCCCAGTGTTGCAGGTTCAAGTCAACCCCAAACGTCCAGCACCAGTAACACAGGTCCGGTGCAGAGATCAAAGTAGGGCCCAAGTATCATAGGCGCCTATGGAGACCAGGGGTGCTCCGGTTCCAGTCTGCTAGCAGAAAAGTACCTGCTTCCTCGGGGAGCAGACCAAGGGGTGTTTGTAGAGCACTGGGGGGGCACAAATAGGCACACAAAATACACCCTCAGCGGCACATGGGCAGCAGGGTGCAGTGTGCAAAGTAGGAGTCGGGTTTTAGATTGAAATCAATGGAGAGACCCGGGGGTCACTCTGGAGATGCAGGCAGGGCCCAGGGGGGCTTCTCGGGCCAGCCACCGACTGGGCAAGGATGAGGACCGCCTGCTGGTCACTCCTGCACCAGTAGTTGGTTTCTCTCAAGCCTGTGGGCTGCGGGTGCAGTGCTTCTTCCAGGAGTTGGGTTCTTTGTTACCGGACAGTCGCAGTCAATGGGATCCTCTGTATTCACTCTGCAGGCATCACTGTGGGGCTGCTGGGAGGTCGTCTCAGGGTGTCCACGTCATTGGAGTCACCTGGGGGTCCTCTCTGCAGTGTTGGTTTCTCTGGACGCGAGCCGGGGGCATCGGGTGCAGAGTGTTGCAGACTCACGCTTCCGGAATGAGGCTGGAGTCCCTTTAAAGTTGGTTGTTTCTTTGTTGGTTGAACAGAGCCACTTTCCTGGGGAGTTTCTTGGTCCTTTGGGTTGCAGGGCAGTCCTCTGAGTTGGCAGAGGTCGCTGGTACCACTGGATGCATTGCTGTTGCAGGTTCTTTGAGTCTGGAGACAGGGCGGTAGGGCTGGGGCCAAGTAAGTTGTTGTCTCCGTCGTCTCTGCTGGGCTTTCAGGTCAGCAGTCCTTCTTCTTGTTTCAGGTTGTCAGGAATCTATTTTCCTGGGTTCAGTTTTGCCCCTAAATACTAAATTTAGGGGTGTGCTTAGGGCTGGAGGGCAGTAGTCAATAGCTGCTGTTCCTGAGGGTGGCTACACCCTCCTTGTGCCTCCTCCCTTTGGGGAGGTGGGCACATGCCTATCCCTATTGTGCTAAATCCTCCAAACCAAGATGGATTATTTTCTAAGGAGGTGGACCTGGCTGAGGGGGGTTACTCCTCCTTGTTTTTCTCATTATCTCCCCAGACTTGCCCCCAAAAGTGGGGGCTGTGTCCGGGGGGTGGGCATTTTCACTAGCTAGAGTGCCCTGGGGCATTGTAACACAAAGACTAAGTCTTTGAGGCTCACTGCTAGGTGTTACAGTTCCTGCAGGGGGAGGTGTGAAGCACCTCCACCCAGGGCAGGCTTTGTTTCTGGCCTCAGAAAGCACAAAGGCTCTCACCCCATGGGGTCAGAAACTCATCTCAGTGGCAGGCTGGCACAGACCAGTCAGTCCTGCACTGAAGGATTGGGTAAAAAACAGGGGGCATCTCTAAGATGCCCTCTTTGTGCATTTTTTAATAAATCCAACACTCGTATCAGTTTCAGTTTATTATTCTGAGAAGTTTGATATCAAACTTCCCAGTATTCAGTGTAGCCATTATGGAACTGTGGAGTTCGTTTTTCACAAACTCCCAGGCCATATACCTAATATGGCCACACTGCACTTACAATGTCTAAGAATGGACTTAGACACTGTAGGGGCATAGTACTCATGCAGCTATGCCCTCACCTGTAGTATAGTACACCCTGCCTTAGGGCTGTAAGGCCTGCCAGAGGGGTGACTTACCTATTCCACAGGCAGTGTTTTGTGTGCATGGCATCCTGAGGGGGATGCCATGTCGACTTTGCCCTTTTCTCCCCACCAACACACACAATCTGCAATGGCAGTGTGCATGTGTTAGGTGAGGTGTCCTTTAGAGTGGCACAACACATGCTGTAGCTCTTAGGGACCTTCCCTGGTCACAGGGCCCTTGGTACCACCTGGTACCTTTTACAAGGGACTTATCTGTGTGCCAGGGGTGTGCCAAATGTGGAAACAATGGTACATTTTTAGTGAAAGAACACTGGTGCTGGGGCCTGGTTAGCAGGCTCCCAGCACACTTCTCAGTCAAGTCAGCATCAACATCAGGCAAAACGTGGGGGGAAACTGCAACAAGGAGCTATTTTCCCACACCTACCAAAGTGTATAATGTCCTACACAAAGAGAAGTTAGAGAAATCAGGCTCCAGAACACCTTGCCTTTTCCTGTAAAGACTGCCATTAGTGGTGGCAGTGCTGTGCTGATTGAAATGACGTATTTGTGGCAGCAGGGGGTGCAGATTTGCAGCAATTAAAAGGCTTTTTTTGTTGGAAAAAAGTAAAAAAGGGACAACGTCCACCATAGCTAACTCAACCAATAATGTTTTAAAGTGAACCCTCAGATCGACTCAGAAACCAACTGCAACTATGGTAAGAGATATCAAAATATGTGAATCAGGAGGAATCTAGGAGAAAAGCACATCAGTTCAGTGGAAAATAAGATAATTTTAACATGTGTGACAAAGTTAAAATGGGAGGAAAATTAATCTGCACCCAATTTAGCACTGTTGCCATTTTAGAGGGAAGCATATATTTTGCTCGCTCCTGTTTTCCTATTCTTATTCTTTACAATTGTCATTATAATTTATGTTTCAGACTTGAATTGTTGCAATCATGCACTTTCCCCCGAATAAAAAAATACATCAGTCAGTGTATACCCAAGGCCAAAGATACTCAACATCCTGTCTCCTGAGTCCGAAGTACATTTTTTCCTTCATGTACTTCTTCGCGATTTCTACTGGCTGCTATGTTTACATGATCACAGTGTAGATTGGGTGACAGAGACTTGCGGCTCTGCTTGCTAACGACATAGAACGTTTAGCTACTTATCTTCTACAGCGATTCCCGCTGGTCATCATTTGCCATTTATTTAGCTATGGTGCAGACCGGGCAGTTGTTTATTATTCAAAATTCACTAGATCACATTCTTTCCACAAAATTACCTCCATGCATCATGTGCCTTTTGTTTGTCACTGAGAATCTGTGCCTCGTGGAATCATTGAGTGTCTCATCATCTGCCACCTGCACCGCCCCACCAGAAGGACTCAGCCAGCTGTATTATGGCCATTAATTAGGCCTAGTGGTGTCCTGCTGGTGGGGCGCTGCTGGCAGTAGCAGCGCCCCTTTCCGTTCCCTGCTGGAAGACCATCTCGCCGGACAAGGAAAGTCGGGCGTCCAACAGAGGAGGGGGGGTGTTGTGTGTGGTGTCTGCCTGTGTGTTTGAATGTGTGTGCATGTATGTGAATGCATCTGTGAGTGTTGTGGTGTAGGCCTCCTTGTATGCATTTGAGTGAATGCGTGAATGTATGTTGCAGTGAGTGCGTGACTGCATGTCAGTGTGTGAGTATGTGTGAGTGAGTGAGTGAATGCTTGTATGGAAGTG
The DNA here is from genome assembly GCF_031143425.1 of Pleurodeles waltl. Lineage (NCBI taxonomy): Eukaryota > Metazoa > Chordata > Amphibia > Caudata > Salamandridae > Pleurodeles > Pleurodeles waltl. The sequence goes on from NC_090451.1 coordinate 367,979,821, forward strand.
GTGGTGCATGGGTGTATGTGTGGTGCATGTGGGTGTGTGCATGATTGCAGGGGGGGACGGGGATTGGGGAGTTGGGGGGCACTGTGATTCTAGGGAGGGTGCAGGAATTCCCTGGCACAGGTAGCCCTACCACCATGGATTTCGTGGTGGTGGTACTGCCGCAGAAAGCATGGTGGTAGGCAGGCTTGTAATACTGCTGGCGGTCATGTGTGCACCGCCGGGTCAGAGATGCACATCTCTGGCCTCGCATTTCATTCCGCCTTGGCGGTATAGGTGGAGATGTGGCAGGTTGGCTGCGGCCAACCCACCACACTCCTAATGTGGTGGTATACACCGACAGACTGTTGGCCGTGATACCATGATACTGCCACATTAACCCTGGCGGTCAAAAGACCGCCAGGGTCAAAATGAGGGCCTAAATCTAGAACTATTCAATATGGAAAAATACACATTTCAGAGGTCTCTGGACAGGAGCACAGGGCCGTGAACAGGAGCTGAGGTGCGCGGAGAGGTGCAGTGGGTCTTTAAGAAGAGCAGGTGGATTTGCAAAGGAATTGAAGCAATGCACATCTATGGAATCCCAAATGTGGTGGGAATCCAATATATATATTTACTTGAAGCACAAATCTGAATACAGAAGCAATTGAAAAGCGAGTGACATCACTAACACTCCACAATAATGCTTGCGAACATAGCCGCTGGAAAACATGAATAGTGGCTACAGTAATTGTTAGAAATTGGGTTTTTGGTTGGCAGTCAGGTACCCCCTGTCCAAGCAAGGACCCTCACTCTAGTCATGGCAACCGCCACTCACCCCCTTGGTAGCCTGGCACGAGCAGGCAGGCTTAACTCAGAAGCAATGTGTAAAGTATTTGTACCAACACACCCAGTAATATAGTGAAGACACTACAAAATGGACAGCACACCAGTTTAGAAAAATAGGTAATATTTTTCTAAATCAAGCAAGACCAAAACGACAAAAATCCAACATACACAAGTTAAAATATGAATTGTCAAAAGAATGAGAGTCTTAATTCAGAGAAAACAATGGAAATGTTGATTTTGCACAAAGTACCTGGTTAGCATCAAAACTAAAGCTGCACAGGCGAGCGTGCATTGGAAAAGGCAGTGATGCGTCAATTCCTTCCTCGCAAGGGAGGCCGTGTGTCATTTCTTCTCTGGTCGGGTCGGCGATGTGTCGTTTTTCTCCCTCACAAGAAAGTGATGCATCAATTTCCAGACGGGGCACCTCGGATCTGTGCAAAGTCGGGTTGACTTTGACGCCCAGTGGCGATGCGTGGAAAATCCTGTTGCACGGTTTGCTTCATTATCAGCAGCTGCAAGCGGGTTGCATGTTGTTTTTCCAGCCATGAAGCGGCAATCTCCCAGCTGCGATGCGTCGATCTCCCAGCAGCGATGCAGTTGGAGCATTTATTTTAGCCATGAAGCTGGCGGCATGTTGTTTATCAGCCACGTTGCAGATGGTGCGTCAAAAATTTCCCCGCACGGCATTCTGTGCGTGTCTTGTCTGCTAACTTCACCTTTCAGTGGCCCAGGGACTGGATAGGACACCACTTGGCAGGGCAGGAGTCTCAGCAGAGAGTCCAGATGTTAGCAGAGAAAGTCTTTGATGGCCCTGAGACTTCAAAACAGGAGGCAGGCTTAGTTCACGCCCCTCGAGATTCTTCACAAGTAGGAATATACCACAAAGTCCATTCTTTGTCCCCTTTCAATATACTTATATTCCTTTCTGCCTTTGAAGTTGGTAAACTTCAAAGGGAAGTCTCTCTTGTTTGCAAGATCCTGCCTTGCCGAGGCCAGGCCCCAGACACACACCAGGGGGTTGGAGACTGCATTGTGAGAGGGCAGGCACAGCCTATTCAGGTGTAAGTGACCACTTCTCCATCCCCTCTAGCACAGATGGCTCATCAGGATATGCAGGCTACACCCCAGCTTCCTTTGCCTCACTGTCTAGAGGGGATTTACAAACAGCCCAACTACCAAACTGGCCCAGACAGGGAATCCACAAAAAGCAAGAGTCACAGAATAGTTTAAGCACGAAACTGCCCACTTTCTAAAAGTGGCATTTTCAAACTAACAATCTAAAAAACAACTTCACTAAATGATCTATTTTTAAATTGTGAGTTGAGACCCCAAACTCCATATTTCTATCTGCTCTCAAAGGGAATTTGCACTTCAATTATATTTAAAGGAAGCCCCCATGTTAACCTATGAGAGAGATAGGACTTGCAACAGTGAAAACTGAATTTCACAATATTTCACTGTTAGGACATGTAACACACATCAGTACATTCCACACCTTTAACATGCACTGCACCCTGCCCATGGGCTTACCTAGGGCCTACATGTGTGGGTGCCTTATATTTATAAAAAGAAAAGGTTTGGGCCTGGCAAGTGGGTACACTTGCCAAGTTGAATTGACAGGTCAGGACTGCACACACAGATACTGCAGTGGCAGGCCTGAGACATGTTTACAGGGCTACTCATGTGGGTGGCACAACCAGTGCTGCAGGCCCACTAGTAGCATTTGATATACAGGCCCTAGGCACCTCTAGTGCAATTTACTAGGGACTTACTAGTAAATAAATGTGCCAATCATGGATAAACCAATCAACAGTACAATTTACACAGAGGGCATGTGCACTTTAGCACTGGTTAGCACTGGTAAAGTGCCCAGACCCCTAAAGCCAACAAAAACAGGTCAGGAAAAATAGGAGGAGGGAGGCAACAAGATTGGGGATGACCCAGCAAAAAGGGACAGGTCCAGCAGTAATGATTAACTTTGAGTTCCATTGTACATGGTCAATGGGATCCTCCATGCCCATACTATGTTGTCAGTAGGAAACTACATAAACACTCATATAAAATGTAATCTGGCCTGCCAGCACACAATCACACGGAAACGTTACAAATATCTACTACAATTATTCCAATGAGAAACTTTATGATGATAATATCATAGATTTTGTTTTTTGGTTCACTGTGCTATGTAGGTGAGATTTAGTAGTCAATTCTTTTATTGTGTAGAATCAGCAATTCTGTACAAAAGACCTGAGCATAATTCACACTAATAAAATACCTAATTTATATTGTTACTAAAAGCATCCTATGCATTACAAACAAAAAAGGTGCTAGAAGAAAGAGTTAGCATTCATAAAATAAGTCTGTCTTGCTCCAGCTACTAAAATGCATTCAGTAGACATAATATAAAATACATTCAACTTCCCTTACAGGCCAATTACTAAAGATCTTTTAATTTGAGACTTGCATTAATATTGAAAAATAGGACTGTCTTTCTCCAGAAACTAAAGTACATTCGTAAAGAACATAACATATATATTCAACTTCCCTTACAGGCCCATTATTTAATATATTTTAATTTGAGGGTTGCCTATGTTATATCTGCAAAACATTTTAGTAATTTACCTCTAAATGCGTTTAAGTGTGTCATAAAACAAGCTAGAAAAAAACAGTTACAATTCATAAAATAAGTCTGTCTATCACTGTGCTATGTATGTGAGTTATCACAGCACATGTGACATGCGATAGATTTTAGAGCACTTTATGCTAACAGCCACTGGATTCAAGCTAGCCTGGATGATGAGGGGTGATCCCCCGAAACTGGTCCCAGGATGCTTGTTTCCTGTCTCGAGAGGACCTGGCCTGGCCTTTCAGGCTAGATTATTCTCATGGGAGTGGGGTCAAGACCGATTTGCATATGGCTGGGTCCAAATTGGGTTGTCATGGTGGGCAAATAAACAATGGATTAGGATGTGACACGAGCCAGTAGCTGAGATTATTTCAACCATTCCATCCATCACCTTGTTGTTTTAACAGATTGCTTCAGGGCACAGTCCCAAAGAACCACAGTGAACAAATAACCTTGAAAATGAAATGCATCGTTGTAAAGCACTGGAGTGATGTCTTAAAGACCTTAAATAATACTGCCACTGATCAGAGTATGAGAGACCCCTGTCTCCTACATAGCAGCTGGAGCTGAGGTACCAAGCAGTCTCACACAAATGTGGAGAGACAGCAGAAGTGCATTAAGTGCTGGTTTGTGTGTTGCTGAGTTGGCACTGCTACTTTTAATCAAAAGAACTCTATGGTGCAAGATACCTCACTATACATGGGTCCAGCACAAGTTTTCTGTTCTGATACACATGGAAGAGGTGGCTAACCGTAATGGGGCAGCAGTGAAAATCCCACTGAGATACCTGGTGCGAAGCATGGAGTACGGTAGTGGAGTGCGATGTTGCCGGGGTGGCAGCACAGTGCTTTTCACCACAACTGCTGAGAAGCGATATTCTGCATGACACATCGACTTAGCTAACCATGAGTGCATGACCAGCCAGATAATCCTGAGTGCCCTTCTTGATGCACAGTTTTACACAAAAGTTCGGTGCTGCTGCCACCGCGCCCCACCTCCAGCGAAGTTTGCACCATTAAGGTCCTTGTGTCTGTGAGGGACTGACAACACTTGGGATATTAAAGAATAAGAGCGCTATAAGCAAAGCATGAGTAGAACAACTGGTTTGGTTTTAGAAAATTCTACATCTGTCTTTAACAGCAGAAAGTCATGTGAGCTGGAGGAAAACATGAAAGACAACCCAGAAAACCAATACCTGAAAGGGATTCATGGTCAGCCAAAGAAGCTAATGGCTGATGGCGGCTTAGTAAAACCTGTTTCTTTATGTTTTATCTGGTGTGCTGTGTTGTGTGCTAGCAAGAGGTCTTGCAAGACAAATAAAGCCCAGCCCAGTATTGTCTCTTTGTATTATTGAATGTTTTGCATTAAAACAGCAATAACACATACACAAGCAAAAGTCATTAACCATGTTTTATTCATGTTTAGATTGATCATAGCTAATGAAGGCCTGCAGTAATAAATACTACATTCAGGAAGACACCTGCAGAGTACAGGCTGGCCCTGTCTACCATCTTGCTACTGATAGTGTAAGTTTGAAGGATGCCGAGAAAAAACATGTTGTGGGGTGTCCTGAAAAGATAACTTTTCTTTAACCTGATTTGCCCATATCATATGAACTGTGTGTAGGTGCAGCAAATGTTAGAACTGTGTGATTTAAGGTAGTGTAATATAGCTTAGAGTCAGAATGAGCTTAATGCTTTATAAGTCAGATTTAGCAAACAGCAAAGCAGAATAGGAGATCTAGACTACTCTCTTAATGAGAGAATTGACTTTTCCCTAGAGGCGACCTTATACTGGTTCGTCCACTTACTTTATTACTTCCAGATGGGTTGAACTTCATATTAATAGATGCATTCATATTTTGAATATTAATTAATATTAAACCAATGAGTTCTGTCTTCTGTAAGTTCATTAACTTTTAAACAAAACTTCATAGTTTAAAAACGTAATTATTCTCTGTCTTTCTTGTGGAGCCCAATGTGCTTCACATTTATAGATCTTTTCATTTTGCAGACCAGGCTTAGTTGTTAACTTCAATTCACACAACAGCACTTTATGGGCCCCAAATTTGCACACAGAAAAAAGCATTAACACCGGTGTACAAGTGAAGAGCACCGCATGTTTTACTGTCAGTCAAAAGGGTGGTGCAAATATTTTTCAACTTTGTTTTTTTATTATAAATATTGCACTCACTCACTCTTTTATACATTCACATTCTAACTCATTCACTAACACTTCAATGCAACTACTAACTCATTCATTCACTCATTCCCTCTAGCTCACTCACTTATGCCTAAAGAACTCACTCAGAGGTCCACCACCCTTTCACCAATCCACCTATACATACATCAACCCGCTTACCCATTACTCGTTCATCTAACTGTATATTTTCCAATCCGTTCACACACTCGGACATCTCAAGCATATATTTCTTGATCGTGTGTTAGTCACTGATATATAGACTCACTCATATCACAACTCACTGTTCCACCCAATCACCATTCAACCAATAGCTCTCTTGGATGTATCAACCAACTCGCGTGCCTCTCCTGTCGTACATTCATCCAAACACAATCCCCCATCCATAAACAAAGAATGCCATCTAAATCCGGCCTAAGAACGTCAATGATTGCTTTATGTTGAATTTTCTTATTATTATTGGTGTCCCCTATTTTACAGTCTAATTAACTTCCGGCTTACATTGACTCTGTTGGCAGGGTGTTCACAGTATTTTCGACTTCAACATTTCTCTGACTAAAATATGTATGTTTTCATTCTTCTTAAACTGGATGAACAACATTAACGCTTAACATACACATTTGTGTACGATTCTCTGGACAACATTCCTCAGTTCATTTTAAAGTATCACCAATTGGAAATTATTCTAACAAAAAGGTTTTCTTGTTTGGATAACCTTCTGTTCAGGGGCGGACAGATCTTTTATTCCACTGGGCATTTTCCCGGTGGGCTGGATCCACTCATTGGTGTCTTTTTCACTTTCCCCAGCTCCCCAGATTAATTGAAGGCACAGGGAGGCTTCAAGAGAGAAAGAGAAAGAAAGGGAGGTAAAGGGGAGGGGTGGTCGAGAGAAAGCAAACACAGAGAGAGAATAGAATGGATGGATGGATGGATGGAAAGAAAAAGATTGCATATGGAGATGAATGGAGGAGGCCGGGTTGAGCATTTTTCCAAGGGCTGCTTTAATTCCCCAGTTTAGCCCCACTTCTGTCTACATATTTTAATCTCAGTGAGCTTCCAGAGTTCGTGGAATTTTGATAGGAATGAGACAGCTGTACTTATTTATAATGAGTGCAGGCGAACATGTTGCCCTTTGCACAAAGCTCTCTGCAGTGGCCACTGTAGCCATCCAATCTGAAAATGTTTCAGGTCAATAAAAACAAAGACAAACAAAGACAAAAAAATAAAGACATTGTCGAAAGGGTTAGAGGCAAATAAGAAGATTCCAAATGACAGTTATTTGACCAAAGCAACAAAGAAAGAAAGAAGGTTGTGAATTTAAGGGTGGGGATAGATTGAAAGGAACAACAACAAACAAGGGATAGAAGAAACAGAACGAGAAATACAGTTAAAAAGAGAAGGGGAAGGAAGCAGGTTGGAGGAAAACATATAGAGGGAAAGAAAGCAAGAAGGACTGGCATTTAAAAAAGAGTAGTGAAGAGTGCAAGGTGTTGGAGGTTCCGGAGAGTGTAAGAATAATGGACATTTGCAAAGGTGGCTTGATGTGAATTATTTTTAAAAGATTAATCAGCCTCACCTAAGCAACAGATGTGGAATTGGTGAAAAATAAGGAAAACGTTCTACGATGCCTATTCTCTTCTGAAAAATTCTCCAGCACAAAAAAAGCTACTGTAAGGAAAAACATTGTGCAGAATGTATTTTAGCAGAACATTTCGCCTGCAGGCAAGGATTTGTAAATGTGACAACCCATCAGGTGATAAGCCATCAGTTTTGAAAAATATCATCATAGGTTTGCACACTCCCTGAAGCAAATGGGAAGAAAGAGCACAAGCTAGAAAGGTCTGATTGAAAAAGAAAAAGGCAGCCGAGAACGGAGAAGAAAAGAGAAAGGACTTTACAATATGCGAGAAAGTTTGAGCAAAGGGTTAAAAGAGCGACAAAGGAGGGGTGGAGCTGAAAAATAGTGTGAACCATGATTAGAAGAAAAAGAGCGAAAGAGAAAAGTAAACAACGAGTTCACCTTTGAAGATGAAAATAGATGGCCCTGAGGAGTGTAGCAAACAGCCTGTTTGATTCGCGGAGAGAACAATTCTGCACCCGTACACGTGATCCTGCGCACGTGTTCCGAATTACAATTTTTCCCTATTCCCAAAAATCAGCAGAAGCTGCGACTGGTGCACCTTTCTAGATTGTGGGCATGATGCAATTATGCCCTTGCAAAACTTAGGCCTGCTGGTCGTTTTTACGGCCGAGCGCGCAAGCGCTCTGGCCCCTGTTGTAATCTCTCTGTGGGCTTTTAACCACGCCCATGCTATGCCCATCAGTTTAGTTGATTCCTGGGCTTGCCTTTTAAAATTCGCTTGATTTCATTTGTGAAAGGCATGCATACATCATGCCTTGGGTGTTTAGCCCTCCTCAAGAGCACCGGTAAACTGCTGAAAGCATATGAGGCTCCATGTTTTCCGTATTGTATCTGGACTATTTTGTCTTTTTATTTCATATGCAGTGCGATCTCACTGGGTAGTAATCGAGCGATTTTCATGACGACCAGTTTAATTCTATTGTTTATCCTAGCGGTTCTTAGCGAATTTAAGGTTTTACACAGCACGATCGTGCTAGATTTTTAAAATTGTTTCTCTGTAATTTTTTGGGAATTTTTCCAGTGAGTCTTGTTTTCTGACAACGCACTGCCCCTTTGCTTCAGCATTTTGCAGTGTACTCTCTCCCTAGTTCCTTTGCAAGCCAGCCCCATCTTGCATCTAGAATATGCCAAGAATGCTTTGTTTTCCACAGCTCTTCGCGCTGTCTGCTCTCAGTCAATGAGCCGGCTTGTTTCTTCACTGTGTGCAAATGCAAATTTTCCTGCTACTATATCAACACTTTTCAAATGCACCACCAAGTCATGTTTTCTAGCCGAGCCAGCAGTGGGAAACTCGCATTTGTTTTTCTCAAAATATGTCCATCTTGTGTAAAACTTAAGGGGTATTCAGACAAAATCCTTAATGATAATGGTTTTTGTACTGAATCCGTTGAAATTGTGCACTGGTGCTCAAGAGAGTAGAGTAGGTACCGAAATTGTCATCTGTGTATTTAAGGGATACACTTTTAGCTCTTGGCAGGGCCGGACTGGCCATTCATTCCATCATGCCCATAACCAGATGGCTGGAAGAACTCAAAAGTGGTTTTTGAAGTCCCCCTACTGGTGTATTCGTCACTCCCTCAGCTCCCTCATGATAAATGCAGTAGGGACCAGAGAGTGAGAATGAGGAAAAAAAGAGATATCAGTGCAAGACAAGAAATTAACAAAACGAGGTCTGGTGTAGGCTGGGGCAGATGCCCCACCAAATGTGGCCACGTGGCCACCCAAGACCATTTCAAGAAACCACTTATTGTTCTTTTTCTTAATGAGTTGTGTGGCCCTTGCTTTCAAGCCTAAATGTTTCAAGCTTTACTTTCATGCCTGATTGTTTCAAGCCTTGCTTTCAAGCCTAATTGTTTAATGCAAGTGGCCTTGGGCTGCTTGCTCTTTGGATAGGCGTGAATTCAGTGCTGATGGTGTCTCTTATCATTCTTATGTGAAGATCAGGAGTATGTATGATACTCCCAGTTTATCAGTAGAGACTGCACGCTCCCATCACCCAGTATCTGTGTGGTGAAAACTATCATTTGGCAGAACCGAACAGATACAAGTTTGTCATCCCAAGAAAAGCAATTCAAAATCTGCATATAATCAGGAGATGTATCGTAGCTGGCTTTTTAGGTCGAGCGCACAAGTGCTATGACATATTGTAATCTGTCTGTGGGCTTTTAACCACAACCACCACATGCCCATCACTATCACTTATTCATGGGCTTGCCTTTCAAAAATCCTTTTCATCAGTGGTAAATGCTTTACGTTTGTCCCTCCTTGGGGCGGGTTTGTTACCACCTTGGCCATCGACCCTGTGACATGGATAATTGCATGACTGTCGATACTGTTGACTGCAAGCTAGCTTCTTTTTCATTTTGTCTTTCTCCTTCACGCTCTCTTTCATGGCAGGCGTGGTGCTTTGAACTGGCTCACTTATGCCAACTGTTTTACTTTTTATTTTCAATTTATGTGACAAGAAAATTCCAGATAGGGATTTACAATGGTAATAGCCCTAACACGAGCAAACATGAGACTCATTGCTTTGCAACTGCTTGTTTATTTTCTGTTTCTTTTCTGCTTGTTGAAACCCTGTTTCCCATACACCTCTGAAGTTTGGGGTGTTCTTTTCTACTTCGCATCCTCAACCGGAATTCATTTCAGGACTTTGCTGGCGAAAATCTCTCACTATTTCCAGGGTGAGAAATGGTCAGATTCGAGCTTGTGAGAGTGTGTGAATACCCACAAACCTGTGAGTTTGTGGGCATTAACACGTTCTCAATGCAAACTACCTTTATCTTCCCATTAGTCCCCCCATTCCATGGGGTTTGTATTGTGTGGCCGTACACAGTTTGAGCTTTCAATTACATAATAGTAAATACCTTTATGTATTTTCAGTACCCTTTTTGTTGATAACTGACAAACATAAATCTAGCAATTTTCGGCCATAACCATACTTTTAAGGCCCAAAATGTCCATGTGAATTGCTTAGGTCTCCAATCTTTTCTGCAGTAAGAGCCACTTACATTCAATGAAAATGCTCCAGAGCTACAAATATTATTAGAGATGTAATAGTTACCACATTAGATAATATTCCATTAGTGACTGCCGGATATAAAGATTACCAGCAGTGATCATTTCAGTGCATCAGGCATGGTTGCAAGCATTAATGTAAAAATGCTTTGTCAATATGGAATGTTTCAATATAGATAATACATAACAGCCACAATTGCAATGCCCGCTACGAGTAATAGTATTAGTAAGAATTCTCCCTAAAACTGTTTGATTTTAATCACTCACACATCAGCTTTAAACACATTTGGTTAATTCAACCATTCACTCTATGTGTTTTGAAAATACAGACATTTTGTTATTGAAAACATGCTTTTTAATTTTGGAATACACATAATATTTCAGCCAAGCAAAAACTTCTAATTTACTTGATTATTATGCACACAAAAGAGCTACTCAGAGGTAGCTGGAGAGCTACCAGTAGCTCACGAAAGTAAGCACACTATTTTAAAAAGCAGATATGCGTTCCTTGGGTCCATGCTGTATAATTTCTAATTTCCATTATTTTAGAAACCTCCTAAAAGCGTTGTGAGAGCGTTCTCACTAGTCAGCAACACGAAAATACACTTTTCCCTTCATTTCACTTTTCTGCATTGAAGAGTCAAACTCTTCCTTTCAAACTCATTAAAAGGGAGCAGTTTTTCATACAGCTGTGTTTCCATGGCAACGGGGAGCCGAACTGTCTTTTTTCTAGGCACAGACGTCAAGTGGAATGGTAATTTCATTTTTTGTTCATTTTTCATAGCATGCTCTTTTTGTGAGTGGCTACAGCAAGAATGTGCCCCTGTTTGGACAAAATGTTTTCAGGGTGTGTTTGAAAGGTTGAGAGAAGGCATAAGAGACTCAAAGGCCAGTGCTTGCTGTCATTAACCTCATAGATACCTACATTTTGGACTGCCTTTGTATCTCAAAAGCGAGACGTGATATATAAACTCAATACAATCTTTCAATTGCAATGAGGCTCTTGAGACAAACCACAGGAGTATGCATCATTGTTGTGCCTTGTTAATGGGCTCATCAGCCTATGTGAGGGGTGTCCAACGAACGTCCAGCAGGACCAAATCCGAACAAGATTTTCAGATAATCGCTGACTATGTCAATGAGTTTTGGCTTGAGTCACTGCATGTACATTTAACTCACGCGTATACACTAACAATCTGTCATGGATCTCTTAAAGCGTAGTTGAAACTTTCAGGTTGACAAATTTTTGGTCACCGAAACTGTGTTCTTTTTAAATATTTTTCCATAGAAATTTCAGTTTGACTTTCAGACAGGTTTCTGCTATTTATATTTTTTTCCAGCTTATCTTAACTCTGACACCCAAGGCTTAATTTGTGAAAGAAAGTCTGCTGGTACACGAAACTCTGCTCAAAAGCCCACTACTCGTGCAATTAAAGGTTGGTGAATGGCATACCAAGGTTTTAAAACCACCTCATACCTCTTGAATCCAGTCCCAGACACTCCCTCTCCCTTTATGTCACTACTGCAGGTTCCCGCTTTTTCCTTTCGTCTTTCTTTTTCTGCGCTTTTCTGTTCTGTATAATTTCCCTCTTGTGCCCTTGGTAAAGTAAATGATGGAGGAAAAATAAGTGCTGTGCCTCCCAACAGCTACCACTGGCTGAAATTAATCACTGCTGATACCTAAGCGAAAAAGAGGAAATAGAATGAAAACTTTTTTTAACAGATTTTATTTTATTAGTTCTTAATAACAAAAGAGACAGCCAATACCAAAATAGAGGGATCACATTGATAATTTATCAATTCGAAAAAGAAAAAAGGGCTGGGAGCAGATAAGGCAAAATCAGCATATGCATAACCAAACTTGCATGGAGGAGAGCACGGTGGAGATCAAATAAGGCTAATAGGGTAGGCCGGCCTGTCCTGTGAAGCAGCCACAGAAGCCAACCACCCACGAACAGGGTCCCAAATCCACCATCATAAAGCTGACATAACCGTCTTCCAGTAATAATCTATGTTCCAATTTCCAACTCTGAAGATCAGATGTCTGGGTAGGCTCCGTCAGTTGAATGAACAATGACAAAGAATTCTGATCCGACAAGACCCTCCAATTTCTTATATGATCCTTGAGGTAGAAACCAAAGTATTATTAACCAAGAACATATTTAAGTTCGACATGACTTGGTGAGGAGAAGAATAAAACATAAATCACAGGTCTTTAGGATGACAAAAATGCTAAAGGTCTACCAGAGCATAAGAAGATATTAGCTGATGAACCGCCCACCAAAGCCGATGTTTACCCGACTAGCCCAGTCATTAGAAGACTGATCAAAGGGTCCTGCCTAAGGTGTTATATCAGTTTTAGGACACAATGCCACTTCAAAGTCCCTGCAGGCAATATAAGGTGGGACCCATAGGTGCAACCAGGGGCGGCTTCTTCGCAATGGCGAAGCAGTGTCACCCCAGTGGCTAAGCAAGGAGCTGAAAAATAAAATGATATATCATTATTATTTTACCTTTCAGCTGCTGGCTCAGCCAGGAGCATGTGAAGGGAGAGGCAGGGCTGGGCCACGGGACGGGGGATGAGGAGAAGTTAAGTGGAGTCTGTGCACTTCGAAGTGCACATGTGTGTGTGGCCGTCCGTCTCACAGCCGGGTTGTCTGAGCGGCAAAAAAAGCCACTAGGATCAATCCTGGTGCTGCTCTCATGTTAGGTTTAGCATGAGAGCAGCCCCAGGATTGCTGGGAATCCAATAAATGCTGGGACACCAGAAGAAGAGCAGAGGAGCGAGTCAGCGGGCGGTGGTGATGAGAGCAGGTAACTTTTTTTTTTTTAATCCCCCCTTCTCTCCCCCTTCACATGGCCCCCTCGCTTTGAGATTTGCAGCAGCTGCGGCTGGGTGAAACTCGTTAGAATAAGATCCAGGACCTTTGGAACATCTGTGTTCCATAAAGGAGACAGATAGTAAAATGTTCCCCGTCTTTCTGGATAATTGCTGAGAATCAATGACCTACTGGATTCCTGCCACCTGCTGTCTCAGGCCATGAGTGCATCCCCCTCTGTGCAGAATTATAGGAGGAGAAGGATAGAACCTGATAGGCAAGTTCATTTAACAAAAAGCCATCGGACTGAGACAGATGCGTCTCCTGAAGACAACTTGTGGCTGAAATGTGTGCAATTCTTCCTGTGCAAGTTTGCGCTTTTGTAGCAACTTGACTTCATTAATGTTCCATGACAAGATATGAAGCTGCTGCCCAGCACTGACACCATTGCTAGCAGTACCCATTACTCCACTAAACCCACAATCTATCCCTCTAGTTTACAGATTGAGATAAATCATATCACTGGATATGTTGCCAGACCAAGATGCACATACTTACTTTGTCATAAAGAGCCATAGTCAAAATCATAATTCCACATATGTTACAAATGTTACCCCCAGTGCTCTGTAATAAAACCCACTGAACCCAATCACACACTCCTCTGGCCTCAACCCCACCAACACCCCCACACCAGCCTCCACCCCTGCTCTCCATACGGGCAAACCAACCCTCCACCCAACACTCAATGCTCTATAAGCGAAGGGAAAATACCTCATCTACTGGGGATAAAAATTCATAGAGACCCGTTGCCGAATCAACAGGTGGCCTGAATCCCCCTACCTAGAAAAGGTCAGAAAGAAGAAAAGATAGCAAGCTCCTAGGAAGCCCCTACCATCCTGCGATGGTACCAACCCCCCATAAAAAGAAGGAAGGAGAAGTAAGACCTATTGTAAGGAAGGGGGAAGAAACCTGTCCATCCAACCGAAACCCCTAGCCCCCATCGATACCCTGAACCATCCTAATAACAGGCAAAGTCTACCCTCTCCCTGATTAGTTGCCCCCAACATCCTACAAAACTAAAAAACTGCTGTGCGGGGCACCCTAACAAAAAAATCAATAAACAAGAGCAATATCAGCTTCCAGGGAGCCGCTTGTTTAGCAGTTCCTGGACCGTTTGACCATCATACCAATAGAAAGTCGGGCCATCCTTTGGAATCCGCAGAGTGGCAGGCGCCATGAGAGAAACATAGGCGCCCAACTTCTGAAATGCCAGAAAGTGCTTCCACAGCTCCCAATGCCTCACCACCATTTGATGACAGAAATCCGACCAAACAAAAAACTCAATAAGGCATGCTTTTAATGGAGACTTAGGGGTTGCAGTCAGAAAGATCTCTTATTGGAGGATAAAGTTCCCAATATAAATCAAAATTGCTTGTGGGTGCTGAGGCGACTTACGGGGAGATCGAAAAGGGAAACTATGTGCACGCTGAATCATAGAATCCATGTCCCAGTTACTCAAAGTGGAGAAGACCTTTCGGAACAGCTGAACCACAGAACTACAGGGATCATCACCTTCAGCGCCTTTTGGACTCCCCGGGACCCTCAGATTATTCTGACGTGACCTGTTCTCCAAGTCTTCCACCCATGACGACAAAGTAGTAAGCTTCCGTTCATGCTGAGTAATCCCTGAGCTGTTATCTTCCACTACTCTTTGGAGAGCTGACTGGAAAGCTTCCACCAGTCACAGACAGGATTGAATAACGTCCATATTTTTGGGCAGTTTACGGAGAACCGCTTGGGTCTTTAAGTGGGCAGTTTTATAGCCGGTGAGCCCTTACAGTAATTCTCTCTGTGCCACAAAAGGAGGTGATAGATAGCACTCAGGGTGGGGGCATCCTGAAATAAACCAGTGGGTGAAGATCTGGACGGAAGTGGGGGGTCTCTTTCCATAATCAAATCCCTGGGTGAGGATGACAAGTTGAGGGTATCACTCCTGAGAGAGAACGATTTGTAGGTGTTAACTAATTTCCTTCTGGATCCCATATTAACTCCTCTTCTGCCACCAGCGGTGCAACGGGATCGATTACCCCTTGATCAAAACACCAGGCTTGATCCTCTAGCAGACCACCACACTTGCTGGTTTGCTGAGATGACATTACAAAGCAGACAGATGTCTTGCTTTGGAGGCCAGGAAACTTGACACAGGTGTTAGAGGCCAGAACTGATTGAGCTGCTGGATCAAAGCCCTCATCCAAATCACTATTGGATAGGTCACAAAGGGAAAGAAATGCCTCTTGACCATCCCCTCCTCCGGTCAACTCCAAGCTGCCTTGACACAGGGGCTGGGAAACCTTTCAAGATTGTGGCACGGGCTATAGGAGTGACACAGTGTGCGCAGCAGAAGGCCCTGACTCAACATAAAGAGAGTTCCCAGATGAACCTCAGATTGTTCCGGTTGGGGTGGTAATGTAGCGATAGACAGAGTCACCTCCTTTCTACTAGAGATCACCCAAGTAGGACATGAATGGGGGTCAAATGCTACCAGTTACTCACTCCTTTCCATATGATTGTCTTGTCCAGTAGGTACAGCTGACGGGGCAGTGGTGGAGCCAGGGTAAAAAAAGAGTCTAGTGTGCGCTGTGACCAGGCTATCAAACTGTCCTCCCCAGATCCAGCCCGACCAGTCAGGGAGGTGCCTCCCAAAACCTTCTCAGTCAGGAGGGTTCTGAGATATCAGCAGCAGGAGAGACTTCCGCCTTTTCCAGAATGGTTGAAGCAGTGGCAGCCAGATGGCATGTAACCTCTTTCTCTTTTTTTGATCCAACACAGATACTTCTTTTGCCCTCCTCCAATCTTAAAGGCAGCAATTGTTTTTTTTCCCCCAACTTCTGGGCAGTGTAGGAAGTATCCACTCCAGGTCGACCACCATCCCTCCTTGATCCACCCCTGGCAGGCTTCCTGACGTGGACCCTAACCTGGATCCTGGCTGCTGCTTGAGGAGCACTCTGCATCAGCACCATGGTCTTCCAAATATTCACAGCAGTATCTCCCATGGATACATGTAGACTAGAGCTCTCCTTATCACCGGCAACAAAGTATTCAATAGGGCACCTGCCCTGCAGGTGAATTGGCAGTACAAAGACTGATGAGAAATCCCTACAACAAAGTAGCAACAGCAGGGAACAGGCGCACTTCCCCACTGTTTGAAGCGAGAGGAGCATTTACCCTGGGTAAGCTGGCTGACGATTCCTAATGGGACAGTAGATCCAGCTTTCTTTGTTCCTACAGCTCCCCGTGGGAGACATGCAAAACCGCCAGCTGGACTTCCCGGGAGCCGGTGATGCTTTTCAGATCTTCACTGGTTGGTTTTCCAGCTAAAATCAGCCCCCTGAGGCCTGTTGTAGCAGACAGAATCTCCAAGGTTTTCAGGTGGGGGGCCATAAGAAAAGCCCTCTCACACATGCTGAAAACGTTTGTGTGCATTGTCCCTGTCACATTGAACTACAGATTTCTACCACATCAAAAGGAAGCAACTCAGCATTCTCCCATTCATTAAAAAATACTAATACATGTATTTTGGGCACATTCATTTCAGTGTCCTTCCTACCTAGAACTGGCAGGCAAAAACAGTACACTTTTGACACTGAAGTAGTTCAGAGAAACTGAAATTACTGGAATGTTTCACCCAAGAAATGAAGGTCATCCAGTGTTTGTGTTGTGCGCACAATCATCTCCCACCCAGGGCCAACTCGTTGGCCAGATAAGAGATGTTTTAAGGCATAGGCAAAGTGGTTTCTGGCCCAAGGTCAGAGCCTTTCCGGAGTCACCCTGATAGATGCAGCTCTGTTCTTTACAAATTCCTACTTTCATGACCTTGAATGATTTTTGAAAGTCTATTACAGGAAGTTTGCAGAGAAAACTTGTGTTCATGTTTTTCAACACCTTGCAACATCCATAAAAAAGTTCCTTTTAGATCAAACAGGACCTCACATATGAGAAATGACAGAGGGTCATAGATATTTTTTGCAGTAATATTAGTGAGCTGCTGCTATATCACTGCATTGAAAACACACATCATTATCCCTGACTCTTAGATGGAAACACGTTCATAATTTGAACCAGTGTACCTGTGACCTTGCCAAAGAGGAACAAGAAAAAGCTGAAATTTAATCATCAATTCAAAGCTGCTCTTAACAGGGGGACCCAAAATATGTTTGACCCAGGGCCCTCACAATCCTTAAGATGTCCCTGGGGCAGAGGTGGTCCACTTTGCCCTCACTGACACAATGTCCCTTTCCAGTCTAAATAATGTTCTTTTATTCAACTCATGCACTCTTTTGTATATTCAGAAACACTCCTGTTCATCGTTGTTTTATTTCTTCTTGCTTTCCCTTTTTTCAAAAGTATTTTTTAATAACACCATTGTATGTAACATTTTATAATGATCTCAAAGCAATACACCTGCATGCAATTCTCGTAGTTTATACCCTATTTATTTCATTACCTTTTTCTGGTACGTGTTTGCCCAGTGTTATTTTCCTGGTTATGCACCATATCCTGCGCCTTTTCCTAGCATATCTTTCCTTAGATGCTTATGCATCTATTCTTCATATCTTATCCTACAGGTAAATCTCTGTCTAACGGAGCCAGGAACCATGCCTCAATCCCTGGAGTAACACATAATTATTGTGTAACCCTTAGGATCTAATTATGAGATGGCCAGTGCCCCGGTAAGTGCATGAGCTGATACAGAAGCCAGAGTTAATGATTCAGATGCTATCACCAATCCACCCTCCCCCATTTAAGCGGCTTAACAAGTTCCCAGGCCTAGAATCAGTGCAAGCATGCATGACTCTGAATTCAAAGGTTCTGTTCTACACGAAGCTCCTGATTCGGATACAGGGACCATGAACATTTTCCTAAGTTATGCGGAAGCTGATAACGTTTTACCAGACAAATTCCAGCAGCTGGCAAAACTCAGAATCACTCAAAGCATGTCCCTCCCCAAGACACTGCACCTCCTGACTTATATTGAAGCCCCCGGACACACCCGACACGGTGCGCAAGCTGCTCTTCTGCCCTTCCCAGGCCGCTGTGGTATGCAGGCACCAAGGAAGGTGCCTGCTGGTGCCCCGGGGGCTCGTCTTAAAACGTGCTTTGCCACGGGGGCACAGTTGGGGAGCGCTAGCTCCTTTCTTTCTTCTGTTGGTGCCCTGGGGGCACTTGGTAGAGCGCAACATGCTAGTAATGTAGAAACACCCCGGCTGCGGCAGTGAAGTTGGGTACTCCTACCAAAAAGCGCTAGGAGCGCCAGGGGCCCAGTACAGCACTCACGAGGCACTAGATAAAGTGCTGCCCCCAGCGTAAGGCCCAAGATAAGGAAGCTGGAGCACTCCTCGTGCTCTGGATAGTTTTCGGGGGTCAGGGGCAACAGCACCCTGCCCCTGGAGACAGAACCATTGGGAGAGAGTCACAGGGCTAGCAGGCCCCAGCAACAGGCCAGCACAAGGGATGCAGATGGTGGCAGTTCCTCCTAGTGACCAGACAGGACGCTACTGAAAGGACTCACCAGGACCCATCTTGGACTGCTGCTGCATCCTGTGCCCGGGTTCCAGTAAGTCTCTTCAAGTCCCAAAAATGTCTACAATGTGGGGAAAATTCCCATGTACTTATACTCAGTTTACAGTGTGTTTTACAATGAGGATGAGAGGGGGTTTCAACTAGTTACAACCGGTTCTGGGAGTGCCCCTTGTCCTCTCCAGCACAGGCTGTAAACATCAGTGGGGACTGCCCCCCTTGACACAGAGTAATGCAAAGCAGAAGTTTGTGATACTTTTATTTACAAACAAAATATGATACTAATTTGCATTGGTTTGTAAACCCTGAAATTGATTGTGTCAGTTCAGCATATTAAAACCTATGCAAACCAAACACAAAACTTCTATAAAGGCAGTACTAACAATCAGATCAATATTCTCCTGTTTGGAAAGATTACTTGCTAAACTCTAATAGGTGGGCAATTGTATAAAAATAAATCTGATAAAGTTGCTTTTTGGATAGGTTTGTGATGGAGGAATACCATATACATACAAAAGTAGTTGTCTGCAACAATGTGATATACTTAGCAACTTGTGCCATCTCTCCCATACTCCTGACTCACTGGGACTTCCCTTACTTGTATTATCTGAAGCTGTTTTACATGGCAAAACAGTGAAGGAGTTGAAGTGAAAAGGATCAAAAGAGATGTGTCAAAATTTAATTTTATTTATCAAAAGCATACTTGTGGCCCCACAGGGGCCAGGATACCAAACAAGACAATGAAAAGAAAACCCTGGACACTGTACAGGAGAACAAAAAGAAAGGCCGAATACTTTTTAAAAAAAAGGCTTAACGAAAACCAGCTAATTCGTTGTTCATTTCTAGAGCTGGAGTTTTCTTTAGTCCTCTTCTAGCATTGTAGATATTTATAGCCAGCTTCCTCCTCATTGTTCTGTTGTCCATTGCTGGCCAGCCTCTGGCCCAGCAGAGAGACTCCATAAACTCTGGGTGGGAAGGGGGTAAAGAAAAAAAAACACACATTTAGTATCACGTTATAACCACTATTTAGGTATTAATAGGGCTGTGCTACTTTTACAAATGTCTCAAGCCCAATATTTCAAATAGTGTAGCTGACAAGCTAGTTAATGTTAAACTTATGAATCCTTTTAACCTTAAGGACACTTGGTCAAAGAGGCACAGGTAAGAGCAAAGCATGATGGAGAAGGGTCAGGAAGGTGTAGGAAAATGTTCCTTTGGAACTTAAGAATGTAGCAGCAGGTTTCTGATTTAGGAAATCAGTTCCAGACTTTCAGGAAGAGGACAGAAAAGGTCCAGCTAGAACAAAAGGCTAGATACCTTTTTGCTTGGTCTGAGTGCCCCTAGGTAAAATGTTTTGGAGTTTGGCCCCTTCCAAAACTTCTTTCAAGACTTGGGGTAGTAAGAGTGTCAGGGTTAGGTGTGGGGGTACTTTTCTTGTGCTCAAATCAGCACTAAATGTGAGAATCATTAAAAGAGCAAATACAACTAGCAAAATTAGAAGCTGATCACAAACTGCCACCCCACATAACCTGGGTGTTTAGCCTCTCATACTGCTGGTCATGCAACTGCACTGATGCTTCCTGACCTATGTCTTCTCTGCCTCTTTCACTCTTTTCCCACCATTTTTGGCCATCTGCCCAATGCTGGGGAAAATACTGGAATGTAACCATGGACCATTAGGGGCAGCGCACCCCACAGTTTGAAGACCTCTGAACTACGAGCCTGCAGTTTTGTCAAATTTCGTATTTTTCCACAACACAAGGGCATATGGGAGGGTCACTATCTGGTCAATGTGGATTTGGCTGTTTTACAGTGATGTGAGTTTACAAACCTCCAAGCATGTGAAATTATATCCCAATACAAGCTTTGAGCAAGGTTAGCACAAACCCAGGACAAAGTGTTAGTGCTCTTTTGCAGACAGCTGGTAGTTAATGTAGCACAGCCAATGTACAATCATCTGAGAAGGACCACCTGTGCAAACGTATTTTAACATTGTATGTATATTAATTTATCTTACCAAATAATGCATCAACCTTCTCCTCATCAAGGACCAGCACGAGCCTTAGAAACACCTTTTGCAAATTTACAAATTCTTTCGGTGAAAAAAGGATTTCACTGACACCATGCAGAAGAAAGCCTGCACTGTCCTGAGCTGCCGTGGCATCCTCCAAGAGTTTGTGTAATTTTCTCTTTGCCACAAGAACATTTCGGAACAGTGAAGGATCATTTGAATCCTTCACTAGCTGCTGCATATCAGTCTGCAAAGAAATCAACATATTAAATATTTGCCATCATGTTAGGTTAGATACTGAATAAAAACGTTCAGAAATTATGGGTTTTGGATGTTGATATGCCATCTGTTCATGTGTAACAATATTTCAAGATTTGTTGGGTCACCTCCATAATTATAAAGCAGTCATACCTAAAACATTGTATGCAGAAAGATTTTAAAGTTTCCTCATGCAGGAAATGTATAAAATTTGTCATATATAAACTTTGTGCAGAAATTTACAAATTTACAAATAGTATGCCAAAAGGGTGGTAGAAAAAACAAGTACCTTTTGTACGGTGAATGGCCCACTGTATATTTGTGAGGTTGCTGTATATGTCAAGTTTCTTGATCTTGTCAAAGCGGACAGCGCAGATTGCAAATGCTGAATGGCCAACTCACTGTTGCAAGTGCCTCGTAACTGTGCTATAATGAAATTAACAGATTTCTTAAAGGCAGCAGATATAATAAACATGAGCATTTATTTTGGCAATGCTGGTGTTTGGGTGGAAAAAAGGATTGGAAATGGAAAATTGTGGTAGTTTACCTGGTTAGGTAGAATATCAATCACTTACCTTTGAAGTGTTTGTTTTCAGCTTGTAAAGCATTCACTTTTGCTTGTAACCGTACACACGTCTCATTCAGGCAAGAACCATGGCCCACAGAATAGCTTTCATTTTGGTTAGTAATAGACAATGAGCTGTCTACCATTTCCTTAGAGAAAAAGCAAATCATAATTAGGCCATACAAGTGCAAATGCATTTCCCTATGTATATTAAAAAAAATAACTACCCAGTGCGAAATTATGGACTTTCCTCAGTTATCAAAAGAAAGGATTTGACATGGTCCTCAATGTCCTAAGGAAGAAAAAAATATCACAAATGTAAGTAATAATTAGACCAACATTTATACTGTACAGTTCAAGCAGTTTTCCATCTGTTTCACATTTTAAAGGTATGTATGTGTGCATTATTGATGACAAAATTAATGCACCATATTAATTCTAATATAATAAGGATTAGGGCTGTTTTCAGTGATAGTAGGGTAGAAGATATGTAGTTAATAAACGTACATTTTGGCAGCAAAACGCATGTTATGGTCACCAAGAAAAAAATGGATGGCATGCAAGCTTCACAATATGCAATTGGGAACAGTGGCAGTAGTCATTTAGATCTGCTTACATCATGGGCACCACTCTCATTTGAAAATGTGTCAGCATGGTGATGGGTATGATTCACATCCACATCCTTGACTCATGCTGCAGATGGAAATGATGGAAATTCACTGGAGGCCAGGCTGTGTGACTGTGAGTTATGATCCATAAAACCTTGCTTTGTTGAAACTTTTGGTGCCAAGTACATCATCATTTTGTGATCACGTTTACAGGGTCTAGAGGGTGTTACTTTATTGCTTGAACCAGCCAGCTCTTGCATAGGGAATAGTTGTTTGGATATAAACTGGTGACGTAGTGAAGAGAAGGCGTGTTTTCATCCATGATCCTTAAATTGAAGAGGGGTCTCCAAGACAGTTTCATTTTCATGTTCTACTGCTTCATATTCATTTGCAGATTTTGGATGAAGAACACTAGCAATCCCTGCTAAAAGGGCCAGGTTTTGTAGTTTCTGTAAGTTAATTTGTGAACTTGCATCACCAGGCTGAGATGCTGTCCTTACAGCAGGAGTTTTATCAGCAACTTTTATCATATCCTGGCCACTCTGCTTAGTTTAAAAAAAATTCCTTGCATCTTTTTTTTTGCAATTTCTTCTTCTTGGAGTTCACGTAGCACTCTCCTAAGTCTTCCTGCACTTCCCCGACTGCCACATTCCATTAACAACTGTTTTTTCCTTCTGTGCTCTTTGAAGTAACACCTGTTTTAGACCCTACATTGTACCAGAATAGCGGTCAATTAAGTCTTCAAAAATTATTTGAATCATAAGACACTGTTTCTTCACTGAAAAACATATATATATCTTTAAAACTGAAACAAAACAGTGGCGAATTTAAAATACCTAGACTTGATTGCGAGGAATGTGTAAATAAACAGGTATTGATATTAAAGGACACAAATGCACAGTCTACCCATAACAAAGTATGTTTTCATTAATAGACAGTATACACTGCAAGTGTGAACGTGCAACTCCTGAAAAAAAAAGACACCCAACTAAAATAGTTCTTTATTGACATATGCTGCCTTAAAGTAGTGTCATTAGTTAACTGTTAGCCCCTTTCAAAAAGTCTTAGGTTTGTCTTAGGAGATAGTTGCGAAGCTTATGTGTGGACATGCATGTGTTAAATTTTACTGCACCATCACTGGATTAATTTATTTCTAGCTATTAGGTTTACTGAATCATGTCAGTGATTTGTATCAATACCCTTCAGTTGTAATCTCAATAAAGAAGTTTAAATATTTTGCTTACCCGATGATTGGAAGAGAACCATTGCTTTGAAGTCTCTCTCTTCAGTGATTGGCCGATCACCTTCATCAATATTTTCAACCAGTTATTTACAAAGAACTTCATTGGGATTGTCCAAAAGCAGAAAATCTCCATCTTTTCTAACACAAACGGAACAATCGCCAGCGAAAAACAGGACGTTAAAAGATTCCATGATTACATCCTGCTAGATATAAAAATCAGGAGTTAGTTGCAACTGGTCTAAGCTTTAGAATTATGATATAGTACAGATTAGAAACTGATTCACAGATTATTTAACTGTAAAACAGCATCACAGTTTATTTCTACCATGGGAATGTTTTGATATCCGTTCATGTCTCTGAGCATTCCTACAGAACTATCTTATAGCTGTGTTTGTTTCGATGGGCAGCCCCTTGGGTATGGGTCACTCCCCATGGGGGCACATTAATGTTGGCCATTTCTTCACCCTTTGGGGGCAGATTTGTCTTTTTTTTTATTAGATCCATCTGCCCCAAGGGGGGGCAGAAACCACTTAGGCACCAGGGGTCGGTGTGTTTTATTTGGGGGGGGCGACCCTAGGTGTCTAGTTGTAAAAAGATGCACAGGTTTGGTAGGTTTCCTTATGTGCTGGCTGAGTTACAGCCCAAAATCCACAGCTACGCACTTTTGAAAAAACATGTCAGATTTTATTGTAAAAATGTGATGTGCCCATGTTGTGCTTTGGGGCGTTTCCTGTCATGGGCACTAAGCCAACCCATGCAAGTGACATTCCATTTTTATCAGGAGACTTGGGGGTACACAGAATAGAAGAACAAGTGTTATTGCCCATTGTCTTTCTCTACATTTTTCCCTTCCAATTGTAAGAAAGTGTGTAAGAAAGAAGTCTATTTGAGAAATGCCCTGTAATTCACATGCTAGTATGGGGACCCCCTAATTCAGAGATGTGCAAATAACCACTGCTTCTCAACACCTTATCTCGTGCCCATTTTGAAAATACAAAAGGTTTCCTTGATACCTATTTTTCACTCTTTATATTTTACCAAAGGAATTGCTGTATACCCGGTACACAATGAAAACCCAATGCAAGGTGCAGCTTATTTATTGGCACTGGGTACCTAGGGTTCTTGATGACCCTACAAGCCCTAAATATAAACCTGCAACCAGAAGAGTACAGCAGATGCCATGGTATATTTATTTAAAGACATCACACAACTGATGTCACTTGCCACAGACAGGGAAACGCTGCAGTGTGAAAAGCTAACTGAAATTCCTAGGGTGGCAACATCTTCCAGGAGACAGTCAAATTATCCCTTGAACCACAAGTGCTTCCAGGTGAAAATTAGAACTGAAAGCTGGTTTGTATGGGTGAACTGTAACTGGAATTCTGTAGTATATTTAGCACTGCACTGAAGATAACTTTTAAACACTGATTGCTTTCAAACATGAACCACTGAAACTAAACACATAAAAACTAGGATGTTGCACTGACTGTGGAATGAAGGCAGCAGTCATGAACTTTTTGTGGCTCCCTGAGCACAGCAAGCTAAAAACATGCCCATATTGCCAGCCTGCGTCACATTGTGAACAAAGTCACACTCTGATATTCATTTACCAGACGCTAAACACATAAAAACTAGAATGTCACATTGACGGTGAAATGTAGGCGGCAGACATGAGCTTTCCATGACTCCCTGAGCATAGCAAGGGAAAAACATGCCATATTACCAGCCTGCGTCGCATTGTGCACAGTCACACTTATCAGACACTAAACACATAACAAGCATTTGTAATACAATGAGTCTTGCGTTTGCTAAAGTTAAAGCTATTAGCTATTAGCATTGTAAACTCCTAACTGGACTTTTCTTGCCACATAAACTGAAAATGAATGTTCATCAAGGAGACGTGTCTGTCTTCTGTTTAATAGTGAGGCCTCTGTGCCTTTTTGTGTTTAGTAGTGAGGTATCTGTGTATAGTATTCAGCAGTGAGGCCTCTTTACCTGGTGTTCAGCAGGGAGGCCTGTCTGTCTCCTATTTAGTGGTAAGGCCAGTGTGTCTAGTGCCTAGCTCTGAATCCACTGAGCATTGTATTTAGCAGTAAGGTGTCTGGGTCACCATGTCTTGTGTGTGTTTATCATTGAAGCCCGGGTGTCACTATAGCTGGTGATTATCTGCAATGCCTGTGTTACTGTCTCACTGCAGCGCTATATATAGCAGTGAGGTGAGTGTGAAGACATAACTACTCGGGTTTCGGGCAGATAGCATCATTTTGGGATGAGCTGCATGACTTGGGTGTGTGTCACAGCGCCTGAGTAATGTCTGAATGGTGCACTGTTAAAGTCTGTGGTTTTGTGTCACTCTCTCGGAGGTGTGTCAGTGCCAGGTTTAACAGTGAGGTGAGTGTGGTGAATGTATCAGTGTCATAATGGCCTACCTATACATTTTAGGCAATATGTCACAGGAGTTTTTACATTTGTCCTTGTGAGGTTTAGGAAGTGTACATCATCAAGGTTATCCTGAGCGGATAGGGGCACTACGGTGGCTGTCCCCCCCTTCCATCTCCCCCCAATATCTAGGGTGACTAGTGAAGAATGGAGTAACACCTGTTGTTCAGATTTATTAAATGTCACGCACTGGGTGTGAGTTGTACAGCCTGGATCCGTGCCCTCGCTTGTGACATGCCACACATACCACAAAACCTCAAATTATATTTTAAAACATACACTATTGCTCCAGTGGTTTCAAATTCAACTCGTCTGTGCCCCCTGAGACTCCACATGTGCTCACTGCTGTTGGTGTCTCCATGTCTTCCTTTGCAAGTGCTTAATTTGTGCACCAGCACTTATTTTTCAGGGCCGGCGCCTATTTTTGTGCCTCAGGCATTTACTTCGAGCAAAAGACACATTTGCGAAACACGGTGGAAGAGAAAAACTAAAAAGCTTCACAATGGGAGAAAGCAGAAAGCTGCAACAATGATCCAAAGGGGCAGGGAGTGGCTTTAAATGGATTGTGGAGGCCCCCGATGGTTTCAGGATTACTCTGCCTCAGTCCATGTACCCACATTTCATTGCAGCAGCCACATGCTTAAGAGGAGAGCTTTGATCATCGGCACGTGTTTATTTACAAATTAAGCACTGCTTATAGCACTGCAGCTGCCTTTAACACTGAACTCTACAACCTCTTTAAAATGATATTCAAACCAGCACCTGAACACAAGCGGGGGCTGTAAACAGGAGCACACCCCGTTTCTGACTGGTCTCTTTCAGACAGAGATGTGAGCGCTCTTTACAAAACAGACACATCAGCTTGCATCTGGCATGAAATTTCCGTGCACACAAACCACCCTTACCACCAGGCCTCCTGATAAGTCTCTCCAGTTTATGTATTGCGCGAACTCGACCTAGTGGTATTGTAGCACTTTACATAGACGCACCTAGTGGCGCACGAAAGTTACCAACAACTAGAAAAAATGTGAAGACTGTTCTGGTGTATAGCGCATTGATGAACGCAGTCCCGCACAAAAGGGACCAACAACCAGGAACAACTAGAGGACTGTTCTGTTGAATAGTGCATACACATACCTAGCGCCACACCAAAGTTACCAACACCCAGAAAAAACTTGAAGACTATGTTTTCCTGCAAAAACCATAGATGAACGCAGTGCCACATCAAAGTTACCAACAACCAGGAACAACATGAGGACTGTGTTCTGCTGTAGCACATAGATGCACATAGCGGCACACGAAATGTACGCAGTGAAACGTATCGCAAAAGTGCAATTATAAAGTTACCAGTAAAAGTCACACTCCGATGTTCGTTTAGCAGACACATATAGACATAAAAACAAGGATGTTGCGCTGACGGTGGAATGAAGGCTACATGATAAGCTTTCTGTGACTCCCTGAGCACAGCAAGCTAATTCATGCCCATTGCCAGTCTTAAACTGAAACCCGGCTCCGATAGTTCCCAAGTTGCAGCTGCAGGCTGTACCTCACTTACAGTCCGAGTGGAATTAAGGAGGTAGGCATGAGCTTTCCTTGACCCTGCATGTGCATGCTTATAAACACATATTGCCAGCGGATAAACGCTGTTTTCTAGCTGGCTGCATGGGTGAGTTAGAGTTTCCAAGTCATTCCTTTTCTCCAAACCTGTCCCGCATGCCCTTACCTAATAAGCCAGAATTAAAGTACTCTTGCTTTCAGGTGTGCGAGAAAATAGTAAGAGAACAAAGCATCGCCATTGTGCCTTTTCTGTACAAATCCAATTGCATCCTCGCGGTATTCTGTTGGTGCTGCAGTACAAAGATGTCACTTCCAGTGCTACCGGATGTGCATAGGACCTTTGGGTCCACTTGAAGTTTAATTCAGGTATCTGCATTGAGGTGAGCGCATGTGGAAGATTTTGGGAAGGAAAAATAACTGTTTCTAATTGTGTCTGTGACGGGGCTTAAAACGTGTAGATTGCCCTTTTAGACCCACTTTGGTTCCCCCTCAGTTTTTCATTTTATACATTTTTAGGTTGACTCTGCTTTAGGCACTAACACAAGTGAGGTATTATTTGTAGTGGGGGGGTTGAGGGGAATGCTGGGTGGTAGAAAATGTGTGCTGACTCAGTGATCCCACACAGAAATGTGAGGAAAATGTGTTTTTTTTCAGCTAACTTTGAGGTTTGCAAGGGATTATAGGGAAGAAAAGGTTGGATGATCTATGCAAGTCACACCTCCGTGGACTCCCCCAGGTGTCTAGTTTTAAGAAATGCTTGGGTTTCGTAGGTTTCCCTAGATGACCGCCGAGCCCGGGACCAAGAACGCAGGTTACCCCCTTACAAAACTAGGTTGTTTTGTAATACATTTTGTACATATGTTGAATAGGCTAATAATTTTTCAAGGCCATTGGAAAAAGTCAAAATGATGCCAGTGAATAAAGGAGGACAACTTGGAAAGGGAAAGAAACGGGGACCACACAAAAAATGGTTAACAGAGGTAAGCTCCCATTATGAAACATTACACCATCTCTGTTCAAAGCACACTTCAGTCTACAAAACTGATTTACTCACAAAGGCCAGTAACCTCAAAAACTCACAAACCTTACAGGCACCCATTTTATCAGCTTTAAACAATGAAATGGTACAGTAATTGTGACATGATAATGAGGTTAAATTGTCCAGTTTTGAGGACACGTTAACCTAGTAAGCCACAAGACTAACTTCTCTGATTTGCATGAAGCAAAATCAATACAACCACACTCATGCTTAAGAACGTTATTGTACTATGACATTATTTGTTTATTCTCAAGTCTCATCCTATATCCCTGCAAATGAGATGAATGCCCACAAGACACAAAATAATTCACGCTGGAAGTACAAGAATTGCTCTATAAGTGGAACTTTTGGAAGTCGTAAAATGTCCTGTGCTACACATTACCAAGTGCAGAATAGTAGTAATTGTCACTTATCTGCATAATTGCAGACAGAGCATTTAATTGAAGAAGGAGATGGAAACATTATACAGTATACAGTACCAAAGAAAGTAAGAGAAGGATCCTTGCAGACCTCAAGCAGAGCAGATGACATTCTCCTCAAAGGTTCAGTATGAAACTAAAAACTAATTTGTTACTGCTTCCGTTAATTTGATGCATGATAATATATTGTTGAAGGCTTGTCACCTGTAAAAATAAAGGTCCTCATCAACCCACCTTCAGTTTCTGTCTTCACAAATGTTATTGGTTGCTGACCCAGGTTACATTTACAATTTAAATCTATTTTATTTACTAAATGTATAATAATGTTTTTTCTTTTGTTATAGTTCTTCACGCATCACCTTCTGCAGAGCAGTGTAAATTACATTCAGATAACACTACAGCCTTACCAGATTATACCCCACCAGTAGAAGACACAGATGAAGATCCAATGGACAGTGTTTGGGATAAGCTTTGTACCATCTTAAATGGTGAACTGCATGCTCAGCTCAAAGAGTATTTAATTAATGATTCAGATTCTGCTTTTGAACAACTTATGGATCAAGTTGGATGTACCATTCAAAATGAGTATGAAGAAATTAAAGTTTGTTCTGGTCAAACTAATACCACAGATGAATCAGCACCTATTTTTGAAGGGTTCAACAAATGCTTAGGGGTGGTCATGCTTTTGCTTTGTTGCTTCATTAGTCGTTTCTGCTTGAGCGATGAGGCAGTTGGCTACATGCTGAATCTCATCTATTTACTCTTACCACGTGATAATAGAATGTTCAAAACCGATGTATCACCTTCACAAATATATTTTTCAAAGTGTTAAAGCCCAAGTATTACTTACTATTGTGCCACTTGCTATACACATGTTGATGAAAACACTCAGACCTATCCTAACCAACATTGTATGAAAGATTTGACTCAAAGTGACTCTGGGGGTCATTCTGACCTCGGCGGTAAAAGGCCCTTACCGCCGGTCAGAAGACCGCCATAACACCGCCGCAGCCGCGGTTAACCGCCACGGTCATTCTGACCCACAACGGCCAAACCTCCAAAAATACGTCCTCCACTGCAGCCCGCCACATCAGCGGGCAGCGATAAACTGGAGATGACCAAACCTCCACCGTCACGCCAACAGAAATACGCCCATGCCATTACGACCCACGAATCCACACGGCGGTCATTCAAACGCGGTATTCCATTGGCGCTACACACCGCCGCGGTCAGAATACACACACATCACCAAAACACAGCCACATTGGACAATTTGAAATACACACACCTGATACACATACACACACCACTCCCACACAATCAACCAACTATAAAACACACACCCACATCACCCACAAACCCCTGTGACCATAATTACTGAGAGAAGGAGAGAGAGACACAGCAGACAATCCATAGCAAGACACACTGAGGCACACTACACCATCACACACACCACATAGTAGCACAAAGCACCACTCACCAACATACTCCTCATCACATACACCACCCCACACCTCACCCACACCACCCCATGGCACCCCAAAGGCACCCACGCTTTTCGGACCAAGAACTCCGGGTCATGGTGGAGGAAATCCTAAGAGTGGAACCCCAGCTCTTCGGCTCGCAGGTGCAGCACACCAGTATAGCCAGGAAGGCGGAGCTATGGCAGCGGATCGTGGACAGGGTCAACGCGGTGGGACAGCATCCCAGGAATAGGGACGACATCCGCAGAAGATGGAACGACCTACGGGGGAAGGTCCGATCGATGGTCTCCAGGCACAACATCGCGGTCCAGAAGACTGGCGGCGGACCCCCACCCACCCCTCCCGAATTTACATCGTGGGAGCAAGACGTCTTGAACATCCTGCATCCTCAGGGCCTCGCTGGAGTAGCCGGAGGAATGGACTCTGGTAAGTCCAATCTCAACTACTATATCCCCCCCACCCCACCAGCATGCCAACCCACACCCCCACCCTCACCCCCAAACCCCCAGCACACATCCTCCCTGACAATGTCTCACCAGCACAACCCACCCATCCCAACACCAACTCATGCATGCCAACACAAATCATGGGCGCCCATCACCTAAGCATGACCACTGCACTAACCCCCCCCCCACTAACTACCCTCACAACACCTCCCTCAAGGGAATGCCTGCACTGGGGGACAAGGGCATCCATAACACGCACGCTATTGCACACACAGAAACAATAACCAAACTCTCTTACCCCATGCAGGACCCGAACGACAACACACCAGCCTGGAGGGTCCAGAAGTGTCCATCCCACCACCGGAACAGGCCCACACTGAGGATAGCAGCTCTGTCGACAGTGAACCTGATGACCAGCCCGGACCATCGGGGACCTCTGGGCAGTTGGTTCCCCTCAGGCAGCCACAGGCCACACCAGACCCGACCCCCTCTGCCAACACCAGCACAGCTCCCACCCAGCGGGCCCATGCCTCTGTCTCTAGGACAGCTCAATCAGCGGTGTGTCTGCCACTACAGGGCACCCAGGCTAACCCAACACCCCAACAACAACAGGGACCTGGGGGCAGTGGTAGCGGGCACACCGTCCAGGGGACAGAGGCCGGGGGAAACCGGGCAGCTCGGAGGGCTGCTGTGCGACAGGGGGGGGAGGAGAGGCCCAGGGAACCCACTCTCCAAGAGGCCCTCACCACCCTCATGGGGGCCTACCACCACTCCCAAGAAACGATGGCGACGGTACTGGCCAGGTTCACTGAGATCCAGGCACAGCAGGAGGAACGCTACATGGGGTTCAGGGAGGAGCTGAGAATCATCGGGACCGCAATGGGGACCATCGTCCTGGCCCTCAACAGGATAGAGGACGCGTTGCGGGACCATGGTGCACCACACAGGGCCCCTGTCACTAGCCCGGACCAGGAACAGCCTACCACCTCCGCCGGCGCTAGTGGACAGGAGGTCCCAACACCTCGACAGCCCCCCAGAACCCCACCTCCTGCTGAAGAACAACCACCCCGTAATATGAGCCTGAGACCAAAAAAAAAGACAGAGTAGGATGTCAAGACCCCCGCCAGCAGGACATACCCCCTCAAGTCTTCCCACTGTCCCACATTGCCACCCTGTCCAACCATGAACTGCCTATGCTCCATCCTTCCACAGGCAAAAGGACAATGCACCTGTGAGACTGAGAACTGGACTCTGCCATGGATATTCCTCCACCCCCACCCATCACCCTTAGAATCACATGTACCGATATCTAGCACTGTAAATAAATCACATTTTGCACACAAATTTGTTTTGAGTCATGCTGTATTATTAACAAAGGTATTACATGTTACTGTTCAATTTCTGTTCTGTCAATTAGTCATGACAACATACCAATGTCAATACGCTGTATTTCATGGGCGAACCAAGCAGAAGTCAGGTACTGAGTCAGACAGCACTGAGAAGGGAAGGGAAAGGCAAAAATTAATAAAAAACATCTGTGGGAAACTACAGAAACTACAGATGCAGGAGGCTATAAGCAATTGTGAAATGGCGTGGGTGATTCTTACCTGTGTGTTACTGGAAATACTGTTGTATCACTCTGTCCCTATTGTCTGTGTCGTCCTCAGAGTCTTCCTCCTCTTCACTCTCCACAGGCTCCACGGCTTCTACAACACCACCATCTGGACCATCCTCCTGCAGGAAAGGCACCTGCCGTCGCAACGCCAGGTTGTGAAGCATACAGCACGCCACGATGATATGGCACACCTTCTTTGGTGAGTACATTAGGGATCCACCTGTCATATGCAGGCACCTAAATCTGGCCTTCAGGAGCCCAAAGGTTCGCTCAATCACCCTCCTAGTACGCCCATGGGCCTCATTGTACCGTTCCTCTGCCCTGGTCCTGGGATTCCTCACTGGGGTCAATAGCCACGGCAGGTTGGGGTAACCAGAGTCACCTATTAGCCACACACGCTGTCTCTGTAGCTGGTCCATCACATAGGGAATGCTGCTATTTCGCATAACATACGCGTCATACACTGACCCTGGGACCTTGGCATTTACATGGGAGATGTACTGGTCAGCCAAACAGACCACCTGGATATTCATTGAATGGTAATTCTTCCTGTTCCTGTACACCTGTTCATCGTCATTTGGGGGGACTAAAGCCACATGGGTCCCATCAATTGCACCAATGATGTTGGGGATGTGTCCAAGGGCATAGAAATCAGCTTTCACTGTAGGCAAATCACCCTCCTGTGGGAAAATGATGTAGCTCCGCATGAGTTTCATCAGGGCAGACAACACTCTGGATAAGATCTTGGAAAACATAGGCTGAGACATCCCAGATGACATGGCCACTGTTGTCTGGAATGAGCCAGTTGCAAAGAAATGGAGGACAGACAGAACCTGCACTAGAGGGGGAATTCCTGTGGGTTGGCGGATGGGGGACATCAGGGCTGGCTCCAGCTGGGCACACAGTTCATGGATGGAGGCTCGGTCAAGTCGGTATCGTAGTATTATATGGCGTTCTTCCATTGTCGACAGGTCCACCAGCGGCCGGTACACGCGAGGATTCCTCCTTCTCATCGCTAGTCCCAGCGGACGGTGCCTAGGAAGGAGAATATGGAGTACAGAGTCAATCCACTCACAGGTACGTACAACACAGCTTGCACAGTACAGGTAAATGTATGGTTTGATATGTTTGTATGTGTGCCATTGCAAGGCCTAGGCCTGTGTGACGCATTAGAAATTAAGCCATGTGGGCCCTTGAAATGGCCGATGCCTGACCTGTGAAGTGGGACAATGGGATGTGAGGTCACTGCGCTGGCGGGGCACACCGTGGCGGTAGGCGGTCGAAGACCGCTGTGCGAAGACGCATTGGTTAACATTGAAGCCTATGGGTTTCAGGAGCCAATGACGATGTGCGCCGGCGGTCGCGGTACGCACCGCCGCGGGCGTGACCGCCATTTTCTATCTGCTCAATCATTCGAGACCTGATCATCCACAGGAGAGGACCTATACTGCAAGTGCTGCTGTGAACTCGGTCTGGAAGTGACAATGGCTGCTGCTACTGGTGAAAGGGCCCCCGCCTTCAGTTCAGAAGAGTTGGAGAAGCTCGTGGACGGGGTCCTCCCCCAGTATGCGCTACTCTACGGTCCTCCAGACCAACAGGTGAGTACACTCAGTGCACATTGAATGGGTTATGCCTGTGTGGAGTGGGGGGGATGTAAGTTGGTGGGGTGTGGAGGGAATGAGGAGTGCAACGCACGACAGATGAGAGAATGGGAACCATGGCAAGGTTGGGGAGGGGGGGGCATGTACTCCAAACATGCAGATATGTGACGGTTTCTCTTTCCCACCCTGTACATGTCAAACAGGTGAGCGCCCATCAGAAAATCGATATTTGGCGTGCCATCGCCAAGGAAGTCCGGAACTTGGGGGTCTACAACAGACGTGGCACCCACTGCCGCAAGAGGTGGGAGGACATCCGCCGCGGAACGAGGAAGACCGCAGAAACACTGCTGGGGATGGCCTCCCGACCTAGGAGGGGTGCCAGTCGCACCATGACCCCCCTGATGTCCCGGATCCTGGCGGTGGCCTACCCTAATTTGGATGGTTGCTTGAGGACAGCACAGCAGACACAAGGGGGTGAGTATCTGCACATTCTCCTATCTGTATGCGCAGTGGAGGCGTCTGGGTGGGGGAGGAGGGCTGTGGGTGACATTAGGCCAGGGCGCTCTCTGTAGTGTAGTCCTCTCCCTTAGGCATGGCCCTGTGCCCCCGCCCCCCACCTCTGTAGGGTGCCAAGTGCAGCTACCCATGCTCCAGCATCCCACATGTGCGCGTCTGTTGTCCCTAGACCTGTTTGCCTAGTCAGAAGTACTGAGTAGTGTACCCCAAGTTCGCGACTTAGTGCACGAGCCACCTGTGTCTGTCCTCTCCGCAAAGGGTATTGCTAAGGCATGCACTCAACTTTGTTTAATTTCTCCCCCCACCCTAAATCTTTGTCTTCTTGTGTTTTAGCATCATCAGGCGGAGGAGATTTGGCGTCGGAGCAGGAGGGAGCTGCAGGTCACCAGGCCCCGGTGGGCACTGACACAGACACCGAGGGCACCAGTGATCCGGAGGGCGAGGGGAGCACCACAACGGGGGCCCGTGGAGACACCAGCGACACGGACACGTCCTCGTTTGGGAGCTCCCTAGCGGTGGCAGCACCATCTGTGCCCCCCGCAACAACAGGTACAGCCGCCACCCAGCGCACCAGCACCGCCCTCCCAGCAGCCCCTCAGTCTTCGCTCCGTGGCCGCTCGGCCAGGAAGGCGTGCGTCTCCTTCGCCCCAGGCACCTCAGCCCCTGCCTCTGTTACCCCTGCTGCCCTCAGTGCGGAGCTCATTGACCTGGTGAGGACGGTCATTGTTGGGCAGACTACCCTTCTGAATGCCATCCAGGGGGTGGAAAGGGAGGTGCATCGGAGCAATGCCTACCTGGAGGGCATTCATTCGGGTCAGGCTGCCCATCAACGAGCGTTCACTGCTCTGGCCTCAGCACTGACGGCAGCCATTGTCCCTGTCTCCAGTCTCCCTCTTCTATCTGCCTCCACCCTTTCTCTGTCTCCTGTACCTCAACCTATCCCATCCACACCATCAGACCAGCCTGCACACACTTCAACACCCAAGGCCAGCTCATCCAAACATAAGCACCACAGAAAACACAAGCATTCACCCAAGCAACACACAGATGCAGACATATCAACAGTCACTACCACCTCTGTGTCCCCGTCCTCCTCGTCTCCCTCCTCCCTCCCTGTGACGTCTACACTCACACCTGCATGCACCCCAACATCAGCCAGTTCTTCCACCACCAGCAAACCCTCCACTACAGT
This sequence comes from Pleurodeles waltl, assembly GCF_031143425.1. Classification (NCBI taxonomy): domain Eukaryota; kingdom Metazoa; phylum Chordata; class Amphibia; order Caudata; family Salamandridae; genus Pleurodeles; species Pleurodeles waltl. The sequence goes on from NC_090451.1 coordinate 368,015,520, forward strand.
CCGCACACCTGCAGTCACCACCCCCACTGGCATTTACACGTCCCCTGTGTCCTCTCCCACTGTGTCTGTCACCCCCTCTTCCAAGACACATAAACGCAGGCAGACACCCAAACAACAGCCAACCACCTCACCACAGCCTACGTCCCAGTCACCTGCACCCAAGGACAGCACACCTGGCTCTCATACAACCACATCCTCTTCCTCCATTTCTCTCACCACTACTCCTACCCCTTACCTTGGTCCCAAGAAATATTACATCTCCAATTGTGACCTCTTTCCCTCCCCCGACCCACCCCCTCCAACTGGGAAAAGTCCCAAGGGCACCTCAGCCACCTCCAGCCCAACTTCTACAGTGCAAGTGGTGCATGGCATGTGGAGTCCACCCTTTGGCGGCAGTAACACTTCGGTGAGCAGCAAGGGGACAGCCAGCCCCCCCCAGGCAAGAGGACCCGGAAATTGAAGGGCCGCCGTGAGCGGACAGAGACGGCTGCCCCCAAGGAGGTGACTCCGGCCACTTCACCGGCCACAGCAGCCAGGGGAGGCAAGGGGCCGAGAGCCCCATCTAAGGAGCGGAAGGACAGCAGGGCGGAGAGGACAACCACCAGGAGCGCGGAGCAGGAGGGCCCCACAAGCCCCATCCCGGCTGCAAGGGACGACACCAAAGGGCCCAGGACTCACTCCCCGAAGGGGCCTGACACAGCACGGTCGGAGGGCGAGTGAGCAGGGTGTCCAGGCCAGGTCTGACTCCCTTGACATACTGCAAGAGCACCGCTGAACAGGGCCCCGCCGTGAAGACAGGTACCGCTGAAGAGGGCCCCGCCGTGCAGAAGAGCACCGCTGAACAGGGCCCCGCCGTGAAGACAGGTACCGCTGAACAGGGCCCCGCCGTGAAGACAGGTACCGCTGAACAGGGCCCCGCCGTGCAGAAGAGCACCGCTGAACAGGGCCCCGCCGTGAAGACAGGTACCGCTGAACAGGGCCCCGCCGTGAAGACAGGTACCGCTGAACAGGGCCCCGCCGTGCAGAAGAGCACCGCTGAACAGGGCCCCGCCGTGAAGACAGGTACTGCTGAAGAGGGCCCCGCCGTGCAGAAGAGCGCCGCTGAACAGGGCCCCGCCGTGAAGACAGGTACCGCTGAAGAGGGCCCCGCCGTGCAGAAGAGCACCGCTGAACAGGGCCCCGCCGTGAAGACAGGTACCGCTGAACAGGGCCCCGCCGTGCAGAAGAGCACCGCTCAACAGGGCCCCGCCGTGAAGACAGGTACCGCTGAACAGGGCCCCGCCGTGAAGACAGGTACCGCTTAACAGGGCCCCACCGTGCAGAAGAGCACCGCTGAACAGGGCCCCGCCGTCTCAAGCACCGCTCCGCTGGGCCCTTCCTGTCAAGCACCGCTCCGCTGGACCCTTCCTCTCAAGCACCGCTCCGCTGGGCCCTTCATCTCAAGCACCGCTCCGCTGGGCCCTTCATCTCAAGCACCGCTCCGCTGGGCCCTTCATCTCAAGCACCGCTCCGCTGGGCCCTTCATCTCAAGCACCGCTCCGCTGGGCCCTTCCTGTCAAGCACCGCTCCGCTGGGCCCTTCCTCTCAAGCACCGCTCCGCTGGGCTCTTCATCTCAAGCACCGCTCCGCTGGGCCCTTCATCTCAAGCACCGCTCCGCTGGGCCCTTCCTCTCAGGCACCGCTCCGCTGGGCCCTTCCTGTCAAGCACCGCTCCGCTGGGCCCTTCCTGTCAAGCACCGCTCCGCTGGGCCCTTCATCTCAAGCACCGCTCCGCTGGGCCCTTCCTCTCAGGCACCGCTCCGCTGGGCCCTTCCTGTCAAGCACCGCTCCGCTGGGCCCTTCATCTCAAGCACCGCTCCGCTGGGCCCTTCCTCTCAGGCACCGCTCCGCTGGACATCGCCATGTCATGCACCGCTGCGCTGGGTCCCGCCGTCTCAGGCACTGTTTATGGTTCACTGTGCCCACCATGCCTCCTCCTTGACCAGTGGAGACTGTCATCCACCGGATGGACTGTGGCTTTGCACTCCCCAGGATGGTGCAGTGGGCAGCCCACCCACTGTAGAGACATTGAAAGACTGTGGCTTTGCACTCCCCAGGATGGTGCAGTGGGCAGCCCACCCACTGTAGAGACATTGAGAGACTGTGGCTTTGCACTCCCCAGGATGGTGCAGTGGGCAGCCCACCCACTGTAGAGACATTGAGAGACTGTGGCTTTGCACTCCCCAGGATGGTGCAGTGGGCATGCTGGCTCCTCGTGGATCTGGCGTCGTGCACTCATGTGGCTGTGGTGGCCCCCCCTTCCCTTCCCCCTGAGGTGCCTGTAGTTTTAACATCAGATGCCCCTGCAGTGTTCTCTCCAAAGGACTCAGGTCTCGTGTGTGGGTTTTGCCCTTGTTTCGCAGAACATTGGCCCACGGACATGTTAGATTTGTAGGATGTGCAGGACTTGTTACTTCAGTGATACACTGATGTGTATATATTTTTGTTTTTTGTAAATATTTTTCACGGTTGCTCAATTATTTCCAGGTGCTTTTTTTGTACATAAATATTTATTCCAAATTTGGTTGTGTCATTGTATTTTTAAAGGGTGTTTGTGTGGTGTCACTGTGACTTCCTGCTCTGCATTGGTGTGTACATATTGGGGGGGTGGGGGGGTCGCATATGTGTATGCCCGTAACCTTTCGTCCTCCCCCCTCCCGTGTGTCGTAGGTGCAGTACTCACCGTTGACCTCTGCGCCGGAGTTCGTACTCGTGGTAGATGAGCAGGTAGACGAGAGCAGGTATGATGTTCAATTCGGGTTCCATGCTGTCCGGATTCCGCGTGGAGTGTCTCGAGGTGAGCGTTTTCCATTGAAAATGTCTGTTTCCGCCGTGTTTTTATCGGCGGGGCTCCCGCCCCGGAAAAGGTGGCGGATTGGTGGGTCGTGATAGGGTGGGCGGTACATTGTCTGCCGCCTGGCTGTTGGCGGGGACCGCCGCGCTGTTTGTTTGTTCCGCCGTGGCGGTCGGAGTGTTAATGCGGCGGGCTGTGTTGGCGGTTCCCGCCAGGGTCAGAATTGCATTTTTTTGACCGCCGGCCTGTTGGCGGGTTGGCCGCCGCTTTATCACCGACCGCCAGGGTTAGAATCACCCCCTCTGTGTCTTATTTCATTTAGCATAGCCTAATTGCGTAGATACAGACTATGTTTAGGCGAAAACATTTTACAGAAAAGGTGAAGAAACATTGATTGGATCACTACATGGACAACGAGAAACAAACAATGAAAGATGTATATGATGGGAAAATGTATTTGGATTTATACAAGTGGGTTCCTGAAAAACCCCAACAGCCTTTCATTTTTGATGAATACAGACGGTTCTCCTGTATTTAAAAGTTCAAAGATATCAATGTGGCCAGTGTACTTGATGGTAAATTAGCTGCCCGTATCCCAAAGAAGGCTCTGTGAAAATGTATTGCTATATGGTATCTGGGTTTCGACAAAAAAGCCAATAATGTGGTCTTTCTTAAAGCCATTATAAGATGAACTTGTACAACTGGAAAGTGGAGTGTCATTTAAAGATCACAAGAATTGTAGTTTTACTTGTCATAGTACACTTCTGACAATCACATGTGACTTACTAGCTTGCTGCCTTGTTTCAAACAGCACCCAGTTTAATGGCAAGTTTGGGTGCTGGCATTATCTACAAGAGGGTGAAGTCACTGTTTCAGGAAAAGGGCACTGTAGAGTATTTCCTTATAATGTTCTAAACCCAAAAAGCTCACCAAGAACACTGGATGCTAATAAATCTGATATAAACAGTGCTATATTTAATATCGAGTGTGGACTTGCTGATTACAGTGTGAGGGGGATCAAAGGTCCCTCGTGGTTCATGTTTTTGAAATATTTTAGTATAACCAAAGAATTTGTTATTGATTACATGCATGGTGTCTGTTGTGAGATTATGAAACTGCTGCTGACCATCTGGTGGGCTAAATAATATAAGCATTGTCCCTACTCTTTCTATGAAAAAGTCAAAGTAGTTAATGTCTATCTGAAACAGATAAAACCCACACTGAATTTTAGTCGAGTTCCAAGGTCTGTTGATGAACTACCCTACTGGAAGGCCTCAGAGTTTCTGAACTTTCTTTTATTTTATGGAATACCTGTGTTAAAACATGTTTTAGATAAATCGCGCTATCTACACATTTGTGTACTTGTAAAAGCAATTCATAAGCTCTTAACTGACAACATTACCCTGGTAGATTTAAATATAGCAGAACAGTGTTTACTTCTGTTTGTGCAACTGTTTAATGATTTATATGAAAAAAGATTTTTGACAATGAATGTTCATCAACTGGTCCATTTAGTAGACAGTGTAAGAGCAGCAAGGCCTCTGTTTATTTCTAACTGTTTTGAAAATCTTAATGGTTTCTTTTTACAACACGTTTATGGTACGGTAGGCATAGAAACGCAGATTCTAGATGTAGTAAACATGATACAAGTAATACCTGTGTTGAAGGAGAATCATTTGCCTCCTGATAGTGCTGAGGCAGATTTCTACCAGAAAGCTGGGGTGTTTGCCTATGGCAGGGTTACTAGATTCATTCAATGTAAGCAGGCAAACTTGTCTATTAATCTGACAATCATGATTCCACTTAAGTGTGAATCCTATGACATTAGGGAACCAGTTCATGTGGTAGTAGTAAACAACAACATCACAGCTATCAGGATATCAATGAAAAAATGTGTCTGTTTTTACATTCAGGTAGAAAATGAATTATTTGTAAGTTAAATGCCAAATCAATTTGAAATAGATTAAGGCAAGCATGAAACAAAGTTCTGCTATTTGCATGTCTCGTGGTATACAACATTTAATTAGAAATCATCTAGATCAGCCTAGTTAACCTGTGCTCCAGGTACCCTTGGAGGTCTGCAACACTTACTCAGGGCTCCACAACTGCTTAGAAAATATAATTTTGACAGAATGATAATGTGTATATCGATATAGAAGCAAAATGTCAAATTGAAAATGCAAAACTATTCTGTAAAAGTACATCAATGTGAAATTGGAATTAATAATTACTTTGGTATCCTTAGATGGATTTGTGGGAGCAGTGTAAGTACCTCAAGTAGAATACAGTATGGCCGATGGGTGGCCCCAAATGAATTTAGGAAAGTTTCAACCTTGCACTTAGAAGTAAAATGTTGATTTTTCGTTCTTGTTTTTTTTTTACATTTGTTTGAAATTAAATATTTCAACATTTCTGTATTTGTTTGTTGAATGCTTGTTTTGTAATTTTGTGTATTAATTTGAGGTTCAAACTCATTTTCAAGTCATCCTTAAAGCATGAGGAATAATTACACTTTCTGAAGTCTTCAGATACTAATTTTTAGGGAATCCTCATATCATCAGGAATGAGGACACCTTCTGAAGTCTTCAGATTCTCATTATCAAGTCATCATTAAATCATAAGGAATAATGACACTGTGTGAAATCATCAGATACTCATTTTCAAGTCATCCTCGAGTCATCAGGCTCAGGTTTCTAAACTTTGCTGATGTCTTCAAGAGCTTGATGATGTCTGATGATGTGAAATTGACTCCTACAGTAGTTGGATGATCATCCAGTGACCCTGGGATGGCTTCAAAAGTAATCTTGTTTGACATGGGATGCACACCGTCACATATTATTCATATTCAAACTTTACATTTCCCCAGAATTTTGTGATTTTCCTCTGTGATCTGCTTAGACCAGATAATGGAGCTTCATGGAAGCTAGGCAGGGGTATACCAATGACGTGAGAAATCCAGTTGAGTGGGTATTAACATGCGCCTTCTTGTTCTGCAGGTGTACAGAGATAAATTAACAAATGTAAGTGAATGTGTAGCAGCACGTTTCATTGAAATATTTTTGCACTAGACTACTAGAATAATATTCCTATAGTAATTCATGACTGTCTAGAGCTCTGAAGGGACAACCTGCAATTCATCATCCACTTACCCTCTGCATAATTTTTCACAAGCCTGGCAGGCTGAGCCACCAGGCCAATGTGCACTGACCAGTAGGCTATTAGCGATATCTAAAGTGGCAGCACCATGATTAACAAATGTCTAGCAACCCACCTCACTGACACCCACCTCCTCAATACAATTCAATCTGGAGTAGGCCCCAATCACAGTGCAGAGACCACCCTCACTCCCACCATGAATGACGCCCGGCTGATCATGGTCAAAGTTGACACTGCAGCCCTCATCCTACTGGATTTTCTGCACTATTCAACTCTGTCCCCTACCTCATGCAAAGACTGCTTGAAGTTGGTATCCAACGACTTACACTTTGCTGAATTTGCTTCCTCTTGACAGGCTGCACCCAGTCGGTCAGCCCATCTCTCTTTACCACGGATGCCATTAACCTCATCTGCGGACTTCCACACAGATCCTCACTCAGATCAACTCTGTTCAACATTACATGAACCCCTCACCAGCCTCGTATGCAACCACAGAATCAACATCATGTCCTGATGACACCCAGCTCATAGTTTCCCTCTCCAACAAGATGCCAAACACCAAGACCACTTTTCTCCAACTGCATGATGGAAGTCTCCAAATGGCTGAAAATCAACACTAATCTTCTTCGCCAGCAAGCCGGAATATGGCAATGCACTGTATGCCAGAATCGAGGTCCAACTGACCAGAAGACGCCGGACCATACAAAAGTCAGAGACCAGGCTCACACTTGAACTCCAACCCTGCACTCATATCACCGCACACCTCAAACAGCCCCACTGGCTCCCAAACCACAAATAGGCACACTTCAAAGTCCTCACACACATATACAAATTCTTAGACATAATTTTCCCCATGTAGCTCAACAAGCACATGAACTTCTACAAACCTACCAGACCAGACTCCTACTCCCACACATGCCTGTATCTACAGAATCAGATCCGGAGGCCATAATTTCTCCTGCTGCACTCCTGAATCTTGGAATGACCTTCCCCTGCACATCAGAGCTGCCTCCTCAGTTCTTGAATTCAGCTAGGAATGGAAGGCCTGACTCTTCACCTATGTAATTCCCTGGCTGGGCCCATGCAGCTCCTGTTTCAGCACCAAGATACCCTGCCAGTGAGTCTTGTTCTATACAAATACACATAACACAACTCAACATAACGTAATATCCGGTCACATGAGGGGAGATGGAAGTGGAACTGACCCAATTCTTCCTCTAACTGCACTCAGCCCCACCTCCCTGGAAACCCATGCTTCGGATGCAGCAGCAGGTGAGACAAGACAGGTGAGGTTTTGATCTATTTCCACACCAGACCTGGAGTGAAGCCATCTGCTCAGCGAGGAGTGGCTAACTGTCAGCAGCAGAAGCATACAGGTTACGGGCCTGGTGGAGGCCTCTGGTATGCCTGGCTCTCGTAGAGACAGTTTCAGGTGGTGACCCCCCACTATGGCATGATGGTGGTCAGTGTGGCACACCGCAAATAGCTGGGTTAGGCTGCAGTTCACCCTGCAGTCACATATGAATTAATCCATGGTCTTGCTGGAACAGCGTATAGAGCAGTGCAAGGGAGTTGCATATTGATAGGGTGGTGCTGAACTTCTTTGCCTATCTTGTGGAGTGTTGTTTTGGCATCACAGCGCTGGTTTGGACTGGTGCTCTGAAAGCTAGGTTTTATTGAGGTGGGGGTCTCCTCTGGCTTCTCTGTTCTGTTCCAAGAGGATGAACTTTGTCTGGCTTAAGTTGCCAGAAGGTGGAGTAGGAGCTCCCTGAAGCATCTTCTCCTACAAATTCTCTTCTTCCACTTCTGACAGTCATGGGAATTGTTAGAAATGGGGTCTTTGGTTGGTAGTCAGGTTACCCCCTGTCCAAGAAAGGACCCTCACTCTAGTCAGGGTAAAGGAGAATCAAACTCAGTTAACCCCAGCTCACCCCCTTGCTAGCTTGGCACGAGCAAGCAGGCTTAACTTCAGAAGCAATGTGTAAAGTATTTTTACCAACACACACTGTAATATGGTGAAAACACTACGAAATGGACACCACACCAGTTTAGAAAAATAGTTAATATTTATCTAAATCAACCAAGACCAAAACGACAAAAATCTAACATACACAAGTCAACATATGAATTTTCAAAAGAATAAGAGTCTTAATCCTTAGAAAACAGTGAGAATGCTGTTGTTACACAGGAGAGGGTGCATCAGAAAAGAGTAGTGATGCGTACGTTCCTTACTCACAAGAGAGGCGGTGCATTGTTTCCTTCTCTGATTGGCGGTGTGTTGTTTTTCTCCCACACTAGAGAGCGATGCGTCCATTTCTGGACATGGCACGCCAGATCCGCGCAGAGTCGGGTTGACTTTGATGCCCAGGGATGATGGGTGGAAAATCTGGTCGCACGGTATCAGAAAACCATTCTGTGTGGGATTTGTGTCATTGTCAGCCTCCATAAGCGGGTGTTTCACGCCATTACTCCAGCAGTGATGCGTCGATCTCCCAGCCGCGATGCAGGTGGAGTGTCAATTTCAGCCGCAAAGCCAAGGCGTGTTGTCTATCAGCCAGATTGCAGAAAGTGCATCGAAAATGTCCCCGCACAGCATTTTGTGACTGGATTTTCAGTTCTTGTCTGTCAACTTCACCATTCAAAGGCACAGGGACTGGATAGGACACCACTTGGCAGGGCAGGAGGCTCAGCAGAGAGCCCAGGTGCTAGCAGGGGAAGTCTTTGATGGCCCTGAGACTTCAACAACAGGAGGCAAGCTCAGTTCAAGCCCTTGGAGATTCTTCTCAAGCAGGACTGCACAACAAAGCCCAGTCTTTTCCCCCTTTCACTGGCAGAAGCAGCAACTGCAGGATAGCCCAACAAAGCACAGTCACAGGCAGGGGCAGCACTTCTCTTCAGCTCTTCTCCTTGGCAGATGTCCCTCTTGATTCCATAAGTGATCTAATTTTCAAGGGTTTTGAGTCCACTACTTATACACCTTTCTGCCTTTGAAGTAGGCAAACTTCAAAGAAAAGTCTCTTTTGTTTGGAAGATACTGCCTTGCCCAGGCCAGGCCCCAGACACACACCAGGGGTTGGAGACTGTATTTCGTGAGGGCAGGCACAGCCCTTTCAGGTGTGAGTGACCACTCCTCCCCTCCCTCCCAGCAAAGATGGCTCATCAGGATAAACAGGCTATACCCCAGCTCCCTTTGTGTCACTGTCTAGAGGAGAGCTGCAAACAGCCCAACTGTCAAACTAACCCAGACAGGGAATCCACAAGCAGGCAGAGTCATAGAATGGTTAAGCTAGAAAATGCCTACTTTCTAAAAGTGGCATTTTCAAACACATAGTCCAAAACAACCTTTACCAAAAGATGGATTTTTAAACTGTGAATTCAGAGACCCTAAACTCCACATTTCTATCTGCTCCCAAAGGAAATCCACACTTTAATAATATTTAAAGGCAGCCCCCATGTTAACTTATGAGCGGGATAGGCCATGCACAGTGAAACCCGAATTTGGCAATATTTCACTGTTAGGACAAATAAAACTTATCAGTATATGTCCTATCTTAGACATACACTGCACCCTGCCCATGGGACCATCTAGGGCCTACATTAGGGGTGCCTTACATGTATGAAAAGGAAAGGTTTAGGCCTTGCCAAATCAAATTGGCAGTTTAAAACTGCACACACAGACACTGCAGTGGCAGGTCTGAGCCATGTTTACAGGGCTACTAATGTGGGTGGCACAACCAGTGCTGTAGGCCCACTAGTAGCATTTGATTTACAGGCCCTGAGCACCTCTAGTGCACTGTACTAGGAACTTACTTGTAGATCAAATATGCAAATCATGGAAATCCAATCACACATACATTTTACATGGGAGCACTTGCACTTTAGCAGTGGATTGCAGTGGTAAAGTGCCCAGAATACCAAACACAGCAAAAACAGTCCAGCACACATCAACAACCTAGGAAACAGAGGAAGAAAGTTAGGGTAGACCACGCCAAGGATGCCAAGTCTAACAAGAACATTGCTGTGTAAGGGGGGTGCTTTGACAATTACAGCAGTACAAAACACCTCAATGCAGAAATTAAAACAGGGATGGCTAAGCTAGCTAGTCCTCTGTTGTGCCAAAATTCACAGCAAGGGATGGAGTTAGGGGCCAGAGAGCTCCTTGAGCAGAATCACTTGGAGGGGGTACCATACGACAGATCAGTGAGGGCTTGGAAACTGGTGCTGACTTGGAACCCCCAACATTAACAGCTACAGCCAAAGCTATAGCAACAGTCTCGGCCCAGGTGGTAGCACGTATGATGGGCGTGGAGGCCGGAGAGGGGAGAGTATCCACTGCTGGTTTGGGGGGAATCCCCTTATAAGTGCTCCCACACCAAATAAGCAATATCCTTTATTTTCCAGATCAGCTAAAGGCCGCACACAAACTGAGAACTCAAATTTCCCTGTGGAAGGAGAGGGAGATGGTGATGAATAAGGAATTGAGAGGAGTGCCAATAGCAATGCATCAACCTTTCTGAGCATGACACCACCAGCCATCCCCCAGAGGTGGGTGCCGAATGAAGTTACTGTTTAATCTATGCAGGCCTCACCACAGTCCTGAGAAACTTCAAAAGATGGCTCAACCCTGCCTTATGTCCAGGATAAACCTGAACTCTCCACTAGTAAGATGTTTGAGGTTATTTAGCAGAAATCAAAGGTCACGGAGGCATTGGAAATAGCAGCTCTCCCCAATCGCTTGGCTAAAATAGAGGAGGTAATGAGCCAGGTACCTACCAGGCTAAGGGCAGCAAAAGATAGAGGGGGTCATTCTGACCTCGGCGGTAAAAGGCGCTTACCGCCGGTCAGAAGACCGCCATAACACCGCCGCGGTAAACCGCCACGGTCATTCTGACCCGCAACTGGCAAACCGACAAAAACCCGACATCAACAAAAGTCCGCCACACCAACGGCCAGCGAAAAACTGGCGATGACCAAACCTCCACCGTCACGCCAACAGAAATATGCCCATGCCATTCCGACCCACAAATCCCCGCAGCGGTCTTTCAACCGCGGTATTCCATTGGCGGTACACACCGACGCGCTCAAAATACACATACAGCTCCAAAAAACACCGACATTGGACAATTTGAAATACACACACCTGAGACACATACACACAACACTCCCACACACCCAATTAACTATAAAACACACACCCACATCACCCACAAACCCTTACGACCACAATTGCGACTGAAGGCCAGAGAGAGACAGCACAGAATAGAGTACACCATCACACAGAGGCAAATCCCAACATCACCCACACAATATCCAAGCACAAAACACCACACACCACCACACTCACCACACTCTACAACACATACACCACCCCACACCTCACCACACCACCCCATGGCACCCCAAAGACACCCCAGGTTTTCTGACGCAGAACTCAGGGTCATGGTGGAGGAAATAGTTCGGGTAGAGCCCCAGCTCTTCGGGACACAGGTGCAGCACACCACCATTGCCAGGAAGATGGAGCTATGGCAAAGAATAGTGGACAGGATCAACGCTGTGGGACAGCATCCACGAAATCGGGACGATATCAGGAAGCGGTGGAACGACCTACGGGGGAAGGTGCGTTCCATGGTATCAAGGCACAACATTGCGGTGCAGAAGACTGGCGGCGGACCCCCACCTACTCCCCCAGAATTGACAGCATGGGAGGAGCAAGTCTTGCACATCCTGCATCCTGAGGGCCTTGCAGGAGTAGCTGGAGGAATGGACTCTGGTAAGTCAAATCTTCACTACTTCATTCCCCCCACCCCACCTGCATGCCAAATCATACCCCCACCCTCACCCCCACCCCCATCACACCAACTCCTTGCAAATGGCTCACCATCACAACCCACCCATCCCAACACCTAGCCCTGCATGCGTCCACAAAGCATGGACACCCATCACCAAAGCATGCCCACTGCACATACCCATCTCCCCCACAAGCCACCATCAAAACAGCCCCCACAAGGGAATGCCAGCACTGGGGTACACGGCCACCCACCCATTGCACACTATGGCACACACAGAAGCAATAACCATACTCTTATACCCCTGCAGGACCCGAACGCCACCACACTGCCCAGGAGGGTCCAGAAATGTCCATCCCACCCACAGAAGAGGCCCCCAGTGATGACAGCAGCTCTGTCTCCCTGGACCCTGATGACCAGCCCGGCCCATCGGGGACCTCGCGACAGTCGGTTTCCCTCACACAGCCACAGGCCACAGCAGACCTACCCCCCTCTGGGAACACCAGCACAGCTCCCACCCAGCGGGCCCATGCCTCTGTCTCCAGGACACGTCAATCAGCGGTGTGTCCACCACTACAGGGCACCCAGATTGACCCAACAACAGCAGGGACCTGTGGGCAGTGGTAGTGGGCACACGGTCCAGGGGACAGAGGCCCAGGGAAACTGGGAGGGCTGCTGTGCGACAGGGTGGGGACAGGCCCAGGGAACCCACTCTCCACGAGGCCCTCTCCTCCATCATGGGAGCATACCACCACTCCCAGGAGACGATGGCTGCGGTACTGGCCAGGTTCCAGGAGATCCAGGTACTGCAGGAGGAACAGTACATGGGGTTCAGGGAAAAACTCTGAGCCATTAGTTCCGCAATGGGGACCATCGTCGTGGCTCTTAACCAGATTGTCACCACATTGCGGGACCATGTGGCACCACAAAGGGCCCCCACACAACAACAGGCCACAGAACCCCACCTCCTGCAGAAGAAGAACCACCCCGCAAGCGGGGCCTGAGATCTCGGAAGAAGACAGAGTAGGATGCCAAGACCCCCGCCAGCAAAGGATACCCCCTGATGTCATCCCACTGTCCCACATTGTCACCCTGTCCAACCTTAAACTGCCCCTGCTCCATCCTTCCACAGGCATATGGACAATGCACCTGTGAGACTGAAAATCTGGACTCTGCCATGGACATTACTCCACCATCACCCATCACCGATTTTCAATCATGTCCCTAAATTTAGCACTTAAATAAAATCACTTATTGCACTAAAATTATCTGGAGTCTGCTTGTATTTTGAACAAATGTATTAGACATAACGGTGCCAAAATGTTCAGTTACATTGTGATGACAACATACCACTGTCACACAGCTGTAGTCCATGGGCAAACAAAGCAGAGGTCACACAGTGGGGCCCACATCTCTGAAAACGGAAGGGAAAGTCACAACTCAGTTAACATAAACTAGGGGGAAACTCAGACAGTAGAGAGGCAGGAGACTGTAAGTACATGTAAAATGGCGGTGTTGATTCGTACCTGTGTGTTATTGAAAATACTGTTGTATCACTGTGTCCCTGTTGTCTGTGTCGTCCCCGTCGTCTTCCTCCTCTTCACTCTCCCCAGGCTCCACAGCTGCCACAACCCCACCCTCTGGACCATCATCCTGCAGGAAAGGCACCTGGCGTCGCAAAGCCAGGTTGTGAAGCATACAGCAGGCCACGATGATCTGGCACACCTTCTTCGGTGAGTACATTAGGGATCCACCTGTCATATGCATGCACCTAAACCTGGCCTTCAGGAGGCCGAAGGTCCGCTCGATCACCCTCCTAGTCCGCCCATGGGCCTCATTGTACCGTTCCTCTGCCCTGGTCCGGGGATTCCTCACTGGGGTCAGTAGCCACGACAGGTTGGGGTAACCAGAGTCACCAATTAGCCACACACGGTGTCTCTGTAGCTGTTACATCACATAAGGGATGCTGCTATTTCGCATGATGTACGCGTCATGCACTGACCCAGGGAACTTGGCATTTACATGGGAGATGTACTGGTCAGCCAAACAGACCACCTGGACATTCATCGAATTATAACTTTTTCTGTTCCTGTACACCTGTTCACTTTCACTGGGGGGAACCAAAGCCACATGGGTCCCATCAATGGCACCAGTGATGTTGGGAATATGTCCAAGGGCATAGAAATCACCCTTCACTGTAGCCAAATCGCCCACCTCAGGGAAAACAATGTAGCTCCGCATGTATTTCATCAGGGCAGACAACACTCTGGACAAAACCTTAGAAAACATAGGCTGAGACATCCCTGATGAAATGGCCACTGTTGTTTGGAATGATCCACTTGCCAAAAAATTGAGTACTGACAGAACCTGCACCAGAGGGGGAATCCCTGTGGGTTGGCGAATGGGTGACATCAGGTCTGGCTCCAGCTGGGCACACAGTTCCTGTATAGTGGCTCGGTCAAGTCTGTATGTCAGTATGACATGTCTTTCTTCCATTGTCGACAGGTCCACCAGCGGTCTGTACACGGGAACATTCCTCCATCTTCTCGCAAGTCCCAGCGGACGGTGCCTAGGAAGGATAACATGGAGCACAGAGTCAAGCAAACCACAGGTACGTTCCCACAGCTTGCACAGTACACGATTCGCTATGCATTGAATGGGTTGTATGAGTGGCAATGCAAGGCCTAGGCCTGTGTGACACAGTAGAAATTATGCCATGTGGGCCCTTGAAATGGCGGCTGCCTGACCTGTGAAGTGTGACAATGGGATGTGAGGTCAATGCGCTGGCGTGGCACATCGTGGCGGTAGGCGGTCAAAGACCGCGGTGCAAAGCCGCATTGGTTAACATAGAACCCTATGGGTTTCAGGAGCCAATGACGAAGTGCGCCGGTGGTCGCGGTACGCACCGCCGCGGTACGCACCGCCGCAGGCGTGACCGCCATTTTCTATCATCTTAATCACTCGAGACCTGATCATCCACAGGAGAGGACCTATACTGCAAGTGCTGCTGTGACCTCGGTCTGGAAGAGACAATGGCTGCTGCGACTGGGGAAAGGGTCCCTGCCTTCACTTCTGAAGAATTGGAGAAACTCGTGGATGGGGTCCTCCCCCAGTATGCGCTACTCTATGGTCCTCCAGACCAACAGGTTAGTACACTGGGACCATGCTTTGTGGGCAATGCCTGGGTTGAGTGGGGTGAATGAACGATGGTGCGGAGGGGAGCGTATGAGGCATGCATCAAACGACAGATGAGAGCATGTGCCACATGGCAAGGGTGGGGATGGGGGACACTCACATCGAGCATGCAGAAAATGATGATATTTTATTTTCTCTCCCTGTACGTGTCACATAGGTCAGCGCCCATCAGAAAGTCGACATTTGGCGTGCTATAGCCAAGGACGTCCGGACCCTGGGGGTCCACAACAGAAGGGGCACCCACTGCCGCAAGAGGTGGGAAGAAAATCCGCAGCGGGAGCAGAAAGACAGCGGAGGCTCTGCTGGGGATGGCCTCCCAACGTAGGAGGCGTGCCACTCGTCAATTGACCCCCCCTGATGTCTCGGATCCTGGCGGTGGCCTACCCAGATTTGGATGGGCGCGTGAGGACATCACAGCAGACACAAGGGGGTGAGTACAAGCACATTCTGCTATCTTAGCACGCAGTGGAGGTGTCTGGGTGGGGGATGAGGGATGTGGGTATCCCTAGGCCAGGGCGATTTCTGTAGGCTAGTCCCCTCCGTAAGGCATGGCCCTGTGCCCCCGCCCTCCACCTCTGTAGGGTGCCAAGTACAGCTATCCATGGCCTTGTGTCACCTATGTGTGCAGATGTCGTCCATTGGCTTAAAGGCCAAGTCTCACTGATTGAGTATTGTACCCCAAGTGCGCGGCGTAGTGCAGGGGGCTTCTGTGTCTGTCCTCTCCGCCAAATGTGTTGCCAATGCATGCACTCAACATGTCTTTATTTCCCCCCCCCCTTTTTTTTGGTCTGCTCTTCCTGTTCATGTGTGCATTAGCATCATCTGGCGGAGGAGAAGTGGCATTGGAGCACGAGGGAGCTGCATCTCACATGGCCCCGGAGGGCCATGCAACGGACTCTGATTTCACCAGTGAGACGGAGGGCGAGGGGGGCTCCACAACGGGGACACGTGGAGACATCAGCGACACCGACACGTCCTCGGAAGGGAGCTCCCTTGTGGTGGCAGCAACATCCATGCCCACCGCAACAACAGGTACAGCCGCCACCCAGCGCACCAGCTCCGCCTTCCAAGCAGAACCTCAGCGTTCGCCCCGTGCCCGCTCGCACACCAAGGCGGGCATCTCCTTCGCCCCAGGCACCTCAGGCCCTGCCCCAGTTACCACTGCTGCCCTCAGTGAGGAGGTCATTGACCTCCTCCGGACGCTCATTGTTGGGCAGTCTACCCTTTTGAATGCCATCCAGGGGGTGGAAAGGGAGGTGCATCGGAGCAATGCATACCTGGAGGGCATTCATTCGGGTCAGGCTGCCCATCAGCGATCGTTCAACGCTCTGGCCTCAGCACTGACGGCAGCCATTGTCCCTGTCTCCTGCCTCCCTCCTCCAACTCCCTCCACCCAGTCCCACTCCCCTGTTCCTCTGCCTATCCCAGACACACCTACAGACCAGCCTGCACACACCTCAACACCCAAGGTCAGCTCATCCAAACATAAGCACCACACAACCCACAAGCATTCACACAAGCAACATCCACATGCAGACATGCCAACAGCCACTGCCTCCTCTGTGTC
Source organism: Pleurodeles waltl (assembly GCF_031143425.1). Lineage (NCBI taxonomy): Eukaryota > Metazoa > Chordata > Amphibia > Caudata > Salamandridae > Pleurodeles > Pleurodeles waltl. Next base: position 368,032,057 of record NC_090451.1, read on the forward strand.
CTCCTCGTCTCCCTCCTCCCTCCCTGTGACGTCTCCACTCACACTTGCATGCACCACTTCATCAGCCACTACGTCCATCACCAGCACACTCACCAGAACACTCCGCACACGTGCAGTCACCACCCCCACTGCCATTTACACGTCCCCTGTGTCCTCTCCCAGTGTGTCTGTCACCCCCTCTTCCAAACCACACAAACGCAGGCAGCCACCCACCCAACAGCCATCCACCTCACGACAGCCTCCGTCACAAGCACCTGCACCCAAAGACAGCACACTTGACTCTCCTACAACCACATCCTCTTCCTCCACTCCCATACCCACTGCACCTACCCTTCCCATTGCTCCTAAAAAGTTTTTCCTCTCCAAAATTAACCTCTTTCCATCACCTGACCCACCCCCTCCATCTCGTAAAAGTCCAATCTGCACCTCAGCCACCACAACCCCTGGACCTACAAGGACCATAGTCCAGGGATATTGGAGTCCACCACCTTCGAGGGCAGCTACATCGGCCAGCAGCAAAGGGACAGCCAGCCCGCCCCCTGGGAAAAAATCCAAAAAAGGCAAGGGCCGGCGCGAGAGGACAGAGACGGCAGCCTCCACAGGCACCACCCTGGCACCGTCAGGAAGTGGGGTGCCACCTGGCACATCTCCAAAGGGAGGCAAGGGCCACAGAGGATCAGGCAAGGATGGCAAGGGCAGCACGGCCGACAAGTCCGGCAGCAGGCGAGCTGCCCAGGAGGACCCCACCTGCCACATTCCGGGGGTGAAGGAGTACACCCACGGGCACGGGACACCAGCACAGGAGGGCCCCGCAAGCGAGAAGTCGGATGGCGAGTGAACACCATATATTGGCCGGATCTGGTGCCCTGGAGACACATGTGAAGAACCGCTGAACAGGGCCCTTCAAGACAAGCACCGCTGAACAGGGCCCTTCAAGACAAGCACCGCTGAACAGGGCACCGCCGTCTCAAGAACCGCTGAACAGGGCCCTTCAAGACAAGCACCGCTGAACTGGGCCCTTCAAGACAAGCACCGCTGAACAGGGAACCGCCGTCTCAAGAACTGCTGAACAGGGCCCTTCAAGACAAGCATCGCTGAACAGGGCACCGCCGTCTCAAGCACCGCTGAACAGGGCCCTTCAAGACAAGCACCGCTGAACAGGGCCCTTCAAGACAAGCACCGCTGAACAGGGCACCGCCGTCTCAAGAACCGCTGAAGAGGGCCCTCCAAGACAAGCACCGCTGAACAGGGCCCTTCAAGACAAGCAACGCTGAACAGGGCCCTTCAAGACAAGCACCGCTGAATAGGGCACTGCCGTCTCAAGAACCGCCGAACAGGGCCCTTCAAGACAAGCACCGCTGAACAGGGCACCGCCGTCTCAAGCACCGCTGAACAGGGCCCTTCAAGACAAGCACTGCTGAACAGGGCACCGCCGTCTCAAGAACCGCTGAACAGGGCCCTTCAAGACAAGCACCGCTGAACAGGGCCCTTCAAGACAAGCACCGCTCCGCTGGGCCCTTCAACTCTAGCACCGCTCCGCTGGGCCCTTCCTCTCAAGCACCGCACCGCTGGGCCCTTCAACTCAAGCACCGCTCCGCTGGGCACCGCCGTCTCTGCACCGCTCCGCATGGGCCCTTCAACTCTAGCACCGCTCCGCTGGGCCCTTCCTCTCAAGCACCGCTCCGCGGGGCACTGCCGTCTCTGCACCGCTCCGCTGGGCCCTTCCTCTCAAGCACCGCTCCGCTGGGCACCGCCGTCTCTGCACCGCTCCGCTGGGCCCTTCAACTCTAGCACCGCTCCGCTGGGCCCTTCCTCTCAAGCACCGCTCCGCTGGCCACCGCCGTCTCTGCACCGCTCCACTGGGCCCTTCAACTCTAGCACCGCTCCGCTGGCCCCTTCCTCTCAAGCACCGCTCCGCTGGGCCCTTCCTCTCAAGCACCGCTCCCCTGGGCCCTTCAACTCAAGCACCGCTCCGCTGGGCCCTTTCTCTCAAGCACCGCTCCGCTGGGCACCGCCGCTGTCTGCACCAGTCCGCTGGGCCCTTCAACCTTAGCACCGCTCCGCTGGGCACCGCCGTCTCTGCACCGCTCCGCATGGGCCCTTCAACTCTAGCACCGCTCCGCTGGGCCCTTCCTCTCAAGCACCGCTCCGCGGGGCACTGCCGTCTCTGCACCGCTCCGCTGGGCCCTTCCTCTCAAGCACCGCTCCGCTGGGCACCGCCGTCTCTGCACCGCTCCGCTGGGCCCTTCAACTCTAGCACCGCTCCGCTGGGCCCTTCCTCTCAAGCACCGCTCCGCTGGCCACCGCCGTCTCTGCACCGCTCCACTGGGCCCTTCAACTCTAGCACCGCTCCGCTGGCCCCTTCCTCTCAAGCACCGCTCCGCTGGGCCCTTCCTCTCAAGCACCGCTCCCCTGGGCCCTTCAACTCAAGCACCGCTCCGCTGGGCACTGCCGTCTCTGCACCGCTCCGCTGGGCCCTTCAACTTTAGCACCGCTCCGCTGGGCCCTTTCTCTCAAGCACCGCTCCGCTGGGCACCGCCGCTGTCTGCACCAGTCCGCTGGGCCCTTCAACCTTAGCACCGCTCCGCTGGCCCCTTCCTCTCAAGCACCGCTCCGCTGGGCCCTTCAACTCAAGCACCGCTGACACATTGGCAGAAGGGGCAGGCCCAGATCAGTGTCGGACAGGGCTGCACGATACACTCTGGGCACCAAGACTCCTCCAGTACCGCTGGAGTCTGTCATCCACTTGAGAGACTGTGGCTTTGCACTCCCCAGGATGGCACAGTGGGCAAGCCACCCACTGTAGGGACTTGTGAGACTGTGGCTTTGCACTCCCCAGGATTGAACAGTGGGCAAGCCACCCACTGTCTGGACTTGAGAGACTGTGGCTTTGCACTCCCCAGGATGGCACAGTGGGCAAGCCACCCACTGTAGAGACTTGAGAGACTGTGGCTTTGCACTCCCCAGGATGGCACAGTGGGAAGCCACCCACTGTAGGGACTTGTGAGACTGTGGCTTTGCACTCCCCAGGATTGAACAGTGGGCAAGCCACCCACTGTCTGGACTTGAGAGACTGTGGCTTTGCACTCCCCAGGATTGAACAGTGGCCATGGAGGCCCCTCGTGGATCTGGCGTCGTGGACTCATGTGGCTGAGGTGCCCCCCTTCCCTTCCCCCTGAGGTGCCTGTAGTTTTCCTATCTGATGCCCCTGCAGTGTTCTCTCCAATGAATTCGGGTCTCATGTGTGGGCTTTGCCCATGTGTTGAGGACCATTGGCCCACGTACAATGACAGAAAGCCAATTTTGACGGGACAATTTACATATGTGTATATAGTTATGGGATGTTTCACTTACTTATTTACTTAGCCTTACAATATATTTGAATTCCAATAAAATATTATTTTGTCTTTGCATTCTTCCTGGGGGTATGGGGGGTGTCACTCTGAGTTGTTGCTCTGCATTGGTGTGTAGGTAGTTGGGGGGGGGTGTCGCGTATGTGTGTGCCCGTATTCTTTTCTCCTCCCCCCTCCCCTGTGTCGTAGGTGCAGTACTCACCGTTGTCTTCTGCGCCGGCGTTCATGCTCCTGGTAGAGGAGCAGGTAGACAATTGCTGGTAGGATGTGTAGTTCTGGTTCCATGCTGTCCAGATTCCTCGTGGAGTGTGTAGGGTGAGCGTTTTCCTGTTCGTAGTCTGTTTCCGCCGTGTTTTTATCGGCAGGACTCCCGCCCCGGAAAAGGTGGCGGATTGGTGAGTTGTGATAGGGTGGGCGGTACATTGTCTGCCGCCTGTCTGTTGACGGTGACCGCCGCGCTGTTTGTTTGTCCCGCATGGCGGTCGGAGTGTTAAAGTGGTGGTCTGTGTTGGCGGTTCCCGCCAGGGTCAGAATTCCATTTTTTTGGCCGCCTGCCTGTTTGCGGGTTGGCCGCTGCTTTAACACCGACCGCCAGGGTTGGAATGACCCCCAGAATTTCTAATTTGGAAGTTAAGGTTGAGGCAATGCAATGGGAAATCACACATCAGAGAAAAAGTGAACATCTCTTAGAGAACAAACTACAGGATTTAGAAAACTATAACAGATGTTCCCATTTTAGGATCATAGGGGTGCAGAAGGGGTTGAAGGCACCAAATTCCCTGACTAGATAGACACTCAATTGAAAAAATCTATTGGTTGATTTGACAATATCCTGGGCACATTGGGTCCTTGCTCAGCGTACTTCTCACTCTACATTCCGGCTCACAATACTTTTAAAATTAGTGGACTTTCGAGTCAAAGAGGGTATTTTATCCTGTGCTATAGCAAAAAGATTATTGTCAGCATAAGGTAACATCCCTTTACCCATGATGATACATGAAGAAAGTGATATAATTTTGACCTAATGAATCAAAAATGCCCAACACAGAACTTAAAACACATTAAGTCCAGGATTAATGAACTAACAGCATCATTTATTAAAACATAGGTATTTGTTTTGTTTATGATGTGGCATGTGCAGTTATGATATGCCAGGGACCGAAACATGAAACAAATGCAAGCAGCACTCATTTGCACAGTTATGAACATCACAATCATGATCTCTTGTGGTGGATTACAATGTCACTCATCTAGACACAAACAACCTAGGACCTCTCACAGTCTCACGTACCCAATTACACCTTCAGGTGAGCACAGCGTCATGTGGCCAAGTGCTATAATAATATTGCAAAGCTCATTCATAAATGGTTGCACACTGCTACAGATGCCTAGGCATTGCTTCATATAGCCTGCAAAACCAGAACCATCCCACAGCAAAGCTTCAGGTGCTTATTTGCAGTCCTAATTCATCAGGCACAATCATAATAAGCACAGGCACAATCTCAAATGCTCAGTCACAGTTTCAAATACTCACTCTGGCACAAATGTTAATTCCACATTAGAGCCTCAAGTAGAGTAGTGAAGCTTCACATATGCAGGCACAACACCTGTACTCTTGATTACAAAGGGTGAGGAATATGTGTTGTATGCCAGGGAAACAAAGAGAATATATAAGAACAGCCCCAAATACCAGAAACAGTTGCCAAATGCCAAGATGCAGTCTGAAATGTATTAACAATTAGCCCACTGCCCCGGGACTGTGTTACAGAATGCGGTAGATTTTCCTTGTTTGCACCGGGCACACTTTTTAAAAGTTGTGCCCAGCGCAAACAAGGAGAGTGCACCATATTATATTGAATGTCCTGCTACCAGGGCAGCTGCAAACTCACGCTGCCCTGGGTGCAGGGCATTCAAGTGAAAAATGGGGTGGCTGCTTTAAAGTCACTCCGTGTTTCACTGTGCAGGCGGCAAACCGTCTGCACTTTTTAGGGGGTTGGAGATGCCATTGCAGATGGGTGCAATGAGTGACTGCACCTATCTGCCTGGGGATGTCTGTGGGGGGGTTCATAGGACCTCGTTTCCCCCTCCAAAGGGCTGCCATTAGAGGGTGCACTGGCAATGCACCTCCTGTCAGCTTCCTTATCTCTGCACCCACATTTACAGTGCAGGCACAGAGGCAAAGGGATTCCCTCATTTGCATGGGGCCATGCCCTCATGCAAATGAGGGAACACCCTCTGGTGATAGTGCTGGTGGTATATGTGTGCCAGCACTATCTATGCTACAGAAGGGGCTGCACAAGCATTTGCAGCCCTTTCTATAATACCAAAGTGCACTGGGGGAGTGCAAAGTCGGCACGAATGCCCGTTGTGCCCCTGGGGCACTTCTTTAATACGGTCCCTGGTATCTCTATGGTAATAAGCCACTATGAAGAGCCCCATAAATTATTTCACTAATTGATTGCTCTTTATTAATTATTACCCTGCAGTGCTCTCTCCTTCAAATTTATTTTCCATAAAGCTTTGATCCACAAATTACTGCCACAGTATTCCCCCACACCTCCATAATTATTATCCAATGGTGCTAGACCCACTGAATGCTTAGACATTAATATTCAATAGCACTGTTTGAGCAGTATCCCAGGGACATTGTGGCATTTGCACCCTCTTGTTGTAACTGTGGTATTTCAGTATTACAGAAAGGGCTGTTGATGCTTAGGAAGCCCCACCTTTAATTGCCATTGTGCATGTGCACTTCGTCCATCCATGTAATACTACTGCCCATTCCCTCACCCGCCTGGATGTTCTTGGCCATCAGTAACAAATGCTTCCACTATAATTTGTTAACGTGATGTAGTGCTTGTCTGGGCCTTGATGTAATGTCTGTGGCATCCAGCCCACCAGCACCCCATCTTCATAATGCTGTCTCCAACTTTCCTTATGTTTTGTGTCCTAAAAAAACATCCAACTCAACATTCATAATGCTCCTGAACCAGTAGATGATAAATGGACACTCATTCTTAAGGGCCAGTTGACCATTCTCACTGCGTTTCTTGAATCACAGGAATTCTTGTGTAACTGACAATGGGCTCCAAGGACTTTCGCCGTTTGTTTGTAGTGGTTTGTCTTGGCACACTTTAGATAATGGAGTTTTGAAACCTCTTCAATTTTCTCCACCTAAGATCCTTGTAATGGTTGGCTCTACTATCATCCTGGGCTTTTCTGGGCACATACATTTCACTCATCCCCAGAGATCCATACGTACCGACACATAAGTGCAAACAAAAAGCATTTCTTTCCATGTAAACTCCTAGCATGATTTAAAAAATGGAAGCGTAGATACTTCCAAATATCTTCTCTTCTTCTATCTCTCGACGCAGAACCTCTCAGAGCCTCACTGACCAACAACAATCCCAAGATTCATTGACATGCAAAAGATATTGAACTCTATTTTAAAGTCTGCTTGGCAAGTGAGATTCCTCTACATAACATTTTATGTCAGAATTTATGATCAGTATCACCCACAGAAACATACTTCAACCAGATCATTGGTTCCTAGTCCGTGTTTCTTCTCTATAAAAATCATAATTTGAAAGTGTACAGATCCATTAATCCAATCCGTTTCCTACTCCCAATATCAGGTCGAGGTCTGCTCTGTAGGCATAAATCAGGTTGTCTTGCAGCCAAAGGCTTTTAACTCTTCAGACCTAATTCCTCACTCACAGATTCCAGATAAATTTGCAGTGATACTCTGTGTCTGCAATTATGTTACAGCTAAGAGTATGGGAATGGACAACGTTCATCCTCAACGTCAGGTTAACTCATTAGACATCAGCAAACTTCACACCCCGAAAATGTGTTGCAAAGTTTCCTGCCTTTTCCATACTTCACTGAGACAAAGCTTCACCCATCCACAGATGCATTTGGCTTTTCTTAAATTCTGAATAGTTGAGAGAAGCAGTTTCAAGTTTCTGGTCTTGGAGTAGACATGAACAAAGTGGGAGATGTAGTTTATAGTTTTACGTTGTCGAGTATCACATTCTCGGGTCTGGTTTCTAGTTTCAGATCTTCAAAGAGAAAACAGTATCTTCTGAGATTTATACATTTTTGTATCTTGCAAATGTTGAATAAAACAGTTAATGCACAAACCCATTAGAAAAAAAAATATCTTGATTTCTCAGTTCAGAAATAACACATCTAGAGTTCATGTGAGCAATGCATGTGAACGGTGACAAAGGATAAATCAATTTTTTGGTCCACGGAATGGTGGAGAGTGGCCTTCGCCTTAGCTGAAAGACTACACTACTACAGTAGTTATTAGGGGAAAGGACACTGCAAGGGTGATGGAGATCTATTTAAGCAAGAATAGTAGTGGCATGATTCTGCATAGGATTTGTAGATGTATAATGTGTTTTGGTGGCTTTGTTCACCTATCAGTGAAGGATTATTATCCAGTCTCTGAAGCCCGGGCAGATCTAGTTTATTTGCTTCATCTGTATGCAGTTCATCACATGTCAATGATCGTTAGAGTCCTCAGATATCATGATATGCACGTGTGGTTATTATCCTCATTTTTGTAATAATTAATGCTGCACATGTTAAAGATGTTTTCTAGGAGTGCCATGCAGAAGAGGACTAGGAAATCCATTTATTGAGACAATACATAAAAGATGCCCCGGGAGGCAAAGAGATTGATTGTCAAGAAGGAGGTGAAGATTTTAATGACTATTCTTTTAAGTAAATGATGCCTAGGAGTGTCTGTCTCGCAGCAGCTTTGAAACTGCTGAGAAACTGAGTAGAATAAATGTATGGGTTTTATACTGCTCCATCAAGATTTTGAGCTTTCCCCTCACTATAATTAGGGTACTGTCTACATTTTGTTGGTGGCAGACTCCAGATAACATGCTGCTGAGCAGGATGTTCTGTTTTAGGTGGACAGAGATTTGAAGAACCACAGATGCCTCAAGGAACTCTTCCATCCGTAAGTGTTGTAAGATGAGGTTTTAGCCATGGAACTGCAGTTTGTCACTTACCAGCCCTTGTTTTGGAATGGCATCTCATGAGCTGAGAAAACATTAAGGTATTTAGTGAGGGTAGTATCTGTATGAGAGTAGTTGGTTGAAATGGAAGTATGACTTTTGGTATTGTGGAAGGAAGTGGACTCACAGAATGAAGTGGTGTGTTTAAACTTACCGCAATGTTTGGGAATCCGTGATTCCATTGTGCCCTCATGAATCTCACACAACTGTCTAAATCCAGCTATCTAACACTCTACATGACTTTTGAGGGTCGGAGCAAAGCTTGCCATTGTTTTTTCTGATGTTGTGTTCTGTGGTGATTTCAGCTTGGGTTGTTCTTTGGGTGACATGTACAGTATAAGAAGCATGAAATGTGGTCCACCTCCACACTTAAAATGTTTCCAGACTGGAACTGTGAGTGAATTTAATAAAGTGAAACAGTTCTCTAAAATATGACTAAAGACCATGGATCTAATCGGATAGTGCATCATTTTCACTCAATATTCTTTCAGAGGTGGAAACTAAACTCCCCATAATGCTAGTAAATGCATTCTATTCATACGATTCAAGTAGTAGAATGGATTGCATGTTTTATGATTGGCAAATCACTGGCAATCCACAAATCTTAGTACAACTAACCAGAATCAAAACTCAAGTTTGAAATAGTTAGCATGATTTCACCTCACATCACCTTTAAACCATACAGTAATTTTCAATGTGATTACAGCCACGATCATGTCCCTTGAAAATTAAGTAGCTTTAATTTGTGTTCATGTTTATGGAAATGCTTTCAAATGTTTTAAGATGGTCGACTCAGCAAGTAATTGTGGGAGTGTTTCAGAGATTCCGGAGTGAAGCTAGATTAGAGTCACTGACAGAATAACATAGGTGCAACAATTACAGAATTATATTTTATATAGAATAATATAGGTGCAATATATACAGAATTTATAGGTCAACAATGCAGATGTTATACAATAAATCAATGTAACTAAAAGTCTTTAAAATGTCATAGATGGCATCTAAAGACTACAGAATGAATTACACTTGGTGTATCATGGTCATTTCCGATCTATTCTGCCTTAGTTACATAGTTAGCTACAATTGTTTAATTTTTATGGTCGAACGCAATGTGTTCTGTCCCTGGTGTATCTCTCTATGGGCCTGTAACCACTTCCATGTCACTCCCATCAGTTTGATTGGTTTGTGGGATTGCCTTTTAAAATTTGCTTCATTTCATTAGTGAAAGGCATGCATACGTCAAGCCTTTTCTGTTGTTTAACCCTCCTCGAGCTCACTGATCAACTACTGAAAACATACAAGGCTCGATATTTTCCGTGTGATTTATGGACTACTTTTTCTATTTATTTCGCTGTGCGATCTCCCTGGGCAGTAGTTGAGCACTTTGCATGACATCGACCCTGTTTAATGGATATTTGCACTTTTGCTGGTTACATGGATAATTGCACTTTTGCTGATACGTTTCACTGCAAGGGAAGTTCTATTTCCTGTTGTGTGTCTGCTTTGCGCTGATGGCGGCCGTCGGCTCGCTTATGTGAAACTGTTTTACTTTTCAGTTTATGTGGCAAGAAAAGTCCGGTCAGTTATGTGAAACTGTTTTACTTTTCATTTTCAATTTATGTGGGAGGAAAAGTCTGGTTAGGAGTTTACAGGGCTAATAGCTCTAACTTGAGCAAACGCGAGACCCACTGCATTGCAAGTGCTTGTTAATCTTTTACTATTTCTGTGGTTCTTTTCAGGTTCAACATTATAAAGTGTATTTTCTTAGTCATTTTAAACTACAGGAATTACTGTAGGCCCACTTCGGAACATTCGGATATAATACAATACTAGGATGATACAATAGGGATGTCCGATGTAATATTCATTAGTTGCTGTCCCTAAGTCATATTATTATGAGTTATGTATGTCGTGTTGATTGGTCACCTCTTCTAACCTAGCTTTGTGCATCGGTTTTGTTACTTTAAATGATTAATCCATAGGGCTACAGAAACTCTTTTTAGCACAGCCAGGAGCTGGCATGATATCTGAAGGCCACATGATGGGTTGCACTGTTACTTATTAGCCAAGGGAGATCCTGATGGACGTTTTTACTTGACTGCATTGATTTTTTTTAAAGTTCTCACCTCCTTTATAAATGTTATTTTTCTTTTATTCAGGGTTGAAATAGTCTATTACCATATCAAGTGTATGCATCACTCTGCAAATTTTTGAAATCACAATAACAACAATGGGATCTCTTTACTATGAACTACTTGAACATCTGAATACACTATTGTAAAGAAATGGCTCCCTGTTGCAGTTACCCCCCACTTTTTGCCTGATACTGATGCTGACTTGACTGAGAAGTGTGCTGGGACCCTGCTAACCAGGCCCCAGCACCTGTGTTCTTTCACCTAAAATGTACCATTGTTTCCACAATTGGCACAACCCTGGCACCTAGGTAAGTCCCTTGTAACTGGTACCCCTGGTACCAAGGGCCCTGATGCCAGGAAAGGTCTCTAAGGGCTGCAGCATGTCTTATGCCACCCTAGGGACCCCTCACTCAGCACAGACACACTGCTTGCCAGCTTGTGTGTGCTGGTGGGGAGAAAATGACTAAGTCGACATGGCACTCCCCTCAGGGTGCCATGCCAACCTCACACTGCCTATGGCATAGGTAAGTCACCCCTCTAACAGGCCTTACAGCCCTAAGGCAGGGTGCACTATACCACAGGTGAGGGCATAGGTGCATGAGCACTATGCCCCTACAGTGTCTAAGCACAACCTTAGACATTGTAAGTGCAGGGTAGCCATAAGAGTATATGGTCTGGGAGTCTGTCAAAAACGAACTCCACAGCTCCATAATGGCTACACTGAATACTGGGAAGTTTAGTATCAAACTTCTCAGAATAATAAACCCACACTGATGCCAGTGGTGGATTTATTAAAAAATGCACACAGAGGGCATCTTAGAGATGCCCCCTGTATTTTACCCAATTGTTCAGTGCAGGACTGACTGGTTTGTGCCAGCCTGCTGCTGAGAGACGAGTTTCTGACCCCATGCGGTGAGAGCCTTTGTGCTCTCTGAGGACAGAAACAAAGCCTGCTCTGGGTGGAGGTGCTTCACACCTCCCCCCTGCAGGAACTGTAACACCTAGCAGTGAGCTTCAAAGGCTCAAGCTTCGTGTTACAATGCCCCAGGGCACTCCAGCTAGTGGAGATGCCCACCCCCTGGACACAGCCCCCACTTTTGGCGGCAAGTCCAGGAGAGATAATGAGAAAAACAAGGAGGAGTCACTGGCCAGTCAGGACAGCCCCTAAGGTGTCCTGAGCTGAGGTGACTCTGACTTTTAGAAATCCTCCATCTTGTAGAAGGAGGATTCCCCCAATAGGGATAGGAATGCGACCCCCTCCCCTTGGGAGGAGGCACAAAGAGGGTGTACCCACCCTCAGGGCTAGTAGCCATTGGCTACTAATCCCCCAGACCTAAACACGCCCTTAAATTTAGTATTTAAGGGCTCCCCTGAACCTAAGAATTTAGATTCCTGCAACTTACCGAAGAAGAAGACTGCTGAGCTGAAAACCCCTGCAGAAGAAGAAAGAAGACACCAACTGCTTTGGCCCCAGTCCTACCGGCCTGTCTCCTGCCTTCTAAAGAAACCTGCTCCAGCGACGCTTTCTCAAGGACCAGCGACCTCTGAATCCTCAGAGGACTGCCCTGCTTCAAGAGGAACAAGAAACTCCAGAGGACAGCGGACCTGCTCCAAAAAGACTGCAACTTTGTTACAGAGGAGCAGATTTAAAGACCCCTGCAATCCCCACAAGAAGCGTGAGACTTGCAACACTGTACCCGGCGACCCCGACTCGACTGGTGGAGAACCAACACCTCAGGGAGGACCCTCCGGCGACTCCGAGACTGTGAGTAACCAAAGTTGTCCCCCCTGAGCCCCCACAGCAACACCTGTAGAGGGAATCCCGAGGCTCCCCCTGACCGCGACTGCCTGACTCTAAAATCCCGACGGCTGGAAAAGACCCTGCACCCCCAGCACCTGAAGGATCGGAACTTCAGTGCAGGAGTGACCCCCATGAGGCCCTCTCCCTTGCCCAGGTGGTGGCTACTCCGAGGAGCACCCCCCTTGCCTGCCTGCACCGCTGAAGAGACCCCTTGTTCTCCCATTGATTTACATTGCGAACCCGACGCTTGTTTGCACACTGCACCCGGCCGCCCCCGCGCTGCTGAGGGTGTACTTTCTGTGTGGACTTGTGTCCCCCCCGGTGCCCTGCAAAACCCCCCTGGTCTGCCCTCCGAAGACGCGGGTACTTACCTGCTGGCAGACTGGAACCGGGGCACCCCCTTCTCTCCTTTGAAGCCTATGCGTTTTGGGCACCACTTTGAACTCTGCACCTGACCGGCCCTGAGCTGCTGGTGTGGTGACTTTTGGATTGCTCTGAACCCCCAACGGTGGGCTACCTTGGACCCCAATCTGAACCCCGTAGGTGGTTTACTTACCTGCAAAAACTAACATTACTTTACCTCCCCCAGGAACTGTGAAAATTGCACTGTGTCCACTTTTAAAACAGCTAAATGTGTTTTATGTAAAAAGTATATATGCTACTGTAATTATTCAAAGTTCCTAAAGTACTTACCTGCAATACCTTTCAAATGAGATATTACATGTAGAATTTGAACCTGTGGTTCTTAAAATAAACTAAGAAAATATATTTTTCTATAACAAAACATATTGGCTTGGAATTGTCTCTGAGTGTGTGTTCCTCATTTATCGCCTGTGTGTATGTACAACAAGTGCTTAACACTACTCCTTTGATAAGCCTACTGCTCGACCGCACTACCACAAAATAGAGCATTAGTATTCTCTTTTTGCCACTATCTTACCTCTAAGGGGAACCCTTGGACTCTGTGCATGCTATTCCTTACTTTGAAATAGCACATACAGAGCCAACTTCCTACAACTATGAACGCACATTTCATTGCTCATTGCTGAAGCGTTTTCTCAGAGAACTACCTAACAAAGGAGATAAGTCTCAGTAAATACAGTTATTTTACCCTTCACCTTCAGACATCTTCAGCAAACACCACCATCTGAAACTAAATCAAAGAGAAGTACTCATCTTAAATGTTGTTTGTTTCAAAACCCATAAAACATGGTAAGTGGTAAATGCGGGGGTGGGCGGTCGGTAAAGTCGCTTTGTGATGCTGGGAATAGTCCAGAAAATTAAAAAATTTAGAAATGATGTCAAACAGTCCTGCTCCTGTGACAGTTGACAACTACCTTTAAAAAAGAAATAAATAACGTTTTTAAATAATTGCCTCGGTCCAAAAACGCACTTTACATTTTCCTCTCTGCAAATGGATCTATAATCTCTAGATTACAGTGTTTCTATAGTAAAGCATTTTGTCTATTCTCCAAATCATTTTGTTTTTCAGTTCATTTAAATTGGATATATGCAGAGGATTTTTTCCTATGACTAGATATGAAAGCCTCGGATGTGATGTTGTTAGAGTAAAATATAGGCATCATAAAATTATGAAAACCTTCCTAATGGAAAAATACACATAAAATGCAGATAATGCCATGTATTTTCCACAAATGAAAATGATCTCTGGTATACTTATACGTCTTGAGGGGAGGAAACACACTGCCTTGCATTTGCCACTAAATTACCCCAATGGATTGTGGCAAATGCAGTTCTAGTTAATGCTCACCTTATTTGAAAGTCTTTACTTTTCACTATTGTAGGTGGAGCCAGTGCTGTGCATTTCTAGACACGTGTTTCACGATGTTTGTCATTTTTAAGTATGCAGTATCACTTTAAATGTGGGGGTTCTGGCAATGCTCCTCACAGTTTTCTCAGGTTTCTGTACCACTCCCAGAGTGCAGGTGCACCACAATGAGCCTGTCAGCCTAACAACTTAACAAGGAGCCAATCAAAAACAAGCATTTGCAATTCAATAGGGTCTCGCATTTCTCTGAGTTACAGCTATTAGCAGTTGTAAACTCCCAAACGGACTTTTCTTGCCACATTAAATGGAAAAAAACTGCGCGATCGTGCTGCTAAAGTTCACTCGTACGGACAGTTGAAGACGACATGCAGGTATTAAAAAAAAGCAAATGCAAAAAAAGAGCAGTTCGCTCGTAGTGAAACCTATCGGCAAAAGTGCAATTATGTACGTAACCAGCAAAAGTGCAATTAACCAAGTAACAGGGTTGATGTCTTGCAAAGCGCTGGACTTCTGCCAAGCGAGATCGCGCTGTGAAAAAAAGATAACAAGTAGTCCACAAAACTGCCAGGAAACAGCGAGCCGCGCATGTTTTCAGTACTTGGTCGCTGCGCTCGAGGAGGGCAAGCCACCAGAAAAGGCATGACGTATGTGTGCCTACCACTAATGAAAGCAAGCAGATTTTGAAAGGCAAGCCCACGAACCAATGAAAGACACTGACGTAACATGGATGGGGCTCCGAGCCCTTTTCTATCTACTAAAGCGTCTCGCAAGCTAAATGCGTGCGCAAGCGCATGCGATGCAGGCTCAACCCTCAAAAAGGGGTAAGGAGCACACTGTGTGGCATACCAACATACAGTTAGCCCAGATGCATTGTGTACATGCAGTGCATGATAAAACTAATTTTAGTTGAAAGAGCTTTAGTTTTTTCCATTGTTGGTGCAGCAAGCGCTGTGTATTTCTGGACGTGTTTCAGGATGTTTGTCCTGTCCAGTAGAGAGTAACACTTTCAATTTGGGGGTGCTGGCAACGCAGCCCACAGTTTTCTGTACCACTCCCAGAGTTCAGGTGCATCCCACTGAGCTTGCCAGTCCAATAACTTTCTAGTTAATTACACAGTTTACATTAGTTGTACAAAAATGTAGTAATGAAGCTCTTGTACCTTGATCTCAATGCATTTGGAGTATTTAAGTACTTTTATGAGTTGCGCTATCACTTACTATTTATATACAGACAAAAGAAACTTACAAATAGTATTTATGTCTATCGTTTTGTACTAAACAAATTTATCTACCTAATAATGTAAAATAAAATTGGTACTAACGCCTAACTACTTATTTTAAGAAATTGTTGGAACTCATGTTAGTGATCCATTGTCTTTTGCATCAAGGTGGTTCTTCATCCTAACAATCAACTGATAAACTGCATGCTGAGGAGTGTTTATTGGAGTTCTTTTTATCCTTTCTTCTGTAGTTCTCTTGATCTTAACCCTTACATTAATGAAAATCCCATGTCCTAATCGTCATTACTCTCTCGCAATTATACTTCACCACTCTATCTCTCACATGCCATCATCTAAAATGTCCTATTTCTAGAAAAACATGATCAATGCATTATTTCGTTTAACACATGGAAGCAATAATTCAATACTTTACCCCAAAATCAATCTGTCTGCCCTCACAATTTTCCCCGGTTTCCTTCTTGTTGTGAAGTTGGAATAGCTCCCAAAATCTGCAAGTGAATTTGTGAATTTAATAAGACTTCTATTGCCACTTCTTGAAATATCACCCCCACATCGTGCAATGCATTGTTTACAGCCCTGCCATTATGGTAAAAAACTGAAAGATAACTCTTCTGTTGACTAATGTGAAAGTGCCCAGTCTAAGATCACCAATGCAATTTTGTTGTTCCTGCCATGAGACTATGTGACCTGCTTTCATGTAGCACTTTTCTTCCCATTCCACAGGCAACAGCTATAGAAGTTTGGACAACCAGGTGTTGTCTATATTCAAAGCCTTTTTCCGTAGTGCATGGAGCAGTACAAGGCTGGAAGCCCCATGCTAGAAAGATTCAACGATAAACAGTGTTTACAAGGCTGGGAGCCAGGCATGCTATATTACGGTAAAAGCTTGTTAGTGGCAATACTGATCTGAAAATTAACCTTGGAAGCCTAATCCATACTGTGTCACCTGGGGACACTGAGGTCAAACTTTGTTTTTCAAACCAAAGGATATTCAGTCTTTAGTTTCTGTTGCAAACACCTGGCACACATGAGCCCTAACTTGACATCCAGCCACTGCTTGAATCAAATTATACAGGACTATGCTCAAAACCAGCCAGTGCCTCTGGTTACAACAGATGTCTTGTATGATAGTTACATTGCAGTTCAATCTGCCTTCTGCATGTTTCGCTCCTCCTTTCTTATCCCCCATCATAGGGCACTTGCCCCTGTGAAGACATCTTTAAATAGTATGTAACTAAGATGATAATGTCTGAAGTGAACCAATCATTCAACTATACATTTACTCAAAGTGAGAAACAGCTTCACAGAAACAGACATTCAAGGAAAACTAGCAACCAGATTTTGTAGATTTCAGAAAGATGACATATGTTGAATTGGTGGCTATGGCTCTGCTATGGTTCCTTGGATAGAGCAGACCAAAGAAAGCAGCAGATTGGCTGTTAACCCAACCCATGTGTAGATGCCAAGGTTTGACCATGCCCTTGGTCACAGCCATTTGCTCATGGTTTACACCTCTCAGACCACATAATTACCTTCCTACTTTATTCATATTTATATGATTTCAAACCAGACACTTATACTTGCCTTTACAATGGCTTCTCCAAGAACAAGGAAAGGAAAGAGCAGTGCAACAGCACAACAGGGATATCAGAACAGCACCTTTGACAAGTACACACATTGTAGAACAACCTACAACCTTTAGGGATACTTGTATTCAGGGAAACCCAGCTATGGGTAGCCTAGTAGTCACACTCACTGACTCTCTCTCTGCCCCTCTCTCTTTACCTCTTTTTCTCTCTCTGTCTCTCTCTCCGTCTCTCTCTCTCACACATACACATACACATACACACACACACACACCAATTACACTCAGGGAGTGGAAAGAAGGAGGCAGACATGGCATATATGACTCCATGCCAAATGCCTCTGGCAAATAAATGAGAATGAATCTTCTGAACACTCTCTCCTCTTCTACCCTGTATACAGGAACAGCCCCTTCACTATGGTGAAGAAGCATCACCCCACTACTAAAAGGCAGCAGAAAAATAAAATGCTAATAAATTATTATCATTTCATTTTTCTGCTGAGTCTAGGGCAAGGGAGGGCCAGCATCCTCCGCGTCAGAAGGGAGGGGGAGTAGTGGTGCACTCTAAGTGTGCATGTCAGTTTGGCCGGCCGTCTGAGTCCGGCTAAACTGACATGCACACTTAGAACTCTCCACCCAAGCTGTATTTCACAGCCGGGTGGAGGCCACTTGCAGGCTCCTGCTCCTTCCCTGAGCGGCATTTCATCCCGCTAAGGACATCCCAGCACTTCTCTCATGCTGTATAATAGCATGAGAGAAGCGTCTGAATTGTGTGGGAAGGGGAGCACCGCAAGCACGAGGTGGCAAGAGCAGCAGGAGCAGCGGAGGCGAGGCAGTAGGTAAGTGTAATTTTTTTTATTATTATTGCCTTCCCTCCCCGCTCTGCACACTGCCCTACCAGCCCTTCCTGGCAGCAGCCGCCACTGCCTGTATATTGAAATATAATTAACACTGCCTACATGACTGGCTCATATGAAGACATAAGGCTCCTATTTTAGACCCAGAAATATTTGAATATTGGATTAATTTCCCCTCGCACCGCCTCGATTACAAGCAATATAATTTAAAAAAAGTGTTATGGGATTGCCCCTACTTCTTCTTCAGAATGTCCAGCTCGCCATCATGCTAGGTCAATTCGTTCGACATACAGCGTGCGTTAGAATTTCCCATGTTTCTTTTTATTCCCAGCCCAAACCATAAAAGGTCGGACATCTTATTTAAACGCCTAATTCATGACATTGATCCTAAATGTTCTGCTTTCTGCCACAACAATGAACATGGTGTAATATATATTTCTATGCTTTGTTATCATCCCACGATGTGCTATGCCATGGTTCCTATTTTATGTGATATCTATTGGTTACTGTGGGCTTACAACTGGTGGGCACCATTTTCACATTTTTCATATATACTCTTGGTAAGTGCGTCAAAGATGTATTAATAATGCACGGGTCCAGTGAAAATGGTTTAATGCCACTACTGTAAGTGTGCTACTGTTTCCCACTTAAAAACATTGCACACTGTAAACAAAGACATCTAGGGATTGCAGGATTTAATGCTGATGCGGCCCCCTTTTTTTCTTGTATTAGTTTGAGTTTAAAAAGTCAATTTTATCTCTCGTGTACGCTCACTCAATGTTCTTCAGTTCAGATTCTGAAAAACAAGTTCTTTGTTGTTGCTCAGTGTTTCTCACTCTTCTCTGGAAGCAGTTCTGACCCCTTGATCCGTGAACTCACTGAGCTGTGAACTGAACTGAAGTTCGATGTTTTGTATGAAGAAACATTTCAAAAGAAAGTCGGATTTGTCTCCTGGTAGAATGACACTTAATGCGGACTCTGAGCACAGGTTCTCTGGTCTAATCAGTTTGACATTCAGATTCTCCAACTACTAAAAGTGTTATAGCTAGAAAAAAAAGTGTTATAGCCAAGGCAGCAGGCACAGGAATTTTACTGATAGATTTTAACACAATTTTATACTTTTTTTATTGTATGCCTAAAGCATGATAGCCTTGGCAGGTCCGGGTGGCTCGTTTGATGTGGGCCTTGATTACTGATAAGGAAGATACTACATTATGCAATGCCTGTATAAAAATGTGATCAGTGCTAGCACTAAAACATGTTTGATCTACCTCTCCTTGACAATACCTGCAATGCTCACGTTACTCGTAATACACAAGTTATGAAGTAATCATCCTAACAGTTCCAACTTTATAAATCGTCAGGATATCTCGATCATCAATTCCAGCACTTGTATTATACCACGATCTCTTTTCAATTAAATACCAGGGGTATTTTAGCAGAATGCATTACTCTGCCAATGACCTTTGGATCAGTGGGAGGATTAAACAAGGTAACAGTCAATAATCATTTAATTTACAGTGTAACCAATCTGGCCACAGGATAAAGGCCCAAAACAGAAATAAAAGCTTTTATTACAAATTAACACTTAGGTTAATGTAAACAAATCTCAAAAACATGGTGTAATGACACAGAATAACAATTGGGTAACCAAACTCTCTGATGAAATGTAGGCCCATTAACATAGGAACAAACCAAAAACTTAGTAACAGCAATACAAAATATCAGAAGTAGGATTTGATACTCTGAAAACAATCTCTGGTTCACTCTTTTACACACTAGTGCAAATTTAAATTCATCTAGCTAAGTTGAACTACGGACAGTTAGGGAGATTCTCTTAAAACCTGACCTACTGAGAAAGAAAAATCTAACTAGAAAAAACAAGGACAAAAAGTAAGGTTTAAAAATAAAACAAAAAGGATTTGAAAAAACGAAGGGGAATTCTCCAGCAATTCAGAAGCTCCGTTAAGATTCTTCTTGGAAAGTCAAGGGTAGGCCTAACACACTCAGCAAAGCATGGGGCAAAGGGGTATGTCAGAGGTCTGTAACTCTCAAAGTCTAAAGGAAATCTGCTCTATAATCAATTAGTAAATGCCCTAGTTAATAGCACAAAATCAGTCAGGTAAAGCCTTCTTCATCACCCCACTACAGCACCATTATATTCTCCTGACCCAGAGTGCAACTTGTAACATCACCTGCAGCTTCCCACAGCAGTCCTGAGAATGCTGCTACCCTGGTCTTCTGGATATATTTTTCAACATGTATGAATGAGGGATTATCATTTCACTCTTGAGCTCCCAACATTTCACATTCAAGGCACTTTTCTCAGACTGTCTATTAGTAAAACATTAGTACATCCATTTTCCAAACTAACATTTTATAAAAATGCACCTGCAATGAAAATGACACATTAGCAGAAATTAAAAACAGTTTGTCACGTTAACGAGATTCAGACCTAGCTAATGCACATTTAATTTTAAGTTATACTGTGCACATATTAAATTCTACATTAATATGAATGTGAACTACATTTTCTAAATCAGGATTGCATGATACCGTTAATAAGAATGCGGGCTTTACTCATACATGAACACAAATGTGCCACAGAAGTTCTCCTTAGGTGCCAAACATTAGTGCACACATTACATACATTGTTATCATTTTAGATGCAAATTGTTAGAAAAGGGGGTCTCTAGTTGGCAGTCAGTTTACACTCTTTCCAAACAGGGACCCTCACACTAGTCAGGGTAAGGGAGTCACACACCTGAGATGATCCCTGCTCACCCCCTTGATAGTTTGGCACAAGCAGTTAGGCTTATCTCTGAGGCAATGTGTAAAGTATTTGCACAAACACATACAGTAACACAGTGAAAGCACCAAAAAAGAACTCCACACCAATTTATTGCCAATATTTATCTAAATCAAACAAGACCAAAATGACAAAAATCCAACTTGCATAAGCAAAGATATGAATTTTTAAAAAGTAAAAGAGTCTTAATCCATAGAAATCAATGGAAGCATAGTTTTAGCACAAAGTACCTTGTGTGCGTCAAAAATAAAGCCACATGGGAGAGCGTGCATCGGAAAAGCAAGCGATGTGTTGATTCCTTCCTTGCAAGTGAGGCTGTGCATCGATTCTTTCCCCGCTGGGTAAGCGATGCATCGATTTACAGACAAGCAGCATCAGGTCTGTGCAGTGATGTTGAAGATTTTGATGTGTAGGGACGATGTGTGGAAAACCTGGACCCACAGCAGTGATGGATCCGTACTGAGCTGGCAAAGCGTCAACTTCCCTGATCCTGCATCGATATTTAAGCCCCGGTCCAGGCGCTGAGTCAATTTTTCTTCCGCTCTGCTCAAGTGCGTGGATTTTCACCTTGGGTTCACCAGCTTCTCCTTTCAAGGGCCCAGGAACTGGATGTGGCACCTCTTAGGAGGGAATGGGTCTCAGCAAGAGAGCACAGGTTCTGGCAGATGACGTCTTTGATGGCACTGAGACTTCAGAACAGGGGGAAAGTTATTTTCACAACTTCACAAGAGAAACTTCACAAGCAGGATTTCAGAAAGCAAAGTCCTGTCCTTTAACTTCCAAGACTGAAGCAGGAGGCAAGCAAAGCAGCACGCAGAGTGGCAGGTCCTCTGCAAGCATTGAGCTCCTCTCCTTGGCAGAGGTTCCTCTTGATCCACAAGTAATGTAAAGTTGTCGGGTAAGTAGTCCACTGCTTATGCTCATTTCTACCTTTGAAGCAGGCAAACTTAAAAAAAAAGTCTTTGTAGTGCACAAGACCCTGCCGCTCCACTTCCTGCCCCCAGACACACTCTAGGGGGTTGGAGATTTTTTTGTGTACAGACATGCAAAGCCCAATTCAGGTGCAAGTGCCTGCTCCTCCCTCCACTCTAGTCCAGGAAAACTCATCAGGATATGCAAGACACACCTCAGCTCCCGCCACTGAAACCATGGCGGTAGGCACTATCACTGCCAGAGAATTCCTTCCCTGGTACTGATAGGGGTCTCCCCGCCCCCTCCCCCTCCCCAGAGTCCTCTCACACCCTCCTCCTCCCTCCCCCTCCCTCTTTCTCCTGACCCCCGCACATTTACACACATACACACACATACACACCCATACACACATGCATACACACATTCACCCACGCATTCATACATTCATACACACTCACAGCAACACTCACGAACATAAATCCAGGCACACACGCAATCTCATGACACAACATGCATGTACACTCACACACACTCATGCACACACACATTACACATGAATGCATGCATTCACACACAGTCACACACACCCCCACTCACGCATACAACGCCCCCACCCCCTCTCCTGTCGGAGAACCCAACTTACCTGCTTGCAGGGGGTCCTCCGGCAGGAAACGGGATGCGGCGCTGCTGCCAGCAGCATCATCCACCAGCAAAACACTGCCAGGCCGTATCATGGAACATGATACAGTAGGCGGTGTTTTGCTGGCGTGGTGCTGCTGCTGGCAGCAACGCCACCTTACCGCCGTCCACCGCCATGACTGTAGACGGAATTCCACCAGCCTTCTGGCAGAATTCCTTCTAGGGTCATAATGCCATGGATGGTCGGTAGCCACGGCAAAAGTATGTTGGCGGCCATCGCCGTGGCGGTAGGCGGCATTTACCGCCAATCTTAAAATGAGGGCATATATGTTCACGGAATGTTTATATGACTGCAGCTGTAGGTATACAGATGTAAAAAAAAGCCAATTAACATAACAATTTTGCGGAAGATAGATTATCTAATTGGCGGAATACTAGAAAGTGCCTTGTTTCTTACAGTGCTATGCAGAATTGTGTGCTACCTCCAGTTCTATAGCAATGAGGCAAAATTTGCATTATGATGTTGCGATCAAGTACACTATGACGTGCAAACACACAAGGGTCCAGATTCATTATGCAGCACATTGGCATTTAATTCTGTTTTCTTCTATGGGTCTGTGATACCTGGGTATTGCATTAACAATGATCTCTTATTTTAAATTAACAAACTCACATCCTTGATTATCATTGTCATATAATTGTGTGTTACTTAGCTCTGCTTCCTTAGTGCCTGGCCATATGCCAAACTAAGGCCCATGTTTACAAGTGGCCTGCACTGCCAGTTCCTCACTTTTTGTGACGCATCGCTGGCGCAGGCTGCACAGCTATGTCTACAAGGCCATGCAAGCCTCTTTGCACTTTGGCATTCTTCAGGGTGTCAAAAGCGTTCTGGCATGCCTTCATCCAGATCACCTATCTGGGCTGCTTTTAGAAGTCAGAACTGTCAAAGGAGCAACAAGGGCGCTATACTCCTTGACAAATCTCCCATAGTATCTAGTGAGGCCTAGGAAGTCTCTCATCTCTGGCTGAGTCTTGGGGGGTTTCCAAGCCAGAAAGATTTGAATTTAGGCCTGGTGGTGCTGCACCTTGTGTCCACCCTCTTGGTGTTCCAAGTAGACCACTAAGCCCTGCTCTATCTTGCCCCTACTGGCCTTTATAGTTAGGCTATCCCTCTACCGAAGCACAGTGCTGGGGTGGCACAGGTGGCACTCCCAGCTATAACTGAAGACCCCAAAGTTGTATAGATAGGCAGCACTGAAGTTCTCCTATTCAGCTAGAGCCTGGTTGACCAACCTCTGGAAGGTGGCAGGGGCATTCTTCAACAACCCGAAGGGCATTACCCAGAACTGGAAGTGTCTTTCTGGGGTAGAGAACACAAACCTCTCCTTGACCCCCTTGTACAAAGCAATCTGTCTGATCCCAGATGTTAAATTAAACATGCTGAGGAACTTGGCAGTTCCCAACCGATCTATGAGCTCATTAGCTCTGGGGTTACGGTGTGCATCAGTCGTGGTGACTGCATTGAGCCTCTGGTAATCCAGGTAGAGTTCTGGGGTGGTACCTAGAGGAGCAGCCAAGGAAACCAACCCCACTGGACTGGACCAAAGACTTTCTCAATGACCCTAGCTCCAGCATTTTGGAGACTTTCTCCTTTATGCTAGCTCTCACCTTATCACAAAGCCTGTAGATTTTACTCTTCACAGGCATACTGTGGTCAGTATCAATATCATGGGTACATCATTCACTGAGTCCTGGGGTAATGGAAAAGAAAAAGCAAACTGGCCCAAGAACTGGCAACAGTCTCTATGTTGTTATAGGATCATGGTAAGGGAGAGGTTGACACCCTCCTCAGACCCATTCTGCTTTTTGAAAAAAGGAGGTTGGGAAGAGGTTTACTCTCCTCCTCCACTCCGTCATATTGCCTTCATCCTCTCAAAGTGGAGATTGAGGTGATAGATGTGTAAAACCCTTAAAGGGCTCCTGAGAGCCTTGAAATTCACCAGGTAGGTGACCTCACACTTGTGTTTTTTCGCCTCATAGGGACCATACCAGCAGTCTTGTATGGAGGGCCCTGGGCTCCACAGGCTCCATCATTCACACTTTCTGACCGGGTTGAAACTCGACCAGAGTGGCCTTCTGGTCATACCACTGTTTCATGATCTCCTGTCTGGCTTCTAGATTCTTCTTAGCCCTCTTCCAGAAGTGCTTCACCTGGGTATGGAGTGCCAGCCTGTAGCTGACCATATCCTAGGGGGTTTCCCTAGGAGCTTGCTCCCAAAACGTCTTCACCAGACTGAGAGGCCCTCATACAAGGTTCTCGTATAGAAGTTCAAAGGGACTGAATCCTACCACCTTCTGTGGAAGCTCCCTGTATGCAAACAACAGGCTTGGCAGCAGGATGTCCCACTTCCTCCTCAAGGGTTCTAATAGGCCTATGTTTATGCCCTTTAGGGTGTTGTCAAACATTTAAAAATTCCCACTAATTTGTGGATGGGAGGGTGTGGAGAACTTACACGGTTACCCCACACTCCTTCCACATGAACTTCATGATTACTGACATGAGGTTGGTACCTCAGTCAGATACTAGTTTTTTGGGGAACTGCACATGGTTAAATATCCCCATGAGTGCCCAGCCATCAAAGGTGTGATCACTTTCCTCAGAGGTATAGCCTCCAGGTTCTAGTTGGCAATGTCTACTAAGACCAAGATTAACCTTATGTCCAGGGCTGTCTTGTATTCCAAATGACCAACAATATTGATGCCCACCCACTCAAAGGGAGTGTCAACGAAAATGAATGGCTGCAGGGGAGCCTTGCACTTCCCATCTAACTTCCACTGGCCTGGCAGGTAGGGCATGACCTGCAGAACACATCTGAGGTCATCTTCATACAGGGCTAATAAAAGTGGGTGACAAGCCTTTCAAAGGTCTTGACCTGCTCTAGATTATGAACTTCATGAGCCAGCTCCAGTGGAAGGCCCTTTAGCACTGGGGAACCACCAACAGAGAGGTTGCACTAGGCTCAGGAACCTTAGACTTACTATACAGGAAACCCTTCTCCCAATATATCAATATATATAGGTGTCGCCAGCTGCCTTGGCCTCGGCCTGCCACCGTAAACCCTCCAGTATAGGTCATTCCATGTAGGCCTTGCAGAATATCTCTCTAGTGGGACCCTTTTCTTCCTGCCAGCTGGTCAGTTCAGGTAGGTTTCCCAGAGTGACAATGTTCTCCCCTGTGTGTTCCGTTGTGTCGCCCTGAGGCTCAGCCTCCTCCCAGACTGCAGGAGTTTCAGGGGCAGATTTCCAGCACCCCTTGCCCTAACTCTTTCTGGCAGGCACCTGGGCCATTCTTCCAGGCTAGAGGTCCTTCTGAATACCCTCTCGGTGGTCATGGACAGTGTGGTCAGGCACACCTTCTCAGGCAACCCTAACATCTCCAGGTGTGACCCGAACTCCACCTCTTTCCGGATGGTGTGCCCTAGGTCTCTGCTAAGCAAACAATCTACAGGCATGTATGGACTCACAGCACACTTCAAGGAACCTGAGACCTCCCCCACACTCAAAGGGAACCAGAAACACTGGATAATAGTGCTCATGTTTGCCAGCTACAATAAACTGGTGGAATGTATTAGGGTCTAATGCTCGGAGGTCACCAGAAGACATCTGACAGTTGTCATGCTGGCTCCAGTGTGTCTTACAGCCTTTACCCTCTGCCCATTGACGGTGACCCACTGTCTGTATTTCTTAGTATTACTAGGCATGTGAATTACGTGTGAGCAGAGCTCACAGAGTTCAACTCTGTGGAATTCCATGGAGTTGGCTTAAATCTCCATGGAATTCCACAGAGTTCTGTGTGCGGTGGAGTACGCCTGCCCTAAACCTATTCTGTTCACTTTTAATGGCTTTTCAAAGCAGAGCCGCTCATTAGGTCCAAGCCAGCAAAATACCTGGGTCCGTGGTTCAACCATCATGGGGTAATCATTAGTGCTGACACATTACCAGTCTCAATCATATTTCTGTCGGTTTTCGTCAATCCGGGGGGGGGGAGGGGAGCACTAATTTGCTTCCCTAAGTGCTAGCTTGCGAGAGTAGCTCTCCCTCCATTCCGGAGCAGAACCTCATGTCTACAGAAGCTGTATTAGTCGATATTTCATGCACGTGTCACCTTACAATGGAATTGCTGAAGGTTGGCCAATCATTATTTTCAATCTGTTAGCAAACCTCTCAGTTTACAAGGGTCCCCTCCATAGTTTGAAAGCTTTTTCATCAAATTAACTTGCATCTCACCCGATATTGTGAGGAAAGATTAAAGAGTGAAGCTTTGTAACTCCTGCCCTCAGTGTACAGCGCTGCAGGGCATTGGCGTTCCTGCACTTTGAATTGAAAGCTGCAACAGTGACTTTTGAACACAGCAGCCCAGCTCTTTGCTTCACCCAGCAAGCTTTGCACTTCTGAGACTGTGGTCATTTCTTAGTGGCACCCTGGCCCGAATATTCCTGATCTCTAGAAGAGCGCTAAGAAGGGTCAGGCCTGGTTAGCCTTTCCTGACCATATTTAGCGCTTCCGAGATTGGGAGCATTCAGGTCAGGGCCCTAGGCAGTGAAAGCTGACATTTCAGGCCTCTGGTGCTGACACAGCCCACCAGTCTGGCGCCTGCTGCTCTCAACCACACCTGAATTCTTCCCTTCATCAATTGCCCTCCTTCACAAACTTGCTACGGACGGTCAAGCAGACCCTTTGTCTTGCACCAGCCTTGCGATTGCTTCTTGTGCACTTACACACAGCCTCAAACCTCTCTTTAGGGCCCAGCACTTGCAGCAGCAAACCAGCTCACCACCAGCAGCCTGGTATTTTCACAAAGTACCTAGTCTGGCTTGCCACTGGGCTCTAAAGCACTCTCTCATGCCACACACATCTCTATCTGGTGGGGGCTGCCAGACTATCACTCAGCATACAGCTGATGCTCTCCAGGTCTCCAGCTCTCTCTGCTGGCCTCAGCACGTCCCCGATAACACCACTTCCTTTCACAGGGACTCCGTGGAGACAGGTTCTTTTTAAGTGGAGCTCTGACAACAAGTTTCATTTTTTCTAAGCACAGATCCCTCCACCCCCTCATATGCAAATTCTGTCAATGCCAAGTGCCGGCCTCCGTGTGCATATAGAGGAAAAAGCAAAACAAGTGTCTTATCTGGGTCGCAGGATCCCTGTTGCCAGCGGCCCGGCTCTCTGCCTCCCTTTGCACCCTGGTCCTGGGCAGCTGAGGACAGTGAAAGGAGGAAGGCCTGGATCTGGAGCTGGTGCAGGTGCAGCCCCACAGCTTCCAGCAGCTCCATGCTGCCGACATTGGGCCTGTGAGGCCCAAAACTGCGCTGCAGTGTGCACGCGGTGAGCTCTACTCCGCTGCTGGGGTTTCGGGCTGAACTCTGCGCTCCAAGTGGAGCATGAAGTGCCAAAAACTTCATTAACTCCCCCAACAGAATGGAGCTCACCACCCACCACTAATGTGAACCCTTGGAACCATCTTTCCATCACCCAGGGACACAAGAGTAACATCTACACTACCCCTATACAATCTGGGTAAAATTACTTTGCAAGCGCTAAACTAGACAGCCCTGGTGTCTGCTCACCAGTTGGGGCGGAGCCCACTTGGGATACTTGGCACTCCTTGTAACACCCAACATGTTGGCCCTGATGGCACTTAGGTGGTGCCTACCCTGAGGACTTATTATCAGGGAACCACTTCTGTTTCTCTTCAGGCAGGGACTGAGAGTACTGACACTTAGAACTAGTTTGGGGACCTTTAGATGTCTCCTTGTTTTTACGTTTGTTTCCTCCCCTTCTTCTGTTGAGGACCATGCCCACCCCCATGGTGATTACCCCCAGGTACCCTCTTGTGCACATTGGTGCTGAGCCAACAGTTGCCTCCTTGTCAAGCTCCATGGGGTCAGTGAGCTTACTACCAATCAATCGTTGGTGCAGCTCTAGAAAATAATTACTGAACATGTGCTCTCTTGCAAACAGATCATACAGCCTCTTGTAATCATTCACCTCACTGCCCCTCACCTAACCTTCCAGTGCCTTGCAAAAGGAATCCACAAAATCCACCCCGTACTGCTGGGGCAACTCCTGCCTGTCCCTTAACTTCTGCCTATTTTTTTCAGGGGTGAGGCCATATGTCCTTAAAAAAGGATTATTTCATGGGGGATACCTCATCCTGCCCCCCCTTCTCAAGGAACAGTAGGGTGTCTCCACCCTCACTAGGGATATGTTTCCAGAGACTAGCCCCACCCAATCCTCCTTAGGGATCCTATGACCTGTAAAGCTACCTCATAAGCTTCAAACCACTTGTCAATGTTGTCCGCACAACAAAGTCAGGTACTCGGCCTTTAGGAATATGGCCCCTCTTGCCTCGAGAGGGCCTTCTAGGTACCCTACCATCATTACTGCTGGACCCATGCCTGTCTCGCCTTGATGTCCAGTACCTTCAGACTCACTTCATGAGCTAATAACATTTTTCTCTTCTCTAAGGCTCTCTCAGCCTCCATGGCCAGTTTATTCCCCTCAATGGTCAGTTTCTTTTCCTCCAAGGCAATTTTCTTTTTCTCTGCCCCCATTGCCAGTTTCTTATCCTCTACTTCTTAACTGGGCCATCTGCAGCCTAAACTTCTTCTCTGCCTTCCTGTCTGCCAATTTCTCTGGGGGGAGGCCTTGAGAAGACAAATTGCTCTCTTCTCTGGCAGGGAAATCCAACTTGGTGGTCAAAGTTGTCTCCCTCAGATAAATGCTGTATCTCAGGACATGTATCCAAGCCCTGCTCTGGCTCCACCATATAATTTTCTCTATCCTGGTCCTCAGTCATGACTGCCAACTGGTGAGCCTCCATCCATGCCCCCACAATCTTTTTGAGCTCTGCCTTCATGGAGCTCCTTTTGGTGGGCAACCCTCTCTCCAGGAAAAATTCCTTGAGCTTAGCCACAGTGTAGTTCTCCAGATCGAGGAGCTCCAACCCCATACTTGCAGGTCAAACAGTCAGGTTGAGTAAGGGTAAATCAAGTACAATTTAAAACTCAAATTGGTCTCAGATTATTTATCTGAAATTGTCTATGTAGCAAAAACTGTGCGGAACTGCACAAACACAAGTACTAATCCTCATCTCTGATCACCAATGTGAGAAATTGGGTTACTGGTACAGAAGGGGGTGAAACCCTACTCAAACAGCAACCACAGTCCTAGTCAGGGTGAGGCACAAGCAAACCCCAAATTAACCCTTGCTCAATCCTCTGGTAGCTTAGCACAAAGCAGTCAGACTTAACCTACAGGCACTGTGTAAAGTAAGTCTTGGAAAGGGCGTACAGCTTCATGGAGCCTTTTTTGCCTACATTCTGCAGCTTTGCCCCACTGGATATTTTCAACTTCCCAAAAAGGACAAAGTCTGAACATAGAAATCTTCACTGTGGCTTTAGAGGCCCCCCGGCAATGATGCCTCCTCATAAGACACCACCGGCTACCTGCCTTGCTGAACTTTACCTTTCCAGGTAAAATACTTCAAAATATATTCTAAGTACAAAGGCAGGCAGAGACTGGTCCCAATCCACCTTGTTTATCTGAATCGTGCTCCATCGCGGTCAGCTGTACCTTTTGACTTTGCCCTGGCCTTGCACAACTAGATATCCGCAGTTGGCGCTTTGATATTTTAGGTGCTCTTTTTCACCTAAAACTTTAAAAATTCATAATTCTGGTTCCACTGATTGGATTTAATTTATTTAGTGTAATTGTATTTATAAAATTTTACTCTATTTTCCTAAGTTGGTGTGGGATTTGTCTCTAGTGTTTTCACTTTATTTCTATTTGCGTGCTGTATGAATCCTTAACACAGTGCATCAAAGGTAAGCCTCATTGATTTTGTGCCAATCTACCATTGGGGTTAAATCCAGGTTAAGTTAGTGACTTTTGTGGTTCACCCTGAAAAGGATTGTGGTTGTTACTTAAGAAGAGCTTCACCTCCCCCAACCAATAACCAAATTTCTTGCAGTTCTGGACCCTAACAAGTTTGTAAATGATCCCCTTCAATGCTCTCTGATTCCTGAATTCTTTACACATCCTTTTCTTAAATGGAATATGGATACAAATTGGGCAATACTTTTATATTCTAAGTAGGGGGTGTCTTCCCAGCTCAGTACAATTGTGAGCACTCCTTCCTTTAGCATAAAAAAATATTTTGCCTCACATATAAATTCATTTTTATATACCATTTCAAGTTACATCTGCCTTCTATGACCAGTAAAAACAGTAAACATAAAAATAAATAAAATTGTGGCTATATCATTTACATGCGCATGGTGATGCAAGTGTGCTCGCATGTCATGATAGTGTGCTGCCACAGCATGATAACATGTACACACATATGGCTGCATCAAATCATAACACCTTTTTTTGCTGGTGCTGCACAGCATTAGAAAAATAAATAGGTAAAGCCAAGAAGTCAAAAAGGTAAGACCTAATGGCTTTACCAATGCTTGTTCTTTCTTAGGCTTTACTCGTTTTTTGTGAACACATTCCTTGAACTGTGTCAGTAGAGTAGAGTACAGGAAGTACTGCACAATAGCCAAGACACAAACTAAAGGTTTGCATTTTCTTACAAACACTTATTTTTTGGCAGAGATGGATCAAACTGCGTTTCCAAAGGTTAGAATATCAAGACTTGCAGTAACTTCACACCACAGACCAATTGTTTTACTCCTAGGAGCTGCAGCTGTTTCAGCAGCCACAGTCTTCTTCTGAAACTTCAGGAAGAAATGAGAAATTGCCAGTAAAATCAGACCAACAATTAACAATGTTTCGACTCGTGGTCCCATTGATAATTCTCGTTAAGATTGCCCCCTAGAGTGACGGACGCCTCAGGTATTGGTAACTTTGAGGATGGGGAGTTAAAAACAGAGAAAATATAGATCATGTCAACACCAGGACAGTGCGCGCTCTACGGGCATCTAGAATGCAAAAAACCAACACTCGCAAGATAATGTAATTTATGCATTGTTATGATATGTTATTGTTTAACCTTTTGCATTGCAGAATTCCATCCAAAAGATTCATTTTTAAGGTGCTTATAAATACTGTACATTTGCAATGTATTGCTGCAGACATTCAGAGTGTGTTAGGGTGTGGTCCCTTTCCAGGGCCTTCTAGAGACTTTCCCTGCAACATGCCTGAGCGTGGTTCTAGGCTGGGCCAAGACTCTATAAAAGAGAGTCAGCCCAACTTCCAGTGCTCACTATTCAGAGGTCCCAGTGCAGAGCAGCAGCTTCTTCCTGAGCTCCTGTCCCGGCGGCCTATTTGGATTTTTCAGTCTTCTGCACTCATCTCTCATTGGTGATCACTGTTTCCAGGCGGTAAGACGGTGTTTGGACGTTTTCCAACACCGTAATTGAGAATTTTCATATTCTTGATTTTAATTCTTAAATGAATAACAGATTACTTGTGCGCTGACATTTTTTGGAATTTGTATGGTGGTTTGCAAATAGGGAGGACGCGCAATTTATTGCATAAAGATTTGACTTAGTTATTACATTGTTGTTCATTGCGCGCTGATATTTTTTGACATTTACATTATGTTTTACGAGTTGGCAAGAAGTGCAACTCGTTTCATGAGCATTTAATTTTGTTGTTCATTGCGCGCTATCTTTTCTTGACGTTTACATGGTGGCTCACTTCTCGTGTGTAATTCATGCTGTTCATTGTGCGCTACCATTTTCTAGCATTTACATGGTGGCATTCGAATCGGCAACACGCGCGATTCTTTCCTTGAGTGTTTTTTCATGTTATTCATTCTGCGCTACCATTTCTTGGCATTTGCAGGGTGGCATTTGAATCGACAAGACGCGCAATTTTTTTCCTGAGTGCTTTTCATGTTGTTCATTGTGCGCTACCATTTCTTGGCATTTGTATGGTGGCATTTGAATTGGCAAGACGCGCAATTCTTTCCTCGTGTATAAATAATGTAAATTACTGTGCGCTACCATTCTAAGACATTTTCTTGGTACCATTTCAAGTTGACATGTCACGTGATTTATTCCTTGAATCTACGTTGTGTGATTTCATGGTGCATAATCCTTTACGGTGTTTAATACTGATATAAAAATCTGCAATGTGCACAATTCACTTTCCAATGTTTTTTCTGAGATGAACACAACAATACCAGAGTTCTAGATGTAATGCTGTGTGTTCCTGATATGTATTCTTAAAAGGAGATTCATATGGTTGTTTAGAAATTGCTCAGAGTGTTTCCTGATTCTCATGCTAAAGAAAGTACTTGAAGCTGAAAGTCCTATTTAACTTTTCCTGTTTCCTCCTCAGGTATTCAGTCATCTAAAGCCTAGTCAGTTTTAAGACTATTCTAGGGTTGTTCATGTTTTTTCGGAAAAGACGAAGCTTAGAGTTGTAGCATGGTACTGATTTCATGAGATGTAATTTTGATGTTGTGTGTTAACCTTTTGCTTCCTACAGGTCTCCTTCCCAGCTGTTCCCGTCCTAATCCTAGTTTCCCCACTTGGACTCTCTTAGACTCTGTGATAAATCTCATCAGAGTATTGGAGCTGTCTTGTGGTGGAAGTGTTGGGAACGTGCACAGACCCCGAGGATCTGGTGACTCTGACAGAATAGTAAGCCCACAAATTATTATCCTCCTGGTTTGTGTATGTTCTCAGCATGGCCACACTGGACGAGCTAGTCAAGGCTATCACCCAGCTCCAGTCAGAAGTGGTATCATCAAAGGATTTGACAAATAGTCTAGCTGAGAGGGTGAATCAGTTACAGAATAAGGTTGAGAAGAAAGAACAAAGTCCCACAGGTGTGTCTTGGCCAGGTACTTCTTCTCAGACTTCTGGAGGTAATCCGACTAACATTTCCCTCAATGTTCCTTCAGCCATTCCTTTAGCTCCCCCAGAACGCTTCGCAGGTGATCCCTTGAAAGCTCAATCTTTTCTGGTTCAAGTGGAACTTCACTTCACTTGCAGACCACATACTTTCCCCGATGCCCAGTCTAAAGTAGCTTTCTTGTTGTCATATCTGTCTGGAGATGCAGCTACATGGGCTATTCCTATTGTGCGTAAAAATAGTCCCCTGTTGTACAACTGGAAAAAAATTGTTCGTGAATTTGAGAGAGTTTTCGATCGTAGAACTGTAACACAGTCAGCAGATCGTGAATTATTAGACTTACGACAAGGGAATCAGGACTTAAGGAGTCATTCCGACCCGACCGCCGCCCGCCTGGCGGGAACCGCCATATGGCCGCTCCGTGGTCGAAAGACCGCTGGGGCCATTCCGACCTTCCCGCCGGCCCAGCGGGAAGGCGGCCTGCAACATTGAAGCCGGCTCTGAATGGAGCCGGCGGTGTTGCAGGTGTGCGACGGGTGCAGTTGCACCCGTCGCGCTTTTCACTGTCTGCTAGGCAGACAGTGAAAAGCAGGCTGGGGCCCTGTTAGGGGGCTCCTGCACTGCCCCCAGGCTGGGCCCCTGTTAGGGGGCCCCTGGACACCCGTTTCTGCCATCCTGTTCCTGGCGGTAAAAACCGCCAGAAACAGGCTGGCGGGAAGGGGGTCAGAATCCCCATGGCGGCTCTGCTTGCAGCGCCGCCATGGCGGATTCGCCCAGCCGGGGGAAATCCGGCGGGAAACCGCCGGACCCGGTTTTCTGACCGCGGCTTTACCGCCGCGGTCAGAATGGGCAGGGAAGCACCGCCAGCCTGTTGGCGGTGCTTCCGTCATCCGCGGCCCTAGCGGTCAAAGCCCCCTTAGTGTCATATTTAGCCAACTTTAATCGGCTGGTCGCTGAGACATCCTGGCCTGAAGAAAAACAAGCGGCCTTGTTTTACAGGGGACTCAAAGAGGAGCTAAAAGACATCTTAGCGCAAATCGACCCACAACCTGCAAACTGTCAAGATTTAATAAACCTTGTCTTGAGGCTTGATCATCGTTTAAATGAACGAAAAGGAATGCGTAAAAAGACTGAAAAACATTCTTGGCATGCTCATGATAACAAAGACTCAAGAACTCAGAGAGAAAGAACGCCGGAACTGATGGAAATTGGAACCATCGGGAGACCTTTGACCAAAGATGAAAAGGACCTACGCAGAAAAAATGGGCAATGTCTCTATTGTGGGCGGAAAGGTCATTTCGCCAAAGATTGTCCAATCAAAACAAAGAGCAAGCGAGGCCCAGTTCAGAAAGTTGCAACCAATGCATCAGTCGAGTCGGAAAATCTAAAGCACCCAAGTTGCAGAGAAGGGTTGCTCTTGGGTGTCACCGTGGATCCTTCACAATCCAAACATCTAAAATTGGGAATAAGAGTTCAGGTCAAGAAAAATACCTATTTCAAGAAGGCTCTAGTCGACTCTGGGGCTACCGGAAACTTTGTTGATGCCCAATTGGTTCGTGCATGGGGGATCCCATGTATTGAAAAGAAGACCCCAGAAACCATCCAGGCAGTTGATGGAAAACTCTTGACTGGAGGTCCGATAACTCTTCAGACTGCCCCCTTGACAATAATTTGTGAAGGTAAAAATCAAAGAAAGAAACATAAAGAGGAACTCATCCTTGACGTGATCCATGCTCCCGAGTATGGGATCATCTTTGGCTTGCCATGGTTAACTCATCACAATCCAGAGATTAATTGGGCAGAACGAAAGATCGTGTTCTCATCAGTGCTATGTAAAGGACATTGTCTCCAAAGGACTCAAGAATCGGAAGTTCGCCATTCTTACATAGCTACCGCCGCAGAGAAAGAAGTTCAGTTGCCCAAACAGTATTCGTCTTATGAAGATGTAGTTGATGAGAAGGAAGTAGAGAACTTACCTCCTCATAGATCTTATGACTGTCCAATTGATCTAGTCCCACGGGGATACTTCCCAACTGTCGTGTGTATGCCCTGTCAGAACATGAAAATCAACATTTACGAAAATACTTGGATCAATTCTTAGAGAATGGTTTCATCCGCCCCTCTAAGTCTCCCACAGCTTCTCCTTTGTTTTTTGTTCCAAAAGCGAACGGAGAGCTTCGAACTTGTATCGACTATAGGGGCTTGAATAAAATCACCATCAAGAACAAATATCCTTTGCCTCTAATTCCGGTCTTACTGGAACAAGGAAAGTAAAAGCCGTATCTGAATGGCCCATCCCAAAGACTGTTCGTGATGTACAATGTTTCCTGGGCTTTGCAAATTTTTATCGGAGGTTCATCAATCATTTCTCCCAGACAGTGGCTCCAATTACTAAGTTATTAAGAAAGAAAGAAAAATTTGTATGGTCCCCAGAAGCAGACCAAGCCTTTTCAACTTTGAAAGAAGCTTTCTCCACTGCCCCAGTCTTGACTCATCCAGATGCGGATCGACCTTTTATAGTGGAAGCTGATGCTTCAGATGTGGCGATAGGAGCAGTCTTGTCACAACGAAACAAAGACACTGGTCAGCTTCATCCTGTAGCTTACATGTCTCGGAAGTTGAACGAAGCCGAACAGAACTATGTCATTGCTGAAAAAGAGCTTCTGGCGATTCGTGACGCCTTTAAAGAATGGAGACATCATTTGTTGGGAGCTAAATATACTGTCACAGTATATACTGATCATCGCAATCTTCAATTCATGAGTTCTGCCAGACTTTTGACTCCTCGGCAATTACGCAGGATGCTGTTTTTTGCCGAGTTTGATTTTGTGGTAACCTTCCGGCCTGGTAAAGATAATCGCAAAGCTGACACCTTGTCCCGCCAAGAGTCTACCACATTGCCTGCAGTTCAAACCTCCAGAGCTATCTTTGCTCCTGACAAGGTCCTATGTATCATAAAAACAGAAGATTTCTTTGAAGACATCCGCAATTCATTCACTGTTGAAAAATGGCAAGCGTGGGCCCAAGCAGATCCGAAAAGATCAATCAAGCAAGGATTACCCTTTCACGATGCTGGTTTGTTCGTGCCCACTACCAAACTTCGCAAGATAGTGTTTCATTGGTTGCATGTTATACCTACAGCAGGTCACCCTGGTACTACTAAAACTCTTGAATTAATCCAACGCTATTTTTGGTGGCCTATCTTAACAAAGGATGTAAAAACAATGGTAAACAACTGCGAAGTCTGTGCTCGCACTAAAACAAGTCATTCAAAACCGAAAGGGTTGTTACACCCACTCCCAACCCCAAGTAGTCCGTGGGAACACATCTCTTTAGACTTTATTACAGGTCTGCCAGTGGTTCAACAGCATTCAGTAATTCTGGTGGTAGTAGATAGTCTCATGAAATATGGACATTTCATTGCCTGTATGAAATTACCCACCTCTAGTGAACTGGCAACTATCTTACTGAATAAAGTGGTTTGTTATCATGGACTGCCAAAAGTGATCCTCTCCGATCGGGGTTCGCAATTTGCCTCCAACTTCTGGAAGACGTGGTGTAAAACACTCCAAGTGACATCTACCCTATCTACTAGCCACCATCCTCAAACAGATGGTCAAACGGAGAGACTAAATCAGACTTTGAAGCAATACCTACGTGCTTACGCTGAAAAAGCACTTAATTCATGGACATCAATGCTCTGGTTATCTGAATTAGCCTACAACAACTCCTTCCACACTTCTACTGGCGTTACAGCCTTCTTTGGTTTGTTTGGCTATCATCCTGACACCTTGCCCATCACAATTCCTCAAGAAAGTTCTCTCACTCCAGCTGTGTCAGAAATCATTCAACATTTGCATCAAACTCAGAAATCGATTCAACAACATTTAGAAAAAGCCAAACAAAAATACAAAAAGCATTATGACAAGAAACATTGTGAGGGACCGCAGTATCAACCTGGTTACAAAGTGTGGCTTTCCACAAAACATATAGACTTCAAGAAGAAGCACATGTTCAACCCCAAATTTATAGGTCCTTACACTGTCCTTCAGCAAATCAATCCTGTGACCTATAAACTACAATTGCCAAAATCATTACGGATTCATCCAGTATTCCATACTTCCCTCTTAAAAAAGGCAGTCCAAAAGGTCTGCCCTCATCCAGCTCCTGTTCTAGTACAGGGGGAAGAAGAATATGAAGTCAAGAAAGTGTTGGACTCTAAACTGAGAGGGCGTAACCTATGGTACTTAATCTCATGGAAAGGTTATGGCCCTGAAAGTAATTCATGGGTTTCCGCATCTGATGTTCATGCTCCAGTACTTGTGAGACGCTTTCATCGTCTCAATCCAGATAAACCAGGCCCTAGAGCGCGCCTGGGAGAGGGGAGTACTGTCAACACCAGGACAGTGCACGCTCTACGGGCATTTAGAATGCAAAAAACCAACACTCGCAAGATAATGTAATTTATGCATTGTGATGATATGTTATTGTTTAACCTTTTGCATTGCAGAATTCCATCCAAAAGATTCATTTTTAAGGTGCTTATAAATACTGTACATTTGCAATGTATTGCTGCAGACATTCAGAGTGTGTTAGGGTGTGGTCCCTTTCCAGGGCCTTCTAGAGACTTTCCCTGCAACATGCCTGGGCGTGGTTCTAGGCTGGGCCAAGACTCTATAAAAGAGAGTCAGCCCAACTTCCAGTGCTCACTATTCAGAGGTCCCAGTGCAAAGCAGCAGCTTCTTCCTGAGCTCCTGTCCCGGCGGCCTATTTGGATTTTCCAGTCTTCTGCACTCATCTCTCATTGGTGATCACTGTTTCCAGGCGGTAAGACGGTGTTTGGACATTTTCCAACACCGTAATTGAGAATTTTCATATTGTTGATTTTAATTCTTAAATGAATAACAGATTACTTGTGCGCTGCCATTTTTTGGAATTTGTATGGTGGTTTGCAAATAGGGAGGACGCGCAATTTATTGCATAAAGATTTGACTTCGTTATTACATTGTTGTTCATTGCGCACTGATATTTCTTGACATTTACATGATGATTTACGAGTTGGCAAGACGTGCAACTCGTTTCATGAGCATTTAATTTTGTTGTTCATTGCGCGCTATCTTTTCTTGACATTTACATGGTGGCTCACTTCTCGTGTGTAATTCATGCTGTTCATTGTTCGCTACCATTTTCTGGCATTTACATGGTGGCATTCGAATCGGCAACACGTGCGATTCTTTCCTTGAGTGGTTTTTCATGTTATTCATTCTGCGCTACCATTTCTTGGCATTTGCAGGGTGGCATTTGAATCGACAAGACGCGCGATTTTTTTCCTAAGTGCTTTTCATGTTGTTAATTGTGTGCTACCATTTCTTGGCATTTGTATGGTGGCATTTGAATTGGCAAGACGCGCAATTCTTTCCTAACCTTTTGCTTCCTACAGGTCTCCTTCCCAGCTGTTCCCGTCCTAATCCCCGTTTCCCCACTTGGACTCTCTTAGACTCTGTGATAAATCTAATCAGAGTATTGGAGCTGTCTTGTGGTGGAAGTGTTGGGAACGTGCACAGACCCCGAGGATCTGGTGACTCTGACAGATCAGGACAGTTTTTCATTGGAAAATCCAGCAGGAGATAAAGCACAATCAGCAAGACCAATTGAAGAGTATTAACTCCACCTCAAGTTTCTAGTTTGATTTAACAGTGTAGTTAAACCACACCTGAGGTCTACAATCTTTTTATCTAAAACAGGGTAAAACATCACCACATTAATTAAATATTTAAAAGGAGCAATAATCCATAATAAATTACCATAATTGACATCCCCGTCATTAAAATATAGGCGAAGAGCATTTAAAAATGTATACATTTTAAACCACCTTTGTTCAGTGGGTGGTATTTTAAGAAGTTCCATCAAAGCTTTGTGTGTACCCATATTATCTCTGTTTATTAAAGGAGTAAATATGTATTTCTAGCCTCTTTTAGCGAGGAGCACAAGTGCAAAATGTGAAAAATATTTTGAAGTTCTTTATGACAAAGGTCACAATGAAAGGATTTTGGGGAGTTTTTATTCCATCTGGTTGTTATATTATTTAGAGGAACATTTCCTAAATGAAGACATCTGATACTGTGAGGGGTTCTATAGGAAAGACATCATTCCCAAATGAGCTATAGGATTTCAGGGAAGCACAGTGACCCATATCCAGTGTGTAACTGAGTTGCAAAGACTGGGATCTACGGAAAAGTTATAGGTGAACTGGGGACCATTCTATTAACAATCCCATGTTACATACAACATTCTTCAAGGATCTACTGAAGTTTCTCTTAAACACTGAGTGCTTGATTCACAAAAGTAAACTCACACTTTCAAGTAAGTTTATGATTGTTTGCTATTCACAAAGGAATTTACGAGTAGTATCTTTACAAGTGTAAATTCTCCACACATAAAAACATAGATCTCCTAAAGATACTACTCGTATTGTTACTGCTCAGTGCTAATTACTAAGATGTATCTTTCTTTGGAATCTGGTCAAAATAATTGTGTTTTTGTGTTTTTATAGATCTTCTACTTGTACTCACTTCTACTTTTACAGGTCATGAAAGTGTGTGTAAGCCGCTCAGGCAGTCTTGGAGATGTGTGTTTAGATGGAAGGGGCCATTGGAAATATTTCAATTCATAGTATTCATAGTATCCAATTTTCCCTCTTGCAGACCCTGATAGTTAAATACAGGGTATAAATCATATTGATAATTCCTAAAAAATTACAATTTAAGAGAATAACAACTGGGGCCAGAATAGACCAGAACTTTGCTCTTGCAAAGTTCAGGTTATTCTTATCAAGAAATTATACCCTTTTTTTGGTGGAGGAGAAAGATTTGAGTGGCATGAACAGGTGTAGTAAATTTAAAATCTTCTCTCTGTTTAACAGTCCTTCTTCACCTACAAACAAATAACTAAAATCTATTGTGTTAGTAGCTGGCTGGGGGTTTAACATATTCTCATTTGCTGATAAAATTTCAGATAGTATAGAATTCATACTTCGCTCATTGGGGAGATCTGAGCAGATTAAAATGAGGAGCAAATGGGTTAAACAAAGATATCCATTTGGTATTAGTCTTCATTGAAGTTAATTTTCACTCTGGCAGCTTATAAAAGAGGTCCTGTGGTTGGTGTACAGTAGCATAATTTGCTTGATTTACAGTTTCCACTACAAATTCTGTCACGTGTTCCATTCGCTTGTTTTCTTTAATTAGGGGATCTTTTATAGGAGAATGAGAAGTCTGAGTGACAACCTAATAAGCTCCAAGTTTATCGGTGATGACATGAGTTCTGTTTGCTGCTGAGCTTCCCCTTTGCATTTTGTCCCTAGAACGTGCAATGTTAGCTTGAACTTGAGGCACTAGGGGGGCTTTTTCAATATAGGTAGACAGAAGCTGTTCACTGAACCTTATTTTCTGCAAGACTTTTTTTGTGAATCTCCAGTTTCTTACTTTTTAAAATTCTTCCTTTCTTTTTTACTTTTTTCTTTAATTGAGGCTGACATCTCATTTTCTGGATTTTTCATTTCAATCAGACTTTCTGCATGAAGAGAATCTGACTTGTTTGATTTGGCCGCTTTTTTCTCTACTACAGAGAATACAGCCGCAGGCACTTGCTCCCGTGGATATTGTGGCAAACTTTGATCCATATCTGACTATTCCATTTGTTATCTTTGCCATGATTCACATAAATTCAATGCCAGATTTGAGAATATGACATTCCAGAGTATTCACAACACTCCTCCCCTCTATAGGGACATTGTCTCTCTTTGAAAGCAGCCCAATGCCCCTGAATTATCTCTATCATCCTGGATGGCATACTCCATCTACTTCCCCTGTAGCCAGTAGCAAGTGTCTCCTATATAGGTGTAATTCTCAATGGTTTCTTGTGGCTGTAATATCTTACCCATAGCAGGTGCAGGGCCCAAGATGAGATTAACTTTAGTGGGACTTTGTATCGTGGAGTTGTCTACCTCTGTGGCCAGTCAAGAGGTATAG
Source organism: Pleurodeles waltl (assembly GCF_031143425.1). NCBI lineage: Eukaryota > Metazoa > Chordata > Amphibia > Caudata > Salamandridae > Pleurodeles > Pleurodeles waltl. The sequence goes on from NC_090451.1 coordinate 368,073,115, forward strand.
GTGAAGGAGAACCAGGTGATCTCATAGAGAAGAATGTTGGAATCTGTGTGTAATGCTCCAATATGTGGAGCTCACCAGTGCACCTTAATTGTGCTTTTCTAATTAAGGCCCTCATTATGACATTGGTGATAAATCCCGCTTAGTGCCACGGTGACAGCTGCCAACATACCGCCTCGGTGGTGAATATCCGTCAGAATACAGCCTCATACACAAATCCGCCAGCCCAAAGGTCAGTGATGAAGTGGCGGTCCCAACACCCATACCGTTACGCCAACAAAACAACACCCACCAAATTATGACCCACTGCAGTAAACCTTTGGCGGTACATACTGCCACGCTCAGAATGGACACCCACATACTAAACAACACTACATTGGGCAATACTAAAAACACATACCTGACATTCATACACATATCACACCCACACACCGACACCAATATAAAACACACACCCACATTACCCACAACCCTTTACGAATACAAATCAATGCCACAAGACTGACACCAAGAGCACTGAGACAACTAGACACACACCACTTACACCCATACATTCTTCACACACCCCACATCACACACCCCACCACATTACTCAACACACTCTCACCAACACACACCACACAAGACCCATGTCACCACAAAGGCACCCCCGTTTCACTGATGAGGATTTAAGGGTCATGGTGGAGGAAATTGTTAGGGTAGATCATCCAAGAACAAGGGACAATTTCAGGAAGAGGTGGAACGACCTACAGGGGAAGGTACGTTCCATAGCAGCAAGGCACCAGCTTGCCATACAGAGGACTGGCGGTGGCCCCCAACCTCCTCCCCCACAGCTTACTGCATGGGAGGAGCAAGTCTTGGCAATACTGCATCCTGAGGGACTCACTGGAGTTGCTGCAGGAATGGACACTAGTAAGTCAACAATTACCACTCATCACCTCCCATACCTGCATGCCATCTCACCCCCTTACCCTCACTCCCATCACTCCACTCCACCCCACATACTGCACCTACACATATGACTAACCACAATGCCAAGCCCTGCATGCAATACCAATGCATGGACAGTCCTCCCACCCCTGCATGGACACCCATCACCTAAGCATGCACAGCATAGGGAAACTAACAATGCCACAATAAATCACCATACACAAGCAAAAAGTGGCAGGGCAACACCAACAATAGAGGGGAAGCCAGGGATGTACAATATGTCACACACATGAAGCATAATACATCACTGACATCCCCACAGGTACCCCAGCCAATGTCAGCAAAGAGGAGGTGCCACAACTATCCAGTCCCCCAACAGACAGTGCCCCCAGTGATGACAGTAACTCTGGACTTCTGGATCTGGATGACCTACCTGGCCCATCAGGGACCACTGGCCCATCAGGGGTCACCCAAGCCCACTCACAGTCCACCACAGACCCTCCCCATTCAGTATCGAACACCACAGCACCCACCTAGCATACCCACATCTCTGTCCCCAGGACACATCAATCAGCAGTGTGCCCACCTGTACAGGGACCCCAGGCCACACTTCATACCCAAGACAATCAGGGACCTGGGGTCAGTGGGCACACCGTTCAGGGGACAGAGGCATAGGCGAACAGGGACACTAGGGGGCCTGCTGTGTGCCAGGGGAAGGGCAGGACCAGGGAACCGAGTCTCCAAGAGGCACTCTCCGATATCCTGGGAGCCTACCAACATTCCCAAAACACGATGTGCCAGATCCTTGCCAACGTGCAGGAGACCAGGCGGCTGCAGGAGGGACAGTATGAGGGGATCAGGGAGGACTTGCAGGCCAATAACACCACCATGATCTCCATAGCAGGGTTGCTGGCAGACATGGCCAACATCATGAGGGAGGCAACAGCACACCAGCGGGCCCCTACCGCTAGCCAGTCCATTGACCAGCCTTCCATTTCCGCTGCAGCTAGTGGGCAGGAGGTCCCGCCACAGGACCCACAGGCCACCAGCACCCCTCCCACTGCAGAAGCTGCAGAAGATAAACCACCCGCAAACGTTCTCTGCGACCCAGACAGAAGCAAGAAACACTTGCCAAGACCCCGCCAGGAAATTAGACTCTCGTGATTGTCCCCCTTGTGCCCCACTCAGTCATCTTGTCCACTTTGAACTGCAGTTGCTCCCCTTCCTATGGCCCCTTGGACACTGCACCTGTACTACAAACAGACTGGAACAATACCCTGGACTTTCCTCCATCATCACACCATTCCATTGCACTTTCCCTTCAATTTCTTAGCACTACAATAAACACCCTTGAACACAACTTGACTTCTATTATTTTATGTATGAAAATGTGTATTTATGGAGACACTTACATCTAGTGCCAATGGACTGTACACTGTGAGAGCATAGACATAATGACCTGTAGATGGCGGTAGTCAGCACATCAGTACACAGTTGTTATATCACCACCATCTGGAAAATAACAAACCATAGGTGACAGTAAGTTGAGATACAAAGGAAGTTAATACCATCATGCTACAGCCACACAGAATAATCCAGTAGTCATAGGAATGTGCAGTTGCACTGTCTCACCTGTGTGTCATTGGAAGTACTGCAGGATAACTGATGTTCTGTTGTCCTCATCCTCAGCCTCTTCATCCTGACTGACCTATTAGCCACACCCTGTGCCTCTGTAGTTGGGCCATCACATTTGGGGTGCTGATATTCCTCAGAACAAAGGCATCATGCACCGACCCAGGATACTGAGCATTGACGTGGGAGATGTACTGGTCCGCCAGGCAAACCATCCGCACATTCAGTGAGTGGAAACTCTTACGATTCCTGAACACCTGTTAATTCTGGTGGGGGGGGGGGGAAACGCAAAATGTGTACCATCAATCGCCCCAATAATATCGGGGATATGTCCAATTGCATAGAATCCGGCCTTCACAGGGGGCAATTCTTCACCTGGGGGAAAGAAATGTAGCTGCACATGTGTTTTACCAGAGAAGACAACACTCTTGCCAACACGATTGAGAACATTGGCTGTGACATTCCTGCTGCCAAGCCCACTGTCACTTGGAAAGAACCATTTGCCAAGAAATGGAGCACTGATAGCACTTGCACAAGAGGGGGGATCCCAGTCAGATGATGGATTGATGAGATCAGGTCTGGCTCCAATGGGCACACAGCTCTGTGATTGTGGCCCTATCCACTCTATAGGTGAGGATGATGTGCCTGTCCTCCAGTGTAGCTAAGCCCTCAAGGGGTCTGTACACGGGGGTATGTCTCCACCTCCTATTCATCCACAGCGGTAGGTATCTAAGGGACACAAGAGTGAGTAGGCTGTCACAGTTGGAACAATGCAACCACAACTTCAGTCTGGTTGGTGCACTTATGTAATGGGACAGTGTTAATGGTGAGGTATTTGCCAATCTAATCTGTGACGCAGATAATGTTGATATGACTGTTTCCCACTCCCTGAAATGGTGACTGCTTGTCCTGTAATTAGGAACAGGTGGAAGTGGTGTAATTCCGGCAACATTGGGTGTTGTGGCGGAAGGCGGTCTTGCACCGCCGTGCAATTCCTCATTGGGACTCTATGGAGTACAGTGGCCAATGGGGATCTGCGCCGGCGGTGACGGTGTACACCGCCGCTGACGTGACCGCGATTTTCTATCTGATTCCTCACTTGCTTCCTGCCCTTCAACAGGCGAACACCTACACAGCATGTGTGTGCTGTGACCTGTGTCTGGAACCCACTATGGCCTGTGTGACCGGGGAAAGAGCCCCTGCCTTCACTTCGGGGGAGTTGGAGCGATTTGTGGATGGGGTCCTACCCCAGTACGGACTGCTGTATGGGCCTCCAGACCAACACGTGAATACACATTGGGCATGATGCATGTGGGAAGGGTTTATGGGGATGTGTGTGCAAGCATCGTGTCATCAGTGGGGCGGGGGGTAATGACTTGTGGTGGTGTACATGGTGTGCGCTGGGTGATGTGTGTGCCAATGGTGATGGAAACGGATATGGTGGGCCATTTGTGTGACAGGCTGGACTGTTTGTTTAATGGTGTTCTCCTGTCTATTGCCTCTGCAGGTCACTGCCCATCAAAAGAATGGATTATGGAGTGTCATCTCCAAGGACGTGAGGACCTTGGGGGTCTATGGCAGGCGGAGCACCCACTGTCGGAAATGGTGGGAGGACCTGAGACGCTGGGCACGGGTGATCAAGGAGCTCCAGCTGGGGATGGCCTCTCAATGAGGAAGGGTACCCATTGGAACCTGACTCCCTTGATGGCCCGCATACTGGCGGTGCCCCACCCTGAGCTGGATGGGTGCTCGAGGGAATCACAGCAGCCACAAGTGGGTGAGTACAGTGGGTATCATTAAAAATTTTGGCAGGTGGGGTGGGATCCGGGTGGTGAATGTGAGTTAGTGTGTGCCCCTAAAGCCACACCAGACATTGCAGCATGAGTCATCTCTCGGGTAATGGGTATATATCAAATAAAGGTAACCTAGCTTGTTAGCAGTCCATTTCAGGCAGAGCATCGAGGGGCTCAGGAAGGGTGCAGTTGGCGGTGTGTAGCCCTCATCTTGCCTTAGCATCTAGCCATATCACTGGCAGTGCAATGCATAGTGCTTAAGCCTGTTCCCTGTGTGTGACGGTGCTATGTATGCCAACTGTGGTGTTGACGCAGTCACTGACCCAGTGTTTCCTTTGTCTCTCTCCCCCTTTTTTGTTCTGTCATCCTGTCCTTGTGTGCGTTAGCATCATCTGGCGGAGGAGCAGGGCCACCGGTGACAGAGAGAGATGCATCCCACAGGACCCAGGAAGCAGAGTCCACCGACACAGAGGGAGCTAGTGGGATGGAGGGTGAGGGGAGCACCACGGAGGGGACAGGATGTGACAACACAGACTCAGATACCTCCTCCGATGGAAGCTCCCTGGTAGTGGAGGACACCTCTGTAACTACCCCAGCTGCATGTACAGCTGCTACCCCCGTACCAGCACCGCCCTCCCAGTAGCCCCTCAGCGAGTTGCCCGTCCCCGCTCACCCAGAAGGGTGGGCATCTCCTTCGGCCCAGGGACTTCAGGCCCTGCCCCAGTGAGCCCTGCTGCCCTGAGTGAGGAGGCTATCGACCTCCTGAGATCCATCAGTTTGTATGGCAATCAACCATTGTGAATGCAATTCAGGGGCTGGCATCCCAGATGCAGCAATGCAATGCATTCCTGGAGGGCATTCACAGTGGATTTGCGGGCCCAACAGAGATCGATTCAGGCTCTGGCCTCCTCTCTGATGGCAGTCATTGTCCTTGTTCTACCGTCCCCCCTCCAACCACCACTTCCCAGTCCCATTCTCCTCAACCCCAACCCATCCTAGGCACACATACTGATGAGCATGCACACAAGACAACACCCCAGGCAAACACAAGCACCACACTTCATCCAACAAGCACTCACGCAAACATCAGACAGTTGCAGACACAACAACATCCACTGCCTCCACTGTCTCCCCTCCTCCTCCTCCTCCTCCTCCACCTCCTTCCCAGTCACGTCCACACTCACACCTGCATTCACTACATCAACATCCACTGACAGCATCACCACACCAAGCAGCACACACACCTCACTAGCAGAAACCTCCACAAAATCCATGCATGTGTCTCTGTGTCCTCTTCCACCCTGTCTGTCCCCCTCCTAAAGGACACAAATGCAAGCACTCACACACCCAACTGCCATCCACCTCACATCAGCATACAGCCCATGCACCTGCACTCAAATCTAGAAGACATACGCCTCCTACAACCACTCCCTTAACCTCCACTCCCATCACTCCCCCTTCCTCCCGTCCCACCGTCCCTAAGAAGCTTTTCCTTGCCCAACTTGACCTCTTCCCTCCCCCATCCTGCCCGTAAGAGCAGGGTCCCAATGACCCAGCCCAGCACCTCAGCCAAAAAGTCCAGGAGGACAGTGGTGGCACCACCTAGTCATGGTGAGAAGGATATGACACCTCCAGGCAAGAAGGGGAGGGAGCCTGCACCTCCAGGCAAGAAGAGAAAGGAGACTGCACAATCAGGAAAGAAGGGGAAGGAGCCTGCGCCTCCAGGCTAGAAAGGGAAGGAGCCTGCACCTCCTGCTTTGAAGGAGAAGAAGCCCTCAACTCCTGCCCGGAAGGCTTAGGACCATGAACAACCTGCCATGAAGGGGAAGAAGCCATCAACCCCTGCCAGGAAGGGTAAGGAATCCATGCCCCATGTCATGGAGAGGACGAAGCTCTCTACTCCAGCGGAGACTGTCAGGGTGACACCTCCACCACTACCAGCGGTCACGGGCCCCCACTGCCAGATGAGGCAGTGCAGCCATCACCACCTGCAGTGGCTGCCTAGGAGGCACCTCCATCTGCCACAACACTGCAGCCATCACCACCTGCAGAGGCTGCCCAGGAGGCACCTCCGTCTGCCACCACACTGCAGCCATCACCACCTGTAGAGGCTGCCCAGGAGACACCTCAATCTGCCACCACATTGCATCCATCACCATATGCAGAGAATGCCCAGGAGCCACCTTCATCTGCCAGCACACTGCAGCCATCACTACCTGCAGAGGCTGCCCAGGAGGCACCTCCATCTGCCACCACACTGCAAACATCACTGTTAGAAATGGGGTATTTGTTTCGGAGTCAGGTTACCCCCCTGTCCAAGGAAGGACCCTCACTCTAGTCAGGGTAAATCACACACAATTCAAATTATCTTGTGCCCACCCTCTGGTAGCTTGGCACTGATCAGTCAGACTTAACTTTGAAGACAATGTGCAAAGTATTTGTGCAATAAATCATGCCATAGCCCAGTAGAACACCACAAAAATACACCACACAGTGTTTAGAAAAATATGTAATATTTATCTGGATAAATGCCGGTCAAAACAATTAAGATGCAATAAGTATATTTTGGAATATCACTGTGAAAATTATATAAAGTGTCTTTTAGTCTCTTAAAAGCAACAATTGTCTCTTACAGTGCCTGGTTTGCGTGCAAAATCTCCGCAAGGACCCACAGAGGAGGAGAGGTGTGGAAAACAGGGATGTGTGCGTTGATTTCTCGGGCCGCACACGGCGATGTGTAGTTTGTTTTTCACGTAGGGAAGGCTTTGCGATGATTTTACGGTGCTCGGACTTAGATCCTCTTCGGGTTGTGGGGTTTTCGGACGCTCCGGGGACGATGCGTTGAAATCCGGCACTGGCAGGATGAAGTCACAGGGGCTGCTTCGATCCGGTGGGCATTGTGTGGAAATTTCTACTGCACGGCAGGCGCTGCATCGATTCCTCTCAGGAAGTCGGGCTGCATCATTCAGGCTCGGCTTTGCATTGATCCAGTGGGCCGTGCGTCGAATTTCCGACCGCTACGCTGTCACTGCATCGATCATCTTGTGAAGTCAGGCTGCATCGTTCCGGCTTGCCAAGTGATGAATTTTTCACCGCAATGCAGGCTGTGTGTCATTTTCTGCTGGTTGTGTGTTGATTTCCGCCGCACAGGGAGTTCTTCTTGCAGGAAGGAAGTTTTTTTGGTCCTGAGAACAGGAGGCAAGCTCTATCCAAGCCCTTGGAGACCACTTCTCAGCACAGCCATAGAGCAGCAAGGCAGCAGGGCAACAGCAAGGCAGCAGTCCTTCTCAGAAAGCAGTCAGGTGAGTCCTTTGGGCAGCCAGGCAGTTCTTCTTGGCAAGTTTCAGGTTCTGGTTCAGGTTCTCTTCTCCAGGAAGTGTCTGTGAGGTAGAGTGTCTACCCCAGAAGTGTCTGAGTTGGTAGGGGCAGAGGCCCTGTTTAAATACCTAAATGTGCCTTTGAAGTGGGGGGGGCTTCAAAGAGTGGCTTAGAAGTGCACAAGGTCCCCTTTCAGTTCAGTCCTGTCTGCCAGGGTCCCTGTAGGGGGAGTAGCAATCCTTTGTGTGAGGGCAGGCTACTGTCCTTTGATATGTAAGTGTCAGGCCCTCCACCCTCCCAGCCCAGGAAGACGCATTCTATATGCAGATGTATGCAAGTGAGGCTGAGCATCCTGTGTTTGGGGTTTGTCTAAGTGAATGCACAAGGGAGCTGTCAACTGAACCCAGCCAGACGTGGATTGTAAGGCACAGAAGGATTTAAGTGCAGAGAAATGCTCACTTTCTAAAAGTGGCATCTCTAAAATAGTAATATTAAATCCATCTTCACCAGTCAGAAGGATTTTGTATTACCATTCTGGCCATACTAAATATGACCTCCCTACTCCTTTCAGATCAGCAGCTACCACTCAAACAGTAGATGAGGGCATCCCTAATGTTAGCCTATGAAAGGAGCAGGCTTCACAGCAGTGCAAAACAAATTTAGGGGTTTTACACTACCAGGACATGTAAACTACACAGGTACATGTCCTGCCTTTTGTCTACACCGCACCCTGCGCTAGGGGTTACCTAGGGCCTACCTTAGGGGTGACATATGTAGAAAAAGGGGAGTTTCAGGCTTGGCAAGTACTTCTAAATGCCAAGTCGTATTGGCAGTGAAACTGCACACAAAGGCCTTCGCAGTGGCAGGCCTGAGACAAGGTTGAGGGGCTACTCAAGTGGGAGGCACAATCAGTGCTGCAGGCCCACTAGTAGCATTTAATCTACAGGCCCTGGGCACATATAGTGCACCTTACTAGGGACTTATAAGTAAAATAAAGAATCCAATTGTATATGATCCAATGTCACCATGTTTAAAGGGAGAGAGCATATGCACTTTAGCACTAGTTAGCAGTAGTAAAGTGTGCAGAGTCCTAAAACCAGCAAAAAGAGTGTCCAAATAGTGGAGGGAGGCAGGCAAAAAGTTAGGGGTGACCACCCTAAGGCTGTCAGTTTTAACAATCACAACCAGCGGAAGCCATGTAGGCCACCCTCCAGGGGTTTCTGTACGAGGGGCCCCCTCCAGAACCAGTGGGAAAGTCACCCACCTGAGAGACTATGGCTTTGCACTCTCCTGGACAGAGTGATGGGCATGAAGCCCCCTCCAGAACCAGGGGGAAAGTCACCCACCTTAAAGACTGTGGCCTTGCATTCCCCAGGACAGAGTGATAGGCATGGAGCCCCCTACAGAACCAGTGAGAAAGCCACCCACCTGAGAGACTGTGGCCTTGCACTCCAGGGGACAGAGTAATGGGAAAGGATCCCCCTCCAGAACCAGTGGGAAAGTCACCCACTTCAGAGACTGTGGCCTTGCACTCCCCAGGACAGAGTAATGAGCATGGGGTCCCCTCCAGAACCAGTGGGCAAGTCGCCCACCCCAGAGACTGTGGCCTTGCACTCCCCAGGACAGGGACATGGGCATGGAGGCCCCTCCAGAACCAGTGGGCTTGTTCCTTACTCCGGCTGAGGTGCCCCCCATCCACCTGAGGTGCCTGCCCACTTGCAAACTGATGCCCCTGCAGAGTTCTACCTGGATGAAGTCAGGATTTGAGTTGGGCCTTGGACTGTGCCCTGTGGCCATGTGGGCCCTTTGAACATTGGACTGGGCAGTGCCCCTTTGTGTACATGTGTACATATCTGTTTCACTGACATTTTGATTAGTTATTAGCTGTTGATGTTAATCCATTCACCTTCATGCATTCCCGTTGTCCTTGCATTATTCTGCTGTGTATCGGGTGCAAATTGTTTTTTTGTGTGCAGCGGAACATGTGTATGGTGTGTGTGTGTCAGGTGTGTGTTGCGCATGTGTGTGTGTCACTCTCTTTTTCCTCCTTCCCTCCCTTGTGTGCTAGGCAGCTGTACTCACCTTTGTTGTATTGATCGGTGTTGGTGTTCCAGGTGGAGCATGATGTAGAAGGGGGTTGTTTCCGCCCTGGGAGTTGGTGTGGTACATTGGCTGTGTATGGGAGTTATCCCCGCCATGATCATAATTTGGAGGTAGTTACCGCCAGCCTGTTGGCAGTATTACCGCCACTTTAACACTCAACGTCAGGGTCATAATGAGGGCCTAAATGTGACAGTAGGGGATCTCACAGACTTGTCTATTCCTTAATATTTTGATAGTCATGATTACTATTTCACTGTTTTACTACACCAGTGGATAGGTGTGGGGAACGGAGGCAATGAGAAAGTTCCTCTTCGATAAATCACTAGCCACCTAACCCACTTGTCAAAAAAACAAACAAGATTCAAGACATTAAACTTTTTGAAGAAGGAGAATTAGGAGGATTCACATTCAGATGGTGTGCATTTTGCAAGCCGCACCCCCACTGCCACCTCTGAACCTGTGCGGGTACTGCCAAGCACTTTTCTTGCCTCAGGAACACTCAGCCGTCTGCCAGAGGTCAGCCAGTCAACTCAAGCTCTTGGTCCATCCTGCACACTCGACCCTCCATGGACAACCTGCCATCAGTAACAATAAAAAAAAGAGAGACTCAGGCAACACTCAGAAGAGGCAACAGGTACAAGAAACTTCCTGCTGTCGGACTACTCGCACAGCAGGGCAAACCTCATACAAGGACTCCCTCTCCCTTTTGTCCCTTTCGCTGCCCCTCATTTGTGACCGGATACTAGATGCAGGTGAACGCCTCAAAAAGCTAGGAATAGCTTAAGGCCTTGTAGGGAAGGAGGGCCGGGAAGATTATGGGCAATGTTGTGAAGCACCGCAGCAGCCAAGGCATCCCCATTTTCAGCAGCAATCATGAGCATGCATGGCAAGCATGAACATGAGCAGCAGCAACTGCAGTGTCTACAGCATCCTCAGTAGCATTTCTTGTAGACTGGTACTGAGATGAGGGTTAGAAGGTTATCCTTCTAATTGTTTCCATATATTAATTGTTAGCCCTTCTCACATTTATGCATCCGCTGGTCCACCAGAAATTACATCAAACTTGTATATACTTCAATTTTCAGTAGTTGGCAAGTTAGTTGATCTACTGTGCACTAGCCCTAGTGCTTTACTTCACATCTGTCAGCCTGCTAATGATCCCCAAATGGAGACTTTTGTAGATTGTGATTGTTAGAAATGTGGTCTCAGGTTGGCAGTCAGTTTGCACTCTGTCTAAGCAAGGACCCTCACTCTAGTCAGAGTAAGGGAGTTACACTCCTAAGACAACCCCTGCTCACCCTTTGGTAGCTTGGCAAACTACAAGCAGGAAAACACAGCAAAGTCCAGTTATTTGTCCTCTCAAAGGCAGGAGCAGCAGCTGCAGGCCAACTCAACAAAGCACACTCACAGGCAAGGGGGCAGTATTCCTCTTCCAGCTCTTCAGCTCTTCTCCTTGGCAGAGGATCCTCTTGATCCAAAAGTAATCTAAAAATCTGGGGGTTTGTGTCCACTACTTATACCCCTTTCTCCCTTTGAAGTAGGCAAACTTGAAAGGAAAGTCTCTGTTGTTCACAAGATCCTGCCTTGCCCAGGCCTGGTCCCAGACACACACCAGGGGGTTGGAGACTGCCTTGTGTGAGGACAGGCACAGCCCTTTCAGAAGTAAGTGTCAGCTCCTCCTTACTTTTGCTCTAGCCCAGGAGATTCATCAGGATATGCAGCTCCCTTTGTGTCACTATCTAGGGGGAATTCATAAGCAGCCCAACTGACAGTCTGACCTAGATGTGGATTCCACAGGCAGGTGAGGCACAGAATCGTTAAGCAAGAGTAAAAAGTAGCATTTTCAAACTGACAATCAAAAAACAACTTTATCAAAAGATGTATTATTAAATTGTGAGTTCAGAGACCCCAAACTGCTCCCAAAAATATATCCAAAGGCAAACCTATGAGATAGATAGTCCTTGCAACAGTGAAAAACTAATTTGGCAATATTTCACTGTCAGGACATGTAAAACACATCAGTACATGTCCCACCTGTAACATACATTGCACCCTGCAAATGGGGCCACCTAGGGCCTACCTTAGGGGTGACTTACATGTACTAAAAGGGAAGGTTTGGGCCTGGAAAGTAGGTACACTTGGCAGGTCGAATTGGCAGTTTAAAACTGCACACACAGACACTGCAGTGGCAGGTCTAAGCCATGTTTACAGGGCTACTCATGCGGGTGGCACACTCAATGCTGCAGACCCACTAGTAGCATTTGTTTTACAGGCCCTAGGCATCTCTGGTGCACTTTACTGGGGACATATCAGCTAAACAAATATTCCAGTCATAGATAAACCAATCACCAATATAATTTTGACAGAGCGCATATGCACTTTAGCATTGGTTAGCAGTGGCAAAGTGCCCATAGTCCTAAAGCCAACAAAAAGTGGTCAGAAAAATAAGGCGGAAGGAGGCAAAAGGTTTGGGGATGACCCTGCAAAAAAGGCCAGGTCCAACAGTGATAGATCTTTCTATGCATAAAGCCTAACTTTAAAATGGCCTGCCTATCACACTCTGCCCCGTATTTGACCATTTCTCATTTATCACTCAGGAATTTAAATAAATGCTAATTTTATGGAAAGTAAGAAATGTATGATAACAGACCTCATTGGTGAAGCACAATGATAGAAATAAAGAAAATATAGGCCCTCATTATGACATTGGCGGAAAATCTTGCTTACCGCCACGCTGACAGATGCCAATTTACTGCCGCGGCTTCGGATATCCGTTCACCATATTATGACACACACACACCAATCCGACAGAATTCAGCCACATACACAAATCCACCAGACCAAAGGTCAGTGATAAACTGGTGGTATCAAAACCCACACCATTACGCCAACAGACAACGCCCATCACATTATGACACACAAATCATCACGGCGGACATTCAATGGTGGTAAACCATTGGCGGTACATACCGCCGAGCTCACAATGGACATCCACAGACAAAACAATACCACATTGGACAATTCAAACACCACACACCTGACACCTACACACACACCACACCCACACCACTATAAAACACACACCCACATTACTCACAACCCTTTACAATTACAAATCATTGCCACCAGAGAGACACCAAGACCACTGAGACATAGAGCCACACACTACTCGCACCTATACAAAACTCATGCACTCCACATCACACACCCCGACACATTACCCAACACACCCTCACCAACACACCTCACATAACACCCATGGCACCATAAAGACACCCCCGTTTCACAGAGGAGGAGCTAAGGGTCAGGGTGGAGGAAATTGTCAGGGTAGAGCCATTGCTATTTGGAGCACAGGTGCAGAAGCTATCAATAGCCAGGAAGATGGAACTATAGAGGAGAATCGTGGAGAGGGTCAACGCCGTGGGACAACACCCCAGAACTAGGGATGACATCAAGAAGAGGTGGAACGACCTACGGGGAAGGTACTTTCCATAGCAGCAAGAAACAAGCTCGCTATCCAGAGGACTGGCGATGGACCCCCACCTCCTCCCCCACAACTCACAGCATGGGAGAGGCCAGTCTTTGCAATCCTGCATCCTGGGGGCCTGGCCGGAGTAGGACTGGACTCTGGTAAGTCAACTCTCTACTATTATCACCCCTCTACCTGCATGCCATCACATACTCTCACCCTCACCCTCACACCCATCACTCCACTACATCCCACACACTCCACTGTCACATCTCACTTATCCCAATGCCAGGTCCAGCATGCTGTACCAATGCATGGACACCCCTCACAGCCCTGCATGGTCACTCATCACTAAAGCATGCACAGCATAGAGAACTAACAATCCCACCATACACTAACATACGAAGGTGAAAGCTGGCAGGGCAACTCAAACCATAGAGGGGAAGCCAGGGATGTACAATATGCCATACACATCAACCATAACAAATTATTTACATCCCCACAGGTACCCCAGCCAATGTCACCGGATAGGAAGTGCCAGCATTATCCAGTCCACCAACAGAAGAGGCCCACAGTGATGACAGTAACTCTGGTCTTCAGGATCTGGGCGATCTACCTGGCCCATCAGGGACCACTGGACAGCCTGTTACGCAAGCCCAGTCACAGACCGCCACAGATCCTCCCCCTTCAGAAAACAACAGCACCCACCCAGCATACCCACACCTCTGTCCCAAAGACACGTCAATCAGCAGTGTGTCCCCCCTCTACAGGGACCCCAGGTCACAGCTTGCACACAAGACAATCAGGGACAGTCAGTGGCAGTGGGCACATGGTTCAGGAGACAGAGGCACAGGCCAACATGGACACTGGGAGGAGTGCTGTGTGCCAGGGGGAGGACAGGCCCAGGGAACCAACTCTCCAGGAGGCACTCTCTGAGATCCTCGGAGCCTACCAACATTCCCAGGACACGATAGGCCAGATCTTGGACAACGTGCAGGAGAACAGGTGGCTGCAGGAGGACAGAACCAGGGGATCAGGGAGGACTTGCAGGCCATCAACAACACCCTGATCTCCATAGCAGGGGTGCTGGCAGACATGGCCAATATTATGAGGGAGGCAGTCTCACACCAGCGAGCCCCTGCCACTAGCCAGACATCTGAACAGCCTTCCACCTCCGCTGCCGCTAGTGGCCAGAAGGCCCACCACAGGACTCACAGGCCACCAGCACCCCTCCCCCTGCAGAAGGAGAACCACCCTGAAAACGTTCCCTGCAATCTAGACAGAAGCCAGAGACACATGCCAAGACCCCCACCAGGAAATTAGACTCTCCTGATTGTCCCCCTTGTGCCCCACTCAGTCCCCCTGTCCACCTTGAACTGCCATTGCTCCCCTTCCTATGTCCCCTAGGACAATGCACCTGTGCTACAAACAGACTGGAACAATACCCTGGACTTTCCTCCATCATCACCCCATCCCATTGCACTTTCTCCCTATATGTTAGCACTTCAATAAACACCCTTTGAAAAAATCTATTTGGAGTATGTCAAGTATATCAAATATGTATTTCTGAAACAGGTACAAGCACTGCAAATGAACTGTACATACAATGAGCCCAGATTAATGACCTGTAGCTGGCTGTAGTGACCACACCAGGAGAATTGTCCACATCACCAACATCTGCAAAATGAAATGCCAGAGGGAACAGTAAGTGGGCATAGAAGCGGGAAATATCAGCATGCCATTGCCACACAGATTACAACCAAAGTCATTGAAATGGAAAGTTACACTGTCTTACCTGTGTGTCATTGGAAGTATTGACAGATCACAGATGTTCTGTTGTCCTCATCCTCTGCCTCCTCATCCTCACTCTCCACGGAGTCTACCGCTGCCACAGGGACATCTCCAGTCTCCTCCTCCTGCAGAAAAGCTAGATGGCGTCTGTGGGCCAGGTTGTGCAACATGCAGCATGCCACTGGTATCTGGCAGACATTCTTGGGTGAGTAGAACAAGGCTGTTAGATGGAGGCACCGGAACCTGGCCTTCAGGAGGCCAAATGTTCTCTTAATTATCCTTCTGGTTCGCCCATGTGCCTCATTATAACGTTCTTCTGCCCTTGTCCTGGCATTCCTCACAGGGGTCAGCAGCCATGATAGTTTGGGGTAACCAGAGTCTCCTGCAAATATTGAGGGACAACATTTAGCCACATGCTATCCTATATGGCCAACAACATACCCACAGCAACATATACTAGGTGGGAACCAGGGCTCACCTATTAGCCACACCATGTGCCTCTGTAGTTGGGCCATCACATTTGGGATGCTGCTATTCCTTAGGGCATCTGAACATTCATGGAGTGGAAAAGCTTAATATTCCTGAACACCTGTTCATTCTGCCGGGGGGGGGGGGGGTAAATGCAATATGTGTACCATCAGTTGCCCCAATTATGTTGGGGCTATGTCCCATTGCATAAAACTTGGCCTTCACTGTGGCCAAATCCTCAACCTGGGGGAAAGCAATGTAGTGGCACATGTGTTTTATCAGGGCAGACAACACTCTTGTCAGCACTATTGAGAACATTGGCTGTGACAGTCCTGCTGCCAAGCCCACTGTCACTTGGAAAGGACCAGTTGCCAGGAAATGGAGTACAGATAGCACTTGCACAAGAGGGGGGATCCCAGTGGGGTGATGGATAGCCGATATCAGGTCAGGCTCCAATTGAGCGCACAGCTCTGTGATTGTGGCCCTGTCAAGTCCATAGGTGAGGATAATGTGCCTGTCCTCCAGTGTAGCCAAGCCCACCAGGGATCTGTACATAGGGGTATGTCTCTGTTAGACCTGACAGCCTTAAGGTGGTCACCCTTAACTTTTTACCTGCCTCCCTCACTTTTGAGATACTGTTTTTGCTGGTTTTTAGACTCTGCGCACTTTACCACTGCTAACCAGTGCTAAAGTGCATATGCTCTTTCCCTTTAAACATGGTAACAAAGGATCACACCCAATTGGGCTATTTATTTAATTTACTTATAAGTCCCTAGTAGAGTGCACTATATGTGCCCAGGGCCTGTAGATTAAAAGCTACTAGTGGGCCTGCAGCACTGATTGTGCCACCCACTTAAGTAGCCCCTTAACCTTGTCTCAGGCCTGCCATTGCAAGGCCTTTGTGTGCAGTTTCACTGCCAATTCGACTTGGCATTTAAAAGTACTTGCCAAGCCTAAAACTCTTTTTTTTCTACATATAAGTCACCACTAAGGTGTGCCCTAAGTAACCCCTTGGGCAGCGTGCTGTGTAGGTAAAAGGCAGGACATGTACCTGTGTAGTTTACATGTCCTGGTAGTTTAAACTCCTAAATTCGTTTTTACACTACTGTGAGGCCTGCTCCCTTCATAGACTAACATTGGGTATACCCTCATACATTGTTTGAGTGGTAGTTGCTGATCTGAAAGGAGTAGGAAGGTCATATTCAGTGTGGCCAGAATGGTAATACAAAATCCTGCTGACTGGTGAAGTTGGATTTAATATTACTATTTTAGAAATGTCACTTCTAGAAAGTGAGCATTTCTCTGCACTTAAATCTTTCTGTGCCTTACAATCCACGTCTGGCTGGGTTTAGTTGACAGGTCCTAGTGTGTTCACTCAGACACACCCCAAACACAGGATACTCAGCCTCATTTGCATACATCTGCATTTTGAATGGGTCTTCCTGGGCTGGGAGGGTGGAGGGCCTGCTCTCACACAAAGGACTGCCACACCCCTACTGGGACCCTGGCAGACAGGATTGAACTGAAACGGGACCTGGTGCACTTCTAAGCCACTCTTTGAAATCTCCCCCACTTCAAAGGCACATTTGGGTATAAAAACAGGGCCTCTGCCCTACCAACTCAGACACTTCCTGGAGAAGAAACCAGAACCTGCACCCTGACAAGAACTGACTGGCTGCCTAAAGGACTCACCTGACTGCTTCCTGAAGAGGACTGCTGCCTTGCTGTTGCCCTGCTGTCTTGCTGCTCTCTTGCTGAGCTGCATAAGTGCTCTCCAAGGGCTTGGATAGAACTTGCCTCCTGTTCCCTGAAGTCTCAGGACCAAAAAGACTTCTCTCCTGCAGCTGAAATCCCCTTGAGGTGCAAATTTGATGCACTGTCAGCCAAGAACGATTCACAGCCTGCTCACGGTGAAAAATTCACCACACGCTGAGTCCCGAATGACATAGACCGACACCGCGACAGAAGATCGACGCAACGCCAGCGACGCAACCAGAACTTCAGCGCACGGCCATACTGGATCGACGCAAGCCGACTCAGAACGACGACGCCCGACTCCCTGAGAGGAATTGACGCAGCGCCTTCCATGCGGAAGAAAATTCCACGCATCACCTACTGGAATCCACGCGGCCCCTGTGACTTCACTCCCCAAGCCCAGGATTCCACGCATCGTCCCCCGGGCGTCTAAAAACCCCGCAACCGGAAGAGGATCCAAGTCTGCGTGACGGAAATTGACGCAACGTCTTCCCCTCGTGGAAAATAATGACACAATTCAGTGTGCGAAGGGACGAAACCGATGCAGACTCCCATTTTCCACGCATCTCCTCCTCTGCGGTCCCTTGAAAGGATTTTTCAATGCAAACCAGGTACTTTGCCCTGCAAGAGACACTTGTTGTTTCTAGGAGAACTTAAGATGTTTTTTATTGCTTTTACAGTAATATTTCAACTCTAAGACACTTGATATTACTTTCAGTGATATCCCTACATATACTTATTTCATCTTCAATCGTTTTGACCTGCATTTATCCAGATAATAATTATATATTTTTCTAAACACTGTGTCGTGTATTTTTGTGGTGTTATATGGTGGTATTGTTTGATTTATTGCACAAATACTTTACACATTGCCTTCTAAGATAAGCCTGACTGCTCTGTGCCAAGCTACCAGAGTGTGGGCACAGGATAATTTGGATTGTGTGTGACTTACCCTGGCTAGAGTGAGGGTCCTTGCTTGGACAGGGGGTAAGCTGACTGCCAACCAAAGACCCCATTTCTAACAATTTCAATCTCCTATTCATCCGCAGTGGCAGGTATCTAAGGGACACAAGAGTGAGGAGGCTGTCACAAACTGAACAGTGGAGCCACAACAGTAGTTTGCATTCTGTAAGCATGTAACGGGTCAGTGTGATTTGACTAGTATGTGCCTATTTTTCCTGTGACGCAGCATGATTCCATAGGGCTGCCCCCCCAAGAAATGGCATCCACCTGTACTGTGTGGAGGGACAGGGGGAAGTGATGTTGTGTGCCGTGGTGGGAGGTGGTCGAGAACCGCTGTGCAATTCCACATTGGTTAAAATTATGCCCTATGGAGTACAGTGGCCAATGATGATCTACGCCGGTGGGGACAGCATGCACCGCTGCGGCCCTGACCGCCATTTTCTATCTGATTCCTCACTTGCTACCTGACCTTCCATAGAAGAGGACCTACTGTGCATGTTCTGCTGTGACCTGTGCCTGGAACCTACCATGGCCCGTGTGACCGGGGAAAGAGCCCCAGCCTTTATTTTGGAGGAGTTGGAGAGACTGGTGGATGGGGTCCTACCCCAGTACGGACTGATGTATGGGCCTCCAGACCAACAGGTGAGTAAACTTGGGCATGATGCATGTGGCATGAATGCATGGAGTTGTGTGTGTGAAGTCCTTTTTTAAGTGGGTGGGTGGACGTCCTCTTTGCGGTATATACGTTGTGTTCTGGGCTATGTGTGTGCCAATGGTGATGGAAACGGTTATGGTGGGCCATATGTGTAACTGGCTGGACTGTTTGCGTAATGGTGTTTTCCTGTGTGTATTGCCTCTGCAGGTCAGCGCCCATCAAAAGAAGGGTATATGGCATGCCACTGCCAAGGACGAGCAGACCCTGGGGGTCTACGGCAGGCTGAGCACCCACTGTCGCAAACGGTGGGAGGACCTGAGGCGCTGGGCATGGAGGACGGCTGAGGCCCAGCTGGAGATGGCCTACCAATGAGGAAGGAGTGCCTGCCGGACCCTGACCCCCCGATGGCCCGCATATTGGCGGTGGCCTATCCAGAACTTTATGAGCACTTGAATGCTTGACAGCAGCCACAAGGGGGTGAGTACACTGGCTATCATTACAATTTACCGCTGGTGAGGTGGTATCCGGGTGGTTGTTGTGTGTTAGTGGGTGCCTATAGGCCAGGCCTGACATAGCAGCGTAGGGCCTCAGGTTGCTAGGGTTCTGAAGGCATTATCCTGCCTACCTAGCTTTTAAGCATCCATTACTGGTCAGGGCTGTGTGGGTCCCAGGTGTGCTGCATTTGACGGTGTGTGCTCCTCCTCATGCCTTGGTGGCTATCAATATCAGTGGTGGTGCAATGCATAGTGCGTAGGCCTGTTCCTTGTGTGTGAGGGTGCTGTGTACACCAACGGTGGTGTTGGTGCAGCCATTGACCCAGTGTATTCTTTGTCTCTCTCCCCCCTTTCTTGTTTTGTCATGCTGTCCTTATGTGCATTAGCATCATCAGGCGGAGGAGCAGAGGCACCGACGAGGGAGGGAGCTGCATCCCACAGGACCCAGGAGGCAGAGTCCACCGACGCTGAGGGCACCAGTGGGATGGAGGGCGAGGGGAGCACGACGGCGGAGACTGGAGGGGACAATTCAGATTCAGATACCTCATCTGATGGAAGCTCTCTGGTGGTGGCGGACACTTCTGTAACCACCCTGGCTACAAGCACAGCTGCCACCCCGTACCAGCACCGCCCTCCCAGCAGCCCCCCAGCAAGTTGCCCGTGCCCGCTCACCCAGGAGGGTGGGCATCTCCTTTGCCCCAGGAACATCAGGCCCTGCCCTAGTGAGCCCTGCTGCCTTGAGTGAGGAGGCTATTGACTTCCTGAGATCCATCTCTGTAGGGCAGTCAACCATTGTGAATGCCATCCAGGGGTTGGCAGCCCGGATGCAACAATCCAATGCATTCCTGGAAGCATTCACACTGGATTGGTAGTCCAATAGAGATCGATCCAGGCTCTGGCCTCCTCTCTGACGGCAACCATTGTCCCTGTTTCTACTGTCCCCCCTCCAACTACCACTTCCCAGTCCCATTCCCCTCAACCCTAACTCAGCCCAAGCACACAGCCAGACGAGCATGCACTCAGGACAACAGCTAAGAGTGTCACAGGCAAATACAAGCACCACCCTTCATCCCACAGGCACTCACACAAACACCATCCAGTTGCAGACACAACAACATCCACTATTTCCACTGTCTCCCCCATCCCTCCTCCTCCACCTCCCACCCAGTTACGTTTACACTCATACCCGCATGCACTACATCATCATCCACTACCTGCATCATCACCACAAGCAGAACACACTCCTCACTGGCAGACACCTCCACAACAGCCATGCACACCTCCCCTGTGTCCTCTCCCACTGTGTCTGTCCCTCTCCTAAAATATACAAACGCAAGCACTCAAACCCCAACAGCCATCCACCTCACAACAGCATACAGCCCATGCACCTGCACCCAAATCAAGCAGACAGACACCTCCAACAACCACTCCCTCATCCTCCACTCCCATTACTTCTCCCTCTTCCTGCCCTAATGTCCCTAAAAAGCTTTTCCTTTCCACCATTGACCTCTTGCCTACCCCAGGCCCCTGTCCTGCATGTATGGCCAGGGTATCAAGAACCCAGCCAAGCACCTCAGTCACACAACACACGGGCCAGTTTCATCTGCACCTACTCGTGGTGGAAAGGATTCCAGGCCACATATACTGAAGGGGAAGGAGCCTGCACCAGCCAGCCGCAAGGGGAAGGAGCCTGCACCTGCCATCTGAAAGGAGAAGGAGCCTGCACCAGCAGGCAGGAAGGGCAAGGAACCTGCAACAGCAGACAAGAAGGGGAAGGAGCCTGCACCTGCCACCCGAAAGGGGAAGTAGCCTGCACCAGCAGCAAGGAAGGGCAAGGAGCCTGCAACAGCAGACAAGAAGGGGAAGGAGCCTGCAAGTGCCACCTGAAAGGGGAAGTAGCCTGCACCAGCAGGCAAGAAGGGCAAAGGAGTCTGCACCAGCAGGCAAGAAGGGGAAGGAGCCTGAACCAGCAGGCAAGAAGGGGAAGGAGCCTGCACCAGCAGCTATCATGGAGCCCTCACCACCAACCGTGGTTGTGCAGCCATCGCAGGGTGCAGGGGCTGCGCAGGACCTCCCACCACCACCACCAGCACCAACACAGTGCAGCCATCGAAGGGTGCAGGGGCTGTGCAGGAGCCTCCCACTACCACCACCAGCACCACCACAGTACAGCCATTCGAGAGACTGTGGCTTATCACTCCCCAGGACCAAGCACAGGGCATGTTGCCCCCTCCAGAACCAGTGGGGAAGACACCCACTCGAGAAACTGTGGCCTTGCAATCCCCAGGACCAAGCACAGGGCATGTTGCCCCTCCAGAACCAGTGGGGAAGACACCCACTCGAGAGACTGTGGCCTTGCACTCCCCAGGACCAAGCACAGGGCATGTTGCCCCCTTCAGAACCAGTGGGGAAGACACCCACTTGAGAGACTGTGGCCTTGCACTCCCCAGGTCAAAGCACAGGGCATGTTGCCCCCTCCAGAACCAGTGGTCTTGTTTCCGCTTCCGGCTGAGGTGCCCCCTCCCCCTGAGGTGCCTGAATATTTGCCAACTGATGCCCTTGCAGTGTTCTCTCAGTATTGCAGTGGGGCCTTGGACTTTGCCATGTGGCCAGGTGGCCCAAGAGAACTGAGGATTGGGCAGTGTCCCTTTTTCTGTACATTTGTACATATCTGTAGCATTGGCTAAATTATTATTTATACTCTGTTGATCTTATTACAATCACTTTAGTACATTCCTGTTGTCCTTGCATTATTCAGCCGATTAAGGGGGATTAACTTTTTTTCTTGGGTAGCTGGTTTTGTGTATGGAGTGTGTGTGTGGGGTGTGTATGGTGAGTGTGTGTATCACTGTTGTTTTCCTCCCCCCCTCCCTTGTGTGCTAGGCGGCTGTACTCACCGTCATCATCTTCGCAGGCGTTGGTGTTCGTGGTGGAGCACAACGTAGAATATAATCAAAAATTCTTGCAGTTCTGGTTCCATGGTGGCGTGGTTCTTCCCTGTATCTCCAATGGTGAGTCCTTTCACTTCTGTGCAGTGTTTCCGCCAGGCTTTTGATGTTGTTGGTACCGCCCCGGAAAAGGTGGTGGATTGTCTGGTCATAATATGGTGGGCAGAACTTTGACTTCTGCCTGGCTGTAGGCGGGTACCGCCGTGGTGCCTGTTGTTTCCGCCCTGACGGTCGGTGTGGTACATTGGCTGTATTTCTGTGATCTTTCCGCCATGGTCATAATTTGGCGGTAGTTACCGCCGGCCTGTTGGCGGTATTACCGCCACCTTATCACCGGCCGCCAGGGTCATAATGAGGGCCATAATGTTCCAACTTAAACACCCCTTCAGAATCATACCATGTCACGTTTATGCATTACATTTCATCACTGAATTGCTCCCCATACGTATATTCCATATATGTGTTAGAAATCCCAGTTCTGTGCTGTGATGCATTTATACTGATGATGTGGCCAAAGAATGTCAATTATGAAATTAGCCCATCTAAAGAAGACAAATGTGCAACTACAACTTAAAGACTGCAACATTTAGCCAATGTTAATGTGCTAATCTCAGACACTGCCCTATATATGTGTATATCATAATGTGTGCTATGTCAAAAAAGCTTGGAAGAATTTCTTGTCAGGTCTATGATTGTTGGAGAGGTGTATTTGCTTTCCCACAAATCTGGCTTCATTTGATACACAAGTGTTCCTTAATGGTAGTGTTAGATATTGGGTCTCTAGCTTGCAGAGGCATGCACCCTGTCCAAGTTGGGATCAGAATCCTAGTCAGGGAAAGTAACAACACAGCCTCAATTATCCTGTGCTCTCCCTCAGGTGCTTGGCACAGAGTGGGCCGGCTTAAGTTAGAAGGCAATTTCTAAAGTATTTGTACAATAACTCATACAGTAACTCAGTGAGAACACCACAAAAAGTATTCCACACCAGTTTAGGAAAATAGATAATATTTATCCGAATTAAATAAGAACAAAACAACAAAACTTCAATATGCACATGTCAAGATCTCACTTTTAAAAGGTTTAAATGATCCTTAAGAATCAGTGATTGTATCCTTTTAACATAGCACCTGGGACATGTAAAAATTGCGACGAAGAGGAGGCAATGCATCAAAAAGTACAGCTATGCATTGTTTTTTTGAGCACGGCAAAGGTGATGTGTTGTTTCTTTTCATGCTGTAAGGTGATGTGTCAATTTCCAGTAGCACAGCCTTGGTACGTCATTGCGATGAAGGGATATTGTGATACGTAGGGACCATGCTTGGAAAACTGAGAACGCGTTGAGTAGAAGCAACAGGCGCTGCATCCATCCGGCAGCTGATGCAGTGATTATTCAGCCAAAGAGCAGGCAAATTCAATCCAAGTCTTGGAAAGCACTTAAGGAAGAAGGCAGACTCCTTCCAGCAGAATCAGGGGTCAGCAGTCAGCAGGGCAACAAGCAGTCCTTCCTGCAAAGCAGTCCAGATAATATGATGCCACGAACCACAGCGGCGTCCCTTTTTCGAGCCACGGTCGGGCCAGCAGTCCGTGTCTCGGGACACCAGAACTGCAGCGGCCCAATTGTTGGTCCTTGTCTGGCATTTTGTGCCACGGTGCAGCCCGGGAGCCTAATTTCGGACCCCGGGTCCGGCCGCGGCCCCTGGCAGCCTCCCTGATATCCCTTTTCCCACTTACCTTCACTTGGGTCCTTTTCTTTTCTTCTTTTTTCTTCTTTCTTCGTATCTTCTTTCTTCTTGGGTGGCCATATTGTCTTCTTCTGTTTGTGGTTGTCTTTCCAGCATGCATTGTTTCTTTCCTTTTCTACTTGCCTTTTCTTCCTATTCATTTCTATGTGGCTTTTCCCAATCCAAGACGGTGTTGTGCGTTATTCCTGTTTGTCACTTCCTGCCTGATGTTATATAAGCACTGCAGTTCCCTCTTTCCTTGCGTTGCAAACACTTCTGTCTTGGGGGTGATCCTCGCTCCTGTCCCCAGTTTTCCCTACTCACTTCTTCTCATTTTTTCCCTGTGGATTTGACTTCTAATTTTGTCTTTTCTCCATTGTTTATCCTTTTTCCAGGAGTTCCTGTGGTAGAGGTTTTTTCCCATTACTTGGGTTTTTCCTCTGCGACTCCTTCTAGAGGGTACGGTCTGCCTTGGCGTTTTCTAGTTAGCGGCACTGTGGCTACTGGAAGGGGTTGCCCTTATCTTGGCCAATCCAGAACCAGTAAGAAGCCAGGCATACTTCCTAGTATTGCAGCCTACAGCAGTAAGAGATGTACAGACCATGACAGATGCGTCCTTTGGGTGGCCAGGCAGTCCCTCTGACAGAGTCCAATTGTATGTCCTGAAGTGTCTGAGTTGGTGGGGTCACAGACCCAGTATATATACCAAAAAAAGTTCCTTTGAAGTCGAGGAAACTTCATGAGTGATTTTGAAGTGTACACGTTCCCCTTTCAACCCAGTCCTGTACACCAGGAGCTCTACAGGAGGTTATTAGTCCTTTGTGTGAGGGCAAGCCACTGGCCTATGAAGTGTGAGAGAGAGTCCCTCCACACTTTCTTCTCAGGGAAACCCATTTGTATGTAGATGAATGCAGATGCAGCTGAGTGTTCTGTGTTTATGGCTGCCTGATGGAAGGCATAAGGAGAGCTGTCAACCAGCACAGACCAGAGGTGGATTGGAGGCAGATTGTAAGACACAGGTGGAGGTAAGTGCAGAGAAATGCCTACTTTCTAAAAGTGTTTTTTTCTGAACTAGTAATGTAGAATCACAGTTCACCAGTAAGTAGGATTTCTCACTACCATTGCAACCCTACCAAATATGACAACTCTTTTCCTCTAAGATTACAAATTACTGCTTAAAAGGATTTAAGGGGATTTCTAATGCTGCCCTGTGAGAGGAGCAGGCTTCACAGTAGTGAATATGACTTTGGGGGGGGTTTCAATACCAGGACAGGTAAACCCTATAAGTACACGTTCTGTCCTTTACTTACATAGCACCTTACCCTATGGGATACCTAGGACCTACCTTAGGGCTAACATATGTATGAGAAAAGGGTAATTTAAGGCTTGGCAAGTACCTTTAAATGCCAAGTCTAAGTGTCTGTGAATCTACACACACAGGCCTGGATAAGGGGCTACTTATGAGGGTGGCACAATCAGTGCTGCAGGCCCACTAGTAGCATTTAAATTACAGGCGGGGGTGCATCCAGTACACTTTACTAGGGACGTATAGGTAAATTAAATATGTGAATTCAGTATGAGCATATGTTACCATGTTTAGGGGAGTGAGCACAAGCACTTTAGTACAGCTCAGCAGACGTAAAGTGCACAGAGTTCTAAATTCAGCAAAAATGAGATCAGAAAAATGGAGGGAGGTAGGCAAACATTTTGGGGAAAACCACCCTAAGGCTGTCAAGTATAACAGGTAGCATATTCTGTGACCTGAATCATGGATTTGCAATAATTAATGGTTTGTGCAGCGTCATATGTGAATTGGAGCGATAAAGAAAAGCATGATGCAAAGTTAGAGATATGGGGCCAGATTTACTAACCTTTCACGCAAGGCAGTGCATCAAGGCAACTTGATTTGCTGTGTTGCATAAAGGGAGAGAGCAGAAATGTGCCAGATATGGTACACTTCTGCTCTCTCACAGCGCGGGACCGCTTCAGGCAGCTTAGCACCAACACAGGCACCCTTGTACCGTGGTGCAAGGGTGCCTGAATTACAAGGAAAATATTTTAGGGCAGAAAGATATATCAGATCCTCATCACAATCAAATTGTTGATGGTTGGTCTGAAGGTCATTCAGTGCTGCATCCACTGCCTGATCAAGCATTTGCTGGAGAACAGTCTTGGATATTTGCAAAATATAATCTTCCTCCATCACCTCCACATTCTGAGTAGCTTTAGTAACCCAGACCTACAGGAGTAATACTGAGCAGCGGCGGCTCCTCTGCAATGGCGGAGGAGCATTACACTGCTGGTTCAGAGCCAGCAGCAGAAAAATAATACAATATTTGACTATTATTTTTATTTTTCTGCTTTGATGCTGGGACCAGGAGAGGGTGACCACCTGTCCATAATTTTCACAGACTGCCTGTAATTTCACCCTAATGTCCATTATAAAAGTTTTAACGGATGGCATTTGCCCGTAATTTTGGCCTTTGAGCCAAAGTACAAAATAAATGAGAATTCCCCAGATGTAGTGGAAGGGAGGGAGTCTCTTTTTCTGTTTTTGCAAAGGCGGGGCAGACACATAAACAAACAACAAGCTTTCTTAGTAGGGTGCCTGCATCCCAGAAAGAAATGCAACTGTGTGCGTTTGGTTAAATACTGCAATCCTAAGAGGTCCACTGGAGCCAGGAGAGTAGCTTGGTCAGTAAGATTGGATGGGGTGGGGGGGATTTTCAGATTTTACAACAATCACTCTGGTGCATAATGTGAAAATACATTATGACAAGCAGAGCACATGAGGTTCTAAAGAGGCAGTGGAAAAGGAGGCAAATACGGTTTGGTAGGAGTACTCATTGAGAAAAAACAGAATAGTTTGTAAAAAAGACAACATTTTTGAAGACTTTCAAAGCAGAGAGTGAGAAAGTTTGTGTGCGTTTTTGTCTGTGTATGTAAAATTTCCTTGTAAAATCAGACACCTCAACATACCTCCCTGAAAGCACCTGTACCCAACAATTTTCCAGCAAAATATATTTATTAGGGGGGTGTAAAACCCAAAACATCCCCACTGGAGCTATGCCCCTGTCTGGAGTCAGGACAGTCCTTATTTGATGGAATCACTTGAAATTTCCTATGACAAAAATATTTTCTTTTTAAGAAGTATTGTACGGGTGCTAGAAGTTGAGCTGTGGTGACAGTTATAAAAAAAAGATTTGCACTAGGTGTAATCTGTATATCACTGAAATATATACTGTAGCTCTTTTTAACTTAACTTAAATTAATATGCACATTTTATGTCACTCTATATTATACTCTGTGTAATGTTCATTTAACATGATGACTTACACATTCAGAGTTCTTTGAGGGACCTCATAGCTCCACAAATATGTCACTTTTTCCTGCTTCCCCAAAAATGATTCAATTCTATGGGCCTCTGGTTGCACGCATAGGCATCTGTAGTTATTGTATTAAGCAATAGAGGTTTCATGACATAAAATAGTGCATTTCCCATTGAATATTTTAACTTTCATTTACTTTTCATTCAGGGTGTTTTTTTATGTGTAGTTTCTTGATGATCAAAGATGTACAAAATAGTTACAGAATATCGCCTTTGATTCTGCCTCCGCATTCACTGACCCTGTTCCCATTGCAGCACTCAAACTCTTTTAATGCACTACGACTGGTGCTTTGAATAGTTATGTAGGTCCGGATTTAATATTTTTTTTCACGCAACACAGCAAAACGTGCAGCGCTGAATGAAGGGAGAGGGCAGGAATTTGCCTTATCAAAATATGACACATTGCTGTCCTCTACCTGCACTAGCACACAATCTGAAGCCTAGTGCCCACGCAGGTACCCTTGAACCATGGTGCGAGGGTGCCTGGGTGACAAGCAGTATTGTTTTAGTGCACGATGGGACACGTTCCTGCACAAAAACAATCCTTAGAGGCATTTTACTCTTTCTGAGTGTGCCGCAGGATGCAGTGCACTCAGAAGAAGGAAACAACATGGAGAAATAAAGATATTTCTCCTTGTTGCACCTCCCCTGGCAAGGTGTATAATTCTATCGCATGCTTAGGTCTACCAGTGCTGGTAAATCTGGATATCCTTAGAATACATTGGAGGATGCGTGGGAACATCCAAGCTCCACCCATGTAACACCTTCCAACAGCATGTGCTGCCTTGCATTATCACAGAGTTACCAAGCCATACAGGGTGCTTCTGTGTGGCATGGTAAATCTAATTCTACGTTTTGCGTCGCCTTGAGTGCCACAAGGGAAACACAAAAACCTTGCTAAATCTGCTCTCTAATGCCTAACAAAGCCAGTACAATTAGGATATGGTATCCTGCCTTCCCTTACCTTCCTTATGTACCTTTTTTAGAGTTGAGCCTGTGAGTGCATGTGGTAGCACATGAGTCTTGCTTGTGAGGCTCCGTTGCAGTACTTAATTTGAGCAAGTGGTTGCCGGTGGGGGGCACCGGAACTTCTTTTTGATGACCTGCACTTATTTGCTCTCAGCAAATATTCACAGAGTGAAAACACACACAGATCGGAAAGACTGAGATAGAGAAAGGCAGCAAGACCACTGCAAAGGAAGGAATCTATAAGAGCAAGAAAAAGTGTAAGGAACTGTCTGGTAGTGGATTAAAGACTACCACTCTTGGTACTGGCCTCACCAATGTTTAACTGCACTGGCCTCTGGCTTCTGAGCAGAGCTTCGGCACCAGCACTATTATTTCCACAAATTAAGCACTGCTCTGTTGTGTACAGTAAAGGGTTTGGAGTCCGGCTGTTGCTTATCAGTTGTTGGCTTGCGGGACTCTCTTCTTTACAGCCTCATAATTCAGCACTGCAGGTCATTCATCATTTCCATTCCTCTGTGTGGAGCAGGGACAAAGCACTGATTGATTCAACCCTGTCTGCTGCTCCCGACCAAATTAACATACTATTTTGTTTTTTAAGTTCTAATACCCTGGAAACATAAGGGTTGAGTGACAAAAACGTGCCCAGCACGACAAACAAAATTGCAAAGTTTCATGTTTTTTAGAGCTAACTTTCTTTATCACTTTGCACTTATGTTTTCTTTTGTTTTTGCTTGTGGGCCCTGCTCTCCACATGATGATTAACTTGTTCTAAATATTGCAAAGCGACATTGTTTCTTTATTATATGTAATTTCTGAAATGGTGCTTTAACACATAATCGTGCAGTACACCCCAATCTACCCCACTCCAATCTGACCCACTACAATCCACCTCAGTTTACCCCACCTCACATCAATCTACCCGTCTCCAATCCAAACCACTCACCCAATCCACTCCAACCCACCACTCCAATCCACCCAAGTCTAATCTGGCCCACTCCAGTTTGACCCTCTCCAATCCAAAACAATCTCCAGCTCTCCAAAATAATCTGCCCCACTCCAATCCAAAACAATCTGCAACACTCCAATCCTCCTCACTCCAATCTGCCTACTTTAATCTAAAACAATCTGCCCCACTCTAATCTACCCCAATCCAAAACAATTTGTACTAGTCAAATTCACTCCACTCCAATCCAAAAGAATCTGCCCCACTCCAGTCTAAAATAATCTGCCCTACTCCAATCTGTCCCACTCCAAAACAATATGCCCCACTCCAATCCAATCCACCCCACCCCATCCCAATTCACCTCACTCCAATCCACCCCACTCCCATCCAATCAACCCCAGCCCTGTCACTCCAATCCAAACCATCCACCCCAATCCAATTAAATCCACCCAATCAAATCAACCCAATTCAATCCACCTCACTCAATTTCATTCTACCCACTCCCATCCAATCCACCCTACCTCATTTCAATTCGCCCCACTACCATCCAATTCACCCCAACCCAAACCAATCAACCCTACCCCAGCACTATCACTCCCATCCAAACCACCCACCTAATCCAGTCTAATTCA
This sequence comes from Pleurodeles waltl, assembly GCF_031143425.1. Lineage (NCBI taxonomy): Eukaryota > Metazoa > Chordata > Amphibia > Caudata > Salamandridae > Pleurodeles > Pleurodeles waltl. Next base: position 368,103,084 of record NC_090451.1, read on the forward strand.
CACAGTCAAATCCACCACAATTCAATCCACGTCCCCCAATTTAATCCACCGAACTGCAATCCAATCCACCCCACACCAATCCAGCCTCAATCCACCCCACCCTACCTTACTCTTATCCACCCCACTCTACCACAATCTAATCCACCCTACTACTGTAATCACCTCCATCCCACTCCACCCTATTCCACCCCACTTCACCACACTCTATAACACTCTCTGCCACTGAACCACTTAACTCTACTCAATTCTGACACTCTACTCCCCTACTCCATTTCACGACACTCCAACAAACCCACTCTACTACACTCTACTTCCCCACTCCACTCTGGCACTCCATGCCACTAACATTTAGCCATGCTTGACAGCAGCCACACTGGTGTACAACATGGCAAAACACATTGCAAAAACCAATAGTTCTTGTATAGGCGGAAACTATTGGCCTTAGCAATGCTTATTCATTTTTTAGTTATTGTGTCAAATTATCCTGTGGCATGTATTCATTTAACATAATGTGCTATTAATTTTACAGAATTGAATAAAAACACTGTCTTCTAAACTGGATTGAGAAAAAGCAACTAATCTAGTCAGTGGCTTAAGTGCACTAAGTGTGACTGGAAAGCTGGGTTCAAATCCTGGATTCCCTGCATGACCAAATTGTGTGATATAAGTCAAATCAATTAACTTTGTGTCTAATTTACTTGATAGCGATATTTGAGAGCACTTTCAAGCAATTCAGTTTAAGATGGACAGTGTTCAAAAACGCACTTGTATCTTTTATTAGCATGTAATGTTCCACCATCCATAACAATGATATTCGCCATGATGTAAGGTACACCAGATAATTGGTTCACTGTGTTCACTCATGGTGTTGTCAAGAGGGAGGGTTAATGAATGTTTTAAAGTTCATGTTTAGAAACTTTCATTTCATATAAATGTATGTACTATTGTGATCTAATGTACTAAATTAAAACACTACTGTGTGTTTTTTAAAGATTTTATTGTTGTATGTCAAAAGAAGTTGTAGATTTACAGAAGAACAGTGCTGGACTACATAAAATAATGAAAAGTTAGTATACAACTTTTACATTTTTCTGTGTAGCAAACTGTCCCTCCACCCCCGCCCAGTTGACGCTGCCTTACGCATCAGCATAGAGAAGCAGATCAATGCACCCTGTGGAGCTTAGAAGAAAGTGCCTTGTGTATTTGCCTAGAGGTGGCAAGAACAATTAGTACATAGAAACTGAGAGTGTATGTGTCAGGGTGGTTTACAGGGGGAGAGTTATTGTCCTTGGTGCAGTCTTTAAAACCCTCCATCAAGATATTCCACTTCTGTGCAATAATTTATTTTCTCAGAACTGCTCATTACTCTCTGTGTAACAGGGTGCTCTCAGTTCAAAACCAAGAGAGAGAGAGACCTTGGGTCAACTTACCATAGTCTGAGGCAGTGAATCCTTCCAGTGCAGTGTGATGTAGAGTTTTTCTAGAAGAAGAGCCAGGTCAAGAAATTTGGTGGAGGGCTTCTTGAACTTAGGGTGGGGAATACACCCAATAGGACAATTTCTGCGGAATCCGTTACTACATGTCCCATCATGGTTGACAGCACCTCGAGAACTCTCTGGTAGTATGAAAGAATTTGGGGCAAGATCAGAGCATATGAAGTAAATTGACATCTAATTGCATACAATAATGACAAATGTAGCTGCGACTCCCTGGTATATTTTGGTAATTCGGGCAGTTGTAATGTAGGCTCAGTTCAGAATATTAAATTGAATATACTTAGAACAGAAGCAGCCGGATACTTTCTGGGGATATTCCAATATTTTAGCCCAGTTCGCATCATGAAGAGATGTGACCAGGTCACTCTCCCAGTTAGTAATGTTTCCCAAACTTTATGCCATAGGTTTTAAATTGTTTAGAAACAAAATCAAAATGTTGCTGTTGCTTTCTCTCCAAGAAAGATTGGGTAAATTTGGATGGGGCAGATGCCCTTGACACTGTGCTCAAGGGCATTAATTTACTATTGAACAAGGACATAATCTGCCACTTAAATGTAGCATTCCTAGAGGCAATCACATAAAGACCATAGTAAATAAATAGTGCTATGTAGAAAATAGTAAATAAATGTACTGATAACGTTGTCTTGTGTAGTCTCTCCTTGGATGTGTTGGTACAATTGACATTTGTCCTGAATTTTGACACTGTCCTGAATTTTTGTACTGAATTTTGACACTTTGTCCTGAATTTTTTACAGTCCTGTCCAGAATCTGCCTTCATACCAGGTGGCCACCCATGATGATTCCATCTTGCTAAATCAGAAAAGCAGGGAGTAACAGTTCATCAGCATAACTTCCTATTTCTCTGGTTCCCCAGCAACAAAGTCCTGAATCATGCAAGACTTTGTTCCTAAAAAAAAAAAACAGTTGTGCAGCCCTCTAGCAGTCAGGCACACACACGAAAAGTGCCTCCAGCACAGACAGCTACTTTGATCTCAGCTTCGCTTTTGAACAGCCTGCTCGTGACCCCAACCTTGCCCATGAGCCGTGACAGTGGCCACGAGTGAAGCACTAATACACAAATGTAAGTACAGCCATACATACTATAATCCAAGCATACCACAATGAAAAAAAAACTAGTGTGTCTCTTGCCTGTCACGGACAGGAATAAAATGTTTTGAAAGGGGAGGTAGGAGTATTGGGGAAATGCAGACACAAAGAAAAGAAGAGAGTGTATAGAGGGCCTGTTTTGGGGTGGGGTTGCCCTCACTATGTTAGGACTGGTTCAAGATGCTCCTATGAGGGGGTAAATAATTATTTCAGTCATGACACTTTTTTCCTACGAGCAATCACTGTGTCCACATTTGAAAAAGTAACTGTTGGACCTGGCTTTTTGGCAGGGACATCCCCAAACTTTTTGCCTCCTTCCTCCTATTTTTTCTGACCTGTTGTTGTTGGCTTTTGACCTCTGGGCACTTTACCACTGCTAACCAGTGCTAAAGTGCATATGCTCTCTGGGTAAATTGTACTACTGATTGGTTTATCCATGATTGACTATTTAATTTACTTGTAAGTCCCTGGTAGAGTGCACTACATGTGCCTAGGGCAGGTAGATTAAATGCTACTAGTGGGCCTGCAGCACTGGTTGTGCCACCCACCTCAGTAGCCCCTTAACCCTGTCTCAGGCCTGCCATTGCAAGGCCTGTGTGTGCAGTTTCACTGCCACTTCGACTTGGCATTTAAAAGTACTTGCCAAGCCTAGAACTCCCCTTTTACTACATATAAGTCATCCCTAATGTGTGCCCTAGGGAACCCCTAGAGCAGGGTGCTGTGTAGGTAAAAGGCAGGACATATACCTGTGTAGTTATATGTCCTGGTAGTGTGAAACTCCTAAATTCGTTTTTACACTACTGTGAGGCCTGCTCCTTTCATAGGCTAACATTGGGGCTGCCCTCATACACTGTTGAAGTGGCAGCTGCTGATCTGAAAGGAGCAGGAAGGTCATATTTAGTATGGCCAGAATGGTAATACAAAATCCTGCTGACTGGTGAAGTCGGATTTAATATTACTATTCTAGAAATGCCACTTTTAGAAAGTGAGCATTTCTTTGCACTAAAATCTTGTTGTGCCCTTCAATCCACGTCTGGCTAGGTTTAGTTGACAGCTCCTTGTGCATTCACTCAGACACACCCCAAACACAGGGTACTCAGCCTCACTTGCATACATCTGCATTTTGAATGGGTCTTCCTGGGTTGGGAGGGTGGAGGGCCTGCCCTCACACAAAGGACTGCCACACTCCCTACTGGGACTCTGGCAGACAGGATTGAGCTGAAAGGGAACTTGGTGCATTTCTTAGAGACTCTTTGAAGTCACCCCCACTTCAAAGGCACAACTTAGTATAAAACAGGGCCTCTTCCCTACCTCATCAGACACTTGCTGGAGAAGAAACCTGAACCAGAAACTACATCCTGCAAAGAAGAACTGCCTGGCTGCTCAAAGGACTCACCTGTCTGCTTTTCTACAAAGGACTGCTGCCTTGCTGTTGGCCTGCTGCCTTGCTGAACTCTTGCCTGGCTGTAAAAGTGCTCTACAAGGGCTTGGATAGAGCTTGCCTCCTGTTCCCTGAAGTCTCAGGACCAAAAAGACTTCACTCTTCCTCTTGGACGCTCCGTGCGCCGAACTTTTCGACGCACAGCTTGTTCCGCGGCAAGAAAAACGCCGCACACCGACACTGATCAACGCGACGCCTTCGGGACGACCGAAACTTTGACGCCCGGCCTCGCAAGGACAACGCCGCCCGACTCCGCAGGAGAAATCGACGCGACGCCTGCCGTGAGATCAAAACTTTGACGCACGGCCTCGCAAGGACAACGCCGCCCGACTCCGCAGGAGAAATCGACGCGACGCCTGCCGTGAGATCAAAACTTTGACGCACGGCCTCGCAAGGACAACGCCGCCCGACTCCACAGGAGAAATCGACGCGACACCTGCTGTGAGAGCAAAACTTTGACGCACGGCCTCGCAAGGACAACGCCGCCCGACTCCGCAGGAGAAATCGACGCGACGCCTGCCGTGAGATCGAAACATCGACGCGCAGCCCCGCAGAACGACGCGCAGCCGGAAAACAAGCAGGAAAATCCATGCACAGACCCGGGACATCTGGTAATCCCCGCGACCCACAGAAAGAGACTGTCCGCGCGCCGGAAAACAACGCCCGACTTCCCCGCGTGGAAAAAAACGACGCAAGTCCGTGTGTGCTGGGGAGAAATCGACGCACACACCCTTTTTTCACGCACCTCTTCCTTTGTGGCCCTCTGAGGAGATTTTCCACCAGAAACCAGGTACTTTGTGTTTGAAAGAGACTCTGTTTACTTTCTAAAGACTTAAGACACTTTATATCACTTTTCAGTGATATCTTTACAAATTCATATTGCAACTTTGATCGTTTTGACCTGAAGATACCCAGATAAATATTATATATTTTTCTAAATACTGTGTGGTGTATTTTTGTGGTGTTATGCTATGGTGTTGTATGATTTATTGCACAAATGCTTTACACATTGCCTTCTAAGTTAAGCCTGACTGCTCATGCCAAGCTACCGGAGGGTGAGCACAGGCTGATTTTGGATTGTGTGTGACTTACCCTGACTAGAGTGAGGGTTCTTGCTTGGACAGAGGGCAACCTAACTGCCAACCAAAAACCCCATTTCTAACATTGGTGATCAGCGGTGAGGATAGGACTTGTGTTTGTGCAGTGACATACAGTAGCTAAGTATTTCACTACCTACCCACAGTTGAAGGTCAACTTGATTTTTCATCTTTTTTGGCTCTTGGTTCTCTGGTGTCCTCCTGGATATACTATTGATATTTTGGACTTTGGATTTTGGTTTTTGCTGATAAGATCTTATCAAAATGGGATTGTGTACCTACTCATTCTTTGTTCGTACTGACCACCTCACTAAGGCTGACCTAAGGAAGCTTTGCAGAAAATGGGGCCTTCCTGTAGCAAGGAGATCTACTAAGGCGGAGATGCTCCATCACTACATAGTCTGGGGGGAGGAAAGATGGGCAGAGAGAGAGGCAGCAAGAAACCAAATGACTAAGTACCCCTCAGATGAGGAGGAGGACTACGCACAGGAGGAGGAAGACTTCTCACATGAGGAGAAAGACTACTCCGAGTTGGACAGTGACCCAGAAATAGATGAATGGCTCCGAGGTCAAAGGCGACAGGAGCAACAATTAGAGGAGTATCTTGCAGAGGTTGAGGCAAAAAGACTCTTAGCCCTGGAAGAAGAAAAGATTGCAGCTCAAGAGCTGAGCTGTAAAGAGCTGAAACTGGAGGCCGGAAGGGCTGAGTCCAGTTCAGATGGTGGCAGCAAAAATCTTACATCTAGTACTGCTGAAGAAGGGCACAAGCCCAGAGATGTGGTGCCCAACTTGAAGAAGGGAGTTGACACACCCCAGGCGGTTCAAGGGTATGAGGTAGTTCCCGTTATGCACAGGGTCCCTGAGAAGGATTGGGGAACTGGCACAGGGAGTCATATTCCTACTGGGGGGAGGGACACTTTACTGACTCTAGCAGAGAGTGACAGAGAAAAGGGTTCCCCCCTGGTGGACGTCCTGGATATAGAGTGTAGAGACATCCCAGAAGAGTTTGGGTTGAGTGTCAGGGACAGACAGATACTGTCTCACCAGTCTCAGGAGGGTGAAGTAGAGTGCTTTTCCAAGGTTGAGTTACTGGGTGGTTGGGTGAAGGGTACTGTGGTTAATACATGTGAAGGGCAGAGTGATGTAATTGCTGGAGAGCATATGTCTGGTCCTTATTTTCCAGAGCTACGCCAACACCAGGTGGAGTGTGAGTTCTCTGACCCCAGGAAACTTACAATGGAGGCAGACTTCTGGGTGAGTACCAGAGAGTCTGAAGAGGCATTTGGGGGTGCTCCTGAAGGGAGTGGTCTAGGTGGTTCCCAACCGAGTGTGGTGGGAAAGGATTGTAGTGTCCCAGGTAGGTCCCAGGTCCTAGAGGGTTCCATGAGGGAACACCAGGAGGGAAGCCTAGCCTGTACCGTAGGGCCACCTTTTGAGGGAAGCCCCGCAGTGTCAGAAGAACTTGGGGGGGTGACTGTAGCCAGCATCCCAACAGTTCTGGTGTCTGGCAGTACCCCTCCTAGTGAGGGGGTGCAGAAGTCCAGACATAGGGTTGAGAGGGGGTTGCAGACCCCAGTGGAGGACCTTGAGAGTCAGGGGACAGCTCTGAGAGCAGAGCCCCCCAGGAATGACCCAGGTGAAACCGTTTCTGGTTTGGGGGAAACCCAGACTCTGCCGGATGTGCAGAGGTCGGGAGACCTGCGCCAACCAGACTCTTGTGTGGCCCTTGGGGACGGTGTGTCCCTTGTGGGGGGTGAGAGTGCCCCCCAGGAAGTCCTGGCATGCCAGGCAAAGATTCAACCTCAGGGTGGTGACTCTGGGTTGGACACCCAGGTTCAGAGGTTAAACTCTGACCTGGTGGGAGGTAGATGTGCCTCCCAAGAAGTCCTGCTGTGCCAGGCAATTGTCCAACCTCAGGGTGTTGACTCTGGGTTGGATGACCAGGTTCAGTGGTTAAACTCTGACCTGGTGGGGGGTAGGTGTGCCCCCCAGAAAGTCCTGGCGTGCCAAGCAATTGCCCAACCTCAGGGTGGTGACCCTGGGTTGGGGAATCAGGCTCAGAGGTTAAACTCTGACCTAGTGGGAGGTAGGTGTGCCTCCCTGGAAGTCCTGGCCTGCCAGGCAATGGTTAAACCTCAGGGTGGTGACTCTGGGTTGGCTAACCAGGTTCAGGGGATAAGCTCTGACCTGTTGGGGGGTAGGCGTGCCCCCCAGAAAGTCCTGGTGTACCAGGCAGTGATCCAACCTCAGAGTGCTGACTCTGGGTTGGATAACCGGGTTCAGAGGTTAAACTCTGACCTGGTGGGGGGTAGGTGTGCCCCCCAGAAAGTCCTGGCATGCCAGGCAATTGTTCAACCTCAGAGTGCTGACTCTGGGTTGGATAACCGGGTTCAGAGGTTAAACTCTGAACTGGTGGGGGGTAGGTGTGCCCCCCAGAAAGTCCTGGCGTGCCAGGCAATTGTTCAACCTCAGGGTGGTGACTCTGGGTTGGATACCCAGGTTCAGAGGTTAAACTCTGACCTGGTGGAAGGTAGGTGTGCCTCCCAAGAAGCCCTGCTGTGCCAGGCAATTGTCCAACCTCAGGGTGTTGACTCTGGGTTGGATGACCAGGTTCAGAGGTTAAACTCTGACCTGGTGGGGGGTAGGTGTGCCCCCCAGAAAGTCCTGGCGTGCCAGGCAATTGCCCAACCTCAGGGTGGTGACCCTGGGTTGGGGAACCAGGCTCAGAGGTTAAACTCTGACCTGGTGGGAGGTAGGTGTGCCTCCCAGAAAGTCCTGGTGCGCCAGGCAATTGTTCAACTTCAGGGTGGTGACTCTGAGTTGAATGGCCCAGTTCAGAGGTTAAACTCTGACCTGGTGGAGAGTCAGTGTGCCCTCCAAGAAGTCCTGGCGTGCCAGGCAATTGTTCAACTTCAGGGTGGTGACTCTGAGTTGAATGGCCAGGTGCAGAGGTTAAACTCTGACCTGGTGGAGGGTCAGTGTGCCCTCCAGGAAGTCCTGGCGTGCCAGGCAATTGTTCAACTTCAGGGTGGTGACTCTGAGTTGAATGGTCAGGTGCAGAGGTTAAACTCTGACCTGGTGGGGGGTAGGTGTGCCTCCCAGGAAGTCCTGGTTTGCCAGGCAGTGATCCAGTCTGAGGGTACAGACCCTGGGCTGGAAGACCAGGTTCAGGGTGTCCCCCCGGACCTGGAGGGAGGGGCTACTGATAACAGTGCCCCTACCATGTTGTCTTCTGAGGAGGCCACTCCTAGTTGGAGGGTGCTGGACCCCAGAAGGGAGGGCAGGGGGAGGGAAGCCTCACCCCGGGCCCTAGTCCAACCTGAAGGTACAGGCCCCAGGTTGGATGGCCAGTTGCAGGTTAACAGCCCTGCACTGGTGGAGGAATGGTACAGGGTGACTTCTGTAAGCACCCTGACCATGTTGGACTCTGGGGGTACCGCTCCAGGAGGGAGGGTACAAAGCCCCAGAGGGGAGGACCAGGTTCAGGCTGTCATCCCTGACCTGGTGGAAGGGAGAGTGGTTAAAGGGTGCCCAGCACCTGGGGCTACCGCCCCCCACTCTCCACAGCCACAGTGGTTGGAGAGCTTTGAGAGGCCTGGGGCCTGGCTCTCATCCCTGGCAGCTGTCAGTAATCACTGTGGCTTGCTGTCCGGGTGGACAGAGTTATCCCTGGGGAGGGGACAAGTGTCACACCCCAGGGGTAGAGTGGGCAACACCACTGTGTTGGTCATGGTGGTACTATCCTGCTCCTGGGATACATCTGTTAGCAAAGTAAGGTTAGGTGCTGCACAGATGGGATCCGCAGGTAAGGAGAAAGGTTCCCCATGGGTTGGCTTAGTGGGCCCTGAAAGTATGGACAGAGTGATCCAATTGGAGTCAGGAAGGCGAAGAACTGGAGCATGCCCCTGCTGTTGTGGGCCTGGGTCTTTGTTCTGTCGCCTCAAACAGGGAAGTACATCAGGATAGTGATTGTTCTCCCCTGGCTTTAGGCTGGTAGGGGGTCATGTTGGACCTGGCTTTTTGACAGGGACATCCCCAAACTTTTTGCCTCCTTCCTCCTATTTTTTCTGACCTGTTGTTGTTGGCTTTTGACCTCTGGGCACTTTACCACTGCTAACCAGTGCTAAAGTGCATATGCTCTCTGGGTAAATTGTACTACTGATTGGTTTATCCATGATTGACTATTTAATTTACTTGTAAGTCCCTGGTAGAGTGCACTACATGTGCCTAGGGCAGGTAGATTAAATGCTACTAGTGGGCCTGCAGCACTGGTTGTGCCACCCACCTCAGTAGCCCCTTAACCCTGTCTCAGGCCTGCCATTGCAAGGCCTGTGTGTGCAGTTTCACTGCCACTTCGACTTGGCATTTAAAAGTACTTGCCAAGCCTAGAACTCCCCTTTTACTACATATAAGTCATCCCTAATGTGTGCCCTAGGTAACCCCTAGAGCAGGGTGCTGTGTAGGTAAAAGGCAGGACATGTACCTGTGTAGTTATATGTCCTGGTAGTGTGAAACTCCTAAATTCGTTTTTACACTACTGTGAGGCCTGCTCCTTTCATAGGCTAACATTGGGGCTGCCCTCATACACTGTTGAAGTGGCAGCTGCTGATCTGAAAGGAGCAGGAAGGTCATATTTAGTATGGCCAGAATGGTAATACAAAATCCTGCTGACTGGTGAAGTCGGATTTAATATTACTATTCTAGAAATGCCACTTTTAGAAAGTGAGCATTTCTTTGCACTAAAATCTTGTTGTGCCCTTCAATCCACGTCTGGCTAGGTTTAGTTGACAGCTCCTTGTGCATTCACTCAGACACACCCCAAACACAGGGTACTCAGCCTCACTTGCATACATCTGCATTTTGAATGGGTCTTCCTGGGCTGGGAGGGTGGAGGGCCGGCCCTCACACAAAGGACTGCCACACTCCCTACTGGGACTCTGGCAGACAGGATTGAGCTGAAAGGGAACTTGGTGCATTTCTTAGAGACTCTTTGAAGTCACCCCCACTTCAAAGGCACAACTTAGTATAAAACAGGGCCTCTGCCCTACCTCATCAGACACTTGCTGGAGAAGAAACCTGAACCAGAAACTACATCCTGCCAAGAAGAACTGCCTGGCTGCTCAAAGGACTCACCTGTCTGCTTTTCTACAAAGGACTGCTGCCTTGCTGTTGGCCTGCTGCCTTGCTGAACTCTTGCCTGGCTGTAAAAGTGCTCTCCAAGGGCTTGGATAGAGCTTGCCTCCTGTTCCCTGAAGTCTCAGGACCAAAAAGACTTCACTCTTCCTCTTGGACGCTCCGTGCGCCGAACTTTTCGACGCACAGCTTGTTCCGCGGCAAGAAAAACGCTGCACACCGACGCTGATCAACGCGACGCCTTCGGGACGACCGAAACTTTGAAGCCCGGCCTCGCAAGGACAACGCCGCCCGACTTCCCGGGAGAAATCGACGCGACGCCAGCCGTGAGATCAAAACTTTGACGCACGGCCTCGCAAGGACAACACCGCCCGACTCCGCAGGAGAAATCGACGCGACGCCTGCCGTGAGATCAAAACTTTGACGCACGGCCTCGCAAGGACAACGCCGCCCGACTCCGCAGGAGAAATCGACGCGACGCCTGCCGTGAGAGCAAAACTTTGACGCACGGCCTTGCAAGGACAACGCCGCCCGACTCCGCAGGAGAAATCGACGCGACGCCTGCCGTGAGATCGAAACTTCGACGCGCAGCCCCGCAGAACGACGCGCAGCCGGAAAACAAGCAGGAAAATCCATGCACAGACCCGGGACATCTGGTAATCCCCGCGACCCACAGAAAGAGACTGTCCGAGCGCCGGAAAACGACGCCCGACTTCCCCGCATGGAAAATACCGACGCAAGTCCGTGTGTGCTGGGGAGAAATCGACGCACACACCCTTTTTTCACGCACCTCTTCCTTTGTGGCCCTCTGAGGAGATTTTCCACCAGAAACCAGGTACTTTGTGTTTGAAAGAGACTCTGTTTACTTTCTAAAGACTTAAGACACTTTATATCACTTTTCAGTGATATCTTTACAAATTCATATTGCAACTTTGATCGTTTTGACCTGAAGATACCCAGATAAATATTATATATTTTTCTAAATACTGTGTGGTGTATTTTTGTGGTGTTATGCTATGGTGTTGTATGATTTATTGCACAAATGCTTTACACATTGCCTTCTAAGTTAAGCCTGACTGCTCATGCCAAGCTACCGGAGGGTGAGCACAGGCTGATTTTGGATTGTGTGTGACTTACCCTGACTAGAGTGAGGGTTCTTGCTTGGACAGAGGGCAACCTAACTGCCAACCAAAAACCCCATTTCTAACATTGGTGATCAGCGGTGAGGATAGGACTTGTGTTTGTGCAGTGACATACAGTAGCTAAGTATTTCACTACCTACCCACAGTTGAAGGTCAACTTGATTTTTCATCTTTTTTGGCTCTTGGTTCTCTGGTGTCCTCCTGGATATACTATTGATATTTTGGACTTTGGATTTTGGTTTTTGCTGATAAGATCTTATCAAAATGGGATTGTGTACCTACTCATTCTTTGTTCGTACTGACCACCTCACTAAGGCTGACCTAAGGAAGCTTTGCAGAAAATGGGGCCTTCCTGTAGCAAGGAGATCTACTAAGGCGGAGATGCTCCATCACTACATAGTCTGGGGGGAGGAAAGATGGGCAGAGAGAGAGGCAGCAAGAAACCAAATGACTAAGTACCCCTCAGATGAGGAGGAGGACTACGCACAGGAGGAGGAAGACTTCTCACATGAGGAGAAAGACTACTCCGAGTTGGACAGTGACCCAGAAATAGATGAATGGCTCCGAGGTCAAAGGCGACAGGAGCAACAATTAGAGGAGTATCTTGCAGAGGTTGAGGCAAAAAGACTCTTAGCCCTGGAAGAAGAAAAGATTGCAGCTCAAGAGCTGAGCTGTAAAGAGCTGAAACTGGAGGCCGGAAGGGCTGAGTCCAGTTCAGATGGTGGCAGCAAAAATCTTACATCTAGTACTGCTGAAGAAGGGCACAAGCCCAGAGATGTGGTGCCCAACTTGAAGAAGGGAGTTGACACACCCCAGGCGGTTCAAGGGTATGAGGTAGTTCCCGTTATGCACAGGGTCCCTGAGAAGGATTGGGGAACTGGCACAGGGAGTCATATTCCTACTGGGGGGAGGGACACTTTACTGACTCTAGCAGAGAGTGACAGAGAAAAGGGTTCCCCCCTGGTGGACGTCCTGGATATAGAGTGTAGAGACATCCCAGAAGAGTTTGGGTTGAGTGTCAGGGACAGACAGATACTGTCTCACCAGTCTCAGGAGGGTGAAGTAGAGTGCTTTTCCAAGGTTGAGTTACTGGGTGGTTGGGTGAAGGGTACTGTGGTTAATACATGTGAAGGGCAGAGTGATGTAATTGCTGGAGAGCATATGTCTGGTCCTTATTTTCCAGAGCTACGCCAACACCAGGTGGAGTGTGAGTTCTCTGACCCCAGGAAACTTACAATGGAGGCAGACTTCTGGGTGAGTACCAGAGAGTCTGAAGAGGCATTTGGGGGTGCTCCTGAAGGGAGTGGTCTAGGTGGTTCCCAACCGAGTGTGGTGGGAAAGGATTGTAGTGTCCCAGGTAGGTCCCAGGTCCTAGAGGGTTCCATGAGGGAACACCAGGAGGGAAGCCTAGCCTGTACCGTAGGGCCACCTTTTGAGGGAAGCCCCGCAGTGTCAGAAGAACTTGGGGGGGTGACTGTAGCCAGCATCCCAACAGTTCTGGTGTCTGGCAGTACCCCTCCTAGTGAGGGGGTGCAGAAGTCCAGACATAGGGTTGAGAGGGGGTTGCAGACCCCAGTGGAGGACCTTGAGAGTCAGGGGACAGCTCTGAGAGCAGAGCCCCCCAGGAATGACCCAGGTGAAACCGTTTCTGGTTTGGGGGAAACCCAGACTCTGCCGGATGTGCAGAGGTCGGGAGACCTGCGCCAACCAGACTCTTGTGTGGCCCTTGGGGACGGTGTGTCCCTTGTGGGGGGTGAGAGTGCCCCCCAGGAAGTCCTGGCATGCCAGGCAAAGATTCAACCTCAGGGTGGTGACTCTGGGTTGGACACCCAGGTTCAGAGGTTAAACTCTGACCTGGTGGGAGGTAGATGTGCCTCCCAAGAAGTCCTGCTGTGCCAGGCAATTGTCCAACCTCAGGGTGTTGACTCTGGGTTGGATGACCAGGTTCAGTGGTTAAACTCTGACCTGGTGGGGGGTAGGTGTGCCCCCCAGAAAGTCCTGGCGTGCCAAGCAATTGCCCAACCTCAGGGTGGTGACCCTGGGTTGGGGAATCAGGCTCAGAGGTTAAACTCTGACCTAGTGGGAGGTAGGTGTGCCTCCCTGGAAGTCCTGGCCTGCCAGGCAATGGTTAAACCTCAGGGTGGTGACTCTGGGTTGGCTAACCAGGTTCAGGGGATAAGCTCTGACCTGTTGGGGGGTAGGCGTGCCCCCCAGAAAGTCCTGGTGTACCAGGCAGTGATCCAACCTCAGAGTGCTGACTCTGGGTTGGATAACCGGGTTCAGAGGTTAAACTCTGACCTGGTGGGGGGTAGGTGTGCCCCCCAGAAAGTCCTGGCATGCCAGGCAATTGTTCAACCTCAGAGTGCTGACTCTGGGTTGGATAACCGGGTTCAGAGGTTAAACTCTGAACTGGTGGGGGGTAGGTGTGCCCCCCAGAAAGTCCTGGCGTGCCAGGCAATTGTTCAACCTCAGGGTGGTGACTCTGGGTTGGATACCCAGGTTCAGAGGTTAAACTCTGACCTGGTGGAAGGTAGGTGTGCCTCCCAAGAAGCCCTGCTGTGCCAGGCAATTGTCCAACCTCAGGGTGTTGACTCTGGGTTGGATGACCAGGTTCAGAGGTTAAACTCTGACCTGGTGGGGGGTAGGTGTGCCCCCCAGAAAGTCCTGGCGTGCCAGGCAATTGCCCAACCTCAGGGTGGTGACCCTGGGTTGGGGAACCAGGCTCAGAGGTTAAACTCTGACCTGGTGGGAGGTAGGTGTGCCTCCCAGAAAGTCCTGGTGCGCCAGGCAATTGTTCAACTTCAGGGTGGTGACTCTGAGTTGAATGGCCCAGTTCAGAGGTTAAACTCTGACCTGGTGGAGAGTCAGTGTGCCCTCCAAGAAGTCCTGGCGTGCCAGGCAATTGTTCAACTTCAGGGTGGTGACTCTGAGTTGAATGGCCAGGTGCAGAGGTTAAACTCTGACCTGGTGGAGGGTCAGTGTGCCCTCCAGGAAGTCCTGGCGTGCCAGGCAATTGTTCAACTTCAGGGTGGTGACTCTGAGTTGAATGGTCAGGTGCAGAGGTTAAACTCTGACCTGGTGGGGGGTAGGTGTGCCTCCCAGGAAGTCCTGGTTTGCCAGGCAGTGATCCAGTCTGAGGGTACAGACCCTGGGCTGGAAGACCAGGTTCAGGGTGTCCCCCCGGACCTGGAGGGAGGGGCTACTGATAACAGTGCCCCTACCATGTTGTCTTCTGAGGAGGCCACTCCTAGTTGGAGGGTGCTGGACCCCAGAAGGGAGGGCAGGGGGAGGGAAGCCTCACCCCGGGCCCTAGTCCAACCTGAAGGTACAGGCCCCAGGTTGGATGGCCAGTTGCAGGTTAACAGCCCTGCACTGGTGGAGGAATGGTACAGGGTGACTTCTGTAAGCACCCTGACCATGTTGGACTCTGGGGGTACCGCTCCAGGAGGGAGGGTACAAAGCCCCAGAGGGGAGGACCAGGTTCAGGCTGTCATCCCTGACCTGGTGGAAGGGAGAGTGGTTAAAGGGTGCCCAGCACCTGGGGCTACCGCCCCCCACTCTCCACAGCCACAGTGGTTGGAGAGCTTTGAGAGGCCTGGGGCCTGGCTCTCATCCCTGGCAGCTGTCAGTAATCACTGTGGCTTGCTGTCCGGGTGGACAGAGTTATCCCTGGGGAGGGGACAAGTGTCACACCCCAGGGGTAGAGTGGGCAACACCACTGTGTTGGTCATGGTGGTACTATCCTGCTCCTGGGATACATCTGTTAGCAAAGTAAGGTTAGGTGCTGCACAGATGGGATCCGCAGGTAAGGAGAAAGGTTCCCCATGGGTTGGCTTAGTGGGCCCTGAAAGTATGGACAGAGTGATCCAATTGGAGTCAGGAAGGCGAAGAACTGGAGCATGCCCCTGCTGTTGTGGGCCTGGGTCTTTGTTCTGTCGCCTCAAACAGGGAAGTACATCAGGATAGTGATTGTTCTCCCCTGGCTTTAGGCTGGTAGGGGGTCATGTTGGACCTGGCTTTTTGACAGGGACATCCCCAAACTTTTTGCCTCCTTCCTCCTATTTTTTCTGACCTGTTGTTGTTGGCTTTTGACCTCTGGGCACTTTACCACTGCTAACCAGTGCTAAAGTGCATATGCTCTCTGGGTAAATTGTACTACTGATTGGTTTATCCATGATTGACTATTTAATTTACTTGTAAGTCCCTGGTAGAGTGCACTACATGTGCCTAGGGCAGGTAGATTAAATGCTACTAGTGGGCCTGCAGCACTGGTTGTGCCACCCACCTCAGTAGCCCCTTAACCCTGTCTCAGGCCTGCCATTGCAAGGCCTGTGTGTGCAGTTTCACTGCCACTTCGACTTGGCATTTAAAAGTACTTGCCAAGCCTAGAACTCCCCTTTTACTACATATAAGTCATCCCTAATGTGTGCCCTAGGTAACCCCTAGAGCAGGGTGCTGTGTAGGTAAAAGGCAGGACATGTACCTGTGTAGTTATATGTCCTGGTAGTGTGAAACTCCTAAATTCGTTTTTACACTACTGTGAGGCCTGCTCCTTTCATAGGCTAACATTGGGGCTGCCCTCATACACTGTTGAAGTGGCAGCTGCTGATCTGAAAGGAGCAGGAAGGTCATATTTAGTATGGCCAGAATGGTAATACAAAATCCTGCTGACTGGTGAAGTCGGATTTAATATTACTATTCTAGAAATGCCACTTTTAGAAAGTGAGCATTTCTTTGCACTAAAATCTTGTTGTGCCCTTCAATCCACGTCTGGCTAGGTTTAGTTGACAGCTCCTTGTGCATTCACTCAGACACACCCCAAACACAGGGTACTCAGCCTCACTTGCATACATCTGCATTTTGAATGGGTCTTCCTGGGCTGGGAGGGTGGAGGGCCGGCCCTCACACAAAGGACTGCCACACTCCCTACTGGGACTCTGGCAGACAGGATTGAGCTGAAAGGGAACTTGGTGCATTTCTTAGAGACTCTTTGAAGTCACCCCCACTTCAAAGGCACAACTTAGTATAAAACAGGGCCTCTGCCCTACCTCATCAGACACTTGCTGGAGAAGAAACCTGAACCAGAAACTACATCCTGCCAAGAAGAACTGCCTGGCTGCTCAAAGGACTCACCTGTCTGCTTTTCTACAAAGGACTGCTGCCTTGCTGTTGGCCTGCTGCCTTGCTGAACTCTTGCCTGGCTGTAAAAGTGCTCTCCAAGGGCTTGGATAGAGCTTGCCTCCTGTTCCCTGAAGTCTCAGGACCAAAAAGACTTCACTCTTCCTCTTGGACGCTCCGTGCGCCGAACTTTTCGACGCACAGCTTGTTCCGCGGCAAGAAAAACGCTGCACACCGACGCTGATCAACGCGACGCCTTCGGGACGACCGAAACTTTGAAGCCCGGCCTCGCAAGGACAACGCCGCCCGACTTCCCGGGAGAAATCGACGCGACGCCAGCCGTGAGATCAAAACTTTGACGCACGGCCTCGCAAGGACAACACCGCCCGACTCCGCAGGAGAAATCGACGCGACGCCTGCCGTGAGATCAAAACTTTGACGCACGGCCTCGCAAGGACAACGCCGCCCGACTCCGCAGGAGAAATCGACGCGACGCCTGCCGTGAGAGCAAAACTTTGACGCACGGCCTTGCAAGGACAACGCCGCCCGACTCCGCAGGAGAAATCGACGCGACGCCTGCCGTGAGATCGAAACTTCGACGCGCAGCCCCGCAGAACGACGCGCAGCCGGAAAACAAGCAGGAAAATCCATGCACAGACCCGGGACATCTGGTAATCCCCGCGACCCACAGAAAGAGACTGTCCGAGCGCCGGAAAACGACGCCCGACTTCCCCGCATGGAAAATACCGACGCAAGTCCGTGTGTGCTGGGGAGAAATCGACGCACACACCCTTTTTTCACGCACCTCTTCCTTTGTGGCCCTCTGAGGAGATTTTCCACCAGAAACCAGGTACTTTGTGTTTGAAAGAGACTCTGTTTACTTTCTAAAGACTTAAGACACTTTATATCACTTTTCAGTGATATCTTTACAAATTCATATTGCAACTTTGATCGTTTTGACCTGAAGATACCCAGATAAATATTATATATTTTTCTAAATACTGTGTGGTGTATTTTTGTGGTGTTATGCTATGGTGTTGTATGATTTATTGCACAAATGCTTTACACATTGCCTTCTAAGTTAAGCCTGACTGCTCATGCCAAGCTACCGGAGGGTGAGCACAGGCTGATTTTGGATTGTGTGTGACTTACCCTGACTAGAGTGAGGGTTCTTGCTTGGACAGAGGGCAACCTAACTGCCAACCAAAAACCCCATTTCTAACATTGGTGATCAGCGGTGAGGATAGGACTTGTGTTTGTGCAGTGACATACAGTAGCTAAGTATTTCACTACCTACCCACAGTTGAAGGTCAACTTGATTTTTCATCTTTTTTGGCTCTTGGTTCTCTGGTGTCCTCCTGGATATACTATTGATATTTTGGACTTTGGATTTTGGTTTTTGCTGATAAGATCTTATCAAAATGGGATTGTGTACCTACTCATTCTTTGTTCGTACTGACCACCTCACTAAGGCTGACCTAAGGAAGCTTTGCAGAAAATGGGGCCTTCCTGTAGCAAGGAGATCTACTAAGGCGGAGATGCTCCATCACTACATAGTCTGGGGGGAGGAAAGATGGGCAGAGAGAGAGGCAGCAAGAAACCAAATGACTAAGTACCCCTCAGATGAGGAGGAGGACTATGCACAGGAGGAGGAAGACTTCTCACATGAGGAGAAAGACTACTCCGAGTTGGACAGTGACCCAGAAATAGATGAATGGCTCCGAGGTCAAAGGCGACAGGAGCAACAATTAGAGGAGTATCTTGCAGAGGTTGAGGCAAAAAGACTCTTAGCCCTGGAAGAAGAAAAGATTGCAGCTCAAGAGCTGAGCTGTAAAGAGCTGAAACTGGAGGCCGGAAGGGCTGAGTCCAGTTCAGATGGTGGCAGCAAAAATCTTACATCTAGTACTGCTGAAGAAGGGCACAAGCCCAGAGATGTGGTGCCCAACTTGAAGAAGGGAGTTGACACACCCCAGGCGGTTCAAGGGTATGAGGTAGTTCCCGTTATGCACAGGGTCCCTGAGAAGGATTGGGGAACTGGCACAGGGAGTTATATTCCTACAGGGGGGAGGGACACTTTACTGACTCTAGCAGAGAGTGACAGAGAAAAGGGTTCCCCCCTGGTGGACGTCCTGGATATAGAGTGTAGAGACATCCCAGAAGAGTTTGGGTTGAGTGTCAGGGACAGACAGATACTGTCTCACCAGTCTCAGGAGGGTGAAGTAGAGTGCTTTCCAAGGTTGAGTTACTGGGTGGTTGGGTGAAGGGTACTGTGGTTAATACATGTGAAGGGCAGAGTGATGTAATTGCTGGAGAGCATATGTCTGGTCCTTATTTTCCAGAGCTACGCCAACACCAGGTGGAGTGTGAGTTCTCTGACCCCAGGGAACTTACAATGGAGGCAGACTTCTGGGTGAGTACCAGAGAGTCTGAAGAGGCATTTGGGGGTGCTTCTGAAGGGAGTGGTCTAGGTGGTTCCCAACCGAGTGTGGTGGGAAAGGATTGTAGTGTCCCAGGTAGGTCCCAGGTCCTAGAGGGTTCCATGAGGGAACACCAGGAGGGAAGCCTAGCCTGTACCGTAGGGCCACCTTTTGAGGGAAGCCCCGCAGTGTCAGAAGAACTTGAGGGGGTGACTGTAGCCAGCATCCCAACAGTTCTGGTGTCTGGCAGTACCCCTCCTAGTGAGGGGGTGCAGAAGTCCAGACATAGGGTTGAGTGGGGGTTGCAGACCCCAGTGGAGGACCTTGAGAGTCAGGGGACAGCTCTGAGAGCAGAGCCCCCCAGGAATGACCCAGGTGAAACCGTTTCTGGTTTGGGGGAAACCCAGACTCTGCCGGATGTGCAGAGGTCGGGAGACCTGCGCCAACCAGACTCTTGTGTGGCCCTTGGGGACGGTGTGTCCCTTGTGGGGGGTGAGAGTGCCCCCCAGGAAGTCCTGGCATGCCAGGCAAAGATTCAACCTCAGGGTGGTGACTCTGGGTTGGACACCCAGGTTCAGAGGTTAAACTCTGACCTGGTGGGAGGTAGATGTGCCTCCCAAGAAGTCCTGCTGTGCCAGGCAATTGTCCAACCTCAGGGTGTTGACTCTGGGTTGGATGACCAGGTTCAGTGGTTAAACTCTGACCTGGTGGGGGGTAGGTGTGCCCCCCAGAAAGTCCTGGCGTGCCAAGCAATTGCCCAACCTCAGGGTGGTGACCCTGGGTTGGGGAATCAGGCTCAGAGGTTAAACTCTGACCTGGTGGGAGGTAGGTGTGCCTCCCTGGAAGTCCTGGCCTGCCAGGCAATGGTTAAACCTCAGGGTGGTGACTCTGGGTTGGCTAACCAGGTTCAGGGGATAAGCTCTGACCTGTTGGGGGGTAGGCGTGCCCCCCAGAAAGTCCTGGTGTACCAGGCAGTGATCCAACCTCAGAGTGCTGACTCTGGGTTGGATAACCGGGTTCAGAGGTTAAACTCTGACCTGGTGGGGGGTAGGTGTGCCCCCCAGAAAGTCCTGGCGTGCCAGGCAATTGTTCAACCTCAGAGTGCTGACTCTGGGTTGGATAACCGGGTTCAGAGGTTAAACTCTGAACTGGTGGGGGGTAGGTGTGCCCCCCAGAAAGTTCTGGCGTGCCAGGCAATTGTTCAACCTCAGGGTGGTGACTCTGGGTTGGATACCCAGGTTCAGAGGTTAAACTCTGACCTGGTGGAAGGTAGGTGTGCCTCCCAAGAAGCCCTGCTGTGCCAGGCAATTGTCCAACCTCAGGGTGTTGACTCTGGGTTGGATGACCAGGTTCAGAGGTTAAACTCTGACCTGGTGGGGGGTAGGTGTGCCCCCCAGAAAGTCCTGGCGTGCCAGGCAATTGCCCAACCTCAGGGTGGTGACCCTGGGTTGGGGAACCAGGCTCAGAGGTTAAACTCTGACCTGGTGGGAGGTAGGTGTGCCTCCCAGAAAGTCCTGGTGCGCCAGGCACTTGTTCAACTTCAGGGTGGTGACTCTGAGTTGAATGGCCCAGTTCAGAGGTTAAACTCTGACCTGGTGGAGGGTCAGTGTGCCCTCCAGGAAGTCCTGGCGTGCCAGGCAATTGTTCAACTTCAGGGTGGTGACTCTGAGTTGAATGGCCAAGTTCAGAGGTTAAACTCTGACCTGGTGGAGGGTCAGTGTGCCCTCCAGGAAGTCCTGGCATGCCAGTCAATTGTTCAACTTTAGGGTGGTGACTCTGAGTTGAATGGCCAGGTGCAGAGGTTAAACTCTGACCTGGTGGAGGGTCAGTGTGCCCTCCAGGAAGTCCTGGCGTGCCAGGCAATTGTTCAACTTCAGGGTGGTGACTCTGAGTTGAATGGTCAGGTGCAGAGGTTAAACTCTGACCTGGTGGGGGGTAGGTGTGCCTCCCAGGAAGTCCTGGTTTGCCAGGCAGTGATCCAGTCTGAGGGTACAGACCCTGGGCTGGAAGACCAGGTTCAGGGTGTCCCCCCGGACCTGGAGGGAGGGGCTACTGATAACAGTGCCCCTACCATGTTGTCTTCTGAGGAGGCCACTCCTAGTTGGAGGGTGCTGGACCCCAGAAGGGAGGGCAGGGGGAGGGAAGCCTCACCCCGGGCCCTAGTCCAACCTGAAGGTACAGGCCCCAGGTTGGAGGGCCAGTTGCAGGTTAACAGCCCTGCACTGGTGGAGGAATGGTACAGGGTGACTTCTGTAAGCACCCTGACCATGTTGGACTCTGGGGGTACCGCTCCAGGAGGGAGGGTACAAAGCCCCAGATAGGAGGACCAGGTTCAGGCTGTCATCCCTGACCTGGTGGAAGGGAGAGTGGTTAAAGGGTGCCCAGCACCTGGGGCTACCGCCCCCCACTCTCCACAGCCACAGTGGTTGGAGAGCTTTGAGAGGCCTGGGGCCTGGCTCTCATCCCTGGCAGCTGTCAGTAATCACTGTGGCTTGCTGTCCGGGTGGACAGAGTTATCCCTGGGGAGGGGACAAGTGTCACACCCCAGGGGTAGAGTGGGCAACACCACTGTGTTGGTCATGGTGGTACTATCCTGCTCCTGGGATACATCTGTGAGCAAAGTAAGGTTAGGTGCTGCACAGATGGGATCCGCAGGTAAGGAGAAAGGTTCCCCATGGGTTGGCTTAGTGGGCCCTGAAAGTATGGACAGAGTGATCCAATTGGAGTCAGGAAGGCGAAGAACTGGAGCATGCCCCTGCTGTTGTGGGCCTGGGTCTTTGTTCTGTCGCCTCAAACAGGGAAGTACATCAGGATAGTGATTGTTCTCCCCTGGCTTTAGGCTGGTAGGGGGTCATGTTGGACCTGGCTTTTTGACAGGGACATCCCCAAACTTTTTGCCTCCTTCCTCCTATTTTTTCTGACCTTTTGTTGTTGGCTTTTGACCTCTGGGCACTTTACCACTGCTAACCAGTGCTAAAGTGCATATGCTCTCTGGGTAAATTGTACTACTGATTGGTTTATCCATGATTGACTATTTAATTTACTTGTAAGTCCCTGGTAGAGTGCACTACATGTGCCTAGGGCAGGTAGATTAAATGCTACTAGTGGGCCTGCAGCACTGGTTGTGCCACCCACCTCAGTAGCCCCTTAACCCTGTCTCAGGCCTGCCATTGCAAGGCCTGTGTGTGCAGTTTCACTGCCACTTCGACTTGGCATTTAAAAGTACTTGCCAAGCCTAGAACTCCCCTTTTACTACATATAAGTCATCCCTAATGTGTGCCCTAGGTAACCCCTAGAGCAGGGTGCTGTGCAGGTAAAAGGCAGGACATGTACCTGTGTAGTTATATGTCCTGGTAGTGTGAAACTCCTAAATTCGTTTTTACACTACTGTGAGGCCTGCTCCTTTCATAGGCTAACATTGGGGCAGCCCTCATACACCGTTGAAGTGGCAGCTGCTGATCTGAAAGGAGCAGGAAGGTCATATTTAGTATGGCCAGAATGGTAATACAAAATCCTGCTGACTGGTGAAGTCGGATTTAATATTACTATTCTAGAAATGCCACTTTTAGAAAGTGAGCATTTCTTTGCACTAAAATCTTGTTGTGCCCTTCAATCCACGTCTGGCTAGGTTTAGTTGACAGCTCCTTGTGCATTCACTCAGACACACCCCAAACACAGGGTACTCAGCCTCACTTGCATACATCTGCATTTTGAATGGGTCTTCCTGGGCTGGGAGGGTGGAGGGCCTGCCCTCACACAAAGGACTGCCACACCCCCTACTGGGACTCTGGCAGACAGGATTGAGCTGAAAGGGAACTTGGTGCATTTCTTAGAGACTCTTTGAAGTCACCCCCACTTCAAAGGCACAACTTAGTATAAAACAGGGCCTCTGCCCTACCTCATCAGACACTTGCTGGAGAAGAAACCTGAACCAGAAACTACATCCTGCCAAGAAGAACTGCCTGGCTGCTCAAAGGACTCACCTGTCTGCTTTTCTACAAAGGACTGCTGCCTTGCTGTTGGCCTGCTGCCTTGCTGAACTCTTGCCTGGCTGTAAAAGTGCTCTCCAAGGGCTTGGATAGAGCTTGCCTCCTGTTCCCTGAAGTCTCAGGACCAAAAAGACTTCACTCTTCCTCTTGGATGCTCCGTGCGCCGAACTTTTAGACGCACAGCTTGTTCCGCGGCAAGAAAAACGCTGCACACCGACGCTGATCAACGCGACGCCTTCGGGACGACCGAAACTTTGAAGCCCGGCCTCGCAAGGACAACGCCGCCCGACTTCCCGGGAGAAATCGACGCGACGCCTGCCGTGAGATCAAAACTTTGACGCACGGCCTCGCAAGGACAACGCCGCCCGACTCCGCAGGAGAAATCGACGCGACGCCTGCCATGAGATCAAAACTTTGACGCACGGCCTCGCAAGGACAACGCCGCCCGACTCCGCAGGAGAAATGAACGCGACGCCTGCCGTGAGAGCAAAACTTTGACGCACGGCCTTGCAAGGACAACGCCGCCCGACTCCGCAGGAGAAATCGACGCGACGCCTGCCGTGAGATCGAAACTTCGACGCGCAGCCCCGCAGAACGACGCGCAGCCGGAAAACAAGCAGGAAAATCCATGCACAGACCCGGGACATCTGGTAATCCCCGCGACCCACAGAAAGAGACTGTCCGAGCGCCGGAAAACGACGCCCGACTTCCCCGCGTGGAAAATACCGACGCAAGTCCGTGTGTGCTGGGGAGAAATCGACGCACACACCCTTTTTTCACGCACCTCTTCCTTTGTGGCCCTCTGAGGAGATTTTCCACCAGAAACCAGGTACTTTGTGTTTGAAAGAGACTCTGTTTACTTTCTAAAGACTTAAGACACTTTATATCACTTTTCAGTGATATCTTTACAAATTCATATTGCAACTTTGATCGTTTTGACCTGAAGATACCCAGATAAATATTATATATTTTTCTAAATACTGTGTGGTGTATTTTTGTGGTGTTATGCTATGGTGTTGTATGATTTATTGCACAAATGCTTTACACATTGCCTTCTAAGTTAAGCCTGACTGCTCATGCCAAGCTACCGGAGGGTGAGCACAGGCTGATTTTGGATTGTGTGTGACTTACCCTGACTAGAGTGAGGGTTCTTGCTTGGACAGAGGGCAACCTAACACCCCATTTCTAACAGTAACCAAGGGCTGGATTTCACCTCACATTTGCAGAACTCTATCTACCCTGTACAAAGATGGTCAGGGAAAAAAGGGACATTTGTTCTGCAGTATCATTCTTAAAGTTTGGTCAAATACTTCACCTCTAACAAATTCAAAAGTAAAAGAAATCTACAAGTCTATGGGCCTGAGTAGGAGTCCGGCGGACGGTTTTCACTGTCCGCCGAACTTCCGATAGGGAGGTTGTCGCCACACAGGCTACCTCCCTGCCAGACCTGCTTTGTGGGAAACAGCCCACAGCATTATCTCCAGCTCAAAATTGAGCCAGTTGCAATGCTGTAGAGCGTAGGGTGGACCAGCACCCTTGCAATGTTCACTGTCTGTAAACCCAAAATATTTGTCACCCACTTTCCCTGCACTGTCAATTAATATAAGGAAGTTTTTATGTCATTCCCACGATATACTTTATTTAAAGCTTGATTCACAAAACGCAATGAGAAAAATATGTGTAAAATGTATACATACACACACACATGTAAATCCACATGTACCATTCTATGTGTGTAAAGAGAGAGAGCAAGTGTGCACATGCAAATTTAACTTTTATTTCCACACAAACTCATCCTGCTAAGCACCCATTCAACATAGAGATGTTTCTTCCTCATTTCCATCCTAAAACTATTAGCAGAAGTAATTATGGGGGTCATTCCAACTTTGGCGGGCGGCGGAGGCCGCCCGCCAATGTTCCGCCGCCAGAAGACCGCACCGCGGTCAAAAGACCGCGGCGGTCATTCTGGCTTTCCCGCTGGGCTGGCAGGCGACCGCCAAAAGGCCGCCCGCCCGCCCAGCGAGAAAGCACCAGCAACGAGGATGCCGGCTCCGAATGGAGGAGTTGCTGGTGTGCGACGGGTGCAGTTGCACCCGTCGCGATTTTCAGTGTCTGCCAATCATTGTGGGGCCCTGTTAGGGGGCCCCTGCAGTGCCCATGCCAATGGCATGGGCACTGCAGGGGCCCCCAGGGGCCCAACGACACCCGTTCCCACCAACCAGGTTCTGGCAGTGAAAACCGCCAGAACCAGGCTGGCGGGAAGGGGGTCGGAATCCCCATGGCGGCGCTGCTTGCAGCGCCACCGTGGAGGATTCCCTGGGGCAGCGGGAAACCGGCGGGACACCGCCAGTTTCCTGTTTCTGACCGCGGCTGTACCGCCGCGGTCAGAATGCCCATGGAAGCACCGCCAGCCTGTTGGCGGTGCTTCCGCGGTCGTTGGCCCCTACAAATCTAAAGTAGAAAACATCCTGCAAAACCTGTAATATCGAGAAATATGAAAGATTCTTGCTTTTGTGTTCAATCGATCTATTTTTTATGGACATTACAATGAAAACTCCAAGTTCCTCCAGCTAACCCTAAATTTGCAAATGTGTTCAGTTCCCATCATGACAGAATTTTCCAATTCTTAAGTGGTACAGGTGAACATTTTGAGCATTCCTGACTGTGTGAATCAGGGTTGGTATTTTCTACAGATGTCTGTTTTTGTGTGGCAAAGTTAAACCTAGATGTATAAAATCATCTGAGAATTTGACCCTAGGTTGCAGAGTTTTTTTCTGTGAGTGTGGGAAACTGGCACCCTGTTGCAGTACCCGCCCCAAACACTTTCTGCCTGGTTACTGGATGCAACGTGGACTAGAGTGCAATGGGATCCTGCTAATCAGGTCCCCAGTGCCAGTGTTCTTTCCCTGAAATTGCAAATGTATTGATACAATTGGCAACACCTTTAACTGCCACTCTAAGTCCCTAGTAAATGGTACTTAGGTAACCAGGGCTTGGGGTGCTAAGGGTAGACCCCTAAAGGCAGCAGCACAGATTGAGCCCCCTCATGGAACATGCATCCAAGTGCACCCAGCCCTGCCATTGCAAGCCAGGTGTCCTGGTGCAGTCCCAAAATGCAAACCTGACATGCACACAGCCTGTGTGCCCTGTCCATTTCCCACTGCATACAATATAGATAAATCACCCGTCTGGCAGGCCTCCCAGTCCTGAGGAGGGATGCACTATATTGCATGTGTCGGCATAGATGCATGAGCAATATGCTCCTACTGTGTCTTTGCCAAACCCGGGACATAGTAAGTGAACAGAGTAGCCTTTTTAAATGCACGTGCTGTACATTGTTCAGTATGAGGTTTCCAGCTGCATGATGGCAACTCTGAACCCTGAGATGTTTGTTATCAAACAACTCAGAATGATAAATCCAAACTGGTCCTAGTATGAGATTTATTGCAAAATGTACCCAGGGGCCCCCTTAGAGGTGACCCCTGCAAATCGAACTAACCCTGGCATGGTTGCTGGCAAGTCACAACCAGCCTGCCACCAACAGTCAAGATTCTGGAACCCTGTGGTGAGAGCCTCTGCTCTCTGGGTCAAGGAATAAAGCCCTTCATGGCGGATGTGTTACACCTCCTCCCCCAGGAATGTGTACTGTCCTGCTATTGAGCTTCAAAGGGCTACTGCCCTTGATACTTGACTCCCCCATCTTGCATGGTAGGAAAATAGCAAGTCAGGGATAGGCAAGTGACATCTGCCCACAGGAAGTGATCACCTAAGGTAGGTGACCTATTGATCACTAGTAGGAACTCCCCTAAATTCCCACTAAATACAGTATACATTGGGCTCCCCTAGACCAGAGATGTAGATTCCAAGGACACAAGGTGACCAACAACAAAGAAGACCCAAGGCTCAAGAACTGAAGTTGTGTCAATATGTCCGCTGCGGTCCAACCACCACAGATAAGCAGGAGGAAACAAACAGTATAAAGGGAGACACTCACCTGTACACAGCCCCACACATCTGGACCCACCATGGAGTCATTCCTGAACATCTTGCCGCTGCTCCTGCTTGCCTGGAAAGACAGACAATCTTGGATCTCAGTCATCAATTGGAGCCAGATCCGATGTCAGCCATATGTCATCCAAATAGCATGTGCCATTTCACTGACATAGGTGTGTAACATGCCACAAGATGCCTAGACATTGTGAGAGAATGGGCCTCTGACTAGGGACTGTAGTGTTGTCCTCTGTCTGTGTCATGGTGTATGGTAAGTTGTATGCCCATGGATCTGGTATGTCATAAGGGTAAAGCTGATGACAACATCCAGCAATCTGTTTGCCTATACCTCAGGACAGGGTCTGACATTGCCTTTTCTCCTGTGGGCAGGGGGATGTTACTTTGAGATGACTAGCCAGAAGCAACAATGTGTTCTCATTTTTGGCAACAACAGTCCAGACATTGTTCTTGCCTATGGGCTACACAGTGTAAATAAACGTTTTGGTGTGAGTGACCACTTGTGTAGTTGTGTTGCTAGTAATGCTCAGCCTGGCACTGCCTGTAACATAGCCCTCCTGACATTTCTATCTCAAGAGTACCTCATTTGCATCACATGGATTGACATGGTATATCCACCAAGGAAGAGAAATCACTCATATGAGTTTATTCACATATGCTCAGAACATAAAGTGGGAATTAAGTTAGAAAACAGGGATCAAACAGTGAAGTGTTCAGTCATGGTGGATGTGATCATGGTAGTAGCTGTCACAACATATGGGGTCCAAAGTCCAGTATCCTACTATCTTAGAAAATGGATAGTGTTTAAAGAACAGTCAACAGAGTGATCCTGTGGCACACAAGGGGTCTCCATCAAGAAGAGGTCACTTCCTGGCAGTGGATGAGGTCTTGGCATCTGCACCTCCTTGATGTTTGAGTGGATGTCCCTGCTTGCGGGGGGTGTCTGAGGCAGGTCCTTCCCCTGGCAGGGCCTCCCTTCCCTCCCTTCCACTGGGTGCCACAGAGGTTGAAGGGGCTGATGTAACAGAGCCAAAGGAAGGGGTCTGGTGTTGTTCTCAAACCCTGCTCATGGTGGTGTTCATGTCCCTTAGCACCCCTGCAGGGAGGCTAAAGTTGCATTGTGGGCCTTCCACTGTTGCAAAAATTCCTGGTGGTGATCTCTCTGCAGCTGCTTTATTTCCCCAAGTTCAATGAGTACCTGGTCCATCACGACTTCGGATTGTTGGTAGGCTCCCAAAACGTTGGTGATGGTGTCCTGGCCAGAGTCATCCCCAGTAGCCTCATGCCCCTGGCCCACACAATCCCTCCCATGCACCCTACCCCCTCATGCCTGTGCTCTTGGCAGATGTTGTTGCAACTGGGCTGGGAGGAGTCGATGTGGTCAGGGTGAGGCTGACAGGCATTGTCTGACCAGGTTCCCCAGATGGACCGGAGTCGTCCTCAAAGTCCACATGTCTAGGAGTGACATCTTCACTGCTGGTTGATTCAAGGGGGGAGTAGAAGTCTCTTGACTGATGTCTGTGTACCCAGCGGAAGGTAGACCTGTTGAAGTGGGAGACAGGATGTTACTGGTTGTATTGTGACATGTAACTCCAACAGTTTGCAGTGACATTTGATAAGGGTCATGTACACATTGGCTTAGCATTTGTCCCTTATGTGAGAGGCCTGTATGGACCTGTCATTTGGGGAACAGACCAAGTTCATGTCAAGTTACCTTGCAACAGGAGGGCTTAGTATTTTTGCACTTTGATAGTCGTTCATGGACTCCTATATTTCCTGCAGTGCAGTTAGAACAGTGGCTGGGTATGATGTGGCTTAGGTTATCTCCAGACCTAGCAGACTGTTATGCGGTTTGGAGTGGTTCTTCCTTGTTTTATATGTTAATTCTCAACATGTGGTCATTGCAGTGTGTATTTGTGTTGTGCCACAAGTATTTAGCTGAAGCATTTTGGTATCTTTGCGTTGTACTTCATTCATTGTACACATATCTCAGACTGCCCTTTCTATCCAGATTATTTTCCTTGTGCCTTATCTGCTTAAGACAGACCTAGTTTATTAGGCACATCAGAGAGTGTACTTTGTTTTATATGTTTGTCCCTCTCAGGTAGTAATCCCGCATTCTTGATGTCACAGACAGCTGCACAATGTCATTGTGGACAGTGACCTGGTAATTTGATTTGGAGAGACTGTTCCGCCTGCAAATTACAGTGATGTTACACAAAGTATTACACACAAAATAAATGAGTCATCCTCTCAGGGAGTAGACTTTCATACCGAGTTGCTGTACAAGGATGTTTGGACGGATGTACAGAGATCAGGTTTTTTGCATTGAGTAGACAGTGCCTGCTGAGCTTGGCATTGCTGTCTTGGCCTGTCCTACCCACAAAGTATACAGCAGATTCCCCCCTGGGTGGGTACATGGAAAAGCCTGAGTAGAGGGAGGATGGTCCTAGTAGCAGAGAGGACAGTCTTGTCTGAGTGGAGTGACATTACCTGTGCCTGCTGAGCTTGGATTGCTGTCTTGTCCTGTCATGATTCAGTTGATATCCTCTCTGGTGGGTACACTCCAGTTTGGAGTAGACTAGGGTGGTGATTTGGATTGGGCTACAGTGATCTGGTATTAGTGATGGTGGAACAGTGCCTGCTGGGAGTTGGAGTGCTGTCAATCCCTGTACTACACCCACTATACAGGTTTGTTGTTCTCCGAGGTGGGTATGGGTGGCATGTTGGGGGCCAGACAGGGGTTTTTGGACAGGTAGACACTGTACTATTGAGTAGGGTAACATTGTAGGTGGGGAAGGGTGATCAGTGAGCATGCATGGCAAGCCATTTTGTTGAGCCACATTAGTTGTTGTGACTTACCTGACTCCACTCACCCAGGTATTCCGGTCAAGCCCTCAGGATGCAGTGTGGCCAAGACCTTCTTGTCCCATGATGTGTTGAGTTGTAAATGTATGTCAGCTATGTTGTTCACAGATCCATCCAATGTGGTGTTGTGTATTACTGTGGGGACTGTCGACCACTACAATACCGCCATGAGAATTTTCCACTTGTAATATCTTCAGTGGTTGATTGAAGGGCTGGTGGTGCCAGTGGTCGGACCGCCTTTTACCGCCCTCCAGAATCCTGGCAGTGTTGGGATATTCGCAGTCTTTTGGCGGGCCGGGCTGTGTGATTCGTAATACAGCAGTCTGTATGATCGTCAACATGGTGATCTTTTGGCAGCCGCCACCGCAGCAGTCTGGTGGTCTTCAAGATAAAAAAAGCTACACTTATAATTCATATGTGCACCACACCTAATGTAGACTAGAGTACCTCCTTGTACCAGCCACTGTACTTGCAGATATTGATGATTTATGGATTCTCCCTAGATGTTTCTGGGACTACTACCTTATAGAAATGGTAATAGAGCAAAATAAAAATGGGGGGTGGACTCATTGGAGAATGAATTAATCAATTAATTAATCAATTCATTTCAGAGAGAAGAAATTGACCAATTCCTCACCATTAATAAAGGTTTGGTGTCCTACAACTCTGACCTATCGGAATCTCTCCAGACAGTTATTGGGGGGAAATAATATCTGACACAACGAAGCTAAAGAAAGATCAGGTGGCAGACTGTCTATCCTGAGAGGGACAGATAGTTGAACTCAAAGAGGGGGTCACAGAATCTCTGGGCTTTGAGGCTTAGAGGCTGCGAAGGAGTGATTGAAAACCAAATTAAGGGTTAATTCAAAGGCAGCAATGTTAGTCTGGAATTGTAGAATTTATGTGACTGTGGACAAAACTGGAGAGATGATATACTGGCTGGCAAATATGGAGGGCAAGACAAGATTTGTGTCATGTATACATAACCCAGAGCAGGGGCTCATCTCCAACTCTCAGGTAATTGAGACTGCATTTACTAAATGTTTTCAAAAAACCTATACGTTAAACAGGTCACACCACTCCTTGCGACGGAAAAGCCTTTTGTATGATCATTCCCCCTGCTTAAGCTGAACTCTGTAGATGGAGAGGTCTTTGATCTCCCAATAATAGGGAGAAATATCAAGGGCTATTAAATTCATGCCAACAGGAAAACCACCAGGCCCAAATGGATTCTCGCTGGTGTTCTTCAAGAATTATACCTCTAGACTTGCTCTATAAATGAGGTTGATGTTTAAGGAGCTCCTCCAATTAGTGACCCTGTCACATATGAGTAGATCTTGGTGAAAATGTTATTAGGCCTTTATATTTGGCTTAGAATCCATCTTATTCTTGCTCAAGTAATCGGAGGCGTGCTTTTAACGAAGCCTAAAACGGCTTTGTCGGCGACAATGTATTGAAGGGACAGGGGCTGGACTCAGCAGAAGTTGGTTTCATAGGGCTTGATAGTTGCCAAAAGAGAAATTGCTCGTACCTGGAGGGCATCGGCTGCACCAGCTGTGGACGGCTTGATTAGAGCTATGAACTTTGGTGCAGCCTTGGAAGAAAAGGTTTAAAAGGGAAAGGACTGCCCAAAAATATATTAAAATATGGAGACCGTGGTGGGACGAGTTTCAACAGATTCAACACTGATTGTCATTATGAAGGAGAGTTCAACGCTTACAAATCTCAATGAAAAACTTTACTGAATGTAACTCTGATGATGTTTTCTACTGGGAAATGTTGGGTAGTGCTGCAATGTTCTAAATGTTCAATGTCATACATTTTGTTCAAATACGACAAAAAAGCAATAAAAGGATAAAAGAACACAAATCACTATGTTTACGCACATAGGGGCAGAGTTACAGAATTGTCTCCCAGCGCAGCGCAGCAGCGAAAAGTGCTGCGCTGCATTGCATGACAGGGAGGGAGCAGGGTAGTGACATATCTATGGAGATATGTCTCTCTCCCAGTGCTTAATTTGTGCTTGTTGTTTCCGGTGCTGAGCACCAGCACTTATTTCTGAAGGCCGGCGCTTAGTTTTCTGCCTCAAACATTTACTGCAAGCAAAAGACACGTGGGAAAGAAGGAGGAAGAGAAAAACAAAAAAGCGTCAGAAAGGGGAAAAGCAGTAAGCTGCAAGAGTGAGCTGAAGGGGCATAGGGTGGCTTTAAACGGACTGAAGAGGCCCGAGGTGGCTTCAGGATTACCTGCCTCTGTATTCTGTGATTGCACTTTTAATTTCAGCAGCCGCGTGTGTAAGAGGAGAGCTTTGAGCACCAGCACCTTTTTATTTCCAAATTAAGCACTGCTCTGTCCACCCCTCTCCCTAGTGCAGGCGCAGATTTTAGCTGCTGTGCGCCGCCCACACACACCTGTGCGCCATAGGGCAAGGGTGTGTGAGAGAGTCTAGCATAGGTTTTGTACTGGAAGGGTACAAAATACTATGCTTAGACACACCTTAAAACGTTTCCCACGTTGTATGTGTGCTGCACATTGCAGCACGAATGCAAAGCTGGAAAAAAAAGGAGAAATGAAAACATATCTCCTTTTAAAGGCGTTAACTTTCGGGGCCAAACCCTATCCACTATTGTTTGTAGATAGTGTTTTGCATCAAAAGGCATGTGTGTACCACCCATGTCATGCCCCGTTGGTGTTAAGTAACGCAAAGCAGTGCTTTGCGTTACCTTTAGAGTACTTCCCAGCGCAAAACAAGTATTGTACCGGAAAGTAAATTAGAAAAAACATTTTGTGCTGGTTAGGGTCAGTTTTGTGACGCTAACCCAGCGCAAAATGTTGGTAAACCTTCCCCCTAGTTTTTTCAGTCACTGCTGATGTGTAATAAAAAGTTACCATCCACTGTGGCTGTGACTGGAGGTGTCTGACAGATTGAAGTGTCGAGATGCTTTCAATATTTTCGCGTTACGATGATGACTGAAATGAGCAAACACACCTATTGCCAACGCATACGTAGGCAGGTCAGCAGTGAATGAAAGGAGATTGTTTATGCCATATCTGACTTTCGAAACGCCATATGAGTCATAGCTACAATGCACATTGTTATCTGCCAACCAGCCTGATGCACAAAGGACTGTGTCAGAATGCCAGAATAACTGACTTTGCAAATGCAGGTTATAATTCACAATGCATGAAAATATACTGCAATTCATATTGGACATTAAGAATCACAATGCAAGAATTGTGAACCATCTCCACTTGCAAGAAAATTTGGCAAACATGCCTTGCTCCAATTTTGTGATTTACAATACAATGCACAAATGCTGAACAACCATGTTTGCATTCAAATCATAGAACAGCTAGTTTCTGTCAAGGGCAGATGACAGCTATTCACAAAGTGTCAGCTATCAAAATGTGTGCACACTGCAGACATTGAGAAGTTCAGATAGTGGCTCAATGAACCCCTGCATGCACTCTCCGATGTCGCATTTTCAATGTGCCACTCATTTGGACATCGAAACCCCCTTTCTTATTAAGAGATTGGTCCCCTGGTAGGGGCAGGGCTTGCAAAACAGGCTCACTGTGAATGTTAGCATAGGGATGTAGGTCTGCTGTCGCAAGTAGGTATCCATCTAAACCACCTTTACTTTTTACATTGAGTCGCAATCTGTCCAAATCACTGAATTCAGGAGAAGGACTGTTTGCAGCTTTTTGTGAGAAGAACCTTTACAATATAAAGACTTTGAGCTTTAACCATCCCTTGCACTATGAGAGAGAGGCTAATTTCAGCACAAGGTAAAAGCTGCACTATGACCAACCACATTTATGGCTCTTGTTCATGGAAATCAGAATGCACTTCAAATGTCAAAGTATTTGCTCAAACACCATGGCCCGTATTTATACATTTTTAGCGCCGCATTTGCGCCGCTTTTTGACGCAAAACGGCGCAAACCTACAAAATACAATGGCATTTTGCAAGTTTGTGCCGTTTTTGCGTCAAAAAACGACGCAAATGCGGCACAAAAAAAGTATAAATACGGGCCCATATATCTTACATTTTTTTGACAGAAATCTCAGGCACTTTCAGGCAATGGCTAAACTCTTGCCTTCTTTTTTTACATTTCTCCTGACAACCGCACCCCTCGTGTGCATGTTGACCTGACACATGACATATGAATTTAACAAAACTGTAACTATGAGATGATCACACTGACAGTACACGGACCTCACTTAGGCCAAGTTCAGACTTGTTCCTGCCACAAGTGATAGGCCAATCCACACAGGTGGGATACTATTTTTATTGGGAGATATTTGAGAATGCTGACTTGTAAGATTTGTGTTGAGCTCAAGAGATTCCAGAACTTTTCCTCACAGAAAGGTGTTAAAATTCTGTGATTGTAGCCAATGTTTGTCATTTGGAATATATTCAGGATTAGAAAAAGTAGTAGGATTCAAGCAAGCCCCACTACACTCCAGTGTTCCTGGTATCTTACTTTCAGAAATGAATGGGTTTAGTAGGTTTCCTTGGGTGACACATGACCATCAGTCCAAAAAACACAACTACCCACTATCGCTGAAAGACTGAAATTCCAAGAAAAAACTTGTTGCCTCTGTGTTAAATTTTGGGACTTTCCTATTGTGGGTGATAAATTGACACACAGAAGTAGGGTACCATTTTTATCAGACGTGTAGGATTCCTTGGTATTATGACTTTTGACAGTTCCCATAGGTTTTGTAACTTTCTGTCATAATTTTGGCAAATTCTGTGATATTAACCAAAGTCTGATTTCGCAGGGCATTCTGGGTAGGAAAGAGTGGTGCGATCCCCACAAGTCACACTACATTAGAGTTTCCTGGTGATCTAGTTTAAGAAATGTCTGGATTGGTAGGATTCCCTAGATTCCAGGCAACCATGGGCCAAATAGCAAAGTTACCCAGATCTCCAGAAAGATTACAATTTGAAGGACAAACCTGAAGTTGCCACAATGCATTTTGGTGCTTTACCTGTGTTGGGTCATAGGCTCACCCACACAGGTGGGATCTTGTTTCTATTGAGAGAAGTGTGAGGACACAGAATAGTAAAATATGTGTGATTATCAATTGATTTCTCTCCATTTCGAGTTTCCAAATGTGTCAGTGTGCAAAAAAAGCACATTTGTAAAATACTCTCTGAATTACGCAATATTATGAGTAAACCCAGTCATACAAATAATCACTAATCCTGACGTTGGATCTTGAACACATCCCAAAAACGTATAGCTATACTTCTTAGTTTTCATTCGTAAGTTTTTACCTTACGAATTTATGCATGGTTGATGCACAGTGAAAAACATTGTAGGTTGCAGCTTAGCTGATGGTTAAAACATAATTTATCCCAGCAACTGTAAGAGTCAGACAGATCTAACATGATATTCGTTAGAAAAAACTCACTTTCTTATACTGTACTTTTTCCATCTTCCCAAGAACATTTCTGAAATGTGTCTATTTTCTCAGTTCTCACCCGAGGAATCCATAAAAACCAATTACCTTTAAAACCCCCAACATGTGGCGGGAAAAGGACACTATTTAACCTGAATATCTTTTGTTGGGGACAAAGTTATGTAATACTGGCCCAAACATAGAAAAAACACCAAAGCATGGGGCAAGTGTGAGGAAATCTTGAGCACGTAAGTCATTACGTTGCAAAATAAATGCTGTATATTGCATTGCTTTCTAATTACAACTGGCATCTTGTCGATCATTATGAGTCTTTCTTATAATATTTAAACGTTTTTAAGGATGAAAGTCTATAACAGAATAGCTATGTTTTATTCTGCTCCCCGTTACATTATTCTGTGAGACCCAGTATGGTTTCTTGCACAGGTGACCTCTAACACAAGTCCTCTGGCAAGTGCTCTACCTCATTTTTGTGCTGTACCAAAGCAGAGTTAGACTCTCCTGGGTTGTTGACGTCCACCCAGAGTAAATTGGGCGACTACCATCCCTATAGCCAGGCCAATAGATGAATGACTGTTGTTAGTAGATTTTTAATTATCCATGTGGTAATGGCTTTTTTACCTGCACCTGAAGTTTGGGGGAGTGCCTTCTGTTTTCATTACCCCTAAAAACGAGAAGTAAGTACCCTCACTAAATGTAAGCCATGACATGACTGACAGTTGCTGGCAGGGTGCAAGCCATTTTGCCTGCATCTGAAGTTGGGGAGATTGTCTATGCGGTCTGTCTGGTAAAATATGTTTTGTCAATAGTCATCCCACGTTCTTCCTGGTAGTTAGGTATATTAGGAGTATATTCAGGATGATATGGTGCTCCATAGTAATAGTGGTACCCAAGGACTATTCTGTCGTTCTCTTTCTGCATTACCCTTTGCACTTCCGTCCCTGTTCTTTACTCCTGTATTAGGTGTTGCGAGCCAGATCTTATGTCTGATTCTGAAGTCTCACCCATTTGAATAGGAGGAGAAGACTTCTTTGTGCTCACCTTCCCTGGATCAAATCAGTTCCAACGGGTCAGGTTCTGCTGTGCAAAATGAGACACATGAACAAAGGAAAGTTGCCAATGGCATGGCCATTGCAGAAAATCACAACAAAGAGCATGTTTTGACTTCCCATTTACTGAATCCTGTGCGAAGCTCCTACATGAAGCACTGAGGCGTGTAACATGCATTGACAGCCTGAAGGAGTTTCTGGGTCAGATTCACAAATCTAGTGGCAAATATAGGATGTCTGCCATCATCAAGGGGAAAAAACAACTTGCACCTTTTAGAATACTGGTTTCCAATGTCCCAAAGTACACATATTATAGCAGGATGCAGTTGAATCGATTCTATCCCAACAAGATTTCAAGTGTAATTTTAAATCTAAATGGCAATTTGGCTTGTCTGCCACTTCCAGTATTTTTGCACAAGCGCTAGCGCTGTAAGCCAGGTGAGTTCATAACTTAACGTGGGTCTTTGCACGCAAGCGCAAATGAAAAGGATGAAAAAGAAGGAAGTTGTGGCTACTAAGAAAGCACAAAACATGCTCAAGTATTAAGGAAAATACCTGCTGAAGATGAAGGACGTAAATTACCTAGCCTGCTTATTAAGCCCTCCTTTATGTAAGATTGCACGGGCAGTGCAATCTGGCCGGATAGAAATAACTCACACGCAGCCTGGTTGGGGTCTTAAGGGGAACTGCGTCAGCGCAGCCCCTACTTTATTTCTAGACCTCAGTTCCGCCCTACGTCAGCACGTGCGCAACCTGGTCCCAGTAACAGGAGAGCCCGGGTGGCTCTATACACTTTACAATGCTTCTATGTATGCTACAGTGAGGAACATTTTTTCTAAGGACCTGCCACAGCTGGAGAGTTGTTGGTGCCTCAGGCTCCAGCCAAGATCACCACTGAGATTGGAACTCTGTATCCTTTCCATATCTCCCACACACAAGACTGAAACCAGCTCTGGGTGAGAGTGGAGACTGAAACCACGGCGAGATGAGAGTGAAGGAAGAGTTCAAAAGCATGCGTGGCAGACCACTGCTGCAACAAGGACTGCATGAGTAGCTGCTTCTCTTTCTCTGTGCTAGCTGTTTCCCTGTTTGTCATTTGTCTTGAGGGTTGGCGATCATTCTTACCTCTTCCCACAAGTGAGCTGAGAGCTAACGTTCTGAAAATATCAACCCAGCAGTTCACCAAAGTAGTTAGTATGCTATATTCATTACAACATACATGGATGGCAACAACAGAAATGTATTCCATCTCAAGATGAAGGCGACATGGTCCGCGATCGGAGGTGCTACATCAGCTCTAAGAGATGTGGACAAAATAGCAAGTGACATAAGACTGCGAACGTCAGAGAGAACACTGTACACGTGTTATATTTGTTGTGCTCAGATCATAAACAGTGATTGAGCAGTGACTTCAGGAGGCAGCAAAATACTTATTCCAACTAGAAGTTAACTCACCACTGGTTTTGTACTTATCAATGAGACTGAGCTTGCAAATAGAGCAAGCACACTACAGTGGAGTGCTACAGTCCTCCATTTTAGAGTAACATGACAGGGATAGACGCAATCAACTATCTGGATGTGGCAAAGTGGGAGCGGAGTTCATCCCACCAAATGCAGTATACTTATGTTAGTAGGGGGGGTTATTCAATACTCTCCTTGTGACACCACTGCCCCACCACCATGTCCTGTAAAGGATAGAGCTGGAAAACGAGATGACAAACTATAAAGGATGAAAGCAAGCTCCACCTGTCATCCCCCCTCCCCATACACACACACACACCACTGGTTTGAGTATGTGCATATAAATCCCACAGTCCAGCTCAAAAGCATTGCTTTTGTTCTGATGGTGATATATGTAACAGGTTGAGACATCAGAAACTGGCTGAAACATCTAAGGGGGAAGTGGAAGAGCATACCTGTCCTCAGTCTTAAAGATTTAGTTGGCCCCTTGTACTGTGATTTCTGCACTCCAAGGCTCCAATGTCAGTCCTCATCAAAATGAGGTTCCAGCTGTACATCTCCAGGTCCAACGATCCCAGATTTCAGGCTAAAGCAAACAAAGTACTCGATGGGAAAGCAGATGCTGCCATGAGTGATAGCTTCTACCTGTCCCAGCCAGGTTCATGTCCGATCAAAAGCCATGATAAGACTGGAGATGAAACCTGCTTGTCAATACCTGCTTCTGATTGGACATACTGCCGCATGATAGACGAGTCTTCAAACTCCATTAGCAGATGTGCTGTACTGCCCTAGATCAGTGCATCATGTCATAGATTCATTATGAATGTTTGAGGCCGGACTGCACAGCCATTGCCTTCATACATGTGCAATATAAATAGTAGAGTGGAGCTCCCTCTTCATTATAATACTAGAGCTGCATGTCACATGTACACAAATTATCAGTAAGATGGTTTTTTACATACTGTTTACATCTAAAGGTTATCACACCAGAGCAATGTGTAGAAGGCCTAACACCGTTGTGTCCACTATTCTCGATAAGATTTGCCAACATTATCAATTTAGGCATTAGGCTATCGATTTTGCAGCCGCACTACTGTCTATGGAATTTACACATAAATCCATCCACTTGTTATGGCCCAGCACGACATCACACAGAAATCATCCTATATGTAGTGAAAAGGAGATATACTAGCTGTAGGACAGCTTAGCATGAGGCCAAATACAGGTTGCCCAGTGAAAGGTATGTACAAATATTTAAAAGTTCCTTATGTAGCTGTTAAATAACTGAGAGAATATCAGAACCAAAAATATCTTGTGGACAGAATATTGTGTCAAAAATATCGAGGACCAAAATATTGAAAAGGTAAGTGTAAATAGATTAGTATAGATTTACTATTCCTAACTCCACATGTACGTACTCTGAAGATATATATATCGTCAAGGTAGTGAAGTGAAGTGAACATTCCCTTATTTTGACTCCATGAGCAATAAACGGTAGAAAGTGTAACATTCATATCAAGTTAATAAAAAACAATAATTACATATAAAAGGGTTATACAAATATATAAAAACATAATTTCTTTAAAATGCAAATCATCACTGTGAGAGAAAATTTATAAAAAATAAAAAAAATTGCTAATGTCAGCCATGACCCCTGAATCTAATAAGTAACCTTATGCAAATGAGCCCAAAAATATACAGAAGCAACATTTTCATCTGTGGCATGGCATTTAATCGAATGTGTCATGTTAGCAATAAGTAACTCAGTAGATAACTCAAGAAGTTAAAAACAATATGGATTTCCAAGGGTTAGTTCTGCTCATGCCTGAAGCTACATGGCAATCACTCAGACCAAAGAATCTGCAAAGGGGCTTGATCCAGCATTAATAGATCCCACTACAGCCTTTTAAAATATGTTTGAAATGCACTTCTTTGTTAAGGTCTTTGATATAAAGTGCCATATTGCTGACAAGTAATTGGCAACTGAAAACACAATGGGATCACTTGTACTGGTTATGCACACTCTGAAGGCAATGTGATGATCTCTAAGTCCTAAGAGAGTGGCTTGATCCATCATCAACGTTGCTTTTTGTGCACCTTGCAAAAGAATAAAATATGTTCAGTGTTCAAGACTGCATCGCAGCCCATCAGACATAGGGTTGTCGTTTCTCTGGTTTTGGGCCAAGAACAAGTAAAAGAAGCTAGTCCCCAATCTGAACTTTACATAAAGTGCGTCTGCAAAAGGTTTAGAAACAAAGGGCCTCGTTATGAGTCTGGTGGTCCGACTGCCAGACCTCCATGTTGGCGGTCCTGAAAAGACCACCATATTGGCTATCTCCGATACCGCCCTATTAGGAGTTACACAGGCAGGCCTTCCAACTGCCAACCAAAAATGGCAGATTTCCAGCAGCACGGGGGTTGGGGAAAAGGTAATCCACCCTTCCTTTCCAGCATCCCTGCGACCAACCACAGGGCATATTACAAGCACAATGCCACTGTGGCGGTCCTTCAACAGCAGTCAGCCAATGGCGGTTTGAACCACTGTGGTTTGTGGGCTGCAAAGTAAGTGACAACTGCACATTGGATGAATTTGAAAACAACACAGCTGACACACATTTCCACACTGGCAAATCTTCACATACCATAATACTTTGCATCTACATTGCAATACCCAGAAGCCAGAGCATTTATACTTTGAGAGCACATAGATTAGAAACAACAATTTATTTCTCCATCCCATAGAACACCCTGCACACACCCTTGACTATTCACCCCCTATTGCATTTCCCCTGTTAAGCAAGTCCCTATTGCCTCAATTGTTTCCACCTCCATGTAACATCTTAAAAACCCCTGTTTCACAGATGAAGAGTTAAGATCCATGGTGGATGAAATCATAAGAGTAGAGCCACAATTGTTTGGAGCACATGTCCAGCATACTCTTCTCAGTAGGGAAATGGAACTGTGATACAGGATAGTCAACAGAGTGAATTCTGCAGGCTCCATTGTGTGCACAAGGGAGGACACCAGGAAGAGGTGGAACGACCGCAGGGGCAAGGTCCATTCCCTGGTCTCTAGGCACCAGCTGCAGGCCAAGAAGACTGGTGGTGGTCGTCCCAGTGCCCCATTACAGCTACTACCTTGGAAGGAGAAGGTTCTTGCCATCATGCATCCTGAGGGCTTGACAGGAATACGTGGTGGGGTGGAGTCCCGTAAGTCACAACACTAAAAATGTCACCAAAATCTAATGTCATGCTTGAACATAAGTCACCTTTTGCTTCAAATACTGTTACTCCACTCACAAGCCCAGTGTCCTCCTGTCCAAAGAGTGCATTTTGGCAAATCACAGTTGAAGTGTACCCACCTGGGGATATGACATCTGTACAGTGTGTGTAGTGCAAGGACTGACATGACTACAACTCCCAGCAGGCACTGTTCCTGTAACAATAAACACTACCACAGTGTTATCTTGATACTAAACACCTGCAGGAACAAAGATCAAATGAAGTGAACTCACCTTTGACATTTGTACAGTGTGTGTAGCACAGACAGTCACATGTCAGCAACAACCAGCAGGCCTTGGGTCTGTGACTTCAAACAACAGCGCTGGCTTCACAGTCCCAAATGCACCTGCCTGAAACCACTCCAATGCTCTACAATCACCTGGGTGGATAACATTTGTCAAGTGTTAGTTTGTAGAGAGAGTGACCAGACTGCTAAGGCCAGGGGGCACTGTTTCTGTGACTACAAACACAAGCCCAGTGGTCATTTACCAAAATACCCCTGTCTGTCAACTCTCAATTGAAGTCTACTGACCTGGGAGAATACCATTGGTATACGGTGTGTAGTGCAGGGAGTGGGCTGACTGCAGCTCACAATAAGCCCTGTTTCTGTCACTTCAACCACCAGGCCAGTGTACTCCTGCCTAAATGCACCTGTTTGTTAATCCTCAAATGAAGTGTACTCACCTGAAGGGACACAATTTGCATACTGTGTGAATTACAGGGACGGGCTGACTACACTTCACAGTAGGCCCTGTTTCTGTCACTCCAGCCACCAGACCAGTGTACTCCTGCACACATACACCTGTTTTTCAACTCCAAAATGTAGTTCGCTTACCTGGGGGATACTATTTGTATACTGTGTGAAGTACAGTGACTTGGCTGACCACAGTTCACAATAGGCCCTGTTTCTGTCCCTCCAACCACCAGACCAGTGTACTCCTGCACAAATACACCTGTTTGCCAACACTCAAATGAAGTGTACTCACCTGGAGGAATACCATTTGTATACAGTGTGAAGTACAGGGACTGGGCTGCTTACAGCTCACAATAGGCCCTGTTTCTGTCACTCCAACCCCAGACCAGTGCACTCCTGCACAAATACACCTGTTGGCCAACTCTGAAATGCAGTTCACTCACCTGGGGGCATCCCATTTGTATACGGTGTGAAGTACAGGGACTGGGCTGAATACAGTTCGCAATAGGCCCTGTTTCTGTCACTCCCACCCCCAGACCAGTAGACTCCTGCTCAAATGCACCTGTTTTGCTAACCCTTAAATGAAGTGCACTCACATGGGGGGGGGGGGGGTACCATTTGTATACTGTGTGAAGTACAGGGACTGGGATAACTTCAGTTTACAACAGTCCCTGTTTCTGTCACTCCAACCACCAGTCCATTGTACTCCTGCACAAATACATCTGTTTGCCAACTCCAAAATGCAATTGTCTCACCTGGGGGATACCATTTGTATACTGCGCGAAGTACAGAGACTGGGCTGACTACAGCTCATAATATGCCATGTTTCTGTTCTCTGGCCACCAGACCAGTGCACTCCTGCCCAAATACAGCAGTTTGCCAACTCTCAAATGAAGTGTACTAATCTTGGGGGATACCATTTGTATACTGTGTGAAGTACAGGGACTGGGCTGACTACAGCTCACAATAGGCCCTGTTTCTGTCACTCCAATCACCAGTCCAGTGTACCTCTCCCAAATACACCTGTTTGTTAACCCTCAAATGGAGTTTACTCACCTGGGGGGATACTATTTGTATACTGTGTGAAGTACAGGGAGTGACTAGACTGCAACTACTAGGAGATTACTAGGAGATTACCAGGAGAGTCCTCGAACTCCTAACACCAGTCTAGTTCACCTCAGGCCAAATACACCTCTTTGCAACTCCAAAATGCAGGTCACTCACCTGGGGTGAGACAATCTGTCCAGTGTGTGAAGTACAGGGACTGGGCTGACTACAGCTAACAAAAGGCCCTGTCCCTGTAACTCCAACCACTACACCAGTGTTTCCGGCTCCAAATACCCTCATTAGGTAACCCACAAATGAAGTGTACCCACCTGGCAGAACAGCATTTGTCAAGTGGGGAAAGTAGAGGGATTACATGAATGGGAAGACCAGGAGGCACTGTTTCTGAAACTACAAACACAAGCCCAATGGTCATTTGCCAATATACCCCTGTTTGTGAAATCCCATTTGCAGTTCACTCACCTGAGAAGATAACATTTGTCAAGTGTTTGGGAGTATAGGGAGTGACCTGACTGCAACTCCCAGCAGGCCCTGTAACTGTTACTCCAATCAACAGATCAGTGGTAACTTGACAAAATA
This sequence comes from Pleurodeles waltl, assembly GCF_031143425.1. Classification (NCBI taxonomy): domain Eukaryota; kingdom Metazoa; phylum Chordata; class Amphibia; order Caudata; family Salamandridae; genus Pleurodeles; species Pleurodeles waltl. The sequence continues at coordinate 368,146,459 of NC_090451.1, forward strand.
CACTTGCTTACTAAATCTCAATTGTAGTTTCCTCACTTGAGTTTGACCAAGCTACAGGTCTTGCACAACTTAGAGATGTGTCTGTCTACCTAGCTCCATCTTGACATGCTAACCCAAGATGAAACTAGTGAGGACAGGAAGGACACCTTACCCAGTGTGCCAAAAAATGAGCCCAAAGGCCTCAAGATGCATCACCAGACTGGTATTGGCAGCAGACAAATTCACACTGCACTCACCAGATGATCACTCCAGTCACATATACAACAAACTCCTGCATCTGTCTTTATCTCAATCAATTAGGCCAAAAATAGCCAAAGCCATATCCTGCACAGTCACTGTCTTGCCCGTTCTGGTAGCAAGATGTCATTTCCAGGCCATCATCCAAACTGCAAAAGAACTGTACATCACATCAGCTGCTTGGGTCAAAATGAATTGGGAAACTTCACACATGTTAAGTCAAAACACCTGGTACTATGGCCACTTGGCACAATTGGATTAACTGCCACTTAACTTTGAACAAGGTCTCTGCTTACTGTAACACTAAACTGTGGCAGGTAGATGTCACAATATAACCAGTAACATTGTACATGTCACATCAACAGGTCCCCCCCCCCCAACGGATGAAGCCCTCAGTGAGGACAGCACTCCTGGACTGCCAGACATGGAGGACACCCCAGGCTTTTTTGGGCAACCTAGTCAGCCACCCACTGTGAGTCTCACTGTGCGCACATCAATACCTCCCAGCCTGGGTGTACCAACATCTCAGGCAGCCATTCACTCCCCAACCTGTGTACCAAGCACAGTGTTGACAACCTTGTGCCTCCCAGTCCTAGATCCTGTGTTGTGGTGCAACACTTCAGACAATGAGGGCCCCGGAACAAGTGTGCGAGGACAAACCAATGTAAGGGTACAAGCCTGTGGAGGTGGTGTGCATGGGAGGTATGTTGTGGGACAGTGGGGTGAGGCCACTGGGGCTGCTGTCAGCTACGTCTTGAGGGTCTGTCAAGAGCCCCAAGGAGTGATGGGCCAGGTACTGAATGAACTCCACGCAATCAAGTAGCTACAGAGTGACATTGATCGGAACATGCAGGTGCAATGGGAGGTCAATGACACCAAAATGGCCTTCCTAACAGGGGTGTTTAGGGACATCAACACTACCCTGGGCAGGGCTATTCAACATCACTCCACCCCTTCCTTTGGTGCAGCAACACCAGAACCACCAACATCAGTGCAAGTCACTGGATGGGAGGCCTTGCCAGGGGAACCACCAGACACCCCTGCCTCTGTAGCAGCAAACCCCCTCCACAAGCGGGGCTGTCTAGCAAAGAATCTAGGAGGTGCAGATGGTAAGACACCCACCACTGCCAGAAACTGACCTCTTCCTAAGGGATCTCCTTTGTGTGCCACACATTCACTCTGTTGACTTTTCCAGAACCACCTACCTGTTCCAAAGGGAGGAGTACTCTAGACTTTGAACTCCCAATGGTGTGACATCTACTCAGTTTATTTAGTCCGACTGACCCCTTCACTTTACTTTTAAGTTCATCTCTGTCCATAAGTTATGTTTTGCACTAGCATTGTAATAAAGGGGGTCATTATGAACCGGCGGTAACAACCGCCGTGTTCATGCTGGCGGTTAAAACACTGACCGCCAGCGACCCCGGAACCCCACCGGCCAAATTATGAACATTTCTGTGGGCCGGCGGGCGGAAACATTGTTTCCGCCCGCCGGCTCACAGAAAGGCCCGGCCGGGAGCCGCCATCAATGTCTCTGTGCGGCGGGTGCAGTTGCAACCGTCGCACAGATCACTGCCGGAAAATCAGGCAGTGACCTGCGCTGCAGGGCACTGCACCGGGGCCCCTGCACTGCCATGCAAAGTGCATAGGCAGTGCAGGGGCAGCCCCTTCGCCAGCCTTTCCCTGGCGGGTGAACTCGCCAGGAAAAGCCTGGTGCAAATGGGAACATTATCCGCAGGGTAGGGCAGCTACTCTGGCGGATAGTGTTTCCACTCACTGCCAGGCTGCCTGACGGCGGAAGCCTGGTGGTGAGTGAGGGCCGCTGATGGCAGCCCTCACCCTGTTCAGAATGTGGCGGGTTGGCCAGCCATGCCGGCTGGCGGTTTCAGCCACCAATGCCGGCATGGCGTGCCAACCCGCCATGTTCGTAATGAGGGACAAAGTCCCCCATCACAAACTTGTTGTCTGCTTATTTAGTTTCCACTAATTGCTATGTTCAGATGTAAAGTTTGTGGACCATATGATGAGGACACAAGCTGCTTGTGCAAGGAGGGATATGTCACAGGTACACAGTGTCCAGCTCAGGACAATAATCAGTACATACCAGCATATTAGCACAAATGTCTGGTCTCACAAATAAAAATTATTCCAGAGTAAAGCACATAGGCTGTCCATATGTCTGGACTTTTAGAAACAAATGTGTAATGGATGATGTCACCAGCTTGAGCCTTATCACATTTCACACCAAAGTTTTCCAACACCACATAATACAAGGTACAGATAGATGGCAGTGCAACAGTCCCTGACCACAGGCCCATCATGACCCAGTTACCATGTATCTGGTGGTATGACACACACATATGTCAGTGTTGTGACACAGGCACTGTTGCCTGCAATGATGAAGAACATCGACATCTACATTTCAACCATGTAAAAAGTGAAAAAGTGTTCAGCCAATGTAAAGGAAAAATTATCTTTTTTACAATCTATGACTACATGTGTTATGCCCATATTAGGACACACATGATGCAAGTTGCCTATCAACAGCACATACAACAAGTGCAATGGCCACTTCTTGTCTTCCACCAAGACACTGTGCAAGCTGTCTTGGCACAGCTCTCCTACACCCACACTCTGTGACCTACCTTACCTGGAACAATCCATGTCCACTTTGTCTCTCCCAGCAGCATCACAAACCTGCCAATGTCACAACTCTGAAATTCCCACATGAAGATGTGATGGTGAAGGTACCTGTACAAAGACAGAACATGGAGTATAGGCTTGGAATCATAACCATGACACAAATCACATTTCAACCAACTTGAAAGACACTTATCTGGCAGGGAAACAAAAACTAACAAAGCAACATCCCTAAGGTAGGGATGTGTCAAACACAAATTAATCAAACTGCCTTTGGATAGACATTGCAGCGTGTCAGCTCCTTAGCTTTTTCATACGAAAAAAAACTCCACACATTCGCAAAACTACAGTCTGTTGTACAGTCACAGTGATATCATCACATGACATACTTGTACTCATGAAAAGTAGCTGTTGATGAGATCTTCCAACTCCTTCCTCACCACCACTGGCATCCTTACTTGGCAATTCAGGAGTCTCATCCTGTGCACCTCAGGCTCCCCCTCCTCTTGGATGTATGGGTTGTTCCTTTGCAGGGCGAGGTTGTGGAGCATGCAGCATGCCACAGTGATCTTACACACTTTCCTGGGTGAGTAGAGGAGGGCTCCATCTGCATGATCAAGGCACCAAAGTTTTGACTTCAGGAGCCCAAAAGCCTGCTCCATGACCTGCCTTGTTCTTCCATGGGCCCCACTGAAGTAGACTTCCCCTGGCGTAGTTTGATTCCTTAGTGGTGTCAACAACCATGAGTTGGGATATGCAGTCTCCTGCCAAGGAATGGGACATATTAGCATCAATGAGTGCCACACTTCATAATTGTTGCACCTGACATTGCACACACAGAATCAGTACAATCGTGACTTACCAAACAGCCAGGCCCTCTCTGGTCACAGTTCTGACATCAGATGGGGTATGTTGCTGTTCTTCATAATGAAGGAGTCATATACTGAACCCAGGTGACAGGCTCGCACATATGAAATGTAGGAATCCACCTAACAGACTAATTGCATGTTGATGAAATGGAAGTTCTTTCTGTTCAAATAGACTTGTTCATTGGAATGTGGTGGCACCAAGCCAATATGAGTGCCAACAACTGCTCCCACCACATGTAGTAGGTGTGCAAAACCATAAAGTCAGCCTTTACATTGGCTAAATCCTCATGTTGGGGAAACTGGATATCAAGGTGTGTCAACATTTCAGAGAGGACATCCCTCAACACCGAACTGAACATAGGCTGGGACATACCAGCTGACAGAGCCACTGTATGTTAGAAGGACCCTGAGGCCAGGAAATGCAACACTGAAATGACTTGTACAATTGGTGGTATGCTGGTTGGATAACTAATAGCTAACATCAGATCTGAATCCAGCTGATGACACAAGCCCACTATTGTTTGCCTATCCATGCGGTACAACATTAGGATGTGGCGATGCTCCATGGTTTGCGGGCCTAGCAGTGGATGGTAGACAGGAGGTTGTCGCCGCCTCCCTCTCTCTGGGTACCTATGTGTGACAAGACATGATATTTAACTTTAGTTCATGTGTCCACAACAACACACATGATGCATGCAAAGTTTATCATGTGATATAGCATTTCAGACTGCATATACATGGCACCCAGTACATATCCCAGCTGGCAAATACACAAGAGTCACATGTGACCCACATGTTTTCACACACATGTGTCTACTACATGGTAGTGGACCAAAGAAGGAGTTTGTGCTACACAATTGCCCCTCAAATTGTGAGCTCATATCACATGTTTTTAGGGTGTGACGCAGTGCCTGACCTACTCCACTGGACGTTGGGAACTGCCCGTGACCGCCAACAGAAGTCGTCATGGTGGTAGGCAGTTGCAACCATTGTGGACCCAGCCATAGGCTAACATTGTTGCCAGTGGCAGTCGCGGGACAATCGCTGTGTCTGCCAGCAGTGAGGACCACACACATGGTAGGCGTGACCGTCATGTTCTGCAGATTCACTCACTTGACTCCTAACACTCCTGCCAGCAAGACCTCCACCACCTGAGCTGCTGTGTACCACCTCTGAGAGCACTCATGCCACGTCCAGCAGGTGATGGGGCCCCTCCTTCTCTCCAGATTAGCTTGAGAGCCTAGTGGAGGAGGTCCTACTCCTACATAAACAGCTCTATGGTGCACCAGAGGAGCAGGTAAGTACCTCATGTGCACAGTTTACTCTGTACTTCACCACCCTCTTCCACCTCACAGGCTACAATGGGACCACGTGTTCCAAGTTGACTACTTCATTGGCTGTTGTTGCAGTCTGTGTGCCACTGCAGGAAAAGGTGGGAGGACCTGAGCCTTGGGACCGGAAGATCGCAGAGGCCTAGCTGTGGCTGTCTTCCCAATGTGGGCGGAGTGCCCGTTGGACGATGACCCACCTAATGGCGCACATTCTGGCAGTGGCCTATCTGGAGCCTGATGGGAATCTGAGGGCAGAACAGCAGCCTGAAAGGGGAGAGTACATGGCATATTCCTGCCTGTCACATTGCCAAGTGAATACATTTGGTTTGAAAGCTCCTCCTGAAAATTAAAAGACCAGTTATGTGCAACACAGTAGATGAGTGATTGTTTGTATAGACACGTCATGTGGTACATACTGTTGTGTCTTGCATATTGGCCCAGGGACCTAGGACACAACTGGGTAGAATCAACAAACCAATTGCATGTGGAAAAGTGTATTGCACATGTGTAATGTGTAAGGTTTGTGGCATGACTGTTGGCCAGCATCATGGAGTGACTTGCAGTTATGTTGGAATAAAAGGTGGGTGAAGAATTCTGCTCTGTGAAGTTTTTTCTGTTGCTCGCACTAGCCAACTTTCAGTTGATGAGCAAGAGAAATTGCTAAGTTGGTGAGTGTGAGCGAGATTTCTGAACGAAAGCAGTCATGGCAGGCCACTACCGCTCTCAATAAGAAAGCTGCCACTCGCACTGAGGAAGCTGCTGCTCGAGTAGAAAATCTACTCGAGCTGCAGAAAGATGTTAGCACTCTCTGGCACTCCGTGTGATGCCACTCATGCTGATTTTACAGTGTGGGAGAAACTCTTGCATTGAAAACCAATGCAACCAGTGCAACTTACCCAAACTCCACCACTTGCAGAACTCCACCCAACACAGCGGAGTTTCTTTGGCAATTCGTGGAATTCCGTGTAGCAGAACTGTGTGTACTCCACCCATACCTAGTTGGAATCACATGTGATTGGGAACAACACAGACATCTGGGTCTGCATGACCATAATGGAGACAACAATGTAGCTTCCAATTGGGCAACATTTTGAGTGCCTTCAACAGGTGCTTGCAAGTCTCAGGGCGTCTCCACAGGTCTAATGGCATCTACTGATGCATGCAGAGTATGTATACGTAAGGGGCGCCAGACAATAGTGTTGATTGGCACATGTATGGGCCACTGAGGTGGAGTTTGTTGCTGGGTCCTACTTGATACCCTGATAATATTTTCTGATTCGAGCTGTTGTTCAAGTCTGGTCATGGGCATGTGATGAACCTATTTCTCTCTGTATTTGCAGCATCAGTACCAGCAAGTGAAGAAGACAGGGCACAGACAAGTGGGGAAGCATGTGGTCATGGGACCTCGGGTCAAGACACCTCTGACACAGAGGGACCCAGTAGCCTGAAGGGTGAGGGGACTGCCATGGGGGAGATTGGAACATCTTTGTCATCATTAGATTCTTCCTCCAGTGTACACTCCCTAGTGGTGACAGACACATCGGGCATCCCCTTGTACCATCATTGTCTGCCACCCCCATTCTATCACTGCCCTTCCTGTTGCTCCCCACCCAGTTGGCTGTGCCCGCTTACCCAAGAGGATGGGCATCTCCTTTGCTGCAGGCACCGCTGCCCCAGCCATTATTACCCTTCCTGCCCTCAGTGAGGAGGCTATTGACTTCCTGAGAAGTGTCTCTGTGGGTTAGACAGACATTGTGAATGCTATCCAGGGATTGGCAAGTGAGCTACAATAGACCAATGCACTCCTGCAAGGCATTCATGGTGCAATGTCTGGCCTACAGAGATCTTTTCAGGATCTGGTCTCTACTAGAACAGCAGCCAGTCACTCCCACCTTCTGCCCCCACTCAACCTCCCTCTTCCCACTCCAAATCCCTTCTTCCCCTACCTACCTACCTAAAACACACAGACATATCTGCATGCATCCACATCAACACACAAGAGCAGCACACACAAACACAAGTACAACAAAACACACTGGCACACACACAAACAACATCCATCCATAGATAATCACCACTTCCCCAGATACCCCACCAGCACCAGTATTACACACACCAAATCCAGCATACCCACAGGCACCATACCAACAGTCAATGATACAGCCAACATGCCCATAGACACCGCCCTAATAGTCCCCACACATCCACCACAAGTACCACACATGCAGACACCACAACTACAGACACACAGACATCCACCACATCCAGCAAACCTGCAAAACCTGCAGTCAACACCCCAACAGCCACACACACACATCCACCATTCCATCCAGAGCACCTCCACCCCCAGCCCCCAAGACACACAAACACACTCACTCACCTACCCAACACCCACTAAACACAAGCATACCTCCCAGAAGCACACACCTACATCATCCACACCTACACAGCAGATAACCACTCCCTCGACCTCCAAATGCTGATCCCCTTCTGCTGACTGTCCCCATGTCCCTAATAAAGTTTTATAATTGACCTTGACCTTTACCCTGTTCCCTCCACTCCCTGTCCCAGATTCATGAGGCCTCCACCCACCTACCAGTCCCTCCCTTTCACCTCCATGGCCTCTCCTGCCCCCCCTGCAAGTACCCATACCTCTCCCCCCAAGAAGAAGCCTACCCCTCCCAAAAAGTAGGAGTCAAGTTTTGGCACAATACTGCGCTATTTTGAACCAGAAAATTGACTGGCCAATGGCCTTTGTTCGATTAATTCAGTTTAAATAAACCCAAACAGTTGTTGTTTTATTGGGTACACCTGTGCCCTGCAATTCCTTTGTTACTGTTATGTTGTTCCTGAGTAATTTGTGTTGTCTGCCTACTGTTGTGTGTGTTTCAGCCTGCTTGGTGTCCCTTTCGCTGTTGTTTGTAGTATGTAACTTTGTGGGCAGTGCTGTTGTCACCCAAGAGAAGGGTATATGTTGATAGTATGGGTATGTGGGTGTAAATGAAATTGTGGTGTCATAGCATTGTGGACTGTTTGTTATGTCAAGTATTTTATCTTGTGTTGTCCAACGTGAGCATGTATGGTGTTAGACTTGTTCCCCCAATATGGATCATGTATTCATCTGATGTGTGTCAGCTTGAGTTTTGTTTGTGCAGACATGGATTGTGCTCAGTTGTGCTACCTTTGTTTGCAACTGACTGCACATGTGTCCATTTAGCTGTGTGTACCTTGCAGTTAGTTCCTGTACCTGTATGTCCCATGCAGTTGGAGTTGTATGTGATTTGTTGACTTACCCTTTCACCATGTGCAGATCGGCATGTCATTTGGGACCAGTATTGTTTGTCCCTGAGATACATGTAGGGCCATTTCCTGTGAAAATGTTGTTTGGGGGGCATGTGCATAGTGACATGTGTCCCAGTGCAGCCTCCTTCCCTGAGTGCCCCTGATGCCCCATCCCAATTGTGCAGGTATGGTTTGCATATTAAGCTTGGGACATTTATGTCTCTGACTCTTGTGCATGCCATTATCCATCCATTGTGCTGTAATGTGTGTGTCTACTGCAGGGCTGTTTAATGGGAGTGTTGTTTGTGTTCCATGCCACATCCATACATATGTGTGTTGAAAGTGATGACAGTCCATTGCATGTGAATGATGTGAGGGTGTGAGTTGTATTTGCATATGTGATGTTGGTGTGTTGTTAATGTTGTGTGAGACAATGTTGTGTACCCTGACACTGTCCCTGTGCCTGCAGTGGTGAGACATGTTTTCTGTGTAGCATTGCGGTATAGTGTGAGTGTCCTTCCCAAAAGGGGTGTATTGTGCCTGGAAATGTGTCCATATTCATGTATGATTCTGACTGAATACACAATGAGACTTGTACTTGGTGCCTGTAGTGTGAGCCCTATACCATATGGAGCACAGCACAATGATCTGTTGTAATGGTTGATAACACAGGTAGGTGCGTGCACTTAGGGTTTGTTGCGCCCATGGCAGCGTTGATTTGGGTCTCCTTCGAGGATCATCAGCAGTGCCAGGTTCTGTGTGATGGGCTCTATGGTGGCAGCCAATTTGTAAGCTTTCCTGCAGGTGAGTGTCTTCCTTTATAGTCCCTGTTTCGCCTGCTGGGACGTTTTGGTTGAACCGCCATGGTCACATTGGTGGTATGCAACCTCATCATGTGTCCAGTGGAAACACAGGCTCCTCTGTCCTGTTTGTGCTGCCTTGTGACTGTGGCGATTTGTGCTTGTGCTGCCTGGCAGTGCCAGTGGAACCATGGCAGTCTTTGCTCCATAGGCCCACATGACTCGTTATATAGTGTGGTGCGACCATCAAGCCGATGGCGGTCAGACCGCCGAAGCCATGGCAGTCAACAGACCACCAAACTCGCCATTAGGCCTTAAGTTTAGATAAGGCTTGAAGTCTGGAGCACACTTGAACAGTAAAATGGGCCAGTAGAGCTGCCTATGGTGGCTCCTGAGATTTCCATTTCTAAGATATAAAACCAAGATGACAATTTTAACTTTACATGGGCATTTCTGGGAAGGGAAGAGAGATGCAATCAGAAGTCCTATAAGCCCAACTTAAATAACTAGGATCTTAAATTCACCAACCAGGGAATTTGGCCCACAAAGTGGCCATCCAATATTTGTTTGATTCAAGTCCTATAATATTCCAAGTCATCAATGGACCAAGGTCTTATTCAATATTGGATGGGCCTCAGGGCAACCGGATCAAAAATGTATCTCACATTTAGGTCTAATCAAATTGAGAGTGTTGGGGCACTAACTGGAACCCTTAGGAGAGTGTGTATGAAGATATTCTCAGCTTTCTTAAGGATGTCTAAATTACAGTTTCCCCATGTATCTGCCCTATACAAGGCTGCCCTACAAGTTTGAACCCTGTACATTTCTATGGGGGATGGAAAAGGTTGACACCTGGTTGACAAATCTTAGTATAGCTCCTACTCTTTGATATATTATCATTGCCCTCTTCTCAGTCTGGGCTAATCATTTATGGGAGTCCTCAACTCTGGAGCCTAACTAGTCAAACCCATAGACCCTGTCCAAAACCGCTCCCCCTAATAAAATATTTCTCTTCACCTTTTTGCGTGCACCAAAAACCATGTATTTTGTTTTGCAATTGTTTATTTCTAGATCACATACTTTGCAGAAAAGAGAGAACTTATCTAAGAGAATAGACTGGCCTCAAGAGGTTTGTGACAACAGCAGTGTCATCAGCAAAAAGTAAGCATGGTGTATTTAATTCCTTCACCTGGGGCAAGTCATTTTTACATTTTAAGAGATACTGAATGCAAGAATTCCTGTATAGCTGAAAAAGGGTAGGGGCCAAAGGGCACCCTTGATGGACACTTCTCCTAATGTGAATGTCCTCTGTCACTTTCCCTGTGGGGTTCCACCTGATTTTTGCATAATTGTCTGTATAAAAATCCTGGATTAGGGTCAATAGACCTCCCAAGACCCAATCCTGTGCAAAACCTGCCAAAGCTTGACCCTTGGGACTAAAATAAAAATTAAACGTGGATTGAAGATTCATTAAGGTGACAAACAGCAACCCAATATCAACTGTTTCCCATTTGATGAATAACACGTGCATTTTGATAGATTGTGTTGATGTTTTGTCTCAATCCCGCCTGTAAGTGAGTTTAGCACATTAGAACCACAGTGTAGTTAATATTTGTGCACTAAATATTTTTTTAATGTTATCAATTAAGCTTATGGCTCTTTAATATCACAGAATGGATTTATCTCCGTTGTGGAAAGGGATTATTTCAGCCCTTTCCAGGAGTGTGGTTCCTGCTATCAGAGCGTTGGACAGGGAATTTATGTTTGGGTCCCATTTCTGGGGGTTCACTGTGATATAAATCAGCTGAAATTGTATCTCACCCTGTGGCTTTCCCCAGTTTTGGTCCTGAATTGCAGGATTTGTTTCCTTTAACGTGAATGGCATTATTTCTTCCTCATGAAAAACAAAATCAAACAGGGAGTCAAATGAGCCTTCTGCCATAACACTGCACTTACTTTTTTCTCCATACAGGGCTGAAAAGTGCTTAATCCAATCTACTGGTGCGATGTGGCATTTAGAGCGAGCTGGACCACTATGCCCATTATGTGTGACCATATTCCAAACACGCTTGTTATTTCTAATCCTTGCGGCCTCTAAGAGATAATCCCAGATACTAGCTTCCCATTGAGCCTTGCTAGCCTTAATAACCCTAATATACTCTCATCTGGCTTCGGCAATCAGCATCCTTTGCTTGCCTTTTTTGGGGTAGTGATCAGTGCTCTTTGGGCTATTTTGTAAGATTTGTTAAACCACTCATTTGCTCCCACTTCTCAAATCCCTCGTCTGCCCTTATAGTCTTTCACAAATATGTTGCTCAACTTTTTAGATAGGTTGTTAAGAACTGCCACTATCTGCTCAGGGGACAATTTCTTACACTCAAAGACTTGGAGTTCATCAGCTACAATTGTATATTGTCAAGGTACATATATGTGGAATTATATAGATATTAAAACTTTGCTTACCTATAGAAACGTACGCTCATGATATTTTTGTCCTCGATATTCTTGTCTTGGTATTTTATCCACACAATATATTTTTTCCTGATATTTTGTCTAATCACTGTTCCATGGAAGTTGGACATTTGCAGACAATGTGGCAACACAGAAAGAAACAAACTTTTTCCACAGCCATGTTATCATGGCGTTGACACACATTTCCAGCCCAGATACTGATTGCTACCAAAATATTTTGATCTATCCTGCAAAAGTTCCAACTTTGAGAGCATCACTCAACTGCATAGAATAAGACTCCTGCGTTAAGGGAGGGAGCATGTCGAGAGAGGATATGGAGATGCAGAGTGGCAGATGTAAAACCTACAATTACTAGGCGACTCCATGTTACTCATCTTCCATCCTGGCATCCAATTTACGAAATTGTGTGAGTTGATGCTTCAGTTCAGTTGAATTAAGTGGACTGCTGCACTTTTTAGCAGCAGGAACCTTAACCACCTAAACCGCTGGCTAAGTCTAGCTGCACATTGGAGCAATCTTTGTGTTATATTGTCATGACTTGGAGGGTATCTTAGCATAAGATCAGATTGCAATGGCACCATTATCCTAATTACCCTTTATAAAACCTTTGAAAAAAATCATATTATTTTGGTAACTGTATGCTCAGGGAGCTACTGAACAACAGAAGCTTACACAGTGCTTACAGCGTCTTGCTCATATACAAAGAACTGAAGATAAATATTAGTGCTTATCAGTTGCACCTAGCCTGCATATAAATATGATCTTTCACATTTATTATGAAATCTATCACACTGAAATGGCAATATAATTAATGCACGTTATCATTGTGCTAACTGCACCTGATCTTCAACTGCACACTAATTTATATGAACGTGGCCTGTTTTTCAAGATTATCTGTGCACAATGATTATCAAATCTCTCCGTTTTTCAATTCTGTCCCTTTGGCTCCTACTTTAATAAAGCAATATCTGTAATCCAACAGTAGGTTGCTCTACACCAGTGTGCAGCTGCTAACCAGTGTAGTGCATGGACAATGAAAAAGGGTACTACCTAATTTAAAATATTGTTCAGTCAAATGTATTACCCAATTTAAAAGTAACCCATACAAATGTAGTAATTTTACCTCATTTGTGTGGGTTGCATATTTGTAAGCAGATATGTTTGCAAGTGCCTGTATGTGGGCAAATTCGGAACATATTCATTACTATTTGCATTCACTTTATTTGAAAAAATTAAAATGTATTCATGCATGCGTACGTGTGTGTGTGTGTGTTAAGACTAAGTTGAAGGAATGAGCTACATTGTAACAAGGACACAAAAAGAAAGGGGTTCACATGAGCACAGTTTTGGCTTGTTACTGTCCTTTAAGATAGGCCTGTCACATATGTGAGGTTCTTTTTTATTGGGCAGAAGTGTATGAACACTGTGTGGTGGGCCTTTGCGGTATGCCTTAGGTTCTGGAACTTTCTGGCACAAAATTATTAGGAAATTCTACTTTTGAACCAAATTTGGTTTTCAGGGTATTCTGGGAAAGAAAAAGTGATGGCCTCCACACAAGCCACACAACCCTGGGCATTCCTTGGTGTCTAGTTGTCAGAAATGTCGGGGCTGAAAGTTTCCCTGAATGCTAGCCAACAGTGGGTCTGGTAGAAATGGGGCCTTTAGTTGGCAGTCAGGTTGCCCCCTGTCCAAGCAAGGATCCTCACTCTAGTCAGGGCAAAGGAGAAACACACCTGGTTGACCCCTACTCACCCCCCTTGGTGGGTTGGCATGAGCAGAAAGGCTTAACCAAGAAGCAATGTGTAAAGTATTTGTACCAACACACAGAGTAATACAGTGAAAACACTCCAAAATGGACACTATACCAGTTTAGAAAAATAGATAATATTTATCAAAATCAAACTAGACCAAAACGACAAAAATCCAACATACACCAGTCAAGATATGGATTTTCAAAATAATAAGAGACTTACTCCATAGAAAACAGTGAAAACGTTGAAAAAAGTACCAGGTTTGCATCAACAATAAAATCACATGGGCGAGCGTGCATCAAAAAAGTCAGCAACTCATCGATTCCTTAATCACAAGAGAGGCCATGTGTCGTTCTTCTCCAGTCGGGTAGGTGATGTTTTGTTTTTCCCTCCTGCAAGAGAGCGATGCGTCAATTTCTGGACGAGGCACTTCGGATCCGCGCAGATTCACGATGACTTTGACACCCAGCGACGATGCCTGAGAAATCAGGTCGCAAGGTGTTAGAAAATGCCACGTGGGGCTAAAGTCGTTATCAGTAGCTGCAAGCGGGTGCTGCATCGTTCCTACAGCCGTGATGCATCGATCTCCCAGCTGCGATGCAGGTGGAGCGCAGATCTTTCCCACGAAGTGGGTGGCACACCATTTTTCAACCGCGTTGCAGGTGGTGCGTCGAAAATTTCCCCACACAGCATTCTGTGTGTGGATTTCCTGATTCTGCCAACTTCACCTTTCAAGGGCCCAGAAACTGGACAGGGTACCTCTTGGCAGGGCAGGAGTCTCAGCAGAGAGTCCATGTGCTGGCAGAGGAAGTCTGTGATGGGCCTGAGACTTCAAAGCAGGCGGCAAGCTCAGTACAAGCCCTTGGAGATTCTTCTCAAGCAGGAATGCACAACAAAGTCCCGTCTTTGTTCTTTTTTCAGGCAGACGAAGCAACTGTAGGCCAAACCAGCAAAGCACAGTCATAGGGAATAGGGCAGTACTCCTCTTCCAGCTCTTCAGCTCTTCTCCTTGGCAGAGGTTCCACTTGATTCCAGAAGTAATCTAACAGTCTGGGGTTTTGGGTCCACTACTTATACTCCTCTCTGCCTTTGAAGTATGCAAACGTAAAAGGAAAGTCTCTGTTGTTCGTAGGATCCTGCCTTGCCCAAGCCTGGCCCCAGACACACACCAGGGGGTAGGAGACTGCATTGTGTGAGGCAGGCACAGCCCATTCAGGTGTCAGTGACCACTTCCCCCTCCACTCTAGCTCAGATGGCCAATCAGGATATGCAGGCTACACCCCAGCTCCCTTAGTCTCACTGTCTAGAGGGGATTCACAAACAGCCAAACTGTCAGTCTGACCCAGACATGGAATCCACAAACAGGCAGAGTCACAGAATGGTTCAAGCAAGAAAATGGCCACTTTCTAAAAATGGCATTTTCAAAACTACAATTTAAAAACCAACTTTACTGTTAGAAATGGGATCTTTGGTTGTCAGTCAGGTTACCCCCTGTCCAAGCAGGGACCCTCACTCTAGTCAGGGATAGTCATACAAAATCCAAATTATCCTGTGCCCACCCTCTGGTAGCATGGCACTGAGCAGTCAGCCTTAGAAGGCAATGTGTAAAGTATTTGTGCAATAAATCATGCAATAACACAGAGTATAGCACCACAAAAATACACCACACAGTGTTTAGAAAAATATATAATATTTATCTGATAAGATGCAGGTCAAAACGATTAAAATGCAATAAATATAGATTGAGATATCAATGTAAAAGTGATATAAAGTGTCTTTAGTCTTTAAAAAGCAATTCATGTCACTTTCAAGCACAAAGTACCTGGTTCGCATGTCACATCTCCACGAAGAACCGCAGAGGAGGAGATGCGTGGAAACAAAGGGGTATGCGTCGATTTCTCGGGCCGCACACGGCGATGCGTAGTTTAATTTTCACGCAGGGATGGCTGTGCGTGCATTTTCGGCGCTCAGTCGTGGATCCTCTTCGGGTTGCTGGATTTTCGGATGCACCAGAGATGTAGCGTGGACGAAGTCACAGGAGCTGCATTGATTCGGTGGGCGTTGCACCGAAATTTCTACCGCACAGCAGGCGCTGCGTCGATTCCTCTCTGGAAGTCGGGGTGCGTCGTTCCGGCTCGGCTGTGCGTCAATCCAGTCGGCTGCGCGTCGAATTTCCGGTCAACGTTAAGTCGGGCTGCGTCGTTCTGGTTCAGCGTGCAGAGAATTTTTCACCACGGTTCAGGCTGTGTGTCATTTCTAGAAGGCTGTGCAGCGAATTTCACTGCACAAGGAGTACTTGTTGTTGAGATGAAGTCTTCTTGTTGAGATGAAGTCTTTTTGGGCCTGAGACTTCAGGGAACAGGAGGCAAGCTCTTACCAAGCCCTTGGAGAGCACTTCTTCTCCACAGGCAGAGAGCAGCAAAGCAGCATGGCAAGAGCAAGGCAGCAGTCCTTCACAGAAAGCAGACAGTTGAGTCCTTTGGGCATCCAGGCAGTTCTTCTTGGCAGGATGCAGGTTCTGGTTAAGGTTTCTTCTCCAGGAAGTGTCTGAGTTGGTAGGGGCAGAGGCCCTGCTTAAATACCCAAATGTGCTTTTGAAGTGAGGGAAACTTCCAAGAGTGGCTTAGAAGTGCACTAAGGACACTTTCAGTTCAATCCTGTCTGCCAGGGTCCCAGTAGAGGGTGTGGCAGTACTTTCTGTGAGTGCAGATTACTGTCCTTTGCTATGTAAGTGTCAGGCCCTCGACCCTCCCAGCCCAGGAAGACCCATTCAAAATGCAGATGTATGCAAGTGAGGCTGAGTATCCTGTGTTTTGGGTGTGTCTGAGTGAAGGCACAAGTGAGCTGTCAACTAAACCCAGCCAGACGTGGATTGTAAGGCACAGAAAGATTTAAGTACAGAGAAATGCTCACTTTCTAAAAGTGGCATTTCTAAAATAGTAATATTAAATCCAACTTCACCAGTCAGCAGGATTTTGTATCACCATTCTAGCCATACTAAATATGGCCTTCCTACTCCTCTCAGATCAGCAGCTACCACTCAAACAATATATGAGGGCAGCCCCAATGTTAGCTTATGAAGGGAGCAGGCCTCACAGTAGTGTAAAAACGGATTTAGGAGTTTTACACTACCAGGACATGTAGGTTACACAGGTACATGTCCTGTCTTTTGCCTACACAGCACCCTGCCCTATGGGTTACCTAGGGCATACCTTAGGGGTGACTTACATGTAGAAAAAGGGGAGTTTTAGGCTTGGCAAGTACATTTAAATGCCAAGTCAAATTGGCAGTGAAACTGCACACACAGGCCTTGCAATGGCAGGCCTAAGAAAAGGTTAAGGAACTACTTAAGTGGGTGGCACAATCAGTGCTGCAGACCCATTAGTAGCATGTAATCTACAGGCCCTGGGCACACATAGTGCACTCTACTAGAGACTTACAAGTAAATTAAATAGTCCAATTGGGTATGATCCAATTTTACCATGTTTAAAAGTGAGAGAGCATATGCACTTTAGCACTGGTTAGCAGTGGGAATGTGTGCAGAGTCTTAAAATCAGCCAGAGCAGTCTCTAAAAAATGGAGGGGGCAGGCAAAAAGTTAGGGGTGACCACCGTAAGGCGGTCAGGTCTAACATTTACCAAAATATATAATTTTAGATTGTGAGTTCAGAGACACTAACCCCCACATTTCTATCTGCTCCCAAAGGGAAACTACAATTAAAAGACATTTAAAGGCCGGCCCCATATTAACGTATGAGAGAGATAGGCCTTGCAATAGTGAAAAACTAATTTGGCAGTATTTCACTGTTAGGACATGTAAGACACATCAGTACATGTCCCACCTTTAACACACACTGCACCCTCCCCATCGGGCTACCTAGGGCCTACATTAGGGGTGACTTACATGTACAAAGAGGGAACATTTAGGCCTGGCAAGTGCCAGGCCGAATTGGCAGTGCAAGACTGCACACACAGTGCAGTGACAGGTCTGAGACATGTTTACAGGGCTACTCACGGGGGTGGCACAATGAGTGCTGCATGGCCCCTAGTGGCATGTGATTTACAGGACGTGGGCACCTCTAGTGCACTTTAGCAGGGACTTACTAGTAAATCAAATATGCCAGTCAGGGATAAACCAATCACCCATACAATTTACCCAGAGAGCATTTACACTCTAGCACTGGTTAGCAGTGGTAAAGTGCCCAGAGTCCTAAAGCCAACAAAAACTGGTCTGAAAAAATAGGAAGAAGGAGGCAAAAAGTTTGAAGATGACCCTGCAAAAAGGGTCAGGTCTAACAGGGTCCAATTCCTAATATTAAGCAACATGTAGTATAAAGCATAAACCATGACACATGTGTTGGCTTTGGGTATCTTAAGTTTTAGCAAATTACAAACACTATACATCTATGTGCCTGGAAGAGCCTGATGGAAAATATGGTATATTATGTTTGTGACTCCGCCTTCTGTGCAGAAATTTATGGATGTAAATAGAGTGTAGAGGGCAGATCTTTCTTCCATCAGGTTCATGTCTGTTTTCACTTGGTGTTGAAAGTAGCCATAAAGTACAAACATTCAATATGTTTGTTATTAAGCTAAACAAATCTAAACAGTGTGTGGCTCTTTGACAACTCCCTCTCTCAATGCTTTTGAAATGTTCTGTAATGCATCTATATAGAGATCTGCGTGTAACAAAAAATTATACCATTGAATCATGACACGGTCGCTCAGGTTTTCATCCTTCTCAGGTTTATAAAATGAATATGATTAGTTGGGCAAGAATTAATACACTACTTGTACCTCAAGACTAAACAAATTGTAAAGCACCCTATAACAGTGAACTACGTATTCATATTGCTGGAAATGGCCCTCTCTAAAGGGTCACCCCTAAACCTTTTGCCTTCCTCCTCCTACTTTTTGATGGACTTTTGCTTGTTGGCCTTAGGACTCTGTGCACTTTACCACTGCTAACAAGTGCTAAAGTGCCTGTGCTCCCTCCCTAAAACATGACTTGATTGGCATATACCTGATTGTCATATTTAATTTACAGTTAAGTGCCTTGTAGAGTGTTACACCATATACCCAGGGCCTGTAAATAAAATGCTACCAGTAGACCTGCAGCACTTATTGTGCCACCCACTTAAGTATCACTTTAAAATATGTCCCCAACCTGCCATTGCAACCTGAAAGCAGTGTACCAATGCCATGTCAACTTGGCATTTAAAACCCTTTGCCATGCCTTAACCTCCCCTTTCATTACATATAAGTCACCCTAAGGTAGGCCCTAGTTAGCCCATAGGGCAGGGTGCTGTGTTATTAAAAGCAGGACCTATACTTCTTGGTTTTACATGTCCTGGTAGTGAAAACACCTCAAATTCGTTTTTCACTACTGTGAAGCCTACCCCTCCCATAGGATAACATTGGGGGTCCCTACTATATAAATAAACTGTTGTTCCTAAGCCAAATGTAGTAGATATGTCATGGTAGGTGTCTATGAACTTGTAATGATAAACCTTCTTTAATGGTAAATTTGAATATATCATTACAGGCTTGAAAATGCCACTTTTAGAAAGTTGGCATTTTCCTGCCCTTAGCCCTCTTTGCCTGCAAGCTGTCTTAGGTCACATGTCTCAGTATAACTGACAATTGATTATTTGTGATTTCCTCCCAGGCAGTCTCACAATAGTAGGATTAGCAGTGCCTAAATGGGCCATTAACTGACTTGATTGGAGGGGCAGAGCTAAGCACAGTCCCACTTGCACCTGAACAGGCTGTGCTCTGCCACAGTACAATAGGCTTATCAACCATATATTTTTAGTGCAGCCTGCTAGAAGCCAGCAAAGAGGAGGCAGAAAAGTCCTGGAACTTCAAAGAACCCTTCTGGAAACGTCACCCAATTTCTAGAAGGAGGGCACCAGGGCTCTCACACCAACGTCTCAGTTCACTACTGGACCTTCGGAGGACTCTCAGAGGACTGCTTGCTGCTGTGACCTGCTGTGCACTCTACCAGACTGCTGCTGTATATAGAGGGACTGCTTTGGTTTCTGGAGCCCGCCTTGAACCTTCAGAAGTAAGCCCTGCTGAGGGGCCCTACATCTTCACCTGCACCCAGGATTTCAGAAGTGATTTCAAGGACTAGTTTTGCTGGCCTCCTATTCTGCGTCACAGGGACATTACAGGGTCCCACCATCTTGAACCCGCGCCTAGACCCAGCCTGAGCGAGTCCTGAACCCTCAAGTGGTCTTCAATAATCATGGAACCTTAGTTGTGGTGCTAAAGGTGCCTAGATTGTCATCTTCTAAAAATGCGGACTTGCTATTTTGAACTTTAAAATTTACAAATTCAAATAACTCAGGTTCTACTAATTTGATTTTGATGGCTTTGGTATAATCTAATTTATTCAAACCTACTCTATTTTTTTTAAAGCTACCCAAGATTAAGCACAGGTTAAATTAGTGACTTTTGTGGTTCACCCTGCAAGAGATTGTGGGTGTTGGTTGATCAGGGCTCATACCCGAGTCAATCAACCACCCGATTTCTCACACATATGGTTTATTTTTAGAGAGGAAGGTTTCCCTACTAGTTTGTATAGATTGTACATGGCAAGTAAATTTAGTATTGGACAGATGGTATTGGCGCAGGTGTAATCGTCACCAAAATCTGTCCTAACATTTAGACCGACAAGTTCTAAGTGTAACTTAATCACTGGCGAGTTAGTTAAAATGCTGAGGAAGAATTTCAACAGCACGATTTATACAATCCGCAAATGTTAGTGTCAAATTGCAAAAGTAATAATGAAAATATGCAATGTGAATTCTAGCCTGTGCATTTCCGTTCAGGCCGCTTCTAGGGCTCGTAAATTTTGAGTGATGTTTGAGAGTTGCTAGGCGACCTTGGTGGGCCAAAGGACCTAGGGGAAGCACGAATCGAATATGGCCGCCACAATCCATTATGTACCAACCAGCTTTTTCCTAATTAATTTGGATTCCATTTTCTCCTCTGGCCACTTACTGCTTGAATGCAAGTTATGTGGCCTGGGCGTCTGTCTCGCTTTCTTTTGTTCTTTTATTTATCAGTATTTCCAGTGACAGGAAATTGAAAACAGTCCTTTCAGTAAGAAGCACTCCTTTTTTTCACTTTCCTTCAGTAAGTACCGTAATACATTTTCATTATATGTGCAAATGTCCCTAACGCAAATGCTAATGGTCCAGTGAGTAATTGAAGATGGAAAATGTTCATTTTATTAAACGACAAAACATGGCTCACTGAACTTGGTGCCCTTGTGCTCTGGAGATTATTCAACAATGCTCTGATGATTCCAATTTTGTTAACTACAAAAGAATGTACTATTTTATAGCATGTCAGGTTTTCTATTTGTTCACATTTAGACATTTGCAATTAAACGTTGATTGCAAAGCCCACTCTGTAGGATGTCAGAATTACCAATACCTAGAAACAGTTCTCCCTACTAATATGTATGTATCTAAAATGATAAATGTGACTGTAAGTGAGGAGGTAGTTCTAAAGCCAATTCGTAATTTACTTATATACATTTATTTGTTGGTTTTCAAACAAGTTCCAAGAAACTACTGGGCAAATTATGCTTGAAACAGAAATGACACGAGGCAGATTGACTCACTTAGAGTTCGTGACATCAATGCAGTAGTGAAGCTATACTTAGTGCATCGGGTACAGTGGTACTGGGCCCCAATAAAGAATGAGTGCTAGGGTTGCTTGTTTTGCTTCTTTAAAATAATTCCAATCATATACTTGCAATGCCATTAAATAATTTAGCATGCAACAGTTATTGCGCAGTTAAGACTTTTTTTTATTACCAAATTACAAATTTAGGTTATTTATTTCTCATTTTTATAAAGCACAACTCAACACAGGTGCTGTCAACAATCTCATTAAATCACGAGACAAATTGCTACCAGTCCATATTATTACACTCATTGTCATCTCTTTCATAGTGTTAATGGTTATACCTGTTAGTCAAAATAATACTGAAGAACAAAAGAGATTGGTGTTCTCACTTAGGCTGCTTTTTATAGTAAAAATTCATGCGAAGCCAAAGATTTTGGTTATTCATTAAAATATGACATTTTACATGTGATTATTTCGTTTTTGGAGGTCGCTTTGCAAATTGCCCCATTACTCTTATGGATAAAGAGCTGGAATACACCTGAGGCTAAACTATACCAATTGGCATCCCGATTGGTACTCGAGGACTGTTTGAGCCCTGGATAAATCAGATTCGATCCCTCGGATAGTCTAAGTTAAGCAGGTTTTTCTCGAGCTTGGAATCCCAAATTTTTACTATCATACAAACGAGATTGATAATTGTTCAAAGTCCCAGGGAAAATATATTTTCATCAAGCAGAATCAAGAGGCTAGAATTGCAAGTGCATTTTCATTGACCGCAGTCTCACGTCACTTACCGATACTGACTACAGATGGGATGGAACCTTAGTTATCATGGATAGCTAACCCAGTTATAGATTGTATCTTAGTCATTTTAGGTTAATCATTGTTCACTTTTTTGACAGCATTTCCCCAGAAGGGGTCTTGGTTCCATTCTTTAACCTGTTTCCCCCTTATTTACTCTGTTGCCCGTGCAACTATGTATCACTACATCCCACTGTTCACTTTATGTTATTTTGTGATCTTTACAACCCCCCTAGACACCCATTCTTACAGCCCATTCTGCAAACAAAACAATTTACGTCTTGTGTTACATTTATAATATTTCCAGCGTTTAGAACAGCAAACTATCAGCTATACAGTTATCAGAGTTATATTAGATGGTCAATAAGAATTAGAAAGAAATATGCCAAATAGGACCTTTTTTAATGGTAAATTCAGCACCCTTTTTAAGATTGTCAAGCTCAGATTTCTAAACATTTTTTAGACATTTTTAGGACATTATAATAAACATTGCTTTGTTTTTATGTATGTTATTATCATTGTCTGGATCATGGATTCTTTTTAATCTTGTGATTTAGTGTGATTCTGATTCTCCTTTTATGGCAATTGTCAAATAAAGGTTTCTTGACTGATTATTTTATGTTTGAGTGTGCAAATTGTATGGATAAAAAGACATCTCTATTAGTTTTCTGGAGAAACTTCTAAACCGAAGATAAGTTCTATATCAAGACCAAAATAAAATCAAACCTATAAATGTGAACCAAGCTTTGGCAATGACAATATGTCTTCCGGCCCTTTGGCTTTGACAATGCTTGTTTTTTTTTCTGTTACATTTTTTGGAAACCTTTGTTGCTGTCGGAGCTGTTGGGCCCTCACTAATATTGAAAAAAAACATTAGCCTTAAAATGTACACATTGTAGTTGTAGGGGTATGGAACTGAGTAAAACTAATTTCAATGGTTGTGCTTCTTGTGAAAGAGCAGAATACCATTACTCACAGTGCAGTAAGCCGATGGCTTGAGTGAGCTCAGCCATTTCCCCATGCTGTATGCTGTAATAGTTGGAAGAAACATGTGAATTATGCATTATATATATATATATATATATATATATATATATACATTACCTAGTGGAAGTTGCCACTAGGTAGTTATAGTTAGGTCCTAGCTACTATATAAAATTTGTTTTTTGTTTTGCTAGTAACTTTGGTACCATTTGAGGAATCTTTGAGAAATTTTAGAAAATGTATACTTTGCTACGTTTAGCTTCTGTTTCTGAAGTTTCAGGAAGGTCTGTCAAGTGGGAGCCGAGAAAAAGGGGGGCCCAAAACACGTTTTCCCCATTAATTTTTCCATAGGACCTTTAGACACACCTACAGCCCGAACCTCTGAATGGAATTACACCAAATTTGGCATGAAGGTACATTCTGTTGCACAGATCAACCTTTTTGTGATTTGGTGTAAATCTGTTAAGTAGATTTGGAGTAATTTAAGGCCACATAATATAGATATATAGGGATGCAGATCCTCCGCGGATCGATCCATGGATCCACGAACCACAAGAAGAATCTGATTGGCTGGGTACAACCTGACAGAAAAGTCACATCCACAATTTTGTTTGTCGCATTGGCTGGGGGGTGGAAAATAAGAAAGAGAAAACACATAAAAGGTCAAGCTACAGCTATCCTGGCCCCATAGGACACATAGAGGGGTCTCTTAGGGACACCTCATGGGCAAAAATTGCCCAATTATTATTTTTTTGGCCAATTCGCAGATCAGCGGATGGATCCACAGATCCCGGATTACTTGAAATAACTCTAACTCTAACTGTTGAATTTCTAAGGTTTTGTGCGAGTCAATTCAGAACCTAACTATAACATCTCTGTAACCCTGTAATCTTTGTTTTTTTCAGTGAATATATATATATATATATATATATATACACACACACACACACATATTAACATATATATATACATATATATATATATATATATACATATTAACATATATATATATATTGGAGGACTATACACTTGCGAGTTCAAACATCAAACCACTGGTATGGCTACGATACATTGATGACATATTTATAATATGGAACGCAGGAAGTAGGACATTGGAGCAATTTACAGCTTTTATCAACAGTACCCATCCTACTATCAAATTCACCAGCAGCAATACTAAACAGAAGAGAAGAGTCATCTCCCTTTTCTGAATGTGTTACTCACCATTCATGAACAAAAAAATATAACTGATCTGTACCACAAGCCTACAGATGCTCATTTGTATCTAAAGTGGACTTCATGTCACCAACACCACACTAAACTCATCATTATCTACAGCCAAGCACTCAGAATAAGACACATCTGCAGCAATAAAGACACATGTAAATACCATCTACAGGAGCTTGTTGCATTATTTAAGAAGCAAGGCTGTCCTCTTCATATCATTCTGCAACAAATTGACAAGTATTTGCAGTTACCCAGGGAAACACTTGTTTGAAATACTAACAGAAGAAACAAAAGTGACAGAATCCCGTTTGTGGTTGACTGTCATCCATCAGCTCCCAAATAAAGAAATATAATGCAAACAACTTTTCCCTTGCTAGCCACCTGTAAAAACTGCTAAAGATTTTTCCAAAACCACCAGTCATTGCTTACTGCAGAGTCCCCAATTTATAATAGCTTTTTATCAGAGCTGCAGAGTTCATAGCTGTGATTCTAAAAGGTGTATCACATGTGAATACCTCATACAAACATCATCAGTAACTAGCTCTGTTGCAAGAAGGATCTACAGAATAAGATAACATCTTACATGTCGCTCAACATACATTATTTATGTAATTCAGTGCCAACGCCAGAGCTGTAAAAAACAAATATGTAGGCCAAACAGTGAATGACTTCCATAAACAATTCAGGAACCACAAATCAGCAGTAATTAACAAGAAACCTGACCAGCCTGTAGCCAATCATTTTAACATTGTGGACCATTTACTCTCAGATTGAAAGATTTTCTCTGTGGAACACGTCTTGAAGGAAGAACTACTGGATATCAGAGGAACATTTCTGGATGTACAGTTTGAAATCACTGCATTGAGATGGACTGATCATCACTGACAACACCACTTGATTTCTGCTTATCTGAAGAGTTCTCAGGACTGTATGGATTCCACATTCCAATTGAAATCTTCACTCAAAATGCTTTTTCAATATCCAGCAGTGTCAGCAATGCAGCCACTGAGCAAACCATCTTGTACTACCTGAGGAAGGCAGAAGCTGAAACGTTTTAGTGCAAATATATTTTTGCTCTTCATGAGATCACCTGCATGAGTCACGTCTTTCTTGGATATTTCATTTTCTTGTGACTCATTGCATCATTTGGGATCCAGATTTTTGACCTGGCTGGCTGTTGTTTTCTTGTGATCCTTCATCTTCTAGTGAATTGTTTTTGTGATTACAAACCTGTATCCTCCTTGGATCCGACGCTCAAGCCAGAAGCAACCATCATGCCAAAAACAAATCCACATCCTAGATATATGCACTGTTCATCCAGGAGAAAATCAGTAAGTGCCAATTTACAATGGCACATTTACAAATCTATAACAAGAACATCACATCTATCCCAGGGGGTTGGAAATTAAATCTAAGCCACCTTTTAAACTAAGGGCCAGATATAAGTAGATTTTGAATTGCGAGTCGCAATGTGTGAGTCAGAGAGACTCGCAATTTGCAAGTCGCAATTCAGAATGTAGGATGGTGTCCCTGACACCATCTGCGACTCGCAAGGGGGTCACAAAGGCCCACCTCATTAATATTAATGAGGTGGGTCACAATTTGCGACCCCCTTGAGACTCGCGGCACTCACAGCGATGGTGGCCTGCTGGAGACAGCAGACCACCATGTCTGTGTCTGCTTTCAAATAAAGCATTTTTTTTTTGTAATGCAGCCCGTTTTGCTTAACCCCTTCCCCGCCACGGACGTAATGGTTACGTCCATGGCAGCGCCCGTGTGGCGCCATGGACGTAACCATTACGTCCTGAATGCTTCCCTCGGGAGAAGCGCTAGCGCTCCTCCCGAGGGCCACCCCCCCACCCCCATAGGTCAGGGCTGACCGGGGAATCCCTTCCCCTTCCACCCCCGACCCACCCACCCCCCCCTGTGACGTCAGCGCGCGAGCGCGCGCTGATTTGTCACAGGGGCCTCCCTAGTCGCGCTGGAAGCTCTGCTTCCAGCGCGATTGAAAAAGAAATGCAAAAGCATTTCTTTTTCAATCACTTGGGAGGCCCGGAGGGGCTTCAAAGGGAAGGAAAAGTATTTCCTTCCCTTTGAAGTCCCTCCGAGGGTTTCAAAAGCCGGATTGCTTGCAATCCGGCTTTTGAAACCCCACTAGACACCAGGGATTTTTTTTTTTTTCATTGAAATTGACAAAAGGGAGCGACCCCTTGGGCAAGGGTCGCTCCCAGGGGGGGCATTTTTTTGAAAAGGCCTTTTCTGCCCCCCCTGGGGGCAGATCGGCCTGATCTGCCCCCAGGGGGGGCAGAAACCTCTAGGCACCAGGGACCATTTATTTTTTTTCATTTTTTTTTTTTGGTGGGGAGCGACCCCTTAGGCAAGGGTCGCTCCCCTTGGGGGAAAATTATATTTTGGCCATTTCTGCCTCCCTTGGGGGCAGATTGGCCTATTTTGATGAGGCCAATCTGCCCCCAAGGGGGGTAGAAACCACTAGACACCAGGGAGTTTTTTCTTTGCGTGAATTTCACGCAAAGGGAGCGACCCCTTAGGCAAGGGTCGCTCCCTGGGGGGGAGGGCAATTTATTTTAGGCCATTTCTGCCCCCCCTGGGGGCAGATCGGCCTATTATTAGGCCGATCTGCCCCCAGGGGGGGAAGAAACCTCTAGGCGCCAGGGCAAATTTTTTTTTTTTTTTTTTTTTTTTTTTTCTTTCTTTTTTTTAGAGATGGGGAGCGACCCATCAGGCAAGGGTCGCTCCCCTGGGGGGCAAATTGTATTTAGACCATTTCTGCCCCCCTGGGGGCAGATTGGCCGATTTTAGGTCAATCTGCCCCCAAGGGGGCAGAAACCACTAGGCACCGGGGATTTGTTTTTTGGCGCCAATGTCACGCAGGGGGAGCGACCCTGTAGGCAAGGGTCGCTCCCGGGGGGGGGGGGTGGGGGCTGGGGGGGCAAATTTATTTTAGGCCATTTCTGCCCCCCCGGGGGACAGATCGGCCTATTATTAGGCCGAACTGCCCCCCGGGGGGGGGCAGAACACTCTAGGCGCCAGGGCAATTTTTTTTTTTTGGTTTTTTTTTTTGTTGTTTCTTTTTTTAGAGATGGGGAGCGACCCATCAGGCAAGGGTCGCTCCCCTGGGGGGGCAAATTGTATTTAGACCATTTCTGCCCCCCTGGGGGCAGATTGGCCAATTTTAGGTCAATCTGCCCCCAAGGGGGCAGAAACCACTAGGCACCGGGGATTTGTTTTTTGGCGCCAATGTCACGCAGGGGGAGCGACCCCGTAGGCAAGGGTCACTCCGGGGGGGGTGGGTGTTGGGGGGGCAAATTTATTTTAGGCCATTTCTGCCCCCCCGGGGGGCAGATCGGCCTATTATTAGGCCGATCTGCCCCCGGGGGGGGCAGAAACCTCTAGGCGCCAGGGGAATTTTTCTTTTTTTTCTTTGTTTTTTTTTTTTAGAGATGGGGAGCGACCCATCAGGCAAAAGTCGCTCCCCTGGGGGACAAATTGTATTTAGGCCATTTCTGCACCCCTTGGGGGCAGATTGGCTGAGTTTAGGTCAACCTGCCCCCAAGGGGGCAGAAACCACTAGGCACCGGGGATTTGTTTTTTGGTGCCAATGTCACGCAGGGGGAGCGACCCCGTAGGCAAGGGTCGCTCCCGGCGGGGGAGGGTGGGGGTTGGGGGGGCAAATTTATTTTAGGGCATTTCTGCCCCCCCCCCCCCTTGGGGCCGGCTGAGCTACAGGCCAAACACCACAGGTAGGCACCTTGCAAAAAACACCTCTGTTTTCTGTGAAAAAATATGTTGTGTCCACGTTGTGTTTTGGGCCATTTCCTTTTGTGGGCGCTAGGCCTACCCACAGAAGTGATGTACCATTTTTATCGAGAGACTTAGGGGAACGCTGGGTGGAAGGAAATTTGTGGCTCCTCTCAGATTCCAGAACTTTCTGTCACCGAAATGAGAGGAAAAAGTGTTTTTTGGGCCAAATTTTGATGTTTGCAAAGGATTCTGGGTAACATAACCTGGTCAGAGCCCCGCAAGTCACCCCATCTTGGATTCCCCTGGGTTTCTAGTTTTCAAAAATGCACTGGTTTGCTAGGTTTCCTCAGGTGTCGGCTGAGCTACAGGCCAAAATCCACAGGTAGGCACTGCTTTTTATAAAAAAATGTGATGTGTCCACGTTGTGTTTTGGGCCCTTTCCTTTCGTGGGCGCTAGTCCTACCCACACAAGTGATGTATCATTTTTATCGGGAGACTTGCGGGAACGCTGGGTAGAAGGAAATTTGTGGCTCCTCTCAGATTCCAGAACTTTCTGCCACAGAAATGTGAGTAACATGTGTATTTTTAGCCAAATTTTGAGGTTTGCAAAGGATTCTGGGTAACAGAACCTGGTCCGAGCCCCGCAAGTCACCCCTCCTTGGATTCCCCTAGGTCTCTAGTTTTCAGAAATGCACAGGTTTGGTAGGTTTCCCTAGGTGCCGGCTGAGCTAGAGGCCAAAATCTACAGGTAGGCACTTCGCAAAAAACACCTCTGTTTTTTTCCAAAATTTAGGATGTGTCCACGTTGCGCTTTGGGGTGTTTCCTGTCGCCGGCGCTAGGCCTACCCACGCAAGTGAGGTATCATTTTTATCGGGAGACTTGGGGGAACGCTGGGTGGAAGGAAATTTGTAGCTCCTCTCAGATTCCAGAACTTTCTGCCACAGAAATGTGAGGGACATGTGTTTTTTTAGCCAAATTTTGAGGTTTGCAAAGGATTCTGGGTAACAGAACCTGGTCCGAGCCCCGCAAGTCACCCCTCCTTGGATTCCCCTAGGTCTCTAGTTTTCAGAAATGCACAGGTTTGGTAGGTTTCCCTAGGTGGCGGCTGAGCTAGAGGCCAAAATCTACAGGTAGTCACTTTGCTAAAAACAGCTCTGTTTTCTGTGATATGTCCACGTTGTGTTTTGGGGCATATCCTGTCGCGGGCGCTAGGCCTACCCACACAAGTGAGGTATCATTTTTATCGGGAGACGTGGGGGAACGCTGGGTGGAAGGAAATTTGTGGCTCCTCCCAGATTCCAGAACTTTCTGCCACAGAAATGTGATGAACATGTGTTTTTTTAGCCAAATTTTGAGGTTTGCAAAGGATTCTGGGTAACAGAACCTGGTCCGAGCCACACAAGTCACCCCTCCTTGGATTCCCCTAGGTCTCTAGTTTTCAGAAATGCATAGGTTTGGTAGGTTTCCCTAGGTGGCGGCTGAGCTAGAGGCCAAAATCTACAGGTAGTCACTTTGCTAAAAACAGCTCTGTTTTCTGTGATGTGTCCACGTTCTGTTTTGGGGCATATCCTGTCGCGGGCGCTAGGCCTACCCAAACAAGTGAGGTATCATTTTTATCGGGAGACTTGGGGGAACATAGAATAGCAAAACAAGTGTTATTGCCCCTTGTCTTTCTCTACATTTATTCCTTCCAAATATAGGGGTGTGTGTAAAAAAGACATCTATTTGAGAAATTCCATGTAATTCACGTGCTACTATGGTCACCCCGGAATTCAGAGATGTGCAAATAACCACTGCTCCTCAACACCTTATCTTGTGCCCTTTTTGGAAATGCAAAGGTTTTCTTGATAGCTATTTTTTACTCCTAATATTTCAGCAAATGAATTACTGTATACCCGGTATAGAATGAAAACGCACTGCAGGGTGCAGCTCATTTATTGGCTCTGGGTTCCTCGGGTTCTTGATGAACCTACAAACCCTATATATCCCCGCAACCAGAGGAGTCCAGCAGACGTAACGGTATATTGCTTTCGATAATCTGACATTGCAGGGAAAAGTTACAGAGTAAAAAGTAGAGAAAAATTGATGTTTTTTTCACCTCAATTTCAATATTTTTCTTTTTCTGCTGTTATTTTCTGTAGGAAACCCTTGTAGGATCTACACAAATGACCCCTTGCTGAATTCAGAATTTTGTCTACTTTTCAGAAATGTTTAGGTTTCTGGGATCCAGCATTGGTTTCATGACCATTCCTGTCACTGACTGGAAGGAGGCTGAAAGCACAAAAAATTGCACAAATGGGGTATGCCCCAGTAAAATGCCAAAATTGTGTTGAAAAATTGGGTTTTCGGATTCAAGTCTGCCTGTTCCTGAAAGCTGGGAAGCTGCTGAGTTTAGCACCGCAAACCCTTTGTTGATGCCATTTTCAGGGGAAAAACCACAAGCCTTCTTCTGCAGCCACTTTTTCCAATTTTTTTGAAAAAAACAAAATTTTCCCTGTATTTTGGCCAATTTCTTGGCCTCTTTCAGGGGAACCCACAAAGTCTGGGTACCTCCAGAATCCCTAGGATGTTGGAAAAAAAGGACGCAAATTTGGCTTGGTTAGCTTATGTGGACAAAAAGTTATGCGGGCCTAAGCGCGAACTGCCCCAAATAGGCAAAAAAAGGCCTGGCACAGGAGGGGGAAAAGGCCTGGCAGCGAAGTGGTTAAAGGAAAATGAGATGCATTACAAAACTAAAAAATGAGGACCACTGCCTGCTCTGAAAAAATGTTTTCAATGTCAATCACAAAGGGGAAGGGGTTCCATGGGGACCCCTTCCCTTTTGTGAATGGCTAGCACCCATCTGAAATGGGTGCTAACTGCGATTGTTTGGCGACCATGTTTGCGGTCACAAAACAATACAACATCGCGATGTGACTCAAAATTAGGAAGGGGAACACCCTAATTGTGACTCGCAGTCCTGTTTGCGAATCGGTAACCAGGTTACTGAATCACAAAACGGGGATTGGGCATTGCGATGTGCTTTTTGCACGTCGCAAACAGCTAAATTCTCTGTTTGCGACGTACAGAAGTAAACAAGATGACAGCAAAGAATGCTTTTAAAATTAAATCTGCAAAACTGAAAAGAGACATGTTAGGATTTCATATACCTCCTCTCCCAACTCACCAGTTCATGAACCATTCTGTTTCTGGAGATTCACTTGTCAACGTATGTCCTGTGGATAAACAGCATAAAAAAACAGAAGTCTTTTTTAGACAAAATACACTGCACAGCACCAGCCAGCTATAACCCTTCCAAACATCAGATACAGTTATTGACTTATCTGGAGGGCTGCTATCACAAGGTGAATTAACCCTCTTGAACAAAGGCCTCTATTTCTGTCCTGTGCCTAAGGATAATAATATAGCCAACATGATGAGAGACCTAAAAACCTTTGAGAGAAGATGCAGACTTGCAGAATATTTTAGCAATAATTCTAATGTTGACCTGTCAAGCTATCTTCCAGATCCATTCAAGGCGTTTCGCCATCCCAAATCATGGACTCCTCAATGTGGTAGAAATCCTGTTCTTGATACATATATTTTATCCATTAACATACTCATCAAAAATCAATACTGAAAAAGTGTTTTGATAACATTACCAGAGAGGAAGTAAAAGCTCTCCACCCCCTTCAACAGAGAATAGATGTCATTATAAAACCGGCAGACAAAGGTGGTGCAGTGGTTGCCATGAAAGTATGTGATTATATTGACGAGGGAATGAGAGAACTGATGGACAACAACACTTACAAACCTTTAGAAACTGATCCCACAGAAGACTTGAACAAAGAAATTAAGAACATGGTTGTAAAGTACAGGACCTTAACCCTCTTTAATGAAACAACAGCAGATATACTTGTTCATCCCAAACCAAGACCTGGGAGATTATTTGGAATACCAACAGAAGAAACAAAAGTGACAAAATCCCGTTTGTAGTTGACTATCATCCATCAGCTCCCAACTACAGAAATATAATGCAAACAACTATTCCCTTTCTATCAACTTGTGAAAAATTGCAAAAGCTTTTTCTAAAACTGTCAGTCATTGCTTACCACAGAGCCCCCAATTTATGATTGCTTATTCTGAGAGCTAAACTTAAGCAAGCTGTAACAAATGCAGCAGTTCAAAAAGGTGCATTACATGTGAAAACCTTTTATAAACATCATCAGTAACTAGTTCTGTTACAAGAAGGACTTGTGGAATAAGACAACATCTTGCATGTCGCTCAACATGCAATACTGATGGGATTCAGTGCCATCGCCAAAGCTGTAAAAAACAATATGTAGGCCCAACAGTAAATGACCTCTGTACACGATTCAGGAACCACAAATTAGCAACAATTAACAACAAACATGACCAGCCTGTAGCCGATCCTTTTAACCTTGTGGACCATTTACTATCAAATTCGCAGATTTTCCCTCTGGAACATGTCTTAAAGGAAGAACTAATGGACTTCAGATAAAATGTCTGGATGTACCATTTAAAATCACTGCAGCCACTGAGCAAACCGTATTGTACTACCCTCTGTTTGAGGTTTGAGTCACTTCTTTCTTGGATATATATATTACCTAACGGCGGTTGCCACAAGGTAGTTATAGTTAGGACTATATTTCCATAGAAAATGTGTTTATTGACTTGCCTATAAATGTTGGCACCGTTTAAGGAATCTTCACAAAATTTTCCAAACAAAAGTGTTTCCATGATTCTTGCTGGACACTGAACGTTTCGGGGTGATCTGTCAAGCGGGAGCCGAGAAAAATTGGGGGGACAAAAAACATTGCCTTTCCCTTGTTAATTCCCTTAGAACCTTTAGACACGCCTACAGCCCGAACCACTACACAGAATAACATCAAATTTGGCAGAAAGCCAGAGGGATCCCCCCCCCCAAGAGAAAAAGGCATTTAACAAAAAGATTTTTGGGGCACAAATTATGGAGAATTCGTAAATTTGTGACAAAAAATGTAAAAAACAAGCATGGGCTCCGCCTTGGTTCTCGATAGGCCCCCAGGTGGGCCAGAACCTGAGGGCATTAACATTTCAAGCATAGGGGGGCCTTTTGGCCCCCCCAAAACCCAAGGCACCACCACCTCCCTGGGGAAAATATTTTTTAGCTGGGTGGGGGAGGTCGGTCGACCTTTCCCACAGCCTCAGGACCACAACCACCAAACCTCTGAAAGGAATTACACCAAATTTGGCTGAAAGGTAGCTCTTGGTACGGAAAGCATCCTTTTTGTTATGTGATGTAAACCCGTTCATTAGTTTTGGAGATATTTAAGTTAAGAGAATATAGATATCTGGGGATACGAATAATCTGTGGATCCGACAATCCCCATGCTGATATCTCATTGGCTGCCAACATTTTACATAGGAAGTGGTGGCTGCCATTTTGTGACTTGGACTCAGCTGAGTCCAACATATAAAGTTAAAAATAAAGAAAAGGGGGCAGGGTAGGAACACTCTGACCCCCTAGGCCTGGTGCTGGTGTCCCCCAGGGACCTCCTCAGGGCCAAAAATCATTTTTTTTAATGCAGACCCGGGATTTTTTTTTAACACAAATAAGCGCAGCCTCACAAACTTTTTCTATTTCACCCTTAGGGTGGCTAAGGTCCTTAAGTAATACTTAAAGTGGGAGGGGGCCACACAGCCCACCTCCCAGGCCATATTTGGCCACAAGGACCACCACCGCCCTAGGCAATGGGCAATATTTAGGTGTGACGTGGCCCCCATCCTGAGTCTTTTTTGGCCCTGGGAACCACCACCTCCCTGGGGCTGGCCTATGCTAAAGAAAGGGAGGGGGTTGCATGACCCCTACTCTTGGAGCCATTAATGGCCCTTGAGACCGCCATCCCCCCAGGGCTGGCTCCCTATGTCCCAAGGAGACCACTCTCATGGCACAGTAGTTGGCTGTCACTTTGTGGGAGCTATCACAGCTCCCGCCAAGCATGAAAAAACTGTGAGTTCGCCTCCAGTGGCTGGGAGCAGATAAAAAAGCAGGAATTCTCTGGGAGCAGACTTTTCATTTGTTTTTCTGCCATGCCCAGAGGTCAACCCCTATGTGGGGTTGAATATCTATGCGGGGGTTGGATGCCCATGCATGGCGAGGCTGGCATTAACGTAAGGTAATTTAATATTACTTAACCTTAAAAAAAATTAAATTCAATGAGAAACCCACGATTACAGGGACATTAGTTATGAAATAGAATTAAGAAACTGTCAAAGTTCACTGAAAAAAACATGTTGGGCTTTAGAGATGGGGAGCGACCCATTAGGCAAGGGTCGTTCCCCTGAGGGGCAAATTGTATTTAGACCATTTCTGCCCCCCTGGGGGCAGATCGGCCAATTTTAGGTGAATCTGCCCCCAAGGGGCCAGAAACCACTAGGCACCGGGGATTTTTTTTTGGCGCCAATGTCACGCAGGGGGAGAGACCCCGTCGGCAAGGGTCGCTCCCGGGGGAGGATTGGGGGGTGGGGAGGCAAATTTATTTTAGGCCATTTCTGCCCCACCTGGGGGCAGATTGGCCTATTGTTATTTGGCCGATCTGCCCCAAGGGGGGGCAGAAACCTCTAGGCGCCAGGGCAACATTTTTTTGTGTGTGTTTTTTTTTTTATTTATTTTTTTTAGAGATGGGGAGCGACCCATTAGGCAAGGGTCGCTCCCCTGAGGGGCAAATTGTATTTAGACCATTCCTGCCCCCCTTTGGGGCTGATCGGCTGATTTGAGGTCAATCTTCCCCCAAGGGGGCAGAAACCACTAGGCACCTGTTTTTTTTTTGCGCCAATGTCACGCAAGGGGAGTGACCCAGTAGGCAAGGGTCGCTCCCGGGGAGGGGCTGGGAGGGCAAATTTATTTTAGGACATTTCTGCCCCCATGGGGCCGGCTAAGCTAGAGGCCAAAATCCACAGGTAGGCACTTTGCAAAAAACACCTCTGTTTTCTGTGAAAAAATGTGATGTGTCCATGTTGTGTTTTAGGCCATTTCCTATCGTGGGCGCTAGGCCTACCCACACAAGGGAGTGACCATTTTTATCGGGAGACTTGGGGGAACGCAGGGTGGAAGGAAATGTGTGGCTCCTCTCAGATTCCAGAACTTTCTGTCACCGAAATTTGTGGAAATGTGTTTTTTTAGCCAAATTTTGAGGTTTGCAAAGGATTCTGGGTAACAGAACCTGGTCAGAGCCCCACAAGTCACCCCATCTTGGATTCCCCTAGGTCTCTAGTTTTCAAAAGTGCACAGGTTTGGTAGGTTTCCCTAGGTGCCGGCTGAGCTAGAGGCCAAAATCTACAGGTAGGCACTTTGCAAAAAACACCTCTGTTTTCGGTCAAAAAATGTGACGTGTCCACGTTGTGTTTTGGGGCATTTCCTGTCACGGGCGCTAGGCCTACCCACACAAGTGAGGTATCATTTTTATCAGGAGACTTGGCGGAACGCTGGGTGGAAGGAAATTTGTGGCTCCTCTCAGATTCCAGAACTTTCTGCCAACGAAATGTGAGGAAAACGTGTATTTTTAGCCAAATTTTGAGGTTTGCAAAGGATTCTGTGTAACAGAACCTGGTCAGAGCCCCACAAGTCACCCCATCTTGGATTCCCCAAGGTCTCTAGTTTTCAGAAATGCACAGGTTTGGTAGGTTTCCCTAGGTGCCGGCTGAGCTAGAGGCCCAAATCTACAGGTAGGCACTTTGCAAAAAACACCTCTGTTTTCTTTCAAAAAATGTGATGTGTCCACTTTGTGTTTTGGAGCATTTCCTGTCACGGGCGCTAGGCCTACCCACACAAGTGAGGTATCATTTTTATCGGGAGACTTGGGGCAACGCTGGGTGGAAGGAAATTTGTGGCTCCTCTTAGATTCCAGAACTTTCTGTCACCGAAATGTGAGGAAAACTTGTTTTTTTTGCCAAATTTTGAGGTTTGCAAAGCATTCTGGATAACAGAACCTGGTCAGAGCCCCACAAGTCACCCCATCTTGGATTCCCCTAGGTCTCTAGTTTTCTAAAATGCACAGGGTGCTGGCTGAGCTAGAGACCAAAATATACAGGTAGGCACTTTGCAAAAAACACCTCTGTTTTCTTTCAAAAAATTTGATCTGTTCACGTTGTGTTTTGGGGCATTTTCTGTCACGGGCACTAGGCCTACCCACACAAGTGAGGTATAATTTTTATCGGGAGACTAGGCGGAACGCTGGGTGGAAGGAAATTTGTGGCTCCTATCCGATTCCAGAACTGTCTGTCACCGAAATGTGAGGAAAACGTGTTTGTTTAGCCACATTTTGAGGTTTGCAAAGGATTCTGTGTAACAGAACCTGGTCAGAGCCCCACAAGTCACCCCATCTTGGATTTCCCTTGGTCTCTAGTTTTCAAAAATGCACAGGTTTGGTAGGTTTTCATAGGTGCCGACTGAGCTAGAGGCCAAATTCTACAGGTAGGCACTTTGCAAAAAACACCTCTGTTTTCTTTCAAAAAATGTGATGTGTCCACGTTGTGTTTTGGGGCATTTCCTGTCACGGGCGCTAGCCCTACCCACACAAGTGAGGTATCATTTTTATCAGGAGACTTGTCGGAACGCTGGGTGGAAGGAAATTTGTGGCTCCTCTCAGATTCCAGAACTTTCTGTCACCGAAATGTGAGGAAATTGTGTTTTTTTAGCCAAAGTTTGAGGTTTCCAAAGGATTCTGTGTAACAGAACCTGGTCAGAGCCCCACAAGTCACCCCATCTTGGATTCCCCTAGGTCTCTAATTTAAAAAAATGCACAGGTTTGGTACGTTTCCCTAGGTGCCGGCTGAGCTAGAGGCCAAAATCTACAGGTAGGCAGTTTGTAAAAAACACCTCTGTTTTCTTTAAAAAAATGTGATGTGTCCACGTTGTGTTTTGGGGCATTTCCTGTCACGGGCACTAGGCCTACCCACCCAAGTGAGGTATCATTTTTATCGGGAGACTTGGGGCAACGCTGGGTAGAAGGAAATCTGTGGCTCCTCTCAGATTCCAGAACTTTCTGTCACCGAAATGTGAGGAAAATGTGTTTTTTTAGCCACATTTTTTGAGGTTTGCAAAGGATTCTGGGTAACAGAACCTGGTCAGAGCCCCACAAGTCCCCCCATCTTGGATTTCCCTAGGTCTCTAGTTTTAAAAAATGCACAGGTTTGGTAGGTTTTCCTAGGTGCCGGCTGAGCTAGAGGCCAAAGTCTACAGGTAGGCACTTTGCAAAAAACACCTCTGTTTTCTTTCAAAAAATGTGATGTGTTCACGTTGTGTTTTGGGGCATTTTCTGTCACGGGCACTAGGCCTACCCACACAAGTGAGGTATCATTTTTATCGGGAGACTTGGCGGAACGCTGGGTGGAAGGAAATTTGTGGCTCCTCTCAGATTCCAGAACTTTCTGTCACCGAAATGTGAGGAAAACTTGTTCTTTTAGCCAAATTTTGAGGTTTGCAAAGGATTCTGGGTTACAGAACCTGGTCAGAGCCCCACAAGTCACCCCATCTTGGATTCCCCTAGGTCTCTAGTTTTAAAAAATGCACAGGTTTGGTAGGTTTCCCTAGGTGCCGGCTGAGCTAGAGGCGAAAATCTACAGGTAGGCACTTTGCAAAAAACACCTCTGTTTTCTTTCAAAAAATGTGATGTGTCCACGTTGTGTTTTGGGGCATTTCCTGTCACAGACGCTAGGCCTACCCACACAAGTGAGGTATCATTTTTATCGGGAGACTTGTGGCACCGCTGGGTGGAAGGAAATTTGTTGCTCCTCTTAGATTCCAGAACTTTCTGTCACCGAAATGTGAGGAAAACTTGTTTTTTTAGCCAAAGTTTGAGGTTTGCAAAGGATTCACGGTAACAGAACCTGGTCAGAGCCCCACAAGTCACCCCATCTTGGATTCCCCTAGGTCTCTAGTTTTCAAAAATGCACAGGTTTGGTAGGTTTCCCTAGGTACTGGCTGAGCTAGAGGCCAAACTCTACAGGTAGGCACTTTGCAAAAAACACCTCTGTTTTCTTTCAAAAAATGTGATGTGTTCACATTGTGTTTTGGGGCGTTTTCTGTCACGGGCGTTAGGCCTACCCACACAAGTGAGGTATCATATTTATCGTGAGACTTGGCGGAACGCTGGGTGGAAGGAAATTTTAGGCTCCTATCCGATTCCAGAACTGTCTGTCACCGAAATGTGAGGAAAACGTGTTTGTTTAGCCAAATTTTGAGGTTTGCAAAGGATTCTGTGTAACAGAACCTGGTCAGAGCCCCACAAGTCACCCCATCTTGATTCCCCTAGGTCTCTAGTTTTCAAAAATGCACAGGTTTGGTAGGTTTCCCTAGGTGCCGGCTGAGCTAGAGGCCAAAATCTACAGGTAGGCACTTTGCAAAAAACACCTCTGTTTTCTTTCAAAAAATGTGATGTGTCCACTTTGTGTTTTGGGGCATTTCCTGTCATGGGCGCTAGGCCTACCCACACAAGTGAGGTATCATTTTTATTGGGAGACTTGGGGCAACGCTGGGTGGAAGGAAATTTGTGGCTCCTCTTAGATTCCAGAACTTTTTGTCACCGAAATGTGAGGAAAACTTGTTTTTTTAGCCAAATTTTGAGGTTTGCAAAGGATTCTGGGTAACAGAACCTGGTCAGAGCCCCACAAGTCACCCCATCTTGGATTCCCCTAGGTCTCTAGTTTTCTAAAATGCACAGGTTTGGTAGGTTTCCCTAGGTGCTGGCTGAGCTACAGACCAAAATCTACAGGTAGGCACTTTGCAAAAAACACCTCTATTTTCTTTAAAAAAATGTGATGTGTCCATGTTGTGTTTTGGGGCATTTCCGGTCACGGGCGCTAGGCCTACCCACACAAGTGAGATATCATTGTTATCGGGAGACTTGGCGGAACGCTGGGCGGAAGGATATTTGTGGCTCCTCTCAGATTCCAGAACTGTCTGTCACCGAAATGTGAGGAAAACGTGTTTGTTTAGCCAAATTTTGAGGTTTGCAAAGGATTCTGTGTAACAGAACCTGGTCAGAGCCCCACAAGTCACCCCATTTTGATTCCCCTAGGTCTCTAGTTTTCAAAAATGCACAGGTTTGGTAGGTTTCCCTAGGTGCCGGCTGAGCTAGAGGCCAAAATCTACAGGTAGGCAGTTTGTAAAAAACACCTCTGTTTTCTTTCAAAAAATGTGATGTGTCCACGTTGTGTTTTGGGGCATTTCCTGTCACGGGCGCTAGCCATACCCACACAAGTGAGGTATCATTTTTATCAGGAGACTTGACGGAACGCTGGGTGGAATGAAATTTGTGGCTCCTCTCAGATTCCAGAACTTTCTGTCACCGAAATGTGAGGAAAATGTGTTTTTTTAGCCAAAGTTTGAGGTTTCCAAAGGATTCTGGGTAACAGAACCTGGTCAGAGCCCCACAAGTTACCCCATCTTAGATTCCCCTAGGTCTCTAATTTTAAAAAATGCACAGGTTTGGTACGTTTCCCTAGGTGCCGGCTGAGCTAGAGACCAAAATCTACAGGTAGGCACTTCGTACAAACACCTCTGTTTTCTTTAATAAAATGTGATGTGTTCACGTTGTGTTCTGGGGCGTTTTCTGTCACGGGCGCTAGGCCTACCCACACAAGTGAGGTATCATTTTTATCAGGAGACTTGGCGGAACGCTGGGTGGAAGGAAATTTGTGGCTCCTCTCAGATTCCAGAACTTTCTGTCACCGAAATGTGAGGAAAACTTGTTTTTTTAGCCAAAGTTTGAGGTTTGCAAAGGATTCTGGGTAACAGAACCTGGTCAGAGCCCCACAAGTCACCCTATCTCGGATTCCCCTAGGTCTCTAATTTTAAAAAATGCACAGGTTTGGTAGGTTTCCCTAGGTGCCGGGTGAGCTAGAGGCCAAAATCTACAGGTAGGCAGTTTGTAAAAAACACCTCTGTTTTCTTTAAAAAAATGTGATGTGTCCACGTTGTGTTTTGGGGCATTTCCTGTCACGGGCACTAGGCCTACCCACCCAAGTGAGGTATCATTTTTATCGGGAGACTTGGGGCAACGCTGGGTAGAAGGAAATCAGTGGCTCATCTCAGATTCCAGAACTTTCTGTCACCGAAATGTGAGGAAAACGTGTTTTTTTAGCCACATTTTTTGAGGTTTGCAAAGGATTCTGGGTAACAGAACCTGGTCAGAGCCCCACAAGTCCCCCCATCTTGGATTTCCCTAGGTCTCTAGTTTTCAAAAATGCACAGGTTTGGTAGGTTTTCCTAGGTGCCGGCTGAGCTAGAGGCCATATTCTACAGGTAGGCACTTTGCAAAAAACACCTCTGTTTTCT
This sequence comes from Pleurodeles waltl, assembly GCF_031143425.1. Taxonomy (NCBI): domain Eukaryota; kingdom Metazoa; phylum Chordata; class Amphibia; order Caudata; family Salamandridae; genus Pleurodeles; species Pleurodeles waltl. The sequence continues at coordinate 368,186,578 of NC_090451.1, forward strand.
TTAAAAAAATGTGATGTGTTCACGTTGTGTTTTGGGGCATTTTCTGTCACGGGCACTAGGCCTACCCACACAAGTGAGGTATCATTTTTATCGGGAGACTTGGCGGAACGCTGGGTGGAAGGAAATTTGTGGCTCCTATCCGATTCCAGAACTTTCTGTCACCGAAATGTGAGGAAAATGTGTTCTTTTAGCCAAATTTTGAGGTTTGCAAAGGATTCTGGGTTACAGAACCTGGTCAGAGCCCCACAAGTCACCCCATCTTGGATTCCCCTAGGTCTCTAGTTTTCAAAAATGCACAGGTTTGGTAGGTTTCCCAGGTGCCGGCTGAGCTAGAGGCGAAAATCTACAGGTAGGCACTTTGCAAAAAACACCTCTGTTTTCTTTAAAAAAATGTGATGTGTCCACGTTGTGTTTTGGGGCATTTCCTGTCACGGACGCTAGGCCTACCCACACAAGTGAGGTATCATTTTTATCGGGAGACTTGTGGCACCGCTGGGTTATAAGGAAATTTGTTGCTCCTCTTAGATTCCAGAACTTTCTGTCACCGAAATGTGAGGAAAACTTGTTTTTTTAGCCAAATTTTGAGGTTTGCAAAGGATTCTGGGTAACAGAACCTGGTCAGAGCCCCACAAGTCACCCCATCTTGGATTCCCCTAGGTTTCTAGTTTTCAAAAATGCACAGGTTTGGTAGGTTTCCCTAGGTACTGGCTGAGCTAGAGGCCAAACTCTACAGGTAGGCACTTTGCAAAAAACACCTCTGTTTTCTTTAAAAAAATGTGATGTGTTCACATTGTGTTTTGGGGCGTTTTCTGTCACGGGCGCTAGGCCTACCCACACAAGTGAGGTATCATATTTATCAGGAGACTTGGCCGAACGCTGGGTGGAAGGAAATTTGAGGCTCCTATCCGATTCCAGAACTATCTGTCACCGAAATGTGAGGAAAACGTGTTTGTTTAGCCACATTTTGAGGTTTGCAAAGGATTCTGTGTAACAGAACCTGGTCAGAGCCCCACAAGTCACCCCATCTTGATTCCCCTAGGTCTCTAGTTTTAAAAAATGCACAGGTTTGGTAGGTTTCCCTAGGTGCTGGCTGAGCTAAAGGCCAAAATCTACAGGTAGGCAGTTTGTAAAAAACACCTCTGTTTTCTTTAAAAAAATGTGATGTGTCCATGTTGTGTTTTGGGGCATTTCCTGTCACGGACGCTAGGCCTACCCACACAAGTGAGGTATCATTTTTATCGGGAGACTTGGGGCAATGCTGGGTGGAAGGAAATTTGTGGCTCCTCTTAGATTCCAGAACTTTCTGTCACCGAAATGTGAGGAAAACTTGTTTTTTTAGCCAAATTTTGAGGTTTGCAAAGCATTCTGGGTAACAGAACCTGGTCAGAGCCCCACAAGTCACCCCATCTTGGATTCCCCTAGGTCTCTGGTTTTAAAAAATGCACAGGTTTGGTAGGTTTACCTAGGTGCCGGCTGATCTAGAGACCAAAATCTACAGGTAGGCACTTTGCACAAACACCTCTGTTTTCTTTAAAAAAAATTGATGTGTTCACGTTGTGTTCTGGGATGTTTTCTGTCACGGGCGCTAGGCCTACCCACACAAGTGAGATATCATTGTTATCGGGAGACTTGGCGGAACGCTGGGCGGAAGGATATTTGTGGCTCCTCTCAGATTCCAGAACTGTCTGTCACCGAAATGTGAGGAAAACGTGTTTGTTTAGCCAAATTTTGAGGTTTGCAAAGGATTCTGTGTAACAGAACCTGGTCAGAGCCCCACAAGTCACCCCATTTTGATTCCCCTAGGTCTCTAGTTTTCAAAAATGCACAGGTTTGGTAGGTTTCCCTAGGTGCCGGCTGAGCTAGAGGCCAAAATCTACAGGTAGGCAGTTTGTAAAAAACACCTCTGTTTTCTTTCAAAAAATGTGATGTGTCCACGTTGTGTTTTGGGGCATTTCCTGTCACGGGCGCTAGCCATACCCACACAAGTGAGGTATCATTTTTATCAGGAGACTTGTCGGAACGCTGGGTGGAATTAAATTTGTGGCTCCTCTCAGATTCCAGAACTTTCTGTCACCGAAATGTGAGGAAAATGTGTTTTTTTAGCCAAAGTTTGAGGTTTCCAAAGGATTCTGGGTAACAGAACCTGGTCAGAGCCCCACAAGTTACCCCATCTTAGATTCCCCTAGGTCTCTAATTTTAAAAAATGCACAGGTTTGGTACGTTTCCCTAGGTGCCGGCTGAGCTAGAGACCAAAATCTACAGGTAGGCACTTTGTACAAACACCTCTGTTTTCTTTAATAAAATGTGATGTGTTCACGTTGTGTTCTGGGGCGTTTTCTGTCACGGGCGCTAGGCCTACCCACACAAGTGAGGTATCATTTTTATCAGGAGACTTGGCGGAACGCTGGGTGGAAGGAAATTTGTGGCTCCTCTCAGATTCCAGAACTTTCTGTCACCGAAATGTGAGGAAAACTTGTTTTTTTAGCCAAAGTTTGAGGTTTGCAAAGGATTCTGGGTAACAGAACCTGGTCAGAGCCCCACAAGTCACCCTATCTCGGATTCCCCTAGGTCTCTAATTTTAAAAAATGCACAGGTTTGGTAGGTTTCCCTAGGTGCCGGGTGAGCTAGAGGCCAAAATCTACAGGTAGGCAGTTTGTAAAAAACACCTCTGTTTTCTTTAAAAAAATGTGATGTGTCCACGTTGTGTTTTGGGGCATTTCCTGTCACGGGCACTAGGCCTACCCACCCAAGTGAGGTATCATTTTTATCGGGAGACTTGGGGCAACGCTGGGTAGAAGGAAATCAGTTGCTCATCTCAGATTCCAGAACTTTCTGTCACCGAAATGTGAGGAAAACGTGTTTTTTTAGCCACATTTTTTGAGGTTTGCAAAGGATTCTGGGTAACAGAACCTGGTCAGAGCCCCACAAGTCCCCCCATCTTGGATTTCCCTAGGTCTCTAGTTTTCAAAAATGCACAGGTTTGGTAGGTTTTCCTAGGTGCCGGCTGAGCTAGAGGCCATATTCTACAGGTAGGCACTTTGCAAAAAACACCTCTGTTTTCTTTAAAAAAATGTGATGTGTTCACGTTGTGTTTTGGGGCATTTTCTGTCACAGGCACTAGGCCTACCCACACAAGTGAGGTATCATTTTTATCGGGAGACTTGGCGGAACGCTGGGTGGAAGGAAATTTGTGGCTCCTATCCGATTCCAGAACTTTCTGTCACCGAAATGTGAGGAAAATGTGTTCTTTTAGCCAAATTTTGAGGTTTGCAAAGGATTCTGGGTTACAGAACCTGGTCAGAGCCCCACAAGTCACCCCATTTTGGATTCCCCTAGGTCTCTAGTTTTCAAAAATGCACAGGTTTGGTAGGTTTCCCAGGTGCCGGCTGAGCTAGAGGCGAAAATCTACAGGTAGGCACTTTGCAAAAAACACCTCTGTTTTCTTTAAAAAAATGTGATGTGTCCACGTTGTGTTTTGGGGCATTTCCTGTCACGGACGCTAGGCCTACCCACACAAGTGAGGTATCATTTTTATCGGGAGACTTGTGGCACCGCTGGGTTATAAGGACATTTGTTGCTCCTCTTAGATTCCAGAACTTTCTGTCACCGAAATGTGAGGAAAACTTGTTTTTTTAGCCAAATTTTGAGGTTTGCAAAGGATTCTGGGTAACAGAACCTGGTCAGAGCCCCACAAGTCACCCCATCTTGGATTCCCCTAGGTTTCTAGTTTTCAAAAATGCACAGGTTTGGTAGGTTTCCCTAGGTACTGGCTGAGCTAGAGGCCAAACTCTACAGGTAGGCACTTTGCAAAAAACACCTCTGTTTTCTTTCAAAAAATGTGATGTGTTCACATTGTGTTTTGGGGCGTTTTCTGTCACGGGCGTTAGGCCTACCCACACAAGTGAGGTATCATATTTATCGTGAGACTTGGCGGAACGCTGGGTGGAAGGAAATTTTAGGCTCCTATCCGATTCCAGAACTGTCTGTCACCGAAATGTGAGGAAAACGTGTTTGTTTAGCCAAATTTTGAGGTTTGCAAAGGATTCTGTGTAACAGAACCTGGTCAGAGCCCCACAAGTCACCCCATCTTGATTCCCCTAGGTCTCTAGTTTTCAAAAATGCACAGGTTTGGTAGGTTTCCCTAGGTGCCGGCTGAGCTAGAGGCCAAAATCTACAGGTAGGCACTTTGCAAAAAACACCTCTGTTTTCTTTCAAAAAATGTGATGTGTCCACTTTGTGTTTTGGGGCATTTCCTGTCATGGGCGCTAGGCCTACCCACACAAGTGAGGTATCATTTTTATTGGGAGACTTGGGGCAACGCTGGGTGGAAGGAAATTTGTGGCTCCTCTTAGATTCCAGAACTTTTTGTCACCGAAATGTGAGGAAAACTTGTTTTTTTAGCCAAATTTTGAGGTTTGCAAAGGATTCTGGGTAACAGAACCTGGTCAGAGCCCCACAAGTCACCCCATCTTGGATTCCCCTAGGTCTCTAGTTTTCTAAAATGCACAGGTTTGGTAGGTTTCCCTAGGTGCTGGCTGAGCTACAGACCAAAATCTACAGGTAGGCACTTTGCAAAAAACACCTCTATTTTCTTTAAAAAAATGTGATGTGTCCATGTTGTGTTTTGGGGCATTTCCGGTCACGGGCGCTAGGCCTACCCACACAAGTGAGATATCATTGTTATCGGGAGACTTGGCGGAACGCTGGGCGGAAGGATATTTGTGGCTCCTCTCAGATTCCAGAACTGTCTGTCACCGAAATGTGAGGAAAACGTGTTTGTTTAGCCAAATTTTGAGGTTTGCAAAGGATTCTGTGTAACAGAACCTGGTCAGAGCCCCACAAGTCACCCCATTTTGATTCCCCTAGGTCTCTAGTTTTCAAAAATGCACAGGTTTGGTAGGTTTCCCTAGGTGCCGGCTGAGCTAGAGGCCAAAATCTACAGGTAGGCAGTTTGTAAAAAACACCTCTGTTTTCTTTCAAAAAATGTGATGTGTCCACGTTGTGTTTTGGGGCATTTCCTGTCACGGGCGCTAGCCATACCCACACAAGTGAGGTATCATTTTTATCAGGAGACTTGTCGGAACGCTGGGTGGAATTAAATTTGTGGCTCCTCTCAGATTCCAGAACTTTCTGTCACCGAAATGTGAGGAAAATGTGTTTTTTTAGCCAAAGTTTGAGGTTTCCAAAGGATTCTGGGTAACAGAACCTGGTCAGAGCCCCACAAGTTACCCCATCTTAGATTCCCCTAGGTCTCTAATTTTAAAAAATGCACAGGTTTGGTACGTTTCCCTAGGTGCCGGCTGAGCTAGAGACCAAAATCTACAGGTAGGCACTTTGTACAAACACCTCTGTTTTCTTTAATAAAATGTGATGTGTTCACGTTGTGTTCTGGGGCGTTTTCTGTCACGGGCGCTAGGCCTACCCACACAAGTGAGGTATCATTTTTATCAGGAGACTTGGCGGAACGCTGGGTGGAAGGAAATTTGTGGCTCCTCTCAGATTCCAGAACTTTCTGTCACCGAAATGTGAGGAAAACTTGTTTTTTTAGCCAAAGTTTGAGGTTTGCAAAGGATTCTGGGTAACAGAACCTGGTCAGAGCCCCACAAGTCACCCTATCTCGGATTCCCCTAGGTCTCTAATTTTAAAAAATGCACAGGTTTGGTAGGTTTCCCTAGGTGCCGGGTGAGCTAGAGGCCAAAATCTACAGGTAGGCAGTTTGTAAAAAACACCTCTGTTTTCTTTAAAAAAATGTGATGTGTCCACGTTGTGTTTTGGGGCATTTCCTGTCACGGGCACTAGGCCTACCCACCCAAGTGAGGTATCATTTTTATCGGGAGACTTGGGGCAACGCTGGGTAGAAGGAAATCAGTTGCTCATCTCAGATTCCAGAACTTTCTGTCACCGAAATGTGAGGAAAACGTGTTTTTTTAGCCACATTTTTTGAGGTTTGCAAAGGATTCTGGGTAACAGAACCTGGTCAGAGCCCCACAAGTCCCCCCATCTTGGATTTCCCTAGGTCTCTAGTTTTCAAAAATGCACAGGTTTGGTAGGTTTTCCTAGGTGCCGGCTGAGCTAGAGGCCATATTCTACAGGTAGGCACTTTGCAAAAAACACCTCTGTTTTCTTTAAAAAAATGTGATGTGTTCACGTTGTGTTTTGGGGCATTTTCTGTCACAGGCACTAGGCCTACCCACACAAGTGAGGTATCATTTTTATCGGGAGACTTGGCGGAACGCTGGGTGGAAGGAAATTTGTGGCTCCTATCCGATTCCAGAACTTTCTGTCACCGAAATGTGAGGAAAATGTGTTCTTTTAGCCAAATTTTGAGGTTTGCAAAGGATTCTGGGTTACAGAACCTGGTCAGAGCCCCACAAGTCACCCCATTTTGGATTCCCCTAGGTCTCTAGTTTTCAAAAATGCACAGGTTTGGTAGGTTTCCCAGGTGCCGGCTGAGCTAGAGGCGAAAATCTACAGGTAGGCACTTTGCAAAAAACACCTCTGTTTTCTTTAAAAAAATGTGATGTGTCCACGTTGTGTTTTGGGGCATTTCCTGTCACGGACGCTAGGCCTACCCACACAAGTGAGGTATCATTTTTATCGGGAGACTTGTGGCACCGCTGGGTTATAAGGACATTTGTTGCTCCTCTTAGATTCCAGAACTTTCTGTCACCGAAATGTGAGGAAAACTTGTTTTTTTAGCCAAATTTTGAGGTTTGCAAAGGATTCTGGGTAACAGAACCTGGTCAGAGCCCCACAAGTCACCCCATCTTGGATTCCCCTAGGTTTCTAGTTTTCAAAAATGCACAGGTTTGGTAGGTTTCCCTAGGTACTGGCTGAGCTAGAGGCCAAACTCTACAGGTAGGCACTTTGCAAAAAACACCTCTGTTTTCTTTCAAAAAATGTGATGTGTTCACATTGTGTTTTGGGGCGTTTTCTGTCACGGGCGTTAGGCCTACCCACACAAGTGAGGTATCATATTTATCGTGAGACTTGGCGGAACGCTGGGTGGAAGGAAATTTTAGGCTCCTATCCGATTCCAGAACTGTCTGTCACCGAAATGTGAGGAAAACGTGTTTGTTTAGCCAAATTTTGAGGTTTGCAAAGGATTCTGTGTAACAGAACCTGGTCAGAGCCCCACAAGTCACCCCATCTTGATTCCCCTAGGTCTCTAGTTTTCAAAAATGCACAGGTTTGGTAGGTTTCCCTAGGTGCCGGCTGAGCTAGAGGCCAAAATCTACAGGTAGGCACTTTGCAAAAAACACCTCTGTTTTCTTTCAAAAAATGTGATGTGTCCACTTTGTGTTTTGGGGCATTTCCTGTCATGGGCGCTAGGCCTACCCACACAAGTGAGGTATCATTTTTATTGGGAGACTTGGGGCAACGCTGGGTGGAAGGAAATTTGTGGCTCCTCTTAGATTCCAGAACTTTTTGTCACCGAAATGTGAGGAAAACTTGTTTTTTTAGCCAAATTTTGAGGTTTGCAAAGGATTCTGGGTAACAGAACCTGGTCAGAGCCCCACAAGTCACCCCATCTTGGATTCCCCTAGGTCTCTAGTTTTCTAAAATGCACAGGTTTGGTAGGTTTCCCTAGGTGCTGGCTGAGCTACAGACCAAAATCTACAGGTAGGCACTTTGCAAAAAACACCTCTATTTTCTTTAAAAAAATGTGATGTGTCCATGTTGTGTTTTGGGGCATTTCCGGTCACGGGCGCTAGGCCTACCCACACAAGTGAGATATCATTGTTATCGGGAGACTTGGCGGAACGCTGGGCGGAAGGATATTTGTGGCTCCTCTCAGATTCCAGAACTGTCTGTCACCGAAATGTGAGGAAAACGTGTTTGTTTAGCCAAATTTTGAGGTTTGCAAAGGATTCTGTGTAACAGAACCTGGTCAGAGCCCCACAAGTCACCCCATTTTGATTCCCCTAGGTCTCTAGTTTTCAAAAATGCACAGGTTTGGTAGGTTTCCCTAGGTGCCGGCTGAGCTAGAGGCCAAAATCTACAGGTAGGCAGTTTGTAAAAAACACCTCTGTTTTCTTTCAAAAAATGTGATGTGTCCACGTTGTGTTTTGGGGCATTTCCTGTCACGGGCGCTAGCCATACCCACACAAGTGAGGTATCATTTTTATCAGGAGACTTGACGGAACGCTGGGTGGAATGAAATTTGTGGCTCCTCTCAGATTCCAGAACTTTCTGTCACCGAAATGTGAGGAAAATGTGTTTTTTTAGCCAAAGTTTGAGGTTTCCAAAGGATTCTGGGTAACAGAACCTGGTCAGAGCCCCACAAGTTACCCCATCTTAGATTCCCCTAGGTCTCTAATTTTAAAAAATGCACAGGTTTGGTACGTTTCCCTAGGTGCCGGCTGAGCTAGAGACCAAAATCTACAGGTAGGCACTTCGTACAAACACCTCTGTTTTCTTTAATAAAATGTGATGTGTTCACGTTGTGTTCTGGGGCGTTTTCTGTCACGGGCGCTAGGCCTACCCACACAAGTGAGGTATCATTTTTATCAGGAGACTTGGCGGAACGCTGGGTGGAAGGAAATTTGTGGCTCCTCTCAGATTCCAGAACTTTCTGTCACCGAAATGTGAGGAAAACTTGTTTTTTTAGCCAAAGTTTGAGGTTTGCAAAGGATTCTGGGTAACAGAACCTGGTCAGAGCCCCACAAGTCACCCTATCTCGGATTCCCCTAGGTCTCTAATTTTAAAAAATGCACAGGTTTGGTAGGTTTCCCTAGGTGCCGGGTGAGCTAGAGGCCAAAATCTACAGGTAGGCAGTTTGTAAAAAACACCTCTGTTTTCTTTAAAAAAATGTGATGTGTCCACGTTGTGTTTTGGGGCATTTCCTGTCACGGGCACTAGGCCTACCCACCCAAGTGAGGTATCATTTTTATCGGGAGACTTGGGGCAACGCTGGGTAGAAGGAAATCAGTGGCTCATCTCAGATTCCAGAACTTTCTGTCACCGAAATGTGAGGAAAACGTGTTTTTTTAGCCACATTTTTTGAGGTTTGCAAAGGATTCTGGGTAACAGAACCTGGTCAGAGCCCCACAAGTCCCCCCATCTTGGATTTCCCTAGGTCTCTAGTTTTCAAAAATGCACAGGTTTGGTAGGTTTTCCTAGGTGCCGGCTGAGCTAGAGGCCATATTCTACAGGTAGGCACTTTGCAAAAAACACCTCTGTTTTCTTTAAAAAAATGTGATGTGTTCACGTTGTGTTTTGGGGCATTTTCTGTCACGGGCACTAGGCCTACCCACACAAGTGAGGTATCATTTTTATCGGGAGACTTGGCGGAACGCTGGGTGGAAGGAAATTTGTGGCTCCTATCCGATTCCAGAACTTTCTGTCACCGAAATGTGAGGAAAATGTGTTCTTTTAGCCAAATTTTGAGGTTTGCAAAGGATTCTGGGTTACAGAACCTGGTCAGAGCCCCACAAGTCACCCCATCTTGGATTCCCCTAGGTCTCTAGTTTTCAAAAATGCACAGGTTTGGTAGGTTTCCCAGGTGCCGGCTGAGCTAGAGGCGAAAATCTACAGGTAGGCACTTTGCAAAAAACACCTCTGTTTTCTTTAAAAAAATGTGATGTGTCCACGTTGTGTTTTGGGGCATTTCCTGTCACGGACGCTAGGCCTACCCACACAAGTGAGGTATCATTTTTATCGGGAGACTTGTGGCACCGCTGGGTTATAAGGAAATTTGTTGCTCCTCTTAGATTCCAGAACTTTCTGTCACCGAAATGTGAGGAAAACTTGTTTTTTTAGCCAAATTTTGAGGTTTGCAAAGGATTCTGGGTAACAGAACCTGGTCAGAGCCCCACAAGTCACCCCATCTTGGATTCCCCTAGGTTTCTAGTTTTCAAAAATGCACAGGTTTGGTAGGTTTCCCTAGGTACTGGCTGAGCTAGAGGCCAAACTCTACAGGTAGGCACTTTGCAAAAAACACCTCTGTTTTCTTTAAAAAAATGTGATGTGTTCACATTGTGTTTTGGGGCGTTTTCTGTCACGGGCGCTAGGCCTACCCACACAAGTGAGGTATCATATTTATCAGGAGACTTGGCCGAACGCTGGGTGGAAGGAAATTTGAGGCTCCTATCCGATTCCAGAACTATCTGTCACCGAAATGTGAGGAAAACGTGTTTGTTTAGCCACATTTTGAGGTTTGCAAAGGATTCTGTGTAACAGAACCTGGTCAGAGCCCCACAAGTCACCCCATCTTGATTCCCCTAGGTCTCTAGTTTTAAAAAATGCACAGGTTTGGTAGGTTTCCCTAGGTGCTGGCTGAGCTAAAGGCCAAAATCTACAGGTAGGCAGTTTGTAAAAAACACCTCTGTTTTCTTTCAAAAAATGTGATGTGTCCATGTTGTGTTTTGGGGCATTTCCTGTCACGGACGCTAGGCCTACCCACACAAGTGAGGTATCATTTTTATCGGGAGACTTGGGGCAATGCTGGGTGGAAGGAAATTTGTGGCTCCTCTTAGATTCCAGAACTTTCTGTCACCGAAATGTGAGGAAAACTTGTTTTTTTAGCCAAATTTTGAGGTTTGCAAAGCATTCTGGGTAACAGAACCTGGTCAGAGCCCCACAAGTCACCCCATCTTGGATTCCCCTAGGTCTCTGGTTTTAAAAAATGCACAGGTTTGGTAGGTTTACCTAGGTGCCGGCTGATCTAGAGACCAAAATCTACAGGTAGGCACTTTGCACAAACACCTCTGTTTTCTTTAAAAAAATTTGATGTGTTCACGTTGTGTTCTGGGATGTTTTCTGTCACGGGCGCTAGGCCTACCCACACAAGTGAGATATCATTGTTATCGGGAGACTTGGCGGAACGCTGGGCGGAAGGATATTTGTGGCTCCTCTCAGATTCCAGAACTGTCTGTCACCGAAATGTGAGGAAAACGTGTTTGTTTAGCCAAATTTTGAGGTTTGCAAAGGATTCTGTGTAACAGAACCTGGTCAGAGCCCCACAAGTCACCCCATTTTGATTCCCCTAGGTCTCTAGTTTTCAAAAATGCACAGGTTTGGTAGGTTTCCCTAGGTGCCGGCTGAGCTAGAGGCCAAAATCTACAGGTAGGCAGTTTGTAAAAAACACCTCTGTTTTCTTTAAAAAAATGTGATATGTCCACGTTGTGTTTTGGGGCATTTCCTGTCACGGGCGCTAGCCATACCCACACAAGTGAGGTATCATTTTTATCAGGAGACTTGTCGGAACGCTGGGTGGAATTAAATTTGTGGCTCCTCTCAGATTCCAGAACTTTCTGTCACCGAAATGTGAGGAAAATGTGTTTTTTTAGCCAAAGTTTGAGGTTTCCAAAGGATTCTGGGTAACAGAACCTGGTCAGAGCCCCACAAGTTACCCCATCTTAGATTCCCCTAGGTCTCTAATTTTAAAAAATGCACAGGTTTGGTACGTTTCCCTAGGTGCCGGCTGAGCTAGAGACCAAAATCTACAGGTAGGCACTTTGTACAAACACCTCTGTTTTCTTTAATAAAATGTGATGTGTTCACGTTGTGTTCTGGGGCGTTTTCTGTCCCGGGCGCTAGGCCTACCCACACAAGTGAGGTATCATTTTTATCAGGAGACTTGGCGGAACGCTGGGTGGAAGGAAATTTGTGGCTCCTCTCAGATTCCAGAACTTTCTGTCACCGAAATGTGAGGAAAACTTGTTTTTTTAGCCAAAGTTTGAGGTTTGCAAAGGATTCTGGGTAACAGAACCTGGTCAGAGCCCCACAAGTCACCCTATCTCGGATTCCCCTAGGTCTCTAATTTTAAAAAATGCACAGGTTTGGTAGGTTTCCCTAGGTGCCGGGTGAGCTAGAGGCCAAAATCTACAGGTAGGCAGTTTGTAAAAAACACCTCTGTTTTCTTTAAAAAAATGTGATGTGTCCACGTTGTGTTTTGGGGCATTTCCTGTCACGGGCACTAGGCCTACCCACCCAAGTGAGGTATCATTTTTATCGGGAGACGTGGGGCAACGCTGGGTAGAAGGAAATCAGTTGCTCATCTCAGATTCCAGAACTTTCTGTCACCGAAATGTGAGGAAAACGTGTTTTTTTAGCCACATTTTTTGAGGTTTGCAAAGGATTCTGGGTAACAGAACCTGGTCAGAGCCCCACAAGTCCCCCCATCTTGGATTTCCCTAGGTCTCTAGTTTTCAAAAATGCACAGGTTTGGTAGGTTTTCCTAGGTGCCGGCTGAGCTAGAGGCCATATTCTACAGGTAGGCACTTTGCAAAAAACACCTCTGTTTTCTTTAAAAAAATGTGATGTGTTCACGTTGTGTTTTGGGGCATTTTCTGTCACGGGCACTAGGCCTACCCACACAAGTGAGGTATCATTTTTATCGGGAGACTTGGCGGAACGCTGGGTGGAAGGAAATTTGTGGCTCCTATCCGATTCCAGAACTTTCTGTCACCGAAATGTGAGGAAAATGTGTTCTTTTAGCCAAATTTTGAGGTTTGCAAAGGATTCTGGGTTACAGAACCTGGTCAGAGCCCCACAAGTCACCCCATCTTGGATTCCCCTAGGTCTCTAGTTTTCAAAAATGCACAGGTTTGGTAGGTTTCCCAGGTGCCGGCTGAGCTAGAGGCGAAAATCTACAGGTAGGCACTTTGCAAAAAACACCTCTGTTTTCTTTCAAAAAATGTGATGTGTCCACGTTGTGTTTTGGGGCATTTCCTGTCACGGACGCTAGGCCTACCCACACAAGTGAGGTATCATTTTTATCGGGAGACTTGTGGCACTGCTGGGTTATAAGGAAATTTGTTGCTCCTCTTAGATTCCAGAACTTTCTGTCACCGAAATGTGAGGAAAACTTGTTTTTTTAGCCAAATTTTGAGGTTTGCAAAGGATTCTGGGTAACAGAACCTGGTCAGAGCCCCACAAGTCACCCCATCTTGGATTCCCCTAGGTTTCTAGTTTTCAAAAATGCACAGGTTTGGTAGGTTTCCCTAGGTACTGGCTGAGCTAGAGGCCAAACTCTACAGGTAGGCACTTTGCAAAAAACACCTCTGTTTTCTTTAAAAAAATGTGATGTGTTCACATTGTGTTTTGGGGCGTTTTCTGTCACGGGCGCTAGGCCTACCCACACAAGTGAGGTATCATATTTATCAGGAGACTTGGCCGAACGCTGGGTGGAAGGAAATTTGAGGCTCCTATCCGATTCCAGAACTATCTGTCACCGAAATGTGAGGAAAACGTGTTTGTTTAGCCACATTTTGAGGTTTGCAAAGGATTCTGTGTAACAGAACCTGGTCAGAGCCCCACAAGTCACCCCATCTTGATTCCCCTAGGTCTCTAGTTTAAAAAAATGCACAGGTTTGGTAGGTTTCCCTAGGTGCTGGCTGAGCTAAAGGCCAAAATCTACAGGTAGGCAGTTTGTAAAAAACACCTCTGTTTTCTTTCAAAAAATGTGATGTGTCCATGTTGTGTTTTGGGGCATTTCCTGTCACGGACGCTAGGCCTACCCACACAAGTGAGGTATCATTTTTATCGGGAGACTTGGGGCAATGCTGGGTGGAAGGAAATTTGTGGCTCCTCTTAGATTCCAGAACTTTCTGTCACCGAAATGTGAGGAAAACTTGTTTTTTTAGCCAAATTTTGAGGTTTGCAAAGCATTCTGGGTAACAGAACCTGGTCAGAGCCCCACAAGTCACCCCATCTTGGATTCCCCTAGGTCTCTGGTTTTAAAAAATGCACAGGTTTGGTAGGTTTCCCTAGGTGCCAGCTGAGCTAGAGGCCAAAATCTACAGGTAGGCAGTTTGTAAAAAACACCTCTGTTTTCTTTCAAAAAATGTGATGTGTTCACGTTGTGTTTTGGGGCATTTTCTGTCACGGGCGCTAGGCCTACCCACACAAGTGAGGTATCATTTTTATCGGGAGACTTGGCGGAACGCTGGGTGGAAGGAAATGTGTGGCTCCTATCCGGTTCCAGAACTTTCTGTCACCGAAATGTGAGGAAAACGTGTTTTGTTAGCCAAATTTTGAGGTTTGCAAAGGATTCTGTGTAACAGAACCTGGTCAGAGCCCCACAAGTCACCCCATCTTGGATTCCCCTAGGTCTCTAGTTTTAAAAAATGCACAGGTTTGGTAGGTTTCCCTTGGTGCTGGTTGAGCTAGAGGCCAAGATCTACAGGTAGGCACTTTGCAAAAAACACCTCTATTTTCTTTAAAAAAAAGTGATGTGTCCACGTTGTGTTTTGGGGTATTTCCTTTCACGGGCGCCAGGCCTACCCACACAAGTGAGGTATCATTTTTATCGGGAGACTTGGGGCAACGCTGGGTGGAAGGAAATTTGTGGCTCCTCTCAGATTCCAGAACTTTCTGTCACCGAAATGTGAGGAAAACTTGTTTTTTTAGCCAAAGTTTGAGGTTTGCAAAGGATTCTGGGTAACAGAACCTGGTCAGAGCCCCACAAGTCACCCTATCTCGGATTCCCCTAGGTCTCTAATTTTAAAAAATGCACAGGTTTGGTAGGTTTCCCTAGGTGCCGGGTGAGCTAGAGGCCAAAATCTACAGGTAGGCAGTTTGTAAAAAACACCTCTGTTTTCTTTAAAAAAATGTGATGTGTCCACGTTGTGTTTTGGGGCATTTCCTGTCACGGGCACTAGGCCTACCCACCCAAGTGAGGTATCATTTTTATCGGGAGACTTGGGGCAACGCTGGGTAGAAGGAAATCAGTGGCTCATCTCAGATTCCAGAACTTTCTGTCACCGAAATGTGAGGAAAACGTGTTTTTTTAGCCACATTTTTTGAGGTTTGCAAAGGATTCTGGGTAACAGAACCTGGTCAGAGCCCCACAAGTCCCCCCATCTTGGATTTCCCTAGGTCTCTAGTTTTCAAAAATGCACAGGTTTGGTAGGTTTTCCTAGGTGCCGGCTGAGCTAGAGGCCATATTCTACAGGTAGGCACTTTGCAAAAAACACCTCTGTTTTCTTTAAAAAAATGTGATGTGTTCACGTTGTGTTTTGGGGCATTTTCTGTCACGGGCACTAGGCCTACCCACACAAGTGAGGTATCATTTTTATCGGGAGACTTGGCGGAACGCTGGGTGGAAGGAAATTTGTGGCTCCTATCCGATTCCAGAACTTTCTGTCACCGAAATGTGAGGAAAATGTGTTCTTTTAGCCAAATTTTGAGGTTTGCAAAGGATTCTGGGTTACAGAACCTGGTCAGAGCCCCACAAGTCACCCCATCTTGGATTCCCCTAGGTCTCTAGTTTTCAAAAATGCACAGGTTTGGTAGGTTTCCCAGGTGCCGGCTGAGCTAGAGGCGAAAATCTACAGGTAGGCACTTTGCAAAAAACACCTCTGTTTTCTTTAAAAAAATGTGATGTGTCCACGTTGTGTTTTGGGGCATTTCCTGTCACGGACGCTAGGCCTACCCACACAAGTGAGGTATCATTTT
Organism: Pleurodeles waltl; assembly: GCF_031143425.1. Lineage (NCBI taxonomy): Eukaryota > Metazoa > Chordata > Amphibia > Caudata > Salamandridae > Pleurodeles > Pleurodeles waltl. The sequence continues at coordinate 368,201,980 of NC_090451.1, forward strand.
TATCGGGAGACTTGTGGCACCGCTGGGTTATAAGGAAATTTGTTGCTCCTCTTAGATTCCAGAACTTTCTGTCACCGAAATGTGAGGAAAACTTGTTTTTTTAGCCAAATTTTGAGGTTTGCAAAGGATTCTGGGTAACAGAACCTGGTCAGAGCCCCACAAGTCACCCCATCTTGGATTCCCCTAGGTTTCTAGTTTTCAAAAATGCACAGGTTTGGTAGGTTTCCCTAGGTACTGGCTGAGCTAGAGGCCAAACTCTACAGGTAGGCACTTTGCAAAAAACACCTCTGTTTTCTTTAAAAAAATGTGATGTGTTCACATTGTGTTTTGGGGCGTTTTCTGTCACGGGCGCTAGGCCTACCCACACAAGTGAGGTATCATATTTATCAGGAGACTTGGCCGAACGCTGGGTGGAAGGAAATTTGAGGCTCCTATCCGATTCCAGAACTATCTGTCACCGAAATGTGAGGAAAACGTGTTTGTTTAGCCACATTTTGAGGTTTGCAAAGGATTCTGTGTAACAGAACCTGGTCAGAGCCCCACAAGTCACCCCATCTTGATTCCCCTAGGTCTCTAGTTTTAAAAAATGCACAGGTTTGGTAGGTTTCCCTAGGTGCTGGCTGAGCTAAAGGCCAAAATCTACAGGTAGGCAGTTTGTAAAAAACACCTCTGTTTTCTTTCAAAAAATGTGATGTGTCCATGTTGTGTTTTGGGGCATTTCCTGTCACGGACGCTAGGCCTACCCACACAAGTGAGGTATCATTTTTATCGGGAGACTTGGGGCAATGCTGGGTGGAAGGAAATTTGTGGCTCCTCTTAGATTCCAGAACTTTCTGTCACCGAAATGTGAGGAAAACTTGTTTTTTTAGCCAAATTTTGAGGTTTGCAAAGCATTCTGGGTAACAGAACCTGGTCAGAGCCCCACAAGTCACCCCATCTTGGATTCCCCTAGGTCTCTGGTTTTAAAAAATGCACAGGTTTGGTAGGTTTACCTAGGTGCCGGCTGATCTAGAGACCAAAATCTACAGGTAGGCACTTTGCACAAACACCTCTGTTTTCTTTAAAAAAATTTGATGTGTTCACGTTGTGTTCTGGGATGTTTTCTGTCACGGGCGCTAGGCCTACCCACACAAGTGAGATATCATTGTTATCGGGAGACTTGGCGGAACGCTGGGCGGAAGGATATTTGTGGCTCCTCTCAGATTCCAGAACTGTCTGTCACCGAAATGTGAGGAAAACGTGTTTGTTTAGCCAAATTTTGAGGTTTGCAAAGGATTCTGTGTAACAGAACCTGGTCAGAGCCCCACAAGTCACCCCATTTTGATTCCCCTAGGTCTCTAGTTTTCAAAAATGCACAGGTTTGGTAGGTTTCCCTAGGTGCCGGCTGAGCTAGAGGCCAAAATCTACAGGTAGGCAGTTTGTAAAAAACACCTCTGTTTTCTTTAAAAAAATGTGATATGTCCACGTTGTGTTTTGGGGCATTTCCTGTCACGGGCGCTAGCCATACCCACACAAGTGAGGTATCATTTTTATCAGGAGACTTGTCGGAACGCTGGGTGGAATTAAATTTGTGGCTCCTCTCAGATTCCAGAACTTTCTGTCACCGAAATGTGAGGAAAATGTGTTTTTTTAGCCAAAGTTTGAGGTTTCCAAAGGATTCTGGGTAACAGAACCTGGTCAGAGCCCCACAAGTTACCCCATCTTAGATTCCCCTAGGTCTCTAATTTTAAAAAATGCACAGGTTTGGTACGTTTCCCTAGGTGCCGGCTGAGCTAGAGACCAAAATCTACAGGTAGGCACTTTGTACAAACACCTCTGTTTTCTTTAATAAAATGTGATGTGTTCACGTTGTGTTCTGGGGCGTTTTCTGTCCCGGGCGCTAGGCCTACCCACACAAGTGAGGTATCATTTTTATCAGGAGACTTGGCGGAACGCTGGGTGGAAGGAAATTTGTGGCTCCTCTCAGATTCCAGAACTTTCTGTCACCGAAATGTGAGGAAAACTTGTTTTTTTAGCCAAAGTTTGAGGTTTGCAAAGGATTCTGGGTAACAGAACCTGGTCAGAGCCCCACAAGTCACCCTATCTCGGATTCCCCTAGGTCTCTAATTTTAAAAAATGCACAGGTTTGGTAGGTTTCCCTAGGTGCCGGGTGAGCTAGAGGCCAAAATCTACAGGTAGGCAGTTTGTAAAAAACACCTCTGTTTTCTTTAAAAAAATGTGATGTGTCCACGTTGTGTTTTGGGGCATTTCCTGTCACGGGCACTAGGCCTACCCACCCAAGTGAGGTATCATTTTTATCGGGAGACGTGGGGCAACGCTGGGTAGAAGGAAATCAGTTGCTCATCTCAGATTCCAGAACTTTCTGTCACCGAAATGTGAGGAAAACGTGTTTTTTTAGCCACATTTTTTGAGGTTTGCAAAGGATTCTGGGTAACAGAACCTGGTCAGAGCCCCACAAGTCCCCCCATCTTGGATTTCCCTAGGTCTCTAGTTTTCAAAAATGCACAGGTTTGGTAGGTTTTCCTAGGTGCCGGCTGAGCTAGAGGCCATATTCTACAGGTAGGCACTTTGCAAAAAACACCTCTGTTTTCTTTAAAAAAATGTGATGTGTTCACGTTGTGTTTTGGGGCATTTTCTGTCACGGGCACTAGGCCTACCCACACAAGTGAGGTATCATTTTTATCGGGAGACTTGGCGGAACGCTGGGTGGAAGGAAATTTGTGGCTCCTATCCGATTCCAGAACTTTCTGTCACCGAAATGTGAGGAAAATGTGTTCTTTTAGCCAAATTTTGAGGTTTGCAAAGGATTCTGGGTTACAGAACCTGGTCAGAGCCCCACAAGTCACCCCATCTTGGATTCCCCTAGGTCTCTAGTTTTCAAAAATGCACAGGTTTGGTAGGTTTCCCAGGTGCCGGCTGAGCTAGAGGCGAAAATCTACAGGTAGGCACTTTGCAAAAAACACCTCTGTTTTCTTTCAAAAAATGTGATGTGTCCACGTTGTGTTTTGGGGCATTTCCTGTCACGGACGCTAGGCCTACCCACACAAGTGAGGTATCATTTTTATCGGGAGACTTGTGGCACTGCTGGGTTATAAGGAAATTTGTTGCTCCTCTTAGATTCCAGAACTTTCTGTCACCGAAATGTGAGGAAAACTTGTTTTTTTAGCCAAATTTTGAGGTTTGCAAAGGATTCTGGGTAACAGAACCTGGTCAGAGCCCCACAAGTCACCCCATCTTGGATTCCCCTAGGTTTCTAGTTTTCAAAAATGCACAGGTTTGGTAGGTTTCCCTAGGTACTGGCTGAGCTAGAGGCCAAACTCTACAGGTAGGCACTTTGCAAAAAACACCTCTGTTTTCTTTAAAAAAATGTGATGTGTTCACATTGTGTTTTGGGGCGTTTTCTGTCACGGGCGCTAGGCCTACCCACACAAGTGAGGTATCATATTTATCAGGAGACTTGGCCGAACGCTGGGTGGAAGGAAATTTGAGGCTCCTATCCGATTCCAGAACTATCTGTCACCGAAATGTGAGGAAAACGTGTTTGTTTAGCCACATTTTGAGGTTTGCAAAGGATTCTGTGTAACAGAACCTGGTCAGAGCCCCACAAGTCACCCCATCTTGATTCCCCTAGGTCTCTAGTTTAAAAAAATGCACAGGTTTGGTAGGTTTCCCTAGGTGCTGGCTGAGCTAAAGGCCAAAATCTACAGGTAGGCAGTTTGTAAAAAACACCTCTGTTTTCTTTCAAAAAATGTGATGTGTCCATGTTGTGTTTTGGGGCATTTCCTGTCACGGACGCTAGGCCTACCCACACAAGTGAGGTATCATTTTTATCGGGAGACTTGGGGCAATGCTGGGTGGAAGGAAATTTGTGGCTCCTCTTAGATTCCAGAACTTTCTGTCACCGAAATGTGAGGAAAACTTGTTTTTTTAGCCAAATTTTGAGGTTTGCAAAGCATTCTGGGTAACAGAACCTGGTCAGAGCCCCACAAGTCACCCCATCTTGGATTCCCCTAGGTCTCTGGTTTTAAAAAATGCACAGGTTTGGTAGGTTTCCCTAGGTGCCAGCTGAGCTAGAGGCCAAAATCTACAGGTAGGCAGTTTGTAAAAAACACCTCTGTTTTCTTTCAAAAAATGTGATGTGTTCACGTTGTGTTTTGGGGCATTTTCTGTCACGGGCGCTAGGCCTACCCACACAAGTGAGGTATCATTTTTATCGGGAGACTTGGCGGAACGCTGGGTGGAAGGAAATGTGTGGCTCCTATCCGGTTCCAGAACTTTCTGTCACCGAAATGTGAGGAAAACGTGTTTTGTTAGCCAAATTTTGAGGTTTGCAAAGGATTCTGTGTAACAGAACCTGGTCAGAGCCCCACAAGTCACCCCATCTTGGATTCCCCTAGGTCTCTAGTTTTAAAAAATGCACAGGTTTGGTAGGTTTCCCTTGGTGCTGGTTGAGCTAGAGGCCAAGATCTACAGGTAGGCACTTTGCAAAAAACACCTCTATTTTCTTTAAAAAAAAGTGATGTGTCCACGTTGTGTTTTGGGGTATTTCCTTTCACGGGCGCCAGGCCTACCCACACAAGTGAGGTATCATTTTTATCGGGAGACTTGGGGCAACGCTGGGTGGAAGGAAATTTGTGGCTCCTCTCAGATTCCAGAACTTTCTGTCACCGAAATGTGAGGAAAACTTATTTTTTTAGCCAAAGTTTGAGGTTTGCAAAGGATTCTGGGTAACAGAACCTGGTCAGAGCCCCACAAGTCACCCCATCTTGGATTCCCCTAGGTCTCTAATTTTAAAAAATGCACAGGTTTGGTAGGTTTACCTAGGTGCCGGCTGATCTAGAGACCAAAATCTACAGGTAGGCACTTTGCACAAACACCTCTGTTTTCTTTAAAAAAATTTGATGTGTTCACGTTGTGTTCTGGGATGTTTTCTGTCACGGGCGCTAGGCCTACCCACACAAGTGAGGTATCATTTTTATCGGGAGACTTGGCGGAACGCTGGGTGGAAGGAAATTTGTGGCTCCTCTCAGATTCCAGAACTTTCTGTCACCGAAGTGTGAGGAAAACTTGTTTCTTTAGCCAAAGTTTAAGGTTTGCAAAGGATTCTGGGTAACAGAACCTGGTCAGAGCCCCACAAGTCACCCCATCTTGGATTCCCCTAGGTCTCTAATTTAAAAAAATGCACAGGTTTGGTAGGTTTCCCTAGGTGTGGCTGAGCTAGAGGCCAAAATCTACAGGTAGGCAGTTTGTAAAAAACACCTCTGTTCTCTTTCAAAAAATGTGATGTGTCCACGTTGTGTTTTGGGGCATTTCCTGTCACGGGCACTAGGCCTACCCACCCAAGTGAGGTATCATTTTTATCGGGAGACTTGGGGCAACGCTGGGTAGAAGGAAATCTGTGGCTCCTCTCAGATTCCAGAACTTTCTGTCACCGAAATTTGAGGAAAACGTGTTTTTAAGCCACATTTGTTGATGTTTGCAACGGATTCTGGGTAACAGAACCTGGTCAGAGCCCCACAAGTCCCCCCATCTTGGATTTCCCTAGGTCTCTAGTTTTCAAAAATGCACAGGTTTGGTAGATTTTCCTAGGTGCCGACTGAGCTAGAGGCCAAATTCTACAGGTAGGCACTTTGCAAAAAACACCTCTGTTTTCTTTCAAAAAATTTGATCTGTTCACGTTGTGTTTTGGGGCATTTTCTGTCACGGGCACTAGGCCTACCCACACAAGTGAGGTATAATTTTTATCGGGAGACTTGGCGGAACGCTGGGTGGAAGGAAATTTGTGGCTCCTATCCGATTCCAGAACTGTCTGTCACCGAAATGTGAGGAAAACGTGTTTGTTTAGCCACATTTTGAGGTTTGCAAAGGATTCTGTGTAACAGAACCTGGTCAGAGCCCCACAAGTCACCCCATCTTGATTCCCCTAGGTCTCTAGTTTTCAAAAATGCACAGGTTTGGTAGGTTTCCCTAAGTGCCGGCTGAGCTAGAGGCCAAAATCTACAGGTAGGCAGTTTGTAAAAAACACCTCTGTTTTCTTTCAAAAAATTTGATGTGTCCACGTTGTGTTTTGGGGAATTTCCTGTCACGGACGCTAGGCCTACCCATACAAGTGAGGTATCATTTTTATCGGGAGACTTGGGGCAACGCTGGGTGGAAGGAAATTTGTGTCTCCTCTTAGATTCCAGAACTTTCTGTCACCGAAATGTGAGGAAAACTTGTTTTTTTAGCCAAATTTTGAGGTTTGCAAAGCATTCTGGGTAACAAAACCTGGTCAGAGCCCCACAAGTCACCCCATCTTGGATTCCCCTAGGTCTCTGGTTTTAAAAAATGCACAGGTTTGGTAGGTTTCCCTAGGTGCCGGCTGAGCTAGAGGCCAAAATCTACAGGTAGGCAGTTTGTAAAAAACACCTCTGTTTTCCTTCAAAAAATGTGATGTGTCCTCGTTGTGTTTTGGGGCATTTCCTGTCACGGGCACTAGGCCTACCCACCCAAGTGAGGTATCATTTTTATCGGGAGACTTGGGGCAACGCTGGGTAGAAGGAAATCTGTGGCTCCTCTCAGATTCCAGAACTTTCTGTCACCGAAATGTGAGGAAAACGTGTTTTTTTAGCCACATTTTTTGAGGTTTGCAAAGGATTCTGGGTAGCAGAACCTGGTCAGAGCCCCACAAGTCCCCCCATCTTGGATTTCCCTAGGTCTCTAGTTTTCAAAAATTGCACAGGTTTGGTAGGTTTTCCTAGGTGCCGGCTGAGCTAGAGGCCAAATTCTACAGGTAGGCACTTTGCAAAAAACACCTCTGTTTTCTTTCAAAAAATGTGATGTGTTCACGTTGTGTTTTGGGGCATTTTCTGTCACGGGCACTAGGCCTACCCACACAAGTGAGGTATCATTTTTATCGGGAGACTTGGCGGAACGCTGGGTGGAAGGAAATTTGTGGCTCCTATCCGATTCCAGAACTTTCCGTCACCGAAATGTGAGGAAAACGTGTTCTTTTAGCCACATTTTGAGGTTTGCAAAGGATTCTGTGTAACAGAACCTGGTCAGAGCCCCACAAGTCACCCCATCTTGGATTCCCCTAGGTCTCTAGTTTTCTAAAATGCACAGGTTTGGTAGGTTTCCCTAGGTGCTGGCTGAGCTACAGACCAAAATCTACAGGTAGGCACTTTGCAAAAAACACCTCTATTTTCTTTAAAAAAATGTGATGTGTCCATGTTGTGTTTTGGGGCATTTCCGGTCACGGGCGCTAGGCCTACCCACACAAGTGAGATATCATTGTTATCGGGAGACTTGGCGGAACGCTGGGCGGAAGGATATTTGTGGCTCCTCTCAGATTCCAGAACTTTCTGTCACCGAAATGTGAGGAAAATGTGTTCTTTTAGCCAAATTTTGAGGTTTGCAAAGGATTCTGGGTTACAGAACCTGGTCAGAGCCCCACAAGTCACCCCATCTTGGATTCCCCTAGGTCTCTAGTTTTCAAAAATGCACAGGTTTGGTAGGTTTCCCAGGTGCCGGCTGAGCTAGAGGCGAAAATCTACAGGTAGGCACTTTGCAAAAAACACCTCTGTTTTCTTTCAAAAAATGTGATGTGTCCACGTTGTGTTTTGGGGCATTTCCTGTCACGGACGCTAGGCCTACCCACACAAGTGAGGTATCATTTTTATCGGGAGACTTGTGGCACCGCTGGGTTATAAGGAAATTTGTTGCTCCTCTTAGATTCCAGAACTTTCTGTCACCGAAATGTGAGGAAAACTTGTTTTTTTAGCCAAATTTTGAGGTTTGCAAAGGATTCTGGGTAACAGAACCTGGTCAGAGCCCCACAAGTCACCCCATCTTGGATTCCCCTAGGTTTCTAGTTTTCAAAAATGCACAGGTTTGGTAGGTTTCCCTAGGTACTGGCTGAGCTAGAGGCCAAACTCTACAGGTAGGCACTTTGCAAAAAACACCTCTGTTTTCTTTAAAAAAATGTGATGTGTTCACATTGTGTTTTGGGGCGTTTTCTGTCACGGGCGCTAGGCCTACCCACACAAGTGAGGTATCATATTTATCAGGAGACTTGGCCGAACGCTGGGTGGAAGGAAATTTGAGGCTCCTATCCGATTCCAGAACTGTCTGTCACCGAAATGTGAGGAAAACGTGTTTGTTTAGCCACATTTTGAGGTTTGCAAAGGATTCTGTGTAACAGAACCTGGTCAGAGCCCCACAAGTCACCCCATCTTGATTCCCCTAGGTCTCTAGTTTTCAAAAATGCACAGGTTTGGTAGGTTTCCCTAGGTGCTGGCTGAGCTAAAGGCCAAAATCTACAGGTAGGCAGTTTGTAAAAAACACCTCTGTTTTCTTTCAAAAAATGTGATGTGTCCATGTTGTGTTTTGGGGCATTTCCTGTCACGGACACTAGGCCTACCCACACAAGTGAGGTATCATTTTTATCGGGAGACTTGGGGCAATGCTGGGTGGAAGGAAATTTGTGGCTCCTCTTAGATTCCAGAACTTTCTGTCACCGAAATGTGAGGAAAACTTGTTTTTTTAGCCAAATTTTGAGGTTTGCAAAGCATTCTGGGTAACAGAACCTGGTCAGAGCCCCACAAGTCACCCCATCTTGGATTCCCCTAGGTCTCTGGTTTTAAAAAATGCACAGGTTTGGCAGGTTTCCCTAGGTGCCAGCTGAGCTAGAGGCCAAAATCTACAGGTAGGCAGTTTGTAAAAAACACCTCTGTTTTCTTTCAAAAAATGTGATGTGTCCTCGTTGTGTTTTGGGGCATTTCCTGTCACGGGAACTAGGCCTACCCACACAAGTGAGGTATCATTTTTATCGGGAGACTTGGGGCAACGCTGGGTGGAAGGAAATCTGTGGCTCCTCTCAGATTCCAGAACTTTCTGTCACCGAAATGTGAGGAAAATGTGTTTTTTTAACCAAAATTTGAGGTTTGCAAAGGATTCTGGGTAACAGAACCTGGTCAGAGCCCCACAAGTCACCCCATCTTGGATTCCCCTAGGTCTCTAGTTTTCAAAAATGCACAGGTTTGGTGGGTTTCCCTAGGTACTGGCTGAGCTAGAGGCCAAACTCTACAGGTAGGCACTTTGCAAAAAACACCTCTGTTTTCTTTCAAAAAATGTGATGTGTTCACGTTGTGTTTTGGGGCATTTTCTGTCACGGGCGCTAGGCCTACCCACACAAGTGAGGTATCATTTTTATCGGGAGACTTGGCGGAACGCTGGGTGGAAGGAAATGTGTGGCTCCTATCCGGTTCCAGAACTTTCTGTCACCGAAATGTGAGGAAAACGTGTTTTGTTAGCCAAATTTTGAGGTTTGCAAAGGATTCTGTGTAACAGAACCTGGTCAGAGCCCCACAAGTCACCCCATCTTGGATTCCCCTAGGTCTCTAGTTTTAAAAAATGCACAGGTTTGGTAGGTTTCCCTTGGTGCTGGTTGAGCTAGAGGCCAAGATCTACAGGTAGGCACTTTGCAAAAAACACCTCTATTTTCTTTAAAAAAAAGTGATGTGTCCACGTTGTGTTTTGGGGTATTTCCTTTCACGGGCGCCAGGCCTACCCACACAAGTGAGGTATCATTTTTATCGGGAGACTTGGGGCAACGCTGGGTGGAAGGAAATTTGTGGCTCCTCTCAGATTCCAGAACTTTCTGTCACCGAAATGTGAGGAAAACTTATTTTTTTAGCCAAAGTTTGAGGTTTGCAAAGGATTCTGGGTAACAGAACCTGGTCAGAGCCCCACAAGTCACCCCATCTTGGATTCCCCTAGGTCTCTAATTTTAAAAAATGCACAGGTTTGGTAGGTTTACCTAGGTGCCGGCTGATCTAGAGACCAAAATCTACAGGTAGGCACTTTGCACAAACACCTCTGTTTTCTTTAAAAAAATTTGATGTGTTCACGTTGTGTTCTGGGATGTTTTCTGTCACGGGCGCTAGGCCTACCCACACAAGTGAGGTATCATTTTTATCGGGAGACTTGGCGGAACGCTGGGTGGAAGGAAATTTGTGGCTCCTCTCAGATTCCAGAACTTTCTGTCACCGAAGTGTGAGGAAAACTTGTTTCTTTAGCCAAAGTTTAAGGTTTGCAAAGGATTCTGGGTAACAGAACCTGGTCAGAGCCCCACAAGTCACCCCATCTTGGATTCCCCTAGGTCTCTAATTTAAAAAAATGCACAGGTTTGGTAGGTTTCCCTAGGTGTGGCTGAGCTAGAGGCCAAAATCTACAGGTAGGCAGTTTGTAAAAAACACCTCTGTTCTCTTTCAAAAAATGTGATGTGTCCACGTTGTGTTTTGGGGCATTTCCTGTCACGGGCACTAGGCCTACCCACCCAAGTGAGGTATCATTTTTATCGGGAGACTTGGGGCAACGCTGGGTAGAAGGAAATCTGTGGCTCCTCTCAGATTCCAGAACTTTCTGTCACCGAAATTTGAGGAAAACGTGTTTTTAAGCCACATTTGTTGATGTTTGCAACGGATTCTGGGTAACAGAACCTGGTCAGAGCCCCACAAGTCCCCCCATCTTGGATTTCCCTAGGTCTCTAGTTTTCAAAAATGCACAGGTTTGGTAGATTTTCCTACGTGCCGACTGAGCTAGAGGCCAAATTCTACAGGTAGGCACTTTGCAAAAAACACCTCTGTTTTCTTTCAAAAAATTTGATCTGTTCACGTTGTGTTTTGGGGCATTTTCTGTCACGGGCACTAGGCCTACCCACACAAGTGAGGTATAATTTTTATCGGGAGACTTGGCGGAACGCTGGGTGGAAGGAAATTTGTGGCTCCTATCCGATTCCAGAACTGTCTGTCACCGAAATGTGAGGAAAACGTGTTTGTTTAGCCACATTTTGAGGTTTGCAAAGGATTCTGTGTAACAGAACCTGGTCAGAGCCCCACAAGTCACCCCATCTTGATTCCCCTAGGTCTCTAGTTTTCAAAAATGCACAGGTTTGGTAGGTTTCCCTAGGTGCCGGCTGAGCTAGAGGCCAAAATCTACAGGTAGGCAGTTTGTAAAAAACACCTCTGTTTTCTTTCAAAAAATTTGATGTTTCCACGTTGTGTTTTGGGGAATTTCCTGTCACGGACGCTAGGCCTACCCATACAAGTGAGGTATCATTTTTATCGGGAGACTTGGGGCAACGCTGGGTGGAAGGAAATTTGTGTCTCCTCTTAGATTCCAGAACTTTCTGTCACCGAAATGTGAGGAAAACTTGTTTTTTTAGCCAAATTTTGAGGTTTGCAAAGCATTCTGGGTAACAAAACCTGGTCAGAGCCCCACAAGTCACCCCATCTTGGATTCCCCTAGGTCTCTGGTTTTAAAAAATGCACAGGTTTGGTAGGTTTCCCTAGGTGCCGGCTGAGCTAGAGGCCAAAATCTACAGGTAGGCAGTTTGTAAAAAACACCTCTGTTTTCCTTCAAAAAATGTGATGTGTCGTCGTTGTGTTTTGGGGCATTTCCTGTCACGGGCACTAGGCCTACCCACCCAAGTGAGGTATCATTTTTATCGGGAGACTTGGGGCAACGCTGGGTAGAAGGAAATCTGTGGCTCCTCTCAGATTCCAGAACTTTCTGTCACCGAAATGTGAGGAAAACGTGTTTTTTTAGCCACATTTTTTGAGGTTTGCAAAGGATTCTGGGTAGCAGAACCTGGTCAGAGCCCCACAAGTCCCCCCATCTTGGATTTCCCTAGGTCTCTAGTTTTCAAAAATTGCACAGGTTTGGTAGGTTTTCCTAGGTGCCGGCTGAGCTAGAGGCCAAATTCTACAGGTAGGCACTTTGCAAAAAACACCTCTGTTTTCTTTCAAAAAATGTGATGTGTTCACGTTGTGTTTTGGGGCATTTTCTGTCACGGGCACTAGGCCTACCCACACAAGTGAGGTATCATTTTTATCGGGAGACTTGGCGGAACGCTGGGTGGAAGGAAATTTGTGGCTCCTATCCGATTCCAGAACTTTCCGTCACCGAAATGTGAGGAAAACGTGTTCTTTTAGCCACATTTTGAGGTTTGCAAAGGATTCTGTGTAACAGAACCTGGTCAGAGCCCCACAAGTCACCCCATCTTGGATTCCCCTAGGTCTCTAGTTTTCTAAAATGCACAGGTTTGGTAGGTTTCCCTAGGTGCTGGCTGAGCTACAGACCAAAATCTACAGGTAGGCACTTTGCAAAAAACACCTCTATTTTCTTTAAAAAAATGTGATGTGTCCATGTTGTGTTTTGGGGCATTTCCGGTCACGGACGCTAGGCCTACCCACACAAGTGAGGTATCATTTTTATCGGGAGACTTGTGGCACCGCTGGGTGGAAGGAAATTTGTTGCTCCTCTTAGATTCCAGAACTTTCTGTCACCGAAATGTGAGGAAAACTTGTTTTTTTTAGCCAAATTTTGAGGTTTGCAAAGCATTCTGGGTAACAGAACCTGGTCAGAGCCCCACAAGTCACCCCATCTTGGATTCCCCTAGGTCTCTGGTTTTAAAAAATGCACAGGTTTGGTAGGTTTCCCTAGGTGCCAGCTGAGCTAGAGGCCAAAATCTACAGGTAGGCAGTTTGTAAAAAACACCTCTGTTTTCTTTAAAAAAAATGTGATGTGTTCACATTGTGTTTTGGGGCGTTTTCTGTCACGGGCACTAGGCCTACCCACACAAGTGAGGTATCATATTTATCGGGAGACTTGGCCGAACGCTGGGTGGAAGGAAATTTGTGGCTCCTCTCAGATTCCAGAACTTTCTGTCACCGAAATGTGAGGAAAACTTGTTTTTTTAGCCAAAGTTTGAGGTTTGCAAAGGATTCTGGGTAACAGAACCTGGTCAGAGCCCCACAAGTCACCCCATCTTGGATTCCCCTAGGTCTCTGGTTTTAAAAAATGCACAGGTTTGGTAGGTTTCCCTAGGTGCCAGCTGAGCTAGAGGCCAAAATCTACAGGTAGGCAGTTTGTAAAAAACACCTCTGTTTTCTTTAAAAAAAATGTGATGTGTTCACATTGTGTTTTGGGGCGTTTTCTGTCACGGGCGCTAGGCCTACCCACACAAGTGAGGTATCATATTTATCGGGAGACTTGGCTGAACGCTGGGTGGAAGGAAATTTGAGGCTCCTATCCGATTCCAGAACTGTCTGTCACCGAAATGTGAGGAAAACGTGTTTTTTTAGCCACATTTTTTGAGGTTTGCAAAGGATTCTGGGTAGCAGAACCTGGTCAGAGCCCCACAAGTCCCCCCATCTTGGATTTCCCTAGGTCTCTAGTTTTCAAAAATTGCACAGGTTTGGTAGGTTTTCCTAGGTGCCGGCTGAGCTAGAGGCCAAATTCTACAGGTAGGCACTTTGCAAAAAACACCTCTGTTTTCTTTCAAAAAATGTGATGTGTTCACGTTGTGTTTTGGGGCATTTTCTGTCACGGGCACTAGGCCTACCCACACAAGTGAGGTATCATTTTTATCGGGAGACTTGGCGGAACGCTGGGTGGAAGGAAATTTGTGGCTCCTATCCGATTCCAGAACTTTCCGTCACCGAAATGTGAGGAAAACGTGTTCTTTTAGCCAAATTTTGAGGTTTGCAAAGGATTCTGGGTTACAGAACCTGGTCAGAGCCCCACAAGTCACCCCATCTTGGATTCCCCTAGGTCTCTAGTTTTCAAAAATGCACAGGTTTAGTAGGTTTCCCAGGTGCCGGCTGAGCTAGAGGCGAAAATCTACAGGTAGGCACTTTGCAAAAAACACCTCTGTTTTCTTTCAAAAAATTTGATGTGTCCACGTTGTGTTTTGGGGCATTTCCTGTCACGGACGCTAGGCCTACCCACACAAGTGAGGTATCATTTTTATCGGGAGACTTGTGGCACCGCTGGGTGTAAGGAAATTTGTTGCTCCTCTTAGATTCCAGAACTTTCTGTCACCGAAATGTGAGGAAAACTTGTTTTTTTTAGCCAAATTTTGAGGTTTGCAAAGCATTCTGGGTAACAGAACCTGGTCAGAGCCCCACAAGTCACCCCATCTTGGATTCCCCTAGGTCTCTGGTTTTAAAAAATGCACAGGTTTGGTAGGTTTCCCTAGGTGCCAGCTGAGCTAGAGGCCAAAATCTACAGGTAGGCAGTTTGTAAAAAACACCTCTGTTTTCTTTAAAAAAAATGTGATGTGTTCACATTGTGTTTTGGGGCGTTTTCTGTCACGGGCGCTAGGCCTACCCACACAAGTGAGGTATCATATTTATCGGGAGACTTGGCCGAACGCTGGGTGGAAGGAAATTTGAGGCTCCTATCCGATTCCAGAACTGTCTGTCACCGAAATGTGAGGAAAACGTGTTTGTTTAGCCACATTTTGAGGTTTGCAAAGGATTCTGTGTAACAGAACCTGGTCAGAGCCCCACAAGTCACCCCATCTTGATTCCCCTAGGTCTCTAGTTTTCAAAAATGCACAGGTTTGGTAGGTTTCCCTAGGTGCTGGCTGAGCTAGAGGCCAAAATCTACAGGTAGGCAGTTTGTAAAAAACACCTCTGTTTTCTTTCAAAAAATGTGATGTGTCCATGTTGTGTTTTGGGGCATTTCCTGTCACGGACGCTAGGCCTATCCACACAAGTGAGGTATCATTTTTATCGGGAGACTTGGGGCAATGCTGGGTGGAAGGAAATTTGTGGCTCCTCTTAGATTCCAGAACTTTCTGTCACCGAAATCTGAGGAAAACTTGTTTTTTTAGCCAAATTTTGAGGTTTGCAAAGCATTCTGGGTAACAGAACCTGGTCAGAGCCCCACAAGTCACCCCATCTTGGATTCCCCTAGGTCTCTGGTTTTAAAAAATGCACAGGTTTGGTAGGTTTCCCTAGGTGCCAGCTGAGCTAGAGGCCAAAATCTACAGGTAGGCAGTTTGTAAAAAACACCTCTGTTTTCTTTCAAAAAATGTGATGTGTCCTCGTTGTGTTTTGGGGCATTTCCTGTCACGGGAACTAGGCCTACCCACACAAGTGAGGTATCATTTTTATCGGGAGACTTGGGGCAACGCTGGGTGGAAGGAAATCTGTGGCTCCTCTCAGATTCCAGAACTTTCTGTCACCGAAATGTGAGGAAAATGTGTTTTTTTAACCAAAATTTGAGGTTTGCAAAGGATTCTGGGTAACAGAACCTGGTCAGAGCCCCACAAGTCACCCCATCTTGGATTCCCCTAGGTCTCTAGTTTTCAAAAATGCACAGGTTTGGTGGGTTTCCCTAGGTACTGGCTGAGCTAGAGGCCAAACTCTACAGGTAGGCACTTTGCAAAAAATACCTCTGTTTTCTTTCAAAAAATGTGATGTGTTCACGTTGTGTTTTGGGGCATTTTCTGTCACGGGCGCTAGGCCTACCCACACAAGTGAGGTATCATTTTTATCGGGAGACTTGGCGGAACGCTGGGTGGAAGGAAATGTGTGGCTCCTATCCGGTTCCAGAACTTTCTGTCACCGAAATGTGAGGAAAACGTGTTTTGTTAGCCAAATTTTGAGGTTTGCAAAGGATTCTGTGTAACAGAACCTGGTCAGAGCCCCACAAGTCACCCCATCTTGGATTCCCCTAGGTCTCTAGTTTTAAAAAATGCACAGGTTTGGTAGGTTTCCCTTGGTGCTGGTTGAGCTAGAGGCCAAGATCTACAGGTAGGCACTTTGCAAAAAACACCTCTATTTTCTTTAAAAAAAAGTGATGTGTCCACGTTGTGTTTTGGGGTATTTCCTTTCACGGGCGCCAGGCCTACCCACACAAGTGAGGTATCATTTTTATCGGGAGACTTGGGGCAACGCTGGGTGGAAGGAAATTTGTGGCTCCTCTCAGATTCCAGAACTTTCTGTCACCGAAATGTGAGGAAAACGTGTTTGTTTAGCCACATTTTGAGGTTTGCAAAGGATTCTGTGTAACAGAACCTGGTCAGAGCCCCACAAGTCACCCCATCTTGATTCCCCTAGGTCTCTAGTTTTCAAAAATGCACAGGTTTGGTAGGTTTCCCTAGGTGCTGGCTGAGCTAGAGGCCAAAATCTACAGGTAGGCAGTTTGTAAAAAACACCTCTGTTTTCTTTCAAAAAATGTGATGTGTCCATGTTGTGTTTTGGGGCATTTCCTGTCACGGACGCTAGGCCTACCCACACAAGTGAGGTATCATTTTTATCGGGAGACTTGGGGCAATGCTGGGTGGAAGGAAATTTGTGGCTCCTCTTAGATTCCAGAACTTTCTGTCACCGAAATGTGAGGAAAACTTGTTTTTTTAGCCAAATTTTGAGGTTTGCATAGCATTCTGGGTAACAGAACCTGGTCAGAGCCCCACAAGTCACCCCATCTTGGATTCCCCTAGGTCTCTGGTTTTAAAAAATGCACAGGTTTGGTAGGTTTCCCTAGGTGCCAGCTGAGCTTGAGGCCAAAATCTACAGGTAGGCAGTTTGTAAAAAACACCTCTGTTTTCTTTCAAAAAATGTGATGTGTCCTCGTTGTGTTTTGGGGCATTTCCTGTCACGGGAACTAGGCCTACCCACACAAGTGAGGTATCATTTTTATCGGGAGACTTGGGGCAACGCTGGGTGGAAGGAAATCTGTGGCTCCTCTCAGATTCCAGAACTTTCTGTCACCGAAATGTGAGGAAAATGTGTTTTTTTAACCAAAATTTGAGGTTTGCAAAGGATTCTGGGTAACAGAACCTGGTCAGAGCCCCACAAGTCACCCCATCTTGGATTCCCCTAGGTCTCTAGTTTTCAAAAATGCACAGGTTTGGTGGGTTTCCCTAGGTACTGGCTGAGCTAGAGGCCAAACTCTACAGGTAGGCACTTTGCAAAAAACACCTCTGTTTTCTTTCAAAAAATGTGATGTGTTCACGTTGTGTTTTGGGGCATTTTCTGTCACGGGCGCTAGGCCTACCCACACAAGTGAGGTATCATTTTTATCGGGAGACTTGGCGGAACGCTGGGTGGAAGGAAATGTGTGGCTCCTATCCGGTTCCAGAACTTTCTGTCACCGAAATGTGAGGAAAACGTGTTTTGTTAGCCAAATTTTGAGGTTTGCAAAGGATTCTGTGTAACAGAACCTGGTCAGAGCCCCACAAGTCACCCCATCTTGGATTCCCCTAGGTCTCTAGTTTTAAAAAATGCACAGGTTTGGTAGGTTTCCCTTGGTGCTGGTTGAGCTAGAGGCCAAGATCTACAGGTAGGCACTTTGCAAAAAACACCTCTATTTTCTTTAAAAAAAAGTGATGTGTCCACGTTGTGTTTTGGGGTATTTCCTTTCACGGGCGCCAGGCCTACCCACACAAGTGAGGTATCATTTTTATCGGGAGACTTGGGGCAACGCTGGGTGGAAGGAAATTTGTGGCTCCTCTCAGATTCCAGAACTTTCTGTCACCGAAATGTGAGGAAAACTTATTTTTTTAGCCAAAGTTTGAGGTTTGCAAAGGATTCTGGGTAACAGAACCTGGTCAGAGCCCCACAAGTCACCCCATCTTGGATTCCCCTAGGTCTCTAATTTTAAAAAATGCACAGGTTTGGTAGGTTTACCTAGGTGCCGGCTGATCTAGAGACCAAAATCTACAGGTAGGCACTTTGCACAAACACCTCTGTTTTCTTTAAAAAAAATTGATGTGTTCACGTTGTGTTCTGGGATGTTTTCTGTCACGGGCGCTAGGCCTACCCACACAAGTGAGGTATCATTTTTATCGGGAGACTTGGCGGAACGCTGGGTGGAAGGAAATTTGTGGCTCCTCTCAGATTCCAGAACTTTCTGTCACCGAAATGTGAGGAAAACTTGTTTCTTTAGCCAAAGTTTAAGGTTTGCAAAGGATTCTGGGTAACAGAACCTGGTCAGAGCCCCACAAGTCACCCCATCTTGGATTCCCCTAGGTCTCTAATTTAAAAAAATGCACAGGTTTGGTAGGTTTCCCTAGGTGTGGCTGAGCTAGAGGCCAAAATCTACAGGTAGGCAGTTTGTAAAAAACACCTCTGTTCTCTTTCAAAAAATGTGATGTGTCCACGTTGTGTTTTGGGGCATTTCCTGTCACGGGCACTAGGCCTACCCACCCAAGTGAGGTATCATTTTTATCGGGAGACTTGGGGCAACGCTGGGTAGAAGGAAATCTGTGGCTCCTCTCAGATTCCAGAACTTTCTGTCACCGAAATGTGAGGAAAACGTGTTTTTAAGCCACATTTGTTGATGTTTGCAACGGATTCTGGGTAACAGAACCTGGTCAGAGCCCCACAAGTCACCCCATCTTGGATTCCCCTAGGTCTCTAATTTAAAAAAATGCACAGGTTTGGTAGGTTTTCCTAGGTGCCGGCTGAGCTAGAGGCCAAATTCTACAGGTAGGCACTTTGTAAAAAACACCTCTGTTTTCTTTCAAAAAATGTGATGTGTTCACGTTGTGTTTTGGGGCATTTTCTGTCACGGGCACTAGGCCTACCCACACAAGTGAGGTATCATTTTTATCGGGAGACTTGGCGGAACGCTGGGTGGAAGGAAATTTGTGGCTCCTGTCCGATTCCAGAACTTTCCGTCACCGAAATGTGAGGAAAACGTGTTCTTTTAGCCAAATTTTGAGGTTTGCAAAGGATTCTGGGTTACAGAACCTGGTCAGAGCCCCACAAGTCACCCCATCTTGGATTCCCCTAGGTCTCTAGTTTTCAAAAATGCACAGGTTTGGTAGGTTTCCCAGGTGCCGGCTGAGCTAGAGGCGAAAATCTACAGGTAGGCACTTTGCAAAAAACACCTCTGTTTTCTTTCAAAAAATTTGATGTGTCCACGTTGTGTTTTGGGGCATTTCCTGTCACGGACGCTAGGCCTACCCACACAAGTGAGGTATCATTTTTATCGGGAGACTTGTGGCACCGCTGGGTGAAAGGAAATTTGTTGCTCCTCTTAGATTCCAGAACTTTCTGTCACCGAAATGTGAGGAAAACTTGTTTTTTTTAGCCAGATTTTGAGGTTTGCAAAGCATTCTGGGTAACAGAACCTGGTCAGAGCCCCACAAGTCACCCCATCTTGGATTCCCCTAGGTCTCTGGTTTTAAAAATGCACAGGTTTGGTAGGTTTCCCTAGGTGCCAGCTGAGCTAGAGGCCAAAATCTACAGGTAGGCAGTTTGTAAAAAACACCTCTGTTTTCTTTAAAAAAAATGTGATGTGTTCACATTGTGTTTTGGGGCGTTTTCTGTCACGGGCGCTAGGCCTACCCACACAAGTGAGGTATCATATTTATCGGGAGACTTGGCCGAACGCTGGGTGGAAGGAAATTTGAGGCTCCTATCCGATTCCAGAACTGTCTGTCACCGAAATGTGAGGAAAATGTGTTTTTTTAACCAAAATTTGAGGTTTGCAAAGGATTCTGGGTAACAGAACCTGGTCAGAGCCCCACAAGTCACCCCATCCTGGATTTCCCTAGGTCTCTAGTTTTAAAAAATGCACAGGTTTGGTAGGTTTCCCTAGGTACTGGCTGAGCTAGAGGCCAAACTCTACAGGTAGGCACTTTGCAAAAAACACCTCTGTTTTCTTTCAAAAAATGTGATGTGTTCACGTTGTGTTTTGGGGCATTTACTGTCACGGGCGCTAGGCCTACCCACACAAGTGAGGTATCATTTTTATCGGGAGACTTGGCGGAACGCTGGGTGGAAGGAAATGTGTGGCTCCTATCCGGTTCCAGAACTTTCTGTCACCGAAATGTGAGGAAAACGTGTTTTGTTAGCCAAATTTTGAGGTTTGCAAAGGATTCTGTGTAACAGAACCTGGTCAGAGCCCCACAAGTCACCCCATCTTGGATTCCCCTAGGTCTCTAGTTTTAAAAAATGCACAGGTTTGGTAGGTTTCCCTTGGTGCTGGCTGAGCTAGAGGCCAAGATCTACAGGTAGGCACTTTGCAAAAAACACCTCTGTTTTCTTTCAAAAAAAGTGATGTGTCCACGTTGTGTTTTGGGGTATTTCCTGTCACGGGCGCCAGGCCTACCCACACAAGTGAGGTATCATTTTTATCGGGAGGCTTGGGGCAACGCTGGGTGGAAGGAAATTTGTGGCTCCTCTCAGATTCCAGAACTTTCTGTCACCGAAATGTGAGGAAAACTTGTTTTTTTAGCCAAAGTTTGAGGTTTGCAAAGGATTCTGGGTAACAGAACCTGGTCAGAGCCCCACAAGTCACCCCATCTTGGATTCCCCTAGGTCTCTGGTTTTAAAAAATGCACAGGTTTGGTAGGTTTCCCTAGGTGCCAGCTGAGCTAGAGGCCAAAATCTACAGGTAGGCAGTTTGTAAAAAACACCTCTGTTTTCTTTAAAAAAAATGTGATGTGTTCACATTGTGTTTTGGGGCGTTTTCTGTCACGGGCGCTAGGCCTAGCCACACAAGTGAGGTATCATATTTATCGGGAGACTTGGCCGAACGCTGGGTGGAAGGAAATTTGAGGCTCCTATCCGATTCCAGAACTGTCTGTCACCGAAATGTGAGGAAAACGTGTTTTTTTAGCCACATTTTTTGAGGTTTGCAAAGGATTCTGGGTAGCAGAACCTGGTCAGAGCCCCACAAGTCCCCCCATCTTGGATTTCCCTAGGTCTCTAGTTTTCAAAAATTGCACAGGTTTGGTAGGTTTTCCTAGGTGCCGGCTGAGCTAGAGGCCAAATTCTACAGGTAGGCACTTTGCAAAAAACACCTCTGTTTTCTTTCAAAAAATGTGATGTGTTCACGTTGTGTTTTGGGGCATTTTCTGTCACGGGCACTAGGCCTACCCACACAAGTGAGGTATCATTTTTATCGGGAGACTTGGCGGAACGCTGGGTGGAAGGAAATTTGTGGCTCCTATCCGATTCCAGAACTTTCCGTCACCGAAATGTGAGGAAAACGTGTTCTTTTAGCCAAATTTTGAGGTTTGCAAAGGATTCTGGGTTACAGAACCTGGTCAGAGCCCCACAAGTCACCCCATCTTGGATTCCCCTAGGTCTCTAGTTTTCAAAAATGCACAGGTTTGGTAGGTTTCCCAGGTGCCGGCTGAGCTAGAGGCGAAAATCTACAGGTAGGCACTTTGCAAAAAACACCTCTGTTTTCTTTCAAAAAATTTGATGTGTCCACGTTGTGTTTTGGGGCATTTCCTGTCACGGACGCTAGGCCTACCCACACAAGTGAGGTATCATTTTTATAGGGAGACTTGGGGCAACGCTGGGTGGAAGGAAATTTGTGGCTCCTCTTAGATTCCAGAACTTTCTGTCACCGAAATGTGAGGAAAACTTGTTTTTTTAGCCAAATTTTGAGGTTTGCAAAGCATTCTGGGTAACAGAACCTGGTCAGAGCCCCACAAGTCACCCCATCTTGGATTCCCCTAGGTCTCTGGTTTTAAAAAATGCACAGGTTTGGTAGGTTTCCCTAGGTGCCAGCTGAGCTAGAGGCCAAAATCTACAGGTAGGCAGTTTGTAAAAAACACCTCTGTTTTCTTTAAAAAAAATGTGATGTGTTCACATTGTGTTTTGGGGCGTTTTCTGTCACGGGCGCTAGGCCTACCCACACAAGTGAGGTATCATATTTATCGGGAGACTTGGCCGAACGCTGGGTGGAAGGAAATTTGAGGCTCCTATCCGATTCCAGAACTGTCTGTCACCGAAATGTGAGGAAAACGTGTTTGTTTAGCCAAATTTTGAGGTTTGCTAAGGATTCTGTGTAACAGAACCTGGTCAGAGCCCCACAAGTCACCCCATCTTGATTCCCCTAGGTCTCTAGTTTTCAAAAATGCACAGGTTTGGTAGGTTTCCCTAGGTGCTGGCTGAGCTAGAGGCCAAAATCTACAGTTAGGCAGTTTGTAAAAAACACCTCTGTTTTCTTTCAAAAAATGTGATGTGTCCACGTTGTGTTTTGGGGCATTTCCTGTCACGGACGCTAGGCCTACCCATACAAGTGAGGTATCATTTTTATCGGGAGACTTGGGGCAACGCTGGGTGGAAGGAAATTTGTGGCTCCTCTTAGATTCCAGAACTTTCTGTCACCGAAATGTGAGGAAAACTTGTTTTTTTAGCCAAATTTTGAGGTTTGCAAAGCATTCTGGGTAACAGAACCTGGTCAGAGCCCCACAAGTCACCCCATCTTGGATTCCCCTAGGTCTCTGGTTTTAAAAAATGCACAGGTTTGGTAGGTTTCCATAGGTGCCAGCTGAGCTAGAGGCCAAAATCTACAGGTAGGCAGTTTGTAAAAAACACCTCTGTTTTCTTTAAAAAAATGTGATGTGTCCTCGTTGTGTTTTGGGGCACTTCCTGTCACGGGAACTAGGCCTACCCACCCAAGTGAGGTATCATTTTTATCGGGAGACTTGGGGCAACGCTGGGTGGAAGGAAATCTGTGGCTCCTCTCAGATTCCAGAACTTTCTGTCACCGAAATGTGAGGAAAATGTGTTTTTTTAACCAGAATTTGAGGTTTGCAAAGGATTCTGGGTAACAGAACCTGGTCAGAGCCCCACAAGTCACCCCATCCTGGATTTCCCTAGGTCTCTAGTTTAAAAAAATGCACAGGTTTGGTAGGTTTCCCTAGGTACTGGCTGAGCTAGAGGCCAAACTCTACAGGTAGGCACTTTGCAAAAAACACCTCTGTTTTCTTTCAAAAAATGTGATGTGTTCACGTTGTGTTTTGGGGCATTTTCTGTCACGGGCGCTAGGCCTACCCACACAAGTGAGGTATCATTTTTATCGGGAGACTTGGCGGAACGCTGGGTGGAAGGAAATGTGTGGCTCCTATCCGGTTCCAGAACTTTCTGTCACCGAAATGTGAGGAAAACGTGTTTTGTTAGCCAAATTTTGAGGTTTGCAAAGGATTCTGTGTAACAGAACCTGGTCAGAGTCCCACAAGTCACCCCATCTTGGATTCCCCTAGGTCTCTAGTTTTAAAAAATGCACAGGTTTGGTAGGTTTCCCTTGGTGCTGGCTGAGCTAGAGGCCAAGATCTACAGGTAGGCACTTTGCAAAAAACACCTCTGTTTTCTTTCAAAAAAAGTGATGTGTCCACGTTGTGTTTTGGGGTATTTCCTGTCACGGGCGCCAGGCCTACCCACACAAGTGAGGTATCATTTTTATCGGGAGGCTTGGGGCAACGCTGGGTGGAAGGAAATTTGTGGCTCCTCTCAGATTCCAGAACTTTCTGTCACCGAAATGTGAGGAAAACTTGTTTTTTTAGCCAAAGTTTGAGGTTTGCAAAGGATTCTGGGTAACAGAACCTGGTCAGAGCCCCACAAGTCACCCCATCTTGGATTCCCCTAGGTCTCTAATTTTAAAAAATGCACAGGTTTGGTAGGTTTACCGAGGTGCCGGCTGAGCTAGAGACCAAAATATACAGGTAGGCACATTGCACAAACACCTCTGTTTTCTTTAAAAAAATGTGATGTGTTCACGTTGTGTTTTGGGGCGTTTTCTGTCACGGGCGCTAGGCCTACCCACACAAGTGAGGTATCATATTTATCGGGAGACTTGGCCGAACGCTGGGTAGAAGGAAATTTGAGGCTCCTATCCGATTCCAGAACTGTCTGTCACCGAAATGTGAGGAAAACGTGTTTGTTTAGCCAAATTTTGAGGTTTGCTAAGGATTCTGTGTAACAGAACCTGGTCAGAGCCCCACAAGTCACCCCATCTTGATTCCCCTAGTTCTCTAGTTTTCAAAAATGCACAGGTTTGGTAGGTTTCCCTAGGTGCTGGTTGAGCTAGAGGCCAAAATCTACAGGTAGGCAGTTTGTAAAAAACACCTCAGCTTTCTTTAAAAAAATGTGATGTGTCCACGTTGTTTTTTGGGGTATTTCCTGTCACGGGCGCCAGGCCTACCCACACAAGTGAGGTATCATTTTTATCGGGAGGCTTGGGGCAACGCTGGGTGGAAGGAAATTTGTGGCTGCTCTCAGATTCCAGAACTTTCTGTCACCGAAATGTGAGGAAAACGTGTTTTGTTAGCCAAAGTTTGAGGTTTGCAAAGGATTCTGGGTAACAGAACCTGGTCAGAGCCCCAAAAGTCACCCCATCTTGGATTGCCCTAGGTCTCTAATTTTAAAAAATGCACAGGTTTGGTAGGCTTACCTAGGTGCCGGCTGAGCTAGAGACCAAAATCTACAGGTAGGCACATTGCACAAACACCTCTGTTTTCTTTAAAAAAATGTGATGTGTTCACGTTGTGTTCTGGGGCGTTTTCTGTCACGGGCGCTAGGCCTACCCACACAAGTGAGGTATCATTTTTATCGGGGGCTTGGGGCAACGCTGGGTGGAAGGAAATTTGTGGCTCCTCTCAGATTCCAGAACTTTCTGTCACCGAAATGTGAGGAAAACTTGTTTCTTTAGCCAAAGTTTGAGGTTTGCAAAGGATTCTGGGTAACAGAACCTGGTCAGAGCCCCACAAGTCACCCCATCTTGGATTCCCCTAGGTCTCTAATTTAAAAAAATGCACAGGTTTGGTAGGTTTCCCTAGGTGTGGCTGAGCTAGAGGCCAAAATCTACAGGTAGGCAGTTTGTAAAAAACACCTCTGTTCTCTTTCAAAAAATGTGATGTGTCCACGTTGTGTTTTTGGGCATTTCCTGTCACGGGCACTAGGCCTACCCACCCAAGTGAGGTATCATTTTTATCGGGAGACGTGGGGCAACGCTGGGTAGAAGGAAATCTGTGGCTCCTCTCAGATTCCAGAACTTTCTGTCACCGAAATGTGAGGAAAAGGTGTTTTTAAGCCACATTTTTTGAGGTTTGCAACGGATTCTGGGTAACAGAACCTGGTCAGAGCCCCACAATCACCCCATCTTGATTCCCCTAGGTCTCTAGTTTTCAAAAATGCACAGGTTTGGTAGGGTTCCCTAGGTGCCGGCTGAGCTAGAGGCCAAAATCATCATGTAGGCAGTTTGTAAAACACACCTCTGTTTTCTTTCAAAAAATGTGATGTGTCCACGTTGTGTTTTGGGGCATTTCCTGTCACGGACGCTAGGCCTACCCACACAAGTGAGGTATCATTTTTATCAGGAGACTTGGGGCAACGCTGGGTGGAAGGAAATTTGTGGCTCCTCTTAGATTCCAGAACTTTCTGTCACCGAAATGTGAGGAAAACTTGTTTTTTTAGCCAAATTTTGAGGTTTGCAAAGCATTCTGGGTAACAGAACCTGGTCAGAGCCCCACAAGTTACCCCATCTTGGATTCCCCTAGGTCTCTGGTTTTAAAAAATGCACAGGTTTGGTAGGTTTCCCTAGGTGCCGGCTGAGCTAGAGGCCAAAATCTACAGGTAGGCAGTTTGTAAAAAACACCTCTGTTTTCTTTCAAAAAATGTGATGTGTCCTCGTTGTGTTTTGAGGCATTTCCTGTCACTGGAACTAGGCCTACCCACCCAAGTGAGGTATCATTTTTATCGGGAGACTTGGGGCAACGCTGGGTAGAAGGAAATCTGTGGCTCCTCTCAGATTCCAGAACTTTCTGTCACCGAAATGTGAGGAAAACGTGTTTTTTTAACCAAAATTTGAGGTTTGCAAAGGATTCTGGGTAACAGAACCTGGTCAGAGCCCCACAAGTCACCCCATCTTGGATTCCCCTAGGTCTCTAGTTTTAAAAAATGCACAGGTTTGGTAGGTTTCCCTAGGTACTTGCTGAGCTAGAGGCCAAACTCTGCAGGTAGGCACTTTGCAAAAAACACCTTTGTTTTCTTTCAAAAAATGTGATGTGTTCACGTTGTGTTTTGGGGCATTTTCTGTCATGGGCGCTAGGCCTACCCACACAAGTGAGGTATCATTTTTATCGGGAGACTTGGCGGAACGCTGGGTGGAAGGAAATTTGTGGCTCCTATCCGGTTCCAGAACTTTCTGTCACCGAAATGTGAGGAAAACGTGTTTTGTTAGCCAAATTTTGAGGTTTGCAAAGGATTCTGTGTAACAGAACCTGGTCAGAGCCCCACAAGTCACCCCATCTTAGATTCCCCTAGGTCTCTAGTTTTAAAAAATGCACAGGTTTGGTAGGTTTCCCTTGGTGCTGGCTGAGCTAGAGGCCAAGATCTACAGGTAGGCACTTTGCAAAAAACACCTCTGTTTTCTTTAAAAAAAAGTGATGTGTCCACGTTGTGTTTTGGGGTATTTCCTGTCACGGGCGCCAGGCCTACCCACACAAGTGAGGTATCATTTTTATCGGAAGGCTTGGGGCAACGCTGGGTGGAAGGACATTTGTGGCTCCTCTCAGATTCCAGAACTTTCTGTCACCGAAATGTGAGGAAAACTTGTTTTTTTAGCCAAAGTTTGAGGTTTGCAAACGATTCTGGGTAACAGAACCTGGTCAGAGCCCCACAAGTCACCCCATCTTGGATTCCCCTAGGTCTCTAATTTTAAAAAATGCACAGGTTTGGTAGGTTTACCTAGGTGCCGGCTGAGATAGAGACCAAAATCTACAGGTAGGCACATTGCACAAACACCTCTGTTTTCTTTAAAAAAATGTGATGTGTTCACGTTGTGTTCTGGGGTGTTTTCTGTCACGGGCGCTTGGCCTACCCACACAAGTGTGGTATCATTTTTATCGGGAGACTTGGCGGAATGCTGGGTGGAAGGAAATTTGTGACTCCTCTCAGATTCCAGAACTTTCTGTCACCGAAATGTGAGGAAAACTTGTTTCTTTAGCCAAAGTTTGAGGTTTGCAAAGGATTCTGGGTAACAGAACCTGGTCAGAGCCCCACAAGTCACACCATCTTGGATTCCCCTAGGTCTCTAATTTAAAAAAATGCACAGGTTTGGTAGGTTTCCCTAGGTGTGGCTGAGCTAGAGGCCAAAATCTACAGGTAGGCAGTTTGTAAAAAACACCTCTGTTCTCTTTCAAAAAATGTGATGTGTCCACGTTGTGTTTTGGGGCATTTCCTGTCACGGGCACTAGGCCTACCCACCCAAGTGAGGTATCATTTTTATCCGGAGACTTGGGGCAACGCTGGGTAGAAGGAAATCTGTGGCTCCTCTCAGATTCCAGAACTTTCTGTCACAGAAATGTGAGGAAAACGTGTTTTTAAGCCACATTTTTTGAGGTTTGCAACGGATTCTGGGTAACAGAACCTGGTCAGAGCCCCACAATCACCCCATCTTCATTCCCCTAGGTCTCTAGTTTTCAAAAATGCACAGGTTTGGTAGGTTTCCCTAGGTGCCGGCTGAGCTAGAGGCCAAAATCTACAGGTAGGCAGTTTGTTAAAAACACCTCTGTTTTCTTTCAAAAAATGTGATGTGTCCACGTTGTGTTTTGGGGCATTTCCTGTCACGGACGCTAGGCCTACCCACACAAGTGAGGTATCATTTTTATCGGGAGACTTGGGGCAACGCTGGGTGGAAGGAAATTTGTGGCTCCTCTTAGATTCCAGAACTTTCTGTCACCGAAATGTGAGGAAAACTTGTTTCTTTAGCCAAAGTTTGAGGTTTGCAAAGGATTCTGGGTAACAGAACCTGGTCAGAGCCCCACAAGTCACACCATCTTGGATTCCCCTAGGTCTCTAATTTAAAAAAATGCACAGGTTTGGTAGGTTTCCCTAGGTGTGGCTGAGCTAGAGGCCAAAATCTACAGGTAGGCAGTTTGTAAAAAACACCTCTGTTCTCTTTCAAAAAATGTGATGTGTCCACGTTGTGTTTTGGGGCATTTCCTGTCACGGGCACTAGGCCTACCCACCCAAGTGAGGTATCATTTTTATCCGGAGACTTGGGGCAACGCTGGGTAGAAGGAAATCTGTGGCTCCTCTCAGATTCCAGAACTTTCTGTCACAGAAATGTGAGGAAAACGTGTTTTTAAGCCACATTTTTTGAGGTTTGCAACGGATTCTGGGTAACAGAACCTGGTCAGAGCCCCACAATCACCCCATCTTGATTCCCCTAGGTCTCTAGTTTTCAAAAATGCACAGGTTTGGTAGGTTTCCCTAGGTGCCGGCTGAGCTAGAGGCCAAAATCTACAGGTAGGCAGTTTGTTAAAAACACCTCTGTTTTCTTTCAAAAAATGTGATGTGTCCACGTTGTGTTTTGGGGCATTTCCTGTCACGGACGCTAGGCCTACCCACACAAGTGAGGTATCATTTTTATCGGGAGACTTGGGGCAATGCTGGGTGGAAGGAAATTTGTGGCTCCTCTTAGATTCCAGAACTTTCTGTCACCGAAATGTGAAGAAAACTTGTTTTTTTAGCCAAATTTTGAGGTTTGCAAAGCATTCTGGGTAACAGAACCTGGTCAGAGCCCCACAAGTCACCCCATCTTGGATTCCCCTAGGTCTCTGGTTTTAAAAAATGCACAGGTTTGGTAGGTTTCCCTAGGTGCCGGCTGAGCTAGAGGCCAAAATCTACAGGTAGCCAGTTTGTAAAAAACACCTCTGTTTTCTTTCAAAAAATGTGATGTGTCCTCGTTGTGTTTTGGGGCATTTCCTGTCACGGGCACTAGGCCTACCCACCCAAGTTAGGTATAATTTTTTTCGGGAGACTTGGGGCAACGCTGGGTGGAAGGAAATCTGTGGCTCCTCTCAGATTCCAGAACTTTCTGTCACCGAAATGTGAGGAAAACGTGTTTTTTAAACCAAAATTTGAGGTTTGCAAAGGATTCTGGGTAACAGAACCTGGTCAGAGCCCCACAAGTCACCCCATCTTGGATTCCCCTAGGTCTCTAGTTTTCAAAAATGCACAGGTTTGGTAGGTTTCCCTAGGTACTGGCTGAGCTAGAGGCCAAACTCTACAGGTAGGCACTTTGCAAAAAACACCTCTGTTTTCTTTAAAAAAATGTGATGTGTTCACGTTGTGTTTTGGGGAATGTTCTGTCACGGGCGCTAGGCCTACCCACACAAGTGAGGTATCATTTTTATCGGGAGACTTGGCGGAATGCTGGGTGGAAGGAAATGTGTGGCTCCTATACGGTTCCAGAACTTTCTGTCACCGAAATGTGAGGAAAACTTGGTTTTTTAGCCAAAGTTTGAGGTTTGCAAAGGATTCTGGGTAACAGAACCTGGTCAGAGCCCCACAAGTCACCCCATCTTGGATTCCCCTAGGTCTCTAATTTTAAAAAATGCACAGGTTTGGTAGGTTTCCCTAGGTGCCGGCTGAGCTAGAGACCAAAATCTACAGGTAGGCACTTTGCACAAACACCTCTGTTTTCTTTCAAAAAATGTGATGTGTTCACGTTGTGTTCTGGGGCGTTTTCTGTCACGGGCGCTAGGCCTACCCACACAAGTGAGGTATCATTTTTATCAGGAGACTTGGCGGAACGCTGGGTGGAAGGAAATTTGTGGCTCCTCTCAGATTCCAGAACTTTCTGTCACCGAAATGTGAGGAAAACTTGTTTTTTTAGCCAAAGTTTGAGGTTTGCAAAGGATTCTGGGTAACAGAACCTGGTGAGAGCCCCACAAGTCACCCCATCTTGGATTCCCCTAGGTCTCTAATTTAAAAAAATGCACAGGTTTGGTAGGTTTCCCTAGGTGCCGGCTGAGGTAGAGGCCAAAATCTACAGGTAGGCAGTTTGTAAAAAACACCTCTGTTTTCTTTAAAAAAATGTGATGTGTCCACGTTGTGTTTTGGGGCATTTCCTGTCACGGGCACTAGGCCTACCCACCCAAGTGAGGTATCATTTTTATCGGGAGACTTGGGGCAACGCTGTTTAGAAGGAAATCTGTGGCTCCTAGATTCCAGAACTTTCTGTCACCGAAATGTGAGGAAAACGTGTTTTTTAGCCACATTTTGAGGTTTGCAAAGGATTCTGGGTAACAGAACCTGGTCAGAGCCCCACAAGTCACCCCATCTTGGATTCCCCTAGGTCTCTAGTTTTCTAAAATGCACAAGTTTGGTAGGTTTGCCTAGGTGCTGGCTGAGCTAGAGACCAAAATCTACAGGTAGGCAGTTTGTAAAAAACACCTCTGTTTTCTTTAAAAAAATGTGATGTGTCCACGTTGTATTTTGGGGCATTTCCTGTCACGGGCGCTAGCCCTACCCACACAAGTGAGGTATCATTTTTATCAGGAGACTTGGCGGAACGCTGGGTGGAAGGAAATTTGTGGCTCCTCTCAGATTCCAGAACTTTCTGTCAAAGAAATGTGAGGAAAATGTGTTTTTTTAGCCAAATTTTGAGGTTTGCAAAGGATTTTGTGTAACAGAACCTGGTCAGAGCCCCACAAGTCACCCCATCTTGGATTCCCCAAGGTCTCTAGTTTTCAGAAATGCACAGGTTTGGTAGGTTTCCCTAGGTGCCGGCTGAGCTAGAGGCCAAAATCTACAGGTAGGCACTTTGCAAAAAACACCTCTGTTTTCTTTCAAAAAATGTGATGTGTCCACTTTGTGTTTTGGGGCATTTCCTGTCACGGGTGCTAGGCCTACCCACACAAGTGAGGTATCATTTTTATCGGGAGACTTGGGGCAACGCTGGGTGGAAGGAAATTTGTGGCACCTCTTAGATTCCAGAACTTTCTGTCACCGAAATGTGAGGAAAATTGGTTTTTTTAGCCAAATTTTGAGGTTTGCAAAGCATTCTGGGTAACAGAACCTGGTCAGAGCCCCACAAGTCACCCCATCTTGGATTCCCCTAGGTCTCTAGTTTTCTAAAATGCACAGGTTGGGTAGGTTTCCCTAGGTGCTGGCTGAGCTAGAGACCGAAATATACAGGTAGGCACTTTGCAAAAAACACCTCTATTTTCTTTTAAAAAATGTGATGCGTCCATGTTGTGTTTTGGGGCATTTCCGGTCACGGGCGCTAGGCCTACCCACACAAGTGAGATATCATTGTTATCGGGAGACTTGGCGGAACGCTGGGCGGAAGGAAATTTGTGGCTCCTCTCAGATTCCAGAACTGTCTGTCACCGAAATGTGAGGAAACCGTGTTTGTTTAGCCAAATTTTGAGGTTTGCAAAGGATTCTGTGTAACAGAACCTGGTCAGAGCCCCACAAGTCACCCCATCTTGGATTCCCCAAGGTCTCTAGTTTTCAGAAATGCACAGGTTTGGTAGGTTTCCCTAGGTGCCGGCTGAGCTAGAGGCCAAAATCTACAGGTAGGCAGTTTGTAAAAAACACCTCTGTTTTCTTTCAAAAAATGTGATGTGTCCACGTTGTGTTTTGGGGCATTTCCTGTCACGGACGCTAGGCCTACCCACACAAGTGAGGTATCATTTTTATCGGGAGACTTGTGGCACCGCTGGGAGGAAGGAAATTTGTTGCTCCTCTTAGATTCCAGAACTTTCTGTCACCGAAATGTGAGGAAAACTTGTTTTTTTAGCCAAATTTTGAGGTTTGCAAAGGATTCTAGGTAACAGAACCTGGTCAGAGCCCCACAAGTCACCCCATCTTGGATTCCCCTAGGTCTCTAGTTTTCAAAAATGCACAGGTTTGGTAGGTTTCCCTAGGTACTGGCTGAGCTAGAAGCCAAACTCTACAGGTAGGCACCTTGCAAAAAACACCTCTGTTTTCTTTCAAAAAATGTGATGTGTTCACATTGTGTTTTGGGGCGTTTTCTGTCACGGGCGTTAGGCCTACCCACACAAGTGAGGTATCATATTTATCGGGAGACTTGGCGGAATGCTGGGTGGAAGGAAATTTTAGGATCCTATCCGATTCCAGAACTGTCTGTCACCGAAATGTGAGGAAAACGTGTTTGTTTAGCCAAATTTTGAGGTTTGCAAAGGATTCTGTGTAACAGAACCTGGTCAGAGCCCGACAAGTCACCCCATCTTGATTCCCCTAGGTCTCTAGTTTTAAAAAATGCACAGGTTTGGTAGGTTTCCCTAGGTGCCGGCTGAGCTAGAGGCCAAAATCTACAGGTAGGCAGTTTGTAAAAAACACCTCTGTTTTCTTTAAAAAAATGTGATGTGTCCACGTTGTGTTTTGGGGCATTTCCTGTCACGGACGCTAGGCCTACCCACACAAGTGAGGTATCATTTTTATCGGGAGACTTGGGGCAATCCTGGGTGGAAGGAAATTTGTGGCTCCTCTTAGATTCCAGAACTTTCTGTCACCGAAATGTGAGGAAAAATTGTTTTTTTAGCCAAATTTTGAGGTTTGCAAAGCATTCTGGGTAACAGAACCTGGTCAGAGCCCCACAAGTCACCCCATCTTGGATTCTCCTAGGTCTCTGGATTTTAAAAAATGCACAGGTTTGGTAGGTTTCCCTAGGTGCCGGCTGAGCTAGAGGCCAAAATCTACAGGTAGGCAGTTTGTAAAAAACACCTCTGTTTCTTTCAAAAAATGTGATGTGTCCTCGTTGTGTTTTGGGGCATTTCCTGTCACGGGCACTAGGCCTACCCACCCAAGTTAGGTATAATTTTTTTCGGGAGACTTGGGGCAACGCTGGGTGGAAGGAAATCTGTGGCTCCTCTCAGATTCCAGAACTTTCTGTCACCGAAATGTGAGGAAAACGTGTTTTTTTAACCAAAATTTGAGCTTTGCAAAGGATTCTGGGTAACAGAACCTGGTCAGAGCCCCACAAGTCACCCCATCTTGGATTCCCCTAGGTCTCTAGTTTTCAAAAATGCACAGGTTTGGTAGGTTTCCCTAGGTACTGGCTGAGCTAGAGGCCAAACTCTACAGGTAGGCACTTTGCAAAAAACACCTCTGTTTTCTTTAAAAAAATGTGATGTGTTCATGTTGTGTTTTGGGGAATTTTCTGTCACGGGCGCTAGGCCTACCCACACAAGTGAGGTATCATTTTTATCGGGAGACTTGGCGGAATGCTGGGTGGAAGGAAATGTGTGGCTCCTATACGGTTCCAGAACTTTCTGTCACCGAAATGTGAGGAAAACTTGGTTTTTTAGCCAAAGTTTGAGGTTTGCAAAGGATTCTGGGTAACAGAACCTGGTCAGAGCCCCACAAGTCACCCCATCTTGGATTCCCCTAGGTCTCTAATTTAAAAAAATGCACAGGTTTGGTAGGTTTCCCTAGGTGCCGGCTGAGCTAGAGACCAAAATCTACAGGTAGGCACTTTGCACAAACACCTCTGTTTTCTTTAAAAAATGTGATGTGTTCACGTTGTGTTCTGGGGCGTTTTCTGTCACGGGCGCTAGGCCTACCCACACAAGTGAGGTATCATTTTTATCGGGAGACTTGGCGGAACGCTGGGTGGAAGGAAATTTGTGGCTCCTCTCAGATTCCAGAACTTTCTATCACCGAAATGTGAGGAAAACTTGTTTTTTTAGCCAAAGTTTGAGGTTTGCAAAGGATTCTGGGTAACAGAACCTGGTGAGAGCCCCACAAGTCACCCCATCTTGGATTCCCCTAGGTCTCTAATTTAAAAAAATGCACAGGTTTGGTAGGTTTCCCTAGGTGCCGGCTGAGGTAGAGGCCAAAATCTACAGGTAGGCAGTTTGTAAAAAACACCTCTGTTTTCTTTCAAAAAATGTGATGTGTCCACGTTGTGTTTTGGGGCATTTCCTGTCACGGGCACTAGGCCTACCCACCCAAGTGAGGTATCATTTTTATCGGGAGACTTGGGGCAACGCTGTTTAGAAGGAAATCTGTGGCTCCTAGATTCCAGAACTTTCTGTCACCGAAATGTGACGAAAACGTGTTTTTTAGCCACATTTTTTGAGGTTTGCAAAGGATTCTGGGTAACAGAACCTGGTCAGAGCCCCACAAGTCCCCCCATCTTGGATTTCCCTAGGTCTCTAGTTTTCAAAAATGCACAGGTTTGGTAGGTTTTCCTAGGTGCCGGCTGAGCTAGAGACCAAAATATACAGGTAGGCACTTTGCAAAAAACACCTCTATTTTCTTTAAAAAAATGTGATGTGTCCACGTTGTGTTTTGGGGCATTTCCTGTCACGGGCACTAGGCCTACCCACACAAGTGAGGTATCATTTTTATTGGGAGACTTGGCGGAACGCTGGGCGGAAGGATATTTGTGGCTCCTATCCGATTCCAGAACTTTCCGTCACCGAATTGTGAGGAAAACGTGTTCTTTTCGCCAAATTTTGAGGTTTGCAAAGGATTCTGGGTTACAGAACCTGGTCAGAGTCCCACAAGTCACCCCATCTTGGATTCCCCTAGGTCTCTAATTTTAAAAAATGTACAGGTTTGGTACGTTTCCCTAGGTGCCGGCTGAGCTAGAGACCAAAATCTACAGGTAGGCACTTTGCACAAACACCTCTGTTTTCTTTAAAAAAATGTGATGTGTTCACGTTGTGTTCTAGGGCGTTTTCTGTCACGGGCGCTAGGCCTACCCACACAAGTGAGGTATCATTTTTATCAGGAGACTTGGCGGAACGCTGGGTAGAAGGAAATTTGTGGCTCCTCTCAGATTCCAGAACTTTCTGTCACCGAAATGTGAGGAAAACTTGTTTTTTTAGCCAAAGTTTGAGGTTTGCAAAGGATTCTGGTTAACAGACCCTGGTCAGAGCCCCACAAGTCACCCCATCTTGGATTCCCCTAGGTCTCTAATTTTAAAAAATGCACAGTTTTGGTAGGTTTCCCTAGGTGCCGGCTGAGCTAGAGGCCAAAATCTACAGGTAGGCAGATTGTAAAAAACACCTCTGTTTTCTTTAAAAAAATGTGATGTGTCCACGTTGTGTTTTGGGGCATTTCCTGTCACGGGCGCTAGCCCTACCCACACAAGTGAGGTATCATTTTTATCAGGAGACTTGGCGGAACGCTGGGTGGAAGGAATTTTGTGGCTCCTCTCAGATTCAAGAACTTTCTGTCACCGAAATGTGAGGAAAACGTTTTTTTTAGCCAAAGTTTGAGGTTTGCAAAGGATTCTGGGTAACAGAACCTGGTCAGAGCCCCACAAGTCACCCCATCTTAGATTTCCCTAGGTCTCTAGTTTTCAAAAATGCACAGGTTTGGTAGGTTTCCCTAGGTGCCGGCGGAGCCAGAGGCCAAAATCTACAGGTAGGCAGTTTGTAAAAAACACCTCTGTTTTCTTTAAAAAAATGTGATGTGTCCACGTTGTGTTTTGGGGCATTTCCTGTCACGGGCACTAGGCCTACCCACCCAAGTGAGGTATCATTTTTATCGGGAGACTTGGGGCAACGCTGGGTAGAAGGAAATCTGTGACTCCTCTCAGATTCCAGAACTTTCTGTCACCGAAATGTGAGGAAAACGTGTTTTTTTAGCCAAATTTTTTTAGGTTTGCAAAGGATTCTGGGTAACAGAACCTGGTCAGAGCCCCACAAGTCCCCCCATCTTGGATTTCCCTAGGTCTCTAGTTTTCAAAAATGCACAGCTTTGGTAGGTTTTCCTAGGTGCCGGCTGAGCTAGAGGCCAAATTCTACAGATAGGCACTTTGCAAAAAAACACCTCTGTTTTCTTTCAAAAAATGTGACGTGTTCACGTTGTGTTTTGGGGCATTTTCTGTCAAGGGCACTAGGCCTACCCACACAAGTGAGGTATCATTTTTATCGGGAGACTTGGCAGAACACTGGGTGGAAGGAAATTTGTGGCTCCTATCCGATTCCAGAACTTTCTGTCACCGAAATGTGAGGAAAACGTGTTCTTTTAGCCAAATTTTGAGGTTTGCAAAGGATTCTGGGTTACAGAACCTGGTCAGAGCCCCACAAGTCACCCCATCTTGGATTCCCCCAGGTCTCTAGTATTAAAAAATGCACAGGTTTGGTTGGTTTCCCTAGATGCCGGCTGAGCTAGAGGCGAAAATCTACAGGTAGACACTTTGCAAAAAACACCTCTGTTTTCTTTCAAAAAATGTGATGTGTCCACGTTGTGTTTTGGGGCATTTCCTGTCACGGACGCTAGGCCTACCCACTCAAGTGAGGTATCATTTTTATCGGGAGACTTGTGACTCTGCTGGGTGGAAGGAAATTTGTGGCTCCTCTCAGATTCAAGAACTTTCTGTCACCGAAATGTGAGGAAAACGTGTTTTTTTAGCCAAATTTTGAGGTTTGCAACGGATTCTGGGTAACAGAACCTGGTCAGAGCCGCACAAGTCACCCCATCTTGGATTTCCCTAGGTCTCTAGTTTTCACAAATGCACAGGTTTGGTAGGTTTCCCTAGGTGCCGGGTGAGCTAGAGGCCAAACTCCACAGGTAGGCACTTTGTAAAAAACACCTCTGTTTTCTTTAAGAAAATGTGATGTGTTCACGTTGTGTTTTGGGGCGTTTTCTGTCACGGGCGCTAGGACTACCCACACAAGTGAGGTATCATTTTTATCGGGAGACTTGGCGGAATGCTGGGTTGCAGGAAATTTGTGGCTCCTATCCGATTCCAGAACTTTCTGTCACCGAAATGTGAGGAAAACGTGTTTTTTTTGCCAAATTTTGAGGTTTGCAAAGGATTCTGTGTAAGAGAACCTGGTCAGAGCCCCACAAGTCACCCCATCTTGGATTCCCCTAGGTCTCTAGTTTTCACAAATGCACAGGTTTGGTAGGTTTTCCTAGGTGCCGGCTGAGCTAGAGGCCAAAATCTACAGGTAGGCAGTTTGAAAAAAAAACCTCTGTTTTCGTTAAAAAAATGTGATGTGTCCACGTTGTGTTTTGGGGCATTTCCTGTCACGGGCACTGGGCCTACCCACCCAAGTGAGGTATCATTTTTATCGGGAGACTTGGGGCAACGCTGGGTAGAAGGAATTCTGTGGCTCCTCTCAGATTCCAGAACTTTCTATCACCGAAATGTGAGGAAAACGTGTTTTTTTAACCACAATTTGAGGTTTGCAAAGGATTCTGGGTAACAGAACCTGGTCAGAGCCCCACAAGTCTCCCCATCTTGGATTCCCCTAGGTCTCTAGTTTTCAAAAATGCACAGGTTTGGTAGGTTTCCCTAGGTACTGGCTGAGCTAGAGGCCAAACTCTGCAGGTAGGCACTTTGGAAAAAACACCTCTGTTTTCTTTCAAAAAATGTGATGTGTTCACGTTGTGTTTTGGGGCATTTCCTGTGACGGGCACTAGGCCTACCCACCCAAGTGAGGTATCATTTTTATCGGGAGACTTGGGGCAATGCTGGTTAGAAGGAAATCTGTGGCTCCTCTCAGATTCCAGAACTTTCTGTCACTGAAATTTGAGGAAAACATGTTTTTTTAACCAAAATTTGAGGTTTGCAAAGGATTCTGGGTTACAGAACCTGGTCAGAGCCCCACAAGTCACCCCATCTTGGATTCCCCCAGGTCTCTAGTATTAAAAAATGCACAGGTTTGGTTGGTTTCCCTAGATGCCGGCTGAGCTAGAGGCGAAAATCTACAGGTAGACACTTTGCAAAAAACACCTCTGTTTTCTTTCAAAAAATGTGATGTGTCCACGTTGTGTTTTGGGGCATTTCCTGTCACGGACGCTAGGCCTACCCACTCAAGTGAGGTATCATTTTTATCGGGAGACTTGTGACTCCGCTGGGTGGAAGGAAATTTGTGGCTCCTCTCAGATTCAAGAACTTTCTGTCACCGAAATGTGAGGAAAACGTGTTTTTTTAGCCAAATTTTGAGGTTTGCAACGGATTCTGGGTAACAGAACCTGGTCAGAGCCGCAAAAGTCACCCCATCTTGGATTTCCCTAGGTCTCTAGTTTTCACAAATGCACAGGTTTGGTAGGTTTCCCTAGGTGCCGGCTGAGCTAGAGGCCAAACTCCACAGGTAGGCACTTTGTAAAAAACACCTCTGTTTTCTTTAAGAAAATGTGATGTGTTCACGTTGTGTTTTGGGGCGTTTTCTGTCACGGGCGCTAGGACTACCCACACAAGTGAGGTATAATTTTTATCGGGAGACTTGGCGGAATGCTGGGTTGCAGGAAATTTGTGGCTCCTATCCGATTCCAGAACTTTCTGTCACCGAAATGTGAGGAAAACGTGTTTTTTTTTGCCAAATTTTGAGGTTTGCAAAGGATTCTGTGTAAGAGAACCTGGTCAGAGCCCCACAAGTCACCCCATCTTGGATTCCCCTAGGTCTCTAGTTTTCACAAATGCCCAGGTTTGGTAGGTTTTCCTAGGTGCCGGCTGAGCTAGAGGCCAAAATCTACAGGTAGGCAGTTTGTAAAAAACACCTCTGTTTTCGTTAAAAAAATGTGATGTGTCCACGTTGTGTTTTGGGGCATTTCCTGTCACGGGCACTGGGCCTACCCACCCAAGTGAGGTATCATTTTTATCGGGAGACTTGGGGCAACGCTGGGTAGAAGGAATTCTGTGGCTCCTCTCAGATTCCAGAACTTTCTATCACCGAAATGTGAGGAAAACGTGTTTTTTTAACCACAATTTGAGGTTTGCAAAGGATTCTGGGTAACAGAACCTGGTCAGAGCCCCACAAGTCTCCCCATCTTGGATTCCCCTAGGTCTCTAGTTTTAAAAAATGCACAGGTTTGGTAGGTTTCCCTAGGTACTGGCTGAGCTAGAGGCCAAACTCTGCAGGTAGGCACTTTGCAAAAAACACCTCTGTTTTCTTTCAAAAAATGTGATGTGTTCACGTTGTGTTTTGGGGCATTTCCTGTGACGGGCACTAGGCCTACCCACCCAAGTGAGGTATCATTTTTATCGGGAGACTTGGGGCAATGCTGGTTAGAAGGAAATCTGTGGCTCCTCTCAGATTCCAGAACTTTCTGTCACTGAAATTTGAGGAAAACATGTTTTTTTAACCAAAATTTGAGGTTTGCAAAGGATTCTGGGTAACAGAACCTGGTCAGAGCCCCACAAGTCACCCCATCTTGGATTCCCCTAGGTCTCTAGTTTTCACAAATGCACAGGTTTGGTAGGTTTCCCTAGGTGCCGGCTGAGCTAGAGGCAAAAATCTACAGGTAGGCAGTTTGTAAAAAACACCTCTGTTTTCTTTTAAAAAATGTGATGCATCCACGTTGTGTTTTGGGGCATTTCCTGTCATGGGCACTAGGCCTACCCACCCAAGTGAGGTATCATTTTTATCGGGAGACTTAGGGCAACCCTGGGTAGATGGCAATCTGTGGCTCATTTCAGATTCCAGAACTTTCTGTCACCAAAATGTGAGGAAAACATGTTTTTTTAACCAAAATTTGAGTTTTACAAAGGATTCTGGGTAACAGAACCTGGTCAGAGCCCCACAAGTCACCCCATCTTGGATTCCCCTAGGTCTCTAGTTTTAAAAAATGCACAGGTTTGGTAGGTTTCCCTAGATGCCGGCTGAGCTAGAGACCAAAAACTACAGGTAGGCACTTTGCAAAAAACACCTCTGTTTTCTTTAAAAAAAATGTGATGTGTTCACGTTGTGTTTTGGGGCATTTTCTGTCACGGGCACTAGGCCTACCCACCCAAGTGAGGTATCATTTTTATCGGGAGACTTGGGGCAACGCTGGGTAGAAGGAAATCTGTGGCTCCTCTCAGATTCCAGAACGTTCTGTCACTGAAATTTGAGGAAAACGTGTTTTTTTAGCCAAATTTTGAGGTTTGCAAAGGATTCTGTGTAACAGAACCTGGTCAGAGCCCAACAAGTCACCACATCTTGAATTCTCCTAGGTCTCTAGTTTAAAAAAATGCACAGGTTTGGTAGATTTCCCTAGGTGCCGGCTGAGCTAGATACGAAAACCTACAGGTAGGCAGTTTGCAAAAAACACCTCTATTTTCTTTCAAAAAATGTGATGTGTCCACGTTGTGTTTTGGGGCATTTCCTATCACGGACGCTAGGCCTACCCACACAAGTGGGGTATCATTTTTATCAGGAGGCTTGTGGCACCGCTGGGTGGAAGGAAATTTGTGGCTCCTCTCAGATTCCAGAACTTTCTGTCACCGAAATGTGAGGAAAACTTGTTTTTTTAGCGAAAATTATGAGGTTTGCAAAGGATTCTGGGTAACAGAACCTGGTCAGAGCCCCACAAGTCACCCCATCTTGGATTCCCCTAGGTCTCTAGTTTTCAAAAATGCACAGGTTTGGTAGGTTTCCCTAGGCACTGGCTGAGCTAGAGGCCAAACTCTACAGGTAGGCACTTTGCAAAAAACACCTCTGTTTTCTTTCAAAAAAAGTGATGTGTCCACATTGTGTTTTGGGGCATTTCCTGTCACGGGCGCTAGGCCTACCCACACAAGTGAGGTATAATTTTTATCGGGAGACTTGGAGGAATGCTGGGTGGAAGGAAATTTGTGGCTCCTATCCGATTCCAGAACTTTATGTCACCGAAATGTGAGGAAAATGTGTTTTTTAGCCAAATTTTGAGGTTTGCAAGGAATTCTGTGTAACAGAACCTGGTCAGAGCCCCACAAGTCACCCCATCTTGGATTCCCCTAGGTCTCTAGTTTTCAAAAATGCACAGGTTTGGTAGGTTTCCCTAGGTGCCGGCTGAGCTAGAGGCCAAAATCTACAGGTAGGCAGTTTGTAAAAAACACCTCTGTTTTCTTTAAAAAAATGTGATGTGTCCACGTTGTGTTTTGGGGCATTTCCTGCCACGGGCACTAGGCCTACCCACCCAAGTGAGGTATCATTTTTATCGGGAGACTTGGGGCAACGCTGGGTAGAGGTAAATCTGTGGCTCCTCTCAGATTCCAGAACTTTCTGTCACCGAAATATAAGGAAAACGTGTTTTTTTAACCAAAATTTGAGGTTTGCAAAGGATTCTGAGTAACAGAACCTGGTCAGAGCCCCACAAGTCACCCCATCTTGGATTCCCCTAGGTCTCTAGTTTTCAAAAATGCACAGGTTTGGTAGGTTTCCCTAGCTACTGGCTGAGCTAGAGGCCAAACTCTGCAGGTAGGCACTTTGGAAAAAACACCTCTGTTTTCTTTCAAAAAATGTGATGTGTTCACGTTGTGTTTTGGGGCATTTCCTGTGACGGGCACTAGGCCTACCCACCCAAGTGAGGTATCATTTTTATCGGGAGACTTGGGGCAATGCTGGTTAGAAGGAAATCTGTGGCTCCTCTCAGATTCCAGAACTTTCTGTCACTGAAATTTGAGGAAAACATGTTTTTTTAACCAAAATTTGAGGTTTGCAAAGGATTCTGGGTTACAGAACCTGGTCAGAGCCCCACAAGTCACCCCATCTTGGATTCCCCCAGGTCTCTAGTATTAAAAAATGCACAGGTTTGGTTGGTTTCCCTAGATGCCGGCTGAGCTAGAGGCGAAAATCTACAGGTAGACACTTTGCAAAAAACACCTCTGTTTTCTTTCAAAAAATGTGATGTGTCCACGTTGTGTTTTGGGGCATTTCCTGTCACGGACGCTAGGCCTACCCACTCAAGTGAGGTATCATTTTTATCGGGAGACTTGTGACTCCGCTGGGTGGAAGGAAATTTGTGGCTCCTCTCAGATTCAAGAACTTTCTGTCACCGAAATGTGAGGAAAACGTGTTTTTTTAGCCAAATTTTGAGGTTTGCAACGGATTCTGGGTAACAGAACCTGGTCAGAGCCGCAAAAGTCACCCCATCTTGGATTTCCCTAGGTCTCTAGTTTTCACAAATGCACAGGTTTGGTAGGTTTCCCTAGGTGCCGGCTGAGCTAGAGGCCAAACTCCACAGGTAGGCACTTTGTAAAAAACACCTCTGTTTTCTTTAAGAAAATGTGATGTGTTCACGTTGTGTTTTGGGGCGTTTTCTGTCACGGGCGCTAGGACTACCCACACAAGTGAGGTATAATTTTTATCGGGAGACTTGGCGGAATGCTGGGTTGCAGGAAATTTGTGGCTCCTATCCGATTCCAGAACTTTCTGTCACCGAAATGTGAGGAAAACGTGTTTTTTTTTGCCAAATTTTGAGGTTTGCAAAGGATTCTGTGTAAGAGAACCTGGTCAGAGCCCCACAAGTCACCCCATCTTGGATTCCCCTAGGTCTCTAGTTTTCACAAATGCCCAGGTTTGGTAGGTTTTCCTAGGTGCCGGCTGAGCTAGAGGCCAAAATCTACAGGTAGGCAGTTTGTAAAAAACACCTCTGTTTTCGTTAAAAAAATGTGATGTGTCCACGTTGTGTTTTGGGGCATTTCCTGTCACGGGCACTGGGCCTACCCACCCAAGTGAGGTATCATTTTTATCGGGAGACTTGGGGCAACGCTGGGTAGAAGGAATTCTGTGGCTCCTCTCAGATTCCAGAACTTTCTATCACCGAAATGTGAGGAAAACGTGTTTTTTTAACCACAATTTGAGGTTTGCAAAGGATTCTGGGTAACAGAACCTGGTCAGAGCCCCACAAGTCTCCCCATCTTGGATTCCCCTAGGTCTCTAGTTTTCAAAAATGCACAGGTTTGGTAGGTTTCCCTAGGTACTGGCTGAGCTAGAGGCCAAACTCTGCAGGTAGGCACTTTGCAAAAAACACCTCTGTTTTCTTTCAAAAAATGTGATGTGTTCACGTTGTGTTTTGGGGCATTTCCTGTGACGGGCACTAGGCCTACCCACCCAAGTGAGGTATCATTTTTATCGGGAGACTTGGGGCAATGCTGGTTAGAAGGAAATCTGTGGCTCCTCTCAGATTCCAGAACTTTCTGTCACTGAAATTTGAGGAAAACATGTTTTTTTAACCAAAATTTGAGGTTTGCAAAGGATTCTGGGTAACAGAACCTGGTCAGAGCCCCACAAGTCACCCCATCTTGGATTCCCCTAGGTCTCTAGTTTTCACAAATGCACAGGTTTGGTAGGTTTCCCTAGGTGCCGGCTGAGCTAGAGGCAAAAATCTACAGGTAGGCAGTTTGTAAAAAACACCTCTGTTTTCTTTTAAAAAATGTGATGCATCCACGTTGTGTTTTGGGGCATTTCCTGTCATGGGCACTAGGCCTACCCACCCAAGTGAGGTATCATTTTTATCGGGAGACTTAGGGCAACCCTGGGTAGATGGCAATCTGTGGCTCATTTCAGATTCCAGAACTTTCTGTCACCAAAATGTGAGGAAAACATGTTTTTTTAACCAAAATTTGAGTTTTACAAAGGATTCTGGGTAACAGAACCTGGTCAGAGCCCCACAAGTCACCCCATCTTGGATTCCCCTAGGTCTCTAGTTTTAAAAAATGCACAGGTTTGGTAGGTTTCCCTAGATGCCGGCTGAGCTAGAGACCAAAAACTACAGGTAGGCACTTTGCAAAAAACACCTCTGTTTTCTTTAAAAAAAATGTGATGTGTTCACGTTGTGTTTTGGGGCATTTTCTGTCACGGGCACTAGGCCTACCCACCCAAGTGAGGTATCATTTTTATCGGGAGACTTGGGGCAACGCTGGGTAGAAGGAAATCTGTGGCTCCTCTCAGATTCCAGAACGTTCTGTCACTGAAATTTGAGGAAAACGTGTTTTTTTAGCCAAATTT
This sequence comes from Pleurodeles waltl, assembly GCF_031143425.1. Lineage (NCBI taxonomy): Eukaryota > Metazoa > Chordata > Amphibia > Caudata > Salamandridae > Pleurodeles > Pleurodeles waltl. The sequence goes on from NC_090451.1 coordinate 368,244,977, forward strand.
TGAGGTTTGCAAAGGATTCTGTGTAACAGAACCTGGTCAGAGCCCAACAAGTCACCACATCTTGAATTCTCCTAGGTCTCTAGTTTAAAAAAATGCACAGGTTTGGTAGATTTCCCTAGGTGCCGGCTGAGCTAGATACGAAAACCTACAGGTAGGCAGTTTGCAAAAAACACCTCTATTTTCTTTCAAAAAATGTGATGTGTCCACGTTGTGTTTTGGGGCATTTCCTATCACGGACGCTAGGCCTACCCACACAAGTGGGGTATCATTTTTATCAGGAGGCTTGTGGCACCGCTGGGTGGAAGGAAATTTGTGGCTCCTCTCAGATTCCAGAACTTTCTGTCACCGAAATGTGAGGAAAACTTGTTTTTTTAGCGAAAATTATGAGGTTTGCAAAGGATTCTGGGTAACAGAACCTGGTCAGAGCCCCACAAGTCACCCCATCTTGGATTCCCCTAGGTCTCTAGTTTTCAAAAATGCACAGGTTTGGTAGGTTTCCCTAGGCACTGGCTGAGCTAGAGGCCAAACTCTACAGGTAGGCACTTTGCAAAAAACACCTCTGTTTTCTTTCAAAAAAAGTGATGTGTCCACATTGTGTTTTGGGGCATTTCCTGTCACGGGCGCTAGGCCTACCCACACAAGTGAGGTATAATTTTTATCGGGAGACTTGGAGGAATGCTGGGTGGAAGGAAATTTGTGGCTCCTATCCGATTCCAGAACTTTATGTCACCGAAATGTGAGGAAAATGTGTTTTTTAGCCAAATTTTGAGGTTTGCAAGGAATTCTGTGTAACAGAACCTGGTCAGAGCCCCACAAGTCACCCCATCTTGGATTCCCCTAGGTCTCTAGTTTTCAAAAATGCACAGGTTTGGTAGGTTTCCCTAGGTGCCGGCTGAGCTAGAGGCCAAAATCTACAGGTAGGCAGTTTGTAAAAAACACCTCTGTTTTCTTTAAAAAAATGTGATGTGTCCACGTTGTGTTTTGGGGCATTTCCTGCCACGGGCACTAGGCCTACCCACCCAAGTGAGGTATCATTTTTATCGGGAGACTTGGGGCAACGCTGGGTAGAGGTAAATCTGTGGCTCCTCTCAGATTCCAGAACTTTCTGTCACCGAAATATAAGGAAAACGTGTTTTTTTAACCAAAATTTGAGGTTTGCAAAGGATTCTGAGTAACAGAACCTGGTCAGAGCCCCACAAGTCACCCCATCTTGGATTCCCCTAGGTCTCTAGTTTTCAAAAATGCACAGGTTTGGTAGGTTTCCCTAGCTACTGGCTGAGCTAGAGGCCAAACTCTACACGTAGGCACTTTGCAAAAAACACCTCTGTTTTCTTTAAAAAAATGTGATGTGTCCACGATGGGTTTTGGGGCATTTCCTGTCACGGGCGCTAGGCCTACCCACACAAGTGAGGTATCATTTTTATCGGGAGACTTGGGGCAACGCTGGGTGGAAGGAAATTTGTGGCTCCTCTCAGATTCCAGAACTTTCTGTCACCGAAATGTGAGGAAAACTTGTTTTTTTAACCAAAGTTTGAGGTTTGCAAAGGATTCTGGGTAACAGAACCTGGTCAGAGCCCCACAAGTCACCCCATCTTGGATTCCCCTAGGTCTCTAGTTTTAAAAAATGCACAGGTTTGGTATGTTTCCCTAGGTGCCGGCTGAGCTAGAGACCAAAATCTACAGGTAGGCACTTTGCAAAAAACACCTCTGTTTTCTTTCAAAAAATGTGATGTGTTCACGTTGTGTTTTGGGGCATTTTCTGTCACGTGCGCTAGGCCTACCCACACAAGTGAGGTATCATTTTTATCGGGAGACTTGGCGGGACACTGGGTGGAAGGAAATTTGTGGCTCCTATCCGGTTCCAGAACTTTCTGTCACCGAAATGTGAGGAAAACGTGTTTTGTTAGCCAAATTTTGAGGTTTGCAAAGGATTCTGTGTAACAGAACCTGGTCAGAGCCCCACAAGTCACCCCATCTTGGATTCCCCTAGGTCTCTAGTTTTAAAAAATGCACAGGTTTGGTAGGTTTCCCTAGGTGCCGGCTGAGCTAGAGGCCAAAATCTACAGGTAGGCCCTTTGCAAAAAACACCTCGGTTTTCTTTAAAAAAATGTGATGTGTCCACGATGGGTTTTGGGGCATTTCCTGTCACGGGCGCTAGGCCTACCCACACAAGTGAGGTATCATTTTTATCGGGAGACTTGGGGCAACGCTGGGTGGAAGGAAATTTGTGGCTCCTCTCAGATTCCAGAACTTTCTGTCACCGAAATGTGAGGAAAACTTGTTTTTTTAACCAAAGTTTGAGGTTTGCAAAGGATTCTGTGTAACAGAACCTGGTCAGAGCCCCACAAGTCACCCCATCTTGGATTCCCCTAGGTCTCTAGTTTAAAAAAATGCACAGGTTTGGTAGGTTTCCCTAGGTGCCGGCTGAGCTAGAGGCCAAAATCTACAGGTAGGCCCTTTGCAAAAAACACCTCGGTTTTCTTTAAAAAAATGTAATGTGTCCACGATGGGTTTTGGGGCATTTCCTGTCACGGGCGCTAGGCCTACCCACACAAGTGAGGTATCATTTTTATCGGGAGACTTGGGGCAACGCTGGGTGGAAGGAAATTTGTGGCTCCTCTCAGATTCCAGAACTTTCTGTCACCGAAATGTGAGGAAAACTTGTTTTTTTAACCAAAGTTTGAGGTTTGCAAAGGATTCTGGGTAACAGAACCTGGTCAGAGCCCCACAAGTCACCCCATCTTGGATTCCCCTAGGTCTCTAGTTTTAAAAAATGCACAGGTTTGGTATGTTTCCCTAGGTGCCGGCTGAGCTAGAGACCAAAATCTACAGGTAGGCACTTTGCAAAAAACACCTCTGTTTTCTTTAAAAAAATGTGATGTGTCCATGTTGTGTTTTGGTGCATTTCCTGTCACGGGCCCTAGGCCTACCCACACAAGTGAGGTATCATTTTTATCGGGAGACTTGGCGGAATGCTGGGTGGAAGGAAATTTGTGGCTCCTATCCGATTCCAGATCTTTCTGTCAACGAAATGTGAGGAAAACGTGTTCTTTTAGCCAAATTTTGAGGTTTGCAAAGGATTCTAGGTTACAGAACCTGGTCAGAGCCCCACAAGTCAACCCATCTTGGATTCTCCTAGGTCTCTAGTTTTCAAAAATGCACAGGTTTGGTAGGTTTCCCTAGGTGCTGGCTGAGCTAGAGGCGAAAATGTACAGGTAGGCACTTTGCAAAAAACACCTCTGTTTTCTTTAAAAAAATGTGATGTGTTCACGTTGTGTTTTGGGGCATTTTCTGTCACAGGCGCTAGGCCTACCCAGCACAAGTGAGGTATCATTTTTATCGGGAGACTTGGGGGAACGCTAGGTGGAAGGAAATTTGTGGCTCCTCTCAGATTCCAGAACTTTCTGTCACCGAAATGTGAGGAAAACGTGTTTTTTTAGCCAAATTTTGAGGTTTGCAAAGGATTCTGGGTAACATAACCTGGTCAAAGTCCCACAAGTCACTCCATCTTGGATTCCTCTAGGTCTCCAGTTTTCAGAAATGCACAGGTTTGGTAGGTTTTTCCTAGGTGCCGGCTGAGCTAGAGGCCAAAATCTACAGGTTGGCACTTGGCAAAAAACACCTCTGTTTTCTGTGAAAAAATGGTATGTGTCCACGTTGTGTTTTGGGGCATTTCCTATGGCGGACGCGAGGCCTACCCACACAAGTGGGGTATCATTTTTATCGGGAGACTTGGGGGAACGCTGGGTGGAAGGAAATTTGTGGCTCATCTCAGATTCCAGAACTTCCTGTCACCGATATGTGAGGAAAACGTGTTTTTTTAGCTAAATTTTGAGGTTTGCAAAGGATTCTGGATAACAGAACCTGGTCAGAGCCCCACAAGTCACCCCATCCTGGATTCCCCTAGGTCTCTAGTTTTAAAAAATGCACAAGTTTGGTAGGTTTCCCAGGTGCCGGCTGAGCAAGAGGCCAAAATCTACAGGTAGGCACTTTGCAAAAAACACCTCTGTTTTCTTTAAAAAAATGTGATGTGTCCACATTGTGTTTAGGGGCATTTCCTGTCGCGGGAGCTATGCCTACCCACACAAGTGAGGTATCATTTTTATCGGGAGACTTGGGGAAACATAGAATAGCAAAACAAGTGTTATTGCCCCTTGTCTTTCTCTACATTTTTTCCTTCTAAATATAAGAGAGTGTGTAAAAAAGACGTCTTTTTGAGAAATGCCCTGTAATTCACATGCTAGTATGGTCACCCGTAATTCAGAGATGTGCAAATAACCACTGCTCCTCAACACCTTATCTTGTGCCCATTTTGGAAATTCAAAGGTTTTCTTGATAGCTATTTTTCACTCTTTATATTTCAGCAAATGAATTGCTTTATACCCGGTATAGAATGAAAACGCACTGCAGGGTGCAGCTCATTTATTGGCTCTGGGTACCTAGGGTTCTTGATGAACCTACAAGCCCTATATATCCCCGCAACCAGAAGAGTCCAACAGACGTAACGGTATATTGCTTTCAGTGTAAAACATAGAGAAAAATTGTTTTTTTCACCTCAATTTCAATATTATTCTTATTCAGTTGTTATTTTCTGTAGGAAACCCTTTTTGGATCTACACAAATTACCCCTTGCTGAATTCAAAATTTTGTCTACTTTTCATAAATATTTAGGTTTCTGGGCTCCAGCATTGGTTTCACGCCCATTTCTGTCACTGACTGGAAGGAGGCTGAAAGCACAAAAAATCGTAAAAATGGGGTATGTCACAGTAAAATGCCAAATTTGTGTTGAAAAATTGGGTTTTCTAATTCGAGTCTGCCTGTTCCTGAAAGCTGGGAAGCTGGTGAGTTCAGCACCGAAAACCCTTTCTTGATGCCATTTTCAGGGAAAAAAACCACAAGCCTTCTTCTGCAGCCACTTTTTCCCATTTTTTTTTTTAAAAAACGAAATTTTCACTGTATTTTGGCTAGTTTCTCGGCCTCCTTCAGGGGAACCCACAAAGTCTGGGTACCTCTAGAATCCCTAGGATGTTGGAAAAAAAGGACGCAAATTTGGCTTGGCTAGCTTATGTGGACAAAAAGTTATGAGGGTCTAAGCGCGAACTGCCCCAAATAGCCAAAAAAAGGCCTGGCACAGGAGGGGGAAATGGCGTGGCAGCGAAGGGGTTAAAATTGACAGTGGAGATATTGAATGAAGTCAATATTGGCATGATTAGATACAAAAATAGAGCTAATCTCAGCCCTTTGTAAACTAGGCAGTAGTGATTTAGGGCTTGATTTGAAGTTTGGCAGAGGTGTCACTCCGTTACAAACGTGATGGGCATCCCATCCACCATATTACAAGTTTAATAGACTATAAGGTAATTGTAATTTTGGGGGACGGGATGTCTGTCACATTTGTGATGGAGCACCCCCCTCCGCTAAACTCTAAATCATGCCCAGAGTAACTAAAATATAAACAATTCTGCATAATGTGTTATGGACAGTCAAGAAGAAGGACAATTCTAATTTGTCAGGATCACATGTTCTCCCAACATCAAATAAAAGCCTAGAGGAGACTGCACATTAAATGCTCTTTGAGGTTTGTCTGGTTGACATCTAAATTTTAATGTCCTATCAGTAAAAGGATATAACAAACGATTGAAGTTACCAGCCAAATTTTTCATTAGAATTAGAAGCAATTGCTCATTTTACATTAATAGTGTACCAAAACTAGGGTCTGATTTAATAGCACCATAACCATTAAATAAAGTAATATGTCTGTGATCAAGAATAACATTGACCAACACCCATCTGCCAAGATGATCCCACTACGTAAATAAAACATGATGGTTTAAAGGTTTGTGACAAAGAATGGCAACTCAAACGTTATCATCCCCGGTTGGGGAAAAAAACTTGACCGACCCATTGTCTCTTCCATTTCAGAGACATTGCAATGATAGTCTTGTAAAATGCAATTTTAGATTAAGTTTAGATAAATGAGAAAGTACTTTTTGTCGTTTGATTGGGATTCCAAGGGCATGAACATTCGACGAGACAAATTAAATATAATTGCCAAAAGGGGAAAGGAATAGGAAAATAAGAAAGATAATCTGCAAAAATGGGAGAAAGAGATAATCATACCAGCAATTATGCAATGCAAGGGAGACACAATATTAAAACACTTAAAATCAAACAATAAAAAACACTCAAAAAGAAAATCAAGAAAAAGAAGATGAGACCAAGAACGGTCCAATTCTCAGAATCGGGCAGTTTGCGACTAAAAAAATATATTTTTTAATGTACCAAGCCCTATTTGCGATTTTGTAATCTATTACTGAATTGCAAATTTGGTTTGCGATTAAGAATTAGGAAGGGGCATGTTTAGGGAGTCCCTTCCTAAAACTGAATCACAGTGGTATGTGTGAATTTTGTGACCAAAATGCATTTGCAAAACATCTGCATTTTATCACTAACTTCAAGTTGGAGGTAACCCATTTGTAAATAGGAAGAGGTTCCCAATGGCCACAATCCTGTGATTTCAGCAATTCCCAATGGGTCGCAAAGCGAGACCTACCTCATAAATTTTAATTAGATAGGTCCATTTGCGTCCCACTGGGACTTGCACAATGTGTGAACCACACATTAGTACATGAGTGTTTGTGATTACCAAATAGTGAATCCCAAAAATGTGCTATTTTGTAGTCACAAACCAGTCATTACATATATTTGTCCCTTAGTGTTGCCCTCACGGGTTATTTTGCATAAGCGATGCTGAAGAATCCCATAATCACTATTAAAGTACCTGATATGCGGCCTCGAAGTGAGAAATTTCCTGCTTCTGGCATGGTAGCATTAGAAATATCTTAAGATATGAACAAGTTATGAGCTGACCAGACAATTATCCTTTTGTCTTTAGCTGCTCTCAGAACACAAAGTAGGTCCGTAAAGTCCAGAAAATGCTAAATGATTCCATGGGATTCCAAAGAATGAGGATTGAGTCTTCCAAGACGATTTGTCAAGATTCAGACCTTAGACAACCCCTGGCAGACCACATAGATGTGGATTATTGTAATAACTCCTGTTTACTAAACCCTCTTTGTGAATATTAATTTCAAAATCTCCTTCTCAAGGAGAGGAATCCACACGGACATATCTTGAACATAACTACTACACTGCCTGCTCCAGTGCAACCACCCTACATTCGCTAACAATCCACTTGTCTCAATCTGCTCAAATTCCTCTAATAAGTAGTACTTAAAAAGGGTTTTATTGTCCTCACAATCTATAATAATATCCAAAATGGAGTTACAGGACAAAGTCATAGGTAACAAAGGATCATTCCTACCATCCTAATGTAGGCCTTGAGGAGGTGGTTGTAACTCCAATATGTGAGTTGGTAGCCATTTTAATATTGAGGGTCTTATTATGAGAAATCTCTGCAGAGACTTTATTCTGCCCATATAATTGAAAAGTGTTGACAGATCAGCGGAACAAACTCATAGGTAAAAGCAAAATGCCAGACAATACATCATTAGATCACCAAAATCAAATTCATACTAGAAGTCATACAGCTTTGGAAAGTCTCTGTTAAAAAACACCCACATTTGTGAAGTAAAGTGAAGAAAAGCAGAAAGGTAGCAGGATGTAAAGACCAGAATGCAAAGCATTAGCAGGTGAATAACAAATCGAAAGTGCCTTTAGCACATGAAATAAGTGCAATGTCCTTAGATGTGAAGGACAAATAAAATGAGCAGTGGATTTACTGAGGTAAATTCATGAAGAAAAAACAAGTGACACACCATTCAAAATGGCAGAGACTCTCATATTGGACAGAGACAATGCTTTGTATGAGGAGAAAACGTCTCAACATGAAAAAAACACCTGCCAGGAGCAGGACCATCTCACCATTGGGTAGGACATGACATACACCAATTGCTCCCTTAAAGTGGCTCTTATTGTCCGTCCAGTGAAGGCACCCTGGTGTAAGCTTTTAAGCTAGGAGCTTCACCACTATCAACTCAATCACAGATCATGGCATGAATGGACTAAGTTGAAATACAAATGATCTCAGAAAAATTGCAAAACAACAGTAAAACATTGTGTACCTTCTTAGAAACATTTTCCAACCCCACACAGGCTCATAACAAGCAGAAAGGTTTACCTTTAAATGGTGCTTATGAAATGGATACCTTGGGAGGAAAGCTGGGACAGTTGCACAAATAGGCAGCCAATTATTTTTCCTTTGACTGGTACAGAAATATCCAGTAAGAAAGATATTGAGTGGGCAGGAAAGTAGGCAGAAACAGAGATCGCATAAACACCACAAAGGACAGCTGGAGATAGCACACCTAAGTCCAGCAGAATGTTTTGAATGGTAAGCTAATGTGCATGACTGCAGCTGATGCTTTATATAGAGCTGGCAACCCATGCACACTCTTCTGAACTGAAATTCTGGCTTCTATCATGGGCGGACAGGAAACAAGAAATATCTGGTTTCATGGGGTGAGGCACAGACTCTGAAATAGACTACTCCTGCTAGAAAGGATAACACAATTTATGAAGGCTACATATACACCTTGCAGGCCTGACATCTTCAGACTCTCCAGGTAATTTTTCTTACAGAAAGATTTCATCCCATACTCTCATATGATCAGTGCTGTCACTTCTACATGCTGTCACTCGGGGCTCACAATTTCATCTAATCCTTTTTATCTGCCCTGTCCTCATTACTTGAGAAAACAACCCTAGACTCCCCACGCAAACCTTTGCTTACTCATTACCCTGTAGTGCTACTGTGGATCAGTGAAGCTATTGTACTACCTCATATTCAGGCAGTATGTTATTTGCGTCAGAGATATTGCTTTGCTCAAATCAGAATCTGGTGCCCCTCAGCAACAACTCATCTGAGAAGTCTAACGTTTTTAAGTCGCTAACCTTTCCCAAGAATAAAACAATATCTCTACACCCCCTTTGAATCTAAAGGGAGGATGGTGTCAGGGCAATTGCTAAAGATATTTAGGGCCATATTTATACTTTTTGACGCAAAACTGCACCGGCGCAGTTTTGCGTCAAAAATATTTCCGCCGGCTAATGCCATTTTGGTGCGCCGTGCGGGCATCAAATTTATACTTTGACACACGGCGCCGCAAACCACAGGTGGGAGTCATTTATTTTGACGCACACTGAAGTGTCAAGTCGTAAAGCAAAATGACGTTAACGTGGCGGAAATGACTGTGGGTCGATTTACGACCCCGCAAACCGGATATGCGCCTTTTTTTGACGCAATAGCATCAAAAAACCCAGCAAACACTACCATTTCACCAGAGGAGAGCCAAAATGGATCCCAGATGCCACTACAGACCCCAGGAAGATGACAAAAGACCAGGAACCAGCTAGGAGGACCCACACACGAACCAGGACACTTATAAGAAGAAAAGAAAGTGTCACTTCAGTGCAGAGGAGCAGGAAATTCTGGTTAAAGAGGTGACGGAACACCAGCACCAACTGTTTGTCACCTCAAAATTGCCAATCAGTAGGAGAGAGGCTATATGGCAACAAATTGTTGACAAGATTAACAGTGTGGCAGAAGTACGCAGAACAGTCATCGAGTGCAAGAAACGCTGGCATGACTGCAAGCACAGGACAAAGGAAAAGATGGCCAGGAACAGGAAGGCAGCACTGCAGACTGGAGGTGGGAGTCCAGCACACCAGGAGGCCCTGGACCACATGGAGGAGATGGTGTCAGCCACCATCCATGAGGAGATCGTCACAGGGATTCAAGGACAGGACAGCGCAGACTACCAGGAGACAACGCACATGCAGGATAAGTCGCATGGCGAATTAAAATGCACTAATGACAACTGCAACCGGGGGGGGAATACCTACTACACATTGCATGTAAGTCATCATATACATGGAGTGGCATGGGTAAAGTGGGATGGCATGGGGGCATGGCCTGCCACAGACAGAAGCTGGGGCACACCATTACACTACACCAACAACAGTCCCATGGGGGCATGCTGCCATGCCAACCATGGAGCAAAGGGAAAGCCATGCCAGGAGTGAAGGGCACAATGTCAAACTGACATTCCGGCAAACGTCAGCCACCATACCCCCTACATTAACTAGGGCCCAATTAACAACCTTTAGCCATACCGACAACTGGAATGTAACTGCGACAACAGTTGCCACTACCACCTCCGCTCTGTGTGCAGCTCAAGTAGCCAATGGCAGTCACCTCCCCATGGATCATACACACCTAAATTAGTGAGTTGAGGATGACAACTTCAACAATCCCCTGATAAAAGACAAAGGACCCAGTACTGTCAAATGTCAATGCCTATAGTTGTTGCAAACATCAGCCAATTTTAACAACAATAGGAGCTACACAGCACTAAGGACATACCCATGCTGCATATGTCAGGGTCCATCCTGTGCCTGGGTCACAATGTAACATCCCAAATGTCATACTGCTCAGATATCAGCATTGAGGGGGGGCACATGTAACTGGTCACTGACATACACCTGCACAGTCAGAGGAGGAAATAGGACACTGATACAATTATCAGGGCAATCCAATGTACCACTCATTCCCAACATCAGCTGTACACATTAGCAATGCCAACATCCATATCGTGTCATAACATTGCTATGCATAGGATATGCTACATGTCATATACATTTAAGTGGATGTGAAAGATCAGAGATTGGGGCAGGTCCAGATTGTTAAGTGTGCTGCCAGTGCCATCAGAACACCCACAGCCAGTGAAAGGTCTCACCATGAGAATGAATGTAGACGGAGGGTTGAGTAGGACAAGAAGGTGGCAAATCAATATTTGCCCTAAACCAACACCTATAAGAGATGATGCCGACAAGTCTAATAACTTAATAACATACATGTGACATGCAGGTGGGCCATAGGCCTGGGAGAAAGCACATCTGAAAGAATGGAGCAATAAACACGAAACAAGATCACAATGTGAATTCATCAATGCCACAATACAGACACACTAATTGTACCCCGTTTCATTGCAGAGGAAGATGGATCTCCTGTGCATATGCCTGTCCCAGATTACCCTGATGACATGGATGACGAGCTGATAAACATTCCCCAGGAGACTATCCAAAAGGTCCTTGAAACCCTCCAGACCCCACCTTCAGTCACAAGGAGGAGCACAGAACAAGCAGCCATTGCAGAGGATCCACCCACCACCCCAATTGTAACACCTGCCAGCTCCAATACAGCTGAGGACTCAGACGACACAGGCACCAGCTTTGAGAGAACTGTAGTTGGGGTACAGTGGGAGCTGGCCAAGGAGGTGCGGGTGGGGATCACAATGTAAGATGTCACTCTAATGGACTCACAATCATGGACAATGTACAAATAGCACTACAGCACTTTTCAATAAATAGCACTTACACAACAAATCTGTCTCTGGGTAATGTTACATATCAACTGTGCAGTAGATAACTGGAATGTGCCTACTGTCTGCTATTGGCCTTCAAAGGAGAAATGTACATGATATATGTCATTTACAGTGTGTGTGTATGTGACCATTGTATGTTACACATCACATTAGCTCTGGGATTTTCAGTGTCCTTATCAGTATATCAGCAATGCTCCATGAGGCAACACACTTATTCTGATAGTTAGAGATGAAGGTGTGCAAAAATGATTAGCCAGACCATTATATGGTGATTATTATAGGTGTTTATTTAAATTAGCTCATTAAAGTGGTGATGGTGATGATATTTAAAAAAAAATGTTCACGATATGTTGCCGCCTGCTTATACCAGCGGCCGTGTTCTGTAGTTCCCCCTCATGTTGCAGGCCAGCATCCTCCTCTTCCTCCTCTTCAGGCATGTGTGGCTCTGGTTCCAGGGGGGGAATGTTCCTTTTGATGCAAATGTTGTGCAGAATAGCACATGTTAGGATGATCTTACAGACCATCTCCAGGGAATATAGGAGGCTACCACCAGTGATGTTGAGGCACCGGAACCTTGACTTGAGGATGCCAAAGGTCCTCTCGACTATGGTGCGTGTCCTCCTATGTGCGTCATTGTAGGCACGCTCTGCTGCAGTACTCAGGTTGCCAATAGGTGTCATTATACATGGCTGGATGCCATACCCCTGATCAGCTGCAAGAGAAAATGAATGGGATCATGTTGATGTAGCTAGCCCCATTGAAATCACCTTTCATGGCAGTAGTTGTCTTGTGTTGTCTGTGACTCTTTTGTATTATTATGTCGCATCCTAGGCTTGTAGGATGTACCATCTGCATCGTGTTGTTTCCTTGGCTGAACGAGTATTTGGCTGCTGACCGTTTGTCAGCAGTATGTTTTGGGATTTGCAGTACAGTGTGCACTCCCTAGCATTGTGACTTGTGATACGGGTGTCCGTGTGTCTTCACTGGGGGTGAGATGATAGTTCCATACACAGAATCATTTTGACAGTGTTGTTAACACGTTCAAATCAATGTACCCTTGACATCCCATCCCTTTAGACTTATGCAATGGATTAATGTAAACGTCATTGGGACACTTACAATTTGCAAGGTGACATTTAGGCAACCCACTCCACACGTTGTGATCTTTGATGTCTTAACATTAGACTGTACACTAATTTCCGATGTGTGACAGGTTCCATAGTGACCTAAGAAACATGGCTAGCGATGTCACGACCTCAGAGTGTTCCTGTTCACATGTTGCTGTTGTGGTGTATGTGTTGTGTGTCCTGGAGGGTTGCTGTGCAGTGTGTATATAAGTAGGTTTTTGTACTTACCAACAAGTAGTCCATTGCCATACCGTCCATCCTGGAAGTGTTGATTGATGGTGCATTGACGGAAGATGAATGAGTCATGGACACTCCCAGGATATTTAGCCACGATGTTGGTGATCAATCCTTGGTGATCGACTATGGCCTGCACATTCATAGAGTGTGTGTGCTTCCTGTTGCAGTAGAGTTGTTCAGTTGCAGCAGGTGGCACAAGGCGTACATGTGTGCAGTCGATTGCACCAAGGACGTGTGGGAAGCCACTAATGAGGTAGAACCCCTGTTTTGTTTCCTGCTGCTTCTGCAGTGTGTTAGGGAAGCAGATGTGGCGGGGTGTAAGTCCAATGATGGCATCCAGTACTTTGGGCAAAAAGGCAGAGAATGATGGTTGTGATATTCCGGCAACCAAGGCACCAGTTGTTTGAAAAGAACCACTTGCCAGCATGTGAAGTACGGCAAGCAGCTTGGTTTCTGTTGGGATGGTGCGGGGTGTCAGCAAAGTGGGTGCCAACTGCGGTTCAATGTTTCACAGCAGCTGCTGAATGGCCTGCCAGTTCAACCTGTACCTCTGGATGATGTCGTGTTCCCTGAGGCCATGAATGGTTGTTCTGGGGCGGAATATCCTCTCCTGCCTTCTGCGCTGCCTTTGGGGTCCCTGCTGGTGTTGTGGTAGCTGCTGTTGTAGCTGCTGGGCTCTGCCTCTGCATGCATGCTGGATGAGAAGCACCCCCATGCCTTCCTTTTGTTGCTCTGCTGCTCTGCTGTTGCCTCTGTGTGTTCTGATTAAATACAGGTGTGTTTGCCCCATTTTAACACCTGCCCTTACCCATGTGTTAATTTTTTACGCAAATCCGGCTGTGCGTCATTTTCCGGGTCCGCCTCCCGGCCGTGCGTCATTTTGGCCCGAAACCATAAATACGACGCACAGCCATTTAAGTCATTTTTTGGATGGGAACGCCTACCTGTCATATCATTAACGCGAGGCGGGTTGCTGCATCCAAGAAATGACGCACACGGTGGACTTTTGTCGTCCGCGGGCTCAGGCGTTAAAGTTTAAATACAGGCCAACGTTTGCGCTGAAAGTGCGTCAAAATTTTTGACGCACATTCGGTGCAGACGGAGCATAAATATGCCCCTTAATGCCACCTGGCTTAGAAATGTAGTCAGTTTAAAAGGCATTAATACTCTTATGTATATTTCCCTGTTGCCTAGACCATTATTCTGGTATACCTTAAATTTAAAATGATGTACATTTGTGGTATTGCATGAGTGTACAAATAAAACTGAAATTGGAAATATTAATTATGGGGGTATTCATTTATACTTGCATGACTCAGTGCCACATGTTGTAAGTGATGGCTTAAGCCTGGATATGAGGTTTTTCTGTGGAACCTACTTCACAGCAAGAATATTTCACGATTTCACCCACTCCTTACTGTAGGCAGCTACTAGAGGAGAATAAAAGCAGAGGGAATATGTAGCCTTGTATTGGTCTCCCCTTTGAAGAAATTTAATAATTTGGCATTTTTACCATAGTCCTTTAGTAAATAACTAGTATATAACTAGAGAAGTGATCATGAGTGATAGGTGAGAGAAAGATGGTAAGGCAAGATTTTCATGTGTTTTTGGATGTTAAGAATAATGATATGAATGAACGTACGGCAAGAGGAGAGCTAATGCAACACAGAAAGTTGTCAGGCAATGCCCATTTGTCTTTTGCAACACAGAACCCGCTGTGTTACCCATCTCGAACATCACAGACTGCAGTGACAATTGCCCTGAATCGTTTGATGGAGTACTCACGCTGGAGGCTTGTGCACTCCTGTCCATTATCCAACTATTTAAAGTATGAAATTTCATTTTCATATACCAGAAGTTAATAACTCCTCTGATAGACTACATAGAACTTAATAAAATGCATCTGTATGCACTGCCTTGAGAAAGCCCCAGGCCTGCATGCCCCAACCAGTGAACATATGTTGTCTGTAAATAAGAAAATAATTGGAATAACTGACAGATAATATAGAAATTATATCCTCTCACCTATCGGACTTGTGTTTTTTCTTACAATCATTTTTACATCTTAATACAATTTTAGGAGTATTTTCTTTTTTTTATGTGGCCGTTTACAAAACATCATGACCAGTATTGAAATTTTATCTGAATAAGCCAATAAAAGACCTACAGGTCCCTTGGCCTCCTCTGTACTGAAGCAACATTCAGGTATTACCTAGTTAGGGTTTAGTCACTTTACAAATCATAGATGCTTGGCATTATGCCAAGTAGAGGCTTTCCAAAATTTTCTGATCCTCTTAATGTTACGAATAGAGATGCTGTAGTGAGAAAGACTTGTTAATTCTTATTTGTTGGTCTTGAAGAATCATTTAGACCTAATCTCCTAAAAACTAAACAGCAGTAGGCTCATATACCATGCACCTACCCCAAAGTGTCTAGAAAATAATTTAAAAGGGGTTTGTTATCCTTTGTGTGCACTCAAACTAAACACCTGCTGCTAGGGGATGAACCTTTTTGAAAAAAGGGGAAAATACGTTGTTTAGAATAATGATAGTGCACCACACTTCAAAGGGACATTTTTATTTAAAAGTCCAATCCTTTAATGTGAGGTTGTAAAAAATATTTTCTTTATTCTCTTTCTCTTTTCCAGCAATATATAAAATTATAACAGCAATATCCAACATGTTTCGTCCTCCAACATAGGACTTTTTTTAGGGCTAATCAATCAGTTGCAGACTGGTTTGTCATATCCTGTTTTTCTCTTGTGCCCTTAATATCTCCCGTTATACATCTTCTGTACTTTCACCAAATAGTACAGCTGTTTCAACACCTCTCATTCCTACAGCGTTCTGAAGTTGCTCCCGTTTGTAAATATGCAGAATATAGAGTGGTAGAAACTTTTTGCCTGCCTGCAGATCCCAGGACTTCTGCTCACTGAAATGCAAGGCAAAAGTGTTTTAAAGCAAATTTTGTGATTTCAAGGGGATTCTGGGTGAAGGAAAACTGGTGAGAGCCACGCAAGTCCTGCACCGTTGGACTCCCCTGGTACTGGTATGTTAAAGTTAAGCCACCACTCACATTGGCTGGTTTTAGCACCTCCAGAAATTATGGTTTCAAAGCATGGTTACTTATCAAAGTATCTGAATATAGAGCCGAGCTTTCTGAAGGTGGGCCATACAGCCACGTCCAGGCACCAACCTCTTTATGGTCCATTTACAAGCCATTCGCACACAACAAACAACCCTTTCATACCGCTGGCCACGTGCCCAATCCAACCAACCACTGAACTCACATTAACTTACCACTGCCATACAAGGACCCATCACATTCACATGCGACAGAACGGAATAAGTTTGACTACATTTTACCACCTGTCAAGTAACCGCCTCCTTCTTCCTGAACATTACCGAATGCATGCGTAACAAACCTTTACTAATAATTCCTATGAAAGCCACCCAAGGCTCAGGAAGACATGTTTTTCCTGCGCCTTTAACGCACTCACTGTGCTAAATCCAACTCCTTCCAGTTTGTGGATGCAAGTTGCGGTGTCTGAGTATGCCATACAAAGTGATTCCTCGAACTGAGTGAGCATCTCACCCTTTGAAACTAAGGGAGACATGCTGGGGAATTCTCACGATGTTCCCTAAAGAGAAGGTCATAGGCAATGAAAAAGGGTAATGTTTGGCACATAGGGGAGTCAGTGAGAATGTAGTATATGTCCCAGCCAACATTATGTGCAGTGCTGTGACTGTAATGCACTTATCATACAGCAAACTGAACATCTATTACGTTCTGATGGAGGATGAAAATGAAAAGCAGGTCAAACACTGACCCATTCATGTTATTGTCCTTCAGTGCTGGGATGGCACCAATGGGTTTGAATCCATAGGTGTAGATGATGTACAGCTGTATTACCTTTATTATCTGCCTTCTACTTCTTCAATATCCCTGTGAAGGCACACCTAACATAAGCTTTCCTTACCCATTCTTCAATATCCCTGTGAAGGCACACCTACCATAAGCTTTCCTTACCCATTCATGTCTCTGTTCTCATCAGAGTCCTGACTAATCCTGTATAATTGCCAAGTGAACCTATACTAGTTTGTGGATGCAAGTTGGGGGTCTCCGAGTATGCCTTGGGAGGCCTATTCCTCAAAATGAGCGAGCCGATCTACAGTTGAAACTAAGGCAGACATGCTGGTGAAGAAATCCTAAGCTCTCTAAAGTAAAAAGTCAAACAAATAGCCTGTGGGACTCATTCACCAACACTTCTACTTTTGCTTTGAAAGTGAAGCTACAAATTGAGTTTGCACAATTTCAAACAAGTAGAAACGTTGGTGAATATGTCCGACCTGACATTTGTTTGACTTATTACACTTACTCTGGTTCTCGTTGGCAATCATGGTGGTCCTTGTGTATATACATAAGTTCCCTAACAAGCACTTGAAAATTCAGTCATGCATTTAACATTCTGCCACACAGGACAATGTGGCATATGTTCTGTCCACTAGTATATGCAGTATGGGGACTATAATGCACGTTAATTGAACAGAACACCTACCACGTTCTGACAGTGGATATAGGTCTTAAGCAGGCCATAAGGAAGTCCATGATTTCCTGAAGTAGATGAAGTAAAATTCTGTGGCTCCTTGCCTAACGAAGCAGTGGCCCACAGACGTTCGGCATCCATGCACTGCCACTGAAAGGATTACCCAACAGCAGCTCCACCTCAGTCGATTTCCCAAAACTTTTCTTTAGTATGATACAACGTAAAGCAAGTAGGGACCCAGAGGCCTGGTTGTGATGGGCACTGGGGACAATAATACTGACTCTCCTGCCACTTTTCATGCTTCTAGCATACTTTACAGCGACGACATGGACGATCCTTTTTGGGTGTTTTAGGAATACGATCAGCAAAGTGTCGCTCCTACAGCCTTGTTACATCCTCCAGAACATAGGAGGTGGAGGCTGCTGCTGCTTCCATAACAGCAGTGAGGCTTTCAATTACAGACAACTGGAAATCAAGGAAAGTCATGAGTCTTCCTGTGGTAGTCCAATGGTAAACAACATACGCATTGTATGTTGCCATCTGGATCAGGTGAGTAAACAGTTTCTTGTACCAAGTGCGAGTTTTACGACACACATTGTATGACTGAAGAACCTGGTCATTCTTGTCCACTCTGCCCATGTACTTATTGTAATCAAGTATACAGATCGGCTTGTGGACTTCGGCAATCTGACCCCAAACCGTGATTCGGAAAGTGCTCTCATCATGAATTGTAGTGAGCACGTATACATCACGCCTATCCAAGAACTTGACTGCGAGCAGTTCATTGGAACGCAATGCAGTACTCTGGGATTTCTGGAGCTTCTTGCAAACAAGCCCCCCCTGGAAATCCTTTGTGGTTACAACGACCTGTACCGCAGGCTACAGTGCCAGCTTTGTATAGCTCACTGAACAGCTCAACTCCTGTATAGAAATTGTCCACATAAAGTTCATAACTTTTGTAAAGAAGTGGCTGGACAAGTTCCCATACAATCTTACCTGTGACCTCTAACGCGGGAGGGCAACCAACAGGGTTTAGGGTAGAATCCTTCCCTGTATACACTCTCAGCTGTACACATAGCCAGAAGAGCTTTATTACAGCATGTACAGCTTTATGCCATTGCAAGCTCTTTTGCTGCAATGTACTTTCTGAAAAACAGCTGTCCTTTGTACGGGATCAAGGACTCATTGACTGCTATATTCTTTCCAGGAGTATAGATTTCTGGAATCCTGGCAGACAAGTTTTCCATGACAGGCTGAATTTTGAACAACCTGTCATGATCTGGATGGTCCCGGGGCAATGCAGCAGAATTGTCATTGAAATGCAGCATGCGCTGCAGTAGCAAAAAACAATCTCTGCTCATGTATGGTGCAAAGATGGGGGTTACCCAAACCATGCGAATCGTCCAGTAGGACTGCAAGGTGGGTTTTGCACTAACCCCATTTTGAGCATAAGGCCTAAAACTATCTTCAACTCTGCCAGCGAAGTGGGAGTCCACTGGCGTTCACTAGAAAGGAGCCCTAGAGTTCCTCCATGCTCCCTCAGAAATTGGTCTGCACGCAAATTTGTTTGCTGCACAATTTCCTGAAGGAAGTCAACATCCAGAAATGGATGGGCGTGGCCGACTGGCAAAAAGTTGGCCGAATTGACATTACATTCAGCGCCACCAGTAAAAGGTGGGATTTGGGGCTGAACTAAACAGGGGAGCTGCCAAGAGAGCACTCTCTCTGTGCTTGTGGCCGCATGCACCTGCTCTCTGGGTTCGGCTAACCTGATGTTGTCCCACTTCACAGACTGTGCGTGCGAAGGGACAGCATGACTGTCATCATCGACTCCTTCAGAATCACTGGAAGAGGTGTCGTCGGATGGGACTCCGCAGACTGAAAAATCACTCCCAGATTCTGCCCCATTGTCCTCTCCCTCAGATGCTGTCTCAGTATCTGCTGTCTCAGTCTCTGATCCTACATCAGAGTTGTCCTCTATAACCCGAGTTAGGGCTTGAGCAGCAGTCATCCAACGAGATGCAATCTTTGCTACTGGCTAAACTGGCCCTCTAAAGTACTAGCCTACGTAGAATCTACATTGAGTCACAAAACTGCTTGTGGGAGTGTGTGATGTGTCCAATAGGAAATGTCGTCACCTTACCTTCGCTTCTTCTCTGATTTGGCAGATTCTCTGAAGACACTGAAAAAAACAAAAAAGACACAGTATTACTTCACCCTACCACATACCCATCATCACACCCTTTAGTGCTGGTGGCACCCAGTGCGATAGTCATTTATGGTGCTCTGCCTCCCATGACCTCCTCTTCTAATTGTCTCAGTATCAACCAGCAAAAGTGCCCCTTATACCTACATAGTCCCCCTCACACATACATCTCATTTGTTTTAAAGTGCAGGTAACGCTTGCCTTTACTAATCCACTCATCTAAATACATATAAATGTATATCCCTTGCAGCAGGACAGTAAACCATCTGAGCTACTTTATGGTGTCAAAACGGCCACTAGATAAAACATATATATATATATAAAAAAAATAAGAAGGTAATACTCACACACTCAGGACTCAAGGGAAATCAAAAATTAGTTGAACCAAGTTGGTGACCACGGCTGCTGTGTCAGCTGAATCGCGTTGTGTTTGTATTAAACTAATTTTTGATTTCCCTTGAGTCCTGAGTGTGCGAGTATTACCTTCTTATTTTTTGACTTATGAATTACCGGCTTGCTCGTGCCGGTTCTCGCACCACCCCTCTTGGGCCGATGAAGTTCTATTTCGAGCTTTTGGATTTATATATATATATATATATATATATGGTGGGGGGCGATTGTGGCTCCTGGAAAACAACACACATGTAAAAACAATATATATATATATATAAATATATATATATATATATATGTGTGTGTGTATATACACTCACACATATCTATATAGATTTGTCTCATATACAGTATATATATATATATATATATATATATATATATATATATATATATATATATATATATAAATAAAGAGAGACTGACTCTCTACATCACTTTAAATTTTCTTTTTAATATTCCCTGGGGGGCCGATCGCCCCCCCCAGGGAATACTATAATGATTAAATTCAGCCCCAGGGGTCAGCCCATGTTCGAAGGGCTGACCCCACCTTTTTGTTTTTTGTTTAAAAATAAATAAATAACAATTATCTGGGGGGTGCGATCGCCCCTCAGAAGAACCCCGACCTATTTTTTTTTTTCTTTATTCCCCCACAGGGGGGGCCGGCCCATTCACACGGGGTAGATCCCCCCAAACAAGATCCCTGGTGCCTAGGGGCGTTTCCTGGCCATGGATCTCAGCCGCTCTGCAATCCATGGCCAGGAAATGGTGCCAGGAAGGCATTGATGGTAAGGGGAGACTCTTTGCACTGGAGGATTTTTTAACCCCCTCCCTGGTGTCGGTCACTGGTCGTGACATGCACCAGGCTGATGCCCGCACTCTGGGGGATAATTGGAGGGACGTAGCTTCCTGGGGGAGTTTTGAGTGACACACCCCAAATAACTGTACTATCTCATGAATAGTAGGGTACAGGTGCTTTCAGTGTGATATGAAGTGTTTGTCGGATTTCACCTGTGATTTCTCCATGCACACACTGACAAAAACACGCACACTTTCTCTCTAACCTCTGTGTTGAAGTCCTAAAAAACGCTGATTATTTGACAAAATATTGTATTTCTCTCACTTAGTACTCCTACCAATCTGCATTCCTCTCCCTTTTCACTACCTCTTTAGCACTTCTCATGCACCACGCTTATCCTGTAATGTATTTCAACATTATATGCCAGCATGAGTATAGGAAAATCTGAAGCTTGGACCCCACAATCTTACTGACAAAAGCTAGACCTCTGCTTAATTGCCTCTGTTTGTGGTGCCATTGTGGTCTCATGTCCTACAATCAGGTTCAGTATCAACCAGGACTGTGGGATGTGGTGGGGACAGAGAGGATACCGAAAAAACTGTTTGTGAAAAGAAACGAATTGCAATTTAGATATGTCCCACCTAATCATTATTGGCATACTAGAAAAAATAAGATTTAAATTGTATGAAAAGTAAAAGTTCAGGAACTGTAAAAGAATAGGTTTTATTCTTTTTCACGACCTACTTCAAAACACGATCCTCCTAGTACCGCATACTAGGTGTTAACAGACCGCGGAAATGCATTGCGAATTTTCAAAGCTGCTTCCGTGTAGGGTGCTAGTGACTGCAGGTTGCAGATTCGTTTATGCAAATTGGTTGAACGGGCAGACAGTACCTCTCGTGTATGATTCCCGCTGCTAGCAACACGGTATGAGCCTATTATCTCGGTAGTGTTTGTATTTCTTTCTGGGTAATGTTATCTACCAGTCAATTTTTATCTTGTGTCATAATATTTTTTTTCGCCAATGAGGCTTGCCACTCTATTGTTTTTAATGTTTTAATGTTTCGGGTAAGTGCAAGCTACAATGTTTCGCTGAATAGTATTACAATGTATTTATCGAAGAACGATCTATTCCATTCAGGGGGTTGCTTTCTGTGTTTTAACTTCGTATGATTCTCATTTTTGATTTATTGTGTTTATTTTAACCTGTTCTGTTTATTGGCAGACTCTTTACCAATGTTGTATTTTATGAAGTTCCTAACCATCTTTTTTTGCTTTAACGTATTATAAAAGTAAATAAAAGGTAAAGATAAAAAGTGTCATGTTGGCAAGCAATGCACGACAGATAGAAGGTTAACTACACTGGAGTATATCTAACTCTAAAAACCACAGCAGTGTATTTTGTGCAAGCTTTCTGCCAAAAGTACGCGTTTTTTAATCATTTTTCACATATAATTGTACAATTCCAGAATATACTTCAGTGAAATGAAAAAAATATTATTGTCATTCAATGGGCGAGCTTTTAAGTCCAATAGCATCTCATTTTCTACTTAAATTAGTTCTTTCAATCTCACTCTTTTTTGGGTTATATAATTCAGTGCCTAATTTCTTTCCACAGACAATCTTTTGTATATTAAATATTCCCTTGTTTAATATGGTATAGTTCACATGTGTATACTGATCTTGATCGATCGAATTAAAGTTTTGTGATGACTACAGATGAAAACAATGTTTATAAAATTTAGTAGACTAGAGGGGCACTTATCTACCGTTTTCTGATGCTTCCTGGGTACGTTCTCCTGCCAGCCATGCATACTGATATGGGTGGATCACTGTGTGTTATAAATATATATATTTACCTCAGCACAGCAGAAGAAAAAATAATATACATTAATAGATGCATACATGCATACATTCAGAATTGTACTGCAAAACACATGCAAACATACATACATGAGAATTTCTGCTTCAGTGCCATATACTATTCTATACAATATTTTTTATGGTGCTCTTCTTCACTAAGAGAACCTTTTGTAGTGCACCTTTGTTATGGCTTTATGCTGCACAATGCTGCAATCAAGTCTTTCTTGAGTTCCTCATCACCCAATGCAGAAAAGAAACATTGTCATAGCAAAGGTGCCAGGGACCCCAAGGAAAGCACAGTTGGGCAAAATTACATAATACATTTTGTGGCACATTTAGTAGTACTACAATAGTACTATAAATGCTTTCCAAATATCTATGTGCCAAGGTCTATGCCTTTACCTCTACTATCTATTAAGTGTGGAGATTGCTGCTCTAACTTTGGAGATCTCTGCACACTTAAGAGTATGTTTTAGTTGTAAATGAGAGGACTACAGGGAAGAGTGGCTGGAAAATGGGAAATACTACCAAAAGGGAGGTGTCAAGGGAGGAGTAAGGTGGGTTTAAGTGAGGGTTGGAGAGGGATTGAAGGACGGACAGGCAATTACTCACAAAAACATATGCCAATTGTTATTCATAAACTGCACTTCTATAGTCCCCACAGTCAACATGCATTGGCAAAACCAATAAGGCTGGCCTAAGTGAGCGGTATTGGATTGCCAATGTATTTTGGCCATGTTGGATAGCTGCGTGGCTTGAAATATGACTAAAAATTAGAAGAAATGCGCTATGACGCTGCCAGCAATGGCCCATCATAGTACTTTTCTTTCTTATGGTGGATGGGGTGGGGCAATGCATACAAGCGAAGGGAGGGTTAGAATGAACAAGTAACATGGACAAGGGGAGGGTAAAAAAGTGTTGTGGCATGGCCAGGGCTGGCTGCATCACAGTGTTTTTTTTGTAATGCAGAGTGGGGTGGGGCAGCACAGACAACGGGAGAAAGGATGGAAGGGAACATGCACAATGAGAAAATGGCAGGTGGGAGGGAAGAAGCAACACAGACAAAGGGAGGGTGGGAGGGAAGAAGTACATGGACAACAGGAGAGTGGGAGTTAAGAAGTAAGGGGATGCAAAAAGAACAAATAGCACTTCAATTCCAGCAGAAGGACACTAATCAAACTGGAGTAACCAGTTATTGGTCAGTGCTTCAAACAAAGAAGAGGTAGTGAAACCGATATGTGCTGGCCAATTAGGGGGAAGCAAATAAGAGTGACAATGAGACCAACAAATGGTAAGCAACAGGTGGGCTCCAAGCCCCTTTTAGTAAACCAAATGTCTCAGAAGCAACAGCGCATGCGCTGTCTTAGGACAGACATAAAAAGGACCAAAGAAAGTAGTAAATGTAATCCAGCTCCTAGCTAGAAAAAGTTCAGCACCACAAATGGCCAACCACAGGTACTGCAACACCCTACCATAGAAAATATTGGAGGTAGCGACTTTCAATAAAACCCCATAGGAAGTGATATCAAAATGCATTAAAATATTTAAACTGTTTATAACTATAAATAAACTTACTTTATTGTACATTTAATGGGGTATTACCATTTTTAGTTAAAAAATAATGTATCATTGATTTATATTAACAAAATTAAATTACGTTCATTTAACTCTATACATCAATTCTCAAAATGTATAGTACGCATTAAAACATATGTGTTTTTTATTTTAGGTGGCATTTTTTTCCTTAATTTAAACTTTAGAAAAATATTTGCATTTTAATTTAATACACTCAAAACAAATATTGCTATTAATTTAATATTAAGTAATTAATGTATCATTTTATTATACAACTCTACATTTCTAATAAATAGATGCAACTAAGTAACATTAATATTTAAGGCTAACATATTTTCCTAGTGTAATACATTTTCAAAACTTTTCCTATAATTTGTCATCAGGAAGAACTCTACACTGATTACAGAGTTCTCCACCTAGTCTACGCAATGACAAATTCAGTTGTAAAGTCACTACAAATAGTAACTTGAAAAGTTATATTTGATGTTTCTACCGACACCATCCCCTATTTAACGCAGGGGAGACATTTAAGTGTACTCTTTTGAGTAACTTTAACTCGTTCTTAGTGACTAGCCAAAAGTAGTATAGTTACTCAAAAATGTAAGAGCAAATTTATTAATAGTAAATCTACATGTGTACTTTGTGAACAGGCTCCAAAATGTCCAAAACATCATGTGGTGAATCTTGTTACTGTAGTGTGTACAACTGCAGCTGAAAGCATTTTTCAAAGATCCTGCAAGACATTTTATGCTAGTGCCATCTCCCACAAGCAAAAATGATGCAAAAAAGCCAAATTTGGCATGAAATTCATGTAATTCAGTACCAGGAATTTAAAAGAGATTAGGTTTGTGTAAAAATGCCCCCATGGCTTGCCCCCACCACTTGCTTAGGTAGTAAAAGACAGCCATTATTGGAGAGCAATAAAATCCTCACTCTTCTAGACCCCACTAGCCCTGACCTTAGTTCAAGTCACTGGGCTAGTGGAAGTCAATCCATGATAAAGTTGTGTTTTTAATTCCAGGCTTCGGCCCTGTGCAAGCAGTAGTCTAACTGTACGACTGGTGTGTTACGAAATACTGTTGGCAGTTGTGATCTCAGCCGCAGCGTCAAAGGTGTTAATGAGCACAAAGTGACACCAGAACAAATCCCACATTTTGCTTTATTCAGCCATGTATGGCCATTATCATCCTTACTATTCAAGCAACAAACTAGAAAATACCAATCATTAAAACATTACAATGTGTTCTTATTCATTGGCGTGGCAAGATTGTTATAGGCACCCAGCCCGGAGGTCTGCATAATTGCACACACATAAAATTACTTAGCACCAGATATAGTTTATTTTAGACCAGGGCTCTGGGATGGCATTTTGACTCCTGTTGTAATTTGTACCTGAGAATGTAACTGTTTTGTATCCAATGTTCTTTATTTACATCCCCCTGTTCTTGCAGTTGGTACTTGCCCTGTTCCATGACAGGTGGTTTGATGGTTGGGTGTAAAGGAGTTGACAGAGCCTGTAGATGTGACTTAGAGGCTGTTACCAGTTATGCAATAAAACTTCTACATCTCACATTGGAGGAATCATCTTTTTAACAATTACCCACGCTGGGTTTCCAGTAAACTGCACGAGCCGATTGATACTATTGAAAAAGAGGCATCATCTCTTGAATCACTAGTAGTTTTTAGGTGAACGCGTGCCAAGCCCCCGACCGCCCCCCACCTCTAGTTTGCAGGACCATGCAGTGAAGAGAGACATTGCTTTTGGGGATGGGGTATTTATTCATATCCATGTTATTTAAGGCAATATAAACAGCACATTAGACAATACAGAATTTCATGTTAATTGGCTGTTTTTAGAGATTGGTAAAACGGAATTAGCATTACTGCATTTTTGGGAAAATAGCATTCTATGTCCTATATGCAACACATCTTTGGGAAGAACGTGAGCACCTTTATTATGAATGAATGACTGAGACCATTTTGGAGCGCAAACAGCTACAGCAAAGGAGATCCCGAAGCTGGAGGCACTGCACTGAACACAAGTATTGGAAAAGCCGATAGCTCTGGCAGGCAAAAGAAAAATGTGAACGACACAGTAAAAGACAAATGGCTGAAGAGTCCTGGTGGAAAGCTCCGATAAGTATACATATGATAGAATTTTACTAAAAAGGAGTTGGCTAACTCCAGGTCAAAACAATAGGTTTTTGACATTACAAATGTTAGTAACTCAACTTAAACTATCACCCTATTTAAAAAGAAACATAAAGGACGTGTCAGCACTTCTGTAAATTAATATACAAACTGAATGGAAATAGTACTGAGACAAACATGGGAATTCAGCACTAATGGGCGTGACTTGCTATAATTTTTCAAGTTATTATTTACTAAAGCATATTTTTTATTACTTGGGAATTGGCAAGCACTTCAACAGTTTTTTTAGGAAAGTGATAGGAGTTTAATAAAAAAATGTACTAAGTCTTTGGACTGTAGTCTGGACCGTGAGTCTATCGACTTTGTAACAGAAAATTACATTCCAAAGACAGCTACACAGCTTTTGTCAATTTTGTTGAATTTAAACACTTCAACAGGTCATTCTCAGATCCCACTTTAAAACTCAGTGGAAAGTGCCTACTAACATCACTGTAATGACCTGGAAAGGGAAGCAATATGTTGGATGCCAAATGCCGCACTTAAGGAAAAAAGTTTTAGTAACATTTCCGCCTTTTCATTTTAGATAAGAAATCCCTCTTTAGGAAAGAGAACGAAAGAAATAAACACGACTCCTAAACTTACAAGTGCACTGGGGAATTACATTGCGAGCTTTAATGGGTATATCGAATATAAACGCAGCATGGTAAACCAGATACACAAACTATGTCATCTGTTTGGAGTAAATCTTTACACTGAAAGGCGCATAATTCCACAATGTAACTTAAAAGTGTAATTTTAGAAACCTTGTGTAACAAGGGCAACGCAAATGACCAGAATTACCCTAATTATGCCTGCGTAACCCAAATTTTGTCCAGGACTCATCTTTATATGGTAAACGGCAACATGGCATAGCCCCATATGTGCACATCAGAAGGCAACTGGTATCCATATATTTTTAAGCACACCAAACTATTATTTTACAACAACCATGATGCTCGTTCATATCTCCATCAATGAGCATACCATTGTTAGGAGCAATCTGCCTTCACCTGAATATGCACATACAGAACTCAAGGACGAGCACAAGTACTGACAAAGCAAACTAAACAAACATGGAGACTGCTGCAGAACTTTCACTTCTTGCAAGCACTATAAAAAATTTAAAAAAATTGCGGCAGTTCAAAACTACCCTACCCCGGCAAAAGGCTACACACTTGGCTGACAAATAGTATTTCTAGATGCATACAAAAAAAAAACTCTAAACAAGCTCTGATTGTGTTAAAACATTGTACATGTCATTCATCCATATACATTTGAAAAGCAAATGGAGCACCATATAAATGTATAATTTATCAAGTCGTGGGTTGCATAGCTAGGTGTCACACGCTGTTCCCTTTCTCAAGAGCATGTTATTCGAAGTTGTTTTTATTATTACTGTAAACTGACAGCCCGTCGGCCACTGGGGCATTGAACAAGTGGTGGCAAGCAGATAGCAGAGCAGAGCTATGCTATTCTCTGGGAAGGAAGCAGGTCTGTTTCCTTTTGTCCAAGCCGAGACCGCCAGGAGGCGGACACCGGTCAGTGTGTGCAGATCTGAAGGTTTGCGGCGTGTCTGTTGGCCAAGTAAGGAGGAGGATTCAAGTAAATAATGACTGAAAAATACAGAGCTCAGTGTGTCATTTTCACTCATTTTACGTTAGGGCACGAGGAGCATGAGCTTTATGTATAGATCGGAGGGAGCGGTAGGATTTACTCTGGCCGGAACATGTACTGTGCATGCACAGAAAAGCTCGGTGTACAATGAAAGCAAAGAAAGCACTTGTGAGACTAAAAAAGCAGTGGCAAAGCCAAACAATAGTAACCAAACATTTTAAAAACACAAGTGGATGGAGACATTAACCCACAAGGCTTGGCAGTGAAGAGCACTAGTTTGCAGATAGATATACATATGTGCACAGGTTAACAGGGGCGGCTCCTCTGCAATGGCGGAGGAGCGTCACCCCACTGGCTGAGCCATCAGATGAAAAAATAAAACAGTAGTTGCACCTTCGTTTTATTTTTCATCTGCTGGCTCAGCCAGCAGTACAGTCAGGGGTGGGGTAGGGCCACGGGACGCGGGAGGGAGTACACCTGAGTGCGCATGTGTGTTTCACCAGCCATCTGAGGCCGGCCAAACACACATGCGCACTTGAGTTTCCCCAGCCCGGCTGTGTTTAACAGTTGGGCTGGAGAAACCGCACAGACCCCAGGGTTATGTCTGAGCAGCAGTCACTGCCGCTCATACCAATCCTGACACTGTGTTCATGCTTGGTTAAGCATGAAAGCAGCACCAGAATATCTGGGGATCCTGTGCTGGGGTCCCAGCAAATGCTTGGACACCACATGAGAAGCGAGGTGGGTGGAGGCGGCAGGAGATGGGTGGCGCAATGAAAACGGTAAGTGTTTTTTTAACGTTATTTCCCCCATTCCCCCCACCCCACCTTGACATTTGCCACAGCCGCCAGTGTAGGTTCCATGTGGAAGCACTTGAAGACAATCCATGGGAGAATGTACCACAGAATCCTGCGTGAAAGGGAAGGTTCTGCTGTCAATCAGTGACAAGGGACAGTCTTCACCTTCAATAACTGTGCCATCCATTTGTCCAGACTTGGGAAAAACAGCTACCTACTGTTCTAAATGAATTATTTTACTAGCTGCAAAAGTATCATCTGTAGTAGAATTGTTCCGTGCCACTGGCAACCACCGTTGCTAGTTTTTCTTTACTATTACTAAAATCACTTTTCAAGTTTTTTCATGATCAAGCACGTTGCTTCTTAGTTTGTTCATTTGCTCTTCTGTTTTAGAGACAGTTTTTTTAAACAAACACAAAAAAGTAAAACATGTTCAGAAAAATTAGAAAAACAACAAAGGTTCTTGTTAGAACCACTACATTCTCTGAAAGAACAGCTGTGTCTGTGTTTTACTTCTATTAGAACATGTGTGTATAGATCTATAGTGTAGTATATGTTTGTGTGCCTCCATCAGTCACTGTGTGCATCTGTGTCTGCGTGGTTGTGTCAGTGAATGTATCAGTGTGTCCCTAGGTGTGTAAGTGTGTTTATCTGTGTGTCCATGTGTGTTAGTGTGTGATTCAATATCTTCATGGGTGTATTAGTTTATGCATGAGTGTGTGTCTGTGTGTGTCAATGTATGGATGAGTGTGTGCCTAATTGTGTCAGTGTATGGATCAGTGTGTGCATGGGTGTGTAAGTGTATGCTTAAGTGTGTGCCTGGCTGTGTTAGTCTACATATCAGTATCTGCCCACGTGTCTTACTGTATCCTAGAGTGTATGTCTGGTTGTGTTAGTGTATGCATGAGTGTGTGACAGGGTGTGTCAGTGTATGTCTTAGTGTGTGCATGGGTTTGTCAGTGTATGCATGAGTGTGTGCCTGGGTGTGTTTATGTATGTATGAGTGTGTGACAGCGTGTGTCAGTGTATGTTTCAGGAAGTGTCTGGGTATCTCAGTGTATGCCTGGGTATGTGCCACAGATTGTAAGTGTATATGCCAATGTATGCCTGAGTGTGTTAGTGTATGTTTCATTGTGTGCCTGGGTGTGTCAGTATATGCTTCAGTGTGCATGGGTGTGTGAGTGTGTGCATCTATGTGTACCTGAGTGTGTTAGTGTATGCATGAGTGTGTGCCTTGTTGTATTAATGAACATATTTGTGTGTCCCTAGGTGTGTTAGTATACGCATCACTCTGTGACTGTGTGTGTCAGTGTATTGTTAAGATTGTGCTTGTGTGTGTTACTGTGTGCATAAGTGTGTACCTGGGTGTCTCAGCATATGCATGAGTTGATGGCTGAGCATGCTATAGTATGCATGATTGTGTGTCTGGCTGTGTCAGTGTATGTCTTACTGTACACATGGCTGTGGCAATGTAATGCATCAGTGTGTGAGTCCATGTATCGGTGTGTGCATGAGTGTGTAACTGCACATATTAGTGTGTGGCTCAGTGTGGAAGTGTATGCATCAAGGTGCCCCTAGGTGTGTTAGTATGTGTATCATTGTGTGCTTCAGTGTGTGAGTTGGTGTGTTAGTATATGTATGAGTGTGTACCTGTGTGTGAAAGTGTATGTATGAATGTGAGCCTGGATTTGCTATTATATGCATCATTGTGTACCTGGCTGTGCTACTGTATGCATCATAGTGTGTGTGGCTGTTTCACTGTATGGATCAGTATTTTCATGGTGTCTCAGCGTATGCATCAGTATGTGGGTGGGTGAGTTAGTGTATGCATCAGTGTGTGGCTAGGTTTGTCAGCGTACACATCAGTATGTGCCTGGGTGTGTCAGTGTGTGCACTAGCGTGTGGGTGTGTTAGTGTATGCATCAGTGTATTCCTGGGTGTATCAGTGAATGATTCAGTGTGTGAGTGGCTGTGGTATTGTATGCTTCAGTGTGTGACTGGGTGAGTTAGTATGTATTGTTCAGTGTGTGCCTGTGTGTCTTACTGTGTGCATGAGTGTGTGCCAGGGTGTCTCAGCATATGCATGGGTGAATGGCTGAGTGTGCTATAGTATACATGAGTACATACCTGGCCGTGTCAGTGTATGTATTATTGTACATTTACCTGTGTGAGTGCATGCATGATTGTGTGCATAGGTGTGTCAGAATGTGTATCAATATGTGCTTGTGTGTGTTAGTGTATGCATTAGAGCATATCTAGGTGTGTCAGTGTATGAATTAGTGTGCCTCCAGCTGTATAAGTGCCAGTAGTTTGACATGCCTGCGTGTGTAAGACTATACATGAGTGAGTGACTGGATGTGTCAGATTCTATACCAGTGTTTGCTTTCAATCATCAGTGTATGAATAAGTGTTTCTCTGAGTATATAAGGTTAAGCATCAGTGTTTCCTGAGTGTGTTAGCTTATACATAATTATATAAAGAGCTTTATTTACATTAGTGGGTTGCTGTATTAGTATAAATAACTATCTGTAATTGGGTACATTTAGGGATGGAAACAGATGTAGTTAGTCACCTAAATTACTGCAGTAAAATCATCATTTGATCTGTATAAAAAGAGTCAAAACATAAATTAAAGTTAAAGTTTGATTTTGTTAAGTTATCTATTGCAACTTTTCAATCAGTAATAAAAATATTGTCAGATGTAAGGCAGATGTAAGACACAACGCATTTATGCTACTGAATAGTAAGCATGTCCTATTCCCTTCTCCACTCTACTCAGCCTCTATATTTTTGTAGTATAAATTAAGTGCATCATAGGTATTTGAAAAGTGTCTAAAGACTGCATAGCTGCAAGGCTGCATGATGTCATAAAGCCCAGTAATTCATTGAGGAGGAGTATAGACTATCACCTGTTCTTGAAACAAAACTTTACCAGTCTCTCTTTTTATCTTCTGTAGATGTATGCTGCAGTTCAAAGTTTCTGATCTCCATTTCCACGTCTGCGGTTTCTATCCAAGAGTAAAAAGATTTAAAGATTTACAATCCCTTAGAGAGACATCACCTTTGTTAGACCGTATGATACCTTATCTGTTTGTATTAAAACTCCCACATATGTATTATTGCATTTCTCTAGTAGTAATCGTCCTTAGAACTTTGGTTCAAGAAACAGAAGGTAAGAATTAGGTAATTTATACAGTAATATCTTCTTAAATGTAAGTTTACGATCATTACACTCTGTTCACCCAGCTGTGTTCTTTATGTGGATGGTGTAATGTCCAGATGTAACACTTACTCCTTAATTGAAAATAATGGGTGTACAGGTATATGTTTGACCAGAAATAGACATTTGACCAGCTTTTGCTTTAAAATGGGTAATTTGCGTTGCTAATTTAGTTCCATTTGCTTTGCATCGTTGCCACATTAAGATTATATACCTGACACTTTTTCTGATGTTCCAAGTTGATAGAAGGTCAAAGTTACAGTTTGTGCAGGTACTATTCTGTGATGCATCTTTAAATAATTTATAAAAATGGACAGTTTAACAGTCTGGTAGAGTTAGGTAAATAAATCATTCTGATTCTATTTCTGTTTTTAAAGAAAAGGAAAAATGGTCACAATTATGCTGAATTACATAGTCCAAATAGGTGCTAAATAGGTACCATCTCTTCTTCTAAAATACCTAGTAAGACCATCAAAAAATTGTGCATCTTCTTGAGTGTTTTGAGTGAACTGTACTCATCCATTGCACACATCTACAAGATCTCTAATTGAAGACGCAGAGTATATTTTTGCTCTATCACTGCACAAGTGTTCTAAGAAGCTCAAGAGGGCAGAGCATAATATTTTTTCATTTCTTTGTTTTAGTTCATGAGCCAAAGTAGGTAAACACAATAGTGCATTGAGGAGTCCATAAGCATAGCAGTAGACCCCAGAGACATTTGAGAGCTGTTAACCTACAATTTCACCATCAGTTTTTCTATTCGCCAAAACTTCTCTCTGTTCGTAATTCATCCTTTTCTCAGGCACATCACTCTTATTCTTTGAATGTTTTGGTTTTGGTAGGATAGTAGGCTTTTTGAAAACTGGGTTCTCAAACGGCTGTACTCCAGAACACAACTGGAATATGCATTTCCTTTACTGTCACCAAACTCTATCAGATACAAACCAGACAAAGTTCTAATGCGTGACAATGCTACATAAGACAAACCTTTCTTAAACACGGTGCTACCAATATTAATAAATGCTGCACCTACACTTAAACTTTGAGACTTATGTGTTGTTATAGCATACACTAGAGATATTGGGATCTGCTTTCTATGTACATACAAGTCTTTCACAAGTAAAAAAAACTCTCAACTGATCTTGCTATCTGTTTTACACCTTCAAGATCATCAAATCTAATTGCTAGATACTGAACTTCATTTCTGTTTGGAAACAGAATAAAATCAATTATTTTTCCCATAGCTCCATTAACTAATCCTTCTTCAGTATTTAACTTATGCCACAATATCACCCTGCAATTCTTACAAACACATATGCACTTTTCTAATCCCACAGTTTTGGAAACAGACTTTTCCAAAGTATCCAGTTTTGATTGCAGTTTTTCACTCAATAGTATAGTTAATCCTTGGTGTTCCATTTTATCATTTGATCTCAATTGTAATGTTTGCTCCTTCTCTTGTAGTAATTTTTCATTAAAAAATGTGCATTCTTGAATTGTAGGTATCAGACACATAATTGTTTTTTGTTGTTGAATAAAATCAAACGTTCGCTGTGCTGCAGACATTTTCGAATGAAATATGTTCTTTCTAAGTCGTGTTTCCAAGCAACGTTTTCCTTCTTTTTATAGTTTTCCTACTCTAATATCCTTCAGAGGACTGCCATATTGCATATCGGATGCTTGACATATATTTGTAACCAGCTCTTTGTATTGAAAATGTAACAAATGTTTATATTTCTATGCTTCCTTAAGAATTACATTTTGTTCATGTGATACAGGCTGTCCTTTCACAGGGGTGAGTTGTAATAAGTTGCCAAAAACAATTACACGCTTTCCTCCAAAAAGTACATCATAGTTTGTTTGTTGCATTCTTAAATGCACAAAAGCAAGCATTAAGTGTAAGACCAGCTCATCAATAATTAAAAGTTTTAATTTCTTCAAGACTCTGGAAACTTCATGGCAAGCTTCACCTGGTAACCTTTGGTACTCCATTTTTTTGGTGTGTTCAGCTGGGAGCATAAGTAGATGATGCAAAGTAATTCCTTTGATATTGTGTGCAGGTAATCCAGTAGAGGCTGTTACGACACATGACAAAATAGAGTCGGTAGTCTTCTGTAGATATGTAGTTATAACCTGTATTCAAAAGTTTTTCCAGGGCCCGCTTGGTCACTGAAATGCAAAAGAATTGGCATAAAAGCTGAACATTTACATTGATTCTTTTCATGCAGGAATCCATGTTCTAATTTTTCTTTGACTTCCATGTATACTTATTTCTGCTCGTTAGTGAGTTGCTCTACTAACTCTTTCAAGCAAACATTTTCTTCTCTTGCTTGTTGCGTTGCTAGCTCCTCTTTATGCATCACTATAGCAACTTAATTTTTTTTACTGGCTGTCCAAGAGTATCCCGACTGAGAGGTGCTTTTCGAACTCCTCTTTGCAATCTCAGTAGCAAATTTTTCTTCTTTTTCAATTTCTTTATTTAACATTTGTATTCAGTTAGGAAATATTGGACACTGAATACTGTCTTTCACAGCACTGAAAGAGTCTTCATAGCAATCGGTAACTCTGTTTCTGATCACCAAGGTTTGAATAGTTGGAGAAGTGCTAAGTAGATAAATTCTACTTTCTCAGCAGTTTGATAAGTATGTTTTGTATAGTTGGTAAAGTTACCTTTTGCATGCCAAACTAAACAACCATCACAACCAGCAAAAGCATATTTGCCTTCATCAATGTTTTCTGAGACATTATTTCTGTACCTACAGTGTTGCAGAATTTTGTAAAGACTCATGTTTTCAAGGTGTCAACTTCTTTTTGGATAGTGGATATCCAACATATTTGTTTTACACTATCTGTACTCTCTGGATCAAATTCTGCTAAGTACTGAATTTCTGGGTAAAATTTCCAGACTCTGTTTCGCGTTTTGGGAAGGCCCTGTGAAGATTTCCTAATATGTATTCACAGGAAATGCAGGTAAGTTTCATCCAACTGCCCGGGAGGAGCTTTGCTCTTAAATGTCATTTCTCTTCTATGAAGACTTTAGAATAGAATCTCCTTGAAACAGAGATGACAACATCACACACCTTCCCCTTTACAGAATTACAAAACATTAAAGAATAGGCAATGGAATCTCATATTGTAACAATTAATAAATGTGGGTGAAAACAATACTGAACATTTTAATCATAACTTTTAAGTACAGAATAGTCAATACATGAAATAATCTTCATGTCTGTGAGGCAAATTAACTTCTCTGGATTCACGTAACAGCATTCCCTTGCTCTTTGTTCCTTCTGCACCTTTGTTAGTCCTTCTCGCTGCTTTATGCAAGCTGGTAATTTCACAACTTTACTTTTGTTCCACACATTTTCATAACTGAATAATAAGGAGAATTGTTTCACTCTCCTCACTACCAAAGGTTTGGAAAATGTTGACTCACACTTTTTTACTCTCCATCCTTTAAAAACTCTCACCCACTCTCCAACCTGAAAATCATAATTTATTTTTTCACTTCCTGGAGTATCTCTTTGTATCAAGTTTTTCCTTTCTATACCTTTGGGCAATAAGGATCTGGGGTTGCAACCTCACATCAACTCAAAGGGAGATTTACTAGTCAAATTGTGTGGAGTTGTACGGTACAACCACAACAATGTACATACTGCTCCACACTAATCAATTCCACTCACTAGGGCTAATTGCAAACCTTCCTTTAGTGTCCTTTACCACCTCTCCACTAACCCATTCCTCTAGGGATAACACAGAGGAATGCATATGCTCGATATCAAACTGTTCCAGAAATGTCTTCATGGTTTCGGACAAAAATTGGGACCATTGTCTGTGACTATGATTTCTGGTACTCTTTCTCTTTCCCATTCTGTTTAAAAAATATACCAACACCTCAGCTGTTATGCAGTCAGTCAACTTAACTTCTGGCCAATGAGAGTAATAATCAGACGTCACTGGGGGATATTTCTCTATTTTTTGTGATTTGTCGCTCCAAGCACATGATATACAATCTCAGATGAAGTGTCCTACATCCCGGTCAAGAGCAGACCCCCAGTACTTCTACTGAAAGTGCATCTTGGTGGCACTCATTTCGATATGCCCTTCATGTGCTTGATTTAAATTTTTATCTTTGAGTGTTGTTGGTACTACCAACTGATTTCTTCTTACTGATTTCTTCTTACTAATATCCCATTCACCACAGAAAGTTCACTGCTCACATGATAGAAACATTGTGCACAGCAAGACTTTTTAGTTTTCCCTGGCCAACCCTCCGCCATGTATTTCATTACTTCATACAACACATAATCATCCTCCACATTCATCCTCCATTCTTCATGTGAAATCCTCCCATCCGTAATCTTCATAACAACTTCAACCATGTTGTCATTGTCTTGTTCAACTTTCCCACTCACATCATTCACTGGCAATCATGATAAGCAGTCTGCCAGGGCATTTTTCTTCCCTGACACATTTTCCATCACATAGTTAAATTCCAGCAATCCAATTACAGATCAAGCAATTCTCTGGGACATCCTTCCAGACCCTCCAACAGAGAGTACCTCAAGTATTGGTTTATGATCTGTTTGAATACAGAATTCTGTTCCCCAATCAAAATTTCTGTAGTAATTCATACCTCAATAACAAGCTAGTGTCTCTCTTTGAATGGTGGGATAATTATTTTCCACTGCTTTTAAAGGTCTTGATGCAGATGCAATGACAACTTCTCTTCCCTCAAATGTCTGTAACTTTACTGCTCCTAAGCCTAGATTACTAGCATATGTGTTGATAATTGTAGTATCTTTAATCTTAAAGGGCTTTACTGCCGGAGGTGTCACAATACATTTCTTTAATAGATTTCCTTTCAACCTGAGCTCTCTCAAATTAGTTGTTCTATCTGAAAAATTGGGACTAAATCTTGAATAATATTCAGCTAACATAAGGAAAGACCTCAATTGGTCTTTGTCTTTGATGAAGGAGACTTCTCAATAGCAGTGACTAACTTCATTTTCGGGGAAATGCAATTTTTGTCAATCCAATGACCTAGATATTCTACTCCACTGACTTTGATTTTTCACTTTTCTTTCTTAGTGGTTATCCCACTGTTTTCTAATATATGCAATACACTTTTCAAGGCTTCATCATGTTCCATAACATATTTACCAAAGACTAGGGTGTCATCTTGAAAATATGTGACTTGTGACACTCTCTTTAGTAAGTGATGCAGAGCTCGCCGGAAAACTGCTGCTGCGGATGCTAAACTGAAAGGCATACGCTTGTATTTATATGACCTTCAGGTGATATGAAATACGTTAGGTGGCATGACCCAGGATGCAGTGATCTCTGATGATCTGCAGATGATAAATGTAGTGCCATGAACACTGTGGCCCCCTTGATGATGGTTAACATTTCATTTGTTTTGAGTAGCGGGTGCCAGTTAACCCAAATGGTCAAATTCAGATCTCTCAAATCGACACACAAGCATATGTCACCATTGTCTTTCGTGGCTATCATTGTTGGGGCTAACCATTCAGACATCTCAGACTCTTCTATATCACTTTTATGGCACAATTCCTCCAAATCTTGCCACAGTGGTTCTCTCAAAGTAAAAGGAGCCATTCGAGGCTTATGTATTTTGGGTACAGTGCCTTTCTTTAAAATAATCTTATGGGTGAATACTTCCAATAAATCCAACTTATTGCTGAAAACCTCCCAAAACTCATCAATAAGTGAGGTTTGGGAATAGTTCTCAGCCAAGTTTATCTCTGACTTTGCTTCTAATACTTGTTCAGGATGGTTCAGGTCTAACCTGATAACTAAATCTCTTTGTTGAAGCAATCCCAACAAGCTCGAACCATCCTTTGCAAAATATTCTTTCAATGGTACATCTACTCCCTGAAATTTCAGATGAGCATTCATATTACCCACTAATTCTATGGCTTTGTTCCT
Organism: Pleurodeles waltl; assembly: GCF_031143425.1. Classification (NCBI taxonomy): domain Eukaryota; kingdom Metazoa; phylum Chordata; class Amphibia; order Caudata; family Salamandridae; genus Pleurodeles; species Pleurodeles waltl. The sequence continues at coordinate 368,282,898 of NC_090451.1, forward strand.
ATAAGCCAATAACTTCATATCAGGTGTATAACCAACCTGGTTGGGAAATCTGAATAGTTGTTCCTTCCCGACAAGTGTGTATCTTGCACCAGAATCTGCTATTATTTTGACATTTTCACCATCAACTTTGATCACACAATACGGACTGTCATTAGATATATTTCCTACTTGTACTATTTGTAAAATCACCCCCTTCACCTGTACTTAACCCTATCATGTTCACCGGTCTCATGACATTGCTTTTGCCAGTATACAATTTGCTCTTACACATCCGAGCAAACATCCTTTCATCTTACACTTGTGACACACTTGTGCAATCGCAAGACACTTTTCACTTGTGGCTACATGACCTTTCAATCCACTGGTCTTGTCCCCTCCCTTAGCAAACTTCGATGTTTTAACAAGTTCATCTTTCTTGATTCTCTGGCTCCCTTTCTGTAATGACTCAATTTTCTCTTCCTCTCTTCTACTTAACTCCTTCAAACCTTTATCAGTGTTCTCTGCCCTCTTTACTATCTCAATAGCTTTCATCAAAATCAGATTTTCTGTTTTAAGTAATTTTACTTTGCACTTTTTTGTTATTCACCTTCAAAACTAGTTGATCTCTTAACATTTCATTTAGAAAATTCTTATAATCACAGGTCGCAGCAAGAAACCTTTAGCTGGCAATATAACTTTCCACAGATTCTCCTCGAGCTTGCCCTCTTTTTAATAACGTTAACCTTTCCACCACCACATTTGTTTTATTTCCAAAGTTTTCTGATAATCCTTTCATTGCTATGTCATATTCATCCACTTCTTCATCAGAATCCTCTGCATCCTGAACCTGGGGAAGATGCTTCAAAATCTTTCTTCCCTCTGCACCCAAACATGTTTGAGAAGGGCTATCTTTCTTGAGCTAGTAAATATGTCCCCTCCATAGCAAGTATATACACGTCAAAACCTTCACATCAGTCTTCCCCTGGCATTGGTGGTTCACCTGGATTATTTAAAAACATCAACAATGCTGACATACCTTCCATGTTGTTACTCTGTAAATTGTTATAATGTTATATCAGGAAATGCAGTACTTGATCCATTTGCTTCTCTTGCTAGTTTCAGTTTTATATTTATTTGAATTTAAGAATTCTCAATTGTGAACAAAAATCCAGATATGAGGAGACTGAACTGTTTACATCAGTAAGATACACAGTATTAGCACACATGCAATAGTATATAGAAATTCAATAGTAATAAGTAAGTTCTCATGCTGATTATTTGCATATAATTATCCACATCCCAAAAGAAACAACAAATTACAGTTTAACCAAATTAGCATGCTCCAAAAAGGATTTCATCAAACCGTTATATACAATATAGTTCATGAAATTATTATCACTTAATCCAGTTCTAGAATAAGTATAATCCAATTTACAAATTCTTCATAAAAGAGTGTTCATTTCATTGTCCTGCTGTCACAGTTGCATTAATTAGATCCCAAAAGTTCATTGAACAAAAAATGAATATAATCCAATTTAAGAGTTATTCCATTCCATCGTCCCGCTGTCACAGTTGCATCATTTAAATCCCAAAAGTTCTTCAAATTTCAAATTCAGCATGAGAACTTACTTATTACTATTGAATTTCTATATACTATTGCATGTGTGCTAATACTGTGTATCTTATTATAGGTAACTTTGGGTTACCTCTTTAGGGGAGATTGGAGGGTGCAACCCCAGTATTTGGCACTGTGCACTATAATATTAGTGCTATTAAATCTATAGAGGCAGGAGCGCCATATCACTCTTATCCACCCCCATTTTAGATTTCCTGTTTACATCAGTACCCTGCCCACTATAAGAACATTGGATAAATTCTAGACAACCAAATTATTCGTATAAGGCCTTGAGCCATCTCAGTCACATATAGATCTGTTGCTAGGATGCACTCTGTGAAAAGAGTCTTGTGCAAAGCTTACATAAGAATATGCAAGCACAATCTTTGCTTGACACGCCAGGGGAGCGCGCATGCGCTCTCTGCACTCCTTGCACTTCCTTCGTGCTTTCCATTGCTCCTTGCGCTTCTCACTCCTCAGGTTAAGGAAAGTTTTATGTTTGCCAAAATCTTTTTACCTGTGACACAATAATTTCAATAATATTTATCCAGTACTTCGCCAGATCTCAGGAACTTCTGAGAAGACCAACTCAGCCATGCAGCAGATGTTCGGCACAGGCTCTTCACACAGGCGGCAGAGTTTGAGTGTTCACTCGTCGCCACTGAAGAATAGACAGGAGCCGGTGAATAATAGACAGGAGCCAGTGAAGATTTCTTCAGGTGAAATACAGGTACGTTTCATTCAACCGCCCATGATGAACTCTGCTCTCAACTGACGTTTCTCTTTCATGAAGACTCTAGAATAGAATTTCCATGAAACAGAGATGGCAACATAACACCTAGGCTAACTCAAACAATTCCTCTAGACTTTGAGAACAAGCTAGCTGAACTCAACCCATCACAGCATTCAAATTAGCTTATCTCTGTATATGACAGAATTTTCAAGCTGAAACTCTACAATTTTTTTATAGAGATTTTTCTGCAGATATCTCCTCCCATGTTTCCTTCATCTCTGTCTTTTCTGACTTTGTGATGTATGAAATAACATAGCGCGCAAGAGCAATGGCATTGTTAGCAGCAAACTATATATCCATATTTGCTTTCCATAATTTGAGGATGATGGCAGTCTAATCATTTATATATTTGGAGGCCTCCAAATATATTTCAGATTATGTGTATTTTTTGGTGATTTTCTTCTAAGTGTATGCCTCACTGCAGATAAAAAGCTGTTCACTCATCCTTTAGAGATGATAGGCCTTGGAAAGCCAAAACAACATATTGTATAATACTTTACTTTGCATCTATAGCTTTTATGGCAATACTTCCCACATCTCTGTCTTTGGAAGAGTAGAACTTGCTGTCTTCATGCTTTGTTAGTACTGTCATCTGTGATATTGCATGTACCATATTGCTCTGTGAAAGGCAGTACAGCATCATCAGTATGAGCTCCAAAGTTTGGTGTGTCCTTTGTCCATAGGAGCATGTGTGACTGTTATTATTTTTGACAACAAAAATCGGTTGCTTCTCTAAGAGGAGGGCTTGTTTCTTTGCATATAAATGCCATCATTGCTTATAATTGCAATTGAAGTACCTGCAGATTCCAAAGAGCAAAGTTCTCCTGCTGCCTTCAAATGGGTATCCTTTATGTCAGAGTTTGCTTCTCTCAAAACTTCTAGTAAGTTCTCTCATGCATTCTCTGCACAACTAAGGGTCAGGACCCAAGTAGGTAGACCTAAATACCAGAGCATACATTTATGTTCTCCATGACGATGGTACCAGTATTCTATAGTCCTGCGTTAACATCCCATTAAATTAATTAGGTTGTACTCCAGATTTTCATCTTTACCTTGTATTTTATCAACAAAATCTCTTGCAGAAATATTTTGGGATTAATTCCTGTTTTAAGAATATGGTTAACAGCATATGAGAGTCCAGACAATTCACTCACAATAACAGATGTAACATATATGGAATATATTGTCGAAACCTAGGGTCCTCCTTGTTTTGTTGACTTGTATTCAGCTGCTGTTATTTGTACAGGTCAGACATTGTAACGGGCACCTACTCCTGTGGGAAATAGGTATGGAAAGCTTTTTTCCCCAGGCACTCAATGGAGCTCCTCTAGGATCCACAACAATATATTTTTAATGTAGTGGATGAATACTTTAGTGTTGAATATTTATACTGACTTCTGCTTATCCACTTTTTCATTTGATTGTAGTAATTCATCTTCAACACAGCTTATAGCTCCAGTAAACTTGACATTTTTATAAAAAATACTAATTTCTTTCAAATAGATTGGAGCTTTTTTTACTTTATTCACACCCACTAATTCTTGCCACATTTCTTTTACTTTTTGTGGGAACTCTATTTACTAGAATTATCAGTGGTTCATTTACATATTTCTCAATACCCACAATATCAACATTTTTTGGGAAAAATCTAGAGGTAAATACATAACTCTTCCTTTAAGTCCTTCTGTAGTTCTGTTGCTGGCAGTTTCCCCAATTTTGGCCCCATTCAAACAATTGCTTGAAATGGATGTACAGTTTGTATTAAAATGGGTTCATACACATTGAATTCATTAAGTAAATGTGGAATGGGTACAAATTCTAATCTATTATGAATTGCTCTAGGTGGCATTTTATTACCTTCTAATTTGACATAACAATACTTACATATTATTTGCTTTGTGGATCAAAGTGTTCTTCTACAAGTAGATATGCACAAAATTCCTGCCACTTATCATTGTTGTCTTCTTCAGTTTTAGAAAACACAACTACATTATGAGTTTGGTTTTTATAGTGAGTATGGCAACAACAAACCCAAATATACTCTAGTCTCTCAGAAGACAATGAATTGAACTTGGTATTTCTTTTCTAAATGTTTCAACACTAATTTCAGTGTATACTTCCTACACACCTCCAATCAGTACCTGGCCATTCTCCCTATTCTCTTCTTCAAGGCCAAAGAAACAAAACTGAATGTTTTTAGAAACTTTCTCAACCTCAGCCATAGTACCATGTAAGAGAGCTCTATTCAAATCTACTAAACATAAAGCTGGGGTTTTCACTTTATAAAGTCACCTTACCAAATTATGCATTTTTGAATGATGCACATCTGCACTTCCACTTCTACACAGGAGCCTATTTACACCTTCCCTGTATTTCTTCAGCTATCACATCTTCTACATTCATAGCAACTATCTCTTCTTCTTCTATAGGATTACTGTATTTTGCTTTATAACAACAACCAGTTGTGTCAACTGCATGCACTAATGTATTCTCTTGATTAAAAACAGTTCTGGACTAAACTTTTGAACTTTTAAACTTTCTTTCTTCATGTGCTTTTCCTCTTGGACATGGCTGTTTTATCTAGTGTCTTCATTATGTTCAATATTAAAATAAAGGATGTTCTCTTCACAACAAATGTTTTGTCCATTATATTCTTAATATGATGCTATTGCTTTATAATACCACTTCTCCTCTTATGCTAGTTCATCGTGTTCCACAAATTTTGAAGTACTCTGTTTTGAGACATTTTTACTCTTAATTCTATAAATTGTTGCTGTCTGAAACTCTGTAGTTTGTTATTGGATTTCCTAATTGTCATAACAACCATTTGTTCTTCTTTATTACTACATTCCAAGCTTCTACTTTTTATTGACATCTTTCTCTCATTTTGCATTTTATGGCATATATTTTTTTTAAACCCATAGTGGTCTTACCAGTGACTGTTTTCTTTTTCTGCACATTTTCCACCTTATTTTGTTTTTACTGCCAGTTTTAAGCAGGTAGTACAGCTGTTCATTTTTTTTCCTTTTTCCTCTTTTCTTTGGCATTGTGAATTATATTATTTAACTAGAAGTAGATATCTTGGAAACAAATAAAGGATACATTTATCTATACAGAAAAAAACTTAAGAAGAACATTTTCTAATACAAAGTTGAGTTGATAGTAAATATGCACATGTACACTCCGTCAGTATGTGCCTGGGTGTGTCAAAGTATGCATGAGTGTGTGTATCAGTGTGTCAGTGAATGCATGAGTTTCTCCTCGGTATGTCAGTCTCTATATGACTGTGTGTCTGGCTGAATCAGGATATCCATGAGTGTGACCTTGTATGTGTCAGTGTATGCGTTAGTGTGTTATTGGGAGTTGTAGTGCATGCATGAGTGTACTCCCAGATATGTCACTATATGGATGAGTGTGTGCCTTAGTCTCTCAGTACATGGATGAATATGATTGTGGGAGTGTCAGAGTATGCAGGGTCTGGGTGGATCATTGTGTACATCCGTGTGAGCCTGGGTGTGTCAATGTGTGCATAAGTGTGTGCCTTGGTGCATTAGTGTATGCATCATTGTGTGCCTAGCTGTGTCAGTATATGCATCAATGTGTGGCTGGGTGTATCAGTGTATGCATCTGTGTGTGCTTAGCTATATAAGTGTATGCATCAGTATGTGCCTACGTGTGTCAGTGTATAGATCAGTGTATGCCGTGGTGTATCAGTGTATGCATTGGTACGTGCCCGGCTGTGGTAGTGTATGCATGAGTGTGCCCTTAGGTGTGTCAGTGTATGCATCCATCTGTGCCTGGGTGTATCAGTATATCCATCAGTGTACATCTGGATATATCTGTGAATGCATCAGTGCATACCTGAGTGTGTCAGTGCATGCACCAATATGTGCCTGGGTGTGTCAGTACATGCATGATTGCATTCCTGGGTATGCCAGTGTTTGTATGAGACTGTGTCTGTGTGTGTCAGTGTATACATCAGTGTGTGCCTGGGTGTGTCAGTGTATAGGTGACAGTGTGTCTGTGTGCCCCAGTGTATGTATCAGTGAGTACCTGAGTGTGTCAGTGTATATATCAGTGTGTGCCTGGGTATGTCAGTGTATGGATCATTGTCACCTGGGTGTTGCAGTGTATGTATCAGTGTACACCTGGCTGTGTCAGTGCATGCAACACTATGTGCTGGGGATGTGTTAACGTGTTCATTATTGTGCACATGGGTGTGTCACTTTATGCATCACTGTGTGCCTAGGTGTATCAGTGTATGCATCAGTGTGTGCCTGGCTATGTTAGTGTATCCATCAATGTGAGCCTTGGTGTATGGCTGGGTGTGTTAGTGTCTGCATTTGTGATTGTACAAGTGTCTCCCTCAGTGCTTCACAAGCTATGTGACTCACTATATCATTTTGAGATTAGGTGCATGAGTACCATATCTCTACTAGAGTGCATAAATACCTGGGCAATGGGGTCTGGAAGCTAACATCTTAGTCAGTGAAACTCAGAAGGACATGTTTCATGTATTAATAGGAAAGCACTCCTTTCTATGGCCTATATGCATTTCACTTGAAGGTTGAGTTACCTGTGGTAAACAGGGTGCATAAAGCTTCTTAAACACATGTTCTAATACCAAGTCAAGTTAAAAATAAAGCTGTGTACCTAGTGTCAACCTTAGTAGCTTAAGCTATATTTGAACCATAATTTATCTAAATAAGAATCTATACTATGAGTGTAGAAAACTACATATTGTAATTACTGTATTAGTTGCTAAACAGATCTCTTAATGCAGCATTTATACTTACTGTCTCCATATGTATATGAATATATGAGATGCTGTTTATGTGTCTAACTGACGGTGAGTCTGTCTTTATATTTTTATAATTTTGTACGTGGTTAAAAGTATAGATTAGGGAATGCAGATATAACTTAACATGGCAAGTGCATTTTTAAGGCAGTGAAATGTCGTATGACTCTTTTTATCCTTTATGCATACAGCAACCTCCTCTATGGCCTACTTACAACAATTTAAGTCTTCCTTCAAGTAGCATGCTTCAGTATTGTCTGTGTCCAAGTGGTAGTGAAACAATCTCTATAATTTTTCAATATGTATATCTCTATATGAGTTCAACATTGCTTTGATAAATATATTAGTCAGTGTAGGCATACACATTTAAGCTTTTAAAACTCAGCACAACTGTTTTTAACGATTTAATGACGAATCACTGCAATCTGCATACTATCTTCAACATAGCTCAGTGGTCAGTTTAGTATACTGAAATAAAACAGAAATGGACATCAAGCACCTTTTCCAATTTCAATTCAGTCCTTCAGTTATTTATTGGTTGGCTTGTATACTTCCTTTACATAAATCAGAAACCTTCTATTTATATGTGTTAGGGCAATTTGTCAACATACTGCTCAGTTTCATTCACCTAATATTAATTCATTCCTTTATTAATAATTTGTCAAATGAACAACATTTCACTAGACATACCTGATAAATGTGCTTCTTGGAGTGTATGTTTGTATTTCAGTATCAGTTAGAATTTCTTCTCACTGAGAAATGCACAAAAACCAATCACAAGAATAGTAATCCACTCTCACAGAAGGGAACCATTAATGGCAACCTTTTCAACTTTGCTTTCAAGGTTACTAAATCAGAAAACCAATCACAATATCCCTTTCATGTTAAACATATGTTCTACCACTTATGACTGACTTCTATAGTTAACCCTTTCCAACAAACCACAAAACATAGCCCAAATTTGGTAGGAGTTTTTGCCGGATCTCCCGATCCACACAGCACTCAACGAGGCCCCATGTAAATCTGCAGATTGATTCTCGTCACTCAGTGTGGCCCTGTGTAAGTCCTCAACACCAAATAATCATTTTAATTCATTATTGCTTCTACATTTGCAACAATAAACTCACAGTCTTGTCTTTTTGTATTTCCTTCCCCCTCATGCACTTGTAGCTGTGTTACCATGGTAACACAGTCTGAAACATTCTGCTGCAGCAGGTCTCAAGTTCATAACAGTTTCTGATTGCAGCATGCTTACTTTTAAACCATCTTTAGCAGGTGTGGTTAAAGCTTTCACAATAAGCATATCACAGGTAGTTATTCTGTTTTCCAGTTCTTTGTAAAGCCAAACCAACATTTACTTACAATTCACAAATCCTTACTACCTACCTCTACCAAAAAACATATCTATAACAACCAATCAAACTTGTTCTTTCCAATGCTACCTTCTACCATCCATTTTAACTTTATTAAATTTCATACCAGCCTCATTCAGTTGCAGCCTTCTCCTGGGTGCTACTCCAGATTGTCTCCAAGATGTTCAGAGTGGGGATTGTGGGGCACAGCTTTGTGTGTTGGGACAGAGAGAGTGCAAAACAAGTGGTACTGACAGGGACCTGGATTTATCCAATGTAGATATTAATTGGGCTGGTCAAAGAGGGTTAAAGTGGCATCAGTACTCTCTTTGGTTGATACAATTAAGGACTGGCAACATCCAGACCTTATGATTGTGCACTGTGGTGGCAATTACCTGGGCACAGTTCCGGAGGTTGGTTTGGAAATCCTAATGAAGGATACCTTTTGAAAATTAATGACACGTTTCCCACATACTGCCTTTGTTTTTTCAAACATTTGCCAAAGGCAGAAGTGGAACTGGTCACCTCAGTTCTGCCAACAAATAGACAAAGCCAAGAAACATGTTAATAAAACTATTTTTGCATTTCTCAGGGACCATAACATGGGCTCTATATATCACAACAACCTACGATTTGATATTGATGGTATATACAGAAGTGATGGAGTTCACCTAACAGACAAAGGCAACAAGCTGTTCCTGCATAACTTGAGAGACTGCATCCTTTTTTATCTGTAGTAATCACCCAGACATCATAAACACAAAGTCTCTTTTCAGAGCCAGTCCATTAACCATACACAAATGTATATATTATCTTTTTAAAAAAAATTTTTTTTTTTAATGTCATTCAGTTCCGCGTGTCCACACGTGGATCACAAAAACAAAAAAAAATACAATTTCTAACAATCTGTACACATTCTTTCCAATATAACATGTTTAATTAAAATTTATATAGCAACAAGACTCTAACCCTACCTCTTTCAAATGCATCAATGCCTACATATTGGCCCCAGAACCCTTTCCTACTGACTGTCTCTCTGGGTATGTGAGTGGGTGTAAGAGTGTCTATCTGGGTGTGAGACTGTGTGCAACAGTGTACCTTGGTGTGAAATTGAGTGTCTGCCTCAATGTGACAGTGGGTGTAACTGTGTCTATTTTGCTGTGAGAGTGGGTGTGAGAGTGGAATGTCAGAGCATGTCTCTGGTTGTGAGATTAGGTGTGAGAGCGTCTCTCTGTATATGAGAGTGAGTGCCAGAGTATCTGAAGGTGAGAATGAGTGTGACGGTGTCAGCACGAATGTGAGAGTGGGTGTCCGAGTGTCTCTCTGAGTGTGAGAATGAGCGTGAGAGTGTCTGTGTGGGTGTGAGAGTGGATGTGGCAGTGTCCCTCTGGCTGACATAGTGGGTGTGACAGTGTCTAGCTTGCTGTGAGAGTGGGTGTGAGAGTGTCTGTCTGGGTGTTTCAGTGAGTGTCAGAGTGTCTGTGTGGGTGTGAGACTGAATGTGACAGTGTCTCCATAGGAATGAGAATGGGTGTGACACTGTCTATCTTTCTGTGAGAGTGGGTGTGAGAGTGTCTCTTTAGGTGTGAGAGTGAATGTCAGAGTGTGTCTCTGGGTGTAAGAGTACATGTGAGAGCATCTATGTTGGTGTGAGAGTGAGCGTGAGAGTTTCTGTTTGGCTGTGAGAGTGAATGTGACAGTGTCTGCCTGTTTGTGAGACTGGATGTGGGAGTGTCTCTCACAGTACGAGAATGAGTGTGATAGAGTCTGTGTGGGTGTGGAAGTGGATGTGACAGAGTTTCTCTAGCTGTGATAGTGGGTGTGACAGTGTCTATCTTCCTGTAAGAGTGGGTGTGAGAGTGTCTGTCTGGGTGTGACAGTGACAGTGAATGTCAGTGTATGTCCTGTAAGACTGGATGTGAGAGTGTCTGTCTGGGTGTGAGAGTGAGTCTGAGAGTGTCTGGGTGAGAGAGTGAGTGTGACAGCATCTCTCTGGGTATCAGAGTGGGGTTGACAATGTTTATCTTGCTGTGAGAGGGGTGTGAGAGTGTGTCTGTGTGAGAGAATGAGTGTCAGGGTGTGTCTCTGGTTGTGAGACTGCATGTAAAAGTGTCTAGGTGTGAGAGTGAGTGTGACAGGGTCTGCCTGGATGTGAGAGTGGGTGTGAGAGTGTCTCTCTGAGTGTGAGAGTGAGCATGAGAGTGTCTGTGTGGGTGTGAGAGTGAATGTGACAGCATCTCTCTGGGTGTCATAGTGAGTGTGACAGCATCTATCTTGCTGTGAGGTTGGGTGTGAAAGTGTCTGGGTGCGTCAGTGAGTTGCAGAGTGTCTGTGTGGGTGTGAGATTGTATGTGACAGCGTCTCTCTAGGTGTGGGAGTGGGTGTCACGTCTATCTTCCTTTGAGAGCGGGTGTAAGAGTGTCTCTTGGGGTGTGAGAGTGAGTGTCAGAGTGTGTCTCTGGGCATGGGACTATGTGTGAGAGCATCTATGTTGGTGTGAGAGTGAGTGTGAAAGTCTCTGTCTGGCTATGAGGAGGAGTGTGAGTGTGTCTACCTGGATGTGATAGTGTGTGTGAGAGTGTCTCTCTGACTGTGAGAGTGGATGCGACAGTATCTCTCTTGGTGAGAGGGTGAGGGTGTTTGTCTAAGTATTTGAGTAGATGTATGAGTATAGATTTCTTTCTTTTTTTTTTACGTTTCATGAGATCTGCTGTTCCATCACCGGATTTATACTGGCAGCCATGCTGAGCCCCGCGAGTGGTTCCGTGGATCTCACAAAACATAAAAAAAAATATTTTCTGGCATTTCAAGCCCCTTATTTACTGCCTCTTTACAGCTATATCACTCCCATGGGGTCAGGGAACCTCTACCCTGACCCCATACCCTCAATTGCCCCCTCATTTAAGCCCCAGGACCGTTTCCCAACAAAATAAAATGGCAGCCACTACATTAATGTCAGGTTGCAGCCAGCCAATCAGATTGCTTCCTGTGGCACATGGATCCGCAGATCGACCCGCAGTAGATACACGGAGGATCCGCGTTCCTATATATCTATAATTTGTGGCCTTAAATTACTCAAAAACTACTGAATAGATTCACATAAAACCACAACAGCATAATCTGCGAAAGAGGATGTAGCTTTGTGTCAAAATTGGTGTAATTCCATTCAGCCAAGAGAACATTGAAAAATTAAGAAAATAAATGGATATTAAATAAGACAAATATGAAGAATAAATGAAAAAGGGAAAGCACAGAAAATGTATTAGAAATGCAAACGATTATTCTCAAGACAAAATATACACCTTTGCCAAACGATTTGATGCTCTTAAACAACAAAAGCCACAAGTGGGGAAGAACATAGAAAAAGAAGGGGAAACATATGTATCCTTAATAGAGATCATGAGTGGCTCCGAGACAGACCAGTAAAAATGAAGCAGGAACAGTGACACAAAATATTACTTAAACTTGTTTTCTGGAAGAGATGAAGCTGGTATATCTAGACTAGCAAATCGGAAGAAGAGAGTGAGGCAAGGGATGTGGAAGAGGAAAGGGAAAACAGGAAGGAGCCTTAGAAAGAACCTACTACCTTTGCATCCAGAGAAAATAAATATAGATAATCAGGACTTAGTTCTCAACCATTCCAAATATTCACTGTCACCAACTGAACATCAATTATTCAACAAAGGATAGTCATTCTGTCTTGGAATTCATTTTGATTATACAAATACATTGATTGATACTTTCAAATTTGTAAGGAAATTACAATTAACCAAAATTCATGCACAAACAAATAAAATGAATGACCCCACAAGGAACACAACACCCTTTGTGAGTAACCCAATAAGGATAGAACAAGTTGTGGACCTCAGGAACATTTTGGATTTACAAAATGAGAATAACATTGAGAATTTAACACTCAACAGCTTTCAGAATGTGGAATTGACACTGATACCCACAAATATAGCAAAATGAGACATCATTCTAGAACATGACCCATATTACCTCCTGGGAACAAAATAGATCTGTGTCACAAATTAGTAATTTTAAAAATTATCAAATTCAAGAAATGTTGGATCAAGAGGAAATCTGTCTATCGGTGAGAGACAAGCTCCAAACTCCTTACAGAAGAACTCACCAATCATCATAAAACCCACTGACAAGGTTGGAAACATAGTGATAATGGATAAAAGCCAATACATAAAAGAGTTAAACAGACAACTCAATGTTGTCAACAGCTATGCAAAACTCACACATTAATCAACAATGACAATTAAAAATCATACTGATGATAAACTAAAAGAGTGGCACACAAAACTATTGATAAACAATGATGAATATGAATATCTCACAGCTGTAAATCCCAGAAACCTGAATATATACTTCAAAAAATCCACAAGAGCTTAATTAACCTGCCAGACAAACCATTTGCCTGTGATTCTCTTCTGGAAAATATATCAAGATGCATAGAATATTATCCTGCTCCTATGGTACAAGAGTTTAATTTCTATATCAGCGATACTGGGGATCTACTAAGAATACTCACAGATATAACATGGCAAGAAGAGTATAATTTGTTAACCACTGATGTGGTTTCTCTGTACACAACCATCAACATGAAGTTAGTCTCCAGGCATGTGCATTTTTGTCAAACAACGCAGTGCGTGAACTTGAACATGCCAAATGGAAAGGGTGGAAATATGTTTAAATAATCACGTATATTGTGTTATAATCAGGTGTACCAACAGAAGTGTGGAACTGCCACCGACGTGTCATTTTCTCCTAGCTACATGAATTTAACAATGGGCTGGTGGGAGAAAGAAATTGCATGGGTGAGAAACATGAACAGTACTTTGAGAGAACAGTCCTTTGGACTAGATACATGGATGATTTATGAATAATATGGAATGGGACCACCCAAGAGTTCAAACCATTTTTCAAGGATCTAAACACCAATTAATTTGGTTTATGATTCACCCATACAATTAACAAAGAATGTACTAACTTTCTCGATCTTTCCATCCACATTGATAATGGTAAACTAGAGACAACTTTGTATCAAAAAGAAACATCTACCAACTTCACAGTACATGGTTCAAGCTTTCACCCCACACTACTGATTAGCAATCCAAATGGAGAATTTTTAACACTTAAAAGAAACTGCTCAACATGGGGCAACTTTGAAATGAACAGCAAAAAAATGGTGCCGATTCGGCACATGGGGATATCAACAGAAGCATCGGAAGAGGATATGAAAGAACAAAAAACATCAATCAAGTGACTACTCTGGTCACCAGAAATGAGAAACTAAAGAAACAAGCAGTTCCAGAAATCAGGTTAAATATTAACTTAAAGTAAAAAGAGTGCACAAATTAGAAAGCTATTTTAAAAATATTGGAATATTCTCATGGAAGGTCCAGATACAGGGTTTAAACTCAAACCAACGGTCTCCATCACTTTAAAAAAAGCTCCATCACGGTCTTGATCTCTGAAGCTGTCAGTGGTGTCACTGACATTGGCACCTCAGGCACACCCTGCACCAGCACCAGCAAAGGTAAGGGCAGTAATGATGTGTTTCCCCATATGTGCATGTACAAATGCTCATTAGAAAATAGCTATTGGCACTATGCAGTGTGATAAGCAGTCCATGCCACATCTTAAATACAACACAACAATGCCTTATGGGAGTGGTAGTCCACACCCCTAAAGTGCAAATACCACATAAATAGCAAGATAGTGTTAAGCCAAATAAAGAAACAACACAAAAGACTCTTAGTGATACTATGGCAGTGTACATTTAATACTATTATGCAACTATTTGTGTAATAATAAAAAATGACATGCTGGACATTGTCGTTTGAGATGTTTAGGGCCCTGACGCAGCAGAAGGTGGAAATGAGGGGGATAGCGAGCCACAGTACGACTCAAACACCAGTGAGTCCTTCATTAATGCACCAACAAGACGCAGGGAAAGAGTGCTACCTCTCCCAGAGTATAACCTGGACTCTGATGAAATGCCGAATGAAGAACCCACACCACACCCAGAGGCTAGAATCAAAGTAAGACACCAGTCCCTGCCCCAGCATCAGTCCACTCCCCTCAGGAGGCGTCACGAAGCAGGAAGACAGCACACTGAGGAAGGTGAGGGCCCATCACTCTTTGGCGGCCTGGAAGCTTCCATGCTGAAAGTGCAGCTCCTGCAATGTAAACACATGAGGTCAATGCACAGGCAGTTGGTGTCAATCGATCATAACATGAGCTCAATGCACAGGCAGTTTGAGCCTCACAATGACAACATGGGAGTAATGCACAAGCAGTTAGAGTCGCTTAATGAAAATGTGCAAGCTGCATGAGGGACAGCAAACAGCAGCAGAAAACCACAAAGAGATGACAAACGCCATTAGGGTACTCTGCACTGTGATTCAGCAGGAGCATGTCAGCCACTGTAGGCGCCATCACCAATGATGGGCAGGTTGGATGGGTTCTGAAGATCTGTCAATTGGCTCTCTACCTCAACTGTAGGCATACAAGTGGAGATGGCACATTGCAGTCGGGACGTTGCACAAGGATTGGTGCAATAACCAATGTTTTGGAGACAATGCAGACAGCACGGAGTGCTACAAACAGCGAACTGAGTGGTGGGGATAGTGAGGAGCTCTCTAGCCTCAGCAGTCTCACAGCCCCTGTGATGGGTCCCAGGCGTCGCAGTACCAGACACAGTACTTTCTTTGAACCCGCTACAAGAGGTGCCACCCAGGCCATTGAGCACTCAAGTGGAGTGCGTGGACGTAGGAAGTAATGTTGAGGGATACAGGAGCCTAACTTCACTATGATGCTAATAGTGTGACACTGTTACTCGCACCTGTTTGTGTATAGTGCATAGCTATGACCTAATTACACATATATTACCTGAAGTTAAGGCAATAAAGATGCTACATACAGCAATACATATAATAGACGTGGTATTGTCATTACTTACATCAGAAATGGTTGCACGTGATTTCAGCACTTTTTTGTCTGCCCTCTGCTGCACTGCTTCTGTCTACTGGGTGAAAGGGTGGCAAGGGATCACCATCCTCATCTGAGTCCGGCTCAGGGGTTCCACAGATATGCCCCTCATTGTAGTAATGATGTGCAACATAGCACATGTAGCCACGATTTTGCATGTTGTTTCAGGGCTGTATTGTAGTGTACCACCACTCTTGTGAATGCATCTGAAACGGATCTTAAGCTGACAGAAGGTCCTCTTTACAACCCTGCAGGTTGTCCTGTGAGCAGCATTATACCTCCTTTCGGCTGGCATTGCAGGATTCAGATAGAGCGTTAGTATGAATGACCACACAGCGTAGGACCTGTCTCCTGGAATGACAGGAGAGTAAAATGAGTACTTATTATACATGACGTCACATTTACATCAATGCAACATTGTCAACTATTACATTACCCAGTAGATATACTTTGCCAAACTCCCCAGCTAGCAGTCTTGTGTAAATTCCACTGTGCCGAAAGATGTAGGAGTCATGTGTGCTACCTGGATATCTGGCCACGAGATCAGTTATAATGTTGGAGACATTGCTAATTACTTGTATGTTCATGGAATGTGAATTTTTACGGTTCCGATAAACATACTCTGTGGCCGATAGCGGACAGATAGCTACATGTGTCCCATCGATGGCGCCTATTACATGTGAGAATCTGCCAATCTGGTAGAAATCAAATTATGTCTGTAGTAATTCCTGTGGGGTGTTGGGGAATCTTCTGTGCTATTGAATTTTGCTCAGCATGGCATTGAGAAATGTATTGAAAAATCATGAGAGAGCACTCTGTGAGACCCCACCAGCTGCAGCTATAACCCTGTGATAGCTCCCTAAGGCTAATAGGTCCTGTGTGTGGTGCACTGCAGTATGGGTTGTAGATCAGCTATCAGGTCAAGTATCATGGCTGAGCTTAACCTGTACTTCTCATATATCTCCTCCTCTGTCTGGTCAAAAAGGAAAATGCGCACTCTAAAAATGCGCTCCAATCTCCTCCTCCCTCTCCTCAAACCTGCCAGGATCCTCATCCTCCTCGCCATGACGTAGAGTGCAGCCATTGTGGAAAAGAGGCTGAGTCATTCTGGGCCTTTTTATTAAGGTTGCACCTGGTTACCACCTGATTTCACTTCATGGTGAATTGCACGTGCAAAAGGCCATTCTGCGAATAATTGCTATTTGCGAATTGTTGACGCATTGCATTGCGAGATGGAATTTGAAAATCGCATTCTGCTTATCGCAAATAGTGTCATGATTTTGCAGGTCGCAATCTATGATTCGCAAACCCAGGTCACAATTTGTGATGCACAGATTGCGATCCGCAAATTCATATCACTATTTGTGATACACAGAATGCGACCTGAAAATTCATTTTGCAGTTGCAAGGAATCGATATTTTAGCGATTCTTTATATTTGCACTGCGAATGCCTTTCATACATCGTGAAAGGCATTTTTGCATTCGCAAACGGACTAATTTTACTATTTGCACCGTTTGCAAATGATTTTTTTTTTTATACTTCTGGCCCATAGTTACTTGAGTTAACTATAACTATAACTGCTGAATTTCTATGGTTTTGTGCGAATAAATTCCAAACCTAACTATACCATTCCTGTAAGCATTGGTTTTTGCAGTGAATTACTACGTTTTCTAGCATGTACACACGTAAGTACAACAAGTGCCATGCATGGCCTTTGACAGTGTGCAGCAGGGGTTGGCTGCCAGGCCTGGTGTTTGGCCAGGCCTAGCAGCCAACCCTCCTGCTTGCAAACCCAAACCCAAGATGTGCAGAGCCTTGGCCCATGAGCAGCATCAAGTTGGATGCAGTGGGTGCGTTTCTTCAGTTTTTCTCTGGATGCGCGATCCATGCGTGCACAGTTTTTTCATAAAAAATGTGACTGCAAATATTACATTGATATTATCAATGATGTTATTAAAGATGTCATAAGGGACATAATTTGTGTGGTAATTAGCAGTGCATTGTGAGGGTGCAAGTTATAGTTACCTTAGGGCATGAGTAACAGCTACTTGAGATAACTCTAACTACAACAGGATAATTTCTAATAGTTTGTTACTTTTAAAATGTAAGCCTAACTATAATGTCCATGTTACCTTTGTTTTTTAAGTTCATTTCTATGTTTTTTTAAATTATATTTCATAACTATAAGGTCTTTGTAACCTTTGGTGTTTTCAGCAAATTCCTATGTTTTTTTTACTGTAAAGTAATTTCCATTACTATACATTAATCCAGCCACCACTGCGCACATCTTTGGATGTGCACGCTGGCAGTTGGGAGCAGGGCCTGGCCTGCGGCCAACCCCTATAACCATCCAACCCAGCGTTGCACATGTCCTTTAGCTGTGTACAGCAGGGGTTGGCCACAGGGCCTGGCAGCAGGTCTGCATGCTCCCCTCTAACAGTCAATTTTGGCCACAGGAACCACATCGCCCGGCCCACTGCAGCCATTTTTTTAATGCCCCAGTGAAGTGGTGGTCCCTGGAGTTGCGAGGGGCGGGCTGCCCCCTGCATTAAATTTGATATTAGCCCCGAGGTGGCAGCCTGCCCCACATCCATTTTTGTAATAGCCCCTGGGAGGTGGTGGTCCCAGGGTGGCCCCCGCATTAAAATGGCAATGCCCCCAGGCCAGGACTTGGCCCATCCATGATATATATATATATATATATATATATATATATATATATATATATATATATATATATATATATATATGAATAAAGGTTTTCACTTACCTGCAATATACATTTTCATTGTAAAGGTATGCTTGATCAAGCCATATGTGTGGTAATGACAGGCATCTGTGGTAAAGACATATATATGGTAATGGACACATAAAGACAAACGAGTGACCTGAAGTGGGTTAGACAGGAGGAGGAAACAAATGTTATTTGGGATTTAAATGAGAGGTCTTGGTCAAGTAGAATTCACAAATTTCTGTCTTTAGATGTAGGTGCCAAAGACCAATACATCAGCTTTCGGTGAATTGAACCAAAAGCAGCTTTTGTGCATCCATTCAGCCACTGACAAAAGGCTGTTCCTGAAACTCAGTTCTGTCCTCTATTGGTTTTACTTTGACAGGGATGTGGATTCATATTGCAAAATAAGATGTAGGGCATTCAATAGAGAGAAATTACTCATTTATTTATTTATTTTGCATAGGGTGTACAAGGCCCTAGAGCATCAGAGTGCTTCACATAGAACAGCAAGTGTAACAAGGCAGATGTAAAGCAACAACAAGAGTAAAAACAACCTCTTCAGCAGTGAACAGTGGTCATTTATTACATAAGGCCATTATTAAGTTTTGTGCTGGACCTTGGCTCAAGCTAAACTCATCTCACTTGTGATGACTATATTTAATATGCCTTCCAATGTTAACAAAACAACTTTTGGGGTATAGAGCAATGGCTACGTATTAGATAGAACTATTGTCAAGTTGTATATGGATCCATAGGATGAGGCAGGCTGGAGCAAGCAACCCTTTGCAGGAGGTTGGAAGAGCCTCCAAAAACAGCTATTCAGGCCTAGGACATAGAGTCAGTGAGATGTGCATTTTGAGTGTACTGTTATTGCAGCTTTCCAGGCTTTTTGGCTGGGAAAGCTAGACATGCGTGGAGGCAGAAATTGTGAAGGGTATTCTAACCAGCAGTGTTTTTGTAGAAGGAGAGAAGCACATCCCGCTTTAATTCCTCACAATTTCTGTATGACTCACTACATTGGTGACGGATAGAAGATTAGTGGCTTACTTGACTATCTCAAAGAGATTCCTGGGTCTATTTTTGGCTATATCAATCTGGTATTTGATGGCCGTAGCTTTCAAGATTTAGAGTGGAGAGTTGGCCATCTGTTGAATGTTACGGAAAGTGGCTGGTGGGAAAGCTTCAGGGTATGTCCTTGGAGGTGGAAAGGAAGGGGAAGCATCTGGGATAGGGCATTTGAGATTTGTGAAGGGGGAAGAACATGGGAGTAGAGAAGTGTTAGGGTCAGGCATGAATTGATAGAGATATGTGCATTGAGTGATGGATAGACTGCCCCTCCTTACCAGAAAGGGAGATTGGTGAAGTAGTAGGGGGAGGTCTGGCATGACTGGGTAGCTGAAACCCCTTGACATGTTACAGAAATGCCATGAGCCACTGATCAAATTTTCATCTGAAGCATCAACTGTGATTTGTAAACAGTTTTCCATTACTGAATATGGAGATGAAGCAATGTTCTTTAATTAGTGACAATGGGGCAGTAGAGCGTTTCATGACTGTGATATAAATATGCAAGGAACAAGCTAGTGGTAAATACAAATGTTAAATATACTACAGCAGACAGTAATGATGCAATGTTATGTCAATTGTCATTTTTACCTAAAAACAAATGCTTCGTTGTATGATAATGCACAGTTACACAGCTAGAGTTACAGTTAATGCGAAGTTTCTTGTTATTGGAATTTACCATCTGATCTAATGCGCTGTTCTAAGTAAGCACAAGAGTTTTACTTATACCCTTATGACCTTAGTGGTTACTGATTGTTTAAGTGTTTCCTATGTTACCTTAATATTTGGACATCTTTTATTATGCGAGCCGCACAGCAGGTGTATTAGCCCTCTGAAGAACTGTACCATTATTTGATCACTCAGAAAGCCTGATCCAGTTAAGCCAATTGGATTAGTACACCTTACAACAATGATTTCTCAAAGAAAAAGAATGGAAACACAGTATCCTGCTGACACGAAGTGACCTGGTAATCCAAACTGAGGAGCATGAATAGCTATAGGCTACAAAACCAGGCTTGGACAAAGCTATCAGCTGAGATAACATTTTGTATGTTTTCTGTTAGTTCCATTTTTTAAGAAACATAAGCCCACAATATATTCCTCTAAGTTGCTAAGCCATCACAGAAAAATTCTACAGGGCACACAGTATTTTCAATAGTCGTATTTGTCCGACAAAGTAAGAAGTCATGTGTTTTTACTTTACAACAAATCAGTATTGTTGAGTGTTATTATTTTTCCTGAAAAAGTATTAACAGTGATCATTTCTTTTTCTTCAAAGATAGCTCCCTCCATTTAATGTGCAATGTCCTCACACACAGAGCAAGGTCCACACTTTTCAGAAATTTCTTAAATGAAGTTACTGAGTAGGATTAAGCCGTGTGATGGTCCGTATAGGGTGAAAGGATTCGGAACCGCACTATGGGGCCACCAGTATTGTTGCAGTGTAGCTCTGCCCCCCAAAACACCACTCATGGCTTTCTCTGTCTTTAAAGCTGATTGTTGTAAAATTTGAAGATCAATTACAATCTTGTTGTTTTTTAAAGAGAGTTGGCACCCCAGTAGTAGTTCTGGTGACTTCAACTGTGACTTTGTTCTTAATGAATAACATGAACATACTACATCATATTAGAAGTAGTAAACAAAGTTTATTTAACTTTTAAAGTTTATATACACAAACCATACATGATATTTGTACATGGTCAGGGAGGCATTTTACTCTACCAAGCATTTCCCTGGTGGGCTGGAGCCCTCGGAGGCCGGGTTTGAAAGCCCAGAGCTTCTCCTTGTGCCTCTGTCACTTCCCCCTCCTCTCAGATGTTGACTGTAGCAGGCTCAGGAAAACTTCTTCAAGAGAGAGAGAAAGAGAGTGAGGGAGAGGGAAGTTAGAGAGAATGTAATCAGAAATAAAGTGATGAATGAGGGGAGATACAGAACAGGTCGTTGGAAAGAGAGAGTTAGCATGAGGAAATGACTGGAGCTGTCCTAGTTCAAGGATTTTTGGCAAGGGCTGATTTTGGTTCCCTAGTCCGGCCATAGATATATACACATAGCATGACTAATACAATGACAGTCAATAACACTGTTAGAAACTATGTTGCTTTTAAAAATACCATTACCTCCTCAACCCGTTTTCTGGTACCACTACATACTATGTGAGGTGTCTAATCTATAATCTTTACCCAGCACCACTTGACCTAGCTGGAGAAAATCAAATCACGTAAAACAAAAACACCCTCTGTCCTCTTCTCATGCCCTCCTATCATTATGGGAGTAAAGAGTGATGAAATCCACCATACTTTTGAGTATTTTGCACAGTGCAGTTTTCTTTCTCTCTAATGACATTTTGTGGCCACAGCCTCTAAGAGCCTAGTAGTGCAGGCATTTGACCCATGTATACAGCTTTGTTCAGACAGGCATTCAAATCCTGCCAAGGAGGTTAAAGTGAAATTGATAGTTTGCCTCTTTTTTATTGGTGTATTTTCTAGGAAATATCTTTTTTTTTACTTTTAAAAAGTGAAAAGAAGAATGAGAGAATATATTTATAATAATACTAATGAATATAGGGGAAATAAAAGGAAGAAGGGTGGACATTTGGGCCCTTCACTTGCTTCCAGGCACTTCCTTGTACAGACAGTGATCCTATCTGGGCACTTTATATTGTTCCTCATTCATGTTGTTACTCATTAGCAATGGAGCACAGGAAGCATACTTCTAATCGCTGTCACTTTTCAAAGGATAATTAGAATGAAGGGAAGAGACGTAGACAGGATGTTGTCTCCTATCCCTGCCTCTGGAGGATTTTAGCTTTTTTCATTTTATTTAATCAGATCCTCTCAATAAATCAAGAGATAAGACGAGCCATATATTCTCCTTCTTCTTCCACCTCTTCAATGTCTTCATGTACTGTGTCTTCAACTTCATCCCTTTCTTCGTGGCCATCACCTGTTATTTAAAAATTTGAATTTTCTTCTTTGTTGCAGTATTTGGTTGACAATCTTAGCATTCCTGTGGAAGATGAGATTTCAAGTACTACCACTTGGTTTAAACAGTTGCAATTGTAACTGCTGTCTAATAATAAATAAGGAAGTCGCTGATTTGGTTTAACGGGTATTATAGAATCCTGAGAAGGCTGATCTTCCTAAATTTTTGACTCCTTTATATCTTTTAGCAATCTGTGATATGAATGTCCTTGTGAATATCAAGATTGATCCAAATTTGGCCAATCTAGCTGGTCATTCCTGGAGATCTAAAGAGTTTCCAGTTGCATATCTAATGGATTAAAAAAAGGGCCATCCTTGAATAAAGGTTATTCAGGTTTGAATCTGGCGTTGAGAGCACATATATGCAAGGCTGGTAAAGGACTTTCAATCTCTAAATTCAGCTATTCAAGAAGCAGTGAAATGTTCAGAAGTTTTCCAGTATGAAAAGGCAGGCTACATTTCTTTGAGATATTTAATGGGATATTCTGAAAGCCTCAGGCTTTTCTATGGCTTCCAACATTGTTGCTAGACATCAAACTATCTTAGAGATTGGAAAGCAGGGAGTGCTCAGAAGTCAAGATTGCTCCACATGCATTGTTCAGGTTTCAAGTAAGTTGGGGACGAGTTGGAGGATTTCCTTCAAAGAGCATTTCAGAATCAGAAACATGCTCTGCTGTTTAGGCCTCAAGTGAAACTGGAATAATCAAGAAGGGGTAATAGAAAGAGACATCAGAAGAGTTTTTCAAACTACCTTCGAAGGTACACAGAGTAGGGTAAATCCACCTTATTCTGGCAGGAGTCAGGATTGGAAGCCTCCTCCTACTTCAGCAAAACCCAGGAAGTGCTCCTGACCATGATGGCCTCCCCCTCAGAGGGCATCTATCCTTCCAGCGGAAGTGGTGAGAAAGTGTTTCAGGTGCTTGGTTTATGTGGATACTGGAATTAGGTTATGATTTGAATTTCCAAGAAATATCTCCAGACTCAGGTCCAGTCTATTGTTCAGTTTCAAAAGAACCAATAAATACCTTGTCTCTGTCACAGGAGTTTTCAGATTTGGTAAGGAAGAATGCAATATGCCCAGTTCCAGAGATTCAGACAGAGAAAGGCTTTTATTTCAATGTTCGATTGGTTCAGAACTCATCAAAGAAATACTGCTTGATAATCAATCTGAAAAAGCTGAATGTGTATCTCAAAAAGAGTAATTTTAAGATGGAGACATTGCAGATTATAATTTCCATGATAACTCCAGGGGAATGGATGCTAGCTCTCGACCTGAGGGATGAGTACTTACACATCCCAATGTATTACGCTCACCATAAATTCCTTAGGTTCTAAGCACAGGGTCATCACTGGCATTTCCGGGTGCTTCCATTTGGTTTAACAACATCTCTGAGAGTGTTCACAAATGTACTAGCACCAGTTGTTGCCAATTACCACAGCAGGGATACTTTAGTCCATCCTTATCTAGGTGTCAGGGTCATTCACTCTCCTCTCAACACAATCCCTCAAGACCATAACGGTATAGTTTGTCAAACTCTACAGGATTGTGGCTTCTGGAAAAATCTCATCTCACACTCACTCAGGATCTGGAGTTCATTGGAGTTTGTTTTCAGACTTATCTTGGGATTGCGATCTTACGGGCAAGGGCAAGGGCTCAAATAATTCAGGATCTGTTACTTTCAGTGAGCCAGAGGGCAGAAGCATCTGCCAGACAATGGCTGTGTCTCCACATTCACATGGTAAATTATTCTCTTTCCCCACAAGGAAATGCCTTTGTTTTCAGATATTCTTTTTGTTGAAGGCCTTGTTTATGTTTGTGGTGCCCTGGGCTCATCTTCCTCTGGGTCCTTTGTTTCGCCATCCCCTAGAATACTGGACCCTAGCAGCACACAGTCTTCAACATATTGTGCCTGTAACAACCCAAATCCTGGGAAAAAATTTACTGGTGGTTAGATCATGCTTATCTGACCAACGGAGTCCCTTTAATCATGCAACCCCCAGAGTTGGACTAGCCTATAGGGCAATCAGATATTGCCCGATAGGCTCGTCTGATAGGTCAGTGCATGGGCTGTTTTTTTGTTTGCTTGTGGGTCTGTTTTATAGCCTACTGGGCTGGTTTGTACTGGTGATTTGCCTGTTATAACAACAAACATTGCCTGTAGTGAGCTAAATCCATGCAGTCTTCCATACCTTTCAAAAATGCGTATATAGTGTGTCTTTCCAAATTCAAAACTTCTCGAATTTGCAAAGGTAGGACACATTTTAGCTTTCTAATTCACTAATGTGGGGAAATTTTATTTTGATACCCTAGCCTATTTTCTGTCCCAGTCGACCCCGTCCACTTCCGTGCATCCTAACTACAGATGCAAGCAAGATGGGTTGTGGGGCCACTTTAGAACATCAGATAGATCAAGGATGATGGCTACTGAAACAATGGTCTAACTACTCAAACTGGTAGGAGAAAAAGACAGATCATTATGTGCTCCTTCCTTTTTCCCACCTTCTCAGGATCTGGTTGCCATAGCATAAACAAACAACGCAATTAAAAAGTCCTAATTGAACATGCAGTTAAACAGAGAGTCTTCCCATCTTGGCGACCTCACATTTCTGGTGGTCAACTGGGCAGAGATTTATTTAAGGTCTCTGTCAGCAGTTTCCTTTCTGGGGAAGGACAACATTATGGCAGACAGACTAAGCAGGGTTTTCTCTTCTTGCCACATCTTTTGTCCTCATATTTTCAGGCAAACAGGCCAAGTGTTTGGTACACCTCAGATAGATTTTTCACCACCCCATAAAATGTTCTTCTGCCAAACATTCTCTCCAAGTTCCAAGAACCAGGATGTTGGGAGATATATGCTTCAACTTATTCATGGCCTCTTGTCCTGCATATGCCACCCCACACTTTCCTCTAATAACAAAACTATTAGCAGGCTAAGGCAGGAGAGGATTGATCTGACACTACTAGCTGCCTTTTGGCCCAGGGTGGCATAGTTTCTCTTGCTGATGATAATGGCATTATCCTTTCAAAAGTTCAGTGTCCCCTTCAGGTTCCATTTCTTCCTCTAATCATGTGTCAGAGGATGCAGTTGACAGCATTACTGTTAGGAGGAAGGGTTTGAATAGATTGGGTCTTTTGTCTCCAGTAGTCCGTTCAGCCCAGCAGTCAAGGAGTTTTTCCATAAGAAAGCCCTATGACCATCATTGGTAATCATTTTCTAAGTGGTGCACAGAAACGTCTTTAAATCCCACCATTTGTGAATCTAAATGAATCAGTCGCTCTCCACAGGAGGGTTTTGGCAAGGGTTTAGCTGTGGCTACTTTGATACTACAGCATTAAGGGCAGTTGGGGTTCCCTTCGGGTGTCCCTGAAATGAATTCCATGGGCAAGGATTAGTGAAAGGGTTTTTCCTGATGAGACCACATTTTAAGTCAGGTACCCATTCTTGGGATCTTCCTTTAGTCTTTAAACACTTAAATCTCATCCCTTTGAACCATTGGAAGAAGCCGATTTGAAACATCTGCCCTTTGAATTGTGTATTTCTGGTGCAGTTACAACAGCAGGTAGGCTAGGGGAATTGGGTTCATTATCTATCAGAACACCGTATTTAAAGGTAGATTTATTTATTTAAAGGTCTTCCCATATTGAATGGCGCTGAGATTAGAGCCAGGGTTCTGTCCTAAAATAATGAACTCTTTTCATCTGGCTTTCTTTGAAGCACCTGCTACTCCTGAAGACAAAGACTTACGTAAATTGAAAGTATTTAGAGGTGTGAATATATACTTGCTAAGCTCACAACACTGTAGGCAATATGAGACCTTGTTTGTGAATTTTGGTGTCTTCCAGCATAGACAAAAAAACGTTGATAAAGACTTTGAGTAGGTGGGTCAGAATACTCATTGCTATTGCTATACTTCCACAATGTGGACTTATCAGGTAGAGTTCTTCCTCTTCTTCTTCGTCTTCTTCTTCTCCTTATTATTATTTTAAAGTTTTATAAAGTGCACAGCTACCCCCACAGAATTTCCTAGTGCTAAAGAGATCAGGGCAGATGCACACAAGGGATAACTGCTTATTGGGCTGAATCATGTGGGGCTTTTGTTGTAGATATATGCAAAGCTGCACCTTGGGCTACACCATCTGCTTTTGCTTCTCATTACAAATTGGATGTGGGAAATGTTGATTCTATGAATTTTGGTTCCAGAGTATTAGTGTTTAAGC
Organism: Pleurodeles waltl; assembly: GCF_031143425.1. Lineage (NCBI taxonomy): Eukaryota > Metazoa > Chordata > Amphibia > Caudata > Salamandridae > Pleurodeles > Pleurodeles waltl. The sequence continues at coordinate 368,309,441 of NC_090451.1, forward strand.
AGCTGCTAAACCCTGAGCATTTGTGTTTCCTATATTTTACATTAAAGATTTGTTGCATTATTTTTGGCAGTATTGTGTTTACTTCCACCCAGATCTAAATCAGGCCCTTGATTACTTACTGGTAATTTGTATTACTCTGAATATACTTTTTCTCATCCCAATACTTATGACTCTACCTCCTGGTTCCAATTTCACAGCCTTGATTCCTTTTTTTAGCTTTCAGATATTCAGGAAGTATCTTGGGTTCTGGGCCTGTTTATTCAAGATATCACCTCTTTAATACTGTACTGGTAGAACGGATTTCACAAACAAACTGGGGAGAGTTTTTGTTTTACATGAATTAATTGGCTCCAGCAACATCAGGTGGTGCCTGGTTGGAGGTTTTATACCTCATATAGTATGTATTGGTGTTGGAAATAGGGTAATCAGAGAAATGAGGATTACAGGGAAGTAATTAAATCACTAAAAAACAGCAACCTCAAGAGCTACTTTTTCTGGATACCGTGCAAATAGTCAACTTCCAAATTTCCATAATCTTTAGCCACAGAATCTCAAACATGTGGTCCAAACTAGACAACTGATCAATGTATCCCCCCAACTGTTTCGATCCTTGCGGTACACACACTCTTTAAAAAGCACTTGATTTTTAATACTCCCTATTAATAGTGAGATTACATTGATGGTCAGCACTACCAATAGCGTATCAGACAAATTGTTAAGGCACTTTATTGCACTGCAGTGATTTTAGTGAGCAGTCAGCTTATCAATCTGCCCATCTCCTGCTTGAACAAATTAACCCTGACAGGGTTGGACTGGCCTATGGGGCAATCAGGCAGTGGATTTGTCTAACAGATCAGTGGGTAAGGGTGTTTTTTTAGCAGTTGCAGCTGGTTTTATAACCAGGTGGGCCATTTTTAGCTCTTGGCTAGACAGTTCTTGTGCTGTTTCTTTAAGACATATCCTATCTACTTTGTGGGCTCAAGCACACCCATAATCTTCACATTTGCTGGTTCCATCATCGCTTTCATATTCTTTCTCCCCATTTGTCCATGGCATGCAGTTGTCATGCCTTTTCCTGAGTTTAGTCCTCCCCAAGAGCAAGGACAATTACACTATCCCACCACTGCTTTAATTTTAGGATCTTTTTCAGGAACTACTTTTTTCTTTGTTAAATAGCACCTAACATGAGCACACATGTTTTTACCTCTCGAAACTCCTCTGTAAACAGGCCTGTAAATCTTGTTCTTGTCAAATTTGCTCTCCATTCAAACACTGAGGTCAAATCACGGCCTCGCCTGTCCCACCACCCCGTCCCTCATCGCTGCTTGATAAAACATGCAATTGCACAACTTTTAACAGGGCTGTTTCCCACCAAGATGATGGTCTTCCTCGCTCCAAACTTTGAAAGGGGCGGTGATTGTGTCATCCCCACCAGGGAAAGTTCATAACCATTGTCCCACATGTTTCTTTTTCCTGCTGCCCTCATTAATCATACTCCAAAGGCCTGGCATGAGATCTCTGCTGCAAGCCTGTGATCGTGAGCCTGGGAAGTGGTTTTCTCAAGCAGGGCATGCCGTTTCCATCTTGAACTGCCAGTGGCCTCTGGCACAAGCAGCAGCTGAACTTTGGGACATCCTGTCCTGGACCTACCCGTGTCTCGGGCCTCGGTGTGCAGATAATCTGCAGGCTTTTTTTACTGTCCCATTGCCCTCCCACACTACTGTTCTTGACCCTCCTGTTCTGCATGTTGTCCACCCCACCCGCCATAAAAAAAGAGCTATGACACAACAGTCCTGGCCACTTCATAGAGCTTTTTTCCAAAGTTTTTTTTTTCCTTGAATCATGACAAGCCTCAGCCACCTTCACACTTTGTGTAATTAGTTCAGGTGTGTGCTGGTAATCACAGTTATGCTATAATACTTCTTTTCATGAGTGCATTTACAGCGAAGTGTCACATGTCAAATGTTTACTTTCTTCATGTGCTCTCATTTCAAAGTTGGTGCATACATGCTTTTTTAGAAAGCTTCATCATCTTTCACAGACAGTAGATGGGCAGATGCTTAGCAATTTCATTCTAATGCAACTATGTGATGTCTCATTTTACTAGTGCTGATCAAAAAGTCGCATTGTGTGCCGTTTGGGGTTCAGTGGTTAAAGATGTCACCTAATGCAGAGCCAGCGATCGAACCAAAAGTGCTCTGGAATCGGTCCAATGCTACACCGTTTGAGCGAGCGTATTGAATGTGACCAGTCAACCTCAGAGGAGGAGGCATTACAAGGTGGGGCAAGTAAGTAGCTCTTACTTGAAGTCACGACTCGATTAATTGTTTGATACAAGTGTAGCTCGTTTCGATCCGTTTGTAGTGACCAACTTCATTCATCTATCTCTTATTAAGTTTATTATGTTTTTTATGCCATTCCCATTTTGTATGTAGCACTTTTCATTTTGCTTGCTTTCGCTTTTAGAAAAGAGCTCTATAAATCAATTACATTAAAGGCAACCAAAAACAGGACATACTTTGCAAGCGGGTTTTTTCTTTTACTAAGTCGAATTTGTGCTCAATAAATAGATTTGTATGCCCATTTGAAATAGCCATGTTCATTAAAAACACCAATAGCGTATCATGCAAATGTTTCATGCTTGGAATAAACGGTACATGATATATTATACTTCACTGGAAATAATCCCTTTACAAATTGAGTGCAAGAAGAAATAATATTGTTAAATACTGCACCAGTAGATATATTGCTCATCACAGTTCCTATGCCACCCTAATTCCAATAATATTAATTTGCTCGAAACCAGGATTCTTATCGAACTGTTGCAGTTATAAACTGGAGTGCTGGTAGCTTATCTAAACATCCAGTCAGTATATACGTGCTTTAGGCGTAGGTTACTGCTAATAACATCAAGATATCGCACAGTTATGTCAGTTTCCAGGTTACTTATACTAGTGGTGTTGGTGCGCGTTTAAGCCAGTAATGCTGTAACTCTGCATTTAACCCTGTGTTATGGTAACTTAGTTAATGCTGAGGTCCTGCTCCTCAGTTATCATGTGATACTGGAGCTCCGTTACTCATGCAGATGTGCTGCTGGTGGTTCTGTAAGTCATTTACTGTATGCTGGTGTCCCGCCGTTTCGTTAATCTAGTGGTACTGCTGTTCGATCTTGTGTGAGATCCTACTTGTAAGCTATGCCTGTGGTATTCGTTTAGTATGCAGAACGTACTAGACAAATATGCCAGTTCTACATCTCAGTTATGCCTGCTGCCCATTTTGCCTGAGCCTCTGTTGCATAATTATGCCAGTACCCTTACTCAATTGATTGTGAACCTGCTTAGTTAAATTTTTCTGCCACTCAGTCTGTGTGTGTTTTGTAGCTGGCTCTGTTGCCTGCTCCCTCCAACCATCTGTTTGTTTTATCCTTCTGTGTTGTCCCTCCCTCTCATTCTCGTGTTGACCTACCACCCAGCACAATATATAATTCAGAGGCTAGATGCCTTTGTCCCATCAAAACACACTTCCTCCAAGTATACAACATGTTTTACACACACAGTGCTGTATGTAACTTGTGATGGTGCTTTGCAGAACACCAAGAACATAGGCTGCACTCACCATATTACTAGAACCATATATGTGTTTATTCAATATTCACATATACTGTAAAGTGTGTTCGAGCATGCACAAAGCGCTATACTATGCACTGAGTCCGTTCATGTAAAACACTATACCAGTAGCAATTACGTCAGTCTCCAAAGCAGCGTTTTTTAAGCACCACAGTTTCAAAACACGTGCATACGTTTGACAGATGTCAGTTTTGGAGGTTTTAATTCACTCCACTCTTCCCCAATCTATCTCACTTCACTCCAATATTGACTCCACTCCAATTTATCTAATTCCACTCCGCCCTACTCCACTTCCAATCTCCCGCACTCCCCTCTACCCACTTTACCCCAAGCTACCCCACTCCACTCCAGTCTACCCCAGTCCACTCCAATCTAACCCAGTCCAATATACTCCAATCAACTGCACTCCACTCTTCCCCAATCTACTCTACTCCACTCCAATCTACCACAATCTATCCCACTCCACTCTACCCTGATCTACCCCACTCCAATCTATCCCACTCCACCCCAATCTACTCCACTCTGCTCTACCCCACTTCAATCTACCCTACTCCACCCCAATCTAAACCACTCTGCTCTACCCTAATTCAATCTACCCCAATCTAGTCCACTCAAATCTCCTCCTCTCCAATGTACCCCACTTTACCCCAATCTGCCCCAATCTACACTACTCCACCTCACTCCAATCTACCCCACACCACTCCAATCAACCAAACTCCCTCAATGTACCCCACTCCACTCTACCACACTTCACTCTACTCTATCCAAATCTACCCCACTTCACTCCAATCAACCCCACTTCAATCAAATCTACCTCACTCCACTCCACTCTTCACTAGTCTATCTTACTCCACTCCAAGCTTGACCCAAATCTGACCTATCCAGTTCTGCCTCCATGTCACTCCACTCCAATATCCCCCACTCCTATCTACCCCACTCCAAACTAACCATTCAACTCCACCCCACTCCAATCTACCCCACCTCACTCTATGCCAATCTGCTCCACTCCAGTGCACCACACTAATCTAGCCAACTCCCTCACTCCAATACCCCACTCCATTCTACTCCACTCTACCCTCACTCCACTCTGCACCGATCTACCCCACTCCACTCTACCCTAATGTACCCATTATATTTTACCCCAGTCTACTACACTCCAATCTACCCCACCCTACAAACTTTTAACCATGCTGAACAGCAACCACACTGGCAACAAATGACTAACTTTGTTTCATTTTTCTATCCCCTTTGCTTGTTTTTTTAGTTTATGTAGGGACCTGCTGGCGGGCACTCTTTAGGTCTTGCTTTGACGGGGTCCTCCCTTCAGGCATCTTTAAGGCAGTACAAGCCATTGCTTTTAATATCTTGAAAGACCAAACTCAGGGAAGCTGCCCCAGTGTTACACCATCAGTCATCTTGCTACTGGTCAATCTAAAAGGTGACAATTAATCACTCCATAACACATGGCTGAAAGACACCATTGACAGTGCCAATACATCTCGAATAACAAAGACCAATTGGCTTTGCCAATGCTTGTTTACTGTTGATTTCCCTAATATTACCACTTTTTTATCTACATGATTTGCTAATTGGTTTCACTTTTCTTTTGGTACCCTGGTCTATGTTTTATCCCAGTCCGACCATGGCTGCCCAAGGTCTGAAAATCGTACATGCCACTGCAGCACATACACGGACAGCTATTAGTAAGCGCCCCTTATAGAACTTCCAAAGATGTGATGCTTCGCCCGTTCCGCTTAGCCCGCGACCGCACATGAGAAGACGCAAACAAGCCTACGATTGGACGCTATTAAGATTACGTGTTCCCCTTTGATTCCAAATCAGCATGGAATGCCAATCATAACTGCAGCATTTATTCAGCGTTGTTGCTTTCTTTCTGTGCCTTTTTCTGTTGACAAGAATAATTTCCTCAGTGAAGGAACAATAGTCAGCCAATCTAGATCTGCCACTGCACCATGATGAGCTGTTCTCAACAGGCCCTCCTCAGGGTCAGGGACAACGTGTCTCTCTTTTCAATCAAGCGCGAGACATGCACTTAAAGGAAAATACATTTATTCCACTGAAATTTGACCGATGTCTTCGGAGCCGGGCTTCTTGATCTCGGTACGCTGTGCTGTTCGTAATTACAGCTGCATGAAACTGAGAGCTCCGTTGTAGGCAACGTTTCCCTTGATCTTTCCATATTGATTATTTTCTGGTCTACTGCAGTGCCAATGGCAATCTCTTTCCATTCAATACTGTATATGCATCATTGTTTGTTTTACAGAGAAATAATTTATTCTCGCAATCATGTGAGAGAAAAGAACCATATATATGAAACGCCCTGCTCTTTGTATTAACAAACCCATGATTGCAGCACAGTTGTTCGTAATACAAAAGTGAAAAGGCTTCCATGAATTTATTACTGAGAAAAGTAGGCTTTGATGTATGCCATGCCATTATCTATAAGAGATGTGTATCTTAACCTTTCTTTTTCTACACCTTATCCTCCGGGGGTGATAAAGAGTACTTCAGAACAGCAGTGGTTCTAAACTTTTCGCCTCCTGTGGACCCGCGCCGAATTACTACTGAAAGCTGGGAACCCAGCACAAGGAATCCGTCCATTACTTACGTCAATGGCATTACTCCTAGTCCTACTCCCTCGCCTTCCTTTAAACCAATGAGGCTTCCTGCCTCCCCATAGATCCTCCCTTCCCCTTAAACCCCTCCCTTCACCACCTCCTGTACAAAAACAAGCCCAAGCAGCAACTCAGGTGGTCCGTACCAGGAGGGCGGGAGGGAACGGAGAGGAAGGCGAGGGAGTAGGACTAGGAGTAATGCCATTAACGTAAGTCATGGATTCATTAGCTCCCCTCCCTCCCTCGCCTTCCTTTAAACCAATGAGACATAGCAAGAGAAAACAGGAGACGGACACTGAGTTGCAATAAGTTTAATCACAATCAATAAAGACCAGCGATTCCCCACCCCGTATTACATCATAGAGGATAAGACACGGTGACCCAATACCGATTCCAAATTGCCCAAGTCCGCCAGCCTATAATGACGAACAAAGGTCGAAGGTGAGGCCCAAGTGGCGGCCCTGCAAATTTCCACCACAGAAGCACCCTGAAACTCAGCCACCATAGCCGCCATACCCCTAGTAGAACGACCCTGAATCCCTTGGGGAGGAACCACCCCTTTCAAAGAATAAGTCCAGCAGAATCAACGAGCGAACCCACGACTCAAAGAAGCTGTGGAAGGCTTCTCACCTTTCCGGGCCGGACCGAAATTCACAAAAAGAGAATCACCCTTACGGAAAGGAGCAACTATTTGCAGATATTCCAACAAGGCCCTACGCACATTCAAAGAATGCAATCGAACCTCCTCATCCGAGGAAGGATTCGGACTGAATGAAGGAAGGATGACCTCCTGGCGAGCATGGAAAGACAAATTCACCTTCGGAACAAAAGAAGGAACCGGAACAAGCACCCTTCCTGAGAAGACCGAGCCACTGGAACATGCAGGTAAGCACCCTGCAGATCCAGAGATGCCAGGAGATCCCCCTGACTGACCAGAGGAAATATAGTCTGAATGGACAGCATGTGGAAATGTACCGTCCTGATCCAGGAATTCACCCCTTTCAGATTGAGGACAGGCCGAAAACCCCCTGACACCTTCTGAACCAGAAATAAGACTGAATAAGTGCCCAGACCTCTTTCCCCCACAGGAACTCGGGAAATGGCCACCTTGAGAAGCAAGTCCCGGACCCCACCCAACAATGCCTCTCTCCGTGCCCCGACAGCAGGCAGAGGAGTGGGACGAACCCCGGAATCTGGAGGCACCATATCGAAATCTATGGTGTAGCCATTGTCCACAATGTCCAGCAACCAATGATCGCTGACACTCTAGTGCCATACTGGAAGAAAGCGCCTCAGCCGCCCCCCAACCTGCCCTATGTCAGGTCCACAATGATTGTCAGGACCCCTTCTTGAACCCACCCCGGTTCGAAGGGGCAGACTTCTTAGGAGAAAAACAGGTCTGAAAACGACATTTCCTGAAAGAAAAAGACTTGGAATCCATCTTGGGAGAAGAGCGTGAATGCTTCCTCCACCCCTTGCCAGAAGCAGAACCACCTTTGTAAGGCAAGGCATGTTTCCTCTCCTTAAACGCCTTGGAAAGCATGGAAGGCAACTGATCACCAAACAAACTACGCCCTTCAAAAGGCAGTCTCAGGAGAGCAGATTTCTCCCCAGGATCCGTCTTCCATGACCTCAACCAGAGGGACCTATGAGCCCCAATCAAAGCTCCCGATGCCAGAGCCGAAGTACGGACCACATCAGAAGACATGTAAGCCAGCAACCTGGCCTGCTGCTCCATGACAGCCAGAAGTTCTGAGCACTCTGAACCTTCCTGAACCGCACCGCCAGTTTGTCAAAATCCTGCACCAAAGATTGGGCAGAATAAGCCGAATACATACCCGCTCTGAGGGCCAGATTCTCTGCCGCAAAAGCCCTCTTGAGACCAGAATCCACCTTACGGTCAGTGGCATCCGTAGGCACACAATCCTCCTGATTGACCGCCGTCTTGCCAATCAGGGTCGCCAAAATGGAATCCAGACGAACAGAGGGAGGTTACACATCCTCCCCCTCCAGTAAGTATAGTTTCTGAAGGAATCATGGCACTTGAGCCTTATACACATCTTTCCATTCCCGAAACACCATATCCTTCACAGGTCCCTGAAAAGGCATGGCAAACTTAGAAGGCTTTTGATACTGAGGGAACAAATGCGAATCCGATCCCGCAGGCTCAAAAACAGGAAAACCTAAATTGTCCCGGACATGCGGCATCACTTCCCACATCTCTTCCCTGGAGACATATTTCCCACCAGAAGAAGCAGATGGAGCGTCATCATCCTCTTCTCCCGAGGACCCTGCCTGGAGAGCCCGAGAGACAGCCACCTCAATCATGTCCTTAACCTCTTCTCTGGACATGAGTGCCACAGAAGCACCTCCTGAAACCTGGCGACCCCCAGGCATGGAAACGGGAGCATCACCCTCCTCCCCTGATGAGGAGGAAGATGAAACAATCCTGCGTCGTTTGGCAGGTACCTTCGGCATGATATCCAACATAAATGCCATTCACAGGACCCCAACCTATTTAAATACCAGAGATAGGCCCTCATCTGAAAACGAACCAGCAAATGAAAACATCCAAACAATTACTCAAAAATGAGTTAAAAACGCAGGCAGAACGCCCGTCCTACCGCCAAATTGCCGAAAATTCAAACCAGCACGGCTCTGCGAGCTGAGAAACCGGAAACTGTAGCCCCAGCTGCAAAGATCCGACCGACCTTGTCAGCCGACTCCTAGGACGAGTCTCCAAAGCAGCCATGCCGGCCTCTCGAAGACGCGACTGCCAGGAGCCCTCCACGAGGAGCTCCGCGCCTCGAGGAGGGCAGAACCGAAGTCCCCCAGGCCCCGCCGTGGAGGAAGGTAGAAGGTAAGTCTAGCGGGGCTAGACAAAAAAGAACAGGAGGTGGTGGGGGCGGGGGGGTTTAAGGGGAAGGGAGGGTCTATGGGGAGGCAGGAAGCCTCATTGGTTTAAAGGAAGGCGAGTGATGGACGGGAGGTAATGTGTATGATTTGAACACACAAATGTACAGAAAAATGTATACCTGAAACAAGCATACAAATTATAAAATATTTTACGTAAATCAGCAACAAAAAGTACAGAAAAATAGAAATTTGAAAGGGAAGGTTGAAGCTTTTCGGAATTTGGTTTTATTTCCAGAAGATAAACCTATATTGTAGATTCTAGCATATCACTGTCTTTTTTGTCGTCCAGATTAAAAATGTGTTTTCTGTACTTTGCGCTGCTTCGACACATTAAGGTAAGGATGCCAGTTTAATTTCTAACATCCATTTCAAATTCCTTTACATTTAGAGAACCTTTTAAAATTGTCTAATTTAAATTTTTTTTATGTACCAATACTTTATGAATCAATCTTCTAACATTTTTTTAATATCTAAATATCAGTGACCCCCCTGTGTCGGCATTGCTGACCCCACCAATCTTCCGTGCATCCAGTTTAGGAACCATTGAGAGCACGGTTGCTCAATGGATTAACGCACCCGCTGAAGTGGCTTGTGCACCAGCAAAAAGCAACGGTTGGGACGGCTCTTTGTATCGTCCTGGTGCTGTTGAATGAGTACAATGCGGTAGAGTGGTAACAGTAAACCCCATTACTTACCGTGGTCAGTAGTTTTGTTTTGAAAAGAGTTGTCATCTAAGTTTTAAATCGTTTTATTGGTGACGCTGTCAGGGCCTGAGGAATTAAAATGCAATGTCTGAAACGATGGAAACACACTGAAACATTTGTATGTATACCATATTACTACACGTAATCGTGATTTTACAATATAAAACACAAAACCGAAATCAGAGCCCTGGAGAACTCTGTAGCTGCATCTTCTGCAACACTCCTTGCGGCCTTAGCTCCTACGCAATATAGTTTGTATTGTGTTTGTGATTCCTACTTGAATATAGGTTTGTGAATGTGTTTATGGAAAGGCGGGCTTTTTGTGGGCTTTTATACACGGATTTATGCTTTCGTTTCTTTGTTTCTTTGTTTTTAATGTTCAAATGTGTGTGCCTACCTAAATCTGTTGAAGCTTGAGAACTTTGTGAACATTTGTATGTTTGAGTGAGTAAATGTTTAAGTACACACATTTGTTTTCAGCTTCATGTTTGAATGTGCGCATATAGAGCTTTACTTTATAGTTTAGTGTGTTTTAAATAATTTAAATAGCACCGTACATGATTAGATCTTACTATCTCTACCAGAGGAGAAAACAACATCATAAGCAGCCAGTCCCTAATATAAGGATCGGGACATAACTGGTCACTGAACTAAATATGCATTGGCAAAACGATTAGATATGCCTTTTTATGTGCTCTGTGCTGCATTTAAAAGGGAATGGCCCTATTCACAAAAAAAAAATGTAAAAATATGTGTGGTTTTAGATCTCCAGCTTAACCTACTTAAATATATTTTTGGGATTCACTCACAGTCCCAGATGTACACCTTAAAAGCGGTGCCAGATACAGTTTTCCACGCATTTTTGTGGAAATATCATATGACTTTTCCCAGAGGCTCCTATTTCCCCTGATCAGAGTTCTCCAGAACAAGGATTCCACACAGGAGGACTGAAAGCCTCCTTTACAAATGCCTTCTTTCCTTCGAAGAGAAAACTTTTTCTTTATGGAGACACCCTTTTCTACACCACAATCAAGCCTGGGATGATCAGTTCCCTTTACCACCCTTGAAGGGAAGTTACTCCAGCCTTTGGCTTGAGTAAATCTTTGACCATTCCTATGGTGAAAACGGTTCAGCCTGGAGCTTTGGAATACTCATTTACCTACATGTTTGTTGATCTGCTCCCAACCTTCCAAAGTCAACACACAATGGAGTGCGCACTGCCCACCTCTAGGGTGGGATTGAATCCTGCATAATTCCTCACATTCGTGGAAGAGAAATCCACAGTAGTAAATGCATTTATTCCCACCAGGAATCCATTTGTGAATTAAGGAGGTGTAGAGGAGATAATTTTGGTTGTGAAAGCAAGTTTACCACAGAATTTACTTTTGTGAATTGGATCCATTCTGTATTAGTAGCCACCAGCTGTCTCTCTATGCTTGTCCAGGTCTATGCCCATCTGTGAAGATGTTCCTGTCAGAACAACAAGATCAAAGTCTTGTACAAACACCCCACAAGTACGTACTTGTGTTTCATCATGTTTCCTCTACTTACCTTTTATTAACTGCCATACTATCCATTCCCTTAAATCCTGCACCACACAGCATTAACTTCCACAATTTCCTTCAGACCATGAAAAACCTGTTCCCTCTCTTCTTATATCTGCTTGCGTTTTCAACTAACGTTTTCCCCAGACATACCAAAATGTGACTGTCAGATGTTATACTTTAAACCCAGACACAAATATAACCTCAGATCTTTTTGACAGTTTGCAGTCAGTTATTACTACTACTTGTGCTTGACATATCTAGTAGTCTAGAACACACAACAAATCTTACTTTGGTGTTATCAGTTACCACAATTTATCCTCGCCATTGCTAAGTGGAAAGCAAAGCCTTGCTAGCGCGTCTGGTCCTTAGTAAGTAAACTTACAAGGGGACGCGTATAGGCCGATTGACCTTTTGAATCGCATGGAGTATCCTAGCTATGTAGTAATCGATGAACATCAATTATCAGTGTAATTAATCAACAACCACTAAGGTTGACAATATATCACGCATGAGACAATATATCAACATTTGATGAATAACCACAACTCAATTATACGTTTTATCAATTTTATTTCCCTATTAGTTACAATACGAAGGGCCTTATTACAACTTTGGAGGACAGTGTTAATCCGTCCCAAATGTGACAGATATACTACCTACCGTATTACGAGTCCATTATATCCTATGGAACTCGTAATACGGTAGGTGGTATATCCATCACATTTGGGACGGATTAACACCGTCCTCCAAAGTTGTAATAAGGCCCTAAGTCATCAGGTTAGATCAAACTTTATTCAATCAACTCAGAATTAGTTCATTAATGACCACCAATAACATAATCTAATCAGAACTTGAGAAAACATATGCTTGAAAGCTTCAGCATAAGCCAACAAAGATGAATATAATGCCATTAATAGCAGAGTTCAGCAATCAGTCCGTCAATCATTTGTCTCTGTCAACGTCACCCAAAGGACCCTTACCTAACCCAGATTAGCATTTAGCATGTGGGACTTCATGCAAAAACAATTTAGAAAATTTGAATTTGGAAAACATCTAGCTAAGAGAAAAACTATAAAACAGCGCAGTTGGTACCTAGAAAGAAAGGCATAAAAGTTAATCAGTCACATTGTCATATCTACCTATCCACGAAATGGATCAGCAACAAAGTCAGTCTTCATCTTCAGGTCATCAATCGATCAGCAACGCATCCGGCTCTCAAGAGCATGAGCCCAATGACAGAATCTAGAACCACGTCTCTTGACGTCATCAATTCTCCCTTCACACCTGCCCTCGCATCTGAAGTTTTGGCCCCTTGTCATGACTTTTTATTAGAGTTTTTATGTCCATCCCCCTAACTTCTAATTGGTCAGTCACTCGGCAGCTATGGCTCTGACCTATAATATTAATTGTACAAATCTATGCGTTCTAATATTTCCACATCCCCAATTTGTTGATTAGTTCGCTGTACGATGCCCTCATTATCCTGCTCATCAGATATTGAAAATGTTGCATCTTCTTCTCCAGTCAGTGCTTCTATTCTTCGAGTCCTGGGAAAGTATATCTCGGCTACTCTTCACATAATTGTTTCAATTTGATTCCATCATCTCCTGTCCGTCTGTACATTGCAGAAAATTCTAGCTAAGCAAACTTTAACATTAGGTGGTTCAAGGTCAGTTTATCCTCTCAACTTCTCTCCAGCATGCTCTAAAAATTCAGCTTTTGCATGAGGCCTGGCAAAACTAGGCCACAACTTCAGCTAGGTTAATTCTACAAATTAATGCAAAACATAGGTTATGCATCTTAGTATGATATATTACTACATTATTATTATACATTTTTATTATTTCACACATCTTTAGTTCTTTTAGTACAAGTTCGTATAAGTGGCTGACATACCCTGTGGGCACATTTTCAAACACACATTAATTTTTCTTTAAATCATAACATATAAGCATTTATTAATAATTTCTAATTAGCGTATCTGCGTCAACAGTCTCAATCCATAAGAACTTTTATCTGTCACGATGGACTAGGTTAACTTATTTTTCCTTCACAAAGGCAGTAAGATTGTAGGAGAAAAAAATAAATATGACATAGTGGTAGCCTTCCTCATAACACTAGTGAATGTAGGGACTCCTTCTCCCTAAATGACAATGTGTTTCCCTTCTGACAATGCTGCTTGGTCTCTGTTGTAACCTCTTCTATTAGGCTAAATGATAGCTCTTGTGCCTTACTCATTATTGGTACTGTAGTGTTTATTTTGTGGACGCAACTTGACCGACCACTGTCTTTTGTCTTATATATTCCTAAAAGAGTCCAGTTGAGACTTTTCTTTTGACACATCTTCAGGCTCCTTTTCAAGTTTCTTTTGCCATTTTTGGGTTCAAAATGCCTCTTAAATTCTGATGGTGCTGTCAACCCACAGCTAGAACACAAACATTTCGGGGTCACATACACCACCCCTTTGGCTATTATCCATCATCCTTAAAGGTAGGAAAAACATCTTTAACCTCAATGAGAATCAACCCAAACCTGTCAGGATTAACATCAAGCGTGTTAAGCATCTTCCCTAGATCTAGTACTCTAGCCTCTTCCTTCAACATTTTAGCAAATACATAGGGAGATAGCCAGAGCCTGTAAGCACTTCATCACTTAGTCAATTTATGTTAATCTCCCTACAGGGTGCTTTTCACCATTATACCTACTTTTGTCATCCTATTTTACAATTTTCTGCTCTTTTTTGAACAGAGCTTTTACAGTCCCTAGATGGATGCTTGTACTTAACAAGTGAGTTATCACTTAATGTGGCTAGAATGTTGACATCATTCTTGCCTAACACACATCTTTTCTACTCTTGAACACTTTCTTCACATTGTTTTGAACATTGATGCCATTTTTAAGAGATGCAAGTCTAACCAAATGTACATTTGGGCTCAAATTTACAAAGAGGTTGTGTTTGGTTTGTATTATTATTTTAACGCAACCTGACACAAAGTTTTCTACTGTGATTTGCAAACCAATCCTAATCACGACTTGCGTTGTTTGTAACCCATAGTAATGCTACCACCTAAGGGCTTTGATGCAAATCCCTATATACAAAGATTTGTAGACAGGGTATTGAATCAAAATCCTCTACCTCCTTGAGGCAGGTATAGCAAGGAAAAATGTTTTAATTTCTTCTCAGTTTTTTCACTTTACATGTGTGCTGCATTCTGCAGCAGACGTGCAAAGATGAAAATGCTTTAAAGCATAATTTATGTGCAGGAAGGGACCACTTACTGCACAAAAGCTATGCTGACTACAACACAGACACCATTGCACTGTGGCGCTGGGGTATCCTATGTTGTTGCTGGCAGCAACAAGTGTGCCAGTGTAGGGAGAGAGCAGAACTGCACCACATCTAAGCAGATATGTCACAGTTTTAATCTCTGCCATTCACACAACGCAGCAACTTTACTTGCTGTGTTCCATTGTGTGAACTGTTTTTAAATATGCCCGCTGGATTTTTTCACTATTTTACATGACTACTTTATAACAACAGTGCAGTATATTTTATTCTCTCTTTGCCAAAGTTGTTGCCTCTTTTGAAATGTGATCTGTTTTCACTTGCAAAGCCTCACTCACCTGTTAACTACTGCATCTATGCATAATTAGACTCTAATTTAGGCTTTGGTCCTCTATCCAAAGTGCATAAAGCCACAACACAGTCTTCCACATTTTCTCATACTTTCTGCCCATGTAACCCCAAAATGACATCTTCCCGTTGTCACACCTATCTGGCAAAAACAGTGCATATACATCATTTATGTACAAATCACATTCAGTGAGAACGTTTTCACCTTCAAAATTGCCTTCTCAAAACTCTGGCTGATGCTCAAACAGTCTCACACCTTCTGAATCTAAAGTAAAGGAGAAACAAATCATTCTTTTTTACTCCACAAAAATTGAATACACTTACATCCCCACATAAGTGAGGAAACATTTTATCCATTGCACCACTTCAACACTTGCTCTCCTGGAATGGCAAAGAACAAGAAATGATAAAGGGATGTCTGAATGCAAAGAGCAAGATACAAGTGACGATTCTTCAGTGGAAAGTAGGATTCTCCTCATTCACTTCTCACCTTTATCCTGAACACACTCCTAACAGGAAAAGTCAAGCAAGGCAAAACAATCATGTAAACAACAACAAAAGATGTTCAACCGCAGAATACAGGCACTGTACACAGGCATCCCAACGATACTCAAGCACTGTTCACTATTATATGTTCTTAGACCCCCAAGGTAGAAGGTACAACTGTCTTGATCCTGACTCCTTTTACCAGTGTGCGCTGTTAGATATGGAATAGAAGAGAAGCCAAAAATCCACAGCTTAGAAGTTACAAGAATGTTTACAGGTACATTTAATAGGTGGTTTCTGTAGTAATCAGTAGTGTTACATCAAAGGCGCAACAGGTATCAATTAATTTGTGAAGCAGAAGGTCATAGGCTAATGAAGGAGAGAAGTGGAGCACTACCTCAACGGAGCATTGATTCTCATTCAATGAGACTCTTGTAAGGGTGTAACTGCTGCTAATGAAATGCCCATCGCATAAAGGTGATCCGGACATGCATCAGCAAAATCTAGGTCCCAAATCAAATAGGTATTGACAGTCTGTGTTCCCAGACCTGCTTTTAGCAAGGTTGACAATGATCTTCCAATCCCCCATGGAATGAAACAGTACCCATACTATCTAGCAGTGAACAAGCAGTCTAGAAGCTGTTCTTGGCATAACTCTCACTGTGATGGGTTACTGTACAACTCCCAGGTTCCTCATCATCATTTCAGTAAGGCAACACTACAAAGAAAACAGTAAGGGGGTCAATATGTCTCTGGTGGTCTTTTGACCGTCAGGGATAATGTGCGGTATGACCGCCAACAGGCTGGCGGTACATACCGCCACAATATGAGATTGGTGGTGTGGCTACAGCCAACCCACCACTTCTTCACTCGTACCGCCATGCTGTATGAGCCACCGGGCCGGAGATATCTATCGCCAGCTCGGTGACCGACATTGTACCGCCCATGGCATTATGAGCTGGCCTACCACCATGATTTTCGTGGCGTTTGCAACGCCATGGAAACCATGGAGGTAGGCCCTTTCGGTGACAGGGAATTACTTCCTTGTCACTAGTAGGCGGCTCCCCCACCCCCAACACTCACCTGACGCCCCCCACACCCCTCCATCCAAACTCAACCCCACAACCACTCAATACACAAACTAACCCCACCCCCTCCGATCCACTCACTCACCCCCATACACGAACACACCACACAACTGACCCCTCCCCCACAGCCACAAGCACAGACATCACCCCCCTCCCTCTACCCCCACTACAGTCACAGCACACCTCACCCCACACATCCCTCCCCACATACACAGACACCCACATGCACCACGCATACACCCATTCACTTACACTGACATACACACATTCATTTATACACTGACATACATGAATTCATTCATACACTGACATACACGCATTCATACACACACTGACATTCACACATTCATTCATGCATACTTCCAGACATACTCACACACATTCTTACAATCACACTGACATGCAGACAGGCACTCACTTCACCATTCTTACATGCATTGACACACACACTCAGACACACACACACAACACCCCCCTAACCCTCCCACCCCCTTCCCTGTCAGAAGTCTGACTTACCTTGAGCGAGGAGGTCTTTTGGCAAGGAACGAGAAGGAGCACTGCTACCACCAGCAAGGCCCCACCAGCAGAACACCACCAGGTCATACTACTGGTCATAATACGGCTGGCGGCGTACTACTGGCATGGCAGTGCTGGTGGTAGCAGCACCAGCTTACCACCATCCACCACCATGTGCACTGCCGGATTTCCACACTTATTGTGGCGGAAGTCAGGCAGTGCTCAAAAAATGGCAGACGGAAGTTAGCCGCAGTGGTGATTTGTTGGTGGCCGTCACCACGGCGGTAGGCGGTGTGTACCGCCAATGTTATAATTAGTGCCTAAGTCTTTATGGAAGATCACATACAAATACCACACCAGGACCAAATGGATTTCATTTTTGTTTCCTCCAACAAAATGCATGCAGCTGTAGACCTCCTGACATTCTGGATCAATGCCCCAAAAAGTGTTCCAGTCACACATCAAACTAGCTGTCACTCACACACACATATCCCATCTGCCTTTTGACACAACACACACATAACGTGCTATGATGCCCATATTTATTATTTAACAGTATCTCAAAATGCATTTTCTCATATGATTAAAAAGTAGTTCTCATTCTCAATGGGTGTGAATTGGGGAGTTCATCCTCAAAGAAACCTGTGTTTTAATCAAAGAAACCCTTCATCTTGAGTTATAAATATTTGCTTCTGAATGAGTGCATTCGTGCTGTAACAAATTTGAGAGTGGGGATCCTGCCATTAATGTTACATCACTAAAGTCATAGCGATTGTGAAAAATCCAGGCATCACACAAAAAACAAGTGCACCAAATGTACCACATCGAGTCCACAGGAAACTGTCATCTTCAGGTGGCACATTTTCTGTTGAAATGCTTACTAAATTTGCATAGACATGCAGGTTTACTAGTAATACTATATGGCACACAAGCAATAATGTATAGAAAACGGGTTTCAGCAATATGTATCATATGTGCATCACCAAGTAAATGTCTTGATTTGTTTTGATCCTATTAAACTCTTTGTTTTCATCACTCAAAAAGTCCTCCATTTGTTCTCTCCTAATTGATGATATATTTTGAAATATGTGTGTAGTTAAATTACCATTATTTAAATGTTGTGTGTTAAAAAAACACTGACATGCTACAGCCTTTCCTTTTACTTTCTGTACTCTTGCGAGATTGTCACAGTCGGAGTTTTACAGAATCTGCTCAATTTGCAGTCGTAGAAATAAAAGTAAATACTTGTTTTTGAATAAGCAGCACATTTTCAGAAGGCTTAGCATGACATTGACCTTTTTCTTTGAATGCACGGCAAATGGGGCAAAATAGACACAAAATTTAAAGGCATCTTTAGTGGTCATTCATCTTCTGAACTCCAACATCCTTATTTTACGGGGTGCTGCAGTACCCCCAGCATCCCTAATTCAGTGTCTATGCTCCCAGCTAGAATTGAAGTCCACCAAACACCATCAGCATTTGCAGTGTTCTCAAGCACTAGCCATTACACAAAAGATTGGATCAATGAGATGCTCTGAAATGTCCTGACACTTGTTAAAATTGTTTCCTTTTCAGGTTGTCAGTGTGCCTCTGTTCTTCCAGGCCATAAGCATCTTTCTCTTACATTACACAACTACCTTATAGTTCTCTTTGCCATCCAGCAACACGTGTCCTATTACTGTTCGACTCCTCATTTCATCGCTAAGCAGGCTGTCATGACCCCTGCTCTCCCTTAGTAGCCCTTTGCCTACCATAAGCGAAACTGGCCTTGGAGTTCTAACCACAAGAGTTTCAGAACCATCAGGCAATGAAATTAAGAATCTCTTATCACACATTCTGTTAGCATATGGATGGTGGGCCCCGTCCTTTTGAAACTGCTGCATCATTGGACACGTCTTGAGCTATGAATAGCTATATGGGACACTACGCATGGGTTAGTGTCAGAAAATTCTTATGGTAAGGTTAATAATTTAGGCCTGCTTTCTGTTTCAAGCATTCTCTAGCCCACAGTCTGGACACAGACTGTGGGCTAGTGGGCTGTTTCATGGAATGAAACAGTACCCATACTATCTAGCAGTGAACAAGCAGTCTAGAAGCTGTTCTTGGCATAACTCTCACTGTGATGGGTTACTGTACAACTCCCAGGTTCCTCATCATCATTTCAGTAAGGCAACACTACAAGGAAAACAGTAAGGGGGTCAATATGTCTCTGGTGGTCTTTTGACCGTCAGGGATAATGTGCGGTATGACCGCCAACAGGCTGGCGGTACATACCGCCACAATATGAGATTGGTGGTGTGGCTACAGCCAACCCACCACTTCTCCACTCGTACCGCCATGCTGTAAGAGCCACCGGGCCGGAGATATCTATCGCCAACTCGGTGACCGACATTGTACCGCCCATGGCATTATGAGCTGGCCTACCACCATGATTTTCGTGGCGTTTGCAACGCCATGGAAACCATGGCGGTAGGCCCTTTCGGTGACAGGGAATTACTTCCTTGTCACTAGTAGGCGGCTCCCGCACCCCCAACACTCACCTGACGCCCCCCACACCCCCTCCATCCAAACTCAACCCCCCAACCACTCAATACACAAACTAACCCCACCCCCTCCGATCCACTCACTCACCCCCATACACGAACACACCACACAACTGACCCCTCCCCCACAGCCACAAGCACAGACATCACCCCCCTCCCTCTACCCCCACTACAGTCACAGCACACCTCACCCCACACATCCCTCCCCACATACACAGACACCCACATGCACCACGCATACACCCATTCACTTACACTGACATACACACATTCATTTATACACTGACATACATGAATTCATTCATACACTGACATACACGCATTCATACACACACTGACATTCACACATTCATTCATGCATACTTCCAGACATACTCACACACATTCTTACAATCACACTGACATGCAGACAGGCACTCACTTCACCATTCTTACACGCATTAACACACACACTCAGACACACACACACAACACCCCCCCTAACCCTCCCACCCCCTTCCCTGTCAGAAGTCTGACTTACCTTGAGCGAGGAGGTCTTTTGGCAAGGAACGAGAAGGAGCACTGCTACCACCAGCAAGGCCCCGCCAGCAGAACACCACCAGGTCATATTACTGGTCATAATACGGCTGGCGGCGTACTACTGGCATGGCAGTGCTGGTGGTAGCAGCACCAGCTTACCACCATCCACCACCATGTGCACTGCCGGATTTCCACACTTATTGTGGCGGAAGTCAGGCAGTGCTCAAAAAATGGCAGACGGAAGTTAG
The DNA here is from genome assembly GCF_031143425.1 of Pleurodeles waltl. Classification (NCBI taxonomy): domain Eukaryota; kingdom Metazoa; phylum Chordata; class Amphibia; order Caudata; family Salamandridae; genus Pleurodeles; species Pleurodeles waltl. The sequence continues at coordinate 368,329,904 of NC_090451.1, forward strand.
CCGCAGTGGTGATTTGTTGGTGGCCGTCACCACGGCGGTAGGCGGTGTGTACCGCCAATGTTATAATTAGTGCCTAAGTCTTTATGGAAGATCACATACAAATACCACACCAGGACCAAATGGATTTCATTTTTGTTTCCTCCAACAAAATGCATGCAGCTGTAGACCTCCTGACATTCTGGATCAATGCCCCAAAAAGGGTTCCAGTCACACATCAAACTAGCTGTCACTCACACACACATATCCCATCTGCCTTTTGACACAACACACACATAACGTGCTATGATGCCCATATTTATTATTTAACAGTATCTCAAAATGCATTTTCTCATATGATTAAAAAGTAGTTCTCATTCTCAATGGGTGTGAATTGGGGAGTTCATCCTCAAAGAAACCTGTGTTTCAATCAAAGAAACCCTTCATCTTGAGTTATAAATATTTGCTTCTGAATGAGTGCATTCGTGCTGTAACAAATTTGAGAGTGGGGATCCTGCCATTAATGTTACATCACTAAAGTCATAGCGATTGTGAAAAATCCAGGCATCACACAAAAAACAAGTGCACCAAATGTACCACATCGAGTCCACAGGAAACTGTCATCTTCAGGTGGCACATTTTCTGTTGAAATGCTTACTAAATTTGCATAGACATGCAGGTTTACTAGTAAAACTATATGGCACACAAGCAATAATGTATAGAAAACGGGTTTCAGCAATATGTATCATATGTGCATCACCAAGTAAATGTCTTGATTTGTTTTGATCCTATTAAACTCTTTGTTTTCATCACTCAAAAAGTCCTCCATTTGTTCTCTCCTAATTGATGATATATTTTGAAATATGTGTGTAGTTAAATTACCATTATTTAAATGTTGTGTGTTAAAAAAACACTGACATGCTACAGCCTTTCCTTTTACTTTCTGTACTCTTGCGAGATTGTCACAGTCGGAGTTTTACAGAATCTGCTCAATTTGCAGTCGTAGAAATAAAAGTAAATACTTGTTTTTGAATAAGCAGCACATTTTCAGAAGGCTTAGCATGACATTGACCTTTTTCTTTGAATGCACGGCAAATGGGGCAAAATAGACACAAAATTTAAAGGCATCTTTAGTGGTCATTCATCTTCTGAACTCCAACATCCTTATTTTACGGGGTGCTGCAGTATCCCCAGCATCCCTAATTCAGTGTCTATGCTCCCAGCTAGAATTGAAGTCCACCAAACACCATCAGCATATGCAGTGTTCTCAAGCACTAGCCATTAACAAAAGATTGGATCAATGAGATGCTCTGAAATGTCCTGACACTTGTTAAAATTGTTTCTTTTTCAGGTTGTCAGTGTGCCTCTGTTCTTCCAGGCCATAAGCATCTTTCTCTTACATTACACAACTACCTTATAGTTCTCTTTGCCATCCAGCAACACGTGTCCTATTACTGTTCGACTCCTCATTTCATCGCTAAGCAGGCTGTCATGACCCCTGCTCTCCCTTAGTAGCCCTTTGCCTACCATAAGCGAAACTGGCCTTGGAGTTCTAACCACAAGAGTTTCAGAACCATCAGGCAATGAAATTAAGAATCTCTTATCACACATTCTGTTAGCATATGGATGGTGGGCCCCGTCCTTTTGAAACTGCTGCATCATTGGACACGTCTTGAGCTATGAATAGCTATATGGGACACTACGCATGGGTTAGTGTCAGAAAATTCTTATGGTAAGGTTAATAATTTAGGCCTGCTTTCTGTTTCAAGCATTCTCTAGCCCACAGTCTGGACACAGACTGTGGGCTAGTGGGCTGTTTCATGGAATGAAACAGTACCCATACTATCTAGCAGTGAACAAGCAGTCTAGAAGCTGTTCTTGGCATAACTCTCACTGTGATGGGTTACTGTACAACTCCCAGGTTCCTCATCATCATTTCAGTAAGGCAACACTACAAAGAAAACAGTAAGGGGGTCAATATGTCTCTGGTGGTCTTTTGACCGTCAGGGATAATGTGCGGTATGACCGCCAACAGGCTGGCGGTACATACCGCCACAATATGAGATTGGTGGTGTGGCTACAGCCAACCCACCACTTCTCCACTCGTACCGCCATGCTGTATGAGCCACCGGGCCGGAGATATCTATCGCCAACTCGGTGACCGACATTGTACCGCCCATGGCATTATGAGCTGGCCTACCACCATGATTTTCGTGGCGTTTGCAACGCCATGGAAACCATGGCGGTAGGCCCTTTCGGTGACAGGGAATTACTTCCTTGTCACTAGTAGGCGGCTCCCGCACCCCCAACACTCACCTGACGCCCCCCACACCCCCTCCATCCAAACTCAACCCCCCAACCACTCAATACACAAACTAACCCCACCCCCTCCGATCCACTCACTCACCCCCATACACGAACACACCACACAACTGACCCCTCCCCCACAGCCACAAGCACAGACATCACCCCCCTCCCTCTACCCCCACTACAGTCACAGCACACCTCACCCCACACATCCCTCCCCACATACACAGACACCCACATGCACCACGCATACACCCATTCACTTACACTGACATACACACATTCATTTATACACTGACATACATGAATTCATTCATACACTGACATACACGCATTCATACACACACTGACATTCACACATTCATTCATGCATACTTCCAGACATACTCACACACATTCTTACAATCACACTGACATGCAGACAGGCACTCACTTCACCATTCTTACACGCATTAACACAAACACTCAGACACACACACACAACACCCCCCTAACCCTCCCACCCCCTTCCCTGTCAGAAGTCTGACTTACCTTGAGCGAGGAGGTCTTTTGGCAAGGAACGAGAAGGAGCACTGCTACCACCAGCAAGGCCCCGCCAGCAGAACACCACCAGGTCATATTACTGGTCATAATACGGCTGGCGGCGTACTACTGGCATGGCAGTGCTGGTGGTAGCAGCACCAGCTTACCACCATCCACCACCATGTGCACTGCCGGATTTCCACACTTATTGTGGCGGAAGTCAGGCAGTGCTCAAAAAATGGCAGACGGAAGTTAGCCGCAGTGGTGATTTGTTGGTGGCCGTCACCACGGCGGTAGGCGGTGTGTACCGCCAATGTTATAATTAGTGCCTAAGTCTTTATGGAAGATCACATACAAATACCACACCAGGACCAAATGGATTTCATTTTTGTTTCCTCCAACAAAATGCATGCAGTTGTAGACCTCCTGACATTCTGGATCAATGCCCCAAAAAGGGTTCCAGTCACACATCAAACTAGCTGTCACTCACACACACATATATCCATCTGCCTTTTGACACAACACACACATAACGTGCTATGATGCCCATATTTATTATTTAACAGTATCTCAAAATGCATTTTCTCATATGATTAAAAAGTAGTTCTCATTCTCAATGGGTGTGAATTGGGGAGTTCATCCTCAAAGAAACCTGTGTTTCAATCAAAGAAACCCTTCATCTTGAGTTATAAATATTTGCTTCTGAATGAGTGCATTTGTGCTGTAACAAATTTGAGTGTGGGGATCCTGCCATTAATGTTACATCACTAAAGTCATAGCGATTGTGAAAAATCCAGGCATCACACAAAAAACAAGTGCACCAAATGTACCACATCGAGTCCACAGGAAACTGTCATCTTCAGGTGGCACATTTTCTGTTGAAATGCTTACTAAATTTGCATAGACATGCAGGTTTACTAGTAAAACTATATGGCACACAAGCAATAATGTATAGAAAACGGGTTTCAGCAATATGTATCATATGTGCATCACCAAGTAAATGTCTTGATTTGTTTTGATCCTATTAAACTCTTTGTTTTCATCACTCAAAAAGTCCTCCATTTGTTCTCTCCTAATTGCTGATATATTTTGAAATATGTGTGTAGTTAAATTACCATTATTTAAATGTTGTGTGTTAAAAAAACACTGACATGCTACAGCCTTTCCTTTTACTTTCTGTACTCTTGCGAGATTGTCACAGTCGGAGTTTTACAGAATCTGCTCAATTTGCAGTCGTAGAAATAAAAGTAAATACTTGTTTCTGAATAAGCAGCACATTTTCAGAAGGCTTAGCATGACATTGACCTTTTTCTTTGAATGCACGGCAAATGGGGCAAAATAGACATAAAATTTAAAGGCATCTTTAGTGGTCATTCCTCTTCTGAACTCCAACATCCTTATTTTACGGGGTGCTGCAGTACCCCCAGCATCCCTAATTCAGTGTCTATGCTCCCAGCTAGAATTGAAGTCCACCAAACACCATCAGCATTTGCAGTGTTCTCAAGCACTAGCCATTACACAAAAGATTGGATCAATGAGATGCTCTGAAATGTCCTGACACTTGTTAAAATTGTTTCTTTTTCAGGTTGTCAGTGTGCCTCTGTTCTTCCAGGCCATAAGCATCTTTCTCTTACATTACACAACTACCTTATAGTTCTCTTTGCCATCCAGCAACACGTGTCCTATTACTGTTCGACTCCTCATTTCATCGCTAAGCAGGCTGTCATGACCCCTGCTCTCCCTTAGTAGCCCTTTGCCTACCATAAGCGAAACTGGCCTTGGAGTTCTAACCACAAGAGTTTCAGAACCATCAGGCAATGAAATTAAGAATCTCTTATCACACATTCTGTTAGCATATAGATGGTGGGCCCCGTCCTTTTGAAACTGCTGCATCATTGGACACGTCTTGAGCTATGAATAGCTATATGGGACACTACGCATGGGTTAGTGTCAGAAAATTCTTATGGTAAGGTTAATAATTTAGGCCTGCTTTCTGTTTCAAGCATTCTCTAGCCCACAGTCTGGACACAGACCACGTTTTCTTTATTCATCCTATTCCTAAAGGACGCTTACAGGTATGCAGACCAGGAAATACCCATAGTTGTAGTATAAAATGTGAATGCTTCCTTTAAATGCTTACTACTTGTACTTATCTCATTTGTTGTGTATCTTTTTTGCATCTAGGTAGCAGTACTACTTCAACTGCTAAGGTTCACAGCTGTGCTAAATTGTTAGCCCCACTGGGCCACACAAGTCTCAGCATCTTGCTATATAAATTTAAAATACCAATTATATTCCTTTTCTGTGCTTTGTATGTTCAAAGATATACAATTGTAGACATCAGAAATTAGGCCATAAGTGCCATTGTATATGAATATAATCCAAATTAAGCACATAACTAACACACTTTTGTAAATCAAATAAGTCTGTCTTTCTTCTAGGGGAAGTGTTTGGTAATAAATAGCAACTGTGTGCCCGAGGTGCCCCCAGCTGTTCTAAAAACCCCCTAATAAAGGAATGACTTCAGCTACAACATTACAGAAAATGGGAGTGGAGACCCTATGTTGATTAGATTGCAACAGTGCACTTAAGTTGTACTGTCAAAGAAGCCTGCTATGAAAGAAAATGTTTTGTAAGAGGTGAACCGAAAACATAGACATAGAAAAATATTGCTTAGTAGATATCTTCGACACAAAACAGGTATTTTTGTTGCGCATTTAGTAAGCTCTGCATGCATATACGCCTTTGTGAGCAAGAAAAGCTGTAAATACAAAAACATGATGGTGAATAAACACCCATAGGCATGCTGTACCCTTGCCTGCTATACATCCTGGCCCATAAGAAGTGTGTTCAAGGTGAGTATTCCTCAAAGTATTGCACTTATACATTATCCTCATAAAATAGGTCAGTGGCGCCACTCTGAAGTCACGCATCGCCTCTTTTGCCTGATGCAATGCTGAATTTGCACTTGTCATAAGCCCAAATTCAGCAATGCATCACTTTTGGGCCTGTTGCGCTGCACCTACCTTCCCACTGATGCACCAGTTTTACTGATGCACTGTGGGGGCTTGCAGTACGGTGCCCAGTCTTATATATTTGGCGCACCCAAGGAGTTACGAACTGTTGTAGTGCAGTGCAAGTAAACCGACGCATAGCTGCCTTTGCACAGTGATGCATCAGTCCTTGTAAATGAGGTCCTAAGTACATTGTGGATTCAACTGCAGTGTTAAACATCAACAAGTAAGCACTCAATTGTAGGTCCCTAACGGACGCTCAGTAGGAGAGCTTTGTAGTTAGAAAGAATTCAGAAAAAAATAATCAATCAGATATGGGTATGTCATATAGCAATCATATTAAAGCTATGTAACAGAGATTAATCTGCAGCCCGCAAGAAAATGAATATCACGTTTACATTTGCAATAGCTATCAGTAGTAATGTTTGTAAGCACATGGGAAAAAGAAATACTCAAGTGACTGTGTTAGTTTATACTGTAGCAATACTTTAGAGACAAAACTTTCTACCAGGAACTGAGAGGAAAACTCTTAAAATATCTATTTTTAGGACCCAGGAACCAATGTAGTAGTTCTTAAGAACCTTTTCACGTTCTCAAGGAAATTTTTAAAGTATCACTAATTTGGATAAGTAAAAGCCTTCGATTTTAGAGGTAGTCTGTGGATTTCATATTCCATTTTTTCTGTCATTTGCTACTTGTCCTTAACTGTTAAACAGGATATCGGACGACCTAGTGATTTATTTATATACCATTGATCAATTACATTAATTTTCAAAGCCAATTTAGTTGAGCAATTAATCAAGGAGCTTGAAAGCATTGTGGCTCCTGAATATAAGTCTAGGATGTTGTGGGACACTAATATCGTGGACATAGGTGAACTGAAAATCAGCCAATTCACCCCCTGTTCCGCCAGAGTGGTCGGACCTTAAACCGCCAACGGTATTTGGAGCCTCCTTTCCGCCTGGGATTTCCTGGCGGCAACCTGGCCAGGAAATCCCTGGCAGAAAGGATACTGGCAACAGGAATTTGCATTCCTGTTGCCAATATGAAACTCCCCCCTCCCTCCCCACACAGCCACGGTCCCCCCTAAGCCCCTGGAGACCCACTTACCCCCATCCAAGCATGCACGCACCACACACACACACACATGCAATCATGCATTCAAGCACTCATACAGACACACACACATACACTCACACACATCCCCACAACCCCCGCATCCATTCACACAGATGCTCACAATAACACACATACATGCAGAAAAACACCCCCCTCCAATCACACAAACGCACACCCCCATGGACGCACACACCACTCATCACCCACCCTCCCCTATCGGACGTGCACTTACCTATTCTCAGTGGTCATCCGGGAGGGGACGGGATCCTTGGGGCCTGCTCTGCCACCAGCGCTCTGACACCACAACACCACCATGCCTATTACCAACTGGTAATATATGTGATGGTGTTGTGATGACGTGGCGGTGCAAGCGGAGCAGCCTCCACTGCACCCTGACCACCGGAAGGTTTTTATGTGTGTGGGGGTTGCTCCGTATGCAAAATAGGAGTTAACAAAATAAAAAAGTTCAAATATAATACCTGAAGGAATATACCATCAATTTGTTTATTAATTGTAACACTACATTTGTGGTTTACGTCTTGGGATGTTCATGTGCAAATTGTATATTGGTAGTAGTATACGGAGTCTAAAGATAAGAGTGATGTAACATATAAGAGCTATAAAAAACAGAGATATAAAATATCCTGTTGCTACACATGTACAGTTTTCCCACCAACACTCAGATTTGGTTTCATGGTTTAGAACATGTACCCCATGATGAAAGGGGAGGTGACAGGGAATTGACATTAAGAAAAGCTGAGGCAAAATGGATAAATAGATTACGAACATGCAAAAAGGATTAAATATCAATAGCGAATTTCATGATTTTTTGGGGAACTTAATGAAATGTGTGGTCAAAAGTGCCACTTCTCAATTGCTATCACTGTCACATGATCTAAAGTGAGGTTTTCTAAATTGGTGGTAGGTAGAAGTGTTTAGTATAAGCATTAAAATGATATGTAAAAAATACAGTCGGTCTCATTGATATGTGGCCTGATGGCTTTTGGTAGTGGAGCACGTTATGGGTATTAACCTTGAGATATGGACTGACGCTTTCATTGTAATAATTTGCATTACTGCTATATGTTGCATCAGGTATATTTTATCATGTTTTAACAGAAGACAAAACAACAACATTTTTGAGAACCCTTTGTGTATGATTAATATTAATGTGAAAAGGAATAAAACGTGATTCTAAAATGGCCGTCATTGTTATATATCTTAATACGAGGTTTAAAACGTTGTTATTGTTATATGTTTTTAAAATGAGGTCATTTTGTTTGTTTAAGGTGGAAGTGATCACATAAGTATTATTTCAGTAGACGATGAATACAACAATTTACATCAAAACTTGCTTATGTAGATTCTGTACAAATGTAAGGAAAAAGGTGCCTCTTTAAGATGGCCGTCACCATTATATGTTTTCAAAAGAGATTTTACTAGCATGTCGATTGCATCATATATAAAAGGTGCCATTTCAAAATGGCCGCCATTTTCACACGGTTGAAAAAATGAGGTTTTCTAAGGTTTTTTTTGGTTTGCTCTAGATATTAGTGATTGCACAAGTATAAAAACGTACATTTTGCTTTGATAAGATAATAAAATAATAACATTTATTTAACCCGTTTACGTAGAGTCCATATTAATATATGGTAAAAGGTGCCTCTTCAAAAATGGCTGCCATCATCACATGCTAAGAAACGAGATACTATTAGCATATTGAGCGTATTATATGCTGTATATGCGAGGTATGGATTATTGTTTTCGGTGTAACAATTGACAATTTTGTCATATGCTATTGTTGACATGTTTTATTTTATTTTGTCTTGGTGGGCGTTTAAAACAATAATATATATGAAATCGTGGTCCACATAGCGCAAAGTTTATATAAAAGTGTGGTTTAAGTGCCACTTTAAGATGGCCGCCACAGTTATATATCCCAGAAGGAAGTGTCTTAGTTTGTTTCAGGTGGAAATGGTTAGTGCAAGTATAAAAACAACGTGTAAGAATACAATCGGTTTTATTGTCAGGAGATCGGATGGCGTTCTGCCGTGGAGCGCGTTACATACTGCAACTATGAGGTATGGGTTGACATTTCTTCTGTAGTAGTGTGTACTATCTTTAGTTTGTCCTAGTAGATGATCAATTGACAACAAAAAATTGATATGTAGCCTTATTTTGAATGGAAATGTAATAGTGTTGGAAAGATTGATAGATAATTGACAGCCAAAATTATGTCAAATGTGGAGGATAAAGTTTATTACTCTGTAGGAAGTAAAATATATGCAATTACTATATTAGGAGACTAAAAAAATATTTTATAACATTTGATATTTTTTTAAAATATAAAAAATATATAAATGAAGAGTTTAAAATAAAGTTAAAGATATAAAATGAAAATAAACAATAAAACATATAATAAGATGACATAGTTAGTTTTGAAGGAAGTGAAGGAAATGAAGGAATAAATAAAAAACTGACAATGTTGGAAATCATTGCACCAAATCAGAAAATTAAAATATAAAACAACATCTTAGCCTTTTTCCCTCTATTTATATATTTTTCTATAAGTTTAGTCATTAGTTAAATTATTTTAATAAAATAAAAATTACCATGATGGTGATTATCGATTATTTTAACTTTTGACTGCATTTTATATTTAATATGGGTGGAAGATGTATATAGAATAATATATTGATTGATATGTTATGTATTTGTGTATGTTTTATAGCCCTGAAGAAGTCCGTGAGGACGAAACGCATTCGCTATGATGGATTAGATATTGTCATTGTGGATAAATAAAGAACTTAAAGTTTTCAGAAGAACTCTATTGAATTATGTGACTGGTGAAGAAATGTGATAATTTTGTGGATATTAATGGACACTTTGATGTGGTGGGTCTCCTTTCTTATGTTATGAGCCCATGGCTATTTGAGGTCTAGGGGGTTGGCCCTCACGACCCGTGCACCGAAAAGTGCCATAAAATTGCATGTATATAGTAAAGGAAGAAGGTGCAGTTTCAATTCACCTTGACCCGCAGTTTCTGTCTTAAGAATGCTTTCTCCAGTACTTTGGCAGGGTAGCAGCGAGATCGTCCAGAAATTCTTTAATTCTGATGGGTCGGCCAGAGGTTTCTTCATGAGAGGGCTTATTTTGGCATGTTTCCAGTCCTCGGAGAAGGGGCCCTTGTTGATGGAGCAGTTGATTGTGTTACGGAGCTCGGGATGATGAATGCGCTGGCTCTGATGTATATGTGGTACAGGCGTGGATCCGAGGGGACTCCGGAGTGGGTGCTGTTCATGATGTTGACTGTTTCCTCTGTGGTGACCGCGGACCAGCTGTGGATGGTTTGGGTTGGTTCTGGGGGGGTGGGTCAGTCACAGGTTCCGGTGCCAGGATTTTCCAGAAGGAAGCTGTCGTAGATGTCCTGGATCTTGTGGTGGAAAAAGGAGTAAAGTTTGTTGCAGAGGTCCTGTGATTGAAGGATGCTGGTGGCTTTGGAGGGGGGATCTTTGAACATGTGGATGACTGAGAAGAGTTACTTAGAGTTATGTGTGGAGGATTTGATGCGCTCCCAGAGTGCGTCCTTCCTTGTGTTCTGGATTTTTCATTGGTGGGCGGCGGTTGCGTCTCTGAATGAGGCGAGGTCTTCGCTGGTTTGGCCGTTCCTCCATTTTTTTCTCCAAACGTCTGCGGGTACACGTTGATTCCTGGAGTTCGGTGGTGAAGCAGCTGGCTTTCTTAAGTACGCGTTTAGCCAATGTCAGCAGGAGAGGGGCTAGAGTGTCGGTGCATTCGGTGATTCATGCGTTGAGATTACGGGCTGCTGTGTTGGCATCGTCGGAGGGAGGGATTTGGCAAGCGATGAGGCGAGTTGCTCGTTGGTGATTTCATTCCATTTCCTGTGGGGGGTCCTGGAGGTACAGGTGTGGCTGCTGGGTGCAGTGATTGTGAAGTGTAGGCAGCGGTGGTCAGAACAGTCTGAGGTGGAGATGGTCTCAATGGTGATCCGGTTGCTTCAGGTGAAGATGGGGTCCAGTGTGTGTCCTGTGATGTGTGTGGATGTGAAGACTGGCTGTCTGAGGCTGAGGGGGCGAGGATGTCGTGTAGAGCAGTGGTGTTTGGTTCCTCAAGGTGGAAATTTAGGTCGCCGAGTAGGAGGTAGGTGACTGAGGCCAGGACCTGGGGTTGCAATGTCTAGGGCGCCATGGATGGAGGAGTTGTGGTTGGAGTGGACCAGGAAGTGAAGGTGTTCCATGGTGGTGCAGTGTTCTGGAACAGCCTTGACACATAGTGAGGACTTGTGTACGATGGCAAGTCCTCCGACCGGGTGGGAGGGCTGGTCCCTCTTTAGGATGTTGTAACCATGGCAATGGCAATGGTGATGTCTGGACCCCAGGTGGGGTTGATCCAGGTCTCGGTAAGGAAGGCAATGTCTAGTTGGGCTGTGTCGATCAAGTCTCAGAGTTCGGTGGCATCTTTGTGGAGGGAGCCGATATTCAGGAGCAGGCAGTTGATGGGGTTGTGGAGGTTGTTGGTATCTTTGTGCGCAGAGAGTACCTTTGGCTTGTTGAGGCTGGCGCTGAAGTTGCAGTTCCTACAGGTGAAAGCTCTGTGTTTGTCCTTGGGAGAGATGGTGCAGCAGTTGCTGAGACGTCCAGTGTTGAGTTGGAGGAGGGTCTTGGAATTGTAATGGAGGCAGTCCAGGGGGTGGTGTAATGGAAATCCTGGGTTCCTGGCTCTGGGCACGGTCCAGGGGTGGATGGGTACAATTGGGGTTGCCTTTGGCATGCCAGCGGTGCGGCTGCCATTTTGAAGGGGTGGGGTGGGGGGTGTGGTCAGCTGGGAGGTGGGAGGGTGGGAAAGGTGCTTTGCAGGGGGAGGGAGGCAGAGGAAAGATGGGAGAAAGGAAAAAGGAATAGAGGAAAAATGAGAGAAGATAGAGAAAAAAGCAGAAAAAGCAAGAGTGAAAGAGGGACAGAGAGGAATAAATACTTACTTGTGATGACCATTAGACCACAAGGGATGAGGCGCAGGGACGAGCCTGCAGGTGGAGGAGGGCCTCGAACTGAGAGTCAGGAGACACTTACTATGTGTAATAAAGTATTTCATTGATTTGCATAAAAAGGCCTGTCTGTGAACAAACATTTAAGAACAACTCCAGAGGTAGTTTGAGCAGGGCTGAGGTGCAGTCCATAGTGTTTGACTCCCTGTAACGACAGTTAGTAAATACTTTCTTTGGATTGCCAAGAAGGGTCCACATGTTTATTTGGGTATTGGGAGTGCTTGTTTACCCTGTAGAATGACCATTAAAGGGCAGCAAGGACTCCTTATTTTTAAAGCCCAAACACATGTTGAAAACCCCACTTGTAAAATTAAATATTTATCTGTACTTTAGATATTGACAAGAGATCAGTTAATGCCTGCCAGAAAAAACTATCACTCAAGATTATCTAAGTAGCTGAGAGTGAAAAATGCTCTGACATTGATTAGCAGTACTTATGATATCAATTAATCTTGGTGCTCAATATGTTTGAATTAACCTCCATGTCGACAAGCTTCGAGAAATGATCCAGGATACCGATTGTCATACACGATAATGTGTCCTTATCCGGCTGATGTTAGTTGCATATCTCCAGGGCCATCTTAAAAATATTTAGGGGCCCAAGGAAGATATTTTGGGAGACCCTGTTCTGGACACCTTTAAGTGTATTTGCCCATCTATAGCTAATTCAAGCCCTCACGATGTCAAACAGCATTGAGATATACAATAAACTTTCAGAGACGGGCCAAGGAAAGACAGTGAAAAGCTCAAGCTGGCTTGTATCCTGCAGCCAAAAAGTGCCATAACAAAGCTTGCATATCCCATGACAAAGTAATTTTATTTGGGCACGTATCTACACGTATCTACATTTTGTCTTGTACCAACAATATTTGTACATGACATTCTGTGTCCAACTTCCTTGTTCCTCCATATGTAGAAAAGACACAGTAAGGGAGACTTGGCTGATTACTTAGTGGTGGCAGATGTCCAAATTAACAAACATGTCCCCATTTACAACTGGCATTCTTACTGCAACAGGGCAAGTCAAAGTACTGCATTGTAGATTTTCACCATTTAATCTGGCCAGAAAGGGACCCATTGCTCTGCTGAATAGCTGAATAAGAGAAATGGGATGGGAGGAACAGTAGAGAGGAGAAAGGGAGATGGATAAAGAGAACAGTATAGCAAAAGAGCTGAAGAAGAGGGAGAAGTTACGTAGCGGTAGAAATGAGGAAACAAGATAGGTGAGGTAGGCCCTGAGTTCAGGTACAGAAAGAAAATAAGCTGGGATAGCCACAAAAAAAAATATAGGCACCTAGAACAAGAAGGAAGTAGGTAGGACAGAGAGGTAGAGAGATTGCTAAGGTTTTAGACAGAGGTGAAGAGAGATAGAGAAAAGGACACACATATAAAGAGAGTGGGGTGTGCTATGCCAACAGGTGAGGTCGAGAGACAGGAAAGGTACAAAGAGAGACAGAAGCAGAGAGAGTTAAGAGGAATAGTAGTAAGGTATTGAGAGAGATGTAGATAAATGCAAGGTAGCAAGTGAGTGGTGAATTAGCAAGGGGGGATGAGAAGTGAGGTGTAGAGGTGAGTTAAAGTAGTGTGGTTAAAAGAAGAATAAGAGAAAGAGGTGAAAGGTCAAAAGTGAGATGACTGGTGCAGAGAGAAAAGAGGTGAAGTGGAGAGACAGAGCTGAGGTAGCAAAATAGAGGCATAGATGATAGTAGATTGAGAGGAAGAGATTGATAGAGAGAGTGGTGAAGCAGAGAGAGAGGCAGAGAGAAATTTAAAGGCATGGAGGTGTATAAAGAGAGAGAAGGGTACAGAGAGAGGTGAGGTAGAGAGGGTGAGTTGAAGCAGAGATAGAGAGGGAGATTAGAGAGAGAGTGGGTGTTTGTGTGAGAGAGGGAGAGAAGTAATGATTGAGAAAAAGTGGTGAAGGTAAATACAAACAGGTGGCAAGAAAGGAATTGGATTATTAGAGATTTGTGGCAAGAAAGAAAGAAAGAAAGAACAAGATGAGCTAGTAAGAGAGACGAGAGGTAGAGATATTCATCCTGACACACATGAAATTAGAAATGATGGAACACACTTTGTAAAAGTTTTAGAATTGATTTTGGTTAGTAGAAATGAAAAAAGACATGTTTTTGATGATTGCTTTATTAAACAAGGTTTTTTGATAGAATAGTTTGAAGTTAACGGTTCATAATGAATGACAGTTTGGCATAATTGCCATTCAAGATATTTAAGTAACAATTTTCTATCAGAAATGTTTGATAAAATAGGGAAAATAATTTGACATGGTCGACATACTTCTATTGTCTAGTACTTTATTAAACGTTTTAAATATAGAGGCTTATTCACAAGCCCTTGCAGCAACGTTGCTCCATTTTTTTTACGTAACTGTGGCGCAAAGCAGTTCCTAACTGTGTGCCACATTTACAAACTGGTGCAATGGGACCTTTGCATCAGTTTGTAAAGCCTTGCACCAAATTATACCTGCTCCAGGTATAATGTAGGCAAGTTAGGGGTTCCCCTGTTAAAAGCCACGCAGAACTCGAGCAGTGAAATCTAGATTTCACTGTGCCATTCTGCGCCTTCACAGCAACAGTTTTTTAATGCCTGCTCAGAGCAGGCCTTAAAGTGACATTGGGCTTTCTAACATTGGACCCCCCTCCCATTGCTGGAGTAGTGTAATTTTTTTGCTGTTAGTCCAGCAATGTGTCAGTTTAGCGCCACAGATGCGTCAGAATTTCTGACACATCTGTGGAAACGTGCATCATGGAGTGCTGTATCATAAATACAGGGCTGCCATGGTGCCGTTAGGAGGTCCAGGGCTGGCACAAGAAAACTGGTGCGTCGATTTTGATGCACCAGTTTCTTGTAAATGAGGCCCATAATATGTATCTGCATATTCGCCAGTCCCAGGATAACTTTGTGCTCTATGTAAAGTAGTTTACTCCATACATAGTGCCCTTGAAAATCAATGCACACTGTCCTTCACTTTTTAGAAGGCTGGTTCCAAACAGATCCAGGGTTGTGATTCTCAGAAACGATACAAGGCCTAGAAAAAGGTCTCATGGCCAGAAGTTTGAAATTTGCGTTGGTATTTGTGCATTCATAAAGTGTGTAATTGTCATGCCAGATAGGGGTAGTCTGGTGCTAAAATGGAAGGAAAGGTGAAAAACAGGGACAGCAAGAAATTCTAGAAATTATGGTGGTCATTACAACCCTGGCGGGGGGTGTTAAAGCGACGTTAAGACCGCCAACAGGCCGGTGGAAAAAAAAATGGAATCACGACCGTGGCGGAAACCGCGAACATAGACAGCCACTTTAACACTCCGACCGCCACGGCGGTACAAATAAACATCATGGCGGTCACCGCCAACAGACAGGCGGAGGACAATGTACCGCCCACAGTATCACAACCTACCAATCCGCCACCTTTTCCAGGGTGGATTCACCGCTAACAAAAACACGGCGGAAACAGGACTTCGAAGGGAAAATGCTCACCTCTACACACCCCACGAGGAATCCGGACGCCATGGAACCCGAGCTCCAGATCCTGCCAGCCCTTATCTACTAGCTCCTCTACCAGGAGCACGAACGCCGGCGGCGAAGACCACAGTGAGTACTGCACCTACAACACAGGGGAGTGAAAAAACCGGGACACACGCACACAACACCCCACCCCCACCCTCACCCACTACAACAAACACACTAATACAGCATGATACATTACAATTACACTCCCCAAACCCCCCAGAAGAATGCAAAGACAAAAGGAAATGAGTGTAACCATTGTAATATATTAAAATCCAGTACGCAAAAATATATATACACTATAACAAAAAATATATACACCAAGAATAGTAGTCCAGGTAGTGCTCCATTGAAGTCTGTGGAACACTGGGCCCACACTCAATCACTGAACATGAGGGAGAGAACACTGCAGGGGCATCAGATAGCAGTAAAACAGGCACTTCAGGGGGAAGGGAAAGGGGGGGCACCTCAGCCGGTTGAGTGCACGACACCAAATCCACGAGGGGGCCACATGCCCACTATTCAATCCTGGGGCATGCAAAGCCATAGTCTCTCAAGTTTCTACAGTGGGTGGGTTGCCCACTGTTCCATCCTGGGGAGTGCAAAGCCACAGTCTCTCAAGTCTCTACAGTGGGTGGGTTGCCCACTGTTTAATTCTGGGGAGTGCAAAGCCAGAGTCTCTCAAGTCTCTACTGTGGGTGGGTTGCCCACTGTTCAATCCTAGGGAGTGCAAAGCCACAGTCTCTCAAGTGGATAACAGTCTCCACTGGTTCTGGAGAGGGCCTTGTGCCCAGAGTGCTTCATCCTGCCAAGGACTGAGGTAGTGGATGTGAATCTCCACTGGTTCTGGAGAGGGCCTTGTGCCCAGAGTGCTTCATCCTGCCAAGGACTGAGGTAGTGGATGTATCTCTCCACTGGTTCTGGAGGGGGCCTTGTGAGGTAGTGGATGCCTTACTCCACTGGTTCTGGAGGGGGCCTTGTGCCCAGAGTGCTTCATCCTGCCAAGGACTGAGGTAGTGGCTGTATCTCTCCTCTGGTTCTGGAGGGGGCCTTGTGCCCAGAGTGCTTCATCCTGCTCGTGACGGACTCAGTAGCATCAGTGCCCTTGGCTCTCATAGGCCAGCGGTGCTTGTTGCAGCGGTGTCCTTGTCAGCAGTGCTTGTGGCGGCAGTGTCCTGTTCAGCGGTGCTTGTGGCGGCGGTGTCCTTGGCAGCGGTGCTTGTGGCGGTAGTGTCCTGATCAGCGGTGCTTGTGGCTGCGGTGTCCTGTTCAGCGGTGCTTGTGTCAGCAGTGTCCTGTTCAGCGGTGCTTGTGGCGGCGGTGTCCTCGGCAGCGGTGCTTGTGGCAGCAGTGTCCTGTTCAGCGGTGCTTGTGGCTGCGGTGTCCTGTTCAACGGTGCTTGTGGCGGCAGTGTCTTGTTCAGCGGTGCTTGTGGCGACAGTGTCCTGTTCAGCTGTGCTTGTGGCAGCGGGGTCCTTGGCAGTGACTCAGCTGCTGGCGGTCCTGTCTGTCACAGCGGGGCTGGTGCTGGCGGTCCTTTATGGCCTAGCGGGGCTGGTGCTGGCAGTCCCTTATGGCCCAGCGGGGCTGGTGCTGGTGGTCCTTTATGGCCCAGCGGTGCTTGTTGCAGTGGTGTCCTTGGAAGCAGTGCTTGTGGCGGCAGTGTCCTGTTCAGCGGTGCTTGTGGTGGTGGTGTCCTTGGCAGCGGTGCTTGTGGCGGCAGTGTCCTGTTCAGCGGTGCTTGTGGCGGCGGGGTCCTTGGCAGTGACTCAGCTGCTGGTGGCCCTGCCTGGCCCAGCAGGGCTGGTGCTGGCGGTCCTTTATGGCCCAGCGGGGCTGGTGCTGGCGGTCCCTTATGGCCCAGTGGGGCTGGTGCTGGCGGTCTTTTATGGCCCAGCGGGCTGGTGCTGGCCTTCCTGTCCTGGGCAGCTGGGCTGGCAGTCCTGGTGCTGGCGGTGGCCTCTTGGGCAGCAGGGCTGGTGCTGGGGGTGGCCTCCTGGGCAGCGGGGATGATGGCGGTGGCCTCCTGGGCAGCAGGGCTGGTGCTGGCGGTGGCCTCCTGGGCAGCGGGGTGATGGCGGTGGCCTCCTGGGCAGCGGGGATGATGGTGGTGACCTCCTGGGCAGCTGGGATGATGGCGGTCTTCTCTGCCGTGCTGCTCTTCCCAGACTTGCAGAGTTTCTTGTGGCCCTTCCCCACCTTGGAAGGTGTCGCATCTGACTCCACACTCCCACCTGTACCCCTGGGAGCGGCTTTGGAGGCTGGAGTCTTCCCCCTCTCCCACCGGGCACTGGCCAACTTTTGATGCTTGACAGGTGGGGGACTGTCCATGCTGTGGCTCCGTGCCACACTGGCTGACCTGCTGCCAAATTCCGGTGACTACGGGCACCACTGGTCCTGGAGTTGTTGTGGCTCAGGTGCTAGGTTGGAACCTGGAGAGTCGGGCCCAGGAGACTGACGGGGTGGGGGAGGTGAGGGAAAGGGGTCAAGGGTGGACAGGAAAAGTTTCTTGGGAACACTGGGACGGGTAGCTGGAGGGGGTTAGGGAGTGGAGGAAGAGGTTGTGGTTGTAGGAGGTGTTTGTTTGGTGACTTTGGGTGAAGGTGCATGCGCTGTAGGCTGTCGTGAAGTGGATGGCTGTTGGGTGGGTGTGTGGCTGCATTTGTGTATCTTGGGAGGTGGCGTCACAGACACACTGGGAGAGGACACATGGGAATTGTGAATGGTAGTGGGGGTGGTGACAGCACGTGAGCGGGATGTGGTGGTATGTGTGCAGGTGATGGAAGTAGTGGCTGTAGATGTAGTGCATGCAGGTGTGAGTGGAGACGAGACTGGGAGGGAGGGAGGAGGGAGACGAGGAGGAGGGGGACACAGTGGAGGCAGTGGATGTTGGTGTGTCTGCATGTGTGTGATGCTTGCGTGCGTGCCTGTGGGATGTGTGGTGCTTATGTTTGCCTGAGCTTCCCTTGTGTGTTGACGTGTGTGCATGCTGGTCTGAAGGTGGGCTTGGGATAGGCTTAGGTAGAGGGGATTGGGTCTGGTTGGAGGAAGTTGGAGGGGGGAGGCTAGAGACAGGGACAATAGCTGCCATCAGTGTTGAGGCCAGAGTCTGAAAAGCTCGCTGAAGGGCCGCCTGACCAGAATTAATGCCCTCCAGGAATGCATTTGTTTGTTGCAACTGCCTTTCTACACCCTGGATGGCATTCAAACTGAGGGCAGCAGTGGTGACTGGGGCAGGGCCTGAGGTGCCTGGGGCGAAGGTGATGCCCACCCTCCTGGGTGAGCGGGCACAGGACAAAGGCTGAGGGGCTGCTGGGAGGGCGGTGCTGGTAGGGGGGTGGCAGCTGTACCTGTAGATGCGGGGGTACAGATGTGGCCGCCACCACAAGGGAGCTCCCATCAGAGGACGAGTCCGTATCACTGGTGTCAGCTCCTGTCCCCGCCGTGGAGCCCCCCTCGCCCTCCGTCCCACTGGTGAATTCCGAGTCCGTGGTGTCACCCTCCAGGGCCATGTGGGATGCAGCTCCCTCCTGCTTCGGTGCCACTGCTCCTCCGCCTGATGATGCTAAAGCACACAAGAACAGGGAGACCACAAAAAGGGGGGGAAAGACAGAAGAAAGACATGTTGAGTGCATGCATTACCGCTACCGTTGGCGGACACGACAGACACAGAAGACCCCTGCACTACGCTGCGCACTTGGGGTCCACTGTTCAATCCCTGGGACATGGCCTACAAGGCTATAGCCGACATCTGCACACATGCATGTCACAGGAGCCTGACTAGGTGTACTTAACACTGTACACAGGTGGGGTGGGGTGCCACAGGGTCTACCAGAACAAGGGGACCTAACTAGCACACTCGCCCTGGCCTAGGGAAACCCACAGCCCACCTCCCCCACCCAGACACCTCCACTGAGCGCAAAATCAGCAGAATGAGAGTGTACTCAACCCCTTGTAGCTGCTGTGATTCCCTCAAGCACCCATCCAACTCCGGGTACGCCACTGCCAGGGTCCTGAACACCAGGGGGGTCATGGTGCGACGGGCACCCTTCCCACGTTGGGAGGCCATCCCCAGCTGGGCCTCCGCCATTTTCTTGCTCCAGCGGCGAATGTCCTCCCATCTCTTACAGCAGTGGGTGCTCCGTCTGTGGTAGACCCCCAGGGTGCGGACGTCCTTGGCGATGGCACGCCAAATATCCTTCTTCTGGTGGGTGCTGACCTACATGAATTATACAGGGGAAAAAGAAAAGTTATTACCAACTGCACCGTTATAATCATTGGCCCCCATCCCTACCTTTGCCATGTGGCACATGCACTCACCGTCGTTTCATGCACGCCTCAATCTCCCCCCCATCTTTCATCCACCCCACTCCACACAGGCATAGCCCATACAGCATGCTCCCAGTGTACTTACCTGTTTGTCTGGAGGACCGTAGAGTAGCGTGTACTGGGGGAGGACCCCATCCACGAGTTTCTCCAACTCCTCCGATGTGAAGTCAGGGGCCCTTTCCCCAGACGCACAAGCCATTGTCTCTTCCAGACCGAGGTCACAGCAGCACTTGCAGGGTAGGTCCTCTCCTGTCGAAGATCAGGTATCGAGTGATTGAACAGATAGAAAATGGCAGTCACGTCCGCAGCGGTGCGTACCGTCACCGCCGGCGTACATCGTCATTGGCTCTTGGGACCCATAGGGTCCAATGTTAACCATTGTAGAATTGCGCCGCAGTCTTCGACCGCCTACCGCGACGTTGTACAATGCCACCGTAGTTACCTCAGATCCCATTGTCCCACTTTACAGGTCAGGCAGCCGCCATTTCAGGGGCCCACATGGCTTAATTTTTAACTGTGTCACACATACGTAGGCCTTGCCTCAACACTCATACATGCCAAATTATGATTTGTGTTCTGTGTTAGATGTGGGTACGTACCTCTGAGTTGGTTGACTCTGTGCTCGCTGTTGTCCTTCATAGGCACCGTCTGCTGGGACATGTGAGAAGATGGCGGCATCCTCCAGTGTACAGACCGCTGGTGGACCTGTCGACAATGGAGGAAAGACATGTGATCATCACGTACTGGCTTGATCGTGCCACAATCCTGGAACTGTGGCCCAGCTGGAGCCAGACCTGATGTCAGCTATCCGCCATCCCACGGGAATCCCCCCTCTAGTGCAGGTGCTGTCAGTACTCCATTTCCTTGCAAGTGGGTAATTTCAAACAACAGTGGCCATAGCATCAGGGATGTCCCAGCCTATGTTTTCCAACGTGTTGTCCAGAGTGTTGTCTGCCCTGCTGAAACACATGTGGAGCTACATCGTTTTCCCTCAGGTGGAGGATTTGCCCACAGTGAAAGGTGACTTCTAAGCCCTGGGACATATCCCCAACATCATAGGTGCCATTGATGGGACACATGTGGCTTTGGTACCCCCCGCAGGAGTGAACAGGTGTACAGAAACTGGAAGAGTTATCATTCCATGAATGTGCAGATGGTGTGTTTGGCAGACCAGTACATCTCCCATGTGAATGTCAAATTCCCTGGCTCAGTGCATGAGGCTTACATCCTGCGGAATAGCAGCATCCCTTATGTGATGGGTCAACTCCAGAGGCACCGTGTGTGCCTATTAGGTGAGCACCCAGAAGCAAGTCGGTGGGAATGGTTGTCTGGGTCTGGGGATATCCCTACAGGTTAGTGTGTGTCTAACAGTTGCCCTCGCCATTTGCAGGTGACTCTGGTTACCCCAACCTGTCATGGTTACTGACCCCAGTGAGAAATCCCAGGACAAGGGCAGAGGAACGCTACAATGATGCCCATGGGCGAACTAGGAGGATTATAGAGCGGACCTTCGGCCTCCAAAGGCCAGGTTCCGGTGCCTCCATATGACATGTGGATCCCTATTCTACTCACCAAAGGAGGTGTGCCAGATCATCATGGCCTGCTGTATGCTTCACAACTTAGCTTTGCAACGACAGGTGCCTTTTCTGCAGGAGGATGGTCCAGATGGCGGTGTTGTGGCAGCTGTAGAGCCTGTGGACAGTGAAGACAAGGAAGCAGAAGAAAAGGACATCAACAACAGGAACTCGGTTATCCTGCAATACTTCCAGTGAGACACAGGCAAGAACACAAACCTGTCTACTACATGTACTTTAACACTACTACCTCTCTACTCTCATGGTCACTGAGTTGTCACTTTCCCTTACTATTTCACAGATGTGGGTCCCACTGTGTGACATCTGCTTTGTTTCCTCATGGACTAGAGCTGTGTGACATAGGTATGTTGACATTACAATTAAAAGAGCATTTTGTCACTGTAATTGCTAATACACTATTTCAAAATCACAGACAGACTCCAGATTGTTTTGTGCTTTAAGGGTGTTTATTTCAGTGCTCAATATTGGAGGGGGTTGTAAAATGGTGAGGGGTGATGGTGGAGGAATGTCCATGGCAGAGTCCAGTCTATTAGTCTCACAGGTGCATTGCCCAAATGGGCATAGGAAGTGGAGCTGGGGCAGTTTGAGGATGGACAGGGTGACAAGGTGGGACAGAAGGATGACATTCAGGGTGGTCTCATTTCTTGGCGGGGTCTTGGCATCGTTCTCTGTCTTTGTCCTGGATCTCAGGGACCGTTTGCGGGGTGGTTGTCCCTCTGCAGGGGGTGGGGTGCTGGTGTGGTGGTCCTATGGCGGTGCCTCCTGTCCACTAGCGCCGGCAGAGGTGGTGGGCAGTTCATATCCAGGCTAGTGTCAGGGGCCCCTTGTTGTGCCACAGTGTCCCTCCTGGTGTTGAGGACTTCCTTCAGCACCCCTACGATGATGCCCAGGGTGGAATTGATGGATCTGAGTTCATCCCTGAAGCCCAAATACTGTTCCTCCTGCAGGCGCTGGGTCTCCTGAAACTTGGCCAGTACCTTTGCCACCTTCTCCTGGGAATGGTGATAGGCTCCCATGATGTTGGAGAGGGCCTCATGGAGAGTGGGTTCCCATGGCCTGTCCTCCCCCGTCGAACAGCAGCCCTCAAAGTTCCCTGTGTTCCTGGGCCTCCGTCCCTGGACCGTGCACCCACTGCCACTGCCTCCAGGTCCCTGTTGTTGTTGGGGTGTTGGGTTAGCCTGGGTTCCCTGTAGTGGTAGACACACTGCTGCTTGACGTGTCATGGGGACAGAGGTATGGGCTGGGTGGGTGCTGTGCTGGTGTTTCCAGAGGGGGAAGCTCTGTGGTGGCCTGTGACTGTGTCAGGGGAACTGACTGTCCAGAGGTCCCAGATGGGCCGGGCTGGTCATCTAGATCTAGTTGGACAGAGCTGCTGTCATCACTGTGGGCCTCTTCTGTTGGTGGTGTGGACATGTGTGGACCCTCCTGTCCGGTGACGTTGGGTAGGGGTCCTGCAGGGGTATAAAAGGATGCTTATTACATCTGTGTGTGCCATGGTGTGCAATGGGTGGGTGACCCTGTACCCCAGTGCTTGCATTCCTGTGTGGGTCCTTGTGTGATGGTGGTTTAGGGGGGTGTATGGGTATGTGCAGTGGCCATGCTTTGGTGATGGGTGTCCGTGCTTTGTTGTTGCATGCAGGGCTTGGTGTTAGGATGTGTGGTTTGTGATGGTGGGACATTTGTGAGGAGTTGGAGTGATGGGGGTGAGGGTGGGGGTATGTGATAGCATGCAAGTAGGGTGGGGAATGTAATAGTTAAGATTTGACTTACCAGAGTCCATTCTTCCATCTACTCCTGCAAGGCCCTCAGGATGCAGAATCACCAAGACTTGCTCCTCCCATGTTGTTAGTTGTGGGGGAGGAGGTGGGGGTCCGCCACCAGTCCTCTGTACCGCGATGTGGTGTCTTGAGACCACGGAACGCACCTTCCCCCATAGGTCATTCCACCTCTTCCTGATGTCATCCCTATTTCTTGGGTGCTGTCCCACTGCATTGACCCTGTCCACTATTCTGCACCATAGCTCCATCTTCCTAGCTATGGAGGTGTGCTGCACCTGTGATCTGAATAGCTGTCACTCTACCTGGACAATTTCCTCCACCATGACCCTGAGCTCCTCCTCAGAGAACCTGGGGTGTCTTTGCCGTGCCATGGGGTAGTGTGGGTGATGTGTGGGGTGGTGTGTGTAGTGATAAGTGGGGTGATATTTAGTGGTGTGTTGTGTGAGGTGCGTGGAAGTTATGTGGGTGATGGTATTGTGTGCCTATGGATGCTTGGCAGTTGTTTGTAGTGTCTCTCTCTGGCCTTCTCTCGGTAATTTTGACGTAGGGGTTTGTGGGTGATGTGCAGTGTGTTGGCGGTCTTCTGCACGGCGGTAAACGGCTTTTGCTGCCAATGTTGTAATGAGGGCCTATCTATCTGAGTACTTCACAATGTTTTTGTGAACAGCCATGTGGTGAGGGTCCTCGTATACCTGATAAGTTTCTGTTCTTTTTGAAGATGTGAAGGTAATTGTTTCTAATGCCGTGCAGCAGCAATAGAGAAAGCTTGATCCTCCTAACAAAATACAACTGTATCTCAGGAAAGGCAAATGTGGTCCAGAATAGTTGACAGAGTGAATGATGTAGTCAACAACCTGTGCACACAGGAGGAAATAAGGAAGAGATGGAATCACCTGTGGGGGAGGACACGTTCCCTGGGCTTCAAGTGTCACCTGGAGGCCCAGAGAACTGTAGTCGTTCTTCCAGCTCTCTATTACAACTATTTCCCTGGGAGGAGAAGGCCTCAAAGATCCTACATCCTGAAGGCTTGGCAGGAATCATCGGTGGAGTGGAGACTGGTAAGTTAGACTTAGATGTATGTCTCACCAAGCATAAATGTAGTTTTAGCTCTTAGGTTAGCTGTTCATAATTTATTTTCCACCTTTGCAAAACATGTAAGCACAATTTTAAAACTCACAAATCTGTTGTCATCAACACATTAGTAGCATTATGGTGCAATCACTCCTTTTACTACTGGGCAATATGTGTGGTCAATATGTGTGTTGTTCTTCATTGATCATTTGTATTTGTTTGTTTATTTGTTTGAATGTGAAAGCCTTGGAATTGTTTACGTCTCATTTTTCTTCAATGCTCGGTTGGGTTGTAAGTATGGTCTCATATATGTACACTTCCTTTATGATCTTTTTCTTTTCAGGACATCTCTTCACATGCCGTTTTTGAAGTGTGCATGTGTATAATTTATAATGTTTGGGTAATTACACTGAAAGGTCTAAACATATTATTAATACAATTTTTTTAAAAAAATCAGTTTGCTTCAGTTGTAGCTCAAAACACAGTTGATGCATAATCCAGGCTTTTACAATTTAATTTTTGTATTTCATATTAGGTCCTACACTCAGAGTGCGTGGACAACCATCTGCTGCTAAGGATACCTCCACTCCAGACAAGAAACAAGCTTTTACTGAGGACTCCACTCCTGCAAGTCCGGATGATGTGGAGCAGCGTGGTTCATCTGGTCTGTCTGGGCAGACAGCTCCAGTGAGTCCCACTCGGCCCACACCTACACCTCCCACCCCAGCTGTTATAGCACCTCAGGCAATGGGCACATTGTGTCCAAAGGAACATCAATCCAATCTTGTACTCCCCAGTCCTGGCTGCTGTTGACCCAACACTACCATTACCTCCAGTTTAGCCAGAACCCAGTGGGATGGAGCACCCTGGCTCAAGGACACAGGGTAGTGGGGGTAGGGTAGGTAGGAGGGAATCAGTGGACCAGCATAGAGAGGCCACTGGGTTTACTGTCACACAGACCACTATTGACCAATTCCTGGGAACCCTACATCAGTTCCAAGACATGATGGGCCAGGTCCTTACAGACCTCCAGGACACGAAGCAGTTGCAAAGGGAGCATAATGTAAAGATGCTGAATCTAAACTCAAATTTGAGCTCACTTACTGTGATGCTGTTTGACTTTAAATACCATTTGTGAAGGGCTTGCCCAGCAACATCTACCCCTTTCTGTGGCCATACAATGTCTGGACTCACTACACCTGCCTCACCCACAGAAAGGGAGGCCCTTCCACAAGCACAACCACCTACAACCACCTCAGTCTCTCAAACTGTGCCCACCACTCAGGAGGGGGCATTCATTCAGAAAACCAGGAGAGGATGGCAAGACCTCCTCCACCACCAGCAAGAGATGAAGAACCTCATTTCCTCCAGTGTGTGACTACCATTCAGTCTGTGGAATACATTCTGGGCACATTTACCTTTTAGATGCCAGTCGTATTGTGTACATTGGCCTTCAAACAATTTTACCATCAAAATAATAGTTTTATTCACCATGACTGCCTCTTTCGTTTGGTTTTCAACTCTGTTATTTGGTTTTCATCCTGTGTCAGTTTATTTCTGTTTGTAATATAACTTCTAAGAAAAACAAAGCCAAAGAGTAGAGTTGTAGTTCTCATGGCATTTACTTTTTATAGCTTCCTTCCATCCTTATTTTAAATATGCAAATAATACAAAAACATTTTCCACCAAAAAAATATTTAATTTAGGTAATGTTTCTCCCATTCTCAAAAAAGTGAAACAGAACAAACATTAAAAAATTGTAATGTATTATTCCATACATTAGTAAGTAAGAATTGTTTGTCAAATGTAAAAAAAATTAGAAGCCATACAAAACCATTTTAATTTTTACATTTCCTGATCTTGACACCAGTGAAGAATGGGATAAAATCACAAACATCTGATTAAATAGACAAACTATTCTTCATTCATGTCATCAGTTGCAGCCAGACATCCTGCCTCACAATAGAAATCCCACATTAATAACACCAATAGTCAAAGTCATGCCAGCCCAAATAAAGAGGTACTTGGATTTTGCCTATATTATGATGGACAGTTGTACTAATCAGGCCACAATTTATGATTCTGTCATGTGTGATGCTCCATCACAATTGTGAAGATGTTATGTTGGCCCTATTACAGGTAACATAGCATACAATTCACTTATGATACAGTGGATGTTCCAAACTTCACATTGGAGAGTTGGTATAATGATCAAACAATATTGAGCATGTGATCCAAAATGACTAGGAACATGAGAACAATGGCAAAAAAAATTAGCAAACATATTTCATAAATATATTTTCACTGCAAAATTCAAGTTAGTTCATTTTGACAGTTGCGGATTGGCATGAAGCCTTACTCCTTCACAAATGTGCATGTTGGCCAGACTGTTTCAACAAACATTAACGTAGTAGTCAAACATTATTAATTGAAACAGACAGGAATGTGTACACATTGGTGATAGAGTAACCCATACCCATAGCAACATTTTTGTGTCCTTTGTTATGTCTAAATGATAAACCAATGTTGAAGCGAAGGAGTGATTGAAAGGGACTTTTGCAGATAGGCAATGTACATGGTACAAAGGTTTCTTGCTTATTTTTGTGACATGAGTTCACTATTCAAAACAACCAATGTGTACCATACAGAGATGTTAAACAATTCCATGACAAATTTATAGTGTTTAAGAGAAAGGATCTACAATGAAATGGGAGTAATTATGGTAATTTAGAAACCTGTGAGCAAATGGGTCCATAATATGTTCCCTGCATGCACGAAGTAATGGTAAAGTACGCCTACATTTTATAGCCTTGGAGCAGGTGAAAAATTTAAATGAGGACAAGTTTTGTTAAAGCACATTGTGATCATTTTTTTTAGCGCACCTACAATAAAATGTTGTATCTGCAATAGTGGTGCAAAACACGAAAGACTATAAGTCTGAGATTATCTCTCAATTGACATATGGAGTCAGTTAAAGCAGACTGAGGACTGATCCCACAAAAGAAATAGCAGGTCTCATAAGTAGGGTGACAGATAATGAGCCTCGAGGATGGTATGCCAAATGAATTGGAGCCCAATTTTCTGAATAAGAAGCAACCTCTGATGCCTATCTACACCCTTTCCAAAAATTCATAAGAATTTTGAAAAACCTCCGGGCTGGCCTATAATTTCTGGATGTGGCTCAATTTTAGAACCATTGTGTAAATATGTGGATTTATTCCTTAAACCCTGTGTGGAAACCACAAGGGCATATTTAAGGGAGACTATGGAAAATATCAAATTAGTAGACAATCTTGCATTTGTCCCAAGTGAGCAAATTTTGGTAACAAGGAAAATCACCTCCTTGTTTACCAATATTCCACAGAGGCCAGCACTGAAGGTGATCAGGGAAGTTTTGGATAGGAGACCACAACCAGTACAGGTCTCCAAGGCACTTATTACAGATCTACTTGAGATTACAATAACATTTTTTTTTTCTATTTCCAAGGTGACTATTATTTCCAGATGATGGGAGTTGCAATAGGGGCAAGCTTTTTGAGGGACAGTATGGGGGTCATTCTAACCCTGGCGGTCCAAGACCGCCTGGGCTAAAATGACAGGGGCACCGCCAACAGGCTGGCGGCGCCCCGCTGGGCATTCTGACCGCGGCGGTTTGACCGCGGTCAGAAGTGGAAAACCGGCGGTCTCCCGCCGGTTTTCCGCTGCCCATTTGAATCCTCCATGGCGGCGCAGCTCGCTGCGCCACCATGGGGATTCTGACAGCCCATACCGCCATCCTGTTCCTGGCGGTTCGCCCGCCAGGAACAGGATGGCGGTATGGGTTGTCGTGGGGCCCCTGGGGGCCCCTGCAGTGCCCATGCCAATGGCATGGGCACTGCAGGGGCCCCCATAAGAGGGCCCCACAAAGAATATCACTGTCTGCATTGCAGACAGTGAAATTCGCGACGGGTGCCACTGCACCCGTCGCACCTTCCCACTCCGCCGGCTCCATTCGGAGCCGGCGTCCTCGTGGGAAGGTAGTTTTGCACTGGGCTGGCGGGCGGCCTTTTGGCGGTCGCCCGCCAGCCCAGTGCAAAACCCAGAATACCCTCAGCGGTCTTCCGACCGCGGAGCGGTATTTTGGAGGGGGAAGTCTGGCGGGCGGCCTCCGCCGCCCGCCAGACTTAGAATCACCCCCAATGTGTTCAACACCGAAATTCCGTTCTTTGCTAACATTACACTGTGGAAATGTTATATTGACAGCATTCTGATGATTTGGACGGGCAGTACAGATGATCTTATCAGTTTTCATAACGGGTTGAATGAGAAAAAACAGGATATTTAATTCACGATTCAGTATGGTTCGATAGCGATTGACTTTTTGTACATTGGGATTAAAGGTGACGCTGATCACTTATACTATACACTTTTTTGAAAGGGCAGTGAGAGAAACGCTCTTTTGCATTATTCTAGTCACCATCCTAGGATCCTGAGAGATACCTTACCCTATGGGCAGTTTCTCCGGCTTTGAAGGAATTGCTCACATAAATCAGGCTACTTTTGGGAGTCGGAAAGTCTCATTGACATCTAGCAGTCAGTGGGGTATCCCAAAAGTTTACTGAAGAAAGCCCAAAAGAGGGTTTGGTTTTGCCTTAGAGAAGTCCTATGAGACCCAAAACAACGTAGTGAGGTTACTGAGAATAGGATGATTTGTTTAACCACTTTCTGTACTCACAGTAATGAGATACATAAGATTATAAATCAGCATTGGACTTTGGTTGCAGATGAAGACGGGACTGATGGGCCTCCGATACCAGCCTTCAAGAGGGCGAAAAGCATAAAAGACTAAGTGGTGAGCTCTTATTTAGGGGAACCACCAAGACCCTCTATATTTATGATGCAGAATTTCCCACAGGGTATAGGTCATTTTAAATGTGTAAAGTGGAAGGCCTGATATGACTGTGTAGACTTAGGGCCTCATTATGTATTCAGACTGCCACACTCGTTATGGCAGTGGGACTGGCGCAGTCCTGGAAGTCCCACCACCACATTATGTCCCTGGTGGGCGGGACTGCTTAAAGACCGCCGTCACCACCAGAAACATGGTACCCGACGGATTGATGGCAGTCTAAGTTGTGTTCAGTCAGGACGGTGCTGAGCTCAGCGCCACCTTGCTTATTTCAACTCCGCTTTCTACCAGCCTTTCCATGGTGGTCACCCTGCTATGGAAAGGTTGGCAGAAAGCCAGTGCGGGAGGCCACAGGGGGTCCCTGCACTGCCCAAGCCCAAATTATAGGCATTGCAGGGGGCCCCTGCCCAGCACCATTGGAATGCACACTGTCTTTGCAGACACCATGAATTCAGATGGTGCTGCTGTGCTACGATATTGGCCGTGGTTCCGTTAAGGGAACTGGGACCAATACCGCAGCACTGTTCCCATGGCGTTGACCAGCGGGAACGTGGTAAGGCAATGTTCCCAATGGTCAGCCCAGCGGGAACATTGTAATACGATAGGGGGGGTGCCGTCAGATGACAGCGGCATCTTCCCCACGGCTTTGGTGGTCCTGTGGTGGGACCGTCAAAGTCATAATGACGCTAAAATGACGTTCACTTATAATGATCACATATACACTTTGAAGGAGCACACAAATTGTAACAGTACAGATAATATCTATGTGATCATGTGACCCTGTGTGTTTTTATATGTTGGTCAAACTTGACAGAAGGTGAAAGCCCACATTTTACAACACCGGAGCAGAATTAGATGTAATGTTCATGGGGCACCCTTGGTAGAGCACTTTATGACTTTTAATCATCCTGTGGACAGTTTATGATGGGTAGTAATCAAGAAGGTCATTGCCAATCCGAGAGGATGTAATTTTGCCAATACCCTTAATTTCACCTTTTGTATACAGTGGCTCGGGTGTCAATTAGTATGAGGAAATTTTGGGACAAGTGCCCACCTTTAGTAATGGTTAAGCATGGTGTTTCACAACTGTTAAGGTTTAGATTGACAGTTATATTTAGATCATAATGGGCAATGTGGAAAATTTGGTGAGTTTACCAGATGGTTGCCATATGGCTGTAGAATTGTTTTTTGATGTAAAAAATGCACTCCACAGGGCAGAATTATTTTAGATTTTTGTCTCATTTGGCATAAATCCATATGGTTTGTCCTGTATGGTATGTGAGTTATTTGTGAATATTTCTCCTTGTCAGATGTGTGGTGTCTAATATTGTGGGACACTGTATTTCAAAATTAAAAATGGTTAATAACTGTGTTGAATGACTATTTATGATAAGGTATTAATAGTTGGTTATTCATGGATAAGGCCCACCTGAGATCATTCTATTTCATATTCTGGGAAGATTGCTGGGATAATTTGCCCCCACAGTTCCCTGTGGGGGCAAATTTGAGGCAGGATTTGAGGCAGGATTTTGTCATTAGGTAAGGCATCACAATCATGACAGCTTTTTGTTTATAGTGAGTGAGCACAGAACGTATTGGCAGGAGCAATCAACTCATCATTATTTGCACAATACATGCCCTGTGACTTTAAATGGTTAAGATCTCACCTGTGGTTTTTGTATGCTCTCTACTCCATACATTGCATCTTTATTTTCTCCTCTGGGGCACCACATATGTTTGGTGTGGCTAAGAGGGAGCAGTTGATAGCTCATATCTGGTAAGAGTAACTTTTGGGTTGCCATGAGATGCCTTGTTTTTCTAAGCTTGGTCCCATAATGATGGTTAATGTAGTGCTTTGGCTTGTTATAGAGCCAGGGCACCACGTATGTTTGGTGCTGCTGAGAGGGAACCGTTGATACTTTGTATCAGAACCGGGCACCATGGATGTCCAGTACGGGCGAGAACGAGCCGTTGATACTTAGTATCAGGTAAGAAAAAAAATGCTATTTTGCCCTGAGACATTGTGGCCCTCATTATGACTATGGGGGTCCTCAGACCACAAAGGCCACAGTGACGGTTTCACTGCTGACAGGCTGGCGGTGAGGCCTGCCACATTATGAGTGTGGCAGTTGGCTGCTTTCAACCCGCCACATCCTCGCCTGTACCACCAGGGTGGCTGGTCCCATTGGGCCGGAGATTAGCATCTCCGACCCGGTGGTCCAATGAAGACCACCAGTGGAATGAAGAACCAGCTTTCCACCAAGGTTTCCGCGGCTGTAGCACCGACACGAAAACTCTGGCGGAAAGGCTACTGGTGACAGGAAATTTATTTCCTCTCAAAGGCAGATGACTCCCCCACCCTCCACTGCAAGCCCAAACCCCCCACCTCCCTCCATACCAGAACCCCCAACCCCTCTACCAGAACAGCCCCCCTGCCACCAAAGTCATAATGAGGGCCTGTATTTTTTTAAGCTTTCCAATGATGGTTAATGAACTGCTTTGGCTTCTTACAGAGCTGAGTGACTAATACATCCTGGAGGGGCGCTCTATATATTTTTTGAATGAATTAAATTGATTCAGGGCATTTGGTGGGTTCATTTGTTCTTTAGTATTCACAAGCAACATGGTCACATACTTTTCCTTAATAAGTGGTAGATACACACATGTGTGTTCTTTTTTTCATATAGAACAAATGAGGATTTGTGCACCTGAGTTTGCTTTCCCAGTCAATGGAATATAGATTACACTAGGGTAGGAGATTTTATCATCTAGACGAGCAGCCGGTTGGCCTTTGCTTTGGCAACTTAGGGGCATATTTATACTTTTTGGTGCAAAACTGCACTAACGCAGTTTTGCACCGACTTGCACCATTCTTGAGTACCAGCCAGGCACCATATTTATGGAATGGTGCAAACCGGCGCAAAGGGTAGGTTACTGTAAAAAAAAAAAGGACGTTAGCTGGGTGGAGGTGGCGGTATGGGAAAAGGAGGTTTTGCACCAAAAAATGACATTAGCCAGGTGAGAGTAAAAAGAAAGAGACTCTAACCAGCCTAGCGTCATTTTCTGATGCAAAACCATCCATACCGCATGACTCATGTCTTAGAAAAGACAGGAGTCATGGCAAACCACCCCAATGGCCAGCACAGGGGATCAGGGACCCCTGGGCATGGCCATTGCACCCAGTGCCTTGTAGGGGGGCCCATTTGAGAGCACCCAATGGCACTTACAAAAATGAAATATTTACCTGTACTTACCGATACTTACCTGAGATGGGGTCTCCCATCCTCCGCTGTCCCTCTGGTGTGGGTGGGGGTGTCCCTGGGACTTAGGGAGGGCACCCCTGGGCTTATTCCATGGTGTTCCACAATGGAAATAGGCCCACAGGCCCCCTAAAGTCTGCCCTGACCCATATGTTAAATAATGGTGCAAAGCAAGCTTTGCACCATTATTTGACCCCTCCTCTCACCGTGCGTGTTTTTAGCACGAGGGGATAAATATGGCGCTAAGGACACAGAGTCATTTTTTGCACTGGAAAGCCTACCTTGCATCTCATTGACGCAAGGTAGGTTTCCACGTCCAAAAAACTTTAACTCCATAACTTTGGTGCTACACAGGTCTAGCGCCAAAGTATAAATATGGAGTTAGTTTTGCACTGAATTTGTATGAAAAAAATGACACAAATTTGTCACACAACAAGTATAAATATGCCCTTTTGTTCTATAATGGACGCTAAATGTCTCAAGGTGAATGTCTTATGTCTATTTGAGAAGAAGTCTGTAATTATTCACACACACTTTTTAATAGGTTAGTAACTAGTTAATCCTTTCTTTTTTAAGGTTGCTACCCCCTCTTTTTTGTCCTGATGAAGACCCATGTTCAAAGGTCCTAACTGGCCTGCTGTCCTTCCTCACGGGTCAAAACATCAACATTTCCCTGTCTCTATAGCTTAGATTGGGCATATGATCCACAGGAAGGCAGGGTTGACCTAAGCAATTACCTCATGGAAATGGAACTAAATTAACTTATTTGAATGGACATATGGACAGGCTTTGTTCTAAAGAGAGACAGATTACTGTATGGTGTCCCCTTTCTTTTTCTTCTTTGTTTCTACACTTGCACTTTTTTGATGCTCACTTTGTTATATGTAATGGAGCAACCAACTATATGTAGATAATGTTCATATATATGCATTTATTTTACAATTTGTATGTTTTGTATTTTTTTTGTGATGTGTTTGTGCATTTACTCCTCCCCTTTTGAGAAAATAGATGTATATGGTTCCTGTTGACACTTAAAATTGTATTGCGTTAGGACACTTTAATTGAGTTAACCTATTCATTGTGTCCATTGCGACCATTTGTTTTGTATGTACTGTATGTGTCTTTTCAGCATCTCCAGGAGTAGGCAAAGGAGACATTGGCCACAAAGGCAGGGAAGCAGCTGGCCACTGTGTGTCAGGTGAGGAAACATCATACACCAATGGACAGAGTAGTATGGAGGGTGAAGGGACTGGCACGGAAGCCACAAGCTTAACATCTTCTTCGGATGCCTCCACAAGTGACCAGTCCTTAGTGGTGGTGGACCCTACAGGACCTATTCCATCTTCAACCGTGCCCACCCACCAGATTCCCATCCCCCTGCACCTGTCCCCCTGGTTGCACTTATTGAAGAGGCTATTGACCTCTTTCACAGCATCTCTGGAAGGCAGATGGTGATTGTAAATTGCATCCAGTGGCTTAGTTCTCAAATGCAACAGATGGTTGCATTCCTGGATTTCATTCCTAGCTCAATGTCTGGCATGCAGAAAATAGCCTCTGCACTGACTCCAGCCCCCCAACCGGCCCATCCTTGTGCTCCTATTCTGGTCTCTTTCTCATCCCAAATCCTAACTCCCACCCTAATCCCAAGCAAACTCACTTCTTTGCACAAACCCACTCTAACAGACACAAACAGCACATGTACAGATAAATACAATCACACCAAGAAAGACAAGCATACACCAATCCAATATACACACACTGCAGGCACTGCAACTACAGGTACCACACCCACCAACACAACCACAACACCTACCACCACAAACCCAAGCAGCACCACCACACCCACAATCACCACAATCACAAGTACACCCACAGCCACCAGCACACCCATAAGCACCATAACCACATCTTTTACCACAACAGCACACTCATCCAAACAGTCACACACATGCACACCTACATGCAGAACAACAACCACCAATCGTACATGCTCACAGTCACCTGAATATAAAAAACCTACATAACAACATACATCCAAACATACACCAGACACACATGCACCTACAACACATACAGACACATGCACCACAACCACACCAACTATTTCAACAGTACACTCATCCAAACATACACACTCACAGAACGGTACACCCTCAACAAAACCCGCACATGCAAATGCACACACGCACTCGAACATCCCACACATTCCAAACATACCCCACATACCCCAGACCAATATGCACCTACAAAACAGAAAGACACACACATCACCCACTATAGCTCCCTCTAGCTCTCAAACCCAATCCTCTCCCACCCATTCTACCTCTTCTCCTCCACCCAGTTTTACTTCTTACTTGCCCCTGACCTCTATGAATCCCAATCCCACCTCTCCCAAGAAGGATCATTGAGGTACCTGCTCTGTGCCCCCTAGATGCCCCTTCCTGAGTAGGCTGTCCCTTGGCAGTGTCATTCGGAGGCAAGTTTTTGGGCATAAAATGAAATGAAAATAGGTTTATAAAACACACTTAACTCACAGGTATCAAGGTGCTACACCTAAATAATTCTAAAAAACCTATCCATGATCTCAGCAAAAGGAGCAAAAAGAAAAAAAAAAACCTACAGGCAATAAACAGGGAATATGAGAAAGCAGCTGCTTGTGTAATACACCTTATAAAACAGACCTAAGGCATGAAAAGCCAGTCTTTTCAATGTTTTTGAAAGGGGCCAAAGTCTAGGGCTACGTATTTAGGCAGAGTGTTCCGCAGTTTAGCAGTGAAGGAACAAGCACCCCATCTTGTTTTTCTAAATTTGGTAACAACCACTTTTTTCCCAGAGGCTGCTCTCAATAGCCTAGACGGCCTGTACAAATGAAAATCAAACCTGATTGCAAGTGATCTTTTGTTTTGAAGCACAAGATGCATTATACGGAGTGCCATAAAGATCACTTACTTCAAAATGGAAGCTAGTGCAGATTCCACAGACCTTCCTGCACCATATGGAGTTTGTTCAATGAATAGTTATTGATATTTAGATACATGGCATTACAGTAGTCTAATCGCGAGGTGATCAGTGCGAGAGCCACAATTATGCAAAATTTCTCAGGAATGAAAACAAAGATCTTCAGGAAACAAATAATAAGAAAACAGCTACTGGTGGTAAAATTTAGCTGTAGATTAAAATTAAGAGAAGTATCTAGTAATATAATAGGATTTTAACTGAATCTACAGGTGAGGGGTGGGGCTCAAATGACTCCGGCCACCAGTACGCTGACCATACAGAATACTAAGCTGCAAAGACCATTACTTCGTTCTTGTCAGCATTCAACTTTAGGAAATATTTCTTCATCCAGCGGCTCACTTCCTTTATACAGTTTTTAAAACTCCCAGCTGTTTCAGACAGAGTATCAGTGCAAGACAAAATAATTTGAGTATCATGGACATATGACAAAACCTAGAAACTGAAAGGTCTCCCCAAGGCTGCCAATGGTGTAACATACAGATTAAAAAGAGTAGGTCTAAGTGTGGAGCCCTGCAGTACTCCATAAGGGAGAGTAAAGGCCTTAGCTCTGTACTGACCACAACTGACAATCTGATGCCTCTCAACCAGAAAGGAGTAAACCAGTTTCAATGCCTTTTCACCCACCCCTACATGCTGAAGCTGCTTAACCATACATGGTGGGGAGATAGTCTCAAAGGCTGTCAACAAACCCAATAGGTCTAAGATGGTAGGCCCACTCTGGTCAACCTGCATTCTCATCGCATCAGTAGAGGCAATGAGAGTTGATTCAGTGCTGTAGCCACTTCTGAAGCAATTTTGAGAACGGTCCAGGAGATCATGATCAGTAACATGATTAACTAATATGTTATTCAGGTGTCTCTCAAGTATTTTTGCAGGAGTGGGAAGAGGATAGATAGTCTGTAGTTCTTCAAATCGTCAGACTCTACATTAGGCTTTTTAAGGAATGGAATAAGCTTTCTTCCATTTCTCAGTGAAAACATCCTATCTCAGAATGCAATTAAATATTTCTACCTCAAACTCATCCACAGGGTCAGGAGTCAACTGAAAAACCTTCCGGGGGCATGGGTCATTTTGAGAACCTGATTTAATCCCCAGAAGGATTTCTTTGACCTTAGACACTGGCATGGGTGGAAAGGACAGCAGCTGAGGAACACTGGGGATGACTTGACTGAAACCATCCTCCGACAGACTTTCCACTGAGGTAAATTCAGCATAAATGTTAAGGATCTTGTCCCTAAAATATGTAGCTTGTCTGTCACAAAAAGCTTGTGCCACATTGATCTCCCATTTGCTTGCGGGGGTAGGTAGGTTCTTAATCCCTTTAAAAAGCAACCTGGTGTACTTTTTCGCTAGAGTTATTTGAGCTGTGTAATAAATGGATTTGATTTTGAAGATTGTAGGCTAATATGTGGCAAGAAGGGCCTTGTGTTTTTCTTTCTCTTTGATACCTAGCTTAGTGTGCCACTTTCTTTCCTGCTTGTGGCAAAGCTTTCTCAATTCTCCTAATAAATTAGAAAACCATGGGCAGAATTCTTCTCTTTTTGGGACCTCTCAATCTAATAGGAGCTACTTTATCTAAAGCTGCCTCAAGCCACTTCGAAACCGTTACATCTGTGGGTTCTAAATGAATATCAGCCACACTAGCTGAGGAGTTACGCGTTAAGTGGACGTCCTCTGCATTAATTTTATCCCCATTTCTATGGGCTTGATGCCCCTTTTTTGCTGATTCGGACTAGCACCTTTTGGCATAATCTCAAAGCCTGATGCAGTGCATCCTGTCTTTGTTTATTTTTTTATAATTTATTAATAAAAACAGGATATTGAGAGAAGGATCTCATAAAAAAAATAAAAAAAGGATTTCACATATTTAGCTGTGACATTTTTTAGTAATTAAAAGTACTTGCCAGTGTCATTTATGTAAATGTGAGTTATATGAACTGAATTTCATTTATAACAGTGAACAAAACAGGTTTTTATTTTTGACCTATTTGTATAGTGCATACATTAGTGCTGAACATTTGTTATGGATATGTTTATTTTGATGCATACATTCATTATGATAATGGACACTTCCACCAAAATTAAAAATGTGTAATTTATTTGTACATGTTGATACAGGTGTATTTAGTTCAAATTGATAAGTGTTACACACAAACACATATGCATTACACATAACAAAAACTTTAGAGTTAAATGTAATTTGATGGTATACAGAAAATGTCCCAGACAAGGAAATTTTTTAAATTAATACATACATGAAATGTTTTAAGTTTAGACGTGACATTGCATGTATATTTCTTAAAAGCCCACTTGTTGCATTGTGTAATACAATTACCACATTTTATTGTATTTATGGGGTTCAAATAATGTGTAATGCATATGCATCTGATTTGATAGTTTGGGGTAAATGATTAGACATACCTGTATGGACACATTTTGTATTTGGGATTAATGTGACTTTTTGTGTAAGTGTCCGTTAGCATGAGAGCAGTTTTGACAAAATTGGTAAATTAAATAAATATATACAGGTCTATTTTCTTTAATTTTCTTAAACTATCACATTACACACATATGCATTGGACATTTTTATACTATTGCTTGTACGCATTTTTTAAAATGTATGAGTCTTGAGCTAAGGTAAAATGGCCATTCCAATGGTAAAAGGTAAAAAAGACACTTACCGTTGATTCTGGTGATGACAGGTTTGATTTTCTTCATGGCCAGTATCAGTAGCAAAGGCAGGACTTTTATGATCAAGTCCATGGTGGCCAGGGAAGTGAAAAAAAGAAAAAAAAGGCAAGTTTCAAGCTTATATTTTTGGCAATCTGCCAACTCAGGTGAGGAGGTTTACTTGTCACAGTTATGTCGGTGGAAGGCCCATCATGATTGGCCTGGTGGTAACCTGTCTGTTATTCAACCGCCAGCTCCATTTGCTTATAGCAGCATCGATGCAGGTGTAAAATCTTGGTGGTGACAGTGGTTCACTGAGGCCAGCATGTAAATATAGCGGATGGACCACCGAGTCAACGGACAGATTATCTGACCAAACAACGACAGCAGGACCTATTCTCCGAAGGTCTAAATCAGGTCCCAAATCATAATTCAATAACAGTGTGCTGGAAATGTTCTTGTTTATCCTGAAGGCTCATCAACAAGTTGCAAGTAACACCATAAGTAAAAGGAATATGTGATACATTATGCCTTCTGCAGCTGATACAAGTAATCGTGTACACACATAGCAATCATTTGCATCTATACTGTCAATTACTCATAAAGCAATTTATAATAAATGTTTGATGAAAGACTTCCTCTAGAAGTGTCTAGGTGTAAATCTTTCTCATCTAGTGAATGCTTTCTATCATCAGTAGAAAACGGGACCTTAGAGACACTTATAGCTGTAATGTTCTCTATATTAGAAAGTGTGGGTAAACTGAATCCTACAAACAATTATTACTATAACTGTTACAACTAACACTCCTGCAGGTATGTGCCTGCATCTACCATTGTTGTCTCTAGGTTCCATGATTTTTCTAAGTCAAGACTGTTTTAATAAAATGCACTAGCAGCGATAGTTCTCTTTAATCCCCACTTGTGTAAAAGCATCAATGTCCATGCAATAAAAGTTTAAATGTTATTTGTAAAATATTTTTGAATCTTTCTTAACCCTACTTACTCCATGTTCTTCTAAATGACAATCCTACAATGTCTCTGCAGACTCAGACCTTGGTCCACTTCCTTATTCTCTACAAAGACTATTTTATGTCTCTAATGATTGCAAAGTTCAAATTCACTAATCACATCAAGGATAAAATGTCTCAGTCTGTTTAGTCGCAATGCAATTTCAAAGGTCAGTTCAGCCACAAATTTCAGTTCAAGGAGGTTCAGTTGACTTCAAATTGTTATAACAAAAGACTCCAAATTCTCTCTCGCAATCATTGGCAGCAAAATATGTCCATTCAGTGAGGAGCAGCCCCACTACTGGCCCTTCACCATCACTGTCACTTTGGCCAGATTCCTTAATCTCTTCCAGAATAGTTTGTGAAACTCGTACTTCAGGCAATTTATTTTCTCTTGGCTCACTTTACTATTGCACTAGCTTCTTCGCCAGGATCTGAGCCTTACACTGCAGTCATCACCTCTGGGTGTGACCCTTCTGTACCAGCTTCAACTGTTGACTCAATCAGACCCTCTTCAGATCGAATAGGTGCTGTCCCACACTTTTGTTGATCCCCAGCAGCTTGACTAACCTGCTCACTTCGTCTCACTGTAACCACCTGCCCTTCAGGGAGAGGTGCTGTTAAATCATTAAGGTCACACAGGGCTCTGCGGGTGTGTGCTGCATGTACCTAGTTGGGGAGGGCTCCACAGTCCACAGCAATTGTAGTGATCATGATCACTTGAAAAAAGTTCCCTCCATCGAGGCTCCAAGCACGTCTTGAGCACATGCTTGTTTACCATAACCCAGTCGCCGGGACCAAGATCATGGAACTGCTCTTGTTGCAGCTGAGATGTAGTTTCTCCAACCTGATGAGACACAGAACACACTACATCAGCCAGTCATTTGCAGTAATCAAGAGCTGTGTCATCTGTAATATTCACAAACACATTTGAAGGCAGAGTTGGCAATCGCATGGCTCTTCCCATGATTATTTAATTGTGAGACAGTCCTGTTCTCCTATCTGGAGTACTATGAAGATTCATCAACACAAAGGGCAACGCATCATTCCATTTCAAAGAAGAGAAAGCACACAGTTTAACCAGTCTGGATTTAATCATTCCATTGACTTGTTCAACCATCCCTAAAGTCTGAGGTCGATAGCTGCAAAGTAATCTTTGCTCAACTTGTAATGCTGCACATAGTAATATCAGGACCTCATTATTAAAATTAGTTCCTCAGTCTGACTCCGGGGAATTTCGGAACCTGACCGGGGAAGGAGTTCTCTTAATAACAGCTTTGCTACTGCAAGACTGTCCTTTCTCCTAGTCAGGTGAGCTTCAACACAATGCAAGAAAATGCATATAATCACTAGGGTGTATCTCAATCTATTGAACACAGGTAGCCCAATTAAGTCTAACTGCATACTTTTGAAGGGACCTCCTGATCTTTCTATGTGACTAATGATACTGCAGTCCTTTTGCCTACAATAATCTGCTGTATCTCAACACATCTTTCACACAATGCTTCAGCCACCAATCTAAACCTGGAATTGAACCATGTCTGCCAAAACAATCTTACCATTGCATCCCTTCCTTTCATGAGCTAGACTGTGGCAATGCCTTGTCGTAGGGGGGTAACAAGCTATCTGGCATCACAGGTCTTCCATCATTTAAAACCCACATATCATCCTCATCTCTTTTGACACATCCTGCTCTAATCCAAACTTGCTGTTCTGCTTCTGACACTTCTTCCTGTAACCTCTAAAATTCCTCCCATGTATCTGCTGCAGTTAACAAGAGGTTGTATTTGGTCTCATCTGTTTCCTCATTTTGATATTCACCAATGAATGCACAAGCATTTAAGGCACAACATCTGGTGACCTCAACTGCGTACCTATTTTCAACAGTCACATAGCAATTTCCTTTGCGGTGTGCAGAGCACTTCACAACAGCCATTTGGGCAGGTAGCTGTAATGCCCTCAACAAATTGTGCTTTCTTTCCCCGTCACAAATTGGAGATCCAGAAGAGGTCATAAATCCCTGTTGTGACCATAACTGTCCAAAGTCATAGACAACACTAAAGCCATACTGACTATCAGTAAAAATTGTCCCCTTCAGCTGGTCCGAAACACACCATACTTTTGTAAGGCCAATCAATTCAGCCACTTGTGCCAAAAATACTCCTTGTGTGTCAGCCTCTATAAAGGCTTGGCAAGCAGGGAAAAGTTGAGAATCCACTGACAACAATAGCCCACCATTCCCATGAACAACGTGACTTCTTTCTGAGTGGTTGGCGGATTCATTTTCAGAACTGCTGAAATCCTCTCTCATGACACCATCCTTGCAACTTTCTCAGCGTGATGTCCAAGGTATAGAATGTCTCTATTACAGTACTTGAATTTGGTTGGGGATACTTTCTGTCCATTCTCAGCTAAGTGGTTCAGCAGGGCAATAGTATCATGTTTGAAAGCCTCTTATGTATTTGATGCCATCAATAGGTCATCAATATACTAAATTAGGACTGAATGGTAGGGCATCACTGGGGTCTCCAGATTCCTTTTAAAGATCTGGTTAAAAATCAAAGGACTCTCAGCGCACCCTTGTGGGACTTGGCACCATGCCAAAACACAACTGCCAAACTGAAATGCACAGAGAAACTGACTTTCCTCATGCAATGGTATGGAAAAGAAAGCTTGACAAAGGTCCATCACAGTAAACCATTTGGCCTCACATGGAATCAGAAACAAATCCACAGCTGGACTCTGTACCACGGAAAAACAAGGAACTACAATTTAACTGATCTTACTTAGGTCCTGCACGAAGTGGTATTTGCCACTGGGCTTCCTCAGGCCCTGGATTGGTGAGTTAAATGGACTCCTTATAATCTCCTTAAGTATCCCTTGCTAAATTATTGAGTTAATTACTGGAGCAGTCTGAGCAATGGTTTCAGGGGTCAGATTACATTGTGGGATTCTCAGATACTGAGCATCTGGCTTCACAGGTTCAACACCTTTAATGAGACCTATGTCCTATCCTGAAAAGTCCCAGGCTTCAGGTAGTAGAGTGTCTCTCAGATCTGCAGGTAGATCATCAATTACCAGCATGGGGTACAGTCTGACATCTGGGGTTTGATTCAGAATTTTGAATGTGACATCCTCATCATGAGTCTGGAGTTCTATGTCTCTTGTACAACTGATGGAACAACTTAGCTTACTCAAGAGGTCACGTCCAAATAGACTCACAGGACTCGAAGCACACACTACAAATTGGTGATTCTCTTCAAAGGACTCCATTTTTAACAGGCACATCTTGTGTGACAGGGCTAGTCAATGGTATATTTGCAACTCCTACAACTTGGATTATTTTTACCGAGAGGGATAGGTCGGGGACCTCTTCTGTTTTCACAGCAAAGCTGATAGTACCAGTGCTGATAAAGAAGGATACCGAGTGGCCATACACCTTACCATCTATGAATGTACCACGTTGGCCTACCTCTAAGGATGCGCCAAGTATGCAATTCTCCTCCCCCTCAAGGACAATCATTGTGACTGATTGGAATTGGAATCCTCAACTGTTGGTATCATGGTGTTCTGTCGGGACTATGAGGCTGATTCCCAAAGGGGTTACCCTTTGCATTAGGGTGCTGGTTCAAATTAGATCTCAGAACATTTGCCTTTTGTTGGGGCATCAGAGCTTATGGAAATGTCATCAGTTGTCCTTGTGTACAATAACATTTTGTGTTCTCTGTCTCTGTGTCTGCCGTGACTGAATCTGATTGTTTCCTTGGGACTGTATCAATCCACCATTCTGTAACTGGTTCTCAATTAACATACAATTTGGATTAAAACAACATTCTCTCTTACAATGGCCTGTTTTGCTGCACACATGACAATAATTAGTCTTTTTCAAAGTAGTCATATCAATTCCTATACTCAGATCTATTGGAACACTATGTCCTCTATTCAGCAGTTGAAATGAATTATCTATTTCCATCATTGGAACTTCCTGCTGATACACTCCCTGCTTTGCACCAATATTCCTTACGAATTCTGAAGTCTGACTTCGTTCTACAGCTTTCTTCTGTGCCACCATCAGCTTCTCTTTCAATTTCTTCTGTTTCATCTCCAATTCATCACTGCAATACTTTGCATATCTCAGAATTATGTCAATTGACTTACCCTACCAACAAATCACATGTTGCTGTATCATTGTGCTAATCTCAGGTTTCATCCATGCAAAAATCTAAACACAAAGTGCCCCATGGCTTTAGACTCAATGATCTTCTTGCCACCATAATGCTGAAACACCTGCAACAGCCTCTCATAATAAGAGTGTATCAACTCTTTAGACTTATGGGTCATTCTCTCCATCTTAACCCTATCAATGTCACACTTTCGATTTCAAGAATGTGATCACTTGATGATACTTTCTCATCACTACTGGAGATGGAGTCTTCATCTCTGAATGTCATAAAGGTTTTTTTTCAGGCCACTCAACAGATATTTTGCATTCAAGCCATAGATCACTTGGAACAACAATCTCAGACAAGGTGTTCAAATCGACGCTTAGGACCTTTTATATTTTCACAAATAGGTCAACCTGTTTGTACCATTCCACTGGATTCTCTCTCAACTTTGGGAAATCGTTTGTGAATGACGCAAGATCGCTGCTACTCTCGGGTACATGAATATAGCCTCCACCAGGAACTTCCATCCTTGGAACCATTTTGACACCTTCCTCCTCATCTGCTCCAGCCGGAGGCAGATTTAACCTTACTTTCTTCGGCTCTTCTTTTTTTTCCATCTTCCTTCCACCTATCAAATTTACTCCATTTTCGAACATAGACAATTATTTCTCTGATCTGTAACTTCATTCCTGATAGACTCATGTTTGAGAGGTCCTGATAATTAAAGCTTAAGCAATAGCTTCTCTGCAACACCTTAGATTTACTCAAATCAACTTCATATTCCTGAGCCAATTCAGCCAATCTCTCATATGCCTGTCCTGCACATTTTGTAGTGTATTTCCACATGAACAAGAGATCATCCTTTTTGTTAATATCTAATCAGGACATGTCAAGGGTTCCAGATATCATTTTGTGTAGCTCTAATTTCAATTTAGCCACATCTATTGCTTTTTCTCTCTATCTAGGGTTTGAAACTTCCTCCCGCTGAATCCCGAACCTTTAGTCTCATTTGGAATGTTCATACCCTTGAGCCAACATATAATTGCTGGGCACTAAGACCTGGTTGTTCTGCTGGCGTATTATTTATTGTCTCTCCTCAGGAAGTACCCAGGTTTACATTGTCTGGTGTATTCACAATGGACAATTCAAAGTTTGACAAATTCAAAGGTATTCCTGCCCTAGGAGCACTGCAATTGGCATTTGGAATAGTATTTGGTTTCGGTATGAAAAAAGATGGCGATCCCTGTGTAAACTTCATATTTGGGGAAAATTCCATCTGACTTGTTTTATGATCTGTATTTGTGATGTG
Organism: Pleurodeles waltl; assembly: GCF_031143425.1. Lineage (NCBI taxonomy): Eukaryota > Metazoa > Chordata > Amphibia > Caudata > Salamandridae > Pleurodeles > Pleurodeles waltl. Next base: position 368,374,523 of record NC_090451.1, read on the forward strand.
TGTGATGTTCTTTTGTATCGGGACTGAAGGAAATATCCCTCTCAGAATTGCCATTAACTGAGAAACCCTTTTCTATAGGAACAGTCAGTGTATGTGTATTACTCCCTATCATTACCAATCCATTTATTGGAACTACAGGACCAATTGTAAGGGAAACAGTCAGTGCTTCTTGGGCAACTAAGGCAGTTAGACACTGAGGAACTGTCATCCCTAAACCTTCTCTGTCTGATTTGAATTCAATTCTATTGGTGCTGTGGGTACATCAAGATTTTTATTCCCCATTATATGATATGTTCCTCCTACTTGAGGCATGTTATACGGAGGTGGATGATTCAATAATAGCTCTTATCCACATCACTATCACTGTTCTCATCTCTATTCTCAATGCCTTTTTATCTTTTCTTCCTTTTTCTTCTCTTTTCATTTAGTTTTCCCTTCGTCTTCACTTGTCAAGGCAGGGTATAATCTAGTACCCTCTATTATGTCTGTCCTCCAAGTCTTTTGTTGATTATCTCATCTAGCATCTGCACAAGTACGCAGCACTTTCCTGATTTTTCCCTCATATTTATCTTTCTGTTTCCTATAAGCTAAGTGCTCCCAAGCATTAGGTGTTTCATATTGTGCGGGTCTAGGAGGCAGTTTCACATCATATAACATCTGTCTCAAATGTTCAATGATTCCCAAATCATGTGTTTCATAGTGTGGAAATGTCAGTGCACCCTCTTTTTCAGTGATCTTGTACAATTGTTCAAGCCAAATACATGTGTGAAGACCAACATTTATCATCATATAATGACCTGGCATACCTTCAGGAGGCACATCTTCTCCCCCTCTAACAGGTATAGTCACATCTTGCTTCCTCAAACTTCACAATGCTTTAAAGAATGTAATTTTTCAATCCAATATGCTGTTTTCACAATGGCTTTTCATTTACAGCCAGGATATGAATCCTTCACCCACAATCCTTTGTTCGGCATTCACAACGGATAGCAGTATATCGCTCCATGGCATAGACCACCAATACCAGCAGAGCTTTACACCATCCAACCTATACCAGCTCAGCACTATGTGACATCAACCTTACCCGTTGAAACGTCTCACCGTCTTTTACAATTTTCCTCAAACTCTCTGTCTCTCAACTATTTTCACACATAGATAAATGCAAGCAAATTCAAGAACAACTTTGTCTGCTCATCTAAAGAAAATAAAGGTTTCAATCACTTCAAGAATTGGTTCAGAGGGACACTTTCAGACCTACTCTAAAACACAGTTGAATGAAGCCTTGACTATCGGTGCTTCACTCAGATTGATACAGTTTCCCCACATACCTTGGCATTCACTATACCAGTCTCCCACAATCACGCAAAAGAAGTCCCTTTGCAATAGTACTGTTGACAATGTCTCATGACTAGTACCACAACACAGCAGACAAGAACAACACAATGTATTCTATACTTTCATCTATCCAAGAGTCTTAGGCTATGACAGACCCAATAACCATCATAACTTCTTTTCAATAAGTGCCACACTCACACAACAACTTAAAATATCTCTGGAAAACACTTCACAATCACTGCAAACACAGCAAGCTAAGCGTAAGAGATTGCAACACTCAACCATATTGATACTCACAATTCTGCTGAGTTGTAAAAGTACTGGATGCCATTAATACGCTGAACGAACCCTGGGCTTAGCATTTTGAGCTGTGTTTGGACAATTTTATAATGGACCACCCTAACTTCCTCACTTCCTTGAAGAAACCATCCTACATCTACTACCAGGTTTGATGAAGTGTTTTCCCTGTCTTCCTTAAGTGATGGGTCTTTTTTCTTTTAAGGGAAAGATGTAGGAAGTTAGTTCTCAACCAAGTCAACATCAATTTACAGTGTAACCCATTTGGTGACACAATAAGGACACAAATCGGAAATAATATTAATGATATTATTACAAGTGAAAAGTCAGGTTAATATAAACAGATCTCAAAAACATGCTGTAAAGATACAAAATAACAACAGGATAATCAAATGTCCTGAAGAAGTTCAGGTGAATTAACAAAAGGAAAACCAAGACTTAAGTGACAGTAATACAAAACAATCAGCAACAGAATTTGATGTTCAGACAAAAGTCTTTGGTCATCTTTCCTATCCATGGGTGCAATCTAGATCATTTACCTAAAATAGTTCTATAAAAATGATGGCGAAAAGTGTCAAAGAGTCGGTAAGTTATTGCAAAAAGAGAAAATTAAGGGGAAAAGATATTATGGTGGCCATTACAACCCTGGCGGTCGGTGTAAAACCGCCAACATGCCGACGGTAAAAAAAATTGGAATCAGGACCGGGCGGAAACTGCCAACATAGACAGCCACTTTAACACTCCGACCGCCACAGCGGTACAAACAAACACCGCAGCGGTAACCGCCAACAGACAGGCGGAACACAATGTACCGCCCACAGTATTACAATAGGCGAATCCGCCACCTTTTCCGGGGTGGATTCACTGCGAACAAAAACATGGCGGAAACAGGAATTGAAAGGGAAAACGCTCACCTCTACACACCCCACAAGGAACCGGAACTCTAGATTCTCCCTGCCTTTGTCTTCCTGCTCCTCTACCAGGAGCACGAACGCCGGCGGCGACGACCACAGTGAGTACTGCACCTACGACACAGGGGAGGGGGGAGGGAAAAAAGAGTGACACACACACGCAAAATGCAACACCCCCACCCCCACCCTCACCCATGACAACACACACACTAATACAACATGATACATTACAGTTACACCCCCAACCCCCACCCCCTGGAAGAATGCAAAGACAAAAGGAAATGATTTGAACGTTTGTTATCTATTAAAATCCAGTACTCAAAAATATATATACGCTACAAACAAATATATACACCAAGAATACAAGTCCAGGTATTGCATCATTAAAGTCTGTGGACCACTGGGCCCAAAATGCATGGGCGAGGCCCACACTCAATACCCAATCAAAACGGAGAGAACACTGCAGGGGCATCAGATAGAAATACAACAGGCACCTCAGGGGTAATGGAAGGGGGGGCACCTCAGCCGGATGAGTGCACGACGCCAGATCCACAAGGGGGTTCCATGCCCACTGCTGTATCCTGGGGAGTGCAAAGCCACAGTCTCACAAGTCTTTTCAGTGGGTGGGTTGCCCACTGCTTTATACTGGGGAGTGCAAAGCCACAGTCTCACAAGTCTTTTCAGTGGGTGGTTTGCCCAGTGCTTTATCCTGGGGAGTGCAAAGCCACAGTCTCACAAGTCTTTTCAGTGGGTTGTTTGCCCACTGCTTTATCCTGGGGAGTACAAAGCCACAATCTCACAAGTCTTTTCAGTGGGTGGTTTGCCCACTGCTTTATCCTGGGGAGTGCAAAGCCACAGTCTCTCAAGTGGATAACAGTCTCCACTGGTTCTGGAGGGGGCTTTGTGCCCAGAGTGCTTCATCCTGCCAAGGACAGAGGTAGTGGATGTGTTTCTCCACTGGTTCTGGAGGGGGCTTTGTGCTCAGAGTGCTTCATCCTGCCAAGGACAGAGGTAGTGGATGTCTTTCTCCACTGGTTCTGGAGGGAGCTTTGTGCCCAAAATGCTTCATCCTGCCAAGGACAGAGGTAGTGGATGTCTTTCTCCACTGGTTCTGGAGGGTGCTTTGTGCCCAGAGTGCTTCTTCCTGCCAAGGACAGAGGTAGTGGATGTCTTTCTCCACTGGTTCTGGAGGGGGATTTGTGTCCAGAGTGCTACAACCTGCTTGTGGCGGACTCAGTAGCGTTGTAGCTTTCTAAGCTCATTGGCCTGCAGTGCTGGTGGTGGCGGTGTCCTGTGAAGCGGTGCTGGTTGCGGCGGTGTCCTTGGCAGCGGTGCTGGTGTTGGCGTTGTCCTGTGAAGCGGTGCTTGTGGCGGCGGTGTCATTGGCAGCGGTGCTGGTGGCGGCGGTGTCCTTGGCAACGATGCTGGTGGTGGTGGTGTCCTTGGCAGCGGTGCTGGTGACGGTCTTGTACGCCGTGCAGGTTTGCAGCGACTTGCCTTTCTTTCTGTGTTCCTTCCCCACCTTGGATGGTGGCGCAGCTGTCTTCCCACTCCCAACTGTACTCCTGGGAGAGCATTTGGTGCCAGATATGTTGCCTTTCTCCCGCCAGGCAGTGGCCAACTTTTTATGCTTCTGAGGTGGGGGACTGTCTGTGGTCTGGCTCCTTGGCACACTGGCTGCCCTGCTGCTTGGCGCACTCCAGAAGCTGGTTACTGCTGGCACCACTGTTCCTGCTGATGTGGTGGCTGAGGTGATGGGTTGGGACCTGGAAAGGCGGACCCTAGGGGACTGAAGGGGTGGGGGAGGTGAGGGGAAGAGGTCAAGGTTGGACAGGAAACATTTTTTGGACACACTGGGACGGGTAGATTGAGGAGATTTGGGAGTGGAGGAAGCGGTAGTGGGTGTAGGAGGTGTACGTTTGCTGACTTTGGGTGAAGGTGCATGGGCTGGAGGCTGTCGTGAGGTGGATGGCTGTTGGGTGGGTGTGTGGCTGCTTTTGTGTACCTTGGGAGGTGGGCTCACAGACACATTGGGAGAGGACACAGGGGATGTGTGAATGGTAGTGGAGGTGGTGACTGCACGTGAGCGGGGTGTGGTGATGGGTGTGCTGGTGATGGACGTAGTGGCTGAAGATGCAGTGCATGCAGGTGTGAGTGGAGACGAGACAGGGAGGGAGGAGGGAGATGAGGAGGAGGGGGACACAGTGGAGGCAGTAGATGTTGGTATGTGTGCATGGGTATGATGCTTGTGTGAGTGCCTGTGGGATGTGTGGTGTTTATGTTTGCCAGAGCTTCCCTTGTGTGTTGAGGTGTGTGCATGCTGGTCTGATGGTGTGCTTGGGATAGGCTGAGGTACAGGGGATTGGTTCTGGGTGGAGGAAGTTGGAGGGGGGTGTGCTGGACACAGGGACAACAGCTGTCATCAGTGCTGAGGCCAGAGTCTGAAAAGGTCGCTGTTGGGCTGCCTGACCAGAATGAATGCCCTCCAGGTATTCATTTGTCTGTTGCAACTGCCTCTCTACATCCTGGATGGCATTCAAAATGGTAGACTGCCCAACAGTGAGGGATCTGAGGAGATCAATGGCCTCCTCACTGAGGGCAGCAGGGCTGGCAGGGGCTGAGGTGCCTGGGGCGAAGGAGATGCCCACCCTCCTGGGTGAGCGGCCACGGGGCACACGCTCAGGGGCTGCTGGTAGGGGGGGTGGTGGCTGTACCTGTAGATGCGGGGCACAGAGGGGCCCGCCACCGCAAGGGAGGTCCCATCAGAGGAGGAGTCTGTGTCTCTGGTCTCAGCTCCCGTCCCCGCCGTGGAGCTCCCTCACCCTCCGTCCCACTGGTGGCTTCAGACTCCGTTGTGTCGCCCTCCAGGGCCATGTGGGATGCAGCTCCCTCCTGCTCCGGTGGCACAGATCCTCCGCCTGATGATGCTAATGCACACAAGAACAGGGAGACCACAAAAAGGGGGGGGGGGAAGACAGACGAAAGACATGTTCAGTGCATGCAATACCGCTAATGTCGGCGGACACTACAGACACAGAAGCCCCCTGCACTACGCCGTGCACTTTGAGTACCCTAATTAATCACAGGGACATGGGTTACAAGGCCCATGCCCGATTGCTGCACACATGGAAGTCACAGGAGCCTGACTAGGTGTAGATGCCTCTGAACACAGGTGGGGTGGTGCCACATGGCCTGCCTTACGAAGGGACCTTGCCTACTAAAGACGCCCTGGCCTAGGGGAACCCACAGCCCACCTCCCCTACCCAGACACCTCAAATGCGTACAGAATCAGCTGAATGAGAGTGTACTCACCCCCTTGTGGCTGCTGTGATGCCCTCAAGTGCCCATCCAACTCCGGATAAGCCACCGCCCGGATTCGGAACATCAGGGGGGTCATGGTGCGACGGGCACCCCTCCCACATTGGGAGGCCATCCCCAGCTGGGCCTCCGCCGTCTTCTAGCTCCAGCGGCAAATGTCCTCCCATCTTTTCCAGCAGTGGGTGCTCCGTCTGTGGTGGACCCCCAGGGTCCGGACTTCCTTGGCGACGGCACACCAAATATCCTTCTTCTTTTGGGCACTGATCTACAGGAATAGTACAGGGGAAAAGGAGAAGATATACCCGTCCGCACCGTCACAGTCATTGGCCCCCATCCCTACCCTTGCCATGACGCACATCCACTCACCGTTGTTTCATGCACGCCTCATTCTCCCCCCCATATTCCCTCCACACCACTCCACACAGGCATTGCCCATACAGAGTGCTCACAGTGTACTATCCTGTTTGCCTGGAGGACCGTAAAGTGGCGTGTACTGGTGTAGGACCCCATCCACTAGTTTCTCCAACTCCTCCGTGCTGAAGGCAGGGGCCCTTTCCCCAGACACATGAGCCATTGTCTCTTCCAGATTGAGGTCACAGCAGCACTTGCAGTGTAGGTCCTCTGCTGTCCAAGATCAGGTATCAAGTGAGTGAACAGAGAGAAAATGGCAGTCACGTCTGCGGCGGTGCGTACGGCCACCGCCGGTGTACATCGTTATTGGCTCCTGGGACCCATAGGGTCCAATGTTAACCAATTGTGCCGCGGTCTTCGACCGCCTAACGCGACGGTGTACAACGCCAGCGCAGTTACCTCATATCCCCTTGTCCCTCATTACATGTCATGAAGCTGCCATTTCAGGGGACCACATGGCATTAATTTCACACATAGCTAGGCCTTGCATACACACTAAGACAGGCACATAGCGGATTTAAAAATTTGTGGAATAAAGTTGTGTTTTCGTACCTCAGTGTTGGCTGACTCTGTGCTCGCTGTTCTCCTCAATAGAGCACGTCCGCTGGGGCAGGTGAGGAGATGGCCGCATCCTGCGGTGTACAGACAGCTGGTGGACCTGTCAACAATGGAAGAGCGACATGTAATTGTCACCTACAGACTGGACCGTGCCACAATCCAGGAACTTTGTGCCCAGTTGGAGCCAGACCAGATGTCAGCTATCCGCCTACCCACCAGAATCCACCCTCTGGCGCAGGCCTTGTCAGTACTCCATTTCCTGGCAAGTGGGTCTTTTCAGACGACAGTGGCAATAGCATCAGGGATGTCCCAGCCTATGGTTTCCAACGTTTTGTCCAGAGTGTTGTCTACCCTGCTGAAACACATGCGCAGCTACATCGTTTTCCCTCAGGTGGAGGATTTTCCTACAGTGAAAGGTGACTTCTATGCCCTGGGACATATCCCCAACATCATTGGTGCCATTCATGGGACACATGTGGCCTTGGTCCCCCCGGAGGAGTGAACAGGTGTACAGAAACCGGAAGAGTTACCATTCGATGAATGTGCAGATGGTGTGTTTGGCCAACCAGTACATCTCCCATGTGAATGCCAAGTTTCCTGGCTCAGTGCATGACCCTTACATTCTGAGGAGTAGCAGCATCCATTATGTGATGGGCAACTCCAGAGGCACCGTGTGTGGCTATTAGGTGAGGACATGGACGCTATACAGTGTGACTAGGTGTCTGGGGATATCCCTAAGAGTTAGTGTGTGTCTAGCAGATTTCCCTCAACATTTGCAGGTGACTCTGGTTACCACAACCTGTCGTGGCTACTGACCCCACTGAGGAATCCCAGGACAAGGGCAGAGGAACGCTACAATGATGCCCATGGGCAAACTAGGAGGGTTATAGAGAGGACCTTCGGCCTCCTGAAGGCCAGGTTCAGGTGCCTCCATCTGACAGGTGGTTCCCTATTCTACTCACCAACGAAGGTGTGCCAGATCATCGTGGCCTGTTGTATGCTTTACAACTTGGCTTTGCGACGACAGGCACCTTTTCTGCAGGAGGATGGTAGAGATGGAGGTCTTGTGGCAGCTGTGGAGCCTGTGGACAGTAAAGACGAGGAAGCAGAAGAAGAGGATATCGACAACAGAAATACAGTGATTCATCAATACTTCCAATGAGACACAGGTAAGAAGACATCACTGCCTGCTACATCTGATACCCTTGTGTTACCTCTAATCTGTCTGTCACTTTCACCCAGTGTATGGACCTTAAGTTGTCACTTTCCCTTTCAATTTCACAGATGTGGGTCCCACTGTGTGACATCTGCTTTGTTCCCTCATGGACTAGAGCTGTGTGACATAGGTATGTTGACAATACAATGGATATAGCAGTTTTCCACAGTTTTTGCAAATACACATTTTCGAAAGCACAGACTGACTCCAGATAGTTTTGTGATTTAAGGGTGTTTATTTAAGTGCTAAATAGTGGAGGGGGTTGTAAAATGGTCAGGGATGATGGTGGAGGAATGTCCACGGCAGAGTCCAGTCTATTAGTCTCACAGGTGCATTGTCCAAAGGGGCATAGGAAGTGGAGCTGGAGCTGGGGCAGTTTAAGGATGGACAGGGTGACAAAGTGGGACAGAAGGATGACAATCAGGGTGCTCTCATTTTTTGGCGGGGGTCTTGGCATTGTTCTCTGTCTTTGTCCCGGATCTCAAGGACCGCTTGCGGGGTGGTTCTCCATCTGCAGGGGGTGGGATGCTGGTGTCGTGGTCCTGTGGTGGTGCCTCCTGTCCACTAGCGCCGGCAGAGGTGGTGGTCAGTTCATCATCCAGGCTAGTGTCAGGGGCCCCTTGTTGTGCCACAGTGTCCCTCCTGGTGTTGACGAGTTCCTTCAGCACCCCCACAATGGTGCCCAGGGTGGTATTGATGGATTTGAGTTCCCCCCTGAACCCCAAATACTGTTCCTCCTGCAGCCGCTGGGTCTCCTGAAACTTGGCAGTACCGTTGCAATCGTCTCCTGGGAATGGTGGTAGGCTCCCATGATGTTGGATAGGGCCCCGTGGAGAGTGGGTTCCCTAGGCCTGTCCTCCTCCTGTCGCACAGCAGCCCTCCCAGTTCCCCTGTGTTCCTGTGCCTCTGTCCCCTGAACCGTGTGCCCACTGCCACTGCCCCCAGGTCCCTGGTTTTGCTGGGGTGGTGGGTTTGCCTGGGTTCCCTGTAGTGGTGGACACACTGCTGCTTGACGTGTCCTGGGGACAGAGGTATGGGCCCGCTGGGTGGGTGCTGTGCTGATGTTTCCAGAGGGGGGAGGCTCTGTTGTGACTTGTGCCAGTGTGAGGAGAACCGACTGTCCTGAGATCCCAGATGGGCCGGGCTGGTCATCTAGATCCAGTTGGACAGAGCTGCTGTCATCACTGTGAGCCTCTTCTGTGGGTGGAGTGGACATGTCTGGAACCTCCTGTCCGGTGACGTTGGGGCAAGATTATTGCATCTGTGTGTGCCATGGTGTGCAATGGGTGGGTGATCCTTTACCCAGTGCTTGTATTCTTGTGTAGGACCTTGTGTGCAAAATGTTTAAGGGTGTGTGTGGGTATGTGCAGTGGCCATGCATTGGTGATGGGTGTCCATGCTTTGTTGTTGCATGCAGGGCTTGGTGTTGGGATGTGTGGTTTGTAATATTGGGACATATGTGAGGAGTTGGAGTGATAAGGGTGAGGGTGAGGGTGAGGGTTGGGGTATGTGATAGCATGCAGGTAGGGTGGGGGATGTAATAGTTAAGATTTTACTTACCAGAGTACATTCCTCCAGCTACTCCTGCGAGGCCCTGAGGATGCAGTATAGCCAAGACCTGCTCCTCCCATGTTGTTAGTTCTGGGGGAGGAGGTGGGGGTCCGCCGTCAGTCCTCTGAACTGCAATCTGGTGTCTTGAGACCACGGAACGTACCTTCCCCCGTAGGTCATTCCACCTCTTCCTGATGTCATCCCGTGTTCTTGGGTGCTGTCCCACTGCGTTGACCCTGTCCACGATTCTGCGCCATAGCTCCATCTTCCTAGCTATGGTGGTGTACTGCACCTGTGATCCGAAGAGCTGTGGCTCTACCCGGATGATTTCCTCCCCCATGACCCTGAGTGCCTCCTAAGAAAACCTGGGATGTCTTTGCGGTGCCATGGGGTGGTGTGGGTGATGTGTGGGGTGGTTGTGTTGAGATGTGTGGGGTGATGTTTAGGGGTGTGTGGTGTTTTGTATGTGGATGTTGTATGAGTGATGGTGTTGAGTGCCTGTGGATGCTAGATTGTAGATGGTGGTGTCTCTCTCTGGCCTTTAGTCTCAATTGTGGTCGTAAGGGTTTGTGGGTGATGTGGGTGTGTGTTTTATATTGTATTGGATGTGTGGGAGTGGTGTGTGTATGTGTATCAGGTTTGTGTATTTGTATTTGCCCAATGTGGTTGTGTTTTGTAAGTGTGTGTGTATTTTGAGCGCGGCGGTGTGTACCCCCAATGGAATACCGCGGTAGAAAGACCACTGCGTGGATTCGTGGGGCATGATAGTGTGGGCGTATTCCTGTTGGCTTGATGGAGGAGGTTTTGTTATAGCCAGTTTATCACTGACCTTTGGTGTGGCAGACTTGTGTGGGTGTCTGGATTTTGGCGGATTCCGGGCTGTGGGTCGTAATAGCTGTGGCAGAATTCCACGGCTGCAGCGGTGTTTTGGCGGTCTTCTGCACGGCGGTAAGCGGCATTTACCGCCAATGCTGTAATGACCCCCTATGTGTCAAAATTTCAAAAGCTTGGTCAAGAGTCTTCTTAGAGAGAATTAAGTGTTAGCCTAAGCCACACTCAGCAAAGCATAGTGACAAGGGAGAAGTCAGTGGTCTGTACCGCTCAAGTCTACCTGTGAGAATGCTAATTAATACTACACAATTCTGTTAGGCAACACCCCTTATCACACTGTCAGACGTTCCATTGTATTCTTTCCTCTTCGTGTTGTAAGTTGAAACATTCACTTTGTCTCCCAGAGCAGTCCTGAGAATGCTGCTCCCCTTGGTTTTCTAGACATTATTGACAACACATGTGAAGAAGGGATAGCCATCTCACACACAATTTCTCCATGTTCTTCTATCAAAGTCTTTTTCTCCGACTCTCTGTTACTAAACAATCGTACATCTGTTTCCAAATTAATATTTTGTGTGAATTCACCTGCAATTAAATGAGACATTAGCAGAAATTAAAAACAGCTTCTCTCTTTGAAAGAAATACAGGCCTCGCCAGGACAACTCAAGGATATTCTTCAATGCACATTTACAGAAACATAGGTGTGACTGAGAACTACAATTTTTATCATTGGAATACAAGCATTAGTGTATACGTCTACAAAGCTCTTCCAATTTCAGGGGCAAATACACTTCATTAACATGAGGAAGGTTTTCTCTTACTTGTTTCAAACAATTACATTTAATTTAATGTTAAGGCAGACAGTGTACAAGAGTTCCTTAATTTCTACAGTGATTGCACTTCATGTACTGAATTCAAGGGCAACAATTTTCATTAATAACGTTAGAACACACATTATATGTCATGTAACGTATACATATAGGTTGAAGTATTGATGTCAGGGGTGGAGCTAAACTTATATTGCACAAAAAGTGAAAGATGACCAATTAGTGACCTATCTCAAATTTCCAGTTCCTATTCAAGATTGTGGAAAGAATAGGTATACTGCTGGTTAAGGGCCATATTATTGACAGGGACTACAACTACTATTACCTCTGGTAATAAAAAAATAATAATAATATTAGTAGTAGTAGTAGTAATAATTATAATAGTTGTTGATATTATAATTATTATTATTATCAGCATTATTATAACCACAATAATTTCTGTTTATTTAGCACTACTTACCGCTCTTGTGCCATTTTCGACTACATGTTGTGAAGGACATTTGTTCCTTTTACTTAATTTACAGAATCCTAAAATAGGAGGGGACACTAAGATTTTAGCTCACAAGAGATTTCACCAGTGAGCACTTAACTCACTCAACCACCCTTTTTAATCTTAGTTCACTTCTCCACGTAGGCAAGTTAGCCATGATCTACATTCTTCATTAACATTTGGTCAGGGTTCACAAGGTTAATACAATATTTCCCAAATTATTGAAACTCATAGCCGCTTTAGAGAATGTTAGCCGGATGCTGTTAGGTTGGATGACTATCAAAGGTAGAGCCAACTCCAACAAGTTCGGATGAAATGGTTTTTCTATACATCAGCTATTTTGAATAGAACTATTCTCCGAAAGTCCACTATTTCCACTTCCTCCTTACCACGCCATGCGCATGCTGGATGAGGCAATAATATTAACCCATAAAAGTTCAGACTTTCAAAAATATATGCCAACAACAATCAGCTAACTCTGTGTTTGTGGAGGCAAGGGATAATCTAGGCAAGTAGGTGTTTATCAAGCAGTCACTTCTTGTGTGAGATACATACATGGATGCAGGTGTATTTGTTGAACTTCAATGTTTCCAATACCAAGGTCGTATGATCGGCAATCTATCTTCTCACCTTTTAGCTTTGTTTTTCACTGGTCAAGCACCATAGACTTGGAACTGGTACTAACATATTAAGAATTTGAGATTAGCTATAGACCTAACACTCTTTGGAGAGGTGCAAGCAATCGGTCGGGTAAAGTATGGATTTTTTATCTTCATCTTCCCAAAGATGTTGCACTACAGCTTATATGAATCATTGGATTTCAGTGGTGAGAATCTTCATCAATCTGTATATCTGAAATACCATATGCTGGTCACCTCATTCTTCACCTTCAGCTTATCTAAGATGAAACACTGAAGTTCATCCTTGGTCTCAAGCAGTATGGCAAGCTTTTGTCATTCATGAAGGCACTGTATTGACTTCCTATCAAAGTCAAAGTAGCTTGAAAATTGTATTCTCTAGTCATTCATCCATGTACAAATAGCACTGTGCATACATGTATGACAGGCTGACCCGGTACTACCTCCTGGATTCACTCAATGCAGCTAAGTCAGTCAGTATCTATGCGCTTAGATGCATCTACCATTGCATTAAGGCAGGAAGGTAGCATTAAGGACAGAATTGTTGTATAATGTCCTGGTACTAATGTTGTGATATACAAATACCACTTTAGACCTCCTCAGGTAGAAAGGGCCAGAAAAGAAAACAAGATTTTTCCATAATGGAGCTGAAATTGTGGAAGACAGAAAGAACCTGAACACAGGTCGTTTCCATCTTTACCCCTAATTAGAGATTAAATTATGCAAGACAGAAAGAACAAGGAGACAAGCCTTCTCCATCTTTGCCCCCAAAGTTATGGAACAGCATCCTACTGATATAGGGACTGCAAGAGCCCTGCTTGAAGAAGAAGCTGAAGGCTTATCCCTCTCCAAGAAACACTATTCCACACTCAATAGGAACCCTTCTACGGCATATCTAGCTGCAAGGTTCATGTACGTTCTTCAGTGGAATCTCACCCTTTTGCTCGGCATTCAGTTGCTTCCCAGCTTGGTTTGTATTTAATATCTACAGATACATATTTTAAAAATGTTTAGACAACAGACAACTGTTGAGCATCTTTTTAACATGGAAAGCCTGTTTACTTCACTTGTGGCCTGGACCGCTTCTTCAGGTGAAAGCTCATGAATAGGATTGGATGTGGTACCAATAACCATGAACTTAGCACACCATACCTTTTGTGAAAAATAAGTTGTCCCATTGCAGGTCTCACTGAATATGTGCTTGTATCTCAAAACCACCTTCAATTGATATAATAAAATGTTCCTTCCACCTCACCCAACCTGTCTGTGCATTTCAGATGCACAGTGGAGATAGCACAGATGATATTAAAGAAAAACAAAAGTCCAACTAGGTATCATTACGAACAGACAACGTTTACCCAGTTTGTAGATAGTAATGATTAATATAATAATGCAGTATGTGTCATATATACCATTTTGCAAAGACCAAATTTTACTGACTGTTTATATACAGATATATACATTTAGCAAACAAAGAATAGGAAATAATTAGACATGTTGTGAGGTTTTCAGAGAAATGTGGTGCTCTGTGAGGTGAGTGATCACATGATGCAAGGGAAAGGAATAACAACCAAAAATAGCCCAGTAAAGTTATCAAAACTAATACAATGGTCGGCATAAAACTGGCCTCTATGGTCTTGTTGTACATGAAAAGGTTCGGGGTGATCCTTCAAGGAGCTTAAAAAAAGGGGGAGTCAAAAAAGTGTGTTTCCCATGTTAATTCCCATAGAGATTTTAGACACGACTGCAGCCCGAATCGCTGAACGGAATTGCACAAATTTGGCAGGAAGGTAGTTCTTTATCCAGAAAGTATGCTTGTTGTTATTTGGTATAAAATCATTCTCTAGTTTTGAAAGTATTAAAGGGCTAAGAAATTGGTACATCTCGGCGGAACCTAAGCACAGATCTCCTAATTGGCTGTCAGCACTTCAGCCAGTGCTGGCAGCCACCTTGGGGACAATATACATGACAAAACCCCACTAAAATGCATTGTAGTGAATGGCAGGTTTCAAAGGTCACACAAAGGAGAATGTATAAAGGGTGATAACAAATTGTAGTTACAATATAAATAATGTTTTGATGGTACCATACTAATTTTAGGAATTATGGTGTGTTCTAAGGTGATCTCACCCTGGTGGGATTTCATAAATCATGTTTGAGAGAAAACTATTTAGTCATAATATTCCCGTAGAGGTTATAGAAGGTGCTCCAATCAGCATATTTTCTGTAAATTCACACTATCTTTCTCAGCCTTATGAGAATGAAGTCTGACATTCTCAATAAAACATGAACTTCCAACAGGGACACTTTGCCAATTCATTCCCTTGTGTTTTACTGCAGCCTCTCATAGGGCGAGCAGTCTTGCTTATGACAAAACTGTGACACACCTGAAGCCATTTAAGTGAATTAAACTGGTAAAACTTAAAACATTTAATTTAGAAAGGAACAAAATGAGGGGAGTCATTATGTCATAGAATTTACAGTTGATACTGTAGAAAGAAACATTAGGATACATTGTAAGTGAGTTCTCAAATTTCTTACTCTTCCATTTCACTAACACAATCTGACATGCAGAATGAATATGCACTTTCAACACCAGCAGCAGACTGCCAATTAACTCCCTGTTGATCAGTGGCTTTACTACAGTGTTCTAATGAGCAACTAGAGTGCTAACATTCTGAAGTCATGCCAAAAGTATGACACACCTGAACACAATCTTGATGGAATAGAAGTTGAAAACTGAAAGCCCGAGGGGTGGCGTTAGCATGGTGCAACTTTTATTTCTCCTAATTTTTGCTCTTTCTATGTGTGCTGCATTCTGAAGCACACATAGAAGGGCCAAATCCCCATTGTAGATTGTTATGTGCAGGAAGAGACACCTTCCTGCACATAAACAATCATTCCCTTCAACACAGACACCCTTGCACTACGGTGCAAGGATGCCTGCGTTGGCAGCTAAATTTAGAGCCAGCCCTAGAGGAAGCACAGGGGTGTGCCATATTTTTGTAAATACGGTGCATCCCTGTGTTTCAGAACTGATGCAGCACAGCGCTGCCAATTTTAGCACAGTGCTGCACTAAGCCAGTTCCATGTAATATGCCCCTCAATTTCTTTGTTTTTTTGCAGTTTTATATAGCGCAAACTTGACCAGAAAGTACTGGAGTGCTTTACATGAGCATCAGTTACATAACACAAGGACACAACCATTTTGGTTTTAGGCATGGGGAGATTAAGTTATTCACCCAGATTGGCACCAAAACATGCACCTGGTTCCCCAGTTGCAAAGTCTGCAGCTCTGGCTATAAAGCCACATCCTTTCTCTAAGGGAAACATATATTCAGGTGATCAACTGGATAAAAATATATAAAGATAGCAAATAATTTAAAAGTGCTTTGTGACTATTTGAGAACTCAGACCAGAAATGTCCTAATTTTTGTTATTTACAGCTCTAACCATAATTTCTATGGAAGTAAGACCCTCTCATTTTTATAATTTCTAAAGGAAATGCTTTAGGTATTACAGTTTTGATTACATCAAGATGATGTCAGGCATACCACATTTTTGCAATAAATATAGAATGTTAGCAATCTAGTTGCTCATTATAATACTGTGGGGAGGCAGTGGTCAGGGGCACAGACTCAGATTTCTGAGGGCAGGGAGGAGGGTGAAAATGCAACATGTTGACCACGCTGGTCAGGCGGAGGGACAGTGGCAGCACAAAGGACCATGGAGGGCAGGGGAAAAGGGGGCAGGAGCAACAAACCAACCATGCAGGGCAGGCAAGAGAGGCTGTGGCAATATAACAGACCATTGAGGGCAGAAGGAAGAGGCAGTGGCACCACAATCATACATGCCAACAGACCCGATTCAGGAAGCAACCTCCTCATGTTTTAAGCCCAAAAGAGCTTTATTTTATCTGTCTCCTGCCTAAAATCTCTTTTTCAATGTAAGTCAAAGGAGGAAATCAATTCCCTAGGTTTTTTTTTTCAAAATCCACCTCTTACTAAGTTCAAAATGTTAGCAAGTATATTGGATCACAGAGGGCAGAAGGAATGGGGTAGGGACATGGACTTGGATAACAGAGGGCAGGAGAGAGATGGGCTTTGGCACCATATCTGACCCTACAGAGCAGGTTTCAGGGGTTGCAGCAGCACAATTCAGCAGGGACAGCAGGGACATCAAGCTAACTGGATGGCAGAGCAGCACATTTGACCATGCAAAGCAGGAGGGGGGAGGCAATTGCATGGACTCAGATAACAAAAGGCAGGGAGGAAGTGGCTAGGGGCAGCCATGCCAGACCCTGCATCCTGCCCCTCAACTGTGCATTACAATGGACATATTACTTTACGCTAAAAAAACTCCTAGCAATTCACTGAAAAAAATAAAGGTTAAAGTGGCATTGTAGTTAGGAATTGAAAGAATGTCTAACTTTACATTAAAAACCCCTAGGGATTCAGTGAAAAAAACAAAGGTTAAATGAATGCTATAGTTAAGTGAAAATGTCACATAAAACATACCATCATCTGAAACTAACAAAACCACTGAAATTCACCAGTTATAGTTATCTCAAGTAAGTGTAACTCATCCCCTAAAGTAACTATAATTTGGGCCCTCGCCATACACTACTTTAACCCTCACATATTAAATCACTTATGATATATGTATTGGCTACATTTATAACATCCCTAATCATATCTGAAATGCCATCATTCTTGATAATGCTGTGCATGACGGGGCACAAGTTATAATTACTTTAGTGTATGAGTTATAGTTACATGAGACAGGCTCAAGAGAGTCTTGCGGGAGCTCCAATTTAAAAATGGAACATTCTGATTGCCCCAGGGAAATGTTTTCTCCTTGAGCCAAATCACTCCCATGGGTATCAGCTGGAGCGAGCACTCTGATTAGCTGCCAGCAACATCACAAAAATGTTGCTAGCACTCAATACAGGGATTTAGTCCCCTGTCATGAACTTAAAGAAAGTAATAGAAGGGAGTAGGGTAAGAATACCATGCACCCTCAAGCCCCATGGGGGGACCCAGAAGGACATCCCTTAGGGTAAAAATGTAATTGCAAGGGCAATTTTTTGTGAAATTCTGGAATATTCCCATGGGATTTGAAATAAACTGTCAGCCCAGGGCTGCGTTCTTTAATTAAGGGGAGGGGCCCAGAGCTCAGGGCCCAATTTATTAATTTAGGGAGGGGATTACGTGCACCCCTTGGGCCAGATGTATGAAAAGTTTTTGCACTCGCAAACGGTGCGAATCGCAAAAATCGGCCGTTTGCGAGTGCAAAAACGTGGTCTGCGATGCATGAAAGGCATTCGCAGACCTAAAATAAGAAATCGCAAAAATTGCAATTTTTTGCGGTGCAACCTGGTTTTGCGAGTCGCATTTTGCGATGTGGTATTTCCAGTAGGAAATTGTGAGGCGCAAAATGCTATTTGCAAAATCCAACTCGCAAATAGATGCATCAAAAAATCGCAATTAGCGATTTGTCGAAGAATGGCATTTTGCACATGCAAAATACCACTAAGTGAAACCAGGTGGTAACCAGGTGCAACCTATATAAAGAGGCCCAGAATGCCTCAGACTCTTTTCCACAATGGCTGCACTCTACGTCATGGCGAGGAGGATGAGGATCTTGGCAGGTTTGAGGATAGAGAGGAGGAGACAGGAGCGCATTTTCAGAGTGCGCATTACACTATTTGACCTGACAGAGGAGGAAATATTTGAGAGGTATAGGTTGAACTCAGCCATGATACTTGATCTGATAGCTGAGCTACAACCCATACTGCAGCGCAGAACACTAAGGACTCACAGCATACCCACCCATGTGCAGGTATTATGCTCCCTACACCTACTCGCCTCAGGGAGTTATCAAGGGGTCATAGCAGCGGCTGGGGGGGTGTCACAGAGTACCCTCTCCAGATTTTTCAATGTATTTATCAACGCCATGCTAAGCAAACTCCAACAGAACATCAGATTCCCCCACACCCCACAGGAAATACAGCAGACAAAAATAGAGTTTTACCAGATAGCACAGTTCCCCCATGTCCTAGGTGCCATAGATGGCATACATGTGGCAATATGTCCACCATCAGTCACAGAGTATGTGTACCGAAACCGTAAATACCAACATTCCATGAATATACAGGTGATATGCAATGCCTCCTATATCATAACTGATCTCGTGGCCAGGTACCCAGGGAGAACACATGATTCGTACATCTTTCGCCACAGCGGTATTCACACAAGACGGCTAGCTGGGGAGTTTGGTGAAGGATATCTACTAGGTAATGTCACTCTGTACACTGGTGCATAGATGGCAAACCCATGTCAGATGGCTCAGTTACCCATCACACCTTCTGTCCCTTCCAGGAGACAGTGCCTACGCAGTGAGCACCTACATGATGACGCCCTACCTCAATCCCACAACACCAGCAGAATGGAGATACAATGCAGCACACAGGGCAACCCGCAATGTTGTGGAGCGCACATTTGGACTGCTGAAGAGTCCCTTCTATTGCCTCCACAAAAGTGCAGGGGCACTACAGTACAGTCCAGAAACCACATGTAGAATAGTGGCTACTTGTGCAATCTTGCACAATATAGCTACAACCTGGAGCATACCTATAGAAACCAGTGACACTAAATCAGATGAGGATGACGATCCCATACCACCTCTACAGCCAGCAGACAGGACCAGTGCAGCAGAGGGAAGGCAAAGGCATGCCGACATCACACACAACCATTTCAGACGTGAGTATGAATGACAAAAATCCACTGACAACTGTACCTGTAGTGATAGAAATGTATTACCTTACGTCAGGTAATGAATGAGTGATAAATAAAGTAAACAGGTGATGTAAAAAACTCAAATTAACAAATGATCTGAGTCACGCACTATTACGTCATAGTGGCAACAGCAGTGTAATTGCGGCAAGAGTCACTTTCTCCTCCCACGCACACCACTCGGGTGCCCAGTTAACTCACTGGCACCTTGAATGTCACCTTCAGTGGCAGTGCTGTGCCTGGCACTGCGCCGTCTGGTGTCTGCTGCAGGTAAGGCAACACTACTGAGGCTAGAACTGTCCTCAGTGTCCCCCAAGGCTACCTTACTGGGAGTGGCAGATCTCTGTCCCATGACATGTTCAATCACATTTGTGATGTGCACAAGGCCCTGGACAACATCCCTGCTGGTGTGTGCAGCCTCCACTTGTACCGCCACAGCGCGACGGGTGATTAGTGTTGTGGAGTTCGCCATCCTGTTGGAGGACCTGCAGTAGCTGCCAAACATTGTCCTGAATCGGTGTTCCTGTCTGCGCCGGCTAACCCTTTCATGGCGCAGCTCCTGGCAGAGGTCACGGACTGCACTAGTAAGGTCTCTAGTGTCCTCAGAAGCCTGCACCTGTCCCTCACGCAGCTGTGTGATGTTGATATTCAGTGCGTCCAGTTGCCGATGCAGGCCCATCATGTGTCTGTTGCGGACTCACAGGTTCCGGTCCAAACTAAGTATGCGCTTGTTTTGCAGGCGCTGCTGCTGGAACATAGCATCCTCAAGGCCCCCGAACAAGGACGGACCCTCACCTGTCTCATGAGGTTGCTGCTGGGACTCTGTGGCACTCCTGCGTTGTGCTGGCTGACCCCTGCCCTCCAGTATCTGGCTGCGCATGTCTGGTGCAGACGGTGTGCTTGGCCCTTCCTGCTGCACATCCGAGTCGCCGCTGAAGTCTGGCAGAGGTAGTGCCCTGGGCCTGCGGCGCACAGTGGAGATGTGGAGGGACCCACTGGTGTTGGTGTCAGAGGGCTGCTGGGTGTCCGTCTCCCCTACACATAGACTGTGTGTGGCTGCTGGGCCTGGCCCACCTGCGACAACAATATGCAGCATGTCAGTTCTGTATGTTACATTATCTGTCTGAAAATGGCAATAAAGGTACAGGTACTGCTCTACATGGTGTTGTGTGTGTAGTGTTACCTTGGGTGTCACAATGCTTCATTACATTGTTATGCTACTGTCTGTACTAGTTTGTGGACCGCAACTCCCATAATGCATTGTTGTGCTGCTTCTAAGATGTGGACTGGACTACTTCACACACTACTTCACATTACATGCTAATTCCTAAGGGGCTTTTGTGCATACACATATTGGGTTCACAAACAACATTGCACTTACCTTGGCTGGTACTCGGTTGACCGGAGGTGTCGATGTCTGTGACCCCTGTCACAGCTTCAGGGAGGAGTGTGGATTCCACCAGGTCATCCAATGGTGTGGATGGTGCTTCGGTTGGTGGTCCGCCATCTGTACCCCTGGCCTCCGCAAGTCTCCTTGCCACCCTCTCCTTTGCCCGGGAGCGCAGGTTATACCACCTTTTTTTAATCTCCTTTATGGAGCGCTGTGCCACTCCAATGGCGCATATTTTTCCTTGGATGTCCAGCCATAACCTTCTTTTTTCGCTCTCAGGAACCTGGAATGAAGATTTCCCAAACAGGCGGTCATGGCTCCTCACAACCTCTTCAGTCAGGACCTCCAGCTACTAAATTTAAGCTTGCGCTTCCTCTCTTGCTTCTCCTGTGATGTTCCTGGGGTCTCCATCCTGGCTCAGGTGTGTCTGCTCCTGCTGAGTGCTGCTCTGTGTGGCTGGGCTGCTCTCTCTCAGGATGCTGGTCTGGGTGTGGCACCTGAAACTGCCTGGGATGACTCATTTCCTGCTGGTGATGTCATCAGGCTCCTCCAGGTGTGCATTCTCGAACTTTCTTGCAATTTGCGATTTTTTTACCGAATCGCAAAAAAATCGCAAATTGCGAGAATGCAAATTGCGATTCGGAAAATGGGCCTCGCAAACCACAAATAGCGATTTTTAAGAAATCGCTAATTCCGAATCGCAACTTTGTTACATGGCCAATTGCGACTCGGAAATAGCGATTTCTTAAAAATCGCTATTTGCGATTCGCAAGCTCCAGTTTTCATACATATGGCCCTATATCTCCCGGGTCCCAAATTGTTAATATCAGAAGGTGAGCATGTGGCCCCCCTTTCCAAGCTGTAGTTGGCCCCAGGTACCTCATCCCCTGGGGCCCAATTTAATAATAATGGGGCGGGGCACGTATCCCACCCGGGGGCACAGTAGTTTCCCTGCCCACACCCACTAGCATTCTGAAAACTCCCACCAAACAGAAGCAAATCTGCTCCCAGCAGGAGAAAGTTTTAAAAATGCTTCCTCTGGCTGGGAGCAGACTTAAAATCTTTTTACCTGCCTGCACTGATGCAGGCTAGGAAACAGATTAACAGATTGCCCGCATCCGCAGGGAGCACAATATAAATAGCTGCTCCCTCCGGGCGGGAGCAATGCCCACTCCCACACCCTGTGCAGAGATGGCTGGGGCTGTGGTGGCCCTGGAGCTCCTCCCCTGCTCCCAACATGTTGTATGTAGGTGCCTCAGGTGGGCACCTAGGCACCCACCCATTTCAAAGGTAGGCTCCTGGGGATGGGTCCCTGGGGTCAAATATGGCTCGTTGGGGATCGGCCTTGTGGCCTCCTTCCCCATGAAACAAAATACAACCCTGAGGGATTAGGTCCCCCAGGGCCTAATGAGGCTCTGGAAGGGGGGAGTGCATGGTCCTCCTTCCCTTTTTAAAAGGAAATGTGTCTCCTCTACAACTTGTACATTGAAAAAAGATCTGACATTTTTGATGGAGGTGAATGCATTGTGGACTTATTTGAGCACAATCTCTTCTGTATTGTCTCACCAAGTCTAGTGGGTTCTTGTCATCTCCTGGTCGGAAAGCACAGTCCATGGTTCTCCCTTTTAATTGCTGCTGAGTATGGAAAGGCTCCAAATCATCTACATGCTCTACCTGTTTGGCCTCGCCCCTTCCACGTTAGTAGTATGCAACAGTGTTCCTGCCATTTTCCAGGCTGATGGACAGCTCAACTTACCAGAGGGGCCCGAGCACATTTTTGATGCAGAGGAATATGAGGACATCCCCACCAAACAAAGAAGTACTTACTTCATGTAATATAGTCAGAACTGTCCTTGTTTGGTGGAGAGTCAACTCTTTGTCTGTAGTCTTGTTGTCGTCTCTATACAAGGATTTATTTTTGTCACTAATTTCTGTGTGAAGACTCACAAGGAACAATCACATTGCCTAAATTACACATACACAAGGTTGCTGGAGACATTACCTTGGAGCAGCGCACTTTAGGCTCCATCCTCTGTATATTACATATTTATAAACTTGTATGCTCATATTTGAGGTTATACATATTGTGGCCCTCAATACAACATTGGCGGTAAAAGGCGCTTGCCACCGTGTAGAAGACCGCCAATACACCGCCGCGGCCTCGGAATTCCGCCACAGCTATTATGACCCACATCTTGGAATCCGCTGAAATACAGACACCCACACAAGACCGCCACACCAAAGGTTAGCGATAAACTGGGGAAAACAAAACACCTCCACCGTCACGCCAACAGAAACACGCTCATGCTATCACGACACACGAATCCACGCGGCGGTCTTTCTGCCGCGGTATTCCATTGGCAGTACACACCGCTGCGCTCAAAATACACACACATCTACAAAACACTGCCACATTGGACAATTACAAATACACACACCTGAGACACATACAAACACTACTCCCACACACCAAACACAATATAAAACACACACCCACATCACCCACAAACCCCTATGACAAAAAATTAGAGACGAAGGCCAAATAGACAGAGAGCACAGCAACTGAGAACCCCACCACACAGAGGCACACAACACCATCATCCATACAACATTACACCCACAATATACCACACACCACTACACATCAACACTTACACCACCCCACACATCACCCACACCACCTCATGTCACGCCAAAGACACCCCAGGTTTTCCGAGGAGAAGCTCAGAGTCATGGTGGAGGTAATCCTACGGGTAGAGCTACAGCTATTTGGCTCACAGGTGCAGCACACATCCATAGCCAGGAAGATGGAGCTACGGCAAAGAATTGTGGACAGGGTCAACGCTGTGGGACAGCATCCAAGAAATCGGGAGGACATCAGGAAGAGGTGGAACGACCTACGGGGGAAGGTGCGTTCAGTGGTATCGAGGCACAACATCGCGGTACAGCGGACTGGCAGCAGACCCCCACCTCCTCCCCCACAACTAACAACATGGGAGGAGCAAGTCTTGACCATCATGCATCCAGAGGGCCTCGGAGGAGTCGGTGGAGGAATGGACACTGGTAAGTTAAAATCTCAACTATTATATCCCCCACCCTACCTGCATGCTATCACACACCCCCACCCTCACCCCCTCCCCTATCACTACAACTCCTCACTAATGTACTCATAACACAAACCACCCATCCCAACACCAAGCCCCGCATGCAAAAACAAAGCATGGTCAACCCTCACCAAAGCATGCTCACTGCACATACCCATAACAACCCCCTAACCATCATCACACAAACCCACACACAGGAATGCTCGCACTGGGGTACACAAACACCCACCCATTGCACACCATTACTCACCCACATGCACTAATCATGCTCTTATATCGCTGCAGGACCACTACGGAACGTCACCACACCGGAGGGTCCAGACATCTCCACTCCACCCACAGAAGAGGCCCACAGTGACAACAGCAGCTCTGCCCTACTAGACCCTGATGACCAGCCCGGACCATCGTGGGCCTCGGGACAGTCGGTTCCCCTTGCACAGGCACAGCCCAACACTGACCTTCCACCCTCTGGTAACACCAGCACAGCACCCACCCAGCGGGCCTATACCTCCATACCCAGGACACGTCAATCAGCGGTGTGTCCACCACTACAGGGAACACAGGATAACCCACCACCCCAACAACAACAGGGACGTGGTGGCAGTGGTAGTGGGCACACGGTCCAGGGGACGGAGGCACAGGAACACAGGGGAACTGGGAGGGCTGCTGTGCGACAGGGGGGCGGACAGGCCAAGGGAACCCACCCTCCACAAGGCCCTCTTCTCCATCATGGGAGCATACCACCACTCCCAGGAGACGATGGCCACGGTACTGGCCAAGTTTCAGGAGACCCAGCGCCTACAGGACGAACTGTATTTGGGGTTCAGGGAGGAGCTCAACCTTGAACCACAAAACAATCTGGAGTCAGTCTGTGATTTGGTAAATATGTATAATCAATGACAGTGTCAACATGCTTTCCAATTTTATAGCCAACATACCTATGTCACACATCACAAGTCCTTGAAGGATGCAAGCAGATGACACATGTTGCTAATCACACCTGTGAAACAGTAATGGAAAGGTACAACTCAGTTAACAAATACTGCTATGAACCGACAGACAGGATAGAGGTAGAAGTGTGAAAGTGAATGTAATGGTAAAAAGAAAACTGTTCTCACCTGTGTGTCACTGGAAATATTGCC
Organism: Pleurodeles waltl; assembly: GCF_031143425.1. Lineage (NCBI taxonomy): Eukaryota > Metazoa > Chordata > Amphibia > Caudata > Salamandridae > Pleurodeles > Pleurodeles waltl. Next base: position 368,399,336 of record NC_090451.1, read on the forward strand.
GTATGACTGACTCCCTGTTGTCTATGTCTTCTTCCTCAGCGTCCTCTTCATCACTGTCCACAGGCTCCACAGGCTCCACAGCTGCCACAACACCGTCATCTGGACCATCCTCCTGCAGAAAAGGCACCTGGCGTCGCAAAGCAAGATTGTGAAGCATCGAGCAGGCGATGATGATCTGGCACACCTTCTTTGGTGAGTAGAATAGGGAACCACCTGTCATATGCAGGCACCTGAACCTGGCCTTCAGGAGGCCGAAGGTGCGTTCGATCACCCTCCTAGTCCGCCCATGGGCCTCATTGTAGAGCTCCTCTGCCCTGGTCCTGGGATTCCTCACTGGGGTCAATAGCCAGGACAGGTTGTGGGTAACCAGAGTCCCCCAGTAGCCACACCTGGTGCCTCTGGAGTTGACCCATCATATAAAGGATGCTGCTATTGCGCAGGATGTAGGTGTCATGCACTGATCCAGGGAACATAGCATTTACCTGCGAGATGTACTGGTCTGCCAAACATACCATCTGTACATTCATGGAATGATAACTCTTCCTGTTCCTGTACACCTGTTCACTCCTGTGGGGGGGGGACCAGAGCTACATGGGTGCCATCAATAGCACCTATGATGTTGGAGATATGTCCAAGGGCATAGAAGTCACCTTTCACTGTTGGCAAATCCTCCACCTGAGGGAAAACGATGTAGCTCCTTACGTGTTTCAGCAGGGCAGACAACACTCTGGACAACATGTTGGAAAACATAGGCTGGGACATCCCTGATGCCATGGCCACTGTTGTCTGAAACGATCCACTTGCAACGAAATGGAGCACTGACAGCACCTGCACTTGAGGTGGGATTCCTGTGGGATGGCGGATTGGTGACATCAGGTCTGGCTCCAACTGGGTACATAGTTCCTGGATAGTGGCACGGTCAAACCTGTAGGTGATGAGTAAATGTCGCTCCTCCATTGTCAACAGGTCCACCAGCGGTCAGTACACCGGAGGATTCCGCCATCTTGTCAAATGTCCAAGCTGACGGCGCCTAGGAAGGACAACAGCGACCACAGAGTCAACAAATTCCCAGGTATGTATCCACAGATACACGGAACACGACACCAAAGACAAAAATTCTTCCTGTATGTGTGTCGAGTGTAGGCCCAGGTATGTGTGACGCAGTTGCAAATTAAGCCATGTGGACCCCTGAAATGGCGGCTGCCTGACCTCTTAACTGGGACAGTGTGATGTGAGGTAACTGTGCTGGCGTTGTACACCGTCGCGGTAGGCGGTCGTAGACCGTGGCGCAATGCTGCATTGGTTAACATTGGACCCTATGGGTCCCAGGAGCCAATGATGAAGTGCGCCGGCGGTGATGATACGCACCGCCGCGGAGGTCACCGCCATTTTCTCTCTGTTCAATCACTTGATACCTGATCTTCGAGAGGAGAGGACCTACAATGCAAGTGCTGCTGTGACCTCGGTCTGGAAGAGACAATGGCTGCTGCGTCTGGGGAAAGGGACCCTGCCTTCACTGCTCAGGAGTTGGAGAAGCTCGTGGACAGGGTCCTCCCTCAGTACACGATACTCTACGGTCCTCCAGACCAACAGGTAAGTACACAGGGAGCACGTTGTATGGGCTATGCCTGGGTGGACAGGGCTGGTTGTAAGAGGGAAGGGGGCAGAGTGCAGTGAACATGAAGGACTATGAATGCATGTGGCAAGGGCAGGGATGGGGGCCACTCACTTTGACGGTGCTCTTGCTAATGACTTCTCTTCTTCCCCTGTGCATGTCATGTAGGTCAGTGCCCACCAGAAGAAGGACATTTGGCGTGCCATCGCCAAGGACGTCTGGACCCTGGGGGTCCACCAGAGACTGGGCACCCACTGCCGGAAAAGATGGGAGGACATTCACCGCTGGAGCAAGAAGATGGTGGAGGCTCAGCTGGGGATGGCCTCCCAATGTGGGAGGGGTGCCCATCGCCCCATGACCCCCCTGATGTTCCGGATCCTGGCGGTGGCCTACCCTGAGTTGGATGGGCGCTTGAGGGCATCACAGCAGACACAAGGGGGTGAGTACACAATCATTCTGGGGACTTTGCGCGCAGTTGAGGGGTCTGGGTGGAGGAGGAGGGCTGTGGGTTTCCTTAGGCCAGGGCGATTTCCATAGGCTAGGTCCCTCCGTAATGTAGGTCATGTGGCACTCCACCCCACTGCAGTAGAGTGGCAAGTAGAGGTATACATGCCCCTGTGGCATCCATGTGTGCAGATGTCCACTATAGCCATGTAAGCCATATCTAAGGAATTGCATCTGTAGAGGCCAGGAGCACGGCGTAGTGCAGGGGGCTGCTGTGTCTGTATTGTCCGCCAACGTTAGCGGTATGCCATGCACTCAACCTGTCTTTCTTCTGTCGTCCCCCTCCCTTTTTCTGCTCTCCCTGTTCTTTTGTGCATCAGCATCATCAGGCGGAGGTACAGTGGCACCAGAGCACGAGGGAGCTGCATCCCACATGGCCATGGAGGGCCACACCACGGACTCAGAATGCACCAGTGGGACGGAGGGCGAGGGGAGCTTCACGTCGGGCACCGGATCACCAACCAGTGACATGGACTCATCCGCCGATGGGAGCTCCCTTGTGGTGGTGGCACCATCTGTGCCCCACACTTCTACAGGTACAGCTGCCACCTCCCCTACCAGCACCACCCTCCCAGCAGCCCCTCAGCGTTCGCCCCGTGCCCACTCACCCGGGAGGGTGGGCATCACCTTCGCCCCAGGCACCTCAGCACCTGCCCCTGTCACTCCTGCTGCCCTCAGTGAGGAGGCCATTGACCTCCTGAGGTCACTCACTGTTGGGCACTCTACCATTGTAAATGCCATCCAGGGTGTAGAAAGGGAGTTGCAACACGGTAATGCATTCCTGGAGGGCTTTCATTCTGGTCAGGCTGCCCTTCATCGAACCCTGCAATCTTTGGCCACAGCACTGATGGCAGCCATTGTCCCTGTGTCTAGCCTCCCCCCTCCAACTTCCTCCACCCAGACCCAGTCCCCTGTACCCCAGCCTATCCCAAGCACACCAACAGACAAGCATGCACACACCTCAACACACAAAAGTAGCTCAGGCAAACATAGGCACCACACATCCCACAGGCACTCACACAAGCATCAGACACATACAGACACAGCAACATCCACTGCCTCCACTTTGTTCCCCTCCTCATCATCTCCCTCCTCCCTCCCAGTGTCGTCTACACTCTCACCTGCATGCACTACATTTACAGGCACTAGGACTCGCACCAGAACACCCAGCACCATACCCCGCTCACCTGCACTCACCACCCCCACTGCCATTTACACATCCCCTGTGTCCTCTCCCAGTGTGTCTCTGACGCCCCCTCCCAAAGTACACAAACGCGGGCACCCACACACCCAACATCCATCCACCTCATGACAGCCTCCAGTACCTGCACCCAAAACACCTAAAGTGACACCTCCTACAACCACCTCCTCTTCCTCCACTCCCAGACCCCCTCCAGCGACCCAAATGAGTGTTCGTCATAAACTCTCCCTCAGCAACGTTGACCTCTTTGCCCCCATCCCCACCCCTCCAATTCATAAGTCCCGTAGTAGCACCTCAGCCAAAAAGACTCCAGTACCAGTGGTGCGTGTTACAGGTGTGTGGAGTGCACCGGCCACCAGGGCAGGCAGTGTGACACGGAGCCAAAGCACTGCCAGTCCACCCCCTGTAAAGCATCTCAAGTTGGAAAGTGGCCGACGGGACAGGGTGAAGACTCCGGGCGGCAAAACTGCTCACAAGGGTCCCAGGGGGATTGCAGAGTCAGTTGTGACTCCTCCAAAGGTGGTGGAGGGCCAGAGGAAGTCTGCACAGTCTGGTGAGAGCAGCACGGCGGAGAAGGGCGCCATCCTCCCCGGCGGACGGGACGCCACCGCAAGCACCGTCGTCACTGGTCAGGAGTCCACCGCCAGAGTCATTGCCCAGGAGGGCAAAAGTATTGTCACTGGTCAGGAGACCACCGCCAGAGTCACTGCCCAGGAGGGCACAAGTATCGTCAATGGTCAGGAGACCACCGCCAGAGTCACTGCCCAGGAGGGCACAAGTATCGTCACTGGTCAGGAGACCACCGCCAGAGTCACTGCCCAGGAGGGCACAAGTATCGTCACTGGTCAGGAGACCACCGCCAGAGTCACTGCCCAGGAGGGCACAAGTATCGTCACTGGTCAGGAGACCCCCGCCGGAGTCAGTGCCCAGGAGGGCCCCGGCTGCCACAGCCCTGCTGGAAAATGAGGGACCGTCATGCCACACACCAATGCACAGGTCAGAGCTCGCCATGGCAAAGCACCGCTGAACAAGGGAATCATCGCCATGGTGAAGACCGCTGAACAGGGCACAGCACCGCTGAACAGGGCAGAGAACCGCTGAACAGATCAGAGCCCGCCATGGCAAAGCCCCGCTGAACAAGGGAATCACCACCATGGTGAAGACCGCTGAACAGGGCACAGCACCGCTGAACAGGGCAGAGAACCGCTGAACAGATCAGGGACCGCCATGGCAAAGCCCCGCTGAACAAGGGAATCACCGCCATGGTGAAGACTGCTGAACAGGGCACAGCACTGCTGAACAGGGCAGAGAACCGCTGAACAGATCAGGGACCGCCATGGTAAAGCACCGCTGAACAAAGAAACACCGCCACATCAAGCATCGTTATCCCATGTACAGCTGGGACTGTGACGTACAGGAACCGTCACGGGGAGCTAAATGCAGTGTGGGCACCATTCCCCCTCCAGAACCAGTGGTGACTGTTATCCACTTGAGAGACTGTGGCTTTGCACTCCCCAGGATTCTTCAGTGGGCAAACCACCCACTGTAGAGACTTGAGAGACTGTGGCTTTGCACTCCCCAGGATGGTATAGTGGGCAACCCACCCACTGTAGAGACTTGAGAGACTGTGGCTTTGCATTCCCCATGATGGTACAGTGGGCAAACCACCCACTGTAGAGACTTGAGAGACTGTGGCTTTTCACTCCCCAGGATTGTTCAGTGGGCAACCCACCCACTGTAGAGACTTGAGAGACTGTGACTTTGCACTCCCCAGGATACATCAATGGGCATGGAGCCCCGTCGTAGATCTGGCGTGGTGCTGTAATCCGGCTGAGGTGCCCCCCCTTCCCTTCCCCCTGAGGTGCCTGTTGTCTTTCTATCTGATGCCCCAGCAGTGTTCTCTCGGTTTGTGGACAGGTATCTCTTGTGGGCCTCACCCATGCATTTTTGGACCATTGGTGCACGGACATTGATATGTGCATACCTGCACTGCTTCTCGTAATGTATATACTTTTGAATGTGTATATATATATATATATATATATATTTGGTAACTGTATTTTGATACATTACAATTTATCGACTGATTTCCTTTGGTCTTTGCATTCTTCCGGAGGGGTTGTGGGTTGTTACTGTGATGTTTTGACATGCATAGCTGTGTGTGTTATACTGTGCGAGGGTGGGGGTGTTTCGTGTGTGTCCCCCTGACTTTTGCCTCCCCCCTCCCCTATGTCGTAGGTGCAGTACTCACTGTTGTCTTCGCCGCCGCCGTTGCTGGTGTTCATAAAGGAGCAGGAAGACAAGGGCAGGTAGGATTTGTAATTCCAGCTCCATGGTGTCCTCCTTCCTCGTGGAGTGTGTAGAAGGTGAGCGTTTTCCCATTGCAAAAGCTGTTTCTGCCGTGTTTTTATCCACGGTGAATCTGCCCCGGAAAAGGTGGCGGATTGGCGGGTTGTGATACTGTGGCCGGTACATTGTCTTCCGCCTGTCTGTTGGCGGTAACCGCCACGCTGCTTGTCTGTACCGCTGTGGTGGTCGGAGTGTTAAAGTGGCTGTCTATGTTGGCGGTTTCCGCCACGGTCATGATTCCCTTTTTTTGTCCGCCGGCCTGTTTGTGGCATTACCGCAGCTTTAACACCGTCCGCCAGGGTTGTAATGACCCCCTATGTGTCTAAATGTCATTAACATGTGTGAAGCATTTAAATGTATTAATGAAATGTTTAACCATTGCAGAGGTTAGAGATGTATATTCAAACACACTGTTTGGATAAATGAGCAATCATGATGTTCCTTTGTTCACGTATTGCTTTTTTTTAAAAGTTACACTTGTGTATGTATAATCATATATTTTAGTTCACGTTAAATTCTAATTTAACGTAGCCTGTCTGTAGGCTTTATTTTGAAATGCATTTAGCTATGCCAGAATGTTCTATCTTTGCAGGAGCATTATTAAGCATTATTAATACTTGTTAGCTAGAGAAAGGAGTATTGTTTGTATTAAACTGCTGAAGAGAAGAACTTGGCATTGAGCGTGTTGACTAAATGGTGAGAAGATGCCTCTTGTTAACCAAGTACCAGGCCCAATAGCTGTTCAAGGTTCACACAATTGCTTAGAGATATATCGTTTTAGACTCTGAGAGGTACATACCTCTGTGCTTTTTCCTCTATACTTGAAATTGGGAACCTTTATCCTAAAAATTTAATCCTTTTTCCAGAACACTTCTATGGAAGTCTTTGCTATGCTAACACCTTCCTAACTCCCTAATTAGAAGCCCTGATTAGAGGATCTGAAAGTCACCATATGTTTAGGAGAGAGAGAGGAAGTTTCTTTATGGACACCTGTTCACTATACATTGTGTATTGTTGTAGCTGTCACTGTTCTGTATATCTTTTTATGACTAAATCTACTGAGATACTAGCTGCATTGCTATATCTTTTGAAGGTATTGCTACTAGGCTTGTATACTGAATGGATTATTATCCTGTAATACAACCTTTAACCACAATTATTGATTCCTGGCACTCATTCTGGAGTCACAATGGTTTCACAAATCTGAAATGTCTTATTGAAGCCTAGTCTCTTACAGTGCTTCACACAACCAAAAAAAGGTCCATAAGACAAATGGGGAAAATCTTTGATGACTTCACTAAGTCCAAGAGCACTCTCACCGCATGGTCCTTTATGCAGGTGCAGTGTATAATATGCACTGGGCATTCGCCCACCAAAGTAGCACTTACAAATTAACAGGTATAAAGTACTCCAGTTGGGTAGACATTTTGGGTAAAAGTGCAGGCTCTTGTTGGGTAAATACAGAGGTAAGATTCCATTTCGGCCCTGATGCTCATTTCACAGAAATTAAAACTTAAAGAGAAGCACTTAGAGGTGCCTTAGTTGAAGCTCCACGTCTGTAAAGAACAAATCATCCTAACTTCATGCATTTGGCTTTGCTTCAGAAGATGGGCTATCTGTAAAGTTTTCACCACAATATGAAGGCTGCCAGCAGTAAAATCTTTAGCACCTTCAGACCTTGGTTGTTTTAAGGAAATAATGTATTTTTGACAAGTGTTGCATAGAGTGAACACTGTTCTTAGTAGATCACTTTTAATATTCTGTGGTGTATTTCTCATCGAGAGTTTCCATAGAGTGAAAAACTGTTTACAGTACCCACTTTTCTACTCATATACTTCATTTCTCAGATTAGGTTGGTGACTGCGAGGGGCTTGATACTGATAAAAGCTATAGTAGAACATTAAGGCCCAGATTTATGAAAAGTTTGAGTCATTTTTTTTATGCAAAAGCAACGCAAACCTACAGCCATATTAATATTTTGAGGCTAGACCCATCAAGCGTCAAAATAACCAAGTTAGCGTCACTTTTTGGGAACGCCAACCCACCTTGCATCTTTTTGCAACAATGTTATGCAAGGTAGACATTCCCTTCCAAAATATGATGCTAGCCCTCCAGCACCATATTCACCTCCCGATGCATAAATGATGCACAGAAAAGAAGCAGACCCAAAAAATTATGCAAAGGCCGATTTGTGTCAAAATTTAACGCCTGGTCAGACCAGGCGTTAAAAAGAGGCCCACACACCCACCACCTAAGGCAAACACACAGAAGGAGCTTTGGCAACCTCCAGAACAACATGGAACTGTTATTGCTGCAGCTTGACATACACTGTAGATGTCAGTGACAACAACAGGTCCCTCCACCACTACCAGCGAAGCAACCCCAAACACCACCACAGCAGCCACAAAGGCATTGCAGAAGGCGAGAGAGGATCTTTTAACAGTGTACAACCATCCTTGGACTCAGGGAACAAGATATCAATAGTCAATAATAGGCTTGTTGCACCACATTCGCCAGACACCACTGTGAGTGTTGCAACCCCAACAAACATATCACCCATGACCAAATCCTCGCTGTACTCCATATGCTGGCGTTAAGATCTTTTCAGACAACGGGTGCACAAGTGGCTGGTATCCCCCAGCCATCCTTCTCAGTGTTCCTTCTAAAGGTTCTGGACACAATCATACATCTCACACCCCACCACATCTGCTTCCCCAACATCCACCAACTGCAGCAGGAAACCAAGCAAGGTTTCTATCTAATTGCTGGGTTCCTGCATGTGCTGGGTGAAATGGACTGCACCCATTTCCAACTGGTGCAGCAACAGAACACCGATACAGGAACCACAAGCACACTCATTCCATTAATGTGCAGGCCATTGTGGGCCACCGTTGGTTCTTCTCGAACATCCTTGCCAAAGATCCCGGCAGTGTCCATGATGATTACATAGTCTGGCATTCCACCATCAATGCGCGGTTTCAGGATGGGCAATATGGCAGTGGCCTACTCGTAGGTAAGCCACCATGCCAATCAGTACACAGACAACTCACCTACCACGTACGACAAACAAGACATACACTACACTAAACACACATAGGTAGGAGAACACAGATGTACAGGCAACAACACATATACCACATGCCACATTACACCGCAATCATTGCACATCACACACACATAGACACCCACATGTACATAAAACAGCCACAACCTGACTGGCACACCACGTGTTGACAGGTGGAGCAAAGTCCCCTTTGCATACAGAAGCTGGGCACAAACAACTACAAGTGTCTACTGGTTGACACCTAAATACAGATCCCACACAAATTACACCCAATAATGCATAGCTCAGCAATTTGAATGGCAAAGGCCATGTCAATGTAAAGAAAGTCACACACAGGCACAGCCCCACATTAGTCATGGGTTTCAAGCAACTATCAGCACAAATATCAAATGCCACCCAAGTGTTGCCATGACCAACTATGGATCACCTATACATACGTGACATATCTGTAGTGTGCACATTCACTTGTCTGCTGCATTTCATCGCACACATAGGAATACATTACCTCCCATGAAAGACCATGGGGCAAATGAAGAGAAGTCATGCACAACCTAGTCCAGTGCTACCTTGCAGGCACCCTTACCACCCTCTAACACCATTATGTGTGTGCTGTATACAAGAAATGGTCCACGATGATGGAGAGTTTGTGCAATACTGTAAAGATCATGGATGCCACAGTAGGACTCTTTAGGACTATAGAGGATATACCTGACCTTTCATGTACTGTGCATAGGGTGCCCATGCAAAAGAATGGTGTGCCCTCTCCCAACCCCTGCACTGTGCATGTGTTGAAAGTGTTGGTGATAAATCATATCTAGGAACTTAGGAGATTCGACTGTACCAACTTTTGCTCATCCTCCAATTGTGTGAATCACAACCTAGTACACTTAATGACAGGCACAGCCATCATCTGCCACAAAGGGTCACTATGTGTTGCACTGCATGCGTAGTGCCACATGACAACATGGAGGTCAGATTTTGGCTTTGCAAGGCTAGCATGGTGTCTCTACATATGACACCACTGTGGTGCAAGGAGGTGGAAGATTTCACCAATAATAGTACACTGGCACAAATATGGACAACACAACACATATTTGCAATGGCTGAACCATAACTTTGGAATGAACATTACAATCTCCAGGTGCCTGAGCCACAACCCAAAGTTGTCATGTCCATCAACACAAAACTATGAAACCATTTCACAAAATAGGAACATACACTATACCAGAAGCAAGTCTGACTCACTAGTCCACCTAAAACTAACAACTGCCATGCTACATACCAAACCACTATCAAGCATTACCAACACATCTTCTCTCATTCCTTCGCAGCCGACCAAGGTTACGAAATGCAGCCATGGGTGATGACCAATGTTCCCTCTAATTTTTTTCCACTGTGTGCGGCAGTGTAAGGTCTCTGTGCGCTGTAGCCAAGGATACGTGAGCCAAGAAATTGACCATTTATGCGAGCGCAGTGCACAACTACCAAGATCCTTGGCATTTGCCTCTCCATAGCTTTGTTTTACCACCAAAGCAAAAAAGGGATATTTTTATAAACATTGCTCCATGTAATAGGACATAAAGGCAGTTTTGTGACCTGGTGGCACACCCCAAGTACATGACCTGTTAAGTACTACCTACGGCAGAGTCTTTAAGAAAGAAAATAATTGCCATGCCATCTTAACAGCAGTGCACACGTTATTGCAAGCAGAAGGGGTAAAACACAACCAGGGAAATAAAGCATGAGTGACATTGTCAGAATGGAGAGACATCATCCCCTTCTCCTTCTGGTGACTTTTCCAGATTGGGATAGCAGAAGTGGAAAAAAAAAAAAGAAGTGGTGGGACTAACCATGTGGGGCAGTATACAAGTGACATCATAGTGAATGACAACACAGCTTGTTGTTTCCGGTACTGAAAGGGGCTTTATCACACATTTGTGTTAGCACTGCACTAAGCAAGTGCCAATACATATGATTAAGAGAATGTAAGCCAATAATACATTATGGCCCTCATTATGACATTGTCGGTAAATTCCACTTACTGCCATGCCAACTGCCACCAACATACCGCCGCTGCGGCAGATATCCGCTACACATATTATGACACACACACACCAATCCGTCACTATTCAGCCACACACAAAAGTCTGCCTTCCAAAGGTCATTGATAAACTTGCACTATCAAAACCCACACCGTTACGCCAACAGAACTACGTCCACAACATTATCACCCACGAATCACCATGGCGGGCATTCAATGCCGGTAAACCATTGGTGGTACATACCACCGCACTCAAAATACACACACTCAAACAAAACTACACCATATTGGTCAATTCAAACTAAACACACCTGACACACATACACAGACACCACACACCCACACCACTATAAAACACACACCCACAGTACCCATAACCCTTTACAACTACAAACAATTGCCACAAGAGAGATAGCAAGACCACAGACAAGACCACAGCCACACACCAGCATCACCTATACACCATCCACGCACCCCACATCTCACACACAAACACATCACCCTACACACCATCACCCACACCACTCACACTACACCCATGGCACCACAATGACACCCCATGTTCTCTAAGGAGGAGATTAGGGTCATGGTGGAGGAAATCATCTGGGTAGAGCCACAGCTATTTGGATCACAGGTGCATCAGATATCCATTGCAAGGAAGATGGCGCTATTGCGGAGGATCGTGGACAGGGTCAATGCCGTGGGACAGCACCCCAGAACAAGGGATGACATCAGAAAGAGGTGGAACAACCTATGGGGGAAGGTGCATTCCATTGCAGCAAGACACCAACTGGCTGTACAGACGACTGGCGGTGGACCCCACATCCTCCCCCAAAACTAAATGGCAATCATGCATCCTGAGGGCCTGGCAGGAGTAGTAAGTCAACTCTTTCTTATTATCACCCCCCTACCTGCATGCCATCACATACCCCCACCTTTACCCTCACTCCCATCACTCCACCGCCTCCCACACATCCCACTATCCCAACCCACTCATCCCAATGCCAAGCCCTGCATGCACCAACAATGCATGGACACCTATCACTAAAGCAAGCACACTAGAGAGAAACAGCTAGCCCACCAAATAACAACTCACACAAGGCAAAGCTACCAGGGCAATAACAACCGTAGAGGGCAACACACCCATGCACATGATGCCACAAGCAGATAAAATAACACTGCATTTATATCCCCACAGGTAACTCAGCCAATGTCACCGGCGAAGAGGTTCCAACTACATCCACCCCCCCCACCCAGAAGAAGCCCACAGTGATGAGAGCAGCTCTGGTCACCTGGATCTGGGTGACCAACCTGGCCCATCAGGGACCTCTGGATAGTCAATTACCCAGGCATGTTCACACACCACCATAGAGCCTCCCCCTCAGGAAACACCAGCACAGCACCCACCCAGCGGGCCATTACCTCTGTTCCCACGACACGTCAATCAGCAGTGTGTCCACCACTACCGGGACCCCAGGTCACCCCACAAACCCAAGACAATCAGGGACCTGGGGTCAGTGGCAGTGGGCACACGGTTCAGGGGACAGAGGCACAGGACAACAGGGAAGCTGGGAGGACTGCTGTGTGACAGGGGGAGGACAGGCACAGAGAACCAACTCTCCAGGAGGCACTCACTGCGATCCTGAGAGCATACCAACATTCCTAGGATACGCTGGGCCAGATCCTGGACAAGTTGCAGTAGAACATGCAGCTGCAGAAGGGACAGTACCAGGGAATCAGGGAGGACTTGAAGGCCGTTAACACCACCCTGGTCTCCATTGCAGGGGTGCTGGCTGACATGGCAAACACCATGAGGGAGGCAGTGGCACAACAGCGGGCCCCTGACACTAGCCACACTGCTGAACAGCCCTCCACCTCCGCTGCCGCTAGTGGACAGGAGGCCCCGCCATAGGACCAACAGGCCACCAGCACCCCTCCCCCTGCAGAAGGAGAACCATCCTGCAAACTTTTCCTGCGATCCAGGCAGAAGCCAGAGACTATTGCCAAGACCCCAGCCAGGAAATAAGACTCTCCTGAATTTCACCCTTGTGTCCCACTCTGTCACCCTGTCCACCTTGAACTGCCACAGCTCCTCTTCCTATGCCCCCTTGGACAATGCACCTGTGCTACAAATAGACTGGAATCTAACTTGGACTTTCCTTCATCATCACCCCAGCCTAATGCACTTGCCCCCCTACTCCTTAGCACTTAAATAAACACCTTTTGAAAAAATACAAGTATTGTGTTTGTCAAATCATTTAAAAATGTATTTGATTAACAAGTTTCAAACATTGCAATTCAACTGTACAGTAATGTTAACATAGCAAAGACCTGTAGTTGGCTGCACTGAACACACCAGGGGCTATAGTGGGGCACCAACATCTGCAAAAAGAGAAGCCAAAAGGTACAGTGAGTGGGAATAGAAGTAGGAAACCACAGCCTGCCACTGACAATGTCACTCATCAGCAACACCAAAGGATGATGGACGGAGTGCTGACAATTCAAACACTCACCCCTAGTCATAGATCTGGGTTTAATCCATCGTTCTTTTGCTCACCATGCCACCCCGGTTTGGACCCAGCCATATGCAAATCAGTCTTGACCCTGTTCCTCATGGGAACAGTCCAGCCCGAACTGCCAGGCCAGGTCCTCCCTGGACCGGAAACAAGCATCCTGGGACCTGTTTCAGGGTATCACCCTTCTTCAGCCAGGCTAGCTTGATTCTAGTGGCACAGTGAGCAAGGGACCCACGTCTGGGCATACCCTTCCCACTTAAGCCAACTTTAGCAACACCAAAGGATGATGGACGGAATGCTGACACGGCAAACACTCACCCCCAGTCATAGATCTGGGTTTAATCCAGTTTGCATTGTTCAGCACTCCGTCCATCATCCTTTTGTTTTGCTAACGTTGCCTTAAGTGGGAAGGGTATGCCCAGACGTGGGTCCCTTGCTCACTGTGCCACTGGATTCAAGCTAGCCTGGCTGATGAAGGGTGATACCCTGAAACCACTCCCAGGATGCTTGTTTCCGCTCCAGGGAGGACCTGGCTTGGCAGTTTGGGCTGGACTGTTCCCATGAGGAAGAGGATCATGACTGATTTGCATCTGGCTGGGTCTAAACTGGGGTGGCATGGTGAGCAAAAGAACGATGGATTAAACCCAGATCTGTGACTGGGGGTGAGTGTTTGCCTTGTTCAGCACTCCGTCCATCATCCTTTTGTTTTGCTAAAGTTGCCCTAAGTGGGAAGGGTATGCCTAGATGTGGGTCCCTTGCTCACTGTGCCACTGGATTCAAGCTAGCCTGGCTGATGAAGGGTGAAAAACTGAAACCGGTCCCAGGATGCTTGTTTCCGCTCCAGGGAGGACCTGGCTTGGCAGTTTGGGCTGGACTGTTCCCATAAGGAAGAGGATCAAGACTGATTTGCATATGGCTGGGACTCAACTGGGGTGGCATGGTGAGCAAAAGAATGATGGATTAAACCCAGATCTGTGACTGGAGGTGAGAGTTTGCATTGTTCAGCACTCCGTCCATCATCCTTTTGTTTTGCTAATGTCACACATCAAACTGTCTATGATATGCCAGGTAACACTGTCTTACTAGAGTCTCATTGGAAGTATTGACGAATTACTGCACTTCTGTTGTCCTCCTCCTCATCCTGTGCCTCATCATCTTCACTGTCCACAGGGTCCACTGCTGCCACACGGCCGTCTACAGCCTCCTCCTCCTGCAGAAAAGGCACATGGCGGCACAAGGCAAGGTTGTGCAACATACAGCATGCCACGACGATCTGGCAGACCTTCTTGGGTGAGTAGAACAGAGATTCACCTGTTAGATGGAGGCACCGAAACCTGGCCTTCAGGAGGCCGAAGGTCCACTCTATAATCTGTCTTGTTCACCCATGTGCCTCATTGTAACGTTCCTCTGCCCTTGGTCTGGCATTCCTCATAGGGGTCAGTACGCATGAGAGGTTGGGGTAACCAGAGTCACTTGCAAATATCAGGGGACAACTGTTAGCCAAACACTCACCCTTACAGCCCACACCATACCCATACACCAACATCCACTGGGTGGGAACCAGGGCTCACCTATTAGCCACACCTGGTGCCTCTGGAGTTGGGCCATCTCATTTTGGATGCTGCTATTCCGCAGGATAAAGGCATCATGCACAGACCAAGGATACTTAGCATTGACATGGGAGATATACTGGTCCACCAGGCACACCATCTGGACATTCATGGAGTGAAAACTTTTTTGATTTCTGAAGACCTGTTCATTTAACCGGGGGGAGGGGAACAAATGCAATATGTGTCCCATCCATAGCCCCAATGATGTTGGAGATATGTCCCATTGCATAGAAGTCAGCTTTCACTGTGGCCAAATCCTCCACCCGGGGGAAAACGATGTAGCTGCACATGTGTTTAATCAGAGCAAACAACACTCTGGTCAGCACTATTGAAAACATTGGCTGTGACATTCCTGCTGCCAAGCCCACTATCACTTGGAAGGAACCAGTTGCCAGGAAATGGAGCACAGATAGCACTTACACAAGAGGGGGGATCCCAGTGGGGTGACGGATATCAGATATCAGATCAGGCTTCAATTGGGCACACAGCTCTGTGATTGTGCCCTGTCAAGTCTATAGGTGAGGATAATGTGCCTGTCCTCCATTGTTGCCAAGTCCACCCGGGGTCTGTACACAGGGGATGTCTCCATCTCCTATTCATCCGCAGCAGTTGCAATCTATGGGGCAAAAGAGTGAGCAGTTGGTCATTATCTGTACATTATAACCACTACAGTGCAATGCATTTTGTGATTGTTACAATATTGTGGTGGGATATGTCCATAATGTGTATTTGTGTACAGTGATGCAGTTAGGATCCATGGCCTGCCCCCCGAAATGGCATCTGCCTGACCTGTATGGAGGGACATGTGGAAATTAGGTAATTCTGCTGACGTTGTGTGCCATTGCGGAAGGCGGTCGAGAACCGCCGTGCAACTCATCATTGGTTTACATTGGGCACTATGGGGTACAGTGGCCAATGGTGATGTACGCCGGCAGTGACGGTATGCACCGCCGCAGACGTGACCGCCATTTTCTATCTGTTCACTCACTTGCTACCTGACCTTCAACAGGAGAGGACCTACACTACATGTGCTGCTGTGATCTGTGTCTGGAACCGACAATGGCTCATGTCATTGGGGAAAGGGTCCCAGCCATCACCTCAGCAGAATTGGAGTGACTGGTGGATGGGGTCCTACCCCAGTACCAAATGCTGTATGGGCCTCCAGACCAGCAGGTGAGTACACTGTGTGTACGATGCATGGGGCGTGTATGTATGGAGTGCTGTGTGTGAAGGCCTCATGTAGGGGTGGGTGGGTGTATGGGCCCTGGGCAGGGTGCAGCATGTATGCTGGGTCATGTCTGTGATAATGGGGATGGGATGGGGCATAGTGGGCCATAAGTGTAACAGGTAGGATGGTCAGACTAATACCTTTCCATGTGTATATTTCCCCTGCAGGTCAGCAACCATCAAAAGAAGGGTATATGTCGTGCCATCGTAAAGGAGGTGCGGAACCTTGGGGTCTACGGCAGGCGGAGCACCCACTGTCAGAAACGGTGGGAGGACCTGAGACGCTGGGCACGGAAGACGGCGGAGGCCCAGCTGGGTATGGCCTCCCAACGAGGAAGGGGTGCCCGTCATACCCTAACCCCTCCCCGATGGCCCGCATACTGGTGGTGGCCTATCCGGAGCTGGATTGGCGCTTGGGGCATCACAGCAGAAACAAGAGGGTGAGTACAGTGACTTTCATTACTACATATGCCTCGTGGGGTGGTATCCGGGTGGGGGATGTGGGCCTGTGGGAGCCCCTGGGACAGCCTGACATTGCAGAGTAGGTCCCATGTTAGGCAGGGTTCTGATGTGAAAGTCCTCCAACCAAGCTAGTAGGCATCCACTGCTTGGCAGGGTTCTGTGGGTCTCAGGTATGCTGCAATTGGTGTTAGGTGTCCCTATCCATGGGCTCATGACTAGCATTGTGACTGGTAGTGCACTGCCTAATGCGTGTTGTGTACGCCAACGGTGGTGTTGGTGCCATCATTGACCAAGTGTATCCTTTGTCTCTCCCCCTCCTTTTTTGTTTTGCCATCCTGTCCTTCTGTGCATTAGCATCATCTGGCGGAGGAGCAGAGGCACCGGCGATGGAGAGAGCTGCATCCCACAGGACCCAGGAGGCCGAATCCACCGACGGTGAGGGCACCAGTAGAACGGAGGGCGAGGGGAGCCCCATGGGGGAGACTGGAGGGGACAGTTCAAACACAGATACCTCCTCTGATGAAGCTCCCTGGTGGTGGCAGACACCTCTCTGCTCACCCCGGCTACAGGTACAGCCACCACCCCTGTACCAGCACCGCCCTCCCAGCAGTCCCTCAGCGAGTTTCCCGTGCCCGCTCACCCAGGAGGGTGGGCATCTACTTCGCTCCAGGCACCTCAGGCCCTGCCCCAGTTAGCCCTGCTGCCCTGAGTGAGGAGGCTATTGACCCCCTGCAATCCATCTCTGTTGGGCAGTCAACCATTGTGAATGCCATACAGGAGCTGGCAGCCCAAATGCAACGGTCCAATGCATTTCTGGAGGACATTCACACTGGCTTGGTGGCCCAACAGAAGTCAATCCAGGCTCTGGCCTCCTCTCAGATGGCAGCCATTGTCCCTGTTTCCACCCTCCAACTTCCTCTACCCAATCCCATTCCCCTCAACCCCAACCTATCCCAAGCTCACAAGCAGATGAGCATGCACACAGGGCAACACACAAGAGTGGACATGGCAAACACAAGCACCACACATCATCCCACAGACACAAACACCATCCAGATGCAGACATACCAACATCCACTGCCTCCACTGTGGCCCTCTCCTCCTCTTCCTCCACCTCCCTCCCAGTAGTGTCTCCACTCACACATGCATGCACTACATTCTCATCCACTACCACCATCACAAGCACACCTATCAGAGCACACACCTCACTGGCAGTCGCCACCCCCACATCCATGCACACGTCCCCTGTGTCCTCTCCTACTGTGTCTGGGCCCCCTCCTCCCACAAACCGCAAGCACTCAGACACCCAACAGCCAACCACCTCACAACAGCATCCAGCACATGCACCTGCACCCAAACACAGCAGACCGACACCTCCTACAACCACTTCCTCTTCCTCTACTCCCAAAACTTCTCCCTTTTCCCTCCCCAATGTCACTAAGAAGCTTTTCCTCTCCACCAATGACCTTTTCCCTATCATTCCCCCTGTCCTTCACGTTGGCCAGGGTGGCGAAAACCCAGGCAAGCACCTCAGCCACCCAGTCCACGGGCACAGTAGTGTCCACACTCCAGGTGGGAGAGTATCCCAGGCAGCCACACAGAAAGGGTGCCTGCACCAAGTGCTGCAAGGAAGGGCAAGGAGGCACCCCCAGCTGCTGCAAGGAAGGGCAAGGAGCTACCCCCAGCTGCTGCCAAAAGGATCAGGGAGCCATCCCCAGCTGCTGGCAGGAAAGGCAAGGGGCCTGCACCAGCAGGCAGAAAGGACAAGAGGCCTGGTGCTGGGACTCAGTCAGAGCCCACACCACCAACCATGGTGGTGCAGCCATCCGAGGCTGCAGGGGATGGGCTGGAGCCTCCCCCTACCACTACCACCACCAGCTCCGTAAGCAGCACCACTGCCACACGCACCACTACCAGCAGCACCAGTGGGCAGCCATCCGAGGGTGCAGGGGATAGGCTGGAGCCTCCCCCCACTACTACCATCACCAGCTCCGCAAGCAGCACCACTGCCACCAGCACCACCACCAGCAGCAGCAGCACCAGTGGGCAGCCATCTGAGGCTGCAGGGGATGGGCTGGAGCCTCCCCCCACCACTGCCAGCAGCGCTACCAGCACCGCCAGCAGTAGCAGCAGCACCAGTGGGCAGCCGTCCGAGGCTGCAGGGGATGGGCTGGAGCCTCTCCCCACCACTGCCAGCATGCCACAAGCACTGCAACGAGCAGCAGCAGCAGCCAGTGGGCAGCCATCCGAGGCTACAGGGGATGGGCAGGAGCTTCCCCACACCACTGCCAGCAGCAGCACCACCACTGCCACCACTGATCAGACAGTATGTAGTCCTGTGTCCATCGGCTGTTGTGCGGCCTGGCCCCTGCGAATCATGTGGATATCACACCCAGCTGCAATCGACATCACAGGGCATGATTCACCCTCCAAAACCAGTGGAGATGCCATCCACTCACCCCATCCTCTCCATGATTAACCTCACTGGGCGCAATGCCCCCCTCCAGAACCAATGGAGAAGCCATCCACTCACTTAATTCTCCCCAAGATGAAGCTCACTGGGCACGATGCCCCCTCCACAACCAGTGGAGATGTCATTCACTCACACATCCTCCCCAGGATGAAGGTCTCTGGGCACAATGCCCCCTCCAGAACCAGTGGAGAAGCCATCCACTTGAGAGACTGTGGCCTATCCCTCCGGAGGACAGAGCACAGGGCATGTTGCCCCCTCCAGAGGATTTGGGCAAGTCACCCACTTGGGAGACTGTGGCCTTAGACTCCCCAGGACAGAGTAATGGGCATGTTGCCCCCTCCAGGATCAATGGCGTTGTACCATCTTCCGGCTGAGGTGCCCCCCCCGTTCCACGTCCCCCTGAGGTACCTGGCTATTTTTTACCTGATGCCCCTGCAGTTTTCTCTCTGTGTTGTTGCAGGAGTGAGGTGGGGCCTTAGACTTTGTGACGTGGCCCGGTGGCCCACAGACATTGAGTACTGGGCAGTGTTCCTTGCATTGTAAATATGTATATACTTTTTTATTTGAATGCACGTATTTCTACTATATTTATCTTATTACACTCTTTTTGCTGTATAGTAGTTGTCCTTGCATTATTCCTGAGGGGGACGGGGTGGATATGTTATGTAACTGCATCTGCTTGTGTGTATGGTGTTGGGGGTGGGTGTGTTGAGTGTTGCGTGTGTGTGTCACTCTCTTTTTCCACCCCCCCTCCCCTGTGTGCAAGGTGGCAGTACTCACAGTGGTTGTGTTCGCCGTCGTTGGTGTTCGTAGTGGAGCAGGACGTAAAACAACATCGGAAAGACATGCAGCTCGGGCTCCTTGGTGGCATGGTTGTTCCCTGAGTCTCCAGAGGTGAGTCATTTCCCTTCTGTGCAGTGTTTCCACCAGGTTTTTGATGTCATTGGTACCGCCCCGGAAAAGTTGGTGGATTGGTGTGTCATATTACAGTGGGCGGAACATTGTCTTCCGTCTGACTGTTGGCAGTTACCGCTGTGGTGCCTGTTGATTCCGCCCTGGCGGTTGGTGTGTTAAAGTGGCTGTCTGTATGAGCTGTTTCCGCTGTGGTCATAATCCCGCATGTATTACCGCCGGCCTGTTGGTGGTATTAACGCCACTTTATCACCGACCTCCAGGGTTTTAATGAGGGCCTGTGTTTTTTCGTGTGCTGTTGTGGACTTGAAATTCAAATAAGATACATAACACTGAGAAATAATCTGTTGCAAAGTAAAATGACTGTGCCATTGTTCACTTAAAGGATTAAAAGGTTGAAGGCCAGATGTAATATTGTATTAGTTGCCAAAATTGGTCACAACTGATACATTAACTTTTTGTGACCAGTATCTGATTTTGTACACTAACCCACATACTATAAGGTTGAATTGCAAAAACACAATTTGCACAGCAGAAGAGCTGCCTAATGAATACTAAGAAGACATGTCACAATTCGTGATGCTCAGGGACAGCTGGCCACCATCCTGATGTTTGCACTTTCAAAAGCATTGCCATAAGGAAGATGGTACTGATTTAAAGAGAAACTTTTTACTTGTTGTTCCCAGTGCAAAGCGGTGGCACATATTTTTGAGGGCCGATGCTTATTTTTCTTACTCAATCATTTACTGCAAGTAAAAGACACATATGGAAAAGACGGAGGAAGAGAAAAACAAAAAAGCTTTGCAATGGGAGAAAACAGAAAGCTGCAAGAGTGAGCTGCAGGGACAGGGACTGGCTTTAAATAGATTGACGAGGCCCAAGATGGCTTCAGGATTATGCTTCCTCAGTATTCCGTGTTTGCACTGGCATGTTTTTATTTACAAATTACGCACTGAAGAGAACACAATGCCCTCAGTGACAGAATAAACATTTTGGCCCGTATTTATACTTTTTTTGCGCGGCATTTGCGTCGTTTTTTGACGCAAAAACCGCGCAAACTTGCAAAATACCATTGTATTTTGTAGGTTTGCGCCGTTTTGCGTCAAAAAGTGGCGCAAATGCGGCGCTAAAAAAAGTGTAAATACGGCCCTTTATCTTGCAAGGGATCCCCCTAGCTGTATAAGCCAGCCAGCCTGCTGATAAGCATGATTTATTGCCCTGAATGCAGTCCGGTGCCCTCCAGCCAAACAAAACTAATTAAACTCCGTGACCTGCTGTAACTCCTGAAAAACCACAAATCTTAGTCACTGTAATTTCTTCTCTGGGTGGACTGCTGCTGCTTGTTCTGCGCTGCTGCAAAGAGAGCGTATTTATGTGCTGCTTGTTTTTAAATGCAGCACTAACAAATGGTGTCACGCTCTCGTCTGATGCAGGCAGTGAAGTAGTAGGAAAGTGTGCGCTTTGTAAATGTGTGTGCACGGTGGGGAAAGGCATTGTACGTATGCCTGAGCGTGCCACTTAAAGGGAACATTGATGATGACTCCATTTGGCAATCCCACAACGGTGGAATATAATGAAGGGCACAGAAGAACACAAAATGTGGTGGAGAGAACATTTGGGCTTCTGAAGTCAAAGTTCAGGTGCCTGTCCCAGGCAGGAGGAAGCCTGTTGTAAGCTCCACAACAGGTATGTAAGATGGTACTGGTATGTGTAATCTTGCATAATATATGTATACAGAAAAGTGTTCCATGGGATGAACAGGTAGCTGCCCCCAACGAGGAGGAGGAGGATGACAATGGTGCAGCACATTTGGATTGGGGACTACAAAACACTGCTGCAGGAGTTCGCAGAAGACAACATATTGTACAGAACTTCTACACATAGGCACTGTACAAATATAATCACTTTATAAATATTGCCAATAAATTACTTGGCACCTAAAATCCATGGTCTACTCATTCTCCACTATATCATATACCATTGGAATTTAACTCATAACTCGTGCCTCCATGTTACACACCAGTGACATGTAACTTACAGGCATGTGGCTCTTGAAGGCCTAGATCCATGCACCACAAAATATAATATGCTGTTAAGTGGCCAATGTGCAAATTCTTAGCCCTTTCCCCACATCATCACCACGCCTGGCAGGATGTATGTAAGGTAGGGGCTGTTGTCAAATGGTGTTTAAGTAATGTAGGAACTGAACAGTGTCACATCTCAGGTGGATTGCTGCTACAGCAGCATTGTGCATGTGTGACAAGGGGGAACATAATTGGTAACTATGGACCTTGATTTACTGTACAGGGTTAGTACTCAACGTTTGAGCCAGAGCCTGCACTGTATATCAATGGATTATGTCTTGGCACTGCCATTGGGCTTAACCCTGACACATGGTGGGCTGTACCTCACTTACGGCACACACGTTGGCTGTGGAGTGTGCTATGGGTTGCCAGGCAAATGAAGCATCAATGGGTTTTGAACCACTATCCAAACCAATGGCCCATTGTCAGAATCTAAGAATAAAACAGGACAATGCACCACCAAATTAATGTCTGGGAGGAATTTAGGCAGAGTGTGTTCCACACCCTATGTACATTCTATACACAGTTGTCACACAAATCTGCTGTCTTGACACATACCTACAGCAAATCTGATATGAAGACAGATGTGTGGGTGTATGGCTTAGTAGCAAAGTGTTTGCAAATACCAACAATGGTTGAGATGTGTCCGCAAGGTAACCTAGTATAGTCTGTATTACACCATCACTCAGCACATATCAATACACACCACTCATTGTCACTCAAATGCCAGACCAAGAGAAAAATACCAACAGTTCCAAAATGCCCTAATATGTCTAGGTTTCCAACATGCCAATCAGGTGTGGGGTGTGAAAGTATGTCCAGCAATGTCCAAACATGTCACAGATCCATTAAAATATGAATGAGAGTAGTAGACAGATATGTTGCATGTGGCTAAAGAAAAAAACAGCACTGAGATGATTTCACACACTAACATCATACCCACATGGTAAGAGTGACATAGGTTGTGGAATGCAAGAATAAATGCCTACCATTGTTCAACAAGGGATGTGGATGGACAGCTGAGAGATACCCACAGATACTTGGAGATACAACATGGGAGGTCACTTGGAGACGACACAAGTGCTGTGGCAGGCACAATGTCGTGTGTGTGGCAGTCATGTAATCTCACAAAGCCAGGCAATGGGACAGTAGCTATCATCCAACCAGTAGTAGAAGATGTGTACATCTACAATTTACACAAGTCACACGTTGAATCCTATCCATGTATGACCGGACAATGTTGCTGCAGAAGACGTGTACAAAGTGTAAGCAGCCTAAAGATTGGCAGCAATGTAGGACACAAATAATTCCTAACAAGTTCTGTGGTAAAACATGGAGAAGGTACTAACAGAGACCAATACTGACTGTGCTACACATCAATGTCAACATGCGTTCACCCAACATAGGTACAGAGAGGATGGCTAGGTCAGTACATAACCCACTCATGTTTGCCACTACAATAACCTGTTAGTTGCCGATCGCATACCAACATGACAAGAGGCAGTGACAGATAACAACATGTGTCTGCTGGCACGTTCCCAAACTAGAAGTCACAACAGAGATACAACCCCTAACCAAGCTAGCCATGGAAATTACAAAGGACATAAAATCATGTCTGTCAGACCATGCCAAATGACAAGACATGTCCTACAAGTGCAAGTATCCTGTCCTCAGTACATGATAAGGAAAGGCTGACATCAAGTACCCCAGAGGAAAAATTATATACCAGTCCTTTTGAACACAATTATGCATGTGTCTGTTTGCCGGGGACAGTACACTGCTCTGCTGAAGAGCAATCATGAACAGGCTAGATCCCCTCCAAAAACACCCTAACACCACTGATCAGGCTACATAGACTATTGACATTGGCAGGGCCCTGATGCATGTGCACAGTGGATTGAGTGATGTGGATCTCTTTAAACTTGTGCCTAACATGCAACCAGGGGGCTGTACTTAGGTGATGCCTGACATGCATGCACATGTTGTTCAATAGGTAGGAATACTGTAGCAGCACCCAGTGCAGTACCAATCTTACTGTGGCCCTAAGGGCACCCATAGAGCCACCAAGTGTGTGTTGCATTACACATTTTGCATAACATAGCACTGGGTATGGGGCAATAGTTACGAAATCTGTAGATAACGTTGATGTGCTGTTCAGGCTTTGCCCAAACTATATGGAAAGTTTGCATCACTTGTAATTGTGGGCACATCATGAGCAGTGGTGTGCCCCCTTGTAACGTATGCTTAGACCATGTCTTAAACCAGGACACATGAATGAAGCTTTACCAAATCATAGAATAGCCAGTGGGAAGTTTCCACCCTCCCTATCAGATTACCCCCTCCTTGCATCCATGATGCCTGGGGAAGGCTTGATGTAGCACCGGGGGTGTCAAAGTGGTGGATTGCATACAAAGTGCTGCATGTTGACAATGGCACAGAGAATTTAGACTTCTTGGGCCACATGATCCTCACTAGTTTGTTCACACAAATGTTGAGCAAGGATGAGGTAGTCCACTCACCTCTGGGCCTTGAAGGTCAACAATGGATAGCCGTTATCCCAGTTACATGTACATGATACTGTACACAGCTGTTAGGAAATAGTTATAGATTTGGAGTTAGTCATTGTTGTGGAGTCTCTTGTGGACTGCATGTGTCATCTGCAGATGCTGTGTACAGTGCATGTCTGTTCTACCTCCACCCAATGCTGTATTTCAATGCTTTATTCTCCTCATTTTTCAAGTGCCAATATGACCCCAGCAGAGCAACATGCTTTCCACAAATGGGCAGACAGGTACAGACACATATTGGAGGTTAATGCCGGGTACCAAAGGATGGAGAGGAGGTTCTGGAAGGAAAAGACCACAGGGGCATGGTGTGCATTCCCATATGGGGGACCTCCGCAGCAGCCACAAACAAAGCAGGCCACATTGGGAAATAATAAGAGCTCCAGGGGGCCTCTGCGGGTCGGAACCCTTCCACATCAGCTGCACCTGTCTCAAGCCAGGCACGTATACAGCCACCTGCTGCAGCCACAACATCAAACTTTGAATCTGACATGAGACGGGGCACAGCTGTCATGATGGCCAGATTGAAACGTTTGGAGAAGGAGAGTGCCAATAATCATAAGCTGCTAAAGTACTATTAAAAATAATTGAAACAAATTAAAGTGTCAGTGCCAAAACCTTCCAATTCCTTACCCCTCTCCCATTTACAGTTATTAGATATTTATATTGGGTTTTAGATGGGTAGATTTAGATCAGTGAACTAGTGTGGGGTTTAGGTAAGAGTAAGCAGAGTTGGGTGGGTGGGTTTCAGTACATTTCTTACTATGGGGGTTTTAAAAAACTTTATAAATAGCTATATATATTTAGGACACAGGTTAAGTAAGTACATGTGTAGCCTTAGTTTATGTTACCCTACTTGTATCTTGTCTCTTAAGGGGGCTGAGGGGGCAATGTTTAGAGTGTGGTGTTACATGTGTAAGATTAGTTTAGAATAGGTGTTAGACCTGCCAGCCTTTAGGGTGATCACCCCTAACTTTTTGCCTGCCTCTCTCCACTTTTTAGATACTGTTCTTGCTGGTTTTAAGACTCTGCGCACTTTACCACGGATGACCAGTGCTAAAGTGCATATGTTCTCTCCCTTTAAACATGATAACATTGGATCATACCCAATTGGACTATTTAATTTCCGTATAAGTCCCTAGTAAAGTGCACTATATGTGCCCAGGGCCTGTAGATTAAATGCTACTAGTGGGCCTGCACCACTGATTGTGCCACCCACTTAAGTAGCTCCTTAACCTTGTCTCAGGCCTGCCATTGCACGGCCTGTGTGTGCAGTAACACTGCCAATTGGGCTTGGCATTTAAAAGTACTTGCCAAGCCTAAAACTCCAATTTTTCTACATATGTCACCCCTAAGTTATGCCCTAGGTTACCCATAGGGCAGGGTGCTGTGCAGGCAAAAGGCAGGACATATACCTGTGTAGTTTACATGTCCTGGTAGTGTAAAACTCCTAAATTCGTTTTTACACTGCTGTGAGGCCCGCTACTTTCATAGGCTAACATTGGGGCTACCCTCATATATATTGTTTGAGTGGTTGCTGCTGATCTGAAAGAAGACGAAAGGTCATATTTAGTATGGCCAGAATGGTGATACAAAATCCTGCTGACTGGTAAAGTTGGATTTAATATTACTATTTTAGAAATACCACTTTTAGAGAGGGAGCATTCCTCTGCACTTAAATCCTTCTGTGCCTTACAATTCATGTCTGGCTGGGTTCAGTTGACAGCTCCCTTGTGCATTCACTCAGACACACCCCAAACATAGGATACTCAGCCTCACTTGTATACATCTGCATTTGGAATGGGTCTTCCTGGGCTGGAAGGGTGGAGGGCCTGGCACTTACATGTCAAAGGACAGGAGCTTTCTTTCACACAAAGGGCTGCCACACCACCTACTGGGACCCTGGCACCCAGGACTGAACTGAAAGGAGACCTTATGCACTTCTAAGCCACTCTTTGAAGTCTCCCCCTCTTCAAAGGCACATTTTGGTATTTAAACAGGGCCTCTGCCCCTACCAACTCAGACACTTCCTGGAGAAGAGAACCTGAACCAGAATCTTCAACCTGCCCAGAAGGACTTCCTGGCTGCCCAAAGGACTCACCTGACTGCTTTCTGTGAAGGACAGCTGCCTTGCTGCTCTCTGGCTCTGCTGAGAAGTGCTCTCCAAGGGCTTGGGTAGAGCTTGCCTCTTTGAAGCCTCAGGACCAAAAAGACTTCATCTCTACAAGAAGGACTTCTTGTGCGATGAAAATCGATGCACAGCCTGCCAGAAATGGTGCACAGTCTTCACCGCAGTGAAAAATTCACTGCACACCGAACCGGAACATCGCAGCCTGACTTCGCAATGAGAAGATCAACGCAGCGCCAGCGTAGCGACCGGAAATTTGACACACGGACCACTGGATCGATGCACAGCTGAGCCGGAACAATGCAGCCCTACTTCCGGAGAGGAATCGACACAGCACCTGCCATGCAGTAGAAATTTTCATGCAACGCCCACTGGATTGACACAGACCCTGTGACTTCGTCCTGTCAGTGCTGCAAATCCACGCATCGTCCCTGGGGCATCCGAAAACCCCACAACCCAAAGAGGATCCATGACCGAGCACCTGAAATCGACGCACAGCCGTCCCTGAGTGAAAACTAAACAACGCATTGCCATGTGTGGCCCGAGAAATCGGTGCACACCTTCTTGTTTTCCACACATCTCCTCCTCTGCAGTTCTTTGTGGAGAGTTTGAACGCGAACCAGGTACCTTGTGCTTACATTTATTGCTTTAAAAGACTAAAGACACTTGGTATCACTTTTACAGTTATATCTCAACATATACTTATTGCATGTTAATTGTTTTGACCTGCATTTTACCAGATAAACATTATCTATTTTTGTAAACACTGTGTGGTGTATTTTTGTGGTGCTATACTGTGTTATTGCATTATTTATTGCACAACTATTTTACACATTGCCTTCTAAGTTAAGCCTGACTGCCCAGTCTAAAGCTACAAGAGGGTGGGCACAGGATAATTTGGATTGTGTGTGACTTACCCTGACTAGAGTGAGGGTCCTTGCTTGGACAGGAGGTAACCTGACTACCAACCAAAGACCCTATTTCTAACAATAGGTTAGATAGGTGTAGGTGTAAGTTAAGTTAGTTTAGGTTAGTTTAGTGTAGGTCGTTTTTAGGATAGGTTTAGGTATGAAGTTTTAAATCAATTTAAAATCCTGACTAGTGTGAGGGTCCTTGCTTGGACAGGGGGTAACCTGACTGCCAACCAAAGACCCTATTTCTAACATTGGTGATCAGCGGTGAGGATAGGACTTGTATTTGTGCAGTGACTTACAATAGTTAAGTGTTCACTACCTACCCACAGTTGAAGGTCAACTTGATTTTTATCTTTTTTTTCTGCAATTTAGTTTTTCTACTTGACATTGTTTGACTAAAATCCTCACTCAACATGTCTCTGGCTGGATCTCAAGCAGGAAATGAAGATTTTGATCTGGCCATGCTGGAGACCTACACTGTTAAGCAGCTGAAAGGGTTCTGCATGGATATGGGAGTACCCACCCAAGGTGCCTCCTGAAAGGAGGAATTTCAAATAGCACTGAGGGCCTGGGCAGAAGCCCAATCAGAGGAGGAGATTGAGGAGGAGGGTCCAGAGGATGGCCCCTCAGAGGATTTTTTGCCGTCAGTGAAGGATGTTACCACTGTAATTGTCTCCCCTGCCAAACCAGGGAGCAGTGTCTCCGACCATGGCCTGACCGCAGAGGAAAGGAGGGAGGAAAGAGAATTTTGGTTGCAATTGGCAAAGTTAAACATGGAAGCAGAGGAAAGGAAAGCTCAAAGAGCAGCAGAGGAGAGGAGACCTGATGCTGAAGCTAAAAGAGCAGCCAATAAAGCTGAGGCTGCAGCTAAGAGAGCCTTGGCTGAAAAGAAACTATTGTTGGCTCATGAACTGAGTCTCAAGGAGCTGGATACCAAGGCAAAACAGTCTGAGTCCAGCAGTGATGGTGGCAGCATACATGCAGGACCTGTTGGGGAGAGAAAGATTTGTATACCCAAAAATGTGGTGCCAAGTTTTGTGGTGGGAGATGACATTGATAAGTGGTTGGCTGCCTATGAAGTTGCAATAAGGGCTAACGGGACCCCTGAGGAGCTATGGGGGGCCTTGTGGTTTTACGTACCAGTAGTGGGGGGGGACGCACTCCTTACACTAGATCCACAAGATCAGAATGTCTATGCACCCATGAAAGCCACTTTACTGGCCAAGTTTGGGCTGACCCCTGAAAAATACCATCAGAGGTTTAGGGACAGAAACAAACTTTCCACACAGACTTGGGTAGACTGTTTTGATTTCTCCAATAAAGCACTGAATGGATGGGTGCGAGGCATCAAAGTAAATGATTACAAAGCATTATATGATTTGATTCTGAGAGAGCATATGCTTGGAATTTGTTTTACAGAGTTGTGCCTGCACTTAGTAGACAGTAAGCTCACTGATCACAGGAAGCTTGCTTAGGAGGCGCACCTCAGGGTTAGCACCAGAGTGTCCAAAAAGGTATCTGGGGGGACACCTACAAAGGTGGTCAGGATTCCCAACAGAAGAAAGGGGGGGGAACTTAAAGATAACGATCTCTCAGAAGGCCCCATAATAATTCCCAAGGGTGGGGGGGCGGTAACCTTTCCTTTTCTGGGTTCGGGAAGACACCAGGGTACTTCGAGAAGTAGATAGGGAAGTTCATCCCCAAATGCTTAGAGTGCTACAAGCATGGAAACTCTAAGGGCGACCCCCAGTGTTCCAAGAGAGCACAGCCCACCACTGGAGGGCAGACACCTGGGTTGGCTAGTGTAGCGCTCGGGGGGAGACAGTCCCAGTTAGCTTTGGGGGCAGATGGAGGTGTCCCTAGTATTCCTGGGAGATAAGGAGATGGTGCCAAAAGCCCACATGCCTGCCAATACTTCCAAGTATAGGCAGTGGGTCACCATTGATAGGCAAAGGGTGGAGGCTCTGTGTGACACAGGAGCCAGAATGACTACTGTCAAGAGTCAGCTGGTGTCAGCAGAGCACATAGTCCCTAATACATTCCACCAGGTAATAGTCACTGACAATTGCGAGAGTCACCTACCGGTGGCTCTGGTTCCCTTTGAGAGGGGGGTCTCTGGTACTCTAAAAGTAGCTGTGAGTCCTGCCATGCCTGTAGGTTGTCTGTTAGGCAATGATCTTGATCATACTGCCTGGAAAGAGGTAGAGCTTAGATCCCACCTGGAGATATTAAGTTTGCCTGAGTGGATCTGCATGACCACAAGGTCCATGGCTGCCTAGGAAGGGAGTCAAGGGTGTCTGGAGCCTGGAACACTGGCCCAGACAGCTGCACAGAGGAAGGGCAAGAGACGCGGGAAACCCACCTCAGAAATTCCAACGGTGGTGGACGGGGTCCCAAAGGAGGAGGTCCCTGAGCCAACCAGAGAAGATATTGCTGACCTGGGCAACCTGCCTGAACTTGCTGGCTGGCAAGTCGAGGGTGGTCCAACCAGGTCAGAAGTCTGCAAGGCGCAGAAGGAATGCCAAACCCTTGAGGGTCTGAGGCAACAGGCCGCAGCCCAAGCAGCTGGCGAAGCCTCTAGCGATGACCATATCTACAGGGAGAATGATCTCCTTTACAGTGAGCCTAAGGCGCCAGCTGGTGGCCCCCCAGTGTTACCCGACCTTCCTACTGGGTCTGGCTCACGACATCCCCCTGGCAGGACATTTGGGCCAAGCCAAGACCTTTGTCAGGCTTGTCACCCACTTCCATTGGCCTAGAATGCGGGTAGCCTCAGACAGTTTCTGCAGGGTCTGCCCCACCTGCCAGGCTAGTGGGAAGACAGGGAAGAGGCTTAATGCCCCCCTGGTCCCACTCTCTGTCGTTGGCACCCCCCTTTGAAAGGGTGGGCATCAACGTCATTGGTCCGTTGGACCTCAAAACTGCCTTGGGCAACATGTTTATCCTGGTTTTGGTGGACCATGCCACCCACTATCCAGAGGCAATCCCTCTGAGAACAGTGACTGCACCAGTGGTGACCAGAGCCCTGATGGGAATATTTACCCATGTGGGGTTCCCAAAGGAGGTTGTGTCTGATAGAGGCACAAACTCCATGTCAGCGTACATGAAGTCCATGTGGAATGAGTGTGGGATGATCTACCAGTTTACCACCCCTTATCATCCTCAATCCAATGGGCTTGTTGAGAGATACAACAAGACCCTCAAAGGCATGATCACTGGCCTCCCTGAGGCCATGAGGCGTAAGTGGGATGTCCTATTGCCATGCCTTCTCTTTGCTTATAGGGAGGTGCCCCCGAAAGGGGTGGGGTTCAGCCCCTTTGAGCTTCTCTATGATCACCCTGTCAGGGGACCACTAAGCATAGTGAAAGAGGGCTGGGGGAAAGCTCCCAAGACACCTCCCCAGAATGTGGCTAGCTACAAGCTGGCCCTCCGCAACCAAACTCAACGCTTCTGGAAGCAGGCCAAAAGTAACCTTGATGCCAGTCAAGAGGTGATGAAGGAATGGTATCACCAGAAGACCACTCTGGTCGAGTTCTCATCTGGAGACAAGGTTTGGGTAATGGATCCAGTAGAGCCTAGAGTTCTCCAAGACTGCTGTAATGGCCCATTTGAGATCAAGGAGCGGAAGGGGGAGGCTACTTACCTAGTCACCCACTTCTATTGGCCTAGAATGCGGGTAGCCTCAGATCATTTCTGCAGGGCCTGCCCCACCGGGCCAGGCTAGTGGGAAGACAGGGAAAAGGCTTAAGGAACCCTGATCCCACTCTCCGTCGTTGGCACCCCCTTTAAAAGGGTGGGCATCACCGTCATTGGTCCCTTGGACCCCAAAACTGACTTGGGCAACATGTTTATCCTGGTTTTGGTGGACCATGCTACCCGCTATCCAGAAGCAATCCGTCTGAGAACAGTGACTGCACCGGTGTTGACCAGAGCCCTGATGGGAATATTTACCCGTGTGGGATTCCCAAAGGTGGTTGTGACTGATAGAGGCACAAACTCCATGTCAGCGTACATGAAGTCCATGTGGAATGAGTCTGGGGTGACCTACCGGTTTACCACCCCTTATCATCCTCAATCCAATGGGCTTGTTGA
Organism: Pleurodeles waltl; assembly: GCF_031143425.1. Classification (NCBI taxonomy): domain Eukaryota; kingdom Metazoa; phylum Chordata; class Amphibia; order Caudata; family Salamandridae; genus Pleurodeles; species Pleurodeles waltl. Next base: position 368,431,092 of record NC_090451.1, read on the forward strand.
GAGATTCAACAAGACTTTCAAAGGCATGATCACTGGCCTCCCTGAGGCCATGAGGTGTAAGTGCGACATCCTCTTGCCATGCCTTCACTTTGCTTATAGGGAGGTGCCCCAGAAAGGGGTGGGGTTCAACCCCTTTGAGCTTCTCTATGGTCACCCTTTCAGGGGACCACTAAGCATAGTGAGAGAGGGCTGGGAGAAAGCTCCCAAGACAACTCCCCAGGATGTGGTCAGTTACATGCTGGCCCTCTGCAACCAAGCCCAATTCTTCTGGAAGCAGGCCAAAAGTAACCTTGAGGCCAGTGAAGAGGTGATGAAGGAATGGTATCACCGGAAGGCCACTCTGGTCCAGTTCTCATCTGGAGACAAGGTTTGGGTAATGGAGCCAGTAGAGCCTAGAGCTCTCCAGGACCGCTGGAATAGCCCATTTGAGATCAAGGAGTGGAAGCGAGAGACCACTTACCTAGTAGACCTCAAGACCCCTAGACACCCCCTAAAGGTTTTCCACCACAACCGACTCAAGACTCATTTTGAGAGGTCTGAAGTCAGTATGCTCCTTGTAACAGATGAGGGCATGGAAGAGGAGAGTGAACCTCTCCCTGACCTTCTCTCTGCCAAAGAAGGTGATGGGTCAGTGGAGGGTATCAATCTCTCTGACTTCCTGACTCTAAATCATAGAGGACACTGCTATGAGTTGTTGGAGCAGCTCTCTTCCCTGTTTTCCCTTACTCCTGGACTCACCCACCTGTGTATCCACAATATTGACACAGGAGACAATCTCCCTTATAGAACAAAATCTACAGGTTGTCACATAAGGTGAAGGCCAGTATCAAGGAGGAAGTTGCCAAGATGTTGGCCCTAGGGGTTTTTGAGAAGTCCAGCAGTCCCTGGGCCAGCCCTGTGGTGCTGGTACCCAAGGCTGCTGCACCCAGTGCCAAGCCAGAACTCCAGTTCTGTGTGGACTACCGGGATTTCAACTCAGTCACACAGACTGACGCTCACCCCACCTCCGAGCTGATGAGCTCATAGACAGACTAGGCGCTGCCAAATTCCTCAGTACGTTTGAACTCACATCAGGGTACTGGCAGATCACCTTGACTGAGGGGGCTAAAGAGAGATCTGCATTTTCCACACCTGAGACCATTACCAATTCCGGGTGATACCCTTTGGGTTGAAAAATGCCCGCTACCTTCCAACGGTTGGTCAACGGGGTGCTAGCTGGCAAAGATGTCTTCTGCGCAGCCTAACTAGATGACATTGCCGTCTATACTTCCAGCTGGGAGGAACACGTGCTTCACCTCAAGGAGGTGCTTCAGGCTCTGCAGCAGGCCTGACTATAAAGGCTAGTAAGTGCCAGATTGGGCAGGGTTCAGTGGTGTACTTGGGACACCTAATAGGTGGTGGCACTGTGCAGCTACTCCAGACTAAGATTGAAACTATCAAGGCCTGGCAACCACCTAGAACACAGACAGAGGTGAAAGCCTTCTTGGGCCTCACTGGATTCTACCGTAGGTTCGTCAAGGGCTATGGATCCATTGTGACACCCTTGACAGAACTTACTTCCAAAAAGCAACTTAGGTTGGTGAATTGGACAGAGGCTTGTCAGAAGGCCTTTGATTCCCTGAAAGAAGCCATGTGCACGGCCCGGGTGCTCAAGGCTCCTGACTACTCTCAGGAATGTATTGTGCAGACAGATGCTTCAGAGCATGGCATAGGGGCTGTTCTAGCACAGCTAAATGAGGAGGGTCTGGACCAACCAGTAGTCTTTATTAGCAGAAGACTATTACCATGGGAACAGAGGTGGAGAGTTATTGAGAGAGAAGCATTTGCTGGGGTCTGGGCACTGAAGAAGCTGAGACCCTACCTGTTTGGGACTCACTTCTGGGGTTCAGACAGACCACAGGCCCCTCAGATGGCTCATGCAGATGAGGGGTGAGAATCCTAACCTCTTGAGGTGGTCCATTTCCCTACAGGGGATGGACTTTATGGTGGGTCATCGACCGGGGATTGACCATGCCAACGCTGATGGTCTCTCCAGATACTTCCGCCTTAGCGATGAGAGCTCCCAGGAGGTTGGGTAGCTCTCCCCACTTTCAGCTGGGGGGACACATGTTAGACCTGACAGCATTATGGTGGTCACCCCTAACTTTTTGCCTGCATCCCTCCACTTTTTAGATACTGTTTTTGTTGGTTTTAAGACTCTGCACACTTTACCACTGCTAACCAGTGCTAAAGTGCATATGCTCTCTCCCTTTAAACAGGATAGCATTGGATCATACCCAAGTGGACTATTTAATTTACTTATAAGTACCTAGTAAAGTGTACTATATGTGCCCAGGGCCTGTAGATTAAATGCTACTAGTGGGCCTGCAGCACTGGTTGTGTCACTCACTTAAGTACCCCCTTAACCTGGTCTCAGGTCTGCCATTGCAAGGCCTATATGTGAGGTTTCACTGCCAAATCGACTTGGCATTTAAAAGTACTTGCCAAGCCTAAAACTCCCCTTTTTCTACATATAAGTCACGGTTAATGTATGCCCTAGGTAACCCATAGAGCAGGGTGCTGTGCAAGCAAAAGGCAGGACATGTACCTGTGTAGTTTACATGTCCTGGTAGTGTAAAACTCCTAAATTCATTTTTACACTGCTGTGAGGCCTGCTCCTTTCATAGGTCAACATTGGGGCTAGCCTCATATATTGTTTGAATGGTAGCTGCTGATGTGAAAAAAGACGAAAGGTCATATTTAGTATGGCCAGAATGGTTATACAAAATCCTGCTAACTTGTGAAGTTGGATTTAATATTACTATTTTAAAAATGCCAATTTTAGAAAGTGAGCATTCCTCTGCACTTAAATCCTTCTGTGCCTTACAATCCACGTCTGGCTGGGTTCAGTTGCATACATGTGCATTTTGAATGGGTATTCCTGGGCTGGGAGGGTGGGGGGCCTGACACTTACATGTCAAAGTACAGTAGCCTTCCCTCACACAAAGGACTGCCACACCCCCTACTGGGACCCTTGCAGACAGGATTGATCTGAAAGGGGACCTTGTGCACTTCTAAGCAACGTTTTGAGGTCTCTCCCACTTCAAAGGCACATTTGTGTATTTAAACAGGGATTCTGCCTCTATCAACTCAGACACTTCCTGGAGAAGAGAACCTGAACCAGAATCTGCAACCTGCCTAAAAGAACCACCTGGCTGCCCAAAGGACTCACCTGACTGCTTTCTGTGAAGGACTGCTGCCTTGCTGTTGCCCTTCTGCCTTGCTGCTCTCTGGATCTGCTGAGAAGTGCTCTACAAGGTCTTGGATAGAGCTTTCCTCCTATTCCCTGAAGTCTCAGGATCGAAAAGACTTCATCTCTACAAGAAGGACTTCTTGTGTGGTGAAAATCGACGCACAGCCTGCCAAAAATGACGCACAGCCTGCACTGCGGTAAAAAATTCACTGCACGCCGAACCAGAACGTCGCAGCCTGACTTCGCAACAAGAAGATCGATGCAGCGCCAGTGTAGCGACCGGCAACTCGACGCACGGCCCACTGGATCGACGCACAGCCAAACAGGATCAATGCAGCCCGACTTCCAGAGAGGAAGCTACACAGCACCTGCCGTGCGGTAGAAAGTTCCACACAATGCTCACCAGATCAACGCAGACCCTGTGACTTTGTCCTGTCAGTGCCAGAAATCCACGCATCGTCCCGGGGGCGTCTGAAAGCCCCGCAACCCAAAGAGTATCCACGACCGAGCACCGGAAATCGACGCACAGCTGTCCCTGTGTGAAAATTAAACGATGCATCGCCGTGGGCGGCCCGAGAAATCGACACACACCTCCTTGTTTCCCACGCATCTCCTCCTCTGCAGTTCTTTGTGGAGATTTTGAACGTGAACCAGGTACTTTGTGCTTAAAAGAGACATTCATTGCTTTAAAAGACTAAAGACACTTTATATCACTTTTACAGTGATATCTCAACATATACTTATTGTATCTTAATCATTTTGACCTGCATTTTAGCAGATAAATATCACGTATTTTTCTAAACACTGTGTGGTGTATTTTTGTGGTGCTATACTGTGTTATTGCATGATGTATTGCACAAATACTTTACACATTGCCTTCTAAGTTAAGCCTGACTGCTCAGTGCCAAGCTACCAGAGGGTGGGCACAGGATAATTTGGATTGTGTGTGACTTACCCTGACTAGAGTGAGGGTCCTTGCTTGGACAGGGGGTAACCTGACTACCAACCAAAGACCCTATTTCAATAACAATAGGTTAGATAGGTGTAGGTGTAAGATAAGTTAGTTTAGGTTAGTTTAGTGTAGGTAGTTTTTACGATAGGTTTAGGTATGAAGTTTTAAATAATTTTAAATAAATCCTGTTTGTATTAGACTATTTGTTCTCCATGTTGATTGATTGTCTGGGTGTTCTCATGTGTACACTGGCCAAGTAGGAGGAATGGCTTAGGGTATGCTTCCTGTCTTTATTTCAATTGATTATTGTGTGCATCCCCTATAACCAGGGACCTGTCAGATTGGCTGCCAAGTAACATCAACTAGTCAATACATTTGTCATCCACTGTTCCAGCCATTCACATTGTGTATGTATACGTTATCTTGAACAGGTAAGTATGGTACTTCAACTGTAGTTGGCGGGATCTAGCAGTATCATTGTTGGAAAGTGTGGCAAATATGACAATAGGCAAATTTGGGACTGTATCCTGCAACACTGACAGATGCCTGTCACTGATTAGATTAGCCACTTCTGTACCACACATATTAGTTGTACTGGTTCTCTCGTCTGGGTAATTTACCATTGAGTTGGTTCTGACCCACACATGCCATTTGTCAACTTCCAAGGATTTTTGTTCAATACATGTATTGAAGACTCTGTAAGTTGGCTCTAGCCCACAACAACCTCATTCACCTTGTTCATGTGAGAATCCTAGTGTGTGGCTTTGTGTCTGACAGTAACGCACTAATGTAATTATGTTCTGTACTCACTGACATGGCTTCACACAATACATTCATTTAGCTGAGTGATGGATCACAGTAAATGAAGAAATGTTACATGTGAACAGTGTGCTTTATTTACAGGTGCAAGTATATTTCCAATGCTATACAATGTCTAGTTCACAGACCCCATGAGAGAACCTTGGCCATTTGTTGTACATTCAGATTCCAGGGGTGAGGAACATTTAATGAGACATGGTTAGGAGAAGTGAGAAGTGTGCATTAGTGAGGAGGTGTCCAAATTGCCAATAGGTACAATATGAGACAATGACAGTACACAGCAGACAGGTCAACCGTGGTTGAGTGAAGAGGGCACATTTCCTGCTGTCACAACTGGCATAATCTTAAACACAGAACTAAGGAGATAATCTCCATGTGGCACAGACTGGTGTACCTAGTGGTTTACCTTGTGAATACTGTTCCTTCCACATCTTCATCCTCTGATGTGTGCGCTGACTTCTGTGCCATGGGTGATGCTGTTGTAAAGGTTGAGGGGGCCACACACACATCAGGGGGTAGATATGTGGAGTCAAAGGTCCTGGCACTTGCCATTTGTGGCAATCACAATGTCTATCATGCTGCTGTCACTTTGGAAGGGCAATTGTTGAAGCCTCTGCCTCAGGACAGCAGCTATGTCGGCCAGGGACTGCTGAAGTCCATGTAGAGGGGAGTGGGTTTCCTCTGATGGCAGCTGAGTTAGTCCTTAGTTGGACTGAGGCACCTCTGCACTCCCTCTAGGCTGCCTGCCATGGTCTATATCCCCACCCACCCCTGCTTGGCCAGCTCCTGCTGGACTCCTACCACTGTCTTCTGGAAGGTGATGTCTGGGTCCTCGGAGTCCAGGGCTGTGTCATGACTGGCCGGTGCTGTGTGTTGGTAGCTGGGTGGTTCATGTGTAGACCCTACAACGCTGTGTGTCCTCCCTGTGACTGGAGGTGGTGTTTGGAGGGAACATAGGACATCCTGGAGAGTCTCTTCATTGATGGTCGGCAGATGGTCATCTGTAAAATCCTGGACAGGCAGGTCGGCAGGAGGTAAGGCATCAGCCTCTCTAATGAGATAATGAAATGTCAATCTTGGATTGTTGTGGCTGTTGACATGGCACATCATTTACTTGCTACTAAAGGCTCAGTGAAATGTTACTGACCCAAGGTTGTAGTTGTATATTATGTGTAGCATTGTGCATCACACATGGGGCAAGCTCACAGGGTATTTTGGGGAATATTTAGGAGCCCTTAGCACTACTGGAGCTTCACTTTTTGTGATGCCCTGGTTGCGCTATGCCCTGTGCTGGATTTACAAGGTGTCGCTAAGCGACTTATTGTGGCTTAACGCCATGCTGTAAAAAGGGCCCATTTACACGAAGCACATTGTTTGGTAGGGGAGTGCAATGGGTGCTGCTGTGGGCGTGCCACAGCAACACCCATTGCATTTTGACAATGTCTCAGATTTATTGCCAAACTATAACACCACCCCAGGGGTGCCGTTAGTATGGCACAACAAAGTCAAATGCCATCTTTTCTCCTGATTTTTAACTTTTTCTATGTTTGCTGCATTTCGCAACACACATAGACAGAACTAATGGCCTTCTAAGAATGTTTTTGTGCAGAAAGAAGCACTATGGTGCAAGGGTTGGTGCGTTGGTTCACGTCAGCTAATTTAGCGCTGGTACAGGGAGTAACACAGGGGTGCCCCATATTCTAGTAAATACTGGGCATCGCTGAATTTTGAAAATGAATGGCACATCATTTACTATTACATCTGGCCCTTTGTGCTTTGATCCCACACCACCTACGTGCTTGCAGGCTCCTTGTCCCTGCCACTGACACCATGGTGGCATGTAATTAGCCTTCCAATTCACCATGATGGACATTGCCACAGTAGTGCTTTTGGTGCTATAATGCATTAGCACTACGAATGATAGGACTAATGCTTTTGTTACATTCTCATCTGCTTTTAGCAGGCCCCACACATGTGCTAATAGGAAGGGACAGTGCAACCATTATGGATTGTTTGCCCCATTAGATTGTCTCTCCTTAAATTTGGAACATTTGCTTGCACACAACATATCGGCAACAGGCATGTGTTGGTGTAAGGATGTTGAATGTGGATCAATGCATGCAACATCTTTTTTCAAGGTGGCATTTAAATGTGTGATGCAGGATGCAGCACACATGAGGAGTTCAATGACACAAGGAGGAAGGGAAGCATTTTGCCCTGTTACGCCATCCTGACTCCACCCCTGGGGTGGTATTGACTTCAGTCCCAGTCTCTGATGTACAAGTTGTGTTGAATCAGGGGCGATGACAATATGCAATGGGTGTTGTCTTGGCACAGCCACACTAATTGCACTTCACTTCCAGGCAATGTGCTGCATATTTACATGGTGGAGTATACCCATATTGTATATGTCAGAGTGCATTGAGCAACCAGAGCGTCAATACAAGTGTGGGTTGGGTGGCAATGGGGCATTTTGATTCAGGGCCTATGTGTCCCAATGCAACCCTTTAGCATGCTTTGAGTATGTCCTATGTGCCTTGCACTTCTGCCATTTGTGAGATTCCAGATACTTACTCTGCATTTGTGGTAGTTTTTGGTAGTCTGCAGTGTCTTGCTATTCCAGTCACCAGGGCCTCCGGGATGACTGCTGCAGCCATCTCCTCCAGCTCATCCAGGCCCTTCTGTGGTGCAGGACTTCCACCTCTAGTCTGCAGTGCTGCCTTTCGGTTCCTTGACAGTTTCTACTTTGTCCTGCACTTACAATCATACCAGAGCTTCTTGCAATCGGTGACCGTCCTCCTCACCTCTGCCACGCTGTTGACTTTGTCTACTATTGCCTGTCATATGGCGTCTCTCCTATGGACTGGCAATTGGAGGTGATGAAGAGCTGGTGTTGGTGCTTCGTCACCTCTCTGACCAGGATGTCATGCTCCTCCTCACTAAAGCAACACTTCCGCTTCCTCTTCTCCTTCTCCTGGGAATTTGCTTGACTCTCCTGGCAGGTACTTGGGTTACTGGGGTCTCCCTGGGGTCACTCCTGGTCTGCATTCTCCATCTTGTCTTTCCAAATGTTTTAATCTTGCTTGTGCATTATTTTTTACACTAATGCGGCAAAAATACGTGCCGCAAAATGTTCTAGCGCCATTTTTGCAGCATGTCGCAATGGTTAGTGTAATTGTTTGTACACTAACCATTCCTTACTGCCATTGTACGTCATTTTTAAAATATAGCGCAAGCTAGAGAATGACAATAGCTTGTGTTAAAAATGTTGACACACAACTGCGCTAGAGCAGTTGTATGTCATTCTCATAAATATGAACCTAATTTTGGAACAGAAGTTGAGTATCTTGAGGAACTTGGCTTTCTCTGAGCAGTTGTATACATATTAAACATCTTCTGTAATGAGGGTTTCCCATATATCTGTGTTTGATTGTTAATGTGAACTGGGCTACCTGTGAAGTGTATGGTATAGAATCAATGTTGCACATAATACATGCATGTTACAGCTAGGGAAGTTATATCTGTGATGTCATTAATGATCCTTTATATTATTCTTATTATTCTTAGCTATTTTTGCTTACTCTCAAGCCACTAATGACAGACTGGTTTATAGAGTAGTATGTACAAAAGCAGCTTGGATGATGTCATCAGTGATGTAATCAATTATGTCATTCAAGATGTCATCAGGGAATGTCATAAATGATGTCATAGAATATGTATAAGTTATGCAATATGTGAGGTCATAAGCAGTGCTGTAACAATGTTAATGTCTGTATTTTATTTTAGTTCAAACGTTAATTTTACTTTAGCCTTTGTTTTTTCCAGTGAATATATAAATATATATAACGACTTCTGAAGTAAAGAATGCGATGTAACGCCATTTTTGCAGCACGTCACAATGGTGCGATGTAACGCCATTTTTGCAGCATGTTGCAATGGTTGGTGCCATTTTTTTTACGCTAACCATTCTTTACTGCCATTGTGCGTAATTTTTAAAATATAGCACACGGATGGCGCTAGAGAATGACGATAGCTCGTGTTAAAATTTTTGACTCACAACTGCTAGAGCGGTTGTGTGTCATTTTCATAGATATGGGCCTAATTTTGGAACAGAATTGAGTATCTTGAATATGTGTAAATGATGCAATATGTGAGATCATAAGCAGTGCATTGTGGGGCGCAAGGTGAATGTCTGTGTTTTATTTTAGTTCAAACGTTAATGTTACTTTATCCTTAGTTTTTTCCAGTGAATATATAAATATATATAACGACTCCTGAAGTAAAGAATGGCATGTAACACACACGCGCCAACACACGCACACACACACTGGAATCTGTAGACTGGAGGAAATCATTCAATGATTTACAACCATAGATGCAGTGGAAAAAAAAGCAGTGATACATTTAATTATGAGTTGTATGGAGAGGAGAAAAACACTTTACCATCCTCTTTTCCTTGATTTGCACCGACCTAAACTGAGGATAAGGAAGGTCAGAATGCCATTTTGAAATTACTCTGTCTCTTTTGTACATTGTTAATGAGATTTTTGCTTTCACCATACCAGCAATTTTGTTGTGCTCTAACTTTGAGTCTGCTACGCCTTTCATGAATTTAAGTCAACAAATGTTAAATTACGGCAACATTTGAGCGACAGAGTTGTGTACCTTATACTGTGCAGAGGATATGAAGTCCCAAGTGTGTCTCAGGATGTGGCAGACCAGAGCATTGAGTAAATATGAACTTTTTGGCCTGGTTGAAAATTAGAAGAGCGCAGCCAAGCTGGGGCGGGTATGTTTGAAAAGCCGTGTGTAAAATCAATCCTTGGGTGACTTAAGCCGTCATGATGAGAAAATCCACAATTAGGCCACCACAGCACTGTTTTATTGACCACCTGTGACACACTGGTGAATTGCCAAGGCTTCGAAGCTGCCGTTAATGCAAGGCATAGACATGTGCACTGCGCAGCAAGACATCAGCTGGGCAGAAAGGAAGGTTTGAAATGTCAGTACATGTCTCAGCGGGGATCCTCTGCCCGCCAAATCTTTGGAGGGGATGTCGATAACCAGCTTATAAATTGTTCAATTAATGAGGAACTTGAATATGCCTCTATTAAATGCAATCTGTTTGCAGCAAGTTCTTTGTGTCTGTGTGTTCCATTTGCATTAAAAAAATATTAAAATGCAAAACTGTCCACGTAACGCCGGCCTTACATTACAATACTTTAGCAAATGGCCATCTCTTGGGATGTGTGAAAGAACAATGACTTTCTGTTATCCGTTTGGAATCAATTGTCTTCCCTGTGATGATGTTCCCACGAGAAATTGAGTGTCATTATTTCCATGTGTAGCTTACATTTGGTGAAGAACTGATGCGGTTTCAATCTTACTTGAGTTCCTGAAATACTACATTTATTTCAGTATCTGCTGTTTGAGGGAGTATTTTACATTGAGCTAAAATAGCAATACATTTTGTGTCATTTTTCAAAGACAATTTATATGTGTCTTCTAGTTAAGGTCTGTTTCTTCAGTTTGCTTATTTTTCTCTTTGTGCTACTCGTTTAATGCTGTTTTATATCAAAGCTTACCTGCTAGCTATATATTGGGGACTTCAGAAAGCTTCCCAGGAAATCCATTCCACCCGTTGCTGACCATTGGCTTTGTGGTTTGTAACTCATAATTGTTTGCTTTCTATTTGGTGGCTTTATTTGTTTTAGGCTCTCCAGCTTGAGTTCTTTCCTCCTGTGGAACACGCCTATTTACAGTATCCTTCCAAGTTCTCCATTTTCTGTAAATAGGCCTTTAGATCTTGTTTTTATCCTGTAACATTTGCTGTTCATTCAAAGACAGAGGTTACATTTCAGGTTCTGTCTTCCAAGGAAGGGAGCTTGGTGTTTACTTTTTTTTTCTCTGACTTCAAAGTGAAAAAATGTATGTGACAGTCTTGCTGAGAAAGAAAGGCTTTTTTCTAGCACACAACAAAGTTCAAATGTCTGGAAATGAAGTGTGTAGATATTTCAGAATATAACAGAAGTAGGAAAGCACAATTAAAGCACATTTTTGTAATTCTGAAGTTTGGTGGAAACAAATATTTTAATACAATCAAAACAAATCAATAGACTAGTTGATGACATTTCCACATATTATCGCTTGTGCGCTGTATACTTTCTTCAGTAAAACTCTATGTCTGTGCAAATCCAATGGTAATTTTAATTGAAAATGTGTTGCATGTAATGGCAGTGTGCTACACCCCATACATACTCCAATTTACACAACTTCACTCTACTCTGCACCACTCCATACCATGCCACTCTATTCTGCATCACTTCCCTCTATGCCACTCCACTCTACACCACTCCACTTCGCATCACTGCCCTCTGGTCTGCACCACTTCAATCTATTCCACTGCACTCTACGTCATTTCACTTTACGCCTCTCTACTCTGCACCATTCCACTGTATTCCATTGCACACTACGCCACTATGCACCACTGCACTCTTCTCCACTACACTCTAAACCACTCTAGTATAGGCCACTCCACTCCACGCCACTCTGCTGTATGCCACTCCATGTCACTCTAGTCTGCAACACTGCACTCTATGCCAATACACTCTATACCAGTACACTCTACTCTGTACTACTCCAGTCTATGCCACTGCACTCTACACTATTGCACTATTCTCTGAACCAAGCCACTCTATACCACTGCACTCTACGCCAGTGCACTCCGCACTACTCAAATCTACTCTGCACCACTGCACTCCACACCACTCTACTCTGTGCTATTGAACTTGACCCTCCACCACACCACACTACTCTGCACCACTCCACTCTATGCCACTTCACTCTACTCTGAAATAGTCCACTCTGTGCCACTTCACTTATGCCACTCTGCACCACTCCACTCAACATCACTCCCATATATGCCATGGCACTCTACCCCACAACACTCTACAGCACTCTACTTTACTCCACACTACTCTACTCAATACCACTGCACTCCATGCCACTGTACTCTAAACCACTGCACTCTATGTCAATGCACTCTACAGCACTATACTCAAAACCAATGCACTATATGCCAATGCACTCCATGCCACTGTACTCTACACCATTGCACTCTACGTCAATGCACTCTATGCTACTTTACTCTACTCTGCAGCACTCTTCACCACTGCATTCCATGCCACTCTCATCTATACTACTGCATTCTATGACACTCTACTCTGCACCCTGCACTCTATGCCACTACACTCTTCTCTGCACCACCCTTCTCTATACCATTCTAAACTACACCACTCAAAGACATGCCACTCAATGCACTCTATACTACTGTACTCTGCATCACTTCACTCTGCGCCACTGCACTTTACGCAGCTCTGCTCTGCAGCACTCCACTCTAAACCACTGCACTTTGCTCTTCTCTGCATCACTTTGCTAGATCCCACTATACTTTACGTCACTCTACTCTGAGACACTGCACTCTAGACCACTCTTCTCAGCACCACTTTATGCCAGTGCACTCTATTCCACTTCACTCTACTCTACACCTGGAAATTCAGGCATAACTTGAAGCTAATAAAGACGTAAAACACAACTACTTGTGGACAAATCTTTGTGAATAGCCGCATGGTTTATAAAAAGCCAATTGATTCTTTCTAATGAACAACCTCTAGCCCAGCAATCGAACCATTTTTAAGTAAACCAGATGAGGCTTTAGAGAATGCAACATGCCCACAGAGAAGCAATTCTAAATAACTAATCCATCTAACAGCTAAACAAGACGATAGCCATAACATGTCAATAAACACTTGCTGCTCTGCAGGATTTGTTGAAGAAGCTGCTTGTTCTGCTCGTAGTGTTGAGCCGTTCTCCGTTAGTAACACGTAGCCATTCTCTATCAATTTATGGTACGAATGACCGGTTCTGACCAATTAAAACATGGGGTCTTATCTTACAACAAGTCCTAAGCAACATTCACAAGTCTAATAAGTTTGATCAAATTAGAGGTTTATCACAGACGTTATCTGCAGTGGTAAAGGTTGACAGGGAGGTACAGATTGCCTAGAAATAAAGGTCAAAGATCAGATGGAAAACATCACATTATTCCCAGCTAAGATGCACTGTGCAAAGAAAAAAAGTGATATGACTGACAGGTGTCCTACACACCCTGTCCTATTAGAGGCAGAAAATCACAAGGTGACACATGAATACATTGGTTTTGAGATGTCACGCGTTTTCTTATTATATGATCATTGATGTCGAATCACCAAAATCCCATTGGTAGTAGTAGTGGCAACACACAACCTTTGGCCCCAGTGAAATCGCAGAGACGTCATGTGCAAGATGGCTTCCAGCAAGTGAAGTCACATGACCTTTGGCCTTGAAAACATAACAAGAATTACTTGACTAAATGTAAGTACCTTATAATAATTGCAAGACTAATTAACTACCACAAAGGATAATGAAGAAAATAAATGTCAATGGTGCACACATCACCTACCCATGCACAAGTACCATGCGTCAAACACAACCTAATATGATTACTGCTTAAAATTCGCAAGAACACCCAATGAATGTCGAAGCATTCTGCAACATGGTTCTCCTGCTCATGGTGCCATTTTTTAAGTCAATCATGATATTCAAAATGCAAATATCATGTGAACATTTTAATAATTGTTCTACTGATATACTGAATGCGCCATCATTTGAATGTAATAAGTATTAGTTATTGCTGTGTATTATACGTAATTTAGTAAAACTGCATTTTTTTTTATATTAGTAAGTGCCACATTATACACAGTGAGTGCCCTGATGCAATGATCAAAACTACCTTTAAATAAAGCAGAACATTGCAGTGCGCAAAACCAACCCCCAATTCCCACCTCAATTTTAAATGGTTTGCCACAGCATCTGACTTCCACAAGTCATCAGCCACAGCATCAGACTTCCACAAGTGGAGCCCCAGACTTCATTGCCTTCAGTGTCTTTTCTTCAGCTAGTGCACTACCGTTTGATGTTCTGCTTCAGGAGATCCGAATTCTGCCTTGCCCACCCCAGTGACATTTACGTGTTAAATGTTGAAGGCTGAAATGCTGAGTGGGTTACTAGCATTCAAACCTACGTCCCTAGGGGTCAAAGACAGACCCTTGTTGTCTGAACCACCAGCTCTGATTTAGAGTAATACATAGTGCCATCATTTCGCAACAGAGGTGTTATACCAGAAATAGACCATACCCGCAATTCGCAGCACAGCACTCGTAGTTTTAATGGGACCATAATAGCAGCTTTCATCAGGTCTGCCATAAAAATGAAACATCACCAACATTTCCCTGCAGACACTGGGGATTAGTTAATTGCATTTGGCTCCCATTTGTAGCACCTTTTACATTGTGACGCAGTAAATAGCACATACTCTTGTAGGAAATTGGTTTCCTGTTTGAGAGTGGTGAAATACTACTCAAGCAGCAACCACAACTCTTGTCAGAGTGAAACATAACAAACTTCAAATCAACCTGCACTTAATACTCTGGTAGTTTTCCACAAAAGCAGTCAGGCTTAATTTAGAGGCAATGTATAAAATAGGTTTGCAGCACTTCGAACTGTAATGAAATGAAAACACAAGAAAAGTCTCACACTAATTTAGAAAAATAAAGTACATTTTAATACATTAGTTGCACCCAAAAAGACAAAACTCCAGTTAGTAGAACTGGATATCTGCAATTTTTAAGATTTAGATAAAAATATTGCCTAGAAGCACAAAATGCCAACTGTGGTTATCTGCTCTTGCCGGACAGGGACAAAGTCACAAGTTCAAGCCGACTGTGATGGAGCACGGTTCAAATACAAGCACCAAGTTGAGCCCTTAAATCCTGGTTGCTGAGCATTGCAAGATCCTGTATGGAAAATGTTTCATGCAGTGGTGGTTCTGATGTGCTGCGGACTGGGCTGCGAGGTCCTCCATCAAGAATGCATCATGCATCAGCAATTCCAGGGAGCTGAGGGGCTGCAATGCAAGGTGCTGTGTTGCACAGTGGTGTTTCCGAGGGTTTGGGGAGCGGCAATGTGAAGTCCACCACCAAGAAGGCATTGTGCAGCAGTTGTTCCAAAGAACTGTGGGGTCCTGCCTGAGGGATGCGTCACACAGTGGCAGTTCTGATGCAGAGCTGTGAGGCGATCCATCATACTGCATCAGTTCTGCTTGGACCACAGCTGGGCTGACAGAGCACCTTTAGGCCCACTTTCAGGAGTCCAGGACTGGGGTGGTACTACTTGGAGGGCAAGACTCAGATAGAAGCAAAGTCCAGGTGCTGGGTTCAAGGTGACTGGAGCCTTTTCTGTCCCTGAGGTTCCATTCAGGAGGCCAGTCAACTAACCCTTGGAGTCAGTCACGTGGTCCTGGGTTCCAGATGCAGGTCCAATCCTTTTCACTAAGGCAGCAGGGATGCAGAATAGCAGTCACTCTTGCAGCAGAGCAGCACTCCAGTCCTTCCGAGTCTTCCACAGGTTCAAAGGTGTACTAAAGAGTTGGATCTGATGGTCCAAAATAAATAACAGGTGCCAGCTTTGAAGTAGGAGATTGCTCAGAAGGTTTCCACTCCCAAAGGTTTTTAAAATGTCCTGCTTCCCTTCCCTAATCCCGCTCATCTGGGGGCCACAAAGGACTAGTATCAAACCCTTTGTGAGTGTGCTAAAGCAGAGTCTTAGTGATGCCTAAGCGTGATAAGTGACACCTCCACCTCCCTATCAAGCCAGAGATGGCCCATCCTCCAAACACCTATTCTCCCATCAGGTTGCAACCACCCTCCCTCCATGCCTGAAAGGAGATTGTTCATCATATGCCAAATCAGCTTCAGTACCTATATGGGTAGCTCCTCATGAACCAGAGCCTTCCTTAGCACCATCTCCACAAAGTCTTGTTATATTATGGACATGTGTCAGACAACATAAGGTCTGTTCCTGGCCACGCCCACCCTTTCCATAAGAATGCCGGTAGTTGTTCCGCGTCCACTGAGCCTGCTGGAAGTCGCCCTTTTCAGCTGTCCCCATTTGCAAACCATGTTGCTGCGTGCTGTAGATGTGAGGCCCAATAGTACAAAATCAAATTTGGTACCTCTAGGCCCCCATCTTCATACTGTCCAGCCATTGTAGTCAATGCTACTCTACTACGGCGACCTGCCCACAGTAAAGAGATGAGCATTGAGTTTAGTCATTTAAAAATCTGCTTGGGAATAGGGCAGAACATATTTTGCAATATATACAGACATCTGGGCAACATCATCATTTTAGGTATAGCTAGCCTACCCATCAATGAAAGCAGCAATGTGTTCCAGAAGGCAATTGAGTGTTATAGGGCATCCAGCACCCGCCCTATGTTGAGTCTGAGTTGTTGCTTTTCAGTATGGGCCCCTTTCATCCCTAAGTAGTGAAAGTGCGCCGTTTTGCTGCGTAGTCCCCCAACAGTGGGAGTTGGTCCAGCAGTTCACGGGCTGGGCTTGCTATTGGAAATAATAAGGAATTATTTCTGTTAAGGCGGAGTCCAGATACACCCCCAAACCTCTTCAAAAGCCGCAAGAGGATAGGCATTACCACTCGCAGAGAGGTGATATACAGTATAATAATGTGTTGTCCGTGTATAAGGAAACAATGTGATTAGTGGTATCTAGTTGGATGCCCCAATCCCGAAGACTAAGGTGCGCCCGCATTGCCACATGGCGATGGCATAAAGGTGAAGAGACAGCCCTGTCTCATCCCACGTCCCAGAGTCCAGGCCTCGATCTTATTCGACCCACACGCACCATAGCAACTGGACTAGTGTATTGTTTTGTCCAACCCGATAATATGGGCCTATACCCATGGACTCTAGCACCTCATGCTGGTAGCTCCAGTCCACTGTATCAAAGACTTTTTCTAAGCCTATTGATACCAATGGAATTTCTACATCGCTGGACTCAACTTCATGAAGAACGTTAGTTAAACATCATAAATTCTTGCCTGTATTCTGGCCCAGGATGAACCGGCACTGATTCTCATCCACCAGTTGTGACATATGGGTTGCCAGCCGATTAGCAAGCAGTTTATAGAATATTTTTAGATCTGCGTTATTCCTCTTAAGCAGCCTATAGGTTGCTAGATTGGATGCATCTCCCCCTGGCTTCAGAAACAAAAAGATTTCCCCTTCTCGCATTGTAGGGGGTAGGACCCCTTTTTCGTATGCTTCCTAAAATACCTCTGTGAAGGTCTGCATTATTGTTGCTGAGAAGGCTTGCCCAAATTCTGGGGGGAACCCATCACTTCACGGCACTTTAGCCCATTCAGCTGACCCAGCACTGCCCTCAGTTCCTCTGAGGTAGCAAGGGCATCCAGTTTATCTATGTCTGACCGTGGTAGCCTGGGAAGACCCACATCCTTCAGAAATAGGATGTATGTGGCTGGCACCACTGCGGGGTCCACTGTATACATATTGCCTAGGTGTTGACTATACACCCCAAAGACTCTGCCCTAGTAGTGACCGTAGTGCCATCTCTAGATTTCAAGTTTGTGACCATTGGGGGTGGATGCTCCCTCTGTAATATTCAAGTGCGCAATCATTCTGATTTGTCCCCCTTCCTGTGTAGCTGCTGTCTATATTGCTTGAGCATATACTTATCCAGCCTGTCCCATATATCTTATATTCGTCTCCTTAATTGTAGTTCCCCAGGGTGTATATCTGCAGCTAATGGATCCCCAGTCTGCAGGGATACCAGTGAGGCCTACGCCTGATCAAATTTCCATTCCAATTGCATACTACATACGAGGCCCATACATGTGCCCCTCACCACCGCCTTCACTGCATCCCACTTCGTGGCCCTACTGTTTGTGGTACCCCAGTTGTGAGCTATGTAGTCCGTCAGTGCTATTGATAGAGCATCCCTGCCCGCTGGATCCTCCAATATGTCTGGGGATATTCTCCAGGAACTGGCCTCTCTGACTGGTTCTCCCCAGGGTAACACGTAGCTCACTGGTGCATGATCTCATAAGAAGCTTGCCAGGTGCGTTACTGTCATATCTTCCACCCATGATAGCCCCACCACAAGGATCATCTCCAGCCTACTGTGTGGTTCATTTGCAACATTATCTGAATTTTTCATCACACAGAATGCAGATGGTTACTGCAACCTTGAATATCCCTAGTTCCTGGTACGCGACAAATAGGAGACTTCAGCTCCTCATTAGATCTTCAAGTCTCTTGCCAAGATTTCTCTTAACAGGGCTTATAATCAGCAAACTAATAAATATAACAATACTAATTTTCACTAGTTAATGAATGAAGCTTTGAAACTTACATCTGAAAGAAAGAACACACACTGGCCCTCAGGTGTATTAATTTAGAAAAGTGTTTTTACTTGTTCCATTTGCCCTGTGTATTGCTTCAGTTAAATCTGGGCAGTATCTGTATTTTTATGCCTAGTGGGTATTTTGTTGTAGTATGTTTTTATCTAATTGAGTACTGTATAGATACATGTTGCTATGCCACTGTGCATTTTATATGGATTCTATTTGCTCTCAATGTATCTTTACACTTGCAATTTATGACCTTCAATCTTATTGACATTCTTTGATTTATGTCAGCTCTAAGTTTGTGTATTTTGTTTTTACTCTCTACTTTTATGGCCTTTTGGCCGAAATAAAGTTGTACTACTAGCCATATAACAAAACTCCTTTTCTTTAGCTACCAAAGTCTTGAAACACACCTGCAAAACGAAAGAACACACTATCCGAGCAAAATACATTTTAGGATTATGGCCTTTAGTCAAGTTAACTTTAATCAACATTGAATGTGAATTTCGAGTACATGATTATAGTTGCACGCATCTGATGAGTCAAAATAAAAGCTGAACATGAATAAAGAATACATGTTTATTCTACAAATGCAACTTAATGTGTAAATAAGAAATATACGTAAGCTTTTTCAAATTAACATTAGTGGGCACGTTATAAAGCTTCAGTCTTTCAGTAGTTACATTTTAATAATGCGTTTAAGTATTAACTTGTTAATATCATTAAGGCACAAGGTACATATAATGTCAAATGTAAATTAATATTTGTGAAATGATAATGTGTAAAGGATGGAGCCCAAATTGTGCTGCTCCATTGCATAGACTTCCTTGCATCAGATTTCAGAAAACTCACCTGCCCCCTTTACCTCCGGGTACTCAGACTAACCGAATAATGGGGGAACGGGGATGGCAGTGACCTACAGAAGGACTAACAGGGGAGGCAGCTAAGGGGTCCATTACAAGGGCTTGGTGGCCGAATAGAGGATGGGAGGGAAGGAGGGGGGTTGCCGTTTTGGGTTCTGTTGGCATGCTTTTTATGGGTATGCATATTCTTTCGCTATTCTTACATGTGATATTCAACCTGCAGACGTTCAGTAATTGGGCTGATTATGCTGTATCCTAGTTTTTCTCAAAAATCCAATCAAATAAAGTTTATCCTAAAGGTTTTCTAAAAAAATATTACATGACACGTTATGATGTTACACCCAAAATGGAAGCAAAGCGCATAGTTGCCTTAAGTTAGCATGAACTTAATTTTTTGTATGTTAAACACTAGTCTTATGGCCATTAGAGTGCACTTACAGAGGAAATTATTTAGAGACTGGCAGGTGAATGACATTTATCAAAATGCATTGCGTGACCCATCTGGCACATTTAAAGGTGGGCAAATCACCAAGTTTCATCTAAAATAGCATTGACTGGCCTGAAGAAACCCTAGTCGCCCTGAACAGGAAACAAGCACTGAGTGAAAAATCCCACAATGTCAAGCCCTTAAATTTGTATTTTTCTAAAGGAAAATGCAGGCTCACCCTTGCTTCCCCACTTTAGAGGCTCATTTCTGGGTAACAAATTCACAAAATATGTCAATGTTAATTTTGAAGTATGGCAGGTCACCTTCGCCATCGCGTTTCTAATGACCTGATGCCCGGTTGCAAGTTCGCTATACTGTGAATTACTTTTGCAGTTTTGTACACATAGCTTATAGTGATATAGGGAGCTATAAATGCTGTTTCTGTGATAGAAGGGAACAGGTGAGAATAGCAGCAGGATGGATGGCATTTCCAGGTCTGAAGTTAATTTGGCAAAGGGTCAGATTGGTCCCTTTAAGCTGCGGTATTAGTCCAGCTAAAAAAGCTTTACTCAATGGGCAGCTATTTTTTTTCCATTCTATTTCAGCAATTTCCTGACCCTGTACTCTGTTCCTGAAATATCAGAGCACTTTACTGTACAGAAAAATAAATACATTTTATGGGATTGGAGCACAGGAATGGGAACTCCTACAGCACGGCGCCCTGGACATATTGTTTCGCGTCAAGAGCAACAAGTTTTCATGTTGGAGTGTGGCCAAGCAGCAAATGGAGTAGGCGGCAGGGAGCCGGAGCTCCGGGACCCGCAGCCTCATCGGACCCCCTGCAGCCCATCCTTCAGCAGATCGGGGCCACGGAAAGCAGGGAGGAACAACAGCAACATTGGTGCTGCCGCCTGCCTGCACATTGGCAAGGACAAGGGGCCAGGAGAGGACTGCCGGTGTTGAGAGGGGCCGCCGACTGAGGCTGCACTAAGATGGCGCCCGCCCGACTCCTGGTGAGGCCCCTCTAACGCGGGTGTTGCATTGCGCTTCTCAGGGGTGCTGGGGGGAGCGCTAGGAGATCTGCGCTGAAGCCGGGCTCTCTAGGACTGGAAAGCACTTGGGGCCCGGCATTAACGGAGGCCCCTGAGACTGGGAAGGCCTCCCAACCCGTTACTAGGGTGACCACCTGGGATTGAGGCAAATTCTGGACAGGACTGTAAAAAATTCAGGACAAAGGGTCAAAATTCAGGACAAAAATTCAGGACAAAGGGTCAAAATTCAGGACAAAAATTCAGGACAAAGGGTCAAAATTCAGGACAAAAATTCAAGAACAAACGTCAGTTTTACAGACACACGCAAGAGAGGCCATGCCTCACTATGTTGTCAGTGCATTTATTTACTCTTTTTTAACAGAGCACTATTTATTCACTGTGGTCTTTTTGTGATTGCCTCCTGGTATGCTACATTCAGGTGTCACATTACGTCCTTGTTCAGTAGTAAATTAATGCCCTTTCAGTACTGTGGAAAGCCCATCCCCCCTACCCAAACCTACCCGATCTTTCTTGAAGAGAAAGTAACAGCAACATTTTGATTATGTTTCTGAACATTTTAAAACCCCTGGCAAACAGTTTGGGACACATTAAGGTAATTAACCTTATGCTAATTTAAACAAATTGAACAAAAACACTTGGCTTACCCCAACCGCCCATGGACTTTCAACATCATTTTTTTTTAAAGAGGCTGGGCAGATGGTGTCGGCGACAGTCTCACACCTAATGTCAGGATAAGAGGCACCCATAACTTGTCTGTAATCTCACTGCACTAGAGTGTATGTCTGGGACTCTACATTTATCTCAGAAATGGGAGCCTGGACTACAAATCAAAGATAATAAAAGAGGAGGATGAAATTTAGATCAAATGGGAGATCCTCAGCAAGTAATTCAAAGCGTTGTTGCTAATAACTGGATAAATAAAGAAGAGAAGAACAAGGTGGGGCAATTCTTAAAATCAGACAAGATGGGTCCACCAAGACTATTCGAAGGTACTGGGTACCAGGGGAAATGTCTCTGCACACAGGAGCGAAACAGAAGAGGCACTATCAAGTGGTCGAACAAGCAACACCCATCCACCTTGGCAAACTCTTCTGGTGCAATGGTCCGCTGTTAGTGCTTGTGAAGGATGAGCAGGGGGCAGACCCCTTGCAAGGTTGTGCAAGGCAATTGCCTGCTTTGTCCATGTCTTTAAATGGTTTTGAAATTGAGCAAAAGCCAAACTAGAGATCTGGGTTATCCTTAAGTGTCAAGTACACATAGAATCTTCAAAATATTTGGGATGTAAATTTTACAAACAAAATGTACAAATTTTAAAATGTAATTAGTGTTTCTTAAACATATGGCACTGTTTTCCCCTTTATATACAATTAGATCTCAGATTGAAATAGGAACCAGTTACCTTTTGATATCTTGTGATTAAGATCTACCATTCTTACACTGATTTCCAGGATGAAAATCTCGGCAGAGAGAATGGTCCCTCCAAGCCCAGTTTGCTTTTTTGGTCTTCTCTTCTGCTTTCTTTCGTGGGCCAGGTGGCACTAGTGAAGATGGTGTGCTACCCCAATGATAGTATTATTTTGCAAACCTTCCCCTGCTCGTCCTTCATTCCTTCTTCAGACAGGCCACACATCTGATTTGGTTGCTACGTTGCCATTGGGTAGCTCTTTCCACTCTAAAGTTACCTGTGACTGTGGGTGGATTAGGTCTTCTGGACTTAGAATGCTATTATTCAGCTGCACAGGCCCAATGGGTGGCTCGCTGGCTTTCTGCCCACCTCCCTGCATTAGATGGGGTTACCAGTAAATACTTTTAAGGAAGGCTTAATACACTGCTCATTGTTTCCTACTGACCATTCCATGGATCACCATCTGGGGTTATCATGCACAGCTTTCTCTTGCCCTGCCAGAACCTGTAAACTCACTGACCTGAAGAAACCCTATGCTCCTGCACTACCTTTGCTAAGCCTTCCCACCTGCACACTGCACTGGTCGCCACTGTACTCTACACCACTCTGCTCTGTACTAGTGCATTCTGCACCAATACACTCTATTCTACTGCACTCTATGCCACTCTACCCTGCCCAATGCCACTCTATGCAACTGCACTCTACACCAGTGCACTCTAAACAACTGCACTGTGTGCCACTGCCCTTTACTCTGAACCACTGTACTCTATGCCACTGTTCTCTGTACCACTCTACACCACTGCACTGACACTCTACTCTGCAACTCTGCACTCTATACCACTCTACTCTATGCCACTGAACTCTAGGCACTATACTCTACTCTACACCACTCTACAATAATCCTCTCTGTACCACTCTACACCACTGCACTCTATGCCACATGAGTCTACTCTGCACTCTGACACTGCACCACTCTGCATTACTGCAGTCTCTGCTACTCCACTGCACTCTATGTAACTCTACCCCATGCCACTCTATGCCACTGCACTCTGCACCAATGTACTCTAAACAACGGCACTGTACTCCACTGCCCTCTACTCTGTACCACTGTACTCTACGCCACTCTGTGCCACTCTACATCACTGCACTGACAGTCTACTCTACAGCGTTGCACTCTCCACCACTGTACTATACACCAATCTACTATGTACAACTGCATTCTATGCCAATGCACTCTATGTCACTGCACTCTATTCCACTCTACTCTGCATCACTCCACTCTACAGCACTATACTCTACTCTGCACCACTCTACACTATGCCACTGCACTCCCTGCAACGCAAGTCTACTCTGCAATCTATGCCACTGTACCACTCTACACTACTGCTCTCTCTGCCACTCTATTGTATGCCATTCTACTCCACTGCACTCTACTCTGTCCCACGCCATTCCATGCCACTGCACTCTAAACCACTGCACTCTACGCTAACGCACTCTAAACAACTGCACTGTACCCCACTGCACTGTACTTTGCACCACTGTGCTCTACACCACTGCTCCTATGCCACTCTACTCCACTCCACACAACTATGCCACTAACCTTAAGCCATGCTGAACAGCAGCTACTCTGGTGTATAACAGTGCTAATGGCTAAAACACATTAGCAAAGACAATAACTCTTTCGTAGACGAGACCTGTTGGCTTTGCCAATGTTTGTTAGTAGTATGAGGTACAGAGGTCGCTGAAAGAACTGTGAAAAATACAATTACATCATAATAAAAGCTGCTACAAAATGCACAAATACATTTTGGTTAAATAAAAAAAAGCGCTTCTCAAATACAGATTTGAATAATATACAGTTTATACCTAGTACTAAAAAATGTTATAACACTCCATTAAAACCACACACTCCACAGCTCACCTTGGAACACCATTACAATCCCTCTCTAAAAGAAATATCTTTGCCACCAGAAAACTTCCAGTGACTCCTTTTAGCAAAGTCAATGCAGGTTTTCAAGCCCCTTTGTATTTGCAGATTTACCAGTTGCACACATTTGCATGTCTTTAGGGAAGGTGACACCCTAGCAAGAGGGTCTGATTCTTATCTGTCTGCCCCTCCCTCCCTCAGAGCACAAGAGACTCCCTGCCTTTGAAACCTGCTGGGGAAACTATTAGGCCCGTAATTTCGCTCTACCTTCCCTTGTCCATTTGGTGAAAGGCTAAAATTACGGACAATTCGGTCTGTTAAGCCTTTCATCACGGACAACAGACGGCAGGGTGAAATTACGGACAGTCCGTGAAATTTACGGACGGGTGGTCACCCTACCCGTTACATTCGCCAAGAGCTGGGGCCTATTGGAGGCCACACAAGAAGTGAGGCTGCCGAGAGGCTCCGCCCACGCACACAGGACCAGAGGATGGGTGCAGTGCGACCTGCTCCCGCAGCCTAGGAGCGCGCCGCGAGGGCTGAGAGAGGCGTGGCCCAGACTGCCAAAGAGCAGCAATAACAGGTGGGAGACGACAGCAACACAAGACCGGCTGGGGCTGTGGAAGCAATGAGACGGAGCCTCTGAGGCCCCGCAACGGGCCCTACCTGAAGGTTGGAAAGAGATTCAGCGAAGGAGGTGTGGGGGTGAAGGCGGGGGCCCCAGGCTGTCAAGGTGCCAGAAATGCTTTGGGATAGACACTACTATGGTGGGAGCATGACAAAGTTCAAAAGCATTCCTATGACCCCTTGAGGCTACCAGGGACTTGGGTGCTCTACTAAAAACTGTGGTGGGAAGAGCACTGGGGCGCCATTCACTGGAGGCAAGAGTCTCGAGGGTGGCCACTGGCACCGTGGGTCCCAGCAGCAGCGGCATTGGCACCACTGGGCCCTGAACACGCTGAGCACTGTGGCCTGGTGGAAAAGCCTCCCACTAGAGCGCCGGGGCGGGGGAATTTGCTTACTGTAAGGGAGAAACACCAATCCTGTTGTGGGACTCCCCTGAGATGCGCAGGAGGACCGCAGACGAAGAGGAATACTATTTAGGGCTCTCACTGACAAAAGTCTCTCTGAACGGCCTCTGACTGAGGGGGCACCACGAATAATCCTGGTGCATGCCGGAGCAATCAAATAAACAACAGAACCGCACAACAACGTAATCCGTCATGGGAAAGGCCCTAAAGAAAAAAGACGGAGAAGGAGGAAGCTCCTGATGAAGAAAATTGACCAGGAATGAGGAAGAATAGCCACTGGGGCTTGTGGAGAATGCGGAGACCTCCGCCCCCACACTGCAAGACGTCCTGTAGGCAATAAAGGTCTCACGAACAGCACTAGAGGTTAAAATTGACACTTTAAACATTGATTTAGGCCTACTCCGGGATGACCTTCGCCGTCTGGCAGATCGAGTCTCCACGACAGAGCAGGAAATCTCAACAACAGCACCTGCATTGGCCTTAACAGATGGCCACTTGACGACACTTGAAGAATGAGTAAAAATACTTGAAAGGAGAGCTGAAGATGTGGAGAACAGAGCAAGACGCAATAACATTAGACAGCAGGTCTCCCTAAAAACATTGAAGGCCCGGATATGGTGAACTATTTGGGGAACTGGCTCAGGACTGTGGCGCCCCCTGAGGGGCTCTCCCCCTTTTTGCAATGGAGAGGGCCCATTGAGTACCTGGTCAAAAACCACCTCCAGGTGCCCTCCGACCAGGAGCAGTAATAAAACATATTTATCCCCTACCTCAGATGAATAATGCAAGGACAAAACGTTTTAGCAAAAGTGTATGTAATGAGAGCAACACAGTATAAATAAGAAATATGCAATGTAACTGGTAAATACAAATGTACAGTTCAAGGGACACTGTCCAGTGCTCAGTGTGTGTGTGCCACAAGCCAAGGTCCAAGGCCCCACTTGTCACCTGCATCAACACGGAGAGAACACTGCAGGGGCATCAGTTGGAAAATAGGCAGGCACCTTAGGGGGACGGGGAAGGGGGGGGCACCTCCCCCTTAGATGAAACAAGACCACTGGTTCTGGAGGGGGCAACATGCCCTGTGCTTGGTCCTGGGGAGTGCAATTCCACAGTCTCTCAAGTGGGTGACTTGCCCACATGCTCTGGAGGGGGCAACATGCCCATTGCTCTGTCCTGGGGAGTGCAGGGCCACAGACTCTCAAGTGGGTGACTTGCCCACATGCTCTGGAGGGGGCAACATGCCCTGTGTTCTGTCCTGTGGAGCGCAAGGCCACAGTCTTTCAAGTGGGTGACTTGCCCACTGGCTCTGGAGGGGGCAACATGCCCATTGCTCTGTCCTGGGGAACGCAAGGCCACAGTCTCTCAAGTGGGTGACTTGCCCACTGGCTCTGGAGGGGCTAACATGCCCATTTCTCTGTCCTGGGAAGTGCAAGGCCACAGTCTCTCAAGTGGGTGACTTGCTCACATGCTCTGGAGGGGGCAACATGCCCTGTGCTTGGTCCGGGAGTGCAAGGCCACAGTCTCTCAAGTGGGTGACTTGCCCACATG
This sequence comes from Pleurodeles waltl, assembly GCF_031143425.1. Taxonomy (NCBI): domain Eukaryota; kingdom Metazoa; phylum Chordata; class Amphibia; order Caudata; family Salamandridae; genus Pleurodeles; species Pleurodeles waltl. Next base: position 368,457,668 of record NC_090451.1, read on the forward strand.
CTCTGGAGGGGCTAACATGCCCATTTATCTGCCCTGGTAAGTGCAAGGCCACAGTCTCTCAAGTGGGTGACTTGCTCACATGCTCTGGAGGGTCTAACATGCCCATTTCTCTGTCCTGGGAAGTGCAAGGCCACAGTCTCTCAAGTGGGTGACTTGCTCACATGCTCTGGAGGGGGCAACATGCCCTGTGCTTGGTCCGGGAGTGCAATGCCACAGTCTCTCAAGTGGGTTTCTTCCACACTGGTTCTGGAGGGGGCATTGTGCCCTGTGCGCTTGATCCTAGGGAGACTGGGGTTGGTGGGTGTCTTACTCACTAGTTCTGGAAGGGGCATCGTGCCCTGTGCTCTTGATCCTGGGGAGGCTGGGGTTGTTGGGTGTCTTACCCACTGGTTCTGGAGGGGGCAGCGTGCTCTGTGCTCCTGATCCTGGGGAGTGTGGGGTTGGTAGGTGTAGTACACACTGGTTCTGGAGGGGGCATCGTCCCCTGTGCTCTTGATCCTGGGAAGACTGGGGTTGGTGGGTGTCTTACCCTCTGGTTCTGGAGGGGGCAGTGTGCTCTGTGCTCTTGATCCTGGGGAGGCTGGGGTTGGTGGGTGTAGTACACACTGGATCTGGAGGGGGCATCGTGCCCTGTGCTCTTGATCCTGGGGAGACTGGGGTTGGTGGGTGTCTTACCCACTGGTTCTAGAGGGGGCAGTGTGCCCTGTACTCTTGATCCTGGGGAGGCTGGGGTTGGTGGATGTCTTACCCACTGGTTCTGGAGGAGGCATCGTGCCCTGTGCTCTTGATCCTGGGGAGTGCAAGGTCACAGTCTCTCAGGTGGGAGCCATACCCACTGGATTTGCAGGGGGCAGGCCGCACAGCAGCCCATGGATGCAGGACTACATTCTGTCCGTCGGCGGTGACGGTAGATCAGTGGTGATAGTGGTGGTGGTGCTGGTGCTGGTGGGGGGAGGCTCCATCCCATCCCCTGCAGCCTCGGACGGCTGAACAACCATGGTTGGTGGTGGGGGCGCCATCTGAGTCCCTGCACCAGGTCCCTTGTCCTTCCTGCTTGCTTGTGCTGGCTCCTTGCCCTTCCTGGCAGCAGCTGGGGCTGGCTCCTTGGTCTTCCGGGCCGCATCTGGGGCAGGCACCCTTTACTTGATGCTGCCTGGTGCAGGCTCCTCCACCCTCTGGACATGTGCCCTGGATCCTTTCCCACCACGAGTGGGTGTGGTGACTACTGGGCCTGCGGACTGGTTGGCTGACGTGATTGCCTGGGTTTTTACCACCCTGGACAGACATGAAGGATGAGGGGGAGGGGTAGGGAAGAGGTCAATGGTGGAGAGGAAAAACTTCTTAGGGAGATTGGGGCGGGAAGAGGGAGAAGGTTTGGGAGTGGAGGAAGAGGGAGTGGTTGTAGGAGGTGTCTGTCTGCTGAGTTTGGGTACAGGTGCATGGACTGGATGCTGTTGTGAGGTGGATGGCTGTTGGGTGTCTGAGTGCATGCGTTTGTGTTCTGTAGGAGGTGGGCAGACACAGTGGGAGAGGACACAGGGGATGTGTGCATGGCTGTTATGGAGGTGTCTGCCAGTGAGGTGTGTGTTCTGCTAGGTGTGGTAGTGATGCTGGTAGTGGATGAGGATGTAGTGCATGCAGGTGTGAGTGTAGACGGAACCGGGACGGAGGTGGAGGAGGAGGAGGAGGAAGGGGACACAGTGGAAATTGTGGATGTTGGTATGTCTGCATCTGGATGGTGTTTGTGTGAGTGCCAGTAGGATGATGTGTGGTGCTTGTGTTTGCCTGTGCCACTCTTGTGTGTTGTCCTGTGTGCATGCTCGTCTGCCTGTGTGCTTGGGATAGGTTGGGGTTGAGCGGAATGGAATTGGGAAGAGGAAGTTGGAGAGGGGAGAGTGGAAACAGGGACAATGGCTGCCATCAGAGAGGAGACCAGAGCCTGGATTAATCTCTGTTGGGCCGTCAAGCCAGTGTGAATGACCTCCAGGAATGCATTAGTCTGTTGCATCTGGGCTGCCAGCCCCCGGATGGCATTCACAATTGTTGACTGCCCTACAGAGATGGATCTCAGGCGGTCAATAGCCTACTAACTCAGGGCAGCAGGGCTCACTGGGGCAGGGCCTGAGGTGCCTGGGCCGAAGGTGATGCCCACCCTCCTGGGTGAGCGGGCACGGGTAACTTGATGAGGGGCTGCTGGGAGGGCAGTGCTGGTACAGGGGTGGTGGCTGTACCTGTAGCTGGGGTGGTCACAGAGGGGTCCGCCACCACCAGGGAGCTTCCATTGGAGGAGGTATCTGTGTCGGAACTGTCCCCTCCAGTCTCCGCAGTGGTGCTCCCCTCGCCCTCCGTCCCACAGATGCCCCCTCCGTTGGTGGACTCTGCCTCCTGGTTCCTGTAGGTTGCACCTCTCTCCATCGCCTCTGCTCCTCCGCCAGATGAAGCTAATGCACATAAGGACAGGGTGACAAAAGAAAAGGGGGGGGGGGGAGACAAAGGATACACTGGATCAATGGCTGCACCAACACCACAGTTGGCGTACACACCCCTCTCAAACACAGGGAACAGCCCTACACACTATGCATTGCACTGCCAGTTATATTGCTAGCCACCAAGGCATGGGGAGGGGCACACACTGCCAAATGAAGCACACCTGGGACCCACGCAGGCCTGAACAGTTGTGGATGCCTACGAGCTAGGTAGCAGGATTATCACTTCAGAACCCTGGCCACTATGGGACCTACTCTGCAATGTCAGGCCTGGCCTAGGGGCACCCACTGACACACATCCCCCACCCGGATACCACCCTACCATGCGTAAGTTGTAATGATGGGAACTGTTCGCACCCCCTTGTGGCTGCTGTGATGCCCTCATGCACCCATCCAGCTCAGGAGAGGCCACCGCCAGTATGCGGGCCATCAGGGGGGTCAGGGTTCGACAGGCACCCCTTCCTCGTTGGGAGGCCATCACCAGCTGGGCCTCCACCGTCTTCCGTACCAAGCATCGCAGGTCCTCCCACCGTTTCCGATAGTTGGTGCTCCACCTCCCATAGACCCCAAGGGTCTGCACCTCCTTGGCGATGGCAAGCCATATACCTTTCTTTTGATGGGCGCTGACCTGCAGAGGAAATACATACAGGAAAATAGTATCAGTCAGACAGTCCTGCCTGTTACACTTTTGGACCACATACCCCTTCACTTCACCACTTACACACACATGGCCCAGCACACAACCTGCACCCCGCCGAGGGGACATCCACCCACCCCACCTACACAAGGCCTTCACACACACACCACTCCATGCATTATGCCACATGCATTGTGCCCACAGTGTACTCCCCTGTTGGTCTGGAGGCCCATACAGCAGTCCATACTGGGGTAGGACCCCATCCACCAGTCGCTCCAACTCCGCAGAGGTGAAGGCAGGGGCCCTTTCCCCAGTCATACGGGCCATGGTAGGTTCCAGACACAGGTCACTGCAGCACATGCAGTGTAGGTCCTCTCCTGTTGAAGGTCAGGTAGCAAGTGAGGGATCAGATAGAAAATGGCGGTCACGTCCGCAGCGGTGCATACTGTTACCGCCGGCATAGATCACCATTGGCCACTGTAACACATAGGGCCCAATGTTAACCAATGAGGAGTTGCACGGCGGTTCCCGACTGCCTCCTGCAACGGCACCCAACGTCAGCAGAATTATCTTACTTCAACCTGTCCCTCCACACACGACAGGCGGACGCCATTTCGGGGGGGGCAGGCCCTAGATAATAACTGCGTCGCAGTTAAAATTGGACATACAGGAAAAATCCCACTGACCCATTACAAATTGATATCATGCATTGTACTGTTGTGGCTCCAATGTTCAGTTTGTGACAGTCACCTCACTCTTTTGTCCCTTAGACTGCAACCGCTGCAGATGAATAAGTGATGGAGACATACCCCCGTGTACAGACCACTGGTGGACTTGGCAACAATGGAGGACAGGCACATCATCCTCACCTATAAACTTGACAGGGCCACAATCAGAGAGCTGTGTGCCCAATTGGAGCCTGACCTGATATCTGCTATCTGTCACCCCACTGGGATCCCCCCTCTTGTGCAAGTCCTATCTGTGCTCCATTTCCTGGCAACTGGTTCTTTCCAAGTGACAGTGGGCTTGGCAGCAGGAATGTCACAGCCAATGTTCTCAGTAGTGCTGACCAGAGTGTTGTCTGCCCTGATTAAACACATGTGCAGCTACATTGTTTTCTCCCAAGTGGAAGATTTGTCCACAGAGAAGGCTGACTTCTATGCAATGGGACATATCCCCAACATAATTGGGGCGATTGATGGAACTCATATTGCATTTGTCCCCCCCCGCCAGAATGAACAGGTGTTCAGAAATCGTAAGACTTTCCACTCCATGAATGTATAGATGGTGTGCTTGGCGGACTAGTACATCTCCCATGTCAATACTAAGTATCCTGGGTCGGTGCATGATGCATTTATCCTGAGGAATAGCAGCATCCCAAATGTGATGGGCCAACTACAGAGGCACCGGTGTGGCTAATAGGTGAGCCCTGGTTCCCTCCCAGTAGATATCGGTATATGGGTATGGTGTGGGCCATATGGGATAGCGTGTGGCTAAATGTTGTCCCTCAATATTGCAGGTGACTCAGGTTACCATAACCTATAATGGCTGCAGACCCCTGTGAGGAATGTCAGGACAAGGGCAGAAGAAATTTACAATGAGGCACATGGGAGAACAAGAAGGATAATCGAAAGAACCTTTGGCCTCTTGAAGGCCAGGTTCAGGTGCCTCCATCTAACAGGGGGATCCCTGTGGTACTCACTCAAGAAGGTCTGCCAGATAATCGTGGCATGCTGCATGTTGCACAACCATGCCTTCAGACGCCATGTACCTTTTCTGCAGGAGGCTGGAGATGCCCGTGTGGCAGCAGTGGACCCTGTGGACAGTGAGGATGAGGAGGCAGAGGATGAGGATGAAGACAACAGAACAGCAGTGATACGACAATACTTCCAATGACACACAGGTAAGACTGTGTTTCTTCACATTTCATTGTCATTATTTAGATTATCTTTGGAACTGGCATGCTGTTATTTCCCACTTCTATGCCCACTTACTGCACCCTTTGGCAATTCATTTTGCAGATGTTGCTGCCCCACCATCGCTCCTGGTGTGATCACTGCAAGAAACTACATGTCTTTTACCTATATAAACAATTACTGTATAGTTGAATTGCAATGTTTGAGCCTGGTTAAACGAATACATACTTTAAAAATGTAACATACTCCATAATTGTATTTTTCCAAGGGTGTTTATTGAAGTGCTAAGAAGAAGAAGGGCAAGTGCATTGGGATGGGGTGATGATGGAGGAAAGTCTAGGGTATTGTTCCAGTCTATTTGTAGCACAGGTGCATTGTCCAAGGGGACATAGAAAGGGGAGCAATGACAGTTCAAGGTGTTCAGGGTGACAGAGTGGAACACAAGCGTGACAATCAGGAGAGTCTAATTTCCTGGCGGGGGTCTTGGCAATAGTCTCTGGCTTCTGCCTGGATCATAGGGAACATTTGCGGGGTGGTTCACCTTCTGCAGGGGAGGGGTGCTGGTGGCCTGTTAATCTTGTGGCAGGGCTTCCTGTCGACTAGCGGCAGCGGAGGTGGAAGGCTGTTCAGATGTCTGGCTAGTGGCAGGGGCCCGCTGTTGTGAGACTGCCTCTCTCATAATGTTGGCCATGTCTGCCAGCACCCCTGCAATGGAGACCAGGGTGGTGTTGGTGGCCTGCAAGTCCTCCCTGATCCCTTCGTACTTTCCCTCCTGCAGCCACCTGTTCTCCTGCACATTGTCCAGGATCTGGCCAATCGTGTCCTGGGAATGTTGGTAGGCTCCCAGGATCTCGGTGAGTGCCTCCCAGAGAGTCGGTTCCCTGGGCCTGTCCTCCCCCCTGGTGCACAGCAGTCCTCCCAGTTTCCCTGTTAGCCCATGCCTCTTTCCCCAGAACCGTGTGCCCACTGCCACTGACCCCAGGTCCCTGATTGTCTTGGGTATGAGGTGTGGGTATGAGGTGTGCCCTGGGGTTGCTGTAGAGGTGGACACACTGCTGACTGACGTGTCCTGGGGACAGAGGTATGGGTATGCTGGGTGGGTGCTGTGGTGGTGTTTCCAGATGGGGGAGGCTCTGTGGTGATGTGTGACTGGGCCTACGTAACCGACTGTCCAGAGGTCCCCGATGGGCCAGGTTGGTCATCCAGATCCAGGCGACCAGAGTTGCTGTCATCACTGTGGGCCTCTTCAATTGGGGGACTAGATAGTGCTGGCACCTCTTCTCCGCTGACATTGGCTGGGATACCTGTGGGGATGTAAATGCTGTGTTATTGTTTCTGTGTGTGACATATTGTTCATCGGTGGGTTGCCTTATTTGGTTGTATTTGCCCTGTCAGCTTTAACTTGTGTAAGTTGATATGTGGTGAGCTAGCTGATTCTCTCGAGTGTGCATGCTTTGGGGATAGGTGTCCAGGCAGGGCTGTGAGTGATGTCCATGCATTGGTGGTACATGCAGGTCTTGGCATTGGAATGAGTGGGGTGTGTGGGACGTGGTGGAGTGATGGGAGTGAGGGTGAGGGTAGGGGTATGTTTTGGCATGCAGGTAGGGGAGTAGTAGTAGTATAGAGTTGACTTACCAGAGTCCAGTCCTCCTCCTACTCCGCCCAGGCCCTCAGGATGCATGATTGCCAAGACTTGCTCCTCCCATGTTGTTAGTTGTGGGGGAGGAGGTAGGGGTCCACCGCCAGTCCTCTGGATAGCGAGCTAGTGTCTTGTACTATGGAATGTACCTTCCCCCGTAGGTCGTTCCATCTCTTCCTGATGTCATCCCTTGTTCTGGAGTGCTGTCCCACAGCGTTGTCCCTGTCCACGATCCTCCACAATAGCTCCATTTTCCTAGCAATGGATATCTGCTGCACCTGTGCTCCAAATAGCTGAGGCTCTACCCTGATGATTTCCTCCACCTTGACCCTTCGCTCCTCCTCTGAGAATCTAGTGTGTCTTTGAGGTGCCATGGGTGTTGTGTGAGTTGTGTAGGTGACGGTGTGTAGGGTGATGTGTTGGGGTGTGTGATGTGGGGTGCGTGGGGGGTGTAAAGATGTAGGTAGTGTGTGGCTCTGATTTTGTCTGTGGTCGTGGTGTCTGTCTTGTTCCAATGGTTTGCAAGCGTAAGGAGTTGTGGGTACTGTGGGTGTGTGTTTCATAGTGGTGTGAGTGGGTGGGTGTGGTATGTGTGTCCGGTGTGTGTAGTTTGGATTGTCCAATGTGGAGTTGTCTTGTTTGTGTGTGTGTATTTTGAGAGCAGCAGTATGTACCGCCAATGGTTTACAGCCGTCGAATGACTGCCGTGGTGATTCGTGGGTCATAATGTGGTGGGCATAGTTCTGTTGGCGTAATGTTGTGGGTTTGGATACCACCAGTTTATCACTGACCTTTGGTGTGGCGGACTTGTGTCTGTGGGCTGAATAGTGACTGACTGGTGTGTGTGTGTGTCATAATATGGTGAACGGATATCCACCGTGGTGGCGGTACGTTGGCAGCAGTCAGCATGGCGGTAAGTGGGATTTACCGCCAATGTCATAATGAGGGCCTGTGTCTTATACAACACTCCAGATGGATACCACCCTGAACATCAAGGTTCTAACATGGAATGTTAGAGGGCTGCACTCCATGACTAAACGGCTTAAAGTATTTTCACATCTCACTAGGCGGGGAATCCATATCGCCCTTCTTCAGGAGACACACTTAGACACAGCTGAGGGACGCGCTCTCCAAAGACGATGGAGAGGCCAAGTATACTACACTACTTACTCTGCCTATGCCAGAGGAACCTTAATATGGATTAAACCCAGAATCCCCTACCAACACAACACGACTATTATAGTCCCATTGGGTCGCTATACTGTGGCAATTGGGAAGACAGATGGGAGAGACATAGGGGGTCATTCTGACCCCGGCGGTCTCAGACCGCCGGGGCCAGGGTCGGCAGGAGCACCGCCGACAGACCGGCGATGCCCCGCAGGGCATTCTGACCGCGGCGGTTCGGCCGCAGTCAGACTAGAAAAAACGGCAGTCTCCCGCCGGTTTTCCGCTGCCCTACAGAATCCTCCATTGCGGCGGAGCGTGCTCCTCCGCCATGGGGATTCTGACACCCCCTACCGCCATCCTGTTCCTGGCGGGTCTCCCGCCAGGAACAGGATGGCGGTAGGGGGTGCCGAGGGGCCCCCGTAAGAGGGCCCCACTTTGTATTTCAGTGTCTGCTCTGCAGACACTGAAATACGCGACGGGTGCCACTGCACCCGTCGCACCTTCCCACTACGCCGGCTCAATTCTGAGCCGGCGTCCTCGTGGGAAGGTTGATTTGCCCTGGGCTGGCGGGCGGCCTTTTCCCGGTCGCCCGCCAGCCCAGGGCAAATCCCAAAATACCCTCAGCGGTCTTTCGACTGCGGAGCGGTATTTTGGTGGGGGAAGTCTGGCGGGCGGCCTCCGCCGCCCGCCGGACTTAGAATCACCCCCATAGTCCTAGGCAGCATTTAAGGCACTAATATTGATCAATCAGGATTCCTTAAACATCTCTCTGAGTGACTGGCCCCTCTGCTCACAGGGGAGGTGTTGCTGGGGGGAGACTTTAACTGTATCACAGACCCCTCATTAGATAGGTCACATCCTCCATTGCCATCTTCGCCAACAGTGCGAACTGACCAATAGTTCCAGACCTGGCAGGACGAGTGGGGTTTGGTCGTCCCCTGGAGAACCCATCATTCAGGGACCCGGGATTACTCCTTTTACTCACCATTATATGACCTGCATGTGCGGTTGGACCCATTTTTAGGTTCTCCGGGCATCCATGAGTTAGCACGACAAATTGAATATCTGTGCCGGACGATATTGAACCATAACCCACTACTGATGCATTTGGAGTGGTCTGGGGTTCGGACACCGATACCCACGTGGCGGCTCCAGCCAGCCTTGTTGGAAGATCAGACTTTTACACATACCATAGGCACTGCCATAGATGATTATTTTGCAGTCAGTGAGGGCTCGACAAGCTCGAGACTGATAGAATGGGACACATTTAAGATAGTGATCAGGGGGTGATGTCTTTCAATCACTGCGGGTGTCCACAGAACACTGCTTCAGGATATAGAAAGGGCGGAACAGGAACTGCGTTCCCTAGAACAAAGACGCCCTGAGGACCCAGGCCTCCAGGCAGCATTTATTGCTGCCCGAGAAAACACAGTGATTACAATGGAGAAACTCCGTTGTTATGACTATGAAAGCCACGTAGCTCGTGCCCATTCAGAGGGAGACCGCGCTAGCTCCCTGCTGGCCTGGCTAGCGAATCCGGTGCACAGAGGTTCGGTTATAACTGAATTGACTGACTCCACAGGTCAGAGTCTCTACACACAATCCTCCATTAACCGCAAATGTTTTAACTACTATGCTGACCTTTACAAGAACAAAGTTCATTCGACTCCGGCAGATGCCAACAACTTTTTATTACATGTAGCTCTCCCTACCATTTCAGACCAGGAGGCAACAGACTTGGGAGCAGTAGTCACACTTGCAGAGGTGAAAGCTGCTATAGCTGACATGGCACAAAATAAAACACCGGTACCATATGGGTACCCAGTTGAATTTTATTCAGCATACATCACTAAGCTGGGCCCTAGACTAGTCGCATTATTTGAGGAGGCCATGAGATGTAGCATCCTCCCCACGACAGCTTGGGAAGCCTTGATTATCCCTCTCCTTCATTGCTTGGACCCACTTGCTTTATGCAGAACCGAGAGCCAGGGTCCACACAGGCACCACCATTTCGGAGAGCTACAGAGTAGAAAGGTGAACTAGGCAAGGTTGCCCCTTTCCCCTCTGCTCTTTGCACTTGCCATTGAACCTCTCCCTTGCGTAGCCAGAGCAGAAAGTGCCTATAAGGGTATAACAATGAAGGAGCAGATACACCACATAGCTCTATATGTGGACTACCTCCTCCTCTTTCTGGGTGATGCGGAGGGCGCTCTGTGTGGGGCAAGGCGGTTATTGGAGAGATTGGGAACCGTTTCTGGCCTGAGAGTAAACTGGCAAAAATCTAGTCTATTCCCGGTTGTGGAGGACCGTGCAGCCCCACCAGACCTTGACGACTTACAGTGGGAGCCACGATGTTTGGCCTACAAAGGCATCCATGTCTACCACAACCATTGTGACCTACTGGAGGGAAATGTAGAACGGGCTCTGAGAGGACTCTGCAGTTCTTTGAGTTTTTGGTCGACCCTACCGCTATCCGTGGCAGGTCCAATTGCGCTCCTGAAAATGATAGCTTTGCCCCACCTGCTTTATTTTTTCACCAATGTGGATCCCCAGGGCCTTTTTTAAAGAATTGAATTCTTTAGTGGTGAGCTTCTTGTGGAGAGACGGCAGGAGATGCCTGGCACTTTCGGTACTGCAGAGCCCACTGGCGGAGGGGGGTTTGGCTGTCCCAGACTTCGAGGCTTACTACTTGGCAGAGCAGCTGCAATGGCTGGCCCGCTGGTTGGCTGATTATACGATAGCCGATAGGGTGGTTAACCCTTCTGCCCCGGATCTTCAGACTCTAGCCAGGGTGATCCTACGTCTGGGCCCCCCACTCCCATCTAGTCCCAATGAGTTGAAAGTGTTGCACAAATGCTGGGTGCGCTTTCTTGCCAAGTCGCAGTGTAGGGTGTAAAATGAGCCGGAGATCCCGTTACAATGTATTCAGACGTTACAACATGGAGGAGATTGGAGAGACCTGGCAAGGTGGCAGTCGGCTGGGGTGACCTCGTTGGGCACCTTATATGAGACGGCCTACCTACTGCCATTCGAAGAGTTCAGTGATAGAGATTCCATCCCTCCAGGTCATTTCCTTCTCCACAGAGCAGTTACCGAGGCGATTATCAAACATTGGCGAGTCGGACATGCAGAGCCACCCATTTCAGGAGTGGCTCTATACCTCACGAGTGCTTCAGGTACTTACAAGGCGGTGACCTGCCTTTACAGGAAAATAAAACAGTTCCTTAGGAAGCCACTCGAAACCCTTAAACAGAAATGGGAAACAGACCTGGGCGCCTAAATTACAACCGCAGAGTGGGAGGACATATTGGCCTGGACCCCAAAAGTCTCTCGCAATGCACGGTTCAAACTTATAATATATACGTCTTACACAGAGCATATCTGACACAGGGCACACTTAGACAACATTTTGGACTGACGGATGCCAAATACCCAAGATGCGGCATGCTTGAAGAATATGATGACACCTTCAGGAGGCTAGGCATACATAGGAACGGGTCGGAGGGGGGGAATCAATTAGCCACCCAGATGGACTCCACCCACAAACTACAACTACTCTCTACCACAGCCAGTTAAAAATGAGCAAGAGCTCCATGATGCGGATCTGACAAGCTTATCCTAGAAACTGTGGAATCGCTGCATGTGTACCCTGTGTAGCCTTGCCATAGGAGGGGGTAATGATTAATAAATGTAGAGAACTGATGTTTGTAATAACAGCGGAGTTGGATGGGGTGGAGAACTCACTGGAGACAACGCTCTGTGTTGTATAAAGAAGACTAATAAAAATATGTTTAAAAAACCCAACAAGTTTTCCTGTTTATTTTGTCTTGGGGCAAGTAGACCTAACCACCTGCAGCACATATTCTTTGTACCCAGTTTACAGAGAAGGGAGCTGTCTGCAATTGAGGTAATATATGTGTTCAAATGTTAATGCTGTTTGAATGTGTATTTATGGTTCATTAATGAAAAGCCTTCATTATTAGTGTGAGCACTGTAAATAAAAGTTTTAAGGTCACACTGCACTAATGACAGTGGCTTCAGTAAAGAAAAAGAGCCAAACATTGTTAAACTTTTCAAATGTGTTTGCAAAGTAAATGCTCCCAGAATTATCTCTGATTAGATGCAAATGTTTGCAGAAGCTTGTACGCAAGAGTGATGATTTTTTGCTTTCATAATAAAATGTTAAGAAAATAAATAAATTTGAGTTGCTATTTCTTCAAAGCGTCATTTAGTAAAATGTGTTGATTCATGCTAGTATTTCCAAAAAATATTACTAATGGAAAATCAGTGTAACCATTTTCCCCAAGATTATGGGGTCTCCAGTTGGCAGAGGTATACACCCTTGTCCAAGTAGGGACCACAATCCTAGTCACAGGCAATCTAAATTATCCTGTGCCCACACTCTGGTAGCTTGGTCCTGAGCAGTCAGGCTTAACTTAGAAGGCAATGTATAAAGTTTTTGTGCAATAAATCATTCAGTGACAACACCACGAAAATACACCACACAGGTTTAGAAAAATAGATAATATTTATCTGAATAAAGTAAGATCGAAACAATGACAATCCAATGTACATAAGCAGAGTTATGAATTTTTAAAGATTAAATCCAACTAAAGTGCCTAGAAAACACAACAGCTCTAACTGGCGCTATCATGGCACGTTGACGGAGTCATTTCCAACAATCCGACACCACCGGTGCCGGTCACGGAGTCACACAAACCCCCTGGTACAATACCTTTGGAAAACGAGAACAACGGCGTTGAGCACGGAGTCAGAGAGAGGCGTCGCTGGAGTTGGTGCGCCGTCAGTCCCTTTCGGCGCCTGAGGAGATGAGGCTTCGGTTCTGCTCAGTAAGGGACGTAGAGGTGAGGCGTCGGTTTTGTTTGGAGGTTGGGGAGTCAGCCCACTCACAGTCCACCACAGAACCTTCCCTATCAGTTTCCAACACCACAGCACCCACCCAGCGTCCCCACACCTCTGTCCCCAGGATACGTCAATCAGAGGTGGACCCCAGTCCACACCTCACACCCAAGACAATCAGGGACCTGGGGTCAGTGGCAATGGGCACACTGATCAGGGGTCAGAGGCACAGGGGAACAGGGACACGGGGAGGACCTCTGTGCGCCAGGGGAGGACAGGCCCAGGGAAACAACTCTCCAAGAGGCACTCACCAAGATCGTGGGTGCCTACCAACAATCCCAGGCCACGATCCTTGACAACATGCAGGAGAACAAGCGGCTACAGGAGGAACACCATCAGGAGATTAGGGAGGACTTGCAGGCCCTCAACACCACCATTATCTCCATAGCAGGGGGTGCTGGCAGACATGCCCAACATCATGAGGGAATGGACAGCACACCAGTGGGCCCCTACCACTAGCCAGTCTATTGACCAGCCCACCACTTCCACTGCAGCTAGTGGGCAGGAGGCCCTGTCACAGGACCCACAGGACCCACAGGCCACCAGCACCCCTCTCCCTGCAGAAGGTGAACAGCCCCGTAAACGTTCCCTGCGACCCAGACTGAAACCAGAGACAATTGCCAAAAACAAGACCACCCTCAGGAAATGAGTCTCTCCTGATTGTCCCGCTTGTGTCCCAACCTGTCACCTTGTCCACTTTGAACTGTCTTTGCTCCCCTTCCTATGGCCCCTTGGACACTTGTCCTGTGCTACAAACAGACTGGAACAATACCCTGGACTTTCATCTACCGTCACCCATTCAATTGCACTTTACCCTCAATTTTATAGCATTACAATAAACACCCTTGAACACAACTTGACTGATAGTATTTTATGTGTTGAGAATGTGCATTCAGGGGAACAGTCACATCTGGTGCAAACAATATGAACACTGTGATAGCATACAATTAATGACCTGTAACTGTCTGTAGTAATCACATCAGGACAATGTTGTCTTATCACCAACATATGGGAAATGACAAGCCATAGGAGACAGTAAGTTGAGATGCAAAGGAAACGAATGCCATCATGCTACAGACACACAGATTAAATCAGTAGTCAGAGCAATGATCAGTTCCACTGTCTTACCTGTGTCATTGGAAGTATTGATGTATAACTGATGTTCTGTTGTCTACATCCTCATTCTCTGCCTCCTCATCCTCACTGTCCTGAGGGTCCACTGCTGCCACAGGGGCATCTCCATTCTCCTCCTCCTGCAGAAAAGGCACATATCATCTGAGGGCCAGGTTGTGTAACATGCAGCATGCCACTACTATCTGGCAGAACTTCCTGGGTGAGCGGCACAGGGATCCACCTGTCAGATGGAGGCACCTGAACCTGGCCTTCAGGAGGCCGAAGGTCCTTTCAATTATTCTTCTGGTTCACCCACGTGCCTCATTATAATGGTTCTCAGCCCCTGTCCTGGCATTCCTCACAGTGGTCAGGAGCCATGATAGGTTTGGGCAGCCAGAGTCACCTGCAAGTATTGAAGGACAAACATTAGCCTAACACAATGCTGTGGGGACAACACATGAAGGCATACACTGACATACAGTGGGTGGGGACTCTGGCTCACTTATTAGCCACACCCTGTGCGTCTGTAGTTGGGCCATCACATTTGGGGTGCTGCTATTCCTCAGGACAAAGGCATCATTCACCGACCCAGGATACTTGGCAGTGACGTGGGAGATGTACTGGTCCACCAGGCACACCATTTGCACATTCATTTAGTGGAAACACTTCCGATTCCTGAACACCTGTTCATTCTGGCCGGGGGGACACGAACGCATTATGCGTACTGTCAATCGCCTCAATAATATTGGGGATATGCCCCATTGCATAGAATCCTGCCTTCACTGTGGCCAAATCTTCCACCTGGGGGAAAACAATGTAGCTGCACATGTGTTTCGCCAGGGCAGATAAAACCCTAGCCAGCACTATTTAGAACATTGGCTGTGATATTTCTGCTACCAAGCCCACTGTCACTTGGAAAGAACCAGTTGCCAGGAAATGGAGCACTGATAGCACTTGCACAAGAGGAGGGATCCCAGTGGGATGACTGATGGCTGATATCAGGTCAGGCTCCAATTGGGGACACAGCTCTGTGATTGTGGCCCTGTCCAGTCTATATGTGAGTATAATGTGCCAGTCCTCTAGTATAGCCAAGTCCACAACGGGTCTGTACACGGGGGTTTGTCTCCTCCTCCTATTCATCCACAGCGGTAGGTATCTAAGGGACACAAGAGTGAGTAGGCTGTCACAATTTGAACAATGGAATCACAACCTTGGTGTTCTTACAGCATCAATGTGATGGGACAGTGGGAATGGCAATGTATGTGCAATTTTAGGCAATGACGCAGTTATGATCTATATGATCTTTGTCCACCAGCATGAAATGGCGACTGCCTGTCCTGTATCTTGGGACAGGTGGAAGTGAGGTAACTCCGCCGACATTGGGTGTCGTGGTGGAAGGCGGTCTTGCACCGCCATGCAATTCCTCATTGGCTAATATGGGGCTCTATGGAGTACAGTGGCCAATGGGGATCAGCGACAGCGGTGACGGTGTACACCGCCGCAGACATGGCTTCCATTTTCTATCTAAATCCTCACTTTTTTCCTGACCTTCCACAGGACAACACCTACACTGTGTGTGCTGCTGTGACCTGTGTCTGGAACCTACCATGGCTCATGTGTCCGGGGAAAGGGCTCGTGCCTTCACTTCGGAGGAGATGGAGCGACTGATGGATGGGGCACTACCCCATTATGGGCTTCTATATGGGCCTCCAGACCAACAGGTGAGTACACCTTGTGCACGATGCATTTGGGAAGGATGCATGGAGATGTGTGTGCAAGCATCGTGTCATCGGGGCGGAACGTCTGGTTGTAGTGTACATGGTGGGAGCCAGACAATGTGTGTGCCAATGGTGATTGAAACGGGATTGGTGGGCCATATGTGTCACAGGCTGGATTGTCTGTGTAATGGTGTCTTCCTGTCTGCATTCCATCTGCAGGTCCGCACCCATCAAAAGAAGGGATTTTGGCGTGCCATCGCCAAGGACGTGCGGACCCTGAGGGTCTGCACTGAGCAGAGCACCCACTGCAGGAAACGGTGGGAGGACCTGAGAAGCTGGGCATGGAAGACCGCGGAGGCCCACCTGGGGATGGCCTCCCAATGAGGAAGGGGTGCCTGTTGGAACCTGACATTTCTGATGGCCCGCATCCTGTGGTGGCCTACCCTGAGCTGGATGGGCGCTTGAGGGCATCACAGCAGCCACAAGGGGGTGAGTACAATATGCATTACTACAATAATTGGTAGGTGGCATAGGATCTGGGTGGTGCGTGTGAGATAGTGGGCGCCCCTTAATGCCAGGCTAGACATTGCAGCGTGATCCAGCTCAAGGGTAATAGGTGTATGGAAAATACAGGTAACCTAGCTCATTTGCATTCCATGTTAGTCAGGGCTTTATGGGTCCCAGGAGGTGTGCAGTTGGCGGTGTTTGGCCCTCATCTTGGTGTGGCATCTAGCCAAATCAATGTCAGTGCAATGCATAGTGCTCAATCCTAATCTCTGTGTGTGACGGTGCTGTGTATGCCAACTGTGGTGTTGGTGCTGTAATTGACCCAGTGGTCCCTTTCTTTCTCTCCACCCCTTTTTTCTTCTGTCATCCTGTCCATGTGTGCATTAGTATCATCTGGCAGAGGTGCAGGGGCATCAGCAACAGAGGGAACTGCATCCCACAGGACCCAGGAGGCAGAGTCCACAGAGGGAACCAGTGGGTCCGAGGGTGAGGGGAACACCACAGCAGAGACAGGAGGTGACAATACTGACTCAGTTACCTCCTCCAATGGAAGCTCCCAGGTGGTGGCAGACACCTCTGTGACCACCCCAGCTGCAGGTACAGCCGCCACCCCTGTACCAGCACCGCCCTCCCAGTATCCCCTCAATGATTTGCCCGTGTCCGCTCACCCATGAGGGTGGGCATCTCCTTCACCCCAGGCACCTCAGGCCCTGCCCCAGTCAGCCCTGCTGCCCTGAGTGAGGAGGCTAATGACCTCCTGAGATCCATCTCTGTAGGGCAGTCAATGATTGTGAATGCCATCCAGGGGCTGGCATCCCAGATGCAGTAATGCAATGCATTCCTGGAGGGCATCCACAGTGGATTGGAGGCCCAACAGAGATCGATTCAGGCTCTGGCCTCCTCTCTGGTGGGAGCCATGGTCCCTGCTCCTACCGTCCCCCCACCAACTACAACTTCCCAGCCCCAGTCTCCTCAACCCCAACCCATCCCTTGCACACATACAGACGAGCAGGCACACAAGACAACACACAAGAGTGGCACAGTCATACATAGGCACCACACTTCAGCCCACAAGCACTCATGCAAACACCAGACAGTTGCACACACAACCACATCCACTGCCTCCACTGTCTCCCCCTCCTCCTCCTCCTCCCTTACAGTCATGGCCACCTGCATGCACTGCTTCAACAGCCACGCCCAGCATCACCACACCAAGCAGGACACACACGTCACTAGCAGACACCTCCACAACAGCCATCCATGCATCCCCTGTGTCCTATCCCACCCTGTCTCTCCCCTCCTCCTAAAGGACACAAACGCAGGCATGCAGACACCCAACAGCCATCCACCTCACATCAGCACACTACCCATGCACCTGCACCCAAGTCCTGCAGACGTACTCCTCCAACAATCACTCCCTCAACCTCCACTCTCATCCCTCATCCCGCCCCACTGTCCCTAAGAAGCGTTTCGTTGCCCAACTTGACTTCTTGCCTCCCACTCCCTCCCCCCATCCTGCCTGTAAGTGCAGGGCCCCAACGACCCAGCCTAGCACCTCAGCCAAACAGTCCACGGGGGCAGTGGAGGCACTGCCTAGTCATGGAGGCAAGACAGTGAAGGATCCCACTCCACCAGCCAGGAAGGGTAAGGATCCCACTCCACCAGTCAGGAAGGGGTAGGATCCCACTCCACCAGCCAGGAAGGGGAAGGAACCCCCACCTCCTGCCAGGAAAGGGAAGAAGCCCTCATCCCCTGCCATGAAAGGGAAGAAGCCCTCACCTCCTGCCATGAATGGGCGTAAGCCCTCACCTCCTGCCATGAAAGGGAAGAAGCCCTCACCTCCTGCCATGAATAGGCGTAAGCCCTCACCTCCTGCCATGAAAGGGAAGAAGCCCTCACCTCCTGCCATGAAAGGGAAGAAGCCCTCCCCTCCGGCCATAAAAGGGAAGAAGTCCTCACCTCCAGCTGAGACACAGCAGCCCTCACCTCCAACAGAGGCTGCCCAGGATGCCCCTTCACCTGCTGAGACACAGCAGCACTCACCTCCTGCAGAGGCTGGCAGGGTACCAACACCACCAGTGGGCACGGGGCCCACATCCTCTGCTGAGACACAGCAGCCCTTGCCTCCAGCCGAGGCTGCCCAGGAGGCACCTTCCCGAGCTGAGACACAGCAGCCCTCACCTCCTGCAGAGGCTACCCAGGAAGCACCTTCACCAGCTGAGACAGTGCAGCCCTCACCTCCAGCAGCGGGCATGTAGGCCACACTCCAGGGACTGCTGTACAAGGAGCCCCCTCCAGAGCCAGTGGGCAAGTTCCCTACCTCATAGATTGTGACCTTGCACTCCCCAACATTGGGAAATGGGCATAGAGCCTCCTCCAGAACCAGAGGGCAAGTCCCCCACCTCAGAGACTGTGTCCTTGCACTCCCCAACATTGGGAAATGGGCATGGATCCCCTCCAGAACCAGTGGGCAAGTGTCCCACCTCAGAGACTGTGACCTTGCACTCCCCAGCATTGGGAAATGAGAATGGAGCTCCCTCCAGAAGCAGTGGGCAAGTTCCCGACTTCGGCTGAGGTGCCCCCACCACCCTTCCCCCTGAGGTGCCTGCCCACTTCATTAACGATGCCCATGCACAGTTATGTGCGGATGTCGTCAGGAAACAAGTTGGGCCTCGGACTGTGCCTTGTGGCCATGTGAGCCCTTAGTACTTTGGAATGGGCATTGGCCCTTTGTGGACAATTGTACATATCTCTTTGTTTTCCAATTGGTTCATATGGTGGCATTTGCCTTGCAAATACATTTTCAGTACTTCCGAACTCTAGTCCTTGTATTATTCTGCCGTGTGTTGTGTGCCATTGTTTTTTGTCTGCAGCTGGTTGTGTGTATGGTGTGTGTGTGTTGTGCGTGTGTGTGTCATTCTCCTTTTCCTCTCTCCCTCCCTTGTGTGCTAGGTGGCTGTACTCACAGTCATCGTCTTCTTCGGCGTTGGTGTTCCAGGTGGAGCATGGCGTAGAAGAGCATCGGGAAGACTTGCAGTTCCGGTTCCATGGCGGCGTTGTCTTTTCTGTGTCTCTGATGGTGAGTCTTTGGTCTTCTGTGCAGTGTTTCCCCCAGGCTTTTGATGCCGTTGGATCCACCCCAGAAATTGTGGCAGATTGCAGTGTCATGTTATAGTGGGCGGTACCTTGTCTTCCGCGTGGCTGTTGATGGCTATCACCATGGTGCGTGGTGTTAACGCCCTGGCGGATGGTGTGGTACATTGGCTGTCTATGGGACTTATCACCGCAATGGTCTAAATTTGGCGGTAATTACGGCCAGCCTGTTGGCAGTATTTCCGCCACTTTATCACTCAACGCCAATGTCATAATGACTATATATATATATATATAAATATATATATACATATATATATATATCACTCAACCCACTTAATACTTACCTGTATTTACCTCTAAAACCTTTACAACGCATACACCTTTACCATTCATGCCTTTACAATGAAATTCGTTGTAAAGGCATGCGTGGTAAAGGTATATTCAAGGGAAAGGCATATGTGGTAAACGCATAAGCGTTGTAAAGGCATTGTGGTAAATGTATCTCGTTGCATTTGCCGCATTGTAAGTGATGTTTCCCACGCACTTTAGAACTGGTTAGCAGTAGTAAAGTATGCAGAGTCCTAAAACCAGCAAAAACAGTGTCAGAAAAGTGGAGTGAGGCAGGCCAAAAGTTGGGGGATGACCACCCTAAGGCTATCAGGTCTAACAGAAAGCATGAAAATAAACAAGCACTGGCAAAGCCAACCGATCCGACATTTTTTGTGAGTCTTTTGGTTTTATCAATGCATTTCTTGTTTTAACATGGCTTTTGTTGCACTCTATTGTTGTGGGAGCTACCAGGCGCTCACCACTGTAACAAACACTGGCAAAAAGAAAAAAAAGTTTTTGGTCTCAAAAAGCACACATTGCCACCAGTGGTGTAACAAAGGCTTCGCAGCCCACTTCCAAGAGGCCCCCTCGGCACAGCACATGCCCTGAGTGAGTCTGGAGGGAGGCCATCCATGATCTTTGCAAGGGGGCCCCCTCCAGTTTTGTTATGCCACTGATTGCCACAGTAGTTCCTGGCACTGAAAAAAACTACTTGGTGTGCCAATATGCTCTTGTAGAAGGACAGAATGCAATCACTCACAGTAATGCCAGCCGATAAATAGAGAGAGAATTAGAAGTTTAGTAAAAACAAAATATCTTTGTTAATGTCAGACCTAATTAGGGACCCAATTATTAAAAAATTTCACAAACGTGCACCCATGGTATATGTCTTTGAATTAGTCTCTTTCATGAATTCACAAGAACTTACAAAAGAAGACCAGGAAATTGTACTCCTAGAAAATATGTGTGAACTGTACTTTAGCACGAGCAAATATGCATGTGCAGATTTCCTGATGTGAAAATCTATTGAGCGTTTACAAGTTCACTTTCCCTCCAACCACTTTTTCACCAGCCCTGGAAGAACTTTCTGCTTCTGCCATTGTCAGGAGTAAATTTCCAACCTTTCTCATTATGGGAAAAGATTAGAGAAGAGCTGGTGAAAAAATTCTTAAAACATGTAAGTTAGTAGGTTTGCAGACTCAAAGACATTCCAGCCCTGGGACTATTGCTTACTGCTTCCTCCAGCCCCAGTATGTAGATCTGCGGAAAGGTAGCAAAATAAGGAAATTTCTACAGTAGGGACTGGAATTGCAGGTATTCAAGGCCTACTATAGTAGTAGCCCTGGCATAATCATAGAGGCTATTTTCAGGGCTCTTATATAATGAGATTGCTGCCATAATTTGTCACCGCACTACATGGCACCAAAGGGACAAGCAGATTATTTTTACAGGACAAGTAGATTTAAGAAGCTAACTGTCCCATGGACAAGTAGATACTTTATTAAATTCCACACCCTTGGGAACAGTGAAAATGTAAGTCAACAAGTCATTTATTTGCCATATTGAATATAAAAAATTACACTAAGCATAAAAGCAGAGTAAATATACAGTAAAAATCAGTGAAACATACTGACCAATAAATTAACATCTAAAATAGCAAGTCATTATATAAACAACCAATACATACAACATATAAAATCAATCACAACTTAAAATCAAGTTTAAGACCTTTCAGAACAAATAAATCAATCCTAGAACTGCAAGGAGGGTACTAACAGTGCAGGGGAGCCAGACTCTCTAATCAAGTCAACCACACCAAGTACAAAAATTCAGACACCGTATTTACTACTAGCAAGCTTGAATCTCTTTTACTGATTCTTAATGCTTGTTCCCGGTTTCTTAACCTTAATAATTGACACATGAGGTAATCCAACACGATTGTGGTTTGGTGTATTCTGGGCAGAACAACAAACCCACAAGCTGTTATCTTCATAATAAACTGAGGTGTCAAACTGAGGTTAGGTTCTGATGACTACAAAATGAGCCTAACTGCAGACAGTCCCTGCCAGTGAGTTTTATAAATCGATTACTTCTACACTATTCATGTTTTTTTGAGGACGATGTGCATGAGGTATAATAAATATGTTTAATATTCTTCATTTCCTTGAATAACTGTTTAGACTGTACTCTGGAAAGTTTCCTTTTTTAGATGTATAATTAACAATAAAGACCCGGGCTGAAGCTTTGAAAGCATCCCAAATTGTACGAAAGGGGATGGTGTCAGTAGAGTTGTGAAGGAAGTAGTCATAAAAAAAAAGGTAAAAGAGGTAGTGAAAGTGGTGTCCAACAGTAAAGAAATATTGAATCACCACCTTTGAGAAGAATCACATTTAGGTAAGAGATCCAGGAATACAGGAACTGGGGCATGATCGAATATTAATTTAGGGCCAATTTCTGCTACATGTGGGGTTTGAGTGAGAGAATGAGAAGTGAAAACAGAATCTATTCGGGACTGAGTGTGATGTACCGGTGAGAAATATGTGTATTATCTTAGTGTAGGTTTACAAAGATTCCAAGCATAAATAAGTTGATTTTTCTGTATGGCATGTGCAATTGATTTTTGGTTTTTGTTTGGGACATAATGAGATGAAGAGTGTCGGTCAAAAAAAGGGTCAAAAACCTGGTTACAATCACCTGCTAAAACAAAATGATCATCAGGATATTGGAGGATTCAACTTCTGTAAGATCTGATTCCTGTAAAAAAGCTAAATGAACATTAAGCTTTAACAAAAGAGATAAGACTCTTTGATGTTTGATTGGGGAATTTAAATCTGAAGTTTCATGAAACCAAAGTCAAGACAATTGAAAGAATGCAAAAACTAAAGTAAAATCAGATAAAATACTGAAATATATAAAGGAGAACATAGGAAGCAGTAAATAAAAAAAACATTATTAAATAGAAATGATAGCCATAAATAATGAAGGTACTATATAAAAAACAATAAAGAAGAAAAAAGAATTGAAGAAAGGGATAAAGGAAGGACATATATATATAACTAAGTATCAGAAACTGTGAGTAGAGGATAACAAGAATAATGAAAAAGGGACACATACCTACAAATACTTTGATGTGGGTTGCGGGGGGACCACGCAAAGAAGATGGTAGGTCAAAAACTTCAAGGGGTAAGCAGGATGTGGAAAGGGCTACATGATACGAAATATAAAATGAGGGCGCACAGATACAAGGGAGTCATTTCTATAATAAAAAAGGAATATCATGAAGGTTAGACATTATTTATAACAATTTATAACATGCACAAACTTACAACATGACTTAATTTCTAAGAAGTGGCATAAAATGTTTATACAGAATATTAGTCTAAAAATAGAGAAAAATTACAGCACTATGGCATAAGACTCTTTAAGGCCTAAGTCATTAAGTATAGAGAACCCATGCAAAAAAGTGTGTCTCAGTCATTTTGAGGAAAAAGGCAATGCATTAGTACCCATAGTCTCTGCTTTGTACGCTGCAAGAAAAGCTTGAAGGTGAGAAAAATCTTTGTAGGTTGTTGTTTTGTTTGCCATATGTGACCTTGAAGAGAAGCGAGCTCCCATACAGCATAGAGTTGGTCTCATATTTAAAAATTCTCTTAGACGATCTGCAGTGTTCTTAGCATAGACCTGTGAAACGAAAATGTTATGACCTGACCATCAGATGCACTTAAGCTGTTTATCTTTAGATGTAATTTGCATTAGCTCTTTATATTCTAGAAAATAAAGTATGACACCTCTTGTTTTTTTGGAGGCGACAGAGGCAAAGGGTGACTGACCCAATCTTTGGGCTCGTTGGATGTTGAGCGGTGCGCCTGCTGGTAACTTCAATAATTGTGGTAGAAAAGTTTTAAAGAACAAGATAGGATTTGTTCCCTCTGAACCTTCAGGAAGTCCGTAAATACAAACGTTATTCCTTCCTTTACGATTTTCAAGGTATTCCACCTGCTTTTGTAGAGAAACTACATGTGTTTGTAAGATATTCACTTTGAAAGAACTCTCATTAAGGTTAGTGACTTGTTCCACTGTAGAAAACCGTTCCTCAATGCACGACCACCTATCAGCGAGATTTTGCAATTTAGCTGTGGTTTCCACCATAAAGGGGTGCAAAGCTCTAATTTCATCCAACAGAAGACCCTTGAGATGGAAGGAGGAGATTTTGTGGGAGAGGATAAGTATTTTTTAAGTAATTTAATGGAAGCTTTGCCTGTATTAAGTTGCTCAGAAATGCCTTGTACTGTTGAAGAGAAGGTAGAGCTTCCAGGTGATGTAGAATCTTCCATATCAATATATGGTGACACAGTAGCAGAGTTTTAGAAATCTAAGGCCAGATGTATAAAAAAAGCCTTTTGTGAATCGGTAATAGCGAATTTTAAGAAATCGCTATTTCGGATTCGCAAAATGCTATGTAACATATTTGCGATTCGGTAATAGCGATTTCTTAAAAATCGCAAATGCTATTACCGAATCGCAAATAACGATACAGCCCCCATTCGCACCTATGGGCCTGTAGGCCCATATTTGCGATTTTTTTGCATTTCTCAAATAGCGAATTCCTAAATGGAATTCGCAATTGTGGAAATGCAAAACCCCAGGGTGCTGGGGGCCTAAGGCCCCCTCTGCTGCACCCCAAAACGTTTTTTTTGGACATGTAAGGCGCACACATGCCAAAGGGGCATGTGTGTGTTACATGTCAATTTTAAAAATGCATTTTTACTGCATTTTTCAAATTTGCACATGGTTACCCCCAAGTTTTAGTTGGTGGTAATTACGATTCCTTAATGCCAAATTCGCATTAAGGAATTGCTTGATACATGTGGTTTAGAAATCCCAAATAAGGATTCCTTATTTGCAATTTCTTATTTAGAGAATCGCAATTTGCGATTCTCTAAACGGGCTTGCAAATTTAAGGAATTGCTATTTTAGCAATTCCTTAAATTTGCGTTGTCATAAATACTGAAAGGCATTTTTGCATTCGCAAACGGGCATTCGCACCTTTTGAGAATGCAAAAAGGCTTGATACATCTGGCCCCTAGTTGTGAAGTGTCTGAGAGGTTTGTTTAAGATAATTTAGTTTGTTCAAGTTTTAAAAGTTGCTGTGTAAATGCTATCATATTTATATCACACACTGTAGAAATGGAAGGTCAAAACAGGGAACGTCCTCCACCGCAATAGCTCAGCCGCAGAGTTATTTATCATAGAAAACGGTGAAGATCAAGTAATTAATTAGAATTAGTAAGGGCAAGTAACATGCAACATCTCCATTCAAAATGGCAGGTGCATCTGAGGTGATAAGCGCTTCACTGAAAGAAGCGTGAAATAATCATTTCAAGGGCCGCAAACACCTCCAAAGGTTAGCAGGGGACGTTTAAATTATGTTGAGAGGCATCTCCAGCCCAGGAAGCAGCCTCAGTGGTGCCTCAGTCCGCGCCGCTCCTCGGAGCTTCAAATGACTGCAGCCATCCTGATCAGGCATCAAGCCACGCCCCCCCAATCTGTCTCTGAATTACGAAATTTATGTTAAGTGTAAATATGTTGATCAGATCAATCATTCTTCATCATATGCTTGCTTTAGCCCTCTTCCTGGCTTTAATCAGAATGCTTCCCCTTGAAACAGTTAGAAATATTACTTAAATAGGAGAGTGTCATATTACATTGAATGATGGTTCCCGGGTGAAAGAAGAGAGCCCTTGCTATAGTTTGAACTGGGCGAGGGGGCTTTTAGAACAGGACAACTACGGATTACAGATCAGAGGTGGTATGAAATGAGTAGCCTAATCTATGTACATTTTCTGATTTAAACCGGTGGTCATGAAAAGTAACTGGTATGTTCAGATGTGTGGCCAGCAGTGATGCAAAATTTGTTGCAGAATTTTGTGATTGCAAGCAACTGGCCACCTGACTGAATGTGTTTGTTTGGTATTGTATCCTTGATGTTTGAGCTGAGCGCTCAATGTGGGCACACCCAAAAGCCAGTCTAGTTATATTGATAGAGTCAATCAATGGGTACTCTTACATTATTATTAACTTTGAAAAGAAGCATTTTCTTTTTGTTCTTATTAATTCCAACACTAGATGTGCATTTGCATTTTTCTCCAGGCAAATGCATACCTCATACTGGTCAAAGTAATATACAATTCCCTAACTTGGAAATTGATACAATTGCTCCATTGTTTACTGGAAAAATATACAGATATTTCAGTTGTAATTACTGAGCTTTAAATATGTTTCTCTTTTGCAAAGAAGAGGACGATGAAGATTTATGTATCTGTAATAACCCCCATGTATCATGAATACCGAAATAATCTGAAGGGATTGGGTCCATAATGAGCTAATGACCCTTCAATCAGCTCTCTGGGCGGTGATTTCCATCATTCAAAATACATCAAACATATATCTTCCTCTGGCACAAATGGAATTTTTGAATATGCATGCATTAATGGTTGTCACAAATGAAATTTTAGATAATACATGAATCAATTGTTGTTGTTTAGAACAATTCCATGAATATTTGATTAGACACAAATTTGATAGTGATCATCTACCACATCCAAATGTCCTGTCCTGGTCCAAGGAGCCTGTTGAAATATAAAGGAATACTAAGTAAATTGAAGAGATTAGCAATAACTTTATCATTAAATGAAGTTCTGCTAATCTCTTAAAAAAATTAAGCATATATGGCTATCACTATGGACTTTTTGTCCAACTGGGAAAAATCTGTAATGCTAACTGTATTTTAGCAAAAGAGAGATACTTGGAGGATTATTTTGTTGCTCCGTGCGTAGCTGCTCTCATAAATCTTATTTAGTTTTGAGTGCGCAAAACTAGGAATTGGGCTCTAAAGAAATTCTGTATTGCAACAGTTTGTAAAATTAAACTGATAGCAACCACAAGGGTTATAAAGCCAATGTGATGAATTCAAAAAGAGATATTTGAACATTGGCATGTTGAGCACTCCATTGGAGAGAATGGAGTAGCTCCGGGCCTCTAATGGTTGGTAAAAGCCCGGAGCTCCAACATTCCAATGCTTGTCTTTCACCTCTGTTGCTGTGAACAAAGGTCTTGTGGAGCCTGAGGGGATTTTAAACCCCTCGGTCTCCATGAGGCCTTGTTTTACTAATTAGAACATTCTGCCTTTTAGGGGCGGAATGTTCTAATAGCCTTTTAGCCCTCCATAGCTGGGCTATACCAACTATGAAAGGCCTGCTCACTTGTTAAAGGGCAGTGTCTTTGGCTCAAGCCTTTAACACTGGAGCAGGGCTTTAATGTCCGATATAGTCCTCTACGGCAGGCTTAAAGGCTACATTGAGGAGTGCAAATTGGCAAATGTATTTACTATCTTTAAGAGACAAAAATGTGACAGTAGAGAGTGATATCTGGGGTTGATTCTTTGAAAAAGATGAGCCTGATCTTGCTATATATTAGTTACCATGCATGGTAAGCATTGATTGCTGACTTATAGAGGGGACATTTTTATCCATCAATAAATGTGTTTCCCCGCTTGCAAGGAGAGTGACTGAATATTATACTTTTTGAGATACAGGTATTGATTGGGTCCCTTAATAATTCACATGCTCAGGACCGTAACAGTCTTTCCACCACAGTCATAAAGTTTAATATTCCATTATGATTGCATCGGCTGAAGATATTGTTTGAACATGTCCATCACTTTAATCTGTTGGTCAGGATATAATAATCCCTGTTCAAAACAAATCCTTAGAAGCAGGGACAGGGTGGAACCCAAAAGCAGCCCTGGCAAAAATGTTCAAACCAGCCCTGCTCTCTTCCTCACTTCTCTTTATCACTCTGTCTTTATCCATCCTCTCTCTCTCTCTCTCTTTGCCCTTTCCAGTCTCTGCCCTTCTAAAAACAATCTGTGACCTCTCTCTCGCTCTCTCTTTCTCTCTCTCCGTAATTACCTTTGGGGAAAGTGAAAAAGGCACACGAAGAGGTCATGTACCTCTAAAACTCTTGGGGAAATAGCCAATGGGATAAAAAGCCATGCCACCTCTGCTTAGAACTGAGGTAAAAATATTCTAGCTCCTAGCAATGATGAATATAGGGGATGCTGATGAATACTTCTTCATATTTTTAGAGCATTCTGTTGATGATTTGCCACAAAAATGGGATACTTGACTAGGCTCAAGTGTTTTTAGAGGCTAAAACAGGACCTACAGCATATAATGGCTCTGAATTTGATAAACGAGAGGGAAGGACACTAAAGAATGATGCTCTTGATTGTTTTTTAAAATTTATTTTGTCAACTCCTTTGATAAGGTGGAAGAAAGAGATTGTGGTTCAAGACTCAAGCCCTATATATGAAGGCAATACTATTTTACTTTGTACAAAAATTACATGAATCTACTTGGGTACAAATACAACTTTGTGTTTGGTTGGAATTTACCCTCTGGTTACAAACTAGCATTGGAATTAGCCAGATATGTATCTTGGCCCATTCTTTATTTAGCATATACCTGGCTAAACTATTAGCAATAATCAATAGTCAATCGCTGCCCTGCTAATAAATGCAGTGAAAAATACTGATTATGGCCTATGTTGTTGACCTCATTGTAATGGATAAGTCTGAAATTGGCTTACAGTGATCTTTGGATTTTATTTTACAGTACTGCAAGGAAAAAAGTCTAAAGAAGAACATAACAAAAAAAACAAAAGAATGTTTTTTTGCCAGGCATTCTCACAAACTAGTCGGTTTGTTGAAGGCAGATTTCTAGAAGAAAGTCAAACATGTCCACTTAGGAATCACTCTCTCCTCAATTCTGTCTTGGTTACCACAAACGATATGTCTAAAAGATCAAACCCAAAAATCCAGTGGGGCTCTGACAGCCCACTCCTTATTATGGGAAGAGAAACTCTCTGTAGGAAATTGGGGTATTAATTGTGTGGCCTGCACAAGTAATAGGTCCACAATCCCCTAACTGGGAACCAAGCACCCTATTGTAAACTTGACTCTCTCAGGGTACCGAGGGAGAGCAGGCCTACTCTGGAGAAATGGGGTGAGCCAGTAATCACCATTCACTGGTACAAACTAATAACACTCAATAAATGATTGTCCAGTCAGTACAATTTCTTTAGAAAACGCAAAGTACATTTATTACACAAACCCACTACTAAATACTACATTTACAAATATTTCCATTGGCAGATGAAAACCATAGATACCATTGTTTATTCACTTTGGATCCCTTAAAGAGGTTACACAAACATATCAAGTGAGTCTATTG
The DNA here is from genome assembly GCF_031143425.1 of Pleurodeles waltl. Lineage (NCBI taxonomy): Eukaryota > Metazoa > Chordata > Amphibia > Caudata > Salamandridae > Pleurodeles > Pleurodeles waltl. The sequence goes on from NC_090451.1 coordinate 368,486,490, forward strand.
GTTTTAGCGGACACACAGTTTGTACAAATGGCTATACTGAAAGGCAGAAGTAAAAGCAGTTTTACTGTTCTTCATTTGATTGTTCTTCATTGCTGTGCTCCTCTTAATTTAATTCCTTTTAACTGGGGAATTTGAAAGTCAGAAACTTGCACATTGAAGATGGTGGAAACAGACTGCTTTTAGTTTGTGGGAGAATTTTAACATGAGAAACTGCTTGAATTAGCAGTCTTTATATATGGGGGAAAGTGACTTATTTTAATTTGTGGGGAATTTTTATGCCAGAATTTACTTGAAGTAATAGGTCTTGAAGGTGCACTTTGATTATGGGGGGAATCTGACTTAACTGACCATCTAAAGATTGCTTGAGGACAAACTACCGTAGAGCTGCCAGATAGGTCGGCGCTGTAGTGGTTGGACTTGTCTTACATAAAAGATTGTAGGGCAGAGAGTGCATCGTTGGCGCACCAATGGCACACCTAAGGCAATCCTGACCACGCTCGTCCATGCCCTACCGAGTCCGGGGGCCAGGAACTCTGCCGCTGGCCCCCCTACTCAGTGATATACTCTAGGCAACAACTAATGCACTTGAGAGGGATGGAAGTAGATAGGTGCCTCCATTCTATCAATGTGACTGAAGGTATCTGTTTCTGTAAATATCGTTCCTATACTCTTCCGTCTGCCTCTCCTTCAGTTTCACCTGCCGATACCCTCTCCCCTCAGAAGGTTGGGCAGAAAATGGTCTTATGAAATTGTTGTTCCCTCCCATGTGTTCTTCCTCACTGAAACCTGGCTCCATGAGCAGTCTGGACCAGATTCCGGGCCAGATATTGTCCAGGCCTTACCGCCTGAATATTATATTGTTCACAGGGAAGTTAGAAACAGGGGACGGCTCGCCATCCTTCTAAATTCCACCCTTTCATGTACTACAGATTTGCTTCTACTCACGAACTGCGAAAGTCTAATTTATTCCATCTCCCTCTCTCACACTTGTACATTCTCCTGGGTCATCATTTACTGTCCCCCTGGCCCTGCAGGCCATTTCATAAAGACATTACCTGAGGCCCTCGCCAGCCAGGCTACTAAGAAAACCTGTTTCATGGTCCCGGGAGATTTAAATCTACATTTGAATGAGCCCTCCGATACTCAAGCGGGCAGCTTCATGTCCGACCTTGCCACTATCCATGTTAAGGGACACTTATTAGACCCTATTTTTCTAACAACCCTCAGCTACAGGTGCTGGATCTCCTCCCTATCTTGTGATGAGACCACTTTCTGGTTCGTATGGACCGTCTGATCCTGGGCCAGATTGAACCGTCTATGAGTCTGACCAGGGAAGACCATCATTGGTACCAGTTTAACCCTAGAAGCTGGGAACATGTGCTCAGGAATACACCCCTCCTGGGCCCTGAGCCCAAAATAGCCCATCTTCAGATATCCGAATGGATCAACGACTCCCTTGATCAAATGATCCCACAAAATGTAGTCACACACAAAAATAAAAGTAAGAGAGATCTGAAAAAACTCTGTAATACTGCAGAAAGGCAATGGAGGAAGAACTATGGGGAACACAAAAAAAATACTGGGAAACAGTCAGGCCTACCATGCCGAGATCAGATTAGCTCTGGCCCCCTATTTTGTAATGTGGATCAATGAGGCAGCTAACAAGCCAAGAGAGATCTTTCATATTACCAAATCCTTGCTTGAACTTGCTTCCCAAAATCCACCAGTGGAATCCTCAAATGACAGATGCAATGCATTAGCAACTTTCTTTAAAACTAAAATATCTGACATCTATATCTCTTTTCAAGAGGGGGAGGATAATCTCACTAGCAATCATGTTAGTACAGAGATGGGCCCTGCCATCTTCTCAGAATTTTCCCTGCTGATGTTGCAAAATTTGGTTGCACTTTTTAGCAAAATTAAATCTGGTTCTCCATTTGACCCTGCTTACCCCAACATCTTAACCATTGGAGCAAAAAACATTTTCTCTATCCTGCTTGAGATGGTTCCCCTAACCCTGGAGAAGGGATTAGTTTCCACAGATTTAGAAACAAGCCGTGGTAAAATCCCTGCTTAAAATGCCAAATCTTGACCCCTCATTACCTGAAAATGTTTGCCCGATCTCCCTGCTGCCAGGCCTAATTAAGATAACAGAAAAAAAATTCAGTAGCCAGTTGTCAGAATTTATTGAGGCCAACTCCTTCCTCCACCCTACTCAAGTTGGTTTTCGGCCTAAATACAGTACTGAAACTGCTCTTTTAGCAGTAGTGGAAGATGGGAAAAAAAGATTAGATCAAGGAGATATGGTCACTATTATACTTCAAGATGTCAGCACGGCCTTTGATACCGTGGACCACAGATTCTTCTCCACAGGGTCCACAAGGCCGGGATCGCAGGAAATGCACTGGGTTGGTTCGTGTCCTTCTTGACTGATAGATCTTTTCAGGTATTTGATGGGTCCTGCTCCTCTGATATCCTCCCGGTCACCTTTAAGTTCCGCAGGCCCCACCCTGTTTAATATGTATCTGAAACCACTTGCGTACATCATAACCCTTTTGGGATGTCTTTAGTCTCTTATGTAGATGACACTTAGCTATTTTTTATCTGACTCTAGTCTTGAGTTCTTTTGTAGCCACCTTGGAACGGTGTCTGGAGAAAGTGGCCGGCTGGAAGAAGAATTCTTCCATTTGGAGCAGGCTCCTGTGTTGCGGCCCAGCGGGAATCTCCTGATGGCTGCGGCGGGAGTGCGGCCGCATTGGCTGTTGCGCCGCGTGGTGCGGCGCGAGCCGAGCATTCGGCTCGCGCCGCGCAGCGCGTTCCCAGGACGCGGCGCGCCCCGAGTCTTCTTTGTACAGCGCGAGGCCCCAGATATTATTTTGGGCCTCGCTCTGCCTTCTGTGGTGTCCCTGTTCTCCCCTGACCCCTCCTTACCTGTTTCTTTTTCTTTCTTCTTCTTCTTTTTCTTCTTTACTTTTTCGAGGCATTTTCTGTCCTTTCTTTATGTCTTTCCCCTTTCCCATGTTACCTTTTTCTTCCCAGCATTCCTTGGTCCCTATTTTCTATGGTTCCTGTTCTATTCTATCCTATGTACTTTTTCCCTATCTAAAATGGTGTCTTTTTACTTCCTGTTGGTCACTTCCTGTTTCTTTGTATATAAGGGCTCTGTTTTCTCCCTTTCCTTGCGCTGCATCACTTTCTGCTCAGATTGTGTCTTCGCTCCTGATTCTTAGCCTTCGGTTCTGAATCTTTTCAATTTTGCATTTACCTGCATTTTGTTCCTGTTTGATTCCTGGTTTTGTTTTCGTTTCAGGAATCCATTTTTTGGAGGTTTTTTCCCCTTTATTGGGTTTTTTTCCCTCTGGCACTAATTCTAAAGGGCACGGTCTGTTCTTGGCGTTTCCACTGCCTGCAGCACCGTGGCTACTAGAAAGAGTCGCCCCTTTCTGGGCCAAAGCCGAACCCTCAAGACCTACGCCACTAGATCTGCGGTTTCCAGGCGCCAGCAGCACGTGAGTCGTGACAGAATGCAGCGCCAAACCATTCCGACATCTTCTGATACTATGGATGACACAGTGGCGGCGGCTGCAGATCCTGATTCATCTTTTTTGACTACTATTCAACAACAAGCTCAGGAATTGCAACAATTGCGCAACGAGAATGCGGTCTTACGACAGGCTTTGGCCCTCCGCAGTGGCGATGTTCCGACTATCTCCGCCTCAACGCCTCGCTTCTCTGGTGAACCAACTAAACTGCGTGAATTCCTGGATGCATTAACGGTTTACTTCGCCTTCAGACCTAGCCAATTCTCTCATGACAGGACAAAGGTGGGATATCTTATTAGTGCATTATCCGGTCCTGCCTTGGCCTGGGCAACCCCGATGGTGTCATCCAACGATCCAGTATTGTCGGACTATTCTGCCTTCGTGACCCGCTTCAAACAAATGTTTAGTCGCCCAGGATTGGAAGCCTCGGCAGAGGAAGCATTATGTGATATCCAGCAAGGTTCCCAGGATGTCCTCCGATATATTACACGTTTCCGTCAATTAGCGGCAGAGACCACTTGGGTAGAGCGTACCCTGGTAACTTTGTTTCGCAGAGGACTTAAGGAAGAAATTAAGGATGAATTAGTACATTCCACCAGAGTTGAAGATCTTCGTGGCCTCATGGATCAAGCACTTTCCATCGAGTATCGTCTTCAAGAACGACGAATGGAGAAGAGAAGGAGTAGAGGAGCGTCTCAGCCAAGCTCTTCACGGATGTATCCACCTCATCCTGAGGAATCTCGTCCTCCTGCTAAAGATATAGAAGGGGAACCCATGCAAGTGGATACTGCTCGAGGGCCACTCTCTGCTAGTGAGAAGGAAGACAGACGGAAGAAGGGATTGTGCCTCTACTGTGGTTCTGCTGGTCACCTGCTTCGTACATGTCCTGTACGTCCACCTAGACCCTTGGGAAACGCCACCTTCCGTCCTCTGTAAGAAGGGAGGGGACGGGATCATCGGCTATACCTTCTATCAGCTCATTCAACGACAATACAACTTACTTGTTCGTGTTACCAGTCATATTACAACTACCTGATGGCCGCCAAGAAAGAACTATGGCATTATTGGATTGTGGTGCTAGTGGTATATACATGGATAAGACATGGGCCACTAATCTGCAAATTCCCACTCAACCCAAAGACATTCCTGAACAAGTACACACCGTGGATGGATCTTTAATATCCTCAGGTCCAGTCGATACTACGACCTTGATGTTAAATTTACAGTTTGGTAATCATCAAGAACACCTCTCTTTTGATCTCATTTCATCTCCCAACCATACCATTATTCTCGGAATTCCATGGTTTACTAGACATAACCCATATGTGAACTGGGTAACCCGGACAATTTCTTTATCCTCACAGTTTTGTCAAGAAAATTGCTTTGCTTCCGATAAATATTGGTCACCAAACAGATTAACACCTATGAAGAGTACTACGGAGTATTCCATCAACACTGTCCAAGGGGTTCCTGAACATTATTTAGAGTTCCAAGACGTGTTTCAAAAACCATCCAGACCTGTATTACCTCCACATCGAGAGTACGATTGTGCTATTCCTTTGGAACCTGGAACAGTCGTCCCCTTTGGGAGGATGTATTCTCTCACGAAACCTGAAAAGGAAGTTCTTAAGGAGTATCTGGAGGAAAATGTACAGGGTGGTCTCATTGTTCCATCATCTTCTCCAGCAGGGGCTCCTCTCTTTTTTGTACCTAAGAAGACCAAAGATCTTCGTCCTTGCATAGACTTTCGAGGCCTAAACAAGATAACTATAAAGGATCGTTATCCTTTGCCCCTCATTAAGGATATTTTAGAGGCAGTCAGAGGGGCTCAATGTTTTACCAAGTTGGATCTTCGGGGAGCTTACCACCTTTTACGTATAAAAGAAGGAGACGAGTGGAAAACAGCATTCAGGACACCGTTCGGTCATTTTGAATATAAAGTCATGCCCTTTGGTCTTACAAACGCTCCTGCTATATTTCAAAGGTTTATGGACTCAATATTTTCCGATCTCTTGAACCAGACACTCGTAATCTACTTGGACGACATCCTTATTTTTTCCAGACACCCCGAACTCCATTCTTCTCATGTGAAACAAGTCCTTCACAGACTCCGAGCACATCAACTATTCTGTAAACCCGAAAAGTGTGAGTTCGATAAGACGGAAGTCAAATATCTGGGTTATCATTTAAGTTCCACCGGCATAGCTATGGACCTAGAAAAGGTACAAGCAATTCTAGAGTGGCCTTCTCCCTCTTCTATCAAAGAAACACAATGTTTCCTAGGATTAGCAAATTTTTACCGACAGTTCATTCAAGACTTTGCTAAACAGACCAGCCATATAACCCATACCTTAAAGAAGGAAAATCTAAAACAGGGGTTTGTCTGGACCAAGGCGGCTGAAACAGCTTTTCAAGAATTAAAGAAGGCATTCACTCAAGCTCCCATCTTGAGACATCCAGATACCAATAAACAGTTTATCGTAGTTACCGATGCTTCCGAAAAAGCTATTGGAGCAGTCTTGCTTCAACTTCAAGAAGATGATGGTCTTGAACATCCTGTTTTCTATTTGTCCCATATTCTCTCTTCAGCTGAACAACATTACTCTGTACTAGAAAGAGAGTTGTTAGCTCTGAAGACAGCCTGCATCGAATGGAGACAGTTTCTGATGGGATCCAAGGAGCCTTTCGAGGCGAGAACAGATCACCGTAATCTGCAATGTCTACGTAATTTTGTATGCCAAAATAGTCGCCAGGCGCGTTGGGCCTTTTTCTTTAGTCAGTATGACTTTTACATCACCTATATTCCTGGATCTCAAAACATTCTGGCTGATGCTCTGTCTCGACGCTATCCAGATTGTACTCCTTCCCCATCTCAGTTTCTACTGGAGCCTAGTAAGATCATTGGAGTTGCTCAATCTTTTCTGGATGAGGTACAACTGGAGTATTCCAGCCTGTCTAATAGCGAAATAGAGAAATTAAGAACCTTTTTATGCAAGAAAGAAGGATTCTTTTTTCATCAGAAGCTGTTATTCCTCCCTACTAACAGAGTGCGAGACAAAGCATTACAGATGTGCCATGATTCACCGGTTGCTGGACATAGAGGTATTAAGGCCACACAAGAACTTCTTTCGCGATCTTTCTGGTGGCCTACCTGGAAATCAGATGTCGAAAGATATGTTCAGGCTTGTCCAATATGTGCCCAAGTCAAGATTCCCCGTAGCAGACCTGCAGGATTGCTACAGCCTTTGCCAGTTCCACCAACGCCATGGCATACTATTTCCACTGACTTTATGTGTTCACTTCCGCCATCAGCTGGAAACCAGGTTATCATGGTCACTGTTGATTCTTTCACTAAGATGGCCCACTTTACTGCTCTAAAGAAATTACCAACATCCCAAGAATTGAGCCAGATATTTATCAACCATATTTTCCGTCTCCATGGACTTCCACATACCATTGTGTCTGACAGGGGTCCCCAGTATATTTCCCGGTTTTGGAAACATTTTTGCAAGACACTGAATATCAATATAGCACTATCATCCGGTTTCCATCCTCAGACCAATGGACAAACTGAGCGTTTGAATCAAGGACTAGAACAATACCTTCGTTGTTTTTGTAATTCCACCCAAAGCAACTGGAACACTTATCTTCCTATTGCTGAATATTCCTACAACAATTCTGTCCATAGTGCCTCCAAGGTCACTCCCTTTTTCTGTTCCTATGGCTATCATCCAACCTCTTTTCCTACTGCTCCTCAATCTACCTCTCCTCTGCCTGCCATTACATCTTTTTCCAAACATCTCCTGCAACTCCATAAGCTCATTAGATCTAATTTATTGCACACTAAGAGGTATATGAAGAAGATCGCTGATAAGAAACGTGGACCCACTCCTGATTATCACCCTCAGGATAAAGTCTGGCTTTCTTCCAAATTCTTGCCCTCTCGTCTTTCTCTGAATAAGTTCACGCCTCGCTATTATGGGCCTTTTCGTATTCTTCAGTTGCTCAATCCTGTCACTGTTCGTCTTCGCTTGCCTCATACTTGGAAAATTCATCCGGTCTTTCATGTATCCCAACTCAAATCTTATGTCCCTGATCCTTTCTCTCGTCAGTTTCCTTGTCCTCCTCCTGTGTTGGTGAATGATGTCCCTGAATATGAGGTTCAAGAAATTTGTGACTCTCGCCTTTTTCACCAGCGTCTTCAGTATTTGATTCACTGGAAGGGTTATCCTCTTAGTGAATGCTCTTGGGAAGATGCTTCTTCTGTTCACGCCCCTCTTTTGATTTCTCGTTTTCATCGTTTGTTTCCCTTCAAACCTGGACCTTCGGGGGGGGGACCTACTGTTGCGTCGCGTGGTGCGGCGCGAGCCGAGAATTCGGCTCGCGCCGCGCAGCGCGTTCTCAGGACGCGGCGCGCCCCGAGTCTTCTTTGTACAGCGCGAGGCCCCAGATATTATTTTGGGCCTCGCTCTGCCTTCTGTGGTGTCCCTGTTCTCCCCTGACCCCTCCTTACCTGTTTCTTTTTCTTTCTTCTTCTTCTTTTTCTTCTTTACTTTTTCGAGGCATTTTCTGTCCTTTCTTTATGTCTTTCCCCTTTCCCATGTTACCTTTTTCTTCCCAGCATTCCTTGGTCCCTATTTTCTATGGTTCCTGTTCTATTCTATCCTATGTACTTTTTCCCTATCTAAAATGGTGTCTTTTTACTTCCTGGTGGTCACTTCCTGTTTCTTTGTATATAAGGGCTCTGTTTTCTCCCTTTCCTTGCGCTGCATCACTTTCTGCTCAGATTGTGTCTTCGCTCCTGATTCTTAGCCTTCGGTTCTGAATCTTTTCAATTTTGCATTTACCTGCATTTTGTTCCTGTTTGATTCCTGGTTTTGTTTTCGTTTCAGGAATCCATTTTTTGGAGGTTTTTTCCCCTTTATTGGGGTTTTTTCCCTCTGGCACTAATTCTAAAGTGCACGGTCTGTTCTTGGCGTTTCCACTGCCTGCAGCACCGTGGCTACTAGAAAGAGTCGCCCCTTTCTGGGCCAAAGCCGAACCCTCAAGACCTACGCCACTAGATCTGCGGTTTCCAGGTGCCAGCAGCACGTGAGTCGTGACATTGGCGGCCGCCCGGCGGTCCAACCTTGGCAGGCGGCTTCAGCCGCCCGCCAAGGTTGTAATGACCCCCAAAGTGTTTTGACCATATTAGCATTATAATGCATTTTTTAAATTTGCAAATGCTTACCACCAATTTTTTATTTGTGGTAATTGCATTTCCTAAATGCCCAATTCGCATTTAGGAAATGCTTGATACATTTGATTTGGAAATCGCAAATAGGAATTCTCTATTTGTGATTTCCAACTTAGAGAATCGCAATTTGCGATTCTCTAAATGGGATTGCAATTATAAGGAATCACTATTTTATTCCTTAAAATTGCACTGTGAATGCCTTTCATACATCGTGAAAGGCCTTTTTGCATTCGCAAACGGCTGAATTTTGCAATTCGCACAGTTTACGAATGCAAAAAAGCTTGATACATCTGGCCCTTTATCATGTCACCACAGGGTTTGAGAAATAATTTGAAAAGGAGAGGGGGCTAAATTAATCCTTGTCAAACTCCACAGGATGCTGGACTGGGAACGGTTACATTAGGTAAGATCATGCAAGTTGCAGCAGTGAAACTGTATTATGCTGAAGTTGCACACCAAAAGACACACTCACCAGCATGTGGACCTATTGCTTCATTACTCCAAAGAGTCCTGTACAATTTGGCATTACACATTATCACTCATCTGTTGAAAATAATTCAGCATTTCAAGGTTCAAGACTGAATACATTCTCCTTGGTAGCTAATTGCACTCAAATCTTTGTTGCATCTGACTGGAGTGGGTGTTTTGATACCATTTGTACATGGAAAGGAGTACTGATTATAAAACAAACCACTTTTTCCACCAAAAGGAATGTTGTATTAAACCCTTCCAAAAGGTATTACACTCTGATGATGCGAGAGAGAAAGCTGGCTGGTAATCTTCCTTCTGTTCTCACAGGCAGATAACGGTCACTGCCTTGTGCAGGGTGAGCTATCTGAGCCAGTAGTTCAAATCTCTAAAACATTCTTCTAGATTTGAGACTGGTATTCATTCTGGCAAGGAGCATTCTACCTGTGGCACTGCAGTACCTCTTTCGACTCTGCATATACCTATGCCAACCTTTTGCGCACTGCTTTTTCCAAGGTGTAAGACTCTGGGAGAACACAGGCTGATTGTGTTCCTATTCATCAATGCAATCTGATAAAACTCTATCAAGGTAGTTGCAGCTACTTGACCTTGGGGTTACAGCAGGCTATGTTCTTTAGTGATAAAAGGCATCCACACTTAGTACCGGCAAAAATACATTCAGTGTTACTCACACGAGCACTCAACATGGTGGCACGAGTGTGGGTCCCTACTGCCCACCATTGCTACTGCTTACTGGTGTGATGTTACAGCAGTCTATTTATCATGTGAGCTGGATCCTGAAGAAACACCTGCGCCCCATCTCTCCCACGGACATAATTAGCTTCTGAAATTTCCAACTACGCTGAGCAGTAGAAGAACACAAGTCATAACTAACAAAAAAAACGTAACTACTTCAACAGTTAAAAAAGAGAAGGGCTTTGATCTAGAGTATATATCTTGCACATTGATAATGTTTCATATGTAAATCAAAATCAGGCGAGGATACTGTGTTGCAGAGAGACCAATGTTATCTATCGGGGTCGGCAAGCAATGAGCCTTCTGGATAGTGGATTCTCAGTCCCAATCTGAAAGTTCTGGAAAGGCTTTCCGGAAAAGCTCCACCACTAATGTTCTTGGCTCAGTGCCTTCTTGATTCTGCTGAACCCCCAGAATACGTACAATATTATGGTGTTGTCTATTTTCAGGATCCTAAACTTTAACATGTGGTAGACTTGGCCCTTTTTGCAGGATTATCTCCAAACTTTTTGCCTTATTCCTCCTATTTTTTCTGGCCTGTTTTTTTTGCTAACCAGTGCTAAAGTGCATATGCTGTTGGTCTAAAATGTATTGGTGATTGGTTTCTCTATGATTGGCATATTTGATTTACTATGAAGTCCCTAGTAGAGTGCACGGTGTGTGCCCAGGGCCTGTGATTCCAGGACCGGCTTAAGGGCGGTGCGAGCGGTGCGGCAGCACTGGATGCTGACCTGGATTGGGGAGCGCTGACCTCAGGGGGGTGTTGTGTTTAGCAGTGACTTATGAATCTTGCAATTTAAAAGCACCTGCTGAAACGTTTCTTGTGCGTCCAGCATTCAGAACACAATTAAATTGTGATCAATGTTCCTGTTAGGGAGAGAGGTGGAAGTATTGTCCGGCAGCTTTGATTTGCCATAAAGTAGCCTAAGGGGTTAATATGCCTTCTGCAAAGAACATAACTATATTTTATGTGGCTAGCTGAGTTGATTAATAAAACCAGTCTTTACAAATGCTTTAAAACAAATTAATGTATGTGAAAGGGGGGCTATGAAGAGATGAGGGGCACATTTGCCGGGTTGTAGTGAGTTAATCCAAGGGGTTATGGAGGGTGCCAAAAATGACTGTTGCACAGGATGCCTCCAGCGCTAAAGCCGGCCCTGTGTGAATCAAATGCTACTAGTGCGCCTGTAGCACTAATTGTGCCACCCACATGAGTAGCCCTGTAAATATGTCTCAGGCCTGCCTCTGTAGTGTCTGTGTGTGCAGTTTTAAACTGCCATTTCGACATGATGTGTCCACCCACTTGCCAGGCTAAAACTTTCCCTTTTATTACATGTACGTTACCACTAAGGTAGGCCTAAGTTAGCCCCATGGGCACGAAACAGGGTATTTAGAAGGTAGGACATGTAAGTATGTGTTTAACATGTCTTGATAGTGAAATACTGCTAATTTCGGTTTTCACTATGTAATTATCTATTGGGAGCAGATCAAGATATGGAGTTTGGGGCCTCTGAACTCTCAATTTTTCAAAAACGCTTTTTGGTGAAGTTGTTTTTTGAATTCTAGGTTTGAAAATGCCACTTTTAGACAGTGGACATCTTCTTGTTTAACCATTCTGTGCCTCTGCCCTATGTGGCATACACCTCTTGGTCAGGATGACAGTTGGGCTGTTTGTGCATTCACTCTAGCGCTAGAATGGTGGGAGGAGCTGACACTTGCACATGAATAGGGATGTGCCTTTCGTTACACAAAGCAGTTTCCAACCCCCTGGAGTGTGGCTGGGGTGAGGGCAGGAAAGGGTGAGTTGTGTGCACTACAAAGACTTCTCTTTGAAGTTTGCCTTCTTCAAATACAGAAATGGGTACAAGTACTGGACCTTTGACACCACATAGTTAGAATCCTTCTGGACTGAGGAAATTCGGCCAGGAAGAAGAGCTGGATGTTGAAGGAGGTACTGCCACTCCGTCTGTAGCTTTGTTGCACTGGCCTGCTGCTTGCTGCTTCTGTCCTGGGGGTAAAAGGACTGGACTTGGCTTTCTACATACTGCTTCAAAAGGTTCTCAAAGGGCTTGGACTGATCTTGCCTCCTGTTAAGAAGTCTCAGGGACCTCAAAGACTTCACCTACCAGTGCCTGGGCTCTCTTGCTGACAGTCCTTACTTGTCAAGTGATACCAAATCCAGTTCCTGGGCCCTTGGAAGTGAGTTCTGGTGCAACAAGGAAGAAACTAGGGCATTGAGATCCAGAACGACTTCAGGACTGGTGCCGCTCTCTGACTCTGCATTGCTGCCTGCACCAAAGCTGTGATCCCTGCTGAGTGCAATGACCATGACCTACAACGCAGGCCCGATGCCGCCGCAGTGCCGCCAAAGTTCTGCCACAGCGTGTATCCGGAGTGCCATGTCACTGATATCCGGGCCACCCGGCTGTGACTCTGCTGCAGTATCTGTGGCCCCACGTGGTGATTGCAACTCTGCGAAGTCGATGCCTTGCATCTTGACCCGCGTGGATTCATTGACCTCGCCTTGTCAGAAGGTACCGACATCTCGCCGCCAACACCACATCACTTCCTCTGCAACCGTAAGGAACCGACACTTCACCTCCACTGCCCAGCAGTGAGGAACTGATGCCTCACCTCCCCGATGGCAGTAACTAACCAATGTCACACCTGCTCCAGCGAAGCCTCACCTCCCTGACTCACTGCAACGTTTTTGTTTCCTCATCGTTTTCCAAGGTACTGTACCCGGGGTCCGTGCAACTCTGTGACCGGGCCTAACCCCCTTATGGGTGGCATCGGACTGTTGGAAACAACTCTATCAAGATGCTGTGGTAGCACAGGTTGGAGCTATTGTGTTTCTAAGCGCTGTACTAAGATTTAGGGGGTCATTATGAACACAGCGGTTTTCACCGCTGTGTTCATGCTGGCGATCTTTCCATAGACCGCCAGCTCCTCTGGAACCCCGCAGGCCTTATAATGGACATTCTGCTGGGCCGGTGGACGGAAACATTGTTTCCGCCCACCGGCCTAGCAGAATGCCTGGCCGGGACATTGCCGGCGGCTCCACATTGAGTCGCCGTCAATGCCTCTGTGCGGCGGGTGCAACTGCACCCGTTGAACAGATCGGCAGTGACCTGCGCGACGGGGCACTGCAGTGGGGCCCCTGCAGTACCCATGGCAAGTGCATGGGCAGTGCAAGGGCCCTCAACGGTGCCCCGGAGCACCCCTTCCGCCAGCCTTTCCGAAAGGCTGGGGGAATTGGGATCCTTATCCGAGGGGCAGGAGCGCTGCCCTGTCGGATAATGATGCCGTCCACCGCCAGGCTGCCTGTCGAAGGCAGCCTGGCGGTGGGTGAGGGCCGCCTATGGTGGCCCTCCCTGGCTTCTTTATGTGGCGGTGTGGGCCATCATGCCGGATGCCGGGATTTCCCGCCACCTCCGGCATGGCGGCCCACACCGCCAGGTTCATAAAGAGGGCCTTAATCTTTGAAAATTATTATCTTTAATTGTGTATGATGGATTTTTGTCATTTTTGTCTTGTTTTACTCAGATCATTATTGGTTATATTTCTAAACTGGTGTGGAGTACTTTTGCCATGTTGTCACCGTGTTACTGTGTGTTTGGCTACAAATACTTTATATATTGCCTCTGAGAGAAGCCTGGCAGCTCGTGCCAAGCTACCAAGGGGGTGAGCAGGGGTTATCTTAGCTGTGTGGCTCCCTTACCCTAACTAAAGTGAAGTCTCTACTTGGACAGGATGCAAACCACTGCCAACTAGAGACCCCGTTTCTAACAACATGTATGGTGCACAGCTCTGCATTGTGCACATCAACTGGACCCACCAGCTGACTCACTGAATCTTCATTCTCAGCAGTCCTGTGCTCTAGCTCTTTTATTCATTCAGCAATTTGGCTAACATCCTGTGATATTTGATTAATTGATGCCTGCATTTTAGGACTACAATTTTTGATCTCAGCACGTTGACTCTGGGATTTAGACTTATGCTCCTGTACAAGGAGAAAGATGTCCTTGAACGAAAGCTCCGATCCAACAGCTGGTGCTACGTTTGTAATGAGAAAAGGAACGGAACTTGAGGCGGGGAAGCTGCTGAGCGAAGGACTCCTGGGTATTCATACATACGTATTCCCAGTGTTACAAATCTGATTGGTGGGCTAAATTCGAGCAGTCATAGCAGGTTATGATATGCTCCTCTGGCCGGGGTTGAAGATGAGCAATGCTGCTATCGTGGTCCCGAACATTGCCATCTCTCTGAGATGATCAGGGACCCTTCAGGCACCAGGAATCAAGCCCACCACCTCTCTTTGTCACCAATGCATCATTATTCTCAACTTGCATCAACCTGCCTGTGATGGATTAAGTATTTTGCTTGGGATTGGAGCACAGAACTATCTGGGTCCTTATCTGACTCAGGAATTAGCAAATTTGAGGTCCAGTGCTTCCACTGCTGTCAGTCCAGGTGTTCGACCTAATAGCCTCCCTTTCTTCAGTGTGCCAATGTTCAAAGTGGGCATGGACCCATCTCCCATGGTAAATCCAAGTTAGTGAGATGCATTCTCAAGCCTTCGTCTGCACCTCTACTAATTCCGAACATCTGCGAAAATCTGCCATCACAGCCACAGGGTTGCCTCCTATTGGCTCTCCTCAAGGTGATCTAATATGACAAGGCATATGCTTGTCACAAGGAGAGGGAAGCTGTGGAATTTCTATCTTGTTGGTCAAGGAAATCTAAGCCGGAGGAGGCTCCCTTCCATCTTTTTAAGCAAGGGGCACAGGCGGCTGGACCAGAGGGGATGATAGATGGGTTGGCTGATAGTTCCGGACCCACTGAAGAAGCTGAAGTTGAAGTGGAGAGGAGTGTGGGTGCCTTTTTGAGGTCTATGGTGACAATTAGAAGTCCCCACCCCACTTTACATTCTTCTAAATTGTAGGATGTTTCAGTGTAATACAGTAGCATGTGCATTACTGAGATTTGATTTTGGGTAGGACCTCTCTCATTTATGTATTTTCTTGGGTTGATGTATACTTTTCTATCCCATTGGCCGTACTCTTCTTTTGGATTTATTGGATGATTATTTGTTATAAGGGGGTGGCCTTCCACAGGTCCAGTGAGCTCATTTTATGTCTCACTTGTGGTGGCTTTTCTGTCTTTCTTTTTTTGTTTTTTTTTGTGTTTGGCTTCTGGTGTTTGTTGCTTCTGTTTGTGGGAGGAGCAGATTATGGTCATTCTTCCACAAAAGCTTTTGAAGGGATAATTTTTCCTATGGAGGACCCTCTCTTGGGTCGAGAGGGTCATGTCGGGGAGAGGGTAAGCTAACCTAGGGAGTAGGATGGGGAGGGCTTCTGTTAAAAGTAAAAATCAAAAAGGGAGGATTACTTTAATATTTTCAAATACACTGTATAGAGGGAGGACGTCCTTTTCAAACATTGAAGGGTGCATGTTTATCGTTGATCCATAGCTCTGGTCTAGTGAGGTAGTGGGTTATAGGATTACATAGTCCTCTTGAAAGAAAGCTGATTAAAGAAACTCTAAGCCCTTTTCAAACCGAGAAGTCTGTGTTTCATGGAGAAGCGAGTTGCATTTAAGGATCAATCAATGGTTCTGTGGCTTGACTTTCAGTTGGGCTTTTTAACAACCCAACAGGTTTCAATTAGGAGCATTGCTATCCTCTTCAGTCCTTCCTGTTATGTTATGTTATGTTCAGTTAATTAAAATGGCACATGATAGACATGGGTGTTGGGCCACTGCACAGATTGAGGTCGATTCCATCTGTTTTACAATATGTGCTGCGTATGGCCAAAATCAAGATGATCCCTTAGTTTTTTACACAAATATGCTGGTGTGCCTGTCCTAGTCACGAGTTCTGCTAGTATTTGGGGATTTTAACTGTGTTCTCTATTATAAAACTGACATGATAAACGTCGGAACAACTCCCCGAATGAATAAGGTGCAGCAAGCAATCAGTGCACTGATGAGGGTTTACAAGTTGGTGGACGTGTAGGGAACATTTAAAACTGGCTATCCTGGCTATAGATTTTATTCTCATGTCCATAAACATTATTATTATTATTATTATTATTAAAGATTTATAAAGTGCATGGCTACCAAGAGGCATCCCAGCGCTGATGCAGGACCGTTAGACAGACAAAGTTGACAAACTATGAGGAAAAGAGAACAGTCTTAAGTTTTTTACAAAACTGAAGTTCCGAGTTCTCTAATCGAAGTTCCAATGCTAAGGAATTCCATAATTGGCCTGTTTTGAAAGCGAAGGACCTGACTCCCCAGCTGGCTTTATTAGCTCGAAAAGTATTAATCAGAGAAGCGGAAGAGGATCTGAGTGATCTCTGAGGAATATAGGGAGTTATATTATGCCTAAGAAAGGCCAGACCCCTCTTCTGAAGGGCCCGATGTATATAACAGGCAGCTTTGAACTTAATACGCTGTTCGATGGGGAGCCATTGAAGGGCATCCAGAGCAGCTTTGGCAGAGAGATGTCTCGGAGTGCCCATTAAGAGGTAGGCAGTAGCATTTTGCACCACCTGCAATCTCTTTATGACATAGCATGGTGAGCTAAAAAAAGAACATTCCCATAGTCCAGACAAGACAGTATCAAAGCCTGGACAATGAGCCTTTTGGCTGAGAAATGAAGAAATGTAAAAAGTTTCCTACAATTCCTCAATAGATAAAAACTAGTAGCAGCCACTTTCTTTGAGTGGCATTCCATTGTGAGGCCCTAATCCAGCCAAAAGCCTAAACCTTTTATGTTGTCTTTAGGCGACAGAGGGTCATTTAACCCACCTGAAAGTGAGGCGAGAGTCTTAAGACGAGAAAGGTTCCCTACCAGCATAACCTCTGTTTTCTCACCGTTTAACTTTAGTTTACTGTTAGCCATCTATCTAGCAACATCAGAAAGACAGGACGAAAGAGCGGCAGACTCTGAGCTGGTACCGGTAGAAAGGGAAAAGACCAATTGGGTATCATCAGTATAGGATACAAGGGACAACCCATGAGGTTCTACGACCTTTGCCAAGGGGGCCATATAGATATTAAAAAGCATAGGGCTTAAGGACGAACCTTGTGGGACCCCACAGGTCAGTGGAAAAGTATCAGAGTAAAATGTTTGATCAAGGACTTGAAAAGTTCTTTGACTTAAATATGAAAAAAGCCAGTTAAGACAGGTGCCCTCAATTCCTATCTGACAGACCTACGCAGAAGGATCTTATGATCTATTTGAATTTGTATTTAGTATTTATAAAGCGCGTTCCGGCCGAAGCATCGAAACACTCGAGAGAGAGAAATAGGTGACAAATTAAGTTAGTGGGGGAACAGCCAGGTTTCAACAAGCCTCCTAAAAGTCATGAAGTTTTGTTCCTTCCTAATAAACAAAGGGAGTAAATTTCAGCATTTAGCCGCTTCCACTGTAAAAGCCATATTTCCCCATCTAGATTTGTGAGTACGAGGGACCTGAATCAGAAAGGATCTTGTGGATCTAAGTTGATGGTTGGGCTTATACCAGCTTAGCCTGGAGGCAAGATAATTAGATCTGCTTCCATGTATGGCCTTATAAGTCAGACATAAGGTTTTAAACCTAATTCGATTCGCTACCGGTAGCCACTGCAGTGATTTCAGGCTGTCACTAGCGGAAGCCGAGCGCAGAAGATCAAGTATGAAGCGAGCGGCTGCATTCTGCATTAACTGAAGCTTTTTAAGTGATGGCTTGTCCAAGTTAAGCATTAAAGCATTACAGTAGTCCCACTTTGACATGACCAATGCTAAGATCTACAGTGTCAAAGGCGGCACGCAAATCAAGTAGAATGATTGCTGCATATCCACCAGCATCCACACGTCTTCTGGTGTCTTCGGTGACAGACAACATTATTCATGCATCGATTATGGCCTCGCCCCACCTGGTCTTACATATAACCTTGAGATAGAAGTTGGTCCTAAATTAATTTTGGACCATAATGCCATTATTCTCTCTTTTAAAACTGGGCAGATACCAGAAAGAATGACTTTCTGCTCATTTGAAGGCCGATTTCTCTTGGTTCATGAGTATATTAGAATAGTGCCTACATTTCTGGCTGAATATATTCAACATAATTTGGGTTCTGCCTCTATTTCAGTGGAATGGGACACTCTAAAATCATGTACCAGGGGAATTACGATAAAGTATGTGGCCAAAAGGAATTGCAGGGTACCGGGTAATTAAGAGCAGGATATAGACAAAGTGGCAAGGCTTGCAAGAGAGCTTGCCACTGCGGTTCTTTCCAAAGATCTTAATGAATGAGACTGTTTTTATCAGACTGTCGAGTGTCGAAGTAAGATCGGGCATTGTGCTCCAGAAAAAAGCTGCTGCTGCTTTTATGCGGAAAACAGGCAGGACTATGAGTTTGGGGAATAGATCGGTAATATCCTAGCCTTTAAAAGTAAAGGGGAAACTAATTTAGACTTGCATTGACTTGGCAAGGACATTTGTCATTCTCACGCAATTTTGCTTGCTTTATCAATCTCGGTACAGGGAGAAAGGCAGTGATGATCAATATCAAAGTGAGCTAAGTAAAAAGTACCTAATGTCTGTCAGGATCCTTTGCCTTGATCACTCACAATCTGATATGCTGTGAGTGGGGAATTACAACACACGAATTCATAGATGCAATTGCCTCGCTTTACTTGGGAAAAGCAGTGCATCAAGATTGAGTTCCTGCTGAGTTCTGTTTTGTTTCTACTTCTTGACCCAATTTTTCAAAGTGCCGACTTAGGGCATGGATCTCCAGAATCATGGAAATTCGCCATCATAGATGTCTTTCTTTAAAAAGAGATGCCCCTGTGGAGCCTGGTGCATCCCGGCCGCTCTAATTGGTTGGCAAGGGTTATTAAATCAATTGTGAACATGCAGCTGCATGGCTTTGTTCGAGGCAGGAAAATCACTATTTACACTAATATGACAATAAATATCCTTCTTTCACATAGCAAATAATATGCATAGTGCGGCTGGTATGATCCTCTTTGATGCTGAGAAGGCATTTGATAGGGTTTCTTGGCCTCATCTCTGGGAAGCTCTGGTGAAAATGCTGAGAATGAGGTTTAGTGCAAAATTTCTGCATCATGCCGTAATTTTTATCAGAAACCTTATGAAAGGGTAATTATTAATGGAAAATTTCCCTGGCATTTGAGATCCAACATGGCACCCGGGAGGGCTGTCCTCTTTCACCGTTACTTTTTAAAATGTGTTTGGAGTCTTTTTTATCCTGCATTCTTAATCATGAGTTGCTGTTATCCTTCAGCTCTCATGATGTCAAGTTACAAGTGACATCCTGTGCAGAAGATGTGGCTAAATATTCAGTTAATGTAATTTCAGTTATCGCCTGACTGAACAGGAGGCATTTTAATATGGCATGGTGTCTGTATACATGAAGAATAAAAACAAGACCCAGATTGTATTGAATCATTCCAATCCTACTAATGATTTCTATGTTACTCCCTCTGCAACTTGTTTAGGTATTGAAATATCAGATAACATGCAAGAAGCTTTTAAACTCAATTATGAGACTCTTCTTACAAAAAGTATTGCTTTATTAAGAGTTTGGCATCAATTACCTGTATATATTACCAAGCAGTGCAATATTATTAAAATGAATGTATAGCTGAAGATCTTATATGTGTTTCACGCCGTACCAAGTTGTGTCCCCAGTTCCTTCTTCAAACTGTTTGACTGTGCTATTAGCAGCTTTCTCTGGGGGTACCAATAAGCAAATGTGCTTAAAAATGGCTGAAAACGGTACAGGAAGAGGGAGGGTAGTCTCTATCAGATTTTGAACAGTATTTCTAGGCTGCCTTCAGAGAAGTTATTTGCTGTCTGGCCTCTGATGCTGGTGATCCTAATACCCTACGTATCTATGAAATTGGCTTAGGGATCAAAGTTTGTGCCTGTTTCGCTAGATGTGATCCCAACTACTTTAAGAGGCTTTGATTGAAGGTTATCCAGGATGGTCATAAAGGTAAGTTTGATCAAAATCATCCATATGTACAGGTACATAGAAACCACGCTTTCCTGCCCATCTTTCATGATTTTGTTTTTCGACACTGGGATTGATTTGGTCTTAAAGTTATTGGTCAGTTTTTTGCAGACAGTTCAGTTCACTCTTTTTCTGATTTACAGGAAGTGTTCCCTCTTCTCCCCAAAAGCTTTTTAAAGAATCTTCAGATACAGGATTATCTTCATCGGAGGGCTATTTGTATCGCTGGAGAACGAACATTATTGGACTTAATGTGCAAAGGAACAGATTGGATCAGTATCCAGAGGTTTTATACTTGTTTCAGTCTAGGGAGCATGACTTGCAGTTATTGACTACAAAATGGTCTGGTCAATTCAATAAGTGATCGATGGCACCATGATATCTCAGTTTTTCGCAATATCCTCCAGTTATTTCATATCAGCCAAGCCTAAGCTACAACAATACAAGACTATTGCACTTCTTTGCTACACACCTGATTGATTGGCAAAGTGGGAGGGGACACACTGGGGCTCTAGGTGAAGTGAGCTGGCGGCAAGTATTGTTCATATGTTTGCAAGCTGCACTCAAATCTAAGCCCACTGGATGGATATTTGCCGATAGCGCTCATAAACTCTGGTTTCAGGTAGAATTTGATATTGTGAATATCATGCTCTCTTTAGAGTTGAAGACGCAACAGAGCAGTATGCCAGCTCTATTTCTCTTTATCATTGTCACCAGGATTTGCCTGGTGCATAAATGAGAGTTAAGCTTCCACTCACCTTCGATAACTGGTTAATTACAATGGCTGCACTGAAAATAAAAGGTGATTATGGTTATTCAAGGTTGTGAAATACTTGGTGACTTCTTTTTCCTGGGAACTAAAGAAGAAGCCTCTATTGTTTCTAGTTGTGGGGGGCTTTTGCTGATAATTCCAGTCTCTGATTTGATATTCTGAGGGCTTGAAGTATTGCACTGTAATGATCTGTAATTTATTTTTTAAACCGGGATACTTGTATCCCATTTGTGGTGCATGTTGATCCTCCCGTAATAAAAATCAAAATGTAAAAAGTATTTTATAATAAAACAACTTCATATTTCTAAAAACCACGCACGTGTCAGATCATCCACCAATGCCAAGAGGTTGTTAGGGCTGGATCAAGCAACACACATTAGCATGGCTAGAATTAGCTAACGTTTAACCATTTTGCCTGTCACCCCAGCAGTCCCAGCATCAACCATGCTCCAGCGAGTGTGAGGGATGGCTGGCGCTGGTGATGAGGACACATGACACATTTACAAGCAGAGACTTTGTCCACCAGTACTTCCAGACCACAAGTCAGGCAAGATGCCAGAACCTGAAACATTGTCCAAGCGTCCATCAGAAGAAAAGAAATGTCATAGTCACCATAATTTAATAATTTTAGAAGAAAGCAATACGTGCTTACCTCATGACATCTTAAAGATAACAGCTCCTCTCTAAGGAAGAAACAGACACGAACCATCCATTTATTTGCCTAGGTTAAACTTAGGCATCCTACAAAAAGATCAGTTTGTATATTTAAAAGAAAATAATAAAAATGGCAATACCGTGTCATGTATCTAACAAACCATTCCCTTGGTGTACTATGCTTAATAGGTGTATGGGTTTGTCTCGGGTCCTCTGTTAAATCACAGCACAATGTAATATACTGTATACAAATATAATCTTATTCATAAACGTATAATATACTTTAATAGGATCTCTTTGTTTCTACAAAATTACCATAATGGATATTTATTATGGTGTTACGTTTTCTGTTCTGTAGTTTCTCCAAAAGTTAAAGAGAAACGTGCAAACCTTGGACTGGGGTGAAGTAAACAACTTTCCTTTTTAATTTGATTAATTTTCCAGACATTTTCTTTCCTTTTTTCTTTTCTGCAAACCTGCTTACAGTTATGTCGATGCGTTGCAGCAGCAGACTGTTGCTAATTCATCAAATTGACCTTCCTTCCTCTGCTCAACAATGCACTACCTTCTTTGCAGTAAGAACAATTGTGCACAGCTTTCCGTGTGTTATCAGTAATCTGAACAAAAGCCAAGGGCGTCGCTCTACGGTACAATCTATCACTGTGCAGAGCAAATAATAGAGACGAGTATATTCTCGCACCTGTATATGCATTTCCTGCTGAACGATGTGAAAGAATTCAAGGTGGACGTCTTCTAGAAAGGATATTTTTAATGCACACGCCTCATTATTAATCATACTTTTATGGGATCAGAGCCATTCATTTTATTGAGATTTGATCCATTTTTGCTACTGGATTGGTAATTGCATTGGCATCCTCGTTTCAGACACGCATTCTCAGAAAGCTAATTAAATGGGGCTTGTTTTTGTCTCAGGCACACTTTGTGCCCTAAATAATCCGACACGACTGGATGTTAATGGAACAAAAGTGCATGGTATTTACATGATGCAAGTACACTGTAATTAAGAAGATAACAAGGCAGCGGATCAAAAAAATTAATTAGTAATCAGTCAAGAAAGGTGCAGGAATTGTCCGACGGCATGACAAATACAAACTAGTTTGGCCCTTCATTCAAAAACATGGGAGAATGTCAGAAAACTTCTCGCCACTGATCACTCTCAACTTCATCTTGTCAGATCAGCAGACAAAAATTAAAAGTTGGAAACAATATTTTAAAAATTTCTGCATGATAGGTATAAATCTGTTGGGAAACTCTGCAGAAGGGGAAGTGAAGATCATCAGTAATCGTTACTGATTGACTGGTTGATTGATGTAGGTGCTCTGAGGCAAATAAATAAAATGCTCACGTTTATTTCAAGAAAATATAATAATACAGTTGGCAGATGTTTTGAAAATGTAGTGTTTTGCCGCTCAGTCTAGGACAGAGGAGGTAAAGTGGATCAAAGAGGGTTAGAAGAGCTGACTGTTGAGGGAGGGTAGGCACCTATCTCGGTGGGATGGCAGAAAGGATAATTTACTAAAAAATGAGTGTGCCCTAGTCCACTTATGTGTACTGGGTACAAGAGGAAGCAGATCCAGTCCTTCCGGGCCTCCTTCAGCTCACAGACAGAAGGCCCAGTTTTCTTCTGGCCCAGGTCCAGAAAGTATTCTAAGGTTGGTGTCTTCAGTTGCCAATTTATGCCTGATACCAGCTGGTGGGTGGGGACACTCCATAACCAATGTGCTAACATTTCTTAGGGGCAACTCTATCCACGTTTTCAGAAGTTCCTGTTTGCCTTACTGCAAACAGGCCCAAAATAGCATGTGCCAGGGCAATGCCAAGATGCCTGAAGTCTTTAGACCCTCTAAGTATGTGCTCTGAGGGATAGGGTGTGCATGAGAGTGTCATAAGGAAATCACGTGTCCTTCCACAGCTAACACTAAACTGATTGGATCAGTGACTGGACGAAAGCTACCAAATAATTGTTATCTGGTCCTCTTTGATACGATCATAAAGGTTTTATATGTGCCTCAGACAGACCTGTAAGGCAGAATTTGACACTGTTCTGTCAACAGGATGACCACAGCCACCATCCTTAATATTCTTCTGAGTTCAGAGGAGTTATCCCTGCCCATTTAGATAGATAGGTCAATCAAACAGACCTATTGTTTACCACTTAGGAGGATGTTCATACCTTAATTATACCTCATCCAGGCCAAGTACAGCCTGACCAGCTGTCAGAGGCTATGGCTAATTAACATCTTGAAGGATCATGTATGGAAAAGTTACCTTACTAAAATTTACTTTTTATTACAATGTATTAAAATCAGCCTTCATCATTCAATTTGATTTTTCATAAATATCAAAAAGAGTGACTTAATCATTTTTCTAGCTGATCCCATTCCTGGTTTAGCAGTAATACTATTTTAATACTTTCTTTATTTTCTACTTAAGTTAGCTAAGCTTGTCAAAGTGGAAAATAGCTTATGGGGCCATGTCAATGTGGGGACATGGTAAAATTAATGTTCTACATGTCTCTCTTTTAAACACCATACACTCTCCCCTGTGGACTACAACACCTGCATCGGGATGACTGACTAATATTTAAAAGGGAGGTATTTACCTGTGAAAGGGGGTTATTTTGAAAGGCCGCCCTGCAGGTTTTACACTGCAGCAGTCAGTCTACACAGAGTAGGTCTAGAGCCATGTTTTCATTGGCACTGATGGGGATGGTGCAACTGGGTCTGCAGTCCACATGTGGCATTTACCTTTCAATGCCATAGGTGTATTTCTGCACCATATGGACTAAGAGGAAAGTTAAATATGCCAATTAGATATTACACCAATTTTTACCTGTTTCAGATGTCAGAGCACATACACTTGTTACTGAATGGCAGTGTCCCAGTGTTAGCGTTTAAGATTACAAGAAGGTGAGTTTAAAAAAGTTTTAAAACTTTTGGTAACCACTAAAAGGCGGTCACTTTGCAATGCTCATTCTTCATTAAATTTCAACAGGTCAATGTTGCTGGAATGTAACATTGGAATATTTACAGAATTAACAATTCCGTGTGTTTTTGGTGAGTCAAGCAGCAAAATCCATGTTTTTTCTCCATAAACACAGAATGGGTGCTATTTATTGCACCCAATAAATGACAAACACCACAGAGTTGTTATTTATCAGGAGCAATAAATAGCACCTATTACTCTAACAATGCTGGAATCAGGGACTTAGTCAGAAATTATTTGCCCATTAAGTAGAACAGGCAAGATGGCCCAGAGTATCCAACATAAGAGAGCATTAATGGGAGCTAACAAATTTGCATAGGCTGTCACCAGTAGATTCTTTTGGGTGTCCTGGTATTTGTGATTAGAACCTCTGTTGTTTCCTGGCCTGCATTGTTGTTCTTTAAGTGCATCCTTCATGAAATGATTGGCTTTTCATATTCAGGTTGAGGGTTCACGCCCTTCTGTCATAGTGGTGAAGTGACTCCTGAAGAGTTGGTTTGTTTGTATGCTGCTTGATGCTTTGTCTGACCCTCCTATGTCATGGTGCCACTTGTGACTTAATGATTAAGATCTCTGACTGTTTATTTTAGTTTTAACATTACAGCGTCTTCTCTACTGTTATTTGCATAGTCTGCCTAAGAGTGAACTTTCAGTCATCATCATATTGCAACAATAATTATGCTGTCCTGTTGGTGAAAGGCACCAGTGTGGATCCTCTCCTCTTCCCTCCTTTTCTGCTGTGGAACATGTTTTCAGCCTTGTTGTCTTATTGCTCTGTGTGGCTTTTGCCCCTGCACTGTATGTGGAGTCCATAGTCACCTTTGGTACTGCAGGACTCAGAGTTTATCATTGGTTGCACCTCGTGCTGCAGCCCTATGCCATGTATTCACTGAAGATGCCATTGACTATGAGTAAAAAGTCACTTGGTCCTCCCCTTTGTCTCATTTACTAGGCGCTTGCAGGATTGCCAGCTTTGTAAGGACATGTGATGCCGCGGACTACTGGGGCGTCCCTTTTTCGGACCTTGGTCGGGCCGGCAGCCTGCATTTTGGGACGCCAGAACTGCTGCGGCCTGTTTTTTTGTGCCCATTTGGTATTTTTTGCTGCGGTGCAGCCAGGAGGCACATTTTGTGCTCTGGGTCACTGTGCAGCCCCTGTCAGCCTCCCTGACTTTCCCTTCCTACTGACCTACCTGGGTCCTTTCTCTTTTTTTCTCCTTTTTCTCCCTTTTCATCTGTCTTCATGTCTTCTTTCTTCTTGGTCTTCCATATTGTCGTTTTCCTTGATGTTTGTCTTTCCAACATGCCTTTTTCCTTTTCCTTTTCTACTTGGTCTTTTGTTCCCATTCATTTCTATGTGGTCTTTCCCAATCCAAGATGGTGTCATAAGTTCTTCCTGGTTGGTCACTTCCTGTTTCATGGTATATAAGCAGTGCAGTTCCCTCCTTCCTTGTGTTGCAAATACTTCCGTCTTGGTGGTGATCCGCACTCCTGTTTTCAGTTTTCTACTCGTCCTGCTTCTTCCCTGCAGAATTTACTTCTATTTCTTTTGCCTTTTTTCATTGTTTATTCTTCTTTTTCAGGAGTTCTTGTGACAGAGGTTTTTTTTCCCATTACTTAGGTTTTTCCCCTGGGATTGTGCAGCACCGTGACTACTAGAAGGGGTCGCCCTTATCTTGCCCAATCCAGAACCAGTAAGAAACCAGGCGTCCCTCCAAGTATTGCAGCCTATTGCAGTAAGAGATGTGCAGACCGTGACAGGACATGGTTCCAGTCATGGGGGCATCCTATCGCTTCTGCTCCTTGATAACATTTGCCCTACAAGCTGTTGTTTTGTAGATGCAATACCTGTGCATTCTTCTGGCACATGAAAAAGGCTTGGCAAGTGATGGATCTGGCTGTGCCCAGATCTCTGTCTCCATCGTAGTTCCAAATGTCCTTTTGTGGGGACAATATGGGCAGTTTGCTTGACACTAAAAATGAGTCTTTTGGTAACCCATTGTTTTGCTCTTTGGGGCCCTTTGGCTTGGACAGTCAGCAGGGCCAGACTGGGAACCCAGAGCAGCCCTGGCAATTTTTTTCATAGAAGCCCACATGTTGGGCTGCAATAGAGACCACTGCTGCTTTTGTTAGTGAAGGTCGATATTGCAGCACCACTGCAAAACCAGCCCTCAGTAACAAAAATGGCCACCACTGCTGCAGAACAGGCCCCCACCCCTCGAGCTTCCTAGGGAAATACCTGAAGCTGGCTACAGCCAGTCTAGCCCTGACAGTTTTGTGCAAGTCTATGGCCCTCATTCTGACCTTGGCGGGCGGCGGAGGCCGCCCGCCAAAGTCCCGCCGTCAGGTTACCGTTCCGCGGTCGAAAGACCGCGGCGGTAATTCTGACTTTCCCGCTGGGCTGGCGGGCGGTCTCCTTCAGACCGCCAGCCAGCCCAGCGGGAAAGAGGCTTCCACGATGAAGCCGGCTCGGAATCGAGCCGGCGGAGTGGAAGCTGTGCGACGGGTGCAGTTGCACCCGTCGCGTATTTCACTGTCTGCGCAGCAGACAGTGAAATACATTTAGGGGCCCTCTTACGGGGGCCCCTGCAATGCCCATGCCAGTGGCATGGGCACTGCAGGGGCCCCCAGGGGCCCCGCGACCCCCCCTACCGCCATCCGGATCTCGGCGGTCCGACCGCCGGGATCTGGATGGCGGTAGGGGGGGTCAGAATCCCCGCGGCGGTGCAGCAAGCTGCGCCGCCGCGGAGGATTCAATGGGGCCGCGGTACACTGGCGGGACCCCGCCAGTGGTGCCGGTCCGACCGCGGCTTTACCGCCGCGGTCGGAATCCCCATTGAAGCACCGCCGGCTTGTCGGCGGTGCTCCCGCGGTCCTCCGCCCTGGCGGTCAAAGACCGCCAGGGTCAGAATAAGGGCCTATGTCTTTTTGTGCTACTGTGTTGCCTCTGTGCTCTCTTTTGCTATTGTTGTTTGAGACACTGCTGCAGTTGCACTGATTTTTCTGTAGGCTTGCCTTGTCAGTTCATTTCCTAAACTGCATGTGACCAGTTAACCCACCATCACAATCTTTGGAGAGGCTTTATTGCCTAAATCATTAAGGTTTCACTTGTCACGTCAGGTGGTTTCTGTGTGGCCATTCCTGCTTTCTACTATCTGTGTATGGGGTGAATCCCTTCATTGCTTTTTTTATCCCATTTTTGGGTCCATACATTGGGACTGGGTCCTTGTTAGGGCTTCATCAAGCATCTGGTGAAATTTCTTCAGGTAGTTGCTGCTCTAGGATCCAGAAACCTTGGGTTTCTTATGTGGGTTCCTGCACCTTCCTATTTGTGAGGTACTGTCTCCAGGCACCTAGATGCCGACTGAGCAGTTTTATTTAAATGTTCTTCTTTTCCTCTGTGTTCTTTTTCTGAGGGGGCCTCAGCTCTTTTCTCAGGCATTCTGCATCTTTAAATCCATGGATCTTCCTGATCGGGATTCACTTTGTGTTTCTTTTCATGTGCTACAAACATCAGTTATCTGTTCTGCTAATCCATTTGACTTAAAGGTCTCATTCTTCAGTGCCATCGGGCATGGTGGCTTTGTTTCTTTTCATTATGATTGTTCCTGGAAAGAGCCTATATGTTGTGTGGTGACCTTGCATGTTAATGTGACCTGTCTGGCCGTGTGCAGTTTATGCGTTCTGTTCCAATTGGTCATGACAGGGGACTTGTTTTCCATTGGTAATCTGAGTTTTAGCACTGGTATTGTTTCATGTTGACCAGCTGCTGGAGTCAAATAATTTGAGAGAAATTGTATTGGTCGACTCAACTGCAGTTGAGTCATGTCACGGGAGGGGCAGTGTATGCTCGTGCCCACATACTTCTCAGTGCTCTGCAGGTTGTAGGCTTCCTCTCAGTCTGAGTTTTTCCTGTTCCCCACTTTGTCGCTCTGCTATTAATTGACCACACTGCCATCCCATAGCCTCCCCTCATGGTGGAGCAAAAATAGCAGTCACACCTGAAAGTCCCTTTGCATTGGGAAGCTCGGCTGTAGTGGCATAGCTGAAGGGGTAGGAGTTCAGAAAAAAGTGGGAGGAGGTGTCATTGTGGCCTGGCGAGCGCTAGTGGTTTTTGGTGACGGAGGCAACACCAGTGCTGCTTGCGACTGCTCCGGCATCACCACCAGTGCGTGACCAGAGTTCTGTCCTTCTTGGTGTTTTGGACCATTGCAGAACAGAGTGATATAATTTTGTCCCTCATTGCACTCAAAGCTACACTGGAGACAGGGTATACCTATCTCCCTCTCCTCTATTTTGATCTATTTGGTTAAAACAATGTTCACAACAATGGCTCTGAAGAGGGGTCATAGAGGTTCGCTGAAAGCACCTAATTTGCATCAGCAAGAGGTCTGTGAGGGCAAGCAGGCATGCTGCCCGTAAGTGGCTAACATTTTATCTTGTGTTTTCTTCTCAACTTTTTTCCTTCTAGCACAATCATAACATGCCAACAGCCTCCAGGCATGCTGCAGCTGCTTGCAAGAAGGTTTCTTCACTCACTCAAATGTGAAGTTCGCAGCAGGAATGCAACATCCCTGAAGAATTCTATATTTCACTGCAGGATAACCACCTTTTTACACAATAGGAGGTGCTGATGAGAGGCCTCCATTTGATAGGTTGCTACAAGATCCTATAAAGGAAGATGGTTCCTATGTAGATAAGCAGGAACAGGAGGAAAACACTCCCCTAGCTCACAGATGCTCATCATCAAGATCCTAGAATGTCCTGAGAACAACTTTGCCCGGCAAAACATTTTCACCGAGCAATTGGAACTCTCCAGCTCTTCTTTTATCTTGGGTCTGGGAAAAACTGTCCATTGATCACTGATCATTCGATCTATAGCAGTTACATTAGTGAAAATGATACTGGCTCAAGATTAAATTCGCTGATTTTGTCTCTCTTATATCAGTCGAAACAATGGAAATTTGGGTTGATCTATTGCAAGCTAGTGTCAGCTATTACATTGAAATCAATAGTAAAATTAAGAATTTAAATAATTTGATTGTGCACACAAAAGCTGACACACAGCAATACTCTGAGAACTGTATGCGCCCACCACAAGTTGTAAAGGTCTCTGCCCTCTCTGCAATGCTGCAAGCACTGGTTGAGGAACTAAGGGCCAAAAATTACTAGAGCGTGGAACCCTCATGCATCTCAATGGATGACTGGCTTCATCATTGAGAACGCTCTTCACCAGGCTGGTGCTGCATTGCCTGGTGGGCTCCCCTGAGGGGGCTCTTAACCATAATGCTCTCTAGGTAGTGAGTGAAAGCAAGTTAGATGGAAGGGTACCTAATTATAGGTTCCAGCGCAAAAAAACAAAATTATTTAACAACGTCTTCTCCGAAAATAACTTAAACTAAAGTAGTGGAAAGCAATCACTTACATAAAGTTGACTGGTGAATATAAAAAAGGTCGCCCATCCCCAGATTCAGGAACGGCTCCTTGGGAATCGCATGTCAGGGACACAAGTTGACAAATTATGTCAAAATGATGGCACGTTGCACCTAACCTCCGGACTGCATTCCCGCAATTGCCAGTCAAATTTAAGTAAGTGATTGCGTCCCACTACTTTAGTTTAAGTTATTTTCGGAGAAGACGTTGTTAAACAATTTTTTTGTTTTTTTTGGTCCTGATGAAGCGTCGTAGGATCCGTACAGACTGTTGGATGCGAAACATGTCGACCCAAGTCTAGAGCCCTTTGAGTTTTGGAGTTCTTAAGGTTTTTGTTGAAAGTACTTGAGCATTGTCACTCATTAGGTTTACTTTCACCTTGTTTTTAATCTTGGTCTCCACCTCATTTATACTGATTAAATTGATGATGTTCTTTTGAGATGGATAACCAATTTTATTTCTGCACTATTCTCTCCGGTTTGTGCTGGGACCTATAATTAGGTACCCTTCCATCTAACTTGGTTTCACTCGCTACCTAGAGAGCAGTACGGTTAAGAGCCCCCTCAGGGGAGCCCACCAGGCAATGCAGCACCAGCCTGGTGAAGAGCGTTCCCGATGATGAAGCCAGTCATCCATTGAGATGCATAAGGGTTCCACTCTCTTGTAATTTTTGGTCCTCCGACTTGACCTAAACTTTTGTTGAACAGTGTACTCTTTGTATTTTGATTCGTTTGGGAGACCGTACACTGGAACATTAACCTCCCGGTCCCTCCCCCCTTTTTTGATTCTGAGGAACTAAGGGGACAATAGTCACCTCATAAGTCATTGGCACAAAGAGTTGTCACTATGCAGGATATCCATCAAGACGTGTCCCCAAGTAATCCTAATTGTGAAGCTTGCAGTCTCACAGACATAAACCACTGTAATGTTTAAAGTAACACCAATGTCAATAATGGGGAGCCCACATTAACGGTTACTTCTACTTTTAATCCAAAGGCTGTAAGATTCAACAACAGGAGGGATATATCCTCCCTCGGTGTCAGAGAGTCACTTCATTTCTGATTCCCTCCCTTTTGAATGCAAGAGCACCTCAAATTATGTTGCAGCCTATTCTCCAGTATTACTGTGGATGTCCTGTCCCACATCGGGTGAGCAAATAGCTACTGCATCTTACATCAGTTAGCCATCTTGCATTCAGGTACCCATTAATTGTAAATATATGTACTCTGGGGCTCCTAAGTTATCTAGGTGCCCCTAACTCATGTCCCACTAAAAACAGTTGAGCCTTTTGCAGATTTTCAATTTCCCAACCTAATAGATAGCAAAAAAATATTTTGAGCCCCTCAGTACATCTGTAGAACACCCCATGAACTCATATCAGAGGAAAATATTCTCTGTCTGTTCTCCATCTGGTGCCGTTCTATCTGGATCTCAGCCATCTTGACTTGAGTGACACACTTAATTGTCGTGTCTTGTAAGTATGTATGATGGAACCTTTTTGAATTCTTAAAGACTCCCTAGAGTGATGACATAAGTTTTAGAATGCAGTGAAGTGAATGCAGGTTTAGAATGTTGAGTTTGTGACTACACGCTGAAGAACAAAGATGTGTAATACATAGCTCCGTGTATGGCTTGTTCATTGGTGGGTACCCAAGCTGGGGAAAATGCTACAACTGGCGACGAGATAAGGGATAAGTAACATGATGATCAACACTGCTGTCCTGGAGAGTTTGCCATGCTCCAATAAACCTGTGTGTGTGTGTGTGCCACGTGTGTCTTTATTGAAGTGCTGAATCAATGGGTGGCACATTTGGAGTCAAAGCACAACCTCAGCCGATGTAAAGTATTTGAAGATAAAGAAAACTTTACTGGGAAGTCTACCCAAAGGAGTCAAGAAACTATGAACAGACCAAACAACAATGTACTGCACTACTACACAGTATAAAGCTACAGAGTGCATAGAGCCATAACATTGTAGGAATTAAAGCACACAGTAGTCACATACACCTGAGCCTTGAAAAGAATAGCTGTACAACCTCAGCGGTGGTCTAGGAGACCCAAGAAGAAGTACAGGGGTTGTGCTTACAGAACTGTCTGATACCTGTAACAGCAAACCACCAAAGCTGCTGGCTGGTGGCTCAGCACAATTCCAAAGGTCTTCAGGAAGTGAACGGCACCAATGGACACCAAGAAAGAGGCCACAGAACCACAGACTGTCAAGGATGATCCAGATGCCAGCACGTCACAAGATGTCTGAGAGGGTGTGCATGAAACAATTTGCCAGAATCATTGGGTGGAGCCAGAGAGAGCTCCAGTCGCAGTATTAGCCAATCCTTTGAACAGATGTAATGCTGCTGCCTCCCTTAAACCACCACCACCTTTCGATGACACCAAAAAACAGAATATTGGCAACAGTTAGACTGCTTGGATAGAGACATTTGATGGTTTCATTGATGTGCTGGAAGGAACAAATAATATAAGGATTATCAAATACCTCAAGAATCATGCTGGTGATGGTGTAAAAGAAGTCATAAAGGAAATGCTTCGAATTGATGAAGTTACAAACTGTCAAATTAAAAACCCATTGAATCTCAAGTTCAATCCAGTACTGAATGTAGATACGAGAGGTACATTTTCAGTCAAGAATGACAAAGAAGTGATTAAACCACAGATTAATTTGTTGAGAGACTGGATACGATCATAAAACACTGCTGATTCAATGAATTTAATTCTGAAGAAGCAACACGTCTCAGAGTTATTGATGGATGATTGTCAGATTCATTCAGATGACAAATGCTGAAAGAAACTCTTGCTCTGGAGCAAGTTCTCATGCCTTCCAGAGCTGAGGTGTGTGCTGATTGACAGGCCACTGACATGGAGGCCAGAGGTGTCACAAGTGAGTTAGCCGTGAACATGAAATATAATCAGAACCACAAGGTTGAAGGACACAAGGTGATGTCTTCATGGAAAAATAAGTTGTGTTTCAGATGTGGATAGTTGTTTCATGTGAAGGTAAATGTCCCATCATCGGTTAGCTCCGTAAAGGCTGTGGTAAAAAGAACCAGTTTGTAACAGTTTGCAAGGCGAAAGAAAAAGTGAGTCATGGAACACAGACAAAAAGGGGCGACCGAACATTCCATAAGCAACGCTTGACGTAAGCCCACAAAGCCAAGCGACCACATCAATTGAGAAACATCAAAACCCAACAAAGTTGATTGTCTTCTAAATCATTGTCAGAAAAGCTTGTAAGCACTGCTATCAAGTGAAAGTGAAGAAGATGAAGGTATGTTGTTGATGTTTACCTCAGAAAGGTATGCACATGTTGGACTGGCCACATGTAAGTAGAAATACCAGTCAAACAAAAGACATGAAAAAGCACCCAATCATTCAAACCTTGTCCAAAGATTACACTGAAATAAAATGGTTGTGCAATACTGTCTTATTATTGACAGCTGTGCATTGATAAATATTATCTGAAGAGAATACAATGATTTATCTCTACTGATATGATTGATGCCATCAAAGACAAAAATGTACACATGGGCTGCATCAATGCCTTTGAAAAGGAAAGGTTCATTCAAAGCGAATATTAAGCACAAGAAAACAAGAGTGCAAGTGCCCATTCACATACTTCAAGGTACAGCGTCAAGTGCCTATTTCAGCACGGCTGCTGAAATGGGACTTATCGCAGTGAACTATAACAAGAATGTTCTTTATGAAGTAGTAAGCCAGTTCTCTTCATTATTTCATGGGTTTCTAACAACATACAACTATGAAAGTACAATTATAAATCAATGGTGATGTTCATCCTGTTTATGAGTGACATAGAAGAATTGCATTTCATTTATGAGAAGCTGTTGAAAAGGAATTTGGGGCCAGATGTATAAAGAATTGCGTTTGCGAGTCCATAATAGCGAATTTTAAGAAATCGCTATTTCCGGCATGCAAAATGTGATGTAACAAAATTGCGAGTCGGAAATAGCGATTTCTTAAAATTCGCTAATGCAATTTGCGACGTACAAATACCAAATTGCAAAAAAAAAATCGATTCGGTAATTGAAAATCACAGACCAGCCCCAGGGAGCAAGTTTGTGAGCAAGCTAGGACCTAACACCAACATGACCAATGCTGGTAATGGGAAGGAGAAGGGAGAGAGGAAGAGGAAGCTGAAATTCAGTGAGCAAGAATTGGAGTTGCTCACTCAGGAGGTGGTCAGGAGGCACGACCGGCTCTTTGGGAAGAGCTCACTCCAGGTACCAGAGAGTGAGAAGAGGAAACTTTGGGCTAACATCCAGACCAAAATATGCGCAGTGGGGGTTGTGCAGCGCTCGGTGGAAGAGATACGCAAGAGGTGGTACGACCTGCGTTCCAGTGCCAAGGAGAGGGTGGCCGGCAGGCTAAAGGAGGCAAGGAGCATAGGAGGCGGACCATCCACCCAGACACCCTCCACCCCCATGGAAGACCTGGTGGAGTCCACCCTGCTTCCAGAAACTGTCAGTGGGGTCATTGACATTGACACATCCGGCACACCCAGCACCAGTAAAGGTAAGTCCAATAATGATATGTAACCCCATATGTGCATGTACAAATGCCCCTTAGGAAATAGCAAGTAGTGCAAAGCATTGTGATAAGTAGTCCATTCCACATCTTACATGCGGCACAACAATGCCTTATGGGAGTGGTAGTCCACAACCCAGAGCTGAAAATAGCACATAGATAGCAATTAAGTATACCGACACACAGAAGAACAAAACACGCAGTTCATAGTGATACGATGTAAGTGTACATTTATTACCATTGTGCCACATTTGGTGATACAGACATAAATGACATGCTGCACATTGTCATTGCAGATGGCTCAGGCCCAGCAGCAGCAGAATGTGCCAATGTGGGGGATGCAGAAACACAGCCTCTGTCCGACTCTAACACCAGTGAGTCATTGTGTAAAGCACCAATCAGACGTAGGGCAAGGTTGTAACCTCTCCACGATTTGAACCAGGACTCCGATGACATGCCGGATGAAGGCCACACCCCACCCCCAGAAGTTAGATCCACAGGAAGGCAGCAGTCCCTGCCCCAGCATCACTCCACTCCCTGAAGGAGGCCTCACGATGCAGGCACACAGCATACAGATGGAGGTAAGGGCCCATCATTCTTTGGTGGCCTTGAAGCGTCCATGCTCAAGGTTCAGCGCCTGCAATGCAAAAACATGAGGGCAATGTACAGGCAGTTGCAGGCACACAATGCCAATATGGGGGGCTGCACAAGCAGTTGGAGTGTCTGAATGCAAACATCTGCAAGCTGCATGAGGGACAGCAAACAGCTGCGGATAACACCAAGGAACTGACAAATGCCATTAAGGAACTCTGTACTGAGATCAGGCATGAGCGTGTTAGCCACCGCAGGCGCGAATGGCAATTCATGGGAATGTTCAATGGCTTTTGCAGATCTGTAAATCGTCTTGCTACATCAACTGCCCTGATATCATGGCGTGCTGTGGCCGCACAGGTGGAGGCAGCACATAGCAGTCGGGATGTTGCCCAGGGATTGGTGCAAATAACCAACGCCCTGGATGCTATGCTGACAGCACGCAATGCTACACCCAGCTAACTGGGAGTTGGGGATACTGAGGAGTAATCTAGCCTCAGCAGTCTTGCAGTGCCTGTGATGGATCTTAGGTGTCGCAGTGCCAGGCACAGTACTGCCTGTGAGCCTGATACAAGAGGTGCCGTCGAGGCCACTCCACACTCAAGTGGAATGCGTGGTCGTAAGAAGTGACATTGAGGGCTACAGGGGACTACCTTCACATGTAGCAATACAGTAAACTATGATGATAATAGTGTGACACTGTTAATGGCTCATGTCTGACTCATGTGTATTGCTTTGTCCTAGTGACACGTATGTTACCTGAAGTCAAAGTAATAAAGGTGCGAACTACCGGAATACATGTCAGTGAGGTGGTGTTGTCATTAGTTACATCTGAAATGGTTGTGTGTGATGTCAGCATGCCTTTGCCTGTGATAGAGCGGAACGTGGTAACAAATTTACCTACGTTTGGACGCTCTTTAGGCCGATGAATCTTTTGACTTAGTGGGAACTCTCTGTACTCTTATATCGATCAGTCGCATCAAATCAATAATCAATAACGAACATAAGCAACACCTTGAACAACATAACACTTTACAATTAATCCAGAATACATTTCGGCGAACCCTGACCTTTCAGTCAGGAAGAACCACACCAGTTTATTGCAAAGTTAGTGAATTTATTTCCCTATATTAACAAAGCTAGCACAATATAAATGTGTCTCAACACCAAATGATAAACATATATGAACATTAATAGCTGTCCATAACGTCGAAACAAGTGTAATCTATGAAGCATTTGAATCACAAGGCATTCGATAATAGCAATGCAAAGCACTAAGACGATAATCTGTAATGAACTAATGGCATACATTTAGTCAGCATAACAAGATCTCAAATTTCATCGTGCAACATATGGAATCCTCGCCTAACCTCAAATTAGCATCGGCATGTGGGACTTCATGCAAAAACAATTTAGCAACATTAATTTAGAAAACTCCTAACTAGGGTTCTTTCCAAAATCAGCAGTTGGTTACCTAAAAGAAACACAATGCAATTTTACAGTTTCCTTTCATATTTACCAATTACGATCAGCATACAAGGAAGTCTTCGTCTCACAGGTACCGTTCTTCAGTCATCATAGGTACCATTTCTCGATCAGCATGGGACGGGACAAAGGGGCAGGGGTGAACGGGGCAAATGCCTCACGGCGGCAAGGTAAAACTACTACTTCATGCAAAGGGATCAAATCAAAGTTACAGTCTCTAGGGCAAGAATCATTTAAAGTCTCTTTCTCTCGATTAGAGAAAGCATCAAAGTCTCTCAAAATGGCGTCGCAGCAAAGTGGGCCATAATAGCTACGAAGTCAAAATGGCGTAGTGTCCGATGATAGAGAGAGATTCTTCTCGAGCACCTGGTTTTTATAGACAACAGTTCAAGTCCTGTAGGGTCTCCATTGGAGGGTTCATAGGTTAGCTTCAAATTGACCAATCAAAAACGACAGTTCTCAAGCTTTTACTTAAGCATACATTATCCTTGGAGATGGGTACGCAAATCGCAACATTGTTTCCCAATTAGGTTACTCTCAGAGCCTCCATTGTCCGCACCTGCAAGTCGACCTTGAATTAAAGAGAAAATATGCCAGGCTGGCACTAACTTTAAGATAAGCATGTGAACGGTTTCTGTGGAAAAGTACAGCTTCAAGCAAAAATACACGTTTATTAGCACAGTGGAAAAATACGAGCATCTAAACCATGAGACCAGGCAACTAGGCCAAAGCCTCCGCTAAAGTAATGCTAAGCTAAAACATTTCAAACAAGCAAATCGTAGCACACGTTTATGATTATGTCGGATTAGTGCAATTCTAATTCACCACGTTATATAAAGCACACGTATAAATGATGGCAAACTACTCTGAGGGCACATTTTGTCCCCGTACAATCTTTATTAATTCGGTTAATATCACACATGATTATTTCAGCACTACGTTTAAGCGTTAATAAATCAAAACCTTCATTTTCTGCTTCATCAATCCCTCCTCTGATGACTACTAGTCATCACACCAAGCCACGCCCACAAATTTTATTCCATTAAAATTCTGTCAGTTCCCTTTTCCTTTTAATTCCCCTAGTTTGCGCTTTGTATTCTTCTGCCATTCTTTTCATAATTTTCTCTTCTTTTCTTCTTTTAATTCTTTCCATTATCATTATTATTCCCCTTTTTATTCCCCAAATTCCAAATACACAAATTATTACTATTAATATTCCTTCTATTATTTTCAATAATATTCCATTCCAAATTCCCCCAATCCAATGTCCCACTGAAGCTATTCCCTTTCCAACCTTCTCCCACACTCCTGGTTCTTTCAGTTCTTTCAAATCTGCACTCTCTTTTGTTAGATTAGCAAGCATAGTTTTAATCTTCACACTATTATCCGGTATATAGGTACAGCAGTGACGTGCACCAATCATTTTGCAAACGCCTCCATCCTTTGCTAAAAGAATGTCTAAAGCAAGCCTATTTTGAAGAGTCATAGCTCTTTCCGCTGCAAGCTCAGCATCTATCAGGATTATAGCACCTGAAAACTTTGTCAACATGTTATCCACTATAGTAGACAACTTTCGTATCTTGATGGAATTCAGCACAACTCCCAATGAAGGAATCATGGCTCCAAATATATCACCTACCACAGCAGCTGCGGTCTCTCTTTTCTGGATATTATGAGATCCAGATGTCTTTTGAATCATCGATACGTCATCCAGTTGATAAACCTTTGGGAACACTATACCCAAATAACATCTCCCCCACCATCCCTTGGGAAGACGATAATAAGCATTATGCCCACAAATGTAATACACCCCTGGAATGACAGGGTCAAGTCCGTCCATCATGAATGTCCATTTGGCCTTAAAAATAAACGTATGTTTGCACTCACTCGCTCCTACAAAAATGTTGTCATAATAAGATTCACCTCGATATATACAAAACTTCCCTACATGCCAAGCGTCTAAAGCTATTTTCCCTTGTGTCTTTATAGCAGCAAAATCATAATTATCTACTGAAGTCAGTAATAGTCTCATTCTCACCCTTTCCATGCATGCCAAACACAATTGCCATTATTATTACCAAGCCTATACACACATATTTACAAAATTTCTTTCTATTGTTTTGCGTAGCGTACCTAGTCATGATCTGTATAGAATCAGAGAGCTAGAAGCACTTATAAATGAAACTATTTAGCAATTCAGTTGCAAAGCTGAACGAGCACAATGTTCACACCGTCTTCTTCAAAAGGCCAGTCACTTATCGGTTAGCAGCATTTGTCTCAATTCGGCAATAACTCAGTCTTTATCAGTTTAGCAAATGTCTCATCCGGTTTAGCAATGTCTCAGCTGGTTGTTTCCTTCACGTTATATTGTAGCAAGCAATATCATTTACTCTTTCAATCGACAGAGTCTATGAAACTTTTCTTTTCTATTGGTATCTCTTCTTCTTCTTCGTTCTCGATGCTTAGAGATACAAACTCGTCAGTCCAATCATCATTGACTGCATATGCCCATTCAGGACCGGAATACCTCCTGTTCTGTATCCTTTTCCTTTTCAATTTAGCTTCCCTTTTCGATTCTGCTTCGCTGGTACTTTCCTCTTTTGTCAAGTCTTTTTCTTCACTTGACGATTGATCCACAACAGTCACTTCTTTTCTTTTCTCTTTCACTTTCGGCCTTCCTCCTTCGTTCAAACTTTCTTTACCCTTTTCTTTTATTGGTGAGATACTTAGTCTTCTCTTTGCACCATGTCCATTTGATGGACCTGCGATCTTTTCTATAGAGGCTTGAACCTTTTCGTTCTGTTCTGCCTTATCCCCTTCTTCCGGAGAATCGATCACGTTCTCCTTTTCTTTTTCTGTATCGTCTGCTTCTGGGAAAGCCCTCCTCTGATCAGGCTCTCCTGCCTCTTCACCTTTTCCGAGCCCTTCGTCACCGTTACTTTCTTCAGGCTCTTTATCACTTTCAGCTGCTTCAGGCTCCTTGTCACCTTCAGCTGCTTCAGGCTTTTTGCTACCCTCAGCTGCTTCAGGCTCTTTGTCACCTGCAGCTTCTTCGTCGCTGTCTGAACTTTCTCCTTGGTCTCCCCCAAGTGAGTTGGTGTCTTCGTTGTCGGAGAATATCTCCTTTTCTCCTGCTTCTGCCTGTTCGCTTTCAGTTCGCTTTTGTTCTGTCTCAGCACTCGGCACTGCTTTATCAGGCACTGGTACTTTCAGCGCTTCAACTTCCTCATCTGTGGGACACAACACCTTCTTTGTGTGACTGGCGTGAATCCAGTTGGGAACCCCCGCACACTTCACAGCGGTCGTTGTCATCAGGATCACTTGGAAAGGGCCTTTCCAACGGGGTTCCAGACACGATTTTCTCACGTGCTTCTTTATCACGACCCAGTCACCTGCTTTCAGTGCATGTCCTGGACCTTGGATCGGTGGCAAGGTGGTCGCTTCCACCTGGTGAGAGAAAGAGCGAACCACGTCAGCCAGTCCTTTGCAGTAGTCTAACACCATATCATCTGTAATATTCAAAAGCATGTTTGCGGGAACTGCAGGAAGTCTCATAGCCCTGCCCATGAGAATTTCATGCGGAGACAATCCAGTCTTTCTATCAGGAGTGTTTCTCATCGACATTAGCACTAAGGGCAATGCGTCAGGCCATTTCAAATTTGTCGATGCACATATTTTTGCCATTCTCGATTTCAGCGTACCATTCATCTGCTCCACCAGTCCTGATGCTTCAGGGCGATAGCTACAGTGTAGCTTTTGCTCAATGTTCAGTGCTTCGCAAAGTAACTTTATCACCTCGTTATTGAAGTGACTTCCCCTATCTGATTCTAGAGAGATCGGGAATCCGAAACGTGGTATCAACTCCCTCAACAATAGCTTGGCAACTGTAAGGCTGTCATTTCTACGTGTAGGGTATGCCTCAATCCAGTGACTAAAAATGCACACAATCACCAACACATATTTCAGACCCCCATGCACAGGCATCTCAATGAAGTCCATCTGCATGCGGCTAAAAGGACCGCTTGCCCTACCAAAGTGACTCGCACTCACAACTGTTCCCTTTCCTGGGTTCATCTGCTGGCAAGTGACACATCGATGGCAAACTGCTTCTGCAGCTTGGCGAAATCTGGGGTTAAACCAATCAGTTTTGAACAATCTTATCATGGCATCTCTCCCTAGGGGAGCTTGCCCATGATAGAACCGCGCAAGCTGTGATAAGAGACTATTTGGCAAAACAAATTTTCCCTCATGTGAAACCCATAACTCGTCCTGTCTCTTTATACATTGTGATTTAATCCAGGAATCTCTTTCATCATCTCTGACATTATTCTGCAGTGCTTTCAGTTCCTCTATTGTATCTACAACCTTCAAGGCAAATGCTTCAGCTGGTTCGAGTTCTGGTTCATTTATCGTATTCCAATCATCCCTTAGTAATATACAGTTCAAGGCACAAAATCTTGCGACTTGATCCGCATATGCATTTCCCAGAGACACATAGTCCTGTCCTTTCGTGTGAGCACTGCACTTTACCACTGCAACTTCAGCTGGCACTTGAATGGCGTGTAACAATTCCCTTATTCTCTCCACGTTCTTTACTGGGGATCCTGAAGAAGTCAGGAACCCTCTCTGTGACCACAGTTGTCCAAAGTCATGCACAATCCCAAACCCGTATTGACTATCAGTGTAAATGGTGACTTTCATCAATGCAGACAGTTGACATGCTCTTGTAAGGGCAACAAGTTCTGCTACTTGTGCAGAATAGACTCCTTGAAGCCATCCCGCTTCCAAGACCCCTGTTACAGTGCATACAGCATATCCTGCTTTCAAAATCCCCATCCCATCTCTTAGACATGAACCATCAACAAAAAGAATTTGGTCATTTTCATCAAGCTTGGTATCCTTGATGTCCGGTCGAGGTTTTGTGCAAAATTCAGTCACCTGAAGGCAGTCATGCTCGACGTCTTCAGCGTTCTCAATTTCAGCATTTTCTCCAGGAAGCAAGGTAGCTGGATTCAACGTAGTGCACCTTTTCAGCTGCACATTCGGTGAGCCCAGAATTATCGTTTCATACCTCGTGAGTCTTGCTCCAGTCATGTGTTGCGTTCGGGAGCGGGTCAAAAGTATCTCAACTGAGTGAGGGACCATGACTGTTACTGGGTGTCCCATCACTATTCCTTCACTCTGAGTGAGGCTGATACCCACTGCTGCTACGGCGCGCAAACACCCTGGGAGTGCTGCTGCAACCGGATCCAAAGTAGCTGAAAAATACGCTACTGGTCTGTTCACGCCACCATGGGCTTGGGTCAAGACAGACAAAGAACATGCATCACGTTCATGGCAAAACAATGTGAAAGGCTTCGTGTAGTCAGGCATACCTAAAGCTGGAGCCCTGCACATGCATTCCTTTAGTTCAACAAAAGCATCCATCTCATCTCCTTTCAGCTCAATTTCATCCAAGGCATCCTTCTGGGTCAATTTCAGTAGGGGTTTCGCTAGAGACGAAAAGTTGGGGATCCACTGGCGACAATATCCCACCATTCCCAAAAACTTCCTCACCTCCTTCCTTGTCTTTGGTGGACTCATTTGAAGTATGCTTGTAATTCTTTCCTTCATTATTCTCCGTGACCCTTTCTCTATTTGGTGACCCAAGTATTTCACTTTCTTCTGACAGAACTGTAATTTGGAAGGAGACACCTTATGTCCATTCCTTCCCAAATGGTTCAACAGAGCAATGGTATCGGCTGTGCAGCCACTTTCTGTCTTTGATGCAACTAGTAGATCATCAATGTACTGTACTAGGGTTGACTCGAATGGCAGTTCTAATGCTTCCAGATCTTTCTTTAGAATCTGATTGAATATTGACGGTGACTCAGAAAACCCTTGGGGAATTCGACACCAACTATACACTCTGTCTAGGAATTTGAAACAAAAGAGGAATTGGCTGTCCTCATGAAGAGGCACAGAAAAGAATGCTTGTGACAAATCGATAACTGAAAACCATTCAGCATCGCAAGGAACTTGAAACATTATCACAGCTGGATTCGGTACGACAGGGCAGCACTTTATTATGATGTCATTTATTTTCCTCAAATCCTGCACGAGTCGGACCTTTCCACTTGGCTTTATTAGTCCCATTATTGGTGAATTACATGGACTGCTTAGCACTTCTTTCAGTACCCCCTGCTTTACAAATTCGTCAATGAGTTGGGCAACTTTCATGAGGGTGTCTTGTGGCATGTGGTATTGTGGGGTCTGGGGAAAGATCGCATTGGGTTTTACCATCACCTTTACTGGTTCCACTCCTTTCATCAATCCCACCTCTTTCCCTGTCATGTCCCACACCTCCTTTCCGACTGTCTCCCGTAATTCAGCTGGAATATCTTCTTCAGTTATCATCGGGAAAAGGCAAATCAGAGGATACTCTTCGTCGACTGTTTCCATTTCATCCCCCTCTACACTGTCCTCTTCTTCCCCATCATTGCTCGTTTCTATTGTTATTCCTTCGTTTGAACACATTATCGAACAACCCAATTTACACAATAGGTCTCTTCCTAACAGTGCTATCGGGCTTGAGTCACACACCACAAACTGATGTACCCCTTGATAGTTACCGATGCTGACTGGAACCGGATCTGTAATTGGGTTCGTCAGGTGTCTGTTTGCTACTCCCACCACTTGAACTGTCCTCCCTGAGAGTGGCAAATTGGGTACTTCACTGCTTTTAACTGTTGAACGTGTGGCTCCCGTGTCAACCAAGAATGAGACACGATGACCCATTACTCTTCCCTCTACGTACGGACCCCTTTGATCAACTTCCAAGGATGCCGCAAGCACACAATCTCCTTCTTCTCCTGAACTTTCGCTCTCCCATACGTTGTTTATTCCACTTTCACTGTGTAATGGGAACTGTTGTACGGTGCCGTTTGTACTCATTACCTGACCCGTTACCTGTGGAGGAACCATCACTTGCTGCTGACTCATTGGTGCCAATGGTATTTGCATTTGCTGATTAGGTACCATAGGTAACTGCTGTTGCATCGGCTGCATCTGCGT
The DNA here is from genome assembly GCF_031143425.1 of Pleurodeles waltl. NCBI lineage: Eukaryota > Metazoa > Chordata > Amphibia > Caudata > Salamandridae > Pleurodeles > Pleurodeles waltl. The sequence continues at coordinate 368,530,073 of NC_090451.1, forward strand.
CATCTGCACACGAGGCATCTGCATCTGCTGCGGCTGCATAGGTTGTAATCCCTGCAATTGATTTACAGTCTGAAAATTTGCGTTTGGACCTCTCATTTTCGGTCCTCTCATTGTCTGAAATGCGTTGACATCATTGTTTTGCTGACCAACACCTGCACCTGCACCTGCACCCGCACCTACACCTGCACCTTCCTGCACCACCATCGGGCACTCGCGTTTCCAATGACCGACGATCCCGCACACATGACACGGCATCACCTTCTTCATTGCCTGTACACCCGTCACAACAGTGTTCAAATCCGGACCATTATTCACAAAACCTCCTCGACCTCTGCCTCTGGCCTGTGGCTGAAACGCCATGTTTCCCTGCAACTGCAACTGCGGTTGTGGTACCTGCTGTTGGAACCCTTGCATCCCTTGCAAGCCTTGCAGACCTTGCAAACCTTGGAAACCTGTTTGAGCTGCCTTAAGCTGCATCATCATCACCTTCTCTTTCAGCCTTTTCTGTTTCACTTCAATTTCGTCGCTACAGTATTTCGCATAAGTCAAGACTTCGTCAATCGGTTTAGACTGCCAACAAATCAAATGCGACTTTATCATTTGACTTATCTCTGGCCTCAGCCCTTCCACAAATCTGAAGACAAAATGGAGCATGTCCTTCGCCTCTATTGTTTCCGTGCCGCTGTAATTCTTGAACGCCTTCAACAACCTCTCATAGTAACTATGAATCGACTCTTTAGTCTCTTGGGCAGTTCGGTCGATCTTCTGCCAATCCACATTCTTCGCGGGTACCTTCGTTTTCAAATGCTCAATCACCTTATAGTACAAGCTCATCACCATAGGTGATGGTGCACCTGTCTCCCTGTCCCTCTCTGGTTCACTTGTCGGCCAACCTACAGCTCTTTTACAATCCTCCCACAAATCTGCCGGAACCACAATCTCAAAGAGAGTGTTCAGGTCTTCCCAGAGACATTTTGCAAGCTTCACAAACCTATCAGTCTGTTGGTACCATTCAATTGGTTTCTCTCTCAGTTTAGGAAAATCATCCGTAAAGGACTGAATGTCGCTTCTGTGCCATGGTACATGTACTAATTTTCCTCCTGCTGTCTCCCTCATTGGTAGCATTGTTACTGTATCACTACTCTGCGGTCTTTTCTCATTGTGCTCTGTAGCACTGTCCCTCCTCTTATCCTTCCTCTTTACCCACCTGCTTTCCCATTTGTCCAAGCACCTCCACACTTGTGCACTCTGCATCAATTCTCTAAGGTGGGTCTTCATGCCTGCTGACCTCATGTGTTCAAAATCTGTGGTCCCAAAATCTAACCTGTAGCTCCTGCTCAAGTGTTTCGTCTTGTCTATGTCAACCCCGTTTCTGTCAGCTGCTTCCTGCAAGCTCTTGTGTATCTTGTTCACTTCCTTCGTAATCCTGGGACATAGATACCTCAGCTCTTCTTCCGTGTAGGATTCTAACCTGTTCACACCCATAGTCCCTTCCACCAGTTCTTGTGCTTCCATGTTCAACCTGACCCTATTCATGTAGTCTTCTCCTTTCCCACTAACTGGACTTTGTGTGGAATTCAGGCTGTTGAACCACTGGGTCAACTGTTGCGCATTCACCCCCATCAGGGTAGCGTTCACATCAACTGCCATCGATGGCTGTGGCAGCTTTTCAGTGTTCGATGTGAGAGGTATTATCAGTGGGGGGCTCGACCTCACCAGTGTTGACTGAGCACATATGGGACTAAACTCCATCAAGGATCCAGACCCAGTTGGCTGAGCCGCTATCGGAGTTATCCCTGGAGTGTTTTCTATGCACCTTCTTTCTGTCCCACTCTGCAGCATTGATCCCTGACTGTTCGGACCCGAATTAGGCTGACTATACAGAGGTACCACTGGACCTACAGTAATGGGTAACGATATCGCATCTGGGTTCTGTCCATTCCCCATGTTCTGAGGAATGTTCATTCCCACACCATGGGTCATCATTGCCGGCATGCCCATCTGGCTCCCCGTCATTTGAACAGGTGCGTTTCCTCCCTGCATCTGCTTTTGAGGCATCATAAACTGAGTTGATTCAGCTTGTGCCATTGTTTGGTTGTAACCATTCTGTACTCCCCTTACGGTTGGATCTAGAATCATTCCTGCACCGTTATCACTAATGTAGTACCCTGGCATCTGCGGCTGATAATTTTCTGCTGGTTTCAACACGGGCACATCTGGATATATTCTCCTAACCTGCGGTATCTGCGGGGTGAACAATAATCTCGGGTCCTTAGATCCTGATGACGCTCCTGGACTCTGTGTTTCACTGTTCTGTACCGGTGCTGGAGGGGCAGAACTGGTACTTGGACCTTGTCCATTCTCTGCATGAGGCGGTGGACGGTCGTTCAGCAATTGCATTATCAACTCCTCATCCTCTAACTCCTCTTCTCTTCTCAACTTTATCTCGTCCTCTCTATCCTTGGAACACTTTCTGTCTGTCTTACAGGTAGCTTTCTTACCTGTCTCCTCTCCTTCCTTAGTAATTGCGGGGAACAATTTTATCCCCTGCAATACATCTGACCTCCACACCTTCTGTGCATTATCCCACCTAGCATCCGCTAGTGTCTTTTCTACCTTCCTCATTCTGGTCTCGAACTTCTTTTGCTGTTGCTGTCTGGCCATCAGTTCCCAAATTGCTAGAGCCTCAAACTGTGCTGGCCTTGGAGGCACCTTCATGTCGTACATCGTGAATCTCAAATTTTCTAAAATCTTTATATTGAATGTCCCATATATCGGGAACGCTACGCTCCCATGTTTTTCTGTCAACTTATGCCATTGCTTTAGCCAAAGACACGGAGCTACCCCCTTCTCTTCCATTACAATGTAAGCTGGTGTACCCTCAGGCGGCGTCTCCTCTCCTACGTTCGCTTTAATGTAAGACTCCCCCTTCATCGCGCTCCTGAATGCTTTAAGAAATTTCATTTTCTCGTCTTTTATTTAACCAAGTTTATGACCAATATTTGACTTCAATTCCACAAAACTTTAATCAATAGATAACTTTTATTCCACAAAAATTTGTAATCGATAGGTGACTTTAATTCCCGGAATACTCTTCACCTGCCTTTCCCCTTCCAATCGAGTCCCACGGACTGCGTCCAATCCGTGCGCGACCCGTCTCACCCACCAACCTATCCCAGCGCGGCTCTTAGTGACGTCACACTCACACACTGCGGCTGACAAAGCCTCGCGGCTAGTCTTCCTTCACTCACCTCTTTTCGTAACAACTTCTTGCATATATTGCGAGCTACCAAAAAATAAAACAGATCTGTCGGTTTACTAAAGGAAGGGTAACACAGTCGCTTCAGGACCTTAGGGACTTTTCACCAACCTTGGCCACTATTCGATCTCTTTCACCAGCCTCGGCCGCTATTCGATCTTTCTCAGTCCCCACATTCGCAAGCAAATCTGACCCGCAGACCTACTCTCAACTTGTCAATGATCTGTTCTAGTGCACTTAGAATCTTGTCAAAGCCCGAAGTCGAAGTTTCTTTCACTCTCTAACACACGTACCCGACTCGTTGACCACGCCCGATCAACCTACTAAACCGCCCAGACCACAACATGGATCAACATACTCCGGAGTCTCTTGACCTCGCAGGGCCCGTCTCAACAACAACAACCACGTGGACCTTTTTATGCACAAAGCGCCACACGCACATGAAGTTCGACGACTTCCCTACTCTCACACTCGGAGCCGCACCTCCGTTATTTCTATGAAGTTCGACGACTTCTCTACTTCTACACTCGGAGTCGCACCTCCGCTATCCTTAAAAGAAAATCCTCGCAACCTTTTCACACACCCTGCGGCAATAAGCTGTGCAAGCGCAAAACCCTAACTTCACTCATACCATCACTATTACCGCCAGCGCTGATCCCACACCTCCGTTCTCTCCATTCGCAAGCTCCGAGATCCCGGGAAAGTCGCGGTGGACCTAGCCCATCATCATCTTGTCAATCGTTTTATCCAAGAAAATCTAATTCAACCTTTTCGAATGGGGTCTCAAAATGCGTAACCGTTAATTCGACACCATGTACTTTAATAGTACAGGGTCCCAAAAGACGAAACCGTCCTCTGCTACCATCTACTGATAGAGCGGAACGTGGTAACAAATTTACCTACGTTTGGACGCTCTTTAGGCCGATGAATCTTTTGACATAGTGGGAACTCTCTGTACTCTTATATCGATCAGTCGCATCAAATCAATAATCAATAACGAACATAAGCAACACCTTGAACAACATAACACTTTACAATTAATCCAGAATACATTTCGGCGAACCCTGACCTTTCAGTCAGGAAGAACCACACCAGTTTATTGCAAAGTTAGTGAATTTATTTCCCTATATTAACAAAGCTAGCACAATATAAATGTGTCTCAACACCAAATGATAAACATATATGAACATTAATAGCTGTCCATAACGTCGAAACAAGTGTAATCTATGAAGCATTTGAATCACAAGGCATTCGATAATAGCAATGCAAAGCACTAAGACGATAATCTGTAATGAACTAATGGCATACATTTAGTCAGCATAACAAGATCTCAAATTTCATCGTGCAACATATGGAATCCTCGCCTAACCTCAAATTAGCATCGGCATGTGGGACTTCATGCAAAAACAATTTAGCAACATTAATTTAGAAAACTCCTAACTAGGGTTCTTTCCAAAATCAGCAGTTGGTTACCTAAAAGAAACACAATGCAATTTTACAGTTTCCTTTCATATTTACCAATTACGATCAGCATACAAGGAAGTCTTCGTCTCACAGGTACCGTTCTTCAGTCATCATAGGTACCATTTCTCGATCAGCATGGGACGGGACAAAGGGGCAGGGGTGAACGGGGCAAATGCCTCACGGCGGCAAGGTAAAACTACTACTTCATGCAAAGGGATCAAATCAAAGTTACAGTCTCTAGGGCAAGAATCATTTAAAGTCTCTTTCTCTCGATTAGAGAAAGCATCAAAGTCTCTCAAAATGGCGTCGCAGCAAAGTGGGCCATAATAGCTACGAAGTCAAAATGGCGTAGTGTCCGATGATAGAGAGAGATTCTTCTCGAGCACCTGGTTTTTATAGACAACAGTTCAAGTCCTGTAGGGTCTCCATTGGAGGGTTCATAGGTTAGCTTCAAATTGACCAATCAAAAACGACAGTTCTCAAGCTTTTACTTAAGCATACATTATCCTTGGAGATGGGTACGCAAATCGCAACATTGTTTCCCAATTAGCTTACTCTCAGAGCCTCCATTGTCCGCACCTGCAAGTCGACCTTGAATTAAAGAGAAAATATGCCAGGCTGGCACTAACTTTAAGATAAGCATGTGAACGGTTTCTGTGGAAAAGTACAGCTTCAAGCAAAAATACACGTTTATTAGCACAGTGGAAAAATACGAGCATCTAAACCATGAGACCAGGCAACTAGGCCAAAGCCTCCGCTAAAGTAATTCTAAGCTAAAACATTTCAAACAAGCAAATCGTAGCACACGTTTATGATTATGTCGGATTAGTGCAATTCTAATTCACCACGTTATATAAAGCACGCGTATAAATGATGGCAAACTACTCTGAGGGCACATTTTGTCCCCGTACAATCTTTATTAATTCGGTTAATATCACACATGATTATTTCAGCACTACCTTTAAGCGTTAATAAATCAAAACCTTCATTTTCTGCTTCATCACCTGCCCTCTGCTGCACTGGTCCTGTCTTCTGGCTGTAGGGGTGGTATGGGATCATCATCCTCATCTGAGTCCGGCTCCGATATTTCCACAGGTATGCCCCTGGTGGTAGCTATATTGTGCAAAATCGCACGTGGCCACTATTCTACAGGTAGTGTATGGGCTGTACTGTAGTTCCCCTCCACTTTTGTGGATGCACTGGAAGCGACTCTTCAGCAGGCCAAAGGTGCACTCCACCACATTGCGGGTTGCCCTGTGTGCTGAATTGTATCTCCGCTCTGCTGGTGTTGCAGGATTTAGGTAGGGCGTCATCATGTAGGTGCGCACTGCATAGGCACTGTCTCCTGGAAGGAACAGAGGGTATAATGAGTAGCTGTGCCATGTGACGTCACACTGCCATCAATGCAACATTGGAAAGTTGGAAATTACCCAGTAGATATCCTTCACCAAACTCCCCAGCTAGCAGTCTTGTGAGAATCCCGCTGTGGCGAAAGATGTACAAATCATGTGTGCTCCCTGGGTACCTGGCCACGAGATCAGTTATGATGTAGGAGGCATTGCATATCACCTGTATGTTCATTGAATGTTGGTATTTACGGTTGCGGGACACATACTCTGTGGTCGATGGTGGACAGATTGCAACATGCGTCCCATCTATGGCACCTAGGATGTGGGGGAACTGTGCTATCTGGTAGAAATCTATTTTTGTCTGCTGTATTTCCTGTGGGGTGTTGGGGAATCTGATGTACTGGTGTATCCTGCTCAGCATGGCATTTAGAAATGCATTGAAAAATCTGGAGAGGGCGCTCTGTGATACCCCTCCAGCTGCTGCTATTACCCCTTGATAGCTCCTGCATAATACCAGCACATGGGTGGGTATGCTATTGGTCCTGTGTGTTGTGCGCTGCAGTATGGGTTGTAGCTCAGCTATCAGGTCAAGTATCATGGCTGAGCTCAACCTGTACTTCTCAAAAATGTCCTCCTCAGTCTGGTCAAAAAGGGTAATGCCACTCTGAAAATGCGCTCCTGTCTCCTCCTCCCTCTCCTCAAACCTGCCAAGATCCTCATTCTCCTCGCCATGAAGTAGGGTGCAGCCATTGTGGAAAAGAGGCTGAGGCATTCTGGGCCTCTTTATGTAGGTTGCACCTGGTTACCACCTGGTTTCAATCTGTGGTAAACTGCATGTGCAAAAGGCCATTCTGCGAATATTCACAATTTGTGATTTTTTGATGCATCGCATTGCGACATGGTTTAGCGTGTCGCAATCTGCGTATCGCAATTTGCGACACGAAATACCGAATCTGTATTTGCGAGTCGCTATTCGGGCTCGCAATTTGCGATATGCAAATAGCGATTCAGTATTTCATGTCTCAATTTGCGATACGCAGATTGCGACACGCTAAACCATGTCGCTTTGCAAAAAATCACAATTTTTGCAAATCCTTGTTTTTGGCCTGCAAATAACTTTCATACATCGCAAAACACGTTTTTGCATTCGCAAAAGGCCGATTTCTGTGAATCGCACCGTTTGCAAATGCAAAAACGTTTGATACATCTGGCCCTTGAATCATTGCTTAAATATGAGTGTTCTACTGGTCCAACGTCATGGATTATCCCTATAGTGGTAATACCCAAAAAGGACAGTGGCGGAAGAGTATGCATATGTAAGGATATGCATCAGGCAAACAAAGCTATTGAAAGAGAAGGAAATCCAGATCCTCACATTTCTGACATGATATTAAAATTGAATGTTGCAAAGGTATTCTCTCGCCTTGATTTGAATAAAGGATATCATCAGTTAGAACTCAAGGAGAATTGCAGGTACATTATGACCTTTTCTACACGTATTGGTCTATTCAAATACAAAAGTCAAAGTTGTGGTGTGCCATCGGCTGTCGAGATTTTTTAGGATGTTATTAGATGGATCATACAACCTGTTCTAAATGCTTTCAACTATAGCAATGACGTATTGATTTTCAGCACTACAGAGAACACGACAAAACCTTAATGCAAGTTTGTTATTTACTTGTTGAGGCAGGTTTAACACTAAATGCTGAGAAATGTGAATTCAACAAGACAAAGATTCATTTCTTTGGAATTATCTTTTCTGATGGGGGTATGAAAACCGATCCAGCTAAGGTACAACTGTTGTCAACTGCCAATCCCCCACAAGATCTGTCCACGCTACGTTCATTCCTTGGCATGGCCAGCTACTGTCCTAGATACATACAAGACTTTGCCATTGTGAGCGCTTCATTGAGGGAGTAGACTAAAAACAATGTTTCATTTCGATGGTTACATGAAGTGGAGCAAAGCTTTAAAAGAATTAAACAAGCTATTGAAAACACTACTGAAAAGGAATATTTTGATCCAAAGTTACATACTGAAGTTGTTGTTGATGATAGCCCAGTCAGATCATCTGGAGTTGCTAACTATCTTGGGAAATCTACAGGAAAAGAGGCCTCTACAAATTGAACTTTGGAGTCTAAAGTTTCAAGAGTACAACTACACAATTGTACATCATCCAGGGAAAGATTAAACCCTGCTCACTGCTTCTCCAGAGCGCCAGTACAATGTCAAGGTACCCCATCCAAGACTGCTGAAGCCTACATAACCTTCATTATGAAATCCAACACACCAGCTACCATTACTTTGAAACAAATTGTCACTGCCATCAATCATAATATTGACATGCTAAGTTTGAAAGACATTATTGGCCATCAGTCATGGAATCAACATACTTGACCTCTCAACAGTGAAAGTGAGTATCAGAAATACAAAAATGTCCAAGATGAGCTGCCTGTAAAACAAGAAGGAATTATTTTAAAAGGTTCACAAATTAAATGGGACTTCCAAGCAACCCCTAAAATGGGACTTACAAGCAATCCCTAAAATATCTAATTGAGTAGAGATCCTCTCAGTAAGAGAGCTAACATCTTACATGGGCATTGCTTGTGCCAAAATATTGCCATCAACATGTTGGCCCACAATGTTGAGGCATTTAGTTGGAAACCTGGTAACACCTTTAATTCACTAAGTTACCCCCAAAAAGATGCAAAAATGGCCAATCATGATGGCTTTCATTGAATTTATTGGGGCTAACTTCTAAGACCTTAGGCATGTCTCCCAGAGAGCAATTTGAGAGGCTGAAAGGGAAGCCAATGACAAAAATTGGTGTAGATACATATGCTCACAACCACCAGTGATACAAACAAATCTCACCAGGCTATATTATACACCACCAGCACAAATGTCAAGTTATGTCTCCTTGGTTTGCCAACATACATCAACACTGTAGAGCCCTGCATGTTATCCGGGGGAGGCAATTAATTTGTAAGAAGCATCTCATGACTATTCACTCACATTGGCAACCCTTGAAAGGCTCTGTAGATCAATAAAAAGTGAAGGTCTGATAGATCTCCTTGCCCCAATGACCTTCCTTGAGGGGTCTTCAAGCATGATATTCCCATCAGAGCAACATGTTTAAGCTTGCTGTTTTATGAGTGGTTTAAAACTACAAGTCTTCCAGACTTCTGATTCGGTTCAGTTTTGCAGTCTTTATATAAAAGGGGCTCTCCAACAGAGCCTTAAAGTTACAGAATGAATGTGCTGATCAATGTGGATGCTACTATAAATGCTTCTCTACTGCTATAATATTTGAATGAATAGATCATTGAAAACCACCATATTCCCTGGTTTTAGACAGGTGTCTGTGATAAAGGGGAAACATTGATAATATATCTGTCCTAGCAATGCTGGTTGAAGTCCATACCATCCCCAGAAGCACTCTGTTTTATGTATGTTTTACAGATTTTCAAACTGCCTTTGATAGCATAAATAAAAATCAATTGAGTATCCCTGCTTTACTTCTCTGGGCTATGAAGCAACTATACAGGAGTATCTAGAAGTATCTTTTGACTGTAGCTTTGAGATTGAAAGAGCTCACAGAGCTCCAATGCACATTAACTCTAAATCAGTCAATTGTCCAAGAGCTCTTATATTTTGCCCACTACGTTACTAACACACAAAAATGATTCTGGTCAAATTATAACTTTCGACTGAAAAGGCCATGAAGTGGGCATTTTACAGGACTATACCAAGCCAACGGTAGAGTGTAGGAAAAGCAATCATGGCATTTCACTCTGAATTGAGTATCACTTCTCTTTCATAGATCCAGCAAGGATGAGGATCACGTCCGATGGAAACTCAAGGATCTTCGATGACCTCAAACTCCTAGAGACCTATGTGAGACTACTATAAGACTCCCAAATGTCTTACTAATGTTCACTCACCATACTTCAAGTTCAGAGATCAAATCATCTTTACCAGTTACATAGCCTGGTTGATATCCTTTTTCATGAATGTCTTACTTCTTGTTTCTTCTAGGATAGCGTGCAGTAATATCTATACAACGGTGACACCTATTTGCCCCTCCTAACATGCAGGATTTAATATTCCTCATAATGTTCTATTGTTTTGTTCTACTATCAGCTAGAAGGTAAATAACAAATCAATTTTAATACCTATTGTACAACATTCTTTCCCATGTGTTAGACTTTTCATCCTTGGCGTGGTTTCCCCTAACTTTGTGCCTCTGTTTCCCAGGTTGTTGATGTGTGCTCCTATACAAAATGTGTCTGTAATTGATTCATCCATGATTGGCATATTTGATTTACTAGTAAGTCCCTAGTTTAGTGCACTAGAGGTGCCCAGGGCTTGTAAATCAAATGGTACTAGTGGGCCAGCAGCACTGGTTGTGCCACCCACATTAGTGGCCCTGTAATCATGTCTCAAACCTGCCACTGCAGTGTCTGTGTGTGCAGTTTTAAACTGTAAATTCGACTTGGCAAGTGCACCCACTTGCCAGGCCTAAACCTTCCCTTTTCTTACATGTAAGGCACCCCTAAGGTAGGCCCTAGGTACCTCCAAGAGCAGGGTGCAGTATATGGTTAAGGAAGGACATATAGTACTGTGTTTTATATGTCCTGACAGAGAAATACTGCTAAATTCGTTTTTCACTGTTGCAAGGCCTGTCTCTCTCATAGGTTAACATGGGGGATACATTTAAATATGATTAAAGTGTAGATTCCCTTTGGGAGCGGATAGACATGTGGAGTTTGGGGGTCTCTGAGCTCACAATTTAAAAATACCTCTTTTAGTAAAGTTGATTTTAAGATTGTGTGCTTGAAAATGCCACTTTTAGAAAGTGAGCATTTTCTTGCTTAAACCATTTCTGTGCCATTGCCTGTTTGTGGATTCGCTGTCTGGGTCAGTTTGACAGTTGGGCTGGTTGCGCCTCTCACTAGACAGTGACACAAAGGGAGCTGGGGTGTAACCTGCATATCCTGAAGAGCCATTTGTGCTAGGAGGGAGGGGAGGAGTGGTCACCCACATACCTGAAAGGACATACCTTCACACAATGCAGTCTCCAACCCCGTGGTGTGTGTCTGGGGCCTGGCCTGGGCAAGGCAGGATTTCACAAACAAGAAAGACTTTTCTTTGAAGTAAGCCTACTTCAAAGGGCAAAATGGGTATAAGAAGGGCACCCAAAACCACAGACTTTAGGTCACTTCTGGACATCAAGAGGAACCTCTGCCTGGAGAAGAGCTGAGGAGGAGTGCTACCCTGCCTGAGACTATGCTTTGTGGAGCCATCCTGCAGTTGCTGCTTCTGCCTGTGCCAGAGGACAAAGACTGGACTTTGTCTGTCTTCCTGCTTGTAAAAAAATCTCCAAGGGCTTGAAATAGAGCTTTCCTCCTGTTGTTGAAGTCTCAGGGACAGCAAAGACTTCTCTCTGCCAGAACCAGGAACCTCTGCTGAGACTCCTACCCTGCCAAGTTGTGCCCATCCAGTTCCTGGGACCCTGAAAGTAGAAGCTGGCAGAACAAGACTGAAAATCCACAGACAGACTGCTGTGCGGGGAAAAATTCTACGCACCTTCTGAGACGCGGCTGAAAAACAACGTGCTGTCAGCTTCGTGGCAGAAATCGACGCTCCAGCATCGCGGCTGGAAAATCGATGCACGGAGCTGGAAGAACAATGCTCTCTCCCGCTGACGGAGGCTGTTAACGTCACAACCCACATTGCGTGGTTTTGCTGCGACCGTGCAGCAGGATTTTCTACGCAAACGGAAGAATTACGCAACACCGGAACGGACCCGAGTGCTGCCCGGATCAACACATCACTCCCCTGCAGGGAGGAAAAATTATGCATGCCAGCCTGAACGGAGAAGAAGAAACAACGAATGAGCTCTCTTGCGGGTGAGAAATCGACGCACTGCTTACCTTTTTCGACGAACACTCACACATGCATGTTATTTTGACGCTATCTCTGTACTTTTCAGCGCTAACAGTGTTTTACCTGTTTTCTCAAGGATTTAAGACTTTTTTTCTTTTTAATCAATAACATGACTTGTGTATGTTGGATTTTTGTAGTTTTGGTCTTTTTTTGTTTAGATAAATATTTTGTATTTTTCTAAACCTGTATTGTGTCATTTTGTAGTGTTTTCATTGAATTACTGTGTGTGTTGGTACAAATACTTTACACCTAGCACTCTGAAGTTAAGCCTACTGCTCATACCAAGCTACCAATGGGGTGAGCTGGGGTTAGCTGAAGGTGATTCTCTCTTACCCTGACTAGAGTGAGGGTCCTTGCTTGGACAGGGGGTAACCTGACTGCCAACCAAAGACCCCATTTCTAACACCATGCGACCCAATGTGCATACTGTTCTAGTTCTAACAATATAAACCAATTACTGCAACACAATGGTTTATAACTTCTTTTTACAAGTGTTTCATTAACTAACATGCCTCATAGACTGACATGTATGTTATATCTTAGATTGTCTGCTAGTTTTCATGAGCTTACAATGTTTCGTGATATTCTCTCCTGGTAATTAACTCTATCTAACTCAGATGGACCCTGCCTTCCAAAGGTTGCCTCCTTAGAACAAGTTAATTACAGCTTTCCTTATAACAAGTTTTAATTCTCCCATGTATACTTGTCTATATAACATGAGTTTCCACTGTTTTGATTGACTTTAACAGTAAATACATGTTTGATGTTCCTATGTTTTTTTATCCGCTCAGGTCCGGACCTCTTGTCCAAGACTGTGCCTCTTTTTCTGCTTTAGGGGTGGGCCGTTTGACTTCAGGGACTGGGTGGGTCGAGAGTATCATTTGGAGTTTGGTTACTCCTACAGCAGTATGGTGCAATGTTGTTTCTTACTCTGATGCTATGTGTCCACTCTCTATCTTTGCACTTATTTTTCCCTTCCTTTATCTCCTACACCTTTCCACTATTTTTCTTCCCTCTAAGCTTCCTCTGCGCCACATTACAGGCCATTTTCATGGTAAAGTGGTTCCATCATGACTCATGCATCATGTGAAATCATATCCCTTAACACCAAAGGCGTAATCAACCAGTCAAAAGAAAAAAGGTTCCAGAATATTGTCCAAAAACTAAAAAATTATATTCTCTTTGAGGAGACCAGAGCTGGATTGACCGAGGTTCAGAGTATGCAGCACACATGGTTTTCTAACTGTGCATGTTCACCAGTCATTAACAAAATAAATTGAGTGTTTACCCTAATTTAAAAACAAGCAGGTTGTTTGTTTGAGTGGTTTGCATACGATGATCAAGGGTGATGGTTATTATCAAAAATTACAAAAAATGGCTTCTCTTTCGTCTTTGCAGACATCTATGCTCCAACAGTGAATGAACCAACCTTTTGGTTATTACTAACATGCAAATTACATGAAATCCCCCAGAATAGCAAACTTATCCTGGCTTGTGATTTTAATCTCTCCTTTGACACCACTTTAGACAGGCTATCATAGTACTCACACCCACTCTCATACTCAGGCCCATAAACTAGCAAAAGATGATGACTTAATTGACATAAGAGACTACACAATCTGACAGCTAGTGACTTTACCTTTTATTCGCACCCAAAACTCTGTCCAGAATTATTATTTCAATTTGGAAAAACTCTAGTCCAGTCAGCCACTCTAATCAGTTACAACCATTTGTGCTTCTCCCTTCCCCTTTCTCTTCCCTCTTTTCTGTCCTTTCTCTCTGCTCTTCCTTGCTCAAGACTTCAGAGACCCAACAATGAATTTTAGCATATACAACAACCCTTTAATCTTTTATGGACCCCTTTTGTCATGTGGACAACATAATGTACTGTACTAAGATAACCTTATTGTAATGTGATATTATTCGTTCTTTTATAAATAACAATAAAACTTAATTGAAATGAAAAAGGTCTACTGAAAAGAGGAGTGTAGCAAACAGGAACTCTATATGTTTAACAGCCATTAAAAGGCTTTTCTGGATGGGGATGTCTTACACAACAATAGGAAGTCAACCATTTCTGGCATTTGCTTTAAGAAATTCTACTAAAATTCAATATTTGAGACTGAGGTTTGGCTTCTTTGATTTTAGTCAGGTTGGCCAGAGTTAGAAATATGAGGCACATTGTAATCAATGAGTTTTGTTTAACCAAACTAAGTGCCTTATTACTTTTGTTTCCTCCCACCCCTAAAAACTGTCTGAAGCACCTTTTTGAAACCTACATTCTTCAACTTCAGAGTGAAAACTTGTAGGACTTTTGAAAAGTGTTTCAAGTGCGATGATAAACAGCTTATTGCAGCAATGGTGAAGTTTGTGCTGGCTCTGCTACATAGATATCTGGTTGTATTAGCAGACAAAAGTGTTTCAAGTGCGATGATAAACAGCTTATTGCAGCAATGGTGAAGTTTGTGCTGGCTCTGCTACATAGATATCTGGTTGTATTAGCAGACCTGGACAAATATCATCAGCAAGCCTCACATACCTATACTTTACACCTAGCACTCTGAAGTAAAGCCTACTTGTCATGCCAAGATAACAAGGGGGTGAGCAGGGGTTAGCTGAGGGTGATTCTCTCTTACCCTGAGTAGAGTGAGGGTCCTTGCTTGGTCAGGGGGTAACCTGACTGCCAAACAAAGACCCCATTTCTAACACCATGCAACCCAATGTGCATACTGTTCTAGTTATAACAATATCTACCAATTACTGCAACACAATGTGTTTATATCTTCTTTTTATAAGTGTTTTATTAACTAACATGCCTTATAGACTGACACGTATGTTATATCTTAGATTGTCTGCTAGTTTTCACGAACTTACAATGTTCTGTTATATTCTCTCCTGGTAATTAACTCTATCTAAGTCAGATTGGCCATGTCTCCCAAAGGGTGCCTCCTTAGAACAAGTTAATTACAGCTTTCCTTATAACAAGTTTTAATTCTTCCATCTATACTCGTCTATATAACATGAGTTTCCACTGTTTTGATTGACTGTGCTGCTTTACTCTTCAGAATATCAAAACTATGCACTTCAGGATATTTTAAGGCACAATGTAAAGCAATCACTCTCAAACACCTTCGTAAGTAGAATAATCAAGTTTATTTAAGGGGCAAGTTCTCAGCTAGCAAAACTAAACCACACTAATATATATATATATATATACATCAGGAGAATAACATGAGAATAATGATAAAGATATAAGCACTCTGTGAATAATTGCAAGAGTAAGTGCATATAATACAAGCACACACAATATACCTCAATGCTCAATAGCATGAAAATGACTGCAAGAATAAGTGCATATTACGCGCGCACACACAATATACTTCAATGCTCAATAGCATGAAAATGACTGCAAGAATAAGTACACATTACGCGCGCACACACAATACACTTAATAAATTGAAAAGCTTCACCGAAAAGAGCGTCTGCATCCCTCCGCCGTACACAAAGCTGGGGAACCCAAATCAGCTGACACAGGGAGCCTCTGTTCGGGACAATCAGTCCTCCTGGCGTTGCGTCCAACCCAGAAGAGAGTTCCTAAACCAGCCCATCCAGGCCCCCAACTTTTATAGTATCTACTAACGCCCAGGAGTCTTTTCTAGAAAAAGACCCCCTCCTTTACAAATTGTGCAATCGGCGGTACCTTGTTCACCCTTCGAGACGTCTATTCGGAACGGCCCAAGTTCCCAGGAGAGGACTCCAAGGTGAAGCTTGCATTCCTCCTTGTGTACAGGCGCATCCCCCTGTTGTTCTAACTGATAGCTCGTGGAATGTAAATAGCGCCCTTCGTACCAGGCAGATGGAGAGAAGTTGAGCAGAAAAACACCCCACCCTTCAGCTTGCCGAAGCTTGTGGAAAAACACAGAACAGTGCCTTACGCACCGAACCAGACTCGACAAAATGGAGTCGTGAACCAAAATGGAAGCGAAGGCCAATGAAAGCAGAGGCCAATGGTCCACACTCTGCACCCCTGTTTACCTTGCACGTAGTGCTGCCACATGCACGTAGTGCATGTAGCAATACATTTCCACCCTTGGACCATTTGGCCAACTTACAACTAAGTATATCCTATAAGCTGAAATGGCAATGCTCTTGGGCGACACTGAGATAGAAGGTTAGGCACACACTGAATACAACAACATAATGAAATTAAAATAACTGTTATGATAATGATTACACCAAAGATATAACGCAGTTGGCCTAAATTAGGCAGCCATCCAAAAGCCCAATCCCACCACCCCTTGTCAACATCCTGCTGCACCCCCTTCACCAACTTATGCAGGGCCTCTATGTGGGAGTTGATTGATATGGAGTGGTCGGATAAATTGAAGCAACATAATCCTTCAAAATCACTGCAGCCATGGTTGTGTTTAAGCAGTAAATAATCAATAGCAGCGCGATTCTGCAAAGCAGCTCTTCTAATTCCCTGTACATCTAATAACAGCTCAGCTAAGGCAGCTGATGTATAGTTAATATTCTTGACTACTAAACATGCAAGTTTATTAATAACTCTGGTATTATATACTGCAAGTCCTGGCACCCCTACGATAGAACCAGCTAAACTAACATATTCTGTTTTGGACAGCAATGAAATTTCAGAATCACAGTCCGTAGGTAATTGAATAGTGTCTCTGGTATAGCGAGGGTGTAGAGCAGTATCCATAGGAAACATGAGAAAGCCTCAGCGTGACCAGGCACAAGGCCCTCCGGTTAGATTGGCTGGAATATAAGTAAAAGAAAGATTACCACAAGAAAAGAGCCAACCTTTAGGCAACTTAACATTTTGAATGTGGCTGGCCGCAGGCACCACATGTTGGCAAAACATCGAATTATTTACATTCAAACAGGTTAGGTCAGTCAGTGAGTGGCACAACGTCCGTTGTGCAGCAGTTAAGTTTTTGTCTCTTTTCTCCAATTTGAGCTGAGCACATTTACCTATTTTCATGGGATCACAGGTCAATGAATAGCACACATCCCCATTTGAGATGTTAAACGTGAGTATAGATGTCATGTTCCTCCACAACCGCCTGCCCACCTCCGGGCAATGACGGCAGTACTCATAGAGTGACAGATGGGAGCGAACGTCACTCACATCCACCATTCCATCCTGGTTTGTATTGTTAAAGATGTGTAATAATACAGCAGCAGGAGTGGGCACTGCCACTAGACAAGTGGTAATCAAATCTTGAACGCTTTGCATGTTACTCATACAGAAGTGAGATATATTCAGCACTTCCTGCGCTAGATGAATTCAAACATTGTTCGGTTGATGCAGCAGCGTTGGCATCTGCGGCTGACGGTTGAATTTTTGGGCTATGAGCCCCTCCCGCTCCCCGGTGGAGTCTCCCGAACGGGCTCCATACACCACACTCATGGCACAGGCACTCCACAGGATGATCTGAAAAGAACAAAGGACAAAACACGTATTATCATTCTCGCAGATAGCATTTGTCAGCGGGAACATGTTCCCATTTGTCTTGACCAGGTCGCATAACTACCAGGACATTGTCTGGTCCAGTGGCGATGACATCAGCGGGTTGAGGAGGGTTATTTGGGGATTCAATCCACACTTTGGCCCCTGGGTTCTTGTCAGTAGATCCGAACCCTCCTTTGCCTCTCACAGTGAGAAGAGATGGGGCGCTCCCCTTCTTAACAACACCTCCATAAACCGGCATAATGACAATTTGGGCAACGCGATCACCAGGTTGCACCACTAGGTCTGTGTCACCACTGTTCAAGAGAATGACTTTCAACTCGCCTTGGTAGTCTGCATCTATCACGCCTCCTAAAACTTGGATGCCCCTCAAGGCAAGCCCAGATCGAGGGGCGATCAGACCGTAATGCTCAGGGGGAATCTGAATTCCCACCCCAGTTTCAATCAGAGTGATGTCTCTAGGTTTCAATCGATGCATGTGTAAAGCATGTAAGTCAAGTCCTGCAGATTCTGGTGTAGCTCGATATGGGGCCAAAGCTCCTGGAGCTGTTTCCCAATACACAATGGTATTGCTCGTTGTAAACGGATTAATCTGTAAAGCAGGTGTGAGCATTCTCATGAGAGGTGTCTCAGCATTTGTAAGGGGTCGGTTGTTCAAAATTTGCAAAGCATCATACAAATTATCCCTCCACCCCTTCAGTGTCCCATCATTCAGTTTACGCAATTGTTCTTTCAGCAACCCATTCATTCTCTCAATCAGTCCCGCTGCTTGTGGGTAGTAAGGTATGTGAAAAATCCACTCAATATTGCGTTGTGCACAATAGTCCTGCACTAGTCTGCCCTTGAAGTGGCTGGCGTTATCACTTTGAATCTGGAGTGGCACTCCATAGTACAGAATCAACAGATCTAGTGTTTTCAGGGTGCTCTGCTGAGTTGCGCGCTTGCAGGGAAAGGCTATGAGATAACCAGAGTAAGTGTCTACCACAGTGCAGGCATACTGACACCCTCTGCTCACTGGCATTGGTCCAATGTAATCAATCTGCCAAATCTGTCCTGGCAATTTACCTCTACCTAGCTGGCCTCTCACCACCTGTGGGACCGGTCTGTGCTGTGCATGCTGACAAATGGGACATTCAATGATCGCTGTTTTAATCAAATCTAGGGGAAGATGCATCCCTCTAATCTCAGCCCACCTGTGAGTAGCCTTTTCTCCAAGATGTCCGCATTTCTGGTGTGCCCATTTAGCCATTCCCACCAAATCAGAACTCTGCGCCTCCACTTCAGCCTCTTGAATCTTGGCTCGATCGTCTGCAAGACAATTGAACCATCGGTCTAATGAATCAGTTGGACAGTGAGCGTCCACATGATAGACAGTCACTGTACTTTGAGGTAACATTTCCCAGATCTCCTGCCATAACTCCTTCCCCCATACCTCTTTGTTATGGATTTTGTACTGATGTGCATGCCACGTGGGAAGCCAAGTAGCTAACCCATTGGCGGTAGACCAGGAATCTGTATAAATGTGACATTTTCCGGGTAGCTCCTGTTTTAAAGCCTGATACACGGCATAAAGCTCTGCATACTGGCTACTTTTTCCCTGTCCTGTAGTTGTCAAAAGCTTCTTGGTAACAGGATTATAGGACACTGCCTTCCAGTGCCTTTTCGCTCCAACATATTTTGCTGAACCATCTGTGAACCACACATTTTTTTGTCATCTGCAGACAAGTCTGCGAACGGCTGGCCCCACCCTACTGGGGATTCACACACTGAAGGTACATCATGCAACATTTCGGAATTCTCCACTGGAGCCTGCGCTACCTGCTCATGCAAAACGGCGGTCCCTTTTGGACCCGCTCGTGCCCTGTCCTGGACATACCATTTCCATTTTATAATGCTGGCTTCTTGCGCATGTCCAATTCTATGAGTTTTTGGGGAACTCATCACCCACTGCATGATGGGAATTTCAGGCCTTAAAATCACATTGTGTCCCAGTGTAATTTGCTCAGTATCAACCAGGGCCCAATAGCAGGCCAGCAGCTGCTTCTCAAAGGGAGTATACCGCTCTACTGCCTCAGGTAACTTCTTTGTCCAAAATCCCAGGGGCACCCTCTTTCTTCCTTGTTTTTGCCATAAACTCCAATTGGCATACTGCCCCTGGACTGTCACATTCAACTCAATGTCTCCCTCTCGAATCGGCCACAAATCCAAAGCATGCTGAATGGCGTCTTTAGCCAATTCAAACGCGCGCTGCTCCTGCTCTCCCCATTCAAACGCATTTTTCTTTCGTGTAACTTTGTACAATGGGGCCAAAATCTGAGACAAATGGGGTATATGTTGTCTCCAATACCCGAATAGTCCAATAAAATTCTGGGCTTCCTTCCGATTTCGCGGTACTGCGAATTCCTTAATCTTTTGTTTCACTTTTGGCAACACTTCTCTGTGTCCCTGATTCCACTGAATGCCCAAAAATTTCACGCTCTGAGACGGTCCCTGCACTTTCTCGGGGTTAATCTCCCACCCTTGATTCTGCAAATGTTCCACCACCCTGTCTAGCTGAATTTGCACCTGTTCTTGCGTCTCTCCCTGCATCATCACGTCATCTATATAGTGAGAAATTTGCACTCCAGGAACCACTGGTACTTCATCCAAATGCTCTGCCACCAGCCGGTGGCAGATAGTGGGGCTATGTAAATACCCCATGGGTAATCTACAGAAGGTGTACTGACGCCCCGCCCATTGGAATGCCAGCTGAGGCTGGCTCTCAGTAGCTATTGGTATCGTAAAGAAGGCATTGGCAATGTCAATGGTTGCATACCAAGTCCCACTGTGTTTCTGTATGTTCTCAATCAAGGTAATGGTGTCTGGGACCGCTGCAGTCAGAGGAGGTGTATGTTTATTCAATTGGCAATAATCAATGCAAATCCTCCAACTGTTATCACTTTTACGAACAGGCCAGAGGGCATTATTCCACGCAGTGGTGATGGGAACTATTACCCCGGCCTCTAGTAAATCATGTATAGTCTGGCTAATCTCCTCATGTCCTCCCGGTATTCTGTACTGTTTCATTTGAATCACCTTAGTAGCTTGGGGAAGTGTTACCGGAGGAATCTTCAACAGCCCCACCCTTGCGGCGGCTATTGATATAAATCTTTTGGAACCAAATTGATAACATCCATCTTCCAAATGTAGGGTCATCCCTTTCAAAATGTCAATTCCAATAATGTATTCGGGAATGGGCACAATCAGGACAGTGTATTCTCTCTTTGGAAGTGCCCCTATTTTCATGGGAACCACTATCTGCACTGCCGGGGTTTCTTTTCCGCCCAATCCCGTAATGGTAAAGTACTGTCCCCTGAATTTTCTTGGATTGCCATGAATCAAGGTGGCCTCCGCTCCGGTGTCAACGAGGGCTCGAACTTTTTGAACATTTCCACGTTTCCAATAAATTTCTACTTTGACATGAGGTCTGTTATCTTTGCGAGCCCATCCCTGCACCGGAGTTTGGCCTGTTTCCTAATCTATTTTCACTCTGCGCACATCAGAGTCTGCCCAAGTCAAATCTGGATACAGTTTGCGGTAATTCTCAGGGAACTCCTCCTCCCTGTCTCTGCTTCACAACCTCTCTGAGCTTACCAGCTCCCTCTCCCACTCTTTTCCTCGAGTTTTCCCAGAACCTGTCAGTTCCCGGTCTCTCTCCCTGCTCCGGGTTCCCTCTGCGCTTCGGTGCTCTTCCTCCCAATTTCCGTCCTCTGGGGATCTCTCTCTACTGTGGGGTTTTCTCCCTCTCTCTCCCTTTTCACCCTCACGCTCCTCCCCTCCTGCCTTTCTCTGGTTCACCACTTTGTTATCCTTCTTGTTCCCTTTCCTACTCCCCTCCTTTTTATCCAAACCGCGTTTGCGGTACATTTCCCACATGTCCTTGGTGCTTATCCCATCAATTTCATTCCTGGTCACCCCATCTCGCATCAAGGCCTTAAACATGTCTCGCCTTGTCACCCTGTTGTTATCAGTACGATTCTCAGACCGTGAATTCCTCTCTGGCTTAGCCCATTCTCCTAAATCACTTAACTCACGCACCGCTTCTACCACCTGAGACAATGGGTTACCTGTCTGATTAATTAACAAAGTCATGATGACATGCTTATATGCAGGAGGAGCGGCCCTAAGCAGCCGGTTTCGCACAAACACACTTAAAATTCCATTCATCAAATCATGGGCATTACCCATAAAGATAGCTGTTTTCATCCCTTCTTCCTTCAATCTCTGTACTGCATCTCTCAAGGTATACCAAGGTTTATCATTAGGCGGCCAGTCTGACTCTGTCGGATACTTCTGAGCACACCCTTGCGCCGCTAGCTCTAACAAATTGGTCATGGGACCATTCCCTGGATAGGTTCTAAACTCATTTTGAATAACCGGGTCTGTACTTAACATACAAAGCCTCGGGCGTCGCCGTGATCCAATTGGACCCCCTGCCCCCCCATATCGTGCACCCGCACCAACCACGTAAGCAATGTTTCCCCAGACCTCTGTCGAAATCTGTCTATCACATCACTTAGTTCTTGCTGTGTATAATCCTCCAGGGCATCCAACATCACCCCTCCAGGATTAGCTGGGCTATGCTGTAACTTTCGCCGATATATGGGCTGCGCACGGACAACATTCCTGCGCTCTGTCTTCTCCTGTCTAACATCTTGGCAGTCATCGCCCCCGGACCCATCTGAAAAATCAGATGTATCCCAGATGTTTCCATCCCAAAACTCAGGGTCAAAGGCTAATCCTGCCTGAGAGATAGCTAAATGCACCTTCTTTTTATTAACTTTCCCTCTTCGTTTCTTGTGTTTATATTTAGCTACGCTAACAGCCGTTCTCTCTGCAACCAGTTGGTACATTTCCAACTTATCACTTAATAATTTATTTTGACAAGCTAGCATGGTAGAGGAATTTCGGGCTTCCACTAACTCCTTCTCCAGCTGCTCGTGGTCTTTTTGTAACTGTAAAAATTTTTCATACAACTTTCGGTACGCAGAAAGCAAGATCCAGCCTCGCCTCCCCAACGCACAAACCTCCCTTCCCTTGTCAATTGAAACTTTCCGTAAACATATAAGAAGATCTTCAGGTTCCACATTTAACATACACGCATTCCAATTTTCACACAAACCAGCACAACGTGACCATTCCTGAGCTAATAGTTTATACGGAGCGGTTTCCCACCCCGGTATCTCTATGTCTGGATTTGCTACCTGAGAACCTGCTTTTGAGCTCGCTTTGATCTTATTAAGCATTTTCCCTTTTTTTTTTTTCGAATCCTGCAAACGACTACGCCAATTTGTGCTGCTTTACTCTTCAGAATATCAAAACTATGCACTTCAGGATATTTTAAGGCACAATGTAAAGCAATCACTCTCAAACACCTTCGTAAGTAGAATAATCAAGTTTATTTAAGGGGCAAGTTCTCAGCTAGCAAAACTAAACCACACTAATATATATATATATATACATCAGGAGAATAACATGAGAATAATGATAAAGATATAAGCACTCTGTGAATAATTGCAAGAGTAAGTGCATATAATACAAGCACACACAATATACCTCAATGCTCAATAGCATGAAAATGACTGCAAGAATAAGTGCATATTACGCGCGCACACACAATATACTTCAATGCTCAATAGCATGAAAATGACTGCAAGAATAAGTACACATTACGCGCGCACACACAATACACTTAATAAATTGAAAAGCTTCACCGAAAAGAGCATCTGCATCCCTCCGCCGTACACAAAGCTGGGGAACCCAAATCAGCTGACACAGGGAGCCTCTGTTCGGGACAATCAGTCCTCCTGGCGTTGCGTCCAACCCAGAAGAGAGTTCCTAAACCAGCCCATCCAGGCCCCCAACTTTTATAGTATCTACTAACGCCCAGGAGTCTTTTCTAGAAAAAGACCCCCTCCTTTACAAATTGTGCAATCGGCGGTACCTTGTTCACCCTTCGAGACGTCTCCTCGGAACGGCCCAAGTTCCCAGGAGAGGACTCCAAGGTGATGCTTGCATTCCTCCTTGTGTACAGGCGCATCCCCCTGTTGTTCTAACTGATAGCTCGTGGAATGTAAATAGCGCCCTTCGTACCAGGCAGATGGAGCGAAGTTGAGCAGAAAAACACCCCACCCTTCAGCTTGCCGAAGCTTGTGGAAAAACACAGAACAGTGCCTTACGCACCGAACCAGACTCGACAAAATGGAGTCGTGAACCAAAATGGAAGCGAAGGCCAATGAAAGCAGAGCCCAATGGTCCACACTCTGCACCCCTGTTTACCTTGCACGTAGTGCTGCCACATGCACGTAGTGCATGTAGCAATACATTGACTTTAACAGTAAATACATGTTTGATGTTCCTATGTTTTTTGATCCGCTCAGGTCCGGTCCTCTTGTCCAAGACTGTGCCTCTTTTTCTGCTTTGGGGTGGGACGTTTGACTTCAGGGACTGGGTGGGTCCAGAGTATCATTAGGGGTTTGGTTACTCCTACAGCAGTATGGTGCAATGTTGTTTCTTGCTCTGATGCTATGTGTCCACTCTCTATCTTTGCACTTATTTTTCCCTTCTTTTATCTCCTACACCTTTCCACTATTTTTCTTCCCCCAAAGCTTCCTGCGCTACACATTACAGACCATTTTCATGGTAAAGTGGTTCCATCATGACTCATGCATCATGTGAAATCATATCCCTTAACCTCTTTGGTGCGGGCGTCGGCCACTGGCCGACGCCCACACACTCTCCCTGGTGCGGGTCACGACCAGTGGCCGACACCAGGAAGGGCATTAATAAATCCTCGGGTGCGTTGCACCCGAGGATTTTTTAATTTTTTTTTTAAATTCCCTCGGGAGACACGGAAGCTTCCGTGTCTCCCCCCACCCGCCCCTTTGTGACGTCAGCGCGCCGCGAGGCGCGCTGACGTTTCAAAGGTGTTTTCCCCATCAAAGCAGGAAGCAGCCTTGCGGCCGCTTCCTACTTTGATGGGGCAACACTTTCAGGAAGGCCTCGTAAGAAAGGGGAGACACTCCCCTTTCTTACGAGGCCTTCCTGAAAGTGTTTCCTGGCCCCCGGTCGCAGCACAGCTGCGATCGGGGGCCAGGAAACACCACTAGACACCAGGGATTTCACTTTGGGGGGGGGCGGCCCCCCGGAAAACGGGCCCCCCCTCCACCCCGGCATAATAAAAAAAAAAAAAAGGTAGGTGCCCCCTGGGGGGGGGGGGGGGGGGATCGCGCCCCCCCCCAGGGGATATTTATTATTTTTTTTAAATAAATAAAATTAAAAAAAATTAAATGACAGGGGGTCGCCCGTGGGCAGGGTGACCCCCTGTGGGGGCAATTTTTTTTTTTTGATGTTGTAGGGTTTCCCTGGGGGCCATTTTGGCCCCCAAGGAAACCATACAACAACTAAAAAAAAAATATGTATATATAGAACTATATATATCTATGTAGATAGATATATCTAGGTACATAGATATATCTATGTAGATAGATATATATATACATATATATATAGAGGTAGATCTATATCAAAGAGATTTATAAAGCGCGCTACTCACCTGTGAGGGTCTCAAGGCGCTGGGGGGGGGATGGGGGAGGGAAAGGGGCTGGGAGGTTCACTGTTCGAAAAGCCAGGTTTTGAGGCCCTTCCTGAAAAGAAGTAGGTTTTGGGTCTTGCGAAGGTGGGTTGTGAGGGCGTTCCAGGTTTTGGGTGCAAGGTAGGAGAAGGATCTGCCCCGGGTGGTGGTGTGTTTGATGCGGGGGACAGAGGCGAGAGAGAGGTCAGCTGAGCGGACGTTTCGTGTGGGGGTGTGGAAGGTGACTCTTGTTGAGGTAGGCAGGGCCTGTGTTGTGGAGTGATTTGTGTCCGAGGATGAGGATCTTGAAGGTGATCCTTTTGTCAATGGGGAGCCAGTGGAGGGATTTGAGGTGTGGAGAGATGTGTTCGTGTCGGCGGAGGTCGAGGATGAGTCGTGCTGCTGAGTTCTGGATGCGTGTAGTTTGCGCTTGAGTTTTAGAGTGGTGCCGGCGTAGAGGGCGTTTCCGTAATCAAGCCTGCTGCTGATGAGTGTGTGAGTGACAGTTTTTCTGGTCTCTGTGGGGATCCATTTGAATGTTTTTCAGTATACGGAGTTTGTTGAAGCATGAGGAGGTAAGAGCGTTGATTTGTTGGGTCATCGAGAGGGAGGAGTCTAGGATGATGCTGAGGTTGCGTGCGTGGTTGGCGGGGGTGGGTGCAGGGCCTAGCGTGGTGGGCCACCATGAGGGGTCCCAGGTGTTTTTGTGTGGGCCAAAGAGGATTATTTCGGTTTTGCTTGAGTTGAGTTTCAGGTGGTTGGCTGTCATATATATATCACTTTTGTCAATATGTGTGTGGTTTCCCTGGGGGGAAAAGGGTCCAACTTGTCTAGTGGCAGTTTTAGTGCCATAAAGAAGCGCAGAAGGTTTATATGCCTACTGCAAAGAGCACATCTGTATTTTATGTAAATAGCTGAGTACATTAGTAAAGTCTATGGAGAGATGAAGGGCACTTTTGCTGGGTGGTAATGAGGGAATCCGAGGAGGAGGGAGTGGGAGCACCAATAATGATTGTTGGACTGGGCGCAGGAGGTGCTAAAGACTGTGACGAATGGTATGTGACAAGTTGTTTTTTGAGTGTCTTGAAAGTACGTGCTGATTGAGGGAAGAAGCGCAGGTAAGGTGGCCTCTACTGTTGCACGTATCTCACACACACCATCGATTTTGTGACTGTCTACGTAGGCTAGTGTTTTAGAGCAACAGTTTAGCCAATAGCAGAGATGGCATCTTGATGGATGACTGCTGCCTGCACTCGGGTTATAGAGGACCGCTCTGACATAGGATCAGAGACTGAGACATCAGATACTGAGACAGCATCTGAGGGATAGGACAATGGCGCAGACTCTGGGAGTGATTTTTCAGTCAGAGGAGTCCCATTCGATAACTCCTCTTCCAGTACATTATGAGGGAGGTGATGAGGACAGTCCTGCTGTCCCTTCGCAAGCTGTTCGTGCAACTGGGTAATAGTGGGTTAGGCCAACCCAGAGAGCAGGTGAATGCGGCGGCAAGCAGAGAGAGAGTGCTCTCTTGGGAGCTCCCCAATTTAGTTCAGCCCCAAATTCCACCACCCAAATCATATTGTGGAGACATCAAAATTGTCTATGGCAAAACAAACTGGTTTTGTAAGGCAGGCACCTGTGTTTTTGGTCCTGGATTCGGCGGCCATATAGAGAAACACACTAAACCCAAACATTTCTGGAAACTAGAAATTCGGGGGAGTCCACAGTGGTGTGACTTGTGTGTATTCCCCAAAGTTTTCTTACCCAGAATACCCTGCAAAGCTGAAATGTTGAAAAAAAACTCAATTTTTCTCGCATTTCTGTCACACAAACTACAGGAATATGCTGGGATCCAGAACATTCCTACCACCCAGTGACTCCTCACCTGTCCTGATAAAAACACTACCCCACTTGAGTGCCTACACCTAGTGCCTGTGTCAGGAATGGATCACCCCAGGGTCAACAGCTGCCTCACGTAAGGACCAACATTGACCGTTGTGTGATCTATTCCTGTCGCAGGCACCAGGCCTAACCACACAAGTGAGGTATCCTATTTATCGGGAGACTTGGGGGAATGCTGGGTGGAAGGAAATTTGTGGCTCCTCTCAGATTCCAGAACTTTCTGTCACCGAAATGTGAGGAAAACGTGTTATTTTAGCCACATTTTGAGGTTTGCAAAGGATTCTGGGTAACAGAACCTGGTCCGAGCCCCACAAGTCACCTCATCTTGGATTCCCTTGGGTTTCTAGTTTTTAAAAATGTGCTGGTTTTCTAGGTTTCCCCAGGTGCCGGCTGAGCTAGAGGCCAAAATCAACAGGTAGGCACTGTTTTCTATGACAAAATGTGATGTGTCCACGTTGTGTTTTGGGGCATTTCCTGTCGCGGGCGCTAGGCCTACCCACACAAGTGAGGTATCATTTTTATCGGGAGACTTGGGGGAACGCTGGGTGGAAGGAAATTTGTGGCTCCTCTCAGATTCTAGAACTTTCTGTCACCGAAATGTGAGGAAAACTTGTTTTTTTAGCCACTTTTTGAGGTTTGCAAAGGATTCTGGGTAACAGAACCTGGTCTGAGCCCCGCAAGTCACCCCTCCTTGGATTCCCCTAGGTCTCTAGTTTTCAGAAATGCACAGGTTTGGTAGGTTTCCCTAGGTGCCAGCTGAGCTAGAGGCCAAAATCCACAGGTAGGCACTTCGCAAAAAACACCTCTGTTTTCTTCCAAAAATTTGGATGTGTCCACGTTGCGCTTTGGGGCGTTTCCTGTCGCAGGCACTAGGCCTACCCACACCAGTGAGGTATCATTTTTATCGGGAGACTTGGGGGAACACCGGGTGGAAGGAAATTTGTGGCTCCTCTCAGATTCCAGAACTTTCTGTCACCGAAATGTGAGGAAAACTTGTTTTTTTAGCCACTTTTTGAGGTTTGCAAAGGATTCTGGGTAACAGAACCTGGTCCGAGCCCCGCAAGTCACCCCTCCTTGGATTCCCCTACGTCTCTAGTTTTTAGAAATGCACAGGTTTGGTAGGTTTCCCTAGGTGCCGGCTGAGCTAGAGGCCAAAATCTACAGGTAGGCACTTCGCAAAAAACACCTCTGTTTCCTTCCAAAAATTTGGATGTGTCCACGTTGCGCTTTGGGGCGTTTCCTGTCGCGGGCGCTAGGCCTACCCACACAAGTGAGGTATCATTTTTATCGGGAGACTTGGGGGAACGCCGGGTGGAAGGAATTTTGAGGCTCCTCTCAGATTCCAAAACTTTCTGTCACCGAAATGTTAGGAAATCTTTTTTTTTTAGCCACTTTTTGAGGTTTGCAAAGGATTCTGGGTAACAGAACCTGGTCCGAGCCCCGCAAGTCACCCCTCCTTGGATTCCCCTAGGTCTCTAGTTTTCAGAAATGCACAGGTTTGGTAGGTTTCCCTAGGTGCCGGCTGAGCTAAAGGCCAAAATCTACAGGTAGGCACTTCTCAAAAAACACCTCTGTTTTCTTCAAAAAATTTGGATGTGTCCACGTTGCGCTTTGGGGCGTTTCCTGTCGCAGGCGCTAGGCCTACCCACACAAGTGAGGTATAATTTTTATTGGGAGACTTGGGGGAACGCCGGGTGGAAGGAAATTTGTGGCTCCTCTCAGATTCCAGAACTTTCTGTCACCGAAATGTGAGGAAAACTTGTTTTTTAGCCACTTTTTGAGGTTTGCAAAGGATTCTGGGTAACAGAACCTGGTCCGAGCCCCGCAAGTCACCCCTCCTTGTATTCCCCTAGGTCTCTAGTTTTCAGAAATGCACAGGTTTGGTAGGTTTCCCTAGGTGCCGGCTGAGCTAGAGGCCAAAATCTACAGGTAGGCACTTCGCAAAAAACACCTCTGTTTTCTTCCAAAAATTTGGATGTGTCAACTTTGCGCTTTGGGGCGTTTCCTGTCGCGGGCGCTAGGCCTACCCACACAAGTGAGGTATCATTTTTATCGGGAGACTTGGGGGAACGCCGGGTGGAAGGAATTTTGAGGCTCCTCTCAGATTCCAAAACTTTCTGTCACCGAAATGTTAGGAAATCTTTTTTTTTTAGCCACTTTTTGAGGTTTGCAAAGGATTCTGGGTAACAGAACCTGGTCCGAGCCCCGCAAGTCACCCCTCCTTGGATTCCCCTAGGTCTCTAGTTTTCAGAAATGCACAGGTTTGGTAGGTTTCCCTAGGTGCCAGCTGAGCTAGAGGCCAAAATCCACAGGTAGGCACTTCGCAAAAAACACCTCTGTTTTCTTCCAAAAATTTGGATGTGTCCACGTTGCGCTTTGGGGCGTTTCCTGTCGCAGGCACTAGGCCTACCCACACCAGTGAGGTATCATTTTTATCGGGAGACTTGGGGGAACACCGGGTGGAAGGAAATTTGTGGCTCCTCTCAGATTCCAGAACTTTCTGTCACCGAAATGTGAGGAAAACTTGTTTTTTTAGCCACTTTTTGAGGTTTGCAAAGGATTCTGGGTAACAGAACCTGGTCCGAGCCCCGCAAGTCACCCCTCCTTGGATTCCCCTACGTCTCTAGTTTTTAGAAATGCACAGGTTTGGTAGGTTTCCCTAGGTGCCGGCTGAGCTAGAGGCCAAAATCTACAGGTAGGCACTTCGCAAAAAACACCTCTGTTTTCTTCCAAAAATTTGGATGTGTCAACTTTGCGCTTTGGGGCGTTTCCTGTAGCGGGCGCTAGGCCTACCCACACAAGTGAGGTATCATTTTTATCGGGAGACTTGGGGGAACGCTGGGTGGAAGGAAATTTGTGGCTCCTCTCAGATTCCAGAACTTTCTGTCACCGAAATGTGAGGAAAACTTGTTTTTTTAGCCACTTTTTGAGGTTTGCAAAGGATTCTGGGTAACAGAACCTGGTCCGAGCCCCGCAAGTCACCCCTCCTTGGATTCCCCTAGGTCTCTAGTTTTCAGAAATGCACAGGTTTGGTAGGTTTCCCTATGTGCCGGCTGAGCTAGAGGCCAAAATCTACAGGTAAGCACTTTGAAAAAAACAGCTGTGTTTTCTATAAAAAAAATAGGATGTGTCCATGTTGTGTTTTGGGGCATTTCCTGTCGCGTGCACTAGGCCTACCCACACAAGTGAGGTATCATTTTTATCGGGAGACTTGGGGGAACGCTGGGTGGAAGGAAATTTGAGGCTCTTCTCAGATTCCAGAACTTTCTGTCACCGAAATGTGAGGAAAACTTGTTTTTTTAGCCACTTTTTGAGGTTTGCAAAGGATTCTGGGTAACAGAACCTGGTCCGAGCCCCACAAGTCACCCCTCCTTGGATTCCCCTAGGTCTCTAGTTTTCAGAAATGCACAGGTTTGGTAGGTTTCCCTAGGTGCCGGCTGAGCTAGATGCCAAAATCTACAGGTAGGCACTTCGCAAAAAACACCTCTGTTTTCTTCCAAAAATTTGGATGTGTCAACTTTGCGCTTTGGGGCGTTTCCTGTCGCGGGCACTAGGCCTACCCACACAAGTGAGGTATCATTTTTATCGGGAGACTTGGGGGAACGCTGGGTGGAAGGAAATTTGAGGCTCTTCTCAGATTCCAGAACTTTCTGTCACCGAAATGTTAGGAAAACTTTTTTTTTAGCCACTTTTTGAGGTTTGCAAAGGATTCTGGGTAACAGAACCTGGTCCGAGCCCCGCAAGTCACCCCTCCTTGGATTCCCCTAGGTCTCTAGTTTTCAGAAATGCACAGGTTTGGTAGGTTTCCCTATGTGCCGGCTGAGCTAGAGGCCAAAATCTACAGGTAAGCACTTTGAAAAAAACAGCTGTGTTTTCTATAAAAAAAATAGGATGTGTCCATGTTGTGTTTTGGGGCATTTCCTGTCGCGTGCACTAGGCCTACCCACACAAGTGAGGTATCATTTTTATCGGGAGACTTGGGGGAACATAGAATAGCAAAACAAGTGTTATTGCCCCTTATCTTTCTCTACATTTTTACCTTCCAAATATAAGAGAGTGTGTAAAAAAGACGTCTATTTGAGAAATGCCCTGCAATTCACATGCTAGTATGGGCACCTCGGAATTCAGCAATGTGCAAATAACCACTGCTCCTCAAAACCTTATCTTGATCCCATTTTGGAAATGCAAAGGTTTTCTTGATACCTCTTTTTCACTCTTCATATTTCAGCAAATGAATTTCTGTATACCCAGTATAGAATGAAAACCAACTGCAGGGTGCAGCTCATTTATTGGCTCTGGGTACCTAGGGTTCTTGATGAACCTACAAGCCCTTTATATCCCCGCAACCAGAAGAGTCCAGCAGACAGAGCGGTATATTGCTTTCAGAAATCTGACATCGCAGGAAAAAGTTACAGAGTAAAACATAAAGAAAAATGGCTGTTGTTTTCAGCTCAATTTCAATATTTTTTTTATTTCAGCTGTTATTTTCTGTAGGAAAACCTTGTAGGATCTACACAAATGACCCCTTGCTGAATTCAGAATTTTGTCTAGTTTTCAGAAATGTTTAGCATTCCGGGATCCAGCATTGGTTTCACACCCATTCCTGTCACTAACTGGAAGGAGGCTGAAAGCACCAAATATAGTAGAAATGGGGTATGTCCCAGTAAAATGGCAAATTTGTGTTGAAAAATTTGGTTTTCTGATTCAAGTCTGCCCATTCCTGAAAGGTGGGAAGATAGTGATTTCAGCACCAGAAACCCTTTGTTGATGGCATTTTCAGGGAAAAAACCACAAGCCTTCTTCGGCAGCCCTTTTTTCGCATTTTTTTGGAAAAAACAAAATTTTCACTGTATTTTGGCTATTTTCTTGGTCTCCTCCAGGGGAAACCACCAACTCTGGGTACCATAAGAATCCGTAGGATGTTGGAAAAAAAGGACGCAAATTTGGCGTGGTTAGCTTATGTGGACAAAAAGTTATGAAGCCCTAAGCGCGAACTACCCCAAATAGCCAAAAAAGGGGGGGAAAAGGCCCAGCAGCTAAGGGGTTAACACCAAAGTATTAATCACCCAGTCAAAAGAAAAAAGGTTCTAAAATATTGTCGAAAACTAAAAAATTATATTCTCTTTCAGGAGACTAGAGCTGGATTGACTGATGCTCAGATTATGCAGCACACATGGCTTTCTGACTGTGCATGTACACCAGTCAGTAACAAAATAAATTGAGTGTTTACCCTAATTTCAAAACAAGCAGGTTGTTTGTTTGAGTGCCTTGCATACGATGATCAAGGTAGATGGTTACTATCAAAAATTAAAAAAAATGGCTTCTCTTTCTTCTTTGCAAACATCTATGCTCCGACAGTGAATGAACCAACCTTTTGGTCATCACTAACCTGCAAATTACATGAAATCTCCCAGAATAGCAAACTTATCCTGGCTTGTGATTTTAATCTCTCCTTTGACACCACTTTAGACAGACTGTCAGATTACTCACACCTACTCATACTCAGGCCCATAAACTAGAGAAAGATGATGACTTAATTGACATAAGAGACTATACAATCTGACAGGTAGTGACTTTACCTTTTATTCGCACACCCAAAACTCTGTCCAGAATTATTTTTTCATTGGCAAAACTCTAGTCCAGTCAGCTACTCTAATCAGTGCAACCAATTGTGCTTCTCCCTTCCCCTTTCTCTTCCCTCTTTTCTGTCCTTTCTCTCTGCTCTCCCTTGCTCACGACTTCAGAGACCCAACAATAAATTTTAATATAAACGACAACCTTATAATCTTTTATGGACACCTTTTGTCATGTGGACAACATAATGTACTGTGCTAAGATAACCTCATTGTAATGCAATATTATTCATTCTTTTATAAATAACAATAAAACTTATTTGAAGTGAAAAAGGTCTACTGAAAAGAGGAGTGAAGCAAACAGGAACTCTATATGTTTAATAGCCATAAAATGGGGAGGTGTTACACAACAATAGGAAGACAACCATATCTGACATTTGCTTTAGGAAAATCTACTAAAATTCAATATTTGAGAGTGAGGTTTGGCTTCTTTGATTTTAGTCAGGTTGGCCAGAGTTGGAAATATGAGGCACATTGTAATCAATGAGTTTTGTTTAACCAAACCAAGGGGGTCATTCTAACCCTGGCGGTCGGTGATAAAGCGGCGGCCAACCCACCAACAGGCCGGCGGTCCAAAAAATGCAATTCTGACCCTGGCGGGAACCGCCAACACAGCCCGCCGCATTAACACTCCGACCGCCACGGCGGAACAAACAAACAGCGCGGCGGTCACCGCCAACAGCCAGGCGGCAGACAATGTACCGCCCACCCTATCACGACCCACCAATCCGCCACCTTTTCCGGGGCGGGAGCACCGCTGATAAAAACACAGCGGAAACAGACATTTCCAATGGAAAACGCTCACCTCGAGACACTCCACGCGGAATCCGGACAGCATGGAACCCGAATTGAACATCATACCTGCTCTCGTCTACCTGCTCATCTACCACGAGTACGAACTCCGGCGCAGACGTCAACGGTGAGTACTGCACCTACGACACACGGGAGGGGGGAGGAAGAAAGGTTACGGGCATACACATATGCGACCCCCCCAATATGTACACACCAATGCAGAGCAGGAAGTCACAGTGACACCACACAAACACCCTTTAAAAATACAATGACACAACCAAATTTGGAATAAATTTTCATGTTCAAAAAAAGCACCTGGAAATAATTGAGCAACCGTGAAAAATATTTACAAAAACCAAAAATATATACACATCAGTGTATCACTGAAGTAACAAGTCCTGCACATCCTACGAATCTAACATGTCCGTGGGCCAAGGTTCTGCGAAACAAGGGCAAAGCCCACACACGAGACCTGAGTCCTTTGGAGAGAACACTGCAGGGGCATCCGACGTCAAAACTACAGGCACCTCAGGGGGAAGGGAAGGGGGGGCCACCACAGCCACATGAGTCCACGACGCCAGATCCACGAGGAGCCACCATGCCCACTGTACCATCCTGGGGAGTGCAAAGCCACAGTCTTTCAAGTCTCTGCAGTGGGTGGGTTGCCCACTGTACCATCCTGGGGAGTGCAAAGCCACAGTCTCTCAAGTCTCTACAGTGGGTGGGTTGCCCACTGGACCATCCTGGGGAGTGCAAAGCCACAGTCTCTCAATGTCTCTACAGTGGGTGGGATGCCCACTGTACCATCCTGGGGAGTGCAAAGCCACAGTCTCTCAATGTCTCTACAGTGGGTGGGATGCCCACTGTACCATCCTGGGGAGTGCAAAGCCACAGTCTCTCAGGTGGATTACAGAGTCCACTGGTCAAGGAGGAGGCATGGTGGGCACAGTGAACCATAAACAGTGCCTGAGACGGCGGGACCCAGCGCAGCGGTGCATGACATGGCGATGTCCAGAGGAGCGGTGCTTGACAGGAAGGGCCCAGCAGAGCGGTGCTTGAGACGGCGGGGCCCAGCGGAGCGGTGCTTGACAGGAAGGGCCCAGCGGAGCGGTGCTTGAGACAGCGGGGCCCAGCGGAGCGGTGCTTGACGGGAAGGGCCCAGCGGAGCGGTGCTTGACAGGAAGGGCCCAGCGGAGCGGTGCTTGAGACGGCGGGGCCCAGCGGAGCGGTGCTTGACAGGAAGGGCCCAGCGGAGCGGTGCTTGAGACGGCAGGGCCCTGTTCAGCGGTACCTGTCTTCACGGCGGGGCCCTCTTCAGCGGTACCTGTCTTCACGGCGGGGCCCTCTTCAGCGGTGCTCTTCTGCACGGCGGGGCCCTCTTCAGCGGTACCTGTCTTCACGGCGGGGCCCTCTTCAGCGGTGCTCTTCTGCACGGCGGGGCCATCTTCAGCGGTACCTGTCTTCACGGCGGGGCCCTCTTCAGCGGTGCTCTTCTGCACGGCGGGGCCCTCTTCAGCGGTACCTGTCTTCACGGCGGGGCCCTCTTCAGCGGTGCTCTTCTGCACGGCGGGGCCCTCTTCAGCGGTACCTGTCTTCACGGCGGGGCCCTCTTCAGCGGTGCTCTTCTGCACGGCGGGGCCCTGTTCAGCGGTGCTCTTCTGCACGGCGGGGCCCTCTTCAGCGGTACCTGTCTTCACGGCGGGGCCCTCTTCAGCGGTGCTCTTCTGCACGGCGGGGCCCTCTTCAGCGGTACCTGTCTTCACGGCGGGGCCCTCTTCAGCGGTGCTCTTCTGCACGGCGGGGCCCTCTTCAGCGGTGCTCTTCTGCACGGCGGGGCCCTCTTCAGCGGTACCTGTCTTCACGGCGGGGCCCTCTTCAGCGGTACCTGTCTTCACGGCGGGGCCCTCTTCAGCGGTACCTGTCTTCACGGCGGGGCCCTCTTCAGCGGTACCTGTCTTCACAGCGGGGCCCTCTTCAGCGGTGCTCTTCTGCACGGCGGGGCCCTGTTCAGCGGTGCTCTTCTGCACGGCGGGGCCCTCTTCAGCGGTGCTCTTCTGCACGGCGGGGCCCTGTTCAGCGGTGCTCTTCTGCACGGCGGGGCCCTCTTCAGCGGTACCTGTCTTCACGGCGGGGCCCTCTTCAGCGGTACCTGTCTTCACGGCGGGGCCCTCTTCAGCGGTACCTGTCTTCACGGCGGGGCCCTCTTCAGCGGTGCTCTTGCAGTATGTCAAGGGAGTCATACCTGGCCTGGACACCCTGCTCAGTCGCCCTCCGACCGTGCTGTGTCAGGCCCCTTCGGGGAGTGAGTCCTGGGCCCTTTGGTGTCGTCCCTTGCAGCCGGGATGGGGCTTGTGGGGCCCTCCTGCTCCGCGCTCCTGGTGGTTGTCCTCTCCGCGCTGCTGTCCTTCCGCTCCTTAGATGGGGCTCTCGGGCCCTTGCCTCCCCTGGCTGCTGTGGCCGGTGAAGTGGCCGGAGTCACCTCCTTGGGGGCAGCGTCTCTGTCCGCTCACGGCAGCCCTTCAATTTCCGGGTCCTCTTGCCTGTGGGGGGGCTGGCTGTCCCCTTGCTGCTCACCGAAGTGTTACTGCCGCCAAAGGGTGGACTCCACATGCCATGCACCACTTGCACTGTAGTAGTTGGGCTGGTGGTGGCTGAGGTGCCCTTGGGACGTTTCCCAGTTGGAGGGGGTGGGTCGGGGGAGGGAAAGAGGTCAAAACTGGAGAGGTAATTTTTCTTGGGACCAAGGTAAGGGGTAGGAGTAGTGGTGAGAGAAGTGGAGGAAGAGGATGTGGTTGTATGAGAGCCAGGTGTGCTGTCCTTGGGTGCAGGTGACTGGGACGTAGGCTGTGGTGAGGTGGTTGGCTGTTGTTTGGGTGTCTGCCTGCGTTTATGTGTCTTGGAAGAGGGGGTGACAGACACAGTGGGAGAGGACACAGGGGACGTGTAAATGCCAGTGGGGGTGGTGACTGCAGGTGTGCGGACTGTAGTGGAGGGTTTGCTGGTGGTGGAAGAACTGGCTGATGTTGGGGTGCATGCAGGTGTGAGTGTAGACGTCACAGGGAGGGAGGAGGGAGACGAGGAGGACGGGGACACAGAGGTGGTAGTGACTGTTGATATGTCTGCATCTGTGTGTTGCTTGGGTGAATGCTTGTGTTTTCTGTGGTGCTTATGTTTGGATGAGCTGGCCTTGGGTGTTGAGGTGTGTGCAGGCTGGTCTGATGGTGTGGATGGGATAGGTTGAGGTACAGGAGACAGAGAAAGGGTGGAGGCAGATAGAAGAGGGAGACTGGAGACAGGGACAATGGCTGCCGTCAGTGCTGAGGCCAGAGCAGTGAACGCTCGTTGATGGGCAGCCTGACCCGAATGAATGCCCTCCAGGTAGGCATTGCTCCGATGCACCTCCCTTTCCACCCCCTGGATGGCATTCAGAAGGGTAGTCTGCCCAACAATGAGCGTCCTCACCAGGTCAATGAGCTCCGCACTGAGGGCAGCAGGGGTAACAGAGGCAGGGGCTGAGGTGCCTGGGGCGAAGGAGACGCGCGCCTTCCTGGCCGAGCGGCCACGGAGCGAAGACTGAGGGGCTGCTGGGAGGGCGGTGCTGGTGCGCTGGGTGGCGGCTGTACCTGTTGTTGCGGGGGCACAGATGGTGCCGCCCCCGCTAGGGAGCTCCCAAACGAGGACGTGTCCGTGTCGCTGGTGTCTCCACCGGCCCCCGTTGTGGTGCTCCCCTCGCCCTCCGGATCACTGGTGCCCTCGGTGTCTGTGTCAGTGCCCACCGGGGCCTGGTGACCTGCAGCTCCCTCCTGCTCCGACGCCAAATCTCCTCCGCCG
Organism: Pleurodeles waltl; assembly: GCF_031143425.1. Lineage (NCBI taxonomy): Eukaryota > Metazoa > Chordata > Amphibia > Caudata > Salamandridae > Pleurodeles > Pleurodeles waltl. The sequence goes on from NC_090451.1 coordinate 368,567,355, forward strand.
GATGATGCTAAAACACAAGAAGACAAAGATTTAGGGTGGGGGGAGAAATTAAACAAAGTTGAGTGCATGCCTTAGCAATACCCTTTGCGGAGAGGACAGACACAGGTGCCTCGTGCACTAAGTCGCGAACTTGGGGTACACTACTCAGTAATTCTGACTAGGCAAACAGGTCTAGGGACAACACACGCGCACATGGGTGATGCTGGACCATGGGTAGCTGCACTTGGCACCCTACAGTGGTGGGGGGCGGGGGCACAGGGCCATGCCTAAGGGAGCGGACTACACTACAGAGAGCGCCCGGGCCTAATGTCACCCACAGCCCTCCTCCCCCCCCCAGACGCCTCCAATGCGCATACAGATGGGAGAATGTGCGGATACTCACCCCCTTGTGTCTGCTGTGCTGTCCTCAAGCACCCATCCAAATTAGGGTAGGCCACCGCCAGGATCCGGGACATCAGGGGGGTCATGGTGCGACTGGCACCCCTCCTAGGTCGGGAGGCTATCCCCAGCAGTGTTTCTGCGGTCTTCCTCGTTCCGCGGCGGATGTCCTCCCACCTCTTGCGGCAGTGGGTGCCCCGTCTGTTGTGGACTCCCAAGTTCCGGACTTCCTCGGCGATGGCACGCCAAATATCGATTTTCTGGTGGGCGCTCACCTGTTTGACATGTACAGGGTGGGAAAGAGAAACCGTCACATATCTGCATGTTTGGAGTACATGCCCCCCCCTCCCCAACCTTGTCATGGTTCCCATTCTCTCATCTGTCGTGCGTTGCACTCCCCATTCCCTCCACACCCCACCAACTTACATCCCCCCCCTCCACACAGGCATAACCCATTCAATGTGCACTGAGTGTACTCACCTGTTGGTCTGGAGGACCGTAGAGTAGCGCATACTGGGGGAGGACCCCGTCCACGAGCTTCTCCAACTCTTCTGAACTGAAGGCGGGGCCCTTTCACCAGTAGCAGCAGCCATTGTCACTTCCAGACCGAGTTCACAGCAGCACTTGCAGTATAGGTCCTCTCCTGTGGATGATCAGGTCTCGAATGATTGAGCTGATAGAAAATGGCGGTCACGCCCGCGGCGGTGCGTACCGCGGCGGTGCGTCCCGCGACCGCCGGCGCACATCGTCATTGGCTCCTGAAACCCATAGGCTTCAATGTTAACCAATGCGTCTTCGCACAGCGGTCTTCGACCACCTACCGCCACGGTGTGCCCCGCCAGCGCAGTGACCTCACATCCCATTGTCCCACTTCACAGGTCAGGCAGCCGCCATTTCAAGGGCCCACATGGCTTAATTTCTAATGCGTCACACAGGCCTAGGCCTTGCAATGGCACACATATAAACATATCAAACCATACATTTACCTGTACTGTGCAAGCTGTGTTGTACGTACCTGTGAGTGGATTGACTCTGTACTCCATATTCTCCTTCCTAGGCACCGTCCGCTGGGACTAGCGATGAGAAGGAGGAATCCTCGCGTGTACCGGCCGCTGGTGGACCTGTCGACAATGGAAGAACGCCATATAATACTACGATACCGACTTGACCGAGCCTCCATCCATGAACTGTGTGCCCAGCTGGAGCCAGCCCTGATGTCCCCCATCCGCCAACCCACAGGAATTCCCCCTCTAGTGCAGGTTTTGTCTGTCCTCCATTTCTTTGCAACTGGCTCTTTCCAGACAACAGTGGCCATGTCATCTGGGATGTCTCAGCCTATGTTTTCCAAGATCTTATCCAGAGTGTTGTCTGCCCTGATGAAACTCATGCGGAGCTACATCATTTTCCCAGAGGAGGGTGATTTTCCTACAGTGAAAGCTGATTTCTATGCCCTTGGACACATCCCCAACATCATTGGTGCAATTGATGGGACCCATGTGGCTTTAGTCCCCCCAAATGACGATGAACAGGTGTACAGGAACAGGAAGAATTACCATTCAATGAATATCCAGGTGGTCTGTTTGGCTGATCAGTACATCTCCCATGTAAATGCCAAGTTCCCAGGGTCAGTGCATGACGCGTATGTGATGCGAAATAGCAGCATTCCCTATGTGATGGAACAGCTACAGAGACAGCGTGTGTGGCTAATAGGTGACTCTGGTTACCCCAACCTGCCGTGGCTACTGACCCCAGTGAGGAATCCCAGGACCAGGGCAGAGGAACGGTACAATGAGGCCCATGGGCGTACTAGGAGGGTGACTGAGCGAACCTTTGGCCTCCTGAAGGCCAGGTTTAGGTGCCTGCATATGACTGGTGGATCCCTAATGTACTCACCAAAGAAGGTGTGTCATATCATCGTGGCGTGCTGTATGCTTCACAACCTGGCTTTGCAACGCCAGGTGCCTTTCCTGCAGGAGGATGGTCCAGATGGCGGTGTTGTAGAAGCCGTGGAGCCTGTGGAGAGTGAAGAGGAGGAAGACTCTGAGGACGACACAGACAATAGGGACAGAGTGATACAACAGTATTTCCAGTAACACCCAGGTAAGAATCACCCACGCCATTTCACAATTGCTTATAGCCTCCTGCATCTGTACTTTCTGTAGTTCCCCACAGATGTTTTTCATTAATTTTTGCCTTTCCCTTCCCTTCTCAGTGCTGTCTGACTCGGTACCTGACTTCTGCTTGGTTCGCACATGAAATACAGCGTATTGACATTGGTATGTTGTCATGACTAATTGACAGAACAGAAATTGAACAGTAATATGTAATACATTTGTTAATAATACAGCATGACTCAAAACAGATTTGTGTGCAAAATGTGATTTATTTACAGTGCTAGATATTGGTACATGTGATTCTAAGGGTGATGGGTGGGGGTGGAGGAATATCCATGGCAGAGTCCAGTTCTCAGTCTCACAGGTGCATTGTTCTTTTGCCTGTGGAAGGATGGAGCATAGGCAGTTCATGGTTGGACAGGGTGGCAATGTGGGACAGTGGGAAGACTTGAGGGGGTATGTCCTGCTGGCGGGGGTCTTGACATCCTACTCTGTCTTTTTTTTTGGTCTCAGGCTCCTCTTACGGGGTGGTTGTTCTTCAGCAGGAGGTGGGGTTCTGGGGGGCTGTCGAGGTGTTGGGACCTCCTGTCCACTAGCGCCGGTGGAGGTGGTAGGCTGTTCCTGGTCCGGCCTAGTGACAGGGGCCCTGTGTGGTGCACCATGGTCCCGCAACGCGTCCTCTATCCTGTGGAGGGCCAGGACGATGGTCCCCATTGCGGTCCCGATGATTCTCAGCTCCTCCCTGAACCCCATGTAGCGTTCTTCCTGCTGTGCCTGGATCTCAGTGAACCTGGCCAGTACCGTCACCATCGTTTCTTGGGAGTGGTGGTATGCCCCCATGATGGTGGTGAGGGCCTCTTGGAGAGTGGGTTCCCTGGGCCTCTCCTCCCCCCCCTGTCGCACAGCAGCCCTCCGAGCTGCCCGGTTTCCCCCGGCCTCTGTCCCCTGGCCGGTGTGCCCGCTACCACTGCCCCCAGGTCCCTGTTGTTGTTGGGGTGTTGGGTTAGCCTGGGTGCCCTGTAGTGGCGGACACACCGCTGATTGAGCTGTCCTAGAGACAGAGGCATGGGCCCGCTGGGTGGGAGCTGTGCTGGTGTTGGCAGAGGGGGTCGGGTCTGGTGTGGCCTGTGGCTGCCTGAGGGGAACCGACTGCCCAGAGGTCCCCGATGGTCCGGGCTGGTCATCAGGTTCACTGTCGACAGAGCTGCTATCCTCAGTGTGGGCCTGTTCCGGGGGTGGGATGGACACTTCTGGACCCTCCTGGCTGGTGTGTTGTCGGTCGGGTCCTGCATGGGGTAAGAGAGTTTGGTTATTGTTTCTGTGTGTGCAATAGCGTGCGTGTTATGGGTGCCCTTGTCCCCCAGTGCAGGCATTCCCTTGAGGGAGGTGTTGTGAGGGTAGTTGGGGGGGGGGGGTTAGTGCAGTGGTCATGCTTAGGTGATGGGTGCCCATGATTTGTGTTGGCATGCAGGAGTTGGTGTTGGGATGGGTGGGTTGTGCTGGTGAGACATTGTCAGGGAGGATGTGTGCTGGGGGGTTGGGGGTGAGGGTGGGGGTGTGGGTTGGCATGCTGGTGGGGTGGGGGGGGTATAGTAGTTGAGATTGGACTTACCAGAGTCCATTCCTCCGGCTACTCCTGCGAGGCCCTGAGGATGCAGGATGTTCAAGACGTCTTGCTCCCACGATGTGAATTCGGGAGGGGTGGGTGGGGGTCTACCGCCAGTCTTCTGGACCGCGATGTTGTGCCTGGAGACCATCGATCGGACCTTCCCCTGTAGGTCGTTCCATCTTTTGCGTATGTCCTCCCTATTCCTGGGATGCTGTCCCACCGCGTTGACCCTGTCCACGATCCGCTGCCATAGCTCCGCCTTCCTAGCTATACTGGTGTGCTGCACCTGCGAGCCGAAGAGCTGGGGTTCCACTCTTAGGATTTCCTCCACCATGACCCGGAGTTCTTGGTCCGAAAAGCCTGGGTGCCTTTGGGGTGCCATGGGGTGGTGTGGGTGTGGTGTGGGGTGGTGTATGTGATGATAAGTATGTTGGTGAGTGGTGCTTTGCGCTACTATGTGGTGTGTGTGATGGTGTAGTGTGCCTCAGTGTGTCTTGCTTTGGATTGTCTGCTGTGTCTCTCTCTCCTTCTCTCAGTAATTCTGGTTGCAGGGGTTTGTGGGTGATGTGGGTGTGTGTTTTATAGTTGGTTGATTGTGTGGGAGTGGTGTGTGTATGTGTATCAGGTGTGTGTATTTCAAATTGTCCAATGTGGCTGTGTTTTGGTGATGTGTGTGTATTCTGACCGCGGCGGTGTGTACCGCCAATGGAATACCGCGTTTGAATGACCGCCGTGTGGATTCGTGGGTCGTAATGGCATGGGTGTATTTCTGTTGGCGTGACAGTGGAGGTTTGGTCATCTCCAGTTTATCGCTGCCCGCTGATGTGGCGGGCTGCAGTGGAGGACGGAATTTTGGAGGTTTGGCCGTTGTGGGTCAGAATGACCGTGGCGGTTAACCGCGGCCGCGGCGGTGTTATGGCGGTCTTCTGACCGGCGGTAAGGGCCTTTTACCGCCGAGGTCAGAATGACCCCCCAAGTGTCTTATTACTTTTGTTTCCTCCCACCCCTAAAAACTGTCTGAAGCACCTTTTTGAAACCTACATTCTTCAAGTTCAGAGTGAAAACATGTAGGACTGTTGAAAAGTGGTTCAAGTGCGATGATAAACAGCTTATAACAGAAATGGTGAAGTTTGTGCTGGCTCTGCTACATAAATATCTGGTTGTGTTAGCAGGTCTGGACAAATATCATCAGCAAGCCCCACATACCCAATGACATTAGTGATTGCTATGGGGTTGGACTTGGTGTTGTGATCCCTTGAAATGCAGTCATGCAGTAGTGTTTTTGTGCTTGCCGGACCTTTTGCACTTTATTGTTATTCTCAAATTGATTGTATCATGGTATATTTATCATTGTTATGGTTTCAACTACCTGACCAATAAACATCTATCTATCTGCTTGGAGGTAATCATAAATGGGACAGGAACGAGACTCCATTTCTCATCGTTACAGGAAATGGGAATCCTTACGGGGCATGCATCTCTTGCCTTGCTTTTGTGAGACGGTACCTCCCGGTATTTTCTGTTTTTCCATGCATGGTTTCTGGGCTGCCTTTGAACTTTTAGGGGTAGTGTGCTGTTTATTGGCTCCTCTGATGCACTGGCTCAGTTTTGTTTGTTCCTCAGAGGCCAGGCCCTCTAAGTATCCACCCCTTCTGTTTTTCCAACTTACCTTTATAATGGCTTTTGGAGGCTGTGGGGAGAAGAAGGTTTTTGGCACCCTCCAACCATTTACCTTTTCTGCATGTTCCCAAATCTCTCAAGAGTTGGAAGCAAGGCAGGTTGTCTGTACTGAATGGTACAAGGTCTGAAACTGGGACAATCCCCTCTGAAAGCCTCATTGCCAGCCATTGAAGGTAACACGAAGCTGGATTGTGCCCTCTAAGAAAAACACCCATGAAGAAAAAGCAGAAAGGCAGAAAAGACCTCCAGTACAACAACAGTGCACAGAAGCGAACAGAAAATCCAACTGGGAACAAGAATCCAGAAGCATTGCAACACATCTGACTCTCCCTCTAAAGCCCTTATATAGGAAGAAAAGACCTGGAAGAAATCAACTGTCAAGAAGAAATAAAAATCTTTTCATCTTGATTTTGGAAAATTCCATAGAGAACGTGAATGGCAGCCATGATGGATTGAGAAAGACATAAGAAAGTCTCAACCCATCATAGTGTCCTCAGTGCACATTTCCCTTGGCTATATGACCAGCAACCCCCAAGTGAGCCTCCCCAGAACTCCCCCACCCACTGTCATACCACCATGTGGAGACCCCCCTGCAGGGAAAACCCAGGTGAGTGTTAGTACGACAGCCCAACGTGCCTGATCCTAAGTTTTTTTTTTAAATTGACGAGAATAGAGCTCTTTCTGCCTCTATCCATGTCTGTTTCCCTTGGGCCATTGGGTCTGTGTTTTTTCTGTGGACATGCTGGACCGTTAGGTTGTCCTTTCTGATCTCATTCAATGGCCACATACTCTGAAGCCTCATGGTGCTTCCTGCATTACATTTTTCCTTTAGGTGTCTGTTCACTGTGATAACGCGTCTGAACCTTGATAAGTAATCTTACAAGGAGACATGTCTAGGCCAATTAACCTTTTGACCGTGTTTAGGGACTTCCCAGGACTGGATATCTTTTGGCATCACAATCAGTAGACCAATAACCTCATCAATATTCACAATACTAATCAATAAAGCTAATCAATATCATTTAATATAGATCAATACAACGGAGGCACCATGACCTTTCAGCCATGAATAACCACATCAAATGTAGTAAGAGTTTAGGATATTTATTCCCTATTAGTTACAAACTAATATCATGTTTATTCGTCTCAACAATAGCAAGCACATCAAAACCACTATAATTTGGCAACTCAAGCAAAACGTTATCAAAGCGTAGATCATGAACATTAGAACAAAGCACGACATTAACATGAGTCAACTTTAGCAGAGTATCATTAGTACATTATTCAACAAAGCAAGAATTCAGTCATTTGTCTATTTGCATCTGATATTAGTGAACTCCTTAACTAACCTCGAATTAGCATCAGCATGTTGGGCTTCATGCAAAACAATTTGGCAACATGAATTTTGGAAAAAACATCTAACTATGGCCTCTATCAAAAGAGCAGTTGGTGCCTAAAAAGAAAAGGCAAACAGACAATTACAATGTCATCAGATAGTTACCCATCCGAATGAGTCAGCAAGCAGCGTCAGTCTTCATCCTCAGGACATCAGTCGATTCGCCATCAGCCACGATATAACAGGTAAGTCTCAGTAGGACATAGCAGGAAAAGACTCTTCCCTCATAAGGAGGAAAAGTGCATCTCGGACAAGGGGGTAGGGTGAGGTTGGTTTAAAGTATAAGACAGCTAAAGACAAAGTCTCTCAGAATGGTAATGGCAAGGTTTCAAAAGTGACAAAGTAATGGCTAGCAATGGCTCAATAATAATAGCTGATTTCTCCTCGGGTCACGCCGTTACATCAAATCTGTCGAACAAGTCTCTAATTTCCCATTGGGCAATGTTTGGTGCATCGCTATCTCTGTTCAATAATTCTCCACACACCTTACTAGAATTTTCAACTAAGACAGTTCTCATGCAGTTGATTGGCTCCTGTGATTGACGTCTTCAACAGGTGGAATGTCAGGTAAGAAAAGTTACACTTGTCACTCCAGTCAGTAGTTCCATTGTCTTCTCCTAGTCCAGGCGACCTTGCACCTCTTGCGAATTACACTGTTGCATTCGGCAAGGATGTCTCCTTGAGCAAGTCGGGTCCCATAAGAAAAAATTTACTATGGCTACACACCTATCTCTAGCTTCTGGAAAAGTACAGCTTTGTGTCCTTTAGGAAAGCAGCACATTGCACGTTAGAAAAACACAATTAATATGAGACCAAGCAGCTAAGGCCAGACCCTTGCTAACTAAGGCCTAGTGATTAATTTAGCATAACCGAACACATAACTCTTAATGCTAATACAAAGTCATACATTAGTACATTGTTAATTCATTATTAGTCAGTTTAATTAATCATCGTATAGATTGGTGGCCACTCCCTGTGGGCACATTTCAAATGCGTACGTTATTTTTCTTCTAGGTTAACATATCTTCTACGCGGCTTCATTACACATTATATTGCAAGCTTTTCATGTTAATATTAATTTTAAAAGTCACACTCCAACAACTGTTTTTGTTTTGTGTTTGGTATTACCCTCACGCCATATTGAGTCTCAAAATACTTATTTTTCTACGGGGCATTTATGACTGCCAGACTCTGATGTGGGTTAAACTCTACTGTATAAGGACTGGCAAAGGGAATGCTAGGACTCAGAGTAACGGATATTACCAGGAAATAATTAGGCCTTTTGTCATGCCTCCAACAAGTAACTTCCGGTTGTTTTCATTGTTTATACATGCACCCCCAGGAAGAATATAAAGGCAGCAGTTCTAACTCAAATTCAGGAAGTTACCAATATTTTTAGGAACGCCCTCCTCCTGAACAATTTATAATTTGTCCACAATTACAGGAATTGTTCTTTCATATTCTTCCAAAACTGACAGTTGCTTACAAGGGTATCGGAGGGGAGGAGACCAGGTGGAAGAAATACAACATTCTGGAAAAGGAACAACATTCTTGACATAATTAACAAGTATGAAAGCATTTCGATCTCTTTTTGTTGCTTAAAAAAGGCTGTGGAAACTTGGCAAAAGATTACTAAAATAAGCACGGGTGTTATCAATTACATATTTAAAATCCTCTAGTTTTGTCAGTTAATAGTCAATAAAGGTCAGATGCTTCTCTCCCATTCATGTTTCTAAATCCCTGAATATGTATAACCTAGCTCTCATTACCAAATACATGCATTGCCTTTTCTCATTCAGATTGGAGAACTATGGTACCAGTGAGCCAAAACAATGGTTTTACCAATGCTCTCAGAAAGCAATTCCCTTTCAGATGGTGCTTTAGGAGGTGTATCACTCAGAGATTATTCTTCCCCTAACATCTGTTCTGAATTGTTTAAAAATAATAATACACAACTGCCAGTGTCACACATTTTTCTTTGGCAGCTGTTGCTCGTTTCCATCACTGTTATGGCTCATTTCCCCCACTGGCGTTCTGCACTCTCATCTCTTGATGTGCCCTGCAGATCTCTTTTCCCCCTCCTGCACCATTTAAATGTAGTTACACTCATCTCAATTTACTCTGTCATTCCGTTGTTTCACCATCTTTTGCCTCATTTCGCTCGCACTTCTTTCCTGCTCCATTTTTCTCACTTCTCTTTTTCCAGCTCTTTCTCCTCGTTGTTATCATCTTTCTCCCTTGTTCCTGCTTTCTCTTCATTCATTCGCTTTCCTCTTCTCTTTTTCACTTTGTGTTTCTCCGTTTCCTGTGTATGCGTGAAACATGACGCCCAGCCATGTATATCCGGCTGAGAATGGACGAGGGAAGTCTGCTGCTGCTTTCATATAATAATAAGGTCTCCTATTGGGGAGGATGTGAAGAGTCCCAGTGCAGTGAAGTAAGTGCTGGTGATGCCCACCGGGAAGGACAGCTCATACCAAGCACTGCTTCAGAACACATTCGGCAGACATCACTGCACATTTGCCTGAATGGACTGTTAAATGTACAGTGTCCCAGTACTTTCTAAATGGAAGAGGGCTCTGGTAATCTTGTTACTGAAAAAGACCTCTGCACTTCCATAAACTTTGAGTAGTTATCGTCCTATCTTTGCTGCCATTTGCAGCTGAGATTGCAGAATGAAGTTAATTCTCACATGTTTCTTTTTTTTAAGCTAATGATCTTTTAGGTCCCTCACAACCAAGGCTTAGATCCCTTGGAATGGAAGATGCTCTGGTAGCAGTGTAAAACGAGCTTCATATGATCTCAGATCAGGGCGCGACTACAGCCATAACAGTTTTGGACCTCTCTACCGCCTTCAATACCATGCTTCACACAGTACTCATGATGAGAGTACAGGATACTATTATTGGAGGCAAAACCTTAGGCTGAATCTAATTTCTTACTAATCAATCTCAGGCAGTTTTTATGAGGCTATATTCCACTATCTTGCATGCATTTTATCATATGAAAATAATATGCTACTGCTATATCTGTTTAAACACTACATTGCTTGGTAAGCATACGTCATTAGATGTGGAGGTTAGAATAGATATTATTTAATAGATGTGATATTATTATAGGGTGATGTTATCAGCTTCAATTTTGTGTCATACAATCATTATGACACCTTACCGATCAGCATTCAAATCTGGCTTGTAAGATTCCAGTCTGCTCTGCTTTGAGACCTGCATTGTTCTATCTGTGCATGGATTGATAGAGCGGAACGGGGTAACAAATTTACCTGCGTTCGGACGCTCTTTAGGTCGATTAATCTTTTGACTAAGTGGGAACTCTCTGTACTCTTAATCAATCAACTTCATCAAATCGATAATCAATAACGAACATAAGCAACACCTTGAACAACATAACACTTAACAATTAATCCAGAATACATTTCGGCGAACCCTGACCTTTCAGCCAGGAATAACCACACCAGTTTATTGCAAAGTTAGTGAATTTATTTCCCTATATTAACAAAGCTAGCACGATATAGATGTATCTCAACACCAAATGATAAACATAAATGAACATTAATAGCTGTCCATATCGTCGAAACAAGTGTAATCTATGAAGCATTTGAATCACAAGGCATTCGATAATGGCTATGCAAAGCACTAATACGATAATCTGTAATGGGCTAATCGCGTACATTTAGTCAGCATAACAAGGTCTCCAATTGCATCGTGCGACATATGGAATCCTCGTCTAACCTCAAATTAGCATCAGCATGTGGGACTTCATGCAAAAAAACAATTTAGCAACATCAATTTAGAAAACTCCTAGCTAGGGTCCTTATCAAAGTCAGCAGTTGGTTACCTAAAAGAAACACAATGCAATTTTACAATTTCCTTTCATATTTACCAATTCCAATCAGCAATCAATGAATTCTTCGTCTCACAGGTATCGTTTCTTGATCAGCATGGGACGGAACAGAGGGGCAGGGGTGAACGGGGCAATTGCCTCACGGCGGCAAAGTAAGGCTACTACTTCATGCAAAGGGGCAAATCAAAGTTAAAGTCTCTAGGGCAAGAATCATTAAAGTCTCTTTCTCTCGATTAGAGAAAGCATCAAAGTCTCAAAAAATGGCGTCGCAGCAAAATGGGTCATAGTAGCTACGAAGTCAAAATGGCGGGATGTCCGAAGATAGAGAGAGAGAGCTCCCCTCTCGTACACCTGGGTTTTATAGACAACAGTTCAAGTCCTCTAGGGTCTCCATTGGAGGGTTCATAGGTTAGCTTCAAATTGACCAATCAAAAACGACAGTTCTCAAGCTTTTACTTAAGCATACATTATCCTTGGAGATGGGTACACAAGTTGCAACATTGTTTCTCGATTAGCTTACTCTCAGAGGCTCCATTGTCCGCACCTGCAAGCCGACCTTGAATTTAAGAGAAAATATGCCATGCTGGCACCAACTTTAAGATAAGCATGTGAACAGTCTCTGTGGAAAAGTACAGCTTCAAGCAGAAATACACGTTTAATAGCACAGTGAAAAAAATACGAACATCTAAACCGTGAGACCAGGCAACTAGGCCAAAGCCTCCGCTAAAGTAATGCTAAGCTAAGACATTTCAAATAAGCAAAATCGTAGCATACGTTTATGATTATGTCGGATTAGTGCAATTCTAATACACCACGTTATATAAAACACGCGTATAAATGTCGGCAAACTACTCTGAGGGCACATTTTGTCCCCGTACAATCTTTATTAGTTCGGTTAATGTCACACATGATTATTTCAGCACTACGTTTATGCGTTAATAAATCAAAACCTTCATTTTCTGCTTCATCAATCCCTCCTCTGATGACTACTTGTCATCACACAAATTTAGCCCACAAATTTTATCCCATTAAAATTCTGTCAGCTCCCTTTTCCTTTTAGTTCCCCTAGTTTGCGCTTTGTATTCTTCTGCCATTCTTTTCATTATTTTCTCCTCCTTTCTTCTTTTAATTTTCTCCATAATCATTATTATTCCCCTTTTTATTCCCCAAATTCCAAATACACAAATTATCACTATTAATATCCCTTCTATTATTTTCAACAATATTCCATTCCAAATTCCCCCAATCCAATGTCCCACTGAAGCAAGTCCCTTTCCAACCTTCTCCCACACTCCTGGTTCTTTCAGTTCTTTCAAATCTGCACTTTCTTTTGTTAGATTAGCAAGCATAGTTTTAATTTTCACACTATTATCAGGTATATAGGTGCAGCAGTGACGTGCACCAATCATTTTGCAAACGCCTCCATCCTTTGCTAAAAGAATGTCTAAAGCAAGCCTATTTTGAAGAGTCATAGCTCTTTCCGCTGCAAGTTCAGCATCCATCAGGATTATAGCACCTGAAAACTTTGTCAGCATGTTATCCACTATAGTAGACAACTTTCTTATTTTGATGGAATTCAGCACAACTCCCAATGAAGGAATCATGGCTCCAAATATATCACCTACCACAGCAGCTGCGGTCTCTCTTTTCTGGATACGATGGGATCCAGGTGTCTTTTCAATCATCGATATGTCATCCAGTTGATAAACCTTTGGAAACACTATACCCAAATAACATCTTCCCCACCATCCCTTTGGAAGACGATAATAGGCATTATGCCCACAAATGTAATACACCCCTGGAATGACGGGGTCAAGTCCGTCCATCATGAATGTCCATTTGGCCTTAAAAATAAACGTATGTTTGCATTCACTCGCTCCTACAAAAATATTGTCATAGTAAGATTCACCTCGATATATACAAAACTTCCCTACATGCCAAGCATCTAAAGCTATTTTCCCTTGTGTCTTTATAGCAGCAAAATCATAATTATCTACCGAAGTCCTCTTATGCAGTTCTTTTTCTAATTTCGCCTTCATTTGAGCCCTTCTATCATCTGTGCGATCCAAAAAGCTTATTTCTACAGCAGAGACGGAGCAAGTAAGGTTCTCCCTATGAGCATGAGCCGTTTCAAAAGGTTGCATTGGCTCGAAAAAGTCCCTCATAATTTTGTAATCCCAATATTTTGCAGTCTCGCTTAGCTGTGCTATTATAGGAACATAAGCAAAGGTAACATCATAATTTGAGAAAAAATACTGTATATTAGATTGACCATAAAACCTAGACATTACTATACTACATGTAATCCCATATGTAAGAGGCATGTGGTGATAAGTCACCCCTTCCTTTACTGATGTTGGTATCTGGGTACACACATAACAATCTTTCGCATCCATAGTCTCAACATATTCTGTTAGTAAGCGATAGAAAACGTTATACGAAAGCTCTTTCTTATCATGCAAGAGCCTCTCATCCATGGCTAGTCTTTTCAATGGTGTTAGTTCAGTGACAGTAACAGGAACAATAGTAGAAGCAGTAATAGTCTCATTCTCACCTTTCCCATGCATTCCAAACACAATTGCCATTATTATTAGTACACATGTTAGTACCAAGCCTATACACACGTATTTACAATATTTCTTTCTATTGTTTTGCATAGCGTACCCAGGCATGATCTGTATAGAATCAGAGAGCTAGAAGCACTTATAAATGAAACTACTTAGCAATTCAGTTACAAAGCTGAGCGAGCACAATGTTCACACCGTCTTCTTCAAAAGGCCAGTCACTTATCGGTTAGCAGCATTTGTCTCAATTCGGTTTAGCAATGTCTCAGCCGGTTGTTTGTCTCACGTTAGATTGCAGCAAGCAATGCCATTTACTACCGTTTCAATCAACAGAGTCTATGAAACTTTTCTTTTCTATTGGTATCTCTTCTTCTTCGTTCTCGATGCTTAGAGATACAAACTCATCAGTCCAATCATCATTGACTGCATATGCCCATTCAGGACCGGAATACCTTTTGTTTGGTATCCTTTTCCTTTTCAATTTTGCTTCTCTCTTTGATTCTGCTTCGCTGGCACTCTCCTCCTTCGCCAAGTCTTTTTCTTCACTTGACGATTGTTCCACGACGGTCACTTCCTTTCTTTTCTCTTTCACTTTCGGCCTTCCTCCTTCGTTCAAACCTTCTTTACCCTTTTCTTTTATCGGTGAGATACTTAGTCTTCTTTTTGCACCGTGTCCGTTTGATGGACCTCCGATCTTTTCTGTAGAGGTTTGAACTCTCTCGTTCTGCTCTTCTTTGTCCCCACCTTCAGGGGAATCGGTCACGTTCTCTTTTTCCTTTTCTGTATCGTCTGTTTCTGGGAAAGCCCCCTTCTGCTCAGGCTCTCCTGCTTTCTCACTCTCTTCGAGCCCTTCGTCACCGTTACTTTCTTCAGGCTCTGTATCACTTTCAGCTGCTTCAGGTTCCTTGTCACCTTCAGCTGCTTCAGGCTTTTTGCTACCCTCAGCGGCTTCAGGCTCTTTGTCACCTGCAGCTTCTTCGTCGCTGTCTGAACTTTCTCCTTGGTCTTCCCCAAGCGAGTCGGACTCTTCGTTCTCCAATAATATCTCCTTTTCTCCTGCTGTTGCTTGTTCGCTTTCAGTTCGCTTTTGTTCTGTCTCAGCACTCGGCACCGTTTTATCAGGCACTGGTAGTTTCAGCGCTTCAACTTCCTCATCTGTGGGACACAACACCTTCTTTGTATGACTGGCGTGAATCCAGTTGGGAACCCCCGCGCACTTCACAGCAGTAGTTGTTGTCAGGATCACTTGGAAAGGGCCTTTCCAACGGGGTTCCAGACACGACTTCCTCACGTGCTTCTTTATCACGACCCAGTCACCTGCTTTCAGTGCGTGTCCTGGACCTTGGATCGGTGGCAAGGTGGTCGCTTCCACCTGGTGAGAGAAAGAGCGAACCACGTCAGCCAGACCTTTGCAGTAGTCTAACACCTTATCATCTGTAATATTCAAAAGCATGTTTGCGGGAACTGCAGGAAGTCTCATAGCCCTGCCCATGAGAATTTCGTGCGGAGACAATCCAGTTTTTCTATCCGGAGTGTTTCTCATTGACATTAGCACTAAGGGCAATGCGTCAGGCCATTTCAAATTTGTTGATGCACATATTTTTGCCATTCTCGATTTCAGCGTACCATTCATCTGCTCCACCAGTCCTGATGCCTCAGGGCGATAGCTACAGTGCAGCTTTTGCTCAATGTTCAGTGCTTCGCAAAGTAACTTCATCACCTCGTTATTGAAGTGACTTCCCCTATCTGATTCTAAAGAGATCGGGAATCCGAAACGTGGTATTAACTCCCTCAATAATAGCTTGGCAACTGTAAGACTGTCATTTCTACGTGTGGGGTATGCCTCAATCCAATGACTAAAAATGCACACAATCACCAACACATATCTCAAACCTCCATGCACAGGCATCTCAATGAAGTCCATCTGCATACGACTAAAAGGACCGCTTGCCCTACCAATGTGGCTCGCGTTCACAACTGTCCCCTTTCCTGGGTTCATCTGTTGGCAAGTGACACATCGATGGCAAACTGCTTCCGCAGCTTGGCGAAATCTGGGGTTAAACCAATCGGTTTTGAACAATCTTATCATGGCATCTCTCCCTAGGTGAGCTTGCCCATGATAGAACCGCGCAAGCTGTGATAAGAGACTGTTTGGCAGAACAAGTTTTCCCTCATGTGAAACCCATAGCTCGTCTTGTCTCTTTATACATTGTGATTTAGTCCAGGAATCTCTTTCATCCTCCCTGACATTACTTTGTAGTGTTTTTAGTTCTTCTATTGTATCTACAACCTTCAAGGCAAATGCTTCAGCTGGTTCGAGTTCTGGTTCACTTATTGTATTCCAATCATCCCTTAACAATATACAGTTCAAGGCACAAAATCTTGCGACTTGATCTGCATAGGCGTTTCCCAGAGACACATAGTCCTGTCCTTTCGTGTGAGCACTGCACTTTACCACTGCAACTTCAGCTGGCACTTGAATGGCATGTAACAACTCCCTTATTCTCTCCCCATTTTTCACTGGGGATCCTGAAGAGGTCAGGAAACCTCTCTGTGACCACAGTTGTCCAAAGTCATGCACAATCCCAAACCCGTATTGGCTATCAGTGTAAATGGTGACTTTCATCAATGCAGACAATTGACATGCTCTAGTAAGGGCTACAAGTTCTGCTACTTGTGCAGAATAGACTCCTTGGAGCCATCCCGCTTCCAAGACCCCTGTCACAGTACATACAGCATATCCTGCTTTCAAAATTCCCACCCCATCTCTTAGACATGAACCATCAACAAAAAGAATTTGGTCATTTTCATCAAGTTTTGTATCCTTGATGTCCGGTCGGGGTTTTGTGCAAAATTTAGTCACCTGAAGGCAGTCATGCTCGACGTCTTCAGCGTTCTCAATTTCAGCATTTTCTCCAGGAAGCAAGGTAGCTGGATTCAACGTGGTGCACCTTTTCAGCTGCACATTCGGTGAGCCCAGAATAGTCATTTCATACCTTGTGAGTCTTGCTCCAGTCATGTGCTGCGTTCGGGAGCGGGTCAAAAGTATCTCAACTGAGTGAGGGACCATGACTGTTACTGGGTGTCCCATCACTATTCCTTCACTTTGAGTGAGGCTGATACCAACTGCTGCTACGGCGCGCAAACACCCTGGGAGTGCTGCTGCAACCGGATCCAGAGTAGCTGAAAAATACGCTACTGGTCTGTTTACGCCACCATGGGCTTGAGTCAAGACAGACAAAGAACATGCATCACGTTCATGACAAAACAATGTGAAAGGCTTCGTGTAATCAGGCATACCTAAAGCTGGAGCCCTGCACATGCATTCCTTTAATTCAACAAAAGCATCCATCTCATCCCCTTTCAGTTCGATCTGATCCAAGGCATCCTTCTGGGTCAATTTCAGTAAAGGCTTTGCTAGAGACGAGAAGTTGGGAATCCACTGGCGACAGTATCCCACCATTCCCAAAAACTTCCTCACCTCCTTCCTTGTCTTTGGTGGACTCATTTGAAGTACACTGGTAATTCTTTCCTTCATTATTTTCCGTGACCCTTTCTCTATCTGGTGACCCAAGTATTTCACTTTCTTCTGACAGAACTGCAGTTTGGAGGGAGACACTTTATGTCCATTCTCTCCCAAATGGTTTAACAGAGCAATGGTATCGGCTGTGCAGCCACTTTCTGTCTTTGATGCAACCAGTAAGTCATCAATGTACTGTACTAGGGTTGACTCGAATGGCAACTCTAACTCTTCCAAGTCTTTCTTTAGAACCTGATTGAATAACGACGGTGACTCAGAGAACCCTTGAGGAATTCGACACCAACTGTATACTCTGTCTAGGAATTTGAAACAAAAGAGGAATTGGCTGTCCTCATGAAGAGGCACAGAAAAGAATGCTTGTGACAAATCGATGACTGAGAACCACTCAGCTTCACAAGGGATCTGAAACATTATCACAGCCGGATTCGGTACGACAGGGCAGCACTTGATTATGATGTCATTTATTTTCCTCAAATCCTGTACAAGTCGGACTTTCCCACTTGGCTTTATTAGTCCCATTATCGGTGAATTACATGGGCTGCTTAATACTTCTTTTAGTACTCCCTGCTTCACGAATTCGTCAATAAGTTGGGCAACTTTCATGAGGGTATCTTGTGGCATGTGGTATTGTGGGGTCTGGGGAAAGATCGCATTGGGCTTTACCATCACTTTTACTGGTTCTACTCCTTTCATCAATCCCACCTCTTTCCCTGTCATGTCCCACACTTCCTTTCCGACTGTTTCCCGTAATTCTGCTGGGATATCTTCTTCAGTTATCATTGGTAAAAGACAAATCAGAGGATACTCTTCGTCAACTGTTTCTATCTCATCACCCTCTACACTGTCCTCTTCTTCCCCATCACTGCTCGTCTGTATTGTTATTCCCTCGTTCGAACACATTATCGAACAACCCAATTTGCACAATAGGTCTCTTCCTAACAGTGCTATCGGGCTTGAGTCACATACCACAAACTGATGCACCCCTTGATAGTTACCGATGCTGACTGGTATCGGATCTGTTATTGGGTTCGTCAGATGCCTGTTTGCTACTCCCACCACTTGAACTGTCCTCCCTGAGAGTGGCAAATTTGGTACTTCACTGCTCTTAACAGTTGAACGTGTGGCTCCCGTATCAACCAGGAATGAGACGCGATGACCCATTACTCTTCCTTCTACGTACGGACCCCTTTGATCAACTTCTAGGGATGCCGCAAGCACACAATCTCCTTCCTCTTCTGAACTTTCACTCTCCCATACATTGTTTATTCTACTCTCACTGTGTAATGGGAACTGTTGTACTGTGCCGTTTGTGCTCATTACCTGACCCGTTACCTGTGGAGGAACCATCATTTGCTGCTGACTCATTGGTGCCAAAGGTATTTGCATTTGCTGATTAGGTACCAAAGGTAACTGCTGTTGCATCGGCTGCATTTGCGTCATCTGCACACGGGGCATCTGCATCTGCTGCGGCTGCATAGGTTGTAATCCCTGCAATTGGTTTATGGTCTGAAAATTTGAGTTTGGACCCGTCTCTCTGTCTCTCTCTGGTTCACTTGTCGGCCAACCTACAGCTCTTTTGCAATCCTCCCACAAATCTGCCGGAACCACAATCTCGAATAGAGTGTTCAGGTCTTCCCAGAGACATTTTGCAAGCTTCACAAACCTATCAGTCTGTTGATACCATTCAATCGGCTTCTCTCTCAGTTTGGGAAAATCATTCGTAAAAGACTGAATATCGCTCCTGTGCCATGGTACATGTACTAATTTTCCCCCTGCTGTCTCCCTCATGGGTAACATGGTTACGGTCTCGCTGCTCTGCGGTCTTTTCTCATTGTGCTCTGTGGCACTGTCCCTCCTCTTATCCTTCCTCTTTACCCATCTGCTTTCCCACTTGTCTAAGCACCTCCACACTTGGGCACTCTGCAACAATTCTCTAAGGTGTGCCTTCATGCCTGCTGATCTCATGTGTTCAAAATCTGTGGTCCCAAAATCCAACCTATAGCTCCTGCTCAAGTGTTTCGTCTTGCCTATGTCAATCCCGTTCCTGTCTGCTACTTCCTGCAAACTTTTATGTACCTTGTTTACCTCTTTCGTGATCTTTGGACATAGATACCTCAATTCCTCTTCTGTGTAGGATTCTAACCTGTTCACACCCATATTCCCTTCCACCAATTCTTGTGCTTCCATGTTCAGCCTCATCCTGCTCAAGTAATCGTCTCCTTTCCCACTGCCTGAACTTTGTGTGGAATTTAGACTGTTGAACCACTGTGTCAGCTGTTGCGCATTTACCCCCATCAGTGTGGCATTCACATCGACTGCCACCGATGGTTGTGGCAACTTTTCAGTATTCGATGTTAAAGGTATTATCAGTGGGGGGCTCGACCTCACCAGTGTTGATTGAGCGCATACGGGACTAAACTCCATCAAGGATCCGGGTCCAGTTGGCTGAGCCGCTATCGGAGTTATCCCTGGAGTATTTTCTATGCACCTTCTTTCTGTCCCATTCTGCAGCATTTGTCCCTGACTGCTCATACCTAAGTTAGGCTGACTATACAAAGGTACCACTGGACCTACAGTAATGGGCAGTGATATTGCATCTGGATTCTGTCCATTTCCCATATTCTGAGGCATGTTCATCCCCATATTATGGGTCATCATTGCCGGCATGCCCATCTGACTCCCCGTCATTTGAGCATGAACATTTCCTCCCTGCATCTGCTTTTGAGGCATCATAAACTGAGTTGATTCAGCTTGTGCCATTGTTGGGTTGTAACCATTCTGTACGCCCCTTACGGTTGGATCTAGAATCATTCCTCCACTGTTATCACTGCTGTAGTACCCTGGCATCTGCGGCTGATAATGTTCTGCTGGTTTCAACACGGGCACATCTGGATACATTCTCCTGACCTGCGGTATCTGTGGGGTGAGCAGTAAGCTCGGATCCTTAGATCCCGATGGTACTCCTGTATTCTGCGTTTCACTGTTCTGTACCGATGCCGGAGGGGCAGAACTGGTACTTGGACCTTGTCCATTCTCTGCATAAGGTGGTGGACGGTCGTTCAACAACTGCATTATCAATTCCTCATCCTCTAACTCCTCCTCTTTTCTCAACTTTTCCTCGTCCTCTCTGTCCTTGGAACACTTCCTGTCTGTCTTACAGGTAGCTTTCTTACCTGTCTCCTCTTCATCCTTAGTAATTGCGGGGAACAATTTTATTCCCTGCAATACATCTGACCTCCACACCTTCTGCGCATTATCCCACCTAGCATCCGCTAGTGTCTTTTCCACCTTCCTCATCCTTGTTTCAATCTTGTTTTTCTGTTGCTGTCTAGCCATGAGTTCCCAGATTGCTAGAGCCTCAAACTGTGCTGGCCTTGGAGGCACCTTCATGTCATACATCGTAAATCTCAAATTCTCTAGGACCCTTATATTGAATGTCCCATGTATCGGGAATGCTACGCTCCCATGTTTCTCTGTCCACTTGTGCCATTGTTTTAGCCAAAGACACGGAGCTACCCCTTTTTCCTCCATTACAATGTAAGCTGGTGTACCCTCGGGCGGCGTCTCCTCTCCTACGCTCGCTTTGATGTAAGACTCCCCTTTCATCGCGCTCCTAAATGCTTTAAGGAATTTCATCTTTCTCGTCTTTTATTTAACCAAGTTTATAATCAATAGGTAACTCTTGTTTCACAAAGTTTGTAATCAATAGGTGACTTTAATTCCCGGAATACTCTTCACCTGCCTTTCCCCTTCCAATCGAGTCCCACGGACTGCGTCCAATCCGTGCGCGACCCTTCTCTCCAACCAACCTATCCCAGCGCGGCTCTTAGTGACGTCACACTCACACACACTGCGGCTGACAAAGCCTCGCGGCTAATCCTCCTTCACTCAGTTCCTCCCGTAACAACTTTTTGCATGTATCGCGAGCTACCAAAAACTAAAACAGATCTGTCGGTTTACTACAGGAAGGGTAACATAATCGCTTCAGGACCTTAGGGACTTTTCACTAACCTCGGCCACTATTCGATCTCTTTCACCAGCCTCGGCCGCTATTCGGTCTTCTCAGTCCCCACATTCGCAAGCAAATCTGACCCGCAGACCTACTCTCAACTTGTCAATGATCTGTTCTAGTGCACTTAGAATCTTGTCAAAGCCCGAAGTCGAAGTTCCTATCACTCCCTAACACACGTACCCACTCGTTGACCACGCCCGATCAACCTACTAAACCGCCCAGACCACAACATGGATCAACATACTCCGGAGTCTCTTGACCTCGCAGGGCCCGTCTCAACAACAACAACCACGTGGACCTTTTTTTTATGCACAAAGCGCCAGACACACATGAAGTTCGACGACTTCCCTACTCTCACACTCGGAGCCGCACCTCCGCTATCTCTATGAAGTTCGACGACTTCTCTACTTCTACACTCGGAGTCGCACCTCCGCTATCCTTAAAAAAATCCTCGCAACCTTTTCACACACCCCGCGGCAATAAGCTGTGCAAGCGCAAAACCCTAACTTCACTCATACCATCACTAGTACCGCCAACGCTGTTTCCACATCTCCGTTCTCTCCATTCGCAAGCTCCGAGATCCCGGGAAAGTCGCGGTGGACCTAGCCCATCATCATCTTGTCAATCGTTTTATCCAAGAAAAATCTAATTCAACTTTTCGAATGGGGTCTCAAAAATGCGTAACCGTTAATTCGACACCATGTACTTTAATAGTACAGGGTCCCAAAAGACGTAACCGTCCTCTGCTACCATCTACTGATAGAGCGGAACGGGGTAACAAATTTACCTGCGTTCGGACGCTCTTTAGGTCGATTAATCTTTTGACTAAGTGGGAACTCTCTGTACTCTTAATCAATCAACTTCATCAAATCGATAATCAATAACGAACATAAGCAACACCTTGAACAACATAACACTTAACAATTAATCCAGAATACATTTCGGCGAACCCTGACCTTTCAGCCAGGAATAACCACACCAGTTTATTGCAAAGTTAGTGAATTTATTTCCCTATATTAACAAAGCTAGCACGATATAGATGTGTCTCAACACCAAATGATAAACATAAATGAACATTAATAGCTGTCCATATCGTCGAAACAAGTGTAATCTATGAAGCATTTGAATCACAAGGCATTCGATAATGGCTATGCAAAGCACTAATACGATAATCTGTAATGGGCTAATCGCGTACATTTAGTCAGCATAACAAGGTCTCCAATTGCATCGTGCGACATATGGAATCCTCGTCTAACCTCAAATTAGCATCAGCATGTGGGACTTCATGCAAAAAAACAATTTAGCAACATCAATTTAGAAAACTCCTAGCTAGGGTCCTTATCAAAGTCAGCAGTTGGTTACCTAAAAGAAACACAATGCAATTTTACAATTTCCTTTCATATTTACCAATTCCAATCAGCAATCAATGAATTCTTCGTCTCACAGGTATCGTTTCTTGATCAGCATGGGACGGAACAGAGGGGCAGGGGTGAACGGGGCAATTGCCTCACGGCGGCAAAGTAAGGCTACTACTTCATGCAAAGGGGCAAATCAAAGTTAAAGTCTCTAGGGCAAGAATCATTAAAGTCTCTTTCTCTCGATTAGAGAAAGCATCAAAGTCTCAAAAAATGGCGTCGCAGCAAAATGGGTCATAGTAGCTACGAAGTCAAAATGGCGGGATGTCCGAAGATAGAGAGAGAGAGCTCCCCTCTCGTACACCTGGGTTTTATAGACAACAGTTCAAGTCCTCTAGGGTCTCCATTGGAGGGTTCATAGGTTAGCTTCAAATTGACCAATCAAAAACGACAGTTCTCAAGCTTTTACTTAAGCATACATTATCCTTGGAGATGGGTACACAAGTTGCAACATTGTTTCTCGATTAGCTTACTCTCAGAGGCTCCATTGTCCGCACCTGCAAGCCGACCTTGAATTTAAGAGAAAATATGCCATGCTGGCACCAACTTTAAGATAAGCATGTGAACCGTCTCTGTGGAAAAGTACAGCTTCAAGCAGAAATACACGTTTAATAGCACAGTGAAAAAAATACGAACATCTAAACCGTGAGACCAGGCAACTAGGCCAAAGCCTCCGCTAAAGTAATGCTAAGCTAAGACATTTCAAATAAGCAAAATCGTAGCATACGTTTATGATTATGTCGGATTAGTGCAATTCTAATACACCACGTTATATAAAACACGCGTATAAATGTCGGCAAACTACTCTGAGGGCACATTTTGTCCCCGTACAATCTTTATTAGTTCGGTTAATGTCACACATGATTATTTCAGCACTACGTTTATGCGTTAATAAATCAAAACCTTCATTTTCTGCTTCATCAGGATCCCTTGGTGAAACATTTTATAACTGTTGATTTCTCCTTTATCTGCTCTGCTGATGAGAATCTGCTTATACTCTGCATGGCTACAAATGCGGACTGGATAAGATCCAATTTTCATAAGTTTTTCTTGGCAGTTTTTAGCTGGATGAAGGACAACTACGTAAAACCGAACTTGAACAAGGTCAAACTTTTAGTCCTGGGTGGATAAGCTTCTTCACCAACCTAGCCTTCTGAATGATGATGAGATTGTTTGCTCCTTTGCTCCGCCACAGTGAGTTGAGTCTGGAATTTGGGTTTAATAATTGATCAAGAATTATAATTCATTCCTAAAGTTGAAGGTTCTAAGAGATCAGCATGCAAAGGTCTCTGCACATGCCAAAAATACTTACACAATTGTGAGACCCAATTTATACACAATCTTTTTCTGTTTACTGGCGACCTTGCACACTGAGCTCATCTTCGTCACACCTCCTAAACTTGACAAAAATTAGGAAAGCCCAACAAGCATAAAGGACATTTTCTTCTCAAGTTGCCAGATTTTTAAATCTCTTTCCACACATTTGCATACCTTTTTTGACCATCTAGTGTTCAGGAAGCACCTGAAGGCTTGGCTGCTGGGATGCAAGGTTAGTAGCTTGATTCTTCTCAGCTGAATCCTATTGTCAAGACGTGTGGTGCACTCTATAAACTGGATAAATTAATATATCAAGAAACTGATATACCCCAAAGCATAAACATCTAGTCATATCAAGGAGATGAATCAATAGAAGACAGATAGGCGTGGAAGTAAACACACTTTTAAATCATGGAATGTTCTGGCAGTTCCATATGTGAGACGAGGACCTTCAATAACCTATTTAGAGGTTGTATCCTTTGGGCATGGGAACATTGGCTCTGTTCTACTACTAGAAAGAACCTAACAGAAGACTTCGATTTACCTACCGTGCTCATCCACAACGGTTCCATTACACAGAGAGCTTGCGAGCAGAGAGTAGTAGGCGGGGCTAGGTATTGCCCAATTGGGTTTTTAGTCCGAGTTTGGACCAATCGACTAGCAATCTTGTTAGATAGCTGTTAAAAAGGGCAGGAGTGACTCAACCGCCCTGCTGTACATATGCCAAATGCCTTTGATACATCTTTGGCATCGTTCGTGTGTTGCATATGCCCCAGGAAATATCGAGATCAGATCATCCATCAGCTCCGGACAAAGGTTGACACTGCTATCTGTGAGTCCGCTATGTCCAGGAAAGTTTGAGCCCATTGTCAAATTAAACTCAGTTAAGGTCAGGAAACTTCGGACATCATGCTCCTGACCACACGAGTGATCTCTGTTTTTGCTTAAAGTTTAGAAATCTCCCATTGGGAGAGAGGACTAAAAGGCGAGCTAGTAATGACGACTCTTTGAGCTGCAACCCTAATGTGAGGATCATATAGAAATGCTCACACATTTTTTAATCCACTGCCCTTGTATACATTCACTGAGGGAGCGGATGTTGCCCCTCTTCAGAAATAACAATATGGCGGGTAACTGGGGACCACAATATCGTTTTATAAGCGAGAACGACGCTGTGGCATTCGCTGAAGCAACTTGGTTTCAGAATCCGTCATCTGCCTATTGGCGTTATTTAAAGGAAATAATTCCCATCACTGATAGGAAACTGATGGTTTAGCTCTCTCAGAAAACTAATTATAACAAACGTATTGGGATTATAACTTTTATTCCGAAGGCTGGCTGAATCTATTATCTTTTTAATTGTATGTCAGGGTATTATCGCCTGCATGTGTACTTTGCTTTTCATGCCAATATCCGTCTTTGAAGATTTGTAGGATTTTCGCCATTCATATTTTGATATTGTTGTAAGGACTAACACACATATCTCCCTGCAGCACCGATTTGTCTCCTAATTCCAGGTTTTTGCTACCATTCTCGCAAATGCTGTCAGCCTCCCATTGTTCCCAGTCTCCTTTAGTTATTTCTCTCAGCTCCCGTCAAAATGAGCAGGCGCATTTAGAGGTGCTTGTCCTTGAATAATCGTAAATTAGGGGGTCCACGGTTACCTTTGAAACCCTCAGGCAGACATGGGAAAGGGATGTCGGTAAACTTGCGGATGACAAATGGAAGGAAGCTAAACAATTACGGTCACCGAACCTACTTCACCTAGAGGAGGCTGTGGCATTCGGGCAATACTCCCTCCCCCAAAATATTAAGATGTGAATTGTAAATGCGGGATTTTGTTCACACTATATGGGTAATTCTCGAAGATCATCCCCGTTTGGAAAGGGATGTATTGAATACTGGGAAAGGTGTTGGGGTGGAAGTTGAAGGGAAACCTGAGGATGGCCCTCCTACATGGACGTCAATTCACCAAAAAGCCAAGGGTAGGAGAAGTGACATCACACATTTTGCCCCTCCCTCGTGACATGTAAGGAAGTGACCTAAGACAACCATTAACTCAAGAAAGTAACATGGCTGAAAAATAACTGTGCTTCAAAATTATAATAGCTTTTTTTTCAAGGAAAATTATTCTGTTCAGCAGCTGTAAACAACAAATTCTGACAGTGCATGTAATATTAAAGTACATATATTTTAAGGCACATCAACATCAATTGAATAATGTTGTGTGACTGTACCACTGTACTTTAACCACTTCGCTGCCAGGCCTTTTCCCCCTCCTGTGCCAGGCCTTTTTTTGCCTATTTGGGGCAGTTCGCGCTTAGGCCCGCATAACTTTTTGTCCACATAAGCTAACCAAGCCAAATTTGCGTCCTTTTTTTCCAACATCCTAGGGATTCTGGAGGTACCCAGACTTTGTGGGTTCCCCTGAAAGAGGCCAAGAAATTGGCCAAAATACAGGGAAAATTTTGTTTTTTTCAAAAAAATTGGAAAAAGTGGCTGCAGAAGAAGGCTTGTGGTTTTTCCCCTAAAAATGGCATCAACAAAGGGTTTGCGGTGCTAAACTCAGCAGCTTCCCAGCTTTCAGGAACAGGCAGACTTGAATCCGAAAACCCAATTTTTCAACACAATTTTGGCATTTTACTGGGGCATACCCCATTTGTGCAATTTTTTGTGCTTTCAGCCTCCTTCCAGTCAGTGACAGGAATGGTCATGAAACCAATGCTGGATCCCAGAAACCTAAACATTTCTGAAAAGTAGACAAAATTCTGAATTCAGCAAGGGGTCATTTGTGTAGATCCTACAAGGGTTTCCTACAGAAAATAACAGCTGAAAAAGAAACATATTGAAATTGAGGTGAAAAAAACATCAATTTTTCTCTACTTTTTACTCTGTAACTTTTCCCTGCAATGTCAGATTATCGAAAGCAATATACCGTTACGTCTGCTGGACTCCTCTGGTTGCGGGGATATATAGGGTTTGTAGGTTCATCAAGAACCCGAGGAACCCAGAGCCAATAAATGAGCTGCACCCTGCAGTGCGTTTTCATTCTATACCGGGTATACAGTAATTCATTTGCTGAAATATAAGGAGTAAAAAATAGCTATCAAGAAAACCTTTGCATTTCCAAAAAGGGCACAAGATAAGGTGTTGAGGAGCAGTGGTTATTTGCACATCTCTGAATTCCGGGGTGACCATAGTAGCACGTGAATTACATGGAATTTCTCAAATAGATGTCTTTTTTACACACACCCCTATATTTGGAAGGAATAAATGTAGAGAAAGACAAGGGGCAATAACACTTGTTTGCTATTCTATGTTCCCCCAAGTCTCCCGATAAAAATGATACCTCACTTGTTTGGGTAGGCCTAGCGCCCGCGACAGGATATGCCCCAAAACACAACGTGGACACATCACAGAAAACAGAGCTGTTTTTAGCAAAGTGACTACCTGTAGATTTTGGCCTGTAGCTCAGCTGCCACCTAGGGAAACCTACCAAACCTGTGCATTTCTGAAAACTAGAGACCTAGGGGAATCCAAGGAGGGGTGACTTGTGTGGCTCGGACCAGGTTCTGTTACCCAGAATCCTTTGCAAACCTCAAAATTTGGCTAAAAAAACACATGTTCCTCACATTTCTGTGGCAGAAAGTTCTGGAATCTGAGAGGAGCGACAAATTTCCTTCCACCCAGCATTCCCCCACGTCTCCTGATAAAAATGATACCTCACTTGTGTGGGTAGGCCTAGCGCCCGCGACAGGATATGCCCCAAAACACAACCTGGACACATCACAGAAAACAGAGCTGTTTTTAGCAAAGTGACTACCTGTAGATTTTGGCCTCTAGCTCAGCCGCCACCTAGGGAAACCTACCAAACCTGTGCATTTCTGAAAACTAGAGACCTAGGGGAATCCAAGGAGGGGTGACTTGTGTGGCTCGGACCAGGTTCGGTTACCCAGAATCCTTTGCAAACCTCAAAATTTGGCTAAAAAAACACATGTTCCTCACATTTCTGTGGCAGAAAGTTCTGGAATCTGAGAGGAGCCACAAATTTTCTTCCACCTAGCGTTCCCCCACGTCTCCCGATAAAAATGATACCTCACTTGTGTGGGTAGGCCTAGCGCCCGCGACAGGATATGCCCCAAAACACAACGTGGACATATCACAGAAAACAGAGCTGTTTTTAGCAAAGTGACTACCTGTAGATTTTGGCCTCTAGCTCAGCCGCCACCTAGGGAAACCTACCAAACCTGTGCATTTCTGAAAACTAGAGACCTAGGGGGATCCAAGGAGGGGTGACTTGTGGGGCTCGGACCAGGTTCTGTTACCCAGAATCCTTTGCAAACCTCAAAATTTGGCTAAAAAAACACATGTCCCTCACATTTCTGTGGCAGAAAGTTCTGGAATCTGAGAGGAGCTACAAATTTCCTTCCACCCAGCGTTCCCCCAAGTCTCCCGATAAAAATGATACCTCACTTGCGTGGGTAGGCCTAGCGCCGGCGACAGGAAACACCCCAAAGCGCAACGTGGACACATCCTAAATTTTGGAAAAAAACAGAGGTGTTTTTTGCGAAGTGCCTACCTGTAGATTTTGGCCTCTAGCTCAGCCGGCACCTAGGGAAACCTACCAAACCTGTGCATTTCTGAAAACTAGAGACCTAGGGGAATCCAAGGAGGGGTGACTTGCGGGGCTCGGACCAGGTTCTGTTACCCAGAATCCTTTGCAAACCTCAAAATGTGGCTAAAAAAACACATGTCCCTCACATTTCTGTGGCAGAAAGTTCTGGAATCTGAGAGAAGCTACAAATTTCCTTCCACCCAGCGTTCCCCCAAATCTCCCGATAAAAATGATACCTCACTTGCGTGGGTAGGCCTAGCGCCGGCGACAGGAAACACCCCAAAGCGCAACGTGGACACATCCTAAATTTTGGAAAAAAACAGAGGTGTTTTTTGCGAAGTGCCTACCTGTAGATTTTGGCCTCTAGCTCAGCCAGCACCTAGGGAAAGCTACCAAACCTGTGCATTTCTGAAAACTAGAGACCTAGGGGAATCCAAGGAGGGGTGACTTGCGGGGCTCGGACCAGGTTCTGTTACCCAGAATCCTTTGCAAACCTCAAAATTTGGCTAAAAATACACATGTTACTCACATTTCTGTGGCAGAAAGTTCTGGAATCTGAGAGGAGCCACAAATTTCCTTCCACCTAGCGTTCCCCCACGTCTCCCGATAAAAATGATACCTCACTTGTGTGGGTAGGCCTAGCGCCCGCGACAGGATATGCCCCAAAACACAACGTGGACATATCACAGAAAACAGAGCTGTTTTTAGCAAAGTGACTACCTGTAGATTTTGGCCTCTAGCTCAGCCGCCACCTAGGGAAACCTACCAAACCTATGCATTTCTGAAAACTAGAGACCTAGGGGGATCCAAGGAGGGGTGACTTGCGGGGCTCGGACCAGGTTCTGTTACCCAGAATCCTTTGCAAACCTCAAAATTTGGCTAAAAATGTTCCTCAAATTTCTGTGACAGAAAGTTCTGGAATCTGAGAGGAGCCACAAATTTCCTTCCACCCAGCGTTCCCCCACATCTCCCGATAAAAATGATACCTCACTTGTGTGGGTAGGCCTAGCGCCCGCGACAGGATATGCCCCAAAACACAACGTGGACATATCACAGAAAACAGAGCTGTTTTTAGCAAAGTGACTACCTGTAGATTTTGGCCTCTAGCTCAGCCGCCACCTAGGGAAACCTACCAAACCTATGCATTTCTGAAAACTAGAGACCTAGGGAAATCCAAGGAGGGGTGACTTGTGTGGCTCGGACCAGGTTCTGTTACCCAGAATCCTTTGCAAACCTCAAAATTTGGCTAAAAAAACACATGTTCCTCACATTTCTGTGGCAGAAAGTTCTGGAATCTGAGAGGAGCCACAAATTTCCTTCTACCCAGCGTTCCCCCACGTCTCCCGATAAAAATGATACCTCACTTGTGTGGGTAGGCCTAGCGCCCGCGACAGGATATGCCCCAAAACACAACGTGGACATATCACAGAAAACAGAGCTGTTTTTAGCAAAGTGACTACCTGTAGATTTTGGCCTCTAGCTCAGCCACCACCTAGGGAAACCTACCAAACCTGTGCATTTCTGAAAACTAGAGACCTAGGGGAATCCAAGGAGGGGTGACTTGCGGGGCTCGGACCAGGTTCTGTTACCCAGAATCCTTTGCAAACCTCAAAATTTGGCTAAAAAAACACATGTCCCTCACATTTCTGTGGCAGAAAGTTCTGGAATCTGAGAGGAGCTACAAATTTCCTTCCACCCAGCGTTCCCCCAAGTCTCCCTATAAAAATGATACCTCACTTGCGTGGGTAGGCCTAGCGCCGGCGACAGGAAACACCCCAAAGCGCAACGTGGACACATCCTAAATTTTGGAAAAAAACAGAGGTGTTTTTTGCGAAGTGCCTACCTGTAGATTTTGGCCTCTAGCTCAGCCGGCACCTAGGGAAAGCTACCAAACCTGTGCATTTCTGAAAACTAGAGATGTAGGGGAATCCAAGGAGGGGTGACTTGCGGGGCTCGGACCAGGTTCTGTTACCCAGAATCCTTTGCAAACCTCAAAATTTGGCTAAAAATACACATGTTACTCACATTTCTGTGGCAGAAAGTTCTGGAATCTGAGAGGAGCCACAAATTTCCTTCTACCCAGCGTTCCCCCAAGTCTCCCGATAAAAATGATACATCACTTGTGTGGGTAGGACTAGCGCCCACGAAAGGAAAGGGCCCAAAACACAACGTGGACACATCACATTTTTTTATAAAAAGCAGTGCCTACCTGTGGATTTTGGCCTGTAGCTCAGCCGACACCTGAGGAAACCTAGCAAACCAGTGCATTTTTGAAAACTAGAAACCCAGGGGAATCCAAGATGGGGTGACTTGCGGGGCTCAGACCAGGTTATGTTACCCAGAATCCTTTGCAAACATCAAAATTTGGCCCAAAAAACACTTTTTCCTCTCATTTCGGTGACAGAAAGTTCTGGAATCTGAGAGGAGCCACAAATTTCCTTCCACCCAGCGTTCCCCTAAGTCTCTCGATAAAAATGGTACATCACTTCTGTGGGTAGGCCTAGCGCCCACAAAAGGAAATGGCCCAAAACACAACGTGGACACAACATATTTTTTCACAGAAAACAGAGGTGTTTTTTGCAAGGTGCCTACCTGTGGTGTTTGGCCTGTAGCTCAGCCGGCCCCAGGGGGGGGGGGCAGAAATGGCCTAAAATAAATTTGCCCCCCCAACCCCCACCCTCCCCCGCTGGGAGCGACCCTTGCCTACGGGGTCGCTCCCCCTGCGTGACATTGGCACCAAAAAACAAATCCCCAGTGCCTAGTGGTTTCTGCCCCCTTGGGGGCAGGTTGACCTAAACTCAGCCAATCTGCCCCCAAGGGGGGCAGAAATGGCCTAAATACAATTTGTCCCCCAGGGGAGCGAGTTTTGCCTGATGGGTCGCTCCCCATCTCTAAAAAAAAAAAAACAAAGAAAAAAAAGAAAAATTCCCCTGGCGCCTAGAGGTTTCTGCCCCCCCCCCCCCGGGGGCAGATCCGCCTAATAATAGGCCGATCTGCCCCCCGGGGGGGCAGAAATGGCCTAAAATAAATTTGCCCCCCCAACACCCACCCCCCCCGGGAGCGACCCTTACCTACGGGGTCGCTCCCCCTGCGTCACATTGGCGCCAAAAAACAAATCCCCGGTGCCTAGTGGTTTCTGCCTCCTTGGGGGCAGATTGACCTAAAATTGGCCAATCTGCCCCCAGGGGGGCAGAAATGATCTAAATACAATTTGCCCCCCCAGGGGAGCGACCCTTGCCTGATGGGTCGCTCCCCATCTCTAAAAAAAGAAACAACAACAAAAAAAAACACAAAAAAAAAAATTGCCCTGGCGCCTAGAGTGTTCTGCCCCCCCCCCCCCCGGGGGGCAGTTCGGCCTAATAATAGGCCGATCTGTCCCCCGGGGGGGCAGAAATGGCCTAAAATAAATTTGCCCCCTCAACCCCCACCCCCCCCCCGGGAGCGACCCTTGCCTACGGGGTCGCTCCCCCTGCGTGACATTGGCGCCAAAAAACAAATCCCCGGTGCCTAGTGGTTTCTGCACCCTTGGGGGCAGATTGACCTAAAATTGGCCAATCTGCCCCCAGGGGGGCAGAAATGGTCTAAATACAATTTGCCCCCCCATGGGAGCGACCCTTGCCTGATGGGTCGCTCCCCATCTCTAAAAAAAGAAACAACAACAAAAAAACACACAAAAAAAAAATTGCCCTGGCGCCTAGAGTGTTCTGCCCCCCCCCCCGGGGGCAGTTCGGCCTAATAATAGGCCGATCTGTCCCCCGGGGGGGCAGAAATGGCCTAAAATAAATTTGCCCCCCCAACCCCCACCCCCCCCGGGAGCGACCCTTGCCTACGGGGTCGCTCCCCCTGCGTGACATTGGCGCCAAAAAACAAATCCCCGGTGCCTAGTGGTTTCTGCCCCCTTGGGGGCAGATTGACCTAAAATTGGCCAATCTGCCCCCAGGGGGGCAGAAATGGTCTAAATACAATTTGCCCCCCCAGGGGAGCGACCCTTGCCTGATGGGTCACTCCCCATCTCTAAAAAAAGAAACAACAAGAAAAAAACACACACAAAAAAAATTGCCCTGGCGCCTAGAGTGTTCTGCCCCCCCCCCCCGGGGGCAGTTCGGCCTAATAATAGGCCGATCTGTCCCCCGGGGGGGCAGAAATGGCCTAAAATAAATTTGCCCCCCCAACCCCCACCCCTCCCCCCCGGGAGCGACCCTTGCCTATGGGGTCGCTCCCCCTGCGTGACATTGGCGCCAAAAAACAAATCCCCGGTGCCTAGTGGTTTCTGCCCCCTTGGGGGCAGATTGACCTAAAATCGGCCAATCTGCCCCCAGGGGGGCAGAAATGGTCTAAATACAATTTGCCCCCCAGGGGAGCGACCCTTGCCTGATGGGTCGCTCCCCATCTCTAAAAAAAAGAAAGAACAAAAAAAAAAAACACAAAAAAAAAAATTGCCCTGGCGCCTAGAGGTTTCTTCCCCCCCTGGGGGCAGATCGGCCTAATAATAGGCCGATCTGCCCCCAGGGGGGGCAGAAATGGCCTAAAATAAATTGCCCTCCCCCCCAGGGAGCGACCCTTGCCTAAGGGGTCGCTCCCTTTGCGTGAAATTCACGCAAAGAAAAAACTCCCTGGTGTCTAGTGGTTTCTACCCCCCTTGGGGGCAGATTGGCCTCATCAAAATAGGCCAATCTGCCCCGAAGGGAGGCAGAAATGGCCAAAATATAATTTTCCCCCAAGGGGAGCGACCCTTGCCTAAGGGGTCGCTCCCCACCAAAAAAAAAAAAAATGAAAAAAAAAAAAAAAAGGTCCCTGGTGCCTAGAGGTTTCTGCCCCCCCTGGGGGCAGATCGGCCTAATAGTAGGCCGATCTGCCCCCAGGGGGGGCAGAAAAGGCCTTCCCGAAAATATGCCCCCCCTGGGAGCGACCCTTGCCCAAGGGGTCGCTCACTTTTGTCAATAACAATAATAAAAATAAAAAAAACCCTGGTGTCTAGTGGTTTCTACCCCCCTTGGGGGCAGATTGGCCTCATCAAAATAGGCCAATCTGCCCCCAAGGGGGGCAGAAATGGCCAAAATATAATTTTCCCCCAAGGGGAGCGACCCTTGCCTAAGGGGTCGCTCCCCACCTCAATAAAAAAAAATGAACCAAAAAAAAAAAAAAAAAAAAAAAAATGGTCCCTGGTGCCTAGAGGTTTCTGCCCCCCCTGGGGGCAGATCGGCCTAGTAAGGCCGATCTGCCCCCAGGGGGGGCAGAAAAGGCCTTTTCAAAAAAATGCCCCCCCTGGGAGCGACCCTTGCCCAAGGGGTCGCTCCCTTTTGTCAATTTCAATGAAGAAAAAAAAAAATCCCTGGTGTCTAGTGGGGTTTCAAAAGCCGGATTGCAAGCAATCCGGCTTTTGAAACCCTCGGAGGGACTTCAAAGGGAAGGAAATACTTTTCCTTCCCTTTGAAGCCCCTCCGGGCCTCCCAAGTGATTGAAAAAGAAATGCTTTTGCATTTCTTTTTCAATCGCGCTGGAAGCAGAGCTTCCAGCGCGACTAGGGAGGCCCCTGTGACAAATCAGCGCGCGCTCGCGCGCTGACGTCACAGGGGGGGGTGGGGGGGGTCGGGGGTGGAAGGGGAAGGGATTCCCCGGTCAGCCCTGACCTGGGGGGGTGGGGGGGCGTCCCTCGGGAGGAGCGCTAGCGCTTCTCCCGAGGGAAGCATTCAGGACGTAATGGTTACGTCCATGGCGCCACACGGGCGCTGCCATGGACGTAACCATTACGTCCGTGGCGGGGAAGGGGTTAAAAATATGATGGCAAGAAAATGCAACTCCCCAAAGGTCCAGTGCCAGAAGGCGTGAGCGCTGAAATTAATATTAATAAATATTTCATGTATTTTGTATGTTGAATCTCCATATAAAATGAATTATCATAGAAAATAATGCGGAACTCGAAAATGTGCCCACTTGAAAGGCCACCACCTACAATGTAATGTTTTATTAAACCTGTATTAATGTTTGTTCAGAATTCATATGGATGTGAAATTTGCAGTAGTTTATTATACTTATGATTAAATGCTATGTATTTGCTTTAATTAACTGTAGGCCTCATGTTTCTCACCAAGGGCTTAGGCTGATAAGAATGTACTAGGATTATGTTTATAGTACGCAGGGAACTGTTTTGTTTTGAGAGAAGGCATCTTGGGATCTTGGCCAATTCCCGACGTGTTCTTTTCAAAACTGACCTGAAGAAACTAGCATTTTTTAAATAATAGACTTATGGAGTGGGAGGAGGTTTCTAGAATTCTCCTCTCTTGTTTGTTTAAAGTACATAAGAGGCCGAGACCAGATGGACCGGGGAGGGTCTCCGATCTCGGACATGCTCAGGACGCTGAGGTGCGTCATCCTTCCTGTGAAGATAATTGATCTCTCTCTCAACGATCAATTCTGGGATCTGGCGGTCTGACGCAGATTTGCTTGTGCCTCATGGTGATGCATTTTTTAATTCTTGGTATCTGCTTTGCATTGTGATATATATATATATATATATATATATATATATATACACATTTACTGTGTATACGTCAGTGGACAATCATTTGCACATGTTTTTATTTCATTGCTGTGACAATTTTTAAACGTATGCTTTCAGCATGCTAATCTCCTCTACGAACCTTGCAGAGTGATTTAATAAATGTCTTCTTTAGACTAAGAAGTGCATTCCAGAGATTCTTGTCAGTGCATGAGTGTTTCATCTCAGTCATTAGTGAAGCAAAACAAGTACATAACCTTTGTGATGATCAATGTCACAGCATGGGTAGTCACTCATGTATGGTTAGCTGGCATAATATATTTCATACAGTCCTCTGGTCAGTCTCATCTACACAGTCAAATCCCATTACATCAAGAACAATGGTTTGCCCTGCTCTCAGGTTGAGTCATAAATGTCAATCAACATGTGGGTGCAATGGCCCATCTTACCACTGCACCTAGAGTGACTGCACCTGCTGTAAAAACAAATAGAACAGAGGTACATGTGTAATCAGGGCTGCTTTCAGAATTAAGCAGTGAATAGTAACATTCAAGAGCCCTTCTCGACAACATAGAATGAAACGTATTGGTAGAACTTTCTTTGGACCTTAGCTATTGAATATTTGGAAGTGCTGCTGCATTGGGCCCCTGGATAAGAGCAGAGAAGTACATATTCCAGCCCGATTGAAAGCATCTGCTCCTAGAAAGAGGTCACAAGGAGCATTAATGTAACTGCATTTGTGTCTTCTCTATGGAAGATCAGCAGATTCTGCTTGCTTGGAATGAGGCACATTTGTAGAGCTGTTTGTATCTTACCAGCAGCATGCCAAGGATATTGCTGAATTACCGGGACACAGGTGAATCTATAAAGCTTTATTTGGATCCAACTGGGGTTGGACTATTAAACAGTGTTTATGGTCAGAACATAGGCATATTGATGATGGTTCATGAAAATCTCATCAGTAGGACAGCTAAAGGTGTTGCTGGGTAAAAAGGAGGTGCTTCCTGGAAAATCAGAAAGCTCTGAAATGTGCTGAAGTGAAAGAAGATAAAATGCTCTGGCTCTGGAATTCAGTACTCCTATAGAAAGTGATGCTGGACTGAACATGAATGAGATGTTTCTGCAGTACTTTGGAGCTCTCTGCAATTTACTTTGGTAAAACCCGATTTAATGAACAAATCTTGGCCCTTTTGTATCATTACACAGAGTAAACTGCTTTCTTAATGCAAATATTCTACTTAGAGAAAAAAACAGTTCACTTTATTCAGTTATGTATCTCTAACAATCACCGACTATAGGCATTGTCGAATTTTGCTTTGGTTGATGTACATCACTCATTTTAGTGTGCAGCCAGGGCTTAGAAGTGTTCTAAATACTTTGTATATTCTTTTAATTTCTGACTTCCAACTTATGTCTGGATTTTAAAGTGCCCCCCTCTTAGTCCTATAAAGATTCTCTCATATACCTGCAAAAATGCAATGAGGGGCATTTTATATAAAAATGCATGAGTTGACTCAACCCGTCTTAAAGATTCGCTTAATCTCCATCTGCCCCTCCACTTCTGTCTTCATCTTGATCGGACCACCAAAAACGGGTGCAAACTGCTCACCTGTAAATGTGCAATTTTGGGGGGTTCTCAAACTAAAGTGTGTCTAATTTGCATCCAACTAGGCATGTATGGGCAATGACACATACATGGCATATTTTACACCTCATTAGAGCATGTGCAAAATACAACTTTTCACTATTTCCCTCCATTATAATTGCAAGGTTTTACAAACTGAAAATCATAGAAGCAAACACTGTGGATTTCCCCACTACCATAATCCCATTTTTGACACAAACATAAATGTGTGCTCAAAATGAGACTTGCAATAGGATCTCGATAAGCCTGTGTAAATTCTCTATTTCTTTTTTACAACATGTTGCTAGAAAAAGTGAGACGGACCAAAGTGAATATGAGAAAGAAACATAGAGCAAAGGAGAAAAAAAGAGATACAACAGAGACACATTGTGCAAAAACATACAAGCCATTATTCAGAGATCATTGGAAGGGACATTTAGCGTAATATGACAATTCTGGTATTTACTACAATCAGTAGTTTTGATATTACAGCAAACCTAGAATTAAATGGGGATAACATGTGGCAACCTTGCCTCAGTATGTTTTCCCACATGTAAAGCTGTTGCTAATGATCACCACTTTCCCGTTGTGAGAAAAGGCCTCTTTTGCCATGGTTGGCCCCTCACTTTTTGCCTGCTTTTGATGTGGTTTCAATGTTTTTAGTTCCCATGACCCATGCTAACCAGGTTCCCTGGGACAAATCTCTTTCCTAAAACTGTTGTGATGCATTGGCATAATTGGCAACACCTTTAGCTGCTACTAAAAGTCCCTAGTAAATTGTACTTAGGTACCCAGGGCTTGGAGCACTAAGGGTGGCCCCTGGGGGCAGCAGCAGCACAGATTGTGCCACCCTCAGTGACCATGCATCCAAGTGCACCCATCACTGACATTGTAGGCTGAGTGTCCTGGTGCAATCCCAAAACTTAAAACGGACATGTCACACAGTCTGTGTGACCTGTCCACTGCACACTGCATGCAATATAGGTATGTCACCCCTCTGACAGGCCTTTCAGCTCCAAGGCAGGGAGTACACTGCACATGTGGGCATAGATGCATGAGCAAAATACTTCTACTGTGTCCTTGCCAAACCTGGGACACGTTAAGTAAACAGAGCAGCCATTTTACAAGCATGTGCTGGACACTGGTCAGTTCGACTTTCACAGCTACATGATGGCCACTCTGAACCCTGGGTGGTTTGGTATAAAACAACTCAAACAATAAATCCAAACTGATACCTGTATTGGATTTATTGCAAAATGTACCCAGGGGCCATCTTAGAGGTGCCCCTGCAAAAGCTAACTAACTCTGGCATGGTTTCTGGCTGGTTACAACAATCCTGCCACCACTAGACAAGATTCTGGAACGCTGGGGTGAGAGCTCTTGCTCTCTGGGTTGAGAAAAAAAACCTTCCTGGAAAGAGGTGTTACACCTCCTCCCCCAGGAATGTGCATTTCCCTGCCAGTGAGCTTAAAGGGCTAACTACCCTTGAAACGCACCCCCAGCCCTGCTGCTAGAAGCAGATTGCTGCCCCCATTGCAAACACCCACTTTTGGCAGGTGCAACGGTGGGAAAATGCACAAAGGACAGGATGGGAGGCCACCACCAGCTTGCACCACCTCTACTGTCTTGCATGCAAGGTAACCTCTCCATTTTCCTCCATCTTGCATGGCAGGAATATAGCCAGTCAGGGATAGGGAAGTGACCTCTGCCCACAGGAAGTGGTCACATAGTGGGTGTAGCCACCTTAAGGTAGATGACCCATTGGTCACTACTAGGTTCTCCCCTAAATGCCCACTGAATGCAGCATTTAGTGGAAAGTCATAGACCTACAGATCAGATTCCACGGACACAAGAAGGCCTGCAAACAAAAAAGACTCAAGGCTCGAGAACTGCATTCCTGCTGCACAAAGAAAAAGGTGAGAAACCCTGCCTGATGCACCCAGAACTTGACAATCACCGCTGAGGCATTGCATGGACATCGGACAGACTCTACAAAACCCCAGCGGACCTCCACCCATCTGAAAATCACCAAAGATATCCCTCCAGAGTGAAGGGATCACTCTGTGCAACCAAGAAGCAAAGGACCAGTGAAGTCCAGTTCACTGACCGGCTGCTGACCAAGGAAGCTGACAAAGCAGCCAGACTAAATTTCACCTGACAGACCCAGTGGACAAACCCTGCAAGTGTGCCAGGTTTTGTGGCACTGCGACCTCCAGTGGCTGAACCATGTAATAGCCTGTGGTACTGGTCACCCACTGTTGGACACCAAGAAGAAAAGTCCAATCCAAACTCTCAACAGACCATGAGCAAGCCCCAGTCAAGGGACTTCAGGGCACGTACGAATCACCCCCCAGAATGGCCCTGCTGACCTGTAATCCACACTCAAAGTGACCTGTCTCCTGCTTCCAAGGGAACCATTGCTCACAGCTCTTGGCTCATCTATCAGACCTGCATCCAGCCTCCCTGGAGCCTGCATCTAAGAACCAGCTGTGCTCTAAGGGTCCACCACCCCTTGTGACGTCTACACTCCAAGGGAACCCACTGGACTCACCTTGACGTGTGCCTGTGCATTGCTTTTCCAAGTGGTCCATCACAGTGGTCCTGCACCAGCTCCAAGAACTTTTCAGCAGCTGCTCCTGCTGAAACCGGCAGCCACCTGAACTTCCCCGGCTGGTCTAAAAGGCATCTCAACGACTTGGACCTGTAATCAAAAGGAACTATTGTTAAATGCATTGCCTGATTTTATAGGCATTTTTATTTTTTTCCCCGTTGATTCCTGTGGTGCGTAATCACGCACAAATATACTATATTTGCTAAATTTTGA
The DNA here is from genome assembly GCF_031143425.1 of Pleurodeles waltl. Classification (NCBI taxonomy): domain Eukaryota; kingdom Metazoa; phylum Chordata; class Amphibia; order Caudata; family Salamandridae; genus Pleurodeles; species Pleurodeles waltl. Next base: position 368,606,804 of record NC_090451.1, read on the forward strand.
AAAATCATAACTTAAAAAGTACATACCCAATTTTGATGATCTTGGTCTTAAAAGTTTTATAAAAATCTGAAGTATGTTTGTAAATTGGCCTCAAGTTATTCTTTTAAGTGTGAGTCCACTTTTATTGATACTGTGAATACAACAAATCCTTAGCACTTCTCTAAGGTTGACCTAACTGTTCGACCAAGCTACCATAAAAAGTAGAGCATTAGGTGGTCTAGTTTTTACCTCTGTGAACCAAAGTGGGGTTGCTTGGATTCTGTGCACAGTGCACATCATTTGTGTACTCTATTTATAAAGCCAGCCCCTACGGCCATGCCAAGAACAGGTATTACAGCATTTCTCAAACTGTTCACATAATTTTTCTCTCAAAATTGTTAGTGAATTTTGCCAAAGTGCCCATTTCAGAACTCCCATCAGAGAGTGACAAAAACCTTGGGGATGATCGTCAGTTAAAGGGTTTCCTGCTCTCTGGGGAGTTTCAGTGTGACTGTGCTCTTGGGCATCTTGCTGGGTAGGTAGTCCTTTGTTATGTTTAACCAACCATGCAGTGGAGTAGTGAAATCTGGTTGATACCTCCGCTTTCAGAGGCCAGTGTTTTATACCTTTATTATCTTTTGTGTGGCATGAGTGATAGTTCTGTGAGCTTTCAGAAAATCCTTCAATTTTTCAGTCACATGAAAGATAGCTCTGCAGCTACACCAAATTCCAGCAAGACTTGTGTAAATTCTTAGATGAATCCATGAACTCAGACTATAATAATGCAATTGCAAGCTGCTAAAGTCTTTAGCAAAGGGTATCACAAACAATATTTCTGCTTTAATGGCTGATTGCTGTATCTAGACAGCAATAATAATTTGTAGGTGAGTTAAATTCAAAATAATTTTGGGACTGAGGGGTAACTGCCTAACCTGACACTGGTTTTGGAATGTATGTATCAATATTCCTGTTTTTTTAAATTCTATTTCTTTTGTTTTTAGGTTGAGCGGTAGCATTTGACCTGGTGTATACTTTCAGCATACTTATACTGTGGGTTAAAGCAATTTAATTTGTCAGTTGCAATGTCCTTCAAAAAATCTTGCACGCTAGTGGTCAGTTTTGCCTTTTCTCCCTCCTTTTTCTGTTTCAGAGCAGTGACCTAGTACTGTATCTTTCCACTTTGGTTTCTTTATCTTTTTGCTGTGAGGGACTATTTCTTAAATTTCTTTGGTGCTCCCTCTTAGGCTGGTAGTTGCCTGTGTTTTATTGCAGCCTCCATTCCTCCCACCTCCTCCCATGTCCCTGATATTTGTTTTGGCTTTACTCCGGTGCTGTCCTCTATCCTGCTCCTAAAATAAGCTTATTTTACTAATAAAGTTGTTCTACTAAATAAAGGGCTCCTAAAATAAGCTTATTTTACTAAATAAAAAAACTAAGGGCCAGATGTATCATTCTTCACAATAGCGATTACCTAATTGCGATTTTTAAAGAATTGCAATTAAGTAATCGCTATTGGAATGTATGAAAAAACAGGAGTTTCATACTGTGATTCGCAAGGCCTTGAAACTGGACCTACCTCATTAATATTCATGAGGTAGGTCGCATTTTGCGAGCCATCGCGAATACCTACAATCACAGGGAAGGTGGCCTGCTGGGCTCAGCAGACCACCATGTCTGTGATTGCTTTTTGAAAAACCAATCTTTATTTTTTTTAAATGCAGCCCTTCTTCTTTGCGAATGGGTTACCACCAATTTGAAATTGGTGGTGACTGCAATTGTTTTGTGACCACATTTACGGTCACAAAACAATCATACATACCTCTGCGATTCGGTATTAGGAAGGGACGCCCTTGACACGCTCCTTCCTAATACCGAATTGGTATGTAGTCGCAAATCCAATTTGTGATTCGGTAACAAGTTACAGAATCGCAAATTGGACTTGTTACATACCAAAATGCATTTTTGTGATCGCAAAAATGTTTGATACATCTGGCCCCATATGCCCTCGCATCCCATTGCTGAGAGCCTCTCTGTCTCTCTTTCTCTCCAGGGCCCCTCCCTGCCAGCACTCAGGACAAGGCACACAGGGCATTGCCTATCTTTATTGCAGGCCATAAATCTTCTTCATTCTCCTCTGCTAACCTCAGCTTTTTTTGTGTTTGCTTGTGGGCGCTGTGGCCAAAAGATGAAAATTAAGTTGTTCAAAATGTGCAAAACCTATTGCATTGCAAATGCTTGTTTTCTTTGTTGTAGGTCTGCACAGTACAGTCTTACTTTCTTTATATGTTCGATTTAATTTCCTTCCTTTTGTTTTTTGGAAATACCTTTCTCACTTTATTTTACTTTCATCTGGCCGTCTCTGCAGCACCTTTGCATGCTCACACCACCACGACTGTGGAAGCTTCCTCATGAGACTCACGTAGTGTGGTGCGCACCATTACCACTCAGTGGTGGCGTCACTGCTCCCATCACAGCTCCCTGCCTCGTGATTGTGGGCCACGCTGAATGATTTGGGGAAGGGTGGAGTCGGGTCACCAGTGAAAATACTCGACAGACAAGGCAGAGGAGGCATGCTCTTCATTGATACCGTGACTCACTGAACTGCAGTGTGAGTCACTCCCTGGCAGAGCGGCGTAGCACTCAGCACCCTTCCGAGCCGGCATCTCAGTATCCTCTCCACATGACAGAGCAAGGTCTTGCTGCAGACTTTGGATGCTGGGGAACCAGCATGCATGGACCGCCACTGTCCTGATCACCAGTGTGGCATGCTCATGCCTGGCCATTGCCTAGGCCATCGCAGTGCTGGATAACATACCCAGTACACATACACAGGTATACCAATGGATATCACAGGGTGTTCTCCAGGGGCCTGGTGGCACTCTACAGAAACTGCTACCTGAGTCATATCTCTTCCCTGGTCCTAGTCTTCTGACTTTCATATCTCACTCTCTTACTTCTCTTCTTCACTTCGCAGCTGCCACTTTGTCTTCAGATATGTCACTGTACAAGGACTATTGACTTAGAATTCCGTCTGTTACCCTAATAAATACACAAATAAAACATTCGAAATATGTAAACAGGAGTTTATGCAGTTTGCAAAGTTTGTGGAAAACAGTAACTAAAGAGAAAAATGGGTAGTTAGTGGATGCACCATCATTCAAGAACTGCTTAGTTTGTAAGATGGGAAAGAACCAAGAATGAGAAAGCTGAAAACTAAATACATTTGTAGCAAAATGAAAACAGGCAGAATAAATAGTCACAGAGGACCGATTCTGCCATCACAGTCCGTGGTTCAGTGCTTCTGTTACTCATGGTGTCCTGTGTAGTCCTGAATGGGCAAGACATAACTGATAGTTAACACATAGAAGGGTCCAATATTAACAGTAAAGCGGTTTGGCAGATTGGGCATGAAATGGGAGGGCTTGTAGGCCATAAAAGCTCTTAACTGACAGCAGCACATTCTATAGTTTGGCGCTTCTGTTTCAATTCCAAGACCAATGTGTCAAACCACAGAAGATGCTCGATCTTCTATGGATAAAAACAAAGCTTGTCATCTTGGCCTGAAAACAACAAGTTCAGTAGGATCCGCTGTTTGAGAGTAAGAAGGAAAAAGGGTATCATACACTGGCCTGTGACCCTTATTTGCCATCGCGTTTCTTTGTTTCCACTGATAGTTATGTTTACAATTTAGAACATACAATTTTAGGACAAAGTCTACCCCAAGCAGTTAAACATTTAATTTCTCTGAAACATCTCTTAAAAAATGTAATGTGGTGTTTTTAACCCGTCTCGAGTCAAATTAATGTTCTGTGTTGAACGGAAATGTCAGGTTGATTTGGTAGAGGGGAAATAGACTCTACGCCATTACCTCCCATCCCTCCCTTGCCTTCCTTTAGACCAATGAGGCTCCCTGCCTCCCCATAGACCCTCCCTTCCCCTTAAACCCCCCTTCACCCCCACCACCTCCTGTTCTTTTTTGTCTAGCCCCGCTAGACTTACCTGCTTCTTCGTCCTCCACGGCAGGGCCTGTGGGTCTTCGGCTTTGCTCTCCTCGAGGCGCGGAGCTCCTCGGGGAGGGTTCCTGGCGGTTGCGTCTTCGAGAAGAGGGCGTGGCTGCCTCGGCGACGTGGCCTGGGAATCGGATCTTCGTCTCGCAGGGACGAGCTGATGTGCCAGTTTGGATTTTCGGCATTTTTGGTGGTAGGACGGGCGTTCTGCCCGTGTCTTTAAAAGGTTTTGGCTAATTGTTTATGTTTTTCCATTTACTGTTTCTTTTTAAGGGGGAGGACCTTTCTCTTTTATTTAAAGGGGTTGGGGTCCTATGGCTGGCATTTCTGGTTTGTATCATGCCGAAGGTACCTGCCAAAAGACGTAGGATTATTTCATCTTCCTCTTCATCGGGGAAGGATGGTGAGGTTCCCCTCTTCACGCCTGGGAGTCGCCAGGTTCCTGTGGGGGCTTCTGCGCCACTCATGTCCAGAGAAAAGGTTCAGGACATGATTGAGGTGGCTGTCTCGCGGGCTCTCCAAGCAGGGGTGGCCAGGCCTGGTCGTTCTCCGGCGGCCCGTCCTCCTGGGACTGCGGAGAGGTCCTCTTCTGGGGATGATGATGATGATGACGCTCCATCTACTTCTTCTGGTGGGAAATATGTCTCCAGGGAAGAGATGTGGGAGGTGATGTTGCATGTTCAGGACAATTTAGCTTTTCCTGTGTTTCAGCCTACGGGGACGGATTCGCATTTGTTCCCTCAGTATCAAACACCTTCTAGGTTTGCCATGCCTTTTTAGGGCCCTGTGAAAGAGATGGTTCTCCGGGAATGGAAGGATGTGGATAAGTCTCAGGTGCCACGGTTCCTTCAGAAACTGTACTTCCTGGAAGGGGAGGATGTGTTACCTCCCTCGATTAAACTGGATTCCATTCTGGCGACCCTGATTGGCAAGGCGGCGGTAAATCTGGAGGATTGTTTGCTTGAGATGTGTGGGGAGTTGTTTGTTGATGACCTTTTTTAGTACTTTGGCTGGGAAGGAGAGCAGTAAGATGGGTCAGAAGTTCTTGAGCTCGCTGGGGTGGGCTGATGGTTTCTTGAGTATCGGTTTGATCAAGGTGTGCTTCTAAGTCTTCTGGGAACATGACTGTGGTTATTGAGGTGTTGAGCAGGGCAGTGAGCTCATGGATGATTTGGTCTTTTCTGAGGTTGGAGATGTGGTGTGGACAGGGATCATTCGGTGCTCCTGAGTGGATGAAGGTCATGCAGGCAGCAGTTTCCTTGGTAGTGAGTTGTTTTCAAGTGGTTAGTTGGGGTACTGTGCAGGCTGCAGTTGGACTGTGTACAATGAGGAAATCGGTAGGCCTGGGTTGAGGTTCAAAGTTCTTGTATATGGTAGAGATCTTGTCATGGAAGTAATTGGTTAGATTGTCATAGAGCTCCTGCGAAGGTGTGATGTTGTTCACGGTGGCTGCAGGATAGGAGAATTCCCTGACAATGTTGAAGAGCTCACTGCTGTAGTTGGAGCTGGAATCAATGTGGGCAGCTAAGGCCTCCCTCTTCTTCTTCTCTAGAAGCAGATGGCAAAAGTTCAAGTAGGTCTTTAAGGAGATTCTGTTGGTGGTGTCTTAGTGCACCATCTTCTTTCCCACTGTTTGCTGATGTGTTTAGCCGTTCTGAGTTTTTCGGTGTACCAGTTGGCCAGTTTTGTGGACCTTTTGTGGTGGCTGCCTTTGCTGGGTATGGCATTGTCGGCAGAGTTTGTGATCCATTCGTTGAAGTTCCTGAGCTCTTGGTTGAGGAATGTGGTGTGGTCGGGGTTGGAGCCACTGAGAGTGTCAGTCCATCGGGTCTCAGTTATTACAGGACTAGGCTCCGACAAATCTGCTTCCCCAGAAATGCTACTTGAGTTAAAAAAAACACCAGCCGTGCACATCATACATGCAACATCCACAAGTGGTGACCAAGGAACATCTCAGCAAAAATACTTTTAGCACTCTCCACCATCTACCCAAGCACACCTAAGGTATGCATCCTTACACATACACAATTTAAAAGGGGGAAGCCAGGGCCTTCGTTAGCTCCAGTGAATGTAAATAACAAGTGAACCATGGGACCATCAGTACTTTTATCCTCCCATGAATCGTGAGCTGTTATGCGCACTTTCAACAGATGGGAAGTAATGAGGCTTTCACCTTTCCTCTAATGCATGCTCTTGTGACACCAGGAGCCATCTTTGATATAGACGCATATAAAAAGAATATGCCCTGCCAACTCATTGCCTGTTATAGAGATCCCACCTGCAAGAGTGGTTGGATCTTTGCGGTTGTTGTGCCAGTCTGCAGATTCCCACACCTTCTGCAATTTCAGTTCCAGTGATTCTTCATAGCTGCGAGTCCTCCAATCTCTGGATGCAACACCCGATTCTGGAACCCTGAAAGAACAAAGGAAAGAAAAATAGAAGATTGCTCCACCAACAAACTGGTAATGCACAGGCGTGCAGTGCTGGGAATATATTAACAGAGTTTTAGAGTGTTCTCCCTGGCACTACATTCATAGACTGTCCTAATTCGTTAGTGTTCCTGAAAGCCTGTAAAAAAAGAGAACGTTAGTGTGAATTATATGCTCACCTTGAATTTGCACTCACTGTAGTAACAATGCATACAGTGACTAGAATCAGAACTTTTTATTCCAGTATCTCTGGATTGTGAGGTTTAAGGAATGGAGAGAATTCCTGACCATTAAACCTCAACCCTCTAAAGGTTTCCACAACCACTCAAAGTATTTGGTCTCAGCAGTGGGTGGTAGAAATAAGAGCTATCATAAAGAGCACACAATATAATATAACTTGACTCTTTCCTTCCTCCTACGTGCCTTCCATCCAAATAACCAACACAATTGTTTTCTTATCTTGGGGGGAAGGACAATACAGGAGGGGACACAGGAATCATATGCACTACTAATGTGCTTCTTTCATCCACATAGCTCGACAAATACCAATTATTGCATGTCTTTGTATCGCTACTGAGGCAGAATGCATCACCATGCAATAGAAACAGACAGCCTGAGACATCACAGAAGAAGACTTTGTTTCTTTTCTTGAATCTGATTTCCCTTTCTCCCAAGTGGATTAGCTGATTCCCTAGCTACCAACAGGTATTGAGTTCAATAAATCCCGGGATGGAGCTGGGACGTAGCTTTGGTGGCCTCATCACACTCCAACAAAATTGCACTTCATATGGCGAGTACTTAGGATCCCTGAAATTTGTTGGAACCTGCAGCGATGAATTAGATTAAAGTCCTCCATTGGGCAGCAGCATTCGGTAGGCCTCTTCATTGATTCTATGCCATTTTAGAAGGTGATGAGTGGTTTATTACTGTGGCAGTGTGCATGGTATATAAAGGTAGGACATGTAGAAATTTAAAGTTAGCATATCCTTACAATGACTAGCCCGCAAAAACTATTCTCACTGTAGAAAGGCTGACTGGCCCATAGAGAAACACTGGGAAGCAATATTAAACACTAATACTAGATCTCAGGAATGGGACTGATAGAAAAATAATTAAATTATGATATTTAATAGCTATTTAAAGTCAAATACAATTTTGAAATCAGAATTTTATGAAATAATAAGGGAAAGTAACTTTTAGATAGTTACCCCTTGATTGCCTGAACTATCAGAAGGCTAATTAGCACAGGCATCTGCTATTTCTTAGCCTGTGCTCAGCATTATATAGGTGTGTCATGCTACTGCAGCAATTTCTGGTGCAGCCGCTGTCCCACCTGCCATTCTGCAGAGTGTGTGCCCTAGACCCCTTTCCAATATACCTGTTGGTGGCTGACCCACTGGTGCAGCCCTCCTTTGTGGCATTCTTCTCTGTTGGGGGTCTTCTTACAGAAAATGCGTATTATGCCATGGGCCTGCCTGGGGCGTGGCCAAGATGGCGGCCGGAGCGGACGCTTGAGCGGGGAGCTCCGCTCTCGGCCCACAAGAATCCTTCATTGATCCTGACCCCAGCGCCAAAATAATACTGAAGTTGTAAACCGGAGCCTCCCTTGAGTCCTCTCGTAGGATTGCTAGGCTCCGAAACACATGCAACAACTAGAAATGTGTGACGCGCGGTCCCTTGGGGCCAGAGCCGTGGAGGATATCAATCGGCGCCCCGGCCGATAAGACCTTACAAGACTGGGATCGCGGCACGGCCCTCCGGACGAAAAAAGACGGATCTTCGGCAGAGCGTGGCTATATAGATCGGAGCCCCTCGCGGCCACACATTCGTGGCTCGGAGAACCAGAAGAGGAATTGGCGGTGCGAGGCAGTACACGTGGCCCAGGACGGGCAGGATCGGACTGTCGCAGAAACTCAGAGCATCGGCCCGAGGTAAGAAGCGCTGTGGACACACTGCAATCCCGGGGCCCCTTGGGGCCAGAGCCGTGGAGGATATCAATCAGCGCCCCGGCCGATAAGACCTTACGAGACTGAGATCGCGGCCCGGCCCTCCAAACGGTAAAAAAGACGGATCTTCGGCAGAGTGTGGCTATATAGATCGGAGCTCCTTGCGGCCACACACTCGTGGCTCGGAGAACAAGAAGAGGAATCGGCGGTGCGAGGCAGTACACGTGGCCCAGGACGGGCAGGATCGGACTGTCGCAGAAACTCGGAGCGGCGGCCCAAGGTAAGAAGCGCTGTGGACACACTGCGATCCCGGGGCCCCTTGGGGCCAGAGCCGTGGAGGATATCAATCGGCGCCCCGGCCGATAAGACCTTACGAGACTGAGATCGCAACCCGGCCCTCCGAACGGAAAATAAGACGGATCTTCGGCAGTGTGGCTATATAGATCGGAGCTCCTCGTGGCCACACACTCGTGGCTCGGAGAACCAGAAGAGGAATCGGCGGTGCAAGGCAGTACACGCGGCCCAAGACGGGCAGGATCAGACTGTCGCAGAAACTCGGAGCGGCGGCCCGAGGTAAGAAGCGCTGTAGACACACTGCGATCCCAGGGAAGCGCTTCCCGCAAGCTGATCGCGGCTTGAACTGGGTTATGAACGGAGGGGTAGCGCTGGCTGGAGGGGCGCTCCCCGTTGCACGGCGGCCCGCAGGCCCGGAAATAGCGGAAGAGACGGTATCGGGGCGAGGCGGTGCCCGTGGCCCCGAAAGAACTAGGCCCGAGACGAGAAGAATTAAAGTACTTAGGCGGACTTGAGGGGCACTCCCTGCTACCGTTCGCGGCTTGCCTTGGGCAGCGGACACAGGGCGTCGGCCCCGAAACTGAGAGGGGGGGCCAACGATTGGAAGGATAGTATCATAAGGCCGGGTGCCCGCGGCGCCGCAGACGCCCGAAAACAAATACTAAGCCATGGCCCAAGTGCGCAAAATAAGCAATGACAACCCGTTCTAGCAGATAAACAACGTGGGCCCTCTCGCATTGTCTACCACTTAAAAGCCGCCTGCTGGAAGACAGCACCACTTATCCGCAGCACTCAACGACCCCGTGTGGGCAGGACACAATACCCTTGGGTGATCCATAAGTATACTTCTGAAGGCATAATGGTCAAGCCAAAACTACCCAAATTGGGACCTAGCTCGGACAGCGGCACCCCACCAGAATCACAAAGGTTAACAATATCACAAGTGAATGAGACACTTCGCAAGCATTCATTACAATTTGAAAAACTGCTGCAAGCAGTCATGGATACCAAGACTTCCCTCGAGAGTAAAATTGACTTTGCAATGTCGGAAATCACCATTCTTCGAGCAGATCACCACAAACTTACAGATAGGATTGCAGACACAGAAACAGCATTAGAAAATGTCCAACCAGAGGTAACTGTCATGAAAAACAAAATACAGCAGTTAGAGGCGGAAATCACACAGCTACAGCGAAGAACTGAGGAGGCAGAGGGCCGCTCCAGACACAATAACATCAGATTCTTGGGAATCCCAGAAAGAGCAGAAACATCACAGGCCGAAGTATTCCTGGAGAAATGGCTTAAAGACATAATGAAAATACAAGACTCTACTAAAGCTCCAATTATAGAAAGAGCTCATAGAATCCCAGGCAGATCTCCTCGCCCGGGTGCCCCACCCCGCCCACTGATAGCGAGATTTCTAAATTGTAGGGACAGGGACCTCGTCTTACGGCATTTTGGAACTTCTGGCACGGCCAGCATGGAGAATTGCATTATCACTGCCTACCCGGATTGCACGACTGAAGTTCAAAACAAAAGGGCCTCGTTCTTCAAAATCAAGCAAGTCTTAAGAGAGAATAAAATCACTTATTCACTCATGTTCCCAGCTCGCCTCTGGATAATTTCAGATGAAAAAACACTCATATTTCCAACGCCGGAGGACGCCTGGACCTGGGCACACGCGAAAGGCATAGTCGACCCAACTAAAGAAGACAAGCCAAAGGAAGAATGGATAACCCCATACCCCCATAGAGGAAAAAAAAAGAAAAACAACTTGGCGAGACCAACCAAAACACAAATGGCAGATGATCAGACGCAAGCCTTAAAAGAGATCAACACATTAGTACGCTCACAATTGAGCACTAATAATGAAGCAGAGTACGTCGACAGTAGCTCGCAACACAGTGATACCAGCCCCTCCCTCTGTCCGTTGGCGAGGGAACCGAGCCTCACCCCACGTGCGGCCGACGAAATATGAGAACCACTCTTTGGTATCCCCAAAGGGCCGAAACTAACGACACCTGCCCTAAAATGCCTACGGACATAATGCGAGGGAAAGTTCACTTCAAGAATCCACTGGTTGCATGCTGGCCCGGCTAGGCCGCGCGCTGAAGCTGAAATAACAACACCTAATTACAAGGACACACACACGCTGGCGCTGTACTAATAGGGACCAGGGGCGAGAGACTAGCCTCCATCTACGCGCGTCGCCCACTACCTACTCGGTACCCGAATGGAACAGTACCCCTTCGGACTCGATTTAGGCACCGGTTGTGCCAAAACATTTAAAGTTGGGCTTTGCCCAGTATATCCTTTTTATAGGTTTCTGATGCTTTTCTCTATTCTATTTTTCTTAATAGGTGCCTATACCAATTTCTCTGAGCCATTAATATCCTACACATGTGGGACGGCAATCGGGCGGGGAGCCAAGGCGTGCGACGATACCATGCAGGGTGAAGCAAAGGGGCAACATTATCCCCCGAAGCGGACCTGCAGGGTGATAACCAACACAACGCAAAATGACACATAAGGACACAACATATAACATAATAACATGAAATGTAAAAGGCATGGCCGGTGCAGTTAAACGTAACAGGGTACAAGCACACCTAAAACGCCATCATATACACATTGCTATATAACAGGAAACACACATCACTCCAGCAGATGCCAAATCATTGGAAAAAAGTTGGGCGGGACAACTATACACAGCAGGCACATCGTCTTTCGCGAGGGGGATCATGATATGGATTTCGCCCGGGGTGCCATACTCCACAAAACACATTACAACAGATAAAGAAGGCAGGTATATCCAGTTGATTGGCACACTAGATGGAGAGCCACTAGCGATTACAGGGTTATACACCCCTAACGTTAAGCAGAGTGAATTTCTACAAACCACCACATCTCACCTATCAAACACCTTAAACATACCCAATATTTGGGGTGGCGACATGAACTGCGTGCCACAAATAGATATGGACAGATCACACCCCCCGTTGGTGGCTGCCCCAGTAAGGAAAAACTCACAAACACTGCAATCCTGGATGTCTGAGCGCCGATTGATTGATGTGTGGAGACATCTCCACCCATTGGACAGGGAATACTCTTACCACTCACCTGTGCATCTCCTACACACCCGTATAGACCTAATACTCTGCTCACTTGAACTGACATACAAATTCACCAAAGCTGAATACTCCGCTAGAGTGATCTCAGACCACAGTCCACTCATAGCACAAATCAAGTGGGGCAAACCACGCACACGCATCCCAACATGGCGTTTGCAACCACAACTTTTACTGGACCCCCCCTTCAGGAAAGAGATAGCCACTCAAATTACCACATATTTTGCACTTAATAAAGGAACCTCGAAATCCAGAGCAAATGAATGGGACGCACATAACGTGGTGGTCAGGGGCATATGCATGTCAATGTCCAAGGGGGTACGACAAACATTGACAAAAGAAATCCGAATGCACGAGCAAAATGTAAGAACCGCAGAATGTAAATTCGCAGAGGGAGCAATAGACAATGCAGGCCTCACAGCTATGCGCACATTGTGGAAGGACGCAGACCACAGACTGAGACAATATGACTGTAAATATCATATGGCCCGTAGGCATTCAGAGGGCGATAGACCGGGTAGACTTCTGGCATGGCTCCTGAAAAACGAGAGACATAGTGCTCCTATCGGGGCGATACGACTAAGCTCTGGAGCAATTGTAAACACCCAGTCTGAAATAATTGACGCCTTCAGAGAATATTATAGCACATTATATAGAGCCATACCCCCCCACACAAGAGCAACTGCGTAAGTTCCTTAGTGGAATACAAATAAAGTAACTCACACAAATACAGGCAGAGGAACTAGACAGACCAATAGACATCGCGGAAGTACAACAGGCATTACGTCAGCTGACACTCGGTAAAGCTCCGGGAAGCGATGGCCTCCCCATAGAATATTATAACACCTTCCAAACGCAAACGCTAACGCCATACTTTGAAATGTTGGGTGAAGCCCTAGAACGATGTCAACTACCCGAATCACAACGTGAGGCAATATTAGTGGTGCTGCACAAGCCAGGCCGAGACCCAATGGATGTCCGCTCATACCGTCCTCTGTCACTATTAAACACAGATTGCAAACTACTAGGCAAAATACTAGCAAACCGCCTTCTCCCACTGCTGTCGACTCTGGTGCACCATGACCAATCGGGATTCATACCCGGCCGCAACACACATGTCAATATTAGGAACTTACTGCGATTAATGGCAAACACCCCTGAAAATGAATTCGGACGAGTAGCAGTGTCACTGGACATTGAAAAAGCGTTCGACACACTGGGTTGGCCTTTTCTGCTAGAAACACTTGAACTCATGGGCTTTGGCAAGGCATTCGTTGGGTGGATTAAAACTTTATACTCTGAACCGACAGCTAGAGTTAAAACAGGTGAAACTGTGTCTGAGAGGTTCAGAGTGGAAAGAGGCACAAGGCAGGGATGCCCATTATCTCCACTGCTGTTTCTCTTGCCATTGAGCCCCTGGCCGCCCGACTTCGCACATATGCGATCGACTGGGGCATTCCAGATGGCCCACAGCACCGTATAGTTTCTTTGTACGCAGACGACGCATTAGTGTTTTTGCGTGACTATGCCATCTCCCTTCCTGGTATACTCGAGCTACTAGATCAATTCGGAACTATATCCGGGCTTAAGGTCAATTGGTCGAAATCGTGTCTATTCCCAATGCGTGCGATTCCAGACTCATACCGCATAGCCCACTCTCCGACTGAGCTGCAATGGTGCTACACTACATTTAAGTACTTGGGCATAAATATTTACCACGACCCCCAGGATTTAAAGGAGGGTAATCTAGGTTGTGCGATCAGAGCCCTTCGCGGATCCTTACCCTTCTGGTGCTCGCTTCCACTCTCCCCTCTGGGCAGAGTGGCCATTGCAAAGATGGTGGTCCTACCGTGTCTGCTATACTTTTTCTCTGCACTACCACTGACACTTCCTGCCTCTTTCTTTAAATCCCTATCCAGCATATTATCAGGCCTAACTTGGGGTAACGGCCGTAGTAGAGTGGCCCAAAACAAAATACACTACCCACTGGCACAGGGCGGGTTGGGAGTACCCCGACTAGAACTATACTACGCATCTGCCCAGTTGCAGTGGGTGCTTAAATGGATACGCGACCCTGCAAACACAGAAGCACAAAGTGTATACAACGAATTAGGACATACCAACATAATACGCCACCTATCAGATACGCCACCTATCAGATAGGGAGGACACATGACGTACGCAAAATATACTACTGTATAATGCACGACGTATATGGCACAAATATGTGCTGTGTGGTGATAAGACACCACAATACTCCCCTAAGATACCCCTATTAGACATACCCAGAATTGAAATAATAGCTGCAAAACTTGATTTATCAACCTGGCCAGAGAAAGGCATACAAACAGTGGGCGACTTATTCATAGACGGGCAACTAAGCACATATGAGGCACTAGATGTCGCTCACAACCTAGGACGAGGTGACTTCATCACATACGGAGCGGTGCGACAATTAATACGCGCTACATGGAAATACGGGAACAAAGAACCTACTGTAGCCCCAATCCTACACGAATTGTTAAACAACCCGCAAAACCTACCGAATATCTCGGGAATATATAGAACCCTGACCACACAATTCACACAAGGCCAAGAACAAGCTAAAAGTAGATGGGACCAGACCCTCACTTACACTCTATCACAACACGAGTGGAACCAGGCCATAACAGTGACACACATAGTATCACGTAACCCCAGGCTAAGATTCACACAGTTTAACTATTTACATCAGACATACTTATCACCACACCGACTCGCACAAATGTTTCCTCAATCAACTCAGAAATGCCCAAGATGTGGCACCATCGACGCTACTTTTTTTCACATGACATGGGAATGTCCCCCGATCCTGAATGCTTGGAGCAACATAATAACTCAAATACCTGCATGGCTCGAAGTTCCATTGGCCCTCAGCCCAGCGCTATGTCTACTGGGAATAAGAGAAAGACCTAAAGGCAAAAAGCAAATACACAAATGTATAGACTTAGCGTTAGTCTTATACAGGCGATTAATAGCTATGGCACACAGAACTATTGCGCTGGGCAAAAGCAGAGACATACACATTGCAATCACTACAAGATAGAGGGATTATAGTGAAGGGCCTCACAACCTGGAACTCTTTTGTCACAACACTCGAAAGCAAGGACGATGAGCGCCCCCCTTGACCACAAAAACACAAACACGCAAATGAACAGCAAACAATAGGAGGAACAGTAAACAGTACATAACCTAAATAACAACACTAAACACACCCCGAACACCCACTAACCGAAAGAAGCCGAAGAATACCGCTACAACAAATAAGCCGACCCTCGTGGCTCCCTATTTCTGCCCCTTTCCTCACTATTTATCACTATTAAACTTACCTTTTCTTCAGTTCCTATCCCTCTTCTCTTATTCAAAGATCTCCGTAAATACTAGCAACAAACACCAAACTAGCCATTAATGCAAGAAAGCAGACCGCAAAAGTGTGACTGTAATATCGGTGCTATGCACAAGTGTATTACTCCAAAGGTACTAATACTGCGTATGGAGATTGTTTCTAATTTCTAATTTCACTATTTGCTTATATCTGTGTGTAATGTTCAATAAATACACATAAAAAGATGTTAAAAGATGCCATGGGCCTGCCTTGCCTTCTCCTTTCCAGGGTTCTTTGGTGAGGTCATGGAGAAGGTAATATCAGTTACAACCTCAAACGGTCATTGCCCTGCAAGCCACTGAAAGTCTTTCCCAAATTAATATGGAGACAATATAGTTTCCAGTTCCCTGACCTATAAAAAGAAGTGACTATTTATACTCTGTGCAGTGCAATGATTTGAATAGTTATTCATTAGGTTCCTTGCTCCTGGATTTCTTCTTGAACCTTTGTCTATTTTCTTTTCCCTTATTCCACTGCATTCCACTTGAGCTCTATACCTAAGTTTGTCTTTTCAGTATCATTTCTCAAGATGGTGTCTCCAGCTTCCATCCATCCACCTTATCTCTAGTTCCCCATTTGGTGTCTTCTGGGGTCAAGTCATCTCAGCTTTCCAGAGTCTTTGTGGTCTAATTTTGAAGGCCTATGCCCCTTAGTCTTTTTTTTCTCCTTGGAGTTCCTTCTGGAAAACACTACCTGCTAGGGGTTTTTCTGTGTCAGCAGAATCATAGTTCCTGGAAGTGGTCACCCTTATGTCTGACAGACATAGTCTGGTAATACTAGCCTGATCAGGCTTAGAAGTAGCAAAAGAAACAAAACCAGGGGTCAAAACCCTGACAACATGTGAAAAAGGTGTAAAATGCCAATAAAGAGCAAACAATATCCTGACCTGAATGGGCATAGATGACACCTTTAAACTCCACAGAATATGCAGCGTGGGGCTATGGGCATCTTTTTTACACTAAAGTGTCAAATCCTGCTCATTAGGTCTGTTTGGCCATATGTAACACCTAGAGTGAACTTAAAAGGGAGAGAACAGGATGCAAAGACCATTCAAGTGGATCCCCTTGCCTGGTTGTTGAAGGACCCTGCTTTAGACCTTCCTGACGGATGTCTCTGGGTTTATTTGTGGATACAGTACCTGCCACAAACTGAACTTTTGAGTTAGATGTGGGAGGAAACTCGGATTATTGTACTACACTCCCACACTCACATCCAACTCATGAAGCTCAAGTTGAGTGTGGCTAAGACTTTTGCCATCTTTGATTTGCTCTGACCCATTTCAGTTTGTGCCTGCTTGCAGTAAGGTTAACAGGAACTACTGCAAACATGGATAGGTCAGGGCCTGGGACCTCTTAGCACATTGGTTAATGTGAGATCACTAGTCCCCCGCCCACTCAGCAGCTTGTGTCAGGCATAAATGTGACATCTCCAAGCTTCCACTTCAGAACTTGTTCTGGACCCTTGGAAGACCAGAAGTGAACCAGACCTGCTGACTGTGACCTGAGAGGAGCTGTGAAGAACTGGACCTGCTCCCCCTTGTACCAAGGACCAAGGACAAAGAAGTGAACTACAAGGGTCATGTTAGAAATGGGGTCTTTGGTTGACAGTCAGGTTACCCCCTGTTCAAGCAAGGACCCTCACTCTAGTCAGGGTAAAAGAAAATCACCCTCAGCTAACCCCTGCTTACCCCCTTGGTAGCTTGGCAGAGCATTAGGCTTAACCTCAGAGTGCTAGGTGTAAAGTATTTGTACCAACACACACAGTAACTTAATGAAAACACCACAAAACACCACAAAATGACACAACACCAGTTTAGAAACATAGGAAATATTTATCTAAACAAAACAAGACCAAAACGACAAAAATCCCACATACACAAGTCAAGTTATGAATTTTTACAGATTAAACTCAAAAATAGCGCTTAGAAACAAAAATGCTTCAATGAAATGTTAACACGGCGTCGTGAGGGAGTCGTTCCCAACAAGCCGACACCAGCAGCGCCGGACACGGAGTCGTGTAGACCCCCAAGTACAGTACCTTTGTTGAAGAGTGAAAACAAGCCGATGCGCGAAGTCGAGGATCGCGGCGTCTGTGCAAAACGTTGAATCCACGCACTTCGAGCGGCGTCGGTCATGACGTGGTGCGGCGACTTCCACGGAGTCGCGGACTTCAGCGGGGCTGCTGCGGCGTCAGGCCCGTGAAGAGTGTCGCGTTCCAGCGAAGGTCACGGCGTCAGGTGCAGGCGGCGTTACCGGATTCAGCAGCGGCGTCGGTCCGGAGTCGTCCGAAGTCAATTTCCTTGGATTCCCCCACTTGTCGGGGCAGGAGTCTCTCCAGAGACTCCAGGTGCTGGCAGAGAGAAGTCTTTGCTGTCCCTGAGACTTCAAACAACAGGAGGCAAGCTCTAACTCAAGCCCTTGGAGATTTCTTCACAAGATGGAAGGCACACAAAGTCCAGTCTTTGCCCTCTTACTCTGGCAGAAGCAGCACTGCAGGAAAGCTCCACAAAGCACAGTCACAGGCAGGGCAGCACTTCTTCCTCAGCTATCAGCTCTTCTCCAGGCAGAGGTTCCTCTTGGTTCCAGAAGTGATTCTAAAGTCTGTAGATTTGGGTGCCCTTCTTATACCCATTTTGGTCTTTGAAGTCACCTTTCTTCAAAGGGGACTCACACCTACTTGTGAAATCCTGCCTGGCCCAGGCAAGGCATCAGACACACAGCAGGGGGTTGGAGCCGGCATTGTCAGAGGCAGGCACAGTCCTTTCAGATGAGAGTGACCACTCCACCTCTCCCTCCTAGCAGAGATTGCTAATCAGGGAATGCAGGTTACACCCCAGCCCCCTTTGTGTCACTGTCTAGTGTGAGGTGAAAAACAACCCAACTGTCAAACTGGCCCAGACAGGGAATCCACAAACATGGCAGAGTCACAGAATGGTTTAAGCAAGAAAATGCTCACTTTCTAAAAGTGGCATTTTCAAACGCACAATCTTAAAATCAACTTTACGAAAAGATGTATTTTTAAATTGTGAGTTCAGGGACCCCAAACTCCACATGTCCATCTACTATCTAGGGGAATCTACACTTTAATCATATTTAAAGGTAGCCCCCATATTATCCTATGAGAGAGACAGGCCTTGCTACAGTGAAAAACGAAGTTGGCAGTATTTCACATTACTATATGTCCTACCTTATCCATACACTGCCCCCTGCCCTTGGGGCTACCTAGGGCCTACCTTAGGGGTGCCTTACATGTAAGAAAAGGGAAGGTTTAGGCCTGGCAAGTGGGTACACTTGCCAAGTCGAATTTACAGAGTAAAAATACACACACAGACACTGCAGTGGCAGGTGTGAGACATGATTACAGGGTTACTTGTGTGGGTGGCACAACCAGTGCTGCAGGCCCACTAGTAACATTTGATTTACAGGCCCTGGGCACCTCTAGTGCACTTTCCTAGGGACTTAACAGTAAAACAAATATGCCAATCATGGAGAATCAATTATGTACACATTTTAAACAGGAGCACTTGCACTTTAGCACTGGTTAGCAGTGGTAAAGTGCCCAGAGTAACAAAAACAATAAAATCAGAGTCCAGCACCCATCAACAACCTGGGGAACAGAGGCAAAAAGTTAAGGGAGACCACGCCAAGGATGAAAAGTCTAACAGGTCAGTTAACTGATCTCCTATGTGGCTTCAGAAAGACATCAAGTTACAAGAGGCCTTTTCCTGGAACTACTCAGCTCACCAGTGTCAAATGAACCTGGACTGAACCCTGCTGTTGGCCTCTGTCTGACAACCTGTAATTCTCCATGTGCTTCTCTTGAGGTCCTGGGGGGCTGTAGAAGTTTACTTCTGTGGAGAATTGGGAGCTAAAAGATGCAGTCAGAAGGTAACATGTTTGACCAGGATTAATCTGGTTGGTGTGTCTGACACACTCCCTCATGGTTGTCCTCAAATTGTGCCTAGGTCTTGGCCTACTGTGACCATTGATTGTCATTTGCGCCTTTTGTTTTCTGTTCTATTACTAAAAACTTTTAATGATTCATATCTCTGGCTCCTCTTATTCGCTTTTTGCCATTTTGGTGTAATTGTATTTTATTTTTTAATTTGGTTTGGTGTTTTTAGTGATTGGCGGTATAACTCTTTTTGTTCTCCCTAAATCCTTGCCCTCAGTGAAGCCTGTCTGCTCTGTGCCATAGCTAGCAGAGGGTTAAGGTCAAGTTCATTTAGTGACCTTCTGTGCTCACCATGACAAGGGTTGATATTATTCCTTGAAGTGGGTAATCCCCCACCCCAAATATTAATCAATTTCTTCCAAATTGGTAAAGAGAAAATGCATGCATGGCACAGTGACAGACTGATAAACAAGCTCAGCAACGTTTCCCATTGATTTAAGTTTTAGTCTCTCTTGGTGCTCAAGGGATCAACTATGTTAATACTTAAAATTTAAGGTCCTCCTTCAAAGCCTAACTACTTGAATTGAATACTCCATCGTTTCCATGGCAATTTTCCTATTCAATGATGTTAGGGTATGAAAAGAAAATGGAAAAATCCTGTGTTACTCAGAGCCAAAGGGTAACATGATTTTCTTTAAAGCAGACATTAGTTCAGTCTGACATCTTGTTCTCTCAGCTTTTCAAAGAAGATTTTGCAGTGTAAGTCAGAAAGATGGCTTTTATCTACAGAGCTTATTATATTACTTCACAAAATGTGTTGAAAATTACAAAGTTTCCCGTTTTCACCTGTTTTTCTATCCTGATAATGAAAACAATTAGGGTTTTAGCGATGGCCAAATAAATTGCGGAAGCCTGATAGATGACAGATTTGCCTCTTTTTCATGTCCTTCACTAACCCTGGTGGTATTTAAGGAGTGTTTTTTGACGGCGAGCCTAAATTGGTTTCTTAACAAACTCGTCTTCTCACTTTTGTCCTTTTCCGGTAATAACTTTTTAAAATTTGGACGCCAGGTAAATTAAACTGATTAAAAACACAAAGATGGCTCAGATTTAAAGTTCGTTTGTAATTTGTGGATATAAACATTTTCTGTGCTTTTGTCAAAGACATATGCTGATTTCATCATTGACTGTAATAAGATTAATTTCATTTTATCAAGCACAACGTTTTTCATGTTTCTTCCAGATTTCTCCGCTCTGGAAAGCCCTCTTTTATTTTTATGAGTGGGAGTGTGCGGTGGGTGGTGGATAAAATATTAAATGAATTATGTTTTTATACACAGCAAAGGGATCTTTAAGCATATCGCTGTATAGAGCTTTCAAGAGATTGAGAACATAAGACGTCTGCTATTTTGACATTATAATAAAAGTAGCTTTGGGTTTTGACAAAAGGGACTGAGAGATAGTAAGTAGCATTTTACAAAACATCTGTATAAAATATAATATAATAAAAAAAACATTAAAATACGATCAGTTGCCCAGATTCACAAAGAGCCAATTCCATATTTGAAATGTGCACATCCCAGCTGTGCCTTTGTGTCCATATTCGCTGATGGTGCCAGGCTGGCAGTGCTTGTGCTCGGTTCTCCCTGCCATCTTAGGAATAGTTGGGGCACCAGACAAGACATATTTTGGGACCCCCACCCCAATTCGATACAACTTCAAATTTGTTTTCTATTTTTTAGGTCTCAGCTAGACGGCGCACTCGTAGAGACCTGTAGTGTTCTACCAGTGGGCTTCAGCCCACACATAGGCTTTCCATTTGCTCGCTCCCTCGTCGCTCTGAAATCCTTTCTTCCCATTTGTCTAGGGCATGAATGCATCATGCTTCTCCTATGTTATGCCCTCCCCCAGAGCAATGACAAAGTACTTGTGTTAGCGCGTCTGGCCTTATTAGGTTATTTATCATTAGTTTATAAGGGGATGCGTTAGAGGTTCATTGGACCTTTTGACTGCGCTTAGAGTAGTGCCCACCATAAACTCAGTTTCGGTACAAATTTAATAACAATATCGATAAATAACATCAATAATCTTAGGAGTCAGTTATTTCCACACACCATGACTCCTTGGCCATAAATAACCACACCTTTATGTAAAAGTTAGAATATTTATTTCCCTATATTAACTTCTAGTATCACATAAATTAGTCTCAAAATCAAATGATAAGCAAACAGAAACAATACTGGTTGACCGGATCTTCTAAACAATCTCAATTTAATCAAAGCTTGGATCATTACACATTCTAAGGGCACAGTACAAATCAATAGCAAGAATAACTGTGCAATAGAAATGACATACATTTAGATTCAGCAAAGAAAAGACAGCAACTGTTGTTAACATTTAGCAGACATCAATCAGTGAGTATCCTAACTAACCTTCAGATTACAATGGCATGTTTGGGCTTCATGCAAAGCAATTTAGTCAACACAAATTTAGAAAAACATCAATCTATGGCTCTTTCAAAATTAGCGGTTGGTGCCTAATGACAAAAGCAAATAGACATGACAATTAGTAACATCGTCTTATACCTTGCCTCAGTATGATTCAGCAAGCTGTGACTGTCTTTGTCAATTGGACATCTGTTCGGCCAGCAAAGCATCGAAATTCAGCAAAAAAGCTCAAGATTGGAAATGTCTCTTCATGACGATTGGAAAGAATAATGACTTTCCTCTCCGGACCGTTAGGAAAGATAATGGCCCATCTCCTCTGGTGCAGTCTGGCTAAGTTAGATTCCCTAAAACTACTTTCCACAATGCCATTGGTCAAAGAATCGTATGTTTACGTTTAGTCCAATGAAAGTAGACCCTCAAATCTAAGAATTTACTAAACCATTGTTCACATGTCAATGATTGGCTCCTCTTCTCCTGTTCCCGTCATTGGGCTCGTCAGGTAACAAATTTGTATCAGCTTATACTCCAGTCAGTGCAACCATTGTTAACTCCTCGGAACATTGCCTTTACACACACTAAGTTATAGAAAGTATCCTTAGCTAGTACAACATATTCTAGCAAGCAGTTCTCATGGGAAAGGATTCTAGCTATTAACATTCAGTCAACGCAATGGAAAATGTCAATTTAATTCACTAAGCAGCCAGTTTATAATTCGTCCAAGCAATGCAACTTGACATGAGGCTGTGCAACTAGGCCCAAGACCTCGCTAAATTAAGGCGTACAATTAATAAAGAAAATACCCAATATATAATCATTAATATGACATACTACTACATTAATCCAAAACATGAGCTCGACATTTTACATTAATAAGCTGTTAATAAGTAAATTTCGTGATTATTGTTGGTCACTCAAGGTGGGCACATTTTCCAATGTGTGTATTTTTTATATTAACTCATTTTCTATGCAGATTTAGCATTCAGAATACATGAATGTTCAGAAGTAAAAATTCAGCTTTAACACTTGTAACCATCCACCTCTCCCTTCATAAAAACTACTATTTCATTTGACTGTGAGGACTCCATACGAGTGCTCGTGTTTTCAGTTCACTTGCTCCGTCCTCGCTGTCCTTTTTCTAGTACTTTTTCTTTTAATTAGTCTCTTCACACATTACCTTTGCCATAGCATTCTTTCAATAATGTTTGTTTAGGAATAGAACACTCGTTTTTTTTTAACAGGGGAATTATGTGATTTATCCAAGATCACAGGATATTGTGCCGATGCAGAAACTCAAACCTGGTTTCTTTTTACTATTTCTGTTTTCCTCACATCATTTCCAATTCTTGCAACCACTTGAATGCTTGTGGACTGCCATTAATTCCAGCACCACCTCACTTTTCTGCACCTCCACTTATGTAGTTGTAGCCTTAAGTTTCCAGAAAAACCCTCTTGGTCTCCGCCGTTGATGTTACTACGCATGACACAGTGGCGTGCTTGTCTCGTGATGAAGCATCACAGCTAAGAATCAGTCCTTTGATGGACATAGCTTCTGCGGTATTCAGGAGGAGTGGTAGAAAAAATAGTTGTGTGACATCATGTGCTTGTGATGCTGATACTGACAGGGTGGCTCTCAGCTGTAGTTTGTGCAATAGAAGCTACTGCATGGCACAGTCTAATAAACGTAAGAGTGCCTTATATGAGTACTCGTTACTCACACACTTTTAACTGCACTGTCTAGTGCTGTCTGAAAGACTGACAGAGGAATAGATACACTGGAAGCGCCTTCATACTGGGATCACTGAAGACTGACTAGTGACAGCAGAGAGGGTGTGCATAAGCGAAATAGTGTGAATTGAGTAAGCTGACTTTAAGGGCTGCACAGCCAATGAGTAACTCGCAAGTGTTTCTCTATCCATCCCTAAGCCACAATACAGTCTCCACCCACATCCAATGAAGCAAGCTGACAAAAGCTCTCTAGCCAATCCAATGACAAGACTGCTTCCAAATGAATCCAAGATCACTGCACTTCCACAGGCCAAAGAAGAATATGTTTCCTCCTAATTAATTGGCTGTGAGCACTTAGGGGCCATAAGCTTTTGCCCTTTTTCTCACTAATTACGGGACAAAAGACTGCTATTAAAGAAGTGATAATGGACTGTCCACTGAAATTCTGAGCTGGTAGTGACGGTAGGAGCCAGTCACCGAAAGTAAAGCTCCAGTGTAGACATGCCTCTTTTTAACCCCAATCCTTACGATCCAGATGTGGGTAAGTGCTGGCAGTACTAGAAGAGGGGTTGCCCCTTCCCCACCCAGATGTCCTGCAGTGTCCACTCCATAACACATGGCTAAAAGACATTGACATTAACAACGCCAATAGCTAGCGAATTTTAGAGACCGATTGGCATTGGCAATGTTTGTAGCTGAATGAAGCTCTCGTGATGCCAAGCATTACTGAATTATACGTTAAAAATTCAGAAGCAGGGAAACGCAAAATAGTTGAAAGCTCAAGCTGTGGGGCATTCACAACAGCACTAAACAAAATCTTGAACACTCATTTTTACAGCCGTTTCTCATTGTGCTTCCATCTAGGTTTCTCTTGCTTTGTAAAAGCAACTTTTTATATGAAAATGAGTGTCTTACCAACTTGTTGATCCCATTTTTAAAGACATGGTAAGGGAATTTGGTGGATCGTTAGTAGATTAAAGCAGAATAATAAGGCATATGTACATGGTCCCTGAAATTGTAGGTTTAGTTACCAGATATTAGTAATCACAAATAAACCCCCCCCCCCCCCCCCCCCCCCTTCACAGCTGGCATTCCCTCTGGAACAGTAAAATCAAGCACGGAGGATTTTCACAGTTCATTCAGGTAAAATTTGACAGATTTGTCTTTATTTCTCTTACACTGCCTTGTCTATCCTTCCTTCTTTCTGTGTGTACATAATGCTGGCTAGCCAGTGACCTCAAACTGCAGAGTAAGAGAAATGGAAGGAGGTGGGAGACAGTAGGAACAAAGCGAGGTAAGCAGAGTGAGAAGGAAGGTGGAGACTGAGGAGCTAGTGATACAAGTGAGGTAGAAGAAAAAATGTAGGAAGCAAAAGAGGTAGAGAGATAAATGACGTTTTATTTTGAGCTAAAGAGAGCTAGAGAGAAGAAGGCTATGGAGGAAGGCAGAGAAGGATGTTAGAAACAGTGGTGCATTAGAGCGAGGTCAATGTATTAGATCAATGTATGCACGTAGAGAGCTGAGGCATTGGGAGAAATATAGAGAGACTAGGTAAAGACAGAGATGAGGTAGAGGGGCAAAATGAGCAAAATTATAACCGGACAGATGTGACACAGAGGGCAACTGGACAAAGAGAATGAGAGAGAAGGGTGAAGGGTCGAAAGACAGATGGGGTGTAGAGAGAAAAGGACTGAAGTAGAGAGACAGAACTGAGGCAGAGAAACAGAAAGTAGTTTGTTACCAAGATAGGGGTAGAGATGGTGTGAGGAAGAGTTTTGTGAGGTAGAGGGGGAGAAAGAGAGAGAAGATAGGTAGGTAAGATGCGAGAAAGGTAGAGAGAGAGATGTGTCAGAATAGGATGAGACAGAGGATAGAGGTAAAGAAAGGTACTGAGAATGGAGTAAGGTAGTGAGAGAGGTAAGGTGGAGAAAACAGAGAAAGTGAGAGGAGAGGCAGCAAACCAAAAGTGAGGTAAATGTAGAGTGTAGGTAGTGAAGGAAAGAAGTGGGGTACAGCAGGAGGCGGTACTGCGAGCGATTTGAGGCAGAGAGATCAATGAAGTGGAGGGGCAAGGAAGAGCAGTGAGATACAGGCACGCCTAAGAAAACGGTAGAGAGGAGAAAAAAAGGAGGGGTCTGGCGATTTGAGATGGAACCAGCGCAGTGAGGTGTAGAGAGAGCCATGAGGTAGAGAGTCAGACAGAGGGGTGTTCTGATAGGCACACGGAGAGGTAGAGAGTGAGAGGTGCGGTTGTGAGATTCAAGTAGCGAGAGTTTGAGTAGATGCATTGATGGAGAAGTGAGGTAGACATATAAATGTGGTGGAGAAAGTTGAGCAAAGGGCAAGTAGGTAGAAATAGAGGTTAAAAAAAGGTAGAGAGTGAGAGAGAGGTACAGAGACAGGTGTGGTAAAAGAGGTGAGGTGAATTAAGGAGAGAGTGGAACACAACAAAAAATATATTTTAATTTATGTGCTATCAACTGTCGGGGGCCTTAAGGGCCAAAGTTGGGCAGGCTGTGCCTTCCTACCTGATAAAGTATAAAATATTCTGTTTTTATGCACACCATTATCACTTTACGAGGGATTGGAGGGACTGGAAAAGGGGCTCCAGGGCTATTTGTCAGTTTGCCTGTCTTCAAACAGCTGTGCATAACAAAGTTTCACTAGTGTAATACTTTGTGTGAATTGATTCTAATGGGCCAGGTCCTTAGAGGTAGACAGGAAGGGTCATGCCAGCAGTGATCCAAGACAGCCATTTTTATCGGTTAATACCCAGTCACTAGCTCTCTGTTCCACATGTTCTTGGCCAGGCCTTAAATAGAACATTCAGGGAAACTGAAGAGATTTCATTTTATCCTTTTAAAGGGATAGAAATCATGTATAACAATACACATACTGTGAATGAGTGTTGGCTTAGAGGCTACACAATACACCCTTTGGCATATCTGGCCCCGGATATAGGGTCGAAGGCTCAACTAGGGTGAGCATAGAATCAGATGCATCCCTTTGTGAACGACAGTGGTTTGTTCTTCTGTGCTCATCGGATCCCTGGCCAGGACCCCTTGTACATACATAGTGAGTTGTCTACATTGGTGGTGTGTAGAACAATCTGAGCCACAATCACAGGCATAGCTGCTGGAAATAAGTTCAATATTGTGGCTGCTGAAATGGCTAGGTATTTTGTTCCAGTGGGAGGCATGTTAAGATTCCAAGCTATTTTACCACAGTTGCATTTGTATGAAGATGTTTGTCCCTGCATTTCAGGCTGTCACTTTTACGTAAGGTTGCATTGTTCTTAAGCAGAGCATATGTTCACTCTCATATTCAGGATTTTCGTCTCTCAATTTGCCATTGTTCACAGAGGTAATATAATTTGGCACAGGGGTGAAGCAAGACTACAATCAGAGTGTCACCAGGAGGTGATAAAGCCAGGGCTCCAAGGAGGGTGAATTAGCTAATAGCGACCTTTTCGACAGCCCTAGATTTTCTTCCTCTAAAATGAGTCTCTAATTGAAGGAAGGTCGAGGAGTTGGTACATTGCTAAGGGATAAGTGCTTACAAAGGCAATAAAGTTACCATCTGTTCCAATCCCTGTAGTACTGACACTGGCAAGAAGGCTCTAGCTGGGGAACCAAATGGGGCCCTGGCAAAAATGTTCAAAACAGTTCCACTCTCTTCCTCTTCTTGCGTTCTCCCTCTTCTCATCCATCCATTCTTTCTCTGTCCTGCTCGCTTCTCTCTTTTTCCTCTCTGAGGATTTCTCTCTACCTTCCCCCTCCATTTCTTCATCTCTTTCCTGAAGCCTCCCCGTGACTCAGGGACTCCAACAGCTCCAACCCACTGGAGAAATGTGTGGTGGAATAAAAGCCTGTCCAGCGTTGCTGGCAAGATGATACATGCCTTAGGAGGCTAAAACCACAGGATGGTTCTGTCCCACAGGGGCTGTTGCTTTACACACCTGTATACACCCGAAGTGGTATGAAATTAAGGAAGAAAGAGCTTGGAATTCACCGAGGAGAGTAGCAGGAAAGTCCCAGCCACGCAATTCAAAAAACAGCAATAACCCTTATAGAGCACCAAGCACGAAGGAGCTGCGGAGACTCTAAGCAGGAAAGGACTGAAGGGCGAACGAATCTTCCAAAGGTTGAGATATACAAGCAGATGACCGGATCACCAAAAGGGCTAGGAATGCTAAACAAAAAGTTATTTAAGAATTAATCTATCGCATGGGAGCTGTGGGGTGGGAGGTTGATGCCAGATGCTGCAGGGTGAGAGCAGGTAGAAGGGACATGCAGTCCTATTAAGCTCAGTATTGTACCACGCTGAGAGCTCTGGGGGTCTGAATAGCCCAAAGGAGGGACCTGCTAGATAACTGACGTACCACAGGGAGGTTCAAATGAACGGCACTCAGCGGAAGTGAATGTGACAGAAAGGGCAAAGAGGGGCATCACTCCTGACCAACTAATCTAGAATGGAGGACAAATAAGAGAAAAAAAACAAGGGGTTTTCAAGTGCTTGCTACATGCAAGGGGTGGGCACAGGAGTCTGGGAATAACATCGGAATGGATCAAAATGAGCAGTTATATGACTGGCATTATTGTTTTGGCCATAAATAGCAATACAATACTAGAAATAGCTCAAAATATGAAATATCATATAAAAATTAAAAACACACATTACACAGTAATTTTCAATCAGCAATGTATAAAACTTAACCTTACCCATTCAAAGTGTCAACATCCTTTGTCTTGGTATGAAGGTCAACAAGAAATAGGCTCCTTATTAATTACACTGCAGTCTGTGTATATACTTCTGCTAAACAAACAAGGAGTGCTTCCAGGCATATACCTACTTGTAGTGTGTTGGGCCTTACCCAGAAGTGTGCTTCCTATTTTGTAACCATGCCGTCCAAATGAAAGATGCAAGTGATCCAACATTCAGTACATCATCTGTTCTGTAGGATAGATGCATAATTTCTCCTAGAAATAATATTTAAAATTCTACAAGGGGACGCATATGGGCCAATAGAACTTTTGGATCGCATGGAGTATCCTAGCTATGTAGTAATCGATGAACATCAATTATCAGTGTAATTAATCAACAACCACTAAGAAAATCATTGAACATGATACAATATATCAATATTTCATGAATAACCACAACTCAGTTATATGTTTTATCAATTTTATTTCCCTATTAGTTACAATACTGAGTCATCAGGTTATATCAAACTTTATTCAATCAGCTCAGAATTAGTTCACTAATGACCACCAATAACATAATCTAATCAGATCCTGGAAAAACATATGCTTTAATGCTTCAACATAAGCCAACAAGGATGAATATAACCACATCAATAGCAGAGTTCAGCAATCAGTCCGTCAGTCATTTGTCACTGTCAGAGTCACCCCAATGGAAAAACCCCACCTAACCCAAATTATCATCTAGCATGTGGGACTTCATGCGAAAACAATTTAGAAACACGAATTTGGAAAAAAACATCTAACTAAGAGAATAACTACTAAACAGCGCAGTTGGTACCTAGAAAGAAAGGCACAAAAGTTAATCAGTCACATTGTCATAGCTACCTATCCACAAAATGGATCAGCAACAAAGTCAGTCTTCGTCTTCAGGTCATCAAACGATCAGCAACGCATGAGGCTCTATGAGCATGAGCCCAATTGCAGAATCGCGAACCGCGTCTCTTGACATCATCAATTCTCCCCTCGCATCTGTCCTTGCATCTCAAGTTTTGGCCCCTTGTTGTGACTTCTTATTAGAGTTTTTCAGTCCATCCACCTAATTACTTATTGGTCAGTCAATCAGCAGTTTTGACTCTAACCTATGATATTATTTTACAAATCTATGAGTTCTAATATTTCCCCATCCCCAATTAGTTGATTGGTTCACTGTACAATGTCCTCATCATCTGGCTCACCAGGTATCGAAAAAGTTGCATCTTCTTCTTCAGTCAGTGCTTCTATTGTTCGATTCCTGGGAAAGTACATCTCGTCTACTCTACACATAATTGTTTCAACTTCATTCCATCATCTCCTGTCCGTCAGTACATTGCAGAAAATTCTAGCTAAGGAAACTTTAACATCGGGTGGTTCGAGGTCAGTTTAGCCTCTCAACTTCTCTCCAGCATGCTCTAATAATTCAGCTTCTGCATGAGGCCTGGCAAAAATAGGCCACAACTTCGGCTAAGTTAATTCTACAATATAATGCAAAACATAGGTTATACATCTTAATGCTACATACTAATACATTATAATTATACATTTTCATTATTTCACAAATTTTTAGTTCTTTTAGTACAAGTTCGTATAAGTGGCTGCCATACCCCTGGGCACATTTTCAAATGCACATTAATTTTTTTCTACGATTAATTTCTCTATGAACTTTTATAAATCATAACATATGAGCATTTATTAATAATTTCTAATTAGTATATCTGCGTCAACACTGCGCAACTGTCTTTCACAAAAGTGCTATTAAATTTGCTTTGTTTTCTGGCCCTTGCCAGAGTATAGTTGCAATACAATTCTGTGTTGCTCAGTGTTTCCCATTTAAAGAGCAATAGAGATATGCCTAATCTAAACTGGACGTACCGTGTGGAACGAGGTTCTGTGGTGATCTTGTTTAAAGTCTAACAGCAATGGCACCTCCTCACACTGTTATGCACATTTTCTGAGTTTAAGGCCGTAGTAGCTATCCTTAACAAGGTTAAAAGGAGCTTGAGCAATAAGTGTGGGATCATCCCAGAGATCACCTTGCCCAGCTAGCCGGTGTGACAAGCATGCTCGACCGCTCAATGAGTGAAAGCCGCTCCTACACATTAACAGCATGAAGTGCTTCCCATTCCTGCTACTTATGGAACTTTGAGTATCTGCATCTGGGATGCCCCATGCAGCCTCTTCCTTCACACTTTTAACGCATGGTTGATCTCTGAAAGATGCTGTTAAAAACAACGCACTCTAATATAGGATGTCTCACTCCCATATTGAAGTTCCCTCTCAATTGTTCTACCTCTTCCTCTAATGTGCCTATTATGCACCACCCCTTCTACCATTGCCCATTTATGACAGGTTATATACTTTAAAATATCAAACATTACAAAATAGTTACTGGCAAACTCCAATCTAATATGTTGTAAGTAGCTAGTTGTGTCACGAAAGTATGAATTGTCCTAAAGTAGGGCAGGTGAGATCCATATCAACAAGCTGCCCAGTGGCTTGAAGAAGGGCACAAAATCATTGATAGTGGATTTATTAGGTTCCCATTTTTACAGGAAACAACAGGTATTATGATGTGTGACACTGCAGAAATTCTTTATCCTCCACTTTAAATCCATGCCTGCAATGTTCCAGCTCGCAATTCTCTTGGGGAGTTCTTTTGCTTGGATCTTGCACCTGGGGATGGAAATCTGTGATTGGCTTCCCCAGGTCTTTGCTGGGTTCAAGGATGAGCCTTGTCCAGAGCCTGCCTGGACTGTTGTTATTTAATTGCATTTCTTTGTATTACAGATACCCCATCTTCACTATTAACTGATGTCAATAATCTTTTTTTCCTTTAACAAGGTCCATTTCGATTTGCAGGCTCCTGGTGGTATTATGGAATATGCGGCCTTTAAGGCTAGGACCCTTCATGTTCCTAAATGCTGCGTTGTTAGCATGATGAGTGCCTTGTTTGGTTTGGCAACCCGTGGCCGCTGGAGTAGCTGCGTGTGATGTTTTCTATGTGGGGATCACCTCTACATCTCAGTTTTTAAATGCGTCTGAGCAGTTTATTCTTCGGTGTGCCATATTATTTGTAGAACATATGAGGTGTGAGTACTCACCCTGGTCAGCTTCACTTTTTTTGTCAAAAAGTACATGGATTATAAATCCTCTGACATTGGATATGTGAGGGTTGGACGGCCTTCAAAAGAGTCAACATTTCTCCCGTTAAGGATGTCACACTTTAGGGCTGTGCGAAATTGGTGAAACTTGTTTTTTGCCATTCTGCAAAAATTTGGCCAAATTATGCTTAATTATGCAAAATGAAAACCTGTCATTTAGCACTCTATTTTAGTGCAAAAGGGGTCCTCAGTCTGATGAAAGAATGTAATTTGTGCTAATTAATAGTGCAAAAAAGAAAAGCCAAAGGAAGAGAAGCCGCTCTCGTGTTGTTGTTCGCATGCGCTCGCTGTTCATTTTTACCGCAAATGCTGCATTCAGGGTAAAGTTTGTCAGCAAATGGTGCATACTTATGTGGCATGGCATAATGGCATACTTTTGGGGATTTGCGCGTAAGTGAAATTCTTGAAATTACATGAATAATGCCATCATAATTAAAATTTCACCCAGCCATACAAATGATGCACTCGAGGAATACATAGGTTTGAAAATGGCCTGATGTGTGGTCTTGCTTATTTTTCTGGTGTTTTTTGATTGGTCTACTTGACCTTTAATAATCTGTTCCCTACTCCAGCTATAATTGTTGTGGGGATTCCAAAATTGCACATATAAGCGGAGATGACGGTACATCTCAAATAAAAGCTGAAACATTGCCGGGTACCAGTAGGACGGCGGCTGTAGCATTTGCAGGTTTCCTATAGATCCAGGGTTTATGTTAGACATCATCAAGGCCATGTCCTCACTGCTACCTTGCAGCGTCAGTGATAGCTGCTCCATGGCCAACATTCTTACGTCTGCTGTAAGGTGAGCTGTAGCTGTAGCCATCTTCTCAAGTGGCACTCTACTGATATAACTTTGCAAGTAGCAGTGCAAATTAATTATCCCCCCTACTTGCCCAATGGCAATTCGCATCACTTGTCGCAGACCTCAGACGGGTAATTTCCTCGGTTTCTTTGGTTATATTAACTTCTTGCATATGCTTTTGCCCTCTGCCAGTCCCCATTGTAGTGTTTTTGAAATATGCGAAATGTGCAAATGTCGCGTGAAAATTATTTTTGATAATTAGTAATTTAATGATGCACAGGGCTGCAACCATGAACTAATGATGCTGTACTTGGAACGAGTTTCCTAAGTCAATTAGAAGTGTGAATAATGCTATGAATAGTTGTGCCACATTTTTATGTGATATGCCACTGTTTTTAAAATGAAAGCGGTTTCGAGTGTTTTACTCAATTTGCTTTTGCTCGTACCCACTTCCAAAGAGTGTCCCTCTGAAAAATCATCTCTCCCCTTGTTTTTCAGGAGCATAAGTGAATGATGCCAATGTAATAGCCATATACTTCAGTGTTAGAAAGTGTGTATTAAGAACAGAGCTTCTATTGTGAGCTAAATGTGTAATCTTCAAGGACTTCTGCTGAAGGTGCTAATGTAGTCATGCTAATTCAATTAAATATTGTTGAAGAAGTGTTTCATTTGGATTGTACATCTCCGGAGTGCAGCTGATGAGGAAGCAAGCAGAAGTTTTCTTATGTTAAGAAATGGGTGAGCACTAAAGGTTTAGAAAATGATGTTGTTGTTTCTGAATTGCTAATGCATCTTTAACTGTGATCATACAATGCTGAATTTCAGAATCTATTAATAGCTTGTTTGATTTGTCCATACAACCTTTGGATTTCCATCTTTCATGGAAGATTTCTTTACCATTTTCCTTGCAGGTTATTTGACATGCTCCTCTTCAGCATTTAAACTTGCTATTGAGATGCTGTCTGTGCTCTACATGAGTTTGACAGTTGGAATTGTTACTCAGATTTTGCCTAAATTGGAATTTTTAGGATGTATGATCTTGCATTTATCTATACTTGTATAATTGGGCCTGCATGGCAATTTATGCATTTTTGTTCTCTACCGCATTTTGGCTATTCTGTCATAAATCCTCTTTTCGCCTTATTTTTGATCTAGAACGCAGTCCTTTATGCTTTAATATTTTATTCTGTTTAACTCTGCTAAATTGCGTTTTCTTGATAAGAAGTGTTGTCTCTAACAGTTAGATCAACTGGAGACACTGAAGCTGAAATATTTTACTAAAACATCAGGGTGATAAAATATTAGGGCTCAGATGATTATTGGGGTTCAGCTCCCACATTTCCTTGAGGTAGAGTTGGATGGCATCTTCCTTGCAAGAATTCAGTGAATCAGGGCATTGGCTAAATGGGAGAAGCTGCCCACTGGTTTTCCTGGATATTTCTATTTCCTTGACAAAATCAATAGTTATCTGCCTAAGGGTGAGATTCTGCTCTTGTGCATGCCAACCCTGAGGTCTGTTATCATTGCCTGTAGAATCTCGGGAACTTAATTCACTTTGTTTAGTGTAGCTGAGATTGGTAGGGCATCTCAATAGCTGTCTCCATTATTTTCATCCTTCTATCTAAAGCAGCAGTATCCTGCCTTATTTTGCATAATCAAGATCTTATGACCTAACTTGGAAGGTTGACAATTAAAAGCTGGCACAGTGGCATCAAAGTTCTGCAAACTGTTTTTATAAAGGAGAGGACAGGTTGCATATGTGGAGTTTTGTACAGCAAATCATCCTCAAGAGTTTTTCTACAAGACCTGCCACCAACTCCATTCGTCACTTTCCCTTCATTCCTTACAACAACGTGAGCAAGTAAAGGACTGAATTCCAAGACAGTTATGTCATCTTCATTTAGACAGGACATACCATGAGCCTCAGAGCTGACCATGCTTCTCTCCTTTAATAGACAGTCGCCATCTAGGATATTAGGCTGACTTTTGGTCTTTGATTGTGCACAAAGCAACTCAGCAAAGTATGAACGGAGAAAGTGAGGGATATTTGCAGTAGAATAGTAAGGGTCTCTGAAGCAAGATTACAGGAAGTTTGGTTGGTTCTTCCTGAATCTCTATGAATATACAGTTACGGTTTTAAGTGTGGCAACAACATTTTTCTCGCCTACATCTGTGTGAGATTCATGATTACTATTAATGGTTTTTGTCTTTGCGTGGGTCCCCCTGATGGAGTAGTTATTTTGTTCACTCTACAGCTGGGAAATGATGGCAAAC
Source organism: Pleurodeles waltl (assembly GCF_031143425.1). NCBI lineage: Eukaryota > Metazoa > Chordata > Amphibia > Caudata > Salamandridae > Pleurodeles > Pleurodeles waltl. The sequence continues at coordinate 368,641,053 of NC_090451.1, forward strand.
TGGAGTTGTATAGGATCTACTAAACATCTGAGGTTTACCTCTGTTGTAACATTGGGGATAGGATGTGATGAGATCACAGTGCAGATTATAGATTCCCCTAGGGACTCGGGAATTAAACAAGAGTTTATTGATATATCCGCTGCACCCGTCTCTAAATTTCCAGAATGGAATTTTGCTGCTTTTGTTGGTTTTGCAGTATTTCCTACGGCATTACAAGACTTTGACTGTGTTGGTCTCATGAAGGGGTCAAATGTCTCTGTGTGATAGAATGGGACTTTGTTTGAGAATGTATTTATTTCTTACAACGTCCTCCATGAAATACATTACGATGTAGATGTGATGCCCTATAGGTTGGGTTCCTAGAAAGTTGTTGAGTATGTTGCCTTCATGTTCCTCAACTGACTGAAATAAGGTATTTAGGGAATAGTGTGAAAGTGAATGTGATATTTTAGTGATGTATGGAACCACTACCCTGTGTAGGCTCCTTTAGCCAATTGTACAGCACCTAAGGTATAAAGTACATCATGCCAGAACATTAGTTCTCAGCTGTTTGATCTGTCAGCCATGTTAGGCAATCAACCACTTATCTATGCTTACTTGCCTTTCGAATGCTCACTCGCACCCTCAGGTCTGGATTACCAAAGTCACTTAGCTCCCAGTTGCTGCCCTTTCTCTCTTCAGCCCAGGGAGAACTGAAAATCTCATACTATGATTAGTATGGCCATAGTAAATGCCCCTATTGATTGTTGAAATAGGAATTACATTGTTTGTGTTGCCGTTGTATATATCCCTATTGATTGTTGAAATAGGAATGATATTGTTTCTCTAAATGCCTGCGTTATTGCCATAGGCAGTGACTTTTGTCAATGGCCAATAGTTCCGTTCTCATCTCAGTCAGGACGTGGGTCCCAGTATGTATTTGGCTTGCAGGCCACAGTAGCTCAGCAGGCTCTTAGCCCACTCCTAACTCACTCAGTATTTAGCGTTTAGTCATCCATCTTTTGTATTCTGTATTCCATGCTCCAGCCCCTTAGTGCATCCACAGAGTGCTACAGATTCCCAAGAAAGTGCAACACTTACTGTAAACCGTACACTGCTCCATCCTTTCTTTTAATCTCCTACCTCACAGCAGAACATAAAGAGTCTAATGAGCTTAGCTGCAGCTCAGTAAACCGAGGCAATACAGGAAGAAGCAGATTGGTAGAATGGCATAACCCAAAATCATGGCCTCCTCTGCAAGATGGAAGGAGGGGCCTTCCATATCTCACAGACATTCATTGATATTGGGTTGAATGGGGCCCTAAAATATTGGGGCCCCTCAAGTGTTGAGGCCCCCCTGCAGTTAGGGGCTCCATGAGCCTGTGCTATGCCCCTGGGTTGTTGGGGGTTCAGTTGTGCCCTCCGGTGCTTTGGTAGTTCATCACTTCTTATCCCTCATGAGAAAACAAGTAGGGTAGGTAGATGGTGGGGCAGGTGGAAGAAGAAAGGCAGTAAAGTCAAAGCTTATGATGGCGAATGGGGTAGGCAGCAAGGCTCATGAGATTACACACTGATGTCCACTCTGGCGGAGCTGGAGTCAGCTTGATGCAAGGGGATGAGTCTAAGTCTGAGGGCCTGAGCATAACCTGGCAGCAGAGATGGAGGCAAGCATCATATCAGAAAGACAGGGTGAGTAACTGGACATTGTGAATAAGACTAAATGGAAATATAGAAGTACAGGTACTCCTTGCCCCAGGTTACCTGTCTGCTGCTGAGAAATACCAGTACTCTCCCTGTAAAAGCATTGGATCAGTGCTAGGACGTGCCAGTACTATACCTTACAAATTAAAGAAGTGCAGGTACTGAATACCTGTCAGTGCTTGTCCATTTACAACAGTAGATAAGACCATGCCAGAGGCATCAGAAGGAGAGGAAGCAATGGAGACAGTGTTTAAGTCTGGTCAGATGCAGTATAGAAAAAGGGGAAGGCATTGGCATGAAGCAGTGGGGCAATAAAATGGAAGAAGTGAGAGAACAAGGTGGATGGGAAGAATAAGCAGGGAAAACAGGTGGGTGGAGCGTTTAAGGTGTCATTAAGAAGCAAGGGGTCAATGGTAAGAAGAAAAATAGGTGAAGATGAAGGTATTGGGCCAGCGCCAGAAAAATGGAAGAAGGTGATTGAGAGTACACACACATGCCACAAGAAGCAGATACAAAGCAAAAAGTGGAGAACAGAGAAAGAGGGATGAGGTAACTGGCTCTTGAGATTAGGAAAGTATAATACATTAGATTCTGCAATCTGTCCAACGTCTGTCTCTAATTTCTTTGTAGTACATGGGATTCTGTATTCCCTGTATAAACAACAGTCACTAATTCCTTTATAATTAAAGACTTGCGACACACCAATTCACCGATTATAAAAAGATATGTCAGAACTCGACTATTAAACGTTCTTACAGTCGAGTTCTGACATCACAATGCCTGCTGCCAGAGCCAGCAGCCAAGGTGAAAGGCAGAACAGGTCACGGAGCATAATTAATGCTCAAATGGAACATTGCTTCTCTTTCTTCTGCTCTAATTTATTGGCTTACAGTGACAAGCAGAGACTCTCTAGATAGAACAAAGCTAGGATCTTTCTGCATGTTTCTACATGGTCCGAGCTACTGCAGCTTTTCTTTTTTTTTTTTTAAAACGAACTTCTATTGAACTGCTTCTCATATCTGTTGGCAACAAATTTCCAAAAGGTTTTTGATGTGTTTAATTTTCCACTACAGATTTTAATTATACTCATCATTTTTATGAACATGCTTGCTCTTTCATATGAAAGAGCTACGCACTAAGATTTTAAGTGGTTTGTAGGAAAGTTGATGGCATGACCATGTATTTTATGGGATAAAGTACCTCCTGGTGTACATGATAAGGATATTGCAAGTCAACTTGGAGTTCCATAATCTTATAAAGGAACTCTTTGGTTTCTTGCAATCTCCTTATAATGTACAGCAGAGGGGACTTTAACCCTTATATAATTGTGACTTGCGATGCACACAGTCTCCAATTATAAAGAAAAGACATCAAAACTCAACTGTAATAAGCTATTGCAGTTGAGTTCTGATGTCACAATGCCTGCTGCCAGAGTCAGCAGCTGAGGTGAATGGTAGGTCGCGGAGCAGCTGTTTTTTAAAGCAACAAAAATGGTTGATTTTCTTTCTTTTGCTCCATTTGTCGAGCCCACAGTGACTAGTGGAAATAGTGTTCTTATCCTTTGCACTCCTTAGATAATTATATAAAAGTTAGAATATTTCTGCATGTTTCTACACACTCTGAGCTATTGCAGCTTTTTTTATTTTAACTGACTTGTACTGTACTGTTTCTAATAATTTTTTGCAAAAAATATCTAACAGGCTTTAGATGTGTTTAATTTTGCATTACAGCTTCTATTTTATTCTTAATGTTTGATATAAAAGAACTACGAACCAAGATTGCATGTGGTTTGTGGGAAAGGTGACGGTGTGACTATGTATTATATGGGATAAAGTACTCTCTGCCATACATGATAAGAATATTTCAAGTTACCTCACAGTTCCATAACCCTAGAGAGGAACTCAGCCTTCAGCCTCATTCCTCTATATGGTTATGGAACTACTCAGTTATGGAACTCCTGGCAATATCTTTTTAAAGTACAACAGATGGTACTTTATCACTAACACAACAGAAAAGAGTATAGAGAGGTAACAGAAGTGTAAAAACCACAGCACATTTGTGAGCAGACACTTCCAGAACACACGGACAAAATGTGCAGAGTGGAAGAACATAAGATACAGATGCAGAAAGTTGAAGAAACTTTCTAGAAGAAATGAAGAAATGTTGCAGGAGCAGCAGGTGGTATCATGGTACAAGGCAAGAACAAGAAGATCACAGACCAGGCGTGGTATTCAAGGAATAAAGTTAACATGATGAACAACAGTGTAAACTGTCAGAAGTATAGTACTCAGGGTGACATTACTGCTTGCAGCCCCAGATTGCAGCAGCAATAGCACATTTTGATCATTTTCACACCATCATTATGGACCCCTTGTCCAGGACAGTCCCATTATTCCAAGGATTTCAAGAATATGGGTACAATATATGCCAGGACTTGCCACATGATGACATCAATAACCGTTGTAGGGGCTGGGATGATTATCATTATGATGAGTATGGCCTCAGTATTGTCTCCATATTGCAAAGCATCTACACAGTATGCTAAGGATGCCCACAATATGTCATGTCAGCTGATAGATAAGTGAGGCCTACCAACATGCCAAGGATAACTACACTTATGCATCAGTTGGTGATTACTGTGCCAGGGTTGGAAAATAAAATTGGCAAGGATGACCACAATCTGTGAAGTACACAGTTATGCTAGCAGCAGCCACAGTAGTGCTAAGGTGGGCTACAAAGTGCCAGTGGTACCCACAATATGCTAAATACAACACTATGCCAGGAAGTGAACTATCATGCCAAAGGGGTCTAATGTGTCAAGGCTACCCATGATATGCAGGTCCTCCAAAATGCCAGTGGTGGCCAGCAGAAGAGTCACAGGAATCATGGATCTACACAAAATACCAGGGGAACAATTGATGTCCACCTTTATGCCCTCCAGGTGCCAGAGCTATGACTCCAAGCCCCACAGACAGACATGCATCCACTCACATGGGCTCTTAACACAGAAACACACACTTGCACATACATAGACATACTCACTCACAGACACCTTGTCACCAGGTTGCTCTCCACCCGCTTACTCGTGCTGATGATGGACTGGCCCAAGGGTGCCCCGGGGGCACCGCTCAGCATGACCCAGAAACGGAATGCACGGGAAACCCAGGTTTCCAACAAAACAAAAGACAGACGACAGACATGCGCTGGGGAGAGGAGAGTAACGGACGCCCCCACAGGAGGAGGAGCGCGGTCAGAGGAACGAACGGAGGAAGCAACAGAGCGGCGCAAAGACGGTCCAGACCTGACGACACGGGCTCGGAGGCCCCTAGAGGATCCATCTCCCGCCACATCCCTGGAGGGGCGTGGCTAACTCAGGTACGTTCCTGCTTGCAAAGCCAGTACCGGGCAATCCTCGAGAGGGAGGAGAGAGTGGGTGGTGAAAAGGGGAAGACGGGAATACCTACATCACTCTCGACTGAGAGTGGAGGGCGAGAACAAAAACTCCTGCCCTGAAGCATTTTTTTTTTTTTTTTTGCTGTTTGTTTGGCTTATCTTTTGGGGCCTGCCTTTGGCTACTATGTTTTTTTTTTCCGTTTTCTCTCTGACCCACAGTACTAAAACACCAGGAGGACTGTGAAGCCGACAGTCCTCCTACCTCTGCCTGAGCATTGTTTTTTTTTTATTTTAATTTGTTCGGTCGTTGGTGAAAAAAAGGGGAGCACAACACTATTGGTTGAAAGCTTGTATTGAGTTGGTGGTTATCCCAAAATCCCTCCCACCTCACCGCACTTTTCCCTTTCTAATCATATACAGAGAACCCCAAAATAACCGACTTACCTTTCCTTTCTTTTTCTGTTCCCTTCCTTGTCCACTTCCAACACCGTTGGACCTTCACTTCTTCGGAGATGACGGAGATCCCATTACCAGGAAAACCCACCTAAAAAAGAATAGAAGAACGGGTGATCGATCGAATGGATGGAGTTTTGAGAATCAACTCATCAAACCAGGGAAAGACTGAGAGTTGAATAAAATAGACTGAATAAGGAAGACATAAATAAGAGAAATAAAAGTAGCAACTTGAAAACCCCAGTATCTCGACTTGTTTCAGCTCTGTTTGCATAGCGCTATACTTACACCTCCTACATACCTATACAGACATATGCATCTTCAATATTGCAAATATTCACACACCTGAGTATACCTTCAGACGCATAGCCTCATCCATGCATTCACAAACGTTCTCGGACCCTTCCACCCTCCTGTCATTTATCTGCACACAGGCAGTGCTATCACTCTATTCCTTGTCACAGAAGCACTGGAAGGCATCATCTTGTTCCAAACTGGGGGGGGCTGTGGCGAGAAGCCTGTGCAGCATGTAACCCTGGCATGCAAACCCTCTCCAAGGGATCAGGGCTCAGGAGAAGGAGAACAGCATCCTCCCAGGCACAAACATGGCCTGAAGACCAGAGAGGCAACAGCGGCATAGAAGATGGGACAAGCCTGAAGCATACATAAAGTAGGTATGCAAGGCTAGGGCAGGGACATATTTAGGCAGCTATTGCTTCCTGCGGAATCACTGGCATATCCACCCCACATCCCAAGTACAACATCTCTTCTTCTCATTGGCTGGATTGCTGTAGAGTTCAGCCAGTTAGAGAAAGTGAAAAGTGCTGAGGATTGGGGCTGGCATCCTAGCAAAACTGCTGCTTTTGGAAGTGAACATCTGCCTTTAACTCTGCTTTAAACCGTATGTATGCAAGTTTGTGGTTGACTGTAAAGGTATGCACTCTGTGTGCACATCTATTACTCTGCCGCACTCATACTGGAATATTCAGCAGCAGTGAAGAAAAAGTAGCTGGATAACCTAATACCCCACACCCCCGACTGTTAGTGAACTGTCCCTGAATCAAGGGAACATGCGCTCAGTCTGAAATTAGTTGATGTTCGCAAACATTTAAAATGATATCACTACACAATGTATATGATACAATTATACGTGTTGAAGAAAATGTGGGAAAGTGTACCATACACTGTACTCAGAACCACGTGGGTGTAGCTTTTTTGTATTGCATCTACTTTTATGGAAGGGGTTGTGACATGCGTAAGTTGTACAAGTGTAAGTCAGAACATTTTGCTAATTAACCAGAACCTTGTTACGTACTGATTCCATTTATTTGTGGTGGAAAGTCACACAATTCGTCATTTGCAACAGGTTTGCAAGTTTTATGAAAACATCCCTCTCATTAGCCATTAGCACTGTTGTTTTAATTAGGGCTTACTATACAACATTTTGACATTGTTGAATTAGTAGGAATATCTCCATTTGAAATGCTACATATGTGGATTATCTCTACTATCTTCTAACTACCTATAATATATGGTTCACTAATTATTGCATATTATCTACCACACCCCCTCCATTGTTCACCTCCCTACATCTTTCTTTCCAGGTTTTCTTTTATAGGTCTTCTGTCCAAGATTTAATTCACAGCTAGATGCATTTTGAATAGTAACTCTGATATTGTAACTATTGGTATCTGTATTATGTTTTTGTGTTTAGAAATCTGATAAGTTAACATTTCATAATATTTTACTGTGTGGCCATATTTTGATTTATTGTTTATTCTGTTTTTTGACAAATTCTTTATATATTGAAATGTACTTCTCAATAAAAATATACAACAACAAAAAAAGAAAAAAAGTGCTGTCTCAGTTTGCAATGCACCAAAATAAAACTCCTGGAAGGAAAATGTATATTAAGGTTTAAGCCCAGTTCCAGATTCAGAAAACTGTTTTCTAGGTAAAGAAGAGTAATCACGAGATAATTGATTCAATATCCATACAACATCTTAAGGATTTTTTACTACTACACAAATGTGCAAAAAGAAAGGGACAGACTCACAAAACGGGTTTTCATGCATAACACGCATTTATTGTTTGGGTAACTCAAAGTGTACACAAGTGTGAAAAACATATAATTCCCAAATCCTAAAAATATGTAATTTAGTCATGCAAAAAATAGGGAAAGCCCAGTAACATAGGAATTAAAAAACCAATCGCTCCATTAGGTACTCATTTGTAGTTTGTGTGAACATAAAAAGTGGTGGTCATCAAAAGAATGTCGTGGACTGTCAGACAAGTAGCCAAGGGCATGATATGCAATTTCAGATATGCAAATAAACGGAAACTCTTCAAACAAATAACAACGTTTTGAAATCCTAATTTACACCCGAATGGACTTGCCATAGGTTGGCTGAACAGCAAATAGTATTATTAGATCTGAAAATAAACAAATGTGGCTAGGAGGTGGTGTTAAGTGTTTCGAACAAGAAAAGTGGTTAAGGGGAGTACTATGATTTATTTATCTCAACATAATGATAGTATATACAATGCAGATATTACATATGGGATTGGATTAGAGAAATTGCCTTAAGTCAGCTTTCTTTATGTATACCAAATTTTCAATATATATTTTCCGAAACACATATTTTAAGCACACATAACTGACATGCATGCAGAGATCCCTGTCAAGTAGCAACAAGTCATAAGTTACAAGAGTAGGTATAGCTGATACATATGTTTAAATTATGACTTTTTTCAAATACCTTGGTTTAATGGGCTCAAAGTTAATATTGATATTGACAGGCTTAATTTGCGAGTTCTTTTTCTATTTATCAATTTCTTTCTTCGGGGTGTCAGGTCATTTGCAATATATTTTAAAGAAAGTGCTGTCATTTAAAGTAATCTGTCTGTAATAGCTCAGTTGAGTGTGACATATTATGTTATGTGGTAATGGGATGTACTGTAGTTCTGATAAAATGCATTAGTTTGAATCAGTAATCCATATTTGCTAACTACACAATGCGCCAACTCATAAACTATAAATTAAGGAAACCAATTTAGATTGATAATGACCCTACATTGTTTTCCCTAAAATACACAAGAAAATAGTTCTTAGATAACGCTCCATCCAGGGTCTGCAGTACAAAACTGCAGCAGGATTTCAGTAACAAGACTAGCTGAAGAGTCCTCATTTCTTGTCGTACAGTGCAAAAATGAGGACCCGATTTAAAAAAGGCAGAAAAAGGACTGTTATAAAATCACTCTTTCCTTATCACCCTCATTTTTTGCTGACTGGTATTGCTGTTTTTTTAAAATTCTTCTTTACTGGGGCACTACTGCCCAGGCCCCAGTTTATGTGCTCTGACCCCTAAAACATGGTAAAAGTGGCTAACCCCAAATTAGCATATTTAACTTTCCAGTAAGGCCATAGTATATTGCAGGAAAATACCCTGATGGCATTGAAAAGTTAAATGTCATGTGGATTGCAGCACATGTTGTGATATTCACTGAGCTGACAAAGAAAATATGGCTACAGGCACACCTGTGCAGCCTGGCTGCCTCAGAGTTTTTAAAACCTGCAAGCAAACTCATTAAAATAAACCTTTCTGAGGGGAATAGAACCCTACTTTTAATTATTAAATGTCACCCAGAAGTAGGCCTTGTAGCCCATAAGGATAGGCACCAAGCATTTTGAAAGTATCACACGCAAGAATTTAGTTTTGGCATGTAACTATACTTACTAGCCCCCAAAAGCTATTTTCACTGTAGAAGGATGTAGCTGTCCTTAGAGAAAAACTAAAGTTGAGATTAAATAATAACACTGCTGTCTTTGGTTAAGAACAAGCTACCAGGATGATTTAACCACTATTTGTAATATTTGTTAAAGCGTCAAATCATGAAGTTGGATTTTACAAAATATTTAAGACAAGTAACTTTAAAAAAGTTACAGGTCAAGTGCCTGGTACCTCAGGGGGTGGCCAACAGCAGCTGTGCTTGGCCTTTGGCCCTGTGCAGTGAGGGGTGTCCTAAGGGACTGGCTAGAGGCCAGGCTCTACAGCCAATCCTCACTGGCAGCCTGCCCATCCTCTGCACTTCTGAAGGCCATTAACAGAGAGGGTTGGTTACAGTCTTGAACTCTCCTAGAAGGGCAGCCAAACCCACTTGTGCATGGCCTTCAGCCATATGCTATAGGGTTTGGGACAAGCTACCAGGATGATAATGTGTATTAAAAATCCAAATCATGAAGTTGGATTTTACTAAATATTTAGAAAAAGTAACTTTTAAAAAGTTACAGGTCATGTACCCCAACCTCTGGGGGTGGCCAAGAGCACCTTTGTTTGGCAATTGGCCCTGTACAACAAGGCTTGGCTGTAGGGCCTGGCAGAGGCCAAGATCTACAGCCAATCCTCATGGGTAGCTTACCTACACTGTGCATTTATGAAGACCAATCACAGACAGAAATGCCTACAGTTTTGAGCCCTTCTGCAAGGGAAGCCAATTCCTACTGCGCACAGCCTTCAGCCATGAGCTGTAGGGTTTTCCATCATGGCCTGTCTACTGCCCAGTCCCTGCGCCCAAACCTCTGTGACTGGCCAACCAGTGCTGCGCATGGCATTAGGCCATGTATAATGGACATTGGCGGCAGGACCTGGCCTTCTGCTACACACACAGCCAAACACCATTGAACACTGCCTTTAACTTTGCACAGAGGAGTTGGCCAGAACCCTCTTTTTGTTTTTCTAAATTTATTTTTGGATCTGATGATCCTGAGTAGGATCTGTTGATCCTATGACTCAATTATGATTGTTTTTACATTTTGATCAAAGGAGGGGTCTCTTAGAGGCCCCTAATATAGGTCTGGGGCCAGGATTTGCTCACACTGCCCCCTTATGTGTCCTTTACCATCTTTTCCTAAAAGGTCCCTGAGTCCTGTAAAGGTGCCCATAACATTTTCTAAGTATTGCATACAGACAATTAGATCACTGTGTATCCACGGATCCAGATCCACAGATCTAAAATGCCTGACGGGCAAAACAGGCTTCTTTAGCCAATTAGTTTGTCTTACTTTTTTAATTTTTGGATTTGTGTATATCCGTGGATATCCACAAATTAATGCTCCAATTATACCTATAACTTAACCTCTTTCTACTGAACAGATTTGCACCAAACATAAAAGCACAATTCTTATTTAAATTCAAATTTTGTGCTAAATTTTGTGTTATTCTGTTTATTCAAACTCTTTGTGTTGAAAAGAGAAGTAGTGTATGAGAGTAAAAATTTGACTTTTGGGAACCACCCCCGCCATTTGCTGCCTCCCACTTGAATGATCTGCTTGAAAGTTGCCTTGAAGGGTTTAAAGTGGATGAGTAATTTTTAGAAAGTTTTGTGCAGATTTGTAGAACAGAATCAAAGCCATTAAGAAAACTAAAAATGCCTTTCCTACAGAAACTCCGAAACAATTATAACTACATTGGAGCCACCAGTATAATGTGCATTGATTTGATTATAACGTTACTACCATTTGACAAACCTGGAAAAAATTTAGCAAGCTGAGTTTACTATAAGTGTTTTCAAATATGTGCTGATTCATTAAGTAGAAGCAAATACAAATACATTTGGAGCTCAGTGCAGAAATTGTAAGCTTCTGGCAGATCTGACAAAGGGGACACATTAAAGCAGGGATCAAAAATGTATTTTTTGTGCTGTATTATGGACAGGTAGGAAATTTGGCAGCAGAACCTTAGCATGTTTAGCTTACCCTTAGTAAATGGAGTTTCATGAAAATCCATAAACAAGGGTCATAGTTCAGGGGCAAAGGGGACACAGAAGAGTTAATTTCCTAATAATTTTCTAACCCACTGCTGACTGCCAACCCCAGATGTAGACAGCTATCACACATGCTCAGCATGAGTTGGCCATTGGGCCTGTCCTGTAACCGGCCTGGGTATTTTGTTTGTAGAACCTCTTTTACCGAGTTTGTATACCAAACTCTGGTAGCACAGACTCAAATTAGACAACTGGAAACACATGTATCTTAATCTGATGGGGGCAGTCCAGCTTTCTCTGGACTTTTAATCTTTCAAGCTCATTGACACATTATTGCAATGCTAATTTCTTGAAAAATACTGAGCTAATTTACTCCTAAACTAGCAGCAGCACTTCAACAAGTAAAGTTTCAATTTAATTCAAAATTTTCTATATTTCCCTATTGCATCTCTTTCTGTAGCAGAGAGCAAAGATTCTTTTTGGAGTTAAAATTGTAACTACAGCTGTTTAGACCTCCTCTTTCAGTGTACACTTGACTTCTCAGTTTTGTCTGAAACTTAAAATATCAGTAAGCTGAACAATGTGTCTTCCCAGTGCTGTGCATACCTTTAAAATGGTGCCATGACATTAGCAAATCAAGGATGTTTTGACCCCATCATGAAATAGTGTCCCCCCACTCAACATTTCCCCCATTTGATGGATAAATAACTATCAAATCTCATGGGAATGATGCCATGATAATTAGCAAATAAACATATTTTGAAAGTGCCTATCACTGACAGTTCTGTAAACATTTACAAATACATCAAGTAAGCTAAACATGGTAAGCATCTGCCACATTTTGTGCAAATTTGTCAAACAGTAATAAAGGTATAGTCAAATTACAAATACAGGTTTCCTACTATCAAGGTATTTTGGCAGAAATCTAGATCATGGTCCTGAAAAAGTGCTTTTTGTGATTTGGTGTAAATCCATTTGAATAGTTCCTGAGCAAATGATGCTCAAAAGCTTTGCATATATCATGCCATAGAGGATCCATGGGCCAACACATCTCTTGAAGAGGTTTGATTGTCTGACACTACATCAACAACCTTGCATATGTCACGCCACAGAGGATTCACGGACCAACAGATCTCTTGAAGAGATCTGATTGGCTGCCACTACATCAACAACAATGTGGCGGCAGCCATTTTAGGATTTGGACTCAGTCCAGAGTGCTAACAAAAACATAAAAATGTGGCAGCTGGGAAGGGAGAGGGAACATGTGGTTCCCCTCCCCAAGCCTGCAAGAGGCCCCGGAGACACCATCCCCCAGGGTCGACATCTTATTAAAGGGTACCCCCCCAGCCTAAACAGGCCCCAGGTACCCCATTCCCCAGGTCCATGTTAATAATTAAGGGGAAGGGAGTAGACGCCCCCCTCTTTCAGCCTAGAAGGGCCCTGGAGACCCCATTTGCCAGAGCTGTTGTTTTGTAAAAGGGGGGTCCATGTAGCTTCCCATCCCTGAGCCTGAAGAGGTCTTTAGCACCAACTCCAACTCCACGCAGCACCCATGTTCTGGGGTCACAATTCATTAGATGGGGAGGCTGTGCAGCCCTGCGACTAGAGTCATTCAGTGGGCCCAGGGACACCATCTCCCAGGGCAGGCTTAGGCACAGTGTCCCGGAGCCCCCAACACCACTGTGTATTTCCATGTCTGACAGCATGGACAGGGAAAGTGCAATGTTTTCCCACCAGGCCGGAACACAGAGCTGCTCGGCACGATGGGACAAAATGTTTTCCATGCTCTTGGGCAAGGAATATACACTAAATTGCTCTCAACCTGCTGCAGCAAAAGAAAACTTCTCCTACTGGATAGGGACATTACCGGCTTCTGCTGCACCAACAATAGGTACAAGCAGGGAGCCAGTTGAGCTACCAGGTCGCGGGGCCTCCTCCCACAGCCCCAATGAAGGAGCAGCTGTGGCATATCCCAGGTGGGCAACAGAATACACAACTTAAAAAAAAACCTTCTTCCTACAGGAGCAGGGAGCCTGCTTGGCAGCAGCGGTCCTGAGGCTCTTGCCACAGCCCTTAACCAAAGTAACTGTCAGGGGTGCCCCAGGTGGGCAATGGGGAACCCCTTAAATAAAATAAGAATACCAGCTCCTGTTTGGACCGAGAAATGGGGCTGCTTGCAGGATGATGGCAGGGAGATGGTGGAGCCACAAGGGTTCTAAGGTTCCCCCATGGAGTCTTATAAAAAAAGAGCAGTTTGTGTCCCTGGTAGAACAAAGACATCTAGAAAAATTAATAAAAAACATGCAAAAAGAGATAAAGTAAAAAGAAAATACACAAAAAGGATCCCACATCACTGTAGACAAATAGAGTAATTTTGAATAAATACAAAACAAAAACAACAAAAATACAATCAGTAGAACCAGAGATATGCATTTTAAAGATATTAATGTGAAAAGGAACAAAGCATCAACCTGGATATTTTGTTGTTCTGGACCAGGACAGAGTCACAAGTTCAGACTGACCACAATAGAGCACAGACCGACTACTGGGACCCAGTTAGGCCTGCTGAACAAAGTACCTTCAATCCTAGTTTGTGGAGAATTGTGAGGATCTGCATTGAAGATGCGTTGCACAGATAAAGTGATGTGTCGATTCCAAGGTGCGGCGAGGCTGCTATGCGAGGTCCTGTATCATCATCGAGGATTCTGTCGACGAGGGCTTGGGATGTGAAGTCCAGCATCGAGGGTGCATTGCACAGTCAGTGCAATATGTTTGTTCTGAGGAGCTGTAATACTGCAAAGCGGAGTCTGGCATCATCTTTGAGGAGTCTGTAGATGAGGGATGTGAGGGCCTACACTGAGGATGCATCACACAGCAGCTGTTCCAAAGAGGTTGCAGGCAGCAGTATTGATGTGGGTCTTTGTGACGGGTCCAATCCACGCAGCAGCAATGGTTCAGTTCCGCTCTGGGCTAAGCTGTGCAACAAAGGAGATGCATCAGTTTTGTTAGATCCACAGAGGGCGGCAGAGCACCTTAAGCCCACATCCAAGGGTCCATGACTGGGATGGCACCACGTGGCAGGGTAGACTCACAGATGGCAGAGTCCAGGTGATGAAGTCCAGATGTTGTATCCTTCTGTCCCTGAGGCTCAAGTCAGGAGGCCAGCCAACTAGCCCTTGGAGTCCCGCTGCGGTCAACAGATGAAGGTCCATTCCTTTTCAACCAGGCAGCAGGGCAGCAGGCATCAGGTCAGCACATTTGGGCAGTGGTCCTTTAGAGCAGCAGTCCAGCAGAGTGGCAGTCCTTTCAGCAGTACAGCAGTCCTTCATCCTGGCAGGCTATCCACAAGTCCAAAAGAGTTGGTGTCTGGGGTCAAGTATTTATACCCAGTTGTGTCTTTGAAGTGAGGAGGAACTCCCAGAGGTAGGCCTTTGAAGAACACAGGTGCCCTGCCTTCATGGCCCTGGCTCCAGACAAACTACAGGTGGTATGCAGCCCTTTCTGTGGAGGCAGGAAAAAAGCCTACTGAGGTGTAAGTAGGATTGTGCTCAGCTCCAGTTTCCCATCCTGCTAGTAAGGGCCCATCCAGGCACATCTAAGCTCCCCAATGGGTGTGTCTTTCTAGACGGAATACACATAGCCCAACAACTAACTACACCAAGTCATTTGATCAAGAGAAAGGCTGTAGGAACCAAATGGCTAAGGCAGGAGAATGCCAACATTCTGAAAGTGGCATTTATAAAATTGTAATTTAACTCTGACTTCACCGTGAGTTAGGATGTTTCATTACACTTCCAAAGACACTAAGCATGAATTGGTTACCTGCTCCCATTTGGAGACTACAGCTTATTAAATGTAACAATGCAACTCCAATTCTATCCTAAGAGAAAGTTAGTTCCTTGCAATAGAGAAAAATGAATTTACGAGTTTTTCACTATGATGAGGTAAAATTATAAACAATATGTGTCGCTAAATTTATATATTTACTGCTTCCTGCCCTCTGGACCATCCAAGGCCTACCCCAGGGGTGACCAATGTATTCAAAAGAAGGGTTTGGGCATTGCAGAACGTTTATCTTGCCAGTTCAAGGTGGCAGTTTCAAGATACACACACAAGCTGCAGTGGCAGACCTGAGACATGTTGGAAGTGCTACTTAAGTGGATGGTACTAGCAGTGCTGCAAGCCTACTAGTAACATTTAATTTATAGGCCCTAGGGACTTACAAGTAAATTAAATATGCCAAATGGTATAAGCCAATTCTACTGTGTTTTAAGGAGAGAGCATAAACACTTTAGCACTAGTTAGCAGTGGTAAAGTGTGCAGAGTCAGCAAAACAGGAGGTCTGAAGGCAAAACGTTAGGGGGAAAACCATTGCAAACATGCCAGGGCCTCTGGAGAACTTACTATGGGCCTCATGACGAAACTGGTGGGCCAACCGTCGGCCCACCAGCCACATGGAGAGCAGACTGCTGTGGAGCTAGCGCCCCCCCCTTCGCCTCCCTCCAGGCCGATTACAATGTTTCCACTGGGCTGACCAGTCGAAACCTCCATATTAAGAGGTTTCCTCCGGTCAGCCCAGAGGAAACAGTGCAGCGGCATTGGCCTTGGCTCCTCCGCACGGAGGGTGCTCCCAACACCCTCATAATACACACTGACTGCTGTAGTAGACACGGCGCATTCCGAGGGTCCTGAGCAGAGGGGACCCTGCGCTGCCCAAGCCATGGTCATGGGCAGTGCAGGGGCCCCCTTGTGACCCCCAGCACTGCCTTTCCACAAGCCTTTTCATGGCAGGGACCCACCATGAAAAGGCTGGCGGAAAGAGGACTTGTGACAAGCACAGCAGCACTGAAATCAGCACTGCCATGGCTAACCACAACTCCGACCGATGCCACACCACCGGGATCCATTGTCCTGGCGGTGGCGGTGGCGGCGGTCCTACCGCCAGGGCCGTAATCTGACTGTCGGACCGCCAGGAATGCGGAGCTCCATCCGCCAACATGAGTCTGGCAGACTTAAGACCACCAGACTTGTAATGAGGCCCTATATGTTTTTAAAGCATTTCTCAGACTGGAGCTTGTGCTCTACAACTATGAATGCAGCAGCCTCTAGAGGCTTGTTCTATGGCTGCACTTTATGTGAACATAAAGATGTATAAAAAATAGATATGGTCCTCTTGTAGTTGTTGTAATGATTGCATTTTTAGACTAAACAATGTTAAAAGAAAGATTAGAGATATGATTGGCTATTTATTTTCACATTTTGCACCAACAAAATGTGATAATAAAAACTATTTTTAAGAGAAAGAGTCCCAGACATGTGTTTTAATAAAACTTTATTAAATATGTTTTAAGTAATCAATATTAATAAACATTGAATTGTGTGTATTATTGAAATATACATTTGATTAAAATTATTGGTGATTTTTGGAGAAAGATGATAGATCTGTTGTATGTATAGGTGGTTGGTTGGGTGTGATGGTTTCAGTGCCTGGATGCAGGGCCTGGCCACAGGTTGGATTTATGTATATTAAGAAAATACTACTTTATGTGAAAAGAAACTCTAGAAATTCACTGAAAAAAATAAAGGTAAAGTGATGTTATAGTTAGGTATAATAATAATATCTGACTTTAAATTTTTTTAAATGTAAAAATTCACTGAGGAAAAAACAAAGGTTAAAGGGACAACATAGTCAGGTGAAATATCAGTTGAAATAAACAGTTTTAAATGAACAAAACCATTGAAATTCACCAGTAATGGTTATCTCAATTACCTATAACTTGCACCATGCATTGTGAATTACCCCACATATTACATTACTCATTACATCTTCTATAACATTGTTGCAACATTGAAATGATATAATTGATGACAAAACTGTGCTTGCTTGGGGTGCGAGGTATAGTTACCTCAGGGTACGAGTTATAGTTATTTGAGCTAACTATAACAGGTGAATTTCAGTGGTTTTGCTCCCTTGAAGCAGTTAATCATAGCAGCTCTGAAACACAATATATTACTGAAGACCAGGGTTCTTGTCTACAAATGATATAACAGCTTATGAACAGTCCTAATGTTAAGGACACTTAGTTGTCTGCAAATCTTGGAATATATCTAGAATGGAAAGATCATGAGTCGATGTAAGAAGTAGAGGGGGCCAAGAACCACTACCCCCTTTGGACTACACATGGAAGGAACCAATGGAGCTTTTCCTCATTCTCAGAGCACTCAAAATAAAACCTGAGGAGCAGTAGAGCCACAGTTTGAAGGGCCACTGGAGATTATTAGGAGCCTCACAAAGTCTATAAAAAAAATAAACATAGGAATACTTCTAGGAACTAAGGAAAAGTCTCTGGAATAGCACAGTTGTCATCCGTACTGAAACTTTGTCCCAAAAATGCATAATTATGATTCATTCAGGGTTCCAGTGTTCAGCTTTCTAGGGGAGCTCTAGTTTCAGCTTATGTTTACAATATGATGAATTTCAAGAGCATGACCTTAACTTTGTAGTTGGCTGGAAACAATGTGAGCTGGATGGCAATGCCTAGGAACACATCCCAAGATGCATTGTCCTGAGACAACAATTGTTAAGGAAGCACATGGTTGGGAATGTTCTACTAATAAAGCTCCTTCTCAGAAAATCCCACAAACTCTGAAGATTCATGTGAGAAAAAACAGGTTTAAGTTTGGTTTGTAATGTCACTGGAAAGTGGCCATGCAGGTGTTTGTACAGTCAGGTTAGGGGACCTTCTCTGGAGAGACAACACTATAACCAGCATTTGTACTTTGAGAGATGCACATACTTGAATGAACTCCACACCATTTCAAGATGGTGGTGTCATCTATTAGAGGGCAGCTTAGTTCACTTCCACAATGAGTGGTGGGCCAGTCCTGATGCTGGCTTTTATAGAGTTTAAAGGGGCTAGTGAAGGGGAATCTATTGTCTTCACAAAATCTTTTTTGAACTAGGTAGCCTGTAGTAGCACTATATCCATTTGTCTTGATATTCGCTGTGATTCTCAAGCCAATGTCTCGTACGTTCTCTTGTAGGAGGCAGATTGAAGTTTTAATGCCAGCCTGAAAATGTAGAGAGTTTTGATCCAGGATGAGCTGAGAGAGTAAATGAGACAGAAGCAGGAACATAAAAACAAAGGGGAAGAATGAGTCATGGAAGGGAAGGAAGAACTGAAGAGATTTAGCAAGTGAAAGCATAGGGATATATAAGGAATAATTGATTATGTATCAGTATTATTTCCCTGGAAAATAAGACATGCCAATATGGGGATTCTTAGTAGTATTTTGAAAATAGATGTTCCTTGCATGATGAAGAAGGTAAAAGGAAAGCGGAATAAGATATTCCCTATAGATACCTCGGTCAGACAATATTGGCAGGGGCTTAATGCAGGCACCAGCAGCCTCTGCGGTGCAGGGAAGCATCCAACACTTCAGGGACCCCAAATCCTTCGAAAGGGTACTGTTCCATCAAAGCCCAATGATTATCTGCGAGATATGGGTGAATCAAGGGCCCTGCAGGGGGCATACTTTTATGGTATGCTACTGATTATTGACTAAAGTAAACAGAATATAGGTACTCCAGTAATGGAAGTATATCAGTGGCAAATGGAATAACATAAAAAAGAGAAATAGAAGTTCATGTTGAGTAAGCCCAATAAGGGTCTCCTACATTTCTGTTGACGGGAATAAACTGGTGAAATACTGGGGCCAATACACTAGATATCAATAATTAAAAATACTCAGTCTTTGAAAAGCAAGTTATGTAGATTCCATCGAAGAAGGAAGAGAGAGTCCTAGTCTAAGGGGCAAAAAAGATAAAAGAGGCGACTAGCTTCCAAGATAATTCTAAATACTCCCTCTAAATCTAAAAAGTAGTTTTTCCTAATATTGGGGGAACATATCTCAAGAAAATATTTTGCATTGATTAACAAGTTGATATGGAGGACCTTGTTGCCATTTCTGAACTACAGCTAATATGGATGCTGTTAGACACCCATTGAGGAGAATGAGGAGGTATGAGGAGAATCTTCCCAGAATCAAATTCAAGGTATTTTCCAGAAAAGCTGTTTTATGTTCCAGGGTATAGTGGCCAATACCAGAATATTAGAAAAATTGAGGTTACTAGACCTCGTATAATTACTACTTTTAATGCTGCCCTTGTGATGCTTCCATTCTACATGTAAAAGAGCATGTCACAATTGACATCTATATAATGGAATCTATCTATCATCTATTTATTGATTGCCTTTCCTGATCTTTATTTTAGGTACGAATAAGGAGAGCAGTTTATATCAGGAAATATTCTCCACTACCATTACAAATTCACAGAAATATCCATTAACTCACGACCACATACAGTCAGACACACTGACACAAGTGGTCTTTTCTTATACCCCCCCACCTGCACTCCCAACTTACTTTCCAACATGCTGTGAGGTGGTGCTGGGCCTTTGCATACACTCCTGGCTCTGCTCCTGGTCGTGGCTCAGCACCTGCCCTCAGCCCTTGTAGCAGGGTAGCAGCAACAACATGCAGAAGTTGTCATAATTTGCATATTCCACTTGTCTCATTCAGTTCAACAAACTTGTGCTTCTCCCTAACTCACTCTAGGCCCAATCAGAAGCTGTGATAACACTAGAGCAGTGGTCTTAAAACTTTTTAATGTTGCACTAGAGGCATAGCCTTCTTCTTTCCTTGTTCCTGTCCATTTTCTATGATACTGGGGCAGACAATGTACAATATGCATGCATGTTTGTTTAGGTGACATGCTGCAATGATTGCGATGTAGGAGAAGAGCCCTCTGGGTAACACTCCTTTTAAATTCACGATACAGCAACGGGACCTCCTCCGACAGCTAAGTGAATGTGAAAGTAAACAAGGCAAAATACTGTGATTTTGTTTTCATGTGACTGCTGTTTAGAAGTCATGTGTGGATGTCAGTGGAGTGTAGAATTGTACTGAGCACTCTTAGAACCATCCACTCTATTCTGGATCTTGATCTTAGAGAGCTGACTGAGGTAGAAATAGCTCCTTAGAATTTGGGTTAGCAAAGTTCTAATTTACCTATTTAGTCAGGAAAATTCTGTTAACTTCCCCGTCTCAAAGGATTATCCAGTTTACCAAGTTGAATGCCCCACCCAAAATAACCCGTACATTGGTTTACAGTCAACTGTATTACACCAATATCAACTAAGCACCAGCAAGGAAACTTAGGGCCTGATTCATGGAAAGATAGCACCGCCTTTGCGTCATGTTTTGATGCAAAAGCGGCTTAAACTTACTAAATATATTTTGTAAGTTTACGCCACTTTTGCGTCAAAAAACGACACAAAGGTGGCGCTAAAATTCCATAAACCAGGTTCTAAATGTCTGATAATTGTCAGAACCCCTTAACTCCATTCTTTCTTTTTAACTTCACCGACTTGGGGGTTGTGAAGCTGGTGTAGTTTAAACAAATGTTAAGTTCAGAGATTTACAACTTTGCCTGCCCCTACTATGAAGGTTGTGGAAGTAGATAACATCTCTTTGTTAGGGTTGTGTATATAGGAGTGGGCCCCACATCTATTAACCTCTAAGGGAAGACTGTTCTGTATTAAGGTGCACATTTCAAAGTGATGTATGAGGCCTCCTTACAAGTATCCACAATTATTCTTGTTACAGATACATGTCCATTTTATCATGATAGGTAAAAATGCATTCATTATGATGTAGCATGCCTACTTACTCACCCTTTTCTCTCTCTTACTTTCCACTGTGTTTCTTCTTCCTTTATCTTTCCTCTTCTCTGCTGTCTTTTGTGTCAGGCTCTCTTCTGTTTTGTCCTTCTCAAACCAGTGGCTGTATCTTTCTTTCTTTCTTTCTTTCTTTCTTTCTTTCTTTCTTTCTTTCTTTCTTTCTTTCTTTCTTTCTTTCTTTCTTCCCTTGCCCTCAGCATTATCTCACCCAGTGCTTACGTCTCTGTCTTTCTCTCTAACTCTTGCTCATTTCTCTGCTCTTCCTCAGTGGAATGGCACTTGTGCTATGGGGCCTAGTGCATGCAATAAAATGGGCTCCCTTCCTACCAGTTGGGTGATAAAATAAAGCTATACCTTGGAAGCACTAGACAGCCTTCCACCCTTGTGCCACAGCACCCACTGCACCAGTATCAACTACACTCCTTCTATTCTGTGTTTGTTTCTTTTGTTTGTTGATAGTCATCTGTCTTTGCTCCTATTTCTTCAATATCCGTGTCTGTATCATGTCTCTCTCTTGCTTTTTTTCCTTTCTCTCAAGAGTCTTGCATAGCTTTTTCTCTTTAACTCCTTCCTCTCTAATGAAAAGAGCATTCACTACTTTCGGTCTCTTCACTATTGACCGGCTTTCTCTACTCTGTCACTTCCTTCTCGTTCCCTATTTACAATATTTCTTTTCTGACGTGTCTCTGTCTTGCCATTTCCCATCTAATGCGTACCTTTACCATCCTCATGCTCAGTGAATGACAGTGAAATGGGAGGGGCCTTTTTCGTGTTCAGTTTACTCGGTAGCAAACAATTAGGGGTGGGCACAGTTTCACTATGTGGTTAGGAGTGGTTAAAAAACTCTGCAAGCTCAGCACAATTCCGCTAGCAGATGGAATCGCTCAGTGCACCTGTTCATGTTATGTTTTTCATGTTCAGGAGCACGATGTGCGTTCTCGCGTTGAAAATATCATACAAATCCCACCAAGCAGTTTGGATGGGTGTGGACACTTTGTTTTCTCTGTCTTTCTGTGTGTGGCGCTGAACCTACCTTTAATCCACCTTAAATCTTTGCAATCCCCCTTTCCTAAATTACCCACCCCTCATTCTCCTTTATTTCTTCAGTGTGTGTCTTTGTGTTTGTGTATTTTATGTTTCTATCATTTTTTGAGATTTTTTGAATACTTTTATTTGGCTTTTCCCTTTACTTCTTTATTTTTTTCTTCCTTCCTTCTATTTCTTCCCCTTTCTTTTTTTGACCCCATGTCACTGCAGAGTAGCGCAGCAGAGGGAGTGGTGGCACCGATGAGGCTGCTAGCTGCTTACCTTGCAGGTGTCAGCACCGCCAAAAAGTGCAGCACCAAACCATTTTTACTGAGGCAGAGGTGGCAGCACTTGTGATTTTTGTGAAGCACAACCTCCCCTCCATACTGGCAGCAGGAAGCAGGCCTGGGAATGGTCATGCCCTTCAGGAATGTTGATTGCCATTGGGGGCGCCAGTAGATGCATTGGCACACTGGAGTTCAGCGCACCCAGGAGCAGCTGACCCGCCATTGGGTGGTCATAATGGACCCTGAGCAGGACCTCCAACGCAAAGACCGTCTCAACAGACCAGGTGGTGGCATCGCCATCCTACACAGGGACACCATTAAAGTCACCACCAGCTCCCAAGACACTATCGCCAACACTGAACACATGCTCTTCCTAATTCACATTAACAACAACTCCACCCTCAGAGGTACACTAATCTACAGACCACCAGGACCACGCCCTGCCTTCTGCGACACCATCGCCGACACCATCAGCTCGCACGCCCTCACCTCCACAGACTACATCCTCCGCAGTGATTTCAACTTTCACTTGGAGAACCTTCAAGACCACAACTCCACCTCCCTCATAGACAACCTCACCAACCTCGGACTCAAACAACTGGTCACCGCACCCACCCACTCAGCAGGACACACGCTCGACGCAATTTTCTCCTCAAGCCAACACATAGCCTACACCCACACCACCAAACTCCTCTGGACTGACCACTACTGCGTCCACTTCTCCTTCACCAAACCCCCCACACACCACTATCAACACACCACACCCTACTGTATGTGGGACAAGATCTCCACAGAACGCCTGAACTCCCAACTGGCTCACAACCTCCCCCCCACAACACCGACCCCAGCGCAGGAGCACACAACCTTTCTAAATGGATCACTACCTGCGCAGACACACTAGCCCCCCTCAGAAAACACATCGCCACCCGCAACATCAAGAACGCCCCATGGTTCACCTCCAAACTCAAAGACTCCAAGCGCAAATGCCGCCAAGCGGAGAAAATATGGTAACAAGAACCC
The DNA here is from genome assembly GCF_031143425.1 of Pleurodeles waltl. Taxonomy (NCBI): domain Eukaryota; kingdom Metazoa; phylum Chordata; class Amphibia; order Caudata; family Salamandridae; genus Pleurodeles; species Pleurodeles waltl. The sequence goes on from NC_090451.1 coordinate 368,664,418, forward strand.
TTGACAACCAACTTCTCCACCTTCAAAGCCACCATTCGCACCCATCACCAACTCATAGGCACCACCAAAAGAGATCACTACAAGACACGCCTTGACAACATCTCTCAAAACAGCAAAGAACTCTTCACCATCATTAAAGAGCTAGCCAAACCCGAAGCCAGCAACATAGACCCCACACACACACAGCCCCTATGTGACGTCCTCTCCAACCACTTCCACCACAAAATCCTGGACATCCACAACAGCTTCATACCACACACACCCACCACACACACCCCTCACTCACCCAACTCAACCCCCACTCACGACCCCCCACCGCACTCACCACCTGGGCCCCCACCACACACGAAGAAACTGAAAAAAACATGAACTCCATCCACTCCGGATCCCCCTCTGACCCCTGTCCATATCGCATCTACAACAGAGCCAGCCCAACCATCGCCCCCCTACTCGGCGACATAATCAACTCCTCTTTCAACTCCGCCACCTACCCAGACCCCTGAAAGCACGCAGAAATCACTGCTCTCCTAATAAAAAAAAAAGCCGACCCGGAGATCCTCTCTAACTATCGCCCCATCTCCCTCCTCCCTTTCCCCACCAAGGTTGCAGAGAAACTAGTCAACACCCACCTATCCCACTTCCTGGAAGAAAACAATACCCTTGACCCCTCACAATCCGGGTTCCGCAAGAACCACAGCACAGAAACCGTCCTCATCGCATGCACTGACGACATCAGGACCAAAGACGACAAAGGCAAGACCGTCACACTCATCCTCCTAGACCTTTCCGCAGCCTTTGACACTGTCTGCCACCACACACTCCACACACGCCTCCACAACATAGGAATTCACCACAAAGCCTTAGACTGGCTCACCTCCTTCCTCACGGACCGGACCCAGAGAGTCCGCCTTCCACCTTTCCACTCCACCGCTTCCAAGATCATCTGCGGAGTCCCCCAAGGGTCCTCCCTCAGCCCCACACTCTTCAACATTTGCATGATCCCCCAGCCAACATCCTCTGACCACACGTAATCACTATCCTCTCGTACGCAGATGACACCCAACTCATCCTCTCCCTCACCCACAACCCCACCAACGCCAAAACCAACCTACACGCTGCTCTCCTCGACACCGCCAACTGGATGACAACTAACCACCTCAAGCTTAACTCCAACAAAACTGAGATCATCATCTTTGCCCCCAACAAAACCATATGGAACGACTCCTGGTGGCCCACCGCCCTAGGCCCAGAACCCACCCTGGTAAACCACGCACGCAACCTCAGCATCATCCTGGACCCCTCCCTCTCCATGACACAACAAATCAATGCACTAACCTCCTCCTGCTTCCACACACTCTGCACTCTAAAAAAAACCTTCAACTGGATTCCCCCAGAGATCAAGAAGACAGTCACCAATGCACTCATCAGCAGCAGACTTGACTATGGCAACGCCCTTTATGCCGGCACCACAGTCAAACTCAAACGCAAACTCCAGAGAATCCAGAACACAGCTGCATGCCTCGCCCTTGGCCTCCCACTCCACGAACGAATCTCACCACACCTCAAATCTCTTCACTGGCTCCCCATTGACAAGAGAATAACTTTCAAGATCCTCATCCAGGCACACAAATCCCTCCACAACACCGGCCCGACCTACCTCAACGAAAGAGTGAACTTCCACACTCCCACTCGCAACCTCCGATGAGCCAACCTCGCACTAGCTACAGTCCCCCGCATCCATCGAACCACCACAGGAGGCAGGGCCTTCTCCTACCTCGCCCCCACAACCTGGAACTCCCTCCCCACCAACCTCCGCAAAACCAAAGACCTACTCTTCAGAAAAAACCTCAACACATGGCTGTTCGAAGAGTAACCCCCCCTCACCCTTCCGCCCCTCAACCCCCCCCCTCACTAGCGCCTTGAGACCCTCACGGGTGAGTAGCGCGCTCTATAATTTTTTTTTGATTGACCGGCTCGATCTGCTGGGCATGGAGGTGTCCAGGCTCGGTGAGCAAATAGTTCTTTATTTGTTGTGTGTGTTCCCCAATGCTACTTTTTTCAAATAGTACTGCTGCTGACTCTCAGAGGTAAATTAAGTTCATGTTACAACAAATATTATGTGATCCACTTTGAGCTAGCAGGTGCTCAGTCAGCACTTCATAATTTCACTCACCTGCATGCATTTGGGCTGATTATTTAGGAAGCCATGCAGACTGAGTCTCCTCCTGTCACCAAGAATAAGATAGTGGTGGTAGTAGTTAGTAATATCAGTGAGTTAGCATTCCCTTCTCTGTGCCTTTCTTTATATAGATTATGAAGTTCCTCCCAATCACAATCTCCTGCTGATGTGTACTGTCATAGTATGCATCTATGCATTGAAAAACAGGGAGACAAAGGTGGTTGAGAAGCAAAGATCATTTGTTGTAATTTGAATGCATTAGTAGTGGTACACAGTTTCAAATGTAGTTTAGGTTTAAGAAAACTGGGGTAGGGCTTAGGTATAGGAAATTAATAGGTCAACTCGAGTCGAATCCATACTAGTACTTTAGGCGATCAGATGTAGAAAAGTACAACATTACTGTGTTTGCCTTTGCTGGCCAAAATAATTTTTGAGAGATTAACTGTACCACTAACCAAGGTTTTATCTTCTTTATTTCTTACCTCAACACCCAAGAGAAAGAAGAGGGTAACATCTGAGGCAGGTCCAGGAGACAAGGGTGCCAGTGTCGCCAACAGTGCGGCAGCTGTTGGATCTTCTGGCCCTGGTAAGTCTTCCTATTATATTATTATGATTTCCCTAACTTTCACCTCTCCCCATTTTGAAGGATTTTCTTTTATTTTCATTGTGCCTGTCTACCTTTTTTGTACTTATTTTTGTTCTATCTAAGCTTTGTTCAATTCTGGTAGACACTGAATAGATGAGTGTATGGATGGATGAGTAGCTATATGAATGGCTGGATTGGAAATTATGAAAGACTGGATGAGAGGATGTGTAAAGCTTTAATGCTGGGTATCAAAGGGAGAATAGATGAATGAAAAGATGAATGGATTGCTGCTTGAATCAAGAAATGAGGGAGCTCTTCTGGATAGGCATATCTCTGTTCATCTGCTTCGCTTAGTTTGGATGGCTATGAAAGCTTTGGTTCAAAGTGGGGGGTATTTTAATTTTCTGCCTACTCCCCTAACTCACCGTAGATGTTAAGCAAGGAAGATATGTATCCTTCCACCCTTCATCATACCTACCTCCCCGTAAGCGACCCATAATACTATGATGTAACTGTAGGATGGTTCAATGCAGCAGTACAATATTGTTGTCTGTGCAATGTGCATCTGCTTCAGTTAATACAGCATTTACAAAGTTATCAATGCACTGGAAACTTAAAACAAGGTGTGTTTCCCTTCCTTTCCAGGGCCCACTCTGCCACCTCCTAGTACTTCAGTCCTTTATTCTTTCCAGCGCTCTGTTCCAGCCACACAAAAAGTTTGAAAACTCCCTTTTGGGATGCACCAAATTTATGTACAAGTGATTAATATTTTATGGTTTCCATAACTGATTCATTCCAGTTCAAAGATTACCCAGTTGACATTAGTCAACAACAGTGAGGCATATGTGGGTAACAGCCACATCAAATTTCAATGACCCTAGGGAACCAGCAAGGTACTGATACTGTGCCACTCTACTTTTTAAAAAATTGTTTGCACAGAGCACTGTTTATAATTAGTCATTTAAATTTTTCTTTCTTGTTCTAGCTACTCCTGGTGGACATCCTCCTACTCACCAGGAGATAGCAGCCTGGCTGTGGGGCAGAGGCTAGAGGCCATCTGCACTGAATATCAGTGGCTGATGGCTTTTCAAGAGGAGGAGGATGAGTCCCAGGCAGCTGCCAACATGCCCACCAGTCTGAGCTCCTCCAAGCAACCACTAGTGCCTCCAGCCCCTCTGCTGCACCATGAGCGTCGCCATGGCACCAGCATGCCCGCACCCCACCACTGTTGCCACCCCTCACGCTGAGACCGAAACGCTGATCTTTCTACAACACTTCGCATGCCTGGACCGCCAGGTGGCACACAAAGTGGCAACGCTCGATGATCTCCTGACCTGCGTGGCGAACGCCCACTTTTGTCCCTTTTTCAAATACATTTTTTGGTGAGTGGGGCACTTGCTGTGGATGGAGAGGGTGGGAAAGGGAGTTGAGACCAGGTTTGTTTCACTTTGGATTTTGTTTTTACTTTCTTTGGACATAGGATGGACTTTGGTTTGGAATAGAGGCGGTTTGTTTGTGGAGAGGATTGGGCCTGTTGTAGGTGGAAAGGATAGGTTTTCTACTTCTATTTTTTTAATAAGAAGGGGATCATTCATTTTACTTCATTTATACCTCAAATCTTTATATGGTGTTTTAGTTTGCACTGCTGTCTTTTAGGTATTTTAGTGTAGCCTGTTTTTAAATCTCCTAATAAAATTATATGCCAGTTACTTCTACCCTTGTTCTACTTCCCTCTGTAACCATACCACTGGGGGGGGGATTGCCAGTGCCTATTTTTCCTACAAATGCCTAGATACACACAAACATCTTGTTTAGTAGAAGTTAATTACTAACTAAACAAATTCACTTCAGTCCATAGTTCTTCTCTTACCTGAATAGACAAAGGAAGGGCTGCTACTTCAGTCTTCTTACTGCATTGTTTTTCCGAGGTGGCATCTTATTTTAAGGTAGTAGTAGTAACAGACTAGCGTGCTAACAGGGAAGGGACCCCTATGCGAACTCTAACTATAAGTTTAATCAAAGGGTTATCCATCATTGTCAACTAGATTGAAAGAAAACAGAGATTTTGTGGATATATTATATCATAACTTTAGAAAGATCGAGAACAGACTACCACGATGACAGTATGACACACAACAAAGATGACCTGATACAATAAAAACTATTAATATCAACCTCTTCTGAGCAATGGGGAGCTGGTAGTTAATGAAAACTAAACTTAGGAAATGACATCCTTTAGTCAGGGGAAGTGGGGTCAGAGTCAGGAGTGGTTGGTCAAGGCTAAATGTTTACACAACACACAACACAAGGTCTAAATGATGATGCTGATGAATGATACGTGGGTAGACAAATGGAGCCTGTGTCTGCTATTGCTCAGTTAATAGAAGATCATGCAGTGACTTGGTGTTGCTTTCATCACATCCACCCCAGCAAATGTGTGATCCATTTATGGTTTACAATTAAGTCACAGCTCAGTATAAATCAAATAGTCTGGGGGAAGAGTATTAGGTACTCAATGGATAGATGAGAAAGGGGATTTGGGGAAAGGTGTGACAATGATAATCACTACAGAAAAGAAACAACAACAATATTCATTGGGGCACTGAGCAGCATACCATCATTAATCTGTTGTGGAAGAAAATGTAGGAATGAGAATCACATGATTCAGTTAAATGCATTGCAAACAGTCCTTCAGCCTCGGTGGGACCCAGGATAGTATATCTCTAAATGTTCTGTATTCTAGGTTTGAGAAATACAAATATGATTGAAGTTAACCTACCCAGTTCCAAACATTACGATTGTTAAACTGAAAATGATACTGTATTATCAGATTGGGCAGTGTATCTCCATTCTTCTCGGAATGTCCGTTACTCTTGGGTGCCTGTCTGAACCTTTCCGACGCGTAAGCTGTTGTGCTGAGCTTTCACCAAGTTTTGTTCATGCAGGAGAGGACTAGGAGAAGGCCTGCATATTGAATAACAGTAGCTGTAGTATAGAGTAAAGGAGACAGACAGAAGTAAGCAAGGTATGCTTCATGAGGAGTCAGGAGTGTTCCTAGAAGACTCAGAGGTAAATTAAGAACATAGAGAGGAATTTCATGTTTGAACCAGCAATGCAACACACACAAACCCACCAGAATTTCCCAAATCAATGCACCTCTCGCCAGTCCACAGAGCTGAGTGTGTACTAGTGCTCAGCTTCTTCATCATCATCATGGTTTCCCTTTGAAGTCAATGACTTTCTCCTTGTAGCTTTTAAGGTAGTGCTACCCTGGGTCCTTCTATCCTCCTCCTCTTGATTCTCAGTAACTCCGTCCCAGTCCCAAACTGAGCGAGGTAGACATGTATAGTGAACTGCTGTTGAAGAACAAATACAGAAACAGAACTGGAGTATTTTATGTAGATTTATGGTTGGTAACTAAAGTGACTGATCTAGCCTCTGAAGAACCCGAAAAAAGGAGTGGACCCTGCAGGTAAATATTTCCAAGTTTGAAAGACCAATCATTTTCAATAAAAAATGATCACCCACCAGCCCCTAAACATTGCAAATCATCAAAATCAAGTTTATACATTTGTTGAACTCTCTCCCTCACTGTCTGCCACCACATACATCACCAATCATCACTCACAATACATCAATATATCATCACTTAGTGGTGCAATAGTTTGTAGTTACCGCTTCCAATCCAAGCACGGTAGTAGACAAATAATTGTATCTCCTCTTTGATGCTAGCAACACTGGAATTTGACATAGGCACTGGCAGTCTTTTAATCAGTGATCTTCTGGGGCAGCCCTGCTAGGTGATGCAGGCAGGCATTGTCTCCAATATCCCAAAGGGAATATGAGGCTTCTTCACTCTACACAACTCAAATCTGGCCATACATGTGGCTAGAAAATGGTGGGGCAGCACAAATCCAATCCAAACATAATGTTCCACTGTCTTTTTTTTTCCAAAGAAAGAAAGAAGTTCAACAAGAAATAATTTAAAAGTTCTATGGTGGAACTGGGACACTCAGTCTGGGAAGTAGAGTGTGTCCTCAAACTCAGATGATTCATTCAGAAGTTGGTCAGCTAACACACTTGATTCTGACCAATCATTCTCCTCATCCTCTTGTGGTGTTTCAGGAACGGTGTAATCAGGTGGTATGAAATGTTGATTAATTTTGATCATCATGGTCAATCTCACCACGCTCTGAGGTGAAAGACTGGTTCTTCTCACTGTAACAACTGTGCCAGCTGCACTGAATGCACTTAGCAGACACACTGGCTACAGGACAAGCCAGATCCTTTTTTGCGGGATGCTGAGCTCTGGCCATTGGTGCATCTTCCCATACAAATACCCCAATGGGTTTTGATCCATATACACCTCTTTTGGGTCCTCCAGATAATCCTGGAACAGCCTCTGAGTGGTCAATGGTGCTGCCACTTGCTTGACCTCTTTTGCCTTCACCTCCACACTGGACTTAAGACCTGCCACTTGAAACCAACCCAATGCAGAGGTTGGGTCAGATTCTTTGCTTGCTGTTGTTGCCTGTGTTCTCGTTGCTGGTGTTAGCTGCCCCTAATGAGACAATACTACCCTCTGTTGAAGTTGAAGGGGGCACCCCAGGACTGTAGAGTGTGAGTCTAAGTTCCAGCCGTTCTTCTTCCTTGTTTCCGGCTTTCTCAGCAATTCACCTCTTGTAGTTTGTAACAACCCCTGCAGAAAAAAGGAATAAAAGTGAGAAGTTTTTTTTAGCATGGATCAAGTAGGGTGGCACATATGTACTCTTTGGGTAAGATAATGTCATTTTGCAGCCTTGCATTACAAGTTGAGCGATAGCTTAAGCTTTCAACCAAGACATGGGCTTCTGTGTTTTCGTTCACACTTCAGAACGTGCACCTTTCAGACGCCTTCTTAAGCTGGTTCGGTAGCAGATGCAGTAACTGGATGGCTTAGCCCATCGTACTGTCCTCCTTGCTACCTTCCCATGTGAAAACCTCAAAAGAGAGCAGCATCGGTGTGAGGCATCTGACTAGTTCCATTTGTCCCCATCATTGGTCATAGCTTCCCCAACTGCTCAAACAGACATTGCAACAGATAATAGGTTGAATTCCTACACGTTGGCACCTCCTGTATCTGGGCTTTAGCTGTTACTCTATTCCCACACCGAATAATCCGCAAATGCATCCGGACTTTAAAAGAATGGCTGAAATGAGTGCAAATTCATCGGCAGGTGTTCAGTATATTGCTATGTCTTCTTTTTTAGAAAGTCTTTCACAACCAGGTCAATGCAGTGTGCCAGTGACCATGAAATAGCCTCCATTTGCCATAGCCTTGACTATGATTCTGCCATTGTCTGTGGCAACAAGTCCAATTTGGAGACTTCTGGGTTGCAGCCATTCAGATGCTTTGTTGTTAAATTAATCTAAGAGGTCGGCATCTGTATGCGATTTCTCCATGGTGAACATGGCTAGTGTTGCATGCCGCCGATCGGTCTTAAAACTTTCTTCACGGTGAAGACTTGTAGATAGCTTTTGCTTTACCCCTCAAAAGAGATCCAGCGTGCATAAATACACATGTAATCAGTCGTCTGACAACTGTTCCACATGTCTGTCATCAGGTGGATAGTGTGGACAACACTTTGCTGAAAAGCTTGTCCAGCCAATTGCAGCACGTCGTGATGCAGCACTAGAAAAGTAACTCTGGCAAAAAAGGTCAAACTTGGAACCTTATATTGCGGGGAGATAGTTGCCACAAATTCTAAGAATCCCACTCCTTCCACAAAAGAAAAATGGAGGAGGTTCAGCTGTAACATTTTTGCAAGCTTCCCATTGTACAAGGATGCCATTGTGTGGTTACTGTCATAGCATTCCTCCTTCCTAAACATGCCCGTAATAGTAGCCTGGATTTTCTTCTTTTCCGGGGCCACTGTGATTTAACTAGTTTTAGCTGATGTTTACCAGCTCTCCTCATCTTCACTACCATGACTACATTCAGCAATAATGTTAAGGTGTTCCTCCCACTGGATTGCATGATGGTTTTTTTTTTCATATGGGTCGTCCTTCAGCACCATACTGGGAACCAGGCTTACCTGGACCAACACTTACATGGCAAATAGAGCATATTGAAATGTTTTCATCCTGTTTTCTAATCATAAAAAGTCCCAAACTGGGGAGAAGTACTTTCTTACTAGGCCACTGCCAATGCCTGAAGAAGAACTGAAGGTAGATGGGTGTGTCAAGTGCCTCTCTGTATAGTGCATATTTCTACTGAGGTAGTGGTAATGCAGGTTTCAGCTGGGGCTTTACAAATATGGGAGATAGTGGTGCTACCTGTGCCACATCCCTCGGAGCAGGTTGGATAGTAATGTTTGACTCCTATGTGGCAGTTTCCATAATGACTAGCTCATCTTCGTCATCCTCTTCATCATCCCCTCCCATAATTCTAAGGCTTTCAGGAACTTTTATTTTCCCCTGCCTCTCCTGGCGTCTCCCAGACTCTGCCAGGGTCCAGTCCACATCCCTATCATCGTCATCAGAAGTGGTGCTTGGAGAAGGTGGTGGAGTACTACCCTTCCTTTTCTTTGCTAGAGATCTAGGAGTCAATGATTCTAAAAGAGGATATTGTTGCTCAGCAGGAAGCTTGGCCTCCTGTTCTGCTACAACTTTAGGAAGATCTACTATTGCTGGCTGCAACTGCTGTCCACTTTGCTCTGTTTCCTGAAACTATTGGGTACTACTTTGTGAAAGGGACACATCCAATTCAATGTCACTGCTCGTCATGCCATGATGGCAGTTGCTGCCTCACTGATAGACATGGTCTTGGGCTTAGGAGGATGGGGTGGTGCTGTTGTTACAGGAGTGCTGCTCCCAACCTTCCCGTCCACACCGGAGTGTTCCTCCCTGGAGGCTGGTGTGGAAGGTACACTTCTCCCAAAAAACATTGCAGATGGCATGCCACTGGTGGAAAGCTGCTTCTTCTCACTGACCACTTTCTTGGGAGCAACTTTTTTGAGGCCAACTTAAAGTTCTCAGTTGGCAGTGGCACTAAGCTGCACGAGCAGGAGGGATTGGAGGACTGAAATCAATGGTCAGGCCTTCTCTTTGGCAGTAATGCGCATGATGTCACTTGTTCTCTAGTGCACCAAAAAGAAGCCACGCATGAAAAACATGTAGTTGGTGAAACATGGCATTGTTGCAAGTTGAAATAGTACAGACAAATGCAAATTAGTGTGGTTGGTTCTTATGTGATAATTAACAATTTATCCTATCATTGTAGGGTCAAACCACACCACCACCGTACCTTAAAGTTTCATTACAAATCAAATAACACAACATGCAGATATAGCTCTTTGCTTGATCTGCATCTAATTTATAGGAGACGCTTGTGGTAGTTAGAGAGGTGCATGGGTAATTGGAATAATCCTTAAAAAACATATGGCCTTAAGATGGTCGAGGGGAAATGGAAGCCAGGGAGTCCTGAAGGAAATGGAATTTTACCAAAAGAAGCTAAATGCTGTATCGCGGCTGTGGGCCTATGGTGGATGGATCAAGGCAAAAAGCAACAAAAAATAAATTACAATAAAATATATATATTTTTTTTAAATAAAAAATAGAGAAAAAAACATGTAAAAAAATGAAAAAATAAAAATGAAGAAATTAAAATTACAAAAATGTTAAAAATATTTTTTTTAAATAATACAATAAAAGATTGAATTTTTAAAAAATCATTAATTGCCAGTGTATGACAAGAAGAAAGAAACCTGTTGTGAGGAAAGGAGGTGGAAAATAAGAAATGCAAAAAAAATGTAATAAATTAAGCACTGTTCATCAAAATCATATTCTTAGTATACACAGTCCATAAAGATCCCCAAGCACATTATTAAACTGGTATCACATCCATCCATAAAAGACTATGGCAAAGGCACACTGGCTGAATGTACAAAACGGCCACCAGCCACATGGTCAAACAACCATAGTGAGCAAGGAGGCATAGAGAACAAAGAACACATGCAAGCCTAAGTCAAAATCCCACTGGCTGGATGCACAAAACGTCACAAGCCACATGGTCAAACAACAGAAGAGAGCAAGGATGCATTGGGAATAACCCATTGAGGCCTATGGACAGAGACTACACAAAATAGCCCCTGACCATGTGGCATGCATGGAGAACAAAGACAAATGGTGGCAGTTGACAAACACATACATACACACAGGTCAGAAAGGGAGGAATGGTGGTAACACTGAAAAAACCCTAACATTAATTCAGCAATGCAAACACAAAAATTAACTGAGCTATAAAACTTTTACAATATCACACATCCTTCTATGTCATCAAATATTACCTTGCATACAGACGTTTTGCAGAAAAAAATGAAACAGACAACATTTTGATTTAACCCAATGCCACCCCTGCCCTAAATTAATTTTTAAAACCATATATTTCATGCACTGCAGACTAGTACTGTGTCTATTGGCTAGATGGCCCATTGGAGATCTAGGCTACATAGCAAAATAAATGAGCATTGCAAATTTAACAAGCGTGTAGAAAAGGTACTATACTATGGTAAACTGTTCCTTAACAAAACATGACGAATTAATGAAATGCAAAAAAAGTAACTAGGCCCCTACTTAAACTCCAGGCCACTCACCACAATGAAATTTAAAAACCAAATAAAACTACAAAGAAATACTGGTGAATGCCCTATCAAACAAAAACACCCTTTACTAGAGTTTTTGTGTGATATCACAAAAACAAAGTCCTTAGATCCAAAGGTACATATCCAGGAGACAAAGAAAGTGATCCTTTCACCTTGAAATGCAATTGAAAAGTGACCAGGAGATGGACAAAGCACTGAGAGGAGCCTGATGGACAGGAACAGGAAGTTGAAGTCTCTGGAGCACTTACTTCCTGTTAGAAAAAAAAAATTTAAAAAAGGATTCTCGAACTAAAAAAGAAATTGAACAGTCGTTAGAGAATAAAATCCAGTTAAAAAAACTATTTTTGAGTAGATTTAGCTGCTTTTTTAGTTGAAAATCTAGGTGAGGTGCATTCGCTGGAAGCCGCACTGCTCCACATAGCACAAAGTGCCAGAATTCTGAAAATGGAGCAGAGTTTTCCGCCAGGCCTACACAAAATATAACTTCTCAGCTTCGTTATTTTATGCTCCTAAAAGACACAGCCACAACAGCTGCTGTTGCTTTGTGCTTGTCTACTGCTTCAAGAAGAAACAGCAGAACTGTCAGGGGGACCCCTGCAAGAAATTTGGATCCTAAGTGCACCCCCCCCCCATCCTTTGGCCCACCGGTGCTGTGTAGCCATGAGATACGTCCTTGCTGGAGTCTGGCTGTTTGGGGGAGGGGAAAGTATGGTGCTGAAGATGCAGGTTGGTCACTGGGGTAGCACACATTATGAAGTCATCATGTCTTGAAAGTTAACTGTTTTGCAAATTAAAGTGCACACGTTACGTTGTAGAACGCCAGCTTTGAGTCTGCAAGGTATTCAAGTGGGAACAGGCTTTCCTCCATCGGCAAAACAGTGAGCACAGTTTTTAGTTGGCAGGGGTATCCTAATAATAGAGACAACATCCGGTCTGACTAAATTATGTGGAAAGGCAGTGATTGGAGAGTGTTGTTTTATTAAGCATCTGAGGTGGAGGTAGGGAATAGGCAATGCTGTTGACAATGTATTTCTTCAGTCACCGTGAACCTTTATTGTATCCAAAGCCAGAGATAGAGGACAGCTCATTTCTGTGATTCAGGGCCTGGTAACGAATAATGATTCAGTCATGAATTGATGTGAGATAGTGTTGTAGATTAGAAAGGGGTTAACGGTACATCATAAATCTATGTGGATGAGAAGACAGAACTTGTACACTTGTAATCCTGTACATCATAAATAAAAACTTCCATCATTACCCTCGCTACTTCTACCGCCATTGCCACCATTACACTTGATTACCACCATCTCTATCATTACCATCACTACTACTACCAACATTACCGACACCATAGCAGTTGCGAATGACATCGAAACGCTTTACCGCATGAAAGCCAGACCATTTTGCCAATGCTTCTCCTGTCTGCACATCCTCTACCAACCACTTCTCGCCTAGCACCTTGCCATGGCTGCAAAACAAGAGAGGTGCAATGTACCACGTCTCTGAACAGCCCTTGTCAGACACCCTCATTAACTGTTACTCTCACTGTATACCTTATCTGTGATTGCAGTAAAATTATTTAAAAAACAGAGAATGCTGAAAATACTAAGCGCACTAGCTATTTCGGTAAATCGGAATATTTACTTAATCAAGAGATGCGGTTGGGTTTTCTTGCCCATTTCAATGAGAACGCCTCACAAGAGATATTCCTCAATTGAGCAAAAGTAGCAATGTTCTAAATGTCCTCTGGTGAAATAAGTTTCCCCTCTCTTTTTATCTACTTTAAATAAAGGATCATTACTTTTTCATCAGCTTTGCATTTCAGCAATTAAATTGAAGGCTTTCAATTTAATTTAAAGTTTCTTGAAAATCCACTGCCTCCTAATGCAGTCCTGGGGATTCCATCTCACTGAAGGATTATCCAGATTGAGAGATGTAATCATTCTCTTAACCTTTTAATTACGGATTCCCGCTGTGCAGTGTAGGGTCCATTTCATTCCATTCTGGAAATATCAGAGAATCGCCTTGAATCAGTGTTGCCTTTTAACCAAGGCACATTAATGAATATCCCGTCTATAATTAATACAGTTAATGAATATTTATTGATGAACATCTGCCCACAGGCTGCAAATGGCAATAGTAGGATTAAGAAAAACACAGACCTAATTAATACAAGCAGTACGTGCAATTTAGATATGAAAAAGCCCCATACAGAGGAAGGGATGATAGTGCGAAAATATGAAGGCTGCTCCATGCATTCAAGCACCATGGACATAAATCGTTTCCCTAGACCATGCTCTGCTGAAATAGGTGACTAGTTCAACCGCACATCCCTCGTGCTTCCTTCATGTCTTCACCGAGTAAATAAACTTGCAAAGATGCTACAATCAAAAAATGGCAGGAGTACCGCCACCAACACAATACTCACTTGTGTTGCATTGCTTCGACAAGATCTCAGTCAAAGATGGACGTTACTGCTTCACAATGTTTGCGTTCTGTCAACACTAGTTTCAGGAATCATATGTCCCGGTGAAAAAAGAGGAGTTTGGAAACTTACATGAATACATGGCACATGCACCTTACTTGAAGAAATCAAACGGTCTAGAGCACATGTGCAAACGTCCTAACTGCACAGGAAAGTGTACGTGCCAGAGACTGTGGAGCATGAAACATAGAGCAATGGTTGCCACAAAGAGCAAAGGTTGCCACTCTGTGTTTTTTAACTGAACTATCCAGAACTCACGTGATAACTTACAAAGTTAATATCAGGAAGAGCAGAAAAGGCTGGAAATCCCTCCAGAGTGTCACTGTTCTCTGGACAGTGGCTTTGCATATGCAGAGAGCAGACTCCGCAAAACCATCTGAAGAATAAACTACATTTCACAGCAGGCCATTAACTCGAATGTAGCCTGAAGATGCAGTGGCAATCTTTGATAACTGAGAATAACTTTGGTTTTGGCCCATGGCATCCTTGGTAGGCAATCAGGATACAATGTTGATGCTGCCTGGACCTTTATGCAAAATGTATGAATTCCTTTACAAAAAAGCCACATGCTTCCTATTGATTTGGTATTGAAGGATGTTGGGAATATTGAGCAGTATTTCTGAAAAGTATGTTGTTTGGTGGAACAGAAATTCAAACTATTTAAACATTTGAAACGAGCTCTTCTAAAACCGTTGGTTTGTTTCCTCTTACTTAAAGGTTATAGTGTGGGGATAGTAGATAGCAGAGCTATAACTCATTCCCATAGAGAGTGCAAATAGATAAAGCCTAAATTTCAAGCTCCACATCAAAATACAGAGAGTTGATTACACACAGACATTCCTAAGGTTTATCTAATTACTGTTACAGTTAATTGCAGAAAGTTCACGGCAAGTTACTAAAGATATTGGTTTGCCATAAAATGTCCACTACATTCTGCAGCTCCCATTGACCAGCAGAAATGATGAGCCAGAGTAGTGGAGTTCAGTGTTTTTTTTCTCTCCTATCCTATTCCCCTTTCCACATTTGTACCACCATTTGTATATCCCTGCTTATGTGATCTTTGTTGAAGGAAGTGAGAGGCAGAAGAGTACATCACCACAGTTGTATTCCAAACACAAGGTTAGTGCTTCCTAACAGTTAACAAGTTTGTGAATGGGCTATAGACAAGGAATTTTCTTATAAATGGGCACCTGTTCTGTTTTGCATTTGTCAACAGACACACACTGGGAATCATGATACGGCCCTTCGCATAGCGACCTCAAAGACACAGGAGAACTTTTACATTGTGAATCTCAATTCTTTTATGGACTGAGATTAATTTAGGATTGTGGTTAAAGCTGTTGTTCAGTCAAATTGTGAAATCCAGGTGTTTTTAGGCTATCTCCAATAGCTATGTATGAGCAAGAAATTACACATAGTGTATAACGGCAAAAATAAATAGCACAGTTTAAAACCTACTGGAATTTACTATTTGGTGGGTGGATGAGCCCAGCCCTCTGTGAATACAAGCAACCATGCCAGCCATTGGTTAGAAGTCATGTTTTTTTTTTTAATCCACAATTTTGTTCATAGCGACCACAGATGTCCACATATGAGTTCTTCCCACTTGTTAGATCACAGTAAACAGCACCTCTATGCATTCTCATTACACTGCATGTAATGATGGTTTTCCTTTGTGGCTTTTCACAATGGATTAGATGTAAATCCTTAAAGAGGGCCACCGGGTCCAAAATAATTGATCACCAGTTTGAACAAGACCATTTTGTCTTTCAAATTAAGGCATTCAGCCTTGTTCCTCTGCATGGTACTGGAATTCTTCAGTTTCCGGCAATATTCATATAATGTATACCAGGGTGTACTTTATCCCAAAAGGGGCCAGGATAGGGATAACCTGACCTCTTTGCTCTTTTGCTGGGGTCCCAGAGGGAAATCACAGAGCTACAAAGCATTCTGTGCTGTGTCCAGACTATGACATTCAACCCACAGATTTTGAAGGGAAAAATATTTCAATGTTCTATCACTAGGAATGTTTAACAGTCAAAACTCTGGAAAATAGACAGACACCCTGTCATGCAATACTAGGATTTGAATGTTCAGACTACTGAATGACAGTCCAAGAGCTTTACTGTTAGGCCAGAAGTGACCATGGTCTACTGTCTATCAAAAGTAACTATAACATTCTTACCAAACATCTTGCTAGTATGTCTCTTTGAAGTCATTGTATGGAGAGACAATTGCAATCACAATTTCTCTCTCCCATCCCATTATGGGATAAAAAAGAGAGAGAGTGTGACAGGACCACGGAGGTAGCCTAAAGGCCCTTGTGATCCTAGCCGGCTCCCTGCATCCTGCTGGCATTGCTCCCACAAGCAGGGAGCTGCTTTAAATAGCAACTCCCTCCTTGCAGAAGCAATGTTTTCATCGCTTTCCCTGCCTGCAAATATGCAGGCAGGGAAACAGATGAAAACTGCACTCTCTGAAAGTGAGAGCTGTTTGACAGCTACACGCCCCTGCATTACATTTTATTAAAGCCCCGGGGAGGTGGTGGTCCCCGGGGGTTGCGGGGGTTGTGTGCTCCTGCGTTATATTTCATTAATGCCCCTGGGAGGTGGTGGTCGTGGCCCCCTCACATTATATTTCATTAAGGCCGTGGGGAGGTGGCGGTCCCCAGGGCATCAAAATGCCCTAGGAGGGGGGGCTCCGTGTGCACCCTCCTTTATTTCAAAATGTCCCCGGGAGCAGGCTCACCAGAGGGATTCATAAAAAACAAGCCCAGGAGCCCACGCTTGTTTTTAAAAATATTTTGCTGTGAATTTGGGACATCGTCTCAAATTTGCTGCAATTTTTTTAAGTGCTTTTTTGCCCTGAGGGGATCCCTCTGGGACCGCAGCACCAGAGCTAAGGGGTCAGGGTGTCCCTACCCTGGCCCCTGCTATTATTTTTTATCTTTTTTTCTAGGACTCTGTTGTAGCCGAGTCCCAAGATGGCTGTTAACACTTCCTGGGTGAAGTGTTGGCAGGCAATCAGAGCTGTGCATTTCCCTGCACGAGTTCTTTATTATCTGTGAAGCTGTCGCAACCGCAGATATACAAATTTGGATATCCTTTAATATCTCTTAAACTACTGGACAGATGCACACCAAATAATAGAAAAGGCATTCTGCGGACCAAAATCTACCTTTCTGACAAATTTGGTGCAATTCCGTCCAGGGGCTCAGGCTGCAGGCGTGTCTAAAGATGTCTAAGGGAAATTAACATGGGGAATGCAACTTTTTTGCCCCCCCTTTTTCCCAGCCCCCTCTCCCCCCTCCCCCCAATGGATGGATCACCCGAATCTGCCCATGCGCAACAAGAATCACAGGCATAATTTTTGGGGTGGAAAGTTCATGAAAATTCATCAAGCTGTGGCAAAGATATAGCAGTCGTGGCTCGCTGCACTAACAAGGGGCAGGGCGGGTGTGGCATTTAATAAATACTTTTTTTTTTTTAAAGTACCTGATCCGCCGACCCGCGCCGCTCCCCTTTCCATAGTCGCTGCAGGAACAGGTTCCCAAGCCGCCCTGGTGCCAATCCTGACGCTGCTCAGAGTGCTCCCAGGCAGACTGGGAGACTTTGCATGCTCTCTCCAGCCTGGCAACACAGTGTCGGGCTGGAGAGAACCCACTGCGCATGTGTGTTTGGCTGGCCCAAACAGAGGAGCCACCCCTGAGATATGGAGAAGTCAAAAAAACACTTTTTCTATGGAAACATGGTTCTAACTGTAACTACCTACTGGTGACCGTTATATGTATGCCAGATATATAAGGTCAGACCTATTAGCTTTGTAATGCTTATTTTATTTAACTCTTCGATCGTACTCGTACACAGAATCTCTGTGTATTAGGAGGAGCAGTAAGCATATCAGAGCACGACTGTGGTTGGGAGGATAAACCTAGCATTATTAGTTAATATGAACAGTGGAGGTCATATATGACAACAATATAAATTATGTGACCGGAAGGGTTGGTCAGCAGATTAATGCTCATTCGAGTCTTCTTCCAAAAGCATCCAGTCTGAGCCTTCTCAGCGTCGAAGATATTGTTCAAAACAGAAACAAAAAATCCCAGAAATAACTAGGAGCGGGAACTGACCCTGTGGCCTCTTCCGCTTATCCGACACTGCTGGTTGTATTTTCTCTCACTTGTCATTTAGGCCCACAGGAACAGCGTGGCTGCTTGCAATACAAGAATGAGCTTGCTTTTTTTCCATTCTCAAGCAATTCATTTCCTGTGATGGGGAAATGTGGTACACTCGACATCTTCACCACAGCTGCAACTCCAACAGCTGCATATATTACATCTTATCTGTATTCAGCAGCAAAGGTATTGCTGGGGAGAGCGTGACTGCTTCTATGCAGCTGGACCTCAGAATAATTTGATTTCGATATAATTTGCAAGATGCTCTTGGGGGAACGAAGGAGACCTTATCAGAGTGATATTTTATATTTTATATTTTCAACACATCTGAGCTAACTTTGGCAGGTAATTTGTTGACGGTGTGTAAGTATGTAACCTAGGAGTCAGTTCAGGAAACGCTTTCCAAGCGCACACTGGGTTTTCAAATCAGATCTTTAGAATACACTTGATGAAGCAGAAAATGAAGGTTTTACATTTATTAATGCGTAAACGTAGTGTGAAATAATCATGTGTGACTTTAACCGAACTAATAAAGATTGTACGGGGACAAAATGTGCCCTCAGAATAGTTTGCCAACGGGGACAAAATGTGCCCTCAGAATAGTTTGCCAACATTTATACGTGTGCTTTATATAACGTGATGTATTAGAATTGCACTAATCCGACATAATCGTAAACGTGTGCTATGATTTGCTTGTTTGAAATGCTTTAGCTTAGCATGACTTTAGCGGAGGCTTTGGCCTAGTTGCCTGGTCTCACGGTTTAGATGCTCGTATTTTTCCACGGTGCTAATAAACGTGTATTTTTGCTTGAAGCTGTATTTTTCCACAGAAACCGTTCACATGCTTATCTTAAGGTTTCGTGCCAGCCTGGCATATTTTCTCTTTACTCCAAGGTCGATCTGCAGGTGCGGACAATGGAAGCTCTGAAAGTGAGTTAATTGGCATAAAATGTTGCAACTTGCGTACCCATCTCCAAGGATAATGTATGCTTAAGTAAAAGCTTGAGAACTGTCGTTTTTGATTGGACAATTTGAAGCTAACCTATGAACCCTCCAATGGAAGACCCTACTGGATCTGAACTATTGGCTATAAAAACCAGGTGCACGAGAAGAAGGTAGCCATTACGCGCTATGATTGCCATTGCGCTATCATTTGCCATTTGGACATCCCGCCATTTTGTAGACTTCGTAGCTATTATGGCCCACTTTGCTGCGACGCCATTTTGAAAGAGACTTTGATGCTTTCTCTAATCGAGAGAAATAGACTTTAATGATTCTTGCCCTAGAGACTTTAACTTTGATTTGTCCCTTTGCATGAAGTAGTAGTTTTACCTTGCCGCCGTGAGGCAATTGCCCCGTCCACTCTTGCCCCTTTGCCCCGTCCCATGCTGATCGAAACAGTACCCATGATGACCGAAGAACGGTACCTGTGAGATGAAGACTTCCTTGTATGCTGATCGTAATTGGTAAATATGAAAGGAAATTGTAAAATTGCATTGTGTTTCTTTTAGGTAACCAACTGCTGATTTTGATAAGAGCCCTAGTTAGGAGTTTTTCTAAATTAATGTTGCTAAATTGTTTTTGCATGAAGTCCCACATGCCGATGCTAATTTGAGGTTAGACGAGGATTCCATATATCGCACGATGCAATTTGAGATCTTGTTATGCTGACTAAATGTATGCAATTAGTTCATTACAGATTATCGTATTAGTGATTTGCATTGCTATTATCGAATGCCTTGTGATTCAAATGCTACATAGATTGCACTTGTTTCGCCGTTATGGACAGCTATTAATGTTCATATATGTTTATCATTTGGTGTTGAGACACATCTATATTGTGCTAGCTTTGTTAATATAGGGAAATAAATTCACTAACTTTGAATAAACTGGTGTGGTTATTCCTGACTGAAAGGTCAGGGTTCGCCGAAATGTATTCTGGATTAATTGTCAAGTGTTATGTTGATCAAGGTATTGCTTATGTTCGTTATTGATTATTGATTAGAGGGAGTTGACCGATATAGAGTACAGAGAGTTCCCACTAAGTCAAAAGATTCATCGGCCTAAAGAGCGTCCGAAAACAGGTAAAATTATTAGTACGGACCGCTCTATCAGTAGATGGTAGCAGAGGACGGTTCCGTCTTTTGGGACCCTGTACTCCTAGAGTACATGGTGTTGAACTAACGATTACGCATTTTGAGACCCCACTTGACAAGTTGAATTAGATTTTTCTTGGATAAAACAGATTGACAGAATGATGATGGGCTAGGTCCACCGCGACTTTCCCGGGATCTCGCAGCTTGCGAATGGAGAGAACGGAGGTGTGGAATCAGCGTTGGCGGTACTAGTGATGGTATGAGTGAAGTTAGGGTTTTGCGCTTGCACAGCTTATTGCCGCAAGGTGTGTGAAAAGGTTGCGAGGATTTTTTTTTTTTCTTTTTAGAGGATAGCGGAGGTGCGACTCCGAGTGTAGAAGTAGAGAAGTCGTCGAACTTCATAGAAATAGCGGAGGTGCGACTCCGAGTGTGAGAGTAGGGAAGTCGTCGAACTTCATGTGCGTGTGGCGCTTTGTGCATAAAAAAAGGTCCACGTGGTTGTTGTTGTTGAGACGGGCCCTGCGAGGTCAAGAGACTCCGGAGTATGTTGATCCATGTTGTGGTCTGGGCGGTTTAGTAGGTTGATCGGGCGTGGTCAACGAGTCGGTACGTGTGTTAGGGAGTGAAAGAAACTTCGACTTCGGGCTTTGACAAGATTCTAAGTGCACTAGAATAGATCATTGACAAGTTGAGAGTAGGTCTGCAGGTCAGATTTGCTTGCGAACGTAGGGACCGAGAAAGACGGAATAGCGGCCGAGGCTAGTGAAAGGTCCCTAAGGTCCTGAAGCGATTGTGTTACCCTTCCTGTAGTAAACCGACAGATCTGTTTTATTTCTTTTGGTAGCTCGTGATACATGCAAAGGTTGTTACGAGAGGAGCTGAGTGAAGGAGGACGAGCCGCGAGGCTTTGTCAGCCGCAGTGTGTGTGAGTGTGACGTCACTAGGAGCCGCGCTGGGATAGGTTGGTTGCAGAGAAGGGTCGCGCACGGATTGGACGCAGTCCGTGGGGCTCGATTGGAAGGGGAAAGGCAGGTGAAGAGTATTCCGGGAATTAAAGTCACCTATTGATTACAAACTTTGTGAAATAAAAGACGAGAAAATGAAATTCTTTAAAGCATTCAGGAGCGCGATGAAGGGGGAGTCTTACATTAAAGCGAGCGTAGGAGAGGAAACGCCACCTGAGGGTACACCAGCTTACATTGTAATGGAAGAGAAGGGGGTAGCTCCGTGCCTTTGGTTAAAGCAATGGCACAAGTTGACAGAGAAACATGGGAGCGTAGCGTTCCCGATACATGGGACATTCAATATAAGGATCCTAGAGAATTTGAGATTCACGATGTACGATATGAAGGTGCCTCCAAGGCCAGCCCAGTTTGAGGCTCTAGCGATTTGGGAACTAATGGCCAGACAGCAACAGCAGAAGAAGTTTGAGACCAGGATGAGAAAGGTAGAAAAGACACTAGCGGATGCTAGGTGGGATAATGCACAGAAGGTGTGGAGGTCAGATGTATTGCAGGGGATAAAATTGTTTCCCGCAATTACTAAAGAAGAAGAGGAGACAGGTAAGAAAGCTACCTGTAAGACGGACAGGAAGTGTTCCAAGGATAGAGAGGACGAGGAAAAGTTGAGAAGAGAAGAGGAGTTAGAGGATGAGGAGTTAATAATGCAATTGCTGAACGACCGTCCACCACCTTATGCGGAGAATGGACAAGGTCCAAGTACCAGTTCTGCCCCTCCGGCACCGGTACAGAACAGTGAAACCCAGAGTTCAGGAGCGTCATCGGGATCTAAGGACTCGAGTTTATTGTTCACCCCGCAGATACCGCAAGTTAGGAGAATATATCCAGATGTGCCCATGTTGAAACCAGCAGAAAATTATCAGCCGCAGATGCCAGGGTACTTCAACAGTGATAACAGTGCAGGAATGATTCTAGATCCAACCGTAAGGGGAGTACAGAATGGTCACAACCAGACATTGACACAAGCTGAATCAACTCAGTTTTTGATGCCTCAAAAGCAGATACAAGGGGGAAACGCACATGCTCAAATGACGGGGAGTCCGATGGGCATGCCGGCAATGATGACCCATGGTGTGGGAATGAACATGCCTCAGAACATGGGAAATGGACAGAACCCAGACGCGATATCACTACCCATTACTGTAGGTCCACCGGTACCTTTGTACAGTCAGCCTAACTTAGGTATGAGCGGTCAGGGACCAATGCTGCAGAATGGGACAGAAAGGAGGTGCATAGAGAACACTCCAGGGATAACTCCTATAGCGGCTCAGCCAACTGGATCTGGGTCCTTGATGGAGTTTAGTCCCATATGTGCTCAGTCAACACTGGTGAGGTCGAGCCCCCCACTGATAATACCTCTAACATCGAACACTGAAAAGTTGCCGCAACCATCAATGGCAGTCGATGTGAATGCTACACTGATGGGGTTGAATGCGCAACAGCTGACACAGTGGTTCAACAGTTTAAATTCCACACAAAGTTCAGCCAGTGGGAAAGGAGAAGACTATATGAATAGGGTCAGGTTGAACATGGAAGCACAAGAATTGGTGGAAGGGGCTATGGGTGTGAATAGGTTGGAGTCCTACACAGAAGAAGAGCTGAGGTATCTATGTCCCAGGATTACGAAGGAAGTGAATAAGGTGCATAAGAGCTTGCAGGAAGCAGCTGACAGAAACGGGGTTGACATAGACAAGACAAAACACTTGAGCAGAAGCTACAGGTTGGATTTTGGGGCCACAGATTTTGAACACATGAGGTCAGCAGGCATGAAGGCACACCTTAGAGAATTGCTGCAGAGTGCCCAAGTGTGGAGGTGCTTAGACAAGTGGGAAAGCAGGTGGGTAAAGAGAAAGGAAAAGAGGAGGGACAGTGCTACAGAGCATAATGAGAAAAGACCACAAAGCACCGAGACAGTAACCATGTTACCAATGAGGGAGACAGCAGGGGGAAAATTAATACATGTACCATGGCACAGAAGTGACATTCAGTCTTTTACGGATAATTTTCCCAAACTGAGAGAGAAGGCGATTGAATGGTACCAGCAGACTGACAGGTTTGTGAAGCTTGCAAAATGTCTCTGGGAAGACCTGAATACTCTCTTTGAGATTGTGGTTCCGGCAGACTTGTGGGAGGATTGCAAAAGAGCTGTAGGTTGGCCGACAAGTGAACCAGAAAGAGACAGGGAGACGGGTGCACCATCACCTATGGTGATGAGCTTGTACTATAAGGTGATTGAGCATTTGAAGACTAAGGTACCCGCGAAAAATGTGGATTGGCAGAAGATTGATCGAACTGCCCAAGAGACTAAAGAATCGATTCATAGTTACTATGAGAGGTTGTTGAAGGCGTTCAAGAACTACAGTGGCACGGAAACAATAGAGGCGAAGGACATGCTTCATTTTGTGTTTCGATTTGTGGAAGGGCTGAGACCAGAGATAAGTCAGATGATAAAGTCGCATTTGATTTGCTGGCAGTCGAAACCGATTGATGAGGTGTTGAATTATGCGAAATACTGTAGTGACGAAATTGAAGTGAAACAGAAAAAGCTGAAAGAGAAGGTGATGATGATGCAGCTTAAAGCAGCTCAGACAGGTCTGCAAGGTTTGCAAGGGATGCAAGGGTTCCAACAGCAGGTACCGCAACCGCAGCCGCAGTTGCAGGGAAACATGGCGTTTCAGCCACAGGCCAGAGGCAGAGGCAGAGGAGGTTTTGTGAATAATGGTCCGGATTTGAACACTGTTGTGACGGGTGTGCAGGCAATGAAGAAGGTGATGCCGTGTCACGTGTGCGGAATCGTAGGTCATTGGAAACGCGAGTGCCCGATGGTGGTGCAGGAAGGTGCAGGTGCAGGTGTAGGTGTTGGTCAGCAAAACAATGATGTCAATGCAATTCAGACAATGAGGGGACCGAAAATGAGAGGTCCAAACCCAAATTTTCAGACTGTAAATCAGTTGCAGGGATTGCAACCTATGCAGCCGCAGCAGATGCAGATGCCCCGTATGCAGATGACGCAAATGCAGCCAATGCAACAGCAGTTACCTATGGTACCTAATCAGCAAATGCAAATACCCTTGGCACCAATGAGTCAGCAGCAAGTGATGGTTCCTCCACAGGTCTCGGGTCAGGTAATGAGTACAAATGGCACCGTACAACAGTTCCCACTACACAGTGAGAGTGGAATAAACAATGTATGGGAGAGTGAAAGTTCAGAAGAAGAAGGA
Source organism: Pleurodeles waltl (assembly GCF_031143425.1). NCBI lineage: Eukaryota > Metazoa > Chordata > Amphibia > Caudata > Salamandridae > Pleurodeles > Pleurodeles waltl. The sequence goes on from NC_090451.1 coordinate 368,688,820, forward strand.
GATTGTGTGCTTGCAGCATCCTTGGAAGTTGATCAAAAGGGTCCGTACGTAGAGGGAAGAGTAATGGGTCATCGTGTCTCGTTCTTGGTTGACACGGGAGCCACACGTTCAACTGTTAAGAGCAGTGAAGTACCAAATTTGCCACTCTCAGGGAGGACAGTTCAAGTGGTGGGAGTAGCGAACAGGCACCTGACGAACCCAATAACAGATCCGGTACCAGTCAGCATCGGTAACTATCAAGGGGTACATCAGTTTGTGGTATGTGACTCAAGCCCGATAGCGCTGTTAGGGAGAGACCTATTGTGCAAATTGGGTTGTTCGATCATGTGTTCGAACGAAGGAATAACAATACAGACGAGCAGTGATGGGGAAGAAGAGACAGTGTAGAGGGGGATGAGATGGAAACTGTCGATGAAGAGTATCCTCTGATTTGTCTTTTCCCGATGATAACTGAAGAAGACATCCCAGCTGAGTTACGGGAAACAGTCGGAAAGGAAGTGTGGGACATGACAGGGAAAGAGGTGGGATTGATGAAGGGAGTGGAACCAGTGAAAGTGACTGTAAAGCCCAATGCAATCTTTCCCCAGACCCCACAGTACCACATGGCACAAGACACCCTCATGAAAGTTGCCCAACTCATTGACGAATTTGTAAAACACGGGGTACTGAAAGAAGTGTTAAGCAGTCCAAGTAATTCACCAATAATGGGACTAATAAAGCCAAGTGGAAAGGTCCGACTTGTGCAGGACTTGAGAAAAATAAATGACATCATAGTCAAATGCTGCCCAGTAGTACCGAATCCAGCTGTGATAATGTTCCAGGTCCCTTGCGATGCCGAGTGGTTCTCAGTCATCGATTTGTCACAAGCGTTCTTCTCGGTGCCTCTTCATGAGGACAGCCAATTCCTCTTTTGTTTTAAATTCCTAGACAGAGTGTACAGTTGGTGTCGAATTCCTCAAGGGTTTTCTGAGTCACCGTCAATCTTCAATCAGATCCTAAAGAAAGACCTGGAAGCATTAGAATTGCCATTCGAGTCAACCCTAGTACAGTACATTGATGACTTACTGGTTGCATCAAAGACCGAAAGTGGCTGCACAGCCGATACCATTGCTCTGTTGAACCATTGGGGAAGGAATGGACACAAGGTATCTCCTTCCAAATTACAGTTCTGTCAGAAGAAAGTGAAATACTTGGGTCACCAGATAGAGAAAGGGTCAAGGAGAATAATGAAGGAAAGAATAACGAGTATACTCCAAATGAGTCCACCAAAGACAAGGAAGGAGGTGAGGAAGTTTTTGGGAATGGTGGGCTATTGTCGCCAGTGGATTCCCAACTTCTCGACCCTAGCAAAGCCTTTACTGAAGTTGACCCGAAGGATGCCTTGGATGAAATTGAGCTGAAAGGAGATGAGATGGATGCTTTTGTTGAACTGAAAGAATGCATGTGCAGGGCTCCAGCTTTAGGTATGCCTGATTACACAAAGCCTTTCACATTGTTTTGTCATGAACGTGATGCATGTTCTTTGTCTGTCTTGACCCAAGCCCATGGTGGCGTAAACAGACCAGTAGCGTATTTTTCAGCTACTTTGGATCCGGTCGCAGCAGCACTCCCAGGGAGTTTGCGCGCCGTAGCAGCAGTTGGTATCAGCCTCACTCAGAGTGAAGGAATAGTGATGGGGCACCCAGTAACAGTCATGGTCCCTCATTCAGTTGAGATACTTTTGACCCGCTCCCGAACGCAACACATGACTGGAGCAAGACTCACAAGGTATGAAACGATAATTCTGGGCTCACCGAATGTGCAGCTGAAAAGGTGCACTACGTTGAATCCAGCAACGTTGCTCCCTGGAGAAAATGCTGAAATTGAGAACGCTGAAGACGTCGAGCATGACTGCCTTCAGGTGACTGAATTTTGCACAAAACCCCGACCGGACATTAAAGATACTAAGCTTGATGAAAATGACCAAATTCTTTTTGTTGATGGTTCATGTCTAAGAGACGGGATGGGGATTTTGAAAGCAGGATATGCTGTATGTACTGTAACAGGGGTCTTGGAAGCGGGATGGCTTCAAGGAGTCTATTCTGCACAAGTAGCAGAACTTGTAGCCCTTACAAGAGCATGTCAACTGTCTGCATTGATGAAAGTCACCATTTACACTGATAGTCAATACGGGTTTGGGATTGTGCACGACTTTGGACAACTATGGTCACAGAGAGGTTTCCTGACTTCTTCAGGATCCCCAGTGAAGAACGGGGAAAGGATAAGGGAATTGTTACACGCCATTCAAGTGCCAGCCGAAGTTGCAGTGGTAAAGTGTAGTGCTCACACGAAAGGACAGGACTATGTTTCTCTGGGAAATGCATATGCGGATCAAGTCGCAAGATTTTGTGCTTTGAACTGTATATTACTCTGGGATGATTGGAATACGATAAGTGAGCCAGAACTCGAACCAGCTGAAGCATTTGCCTTGAAGGTCGTAGATACGATAGATGAACTAAAAGCACTGCAGAATAACGTCAGGGAAGATGAGAGAGATTCCTGGATTAAATCACAATGTATAAAGAGCCAAGACGAGTTATGGGTTTCACATGAGGGAAAATTTGTTTTGCCAAATAGTCTCTTATCACAGCTTGCGCGGTTCTATCATGGGCAAGCTCACCTAGGGAGAGATGCCATGATATGATTGTTCAAAACTGATTGGTTTAACCCCAGATTTCGTCAAGCTGCAGAAGCAGTTTGCCATCGATGTGTCACTTGCCAGCAGATGAACCCAGGAAAGGGAACAGTTGTGAACGCGAGCCACATTGGTAGGGCAAGCGGGCCTTTTAGTCGTATGCAGATGGACTTCATTGAGATGCCTGTGCATGGAGGTCTGAGATATGTGTTGGTGATTGTGTGCATTTTTAGTCACTGGATTGAGGCATACCCCACACGTAGAAATGACAGCCTTACAGTTGCAAAGCTATTGTTGAGGGAGTTGATACCACGTTTCGGATTCCCGATCTCTTTAGAATCAGATAGGGGAAGTCACTTCAATAACGAGGTGATAAAGTTACTTTGCGAAGCGCTGAACATTGAGCAAAAGCTGCATTGTAGCTATCGCCCTGAAGCCTCAGGACTGGTGGAGCAAATGAATGGTACACTGAAATCAAGGATGGTGAAAATATGTGCATCGACAAATTTGAAATGGCCTGACGCATTGCCCTTAGTGCTAATGTCAATGAGAAACACCCCTGATAGAAAGACTGGATTGTCTCCGCACGAAATTCTCATGGGCAGGGCTATGAGACTTCCTGCAGTTCCCGCAAACGCGCTTTTGAATATTACAGATGATATGGTGTTAGACTACTGCAAGGGTCTGGCTGACGTGGTTCGCTCTTTCTCTCACCAGGTGGAAGCGACCACCTTGCCACCGATCTAAGGTCCAGGACACGCACTGAAAGCAGGTGACTGGGTCGTGGTAAAGAAGCACGTGAGAAAGTTGTGTCTGGAACCCCGTTGGAAAGGCCCTTTCCAAGTGATCCTGACGACAACTACCGCTGTGAAGTGTGCGGGGGTTCCCAACTGGATTCACGCCAGTCACACAAAGAAGGTGTTGTGTCCCACAGATGAGGAAGTTGAAGCGCTGAAACTACCAGTGCCTGACAAAGCAGTGCTGAGTGCTGAGACAGAGCAAAACCGAACTGAAGGCGAACGGGCAGGAACGGGAGAGAGAGAGATATTCTCTGAGGACGAAGAGACCAACTCGCTTGGGGGAGACCAAGGAGAAAGTTCAGACAGCGACGAAGCAGCTGAAGGTGACAGAGAACCTGAAGCAGCTGAGGGTAGCAAAGAGCCTGAAGCAGCTGAAGGTGACAAGGAACCTGAAGCAGCTGAAAGTGATAAAGAGCCTGAAGGAAGTAACGGTGACGAAGGGCTCGAAAAAGGTGAGAAAGCAGGAGAGCCTGATCAGAGGAGGGCTTTCCCAGAAGCAGACGATACAGAAAAGGAAAAAGAGAACGTGATTGATTCCCCAGGAGAAGGAGGGGACAAGGCAGAACAGAACGAAAAAGTTCAAGCTTCCACAGAAAAGACAGCAGGTCCATCAAATGGACACGGTGCAAGAAGAAGACTAAGTATATCACCAATAAAAGAAAGAACTAAAGAAAGTTTGGACGACGGAGAAAGGCCAAAAGTGAAAGAGAAAAGAAAGGAAGTAACTGTTGTGGAACAATCCTCAAGTGAAGAAAAGGACTTGACAAAAGAGGAAAGTACCAGCGAAGCAGAATTCAAAAGAGAAGCAAAATTGAAAAGGAAAAGGATACCAAACAGGAGATATTCAGGTCCTGAATGGGCATATGTAGTCAATGACGATTGGACTGACGAGTTTGTATCTCTAAGCATCGAGAACGAAGAAGAAGAAGAGATACCAATAGAAAAGAAAAGTTTTATGGACTCTGTCGATTGAAAGGGCGATAAATGACATTGCTTGCTACAATATAACGTGAAAAAAAAATACGGATGAGACACTTGCTAAACCGATAAAGAACAAATGCTGCTAACCGATAAGTGACTGGCCTCCTGAAGAAGACGGTGTGAACATTGCGCTCGTTCAGCTTTGTAACTGAATTGCTAAATAGTTTCTTTATAGGTGCTTCCAGCTCTCTGATTCTATACAGATAATGACGCAAAATAATAGAAAGAAATATTGTAAATATGTGTGTATAGGCTTGATAATTGCATGCGTACTAATAATAATGGCAATAGTGCTTGGAAGGCATGGAAAGGGTGAGGATGAGAGAATAGATGCTTCTACTATTGCTCCTGTTACTGTCACTGAACTAACCGCATTGAAAAGATTAGAAATAGATGAGAGGCTCTTGCATGATAAGAAAGAGCTTTCGTATAACGTTTTCTATCGCTTGCTAACAGAATATGTTGAGACTATGGATGCGAAAGATTGTTATGTGTGTACACAGATACCGACATCAGTGAAGGAAGGGGTGACTTATCACCACATGCCTCTCACATACGGGATTACATGTAGTATAGTAATGTCTAGGTTTTATGGTCAAACTAACATACAGTATTTTTACTCAAATTATGATGTTACCTTTGCATATGTTCCTATAATAGCGCAGCTAAGCCAGATTGCTAAAGATTGGGATGCTAAAATAATGAGGGAATTTTTCGAGCCAATGCAACCTTTTGAAACGGCTCACGCTCATAGGGAAAACCTTACCTGCTCGCTCTCTGCAATAGAAATAAGCTTTTTAGATCGCACAGATGATAGAAGAGCACAAATGAAGGCGAAATTAGAAAAGGAATTACATAAGAGGACTTCAGTAGATAACTATGATTTTGCTGCAATAAAGACACAAGGGAAAATAGCTTTAGATGCTTGGCATGTAGGGAAATTTTGTATATATCGAGGTGAATCTTATTATGACAACATTTTTGTAGGAGCGAGTGAGTGTAAACATACGTTTGTCTTTAAGGCCAAATGGACATTCATGATGAACGGACTTGACCCTGTCATTCCAGGTGTATATTACATTTGTGGGTATAATGCCTATTATCGTCTTCCAAAGGGATGGTGGGGGAGATGTTATTTGGGTATAGTGTTCCCAAGGGTTTATCAACTGGATGACCTATTGATGATTCAAAAGACACCTGGATCCCATCGTATCCAGAAAAGAGAGACCGCAGCTGCTGTGGTAGGAGATATATTTGGAGCCATGATTCCTTCGTTGGGAGTTGTGCTGAATTCCATCAAAATAAGAAAGTTGTCTACTATAGTGGATAACATGTTGACAAAGTTTTCAGGTGCTATAATCCTGATAGATGCTGAACTTGCAGCGGAAAGAGCTATGACTCTTCAAAATAGGCTTGCTTTAGACATCCTTTTAGCAAAGGATGGTGGCGTTTGCAAAATGCTTGGTGCACGACACTGTTGTACCTATATTCCTGACAATAGTGTGAAAATTAAAACTATGCTTGCTAATCTAACAAAAGAGAGTGCAGATTTGAAGGAACTGAAAGAACCAGGAGTGTGGGAGAAGGTTGGAAAAGGACTTGCTTCAGTGGGACATTGGATTGGGGGAATTTGGAATGGAATATTACTGAAAATAATAGAAGGAATATTAATAGTAATAATTTGCATATTTGGAATTTGGGGAATAAAAAGGGGAATAATAATGATTATGGAAAGAATTAAAAGAAGAAAGGAAGAGAAAATAATGAAAAGAATGGCAGAAGAATACAAAGCGCAAACTAGGGGAATTAAAAGGAAAAGGGAACTGACAGAATTTTAATGGAATAAAATTTGTGGGCATAGTTTGGTGTGATGACTAGTAGTCATCAGAGGAGGGATTGATGAAGCAGAAAATGAAGGTTTTACATTTATTAATGCGTAAACGTAGTGTGAAATAATCATGTGTGACTTTAACCGAACTAATAAAGATTGTACGGGGACAAAATGTGCCCTCAGAGTAGTTTGCCAACATTTATACGCGTGCTTTATATAACGTGATGTATTAGAATTGCACTAATCCGACATAATCGTAAACATGTGCTATGATTTGCTTGTTTGAAATGCTTTAGCTTAGCATGACTTTAGCGGAGGCTTTGGCCTAGTTGCCTGGTCTCACGGTTTAGATGCTCGTATTTTTCCACGGTGCTAATAAACGTGTATTTTTGCTTGAAGCTGTATTTTTCCACAGAAACCGTTCACATGCTTATCTTAAGGTTTCGTGCCAGCCTGGCATATTTTCTCTTTACTCCAAGGTCGATCTGCAGGTGCGGACAATGGAAGCTCTGAAAGTGAGTTAATTGGCATAAAATGTTGCAACTTGCGTACCCATCTCCAAGGATAATGTATGCTTAAGTAAAAGCTTGAGAACTGTCGTTTTTGATTGGACAATTTGAAGCTAACCTATGAACCCTCCAATGGAAGACCCTACTGGATCTGAACTATTGGCTATAAAAACCAGGTGCACGAGAAGAAGGTAGCCATTACGCGCTATGATTGCCATTGCGCTATCATTTGCCATTTGGACATCCCGCCATTTTGTAGACTTCGTAGCTATTATGGCCCACTTTGCTGCGATGCCATTTTGAAAGAGACTTTGATGCTTTCTCTAATCGAGAGAAAGAGACTTTAATGATTCTTGCCCTAGAGACTTTAACTTTGATTTGTCCCTTTGCATGAAGTAGTAGTTTTACCTTGCCGCCGTGAGGCAATTGCCCCGTCCACTCTTGCCCCTTTGCCCCGTCCCATGCTGATCGAAACGGTACCCATGATGACCGAAGAACGGTACCTGTGAGACGAAGACTTCCTTGTATGCTGATCGTAATTGGTAAATATGAAAGGAAATTGTAAAATTGCATTGTGTTTCTTTTAGGTAACCAACTGCTGATTTTGATAAGAGCCCTAGTTAGGAGTTTTTCTAAATTAATGTTGCTAAATTGTTTTTGCATGAAGTCCCACATGCCGATGCTAATTTGAGGTTAGACGAGGACTCCATATATCGCACGATGCAATTTGAGATCTTGTTATGCTGACTAAATGTATGCAATTAGTTCATTACAGATTATCGTATTAGTGATTTGCATTGCTATTATCGAATGCCTTGTGATTCAAATGCTACATAGATTGCACTTGTTTCGCCGTTATGGACAGCTATTAATGTTCATATATGTTTATCATTTGGTGTTGAGACACATCTATATTGTGCTAGCTTTGTTAATATAGGGAAATAAATTCACTAACTTTGAATAAACTGGTGTGGTTATTCCTGACTGAAAGGTCAGGGTTCGCCGAAATGTATTCTGGATTAATTGTCAAGTGTTATGTTGATCAAGGTATTGCTTATGTTCGTTATTGATTATTGATTAGAGGGAGTTGACCGATATAGAGTACAGAGAGTTCCCACTAAGTCAAAAGATTCATCGGCCTAAAGAGCGTCCGAAAACAGGTAAAATTATTAGTACGGACCGCTCTATCACACTCCCTACTACAGACAAAGATACATGGTCCAGTAATATCAAAGTGAGCGAGTGTCAGATGTGTATAGTGCTTATACATCAAAAGGATTATACATCGAAGCTTATCTAGGCACTTAGTCAGGATGAGAAGTGATGATAATGAAAAATATTTGAAAGGGAAACAGCAAGGCATTGGAAGGGTCATAGCCAGTGCAATAACCCTTGAGTGTAATGAACAGGGATTTGAAAAAACACGGAAAAGTTATAGTAGTAGAGTGCTCTATTGCGGGCCTATATAAATGGGGCAGTGCTACAAAGATGGAGAAAGAGCTCTTAGTTCAGTGGCAGAGTATAGTTCTCGTAAGTACTACTAAGTGTTATGTTATGTCTTTTGTGTTGTGGGTAGAATGCTACTATGGGCCTGATTTAGAGTTTTGTGTAAAGGTAACCCATCACAAATGTAACAGATACCATGTCTGCCTTATTACAAGTACAAGTAACTGCCAATTCTAAATCAGGCCCCATGTCAGTACTGTGTTACCGGCACATAAGTTCCACAATAATCAGTTGCTGCTGTTTTTCGTCCTTCTGCATTTTGGAGGCTTTGCCCTCAACCTAATAGAGAGTATTGTTCCACTTGGGAATCTGTGACCCTGTTTTTAAGATACCATGAGAGAGCCTATCAGTCAGCTAAATGGAAAAATTGTTACGTTAAAGTGTAGTGGCTTGAGGCTTTCAGCCCAGTGAAACACTATTATTGAACAGGGAACAGTTGAACATCATTAACTGATTGCCAAAGGCAATTCTATCTTGTGTAAAGAAAGGAATTAAGGATTTGACCATGGAATCTTGAGTACGTCCCATCATTCATTCTAAAAAGACAAAGGCACACGTCAGACAAAGAAAAAATTTAATATACACAACGTACAGAAGGAAAATCCAGACTCACACTTGCAAAACCTTTCCATACTCAAACCAGAAAAGTTAAAGAAAGAATACAACATACAACATTTAGGGTGATGAAACGTCAAAAGCAACATAACTACAGCAGGTCTGAACCTGGACCCTTCCTACTTTTTAATAAAATCTTGATTTTATCTGCAATTTTCATTTGAAGCTAATGCAGTAGTCCAATATTATATATACATTTATAGAATAATCTGTCCCATTGTACACTTATTGCAAACACTGAGACCTGCACCACCCACTCTCATTGCAAACCCCACGGTTGCCTTTTCTGTTCTGCCATGTTGACTCACTCACTCACTTCACCTCCGCCAATATTCCTTCAAGTCAAGTATGCCATCATTCACATGATCGTCATTGTCCTTCCCTTTCTGCCGAGAATTGCAAGGGTACCATATTTAAATGAATGAAGCATCTTGACACCATTCCACTTTATCTCGACCAGCATTGCAATTCCTCATCTCACATCCTAATTCATCAATATTTGGCTCTCTTAATTATGCCCTCCGCTTTACCATCACCTTTCACAGGTTCCTTCATATCTTCAACCCATTATTGTCTCACCCCCAACTACTGGATATCACACAAGGTTTGCTTCCTCAAGTCAGTTATTCACACTTCAAGCAATCTCTAAAATACCTCATAACTTCCTATCGTGTGCTCAGATTCTCTTTCCGGCTTCATTCAACACTGATTCTTGAAAACAATCAACTTTCTAGTGTCTCCCCGCGACCACATATGTGAAAATTACTCCTTTCTCTTCTATTAAAATTAGCATATTTTGAAAAACTCACAATACTACTAACTGCAACACATCTAAAGCCCTCCCGTCCCATGTTATCTTCCACAGTCAGCTGTCCCAGTCTGCGCCAGTCCCCACCAACAGCTTCTCCCACCAACACATCCCATATTCTTATATATGAGAATATCCATGCACCCTGTGATGCCAGATCAACTGCTGTCTTCTCTAGTGTCATCAACCGCTTCTCTTGGATATTTAATCTTTTTCTTCTCTCTGTAATCTCCCCTCAATGTTCCAGGCTCATTGTAGTCACACCACTTCTCAGGAAATCTAGCTCTTCAGTTAATTACTGCCAATCTACTTCAAATCATGTCTAGTTCTCCCACCCATCTTTTGATAGAAACCTCAGTCCATTTTTCAATCAAGGCACACAGTGAGTTACATTAACTTTCAAGATGCATGCTATCCTGATTCAAGTTCTTCAAAATCATAAAAGTCTGCCCTCACCTCACATTTAGAAACTAGCAAATCTTGCCCCTGGCCAATCCTAGTGTGCCACATCATCCTTCCAACCATGTCCCAACCCTCCTGCACAGCATTCTGGAACATTCCAATTTGTTGACTTCAAGTTGTTTGTGGAAAAAGCTTTTCTGAGTGCCCCAGATTCAACCCTAGCTGACACATCTGCCATACCCCTTCCCACCAAAACATCAAAGGCGACCCCCTCCTATGTTGATCTCTAGATGTCTGGTTCTCCTCTTTTATTTCTGTGGGCCTGGGCTGTCCCAGCTTAGGTGTAATAGATGCAGATTAATAATAGATGCAGATTTCCTACCCACTGGATAAATGGAGTGCCTCATAAGCTCCGCATGGGCCCCAGAATTTACAGTTTTGGTTTGCGGTGCTCCAAGGAGGGGCAGTGTCACCACCACTGTCTCTAAAGTGTGTTTGGGAAGGCGACAGGAAGTCAGCAGCCCCTCCCAGAGACGTTTTTACAAAAGTCATCCTGAGTTTCCAGGCCCTTTATAAATAGGTCCCCAGAAGTGGTTATCACCTAGATGAAACTCTCCTGGAGGTGGATATTTTGCTTTATTGGTTTGTCCTAATGCTATAGGAGCAGTAAGTTAAAGTTTAAAGAAAGATTCTGCAACATACTATTAAATTCAGTGCTATATTAAGAATATGAATAGTTGATAATGAAAGGGTGTACAATATTTTATATGTTATTGTAAAATAGTACTACCCCAAATTATTTCAAAGGTGGGTTACAGCATATTGCCTATTGATATTGTTACCATTGATTTCAGTGGTGTTACAATGATGTAATATGAATTGTTGCTGCTTTTTTTACTAGCATGGTGAAACCCTGATGAAGCCCATAGGCCTGCCTTATTGATATTGACACCCCCCATATTATGACAAAGTGCATCTTGTGTAGGTAAAGGGTATTGTGATTATAGGGTTCAGGACTCACTAGGGGTCATCAAAACTATATACATCAACCTTATGTACATAATTATATTCAATGCATAGTATTTAGTGGTGTGTGTAATAAAAGTAATTTTCCTTTGTTAAGAAAATAGCACTGACACAACAATAATTTATTGAGCATAGTTGTGTACGAGTGAGCTGTACCAATTAGCTATCTCCCCTAAGTAGGCCTTGGACTACACTGCTTCACTATGCTGAGAAAATCAAGTGCTACAATGGGATAATTGTTTCCCAATAAAAAGACATGCCCATCTTGTCTACAGGATACTCCTTTTGCCAACCTCAAAGTTGCTTCTCGCTTATCACAGAACTAGATCTACAGTATCATGCATTGTTTACTGCAATATTATGATGATTTATCAGCCAAACTTTAAATAAGCTACAAAGAGATCAAAATGTTGCTGCCTTATTCATCTTTGGGATGAAACGCTCAGACAGCATCAGTCCAACACTGAAATTACTTAACTGTTTGCCTAGCCAGTATAGAATTGATTTTAACACCCACTGATTAGTAAGCAAATCAACTCATGGCACATACCAGGTCTACCTTTCCAGAGTATTCATACCTTATCCTATGGCCACACATTGGGATTCTTGCATCACCTGGCTCGCATTGCCACCATCAAGTTGTAAATGGTTTGAGGATAGATCTCTATAACACAAGGCTAATCACTCAGAATCTCCCACCAAGCAGATACCCCTAATAACCTCCCTCCCGTTGTCTTCCCCCAAACACACCCCTACTATACAGGTGTTCTTCAGTATGTTTTCGTCACACAACCAAATTATAAATTATTGTTAAAATAAATGTAAATAATAAAAACTTTTAACTAAAATCAGACAAAGCATAGCAAGCTTAGTTGAGATGGTTAAGAGAGAGATCAGATCACTTCCACAGTAATGACCGAGGGAGATCTTAACAAGTTGAAGCCCAACAAGCCTAATTCCTTTAAGAAGTTAAGATGATCCCTGCAGATTAAATGTAATCACATTAAAGAGGAGAGTGGGTCCAGATGATGCAGCCTAATGATACATTTTGAGTTCCGTAGGAGAGAAATTGACAGAAAATTACTTTAATACATGTTCCATACTTAAAAACAGCATCACCAAACCAACTCTGCACGCTTAGAGGTTAGTTATTACAGATGCCCATGTGTTTACCTATAAGGATTAACACTTGTGAGGATTTTGGGGTACTATGTGAGATGGCTGTAGGGCCTTATCATGCAGTACACTTACAAATACTGTCTTGGGTCCAGTCAGGCTTGTTGATTTAACCTTAAGCTCAAACTTGGGTAGCTGTGGCTGAGAGCAGTAAGGCTTAGCAAAGGAACTATGTGTAAAGCATTTTACAACACTAAACAACGAAATAGGAAAGCAATGATACATGGAAGAGAGAAAACACCAATTTATTTAAAAAATGACTATATTTTAATGAAATTTTAGAAAACATTATGACAAAAATCCACCAGAGGGTTCCGGAGATATAGATTTCAGAAGATATTGTCACTTTTAAATGCAACCACAAACAAGCATTGGTCAACAAAAACTTTGGAAACTTTTGAAAAGTTTGAAACCGTTAGTTTGACTACTCCAGCCCAGTTTGGGTGACCAGTTCTGGCAGGACAGCGGTTTAGAGGGTGTAATGCCATCTGTATTTAACCACCGGATCCATCTTGACCACTGACTCCATTTTGTGCTTAGCCTAGCTTTAAATGCTGTCACATTCGTGGCTCAGGTATTTTTCCATGCACAGCTTGTTACCTGTTTTTGCTCTTCTCACCAAGGAAAGGAACAAAACATGGGAGAGAAATGTAGATAAGGAGGTACCAGGCTGAGAATGTCTATGGTAGAGCAGGGTACAGCTCAGTCTTGGAAAAACACCATGATATTTGGCCAGTCTGATGTGTGTTTTCTCAACACTGACCTGATACAGCCAACACGTGAATTTCACAACTTACTCAAAGGGATGGGGATTTCTAGAACCTTCCTCTTATGTTTGTTTAACGAATATAACGTGGGGAAGCTTGACAGCTGAAACAGAAGGAACTCATCTCCGGGATTGGACACATTGCCCAGAGAATAATCCCATTAGGGTGGTTCTCTTTTGTTTTTCGGTTGTCAGGGTTCCACAACCTGAAGCTGGCAGACAAGGGATGATGTCAGAGTCAACCCCATGGTGATGCATTTTTTATTCTTACTATTTCGTTTGTGCTGTGTGCATGCATGAATACGTAGTCACTGCATATAAATAGATATATGTTCATTGCTTGTTGATGTATTGCATATTCTTTGACCATTATTATTCTACTGCTGTGATTATTTTAAGAGTTGCACATGTATTGCTGCATTGACAATAAGTGCTCACGTTATTATCTTCGTGTAACCTGGGAAGTGCCTTAATAAATTCATTACTCAGACTACGAGTGCTGCATTCTTTGCATTCCTTTCACTTCGTTCCCTCTCATTCTGAAGCAGAGCAGAACAAATTGGTGTAGGCGGGCAGTTCGAGGGTGGAAGGTTGAAAAGTGTAAGAATTAAAGGTGAAAAATGTTTGGCAAGAAGTCAAAAGCAGCTTCTCAGGTAGCTTGCCAGGTTTCACATGAGCTTCCAGAATAGAATAAAGAGCCTTATGATGTTCTTGCGAATGAATGGGGTTCGGGTGCTGGTTTGTGTGAAAGCTGGGGCAGATGTCTTAGCGACACTGTACCAAAAAATGTTTTATTGTGTTTACAGAAAGTACCTTTGGAATGGGGATGTGATTTATCTATTTTAGGCCGAAGAGGCTGGATTGTGTTATCTGCTTATAGAAAAATGCATGAAAAATGTAAGCAGCTGGAACAAGAAAACCAGCAATTAGAGAGGCAGCTGGTTGAAACTAAAAATAATGTTACCATGCTGTCTTGTCAGAATAAGGTATTGCAAGATAAGGCAGATTTGTATCAGTCTGTTGCAGAAAAAGCAGCTGTCAAAGTCACTCAACATAGGTATTGGAAATGAAGGGGTAAAATCAATCAAAAGAAAGTTCTTTTAGCTATTGCTAAAGCAGGATTAGACTGGGATCCCGAAAAATGGGATATGAACATTTGGGAGACTATTGATTTTTGAAATTCCAGTGATGGAGAAGTTAAAAAAGGTGGGGACCAGTTTGAGTAAGACGAGCCAAAAGTGGTTCGCGCACAACCAATATTTAGATGGAGAATCCAGTGCACTCCACAGAAGCCGGGAGGAATTGAGATGCACTCTCTGGAAGATTACTCCCAGCAAGAAGTTAATGATATTGTAGACAGACTCAAATAGAAATCTGGGGAAGCATTGTTTACGTGGATGGTGAGTGTTAGAAACGGGTTCTCTAGTTGGCAGAAGTATACACCCTAGTCCAAGTAGGGACCTCAATCCTTGTCAGGGTAAGTTACACACAATCCAAACTATCCCATGCCCACCCTCTGGTAGCTTGGCACTGAGCACTCAGGCTTAACTTCGAAGGCAATGTGTAAAGTATTTGTGCAATAAATCATACCGTAACACAGTGAAACACCACAAAAATACCCCACTCTTGTTTAGAAAAATAGAGAATATTTATCTGCATAAAATAAGGTAAAAGCGACAAATATCCAATAAGCACAAGTTGAAATATCACTTTTAAAAGATTTAAAAGAGTCTTAATCCTTAGAAATAAACATTTGTCTCTTTGCTACACACAGTACCTAGTATGCGTCAAAAATAAAGACACACGGAGACTGCAAAGGAGGAGATGCGTGGAAAAATAGGGTGTTGCGTCAAATTTTGCGGTGCGACATAGATGATGCGTTGTTTCTTTACCTGCTGCAAGGGGTCGTTTTTCAGTGCGCAGTCTTGGTTCCTCACTGCAGTGCGGGATATTTTGTCACCCAGGGACGATGCAGGGAAAAACCTTGACGTGCTGGAAGAAAGCATGGACACTGCGTCGATGCGGTAGGTGATGCATCTAATTTTTCTATCACAAGGCAGGTGCTGCGTGGAATTTCCATTCGAGAAGTCGGGCTGCATTGTTCCGGTCAGCTGTGCGTCGATTTCTTGGTTGCAAGGCAGGCTTCGTGCCAATTTCAGCAGGTGGTGCCTCGATTTTCAACACACAAGGAGTTTCCTGAAGAGATGAAGTCTTTTTGGCCTTGAGACTTCCGAAAACAGGAGGCAAGCTCAATCCAAGCCCTTGGAGAGCACATTTGGGGAAGGCAGGGTCCTTCTCAGCAAAGCCAGAGGTCAGCACGGCAGCAGGACAACAGCAGGGCAGCAGTCCTTCTCAGCAAAGCAGTCCAGATGAGTCATTTGGGCAGCCAAGCAGTTCCTCTTGACAGGATTCAGGTGTAGATCCAGAAATATATTTGTTGGTGGGCCTAGGGACCCCATATACCCCAAAATGCCTTTGAAGTGGGGGAGACTTCAAAGAGTGGTTTTGAAGTGCACAAGTTCCCCTTTCAGTTCAGTCCTGCCTGCCAGGGTCCCAGTAGAGGGTTTGACAGTCCATTGTGTGAGGGCAGGCCACTGGCCTTTGAAATGTTAGCGTCAGGCCCTCCACCCTTCCATCCCAGGAAGACCCATTCAATATGCAGATGAGTGCAGGTGTGACTGCGTGTCCTGTGTTTGTGGTTGTCTGAGTGAAATGCACAAGAAAGCTGTCAACCAGAACAGACCAGATGTTGATTGGAGACAGGCTGTAAGGCCCAGATGGTTTTACGTGCAAAGAAATGCTCAGTTTCTAAAAGTGGCATTTCTAAAATAGTAATATTAAATCCAACCTCCTCAATAAGCAGGGTTTTCTATTACCATTCTGACTATACTAAATATGACCTGGTTACCCCTTTAAGATCAGAATCCACCACTCAAAAAGTATTTGAGGGCACTCCTAATGCTAGCCTATGAAAAGGAGCAGGCCTCACAGTAGTGGAAAATCAAGTTAGAAGTTTCGTATTACCAGGACATGTAAAACATCTATGTACATGTCCTGCCTTTTACCTACATAGCACCCTGCCCTATGGGTTATCTACGGCCAAACTTAAGGGTGACTTATATGTAGAAAAAGGGGAGTTTAAGACTTCACAAGTACTTTTAAATACCAAGTCGAAGTGGCAGTGAAACTGCACACATACGCCTTGCAATGGCAGGCCTGAGACATGGTTAAGGGGCTACTTATGGGTGGCACAACCAGTGATGACGGCCCACTAGTAGCATTTAAATTACAGGCCCTGGGCACCTGTAGTGAACTTTACTAGGGACTTACAAGTAAATTAAATATGCCAATTGGGTATGAGTTAATGTTACCACACTTTTAGGGAGAGAGCACATGCACTTTAGCACTGGTTAGCAGTGGTAAAGTACCCAGAGCCCTAAAGCCAACAAAAATTAGATCAAAAAAAGAAGAGGAGGAAGGCATAAAGTTTGGGGTGACCCTTCAGAGAGGTCATTTCCAACAGTGAGGATGTTTGACACAGGTGCCTCTGGTGTGGCACTTGATGGGGGAGATTCAAGGAAGTTTTTTACTCTTAGCACTGATCCGATAATATAAGAACAATTTAGAAGTTTTGGGAATTGAGGAACAACTAATTAATGCAATTGGCAGTTCTGGGATGTAGCCAAAAATATCGTACTGAATCAGGCTGGCCGCCAAATGATAAGCCTTGGTACAAGTTGAGAGATGCAATGCAAAGAATTAAAGAAGAAAGTATGAAAACTGCTATTCTCTTGGATGATGCTCAGAATTTGTTAGATGCTCCACTGACAATTTCAGTACGAAATAAAATAATTTGCTTTGCTCCTCTAGCTTACAAGCAAGTAATAATGACTCACCTAATTAATCAGACAGAGCAGACATTGAAAGACGTGCTTGAGGCAGTTTGCGAGCTAGGAGAGCTTGGAGACTGGACAAAACCTGAGAGAGCCTCAAGGTCTGAGGGTCACACAGATAATAACAGAGTATCTAGGAGAGACAGGTTTATGGAATTACTGAACAATGGTGTCAACAAAGAGCAGATTGATGGGATAAATACTAAAAGCTTTTGAGAGATGTACCATGAGAGAGGGTTGGACCAAAAGAAAGGTAGCAGCAAAGATAGCAAGCAAGATAATAAACGTGTGAATCAGGGCCAGCCGCTTATGCAGGAGGATGGAAAGGAGATGGAGAAAAACGTTTTTTCACGAGGAGGAGGAAGATTTAGACAGAGAGTGGTTAACTGCTAAGAACAGGGAAGAAGAGGATCTACTCACAGATATGACAACATATCTCCAGACCTGACTTTGGCAAAAGTTGGCAGATTGAGATCAGATTAGGAAACAAGCCAAGCTTTGGGACAGGGATGGGCTCGTAAAGATAACAGCCCCCATGTAGATTTAGAAATACACTGAAAACACAAAAATGGTCAAAAGGTCCTGGCATTAGTCGACACCGTAGCGGAATTTGGGAAATGTTAGAGCAAAATACCGTCAGTGTTTATCATGAAGATGCCCACTGTTACACCAAGTCAATAGTACGCGGGTTTAATTCCCTTGCAGACAACAAAACCAAAATCTCAGAGGCAGAAGTGGCGACACAGGATTTTGACTTGGTGCGGATGGCTAAATGGGTGCCCAAAAATGTGGACATCTGGGAGAGAAAGCCACTTACAGGTGGGCAGAGATTGGAGGGATGCGCATTCCTACATCTCAACACACACAACAGAGATCTGTCCCGTAAACAGTTGAACATCAGTGGGGAGAGGGAAATTACCGGGGCATATATGGCAAATTGATTACACTGGGCCACTACTGACTAGTCGCGGGTGTCAATACGCTTGACAGTAGTGAACACTTATTCTGGTTATCTGATTGCTGTCCCTTGCAAACGTGGCACCCAACATAACACCATAAAGACTCTGGTCTTGTTAATGTTACATTATGGAGTCCCACTCCAGGTCCAGAGCGATAACAGGTCACATTTCAAAGGAAAATTGGTACAAAACTATTGTTTACAACACAATATTGAGTGGATTTATCACATTCCATACTATCCATATGTGGCAGGACTGATTGAGAGAATGAACGGCTTCCTAAAAGCCCAATTACAGAAACTATCAGATGGAACCTTGAAAAACTGGAGAGAGCATTTAAATGAAGCCCTCCAAATTTTGAATAACAGACCACTGACAAATACGGAAACTCCTCTGATGAGAATGTTAACCCCAGCATTACAGATACAACGCCATGTAGCGACCAACACCATCATGTATTGGGAAATAAAACCAGGAGCCTTAGCTCCTTACTGAGCCATACCTGAATCTGCAGGTCTTGATCTACATGCCTTAAAGGCTTACACATTGAAACCAAGAGACATAGCACTCTGTGAAACAGGTGTTGGAATACAGATTCCCCCAGAGCATTTCGGATTGATTGCTCCTAGATCTGGGTTGGCTCTCAAAGGTATTCAGGTCTGGGGAGGAGTGATCGATGCAGACTACCAAGGAGAAATCAAAGCCATTCTCCTGAATAGAGGAGACACTGACTTGGTAATACAATCTAGAGACCGAATTGCTCGTGATTATCCCAGTGTATGGCGGAATAGTGAAAGAAGGGACTGCCACAGCCCTTCTTACAGTACCTGGGGGGGGAGGTTTTGGCTCAAATGACAAAAACCTTGGTGGTAAATTGTGGGTAGAATCCCCAAACCGTCCTCCTGAACCAGCATAAATCATCGCAAAGGGCAATGACAATTTCTTGTTAGTCATGAAACCAGGAAAAGCAAAGTGGGAGTATATACCAGCGGATAAATGTTATTTGTGAGAATGATCATACGTGTGTCTTTTGGAGATCACACTACGAAGAGTCTCTGTGCTAACTGTGCTACGTAGTCTCCCTGCGGGCATGTGTGTGTGGGGTAGGGAGGGACCAAAAGCCCCCATCTCCCAAATGATTGATCGACCACACCGATCAACACTTTTACTACACTGGACTGAAAATGTTTGGACACCTCTGGCACTGAGTCATACTCAACAGATTGGATTTTTGCATGGCCCCCAATGCAAAGTACAGTGAATGTTATATCCACCTGTCTGGTGACCATTCCCACTCCGGCATGAGTTTTACTTCACATTTTTAATGTCACTAACAAAGATGGAGTTGTTCAAGAAAGTGATGTGTTACCCCATTTTAGTCCTTACAAGTACTGTAGATCTTGCCAAGAAGTACTGGATGAAACGTGAGACAACTTGACTCAAGTGACTACTTACAATATTACCACCGGCGATTTATGCTACCAAATGACCTGTAATTCTCACAAAATCAGAAAATGTGTTCAACTACGCCTGGAGGCAGCAACGGGGTCTCCATAAGCGATACCGTGGGAACATCAAACTCTATGTTACTACCAAACCTATAAACAGTGCAAACAAATAGACAATGACATGTCTTGTCTTCACATGGTGACTGCTACTAGTCATATCAAGCATCTCAAACTACCTGTAGGATGGTTATTCTCTTGTGGAAATACCACCTTTACATACATTCCTGCTAAAATAACTGGTGGACCATGTAGCTTTACACGATTAGGACTCTATGTTTCCATTTCATTCTGTGCATACTCGCTATGCAAGGGAAACAGTTCAATTAAGCGAGGATTGTGATTCTGGAATTCAAATATTATCTAAATCAGAATATATGAGCTTAAGTCTTTCTTTTGTAGGAGTTCTAAGATTAGCTGTTCATAATACTCAAGTTATTAACAAGTTAGCATGTTTAATGGTTAAGAACATCAATCATACTTACATTGCTTTAGCTGAGTTACTGCTAGATAGACGAGGTACTAGAAAAGCTGCATTGCAGAACATGGTTGCTCAGAATTTTAAGGCCTATGCTTTTTTATATCTATCAGACCATTCTAAATCCATTCAGTTCCATATTGACACTTTACATGAATTGGTGAAAAGAGTAAAACAAAATGTGGACAAAGGGTGATGGGACTGGTTATTTGGTTGGTTGCCCAGTTTTGGGCAATTACGCAATATTTTAGGTGGGATACTTCTAGTAATTTGTATTATAATAATGCTCTGTTGCTGTGTACAATGCATGCCAAACCAACTTACAATGTTTAGACCAAAAAGGGTTATTTTTAGACCGGTATGTTATGAGATTCACTGGTCAAAGGGTTGAGTGTAATGCTATCTGTATTTAACCACCGGCTCCATCTTAACCACTGACTCTATTTTGTGCTTAGCCTAGCTTCAAATCCTGTCACCTTGGTGGCACAGGTAATTTTCCACGCACAGTTTGTTAACCTGTTTTCGCTCTTCTTGCCAGAGGAAGGAACAAAACACGGGGGATAAATGTAGATAAGAAGGTACCAGGCTGAGAATGTTTATGGCAGAGCACAATACAGCTCGGTCTTGGAAAAACACAGTGAGATTTGGCCAGTCTGATGCGCGTTTTCTCAACACTGACCTGATACAGCCAACGCGTGAATTTCACAACTCACTCAAAGGGAGGAGGGTTTCTAGAACCTTCCTCTCAAGTTTGTTTAAAGAATATAACGTGGGGAAGCTTGACAACTGAAACAGAAGGAAGTCATCTCTGGGAATAGACACATTGCCTAGAGAATAATCCCATTAGAGTGGTTCTCTTTTATCTTTCGGTTGTCAGGGTTCCACAACATGAAGTTGATAGACAAGGGATGATGTCGGAGTCAAGTCCCATTTTGATGCATTTTTTATTCTTACTATTTCATTTTGCTGTGTGCATGCATGAATACATAGTCACTGGATATGTATTGATATACATTCATTGTTTGTTGATGTATTGCATATTCTTTGATCATTATTATTCTACTGCTGTGATTATTTTAAGAGTTGCACTGTATTTCTGCATTCAAAGTAAGTGATCACGTTATTATCTTCATGTAACCTGGGAACTGCCTTAATGAATTCACTAATCAGATTAAGATTGCTGCATTCTTTGCATTCCTTTCACTTTGTTCCCACTCAGTCTGAAGCCGTTAGAACAGACGGCCAGAGTGGACACTCTAGACAACTACCTGGCCACCAGAACGTTTTTAAAGTAAGATGCAAACTTTACAGGAAACCACCATGGATATCAATGGAGTGGTCCTGATGCTGAGGGATGTAGGCAAAGGATGCTCCAGTTGTAGTGTGGTCCACAGGAGTGTCTTTGTGTGTGCTCCTTGGTCCAATTGTGAAGTAGGCAAACTTAGACACACAGATCAGGGTCCCTTGAAATCCTCTACATTGCAGTAGTGGGCCAGCCAATGCTGGGCTACTGGTCAGTCTGCATCACAGTTGGTATGAAAATCCTTAGGTGGCGGGTAGTGTCCCTCAGGTGCGACAAATCCAGACTTGGATAGCACTTCTGGGTATGGCAGACTTGGGTGCAACTCTTCGATATCTTGGATTTGTCCTCTTGGATGCCTGGCGCATGACAGTGGAAAAACTTCAACTTGTTGGTTTGGGCTACTTCAGCTCTGGTACCTAGAGCTGGTTCCAGGAGATGAGCTGACTGATGTTTGGAGTCACTGCTGTAGAGTGGGGATTAGAATTAACTTTTCCCAGAGCCAAGGGCTGCAGACACCGTCCAAACTTTGCTAGCCCAAACTGCAGCAGCTGCAGTCCTTCCAACAGTGCAGCCTCTCTTTTTGGCAGTCCAAGGGCAGCCCTTCTTTGGTCATCTCTCTGATTCCTGCATGATCTGAGGGTCAGAGTGTCAGAGGTGCCATATTTTTAACAGGAATTTGCCCCGCAGAGCCCCCCTGGTTACTAGCCAATTGGTTATTGGGTCCCCTCCTACCTAGTGATGACATTCCTGATATGTGTGGCATCTGACTATCCTAGAGTGCCACATTCTTGCCCCCTTCAAGATGGCATGGCCCTGTCTTGTTCATCAAGGGCTTGGTAGGCCACTCTAGCGGTGTGCCTACCAGAGGGCTACAAACTCATATTGGAACCGGTATGCCCCCTGCTCAAGGGGTGTTAGTACTACATCCCTCACAAAAGCAGCTTCACCTTTGAAGCTCAACTTTTGGGCTAATACCCTCCAATGGCCATCCTGGGGGAAGGGGTGATACCTCTCTCTGTGGTAACTGCTTTCACTCCTGTGCTGGGAAGTGATTCACACATCTTTCTAAATGTTGCTGAGTTTTAGTAGTGGTATTAAATTCGACCTGGGCATCAGGTCAGGTTTAATGCCACAATTAATGTAATACCTTGGATGACCTAGTTAGTTAGTCCCATTCAGGAGTTATTCGGATTGTGGTGCCAACCAGTACCCCTATGTGATCCAATGACTCACAACAAAATGACAATTTGGAAGCGTTGCTGTTAAGACATGTCAAAAATAAATGTCCTACTTAACAAAATAAAGCTCCCTGCCATAGGGCTCAATAGGCCTTACTTAGGGGCGACTTATATACAATATTAAGGGATAGGGTGGCTTTGCCACTGGTGTGAATGGCAAAGTTAAACTGGCAGTGAAAACACTCTGCAGTGTTCACATCTGCAGGGGCAGGTTGGAGCCCATTTTGTACTTTGTCACATCCAGAGTGGCACAAATAGTGCTGCAGCCCTGAGTTGACACTTTACCTTACATGCCCTGAGTACCCTGGATACCATATACTAGGGACTTATAAGTAAGTCAGTGCTTCCCAATTGGGTCTATCCAATTCAACATGTAATGTGTATGTGGTCAGGATGCTAGCACTGATGTCTGGTTAGCTGGCCTTAGTGCACTCTCAGAATTTTAAAAAACAGCATTATTAGTCCAAAAATGTGGGGATGAACATGCAAAAAGAGGCATTTCCTTACAACATGGCAATACCTCACCAGGAAAAATATTGCAAGAAAGGAAAAATAGAGACAAGGAATACTCATTTTACATGTTAGGAGAGATGAAAAATAGACTTCAGCAGGTCTTCAAGAGATTGACATTGGTGAATTTGGACCATTAAACATAAATTCAGGGTGAAATGTAGAACTGCGTAAGCTTCTGGATCCAAACACCAGATCACCAGCTTGTCACACTTGTCTGATCAAACAGGAAGCAAAAAGATCTTTGTCGATAGCACCAGGGTTATTTTAAAGACATATGGGTCCAAATTTCACTTATTGTAGTTTTTGTAGATTACTTGCTAGCCAGCCGACAACTGAGTCTGACACACTGGGCAAGTACTTTTTGGAGTCCTGATGCATAGGAATGTGTCTGCAATACATCCTTCTTTTAATTGAATGAAATAGTTTGAATCTCTAGAGGGCCAGGTTGTGAAGGGAGAATAGGAAAGTTGCCTGGCTGAATGAAGAAATACACGTTTTGCTAAATAAAGAGCAGTTTGAGGTTCCCTGTCATATAATGTAGGTTCTCCAGATGGAGTTTCAGTAATTATGTCCTTCTGTCTTTTACAAGTCTCCGAAAATCAATCATCAGCAATGGAGAGTTACAGGAATTCTTGGAGTTCACAAGGAGGCCTAAGCTGTGCAGGGTATTCACTGGGAAGAGGGGGTGTTCTCAAAGAAGAACTGGACTCTGATCTTCAAGGGGGACATCTTTGAGATAGTTCACCAGAAGGATGGCCTTCATCTATAATAATGACATTAACACCAAAAAAAGCTTTGTAAAAGAAAGCAAGGCGAAGACAGACCAAAATTAAAACAGAATACGTCCAGATGTGTTCATCTTACACACACACTTCAGGAACTTTTGTGAGATTGGAGAACTGGAATAAAAAACACATAATCAATTCCAGACAAGCGAATAAGTCCTTGGTTAAAAGAGCATTTCAAATTAGATATATGCCTTCCACTTAAAGCTTCTTTTGAACCAGGTAGATTTTAAATGGGAAGTCTCCCTTTAAGGTGACTGGAAAATATGAACTTTGTTTATTTAGGTGAAGCATCTCTGCCTAGAAAATGTGTGAAATCAAAAAGATGGAAAAAGTATATTACTGGCCAGGAAACTTTATAAAGTCTATCTCACAGCCTTGAACCATCTGCAAGATGCAGGGGCCTAAAGTTTCTCCCCACAATTCCCTGGGGACAAAAGGAAAAATGGACGTGGCCAATTTTAGGTTTGAGTTGTAAGGGAGATGTTACATCCCATCCCTTCCACAATTTCTTATCACATTTGGCCAGAGGCAAACCCCACCACAAGTGAAGATGCTGAAATCACGTTATGCTCGTCAGGTTTACAATCACTCTGTCAAACACTGATGGATTCAAAAACTCACTATCCCTAAACCTTTTTAATGGAAACCACAGTATTTTTCAAGGACAGTGAATATGCTGATATATTTGGAAATGCCCTATGAAACCTGGTAGCCAAGGAAAAACCCTCCTTAAATCTTGTCAAACCCCTCTTTAAGCAACTGCTGAATCTATGTGCTTAATCCCTGAATAACGAGATATTTATATTGGGTTAGAGGTGGTCCACTTCAATGTATTAAAAATTATAATGAGAGAAATAAAACGTATTTGAAAGGTAGCCCTAACTATGCTTCATGATAGGCCTACTTTCTTCCAGGGTTTTCTTCAGAGCACTGAAGTAAGGTGACAATGTTTGACTTTAGAAAATGTGTTCACTAGATTGATTGGGTTTCATTCACTGTGATAAAACATTATTGAGATTCAAAATGATGTGCCCTCAAAATCCAGAAATGTAAAAGCTTTCATTGCTTAGGAGGTCACTGAGGATTTGGTTCTCAATTAAGCTAGCAGTAGTCCTTGCTAAATAGTTTCAATGTCATGTCTGCCTACTAGATAGTTGTATTTTGGGAGGAAAAAAAGTATTTGGCATTCAGAAACCACTCATAATTTCATAAAAAGCAGATGGGTCAATGGGTGCCTAAGAGACATGAATCAATTTCAGGAGTAGCCCCATCATTTGTTGGCATTAAGTTGCTGGGGACATGATACTTAGAAGAATTCCTTACAATATTTGGAAGTCAGCTGTCTAGGTTCTTATGCTTACACAAAGCTTCATCAGGCACCCAAAGGTGACCATCCCAGCTTGTTTATGTGAGCTAGAGGTATTAATAGATTCCTGAGAGGTAGTAACTCCCAAGCCAATAATGGTAGACTGAGTAGCCACAAATGAGGCATCACTCAGAAATGCAAAATGGAAGTTTTCTGAGTGAAAGAATTTGGACTCTAGCTCAACCCGCCACAGGGACACTTACTAAAGCCCAGACATTTCTAAAAAGTAGACACCCACATGAGTTCGTAGTTGTATGATTTGCTTGGATTTATTTCTCACAGGCCATGCAAACCTCAAACTCTGGGTAAAAACACACATTTTCCTTACATTCTTGTGAGAGAAAAATCCAGAAGCTACGGGAATCCACAAAATTCCTACCACATAGCTTTCCCATACGTCTCCCGAGACAAACAATACCTTGCTTGTGTGGCTGACTCTTCCAGAACTTTTTCTCACAGAAATGTGGGGAAAATTGATGTTTGCAGCCAAAGTTTTAGGATTACATGGATTTCTGGGTAAAAATACAAGTTGGTGCTGAGCAGAGGCCAAACGACACAGCTACCAAATCGCAAAAAAGGGTGGATTTTACTAGGTGAGATATGATGTTTCCAGGACATGTTACAGGCATTTTGTGTCACAGGTGCCAGGCCCGACCGCACAAAAGCAGTCATTTTAATCGGGAGATATTCAAGATCACTAGGTGGTAGGGATTTTGTAGATCCCTGCAGCTTCTAGAACTTCCCCTCACAGAAATGTGAGGATAATATTGTTTTTAGCCAAAGTTTGAGGTTTGCAAAGCCTTCAATGTGAAACAACCGTGGAATTCACATAAGCCAGCCCATCCTGGAGTCTCCAGAATGTGCAGTTTTCATAAATGTCTAGGTTTGGTTGGTTTCCTTGTCTGGTGGAAGAGTGAGGACCCAAGTGCAACATCTACCCATATGGCAAAAAAGGATAGGTGTCAGTTAATGAAATGAGATTCCTTCACATCTTGGTTTGAGGTGTTTTGTCCCCAGTGGAAGGTCCAGCCACACAAACGGGGTACAGTTTCTATAAGGAAGTGCATGGGGACACAAACTAGTATAACATTTGTTAAGACCAATATGATTTCTCTACATTTTAGTCTTTTCAATGTAAGCCAGTGTTCCAAAAAAGAACACATTTTGCTAAATGCCCTCTAAATCACAAGATAGTATGCCTTACACCAAATTCAGTGGTGAACGAAAAAACTACTGTTTCTATTCTCAGTACCCTGTGCACGTCATAAATAAATAGGTATCTTTCATTCTCATTTCTCAGTCATTAGAGTTTACCATATGAATTACTGCATTGTCAGTACGCCATGAAAAATCCACATAAGCTGCATCTCAGTTTTTGACCGTGGGTATTATATGCTTCTGGAAAACCTACAAACCCTGTGACCAGATGGGTCTGGCAGATGTAACAGTATATTAATTTTGTAAATCTGTCATCTTGGCAAAAAAATACAGATGAAAACTTCACTAATTGCTTCTAAACTTATTTTCATTATAGTTTTAGTTTCAATGATTCATTTATTTGAGAAAACGTTGAGATCTAAACAAATGACAATCAGAATAATTTGTCCACTTTTCAGAAATATATATCTTCTCCATAGGATTCTCTTATATTTCTACCGCAAACTGCAAGTAGAAGGAATCCACAAAAAAGTAGGAAAATGGAGTACCTTTTCAAAAAATGTAAAAAGTGTGGTAAAATATTTTTTTGATACAACTCTGCCTGTTCCTGGAAGATGGTGATCATAGCACAGCAAGCGTTTCGTTGATGCCTTTTTTAGCAAAATAATGTTTTTTGTGCAGCTCTTTATTCCTATTTTGGCTATTTTCCTGGTGTCCTCGGGGAAACCAATAAACTCTGGGTAGGTTTAGAATCCCAGGATGTTGGAAAAAAGGCACACATTTGGTGTGAATATCTTAAGTGGAAAAAGTTATGAAGGAGTAGGTGAAAAGGGATCTGCACTGGGAAAGTAAAGGCTGGTAAATTAAAGTGATGTTATGTATTTCAATTGGTGATAGAAGGGAGGCCAAATAAGGTAACCGTCGCTAATTTCAAATGTGAAACGGTATTTGCACTTCATTAAATCGAAACTCTCTTTTCCGGCTCTTTGTCAGGGCAAAACTAGCTGCCCCATCTGCAACGTCTATATTTTTGCAGGACGGTGTGTGAAATATTGCGTCTCTAGCACATTGATTACATTCCTGAGCAGAATCCGGAATGGCGTTTCTTGACTCTTTTTAACCTAGCTAGAATACAGTGCCTGGTTTATTTTAAAATTAATTGAATTCTCTCTGAATGGCTCTAGTAGGTGCTTAGCAGCGCGTGTTATTCTTAAATACTGCTAATCTCTTGAGAATGAGGACCCCCAGGAATAAGGTGGCTCCACGGAACGCAAGGGCTTCTAGTAGTTGGCCCTCCTGTTCAGGGGCCAGTCAGCAAGGGTGATTATGTTTCACGCATGGAGGCACGGGCAAGTGAGAGAGATGCTCAACAAGACTCATAGCTTGTTTTTTCTGCGCCTGAGTGCATAGTCTCGGATGCCACTTAGTGGTGATTCCGAAAGTATAAACATATATTTTTGTTATTCCACGTGAGGAACCAGCTGCTTTCGAACTTTGGCCCATATTTATACTTTTTTAGCACTGCATTTGCGCCGCTTTTTGACGCAAAAACGGCGCAAACTTACAAAATACAATTGTATTTTCAAACGTCCAGGAGACCCACAACAAAGCACCTCCTGCTTGTTACATCCAACTTCCCTAGTCCTACAGGATCCAAATAGGTAAAACCTAAGAAGCTCTTCCACAGTTTCACTTCTATTTATTTAAAACCACATGACACTCCAGAAATAAATATCCCATGCCATACAAGGCCATCAGATTTTTTTTTGCGTCATACAACTTTCTTATGGCCTGCATACTGCTTCTTCCTGTTAGGGCATGGAGAGGCCTATATAACTTTTCCACTCGAAGTTACCGATCTGTTCTTTTTCTGTGTGTGTTTTGTCCCAGCTAAACTACCGGAAAAAAAACCCTAGATCTGTATACTCCTTTGCAACCTTCAGCAGTAGCATGTCTAATTGAGGCTTTACCACGCCTTTAGAGAAAATAATTACCTGATTTTTGGTATTAGTTACTATTTGTACGTGATTAACTATGGGATACCTAGGTAGATTATCGATGTGATGCCGGAGGCCTACAAGGGTTTGAGCTAACAAAATTAGGTCACCTACAAACATCAGGGCAAGGATATCACTATGACCTGTTCGGGAAGAGCAAGATCTGCACTACTTTACCACATCGAACAAAAATTCTGTTTAAACAATAAAGGGACTAACAGGCACCCTTGTTTTAACCATTTACTGCTTCTACAGGTGTAGAATAATTGTTATGGCCTTCCGGTTGGATGCGTACAGAGGTAAATGCATGCAGTACAATCAATAGTGCTAAAAGCTGGTGAGGGATACCAAGCTGAGGAAATTTTGACCAAAGAGAGTTCCTGTCCACACAGTAGAGAATTCTTTTAATACATGTAAATAGCTGCTTCCTATCTGTCATATATGTATGCTGCTTCCTGTATGTCATGTACTTATTCAAAATCTCTCTGAGCACTAACTCATTATCAACTGTGTAACATTTAGCGCTAAACCCAGTCTGCACCTACGGTATAAGATTGTTATAATTTCCCAAATCTCTCAGTTGATGTATATATTTGGCACACGGTGTTTCTGTATAGGTCTAGAGCTATTGGGAGGTAACTGGTGGGATTGTCCTTTGGGCCTTTCTTATAAATTGGGCAAATGAAACTTCCTCACCATAAGGCAGGAACTTTCAAGTTGTATGCTAGATGTAAAAAGTTTAGTTACTATAACTGACCATTCTTTTCTATTAGCTTTGTGGACTGCAATTGAAATCCAATCTGCACCTTGTGCCTCTGTGACATTTGCTAGCTGTGTAAGCTCTTCCACCTGCTTCTCCGATGGGAATTCTATGGTAAATTCAGACGCACGGTTTTAACAAGGCTGAGTCAAGGTGTAGTTTCCATTCTCAAGCTCTATCAGGACAGCATTTAGATCCTCTGTCTTTCCCATTGCCTTTGCCACTAATTCCTGAAATGATCACATGTCCTCTTAATTCAGTGCAAAGACATCTTTTCCGTTTCTTCAATTATTCTTCCTCTCTAGATTTGTTGGGATGTTCTATTTGATCATACCTCTCATTAGTAGGGTCTAGCTCCCCAAAACTTCAAACGATGTCTCATCCACTTTAGCCTCACTAACTTGAGAGAGTGAAGAGAATCATCAATTCTCCTGCTATCAGAAGCTGTCTCTTCTATGCTCACATTTTTCACTGAGAGAGCATGAGAGTGCCATTATGTCTCTTAAAATATAAAAATGAAGGAGTGGTTATTTTTCTGTATGATGTGAAAATGTTTCCCATTTATACATGGTGCACCAAATTGCATACAAGTGCACAACTGTATATAATGTTTTATCTATGCCACATTTAATCATCATTTAAAAAATGGTTATGTTACAGTGTGTTAAGAATTATTATTCTTTATAAACATTTCCTATTCAGCATAAGAAGATGTGAAGAAATTTAATTTGAAAGTGTATTTGTGCATATTTAGCTTGGCGGGAGTGAAGGCCGACATTTTTCCTGTGTTTTAATTTCAATGTGAGGTTTGCCTTTTGCATGCTGTTTTTGAAGCTGCACGAACCGAGCTTAATAAGGAGCCTATTGTGCATGAGAGATAAGAGAGCCTGAGAGCTGCATTATAAGGAATGAAGGAGTATTCTGAATTGACAGTTATCGTTTTGAAATTCCTGAGCGAGAGGCTGCACCAAGGCCACATAAAAATAAACTTAAAGTAGATACTGTTACCAATTATTTGTATGATTTTTGACTGTGTTTTTCAGAAGAAGAGTTCAACAGTGATGTAATTTTTGGAGGGACTGAGATTTAAATGTGGTTTAGTTAGCGAAAGGTTCAGATCCTTTTATTCCTTTGAGCAGAGTGGATGGTGTAGACCTCAATTCTTAGAGACTCAGCAGCTTTATGCTACACACACCTCTCTTGACAGTCTCTTCCACAGGAATTCTGTTATGCTGACCATTCTCTGAAACCTTCCTAAATATTAGAATAGTCAGGAATCTAGATTCAATGGTTAGGCAGGTGAATTTGATTTAGGATTTTAAACACCAAACACTTTTCTTGATTTTCTGCATTGTCCCTGTTGAGATATTAGTTCTTCATATGCTAATCCCATTCAATATTGTGTGACATTTTAGTGATTCTGTATAGCTATACCATGGTTTTGCGACTCAGTTATGTAAGTGTGACTTTCAGTTTGTAATAAAGCCCTTTGAAACTTTAGGTTAGTCTCCAAAATTGCTGGTGTGACCATTTGGCTGCACTGTAATTGATCTTAAATAATTTGATGTGAGTCTCTTCACCCCTCAGAACAGAGAAAGAAAGAGTAATCGGTGTCAATAATTGTAGATATAGCCCAAGCTGGATCAGATGGTAGCTATGGGGATTGTTCTTTTTCCGATGTAAAAAGAACTAGAACCATACCCTAGAGTAGTTAGTCCCTTAGAGCCCAATCCCAAGTGCAAGTGTGCATGCAGATTGTAAGGGAGGGGAACTGCTGCGAGGAGCGAGGCTTTGGTCATAGCGTACCGCACTAGTATAGGCTGGTTGGTGTGGTACTGTGCTACTATTGGATGTTCGACGTCATAAACTGCTGCGCTGCAATTGGTGGTTGTGTTGAAACAAGGGATTGTGGGTACAGCATTGTTTTGGATTGAATTGAAGCTTTGTGAGATTTTTGGAAAATGAAATGTTTTAAAGTCATACGAGATTTGTTTAGAGGAGACACTCATATCCCCAGCAGGGAAGGTGAAGTGGCACCTCCCGATGGTACTCCAGGTCATTATTTGGTGGTTGGCATAGGGCTTCATAGATGTTTTTGAATTGGTCAGTTGCATGAGATCACAGAAAAAGAAGGTCCATTGAGAATTCCACAATATGGCACATTTAGTTTGTGAATTATTGAGATCGAAGAACTAATTTGGAACATTACGAAATGGAATGAATTAGATGAGTGGGAGACTAAATGGGTGAAGAAGGAGTTAAAGAAGCTACTGACGGAGCCACCTTCAGATTGAGCAGAGGGAGGTGTTACAACTGTCCCTTTGAGAGAAGTGCTGGGTGGAGGTTATGCTCATGCGCCATGGAGCAGAAGTGACCTTGCGTCATTTGTCAATGATTTTCCAAAATTGCAAGATAAACCAGTAGAATTGTATCAACAGGTTGAAAGATATATGATATTTTTGCAGGTGCTGTGGGTTGATTTGAATAGGTAATTTGACATTGTTGTTCTGTGTTCGATGGCCTGAGATGGAATGAACTAGAAATGCAATAACCAGGGGTTCATCACCATTGGTAATGAAGACATATCAGAAGGTCATGATATTCTTGAAAGTGAAGGTGTCTCCATAAGATGTTAATTGATTTAAGATTTACACAATTCAAGAGTCAAAGGAGTCGATTCATGCTTACTATGAAAGGTTGTTACAGCATTCAAACAATATAGTGGTACAGAGACCTTAGAGGCTAAGGATGATACATTCTATGTCAAGGTGTATGACAGGGCTAAGACAATAAATCACCATGATGATACAGCAACATTTGATTTGTTGGCAAAATAAGTCTAGTGATGAAATGTTGTGCTATGCAAAATACTGCTATGATGAGATAGAGATGAAGCAGAAAAATCTCAAGGAAAAGTGGTCACTCAAATGAAAGCATCTCAGTGAACTAGCAAGATGCCACTAGCTGTAAATAATGCAGGCACAATGCAAGGTGTATACCAGCAACCACAAAATCGAATGCAAGGTGGAGGTCGAGGAGTCCCTATAAATTCTGGTAATGGAATGTATGTACATAGCTTAAAAAGATCAACTCCTCGTCACAGCTGCAACAAGCTGGGACACTGGAATCTGGAATGTAATTTATATCCAACATATCAGGTCCAAGACGCAGAGTCTGTGCCTTCTCGGAATAATAATTCTAGTCAAATGAGGGTGTTCAAAGACTCAGGAGCCAAACGTTTAATGTGCCCCAAGCGCCAATAATGCAAGTACCTCATGCTCCCATGCCACAGCAAAATGTTGTTGGTTTGCATCAGAATATGAATCAAGGTTTGAGAATGAATGCAGGTCTGACTCAGGATAACAGTCCATTCCAACAATACCCTTTATAAGATTCAAATGAGGGAGATGGCTCTGATCAGTCAGCCTGACAGTGCCTAAGAGGGGAGGAGGATTGCATACTTGGCACAGTCTTAGAGGTAGACTAGAGTGGGCCATTCATAGATAGTAAAGTGGATGGCCGCCCTATGTTGTTTTTGGCTGACACTGGTGCTACCCATTCTACTCTAAGAACAATAGAGGTTCCAAACCTTCCCCTCTCAGGAAAAACAATCCAAGTTGTTGGTATAGACAATAAGCAAATAACAGTTCAAGAAACCCCCCCAATCACTGTGCAAATAGGATCTCTTGAGGACAAGCACAGGTTTATACTGCGTGACCACAGTTCAGTGAACCTCTTGGGAAGAGACTTGCTTACAAAGTTGAATTGTGTTATCTTTTGTACCCAAGGCATAATTGAGATTCAGACTCAGGATGAAGATGCTTTCCTTAAAGTATTAAAAGGTGAATATCGTTGAAAGTTGACAATTTGCCTCTAGACTTGAGAAAAAGTGTCAAGCTAGAGTGTGGGATTTCTCAGGAAAAGATATCAGACTGATAAAAGGTGTAGAATCCATCCGAATAACTGTTAAACCTAATTCTGAGTTCCCGAAAAGCCCACAGTACAATTTAACCCCTGAAACGATTGCTGGAATAACTCTGTTAATCGAGTCCATGATACAACAGGGAAATCTTGAAGGAGATAATGGGGAGCCCTTGCAACTCTACAATTATGGGTCTTCAGAAGCCAAATCGCAAGTACAGAATTATACAGGACCTTAGGAAAATAAACAACATTGTTGTTCCTTGTTGCCCCATAGTACCAAATCTAGCTGTAATATTGTTTTTGATTCCACATGAGGCCGAGTGGTTTACTGTCACTGACTTGTGTCAGGCCTTCTTTTTGATACCATTGTATGAGAATAGCCAATTCCTCTTTGCATTTCAGCTTGAAAACAGGGGTTTGGCATGGTGCTGTGTTCCACAAGAGTATTCTGAATCTCCTTTGGTTTTCAATCAGATTCTAAAGAAAAAATTTGAATTTTTGGTCATGCCTTACAATTCAGTCTTGATCCAATACATCAACGACCTAATGAAGGCCTGAATACTTAAGAGGCTTGAAACAGGATACCATTGCATTGTTGAACTACTTGGCTGAGAATGGACACAAGGTATCCCCAGGAAATTTACAATATTGTCAGAAAGAGGTCCAATATCTTAGACACCTCATTGTAAAAGGAGTGAGAAAGGTGTCACAAGAGAGGATTTCAGCCATATTGAAAATGATTCCACCAACTACACAGAGCGAAGTCAGAATGTTTTTGGGACTACACCAGCGTTTCTAGCACCACCAGCACCTATTGGATATTAATTGGCTACTGGGATTAATCCACAAACAGTACATACTATCATGGGTAAAGTACCCACATAACGGGAGAAAATACCGTTCTCAATAGCCCAGAAAACAAATCAGCTGGAAGCTGTGTTTCCCTGTACGGGACCACAGGAGGAACATAGAATTCTCACAATGTGCTTGCCCATCGGAATGGTTCCCTTGGTGGATGACAGCGCCACATGGGGTACAGTCTTCGCTGCAATTTATACTACCACACATGGTACCCCAACACTTGCCAATTTACCGGAAGTGTTAAAACAAATACAGAATGAGCACGGGCTGCACCAGCCCTAGATTTGGGAATGAAATTAATGCATAACTTTGATGCAGTCTCCTCACTAATACTCAGTAATGTCAAAGGGGAAGTGCCAGCACTGGCTATACGCCAGCGCCTCTGAGAGATTCCACATTTGAACCGGGAGAAAGAGATACCGAAAATTATTTCCAACACTTATACCAGTATAGGACAGGATAGTTTGGGAGCCAAGCTGAAAAAGCATAAAATACAGAGTACCACCTCAAAGGAAGGTACTAAACAAGCACAGGAGGATTCTAAGAAGCTCTGGTATAAGCAAAAATGATTTAAAGATAGACAAAATCAGACAGCAGATTCTCCACATCCGGAGAACTCTGGAAGGAGATGCATTCTCAGAAATAACATAAAAGCTCCTGACAGATATACTGATTGACGTCCATCTCATTCCTTTCAGGAGGGGGCCGTCCTGATTGATGTCCTGAATATGTGAAACAGAAGAAAGTCTCACCACAGTCTTCAGGAAAAAAAGAAGATAAGTCCCCACAACAAAAGCCACAGTTTAAAAAGAAAAAGGTGGCAGCACTGTCAATTAAAAATTCCAGTACACTTGCGAACAGTGCTGAAGAACAAGACGTGGGCAGTGACACTGTTAGACAGTGCAGCAGAGGTCACAATATATCGCCAGAGTCTGAAAGAGCATCTGGATGCGACAGCAACTAGCGATTTAATTGCAGTTGAGACTGCAGACGGGCGCATTCTCCCACCTGACATCGTTTATGATTTAAATATGCATATTGAGGGAGATGTAGAGTGCACCATTGTTGTGATATTTTGGGATGAACTTGTTTGTGATATCCTGCTGGCCGAAAGGGACTGGCCACCTGAACACGTCCGTAAGCTCTCACATGGGGAAGCTGTCATATTGCCTTCTTTCTCTGATCTTGTTTCAGAAGCAGTAAAAGAAGCCTACGCTGTCAAGTGGGCTTTAGCGCTGGCACCTGCGTTATACTACAATCATGTGGGTTGGGACAAGGTTTCTCCTTGCCATGTAATACCTATCAGGTCTACACCCCAACCTCAGCCACAATATCCTGTTAAACATAAAGCAAAAGCTCCATTGAGGGATATCCTCACTCAGCTCGAGTACCAGGGAGTAATTGAGCCCTGTGTCTCTGCAATTAATAACCCGTTATTCCCAGTTGCAAAACCTGACCATTCTTATAGAATAGTCTTAGATTACAGACACTTAAACAGTCATACACGTACATACGCTATACAAAATTCACAGAGCACAGCACTAATTAACAATATAGTGCGTAAACAATACAAAACAACGTTGGATATTTCCAACGGGTTTTTCTGCCAGAACTTCGCACATGAAAGTCAGGACCTGAGTGCGTTCTCATTTGGCTCACAGAAACCCTTCTGCTGTTTGCCCCAAGGCTACAAGAACAGACCGGGGCTGTTCTCAGCCCAGGTAACATCAATATTGCATGATATTGATTCAGAGGTTTTGTCTTATGTGGATGATATTTATCTCACAGATGAGGACCTCAACATTCATCTTGCCAGGGTCGATCGGATTGTTTTTAGGATTCGCTGCCCTCGGCTACAAATTTAATTTTAGAAAAACTAAAACAGCCTTTCTCAACGTATTGTTCCTGGGATACAAGCTATCAAACGAAGGGAAGAGCTTGGCCCGCACTTTCTGGAAAAATGTGCTCAACTCCACTCGCCGAACACTCTCAAGAAACTATAGTCTTTACTTTATTTCTTCAATTTTGGCAGAACATACACCCCTGACTATGCACAACGTATCAAGCCACTCTATAACTTAATACACCCTGAGTTTTCTAGCAGACACTGGACAGTTGAACACACAAAAATCCTTAGGGAATTGTAATAGAACATGCTAGAAGCAAAACACTTGCACAAACATGACAACAAAACAAATTTGGTCATCAGAATAATTGCTGGTGCCAATGGCTTCACTTATGTCACCTTTAACGAAGGCAACACAGTGCCCATAGCATGTAAATCACATTTATACTCAAATGCAGAACAACGTTTTGCACCCACAGAAAAGATTCTGACTGCAGTTCAGATGGCTGTCATTAAGGAGAGGCCACTTGCCCAAGGGAAACGCATCATTGTTGTTGCCCCGGTGCCAGCCTTAGAGGCTGTCACCAAAACAAGTGTTCCCAAAGTGAAAGCATTACATCCATGCTGGATTCAGTGGGCAACCTGCATGACTGCCACTGATGTTGACTACATCTTTGATCCAAAACTTCAGACACAAGAATTTCTCCAATACGAACAGGATTACCCCACTCCTCTAGATATTTTGCCACTTGACAGATACCATACCGTCATTTACACTGATGGTTCAGCACAGCCAGCTGTAGGTACTAAACATCAATATTCAGCTACTTGCCCAGCCGTGAGTGGAGTGATGAAGGATGGAGTTTTCCACCGACTCAATACCTACACACAGACCCTAGGGTACTGCGCAGCTGGCTGAACTCAAAGCCCTTATATTAGTGTTAGAATAAACAGAGCTGGGATTGCTGACTTTAATTGTCTGTGACTCATACTACTGCATTCAGTCCTATAATGATTATCTTAATCATTGGAAGCTGAACGGGTTTAAAAATTCCAAAGGGAACACCATAAAACACAGGGCTCTCTGGGAGAGGATGGCTGATCTCAAGGATAAGCTACCTTGTGTCCAGGAGTACACGTTATTAGCAATACTTTGGCTGATGAAGCAGACAAATCTGCAGTAGCTACGGCTTCTGTGACTGCAGTGACTGGTTCTCAGATAAGATTGGATAATGAAATTCTGACGCCGTGAAAGCTTTGGCCGAAGGCAAGTCTCTCCCAAAAGCATACCCTACAAAATACTCTTACCATATCAGTGCACAGAATGTTGCTCATGCAACAATTCCTGGGCTTGGAGATCGAGTGATCACCAACAAAGACTAGAGATTAGATCTTTTAAAAGCAGCGCATGAGGGTGTCGCTTCTGCTCATGCCGGTATTTTGGCCACAGTAACACTCTTACAGAAACACTTCTGGTGGCCAGGTCTATACAAACAGACAAACCAGTACATCCTTTGTTGTTGCCAGCACATTAAGGGCTCAAACATCAAACGCCCACCGCAGACATCCCTCTTAGTGTCCACCAGGCCACTACAATGTGTGTACTTGGACCATTGCGGTCCACTTCAACCTGATGGTGCATACAAATACATCTTATTCGCTGTAGATTCTTGTTCTAGATTCCTGTGGGTATGGCCTCATTAGTCAGCTGACGCTCAAACTGTTATCGGTACATATGCTGTTGCAGCATTCTATTCGGACCAGGGCCCTGCATTTGCCTATAAGGCATTCAGGGACACCATGGGGACAATGGGTGGTAAACTCCATTACTCCTCACCATACCATCCTGAGGGAAATTCGGTCATGGAGAGGCAGAACTGTGATCTGAAGCAGTTCTTATCAGCTAGAGTATTAGGTTCTGGCCACAGCGGGCTACATCACTTTTATGGGGTCCAGAGAGCACTGAATAATCTGCCAAGACAGTCCTTGGGGGGGGGCGTACTCCCTATGAGGTTCTCTTCGGGATACCTATGTATGTCTCAGATTTTGATGGTCCTGGTTTGGTGGCAGCAGATACACCTTTTGACATAAATGAACTGTTTTACGAGAGCTTCAGCCGTTCCCTGATGATAAATCATCCGCCTGTGCTGCCACTTTAGGAATAAGGGATTTACCAACAACTTCCACTGGCTGGATTCCTAAAGTCCGGGATCTGGTTTGTGAGAAGATCGCTGTGAAAAAGGAATTCGGTCCATCCTACAGAGCACCGGTTCCAGTCCTGGGAGTACAAGGTACTAGAACTGTCATCTTACCACCACTGCCTGGTTCCAGAGCGAACAGATTCATTTCCATTGATGACATCAAAGTTCACCATGTGGCCGATCCTGCACA
Source organism: Pleurodeles waltl (assembly GCF_031143425.1). Taxonomy (NCBI): domain Eukaryota; kingdom Metazoa; phylum Chordata; class Amphibia; order Caudata; family Salamandridae; genus Pleurodeles; species Pleurodeles waltl. Next base: position 368,726,894 of record NC_090451.1, read on the forward strand.
GGAAACCCAGAGGTCCCTTGGGTAGCTATGGTCCCCTCTCACTACCCAACAGGACATACCTCTTCAAAGTAGAAATAACAACACTACTTCGGACTACACAACAATGTCCAACGATGCTACAAGTACCACCTTGATCGTCGGGGGGGGGCAGAAAATGAGCTCTTGCTGATTACAGTTACCACTTCAAAGACAGCACCTGTCTAAGATTTGGCTGTTTTCTACACCAATACTACACAGACTGATGACACCATCTACTATAAGCCTCCACGCAAAGTGAATACCTCCACAGGTGATGCACATGCTCCTGCGTTTGCAGAGACTGCTTCTGGTTACTTTATCTACATTAATGACTTTTCGTCCACTCCAGTGATTACAAATGTTTCAAAGACACATCAGTTGTACCTATACCTAAAAAATAACTAATTCACCCATGGAACTATTTATGATTCTGCTTGGCATTTTTTGCATTGTTTCTTTGGATTGGTTTCGTGACTGTTTTCTTTTTGCGCATAAATGGCCATTACCTTCCTGAATGCTCCTCTGTTGCACCTGTGGATGAGGTCTTAGCTCCATATCTTTCCTCACATAAGGTCCGAAGAGACTTGTCCCTTGTGAACTTTTCAGCTACACCAATTCCTGATGGGATTGTGTGGGACAACGTTCCATTTGATGTATACAGCCCTACTGAGGTCATTCAAATTCCATATGTATTCAAAATTTCTATGGCTGATGTAATTACACCTGGTGTTGTATCTGATGATTGGGATGTCCAGACAGTTGTTTCTATGCTAACTGAAATGAAGGACTATTCAGTGTTTAAAGTGATGATGTATATAGACATACAATGAATTATGGGGAAATGTTCTGTTATAATAACTGGGGACATTACTACCTGCACCTTGCCACTAGATACAGACCAGTATTTAACTACACACAGTGGGAACACTGTTCAACACCACCTGAGGGGAGCCAGAAACATTATTCAGCTAAATTCACTTATTTTTCTGGGTATGACACAAAACATCCTGAGTCATATTATTTCAAGTTTCCTCCTTCCAAAATTAGGAAAACGTTGCTAACTGATAAAAAACTGATTTATTCAGATTCCTTTGTATCCCGTCTTGCAGTTGAAGGTTACAAATACTGGAGGAACACTGTTGATTTTAAGAGTGTATGGGGAGCGCAAGATTGGTAAATACAGGGTAGGGAAGCTTTATTTAGAGCATGCCTGATTCCTGTGCAAATCATCTTTTTAAATTACACCATTCAACGGACATCCTGAATGGGGTTAGCAAAAATAAACGAAATTAAAATGCCCAGTATCCCCACACCAGCAAAGTTTAATGATTGGCAATTCTTCCTGAATGTCACGAGGAAGACCTTGATGCAAAGGTCCAGTCTGGTACCTATAACTCTTTACTTTCCGGCGGGTGGTTAATTGGCCATAAGACACCAATGTATGTCATGCACGTTTTTTTAAATTTCTCAGTGGGTTTCAAAATTAGCCGGCCAGACCCTTGTTTTGTCTCGGGTCAACACATGGGTATAGTTACAAAATACAGTGTTGGTAAACTGTGGCAACAATGGATACAGATTAACACGTTAGCCGCAGTTAAGGAACATCTTTCTGAGGGTATAGACTTGCAGGACTTTTTGCTAGCTCCTAGGAAGCCATGCTCTAAAAGATTCATCTATCTGGAAGCCTTCTCAAATAGAAGCTGCTGTGTGTTTAAGGCAGATAGACAAGGAAAACTTAGAAAAGGCTTTAGCTGTTGTTGATAATGGCATGAACACTCTGCCCAACAGGATTTATTCACTGAGAGATATAGGGCCTGATTACAACTTTGGAGGAGGTGTTAATCCGTCCCAAATGTGACGGATATACCACCAGCCGTATTACGAGTCCCATAGGATATAATGGACTTGTAATACGGCTGGTGGTATATCCGTCACTTTACCATCACTTTTGGGACGGATTACCACCTGCTCCAAAGTTGTAATCAAGCCCATAGTGTCGTCTGCGATAGATATCATTCCCACAGACATGTCCTGTTTATATCATGGGCAAAGTCAGCTGCGTTCCATCATGTAATTAGGTTGGACGTTACAGACTTTGAAAAATGGCTGAGTTCCGTGGAAGTACAGTAACAGTAATGAATTGTTCAACGCTTTTAATCTATCTAGGGAACAACAGATAATGGCTAAAAGGGAAGTGAGTTTTACAGTGCTTCACATAGAGAAGTTAGAAAAGTTGCCTTTCACAGTTGCAGAGTCCTTCAACAGTATGCCTCCTACATGGCATCATTAATCTGCTCATTTCCAATTTTCGTTTTTTGAAATGCCTGAAACATCTTGCCCTGGGTAGGTACGAGCGACTAGGCAATAGCTATATTAAAGAAGAGTGAGAGTTGACCTTTGAATACAAATGTCTGAACGGAGAAACAGAGGTCTTTCTCAGCAGAAGCGAATGTGAGACTACTGTTAGTCATTCAATGATCTGCAAGCAGGTGTCCCTTCACAGCCTTTGTAATGCAGGGGTTGCAAATTTGGCCTGTTTTCTGAAGGGTACTCCCGTCCCTTTGATTCGACCAGCATTTCATGTACTTTTGAATGGAAGTTATTTGGTGCTGAGCGACCAAAGATGTTGCGGTATGCAACAAGGAATTGCCTATTCAATTTCAGTCTCTAAGGTTGTTACGTGTTGTGGACAAGGTTTATCCCCCCCCACAGTAGAGACGAAAGTATCAGAAATGTGGCCTCACATTGATACTGTTAATGTAAACTATGACAAGCTGAGCAGACTAGGTGCTACTGTTTCAAAAACAAGTCACGTTGACATCAGATAGAGAGATGTATGCTCTCTAGATTGCAAGATTATCAGCTGAGGTACAATCCCTATTAAATACCAACTTCCCCAAGCACTTTGGAGAGCTGGTATCCAGAATTTTCAATGCCTCGTGCACTACTAAGATTGTTTACTTCTATAAGGCTGTTGGGTCTGGATTTGTGTCCATCTTGCAGACTGTCTTCGGAGTCATTCCATCGCCCAACCATTCACTCTTTTCAAGTGTGTTTGGCGGCTGTCCTATAATTTTGGCATTGATTGGCGGAATACTGCTGCTATTTCTTCTGATTCGCAGTGGATGTGTCTTTCCAGCTCCGCAAAGCAATGGAGCCACTGTCACCAGCTCAACAGTGCCATATACGCATGGTTCAGGTCTTTGATGTTTCGTTGCTGGAGAAATTGGAGAGTGATTTGTCATTGTCATTCCGACCACTTCTATGGTGCGTGCAACCAATCTTTTGCTGCGTATTGTGCCTCTTAGAACACTTGCCTATAGTGTGTCTTGCCGTTACGCCAGTGCCTCCTGTGGACCACGCACTGCTTATGTCCACGATTAGGGTTCATTCATGGTCGTGCCCCTTGAGACTAAGGCTGATTTGTGAGGCCAATTATAAGTCACCCTTGGATAACGATCTGGCTCTTTTGGGTGCTGTGGAGAGTGCCTCTCCTGCAGGTGGACCTGCACAAGAGACTACTACGCACTACTGCTCCAGGGATCCGTCTGTCTATCCTGTGATTGATCTAACATCTGACGATGTGACCTCTTTCCTGAGGTCTTTTCCATTCGATGGCTTCGAAGATGCTCCTCAAGATCATGAATATTGTCAGAAAAATTTGATGATTGGCTTATTGTACAAAATTCAAAGTTTACATTTATTGCCCTTACTTTGGCCTGCTGTGCTTGTCATGATTGACATTATGGCCCTCATTATGACTTTGGCGGTAAATCCTGCTTATCGCCACGCTGACGGCTACCAACTTACCGCTGCGCTGGCGAATATCCGTTCACCATATTATGACACACACACACACCAATCTAACAGAATACAGCCACATACACAAATCCCCCAGACCAAAGGTCAGTGATAAAGTGGCAGTCCCAAAACCCATACTGTTACGCCAACAAAACGAATGCCCATCACATTATGACCCACAAATCACCACGGTGGACATACAACAGCGGTAAACCATTGGTGGTACACACTGCTGCGCTCAGAATGGACAGCCACATACAAAACAACACTACATTGGACAATACCAAATACACACACACCTGACATTCATACACACACCACACCCACACCATGATAAAGCACACACTTACATTACCCACAACCACTTACGAACAACAATTTTCTCCAGGAGACTGAGAAGAGCACAGAGACAACTAGACACACACACCACATACACCCATACACACCTCACGGACTCCACATCACACACCCCACCATATTACCCAAAACACCCTCACCAACACACATCACACAACACACATGGCACCACAAAGGCACCCAAGTTTCACTGAGGCATAGTTAAGGGTCATGGTGGAGGAAATAGTCAGAGTAGAGGCACAGCTCTTTGGAGCACAGGTACAAAAAATATCTATAGCAAGGATGATGGAGCTATGGTGAGAATCATGGACAGGGTCAACGCCGTGGGAGAGCACCCAAGAACAATGGACGACATCAGGAAGAGGTGGAACGACCTACGGGGGAAGGTACATTCCATGCCAGCAAGACAGCAACTCGCCATACAGAGGACTGGCGGTGTACTCCCACCTCCTCCCCCACAGCTCACAGCATGGGAGGAGCAAGTCTTGGCATTACTGCATCCTGAGGGACTGGCCAGAGTTGCCGGTGGACTGGACACTGGTAAGTCAACCTTTAACAATTATCACCCCCATACCTGTATGCCATCAGACACCCTCACCCTCACTCCCAACACTCCACCACATCCCACACACTACACCAACACATCTCTCTAATCCCAATGCCAGGCCCTTCATGCTGTACCTGTATGCATGGACACCCCTCCCAGCCCTGCATGGACACCCATAAACTGTAAACTTTGTACTTATATAGCGCACTACTCACCCACTAGGGTCTCAAGGCGCTGTAGGCATTCTGCTGTGGAACCCCTCCTGGCTTTTCCCTGTGAGGCGCCCACTCCTGGGCAACCCCCAGGGTGAAGCCAGGCATCCAAGCGCTGTCAGGGCCGTTGTGGAGATTAAGCAAGCTATTGCCCAGAGTTACAGAGTGGGACCCATTAATTAGATAAGGCACTGAGGCGAAAATTATCTTGTCCAAGGGAATTCAGCCGAAGACCCGCTGAGGCAGGAATTGAACCCTGATCCCGGGCCAGATCTCACCATCAGGGTCTGCCACTCTAACCATTGTGCCACACTTCTCCACTTGTGCCACATTTCTTCACTAAAGCATGCACAGCATAGGGAAACTAACAATCCCACAATACACCAACATACACAAGCAAAAGCTGGCAGGGTAACACCAACTATAGAGAGGAAGCTACGGAATTACAAATGTCATACACTTGAAGCATAATACATCATTTACATTCCCCCAGGTACCCCAGCCAATGTCAGCAGAGAGGAGGTCCCAGTCCCGGACAGAAGAGGCCCCCAGTGATGACAGTAACTCTGGACTTCTGGATCTGGATGACCTACCTGGCCAATCAGGGACCACTGGACAGCCGGTCACCCAAGCCCACTCACAGACCACCACTGAGCCTCCGCCGTCAGGAACCAACACCACAGCACCCACTGAGTGTACCCACGCCTCTGTCCCCAGGACATGTCAATCAGCAGTGTGCCCACCTGTACAGGGACCCCAGGCCACACCTCCCCCACAAGACAATCAGGGACCTGGGGTCAGTGGAGCGTGGGCACACTGTTCAGGGGACAGAGGCACAGGCCAACAGGGACACTGCTGTGCACCAAGGGGAGGACAGGCCCAGGGAACTGACTCTCCAGCAGGCACTCACCGAGATCCTGGGAGCCTACCAACATTCCCAGGACACAATGGGCTGGATCCTAGACAATGTGCAGGAGAGCAGGCAGCTGCAGGAGGGACAGTAACAGGGGATCAGGGAGGACTGCAGGCCATCAACACCACCCTGATCTCCATAGCAGGGGTGCTGGCAGACATGGCCAATATCATGAGGGAGGCAACAGCACACCAGAGGACCCCAACCACTAGCCAGTCATCTGAATAGCCCTCCACTTCCACTGCTGCTAGTGGCCAGGAGGCCCCACCACAGGACCCACAGGCCAACAGCATCCCTCTCCCTGCAGAAGGTGAACCACCCCACAAACATTCCCTGAAAACTAGACAGAAGCCAGAGACACTCGCCAAGACCACCAACAGGAAATGACACTCTCCTGATTGTCCCCCTTGTGTCCCACTCAGTCACCTTGTCCACCTTGAACTGCCATTGCTCCCCTTCCTATGTCCCCATGGACACTGCACCTGTGCTACAAACAGTGTGGAACAATACCCTGGACTTTCCCCCATCATCACTCCATTCCATTGCACTTCCACCGTATATTTTATCACAACAATAAACAACCTTGGATAAAACTCGACTACTAGTATTTCATGTAATGCAAATTTGTATTGATTGAAACAGCTACAACCATTGCAAATTAACTGTACATAGTGTGAGCATAGAATGAATGATCTGTTACTGGCTGTTGTGATCACATCAGGACATTGTTGTCATATCGCCAACATCTGTAAAATGAATATCCATAGGTAACAGTAAGTAGGGTAAAGAAGTGGGTTATGCAGCATGCCAGTGCCACACAGAATACACCAATAGTCATAGAAATGTGAAGTTGCACTGTCTTACCTGTGTGTTATTGGAAGCACCGATAGATCACTAATGTTCTATTGTCTCCATCCTCATCCTCCGCCTCCTCATCCTCACTGTCCTTAGGGTCCACTGCTGCCACAGGGGCATCTCCAGTCTCCTCCTCCTGCAAAAAAGGTGCATGGTGCCTGAGGGCCAGGTTGTGCAAAATGCAGCATGCCACTACTATCTGGCAGACCTTCTTGGGTCAGTAGCACAGGGATCCACCTGTCAGATGGAGGTACCTGAACCTGTCTGTCAGGAGGCCGAAGGTTCTCCCAATTATCCTTCTGGTTCGCCCATGTGCCTCATATAGAGTTCTTCTGCCCTTGTCCTGGCATTCCTCACAGGGGTCATCAGCCACAATAGGTTTGGGTAACCTGAGTCACCTGCAAATATTGAGGGACAACATTTAGCCACACACTATCCTATTTGGCCAACAGCATAGGCATAAACCAACAAACACTGAGTGGGGACAAAGGCTCACCTATTAGCCACACCCTGTGCCTCTGTAGTGTGAACATCACATTTGGGATGCTGCTATTCCTTAGGACAAAGGCATCATGCACCGACCCAGTAAACTTAACATTGACATGGGAGATGTACTGGTCCACCAGGTACACCATCTGCTCATTCATAGAGTGGAAACTCTTACGATTCCTGTACACCTGTTCATTTTGCCAGAGGGGGGCAAACGTAATATGTATGCTGTCAATCGCCCCACTTATATTGGGGATATGTCCTATTGCATAAAACCCGGCCTTCACAGTGGGTAAATCCTCCACCTGGGGGAAAGCAATGTAGCTGCACATGTGTTTTATCAGGGCAGACAAGGCTCTTGCCAGCACTATTGGGAACATTGGCTTTGACATTCCTGCTGCCAAGCCCACTGTCACTTGGAAAGATCCAGTTGCCAGGAAATGGAGCACTGATAGAACTTGCACAAGAGTGGGCATCCCAGTTGGATGGCGGAGACCTGAGATCAGGTCAGGTTCCAACCGGGCACACAGCTCGGTGATTGTGGCCCTGTCCAGTCTATAGGCGAGTATAATGTGCCTGTACTCCTGTGTAGCCAAGTCCACCAGGGGTCTGTACACAGGGGTATGTCTCCATCTCCTATTCATCCACAGTGGTAGGTATCTAAGGGACACAAGAGTGAGTAAGCTGTCATAATTTGAACAACTATACCACAACAGCAGTCCACATCGTGCAATCATGTTTTGGGACAGTGTAATTTAAGAGTAGGTGCCTATATATCTTGTGATGCACAAATTATTGATAGGCCTGTTCACCCCCCAAATGGCGCTGCCTGTCGTGTGTGGAGGGACAGGTGGAAGTGAGGTAATGCCACCAACGTTGTGCGCCGTGGCGGTAGACGATCGTGAACCGCGTGCAATTCCTCATTGGTTTATATTGAGCCCTATGGGGTACAGTGGACAATGGGGATCTATGCCAGCGCTGACGGTATACACCTGGGCGGACGTAACCGCCATTTTATTTCACATTCCTCGCTTGTTTCCTGACCTTCCATAGGAGAGGACCTACTCTGCACGTGCTGCTGTGACCTGTGTCTGGAATCTACTGTGGCCCGTGTGACTGGGAAAAGGGGCCCCTGCCTTCACTTCGGAAGAGTTAGAGTGACTGGTGGAAGGGGGTCCTACCCCAGTACGGACAGCTGTATGGGCCTCCAGACCAACAAGTTGGTACACTGTGGGCATGATGCATGTGGCATGAATGCATGGAGGTGTGTGTGAAGGCATCGTTTAAGGGGGGGTGGATTTCCTTTCGGCGGTGTACATGGTGTGCGCTGGGCTATGTGTGTGCCAATGGTAATGGAAACGAGTATGGAGGGCCATTTGTGTGACAGGCTGGACTGTTTGTCTAATGGTGTTCACCTGTCTGCATTGCCTCTACAGGTCAGTGCCCATCAAAAGAAGGGAATATGGTGTGCCATCGCCAAGGAAGTGTGGTCCCTGGGGCTCTATGGCAGACGGAGCACCCGATGTCAGAAACAGTGGGAGGACCTAAGACGCTGGGCACGGAAGCCCTCAGAGGCCCAGCTAGGGATGGCCTCCCAATGAGGAAGGGGTACCTGTCGGACCCTGACACCCAGATAGCCTGCATACTGGCGGTGGCCTACCCTGAGCTGGATGGGTGTTTGAGGCCATCACAGCAGCCACAAGGGGGTGAGTACAGTGGCTATCATTACTATCATTACAACTTATGGCTGGTGGGGTGGTATCAAGGTGGTGGTTGTGTGTTAGTGGGTGCCCCTAAGGCCAGGTCCGACATAGCAGCGTAGGTCCTCTGGAGGCTAAGTGTTGAATAGAAAATATTGGTTACCTAGCTTGTTAGTATTCACTTCTAGGCAGGGCTGAATGGGTCCTAGGTGTGCTAAGTTGGTGGTGTGTGCCCCTCCTCATTCCTTGGTGACTAGCCATTTCACTGGTAGTGCATTGTATAGTACGTAAGACTGTTCCCTGTGTCTGAGGGTGCTATGTACACCAGCGATGGTGTTGGTGCAGTCATTGACCTAGTGTATCCTTTGTCTCTCTCCTCCCTTTCTTGTTTTGTAATCCTGTCCTTATGTGCATTGGCATCATCTGGCGGAGGAGCAGAGGCACCGACGACAGAGGGAGCTGCATCCCACAGGACCCTGGAGGCAGAGTCCACCGATGCCGAGGGAACCAGTGGGACGGAGAGCGTGGGGAGCACCACAGCTGAGACTGGAGGGGACAACACAGACTCTGATACCTCCTCCGATGGAAGCTCCCTGGTGGTGGCGGACACCTCTGTGACCACCCCAGCTGCAGGTACAGCTGCCACCCCCTGTACCAGCACCGCCTTCCTAGTAGCCACTCAGCGATTTGCCCGTGCCCACTCACCAGGAGGGTGGGCATCTACTTCGCCACAGGAACCTCAGGCCCTGCCCCAGTGAGCCCAGCTGCTCTGAGTAAGGAGGCTATTGACCTCCTGAGATCCATCTCTGTAGGGCAATCAACCATTGTGAATGCCATCCAGGGGCTGGCATCTCAGATGCAGCAATGCAATGCATTCCTGGAGGGCATTCACAGTGGATTGGTGACCCAACAGCGATCAATTCAGGCTCTGGCCTCCTCTCTGATGGCAGCCATTGTCACTGTTTCAACCGTCCCCCCTCCAACTTCCACTTCCCAGTCCCATTCTCCTCAACCCTATCCCATCCCAAGCACACAGGCAGACGAGCATGCACACAAGACAACACACAAGAGTGGCAGAGGCAAACACAAGCACCACACTTCATCCCACAGGCACTTACACAAACATCATACAGTTGCAGACACAACAACATCCACTGCCTCCACTGTCTCCCCCTCCCCCTCCTCCTCCTCCACCTCCTACCCAGTTATGTCCACACTCACACCTGCATGCACTACATCAACATCCATCACCAGCATCATCACCACACCAAGCAAAACACACACCTCACTGGCAGACACCTCCACAACATCCATACATGCGTCCCCTGTGTCCTCTCCCACCGTGTCTGTCCGCACCCCTCCTAAAGGACACAAACGCAAGCACTCAGAAACCTAACAGCCATCCACCTCACAATAGCATACAGCCCAGGCACCTGCACCAAAATCCAGCAGACATACTCCTCCAACAACTACTGCCTCATCCTCCACTCCCATTACTCCTCCCTCCTCCCACCCCAACGTCCCTAAAAAGCTTTTCCTTTCCCAGATTGACCTCTTCCCTACCCTATCCCCATCCTGCACATATGGGCAGGGTACCAAGGACACAGCCCAGCACCTCAGCCAAACAGTCCACGGGGACAGTGGTAGCACCACCTACTCGTGGTGGTAGGGATACAAGATCAACAACACTGAAGGGAAAGGAGCCAGCACCACCTGGAATAAAAGGGAAGAGTCAGGCACCAGCTGTGAGGAAGGGGAGGAACCTGCACCACCTGGGATGAAAGGGAAGAGTCCAGCACCAGCTGTGAGGAAGGGGAAGGAGCCTGCACCAGCTCTGAAGAAGGGGAAGGAGCCTGCATGAGCTGTGAGGAAGGGGAAGGAGCCTGCACCACCAGGCAGAGAGGGGAAGAGCCCATCCACCCCTGCCAGGAAGGGTTAGGGATCCCCAACCCATGGCCAGGAGGACAAGAGGCACTCTATGCCAGAGGAAGCTGTCAGGCAAACACCGCCACCACCACCAGCTGTCGCGGGCCCCCCACCGCCAGCTGTGGATGTGCAGCCATCGCTGCCCAGGAGCCTCCCCCAACCACCCCCCGCATGAGGCCATCACTGCCGGCGGACACCATGTAGTCTACCCTCCAGGGGCTACTGTGCGGGCTGCCCCTCCAAAACCAGTGGGCAAGTCACCTACTCGAGAGACTGTGGCCTTGTACTCCTGAGGACAAAGCAATGGGCATGTTGCCCTCTGCGGAACCAGTGGGCAAGACACCCACTCAGGAGAATGTGGCCTTGAACTCCCCGGGAAAAAGCAATGGGCATGTTGCCCCCTCCAGAACCAGTGGGCAAGACACCCACTTGAGAGACTGTGGCCTTGCACTCCCCAGGACAAAGAAAGGGGCATGTTGCCCCTCCAGAACCAGTGGACAAGACACCCACTCAAGAGACTGTGGCCTTGCACTCCCCAGGACAAAGAGCAATGGGCATGTTGCCCCCTCTAAAACCAGTGGGCTTGTTCCCGCATCCGGCTGTGGTGCCCCCGTCACCGCCTGAGGTGCCTACCTATTTGCAAACTGATGCCCCTGCAGTGTTCTATCTGGATGTGGTCAGGATCTGAGTTTGGCCTTCAACTGTGCCCTGTGGCCATGTAGGCCCTTTGGACTAGGCAGTGTCCCTTTTTTATACATGTGTACATATCTGTTTCATTGCCAAATCGGATTATTAATTTTGATATTGAACTGATTACAATAACTTTAGTCAATTCCTGTTGTCCTTGATTATTCTGCCGATTTTTGGGGTCAAATTTTTTTTGAAGTGCAGCTGGTTGTGTGTATGGTGTGTGTGAATGTAGTGTGTGGTGCATGTGTGTGTCACTCTTGTTTTCCTCCCACCCTTCCTTGTGTGCTAGGCGGCTGTACTCACCGTCGTCGTCTTCATCTGCATTGGTGTTCATGGTGGAGCATGACGTAGAAGATCCTTGGGAAAACTTGCAGTTCGGGTTCCATGGAGGCGTGGTCCTTCCCTGTGTCTCCAATGGTGAGTCCTTTCACTTCTGTGCTCTGTTTCTGCCAGGCTTTTGTTGGCGTTGGTATCGCCCTTGAAAAAGTGGTGGTTTGTCAAAATATGGTAGGCGGAACTTTGACTTCCGTCTGGATGTTGGCGGCTACCACCATGGTGGCTGTTGTTTCCACCCTGGTGGTTGGTGTGGTACATTGGCTGTCTATGGGAGATATCACCGCCATGGTCATAATTTGGTGGTACTTACCGCCAGCCTGTTGGCGGTATTAGTGCCACTTTATCACCCACCACCAGGGTCGTAATGAGGGCGTATATCTCTTTGGTTGTTTTTAGCTATTGATTTTTAACACGTTTTTAAATGTGATTTGTTTATCTAGTTCTTATGCTTTTAGCTTTAAGTCCAGAGCATTTTTAGCATTTGGATTCGTTCACCTTCAGTGGCGTCAAGTTATGGCGTCACACTTGTTACGGCAATGGGGAAGGTATAGTGAATCCTAGTTTGTTTTAATGGGATACAGGAGTTAGCTTAGCCTTTGGCTTCCAGACTTGTGTCCCCGTCACGTACTGACTTTTACATTACTTAGCCTGCTCTGTTTTAGCGCATTTATTTAATTAAATCTTTTAAGATGGCTGCCTTGTTTTTATATAGGGCCATGTTTTAGTTTTGCATTATCAGTGCCACTGCGGTAAGGCGTCAATATAAAGCGACAAAGATACAATTTAGGTGTTCAAATTAGGTACTTTCCCTCTTCATGCTTTAGAGGGAATTGTTTATATAAATTACCGTCCCAAGCATGTCTTGCTATCTATTGTTTGGGAGCAGACGTACATCAGGGGTCCAAGCTTATCTGTATAAATACTCCTCACTTAAACGGATAGCCAGAGGGATTCCGACCAGATGCCATCACTGCTATCGAAGCTGCACGTTGCCACTGATCAGTCTTCGTGTTCCTATGGAGTCTGGGCTAGAGGCCTCATTCCAAGGTAACAAGGGTCTGGGGGCTCTTCTAATGGACATGGCATTGGCAGATTAGGTTTAACATACATAGTTCTCTTTTAGGTTACAGGTTAGGCTCATTACGCTAGGGTATTAGGACATCTCTCATACTTATTGTCATTACATGTTATTGTGAGAGGGTGGGGGTCTTTGTATTAATGCCTGTTGTCTTTACCATTCCATTTCTTGCACTGTTCATTATCTTAATCATTGCAGCCCATGCAACTTTTTGCAGATTGCAGTTTTGCTAAGTAAAACCTAATGAAACTTTACTGCATCTTCTTCATTGCCTGTGTTTGATTGAGACATGTTGTTCATGTGAAAAATGGGTAATCTCCGTTTAACCACAACACTCCCTGAGATATCACCTGCTTGAGTCCACGCGTAAATGCTGCCACAAATCACCTTTTACCGTGTGGGTTTTTGGTGAAGCGCTGCTTGTGAGCCGGGAGGGTTGGGGCGACAGTTGCGATTTTTTGTAGGATTGCCATAGTCGCCTACAAACATAAGTACTGTCATCCTGAAGCCAGCAGTTTTGCCTAGAGCAAGAGTCAAACTTCAACACAGAACACTGTGGAAAAAGAACTGCGGTCCCATTGAGTCACAAAGGAAGATCAGGAGGGCCTTGTAATAGGATTCAGATGAATTTTATTGAGATGCCTGTGTGCAATGGATTGAGGTATGTTTTGTTCATTGTCTGCATCTTTTCCCATTAGATCGAAGCATACCCAACTAGGCAAAATGATAGTTTTACTGTAGCCAAACAACTGATTCCCAGATTTGGTTTTCTGACTTCTTTGGAATCAGATTGAGGAACTCATTTTAACAATGAGGTCTTGAAATTGTTGTCACAGCATTGCAAATGTAACAGAAATTGCACTGCAGCTACACACCTGAGGCTTTGGGTCTTGTTTAGCAGGTGAATGCAATGCTGAAATCAAGACTGGCAAAAGTGTATGCTTCGACATCTTTGAAATGGTCTGATGCTTTGCCCCTGGTGTTGATAAGTCTTTGGAGCATACCTGATCGAAAGACTGAACTCTCCCCCCTTAAAATCCTGATGGGGAGGGCGATGAGAATGCTAGGGATTCCTGTGAATGCACTAGTGAATATAACAGATGATATTGTCCTAGACTATTGCAAGGTAGTAGCTAATCTTGTACATTCCGTGTCTCGTCAAGTTGGAGCAGTCACAACCCCACAACAAGAACAGTGCCATGACCTCAGTCCCAGCGACTGGGTCTTGGCAAAAAAGCATGTTAGAAAGAAGTGTCTGGAACCCTGTTGGCGTGGGTCATACCAGGTGATCCTGTGACTGCTGTGAAGTGTGGAGGTCTCCTCAACTGGATACGCACTTCCCACACTCATAGAGTTGAATGTCCCCTTGATATGACAATGCCTGTTTCAGAATAACCAGTGGTACAAGAGAGACAGCAGGGGCAGGTTAATCAAGCTGTCGGGGACCAAACTGAGTTTAAAACAGCACGTGAGCAAGCTGAAGAGGGTCTTGAACAAATCACACCTAACTCTGAAATATAAACAAGAGAGTCCTGTGGTGAATAAGTTCAACTTAGACCCTGGAGATTAAATGAGTGCTAGAAGAAATTGATTGGAATCTAGAGACTGTTGACGCAAAAGACAAGAACGGGAAAAAGTGACCTTGCCTAAAGAATGTATGCCACTGACAATTACTAAGGGGAATAAAAACTCTGACTTGAGCGAAAGTGAAGACAAGGGTGTGGCACTGACAAGGTCGAAAAGGACAAGAGTACTTTAACGTGGGTATTCTTCACCAGAGTGGACCTACTTTGCAAGTGACACAACCACAAAACAAGAGTTCTGGAAATATTGGAATCAATACACAAGTTCGATTGAACCTCCATGAACTGAACATTGTGGTTGAACTTTATTTTGAATTTTCTCTGTCAACTATCAGCTTAGTTTACATGTACATTAGAGACATTTACATTGATTGGGATCGGGAATTTGGAAGATTTCCTAGGCCCCAATAGAAGAAGAAACAGAGCTGCCACTTAGAATAGTGCGGAGTAGGGCTAGGGAAGTCCTCCAAAGATTTGCATGGTGCTGATAAATGAACTTTGAACTTTTTGAACTCTTGCTGTTGTGTTGGTGAAACCAATGAAGGCGTATTTGACCATTGCTTTGCTTATTTGATAATAAATCTGATTCTAAAGATGAAATGGAGCCCAATCAGAAAGTTAGATGTAAATACATAGCAGGTGCTTTGGTGCTTATTTTCATTGTTATATTAGTAGTATTGCTAATAGGAGTGTTTTCTTCTACAAGTTTGGAAGAGAAGGAGTTATTTCCTAGTGTTTCCCCATTGAATCTTAGCCCCAAGGATAATAATCACAATATGTTAAATAAAAAAATTACATTTAAATGAGTGTAGAGGAGATTGTTCAGCTAATGTATATTTTAAATTGCTATATAAATATATATTAATACAATGGACGCAAGGGACTGTTATATTTGTACACAGTTACCTGCTTCTCCATCAGAGGATATCACTTATCATAATATTCCACTGCCATTTGGTATATCTTGTAGTTTACTATTGAGTATAGTTTATAATGAGGGAAGTTTTCAATACTATTTTTCAAATTATGACTTAGGTGGTCATTATGACATTGGTGGTGACTGTTAAAGTGGCGGTAATACTGCCAACAGGCTGCCGGTAATTACCCCCAAATTAAGTTCATGGCGGTGAGAACTCCCATAGACAGCCACTATACCACACCATCCGCCAGGGCGTTAACACCACGCACCACGGCGGTAGGCATCAACAGCCAGGCGGAAGACAAGGTACTGCCCACCATATCATGACACTGTAAACCACTACAATTTCTGGGGCCATATCAACGCCATCAAAAGCCAGGCAAAAATACATCACAGAAGACCAAAGACTCACCAACAGAGACACAAAGAAGATCCACGCCTCCATGGAACCGAAACTTCAAGTCTTCCTGATGCTCTTCTACGCCATGCTTCACCTGGAACACCAACAATGACGAAGGCGACGATGGTGAGTACAGCCGCCTAGCACACAAGGGAGGGAGGAAAAGGAGAGTGAAACACACATGCACGACACACACCATTCACACACACACCATACACACAACCAGCTGCAGACGTAAATCAATGGCAGAGGACACACGGCATAATAATACAAGGACTAGAGGTCGGCAGTACTGAAATTGTAATTGCAAGGCAGAAGCCACCATATGAACCAATTTTAGAGCAGAGATACAAAAACAATCGTCCAGAAAGGACCAATGCCCAGTCCAAAGTCCATAAGGCCCACAGGGCCACAGGGCCACAGGGCACAGTCCAAGCCCCAACTTGATCCTGACTAATACGCAAAAAACTGTGCAGGGGCAACATCACGGAAGTGGACAGGCTCCTTAGAGAGAAGAGGGGTGGGGGGCACCTCAGCTGAAGTCAGGAAGTTGCCCACTGGTTCTAGAGGGGGCTCCATGCCCATTTCCCAATGCTTCAGAGTGCAAGGACACAGTCTCTGAGGTGGGGAACTTGCCCACTGATCCTGGAAGGGACTCCCTGTACAACAGTCCCTGAAGGGTGGCCTACATGTCCTCTGCTGGAGGTGAGGGATGCTGTGTCTCAGCTGGGTGTGAGGTCTGTCATTGGTGGTTGAGTGGGAACCTCTTCTGTCATTGGTGGTTGAATGGGAACCTTTTCTTGCATTGGTGGTTGAATGGGAACCTCTTTTTGCATTGGTGGTTGAGTGGGAACCTTACCCCTCCCGGTTGGTAGAGTGGGATCCTTCCCTTTTCTGGCTGGTAGAGTGGGATCCTTCACAGTCTTGCCTCCATGACTAGGAGGTGCCTCCACTGTCCCCGTGGATTGTTTGGCTGAGGTGCTGGGCTGGGTCATTGGGACCCTGCTCTTACGGGCAGGACAGGGGGGAAGGGGGGGAAGAGGTCATGTTGGGCAAGGAAAAGCTTCTTAGAGATGGTGGGGTGGGATGGGGAAGGAGGGATGGGAGTGGAGGTTGAGGGAGTGGTTTTTGGAGGAGTACGTCTGCTGGACTTGGTTGCAGGTCCTGGGGCAGTGTGCTGATGTGAGGTAGATGGCTGTTGGGTGTCTAAGTGCTTACGTTTGTGTCCTTTAGGAGGGTGGGCAGACAAGGTGGGAGAGGACACAGGGGACACATGGATGGATGTTTCTAGTGAGGTGTGTGTGCTGCCTGGTGTGGTGATGCTGGTGGTGGCTGTTGAAGCAGTGCATGCAGGTGTGTGTGGATGAAACTGTGAGGGAAGTGGAGCAGGAGGAGGAGGGGGAGGGGGAGACAGCGGAGGCAGTGGATGTGGATGTGTGTGTAACTGTCTGTTGTTTGTGTGAGTGCTTGTGGACTGAAGTGTGGTGCCTGTGTTTGACTGTGCCACTCTTGCGTGATGTCTTGTATGCATGCTCATCTGTATGTGTGCCTGGGATGGGGTTGTGGAGAATGGGGCTGGGGAGTGGCAATTGGAGGGGGGACGGTAGACACAGGGACTATGGCTGCCATCAGAGAGGAAGCCAGAGCATGAATCGATCTCTGTTGGGGCGCCAATCCACTGTGGATGCCCTCCAGGAATGCATTGCATTGCTCCATCTGGGATGCCAGCCACTGGATAGCATTCACAATGGTTGACTGGATCTCAGGAGGTCAATAGCCTCCTCCCTCTGCCGCTGGTGCCACTGCTCCTCCACCAGATGATGTTAATGCACACATGAACAGGATGACAGGAGAGAAAGCTCAATTATAGCACCAACACCACAGTTGGCATGCAAAGTACCGTCACACACAGGGATCAGGAATGAGCATTATGCATTGCACTGGCATTCAGTTGGCTGAATGCCACAGCAAGATGAGGGCCAACCACGCCAAATGCACCTCTCCTGGGACCCACAAAGCCCTGACTGATGTGGAATGCAACCAAGCTAAGTTACCTGAATTTGCTAGACACCCATTACCCTTTAGTTGGATCACGCCGCAAACTCGGACCTGGCATTAAAGGGCACCCACTAACTCACACCCACCACCCGGATCTCATGCTACCTACCAATTATTGTAGTAATGGCCACTATACTCACCCCCTTGTGGCAGCTGTGATGCCCTCAAGCGCCCATCCAGCTCTGGGTAGGCCACCACCACTACGCGGGCCATCATGGGGTCAGGTTCTGACGGCACCCCTTCTCGTTGGGAGGCCATCCCCAGCTGGGCCTAAGTGATCTTCCTTGCCCAGCATCTCAGGTCCTCCCACCGTTTCCTGCAGTGGGTGCTCCACCTGCTGTAGACCTCCAGGGTCCGCGTGTCCTCGGTGATGGCACGCCACATTACCTTATTTTGATGGGCACTGACCTGCAGAGGTAATGCAGACAGGAGGACACCATTATACATACAATCCAGCCTGTCACACATATGGCCCCCAAATCATGTTTCCAACTCCATAGGCACACAGATCGCCTGGCGCCCACCTTGTACACTACCAACAGACATCCCCCCCAAATGACACAATGCCTGCACACATATCTCTATGCAACCTTCCCACATGCATCTTGCCCAAGGTGTACTCTCCTATTGGTCTGGAGGCCCATACAGCTGTCCATACTAGGGTAGGAGTCCATCCACCAAGCGCTCCAACTCCTCTGAAGTGAAGGCAGGGGCCCTTTCCCCAGTTACACAGGCCATGGTAGGTTCAAGACACAGGTAACAGCAGCACACGCAGCGTAAGTGTTTTCCTGTGGAAAGTCAGGAATCAAATGAGGTTATAGACAGAAAATGGCGGTCAAGTCCGTGGCGGTGTACACCGTCACCACCGCCGCTGATCCCCATTGGCCACTGTGCTTCATAGAGACCTATATTAGCTAATGAGGAATTGCATTGCAGTGCAAGACCGCCTTCCACCACAACACCCAAAAGTCAGCAGAGTTACCCCACTCCTACCTGTCACTAGACACAGGACAGGTGGTTGCCATTTCATGGTGGTGGACTACATACAGATCTTCCATAACTGCGTCATTGCCGAAAATTGCACACACGTTGCCATTCCCACTGTCCCATCACATTAATGCTGTATACACACTGAGGTGGTGGTTCCATTGTTCAAATTGTGATGGCCTACTCACGCTTCTGTCCCTTAGATACCTACCACTGTGGATGAATAGGAGGAGGAGACAAACCCCAGTGTACAGACCTCTTGTGGACCTGGCTACACTGGAGGACAGGCACATAATACTCACCTATAGACTGGACAGGGCCACATTCACAGAGCTGTGTGCCCGATTGGAGCCTGACCTGATATCAGCTATCCGTCATCCCACTGGGATCCCCCCACTTCTGCAGGTTCTATCAGTGCTCTATTTCCTGGCAAATGGTTATTTCCAAGTGACAGTGGGCTTGGCAGCAGGAATGTCACAGCCAATGTTCTCAATTGTGCTGGAAAGGGTATTGTCTGCCTTGGTGAAACACATGTGCAGCTACATTTCTTTCCCCCAGGTGGAAGATTTGGCCACTGTGAAGGCCGGATTCTATGCAATCTGACATATACCCAATATTATTTGGGCGGTTGACGGTACACATATTACATTTGCCCCCCGCCAGAATGAACAAGTGTTGAGGAATCAGAAGAGTTTCCACTCATTGAATGTGCAAATGGTGTGTCTGGAGGACCAGTACATCTCCCACATCACTGCCAAGCATCCTGGGTCAGTGCATGACGCCTTCGTTGTGAGGAATAAATAGCAGCATCCCAAATGTGATGGCCCTACTACAGAGGCACAGGGTGTGGCTAATAGGTGAGCCAGAGTCCCCACCCACTGTATGTCAGTGTATGCCTTCAAGTGTTATCCCCATAGGATTGTGTAAGGCTAAATTTTGTAGGTGACTCTGGCTACCCAAACCTATCGTGGCTCCTGACCCCTGTGAGGAATGCCAGGACAGGGGTCTGAGAACCATTATAATGATGCACATGGTAGAACCAGGAGAATAATCGAGAGGACCTTCGGCCTCCTGACGGCCAGGTTCAGATGCCTGCATCTGAAAGGTGGATCCCTATGCTACTCACCGAGAAGGTCTGCCAGATACTGCATGTTGCACAACCTGGCCCTCAGATGACATGTGCCTTTTCTGCAAGAGGAGAGGACTGGAGATGACCCTGTGGCATCAGTGGACCATGAGGACAGTGAGAATGAGGAGGCAGAGGATGAGGATGCGGACAACAGAACATAAGTTATACGTCAACACTTCCAATGACACACAGGTGAGACAGTGGAACTGACCATTACTCTGACTATTGATGTTTTCTGTGTGGCTGTAGCATGAAGGCATTTATGTCTTTGCATCTTAACTTACTGTCACCTATGGCTTGTCCTTTTACAGATGTTGGTGATATGAGAATTGGTTCCTGGTGTGTTTACTGCAGACAACTACAGCTCATTATTTGCATGCTATCACCGTGTTCAGATCATTTGCGCTAGATGTGACTGTTCCCATAAATGCACATTTTCAGGACATAAAACGGTGTCGCTCAAATTGTGTTCAAGGGTATTTATTGTAGTGCAAATAATTGACAGAAAAGTGTAATGGAATGGGGTTATGGTAGAGGAAAGTCCAGGGTATTGTTCCAGTCTGTTTGTAGCACAGGTCCAGTGTCCAAGGGGCCATAGGAAGGGGAGCAAAGGCAGTTCAAAGTGGACAAGGTGACAGGGTGGGACACAAGGGGAGCAACCAGGAGAGTCTCATTTCTTGGTCTTGGCAAGTGTCTCTGGCTTCTGTCTGGGTCACAGGGAATGTTTGTGTGGTGGTTTACCTTCAGCAGGGGGAGGGGTGCATGTGGCCTGTGGGTCCTGTGGCGGGACCTCCTGCCCACTAGCTGCAGCGGAAGTGGAGGGCTGGTCAATAGACTAGCTAGTGGTAGGGGCCCGCTGGTGTGCTGCCCATTTCCTCATGATGTTGGCCATGTCTGCTAACACCCCTACTATGGAGATCATGGTGGTGTTGAGAGCCTGCAAGTCCTCCCTGATCTCCTGATGGTGTTCCTCCTGCAGCCGCTTGTTCTCCTGCATGTTGGTAAGGATCTGGCCCGTCATGTCCTGGGAATGTGTGTATGCCCCCAGGACATTTGGTGAGCGGCTCCTGGAGAGTAGGTTCCCTGGGCCTGTCCTCCCCCTAGCGCACAGCGGTCCTCCCAGTGTCCCTTTTGCCCCGTGCCTGTGTCCCCTGAACAGTGTGCCCACTGCTGCTGACTCCAGGTCCTTGATTATCTTGGGTGTGAGGTGTGGACTGGGGTCCCTGTACAGGTGGGCACACTGCTGATTGACGTGTCCTGGGGGCAGAGGTGTGGGGATGCTGGGTGGGTGCTGTGGTGTTGGATACTGATGGGGGTGGGTCTGTGGTTGACTGGGAGTGGGATAGGGTGACCAACTGACCAGTGGTCCATGATGGGCCAGGCAGTTCATCCAGATCTTGAAGTTCAGAGTTACTGTCATCACTGGGGGCATCTTCTGTTGGGGGACTTGTTAGTGGTGGCACCTCCTCTCCACTGACATTGGCTGGGGTACCTGTGGGGATGTAAGTGATGTATTCTGCTTCATGTCTGTGACATCCTGGACATCCCTAGGTTCCCCCTACTGTTCCTGTTGCTCTGTCACCATTGTTTGTGTATGGTGATGTATTGTGGGATTGTTTGTTTTCCATGCTGTGCATGCTTTAGTGATGGGTGTCCATACAGGGCTGGGAGGACTGTCCATCCCTTGGTATCACATGCAGGGTTTGGCATTGGGGTTTGTCATATGTGTAGGTGCAGTGTGTGGGATGGAGTGGAGTGATGGGAGTGAGGGTGAGGGTGTGAGATTGCATGCAGGTATGGGGGGTGATAAGTAGTAAATGTTGACTCACCAGTGTCCAGTCCTCCAGCAACTCCAGTGAGTCCCTCAGGATGCAGTAATGGCAAGACTTGCTCCTCCCATGCTGTGAGCTTTGGGGGAGGAGGTGGGGGTCCACCGCCAGTCCTCTGTATGGCGAGTTGGTGCCTTGCTGCCACTGAACGTACCTTCCCCTGTAGGTCATTCCACCTCTTCCTGATGTCATCCCTTGTTCTTGGATGCTGTCCCACAGCGTTCACCCAGTCCACGATTCTCCGCCATAGCTCCATCTTTCTGGCAATAGATATTTGCTGTACCTGTGCTCCAAACAGCTGTGGCTCTACCTGACTATTTCCTCCACCATGACCCGCAACTCCTCATCTGTAAAACGGTGGACCTTTGTGGGGACATGGGTGTTGTGTGGCGTAAGTGTGTGGGTGTTGGGCACTGTGTGAAGTGGGGTGCATGAGGGATGTATGGGTATATGTGGTGTGTGTGTCTAGGTTTTGCAGTGGTCTTGGTGTCAATCTGGTGGTAATAATTTTTATTCATCAAGGGTTGAGGGTAATGTGGGTGTGTGTTTTATAGTGCTTTGGGAGGGTGGGTGGGTGTGGTGTGTGTGTCAGTGTCAGGTGTGTGTATTTGATATTGGTCAATGTTGTGTAGTTTAGTATTTGGGTGTCCATTAGGAGCGCGCCGGTGTGTACTGCCAATGGTTTACCGCCATTGAATGCCCGCCGTGGTGATTCATGGGTCATGATGTGGTGGGCGTTGTTCTGTTGGCGTAACGGTATTGATGTTGGTCCCAACACCTTAGCACTGTCCTTTGGGCTGGCGGATTTGTGTATGAGTCATTATTCTGTCGGATTGGTGTGTGTGTGTCATAATATGGAGAATGGATATTCGCAACTACGGTGGTATGTTGGCGGCCGTCACCACGGCAGTAAGTGGGATTTACCGCCAATGTCATGATAAGGGCCTTAGTGTTGCCAGAATTTCCCTTTTTTAATCATCTGAATAAAGCCCTTATTTTAATGGCACTGAAATTGCAGGGAAATATTTTGCATCATTGAAATCTTTAGACACTGCATATGTACATAGACATAATTTACCCTGTCCAATAACTGAGATAGAGAAAACATTTCTAAATGTGGTAGAAGATCAAATGGGGGAATTAGAAACCAAATCCAAAATGGACAAGGATCTTAGAACACAACACAAATGGAAGAAAGAGGAAATAGAACATCAAGTAAAAGGGAATTGGCCAGCTTTGACTTTGGACTGGCAACATAAAGGGAAGTTGTACATAAACATTGACCAGAGCTACATAGATCCATTGTTTATAGGGAAAAGTGATTATGAGCATGTTTTTGATGGCAGGGTAAAGAGTGAATTCTTTCTGGATGAAAATGATCCCTGTGATTCCTGGAGTGTATTGTATTTGTGGAGAGCATGCATATTTTAAGTTGCTGAATGGTTGGCATGGTATGTGTTATCTAGCAAAAGTGTTTCCAAAGATTTATCATGTGGAACACCTTGAAGACTCTGTGTGGAGGATGAAAGCTAGAACTAACCTAGGAGCAAGTGCTGCTGAAATAGCAGGGGATATCTTTGGTGCATTGATTCCATCATATTCTGAATAACCTGAAGGACAGAAGGTTGTCCACAATAGTGGAATAATTAGCTACAAGCACTGCAAATTCATTGTGTTTGGTAAACACTGAGATGGTAGCAATAAGATCAATGAATTTGCAAATTTGACTTGCGCTAGACTTGTTGCTTGCAAAAGAGGGCGGAGTCTGTCAGATGCTGAAGGTCTAACAATGTTCTCACTATATTCCAGATAAAAGTAAGGATTTGCAAAAGTATATACAGAATATTTCTGAGTTGACAAAGGATTTGAAAGAGTTGGAAGTGACTGGTCAATGGGAAGTAACTGAAAATGGATTTTCTGATTTAGGCAGGAGGTTTGGACATTTAGGAAGTGGGTTGTAGGCTTTATGTTGAGACTATTGTTGATTTTCCCAACCATGGGAATAGTTCCGTTGGTTGGATACATAATCCTCCAGAGAATGGGGAATCAGAAAAGAAGGAAGTAAAAGAAAGCAGAGGTTGAGATGGAAAACAGCTATTGCAAATAGTATGATGATATGAAACATTTGGAGGAATCTAGGCAAAAGTTGTTTAAAACATTCAGGTTTTAGAGAGTCTCATTCAAGAATGAAGTGTGTTTATGATGACTCTAAAAGTCGTTAGAGGGAGGGTTGAGAGAGCAAAACCTGGCTGTGCAATTATGTCTCTTAAAACATGAAATGAAGGGGTGGTAATTTTTCAGTCCATTTAAACGTGGTGCACCGAATTTCATACAAGTAAAGTGCTCAAATGAATATGATGTTTCATGTATGCCACATTCAATACTTAATTTGTGCTTATTGTTTCCGGTGCTGAGCACCGGCACTTATTTTTGAGGGCCGGCGCTTATTCGTCTGCCCCAAAGCATTTGCTGCAAGCACAATACACGTATGGGAAAGACGGCGAAAGAGAAAAATGAAAAAGCGTCACAATGAGAGAAAGAAGATAGCTGCAAGAGTGAGCTGGAGGGGCAGGGAGTGAGTGTAAATGGATTGAAGAGCCCCAAGATGGCTTCAGGATTATCCTGCCTCAGTATTATGTGCTCCCACATTTAATTGCAGTAGCCGCATGTTTTAGAGGAGGGCCTTGAGCACTGGCACCTTTTTATTTACAAATTAAGCATTGGCCACATTTAACCATCATTTGAAAAATGTTTATGTCATAGTACTCTAAGCATTCTTTAAAATCATGTTATATTCAACACAAGAAGCTATACAGAAGCCATTAAATTTGAAAGTAAACTTGTGGATATTTAGCTTGGCCAGGCCCACATTTCTCCTGTATTTGATTTTCAATGTCAGGTTTGCTTTTGCATGTTTTTTGAAGCTCCAGGTGCCAAGACTAATAAGGACCCTATTGTGCATGAGAGTCTGAGAGAAGCATTACAAGGATGGAAGGAGCATCCTGAATTGGCAGTTATCATTTTGAAATTCCTGAGAGTGAGGCTGCACCGAGGCAGCATAAAAATAAACTTAAAGTAGATACTGTTACCAATTATTCATTTGATTTATGACTTTGTTTTTGAGAAGAAATGTTCGACAATGATGTCATTTTCAGGGGGATTGAGATTCAAGCGTGGTTTAGTTAGCGAAAGGTTCGGATTCCTTTATTCCTTTGAGCAGAGTGAACCTATTTAAGGAATAGACCTCAATTCTTAGACACTCAGCAGCTTTATGCTGCACACACCTCTTTTGACAATCTTCTAAAGTTCTGTTACGCTGACCTTTCTCTCAAACCTTCTTAAATATTACAATAATTAAGAATCTAAATTCAGTGGTTAACAGAAGAATTTGATTTTTATAGATTTTCTGCATTGTCGCTATTAAGATATTGGTTCTTTATATGCTAATCTAATTCAATATTTTGCAACATTTTAACTATCTTTTAGTGATTCTGCCATGGTTTTGAGACTCATTTATGTAAATTTGATTTTGAGTTTGTAATAAAGCCCTTTGAAACTTGAAGTTGGTCTCCGAGATTGAATGTGTGACCATTTTGTTGCACTCTAATTGAGTCTAAATAATTTGATGTGAGTCTCTTCACCCCTTTGAACAGACCTCCTGCACATCTATGACTGTTGCTCTCAGTACATGGTCAAGCTCAAAGACCAGTGTGCAAGAACTGATGTTTGTAAGTGCTGTGTAACCTCCCTATAATTTTCCAGTAATAAGTTTCCCACCAGCTTCACTAGAGAGATACCTTTTGAGAGCAATATGTCATGTTGAGAACTTTCTTAAGTATACCCATCACTCCTCATCTATTCTTTGAAAGGTACTCTTCATCTGTAGTCTATAAGCAACAGAAAGATATCTATTAGCATTACTGAGAAGGGGTTGACCAAAATCCTTCTAAGATTCTTTATTAATGTGATGATGCTCAGCTAATATATTTTTGTCACTGTTTCCAAACCTGAGCTTATTGGCTTGCATCCCTGATAGCCAAGGATGTAATTACTTCAGGGGACAAATTGCACTCTTGTGTTTCTGATGGACATGATAGTTGATATTGATTTAAAGCAGGTATAATGGCCATAAACAGAAGGGAAGAGAAAACAGGAGTCATTTAATGTTTCTCTGAATTGAAATGCTCTGAAAACTGCAAGGTTTCTTTCTTTTAATCCTTCTTTTAATTTGGCACACTTTTTCTTTTGGTTTGGATACGGTATCCAGCTTTGAGGAGATGGATTTCAAAAACATGGAATGCTGGTCTAGTTTTTTCTCTTTTACTCAGGCCTTCTTTCCCTTCGTCGAAGGGGCGGGATGTTGTTGGGGGTCTTGGAGAAACAATTCTCATTTCTTTTTTTTTTTTTTGCTCTCTATCTCTCTCTCGCTCCCGCATGATATTTTATCGCCCCCAAGTTCTAAAGAGCTGGGCTCCCTACTTAGATAGATATGATTGCACTTTGCCCGGGTTCAGACCTGAAATCAATTCCTGAATTGCTCTGTCCCACGCCAATAGTTTGTATCAACTTTGCAACAACATTACCTACTCTAATGAGGGGCTGTCTTATCCCTTCAAGATTAAGCTTTATACGTGCTAGGAAGTAGTGCTATAGTATGGCCCACAGTTGCTGTTTGTTTTCGGAGTGACCTGATTATTGAAAGTAAGATTTAATGAATACTAGTCATATGAGAAAATAAATTGAACTTTAATGGGTGGGGATACAGCCCTCCCAATTGGTGTAGTCTCCTCCAATGGGAGTTTCTAATTATATTAGGCAGTATTCCAGAATGAAGCTTCCATCTTTGGTTCTTACAATTAATTGGATGATCCTTTTCTTCAACCCTATAAACTAATCTGTAACTCTCAAGTAAGTTACGGATAAGTAATGTAAGTTTAAAGTAATGTAAGTTTGTCATTTGTGAGACAGGTCGATCCTGGTGGACTCACTGTTCAAATGATTTAAGATCCTTAATGTTTGCAGCTCCTGCAAGAAAGGGATCATTGTGTTTACGCAGATGATCGCCCGATCCTCTGAATTACCTAATTCTGTTATCTTCAGTTACAAAAATTGTACAGGTTTGGATTCAGATTTCACATCCCTTTATGAGAATACATTTCTCATGAAGCCTTGTGGCTGTCTTCTGCTGTTGTGATATCCTAGTTCACTTCCCCCTTCTGTTCCTCATTTGCCATTTGCAAAAAGGGACCATATGAGTAGAGTAAGAGGGAGGATCTGATATGAATATTGAACATTGTCTCAAATGTGTTTTTGCCAGTGATTTGCAAGACATTGGATTTACTTCTAAATGCTAGGTTACCATGGTATTTTGAAGAACAGAGGCAGGAATTAAGTACTGTACAAATCTTTTATAGGTCATTTATGATAGCTTGGCTTTGCCCTAAATACATTTAGCTCAGGGTTCAAGTTCTGGGTTTCACGTGCATTCAGGTGCTCAGAATCATAATTGTTAAAAATTATATTAAAGGCAGTATATGCATCCTTTGAGCTCAAATCACACACTCCAGGTGAAAACCTACAGAACCATTAACCTCCTGTGGCCCTCCTCCTGGGTGAAATCCACAGTAAATCATGGACCAGCAGGGTTGGAGGACTAGGATGCAAGAGACCACTAAACAGCTGCACCAACCTTAAAACCCCTCCAGATTTTCAGTCCTCACACCTCTAAATCTGCTGCTGCCATGGTGTCACCAGATCCCGCTTGCGACATCCACACTCCATCTACCCCTGGGTCAGCTGCCAAAATCCGGCAGCAAAGAGTGGCAGCCGGTATCAGTTAGCAGTGGCTGTTGTCGAACAGCCATTATAGCTAGCCAGTGGAGGCAAGTTGAGTGACTAGGTCAGAGTCTACCTGAGCTCAGAGTTAAAAAGTGCTGCAGATGCTTACGACACTGGAGCAGCAGCGTCTCAGGCTGGCCAAACACACATGTGCACTTTCTCCAGGCTGGCTGTGATTAACAGCTGGGCTGGAGAAACAGCACGGACCCCAGGGTTGTGTCTGAGCGGCAGTCCGAGCCACTCAGACCAATCCTGGTGCTGCTTTCATGCTAGGTGTATGCATGAAAGCAGCACCAAGATAGCTGGGGAGCCTGTGCTGGTGTCCCAGGGACTGCTGGGATACCAGAAGAGGAGGGCGAGGCTGGGAAACCACATCTAGGGAACAGGAGGCAGGTGGCAGTAGACGGCAGGAGACACGGTAAAGTAAGGTTTTTTTTTTTTTTTTCTCCTCTGTCTCCATTCCCTTTCCCCCACTGTTTCTCCCCTTCAGATTTGTGGCTGTTGCCACTGCACTGGAGATGTTACTGGAATACAGGGAAAGGTACACAAGTGCACCTGGCCACTTCCATTGAGTTTGGAGTCATGAAAGAGGAGGAGCAAGGGGACACTGAACTGCCCCCTCAACACCTTGGCACCCAAAGCAACTGAAACAACTTTTTTAATCAACCCACTTAATTTTCATCAAGCAGCTCTTTTATCATCCATCTGTTACTCATCATGTAAGGGGCAGAAAACATATTTTAATTTAAACTTTGTATCTTAATTTATACTTAGTGAAAGCCAAAACGAGTTTCATAGCAGTCAAATGGGGCTTCCTCTGAACTGTTACATATCAAGAATAAAACAACAATGAATCAACTCATGTATAAATATACAGCTGGTGCTTTGCACACCCACACACAGCTTTACATCCATGCCAATAAACACATGAAATATGCATAAACAAATTATACAAGGAGACAGCCTCTTTTAATGATTAAAGACAATGTGTAACAGTAAGTTTTACAGTTTTAAAGAAATTGACCCTTACCAATTAACATTTTTAAAGACACTATCCTTTTGCACAAATACAAAGTACACCAAGGAAGTTCATCATACATTGAAATATACAAGAAACAAATCCCATCACTGATTGAGACCCAGCATTTATTACAGCCTGTGAGAAACTGGGATGCTGGTTGAGTGGGATGTTAACCCTAATCAAGCAACAGACACAATCCCTGTCAGGGCGGAACCACTAAAGTCATTAAATTAACCTGTGCTTAACCCTCCGGTAGCTTGGCACAAACACAGTCAGGCTTCATCCAGAGACAATGTGTAAAGTATGTATGCAGCACACAAACAATAATAAAGTTAAAACACAACACAAGAAAATATCCACAAAAATGTATTGAAATGTGGTGAATTTTAATAAATTATTTGACACCAAAATAACAAAAGTCTAATCAGTAGAATTGGAGTTATAATTTTTTTTAATGTTATGGTAAAAACTAGCACCTAAAAGATTAAAGCACCAACGACCGACATCTAGTCACACAAGACCAGGTCAAAGTGAAAAAAATCCGGCCAACTGTGATGGAGTGTGAGTCGGATACAAAAAGTGGATTGGGCCTGGTCAGTGCTTACATTCGGACTTTGAAGATATTTCAACAAGAATGTTCTGAGAAGTCAGAAGTTTAGCCGGGCAGGTTGCAGACAGTGTCCGAAGAGGAGCTGTCATCACGGGGAGCCTCTGGATGAAGTTGCAGTGAAGGTTTTCATGTTTGGACCTAGTCTTCTATTTGGAAGTTGATAATCTCTGGTGGGAAAAGGCTGTAGCCGACGAGGGCTATGTGAGGCCAGATACCCCTTCTCCAAAGGACACCTGAACATGATTTGCTGCTGCAGAGAAGAACGTAGCGGAAGCTGCCACGGAGTCAGATATGCCAGCGATGCACCTTGGGCAGATAGATGAGCAGGTTTGCCCCAGTCTTCTCATGGTTCTCAGAGCAGCTTTTAGCTAAGACATTTCTAAGTCCCAAGTTTTGGATTTTGGCTATCCGAACATCTATAGCACCACTCACAAGGGTCCAGGACTAGAGAGGCACTACTTGGAGGATAGGGACTCACTCAGGCTGTGTCCAGGTGCAGGAGTCTTTTCTGTCCCTAAAGCTCTGATCATGATGCCAGCCAAAGAGCCTTTGGAGGCACTCTGGTAGTCTTGGGTTTAAATAGTGGAACATGGCGCAAGCAAAAGGGCAGGCCTCTGAGGGTATAAGGCAGGCTCCAGGCAGCAAGCTGTCCGAGGTCCAGCAAAATGGTCTTCTTAAGTACACAGCAGGCCACAGCAGCAGGCAGTCCTCTGAGAGTCCTTCCGTAGGTCTAGAAAGTGAACTGAAGAGTAGGTCTGAGGGTCCTATTTTTATACCTGGTGCTGACTTTGAAGTAGGGGAAGTTTCTAGAGAATTCCTTTTGAAGTACTTGGAGTTTCCTGCCTCCCCTGCCTTGGCTCCAGGATGGCTGCCTGAACAATGAAGTGGTAACAAGTCCTTTGTGTAAAGGCAGGACACAGTCTATTGATTTGCAAGTGAGACTGTACCCAGCTCTAACCCCATCCTGCCAGGATGGCCCATCCAGGCACACCTAAATCCTTCTATTGTGTGGCTGTCTGAGACAAATAAACAAAACCCAACTGCCAACTACGCCCAAACAGGTGACCCAGGAACAGGCTGCAGGCACCAGATAGTTAGGACAGGAAAATGCCCACTTTCTAATAGTGCCATTTTAGAAAACTGTGAGTTAAAATCTAACTCTACAATTAAGGAGGATTTTACATTACAATTTCTCAGACACCAACTGTTAAATCCTTACATGCTCCCAATTAAAAGTTGGCACTTATTAAATGTAATAAGGCACCTCAGTGTTATCCTATGGGACAGGTAAGTCTCACAGTAGTGAAAAATGAATCTAGGAGTTTTCACTACCAGGACATGTAAAATTTAAAAGTCCATGTCCAACCTTTTAATTGTAATGTACCCTGCCTAGATCCTACCTTATAGGTGACATATGTAATAAAACGAGATTTTATGGCTTAGCAAGGGAGTTATTTTTCCAAGTAGAATTAGCAGTTTGAAACTGCATTCAGCCTGAGGTGGCAGACCTATGACGTTTTAAAGGGCTAAGTAAGTAGGTGGCATAATAGGTGCCACAGGTCCAGTAGTACCATTTAATTTACAGAACCTAGGTAAATGGTATACTGCTTTACTAGGGACTTATCCATAAATTAAATATGCCAATCAGGGGTAAGCCAATTTTACCATGTGATCGCAAGTACTTTAGCACTGTTAAGTGGTAAAATGTACAGAGTTCTAAGGCCAACAAAAAGGAAATCAGAAAAAGCAGAGGATTGAAGGCAAACTGTTTCAGGGTGACCCTGCAGAGTGGATCAAACCCAACAGAGCCAAAATATTATAAAGCTAAATATTCCACTTTACAATACAAAAACACTCACGAGCAGAAGCAAATATCTATAAACCAAAAATAAATATGAAATTAAACAACCTTATGCAAACGACAAAATCTGCTTTCTGATACAATTATTTGATGGCCTTTTTCCCCTTTCCATGTTTCTCTATCAACATCCATGATAAAGAAAGATGTAAAGAAACAAATAGTCTGTGCAATATACATAAAAGAGGACTCAATCGACAACAAAAAGTCTACGTGCATTGAAATACATTCCACTAGTAGCACACAAGTATCAGTAGTAATACCTGTCTGCTATTCAGTGTCAAGCTACCGCGAACTTGAAAAACGTATTTACTTGAGGACCTGAACCTGGTGGTGAACAGGTAATATTTTCAGCTATTGTGTGGGAATATAGGTTCATGACCAGTAACACAGGAACATCATCGAAACTGCCATACTGAGTGTGCAATTGCAACAAGGACTGGTAACATCAACAGAGTTGCTACATTTACAGTTATGCATTGAAGAAGTGAATCCAAATCAAAAGAAAAATAAAACGGAAATACCCGGTAAATATGACAAAATCTCACTATGAAAGGGGAGGGGCTTAAAAACAATAGAAACAAAAAAAACATTAAGGGGCACATTTATACTCCGTCTGCGCCGATTGTGCGTAAAAAAAATTGACGCACAATCAGCGCAAACTTGCCCCGTATTTAAACTTTGACGCTCGAGCCCGCGGATGTCAAAATTCCGCCGTGTGCGTAATTGTTTGGATGCGGCAACCCGCCTTGCGTTAATTATATGCAAGGTAGGCGTTACCGTCCAAAGAATGGCTTAAAGGGCCGTGCATCGTATTTATGCTTTCGGGCAAAAATGAAGCACGGCTGGGAGGCGGAGCCAGAAAATGACACACAGCCCGATTTGCGTCAAAAATTAATGCCTGGGTCAGGGCAGGCGTTAAAATGGGGCAAACACACCTGTATTTAATCAGAACACACAGAACAAACAGCAGAGCAGCAGAGCAGCAGAGCAGAAACAGGGAGCCATGGAGGTGATACTAATCCAGCGTGCACGCAGACGCAGAGCCCAGCAGCAACAACAGCAGCTACAACAACACCAGCAGGGACCCCAAAAGCAGTGCAGAAGGCAGGAGAGGATATTCTGCCCAAGAACAACCCTTCAGGGCCTCAGGGAACACGTCATCATACAGAGGAACCGGTTGAACTGGCAGTCCATTCAGCAGCTGCTGCGAAACATTGAACAGCAGTTGGCTCCCACTTTGGTGACACCCCGCACCATCCCAACAGAAACAAAGCTGCTTGCCGTACTTCATATGCTGGCAAGTGGCTCTTTCCAAACAACTGGTGCCCTGGTTGGCGGAATATCATAAACATCATTCTCCACCTTTTTGCCCAAAGTACTGGATGCCATCATTCGACTGACACCCGCCACATCTGCTTCCCTAACACACTGCAGAAGCAGCAGGAAACAAAACAGAGGTTCTACCTCATCAGTGGCTTCCCACATGTACTTGGTGCAATCGACTGCACACATGTATGCCTTGTGCCACCTGCTGCAACTGAACACCTCTACCACAACAGGAAGCACACACATTCCATTAACGTGCAGGCCATAGTCGATCACCAGGGATTGATCATCAACATCGTGGCTAAATATCCTGGGAGTGTACATGACTCATACATCTTCCGTCACTGCACCATCAATGAACACTTCCAGGATGGACGGTATGGCAATGGACTACTTGTTGGTAAGTACAAAAACCTACTTATATACACACTGCACAGCAACCCTCTAGGACACACAACACATACACCACAACAGCAACATGTCAACAGGAACACCACTGAGGACGTGACATCACTAGCCATGTTTCTTAAGTCACCATTGAACCTGTCACACATAGGAAATTACTGTACAGCCTAATGTTAAGACGTCAATGAGTGTGGTTGCCTAAATGTCACCTTGCAAATTGTAAGTGTCCCAATGACCTTTACATTAATACATTGCATAGGTTTCAAGGTATGGGATGTCCAGGGAACTTTTATATGAACTTGTTAACAACACTTTCAATTTTAACTGTGCATGGAACTATCATCTCACCCCCAGTGAAGACACACGGACACCTGTATCACAAGTCACAATGCTAGGGAGGGCACACTGTACTGCAAATCCCAAAACATACTGCTGACAAACGGTTAGCAGATAAACACTCATTCAGCCAAGGAAACAACACAATGCAGATGGTACATCCTACAAGCATAGGATGCCACATTAGTACACAAAAGAGTCACAGACAACACAAGACAACTACTGCCATGAAAGGTCTTTTAAATAGTGCCAGCTACATCAACATGATCCCATTCATTTTCTCTTGCAGCTGATCAGGGGTATGGCATCCAGCCAGGGATTATGACACCATTTGGCAACCCAATTACTGCTGCAGAGCGTGCATACAACGACGCCCATAGGAGGACACGCAGCATTGTCGAGCGGACCTTCGGCATCCTCAAGTCAAGGTTCCGCTGCCTCGACATCACTGGTGGTAGCCTCCTATATTCCCCCGAGATGGTCTGTAGGATCATCCTCACATGTGCAATATTGCACAACATTTGTATCAAAAGAAACATTCCCCTCCTGGAACCAGAGACACACATGCCTGAAGAGGAGGAAGAGGAGGATGCTGGCCTGCAACAGGAGGGGGAACTACAGAACACAGCTGCTGGTATACGCAGGCGGAAACAGATTGTAAATAATTTCTTCTGAATATGATCACCTTCACCACTTTAGTTAACAAATTTAAATAAACACCTATTCTAATCACCATATCATGGTCTGGCTATTCCTTTTTGCACACCTTCATCTCTACTTATCAGAATAAGAGTGTTGCCTCATGGAGCATTGCTGAGATACTGAGTAGGACACGGAACATCCCAGAGCTAATATGATGCCTAACATACAATGGTCACATACACACACATTCTTAATGACATATATCATGTACATATCTCCTTTGAAGGCCAGTAGCAGAGGACCACAACTATTTCACGCATACATGTTGAAAGCAAGGTCCAACGCAGCATATGGCACACAACTAAGACACCATCACTCAATAAGGGGAAAACAAGCCTCATACATGAGGCAGTCAATGTGCTTTGGCATCACTAACAGGAATGCCTGACCAGACCCTTGACAGCAGTTAGTCCAACTGCATCCAATATTTGCAAGGACTATCTGTGACTAGAGTTCCATAGAAGCAGAACATAGACAGCACAAGTGCCACACATATGACATGCATTGCGCACATGACGTTCCATGTATATGTCAGCCCATTTCCTAACTCATTACACACCCATGCACCTGGTCACAACCCACCTGTCGGAAGAGGTCCCTGGAATACTAAGATGTGTACCCTGATAATACCTCCTCTACACACACAGATCAACATTAGCAAACCAGTGTGCTACACCCTTTCCTATGGTATGCCATTGTCATAGAACATCTGACTGCAAGGACGTCAGGTCAATTTATACACTGTCTTCTAGTTTCAAAGCCCTGTTAGCACATGTAGAATGATTCCCCTTGTGAAAATGTCTGTTGGCCCTTAGAATGCAAGTCTCACCTACAGGACTGGTGAGAAACAGATGCAGCCCACACCTATGATCACCTCAATGCACACCACCCATTTAAAAAAGCACTGCCCCTGATGATGCCTGGAACAGCATAGGAGTTGCCATTATGTCAAATACACCGTCAACCATTGATACTAATTAAGCCGTGTAACACAGCCACTGGGTTCATTTGTCACCTTCAAAAACACAGGATGTACACAGTTTGACATGTCAACTGTCTACTTTGTCCTCAATACAGTCTCAGTCAGACCACTGATTACGTAACTTGTCAAGTAACTGGATCCTGAATCACCTTGCATTCTGTCAGCCTGACTGGCAACTGTCTGTGCGTCACACTAAAGTATCCCTGTGTCTACATATGTACCAGACTTGCGTTAGCAAACCTCCCATTCATCAGGGGGCATTGAGCATGGGCTTCTTCCATGCATACCCAAAAGCATTGTATAGCATAATCTGCCTTTTAAATGTACCATTTGAGTTACATCCTCTTGGAAAAGCAAAATTCATGGCCCATCCCTTGTCTGGGTTGCATTTATGCATGAATGACAAAGTGTGACAGTGTCCCAGGGTCGTAGGCAGGGATTGGGTACGGGGCTTTCAGCACAACCAGCAACCTCTGATAATGTCCATGAATAATACACAAATGTCAGGACCATGACAGTTCACACACAGCATCACAGTGCGCACAACATAGTGATGGGCCGTATGTGGTGAATAGCTGCGAGAATAATCAGCACAGAGGTTATGATGTTCCCAGATGCAGTGGGAAGTGCAGAGGCCAACCTGTGTACAAATGTTGTAATGACACCTGAGACATTATCTCACTCAGCACACCAAGGTTGCCCTGTTGACTGTCTCATTACACGTCTTTAGTGACAGGGTGGGACCATCCACATGTTGGTTCACATGTCCACATCTACTTTACTCACATTGATCAACCAAGGATACTCAGTAGTTACAGGAATAGCTACCACTGACTCATGATGAGTCCTGGACCGAACTGTGACAAATTACACCCCAAACAATCTACAGGATCATCATTGGACCACACACATGAACAAGACACCTATGTGCAATTGATCACTGGAAATATGTGGACACGTGCTGTCTTGTATGCTGGTCCACCACAGCCACCTGATAGTTGGGGCTCACTTCTATGGCCTCAACTGTAGTGTCATCATACATATGAGATTCACCCTTGTCTGTCTGTGCAAACAACATGGTACCCACTTCCTCAATGCATGTGTATGACTCACTGTGGGATTCACCAACTAGTGCCTAGGAAGCTCTTACCAATACTCTAGGACATAGGATGTAGAAAATGTGGACCATTGACATGAACAAGTATCTGCCATCCATCTGGTGCATGCTATGTCACATGTGGTGTCTACGTGACCCTAAAACTTGGAAGTACACGTTACGGGTGTTGTTACATGTATGACTAACACATGCCCTTGCTCATTTTCAATTTGACTTGCATCTAAGGATTGGACACATGGACGTCACATTCATACAACCATATGTACAATTATGCTTCATGTGATACACACACACTAGGTCAACCAACACATTAGTTGTCAAAGCACACACTTTGAGCCAAAGGCATTTAGGTATTGTATATATGTGCTTCACATTGATATCCTCTCCTTATGCCAAACATGCACAATTTGTGCAACACATATATGTAGGCCACACTTATGACCATCTGTTGCATCAGCCAACTGTAAAAATACTGTGAAGGGAGTAGTGGATGATGTTCCGCTGCAGTATGATGTCACACATGTGAACATACACCATCAACACCATACTGTCTTCAATTAGCCAATCTCTGATGTGTTCAAAATGTAAAATAACCAAAAAACAAGTAAAAATGCCCCAAACCAGTTAATGCACTGTAATTTTGACATCCCTAGTGGTGTGCGTCATTTTTTGTTTACCAAAACTGTATTTGCGTCATTTTTTTTGACACACAGGAGTGAAGTTTAGCCCGCATCCAGATATTTGTACAGTCCATGTATCATTATGTGGATGCGGGTTAATAGTCATGTCTGTGCGTCAAAAAAATGACGCAAATACAATTTTGGTAAACAAAAAATGACACATAATGTGAAAAAGGCGGGACTTTTCATACAGGAAGTGATGTAATAGGATATCCTGTTTACAGATCATGTACAGTGGGTGTACTTTCACTTTCACTTTGCAGTCTATCATCCTTCTAGACTATGTGGCTGTGTAGAGAGTGTTGTCCTGAGATTTTGTGCTGTTTTTGTCCTGTGTGCTATCTGTAAAGTCCTTTTGTGAAATAAATTTTGTTTGTGTATACTGTAGTACTGTGTTTTGTCTACATTTGTCCATTTATCTTGTGTTTTTCTTGTTTGTGGGAGTCTGTTGTGGGTAGTGTTAGTTTGAGGATAGTTGGGCTCTTTTAGTGTTTAGGTTTACTTTTTTTCTGTCTTTGTACCCCTACTTTCACCCTTTTCCCCTTTCTATTTCTTTTACCCCTATTCCTTATCGTCACTTATAAGTATGTCTGGTAGGCCACGTCTTGGCAGGATGGGGAAAGAGGAGCTGGGGGGGCTTCATCTGGCTGGTGACGCATTTCTTGCCACTCATGATCCAGGCAAGGGGCAGGGTGATACAGGGGTATCCGACAGAGGCACGCAGAATCCGGTGGGGAAAGGTGCTGCATCACCTGCAGCGTGTGTATGCCAGTCCGAGGAGTGACCACCAGCTGAAGCACAGGTGGGCTGACCTCATCACCAGGGAGCAGGATCTCTTGGACCACCTGGGAATCATGATTGGTGGCAGTGTTGGTGAGTACGATTTATTTTAATGTGCACGATTAAATGTTCTGTAGTGACATCAGGGGATTAGTGCAATGTCTGCCAGCTAACTTGCTGACTGTCTGTAATGCTGGAGAAATATAAGGGGATCATTGATGCACCATGGCAAGGATCACAATTGCTAGCTGTCAGGTAGCACGTGCTCAGCAAACTTACAGGTTACTTTTCCATGAAGGAAATTGGTGCTGCCTTTTTGTCAGAACAGCTAACAAAATAGAAACCAATCATGTCTATATAGGGTACTATTGACAGAGAAGTACAGATGTACCAACATTTAGGCCAACTATGTCAACACAATTGCTAGACTGACTTTAGAATCACTACATGATGCAGAAAATGAGTGCTGCCTTCACATAAATTGATAATAGCAAAGTGGCTCAGACATATGTCTCATGGGAGTCTGGTGAGTGTGGAAGGAAAGCGTTCACAGAAGTACTATGAATGTGTGGGATTATTGTGTTCCTTGATCTTTTTGGATACATGTCAGTTCTTGATTTGAAAACATCGTGAAAAGGTGTAAGGGACCATCAGCTAACATCTTAAGATGCTTGTTGGAATTAGTTGAGCCACAATCCAAATATGGATGGCAGTCCAAGAGTATGCACGTGGCTTCACATCTCCATGGTTGGTGCAAATCACCATAGCTGGGCCACATCAATTGACTTTACTGTAACAACAAGATGGCTTACAAAAGTCCCTGCCCCTCCCTCTGTACATTGGGCCTATGTGCAATAAATGTGTCATGGCCACAAGGCATGTTTGACTGGTAATGCAGTCCTCAAGTAACCAGGCTTTGGATATCTCTCTTGGATGCACATGATGAGACGATTACACTCCATATTTCTTAGTGCTCACCAATTATGGGGCATGTTTGCAACCACATGATAGTTAGGGACAATGTATGTGTGCAGATATGTGTGTAATTGTACAAGTTGGCCGTGATATATCAGATCCAGTACCATCATGTCTGAATGGCTGCCATTTCATTATTAAGCCTACACATTGTAAATGATTATGAAATTGTTGCACTGTGCACAGATTTTGAGCACATTTCTTCCTTCCATACCTTACAGGTGGACCGGCACCCTACACTGTGGGAGAGGTGGCGACATTTGAGGACCCCGACCACTCCAGTAAGTGTTGATATGTCTGTTATGTGTTGTGTTTGCTGGGTATGGACTCGTGTGAGTTGGACGCATAGCAAGGTGTGATGCGTTGGGCAAGCTTTTCACTTGTTCCATGAGTGGGAATGCAGTTCTCACATATTTTGAGTTTGCCAATGGGTATCCAATGGTATCATGTAGGGATTGTAGGACATCTCTGTAGGCCCCACTGTGAGTACAGGGGATAGTCATGTGTATGACACTTGTATCTCCAAGAGTCGCAATGGAAGTCAGCCCCAATTTAGTCAGCCTGTCAGACCCACATTCTCTAAGATTGGTACAGCAAATAGCTTTCCAATAGACATCTGCTTCCCTATTTACCTACGTAATTTTGAAACAGTAGGTAGAACCTCCTAGCAGCATGTACTTCCACATGTAGTGCATCAGGTCTGTGGAACCTGAGTGCAATGGCCTAGGTGTGCATGCAATTCATGATCATGGATGTTCTAGCAACTCTGTGTCTGATGTAAGTCAGGCCTCACTGTAAGTATATGTTGTGTACTAAGTTCTGCATTTCCTGACATGTCTGACCCTATGAGTGCTCTAGGGTTTGCTGACTCCTAATTGTAGATAGACCTTACCTGTGGTGTGTCTGTAGAGACAAACGTGTGGAGTTTCCTATACACTCCTCGGTGTACAGGTTGTTGGCAAATTATAGTTGTGTATCCACCGCCCCCCCCTCAAACACGGCCATGGGTTTGTGAATGGGGTACCTAGTACTGATGCTACCAGTATGTTACACATACATGTGAATAAGTGACAGTTTGGTTGCATACTAGTATACACACTCAGGTTTGGCACTTGGTACTATACTGGCAAGTCCAGTTACAACTTACAGACCATGTGGCTTTAGTTTTGCTTTCCGTACACTGACATTTGTAGCCCAGCTCTTGGTGGAGGATATGCAGCATGATTCTTAGATGATAACTGTCAGAACTCAGATTGCAAGTCAAAGCCAGTTATTATCCATCTTGTAGGTTATGGATGTGCTTTGTGTGATGTGACCTTTGTAGTCTGGCCTGCCATATACTTCCTCAGGGACATTCAATGCTCTGTATTGTGATATGAGCTGTTACAAGTACAGTAGATGTAATGTCTGATTAACTTGCTATGCCGTTTCACACAATGCAGTTACAAAAGTAGCATATCTGCATTTGTCTTCACAGCTGCTAACATGACTCCAGACTAGGTCCGTGAATTTCAGCGCCGGGCCATGCGATACCAGCACATCCTGCTGGTGGAGTCGGGGTTCTGGGGGATGGCCCGGCGATATCGCCATGAACGGGCCTCCGGGGCATGGTGAGCCTTCCCACAGGGTGGGCCTACTTTGCCCACCACAGCCACCACAAGCACAACCACCTATCAGAGCCAGGTGGCCCCACCCACAGCTGTCACTGTTAGTCCAACATCTGCAGGACTTCCTGGCCACAGCATTGCCACTGGTGCAGGACAGCCCACACAGACCTCCTCCACCGGTACCCAGACTGCCACTGCTCCATCTGTTGACCCTGCAGCCTTTAACAGAATGGAACATAAGATGGACAAAGTGCTGCGCAAGTTGAGCCACCTGAGCCGGGACGTGCAGCACATTAAACAGCAGTTCAAGGATATTAAGAGGACCCTCTGGAGCGCCAACCTCTAGACACTTTATTTGATGGACATGATTCCCTCCCCCCCTCCTCTTTTTTTGTTCCTATAGTTTGTGGGCTTAGGGGGCTTAGTGTTAGGTTAGTATAGGCTGTTAGTTTAGTTAGTGTTAGTGGGTGTGGGGCGGGGCGGGCGGGGCGGGGGGGCCTGCTTGTTTCTTTTTTTACTTATTACATGTGTGGGTGGATGGGTGGGGGGCTATGTTGGGGTTCTTGTGTGTAAAAAAAAAAAATACAAAAAAAATAAATATGTATATATATATATTTGTTTAGGATAGTATAGTATGTGTTTAGGTTAGTATGTGTTGTCCTCCATGTGTCTCGTCTCATAAGGGGGGTGGGGAGTAGATGTTTAGAACGTTTCGTTACATGTGATAAGTAAGTGTAGCTTAGGTTAGTTAGGGACAGTTGTGGGTAATGGGTAGTCAGGGTAGATTAGGGTAGGTAAGATTTTTCCTTCAGTTTCCTCATCTATGATTAGCATTTAATAAATATTTGGTTACCCCTTAATAGTATGTATGAATGGTACTTGATCGTGGGTTTGGATTCAGTGTACATCAATTTGGTACTATAACATCTGTGTCCTATGCTACAAACAAATCCCAACTGAGCTGTACGATTGGCAGCTAGCCCAAAGCTACCTTGCAAAGAGTCGACCCTTTGTTGCAACCACCAATCACAGTTAATGTGGATCCCAATGTGTTTCTGTTGATAAGTGTGTTTTCAAAGTCACTAACAGTGCTTCCAGACTTGATATTGGGGAAACAGTTTTAGGTCTAACTGCAGTGTGATGATCATGCACACCCTTATAAGATGAGTTCTCATTGGCAATCTTGTATTCTTATCTTCATGACCCTCATACATCATTTGTGACACAGTTCGGCATGATTACCTATTTGTATGTTAACTCAGACACCTTCATTTGTGCAGTTTTTGTAGTGTTTACTTAGATTAGTGTGGCATGTTTATTGTGTTATTTTTGCATGGTGACAATATTTTGCTAACACTATTTGATGACTTAGTTATCCCCTGAGGAAGCATTCTTCTGTCCAACACAGCATGATGGTGTATGGTTTCTCACTTCATGAGATTTGTCCCTCAGGATGGGCAGAGTATGATGCAATCATGGGCAATGAGCAGATTTCTCTGACTACATATTATCAGGACAGTTGTATTGACAAGCTACGTAATTTGACAGTAGGCACATTTCAGTTATCTACTGCACAGTTGATATGTCACATTACCCAGGGACAGATTTGTTGTGTAAGTGCTATTTATTGAAAAGTGCTGTAGTGCTATCTGTACATTGTCCATGATTGTGAGTCCATTATAGTGACATCTTACATTGTGATCCAACACAAGGGTTTACCAAAATGCTTTTGTCATGCTGGGGTTGCTGTTTCAGACAGTGCAGAGGGACAGACTTAGCCAATGAGTAGGAGAGAGACAATCACTGGGCTGGGTGACAAGATATACAGTGGTTTGCAGAACAGTGCTTGTGTACAGTTGTTTCAAGACTGGCAAGTTGGTAATAGTTGGCCATGTGGCAGGGACTAGTGCTTCCGGGTCAATTTCCTTGTGAATGTGATCTGTTCCATGTCTTCTTCTTCTGATGTGTGTGTTGCCTGCTTTGTCCTTGTTGTTGTTGGTTGTGAAGGGGCAACAGTGTTAGAAGACGTGGAGTCAGACATCCCGGTCGCTGCTCCCTGTGAAGGTCTTAAGGGCAGTACTGCAGCAAGGAGGGCCTGCTGGTTCTTGAGAATAGCAGCCACATCACGATGGTAGGCAGCCAGGTCGGCTCTGAGGGGTTCAATGTTGCATTCGTGCACGCGTTGACAGGATTGCTGTTGTAGGTGTTGGGTCAACTGTATTACAGCTGTGCTGATTTCCTTCTGGGTTTTCTGCAGTTCCTGCAAGATAGATGTTAGGGCTTGCATAGCTGCTGCCTGATCTGCAGATGACATCATGCACAAACGAATCCCCTCAAGGCTGGCTGCCATATTTTGTATCCCCACCCGCACCTCCTTGGCCAGCTCCCGCTGTACTCCAACTACAGTTCTCTCAAAGCTGGTGCCAGTGTCGTCTGAGTCCTCAGATGTATTGGAGATGGCAGGTCTTATAATTGGGGTGGTTCCTCTATGATGGCTGCTTGTTCAGTGCTCCTCCTTGTGACAGAAGGTGGGGTCTGGCGGGTTTCAAGGACCTTTTGGATGGTCTCCTGGGGAATGTTTATTGGCTCGTCATCCATGTCATCGGGGAAATCTGGGACAGGCATATCAGCAGGAGATCCATCTTCCTCTGCAATGAAACAGGGTACATTAGTGTGTCTGTGTTGTGGCAATTTTGATGTGACGTGCCTGCCTTTTGATGAATTCACTTTGTGATCTTGTTTTGTGTTAATTTCTCCAGTCCTTCAGATGGGCATTCTTCCAGGCCTATGGCCCACCTGTGTGTCACATGTATGTTATTGAGTTATCAGACTTGTCGGCCTCATCGCCTCTAGGTGTTGATTTATGCCAAATAGAGAATTGCCACCTTCTTTTCCTACTCGACCCTCCATGTACATCCATTCTCATGGTGAGACCTTTCACTGGCTGTGGGTGTACTGATGGCCCTGGCAGCACACTTAACAATCTGGACCTACCCCAATCTCTGATCGTTCACATCCACTTAAATGTCATTGACATGTGGCATATCCTATGCATGGCAATGTTATGATCCAATATGGATGTTGACATTGTTAATGTGTCCTGCTGATGTTGGGGAATGTGTGTTACATTGGATTGCCCTGATAGTCGTATCAGTGTCCTATTTCCTCCTCTGACTGTGCAGGTGTATTTCAGTGACCAGTTACATATGTCCCCTCCTCAATGCTGTTGTCTGAGCAGTATGACATTTGGGATGTTGCCTTGTTACCCAGGCACAGGAAGGGACCCTGACATATGCAGCATGGTCCTTAGTGCTGTGTAGCTCCTATTGTTGTTTACATTGGCTGATGTTTGTGACAACTATGGCCATTGACAGTTGAGAGTACTGGGGACTTTGTCTTGTTTCTGGGGATTGTTGCAGTTGTCATCCTCACACCCTAATTTAGGTGTGTATGATCCATGGGGAGGTTACTGCCATTGGCTACTTGAGCTGCACACAGAGCAGAGGTGGTAGTGGCAACTGTTGCCGCAGTTACATTGCAGTTGTAGGTATGGCTAGAGGATTGCTAATAGGGCCCTAGTTAATGTAGGGAGTATGTTGGCTGACGTGTGCCAGGATGTCAGTTTGATGTAGTGGCCTTCCCTCCTGTCGTGGCTTTCCCTTTGCTCCATCGTTGGCATGACAGCATGCCCCCATGGGACTGTTGTTGGTGTAGTGTAATGGTGTGCCCCAGCTTCTGTCTGTGCAGGCCATGCCCCCATGCCATGCCCCTTTACCCATGCCACTCCATGTATATGATGACTTACATGCAATGTGAAGTAGGTATCCCCCCCCCCCCCGGTTGCAGTTGACATTAGTGCATTTCAATTCCCCATGCGACTTACCCTGCATGTGTGTTGTTTCCTGGTAGTCTGCGCTGTCCTGTCCTTGAATCCCTGTGACGATCTCCTCAGGGATGACGGCTGTGACCATCTCCTCCATGTGGTCCAGGGCCTCCTGGTGTGCTGGACTCCCACCTCCAGTCTGCAGTGCTGCCTTCCTGTTCCTGGCCATCTTTTCCTTTGTCCTGCGCTTGCAGTCATGCCAGCATTTCTTGCACTCGATGACTGTTCTGCGTACTTCTGCCACACTGTTAATCTTATCGTCAATTTGTTGCCATATGGCCTCTCTCCTACTGATTGGCAACTTTGATGTGACAAACAGTTGGTGCTGGTGTTCCGTCATCTCTTTAACCAGAATTTCCTGCTCCTCTGCACTAAAGCGACACTTTCTTTTCTTCTTAAATGTGTCCTGGTTCTTGTGTGGGTCCTCCTGGCTAGTTCCTGGTCTGCTGTCATCTTCCTGGGGTCTGTAGTGGCATCTGGGATCCATTTTGGCTCTCCTCTGGTGAAATGGCTGTGTTCGCTGGTTTTTTTGGCGCTATTGTGTCAAAAAAAGGGCGCATATCCGGTTTGCGGTGTCGTAAATCGACCCACAGTCATTTCCACCACGTTAACGTCGTTTTCCTTTCCGACTTGACGCCGCGGTGTGCGTCAAAAATAATGACTCCCACCTGTTGTTTGCACCGCCGTGCGTCACAGTATAAATATGACGCCCGCATTGCGCACCAAAATGGCGTTAGCCGGCGGTAATATTTTTGATGCAAAACTACGGCAGCGCAGTTTTGCGTCAAAAAGTATAAATATGGGCCTAAGGTCTTTAGAGTAAGAACAATTAAAATGGCATTCAGTCTAGTGGGAGAGCCTGGGCTTCTATATACTGTGTACTCCGAAAGTAAGATGTCATA
This sequence comes from Pleurodeles waltl, assembly GCF_031143425.1. NCBI lineage: Eukaryota > Metazoa > Chordata > Amphibia > Caudata > Salamandridae > Pleurodeles > Pleurodeles waltl. Next base: position 368,771,746 of record NC_090451.1, read on the forward strand.
ATTCCTTAAACTAGCCAATAAAAATAAAAATTTAACCACCAAAATATGTGAAGTAAAAAGAGAAAAATATATTCTTTAATGTGATAGATGCCCATACTCGCAAACAACTCCACGTGTTGTGAGGCTGCAACCTCGTGTTGTAATTCACATACCATCATACGCAGCAGTCCACTATGCTCCATAGTTTATGTCCAAGTGTTCACGACACACACAGATTTTTATTTTTGCAGTTGTATATAAGCCGAACTCGGCCCAAGGGTATTGGATCACTTTACATGAGCATCAGTTACGTTATACAGGATTATATTCATGTTTTTTAGGAACGGGGTTATTAAGTAATTGAGCCAACGTCGAGACTTCAACCTTGGTCCCTAGTTAACAGCCCTGACTGTAACGCCACATTATAACAAAATAGTAGAACACCAAATCGTTGGCTAAAATATATTAATTCCAAATGTACTGCATGATTGACATCTAATATGACTGCACACTACTTGGAAAAAACAGAAGGTGTTTTATCACTGTATAAAATTCCCTGTCACAGCTCAAGGCCAGCTTTACTGTTTTGAGATTTAGTCCACCATACTCTCTTTTTCGCACAGCTTCTGGGTTCCATATGCATTTCTTCTTCTGTTCTGTAAACTATCTATAATACCTACAAACCGGACATGTTCCAATGGTGAAATAAAGTGATTTTCTGCAAAATGTACTGCCGCTGGATAGTTGGGATACCTTTTTAGGTTCGAGCCTGCGTTGCATGCGCATCGCAGCGAGACGCTTTAATGTTTAGAAAATGGCTCTGAGCCCTGTGGACGTCAAGTCAGTGTTTTTCATTGGTTCGTGGGCTTGCCTAATAAAATCTGCTTGCTTTCATTAGTCGAAGGCATGCATACGTCATGCCTTTTCCGATGGTTAGCCCTCCTCGAGCGCATCCACCAAGTACAGAAAACATGCGAGGCTCGCTGTTTTCTGTCCGGCTCGTGGACTACTTTTTCTCTAATTTACTAGCGCGATTTCGCTTGGCAGAAGTCGAGCGCTTTACATAGTTAATTGCACTTTTCGGGTTACGTACATAAATGCACTTTTGCCGATAGGTGAAAAGTAGGGTTAGGAGTTTATACAACGCGATCAGCTCTAACATGAGCAAACGTGAGACCCGTTGCATTGCAAATACTTGTTATGATTGCCTTCTAGTGCGCCTTAAATCATGTTTTCAAAGCACATTAGGTGGAGCCAACATATTGTATTTTTCTTCAATGCATGTGATAATAGGGACACAGAACAGAGCAGTGCAATTAATTAAAACAATATTGTTAAACGTTCTTACCCTGTCGTAATCAATACATTCTATGAAATTGTAGCCCACGTGTTTACAGCATTAACATTTACCACAACAACAATAATTTTGGAAACCCATTTTCTTTGCCAGTCTTGGGTTTGGACCATATGTTATCAGTGGGATCAACACTTAATTGGAGACTTTCAGCTCTGGGGCATTTTGAAAGGTGTTCCACCAAGACAGTGTTTGGTTGAAGTATCTTCTTTTGAGAATAGTGGAGTAAAAAAGTAATAAGGTTTAAGCGTCATGGTAAATGGTAAAAGTGTAATAATTTTCTCGACATATTATGGTTCTAAATTTAGTCTCAGCACACTATTAGTGGGTACGTTTTGTTTTATACTTTAATACAGAGACCCTTTCAGCATGTCTGCTTTTCATTTTTGTTGCTTTTAAGATCATTAGAGGATAACCATTAGCCTTAAATCTCTTCAATGACATTCCCTCTGCCTCATACACCGAAGTTTCACTACAGTTCCTTTTGACTCTAAGTAGCTCTCCATGCTTGATGTTTTTCATTTATTTAGACTGGTGTCCTGACTTAAGCTGTAAGATACTACATGGGCCTCCTATGTGCCTTGTTGTTACATATGGTCAGGAGATTTACAGGAGGCAGCATCGTGTGAGAGGCACTTTACATCTGCTCCAGTCTGCTCGCCTAGCACAGGGTGAGAGGTCTTCCTCAATGCTGTTCCTTCAAGGTCTACATTTCTATAACTACTTTCATCTAGTGGGGTGTTCTCTGGCCCGAGCGTAGTGTTTGCCCAGCATGGCAGTGGGCAGAACATGGAAAAATTAAGAAGAAGGTCAAAAGGGGTAATTCTTCTTATGCGTGAAAGATGCAATCTCTCAGATGAAGTGGATATGGCTGGCTTTAAGTTTACATCTTTCCAAGATAGTTTCCTTCCCAGGGTTTGTTGTCTGAAGTTCCAGACACTGTGGTAACCTTTATGCTGTCATGTGATTTCCTGCTTTGATCAAATATCAATCAGTATTTGTAGAGAGCAACACTTCTGAGGGTATCTGGACCCTCAGGTTGCGTAGGTTTTAGACAAAGAGCCATGTCTTGAGTCTACTTCTGAAGTCTGACAGGTGGGGTGCCGTTCGTAGGTGGAGGGGCAATTTGTTCCAGGTCTTGGCAGCAATGTAGGAGAGGAAATGACCACCACTGTGGCTGCGATGGATGTAGGGGATATGTGTGAGGGCCAGGGAGGTGGCGTGCAGGTCACTGGCAGGTTGATGGGAGTTCACGCGGTGGTTGATGTATGCCGGTCCCTGGTCATGTAAGGCTTTGGAGGTGTGAGTGAGAAGCTTGAATTGGCATCTCTTCTGGATGGGGAGCCAGTGGAGGATCCTGAGGTGGGGAGTGATGTGGGTTTGTTTGGGAAGGTTGAGTATGAGTCTTGCTACTACGTTTTGTATGATCTAAAATCTTTTTGGGTAGCTGCGTGGAAATACCAGTGTAGAGAGCATTGCCATTGTCCATTTGGCTAGTGATGAGAGCCTGGGACATGGTCTTTCTGGTGTTGACAGGGATCCATTTGAATATTCTATGAAGCATGCGGAGGGTGTGGAAGCAAGAGGATGTGACTGCGTTGATTTGGCTCATCATGGTGAGTTTGTTGTTGAGGTTGATGCAGAGGTTGGGGGTGTGTTCTGTTGATGTAGGTGCGGGTCCCTGCTCAGAGGGCCACCAGCTGTTGTGCCATGGGGAGGTGTTCTTCTCGAATATCAGTACTTCTGTCTTGTCCGAGTTAGTTTGAGGCAGTTAGTTCTCATCCAGTCGGCGACACTGGTCATGATGTTGCCTAACTTTGTTCCAGTGGTGAAGGTGTCTTTGGTGAGCAACAGGATGAGTTGTGTGTTGTCTGCATAGGATAGGATGCTGAGTCCATGGGTTCTGACAATGTTGGCAAGAGGAGTCATGTAAGTGTTGAGCAGGGTAGGGCTGAGTGACAATCCTTGGGGTACGCTGCAGACAATGCTTTTTGGTTGGGATGTAAAGGGTGACAAGTGGATTCTCTGTGTTTGTCCTGTGAGGAAGGAGGCGATCCACTTGAGGGCCTTCACCTGGATGCTGATGCTGTTGAGTCTAATGATGAGGGTCTGGTGGGATACAGTGGTGAATGACACTGATAAGTCAAGGAGGATCCGGGCTGATGTCTCACTGCAGATGAGGAGGCATCTGATGTCTTCAGTGAATGCCATCAAGGTGGTCTCAGTGCTTTGGTTGGTGTGGAAACCGGATTGGGGGTCATAGAGCAGGTTGTTTTTCTCCAGGTGTTCAGTGAGCTGATGGTTGATGGCCTTCTCAAATACTTCGATGGGATAAGGAAGCAGTCAGACGGAGCAGTAAGCTTTTAGTTTGCTGTATCGGAGATGGGTTACTTTAGGAGGGGTCTGACCTATGTTTCCATCTGTCAAGGAATGCCGCCGCAGTGATGGAGGCGTTGAGGATGTTGGTGAGTTCCACACTGATTGCCTTGATTCTGAGGTTAAAAAAGTGGTGGAGGCAGGGGTCGTAGGTGCTCCGGAGTGGATAGAGGGCATGATGGCTGTGGTGGTCTGCATGGTAAGCAGAGTCCATGTAGTGATCGTTGAGGTTGAGGTGAGTGGGTTGGGGGTCAAAGTTGTTGTAGATGGTGGCAACCTTGCTGTGGAAGTAGTCCAACAGCATGTCACAGAGTTCTTGAAAGGGCAAATTGTGTTCTCTGTGGCTGAAGGGCAGGAGGATTCCCTTGCTATGTTGAAGAGTTCCTTCAAGTGGTTGACTCTTGTTTTAATGCTGCCTGTGAGGACTGCTCTTTTGGTTTCCTTAATGTTATGGTGGTACTTGTTGAGCACTGGTTTGTATGTGATTCAGTCAGAGGGGGGTCGTGTGCCATTGTTTCTCAAGTTATTTGCAGTTGTGCTTGATGGTTTTGAGTTCTGGAAAATATAGTTCTGCTTGTCTTGAGGCACTGCTGGTTTTGGCTGGCATTATAGTGGCAACTCTGTCAGCACATTTGGTTATCCAGGTGGAGAAGTTCTGGATGGCATGCTCCAGGTCAGACATGACTTTGGGCTGGACGGTGTTGAGGGCCTGTGACCACTGAGTCTCCGTCGCTTAGCTCCAACTGCAGTGAAAGGAACTGAAGGACATGGAGGGGTGTCCCAGGAGGCTGTGATGGTGAAGTGAACGATGGCATGGTCGGACGAGGTGAGTTTGGTGACATGGCTTTATTTGACTCTGTTGCTGGATGTGAAGGTCGGGTCTAGTGTGTGTCCTGCACTGGTCAGTGACCAGTTGAGTAAAGGCCGATGTTGCTCATGCTTTCCAAGAGATTGGTAGAGTTGGTGTTGTTGGGATTGTTGAGGTAGAAGTTGAGATCGGTAGGTAGGATGTAGTGTTTGGAGTCGATAGCTAGAAGGATGATGAAGTTGGAGATGGCATCGCATACTGTGGGTCGAGGTCAAGGTGGTCTGTGCGGGAGGGTACCTCTAATGGTCGTTTTGCCATCAGTTAGGAGTTGGAAATGGACTTTTCCATGATTGGTGTGGGTTCGTCTTCAGTGGCAATGCACCGGATAGATTCCTTGTGGATGATGGCAGTGCCTCTCCTGTGTTTGTTAGTGCAGTGTCGGTGTCTTATCTTGTAGCCATCTGACATTGCAGTGGGGATGTTGAGGGTTGAGGAGGGGTTAAGCCAGGACTCGGTGATGAAGATTACGTCAGGGGAGAGGGTGGTAATGGAGTCCCAGATTTCCATGGCATGTTTGCAGGGGGACCGGGCGTTGAGCAACATGCACTGAAGCAGTTCCATTGCTTTTGTGGTCTTCTCGGTAAGTGTGGCATGGGTTCCTGTGTGGGAGGGCAGTCCTGTGTTGCAGGAGAAGAGGCTGTGTTGGCAGGTGAAGGGTCCTTCGGTTGATCTGGGGGAGGTGGGTGGCCGGAGAGCCAGGGTTCCTGACTCTGGGTGCAGTAGGGGCACCGACGGGCGCATATGGGCTTGCCTTTGGCATGCCTCCGACATGCCAGTAGCACAGACATGCGGGTGAGGGTTGTGCACTGGGTGGTAATGGTTGGGGCCATCAGGACTTGTGGTGGCAAAATCAGTGGGAAGGGATCGACCAGAAAAGATAGAGTAATGGGGCAAAAACAAACAAAATAAGCAATAACAAATATTAGCAGTGAAAACAGTGACCAAACTACAATACTAGCAGTAGAAACAATTACAAAACAAAGCGCTCAGGCACAATGAATCAATATCCAGTGACCAACCACAGTGCAGCAGTACAGTAGCAGACAACCCCCAAGTCACACTGTGAGGTGAGTGCTCAGAAATCACACACGGAGCAGTGCAGCACAGCAGAGGAGGACAGCGGAGGTCAAAGCAGGCAAGGCTGGCCGCCCAGAAGTGAGGCAGAAGGGGAGCTGGCACAGGACCTCCTCAATGGGGGTCACACTGTGGCCTCCATTAAGTAGGTCCTGGGGGATGGAGGGGCGCTGGGTGGCAAAGGGCAGGGCCAGGAGGACTTTGGGCACCATAATTGGGCGGGAAGGGATTGGCAGGAAAAGACAGAATAACAGGCCAAAAAGAAACAAAAAAAAGCAATAACAAACATTAGCAGTGAAAACAGTAACCAGACTACAATAGTAGCAGTAAAAACAGTTACTTATCAAGCAAAATGAGTCAAGATCTAGTGACTAATGATCTCCAAGGCACAAGGCGAGGTGAGTTCTCAGAGGTCTCAAGGGTAAAAGTGCAGCACAGCAGAGGAGGACAGGAGGGGTCAGAGCAGGTAAGGCTGTCCGAGCAGAAGTGAGGTAGGAGGGGAGCTGGCAAGGGCACCTGGACTTCAGATCGATGGGTCATGCTAATCCAACCATGCAGATGTTTTTGAATGTGATTTCTGATCAACTTTTCACCTGAATTCCTACTTCAAATTCATGTTCTGTGCTTAGCCTTTTCTAAAACTTTGATTCTGAGTGGTTTTGGTGCTTTGCATACCAACTATTGTAATATTCGTGATCTTCAGTCAAGGGCAATTTTGTGCCTTTATAACTTTTTCCTCCTACAAGGGGTTTTCTTAATGAGATATTTGACTCTTTTCATCTAGATAATAAGTACAGGGTGACACAATGGCTCCTGGGAGGATTTATCCTTTTCTTGGGAAATCACGAACTAAAGACCTTTACAGCATCAGTCCTTGGCACAGATGGTGTACTGTATGATCTGAGACATACAATTCTAAACACAAAAACATCATAAACATTGCACTAACTATACTCAAGTGAAAGTGATATATTAAAGTAATTGTTGTACAGAAATCAAGCTATTGTTTTTTTTTTCAATTACAGCACCATTCCCAATCATTAAAATAGCATCAATATATCCACCTCTGACATACAATACACTCTTGAAGCCCGTAAAGCAACTCATTCCCGGTATTCCGCTCTCACATTAACACAAGAAACGATTGTCATACTGAGAGGAAACCTGGAAACCAGTCAATTACTGTTCCACATTTTGGGTACTTATCTCAGCCTGGTACATGACAATAATACTGTGTAGAATAAATGCAGTAATCTCAAAAGCTATGTTAACATTATTAGGAACTTGCTGAGCTGGTGTGCAGAAAGGGTTGTATGTTTTTCTCCCTCTCTTTTGGGTGTTTTCTCCTTATATGTTCCTTTTGGCATAGTTGAGATCTCTGTTGCATCAAACAAATGCATTTCAGTTCTTCTAAAAGCCAATCATGTGACCACTTATAGTGGTATCTTATTCAGAGCAACAACCACTGCCTGATGTGTTACCAGTTGAGTCTAGCTCGGATAATGTAAATATTTCTGTACTTGTTTTATTAGGAATGTCCACTTTGTTTCCCTTATGTATGTAGGAGATGGCTATTCTTGGTCCTGGTCTGATGATTGCTTCAGATGTAACAACACTCACTAGATGGATGCTCGATCCATTTGAAGATCTGCAGCTTTGATGGAGGATGGGCCCTCGAAGTGAGGACAGTCTCCCTCAGTATCTGTTGCCACCGAATACCTGGTGAGCATTCAATGGCCATCTTGGAATGCAGTAATTTTTCTCAGTTCATAGCCAAGTCGGGTTGGGATGTCTTTTGCTTTTAATCTTCTGTGCCAAGTCTGCTTCTGTTTTCTGTGTGGTGTGTCGAGTGGGCTACTAGTCATAGTGGGTGGTACATCATCTTTTCTTGTGACTCTTACTGGGATGCAGTGAGTTCCCTCAATGCAGAACTGTTAGAACTTAGGTCTCTAGTTGGCAGAGGTATGCGCCTTGTTCAGGTAGGGACCACAATCCTGATCAGGGTAAGTCAGTTACACACCATAAATTAAAGTGTGCTCATCCTCTGGTCGTTTGGCACAGTGCAGGTAGGCTTAAATTAGGAGGCAATATGTAACGAATCTGTGCAACACCTCAAACAATAACAAAGTGAAACCACCACAGAAAAATAAACCACATCTGGTTGGAAAAATAGAGCATAATTTAATAAACAAACCAAAAACAAAATTACAAAAATCCAATAAATGGAAGTCGAGATGTGAATTTTCAGAGAATACCAGCAAACATAGTACTTAAAAGCATAAAGCTCCAACCAGGGCTATCTGGCCATGCTAGAGCATGCGAAATCTGAAAAGTCAGGTTGACCGCAATGCAGCACAGGTCGGATACAGTGACCAATCTTGTCCTTCTGGAATCAATACCTTGGTTTGGGGTTGCTTTGACGTCCAGTAGTGAGTGAGGAGAAGAGGTGTCAGTGCGTTGTCGTTGATCCTGATGGTGTAGGTAATGCATCGGTTCCAAGCCATGCAGATATACATTAATGTGGAACGCCTTATATGAAGATGATGCGCCATCCTCAAGATGCAGAGCCAGTGATGTGATGTCTCCTACGGCAGTGATGTGGAGGCGTCAAAAGGGGTTGCGTTGGTTCCAACAGGTGCAACAACGGCGATGTGTGGATTCTGGTAAGAGGCAAATATCAAACCCATTTCACAGGGCCAAGGACTGGACTGGCACCACTTGACAAGGCAGGACTCACAGGTCACAGAGTCTAGAAGCTTCAGCAGGACTGTTGGAAGTATTTGATGTCCCTGAAACTTCGGAACAGGAGGCAAGCCAGCAAGCCCTTGGAGTCACTTTGGTTCTGGGGATGTAGAGATGCAGGTTGTAAGAAAGTCCCCCTTTTAGCATGTTCACCCCAATGTTTCTGACTGATACTGGTGGCAACTGACCCTGACTGCCCTGGGCTCTGCTAAACAGGCCCAGGGCCAGTGCTCTGAATAAAAGGTATATGGTAAAGTGTCACAATTACAATTGGCAATGACAGACTCTGTAAGTCCCTAGTAGTTAATAGGGCAAGAGGGATTTAAGGTACCTATAAGTCCCTAGTATATAATGGGGCAGTGACGTTTAGAGGCCCAGTAGATTTCCTGCACTGGAGTGTGTACTGCTGTGTTGCCTGTTGTCATTGTTATGGGCAGCTCTACCTTGCAGACTGACTTTAAAAAGTAAAATGTGTGCAAATTCGACTTTTGGATTTAAGATACTTCCCAAGTGATAAACTACCTTATTATTGTGTATGAGTCATCCCCAAGGTCTCCCCTAGATGACCAAGAGGTTGGGTGCCATGTTAACTATAAGCAGGGACATTATAAAAAGAAATGTTATAAGCCCTGGTGAGGGAAAAACTGCACCTTTCATTTTCCCCAATTGTGGATACTTAGCTCCATGGGATAAAATTAGAATATTTCCCTAAGCATAAGTATGGCTAGGAGGGAAATAAATCTGCCATTAAAGGGCTCACATGAATGTTAATGATACAATCAACAATTTGCCCTTGTTGAATTGATCACAACTAGTACATAAAAGAAGGTATAAGACTTTCATTTCTGTAAGCAAACCTCCAGCCTGCTAGTGGTCTCTCCTGAATGGTAAACCCTAACAGAATAACCAGGCTGCTTTGATTAGGTGATAAGTGACCTGCACTGATGGGGGAGCTTGGCAGATGCTGAGTCCAGGCCAGGAAGGAGGCTGGGTAAATCAAGCTGAGACTTCAAAAGGAAGCCAGTCAGAAGGGAATGCAACCAGGCTTGCCCTCTCACTCTGTTCCCAACAGATGGATAGTGGGCTTAGGAAAGGAATTTGCAGATGTTCAGAGGGGGACTTAATGGAATTGAGCTTAACCAGTGGGTTGGTTTCTTGCTCCTCTGGAGGGAAATCATCCGTCTTGGAATACTAAAGTGCAGTGTTTTATGGGAAAAAAAGATGCCACACTTTGGAGAAAGGTGTCATGTGTCTGGGTGGCACCCTGTAGCTCATTGGACAAGGATTCCTACTGACTGTCCCCAAGATGATTGAATAAACATGGCTGATCTGCACTGGAATTCAGATCTGCTGCCTAAAACAACAGGAAGAAGAAGGACTGACCTGCTGGAACCCTGATCTGAAACCCAGAGTGCGGTATACAGAAGCACTGCTCCTGTTGTACACTGGAACAACAGTCCCAAGGACTTTGTCTTGCTTTTAAAAGGACTCAGGAGTGGACTTCCTGAAAGCAACAGGTTAAAAAAGGTTTCATGCACCAGCTTCGACAAAAGTCCCCAGCTATGAGAGCGTCTATTAGACTTAAAAGGATTTGGTTAGGTGCATTGTGGGAATTGTAACCCCATCATCTCAAGGGGAAACTCAGAGACTCTGGAACCTTGGGTTGGGGTTGTGGACCTCTTTCCTGCATCAGGAAATACTTATGGAATTAAATGTAAAAATGTTACATTGCGGACAGCTGGAACTCTTGGCTGTGACCCGGTCCAGTGCAACCTTTGAGTGCTATTTGCTTCTAAGCGCTGGTTTTAATTGTAAGCTTTAAAAATTCATATCTCAGGTTCCCTATATTGGATTTCTGTCATTTTTGTGTAATTTTAAATATAAAAACATGAGATTTTTTATTTTGTGTCTTACTTATTTACTGTATTGGTGTATTTAAATGCTTTACGTACCTGCCTCCTAAATTAAGCCTGCCTCCTCGATGCCAAGCTACCAGGGGTTGATCTAGGGGCTTACGTTTTGAGACCTTGGCTGAGCCTAACACTGTCTGGGGGTGTTATTGCTAGTGGTGTATACTTACCTCTACTAATACCCAGCCTCCAACATAATTGGTGTTCAGCGGTGTGGATGTGGACTTGTGTCTGAATTACACCATACGGTAAAGTGAATTAAGATCAGTAAAAAATCCACTAAATTGACTTAGAACAAAACTTTTAATTTTGGATTTTGGACTAAAACTGATTTTTAATCCATTCTTTAGATTTTTCCAAATGTGTTCTATTTCTGATTGTGAAGTTTGTGTGACCCAAAACTGGGGATACCATGGAGCCTGATTTGGCTACACCAGTGGTTCCCAACCTTTTGATTTCTGTGGACCCCCACTTTAATATTAATGGAACCCAGGGACTCCCACTGAATCATCATTGGAATCCGGAGACCCCCGCCTGAGTCATTACTGGAAGCTGGGGACCTAATTTGTGAATATTAGTTAGTATTTTTTAATTTTCTTAGCAGTCGCGGACCCCCAGGGGTCCCCGGACCACAGGTTGGGAACCACTGGGCTACACTGTACAAACTAAAAGTGACTGAGTTTACGGTTCAGTGTAGGTCCATAGGGTTCCCCAATAGCAACAAGATTAGGAAGGCTGAGTTGATTAGGTCCCGAAAGGCCTGGGCACTGACAGCTCCAGAGAATGAAGGGGATGGGTAAAATAACCCTCCAATGACCTCCACCAGAAGGAGGAGGATGATACCCTTTCCACCACTTCCAGCGCTAGATTCATAATCCCAGCTAGGGGAGGGAGGGAAGGCTCGCCAATAGGGGAACCCAAAACTGTCTCTTGCAGGGGAAAAGCTACAGGCTAGGATGTCTTAGCAATAGAAAAGGAGAAACTAGAGGTGAGGAAGAAGAGGTGGGCAAGGGAAGAAGGGAGAAGAAATGGTGGCAGTGACAATGAGGAAAGTGTTGAGATATCCAAGGAGGATAGGGGTCGCCCTAGGCTCCCCAAGAGAATACTTCCAGTGTACACCGAGGGGGGTGATATTGACAAATTGTTGACTGCATTTGAGAAACAAGAGGTCCATTCAAAGTATTGGGGTTCTCTCCTGTGGGAAATGATTCCAGCAGCTGGGAGGGATAGGCTCCTGACCTCCCAGAGGGATGAAGCAAAATCTTACTCCCACATGAAACAACGCTTGGCCAAGAAATTTGGTTTGACCCCAGAACAGTACAGGATGAAGTTCAGGACCACCCAGAAGGTGAATACACAGTTCTGGGTGGACTTTGTAGATGCCTCAGTGAAGGCACTAGAGGGCTGTATTAAGGGTAACCAAGTGAGTACTTACAAGGGGTTGGACAATTTGATTCTTAAAGAGCACATCCTGACTCATTGTGTATAAGAGAAGTTACGCCAGTATCTAGTGGACTCAAAGTTGCCTAGTCCCAAGGAACTGGGAAAGACAGTTGATGAGTCGGTGAGAACCCAGGCGTCTAATCAACACCAGGGAGGTGACCAAAAGAAAGAAGCACAGCAGGCCTGGTGGTCCCGTTTCAAAGGCGGTAAGCCCTTTGAAGCTCGCTAGCAGGGCAATGCATATTCCTGAAGAGGGAGGTGTGGTACCTCCACCCAGGAAGGGCTTTGTTCTGGGACCCAGAGAGCAGAAGCTCTCACCCCAGGGTTCCAGAATATTGTGCCAGCCAGCAACCATGCCAGTGTTAGTTAGTTTTGCAGGGGTCACCTCTAATGTGGCCGTGGGTACATTTTGCAATAACTCCAATACTGGTACCAGATTGGATTTATCATTCTGAGTTGTTTGACAACAAACCACCCAGGGTTCAGAGTAGCCATCATGTAGCTGGAAAACTCATACTGACCAGTGTCCAGCACATGGATTTAAAATGGCTGTTCTGTTCACTTACTATGCTCCAGACTTGGCAAGGACACAGTAGGGGCATACTGCTCATGCATCTATGCCCACAAATACAGTATAGTGCACCCCGCCTTGGGGCCGGAAGACCTTCCAGAGGGGTGACTTACCTATATTGCATCCAGTGTGTAGTGGACAGGGCACACAGGCTGTGTGCCATGTCGAGTTTGCATTTTAGGATTGCAGCAGGACACTCAGCCTACAATGGCAGTGCTGGGTGCATCTGGATGTATGGCCCATGAGTGTGGCACAATCTGTACTGCTACCCTCAGGGGCCTACCCTTAGTACCCCATGCCCTGGGTTATTAAATACCATTTACTAGGGACTTACAGTGTCTGCTCATGCATCTATGCCCACAAATACAGTATAGTGCACCCCGCCTTGGGGCCGGAAGACCTTCCAGAGGGGTGACTTACCTATATTGCATCCAGTGTGTAGTGGACAGGGCACACAGGCTGTGTGCCATGTCGAGTTTGCATTTTAGGATTGCAGCAGGACACTCAGCCTACAATGGCAGTGCTGGGTGCATCTGGATGTATGGCCCATGAGTGTGGCACAATCTGTACTGCTACCCTCAGGGGCCTACCCTTAGTACCCCATGCCCTGGGTTATTAAATACCATTTACTAGGGACTTACAGTGTCAGCTAAAGGTGTTGCCAATTGTGCCAGTGCATCATAATAGACAGGATACCCTACGCTCTCTGGAAAGAGATTATGAGGGACGTCCTAACTGTGCAACCCTCACAGCTATTCACGCAAGTGCATATGGGGGAGGATGGCTGACTGGGTCGTAGCCTGGCCAAGAAACTGAGAACACCTGGTGGGAGGGGGCCAATAGTAAAGATAATAACTCCAGAGGCGAGCATTCTACTAAGAGCCATTAAGCACTTCTACACCAGCCTATACAGCTCCCGGGCATCTGTTACAGCAGATGAGATTAATGCATATCTAGAAGATGTGGCAGTAGCATGACTGTCCACAGGACAGAGCAAATAGTTAACATAGCCTATGATGTTTGAAGAATTCTAGAAACCATACCCACTCTCCCAGATGGTAGGGCTCTGGGGCTGGTTGGCCTGACTGGAGAGTTTTATAAAGAATTTGTGATCTCCTGGCCCTCACCTCCATGCTGTGTATGATGAGGCGTATCACAAACAACTATTGCCTCCCTCCTTGCACAATGGCTTGTATGATGACTCTGTTAAAACCAAACAAAGTGCCTGGGTATTGTGAATCATACAGATCGCAGTCTTTAATCAACATTGTCACACAAATCCTAGCCAAAATCCTCGCAACGTGTCTCTAACAGCTGCTTCCTAAAATAGTGTTACCTTACCAATCTGGGTTCATACCATCTAGATTGAGTGCACAATCTTCGCTCTTATTAGACTTGGCATCCTTGGCGTGGTCTCCCCTAACATTTTGCCTCTGTTTCCCAGGTTGTTGATGTGGGGTGGACTCTGTTTTGGCTGTTTTTGTTACTCTGGGCACTTTACCACTGCTATCCAGTGCTAAAGTTCAAGTGCTCCTACATAAAATGTATGTGTAATTGGTTATCCATGATTGGCTTGTTTGATTTACTGGTAAATCCCTAATACAGTGCACTAGAGGTGCCCAGGGCTTGTAAAGCAATTGCTACTAGTGGGCCTGCAGCACTGCTTGTGTCACCCACAATAGTAGCTCTGTAAACATGGCTCAGACCTACTACTGCAGTGCCTGTGTGTGCAGTTTTAAACTGCCAATTCGACTTGGCAAGTCTACCCACTTGCCAGGCCTAAACCATCCCTTTTCTTACATGTAAGACACCCCTAAGGTAGGCCCTAGGTAGCCCCAGGAGCAGGGTGCAGTGTATGTTTAAGGTAGGACATATACTAATGTGTTTTATATGTCCAGACGGTGAAATATTGCTAAATTTGTTTTTCACTGTTGCAAGGCCTATCCCTCTCATAGGTTAACATGGGGGCTACCTTTAAAGATGATTAAAGTGTAGATTATCTTTGGGAGCGGATAGAAATATGGAGTTTGGGGTCTCTTAACTCACAATTTAAAAAGGCATCTTTTAGTAAAGTTGGGTTTAAGATTGTGTGTTTGTAAATGCCACTTTTAGAAAGTAGGCATTTTCTTGCTTAAAACATTCTGTGACTCTTGCCTGTTTGTGGATTCCCTGTCTAGGTCAGTTTGACAGTTGGGCTGTTTGTGTTTGCACCCTCTCTAGACAGTGACACAAATGGAACTTGTGTGTAGCCGGCATATCCTGATGAGCTATCTGTGCTAAGAGGGAGGGGAGGACTGGTCACTCACACCTGAAAGGGCTGTGCCTGCCCTCACACAATGCAGTGTCCAACCCACTGGTGTGTGTCTGATGCCTGGTCAGGGAAAGGCAGGATTTCACAAACAAGAGAGACTTTCATTTGAAGTTAACCTACTTCAAAGGCCAAAATGGGTATAAGACCTCCCAAAACCACAGACTTTAGATCACTTCTGGAAATCAAGAGGAACTTCAGCTTGGAGAAGAGCTGAAGAGAAGTGCTGCCCTGCCTGTGAATGTGCTTTGTGAAGCTATCCTTCAGTTGCTGCTTCTGCCTGTGCAAGGGGACAAAGACTGGACTTTGTTGTGCATTCCTGCTTGTGAAGAAATCTCCATGGGCTGGCCCTGAGCTTGCATCTTGTTGTTGAAGTCTCAGGGCTATCAAGACTTCCCCTGCCAGCACCTGGACTCTCTCCTGAGACTCCTGCCCTGCCAAGTGGTGCCCTACCCAGTTCCTGGGGCCTTGACAGGTGAAGCTGACAGGCCAAGATTGAAAATCCATACACATACCACCATTACGGAAAAATATTGACGCACCTTCTGAGATGCGGCTGAAAAACGAATGCCGCCGGCTTCGCAGCAGAAATCGACGCTCCACCTGCATCGCGGCTGGAAGATCGACGCACGCAGCTGGAGAAACGCCACGCAACACCTGCTGACAGAAGCTGATAGTGGCACAACCCACATAGCTCGGTTTTGCATGCAGATCTTGCTGGGCACAGAAAAATTACGCAAAGCCTGCCCGGACCCGAGTGCTTGCCAGAATCGACACCTCGCTCTCCTGCGGAGAGGAAAAATTATGCACGCCGACCCGACTGGAGGAGTAGAAACAACGCACCGTCTCGCTTGCGGGTGAGAAATCGAAGCATCGCTAACCTTTTTCGATACACACTCGCCCGTGTGTGTTACTTTGATGCTACCCAGGTACTTTTCAACAGTGTTTTTACTGCTTTCTCAAGGATTTAAGACTCTTTTGCTTTCAAAATGAATAACTTGACTTGCGTATGTTGGAATTTGGTTGTTTTGGTCTTGTCTTGTTTAGATAAATATTTTTCTAAACATGTGTTGTGTCATTTTTTGGTGTTTTCGCTGAGTTATTGTGTGCGTTGGTACAAATACTTTAGACCTAGACTCTAAAGTTAAGCCTGCCTGCTTGTGCCAAGCTACCAAGGGGAGAACAGGGGTTAACTAAGGGTGATTCTCCTTTACCCTGACTAGAGTGAGGGTCCTTGCTTGGACAGGGGGTAACCTGACTGCCAACCAAAGACCCCATTTCTAACAGCTCTGCTCCACCAACTGTACCCCTCCTTACAGGCAGCGGTGGCCCTATCGCATGCAGCCAATGCCTTTGACTCTTCTGACTGGAAATATATGTTTACATTCATGACCCGCATGGGGACGCCAGAGGCGTTCCTGCTCTGGATTCATCTGCCTGATGCAGACTCAGTAGCCCTAGTACGTATTAATGGACATACATCCAAAAAGATTCCCATGTGTAGAGGAACGCGACAGGGATTCCCCGTCCCGATTACTATTTGCCATTATGCTGTAGCCCCCAGCATGTGTCATCTGGAAAAGGCATTCCGCTTCAGCATTGTATTTCAGGCTACATCCTATTAGCATTTCCCTCTATGCAGATGACATTGTGCTGTATGTCACAGATCCTCCTGGGCACCTAGCCCCAGTGATACAGGAATATCTCCAATTTAAGCGGTACTCAGAACTGAATATTAAGTGGCCTAAGTCAGTTATATTCCCACTACCACCCACTACTTTGGAGTGCCCACTCGATTTTCCACTGGTGTGGTACACAGACCCTGTAAAATACTTGGGGGTGTGGATCTATCAAGATCCTGACCTGGTCATCTGTTTTAACTGTGACAGAGCCATTTCGGACCTAGAAGATCAGGTTGCCAGGTGGACGAAACGGCAGCTGTCACTAGCAGATAAGACTGCAGTTACTAAGGTGGTGATCCTGCTCAAGGACCATCTGTTAACACTGGTATGGGCAGGCAAACAAGCAGGAATTAGAACGAACATACTCATACTCCCATGCTCTTCCAGATGCTTTAACACTCCTGACTTCCACCTATACCACCTGTGCGCACAGGCCCATTTTGCACATTATTGGTATATACCGCAGGACTATGTGGCACATAAAGCTGTGGAACACAGCGATGACTTACCCATTCCACTCCAGGCCCTCCCGCTGCACAAACGGGAGGGAATGCCATGCACCAAAATTAATACAATTCAATCTACAACAACATGGTGGGTACTGGGAAACCGAGCAGGAAAAAAAATCCTTAAATGCCCCGGTGTTACCATTATGATACCACCCGCAATATCAGTATCTCGAGAGAACACTACACTGCAAATACTCTCTTGCATAGGCCTGAAGACCATGGGTGACACCTACACTAATGGCACTTTTGTGGCACTGCCTGATATCCCACACACCAAACGGCACACACCGCTACCAACATTTTTATATTATCTGCAACAAGCAGCACTGCATGCATTATACCCTCAATTCCCGGGAGAACCACCTAAACTTAATGAATTGCAGATACTGCTCACTAGCACCATGCACCGGCACGTGATAACAAACCTGAATAATGTGGTGAGATAGGCCACAGACATCTGACAAGGCACTGGAGGGCTAGCACACAGTTCTGAACCAGCCGGTAGAGATGGCGGATTGGAAATTATGCTGTGCGCTACTCCACACCCTCACATGTAATTGTAATCTGCACATAATACTCTTCAAATACTTGCTCCAAATATATTACACACCTGCTAAACTATGCAAATTTGGGCTGCAGCAGGTTGCAAACTGTGTGTGTTATGGGGTGATGGTGGCGGACCTCAAAATTCAGACAAGCTGCAGAAGTTATCTGTCACAGGTGCATTATCTGTCGGCAGATGAATGTGGGGAAAGGGACCATGGTGAATTTGAGCCACATTGGGAGAGCAGGAGGTCCATTTAGCAGATTGCAGATGGATTTTATTGAGATTCCTGTGTGTGGAGGTCTGAGGTACATGTTGGTGATTGTGTGCATTTTCAGTCACTGGATTGAAGCTTATCCTACACGTAGAAATGACAGTCTCACAGTAGCAAAGCTGCTGCCCAGGGAATTGATACCACGTTTTGGGTTTCCGATCTCTTTAGAATCAGATAGGGACAGTCACTTCAACAATGACGTGATTAAGCCTTGTGTGCTGCACTGAACATTGAACAGAAGTTGCACTGTAGCTATCGCCCTGAAGCATCAGGACTAGTGGAGCAAATTAATGGTACCTTGAAGTCGAGAATGGCAAAAATGTGTGAAGCTACAAATTTGAAATGGCCAGATGTACTGCCCTTAGTGCTAATGTCAATGAGAAATACACCCGACAAGAAAACAGGACTGTCTCCTCATGAAATTCTCATGGGCCGAGCTATGAGGTTGCCCGCAGTGCCTGCAAATGCTCTAGTGAATATCACGGATGATATGGTGTTGGACTACTGTAAGGGTCTAGCTGACGTGGTCCGTTCTTTTTCTCACCAGGTGGAAGCAACCACACTGCCACCGATAAATGATCCGGGTCACACTCTGAAAGCCGGTGACTGGGTTGTTGTCAAGAAACATTGGAGGAAGTCGTGTTTGGAGCCACGTTGGAAGGGGCCATATCAAGTGATACTGACAACTACTACTGCTGTGAAATGTGCAGGACTTCCAAACTGGATCCATGCCAGTCACACAAAGAAGGTGATGTGTCCAACTGATGAGAAACTTGAGTTGTCGAAAGCAACAGCTGCAGAGAAAGAAGTCTCAGGGCCGGAGAGAAATCAAAGGGGAACTGAGACTGAAGGAGAGCCCGTTGAGGACGGCTCGGTGACTCGACCAGCAAAAGAAATCCACAGGGGTGACGGTGAGCCTATCTCAACTGAGGCGCCAGGAGGACTGACCCAAAGAGAGGTTCTCCCAGAAGCAGACAGATACGGGTTTGAAGTTGAACCCCTGACAGACCCTGAAGGCGAAGGAGGTGAGGCAGAAGGAGGTCAAAGTGTTCCGACTCCTCCTGAGCCGCTTGCAGATCCATCAAGAGAAAACACCATAGCACAAGAGGAGGGCACTGATCAAGATCCTGAAAAGCAGAGCGGTAGGAAAACACTTAAAGGAGAACACTTGCCGGAACCACAAGCTGCAAAGG
This sequence comes from Pleurodeles waltl, assembly GCF_031143425.1. Classification (NCBI taxonomy): domain Eukaryota; kingdom Metazoa; phylum Chordata; class Amphibia; order Caudata; family Salamandridae; genus Pleurodeles; species Pleurodeles waltl. The sequence continues at coordinate 368,790,573 of NC_090451.1, forward strand.
AGAAAGTGGTCCTTAACGAAACAATAGAGGAAGAAGTTGACACAACAAGGAAAGAAGATCTCAGTGAAGGAGAGTTGCAGGGTGATCGCAAACTGAAAAGAAAAAGAGTTGCAAACAGGAGGTACGCAGATTCTGAATGGGCTTATACGACATCTGCTGAGTGGCAACAAGAATTCTTGGCATTTTGTTTTGATCGTGAAATTCCAGGTCAATATTATGGTACTTGAAGTTGCCCACAAATAAGAGACTATGTTAAGTTGAAATTGAATACAGAGAGAAACCTAAGAAAAGAGACTGATAAATTACCGGATGTGACACTGTTAACCTGAATTGACTCTGAAAAAACGATTATGACAAGCTGCTAACCTGATTTGACAAAGGGTCCTTGGAGTGAGTGAAACGCTATAAATACTTGCTAAAAAAAGACTTTGCTCGAGAAAAAGAGAAAAAAAAAGAGCTCTAGATGTTCCTCAAGTTGATTATTTCCTTTATATTATTCTCCTCTCCGAGTCTTTACAGATCATGAGTAACATTAGAGACAATGATAAAAGGGGTAGGATTCGTAGATCGTGTTATTTTGGGTGTTGTGAGTGCAATAGTTATTATAGGTGTGATTGTGGGAATGCCATTGGTGGATAAGAGTGCAAATAACAATGCTCCAATTCTTGAGACTGCTACACTAACACCATGGGAGAGGTTTGAGCAGGATACGAAATATTTGCATGAGGGAACTGACACAAAAAGGGAACTATCTACTAATTTTTTCTATCGCTTGTTGAATGAGTATGTTGAAACAATGGATGCAAAGAATTGTTATGTGTGCACGAAAATTCCTTCGTCAGTACAAGAAGGGGTTACTTACCATAGTTTGCCACTAACCTACGGGATAAGTTGTAGTTTGCTATTAACAAGGTTTTATGATCAAGAATATATTCAGTACTTCTATTCCAATCTAGATGTAGTGTTTTCCTTTGTGCCTATAAATGAATATTTGAGCAAGATAGCTAGAGATCATAATATAAAGATAGTTAGGGGTTTCTTTGAGCCCACATTGACATTTGGCACAGCTTATGCGCATCGCAATAATCTAACCTGCCTATTAACGCCTGTAGAAAACAGCTTTTTAGATCACACTGATGATAAAAGAAAACCGTTATAAGAAAAGCTAGAAAAGGGATTAGAAAAACGAACGTTTGCAAATGATTATGCTTATAGTGCAATAAGGATGTAAGGCAAGTTAGCTATAGATGCATTACACGTAGGAAAGCTTTGTATATATAGGCCAAAATCTGATCATGAGACTTTATTTGTGGGAACGAGTGAGTGCAGACATGTGTTTTTGTTTCAGAGTAAGTGGACGTTCATGTTAAATGGACAGGATCCAGCGATCCCTGGGATCTATTACATATGTGGACTTAATGCTTATTACCGTCTTCCACTGGGATGGTATGGGACATGTTTTTGGGAATAGTTTTCCCAAAGATTTACCAAATTGATGACTTAAGAAAGTTTCTTAAAATGTCTGAACTACATCATACTAGACAGAAAAGAGAGACAGCGGCTGCTGTCGTAGGTGATCTATTTGGAGCCATAATTCCTTCAGTGGGGGTTATTTTAAACTCCATAAAGATTCAAAAGTTGTCTACTATTGTGGATAACATGCTGACAAACTTCACAGGGGCTATTCTCCTGATGGATACTGAACTTGCTGCGGAGAGGGCTATGACTCTTCAAAACCGGCTTGCTCTAGACATTCTTTTAGCGAAAAGTGGCGGAGTCTGTAGGATGAGAGAAAAATTGGCAAAACGCAATAAGAGGAAAGAGGAGCAGAAAAAGGAGAAAATATTCAAAGAAATTTATGAAAAGTCAAAAAGGGGGGAAGAAATTGAAATGCGTGAATTAAGAAAGTGAAAGGTTGTAAAGAGAAAGGTTTGTGTGACAAGTGTCATCAGAGGAGGGATTGTTGGAGCGCAGCTCTTATAATCAAAATTAACATAAACATTTTTGTGAGTTAATGCATATTAACGCTGCATAGAAAAAAAAATTGCTGTGTTTTACTAAACGTGTGTTTGAAATGTGCCCACGGGGAGTGGCCGCCAACATATACACTGACTAATAAAATTGACTAATAATGAACTACTGAGGTACTAATGTATGATTTTATATTGAGTATTAAGAATTATATGTTAAGGTTTTGCTAATTAATCAGTAGGCCGTTGTTAGCATGAGTCGGGCCTAGCTGCCTGGTTGCATATTAAATGTGTTTTTCTAACGTGCATTGTGCTGACTTGCTGAAGGACATGTCATCGTATTTTTTCCAGAAGCTAGAAGATGAGTGTAACTGTAGTAGATCCGTTCTCATGAAACTCGATTTGCTCAAGGAAACATTCTTGCTGAATGCAACAGTGTAAACTTGCAACAGGTACAAGGTCGCCTAAACCGGTATAGACAATGGAACTACTGACTAGGGATTTGAGAGGACCACGAGAATATGAAATCATACCGGACATTCTACCCGTTGGAGACGTCAATCACAGGAGCCAACAAACTATGTGAGAACTGTTTTGAGGTGACAATTTTGATGGGACGATCAGTAAACTATTGGACGGAGATAGTGGTGTGCCAAAACTGCCCAATTGGAAATTAGGGGACTGTACAACAGAAAAGGGATAAAATCCTTTGACACGAGGAGCCACAGGAGATGCCACTCTGAGCCATTCTTGCTATTACCCAGCCACTTTGTCATTCTGCCTAAAGACTTTGCTGTCTGACTCTTCAACCCATCCTCACCCTTACCTTGCCCGTTCTATACTTCTCCTTCTTATGAGGGAATTCTCCCTACTTACCCCGTCTTGCTGAACTTTGCTGTGTTTCCCTGATGATGGTGAATCAACTGATGTCCTGAGGACAAAGACTGACTCTGTATGCTGACCCATTACGGAGGGTAACTATATGATGATGAAATTGTTTGCCTTTCCTTTCTAGGTACCAACTGCTTCTTTTGACAGAGACCATAGATAGATGTTTTCTAAATTCGTGTTGCCCAAATTGTTTTGCATGAAGCCCAACATGCCAATGCTAATTCGAGGTTAGTTAAGGGGTTCATTAATGGACACAAATAGACAAATGACTGAATCTATGCTTTGTTGAATAATGCACTACTGATACCCTGCTAAAGTTAATCCATGTTGACGTCGTGCTATGTTCTAATATTCATAATCTTTGCTTTGATGAAATCTTATTCAAGTTGCCATATTATGATGATGTTGATGTGCTTCTTGGTTTTGAGACTAATAAACTTGCTAGTAGATTGTAACGAATAGGGAATAAAAATCAAATCCTTACAAATTCGGTGTGGTTATTCATGTCTGAAAGGTCATGGTGTGTCCTGATTCCCATTAATGCCATTGAATTGATTTGTTATGGTGAATATTGATGACGTTATTGACTTATTGATTGACATGTTGATTAGTTATCTCGTCTTAAGGTGTCTTCAATCAGGGTCAAAAGATTCATCGGCCTAAAACAAGTCCCAGAGTGAATAAATTATCTAGTAAGGGACGCGTTAGCACTCTTCACTGAGGCAAATGCGTAAGTCCCACCAAGAAGAACTGGCTGACTGATCTGGTCTACTGCAGGGATCAACTATAACTATGTGGAAGAATTACTGAGGCTCTTGAGGTTCAAAGACATTTGGATCCTACTGGCAACGTACCTGCTGCCTCCCCAATTCAAACCCTAGCGGGCAATGTAACTCGGTAAGGAGGGGAAACATCAGCTAATGCATTGTGTGCTACTGTCCGTATATACATCAACAGAAGGATGTTGTTGCTGTGGTCTTTAATTATGTGCGGCTGCTGGTGACATAAGGTTGCTGTAAAGTTTGTCAGTGTTGTATGACGCATTCATAAATATGAATACAAATTAAAAAAATATATATCTTGGGGTTAATTCACAACGGCATGCATGTATGGAAAAGAATGATGCATGAGTACTACTTTACATACTCTAAAATGCTTTTGTGAATAGACCTCAAAGAGTAAAATCACAAAATAACATTGAGTGACTTCATGGACACAAGAAAAGTGTTTATAACCAGCATCCCATTCCGGAGTTGTATATGCTAATTCGGTTCTGCTGCCATGACAATTTGTACAGTAGTACATAACTTAGTAAGTTACCCACTTTACCTCCTTATTTTTACTACCACATGTGATACACAGTTGTCCACTTTATTTTAGGGCACGCACTGTAGCAAAAAGGCCATGACATGTCTAACCTGTGCCTAAGGACACAGGTGATTATCATTTTAATAGGTGATGTACACAACTGTTCACTGTTAGTAGCACAGTTCAGTAAGACGTATATGCCATATATATAGGAACATATGGCAGAGATGAAATTAGTTAAAAGAAACATTTTGTTCTGTCAACGAGATTTTTCAAAAATACTATGCATGTTCAATTCAATTAAAAATATTGATCATAGTTTATTGCATAAAGATTTTAAATACATAATTCATATCACTTATAGTTCATTGGCTACACTGCCTACACAAACTGTACTTGTAAATAAAATTCAACAGAATATTCAACAGAATATGTTATGCACATAACTCCAATACCAATATAATAACTAACTACTGTCTTAATTTTCACAGTAACTGGCAAGACGCTCCTTCATGTTTTTTCATTACTGTGTTTGGCCCAGGAGTTACTCGACAGGAAGGAGGGGGGCAACTTAAGTCTTGCTTCCCTGCGCTCTGAGCAGGCTTTGATACAACAGATCACATGACCCTGTAGTGGAAAATCAAGACAGAATTTTGTTTCATTTCATATACACAGAACACTTCCAGCAGGAATTTTGCGGACATTGGTGGAGGTCCTGCTGAGCGGTTAGGGAGACCCTTTGACAAGATTACCTTTTAATAATAGCTTAAAATACTAATGTTATTTAGCACTATTAATTTTATGTCAAGACCAGAGGCTCCTATTATGCGTTTCTTTTTTTGCTTAACTTTATTAACAGCAGTCAAAATAAACAAACTACAAATCCCAAGTGGAGAAGAAAAGAACCAATGGGAAGAAAAACGTAGTCCAAACATAGTAACCAACCAGAATAACATCCACACTATTATTATGTCATTTGACTGTGAGCAGCCCTCTTTTCTTGCTCAAGAAGTCAATCAGAACAAAATAGAAGGAAAATAGAAAATAAAATAGGAATAGCCATGATGAAGGACAATAGTTCAGAAAAAAAGTTCATAAATCCCGGAAAAAGAAAATGATCTGGAGCAACAGGGCCGGCAGGAGTCACGACTCTTCCTGAAGACAAAGAATTTGAGAGTGTGGACGCCAAAGAGATTGATGTTGATTGACGTGGAAAGTTGAGTAGTAGACGTTGTTGCTGTGAGGGTGGAAGAACACAACAGTTAAAACAGTGTGATGGGATAATACTCGCGCCCGTGGCTTTAATCAAATTGAGACTTTCCGTCATAAATACTAGAAAAATCTACATTTTATATCAAGAACGGAGGCTCCTATTAAGCTTGTTTCAAGCGTATTAATCACATTAATTGAAACATTATCAACAGGTTTACAATAAAATACTTTAAACACATTATCATTAGACCAATCTGCAGATCTAAGAATGTCCTCCAAGCGGAAACCCGCCCAAAAGGCTTTGCATGCTATTGCCCCTCTGAAAGAATGAGCCCCAAACATGGAAGAATCAATACCCACCAAAAATATGATCCATTTTACCCAGCGAGCTAGAGTAGGGGAAGATACAGGATTATAAGGTTTCCTAAAGGAGATAAGTATTTGGGATACAGCGGGAATTATTAAATCTGCAGTCTTTTGTTCATAAACTTTTAAACATTGTCCAACACATAACTTGGGATGATCAGGAAAATAAGGATAAAATACTGATGTTCGATTGGTTTTGGTTTGACGGACCACTGTGAAAAAAAACACCTGATAAAGTAAACTGGCGAAATGAAATGTCTAAAGCTTTCACATCAGATAGACGTTTAATAGATATGAGGCATAACAACATCGTCAACTTGGCAGATAACATTTTCAGGGAAAGCATAGAATTATCAGGCCATGAAAAAAAGAACATTTCAAACCACATTAACATCCCATAATTGCCTACATTGGACAGCGGAGGATTAGAAAATGTTATTCCCTTCAAACGTTGGCAAACAAGAGGATGTTCTCCCACTGGTTTTCCGTTCACATAAGCATGGTTGGATGAAATAGGTGATCTGTACAGAATAATGGTACAATAGGAGCTGTCTTTGCTAGCTTCTGCAGCTAGGAAATTAACGATGAATGTCTCATCTGCTGAAAGGGAATTGATGTCTTTTTCCAAGCACTAGCTGTGCCATGAAGACCAAGCTGATTGTGTAAGCCTTCCTAGGCCCTGGATTGTTTGATATATTCTGAAGCCTCCGGTGAAATGAAAAGGAAAGGCTGGGAATTCCTGAAATTTTCCAAACCGAAAGGGTCCTTTAGCCACAGTGAATGTAATCAAATATTTAGGTATAATGTTCGGTCATAGACTGTCATCTTCCATTCATTAAAAAATTGCAGACAAATAATGCAGTTGCCGATATGAACAGGGTAACAGGCATTGACACAGTAAATGGTGGTTCATCTGTGATCCATCTGATAAAAGCTGTTCAGGGGAAAGTAGTACCTAAGTCTATGTATGGTCTTCCTGTTATACCCAACTCCACCAAAAGGTGGACTTTGGAAAAGTGCTGTACATTTACCAGTTATCAGAGTAAGCAAACACTGAGCGTGGCGCTAGATACAAGATTAGTTACAGCTTAAGCAATGTTCAAATCGTATGGTATTTTCTTGGGCACATAGGCCTGAAAATAGCTGGTGATTGGATCAAAGATGTAGAGGAGAAACAGTTGGATGCAGTACCTGATTAATTTAGCCCCTCCTATGCTTGCACCTATAATAATGTACCATTGGTATTAAAACATATAGGGACAGATACACAAAGAAATTTGTAAATCTGTATCAGCAGGTTTACCAATTCACATGGGTGCAGATTTATGACTTTCAGGTATTCACAAATCTTTTCAAGCTCACACCTACAACTCTCCCTCAATCACTGCTTTCCAGGCATACTTCAGAAAAAGCGTGATAATTTCCTGGAAATGCAGAGATGGCATTCCTTTTGTTGGGCATGGCACACTATTATGCCTGCTGAAACATGGAAACAAAAAGACAGAAGAGAAAGTTAATATCATATTTTTATCCAATATTTGTGGGCTGGGTAAATATCTGATACCAAAGCAAGGTTAATTAAGTCAGTAAAAAATAAACATTGAGATGGTCCTATACACATGAATGGAAATTTCCGACAGATCCTTGATATCGTAGTGCAATATACATTTTCCCAATCAGGTAGTTGTGGAATTCTTGCAACCAGGTGTCAAATATGATTTATTGAGCCATCTTGCTGATGTGCAATAAATGTATGAGCAATAATAAAGGCAAACAAAGTGATATTCTGAGTTTGTGTGGTTTGGAAGAATGAGGAAGAGAATTATGGAGCTGTTCCATCAAGTCTCACTAAGGGATTTCTTTTCTAGTAGATCTCAGGTTAGTTTTTGCTTAGCGTGCTACCCTCCCTCATTTCACTGCTAGCTTGAGAAAGATCCTGGGATCCTGGATCCTTGATTCGATCCATCTGAGCCAACCCGTATGTCAATATGGTGCTGAAGTTAGTGGTGAGCCCTGTAATTATATGATTACAGGTGAGCAATCAGGATTCTGTTAAAGTGGCAATAGAAGTTGGATGTCCTAACATTGACTATGGTGGTAAACAACTGGACAGATGTATGATGGTACTATTCCTTCCGAGTAGGTAGTGTCAGGAAAACTGTCATTCAGTCTGGTTTGAAGCCTGAACTAGGTAAAAGTTGCCCTCTGGTACAGTTGCACGCAGCAACGTTACAACACAGAAGAAACCCTATACTTTGTTCTTGGAGATATTGAAGTACATTATATTTGATTGCCATTAGTTACAGAGTCGAAGAAGTTACTAGAATCCCTTGTTCAACAAAGAGAAGTTAAGAACTTTTTTAAGCCATGGCACCCCTGGATGAAAATGTCTGAAATCACTTACAGTGAGCTAAGTAGTTATCCAGGCCCTCACCGGGTTTCTGTCACAATGTTTTGTGGCTTGAATATCCTAACTAGCTGCTGTAGTGTAAAAATAAATGGATTCTTTATAGGAATCACACGTGACTCCATTGGTATTGTATTATTTCATCATCTTATTTGTTGGCATATAAACTGATCCTCTCTCAAGTCTCAAATAATATCTCGCTTTCAGTAATTTCGATGATGTTAACAGAACAGGCTGTGTTAAAGATGAATGGAAAACTGTGGAGGTTAATTATATTTTGAGGCATGCTCCAGGAGTGTCTCATTATAAACGAATGAAAGGGAAATTAACACATGAATTGAGATACTGCACAATGTTTTACATAGCTAAAAAGTATCCGAATAAATAGAAAGCCATACACCTAGGTACTGGCAGTGACAATGGTGATTGATGAGATTGTTATGTTTACTCCCCATCAGAAAAAATACATCTCAGCGAATTCCTTTTAGCGTTCAGCAGAATGGAGCTATTAGAAGTTATATTTTTATTAAGAGCACGTTTATTGCATATCTCACTGCATTTCTGAGGTATTCAGCTTCAGTGGAGCACTTGGATCAATTATGACGGAGGGCTCACATTGCACGGCAGTGAGACCCCCACCTCCTGTTGTATCAAGTGTATCACTTTTCTAAAGTCGCACATTGGAAGGGTACAATAGCGCTTGAATACCATGGGTTATAGAGCACTGAGGTCATTGGACACATTAAGAATTGAATTAGTGAAAGATTTGGCTTTTAGTAAGTAAAAATTGTTTTGGTGACCCGCCATCAAGAGTCACTTTAGAATGTGAGCCAAGCATGCCCTTATCCCACACGAACCACAATCTTTGTGTTCAGCCATTGCTGCTGGGGCCAGACCTCACTACTGATTCCACCCTGCTGAGACAGCATACCAAAGACGACATTACCCAGAACACTTTCAATGTGGCCACCTAGGATCCACATATGTAGCCACGCCCACAAAGAGCTATGCCTATTCCAATTTAGTTGTTTTTTATTTCCAGTGGGGGATTAGGAATGGCGGTCCCTGTTCTGTGATCCTGAGCCAGATCTTGAACGCATCTCTCATTAACAATTGCAAACAATAAAGCCAGTGAAAGGAGTTACTGGTGACAGGAGTCTTTAGCTTATTAAAATCAACAGGGGAAACTCTTTGCCATCAGACCTGGTGGTAGATTTGTCCCTGTCCTATAAATGGTTTAGATTTATCATCTTGTGTATAGATGTGATCACTGTCCAGGTCTTCAGTGCTGTATTTATTTGCACTAAACTGTTGTGGGGCACCCCTGCTACTGTGGTGTAACAGACCAAGAATTTCCAAGTGCCCTGTTCTTGCCTCTCACACTGGAGAACATAAGCTGTTGTGCGCTGCATAAGAATTACTTACCATTGTTCTATTCACATTTACAATTTCTCTGCTTATAATGGAAATCCTAGCCGACATAACACTGTGTGAAAGCTATATGGCTGGCTAGGCCTGTATGTACATGTTTATGCAGGTGTGACAGTAAATGTCACATTGAGGCATTGCTTTTCCTTTCCAAGTTTCCTTCACTGCACTACCCTCCCTAAAACCAATCCCAAATGTGGCCCACTTCAAGCTTCCATGCTTTCTGGAACAAAGAGTTGGTGCTGATGGGCTTCACAAAGGATACTGTTCTAAAGGAATCTGATTTTTGTCACTTGGAGTAAGAGACACGTAATTCACCAAGCATGACTAAAATGGGTCACTCTGATGAGAAGCTTCTGTAAGAGTTTGTGAGTGCAATAAAATGAATTTCGAGTAAGCCAGAAGGTTCTTCTTTGTATTGTATGGCCCAATTACATTTTACTGACACTTAAATTGCACAAAATGGTGACGTGTGGAATTGTTCAATATGTATTTTTTTCCATGGAGAAGACTAGTTGCTAAGAGTTACTAATACCTAGGTGTTAGAATCGGCCTAGGATAGTATTCACTCAGAGTTGAATGTGGGATTGCAGAGCATTTAAAGTTTTATAAAAACTCCACTGCCTTTATGAAATCACAACTTTGGACTCTTATAACAAGCAGGGGAATACGAAACTGCATTTCAAACTTCAATATACTTAGCATTAATTACATTTTATTCCCAGGAGTCAATAATGAGAGTTGTAGTTAATACTGTAAAGTTTTATTAATCATTAGTGCTCAAGCAGTTTTCATTTTTAATCATTAGTTCTCAAATCGTTTTCATTTTTAATATCAATCAAGCATAAGTTACAGAACATAGCATAATGTGTGTCCCATAAACCTGATCTCTATTCTTTATTTCTAAGATAAGAAAAGCAATTAAATGAAGCAATTCCTTGGGAGTTTTCTTGTAAAGAGCAGTCAAGGCTCAGCAACAGAAATTCATCTGAGTCAGTGAGTATCAAATATAAAATAGCGAAAAGGAACACGCTTCAGAGAGTCTGTCTAGCCACTAAAGCAATTAGAAGTCATAAAGAGGAAAAGGGTTAGCCTTTGAATCAAGAGAGATAGAGAATAGTCTGAGGCTTCACTCATTTGTTTAAAGTGCATCTGATCTGCTCTGAGTGAAATCTCAGCTTTACAGTGTTAATCTGTTCTTTCCCTGTGACAAATTTTAAACTTAGCTTCGTGACAGAAAAGTTTAACAACTTTTCAGATAATATGCATGAACAGCCAATAGAAAAGCGAGAACATCGTGCGAAAGGAACAGTTTCAGTCAAGATGGTAAGTTCCAACAAAGAGCGCTCTAAATAAACAATACATTTGTAGAACTTTCAACTACAGCGAAAAATTTCACTATTATCCCCGCTACCTGGATTTCTGAAAGAAAGAACATTTACGTACGTTTTAGGTATGATCACATTAAGTCCCCTCCTTTCTCACACATCTTCACACTAGAAGCCCATTCATTAAGAAGTAACTTTTAAGATAAATTTGGCAAGTTTTGAGATTCCAATGCAGGTCAAGTGATCAATAATGAACAGGAGAATATAACTTTCTTTGTTAGCATAGGAAGTTTGTGTCATGAGAAGTCATGCAAAAGTCACAAAAGAAACATTTCTGCAGAGTAAAAGCAGTTTTCAATTTGTTAACATTAGCAAGTCAAGCTAATCAAGCAAGTGCGGGTCATGCAGAGTTTAGAAAGGAAAATGCATGCTTAACTGCAGCCTTTAGTTAGCCTACAATTCCCTCATATGAGCTATTTAAATGGATTTTGTTTTTATAAAAATTTCTAGCATATGCATGCCAGAACATTAGCTACTTGTTGGCCAATGGGGATTTCAAGACATATAGATTTGCTAAATGATGTGCTCCTCCCGTGACTGATTAATACAAAGTTGAGGGCAGCTTGGACACATGTTAGAAAATAAGATAATGTAAGAGAAATGATTACAGTTGTGAATCAATATTAAAAAATAGTGTGCAAGGGTAGTAGCGGTGAAGATGCCACACCTCCGTATCGTAACAACTCGTATTAAGCAACAAAGTCAATGAGGTAAGATATTGGTGCCAATTGGTCGGGTGCCCTACTACCCTAGTGGGCACAGAGAATTGTGTACCATGATACACAATGACAATAAATGCAAATTGACCAAGGCACACAGAGAAATGAAGTCCAGCAGCGTTTTGGGAAAAAGTAACCCCGGTAGTGTGAATCCAGAAGCGGAGAGAAAAGCGATGATTCCGGGTTGGTGTTGAAAGAGTCTTTATTCACAGGCGTAGGTTTGTATCGTCTTACAGGAAACAGCCAACACGTGTTTCGTCACACAAGTGACTTTATCAAGGCTGTAAAACAGTAATTATTACACACTGGTATGTAAAGTTAACCAAAGGAAAAAGGCCTATGTTGAGTTGACAAAGCTACAGTGTGCCCGTGATCCACTTCAGATAAGTGCTTGAACATGCACACGTGAGTGAGTGGAGAGTAAAGAGGCATGGCAAAGCAAGTGATACCGTGTAATCCCAATAGACTGTGTAGTGAAAGCAAACAAAGTAACCAGTGAATTAAAAACGGCGAACGTCTAGTTACAGTAGTTAAATTGGTGCTAACTGCGCATGTAGAGTGAAATTCATAGAGCAGATGTGCTGGATTGCAGAAACGCACAAACGTGAGATGGTAGAGAAAGGAAAGAAATGCCCAATAGAAGGTTCCAGTTCAGGGAGGAGAAACGCTGTGTAGGGTGGAGAAGGAAGTGTAACAGACTGGGCTCGTCCGGCCAAGGGAAAGGTGACAGCAAACCAAAGTAAAAGTAAGTCGGTAGTAAGTCCTGAATCTGGCCAAGATGAGTATTAAATGGTCCAGTGGTCGAAAAAGGAGATATCGAGGCCCTGATAAGCCTGCAGTCGTGACCCTAAATGAACAAGAGAATCTAAAGTGAGAAAAGAGTCACGGGGTCGTAAGTAAAAAAGCCTCAGTAAAAGCTGCAAGAAGGGAGAACCCAGATGGTGTGAGGGCCCAAAAATCAGGGGGCTCGGAGAATGCGCATGGGACCGTAGATGAGTGGGTCGTGAAATAAAAAATGTGGATGTCTCCCTTTGCTTCTGCTTTTTCTGCGAATATTGGAGATCATCTGGCTGCTGTGGTACTTCAATCTTCTGGGGCCAAACTAAAAACCTACAGCTCCCTTAGTACTTTGAAATAAACAATAAATAAATAAAATGCTTTGCATATAAGATCCGTACATAAAGAACGTTAAGATTTGGCAGGTGACTCACTTACATTAATTATGTAATATCAGCAGGGAAAGATTATTAAGGGAATTGTTTTAAACTGAGGAAGGGGGGAGTAAATCAGTGGCGTAGCGTGGGGGGTGCAGGGGGGGCCGGCTGCACCGGGCGCAACATCTTGGAAGAGACTCGAGTGCTAAAATCCACAGGTTAGGGGGCGCAAATTACTTGCCTTGCCCCGGGTTAGGGGGCGCAAATTACTTGCCTTGCCCCGGGTGCTGACAACCCACGCTAAGCCACTGGAGTAAATTACGCTGTTTTATTCTTTAAGGCATGCTGCTCCCTCTACAAAAGTGCATCAATATTATTTATGCAACTCATTATTTTGCTTTGCGTCAGGCTTTCTTTCTACATATGATCGTGTTCATGTGTATGGAGGTGTTGTTTCTTAATATTGTTTTATAATGCCCAAATATGACGTTGCTTTATGTTTTTTTTGCTAGTAAATCTCTTTAAAATAAAAACGGTTATTTGTAGTGTGACTGAACAAACATGTGTGACTGAACAAACATTTGCCTAAAGATGAAAATAGGAAATATTTGATAAAATCCGGTTTTGTGATGCATGTACTTTCTATAGTTATATACATTCTGCATGCATTTATGAAACACAAGTGTGTTAATAATGATATATATTTTTAGGATGTTGCTGAATATGTAATTTATCTGGGTGTAATGATATTTGTGTTTTGACCACTGACTCCACGTTGCGCGTAGCCTGGCAGCACACTGTCACATTAGTGACTCCCAGCTTCATTTTGCCTATTGACTTTATTTTACTGGTAGCCACTGCCACGTTAGAGATGCAGATGTTAGAGGTGCAGAAGGTGCAAGTATTTTTCCTTGCCCATATTATGCAATGTGCTTTTTGCTCATTTTTTCATTCTACGTGTCTGCGTGTTCTTTCTTACCAAGGGTTTGGAGAGATAACAGTGTACTAGGATGATGTTTATGGTACGGCAGGGAACAATTTTTTTGGAGAGAGCCCCTTGGGATCTTGGCCAGTTCCAACATGTTCCTTTCAAAACTGACCTGAAGTAGCCAGTATTTTTTAACAACAAATTGTGAAGCAAGGTTTTTTTTTCCTATAAATCTCCTATCTGGCTTGTTTAAGGTATATAAGAGACCAAAGGTTGACAGTGGAGTGAATCAGAGAACTCGGACAGGGTCGGGACACTGATGCCTGTCATCCTTCCCATGACAGTAGATCTCTCCTTCTCTCTACAGTCGATCTGGGGTCTACAACTTGAAGCTGCTGGGAGAAAGATGATGGAACAATTGTGCCCCAGGGTGATGCATTTTTACTAATTATCAGCATTGTGCATATATATATATATATATATATATATATATATATATATATATATATATATATATATATACATATATATATATATATATAGACATATATATATGTATCTTTGCATATATATGTGCTGTTCATAGATTGAAGATCTTTTGTAAATGTTTTCAGTTTAATTATTGCACACGTTTTAAATGAGCACTTTTGATTGACCTTCCTTTAGAAGCCTAACAGAGTGATCTATTAAATACATTTCCTAGACTAAGAGTTGCATTTCAGAGATTCTTTTCAGTGTGTGTGTAGTTCAGATCGGTCAGCAGTGAAGTAAAACACTAGGGATGTATACAGTATAATCCTGTCCTGGAAATGCGGATCTAGGGAACTAGTAAATTCCAAGTTGGATGATGGAACATTAATTGAAAAAAAATGTATTAACAGGTATTGCATATATTGAAAGTAAACATCCTAAGAGTGTAGGACAATCCAGCTGGCACTGGTGATGCATCTTTGTCTCTAACGACTGGACTCAGAAGAAAAATGATTTCAATTCACAAAGCCGACCAGTATGTCAGGAAAAAAAATAACTACAGAGTATACTTGTGGACAAAAGGAAACACCTACAACTGGGTGTCAATTAATTATACCAAAGGAGATAAATCCACTCTTGCAGTTAGTAGAATAAAGACAAGTCTTCAAGTTAATTCGTTATGGTTTATGTATTATTTCCTGAAGATAGATCAGAAGCTCTATTGCAATAAAGTGATGAAATGCTTGTCATTACATCCTTGAGTTGTCACTCCAAAAACAAGAAATTTACGAACAAATCGATGGTTTGTATAAAGTATATAGTAATTGTATATTGGGTAGGAAGTGCTGACTGTCCCCTTAGTTCTTTTTGTTTGATGGATTGTAAATTAACTCTTCGCTTTTTATGGGGGTAAATACATATGTTTAAGTTTCCACCAGATATGCAGGACAGACTGATGGGACTTGTATACTCTGTGCTGAATTTCCTGTGAGAGAATTCGTGGGAAAGAAGAAATCAATAGGCAGAGTTGTAAGGTTATTTATACAAGTTGTTTAGTAAGGGGAAGATGAAGAGTTGAGAACACAGCTGGAAAGAGTATTTTCACAGCATGTCGTTAGTCAGGAGATCTTTATTCTAGCACATACTGGTTGTTGCATTCATTGTCAGGATCACTAGTACGTTTGAACATGTACTTGCGTGTAAGCAGAAATGTCTTTCAACATCTAATGTAATACTTCTTTTTTAAACTTGGCATGATGTAACCCATGGACATAGTGCATACAGAAAACCTGTTCTTGAAATACACCCGACTCGTTCACGCCACGTTACGAGGGCTGTGTCTTCATTGTACTTATGATTGAGGTATGGTTTTCGAGTCAACTTGCAGCTTGTGTTACCGCAAGGATGCATTTTGACTCTGGTGTGTTTTTATGCGTGCATGAATGATTCAGATGTTTTAAAAATACATCTTCCTTGGATTAGACAGAGCAAAAGTGTATGTCTGGTGTTACGATGAATGTGTGCATATGTGTGTGTTTGTGTAAGTGCCTATGTGTAGTTGTGCGTGTTGGAATTAGGTGGGGAGAAGCAGAAAGCTGTTTCACGGGGCCTCCTAAAAAAGACTTCTTTTTGTGTAGAGC
The DNA here is from genome assembly GCF_031143425.1 of Pleurodeles waltl. Classification (NCBI taxonomy): domain Eukaryota; kingdom Metazoa; phylum Chordata; class Amphibia; order Caudata; family Salamandridae; genus Pleurodeles; species Pleurodeles waltl. The sequence continues at coordinate 368,806,455 of NC_090451.1, forward strand.
TCATGGTAATTATTGCATTAAACTGTGAACCAAGTCCCCTCTCGTTGCTGATGAAAGAGGCGGCTAGGAAACCGAATTCAAGGGCTGGCGCATTTGGGTCAGCTCTTGGGGCAGTGCGGCTTTGTAATAAGAGGTGGATCCTGCACCGCACCCGGAAAAAATACTTTCATTTGCTCTCAGGGACACTGAAGTGAATAATTGTTAGAGGGCAAGTTCCAGAATAACTGAAGGTAGAAGGATCCTTCATCTTGCAGAAAAAGAATTTTAGGAACTTCTTTAAGTGATTACACCTATATAACTGGCCGAGCCTGAAACACATCAATATTACTGAATTAATTCCATTGTGCTCACTAACAGTTCAAATTCCCTCCACATTTTTTGTCACTGTGTTACAAAATATTTTGTGTTCAGTAAACCTAGAACATCCCTGTAACCCTCTAAGGATCTAGTACATACATACTACCAAAATAAGGGATCCCCATAGGCAACTAACGTAACATGTTTATGCACTTTGAACCAACCGCAGCATTAGACCTAGCATCTGTGTGCTGGATTTCGTTTTTGCTGGTTTTGTTTGGTGCTCTCGGCACTTTAACACTGCTGACAAGTGCTCCCCCTGTAAATTGTGATTATGATTGGATATACATGATTGGCATATTTGATTTCCCAGTAAGTCCCCAGTATAGGCACCATGTATGACCAGAGCCTGTAAATCAAATGCTACCAGGGGGCCTGCAGCACCGATTGTGCTACCTACACTAGTAGCCCTGTAAACATGTCTCGGACCTGTCACTACAGTGTCTGTGTATGCAGTTTTAAACTGTCACTGCGACCTGGCAAGTGCACCCACTTTCCAGGCCCAAATCTTCCCTTTTACTACATGTAAGTCAGCCCTAAGGTAGGCCGAGGCACCCACCCCCCTCAGCAGGGTGCAGTGTATTTAAAAGGTAGGACATGTACTAGACTGTTTTACATGTCCCAATAGTGAAATACTGCCAAATTCGTTTACTGCAAGGGCCTATCTCTCCCATAGGTTAACATGGGGAAGTGTAATTTCCCATTGGGAGCAAATAGAAATTTGGAGTTTGGGGTCTCTGAATGCACATTTTAAAAATCCATCTTTAGGTGAAGTTGATTTTTACATTGTAAGTTTGTAAATGCCACTTTTAGAAAGTTGCATTTCTTAATAACCATTCTGTGCCTCTGCCTGGCTGCTGAATACACATCTGGGTCAGACTGACGGTTGGGCTGTTTGTGAATTCGCTCTAGACAGTCACACAAAGGGAGCTGAGGTGTGCCCTGCATATCCTGATGGGTATTCCTGAGCTAGAGTGGTGGGAGGAGCAGATGCCTGCACCTGAATAGGGCTATGTCTGCCCTCACACAATACAGTGCCAATCCCCTCAAGTGTGTATAGGGCGAAGACAGGGAGAGGCAGGTTATTGTGCACTACAAAGACTTTCCTGTGAAGTATAATTATTGGACTGCTGACCCCACAGCTTTAGAACACTTCTGGATCAAGAGGAACCTCTGCCAAGGAGAAGAGCTGAAGAGCTCTGTGGAGGAGTACTACGCCTTTGCTGTGTGTACTTTGCTAAGTTGGCCTGCAGTTGCTGCTTCTGCTTTGGAGAGGACAAAGACTGGACTTTCATGTGTATCCTGCTTGTGAAACTTCTCCAAGGGCTTGGACTGAGCTTGCCTCCCATTAAGAAGTCTCAGGGACAGCAAAGACTTTGCCTGCCAGCCTCTGGGTTCTCCGGCTGAGGACCCTGACCACTCCAGTTCCTCTGCCCTTGGGAGTGAAAGCTGACCTAAAAACAACAAGAACCCGACACACCGACTCTGCTGAAGTCCCGCAACATCATGAGTCCAAAGCGCCGCGGAACCCGTGGTGTGACCTTGAGCCCGAGGGGTCACCCCATTGCATCTTGACCCACCGGATTCATCAACAGCGCCGGATCGTAATGATCTGATGTCTCACACCAAAGCTGCATCACGTCCTCTGCAACCGTAAGAAAACAATGCCTCACCTCCCCAGCTCTGCAGTATGGAACTGATGCTTCTTCTCCCCTGTGACAGTAAGGAACTGACGCCGCACCAGTTCCAGCGACGCCTCACCTTCCCGACTCGGTGCAACATCTTTGTTTCATTGTTTTCAAAGGTACTGTACATGGGGGACCGAGTGATGGTGTAATAGCCCCAGTTAGAGCTATTGTGTTTCTAAGCACTATTCTGAAGTTTAATCTTTAAAAATTCATATCTTTGCTTGTGCATGTTTAGAGTTTTGTCAATTTTGTCTTGTTTTGCTTAGATAAATATTGGCTATTTTTCTAAATAGGTGTTGTGTCCATTTGTAGAGTATTTACTGTGTCACTGTGTGTGTGAGTACAAATACATAACACATTGCCTCTGAGATAAGCCTGACTGCTTTGCCTAGCTACCTAGGGGGTGAGCAGGGGTTTTCTTAGCTGTGTGACTCACTTACCCTGACTAGAGTGAGGGTCCTTACTTGGATAGGGTGCAAACCAATGCCAACTAGAGACCCCATCTCTAACACTCAGAGAGTCTACGAAAGTGTCTAATCAACAGATTGTGGGCCTGATTCACAAAGGCAATCTTAGATGTTTGGTCTAAGCGTAGACCAAACACCTAAGTTTATGATTTTGGGAATTCACAAAGGCCATTTACGAGTAGTATCTTTACATCCACATTCGGTCTGAGATCCACCACGAGTGCGGACGTAAAGATACTACTTGTAAATGGCCTTTGTGAAGTCATAAACTTAGGTGTTTGGTCTAAGTTTAGACCAAATGTCTATGTTTACCTTTGTGAACCTGGCCCTGTATCCGTATCTTCAATCTGTAAGGAAAGATATACCTCTATACAACAAAGACACATGGGTGATATGTTATACAGGAAAATATAGCATCAATAACCACTTACCAAACATACATCATTCTACACTATTATATACATATATACGCAAATGTGATCACCATGAGGTGAGGAAACCAAGAGACAGCATTGCTGGTTGCCCCCGTGACGGTGACGGGAGGCGGTCCACAGGGTAGGAGCCCTTTAAATCCATTTCGCGCTCCCGCCGTCACGGGAAGCGCATTGCTGGTTGCCCCGGTGACGGGAGGCGGTCCACAGGGCAGGAGCCCTTTAAATCCATTTCGTGCTCCCGCCGTTGCGGGAAGCGCATTGCTGGTTGCCCCGGTGACGGGAGGCGGTCCACAGGGCAGGAGCCCTTTAAATCCATTTCGCGCTCCCGCCACCGCAGGACGCGCGCGGGCAGCGCCCGGGCAAAGCCCGGGCCAAGGGCGGGCCCGTCCTTCGCCCGTCAGCGCCCAGAAGAGGCTGGGCTAGGCCCCCACTCTTTCATCTGCATTGTGGTAGCTGCAGGTTTGCTAGTGCCTGGTCAGTGCCGCCTGTCCCAGGTACCCTTGTTCTTTTCCTATACCCAGGGGATCCGTGCGGCTGGGTCATTATTATTCAATTTTCCCCTTGTTTTCGTCCTTGGGGGATCCAGCCCTTGGATTGGACACACTGTAGCAAACAATGGGGAAGTGTAAGGCAGATGATGTCCCTGCGCCACCCTCCGGCGCCAAAAAACACAGGAAACGAGTTGGTCGGAAACCTGATGACCCTTCTAAACCCGTTAGGAATCAATTTCAAGCCATTGACTCCCTGTTTGTGGAAGTAGAGGCAATTTTGAGGAGTCCATCTGTCATCGCTCCTTCCATTCCTGCTACTTCGTCTATTAGGAAGATCCCGGATCTATTTACCAAAAAACCACGGACACCTATTCTGTCTGTAGAAGCGGACCTCCACCCCCCCCTTTATCTGAGGCTGCAATTCCCTCACCACCAATGAGGCTTACTTCAAGTATCAACGTTGCAGAATGTAACCAACGTAGGGATTCTCTGAATTTGGGTTCCAAGTCTGTAGTTCCCAGTGATATTCTCTGCTCCAATAGATTTCAACTCCTATCTACTTCTAGTGAGAGCCCAGGTTGCTCTCAGCCCTTAATTTCTGCAGAACCTGAAACAGAGGAACTGGTCTGGCAGGCTCAACACAAGATGTCACTCGAACTGGAGAACATTTCCCAGAAGCTGGACAATTTAAAATCCTTGGTAATGGTTATTTTGGGTAATATTTCAGGACTATCCCAGATGAAGGTATTGTGTAATTGTAATTCATTTAGCATGAATGAACACCCTCCTGAGTCTATTGGAAGGCCTAACTTGTTAGCTTCATTAGATACTGGGGACAACTTAGCCTCTCACCCTAAATATTTAAAGCAGGGGGCCAAGCCTACGAATATGGCAACAAACAAAAAGGGGAGTCGCCTCTTTCTATCCAATGACAACTCCATCGACACCGGTCGTATGCCTATTCCCGCCCCAACCAACTACGATTTACGTCCTCCCTGTACAAATCCCGTGTCCATGGGAGCTATGGTTGGGAAGGATGTACGAGTGCCCGTAAGCCCACCCAGAATCCCACGTCAAGGTCAATCCAAATTCTTTCAGGCGACAGTTCCCAAGGGGAGAAATGATCAGAGTAGGAGGGATGCACACATCTACATGACAAGGGTCCCTAGGTTATCTGCTGGGCAGAGAGAATCTCATGATTCTCTCATTAATAAAGTTGGTTTCGTATGTCTGTCTGTTATTCGTTCTGATATTTGGGAGGCACGTAGACATGCTCAAAAAGACTCAGATTTTGATTATATTTCAATCCTCTTTTTTGACACCTCTATGGTTGATAACCTTATGGCTTTCAACCTCCGGACTCTTCCTCTGATATCGGGTAGAAATATCGGAATTGGCCTCTGCATGTTTTCTCCGGGGGGGAGCCACGAAGGACCAATGGACTTTTCAATACTCACGAGGGAACGGCTCTGGGTCCACTAAATAGCAATCGACCAGTCTTGACCCAGACCCACTCCCCCCGGTTATCTGATTTAGATTGACTAAACAACGTCTCTCCCTTAATACTCTCCACCTCAGATGCTATGGCTTATAGAGATAAACGACCCAGGGTTTTGAACCCAATCATATCCCCGAGAGCTAGTCCTACACCTGTGTCCTCTGCACTTAATATTGTATCTTGGAATGTAGCCGGAATAAGGAAAAAGTTGGGAGATCCTGGATGGGTAAATTTTATCTCTAAGCAAGACTTATGCCTTCTCCAGGAAACCTGGGCGGAAGAACTAATACATGTTGAGGGGTTTACAACTCATTTTGTCGCAGCCCAGCCTGCCTCGGGAGGCTTTGGTAGGCCTATGGGTGGGCTCATGATCCTAGTGAACAAGAAACTACAATGTGATCACCTTGTACTACCCCTTAACTCATTAGATCTATTGGGTGTGAGACTTATATTTCACCCTGATTTCACAATGACCTTGGTCAACGTGTATGCGTTGTCTGTCCCCCCCGATATGGAATCTAGAACACTTGCCCAGCTAGTTGAGCACATGGAATCCTTGCATCCCTCTAACCATCTGGTGATAGGGGGCGATATAAATTGTTCCTTTGTATTCAAGAACCTTGTAGGTAATCTAACATCTGAAGAGGATGACTCCTGGGGTATTCCCAAAGTGAAGGATGATTCTCTTAGTATTGGTTCTTGTGCGGCTACACAGATAGCCTCCCTCTGCCTACGCCATGGACTCAGGGAATGTAATGGTCAGACCAGATCTGATCTTAATCTTGCCCCCACTTTCAAGCGGGGATGTTCGTACAGCACTATTGATTATTTTTTTGTTGACATCAGGCTTTGGTCACATATTCTGGACATGAAGGTTGAACTCCGTTATGACAGCGATCAGTATCCTCTATGTCTTACTCTTTTTAACAAAGCATTTGGGAGAACTCAACACCTAGAGACCACTGATGTTCCGATCCCTTCCCTAAACTCCAGGCAAACTCGTGTTAGTTGGCCAAAAGTTATTTCTAACCCATTTTTGGTTAAACAAATTTATTCTTCCTTTCTACAGTTGTTCTCCGGTATTGAAAAGCAAGAGGTCGATAGTCTGCCAATCATGGAAATTCATGCTGAATTGATAAAATCTCTACAGAAGGTTTTTTATAAAGAAACCACTGTGAGACACACTCCAGATGTTATCCGATCCAGGGAATGGTTCAACAATAACTGCGACCTTGGTAGGCTTAATCTTAAATTAGCCCTCTGCATGCATTCACAGGAGGAGATCAGGACCGCTAGAGTCAGTTACACTAAGGCCCTGAATCTAGCGAAGAAAAACTGGGAATTTGAGATCTGGCAGAAGCTGCTGGAGGCAGTAGAAAATCGTGACGAGAGTTCCTTTTGGAGGTTGCTGACTCACAGGCAACGAGAGGGTAATGTTATTCCTAATATTCACATCCAGCCTGAAAGATGGGTGTCTCATTTTTCTGAGATTTATGCCTCATTTGAGCAATTACATCACGAGACCTATGCGGGTGGCAAATGTAGATCCCTAATTGAGGGTCCCCTGGAGGACATTGTTTTTACAATTGCTGAAACCACGGCAGCTATTAATTCCCTGAAACCTGCTAAGGCCCCCGGACCCGACAAGATACTGGGGGACCTGTTTAAGTCTGAACCCTTCATTTGGGCGTGGTACATTAATAATTTATCAAATGCCATCGCGGCAGGTAGCCCCATTCCGGACTCGTGGCTCAGAGCCAAAATTATCCCTATTCACAAAAAAGGAGATGTGGGTCTGCCAGCCAATTATCGCCCAATTATCGCGCTAATTGACTGGGTCCAAGCTAACCAGGTTCTTTCTCCCCTTCAGGCTGGGTTTCGTTTAAAAATTAGCACTATGGACCAAGGGCCATATTTATACTTTTTGACGCTAAACTGCGCTAACGCAGTTTAGTGTCAAAAAAATTAGCGCCGTCTAACGCCATTCTGAAGCGCCATGCGGGCGCCGTATTTATAGAATGGCGTTAGCCGGCGTTAGCCGACCGGCGCTGCCTGGTGTGCGTGGAAAAAAACCACGTACACCAGGCAGCGCCGGCGTAGGGGAAAATGGCGTATGGGCGTCTCAAAATGGGGCAAGTCAGGTTGAGTCCAAAAAATCGCCTTAACCTGATTTGCGCCATTTTTTTACGACGCCCATCCCCCATTAACATGACTCCTGTCTTAGCAAAGACAGGAGTCATGCCCCCTTGCCCAATGGCCATGCCCAGGGGACTTCTGTCCCCTGGGCATGGTCATTGGGCATAGTGCATGTAGGGGGGCACAAATCAGGCCCACCTATGCCACAAAAAAAATAAATAAAATACTTACCTGAACTTACCTTAATGTCCCTGGGGTGGGTCCCTCCATCCTTGGGTGTCCTCCTGGGGTGGGCAAGGGTGGCAGGGGGTGTCCCTGGGGGCAGGGGAGGGCACCTCTGGGCTCATTCTGAGCCCACAGGTCCCTTAACGCCTGCCCTGACCCAGGCGTTAAAATCCGGCGCAAATGCGGGGTTTTTTGCCCCGCCCACTCCCGGGCGTGATTTTTGCCTGGGAGTATAAATACCACGCACATGCCTCGGAGTCATTTTTTTAGACGGGAACGCCTACCTTGCATCTCATTAACGCAAGGAAGGTGTTCACGCAAAAAAATGACGCTAACTCCATGGACTTTGGCGCTAGACGCGTCTAACGCCAAAGTATAAATATGGAGTTAGTTTTGCGTCGAAATTGCGTCAAAAAAAACAACGCAATTTCGGCGCAAACAGAGTATAAATATGCCCCCAAGTTTTTAGACTTTTTTTGTTACTTTGGAAATACACTACCCTGGCCAAACAAAATTTGTTTGTTGCTTTTGTTGACCTTAAGTCTGCGTTTGATCTTGTTCCAAGGCAGAAATTGTGGGAAGTCTTAAAGAAAACTGGCGTCCCATTGAACTTGGTGCATCTAATCCAAAGATTACACAAGAACACCTATGCTCGAGTAAGATGGGGCAGCCAGGGGGAACTCACTGATCGTATTAACATCAGGCGGGAGTACGCCAGGGTTGAATCCTGGCTCCTACCCTCTTCTCGTTGTTTATCAATGAAGTAGTGCAAGTTGTAACTGACTGTCTAAATGATGCCCCTACTTTGAATAATACAAAAGTTCCAATCCTTTTATTTGCTGACGACTCCCTCCTGATCTCTAAAACACCTATGGGCCTTCAGGCCCTTCTGGATAGGTTTAGTGTGTTTTGTGCAGATCATAGATTGGAACTCAACTCCAGCAAAACAAAACTTATGATCTTTGGTCCTGGTAGCTCAAAACGATGCAACATTCTGTATAATGAGGTTCCCTTGAGTAAGGTATGCTCTATTGATTACTTAGGGGTAAGAATCAGTAATGATATGAACTGGCAGGCCCAGGTAGGGAAAAGCTCAGCCCTCTTAGCACATAGGGCAGGGGCAATTTTGCGTTTTCAAATGTCTAAGATTGAGAAAGTTGTTTCCCCTGCTATTAAAATTTATTTAGCTAAGGCTCAGAGTGCCGTAGTCTATGGTGCTGAGGTCTGGGGTTGCTCTAAATCCAGCAAGTTATCCGTGGGGGAAAATAATTTTGCAAGATCACTCTTGGCATGTCCTCGTAGTACGCCCCTGGTTCCAGTGTTTTTGGATCTAGGGTTCCCTCGCATTTCCGATGTAATAGCTTTAAGGCCTTTAATTTTTTGGGTTCGTATTTGGACTACCCCTGAACTAGACACTTTCAAGGAATCCTTGCAAGACTTATTGGATAGACCAAACGTACTCTCTATCCCCTGGTTCAAGCACATTTCAGAATGGTTCCATACCTTGGGACTCAGTCCCTTTTGGAGCCAGCCCAATAATTTAAGGAGGGCTCACAAGGACCACCTGAAATCTGCTTATTGGTCCCATGTTAGGGAAAAATATCTGCCTTGTACTTCACATGGTAGGCTGACATCTCTCTTCCTCGATTATAAGTGGTTTCCCCAGTTCGAACCCTTTCTGGACCTAATTACTGATCAACTAAGCAAAAGTTTGTATGTTCGACTTAGGTATGGATGTCTCCCTCTGAAGTCCTTTTCTAGTTCATGGAGCTCCACCCTGTTATCCGATAAATGTCCGTGTTGTAATGACTCTGTGGAAACTGTAGTGCACTTTATGTTTATTTGTCCTGCCTATGGCATTGCCCGGCGGAAATGGCTTTGTCCCGTTTGTAGAAACATGGGGTTGAGAACATATAGAGATGCCCTTAGGCTGATGTTGAGAGATTGCTCCTCTCCTTTAATTTGTTCGGTCAGCAAGTTCCTTGCGTCCGCTTGGCATATCCGTACATACTTTTTAAAATAAAATAGGACTATAAGTGATTTGTTATTAATTGTTTTCTGATTTTACCTTATTTTACTTATTTGTTTTATAAATGTACTTTTTATAAATTACCGTTGTGGAAGCTAAAAGCAGTCAATAAAAGGATCTTTGATATTTCCTTTTTATCTACAGGCCGGGGCACATATGTGAAGATTTATCTGAATTTTTTTCTCTTTGTACACTCGCAGATTCCTAATTTTTCATTATTCTTATCTCATTTTTTATCACCTACTTTTTAACTTTGGTGTTATATATTTATCATGTATAGATCTTGATTTTATTGTTGTAAGTTATTGCTTTGATGGTTATTTAGACCGAATAAAGCTTGCTTGAACTTGACAGCATCCCATCACCACTAGAGCATAGGTGTGTATGATTTTTTTATTTCTGTTGAACAGTGCAGAACTTCATACAGACTGGACAACAGTCCCAAGAAAATATTAAAAGACGCAGGTCTAAGATTCAGGTATAAAAATAAGATAGCAGAATCAGCATAAAGCTCATCAATGTTTAGGTCTCAGGGGCTATAAAACTGCAGGGAACTATCATCAGTATAAATAGATTGGTCATCGAGTGTTCCTCACTCCTTTATAGAATATATGCTTAGCAAAACAATAATGCCACCAAAAAGTTAGGAATCATCACATTTGTAGATGGAAGAATCAGATATATACATAGAGTACAATTATCATATCTTGAAGTAATCGCAAGCAATTGCTGTGGTAAAAACAAATCACTTTGATAATCATGGAAAAACCAATTGTTGTGTTAGAAATATACTTCTAAATATACGTCTAATAGAGGCCAATTGATGACAATATACATTAGGTAGTCTGGTTAAAAGAGATTAGGTCAAAGTAAATGTGTTCTATGTAGTGGTATCTTTTGATTCTTTATCTCGAAATTGATTGCAAGTTTTATTTACTCTGATCATTTTACCAGTATGCAATATGACTTTATGTTATTTGTTCTTGGGTTAGACATGCACATGTTATCATCTAAGGAAGAGTCGCATGACCCACACTAGAAAGAGAGCTTCTCTAGTCCAAGACAGATGCACATTGCATTGGGTGGAGACGACTTAGCCTGAAAAACATCACTGTATGAGACAGGGGTTAGGGGGAGAATAAGCTTGCAGTAAAAACCAAGAAGATTCAGCATCAAAATGAGGCTTGTTATGAGCATATAGAAGCAGCACCCTTCAAGAATGAAAATTTAATTTAACAAGCGTTCTCAAAAGGTACTAGATTTCATTATGGCATGGATTCCACGGTCGCCAACATTCTCCATGGCAACCAGCTGGAGTTCTCGACAACTCTGTATAATCAGAAACAGCCTCTAGAGATAATTACTGTTCACACCATGAAATTAAAAGAACATATTGTCATCCCACCAAGCTACGACTTAATTACAAATATAATATATTAGGAAGAGCCACTGGTGCCAGAGGATATCTATGGGCTCAGGCACATGCTTACGGAATGTTCTTAACTAATGTGTTGTGTCTTGGCATTACACGGGGTCCAACTAATAAGGCATACTGAGTTTATAGCACCAGCCTTCATGAACAGAGATAGCACTGTTCACAGTCCTTAGTGTTCTGTCTCCATCAATCATGTCACTGCTGAGACGCTTTGAAAACATGTTCTAAGAGAAATCAGGACCTGAGAAGCAAGCATCTAAAGAGACACTTACTGGTGTCCATCTTGTTTTTAAAGAGTGCTGATGCATGAAATCTATGTTGAAAGATAGCAAAATATGTAACAGGCCAAAGATTATGCTGTATGTATGTAAAGACTGCTTTCCAGTGTTCTTGGTGCAGGAGACACATTGGCATCAGGAATTGGAGCGCTCCTAACTCTTAATATTATTGGAATCGTATTAGAATGCATTTCACTGGCTTTTCTGAGGAAGTTATGTGATCCCTTTTTGTGTATAAGAGGAAACTGACAATAATTGTAGTTACAATCTGTTCTGTAGCTCGCGTTACTGGAGCCAGAGCTGTGCTCTAGTCATAAGTCTCAAGTACTGGTCAGTGTCTTTGGTCTCACATACTGGGCATCAACATTTTTGAAAATTAAAGCGACATCAGTCATTTGGTGTTGAAATTTGATGTTATATGTACAGCTCACATCATTCACAGAGAAGATCGGTTAGGATGGATTTCACACTGTAGACTGTGTTATTTACCTAAACTTAAACAAATATACATTACTTTCACAAGGACAAGAGTGTCACCAGAGGAAACAGAGTTCAAACATCATCCTCTAACTCAAAAGCAAGATCCTCGGAACACATCCACAGGGTACTTTAGCCATGTGGCAAGCAGAAAGAAGTTGGTAGTGCTTAATCTCTGTTGGTGGGCGGCATTTAATATTTATTACCAGACTTTGATCCAGAGCAAAACAAGTAAAGGGAGAAAGGAGGAGGATGAGAAAGAAAGGAAACAGTCAAAATGGGAGAAAGCAGGAATGAAAAAGATTCTGTAAGTTTGAGATAAAGAGGCAGGAATATAGGGCGGTGGATGGAATTTGCCAATCTCAGTATTTGCCTCCTAAGAAAATCTTTGAGCCCCAGCACTTATTGTTATACAAATTAAGTATTGCCAGTCAGACTGCAATGTATTGGATCAACTATCAAGCGAGTGTTAAAAGAAAACCTAACACATAACAGAGAGTGAAAGATCTGAGCAGTGCAAACGGAGAAGAAAATGTACTAAATTTCAATGAAGATTATTCTATGATCCTCAAGTCTCACAGATCTTTTCTCTTATCTCCAAATTCTTATGAACTCGACCGAGCAATTTCACCTCACAGATAAGTCCTAGCTGTGCAGACCCATCAATTAGATTTTCTTTTCATAAAGATACCCAGCTCTAGAAATTGAACTTTTATATATTAGCATTCCCTGCTCACCTTTATTGTTCTGATTAAATTCTTCTTTTATATCTTTGCTATAAAAAAAAGTCCAAATCGGGTAATGGTAAAACAACTTGCATTTACACAGCATGCGGTGTTGCCAGTCTGACACACAGCTCACTCATCAACTAACCAATTTAGAATCTTTCTGTCAATATGTAGGAATATTCTTGGACGTGAGATGGGGGCGAAAGTAGATTCAACAAGACTAATGGAGTAGATGTCAAAAATACAATAATCGTGTCTTGATTTTGTTTCATTCCCACTGTAAATGTGTTTACTAAGGTCTGAACCTGTAGTTTTGATGTACTTAAGTTGCTATTGTCATATTTCTAATTCTGTACTTTATTACAATCGGGTGCTGTTTTTTTAAACATTTTGAATAGGTTCATTTCTCTATAATACCCATGTATAACGTGGTATATTTTTCTTTTCACAAGTTTTCTATGTAAAGTGATTAAATGCCCTTGTGGTTTGGTTTTTCCCTGACAAAATGAAAACCAAAAATAAAATAAAATAAAATAGAAAGAAATAAAAGCTAGTAGTGTGCCATGTTTGAATAGGCAGGCACGAATAATGCTCGCTGCCATTTGAAAAAGGCGAACCAGGTGGTCAGCGCGCAGCAGGAAAAGACAGACATGTAGCAGCATGCTGAAGGAACAAGCGGAATTTGGAAGAGACAAGCTGCACCATGCTGACACTGGAAGCCTGGAGAGTCAGGCTTGCATGGTAAACAGGGAGAACCAGCCTGGCATCTGAAATCAGAATAGCTGGCACTGACAACAGCTCAAAATCTTTCCGGATCTGACATACTAGGAAGCGCCGTAGAGAGTAAGGGAAGCAGCAGTGAAGGAAGGCAGCATCGAGGTCCAGGCATTAAACAGTTTCTCCAGTGATGACACTAGCCCTTGAATCGAAGGGTTTGTAAAGAAGACACACAGAGGCAACTAATAAGCCAGGTGCAAGCAATCAGAGCTCCACCTCCTAAACTTTGGTGCCGTTTTAAGTGCCAAATTGAAACCACAACTAGACTTTAAACGCTGTCGACGCACCTTTTCCCTCAAAAGTGGCCCCACCTGCAAGGTGAGAGCTTCTTCAGGTCAAATAAAACGTGATGGCCGGATCGCCGTGCCATAGGGCGATGCACTGACCTGTTATCACGTGTTTGTTGCCAAAACAAAACAAATAACTGAAGCCTTCCAAATACTGGGAGCTTACTACGAATACTTGGGGTACATTCCTGGGCTTCTATCCAAGACCACCACGGTTGACATGCGATCCGAGACAGAATAGGATGGTGTAGAGGGACGAGGCGCGCTGCCGAAGTCATCGCTAGCGAGGCCTTCGCTTGCACGTATAAATAAAGACAGCAACACTGTTTGGCTCTTAGAACATGTGCCAAAAGACCACGAGGGTCTCGCACCTGTTTATCTTATAGCCAGCACTCCGGACACCGTATAGTGTCACAGAGCAGGCAATAAAAACTCTACATCCCCCCCATGTTTTAGTGAACCATTGCAAACATCATGAACATGTTATATACACAAACGAGAGAGATAGAAAAAGAGAGAGAGAGAGAGAGAGAGATTCTCAGTTACAATCAAAACATCTGTCACTTCCAGAACAGGAAATCTTTCAGCCATTGGCTTGGGTTTGGATTGGGCCCTAGGTGGTATCGTTCACTTCTCTCGGTTGGCTCCTGCCCTCTCACCAGCCTCAGGTCTGGGGAACTAGACCTCTCCGGATCTCTGTGGGATACACTGCCCTCTCCAAGTTGACATTCGTTGGGAGAGCCCGGTTGTGAAGGACAACTCCCTTTGAATTCTTTGCCATTCTCTTCCTCAAATACAGCCCCTATATCGCACTCTCGAAGCTCCACCTTTCAGAACCTCGACACATTCTGGGTCACCTGCCGACCCTCCCAGCTGGCAGTAACCATGGTCGCTTCGATTCTCAGTATTCGCCAGACGTCTGGCTCGTAGGAAGTCTGGAATTTCCATCCTGGAAGGCGATCTTTTAGAATGACCGATTCTCCCACTTGTAGGTCATAATGTTTTGCTCTTCTCCTCTCGCTGCCTTTGGCGTTTGTCCAGGCCCGCTTCTCTTGCGTCTTAGACACATCCAGGGCAACGGGTTGCCAGTGACTGCCCACTGGTATACAGTCTCTGGGAGCTGAACTGAAGATCAGAGCGGCCGGGGCGCACCTGGTAGTGCTATGGGGCGTCTGCCGATAAGCCCTCAAGAATTCATGGAGGCATCACTCAGCATCTTCTTGTTGACTCCCCCCAATTCAGAGGGCATGGTTCACAGTTTGCATGAATCGCTCCACGTCGCCGTTCACCTGGGCCATTGAGGGGTGATTCGCCAATGGGCTATGACTAGGGAACGAAGATAGTCTTGAAACTCCTGGCAGTGGAATGGAGGACCATTGTCTGTCCTTATCTCATCAGGCAGAACCAAGAGGGCGAAAGTCTTCTCCAGGGCGGGAAGGACATGTTCAATTGCCGTGGACACCACCAATTCCACCGCAGGAAACCGAGTGCAGGAGTCGATCATCATGGCTGTCAGTCGGCCATCCGGAAAACTACAGAAATCCAGGCTTATCCGAGACCAAGGTCGAGTGCTGGGCAGTTCGGTCACCACAGGAGTGCGGACCGGATCTTGGGCGGTGATGGCACACAGGTGGCATCTGTGCACCAGGTCATCTACCATGGCGTCCATCCCGGGAAACTATACCTTTCCACGTAGGCATGCTTTCGTTTTTGCTGTTCCCTGATGACCCAGGTGTGCTAACTCCAACACTCGGCCTTACAGACTTCGTGGTATCACTAAGCGCTGTCCACGTAGAAGGAGGCCTTCAGCACACACCGAGAGTTCCAATCTCACCTTCCAGACCTGCTGCATTGCCTGGCGCTCTTTGGAAGTCAAACACTGGTGTCCTGTCAAGAAAACTTTTCCATGAACTGTGGTGTAATGCTTCCTTAGCTCGGGTGATGATGGCATCTCTGCTTGAGGCTTCAGCGATTTGTGACACCGCAAGAGCCGTGGGACATGCCAGGTTCACAATCATGCTCACAAAGCTCTCCATCCGTCCATCCTCCTCCACTGCGCCTTCTTCCAAGCGTGGCTGTAGGGGATGACGTGATAAATAATCCGCCGGATTGTTGACCCCTGACTGGTAGACGACTTGTAAATCGGTAAGGCTGGAGGAGCACTGCCCACTTTTCGATCCTCAGTGGGGCAAGTCTGGCAGTGCCTGCAAAGAGGGACACCAGCGGTTTGTGATCGGTGATCATCCTGAATTCGTTTCCGTACAGATATAAGTGGAAATGCTGACAGGCCCACCTAATGGCCAGGGTCTCCCGCTCAATTTGTGCGTACCGGACCTCTGTTGCTGAGAGAGCCCTGTTGGCATAGGCCACAGGTGTCCACTGCTGGTGGCTCTGATCCTGCAGTAACTCAGCTCCTAGCCCAATGGGGCTGGCGTCCACCACTACTTCTGTTCTTTTGTGTGGGTGGAAATAGGCCATGACCGCAGTGTCCAACAGTGCACTTTTAACTGCCAGGAATGCCCTGTCCGCCTCTGTACCCCATTGTCATAGGATATTGACTTTCGTGAGCCGCCTAAGAGGTTCAGCGAGCATAGTCAGATTAGGGATGAATCTCACACAGTATGTCGCCATCCCAAGGAAGCTCCTGACCTCAGTGGCATTGCGAGGTATTGACGCCCCCTTGATGGCCTCTACTTTCTTGGGGTCAACCTTCAGCCCTTCCCTCAAGAAAATGTAGCCAAAGAAATCAATAGAGTTGCAATAGAAATTGCATTTCTTTCGGTGCAACGCTAGTCCATCCTCATATAGCCACTGAAGGTTGGCTCACAGGTGTTTGTGATGTTCTTCTGAGGTGTTTGAGAAGATCAAAATGTCGTCACTGAGATTGATGACACCAGCCAACCCTGACAGCGTTTCCCGCATAGCATCCTGGAAGATCTCCGCAGCCGAGTAGACCCCGAAGCTAAGTCTCTTGTAGCAACACAGTCCAACATGTGTCGAGAACATGGTGATGTGGCGGCTCTCGGGAGTTAGCTCCAGCTGGTGGTACACCAAGTTTAGGTCTAACTTGGAGAACCATTGGGCCCAGTTAAGGTCTGCAATAATATCGTCCATGGTGGGTGTGATGTGGCGTTCCTGCTTTATGGCACTGTTAGGAAGGTACATGTACACACACGGATAGATGGCACCGGGCTGTTTGGGCTTCGGGCGATAACAAGAGGCGACACCCAGGTGTCGGCCCGGTCACCTTCTCTTTGACCCCTTCGTCCTCAATAGTCTGTAGTTCTTGATCCACCTGGGGCCTTAGGTGGAAGGGCACCCGCCGGTGTCTTAAAGCTGTAGGTCGTACCGCAGGGTCGACATGCAGGTGGAACTACTTTCCCTTTAGCTTTACCAGCCCGCGGAAGAGCTCTGGGAATTGCGCCAGCACCGCTTCGGCGTCGGAGTCGTGTACTTGTCGGGTGAAGAATAACAGCTCCAGATCCTCTGCCGTGTGGCACCCTAGGAGGGTTCCTTTCTTTCCTTCCACCACGTGGAAATTGGTGCACCTAGAATGTCGGTCGCTGCCAATGGTAACCTCTATCGCCCCTCTTAGGGGCAGCGGGTATACGCCTCCGTAAGCGTATAACTTGGTACAGTACAGTGTAAGCTCTGTTGAGAGAGATATCTTGCTGTATTTTTCGACATCCATGACGTTTACCAACACACCTGTGTTTCTGAGCGCGGACACTGGTGTGCCGTTAACCGTTATGGTACATATGGGAGGAGGTCGCTGCCTCTGATCCAATCTGTCGGCAAATGAGAACGAATATCTCTTCATCTTCATCATCTTCGTATGGGGTAGCGCATGGGTACGTGTCCACTGCTGCTGCCCCCACATCTTCTGCTGGCATCACCTGCTTCACCGTTGCTCTTCTTGCAGGTGTGGTTCCAGTTCTGGGCCACCCTCCCCGGCAGACCTTGGCAAAGTGGTTAGGCTTACCACATTTGGAGCGGTTCTTGCCCTTTGCGGGGCACACGCCGGGTGTACAGTGCTCAAGGCCACAGTTTCCACACCCCTTTTCCACCATTCTGGGTGGTTGAGCCATGCGCGGTTGGTTTTGGCATCCATGGATGGCATCGACCCATTCCTCCTTTACAGGGCTCAGTTTTGCTGGCGCCAGAGCAAGGGATGACCATGCGAGGGTGGCAGCCAGGTCTTCGGCACGGCTATTGAACAGTTCATGCGATTAGTATTTCGTCAAGCGATCTGCCAGACTGTCACAGGATCAGCTTGTGCAGCACCTTGGAGCGGCATCCCTGTATTATCTGCACTCTTATTTCTTCATTTTGGTTGATACCTGTGCAGGTGCTCCCCAGCTTGCGCAGGCGCACCTAAAACACATCCAACAACTCCGTGTCGGTTTGCTGGGCCTGCCACAGTTTGAACTTTTCATAGTCCAGGTTAAACTGCGGGTCGAAATACCTATTTAGGGCTTTTACCGCAGCATCAAAGTCGTCGTCATTGCCCATGTTTTGTAGCGTCTCAAACAAATCATAGAGGTCGTCGACCCCAAAATGCAACATGAAGGACCTTTGCACTGCTCCATCAGTCTCTCGTGTGGCTCTGAAGTAGTGCCTCAGTCTGCCGAGCCAATGGCGCCACCGGGGCACAGCCGTGGTGAGATCTGCCAGCTGGCTAAACGGGGGTAGGGCAGTGACAGACGAATGCGACCCTTGATGGTGCGCTGGACGTTGGTGATAAGTGTCCGGCAGTGAACTCATTGTTCTGTGTAAAGCCTGGCTTTCCGCCCCTTGTTATTTCAGCAGGCTTCCTCACTCCTGTGCTGGGGATGGCAGCCCAAGTACCTGGATTTTGTGCAGCTTTCAAATGGAGGAACCGGTGAAGAACAAGAACCAAAAGGCCTTCCTCAAAACTGTCAGCCTGATTAGGATTCTCCTGCAGGAAGCAGGAAGTTGCGTCCAGATCCAGGCTCTGCACCCAATGCAGCACATCTCTGCAGGCAGTGTACGGGCAGCACCTGCGGTCCTCATGCTCCAGCATGTCTTGATGCGAGGGAGAACAGAAACGGTGAACCATGCACGACCGCCCGGGTGTGCACAGCAGGCACGGGTGCGCTTGATCAGCAGCTGGCTGGATGGCAGAGCGGTGCACCCCACCAGCATCGGCTAACAACCCTGGGCCAGAGAGAGGATGATCGAGGCCTGCGGGCATCAGACGCGGGCCGTATCCACTTGGAGGTGGATGGAAGGGAGCCGGCTGTCCCTGCAGGCGAGGAGAGGCTGTCCGACGAGCTCCCGAGGTACAAGGTGCTACCGTTGTGCGTGGAGTGGCGTGTTAGCACCACCTCGTCGCCAATGTAGAGGGGCGAGGCGCTGCTGAAATGATCGCTAGCTAGGCCTTCACTTGCACGTGTAATAAAGACAGTAACACTGTTTGGCTCTTAGAACATGTGCCAAAAGACCACGAGGGTCTTGCACCTGTTTATTTTATAGCAATCACTCCGGACACCATATGTTATCAAGGAGTGGGCAACAAAGTATAGGAGAGCCCGAGTGGCTCTCTACAGGTGGTGCCTCTGATGTCATCCCAAACGCAAGGGTTTTCCAGTCAAAGGAACGAGCAACAGCCCTGCTATTAAGAAAACTCTCTCATCCCAACCCTCAAATGAGATGCATAATGGACAGGAAGAAGACCGGACATCTGCCAGTTCTTGCCACATCTCATTGTTGCCATTCTCTAAATAACGCCGTTAGACGTTCCAAAACCTAAGCAAAGGAAACACAACCAGGACCACAATGCATCTGTTTGGTTACATGAAAATTGTAAAAGGTCTCACCAGGAATTCACTAGAGGGGGTTTGTAAATACTTTGTGTTCTCTACAGGCTTCAGATGAGCACAAAGGACTGAAGCCAGGGCATGGCTTGGTTCTCAGGACCGTCCCAATATGGCAAGATGACTGTATCCAGACAAACATTGCTGTTCGAAGCTCTGAGGATTTGAATATCATGAGCACTTAAAACCTTGAAGATCCGTGAAGGTACGGATAATAACTGCAATATTAAGTGCAACTAAGGGTACAAATTCAGGCCCATATTTAGACTTTTTTATCTCTGCCTTTGCGTCATTTTTTTGATGCAAAAGTGGCGCTAACTTGCAAAATACAATTGTATTTTGTAAGTTTGCCCCGTTTTTTGCTTAAAAAAGCAGCGCAAATCCGGCGCTAAAAAAGTATAAATATGGGCTTTAATCTTAAACTACCACGAGGATGTAGTATAAGTACTAAAAGTTGACTAGCATTCATATAATATACTCTGATTTACAGTGGGATAGTTTTAATTTGGGACAAGCATAAGCCTTACAGTAGGTACATAAAACCCAAGGGAGTGATGCAGCAAAGGATTTTACCAATCCTGTGTCTATAGGGAATTGTGTTGCTACATATGGCCGTAGTGACATGGGGGTTTGCTTATTTCCAATTTATAACTGACACTGAGTTCCAGGTAAGAAACAGCCACATGCACCTTGCACCAACTAGGCATTTCTCCACTGAGCCGAGTTTTAATAGTGTATTTGATGTTTGATTCTGCCAGTGTGTCTTGCTTGCACTTAATAAAGAGTAGCAAACATAAAAACCGCTATTGGGACAGGAAAGTCCTCTGCATGGTAAAATACATGTACCCCCTACTCTGAGTGCCCCACTGTACTGTTGTCTGGATCCCTAATGCTGATTTTTGTTGTCACAGGGAAGCACAGATCATGCCTGCACAGCGTGGTGTAGGACTGTCTCACAGATTGAAGCTTGTTAGCCCAGGAGGGGCCTCCAAAGCGGTGCCCTCACAGGAGTGGAAAACTACAGCTTTCACTAACAGTTAAGCAGCATGAGCGTGGAGGTGGCAGCATACCATGTAGTGAGCAGTAGAAGTGAACAGGTCCTTTTTACCCTGTGTCACTGGAGTGAGACCTACAGGCTCTCTCACCTTTTTAAAAGTTCCGCTGCTGTGTGCTTAAGTCACTCTTGCCCTACATCAGTTGGTCGTAGAGTGGTGACTGCGCTGGATATATGTGCCTAAAAATGGATTCAGTACAGGGTTAGAGCAGTGCTGTGTAGTACAAGCATGGGTGTCTGAGAGGAATACATTGCCTAAGAGATGTAGTGCTGCACAGTGTGTGCACAATAAAAGCATGTGCTGGGTATATATGTGCTTGTGAGAAGTACCATATATGAAGTTCAAAGTGTTGTGCAGCATGCATGATGAGTCTGTGTGTGCTGGCAATGTGTGTATTTCCAAATAGCACACCATCGCACAGTACTGAAAGGATGTAGTACTAAGCAGTGTACCCAGAGAGATTGTGTGCTAGATGATTGTGTGCCTGGGGTGGCACAATACATGGAGAAGGCAGTACTGGACAGTATGTATGCTTTATATGTACACTGAGTGCAACTGACTAACATTACATGGAGGACCCTGGGTTAGATTTTGGGGAGCCCAGGTCTGCATGGTGAAATTAGGAGTAAAGGAATCCCCAAGACAGATTTGTGCATTTCTGCATTCTTATGAGATGGGTGGGACACATTGGGGGGGGGGAGGTGGAGAGAGAGAGAGAGACTCCACCTATACATATCAAAAGGGTGTCTTTGATTCAGTGATAGATTACAAGGAATGGGCCTGGCCACATCTCAGGAAAGAGATGGGGCTGATAAAGAAATCATAAAGAGTTGGGCTGGGAGCCCAGGATTAACAATTTGATGCACATATCACTGTGGCTGACATCCAGGTGTGAACTCACATAGTGTAATGCTGTCTGTATTTAACCACCGACTCCATCTTGACCACTGACTACACTTTGTGCTTAGCTTAGCTTCAGATGCCGTCACATCGGTGGTGCAGGTAAGTTCCACAAAGCTTGTTTTCTAAACTGAACTTGTTTTCACTTCACACCAGCACCGGGTTGCACAGTGCAGGAACATAACATTGGGGATGTGGACGGTAGACATAAGATAGCCTCAGCCTGGGAATGTGTTTAATATTTTCATTAAGGAAAAGTACTGCTCCTCTGCCTCTGGAATGCAGATCAGGGCCTGTTTTTTTGCGTGTTTTTGACGCAAATCGAGTACAGGCAGCGCTTGAATTTATAACTTACACGAAGGGAGGGGGAGGTTGCCAGAACCTTCCTCTTGGGTTTGTTTAAGGTTTACAAGGTTAAGAAGCTTGGCGCTGAGGTAGAAGGAACTCATCGGGGAAGGTTTCTCCTGTCTCAGCTATCCAGGGTTCTACAGCTTGACAGTGGCACCAAGATGATGATGTTGGATTTGATCCCCATGGTGATGCATTTTAATTCTTAATTATCTAGCTTCACTGTGCCCACACATATATATATATCTATATTCACTGCATGCATATTCATTGTTGATGCATTGTACTTTTTATGCCTGACATTGTTTAACTGCTGCGAGTATTTTAGCACTTAAACTCATTTTACTGCATTCAAGTTAAATGCTCATGTTCATATGTTTGTGTACTTTATTTTGATATCTGGGAAGTGCCTTAATAAATTCATTACTCAAACTAGGAGCGCTATATTACTTGGCATCATTTTCCTCTTAATTCGAAGCAAAGGAGAAAACATGGTCTGTTTTAGGAGACTATCAGCTTTGGCGTCTCTCCTGCTTTGACAGACAGCCTTTCAAGAGGAAGAAGAGAGAGAAAAGCATACACTTGGAAAGAAGTGTAACCCCAAGATAAAACTTCAAAGACCCAGATCCTAAATCACATTGGTGTTTGGAAATGGACTATAAAAACGAGAGCTTGAGATCCCAAAATGTGTCATCTGCCAAGCAACCAGACAGGCTCTCTGAGAAAGAGAAGCTCTGAAATACTTTTGCATGTGACCAGGAGTGAGGCTAAGGCCTGCAAGTCTCCCTGCTCGGTGAGAGGACATCATCCAGGGAAACCAAGCCGACCTGCCCTGGAGCTTGGAGCACTAGAACCTGCCTGCTTACCAAGACCAGTGTTTCCTTTGAGGAAAAGAACAGCATCAGAGGGAGCTGTACTGAGAGGACTCCTGGTGTGAGGTGTGGGGAGATGTCTGTGCACTGATCGGGTCAATGAAGATGTGCAGGAGTGAATTAGTGACCCCACTGCCCCATATACCAGGAGAAGGCCTCCATCGACTTAGCATTGTACCGAGCGATTTGTAGGGAGCACCAAGCCTGTACTGCCTTATTGAGTTGATCCCATATGCAAGAGTGGGTCACAGTAGAAGTCACTGCGCCGACAAAAAGCCAAGAATTACGTGAGCCTTAGCAGCGACCTTGTATACCATAAGGGGCTGTCGTGGTATTGGTGATTGCACAGGAGAAGGCTACACCTTTCCAGTAGATACCGCAGCAAACCAGAATGTCAGGAGGGGCTGCTGGTACTGGGTTTTACCAAGTTCAGGCCATAGCCAGGGAAAATTAAAACTGCAACCTGCAGGTTGAAACTGTGCATCAAGACCTGTCCCCTGACTAAGCCCGTGGACTCTGGAGGATACTGAGAGGAGTTTGCTCTATTACTGGGATCCGATTGGAACCACAAAATCAATCCCTTTCCCCCCAGTGTGGGGGCAAACTGAACTTACTGTGCTGCTGGAAGCTGGGTGCACCTCCAATCACTGTTAAGAGTGGTTGTGCCACTCAAGAGAGAGCCTTTGCCTGCCAGGTGCTGGCACATATACCACAAGCAGTCCGAATCCTCTGAACAAGACCGGCCCTTGCAAGTGGCTGTGGTCAGGATACCCGCCAAAACGCTGAAAGCTTCCCTACTGCTGGAGTGGGTATTCTTAGAAACGGGCCTGTCTAGCCCTGGGGGAGTTGCTGACAAAGGTGCTACGGCACCATACACATTTTGACTATTTCTTAAGAGTCAAAGAGGACTCTTGAGAAAGGGCTACCAGTCTTCATTCCCTAGATGTAGCAACCAGTGAATGGGGAATAAACATGACCACAGTGCAATGAAGAGTGTGGGACAGGGATCTGACAGATAAACACTACAGTCCCGACCACAAGGAGATTGTGTTGTTGCTTACAAATTTTGTTTCTTCTTTGTTATGTGTAGAGTTAGGAATCAAATGCTTCTTTTTCATATGAAAGCAAGTATTTGACTGGACATTGATTTATTGACATTACAGAGTACGCTTTAAGTTATGAGTCATGTTCACTAACCTGTATCTACACTCCCCCCAATCTCCACATGAATGAGCCTTTGACTGCTCGTCCCCAGCTAACACAGAGAATAGAAGGGATACTTGGCCATGTTGCTCAGGATCCATAGAAGGTCCGGTCCCGGGACATCAGAAGTAAAAGGTCTTATCCACAACAGTTGGGCCCAGTAGCACCTATGTGTCCCGTGTACCTCTGAAAGGAGTTATGACAACCCCTCGCCCTATTTTGTGTGAAAATTAGTACTTATTACTTCTTTTTTTCCACCTCACACATTCAGAAAGCTGCTGAATGGGCAGACATTTACTTAGATGTTAATTAAAATAAAAGAACACCTTCACTTTTAAAGACATTGTGCAACAAATGATAAGGTCTTTTTAAAATTCAAAAAAGTGTATTGTATCAGCATGCAGAAGACTTTCAGTTTAGTACATCAGATTATATCACTGCATTTAGAGGCATTTATTAAAAGTTATACTTTTCAAACCTTGAACTTACAATCATTCATACCAACCTCCATCCCGACAATGCTATTAGTGAACCAAGAGGCGACTCATTTTTCATGTACACCCTCTGGGTGGCCTAGGTAGTTATACAAGGAACAAGAATAAAGTTTATTAAATCAAACACAATAGAAAAGTTTGTATGGTGCAAATCCTGAACTCATATATTTCAAAGTGTCCTTATATGTAATAATAAAGAAAAGGAAGGCAACATGAAATAAAACAATTGCCTAGGATCACACAATTTGGTGAAGTGGGGGAAGACTGGACTGATCACAGGATTTCTGGTTTCATCTTGTGTAATTCCACCACTAGATGGGTACCTCTCTCATTTGTGTTTTACATCAAAAGTTAATGCCTTGCCTTTAATTATTATTTGCACATAGACGTCAGACAGAAGCCACATGAAGTCTCAGCTTGTTTTCACCTCTTATATACATCAGAGCCTCGGGCTGAACCAGGCATCTGTCTCAGGCATGTTTCAAACCTTTAGTGGCTCGTCCACCTCTATTACATATTGGTAATTAAGCGGACAAAGACATAGGATGGTTATGATTTGACTATCATCAAACAATTTGATGAAGTATGAGTACCAACACCACCGTGCAGGACTCCTTACATCAAGATTCATAACTCTCTCACTACACCATAGTTTAGTGAGTGGACTATGTCAGTTAGAAAGAATTAGCACATAAACATGTTCTGAAATCGATTAACCCAGAATGCATAATTTGTAACAAGGGAAGCCCTGGATTAATTAATAACATGCCTTATGGTTCCATAGATTGTGTCACTCATTACAAAGCAACAAAGGTATGAGTGGTTCCAATACTGAGACTCGGGGACTACTCTCACCAAAGAAATGTCACTGTGCTTCGGAACCTGCCCAGTATACCCTAGCAAAGTTGTAAAGCCAGGATTGAAGAGTCAGTGCCATGGCTAAAACTTTCAAATTGTCCCATGTCTGGCAGTGGAGATTAGGGGCCAGATGTAGGAACATTCCGAATTGCGACCTGCAATTTGCGAATCAGAGCGACTCGCAATTTGCAAGTCACAATTCGGAATGTTGGATGGTATCCCTGACACCATCTGCGACTCGCAAGGGGGTCGCAAAGGCCCACCTCATGAATAATCATGAGGTGGGTCGCAATTTGCGACCCCCTTGCGAATGGCGGCCCTCACAGGGATGGTGGCCTGCTGTGGACAGCAAACCACAATGTCTGTGACTGCTTTTTAATAAAGCAGTTTTATTTATTTTTTGTAATGCAGCCCGTTTTCCTCAAAGGAAAACGAGATGGATTACAAAAACGGAAAATGAAATGAAAAATGTTTGCAGTGCCATTCACAACTGGGAAGGGGTCCCATGTGGACCCCTTCCCTTTTGAAATGGGTGGTAACCCATTCGCAAAAGGGTGCAAACTGCGATTGGTTTGCGACCGCGTTCGAGGTCACAAAGCAATCCTGCATTGCACTGCGACTCACAATTAGGAAGGGAACACCACTTCCTAATTGCAACTTGCAAACCCGTTTTGCGATTCAGTAACCAGGTTACCGAATTGCAAAATGAGGTTTGTGCATTGCAAAGTGCTTTGTACATCTGGCCCACTGTGTTTAGGTCTGTCCACTTGAGGGGATTACACACCTTTTTGGGGGGTCCTTTCTCAAGGATTTTAATAGCATTTGCTATATTAACAGAGCCTGTTCCAAAACACTCCTGATGTTTACAGGTAAAAGGCTAAAGGCATAAGGAGAGTGTGAGGTGTAGGATTCTATTTCATTCAAATTCAGTGATGAGGTTATCTTAGTTGTATATCTTACCTTACTAAAGACGGTGAAAGCAAGCAGAGGTCTTACAGAACAGTGGGGTAGAGGATTAGCGACTCAGATTCAGCAAAACACAGTATTGTCAAATCTATTCCTCAGGAGACCAAGAGCTCAATTTAGGGGAATAAGGAATGAAACCACAATAATAACTGCATGACTCACTGTTCACACCCTGTACATGCTCCACTTCCCTTACACTCACGTTACACCACTTTCAACCCATCCTGCTGGCATCAGTGAGGCCCTCGTCTCACCACAGTGCATACTTTTTGGTCCCTGTGAGAATGTGAATACCTATGATCTAGAGCCTGCTTCCTTCATCAACAAGTTGGTATTGTTGTACGTGTGGGTACTGCTAGATCTACAGCAGTGCGACTGGTGCCACCGGATCGGGTGCTGACTTTGGAGGGGGGTGCCATGTTTGGAAGTATATTAGAGTTTTAAAAGCCCTTACCACGCGTTCCTTGCCTCCAGCAATTTTCAGGCAACAATAAAAGTGTCATAATAACTCTAGTGATTATTGTTCTGCCTGAAGACAGTTCGGAGTTTTCTCTAGAGGAAGTTTTTAGGTAGCGCAGGGGGTTAATATGCCTCCTGTGAAGAACATGTACCATGCAGATCACAAAGTGCATATGACACAAATAGATCAGTGGGTTACTGCTTTTGTCAGACAGGTCCCTTTGTTATTAATAGTTTATAAGTTAAAAACCTAATATAGAACAGTAACTGTTAACTGTCAAAGAATGGCATGCATTAGGCAAGGTATAGATTACAGCGTAATTATATTTCCCCATTCATTCATTATTCTAATGTTGCAAAGGGGCTCAATTGGTTATAAATCAACTCTTACTATTAAAGAGAACCTCCTACCATGGTGTTACACTTTAAATTCTGAGTCTGTGCTCCTTCAGATCAAGCACTCTTAAACTATATAGCCCACCATTATGGATGATATGGGACTCCTACATCGTGTATTGCTCTGTCATATGTAACATTTCTTATACACTGGTTTACACATATGATTGTCTCTGTATAGTGTGCATCTGAGGGAGAGTGGTTTTGAGACTTGAGAGGCACTGGTAGTAAAGGGTACAAAAAGGGTAGTTATGATGGAACTTGTGGCAGAGGTGGTCATTGAGGGGCGCCAACAAACATTGTCTCACAGCGCGCCGTCCACGCTAAGGCCAGTCCTGCATGTGGGACAAGAGTGGAATAAAAACTTGCATCCTAGCATTTATCGAAAACGGGGCTATTACTGGGGCGAGATGTTGGGGTCTGCAGAATTAAAAAATTGAAATTATAAAATCTGTGATGAACTCTGGTTTCTCACATTAAGATTCGAAGTAGAACGTCAGATTCATATTATTTACCCCTTCCAATCAGAAGTAGTTCTTCCGTTTAACTATATAGCAACTTACATTTTGGACTCGTTCATTTCCACGTTATAAGCCACAATATGTTCATTTATAATGTCCTAGTATTTGGCTAGTCAACACAGACACTGACGGGGTATATGAGAGGACTTGTTTCAATTTACAGGCCACCTAAGGTGAACTGACAGTCATTTGGTCTTGATAGGCAAGATAGATATTGTAATTTTTGCCGTGAATCGGATCACTCCTTCCAATATATTCTACACATTTTTTTGAGATCCTGCTAGGTGTTTTTTTCCGTGTTGTTAGAATTCTATAGCAGAATTACAGCTTCTACCTTAAGTATTACTGTTTCCCTGGAGTTGTTATTCTGGACAGACTCTGGTGTTATTTCTAATCTTGATAAAAATGTGGATTGCAGAATACCGTTCATAACAAGCATTTTCTTTCGCATCATCCGAAGAATAAACGATGAAGCCTTTGACAATCATATTAACGGGATTAGATTGCCACCCAGTGGTTTATTGTTATTTTGCAGATATTTGCTTCAAAACGGTTATTGAACGACTTTTTTTTAGTGTCTTATATTTCACGTTTTTCGCTGCAGTTTGTTGACCGGCAAGTAAGAAGAACACTTGGAAAACCATCACTATGCACTGGATTGGAAAAAGATTTAAGCTAGGAAAAGCTACACTAACACAATTTTAGCTTACAAAATAGTCTACAACCTTAGATGTGGAGTGTAGCCATGTAGTCAACAAGATCACACAAAGTTTATTTTGGCTAAGAAACCAGGAACTTGTTGAAATTAAAGGGGGATTGCAGCTACGTGTTTGATTCAAAACGTGTATCCATTGACGCATTTAGGTTTCACAAAGTGCAATGCCTACCAAAATCCCTGACCACTCCCCAACCAAGATATCGCTGCCACCAGTAGACTTTCCATCCCCTCTACAAAAAAACAGATCTCTGACTCCATGCTTAGACAACCATATTCATTGTGGTAAACAAAATTCCCATCTCTTACATCACACTCATTATTACTAACTTAGGCCTGCCAGATGGCTTTGTGTCACCAGGAAACTTTACTCTCAATCTTGGGTTTTCAAGTAACAGCCCAGGGCATTAACGGGTCAATATGACTATTCATGTGGTAACTCTGTGGTAAATCTGCACATGATATTACGATGAAGCAGAATTACTGGTGGATTACAAGCAGTCCTGTACACCTCCACTATGGAATGACAAATCCAGTGCTTAATTTGTGCTTGTTGTTTCCGGTGCAGTGCACCGGCACTTATTTTTGAGGGCTGGGGCTTATTATTCTGCCTCAAGCATTTGCTGGCAGGAAAAGACACACATGGGAAAGACGGGTGAAGGGATAAACGAAAAAGCATCACAAAGGGACAAAGTAGAAAGCTGCAAGAGTGAGATGAAGGGGCAGGGAGTGGCTTTAAATGGATTGAATAGGCCCGAGATGGCTTCAGGATTGCGCCTCCTCAGTATTCCATGTTCACACATTTAATTGCTGCAGGCGCGTGTTTTAAAGGAGGGCTTTGGGCACCGGCACCTCTTTATTTACAAATTAAGCACTGGACAAATCATGTGGGAAATGGTGTTGCCGCAGCCATTTTGACATTATCCTGAATCCTGGGTCTTTTGTGTAAGAAAAATCCACCAGGTGGAGGCTGATAGATTTGTCCTCAGTGTCACCTGTGATGCGTAATTTTGCATGCCCAAGTCTTTATATCTTCAGGTGGCATGGAGCAGAACTGCCTGAAGACCACACCTCACCAATAACGTTAGGACTTCTGCTGGGGCATGGGCAATGTATCCACGTCTCCTCACAGAGAATTCTGTGCTAAAAGGAGCACAGAGGATCAGGGGCGCAACTAGACACAAATGTCGGGCGGCTAGAAATAACGAGTAGTGGTGAGGCTACCATTTCGCACACTGGGGATGGACATAGTATTATAATGCACATTTGGAGGGCCAATAGGTTTGGGACTACTGTGCTAAGGTAAGGAAAAGGCATATGTGCCTGTCTGTGCTTTAATGCTTTAGCACATTAAATCCACATCTTTTATCATCTCCAGTACATGCCACTGAGAAACCGTGGACTGCTGGAGCTCAGAGAGAGTCGACCAGACTTGCGAGCTTTGGATGTCTGCAAGATAGTTGGTACCAAGCATCTCTGACACACAGAAAAGAAAGCACCGAAGGCTTACTGTAAAAGTGTATTTGCTGATTCAAAGTAGCACGAGTTGCATAATTATAAAATGCTTCCAGGCAAAGGAATGTGTGTGGGGCGACTCTCCCACTGAGCCCAGAAAGTGTGCCCACAGCCACTGAGAAGTAGACTTGAGGTGTGAAGAATAAACTGGGATGAAGAAAACCATGGAGGCCTTATATATGACTAACACAAAATGAGGGGGCTCACTAACAGCTGAAAAGGAAGGGGTATCCACAGGGTATAATAAGCTGGATACCTGTACAAAATATAAACGCACGTACAAAGTAGCCTGAGAGAAACAGCGTTGCACATTATGGGAGGTGATAGAAAATGATGCAAGATTGTATTCATCCAGTGGTGACTTAAATCTTTTTGTTACACTCACATACACTAGTATTTCACACATTTAAATTTTAGGCACATTGTGATTTAGTAATTTCAGTTTTCAGTCAATGCCAAGTTAAATTCAAACCATGGTCATCAGATCGATTGCTTAGCCACTAGACCACATCTCCTTCCTTACTTGATGGAATTGAATTTTCAAAAAAACCTTCAAACGTTCGATTTTGCCACTCTTTGTGAACATTCATGTTCTGATGACGTTTTAACATAGCCATTAGGCCACATTCCTCATGCTGTCTAGTGAGCAGACTGAGATTATTATGGTATTTATGTGTTATACATAGGTGGCCCATAATTGATTTGTCCCTAGGTTGAGGTTTACCTATCTTCATAAACTCAGTGGTTTAAGGTTAAGTACATACAGAGCACGCATAACGGGAAACTGTATAATTGGGTCCAAGTTTATCATTGATCACCATCAAGTCACCATCGCCAGACACCATGCACTCAACATCGTCTCATACCCCAACAACACTCAGCTAATTATCTCCCTTACCAACGACCCACACACAGCCAAAGCCAACGACCACAACGGAATGAAGGCAGTCGCCACCTGGAAGAAGGAGAGCTGTCTCAAGCTAAATACTGAAAAAACAGAAGTCCTCGTCATCGGCAACAACCCCTCCACCTGGGACATCTCCTGTGGCCCACTGCCCTCAGAAGCTCTCTGGCCCCCACTACCACACCCGCAACCTCAGCTTCCTCTTGGACTCAGCACTCCTGATGAACTGTCAAGTCAGCGCAGTCTCCTCTGCCTGTTTCAACACCATGCACATGCTCTGGAAGATCTTCAAATGGATTCCAACTGAATCCAAAAGAACAGTCACCCAGGCCCTCGTCAGCAGCCTCCTGGACTATTGCAACGCACTCTACGCTGGAACCACCACCAAGGTATGGAAAAGACTGCAACGCATCCAGAACCCCTCTGCCCGTCTCATCAAGAACACCCCAAACACAGCCACACCTCAGTCCTACTGAGGGAGCTGCACAGGCTCTCAATAGACTAGAGAATTACATTCAAACTTCTCACGCATGCCCACAAAGCCCTTCATAAAGCCTGACCAGGACACCTCAACCACAGACTCCACGCCTACATACCCACTAGACAACCCCGCCTTGCTTACCTCACCCTCGCATCCTGAAGGCCACAGCCGGAGGAAGATCCTTCTCCTACTACACCACCAAGACCTCAAACTCCCCTCGCACCCACCTCAGAAGATCTGCCACTCTATCGCAATTCAGAAAAGACCTCAAAATGAGGCTTTTTTTCTGATCCCCTTTGTTCATCGACAACTACTCAATTACTGCCCCCCCCCCAGCGCCTTGAGACCCTAGCAGGTGTCTAGCTGCTTTTACAATTATAATGATTGATTGATTGATGAGTTCTGGTAATATCTTTGGCCCTGTAGCAAGTAAATATCACCAGAGGGCCGCCATGACAATTACCAGGTACCCCTTATGCATTTTTTATATTACAAGCTGTTTTTTCAAGGGGCAATGGACTTCGACAGGAATTCAAATGTTGAGGTTTTGTTTAACTGTCACAATTCAAGTATTGATAAAACAATATGCAATAGTGAGATCAGTGGATTTATCTAAATCCGTGGCTGTAGAGTTTACAGCATCATTATGAATTTGCTTAATGTCGCACATAATTTCCTAGATATGCAGATTTCACAATAATTATAGTTTCCAGCACAAATAGATGAAAATACTACTGCCAAAGGGCCACATAATTTGCATTTTTGCCACATAATATAAAGATGTTGGTCCCTTAGGCTGCATAATCCTAGTAGCCTTAACAATGTAACATTTCTGCACAATGGTTTGGGGACTACCATTATGATGACAAAATCTGTATTTCATACCTAACTATGATATCTTTTCCAGGGTTCCATAAAAATACATGGATTTTATACCACTGCTTTTTGTGTAATAAAATTAGAAAAACATGTAATACACACATTTTTATTTGAAGATGTAATGACTTCTCAGTAATCTACATTGTACCCATCCATTTGTAGCAGCAATTGCGGTGGGGATGAGTATCTTTGTTAATGTGGTATTTTCTGTCATCTAAGGTAGCGTTCAACCACTGATGAATCTTTTTTCTGTTTTTAGCCCAGCAATACTTCTTTAAAATAGCTAAGACCTGTGGTGAGAGAAATGAGGCAATATCATAAATTGCAACTATACAGCCAGTTCCCATTTTGTTAGCTCCAAGTAAATTTTCTTATAAAAATACACACTTGAGCCAAACTTGCACTCAGTCACTGTTTCTTTCTCTCCAAATGACAGAAGACTGGATAAAGATGCACAGGTTTAAATGTGTGCATGCTGCAACAGAAAATCATCATGGGAAGTAGTGTTGACAGCCATATTTGAGAAGGAGCTGAAGCAATGTAAACGTAAATGTATTCTTGTTATGGTAAGCATGACACTTCTGTAGGTTTAGATTTAGATAGCCAGAAAGAGACTTGTGAGCGGAACTATGCATGTAGGAAAGTGTGTGAATGCCCATAAGCCTGCTGCACTACTCTCAAAGGGCTCCTGTAACTCCAGCCAGAGCACAATGCCCCCACCCTCAGCCAGAGAGGAGCACATGCTCCTTCGCCTGAACAGATGCCTTTTGCTCCCTTGCAGGAAGATGGAATGGGCTGCTTGCAGTATAGGGAGGTATGCATAGCTTTTGTCCACTGAGGGGACCATGCTTTGAGAGCAACATGATTGAAGCCCTTCCTTTTGTTAGTGGTGCCACCAAGCCATTCATTAATGATTAGCATGCATTCACATACAGAGGCTCCTGCAAGAAATCCCTCCTATTACACCCTTGAAGTTGAGCTGCCCTCACAAGCTTTATGCTTTACTACTTCGTTCACTCACTTTGGGGTTTGCTTGCTTCATCCAAGCCAGGGAATTGAATATATATAATGCAAACTCCTTCAGTGTCTGAAGGGTTTACGTTTGATGTTCTATGAGAAACACAATTTTGAAATGGACCAGACCACCTTTTACAATTATAAAACATAACTGCTAAGTGAATCTGTCACGTGTACAACACCTTCACTCCAAACCACTGCTTAATTTGGTAAAAACAAATGTGTGCTGGTGACCAAAATGTTCTTTTGGAGATTGGTATCAGAACCAGCCACAGCTAGCACCAGTAGAGCTCAGTGACAAGTGAAAGACGTCTGATGAAGGGAGCAAAAGGAATGGGTGACATTTGCTATAAAGTTTGCTTTAGTCAATGTAGTCACCGCCTCCTGCTTTTGCACCTTCAAAATGCTCAATGGCATATTCAAATGGCTCCAAGTCAACAAATGCAGAATGGTAACCCAGACCCTCATCACCAGCAGGCTGGACTAAGGCAATGCGCTCAGTAGGAATCACTGTCTAACTGCTAAAAGACTTCAGCCAATAGAAAACCCAGTGTCCAGACACACAGTCAGGCTTTACCCTGCATTTACATTACTCAACCCCCTCAAAGACCTCCACTGGCTCCATATTCACTAACCTACACTCTTTAAACTGCACACACACACCTATGAAGTCCTTGTGCAACCTCTACACCTACTACCTCAGTAGCAGCATCAACCTCCACACACCCACCAGATACATCTGCTCAGCCAAACTCCTGATTGCACACATCCTCCTTATACTAAGACCCAGAGTTGTCTGTCATGCTTTCTCCTACCTTGTGCGTAAAGCCTGGAATGACTTGCCCCTACACATCAGAGCTGCCTCATTACATGAGATCAGCAAGAAACTAAAAACAGGTTTTCTCACATGGACAAGGCCCAGTCATATGTGACATAACTCCTGCTTTCTCAGCACCAAGATGCTCTCTGGCGTGAACTGTGCACTTCACAAATACCCTTAACATCATAACAAGGTTTGTCTTAGCATTCCTGTTGGGGTATTGTTTACATGTCTTTCACTGGTGTCTCCCGTTAAACATTCAGTTGTGGTTCTTTTTCCATTTCAGTGCCACTCTCTTTTCACTTCTTTTCTTTCATATTCTCACACATGCTTTATTCTCTTTCATTACTATCTACCTTGGCACTCTCACACTCTCTCTACAGTCGATACTCTCAATCCCCTCTCTCACTGTCTTTCTTATTCCCACCTTCTCCACCTCACTCCCTAACAAAAACAGGCCTTCTGGAAGGTTCACCCAGGTGAGAGATGTGATACTCCTACAGAACGTTAGCTGGTCCTAGTTTCTCAGTTCCCACAGAAGCTTTGGCTTTTAATTAATTCGGGATGAATGCTGAAATAGCTCAACTCTGCCTGTTATCTTGCTCACTTCGATCTATATCTGCACAGGGGCCCTGCACTGTGTGCAATCAAGCTCAGCTACATACATGGAATAGCTCAGCTCTGTCTGCCCAGGGTTGAGTCCTACGTATGCAAGAACTCAGCTTTAGCTTAATGAAAGAAATTACTTATAGGTAAGTGGTCTCTACTCTATCTGTACGTGGCTTCCACACTATGTATGCAGGCACTTGGCTGCTTTGGTGTTGGAGCTCAGCTCTATCTGCAGAGGAGTGAGTTCAGCTCTACAAGATGATTAAGTTTGTTTGTGGCAGAGCTCCACTGTCTGAATGCACAAGAACCTACTTTAATCTGTGTAAGAACTCATTTATGTCTTCTAAGTGATCAGCCTATCTCCAGAGGAACAACCACCATTCTCTCCTTAAAAAAACATGCATTGAAATTAGCTTCTTGATATTGAGCAGACTTCAGACTTCATTCTTTTAAATAGTACTTTGTGTTGCAAGAATTTGGACACATTGTGCTTTGTTCCACAGTTGCACTTATGACCTCTATTTACCGTGTCTCATTATCCGCTCTCAATGATCTACCCTCTTCCTTCCCAGAGTACGGTTTGTAGTGAACATATTCTTGCTGTTCATTGTGTTTATGTCATTTTGGTATATCTTTTTGGTCCACATTTGTAGTGAGCAATTTTAGAAAGAGGAGGGAAGATCAGGCTTTCAAGGGGCCAATGGTAAATATGAAACAAGACAAAGGTGAAATTCATAGGGTGGGAAGGGGCAGGTTGAGAAAAATGAAAAGGGAGGATGACAGGGAACAGGAGAGAAGGCAGACACGTGGAGAGAGTGACAAGAGGGACATACGGCAGGATGAACAGTGCTAATGTCCAGGTGATTACCTATGGGGAATGCAAAAGAAGTTAAAATGCACTGCACGAATAGGAAGGAAAGAGTGGGCATGAGCAGAAAAGAAAGGTTAAAGAAAACACATATATTTTGAACTCTTGTGTCTGAGCGAGCACCAACTTTGAACGTTAAAGAAGGCAGACTCTGAAAAGAGGGAAGTCAGGTGGACCATGCTTCTGAAGAAGGTGTTACCCCATGGGTCTACACTTACCAGTTTGGATTCTTTGGAATGTGAATGTTTCATGGAGTTGGAGCAAACACTCTATTTGGTTTAATGTTTTCCAACCACCAACTTACACTTGCACAGATGGGAAGGATGATTAAGTGGCAGGCCTCATGAGAGCAGAGCAGACTATTGAACACCATGAGGCTGTGGGGAAAGCTTTGGTGGGAGAAGTGACAGGTGCTGTCTATCCACAGTGTAATTCTGATTCATCTCTTCAGTCCATTATTTGTCAGTCCACCAAACGCAAAGGGCAAGAGGCATGCTAGGATCTGCTGGGAGATGGACTAGGCGTGGTCAGAACCCAACAGCTCTTGGCTGCACTTAGGAGAAAAATGGTTTGCATGGGTGTCCCTGCTGTGATGAGCATTTCGAACCCTACCAACTGAGCGAAAGAGAAGGTTCAGGCAGATGAGCACAGTGAGGTGCTGCTTTGCACTGCTGCATGCATATGGTCTGTAAGAGTAACTGTGTGACATGCTATCATTGTGAACCAAAACAATGCAGTTTTCATGAAAACAGGAGCTGCATGTTTTGAACACTTCCTGTTCGCAGGGTAGCTCTCTCTGCCTCCTCTCCAGACTGCTGATGACAGAAGGAGAAGGAGGAGGGGCCCAGGCCTGAGGAGACTGAGGCATGATCCAGCTACAAAGTGTTTATAAATAAAACTCTCTGTAGATGGATGTATGGACTGTGCTTGTAAGGAGCGTACTGGTATATGGTTCCTACTGAGGTATTAGGACTGAATATTAGGACAACAGAACTTCAGAATGTGGGGGACAAACTTAGCCTTAGCCCCAAACCTGGAAATAGTGTTGGGAGTTGGCGTGTGCTGTAGATGGCAATCCTCTCGGGAAGCTGGTAGGTTAGCGTCACCCAGCAGAGATGCATGTCGAACACAGCATTTGTCCCAGGATGGTCGCAGCTGGAATGCCCTCTGCCTCTTCCAGCTCAGTGCACTATTTATATAATAAAGCCATACTGTGATGGAAGCACACTCTGAAGTAAAGCTGAGTCTAGATGGTAGAAGCTGTCTCCTGAATGGGCAGCACAAGAATTAGGATATCATGAGCAGTGTGCCTAAGCCTTGAAAAGAAAGTACTGATTGCATGTTGTGCATAGGCTAACTAAACAAACAACTCATACCAAGAATTCCTAGAAGAATATCATGCAAGAAATGTGTGTAAAATGTCATTGCTAAAAGCAGTGCACCTAAAAGGTATAAAATATTAAATATAAAACAAGCACTTGCAATGCAATAGGTCTTGCATTCGCTTGAGTTAGAGCTATTGGCACTGTAAATTTATAACGGGACATTTCTTGCCACATAAATTGCTCAACCCTGCCTCATAATTTCATCGTTTCCTGCAATATAATTCCAGAGGCCCTGCATATAACTAAAGTACTTCCATTTACCTTCTTCCTCTATCTGCAGCAAAAAAAAAAATGTTGCCATTTAACATCCTAATTTAAATCAGCCATACTAATTCCAATTAGAATACCACTTTCACCACCCCACCATCAGAGTTGCTGACTGGCTAACAATTTCCCCAAAAAGACACAAGACAGCCACAGAGGAGAAATAAACTAGAAGGTTCACCCAAACATATCAAGAGTGTTTAAACAGTCATAGTGTAGTAAGGATGTTAAGTTGGCCTGAATTATGGTCATAATCATAATAAGGAGAGATTATTAAACATATACAATTATAATTTAAACCTTTATCAGAAATAAACGTTTGATATTAGACTGTAATTCTCAAAACAGCCCCTTGAGGGCACCATAACAAAAATATCATTTGTAAGAAAGATGGGTGGTCATTACAATCCTGGCGGACGGTGTTAAAGCTGCGGAAATACCGCAAACAGGCCGGTGGACAAAAAAAGGGAATTATGACCCTGGCGGAAACCGCCAACAAAGACAGCCACTTTAACACACCGCCCGCCACGGCGGTACAGACAAGCAGCGCGGTAGTTACCGCCAACAGACAGGCGGGAGACAATGTACCGCCCACACTATTACAACCCGCCAATCCGCCACCTTTTCCGGGGCGGATTCACCGTGGATAAAAACACGGCGGAAACAGCTTTTGCTATGGGAAAACGCTCACCTCAACATATCCCACAAGGAAGGAGGACACCATGGAGCCCGAATTACAAATCCTACCTGCCCTTGTCTTTCTGCTCCTCTACGACCAACAGCTGCGTAGGCGCCGAAGACACCGGTGAGTACTGCACCCACGACACGGGGGAGAGGGGAGGCAAAAGTTAGGGGGACACCCACCAAACACCCCCTCCCCCACCCTCGCATTTTACAACTAACACACCAATGCAGTCACACAAATCACAGTAACAACCCGCAATCCCCCTGGAAGAATGAAAACACAAAGCGAAATTCGGGCAAACATTGTAATGTGCCAATATACATGTCATACAAAAATATACAGATATATATATATATATCAAAATCACTCATATTTACATATACAATCCGAGAAGTAGTGCAGATATGTACACAACAATGTTCGTGCACCAACAGTCCAAAAAAGCATGGGCGAGGCCCACAAACTATACCTGACCACAATCGGAGAGAACACTGCCGGGGCATCAGATTGAAATACTACAGGCACCTCAGGGGGAAGGGAAGGGGGACACCTCAGCCAGATGAATGCGAAGCCAGATCCACGACGGGGCTCCATGCCCATTGATGTATCCTGGGGAGTGCAAAGCCACAGTCTCTCAAGTCTCTACAGTTGGTGGCTTGCCCACTGTGCCATCCTGGAGAGTGCAAAGCCACAGTCTCTCAAGTCTCTACAGAGGGTGGCTTGCCCACTGTGCCACCATGGGGAGTGCAAAGCCACAGTCTCTCAAGTCTCTCCAGTGGGTGGTTTGCCCACTGTGCCATCCTGGGGAGTGCCAAGCCACACTGTCTCAAGTCTCTACAGTGGGTTGTTTGCCCACTGTGCCATCCTGGGGAGTGCAAAGCCACAATCTCTCAAGTCTCTACAGCGGGTGGCTTGCCCACTGTGCCATCCTGGGGAGTGCCAAGCCACAGTCTCTCAAGTAGATGCAGTTCTCTACTGGTACTGGGTGGGATTGGTGCCCAGACTGGATGAGTCTCCCCGTGAAAGTTCATGTCCTGTCACTGTCCCAGCTGCACATGGGAGAAGGATGCCTGATGTGGCAGCCTTTTCATTCCTACACGGTGCTTGCCCTGTTCAGCGGTCTTCACCATGGCGGTCTATGGACTGTTCAGCGGTGCTTTGCCATGGCGGTCTTTGCCCTGTTCAGCGGTGCTTTGCCATGGCGGTCTATGGACTGTTCAGCGGTGCTTTGCCATGGTGGTCTTTGCCCTGTTCAGCGGTGCTTTGCCATGGCGGTCTATGGACTGTTCAGCGATGCTTTGCCATGGCGGTCTTTGGCCTGTTCAGCGGTGCTTTGCCATGGCGGTCTATGGACTGTTCAGCGGTGCTTTGCCATGGCGGTCTATGGACTGTTCAGCGGTGCTTTGCCATGGCGGTCTTTGCCCTGTTCAGCAGTCTTCACCATGGCGGTCTATGGACTGTTCAGCAGTGCTTTGCCATGGCGGTCTTTGCCCTGTTCAGCGGTGCTTTGCCATGGCAGTCTGTGGACTGTTCAGCGGTGCTTTGCCATGGCGGTCTTTGGCCTGTTCAGCGGTGCTTTGCCATGGCGGTCTTTGCCCTGTTCAGCGGTC
Organism: Pleurodeles waltl; assembly: GCF_031143425.1. Lineage (NCBI taxonomy): Eukaryota > Metazoa > Chordata > Amphibia > Caudata > Salamandridae > Pleurodeles > Pleurodeles waltl. The sequence continues at coordinate 368,845,423 of NC_090451.1, forward strand.
TTCACCATGGCGGTCTATGGACTGTTCAGCGGTGCTTAGCCATGGCGGTTCTGATACGGACATTGGTGTGTGGCATGACGATCCCTACACTGGGCATTGGTGTGTGGCATGACGATCTCTACACTGGGCATTGGTGTGTGGCATGACGATCTCTACACTGGGCATTGGTGGGTGGTCCAGTGACGATACTTGGGCCCTCCTGGGCTGTGACTCCGGCGGTGGTCTCTGGACCAGTGACGATACTTGGGCCCTCCTGGGCTGTGACTCCAGCGGTGGTCTCTGGACCAGTGACGATACTTGTGCCCTCCTGGGCTGTGACTCCGGCGGTGGTCTCCTAACCAGTGACGATGGTGCTGGCGGTTGTGTCTGGACCGCCGGAAATGATGGCGCACTTCTCCGCCGTGACACTCACAAAAGGCTGGGCAGACTTCCTCTGGACCTTCCCCACCTTTGTTGGAGTTACAGCTGACTCACCAATCCCCTTCGAACCCATGTCACTTGCTGTCCCACCAGGGGTCTTTGCACGGTCCTGTCGTCCACTCTCCAATTTTAGAGCCTTTACAGGAGGTGGACTGCCAGTGCCTTGGCTCCGGGTCCTACTGCCTGCCCTAGTGGCCGGTGCACTCCACAAGCCTTGAACACGCACCACTCGTGAGGTGGATGGATGTCGGGTGAGTGATTGCCGGCGTTTGTGTACTTTGGGAGGGGGCATCACAGACACACTGGGAGAGGACTCAGGGGACGTGTAAATGGCAGTGGAGGTGGTGAGTGCAGGTGAGCCGCTTGTGGTGCTGGGTATCCTGGTGCGATTCCTGGTGCCTGTAGATGTGGTGCATGCAGGTGTGTGTGTAGACGAGACTGGGGAGGGAGGAGGGAGAAGAGGAGGAGGGGGACACAGTGGAGACAGTGGATGTTACTGTGTCTGTATGTGGGTGAGGCTTGCGTGAGTGCCTGTGGTGTGTGTGGTGCCTATGTTTGCTTGAACTACTTGTGTGTGTTGACTTGTGTGCATGCTGGTCTGTAGGTGTGCTTGGGATGGGCTGGTGTACAGGGGATTGGGTCTGGGTGGAGGAAGTTGGAGGGGGGAGGCTGGACACAGGGACAATGGCTGCCATCAGTGCTGAGGCCAGAGATTGCAGGGTTCGCTGAAGGGCAGCCTGACCAGAGTGAATGCCCTCCAGGAATGCATTACCATGTTGCAACTCTCGTTCTACACCCTGGATGGCATTCACAATGGTAGACTGCCCAACAGTGAGTGACATGAGGAGGTCAATGACCTCCTCACTGAAGGCAGCAGGGGTGACTGGGGCAGGGCCTGAGGTGCCTGGGGCGAAGGTGAGGCCCACCCTCCTGGGTGAGCGGGCACGGGGCGAACGCTGAGGGGCTGCTGGGAGGGCGGTGCTGGTAGGGGAGGTGGCGTCTGTACCTGTAGAAGTGGGGTGCACAGATGGTGCCGCCACCACAGGGGAGCTCCCATCGGCGGACGAGTCTGTGTCGCTGGTTGGTGATCCGGTGGCCGACGTGAAGCTCCCCTCGCCCTCCGTCCCACTAGTGCATTCAGAGTCTGTGGTGTGGCCCTCAATGGCCATGTTGGATGCAGCTCCCTCGTGCTCCGGTGCCACTGTACCTCCACCTGATGATGCTGATGTACAAAAGGACAGGGAGAGCCGGAAAAGGGGGGGAGACAGAAGAAAGAGAGTTTTAGTGCATGGCATTCCGCTACCGTTGGCGGACAAGACAGACGCAGCAGCCCCCTGCATAACACCGTGCTCCTGCCCTCTGCACATGCAATTTCTGGGATATGGCCTACATGGCAATGGTGGACATCTGCGCACATGGATGCCACAGGGGCAACTATACCTCAACTTGGCACTCTGCTGAAATGGGGTTGAGTGCCACATGGCCTACATTATGGAGGGGCCTTGCCTACCGAACTCGCCCTGGCCTAGGGACACCCACAGCCCACCTCCCCCACCCAGACACCTCCACTGCACGCAAAGTCCGCAGAATGAGGTTGTACTCACCCCCTTGTGTCTGCTTTGATGTCCTCAAGCGCCCATCCAACTCCGGGTAGGCCACCGCCAGGATCCGGAACATCAGGGGGGTCATGGTGCGACGGGCACCCCTCCCACGTTGGGAGCCCATCCCCAGCTGAGCCTCTGCCGTCTTCTTGCTGCAGCGACGAATGTCCTCCCATATCTTCCGGCAGTGGGTGCCCCCTCTCTGGTGGGCCCCCAGGGTCCGGACCTCCTTGGCGATGGCACGCCAAATGTCCCTCTTCTGGTGGGCGCTGACCTACATGACATGCACAAGGGAAGAGGTACAGCATTACCAACTGCACCGCCGTTGTGAGTGGCCCCCTCCCTACTCGGGCCATGTGGCCCATTCATTCCCATGCATTAATGTTCTTAGAACTCTGCCCCCTTCCCTCTTCCACCCAGCCCTCTCCACCCAGGCCTAGCCCATACAACGTGCTCCCTGTGTACTAACCTGTTGGTCTGAAGGACCGTAGAGTAGCGTGTCCTGGGGGAGGACCCCATCCACAAGTTTCTCCAACTCCTGTGCAGTGAAGGCAGGGGCCCTTTCCCCAGACGCAGCAGCCATCGTCGCTTCCAGACTGAGATCACAGCAGCACTAGCAGTGTAGGTCCTCTCCTGTCAAAGGTCAGGTATCTAGTCATTGAACAGATAGAAAATGGTGGTGACGTCCGCGGCAGTGCGCATCATCACCGCCGGCGCACCTGTTCATTGGCTCCTGGGACCCATAGGGTCCAATGTTAACCAATGCAGAATTGCGCCGTGGTCTACCACCGCCTACCGCGACGGTGTGCAACACCAGCGCAGTTACCCCACAATCCCACTGTCCCAGTTTAGAGGTCAGGCAGCAGCCATTTCAGGGGCCCACATGGCTTCATTTACTACTGCGTCACACATAGCTAGGCCTACACTCAACACACATACAGGAAGGGTTTTGTGTCTGGTGAAGTCTTGTGTGTAACTGTGGGTACATACCTGGAGGAATAGTGACTGGTTCTTCGCTGTTGTCCTTCGTAGGCACCGTCAGCTGGGACATATGAGAAGATGGCAGAATCCTCCAGTGTACCTACCGCTGGTGGACCTGTTGACAATGGAAGAAAGACATGTCATCGTCACCTACCGGTTTGACTGTGCCACTATCCAGGAACTATGGGGGTGATTCTGATGTTGGCGGGCGGCGGGAGCCGCCCGCCAAGCGGGAACCGCCAGAAGACCGTACCGCGGTCGAAAGACCGTACCGCGGTCGAAAGACCGCGGCGGTCATTCTGGGTTTCCCACTGGGCTGGCGGGCGACCGCCAAAAGGCCGCCCGCCAGCCCAGTAGGAAACAGCCTTCCCACAAGGACGCCGGCTCAGGATTGAGCCGGCGGAGTGGGAAGGTGCGACGGGTGCAGTGGCACCCGTCACGTATTTCAGTGTCTGCAAAGCAGACACTGAAATACAAGGTGGGGCCCTCTTACGGGGGCCCCTGCAGTGCCCATGCCATTGGCATGGGCACTGCAGGGGCCCCCAGGGGCCCCGCGGCACCCCCTACCGCCATCCTGTTCCTGGCGGGAGACCCGCCAGGAACAGGATGGCGGTAGGGGGTGTCAGAATCCCCATGGCGGCGGAGCGCGCTCCGCCGCCATGGAGGATTCTCAAGGGCAGCGGAAAGTCGGCGGTACACCGCCGACTTTCCGTTTCTGGCCGCGGCTGAACCGCTGCGGTCAGAATGCCCAGCGGTGCACCGCCAGCCTGTTGGCGGTGCTACCGCGGTCATTCGCCCTGGCGGTTTTTACCGCCAGGGTTAGAATGACCCCCCTATGTACCCAGTTGGAGCCAGACCTGATGTCACCGATCCGCTATCCCATTGGAATCCCCCCTGACGTGCAGGTGCTGTCAGTGTTCCATTTCCTTGCAAGTGGGTCTTTTCAGACAACTGTGACCATGGCATCCGGGATGTCCCAGCCTATGTTTTCCAACGTCTTGTCCAGAGTGTTGTCTGCCCTGCTGAAACACGTAAGGAGATACATAATTTTCCCTAAGGTTGAGGATTTACCTACAGTGAAAGGTGACTTCTATGCCCTTGGACATATCCCCAAAGTCATAGGTGCCATTGATGGGACCCATGTAGCTCTGGTCCCCCCCCCCCAGGAGTGAACAGGTGTACAGGAACAGGAAGAGTTATAATTCCATGAATGTCCAGACGGTCTGTTTGGCAGACCAGTACATCTTGCAGGTAAATGCTATGTTCCCTGGCTCAGTGCATGACTCCTACATCCTGCAGAATAGCAGCATCCCTGATATGATGGGTCAACTCCAGAGGCACCGTGTATGGCTATTGGGGGACTCTGGGTACCCCAACCTTTCCTGGCTATTGACCCCAGTGAGGAATCCCAGGACCAGGGCAGAGGAACAGTACAATGATGCCCATGGGCGGACTAGGAGGGTTATCGAACGCACCTTCGGCCTCCTTAAGGCCAGGTTCAGGTGCCTCCATATGATAGGTGCATCCCTATTCTACTCACCGAAGAAGGTGTGCGACATCATCGTCGCCTGCTCCATGCTCCATAATTTGGCATTGCGAGGCCAGGTGCCTTTTCTGCAGGAGGATGATCCCGATGACGGTGTTGTAGCAGCTGTGGAGTCTGTGGAGCCTGTGGACAGTGATGAGGATGAAGCTGAGGAAGAAGAAAACGACAACAGGGAGTCAGTCATACAGCAATATTTCCAGTGACACACAGGTGAGAACATTTTCTGGTTTAACATTACAATAACTTTCACACGTCTACCTCTATCCTGTACCTCCATTTCTATCACTATTTGTTAATTGAGTTGTACCCTTCCATTTCAGTTTCACAAGTGTGGTAACCTACGTGTCAACTGCTTGCATCCTTCAAGGGCTTGTGATGTGTGACATAGGTATGTTAGCCTTACAATGGGTAACCCATTATGACACTGTAATTGATAATACAAAGTACCAAATCATAGACTGACTCCAGATTTTTTGGTGTTTCAAGGGTGTTTATTTAAGTGCTCAAAAAATTAACGGGGTTGTAAAATGGTGATGGGGGATGGGGGAGGAATGTCCATGGCAGAGTCCAGTCTATTAGTCTCACAGGTGCACTGCTCATCTGGGCATAGGAAGTGGAGCTGGGGCAGTTCGAATATGGACAGGGTAACAAAGTGGGACAGTGGGAGGACAATCAGGGTGGTCTTATTTCCTGGCGGGGGTCTTGCCATCTTGCTCTGTCCTGTTCCTGGATCTCAGAGACCGCTTGCGTGGTGGTTGTCCGTCTGCAGGGGGTGGGGTGCTGGTGTGGTGGTCCTGTGGCGGGGCGTCCTGTCCACTAGCACCGGCAGAGGTGGTGGGCAGTTCATCGTCCTGGCTAGTGTCAGGGGCCCCTTGGAGTGCCACGGTGTCCCTCAATGTCTTTTGAATGTCCTTCAGCACCCCTACGATGGTGCCCAGGGCGGAGCCAATGGTCCTGAGCTCCTCCCTGAACCCCAAATACTGCTCCTCCTGCAGAAGCAGGGTCTCCTGCAACTTGTCCAGGACCGTCGCCATTGTCTCCTGGGAGTGGTGGTAAGCTCCCATGATGGAGGAGAGGGCCTCGTGGAGAGTTGGTTCCCTTGGCCTGTCCTCCCTCTGTCACACAGCAGCACTCCCAGTTCCCCGGTGTTCCTGTGCCTCCGTCCCCTGGACTGTGTGCCCACTACCACTGCCCCCAGGTCCCTGTTGTTGTTGGGGTGGTGGGTTACCCTGGGTGCCCTGTAGTGGTGGACACACCGCTGATTGACCTGTCCTGGGTAGGGAGGTTTGGGCCCGCTGGGTGGGTGCTGTGCTGGTGTTACCAGAGAATGGAAGGTCGGTGTTGGGCTGTGGCTGGGCAAGGGGAACCGACTGTCCTGAGGCCCACAATGGTCCGGGCTGGACATCAAGATCCAGTAGGGCAGAGCTGCTCTCGTCACTGTGGGCCTCTTCTGGGGGTGGAGTGGTGTTGTCTGGACCCTCTGGTGTGGTGACGGTCCTTCGGGTTCCTGCAGGTGTATAAGAACATGATTATTGCACATGTGTGTGTAATGGTGTGCAATGGGTGGCTCACCGTGTACCCCAGTGCAAGCATTCCTGTGTGGGGGGCTTGTGTGATGATGGTTGGGGGGGTGTTCTGGGTATGTGCAGTGAGCATGCGGTAATGAGTGGTGACCATGCTTAGTTGTGTCATGCAGGGCTTGGTGTTGGGATGGGTGGTTTGTGATAGATGGCCATATGTGAGGAGTTGGAATGATGGGGGTGAGGGGGGGGGTATGTGATAGCATGCAGGTAGGGTGGGGGAGGTGATAGTTAAGATTTGACTTACCAGTGTCCCATCCTCCAGCGACTCCTCCGAGGCCCTCAGGATGCAAGATGGTTAAGACTTGCTCCTCCCATGTTGTTAGTTGTGGGGGAGGAGGTGGGGGTCCGCCGCCAGTCCGCTGCACCGCGATGTTGTGCCTGGAGACCGTGGAACGCACCTTCCCCCGTAGGTCATTCCACCTCTTCCTGATGTCCTCCCTATTTCTTGGGTGCTGTCCCACGGCGTTCACCCTGTCCACTATTCTGCACCATACCTCCATCTTCCTGTCTATTGATGTGTGCTGTACCTGTGAGCCAAATAGCGGTGGCTCTACCCGGACGATTTCCTCCACCGTGACACTGAGCTCCTCCTCAGAGAAGCGGGGTGTTTTTGGCGTGACATGGGGTGGTGTGGAGTGGTGTATGTGGTGATGAGTGTGGTGAGTGTAGTGGTATGTGGTGTTTTGTGCGTGGATGTTGTGTGGGTAATGTTGTGGTGTGCCTCTGTGTGATGGGGTTGTCAATTGCTGTGCTGTCTCTCTCGCCTTCTCTCAGAATATTTGGTCGTAGGGGTTTGTGGGTGATGTGGGTGTGTGTTTTATATTGTGTTGGGTGTGTGTGAGTGTTATTTGTATGTGTATCAGGTGTGTGTATTTGGAATTGTCCAATGTGGCGGTGTTTTGTAGATGTGTGTGTATTTTGAGCGCTGTGGTGTGTACCGCCAATGGAATACCGCGGTTGAATGACCGCCGCGTGGATTCGTGGGTCGTAATAGCATGGGCGTGTTTCTGTTGGCGTGGAGGTGGAGGATTTGTTTCCGCATGTTTATCGCTGACCTTTGGTGTGGCGGTGTTGTGTGGGTGTCTGAATTTCGGTGGATTCCGTGATGTGTGTCATAATAGCTTTGGCGGTCTACCGCGTCAGCGGTGGTGTATTGGCGGTCTTCTGCACGGCGGTAAGCGCCTTTTACCGACAATGTTGTAGCCCCCAGAGAGCATAACCCAATGAAAAAAACTGAAGAAAGTAATGCAAAGTAATCACATATTTAGCCCATATAGGGCGGTTTTAGGGCTATCAGGCCTACTGCAATGATATTATAAACAAGGCCTCTAAAACACAACTCCTCCCATCTGTAAAACAAACATTCTAGCCATGAGAAAGCTTAAAAGAAGCTGAATAGTGGGAGAGATTATTATTTTGGAGTCCCCATTAACATAGGCCCTAATTTTGAAAATGGCAGTAAATGCCGCCTACCGCCGCTGCAACGGCAGTCAAAAGACCGTCACCGCGGTTAACAGCAGTATGCCAAATAATGACCACAGCCCGATTTCCACCACAAGAAAGGCGGAAATCCGGCTGTGGTTATGCTGGCAGATGGCGTTAAAGTGATGCTGCTACCAGGAGCAGCGCCACGTCAGGAGACTGCTGCCAGCAGTTTTATGAAAGGTAATACAGCCAGGCAGTGTTCTCCTGCGGGTGCTGCTGGCAGTAGCAGTGCCCCATCCCCTCCCCTGCCAGAAGAACCCCTGGATTTAGGTAAGTTGGGTCTGTAACAGGGGAGGGGGGTGGAGGGTGTTGTGTGTGTGTTTGGAGGTGTGTGCATGAATGTGTGAGTGTATGCGTGACTACAAATTTATGTGTAGTGTCCTTTGTGCGCATGTATGCATGTGTAAGTATGCGTGTATGAATGGATATGTGAATGTGTGTCTGCGTGTCAGTGTGAATGTGGTACAGATTTGTGCATGAATGAATGGATGGATTGAAGGAAAATACCATCTTGCCTGGCATGTTACCCCCATTTTTACTGTTTGTTTTTGCCTGTGTCACTGGGATCCTGCTATCCAGGACCCCAGTGCTCCTAAAGTATGCCCTGTATGTGTTCCCTGTGTGGTGCCTAGCTGTATCACTGAGGTTCTGCTAACCAGAATCTCAGTGTTTATGCTCTCTCTGCTTTTAAAATTGTCACTGCAGGCTAGTGACTCATTTTACCAATTCTGATTGGCACACTGGAACATCCATATAATTCCCTAGTATATGGTACCTAGGTACCCAGGGAATTGGGGTTCCAGGAGATCCCTATGGGCTGCAGCATTTCTTTTGCCACCCATAGGGAGCTCAGACAATTCTTACACAAGACTGCCACTGCAGCCTGAGTGAAATAACATCCACGTTATTTCACAGCCACTTTACACTGCACTTAAGTAACTTATAAGTCACCTATATGTCTAACCCTCACTTAGTGAAGGTTAGGTGCAGAGTTACTTAGTGTGTGGGCACCCTGGCACTAGCCAAGGTGCCTCCACATTGTTCAGGGCAATTTCCCTGGACTTTGTGAGTGCGGGGACACCATTACACGTGTGCACTACATATAGGTCAACACCTATATGTAGCATCACAATGGTAACTCCGAACATGGCCATGTAACATGTCTAGGTATTGGGGGAACAATTCCATGCATCCCCGGGTCTCCAGCATAGAGCCCGGGTACTGCTAAACTAACTTTCCGGGGTTTTCTCTGCAGCTTCCGCTGCTGCCAACCCTAATGATATTAGAAATGAGGCCCTTAAAACACAAGCTATTCCCAGCTGTAAAACAAACATTCCAGCCATGAGAAAGCTTTTTAAAAAAAAAAAAAAAACTGAATGGTGGGAGGGATTATTATTTTGGGGTCCCCACTAACCTAGTGTGGGGACCCAGAGCTGGCAACACAAAACAGAAGGAGTGCATCGTGCTGAACGTTTTGGCGGTGGTCCCATTGTCCTACGACCACCACACGGTGAGTTACGGGCAAAAATGTTTTGTAAAAGTAATTCCCTGCAAAGCATTATATGGCAAGTTTCACGAGTGCAGTGAATATTGTAATATCTGCTCTCCCGCTGTGCCAGGAAAACCCTTAACTTTGAGGATTTCTGTTTTATGTATTATCTATTATTACAAGTGTTCTAAGGAGAGTGCCACAAGAAATGACTAATTAGGTAACTGAAAAATGTGACCAGCGCTTCAATACTTCCGATCAAGTGCACACTGTTGTGCTTGCTCGTGTTGTGAGTGCCATGCAGCACAAAAGGAAGAGACAAAAAAAATAGTTTGCCACTCTGAATTATATTGCCAATCGTGCAATTATCCATGTAACAAGGGCAAGGCGTGACAAAAATAGTCTCAAGGAAGAACAAACGTAATACAATTACCAATTACGTAAATTGATTTTTGAAAGGCAAGCCCACAAACAAGTGAAAGTGAGGGGTGTAGTTAAAAGCCCACAATACTTGCAACAGGTCAAAGTGCTTGCGTGCTTGACCTAATGAAGCCACAAACAGGGGGAACCAACTCAGGTCCAAAAGGTTTTCACACAGTAGTTGACTTACGGTTACCTCACACAGGCACTATCAATTTTATTTAGCATACATACTGCGCATGCATTAGGCAGCACATTATGGCCCTCATTACAACTTTCGCAGCCTTTCACAAAGAACGCCGAAGCTCCCTATTATGACTTTTCCGCTGGGCCAGCGGAAATTCTGGCAGTGAAATGAGCGATGGGGCTGTGCCTGGGGTCCCCTGCATTTCCCATGCCAAGTGCAGGGGCCCCTAGGGGCACCCCGAGTCCCCCTTACCACCAGCCTTTCCATGGCAGTGGTTACCGCCGTGGACAGGCTGGCGGTTGGGGACAAGCACTGCTGCCCTGGGGATTTGGTATGTTGGAGGGGCCGGCGGTATGGGCGTGGCTATTGCGCCATGGTCATAATAGCTGGAGAAACACCGCCAGCCTGTTGGCGGTGTTACCGCCAGCCTCCAGGGTCATAATGAGGCCCTATATCTCCTAAAATAGGGCTGTCAGTGCGCACATCAGAGCATCCCTGAAGCCAATGAAAAGCCACACAGTGCAGCAGGCGCAGTATCCCCAGCACTAGCCAAGCTCTTTTAGGTCCAGGCTTTCAGTCTGACAGGTATTGAGGTGGGCCTTCCCATTTTCAATCCTGCCCTTGCTGCTTTGTCTGGCTCATATTTGGGAATCATGATTTGCTAATGCCAGTTCCCTGCACCAGAGTCCTGCATTGCTGCTGCCGTAGAGCCTCCGAGTTGCCAATGTTGCCAGCTAAGTAAGCAAAGTAAGTAAAACAAAAATGTTATTTCTCTATGCATGTGTGTTTGTGAGTGACTGGACATGAATGGGATTGAGTGAAATTGTGTGTGTATGTGTTTGAGAGTGTCAATGAGAGTGAAAGAGAATTTGGGAGTGGGTTTGTATTGGTCAAAGTGAGTATGAGGGAGTGAGTGAAAGACTATGACTGTGTAAGAACAAGTGATTGATTGGAATTTGGGGGAGGGAGTGGGAGTGAGTCGTGGTTGTAGCTATCAATGGCGCATAAGGTGCAGTTGCACCAGGGCCCAGAGTTAGTGAGTGTAATTGTGTTAGTGAATGGGAATGAGTACGTATGTGTGAATGAGTATGAGAGGGAATGAGCAAGTGAGAAGATGTGCGTTAGAATGACTGAGGGGAAAGAGACTACGGGCCTGATTTAGAAAGTGGCGGAGGGGAATACTCCATCACAAACCTGACAGATATCCCTTCTGTTGTATTACAATGTCATTGTATTTTATGGGGATTGTAATTCGGTGGACAGGATATCCGTCACATTTGTGATAGAGTATTCCATCGCCCAACTTCTAAATCAGGCCCTAAGGCCCATATTTCCAGAACTTTCACTGAGCGCAACACAGCACCCAGCTGCATCGCACGAGAGAGACAGAGCAGGAAAGCACTATATTCATATATTGACATATTTACAAAGATATGGCACTATCCTGCTCTCTCTCTAGTACTTGCGCACAATTAGGCTGCCAAGTGCCACCCACACACCTTTGCGCCATAGTGCAATGGTGTCTATGCGAGTCTAGCATAGGTTTTGTACTGGAAGGGTGCCCTTCTGGTACAAAATATTAAGCTTTGACTAATTTTAAAACTTTCCCTACTTAGGATGTGTGCTGTACAGTGCAGTACACATGCAAAGTGGGAAAAAGTTAGGAGAAATAAAAGCATTTCTACTTTTTAGCACCAGCTTTTAAGTGCTGTTTTTTTTAGCACAAAACACTGTCTACTATTGTTTCTAGATAGAGATTTGTGTAAAAAAACCTGGGTCGGTGCATGGGAATGCCATGTCCTACCCATGACACACCCCTCTGATGTAGAGTAACGCAAAGAGGCACTGCTTTGTATTACTTTCAGGCAACTTTCCAGTGCAAAACAGGTTTTGCGCTGAAAAGTAAATAAAAAAAAACAACATTTTGAGCAGGATTGTGTCACTTTTGGGATGTAAACCCACACAAACTATTTTTTAATCTGGGTCTAAATGTGAGATGTAGTGAGTATGAGTGAGGAAAATAAAAAAAAAATGGGGTGACCTTCTGCATGGTATTACACCACACCACTTTCAAAGATCATCAACCACCACGGATGCTAAAACGAACTTATGAGATGTGGCCTAACGACCTGAACTGCTGACTCTCAAATTGGGGAGCAAGGTTTGAATTACAGTGTCAAATCAACATCCTGGGCAAAACACTTAGGCCCTCATTACAACCTTGGCAGTTGGCGTAAAAGCAGTGGTAATACCGCCAACAGGCCGGCGGTAAAAAAAAAGGTCCAACAACATTACATTTACACCCCGTAACCCCCTGGAAGAACGCAAGGACAGAAGGAATGGAGTCAAATCAGTGATATTTTGGAAATAGGCAGATATACTATAGATTTTGAAAAACAGTATTTACACAAATATACAATATGTACAGAAGTCCATACATTGTCCTTCACAAATGTTCGTGGGCCACTGGGGAAAAAATCATGCGCCAAGCCCACACTTGACTCCTGCCTCAATACGGAGAGAACACTGCAGGGGCATGAGATCAAAAACACACAGGCACCTCAGGGGGATGGGGAAGGGGGGCACCTCAGTCGGAAGATGGTACAATGCCACTGCGCCTCAAGGGGGCTCCGTGCCCACAGCGATGTTTCTGAGGAGTGCAAGGCCACAGTCTCGCAAGTGGGTGGTTTGCCCACTGCTTGCTCCTGGGGAGTGCAAAGCCACAGTATCTCAAGTCCCTCAAATGGGTGGTTTGCCCACTGCTTGCTCCTGGGGAGTGCAAAGCCACAGTCTCTCAAGTGGATAGCTTCTTCCACTGGTTCTGGAAGGGGCTTGATGCCCAGTCTGCTTCATCCTGCCGAGGATACGGTGAGTGGATGCCTTAATCCACTGGTTCTGGAGGGGGCTTGGTGCCCAGAGTGCTTCATCCTGCCAAGGATAGGGTGAGTGGATGCATATCTCCACTGGTTCTGGAGGGGGCTTGGTGCCCAGAGTGCTTCATCCTGCCAAGGATAGGGTGAGTGGATGCCTTAATCCACTGGTTCTGGAGAGGGCTTGGTGCCCAGAGTGCTTCATCCTGCCAAGGATAGGGTGAGTGGATGCATACCTCCACTGGTTCTGGAGGGGGCTTTGTGCCCAGTGTGCTTCATCCTGCCAAGGATTGGGTGGGTGTATGCATATCTCCACGGGTTCTGGAGGGGGCTTGGTGTTCAGTGATGCAGTATTTGGGGTGTGCCAGTACACATTCCCTCACATGATTTGCAGGGAACAGGTAGCATGATAGTTCATGTAGGCAGAGCTTGACTCCATCCTGCGCCGGCTAAGGCTGCTAAGTGTTGGTAGTGCCAGTGCTGGTGGGGGTGCTGACAGTGGTGGTGGTAGGCTCCAGCCCATCTCCTGCAACCTCAGACGGCCGCCCACTGGGGTCGCTGCTGCTGGTAGTGGTCCTACTGTCAGCGGTGCAGGTGGCGGTGCTTGCGGCGGGGCTGCTGGCGGTGCTGGCTCTGGTGCATGTGCCGGTGCTGCTAGTGGTGGTGGGAGGCTCCAGTCCTTCTCCTGCAGCCTCGGACGCTGCCCACTGAGGATGCTGCTGCTGACAGTAGTTGTGACAGCAGCGGTTCAGGTGGCGGTGAGGGGTGCTACACGTGGTGCAAGTGGCGGGGCTGGCAGTTCTGCTGGTGGGCACCAGGGCTTCACCTGCATCCTCCGTCAGCTGAAGTGCCTTGCCTACGATTTTCATTCCCTTCCTCACCTTGGCAGATGCTGTTGTGCCCTTGGCTCTGTCGGCTGGAGGTGTGGAAGAGGCCTTGCCGGGTGGGTCGTGCTCCTTGCTCTTGCTGCATGCTGGCCCCTTCTTCACTTTGGCCGGTGGCGGAATGGTTTGATCCTTTGCAGGGGTTGGTGGTACACTGGCTTTCCCAACGGGGGCCCCCTTTGAGCCTCTGGGAGTTGCAGGTTCCACATTGGACTGCGACTTGGTGGCTGAGGTGCTGGGCTTGGTTCTGGACACCCTGGCCCAAGGGGAATCACGGGGGAGGGGTAGGGAACAGGTCAAAGTTTGCCAGGAAAAGTTTTTTAGACACACTGGGGTGGGAAGAGGGAGAGGGTTTGGGAGTGGAGGAAGAGGGAGTAGTTGTAGGAGGTGTCTGTCTGCTGAGTTTGGGTGAAGGTGCATGGGCTGGATGCTGTTGTGAGGTGGATGGCTGATGGATGGGTGGGTGCTTGCGTTTGTGTACTTTGGGAGCAGGGGTCACAGACACACTGGGAGAGGGCACAGGGGACGTGTGCATGGTTGTGGGGGTGGTGACTGCTCGTGAGGGGTGTGTTGTGATGGGTGTGCTGGTGATGGAGGTAGTGGATGAGGATGTAGTGCATGCAGGTGTGAGTGGAGACGCTACTGGGAGGGAGGTGGACGAGGAGGAGGAGGAGGGGGACACAGTGGAGGCAGTGGATGTTGGTGTGTCTGCATGAGTATGGTGCTTGTGTCAGTGCCTGTGAGATGAAGTGCGGTGCTTGTGTTTGCCTGAGCCACTTTTGTGTGTTGATTTGGGTGATTGCTGGTCTGAAGGTGTGCTTGGGATAGGCTGGGGTTGAGGAGATTGGAACTGGGTAGAGGAAGTTGGAGGGGGGAGGCTAGACACAGGGACAATGGCTGCCATCAGTGCTGAGGCCAGAGCCTGGAATGCTCTCTGTTGGGCTGCCACGCCAGAGTGAATGTCCTCCAGGTATGCATTTGTTCAATGCAAATGCCTCTAAACACCCTGGATGGCATTCAGAATGGTTGACTGCCCAACAGTGAGGGATCTCAGGAGGTCAATAGCCTCCTCACTGAGGGCAGCAGGGCTGACTGGGGCAGGGCCTGAGGTGTCTGGGGCGAAGGAGATGCCCACCCTCCTGGGTGAGCGGGCACGGGAAACGCACTGAGGAGATGCTGGGAGGGCGGTGCTGGTATGTGGGATGGTGGCTGTACCTGTTGATGGGGTGGGCACATAGGTGTCCGCCACCACCAGGAAGCTTCCATTGGAGGAGGAGTCACTGTCTGTGGTCTCCCCTCCTGTCCCCGTCGTGGTGCTCCCCTCACCCTCCGTCCCACTGGTGCCCTCACCCCCGGTGGATTCAGCCTCCAGGCCCATGTGGGATGCAGCTCCCTCCGCCGCTGGTGCCCTGCTCCTCTGCCAGATGATGCTAATGCACATAAGGACGGTGACAAAACAAAAAGGTGGGGGGAAGAGAGAGGATACACTTGGTCAATGCCAGCAATACCACTACTATTGGCATACACAACCCACAAGGAGCAGCCCTATGCACTATGCCATGCCCAACCAGTTACTGAGATAGTCACCAGCCCATGGGATACAATGCCTAACGCCATCAGCTGCACACCAGAAAACCTAAAGGACCCTGCCCAGTAGTAGATGCCCACTAACACTATTGGGGTAGGTGTGCTTCAGAGTCTGCCCAACAAGTGACCTACCCTCCCATCTTTGTACTGGCCTTGTGGCACCCATAGCCACCACCCAGGTATCCCTTAACGCGCGCACTACAGAAGTCAGACTCTGTACTCCCCCCTTGTGGCTGCTGTAATGCCTTCAAGCGCCCATCTAACTCCGGATAGGCCACCGCCAGGATGCAGAACATCAGGGGGGTCATGGTGCGACGGGCACCCCTTCCTCGTTGGGAGGCCAGCCTCAGCTGGGTCTCCGCCATCTTCTTTGCACAGCGGCGCAGGACCTCCCACCTCTTGCAGCAGTGGGTGCTCTGCCTGTGAAAGACCCTCAGGGTCTGCACCTCCTTGGTGATGGCATGGCAAATACCCTTTTTCTGGTGGGCACTGACCTGCAGGGAAAAAACAGCAGAAAAGGGAATTAATCACCCGTCCGGACCGTCACACTCATGGCCCACAAGATCCCTCACATCCCCTGATGCACATACATTGACCACCTTACATGCAGGACTTTGGCCAGGACGCCTCTGCCCCCCCACATGTGGCTTACACACACAGCACTCCAGACATTCATGGCCCACGCATCATGCTCACAGTGTACTCACCGGTTTGTCTGGAGGATCGTAGAGTAACGTGTACTGGGGTAGGACCCCATCTACCAGTTTGTCCAACTCCTCAGCAGTGAAGGCAGGGGCCCTTTCCCCAGACACGAGCCATTTTCGCTTCCAGACACAGGTCACAGCAGCACTTGCAGTGTAGGTCCTCTCCTGTTGATGGGCAGGTAGCAAGTGAGTGGATAGATAGAAAATGGCGGTCACGTCCGCGGCAGTCCATACCGTCACCGCAGGTGTACATTGCCAATGGCCCCTGGAACCCATAGGGCCCAATGATAACCAATGCGAAGTTGCGTGGCGGTCATCGACCACCTACCTGGATGGTGCACAATGCCAGCGCAATTACCTAATTTCCATTTGTCACTCCTCACAGGTCAGGCATCTGCCATTTCAGGGGGCCACAAGGCCTGGCACTTAACTGCGTCACAGCAGACATTGGCACAGCAACTGATTTTCGGATTCACATTTTGTTTCTGTAAAGTAAATAAATCAGCATTAGTGCAATAGATGTGGGAATAAGACCCTCTGCTCATCCTTCTCTTCCATAGGCTTCAACCGCTGAGGCAGATAATGAGATGGTGGCATCCTCCGGTGTACAGACACCTGGTGGACCTTGCAACAATGGAGGACAGAGACATTATCATTACCTACAGACTTGATCGTGCCACAATCCAGTAACTGTGTGCCCAATTGGAGCCAGACCTGATGTCAGCAATCCGGCAGCCCACTGGTATCCCCCCTCTAGTGCAAGTCCTGTCAGTGCTCCATTTCCTGGCAAGTGGTTCCTTCCAAACAGTGGCCATGGCATAAGGGATGTCTCAGCCAATGTTCTCTAATGTGTTGACCAGAGTGTTGTCAGCCCTGCTGAAAGACATGTGCAGCTACATTGTGGTCCCCCAGGTGGAGGATTTGGCCACAGTGAATGCTGACCTTTATACCTTGGGACATATCCCCGACATCATAGGTGCCATTGATGGTACATGTGGCATTTGTCCCCCCACCTGCAGAATTGAGCAAGTTTTCAGGAATAGGAAAAGCTATTTATAGCTCTAAGAATGTGCAGATGGTGTGTTTGGTGGGCCAGTACATCTCCCATGTGAATGCCAAATACCCTCTGTGCATGGTGCCTTTATCTTGAGGAATAGCAGCATCCCATATGTGATGGGCCAACTCCAGAGGCACCGGGTGGATAATAGGTGAGCCCAAGGTCCCCCCCCTGTATATATTGGTGTATGGGTATGGGGTTGCTCCTAAGGGTGGGTGTGTGTCTAACAGGTATCCCTCGATCTTTGCAGGTGACCCCAACCTCTCATGGCTACTGACCCCTGTGAGGAATCCTAGGACAAGAGCAGAGGAACGTTACAATGAGGCACATGGGAGTACAAGGAGGATTATTGAAATGACCTTCGGCCTCTTGAAGGCCAGGTTCCGGTGCCTCCATCTGACAGGTGGAGCCCTGTACTACTCACCCAAGAAGGGGTGCCAGATCATCGTTGTATGTTGTATGTTGCACAACCTGGCCTTGAGACGCCAAGTGGCTTTTCTGCAGGAGAATGAGCCTGGAGATGGTCTTGTGGCAGCAGTGGAGCTTGTGGACAGTGACGAAGAGGAGGCAGAGAAAGAAGATGTTGACAACAGGAGCAACATAATTCAGCAATACTCCCAGTGACACACAGGTAAGACATTGTGCATTCTATTTACATTTCAGTTATCTGTTCGACATTGTACAAGGCAGCCTCTTACTCTATGTCTCTGGCCACTGACTGTACACTTTGCATCTCTATTTTCAGATCCCTGTGCCACACTCTGGCTCCTGCTATGTGTACTGCTGCCCATCCAAAGGACATTATAAAGTATATTTCAATGTACATTTGAGTTGCTATTCTTTGATTATGTTTTACAAATACATTTGTGAATCATTTGACATACTTCAGATTTGTATCTGTTCCAAGGGTGTTTATTTAGGTGCTCTTAAGTAGAGGGGGATGTGCAATGGGCTGGGGTGATGGTGGAGGAAGGTCCAGTTAGAGTCCAGTCTCTTTGTATCACAAGTGCATTGTCCAAGGTGGCATGGGAAGTGGAGCAATGGCAGTTCAAGGTGCACAGGGTGACAGAGTGGGACAGAAGGGTGACAATCATAAGAGTCTTATTTCCTGGCGGGTGTCTTGGCAATGTTCTCTGGCTTCTGCCTGGATCGCAGGGACCGTTTGCGGGGTGGTTCTCCTTCTGCAGGGAGTGGGGTGCTGGTGGCCTGTTTCTGTGGCGGTGCCTCCTGTCCATTAGCGCCGGTGTAGGTGGAAGACTGTTCATTGGTTTGGCTAGTGTCAGGGGCCCGTTGTTGTGCCACTGTCTCCCTTAAGGTCTTAGTCATGTCAGCCAGCACCCCTGCAATGGTAACCAGGATGGTGTAGATGTTTGTAAGGTCATCCCTGATCGCCAGGTACTGTCCCTCATGCAGCCACTGGGTCTTCTTCAGCTTGGCCAGTATCTTGCCCATGGTCTCCTGTGAATGGTGGTATGCCCCCAGGATGTTGGAGAGTGCCTCGTGGAGAGTGGGTTCCCAGGGCCTGTCCTCCCCCTGTTGCACAGCAGTCCTCCCACCTTCCCTGTTGTCCTGTGCATCTGTCCCCTGAACCGTATGCCCACTGACCCCAGATCCCTGATCGTCCTGTGTTTGTGGGGTTGCCTGGGCTCCCTGTATTGGTGGACACACTGCTGATTGATGTATCCTGGGGACAGAGGTATAGGCCCGCTGGGTGGTGCTGTGCTGGTGTTTCCTGAGGGGGGAGGCTCTGTGGTGGTTTGTGACTGATGGGCCAGGTTGGTCATCCTGATCCAGGTTTGCGGAACTGCTGTCGTCACTGTGGGCCTCTTCAGGGGTGGGGGCGAACTGGATGTAGCTGGCACCTCCTCTCCGGTGTCATTGAGTAGGGGTCCTGTGGGGATGGAAATGCATTGTTAATGTATTTACGTGTGCCATCTAGTGCATGGGTGTGTTTCCCTATATGGCTGTGATTGCCCTATCAGCTTGGCCGTGTTCGTGGTGGTTTTGTGGGCTGGGTGAGTCTCTGATGGGCATGCTGTGGTGATGGGTGTCCATGCATTGGTGTAACATTCAGAGCTTGGTTTTGTGATGGGTGGGTTGTGATAGTGGGGTATATGTGAGGTGGTGGGGTGATGGGGGTGAGGGTAGGAGTAGAAGTTTGTGATGGCATACAGATAGGGTGGGGGTGATAAAGTAGTAAAGATTTGACTTATCAGAGTCCAGTCCTCCTGCTTCTCCTGCCAGGCCCTCAGGATCCATGATTGCCAAGACCTGCTCCTCCCATGTTGTTAGTTGTGGGGGGGGGAGGCGCCAGTCCTCCGTACAGCTACCTGGTGTCCAGCAGCCATAGAACGCACCTTCCCCGTAGGTCATTCCACCTCTTCCTGATGTTATCCCTTGTTCTTGGGTGCTGTCCCACGGCGTTGACCCTGTCCACGATTCTCCGCCACAGCTCCATCTTCCTCACAATGGACGTCTGCAGCACCTGTGATCCAAATAGCTATGGCTCTACACGGATGATTTCCTCCACCATGACCCTTAGCTTCTCCTCTGGAAACCTGGGGTGTCTTTGGGGTGCCATGGTTGTGGTGTGAGTATATGTGTGAGGGTGTGTGGGGTGATATATTGGGGTGTGTGGTGTGAGGTGTGTGTATGGTGTATGGGTGATGGTGTGCTGTGCCTCTGATTGAGTGGGTGCTCCTGTGTTGTGTCTCTCTCAGTTGGCAATATTTCTTTAGTAGTGCAAGGGGTTGTGGGTTATGTGGGTGTGTGTTTTATAGTGGATTGGGTGTGTGGGGTGTGTGTATGTGTGTCAGGTGTGTGTAGTTTGAATTGTCCAATGTGGTGGTGTTTTGTTAGTGTGTGACTATTTTGAGCACGGCGGTGTGTACCGCCAATGGTTTACCGCGGTTGAAAGACCGCTGCGGTGATTCGTGGGTTGTGATTCTGTGGGCGTATTCCTGTTGTCATAACGGTGTGGGTTTGGATATCGTCAGTTTATTACTGACATTTGGTGTGGCGGACTCGTGTGTGTCTGTATAGTGGCGGATATATCAGTGTGGGTTATAATACCTATGGCAGAATACCGTTGCAGTCACAGTATGTTGGCATCCGTCAGCACGGCGGTAGGTGGCATTTACCACCAGGGTTGTAATGAGGGCCTAGTGCTTAAAAAATTTGACTTTTGTGTAATGTGATATGGTGTTTATGTAAAGAACCCTGATGTCTTTGGGTTTGATTTGCTCTAAATAAAGTTGCACAAATAAAAAAACAACAGGCAGCCAGGATCATTTTATCCAGAGGATTGGGACTGCTAACCAATGACCATTTTTGCTATCCACACACCCCACCCCTATTTTGCCAACATCATCTTGCATGTTAGTTTTTTTAGTCAGTACTTGACATTTTTCAAATCAACACCCTCTCCCCCCAACAAAAACACTGTTCCCTCCCACCCCATTTAAGATACTACTGGCAGAAAAGTCTGGACTGCCAATTGTCACTGCATTTAAAAAACAAAAAACTCTTTCCTCCCTTTTTAGCATTTATTCAGTGCTTCTTACTCCTCATGTGAGTAGTAAGCACTGTATGAAGGCAATAGCAAATCGAGACAATGTGAGATTTCTGCCTTGTTTGCTTGGAAGCAAAGGAAGTGGGGGTACAACCCTCTTCCTGAGCCAAAGTGATACCCTGAGAAGGTTTTCTGCTGAGGACACTACTCCTGGCAGAAGGGACCTAGTTTCGGCAGATAAGCACCTGAAGTCTAGTTTCTGCAGGGTGTTTTTCTCCTGCAGTTCTGGCAGATGGCCAGGGTCTGGAGGCAGGGCTTTATAATCTGCCATTTCACATTGATGGTTCATATGTAGCAATTTATGTCACAGATACAGGAGTCTGAGCATCTAAAAAATCTGGGTGCAGCAGAATGATATATTCTGGAAGCAGGGTGCGAACTTGGGGTACACGCGGGTAGATGGCTTTTGCTCACTCTTAACAGGGTGGACACCATCTACCCTGCCAAGAAGATGGGCCACACTGAAATACCCCAAACTCATCCCAGTGTAATTGTCAGACACCAGGACACATTATGCAGCGCCTGAACGTTGTCTGCTTTTGTTCCGAGTAGCAAAGTGCAGACGGGGAGGGGGATTTGTTATTTTAAATTGCAGCCGGGCCCTAAAAAAAAAACAATTAAGGGACTATGGGCCTCCTTTTGTTGGAGTATCCTGGCTGGGAGCTAACTGGAGCCTCACACCTAGATGCAAATGAAATTAAGGGAAAACAATGACATCCAGCTTGCTGGTACTGCTATTTGAAAGAGACATTCTTTTGATTTTTTTCAGTCCGTGTATATAAGAGATATGCGTGCACTGAAAGAATGGCAGAAGTGTTGGTCTTTCCCAGCATTTAAACAAATAACTGTTTAAATACCACAATTTTGTTTTATTTCTTTTATAACACTGTTCATCCTAATGCAGGGTGTCAGGGCACTTTACATCACACGTACACATTAAACATTGACAATAAATCGTGTGTAAATCAATGTACAGGATAAGTTAGGTAAGACAATGAGGGTTGCAAAGTGTAGGAGTCATATGACCTTCGTAGATCACTGTGCTATACTAAAAGGATTACAATTTATAAACTGCAAATAACAAAAGGATCTCTGTGTTAAAAGTAGTAACCTACTTACCCACCTAAAGAACATAAAAATATGATGTCTGCATATTACATGATGTACTTTGCAGGAAACACATTAACCCTCTATGCTACTTTGATTCAAAGCTGGGACCAGACAAAACACAGATCTCTCCAGAAAATATGTTAACTTCCAGAGTTGTCTTACAATTATTATAATTCCTGGAGATATACAGGGCACACACTCAGATCTCTGCAGCAGGTGCCTTAACTTATAAGATATTTTATTTTTTACTCAAAATCTCTTTATTGTAATTTCCAGGCAGAGAAAACATGGTCCAGCTGTAGCGTTAAAAGCATTACAATATAATTGGCGATCCAACAGTACAGAGTGGCTCCATCAACTGCGTGACTCAAGATGCCCCAAGGCCACACTTGGTCACTATTAATTAACATAATGTAACACGTCACAGTGCAAAGGTGAAGGGAAAGGGGGAGACCAACAAGAAATGCAAACAGAACATATGATGTGAACAACAGGTCAATTCCAGTTGTGTATAGCAGGGAGCTGAATCAGTGATGTGGTGTTTTAATGGTAAGGAAGTGACATGCCAAGTGGAAAGGTGGGGCTCTGGTGGGTGGTCAGCCGAACCGCTGCAGCGATCTAAGTTTCGGCGGACTAAAACAAGTGAACTCTATACAGGTGAGGTATCATACCATTAGGGGCCATATAGACTGAATTTGGCTTCTGCTCCATTTAGATTGTGAGAGAGCTGTTCATCACAATCACATGCTATATGCAAGGGAACCATTGAGTCACAGGAGTGGGGGGAGGCTGTTATTTTCCGTGCCAGGGCCACAAGCTGCTGCACTGGCAGATGCACATAGCTAATAAGCATTGAGTCAGCATGGGTTTTTGTGTATAGAGTCAGTGGGTGGACACAAAGGATAACTGACAGAGAGGTAGTGGGAACCTCACAGTAGCTTTAAAGTGACTTAAGACCTCTTTTCAGTAAGTAGTGATCAGGCAGCAGGAGTACCATATATGACGGAAATCCCCTTGGTCCAATTCACAGTGCCAACAAAGGGAGGATGTGCCAAGGGAGACGGTAGGGAGGTAGGCCGGCGTGCAGTACTAATGAAACATAAGCCTGTATGCTTTTTCCCTGAGAGAGATGTGGCAATATGTTTTGGGTATGTCTTGTCACAGTATTTCCCATTGTTTGGGTGATATGCCCTCCATGATGGTGGTATGCCATACTGACTGACATGGGTGAGTGTGAGGGGGTGTAGAGTGTTGGAGTATATGACACGGGTTGGAGATGAGCTCTCGTGAGCCTTCAAATGCCCTAACTAATTTCTCAAAGCAGCAATAGGGATGAACAACCTCTGGATAGGCAGGGGGTGTGGCACCCAATGTCACAGCTGATAGTATTGTAGTCCAGCAGTGTCCAGGAGGCTGTATTCTTCTTTACACTGCTCAAAAGACTTTATGGAGGAGGAGGGTGATAGTGTTGGAGTAAAGTCAGGATTGCGGGCAATAGGTGTATTGCGAAAAGGGAAGGTAGTAAGCCCTCGCCTAAGCCCCAAATTGTCCCACATGTCAAGGACCATGTTGGTAGGAGTAACAATGTATACAATACACGGTCTGGCATGTTTGGGCAGCCAGGTTAGGACCCACAGTGGTCTACAGGCTACTGCCCTCCCCATGTAGAACCAATGTTTCTTGCTTTCTCTCACCACCCATTCAGAGATACAGCGCAGGTGGGCAGTCCAGCAGCTTTCAAGAAGGAGGAGGCAAGCCAGGCTCTTCCGCATCATTATAGAGTTGGATATCCTGGGTCCTTTTCCATTCCAGATGAAAGCGTGGATATAACGCTGTAAACTGGGGATATTTTCCTGTGAGATTGGAGTGGTCAAGGTCTGGAAGAGACAGACAGCACATTCATCTTGATGACCAGTTCTAACCATGAAATGTGCAGAGGTTTCCATCTCCGGAGATCTTCCAGGATGGAGCCCCGGAGGGGCATTTGTGTGTGTCCACGAGGTGAGTGTGGAGTTAAGGTTAAGTCCCAGATACTTGATTGTGTCTCAGGAATATCAGAATGATGCCAGCTCCTTTGGGGTAGGAAAAGCATGTTTGGGGATGGTCAGATTGAGTGCACTCAATTTGGACATGTTGATCTTAAAGCCTGATACTGCTTTGAAAGCATGCAGACACGCAACAGCTGAAAGGGAGATGACAGGCTGTGAGAGGGTAAGTAGGTGGACATCCGCAAACATGTTAAACTTATGAACCTGGCCTCCAAAGGGGATGCCCACTACCTCAGCCATGTAGCAGATGGTGACAGCCAGAGGCTCGACTGCCAATGCAATGAAGTGGTGACAGAGGCATACCTGCCGTGTTCCCCTGGGAATGGCTATGGGGGCTGTATGTTGCCCTTTGATGCGGACTGTAGCCACAGGGGCAGCATATGAGGCCATGATTTTGGTGATCATGCTTGGTCCCGCCGTATTTTGCATTTTACCGCCTGGAGAAAGGACCGGTTTACCCTATCAAAGACCTTTTCCACATCGAGTGATAGAAGGCATCATGGGATATGATATCGGTCTGACTTATTGACCAAGTGCGCTATGCGCTCACTGCCTGTTATGGATGAAACCCACTTGGGCAGGGTCGATAAGGCCTGGGAGGTAGCATTCAAGTCTGGTAGCCAAAATTGGCGATAGGATGAGCAAAGTGTCGGGTCTTTGTGTGTTTTCTGTATGAGGGTTATCTCTGCTGCTGCCATGGAGGTCGTGAGTCCTGTGTCTTTTAGGAAGGAGTTGAAAACGAGCGCCAAGTGATTCTGTACTTCAAGCAAGAAAACCCGACAGAAGCTGAATGGGGGCCCGGCTGTCCCTGTCATTTTGCTAAGGGGGAGGGCCTGGATTGTACTGAAAGTTTCCTCAAGCAAAATCGGTGCATCAAGGCTCTCCGCATGTTGGCGATGAAGGGGTTCCCATTCACAGGGGGGCAGGTGGCTCTCCACTAAGGCTGGCATGGCATCTTTGTTTTTATATAGGGTATGGTAGTATTCATGGAACGTCCATTGTTTATCTCATTCGGTGATCGCCCATCCTGTGTTTCTGGTCTGTAGTTTTGCAATATGAGCCACAGCTTGTGTCTGGAGCAGTCTGCAAGCCTGAAGTGAGCCCACTTTGTTACCTCCCTCGTAGTATCACTGTTGTAGAGCCAGGAGGGAACATTCAGCCCTGTTTGTCACAGTAGCCCATAGTTGGCTACATAAAATGGCAAGTTGCCTCTCATTGCAGTGGTTAGGCATTACTTTATCCCGTTGTTCCATAGTCTTAATCTTGGCTGTCAAAGTAGACTACCAGTCAGTTCCTCTTCCCTCTAGCTGTGGCCATGGAAGATAAGATGGACAGCTTTCCAAAACGACCCCAATGCGTTTACCGCCGATTCCGGTGGTGCGTTGTGGATGCTCAGAAGCACGAGGACATCTCCACAAAGACGCACTAGTAACAATCACATTGCCAAAGGAACACAAGGTTGCTGGAGACGTTTACCCCGTGGCCCATCACATACCCTTAGTGTACAATATAAACGGGGCGTATAAAACATGCTAGGTTACGCTTACTGACATACTCGTAGAAAATACTCCGGTTGGGTAGGCCACGATGCTCATTTTATAGAAACTAAACCTCAAAGGAAGCACTTACAAATATAATCGTAGCAGGTGCCGCAGTTGAAGCTCAGCTTCTGGAAAGGACAAGCCACCCTAACTCTTGGGCTTGGCAAAGATAAAGTAAGGCTGTGCGCTCAGAGATCCCATAGCAGAAAAAGATCTAGAATCCATACTGGAGGTGAACTGATGATGTACTGGAGCGTAATCTGTATCTGACTGTGACGCGCGGGTTCTATCTTCCTCTGCTGGAGACACAGAGTAGAAGGTTCTCCCTTTATAAAGCACCTGTAAGCTCCGCCCGCTGAGCCATGCCCTGTCCACCCTCGAAGTAGGTAAAGGAATTCCCGCCTTTTTACCAGGATGATGGACAGCTTTCCAAAACGACCCCACTGCGTTTACCGCCGATTCCGGTGGTGCGTTGTTGATGCTCAGAAGCACGAGGACATCTCCACAAAGACGCACTAGTAACAATAACATTGCCAAAGGCACACAAGGCTGCTGGAGACGTTTTTACCCCGTGGCCCATCACGTACCCCTAGTGTACAATATAAACATAGCAGGTGCCGCAGTTGAAGCTCAGCTTCTGGAAAGGACAAGCCACCCTAACTCTTGGGCTTGGCAAAGATAAAGCAAGGCTATGCGCTCAGAGATCCCATAGCAGGAAAAGATCTAGAATCCTTCCTGGAGGTGAACTGATGATGTACTGGAGCGTAATCTGTATCTGATTGTGACGCGCGGTTTCTATCTTCCTCTCCTGGAGACACAGAATAGAAGGTTTCTCCCTTCATAAAGCACCTGTTAGCTCCGCCCGCTGAGCCACGCCCCGTCCACCCTCGAAGTAGGTAAAGGAATTCCCGCCTTTTACCAGGATGATGGACAGCTTTCCAAAACGACCCCACTGCGTTTTTACCGCTGATTCAGGTGGTGCGTTGTTGATGCGCAGAAGCACGAGGACATCTCCACAAAGACGCACTAGTACCAATAACATTGCCAAAGGCACACAAGGTTGCTGGAGACGTTTACCCCGTGGCCCATCACGTACCCCTAGTGTACAATATAAACAGGGCGTATAAAACATGATAGGTAACGCTTACTGACATACTCGTAGAAATACTCCGGTTGGGTAGACCACGATGCTCATTTTACAGAAACTAAACCTCAACAGGAAGCACTTAGAAATATAAACGTAGCAACTGCCGCAGTTGAAGCTCAGCTTCTGGAAAGGACAAGCCACCCTAACTCTTGGGCTTGGCAAAGATAAAGCAAGGCTGTGCGCTCAGAGATCCCATAGCAGAAAAAGATCTAGAATCCATCCTGGAGGTGAACTGATGATGTACTGGGGCGTAATCTGTATCTGACTGAGACGCGCGGGTTCTATCTTCCTCTGCTGGAGACACAGAGTAGAAGGTTCTCCCTTTATAAAGCACCTGTAAGCTCTGCCCGCTGAGCCACGCCCCGTCCACCCTCGAAGTAGGTAAAGAAATTCCCGCCTTTTACCAGGATGATGGACAGCTTTCCAAAACGACCCCAATGCGTTTTACCGCCGATTCCGGTGGTGCGTTGTTGATGCTCAGAAGCACGAGGACATCTCCACAAAGACGCACTAGTAACAATCATATTGCCAAAGGAACACAAGGTTACTGGAGACGTTTACCCCGTGGCCCATCACGTACCCTTAGTGTACAATATAAACGGGGCGTATAAAACATGCTAGGTTACGCTTACTGACATACTCGTAGAAAATACTCCGGTTGGGTAGGCCACGATGCTCATTTTACAGAAACTAAACCTCAAAGGAAGCACTTACAAATATAATCGTAGCAGGTGCCGCCGTTGAAGCTCAGCCTCTGGAAAGGACAAGCCACCCTAACTCCTGGGCTTGGCAAAGATAAAGCAAGGCTGTGCGCTCAGAGATCCCATAGCAGAAAAAGATCTAGAATCCATCCTGGAGGTGAACTGATGATGTACTGGAGCGTAATCTGTATCTGACAGTGACGCGCGGGTTCTATCTTCCTCTGCTGGAGACACAGAGTAGAAGGTTTCTCCCTTTATAAAGCACCTGTAAGCTCCGCCCGCTGAGCCACGCCCCGTCCACCCTCGAAGTAGGTAAAGGAATTCCCGCCTCTTACCAGGATGATGGACAGCTTTCCAAAACGACCCCACTGCGTTTACTGCCGATTCCGGTGGTGCGTTGTTGATGCTCAGAAGCACGAGGACATCTCCACAAAGACGCACTAGTAACAATCACATTGCCAAAGGCACACAAGGTTGCTGGAGACGTTTACCCCGTGGCCCATCACGTACCCTTAGTGTACAATATAAACGGGGCGTATAAAACATGCTAGGTCACGCTTACTGACATACTCGTAGAAAATACTCCGGTTGGGTAGGCCACGATGCTCATTTTACAGAAACTAAACCTCAAAGGAAGCACTTACAAAATATCATCGTAGCAGGTGCCGCAGTTAAAGCTCAGCTTCTGGAAAGGACAAGCCACCCTAACTCTTGGGCTTGGCAAAGATAAAGCAAGGCTGTGCGCTCAGAGATCCCATAGCAGAAAAAGATCTAGAATCCATCCTGGAGGTGAACTGATGATGTACTGGAGCGTAATCTGTATCTGACTGAGACGCGCGGGTTCTATCTTCCTCTGCTGGAGACACAGAGTAGAAGGTTCTCCCTTTATAAAGCTCCTGTAAGCTCCGCCCGCTGAGCCACGCCCCCGTCCACCTCGAAGTAGGTAAAGGAATTCCCGCTTTTTACCAGGATGATGGACAGCTTTCCAAAACGACCCCAATGCATTTTACCGCCGATTCCGGTGGTGCGTTGTTGATGCTCAGAAGCACAATGACATCTCCACAAAGACGCACTAGTAACAATCACATTGCCAAAGGCACACAAGGTTGCTGGAGACGTTTACCCCGTGGCCCATCACGTACCCTTAGTGTACAATATATACGGGGCGTATAAAACATGCTAGGTAACGCTTACTGACATACTCGTAGAAAATACTCCGGTTGGGTAGGCCACGATGCTCATTTTACAGAAACTAAACCAATAACAATAAAATACACACACACTCTTTTAAACCTGTCTGACTAAGTATTTTTTACCCATGATTCTAATTATGTATTCTATGTGCATATGTGTGTGTATTCATGTGTGTGTATGTACAAATATATATATATGTGTATGTATGTGTATATGTTGTTTCTGTGCCTGGCATGTTTGTGGATCATTGCAACTCTCCTGGTTTTTTGGGTTGTTATACTAGATATCTACGAATTTCTGCTCTCTTTTTATCACACTTATCTTCTCATCACTCTTATGTCATGTCTCTATCAAACTATCCTCCATTCTCACTCGGACTCATCCCAAATCCCTTCGACCACTTTCATCTCCTAAATATCTCTGCCTAAGCTCTTCCCTCCACCTCCACATCTAACTCACCAAACCTCACTCTACCTCTGTGACCTCCCACACAACCCTACTAAATTCTCCTGCATTCATCTCACCCTGCTACTATGCTCTCCCTAACCCTTCCACATCCTCTTTCCCCTCCGCTCCCCTTTTATTCATCTCAAGCCTTTGGATTGAGTAAATGAAGGATAAACTCCCAATTAACACTTCTGGATTTCTTTCCTCCTCCACCCCTCCATTACTCCAGTCAATCTCACTAACAAACTCTCATATCCGCAACTCAAATTAACTCATAATAATACTAAAACTGTACTCCTTATTAAATTATACTAATCCATCACTAATTCTTGTTGGGTACCGGAGTAGCGTGCTACTCATCGAAAAGCGCTTCGACGCCTCGTCAGGGGTAGTAAGCGCTATATAAATACGATTACAATACAATTACAATATCTCCCCTCGGTTAGTAGCTTTGAACCCATCCCATAGAGTGTGAAGCAGGATACTTGGCAGAAAGTTGAGTGAAGTATTCAAAGATCCCTTTATGGATCTTTTCCACGTCAA
Organism: Pleurodeles waltl; assembly: GCF_031143425.1. Classification (NCBI taxonomy): domain Eukaryota; kingdom Metazoa; phylum Chordata; class Amphibia; order Caudata; family Salamandridae; genus Pleurodeles; species Pleurodeles waltl. Next base: position 368,874,539 of record NC_090451.1, read on the forward strand.
CTGGATCTCGGAGGAGTTGTGATGGTAACCACTATCGCAGGGGGCCTCGAGCAGAGAAAATGTAGTCAGACATGTTAGTTTGAAGTGAGCGGGGTTTGAGATAGAGATATCAGAGGTCTCCGCCACAAATAGGTTTTGGAGGAGAGAGTGTGCTATTAAAACATGTTCAATGAGGGAATATGATGTGTGTACATGTGAACAGAACGAGTAGTCCTGAACATCAAGATGTTTGTAGCACCAGACATCTATGAGCCCTACGTTCGCTGTGTCCTTCTTTAGCTGCGCCGACATGGCTCCAGGTCCTTGATAAGTGGCTGTGCTTCTTGTCAGTGCCGGATCCCACTCCAAACTGAAGTCATCGCAAACTCTTATGTCGGTCTACAGCCATATTAGTTGTTCCCACAGGTTGGGTGGCAGGTAGGGTCCTGAACAGTATTTGCGTAAATGTTAATGAGTGTAAGTCGCTCTTTGCCATGCAGCTTATCTAGTACCAAGTATCGGCCCTCTTTATCCCTCACTACCTTTGTAATAGAGGAGCAGATGCGAATGTTACATAAAATGCCCACCCCCGGCATTATGGTATCAGTATATACGCACAATGACATATAGGATATTTCAGATGTGCCATGCAATGGCAGTCTGTCCCCAGAAGGTGAATCTCCTGGATAAATAATACATTCGGGTTGTGCTGGAGTATGTATCCCCAGACCTGCTTGCGTATGTTTGGGGAATTTAGGCTGTAGAGATTAAGGAAAAGCAATTTAGATCCCATTGTCCCAATCAGGGTTTGGGGGTGAAAGGGCGCCATGTAGTGTGATTCCCACTTCGAGGAAGGGGAAGTGTGACTCCTCCCTTGGTTAGCTGCGGTCCCAGAGAAGGTGCGTGCGTTTGACAGCTCCCAAACAGTAGGGTATCTCAGGGGGTCAGAGGATGCAAGTGTGGCACCCCCCTCCGCACACACAGACCTATGAGAATGTCTGAGGTTATCTGTACATATATACTGTAGCCTTAAATTACATAATTTGACCAATAGGGAAAAAGGATGTAAAACGAATAAAGATAAAAATTGACCAACAGGGTCCAACAAGTTTGTCCGCTTCCCATAGAGACCAGCACCAACATGCCTGTGTCCTGCAAGAGGAGCCACCCTCTCCCATAAGTTATTTTAAATGCAGAATGTGCAACAAATTAATCAGAACAGATCTACTGCCACATTTCTCCTTGTTGCCAATTACTTTGTGGCAGAGTTTTAAAAAATAAATGTATACGTTGAGGCCTAGATTGTGTGTTGCGGTTGCATCACATTTTTGGCACAAACCTGACACAACATGTAATTTGTGAAATATTGTAATAAGCTCAAATGTTCTCATGATAAACCTGCTAAACATATGTGCAAGCTCTTAAGATCTGATGTCACTTCTTGTGTTGTCACTTCTTGTGAGGTCATGGATTGTGATTCCACTTCTTGTGAAGCTACGTGTGATGTCACGCAAGTTAATATCAAGCACCATGATGTCACTTGCATACTGCCTAACTTGGTTAGTCCCTCCACTTCTTTTTTTAGGACTTGTACCCAGACTTTAAGTCTTCATGATGGCTGAATTGACAGCAGGGAGGGGCATGCAGTTGTGAAATGGTTTAAGGGGCTGGGGGCCATTACAGATTCTGTATTTGAACAATTGTCTTAAAGCAACATTTCAGAGGTACTGAGGTTTTGCACTTAACTGTTTGTTTTAGTGGAATACATTAAGTTACAGTGACAACAAGGGTGGCCCTCGATAAGGGAATTTGTGAGAATCATCATCACAACACTATGAAGGGGTGAGAGGGATTCCCTGTCCAACCTCCCTTAACCAAAGAATCATCACACAAAAAGGACAGGGAATGTAGTCAAGTATCCAGACCCGACTAATTAAAAAATCCAAAAAATCTTTTTTGAAAAAACGGCCCTCACCCACAAATTGTGGCATGCTTCAACATAGGGCCCTGCTAACACACTCCATAAATATATAAATCCCCTTTTGGAGTGGAGCAGTAAGGGTAGGGGAACATGTAAGCACGAAAGACAAGACCAACAATTATGGTACAGGGACCAAAGACGAACAACAGAAAAATATCTAAAACTGACTCAGGCTGTCCACTTGTCCTATTTTATTCTTGTGCAGCCTGGAAAGGATTAAAATATCATTGGTGGTGTTTTAGGAATTAGTAACCTGTACACCCCTATCTCTGAGGAGGGTCAACATGTTTCGGCCTATTTTGAATGCCAGCTAGGGTCATGCGGCCTTCGTCAGGACCTTCGCCCTGTCCCCGTACTATAAGAAAAAACCCTACCTGTCCTATGATCAGGAGGCTAGTTAGTTCGTGCCACTAGATACTCTCTAATTTATCAGCACACTCAGAATTCTGTGGGGAAACAGAAAATATGATTAAGGCCCACAAATAAGTGGAATATGGTATCATGTAACAGTCCCCATCTCTTCACCTTGAATGTGTAAGGAAAAGATCATTGTGCTTAAAAGGTCCCTCCAACTAGTGCATACCGTAATAGAAAAGTTAACACCTGTATCAATTTGTGAGAATCACCCAACAGTGAGAATAGTATGATGTTTTACATTTATTTTGAGGAGGGGATAGACACACATTGTGAAAATTCCGTAGGCCAAGGTGAGGTGGGCCCCGTAGTAGGAGAGAAGTAATGAGGTGTTTTATGAAAGGTGCTCATTTCTTGTCAGCAATAATGAGACATGCTGGATGGTACACAGAAAGTAAGAATAGTAAGCAAAGGGTATGGCATTCATAGAAATTTTGTAGAATATAAAGTTAGAGTTAATCGTGTCATTAAAAGGCAGAAGATATGGCCATACATTAAGCACAATCATGCTCAAATAATAATGTTACCTTACAGTGGCAGAACATAAAAAGTTCTGAATAGAACAGGTGCGTTGCTCTGGAATGCAACCTTCAGCTCATCTTCAAGAGGAGTAGATGAGTAGTGTTATGGGTAGCCACATCTTTTCCCCTTAACAGGACGCCTCATCCTTAACCTCCCTCGCCACGAACACATGTCAGCCCACCTCAGAGACCTTCACTGGCTCCCCGTCAACAAGAGGATCATCTTCAAGCTCCTAATCCATGCTCACAAGGCTCTCCACGACGCAGGCCCTGCCTACCTCAACGAGTGACTCAGCTTCCACGTCCCCACCCGCCAGCTCTGCCCCGCCAACCTCACCCTCGCCACCATTCCTCGCATCTACCGTACCACAACCGACGGCAGATCCTTCTCCCACCTCGCCGCCAGAACCTGGAACTCCCTCCCCGTCAAACTACGTCTGACCCTGGATATTCTAACGGTAACACCACCCCCCCCCAGCGCCTTGAGACCCTATCGGGTGAGTAGCGGGCTTAACAAAAGATTGATTGATTGATTGAGGCAAAAATCACATTGCACGATCCCCATAATAGATATATGGAGTGGCAACAACACTGAATAGGAAACAGACAGTGTTGCTAAACATGTATACACCAAATAATGACACCCTAGTTTTATATGAAGAGATACAAGACTGATGGTTCTCCATGCACAGTACACGATAATATGGATAAGGAACTTTAACTGTGTCCAAGACACATATTTGAGTAGCCCCATGACAGTGACTACACCACTGGGTTGTTTCTCAAGATCTCTCTATACAGCCATGGAATACGTGAATTTAATTGAGTGTAGGAGGTCCCAGTATCGTGTCTCAAGGGGATATTTGGTTTATTCCCCTCTACACAATATTTTTTCCAAAACAGACTATGCCATGATACACCTGGAACAAATAGTGGAATTTATCAACAATGAATATTTAGATTGCACTTTGTCAGATCATGTCCACCTGACAGTACAATGGACTGAGGGAATTACTTAGCACCAATTCTTTAATGGGGATTACAGATAAGGGGTTTAAAGGACTACTCTTGCTAGGAGGAAATACAGGAGATGATAAAGGGATTTTTCCAAACCAACTCTGGAGCACTAAACAGTGCAGGTGTGCTGTGAGATTTTTTAAGCTATCGATCAGAGGGAAATGTATGGCGACCACACACAGTCAAGACGTTTCTTCTGACTAACATGAGTACATTAGAAAAGGATATAAAACTGCTACATAAATGAATGGCTGATGGAGTAGAGGAGAGGAACAATAGAAATAAGACATTAAATAGTTTAGAATAGGCTAAAGACCAACTGTTAGAAATGGGGGGTTTTGGTTGGCAGTCAGGTTACCCTCTGTCCAAGCAAGAACCCTCACTCTAGTCAGGGTAAGTCATACACAATCCAAATTATCCTGTGCCCACCCTCTGGTAGCTTGGCACGAGCAGTCAGGCTTAACTTAGAAGGCAATGTGTAAAGTATTTGTGCAATAAATCATACAATAACACCATATAACACCACAAAAATACACCACACAGTGTTTGGAAAAATATAGAATATTTATCTGGATAATTGTAGGTCAAAACGAATGAAGATGCAATGTGAAATTGTAGAGATATCACTGAAAAGTGATATTAAGTGTCTTAAGTCTTTAAAAAGCAAACAAAGTCTCTTTCAAGCACAAAGTACCTGGTTTACAGTGGAAAATCTCTGCAAAGGGTCGCAGAAGAAGAGATACGTGGAAAAATGGTCTGTGCGCAATTTCTCCCCTGCACACACGGACTTGCGTAGTTATTTTTCACGCAGGGAAGTCGTGCGTCGTTTTCCAGCACGCGGACAGTCTCTTTCTGTGGTTCGCGGGATTACCAGATGTCCCGGGGTCTGTGCGTGGATTCTTCGGCTTGTTTTCTGGCTGCGCGTCGTTCTGGGAGGCTGTGCGTGGAATTTTCGTTCTCATGGCAGGCGTCGCGTCGATTTCCCCTCTGGAAGTCGGGTGGCATTGTCCTTGCGAGGCCACGCGTCGAAGTTCCGGTCGCCCCGAAGGCGTCGCATCGATCAGCGTCAGTGTGCGGCGATTTTCTAGCCGCGGAGCATCTGTGCGTCAAAATTTTTGCCGCACGAAGAGTACAAATGAAAAAGAGAAGTATTTTGGGTCCTGAGACTTCAGGGAACAGGAGGCAAGCTCTATCGAAGCCCTTGGAGAGCAGTTTTACAGCCAGACAAGAGTTCAGCAAGGCAGCAGGCCAACAGCAAGGCAGCATTCCTTTGTAGAAAGCAGACAGGTGAGTCCTTTGAGCAGCCAGGCAGTTCTTCTTGGCAGGATGCAGGTTCTGGTTCAGGTTTCTTCTCCAGCAAGTGTCTGAGGTGGTAGGGTAGAGGCCCTGTTTTATACCCAAATGTGCCTTTGAAGTGGGGGAGACTTCAAAGAGTGGCTTAGAAATGCACCAGGTCCCCTTTCAGTTCAATCCTGTCTGCCAGGGTCCCAGTAGGGGGTGTGGCAGTCCTTTGTGTCAGAGCAGGCCCTCCACCCGCCCAGCCCAGGAAGACCCATTCAAAATGCAGATGTATGCAAGTGAGGCTGAGTACCCTGTGTTTGGGGTGTGTCTGAGTGAAAGCACAAGGAGCTGTCAACTAAACCTAGCCAGACGTGGATTGTAAGGCACAGAAAGATTAAAGTGCAGAGAAATGCTCACTTTCTAAAAGTGGCATTTCTAAAGTAGTAATATTAAATCCAACTTCACCAGTCAGCAGGATTTTGTATTACCATTCTGGCCATACTAAATATGACCTTCCTACTCCCTTCAGATCAGCAGCTGCCACTTCACCAATGTATGAGGGCAGCCCCAATGTTAGCCTATGAAGGGAGCAGGCCTCTCAGTAGTGTAAAAACGAATTTAGGAGTTTTACACTACCAGGACATGTATACTACACAGGTACATGTCCTGCCTTTTACCCACACAGCACCCTGCTCTAGGGGTTACCTAGGGCACACATTAGAGGTGACTTATGTGTAGAAAAAGGGGAGCTTTAGGCTTGGTAAGTAATTTTAAATGCCAAGTCGAAGTGGCAGTGAAACTGCACACACAGGCCTTGCCATGGCAGGCCTGGGACAAGGTAAGGGGCTACTTGAGTGGGTGGCACAAACAGTGCTGCAGGCCCACTAGTAGCATTTAATGTACAGGCCCTAGGCACATACAGTGCCCATTACTAGGGACTTATAAGTATATTAAATAGTCCAATTGGGTATGATCCAAAGTGACCATGTTTACAGGGAGAGAGCATATGCACTTTAGCACTGGTTAGCAGTGGTAAGGTGCGCAGAGTCTAAAAGCCAGCAAAAACAGAGTCCAAAAAGTGGAGGGAGGCAGGCAAAAAGTTAGGGGTGACCACCCTAAGGCATGTCAGGTCTAACACCAACTAAATAAACATGAGTGTAGAATAAATACAGAATTACAACATGATCAACAGGCAAAGCTGGTCATCATTTGGTCTGGTTGGTTTACCAATAGAGGGGCAATCACACCGTAGTAGGTATGTGGAATGATAATAGACATACTATTATAGATCAAGTGTCTATAAATGAGAGCATCGGGGAGTTCTATGCTGCACCATATTCTGAACAGGGAACAATGGATGGTCAGGAGACAGTCAGTTTTTGATGAGGCTCAACCTGTGCTTTCCAATGAGTTAAGAGAAGAGCTCAATGAACTGCTAGCTTTAGAAGCTATTAAACAGGCAAGTTGAGATCAGGAAACTGGTAATACACAAGGAAATGGCAGCCTTCCAGCTGAATTCTATCATAAATATATCAAACTCTTGGCTGCCCCACTCTTGAAAATGTATACTGAGGACCTCGCTGGTGGTCCAAACACAGAGTCATTACGAGAAGCTCTTATAGTGGTTCTACATAAAAAAGCAAAAGGGCTTACTGGACCAGGGATCTTGATAAATGTGGTTACTAAAATAATTGGGAAGATTGTGGGACAGAACTGGTAAAAGTGGCTGACATCGATCAGGCATGATTGTCATAATGCAACTACTAACATTAGGACGGTTTTCATGGCAATGGGACATATTAAAGCAGGAGAAAGATGGAAATGAGCTAGTTTAGAAGCCCACAAGGACATTCATGCAGAAAAATAAAATGCTGCGCTGGGTTTTCCTCTTCTTTAAGAGAAGTGTGGCACATGTTCGTACTGTGAAGCAACTTTCAGACAAGTTAGAAGTACGAAGGGGAACCAGACAGGGGTTCCTGCAACCTCAATATTTGCTATGACAGTTGAATGGATAGGACAGATTATTCAATCTAGACAAATAGAAGGTTGTATATTGACTAAATCCAAAAGAATGATTACATCACTATATTCAGGCAATATAATGATTACATTCAAGAGCCCTGCAACAACATGGGATAAAATAGAGCATTCTGAGTAAAATGATTGCCACTCCCAGAACATATTACATGCTCCAACATATGTTTATGGCTATCCCTTAGTCTTGTTCCCACAGATTGGATGATCTGGTTCAGCTGCTGTATTTGAAGAAAGAATACTTTTAAATTGTCATGGGAATAAGGTTTGTTGATAGCTGATTCCAGGGTGTCATATTTGGCTGTGCAGTTTCAATATGCAGTGTTATGAAGAGGCCAGGAAAGGGAGTACCTGGCAGATGAGTTGCTGTGATGGCTGGTTCACCCGGTGGAGTCACTGTAGTCGCCATTGTTGCAAGGGAATGCTTTTAAGAAAATGCCAATGCACATACACACTATTTAAAAAATTGGCATAAAGTGGTGAAGAAGGAAGGATACAAATGTATTTTTTACAGTAAATACCACAGTGACTAAATTAGGCCCAAACTACTTTAAATTGCTGAAGGAAGTGTTGTATAGCTATTTTAGCCATGTTTTAGAAACATTGTGCATTTTAGCCCAGTTACATTTTATTGAGCATCACTTTGTTTTTTCTAGCATTAACCGCATTTGTAGTGTTGTTTTATTTTCTCCATCTGGTTGTTCTTTCACCCAGGAAAGCAATACGTTGTTAGCACTGCATTCATTGGACTTTTTTCACAGTTGGGAGGGAAACCCTAGATACTTGGTGACCTTTATGGTGAGGGTCGACATTTGGAATTTCAGTTTTTTTGTTAGAAAAGTGGGTGTGTTAGAAATAGGTTATTTGGTTGCCAGTCAGGTTACCCCCTGTTCAAGCAAGGACCCACACTCTAGTCAGGGTAAGGAGAATCATCCTCAGTTAAGACCCGCTCAACCCTTTGGTAACTTGGCATGAGCAGGCAGGCTTAACTTCAGAAGCAATGTGTAAAGTATTTGTACTACCACACACAGTAAATCAATAAAAACACTACAAAATGACACAACACAAGTTTAATAAAATAGGTAATATTTATCTAAACAAAACAGGACCAAAATGACAAACATCCAACACACACAAGTCAAGTTATGAATTTTTACAGAATAAGTCTTAAATCCTTTATAAAACAGTGAGAACACTGTTAGTGCAAAAAAGTACCTGGGATGCATCAAAAAATAACACCCCACAGGCGAGTGTGTGTCGGAAAAGGCTAGCGATGCTTTGATTTCTCACTCGTAAGCAAGACTGTGCGTCGTTCCTCCTCAGGTCAGGTCGGCATGCGTAGTTTTTCCTCCCTGCAAGAGAGCGATGCGTCCCCAAGGTGGGTCCGGGCAGGCTATGCTTAAATTTTTTCCGTGCCCCACAATGTTGGATCGAAATCCGGTTGCACGGTGTCAAGAAAAAGTGCTGCGTGGAGCTCGTATTAACAGCAGCCGCTGCAGGTGTTGTGAGTCATTTCCCCAGCCACGTTGAGTCGATCTCCCAGCCGCGATACAGGTGAAGCGTTGATTTTAGCTGCGAGTCTGGCGGCGTGTAATTTTTCAGCAGCGAAGCTAGTGGTGCATCGAAAGTTTCCCTCACGGTGGTCTTTGTGGGTATTTCTGTCCTTTTCCACCAGCTGCACCTTTCAAGAGCACAGAGACAGCTTAGGGCACCACTTGGCAGGCAGGACTCTCAGCAGAAAGCCCAAGTGCTGGCAGAGAGAAGTCTTTGCTGTCCCTGAGACAGCAACAACAGGAGGTAAGCTCCGTTTCAAGCCCTTGAAGATTCTTCACAGTGGGAAGTCACACAAAAGCCAGTCTTTGTCCTCTCTCAGGTACAAGCAGCCACTGCAGGCCAACCTAACAAAGCACAGTCACAGGCAAAGCGGCAGTACTCCTCCAGCTTCTCCAGCTCTTCTCCTTGGCAGAGGTTCCTCTTGGCTTCAGAAGTAATCTGATTTCCAGGAGTTGGGTGCTCTTCGTATACCCATTTCTGCCTTTGAAGTAGGCCTACTTCAAAGAGAAGTCTATGTTGTTTTCAAGATCTTGCCTTGCCCAGGCCAGGCCCCAGACACACACCAGGGGGTTGGAGACTGCATTGTGTGAGGGCAGGCACAGCCCTTTCAGGTGTAAGTGACCACTCCTTCCCTCCTCTCAGCCCAGATGGCTCATCAGGATATGTAGGCTACACCGCTGCTCCCTATGTGTCACTGTCTAGAGGAAAGGTGCAACTAGCCCAACTGTCAAACTGACCTAGACAGGGAATCCACAAACAGGCAGAGTCACAGAAATGGTATAAGCAAGAAAATGCCCACTTTCTAAAGATGGCATTTTCAAACACATAAACTTAAAATCAACATTACTAAAAGATGTATTTTTAAATTGTGAGCTCAGAGACCCCAAACTCCACATGTCTATCCGCTCCCAAAGGGAATGTACACTTTAATCAGATTTAAAGGTAGCCCCCTATGAGAGGGACAGGCCTTGCAACAGTGAAAAACGAATTTGACAATATTTCACTGTCAGGACACATAAACCACATTATTATATGTCCTACCTTAACCATACACTGCACCCTGCCCTTGGGGATACCTAGGGCCTACCTTAGGGGTGTCTGACATGTAAGAAAAGGAAAGGTTTAGGCCTGACAAGGGGGTACACTTGCCAGGTCAAATTGGCAGTTTAAAACTGCACACACAGACACTGCAGTGGCAGGTCTGAGCCATGTTTACAGGGCTACTAATGTAGGTGGCACAAACAGTGCTGCAGGCCCACTAACAGCATTTAATTTACAGGCCCGAAGCACCTCTAGTGCACTTTACTAGGGACTTACTAGTAAATCAAATATGCCAATAAGGAATAAACCAATCAGCAATACAATTTACACAGAGAGCATGTGTACTTTAGCACTGATTAGCAGTGGTAAAGTGCCCAGAGTCCTAAAGCCAACAAAAACTGGTCAGAAAAATTAGGAGGAAGGAGGCAAAAAGATTGTGGATGACCCTGCAAAAAGGGCCAGGTACAACACAATCCCCCACCAGCCTAAAGGCAGGTGAGACCAATCAATAACTTGATGGACTTCCCTGACTGGGGCGATAGAACAGGGACCCTGGCCCACAACAGCAGGGGCATGTTCCAGTTCTATGCCTTCCTGAAACCAGTTGGATCTCTCTGTCCATGCTCTCAGGGCCGACTAAGCTAACCCATGGGGAACCCTTCTCCTCTCCTGTGGATACCATCTGTGTAGCACCTAATCTAACTTTATTCACAGATGTATCCCAGGGGGAAGGTAGTACCACCATGGCCAACACAGTGGTGTGGCCCACTATACCCCCGGGATGTGACTCCTATCCCGCCAGAGGCAACTCTGCCCACCAGGACAGCAAGCCACAGTGGCCAATGACAGCTATCAGGGATGAAAGCAAGGCTTAGACCTTTCAAGGCTCTCCCACCACTGTGACTGTGGAGAGTGGGGGGCAGTAGCCCCAGGTGTCTGGCACCCTTTGACCACTCTCCCTTCCACCAGGTCAGGGATGACAGCCTGACACTGGTTCTCTCCTCTGTGGCTCTGTACTCTTCCTTAGAAGCGGCACCCCCAGAGTCTAGAATTGTCAGGCTGCTTGTGGAAGCAGTACTGCATAATCCTCCCACCAGGGCAGGGATGTTAACCTGCAACTGGTCTGCCAACCTGGGGTTGGTCCCTTCAGGTTGGACCATGATCTGAGGCGGGGCTTCCCTCACCTGCCCTTCCTTCTGGAGTCCTGCACCCCCCACTAGGAGTGCCCACCCAGAATCAAACACAGTAGGGGCACTGTTAGCAGTAGTCCTTCCCTCTAGGTCAGGGGGGACACCCTGAACCTGGTCCTTCAATCCAGGATCTGTACCCTTAGATTAAACTGTGGTCAGGGGTGAGTCTCACCCTCACCTGCCCCCACTTCCAGGGTCCTGCAGCACCTGATCCTCCAGTCTAGGGTCTGTACCCTCAGACTGGACCATTGCCTGACGATCCAGGACTTCCTGGGAAGCACACCTATCCCCCATCAGGTCAGAGCGTACCCCCTGAACCTGACCATCCAGCCCAGAGTCACCACCCTCAGGCTGGACCACTGCCTGGCAAGCTAGGTCTTCCTGGGGAGCACACCTATCCCCAACAAGGGAACCACCTTCCCTAAGGGCCGCATGAGAGTCTGGCTGGTGCTCATTCCCTGACATCTGCCCATCTGGCATAGCCTGTTTCCCCCAGCCCAGAAATCGTATCACCAATGTCATTCCTGGGGGCTCTGACCTCAGAGCTAACCCCTGAACCTCCAGGTTCTCCACTTGGGCCCGCAACCCCCTCTCAACCCTCTGTCTGGACTTCTGCTCCTCCTCACTAAAAGTTGTACTGGCAGACACCAGAACTGGTGGTACGCTGGCTACAACCACCCCTCTCAAGTTCTACTGACACTATGGGGTCTCCCTCAGCAGATGGCTCTATGGTACAGGCTAGGCCCCCCTCCTGGTGTTCCCTCATGAAACCCTCCAGGGCCTGGGACTGAATCTTGGGCACCATGGGCCTCAGCTCACCCCCATTCTCTCTCTTCTGAGACTGGACATGGGATCCCTCACCCATCCCACTACACTGGGACCTACCTGGAACACTGCAATCCTTTCCCACCTTACCTTGTTGGGAAACACCTAGGCCCCTCCCTTCAGGGGCACCCCCAAATGCTTCTGCAGACTCTCTGGTACTCACCCAGAGGTCTGCCTCCAGTGTAAGCTCCCTGGGGTCAGAGAACTCACACTCCACCGGGTGTTGGCATAGCTCTGGAAAACAAGGACTGGACATATGCTCTCCAGCAATTACATCAGACAGCCCCTCACATGAATTAACCAAACTACCCTTCACCCAAACATCCAGTGACTCAGCCTTGACAAAGTACCCCACATCACCCTCCTGAGACTGGTGAGACAGTATCTTACTGTCCCTGACACTTCCACCCACAATCATCTGGGATCTCTCCACACTCCACAACCAGGACCTCTACCTGGGAGGAATCCCCCTCCTTGTCACTCTCACCTAGAGCCAGTAAAGGGACCCTCCCACCACTAGGAATATGACTCCTTATGTCAGTTCCCCAGTCCACCTCAGGAACCCTGCGCATCACTGGAGCTACCTCATACTCCTGAACTTCCTGGTGTGTGTTAACCCACGGGAGACGCGGACCCGGGTAGGGTGCTCGCAGCCAGGAGCACCGATAACTAAAATGTTTCGCACCTGACGACTGGTCCATGTTGTCCCATGTAGCGCGTTCCTTAAACGGGGATGGGCGACAGATAGGAATAGTAGGTACTCCCTATACTAGTGTAAGTGACTCGATATGCTTGTACTGACAATTTTAGTGTGTAACTATCCACGTTATTTATGATTAGGAGATACATATAGCTAACTGGTCCTGAAGAAGCGTCACCGGACCCATTTGGGCCACTAGCGACGCAAAACATGTTGACCCTGACGAGGGATGGCTTGGAAATTCCCCACCCTCTGTTCTCTTTTTTATTATAGAGTGATTGACCATTACCTCTGTTTCACTCTCGTGACTATATATTTTTTAATCTTGACCTCTGATCCTCGTGCAGACTATTAAATAGATCATTTTCGTCAAGATTTAGAGAGTCAATCTTAAACCTTTTCCTTTTGATCTCCTCCCTTCACACTCTTATGTAGGGTTGTGGCATCATCGTCGATTAAGATCTCTGGCAAAGAGCCCCCCCATTTGGGGTGGTGCCCGTCAGACATTGCAGCGCCAGTCTGACGAGGAGCAAATCCGATGATGAAGCATGACACCCTTTTGGGTGTGTGAGGTTTTTGCTCCTAAAGATTAGGACCCCCTCCTGAGTATCCTCTCCTTCTTTAGCTGGAACAGTTTATTATCTTTATTTGTGTGTTAACCCACTCCTTCAAGTCCTGAAAGGGCCAGGTGCAACACCTAGCATGATAAACCTAGGCCCTGATTTATACTTTTTGACTCTGAACTGCGCTAACGTCAAAACGTCAAAACGTTTACTACCAGCTAGCGCCTTACCAAGACGCCGGCCAGGCGTCATATTTATGGTATGATGCTAGCCAGCGGTAAGGTCTGGCTAGCGTCATAGAAAAGGATCCTAGCCGGGTGCAGGAGGCGTAATGGGGAACAGGGGGTTTAGCGTCAGAGGATGAAGCTAGTACGGGCAGAGGCAAAAAATGCCTCTGCCCATACTAGCGTCATTTTTTTACATTAAAACCCCATGGACCTGACTCCTGTCTCAGTTAAGACAGGAGTCATGCCCACCAGCCCAATGGCCAAGCCCAGGGGACCAATGTCCCCTGGGCATGGCAATTGGGCACAGTGCCACATAGGGGGGCCCAAGTTAGGCCCCTTATGGCACTTTGAAAAAAATAATAAAAAATACTTACTTGGACTTAACTGGGATGGGTCCCCCATCCTTAGGTGTCCTCCAGTGTGGGTGCGGGTGGGTGGGGGTGTCCCTGGGGGCAGGGAAGGGCACCTGTGGGCTGTTTCCATGGTCTCTGACCACGGCAAAAGGTCCACAGGTCCTCTAACGCCTGCCCTGGCCAGGCGTTAAATAATGGGACTATGCAGGCTTAGTGCCATTATTTAAGGCCCTCCTCCTCCCGTGCGTGATTTGTGCACGGGACGATAAATAAGGCGCTAAGGCCCATATTTTATTCTTTTTTAGCGCCGCATTTGTGTCATTTTTTGACGCAAAAGCGGCGCAAACTTACAAAATACAATAGTATTTTGAAGTTTGCGCCACTTTTGCATAAAAAACCGGTGCAAATGCGGCACTAAAAAAGTATAGATATGGGCCTAAGTACATAGAGTAATTTTTTGCCAGGGAATGCATATCTTGCATCTCATTGATGCAAGGTAGTTTTCCACCGGCAAAAAATGACTTTAACTCCAATATTTTGGCGCTAGATATGTCTAGCGGCAAAATATAAATATGGAATTAAGTTTGCGCTGGATTTGCGTGAAAAAAAATGATGCAAATCTGGGGCAAATAGAGTATAAATATGCATCTTAATCTCGAACTTAAAGAGAGCTAGGTGTGATAAACCTAATCTGCCAATGCGGTATCCATGAAAAGAGTGCACTAACCCTCGTTACCTTGGAATGAGGTCTATAGCTCAGACTCCGCAGAGACATGAAGACTGGGGCAGTTTCAAAGCGACGTGCAGCATCGATAGCAGCGATGGCATCTGGTCGGAATCCCTCTGACTATCTGACTGTTTGAGATGTACTTATACAGATCTGATCGGACCTCTGACGTATGTCTGTTCCAATTTCTGAATACCTATTCATTGTGCCAGGGGTGTGGGGGGGTGCAAATGCAATATGTGTTCCATCAATCGCACCAATAATATTTGGTATATGTCCCATTGCATAGAATCCAGCCTTCACAGTGGCAAAATCTTCCACTTGGGGGAAAGCGATGTAGCTGCACATGTGTTTGAGCAAGGCAGACAAAACCCTTGCCAGCACTATTGAGAACATTGGCTATGCCATTCCTGCTGCCAAGGCCACTGTCACTTGGAAAGAACCAGTTGCCAGGAAATGGAGCACTGACAGGACCTGCACAAGAGGGAGAATTCCAGTGGGATGACAGATAGCTGATATCAGATCAGGCTCCAATTGAGTAAACAGCTCTATGATTGTGGCCCTGTCCAGTCTATGGGTCAGTATTACATGCTTGTCCTTCAGTGTAGCCAAGTTCACAAGGGGTCTGTACACCGGCTCTTGTCTCCTCCTCCTATTCCTCCGCAGTGGTAGGTATGTAAGGGTGTCACAATCCGAACAATGGAACTACCACCTCAGTGTACATAGAGCATGTATGTAATCGGAAATTTGTGAAGGGCAATGTATGTGCAATTTATAGCAATGAAGCAGTTTACAATTTCTGAATGTTGTCCCCCACCATAAAATGGCAACCGCCTGTTCTGTAAGTATGGAAAGGTGGAAGTGATGTAACTCAGCCATCGTTGGGCGTCATGGCGGAAGGCGCTCTTGCACCGCTGTGTTATTTTTCATTGGCTAAAATGGGGGTCTATGGAGTATAGTGTCCAATGGGGATCACCGGCGGCGGTGACGGTGTACACTGCCACGGACGTGATCGCCAATTTCTGTCTAAAACCTCACTTGATTCCTGACTTTCCACAGGACAACACCTCCACTATGTGTGGTGCTGTGATCTGTGTCTGGATCCTGCCATTCCCTGCCTTCACTTCGGAGGAGTTAGAGCACCTGGTGGATGGGGTCCTACCCCTGTATGGACAGCTGTATGGACCTCCAGACCAACAGGTGAGTAAACCATGGGCATGATGCATTTGACAAGGTTGCATGGAGATGTGTGTGCTAGCAGTGTGTAATTTGGGCGGGGGTTGTCAGGTGGTAGTGTACATGTAGTGCTCCAGGTGATGTGTGTGCCCATGGAGATGGAAATGGTATTATTGGGCCATATGTGTGACTGGATGGATTGTATGGTTAATGGTGTCCTCCTGTCTGTATTACCTCTGCAGGGTAGCGCCCATCAGAAGAAGGGATTGTGGCATGCCATCGCCAAGGATGTGAGGACCATGGGGGTCTGTAGCAGGTGGAGCATCCACTGTAGGAAAAGGTGGGAGGACCTGAGACGTTGGGCCTGGAAGACCGCAGAGGCTCAGTTGGGGATGGCCTCCCAACGAGGGTGGGGTGCCCGTCAGAACCCGACCACCCTGATGGCCCGCATACTGGCGGTGGCCTACCTAGAGCTGGATGGGCGCTTGAGGGCAGCACAGCAGCCACAAGGGGGTGAGTACAGTGAGTGTGACAACAATTATTTTTGGGTCGCATGGGATCCTGGTGGTGGGTTTTAGTTAGTGGGTGGCCCTTAATGCCAGCTCAGCCATTGCTGTTTGATCCAGCTTAAGGTAAACGGGTGTATAGCAAAATTTGGTAACCTATATAGCTATCATTCCATGTCAGAAAGGGCTTAGTGGGTCCCAGGAGGGGTGCAGTTGGTGGTGGTTGGCTCTCATCTTGCTGTGGCACTTACCCAATGTAATGCCAGTGTGATGGATAGTGCTCAATCCTGATCCCTGTGTGTGATGGTAATGTGTATGCCAACTGTGTTGTTGTTGCTGTAATTGACCCATTGCTTACTTTCTCTCTCCCCCCACTATCTTCTATCATCCTGTCCATTTGTGCATTAGCATCATCTGGCGGAGGAGCAGGAGCACCGGCAACTGAGGGAGCTGCCTACTACAGGACCCAGGAGGCAGAGTCCACCGATGCTGAGGGGACCAATGGGGCGGAGGGCGAGAGGAGCACCACGGCGGAGACAGTAGGTGGCATCACTGACTCTGATTCCTCCTCCGATAGGAGCTCCCTGGTGGTGGCAGACACATCTGGAACCAACCCAGCTACAGGTACAGCTGCCACTCCCGTACCAGCATCACCCTCCCAGCAGCCCCCCACTGAGTTGCCCGTGCCCGCTCACCCAGGAGGGTGGGCATCTCCTTCGCCCCAGGCACCTCAGGCCCTGCCCCAGTGAGACCTGCTTCCCTCAGTGAGGAGGCTACTGACCTCCTGAGATCCATCTCTGTTGGGCAGTCAACCACTGTGAATGCCATCTGGGGCTCTCATCCTAGATGCAGCAATGCAATGCATACCTGGAGGGCATCCACAGTGGGTTGGCGGCCCTACAGGGATCATTTCAGGATCTGGCCTCCTCTCTGATGGCAGCCAGTGTCCCTGTTCCTACCGTCCCCCATCCAACTACCACTTCCCAGTCCCAGTCTCCTCAATCCCAACCCATCCAAGGCACAGATACAGACAACCATGCACACACAACATCAAAAAAGAGTAGCACAGTCAAAGACAGGCAGCACACTTCAGGCCACATGCACTCACACAAACAACAGACAGTTGCACCCACAACCACATCCACTGCCTCCATTGTCTCCCCCTCCTCCGCCTCCCTCACAGTCACATCTGCACTCACACCTGCATGCACTGCATCAACAGCCACCACCACATCACGCAGCACCCACACCTCACTTGCAG
Source organism: Pleurodeles waltl (assembly GCF_031143425.1). Lineage (NCBI taxonomy): Eukaryota > Metazoa > Chordata > Amphibia > Caudata > Salamandridae > Pleurodeles > Pleurodeles waltl. Next base: position 368,891,889 of record NC_090451.1, read on the forward strand.
ACACCTCCACATCATCCATCCACACGTCCCCTTTGTTCTCTCCCACCCTGTCTGCCCCCTCCTAAGAGACACAAACGCACGCACACAGACACCCAACTGCCATCCACCTCACACACGCACACTGTCCATGCACAAGCACCCAAGTCAAGCAGATGTACACCTCCGACATCCACTCCCTCAACCTCCACTCCCAACACTCTTCCCACATCCCAACTCAACGCCCCAAAGAAGCTTTTCCTTGCACGTCTTGACCTCTTGGTCCCAACGGCCCAGCACCTCAGCCAAACAGTCTGCCACTGTTCCCATCAAATCATCAGCTGCTGGCACAAAGGGGCCCCAGAGTGTGAAGCCTGCCACTTCTACTGAGAGCATACATCTGGCTCAGAAAGGGAGGACTAGGGTAGGGAAAAGCAAGGGACGTGAGACGGGGACGGTGGAGGCACCTCCTAGTCCTGGAGGCAAGGACACAAGTGACATGTCTAAGACCAAGGGGACCCGTCACAAGAGGGGATCATCCTCCACCAGCAAAGAAAGTGAAGGGTCCCACTCAACCACCAATGAAAGTGAAGGATCCCACTCAACCACCAATGAAAGATAAGGTTCCCACTCAACCACCAACGAAAGTGAAGGTTCCCACTCAACCACCATTCAAAGTGAAGGTTCCCACTCAACCACCATTCAAAGTGAAAGTTCCCTCTCAACCACCAATGAAAGGCAAGAGTCCCACTCCAACAGCAGAGGGCAAAGAGCCTCCACCTCCAGCAGAGACACAGCAGCCCTCACCTCCAGCAGAGACACAGCAGCCCTCACCTCCAGCAGAGGGCATGTAGGCCACCCTCCAGGGACTGTTGTACAAGGAGCCCCCTCCAGACCCAGTGGGCAAGTCCCCCACTTCAGAGACTGTGGCCTTGCACTCCCTAGCAAAGACAAATGGGCATGGAGCCCCCTCCCGAACCAGTGGGCAAGTTCCTTACTTCAGAGACTGTGGTCTTGCACTCCCCAGCAAAGACAAATGGGCATGTAGCCCCCTCCAGAACATAGTGGGAAAGGCCCCCACTTCAGCTGAGGTGCCCCCCTCCCCCTGAGGTGCCTGCCAATTTCCACCATGATGCCCCTGAACAGTGGATACCGGAAGTTGTCAGGAGTCAAGTTGGGCCTTGGACTGTGCCCTGTGGCCATGTGGCCATGTGGCCCTTTTGTACTTTGGACTGGCCATTGGCCCATTCTGAACAATGTCACCTGCATTTGGAATCGAATGGACAATGTGGTGGCTGTTGGCATCAAATTACAGTGTTTGCTGATTCTCATAGTTGTCCTTGTTTTATTTTAACATGTGAACTGTGACATTTGTTTAACTCTGCAGCTGGTTCTGTGTATGGTGTGTGTGTGTGTGAATGGTGTGTGTTGTGTGTGTCACTCTCCTTTTCCTCCCTCCCTCCCTTGTGTGCTAGGAGGATGTACTCATATTCATCGTCTTCGCAGGCGTTGGTGTTCCAAGAGGGCCATGGCGTAGAATAGCATTGGGAAGACTTGAAGTTCCGGTTCTATGGCGGCAGCAGTGTCCTCTGTGTACCTGTTCGTGCGTCTTACGTTTTCTGTGTTCTGTTTCTGCCAGGCTTTTGATGGCATTGGTACCACCCCGGAAATCCTAGCGGTTTGCTGTGTCATAATATGGTGGGCGGTACCTTGTCTTCCGCTTGGCTGTTGATGGCTACTGCCGTGGTCAGTGATGTTATCGCCCTGGCGGTTTGTGTGGTACATTGTATGTCTATGGGAGGGATCACCGCCATGGTCATAATTTGACGCTAATTACCACTAGCCTGTTGGCGGTATTACCACCACTTTAACAGTCACCGCCAATGTTATAATGACCATGTATGTTTCTTACAGAATAAATCCTGTTGGACAGGGTGTTCATGCTGTGGTCGACAACAGCTAAAGCTTTTTCTACGTTTTCTTTGTCTATCTGCCTTAAATGCACAGCAGCTTCTATCTAAGAAAGCTTCCACATCTCGTTATAGATGGCATAAATTAATCTTTTAGAGCATGGCTTTCTAGGACCTATCAAAAAGTCCTGCAAAGCTATATCTTCAGAAAGAGTGCTAAGATGTTCCTTAACTGCTGCTAATGTGTTAGTCTGTACCCACTGTTGGCACAGTTTACCCACACTGTATGTTGTAACTATACCTGTGTGTTGACACGAAAACAAGCGAGTGTCTGGCTGGCTAATCTTGAAACCCCCTGAGGAATTCACAAAATGTGCCTGACACCCATTTGTGTCCATTGGCATAGTAACCAACCACCGGGACTGTAAAGTGAAGAGTTATAGGTGCCAGCCTGAACCTTTGCATTTAGTTTTTACTCTGTAACATTAAGGAAGGATTGCCACTTATCACATTTTGCCGGTGTGGGGATGCTGGGCATATTAATTTCTTTCATTTTTGCTAACCCCAAACAGGATGTCTGTTGAATGGTATCATTTAAAAAGATCATTTGCACAGGAATAAGGCACGCTCTAAATAAAGCTTTGCTACCCTGTGTTTGTCATTCTTGTGTTCCCCATACACTCTTTAAATCAATAGTGTTCTTCCAGTATTCATAGCCTTCAACCGCAAGACAGGAAACCAAGGAATCTGAATAAATCAGTTTTGTGTCTGTAAACAAAACTGTCCTAATTTTCGAAGAAAGTAACTTGAAATAATATGACTCTGGATATTTTTGTGACATGCCCAGAAAAATAAGTGAATTTATCCAAGTAATGTTTTGGGCTCCCCACAGGAGGTGTTGAACAGTGTTTCCACTGTGTGTAATTAAGTACTGGGCTATGTCTAGTGGCACGTTGCAGGTAGTAATGTCCCCAGTTGTTATAGCACAACATTTCCCCATAATTCTGTGTGTTAATATACATATCATCACTTTCAAATACTGAATAGTTCTTAATTTCAGTTAACATTGAATCATCTGTCTGGACATCCCAATCATCAGATACAACACAGGGTATAATTACATCAGTCATAGAAATTTTGAAAACAAAAGGAATTTGAAGGACCTCAGCAGGCCCATATATGTCAAATGGAACTTTATCCCACACAGTCCCATTAGGAATTGGCACAGTTGAAATGTTCACAAGGGACAAGTCTCTGCAGACCTTACGTGAGGAATGATACGGTGTTAGGACTTCATCCACAGGCTCAACAAAGGAGCGTTCAGGAAGGTAATAACCATTTATAAGCAGAAGGAAAACCAACACAAAACCAATCCAGAAAAACAATGCAAAAAATGACAAGCAGAACCATAAATGGTTCCATGAGTGAATTAAATAGTTATTTTTAAGCTATAGCTACAGCTTATGTTTCTTTGAAACATTGTCAATCACAGGAGTGGATGAATCTAAAGAAAAGTCATCAATGTCCAGAAGCAGTCTCTGCTAGCACAGGAACAAGTGCATTCCTGGTGGATGGATCCACTTCGCTTCGAGGCTCATGGTAGACGAAGTCGTACGTTTGTGTTGTGTTGGTGTAGAAGACAGCCACATCTTGGACAGGTGATGTTGTTGTAGTGGTAACAGGAACCAGCAAGAGCTCATTTTACGCTCTCCCCACGGTCGAGGAGGTATTTGTAGCATTGTTGTACCTGCTTGTGTTGTCAGAAGTGTTGTTGATTCTTCTTTGAAGAGGTATGTCCTGTTGGATAGCAAGAGGGGACAGGGAACTACCCAAGGGACCTCTGGATCGACTGTGCAGGATCGGCCACATGGTGAAGTTTGAAGTTGTCAGTGGAAATATATCTGTTTGCTTTTGAACAAGGCAGCGGTGGTAGAATGACAGTTCTGGAACCTTGTATTCCCAGGACTGGAACCAGTGCTCTAATGGATGGACCGAATTCCTTCTTGAAAGCAATCTTCTCACAAACCAGATCCCCTACTTTGGGAATTCAGCCAATAGAAGTTGTTTGTAAATCCCTCATTCTTAAGGTGGCAGCACTGGTGGATAATTTATCATCACAAAATTGCTGAAGTTCCTGTAAGACAGTGAGACGTTCATTTATGTCAAAAGGTGTATCTGCTGCCACCAAACCAGGGCCATCAAGATCTGGGACACACATAGGTATCCCAAGAGAACCTCATAGGGAGTGCGTCCCCAAGGACTGTCCTGGCAGATTATTCAGTGCTCTCTGGACCCCGTATATGTGATGAAGCCAGCTGCGGCCAGAACCTAATACTCTAGCTGTTAAGGACTGCTTTAGATCACAATTCCTCCTCTCCACGACTGCATTTCCCTCTGGATGGTATGGTGAGGAGTAATGGAGTTCAACACCCATCGTCCCCATGGTGTCCCTGAATGCCTTTGAGGCAAAGGTAGGGCCCTGATCCGAATGGAATGCTGCAACTGCGTATGTACCAATAAATATCAGCAGTTCGAGCGTCAGCCGATCGCTGAGGCCATACCCACAGGAATCTAGAACAAGAATCTACAGCGACTAAGATGTATTTGTCTGCACCATCAGGTTGAAGGGGACCGCAATGGTCCAGTTATACACACTGTGGCGGCCTGCTGGACACTAAGAAGGATGTCTGTGGTGGGAGTTTGATATTTGAGCCATTTATCCGCTGGAAGATGTCACAGCAAAGGACATATTGCCTGGTCTGCTGTATAGAATCGGCCACCAGAAGCGTTTCTGTAAGAGTGTTGCTGTGGCCGAAATACCAGCATGAGCAGATGCGACACACTCATGCGCTGCTTTTATTAGATCTAATCTCTGGTCTTGATTGGGGATCACTCGATCTTCAATCTGAGGAATTGATGTGTAGGCAACATTCTGTGCACTGATGTTGTAAGAGTATTTTGTGGGGTATGCTTTTGGAAGAGGCTTGCCTTCAGCCGAAGCTTTCACGGCAGCCAATATTTCATTATCCAATCTCGTCTGAGAACTAGTTACTGCAGCCACAGACACCGTAGCTACTGTAGATTTGGCCGGTTCATCAGCCAAAGTGTTGCCGATAACGTGTTCTCCTACACGTTGGTGGCCTAATGTATTCATTACATGGACACAAGGTAGCTCATCCTGGAGATCGGCCACACTCCCCCATAGAGTTCTGTGTTTTATGGTGTTCCCTTTGGAGTCTCTAAACCCGTTCAGTAGCCAATGATTAAGATAATCATTGTAGGACTGGATGCAGTAGTATGAGTCACAGACAATCAAAGTCAGTAGTCCTGGCTCTGTGTATTCTAGCGCTAAGATAAGGGCTTTGAGTTCAGCCAGCTGAGCTGTGCAGTCCCCTAGAGTCTGTGTGTAGGTATTATGAGGGTGGAATACACCATCCTTCATCACGCTACACCATACAGCTGCGCAAGCGGCTGAATATTGGTGTTTAGTACCCACGGCTGGTTGTGCTGAACCATCAGTGTAAATGACAGCATGGTATCTGTCAAGTGGCAAAATGTCTAGAGGTGCATAGTACTCGTATTGGAGAAATTCTTGTGTCTGAAGTTTTGGATCAAAGATGTAATCTACATCGGTGGCAGTCAGGGAAGTTGCCCACTGAATCCAACGTGGATGTTGTGTTTTAGCGTTGGGGACGCTAGCTTTAGTGACAGCTTCTAAGGCTGGCACTGGGGTGCCAACAATAATGCGTTTCCCTTGGGCAAGAGGCTTCTCCTTGATGACAGCCATCTGAACTGCAGTTAGAATTGTTTCTGTGGGTGCAAAACGTTGTTCTGCATTGGAATATAAATGTGATTTATATGCTATGGGCACTGTGTCGCCTTCAGTGAAGGTGACATAAGTGAACCTAATGGCACCAGCAATTATTCTGATGACCATATTTGTTTTGTTGTCCCTGGTGTGCAAGTGGTTTACTTCTAGCATGTCCTGTTGCAATTCCCTAAGAATGCGTGTGCGTTCAACTGTCCAGTGTCTGCTAGAAAAATCAGGGCGTATTAGGTCATAAAGTAGCTTGATACGTTGTGCATAGTCAGGAATGTAAGTTCTGCCAAAGTTAAAGAAACCAAGTAATGACTGTAGTTTCTTAAGTGTATTCGGTGGTTGGAGTAAAGCACGTTTTTCTAGAAAGTGCAGGGCAAGACTCTTGCCCTCGTTTGATAGCTCGTATCCCAGGAACAATACGCTGAGAAAGGCTACTTTAGTTTACCTAAAACTAAATTTGTAAGCAATGGCTGCGAATCCCAAAACGATCTGATTGACCCTGGCAAGATGAATTTTGAGGTTGTCATTTGTGAGATAGATGTCATCCACATAGGACAACGCCTCAGGATCAATATCATGTAATATTGATGTCACTCAGGCTGAGAACAGCCCTGGGCTGCTCTTATAGCCCTGGGGCAAACGCCAAAAGCATTTTTTTTTTTGCCAAATGAGAATGCACTCAGGTCCAGACTTTCATTTGCTAAGTTCTGGCAGAAAAAATCATTGGAGATATCCAAGGTTGTTTTATATTTTTTGTGCACAATGGTATTAATCATTGCTGTGCTATGTGAATTTTGTATAGCGTTTGTAAGTGTATGACTGTTTAAAGTCTGTAATCTAAATCTATTCTTTACAAATGGTCTGGCTTTGCAACAGGGAATAACGGGCTAGTTATTGCAGAGACACAGGGCTCAATTGCTCCCTGGTACTCGAGTTGAGTAAGGATCTTCCTCACCACAGCTTTTGCTTTGTGTTTAAAAGGATATTGTGGCTGAGGCTGTGGTGTAGACCTCATAGGTATTATATGACAAGGAGAGTCCTTGTCCCAACCTACATGATTGCGGTACAATGCAGGTGCCTGCGCTAAAGCCCAGTTGACAGCGTAGACTTGTTTTACTGCTTCCGGAACAAGATCAGAGAAAGAAGGCAAAGTGACATTTTCCCCATGTGGTAGCTTACGGATGTGCTCAGGTGGCCAGTCCCTCTCGGTCTGCAGGATAACACAACTAAGTTCATCCCAAAATATCACACCAATGGTGTACTCTACGGTAGTCATTACAACCTCGGCGGTCTTTTTGCAAGACCACTGAGGGACCGCCGTGCTGAAGACCACCAGTGCAGGCGGTTTTCCACTTGGCAAATTATGACTGCTGGCAGCCCTCTGTCCTTTGCCGGAAGGAGAGCCACCAGCAGCCATACTGGCGGTCGGCAGGGAAGTGGAGGTTGCTCCACCTCCACCGCCCCGTCAACAGAACACCGCCCACCGAATCACGTTCCGTGATTCGGCGTGGCGGTGTTCTGTTGATGGGGTGCTGGCGGCAGAGCAGCACCCATGGATCCCGTTCCCTCCCGGAGGATCAACGGATCAGGTAAGTTGATCGTCCGTTAGGGGAGGGAGATGGGGGGGGGTTGCGTGTTGTGTGCGTACATGGAGGTGTGCGTGTGAGCATGTAGAGGGGGTGTGTGAGCGCGTGAAAGCATGCGGGGTGTGTTGTGTTTGGAAATGTGTGTGTGTCTGTCTGTCTGTATGTCTGAATGGATGTGTGCGTGTATGTCTGTATGTGGGTGTGCGTGTATGACTGTGTGGTGGCTGTTGGCATGTTTGGTGATATGTGTGTGGGTATGTGTGTTGGTGGTGTATGCATGCGTGTACGGTGTGTGTCTGTGTAGCAATATTGGGGGTAGGGGTGGGGAGGGGGGTGGGTCCTGCCATCTTTGGGGGGGTGGCAGGGGGTGAGGGGGTGGTTGGAGGAAGCGGGGTGTGGGAGACCCCTATCAGTGCCAGTAAGGAATTCCCTGGCACTGATAGTGCTTACCGCTATGGATTTCATGGCGGTTCCCAACCCCAAGAAATCTATAGCGGTCAGCTGGGTTGTGATACCGCCGGCGGTCTTGTGACGGCCGCCGGGCTGGAGTCCCAAGTCTCCAGCCCAGCGGTCGTCTCCGCCCTGGCCGTCGGATCAGAGAAGTGGCGGATGACCATGGCGGTAACCACTATGGTCATAATTCACATTTTTTTACCACCAGCCTGTTGGCGGTAGGACCGCCACTTCTCCGCCAAACGCCAGGGTCGTAATGAGGCCCTACGTCTCCCTCAATTTGAATTTTTAAGTCATAAACCCTGTCGGGTGAGAGAACACACCCGTCTGCAGTCTAAACTGAAATGTAATCGCTAGTTGCTGTTGTGTCTGGATGTCACTGCCCACGTCTTGTTCTTCAGCAGTGATCTCAAGTGTACTGGCATTTTTAATTGACAGTGCTGCCACCTTTTTCTTTTTAAGCTGTGGCTTTTGTTGTGGGGACTTATCTTCTTTTTTGTCTGAAGACTGTGGTGAGACTTTCTCACGTATTCAGGACGTCAATCAGGACGGCCCCCTCTCTCGCTACGTCTATCTGGTGCGCCCTGAAAGAAACGAGAGGGATGTGAATCAGTATACCTGTCAGAAGCTTTTATATTTTCTCTATTTCTGAGATTAAAGGGGCCATTTTGACTTCAGCGGGCGGCACTGCCGCCCGACAAACTCACTGCTGCCATTTGACCGCAAGAGCGGTTGAGTCCCCGCCGGCCCTATTTTGAGTTTCCCGCTGGGCCGGCGTGAAACAGGGCCTTTACATTGACACTGGCTCCTAACGGAGCCGGCACCTACGTGGCGGTGCGGCAGGTGTAGCAGCACCCATTGTGCATTTCACTGTATGTAATTCGGGAAATGAAATGTGCGATGGGGCTGTGCATAGGGGCCCCTGCACTGCCCATGTCAGGGGCAGTGCAGGGGCCCCCCCGAGTCCCCCATTCCATCATCCATCAGCCTTTCCATGGCGGTGTTAACCGCCATGGAAAGGCTGGAGGAATGGGACTCATAATCCCGAGGGCAGCGCTGCTTGCTGCGCTGCCCTGGTGGATTTGAAATGACAAGACCGCCAGGCTGCCTGGTGGCGGTGTTTCGACCATGGTGGCTCCGCCACAGTCATAATATGGCAGGCGGTCCGCCACTACCACGGCGGTCCGCCTGCCACCGTGAGTCTGGAGGGCCATGGACCACCAGACTCATAATGAAGGCCTATATCTCCTGTCGGAGGTCTTCAGGTGTGGAGAATCTGCTCTCTGATGTCTGTCTTTACACTGCTTTTGTTTATCCCAGTGCTTTTTAGAAGCCTCCAGGGCTTGTTTAGTACCTTCCCTAGGGGTGGTACTCAGTAATTATAGCTTTTTCAGTTTGGCTCCCAAACTATCCCGTCCTATATTGGTATAGGTATCAGAAATCATTTTCGGTAGCTGTTTCTCCTGGTCCACATGTGGAATCTCCCGGAGGCACTGGTGTATAGCCAGTGCTACCACTTCCCCTTTAATGTTACTGAGTATGATTGAGGAGACTGCGTCAAAGTTACATATTAATTTCAGCCCCAAATCTAGAGTTGGAGCAGCCCTGTGCTCATTCTGAATTTGTTTTAACACTTCTGTTAAATTGGCAAGTGTTGATGTACCATGCGTGTTAGTATAAATTGCAGCGAAGACTGTACCCCAGGAGGCACATTCATCCTCTGAGGAAACCATCCCGAAAGGCAGGCACATTGTGAGAATTCAGTTTTTCCTGTGGTCCCGTATGGGGAAACACAGCTTTCAGTTGATTTGTTTTCTGGGCTATCCAGAACAGGATTTTCTCTCGTTCTGTGAGTACTTTACCCATGATAGAATGTACTGTTTGTGATCCCAGTAGTAGCCAATTAGTAACCAGCAAGTGTTGGTGGTGCTGGACACGCTGGTGTAGTGTTCAGAGTTCGCATTACGAACTGAACAAGTCGTCTATATAGTGCTACTAGCTCAATGTATATATTGCGCAGATCTGCTGCCTATATGTTTTGTATACCTGGGTGAGGTGTGTATGTGGCAAACATAGGCCACGTTGGTCCGTCATTACCTAAAGGACCTAGGGCCAGATGTATCAAAGGATTTTACCCATTCTGTGTCTATGGGAAAAAGCTTTCGTACATATGGCCCCTAGTCTCACAGGTTGTATTACGTGTGGTGGGGCGCCATTAAACCCGTTTTGATGTTCTTGATTCTTAATCTGTATTTCAAGATACTGGTATGCTTGGTAACATTGAGGTACATTTGCAATTCCATATGTGTGGAATGTGAATGATCTTGGGTCTTCCTCAGGAAAGGTGAACCAAGAGTAGAATGTTTCTGTTTGGTAAACTTCACTAGCTTCTACTATGAATGTGACATCCCTGCCCTCATCTGATCAGCCATGCCCTACTAGATGTAATGTTCATGCATGTTTTACATTCTCTGGAATGTCTATGCCATTAGCCATATTGTATAATGGATAATAGAGATGGAACACCAAGTAGGGAGAAAAGTCCTTTTAATAGTTCGAGCTTGAACAACCTACAGCCTAATTAGGTGCTCCCTGTTCAGCTAAGGAGGATCTTCCCCAAGACCACGGATGTCTCTGTATAATGGTACTTAGGGTACCTGTTGTATATGAGACAGTGATAGTCAGGGCATCTGTAAATTAGTGCCTAAAGACCATCGTTGGTAGTGCCATGTCATAGTTTGACTCTTGCTCTAGGCAAGACTGCTGGTTTAAGGATGACAGTACTTATGTTTGTAGGCAACTATGCCAGTCCAACATCAAGTCGCAACTGTCGTCCCAACCCTCCCAGCTCACAAGCAGCACTACACCAAAAACCCAAACAGTAAAAGGTGATTTGTGGCTGCCTTTACACATGGACTCAAGAGTGCAACATCTCAGGAAGTGTTGTGGTTAAACGGAGATTACCCCTTTCTCACATGAACAATATGTCTCAGTCACACACAGGCTGATGCAGTAAAGTTTTCAATAGGTTTTATTAATAATACTGCAATCTACGTTAAGTTGCATGGGCTACAATGATAAGGATAATGAACAATGCAAGAAACATAATTGTGAAGTCGAGAGTCAATAATACAAAGACCCCCACCATCTTGCAATGACATGAAGTGACATGAAATATGTCCTAATATCCTAGCATGATGAACCTAATCTCTAACCTAGGTGTGATACGCCCAATCTGCCAATGCGTTATCCATGAGAAGAGCCCCCCAACCCTTGTTACCTTGGAATGAGGTCTCTAGCTCAGACTCCGTAAGGACACGAAGACTGGGTCAGCATCAAGGCGACGTGCACTATTGACAGCAGCGATGGAATCTGGTCGGAATCCCTCTGACTATCTGACTGTGTGAGATGTATTGATACAGATCGGACCCCTGAAGTAGGTCTGTTCCCAAATAAAAGTTATGCTTGGGACGGCAATTTATGTAGACTATTCCCTCAAAGGCGCAAAAAGGAAAAGTACCTAAAGTGAATACCTACAGCTTGTTTATCTTTGTCGCTTGATAGTGACGCCTTAGTGCAGTGGCACCGATAACATGAAACTAAAACATTGGCCTAACTAGAAACAAGGCAGCCATCTTAATAGATATAATTACAAAAATGTGCTAAAACAGAGCAAACTAAGTAGAGTAAAAGTCACTGGGTGATGGGGGCACTAGTCTACAAGTCAGAGGGCTAAGCTAACTCCTGTTTCCCATTTAAACAAGATAGGATTCACTACACATTTGTTGAGGATAACATTGTTTATGATTGCTGTTTCAGAGCTATTTCATTTTGTTAAGAGTTATTCCTTTAGAAACTTGTCTCTCCAAAGATGACAAACCTTACTCTAGGAGGTGATAAACTTTTGGTCTGAAATCCAGTATTTCACAATAATCATACTCAATTAGCACCCTATCCAGCCAGCCTACCTGTGTCTTTTGAAAGGGACTTATTTAGAGCAGGTGGTTGTGAAAGGAATTGCCAAAATACGTGTTTGGGACTTATATTCTCCCAATACCTAACAAATGCCTTACGATGTGTGTGCAACATGCCCTGCAAAGTGACAGTTTTCCACCCTGGAAGACTTAAGTGCTGCGAGAAACAGGGAAGAGGCTAGACTTAGGTAGGAAAGGGAGAGAATCCACAGTTGACTGACAGGCCTATGGCCAGCCAATTGATCAAATGATTTTTGTACATAAACTGGCTTGACCGCTAGTGCAGAACCCAAAAGGCTGCTGCAGTCTTAAGGCTGGTGGGCACAGAGTCAGGTTGACTATGCTTGCAAAGCCAGTTGGCTCATTATCATGTGCAGAAAGTAAATGTGCACATTTGTAGCCATTTTGGGGTATCGAGACTAGGTAAGTGGTTTCTTGCAAAGCTACTTCAAAATGGCAGAAAAGTAATATTAAATTGATGTAATTTCCCATCATGTCACTTCCTGTGATGATACATCTTAGAGGGGCCTTGCATGTTCCTGTTCTGCATCGGGCCCACAAACCATAAAACTAGGCCTAGATAGCAACATATCACTGCACAGTCCAGGTATGTCTGATTAGTTGAGCGCTTGGTCTCTGCAGAGGGTGCATCAACTCACTCAGCTATGTCCAATTCCACTGGACCGTTAGGTAACCAACTCACAACTGAGCTTGGTTTACTCGAATGTTATTGAGATTGGAAATTAAAAAAACTGAAAACCTTAGTGATTTGTTTAAAAATCAGGTTTAAAGGATAGTCTTTTTAAAAGTACTACTTTTCATCGGGAAGAGCAGAGTCCTAATTAGACCAAGGGCCCTCCTGAGAGAGCACTGGCGCTACACCTGTGTCATTGTCTGTATTACAGAAGGCCCACACTAGCGCCTTCGACCCCATTTATAATACCATAGTGCCCCAGGGGGTGCACAAAGCAGTCGCAAACGCTCATGATGCCGCCGCTCCCCCCCCACCGGGGCACTTCTGTAATATGGCCCCAGGGATACATTTTCGTGCAGTGCTTTGTGTAAACCGTATAAAAACAAGATATGGTACGATACGTGGCAGAGCATAGGATCCTAATGTGAAACGGGGTATCAAGAAGTAGAAACTTGTTCTTTTGTGGGCTGCAGAGAACCCCTTTCATGTTATACAGACCTTACAGGAGCAACTCTCTCTTAACTTACACCTATCTTACAGCCTTTTCAACAAATGTATCCATTTACTTACGGATCTCGCACAGGCTCAGGCTTCTGACAACATAGCTATTCTCTGGTTTACAAAGTTATCACATCTCCCTCTGACACTGCAGAGCTTGCCATCAGGATATGCAGATTTTACAGTCTCAGACAACAGAGCGGTCTTTCAGACTACCTATATTGATCAAGTGCATGGTGAAGAGCAAACTATCACTTTACATACCATACAAGCTCAGGTTTGTGATGAAGCAGAAAATGAAGGTTTTGATTTATTAACGCATAAACGTAGTGCTGAAATAATCATGTGTGACATTAACCGAACTAATAAAGATTGTACGGGGACAAAATGTGCCCTCAGAGTAGTTTGCCAACATTTACATGCGTGCTTTATATAACGTGGTGTATTAGAATTGCACTAATCCGACATAATCATAAACGTGTGCTACGATTTGCTTGTTTGAAATGTTTTAGCTTAGCATTACTTTAGCGGAGGCTTTGGCCTAGTTGCCTGGTCTCACGGTTTAGATGTTCGTATTTTTCCACTGCGCTATTAAACGTGTATTTCTGCTTGAAGCTGTACTTTTCCACAGAAACTGTTCACATGCTTATCTTAAAGTTAGTGCCAGCATGGCATATTTTCTCTTTAATTCAAGGTCGACTTGCAGGTGCGGACAATGGAGGCTCTGAGAGTAAGCTAATTGAGAGACAATGTTGCAATTTGCGTACCCATCTCCAAGGATAATGTATGCTTAAGTAAAAGCTTGAGAACTGTCGTTTTTGATTGGTCAATTTGAAGCTAACCTATGAACCCTCCAATGGAGACCCTACAGGACTTGAACTGTTGTCTATAAAACCCAGGTGCACGAGAAGAAGGTAGCCATTACCAGCTCGATACCCGCCATTTTGCAGACTTCGTAGCTAGTATGGCCCACTTTGCTGCGACGCCATTTTGAGAGACTTTGATGCTTTCTCTAATCGAGAGAAAGAGACTGTAATGATTCTTGCCCTAGAGACTTTAACTTTGATTTGCCCCTTCGCATGAAGTAGTAGTCTTACCTTGCCGCCGTGAGGCAATTGCCCTGTTCACCCCTGCCCCTTTGTCCCGTCCTATGCTGATCGAGAAACGATACCTGTGAGACGAAGAATTCATTGATTGCTGATCGGAATTGGTAATTATGAAAGGAAATTGTAAAATTGCATTGTGTTTCTTTTAGGTAACCAACTGCTGATTTTGATAAGAGCCCTAGCTAGGAGTTTTCTAAATTGATGTTGCTAAATTGTTTTGCATGAAGCCCCACATGCTGATGCTAATTTGAGGTTAGACGAGGATTCCATATGTTGCACGATGCAATTTGAGATCTTGTTATGCTGACTAAATGTACGCAATTAGCCCATTACAGATTATCGTATTAGTGCTTTGCATTGCCACTATCGAATGCCTTGTGATTCAAATGCTACATAGATTACACTTGTTTCGACGATATGGACAGCTATTAATGTTCATATATGTTTATCATTTGGTGTTGAGACACATTTATATTGTGCTAGCTTTGTTAATATAGGGAAATAAATTCACTAACTTCGCAATAAACTGGTGTGGTTATTCCTGGCTGAGAGGTCAGGGTTCGCCGAAATGTATTCTGGAATAATTGTTAAGTGTTATGTTGTTCAAGGTGTTGCTTATGTTCGCTATTGATTATCGATTTGATGTGATTGATCGATTAATAGTACAGAGAGTTCCCACTAAGTCAAAAGATTCATCGACCTAAAGAGCGTCCGAACACAGGTAAATTGTTACCACGTTCCGCTCTATCAGTAGATGGTAGCAGAGGACGGTTACGTCTTTTGGGACCCCGTACTCTTAAAATACATGGTGTTGGATTAGCGGTTACGCATTTTTGAGACCCCACTCGAGAAGTTGAATTAGATTTTCTTGGGTAAAACTGATTGACAGAATGATGATGGGCTAGGTCCACCGCGACTTTCCCGGGATCTCGGAACTTGCGAATGGAGAGAAAGGAGATGTGGAAACAGCGTTGGCGGTACTAGTGGTGGTATGAGTGAAGTTAGGGTTTTGCTCTTGCACAGCTTATTGCCGCAGGGTGTGTGAAAAGGTTGTGAGGATTTTCTTTTAAGGATAGCGGAGGTGCGACTCCGAGTGTAGAAGTAGAGAAGTCGTCGAACTTCATAGAGTTAGCGGAGGTGCGGCTCCGAGTGTGAGAGTAGGGAAGTCGTCGAACTTCATGTGCGTCTGGCGCTTTGTGCATAAAAAGGTCCACGTGGTTGTTGTTGTTGAGACGGGCCCTGCGAGGTCAAGAGACTCCGGAGTATGTTGATCCATGTTGTGGTCTGGGCGGTTTAGTAGGTTGATCGGGCGTGGTCAACGAGTGGGTACGTGTGTTAGGGAGTGATAGAAACTTCGACTTCGGGCTCTGACAAGATTCTAAGTGCACTAGAACAGATCATTGACAAGTTGAGAGTAGGTCTGCGGGTCAGATTTGCTTGCGAATGTGGGGACTGAGAAAGACGGAATAGCGGCCAGAGGCTAGTGAAAAGTCCCGAGGCTAGTGAAAAGTCCCTAAGGTCCTGAAGCGATTATGTTACCCTTCCTGTAGTAAACCGACAGATCTGTTTTAGTTTTGGTAGCTCGCGATACATGCAAGAAGTTGTTACGAGAGGAGCTGAGTGAAGGAGGATTAGCCGCGAGGCTTTGTCAGCCGCAGTGTGTGTGAGTGTGACGTCACTAAGAGCCGCGCTGGGATAGGTTGGTTGGAGAGAAGGGTCGCGCACGGATTGGACGCAGTCCGTGGGACTCGATTGGAAGAGGAAAGGCAAGTGAAGAGTATTCCGGGAATTAAAGTCACCTATTGATTACAAATTTTGTGGAATAAAAGTGAAATATTGATTATAAACTTTGGGAAATAAAAGACGGGAAAATGAAATTCCTTAAAGCATTCAGGAGCGCGATGAAGGGGGAGTCTTACATTAAAGCGAGCGTAGGAGAGGAGACGCCACCCGAAGGTACACCAGCTTACATTGTAATGGAGGAAAAGGGGTAGCTCCGTGTCTTTGGCTAAAGCAATGGCACAAGTGGACAGAGAAACATGGGAGCGTAGCATTCCCGATACATGGGACCTTCAATATAAGGGTTTTAGAGAATTTGAGATTCACGATGTATGACATGAAGGTACCTCCAAGGCCAGCACAGTTTGAGGCTCTAGCAATCTGGGAACTCATGGCTAGACAGCAACAGAAGAACAAGTTTGAAACAAGGATGAGGAAGGTAGAAAAGACACTAGCGGATGCTAGGTGGGATAATGCGCAGAAGGTGTGGAGGTCAGATATATTGCAGGGAATAAAATTGTTTCCAGCAATTACTAAGGAGGAAGAGGAGACAGGTAAGAAAGCTACCTGTAAGACAGACAGGAAGTGTTCCAAGGACAGAGAGGACGAGGAAAAGTTGAGAAGAGAAGAGGAGTTAGAGGATGAGGAGCTGATAATGCAATTGCTGAACGACCGTCCACCACCTTATGCAGAGAATGGACAAGGTCCAAGTACCAGTTCTGCCCCTCCGGCATCGGTACAGAACAGTGAAACGCAGAGTCCAGGAGCACCATCGGGATCTAAGGACCCGAGCTTACTGTTCACCCCACAGATACCGCAGGTTAGGAGAATATATCCAGATGTGCCCGTGTTGAAACCAGCAGAAAATTATCAGCCGCAGATGCCAGGGTACTACAGCAGTGACAACAGTGGAGGGATGATTCTAGATCCAACCGTAAGGGGCGTACAGAATGGTTACAACCCAACAATGGCACAAGCTGAATCAACTCAGTTTATGATGCCTCAAAAGCAGATGCAGGGAGGAAACGCTCAGGCTCAAATGACGGGGAGTCAGATGGGCATGTCGGCAATGATGGCCCATAATATGGGGATGAACATGCCTCAGAATATGGGAAATGGACAGAATCCAGATGCAATATCACTGCCCATTACTGTAGGTCCAGCGGTACCTCTGTATAGTCAGCCTAACTTAGGTATGAGCAGTCAGGGACCAATGCTGCAGAATGGGACAGAAAGAAGGTGCATAGAAAACACTCCAGGGATAACTCCGATAGCGGCTCAGCCAACTGGGTCTGGGTCCCTGATGGAGTTTAGTCCCATATGTGCTCAGTCTACACTGGTGAGGTCGAGCCCCCCACTGATAATACCTTTAACATCGAATACTGAAAAGTTGCCGCAACCATCGATGGCAGTCGATGTGAATGCTACACTGATGGGAGTAAATGCGCTACAGCTGACACAGTGGTTCAACAGTCTGAATTCCACACAAAGTTCAGCTAGTGGGAAAGGAGAAGATTACCTGAATAGGATGAGGCTGAACATGGAAGCACAAGAATTGGTGGAAGGGAATATGGGTGTGAACAGGTTAGAGTCCTACACGGAAGAGGAGTTGAGATATCTATGTCCAAAGATCACGAAAGAAGTAAACAAGGTACATAAAAGTTTGCAGGAAGTAGCAGACAGGAACGGGATTGACATAGGCAAGACGAAACACTTGAGCAGGAGCTATAGGTTGGATTTTGGGACCACAGATTTTGAACACATGAGATCAGCAGGCATGAAGGCACACCTTAGGGAATTGTTGCAGAGTGCCCAAGTGTGGAGGTGCTTAGACAAGTGGGAAAGCAAATGGGTAAAGAGGAAGGATAAGAGGAGGGACAGTGCCACAGAGCACAATGAGAAAAGACCGCAGAGTAGTGAGACAGTAACTATGTTACCAATGAGGGAGACAGCAGGGGGAAAATTAGTACATGTACCATGGCACAGGAGCGACATTCAGTCTTTTACGAATGATTTTCCCAAACTGAGAGAGAAGCCGATTGAATGGTATCAACAGACTGATAGGTTTGTGAAGCTTGCGAAATGTCTCTGGGAAGACCTGAACACTCTATTCGAGATTGTGGTTCCGGCAGATTTATGGGAGGATTGCAAAAGAGCTGTAGGTTGGCCGACAAGTGAACCAGAGAGAGACAGAGAGACGGGTGCACCATCACCTATGGTGATGTGTCTGTACTATAAGGTGATTGAGCATTTGAAGACGAAGGTTGCCGCGAAAAATGTGGATTGGCAGAAAATTGATCGAACTGCCCAAGAGGCTAAAGAATCGATTCATAGTTATTATGAGAGGTTGTTGAAGGCGTTTAAGAATTACAGTGGCACGGAAGCAATCGAGGCGAAAGATATGCTTCATTTTGTGTTCAGATTTGTGGAAGGGCTGAGACCAGAGATAAGTCAGATGATAAAATCGCATTTGATCTGCTGGCAGTCGAAACCGATTGATGAAGTCTTGACTTATGCCAAATACTGTAGCGACGAAATTGAAGTGAAACAGAAAAAGCTGAAAGAGAAGGTGATGATGATGCAGCTTAAGGCAGCTCAAACAGGTTTGCAAGGTTTGCAAGGTCTGCAAGGGTTGCCAGGGATGCAAGGATTCCAACAGCAAGTACCGCAACCGCAGCCGCAGTTGCAGGGAAACATGGCATTTCAACCACAGGCCAGAGGCAGAGGAGGTTTTGTGAATAATGGTCCGGATTTGAACACTGTTGTGACAGGTGTGCAGGCAATGAAGAAAGTGATGCCGTGTCACGCGTGCGGAAACGTAGGTCATTGGAAACGCGAGTGTCCGATGGTGGTGCAGGAAGGTGCAGGTGTAGGTGTTGGTCAGCAAAACAATGATGTCAATGCATTTCAGACAATGAGAGGACCGAAAATGAGAGGTCCAAACCCAAATTTTCAGACCATAAATCAATTGCAGGGATTACAACCTATGCAGCCGCAGCAGATGCAGATGCCCCGTGTGCAGATGACGCAGATGCAGCCGATGCAACAGCAGTTACTTATGGTACCTAATCAGCAAATGCAAATACCTTTGGCACCAATGAGTCAGCAGCAAGTGATGGTTCCTCCACAGGTAACGGGTCAGGTAATGAGTACAAACGGCACAGTACAACAGTTCCCATTACACAGTGAGAGTGGAATAAACAATGTATGGGAGAGTGAAAGCTCAGAAGAGGAAGGAGATTGTGTGCTTGCGGCATCCCTAGAAGTTGATCAAAGGGGTCCGTACGTAGAGGGAAGAGTAATGGGTCATCGTGTCTCATTCTTGGTTGACACGGGAGCCACACGTTCAACAGTTAAGAGCAGTGAAGTACCAAATTTGCCACTCTCAGGGAGGACAGTTCAAGTGGTAGGGGTAGCAAACAGACATCTGACGAACCCAATAACAGATCCGATACCAGTCAACATTGGTAACTATCAAGGGGTACATCAGTTTGTGGTATGTGACTCAAGCCCGATAGCACTGTTAGGAAGAGACCTATTGTGCAAATTGGGTTGTTCGATAATGTGTTCGAACGAGGGAATAACAATACAGACGAGCAGTGATGGGGAAGAAGAGGACAGTGTAGAGGGTGATGAGATGGAAACAGTTGACGAAGAGTATCCTCTGATTTGTCTTTTACCGATGATAACTGAAGAAGATATCCCAGCAGAATTACGGGAAACAGTCGGAAAGGAAGTGTGGGACATGACAGGGAAAGAGGTGGGATTGATGAAAGGAGTGGAACCAGTAAAGGTGATGGTAAAGCCCAATGCGATCTTTCCCCAGACCCCACAATACCACATGCCACAAGATACCCTCATGAAAGTTGCCCAACTTATTGACGAATTCGTGAAGCAGGGAGTACTGAAAGAAGTATTAAGCAGCCCATGTAATTCACCGATAATGGGACTAATAAAGCCAAGTGGGAAAGTCCGACTCGTGCAGGATTTGAGGAAAATAAATGACATCATAATAAAGTGCTGCCCTGTCGTGCCGAATCCAGCTGTGATAATGTTTCAAGTCCCTTGCGATGCTGAATGGTTCTCAGTCATCGATTTGTCACAGGCATTCTTTTCTGTGCCTCTTCATGAGGACAGCCAATTCCTCTTTTGTTTCAAGTTCCTAGACAGAGGCCCTCATTCTGACCTTGGCGGTCGGCGGAGAGGCGGCGGTCGGACCGCGAACAGACCGGCGGTATTAAAAATGGCATTCTGACCGCGGCGGTCACCGCCGCGACCGACCGCCACTTCCCCACTCCGACAGCCACGGCGGTCATGACCGAGGGGCTGGAGTCTGCGCACTCCGGTCCGGCGGTCGACCCAAGACCGCCAACGGTATCATGACCCTGCTTACCGCCGCGGTTTCTGGCGTTCGGGAACCGCCATGCGAACCATGGCGGTAGGCACTATCGGGGCCAGGGAATTCCTTCCCTGGCACTGATAGGGGTCTCCCCCACCCCCCACTGCCCCCCCGAGTCCTCCCCCCACACCCTCCACCCCCCTGCCACCCCCCAGAGGTGGTACGAACCCCCTCCCCACCCCACCCCGACATGCACATACACGCACCCCGACATGCACACACCCCCAACATGCACATATACACACCCCCTACACACACACATACACAACGGGGACACATACCCGCACACATACATGCCGACATGCGCACCCGCCGAACTACACACATTGCCCATAGGCACAGCAGCACTCCCCGCCCGCATGCACGCACTCACACACCCCCTCTACACACTCACACGCACACCCCCATGCACGCACACATCACACAACACCCCCCCACCCCCTCCCCTCACGGACGATCAACTTACCTTGTGCGTTGGTCCTCCGGGAGGTGACAGGAGCCATGGGGAGGTGACCGCCAACAGAAGACCGCCAACAGAAGACCGCCACACAGAAATGTGGGTCGTAATTCTGTGGGCGGTGTTCTGCTGGCGTGGCGGTGGAGGTTGACCAGTCTCCACTTTCCCGCCGACCGCCAGTGTGGCTGCTGGCGGTTTTCCGGCGGAACGCTCCCAGCGGTCAGAATGCGCACAGCGGCATACCGCCGCGGTCGGCGGTCTTCACCGCGGCGGTAACTCGGCGGTCTCGCGAAAAGACCGCCAAGGTCAGAATGAGGGCCAGAGTGTACAGTTGGTGTCGAATTCCTCAGGGGTTTTCTGAGTCACCGTCGATATTCAACCAAGTTCTAAAGAAAGATTTGGAAGAGTTAGATTTGCCATTCGAGTCAACCCTAGTGCAGTACATTGATGACTTACTGGTTGCATCAAAGACAGAAAGTGGCTGCACAGCCGATACTATTGCCCTGTTGAACCATTTGGGAAGAAACAGACACAAGGTGTCTCCTTCCAAATTGCAGTTCTGTCAGAAGAAAGTGAAATACTTGGGTCACCAGATAGAGAAAGGATCACGGAGAATAATGAAAGAAAGAATCACAAGTGTACTTCAAATGAGTCCACCAAAGACAAGGAAGGAGGTGAGGAAGTTTTGGGGAATGGTGGGATATTGTCGTCAGTGGATTCCCAACTTCTCGACTCTAGCGAAGCCTTTACTGAAATTGACCCAGAAGGATGCCTTGGATCAGATCGAACTGAAAGGGGATGAGATGGATGCTTTTGTTGAATTAAAGGAATGCATGTGCAGGGCTCCAGCTTTAGGTATGCCTGATTACACAAAGCCTTTCACATTGTTTTGCCATGAACGTGATGCATGTTCTTTGTCTGTCTTGACTCAAGCCCATGGTGGCGTAAACAGACCAGTAGTGTATTTTTCAGCTACTCTGGATCCGGTTGCAGCAGCACTCCCAGGGTGTTTGCGCGCCGTAGCAGCAGTTGGTATCAGCCTCACTCAGAGTGAAGGAATAGTGATGGGACACCCAGTAACAGTCATGGTCCCTCACTCAGTTGAGATACTTTTGACCCGCTCCCGAACGCAGCATATGACTGGAGCAAGACTCACAAGGTATGAAACGACTATTCTGGGCTCGCCGAATGTGCAGCTGAAAAGGTGCACTACGTTGAATCCAGCTACCTTGCTTCCTGGAGAAAATGCTGAAATTGAGAACGCTGAAGACGTCGAACATGACTGCCTTCAGGTGACTGAATTTTGCACAAAACCCCGACAGGATATCAAGGATACAAAACTTGATGAAAATGACCAAATTCTTTTTGTTGATGGTTCATGTCTAAGAGATGGGATGGGGATTTTGAAAGCAGGATATGCTGTATGTACTGTAACAGGGGTCTTGGAAGCGGGATGGCTCCAAGGAGTCTATTCTGCACAAGTAGCAGAACTCGTAGCCCTTACTAGAGCATGTCAATTGTCTGCATTGATGAAAGTCACCATTTACACTGATAGTCAATATGGGTTTGGGATTGTGCATGACTTTGGACAACTATGGTCACAGAGAGGTTTACTGACTTCTTCAGGATCCCCAGTGAAAAATGGGGAGAGAATAAGGGAATTGTTACATGCAATTCAAGTGCCAGCTGAAGTCGCAGTGGTAAAGTGCAGTGCTCACACGAAAGGTCAGGACTATGGCCCTCATTCTGACCTTGGCGGTCTTTTCGCGAGACCGCCGAGTTACCACCGCGGTGAAGACCGCCGACCGCGGCGGTATGCCGCTGTGCGCATTCTGACCGCTGGGAGCGTTCCGCCGGAAAACCGCCAGCAGCCACACTGGCGGTCGGCGGGAAAGTGGAGACTGGTCAACCTCCACCGCCACGCCAGCAGAACACCGCCCACAGAATTACGACCCACATTTCTGTGTGGCGGTCTTCTGTTGGCGGTCTTCTGTTGGCGGTCACCTCCCCATGGCTCCTGTCACCTCCCGGAGGACCAACGCACAAGGTAAGTTGATCGTCCGTGAGGGGAGGGGGTGGGGGGGTGTTGTGTGATGTGTGCGTGCATGGGGGTGTGCGTGTGAGTGTGTAGAGGGGGTGTGTGAGTGCGTGCATGCGGGCGGGGAGTGCTGCTGTGCCTATAGGCAATGTGTGTAGTTCGGCGGGTGCGCATGTCGGCATGTATGTGTGCGGGTATGTGTCCCCGTTGTGTATGTGTGTGTAGGGGGTGTGTATATGTGCATGTTGGGGGTGTGTGCATGTCGGGGTGCGTGTATGTGCATGTCGGGGTGGGGTGGGGAGGGGGTTCGTACCACCTCTGGGGGGTGGCAGGGGGGTGGAGGGTGTGGGGGGAGGACTCGGGGGGCAGTGGGGGGTGGGGGAGACCCCTATCAGTGCCAGGGAAGGAATTCCCTGGCCCCGATAGTGCCTACCGCCATGGTTCGCATGGCGGTTCCCGAACGCCAGAAACCGCGGCGGTAAGCAGGGTCATGATACCGTTGGCGGTCTTGGGTCGACCGCCGGACCGGAGTGCGCAGACTCCAGCCCCTCGGTCATGACCGCCGTGGCTGTCGGAGTGGGGAAGTGGTGGTCGGTCGTGGCGGTGACCGCCGCGGTCAGAATGCCATTTTTAATACCGCCGGTCTGTTCGCGGTCCGACCGCCGCCTCTCCGCCGACCGCCAAGGTCAGAATGAGAGCCTATGTGTCTCTGGGAAATGCATATGCAGATCAAGTCGCAAGATTTTGTGCTTTGAACTGTATATTGCTAAGGGATGATTGGAATACAATAAGTGAACCAGAACTCGAACCAGCTGAAGCATTTGCCTTGAAGGTCGTAGATACAATAGAGGAACTAAAAGCACTACAGAATAATGTCAGGGAGGATGAAAGAGATTCCTGGATTAAATCACAATGTATAAAGAGACAAGACGAGTTATGGGTTTCACATGAGGGAAAATTTGTTTTGCCAAACAGTCTCTTATCACAGCTTGCGCGGTTCTATCATGGGCAAGCTCACCTAGGGAGAGATGCCATGATAAGATTGTTCAAAACTGATTGGTTTAACCCCAGATTTCGTCAAGCTGCAGAGGCAGTTTGCCATCGATGTGTCACTTGCCAGCAGATGAACCCAGGAAAGGGGACGGTTGTGAACGCGAGTCACATTGGTAGGGCAAGCGGTCCTTTTAGCCGTATGCAGATGGACTTCATTGAGATGCCTGTGCATGGAGGCTTAAGATATGTGTTGGTGATCGTGTGCATTTTTAGTCACTGGATTGAGGCATACCCCACACGTAGAAATGACAGCCTTACAGTTGCCAAGCTATTATTGAGGGAGTTAATACCACGTTTCGGATTCCCGATCTCTTTAGAATCAGATAGGGGAAGTCACTTCAACAACGAGGTGATAAAGTTACTTTGCGAAGCACTGAACATTGAGCAAAAGCTGCACTGTAGCTATCGCCCTGAAGCATCAGGACTGGTGGAGCAGATGAATGGTACGCTGAAATCGAGAATGGCAAAAATATGTGCATCGACAAATTTGAAATGGCCTGACGCATTGCCCTTAGTGCTAATGTCAATGAGAAACACTCCTGATAGAAAAACTGGACTGTCTCCGCACTAAATTCTCATGGGCAGGGCTATGAGACTTCCTGCAGTTCCCGCAAACATGCTTTTGAATATTACAGATGATATGGTGTTAGACTACTGCAAAGGTCTGGCTGACGTGGTTCGCTCTTTCTCTCACCAGGTGGAAGCGACCACCTTGCCACCGATCCAAGGTCCAGGACAGGCACTGAAAGCAGGTGACTGGGTCGTGATAAAGAAGCACGTGAGGAAGTCGTGTCTGGAACCCCGTTGGAAAGGCCCTTTCCAAGTGATCCTGACGACAACTACCGCTGTGAAGTGCGCGGGGGTTCCCAACTGGATTCACGCCAGTCACACAAAGAAGGTGCTGTGTCCAACAGATGAGGAAGTTGAAGCGCTGAAATTACCAGTGCCTGATAAAACGGTGCCGAGTGTTGAGAAAGAACAGAGGCGAACTGAAAGCGAACAAGCAGAAGCAGGAGAGAAAGAGATATTATTGGAGGGCGAAGAGTCTGACTCGCTTGGGGAAGACCAAGGAGAAAGTTCAGACAGCGACGAAGAAGCTGCAGGTGACAAAGAGCCTGAAGCAGCTGAGGGTAGCAAAAAGCCTGAAGCAGCTGAAGGTGACAAAGAACCTGAAGCAGCTGAAAGTGATACAGAGCCAGAAGAAAGTAACGGTGACGAAGGGCTCGAAAAAGGTGAGAAGGCAGGAGAGCCTGAGCAGAAGGGGGCTTTCCCAGAAACAGACGATACAGAAAAAGAAAAAGAAAACTTGACTAATTCCCCTGAAGGTGGGGACAAAGAAGAGCAGAACGAAAGAGCTCAAACCTCTACAGAAAGGATCGCAGGTCCATCAAACGGACACGGTGCAAAAAGAAGACTAAGTATCTTACCGATAAAAGAAAAGGGTAAAGAAGGTTTGAACGAAGGAGGAAGGCCAAAAGTGAAAGAGAAAAGAAAGGAAGTGACTGTCGTGGAACAATCGTCAAGTGAAGAAAAAGACTTGGCGAAGGAGGACAGTGCCAGCGAAGCAGAATCGAAAAGAGAAGCAAAATTGAAAAGGAAAAGGATACCGAACAGGAGGTATTCCGGTCCTGAATGGGCATATGCAGTAAACGATGATTGGACTGATGAGTTTGAATCTCTAAGCATCGAGAACGAGGAAGAAGAAGAGATACAAATAGAAAAGAAAAGTTTCATAGACTCTGTTGATTGAAACGGTAGTAAATGGTATTGCTTGCCGCAATCTAACGTGAGACAAACAACCAGTTGAGACATTGCTAAACCGAATTGAGACAAATGCTGCTAACCGATAAGTGACTGGCCTTTTGAAGAAGACGGTGTGAACATTGTGCTCGTTCAGCTTTGTAACTGAATTGCTAAGTAGTTTCATTTATAGGTGCTTCTAGCTCTCTGATTCTATACAGATCATGACGCAAAATAATAGAAAGAAATATTGTAAATACGTGTGTATAGGCTTGGTAGTAACATGTGTACTAATAATATTGGCAATTGTGTTTGGAATGCATGGAAAGGGTGAGAATGAGACTATTGCTGCTTCTACTATTGTTCCTGTTACTGTCACTGAACTAACACCATTGAAAAGACTAGCACTGGATGAGAGGCTCTTGCACGATAAGAAAGAGCTTTCGTATAACGTTTTCTATCGCTTATTAACAGAGTATGTTGAGACTATGGATGCGAAAGATTGTTATGTGTGTACCCAGATACCGACATCAGTAAAGGAAGGGGTGACTTATCATCACATGCCTCTTACATACGGGATTACATGTAGTATAGTAATGTCTAGGTTTTATGGTCAAACTAACATACAGTATTTTTACTCGAATTATGATGTTACATTTGCTTATGTTCCTATAATAGCGCAGCTAAGCCAGACTGCAAAATATTGGGATTATAAAATTATGGGGGAATTTTTCGAGCCAATGCAACCTTTTGAAACGGCTCATGCTCATAGGGAGAACCTTACTTGCTCAGTCTCTGCTGTAGAAATAAGCTTTTTAGATCGCACAGATGATAGGAGGGCTCAAATGAAAGCGAAATTAGAAAAAGAGCTACATAAGAGGACTTCAGTAGATAATTATGACTTTGCTGCTATAAAGACACAAGGGAAAATTGCTTTAGATGCTTGGCATGTAGGGAAGTTTTGTATTTATCGAGGAGAATCTTATTATGACAATATTTTTGTAGGAGCGAGTGAGTGCAAACATACGTTTATCTTTAAGGCCAAATGGACATTCATGATGGACGGACTTGACCCTGTCATTCCAGGGGTGTATTACATTTGTGGGCATAATGCCTATTATCGTCTTCCAAAGGGATGGTGGGGAAGATGTTATTTGGGTATAGTGTTTCCAAAGGTTTATCAACTGGATGACATATCGATGATTCAAAAGACACCTGGATCCCATCGTATCCAGAAAAGAGAGACCGCAGCTGCTGTGGTAGGTGATATATTTGGAGCCATGATTCCTTCATTAGGAGTTGTGTTGAATTCTATCAAGATACGAAAGTTGTCTACTATAGTGGATAACATGTTGACAAAGTTTTCAGGTGCTATAATCCTGATAGATGCTGAACTTGCAGCAGAAAGAGCTATGACTCTTCAAAATAGGCTTGCTTTAGACATTCTTTTAGCAAAGGATGGAGGCGTTTGCAAAATGATTGGTGCACGTCACTGCTGCACCTATATACCTGATAATAGTGTGAAAATTAAAACTATGCTTGCTAATCTAACAAAAGAAAGTGCAGATTTGAAGGAACTGAAAGAACCAGGAGTGTGGGAGAAGGTTGGAAAGGGACTTGCTTCAGTGGGACATTGGATTGGGGGAATTTGGAATGGAATATTATTGAAAATAATAGAAGGAATATTAATAGTGATAATTTGTGTATTTGGAATTTGGGGAATAAAAAGGGGAATAATAATGATTATGGAAAGAATTAAAAGAAGAAAGGAGGAGAAAATTATGAAAAGAATGGCAGAGGAATACAAAGCGCAAACTAGGGGAACTAAAAGGAAAAGGGAGCTGACAGAATTTTAATGGGATAAAATTTGTGGGCTAAATTTGTGTGATGACAAGTAGTCATCAGAGGAGGGATTGATGAAGCAGAAAATGAAGGTTTTGATTTATTAACGCATAAACGTAGTGCTGAAATAATCATGTGTGACATTAACCGAACTAATAAAGATTGTACGGGGACAAAATGTGCCCTCATAGTAGTTTGCCAACATTTACATGCGTGCTTTATATAACGTGGTGTATTAGAATTGCACTAATCCGACATAATCATAAACGTGTGCTACGATTTGCTTGTTTGAAATGTTTTAGCTTAGCATTACTTTAGCGGAGGCTTTGGCCTAGTTGCCTGGTCTCACGGTTTAGATGTTCGTATTTTTCCACTGCGCTATTAAACGTGTATTTCTGCTTGAAGCTGTACTTTTCCACAGAAACTGTTCACATGCTTATCTTAAAGTTAGTGCCAGCATGGCATATTTTCTCTTTAATTCAAGGTCGACTTGCAGGTGCGGACAATGGAGGCTCTGAGAGTAAGCTAATCGAGAGACAATGTTGCAATTTGCGTACCCATCTCCAAGGATAATGTATGCTTAAGTAAAAGCTTGAGAACTGTCGTTTTTGATTGGTCAATTTGAAGCTAACCTATGAACCCTCCAATGGAGACCCTACAGGACTTGAACTGTTGTCTATAAAACCCAGGTGCACGAGAAGAAGGTAGCCATTACCAGCTCGATACCCGCCATTTTGCAGACTTCGTAGCTAGTATGGCCCACTTTGCTGCGACGCCATTTTGAGAGACTTTGATGCTTTCTCTAATCGAGAGAAAGAGACTGTAATGATTATTGCCCTAGAGACTTTAACTTTGATTTGCCCCTTCGCATGAATTAGTAGTCTTACCTTGCCGCCGTGAGGCAATTGCCCCGTTCACCCCTGCCCCTTTGTCCCGTCCTATGCTGATCGAGAAACGATACCTGTGAGACGAAGAATTCATTGATTGCTGATCGGAATTGGTAATTATGAAAGGAAATTGTAAAATTGCATTGTGTTTCTTTTAGGTAACCAACTGCTGATTTTGATAAGAGCCCTAGCTAGGAGTTTTCTAAATTGATGTTGCTAAATTGTTTTGCATGAAGCCCCACATGCTGATGCTAATTTGAGGTTAGACGAGGATTCCATATGTCGCACGATGCAATTTGAGATCTTGTTATGCTGACTAAATGTACGCAATTAGCCCATTACAGATTATCGTATTAGTGCTTTGCATTGCCACTATCGAATGCCTTGTGATTCAAATGCTACATAGATTACACTTGTTTCGACGATATGGACAGCTATTAATGTTCATATATGTTTATCATTTGGTGTTGAGACACATTTATATTGTGCTAGCTTTGTTAATATAGGGAAATAAATTCACTAACTTCGCAATAAACTGGTGTGGTTATTCCTGGCTTAGAGGTCAGGGTTCGCCGAAATGTATTCTGGAATAATTGTTAAGTGTTATGTTGTTCAAGGTGTTGCTTATGTTCGCTATTGATTATCGATTTGATGTGATTGATCGATTAATAGTACAGAGAGTTCCCACTAAGTCAAAAGATTCATCGACCTAAAGAGCGTCCGAACACAGGTAAATTGTTACCACGTTCCGCTCTATCATTTGTGACAGCAGAACTATCCAAAGTGTTACTCGTAGCATACAGGCATAAACCTCTTGACAGCACAGATATTTTGAGTTCCAAACTTTATCACATGCATACTAATTATAAAACCACTGAGCTGTCTGGTAGGTTACAGGTTCAGTCAGCTAGCAGAGCATTATTCAGGTTGTACATGACGTGGGGAAGTTTTTTAATTTGAACTGGAACGTTTTTCTTCTCAATGGTTGCAACTTTTTAAAACTTTGCAAAAAGTCTTCTGAGGTGAAAACTCTTCGGGAAAAACATTTGCAGAAGAATTTGCATGCTTTTTTGCGGGAAAATTGCCTTTGATGAGAATTTTTCCACACAAAACCTACAAATACCGTATTTGTGCAAGTTAACACATTTTTCAAAGATTGGAAAGCTTGTACGGGTCTGGAGAAAACTTTCATGACACTTAAAGAGGAAAACCTTTACATTTTTGCACACCCTAGTTACAAGGATGATGAAGCCAGCTGCTGTTGAAACTCGGGGGATCGGGAGGTGTACAATGGGCCTGGGGCTCTTCGCTCTGCCTCTCACCCACAAGCAACCCTGGAACGCCTGCGGTAATGGGAACGTTGACCTCTGCTCTGCAGGGGAGTTCTTAAAAGCTGACCACTGTTATACTGGTGTCCCCAGGCAGTGAATCAGGACTGCAGGGTGATCCCCTGAGCTCTGACCTCGGCACTTATGGCCTCTCCTGGGCCTGGCCTATAACCTGTGGAGCTCCCCCATGTACTGATCTGGCTCCTAGATTGTAGTGCGTAATCCCTGGTTTGTAACACACTTCACAGAGTTCACCGGGACTGGCACATACACAGCAAATGGGGGTTGGTGATCACCTCATTTCTCCTCTTGCCTGGGACTGCCCTATGGACTTCAGGTGCTCCCTGTATACTGAACCTCCAGTCCAGTGGGCTTTCCATATAAACATATTAACAAAAAATGTAGGGAACATTATCAGTTTAGAGCTATACCGTCCGGCACAGTCAGTGGCAGGGATTTCTAAAATTGGATGTTGATTCTAAAAGACTCTATAGCTTTTCCTTGGTTCCCATTTATTAATTCAAGATTAGTATGATGGATACTCAAATTCACCAAAACCCAGTCTGTTCTATTAGATCCCACACTGATCACCAGATGAAAAGGGGAAGAGCATCTGAAGCACAAACATTTAAAATAGTCTTTGGATAAGAAACAGGCAATTAATGCTTGGTTTTTTAAAGTACCTGGTTCGTGCCAAAAATTACATGCACAAGGATCGCAGAGGAGGAGGTTGTGTGGAAAAAGAGAGGCTTTGAGTAGGATTTTCCGGTGCCCACAGATGATGCGTTGTTTTTTTCCCACAACAAGGGACATACATTGTTTCTTCGGCGTGTGGTCCGGGTTCCTCGCTGCGGTGCAGGGATCTTTGA
Organism: Pleurodeles waltl; assembly: GCF_031143425.1. Classification (NCBI taxonomy): domain Eukaryota; kingdom Metazoa; phylum Chordata; class Amphibia; order Caudata; family Salamandridae; genus Pleurodeles; species Pleurodeles waltl. The sequence continues at coordinate 368,922,298 of NC_090451.1, forward strand.
GGCACCCAGGGACGATGTGTGGAAATCTTGGGCATGCGTGGTGAAGTCACAGGCTTGTGTCGTTCCAGTAGCGCGATGTGTTGGATTTCCTGGCGCACGGCATGTGCTGCGTCAATTCACCATCTGAGAAGTCATGCGGCGTTGTTCCAGCTAGGCTGTGCGTCAATCCAGTGTGCTGTACGGTGAATTTCCGGTCGCAATGTAGGCACTGCGTCGATCTTCAATTGGGAAGTCGGGCTGCGTCGTTACGGTTCAGCTGTGTGGCAATTTTCTTGTTGCGATGCAGGCTGTGCGTCGTTTCCATCAGGTTGTGCGTCTAATTTTCGTCGTACAAGGATTTCTTTGCAGTAAGTGAAGTCTTTTTGGCCCGAGAGTTCAGCAACAGGACACAAGCTAAATCCAAGCCCTTGGAGAGCACTTCTCAGCAGAACCAGAGGCTAGCAAGGCAGCAAGGCAGCAGGGCAACAGCAAGGCAGCAGTCTTTTACAGCAAAGCAGTCCAGGTGAGTCCTTTGGGCAGCCATGCAGCTTATCTGGGCAGTTTGCAGGTTCTGGTTCAGAGTTTCTTTCCCAGGAGGTGTCTTGTCAAGACGTTTCTAAGTTGGTAGGGTCAGGGACCCGGTTTATATACCCAAATGTGCCTTTGAAGTTGGGGAGACTTCAAAGAGTGGCTTAAAAGTGCACATTGTCCCCTTTCAGTACAATCCTGTCTGCCAGGGTCCCAGGAGGGGGTTTGGCAGTCCATTGTGTGTGGGCAGGCCACCATCCTTTGAAATGTAAGGGTCTGGCCCTCCACCCTTCCAGCCCAGGAAGACTCATTCAGTATGCACATGTGTGCACATGTGACTGAACATCCTGTGTTTGTGGTTGTCTGGGTAAAGTGCACAAGGGAGCTGTCAACCAGCCCAGCCAGACGTGGATTTAAGTGCAGAGAAACGCTCAGTATCTAAAAGTGGCATTTCTAAAATAGTAATATGAAATCCAACTTCACTGGTTAGGAGTATTTTGAATTAATATTCTGGCCATTCTAAATATGACCTGTTCACCCCTTTCTAAACAGAATCTACCACTCAAACAGCTTATGAGGGTAGCCCTAATGTTATCCTGTGAAAGGAGCAGGCCTCACAGTAGTGGAAAACGAATTTAGGAGTTTACACTACCAGGGCATATAAACTACACAGGTACATGTCCTTCCTTTTACCTATATAGCACCCTGCCCTATGGGTTACCTAGGGCCTACCTTAGGGGTGACGTATATGTAGAAAACGGGGAGTTTAAGGCTTGGTAAGTACTTTTAAATGCCAAGTCAAAGTGGCAGTGAAACTGCACACATAGGCCTTCAATGGCAGGCCTGAGACATGGTTAAGGGGCTACTTATGTGGGTGGCACAACCAGTGCTGCCGGCCCACTAGTAGCATTCAATCTACCGGCCCTGGGCACATGTAGTGCACTTAAATAGGGACTTAACAGTAGATCAAATATGCCAATTGGGAATGGACCGATGTTACCATGATTTAAGGGAGAGAGCATATACACTTTAGCACTAGTTAGCAGTAGTAAAGTGTGCAGAATCCTAAAACCACCAAAAACTGTGTCAAAAAAGTGGAGGGAGGCAGGCAAAAAGTTAGAGGTGGCCACCCTAAGGCTATCAGGTCTAACATCTTCCATTGGTTTAAATGGGAAAATTAAACCATATTTATTTAACTGTATTTACCCTCTGGGTGATGGTGGTGAGTGTGTGCTGCCTTTCTATTGCAAACAGAAGAATTGTAACACATGAAAATAATGTTTTCCTTCTACGGGTTATGCATGCTTTCTAAGAAAGCCTCCACAATATTCTTTAAAACCCTGCATGGAATGCCAGTCTTCACTTAAATCATCTGATTGTCAACAATTCTTTTTTCAAATGGCTCTCTCCTTTCTCTGGCTGCCCCCACTCTCTTGATTACAGCCTACTCAAGTCACATGGTTGTTTACCTTAATCCATATTATTGTATATCAGCAAATTGCCCACATGTTATGTCAAAGATCACAATCTCTCCTTTAAAAGTCTTAAGCAGCACCCTAACAATATCATGTAGATTGTCTGTTATTATCTCCAACAAGTGCATGAAATTGTCATACCCCCTCTCCCACTAAAGATCACTCCTAATTCTTACTAATGTAATCTACTACAAAGAAATAGGAGTAAAGGCATGGAAGGTCTGCTGTAGAACACAAGGCTAATCCCAATAATGAACAATTAAAAAAAAAGCACTAACCCTGGGAACTGTAGCAGCATGCTGCACAGCATAAAGCACAACTATGCCTTGTCAGGGGTAGTAAGTGCTACATAATGCAATTACAATGCGCACTACTCAAACACGGAACCCACACTAAAACTAATATCATAACACCCAGCAGTCAGATGGTTGAGTGTAGTTCATACAGGCTGTCTAATAATTCCCTTTTACTATTTGACAATCTTACATTCACATGAGACAAAACTGATAAGGTTCATACCCATCGCCCAGTAGTTTCCACAACAATAAACCACCTATTACCATCTGATCAAGTGTAGAATAACTGAAGAGATCTGCCAAGTGCCACTGGCTAACTCAGTCCACCACTGCAGGTCTCAACCACTTCTTGGCACCTCACAATGACAATCACATTTGGGATGACATTATCACAGGCCATCCCAGCAGATTTCTCCATTTATCCATTTGTAACCCCTGCCTGCTCAGGACTATAAACTTTAAACAAAATATCTCAGAATAAACAACTCTTAAAAATTCGGTCTTTTGTTGTCAGGGGTATGCACCCTGTCCATGTAGAGACCACATCTTAGTCAGGGCAAGTCAATTACACAACATAAGTTAGCCTGTGCTCACAGTCTGGTAGCTTGCAACAGAGCAGGCAGGTCTAACTTAAAAGGCAGTGCATTAAGTATTTTTGCAACACACACACACAATGATCACACGCGATACACCACTAAAAGACTCCACATGGATGTAGAAAAATAAATCTGGTTAATTCAGGATCAGAACGATACAGATTTAAATTGTAAATGATTAAATATTGGCTTTGCAGGATCAAATAAAACAAGGTTGATAATCGATCATGAGATAGAAGAGGTGGTGCCCAGTACTCCTCAACACATGGGCGCATTGATTCCACTGATTGCGGTGATATCTGGTCTGTGCTTCTCTTGGGTACCGGTTGAGTGATTCCTGGGTACTGTCACCAGGGAAGCAGTTGGGGGACCGCAGAGGAACTGTGGGGCAGCGGAGTTTAGCAAGGCTGCCTCCAGGAACTTGAAGAAAGCAGGCAGCAAATGCTACCGGGCCGCTCTGACTGATTGAAAATGCAAGCGGCATAGCTTGGCAAAGCTGCTCGGGGTGACTGAAGCAGCTTGCAGCAAAGTTTGGCAGGGCTTCTCCGGGTGATTGAAGATGCAAGCAGCAAAATTTGGAAAAGCTGCTCAGGGTGAATGAAGCAGCGAGTGGCAAAGTTTAGCACGGCCCTTCCGGGTGATCGAAGATGCAAAAGGCAAAGTTTGGCAAAACTGCTCGGAGTGGTTGAAGCAGTGAGCGGGAAAGTTTAGCAGGGCCACTCCAGGTGACTGAAGATGCAAGCGGTAAAGTTTCGCAAAGCCGCTCAGGGTGATTGAAGCAGCGAGCAGAGAGGTTTTGCAGGGGCACTCAGGGAGATCAAAGTTGCAAGTGACAAAGTTTGGCCAAGCCGCTCAGGGTGATTGAAGCAGTGAGTGGCAACGTTTAGTAGGGATGCTCCAGGTGATTGAAGATGCAAGCGGCAAAGTTTGGGAAAGCTGCTCAGGGTGACTGAAGCAGCGAGGGGCAACGGTACAGCAGGGCCGCTCCACATGATCGAAGATGCAAGCGGCAAAGTTTGGCTAAGCCGCTCAGGATGATAGAAGCAGCGAGTGGCAACCTTTAGCACGGTTGCTCCGAGTGATCGATGATGCAAGCGGCAAAGGTTGGGAAAGCTGGTCGGGTGACTGACGCAGTGTGCGGCAACGGTTTAACAGGGCCGCTCTTTGTGGTCGACGATGCAAGCAAGTGGCAAGGGAAAGCAAAAGCTGCTTGGAGTCACTCTGGGTTTGGTGAATGAGTTTTGGGCCATCGGACAGAGATCAGCAGGCTTCAGGGTGGCACAAGAAAGCAAGGCAGCAGTTCCTGGGAGCAGGCACCCTGGCAGAGTGGCAATTCTGGCACACAGCAGTCTTTACTCCAGCAGTGTTTCCTAGAGTCCAGAAATGTACTGGTTTGAGTGGGTTGTGGACCCAGTACTTGTACTAGAACGTGCCTCTGGGGAATGACTACAAAGAGTTGTGAAGTGGACAGGTCCCCCTTTCAGGTGAGCCTCGGCTCCAGACTATCGGTGGGAGGTCATCAGCCCCTTTGTGTGGACTCTGGTCACTACCCTTTGAGGTGTAAGCATGAGCTCTTTTCAACCTCCTCCCCAGTAAGACCCATCAGTATGCAGATGCGTGTAGATGCAGCTGAGTATCCTGTATTGTGCTGTCTGAAGGGAATGCACAAGTGTAGCTGTCGCCCAGCCCAAGCCAGACGTGTATTGGAGATAGGCTGTAGGTGTACAGGGCAGTGAGTGCAGAGCAATGCCTACTTTCTAAAAGTGTAATTTCTAAAACAGTAATGATAAATCTGACTTTATCAGTAAAGCGGATTTATTACTATTATCCCAGTGGTACTAAACATGATGCAGTTATTCCACTCAGATCAGAAATTACAGCTTAAAAGTATTAAAAGGGATTCCCAATGCTGGTCTATGAGAGGGGCAGGCCTCACGGTAATGAAAAAGAACTTTAGGGTTTTTTCATTACCAGGACATGAAAACTTAAAGACATATGTACTGCCGTTTACTTATATGGTACCCTGCCCAATGTGGTCCCTACGGCCAATGTTAGGGGTGGCTTTTACATAAGAAAAGGGGGCAGGGTTATGGCTTGACAAGGGGTTTTAAATGCCAAGCCATAGTGGCAGTGACACTGCACACACAGGTTCTACAGTGGCAGGCCTGAGCCATGTTTACAGAGCTACGCAGGTGGGTGACTGTTAGACCTGACATGCCTTAGGGTGGTCACCCCTAACTTTTTTGCCTGCCTCCCTCCACTTTTTGGACACTGTTTTTGCTGGCTTTTAGACTTTGCACACTTTACCACTGCTAACCAGTGCTAAAGTGCATATGCTCTCTCCCTTTAAACATAGTAACTTTGGATCATACCCAATTGGACTATTTAATTTACTTATAAGTTCCTAGTAATGTGCACTGTATGTGCCTAGGGCCTGTAGATTAAATGCTACTAGTGGGCCTGCAGCACTGATTGTGCCACCCACTCAAGTAGCCCCTTTACCTTGTCTCAGGCCTGCCATTGCAAGGCCTGTGTGTGCGGTTTCACTGCCAATTCGACTCGGCATTTAAAAGTACTTGTGAAGCCTAGAACTCTCCTTTTTCTACACATAAGTCACCTCTAATGTGTGCCCTAGGTAACCCCTACAGCAGGGTGCTGTGTGGGTAAAAGGCAGGACATGTACCTGTGTAGTTTACATGTCCTGGTAGTGTAAAACTCCTAAATTTGTTTATACACTACTGTGAGGCCTGCTCCTTTCATAGGCTAACCTTGGGGCTGCCCTCATACATTATTGAAGTGGTAGCTGCTGATCTGAAAGGAGCAGGCAGGTCATATTTAGTATGGCCAGAATGGTAACACAAAATCCTGCTGACTGGTGAAGTTGGATTTAATATTACTATTCCAGAAATGCCACTTTTAGAAAGTGAGCATTTCTTTGCACTTAAATCTTTCTGTGCCTTACAATCCACGTCTGGCTAGGTTTAGTTGACAGCTCCTTGTGCATTCACTCAGACACACCTCAATCACAGGGTACTCAGCCTCACTTGCATACATCTGCATTTTGAATGGGTCTTCCTGGGCTGGGAGGGTGGAGGGCCTGCTCTGACACAAAGGACTGCCACACTCCCTACTGGGACCCTGGCAGACAGGATTGAACTGAAAGGGGACCTGGTGCACTTCTTAGCCACTCTTTGAAGTCTCCCCCACTTCAAAGGCACATTTGGGTATAAAACAGGGCCTCTGCCCTACCACCTCAGACACTTGCTGGAGAAGAAACCTGAACCAGAACCTGCATCCTGCCAAGAAGAACTGCCTGGCTGCTCAAAGGACTCACCTGACTGCTTTCTACAGAGGACTGCTGCCTTGCTGTTGGCCTGCTGCCTTGCTGAACTCTTGTCTTGCTGCAGAAGTGCTCTCCAAGGGCTTGGATAGAGCTTGCCTCCTGTTCCCTGAAGTCTCAGGACCAAAAAGACTTCCATCTTTCAACTGGACTCCTTGTGCGCTGAAAAATTAGACGCACAGCTTGCTCCGCTGTGAAAAATTCACTGCATGCAGATCCGGAAAGACGCCGCTCGACCCCGCAAGGAAAAGATCGACGGGACGCCTGCGGTGCGACCGGAACTTCGACGCACGGCCCGCCTGGACAACAGCACCCGACTTCCAGAGAGGAAATCAACACGACGCCTGCCGTGAGGAAGAAAATCCCATGCACAGCCCACCGGAACGACGCACAGCCGGACGACAAGCCCAGGATTCCACGCACAGACCCCGGGGCGTCTGAAAACCCGTGACCCACAGAGGAGACCTGTCTGCACGCCGGAAATCGGCACACGTCTTCCCCGCGTGAAAAATAACGACGCAAGTCCGTGTGTGAAGGGGCGAAACCAACGCACACACCATTTTTCCATGCATCTCCTCCTCTGCTGCCCTTTGCGGAGATTTTCCACTCCAAACCAGGTACTTTGTTCTTGAAAGAGACTTTGTTTGCTTTTTAAAGACTTAGGACACTTTTTTTTTACTTTTCAGTGACATCTCTACAATTTCTTATTGCATCTTTTATCGTTTTGACCTACAAATATCTAGATAAATATTATATATTTTTCTAAACACTGTGTGGTGTATGTTTGTGGTGCTATATTGTGTTATTGTATGATTTATTGCACAAATACTTAACACATTGCCTTCTAAGTTAAGCCTGACTGCTCAGTGCCAAGTTACCAGAGGGTGGGCACAGGATCATTTGGATTGTGTGTGACTTACCCTGACTAGAGTGAGGGTCCTTGCTTGGACAGGGGGTAACCTGACTGCCAACCAAAGACCCCATTTCTAACAGTGACGCAATCAATGCTGCAGGTCCACGAGTAGCTTTTAAATTACAGGCCCTGGGTATATGGTATACCACTTTAAAAGGGACTTACAGGTAAATTAAATATGCCATTTGTGGATACACCAATGTTACCATGTTTTAGTAGAGGCACACATGCACTTTAGCACTGGTTATCAGTGGTAAAGTGCTCTGAGTGCTAAGGCCAACAAAAAGATGGTCAGAAAAATAGGAGGAGAAAGGCAAAAAGTCTGGGGTAAGACCACCCTAAGGATGTCAGGTCTTACAACAACCCAGAACTGTAACCAGCTAGGTGGACTGTGAACATGAGAAATACTAAAAAGGGACCAGCAGAGCAGCTCAAAGCTGTCAGCTTTCTGAACACCACTGCATGCCTGTCTCTCACACTTCTCCATCTATCACAGGGTTAAGCGATGTGACCCATCACACGATAACCATACCTCGTTGGTCCTCAGCACAACATGGAAACACTTCCCACGCAGAATCAAAACAAAAACAACAAACTACAAACAAACACTGTATATGGTGTAGCATGCTACCCATGTAGACAAGTGTTTCTGTGCCCCACATGAGGGTTGCAAGCGCTATTATAAATGTTGCAATACAATACAATATACCAGTGTATGCAGGAACTTCCTGTGCACTAATTCATGCCCTGCAGGTTTAAGAGGGGCTTCCTGCATAATACAGGTAGGCAGAGCCACTTCCTCCTGCTTTGGTGTGTGCCCCCACGCCACACAACTCCAGTGGCAGGGTAAGCCATGCAACCAGACCCTTTGCAGCATCTTACATTATTCAGTGGGGGAAAGAGCCCTAGTGCCACCACATCAAATGATAAGAAATACCTGTTGTTAAATATAGAGACACTGGAGAAATGCACCTTGAAGTGGTCAGTGGTGCCACCCTGGCTGCTTCAAATACCTCAAATTAAAGGAGAATGTGATCTGTCCAGGATTGCAGGAGGCAGTCTCCTTACCAATCCCCTTAGCAACGCTGTTTTCATTCAACTGCCGTTAAGGGATAAAGATATTTTAAAGCACAGCAACTTTTTTATCGAATGTGGTCAACTTAAATTGTTCAGAGAAGCACTTTACAGCATTTATAATAGAAATAAAAATAAAAGCAAATGAAGCAATGTTTCAAACAGGGGTTGCTGCTTAGAAATATGTATTTTCTTTATTCCCGGTGATAAATATTTCTAAAGGGTGTGTGCTTCAGAAGCTGTTGAGGTTGGCTCTCGGTCAAATGTCAGTGCAAAGCTGCTCTCCATACACAGCCTCTGTAATGCTCCTCACAGCAGGGTATTTTTCAGCCCGGAGCACGCAACAACACAGAGGCACAAAGAGGTGTGAGGTTCAGCACTTCCCTGTCATCAGCCAAACTGAAAGTATGGGAAGACAAAAGAATGGGCCTCACCTAAAAGGTCCTCTTTGCTTTGCATAACAGAATCTGCAGTCACCTATCACAGCTACAATCAGTGAAAGGTCAGTGAGCCTGGAAGTCTAACCAGCAGCCGCTTGTTAACAACAACTCGAGTGACTTTTTAAAGGGAACCTCCTTACCTCAGGGTCTGGATCTCCACTCACAGCATTTCAGGCCATATACTTCCACTATAAAAAGAAGCTGTCCTCATCTCATCCTCCATTTTGTGCTATGCCAAACCAAAGGATCCCTTTGAGCTTTACAATTAAAACTGTGAGCCATACTTGAAACTGAAGGCCAGCAGAAGTCCACTACAGCATATGCAGAATCTCCTTTCAATGCTTGTGTCCTGTTATTATTTGACACTTCCACCCTATGATCTACTTAGTTCTCCTTGCGGAAGTAGTGGTTTTGTGGAAACATAGCAGTGGAAAGACTATTCGCCTTACTCTTTCGCCTATCACTGCATGTAATATAGCACAGCCTTCACATGCAAATAATGTGTTTCTTTCTGCAGATCTGGCTTGCTCAGCTGCATGTTATCTCAAATCCCGTCCTCTGTATTCCTAAAATCTGGCACGAAAAACGGATCTTTATTTAAAACGTCTGATAGTCACCTCTTCTTTTTCCCTTTAAAAGTCTTTCTCTTCTTTCCATGCTGTGCATGCTACTTCTCTCTGAACTGAACTGTCTCTTAGTCACATACATGTTTGCCTTAATCCCAATTAATATATTTCTGCAAACTGGCCAGAATTCATTTTTAGGATCACAACCTCTCCTTTTTTGGGGCTTATTTGTGTATCTTGGCCTGAGCTGCAGGGCAGCACCGGCGGGGCAGGCACTAGAAGGTTACATTTATTATTCTAACTCAAGTCCTAGAATATCTAAGGAAAAGGCAACTTTCCCTTAAATATTCCAAGAGGTTTATTTACTTTTTTAACTCCAGTCCTGAAATATTTTGGGGAAGTTAATAAACTCCCAAGTATTTAAGGAAGGGTTGAAAAGTAATAATTTTGACTTGGGAAAAGTGCTGCCCTGAGTGCGCAGATGAGAGCAAAAAACTAGGAATAGGTTTTTTTGGACAGTGGTTCCCCTGCTACTTTACACTACATAATACCCTCTCCCCCATCTATTAACCTCATTAACCAGCTGAATCAACTGACTTGCATCTCCCTCAATTAGAGATGAGTGAGCCAACAAACTTACATGGAGAGATGAGCCAAGAGTCCTCTCTGGCTCTAACAGCCGAGCCCTCAAAATAGTTGACGCATAAATCATGCATAAAGATCATGTTACAGCAGTGGTCTTCAAAGTTTTTTAATGCCACACCCCCAGCATGTTAAAAAAAAAATCACGGGGCCCCTAGAACGGACATATTTTTTCACATTATTTTATTCTATAAACTTGTCAAAGTTTAAATATGTTTAAACATATTTAAACATTGCAGTCATGTTAAATTATCATTTTCAAAAGTGCAGTCATATACATGATTGGCAACATAATTTTCTGGTCAGCCATGTCTTTCTAAACTGCAAAAGTATCCATAGTGGGAATTCTTTACACACTGAGTCTAAGGTCCTCTCCATTGACATCTAATCCCAGTCAGGATATAAACACCAAAAGATTTTAGTGATCATCCATTAGAGTGGCTGACTGCTGCTCCTTTTTTCACTAAAAAAAAAGTATTGTTATCAGCATGATACTTTTCTTGTCCAGTGCCTGGCGCTCCTCCTGGAATTAATTAAGGCCCCCAGGGGGGTGTGGGGGCGTACCTCAATTTGAGGATCTCTGTGTTAGAGTAAGATAACATGTCTTGAGAATTTGAAGAAGAGCATTTCTTTAAGATGTGGAAGTTTTTCATCTTAGTACATTAATGTATTTGAAAAATATTTATTAAAAGTGGAAGTTTTTAAAAAATATATATTTGTATTCGTTTTATTTCCATAACGTTACAATGACTTTGAACCTTACAAATGCATTTAGCACGCAACCCCTCACCTATTACCACCCTCCTGCCCTTCTGGTTCCTCCCTTGTCTCCTCTCGAGTTGACCCACAGACTAAAGCTCTGCCTCCCAATCCCCCAGACAATTCACCTCCATGTCCCCTCCTCGGGTGAGCCATAGAGGTGGTATCTCCTCTTCGATAGTGGCGTTCATATTCTCCATCAAACCATGGTATGAGCTCAACCTCCCCAAACCTTTGCAAACTTTTGGTGGCAGCCCTGGCTTTCATACTCTACTTTCTCCACCTCCAAGCATCTGTTCCTTCCTGCCCTCTATCTGTGCCCAGTAGGGGCCTGGTGTCGTCCCCTATGAAGGATGTTGAATTGAATCAATCACAGTTTAGCTGGGATGGCCACCGTCCTGGGCTCCTTCCTAGTCAACGTTTTCTAGGGGCCCAACATTTGATTCCCATTGCTCCCGAAGTTTCTACAGATTATCCGGGGTATTATTAAGAATAGCAAGGTATAGCTTAGATATCACTTTGTGGGTAATTGCGCTCCCCAGGACCCAGTTTTCCAGTGGATTGTATTCCTGGAGGTCCTCTCCCAGGATCCCCTCTGCCCTCAGAATGTGGGAGAGCAGCAGGTTCCGGAACCACTGGGTAGGGGCTAAGGCAAGCTCTTGCTGGAGTATCTCAAACAACTTGACCCTCTTCCTGCAAGCACATCTCCTATCCTACCTTCTCTATACCAATTTGCTCCCAGCGATTAAATCTACTGAGCCTGTCCACTTTGGTCAAGAAAGCACCCTCCCACAGAGGGGTGGTTAGAGTATGTCTTCCCTTCCAACCCAGAGCTCTCGTAGCCTCATGATAGGCCCCTAGGGTCGTCCAGGTTGGTCTGGGCCGGGCCTGCCTTTCCTGTTTCCCGTATATGTAGTGAATGTGAGTTCTTGCTCTCAATGCCGCTCTCTCCACTCCATATGCCGGTTCGTTGTGCGGGTTGTGTACCACTCATTGATGGTATGTAGCTGTGCAGCTCTGAGGTACATTTGTACGTCAGGCAGTGCTAAGGCGCCATTTTAAACTGACCTATAATTGTCCACAGGGCTACTCTAGGGGTGCCCCCAACCCACAGCAATGTTCAGAGCATTTTATTTAGCCTGCTAAAGTAGTTATCTAGAATGGGAAACAGGATGTTCTCTAACATGTGAAGCAGTTTGGATAGGGTAATCTTTTTGTACAGGACGCTCTGACCATCAGTGTTAGGGGAAGCTTACGCCATCTATCCACATCTACTTGGAAGTTTCCCAGGATACTACCCAAGTTAACTTTCAGCAAACGCTCCACATTTGTCATAATATTTATGCCCAAATATCTAAAGCCAGTCTTGGTCAGTCGGAGGTCGCCAGTCAGTGCTCGCAAACCCTGTAAGTTGGTGAAGTACTGACTTCTCCCAAATTATACAGTATGTTGAGTATGACTCAAACACCCAAATGCCGACAGTACCACCGGGATTGACTACTCTGGTTGCCAGCGCTGCCAACTGTGGAACCAAGTTTGAGTCTCAGCATCGGCTCAACATTCTGTGGCTACTCTGGTTCCACCACATATACCATTGCATCATCGGAGTTTAAGGACAGTTGTTCTCAGACATCAGTTATCTGGGGGAAACCCACAATATCTTCTCTACAGTGCATCCAGCATGCCAGTTGTTCCAAGCACAGTGCGAACAGCAAGAGCAACAGCAGAAACCCTGCCTTGTACCTCTCCCTAGCGCAAAGATCTTTAAGACCATCTCATTCACTTGCACTGCTGCAGCAGATGCCTTGTAAAGAAAGGTCACCCACTGACAAAACCTAGGTCCAAAGTCAAACCATTTCAGGGTTCCAAGCAACTACCACTAGTTTACTGAGTCAAATGCTTTTTCAGTGTCCAGAAACAGTTTGCTCTAGGTTCACTGTCGGTCTTCATCCTGTCCAGCTGCAACCATCTAAGATTTAAGTGTGTTGTTCTTCTAGGCATAAAGCCCGTGTGATCAGGGTATATCAAGTTGGTTATTACTCCGACTAGGCACATTCCCAGAATCTTGGCCAGGATCTTACTCTCAGTGATCAGCAAGGAGATAGGTCTATATGAAGAACATAAATTTGTTGGTTTTCCCTCTTTAGGGATGACCACTATGATCATGTTGTTGAGATCTGAAGGCAAGAACCCCTTGCCTTGCGCCGACTCAAATAGATAATGTAGGTGGGGGTTGAGGAGGAAGGCCAGTTGCTAATAAAGCTCCCCGGGGAGATTGTTAGCCCCAGGAGTTTTCCTGGATGCCATCACCTGTACATCCTCCCCATCTCCTCCATTGTTGTCTGCTTCCAATTCCTCTCTACTGGTCGCGTCTAGAACAGCAACCTGTACTTCCCCCATGAAGGCCCCAATATTTTGATCTGTGCGATCCCTACAGGGGGCAGAGTGCTTGGTATTACACTGTAAATGCCTGGGTGTCTTCAATGTCAGTGTGAGTGGTGATTTCGGCATCAGTCCATACTTCGGCCATCCTACGAATTTCTTCCTCCCTCTTCCCCAGCCAGGTCAGGAGACGGAACGCTTAGCCTCAGGTGTCATACAGTTTCCGCTGCACCCCCAAGTAGTACAAGTAAGCGGCTTGGGTCGCATGATTATGGTATTGTTGTTGTGTCACCCCGAGTATCAGGTAAGCAACTTGGTTACCAGTCTCTGCCAGGTCTTCTCCAGTTGAAGGAGTCGGCACTCCAGTTGGTGCGCCTGTTCCTCTCTGTAGTTCTTTTTCAAGGCATTGGTGGTCTCGGCTCTATCTCTGAGTACTGTTTTTTACCCTTCCCAGAGGGTGACTGGGGAGGCCACGGACCTCTGGTTCTCCTCAAAGTATGCTTGGGTGTCTACTTCCAGGGACTCAACTATTTCCACATCTTTCAGGGCCCAGGTGTAAGGTCTGTGTCGGATCATGCAGCCAGGTGCCCAGTCAACCCAATAATGATAAGTGACCTGTTATCCCACGGGCTAGGTATTGCACATCTCTCACCCGGTTCCTTTCTGTTATTGGCAGGAATATGTAGCCCAGTCAAGTCAGTGTCCCATGAGCCTCTGAAAAGAATGACAATTGTCAATCGTCGGGGTGGAGGTGACTCCACGCGTCACCAAGCCGAAAGTGCAGGCGAACTGTACTAGTGCCGAAGGCGTCCTAGGTTGAGACGGCCGGTGTAGATGTCTATCAATATCCCAGTCCAAGACCTCAATAAAGTTGCCCCCCCATATATGCATATAACTGGGTTCATCTAAGAGGATAGGGCCTGGGCCACACAACACCTGGTTCTGGAGTCTCAGAAGGAGCGTATACGGTAACTATAAGGACTGGTTGTCTGCTCCACTCTCCCATCACCACCACACAGCATTCCCTCAAATCCAACCACTGGTTTTCAAGCAGGAAAGGAGGGGCCTTCCTAGTGAGGATTGCTGCTCCTCAGGAAACCCTTGTGATCCAACAGTGTATTTACCCCTTTGGCGGCAGCGGCATATGTTCCACATTATTTGTGTTTCCTGGAGGAGCACCAGGTCAAGAGAGTGTATGTACTGAATGACCACTCTTCTCTTAATTTTTCAATCCAGTCCATTAACACTCTATGAGAAGACAGTCAATGCGTCACCATGTTGTCTGGCCATCAATCCGATTGTCTTCCCCTGTCTCTGTGGGCTGCATATGTCGTAGTCGGGTCTCCCTTTATGGCTTTGCTCAAGGTCTCAAGAAGTTGTGTGCCTTGTATCAAACTCTGACAAACTGAAAGAATAACCCCAACCATCCCCCCCTCCCCACATTTCCCTTACATAGGTTTTTTAATACCCACTGCTCCACTTTGAGAAAGGTCTGTCGCTACCCAACCTCCCCAACATATGCTCTACTAATGCCCTCCCTTCAAGACCCAAAAACAATACACTAAAAACAAAAAGACAAACGTGTGTGATAACAAACAAAAAGGATGCTCAGTGAAATAAAGTACTCGCCTGGGATCACACGGTTTGATCAAGCAGAGACGCTGGGATTGGGCTCAGATTTTTCAAATTAAAACCATACAATTTAGCCACTAGACATCTCAGTCTTCCATCAAAAGCTAATGCTTTATGCGTAAGTCTTGTAGTCTAGGATCAGAGTTTGGGTAACATGCATAATACACATTTTATTCTGGGCAATTTCACATAAGGCGAACCCAAATACAGGCTTACATGTTCAATTTTGTCAATACCGGAGGGTCCTATTATGCTTACTTTTCCTGCTTTAATATCAATAGCAGCAGTCAAGAGTATTAACCAATCCCAGAAGGTTAGCAGAACAAGCTACCAATGGTAGATAAAGAGTTAAAACAAACCAATCAGAATGCAATGCACATAAAGATATACCCAGCTTGACTGCAAGCAGCCCTCTTTTCTTGCTGCTTGCAGTCAAGATAAGTATATCTTTATAGCGTTCTTTACAAGCGTAATTTATAATGTTTAATATTTTCTATTTTGTTATATATTCCAATGTATTTTAGCATTGTTATGCATGTACTGGCTTAGTTATTCCCGTTTTATATTAAAAAACCCTTTTTTCCTCTCATACGGTCGTCGCGACCGTTGTGCTCGCGCTCCCGGCGCCGCTCTTAGTTTTCTGATACTCGCTTCAGAACACTGCAGCGCGCCTCACCTCATCGCCTGCATCGTTTTGCAATGCTTCTCTGCCTCAATTCTGTGTTTTTTGCCGGTGCGTGGCAATTTTTAGCCTGTTTTCCTCGCACCTGGAGTGACTTCGATCCTGCTGCTTCCTGGGGTCGCAGCTTCCTTCTGCCTCTCGTTCTGGTTGGCAGGGAAGTTTTTCCGTACACGCCCCTTATTACATGCTACTAAATTTAAGCCTGTGTTTTCCAAGATAAACATTTACTAGTTTAATATGGATTTTTCCTCATTTTTTGACACAAATAAGGATGACATTAATAATTACAATTATATTTTCTCAGAAAACTTAAACAAATTTATACAATCTTCTGTGGCAAAGGCTGTTTCTGCCTCCATGTCCAAAATTTCTAAAGAGTTAGAAAACACTGTTTCATCCTGTCTAACTCAATCACAACTGGCCCTATCTGCGGGGGAAAGCAGAAAGCGCAAAGTCACGGAGGCTTCTAATGATAACCACACTAATGTTTCTGCGCTACTGGACAGTGAGTCTACCTCACACAGGTTGGAGGACAACATGCCTCACAGGCCTCCTAGTAAGGAAGGAAAAACTTCTATGGGTTCTAAAAGCAAAACCAAATCAAAACATTTACTCTCAACCCATAAAATTGTGATTAATAAAATAAATGACATGGATGACGAAATGGATGATTTTACTCTCAGATAAAGACTTAGATGACGTCAGTAATTCTGACTTTTGGATTGGCCCTCCCGCCAAGAAGGTTAAATCAGCGTCAGGAGTTCTTGACTCCTCTACTCTTCTTGATGCTGGCGGGATGCCTATGTTCGATCCACTCTTAATTCATCATCCCAATTCCACTGAGTGGCTCCCATCTGAGCATGTTGCTAATTACAAATCAGCAAAACTACACCTGCCTCTGGATAAACAAGTGTGTGCTAAGCTTAAATCGGAATGCCCTAGACCTTCGCTACCTTTACACATCACCTGTACCCCTTCCAGAGATACCTCTCTGAAAACGTTTTTCTCCAAATTTGGGAAAGACTCACGCAAAGGGGTTGATAGAGCCTGGTCAGTCTGTCAAGACAAACTATTAGATATTGTAGATCCTCTTGCCCGCATTTTTGACATGGCTGAATCTGCACTTTTAAACGATTCAATTAATTCAGAAGAACTTTCGCTTTGAATCCAACAAGCATTTTGTCTTTTGGGTAACGCAAACTCAGCAATGACCCACGAACGGCAAAAGGGACTCTTACTCAAACTAGACCCTAAGTTAGCTAATCTCACTGTTATGGACCCAGGTCCCAAAGCAGACAACTTGCTGTTTGGCGATTCCTTCATTAAGGAACTAAGCAAATACATTACTACCTTTGAGTCCCTTAACAAAGCGCAACAGTCGCTCAAGAAAGTCTTCAACGCTCGTGTTTTTGCCAGGTCCGGTAGAGGAAGGGGTCGCTTTACCGGCCGTAATGCCAGATTTCAAGGCTACAGAGGCTCCTTCAGTTCCCAACCACAAGAATTCAGACCGCAATTCTATCCTCAGCGAGCCAGAGGCTTCCGGGGCAGAAACCAACGTAATTCCAAGACCTACTCTCCTGCAGGTAAGCCCTTTTTCTGGCCATCTTTCAATAGGGGGTCGTCTAAGGTTTTTCTCCACAAGTGGAAGCAATTTACGTCAGACCCTTGGGTACTCGACACAGTCACAGGTTACTCAATAGAGTTTTGTGAAACCCCTTATCAGCATTCTCGCCCTCTGCCTCTAAAGTTCTCCTCAGAAATGGCAGATCTCGTATCTTCAGAAATCCAGTCCCTTCTCTCCAAACAGGCTATTCACCTAATTCCACCTCATCAAACGGGTTTCCTAAGCACCATCTTTCTAGTGATCAGGAAAAACAAAAAGATCAGACTAGTTATAAATCTCAAGCAATTCAATCAATTTGTAGTTTACCGTCATTTCAAAGTGGAGACGATCCTGCACCTCAGAGATTCTCTCCTTTTGAACGATTGGTTAGTTCGTCTAGACCTTCAAGGCGCCTATCTAACAATACCCATTCTTCAATCTTACAGGAAATTTCTCCAGTTTCAACAGCAACAACATACCTACCAATTTTCTTGCCTTCCTTTCGGTCTTTCTTCAGCTCCTTGGTGTTTCACCAAGTTAATGAAACCAGTAGTAGCCCATCTCAGAGCACAAGGTTTCCGTCTAATTATTTATCTAGACAATATACTTCTCATGCATTAAAATCCCATCACACTACGCGCTCAACTTTCTTACACTACTTCTCTTCTATCAGATCTAGGTTTCATCATCAACACAGACAAATCCGTTCTAACAGTGTCCCAATCCATAGAGTTTCTAGGATTTCTAGTAAATTCCCCTCAAGAAATCCTTCAGCTCCCAGATTTGAAAATAAAATCTATCAAATCAGAAATAACCCAATCTTTACGGCAGACATCTCTCTCCCTTCGGTCTCTTGCAAGGATTGTAGGTCTTCTTTCTTCCTCGATTCAAGCGATCCTCCCAGGTCCCCTCCATTATCGAGCTCTCCAAAGGTTGAAAATTCAACACCTACGCAAGGGTCTTGCTTATACAGATTCCATCACCCTCGAACAAGAATCCCGTACAGAACTCCAATGGTGCCTAGACCACCTGGAAGCCTGGAACGGGAGGACTATCTTTGCTTCAGCCCCAGATCTCGTCTTAGAATCAGATGCAAGCCTAACAGGTTGGGGTGCAAGATTTGGTCAAATATCGACTGGAGGCACATGGTCTCCTCACGAGTCTTCATTGCACATCAATTGTTTAGAGATGCTTGCAGGCTCCTTTCCGATCAGACGTTTCACCAAAAACAAGGTTCAGTGTTCCGTCCTTCTTCGTATGGACAACCTGTCAGCTGTCAGATACATAAATCACCTTGGCGGTACCAGATCCAAACCTCTAGCCGAATTGGCCAAAAGCTTCTGGGAATTCTGCCTCCATCGCAAAATCTCAGGTCAAGCAGAATACTTGCCAGATTCTCTCAATTCAGTTGCAGACTTGTACTCTCATCATCTCTTAGATTACAGTGGTTGGAAACTTCACTCTTCCGTCTTCAATCTCATCCATCGCAAATGGGGTCCCTTCCAGACAGACCTTTTTGCATTGCGACTAAATACTCAACTTCCCCAATTCTTCATTTGGAGACCAGATCCCCAAGCTCTGGCAACCAATGCCTTTCTTCAAAGCTGATCAGATGCAATAAACTATGCCTTCCCTCCTTTCATCATGAACAACAGAGTGCTTGCACAAGTACGTCGACAAAAAGCCACAATAATTTTAATAGTCCCATTTTGGCAGTCCAAAGTCTGGTTTCCTCCCCTCCTAGAACTATCCATAGACTTTCTGGTCCTTCTTCCCTCCTTCCCATCCATACTTCTCAATCTCCAGGGTCTTCCCCACAACCTGATCCTCAACCAATCCCTGCTTCTATCAGCCTGGAAGGTGTCAGGATTTCTTCCTCTTATCCAGGAATTTCGCTCGAAGCTTCAGCCTATATCAACAATTCCTAGGCCCCCGGTACATCTAAAGCTTACAACTCCGCTTGGTCAATCTGGTCTACCTGGTGTATGGCAAAATCTTGTAATCCCTTTTCATCAGATTTAAGCTTAATAGCTAATTTTCTCGCCTCGCAAGCCAGCTCTGGAAAATCTTACAGAACCATTAATTTGTATCGTTCAGCTAGCTCTCTTCAGCATCCTTTTATTAACGGTAAACCAGTTGGAGAACATCCTCTCATCTGCCGGTTATTAAAGGGAGTAAAATTTTCCAATCCGCCTCTACCCAAATATTCTGTTTTATGGGATGTTAATCTTGTTTTACAAATGTTCTTATCTTGAATTGTTGTCTCTTAAAATGCTCTCTGCTAAATTAACAATGTTATTGTGTTTAGTCTCTATTAAATGTCTTTCTGATTTTAGAGCTCTAGATGTTTCTGCTCGACATTTCACCCCTACTGGTGTACTGTTTAATGTTACCAGACGTACAAAAAACAACATTTCCTCAGTGTTCTACCCTTTCTTTCCCAACCAACCTAAGTTATGCGTAAGTAACTGTCTAAAAGTCTATGAGCAAAAGACTATGGCTCTCAGAACGTCTTCCACCACCCAACTCTTAATTTCCTTTAGAAAACCCTTTAAACCAGTTTCCTCTCCTACCTTGGCCTATTGGGTTAAATCAATTATGTCCCTTGCTGGAATTGATATCTCCACATTTGGAGCCCATTCTTCCCGAGGTGCTATGGCATCTAAAGCCTTTTGGGCTGGCTCCCGTTTGGAAGACATTCTGAGATCTGCAGATTGGTCAAATGATTCTACTTTTCGTACTTTCTATTGCAAACCTGTTAATACTGCTTCTTCAATTGTGATTGATATGCTTTAAACAAGCATAATAGGAGCCTCCGGTCTTGACATAAAATGTAGATTTTCCAAATAAATTATGATGGAAAGTCGTAATTTTATTAAAGACACGGAGGCGAGTATTATCCCACCACTCAGCCACGATAATGCGTTTCTGTTTTTCCCTCCCTCTAGTTTCTACAAATGCTTCAACAACATCAGGATAGAATCCCACGCTCAGCTTCCGCCATGGGTCAAAGCTCCACTCCGTCTACCATAACTATGGATCACTATCATCTTCTCCACCTCAAACCGGACTCTACTTTTGTTTTGGACTGGTTCCAAGAAATGTTCTCTCTAATTTAAGCTATTTGAATAATTGCTTGTATATTTCCTTTATTTCAAACTTACTAATGACTTCTCACAGAAGAAAAGAGGGCTGCTTGCAGTCAAGTTGGGTATATCTTTATGTGCATTGCATTCTGATTGGTTTGTTTCAACTCCTCATTGGTAGCTTGTTCTGCTAACCTTCTGGGATTGTTTAATACGCTTGACTGCTGCTATTGATATTAAAGCAGGAAAAGTAAGCATAATACTTGTCTCCGCGTCTTTAATAAAATTAAAACTTTCCATCATAATTTATTTGGAAAATCAACATTTTTCGGCACAGGGAGAGTTTTCTGGATTCACAGGATTCAGAAGCAATTTTGAGATGCAAACCTAGCTCCCGATTATACAGTGTCGGTAGCTGCAGCCACCAGGCCACACCCCCCTCTGTGAAAACTTAGCTTGTTTTGGGCTGGAGGTTCCCAGGTCTCGAGCTGAGACAGGGTCAAGCACTTGGCTTCCCTGAGTGCACAAGGCTGATTCCAATAATCAACTCTATCCACTAACACTAACCCTGCGTTCCTGAGCAGCATGCTACCCATCGTAGAGTGCTTCAGTGCCTCCTCATGGGCAGTAAGCGCTATAGAAATGCAATCACAATTACCATCATTTTAGAGAAGTAATGTTGCTGTCTTTTGCCACATATCAGAAGAATTTGTGTGTCACGCGTAAGTTGGAGGCCGGGCCATTTTCTTATCTATTGATATCAGGTAGGCGTATGAGGAGAAATACTCGGGTATTCAATAACAGGTATTCCCCTTAACTTTGGAAAGCATGCAGGTTAAGATTCCTCGTTGGGAAATAATTTGCAAACTGTCTCGATGGGTACCTGTTTGTTGTCTTGTTTCTATATTCATACAATGCGCTTCAAATATACACTCCATTGGACGAATAAGTTCTATCACTAGAACTATTTTTTCTACACCAATCACTGTAATGAAAAAAAAAATGCAAGTGTCTCCAATGCAAAGAAAAAAACAGAAAAGGCCCACTTCCGTACCAAAGACATGACCAATGAAATATAAGAGCGCCGAGAGTTAAGGACTAATCAGTGGCACGGAATACCGTGACGTCACGAAAAGTCTAGACCGGGAGGATTTGAATTGGCAGTATGGCGGCGGTTGGAGCGGAGAACGAAAACCCAGTTATGGGGGAAGATAGATCGATAACTGCATGGGGGCAAGAAGAACCACTAGGAGGGGAGTTGGAGGGCTGGAACGCAGCACTCGAAGGCGAGGAGGAAGGCACAGACGAAGAGGATGTAGGCTCGGTGGCAGAGGAGGTGGTAGAAGAGGAAGATCTAGTGACGGGAGAAATCGCTCTGGGGGCACCGCTGGCCTCTGAGGTGGCAGAGGAGCCCGAAGCCCAGGAGGGAAGTTTCCCCAGCGTTCGGAACTTCAGAGGACTGGATGAGGTGAAACAAGGTAAGAGAACTGACAGCTAAACGCGCGCGCAGCTAGACTGTTGCTATTCGCAAGCCCGTGTGTTTTGTGTGAAGCCGTTAATAAACCTTTGCACTGAACTCGTATGTATTGAATCCTTGTTTTTTTGTTTAATGAAAATGTCAGTGTGCATACAAAGCTGTTTGACTCATACTATCGTAGCCTGGTCTTCGTGGATTTTAGTATGTCTTCCTGGTTTCCGCAGAGCGGGAGCTCCTAGCGCAGGCTGCTAGAGATTTTGTTTGTAAAATTGAGTTGAGTACAAGATATGCCAAGTTCTGGTATAGGTAATCTAGAGGAGTTGCTGCGGCTGGCTCTGTTGCCATGTACACAAACATTGCTATGATTATAAAAAGGAGCACATGCTTAACATTTTTAGGACGCGTCATTCGTTCCAGATAGTATTGTATGAGCAGAAACAAATACACGCTACTTTACGGATGCGAATGGCATATCATTTTCTAGGGCTAGTCACTACTTTTCTGGGAAAGGTTAGTAATTGTCACAGCTGACGTGTGGACTGTGGCTGAAATACTTTTACCATATGCCAATGGTGGTTTGGGCTGGCAGTTTTATGGGGACATTTGAATATCTGATCGCAGTTCACCTTGTGGTTTGCACGTGTGACCATGAACGCCCCATTCTTGGGGGCGGTGCCACTATTAGGCGTTTGTAAATGGGTAAAAAGGGATGAGAATGTGCACCCTGTTTGCATTATGATGAGTATGTGCAGTGCTTGAAATGGAAAAATTAAAGTGCAGTTACTCTGTGCCAGAGTACCTGCTTGTTTCCGAGAAGTGCCGGTTCTCTCCAATTAAAAGTATTACGTTTTTCTTGAGATGTGCCGTGATCCTTCCTGAACTGCTTCAGTGAGGTGGCCTGTCTGAGGACGAGTGGGAGTGTGTTCAATGTCCAGGCTGCAAGATAAGAGAAGGATCTGCCGCCAGCTGTGCTCTTCCTGATTCTGGGGATGGTGGCGAGAAAGAGTTGGGAGGATCGGAGCTGTCTGGTGGGGGTGTAGAAGGTCAGCCGGTGGTTGAGGTAGGCTGGTCCTATGTTTTGCAGTGCCTTGTAGGTGATGCGTTTGTTGACCCGGGAGCCAGTGCAGGTCTCCTTAGTGGGTGGCGATGTGACTGTGGTAGGGGATGTCCAGGATGAGTCTGGCTACTGCGTTCAGGATCCTCTGAAGTCTTGTTTGGAGATTCTTTGTGATGCCGGCGTAGAGTGTGTTGCCGTAGTCTAGTTTGCTGCTGACAAGCGCCCGATTGACCGTCCTCATTGTCTTGGTGGGGATCCACTTGAAAATCTTTAAAATTAGGCGCAGGGTGTGGAAGCAAGATGATGAGATGGCGTTGACTTGGCAGGTCATGGCGAGTGTGGAGTCCTGGATGATGCCCAAGTTGCGTGGTTGCCTGTGAGGGCTTTGTCTAGGGCAGTTGGCCATCAGGCTTCGTCCCAGGCAGGGGGGGTGGAGCCGATTATGAGGATCTCTGTCTTGCCAGAGTTGAGTTTGTGGTAGCTGGCTTCCATCCAGATGGCTACTGCTCTCATTCCATCATGGAATTTTATCTTGGCTGTTGATGCGTTGTTGGACCAGGAGAGGATCGGTTGGGTATTGCTGGCATAGGATACGATGTTTAGGCTGTGCTGTCTGACAATTTTAGTGAGCTGGACCATGTGGATGTTGAAGAGGGTCAGGCTTAGTGAGGATCCATGAGGTATTCTGACACTCTGGGTTCTTGCCGTGAGGACAACTCAAATCTGTTCCAGTGCTTTACCAAGGATGCCGGCGTCATGGAGTCTGGTGGAGTGGGAGACTGTGTCGAACTCAGCTGAGAGGTCGAGGAGGATGGAGGTGGCTATGTCTCGGTGGTCCAATATGGCACTGATGTTGTCAGTGGCTGCAAGGAAGGCTGTTTTGGTGCTGTGGTTGCTCCTGAATCTAGGCTGGGAGGGATCTAGGACCTGGTTTGCTTCGAGGAACTTTCAAGTGCTTATTCATCTGCCATAATGCGATTTTGGGAAGGGTCATGCTATCCTCTATTTGAGGATCCATCACTATGCCCCCACCCACAGGCTAAGCTCTGTCTTTTTAAGGATCTCTTGTACAATAGAGGCTAGTCGCTCTCACCCACTGTGGACTTCAAGCAGGAGTCTGCAGCCTGTTTCTGCAGTCCCCCTCCAACCGCTAGTGACCAGGAGACAAAAACCTAATGCCTTTGCACACCTCTGCACCCGTCTGTCCTAGATCCAGGAGAAGAGAACCAAGGGTGCCCTCATGTCTCCTCGCAAGACCGGAGCCCGCTTGGTCAAACTGGACCCCCAGTCCACACCTGCAGTGTTACTGTGCAACCCCACCACCCTCCTGCCACAGCAAGGAACTTCAGCACCGGACCCAATGTCAGAAGACACCCCTGAGCTCTACAGCTTGAAGAGGAGTGGACTGACTGAGTCCCCACGTGCCTAAGGACCTTAAGGGTCGAGCCTCCCTGTGGGTTCCCCGGGAATGATCTCCTGCAGTGACTTTCTACCCAGACCGTTTGCTATAGACTTGAACGGGACATCTGACGCCATAACATACCTCTGCACCTGGCCTAAAACCTTGCCCCGTACTCGCCTCAAGTCCAGAAGAACAGTGCTTTAAGTCATTGGTGAGTGCCTGTATGCAGTTTTTCCCCTATAGGATAACATTGGGCACCAATGCTGAAAAGGACCTCTGCACCCGGGTACCCCAGTGCCTACTGTAGGAAGCTGGATCTCTATTCAGTGCACTAAAATGAAGTACACTGTGCAGAGAATTAATTGGATCCCCAATTGGTATTGTAGAGGCAAAAGTAGATAGGCCTACTGCTCGGTGTGTGGTAATGTGGGCGAACAGTTAGGCTTATCAGAGGGTAGTGCTAACCATTTGTTATACCCACAGAGGCATTAAATGAGACATGCAGTCAAATAATAAATCCAAAATCAATGAACAATTATTTTGATATGTTTCAAACCCCAGAACTACGTAATCGGGTAAATAAACTTTCAAGCATAAATACTTTGCAGTTTAAAAAATATAGACACAGTGCAATTTTCAGAGTTCTTTCAGAGTTCTTTCAAAGTTTTCCTACAGAGGAAAAAGAATGTTCAGCAAACACAAGGTTAACAACGACTCCCTTTTTTTCGGCTAGGTTCTGAGTTCTAGGGTTCAGCGGTGCCACCTAAATACTTAATTTGGTGGTGTTAAACGGAGTGCCAGGTGGTAGCCAGTGAGCTGTCTACCTTTAGTGTGACTACACGCTTCTTACATCCGCTGGGAAGTGGACATAACCGTAACCCCAGTGACCTAATTCCTTTCAAATCAAGACAGAGGAATTTGAAAAGTAGTGTCCACTTCTTCAGTTTGTCTATCTAAGGGGTGGGACTGGCATGAAATAGGCACTTCTTCTAATGTAACTATTTTTCCAGCCTGTGCTGAGGCCAAAAGTGGGGTCAGGAGGGGGGGAGGGGTCAGTCATCTCCACCATCTGGAGAAACCTGGGTTGCATCTCAAAGGCAGCAAGGCCTTTGATGCTCCCTGCCATGGAATGTCCATCCTGCTCTGGACGAGTTGTTATTGCCTGCGCCCAGAGCAGACCTTTGTTCTGGGCCTCCAAGAGCTTTGGTCCTCACCACAGGGGGCCGTAACTCAGTGTTGGGTGGCTGCACTGGTTTGGACCAGTAAGTGAACACACCAGTAGCTGGGTAGGTTTATGGGGGCACATCTAAGATGCCCTCTTATTGCACTTATTAATATATCTATCACTGGGGTCAGTGAAAGCTTATTATTCTGAGATGTTTGTTACCACATATCCAAGGATTCAGAGACGCCATCATGTAGCTGGGGAACTCATACTAACCAGTGTCCAGCACATGCATTTAAAATGACTTCTGTGCACCTACTATGTCTCAGAAGCAACAGAGACCTAGCAGAGGCATATCTGCTCATGCATATATGCCCTCACATGTGCATGGATGCACCCAGGCTTGGGCGTGACTTACACTTGGCATATGCAGTGATAGGGGGCCTGGAACACAGGGGTGTGTGACAGGTTGTGTTTTCAATTTAGCCTCCACCAACACACATAGTCTGCAATAGCAGCACTGTGTGAGTTTGGTGAGGTGTCCCCGATTGTGGCACAATTGGTGCTGCTGCCCTCAAAGACCTTTCCTAGTACCCCAGGCCCTAGGGGCCCAGGGTACCATTTAGTAGTGACTTACAGAGGTAGCTAGAGAGTTGCCCAATTGTGTAAAACAACTGTGCAGTTTTAGAGAAAGATATGGCACTGGGGACCTGGTTAGCAGGGACCCAGTGCACTAACCGACAAAGCCACGTTTATGAACCAGGCAAAAAGCGGGGGCTAGCCAAGTCAAAAAAGGAGCTTTCCTACGTGACCCATTCCCAAACAAAAGATGATGAAACTAACCGTCCCCTAGAGAGTCTTCATCTTCTAAGTGGAAGAACCTGAAAAGGCTGTCTCCATTGGCATTGTCACTCCCTGGTCTATGTTCCACTGTGAAGTCCATTACCTGTAGGTAGATGGACCACCTTAACAGTTTGGAATGTTCACCTTTCATCTGCATGAGCCATCTGAGATCGCCTGTGGTCAGTCTGAACAAGGAATTGAGAGCCAAACAATTACGGCCCCAACTTCTTCAGAGGCCAAACCACAGCGAAGGCGTCCCTCTCAATGGCACTCCAACACTGCTCTCTGGAGAGTAACCTCCTGCTATTAAAAGCAACAAGTTGGTCATAGCCATCTTCATTGATCTGGGACAGGACCGCTTCTATCCCATGTTCAGAGTCTCATCTGTCTTCACAGTGAACTGTTTGGTATAACCTGGAGCTTTGAGAACAGGTGCTGAGCACATTGCTTCTTCCAGGGTGTCAAAGGCCTTTTGACAGCTCACTGTCCAAGTTACCTTCTTTGGCATTATCTTAGAGGTCAGTTCTGTGAGAGGGGCCACAATGTAGCCATACCCCTTCACAAACCTCCTGTAATACCCAGTCAAGCCAAGGAATCCCCTGACTTGAGTCTGGGTTGTTGGAGCTACCCTAGCCAGAATTGTCTGGATCTTGGCTTGCAGTGGTTGAACAGTCCTTTAGGTTGCAGTAGAGGAGATCAGCAGGGAGAGGTTGTTCACTCTCTGCTTCCTGTCCCTCATCAGTGACCATGCGCATAGTCACCTCACCTCTGCTGTGATAGGGTTTAAGGCGGTTTACATGGATATCCCTTTTGGGGCTCCTGCAAGAGCCAAAGCTTAACAGACAGATGACTTCCCCCTTTCTTTCTAATATGGTTATGGTTCTGCTCCATTTGTCCTGTTGGGCCCTAGAGCCACAGGCTCCAAAACCCATACCTTCTGCCCTGATTTAAACTCCACCAGTGCAGCTTTTTGGTCACACCGAAGCTTCTGGAGCTCTTGGTTGGTCTCAACATTTTTGGAAGCCTTTTCCATGTACTCAGTTATCCTGGAATGAAGGCCAAGCACAAAGTCCACAATGTTTTGTTAAGGTTCTTTGCGAGGTCTCTCCCATCCTTTCTTCACAAGACAAAGGGGTTCTTCTACAGGATGCCCTAACAGAAGGTCAAAGGAGGAAAAACCTACCCTCTTCAGTGGCACTTCTTTGTAATCAAAATCAGGAAGTCCATCAATCATGCCTTTTAATGTATTGTTGAATCTCTCAACAAGGCCATTGATTATGGGGTAGTGAATTTAAAGGTCACACCGCACTCGGACCACACGTGTTTTAGGTATCCAGACATGAAGTTAGTACCTCTGTCTGACACCACCTCCTTTGGAAAGCCCACGCTGGTGTATACGTAAATGAGGACCCTAGCTACTGCTAGTGAAGAACATGCATTTGCCAAAGGTTTTGAGGCTTAGTCTCTCTTTCTGGTGGAGTGAAGAGAAAGTCACTGTGTTTGACCCCGCTTGTGGATGGTTGGAACACCAAGCTTTCTGGAGTAGATGCGTTAGAATGGCTGGGTCACTGGGGTAGGCAGTGGTGCCCTGCCATTTGCCTACTTACTGGTGATTTGTAACCTGGATTAGCCCAGGTCCCAAGGAAGAATGTCTGTGAGGGCTTCATTGAAAGGCAACATTAAATTCATATAATGTAAACTAAAGAAGGACAACCTGGTGCACTCAGCATATCACCCCCTCTAACTTCTTTTCGCCTCCTCCCCTGGCATAGGGTATGTATTGGCGGTCATCTCTGTTCTGATACCCATCCTTTGCCGCTGACAATTGAAGTGGCTAGTTGGGTGTTTTGCAGCATGGTGTCGAAGCCGAGATGTATTCTACCATGCGTTGCCTGGATACTTCTGAAGTTGAACTGTCATCACCCTGACTAGAGGTAGTCTCTTCTATTAGGGCATGTGTCATAGACGCCCACGCTAGGAGGCTCTCTTGTGCATTTGTATCTCGTCTTGTTTTCGCATATGAGCTTCATCAGCTCCTGCCCACTCTGTTAAATCCCCTGTCCAACTTAGTTTTTAGGGTGGGCGATGGCTCATCCAGTGTATGGCTATACGTCTTTTGGCTACTATAAGTGCCAAAATTGCATAACACCTGCTTATTATTATTATAATAATTTTTTATTCTCTGTTAGTATCTCCAAAACATGAGTTTTAATCGATTGTGGAACCTCCCAGCCGTCACCATCCGAAGGTCCCCCATAACCGCCCCCCCAAATGTCCCTCACCCTAGGGCAGTGCCATACAATATACAAGAAGTCTGCCTCCAATGCCAAACATTTAGGACAGGTTTTCTTCCTAGAATGATGTATGTGGTGAAGGCAGTGTGGTGAGAGATATGTCATGTGTATGATATTATATTGCACTTGCTTGAACCATGCTCAAATGGCTGTACTCTTAACCCCCTCGTATTCTGGTCCACTCACATAGGGTGATGGGTTCTTCACTACGTTGCTGGCCGACCTCTTCAATCCGCAATGGCAGCAATTGTCTATCGGAGCGAAGTGCGCAGTAAATGCGTGTAATAGGATGCCGCCCTCCTGCCACTGCTAGCAGAGTGACCATGGTTTGTGTGGGATTAGGTTCTTTGGGGAAAGACGGCCAAAGCTGTCATGCTGTGACCGCCATTTTAGCATATTGTAGAAATTGGCCTGTGCCCTGCTGGTCTTCTGCCTGTTGTATGGTAACAAAGCGCCCTACCGGGTAGAGGACTGACAACACTAAACAGCCATCTTCCTGGCATTTTGTCAACTGCCTTTATGTGTGCCATGTGTAAAAAAGGGGTTATTAGACATATGTCTAAGTCAGGGGCATAGGGTACCCTTTTCAGTACTCCAGTCACAGTTCTTGCCCATACGCTATCTATCAAACGGATTAGATGCGGAAGCTCTCTGGGCACGTATGTGCCCATCATCAGAAGTTCACCTGGTTGGTAGCCATTGTGTGAGCCAGTAAGGAGTTCTCTCTCACAATTTGTCTCTCCATCAAGCAAATGGAAGGCATGTTGCATCTATGAAGCATAGTAGTATAACTCCAGGTCTGGGACCTCCATGCCATCCCTCTCCCACTCCCGTCTAAACGTGGCCCGACAAACCCGGCATCTCTTGCCCTGCCACAGGAGTTCTACCAGGAGCTTGTCTAGTTCCCAAAATGTATCTTTCAGGATCTGAAAGTAGGATCCTTGCATTCCGTATACGCAGCACGGTAATACCACCATTTTTATAAGGGCGATGTGTTTTTTGTTTTTTTTTCTGTCCCCATCAGGGATAATCGTAAGGTGTTTCAGAACCGAATGGAGGAACGCAGTCCCTCCAATACCCGTCCTATATTACGATCGTAGAACTGTTTTTCTTTTAAGGTGTGATGTATATACCCAAGTACTTAACCTCGTCTAACGTCAATGGCAGACCAGACCTAGGCAGACGCTCCAAGGGCCTGTCCCGCAAGAGACCCAGTGGGTACAATACAGATTTTGTTGAGTTGATCCATAAACCGGAAAACTCCCAAGACTCTTCCAGCACACTTAGCAAAATCAGAGCTGAGATAGCAGGACAATGGAAATAAATCAAGGCATCATCAGCGTAAAGGGGGACAATATGTTCTTTTGTGCCCAATTGCACACCCCAACCCTTCAAAACCTGGCATAATCAGCATGGCAATGGTTCCATAGCAAGTGTGAATATTAAAGGGGATGGGGACGACCCTGCCTAGTTACTCAGTGCAGATCTATCTCTGGTGATACATAGCGTCCTGTACAAACTCTGGCCCTAGGCCGGGTATATAGCAGTTTGACCCACGAGATGAAGCGGCAGCTCATTCCCCTCCTGGCCATTTCTGTCCACATATGTTCCCAGTTAAAGGTGTCAAAGGTCTGTTCTATATCTGGGAAAGCCATGGCGTAGTGGTCCTCCTGTAGCATAGGGGCATGCAATATGTATGCCATGCGGCAGATATTGCGTAATGTATTTCTGTGTGGGGTAAAACCAGACTGATCATCATGGATCAGGCCAGGTAAATGTGGGAGTAGGCGGATGGCCAGGTTGCCGCTAAGCAACTTGATGTCAATATTTGACATTGAGATAGGCCGGTACGAATTAGTCTCAAGGGGATCTTTACCTGGTTTCAGTATTGAAGTTATTAGGGCTTCTGACATGACTTGAGATAACAGTTGCACTTCATATGCCTCCACAAACACCCCGAGCAGCCTATCTGCCAAAAACGTCTGAGGAGGCTTTATAGAACTCGACGTGCAAACCATTGTTTCCCGGTGCCTTCGCCGTTTTAAGGGCTTTTATTGCTTCTAGTATTTCTTGTTTATCGATTGGGTTTCCTAACTGCCTGCAGTCCGCGGGGGAGATAATTGCCAGAGGAAGTGCATCTAAGTATTCATCCAGCACCTTTATGTCCCCCAAACATTGGGGGTATGAGTAGACAGTACAGGGATGATGGGGAAGACGTCATTAATAGCCTGCTGTGTGTACACCTCTTGGCCTTCCCAGTCTTGTATAGGGAGGATCGGTTGCAGGTTTGTTTCAGATCTAATCAATCTAGCCAGGAGTCTTTCGGTTTTATCTCCATCCAAATGCTTAAGGAATATGTGGCCAGAAGTGGCGAATGATCAGAGATATATTATTCCAAATAGTGAATGTGGTCTACATTATGAACTGCTGTGGTGGTTATAAAAAGATAGTCTAGTCTGCTATGAGTGTTTGTGGTGGAAGTGAAACACGAGTATATGGGTGGAGGTGACGCCACACATCTGATAGTTCTAGTGTATGCATTCTCTGTTTGAGCGCTGCTGTAGCTCATGGCTTAGTACCTAACGTAGGTGGTATTCTATTCAGATCACTGTTTAGTATGCAGTTGAAGTTGCCCACTATGATAACCTCAGTGGAAGGTGGGATTGGGGCAGCTTGTAACACTGAGCTCAGAAAGTCACCATCATCAGTTGTTGGGCTTTAGACATCAATAATGCACAGATCATGGGCATCTAGTGTCCCAAAAAAATATCCCCATATCATCTCAAACCACTCTTGTGGGCTTGAAGGGGGTTCCCAGGGCGACTCATATTAGGGCTCCCATTCATAACGGGAGTAGGATGTTGCATAGATTTGACCCACCACCGCTTCTGGAGATGTCAGACCATCTCCCCATTGGTGTGTGTCCTGCAGAAGGGGTAGAGCAGCTCAGTATCTTATGAGATATGCATGTACCCTGTTTCTTTTTACTGGGTTATTTAACCTCCCCTCCCCCACCAAAGTTCTATGTGAGGAACTTGTACCTGGTTTCCAGGTTTGCCATTGGTATGCTGTAAATCTAGTAGAACCTCCTTCAACTGGAGGGGTTGGATGTGTGGTACAGGACTCTTTGACCCGAGTCGACTTAATCCCTCTGAGTATGCATGATATTGTATGTTGATCGACTTAACACAGCACAAAAACATGTACATCTAAAATTATCTCTAAAACCAGTCGTAGGCATTCAATTAATGTTTTCCAACTCCCCCACCCACCCATAGGCAGTAGCTTCCAGCACCCTCCCTTTTAACCAGCCGTCCAGAGGGTCTTGCACCCCTCCTCAAAATTCAAAACTCCTACTTTGTGGAGAAACTGACTGAGATCCCTGGTTTCCTTTCGTCACAAGCCCAACAAAGGAGCTCAGCGAGTCGTGGCCACCCTTGTCCTGGACTTGCCTGACCTGACCTCCCCATGATTGCCCCTCCGTTACCCCTCTGTCCCATGCCCCCCTTCCCCTGGGCCCTAATTAGTATTAAACTATCCACTTTCCTAGACCCATGTGTTAATCACCCACATGTTCCCCATGGCCATGAATCCAAATAGGGCAATAGTGCCCACACTCATCTCCTTTCTTGATTCCGGCAACAGTGATTCAGTCCATTGTGCAACCGTCAATTTGAGAGTCTGGCAATTGAGTAAGAGGGGTGAATTGGTTCTGTTTGTCGTTTCATGTTCGGCCTGAAGCTTCCCATCCTCAGCAACTGTGATCCTGTTAGCAGAACGTTGCAGGGGTGGCCGCTCTTTTCGCGAGGTCAAATTCTTAAGGCAATTAGATCGTTTAGTGCCTTTTTACTAGGGTGCACGCTACTCCGAAGAGGACATCCCTTGATTGAGCCAAGCTTATAGGATCGAGTCAGTCAGCAGCATCCTGGGGTTTCTCTAAGAAACAAAAAAAAAACCTTGTTATTGTTTTGGATGTATGAACATGCAGGGAAGGCTATATTTGATAGTATGAACCAGTATCCTCTCTTTGGTGGGGAGGAAGCTTCTCCTGAGTTCCTGGACCCTCTGGGAGTAATATGGGATTACGTGGATAGGCATACCTTTATAATTAGGAGAGCTGTGGGACCGGACGTGCGGAAGGATGATGTTCCTATCACTAATTAAACAGCTATGCTATCATTGCAAATGGTGGAGCGTCTGGATAGGAAGCCGGCCCCAGGGCTCTGTATGTTCTTTCGACCGTGAAAAACCTGAAAAGCACAATGTGTTGCAAAGCCACGGCGAGCCACTCCTTCAGGAAAAGTTCAGCAGACGGCCCCTCCGCTCACTAATTAAATCCCAATAGTTTTATATTTTTCTGAGGGGGGTGCCCTTCAGCACCCTCCAGCCTTTCATTCATACAAGTGGTGTTGCTTTGAATATCCACAACTGTTGCCTGTACTGTGGCACGCAGGATAGTCACTTCCTCCTCGGTGTTTGTGACACTTTCTTCTACCCTGCGGAGTTCCAGCCGCAGGTTGTTGATACCCATGGCCATTGTGTCCATTTTTTTTTTCAAGTGCCTCCCGGGATCCTTGGATTGCTTCTAGGATTTGGTCTGTGCCCCGCACAGTTCCTTGCCCATGGATCTCTTCCAGCTTGTTGGACCTCAAGATTGGTCACTGTATATTGCATTATGGTGTTGGGTTGGTCTGCTTTCGTGAGCAATGTGTCCGCAAGAGGATATGGCCGGCACTATACTACTTGTTTCCAAATGGAGGACCGTCGTTGGGTGCCACCCCCACCGGGCTTTCGTGATATTGATTTGTACGTATGCACTGGAATTTTTTAGGGGTTGACTTCGGGGAGGGGGTGGGGCACAGTACAAGGATTTTTTTGGTCTCAGTTTGTTTGTCCGCTCTTGGGTCTGTAATGTGGGGGTAGCCCAGACTAGGACATATTCCAGCTGGCCACACTGTGACGTCTTTTCTGGGATTGATGGTCCATGTGGGACCCCCCCGCCCCCCAATCTAGGAATACACATCAGAGGGCAAAATATCTTGGAAAGTATCTCCCTGGGGGCACTTGGCCTCCTCAATTGTTTGGTCGCCCCCTGGCTCTCTAAGCGTGGCTTCTCCGCGCCGCAGGTAGCCCCTATTAGTCCCTGATGTGAAGTGCGAGGCTGATCAGAGGTCTTTCACTTAACCACCACCAGTCTCAGAAACCCAGGCTTTACCCCAAGCGCTCTGATCCGCCAGCCCTGCTCAGAGCATCCATTTGGGCAGGCAAGGCCTCCGCATTACGCCCCCAGGTCCTCAGCATGGCGCCGGGGTTATGCACACCCAACCATGGCCGCCATCACTGCACGTCCTACCAAAAATGGTCATGCCTCCTCCAGCCCCACATCGGTCGTTGGATTACTTTATTTGGGGGCCCCATGTGGATGCCACTCATCTGCCTGCTCACGCCAGGGGGTGGCAGGTTAACTGCTCATCTCCTCAGTGCCTCTTACTCCACTTACATCCCTCACTGCCTCTCAGGCCCCCGGCGCTCCTCTCACTTAGCTCTCTGGGCTCTGAGTCTCCGGAGGGACCCTCTAAGAGCCATGTCTGTCCTCAGTTGTGAAGTCCCCTGGCCCAGTCACAGCCTGGCGCTGTCCAGGGGACTGTCCTGACATCTCAACAATCAAGCACCCTAGAAACACCAGTCCTCAGCGGTTCCTTTCAGGAGGGCATCTTCTGGGATCAAGTACCCCCTTCTTGATTGGGTCTCTGACCACTGCACCTCCTGAAGACCATCTAATATATATCTGCATGGGTGCGCCCTAGGCCATATGGCATCTCAGGTCCTGCCCTGTTATCCTGTTCTTGCTTTCAGGCGGTAAGGTCGCCGGTCGGGCTGATTGCGAGCCCGTCTGCAGGGAGAATGTCCATAGCAGGCAAGAATCTGTCAGTGAAGCTCACCTGGAGGTTTGGGGGAGCACAGGATTCCTCAGGATTTTTGCAATCAGGCCGGGAGCTCTGGTTGAGCACTGCTAATCGGACGTCTTAGCACGCAACGCCCCCCATGTACGCCTTTTTAGGCTTTCCGGAAAGATCCTGGTACTTAATTATTGAAGATGATGATTCTTAACGGTGTGGCAGCATAGGTAGATAAAAGAATGTTCTTGAAAAGTTAGTGGTAGTAAACAGGTTGTTGATGAGAGGCATTTAGTTGGTTCCGCCACACAGTTTGAGGAAAAAAATAGTGGATGATGCTCATGCCAGCTATATGGACATATTCAACTCCAAGGAAAGGGCAGAGAAAATTATTGATGGCCAGCCATGGATTTGTTGATCGAGAGGGAGGTGAGAAACAGTTTGGAATGCTTGAGGAGTGATAGCGGAACTCGAATGAAGAACTCAGCGCATTGTAGTGAGAGAGGAAGTTCCCGGGCCTTGGGTGGATATTGCTTTGGACATTTTCGGTCCAGTCAAAGTGACGTTATGTGACAGGTATGTGATTGTATGTATTGATATGCATTCAAGGTGGGCTGAAAATAAATTAATAAATGCAGTCAGGTGTGATTATAGGGTTTTTGGAAGAAGTTTTCGAGAGGGAAAGTTTCCCAGCCTCTATACTTGTGGACACTGGTGTCCAACTGACTTCTGGAACTGGAGTGATGGAAATCTTTTTGAGAGATCGCAGGCTACACACAGAAAAAACAAGGTTTTATCGCCCTGAGCCAAATGGTGTTAGTGAGCG
This sequence comes from Pleurodeles waltl, assembly GCF_031143425.1. NCBI lineage: Eukaryota > Metazoa > Chordata > Amphibia > Caudata > Salamandridae > Pleurodeles > Pleurodeles waltl. The sequence continues at coordinate 368,957,252 of NC_090451.1, forward strand.
CTTTATCAAAGTGCTCAAAATGTCTGCAACAGTCTGCTGTGTGTGGGGCTGCATGGGAAAAAGAGTTCAGAAAAAAAGTGGGAGAATATTGCCTTGCACCACATTTTATCACTGGCCTCTCTCCTTTCCAATTGTTCAAAGGAAGGGTTCCAAAAGCTTCTCCTTGGTGGGTGTTTGACAGAAGGAAGGAAGTGGATGGACAAGTAGGAAATGCTGTGGTGGGAGCGGAGGAAGAGAGAGAGAGAGAGGGGATCAGTATTTGTCAGAAGGTTAAAAAGTAAGACCACAAAGGAAACAGAAAAAAACCTGTGCATCTACAAGACTGCGTTTGAGATGTGTGCTATTCTCAGCAGTGATACTTTTTTAAATGTTCATTCTTGCTATTAATTGCAAAATACTTGTAAATTTGTCTTTAGTCATAGGTTGGTTAGTTCTTTAGTTAAAATGTTAATTTTAGGTGCAGGAGGTGATGATGCAGTGTTCTGGAATCTCCGCATCCTCTCTGGAATGTAGTGGACGGCGGTTGGCTGTGACAGGGAGACCAGACCAGTTTTCATCTGCTCGTGTGTGTGTGTGTGTGTGTGTGTGTGTGTGACGCCTGTGATTGATGTACTTAGAGAAGGACTCTTCTTATCTACCCTCATAGTCTTGAGGATACTTTCTACATTTTAGACTACAGACTGACCACTCCAGTGATGAATAGCTTGTTATTTTGTTTTGAATTTACCTTGGAATGCCCTCTACCTGATCTGAAATTCTCATGCTGTTCCAACAAAAAAAAACGTTCTCTCACAGCACTTAGGCGTCTTTGATTGTCACACTGCACATTTAATCTGGGAGTAGATAGGAAAGCTGGACGTGTACTCTCTGACCTAATTGCCAGAACGTTGACAGTAGATCTTTGGACTAGAGCCCTTAAATTTTTACCAAATTACTTGTTTTGGTCCGTGCACTCTCAGGATCTGCTTAACGCATGCCTCACAGAAATAATAAACTTCCAGAAGAGAAATTGCCTAGGTGTGTATGGGCTCAAACCTTCTACTCCAACTATATTAAATAAATCTTTTGCAGGCCACTTGCTGTCTCAACTGCTGACCATGTCGGTTTGTGTTGAGATTGAGAAGGTGTCTATTCAAGCACAAGGTTGCTGCCAAATTAATGTTTTTGTTTTTGCATTGACGGCATTACAACGTAACTGATCAAGTTGTAACATATCACAGTTTGGCCGTTCAGTCCTATGCATTTGAGTGCTGTTTAACCTCTTAGCTGCTGGGCCCTTTTTTTGGCTATTTGGGGTAGTTCACGCTTAGGCCTTCATAACTTTTTGTCCACATAAGCTATCCACGCCAAATTTGCGTCCCTTTTTTCCAACATCCTAGGGATTCTAAAGGTACCCAGAGTTTCTGGGTTCTCCTGGAGGAGACCAATAAATTAGCCAAAATACACCTAAAATGTTGTTTTTGTTTTTCAAAAAAATGGGGAAAAAAGGGCTGCCAAAGAAGGCTTGTGGTTTTTACCCTGAAAATGGCATCAACAAAGGGTTTGCGGTGCTCAAATAACCATCTTCCCAACTTTCAGGAACAGGCAGAGTTGAATCAGAAAACCACATTTTTCAACACAATTTTGGCATTTTACTGGGACATACTTCATTTTTACTATTTTTGGTGCTTTCATCCTCCTTCCAGTTAGTGACAGGAATGGGTGTGAAACCAACACTGCATCCTGGAAAGCTAAGTAGACAAAATTCTGAATTCAGCAAGGGGTCATTTGTGTAGATCCTACAAGGTTTTTCTACAGAAAATAACAGCTGAAAAAAATAAATATTGAAGTTGAGCTGAAAAAAACAGCAATTTTTCTCAGCGTTTTACTCTGTAACTTTTTCCTGCAATGTCAGATTTTTTTAAAGCAATATACCGTTACATGTGCTGGACTCTTCTGGTTGCAGGGATATATAGGGCTTGTAGGTTCATCAAGATCCCTAGGTTCCCCTTGCCAATAAATGAGCTGCACCTTGCAATGGATTTTCATTCTATAATGGGTATACAGCAATTCATTTGCTGAAATATAAAGAGTGAAAAAGAGGTATCAAGAAAACCTTTGTATTTCCAAAATGGGCATAAGATAAGGTATTGAGCAGCAGTGGTTATTTTCCCATCTCTGAATTCCGGGGTGCCAATACTAGCATGTGAATTTAAAGGCCATTTCTCAAATAGATGTCTTTTTTTACACACTGTCTTACATTTGGAAGGAAAAAATGTAGCGAAAGACAAGGGGCAATAACACTTGTTGTGCTATTCTGTGTTTCCCCCATGTCTCCAGCTAAAAATGGTACCTCACTTGCGTGGGTAGGCCTAATGATCGCAACAGGAAAGGCAATATGGACGCATCACATTTTTACATTGAAATCTGATGTGTTTTTTGCAAAGTACCTAGCTGTGGATTTTGGCCTCTAGCTCAGCCGGCACCTAGGGAAACCTACCAAACCTGCACATTTTGGAAAACTAGACACCTAGGGGAATCCAGGATGGGCTGACTTGCGGGGCTCTGATAAGGTTCTGTTACCCAGAATCCTTTGCAAACCTCAATGTGGCCCAAAAAAACCTTTTTCCTCACATTTCGGTGACAGAAAGTTCTGGAATCTGAGAGGAGCCACAAATTTCCTTCCACCCAGCATTCCCCCAAGCCTCCCGATTAAAAATTATACCTCACTTGTGTGAGGTGTAGTGAATCCTAGTTTGTTTTAACGGGATAACAGGAGTTAGCTTAGCCGTCGGCTTGTAAACTCGTGCCCCCGTCACCCAGTGACTTTTAACCTACTTGGCTTGCTCTGTCTTAGTCCATTTAATTATTTATTTCCTTTAAAATGGTGGCCTTGTTTATAGTTAGGCCACTTGTTATGGGTTCTATTATCAGTGTCACTGCGCCAAGGCGTCAAGATCAAGCACGAAAGACAAACATACAGTAGGCATTCACACTTAGGGATTTTCCCTCTCTATACTTTCGAGGGATTGTTGATATTAATTGCCGTCCCAAGCATGCCTGTTATCTATTGTTATGAATAACACTTATTTCAGGGGACCTTGTAGATCTGTATAAATACAACACACTTTTAGACAGATAATCAGAGGGATTCCGACCAGAGGGCATCGCCACCATCGCTGATACCGGTGCTGCAGTCATCTTGACACAAACCCAGTCTTTGTGTCCCTGCGGAGTCTGAAATAGAGACCTCATTCCAAGGTAACGAGGGTTGGGGGCTCCTCTCATGGACACGGCTTTGGCAGATTAGGTTTAACGAACCCAGCTCTCCTTTTTTAGGTAGGAGGTTAGACCTACTCTCCTTGAGGTATTAGGGCTTGTTCCATCTTTTACATATACATATATTTCTTTCATATATTGCATAACGGTGGGGGTCTTTATAACAATGACTCTCCTCTTCACAATACTGTTGCTTGGTATATTCATTATCCTAATCATTGCAGTTCATGCAACTTATCACAAATTGCAGTTATGTTGAATAAAAACTATTATAACTTTACTGCATCTGTGTTATTGCCTTTGTTTGTATGAGACATAATAAATCTGTGAGAAAAGGGTAATTTCCGTTTAACCACGACAAACCCTGAGATATTGTACTTTGAGTCCATGCGTAAGCGACTGCTACAAATCACCTTTGACTATTGTGTTTATGGTGAGGTACTGCTAGTAAGCCGGTAAGGTTTGGACAACAGTTAGAACTAGTTGTAGGAAGAGACTTAGTCACCTACAAACAAAAGTACTGTCATCCTGAGACCAGCAGTCTTGCTCAGAGCAAGAGTCAAAACTACGACATGGCGCCACCAACGATGGTGTTTAGGCACTAATTTACGGTTACCCTGACTATCACTGTCTCACAGACAACAGGTACCCTCAGTACCATTATACGGAGACGTCGGTGGTCTTTGGGAGAATCCTCCTCAGCCAAAAAGGTAATACCTGATTAGGCTGTAGGTTGTTCGAGCTCGAACTCACAAAAGGAAAAAACTTCCCCTATTTTGGCGTTCCATTTCTCTAACAACAAATATGGCCAATACCATAGACATTCCTGCAAATGCTAGAAATGCACTTACACAACATTTAATAGCGCATGGCCTTACGGAAGAGGGCGGGGAAGTTACTCTGATTGTAGAAGCACGTGAAGCCTACCAAACAGAAACATTTTACTGTTGGGTTGCCTTTCCTGAGGCTGACCAACGGACGCACACATTTCACACATATGACATTGCGGACGTACCCGTAAGATACGAAGCATATCAGTATCATGAAATATTGCTCACATATCAAGAACACCAGAACTGGTTTGAAGGCGCCCTACCACATGTACTAAAACGGGTGAGGCTAGGTCCTTTAAGTAATGAGGGACCTACATGGCCTATGTTTGCCACATATACACCTCACCCAGGCATACAGAATATGCCACTCGCAGATTTACGAATATTCTATAATGAATTAGTGGCAATTTATAGACGATTGGTTCAGTTCGTGATGCGAACATTGAATACTACCCCAGCGCGTCCAGCACCGCCAGTAGCTGGTGGATATCAATTGGCTACCGGGATTAATCCACAAACAGTGCATACCATTATGGGTAAAGTGCCCACGGAACGGGAAAAAATACCGTTCTGGGTTGCCCAGAAAATAAATCCGCTGGAAGCTGTGTTCCCCCATACGGGGCCACAGGACAAACATAGATTGCTCACTATGTGCTTGCCGTTTGGGATGGTTCCCTCGGTGGATGAATGTGCCATTTGGGGTACAGTCTTCGCTGCCGTTTATACTACCACACATGGTACCCCTACACTTGCCAATTTACCAGAAGTGTTAAAACAAATACAAAATGAACATGGGGCCGCACCGGCCCTGGATCTGGGGATGAAATTGATGCGTAACTTTGATGCCGTCTCCTCGATAATACTAAGTAATATTAAAGGGGAAGCGGTGGCACTGGCAATACGCCAGCCTCTCCGGGGAAACTCCAAATGTGGAACAAGAGAGATAGCTGCCGAGAATAATATCTGATACCTATACTAGTATAGGACGGGATGGGCTGGGAGCCAAACCTAAAAAATTGGACATACCGAGTACCACCCACAAGGAAGGTACAAAGCAAGCACAAGAGGGCTCTAAAAAGCGCTGGGACAAACAAAAAGATTTCAAAGATAGGAGAAATAAGAGCTGATTCTCCACATCCGGAGTACTCCGAAAGGAGGTATAATCTCAGAAATAGGGATAACATTAGAACTCCAGACAGATATACTGATTCACGTCCTTCTCGTTCCTTTCAGGACGCACCGGATAGACGTAGCGAGAGAGGGGGCCGCCAAGATCGACGTCCGGAATACGTGAAAGAAAAGAAAGACTCGCCACAGTCTACCATTAAAAAAGAAGAAAAGACTCCTCAGCAAAAGCCACAATTTAAAAAGAAGGTGGCAGCACTGACCGTTAAAAATGCCAATAGTATTGAGAACACTGTTGAGGAACAAGAAGTGGGCAGTGACTCTGTTGGACAGCACGGCAGAGGTCACAATATGTCGCCAGAGTCTGAAAGATCATCTGGATGCGACAATTACATCGCAGTTGAGACTGGCCGCGTTTTCCCACCCGATCGGGTTTATGATTTAACACTTCAGATAGAGGGAGACGTGGAACGCATTATTGGTGTAATATTCTGGGATGAACTTACTAGTGATATCCTGTTGGCCGAGAGAGACTGGCCACCTGAACATGTCCGCAAGCTCCCACATGGGGAAGATGTCATTTTGCCTTCTTTCTCCGATCTTGTTCCGGAGGCAGACAAACAAGCATATGCTGCTGAATGGGCTTTAGCGCAGGCACCTGCATTATACCGTAATCATGTAGGATGGGACAAGGACTCTCCTTGTCATGTTATTCCCGTTCGGTCTACACCACACCCGCAGCCACAATACCCTGTTAAACATGAAGCAAAAGCTCCAGTGATGGAGATACTGTCACAACTTGAATATCGGGGAGTAATTGAGCCCTGTACATCGCAATGAATAATCCGCTATTTCCCGATGCGAAACCTGATCATTCATATAGAATAGTGGTTGATTATAGGCACTTGAATAGTCATGCGTGCACTTATGCTATACAAAATTCACACAGCACAGCTCTGATTAATAATATAGTGCGTAAAAAATACAAAACTACATTGGATATCTCTAATGGATTTTTCTGCCAGAATTTAGCACATGAAAGTAGAGACCTAAGTGCATTTTCCTTTGGTTCTCAGAAACGCTTTTGTCGTTTACCCCAAGGTTATAAAAACAGCCCAGGACTGTTTTCGGCCCGTGTCACATCAATCTTGCACGAGCTTGATTCCGAGGCGTTATCCTATGTGGATGATATCTATCTTACTGATGACACCCTTGACATTCATCTTGCAAGGGTCGATCGGATAATTCTGGAATTTGCTGCCTACGGATTTTAATTTAATTTTAAGAAAAGCAGAATTGCCTTTCTTAGTGTATTGTTCCTGGGATATGAGCTATCAAACGAGGGGAAGAGCCTGGCCCCGCACTTCCTAGAGAAGTGTGCTCAGCTACAGCCTCCGAACACGCTAAAGAAATTGCAGTCATTACTGGGTTTCTTTAATTTTGGCAGAACATACATTCCTGATTATGCTGAACATGTCAAGCCACTATATGACTTAATTCAGCCCAATTATTCTAGCAGGCGATGGACAATTGAACACACACACATCCTAAGGGACATACAACTAGACATGCTGGAAGCTAGACACTTGTACACACGGGACAATAAAACTAATTTGGTCATCATAATAATAGCTGGTGCCCTAGGATTTACCTATGTCACCTTTAATGAGGGTGACACAGTGCCAATAGCATACAAATCACATTTGTACTCCAATGCAGAGAAACGTTTTGCTCCTACTGAAAAAATCCTGACGGCAGTTCAGATGGCCGTCATAAAGGAGAGACCGCTTGCCCAGGGGAAACACATTGTTGTCTCCCCGGTTCCGGCCTTAGAGGCTGTCACTAAAGCGAGCGTTCCAAACGCTAATGCATTGCATCCACGCTGGATTCAGTGGGCAACGTCTCTGACCGCCACTGATGTTGATTATGTGTTTGACCCAAGACTTCAGACACTGGAATTTCTCCAGTATGAACAGGAGTACCCCGCTCCCTTACACATATTGCCAATAGACAGTTATGATACAATCATTTATACTGACGGATCGGCACAGCCGGCTGTGGGTACTAAACATCAATACTCGGCAGCTTGCGCAGCCGTGTGCGGGGTAATGGAAGACGGAGTTTTCCATCCTCATAATACCTACACTCAGACCTTAGGGGACTGCACAGCCCAGTTGGCCGAGCTTAAGGCTCTTCTAGCGCTCGAACATTCAGAGCCAGGAACACAAACTTTGATTGTCTGTGATTCGTATTACTGCGTCCAGTCATACAATGAATACCTTAATCATTGGAAACTGAACGGGTTTAGAGATTCTAAAGGGAACACCATTAAACACAAAATGTTGTGGGGAAGGGTGGCTGATCTTAAGGATAAGCTGCCATGTGTCCATGTAGCTCATACATTAGGACACCAACGTGTAGGAATACATGTTGCCGGTAATACATTGGCTGACGAAGCAGCCAAAGCATCAGTAGCTACGGCTTCTGTGGCTGCAGTGACTCGTTCTCGGACGAGGTTGGATACTGAAATACTGATTGCCGTTAAAGCCTCGGCGGCAGGCAGGACACTTCCAAAAGGATACCCTACGAACTATACCTATCATAGTGCACAGAATGTTGCTTTTGCAACAATTCCTGATGTTGGTGATCAAGTGATCCCAAATGAAGACCAAAGATTGGAACTAATTACAGCTGCACATGAGGGTGTCGCTTCTGCACATGTTGGTATACAGGCCACTATCACCATTCTACAACAACGGTACTGGTGGCCTGGTCTATGCAGACGGACTAAACAGTATGTCCTTTGCTGTGACATTTGTCAGCAGATTAAGGGCTCGAATATCAGACGCCCTCCGCAGACATCTGTCTTAGTGTCGGACAAACCACTCCATTGTGTGTACCTGGACCATTGTGGTCCTTTGCAACCTGATGGTGCATACAAATACATTTTAGTGGCTGTAGATTCCTGTGGGTATGGCCACAGCGGTTGGCTGACGCCCGGACTGTTATAAAAGATTTGCTGATCTTTATCGGTACATATGCGGTTGCAGCATTCCATTCGGACCAGGGCCCTGCATTTGCCTCTAAGGCTTTCAGGGACACTATGAGGACGATGGGTGTTGAACTCCATTACTCCTCACCATACCATCCCGAGGGAAATTCGGTCGTGGAGAGGCGGAATCATGATCTAAAGCAGTCCTTAACAGCTCGAGTATTAGGTTCAGGCCGCAGTTGGTTACATCACCTGTATGGGGTCCAGGGAGCACTGAATAATCTGCCAAGACGGTCCTTGGGGGGGGGGGAAGTCTCCATATGAGGTTCTCTTTGGGACAACTATGTATGTTCCCGATCTTGATGCCCCTGGTATGGTGGCAGCAGAAACACCATTTGACATAAAAGAACGTCTCGCTGTTTTACAGGAGCTTCAACAATTCCGTTATGATAAATCTTCTGCAAGTGCTGCCACCTTGGGAATAAGGGACTTGGCGAAAACTTCGACTGGCTGGATTCCTAACGTTGGGGATCTCGTTCGTGAGAAGATCGCTGTGAAAAAAGAATTTGGTCCAGCATACAGAGCACCTGTACTGGTCTTGGGGATAAAAGGCACCAGGACTGTCATCCTTCCGCCGTTGTCTGGTTCTAAATCAAACAGATTCATCTCCATTGACGACATCAAATTACACCATGTGGCCGATTCTTCACAGTAGACCAGGAGGTCCCTTGGGTAGTTCCCGATCCCCTCTCACTACCCAACAGGACATCCCTCTACATAGTAAGATGACCATCGCTACTACTGACTATGCAACTATGTCCGCTGCTGTTCCAGAGACTTCCTCGACCATGGGGAGGGCGGAAAACTTTTGTTGGTTCCAGTAACAATTTCGGAGAACACACCGCTACAGGATTTGGCTGTATTTTACACGAACACTTCCACGACTGGTAACGTCATCTATCATGAACCTCCACGAACAGTGGATGTGAATTCGATGAGTCCTGTGTTTGCAGAGACTTCCTCTGGCTATTTTGTGGGCATTGATGATTTTTCTTCCGATTCCTCCTCAACTGATTTGAAGAGTGTATGGGGGACGCAGGATTTCAGATACAGGGTAAAGAGGCTTTGTTTCGAGCTTGCTTAATTCCTGTGCAAATGATTTTTTTTTAATGACCCTGTTGAGCAGACATCATGTCTAGGATTAGCAAAAATTAAGGATCTAAACGCGCCCAGTATTCCTACACCGACAAAATTTAAAAATTGGCAACACTTTTTAAATGTTTCTGAGGAAAGGCTAGATGCATTGGTTCAGGTTGGTGCCTATAATTCTTCTCTTTCCCGTCCCGGGGGATGGTTGGTATGGCCCACCGACACTGATGAGTGTCAGAGGCGTTTTTTGAACTCTTCAGGGGTTTTTTCCATTCATAGGCCAGACCCTCGCTTTTTGTCAGGTCAGCATACTGGTATAATTACAACATACAGTGTGAGTAAGCTGTGCCAGCAATGGGTACAAACGAACACCTTAACAGCAGTGAAACAACACCTGAATACTCTCTCTGACAGTGTTGACCTACAAGATTTCCTATTAGGTCCTAGAAAACAATGCTCGAAATGGTTTTTATATGCCATGTATAATGAAATTTGGAAACTTTCTCAAATTGAGGCTGCTGCACGTTTACGGCAACTTGATAGAGAAAATTTGGAAAAAACATTGGCTGTTGTCGACCATGGCATGAACACGCTATCCAACAGGATTTATTCCCTGTCGAATATAGTGTCATCTGCTACTGATATCACTCAGACTGATTTGTCTCGGTTATATCATGGGCAAACACAGCTGCGTTCCATCATGCAGCTGAGTTGGGCATTGCAGACGCTGAGAAGTGGCCACATTCCATGGAAATACATTAATGGGAGTGAACTATTCGCTGCTTTTAATTTTTCCAGGGAACAAGAGACAATGGCTAAAAGGGAGGCTCGTTTCACCTTGCTTCAAGTTGAAAAATTAGATAAGTTGCCCTTCACGGTAGCAGAGAGTCCTTCAACTATCTGGCTCTTACACGGCATTATTAATTTACCGTTTTCAACGTTTCGTTTCTCAAGCTGCCTGAAACATCTTGCAGTGGGACGATATGAACGGCTAGGAGATAGCTTTATTAAGGAAGAGTGGGAGTTGCCCTTTGAGTATCGATGTCTGAACGGCAAACAGGAGGTCTTTCTTAGCGGAAGTGAATGTGAGACTACTGTTCGTCATTCCATGATATGCAAACAGGTGTCTCTTCACGGTCTTTGCAATGCGGGGGTCGCGAATTTGGCCTGTTTTCTGAAGGGTACTCCCGTCCCCTTGATTCGTTCAGTGTTTCATGTACTTTCTAAAGGGAGTTATGTTCTTCTGAGCGATGACAGCTGTTGCGGCTTGCGACCTTGAATTGCCTACGCAATCTGAGTCACGAAGGTCGTTACGTGTTGTGGCCATGTTTTGTTTCCCCCCACACAAGAGATACAAGTATCTGAAATGTGGCCCCACATTGATACTATTAATATGAACTATGACAAGTTGAGTAGACTGAAGGCGCTATTGTTTCAAAAACAGGTCGCCTTGACATCCGCAAAAGAGACGTATGCTCTCCAGGTTGCGAGATCATCAGCCGAGATACAATCCCTTTTAAATACCGATTTCCCCAAACACTTTGGAGAGTTGGTGTCCAGAATATTCAATGCTTCAAGCACAACTGGGATTGTTCATTTCTTCAAGGCTGTCGGGTCTGGTTTCGTGTCCATCTTCCAGACTGTCTTCGGAGTCATCCCATCAGCCATCCATTCTCTCTTTTCCAGTGTGTTTGGTGGCTTTCCAATTATTTTGGCTTTAATTGGCGGACTACTACTGCTATTTTTTCTGATTCGCGGTCTTGTTTTTTTCCAGCGACACAGAGCAATGGAGCTGCTCCCGTCAACACCGCTGTGCCGTGAACGCATGGTTCGGATCTTCGGTACACCTTTGCTGGTGGAACTGGAATTTGACTGGTCATTGTCATTCCGGCCTCTACTGTGGTGCGTACAACCAGTGTTCCGCTGCATATGGTGTCTCTTTGAACATCTGCCTATGGTCTGTCTTGCTGTTGCACCGACATCACCTGTGGACCACGAACTGCTGATGTCCCCGATGAGGGTTCATACACGGTCATGCCCCTTGAGACTGAGGTTGCTCCGCGAGGCCACCTATGAGCCTTCTGTTATACGATCTAACATGGATGAGGACACTGCAGCGAGTGTCGATACACCAATGACTATGGCTCACTTCTGCTCTGTGGATCAGTTTTTCCATTCAGCTCTCAATTTCACTTCAGACGATGTTGACTCATTTTTAAGATCCTTGAATGGTGACTTCGATGACATTCTTCAAGATCCTGCATATAGCACATAATTTGATGAATTTGCTTGCCAGTTCCCGGTTCTAAAAAGTAGCGATTATACTATAAGTTTACTATGCTTGTCATGGTTGATATTAACATCTCTGAAATGTTTTTTAAACAAATTTTATAACACAGCATTTATTTTATCATTGAGTTTTTTTTTTGGGGCTTTTTAGTTCAGTAGCAGCTTTTTAGCGATTGGGTTTCTTTACCTTAATCATACCTGTTACGGCAATGGGGAGGGGGTAGTGAATCCTAGTTTGTTTTAACGGGATAACAGGAGTTAGCTTAGCCGTCTGCTTGTAAACTCGTGCCCCCTTCACCCAGTGACTTTTAACCTACTTAGCTTGCTCTGTCTTAGTCCATTTAATTATTTATTTCCTTTAAAATGGCGGCCTTGTTTATAGTTAGGCCACTTGTTATGGGTTCTATTATCAGTGTCACTGCTCCAAGGCGTCCAGATCAAGCACGAAAGAGAAACATACAGTAGGCATTCACACTTAGGGATTTTCCCTCTCTATACTTTCGAGGGATTGTTGATATGAATTGCCGTCCCAAGCATGCCTGTTATCTATTGTTATGAATAACACTTATGTCAGGGGACCTTGTAGATCTGTATAAATACAACACACTTGTAGACAGATAATCAGAGGGATTCCGACCAGAGGGCATCGCCACCATCGCTGATACCGATGCTGCAGTCATCTTGACACAAACCCAGTCTTCGTGTCCCTGCGGCGTCTGAAATAGAGACCTCATTCCAAGGTAACGAGGGTTGGGGGCTCCTCTCATGGACACGGCTTTGGCAGATTAGGTTTAACGAACCCAGCTTTCCTTTTTTAGGTAGGAGGTTAGACCTACTCTCCTTGAGGTATTAGGGCTTGTTCCATCTTTTACATATACATATATTTCTTTCATATATTGCATAATGGTGGGGGTCTTTTTAACAATGACTCTCCTCTTCACAATACTGTTGCTTGGTATATTCATTATCCTAATCATTGCAGTTCATGCAACTTATCACAAATTGCAGTTATGTTGAATAAAAACTATTATAACTTTACTGCATCTGTGTTATTGCCTTTGTTTGTATGAGACATAATAAATCTGTGAGAAAAGGGCAATTTCCGTTTAACCACGACAAACCCTGAGATATTGTACTTTGAGTCCATGCGTAAGCGACTGCTACAAATCACCTTTGACTATTGTGTTTATGGTGAGGTACTGCTAGTAAGCCGGTAAGGTTTGGACAACAGTTACAACTAGTTGTAGGAAGAGACTTAGTCACCTACAAACGAAAGTACTGTCATCCTGAGACAAGCAGCCTTGCTCAGAGCAAGAATCCAAACTACGACAGTTAGGCCTAGTGCCCGCGACAGGAATTGATCACACAACAGTCAATGTTGGTACTTGCATGAGGCAACTGTTGACCCTGGGGTGATCCATTCCTTACGCAGGCACTAGGTATAGGTACTCAAGTGGGGTAGTGTTTTTATCAGGATAGGTGAGGAATCACTGGGTGGTAGGAAGTTTGTGGATCGCAGTATATTCCTGTAGTTTGTGTGAAAGAAATGCAAGAAAAATAGAGTTCTTTTTTTATTCAACATTTCAGCTTTACAGTGTATTCTGGGTAAGAAAACATTGGGGAATCCACACAAGTGACACCTCTGTGGACCCCCCCCTCCCCCCAAACCCAGATGCCTAGTTTCCAGAAATGTTTGGGTTTAGTATGTTTCCCTATATAGCCGCTGAACCCAGGACCAAAAACACAGGTGATGGCCTTACAAAACCAGTTTGTTTTGTGATAGATAATTTTGATGTCTCCACAATACAATTTGGGCAGTGGAATTCAGGGCTGAACTAAATTGGTGAGCTCCCAAGAGAGCACCCTCTCTGTGCTTGCCCCCGCATTCACCTGCTCTCTGGGTTGGGCTAACCCACTATTGCCCTGTTGCACAGACTGTGCATGCAAAAGGACAACAGGACTGCCCTCATCACCTCCCTCACAATTTACTGGAAGGAGTTATCCAATGGGACTTCTCCAACTGAAAAATCACTCCCAGAGTCTGCGCCATTGTCCTATCCCTCAGATGCTGTCTCAGTGTCTGCTGTCTCAGTCTCTGATCCTATGTCAGAGCTGTCCTCTATAACCAGAGTGACGTCAGCAGCAGTCAGCCATCAAGATGCCATCTCTACTATTGGCTAAACTGTTGCTCTAAAACACTATCCTACATAGACAGTCACAAAAATTGCTGGTGTGTGTGTGTGTGTGTGAGATACGTGCAACAGCAGAGGCCACCTTACCTGCGCTTCTTCCCTCAATCAGCACGTTCTTTCAAGACATTCAAACACCTTGTCACATACCATTCGTCACAGTCTTTAGCACCTCCTGCGCCCAGTCCAACAATCATTATTGGTGCTCCCACTCCCATGTCCTCCTCCCCGGATTCCCTCATTACCACCCAGTAAACATGCTCTTCATCTCTCCATAGCCACCCGCACATACATTTCATTTGTATTATAGCGCAGGAAGTGGGTGACTTTACTAACGTACTCAGCTATTTACATAAAACACAGATTTGCTGTTTACAGTAGTCATATAAACCTTCTGCGCTTCTTTATGGCACTAAAACTGCCACTAGACAAGTCTGATCCTTTTGTAGCAGAAACATAATCACAAGACTTACTTGACTTCTTTATTGCTGCCTAAAAGCTACAGTTGAAATGCGTCAGTTGAAGTATGTGCACTGCTATGAAGACGCAAGCTGCAACTTCAAGACAACTGGTGGCATATATATATATATATATATATATATACACACATACGTCTGGTTTTCCAGGGGGACGATTGAAGCCCCCAGGGAAACCACACATGCACTGACAAAAGTGATTTATAGATATAGATATATCCATGTAGATAGACATATCTATCTACATGGATTGATATATATAGATCTGTATTTTTTTTTGGTAGTTGTAGGGTTTCCTTGGGGGCCAGAATGGCCCTCAGGGAAACCCTACAACTAAAAAAAAAAAACTAAAAAAAACAATTGCTCCCACAAGGGGTCGCCCTGCGTATGGGCGACCCTGTCAATTTCTTTTTTAAATTAGCCAGTGGCCGACGCCCGCATTAAAGGGGTTAACTGTTCATTAACTATAGTCCCAAGCGTGGTGAAGCTATTGCAGATGCATATTCTAAAACATTTTTGGCTCCAAAAATCAATCCAGAAACTCACTACTAACATGAAGCATTTCAATATGGATAAAATTAAAGGGTGAAAATAAATGACTAGCTGGGTCCTACATTAAGGAAAGTGATCCTCGTGGAACGATTCCCGTTCTTTTGTCAGAATACCGTTTCAACTCAGAAGGTAGACAATACCGCACATCCATGTGTGCACATCAAATGTCGAATTGCCAGTGGCCTCATATGTAATCTGTCTAAGGTTTGTTACGCACATAAATTGATAATTATACTTGGGTATTGAGACTTGGCTGTTCACTCCAAAATAAATGGCACACATAACGGCTAGTGTCTGTCTTGCCCTACACTGCAGAGGAAGTATATGATGCTCAGCACTGCACAATTCTGTGCATGGTGCTTAACGTTAGGTCTGTTAAGTAATAATGCTCCAGTTTTTTAAATATTGTTCTGGTATTTTTTTCTTAGATTTGTTTCCGGAGGAAGACGATGATGGCAGTAGTAGCAGTGATTATGGCAGTCATCACCGACCCGGAACTGCTTTAGCACGACTTGTGCCAGATGGAAATATGCTTTTTCCAGATATATTCCAGACAAATCAACTGTTGTTTTATGAGCGGTTCAAAGCCTATCAAGATTATATTTTGGGTATGTTTAATCTTATATATATATATATATATATATAACTTGTTTGTGTTGGTAATGTTACTGCTGTGTATTTCAACTGTCATTCATGAGGGGCATACACATCTTGTTGATGCTCCTCTCTTGCCCATTCCTTGGAGATCACTGTGAAGCTTCTTTTGTGTGGCTGGAGCTGTGCCCTCAGAGGGTAATGGACTCTATTATTCTGGGTCCAAAGACACAGCTCCCTGATTTAATAGGAAACTGTGAGGCTGTGTGCATGTGCTGTTCCTTGTACCTACACCCTTGTTTATTGAAGGCTATCCCTAGCTAAACCAGCCCCTGAGCACAATTACCACATGAGGCCCATTTTATTCCACCGAAAGGGGAGAAACGCACTCCATTGGACCCAGTCCGGATGTTACTTCCCAAGGGGGTGAGGGTTAGATGCAGCCTCTGGATTTCAATGCTGCCACTGCGGCTGGAAGCAGAGATTCTGGCCTACCAGAATCCCCACAGCTAAATCTGTGGACCTCGTAACTGGTCCTAAGTTTTTTTATAATATGCTATAAAGCATTAGAATTATTCGAAAATTATGAAAACATTTGAGTGCCCCTCTTTCAGCCAAGAGTGTGTGTTACAGCTGTGGAGGTTTTGGGTGGCAAAACTAGTTATATGCTAGTTTTGACTCTGGCAGAACACAGTTCATCTTTACAAATGTGCTTTTTCCCCTTAAGTTAAGTTAGGAAATTAAAAAAATATATATCTTGTGTAGACCTGTTCCCAAAAATCTTTAGCAAAGCCTATTTCACTGTAAGGGCACACTAGGTCCTATGTGTAATGTACCCTACTTTTTTTTATTTTTTTATATATCTTTTATTACTTTTATAAGGGTGATAACATGAATCAAAACACTTTTTGTAGAATTCCCCATCAACTTAAACCTTCCCGCCCCCCCATCGCGCACTGTCCTTCAATATATTTCTTATGATGAAAAGTCTCCAAAGTCTCGAGGTAGGTCAACGCTCCGGCGTTGTTATTAAGTAGTTGTAGCGGCGTGTTCGGAGTCTGAGTTCGATAAAGAGTTGTCTTCATCCGAGGAGGGGTCATCAGCCAGTTTTAAGTTTTCAAGCAGTAAGTCCCTTTGTGTAACACTCTCTCTGGGTCTTTGGCCTCGGGATGCTTCTTTCATTAGTACTGTGCCCTCTATTTCGGCCCATTTTACTAGTGCACCTAGCCATCTAGTTATTAGTGGGCCACCTGGGTCCTTCCAATGTAATGTCTTTTCTCTCCTCGCTAATGTCAAAGCTAGGTCTATGAATTTGTTTGACACCTTATGTGTCGATGGGCGTGGGAAGTCCCCCAGGATTGCTGCTATCTGGGTAGGTGATAGCGTTCTATCAGTGCGGCCAGCTAGCTTCCCGAATACTTCCGACCAGTATGCGCTCATTAGGGGGCATTTCCAAAACATGTATTATGTCTGCTGCTGGATCAGAGCAACGTGGGCAATCAGATTTATTTGTATTATATATTTTGGCTATCCTTTTAGGAGTTAGGTAAGCTCTGTGGAAAATATATACATTTATCAATTTAAATCTTGCATTTCTAGAGATAGTGTGGACGTGGGATGTAATTCTGGCCCATTGATTGTCTTCTAATATCATGTCAAGGTAATTATGCCATTTTATCTTGAGTTTATTTAGCGGAGTGCAGGTGTCACCTTGCAAGAGTTTATATATACCAGAGATTAACCTCCTCTGCTCGCCCATTGAGCATAGGAGTTTGCATCCCTTATGGGCTGGGGGTTCACAGGTTCCCTTGCCCAATATTTTTTTGAATGATTCTTACAATGGCAGTACGTGTGAGAAACAATCCAGGAGGGAGATCAAACTGCTCTTGCAGCTCCACAAAGGGGCGAAGTTTCCCATTACCATAAAGCTCACCTATTTTGTGATGTTGAACGGGGTCAGTTTGTTAATATGTTTGAAGATTTGTTTATTTGGGAAGCAATTCAGAGCCTCCAAAGGGATTTCAGGGGCATAAGGTGTTTTTAAACGGGAGCGTTTGAGGTACTGTTCCCAGCAGTGTCTGATGGATTCCCATTCTATAGGAAGCAGCTCTTTCTGTTTCCTGGGGATCAGTATTATTTGCGGGATGTTGCTTAATGGGCAGGTTAATGGTATTTGTATGTCAGCTGCGATTTGGGGTTTGCTAATCAGTCTTGCTAACCATTGCATTTGTCCCGCCCAATAGTAGATTTCCAAGTTAGGTGCAGCTAGTCCCCCCTGCGAGGTAGGTTTTTGTAGGGTCTGAAGTGCTATTCTGTGTCTAGTGGGACCCCAAATGAAGCTTGCAATTAATGACTCCGCACTTTTCAATATCGAGCCGGGAATTATCAGGGGTAGCAAGGAGAAGAAGTGTAAAAGCCTGGGCAGTACTATCATTTTAATCAGTGCAATTCTTCCAGCGACTGTAAGGGGTAAGGTGCTCCAGAGTTGCATGCTAGCTTTAATTCCCCTGATTTGTATGTTCCCTTCTAGTAAATCTTCTACTGAATGATAGATATTGACTCCAAGATATTTGAAGGTGGATGAGGCCCAGGGTAAGCCCTTAGTGTCAGGGGGTTTCGGGGTGTCTTTGGAGGTTGGGAAGATGGAGGATTTTCTCCAATTAATCCTGAGTCCCGCGGCCGAGCCAAAATTATCTAGCATTTCTATCACCCCAGGGAGATCCGCCACCAAGTTTTTAAGGAATAATAGCATGTCATCAGTATATAGCGAAATGTGGTGTGTCCAATTGTTAATTGGGATGCCTTCAAAGTGACCTTTGGATCTTGCAGTTTGTGCAAAGGAGTTCTATTGCGATTGCAAATAAAAGAGGGGAGAGTGGGCAGCCTTGTCTAGTCCCTCTTCCCACAATGAAAGGCTCAGAGAAGGTGTTGCCCGTGCGTACTCTTGCTGTGGGGTTTGTGTATAGCAATTTCGTCCATCGGACAAAGCCCTCTCCCAGTCCAAGTTTTAACATGACTTGCTCTAGGTAATCCCATCTCAGGCTGTCAAAAGCTTTTTCGATGTCTATTGAGATTATAGCAGCTTGTGACAAGGTGCCAGGCAGGGAATGAAGAAGTGATATTAATCGCCTGATGTCTAACGCTGTGCTGCGTAGTGGGATAAATCCCGATTGATCCTGGTGATTCAAAGAGGTCATGTGTGGTAAAAGTCTGTTAGCTAGTACTCTACTTAATATTTTATAGTCTAAATTCAGCATTGAGAGCGGACATCGGTAGCAGGTTTGTCTGGTTTTAATAAGGGAATCATTATGGCCTCATTAGTGGAATGCGGTAATTTGTTATTTTGCCAAGCTTCTGTATATAGTGTGCAAAGTCTTGGTGCTAAAGTGTCCTGATATAGCTGATAGAACTCTGACTGGAGGCCGTCTGCTCCTGGCATATTACCCTTTGCCATGCTTTGTATTGCAGTTTTGATTTCTGCAATCAAGATGGGGGCTGCTAGGGTTGTACTTTCTGTAGCTTCCAATCTAGGGAGCCTCAGTGACTCAAGTTCCCCGATCTGGGTACAATTAATTGTTTCGGGAGCTGGGGCATATAGAGAGGAGTAGTATTCAAAGAATAAATTATTAATTTCTTTTTGGCTAAGTACTCTAATCTCAGGATCTATCTCTTTTTCAAGGATAATAGTTTGATGTTTGGGGGGTTTAGCTAGCAAAGCCAGAAGAGCGCTTGCTTTATCCCCTTCCGCATGCTGTCTACTTAAGTATTGCTTATAGTTGAAGCGAGAGAGTCTAATGTTCTCCTCCTATTATTTTTGTTTTAGTTTCCCTCAAAAGAGAGGACAGTTCAGGGTTAGAGGGGAGCTTGCACTCAGTATCTCTTAGGGAGTCTTCTAATTTATTAAGCTCTGTTGCGATAGATCTGCGCACTCCAATACTTTTCCCAATACAATTACCCCTAGTTACTATTTTAAAGGTTTCCCATTCAAGTGCTCTAGAGGATGCAGTTCCTGCATTTAGTTTGAAGTATTCGTTGATACTATTGAGGAGGTGATGTTTAAAGGCCTTGTCCTTTAATATCTCAGTACTGAGTCTCCAAGTGGGTATTACTGGTTTTTCTTTATGCCAATTAATTGATATTAATAAGGGGTTGTGATCGGATATGGTTCGGCTCGGGTATTCAGCTGAAGTTACAACGGGTTGTAGCTCCAGGGAGACTAGTATTGTGTCTAATCTTACGTGTAGGTCATGAACCGCAGAATAAAAGGAATATTCTCTATTATGTGGGTAGAGGTGTATCCAGCAGTCTCTGATTTGCCAGCCTTGTTGCCATTCTGAAAGGGCCTTAGCTGCTTTTATAGATTGAGTCTGTGAGAGGGGGTGTGTGATCTGTCCATCGTAATATCAGAAATGCAATTAAAGTCACCTACTATTATTTTCGGATTCGCCAGAATCGGACTCAGCTCCCCAGACATTTTGTCAAAGAATTTCTTCTGGTCTTGGTTCGGGGCATAGAGGCCTCCGATGGTTTTTCCTCTCCCATCTAGTCTGCCCGAGATAACTACATATCTACCATCTTTATCTATGAATGTATGTAATGCTTGAAAAGGGATGCCAGGGCGTATCCAAACTAGTACTCCTCTCGCAAATGCCGAGTAGTTAGTGGCAAATATTAGGCCTCTCCACCTTTTCCGTAGTGCCGTCACTTCCTGCTCTATTAAATGGGTTTCCTGTAAAATAGCAATATGTGCCCCTCTGCGTTTGATGTAGCTGTGTACCTTTATATCGCTTAGCTATATTATTTAACCACCTAACATTCCAGGTTATTAGCTTGTAGTTTAAAGTCATGGACTTGGTTCACTAGTTGTTGGTGGATAATGTAGGTGTGCTTTAGGGGTGCTTTTTCGCTACAACTTTCTAGTAAAAGTTTGGGACTAGATATGTCTTCCATTCTAGGCCTCAGTGCACGAAGTTCCCTTATAACTAATTGAAAAAACAGAAATCCCAACTCCCACTCCCCAGGGCCGGTTACAGAAACTTTTCCCGTCAAAACTGATAGCATTCCAGTTCTATAATCCTATAGGAGGGGGGCGTGGAAAGGACCGAGAGTGCGCGTCCCGGGCTTTTCCCGGGGCCCGGCCTCGAAATGGTAGGATCAGAATAATGCGCTCTTTTATCCCAAGAATCAACAATTTTTGTCCCGGTCCAACTGCTGGGTAAGGATCCTAATCGGGTTTATACGTTTTTATCTTAAGTACTCACGGATCAGAGGACCCACTCTTGTTGGCGTCAGATGATTTCTTCAGATGTTCCTGGTGTTATTCTAGGTAGGCTAGAGGCCGTGTCTCTAGAAGATATGGAGGAGCCCCCTCTGCTGGAGTCAGGATCTGACAAGTTGCTCGATGTTCGGTGTCTAGGGTTAGGTCCCTTGCTGAGGGCCACTGCCGCTTCTACAGCATCTCGCATCTCTCGTAAGGATTGGTGCTTACGGGGGGGGGGCGCTTCCGTGATCCGTCTAAATGAGTGGCTGCGCTTCTTCTTCGGCTCAATGAGGGGGCCGGAGGGCATCGTTGACGGGGTCAGGTTCAAAGACTCTAGCCATTCCTCCACCAGCTCTGGAGAAGAGAAAAAACGTGTTTTGCCTTCGTGTTCTATTCTGAGCTTGGCACGGAAGAGCATTGCATATTTAATCCCATTGTCTCTTAGAGTGCGCTTGTGCCGTGCAAAGAAGCCCTCTGCATCTGGGTCTCTCTCGTGAAGTCCGGGAAGATCATGACCCGTTGGTTGTTGCATAATATTTCACCTAGTTGTCTTGACTGGGCGAGGATGTGGTCTCGGTCTTTGTAATGCAACAGTTTAGCTGTGATTGTGCGTGGCCTAGCTCCCGCAGGCGGTGCTTTGTTGGGGATCCTATGTGCTCTTTCTATTGCGAAGTATGCCGTCCGGCCCTCTGGTGCCATACTAGTTCTTATCCATTCTTCCAGAAAGGCCTCGGTGCTGGTTGCTGAGGACTCCATGCCTTCCGGTATTCCAATAAGTCTAAGGTTATTCCTACGTGCATGGTTTTTGGCATCTTCCGCTCTGGTTTCTAATGCCTTAATTCAGCAAGTCAAGTGTTACTCTTTGGATGCAGTTTGTTGCTTGAGGTCAATATTGGTTAAAGATTTTTCACTTGTGTCCACTCTTTCTTTCAATTTGTGGTGATTGTCTCTGAGTAGTGAGAGTTCAGATGAGAGGTGGTCTATTTTCCCCTCGAGTGTTTCGCGTGATTCTTTGATAGCCAGGAGTATCGTATCTAACTTTGCTTCTTGAGTGGTAGGGCAGTGTGAGGAGTTCTGGCTGGAGGACTGGGTGGTTTGATGTACATTCCGTTTGGGCCTGATCATCTCGCTCCTTGGGTTTCCCCATGGCTGGAACTGTGCAGTGGATAAAGTGGGTGAGTTGTGCAAATTTTTCCAGTGCAGGGGTCTGGCTTAGCGGTTTCTGCTCTGGTTGCCTGTCTTTTTCCCCATCCAATTATCACTGACCACAAGTTTCTATCATTGACGGGGGGTGTTCGGGTCTTCCCCGCCCCTCACTCTGCGCCCTCTTGCTCGTTCTGCTTGGGATGTTCATACGGGTTCTGGTTTCGTGGTGCAGGTTGGGGTGTACCGGGTGTTTATAGCTGTTTACCATTGAGATCCTTCAGTGTAGACCCTCTGCTGTTAATGAATACTCCCTTGGCTTTGACTTGTCAGTTATCTAGTGTGCGTCCAGGGGGGTCGGCTCCAACCTTCAGGGAGGGATCCGAGGGCCGCGTCCGGGACACGCTGCTGTGCCTCGCCTCTCGTTGATGCGTTTGTTTCTCGGCGAGGCCAGCACGAGGTTCTGAATCAGAGCGGTGAGTCAGGTGGGAGGTCCCACGGGTCGCGGGTTCGCCTCAGTAAGTAGTGTCTCAGGTTCTTTACCACTCAGGCCCCGAAGCGGGGGTATTTTGTTCCAGCTCCTCGGACCCTTCTTCAGCTACAGAGTCATGCGGGTGTAGTGGTTCGTGGGTCCGATTCTTGAAATGGGGGGGGGGTCCCGCTGTGCTTGCGGGTGTTAGAGGTCCTTCGATGGGATAGTTCTGGTTTTTCCCCTGTCTCTATGAGCCAGTAATGAGTGATCTCCGGTCAGTGCAGATTGGAAATGCGGCGGTGGCCCACGAGTCTTCCCATGTGTCAAACTGGTCCCGGTGATCAGCTGTTTCTTTTCTTTTCCATACCTCGACGCCGGTGGTGGCCCTCCGCGCTCTCCCCATCTTCCGGCGGCGCTGCACCGCTCTCTTTCACTCACCGGGTTCTCTGTTGCACTTTTTTGGACTCTTCTTCGAGCTCCGGTTGCTGCTTTTGCGCAGGGGTTTCCTCTCGTTCCCTGGCTTTCCATGGGCGCCGCGTAGGACGCGGTCGCCATTTTGTTTTCGCGCAACTTTCTCCGGCCGACCAAGAGTTTCACAAAACTCTCCTCTAATAGGGTGCAATGCTCAAGAAAAAGTAGCACATCTAGGTCCAGCCGAACTCCGGAAGGGCCCACGGTGGTCCGCTGTTAAATTGTTGGTTTCAGTGCTGTAGATATGCCGGCCGGGCCCCGGTTCAGCTCCGGAGCTCCGCAGAAAGCTTGCAGCCTCATCGGCTGCCGGCCACGCCCCCTCTAATGTACCCTACTTTTATATATAAGCACCTTGCCATGTGGGCTCATAAGGCGCACTTTAGGGATGGTTTATGAATGTATTGAATAGCTTTTTCCTACATCGCAAAGCCACTTTTTCCTGTTTGTCATTGCAGTGCATTTGAACTGCAGTCTAGCCAGAGCACAGTAGTGGTCCTGGCTGAAACATACTTTTGTCATATATGTTGGTGATGTATATACACATTACAGTCCACGTGAGACATGTAACCTTCAATGTGATGGGTGCATTTTAGGCACCATTTACAGTGGAGGTATAGGGAAGTTAAATAGGCAAAAGGAGTTCCAATGTGCAGAAAGTGTTTTTTTTTTTCTTTCAGGGGCAGTAGCACAGGTGCTTTACTTTTCTTTAGCACAGTTAAAGCACATAGAGGCCTAAGGTCAGTGAAATCAGGCAAAAAAGGGTGGGGTGTCAACACCAAACATTAGCAAAGCCGCTAGGTCTCGCCTATACAAGAGCTATTGGCTTGGCAATGTGTTTTTGCCATGTTGTATACCAGTGTGGCTGCTGTTCAGCAGCCCTTAAAGTTAGTGTTGTGGAGTGGGGGAGCAGTGTTGTAAAGTGGATTTCTTGGAGCAGAGTGTTGTAGAGGGGAGTAGAGTTCAGTGGCAGACAGTCTCATAGAGTGCAGTGTCATACAGTGGGGTGGAATAGGGTGGAGGGGGTTGGAGTCAGGTGAGGTAGTCTGTATGATTGGATTGCAGTAGAGTGGGGTGGATTGGATTTTTTTTGTTTCTGAATTTGTTTTTGTTGGCCTTAGAACTGTGCACTTTACCACTGCTAACCAGTGCTAAAATGCTTGTGCTTTTTCTTTAAAACATGGTAACATTAGCATATATCCAATTGGGATATTTAATTTACTTGTACTTCCCTAGTAAAGTGCACTTCATGTGCCCATGGCCTGTAAAATAAATGCTGCTAGTGGGCCTGCAGCTCTTATTGTGCCACCTATTTAAGTAGCCCTTCAAACATGTCTCAGGCCTGCCACTGCAGAGCCTGTATGTGCAGTTTTAAATTGCCATGTTGACCTGGCAAAATAAATCATTTGCCAGGCCCAAACCTTCCTTTTTAATAATTATGTCACCCCTAAGGTAGGCCCAAGGACAGGTTGCAGTGTGCTTAAAAAGTAGGGCATGTACTTTGAAGTTTTACATGTCCTTATAGTGAAATGCTGTAAAATTAGTTTTTCATTACTGCTAGGTCTATCTTTCCCTTAGGATAACATTGGAGTTGCCTTAAAACCTTTTAAAGGTACATCTTCCACTTGGAAAGAGAGAGATTTGGCAAGTTTTGTGTCTCTGGAATCAAAATTTAAAATCACAACTTATGGTGAGGTCGAATTTTAAAATGCAATTCTGAAAATGCCAGTTTTGGAAAGTTGACTTTTTTTTGCCTCTCGGCTCACTGTCTGGGATGACAGCTGAGCTTAGTATATTCCTCCTAGAGAGCCACACGCATTGGGAATGTAGGAGTGACTTGATGGGCCATCCTGGGCAGGATGGGAGAGAGGAGCTGGGCACAGCCTCACTTAGACCTGAATAGGCTTTGTGATGTCCACACACAGAGGATTGCACAATGCCCTCTAGTGAGTGTGGAGCCAGGACAGGAAGGGCAGGAACTCTGTGCACTTCAAAGGCCTTTCTTTGAAGTCTCCCCTACTTAACAGGCCCAAATTGGTATAAGTACTGGTCCTCTGACACCACCACTTCAGTAAACTTCTGCACCTATGGATACTCTGCCAGGAAGAACGACTGCTGTGCTGCTGAAGGACTGCTACTCTGCTGAACTCCTGCTTTGCTTGGCTGACCTGCTGCTGTTTTGCCTGGGAGTGAGAAGGACTGGACCTGCATCTCTCAAACACAGAATCCAGAGTGACTCGAAGGGCTAGTTAACTGGCCTCCTGATTTAAAGTCTCAGGGACTTCAACCACCCTGCTTCTGCACCTGGACTCTTTTCTTTTCTGGACGTCTGGTATAGGGTCAGGGTAGGCGAGAGGCTGACAACCTCCACTGACCCATCCTGCTCCTTAGCAGAAAAGAGGTCTTGGAGAGATTCACTCTCCTCTTCCTTCCCATCATCAGTGAGTAGGAGCATGGTTAGCTCAGACCTCTCACAGTGTAGCTTGAGGTGATTGACCTGAAGGACTCTCAAAGGGTTCCTGGGAGTCTTTAGGTCCACCGAGTAGGTTACATTACTTTTGCGCTCCCTCACTGTTGGACTTTTTTGCTTATGCAGGGTCATCCCCAATCTTTTTGCCTCCTAATTATTTCCTACCTGTTGCTGTTGGCTTTTGAGCTCTGAGCAATTTACCACTGCTAACCAGGGCTAAAGTGCATATGCTCTCTGTGTAAATTGTATTGTTGATTGGTTTATCCATGATTGTCATATTTGATTTACTAGTAAGTCCCTAGAAAGGTGCACTAGAGGTGCCAGGGCCTGTAATCAAATGCTACTAGTGGGCCTACAGCACTGGTTGTGCCACCCACATAAGTAGCTCTGTAATCATGTCTCAGACCTGCCACTGCAGTGTCTGTGTGCGCAGTTTTAACTATAAATTCGACTTGGCAAGTGTACCCAAAACCTTCCCTTCTGATGGATACAGCTACCTGTGTATTCCTCACCTTATGAATTCGATCCTTGCGCCAGCATCCGACGGAAAGTCTTCTTCCTAGCTGTCGACGTCATAATGGCACGGCTCTGCGTGACTCCGTCTGACGTCAACGTGCCAATAAGAGGTTCCCATCGGCGTACTAGCGTCAGTTTTTCCTTTTTCCGTGCATTCGACTCCAACTGTTTTTTCTTCCTGGCCCGTTGGTTACTGTAGCGATCTCTTGAAGTTACAATGTCGCCTCCGAAGAAGTCTGGGTTTAAGCTGTGTAGAGAATGCGGGGGTCGGATGTCAGTGACCGACCTCCATTCGGATTGTATTTGGTGTTTAAGCTCCGAGCATGATGTGGAAGGGTGTTCTTCGTGCCAGAGCATGAATCCGAAAGCTCTGAAGGAACGTGAAGCGAAGCTCTTCTTGGCCAAGGCAAATAAGAAGGAACACAAGAAGGTTTCTTCCCATGCTTCTCCCAAAAAACATAAGAAGCGGCGTCATCATGACTCTCGGCGCCGTCATGACTCTCGGCGCAGTTCGGAGCGGAGCCGATCGAGGAGTCGTTCGAGGTCGAGATCTCGTTCGTCACGCCGCCAGAAGATGTGGGAGATGAGTCCTACGGTCACACCTCAGCCGGAGAGTCCGGGGTTGTCACCGGCGCCTTCAGTTTATGAGGTCACTCAAGGTAGTCCTCGCTTCTCACCGGCGCCGAGGGATCCTGATGTTCCCCAGACGTCTACACAGCAGTATCCGGCTTTCCCGACTCCAGGGACGGTTCCGGCCGCATTTTTGAATGCGATGTATGCTGTTTTTCAATCCATGGCCCCTGCTGGTGCACCGGCGGGTCCCACTGGGCCATTGGCATTCAATTTGGGCTCACCGGCGTCGTACAGGGCTGCTCCATTCATGCCCTTCTGCCCTACAGAGCCTGGTGGTTCGTCGCCGGGGACCTTGGATCCGTCGGCTTCTCGTCCGACTCCTTCTCCGCGCCATCCGGCGTCATTGGTGGCCTCATCCAGACCGGCGCCATCTCCTTCTGTACATTCGGCGTCGAGGAGGTCATCTGCCGACTTCGGGCCGGCTCTGGCGCCGGTTGAATCGGGGAGCCTTCCGGAACCGGTTCAAGGTCTGAGATCATCGATGGAGTCTTTGTCGACGCCGGCTCTGGAGACACATTTAAGATCTCGAAGGAAGGCGTTGAGGCTTCTGGAGGAAGAGGAATACAGAAGGCTTGAGGAAGGTGAGATAGAGCCTTCTGATGATTTCCAGGGACTTGCCACTGCTAGGTTTGGATACTTCCCCGGAGTGGGACATTGCTTCTCCGGGGGAGTTTACTGAGGAGGCCTCCTCTTTCCATGCGGTGGTGAGGAAGGCAGCTGACTATCTGGATTTGCCTTTGTCCATGGCAGAAGTTAAGACTAACCTGCTCACAGAGGTTCTTCATCCTTCTTCCTCCAGTGCTGACCCTTTGTTGCCTTTTAATGAGGCTTTGACTGAGCTTATTATGGACCTGTGGAGAAAGCGGGTGACATCTCCTGTGGTGAACAGGGCAGTGGCGAGAAGGCATAGGAGTGCCCCAGGAGATCCAGTTTTTCTATCTCGTCACCCTACTCCGGAGAGTTTGGTGGTTCAGGCGTCATGTTCTGCAAAATCTGCCCCTGGTACATTCCCTGGTGTTCCAACAGACAGAGAATCCAAGAGGATGGAGCAATCCTCAAAGAAAATTTACTCCTCTTGCAGCATGGCCCTGAAAGCTACCAATTCCACTTGTGTGCTAGGCAGATACATTCATGCCCTAATGGACTCTGCTAAGGAGATGGCAAAAGATCTGCCACAGGAAGTGCAAAAATCTTTTGGGGCCCTTTTCTTGGATGCGCAAGCTGCTGCACAGCAGATAATTCAATCTGGCCTGGATACTACGGATCCTATTGCCAGTGCCATGGGAACATCGGTGGCTACGAGAAGGCATGCCTGGCTTAGGTCTTCGGGCTTCTCGTCGGATGTACAATCCACTTTAATGGACCTTCCATTTGATGGGGAAAAGCTGTTCGGGGACAAGGCAGACTCTGCCCTTGAACGGTTTAAGGACTGTCGGGCTACAGCTAAGTCCCTGGGTTTGCAGACCCCTTCTGCTACATTGTACAGGCCTTTTCGAGGGTTTGCTAGAGGTTCTGCCTTTCGTAGGTCTCAATCTTATGCCCAACAACCTGCCAACCCGCCCTATCGTGCCTTCAGAGTGCGAGGTAGGGGTAGGGCTAGAGGTTCAGCCCAGCAGCTCTCTTCTTCTTCATCCTCCTCTGGTGGACAACAGCAGAAGCAGCCCTAGTTTTCCCCACTTTATCAGTCACACTTCTCCTGCAGGGCGAAGATTGAGTCTTTTTCTGCAGCAATGGAGGTCAATTAAAACAGACTTGTGGGTGCTAGGAATTGTGGAAAAGGGCTATGCTCTCCCCTTTCAGGAGTTTCCTCCTCCCTTCCCTCCCCGTCCCTCCTTTTGTTCAGAAGAACATCTTCTGTTGTTGCAACAGGAGGTTGTAGTCATGTTGGCAAAGGGTGTTATAGAGTTGGTACCGTTGCAGGAAAGGGGTCAGGGGTGTTATTCAAGATATTTCCTGATACCCAAAGTGGACGGTCGTCTAAGGCCGATCCTAGACTTGAGGATTTTGAATTTGTTCCTCAAGCAGGAAAAATTCAAAATGCTGACCCTAGCGCAGGTGCTGTTGGCGTTGAACGAAGGAGACTGGGTGGTGTCTGTCGACTTGCAGGATGCTTACTTTCATGTTCCCAGAATCAAGTCGCACAGGAAGTATCTCCGTTTTGTAGTTGGATCGCAGCATTACCAGTTTGCGGTCCTCCCGTTTGGTCTTACTTCAGCACCCTGGGTCTTCAAAAAGGTGATGGCAGTTGTTGCAGCACATCTCAGAAAGAGGGAGGTAGTGGTGTTTCCCTACCTGGACGATTGGTTGATCAAAGCCAAGTCTCCAGAAATCGTGTTGTCTCATCTGCGAATGACAACGCAGTTGTTGTTCGATCTGGGTTTTTCGGTGAACGTACCCAAATCTCGCCTGGAGTGCTCAACGCCTCCTGTTCATAGGGGCAGTATTGGACACGACAAGGTTTCGGGCCTACCCCCCGCCTCAGCGGGTACGGGACATTCAGGCGCTGATTCCTTTGTCTCCAAGAGGAGCAGCAGTTCCAGTCCTCAAAGTCTTACGCCTGCTAGGTCTGTTTGATCTTGCATTCTGTTGGTCACTCATGCTCGCTGGCATATGAGGGCTCTTCAGTGGTGTCTCCGCAGACTGGTTCCAGCACAAGGGGGATCTCAGGGATTCAATAAAGATCTCCAGGGACACTGTAGCAGATCTTCATTGGTGGACAGTGGACGGCAACCTTTCCCAAGGAAAACCGTTTTCACTACCACCTCCGGTGGCCACAGTGATATCAGATGCTTCCACTCTAGGGTGGGGAGCTCATCTGGGGGACCTGGAGATCAAGGGTCATTGGTCTCCAGTGGAACAGATGTTGCATAGCAATCTGTTGGAATTGCGGGCTGTACGTTTGGCGCTCAAGGCCTTCCTCCCTTCCCTTCGCAGTAGGTCAGTTCAGATCCTGACGGACAACACTACTGCGATGTGGTATATAAACAAGCAGGGAGGAGTGGGGTCGTATCTTCTTTGCCGAGAAGCCCTACGACTCTGGTCCCGGGCTCAGGACCATCAGATTTGCTTGATGGCAAATCATTTGGCCGGAGTGTTGAATGTACGTGCGGACGTTCTCAGTCGTCACTTCTCATTAGATCACGAGTGGCGTCTCCATCCGGATCTAGTCCTCCACATCTTCGAGATGTGGGGTACTCCTCAGGTGGATTTATTTGCCACTCTGGAGAATGCGCATTGCCAGTTATTCGGCAGCCTCCAGTATCCGATGCAAGGGGCGTTTGGACGCGTTTCAGATGTCCTGGAACGGCCAGTTGCTTTACGCGTTTCCCCCATACCCTTGATTCCTCGGGTTTTGAGGAAGGTTCGTCAAGACCAGGCCCAAGTCATATTGGTAGCATCGGACTGGCCGAGAAGGGTATGGTATACAGACCTACTGCCACTCTCTCAGGACCCTCCGCTCCGTCTCCCGCTCAGGGCAGATCTCCTCTCTCAATCGCAGGGGCAGGTTCTACACCCCCACCTCCTGAGCCTGCACCTTCATGCCTGGAGATTGAACGGGGCAACCTGAGTTATTTTTCTCTCCCACCGGATGTAGTGGATGTTATACTATCGTCCAGGCGACACTCCACTAAGTCTATTTATGCCGGAAGGTGGGCAAAATTTGTGTTGTGGTGTGGAGAGAACCAAAAAGATCCTTTAAAGGCCCATTTTCAGATGTACTTTTGTTTGTTCTCAGTTTGGCGAAGAAAGGCTGTGCTATAGCTACAGTTAAGAGTTATTTGGCAGCTCTGTCGGCGTTTCTTTGCCTTCCGGATCAGCCATCTTTATTTAAGTCTCCCATTGTACATAGGTTCCTTAAGGGTTTGGTGAATAGCTTTCCTCCTACTCCTTTTCACATGCCTCAGTGGGACTTAAATCTTGTTTTAACATTCTTAATGGGTTCGCCTTTCGAGCCCATGCATTCATGTCCATTGAGAGATTTAGCCTTCAAGACTGTTTTCTTGATCGCAATTACTTCTGCTAGGAGGATTGGGAAGCTTCAGGCGCTCTCCGTTAAGCCTCCTTTCACTGTGTTTTTCCCTGATAAAGTGGTTTTAAAAACCAGGGCTGCTTTTCTGCCGAAAGTTGTCACCCCTTTTCATTTAGGGCAGAATATAACTTCCTGCTTTTTATCCTCCCCCTCATCGGTCTAAAGAAGAAGAGAGACCCCATAGGTTGGACCCTAAGAGAGCCCTGAGTTTTTATCTCGAAAGAACTAAAGACTTTTGTTTGGATGAGCAGCTGTTTGTTGGATATGCTGGTCAACAAAAGGGCAGAGCTGTACAGAAAAGGACACTTTCCAGGTGGGTCATCTTGTGTAGTAAGATCTGTTACTCTTTGGCAAAAAAGGTCCCTCCTGAAAGTATCGGGCCCACTCTACTAGGGCTAAATTCGCATCCTCGGCTGTGGCGAGGGGAGTTCCATTGATGGATATATGTAAAGCGGCAACTTGGGCGTCCCTCCATACTTTCGTGAAACATTACTGTTTAGACTCTGAGATGAGGAGGGACGGTCACTTTGCTCGCTCGGTATTGCAAGATTTCTTAGTGTAATCAGGTGGGCACCCACCACCGAGTGCGGTACTGCATGGGACTCTATTCATAAGGTGAGGAATCCACAGGTAGTTGTATCCATCAGAAGAACAAGCTACTTACCTTCGGTAACGCTTTTTCTGGTGGATACACTGACTACCTGTGGATTCCTCACGGTCCCTCCCGCCTCCCCGTTGGATGCCTGGTTACACTCTTATCTTGCAGTATTTAGATTAATATTTATTCTTATATTTTTATATTTATATATATGAAAGCGCATATATATGTATATTTATATGTATATAGTGATATTTCTCTATTTATTTTGTATATTTATGTATTCCAGCTCTCAATAAGAATGGATTGTTTAAATGATCAAGGTTTTTGTGTGTGTATATCTTTCTATATTATTTATCAATTTTCATGGTCGGTTTACTCCTATTTGCTTTAAAGGCACGAAAAAAGTGAGGTGAAACTGACGCTGGTATGCCGACGGGGACCTCTTATTGGCACGTTGACATCAGATGGAGTCACTCGGAGCCGTGCCATTATGACGTCCTCGTCGATGTAGACAGCTAGGAAGAAGACTTTCCGTCGGATGCTGGCGCAAGGATCGAATTCATAAGGTGAGGAATCCACAGGTAGTCAGAGTATCGACCAAAAAAAGCGTTACCGAAGGTAAGTAACTTGTTCTTTTCTTACATGGCAGACTCCTAAGGTAGGCCCTAGGTAGCCCCAAGGGTAGGGTGCAGTGTATGGTTAAGGTAAGACATTTAGTAATGTGTTTTATATATTCGGACAGTGAAATATTTCTAAATTTGTTTTTCACTGTTGCAAGGCCTCTCACAGGTCAATATGGGGGCTACCTTCAAATCTGATTAAAGTGTAGATTACCTTTGGGAGAAGATGGGCATCTGGAGTTTGGTGTCTCTGAGCTCACAATTTAAAAATACATCTTTTAGTAAAGTTGATTTTGAGTTTGTGTGTTTCAAAATGCCACTTTTAGAAAGTGAGCATTTTCTTGCTTATACCATTTCTGTGATTCTGCCTGTTTGTGTATTCCCTGTCTGGGTCAGTTTGACAGTTGGGCTGGTTGCACCTCACACTAGGCAGTGACACAAATGGAGCTGGGGTGTAGCCTGCATATCCTGAGGCGCCATCTGTGCTGTGGGGGAGTGGTCCCTCACACCTGAAAGGGCTGTGCCTGTCTTCACACAATGCAGTCTCAAACCCCCTGGTGAGTGTCTGGGGCCGGGCCTGGGCAAGGCAGGATTTCACATTCAAAAGAGACTTTACTTTGAAGCAGGCCTACTTGAAAGGAGAAATTGGATATAAGAAGGGCACCCAAAACCACAGACTTTTAGAAACCCTTCTGGAAACAAGAGGAACCTCTGCCTGGAGAAGAGCTGAGGAAGAAGAGCTGCCTGTGACTGTGCTTTGTGGAGCTATCCTGCAGTTGCTGCTTCTGCCAGAGTAAGAGGGCAAAGACTGGACTTTGTGTGCCTTCCATCTTGAGAAGAAATCTCCAAGGGCTTGATTTAGAGCTTGCCCCCTGTTTGAAGTCTCAGGGACAGCACGTGGACTCTCCGGAGAGACTCCTACTCTGCCCTGTGGTGCCCATCCAGTTCCTGGGACCCTGAAAGGAGAAGCTGGCAGCCTAAAGGCAAGGAAATCCACGCACAGAGTGCCGCGCGGGAAAAAGATTGACGCGACTCTGATCTGTGGCTGAAGAAACGACACGCCGCTGGCTCCGCAGCCAAGAAACGACACTTGCAGGAAGCGCAACTGAAGAAGCGACGCACTGAGCAGGAGAAACGACTCACAGCATCATGCGGCTGGATTTCCGACTTGAGTACCGCTGTGCATTGAAAAACAACGCAAGGCCTGCCCGGACCCAAGAGTGCTGACCGGATCAACGCCTAGCTCTCCTGTGGAGAGAACAAACGATGCGCCCAACCCAGCGAAAGGAGGAACGACGCACGGTCCTGCTCGTGAGTGGAATCAACGCCTCACAAGCCCGTGCGGGGTTATTTTTGATACGCCCAAGGTACTTTTTCACGCTGACAGCGTGTGTTTAAAACTACTTAAATACTCTTTTTGCATTTTTATTAATAACTTGACTTGTGTATTGTGGATTTTTGTTGTTTTGGTCTTGTTTAGATAAATATTTCATATTTTCTAAACTGGTGTGGCGTAATTTTGTAGTGTTTTCATTGAGTTGCTGTGTGTGTTGGTACAAATAGTTTACACCTAGCACTCTGAAGTTAAGCCTACTTCTCTGCCAAGCTACCAAGGGGGTAAGCAGGGGTTAGCTGAGGGTGATTCTCTTTTACCCTGACTAGAGTGAGGGTCCTTGCTTGAACAGGGGATAACCTGACTGTCAACCAAAGACCCTATTTCTAACACTGACCTTATAAGGCCCAGGCCAGCGGTCTTGCAGGGCCCTGGGCTCCATGGGCTGTATCACCCACACTTTTGACCATGGCGAAACTTGACAAGAGTGGCACTCTGGTCATACTACCATTTCCTGTCCTCCTGGCTTCCAGATTCTCCAGGGCGAGTTTCTACAAGCTCTCTGTCTGTTTACAGAGTGTCAACATATGGCTGACCACATCCTGGAGGGCCTTCCTGGGAGCTTGCTCCCAGCCCTCCTTCACCAGACTGAGAGGTCTTCACTGAGGGTGTCAATACAGAAGTTCGAAGTGGCTAAAGCCAACCCCCTTCTGCTGTACCTCTCTGTAGGAAAACAAAAGGCGTGGCAGGAGGACATGCAACTTGCGTCTCATGTGTTCTGACAGACCCTTTATCAAGCCGTTTAGGGCCCTGTTGAACCTTTCGACACACCCATTAGTCTTAGGAGTGGTAAGGAGTGGAGAACTTATAGGTTACTCCACACTCCTTCCACATGGCCATCATGTACCCGGACCTGAAGTTGGTACCCCGGTCAGACACCATCTCCTTGAGGAACCCCTCCTGTGTAAAGATCCCCTGTCAGTGCCCTGGCCGCTGCAGTTACAGTCACCGTTCTCAGAGGGCTGGGCATTGGGTACTGGGTGGGATAGTCCACGAAGACTAAGATCAGTCTGTTGCCCATAGCTTTCCTGGGGTCCAGTGGCTCAATGATGTAGATGCTCACCCTTTCAAAGGGGGTGCCCACTGCAGGAAACTGTTGCAGGGAGCCTTGCGCTTCACTCCTGGCGTGCCACTGGCCTGACAGGTAGGGCAAGATCTGCAGAACGAGTGTGAGGCTTTTCTCATTGGAGACCAGTAAAAGTGGGTAAGAAACTTGTCAATTGTCTTATTTTGTCCCAAATTACCTGTTAGGAGTACATTATGAGCCATCTCCAGTAGTAATGCCTGCAGCACTGAGGGACCACCAACATATGAGTTGCACCAGACTCGGGAACCTTAGGCGCTCTGCACAGGAGACCATTCTATCCGTAAATCAGGGGATCACCAGAGGTGTCGTCAGCTGCCTGGGCCTCTGCCTACTGCTGTAGGCCCACAAGAGTAGTGCATTCCCACTGCAGAATTCCTCCCTTGTGGGACCCCAATTTGTTCTTTCAATTGGTCACCTCAGGCAGCTTCCCCAGGGCAGCAATATCCTCCCCTGTAGGCTCCGGGTCATCCTTCTCAGTGGCAGCCTCCTCCCGAC
Organism: Pleurodeles waltl; assembly: GCF_031143425.1. Classification (NCBI taxonomy): domain Eukaryota; kingdom Metazoa; phylum Chordata; class Amphibia; order Caudata; family Salamandridae; genus Pleurodeles; species Pleurodeles waltl. The sequence continues at coordinate 368,991,897 of NC_090451.1, forward strand.
GGTGGGAGTTTCAGGAGCAGACTTCCCTTGCCCTTTCTCTTCGTGGCAGGCTCCTAGGCCAATCTTTCAGGCCCTACTGACTACCGCCTCTGTGGATGCCATGGACCGTATTGTCAAGGAACACCCACTCTGGCACAGCTGATCTCTCCAAGTGGCACCTGAGCTCCACCTCCCTCCAGGCGGTATGCTCCATGACACTGCCAAGCAGACATTGTACAGACATGGAGGAACTCGCAGCTACCCTCAAGGAATTGAAGACCCTAATCTAATCTCAGATCTAAGACGGTTGTCAGCTGCAACAATGTGGTGAAATGCATTAGGGACTACCTGCATTAAGCACACCGGATGACATCTTACAGTTGCCATGGTAGCTCCAGTATCTTTCAGAGCCTCCTCCTTTTGCCCACTACAGGCAACACCCTTGCCTATATTTTTTTTGTTGTTAGGCATAAGGGGCCTCTGCACCATCTCTCTTTCACCCAGGAACACTAAGGTAACCTCTTCTTTGTCCTCAACATGATCTGGGACAGTCTCCTCCTAAATCTCTACACTAGCAAGCCCCAGTGACTGCCCATCGGTGGAGGGGGCTGTGCCAGTTTGGAACATTAGGCATCCCCCTTGAAGTGCCCTTCCTGTTGACACTCATGACACTTGGGGGGTGGGGGGGGCGGTTCCTTCCCATAAGACTTAATGTTAGGGAATCATCTTTTCCTCTTCTCAGTTGGTGGACCTGAGGAACTTGTTTTGGGCCCTTCAGAGAACACCATGTTTTTGTTATTAACACTCCCCCCCCCCCCTCCCCCCCCCCCCCCCCCCCCCCACCTTTCGGATAGGGACACTGCCCACCCTTGTGGTGATTCTCCCCCTCCCCCAGATAAATGCTTATGGACCCTGGTGCTGACCCCACAATCTGCCTCCTCAGTAAGCTCCCTGTGGTCAGAGAGCCCCTGATAGTCCTTTACTTCAATGACCTTCACCCAACCATCCAGGACCTTGCAAAAAGAATCCACACAACCCACCCAGGTCTGTTGGGCTATCTTCTTATTGTGGCCTAAACCTTTGCCTGTACTTTCTGGGGTCAAGCCATACTTTCTGACAAGGGCTTACTTCATTTAGGGGGGAGGCGGAATACCTCAGTCAGCTCTCCTTTTGTAAGGCCAGTACTGTGCCCCCACCCACCAAATCTCTCCCTGGGATCTTGTGCATCTGCAGGGAAATCTCATAAGCCTCAAACCACTTGTCAATGTAGTCTCCCAAAAGAAATTCAGACACCAGGCCTTTAGGAATATAGACCCTCTTGTCTCCAGAGGGCACCGATCAACTGCTACCACCATCAGTGCTGGAATCTTTGACTACCTGGCCTTGAGGTCCAGCTCTTTATGTCTGAGTTTATGAGCCAACATCAGTTTACCAATACTAATAATATTATTATTATAATATATATTTTTTTCTTTTTTTCCTTTTCTCAATGGTCAGTTGCTTTTGCTCTGCCTTCGTGGCTGTTAGACTTTGCATCCTTGACGTGGTCTCCCCTAACTTTTTGCCTCTGCTTCCCAGGTTGTTGTTGTGTGCTTGACTTTTGTTTTTGGTGTTTATGATACGCTGGGCACTTTACCATTGCTAACCAGTGCTAAAGTGCAAGTGCTCCTATGTAAAATGTATGTGTAATTGGCTTATCTATGATTGGCATATTTGACTTACTGGTAAGTCCCTAGTAAATTGCACTAGAGGTGCCCAGGGCCTGTAAATCAAATTCTACTAGTGGGCCTGCAGCGCTGGTTGTGCCACCCACATTAGTACCCCCTGTAAATATGGCTCAGACCTGCCACTGCAGAGTCTGTAGCTGCAGTTTTAAACTGCCAATTTAACTTGGCAATTGTACCCACTTGCCAGGCCTAAACCTTCCCTTTGCATACCTGTAAGGCACCCCTACGGTAGCCCCATTGGCAGGGTGCAGTGTGGGTTTAAAGGTGGGACATGTACTGATGTGTGTTACATGTCCTAACAGTGAAATACAGATAAATTCAGTTTTCACTGTTGCAAGGCCTATCTCTCTCATAGGTTAACATGGGGGCTCCCTTTAAATAATTTTAAAGTGCAGAGTCCCTTTGGGAGCAGATGGAAATATGGACTTTGGTGTCTCTGAACTTACAATTTAAAAATACATCTTGTAGTGAAGTCGGTTTTTAGATTTTTAGTTTGAAAATGCCACTTTTCGACAGTAGGCATTTTCTTTCTTAAACCCTTCTGTGACTCTGCCTGTTTGTGGATTGCCCGTCTGGGTCAGTTTGACAGTTGGGCTGTTTGTGAATCCCCTCTAGACAGTGAGACAAAAGGTCTGGGGTGTAGCCTGTATAGCCTGATGAGCCATCTGTGCTAGAGTGGAGGGAGGAGTGGTCACTCACACCTGAATGGGCTGTGACTGCCCTCTCGCAATGCAGTCTCCAACCCCCTGGTGTGTTTGGGGCCTGGCCTGGGCAAGGCAGGATCTTGTGAACAACAGAGACTTTCCTTTGAAATAGGCCTATTTCAAAGGCAGAAAGTGGTATAAGTATTGGACCCAAAAACCCCTGAAAAACAGATCACTTCTGGATTTAAGAGGAACCTCTGCCAAAGAGAGGAGCTGAGGACGAGGACAGCCTCTGTCTGTGACTGTGCTTTGTCGGCCTATCCTGCAGTTGTTGCTTCTGCCTATAAAAGTGGACAAAGACTGGACTTTGTGGTATATTCCTGCTTGTGAAGAATCTCCAAGGGCTTGAACTGAGCTTTCCTCTTGTTTTTGAAGTCTCTGGCCATCAAAGACTTCCTCTGCTAACATCTGGACTCTCAGCTGAGACTCCTGCCCTGTCAAGTGGTGTTCTATCCAGTCCCTGGGCAATCGAAAGATGAAGCTGGCAGACCAGAGCTGAAAATCCACACACACAACGCTGTGTGGGAAAACTTTTGACGCACCATTTGCAATGCAGCTGATAAACTACGCCTGCCTCGTGGTTAAAATCAACCCTCCACCTGCATTGCGGCTGACGAAACGGCACGCACCACCTGCTTGCGGCTGATGACGCAAACCCCACGCAGCTGGGTTTTTGAACATTGTGCAACAAGATTTTCCACGCATCGTCCCTGGGCATCACAGTCAACCCGAGACAGTGGGGATCCAAGTTTCCCCGTCTGGAAATCGACGCATCGCGCTCTAGCAAGGGAGAAAAACGATGCATTGCCGAACTGAACGGATAAGAAACTACGCACGGCCTACCTTGTGATGAAGGAATCGAAGGATCGCTGTCTTTTCTGATGCACGCTCGCCCGTGCGGCTTTATTTATGACGCTAACCAGGTACTTTGTGCAAAATCAACGTTTCCATTGTTTTCTATGGAGTAAGACACTTTTTCTTTTGAAAATTCATATTTTAACTTGTGTCTGTTGAATCTTTGTTGTTTTGGTCTTGTTAGATTTAGAGAAGTATTGTCTATTTTTCTAAACTGGTGTGGTGTCCATTTTGTAGTGTTTTCACTGTATTGCTGTGTGTGGTGGTACAAATGCTTTACACATTGCTTCTGAGTTGAGTCTGCCTGCTTGTTCCAAGCTACTAAAGGGGTGAGTGTGGGTTAACCAGGTGTTTTTCTCCTTTGCCCGGACTAGAGAGAGGGTCCTTGCTTGGACAGGGGGTAACCTGACTGCCAACCAAAGACCCCATTTCTAACAATGGTCAATCTCTTTTCTGCCATTTTGAGTTTAGGCAACTCTAGCCTGTACTCTGTCTCCGCCTTCCTGTATGCCAACTCCTTTGGGGACAGGTTGTGCGAGGTCACACTGCTTCCTGCATATGAAGTGACCTCCAATCCTGGGAGGATTGTTCTTCTTTTAACAGGTTGCAGTTAAAGACTGTCTTATGGATCCTGCTGTGATCCTTCTTCACTCTCCTCATCCTCCTGGTCATATCTAGTGGCTGGCAATTGCAGCTTAAGGCTTTTAGGAGCTCTCCCTTCTTGGTGCTCCTTTTGGCAAGCAGCCCACCTCTCCTGACAAAACACTTTGAGCTGGGCCATGGTGTAGCTCAAGCTCAAAGTCTGACATTGCAGGTGAGGTCATAGACACAAACGGTCAGGAAGATGAGTTTGGAAAAAGAAAAAGCCAATTACGGAGAATTTAAAATTTGGATTGGTCTTAGAAGGGGATGGTAGCATACACCATCACTGTGTGGCACTTCACAAACACAAGTCCTAACCTCCCCACCGATCACCAATGTGAGAAATAGGGTTGTTAGTTGAATGGGATGTGAGCCCTGGTTAAGCAGCAACCGCAATTCTTGTTAGCGTGAAGCACAAGGAAACCCCAAATTAACCTGCACTCACCCTCTCGTAGCTTGGTGCAGAGCAGTGAGGCTTAACTTGAAGGCAATATGTAAAGAATTTGTACAACACGTCAAACAGTAAAACAGTAAAAACTCCATAAAAGGGATCCCACACCAGGTTAAAAAAAATTGAAGTTAATTTTAATAAATTAAAAAATAACAGAAATCCAATAAGTGGAATTTGAGTTAAAAATGTTTTAAAATAAACTGTAAAATAGTGCTCAGAAGCAAAGAGAGCCAACCAGGGTTATCTGGTTGCTCCGGATCGGGACAAAGTCAAAAGTTCACCCTGACCGCGATCGAGAGTGGGCTGGCTGCAGACTCCCAGTAAGGTCTGCTGAACCAAAGTACCTTAAATCTTGGTTGAGGAGTGTTGCGTTGGTTCCAAGATGCATTGATGGTGTATTGTGAGGTCCTGATGCATTGTCGTCAGGGATCCCGTTTACAGGGCTTGTGATGCGAAGGCTGATGTCTGGCATGCTGAGGTGATGCATTTTATCTAATGAGTTCTGAGGCTGCGATGCGGAGCTGTAGCGTAGTAGAGGCTGCCATCGACGAGGGATGTGAGGAGCTTGTGCCGGGGAAAGTGTTGTACAGTGGTTATTCCGAAGGCAATGGGATGGTTCCAAAATGTGGGTTGTTGTGGCAATGTGAGTCTATTGTCTGTTCCAACCCACACACTGGGGGCAATGCCTTGGTTCTGCTCCCACAGCAGATGATGCTTCAGTTCCACTGGAGAATAAACCTTAAGCTCAATTCCGAGGGCCCAGGACTGGAGTGGCACAACTTGGCAGGGCAGATTCACAGAAGGCAGAGTCCAGGTGTAGGAGCAGGGTGGTTGGAAGTCTTTTATGTCCCAGAGACTTAAGATCAGGAGGGCAGCCAACTATCCCTGGGAGTCACTTTGGGCTCTGGGTTAGAGAGATGCAGGTCCAGTCCTTCTCACTCCCAGGCAAGAGGGCAGCAGGTCAGCCCAGCAAAGCAGGAGTCTAACAGAGAAGTAGTCCAGCAGAGTAGCAATCCTTCAGCAGTACATCAGTCCTTCTTCCTGACACAGTGTCCATCAGTTCAAACATGTACTAAAGTGGTGGTTTCTGAGGGGCAGTTCTTCTACCTACTGGTGCCACTGATGTAGGGGGAGGCTTCAAAGACAGGCCGTTGAAGTGCACAGAGGCCCTGCCCTGGTTCTGGATTTACTGCAGGAGGGTATGAAGCCTTATGTGTGTGTGTGTGTGTGTGGGCAGGACACAGCCTAGTCAGGTGTAATTGAGGCTGTGTCCAGCCCCTCCCTCCCCATCTTGCCCAGAATGGCCCATCAAGAAAATGTTTGCTCATCAAGTCACACCGAAGTTCCCTTTGTGTGCTGCAGTCTAAGGAAAATACACAAAGCAAACTGTCACCCACCCCTGACGTGATCAGAGACAGGCAGCAGGCACCAAATGGCTAAAGTAAGAAAATGCAAACTTTCTAAAAGTGGCATTTTAAGAATTGCAATTTAAATTCTGACTTCACTGTAAGTCAGGTTTTCAAATTGTGATTCCAGAGACACTAAACTTGGAGGGGTTATCTTTTCCCATTTGCAAGTTACATTTATAAAGTGTAAAAAGTAACTTCCAATGTTAACCTATGGGAGAAATATGCCTTGTAGTGGTGAAAAACAAATGTAAGAGTTTTTTTTGAAACCAGGACATGTAAAACTTTAAAGTACATGTCCAACTTTTTAAAGTATATTGGCATACACTTCCCTTTGAGCTGTCTTGAGCGTACCTGAGGGGTGACTTAAATGTATTAACAACCATTTGCAATGCAATGGGTCTTGCATTTGCAAGAATTAGAGCTATTGGTGTTTGTAAATGTCTAATTCAACGTTTCTTGCCACATAAATTGGTCAACCCTGCCTGATAATTTGGTTCCTTCCCTTTAAGAGTTAGCCTTTGTAATCCCTAAGGTTATTGCTATAAAGACGAAAAAATGCAAACATCGCCTTCTCAACAGAAATGGTCCTTGGGAAACCACCTTGTAAGGTGTATCAAAACAGCCTCAAGGCAGGACAAACTTAAAGCATTTACCAACAACAAGGGATGTTTGAAAAGCAAGCCCAGGAAAAAATGAAGAGATGGGCGTGGCTAAAGCCTATAGAATAGATTCCAACAGGTCGAAAAGCAGCCCTAGCGCACTGCTGTTCATAACCTAAAAAATACAAGACGGGCAATATGAATGGCGCTGCTGGTCACTTGTTACCTTCCATCACCTCACAACACCTCTCTCTGAATTTTAAAGCCAAAACAACAACCAGGAAAATCTACTGCAAAAACTAACAAAGTAAATTAAAGAAACAGACACAGCGCCCAGCAGGAAGAGTGCTTGGCTGTGGTGGTGTTGTCTCCATGGGATGCACTTCGAATCCCAGGCCTGGCATGATGCAGCAAGTCTCTGCACCCCCCGAATCCGGGGGAGTTTTATTCAGCTTGTCTCGACGAGCTGCGAGTGTGGTGACACCAGTGAAATAAAACCGGAAGCAAAATAGTGGGAAAACACTCCCTAAAATATGTGCATCTCTGAAGGGAAAGTCAGACAACAGGTTCGCCCGGTGAGGGAACAACTAAGAGCAGATTGAGGAAATGTAAAATGTCAAATTCATGCAAAGCCTAATAGTGTTGGTCGTTGGGTTTCTAAGCGTGCCCAAAGCTTGGCATCTGAAGTCCACAGAATATATTACAACAGGTCGAAAAGCAGCGCTTGTGCACTTTACCATTGACCTAAAAAAGGTTTGAGCCTAGCAAAAGGTTTACTTTGCCAGGTCTACATGACAGTTCAAAACTGCAGTCAAACAAACAAAGAGGGACTGGGAGGGCATCTAAGGTCTAGCATACATGCTTCTAAGTGTATATCTATTCACAAAGGTATGCAGTTCCTGTACAGTGTGGAGGAAATTAAAGAGCATAGCGGTAGGTCGGAAGGGGCAGGGCAAGCAAATCAGGGGGCTCTGATTGTTCAGAAGGAAGAGCCTTCACACACCCAGATAGGTTTCATGCTTCATCATCTGGCTGCTCCTCGTTGGGCTGGCACTACAATGCCAAGCAGGCCCCTCGAGGGGGCTCTTTGCCAGAAATATTTTGAAAATAAGAAGCTGCGATGAAGTATGTGTGTAGGTGCAGTGTGTGTACATTGGTGCTTATGAATTTAAAATGATTAAGATGAATTCTTCCAGTATTTAATAAGCAGGTTCTCATGTCATGAGTTAAAACAAGGTGTTGCCGTGTTGGAGGCATTGGTCCTTTACAGCTCACAGTGTGATGAAAACAAGGGTCAATATGTTTCTTACCCTAAATAGTCACGGTTGATCAGAAAATCATCAGGACCATATGCAACTAATCTGCATATAATTGGGATTGTAGGTGACATTTTTAATTAAATCCCAATCAAAAAAGTCTCCCTTATAGTGTAGGGTATATCTTATATGGATAAATATATATAATCCAGCCTGGAAAGGAAAAAAGACAGCAGATAAGAGGCAATACTGCGCTGGATAGGCAGACAGTTGTGCCCATCAGTGATATGAAGATGCATCAGGCAACTATTATCAAAATCATGCCATAGGCGAAATCGCGCCTGTCAGTGAGCATGAAAACTTGTGGAGGAAGAACCACAGACCAGTAATACACATGTGACAATACAAACGCAGACCCAAAATTCCACGTATAAATAAACATGATGGATATCCAGTTTGGCAAATAGAGGTAAAAATGCAACAGTAAGCCACTACGGCTGGTGATCGTATTCTGTTAGAGTTTACAACTGGCCCCTTATTTATTGGCAGACTGCATTAGCTGCGAAGTGAAACTAATGGGAGAGATAGACAGATCAACGTTTTAGTAATTAAGGTAACCAGTAATGCACATTTTAAATAAGGTCTCCTCCTGTGTACTTGCAGCTTCCTGTGTGATTGTAATCCGGCATCCTGCCTCTCTCTGCAACCCTGGAGCTAGTGAGGGAGCTGGAAAGCAACTTTAAATACCGACACAGAGATTGTGATAGTGAGGAGGTGTAGAGAGAGAAAGCTCAAGTTAGTCAGGGCAGGGGCGCGTATGCTGCCAGAGGACTAGACCCTTGGAAGACATGTCCTAGGTAATCCACCATCTTGGGTGGAGCCGCCGTGGGGCTGTAGTAACAAATTAATACCAGCCAAAATGGTAAAATCTCATAGAATTAAATGAAAGTAACAAAGGGCGACATATCAAAAACCATTCTTCTGACCAGAACGCCATCTGTAGTGAGTGCCAGTTGGAGCCGAAAATGCAAAGCCCATCATTACCAAAGAGTTTTTGGGCCAGAGCATAAGCACAAGTTAACTTGTGGGTTCCTTGTGTTCTTTTTCATCCTGACAAGGATTGTGGTTGCTACTTGATTAGGGTTCCACCCCCTCAACCAATAAGCCACTATAGCTTTTTTTTTTTTTTTCTCTCTCTTTCAGCCTATTACTTTTTCCCCTTCCCAGTCACACTGCCATCCTCCTATATACCAATCTCCCTTTTCTCTTCTATCTCTCTAAGACACTGTCTTTTAAAATAAACCTTTTCCTTTTCTACTGAAATATATTTTCATGGAACATGTATCTTGTCATTCTAACGTTTCTCTAAAAGGAAGTTTTGTGTGCCCGTTTTTGTTTGGCTGATTTTCTTAATTTCAGAACTTCTTCAAAATGACAGATTGCCATAATCTTTACAATATTTTGCTGCAACAGTCTTAGGCTATGAATGGGTCCTCATTAAATACTCAAGTACTTTCAGTGTTTGTCAAGCCAATAAAACCTGTTGTTCGCAATGAGTTGACTTATTTTTTCTCTAAATTGGAGCTGGATGCCACCCATCTGTCAATTACCTCTATTGTGCCAGGCCTCATTTTTGCCATGTGTGTTTTCACCCCTCCCCCTCCCAATATGCCCTGGGTGCCTCCTCATATCAAGTACATGCACGTGGCAGAATTTTGCCACCACTTCTATTCTTGTATCAAGAGTGACCGATATATCAAAAATATCTCTTGTATGTCAGGACCAGCATTTTATTTTGGTCGCTTGCTCCTCCCACCCTCTTTTCTCACCCCCCTCCCCAAAGAAATGCCTTGGTTGTTTCCCTAATGGCAAGATATCCCTGCAGGATGGCAGTGCCAAGAAATATCACTAGTGTGCCAGTATTTTGTCATAGGTGTCGCTTGTGATAAGAATTACCTGTAACATGGCTGTGCCAGGATTTTGCTCTGAGTTACTTACAACATACAAACAGTAATATTCTGCTATGGTCTCCTCTGTAAACCAGTAATAACCTCCAGTATGCTAGGGCCAGCAACAGTCAGTTCTGTAAGTGTAAGACACTTACATGCACCCTTACACACACACACACACACACACACACACTCACTCACTCACTCACTCTCTCACTTCAATCACACTCCCTCTCACTCATTCTTTTTTTTTTCTCATGCACTTTCACTGCCACATATGTTCACTCACTTAGGGCCAGATGTAGAAAACTAGCAAATTGCGACTTGCAATTTGCTATGCAGAAAGGTGTCTCAGACACCTTCTGCGAGTCGCTATGGGGTCGCAAAGACCCACTTCATTAATATTAATGAGGTGGGTCGCAATTTGCGCCCCCATAGCGACTATGGGCACTTACGGGGATGGAGGCCTGCTGGGAACAGCAGACCTCCATGTCCGTGACTGCTTTTAAATAAAGCAGTTTTTTTTTTTCAAGTGCAGCCCGTTTTCCTTAAAGGAAAACGAGCTGCACTTAGAAAAAAAAACCGAAACCTTTAGTTTCGGATTTTTTCAGGGCAGGTAGTGGTCCCTTGGACCACTGCCTGCCCTGAAAAAATAATTTTGGGTCCAGTCACAAAGGGGAAGGGGTCCCATGGGGACCCCTTCCCGTTTGCGAGTGGGTTACCATCCACTTCAAGTGGATTGTAACTGCGACTCCATTTGCGACCGCATACGCGGTCGCAAATGGAATTGCATACCACTGCGACTCGCAAATAGGAAGGGAACACCCCTTCCTATTTGCGACTCGGAAATGCATTTTGCGAGTCGGTTCCGACTCGCAAAATGCATTTCTGCATAGCAAACACGCATTTGCGAGTCGCAAAATCGCTTTTTGCGAGTCGCAAACAGTTTGCTACATCTGGCCCTTATTCTCTTATGCTGACTCCTTCAGTTACAGTGACTGTCACTCACTCCCATGACTCGCTTTCATTCGTTGTCATTCATTTCCTTGTTCAGACATGCATGCGCACACACACAAACACACACACTTACCTGATTGCACAAACATTTAGTTCTTATTTATTTTTTCTCCTCATTCCCTTCAACTGCCTGAGCCAGTCTTCTTCAGCTCCCTTTGCTGTTGGGTGCTCCATTAACTGTCAGAGCAGTGCCACTTCTTCCTTACACCTCGAGTACTAAATCAGGAAAATAAAAGCTGGAGCCTGGGCAGTGTATTCACCATACTAATCTATTGCACTGGTTCCAGCTTTCAGCCTCTTGCTCTTTTATGCCGCCCACTCCCAAATGCGGTGTCCTTTAAACATTCCAAAAGGTAACTGGGGGAAAAAACACTTGCCTTGAATAATTGTCATGGATCATTGTCAAACCTATGAACGAATAAGTAGTTGGACCTGAGGGGCTGTCGAAGGGGTTTTGAATGTCTGGTGGTTAATTCTGAAAGCTAATTCAAATAATTTTGTGAACAAGGGACCAGAAGGTTTCAAGCTCTGTTAAGTTGGTACTTAGTGTTGAGGCGGCTAAGTCGAGTTTCACTGACCAAGTATAATAGCCATTGACCAGCATCAGTCCGGTGTAAGTAATGTCGAACCTTCAGTTTTATAGATTGGTAAATACATTTGGGCTTAATGCTTCGAGCCTGGCTGAGGAGTACAGAGTAAAATATTAAATCACGTTGTGTTCCTTGGAAATGCTACATTGAACTGGCTTGACTTCAAGCACAGTTGTACACGTGGTTTTAAGATCTTGCTGATTTTTAGGCAAGTCTCCGTGGACAGTCACTTGGCAAACAGCTTCAGGAATCTACAACACTCATGCGGCTGAGCCTTCTCTGAAAACCACAGGTCAGCAGCAAAGGAGAGCAACACTACAGGCAGAATGCATGGGGCAGTTTACTGCAAGATATCCTCTGATTTGCTGTAGACAGTGGGCACCTCTTGCAATCTATAGGACTCCTTTATCTCAGGCAGTCCAGAACTCTGGTCGTTCTGTGGTCCAATCTGTAGAGACCGCCCTTGGGGTAGAGCTTCTTCCAAAATCCCCACATCAGTATTTACACTCTGTTATTACAGTATCAGGTGTCTCTTCGTTTGTGCGGTAGCCTGTGACTAAAAAAATCTCAGGTGTTTGTACCGACCAGCTACGTAAGGACCAAGGCGAAAGCTTGTGAATCAGAGCTCCTCTTTGCCTATCTCGACTTATGAAGCCCAAAGAGAATCTTAAAATCTCCCTGCCAGCTACTTTGCTGGTATAGTATGTGCAACATTTTGAAGCCTGACACCTGTTCGAAGTGTGCCCACTAAAGCTGGGAGAGAGTTTGTCAGGGAAGTTAACATAAGGAGTAAGGGCCATATGTACAAACACATTTTCCCATTGACACAGAGTGGGAAAAACCCTTTGCTACATCTGGCCCTAAGTCATCCACACACAAAAAAATTGTGAGCCTGCCCTGCAAGGAATACCCTCAATATTCTTTGTGATTGCCTCATTTGTATGTCAAGAGGCTACACGACCAAAGCAAAATTTTTTTTTTTTTTTTTAGTTTGGCCATTTATCCTAATAACTGTAAAGGAAAGGAGCATGGCTCCGTGATCTTGCTAATCATCTTGCAAGGGACCTAGTTGGATCTTGTCAAGGGCCGCTCTAAGAAGGGCTCAGCCAACCCAATCAAACATTTATTTTCAGCGCCAATTATAGTGGCAAAGCTGAGATCTTTTATGTTTGTGCTTTTTCCTCTAGATGGGCGACACATCTAATATTAGCCACCCCCCTGATGGGGGTGGGCAAACCCCTCCTTTTCTGGATCTTTAAAGCTGGTGAAAAGAGAGTGTTGTGAAAGTATTTTAGTATATAGGTTTGTGTTATGTATTTAAGAGCGCTATTGAGCAGTAAGAGGTGCTGTCAGTTGGGCTTTTCACAGATTTGGTAATTAGGGCTATCTGAGCCTCGCATATCTTGAGAATGAGGCTTGTGTCCTACGTGAAGGAATTAAACAGTGCAATCAGGTGGCCCTGTAAATGGAATTTGAATAATCTGTAAAATTCTAACGCCAGGCATTCTGGTCCAGGCATGGAGCAGAGAGCCCCACACATTTCGGTTGAATCAATGAGTACTGCCAGTAATTCCCATTTCCCCACAGAAGAGTGTGATAGGAGCCCAATCACAGGATTTAATGTAATTATGGATGCCAGAGGCATTTTATGGACCGTGAGTCTAGCATATCTGATAGAATGAATGGAAGGTTTTGTTTTTTTCCTCATATTCACTAATTGCCCACCTGTTGGTTCCCATTTTAAGACTAGTAATGTGTAATTTAGCCCTATGTTCTTTGAGCTTACAAGCAAGTATGGTACCAATAATTTTTTTTGAATCACTGCTTTGGCTCATGCAGTGAGCAGTCCAAGCAGTTTGTCCGAAATGCCAGAGCTGGTCTTGCAAGATGGCCAGTTTCTGCTGGTTACGCCTCAAGGGGTTTGTCTATTTGCTCTAAGGCTTGAATTTAAATGGTAGGTGCCATTTAAGAAGTTTAGCTTCCTTTGCCCTAGCTATTGCTATGGTGATAATGGTGCCCCTGACGGTAGCCTTAAACCGATCCCATAGAATATGTGATGAGGTTTTAGGAATGGAGTTCAGAGAAAAGTGTTCCTTGATTGTGTCTTGCATGTTTGCCCGATGTATGTGATGTGTGAGAATTTGTGGTTTTAGCCACAATCTAAGGGGTCCCCGTGACTGTTATGTCCCCGCCCTCCGAGATAGCTGAACACGGGCATGGTCAGAGATAGATATATTGGACATACTGGTCGTAAAGAGGAAGTGAATGAGGAGGAGATAGTCTATGCAAAAGTATGTAACATGGACGTGTGAGTACTTTGAGAAATACCCGAGTTCAGGGTGTTAATAACCCCAAACTACTCCCAGTTCAGCTATTTCCTTTTTAAGGAAGGTCGGCATGGCCCCTGTCCCTTGATAAGAGTCTGCCTATCTGTATATAAGGGAGTCCAAGAAAAGATGTAAGTTGCCTCCCAAAATTATATACCCTTAGATATCTCATAGTTATTTTTTTTATTTTTTTTCAAGGGATCTGATGTGGGCACCCTGAGCTGGATTTGAGGCATAAAGGTTTAGCATAGCAAGAGACAAACTGCCTTTTTGTATTTTAAGCATGACGAACTTACCCTACCTGTCTCTGTTTTAATAGGGCTTTTTGGGCATAAATGTGCTTTACACCGGGTAGCAACTCCAGCTGTTCGTGTGGTGGAAGAGGCCCAATATTGTGGCGGATATGTAGGGTTCTGCATGCATGCCTGGACTGATTTAAGTAGGTGGATTTCCTGAAGGAAAATAATGTCTTGGTCATGGTGTAGTAGATCTCTCCAAATCTGTTGACATTTGTTGGGAGAATTAAGCCATCTTACATTGAGGCTTAAGAGTTTTTAATAGAATAGGAGTCCCCCATTAGGAGAGGAGAATAGAAACCTGATGCAGGTAATGCCACATGGAACATCCAGCCTCAGACTTTCCAAGTCCCAGTAGGCTTTTCCCTGCCAGGGCAGCCAACACCAGCCCATCAAAAATGAGAAAAAAGTAGGCCAAACTAACATCCCCATCCATTAGAGGTGAGAAAATCTTGTCAATGTCCAATCAGAGGTGCACCTATCAAGGAATAAGCATACACAATGAACTTGTGGTTGCATGCTGATGCTGCTGTACGGAGAGAGGGGAGGTAAAAGACAGCATCAGAAAAATCCATTGCAAGAGTAGGAGAGTATTCAACACTGGCCCCTCTCTCCCAACCATCACAACAACCCCTCCTGAGGCCTGTGGTGATCCTATACACTTATTGGTCAACAGTTGATAATTCTTCCATCTGGGCAGTTTTCAGCTGTGCATCTTCCTCTTTTCATATTCTGCAGGTGGATGATTATGACTGCTTTGGCATCTTCAAAAGTTTCGCCCAGGATCACCGAAATCTTGCGTGCCGTTGTACAACCTGCCATTCTGGGTACTCTGGCCTCTGCCAGGGGAGGAGTCCTCGCCCTCTTCTCAGTCCCAGAAGGGTTTTGGCCTATGCAAGAGTGTTTTAAAGCATTGCTTACCAATCCTGTGAAAGGTTAAGGTAAAAGGGTGACCAAATTGGTATTTGATACGGATTCTTAAAAAAAAAAAAAAAATAAAGAAGAAAAAAAAGTCTGATACTGGGCAGAAGTCTGCATTTCTTTAGAGTAATGGGTGACAAGTCTTTGAATATCTTAATAGTGTAGCCTGCGAAAAGAAGGTCTGCTTTCCTAATGGACACTTTCATAATGAATTATTTGTCACAGAAGAGTGCACCCAATGTTTTGAATATTGGAAATTCAAGTAGGGAGATATTCTGACTTCAGAGTTTTTCAAACTAATTACTACATTTTAGTAGGTGCAATAGATAGGAAAAACAATAGTCACAAATGGCTTTATGTGCAGCCAATCTTAAATTGGATTCTAGGAGAGATAGTCAGCATAGGTTGCGTTATATGGAGGTGATATGTTTGAAATTCTTCACTGGAGGAACCCAGCTGTTGGTATACAACAGCTTTAAGCAGCGCAACTGACATTAGGTAAGCCTCATCAAGTATTGAAATGACCAGAGAATAAATTGCAGTTTTCAGATACTTTGGAGAGATCAAGTCCCACGTTTTGTTTATGGGTTGTAGATAGAAGGTTACTGTTTCCCCCTCTGTGTATGTGGGTTGTGAGAATACGTTTTGAATGTAGAAGAAATCCAAGGTACCTAGCTGGTGGGATTCGGTTAGTACAGAATAGAAGCCTCTAGCTCTTTGGGGTGCTTAGTTGAAGATAAGCGAATGAATTCAGTTGTCTCTGGATTGAAAACTGGACAGTTCTTTTCACATCCACATTTGAGGTTTGGATAAGCAGTTTCTTTCTGTGACACTGTAATTTATTGTCAAGGTTGCTGGGCCTTGAGTGTCGTCAGCATATTAATGCAGGTTTATACTCCAGTTTTCGAGGATCAAATTGAATGGGTCTCTATAGAGATTGAAAAGTGATGGTTATTGAACCTATGGGCAGATAGATGTTGTTTTGGCTGTGGTGGAAATGTGCTTGCTAATTATCATTTAATTGGAAATAGCTATGGACCTTGTCTGAAACTCAATTCAGTCGTCAAGTTTATACAGTAGACTTTTGTGAGTTTTATGGCAAACACTGCCAAATGTTCAATACAACAATTAAACATGAATTTACTTTGTCTAGAAGGTGTTGTACATTGTCCGGAATTTAATGGGTTGAAGTTTCAGGGCTGAAGCCATCTCTGAATTCCGATTGATAGCCAGTCGATGTTCATTTTCAATTACATCATTTAGCAGGATAAAAGCTGTTTTTCTCTATTGATTCCTTGAATCGGGAAAGGTTGGATACTGGTCGTTAATTTTCTGCTGGCATAGGATCAACGTTTGACTTTTTAATAATAGTTGTGATTTGGCTGGTCTGCCAAGTAACCAAAGGATTGATCATGTCACACTGTCTAGGAGTATGTGAAAGTTAGGCTTAATTATGTATGCTGGAAAAGGGGATCTGGAGTAATTTGTAGATGTTAAGGGGGTTTTAGAGACCTAGCTGGTTCCTCCTTCTTCGAGACTTGGAATTAGGAGCTCCATAAGTAAGATACTTTTATAGGAGGAAAGTTGTTAGACCAGTTTCGTCTGGCTTGTCTTTTTTATAAGTTATTTCTTTTCTGGGTGGTGGTTTAGGAATTATTTGTGTTTATAATTGCTAGCGGATGTAGGGATGTCTTCAAGTGGGATGTGGACAGTGGGGGTGGCTTCATTTCAACTACATATACTTCTATATCGATTTGAACTTAATTCTCTCTTCACAAAGGAATGTAAGGCTCATTTTCACCCTATTTAAATCCGATCTTTCATTTTCCACTTCGAAACTGATCTAAGATTAATACTGTTGCTGCTCAAGACGATTTCTTGCTGCTTTTAATTTTTGTATAAAGCTACTGTACTTTTGTGATACAAGGTTCGGGGATCATTGTACTACGCCGGCTGTTGTCTAGTACTTTTACTGAGAGTCTTCTGAATTATAGCCATTCATAAGATACATGGATCACATCAGTGGGTACAATTTGACTTATTCTTTCGTACTGTTTTGCCATTTTGTTACTATACATACTGTACTGAGTGAAATATTTTAATGCAGTTGCATACATTTCACGCTTTGTCTGGGCAGTTAAGCTTGGAGTAGGTAGCTTATGTCTTGCATTTCGCACAGTGGCGCAGCAGTGATCGCTCTAGGCCACAGTTTCCCAAACTGTGGGTTGTAACCTGGTAGTTCACAAGCCAATTTTTGGTTGGTTGCAAACTTTCAGGCACCAAATAAAGATGCCTTTAAATCCTCTATTTATTTTGTCATGTTTGCTGTTATTCGAAGCAGGTAAAATAACAGTCTACGTCTTTAGACAAATTGGTGCTTATTTATTAACATGGGGATTGATGTTTACAAACTCCTCTCCTTTATAGTCCGAGAAAGAAAAGTAAAGTGAACTATGTGACAGTTTTGCTGAGGTACAGGGAGTGTTGAAGAAAAGACTGAAGGATGTCCTTTTTTTTTTTTTTTTTTTTTTTTTTTTTAAATCCACAACAAATGTAAATGAACTGCACACATTCAGCAGTTAGGAAAGCAAAAATGTAGCACGTTTGTTTTGTAATTAATTGTGATCAAAATAAAGGTTTTAATAGGAACTGAACAAACTAAGACACTTTACTTAGCACAAAATGATAAATATTCACTAAAACACGATTTCCACACATTGTCAATTGTATGCTATATAGATTTATCAATAAATGGCATGTCCCTACAAATGTAGTAGTTATTTTAGATTAAAATGTGCTGTCTCTAAATGACAGTGTGCTACCACACGATGCTTTAGTTACATTTAAAAATCGCCCGCCTCATGTTCATAGAAGCTAGGTGGGTCGTGAAAGTTTACTTTGATAAGCACTGCTCAAGGCAATCGTGTTAATCCCACACTCGGTATTTGTGTTAACTAACTGATGAATGGTGACATGTCTAACTGGAGGACAGTTACTAAACCCAGCAAATGGAGATGTTCATGCGTTTTCCTCTTAATGCACTGATTTTTCTGTGCCTGCCTTGTTTCAGCTGACTGTAAACCCTCTGAAGTTCGGGAGTTCACAGCGGAGTACCTGGAGAAGGTTCTAGAACCGTCAGGGTGGCAGGCGATCTGGCGCACTGATGTCTTCGAGGTGCTCGTGGAGGTAAAGACCGTTTTGTGGAGACATTTGCTCTCTGTTTTACAACTTGCTGCTCTCTAGCCGACTTCCGTATTCATAGTTTTACTTCGTGAGCGGATTGAAGCCTGCGTTGAGAGTTAATTGACTGGTGGCTTAAGTATTGTCACACAAAGAAGGCATTAAGGATTCACTTGCTGAGGGTTAGGCTGCAGGCTCATTTCCATGACAGGTTGCTGGATTTGAAGCTCCAAAATATAATTGCATTAGGATTATGTAAATTAGCACCTATCGTAACTGTAAGTAAAACATATTACGCTCCAACATCGTGGATGGCCTAGGGCTAATTTGTTTGCATCGTAATTTTGCACCTAGCAATTTGCTGAGCCTCTGTTTTGCGTGCAGCACTAAATCCTGTTTTTTAATTTCAAGATCGCAATTCGTCGTTTCGGAGTGTACAGAAATCAAATTGTTGTATTGGGAGACATTGATTTGCATTAATGTGTACTGATTAATTGCGAATGTTTATGCCCAAAAATGTACGTTGTTATTTTACAAGTTCAGTTAGCTTTGTTTTGAAACTGGATAGTCCATGTTTGGCTTACAAGAGCACCCAGAAAAGTGAGTGCTTTTCCCCATCATTTCTTACTCCAGACTTGAGCGCACCCCGTCCTTGCGCAGCTCCTTAACAGTGACATGCCCAGTACCCTGCGCGTGCGGTTGGCCTCCTCTAACTCTGAGCCAGTCCGATGAAACAACACCACTCAACAAACATTTGCAATGCAATGGGCCTCACATTTGCTCAAATTAGAACTATTAGCGTTGTAATTTCCTAAAGGGATGCCACACAGACTGAAAATAAAAAGTAAAACAGTTGACCTAAGCAAGCCCATTCAAAGCGCCACAGCTGCCATGAGCACGAAGGAGATGCACAAAAGGGAAAAAAAGTTAGCTCGCAGTCAAACGTATCGGCAAAAATGCAGTTGTCCATGTAACGGGGTGGATGGCCAAGGCGGTAACAAAACCACCCCAAGGAAGGACAAACAAAGTATTTACCAATGATGATAAAGGATTTTTGAAAGGCAAGCCCATGAACGAGTGAGTGATGGGCCTGAGGGGGGCATGGTTAAAAGCCCAGATACATACCAACAGGTGGGAAAGGCAGCGCTTGCGTGCTGCTACGCTCGACCTAAAAAAGGGGCTTATCCATGTCAGCCTTGTTTGAAGAGCGCCTAACATAGTCTGCACCCTTGTATAGTCCTTTCTTTTAGGAATATATACGCCTGCATATAACAAAACAGTTCTTTCTTCATGCCGTTTCTACTATTGTCCTCTTTGGTAGAATCCTGTATATGTAGAACTACAATTCAGTACCTTCATCTCTGTAATGGTAACATATGGCCCGTTTCAGATTGCAGATTGCTACCTGCACACACAGACCACCTTGTATTCAGAGCTGTATTTCCCTGTACAAATCATTGTCCGCTGTAGTGAATCAATCAAGGCAGGAACACATTAACTACCACAATACATCGACTGAGTGAAATATCGGGGCCAAAAATAGAGAATACAGTGAGCAGTCCGACATTCCTACTTGTACTGCACTCTGCAGACATACAGTTTTCCTGGAATGAAGCACAAGCTGCACGCTCTCGCGTTGTTTCAGCTGAGCTACCAAGGTTTTCCCCAATCTTTGTTTATCCAGTAAAAACCACAGCTGATCCGGGTTAGCATAGTGCAGAAGCTGATCTCCATCCCTTGACTATGCTGTTTGCAGCACTCACTGACCCATTATACTTGCTACACTCACTACTTCTTTAATGAATGTATGGCCTAAGCGGTTCCATTCAACAAGCCAAATCTACCTTGATGGATGTATGATTTAGTTAGAAACAAGATATGTTTTGCTCTTTCACGAATCTATTGGTCTACTGCAAATATTTTAAAGGTCTCTGCTGTTACCGAAAATACCTTACAAATGTAAGTTTTTCGTTCGTAAACCAATCTGATGTAGGGGAATAAAAACAGAAAATCATGAAGCTCACATTTGGTTGAATTTGTTTATGCCTGTATATCTCCTTAGATGGATGTGGGTGGTCTCATAAACTTTAGCTACATCAAAATTAATAGATTGGAAATGTAGCCAGCCAGTTGATCGAATGGCATGTTCGCTGTGAGGTCTGTAGTGAGGTTAAGCTGACACTTAAGTTGAAGGCAGTACAGCTTTGCAATCGCGTGCTCCTTTTCCTGTAAGCAATTGCACAAAATGGAAACTAGCGTTTAAGCACGGAAGGGGCATGTGTTACTGTTGATACTGGAGTTAAAGCATTCTGAGCTTTGATTGGCTGGCTAGGAGTTCGAATGCGTCTGTGGCCTACCTTCTTCCAAAACATGCTCACTACCGGCTTTGCCATTTGTACCGTAGTCCGTGTCTTGCTATTTGAGTCTCAGTCTGACAGTTTTCTCTTTTCAGGTGATTGATGTTGAATATTCAACTCTGAAAGCTGTTGTGCAACTCAGCGAACCTTTCATGTGTGAATCTCCTGTCAATACCTTCACCATGGAGTGCATGAAGGAACTGCTGGAAGCTAAAGAATGTGTACCCCTGCAGGAGCTTTTTGTTGTATTTGATGAATCCGGAGAATTTGACCAAACTGCTCTTGCTATCGAGCACATCCGGTAAAAAAAAAATCAAAACTTACCAAATGTCTGTACTGCTATTGTGAATTCTAAAGCACAGCTTTTCTTTTCAAATCCTACATACTTGTTATTATACATTGTTGTTCACTGTATCACTCGTTACTTGTGAAATTCAAAATGGCTGGAACCCCCCACCCTTTTACTACAAAGACAAAGGTACAGCATATTTTCTGTGTGCTAAAACGCGTGACCTCTGGAATCCGTGTGTGATCCTTGAGGTAAAAGGTATGATCTGTCTTGTTAACAAGTTTTTGGTTACTTCTGAGCCATGTTATGGATACGTTCCCCTTGGGTCGGCATTCGTGTTTGTTATTTATTATAGGCGGGCTTGGTGGTGTGAACACTCTACCACTCATTAACTATCTGCTGCATTGTATCATTCTTAAACAACTTTGCCAATAAGGTGGGGGTGTGTATGTGTGTATATATGTGTGTATATATGTGTGTGTGTGTGTGTGTGTGTGTGTGTGTGGAGTTAGAATAGTAAATACACACTTCTTTACGGTCAGTGGCCGGTCCTCCTAATTATTATAGGTATGTCATGTTGTGTATATGTGTATATGTATGTGTGTGTGTGTGTGTATATATATATATATATGTGCATGTATATATATATATTTATATAACCTAGTGACTGTCCCCACAAGGTAGTTATAGTTAGGACCATGTATCCATAGAAAATGTTTTTTTTTTTTTTTTTAACTTGCTTATATCTTTGGCATTGTTTGAATCTTCACAAAAGTGTGTTGATGATTCTTGTTGCGCGCAAAGTTTTGGGGTGATCCATTAAGCATGGGCCAAGGGGAAAAAAAGGGGGTGGTGTAAAAAAGGTGCACTCCCCATGTTAATTTCCATAGGACCTTTAGACACAACTACAGCCCAGACTGCTGACTGGAATTACACCAATTTTTGCAGAAAACTAGCTTTTGGTACGTAGTTTGTGCTTTTGCTTATTTGGTGTAAATCTGCCCAGTAGTTTTGAAAATATTAAAGGGAAAATTCAATTTGTAAATCTCTGGCCGTGTATAAATAGCGAATATTTGTGAATTTTCACAAATGGGTGCGCAAATAGAAGCGCTGTATTTGGCTAGCCAAAACCTGACTAGAAAGTTGCGGCTGCCATTTTATGTTATCAAAGAGGGTCTCTGGGCTGAAAATAGAAATAAGGGGTCAGGGTGAAGGTACCCTCATCCCAGGGTGTGATATAGGGATGTTTTAGGGTCATATTATGGGTTTAAAATGATTTTCCTCTACCATGCACGAAATCCTCAAATATTCGAGGATATGAAAAAAAAAAAAAAAATCTGACTCATACAAACACTAATTCATTTACTCATACATGCACTCACTCATGTAACCACTCACGCATCCATCAGACCCACTCATAGTCACTCACCCACTTTCAGACACTCCCACTCACAGATCCACTGACAGACAGGCCCTTTGGCCAACCTCCGCTGGCCATGTCCAAAGACTGTGCGAATTAACATATGGTAATTAAAATTGCTTTGTTTAAAAACAAAAAACATAGAAATTCACTGAAAAAACGAAAGTTTACAGGGATGTTATAGTTAGGTTCTGAATTTACTTGTACAAAACAACAAACTGCTGAATTTCTGTGATTTCAAGTAGCTGTAACTTGCACCCTAAGGTAACTATAACTCACGCCTTCACCATGCACAGCAAATGACTCCACATGTTGCATCTTTGATGACATCCTCTATGTTATCTTTGATATTATCACTGCAATATTTGCAATAAAGTTATTGATAAGAAAACTGTGCATGGAAAGGGCGCGATTCATTTTGTAAACCTTTGTGAAGATTGATCAACCAGCGCGAAAGATAGACAAGTGAAAAAAACACTTTCTATGGAAACATGGTCCTAACTATAACTACCTAGTGGTAACCGCCACTAAGATAGATAGAGATAGATATATATATATATATATATATATCTATCTATCTATCTATCTAAGAACAAACAGTTGCAAGCAACTTCACCACCGCACTCCAGGAGGAAGTTATTTATTTTTATTGCAATGAAGATTAAATCACCATCCTTCACCACCAAAGTGTTTCGACCTACTGGTCTTGATCACAGTAAATTAGTCCTATCTCCATGTCCCCTATTTATAGTCTCTCTCCTATGAACCCTATTAGTGCATTATGGGACATGTAGTCTATTAACAATAAAATCCATGTTGTACAGCTCCCCACCACCACAAAACCTGCCCAACGCTACACAGATTGTCTAATTTAGTATGTCCAAAGAATATCACTATTCACAACAATCATTATGTCCATTTCTATTCTGTTGGGACTATTAACCTAACTTAATGCAGTTACCTCTGTGATTCCTATATATACCTGATAATAGATTGGTGCATTTATCTATTATTGTTTTCATACTTTATCATATACATCCTAAATTTACCTCATTTTCTCCTTGATATTTATCTATAAATGTCCTCTCCACAGGTAATCTTATCTAATGACTGTTAGCAAGAGCGTTATATATCCTCAACCTACAGATGATAATGCAGTTCTTCATTCCCATTCAGACCCCTCGGGCTTTTAGTTTTGAGCTCTATTATGAACCGTGACTCCAAACGTCTCAGTTGTAACTCTCTATCTCCTCCCCTTTCATTGCTATCTACACTCGCAATACCAAAAAATCTCATGTTTGTCCATTTAGCTCCATCAGGAGTCATAAGGTGTTTTGCAATAGCATAGGTTGTATCCTTATTTTGCACAGCTCTGTGTTCCAAAATGCGTTTTTTTTAAATGACACATTGTACAGCCCACATAACGCTGACCACATGTGCATTGAATCACATATACCACATAGTTGGAATTACATGTGATCTTTTTGTTGATAATCATCTTGTTACCACCAGTCTCCTCAAATTCCTTCACGTTCATCCCAATGCAGCAGCATGAAAGAGCGCGCCAGAAGCAGGACCAGTTTTTATATATATATATATACACACACACACAAATATGTGTGTTCTCTGGGGGGGAAAAAAAAAAAAAGGTTACAGGGACTTTATAGTTGGGTTTAGATTTTGCACACCCAAAACCATAGGAATTCAGCAGTCCTAGTTATCTCAAGTATCTATAACTCGTGCCCTAAACTCACGCCCCCACTAAGAATAGTTTTCTCTTCAATAATTTCACTGCAAATGTTGTGGTGATATTATCAATGTCATAGAAGATGTCATAAGTGATGTAATATGCGGGGTAATTCGGGCATGGCGAGGGCACAAGTTATAGGTACCTTGGGCCACGAGTTATAGTTATTGAGATAACTATAACTGCTGAATTTCTATGGTTTTGTGTGTGTGAAATCTGAAATTAACTAAAAGGTCGATTTAGCCTTTATTTTTTTTCAGTTAAGTGCTAAGGTTTTTTTTTTTTTTTTAATGCGATTTCCTAACAACGTCCTTGTAACGTGGGTGTGTGACTATGAGTATGTGGTGCATGTGTGACTGGCTCTGTGCGTCTGTGAATGGGTTTTGGAGTTGCTGTCTGGGTGTGTGAGTGGTTTTGTGGGTCTGAGAGTGGGTGTGTGAGAAGATGAGTGGGTGTATGTGACCTCTTCCATCAGTCCCATAGGGGTCAGGGTACATCTGTCCTGACCTCCTCCTATCACTTTAGAATTTTTATTTTCCCTGCTGGTAACTGTGTGCCAAAGAACAAAATGGCAGATGCACCTTTCCTCTCAGGTTGCGGCCAGCCAATCATGGCATTGCTGTTGGTGCATGGATCCACCTCTCTAGATATGTATAAATCTTTTTACTTTGGTTCAGGCTGTAGTCATGTATAAAATTTCTATGGGAAATTGCAGGGGGGGGACACGGAAGTGATTGGTAAACTAGGTAAGAAAATTTTGTGAAGATTCGTCAAACAACATCAAAGGTATTAGCAAAACAAAAAGCTTTTTTCCCTATGGAAACTAGGACAAACATTTGAGACGCCATAACAGGTCAGATGTTTTTGGTGATATGCACCTTATTTGTGGTTGTTTTGAAATAAACTGAATTTTCATCTGTTGCTATGTAAGAGGTGTGCCTCTCTTCGTTGGGATAGAGAGAAGTGCTGTTGGAAAACGTATATATACTGCCACTAGGTAGTTATAGGTAGGATTTCATTTCTGTGTTAAGTGTTTTTTTACTTGCCTATATCTTTGGCACCGCTTGACAAATCTTCACAAAACTTTCCCAAAAAATTGCCAGTTCTGTCAGCTGCTGCCTGGAAAGTTTTTGGATTATCCGTCTGAGGGGGGTGGTTGGGGTCTCCAAACACGTTTTCCCCATTCATTTTTCCATAGGGATTTTGAACAGTGATAGCACATAAACTACTGAATGGATTTACACCAAATTTGGCAGGCAGGAAGGTAGGTCCTGGTCCAGAAAGACTGCGTTTTTTCATTTTGGTGTAATTCCGTTCAGTAGTTTTTGAGAAATTAAGGGGAAAACAAATTTTGTATATCTAGGGATGTGAAGGATTCGCGACCCCTGCCGATCTCGTGCTGAGATCTGATTGGCTGATAACACTTCAACAACAGAAGCTGTTGTCAGCCATCTTGGGACTCTGCTTCAGCCACCACCTCCCCGGGGCTTTTTTTATTTTTTATTTTATTTTTTTAAATATACCCCCCTCCCCCCCATAGCCCTGGGGACCACGGCCTCCCTGGGGCAATTATTTAAAGCGTGGGGAGCCCTGTTCCCCATGCCTCTGGGGGACCACCATCTCCCTGAGGCAATCATTTAACTAAAGCGGGGGCCCTGTGGCTCCTCGCTGCCCAGGGGACCACCACCCCCCCGGGGCAAATGATTTAGAAAAAAATAAAGGGAGTCCCTATGGGACCCCCGGGGCTGAGATCTACTTGGAGGGGGACCGCACGACCCCCCTCGTGGAGCCTCTGATGGCCCTGGGGACTGCCACCCCCATGGCTGGCTCCTACTATGTCCCGGGGGTGCCCACAACGGAGACATAAGTGTTTGCTGTGGCTTGGCTGCAGCCAAGCCACAGCACACACTTCGGGTTTTGACCGTGGGAGAGCTCTTTAGGGCTCCACCCGTAGTCCCTACATTTGAATATATCTTTTTTCACTTCAAAGCCCACAAAGGGCTAAAATAAATATTTGTAAAAAATAGAACACTCCCGTAGCGATGTGAAGGTCTCAGACCTTCACACTGACCTATGGGGATTCGAGTCCAGCTGGACTTTATCTCACTTTTTCTCTATCTTTCAATCAGTTTCTCACACACCCACTTAGACACTTACGCACCCACTCATAGACCCACTCAGACACTCACGCACCCAACTCACAGACCAACTGACACCCTCGTGCAGCCACTCAGAGGCCCCCGCACAGACTGACGCACCCACTAAAACACTGATGTACGCACTCACACCCAGACAATCTGACAGCCAGTCTCACCCCCAGATACACTCTCTCACATTTATTCTCACACTCAGAGAAGGCGCGGCTAACTCCTGCCGCAAAAGGGCTGGGCACACCATGGGTTTGCATGGTTGGGGAGTGTTGGGCACAGGCCAGTTCTTGCGGGCAGCCTCCTCTACGCATGGGTGAAGGATGTGCATGATTGGGTGCTTATGGGCGGGGGGGCGATCTTGGCCTCGGCCCTTTGTCGAACCGCCGCCACGCATGGCCAAAGGCCGTGCACTGTGGTGGTTGAATGGGTGGTGTAATATGTGAGGTCATAAGCAGTGCATTATGGGAGCGCCAGTTTTATAGTTAGCTGAACTACCTATAACTGCTGAATTTCTACGGTTTTGTACAAGTAAGTTTTTTTTTTTTTTTTTTTTTTTAACACACACACACAGTGCCAAAGCTTTATTCCTGTTGGAAATTAGGCATTTGTTTTATATTAAACAGGGCTGCAACCAGTCATCCTCATCCTAACACATTTGAGCTCTGTATAGCCGTGTTCACAGGTGCGAGTTTTGTAATCTGTAACCAGCCAGTGCTTCTTTAAAGTCATCTCATCACGTGACTTCAATTAATCCTTCAAGTCCCAAAACGCACCAGAGTTGCATCTTAAATTGTTTACTGAACATCAGTATCATAATGCTTAAATACCGACAGTTTTCCAATGTTCATACAAATATTATAGTTCCAGTGCATTAATCTCTTAATACTCAGAGCCACGTGCAAATCATTAATTTTGTCTTAGGTGCCAAATAACAATTGCAAGCCTCAGTACGTAAATTCCTGGTTAAATCCAGTGTTTGATACTTACAGTGAGCAAGTCATGCACCCTTTCATTCATTTATATACAATAAATGCCTCATTTGCAACAGGAATAAAGCTTTGGCACTTCGTTTTTTGCTCTGCATTTATAGAACCAGGTACTCCATTCCCGTTGCTGAATTTGCCCTGCAGGGTTAGGGGCTATATGTATGTTTGTATATATGGTATATATGTATGTATGTATATTTGTATGTATATATGTATGTGTTTATGTGTGTATATATATATATATATGTCTCTGAACTGGGCTGGAGGTTGTGGAAAAAAGTTGAGTTTTGGTTGTATAAATCAATTTAATTCATGATGATTTTCATTTTTGACACCAAAACTTTTTTTTCCTTTTTAGGTTTTTCTATCAGAACATATGGAGAAACTGGGATGATGAGGACGAAGATGACTTTGACTATTTTGTGAGATGTGTCGAGCCTCGACTGAGAATGTAAGAACAACATTTGTTCAAGGATCTATTGGAATAATTGTAATTGAGTCTAGTGACCAATTTCTGCCCATTTGTCAGCTTAGGCTCGATTCTACTAGTTGCCGGCATTACTGATGTTTTCACATGGATTTTATTCAGATCCTTGCGCACGTTAATAATACTTTGCCAAAAGTTGTAGTGGAGGCAGAATGGAATATGGAATGTAACACACGTCCCCAGCACAGCATGAAGTTTCAGATGATAAAAGATTCTAAATTGCTGAAGGGAGCCGTTATAGGGTGTAGATGGCAGCTTTCTTAATTAGATTTATTTCTTTCCTTGTTTGAGTTGCTTCTGGGACATGCCTGGCTTCTGTCGGATGCCCTGCTTTAGGAGCTGCATTTTGAAATTGGGCAATTCTAGATCCCTCAAAACTCCTTTGTATACTATGTATAATTGGGCCTTTATTGCCTATTTGTTTTTCCTGTTTTGTGGTGGTGTTCGCAACATTCGCTGCAATAAATTCAGCAGTTGAGAATTCACACTAGATGAATCAGTTGGCAGATGGACTCCTTGCCAGAGTCCACGTTTTCTCACAGTTCAATCTCAGGTAACAGCAGGCAAGGGCTCACTCTTCCTCACAGGTTGCTCTAGGCTGGGGAAGGGTGGGGCAGGGTCAGGACAGAAGAGAGAAAGGGGTGGAAGGAAGGCCCATGACCGCATGAGGTTCAAACAGGTGGGGTTGGCCACCTGGAGGGAGTGGAACAAACCGAGTACATGGAACTCTAACTGTTAGAAATGAGATTTCTGTCTGATAGTCAGTTTGCACTCTGTCCTAGCAGGGAATCTCACTCTAGTCAGGGTAAGGGAGTTACACTCCTAAGACAACCCCTGCTCACCCTCTTGGCAGTTTGGCACAAGCAATCAGGCTTATCTCAAAGACAATGTGTAAAGTATTTGTCCCAACACACACAGTAATAGAGTGAAACCACTACAAAATGGACACACCAGTTCAGAAAAATAGCAAATATTTATCTAAATCAAACAAGACCAAAACTACAAAAATCTAACTTACACAAGTCAAGTTATGAGTTTTTAAAGAAGAGTCTGACTCCATTGAAAACAATGCGTTGCTGTTAGACAAAGTACCTGTTTTGTGTCAAAAAATAAAGCCGCTGGGTTGAGCGTGCGTTGGAAAAGTCAGTGATGTGTCGATTCCTTACTTGCAAGTGAGGCCGTGTGTTGTTTCTTCTCCGGTCGGGTAGGCGATGCGTTGTTTTTTCTCTCCTGCAAGAGAGCGATCTGTCAATTTCTGGACAGGCACCTTGGATCCGAGCAGGCTCACTTTGATTTTGATGCCCAACGATGTTCTGTGTGCGAAATCCGGTTGCACGAGGATGAGAATCCACGCTTTGTGTGGTTTACATCGATTTCAGGAGCCGCAAGCGGGTGTTGCATCGTTTCTCCAGCCAGGATGCAGGTGATGCATTGATTTCCCAGCTCCGTTGCAGGTGGTGCATTGAAGTTTTCCTTTCCTGTGCTTGGATTTCCACCAGCTTCACCTTTCAAGAGCCCAGGGACTGGATAGGGTAGCACTTGGCAGGGTAGGAGTCACAGCAGAGAGTCCAGGTGCTGGGAGAGGAAGTCTTTGATGTCCCTGAGTCTTCAAAACGGGAGGCAAGCTCAGTGCAAGCCCTTCGAGACACTACGTAAGCAGGAATATACCCCAAAGTCCATCCTTTGTCCTCTTTCAGGCAAATGCAGCATCTGCTGGCCAAACCAGCAAAGCACAGTCACAGGCAAAAGGGGCAGTACTCCTCCTCCAGCTCTTGTCCTTGGCAGAGTTTCCTCTTGGTTCCAGAAATAATCTTAAAATCTGGTGTTTTGCGTCCACTACTTATACCCCTTTCTGCCTTTTGAAGTAGGCAAACTTCAAAGGAAAATCTGTTGTTCACAAGAGTCTGTCTTGCCCAGGCCTAGCTCCAGACTCACACCAGGGGGTTGGAGACTGCATTGTGTGAGAGCAGGCACACCCCATTCAGGTGTGTCATCTCCTCCCCCCACTCTAGCCCAGATGACCCATCAGGATATGCAGGCTACACCTCCACTCACTTTGTGTCACTGACAAGTGGAGATTCCAAAGTAGCCCAACTGTCAGTCTGTCCCAGACATGGAAGATGCATATGGGCAGAGAGACAAAATGGTTAAAGCAAAAAAAATGCTCACTTTCACAAAGTGGTATTTTTAAACTGACAATCTTAAAACCAACTTTACCTAAAGGTGTATTTTTAAATGGTGAGTTCAGAGACCCCAAGCTCCATAGCTCCATCTGCTCCCAAACCCTGTATTGGTTCTGGAGGGGCAGTACTAGTGCTTGGGCCATTTTCGTTTTCCACATATGGTGGTGGACGGTCATTTAGTAATTGCAGAATGAACTCCTCATCGTCTGATTCGTCTGACCTTTTCGAGTTTCTATTGTTTTCTCTATCTCTGGACTGACTCCTGTTTGTTTTATGGGTAGCTTTCTTTCCTTCCATCTCTTCTTCGGCAGTAATTGCTGGAAACAATTTAATTCCCTGCAACATATCTGATCTCCAAACTTTTTGGGTGCTATCCCATCTAGCATCCGCTAGTGTCTTTTCTACTTTTCTCACTCTTGTCTCAAATTTCTTTTGTAGTTGCCTTCTAGCCATTTGTTCCCAAATTGCTAATGCTTCAAACTGTGCTGGTCTTGGAGGTATTTTCATGTCATATAGCGCAAATCTTAAATTCTCCAAGATTCTTAGGTTAAACGTCCCATGGATGGGAAACGCTACACTTCCATGCTTTTCTGTTAATTTACACCATTGTTTTAACCAAAGACCTGGTGCGACACCCTTTTCTTCAATTACGATGTAAGCTGGTGTACCCTCAGGTGGTGTTTCTTCTCCTACATTTGCTTTAATATATACATCTCCCCTCAAGGCATTCTTCAATGCTTTGAAAAATTTCATCTTTCCATCTTTTATTGTCTCAAAAATTGTAATCAATAAGTGACTTTCATTCCCGGAATACTCTTCGCTTGCCTTTCCCCACCAATTGCGCTTCACGGACTGCGTCCAATCCGTACGCGACCCTTCTCACCAACCTATCCCAGCGCGGCTCCTAGTGACGTCACACTCACACACTGCGGCTGACAAAGTCTTGCGGCTTGTCCTCCTTCATTTAACTTCACTCAAATCTAATTTCTGCAATATATCGCAAGCACTAATCAAAAAGAAGAAAACAAATCTGTCGGTTTACTACAGGAAGGGTAATACAATCGCTTCAGAAACCTTAGGGATTTTTCACTAGCCTCAGCAGTTATTCCATCTTTCTCGGTTTCCCACTTTCGCAAGCAAAATTTGACCTGCAAACTTTACTCTCAACTGATCAATGAACTATTCTAGTGCACCTTAGAATTCGTCAAATCTCAAAGTCGAAAATGTTCTTTTATTCCTCAACATTCGTACTGACTTGTTGACCACGCCCGATCAACCTATTAAACCGAACAAATTACAACATCAATCAAGTGTCTCATACACTTTTCAACATACTCCGGAGTCTCTTGACCTCGCAGGGCCCATCTCAACATCAACAACCACGTGGACAATTTTCCTGCACAAAGCGCTACACTCATATAAAGTTCGAAGACTCTCACACTTTGGAGTATCACTCCTCTAAAATTTTGATTGGAGTAAAAAAATCCTCACAAACTTCACAATTCATCTGCGGCATAAGCTGTGCAAGCGCAAAACCCTAACTTCACTCATACCGTCACTAGAAACGCCGAAAATATTCTCACACCTCCATTTCCTCCCTTCGCAAGCTCCGAGATTCCAGGAAAGTCATTTGGGATTTAGGGCATCATCATCTCTCCAACTTGTTTTATCAAAAAATATTCTAACTCGAATGCGTCTATTGTTCGGATGGGGTCCCAAAGGGCCAAACCATCAAACTCTGCTACCATCTACTGATAGCGCGTCCAGTCCTTATAAATTACTTATACTTGGACACGCCGGAGGTCGGTGAACCTTTTTAACTGGGTTGAGTTCTCCTCATCCAAAGAATTGTCGGATCCCTCAAATCAATAATCATTTATAATCAATACTCAATTAGTAATCGAACAACAAATTAAGAATCAATAGTGATCAGTAATTTGACACACCATGACCTTTCAGTCATGAATTACCACACCTGTTTATTAAAAGTTAATGAGTTTATTTCCCTATATTAACAAAGCTAACACAATATAAGTCTTAAAATCAAATGATACACATATACGAACATTACTAGCTGTCCATAACGACGGAAGAAACACAATCTATGCAAAATTTGGATTATAATGCACTCAGTTATAGCAATGCAAATCACTAATAAGAGTAGCTGAATTTGACTAATTGCATACATCGGTCAGCATAACAAGATTTCTATTCAGCACGGTGCATCAAATGAATACCTCGACTAACCTCTGATTAGCATTGGCATGTGGGGCTTCATGCGAAAATGAATTTAATCAATATAAATTTAGAAAAACTTCTAGCTTAGGCTCTGTCAAAATAAGCAGTTGGTACCTAAGAAGGAAAATACAATGAATAGTACATTTATCCTTTCAAAATTACCAAATACAATCAGCATTCAAGGTAAGTCTTCGTCCTTCAGGTACCGGTTCGATCAGCATGGGGCAGAATTCAAGGGGACAAAGTTTAAGGTAAGTTCTCCTTGCAGCAGCAAGGAAAACTGGGGCAATAGTTATCGTATGGGCAAGACGGGGTGAAGTTAAAGTCTCTAGGGTGAGAATTCTTTAAAGTCTCTCTCTCTGGGATAGAGAAAAAGCATCAGAGTGTCATCAAAATGGCTTCTCGAATCTGGCTTCAAAATGGCATCAAAGAAAATGGCTGGCTTCTTTGTCCGGTGGGTTTAAGTAAGAAACGTTCCAAACTTTTCAGGGTCTTCCATTGGATGGTCCATGGGGTGGTTTAACCAATGAATAGTGTCCTTCTCTTAACGTTCACCTATGCATAAGGTGTCCTTGGAGTTTTGGAACACAAGTAGCAACAAAGTTGCCAATTAATTCGGCATCAGTGTCTTTTATTGTCTGCACCTGCAGAAACTGACCTTGCTTCAAAGGGGATGAAACTTGCCTAGCAGCAACTTTTGAGATAAGTGTATTAGTCATTATTCTGGAAAAATACAACTTTAAAGGTTTAAAACACGTCTTTGTTATACAAGTGAAAACTACGCAGTTAAAATTGAGACCAGGCAACTAGGCCAAAGCCTCTGCTAAATTTCATCTAAGCATATAACAGTTTCAACGAGAAAATCATAAAATACATCTGCAATCATGATGGATTACTACATTTGTTGATTCTTCATGATTAATTAAGCTTGTTTATAATAATGGCGAACTACTTCGTGGGCACATTTTCCTACATACATTATTTTTCTTTGCTAAAATCGCATTGTCTTATACGATTTTGTTACACAATATATATATGTTTGTTAGTCTTTCTTTTTCTGCTTCATCAGAAGTGTAGACTACTGTAAGTCATGGTGAAGTTAGCCTGTTGCTAAAGTGGGCTGACAAGCAGCCCCATTTAGTATGCTGTATTGGATGGACATAAAAATGCAAATGGCACAGTAGCAGACCACCGGACGAAGTCGACCGACTTGAAAGCTCCTTTTAAGTAGTATGTTTTATTCTACTTATAATCTTAGTAAATTTAAAAGAGCTTTAAGGGAGACCAAAATATGGTTGTTAAAGTATAGATGTTTTACTTTCTTCGATCAGTTTTAGCTTATATGTTAATTCAGGTTTTTTTCAGCCAGGGGTTCTAATCCAGTGGTTGATCTTGGCACATTTTTAACTCGAAAGAGGCATACAGGCCGACGTACTGTTTTCTCTTTCCTCGTGCAGTATGATAAGTGGTCACCAGATGGGGCTACAACACTACTGGTGTGTGTTGGAGGCCCGCTTGCCATGTTGCATCCATTCTGGATACATATGTTTAAGACGAATTAAAATAGCTCAACCACAGAACAAATTAGGATACCAGTTTGACGAACTTTTCTTTCTCTGTTAATTTTTCACGTTACGTCATAAAATCAACCTATGATATATATTCTTGTCAGTTCGTCATTACTCTCGAGGTTTTTGTGAAATCAAAAGATTTAATAATTGTCTCATTGTAGACTCTAAATGGAAGGTGTTCACATCGCTGGCTCAAGCAACTTAGCTGTTTGGTGACTCCATCCACCCTTTTTCCGCAAGGTAAACGTCTGGCCTTCTTAGCAAAACAAAATAATGATTAATCGGGGCCCTTAACACTAGGAACCTTTTAATGTGTGGTGAAATGCATGAAATGATTGGCCTCTCTCCTTCGGAGAAGGAGTACAGTAGGTAATCCCACCAGGACGATCAGTGCGGTAGTCACTGATGGGAAGGTATTTGCTTGTCAGCGGTGTTAGACTGGATGGGGCAGGATGTTTGCCATTTATTTTTTTTACTTTTGAGCAACAAGGTTGTAGTTGCGTGTTCAAAAGTTAGACCTAAACCTTCTATAAATTGGGAAGAATCACGTATGGTGCTGTAGATCTGTTACCATTCAGGAATACTTTTGTATTATTATTATTTTGTATTGAGTTGCGTGTGATCACACAATAACATACTGAACACAAAAGGTCATACAAAAATCCTTATACCCATCCAAAACATAGAAAGGATTTCACACCACGATTAAAAAAAAAAAAAAAGAAGAAACTCAACAGAATACTCCGTCTCAGTCAATCAAATATATTGGCCGGCACACGGCCCTTACCACTTTTTGCTTTGAAGATAGCTGACTCCAGTCCTGTATGAAAAGTGCCCGCCCACACAGTGAAAAAGTCACTTTTTGTGACGAAACACGTGTTGGCTTGCTTATGCAAAGATGGTCATCCAACTGAGTACAATGGCTTTGGTTAAGCAACGTTGATCACACGGTGGACCTGTGCTGATGCCTTCTAATAAAGGATCATCTCAACTGTTTTGAACTGAGACTGATTTATATATGGACTTTCTGGGTGTGGCGGTGTCTGTTAACTTTGTTGAAGTGTTTGTTCTGAACACCAAAATACGCTCTAGGGTAGTGGGGTGTACTCAACCGCATTGCACCTACAGTTTTCTATCTAAAACGCCACATTCATACTATCACCACATTTGGGAAGTGAATCTTACTTGCCACCACTACCCGGCTTGCTTGGCATATAGAAATAAAAAAATTATTGAAAATTATGATTGCCCCAAAAGGAATGAGTGAGATTTATCTAGTGGAAATGACCACTCTCCCCCACCCCCCAAATTGTTTAAAATAATTAGGGTAAGAGTCAGACCGTCTACAAAGAAAAAACCTGAAGTCCAGTCCCCAGGCCATTTGGTACTTGAGAGCTAGAAAATCTGGGTTGTGATGAGTTAGGGCATACTTAATATGTTAACGAAAAGTGGCCCAAAAATACAGCTTAAAATCTGGCCGATATAAACCTCCTTGATTAAAAGGAAGTTTTAGGTAGCGTATAGTCCTTCTTGCTTTTTTTGTATTCCCAAATGAAGCTACCTAGGGCCCCCTCAAGTTGCTTAAAAGAGAATCAGGGTCTCGTAAGGAGATCCCAGAAAGAGATAAGGGCCTGATTACGATCTTGGCAGACTGGGTTACTAAATCACAAATGTGACGGATATCCTGCCCACTATATTACGATTCCATTATATCCTATGTAAATTGTAATATGGTGGCTGGAATATCTGTCATGTTTGTGACGGAGTATTCCATCTGCCAAGATCATAATCCACCCCAAAGTTATTTAGGTAGAATATTATTTTCACAGTACAACAATGTGCAATAATGTTAATTGGAAGGCAATTCCATGATTGCATCTTGGCAATAACGGACTTCAGAAGAGGTTCATAATTTAACTGAACAATATATGATCAGCATTAGCATAGATTTTAACCCCCAGGTAAGTAGGAACTCTGATTGTCCCCAGAACCGGGCTGTCTGCTCTAAAATTCATAACAATATAGGTTTGGGATAAATTAAGCTTGTAGCTCAAGTGCCTCAAACCTCTCAGCCTTGGTTGGTATTTAGTCCCTAGCGGCCAGAGGATCAGTCGATTAAACTGCAAAATCGTAAGCGTACGGACTTATTTTAACTTTAATCCCATTTATAACAACTGGACCATTATGGTGAGTTGCAATGAGTAATCCTAAATAAGGTGCAATGTAAAGAGCAAATAATAAAGGGGATAATGTATAACCCTGACAGATACTGAAAGATGGAGAGGTATGCCCATTCAGCACCATCCTCGCCAGAGGGCTTCTATAGAGAGAGACTTGACACAGGAAAATGGCTGCAAATGTTGACAGCAGACATGGTTGACCAGACAAATACTCATGAAACCCGATCAAAGGCCTGATCCCCATCCAACAGTATCATTCCCAACCTACTGCCAATTTTCCAGGCAACATCAAAAATAGAAACTGCAGAATTCGTATGAGTTGTAGGAGCCCTACCTGGGATGAAGCCATTTTGTTGTGGCAAGACTAAGTACTGAACCAGAGGTGGGGGCAGACTGGCAGCTAAGATTTTGGCAAAACAGATTGTGTTGGAATTAATCAGGGAAATAGGCTGATAGGACCCTCTCGCATATGGAGATCGGTCTCTCCTAAGGCAGCTTGGGTACAATTCGGTTAGCTCTACCCCTTTGATTTCTATACGTACGGTTGCTGTTCTCTGTTCCAGAAATGCTGAAATACTTTATTCTGAGAACTGTGTCCGACCCTGCGGGTAGGTGGGCAATTGCTCAAATTATGGTTCTCGCCGAGAATATTACTATCTGTATCTGTAGGCTGAGCCTAGAATTATTGGATTTGTCAATGGACTTAGTACTTCTTGGTGACTCAACTGTATTATGAGCTACTCATTGGACACCACTAATCGTGCTGCTAATCCTCTAAAGCTTTCTCTGCAGCGCCAATGCGTCAGCAAGCAAGGAATTGCTTTGACATCAGCTCCATGCTAGCTGAAGCATTTCAACTCTGTCCTTTGTATGCGTGCAGGGGACAGAGATGAAATTTCAGGTTTTGACAGCAGGACCTGCTTTACAGGTCCCGTTGTCAGAACCTGAAGTGTTTGCTGTGGCTTGGCTGCAGCTGCATTGCTGCAGCCATGCTACAGCAAACACCCATGTCCCGGGGGTGGGCACCCCCAGGACATAGCAGGAACTGGCCCTGGAGGGTGGTGGTCCCCAGGGCTATCAGAGGCTCCTCAAGGGGGGGGCTGCGCAGCCCCCCTCTAAGTACATCTTTGCCCCGGGGGTGCAAAGACCCCCTTTATATATTTTTTTTAAACATTTTCCCTGGGGGGGTGGTCCCCCACCCGAGGCAGTGGGGGGGGCACAGGGTCCCTGCTTTAGTTAAATGATTGCCCTGGGGCTGCGGGGGGCAACAGGGCCCCCCCCTACTTTAGTTAAAGGGTCACCCCAGGGAAGTGGTAGTCCCTAGGGCAGCAGGGGGGCACAGCCCCCCCCCCCCCCACCCCTCCCCTCCCTGTTTTTTTGTTTTTTTTTAAACCCAGGGGAATTAAACTAATGAAGTGCGAGAGCCCACGCTTCGTTTTTATATTTTACAAGCAGATTTGCGGAACCTCCGCATCTCCACTCGTAAAATTAACCAAAAAAAATGCTTTTTAGCCCTGGGGTGGGGGGGGGTTCGTCGTCGTCCCAGCATCACCTGCTTCAGCCGAGTCCCAAGATGGCTGACAACACTTCAACAGCTTCTGTAGAGCAGAATGACGAGTGTGTATTGCCTTTCTGCATAAGCAGTCTGTTTAAATGATTAACAATATCTCCCTCTTGTTCTGATATTTCGTTCTACAATATAAACAAACACCTAAACTGCTGGGCCTTGATGTCTCATATTTCCTGTTTTATTCATGATTTCTTTGTTTTTAGAACTGAGAATCTCCACTCCTGGTGTGATCATGTTTCTTCTCTAAATTTTCAACCTACACTGGGGTAAAAGACAAGCACACCTAACCATCTGCCAACAAATCTTCATATTGGACAACAAATGACTGCAGCATTGCACCCTCTTGTCCCATACTAAGTGCACTACCACTGATCTGACTTACATGAAGAAACACCCTGTACAGCTGGCTGTCCAATGCAAATTGGATTAGGCAATCCATGTCTTCGTTCCTTTCGAGTTCTGAGCTCAAAGACATGTACAACAAACTTTGGCAAAGCCGATAGTTCCGGCTGCACTGTGCTCTCGCATACAAACACGGGCATGCACAAATGCGCACAGGCTATTTGTGCTGTGTCTTTGTGCAACTTGTCTCTTTCTGTGTCTCCTGTTTTTATGCCTTATTTTTTTAATTCTACACACTTTTGGAGCTGCTGTTTTATTCCTTAATCTTTCAGGGTTGGCACAAAGCAAAACCACAAACTGGTGTAATAAAACAAAAAAAACAGAACACCTACACAGGCGCCCAAAGCTCCCATGGCACAAATAGTAAATGCACATTTGTGTTCAGGTGTCCTTGCATGCGTTAGACAATCAAAGCCGGACCTCTGGGCTTTGCCGATATTTACTTTACATTTGCAAAGTTTTTGTGTGCTTTATTTTAAAAGTAGTTTTGGTAGGATACTTTAAAAAAAAAATTGCCGCCCCCACCTATTCTTGTAAAGTCTTCTAATCCTTGGCTTGCTTTTTTATTAGGTGAACATTTTTCTCATCCATAATTCTAATAATTTCTAATGCAGCGTTCTGTAATGCAAAGTAGATGCAGATTATTCCTCTGTAATCAGCCTCTGCTTGAAAGCGCATTCTGTTGCTTTCAAGTTGAATCTGGCTTGACAGTGATGTGCCTGACGGAGCCGGACGCTGGCTCTCTGTGTGCTTATTTCCAATGATTATCCAGTTTGGGAGCGTCGCATGTGCTAATGACAAAAGGCATTTGTCACAAAGACCCGAATCTACAATGCCAGCAGATGGTGTAGCAGAATGGGGGGAAATGTTTGTCTTGGGGAAGACACGGTGCACGGAGCCGCTCGCGCCTTTATCAGCAGCAATCAGCGCGCATTCTTAAGATTCTGACTGGCGCGCGATTCTCCTGCGAGATCACGGAGACAGATGGCCGAGGCATCCTTTTCACTTATCAGCGAATTCAGAATCATTTTCTGTTGCGAAATCGCCCAGCTATTGCCATTTTACTTCTGTTCTCTAAACCCACACTGTCTTTTTGTGTTTCTCTGTTTTCATTTCGTTGGGCCTATCCTCCGAACCCTCGGCAACCGTTAATAGGCTTTATATAGAGAGCAGTTTCCAGCTTCGTCATCGCTTAAAAGTACTTATCGCTCCTGCTGAACAATTTGTCCAACTATAATGTGTACGTTTTAAAGCGTAGACTAGAGTAACATGAGAAGCACTGGTCACAACTGACCCTTCTGTAACCTTCGGAATCACTATGGGTCTCATTCACAAAGATTTTTCTGTGGGTGGGTGTGACCTACTCTTGACTTACCCCCGAATGTGCCCTTAGATTTCCAGTAGTGAGTTGCTTTTCTTCATAGAAGAAACCTTTGTAAACAGGCCCTACTATACTTCTCCTGTTCGTAAAACTGCATTTGAACTCCTAGTTTCATAGCATTGGATGCATGGTTCTTGGTCGGAGAAGTGCAGATCAGCACGTGATTTCAGTGACCATCCATACAGAGAGGTTTTCTGGCATTGGCGAAGTGGGCTCTGGCCCAGAGCCTCAGCCTTTTAGGAGGGCCCCTGATACAGCTAGGCTTGCCCTGATGACCTTGAATAATTCTGAAACAGATCGTTTAACATAACCTTTTACTTTATTTTGAATGTGAGTAATGTGTGAGAGTCTATTATAGATATTTTCCTGTGAAATGCTCTGTTTATGTGTCCCGCAATATCCATAAAAATAGTTTTTTAGGTCAAAACAGGAGCTCGCATATGAGAAATAGGATGGTGTGTCACATAGATTTGCATTAATATTACTGTAATGATGCTGTGTTGCAATATAAAAACACATCACTGTCCCTGAATATTAGATGTAAACACATTTCATTTTGGACCAGTGTACCTGCGCATTGTCAGTTATCTGGCCAAAGAGGGCATGAAAGAGCTTGAATTTGCTTCAAAAACTCAAAGCAGTTAGTAACAAAGGCCCCCAAAATACGTTTGGCACAGAGCCCATTCCCCCCCCCCCCCCCCCCCCCCCCCACACAAATTCTTAAGATGTCCCTGTATCCATAGATTTCACAGAAAACTGACCGCGATTGATAATTTAGAAGAAGCCAGGAGCAGTAAAGTGTGCTTGAAACAGCCCACATGCCCAAACTCTTAAGCAGCTTTTTTAGATCCAGTCAGTATTCCAGCCTTTTGGGACTTTTCTGCAACCGCATGTCAATTGTGTAGTCAAGATTTGTAGATGTAAAATTGTAGTCTAAAGAAACCGCATTGAAGATGTGAAATAGTATATCGTTGTTCCCACCACAGCTGTACTGCCCTCCTGCATGCATTTGCAGCCGTGAGCAGACAATGCGCACTGGAGATGGCCGTCCCTTTCCCCGAGGGCTGTATAATGGAAAAGAGTCGAACGACTTTGATTGGATGCTCTTCAGAGTTTAATATGCTGAGTTCAGAAGTGTTGTCAATAACTGTTGTAGCTAGTGGTTGGCATGGAGCAGTGCTGCAGCTTCCCGGGTTTGTGCGTGTTACATGTTGTTTTTCTTTCTCCTGGTGGCACTTTCATTTTTCGATTCACCCCCTCCATATGTTTTAGTTTAGAACTGCCGTCCGCTGCCTATGATCATGATCATCACACTACGACAAGTCTTTTTTTCGTCTAATGGATATGATGATACCAGAAACCACAAGGATATATTCCTTTTTGAGAAATACGTGGTTCGAGTTCTAGAAATTTCTTCTAAGGGGGGGGGAGGAGGGGCGGCAAGGGAGGGGCACACCTCTCTAGGGGCAAGGAGAATCCAGAAGGAGACTGGCTTGGGAGTTGTCAAGTGTAGCAGAGACTGTGCCTCAGTCGAGAGGGTTCCACACACGCTCTTGCATCTTCTATTGAGTTATGCAAGCAAAGTCAAGTTACATCCACGTTTCCATTACCAAGACTCTGAACTCATATGATCGTTAGTTGCTGCTGCTGCTGCTGCCACCTCTGCTTCTGCATTTCAGTGTAAGCAGTCAGGCATAGGAGGAACATCTTACTACACTTGCTGCTGCTTTGGTGTTCTTGCATAATTTTTAAAGTGTTTTTACATTGTTCTTGGTCACCTTCTATTTTACTTTTTAAATATACCAATTTGAGTTTGTCGTGTCATTCCAATAGCTTTATTTACAGGTTTAGTGAATCCCTTCTTAGTTTACTCCTTTTTTTTTTTTTTTTTTTTTTTTTTTTTTTTCAGCCTCTAGCTTCTCACCAGGGTTGTTTTGCACACCAGTTTTGTTAGAAATGGGGTCTTTGGTTGGCAATCAGGTTACCCCCTGTCCAAGCAAGGACCCTCACTGTAGTCAGGGTAAGGAGAATCACTCTCAGTTAATCCCCGATCACCCCCTTGGTAGCTTGGCACAAGCAGGCAGGCTTAATTTCAGAGTCTATGTATAAAGTATTTGTACCAACACTAACACAGTGAAAACACTACAAAATGACACAACACAGGTTTAGAAAAATAGGTAATATTTATCTAAACAAAAGAATACCAACACGACAAAAATCCAACATACATCAGTCAAGTTATGAATTAAAAAGCAAAAAGAATCTTAAGTCCTTTAGAAAACATTGGGAACACTGTTAGCGTGAAAAAGTACCTGGGTTGTGTCAAAATAACACCGCATGGGTGAGTGTGCGTTGGAAAAGTCCAGCGAAGCATCGATTTCTCACTCGCAAGCAAGACCGTGCGTCGTTCCTCCTCTGGTCTGGTCGGTGTGCGTCGTTTTCCCTCTCTGCAAGAGTGATGCGTCGATCTGGAGAGGCACCTCGGGTCTGGGAAGGCTTTGCATTGTTTTTCCACGCCCAGCGAGGTTTGCGTTGAAAATCCGGTTGCACGGTATCTGAAAACCACACTATGTGGGGTTGCAACGTTAACAGCCTCTGTCAGTGGGTGTTGCACGTAGTTTCTCCAGTCGCATTGCGTCGATCTTCCAGCTGCGATGCAGGTGGAGTGTGGATTTCAGACGCGAAGCCTGCGACGTGTTTCTCAGCCGCGTCTCGTGGGGTGCGTCAGAAATTTCCTTGCACAGTGTTTGTGCGTGGATTTTCGCTCTTGGTCTCCCAGCTTCACCTTTCAAGGGCCCAGGATCTGGATAGGGCACCACTTGGCAGAGCAGGAGTCTGAGTCCAGGTGCTGGCAGGGGAAGTCTTTAATGGCCCTGAGACTTCAACAACAGGGGGCAAGCTTAGTTTCAAGCTCTTGGAGATTACTTCACAAGCAGGAATGCACAACAAAGTCCAGTCTTTGTCCCCTTTCACAGG
The DNA here is from genome assembly GCF_031143425.1 of Pleurodeles waltl. Taxonomy (NCBI): domain Eukaryota; kingdom Metazoa; phylum Chordata; class Amphibia; order Caudata; family Salamandridae; genus Pleurodeles; species Pleurodeles waltl. The sequence goes on from NC_090451.1 coordinate 369,033,736, forward strand.
CAGACGCAGCAACTGCAAGATAGCACCACAAAGCACAGTCACAGGCAGGACAGCACTTCTCACCTCTTCAGCTCTTCTCCTTGGCAGAGGTTCCTCTTGATTTCCAGAAGTGATCTCATTTTCAGGGGTTTGGGTGCTCTTCTTATACCCATTCCTGCCTTTGAAGTAGGCAGAAACATGTTATTGTAGTTTTAAAAAGGTAACAGTACTTTACTGCAATGTTTAAAAACGTCTATACTTATTTAAACATTGCCATCTTTATAAAATATTTGTGAAAAATTCTGACTGGGGACCCAATGATTTTTATTTTTCAACTGGTGGGGCGCGGCATAAAGTTTGGAGACCACTGGTCAACCAAGAGGTGCAAACAGCCCAACTGTCAAACTAACCCAGACAGGGAATCAGCAAACAGGCAGTCAAAGAATGCTTTAAGCAAGAAAATGCCTACTTTCTAAAAGTGGCATTTTCAAACACACAATCTCAAAACCAACCAACTTTACTAAAAGATGTATTTTTAAATTGTGAGTTCAGAGACCCCAAACTCCACATGTCTATCTGTTCCCGAAGGGAATTTACACTTTAATCATACTTAAAGGCAGCACCCATGTTAACCTATGAGAGAGAAAGGCCTTGCAACAGTGAAAACCGAATTTGACAGTATTTCACTGTCAGGACATATAAAACACATTAGTATATGTCCTACCTTAAACATACACTGCACCCTGTCCATGGGGCTACCTAGGGCCTACCTTAGGGGTGTCTTTCATGTAAGAAAAGGGCTTGGGTACACTTGCCAAGTGGAACTGGCAGTTTGAAACTGCACACACAGATTCTGCAGTCTGAGCCATGTTTGCAGGGCTACTAATGTGGGTGGTACGACCTGTGCTGCAGGCCCACTCGTAGCATTTGATTCAGAGGCTCTGTGCACCTCTAGTGCACTGTACTAGGGATTTACCAGTAAATCAAATATGCCAATCATAGAAAGCCAATTACATACACATTTTATATAGGTGCACTTACACTTTAGCACTGGATAGCAGTGCCCAGAGTAACAAAAACAGCAAAAAGAGTCCAGCACAAAATAACAACCAGGGAAACAGAGGCAAAACGTTGGGGGAGACCACGCCAAGGATGCCAAGTCCAACACCTTTCATTTTGATTTTATTGTATGTTTACTATTTTTAAGTGTTTATACTGGTTGTTGTTAAATCACTTATTTTTCTCAATTCTACCCATTTCTTTATTGGAGTATTTCGATTTTGGTAAAAAGAGCTGTTTTTAATAAATTCTTACTCTATGCAGTATGTTTTGGTGATATCAGTCCCATATATACCTTTTGTGTGGTAAAGTCTTTAGTGTGTGACTGCGTTTTCATGAAACCTTTTAAGTCTATACCTCTGCAGTACTTATTGCCTCATTTCAGGAAATGTTTCCCTGCATTGATAAGCCTTTTAAACACTTGCCTTGAATCCAGATGCTCCAATAGCTGTCTATTTTTTTAAAATGACTATTACAATTTTATTGGTTTATCACCTAATCATATGTTTTACCCTCTACATTCATCGTGTGCCAGCTTTCCTTGAAGGGATGACGTTTAAGATCATGCACCAAACACAGTTTAAACCTTTCCACCCTCACTGAAGAAAGAGTTTTGGCCGGGGAAGGATTAAAATTACAAAATGTAGTAGGTCTAGAGTACAGTGTTATGTGATTAGTTATAGATGTATTGTCAAACCTATGAATCACACAAGGGTGCTCAACTGCCCTTATGAAATAACATGGTAACAGTTTAATGCAAAAAGCTATAAAGTTTAATGTTTTATGGATGTTTCCGTAACCTTTTGGACTGATAATTGGGTTTGTTGAGATTGCTGATAGCAATTAACCTAGTCCAACTGTAATTAGTTAATTATATTTCATTTTAGGAACCCGTTCAGGTAATGCTGTCCCATGATTTGTAATCCTTGTAGTCCAGAAGAGACTAACATGGTTTTAACTTCTCCTAGGCACTATGACATTCTTGAAGATCGTGTCCCATCTGGGCTCGTTTTGGAGTATCGCAACCTTCTCTCTCAGTGCGAGGAGTTGTACAAGAGGTTTACTGCGCTTCGGAACAGCATATCGAGCAGTGCTTCCGATTCAGAAATGGACAATGTCTCTATGGTGGAAGGAGTAAAAATGTATGAAGAGCTGGAGAATTTTAAACAGAAGTTGAAGCTTATTGAAAACCCATTGCTCAGGTGCTTTTTAAGTTTGTTTTTTCTGCCTCTAACTATTGAAGGATCCAGAAGGGGCAAATGAGTTAATGTAGGTTAATGTGCGTGGCTTTTTGCTAGCTAGTGAGCTCAAGAATCTTCTATACAATTTCCCTTTTGCGATCTGCTTTGCTTTGGCCCCTTGCTTATGAATGAATGCTTTCCTTGTCCATTCCAGCTCCCTGCTCCCATTCAAACACTTTCTTCCCAATTTTTGCATTTACCCTGCCTCTGGAGTATTTTTGGTTTGACGTGGCTTTTACGTGACCCCCTCCTCCCCGCCAACAAGCGTGTCTGTCCCCTCATTTCGCTCCCTGCATTTTCTTCTCGTCTGCTCCTTCTTTCTCTACTGAAAATGGGTGCTGTTCTCGTCCCTCTGTATCACTGTGTCTCTGCTTCTTGTTGGATATAACCACCTACTGTAGCCGATGGCTACAGCTGTTATTTTTTTTTCCAATGCTTGTACAGTTGGGGCCACAAATATTAGCAAAGCCAATCTTGTATGGTGGTCATTCTGATATTCTATTTGTGTGGCATTCTTTAGTGCAGGTATAACATTTGAAGGTGGCCATCACATTACCTCATTTTGGAACAATACAACTATAATGAAGAAAACAAACCACATAGGATTCTGAGAGGGCTGCCTGATGGCATTGGCTTTGTCACGATTTGGGCAACAATTGTATAAGCATGGGTAAAACCAACCAGCGTTATGCAGCAGAATTGACAAAGACAGACCGGTTTGCTGTGCTAGTGCTTGTTTATTATGAAATAGAATAACTGGCTTTTCAAAAGAGGGCACAGAGAGATAACTTTTACCACTGTCGCACTAAAATTTGAGACTAAAGATAATGCTAGCGATTGCTGTGGTGTTCTTGAATATAAAGGAGGAGCACTTGGTGGCAGGGCTAACACGAAATTGGATTAATATATATTATGCTTTAGACGACTCCCCTTTTTTGTGTTGTCACAGGTATGTGTTTGGTTATCAGAAACATTCTGCTCTGCAGGCTGCCAGAGCTAAAGGGCATCGCCCTGTTGATGGAAAGGTCATTCATGTCGTATCCATCTCCATGACTGTAAACCTCCTGCAATCCTTAACAAGGGATAGACTATATCCAGAGTCCTGCAACGATGACTTGGAATTACAGGTATCTGAAAAGGGGTTGGGACACTTCTCATCATTTTTTTCAATAATGCCTTATTATCCCAAAAACGGTTGTATCCTAATGTTTTTACGTTTTTCTTGACACACACAAACCTTTCTGATTTTTGGTTTCTTGCTAGATGCACATGGTCTATATCACAGAAATTGTGTCCATCTTCTAAGATGGACACACATCTGACAGAGACTTCTAGCTGCAGATTTCTTACCTTTGAATTCCCTGGCGTCAGCTTAAAATGTGGATTTTTTTGCTGGGAAGTACCCTGCGTGCGCTATCGGGTGGTGTCGTTCGCATCTGCATGCGTTGTTCAGCTCTGCATGGCATAGTTGGAGCAGTCTGTGATGCCACTTTCGCAGGGCACCACCCTGGCTCCCATACGTCAGTTCTTTTCCTTCCGCACCAGTTAAGCGCAGGTCCGGGATCGAGCTAACCTCTGCCTCTTTTGGTAGGCCTTTTTTCAACCTTTTTGTCGTGTCATTTGAGGTCTGTGCAGGATGACATTGAGGAAGACTGGGTTCAAGCCATGTGGTGTCTGCCATCACGCCATGTCGGTGATGGACCCCATTCAGGTATGTCTCTGGTGCCTCGACAGAGCCCACGATTCGCAGTCCTGTTCCGACGGCCAGGCCATGGCCCCAAAAGATTTGAGAGTGGGGTCTCAAACTCCTGGCGGCCCGGCAGTCGACTTCGGTTGGCACGACTCCTAGGAGGTCATGGTCCCGATCGAGGAGGTGGTCACGGGACCGCTCCAGGAGCCCTAAGTCCTCTTCTTCCGACTCGAGGTACTCCGGGCACTCTGAAGAGGCACAGGAAGAAGAAGTCCAAGCGGACTTCGACTTTGTCATGCCTGTTGTCCGCCGAGGCATCTCGGGAATGTCAATGTTCCAGACACGGTTCTGCGGAACCAATGCCAGGGCTGACTTTGAGCCTGCCCCTCCCCTCCTCTTTCCAGGAGCTAGAGCAACCCCTGCTCAGCGCAAAAAGTGTTACAACGCCATGCGCCTCGTAATTGACTGGGCTGCCCCCGCTGGTGCACCTTTGGGCCCGTGGGGTCAGCAGGGGGCCCCCATCGGGTTCGATGCCGGCAGCTTCGGCCTCCACACCATTGGGGACTCCAGGATCTGATACTGGATCGGGGGCGACGCATCGTTCCCAGTCTGCCTCCTCAGGCATCGTTTCCGATGTTGACACTGCACCATAGCCCACTGGTGGAACTATGGTTATCCCAGATGGGCCGGAACAACGTCTTACGATGCAGATTCTGACTTCACCGGCGCCGACAGGGGCCAGATCAGTACCTGCGGCTTTTTTGGAACAGCCAGGTACAGGGAAGGAATGGGAGGGGTCCTATGGCCCTTTAGAGTATGGATTGGAGCATATGGACTGGTATGAGGAACTAGGGGTAGCCAGTGAACTGGATACTTCTCCAGATACTGGCATGCTCTCACCTCCTACTGTGGTTACAGAGGAGAGAGCTTCATATGCTTTGGTGATTCGTAGGGCAGCTGTGGTCTTGGACCTAGATTTGCCTACGGTGCAAATCCAGTCTAACCTCCTGACTGAGGTGCTTCAGCCGGGGGTTTCCACATTGGAGCTGATGTTACCTTTCAGTGAAGCACTCACTGATGTCCTGCTGGGGATGTGGTCCAAACCCAGCACAGGGGCTCCTGTTAATAGGCTTATCTGCCGCCGCCATAGACCAGCTCTAAACGATCCTAGCTTCCTCACCCAACACCCCACCCTGGAGAGGTTGGTAGTCCAGGCCTCCACTTCCCATGGTGCCTTCCCTTCCGCTCCCCCAGACAGGGAATCCAAGAGGCTGGACCAGCTTTGAAAGAAAATGTTTTTTCTTCCAGGCTGGCATGGAGGTCCATAAACACCTCATGCCTATTGGGCCGTTTTTACCATACTTTGTGGGATACTGCGGCAGAGGTGCTGCCTCAGGTCCTGGAGGTCATGCGGGACACTCTCACTCAAGTTGTAAAAGATGGGAGCGATGCAGCCAAGTTTATGATACGGTGTGGTTTAGACATGACAGACTAGCTGGGTAGGGCGATTTAATCAACAGTGGCCCTTCGACGCCTCGCCACGCCTGGCTCCATACGTCTGGCTTTTCGGGGGATGTTCAGGCAAACCTTATGGACATGCCCTTCGATGGCGCACATCTATTTGGAGAAAAGTCAGACTCTGTGCTTGAGTGGTTCAAGAATACTAGAGCTACGGCCAGATCCTTGGTCCTCTCGGCACCTGTTCGCCAACAGTCTGCCTTTCGCCCCTTTCAAGGATTCAGAAGGGGTGTGGTACCACACCACCCACAAGTCAGCCACCGTTCTCTATCATCTCCGCATCCAGTGCGAGGATGCAGTCGTGGTACCTTCAGACCCAGAGGTCGGCCACCACCTAGCCCCCCTCTTCCACAGCGCGCAAGTCCTCCTAGTATGATTCTGCAAGACCATGCTTGTCCAGTTGAAGGGGGATTCAATTTAATCTCCCTCACTGGCAGTCCATAACATAGGACAAATGGGTCTTGCGGATCATACAGAAGGGCTATTCCCTCCCCTTTTAGTATTTCCTTCTCTCTGTGCCTCCATTAAAAGAATGGCTGACGTAGCGTCATTTGATCTTCCTTCGCAAGGAAGTTACAGCTCTCTTGGCAAAGGGAGCCATAGAAAGTGTCCCAATGTCAGAACTAGGCAGTGGTTATTATTTGCGCTACTTTTGATTCCAAAAAAAGAACAAGGGTCTTTGCCCTATCTTGGATTTAAGGGACATCAATCTCTTCCTCAAAAAAGAAATTCAAGATGCTCACTCTTGCTCAGGTCATGTCTGCCCTGGACCAAGAAGACTGGATTGTAGCGTTGGATTTGCAGGATGCGTATTTTCACATCCCCATCCTGCCTGCCACAGGTGCTACTTGCGGTTCAAGGTAGGCCACAAGCACTTTGTTTACTGTGCTTCCTTTCGGTCTCACCTGTGCCCCTCGGGTGTTCACCAAATTGTTGGCGGTGGTAGCAGCTCACCTGGACAGGTTAGGGGTTTGTCTTCCCCTACCTCAACGACTGGTTGTTGCAGGCTTTTACACCCCAGGCTCTCGTCAATCACCTTCAGATGATGGCGAACCTCCTGCATTCTCTGGGGTTCACTACAAACGTGCTGAAGTCACACCTGACTCCCTCTCTATCCTGGATTTCAGTGAGACAGACTCTGAGGCTGTTGGGGCTCATGGCCTTCTGCATCCTGTTAGTCAAACATGCCAGATGGCATATGAGGGCTATGCAGTGGGACCTGAAGTTCCAGTGAGCGCAGCATCAGGGACTCTTACTGACACAGTTCAGATCTCAGAGGGAACTGCAAAAGACCTGCAGTGGTGGTTAGTGAACTGCGATTGAGTCAGAGACAGACTCCTCACCTTTTTCCAACCAGATATTACAGTAGTGACGGATGCGTCACTTCTGGAATGGGGCGGCCATCTGGGCTTCTGGTCTCCAGCGGCATCAGGACTCAATATCAACTTATTGGAGCTCCGGGCGATCTGACTGGCATTGAAAGCATTTCTTTCTATTGTGAAAGGGAAGATAGTGCAGGTGTTCACGGACAACACCACCGCAATGTGGTACTGCAACAAGCAGGGCGGTATGGGGTCGTGGACCCTTTGTCAAGAGGCCTTCTGTCTCTGGGCATGGGTGGAACAGCAGGGCATAACCCTGGTGATTCAACACCTGGCAGGTTCTTTGAATGCAAGGGCGGACAAACTCAGCTGTTGGTACCTAGCGGGTCATGAATGGTATCTCCACCCGGAGATGGCACAATGACTCTTTCAGCAGTGGGTAGAACCTTGGTTAGAGCTGTTCGCCTCCGCAGAGAACATACAATGTCAGCAGTATTGCACGTTGGAGTTTCCAAGGGCGGCAGTTGCTCTGCAACGCTTTTCATCGCGAGTAGAGTTCAGGCCTCATGTATGCCTTTCCGCCCATACCACTTCTGCCCAGAGTTCTCAAGATCAAGAACGACCGGGTCCAAGTAATCCTAGTGGCTTCAGATTGGGCAAGGAGAGTTTTGTATCCAGAGCGTCTGAAAATGAGCATCAATCTTCCAATCAGGTTGCCCCTTTGGGAGGATCTTCTGTTGCAGCAGGAGGGGAAGATTCGCCACCCGAACCTGTCAACTGCGTCTACATGCGTGGAGATTGAGCGGCGACAGTTGATGGTTTTTGCTCTTCCTCCCGAAGTCTGCAGAGTTATTTTGGCAGCCAGGCATCCCTCCACTAAAACACTGTACGCCTGCTGTTGGAAACGCTTTGTATATTATTGTACAGAAAGGTCTATTGATCCTCTTTCTGCTTCTTTCTGATATCCTTCTCTATATTCTATCCCTTGCCGAACAAGGTTCTGCCTTGGGTTTTCTCAAGGGCTATCTTTCTGCATTATCGACATTTCTTTGGCTACCAGATCAGTCTTCACTTTTCAAATCTCCCATTGTACATAGGTTCCTCAAAGGGCTTGTACATAGGTTTCCTCCTACGCCCTTTGTTATGCCCCAATGCAATTTTAAATCTGGTCCTCACATTTTTAATGTGTGCTCCTTTTGAGCCCTTACACAACTGTCCCCTCTGGCTGCTCACCATCAAAACAGCCTTCTTAGTGGCGATAACATCTGCCAGGAGGGTGAGTGAGATGCAAGGTCTTTCATCCAAGCCACTATATCTCACCATGTTCCCAGACAAGATGCATCTTAGAACACATGCCTCTTTCTTCTCTATGGTGGTGACCCAATTCCATCTGGGCCAGAATATAATCCTGCCCACTTTAGTTGTTCCACCGCATCCCTCTAAGGAAAAGGAGTGACTCCACCAGCTGGACCCATAAAGGGCATTGTCATTCTTCCTTGAGCGCACAAAAGAATTCCGGGTGGATGACCAGCTCTTTGTGGAGTACGTGGGAGTAAGGGAGGGTCGGGCATTGAACCATTTCACGCTGGGTCGTTCTCTTCATCAAGATCTGCTATGCATTGGCCAAGAAGCAGCCTCTTGAGGGCTCATTTTACCAGGGGCAAAGCTGCTACCACTGCACTATCTCGGGGCGTTCCAGTCCTGGATATTTGTCAGACAGCAACGTGGGCATCCTTGCACATGTTTGCAAAACATTACTGCCTGGACAATCTGGTTCAGAGAGACAGTCACTTTTCCCAATCTGTCCTACAGGACTTTTTAGTGTAATTAGAGTTATCTGCAGCCCACCACCAGGACGTTATGGTTTGGGTATCTATTCAAAGGTAAGGAATCGGCAGCTAGAAGTCTCTATCAGATGAACAAGTTACTTACCTTCGGTAACGCATTATCTGGTAAAGACTCTATCTAGCTGCATATTCCTTAAACCCACCCATGCCTCCCGCTCTGCGGGTACGTCTAGTAGGGTTAGCATGTATCCTTTTTTAGGGCCCTAGTTTTGCACAGACAAACTGTTGGTTCTGTTCATGGCTGTGCTTCTGGTGTGGAAGTTTGTGAGTAAAAGAACTGACGTACGCGCCCCGGGGTGGTGCCTTTATAGACGACCATAATGTGTTGGACAGCTCCAGCGACGCTGACAACGCCACCCAGATCCGAACGACACCACCTGATGGCACGAGCAGGGTACTGCTCAGCAAAAAATTCCGTATTCGAAGCTGACGCCAGGAAATTCAAAGGTAAGGAACCTGCAGCTAGATAGTCTCTAACAGATAATGCGTTACCTAAGGTAAGTAACTTGTTCTTCTGAAGCCATTCGTTTTTCAGTGCATGCTGACAATATTCAACCAAGTACCCTTTTAAAATCTTCAATCTGTATTTCATTTTTTAATTTCTTTAAACTTTTTCCTGTCCTGACACCTGAGATGTGTTGATATGAATGTCTGACACTCCCATCCTGTGTGGTGCCTAAAGGCTTTATTGAAGCATCTCTAGACACCCTTAGCCTGTGAATTTTTTTTTAAGTTTCCTTTTTCCTTCTAAAGGCTGTACAATTGAATCATGGTGTACAGGACCACAATTGGGTTTTACTTCTTTAAGGCCCATCTCTAGATTGATTACTAGACTGGTTTTGCCAAGCTCCCATGACTAACACTAAGTGCTTGTTGTGAAGTATATATAATTTTGATGCACACAGTTCAGATTATCAGAGTCACGTCTTGTTCAAATACTTGAAAATGTTGTGAAGCTATTTAATGTTGCTCTCACGTTTTGTAAGTATTTCAGACAGCCCATTTCAACCCTGCCCTTGAGAAAAACTATTCAGTTACACGAAAGGTGATGGGAGGAATGCTTACAACGGTGTAACCACTGGCAATTGATTAAGGAAGCATTCCAACCCTTTGTTATTTTGCCCACTTTGCCACCTTAGTTTGGACCCAGTCATACACAACTCAGTCCTGACCCTGCTCCAGTGGGAACTGTTAAGTAGTACAACCAGGCCAGGTCCTTCTTGAACTGGAACACAAGCAACCCAGGGACCAGTTTCACACTGATTGTGGCTAGTCAGGTGTAGGTTAGTTTGATTGGCAGTGAGCAGAGGATCCATGTCTGAGCATATCGTTGGCACTCAAAGCTGTATATCAAACACTCAAAATGTGACGGTAGGAATGCTTGCAATAAGTCTAACTTCTGGCATTTGCTCAGGGTGGCATTACAATGTGTCGTTCTTATGCTCACCATGCCACATCCGCTTTGACCTAGTCACATGGAAATCAGTCTTGACCCTGCTCCACTATGAACAGTCCAGCCCATACTTGCAGGCCTGACTTTCACGTGACATTTACATTGGAACATTAGTTGGTTTATTGCTCAGTCCTAAGTTAAGATGAACTGTGAAAGCCATTATCCCTACCACACAGATAGATATTTACAATTACATTTCCTGTAGAAGTGTGATAGTATAAAAGTGTAAGCATTTTTGTGTCTCTTCTGACCGGTTCCTTAATGTATCATTGTTAGAAATGGGGTCTTTGGTTGACAGTCAGGTTACCCCCTGTTCAAGCAAGGACCCTCACTCTAGTCAGGGTAAAAGAGAATCACCCTCGGCTAACCCCTGCTTACCCCCTTGGTAGCTTGGCAGAGCAGTAGGCTTAACTTCAGAGCGCTAGGTGTAAAGTATTTGTACCAACACACACAGTAACTTAATGAAAACACTACAAAATGACACAACACCGGTTTAGAAAAATAGGAAATATTAATCTAAACAAAACAAGACCAAAACGACAAAAATCCGACATACACAAGTCCAGTTATGCATTTTTAGAGATTGAACTCAAAAATAGCGATTAGAAACAAAATGCTTCGATGAGATGTTAACACAGCGTCGTGACTGAGTCGTTCCCAACAAGCCGACACCAGCGGCGCCGGACACGGAGTCGTGTAGACCCCCAAGTACAGTACCTTTGGTGAAGAGTGAAAACAAGCCGATGCGCGAAGTCGGGGATCGCGGCGTCTGTGCGAAACGTTGAATCCACGCGCTTCGAGCGGTGTCTGTCACGACGGGGTGCGGCGACTTTCCATGGAGCCGTGGACTTCAGCGGGGCTGCAGCGGCATCGGGCCTGCGAAGAGCGTCTCGTTCCAGCGAAGGTCACGGCGTCAGGTGCAGGCGGCGTTGCCGGATTCAGCATCAGCGTCGGTCCGGAGTCGTCCAAAGTTGATTTTCTTGGATTTCCACCAGCTTTCCTTTCAAGGGCCCAGGGACTGGATAGGGCACCACTTGTCGGAGCAGGAGTCTCTCCAGAGACTCCAGGTGCTGGCAGAGAGAAGTCTTTGCTGTCCCTGAGACTTCAAACAACAGGAGGCAAGCTCTAACTCAAGCCCTTGGAGATTTCTTCACAAGATGGAAGGCACACAAAGTCCACTCTTTGCCCTCTTACTCTGGCAGAAGCAGCACTGCAGGAAAGCTCCACAAAGCACAGTCACAGGCAGGGCAGCACTTCTTCCTCAGCTATCAGCTCTTCTCCAGGCAGAGGTTCCTCTTGGTTCCAGAAGTGTTTCTAAAGTCTGTAGATTTGGGTGCCCTTCTTATACCCATTTTAGTCTTTGAAGTCACCTTTCTTCAAAGGGGACTCACACCTACTTGTAAAATCCTTCCTTGCCCAGGCAAGGCATCAGACACACAGCAGGGGGTTGGAGTCGGCATTGTCAGAGGCAGGCACAGTCCTTTCAGATGAGTGACCACTCCACCCCTCCCTCCTAGCAGAGATGGCTAATCAGGAAATGCAGGTTACACCCCAGCCCCCTTTGTGTCACTGTCTAGTGCGAGGTGAAAAACAACCCAACTGTCAAACTGACCCAGACAGGGAATCCACAAACAAGGCAGAGTCACAGAATGGTTTAAGCAAGAAAATGCTCACTTTCTATAAGTGGCATTTTCAAACGCACAATCTTAAAATCAACTTTACTAAAAGATGTATTTTTAAATTGTGAGTTCAGGGACCCCAAACTCCACATGTCCATCTACTCTCTAGGGGAATCTACACTTTAATCATATTTAAAGGTAGCCCCCATGTTATCCTATGAGAGAGACAGGCCTTGCAACAGTGAAAAACGAAATTGGCAGTATTTCACTGTCAGGACATATAAACCACATTACTAAATGTCCCACCTTATCCATACACTGCACCCTGCCCTTGGGGCTACCTAGGGCCTACCTTAGGGGTGCCTTACATGTAAGAAAAGGGAAGGTTTACGCCTGGCAAGTGGGTACACTTGCCAAGTCGAATTTACAGTGTAAAAATACACTTACAGACACTGCAGTGGCAGGTCTGAGACATGATTACAGGGTTACTTGTGTGGGTGGCACAACCAGGGCTGTAGGCCCACTAGTAACATTTGATTTACAGGCCCTGGGCACCTCTAGTGCACTTTACTAGGGACTTAACAGTAAAACAAATATGCCAATCGTGGAGAACCAATTACGTACACATTTTACACGGAGAGCATAGGCACTTTAGCACTGGTTAGCAGTGGTAAAGTGCTCAGAGTTGAAAAGCCAACAGCAACAGGTCAGAAAAAAATAGGAAGCAGAAGGCAAAAAGACTGGAGATGACCCTGCATAAGCAAAAGTCCAACAATCATTAATGTGAATGAGGAATGAATCCTAATCAGGTGTAAGTTCTGGGTGCAAGCTTAAAAAGAAAACGCATTTAATTGTAGAGGGCATCCTTTTGGCACTCTTCACTCAAAGCAGAACGTACGCTACAGCTTTGTTTATGAAAAAGGTCTTCAGTGTGCTCATATTGAGTGGCAATCTGTGCCTTTCCAAAAACAAAAAGGTCTGCTTAGCTGTCTCTGGATCCATTCATACTATTAGTGATCGTTGATTGAGTGGATTTCACGTTTCTACATTTCATAAGGTTACCAGCCCTTATCGCATATGTTCCCAAGATTGAGTCTTCTAGCGTAAGACTGATACATTCAGCACATACAGTTAGCTGCTGTTCTTTAGTGCCTATGCCAGAATTCAAGCAGCTTATGAAGTGATTATTTGAGAATGGAAAACTTTGGACGGCTGTGTTATTCTAATCGATTTAAATCACAGTTGACTATGTAATCCTCTTTGACCATTTTGTGCCAAGCACCAAGGATGTGGCAGTACGTCTTCTAAGACCTGTGCACTTGGTCCCTGTGTGTTATAAAAATTCAGACTGCACCTGCTTTCCACCCCTTACAAAGACCATATAGTTCATATTTGTAATTGTCTGGCTCGCAAGGAATTTGCGATATAATAAGATTTAGATCTTGACATTGATTTCCAGATTATTTTTACCCACTCCACTAATTTCACTGTCCTGCCACTCTCATGTCTTGTTTTGGACTCTAGAACATCCCTCCTTGACAGGGTGCGAGTTCATTTTTGAAAATGAGTATTAGCTCCATTAACCCCTTTGCTGCCAGGTCTTTTCCTCTCCTGTGCCGAGCCTTTTTTTTGGCTATTTGGGGCAGTTCACGCTTAGGCCCTCATAACTTTTTGTTCACATAAGTTACCCACGCCAAATTTGTGTCCTTTTTTTCCAACACCCTAGGGATTCTATAGGTACCCAGACTTTGTGGGTTCCCCTGAAAGAGACCAAGACATTAGCCAAAATACAGCGAAAATGTCGTTTTTTTTTTTTTTTTTTTTTTTTAAATGGGGAAAAAAGGCTGCAGAAGAAGGCTCGTTTTTTTTTTTCCCCCTGAAAATGGCTTCAACAAAGGGTTGGCGGTGGTAAAATCACCATCTTTCCAGCTTTCAGGAAGAGGCAGAGTTGAATTAGAAATCCCCATTTTTCAACACAATTTTGACATTTTACTGGGACATATACCCCATTTCTACAATTTTTTCTGCTTTCAGCCTCCTTCCGGTTAGTGACAGAAATAGGTGAGAAACCAATGCTGGATCCCAGAAAGCTAAACATTTCTGAAAAGTAGACAAAATTCTGAATTCAGCAAGGGGTTATTTGTGTAGACTCTACAAGTATTTCCTACAGAAAATAACATCTGAAATAAAAGAAAATTGAAATAGAGGTGAAAAAAAGGCATTTTTCTCCACGTTTTACTCTGTAACTTTTTCCTGCGATGTCAGATTATTTTAAAGCAATATACCGTGCGTCAGCTGGACTCTTCTGGTTGCGGGGATATATAGGGCTTGTAGGTTCATCAAGAACCCTAGGTACCCAGAGCCAATAAATGAGCTGCACCTTGCAATGGGTTTTCATTCTATACCGGACATACAGCAATTAATTTGCTGAAATATAAAAAGTGGAAAAATAGGTATCAAGAAAACCTTTTGTATTTCCGAAATGGCCACAAGATAAGGTGTTGAGAAGCAGTGGTTATGTGCACATCTCTGATTTCCGGGGTGCCCATACTAGCATGTGAAATTACAGGGCATTTCTCAAATAGACCTCTTTTTCACACACTGTCTTACATTTGGAAGGAAAAAATGTAGAGCAAGACAAGGGGCAATAACACTTGTTTTGCTATTCTGTGTTCCCCCAAGTCTACCGATAAAAATTGTACCTCACTTGCGTGGATAGGCCTAGCGCCCGCGACAGGAAATGCCCCAAAACACAACGTGGACACATAATTTTTTTCACAAAGAAAACAGAGCTGTGTTTTGCAAAGTGCCTAGCTGTGGATTTTGGTCTCAAGCTCAGCTGGCACCTAGGGAAACCTAGCAAACCTGCGCAGTTTTGAAAACTAGACACCTAGGGGAATCCAAGATGGGGTGACTTGTGGGGCTCTGACCAGGTTCTGTTACCCAGAATCCTTTGCAAACCTCAAAATTTGGCCCAAAAAAAATTCTTCCTCTCATTTCGGTGACAGAAAGTTCTGGAATCCGAGAGGAGCCACACATTTTCTTCCACCCAGCGTTCGCCCCAAGTCTCCCGATAAAAATTGTACCTCACTTGTGGGGGTAGGCCTACTGCCCGCGGAAGGAAATGCCCCAAAGCACTATCTGGACACATCAAGATTATCAAATACAACACTACCTGTTTTTGCTGGGGGGGCACCTGCGTTTTTGGGCCTGGGCTCAGCAGCCATCTAGGAAAACCTTCCAAACCCTGATATTTCTGAAAACTAGACACCCGAGGGAGTCCAGGGAGGTGTGACTTGCGTGGATCCCCCAATGTTTTCTTACCCAGAATCCTCAGCAAACCTCAAATTTAGCTACAAAATCACATTTTTCTCACATTTTTATGTGGGATCACCGCACTGGGACAAATTTCACACCACACAACGTTCCCCTCAGTCTCCCGTTAAAATGATACCTCATTTGTGTAGGTGAGCCAAGTGCTTGTGAAAGGGAAGAGCCAAAAACATGTCGACATTGAGGGGGAATCAAAGGGGTTCCAAAAGGGCAGTTTGCAAAAAAAACATTTTTAGGCTGACCAGTGCAGCAGAATTTTTATTGGTATAGATGAGACAATGCTGGGTGGTAGCAATTTTGTGGATTCCTGCAGATTCCGAAAGGTTCCATCACAAAAAAGTGGAAAAAATGTGTGATTTCCAGCAAAGTTGGAGGTTTGCAGGGCATTGTGGGTACGAAAATGGTGCGGGTGCATGTGAAATACACCACCCTGGAATCATCCAGATGTTTAGTTCTCAGATGTGTCTAAGTCTTGTGGATTTTTCTACATGGCAGCGTCCCAAAGTCCATAAAGTGCAGCCCTCACCATTCCAAGTGGGACGATTTTGAGAGTTAGCCAAGCTCTCATGGCCCAAATGTAAAACCAAAACCCAAAATAATCAAATGTCTTCTTGCTTGCTGTGGGATAGTTTTAGAGTGTGGGAGAGAGCTGAAAGACTGTTACCCACTTCAGTTGGGTTGGGGGCATAACCAGGCCCATACTGGTTGGTAGCCACCACCCCAAAATAAATATAAATGTGTGTGTGTGTGTGTGTGTGCGCGTGTGTGTGTGTGTGTGTGTGTGTGTGTGTATATATATATATATATATATATATATATACGCTAGTGTTCGGCGGCTTTCAGCTACCAGCACTTAGGCTCCTGTGAAAAGTGGAATAATTAGCTAATTGATCCGGTGAGCTGCCTGCGACCGTAAGGAGCTTCTGTAGCCCACTTAAGGGAGAACAATCCGATGAGCAGGACACCGGCACAGGGAATTTTGAATGGATGGTGCTAATACAATAGCCATATAAAATTTTCCTATGCAAGAATTATTGCGCCTTGTTCTTGTTGAACTAATTTCCGAATTATTGAATTGTATGAGATCGAACTAATTTCCGAACTATAGAAGTGTACGAGAGTGGATATTGTTAAGCTGTGAACTTATTCCCGAGAACAGTACGATACAAGAACAGAGTGGATGAAGCATCTGATCTATGTTGCTTACTCCACATCCATAATAATAGTAGAGTTATTGGTGTCTGCTTGATCTGACATTATCATTTAAATCTATTCCAGTGATTATGGCTTATGGGTGGGAAGCACAACGGAAAGAGAAATCAAACAAGTTATTTTTTGCCCAGATGGATAAGGGACTGAATACTCAGCCCGGTCGTGGCAGTATGAAGGAGGAAGTAAAATTACAGACCCTATACGATAAAATGGAAAAGCTGCACAGAAAGGAATTGTCCAAATGGTGGGAGGTTGAATCACTACAAAGATATATTGATGTGGAGCGTGTCCCTAGAAGACTGAGGATTTACACTATACCAACCTACGAGGATCCCGATCCGGAAATGCTCGAGGAGTGGGCTGAGAATTCGAAACAGAGCTCACTGAACATGATGCGTATATTGAGCAAATATGTGATAAAGGATAGGAGTAAAATCTTGGAAGAGATGGAAAAAGTAAGATTGGAGCTACTGTCATTAGTCACACAAGAAGTATTTGATGAATATATGAAAAATTTAGAGAGAAAACTCTGCAAATTAGAGGAAGAGATCACCGGTAAGAAACAGAGAAAATTCATATGGGACTATAAGGATTACCAAGCTGGTCGTATTCTAACCTTCCACCGAAAATATGATCATATGTACAGTGGGGAAACCACTGAAATGTATATAAGGGACTCTGAACGGGTGAATCAACCAGTTGAGGAACAGGTAGAAAGTGACATTTCGGATGGAAACCTTTCGGACGTATCAGACGCAGCCCTATCGGGGGCTGCGATACCAGATAAAGAAGTGGATAGAATTAATTTTTTTAAACAATTCAGACTGTTGAACCAGGGAAGGATGGGACAACACAAAGAAGCTCACCTTCAGAGGGGCAGAGGACGAGGAGCCAGAGGAAGAGGAAGAGGAACAGACAGGCCAAGAAGAGGGGATGTAGGAGACGATGCAAGGCCCTTGGGAGTGGTAACTCGGGCACGCAAGTAAAAACTATGACTGTTGTAAATCTCTCAAGTAGAGTGCTGTCGGCTGTAGAAGAGGACCTCTTGTCTCTTGGCCTGTCATTCTGCCCAACTGGCTGCTTTAATTATACTCAAACTAGGATTGACACATTTAAATTCATTAGAAAATTGAAATTAAAGAAGTGGTATCGTACTAAGGTTAAATGTGATGTGAGGCTAGATGTGAAGGACGATGGGAAAAGTGTGAGTAATTTGTGTATTTCTGATATTGATCTGCTACATACAGCAACCGACCTATGTGAGGGGGTGGTTGCCCATGAGGATCCCATCTTAAACTTGATGGGATCAGGCATTGCCCTTGATAATACCTGCCCGAGTAATTTTAAGCCGAAATCCACCTTTTTACCTGCCATTCATTGTGATGCACTTGATGTTTTTGAACGAACAATGACTAAACAATTGAAGAAATTGAGGTATGGTGCAATGAATGTAAAGAAGAGTAACTTATCAGGTGAACAGTGGCAAGCTCTCTGGGAATAGAGGGAAGATCATGCTATTGTCATTAGACAATCTGACAAGGGGGGCAATGTAGTTATTCAAGATACCATTAAATATGTGGCAGAGGGAATGAGACAGCTCAGTGACACTCAGTGCTATGAAGAAGTAAGTTGGGGAGATGTTAAATCAATGAATGAAAAATACTATGCCATGCTTATTGATTGGAGAGATCAAGGAATGATAGAATGGGATGAATTCCTGTTAAGTGTGATCATCCAAAGATTCCAATACTCTATCTCCTCCCCAAGATTCACAAGGAGTTAGTCAATCCACCAGGGAGACCTATAGTTTCGGCTATGGAGTCTCTCTTGTAGAATACATCAAAATATATTGATTATTTTTTACGCCCTTTTGTGGAGTCAATACCCTCGTATGTGAGGGATACTACACACTTCCTAAAGATCATTGATGACATCCACTGGGAAGATGATTTCCTATTGTTAACATTGGATGTGACCAGCCTGTATACCAGCATAGATCATGTCTTGGGGGTGAGAGCTATTAGACACTTTCTTTGAGCTAGGTCATTTTCTTTCTTTTTCCATTCAGAGATGTTGTGCACTATGATAGAGTTCTGTCTTAAAAACAAACTGTTTATTTTTTACAACCATCTGTACAAGCAGTTACAAGGGACAGCTATGAGCACCTGTTTTGCCCCCAGCTATGCTAATTTGTTTATGGGCTGGTGGGAGGAGCAGGTGTCAGGAGAGCTAACCCAATTTGAGTCTAATGTGGTCTTATGGTGTTGTTTTATTGATGATGTCTTTGTAATTTGGAGAGGTGATGAGAAAGTAGCTACACAATTTGTGTGGGATTTGAACATTAATGAATACAATCTGAGATTTACTGAGCATCTGGACCCGAGGTGTATTGAATTCCTTGATGTAGAAATCGCTGTGAGAGACCATAAACTGGTATCCAAATTGTATAGGAAAGCAACAGCTGGTAATAACCTACTATGTGCTCATAGTGCCCATCCGGGGAATCTGATACGCAGCATTCCGTTTGGGGAGTTACTGAGAGCTCGGAGAAACTGTAGTGAGACAGCTGATTTTCAACAGGAATGTGAAGTCATGTGTGAGAGGTTTAGGAATAGAGGAAATGGGGCTAAGGTTATTGACCAAGCCAGACGGAAAGTTGAATCTTTGAATAGAGCTGATGTCCTGTATGGGGCTAAAAGGGGTCGTGAAAAGGAGAATGACTCCATCAGATTTATTACAACCTACAATAATCAGTCATACAAAATACGCACTATTTTAAGTAAGAGTTGGCATATTTTACAGACTGACCCTCTTCTGACAAATTGGATCAAAGATAATCCTCAAATAACTTTTAGGAGGAGTAGATCTCTCAAGGATAATTCATGCCGTAATGACGTGACATTGGGAGGTCGCCCACAGAACACCAAAGTGGATGGTTTGGTTTGCTGTATGAAATGCAAAGCTTGTAAGACTAGCAATAGCTGCAAGACATTGACTGTTCCAGGAAGATCAGACACTTTTGTAATTAGGGGAAGTTACAATTGCAAAACGTCTTATTGTGTGTATTGTCTGATATGCCCGTGCAATAAGTTGTATGTGGGAAGTACAATTCACAATGCGAAAAAGAGAGTTCTGGAGCAGAGACGAGCTATTAAAATCTATGGTAAGAATTATCCAGTAGCTAGGCATTTCTATAACCAACACTTTGGCAATGAGAATCTGCTAAAGTTTGTAGTTATTGACCAAGTAAAGATCAGCAAAAGGGGTGGAGACAGAGAGAAGCTGCTGCGCATTTTAGAGTCTAGATATATAATAGACTTTGAGACACTGGAACCTATCTGGCACAGTTCAAGTGAAGAGTTGAGTATCCATCTAGGGTAGATATTTTGTATATATTCCTTAACATGAGGTGAAGGGGCAAGGCGGGCCTTTTTTTTTTTTTTTTTTTTTTTTTTTTTTTTTTTTTTAGAATAACACTTTGAGTGATGGTGACATGTATGAGAAAAAAAATGTTTGTAAACTTTTTTTTTTGTAAAATTGGTTTCAGTGATTATTTATTGGTTTTTTTATTAATTACCCCCGTAGAAGAATGTGTACCTTTAATTATGTGGGTTGAAAAGGTCCAGTACATGAATTAGATCTGCTGTATAACATCTAGAGCAGCAAGATATTTTCTAAGGAAATCATTTTGGAAGTATATATGCCCATTTGGGTGGTATGAGACTCAATGTTAATAATTCCAACATGGGTACAAATATTCAATACATTCAAAATATTGAAGGTTTATAAGAAATAGTGTTATCCTAATTTATGTATGCCCACTTGGGCGTTATAGGATTTAATGGTAGCAATTCCAATTTGGGTACTAATAGATAATATATTTATAATATTTGAGACTATTTAAGGTTTATAAGAAATATATGGAAATTTTAAATTTTGAAAATATTTATATTTTGCATACCTCAATGTTGGATTAACCAATTTTATAATATTGTATTTCTCTTTCAATTAGATTTTATGTATTGGCTAATGACACCATGATGAATTGTACGATAGAATGTGAATTGATATTAGAACAAACTGGATTAACCTTATATAAGAGTGGGGTACAAACTACTGTGCGAATTAGCTCTTTTGGACACTCTAAAATGGCCGCCGCGCTATGTGTTTTATGGTTGTTGTATTTAAGAATTGTCTGTCATTTATGTTTGTGATTAATTTGGTTTTTTAAGGTGAGCACTTTAGCAGAAATCTATCCATGAGTAAGGCGGTTGCCGAAACGCGTTGGATGTCTATGCTGGAATAAATTAATTCAAGAAATATTTTCATTTTGGAGGTGTCCTGGTTCTCCTGATATTTTAAGGGAGTGTATTTATTTTATTAATTCCCTGGCATCTAGTAGACTCACCCCCCCGGGTGTGGATAAGGAGTAATTGCCCCATCTGCCCACTGGTGGGCAGAACAACTTTGGCCCCATTTATACCCCCACCATCTTATTTTGGGGGGG
Organism: Pleurodeles waltl; assembly: GCF_031143425.1. NCBI lineage: Eukaryota > Metazoa > Chordata > Amphibia > Caudata > Salamandridae > Pleurodeles > Pleurodeles waltl. The sequence goes on from NC_090451.1 coordinate 369,054,516, forward strand.
AAAAACTTCCCTGGTCTCTGGTGGGCTTTCTGTCGTCCCCCCCAAACCCCCCCCCTCCTCCTTCTCCTTGGGGGCAGATGGGCCTTCCAAAAATAGGCCTAATAGAAATACGCTGATCTGCCCCCAATTGGAGCAGAAATGACCAAAAATAAATTTGCCCCCCCCAAGCCCTCCCCCCATGGAAGCGACCCTTGCCTAAGGCTCCCCACCTCTAAAAACAAAAAGCAAAAAAAATTATCTCTGGCGCCTAGAGGTTTCTGCCCCCCCCCCCCCGGGGGCAGATTGGCCTAACAAAAATCGGCTGATATGCCCCCAAGGGGAGCAGAAATGGTCTAAATACAATTTGCCCCCAGGGGAGCAACCCTTTCCTAAGGGGTCACACACCAACTCTAAAACAAAAAAACAACAAAAAAAAATTATCCCTGCCGCCTAGTGGTTTCTGCCCCTTACAACAATAGGCCGATCTGCCCCCATGGTTCCCCTTGTGCTAGTTTGATTTTTACAAAACATCTCTGGTGTCTAGTGGGCATTTCAAAAGCCGGATCACTTTACAATCCGGCTTTTGAAATGCTCTGAGAGACTTCAAAGGGAAGGAAATTCCTTTCCTTCCCTTTGAAGCCTCTCAGGGCCCCCATCACATGATCGGAAGAGAAATGCTTTGCATTTCTCTTCCAATCGCACTGGAAATGGGGAAGTGGCCTCTGATGAGGACGTCATCAGACTTCACGGGGGGGTCGGGTGGAAGGGCTTCCCCTTCCATTCCTGCCTTGGTGGGGTGGGAGGGAAGCCCACTAAGTGCCGAGGACTTAATGGTTACGTCCTTGGCACATGAGCACTGTGCCGTTGGACGCAACCATTACGTCCACGGCACAGAGGGGGTTAAAGAGAGCGAGAGATGGAGGGTCGATCTAGTGCAACTCTTTGATTCATGCTAATTCCAGCAGATTCTGCCGGGTATCAGGCTGGGTTAGGAAAAACCTTTCACTAGCTATGGCACCCATATTGCTTCCCAAACATGGGACCCGGAGTAACTTCTGGTAATTTAACTCTTTACTTAATATTTTCTTCAAATATTACTCCTCCTCCTACTCTTAAATTATTGCCTTTGTTGAAGGACATAGTTCCCCTTGCAATTAATGGGTTTAAACCTTGTGCTGCCTATAAGAGTGGGAGGTCTGTGTCAGATCCGCGCTCCTCATGTAGGAGATTTCTCATGGTTCTGGCTCTTGTGCTAAATGTTCATAAATGCACCTCAAAGCCAGAAGTCAACATGAGGTGACATTTTTACATGGCAAAACTTAGTCAGGAGTAGGTATTGAAATACCTTTCACCGCTGAGAGATAAGTAATTTAAGATTAAAAAATAGTATTCTATGGAGGGATCCTTCTCTGTCTTCAGTCCTTATTGGACAAAACCCCCAAAAAGAGCTAAAAGTAGAAAATCCTCCTTCTACGGGATACCTTCCATTCAGCTGCACCTTACCCACTCTGTACACCTTGGATAGCTCCTTTAAAGTGTGTAGTTGCATTATAAATGCATAGTTTAATCATTCAAAAGTGATTATTGCAATAATGCACTATTGCTTTGCCTCCCGTGGCTCGGGAAAGGGCTCCTCTGAACTCCTGATCCCTGTCAGGAGTTTGAGGCCCTCCTCCACCCACAGGCTTCTGCCTGCACCTCATCCCTGGTGTCTAGTGGGAGAGCTCTGCTCTCCTACTAGGCTACCTTCTGCTTCTCGCCTCCTTTTTGCTTTGCGCTCTACTGTCCCTTAGTGCTCCTTTTCCTCGTTTCTCTCCCACTCTGCTCTCACTCACTTTCACTCCCCCTCCTCTCTCTCTCTCTCTCTCTCCCTCGCTGCTGCTGCGGCTCTGCCCCGTTTTATCACTGTTTTTCGTCTGCCTCTCAGCTGTCCTCTCCTTCCCCCCACCTCCCTACTTAATGGCGGGCGCGCCAAAGGCAAGCCCGTCTGTGCCTGGACCGTGCCTAGCGCCAGAACCCCTGGCTCCCGTTCCCTCCCAACTGCCGCCACGCATGTCTTCACTATGATGCCGCCACCCTCCGCACCCTCAACACCGACCCCTCTTCCACCTGCCTTCAAGCCTCCCCGCAAACTACCCACGGACCCTTCTCCTGCTGGAACTGCACCTTTACCAGCCTCCACGCCAAAGAACCACCCACCAAGGCAGGCCGCAACCATCTCTGATGTATCCTCCTCAACACCCGCTCTGTCCACAAGCAATCAGTAGAGCTATGGAATCTATTTGACTCAGCCTCCCCAGACGTTGCCTTCCTGACTGAGACCTAGATGAACCCCTCCTCAGCACCTGACATCGCCATCGCCATCCCGGATGGCTACAAGATCACCTGCAGGGACTGCTCCAACAAACCAGGAGGAGGCATCGCCATCATCCACAAGAACACCCTCAGGATAACGACCAACACCGAAGACACCCTAAGCACTGCCAAACACCTGCAGTTCCAAATCCACACTGATCCAAACACCACCCTCTAAGGGACCCTCGTCTACAGGCCCCCTGCGGCCCACGACAGCCGTCAACGACTCCATTACTGACATCATCAGCACGCACGCACGCTCTCTCATCCACGGACTACATACTCCTCGGAGACCTAAACTTCCACCTCGAACACCAGCGACAACACCACCGCCATCCTGCTCGACAACCTCTCCAACCTTGGCCTCAAACAGCTCGTCACGACACCAACCCACTCCGCAGGACACACACTCAACCCTATGTTCTCCGCCAGCAATCATGTCTTTCAGCCACACCACCGAACTCCCCTGAACAGACCACGGCTGCATCCACTTCTTCAAGAAACCCACAACACACCACCACCCACAACGGATCCCCCACCGCAGTTGGAACAAAGTCACCGAAGACCAACTTATCATCACCCTCTCCCAGAACCTACCCATTGACACCACCGACACTGATGCAGCTGCCCGCAACTTCAGGCAATGGGTCAACACCTGTGGCAATACTCTCGCCCCAATCAAGAATCCCTTCAATAGATGCACCAACAGAAAGGCTTTCTGGTTACCCGCCGACCTCCACGGATCTAAACCAAGCTGCTGAAGACTCGCAAGAAAGTGGTGCCAAGATCAGACTCTGGACAACCTCACAGCCTTCAAAAAGCCATCCACAGACACCACCAACTCATCCAAGCCGCCAAGAGAACTGCTTTCAAAGACTGAATCAACAACACACACAGCCACAAGGAGCTCTTCAACGTCATGAAGGAACTCTCCAACCCCAGCTCCTATGCCAGCGACATCCCGCCATCCCAAGACCTCTGCGACTCCCTAGCCTCCTACTTCCACTGCAAGACAAACATCCACAACAGCTTCAGCACCCAAACTCCCCCGGCAACCACCAACACCACAGATTCAGCTCTGACCAACCTCCTGCTCTCCTGGACCAACGACACTATCGAAATCATGAACACCATCCACACCGGCTCTCCATCTGACCCCTGCCCTCACCACATCCTCAACAAAGCAAGCCCCGTCATCGCACCCAAACTACGGAAGAGCACCAACAGCTCCTTAGAGTCCGCCACCTTCCCGGAGAGCTGGAAACAAGCCGAGATCAATGCCCTCCTCAAAGGACCTCAAGAACATCCAGCCTATCTCCCTGCTCCCCTTCCCGGCAAAAGTCATTGAGAAAGCTGTCAACAGACAACTAACCCGCTTCCCCGAGGAGAACCGCACCCTGGACCCTTCCCTATCCGGATTCTGCAGCAACCACAGCACCGAAACCACCCTCCGACATCAGAATCATACTGGACAGCAGTGAAACTGTGACCCTCATCCGCCTGGACCTCTCTGCCGTGTTCAACACCGTCTGCCACCACACCCTACCATCACACCTCAGCAATGCTGGAATCTGCGACAGACCCTGGACTGGGTCACCTCCTTTCTCACCTGCAGAACTCAGTCGACCCCCCCCCCCCCCCTTCTGCTCAGAGGCCACCAAAATAATCTGCGGCGTACCCAGGGTCGTCCCTCAGCCCGATCCTCTTCAACGTATACATGGCCCGCTTGCCCGATCCCACAACCTCAATATCATCTCATATGCTGACGACACCCAGCTGACCCTCTCCCTCTCCAAGGACCCCACCAAGACCTACCTCCACGAAGGAATGAAGGCCATCGCCGAATGGATGAAGAGCAGCTGCCTCAAACTCAATTCCGATGAGACGGAAGTCCTCATCTTCGGCTCCACCTCCTCCGCATGGGATGACTCCTGTTGGCCTGCCACTCTCGGAACCACTTTGACTCCCACCGACCACGCATGCAACCTAGGATTCATCTTGGACCCTTCACTATCCATGATCCAGCAAGTCAACGCCATCTTCTCCTCCTGCTTCAACACCCTCTGCATGCTTCGAAAGATCTTCTGGTTTCGGTGGGTATCCATTTGTAGAGCAGTCACCCAAGCCCTCGTAAGCAGCAAGCTGGACTTCGGCAGTGCCCTCTACTCAAACTACGGCCAAACTCCAGAAGAGGCTGCAACACATCCAGAACGCCTCTGCGCGCCTTATCCTGGACATCCACTGCCACAACACAGACCACCTGAGAAACCTGCACTGGCTCAGAGTCAACAAGAGAATCACCTTCAAACTTCTCACCCACGCTCACAAAGCACTGCACAGCACCGGACCAGAATACGTCAACAGACGACGTCTCCTTCTACACCCCGACCCGGCATCTCTGCTCCGCCGTCCTCGCAACCGTCCCACGCGTCCGCAGAACTACAACCGGCGGTAGATCATTCTCGCACCTCCCCGACAAAACGTGGAACACTCTTCCCACTACCTGCGCCAGACCAAAGACCCCCTTACCTTCAGGAAACTTCTCAAGACCTGGCTGTTTGAGCAGTAGCAGCATCTCCCCACCTGCCATTCCCCCACCCTCCTCAGCGCCTTGAGACCCTCACAGGTGAGTAGTGCGCTTTACAAATTCCCGATTGATTGATTGATTATTTGATGAAATGGTATCTTGAGTAGGTCACTAACCTTATATAAATCTGCACCCATATACCCCACAGTTTACATAACCCCGTTAATGCACCCTTTTGTTAATACAACCATTTGAGACCCCATAAACCACCAATGCAGGGTGTAAAGGCAAGTTATAATAATGTACTCTATATAGCGCTTCATACAGCACTTCGAAGCACTATAAATAAAAGATGTTACTGAATTTATGGCCATCAGTTTACCAGCCTTTATGTTGAGGGAAGATTGAGTTGTCCTGCCGGAGTTTGAACTTGTGACCTGCCAGTGAATGAGCGATGAATGATCAACTCATTGATCTGTCCCTCTGGTTAATAGTGTGTTTGTTTTGTGTTATGCTAGCATATTTATTTGGACTGAGAAACTGGTTTATTCCTTTCAGCAAATGCAGTGGGTGATACAGGCAAGGGGTCAGGTGTGCTCTTCTGTCAGTCTTAGAAGGAGGGAACACGTGGGTCTAAACCCTACTTACAGGTGCATTTGAAGTTGTAGTATGAGATAAAACCCCTCTTAGTAGAGACACTTCTTAAAGTTTCTTTTGAAGGCTGCCAAACCTTGTCCTTCCTCTCTTCTGGGCCCAAGGTAAATAGTGAACGCAGATCGCTATGAACACTCCCCCCCCCTCCCACCCCTTTCTTAATCTTTTCAAGTTCAGTCTTACCTAAGGTTCAGTCGAGGGTGCAATATGATGTCAAGGCCAGTGGGTATTTTAGGCAACACTGCAGTATTATCTTCTTGTTTGTGGCACCAAGAGCTAGTGCAGCTCCTTCAGGGCTGGTGTGATGTGGGCAGGTTGGTTGTAGCTGTTCTTAACAATGTTTGTAATTTGATCTGCAAAATAGAGCGGTGGGCATAGTCTCACCCTAAGATTTGAATTAACAACTGAGTTGTGGTAGTTGAAGCTTCTAGTTTCTGTAATAATTGTAAAGGAAAACTTCCGAGACTTAGCAGACTTTCTTTGTGCCGTTCAGATGATGACGGCCTTCTTTTTCCGTTGATATGCCTCAGACCCCTTGTGTGGAGTTAGTTTTCCAGATACCTTGGAAATTGCAGGTTGTACCGCGTGATTATCTTGACCAGGAGTCTCGCTGAGAACCCGAACTGAAAATGTGTGCATGTGAAGGAGTTTACATTTAGGTTCTACTTTTATACCTAGTGTTTGTCTTTCAGTGTTATTCAGGACCTCTTATTCTTGCCTCACTCCTTCGTTCCTCCCATTTTGTAAGAACAGTGTCTTTCAGTCACAAAATTATTTCAGCCGGGGGGTTTTATCGAGAGTTTTAGCCACTTTTCAGTTTTGTGACTAGCTTTTTTTTTTTTTTTTAATCATTTTAGTGATGGCTCTAACCCTTCCTAGTCTGAATGATATGGGCAGTTGCCCAATTATTAAGATATAATTGTGACCCAGCTTGCTTCTTGGTGCTGTCCTGATCGTAATAAAGGTATTTGCTTTTTGGCCCCTTTTATCAGACCGGTACTAATGCTGTCTTGGTGAATGTATTTTTCAGTGTTTGTTCTTTTACTACCGTAACTCATTGGCTTCTTTGTTGTATTGTTGGTTCTTAATAGATCTGCTTCACATCTGATCTTCACTAGATTAATTAACTTTTGTTTGGACATAAAACCCGGAATTTTGGGTAAAGCGTTTCCCTGGCATTGGTGGGTCCTGTTCTGGATGTCATCAATCCGTTGTACTTTGTTTGAAACCCTTGATCAAACGGCCCCAGATTAATCCGTGTAACCGTTTATAATTTGTTATTTTAGGGGGAAATCTTCAGTGGTTAATTTGGTGGTTTTGTACCCATTGCTCTTTTTGGATAGCTTAACTGTCTGTGTGTGCATCTTCCCAAATTAACATTTGAATCTGTGATTATGCTGGAAAGCTTTCAGTGACGATTTCTTTAGCATTCGACTGACAACATTGACAAAGGCATTTATGTAGAAACATGCCAGAAGCTTTTTTTCCATTCCATACTGAATTTTTCTGATGCATAATTGGCCCATGAAGATGCATTATAAATGTACTTAGCAGCACTTGTAAGAATTCAAGCAAGTTATGAAGTGGAACACAGAGCTTCTTTCTCATTATGGCACCGTGTGCTGCAGAGCCTCTTTTTATGCATTTCTTTTTATTCCTTCATTCAGTTCCACAGTGATCCGCTGGCAGCTGTGAACGCGTGCTACGAAGGAGACATTGTCATTATATGCCCGGGGCGGTATGCTGTGAATGGCTTGTTCAGCATTGCGGACTCTATCGAGCTGGAAGGTAGGATGCAAAATTATTTTTCATTTTGTAATTATAGCTGTGTTTCTCAAGTACAGAATCTTCTTTCCGGTAACATTCTTAGGAAACTACTCTAAAAGCATTCGTTGTCGAGGCGCATTCCGATTCTATTGCTTTCGCGCTGGATACATCGGTTTTAAAATCTGGTCCTAGTGCAATTAAGAAACTCCCACAACGCACTGTCCTAGATAGTGCACTGAAGGGAAGATCATGTCGGTCCTTGTGACATTTTTATCTGCCGTGTCTGCTGTTAAAGCTCTCCTATGTAAAGCCTGCCATGGCCAAAAAAATGTAACCTTAATTTTTTTTTTTCCATTGCAAGTAAAATCTTGGGTTTGTTTTTGTAGCCCATACGGGCACTGAAAAGAGTAATTGAAAATGTAAAAAGTTTTATTTGGCTATCACAGTCAAGCATGAAGTTTTCATGCTCTCAGGCCTTGATATGTACATCCCCAGTATAACAACTCTGTGGCGAAGTCAAGCAGTGTGACGCAACAGGTGCTTGGGGTCCGCACCTGTTGTCTCTAAGTGTGCTCGTTAGGGAGGATGTGCGTATGCTTCTCCCCCTCACTGTTCTGATATGTGTACAACTCATGCACTGTGCTCTGCTACTGAGCGCTCTCCTCATTACTGTTGATAATGCACCATATGTGCACAAGGGGTGAGATGTGCCACTTAAAATGTTGCGTTCCTGACGTACATGGGCTCAATGACCTATTAATCTTGCCCCTAGACTTCACCCTTCCCCACTCCAACCACACATTTATCGGCGTTGTATAGTACTTTCTTTTCATTTCTAGCACCGGCTTCAGAAGTTATTCAAAGTGAACACCCTCTAGAGCAGAGGTTTTCACACTTTTCAGTGCAAGACCCCCCTCCCCTCAATGTTTGTAGGCGTAAGGACCCCCTCCTGGCAAAAGTTTATAAAACCTGGTACTCTTCATTATCGACAACCATAAATGCCGCCCCCCCCCCCATTCCCCCTGCGAATTATTTTTACGGTGGGAAAATAATATGAAACAATATTTAGCAAACCAAATGTTAGTTTGTGACTGTAGTTCAGTGTCAGAGACTCATCACTCAGTTCAAACAAAAAGTCTCCAAAAAGAAATACCCAAAAATGGACAATGGTACTTTATTTCACAAACAAAACATAATTTGCCAAAGCTTATTTAGATGACAACACCTTTCTGAACTATTGTGATGATGTGCCTTTTTTCCTCCAGAGAGATGGTCAAGAAATGCACCTCATTCATACCAGTTGAACACTTAAATATAGCAATAAGCAACAAAAATGTAACCAGTCCTGCTTTGCAAGGACCTTGTACTACGCTGCAATGTGTTTCTGCTTTTTAGTAACTTTTGAACCGTTTGGGGGTATACACAAATTTATTTTTTATTAAAGTCAGCAGATTATGTGGCAAATGCAGCACATCTGTAATTATATGAAAATCGCCGCACAATAACATAATTCCAGTGGCCTTGTGTATATTGGCTGTAATGCATGGACTGCAACTTTAGTACATGGCAATCGAAGTGAACCGTACTATATTGCATGGGATTCTGGCGGCTTGGCTTTTAAAACTGCATGGATTTGTAGGTTGCCCAACATAATTCATCATAATTAAAACTTACCGTTTATAATCATTAATGACAATCTGTAAGGTGTGAGAGAGCGTAGCTTATACACTTAGGAATTAATATGAAATGTTTATGAACTAATGTATAATAATGCCGCATAGAAAATGTATTTAGCTAAACGTGCGCTTGAAATGTGCCCACGGGGAGTGGCCGCCAATATATACAATGACTAATGAAACTGGTTAATAATGGTGAAATGTTATGTTAAAGTATGATTTTGCACTAATTTAAAAGGTTAAATGTTAAAGTGCTGCTAATAAATCATTAGGCCTTAGTTAGCATGAGTCGAGGCCTAGCTGCCCGGTTTCATATTAAATGTCTTTTTCTAACGTACAGTGTGCTGACTTGCTGAAGGACATGAACTCGTATTTTTCCAAAGCTAGAAGATGAATGTAACTGTAGTAGATCCGTTCTCATGAAATTCGACTTGCTTAGTGAAACATTCTTGCTGAATGCAACAGTGTAGACTAGTCGCAGGTACAAGGTCGCCTGAACCTGTACAGACAATGGAACCACTGACTGAAGATGCAAAGAGAACCACAAGAGTATGAAATCATACCAGACATTCTACCCGCTGGAGACGTCAGTCATAAGGACCAATAAACCACGTGAGCACTGTTATGGGGTGACAATTTTAATGAAGTCATTGAAACCCTATTGGAGGGAGATAGTGGGGTGCCAACCTCAACCAATTAAAATTTAGAGGATTATACAACAGAAAAGGGATAAAAACCCTTGACACAAAGAAGTAAATTAGACTAGGAGATTAGGGATAGGAGAGAGGGGAGATGCCGTTTGCGAATTTAGCTCTGACCCAGCCACTTTGTCACTCTGCATAGAGACTTTGCTGTTGGTTCTTCAAATCAACTTTGTCCTTATCTTGCCTGGTTGTACTTTACCTCCTTATGTGGGGAGTACCTTTTACCCTGCCCTACCGAACTTTGCTGAATTCCTGGCTGATGGCGAATCAACTGATGTCCTGAGGACGAAGACTGAACCTGTATGCTGACCCAATACGGAGGGTAACTATATGACAATGAAATTGTAATTGTCTGTTTGTTTTTCCTTTCTAGGTACCAACTGCTTCTTTTGACAGAGACCATAGTTAGATGTTTTCTAAATTGGCGTCGCTAAATTGTTTTGCATGAAGCCCAACATGCCAATGCTAATTCCAGGGTAGATGAGGGGTACACTAACAGACGCAAATAGACAAATGACTGAATCTATGCTTTGTTGAATAATGTGATAATGACACTCCGCTAAGGATAACCTATGTTGACGTTGTGCTATATTCTAATGTTCGTGATTCTTGCTTTGATGAAATCTTATCAGAGTTACCATATAGTGACTATGCTAATGTGTTTCTTGGTTTTGAGACTAATAAACGTACTAGTAGAATTGTAATCAATACGGAATAAACTTCATATAATAGTACTAAACTGGTGTGGTTATTTATGACTGTAAGGTCATGGTGGTTTCTGAGTTTTATTAATGTCTTTGACTAATCTGAAATGTCTTATTATGGTAAACATTGATGACGTTATTGATATATTGATTGACATGTTGATTAGTTATCTCGTCCTAAGGTGTCTTCAATCAGGGTGAAAAGATTCATTGGCCTAAAACGAGTCCCAGAGTGAGTAAATTAGTCCTAAAGGGACGCGTTAACAGGTGAAGGTAGGATGTTGCATTTAATTCAAGGGCAGGAAGTGGTCCCTTAATCTTCATTCAAACGTTTTTTCTATAAAAAGGGTTTTATTTTTAACTAAATGAAAACAAACGCTTCTATTTTAGCAAAAACTGACTCCTGGTTATATTCGTTTTCTGCTGTTGTTGACTTCAGCTTTTAGGTCTTTTACCGCTAGGTAACTACATATAAAATAGCAAGCAGATTAAATGAAATATGAACAAAAACAAGTTGTTACTCTGTGGGTCACGTATTATTGTGCATTATGAAACCTCTATTAGTTAATGCACTGCAGGGTTCTGTGTGTAACTAGAGAGCTACATAATCAAATCGTGGTTGGTGCAATGGAGAATAGTGACTTGTGTATTTTTAGTGCTACGAGGCACAGCCTGTGTCCGAAAGCACTGTGAATATGCAAGTCATTATTTTATATTTGCATTACACACAGTATAAAATAGATTAATACCCAATGTTTTACCATAAAATAGTGCTTCCAAACTATAGATTTTAGTAATACGCAGACTAATACCCAGACCATACGTAATACATGTCTTTTCTTTTTACATAATTGTCCCTTCAACACCCCCTTAGGGGTAGAAAACACTTGCATGCACTTCACAGTTCAGTTAACTCTTTTTACTACCACTCAAAAAGAACAAATGTTTGTCATCACAAAGCTTTGCAGGCAAGAAGGCTTCTTTAAATTTCTGCCCCTCCCTCGGTTTCAATTGACAGGAGTCTCACTGAATGACAAGTCAACTGAAGCTTTTTAAATTATCTTAATTAACCATCCCAGGACTGTTGTTTGGATTCGAGGCAGAAGTGGCTGTGGAATGCGTCTCCCCCCCTCTCTCCCCCCCCCCCCCCCTTTTGATGACTCCATGGCCCAACTGAGGGTCGCTGCCCACAGACTGAAGACCTCTGCTCCAGAGTAATGGAAGCAAGACATCTAATGGGCAACTTTAAAAGGTGCTGCATCGTGCCTAAAGTTTCCTTGGATAAGGTAGTTGGGCCAAGTAGGAAATCAACCTTTTCTGCAAGGTCATTTTGGATTTCTCACCTTTGTGCTGGACCCTACATTTTTGCTGGCTTTAGAACTCTGTGCACTTTAACCCCACTAACCAGTGATAAAGGTCTTGTGCTCCTTCTTTAGATATGGTTGAATCGGCATACTCATTATAGGCATATTTAACTTACCTATATGTCCCTGGTATATAGTACAAAGTGTACTTGGGACATGGAAGTTACTTGTCCCTAGTGATCAGCAACACTTATTGTGCTAATTACTACAGTGGCAGTTCAAACATGGGTTCAGACCTACCATTGTAGCCTGACTAGCAGTGTACAAACTGCAACTGAACCGGCAAAATGAATCCTTTTGACCAGTCAATACCTCCCTTTTAAATATTAATAATTCACCCCTACTCAGGCCTTGTAACCCACAGGGCAGGTTGCCTGGTACTTAAAAAGAGAGACGTAGAAATTCAATGGTAACATGTCTGAACAATGATTAGCACACAAAAGCTATTTCAATGAAGGAAAGCTGGCTGTTCCGTAGAGAAACGCTGGGAAGCGATCGTAAAAACTAACACTGTAACCCAGGAATGAGACCTGCTAAAAAAGTAATTAAACAAATGTTTAATAGTAAGAAAAAATCCAATTCAATATTGAAGTCGGGTTTTTAATAAAATGTAAGGAAAATTAACTTTTGGAAAGTTACTTTTTCCCCTGCCTGAAGTTCCTAGAGGCTAATTTGCATTGGCTCTCCAGCTTCTCCCACTCTGCAAATAACCTGAATAGGCGTGGAAAAATGGTAAGGCAAACAGCGATTACTGCAAATGTAAGGGCATGGGAACTTCAGGTTAATTTAGTGTCTTAGTAATAATCACACCTTTTACTGGCCATGACTATCGACCCTTCTTCGATCACAAGGGAGATTTCCACACATGTGAATTTTATACTGAGGTTACTTAGAACATATTTACAAAAGTTGTAGTTACCATCAGTCAGAGAAACAGGAGTGAATGACTTCCAAACTTTCAGGTTTGCTCCTAGGTTTCACTTGTGGGCGTCCCCGAAGTATATCCGAGATAGCCAGGGAAATAGCATACACACCTAGTGCACACCCACTCAAGATAACCTTTTGAGTGGTTTTCAGCATTTGATAATGCATTTCCCACACTGTTGTCCACCCTTATGTTACATCTGGAAGTTCAGATGTAACCACTGCAGGGATTGTGGAACGGAACACCTGTTTGGATGAAGGGCTGAGGGATCAGAGAGGAGTCAGGGAAAGGACTTATAAAAAAAAATTAGTGACACCGTTTTTTTTTTTTTTAAACTTTTGGTCAAACATAAGGCTACGAAAACAGTTTTTGTGAACCCCACACACTAAAGACTACTATTCATAACAGTTATAATGTTTGCCAGTTTGGGAAGTGACTATAGGAAATAACCCGAATATGCTTCATTTAACTAAGGAACAGACATGGGGGTAGCTATTGAATTACACCTATGCCATCAACTAAAAGGTACTCTTTTCAAGCATTCAGCTAGAAAAAATGCATTGTTTATTTCTAAGCCATAATCGGCCTCAATAACCAGACCTGTGTTGTTTGATAGGTGCTGCAAAGAAGGCCCATGGGTCTACAGGAGAAGATTGGTTTGGTAGACTTCAAATTCACCATCAGTGTAGAATACTGTGGTTGAATTGACGAGCAAGACAACTTGTAGCTTTTTCTTCAGCGACACGCTGTACTAAAACCCATTGTTTTGGAGTCCTCTGTGAAAGTTTGTTAGCTGTGATCACAGGGTTCAGCTTTCTGTTAAGATCCCTGGATCCTGTTTCACAAGACCTTCAGGTATGCGCAGTGGGTGCAGGGCATGGCACAGGGCACGTACAGTGTCCAGCTCTGCTCTCCCAAGGTTAAACTGCCAAGATAATGTCCTTCAGCTGCACCATATGCCTTTCTCCTCTTCCCCCAAGCTCCAAACAGTCTGTAAGGGTATACCTATCTGAGGTATGCCCTACTTCCACCTGTTGTTGTGGATGATGGTCCCCACACCAACAGGGTTCTTTAATTCTTATTTTTCTGCAGCACTGGCTTCACCGCTTATGCCTACTCATGAACCAATCCTGCATCTTGATGGTGTCAGGAACAGCCGCATTTCAACCTCCCAAATAACACAAACATTGCAGAGGCTACCTAGAAACTGTTATTTCACCCAAATGTATTGATTTTTAACTTTGCCCTATGATAAAGCCAAATATCTTTGGCTGGGATTAAAAGAATGGGTCTCTTTAATGTCTTCATACATCCAGTAGATCACAAGATACTTTCATAAGGAACATTTGGTGGCAACTCATAAGTAAGAGAAACTCTTTTCTTGAAATCTTGGTTCAGCCTCAACTCCTCACCCTTCACAGTAGACATCTTGCCAATTGTAATAGCACACAAATGCCAAACAGACAAAAACAGAGAACAGTAGTAGTACAAATAAAAACAAAGAAAAAATCCACAAAAGTAACATTACTTGCTCCTGAACTTGCCACAGGACACACAACTGTTGTCACAGTGATGCAAAAGATGTATCTCTTGTTAATTTATGCTAGGCTGGTTCACTGCACTCTGCAGGAAAAGGGAAGATCCCCAAAAATATTTTTCACATTACGTAGGTTGAGGAACACTAAAAAGAGTGGCTGTGTTTCTGAATCCATCTGGAAGAGATCTCATCAGAAGCCAGCTAAGATTGCAACTACAGGACGCCCTGTGCACTAAACTGACCTGAAACTCACTGCTGATGAAAGGCAGAGCCAGGATAACAACACAGCTCTTGTGGCTCAGTGATCAGCAGGCTAACCTTTTAATCCCATCTTGTCAAATCTGATAGAAACAATCAGCTGCAGATTTCTTATGTTAGACATCTCCCTAGGCCCCAGACTGTATCCGGGAAAAACTCTTCAGCAGTACCTCTGTGAGTCGGTAGAGGGCACTGTGAGACTCCACCTCGACGACATCCACCGGATATGACTTCGATGGAGTCCATATAATCCCTCCTCTGACGCACTGATGTCAGTTTCTACTTTTCCATGCCATAACGCGGGTCTAGAGAAGCGGTTCCTCTGGCCATTTGGCCTCCCTTTTTCGATGATTCTGTTGGATGGAACAGTGTGTATGCATACTGGCATTAAAACCCTGTGGGTCCTGTGCTCTACAGAGGTCGATCACGTACCCCTATTCTGGTGTATGTGGTGCTTAGGAGCCCATCACAACACCGACGATTGCGACGTCTGTCAAGATTTGAGGCTGGAAGCATTGAGGGAACGGTGGATGATGCTTCTGGCCACTCGGTTGAGGCAGTCTTCCGAAGACTTTCGTAGGCGTCTGAGTCCTTCTCCTTCCAAGACTGTCCATGCAAACACTTTAGAAGTCGTTTGCGTGTGGCTCCATCGACGTCTCAAGGTAAGCGTCGTATTCGGTTGAAGATGCGTTCCCTTCTGGCTTTACCACCCCCACGCGGCTCCTCCCATTCTTCTGAGGAGGATTTCACCCCACATCTCCTGGATTTTCTTGGTACCAGGGCGACTGGCCCAGCTGTGGGACTATTACTCGTCTCTGTATGCCATTTTTGGGCCTTTCCCTCCCTCTGAAGCGCCAATGAGGTGGAGGGTGCCCTGACGGGATCATCACCAGTGGCTTCATCCTTGGTGCCTGTCGCCCCCTGACTGTCTCCGGATGCTGTTTCAGCGCCAGTGCAAGGCCTCCTAAAGCTTCCACCTTCCCCCTGATTCTTCTCTACTGACTTCATTGTTGCCATTGAGTTCTGCATTGCAGACTCCTGTGGTGGTGGTGCCCTCGACTTTGCATAGTGCCTCTATTGTCTCACAGGAATCGATCGACGTACCTTGCAATGTCGAGGTCTCACCCTCTTGATGTCAGTTGACCGAGACGCTGGGTGCAGTGTTGATGTAGTCAGCTATTTCAGATTCTTGCCCTGTTTTCTGATGCCCACCCTCCAGTTCCTCAATCGGAGGAGCGTGGTTTGGATTGTCTGCCTTCCATTTCCGACACCATTTGGCTTCACAATTGGATTGGTTAGTTGAATTGGGCAACGCTAGTGGCCTGGACTCCTCCCCAGCTTCCTGCCTCCTTTCCTCCCCTTGGTTAACTTCAGAAGCAAGTCCTGCTCTACCGGCACATTAAAGCGTGTTTCGGAAGAGGTGCACTTACAACTTCTTACTGTTCAATTGTCCACGGACCCTTTACTTGATGTTTTACCAGTCTTCTGTAGAACCGGTCCTTCCTTATTGTGAGGCTCTTTATGATATCTTCTTGGGAGTTTGGGCTCAGCTGGCATCTGGCCCACCTGTGGAACCCTCTATTTCACAGACACAGATGAGCCCCAGAGGATAGATCTTGCCTCCATCGGCATACGGCTGATCAAAGCTTTGTGGTGCGAACTGCTTTAGTCTCACTCATGTTGCCCCTGTCCCTCCAGAGTGAGAGGCCAGACAGCTGGATGCTTCCAGCAGGTGGATTTTTGCTTCATCTAACTCTGGCCTGCGTTCAATCAATATTTTTTGTGTCCTGGCTTGCTTCTTCCACGTCTTGTGGGACTCAGTGAAAAAAATGCCTGAGGAGGCTAGGAATTTTTCCTTAGTACAGGATGGTCAGCAAGCTGCCAAGCTTAATATCAGATGTAGTATGGATACCACTGATTCTGATGGAAGGGTGATGGCCTCTTCAGTGGCTCTACGTCAGCGGGCATAGTTGTCCTTTCAATTTTTCAGAGACTGCAGACATCTTTGCTTGACATACATTTTGATGGCACTTCACTTTCGGTACGCTTGCCGACTCAGCTTTGCGCTGCTTTAAAGGAGTTCATGGTGGCACTCAGTCTTGAAACCTCCTGGTGATACAGGTGGGTCTTCCAAATCTGTATTGGTTTCCTTCCTTTGTTCAGGGGCCGTTTTTATTTCACTGTAGCTTTTTTTTATACCGCCGTTATGGGCAGTGGTTGTCTTACTTCAAGTATGACACCAGGTGTGGTGTTCCTGCTTCTTGCAGGTGGTTTTTGTTATGATATTCAAATTGTGTAGTGTTCTGGGATGTGTTCCTGCATCTTCAGGTGTGCGTACTTTTTCCACTTTTCATGGACATATTACATTATTTTTAGTGACCCTGTTTTGGTCTCACTCCTCTTAGAAAGTGGTTTTCTGTTGTCTCTGCTTATGGACGTTTTGCCTAAGATATTTGCTGTCTATAGGGTTCTTTTTCAGTTCCCTGCCTCTTTGGAGCACTCTTAGGCTTTTAGCCGTCTTTTTATGTTGGCTTTTCCCTATAGGAACCTTCTTAGGCGCTTCTTTCGGAAGTAATTACTATGTATGTATGGATGTGTGTGTGTGTGTGTGTATATATATATATATATATATATATATATATCCATGTATCCTTGTACATATTTCCTTGTATAAGTAAAGACTCTACTAGTATGTTCGGTCTTCCCCCAATTTTTCGGGGGGCAGGGGGTCCACCCATGTTTTTGGTTCTGTACTTCCCCATTGGGTGCAAGGAGATGTTCTGCTTTCAGATCCATGGTAAATCTTTTTATTCCTAATTGTTACTACTTTTCTGGTTTCTAATTTACAGTGTGCACACTATGTCGCTCTTATGGTGCACCTACAAGCCCTATAGGTGTCTTTTAGAGGTGATAAGAATATAAAATCCTCTATTGGAGATACCATAATGATAATATATTTATCTAATTAATTGTGTGGTAGAAAAATAATTGTTAGATTGATAATTACTTTCTTGTATAATGATATTTTTTGAAAAGTGATGTGAAAATGAATTAGTGTTGAAGGGTATCCTTAAAGAAATTGAGTTTTGTGAGTAAGATTTTTTCTAAAACATTGGATTGTTAAACTATAGTACCCGTAGTATTTTTTCTTTGTCTATTAGCAAACAGGATATGAATAAGGAAGGGGGAGGGGAGGCAGTTTTATTATTCACTTTTTGAATGAAGGTGGGCTATGAAGAAGACTGTAGAGGTTGAAACGCGTTGCCCGTAGTTTTGTTTATTACCTCGGTCTCGTGATTTTGGTCTGCAATAAAATTACGAGTGTGCAGCAGTACAGAGTGCCGGTGTTCTCCTTTGACTGCGAATTGGGAGGAAATCCTTTGATTTATTTCTTGCTTAAACCCTTCTGCGACCTTGCCTGCTTTTGGATTCCCTGTCTGGATCAGGTTTACAGTTGGGCTGTTTGCACCTCTCCTCTAGACAGTGATACAAAGGGAGCAGCGGTGTAGCCTACATATCCTGATGAGCCATCTGAGCTAGAGAGGAGGGAGGAGTGGTCATTTACACCTGGAAGGACTGTGCCTCCCCTCACAATGCAGTCTCCAATCCCCTGGAGTGTGTCTGGGGCCTTGTCTGGGCAAGGCAGGATCTTGCCAACAGCAGAGACTTTCCTTTGACGTTGGGCAACTTCAGAGGCAGAAAGGAGTATAAGTAGTGGACCCAAACGCCATACTTTTAGAATCTTTATGGCTCAAGAGGAACCTCTGCCAAGGAGAAGAGCTGGAGGACGAGTACTGCCCCTTTGCTGTGTTGCTTTGCTGGGTTGGACTGCAGTTGCTGTTTCTGCCTTAAAAGAGAGCAAAGGGTGAACTTTTCTGTATATCCTGCTTGAGAAAGCTCTCAAAGGGCTTGGAGTAGTGCTTACCTCCCGTTGGAAGTCTCAGGGATATCAAAGACTTCAGTTTCATCTGCCTACAGCACTGGTAACTGTTTTGTGCTGTTCAAGAAGAAAAACCACTGTGACGCCGCCAATGACACCGCTGGCCTGTATTGTGACCTGCCGCCGCACGGAGTCGCACTGCCCCGCTTCGCACCACAGCCCTGGTCTTACCACTGCCATCTGACGCTCCCACCGTGCCACTGCTTGCACCCTGACCTGTGGGCTCTGCACTCCGGCATCGCCTTACTCACACTGCAGCCTGGGCACCCCGACGACAATGCTCCTGCTGACACTGGCGCCGCTGCCTGCCTGCAACGTGGCCTTTGGACATAGCTCGTGAGGTACACAAAGCACCGTCCCGTCCCGCACTGCAGCCCTGGTCCACTGAGCCAGCACCATCTACTTGAGTGTCATCACCAGATGTCCCTGTCTGCACCGTGACCCATGGACGCCGCACAGAGCCCGTCCCACGCCTCACCACTGACTTGGGCCTACCGACGTCAGCGCTTCAGCAACAACAACTCTTCCGCTGCCTGTACCATGACCTGTGGGCACTACATGTCGCATTGTCCCGCTTCGCACCATAGCCCAGACGGCATCCACACTAGCGCTCCTGACTTCATCAGCCCGGAGTTCGATCCGCAAAGCTTTTGACTTCAAGGGACTCCTGCACCGCCTCTGTAACTGACACAGCAACGCCACTCTCCGGATCTCATCACGAGGATCACGATGCCCTGCAATTCCAATGTATTGTTTGCGGGTCTTCCCAACACCGTAGCTGGCCCATGAGGCCGCGGCCGGCCTGAACTGTTGGTTTTGTTGATCATGACCTGTAATAACCCCAGGTGAAACTATAGACTTCAAGGAACTTTATTTTTAAGTTAATTCTTTCAAAATTCTTATCTTTATTACTGTATGTTGGATTTGTCTTGTTTTGGTTTTGTTTTACACAGATAAATATTGGCTATTTTTCTAAAACTGGTGTGGTGTACTTTTGTAGTGTTTTCACTTGTTAATGTCTGTTATGTGCTAATGATTTACACATTGCTTCTGAGATAAGCCTGACTGCTCGTGCCAAGCTACCAAGGGGGTGAGCAGGGGTTATCTGAGCAGGTATCTCCCTTATCCTGTCTGGAGTGAGGGGCCCTACTTGGTAAGGGTGCAGACCTACTGCCAACTAGAGACCCCATTTCTAACAGTATGTCTACATATAATAGGTTCTAAATCTACGTCTTTATATTGATATCTACGTCTGTCTACCTGGAGTCTATCTATGTAAAACTTTTGTACAGACACCTTATTGTTACATCTATGTGTGTGCAGTTCGGTTTTCAGCATGTCTCTTTTCCGATCTCTTCATTTCGCCATCTGTCTGTCACATGGTGCGCCTTGTGTCTCTCTTTGTCCCTTTTTATATGCATTACAGTTATGTTACTCTTCTCGACAGCTCACCCGTTAGTGTTCCTGGTAAAGGTCCATCTGTTTTTCGACTTACTCTTCCTACCAGTGTTGACTTTATATCTGTTGCTGGATTTGCCTGTGCATCCTGCTAAGGCAGCATGCGTGCATCACTCCTCTTCTTTAAATATCGTCTGTGGCCCTCCCTTGTTGGGTGTTCCCTCCCAAGTGTCTCAGTGATTTTTGCGGTGGTCTTGCACCTTGTTCCTTGGCCTTGTTACCGGTACAGCTCCCACCTTAGGCTATACATGTTTATTTTCATCTTGAATGTTGTCTACTATAGATTCCATTTTTGTTGCCATGTGCTCCGCTCACCATGGCATTCAATATCTTCTTGCAATGTTTTGTGGTCTTACACTATTCTTCTAGTAGGACGAATATTCTTTCCCACCTTTGTCTCCAATTGTGATGGTCTACTCCGCCTTCAGTTAGATTGGTTACTTGGTTACCCATCCCCTCTGTTATGCACACTCCTTTATTTTACCTCACTATCCCTTGCTTGGTCTCATCCTACCAAGCATTTCAATTCAGTGGTCGTCATTTACAATTGCACCTTTCTCTCTTTTTGGCACACTGTCCCATTGCCAGATTCTATGGTGGCTCCGGTCTTGCTAAGTCAAATCTCCTTCCAAAAGTGAGAACCCTTCCCATTGAGTAATCCATCTTATCCCTTAGAAATTTTCGCTTTTTCCTCATTTTAATTTCATTCTCATATTTAGTCAATCTCACTTCCATTTCTTTCATAAAAGCACTAATCTCCTCCTTCTCCGGGACAATTTCCAGACTCTCTTAATTTCATAATGTCCTCACTTGTCTCCTTTAATTCCATTGCCGCATACTTGGATAGCAATTCCAACATGCCCTTACCAGTAGATGCCATTAGACATGACCATTCCTCCAACAATCTTGGATGAGGATTCGCATACGTAGGGGTTATCAAAATACGTAGACCTCGAGGGATCCTGCCCACCTCAATGTAATTATTTAAGGAGATAACCTCCCAGCTCCTATTAATCTCCTTCTTACATAAACGCTCCAATTGCCATCATTTTTGCTTCGTGCTCATAATGCCATTCATTGCAGCTTTTCTATTCCGATTCTCAATAAATGAATTAGTAAAATTAACTACTTTGAGTGGGTATGAATAGTTATTAAATTTTGCGTAGCATTAATAAATTTGGATAAGGAAAGGTCTTTTAGAGGTGATAAGAATATAAAATCCTCTATTGGAGATACCATAATGATAATATATTTATCTAATTAATTGTGTGGTAGAAAAATAATTGTTAGATTGATAATTACTTTCTTGTATAATGATATTTTTTGAAAAGTGATGTGAAAATGAATTAGTGTTGAAGGGTATCCTTAAAGAAATTGAGTTTTGTGAGTAAGATTTTTTCTAAAACATTGGATTGTTAAACTATAGTACCCGTAGTATTTTTTCTTTGTCTATTAGCAAACAGGATATGAATAAGGAAGGGGGAGGGGAGGCAGTTTTATTATTCACTTTTTGAATGAAGGTGGGCTATGAAGAAGACCGTAGAGGTTGAAACGCGTTGCCCGTAGTTTTGTTTATTACCTCGGTCTCGTGATTTTGGTCTGCAATAAAATTACGAGTGTGCAGCAGTACAGAGTGCCGGTGTTCTCCTTTGACTGCGAATTGGGAGGAAATCCTTTGATTTATTACGGAACCTGCATCCGGAATCGTGCACCGGCCCCGTTGGTGGTTGCAGTCAGCTGTTGTAGGATTCTGCTTTTTTATATATATATGTGTATATATATATATATATATATGTAGTGGCAGTCCGCCACTAGATAGTTATAGTTAGGACCTAGTTCCTATATAAAAAGCATATTTTTACTTGCCTATATCTTTGGCACCACTTGTATATGTTGTAATATAATGTAATATGAGAGAGGGGCTGCCGGGCCCTCCGGGGACCACCTCTCCCAGTAGCATTTGACAAATTGGGCGCAGGGGCTGGTTGGGCCCCCTTGCAACCTTGGGGACCACCACCCTCTGGGGCATTTTAGAAATTAGGTGCGGGAGAGCTGCTCGGGCCCCCATACAGCTCCTGGGATCACCAACTCCCCGGGGCTTATACTAAATAATGTATAGGGGGTCAGTTTTGGACCCTCAAGCCCCAGGGACCACCACCATCACCCCAGGGCTTCTTCAGCGATGGAGGGGGGGCGCGCAGTCCCCTCATGGTGCCACTGATGGCTCCTGGGGACTGTCACCCCTCAGGGCCGGCTCCTGCTGTGTCCCGATGGGCCCACCCCGGAAACATAGCTGTTTGCTCTGGCTTATCTCCAGCTTTGAAGCTGCAGCTAAGCCACAGCAAACATTCCTGTTTCAGACAGCGGGACCTGTCAAACAGGTCCTTCTGTCTGAAAGCGGACTTTTCATCTCTGTTCCCTGCACACATGGATATATGTGCAGGGAACAGAGATGAAAGGTTTGCTTCAACAACCACGGAGCTGCTACTTAAAGCTGAAGCAATGGAACAATGGGGGAGGCCCTGAGATAGCCTGTAACGGGCTAAAAAAAATAAAAAGGACAAAAAAATAAATATCAATAGCTCATTGTGAAGGTCACAGACCGTCACACAACAGTCAGGGTTCGAGTCCAGCCAAACATGCCCCCCCCCTTTTTTTAACCGTAAAAATGTCTAAGAGTCATATGAAAAATGAATTTACTTTAAAAAAAAAAAATATATATACAAATCTTTTTCTTTTTTAATTGTGGGGAAATAGCTCATTATAACCATATCATACATAGAAGCCTAAACAGTCTCTCTCTCTCTCTCCCTCTCACTCTTTTTCTCTTTTTCACACACCCACTCAGAAACTTTCACACCCTGTCAGTCACTCACACCCCCACTCACAGACCCACTGAGGTCCTCGTGCACCCACCCACAGCCCCAGTCACATCCTCACACACCCACTCAGACAGTTATGTACCCACTCAGACTGTCACACACCCACTGACACCATCATACAACCCCTCTCACACACACACGCACTCTCACACACACACACGCACTCTCACACACACACACGCACTCTCACACACACACACGCACTCTCACACACACACGCACTCACACACACACTCTCACACACACACACGCACTCTCACACACACACACACACACACACACACACACACACACACACACACACGTACGCACTCTCACACCCAGGCAATCGAACAGCCACTTTCACCCCCAGATACACCCTCACACCTATTCTCACACCCAGAGATGCTGCGGCCAACTCCTGCTGCATATGGCCAAAGGGCCGTGCACAGCATGTGGCTGGGGGCAGGAGGTTGCCCGCAGGGTATGGCTGCAGGCAAGGTCTTGCAGGCAACCTCCCCTGTGCATGGGTGAAGGCCGTGCACAGTGCAAGGTTGGGTGCTTATAAGGGCTTGGTCTCCACAGCCAACTGCTGCTGTGCACGGCCAAAGCTCATGCACAGAGGTAGTTGGATTAACATATAGTCATTAAAATTACTATACATTTAAAAAAAACATAAAAATTCACTGCAACAAAACAAAGGTTACAGGGATGTTATAGTTAGGAAATATAATTTAAAAAAAAAATAGAATTCTTTAAAAAAACAAAGGTTACAAGGACATTATAGTTAGGCTGATATTTTAAATGTACAAAACCATAGAAATTCACTGGTTATAGTTAGTTACCTCAATTAACTTGCACCCTCGCCATTCACTGTTGATTACCCCTTAAAGTACGGCACTCATGACATCTTTGATAACATCATTGATGATATCAATGTAATATTTGCAGTAATATTTTTGATGAAAAAACTGTCCATGGTGAGGGAGCGAGTTATAGTTACCTTAAGGCATGAGTTATAATTACTTAAGGTAACTAACTATAACTGGTGAATTTCTATGGTTTTGTACGTTTAAAATGTGAGCCTAACTATAACATCCTTGTAGCCTTTAGTTTTGTAAGTGAATTTCTATGTTTTTTTTCTTGTTTTTTTTTTTATTCTGTTTCCTAATTTCAACGTCCCTGTAACCTTTGTTTTTTTCAGTGAATATAAATATTTTATACAGAGGAGAAATACTATGCTGTAGAGAGAGACCCTAGTGTGTGCATGGGGTTTAAAGCACTGTTATTTGCGTAGGCCTGATCAGTGCTATTGTGGTCGGATAATAAATCTTTAGTGAAGGTTCAGACTACTGCTAGATTATAGAGAGCATCGCCTCATGAAGCCACAATGGCAATGAGACTTCAGGGTTACATTTATGCTGGTCAGTACATTCCTGAGGCTAAAGACAAAGTTGCAAATTGTCTTATCTGCACGCCCTGTTTTTTTTTGTTGTTTTTTTTTAGGCAGGGGCTGCAGAAGTGCATTGTGCTAATAGTGCATTTTCAGATCTGATGTAGAGGAAAGGTTCCTGAAGATAAATAGAAGTAAGACCACATCAGATTATCATGCAAGTGGAAATGGTGGAGTGGAGAGATTAGACCGGGACTTAAATGGTAACCTACAGTTAGCTCAGAACTACAGACTGAATTGGGAGTTGAACATCAAGAATGTGTTGTGAGCGTACAAGGTTGGTCCCTTTGTGGTGAATGGACGCAAATCCTTTTTGAATTGAGAAAAAGAACTTCATTTTCCGGGGTTAATTTGGCTGGATGGAGAAACAAGACTGGTGTTGTCACTGCCTGAAGAAATTAGGAAAAATGTCAAGGTTCATATATCTTGCTTTGATTCCAAGCATGATACTCAAAAGTATAATTGGAGGTTGGGCAGTGGGTTTGTGTATGAAGAGATGAGACAGAGTAGGAAGGAGATATCAAGTTTCTGGGTTAATATGAGGTTGTGGATGTGTTCTGCAAATCTGCTATAAGCGTGTCTTTTAGATAGGTTGGCATTTTGCAAACATGAGGGCACAAAGGAGGGAGGAGTGGTGGTCAATTAGGGTTATCAGGGTTTCATTTGGTTGCGAAATTTGTGTGTATGTGAACATGAGTGATAGCGATGTTTGTGAAGAGGGTAACGAAGTAGAGTAGTCTAAAGCCTACTCTAGTGAGGTAGTAAGGGTTAGTAATCCCAGCTTTCTGGCCCCCAACAATAACACACAATAAATTGTCTAGTAGGTCTCTTAAAAAAAAAAAAAAAATGACTTATCACATACACACACACACACACACACACTCCACTCTCGTACTCTCTCTTTCTCGCTCTCTCTCTGCCTGCCCCCCCTGCATTGCCGCCCCCCCCCCCCCAAATATGTGCTGTCAGGTAAATAGAAGTACCTTTGCTGATAACCTCATAACAAATTACACCCGTAGCAAGCCCTGAATCTTTCCTCACAATACCCCCTTTGTATATTGGGTACAATGTTGTAATATAAGGGAATGATGTTATCAAAAAGTATAATGTTGTAATCCACCATTGAAGTCAGTGGATGTAGTACCACTATCCTGTGGCATTCATTATACTGTTAAATATTGTATTGTATGCCATTAATATTGGTTAAAAAAAAAAAAGCATTAAGATGTAAAATATGTGTCTAAGTGGCTTTCTTACTTTTGTCATACTTTTTATGCAGCCTTAGGACCAACCAGCAGGGTTTGCCACACTCCAGAGATTGAACTAAAGCTCTAGCTCCATGATTGCATAAAATGGGTGAAGATATCTTCTGGGGTCAAAATTATGAGGACTCAGGGTGACTTTAAAAAAAAAAAAAAAAAAATTCTAAAGGGCTGCTGCACTCCTGCATCGCCCTTAACACGCTTTTCAGACATTGGCAAATATGTAAATTTTAGAGCCCACAAGTAGGCCTATGGGGTGCTCGATTGGCCCTAGGCTTGAATATGCAGTTAGTGGCTTTCCTACTGACTAACTTCTTTAGTTTAGTTATGTAGCCTTGCACCAAGCCATTTTCTTTTTTTAAAGTAGTGTGGGTGCCGCTGCCTAAAATGGGGTATTCAACATGTTGCATCTGGGCGGGGCAAGAAGCTCACTCCTGCGCTGCCTGGTCATCTCCGTGTTGAGCTGACACTGCTCTGGGCTGGTGCCAAAGCCAGCAGCTGGTATGTCTGTCCCGCGTCCTCAAGAGCAGACAGATGAGTTGTAAATGCAGTCCTTCTTCCCCTCCAGGCATGGCAAGGGTGTGGGAACCTCACGCAATCTGGGAGAGAAGTGAGTGAGGAGGTGCTCAGTTTGGTGCTGTCTGTCTCGGGGCAATGGGGTCCCGAAGATAGTTTCTGTGGAGTTGGGCCCCAACTAATCGGGTCCCCAGTGCCATAGAATACCTCAAGGAGGGGGCCCCACGCACGCCCTCCACTCATGAATACTTAAATTTATTAGGCTGCAAAATGTAGTACTTATAACAAAGCATCACAAACTTTGCTTTCTGACTAGTCACCTTGTGGGACCAGGCTGTATCTCAGGCTCTGTATGTTTGATTTGGCTGTTCTTGGGCTGGTTTTGCTCCTGGTGGCTTGACGAAGCCTCTGGGATCATTCTCTACAGGCCTTGGGAAAAATGTTTTTTTTTAGCTCCCTGCACCAGTCCTGTCTTCTACTTGGGCTCTTGGTGCTTTCTCCTGCTTGAGAGGGGAATCTTCTACACATCCTCTGCAGCCAACCAGCAAAACGCACTTCCCAGGTTCCTTAGCCTCCTGATGACTTGCAGGGCACATTTGTGTTCAGCTGAGTCAAGAGTCAGTCCATAGATATTCCAGGGAAACCCTCCAAGGTCACCCAACAGGTCCTCTCTGCCAGCTGTTTACCAATGGCCCTGGAGAGACCCATCTTTGACGTAGGTGAGAAGCTGGAGTCATGGTCCATCAGTCAATCCTTCCAGTGGCCAGGTGGGGTTTCTCCTTCCAGCAGGGCATTCTTTCACCATTGTCGCTCCCAGGCACAATGTTTTCCCAATTGGCTCTGCCTTGTGGAGGGGTGTTTAAGTGGGAATGGAAACTTCTAGAAACCAGACATCCCTGGCAAATCCTAGGGTATTAAAGCATCAACCCACCTCTGTCTCAACACTCTTGCACAGCATTGTGGGTCATCCAGTATGGTGAGTTCAAATTGTCTTTGGAAAGAGCTTCAGCTCTGCCCCTCACTGACACAGCTGCAAAGCTTCAAAGGCGGGCCTCTCCTGTGTTAGTCTCCAGTGGTGAGGGCTAGACCTCTTCCAGCCTATGTACAGTGTGACAAGCTAATCATGAGATGCAGATTTCCTCCTCTCCCCTTCCTTTCCTGGGAAATAGGTCAAGCATTGTTAGTGGCTCTACTTTGTGGGGGAGTCCTTTGATCCAACTGCTGAACAACAGAGTAATACAGTTAAAGCTTGAGTACAAGAAAAAGGAAAAATGGGCTACAACCAATGTAAAATACAATCAAAAACACTGAAGCTCGACCCAGCACAATACCATAGATTCAAAAAATTATATTTATTACCAACGTATGTACATCCAAAGATAAAACACAGATCGTAGGGGAGGCATCGGTTCCTTACCTTCCGGTGGGGTAAACCAATCCGTCAGGCCAAGATGGGAGGTCCTGACTTCAGTGTCTCAATGAAACCACAGGGCACAGGTGTTGCGGCGGAGTTGGGTGTTCCGGACGTTGGGAAAATAGCACTCAGGACTCAGTGTGGTGAGACTTCGGAGGTGCTGCAGCAGCACCGGCCTGTGGTGTCGGTAGCGGTCGTTGCATTCAGAGAGGACCAAGGCTCCTGGGGCAGACCGCGTCAAGGAATCAGACAGCGGGCCAGTTACGAAGTCACTGTGGAGTCTGTGCACTTGGTTTCTTCTTGGTTACACCAGAACTCACTCCCAAGAGTCCAGGAGCTGGATTTTGCTCCATTTGGTGAGTCAGGACTCTCAGCAAGATACCCCAGGTGCTGGCAGATTAAATCTTTGATGTCCCTGAGACTTCTTAACAGGAGGCAAGTTCAGTTCATGTCCTTAGAGAACCTTAGAAAGCAACGTCCAGTCCTTTCACTCCCAGAACCGAAGTAGCAAGCAGCAGGGCAGCACAGCAAACTAACAGGCAGAGTGGCAGTCCCTCCTAAGACATCTAGCTCATCCTCCTGGCAGAATATCCTCAGTCCAAAAGTGTTCTGAAGTTGTGGTCTCAGAGGTCCAATAATTACACTAATTTCTGCCTTTCCTGCTGTGGTCCCAGACACACTCCCAGGTGGTTTGAGACTGCTTTGTGTAAGGACAGGCACAGCCCTATTCAGGTGCAGGTGTCTGCTCCTCCCACCACTCTAGCCCAGGAAGACCCATCAGGATATGCAGGGCACACCTCAGCTCCCTTTGTGTGACTGTCTAGAGAGAATTCACAAAGAACCCAGCTGTCATCAATGTGTATTCCACAGCCAGGCAGAGGCACAGAATAGATGAGCAAGAAAATGCCCGCTTTCTAAAAGTGACATTTTCAAACTTACAATTTAAAAACTAACTTCACCGAAAGATACATTTTTTAATTGTGAATTCAAAGCCCCAAACTCCATATCTCTATCTGCTTCCAGTGGGAAATTACACTTGAAAGATATCTCAAGGCAATCCCCATGTTAACCTATGGAAGAAATAGGTCTTGCAAACTTAAAACCGAATTTAGTGGGATTTCACTAAAAGGACATGTAAAACATATCAGTACATTGGGGCTGCCTATGGCCTGCCGTAGGGGTGACTTACATGTAGGAAAATGGAAGGTTTGGGCCTGGCAAGTGGGCGCACTTGCCTGGTCGAACTGGCAGTGCAACACTGACCACAGACACTCCAGTGACCGGTCTGAGACATGTTTACATGGCTACTCGTGGGTGGCTGTAGGAGGATGTCTGTGTAGTGTGCAAAAACAAGCACACTGTGCAGACAGTTCGGGCAACCACACATTGGTTTACAGAGGTAAAAACTAGACTACCTAATGCTCTAACTTTTATGGTAGCTTTGTCAAGCACTTTGGCCAATCGAGGAGAAGTGCAAACATTTTTTGTACTCAGTGTCAATAACTGAAGACACACTCAAAGGAATAACTCGAGACAAATTTACAAAAAAAAATCAAATTTGTATAAAATATTTAAGACCAAGATCATCAGAAAGTAAGTACTTTTGAAGTTACGATTTTTCAAAGTTTAGAACATATGTTGTTTTTGTGTATAATTACGCACCATAGAAATCAGTGGGAGAAACTTTAAAAATGCATGTAAAATCAGGCAATGCATTTACCAATTTCTCCTTTTGCTTTTAGGTCGTGGTCGCCAAGAAGTCCTGTGGGTTAGCTGGAGGAGTTTGGGCGGTTCTTGGTTTTGGCGGGCAAAGTTGCTGAAAAGTCCTTGGAGCTGGTGCAGGACCACTGTGGGGGGGACTATTAAGAAAAGCAATGCACAGGTAGTCTTCTTGGTGAGTTAGGTGGGTCCCCCTTGGACTGTAGAGGTCGCAAGCGGTGAGGGACCCATAGATCACAACTGGTTCACTGGTGCAGGGCCCAGGGAGGCCAGGTGTAGAGCACATAAGTGAGCCAGGAGCTGTGAACGAAGGTGCCCTTGGAAGAAGCAGGAGGCAAGTCACTTTGAGGGTGGATTGCAGATCAGCAGGGCCACTCTTGGGTTCTTATGTGTCCTAAAGTCCCTCAACTGGGGCTTGCTCCTGGTCCTTTTGGAGTCCGAAGTGGACTTTTCTTCTTCATGTCTGACGTTGGGTGAACAGTACCCCGGGCTATTGCATGGTTCAGTCACTTGAGGTTGCAGTGCCACCAAACGTGGCACACTTGCAGGATTTGCCTTCCAGGTCCATGGGGAGAAATTTGGTCTGGCTGTGTCATCCGGTTCCTTGATCCAAGGCCGGTCAGTGAACTGGGCTTCACTGTTCTTGCCGGGTGCAAGCTGGGGGTGGCCACTCCTTCTGCCTTTGTGCATTTTCCCTCTTTTGCTCCTACCAAAAATGGGGATTTGAAACAGGGATGGCCATCTGCTGCTAGCAGCGGGGTTGTGGGTAGAGCTTCAAGGGCGGTAAGCCCTTGGAAACTCATAGGCAGGGCTGTGTGCATATTCCTGGGGGAGGAGGTGTAACACCTCTGCCAAGGGAAGGGCTTCGTTCTCTGGACCCAAGGAGCACAGGCTCCCATCCAAGGCTTCCAGAACCTTGCCTGGTGGTGATGGGCTGGTTGTGACCGGCCAGCAACCATGCCAGGGTAGTTGGCTTTGCATGGGGCACCTCTAAGGTGGCCCCTGGGTACATTTTGCAATAAATTCAATGCTATACCAGTTTGGAATTATAATTCGAGGTTGTTTGATACCAAACAACCCAGGATGCAGAGTGGCCATTGTGTAGCTGTGAAACTCGTATTGACCAGTGGCCAGCGCATGTATGTGAAATGGCTGCTCTGTTCACTTATTTGGTCAAAGGTTTGGCAGGGACACATTAGGGGCATATTGCCCATGCATCTATGCCCACACATGCAGGACAGTGCACCCTGCCTTAGGCCTGGAAAGTCTGCCAGAGGGGTGACGTACCTATATTGTATGCAGTGTGTAGTGGACAGGGCACACAGGCTGTGTGCCATGTGAGTTTTGCATTTTAGGATTGCCTCAGGAGTCTCATCCTGCAGTGGCAATGCTGGGTGCACTTGGATGCATGGTCCATGAGGGTGGCACAATCTGTGCTTCTATCCCCGAGGACCTACCCCTAGTACTTCATGCCCTGGGTACCTTAGTACCATTTCCTGGGGACTTATATTGGCACCTAAAGGTGTTTCCAGTTGTGCCAATGCATCTCAACAGTTTTGGGAAAGAGATCTGGCAGGGGACCTGGTTAGCAGGGGCTCTGGGTACAAACAACTTTGAAACCACTTCAGATACCAGGCGAAACGTGGGGGCTAACCATGTCAAAAGAGGGCCTTTCTCACAGTGGCATAATCAGTGCTGCAGGCCCACTAGTAGCATTTGATTTACAGTCCCTGGCCACACACTTTGCACTGTACCAGAGACTTATTAGTAAATCATATATGCCAATCATGGATAAACCAATTACCAATACAATTTAGACACAGAGTTTTTGTACTATAGCACTGGTCAGCAACAGTAAAGTGCCCAAACTCCTAAAGCCAGCAAAAACGAAATGCAGCACAGTTTCATTTATTCCAAATGTACCATTGTTCTCCGGTTCTTCGTCACCTTCTTGGATCTAGCAGCAATAAACAAAGACATATAAATGAAGTAAAAGCCCCATAAGTGACATGAAGGTGACAAGCCTGTTCACCTGCTCATTTATAAATCTCGGTCCTCTTCTTGCAAAATGGTGCTTCAAACTCATTAAGGAGCATACATGTAGTGCCTAAGAGAGTAAGTCTAGTGCAGTGATGTGTTTTATGCAAATCAGTTGTTTGGCATGTTGGATTACAAGAATGCTCTTTCCAGCAAGAATGCAGTAGCTATCTATTTGCATGCACCATTAGTGGTGTTGGACATGATCACTGCAGACACTGGAGTTGCAGGGAAACTGAGGAGATGTAAACTGGAAATGGGGAACACCTGTACCCATCTCTACCTGCTCTTAAAGGATGCAGAGGTATTTGAGAAGATCATGATTGTCGGCTTTTTGCCATCCAAGACCTTTTTTGCCCAAGAAGAGGGCGGGTAGTACATCTTAACCCTCCCTCCAATATGTCTCTACACCAAAGATCTTCAATCTGTGGGGCGCGACCCCCAAGGATGTTGAGTCCCGGGCAGGGCTGGGGGGGTGGTTGCGTATTTTCCCCGCACTTCACCCAAAAGTGGACTTTCCCTCAGAGTCTCTAGTGCTGTGAAACGAAGCCGCACAGACAGCTGAAGATACCTTTGTGCCAGGTGCCTACTTCCTGAATGAAATGCAAATGTGCAATACGAGTTGATCTGCAACTGTAAAGGATGCCTGGAAGCCGGTTCTGGCTTTAATTGACCTAATCTCTCAAAGCTTTGTGATGACAAACATTTGTTTTTGAATAGTAGTGCAGAGTTAACTGCGCTGTGAAGTGTGTGCTTTTAATTGTAATACTATTTACATTGCGCTTACATCACCTGGTTGTGTTTAAGGAACAGCTATTTAAGAAAAATTGGTATTGCATGTGCTCTGGTGTTACTTAAATCTACTTTTTGAAAGCATTGTTTTATCTTAAACCTTTTTGTAGTGGCCTATCTTATACTGTATGTAATGCAAGTATAAAATAATATCTTACATACAGACCTCTATGGTGCATTAACTAATAGAGGTTTCATAATCTGTGCATTTCCCAATGAGTAACAACTTTCTTTTATTTATTTTTCATTTAAGCTGACTGTTATTTTATATGTAGCTACCAGACGGTAAAAGACCTAAAAAAAAAAAAAAGTTCTGAATATTTTGGGGCTTAGATATGTGGGGCTTGCGCCGGCTTGGCTTAGCATGGCCTCATACATATGGAGTAAGGAATAAGCAGCGCAAGCTGCTGCATTGCCTTACTCTGCATCAAGGAGGCGTTTCATGGGTGTTGTGGTGGGTATTCCCACGCAACACCCATGGATTTTGATGCTGCACCAGATTTACAAAATCATGTAAACTGGAGCAGTGCCAAAACCTTACCCTGCCCCAGAAAAGGCCTAATGAGGAGAAATGTTTTCATTTCTCCTAGTTTTTTCCTCGTTCCCTGTGTGTGGCATTGTGCAACACATACAGAAATAGGAAAATGCTTCTCAGGTTTGTTTTTGTGCAGGGAAGTGCCCCTTCCTGCACAAAAACAATCCTGCCTACGTTGGCACCAGGCAGAAATTTGTGCACCAGCATAGGGTGAAAGGACATGAATGCACTGTATTTCATAAATACGGTCCATTCCTGCCTTTTTATATTGACGTGGGGCAGTGGAGCAAGAAGATTTGCACCACTGTCTCTACGCCAATTCCTCATAAATTATTACCTTTGTTTTTAGCTACACCTTTGACCACGTCCCCACACTCCCTGACCTTTGATTTGCTAAACGCTGTTCAATATTATTTCCTCACCGTAAAAATAATTTGATGTGGGAATTATGAATGCTTATAGTGGTCAATGATGAGGAGTACCATGTTCCAGAAAAAAATTCAGGAGTGGGGGGTCCATACACCTAAATTTTTTAGAGAGGGGGTCCCGGCATAATAAAGATTGAATACTTCTGCTCTACACATTTTAAAGGGAGGCCTCCTACGATTGTTCAATCCGTGCATTGGGGTGCTCCAAGTGACCCCAGCATGATACCCCTAACTTAGATCTGCACCTTGTGAACATGAGCTCTGTAGAGTTTCACTAGCTAGCATTTGTTTACTAGTGAGTTGTATTCTTGCGTACCATAAAGTGTAATTAGTGATGCTAATAAGGAGGAATGTCATCATGTACAGTGTAGTAGTCTTAAATCAACAAGGGGCCGACCTTATTGATATGAACTCAACTGATAGGTTATTAGTCCGGTGAGGTTAGTGGACAGGATTGTGCTCCATCACTTTTCCATGGCTACTCGACCACAGTGCGGCAGCAGGAGCCCCTCTACCCCGGAAGGACTATGGTTTGTGCCCTTGAGAGGGCCAGCCTCCGCAATAAACTGTCGTTGAAGCTAGACCCCCGGAAAATGCACGTCTGAGGCGAGCAGCTTGCAGGGAATTGAAGAATCATATTTGTAATTGTACTTTATTCATTATGTTAGACGATGCATTCACCCTTGCACCGTGAAACCGAGGTCCAATCAAAGCACTTCAGTAGGCATGCAAGTCTGTTTCTGTAGAGTCTCTTAGCACCTGGCAAGGGTGCAGAGCGCACTGTGGCTCACTGGATTTTGGAAATTTTCAGGCAATGAATTGAGAGCTTGTGATTTAATCTACCACGTCAGAAGACTCTGTGGTCAAGTTCTTGTTGCAGCTGTAAGGTCAGCAACAGTAGAATCGATGTTGCCAGCGTTTACAGAGTAATTAAAATGCCCTGCTAATATAATGTATATGTTAATAGTATGTAGACAGTCATATGCGCATTTTGCCAGGCACATAGTTCAGTCAATTCTTGTTTTTTTTCTCACATTGCCTGAGGTATATGCAGCATTTTGTCCGAGTTTTCCGTTTTGCTCTTTGCGTTTATTTCTCCCACACATTACAGCTGCGTAGGCAGGTCCCTGTTAACTGTTTACCAAATACCCTCGGGCTTGCGATAAAGCTTGCAGTATAATTAATGCACCTGGCCATATTTCATCTCGGGGCTCCTGCAGCTGTTCACAAACTGCTTAAGCTGCATCCTTTATATTTTGTCAAAGTCTCTTGATGGAAATGAGGCTGATAGTTCAATTTCCTGCTGTTCTGTGTCCTATTTCTTTCGTTTTCTTAGCTGGGCGCCCTTTTCCCCACATACCCTGGCACCAAAAACATAACATTAAGCTTTCTGCTTTTGTGAAATAAGCCACTACATCCTAAGTATTATTTTTCACAACCGGATGTTAGTTCTACACAGAATGCAAACTAGATATGCAAGGGTGTAAAGTCAAGTGTATTTTTCTACCTTTCATCTACCAATCCAGTCCTTCTAGGCTCTTGTATAATGAAAGGGTTTTCGAAGCTTCATTAGCACGCAGTGCAGAGACATGAAGGTCTTGTAGAAGAGTACAAGACCTAGAGAAAAGAGTGTACGATAGTACGAGAACTAGAGAAAAGAGGAATGTACGAGAACTAGAGAAGAGAAGAATGTACGAGAAGTAGAGAAAACAGAAGAATTTACAAGAACTAGAGAAAACAGAAGAATGAGTAGAGCAAAGAGAACGAATAGGTAGGAGTGTTGAGGGAGGAGTGAGGTGAAATACGAATTGGAAGTGAGGATTCAATATGAGAATACACAGGGTATTGAAGGAATACACGGGGTAGTAAAGGGAATTCAAGAGAAGTGAATTAGAACTAGTGTGTGGGAGAGGCGAGAGCTGGAAAGGGGGGGTGTGAGAAGGGAAAGAAAGGAGGAGAGAGCTGGAAAGAACAGTGTGAGTGAGGGAGAAGGCGAGGCAGGTTAAGAGGGAGGCAAGGAAGGCTTGCAAAGGAATGAGAGTAGAGGAGAACATGGAAGGATAGAGAATAGAGATGGAGAGTGGGAAGAGGAGGGTGAGTACGGCTTAGTGTAAGTGAGATGGCAGAAGAGCAAGGGGAATGAGTCAGAGTGAAGTAAAGGAGGGGTGGATTTGTGTATATATAGTTTTCTGACATCCAGTTTTGAATATTGAGAAAGACCCAACAAAGAGCAAAGATGACCAGAATTGAAATTTTGATGTAGATTTGAGTGTCATCCACATAGTAAATGATGACACACCCCGGCAAACTTCTGAGAGGGAGCCCACGTTATTAGCTGAAGAGTGTGAGTGCCAAGATGGAGCCTTGCAGGACACCACATATCAAAGGAGAAAGTTTAAAGAGGGTTACTTAATATTTACTGCTTGCGAGCAGTTTCAGAGAACACATTCAAACCATTTTAGGACAGATCCTTTAATTTTGAAACATTGATTATGCAGGGAGAGCACTGATTATGATCAATTGTTTTGAAGGACACTGAGGTCAAGTAGGACAACTAGGTAGGTATGTGTTACATCCTTGTAATACATATGGTGAATGTCATGGAGAATATTTAGTGAGGCAATTTTTATGCTGTGGCCAGCTCTGAAACCAGATTGACGAACCAATAGCAGGTTACCTAAATTGATAGGGATTAGTGAGTTGAAGAGAAATTCACATTTGCAAAATCTTGCGTAACCTGAGAATGTCAGAGATAGGGTGGTCATTTTACTGGAGTTCGTGGTAAAGATTGAGCTTTTTAGCAGAGCAGTGTTTTGGCCACGTTCAGATGAGTCCGGGAAAAATCTTTGGCTGGGGAAAGTATTGATAATCTTACAGCAGGCCTCTGCAAGAAAGAGAAGCTCTCCTTGATGATGCCAACAGGTATGAAAATGCAGCATATGTTTCAAGGTTCCCACAAAACTACTTCCAAGGATCAGTTACATTTACAGCGTCTTTTTCTTGTGCCTGGAGCATCTGAAACTTGAGGGGCTGTACATTGACCAGTTCGACATCAGGTTAGTTATGACTAAAGAAGCAATGATGAGCTCAATGATAAGTTGGTATACTCATTGCACATGATCTTACATTGCAGTCGAAACAGAGAACACAGGATATACCCAGATTCACACAAATATTTGCCTAAATTCCAAAACATGTTTTTGAACCAACAAGGGTACCAGTTATGAATAATGTTGATATATGACTTGTTAAATAAGCAGTTATTTAGGTCTTTGGGCTAATCGTTGTCCTTCCATTTGTAAGATTGTAATTTCTCATTTGTATTTTTCTGTCTCTCGGAGGTTGGCTTACAGTTTTAATGCGGTTTCATTGGTGTACAGTCTACTCACGGAGGCATATTTGTGAAAGAAGTCTCTAACTTGGCAGCCTTGCACTACTGAATATTGTGCGGCCTTCCTTTCATGCACGCCGTCGGAGGAAGGCCTGACATAAATTAATTAACCTAGTGATGTTTTACACTGGTCTATTGGTTTATTAAATAAATAAAACTGAGTATGTACTAAAGACTGCTGCATGATTGATTGGCTTTGCAGTTGTGTAGTGCACCATTACCAACTTGAAGAGGCATAGATCGTCAGTTCAAATCGTTGAAGCTAATTTTTTACATGCGTACTTTCTTCAGGCTTGGATACATCCAAACTGTTATTGGTATTGAACAAGTTCCGCCCTCCAAAAGGCCTTTTTCTGCCCCACTTGCACCCTACTAGAGACAGATCTGTTACTTTTTTCTTATGCTTCGACCAGTTGTTTCAGGACACAGTTGAGACAGGGCAGTTAAACTAGTAACCCTCCTAGCAGACACATAGGGCGGGCTGGAACTGAGGGAGAAGGCA
Organism: Pleurodeles waltl; assembly: GCF_031143425.1. Lineage (NCBI taxonomy): Eukaryota > Metazoa > Chordata > Amphibia > Caudata > Salamandridae > Pleurodeles > Pleurodeles waltl. The sequence continues at coordinate 369,091,274 of NC_090451.1, forward strand.
CAACCAAAAAGCATTGCAGACACTTATTGAATAAGCATTGGCAAAGCCAATTGGTCTTACTTTCCAGTGTTCAGCGATCACCGCAATCAGCTTTGCCAGTGCCCTAACTGCTATGGTAAAAGCATAGAAAGCAATGTAAACCTCACTTTCTATTCTTTCAAGATAGCTGCCTTATTGCAAGATGCAACATACATTGTGTTGTTGCATGCAGTGCTGTAACTCATAATTTTGGGCCCATCAGGTTTTAGATTAGGGCTCTTCCCTAGCTCTGATGAATGCTGCAGACTCTACAGGGCTTTTGTGGCATGAAACGTATATACTGTTTTCCAGAGACTTGTTGGATAATTGTCTTGCGAGTCCCTTCTGTCTTTTTAAGGGTTGAGCGCGCGCAAGCGCTCTGGCCCCTGTTGTAACCTCTGTGGGATTTTAACCACGCCCATCAGTTTGGTTGTTCGTGGCGTTGCCTTTAAAATTCACTTGATTTCATTAGTGACAGGCATGCATATGTCATGCCTTTTCCGGTGTTTAGCCCTCCTCAAGAGCACCGGTAAACTACTGAAAACATACAAAACTCTGTGTTTTCAGCATGGCTACGCACTACTTTTTAATTTTATTTCCTACGCAGCGCGATCGCGCTGGGAGGTAGTCGAGCAGTTTGCATGACATCGACCCTGTTACATGGATAATTCTACCTTTGCTGGTTACATGAATATTTATTCTTTTGTCGGTTACAAAGATAATTGCACTTATGACGGTACGTTTCACTGCAAGTCTACTTATTTTTCCTTTTCTGTGTGTCTTTCACGCTCATGGCGACCATCGGCTCGTATATGTGAAACTGTTTGACTTTTCGTTATCCGTTTATGTGGAAACAAAAGCACGGTTAGGAGTTTACAACGGTAATAGCTCTAACTCGAGCAAATGCGAGACACATTGCAAATGCTTGTTTAATGTTGTCACGGGTTCCACGATCACCTTATAAAAATAGAATATTGGTAATACAAAGACAATTTAACTCATTTGCCAGTCAAATCGTTTCACATACTTCTTAAAAAAATGTTTAAGGGGTTCTTGTCCATTGAGTATACGTGAGACACCAATGAATGATTAAAAAGAGCTCTTTAGTGTTTCATAGGGAGCCTGATGGGTATTGCACCCCCTCCCCAACATAGAGGGTACCCAATGATGAAGCCGGTCAACGTGGTGGGTGATGGTTGATGCGTCCTGGAAAAGGATTACTCTTTGTAACTTAAAAACGGTGTCCTTTTTGCCACTTTAGACAAGCTATCTTCATCGGACCGTCATTCCATTTCTTGTAAGATAGTTGACCTTAGAGGCCGTATAATGGTTCACCTAATTCGTCTCCCCTTTTGAGTGGTGATAAGAGCTCAGCTCCATAGCAGAGACAAAATGCAGAATAGGGAGAAAGCCACCAAAGAAAAGAAGGAAACTTAGATTGACAAGAAAGCAGTCTAATCATGAATATAGGTTGAATCTTTAGAATATTGTTTACAGTTGAAGCTGTCTGTAGGAAGACTGCAAAAAGAAAAAAAGTGTTTTGTGTAGTCCAAACTGATGAAAAGAAACAACATTATGATATGCCTTTATTTTATTTTCCATAGGCTATGGTCTGCCGGATGACATTGTGATTGAGAAACTGGGCAAAGGGGATAATTTTGTGGATTGCACAGGTGCAAATATCAAAATTTCCAATGTGAAGTTCGTACAGCATGACGCAGTGGAAGGTATCATAAGTAAGTATCTCAGGCAATGGTAAAGGACAGTGCTTCGGCAATCATAAGATTCCAAAGGTGTTGCGCTTAATTTACTCTGACTTTTTTCACCTGCCTTGCCCTACAATGCTTGCAAACTTCTTGTGAAAAAAGAGGTAGGATTTTTTTGAAGTTTCAAATATGGTAATTAGCATCACCGAAGCTGCCAACCGGTCTCCTTTGACGTATGTGCTTAACAAACTTAAGTAACGACGACTATATTACATCTAAATCTCTCCAACAAGTTTTAACTAACTCACCTCTCTTATCATCCAATACACTAAGCTAAAACTTGCAGCTGGTAATGTTGTTCAGTAGGCTAATATTCTTACTGCAAAAACGTGTCAGCCCAGTTAATTCAAGTGTTCTAATACAACAACTCCCAGAATGCAACGATTGATAAGCCGGAACTGGAAAACTATTCAGATAACATGGAGTGGCATGGTAAATCTCCTTCTCCGACTTTTCATCTCCCTTCCGTGTTCTCTCTATCTCCCTGAGCATCCATCTGCCTTCAACACCGCAGCCTCCTACTGCCGGGAAGAATTCTGCAGACACGGTTGGCATTAGGATGACGAACGACATGGTGAGATTTGGCAGCTAATAGCACTATGTATATTTAAAAATGGACTGCGAATGTGGGTCAGGGCTCTAATAACGTGACAGTGGAAACTAATGTCTCCCATCTGGTGCCTTATGTTAATGCAGCGCAACATAGTTTTTGAGCTCTGGTTTCTATAAATTGATTAATTACGCCCTGGGGACACATGAACTACATCAGAATAATATTGGCAGACTTAGCGACATAACTGTATTGTTCAGTGTGTATCCTGACACTGAAAGAAGCTACACCTAAAATTACTAAAATTGCAGTCTGCCGTGGCCTCTAATGAAAAGCATTGACAAAGCCATAGGTCTTGAGGTTGCCGACAGCCTTTTGGCTTTAACAATTCTGATTTTGTTCTGTCAAGCTTTTTGCAAAACCTTATTGCTGGGAAAGTTGCTGAGTACCACTCAATCTAAAAAAAATAAATTATTGGATAAAGCCAAAAAATTGTTTTGCAGAAAGCACACATTATCGTAGTAGTCCTTGGCACCGAAGGAAAAGGCGGCATTCAGTGAAGCCAGTCAGAGTGAGGAGGGCTGACCAACTGCATCTTGTTACATGCAAGAGTGAGTGGAAGAAAAAGGTGACTGACACAACAAGAGTCTAATGGATGAATTCTGGCTGAAAAATCCCCTGTAGTTCTGCTGTACACAGTTTTAGTAAAATCAAAAGGTCCTGACTAACCACGGGCCTAAAAAAGAAGAAAAAAAAAATCGATCTGGTGTTTGCTGCAAGCCTCCTTCCTTTGCTAATGCATTTTTGCAATGTTTTTGTAAATTATTATTAGATATAAAGATAGAGAGACTTACAAGGGTAAGAGAGGGTTGTGTGAATAGACGCGACAAGGAAGCATCATTATTCTAAGCCTCGTTCTTCGGAGCCTGGGCTGACTCCACACATCCCAGAGTTTCTAGTAGCAGGAGTGATCCCTGCCCAATTGAAATAATTTTATGAGGCCATGCACCTCATTTTTGGGTTGTCTGACCCTGTTAGGGTGTGCCTTTGGGGCCCGTGGGGTTGGTGAGGGCCCCATCGGGTTCCGTTCTAGAGGTTTCAGCACTGATGGGCTCGCAGGGATCCAATACTGAATCCAGACGGATGCCAGTCGTACCACCTCGACCTTCCCTGGCAGTGGTCTGATGCTGATTGTCCTGGCATCAACTGACGGTGCCATTCACATTGTCATCCCCAACTCTGATACGGAGCCAGATTGGCGTCACATGACGGCAGAAGGAAGTCTGGGAGGGGTCACTGAACTCTTTAGAATATCAACCTTATGAGGAGGACATAGACTGGTATGAGAATTTAGGTAAATCCAGTGGACTGGGCAGATCTTCAGATACTGGTATGGTTTCTCCCCCTACCGTGGCTATGGAGGAGATAGCCTCCTATGCAGTTGTGGTGAGGGTGGCGGCTGAGGTCCTAGCCCTTCAGTTACCTTTGATGGCAGTCAATACTAATCTCTTGATAGAAGTGCTGCACCATCATCCCACACCTGGGGACCCAGCCTTCCTCAGGCAACACCCCAACCCTGAGAGCTTGGTGGTCCAAACCTCAACTTCCCATGGAGCGTTCCCTACTGCTCACCCAGATACGGAATCCAAGAAGCTGGACTCATTTGGGAAGGATATACTTTCTTCGGTTACGCAAGTGATGCCACAGGTCCTGCAGGTGGTCCGGGCTGTACTCTTTCAGGCTGTTGCCGATGGGAAAGCAGCGGCAAAGTTCACAATCCGTTGCAGACTGGACACAACAGACTCACTTGGCAGACTGGTTTCAGCAACAGTGGCCCGGAGGCACATGCCTGGCTAAGTACATCTGGCTTTTCAGGGGTTTTCCAAGCTTCCCTTATGTACATGCCCTTCAATGGCACCGTCTCTTTGGAGACAAGGCCGATTCGTTACTCAAGCGCTTCAAGGATTTTCGGACTACAGCCAAGTCATTGGCCTCGAGGCAGCCCCTCATTCTCCCAGTTCTGCCTTAATCTACTTTCGGAGCTATGGAAGGGGCTTTTCCATGAGGAAGTTGCGTCTCTCTTGGTCAATGGAGCCATAGAGAGGGTTCAGGGGACAGAAGTATGCTGTGGTTGTTAATTTCTGGTTCCCAAAAAGGACAGGTCTTCGTCCTATCCTACACTTATGTGCCCTCAATCTCTTCCTCAAGAAAAAAGTTCAAAATGTTCATGTTGGCTTAGGTCTTGTCTGCCTTGTACACAGGAGACTTGATAGTAGTGTTGGACTTGCAGGACGCTTATTTCCAAAGCTCCATCCTGCCTGCCCACAGATGTTATTTGTGGTTCAAGGTAGGCCACAAGCACTTTCAGTTGACTGTGATTCCCTTTAGCCTTACCAGCACCCTTCAGGTGTTGTTGGTGGTTTCACCTCATCTGCAGAGATCAGAGGTGTCGGTTTTCCCCTATCTCGATGACTAACTTTTGAAGGTGGGTGTAGGAAGGTAGCCTCTTTCCAGCCTTGTTACCCCCACTTTTGGCCTGTTTGTGAGTATATGTCAGGGTGTTTTTACTGTCTCACTGGGATCCTGCTAGCCAGGACCCAGTGCTCATAGTGAAAACCCTATGGTGGCAGTGTGTTTGATATGTGTCACTGGGATCCTGCTAGCCAGGACCCCAGTGCTCATAAGTTAGTGGCCTATATGTGTTCCCTGTGTGGTGCCTAACTGTATCACTGAGGCTGTGTGTTAGACCTGATATGCCTTAGGGTGGTCACCCCTAACTTTTTGCCTGCCTCCCTCCACTTTTTAGACCCTGTTTTGCTGGCTTTTAGACTCTGCGCACTTTACCACTGCTAACCAGTGCTAAAGTGCATATGCTCTCTTCCTTTTTAAACATGGTAACCCTGGCTCATACCTGATTGGACTATTTAATCTACTTATAAGTCCCTAGTAATGTGCACTACATGTGCCTAGGGCCTGTAGATTAAATGCTACTAGTGGACCTGCAGCACTGGTTGTGCCACCCACTTAAGTAGCCCCCTTAACCTTGTCTCAGGCTTGCCATTGCAAGGCCTGTGTGTGCAGTTTCACTGCCACCTCGACTTGGCATTTAAAAGTACTTGCCAAGCCTAGAACTCCCCTTTTTCTACATATGTCACCCTTAATGTGGGCCCTAGGTAACCCCTAGGGCAGGGTGCTGTGTAGGTAAAAGGCAGGACATGTACCTGTGTAGTTATATGTCCTGGTAGTGTAAAACTCCTAAATTTGTTTTTACACTACTGTGAGGCCTGCTCCCTTCATAGGCTAACATTGGGGATACCCTCATACACTGTTGAAGTGGCAGCTGCTGATCAGAAAGGAGCAGGAAGGTCATATTTAGTATGGCCAGAATGGTAATACAAAATCCTGCTGACTGGTGAAGTCGGATTTAATATTACTATTCTAGAAATGCCACTTTTAGAAAGTGAGCATTTCTTTGCACTTAAATCTTTCTGTGCCTTACAATCCACGTCTGGCTGGGCTTGGTTGACAGCTCCTTGTGCATTCACTCAGACACACCCCAAACACAGGGTACTCAGCCTCACTTGCATACATCTGCATTTTGAATGGGTCTTCCTGGGCTGGGAGGGTGGAGGGCCTGCTCTCACACAAAGAACCGCCACACCCCCTACTGGGACCCTGGCAGACAGGATTGAACTGAAAGGGGACCTGGTGCACTTCTTAGCCACTCTTTGAAGTCTCCCCCACTTCAAAGGCACATTTGGGTATGAAACAGGGCCTCTGCCCTACCTCATCAGACACTTGCTGGAGAAGAAACCTGAACCAGAAACTACATCCTGCCAAGAAGAACTGCCTGGCTGCTCAAAGGACTCACCTGTCTGCTTTCTACAAAGGACTGCTGCCTTGCTGTTGCCCTGCTGCCTTGTTGAACTCTTGCCTGGCTGTGAAAGTGCTCTCCAAGGGCTTGGATAGAGCTTGCCTCCTGTTCCCTGAAGTCTCAGGACCAAAAAGACTTCTCTTTTTCACTTGGACGCTCCGTGCGCCGAAAATTTCGACGCACAGCTTGTTCCGCGGCGAGAAAAACGCCGCACACCGACGCTGATCGACGCGACGCTCTTGGGACGACCGAAAATCCGACGCACGGCTTCGCAAGGACAACGCCGCCCGACCTCTAGAGGAGAAATCAACACGACGCCTGCCGTGAGATCGTAATTTCAACGCGCAGCCCCGCAGACCGACGTCTAGAGGAGAAATCGACGCGACGCCTACCGTGAGATCGTAATTTCGACACGCAGCCCCGCAGACCGACGCGCAGCCAGAGAACAAGCAGGAAAATCCACGCACAGTCCCGGGACATCTGGTAATCCCCGCGATCCACAGAAAGAGACTGTCCGCGTGCCGGAAAACGACGCACGACTTCCCCGCGCAGAAAATAACGACGCAAGTCTGTGTGTGCTGGGGAGAAATCGACGCACACATCCTTTTTCCACGCACCTCTTCCTCTGTGGCCCTCTGAGGAGATTTTTCCACTCTAAACCAGGTACTTGTGCTTGAAAGAGACTTTGTTTATATTCTAAAGACTTAAGACACTTTATATCACTTTTCAGTGATATCTCTACAATTTCCCATTGCAACTTTATTCTTTTTGACCTACAATTATCCTGATAAATATTATATATTTTTCTAAACACTGTGTGGTGTATTTTTGTGGTGCTATATGGTGGTATTGTATGATTTATTGCACAAATACTTTACACATTGCCTTCTAAGTTAAGCCTGACTGCTCGTGCCAAGCTACCAGAGGGTGGGCACAGGATAATCTTGGATTGTGTGTGACTTACCCTGACTAGAGTTAGGGCTTTTGCTTGGACAGGGGGTAACCTGACTGCCAACCAAAAACCCCATTTCTAACATTGGTGATCAGCGGTGAGGATAGGACTTGTATTTGTGCAGTGACATACAGTAGCTAAGTATTTCACTACCTACCCACAGTTGAAGGTCAACTTGTTTTTTTATCTCTTTTTTCAAATCTGTTTTTTTTTCCTGACAATTTTCAAAAACTAAATCCTCACTCAACATGTCTCTGACTGGGTCTCAGACAGGGGACTTTGACCTAGTCCAGTTGGATACATATACGGTCAAACAACTAAGAGGATTCTGCAGGGCACTGAGGGTACCCACCCAAGGGGCCTCCAGAAAGGAGGACTTTCAAGTGGCGCTGAGGGCCTGGGCAGAAGCCCATTTAGAGGATGATGATGAAGAGGAGCCAGAAAATGGCACCTCAGAGGAATTTTCACTATCTGTGGATGGTGTTACCACTGCAATTGTGCCCCCTCCCAGACCAGGGAGCAGTGTCTCTATGCAAAGCCTGACCGCAGAGGAAAGGAGAGAGGAAAGGGAGTTCCAATTGCAAATGGCAAAACTGAAAATTGAGGCTCAACAGGAGGAGAGAAGGGCAGAGAGAGAAGCCAAACAAGCTGAGGCTGAAAGAGCAGCCAAACAGATTGAAGCTGAAAGAACAGCCAAACAGATTGAAGCTGAAAGAACAGCCAAACAAGCAGAAGCTGAAAGAGCAGCCAAACAAGCAGAAGCTGAAAGAGCAGCCAAACAGGTGGAAGCTGAAAGAGCTTTGGCTGAAAAGAAACTATTGTTGGCTCATGAACTGAGTCTCAAGGAGCTGGAGATCAAGGCGAGACAGTCTGAATCCAGCAATAATGGTGGCAGCATACAGACAGGACCTGCTGGAGAAAAGAAGGTTCGTATACCCAAAATTGTGGTGCCCAGTTTTGTGGTGGGAGATGACATAGATAAATGGTTAGCTGCTTATGAAGTTGCACTTAGGGCTCATGAGGTTCCTGAAGGGCAATGGGGGGTAGCTATGTGGGGTTATGTGCCGCCTTTGGGGAGGGACACACTTCTCACACTGGATAAACCTGATCAAAACACATATCCACTTCAGAAAGCCACTTTACTTGCCAAGTTTGGGCTGACCCCTGAGGGATACCGTCAGAAGTTCAGGGACAGCACCAAACAACACACACAAACAAAGGGTAGATTTCTTTGACTTTTCCAGTAAGGTACTGAATGGATGGGTGCGGGGCAAGAAAGTAAATGACTATAAAGGGTTATATGACTTGATTCTAAGAGAGTATATGCTTAATACTATTTTTACAGAGTTGCGCCAGCACTTGGTAGATAGTAAGCTGACTGATCCCAGGAAGCTTGCTGAGGAGGCGGACCTCTGGGTTAGCACCAGAGTGTCCAAAAAGGTACCTGGGGGGGGGGCTCACACAAAGGTGGTCAGGGTTCCCAACAGAAGAAAGAGGGGGGAGATAAACTTACAGATAAGGAACTCTCAAAAGGCCCCCAAAAGAATTCCCAGGGAGGGGGTGGCAACCATTCCTTCTCTAGATTTGGGAAGAAGCCAGGGACATTTGATAAGTCAGGGAAATCCAACCCCAAATGTATGGAGTGTTACCAGTATGGTCACTATAAAGGCGACCCCCAGTGCTCCAAAAGGGCACCGTCCACTACCGGACAGACACCTGGGATAACTAGTGTAGCGCTTGGAGGGGAGATGGACCCAGATAGCTTTGGGGAGCAAGTAGAGATTTCCCTAGTGTCCCTGGGAGAAAGAGAAATGGTGCCCAAAGCCCACATGCCCCGAAATACTTCCAAGTACAGGCAGTGGGTCACCATTAATGGGCAGAAGGTGGAGGCTCTGCGTGACACAGGAGCCAGTATGACTACTATCCAGAGTCAGCTGGTGTCCCCAGAGCAGATAGTCCCTAATACATTCCACCAGGTCATAGTCGCTGACAATCGTGAGAGTCACCTACCGGTGGCTCTGGTTCCCTTTGAGTGGGGGGGTCTCTGGTACTCTGAAAGTAGCTGTGAGTCCTGCCATGCCTATAGATTGTCTGTTAGGCAATGATCTTGAGCACACTGCTTGGAAAGAAGTAGAGCTCAGATCTCACCTGGAGATGTTAGGGTTACCTGAGTGGGTCTGCATGACCACCAGGTCCATGGCTGCCCAGGAAGGGAGTCAAGGGCATCTGGAGCCTGGAAAAATGGCCCAGACAGCCACCCAAGAGGGGGGCCAGGGGCGCGGGAAACCCGCCTCCAATGTTCCCACGGTGGTAGACGAGGTCCCTGAGGAAGAGGAGGCCCCCGAGCCAACCGGGGAGGACATAGCTGCCCTGGGTAACCTACCTGAAGTTGCTGGCTGGCAAGTAGAGGGGGGGCCAACCAGGGAAGCATTCTGCAAGGCGCAGAGAGAATGCCCCACCCTTGAGGGTCTGAGGAAGCAGGCCACAGACCACGTAGCAGGTGACGCCTCTGGCGCTCACCATATTTACTGGGAGAATGATCTCCTTTACAGTGAGCGTAGAATTCCAGGTCCTGGGCCACACCGTGTGCTGGTGGTCCCCCAGTGTTACCGGAAATTCCTACTAGGCCTGGCTCACGACATTCCCCTGGCAGGACACCTGGGCCAAGACAAGACCTTTGACAGGCTTAACACCCACTTTCATTGGCCCAGAATGAGGAAAGCCTCAGATAACTTCTGCAGAGCTTGCCCCACCTGCCAGGCTAGTGGGAAGGCAGGGAAACGGCTTAAAGCTCCCCTGATCCCACTCCCAGTCGTTGGCACCCCCTTTGAAAGGGTGGGCATCGACATAGTTGGTCCCTTGGACCCCAAAACTGCCCTGGGCAACAGGTTTATCCTGGTTTTGGTGGACCATGCCACCCGCTATCCAGAGGCAATCCCTCTGAGAACAGGGACTGCAAAGGTGGTGACCAGAGCCCTGATGGGAATATTTACCCGTGTGGGATTCCCTAAGGAGGTCGTGTCTGACAGGGGCACAAACTTCATGTCTGCATACTTGAAGACCCTGTGGGATGAGTGTGGGGTGACCTACCGGTTTACCACCCCTTATCATCCTCAAACCAACGGGCTGGTTGAGAGATTCAACCAGACCCTGAAAGGCATGATTGGTGGCCTGACTGAGGCCATGAGGCGTAAGTGGGACGTTCTCTTACCCTGCCTGTTGTTTGCTTATAGAGAGGTGCCCCAGAAAGGGGTGGGGTTCAGCCCCTTTGAGCTTCTCTATGGTCACCCTGTCAGGGGACCCCTAAGCATCGTTAAGGAGGGCTGGGAGAGAGCTCCCCAGGCCCCTCCCCAGGATGTGGTCAGCTACATGCTGGCCCTCCGCAAACAAACCCAACGCTTCTGGAAGGAGGCCCAGAGTAACCTCGAGGCCAGTCAAGAGGTGATGAAGGAGTGGTACGACCAAAAGGCCACTCTAGTTGAGTTCTCACCTGGAGACAAAGTTTGGGTGATGGAGCCAGTAGAGCCCAGGGCTCTCCAGGACCGCTGGACTGGCCCCTTAGAGATCAAGGAGCGTAAAGGGGAGGCCACTTACTTAGTGGACCTCAAGACCCCTAGGCAACCCCTAAGGGTCCTCCATCACAACCGGCTCAAACCTCACTTTGAGAGGTCTGAGGTCAGTATGCTCCTAGTCACCGATGAGGGCATGGAAGAGGAGAGTGAACCTCTCCCCGACCTCCTCGCTGTCAAAGAAGGGGATGGGTCAGTAGGTGGTGTCATTCTCTCTGACTCCCTGACTCCAACACAGAGAGGGGACTGCTATGAGCTGCTAGAGCAGTTCTCCCCCCTGTTCTCCCTTACACCTGGACTAACCCACCTCTGTGTGCATGACATTGACACAGGTGACAGTGCTTCTGTAAAGAACAAAATTTACAGGTTGTCAGATTAAGTGAAGGCCAGCATCAAGGAGGAGGTCTCAAAGATGTTGACTTAGGGGGTTGTTGAGAAATCCAGTAGTCCCTGGGCCAGCCCTGTGGTATTGGTTCCCAAGGCTACTGCCCCAGGTGCGAAACCAGAACTCTGGTTCTGTGTGGACTACCGGGGTCTCAATTCAGTCACCCGGACTGATGCTCACCCCATCCCCCGAGCTGATGAGCTCGTTGACAGGCTAGGCGCTGCCAAGTTCCTGAGTACGTTCGATCTTACTTCCGGGTACTGGCAGATTGGCCTGACTGAGGGGGCTAAAGAAAGATCTGCTTTTTCCACCCCTGATGGCTATTACCAATTCCGGGTGATGCCATTTGGGCTGAAAAATGCCCCCGCTACCTTCCAACGGTTGGTTAACGGGGTCCTAGCTGGTAAAGATGCCTTCTGTGCAGCTTACCTAGACGACATAGCTGTCTACAGTTCCAGCTGGGAGGAACACCTGCTCCACCTCAAGGAGGTGCTTCAGGCACTGCAACAGGCAGGCCTGACTATCAAGGCTAGTAAGTGCCAGATTGGGCAGGGTTCCGTGGTGTACTTGGGACACCTCGTAGGTGGTGGAAGGGTGCAGCCGCTCCAGGCCAAGATTGAAACTATCAAGGCCTGGCAACCACCTAGAACACAGACTGAGGTGAGAGCCTTTTTGGGCCTCACTGTATACTACCGCAGGTTCGTCAAAGGCTATGGTACCATTGTGGCCCCCTTGACTGAACTCACTTCCAAGAAACAACCTAGGTTGGTGAATTGGACAGAGGCCTGTCAGAAAGCCTTTGATTCTCTGAAGGAAGCCATGTGCACGGCCCCCGTGCTCAAGGCCCATGACTACTCCCAGGAATTTATTGTTCAGACAGACGCTTCAGAGCATGGCATAGGGGCTGTTCTAGCACAGCTGAATGAGGAGGGCTCAGACCTACCAGTAGTCTTTATTAGCAGAAGACTATTACCACGGGAACAAAGGTGGAGTGCTATTGAGAGAGAAGCATTTGCTGTGGTCTGGGCACTGAAGAAGCTAAGACCCTACCTGTTTAGGTCTCACTTCCGGGTTCAGACAGACCACAGGCCCCTCAGATGGCTCATGCAGATGAGGGGTGAGAATCCAAAACTCATGAGATGGTCCATTTCCCTACAGGGGATGGACTTTACGGTGGAGCATCGCCCAGGGGCTGACCACACCAATGCTGATGGTCTCTCCAGATACTTCCGCCTTAGCGATGAGAGCTCCCAGGAGGTCGGGTAGCTCTCCCCACTTTCAGCTGGGGGGGACACATGTTAGACCTGACATGCCTTAGGGTGGTCACCCCTAACTTTTTGCCTGCCTCCCTCCACTTTTTGGACCCTGTTTTACTGGCTTTTAGACTCTGCACACTTTACCACTGCTAACCAGTGCTAAAGTGCATATGCTCTCTTCCTTTTTAAACATGGTAACTCTGGCTCATACCTGATTGGACTATTTAATCTACTTATAAGTCCCTAGTAATGTGCACTACATGTGCCTAGGGCCTGTAGATTAAATGCTACTAGTGGACCTGCAGCACTGGTTGTGCCACCCACTTAAGTAGCCCCCTTAACCTTGTCTCAGGCTTGCCATTGCAAGGCCTGTGTGTGCAGTTTCACTGCCACCTAGACTTGGCATTTAAAAGTACTTGCCAAGCCTAGAACTCCCCTTTTTCTACATATAAGTCACCCTTAATGTGGTCCCTAGGTAACCCCTAGGGCAGGGTGCTGTGTAGGTAAAAGGCAGGACATGTACCTGTGTAGTTATATGTCCTGGTAGTCTAAAACTCCTAAATTCGTTTTTACACTACTGTGAGGCCTGCTCCCTTCATAGGCTAACATTGGGGCTGCCCTCATACACTGTTGAAGTGGCAGCTGCTGATCTGAAAGGAGCAGGAAGGTCATATTTAGTATGGCCAGAATGGTAATACAAAATCCTGCTGACTGCTGAAGTCGGATTTAATATTACTATTCTAGAAATGCCACTTTTAGAAAGTGAGCATTTCTTTGCACTTAAATCTTTCTGTGCCTTACAATCCACGTCTGGCTGGGCTTGGTTGACAGCTCCTTGTGCATTCACTCAGACACACCCCAAACACAGGGTACTCAGCCTCACTTGCATACATCTGCATTTTGAATGGGTCTTCCTGGGCTGGGAGGGTGGAGGGCCTGCTCTCACACAAAGGACCGCCACACCCCCTACTGGGACCCTGGCAGACAGGATTGAACTGAAAGGGGACCTGGTGCACTTCTTAGCCACTCTTTGAAGTCTCCCCCACTTCAAAGGCACATTTGGGTATAAAACAGGGCCTCTGCCCTACCTCATCAGACACTTGCTGGAGAAGAAACCTGAACCAGAAACTACATCCTGCCAAGAAGAACTGCCTGGCTGCTCGAAGGACTCACCTGTCTGCTTTCCACAAAGGACTGCTGCCTTGCTGTTGCCCTGCTGCCTTGTTGAACTCTTGCCTGGCTGTGAAAGTGCTCTCCAACGGCTTGGATAGAGCTTGCCTCCTGTTCCCTGAAGTCTCAGGACCAAAAAGACTTCTCTTTTTCACTTGGACGCTCCGTGCGCCGAAGATTTCGACGCACAGCTTGTTCCGCGGCGAGAAAAACGCCGCACGCTGATCGACGCAATGCTCTTGGGACGACCGAAAATCCGATGCCCGGCTTTGCAAGGACAACGCCGCCCGACCTCTAGAGGAGAAATCAACGCGACGCCTGCCGTGAGATCGTAATTTCAACGCGCAGCCCCGCAGACCGACGCGCAGCCGGAAAACAAGCCGGAAAATCCACGCAGATTACATCTGGTAATCCCCGCGATCCACAGAAAGAGACTGTCCGCGCGCCCGAAAACGACGCACGACTTCCCCGCGTGGAAAATAACGCAAGTCCGTGTGTGCTGGGGAGAAATCGACGCACACATCCTTTTTCCACGCACCTCTTCCTCTGTGGCCCTCTGAGGAGATTTTTCCACTCTAAACCAGGTACTTGTGCTTGAAAGAGACTTTGTTTATATTCTAAAGACTTAAGACACTTTATATCACTTTTCAGTGATATCTCTACAATTTCCCATTGCAACTTTATTCTTTTTGACCTACAATTATCCTGATAAATATTATATATTTTTCTAAACACTGTGTGGTGTATTTTTGTGGTGCTATATGGTGGTATTGTATGATTTATTGCACAAATACTTTACACATTGCCTTCTAAGTTAAGCCTGACTGCTCGTGCCAAGTTACCAGAGGGTGGGCACAGGATAATCTTGGATTGTGTGTGACTTACCCTGACTAGAGTTAGGGCTTTTGCTTGGACAGGGGGTAACCTGACTGCCAACCAAAAACCCAATTTCTAACACTGTGCTAACCAGAACCTCAGTGTTTATGCTCTCTCTGCTTTTAAAATTGTCACTGCAGGCTAGTGACTAATTTTACCAATTCTTATTGGCACACTGGAACACCCTTATAATTCCCTAGTATATGGTACCTAGGTACCCAGGGTATTGGGATTCCAGGAGATCCCTATGGGCTGCAGCATTTCTTTTGCCACCCATAGGGAGCTCAGACAATTCTTACACAGGACTGCCACTGCAGCCTGAGTGAAATAACGTCCACGTTATTTCACAGCCATTTTACACTGCACTTAAATAACTTATAAGTCACCTATATGTCTAACCCTCACTTAGTGAAGGTTAGGTGCAAAGTTACTTAGTGTGTGGGCACCTTGGCACTAGCCAAGGTGCCCCGACATTGTTCAGGGCAAATTCCCCGAACTTTGTGAGTGCGGGGACACCGTTAGACGCGTGCACTACATATAGGTCAATACCTATATGTAGCGTCACAATGGTAACTCCGAACATGGCCATGTAACATGTCTAGGATCATGGAATTGTCACCCCAATACCATTCTGGTATTTGGGGGACAATTCCATGCATCTCCGGGGCTCCAACATAAAGCCTGGGTACTGCCAAACTAACTATCCAGGGTTTTCTCTTCAGCTACCGCTGCTGCCAACCCTCAGACAGGTTTCTGCCCCCCTGGGGCCTGGGCAGCCCAGTCCCAGGAAGGCAGGACAAAGGATTTCTTCTGAGAGAGGGTGTTACACCCTCTCCCTTTGGAAATAGGTGTGAAAGGCCTGGGAGGAGTAGCCTCTCCTGGCCTCTGGAAATGCTTTGAAGGGCACAGATGGTGCCCTCCTTGCATAAGCCAGTCTACACCGGTTCAGGGATCCCCCCAGCCCTGCTCTGGTGCGAAACTGGACTAAGGGTAGTGGCCACTCCCCTGACCAGCACAGAGCTCCTCCAGTGTGTCCCAGACCTCTGCCATCTTGGATGCAGAGGTGTGAGGGCACAATGGACGGCTCTGAGTGGCCAGAGCAAGCAGGTGATGTCAGAGACCCCTCCTGATAGGTGCTTACCTTTCTCTGTAGCCAATCCTCCTCTGAGGGCTATTTAGGGTCTCTCCTGTGGGTATCTCACCAGATAACGAATGCAAGAGCTCACCAGAGTTCCTCTGCACTTCCCTCTTCGACTTCTGCCAAGGATCGACCGCTGACTGCTCCAGGACGCCTGCAAAACCGCAACAAAGTAGCAAGAAGACTACCAGCAACATTGTAACGCCTCATCCTGACGGCTTTCTTGACTGTTTCCTGGTGGTGCATGCTCTGATGGCTGTCTGCCTTCACCCTACACTGGAAGCCAAGAAGAAATCTCCTGTGGGTCGACGCAATCTTCCCCCTGCCAACTCAGGCCCCAAACTTCTGCATCACCGGTCCTCTGGGTCCCCTCTCATCCTGACGAGCGTGCTCCCTGGAACACAGGAGCTGGATCCAAGTGTCCCCGACAGTCCAGTGGCCCTTCTGTCCAAATTTGGTGGAGGTAGGTCCTTGCCTCCCCACGCCAGACAGTAATCCTGTGTACTGCGTGAACTGCAGCTGCTAGGGCTTCTGTGCACTTTTGCAAGACTTCCTTCGTGCACAGCCTAGCCCAGGTCCCCAGCACTCCGTCCTGCATGCATTGCCCAACTCACTGAGTTGGACTCCGACTCCGTGGGACCCTCTTTTGTTGTGCTGAGTTGACCGTCGTGCTCAGATCTTCTTAACGCCTGTTCAGGTGCTTCTGCAGGTGCTGGCTGCTTCTGCGTGGGCTTTCTGTGTTGCTGAGCGCCCCTCTCCCTCCTCCTCCAAGGGGCGACCTCCTGGTCCTTCCTGGGCCCTGGCAGCACCCAAAACCTTCAATCGCGACTCCGACTCTTGCAGCTAGCAAGGCTTGTGTGCGGTCTTTCTGCGTGGAAACAACTCTGCATCCTCCAGCACGCTGTGGGACATCTTCTGACCAAAGGAGAAGTTCCTGGCACCTTCCGTTGTTGCAGAATCTTCGTCGTCTTCCACCCAGAGGCAGCCCTTTTGCACCTTCATCCGGGGTTAAGTGGGCTCCTGCCCCCCCTGGACACGTGCGTGACTCTTGGACTTGGTTCCCTTCCTTTACAGGTCCTCAGGCCCAGGAATCCGTCTTCAGTGCTTTGCAGTCGGTTGTTGTCTTTACAGAATCCCCTATCTCGACTTTACTGTCTTTCTGGGGTAGAAGGGTAACTTTACTCCTACTTTTCAGGGTTTTGGGGTGGGGTATCTTGGACACCCTTAGTGTTTTCTTACACCCCCAGCGGCCCTTTACACACACTAGGCCTGGGGTCCATTCGTGGTTCGCATTCCAGTTTTGGAGTATATGGTTTGTGTTGCCCCTAGGCCTATTGTCTCCTATTGCATTCTATTGTGTTCTACAGTGTTTGCACTACTTTTCTAACTGTTTACTTACGTGATTTTGGTTTGTGTATATACCTTTGGCATATTGTCACTAAAATAAAGTACCTTTATTTTTAGTAACTCTGAGTATTGTGTTTCTTATGATATAATGCTATATGATATAAGTGGTATTGTAGGAGCTTTGCATGTCTCCTAGTTCAGCCTAAGCTGCTCTGCTATAGCTACCTCTATCAGCCTAAGCTGCTAGAACACTTCTAACCTGCTAATAAGGGATAACTGGACCTGGTACAAGGTGTAAGTACCACAAGGTACCCACTATAAGCCAGGCCAGCCTCCTACAGTGGGCTCGTCCCAGGCTGTCGTCTTCCCACCTCCAGACTATGGCGAACGTTCTGCATTTCAGGCCTCAAACTCATACATTTTTTTTTACTAGATCTGCAGGTCGAGTAACTTAAATAATCTACTTGACCTACTTTTTCTTAATTCTCACATAAGATTGCACCTTCAAATATGTGAGCTCAGCATTTCTGCAGTACAAAAAAACTCTGTTTGATTAAGTAGTGTGCATGCATCACACAAATCTAGCCCACATACCCAGGAGGTCTAGCCCACATAACCTCAGACTTTTTAGTTTACTTACAACATTGCCATCAGGGCAGGAGTGTTTCTCAGTTTGTTTAAACACTCAATTTTAATACATATATTACTAAACCATGATGTGATATACATATTGTAATCTACACACAGTAACTTTCCAAGAAATGTCCATAAACCTTTCCACCAACTTGCAGCTTTACTGAAAAAGTGAAAAAACTATATAGTGTATTAACAATCTGTGGAAGTTGGGTTTAAGAAAACATATCCTTTGCACATCAACACGTAAAGTGTTCTGATTTGTTTTCATCCTATTAAAATATTTGACTTGAAAATTATTTTGAAATGTTTGCACAGTTGACTGTCATTTAAATGTTGTGTTACGAAAAACCTGACACCCTATATCCTTTTATTTTACATTCTAAGCAGCAGTCTCTCTGCAGTCAGAAGGAAAATTAACTGTAAGAAAAACTGACTTTTGACCTCTGTCTGTGAACACAGAGCAAATGTAACATAAGAACAAGATTTAAAGGCATCTTTTATTGCCTTCCACTTTTCAACTGAAAAGAACACCTGTTAAGTGTCAACTCACCAGAAGGGATGAGTAAGTATTAAAAATAGCTCGACCTGATCAAATGAGACTCGCATTGCCAGTGCAAGTGGTTTTTTCGAACCCTGCATTTGCTGGGGTTCTCTGTAAACGTGCCAGAGTCACACCTGACTACGCTTCCTTTCATCGGAGCTGATCTGGACAAAGTGCAGTTTCGGGCTTATCCTCCCGAGTGGTGAGTCCAGAATATTCAGGCTATGATATCAATGTTTCAGCCTCTATCATTGAATTCGGTTAGACTAAATCTGAGGATGTTGGGACTCATGGCCTCCGGCCTCCTGCATCCTGCTGGTGATGCATGCCCGAGTGTATATGAAGGCTCTGCAGTGGGACCTAAAGTTCCAGTGGACGCAGCATCAGGGGAATCTCTGACATGGTTCAGAATTCGGAGGGAACCACAAAAAGCTCTGCAGTGGTGGTTAACAAACCCTGATTGGGTCAGAGACAGATCCCTCTCCCTTCCCCAACCAGATCTGACAGTGATAAATGCATCACTCCTGAGATGGGGCGGCCATCTTGGTGGGGTGGAGATCAGAGAAATCTGGTCTCCAGCAGAAGTGGGACTCAGCATCAATACGCTGGCGCTCTAAGCGATCTGAATGGCATTTGAAAGCCTTTCTACACTCCATCAAGGGAAAGATAGTGCAAGTGTTCATGGACAAACCCACTGCCATGATGTACTGCATCAAACAGGGCAGGTCGGGTGGTGGATCAAGAGGCTGGAACAGCAGGACATATCCCTGGTGGTTCACCATCTGATGGGATCGCTAAACGCCAGAGCAGACAAACTCCCCTGAAAACGGTGTCTCCACCCAGAGGTGGCACAAGGTCTCTTTCAGCAGTGGGGAAAACCTTGGTTAAATCTGTTTGCCTCATCCAAGGGCATGCAATGTCAGCAGTTTTGTGTGCTGGAGTTTCCAAGGCGACGCTCGCTCTGAGACAGTTTTTATATTGAATGGAATTCAGGCCTCCTGTACACCTTTCGGCCCATACCACTTCTGCCTAGAGTTCTCCAGAGGATCAGGAACGACCAAGCCCAAGTAATCTTTGTGGCTCTGGACTGGGCACGGAGAGAGTCTGGTATCCCAAGCTGCTGAGCATGTCCATTGATCCTCCAATCAGACTGCCCCGTTGAGAAGATCTTCTGTCGCAGCAGCAGAGGAGGGTCCTTCACCAAACCTGTCCAAAGTCCATCTTCTTGTGTGGAGATTGAGACGAGGCAGTTGACAGCTTTTGACCTTCCTCCCGAAGTCTGTAAAGTCATCTTGGCAGTCAGGCGCGTCCAATCAAAGCGGTATAAGCCTGTAGTTGAAAGAAATTTGTGGTATGGTGCACAGAAATGTCTGTTGATCCCCTTTCTGCCCCAATTTCTAAGGTCCGACTGTTCATTCTTTCCTTTGCCCAGCAGGGCTGTGATTTGGGTACTCTTAAGGGCTATTTATCTGCTATTTCTGCGTTTTTGCAGATGTCTGAACGACCTTCCTTGTTCATGTCTCCTATTGTACATCGGTTTCTCAAAGATCTTACTCATCTCTTCCCTCCTTCCCCATTCATTATGCCCCAGTGGGATCTTAATATGGTTCTAACCTTTTTGATGTCTGCTTCT
Source organism: Pleurodeles waltl (assembly GCF_031143425.1). NCBI lineage: Eukaryota > Metazoa > Chordata > Amphibia > Caudata > Salamandridae > Pleurodeles > Pleurodeles waltl. Next base: position 369,110,985 of record NC_090451.1, read on the forward strand.
TTGGAGCCTCTTCACAACTGTCCCCTCAGGCTTCTCACATTGAAAACATCCTTCTTGAGGCAATCACATCTGTCTGCAGAGTGAGTGAGCTAGAGGCCTTCTCATCTAAGTCACCCTACCTCTGTTTACCCTGACAAATAGATGCTTCGCACTAGTGCCTCTTTTCTGTCAAAAGTGGTCATGCCTTTAGATGTAGGCCAATCTGTCACCCTGCCTACATTTTATGCACCCCCACATCCTTCTAAAGAAGATGAGACTCCACCGTCTGTACCCAAAAGGAGCATTTGAGTTCTACCTTGATTGTACAAAAGAGTTCTTGGTGGATGATCAACTCTTTGTGGGGTATGTCGGTACGAAGAAAGGTCGAGTGGTGCAGAAGTGAACCATCGCTCGTTGGGTCTTGCTCTACATCAAGACCTGCTACGCACTAGCCAAAAGCAAAAGGGCTTACGGGCTCATTCTACCAGAACTAAAGCTGTGAACACTGCACTAGCATGAGGCGTTCCAGTCCTTGACATCTGTCCGGCAACAAAGTGGGTATCTCTGCACATGTTTACCGAACACTGTTGCCTGGACAGTCAGGTCCGTAGGGGTGGGCACTCTGACGTTCACTCCTACAGGACTTTCTTGTTTGAGATTGGTATGCAGACCAACCTACTGACTGGTATTGCTTGGGTATCTATTCAAAGGTAAGGAATCTTCAGCCAGAAGTCTTTATTAGATGAACAAGTTACTTAACTTTGGTAATGCCTTATCTGGTAGAGAGCATATCTATCTGCAGATTCGTTACCGACCCACCCATTCTCCCCGCTCTGCAAACGGATTTCTAGGGGCAGGGACTTCACTTTCAGGGACCTGGTTTTGACACACCAGTGGTCAGTGTTCTTCATGGATCGGTGCTTCCGGTGTGGAAAGAAACTGCTGTTGACGCATGTGGGTGGCACCTAAATAGGAACCGCAACATAATTTCTGGCACGGACAGTGCCGACAAAGGATGCAGAGCCGATTAACGACATCTATCGGAGTGCAGGGGTACTGTCACGAAAAATCTTCCTGCTCCAGTCTGACACTTGGGGAGAATTCAAAGGTAAGGAATCTGCAGCTAGATATACTCTCTACCAGATAAGGTGTTAGTAAATGTAAGTAACTTGTTCAACTTGCTGGAAGCCCCTATCAGTAAGTATATTATACATATAATGTTAGTCAGATCAAAAGTTCTTGGCTAATGCCAGACCTCAAATAGCAATTACTGACCAAGGTGCTAGTACGGGAGGTAGTACTGAGCATTAGTTGTTTCACTGGAACACTCCGAGACTGCCTCAAACCTAGCAGGGGCAAGTTGTCAAGCCCACAGTGTGCCATCAGCTCGCTATTCCTCACTTCTGCATCGCACCCACACTCTGAGCTTTACTTAGTGCAACTTGCACCCGAACTTAGAAGTAAGTGCAGATGCCTAGCTCTTCCCTTGTGGCCTCATGGGCGGACAGATTAAAGCCAGCCTGCACCAGACTGATCTGCAGCATCTTTGGTCTTTTCATGGCCCCTGGTGAGAAATAACTATATTTCTGGTAGATTCATATTTTTCCTGCAGTTTCTTCACTGTCTCCTCCCCCATGATCTAATGCTGTGATTAATAAGATCACAAAGCTAGCAAAGAAGTTATGTACTGTATTGATCGCTGTCATGCATCTTAGGTTTCCTCTGCATGCCTCAATGTGATATGGAAAAATATCAGGAACTGAAGCCAGTAAGCTAGTTTGTTCTACTCCCAATATACTCCATTGATGTGATATCCAGAGATACAGCTGGAGCAGTTTGAAGTCTGAAAGGAGAATACATAAGATGAGGACTCTGTGGGAACATTATAAATCCACCAGCAATATTGTTATCGAAGGAGATTAACTTTTTATTCCTTGCAACAGGTGTTAGATCTTCTACTCTGTCTGCAGTAGAAAATGATTGGTAGCCGCTTATGATCTTGAAATTTCTCCCTGATCAACCAAGTCTTTCCTGTACGTTAGTGAAGATGAGGAAGCAGATGTTTACCCATCTTTTATCCTTTTATGGGTCGTCACTGAACTGTACCACAGATCTCTAGAATTGTCGGAAAATTATCACAGACTCCTCTGTTTTACCCATAGGATGGTTGACCATTTACACAAGGTGTTGCTGGTTTTTGCTGATCTCCATCACATCTCTCTAGGATACAGTCTTGGTAGCAGAAGTGTCTCACATTAAATTGACGCTCTGTGTGTATCTATAACTGAAAGTATTTTCTCTTTGATTTCATATTTTGTTTCAGGGAAGTGACAACATTTGTTTTTAATGTATGCCTCTCAGGGAACCAAAGCCCTCCCTGGTCTCTGCTTGGAGGACCCTTGTCATTTGCTGCTTGATAGGCATTAAAATTGTGGATGGCTTTCTTTCACCCAGAAAATGTCTCCTTGCAAGAGACGCATTCAAATTCCAAGTCTAGTCTTCCAATCAAAGCACACCAGTTCGGCATGGCAATGGACTGTAAAGTATCAAGTGTCCAGAAAGGTTATTCGATTCTGCTCCAATTGAAATTTGGTTACTCTTTTTTTTTTTTTTTTTTCTACTACCATCAGTCCTGGAAGAGATTACACCCTTGCCTTTTTCAAGCCTTTCCAGACCCATCACGTTTAAGGCTCTCCCCTACTCTTTTGTGCCAGGAAAATGTTCCTCTTAGGAATATATCTCTTCCTGCCCTTTATGATGTGAGTCTTTGGAAGATTCATATGTACAGGCTCATTGTTCTGTTCAAGATATCTCATTAATAAAGTTTTATCAAGTAAGTGGTGAGACAGTTGCATTGAAGAAGGAGGCAATCTGCATTAAATGTCTCCGTCTAGTCAATCTGCAATAGTATATTTCTGTTTGCATGAGCAGATTGTAAAACATTTTGAAGAGCTCTTCCCATGCTTCCATTCCCTAACTTAATCTGGTATTTCAGTTTACATGTGTTTGTTTTAAGCGATAAACCTTTCAAACTAACATCATCAACCGATGCTAAATTGTGGCTTTGAAGACCAGCATTTCACAGGCTATACCCTATACCAGTGGTTCCCAACCTGTGGTCCGGGGACCCCTGGGGGTCCGCGAATCCTTCTCAGGGGTCCACGACTGCTTAGAAAATTAAAAAAGATTAACAAATATTGACAAATTAGGTCCCCAGCTTCCAGTAATGACTCAGACGGGGTCCCCGGATTCCAATGATGATTCAGTGGGGGTCCCTGGGTTCCATTAATGTTAAAATGGGGGTCCACATAAATCAAAAGGTTGGGAACCACTGCCCTATACTATGTATGAATCACAAGCTTTCTGCTAAAGAGCTACACTGTGTCACTTCTTGAATAACAGATACTGGATGATATCCTGGGTTATTAGTATTAGAAATTTCTGTAACTTGACTATCTGTGTGTGTGTGTTGTTGAAACATGGTAGTGTGTGTGTGTGTGTGTGTGTTACACTTAAGAATGCCATCTACCAGGTCAAGAATGAAAAAGGTCACGGACAGTTAAAAACAATGATGGCCACTGCAGATTTGGTAATAACAATATTATGATGATATAGGTCTTACAAGATGATTTGTTATGTTATTTAATTGATTTTGTATTCTGTACTATGCATTATGTATTGCCTAAATCTGCATTTCTCATGGATACTTCTAACTACAGATTCCTTACCTTTAAAATATTTCCCAGGCACCATACTGGATCAGGAGTATTTTCATATTGTTACTGCCAGTTGGTGCCATGCAAACTCAGGTTGTCCTTATTCCGCTCTGGAAGTGGCACAGTGGAGCCACATACATGTGCCAGCCTGCGAGCTGACATCACTTCCTTTCCTTCTTTGATTTAAAATGATGACCTGAGCTAGGCTCCCCTTTTGTCTGTATCAACAACTTTTTCAAATTGAAATCCAGTGTGCAAGGGAGAGAATAATGTCCACACCTAAAACCATAAGATTCAGACCATGCTGTGAATGTTGAAAACAGATGTCAGCAATGGACATACACAGAATGGGCCTTTTGATGTTAAGGCTCAGGGCACAACTCCAAGTCATTTGCGGAGTGCCATCATGCTCCCGTAGGCGATCTGGGACCATGAAGGGAAGTTGTACATTGCCAAACATTGAAAGACGTAATGGACCTTGTGTAAGTCTTGCTCCCACTTTAAAGGGTTTAGTCCTCTTACTCCAAATCGAGGCCTTTGGTTGGGTTATCACTGGCACATCCATCTGTTATAGCCTGAGCCCCAACAACCTGTTTTTTGTTCCGCCCCAACTTCTGTGCCGACTTCCATTCTGGCCTCAAGACCTCTGGTCCCTTTTTCATTGATGCCAGGCTCACATCGCTGATGCTAGAAGAGGAGCTGCTACCAACTCTGATATCTGACTCTGAGACAAATCCACCTCAACCAAGGTCACGCTTTGAATCCTCTCCAGCGCACCTGGTTGCTGTACAGCCTGAGTCATATAACTCCCCCTCATACCATGGGGACTTACTCAGAGGCTTCATCTTTTTGGTGCCGATTAAGACAGAGTTTACCATCATTTTTAGCAGATAACAGCCTTTGTGGGGATTATTTACCCCCCCATATTATGATGAGTTTGTAGATGATTTACGGAGGCTAGTGTGGTCGATACGTACCCTGATACAGGTTTGGGATTTTTTTTTTCACTTGGGTCTCCAATGGAAAAGAGTGCTTCTGTTGCTGTGGTAGTTTTATGTGCTGTTGAGCTTATGGACCTTGTAGGAGGCTGGCCTGGTTTGTAGTGGGTACCTTGGGTACTTGCACCTTATACCAGGTCCAGTTATCACTTATAAGTGAAGTAGTAGTGTTCTAGCAGTTTAGGCTGATAGAGGTAGCTATTGCAGAGCAGATTAGGCTGAACTAGGAGACATGCACAGCTTTTGCAATACCACTTATAGTTACGCACTACTTATACACAAGTAAAGACAATACTCGGTGTTACCAAAAATAAAGGTATTTATATGAGTGACACACTACCAAAAATATCTTAGAGACAATACTCCTTCTGGAGGTAAGTATTATACACAATATATACACTAGACACCAAAATTAGACAAGTAATTAGTCATAGGATAGTGGAAACAATAGGAAATGCTATAGAATGCAATGGGAGAAAATAGGTTTAGGGGCAACACAAACCATATACTAAGAAAGTGGAATGCGAATCACGAATCCCCCCCCCCCCCCCCCTAGACATATGTGTGTGCAGAATCTCTGGGAGAGTAAGAATACAGTAAAGGTAAGTAAATTACCCCACCCTAGAGCCCAGAAAAGCAGGAGTAAAGTACTGCAAGTTTCCTTAGGACACACTACACCTCGTGATTGGGATTTTACAGTAACCAATCAAGTCTGCAAACAACAACTGCTGGATTCCTGGACCTGAAGACCTGCAAAAGAAGGGGACCAAGTCCAGAAGTCGAAAGAAGTTCCAGGAAGGACAGGAGACCCTGCCAACCCAGAAGAGGGTGCAAAAGAAGAGTCCCCGGTTAGTCGAAGACTGCAGGAATGCACCCTAGAAAGATGCCAGCCAGTTCTTGCGTGATGCAAAAGCTGTCCCACAACGTGAAGATGGATGCAGACGTGATTTCGTGTTGGAAGTCGCCAACAAGCCTTGGTTATGACAAATATGCGTTTTGCGTCAAAATGGCACTGGGATGGACCTGGGGGCCTCAACTGTGTGTGAGGAGGAAGAGGGGGCTCCCAGCACTTTAGAGAGCCCTCAGGATGCCAGACAGCACTCACGGGAGTCCCAGGACACGGGGACAAAGGAGGTGCAAAACGCGGTTGGTGCAGCACAACCGCGGAGTCCTCAGAACGTGCACACCGTGGAAAGTTGCTGGCCGGAGCTGAAGTTGCAGAAGAAAAGTATCCCTAAGCAAGCCGCAGTTGATCTGAGGTCAGAGGATGAAGTAGTAGTTGCAGAGGATTCCTGAAGGAAACTTACAAGCAGAATCTGAAGAGAACCCACAGGAGAGACCCTAAATAGCCCTGAGAGGGGGATTGGCTTCCTTATCAGGTAAGGACCTATCAGGAGGGGTCTCTGACGTCACCTGCTGGCACTGGTCACTCAGAGCCCTCCAGAGTGCCCCCACACCTTGCAAAGCAAGATGGCTGAAGTCTGGGACACACTGGAGGAGCTGCGGGTGCCACCCCTAGGGTGGTGATGGACAGGGGAGTAGTCACTCCCCTTTCCTTTGTCATATTTCACGCCAGAGCGGGGGACAAGGGGTCCCTGAACCAGTGTAGACTGGTTTATGCAAGGAGGGCACCATCTGTGCCCTTCAAAGCATTTCCAGAGGCTGGGGAGGCTACCCCTCCCCAGCCTGTAACACTTATTTCCAAAGGGAGAGGGTGTAACACCCTGCTCTCAAAGGAAATGCTTTGTTCTGCCTTCCTGGGACTGAGATGCTCAGACGCCAGGAGGGCAGAACCCTGTATGTGAGGTGGTAGCAGCTGTAGCTGCAGTGCAAGCCTCAGAGAGCTGGTTTGGCAGTGCTGGGGGTCCATGGTGGAGCCCCCAGGATGCATGGAATTGGCTCCCCAATACAAGATTTGGAATGGGGGGGGGGGGGGGGCAATTCCATGATCTTAGACATGTTACATGGCCATATTCGGAGTTACCATTGTGAAGCTACATATAGTTATTGACCTATATGTAGTGCACACGTGTAATGACGTCCCGCACTCCCAAAGACCCGGGAAATGGCCATGAACTATGTGGGGGCACCTTTGCTAGTTCAAGGGTGCTCTCACACTTAGTAACTTTGCACCTAACCTCCAGCAAATGACTTAGAAGTTACTTAATTGCAGTGAAAATAGCTGTGAAATAACATGTGCGTTATTTCACGCAGGCTGCAATGGCAGGCCTGTGCAAGGGTTTGTCTGAGCTCCCTATGGATGGCAAAAGAAATGCTGCAGCCCATATGGATCTCCTGGAACCCCAATGCCCTGGCTACCTAGGTACCATATACTAGGGACTTATAAGGGAGAGGGGGGCGGGGGGGTGGTCCAGTGTGCCATTTGAAATTGGTAAATGAAGTCACTAGCCTATAGTGACAAATTTAAAAGCAGAGGTTCTGATTAGCAGAGCCTCAGTGAAACAGTCAAGCGCTATACAGGCACACACATTAGGCCATAAACTGAGCACTGGGGTCCTGACCAGCAGGATCCCAGTGAGACAGGCAAAAACATACTGACATACAGGCAAAATGGGGGTAACATGCCAAGAAAGATGGTACTTTCCTACAGACCTACAACTCCAGTCTGTTGAATTTAAGACAAATGTCCTTACAGAAGTTCTGCAACCTAGGGCCTGCTTCATTCCCACTGAACAAAGCCCTTACTGACGGTCTTACAGGCACTTTGTATGTTTCTTGCTCCTGCCCAGGCAGGTGGCCAGTGGCAGAAACCAGCACTTGGCAATCCTGACTTTCTTACGAAGCACCCAACTCCTGAGAGTTTGATAGGCTAAGCTTCCACCAGCAAAGTAAATCCTAATCCCATTCCCTGACATTTCCCCCCCCCCCCCCCCCCCCCCCCCCCAATCTTGGTTTGTCTACGAGGCCGTTATAGACACCGCCTCTGGAACATGGCCACCAAGATTTTGGCAGCAGTTCCAGAAGAGAATAGGGCTTCCTGGCTCCAACCTTTTGAGATGGTCGGGATGCATCTTAATACGTGGTTCGTGCTGGACACTACAGATTACTTGGGGTGAGCAGTTGACCCCAGTGTGGTTTTTCTGGGGCTATGTAACCATCCCTTGTGGATAAACCTTGTGCTGGATCCCACCTATTTGGCAAAAAGCCTGATTCTGCTCTAGGACACATCAAGAAAAGCCAGGCTATGGCATGTTCTTTGGGCATGTCAATCTCTGCTAGACAGTTTCCTTCTCAGTTTCGGACCTTCCAAGACTACTCCAGAACTTTGGTATTTAAGTAATTGCTGGCCATTTTCTGCCCAAATCCCTGCTGCTATAAAGCCTGACCTTTTGTGGTCGATGGTGGAGCTCAAGTGTGCAACTCACAGGTCACCAGGGGTATGGATTTTCCCAGTCTTCCCCCTTCTTGTATCGGCCTCTAAGCTGCTTTCGTTTGCACTTAGCGGCACACAACCACTCTGTGGGAGACCAAATCCAATATTTTCTCCCATGGTGGCATTCCATCACTTCCAACAGATGGGTTCTCCAGGTCGTCCAGCAGGGCTAGACCGTTCTGTTACTTTCTGAATCTCTGCAGCTTCCTTCCACATCGTAGCGACTTTCAGAGGCACACATATCTATCTTATTGCATGAGGTGTGAGCTCTACTGTCCAATAGGGCCATCAAGAGGGTTCTGGACCCGGACATAGGGTTGAGTTGTTACTTCTATTTCCTCCTGGTGAAGAAGGATGAAGGCTTTTTCCCTGAGAATGCCCTCCTGTTGAATGAAAGATTCAAAATACTCATACTAGCTCAGGTCTGAATGCCTTGGATCTGGGCGATTGGATGGATGCGTACTTTCATGTGCCCATCTTGCAGTTCACCAGTTGTAACCTGCGGTTCAAGGTTTGCCAAAAGCATTTTCAGCCTGCCTTGTTCCGCTACGGCCTCGCCTGTGCCTCCTAAGTGTTCATGGAAGTGATGGCAGTGGTTGCTGCCCATCTTAAGAGGTTGGGGGATAACAGTTTTCCACTTCCTTGACGACTCCCTGTTGAAGGTGGACCTGCCACAATCCGTCGTAGAGTACCATCAGGTGACTACGAACTTTGAGACATCACTGAATTCACACTGGTCTTCTTCATAGAAATTTACTTTTATAGGAGCTGTCGTGGACACAGTGCAGCTCAGGACCTTTCATCCATCGAGGCAAGTCCAGGACATTCAGGTCCTGATGTTTCAGCCTCTGTCCTCAATCTTGGAAAGAGCAGCTCTGAGGCTTCTTAACCTGTTGGCCTTATGCATTCTACTTATCCACTTATCAGGTGGCATATGAGGCTTCTGCAATGAGATCCGAAGTCCCAGTGGGTCCAGGCACAAGGAAACATGTCAGATGTCATCCAGGTTTCAGAGGAGACTGCACAAGATCTGCAGTGGTGGCTTCTTGACCGCAACCTGACAAGTGACTGACCCCGCCCCTTCCCCACAAAGAGCTGACAGTGGTGACAGATGCATCATAACTGCTGGACTGAATAGAGATGGAGGTCATAGGACTCTGGTGGAAAACATCCCCCATATCAATCTGTTAGAATTGCAGGCTATTCACCAGGCGCAGAATGACTTCCTGTCGTCCATTGGGGGATGGTACAGGTTCTTTTGGACAACACTACAGGGAGTGCAGAATTATTAGGCAAGTAGTATTTTTGAGGATTAATTTTATTATTGAACAACAACCATGTTCTCAATGAACCCAAAAAACTCATTAATATCAAAGCTGAATATTTTTGGAAGTAGTTTGTAGTTTGTTTTTAGTTTTAGCTATGTTAGGGGGATATCTGTGTGTGCAGGTGACTATTACTGTGCATAATTATTAGGTAACTTAACAAAAAAAAATATATACCCATTTCAATTATTTATTATTACCAGTGAAACCAATATAACATCTCAACATTCACAAATATACATTTCTGACATTCAAAAACAAAACAAAAACAAATCAGTGACCAATATAGCCACCTTTCTTTGCAAGGACACTCAAAAGCCTGCCATCCATGGATTCTGTCAGCGTTTTGATCTGTTCACCATCAACATTGCGTGCAGCAGCAACCACAGCCTCCCAGACACTGTTCAGAGAGGTGTACTGTTTTCCCTCCTTGTAAATCTCACATTTGATGATGGACCACAGGTTCTCAATGGGGTTCAGATCAGGTGAACAAGGAGGCCATGTCATTAGATTTCCTTCTTTTATACCCTTTCTTGCCAGCCACGCTGTGGAGTACTTGGACGCGTGTGATGGAGCATTGTCCTGCATGAAAATCATGTTTTTCTTGAAGGATGCAGACTTCTTCCTGTACCACTGCTTGAAGAAGGTGTCTTCCAGGAACTGGCAGTAGGACTGGGAGTTGAGCTTGACTCCATCCTCAACCCGAAAAGGCCCCACAGGCTCATCTTTGATGATACCAGCCCAAACCAGTACTCCACCTCCACCTTGCTGGCGTCTGAGTCGGACTGGAGCTCTCTGCCCTTTACCAATCCAGCCACGGGCCCATCCATCTGGCCCATCAAGACTCACTCTCATTTCATCAGTCCATAAAACCTTAGAAAAATCAGTCTTGAGATATTTCTTGGCCCAGTCTTGACGTTTCAGCTTGTGTGTCTTGTTCAGTGGTGGTCGTCTTTCAGCCTTTCTTACCTTGGCCATGTCTGAGTATTGCACACCTTGTGCTTTTGGGCACTCCAGTGATGTTGCAGCTCTGAAATATGGCCAAACTGGTGGCAAGTGGCATCGTGGCAGCTGCACGCTTGACTTTTCTCAGTTCATGGGCAGTTATTTTGCGCCTTGGTTTTTCCACACGCTTCTTGCGACCCTGTTGACTATTTTGAATGAAACGCTTGATTGTTCGATGATCACGCTTCAGAAGCTTTGCAATTTTAAGAGTGCTGCATCCCTCTGCAAGATATCTCACTATTTTTGACTTTTCTGAGCCTGTCAAGTCCTTCTTTTGACCCATTTTGCCAAAGGAAAGGAAGTTGCCTAATAATTATGCACACCTGATATAGGGTGTTCATGTCATTAGACCACACCCCTTCTCATTACAGAGATGCACATCACCTAATATGCTTAATTGGTAGTAGGCTTTCGAGCCTATACAGGTTGGAGTAAGACAACATGCATAAAGAGGATGATGTGGTCAAAATACTCATTTGCCTAATAATTCTGCACTCCCTGTACTGTTAGAAATGGGGTCTTTGGTTGGCAGTCAGGTTACCCCCTGTCCACCCTCACTCTAGTCAGGCTAAAGGAGAATCCCCCTCCACTAACCCCCGCTCACCTCCTTGGTAGCTTGGCACGAGCAGGCGGGCTTAACTTCAGAGTCTAGGTATAAAGTATTTGTACCAACACACACAGTAATTCAGTGAAAACACTTCAAAATAACACAACACAGGTTTAGGAAACGAGGAAATATTTATCTAAACAAAACAAGACCAAAACGACAAAAATCCAACAGACAAGTCAAGTTATTAATTTTAAAAGCAAAAGAGTCTTAAATCCTTTTGTAAACAGTAAAAACACTGTTAGTGTTGAATAGTACCTGGGTAGCGTCAAAATCACACACACGGGTGAGTGTGCGTCGAAAAAGTTTTCCTCAAGACCTTGCGTCGTTTCTCCTTCTCGGGTCGGCGTGCGTAATTTTTCCTCCGCTGGAGAGCGATGCGTCGATCCTGGCAAGCACTCTGGTCTGGGCAGGCGTCGCGTCGTTTTTCCGCGCCCAGCAAGGTTTGCGTCTAAAGTCCTGCTGCACGGTATCAGCAAAACCACACTCTGTGGGTTGTGATGTTACCAGCTTCCGTTAGTGATGTGGCACGTTGTTTCTCCAGCCTCGTGCGCGGTGCAGACGGAGTGTTGATTTCAGCCGCTAAGCTGGCGGCGTGTCGTTTCTTCAGCCGCGTCTCGGAGGTTGCGTTGGAAATTTCCCCGCACGGCAGGCGGTGTGTGGATTTTCAATTTTGGTCTGTCAACTTCACCTTTCAGGGCCCCAGGAACTGGATAGGGCACCACTTGGCAGGGCAGGAGTTTCAGCAGAGAGGTCCAGGTGCTAGCAGGAGAAGTCTTTGATGGCCCTTCAACAACAGGAGGCAAGCTCAGGCCCTCAAGCCCTTGGAGATTTCTTCACAAGCAGGAGTGCACAACAAAGTCCCGTCTTTGTCCCGTTTCACCAGGCAGAAGCAGCTACAGCAGGATACCTCCACAAAACAGTCCCAGGCAGGGCAGCACTTCTCTTCAGCTCTTCTCCAGGCAGAGGTTCCTCTTGATATCCAGCAGTAATCTAAAGTCTGGAGGTTTGGGTGCTCTTCTTATACCCATTTTGGCCTTTGAAGTAGGCTTACTTCAAAGGAAAGTCTTTTGTTTGTGAAATCCTGCCTTGCCCAGGCCAGGCCCCAGACACACACCAGGAGGTTGGAGACTGCATGGTGTGAGGGCAGGCACAGCCCTTTCAGGTGTGAGTGACCACTCCTCCCCTCCCTCCTAGCACAGATGGCTCATCAGGATATGCAGGCTACACCCCAGCTCCCTTTGTGTCACTGTCTAGAGGGGATTCACAAACAGCCCAACTGTCAAACTGACCCAGACAGGGAATCCACAAACCGGCAGAGTTACGGAATGGTTTAAGCAAGAAAATGCCCACTTCCTAAATGTGGCATTTTCAAACACACAATCTTAAAACCAACTTTAATAAAGAGTTATTTTTAATTGTGAGCTCAGAGACCCCAAACTCCACATGTCTATCCGCTCCCAAAGGGAATCTACGCTTCAATCATATTTAAAGGCAGCCCCCATGTTAACCTATTCGAGGGATAGGCCTTGCAACAGTGAAAACCGAATTTGGCACTAATTCCCTGTTAGGACATGTAAAACACATCAGTACATGTCCTACCTTATAAATACACTGCACCCTGCCCATTAGGCTACCTAGGGCCTACCTTAGGGGTGTCTTACATGTAAGAAAAGGGAAAGTTTAGGCCTGACAAGTGAGTTTAAAACTGCACACACAGACACTGCAGTGGCAGGTCTGAGCCATATTTACAGGGCTACTATTGTGGGTGGCACAACCAGTGCTGCAGGCCCACTAGTAGCATTTGATTTACAGGCCCTGGGCACCTCTAGTGCACTTTACTAGGGACTTACTAGTAAATCAAATATGCCAATCATGGATAAACCAATCAACCATACAATTTACACAGAGAGCATATGCAATTAAGCACTGGTTAGCAGTGGTAAAGTGCTCAGAGTTCTAAACCCAACAAAAACAGGTCCGAAAAAACAGGAGGCAGGAGGCAAAAAGATTGGGGATGACCCTGCATAAGGGGAAAAAGTCCAACAACTACCATCATGCAGTGCTGCAACAGGCAAGTCGGAGGGGAATCCTGGTTCCTGTGCCAGAAGGCTCCGCACCTGTGGAGTTGATTGAAACATTAGGGTATCTCCCTGATTGTGACTGTCTGGTGGCATCATTGAATGCCAGGACGGATGATCTCAGTCAGATCACAAATGGCAGGTGCACCCTGAGGTGGCACAGGGTATCTTCTGACAATGGGAAGAGCTCAGACTAAATCTTTTTGCCTCTGTCAGAAACTTGCAGTGTCCAAACTTTTGCATGTTGGAGTTCCCGTGAAGGACTTTCTTATCAAATGCATTTTGAATGAGGTGGAATATAGGGCTTTTGTATGTCTTTCTCCCTTTTTCTCTTCTTTCAAGAGTTCTGAAGAAAATCAGGATCACCAGGCCCAATTCATCCCAGTAGCCCTCATTTGTGTCAGGAAAGTGTGGTACCTTGAATATCTGAGTATGTGCAGCTGCCCTACGATCATCTTACCACTTCAGGAGGATATTCCGCACCATCTACATCTCTGTGTGGAGATTTAACAGCGGCTGTTGATGGCATTTCATTGGTCAACGTTGTGGATGTAATTCTGGCTGCCGGGCACCCTTCCACAAAGTCTATTTATGCCAGGTGCAGTGACAAATTTGTGACCTGATGTGGAGTCCGCAGGAGAGATCCTTCTTAGCAAGCCAAGCTGTCCAATATTTTGTTATTTGTTTTGTCTTTAGGCCTCAGAAGATTTTGTGGGAGGCATTGGTGATGGTTATTTATTGGCCCTTTTGGTCCTTCTGCTTCTACAGGACCAACCATCCTTTTTAAAATCACCTGTTGTGATGTGGTTTGTTAAAGGTTTAAAACACATGTTCCCTCCCAAACTGTTTTTGTTGCCAATTTGGGACCTTCATTTGGCCCGGACATTACTCATGTGTACTGCTTTCAAGCTGATGCACAGATGCTCATTGTGCCTTCTGACACTAAATACTGTATTCCTTTTAGTGATCACTTTAGCTCACTGGCAGCCAGATCCTACATGAAGGACATTGTCCCCTTTCTGTCCTGGTGGACTTTTTGGGCTGAGCACACTATACAGACCCTCCATTTTGTCTTGGGACGTGTGACCTTGGCATCTATAGTAAGGATGAAGAATCTAGTGACAAGAATCCATCAGAAGAACAAGTTACTTCCCTTCTGTAGCAATCTTTCTGGTGGATACTCTATCTGACCGCTGGTCCTCACTGCCCGCCCACCTATCCATTCTGTGGAGTGGTCTAATTTTACCATTGAAAAAGGTCCCAAACTATAGTTGTGCTTACTGGTACCTCCAATTGTTTTGTGCTCCGCACCTGAAGGCGTGGATAGACTCATGCAAGAAACTGACCACTCACAGAAATAATGCTCATATGCAGCTCCACACAATAACATTCATGGCAGAACGAAGCCAACGCGGAGCCGGACTGCACTACTTATTCGCCTGCAGGAGTACTGCTGTGGGAAACTTCCAGATCTGTCAGATGCCATGAGAGTTTTTCTAATAGCGGTTAGATAGAAGTATCCCCCAGGAAGAGCTTTACTGAAGGTAAGTAACTTGTTCATTGAGCATCTCTGTTTATCTCTAAATATTCCATTTTAATTTTTTCCATTTTTTTTTTCTTCTTTTTTTGTTTGTTTCCTTGTCCACCATACTGGTTCGTTTTTTTTCTTTTTCTGTGCTTTCTCTATCCAGCTAAACAATATATAGCTTATCAATTGCAATTGTGCTCCAGTTATATCAGATACTCAGGCAAACCTATCGAGTGTATCCAAAAAACGGACATAGGGATGAGGATGTAGAAATCAGGGTTTTACTCCATTTTGTACATTCTGTATCCAATCCAGTAGTCTTATCACCATTGATCCTCTTCATATGATGTTGTAGTTATTCCCTGTATGTTATGCTAGTGGGCATACAACAGGGGTAAGCTGAGAGGGAACTGAAGAACAGAACAAAATGCATGTCATGAGTGTGTAGCCTGGTGGGACAAAGTCATGTATTCTGGTTTCCTTTTGCTGCGCTAGCAAATGTATTTTCCATGCTCTAAAGGGGAAAATCATCCAGAAGTATGACAGAAGATATAGAAGGATGATGGACACCAAATATACAGTTCCTTTGGCAAATAACTAGTTTGTTCCAACTATCTCCATTGAAAGTAAATGCAAAAAGAACCACGATTTCTTAACTTTGATCTGCTGCCTACATATAATCATATTCTACAGTATGACATTTGCACCTATATGTTTCAGGTGTGCACCAAGGAAAA
Organism: Pleurodeles waltl; assembly: GCF_031143425.1. Lineage (NCBI taxonomy): Eukaryota > Metazoa > Chordata > Amphibia > Caudata > Salamandridae > Pleurodeles > Pleurodeles waltl. The sequence continues at coordinate 369,126,355 of NC_090451.1, forward strand.
ACTGTACTAGATAACTGTGTGTTGCAGTGCGAGACTACAGGAGTCACGCTTCGGACGTCTGCAGAGTTAATGATGACATACTGTGACTTATACGGTGCTAAAGTATGTAATCAAAAACCTTTTAAAAATTTGTTTTTTCATGTGTGTTTGTGTTAAGAAGGATGTCTTCCTTTTTGCAAACAAATAAAATAAATGGTATTTCGTTGATGTGTCAGGATAATTGAGGGACCCATTTTGGGGACGGTGATAAGTTATTTTATTCCTAGTTTTGAGATGCTTATTACAATCTTTACAGGCAGATTCTAGAAGTAATGCATTTTCTGCCATTCTTTATCAGTTTTGTTTTATTAAGCAAACAGTTGCATAATTGTTCCTTGCTGTTTCTTTTGGCTTGAGTCTCAGTTGACTTTTTTCAAGGTAATATTGCAACATTAGGCAGACATCACACCAGTTCATTCCTATCAAATAATCCTCCCTTTCCCTACTGTCCATCAATCTCTAACTCACACTGCCCCCAAAACATGTTTTCACATTCTGTGCCACCTCTAACATTCCACTCAACAATGGATCTCAGTGTGGACCGTCTACAGCATCCAGCTTTTCTTTCTGGCAGTATGTATTCAGTCCAGAAGTGTTCTAGCTATGTGGGGTCAGAGGCCCAGTACTTATACTCATTTCTATCTTTGAAGTAGGCAAGTTCAAAGAGAAGCCTTTGTCGTGCACAAGATCCTGATTTCCCCGGCCCTGGCCCCAGACACTCTCCAAAGGGTTGGAGACTGCTTTGTGTAAAGATAGGCAAAGCCCTATTCAGGTGCAGGTGTCCGCTCCTCCTACCACTCTAGCTCAGGAAGACCCATCAGCCTGGTGAGGGCCATCCAGGATATGCAAAGCACACCTCAGCTCCCTTTGTGTGACTGTCTAGAGTGAGTGCACAAACAGCCCAGCTGTCATCCTGACCCAGACCTGCATTCAGCAGACAGGCAGAGGCACATATTGGTTAAGCAAGAAAATGCCCACTTCCTAAAAGTGGCACATTCGAGCTTACAATTCAAAAACCAGCTTCACCAAAATATGTATTTTTAAATTGTGAGGTCAGAGACTCTAAACTCCATCTATCTATCTTCTCTGTATGGGAAATTACACTTAAAAGATATCATTCACCAATACATTTTAGGCAGAGAGCATATGCACTTTAGCACTGGTTAGCAGTGGTAAAGTGCCCAGAGTCCTAAAGCCAACAAAAACAGGCCAGAAAAAAAATAGGAGGAAGTAGGCAGAAAGTTTGGGGATAACCATTCAAAAAAGAGCCACGTCCAACACTTGCTATTATCAGTACCTGTACTACACCTGATGTATTCTTCACCTCTGAGACATAGCTTGCTCTGCTCTTTATTCCTTCCTTCATGGTACTGCTTTACTCTTACTCATACATAATTAGCCCTGTCTGTTTCTATAGTGCTATATGTACTCTCAGCACTCTAATCCTCTGCTAGTTCAGTCTAGATGGCCATGTATTGTTTATTTTCACTTTCTTCTATTTCCTGTATGAGTTTAACTATTAGAGCTTCCCTCATCTTAAGGTAAAATGCTTCCTTTATAACACCTCCCCTCACTACACCCATCAAATAATACAAGACTGTCTTCTTCCTGGGCCAAGTGTTATTCCACAATAGAAAGTAGTGATCCGAATGAGACTGCAGGAACTGGTACATGAAATCCAGGACCCCTATTAGGCATTTTTCTACCAACAAAGAATCTTGGCTATGTCTAATGAACTGACAAAAAGTTGGCGAATTTAGAGCTCAGGATTCCAAAAGTACCACATCTGTCAGATCCAGGTCACCTAGCTATTGTTTTCCCTGTATGTTTGCTGCAGTCCCATCTCCCTCTTCTCCCCCCCACCCTTCAGCTGCTGTTGAGATCTATAATTCCATGAGGACATGGTAATATTAAGGTTGCTACCAGCAATAAATTGACCCAAATAAAACACTCCTATTTTTATGGATTATCTCAGGGAAGGGTATTATTCCATAGGGCATACACTGAGGCTGATGATATTGATCAACCATCCTAGGTCCCATTGACCGCTTTCCACTTACCACCTTTGCCCCTTCTTGTTGCTGCTTCTGAAAACGATTGGTCTCAAGAATGATGGTAGAAGAATAGATATTGCCAAAGACAAGTATTGCTTTCAAAACAAGCTGGATCTTCAGACTGATCTTGTTGCACATGAGGCATCTCCTGATGGATGCAAATGTAGGGCCATTAGGGCGGACATCTCTTCAGAAGACTTAGGAACTAGATTGGGCTATTTCACCTCTGGCATCATAGGAAGCGAGAGTCAATACCATGAGTAGTTCTGAAGAGTAACCTATGCCTTATACACTGGCTTCCATGGTCATGTTGCTGCTGGCCCTTTCCCAATAACAAATACAGCAAACTCTAAAATCAACATTTCAGTTATCACGGGCCATTTCCAAAATGAACTTCATGTGAATGCGTAAAAATTGCAAAACCTCCTCTCTGCCCCACAGTGGGCCCACAACAATGATGAAACTTAAGTATGCAGGGGCGTCTAGTGCTGTTGATGATCACCAGCATAACGCACCACCCAGCAATCACGTCTTGCACACCCAATGCCTCGCCAGATACCCAAAATTATTTCAGCATGCTTTAACATGTCAGTAGGCGGACAGACAACCTTAGATCATTAGTTTTCTTTGACTTGGACTCCACCGTCCCTGCAAAGGTTTTGTAGGAGTTTCTGCTTTCTTAAAATTCTGAGCAATCCAATTGATTTCTGTGTTGACTACTTTGCACCTTCTGCCACTTTTTACCATGTGAAGGCATGGCCCAGTCTTTCCCTTGAGCCAAGCTGTCACCGTCCACAATATCCAATCCCAGAATGTATTGAGCATCTTTCAAGAATGCTGGGACAGTGTGGTTAGCCTCTCTCTTAATGATCATTCTAGAGGGGTGGCCACATCTGTATTTGATGACGTTGGTGTGCAAGTGATATGTGACAGACTTAAAGCTGTACGTCTTGACATGGTTGCTGCTGACATGTCTAGTAATATTTTGTGAGCAGTACTAGGTCCCACAATCTGCGTTTCTCATAATCAGTTTTTTTTATCACTAAAGTACACTGGCACCAGTATTTGGAGAAGAGTTTTAGCCTGACATTGTCTGTCACCTGTTCTGCTCTAAAATGGCTTCCACCAGATCCAAAACATTTTGGCCTACATTGTTTCTTTAGACATAATGTATGATCCATCCTTAGAAGCCTGATGCTATCACCAAAAAATCGGGTAAAATAACCTGCCTGAAAAAAAGGCCACCATATATTTCAAGTATAGTCTATTCATTGTTGACCTAGCAGTGCCTCACTTGTTTCTCCAATTTGTTCAATGCCCTGTTACATTGTTTTTACAGGGTGCAGGTATAGAAATATACCCAGGAAGTACTTGTAGCCTGATTGGCAATGGCATTCATCACTGCAAGGATGGCATTCTCATCAAGGTCGGTACTCACTTGCATGTCTGCTGCCTAGATTTGTGTAGTCTCTGATGTCATTAATGACGAATCAAAATGTTAATCATGGTCTTACTACTAATCTGCACTATTGACAATGTGTGTACCACCTCCACCTTTTGAACTTTGTTGGTCTTCTTCCAACATCCATACTAGATCACCCCATTCCTTAGGGTAACGGTACTCACAGAGTGACTTATCTCTTAAACCTGTTGATAAATTCAGGGGTGTCCAGTTTTATCCTTTCAAAATGACCTACCTCTGCACCATAGAATTGATTGAAAAATCACAGAGCTAACTTAATACGTAAATTGCACCCCTAACTTAATGATGAGAGGTCGGTTAAGTTTAAATACAGCAAGGAAATTTAGGTATTGTAGTTAAGGTGCTGTTGACTGGGTTATGGGAACAAGTACAAATATTTGTTTAGTAGTTTTGCCAGAACATATCCTTTAAAATTAAGTCTAACAAAGTGCAGTCTCGTAATTTTCTTTTTTTTGTTGTTTTTCTTTGGCTTATCATAAGCGCAACCTCTGCTAAGTGCATTGAAAATGGTGTGTTTGAGTTTGCAAGCTTTTAGAGCAGACTGTTCTGACTTGTAACGAAAGGTGAAACTACCCCCACCCAGACTCCCCAAAAAAAAAGCACTGGCAAAGCCAATAGTTCATGTTTCAGTTTTCAGTTATGGACCAGGTTATCGACTTTGCTAAAGTTAACAGGCAACCTAATTTGTATTTCAGTGGTGAACTTGCGGCAGGAAAGCTGCCAGGCGCTCTGAATATTCTGCCCTAATGCTGACCATTAGACCTTTGCTGCCCTATTGGTTTTGCTGTAATGGTAACCAATGTGTTGTACCATTGAAAAATAATAACAATGATTGCATTTTGTATACAGTGCAGATATGAGGTAAAGAACTGAATGTGACAAAAAAGTGTGAAGATAGTGTACTTTTCATACATTAAATAGTCCACCATGCATTCTGTTGAAACCAATTCCCAAGAGGCAGTAAGATGTGCCTGAACATCCAGTAACATTGTCAAAGTTGGACTCTTGCTTTGGGCAAGACTGCTGGTTTAGGGATGACTGCACTTTTGTTTGTAGGCGACAAGGCCAATCCTACAACAAGTGACAACTGTCGGTCCAACCCTTGCTGCTCACAAGCAGCACCTCACCAAAAATCCAAACAGTAAAAAGTGATTTCTGGCAGCCTTTGCGCATGGACTCTAGAGTGCGAAATCTCGGGGGAGTCGTAGTTAAACTGAGATTATCCTTTTCTCATATGAGCAGTAAGTCTCAGTCACACACAGGCAATGAAGGAGATGCAGTGAAGTTTTCAATAGGTTTTATTTACAAGACCGCAATCCATCGTAAAATGCATGAGCTGTAATGATTAGGATAATGAACAATGCAAGAAGCAGAATTGTAGAAACGAGTGGTGAATATAAAGACCACCACCATCTTGCAATCACATGAGATGTGAAATAGGCCTTAATACCTTGGCATGGAAAACCTAAACTCTAACCTAAAGCGAGCTAGGTGTGATAACCGTAATCTGCCAGTACCCTGTCCATGAGAAGAGCCCCCCCCCCCCCCCCAACCCACGTTACCATGTAATGAGGTCTCTAGATCAGACTCCGTGGGGAAAGGAAGGCTGGATCTGCATCAAGGGGAAGTGTTGCATAGACAGCGTTGATGGCATCTGGTAGGAATCTCTCTGATAACCTTGTCTGCATGAGATGCTTTTATACAGATCTTGTAGGACCACTAAAACAGGTATGTTCCCAAACAATAGATAAGAAGGCATGCTTGGGGCATATATTTTATAAACAATTCCCTCAAAAGGTACATTATCTTCCTGTCCACGTAAGTGGGAAAGGGACATGATGTGAATGCCTACTATATATCACTTGTCTTTGATGCCTTCACAGAGTGGTACTGATAACGTGAAATCAAAACATCTTCCTAATTACAAACATGACAGCCATCTTGGAAGAAATAATTAAATAAATGTACTAAAGCAGAGCAGGCTAAGTAAGTTAAAAGTTACTAGGTGACGGGGTCACAGATCTGCAAGCCAGAAGAGTAAGAGAGCTCCTGATTTCCAATAAAACTAAATAGGATCCACTACATCATGACAGCAAGACTAAAATACTCCTTGGGGCTGGGGCTGGGCCTAGGGGCTCACCCAACGAAGATTGTGTTTGAAAGAGGTTTACTGGTGGCCTAAATTTTACAGAAGTAACCGATTTTAGGTATGGTAATTTTATTGTATGTTTCTGTAAGTGGGACTATTTATAACCCATCTGCAATGTTAAATATTGGGTTGATTATCTGTTTTTATAATGAATTTGTTTGACTTCATTTCCCTATTTGTGTCGTAGGATTTTTTTGATGAAGTTTATGACATCCCCAAAATAACTCTGGAAAATAACGTGATCCACAACAATGAAGGTTATGGGGTCATCTTGGTTAAGCCTACAACTCTTCTGAACACGAAGAACAGTGCTGGAAATGATCACCCAGGTGAGATTTGAGCTGGAGGTAGATGTTTTCTTAGCTTTGTGTTTTTTTCTGTTTTTGGCTAATGGCTTCAGTGTTTGCCTTATTAACGATTGAGTTCCTATAGATGCTGGGCAGAGTAGATCTCTGGCTTTTGGAACACGGGGAGATCTCATGTTTATTTTTTAGGATATTTGCGTTCTCATTTATCAACAATAGCCAACATAAAATATTTAAATATAATGTGGTAAATGGTTACTTTTGGCACGCATAAACTAATGGCAATCTTGCTTAACTGGTCATTGCTGATTTTTGAAAATAACTTGACTGGGCAATAACTGGGGTATTTGTAGGACCTTTTAGATATCTGAACCATCTTTACTGTGTTGCTTTAATTTTCTAGTTTGGTCGATAAGACAATACTGTTTTTACATTGTGTCCTGTCTGAGATTACTTTGGGTGCCAATTTAGCCCCACTGCACGAATTCTTACTACACACATTGCCTGTTCCATCCTCTTTTCAGTAATTTTAATGGTGACCACATTAAGTAGCTCCCGCCTTCCATCCTGAAGCTAACATAGTCCAGTTTTTTGACATATGTAGTCAAAATGTCGACACTTAAAAACCGTGGGACTTTTTCCAACATATTGGAACTAACAATTATAGGTACATTTAAAAAAAAGTTTAATTTGACATTTTTTTAATGTCCATCTTTATTCTGCAGGTTCTGTACTTGTTCACTTGGTGCTGTGCCTCCAGCACCAAATTTGTATGCAGCACAAATTAAGCCACCATTTTTTCAAGTTTGAAAGCAATACTCATATAAACGTATAATGAAAAACGTTTTGTCTATCATGCTTATTTAGGGCATACATTTTACAACTTTTCTTTGTGAATGTACTTTTGATGCATGATGATCCCTATTCCTTAACCTTGTACGTTTAGAATATTCTCAGTGCGGAGTACTAACTTTCGACAAAAAGGGTGCACAATCCTAATCAACAAAGATAAGTTACATGCCCTTGAACCAATCTGATTTCCCAAGTAAAGTGGCAGGTTTGCTACACCGGGACCTGTTGTACACTAATACCTACAGTCGATCTATTATTCTGAAAAGTAAGGGCTGTTTTGCAAAGCAGTTTTTTATTAGAATAGTAGGCTGATGTATAGGGCCAAGTATCCCTCGTTTATGTCTGTGGGTTTTACACCAGAATATTGAGACTGCTAGTTATTCCCCTTTTACACACTAGGGACTACGGCAGATGGTTTGCCACACTGGAGCATTGCACGTTTCTACACATGGGACAGGTGCTATTTGTGTCACTGCTTAAGGTACTGTGACCCAGGTTCGCTATAGGGTTAATTTTCACCACTCCTTACAGTCCCTCAACTATTCATCTGAATTACCTCCACAAAAACAAAGAATTGCTACGACCATAATCGTGGGTATTACCTTACCACGCTGATTGCTCAATGATCCTTGGTTCAACCTCTTTGAATATCTTCTTGGGAAGTGCCTCGTAGTTCTGCCTCCTTTTATCTGCCCACACTTGTTGTATCAACCATCTAAAATACACCACACTTCATTCTTATTTATAGTTATTTATCTAGCACAGTACTGCTTTTTAGTGTGTCGTTCCTGGCTGACCATATAGTCGTATGATCACTCCAAAATGTACACTTACATATTGCACTCCGCAGTTGCCATACCTGGCATCCACCTTATGACTTGGCTGGTGGCACAGAAACCGCTTAATGACTTTCCTCCCATTTCTTCACTCAAAGGTTCTGAAGAAGGTGAAAGTGGATGCACGCTTCTGATCCTTATTGCAGAGGCAAGGAGCATTTGATAGATCATTGTGTTGGATTTTCAGCATTCAGCCTTCACATTCACAGCAGACACAATAGAACTGTTTGCACAGTAGGTCAGTGAACCCTCTCTTAGTCCACCAACACTTCGTCTGCACATGTGGTAATTGAACATCGCCAGTTAGATGGTGTCACGTTAGCTGTCCATAAGCTAACTTTCAAGTCTGTCCATGTGGGTCGCTGTGACTTATTTGTTTTATGGTGTCAGGCTGCAAGCTTAAACCCTTTTGATGATCAAGTGTCTGGTATTCTGTGCAGTACACTTTCCACTGAGAATGGGGATTAGTAGTTTTCTACCATCAAAGGCTATTTGGCTTCTCCTTCTATATTTATAATTCTTTCTGACCAGCCTTCTTTTTTCAGAGCACCTCTAACATTGCATTTCTTAAAAGATTTAAAGTGTATGTATCAACCCATTCCCTTTGCCCCCTTGTTGGATTTAAGCACTGGCAAAGCGGTGACCAAACAAACTGTCTTACATTTGGGCTTTCCTTTAAGATATGCTACTCTTATGTGGAGAGATACTTTGCCTGGCATTTGTGGACTGTCTTCAAGGGCCCTTGCTGACATTTGCTGGGCGGCCACTTTGTGTTTACTTACTTTTGGCAAACAGGACTGTCTGGTGACTAAAATCCTGAGTGGTGAATAGTGCATTATGTCGGCATTCCTTCATTTACTTGGTTAATTGTCACTCCTTTTTCCCTGAAAGGTAGTGCTTTGAAACTCACTCTTAAGGTTAGGAATGTAAAAATTATCAGCAAATGTGATAGAAAATCGCATTTCTATTAAGGACATTGAGACAAAGATTATGCGTGCAACATTTATTTCCAGCCCCAACGGGCAATATCAAGCTTTTTAGAAAAACACAATTAGAAAATAACTATATCTCCAAGGAATAGTCCATATTCAACAGCCAATCAAAAAATGCCACCTGGAATAACTGTAGGTAGCCACTGCCCCCAAGTCGTCCTTTTATTATTGTTGTTGTTTTTTTGTTGTTGTTTTTTTTTTTTTTTTTCTTTCTTTTTTTTGTGCAACAAACCAAAGTTTGATAGCAGGGAGTCCTGTTACTCCTGTTTGCAATTCAATACTGCAGAGAAAACCCAAGTCTTAAAGCATGGTCTATAAACATTGAATAAGATCATCAGCTTGTGGAAAAGAGGAAATGTTTACTTGTACCTTACAGACATCTTGCAAAGTGTAATCCTTGAAGCATTCAACAGGGTAATCCTTGCCTACATACCCTTCATAGAATTGGAACTTTCTGTCACATTAGCTAGGACATTTTGCATTCTATGTTAGGAAAGGAGTCGAGGATTATGCAATTTGAAAGCTTATTTACCATCAGATACCAAATATCCAATCCTGGTTTAAACTAAAACAGGTTTTCATAGACCAGTGTGCAGCATTCATACTGTCTTTCCATCTGATTCCCAAGGAAAAGGGCTTGGGTGCCTTTGCCCCACTAGCCAAATGATCACCAAATCAGGACTTGTTGATAACTACTTCAAACAAGACCGAAAACACCCAGCGAGCAATTCTATGGCAAGAATCTTCCCTGATGTGCTACTTTTTTTTTTTTTAAATAAGGAGTTACTGTCCCTCTTCAGGCCAAAATTGAATTATCCTTACCTCATAAACCTTTAAGAAATGGACCACACAAAAGCTTGGAAGGGTTCACAAGGGCTAGAAAGGGACAGCCTGTTTTAGACTTCATTCTCCTACCAATATTAAACGTCATCTCATCCTGGGTGAAAATCCTGCTTGATAAGACCAGAGCCCCAATGCTCTAAACCGCCAGCAGGACAACATACAGAGTAACATTGCCAGTTGAACTGAGAGCTCCTTCCTTAAGAGGAACTCCTTGAGGGCTCAGGACCAGAAACGATTGAGGATCTGATTCACACTCCAGAGGAAAGAGGTTCAGGAGGTCCCAACAGCTGGCTGCTACGAGCGATCGGTGTTAACTGACCTGTCTGCTACTGAAGTGAACTTTGAGAGGAAGTTTATAAGTGGACCGGTCCTACCCCCATGAGACCCAATATACAAGCCTTTAAAATAAAACACATGTTGAGAAGCCAAATGTTTAACATGTGTTTAATCTCAAAGTATGAAGCAGTACTCCAGAGACAATTGTCATTTCAGCTGACCAGAGCGCTCACCTAAAAACTGCCATTTGGAACATGTAATGCTAAAATCATACAAAATGGAACGGTTTATATACCTTTTCCCCTCTACACAAGTCTGTGGAGCACAAACATGATGGAAAGTTATTACCTTCAGCGAAAATAATCCAGTGAGCAGGTGCAGGGTTCTCACAGATAAAACCTGAGGTGTATATCTGCTTCAAGGACAATACATTAACACACTGCTGCTTTCATTAATTTACTTAAAATCACACTTCTGGTTGCCAGTATCGAAAATGAAGCTACGCTTTGCTACAAGACGCTAAAAATGTCAAATGTACTATCTCAAATAAAATGGGTTCTGTACCTAGTAGAGCCATAAACCTTAGCATTATTGTTGAGATTAAAGGGCACTTGAATTAAGAAGAAAAGTACATTCATACAATATTATACAATTTACAAGTACAATTTGTTAAACAGGTACAAAAAGGACATTAACATTAAAGAAATGGAAATACAAGATTTTTATTTCTCAAGTCCCATTCGCCAATGCATTCAATGTTTCCAGGCTGATCAATACTGCTTACAGCTGCTATCCACCCAGCACTCTGTGAAAGAGTGCTTCACATTGTTATTAAAGTCCAGACATCATCCAGCGATCCCTTAAATTTGCACCTCTTGAGCCGAAGGGATCCCTCTTGGACTAGTGTGCGAATCCTTCCCTGAGCATCCTTCAGCATGCCAGAACTGTGAGGCAGAATGTTCAGAGAATCTGAGTAAAGTTCCTGTACAAACAGAAACCATACCTGCGCTCAACAGAGGAGTGACCAACCTTACTTTTTGCTCCTTGTCCTCCTCGCTTGAGCTGCAGCTCTCATTATCATGGTGAAAGGGTTAAAGGTATAGTTAGCAGTTCTACCCCCCTCCCTGCCCTTCTTTCCCCTCTTACCCCCCAAATTTGGAGGGAGGCATCCAGAGCCAGGGCTCCAGGATTTGGAGGACAACTTGAAGGACTTGTGATGGTTTAGGTGAGAGTTCAGAAGATCTATCCCCTTTGATGCCAACACTCCATCAGACTTTAACTAATTCCTTTTGCTAGGGTCCTCGAGATATTTGGATTCCAGTCTGCTACCATGTTTGGTGCCCCTGTAGATGCTGTGCTGCTACTAAGATCTGGTTGACCAGACAATAATACTCAAAATCCTTGGCAACTCAGCAAGGGTTTTTCACTTGGTGCCTCCTGGATGGTTGATAGATCTGACCACTGAGGAACTATCTGACTTCAGGATCATGCAGTAGTTTACCCAGTCGTTTGAAATCCTATTATCCTCAAAGGTTCCTGCTAACTGTCCAGTTAATTGATGTGGAGGTTCAGCTACTCTGCTGACTAACAACTTTTGTTGAGAAATCTTCACATGGTCTAATAACCACTGGAGTTTTGTCCTGGCTTCCTCCAAGAGGCATACAAGTTTTGAGTACCACGGGTCCTTTCTGAGGTGGGTGGCCTCCAATCCAGTCTCTGAGGGCTCAATTACAAAGAAGCGTGCCAAGGAAGATCGTCTGGATGGAGGATGAGTAAAGGCCCACCACCTTGGCATAACAAGAGCCAGTCAGGACTATGTTTTCAAGAGCTCTTTCTTGATGGCCACCACCTTCTTCCTCAGAAGATTGAGGGAGCTGGAGAAGGAGTCAATCACAAACACCACTAAGGAGAGCTGTATTTATTGAGAACCATGGATGATTTCTCCTAAGAAGGTTGGTGAAGCCCCATGGAGCTTAGGCAGCCTAAAGGGCAACATCAGAAATTTGAATATCTGTCCCTTCCAAAGAAACTGTAGGAAATGGGGATCTGGTTCAAAATTTGAAACTGACAGATAACTCCTTTAGGTCCAATCTGATCATCCAGTCATTTGGAGGGAGTATGTCCCACAGGAGAGGAATCTCCATCTTGAAATGCTGGTAAAAAACAACTGTTGAATTCCAAGTTGATAACCTCCTTAACCCTTTCTTCTCCCCCATAAAAAGGTTGGGGTAGAGCATGAATTACACCATGGCACCCCTGGTTTTTTAGCTCTGCCAAACTTGATCAGTTTCTTCAAAGTGGTTTCTCAAACAAAGCTCCCTTCTCAATGGGGCTTGCTTGTGAGGTGACTAATTTACTCAATTTAGGGTCCAAATTAATGTGCATTTGAATTCCGTAGACAAAGTGCAGTTGGCATGGTCAAGCAAGCCAATACCTTTGTATCCAACTTGAAAAGATCTCAGAATAAAAATGGTTATCAGAGGCCTTGGTCTCCTCCACTGTATATAAGATCTTTGTGAGGGGCACAAACGATGTCAAGGAGTTGCACACTTGAATTCTGCTGTTTTTATATATACTGAGCCTGTCACCGCAGGCCTGTAAGGGACCACTTTCACCTTTTTGGTGATCCTAAACGTGTGTCCAGCCTGCCCCTGCAGGCTTGTGCATGCATCAGGGCACATGTACCCAGGGAATGCAGAATACCCATGTGTTTTCTCACTGCCCATGAGAGCTGCTTTGCCCATACATTAACATGGGAGTAAGTTTATAATTAATCCTGGCTGCAATATTGGACTGCAGTGCAGCAGCCCCTTGATGTTTACTATCATTGGATTCACAATGACAAATACCTTCTCATGGTAAAGGTCGGTTTTGTCAATAATACCCTAGAAATGCACTTCTAGAAAGTGGCCATTTTTATGTTCTTAAGACTCTTTGTGTGTGTCTTTTAATTCAGTTTCATTCGACTGGAAGCGGAGAGGGGAAAGCACATCTGTGCATTCCCCAGTGACCGCTATAAAACTTAGGCAACTGAAATGACCTCTGTGATTTGAGGGCCTAGCTCGATTGACTGGAGGAAGATGTTGTGACACTTGCCCTGTTGGAGCCAGATCATGGCCCCACTAAAGATTAAGATTTGTATTCCACAGCCCCATGGCAGACAGGACTGAAATTTAGGGAGGTCATCTATGGTTCAAAGGGGACTCCTTTGAACCGCCCCAAACTTCAAAGGCACACTTGAGTATAACTATGCGTACCACACTTGAGCAACTTAGAGATTGACTAGCAGGGACGTGGGACCGATACCGCTGAACCGCGTGATACAGACTGCCAGAGGAATCTGTTGTCCATTTACCGCCCTTGGAAGGGGTCCTGCACACCCTTCCTGCATCGTGGCTGGCACACGCTTCCTGCATTGCTTGCTGCTGTGTGGGACTCTGAAGTGTGCTCTCCAAGGTCTTTTTGGCTTGCCCCCTGTTCTGTCTGGAGGTCTCAGAGACATCAAAGACCTCCTCCGAGGGACCTACACCGTCTACTGGTGTCATCTGGAGAGTGGTGCCTTCATTTACGCCTACATCATCTTCTGGACTCCACCTGGTTTGATTGTAGGATAAGTATTGCGCCTTGAGACCGGAATTGCCTGGTGCGTTGCCTTCAAATTACAGACCACACTTACGGAGTGTGGCCCTCCATCGTGGGGCCACTGCCCACATCGTCTTGTTTGTGGGGGGGGTTCACTGGTAGCGGGACCCAGCATGGCACGCTTTTGTTGAGTGCGTCTCATTTTTCATGTTCGACACCCGACTGCATGCTTGTGCGCGGTGCCCAATTCATAGTTTGTGACCCCTCAGAGGTGGGGGGTGTATCCGGAGCAGTGCTGCATTCTGCCTTGTGTGGCACTGCTGTACTTGCATCTTTGTGTGCGACCGGATTGTATGGGTTGACTCGAGTCATGGCGCACCAGATGTTGTGCCTCATTCTAGCAAGGTACGGAATTGGAGATCTTTGTGAGTGTGACCGAATTGTCTGGTGCGACTCAAGTCATCACGCACCAGGCATTGTGCCTCATTCCAGGGAGGTACAGCATCGGAGTTCTTTGTGTGATTGTCCTGAATTGTCTGGTGCGACTCAAGTCATGGCGCACCTGACTTGCGCCTCATTCTGGGGAGGTGCTGCATTGGAAACCTTTTTGTGTGTGATCCAACTGTCTGGGGCTACTCAAGTCGTTGCGCTCCAGATGTTGTGCCTCATTCCAGAGAGGCACGATGTTGAGCACTTTACGTGTGGGATCAGAATTGTCTGATATGACTAAAGTCATCACTCACCAGACCTTATGCCTTCTTTTTCCGGAGGTATGGACCTGATAACTCTTGTGTACAACTTGAATTGTTGGGGCGGCTCAAGTCATCACTCCCCCAGACAAACAAATATTTGAGTATGATCAAAACAAATCAGTACATTAGGTGATGACATTTCCACACATTATCATTTGTGCGCTGTAGAGTTTTATCAGTATAACTATATGTTCCAATGTAATGGCCATTTCGATTAAAAATTTGCTGTCTACAATGGCAGTTTAATAACACACCATGCTCTCCACTCTACGCCCCTTTACTCTATTCTACACCCCTTTATTCCACTGTATGCCCCTCCATTGTACGCCACTCCACAACACTACACTTTACTTCACTCTTTGTGACTTTACTTGAGTCCACCTCTCTACTCCACTTTTTGCCACTCCACAACTTTACTCCACTCTGCTCCACCCTACTTCACTCAACTCCACTCTTCGCCACTCCACTCTAAGACACTCCATAACACTCTCCTATATGCCACTAAGTTTTAGCCATGATGAACAGCAGCCACATTTGTCTACAACATGCAACAAACTGCAGCTACACAAACTTAACAGGATATACAAATCATCAATCAAAAAAGCTATAAAAAGATACTACTCAGACAGAATTCAAAATGCTCAATCTACAACCAAGGAATTTTATACAATTCTCAATGAATTTCGAAAACCTACATGCATGGAAGAAAGTCATCCCGCCACACAAGATTTTACAAACAAATTGGCAACTCACTACACAACCAAGGCAGACACATTGGACTCCTATTTAAAACAGAAGAAAATCATCAGCACCAACCCCTTTACTAAAATACCCTTTTAAGAAAGAATAAACCATCCCAACCTCTACAGTCCTTCAAACAAATATCCCAGGATGAATTTATGGATTTGGTCAAAGCAAGCAGACCTTCTGGTTGCCCTTCTGACCCTTGCCCACCACAAATCTTTAAGAACATCCTGCTATCTACTTCTGCTGCCACACCTGTAAGAAGAATAATCAACAAATCTTTAACTTCAGGAACTTTTCCTGCAGACCTGAAAAAGGCATACATATGACCATTATTAAAGAAAACAAACCTAGACCCGCAAGACCCCAACAACTACAGACCAATCACAAATGGACCTTTCCTGGGCAAATTGATAGAAAGAGCCGCATTCGCCCAGATGTCACAATTCATTGAAGACAATTCTATACTTTCAGACTTCCAAACTGGATTCCGCCCAGGAAGAAGCACTGAATCGGCACTCATGGCAATCTGGGACGATCTTAAAAACACAGTCGACCGAAATGGAGTTGCTGCACTACTTCTCTTGGACCTCTCAGCTGCCTTTGATACGGTTGACCATGACACCCTAACTCAAAGACTTCACGAAGCAGGCATACAAGGGATTGCTCTCGACTGGATTACTTCCTATCTTCAAAAAAGAGCAAATATCATCCACTCACCCCCCCTTCTCGTCCGAACCCTACTTCACAAAAGCAGGGGTCCCCCAAGGGTCCATCATCTCACCTTTGCTTTTCAACATCTACATGATATCTTTACCAGAACTGATCATTGATTTCCATCTCACATGCTACAACTATGCAGATGACACACAGATACTACTTAAATTAGAAGACCCCAAAAACATTGAAAACTCACAAATCTTCAGGTGCCTCAGAGCCGTTGATCAGTGGATGACCTGGAGTCATCTCTAACTAAATACCTCCAAAACAGAAATACTCATATGTGGTGACTGGAAAAATTATGACCCTCTGTGCGTCTGGCCTGACGATCTCGGACCACCTACTCAATTATCCAAGGAAGTTAAAAACCTAGGAATCACCATGGATTCCAAGTGAACTATGAATGCCCAAGTAGACAAATTGGCACGCACAAGCTTCATCACCTTAAAGACTTTACGACGCATCTTCCCCTACCTCGGATTTCCACACAAGGTGCAAGCTACTATCGCTTGTACTGTCCAAACTGGATTAGGCCAATAGCCTCTACCATGGATCATCTCTATCTGTTACGAAAAAACTACAACGTATCCAGAATTCCTCAGCCAGGCTACTACTACATATAAAGCCGCAAGCCCACATCTCCCCTGCCTTGAGAGCACTACACTGGTTACCCGTTGCCAGAAGATGCACTTTCAAGCTGCTTTGTATCACCCACAAAGCTATACATGGAACAGGACCGCTTTTTATCAGAAAGAAAATTACCAAATACATCCAACAAAGAACCCTCCGCTCAAGATTGGCACCCCCGCCTTAGAACACCACCATACAAGAAAAAGACTATAGGTGGTACATCCTTCTCCGTCCAAGCAGCCAAACTATGGAATTCATTACCCCCAACTATAAGAGCCACAGATAACTTTCTTGTCTTCAGAAAACTACTCGAGTTGGCTCTTTCCTTCATAACCACCTTTTTCAAACAACTATGAACTGCATATGCCTATCTGATTATATGTATATTTCTATTTATTTATAGTTTCTTTGGAAAATATGTATTGCTACTATGTCATAACAATAAAATACACACACACTCTTTAAACCTGTCTGACTAAGTATTTTTTACCCATGATTCTAATTATGTATTGTATGTGTGTATTCGTGTGTGTGTGTGTGTGTATATATGTGTGTGTATATATATATATATATATATGTGTGTGTGTATGTGTATATGTTGTTTCTGTGCTTGGCATGTTCGTGGATCATTGCATGGCTCCTGGTTCTTTGGGTTGTTATACTAGATATCTATGAATTCCTGCTCATCTTATCACACTTATCTACTCATCACTCTTATGTCATGTCTCTATCAAACTATCCTCCATTCTCACTCTGACTCATCCCAAATCCCTTCTACCACTTTCATCTCCTAAATATCTCTGCCTAAGCTCTTCCCTCCACTTCCACATCTAACTCACCAAACCTCACTCTACCTCTGTGACCTCTCACACAACCCTACTAAATTCTCCTGCATTCATCTCACCCTGCTACTATGCTCTCCCTAACCCTTCCACATACTCTTCCCCCTCCGCCCCCGTTTACTCATCCCAAGCCTTTGGGTTGAGTAAATGAAGGATATACTCCCAATTAACACTTCTGGATTTCTTTCCTCCTCCACCCCTCCATTACTCCAGTCAATCTAACTAACAAACTCTCATATCCGCGGCTCAAATTAACTCATAATAATACTAAAACTGTACTCATTATTTAACAATACTATTCCATCACTAATTCTTGTTGGGTTCCAGAGTAGCGTGCTACTCATCGAAAAGCGCTTCGACGCCTCATCAGGGGTAGTAAGCGCTATATAAATACGATTACAATACAATACAATACATGTGCCTCCTTCCCAGGAGGTGTGGATTTGGTAACTATGTGGGTAGTAGAGCGCCTGGCTGGTCGTTATCTGTTGCCTGATCAGCCATTATTTCTGTCTTCCCCCTCCCCCCCACCTTGTCCCCGGGATCCTGAGAAGTGTGATTTTGGCCGCAAGCGTCCTAATATCCAGGGAAAGGTTGCTTAATCGCCAGCTCGTGGGGTAGCAGGAACTGGTTGGCGGGCGGGGGCTGTTTGGGCCCCGGATGTCTGCGAACACAGTGACATTAACCGGCCAGATATCAGGATAGCATTAGGGTGCTAGGAGTGAGTGCTTGCAAGTGTATGTACGAGCTGCCTGATATCCATGGCACTGTGTAGCGATGTGAAGTGAATGCAAGAGAGTGAGTGCGGGTGATTGATAGAACACAGTGGTGTTGCCGTACATGTTATTTCTTGCCAGAGGCCTCTCACAGTTGACATTGAGTTTTACTTGTGCAGCCCAGGCCGCAGAGGCAATTAATAGTGCTGCAAGTCTTAATATGTACACATTGCTGCTAACGGTGTGAACCGGGGTGCACCCTGCAACAGTGTGCTATTGATTTGGGGTAATCTCTAGGGTGGGTCTCATGCTGACAACTTTTAGCACCGCATGAGGGTGCTGGCAGGGAAAGTATTATTTATCTCATGGGTACATACTGTTCATGGTGTTTAATGCACTGGGGCCTAGTACTGCGAGTGATAATTCTAAATGTGATTTATGCCCAGATTAGCATGCTGATCATGCTGTGTTAATAATGTGTGGTGAATACAAATTTTATTTACATACACTTCGTGTGAAGTCTGTTTTGTGGCGCTCAGTGTAATTGTGTGGAAGTGCTGTTTCATTGCTTTACACATTGCCCCTGTGATAAGCCTGACTGCTGTGTGCCAAGCTACTCAAGCGTGAGCGCAGGTTAGAACGTGCCACCTCCACAGTTACCATCAGTTGGCTTCCTGCTTAAACCTTCTCAAAGAACGAAACAAGGAAATAGAACCACTATTTCTTTTCTTGTATATATTCATCCAGTCATAACATTTTTCAAACTATTTAACTTGAATTAGTATCTAATAGAAGTATTTCCAAATGGGCATTGTTCTTTGTTGTCGGTGCATTATAGTAAAGTGCATGTCACTTATTCCTTGATTTTCACTCATGTCTACTTTTAAATTGAGTTGCTCATCTTCTCAGCTTTAAGTCACTTGTTGATTTTGAGAATTTGTATGGATAATGTGTAACCAGTTCTACACTACCCCCTATCCCTTTACCATCCACCCCCAAATTGCCATTTGTAATTGAAGTATAGTACCCGAAAGACCAGTCACTTCCCTCCACCATTGTTTTCTCTTGGACTTGTCTGCAGTATTCTGCAGCTGTTGAACTAAATCAAGATTCACCTGGGGAAAAAAGTTGTTTTTCCCCCAGTCTTGGGTCAACCCACTCATACAGCATTTAACCCCTTGGGTGCCCTGGACGTAACGGTTACATTGTGGGCAGCACTGCTCGGGTGCCCAGGATATAACCGTTAAGTCCAAGTCGGGGCCCTCAGGGGAAGCGCTGGCGCGCCACCCGGGGGCCTTACACCCACCTCCCCTGGGCAGGGATGGAAGGGGAATCGATTTTCTCCTCCGATCACGTGGAGGGGCCGATAGAGGCATCAAAGGAAAGGCTTTTCCTTTCCCTTGATGTCTTTCTAAGCAATCCTGCTGCCCGATCAGAAATGCCACTAGACACCAGGGATTTTTTTTTTTCCATTATTGAATAACGGTAAGCGGCCCCTTGGGCAAGGGCCGCTCCCCAGGGAGGCAATTTATTTTTAGGATTCCCCTAGGTGTCTAGTTTTTAAAAATACACAGGTTTGGTAGGTTTCCCTAGGTGCTGGCCTAGCTAGAGGCCAAAATCCACAGCTTGGCACTGCAAAACACAGCTCTGGTTTTTGTGGGAAAATGTGATGTGTCCATGTTGTGTTTTGGGGCATTTCCTGTTGCGAGCCCTAGGCCTACCCACACAAGTGAAGTACCATTTTTATCGGAAGACTTGGGGGAGCGCTGGGTGGAAGGAAATTTGTGGCTCCTCTCAGATTCCAGAACTTTCTGTCACCGAAATTTGCAAACTTTTTAGGTTTGCAAAGGTTTCTGAGTAACAGAACCTAGTGAGAGCCCCAAAAGTCACCCCATCTTGGATTCCCCTAGGTGTCTAGTTTTAAAAAATGCACAGGTTTGGTAGGTTTCCCTCGGTGCTGGCTTTGCTAGAGTTCAAAATCCACAGCTAGGCACTTTCCTAAAAACACGTCAGTTTTCAATGTAAAAATGTAATGTGTCCATGTTGCGTTTCCTGTCGCGGGTGTTAGGCCTACTGAAGCAAGTGAGGTACCATTTTTATCGGAAGACTTGGGGTAACACAGAATAGCAGAACAAGTGTTCTTGCCCCTTGTCTTTCTCTGCATTTTTTCCTTCCAAATGTAAGACCGTGTGTAAAAAAGACTTCTATTTGAGAAATGTCCTGTAGTTCACATGCTAGTATGGGGACCCAAGAATTCAGAGATGTGCAAATAACCACTGCTTCTTAACACCTTATCTTGTGCCTATTTTGGAAATACAAAGGTTTTCTTGATACCTATTTTTCACTCTTTATATTTCACCAAATGAATTGCTGTATACCCAGTATAGAATGGAAACCCATTGCAAGGTGCAGCTCATTTATTGGCTCTGGGTACCTAGGGTTCTTGATAAACCTACAAGCCCTATATATCCCCACAACAGAATAGTCCAGCAGACGTAACAGTATATTGCTTTCACAAATCTGACATCGCAGGAAAAAGTTAGAGTAAAACGTGGAGAAAAATTGCTGTTTTTTTCAGCTCAATTTCAATATTTTTTAATTTCAGCTGCTTTCTGTAGAAAAACCTTGTAGGACCTACACAAATGACCCCTTGCTGAATTCAGAATTGTCTACTTTTTAGAAATGTTTTGCTCTCCGGGATCCAGCAGTGGTTTCATACCCATTTCTGTCACTAACTGGAAGGAGGCTAAAAGCATAAAAAATAGTAAAAATGGGGTCTGTCCCAGTGAAATGTCAAAATTGTGTTGAAATATGTGGTCTTCTGATTCAAGTCTGCCTGTTCTAGAAAGCTGGGAAGATGGTGAGTTTAGCACCGCAAACCCTTTGTTGATGCCATTTTCAGAGGAAAAAATCACAAGCCTTCTGCAGCCCATTTTCCCATTTTTATTTTTTAAATGAAATTCTTGCTGTATTTTGGCTAATTTCTGGGTATCCTTCAGGGGAACCCACAAACTCTGGGTACCTCTAGAATCCCTAGGATGTTGGAATAAAAAGGGTGCAAATTTGGCATGGGTAGCTTATGTGGGCAAAAAGTTATGAGGGCCTAAGCGCAAACTGCCCCAAATAGCCCACAAAAAAAGGCCTGGCACCTGAGGGGGAAAAGGCCTGGCAGCGAAGGGGTTAAAGAGCAGCTATGATAGTGGATTACTAGTTCCTTTAGGGGGGTGAGGAGAAGCTGCCTGGACATGAGAAATGAGTTATCGCTGGATTAGAACGAACAGCCGAGCCTTCTGTGATTGACAGGAGTTCTTTCCTGTGAGGGTGATGAAGGAAGCAGTGGAAGAAGGCCCAATTGGGTCAAAGGATAGAACTCTGAGCCTACATTAGGGAGATAAGCATGATGGTAGGGCATGAGGTGATGTCAATTGTATTTGTTTTAAATCATTTTTATTAGTTTTTCGAGCTTATGAGGACACTGTTTTTCAGCTGAAGTTTTACTGTTACATATGCTCACCATGTGTAATAGTTTTTAACATAAGGTGTCTGAAGAAATCAGTCATATTTAGATATGGCAGAAACAAATGTAACATTATTCTAAGGTAATGTAAGTGATCTGTTTAATACTTAGATTCAAATAATATTGTCCACCGAACCTCGTTAACTTAAACCAGAATTATGCGTACTCGTGCTAGGAAAGCAGGTGACCTATATGATGAATTCACTTCAATCATTGTTTTTCCATGCAGTGAGGGTGGGTTTGTGTAGTAATCAAGTGGGTTGAAGATGGCTTTTAATTTGCAGATGCTATTGGTATAACATGATTTTTCTGTGAATGGGTCCATTTATTTTTAGCTCTGCCAGCTTTTAAGGGCGGTATGAATTCAGGAGAGTTAGATAAGAGCCAGGTCCTATTTTGTTTTTCCCCTGTACATTTGGGGGAGGGGGGGTCAAAATTTGGTAGTACGAAGGATGTTTGATTTTAGATTTGTCTTCCTGGTGTTTACTGATGATTGGGTGTCCCTGATGGGTCTAAAAGTGCAGTTAAGTTTCGAGGTCTGTTGGCTGGATCTATATGAAGGTCAGTGTCGTAGGGCATGGTTGAACTGTTTGAATGATCTGGTGGTAAAGATTGTGGGCTTGTGGTGTTCTTTATCCTACGGGGTTGCAGGTGTAAGAAGGAAAGGTTATGCAGAGTGTTTTTTCTAGTCAAGAAGGAGGCTTTTGGGGGTAGAAAAGGTAACTGTGAGTATGCGACAGCCCAATTTTGTGGGTTTGTGTGCTGTGTAAGGTGTGGCTAAGATGTTCAAATTCAGTCTCTCGTGGCTTTAATGTTCTGTGATATATAAGGTAAGTAAAGGTTGCCATGATTTCGTTCATGGAAAGAATAATTAAAAAGAGCTGCTTAGAGGAGTAACCCATGTATTTTTGTCACATCCAGAGGGAGATGGAAAAGATGCAAAGCAGTTTGAAACATTTAAATAGATAAACTGTGAAAGTGCCTTGCTGCTTTAAAACATGAATCAATTTTGTAACCGAGGCATTACTTGTAACTCGGGTCATTCAGTCTGCTCTCGTTGTTATTTGAAGTTGTGTGATGAAATCCCATTCTGCTTTCTTACAGGCAGTCTTTCTAGTGAGGATATGGGTCAGGTAGATCCAGGCGCCATTGAGAACACTGAGCATGATGAGGGCAAAGTTCAGGCTTCTGGGGAAGGTGCAATAAATGGAAGGCTTTACCATGCTGATGAAGGCAATGACACCATCGCAAATGAACTTGTTGCTACATCAAGGAGGAAAAGCCAGCTATACAAGAAAAGACTTGGTGACCTGGGAATCACCAAAGTGGATGATGAAGACTTGATGTCAGAGGACATGTTTGTTTCCATTGTGGGGAATCAGTTCAAATGGAATGGGAAAGGGTGTTTTGGCACATTTCACTTTTGATTTTTTTTGTGTATTTTATTTTATTTTTATTTTACTTAATTTACCATTAACGCGCAAAGTTTGCACAGAACTGTTTTAAATCACGGTTTCTCTAGTGATAAACAGTTCCTTTTTCTGTATGTATTTTGAGAACTTGCTTTTGGTATTCACTTTATTGACCTGTATTGCAAAGAGGCTTTGCTTTTAACAAAGAAACCGTACAAAACTGTTTTTTTTAAATGTAGTTATTTACCTCATAGGTGGACAAACCTCACTAAGATCACCTGTTTACAGATTTCACAAGGCACTGCTCGTCTGATTTTTATTGTATGTTACGCACTTTCTTCTCGACTAAGCATTTTTCTTACGTTGCTTAACTGTTGCCTTGATTTCCATTCTTTATCTGTAGTTACCAGACTGCAAACTAGGAGCATTCTGTTGCAACTGCAGTTGTGACATTGAGGTATGTCTAGCTAAGCTTCTACAATTTAGAAGCAAGACAGTCACCACCTAGAAAAAGCCTCGCTACAACAGGAGTCACCTGTAACGGAAATTATCATGTAAGCACTATCAACAGAAGCTCAATCATTGCCTACATTTATCAAAATACTTCTCTATGCAGTCTTTACAGAAGTTGCTGTTACTGTTCGACGTTTTAAATGTCATACGTTTTATATGTTTCAACACTACATTGATTGATTTAGTGGTGTGTAATGCAGAGTGAGAGCAGTTTTAAAGATGTTATTTTGAACTTAATTAAATGAGTACCGCGTGTGTGCACAAACAATACATATAAATATCCTTTCACGGAATATTGAGGTTTTGAGTAACATTTGTTGTCTCTATTTAATGAACGTGTGTGTTTTTCTTTCTTTCTTTAGCACAATGGCAATTAAGTTAAATGCGCAATCTGTGCATAGATCACGGGGTATTAACATGTTGTGTGTCCACAATTCAGCCACAAGTTTGTTGTAAAAATACATTGTTGTCTGTGATTTGTGTTGACAGTTGCAGTAATAACTTACACTTTGGTCAAAGGAGGAACATGGAAGTACCAGCAGTATTGTCAACATACACATTCGGGAGTTCTAATGAAATCGGCATTGGGTACGAGTAGCTGAAGAATTGTGAATTGATCACTTATACATTCGGTGATTCCTCAAATAATTTTTGCAGTAACTACAGAAAAACTTGGAAACTGGGTGGCTCAAAACCATTAATGTCTTTCTTAATGGCACATGAAACTGCTTAATTATTTGCAGTTAAATTCTGAAATGCGAAGTATAATGTCCAACGTGGCCTTTAGAACTCAACTTCAAAAACTTGTTCCAATGTTATGTGGTAAAATCATTTTAATGGGAAACAGTCATTATAAAGATGTGAAGTGATGTTAACCATATGTGCTATTTATGCAGAGTTGACTGATGAAACGGTAATTTGTATTAAAGTACAATCATCTTGTCTTATATGTATTTTATGCAATTAATTCTGTACTCCAAATAAAAAGGGGTTGTATGGATTTTTTTTCTCTGCCTGTCAACCATAGTTTTAGATCCAAGCAATGTGCTGAATCGATAGAACAGTAGAGGTTATTGCTGCCACCAGCTTTCCAATCCCACCTTCTGTGCAGCCTTTTACTTAAAACACTTGAATTAATATTTAATTCTCATTGATCATTTCTTAAGAATTGAAAGCTTCACAAATCTCAATTCTACCGTGGTTAGCTTAATTCATTAATTATAGAGCTTTGGTTTTCTCCTTGTCAACACATTTAAAGTAGTTTGCATTGGCTTGTTGGAATACATTTTATTTAACTCTTGTGAGAATAGACTACTTGCTGAAAGATCTGATGTTAACTGTATACTCGTGTTCGCTATAGCTTCACTGTTGCAACAGACCGCTGGTGCATGTGGGTTATATGGTTTTATTAAAGTTGTGGAACTGGGAAAGCTTAATTCTTTAATATTCCACTCCTGGGATCGTTACACCACATGTTTGTATTTCTTTGTTTATGCTTTCATCGTTTTCTCTTTACGTTCTCTTTCTTTCTTATAGTTGGTTAATTTTTTCCTGAACTAGCTAGAACTTGTGCCATACTCTTTTCTATATTTTATCCTTGCTTGCGTAATGCTACCGTGAACTCTATCATCAGTGTTTTCTCATATGATGATTTTGGATGTGGTATTCCTTACATCGTAATTAGAGTTAGGTCAGACTTTCCATTGCAAAGGCATTTTTTTGCTTTCAAATAACTTTGGTGCTGTTTGATGTATTTTCACAACGCTTTTTCTCCCTTTGTCCAGTTTGATTTTGTTGAATCGTAGCAGAACAGTGAAATCGTAACAGGTTGCAACTTGGTACCTGGATTTTAAGATACATTTTGAACAGGGGTGTAAGGGTGCAGGTTGAGTACATCCTGCTCTCTGTGTCCTTTGTGGGGGGGATAAATGTCAGTTTTGTCACAGGGTTCACGGAGCCGATGCTCTATTCATTTACCAGCCTAGCTCTATGAGATCTGTGAACCTGGCTGGGAAACCACGATTCCTTGGCAAGCTTCATTGGTCTGCTGGGGGCTTTTCGGAGGACCAAAAAAAGGCTCAACATTATCTAATGATGCATGCCGCAAAATCGCAGCCTACGGGAAGAAAGTTTGTGTCTAGTTCACAAACACTAAAATCGGTCCCCGAATCCTAAAACTACAAAAAAAAAATTAGCAGGGTCTGGCCAGACAGATTTGAGTACTAGGGCCTGGCCGGAGACCCTGAATAGAGGTGCTTGGGCGTAGGGCCTGGCCATAGGTCGGGCGCTGCAGTCAGACCCACTGCATAAGGCCATGCTCAGCGCTGCTGCTGTAATCTTGCATTTTTGTTTGCATTACTTATGTAATGTATGTTCACATTCTCCTACTCACTCAATCTCACTTATTTGCTCACTTCCACACGCACTGTTACTCTGCTTGTGTCCGCCCCATCTGTTGTTCGCACTCACTCACATTGACAAAAAAAATAAAAAATTAAATAGTAAATCAAATCGGCCTTAAAAGAACCATTATTTATTTTGTTTGTGCTTTTACCTTTTTTGGGGGGATGGGGGGGGGGGAATAGGATAAAAACTGGATTTAAAAAATACTGCAGTGTTAAGGGAAATTCCCAAATGTATGCCACACTCTGTAATACAAAGTCAGGGCTAGTAAAAATTCTGTCTTTGAGAACATAGGAATAACATGAACATAAGCGCCTTTTATTTTTTTATTTTTTTTTTTGTACGAAATTAGTCGTCAGATCCAAAATGGATGGAATGACACATTCTGTACTAAAATATAGCGCTTAGTGTCAGATTTGATTTTTGTATAATTTCACATATTTGTTCAAAAATTTCACATAATTACCAAAAAGTAAATGATATACATTTCACACACCTCTTGTTCTGGTAGAGAAGCACTTTATTTATTTTTTTGTTTTGCGTGTTCTCCCACTTTGCCCGCCACAAGAGAGTGTGAGGGTTATGCCCTTGTTTACTGTTGTTTACCAGATGTGGACGCCATATACTGCCTGCTGTTTGTGGTCCGGTGCAGTCAGCACGGGGTCTGCAACAGTAGGCTGTGCCTTCTCAGGCTGCTGGCCATGGGCAGTGTCTACTTTTTCGCAAACTCCTGCCCACACTTATTCCTTTCTGTCTGGATTGACGATCTCAGAGACAGCCATCTTAGTTATCTTTGTAGTGCCCAGTTTCTCCTAACCAGCACAGGGATTAAAGTATACATGCATTTCTATGCAGAAAACCCCCTCTGTGAGCACACATATTCCGAGGTTCATTTCCTGCGTTTTGTCTGAATGCATGTGTTGAATAGTTGAGTGACATTTATTTTGATATTTGATATATATGCTTATTTTTTCCAATAGTTCCCAATCCCAGATGTCTGAACCTACACTAAAGTTACCTCACATCCTGTTTGGCACTAT
Organism: Pleurodeles waltl; assembly: GCF_031143425.1. Lineage (NCBI taxonomy): Eukaryota > Metazoa > Chordata > Amphibia > Caudata > Salamandridae > Pleurodeles > Pleurodeles waltl. The sequence continues at coordinate 369,153,055 of NC_090451.1, forward strand.
AAAAGAATGGGCCAAGTGAGTCACAGTTCTGTGGTTGATTTGTTGCTACTGAATTCATGGGACCTCCGCCTTCTCCAGTTTTCCAATCACTTTAGTCGTCCTCACCCTGCTGCCTGGCATTCCTACTGGAAAAAAACATTCTGGCCTCCATTTTTTCCTTTCTTGCTGGATAATATTTTCTGGAGCAATTCTAGACTTCCAGTTCCATTTTGGTGCATGGGTTTATTCCTGGAGGTAATGGATCATTATTATGCTCCAAGATGACCTTTCACCCGGTGCCAAGAAGACCTGCTCTTGACAGAGAATGTCTTGTAACACAACAACCAATGCTATCCCATAGTTTAGAAGCAGAGATCAATTTCTTCTTTCTGCTGAAGTATATGTGTAGACCTCCTTTCTCCAGCAGGGATGGCATACTTCATAGTTGCAGATGGATGTGCAAGCCTGTATGACATCCTTCTTCCTCGTCCTTTTCCCGGCAGTGAACTGCTGTTAATCCTGTGCATGAAGATACTTGTGCATGTGATTCCAAAGCTCTATTGAGTAGTGTACAAACAGTTCTCTCTGGCTGTTGGGGATGTGACACCCCTCGAAGCCCACCCTTCAAAAAGGTAAACAGCCATCAGCTTTAAAGGAAAGACCGGGGGGAAAAGAGGTGTAAGCCGAGCAACAGACTAAATTGGACAGATATCCCCTCCCCTGAGACAACAACAAGGCATCTGTGAGCGAACCTGGGAGGAGAACTGACCAAACCCCAGAAGATGATGACACGCCTACGTTTAAAGACATAATGACTGCCATCCAGGGAGTGCGGGGGTCCTTGGAAGCCAAAATACATATGGTCACCATGGAACTCACTCTTGTGAGAGCTGATTTACTGAATATGAGCACAAGAGTACCAGAGGCAGAATAATCACTGGTTACTCTAATGGCGGAGACAGACTCTTTAAAGAAACAGGTCAAAGAATTGCTGTCAACTTCAGACGCACTCTGCACCAAACTCGAAAACCTTGTTGGGCGCTCAAGTTTAACAAATTCCGCCTACTGGGCATGTTGGAAAAGGCAGACGGTCCTGCTGTCAACCTTTTTGTGGAGGACATTATCATAAACCTATTGCAGCCACAGGGTCTATCCAGATATTTCTTGGTGAAAAGAGCACAAAGAGTTACAAGTGCGCCCCCCCCCCCCCAAAAAACAAAAAGCAAGACGTGCCCCCTTGTACAATCGTTGCCTATATATTCAGTTTTATGGACGGAGATGCTGTCAAATACGGAAGTAAGTTTCTTTCCTGACTATACCTTCAGGGTTCAGAAACTCTGCCACTCTTTTATCAGAGTGAAAAGGGCTCTATGAGAAAAATATATAAAATATTCAATGTTGTTCTCTGCGCAGCTCAGAGTGGTCGCTCAGGGGAAACTTGGTTCACAACACCAGAGGTCACATTGGACTAGTTGAAAGGAAGAAGGAAATCTGGGGGGGAAGAAATCCCAAACCACACTCAACAACAGACGGGTGATCGCACCATGGCAGACCTCTGTAAATCCTGCTGAGAGGCTGATGAAAGTATCAGGATTGCCACTGTAGCACTGTTGTGTAGCCATTTTAGCTATAGTTTTATACACGTTATTTTAGCAAACTAGGCCTGCCTCTGTGCACTTTAACCTAGATATGTTTATTTTTGCTTCATTATTATTTTAACGTTAGCCACATTTGCAGTCTCATTTTATTTTCTCTATCTAGTTGTTCTTCGCCTAGGTCAGCACTGTGTTCTTAAACAAGGCATTTCTTTCACTCTGTGCTTTTCTCAAGGCTGCAGTAAGATAGGTTGCCGGCAAAAGAGGTACGCTTTGTCTCCAATGTTCACAGAAACATACCCACTCTTACGGGGGGATCCTTTCTTGGAACATCAAATGTTTTATTATAAAAACACTACTTTGACCCATGTACGTTAGAGGGAGATTCCAGCCAGATGACCACGACTGTATGCTGACTGCTGATTGCTTTGCTGAAGCTGCTTATACAGACTGCAGGCCTCTTGCTCAGGGGTGAGGGATGATGTCTTCCCAGGGGAACCTGAAGTGCAGAACTAGAGCTTAACATGCTGTGCTCTAACATAGCCTAGGTAGGAACTATTCTTAAAAACCGTAGTGACTACATGGTAGCGTTATTCTTGTGTTGTACTCTCCTTATCACAATTTTAATACTGTTGTGCTTCATTGTCCTAGTTATTGAATACATGCCTTATTATCTAAGATGCTCAATAAAACCTTATTGAACCATACTCTGCCTCTGACTGTCCTTGCGTATGTGAGACTAATGTAACTGAGAGAAACAGATGAGAACTGAGTGACCACGATTCCCCTGTGGAGTCATTTGTCATGTGCCTGGTTGCCCCAATCATCCCTGCTGTTAGGCGGAGATAAGGCACTGCTAGTTAGCCGGAATAAACCTTGATTAGGCCGACAGGTGTCACATGGTGCGAGATCAGACTCAGTCCACCGCAGTACTGGTGATTTTGCCACCTAAATCCAGTAGTCACCTTAGGATAATGAGAACCTATGCGACCTGGTTGTACCAACGTTTAGTCAGCACTAATTTTTGGGTCCTCCTGAGTATCTCTGTCTCACTACATGCTAAGACACCACAGTACTATTTACGGAGACGTCCGTAGTATTGAGGATTTTCCTCCTCAGCTAAGTAGGGAGTACCTAACTAACGCTGTAGGCTGTTCAAGCTTGAACCTTAAAAGGATAATCCCCATTTGGTGTGCTTATCTCTGAACAAAATTGACCATTCATCATGGCGAACCTGCAACAGGTTGCAATTGCGGTCAATATGCGACTACCCCATAATGCACATTTATTGAGACATGGCCTAACGGCCCAGGGGGGTCAGTTACATTTGTTGTTGAAACTCATCCAGCTTATAGAACAGAAAATGTATATTCTTGGGTCACATTTCCAGCAGCCGATGGGAACACAAATACATTTCACCACTATACACCTGCAAATATACCTGCACAATTTAGAGCATATGCATATTTAGAAGTACCTCTCTTATTTAGACCATAATAATTGGCTTGAAGGTGCCCTACCACATACAGTCCTACACGTTAGGTCCTCTAAGTAATGATTTTCCTACCTGGCCTTTATTGGCCACATATACACGCACCCTGATGCAGCAACCTTGATGGTAGCTGAGGTTCGCCGCTTATACGCTGAACTTATGGCAATATACACACTATTAGTACAGCTTGTAATGCAAACATTAAATACAAACCCAACACGTGCTGCCCCGACGCAACCACATGCAGCAACGCCAGGTATTAATCCTACTACTGTACATTTGATTATGGGCAAGGTACCCGCCAAACAGGAAGAGATTCCGTTTTGGTTAGCTCAAAAACTAAATGCACTGGAAGCAGTATTTCCCTATACTGGACCTCAGGATAAGCATAGAATATTAACTATGTGCTTGCCATTTGTGATATTTCCCCCAGTAGACAACTGCAATACTTGGGGCACGGTATTTGCCACACTCTATACTACCGCACATGGTACACCAACACTTGCCAATCTACTGGAAGTGTTAAATCAAATTCAAGATGAATATTGGGCTGCCCCTGCCCTTGACTTGGGGATGCAACTAATGGGCAATTTTGCCACTGTATCTTCAATTACTTTAAGTAACCTTAAAAGGGAAGCAGTTGCACTAGCAGTGCACATGCGGCTCCGGGACGTTCCTCCACAGGCTCAAGAACGTGAGCTCCCAAAGATTATTGCGGAGACCTACTCTATTATTGGTTGAGATAGTCTGGGGGCCAGACCCACGAAACCACAGTTTCAGGGTAAATCTAATAAAGATTCTACCAAGCAAGCACCTGGGGGTTCTAAAAAACACTGGGATAAAAAACAGCAAACACCTAAAAAAGAAAGGGGAGAATCTCCGCATACGGAGACCCCTCAGAATAGATGTAATCTCAGAAATAGAGATAATATAAAAACGCCTGACAGATATCAATATTCTGATACACGCCAATCTCGTTCCTTTCAGGACTCACCGGAAAAACTCAGTGAGAGAGGTGGGCGGTCTGAGCGAAGAACTGAGTACGTGAAACCCAGACGGGAAACACAATGCTCAACTGAAGTTTCTGTTAAAAAAGCAGAGAAACTTCCCTAACACACACCCCCAATTTAAAAAGAAAAAAGTGGCAGCAGTTGCGATTCGTCAAGCCACTCAAGAAGAGGGCTCTATTGAAGAACAAGATGTGGGCAATAGCTCTGCTAGACAGCGCAGCAGAGGTCACAACAGTTCGCCGGAATCTTCAAGAGCATCTGGAGGTGAAAGCAACTGATGACTTCTTACAAGTTGAAACTGCGGACATGCATGCCTCCATTCCTGACAGGGTGTACTAAGTAATGATACAGTTAGAAAGAGACATTGAATGCACAATTGACACAATCTTTTGGGACTACGTCGTTAACATTTATGATAGTTTACTGGCCGAGAAGGACTGGCCTCCTGAATTTGTCCGTACTTGCCCATTTGGGGAAGAGGTTATCAAACCTTCTTTCTCGCCCCTTGTTCCCGATGAGCTCGCAGAATCCTACACCATTGATTGGGCATTGGCTCAGGCACCCACGTTATATCGCAACCACGTAGGGTGGGATAAAGATTCCCCCTATCATGTAATTCCAATTAAAAATCAACCCCAACCTCAAACCCCATACCCAATAAAACATGATGCTAAAGCACACATGAAGAAAATTGTCACACAACTACAGTAGCAGGGCGTAATCGAACACCGTGTCTCACCAATGAATAATCCTCTATTCCCTCTAGCTAAACCGGACTATTCTTACAGAATAGTCTTAGATAACAGACACTTAAACAGTCATACACGCACATATGTTATACAAAACTCTCCTAGCACGCCACTTATAAACAACATGGTGCGCCAAAAATATTAAACATTGGATATTTCTAATGGCTTCTTCTGCCAAAATAGAGCGCCTGAGAGTAGACTTAACAAGTTTCAGCGCACTAGGCTCCCAGAAATAATTCTGTCATTTATCACAGGGGTACAAGAACAGTCCAGGACTGTTCGTGGCTTGCGGAGCTTCAATATTGCACGACATTGTCCCTGAAGCATTGCCCTAATTGTAGATATCATCTACCTCACGGATGATGAATTACTGCAACATCTAAGATGGGTAGCCCACATTGTTGTGGGATTTGCCTGTAAATTTAACTTCAAGAAAACAAAAATAGACTCCTTTAGTGCCCCGTTTCTGGGATGCAAATTATCAAGTGAAGGAAAAAGCCTAGCGTCACAACTATCAGAAAAATGCGCACAGTTACAAACTCCCCCCCCAAAAAAAACACCAATCCCTATTGGGTTTTCTAAATTTTGGCAGAACATACATCCCAGATTACGCATCACGCACAAAACCCTTATATGACTTAATATGACTTGACTTTTCCAATAAATTCTGGACAGTTGAACACGCATGCATTCTCAGAGCATCGCAACAAGACATGCTTGCAGCACAACACCTACACACAAGGGACAATAAAAAACATCTGGTCATCAGAGTAATTGCTGGTGCCATTGGTTTCGCCTATGTAACATTCAATGAGGGTGAGACAGTCCCGACTGCATACAAATCACATTTGTACTCAACAGCAAAAGAACGTTTTGCTCCCACTGAGAAAATTCTCACTGCTGTCAAGATGGCTGTCATTAAAAAAAGAGCACTAGCCCAGGGAAAACACATTATTGTCGTATCTCCAATTCCAGCCCTCGAGGATGTTACTAAAGCCAGTATACCAAATGCTAAAGCATTACATCTACGTTGGATCCAATGGGCAATGTCTCTGACAGCCACTGATGTGGACTACATGTTTTACCCAAAGTTACAAACTCAAGAATTTTTGCAATATGAACTAGAATACCCAGTTCCGGCAAATTCATTGCCTATTGATCAGTATCAGAGTCATGTACACCAATGGCTCAGTACAACCTGCAATAGGCACTGAGCATCAATACTGCTTGTTCATTCGTAAGCGGCTATATGGTATGGAGGGAAGTAAATTCTATCCACAGCATACCTTTACGTAAACCCTAGGGGATTGCACTGCACAACTAGCAGAGCTAAAGGCTCTGGTGATGGCACTGGAACATACGGATCCTGACCAGCTATCACTGATTGTCTGTGATTCCTACTATTGCATCCAGTCCTTCAATTAATATCTGCATCATTGGCACCAGAATGGGTTCAGATATTCCAAAGGTAACACCATCAAACACAGACTTCTGTGGGGGAAAGAAGCAGATCTGAAGGAAACGCTACCAAATGTCCATGTTGTACATACACTTGGACACCAGCGCGTTGCTGGAAATACACTGGCTGATGAAGCAGCCAAATCAGCAGTAGCTACTACTTCTGTTGCTGCAGTACTCGTTCTAGAACAAAACCGGACGATGAAATACTGGCTGCTGTGCAAGCCTCGGCTGACGGCACACCTTTACCCAAAGGATATCCGATTAAATATTCCTACCGGATGGGAGGCTTCCTTGATGTAGAAGTAAAAATACCAGGCAGAGTTCGAGTAATTACCAATAAAGACCAGAGTTGATCAAAGCAGTGCATGAGGGAGTTGCCTCTGCCCATGCTGGTGTGGCAGCTACAATATCATTATTGCAAACTCGTTATTGGTGGCCAGGTCTATACAAACAGTCCAAGCCGTATGTCTTTTGTTGTGATATCTTCCAACAAATGAAGGGGTCCACCTTCAAACGCCCTCCGCAGACACCCCTCCTAATTTCTCACAAACCACTACAATGTGTGTACTTGGACCATTGTGGTCCCCCTGACTCCTGACAGTGCATACAAATACATCTTAGTCGCTGTTGACTCCTGCTCCAGATTTCTGTGGGTGTGGCCACAGCGCTCGGCTGACTCTCGGGCTGTTTTTCAAGATTTGCAAGTCTTTATCGGCACTTATGCAGTTGCGGCTTTCCACTCGGACCAGGGCCCTGCTTTCGCCTCAAGGGCATTCAGGGACGCCATGGCTTCGTTAGGGGTTCAACTCCATTACTCGTCTCCATTTCATCCCGAGGGAAATAGTGTTGTGGAGTGACGAAACGAGATTTAAAGCAATCCTTAACAGCCAAAATATTGGGTACAGGTCGTACTTGACTTAATCGCCTGCATGGAGTCCAGAGAGCACTTAATAATCTGCCTAGAAGGTCCCTGGGGGAGTCGTACTACATACAAGTGCCTGTTCAGTACTCAAATGTATGTTCCAGATCTTGATGGTCCTGCAGTGGAGGCGGCTGAAACACCTTTTGACATAAATGAACTTGTCACTGTCTTGCAGGAATTACAACAGTTCTGTGACAACGCTTCTGCCTCAGTAGGAATTAAGGATATACCAATAACATCTACTGGCTTATTCCAAAGGTTGGGGATCTAGTATGTGAAAAAGTTGCTGTGAAAAAGGAGTTTGGTTGTTCCTATCGTGCACAGCTTCCAGTCATAGGAATACACAGTACCAGAACTGTTGTTCTAGCACCGCTGCCTCGCTCAAAGAAAACCGCTTTGTCTCCATCGACAATGTCAACTTACACCATGTGGCCGATTCTGCACAGCAGACAAAGAGGAACAACCAGTAGTATCCAAATCCCTCTCACTACTGGTCAAGGTGTCCTTCTACAAGTTTTGAGCAGCAATGCTGACACCTCTCCGAGCTTGGGAGGGTGGAAAATGATCTTGTATTAGTTACACTAACATCTATTGCAGGTAACAACACAGAAATTACTGATCGATTTGACTCGACTTCTACACAAATGGATGGCATCATTTATTGTGAACCATCGCGGGAGACTTCTACCAGTCCTCCTCCTTCAAATACGGCTCCAGATTTTCCACAAACTTCTTCTGGATACTTTGTCGACATCACTGACACCTTTTCGGACTCATTTGCCTCTTCTGCAGCTGAACTGCCCAAAACACGTAAGCTGATAAATTGGTTTACAATAAATTACTTCATGTTCCCATGGAACTATCTGTGGCTTTCCTTGACTGTATAAGCTTTACTCCTTTGGATTGGCTTTATTACCTTCTTTCTATTAATACATGGTCATTACCTCCCTGAACGATTAACAGTTGACCTGGTGGATCAGGTCCTAAAACCTAATTTTTCTTCTCACAACGTCCGCAGAGACTTGTCTTTGATGAACATTTCTGCTCTACCAATTCCTGATGGGATTGTTTGGGTTAAAGTCACATTTGATACATAGAGCTCGACGGAGGTCATTCAAATACCATATGTGTTTAATCTTTCTATGAACGATGTAATAATACCTGGAGTTGTTTCTGATGACTGGGATGTGAAAAAAAGTTGATTCCTCGATGACTAAGTTGCAGAATTTTACTGTATTTGAAAGTGAGGATGTTTATCAATCCAAAGAGAATTATAGTGACATGCTCTGTTATAATTATTACGGACACCTTTTCATTCACAGATCAAATACCCAGAAAGTTATTTTTATATATACACAATGGGAACATTGTCCAACTCCACCACAAGGGAGTTCTAAAACATATTCGAAAAAGTTGCATATTTTTCTGGGCACAATGTTAAAATTGCTGAGTCATTTTATTTCAAATTGCCAATTATGGAAAATGTACATATATTTTTGACAGATACAAAATTCATTTATTCTGATTCTTTTGTTTCCCGGTTGGCTATAGAAAGCTATGAATATGGGTCGAAGTCAATTGACTTAAAAAGTGTCTGGGGAACAAACAATTGTCAAATTAGTGGAAAGGAAGCTTTGTTTAGAGCATGCCTGATGCCTGTTCAAATTATATTTTTAAATGAAACTGTACAACAGACAAGTTCTTTAGGCTTAGCAAAAATTAAGTATTTCAATGCGCCCAGTATTCCTGCCCCTGCAAAATCTTACAAATGGCAAAAGTATATAAATGCAACTGAAGATCAGCCCTGTTAGAAATGGGGTCTTTGGTTGGCAGTCAGGTTAACCCCTGTCCAAGCAAGACCCTCACTCTAGTCAGGGTAAGTCACACAGTCCAAATTATCCTGTGCCCACCCTCTGGTAGCTTGGCACTGAGCAGTCAGGCTTAACTTAGAAGGCAATGTGTAAAGTATTTGTGCAATAAATCATACAATAACACCATCTAGCACCACAAAACTCTACCACACAGTGTTTAGAAAAATATATAATATGTATCTGATAAGATGCAGGTCAAAACTATTCAAATGCAAAAAGTATATGTTCAGATATCACTGTAAAAGTGATGTAAAGTGTCTTAAGTGTCTTTTAAAAGCAAACAAAGTCTCTTTCAAGCACAAAGTACCTGGTTCGCGTGCAAAATCTCTGCAAAGAGCCGCAAAGGAGGAGATGTGTGGAAACAAAGGGGTGTGCGTTGATTTCTCGGGCCGCACACTGTGATGTGTCATTTAGTTTTCACGCAGGGATAGCTGTGCGTCGATTTCCGGCGCTCGGTAGTGGATCCTCTTTGGGTTGCGGGTTTTCAGACGCCCTGGGGCCAATGCGTGGATTTCCTGCGCTGGCAGCATGAAGTGACAGGAGCTGCGTCGATTCGGTGGGCGTTGCATTTAATTTTCTACCGCACGGCAGGCGCTTCCTCTCTGGAAGTCAGGCTTCGTCGTTCCGGCTCAGCCGTGCGTCGATGCGTGAGCTGTGCGGCGAATTTCCAGTCGCCACGCTGGCACTGCATCTATCTTCTCAATGCGAAGTTGGGCTGTGTCGTTCAGGTTCGGCGTTTGGTGAAATTTTCACCACAGTGCAGGCTGTGTGTCATTCTTAGCAGGGTGTATGTCGAATTTCGTCACACAAGGAGTCCTTCTTGCAGACATGAAGTCTTTTTGGTCCTGAGATTTCAGGGAACAGGAGATAAGCTCTATCCAAGTCCTTGGAGAGCACTTCTTCACCACAGCCAGAGAGCAGTAAGGCAGCAGGGCAACAACAAAGCAGCAGTCCTTCACAGAAAGCAGACAGGCGAGTCCTTTGAGCAGCCAGGCAGGTCTTCTTGGCAGGATGCAGGTTCTGGTTCAGGTTCTCTTCTCCAGGAAGTGTCTGAGTTGGTAGGGGTAGAGGCCCTGTTTAAATACCCAACTGTGCCTTTGAAGTGTGGGAGACATCACAGAGTGGCTTAGAAGTGCACAAGATCCCATTTTAGTTCAATCCTGTCTGCCAGGGTCCCAGTAGGAGGTGTGGCAGTCCTTTGTGTGAGGGCAGACTACTATCCTTTGACATGCAAGTGTCAGGCCTCCACCCTTCCAGCCCAGGAAGACCCATTCAAAATGCAGATGTATGCAAGTGAGGCGGAGTATCCTGTGTTTGGGGTGTGTCTGAGTGAATGCACAAGGGAGCTGTCAACTAAACCCAGCCAGACGTGGATTGTAAGGCACAGAAGGATTTAAGTGCAGAGAAATGCTCACTTTATAAAACTGGCATTTCTGAAATAGTAATATTAAATCCAACTTCACCAGTCAGCAGGGTTTTGTATCACCATTCTGGCCATACTAAATATGACCTTCCTACTCCTTTCAGATCAGCAGCTACCACTCAAGCAATGTATGAGGGCAGCCCCAATGTTAGCCTATGAAGGGAGCAGGCCTCACAGCAGTGTAAACACGAATTTAGGAGCTTTACACTACCAGAACATGTAAACTACCTAGGTACATGTCCTGCCTTTTGCCTACACAGCACCCTGCGCTAGGGGATACCCAGAGCATACCTTAGGGGTGACATATGTAGAAAAAGGGGAGTTTTAGGCTTGGCGAGTACTTTTTAATGCCAAGTCGAATTGGCACTGACACTGCGCACTCAGGCATTGCAATGGCAGGCCTGAGACAAGATTAACGGGGTGCTTAAGTGGGTGGCACAACCAGTGCTGCAGGCCCACTAGTAGCATTTAATCTACAGGCCCTGGGCACATATAGTGCACTCTACTAGAGACTTATAAGTAAATTAAATAGTCCAATTGGGTATGATCCATTGTTCCCATGTTTAAAGGGTGAGAGCATATGCACTTTAGCACTGGTTACGAGTGGTAAATTGCTCAGAGACTAAAAAACTGCAAAAACTGTTTCTAAAAAGTGGAGGGACACAGGCAAAAGGTTAGGGGTGACCACCCTAAGGCTGTCAGGTCTAATGTGTCCCCTTCCCCCCCCCCCCCTCCCCCCAGCTGAAAGTGGGAAGAGCTACCCAACCTCACCTTGCTAAGGCGGAAGTATCTGGAGAGACCATCAGCGTTGGCGTGATCAATCCCCCGGCGATGCTCCACCGTAAAGTCCATCCCCTGTAGGGAAATAGACCACCTCAAGAGTTTAGGATTCTCATCCCTCATCTGCATGAGCCATCTGAGGGGCCTGTCGTCTGTCTGAACCCGGAAGTGAGTCCCAAACGGGTTTCTTCTCAGCTTTTTCAGTGCGCAGACCACAGCAAATGCTTCTTTCAATACCACTCCACCTCTGTTCCTGTGGTAATAGTCATCTGCTAATAAAGACTACTGGTTCGTCTAAGCCATCCTCATTTAGCTGGGCTAGAACAGCCCCTATGCCATGCTCTGAAGCGTCTGCACAATAAATTCCTGGGCCTTGAGCACGGGGTCGCGCACATGGCTTCCTTCCGGGAATTAAAAGCTTTCTGACAAGCCTCTGTCCAATTCACCATCCTACGTTGCTTTTTGGAAATAATTTCTGTCAAGGGTGACACAATGGTACCATAGCCCTTCTCAAACCTACGGTAGTATCTAGTGAGGCCTAAGAAGGCTCTCAGTTCGGTCTGTGTTCTGGGTGGTTGCCAGGCCTTGATAGTTTCAATCTAGGCCTGGAGCGGCTGCACCTTGCCACCAACTACTGGGTGTCCCAAGTACACCACGGAATCCTGCCCAATCTGGCACTTACTAGCCTTGATGGTCAGGCCTGCCTGAAGCACCTCCTTGAGGCGGAGCAGGTGTTCCTCCCAGGTGGAACTATAGACAGCTATGTCATCTAGGTAGGCTGCACAGTAGGCATGCTTGCCAGCCAGGAGCCCGTTAACCAACCGTTGGAAGGTAGCGGGGGCATTTTTTCAACCCAAAGGGCATCACCCGGAACTGGTAATGGCCATCAGGTGTGGAAAATGCAGATCTCTCTTTAGCCCCCTCAGTCAAGGCAATCTGCCAGTACCCTGATGTGAGCTCAAAAGTACTTAGAAATTTGGTAGTACCTAGCCTGTCTGCGAGCTAATCAGCTCGGGGGATGGGGCGAGTGTCAGTCCGTATGACTGAGTCGAGACACCGGTAGTCCACACGGAACCGGAGTTCTGGCTTGGCACCAGGTGCAGTAGCCTTAGGTACAAGTACCACAGGGCTGGCCCAGGGACTGCTAGACTTCTAAATAACCCCTAGGGCCAACATCTTGGAGACCTCCTCCTTGATGCTGACCTTGACCTTATCTGACAACCTGTAAATTTTGCTCTTTACAGGGGGAGTGTTTCTCGTGTCAATATTATGGACACACAGGTGGGTGAGTCCAGGAGTAAGGGAAAACGGGGAAGAGAAGTGCTCCAACAACTCATAGCAGTCCCCTCTCTGATTTAGACTCAGGGAGTCAGAGGGATTGACATCCTCCACTGACCCATCACCTTCTTTGGCAGAGAGGATGCCAGGGAGAGGTTCACTCTCCTCTTCCATGCCCTCATGTGTCACAAGGAGCATACTGACCTCAGACCTCTCAAAATGAGGCTTGAGTCTGTTATGATGGAGAACCCTTAGGGGGTGTCTAGGAGTTTTGAGGTCCACTAGGTAAGTGGCCTCCCCCTTCTGCTCCTTGTTCTCAAATGAACCAGACCAGCAGTCCTGGAGAGCTCTAGGCTCTACTGGCTCCATTACCCAAACCTTGTCTCCAGGTGAGAATTTGACCAGAGTGGCCTTCCGGTCATACCACTCCTTTATCACCTCTTGACTGGCCTCAAGGTTACTCTTGGCCTGCTTCCAAAAGCTTTGGGTTTGGTTGCGGAGGGCCAGCATGTAGCTGACCACATCCTGGGGAGGTGTCTTTGGAGCTTTCTCCCAGCCCTCCTTGACTATGCTTAGCCGTCCCCTGACAGGGTGACCATAGAGAAGCTCAAAGGGGCTGAACCCAACCCCTTTCTGGGGCACCTCTCTAACAGCAAACAGCAGGCATGGCAAGAGGACGTCCCGCTTACACCTCATGGCCTCAGGTAGGCCAGTGATCATGCCTTTAAGGGTCTTGTTGAATCTCTCAACAAGCCCATTGGATTGAGGATAAGGGGTGGTAAACCGGTAGGTCACTCCACACTCATCCCACATGGACTTCACGTACACAGACATGAAGTTTGTGCCTCTGTCAGACACAACTCCCTTAGGGAATTCCACATGGGTAAATATTCCCATCAGGGCTCTGGTCACCACCGGTGCAGTCACTGTTCTCAGAGGGATTGCCTCTGGATATCGGATGGCATGGTCCACCAAAACCAGGACAAACCTGTTGCCCAAGGCAGTTTTGGGGTCCATGGGACTAATGACGTTGATGCTCACCCTTTCAAAGGGGATGCCAATGACGGGGAATGGGATCAGGGGAGCTTTAAACCTTTTCCCTGTCTTCCCACTAGCCTGGCAGCTGGGGCAGGCCCTGCAGAAATTATCTGAGGCTGCCCGCATTCTAGGCCAATGGAAGTGGGTGACAAGCCTGGCAAAGGTCTTGTCTTGGCCCAGATGTCCTGCCAGGGAGATGTCGTGAGCCAGACCCACTAGGAAGGCCCGGTAACACTGGGGGACCACCAGCACACATGCTGCCCCAATGGCCAGAACCTTAGGCTCACTGTAAAGGAGATCATTCTTCCAGTAGATGTGGTGATCGCCAGAGGCTTCACCAGCTGCTTGGGCTGTGGCCTGTTGCCTCAGACCGTCATGGGTCGGGCATTCCTTCTGCGCCTTGCAGAATTCTACCCTGGTTGGCCCACCCTCTACTTGCCAGCCAGCAAGTTCAGGCAGGTTTCCCAGGTCAGCTTTGTCCTCTCAAGTAGGCTCAGGGGTCTCTTCCTCCTCAGGGGCCCCGTCCACCACCATGGGAACATCTGAGGTGTGTTTCCTGCGCCTCATGCCCTTCCTCTTTGCAGTTGTCTGGGCCATTGTTCCAGGCTCCAGACTCCCTTGACTCTCTTCCCGGGCAGCCAAGGACCTTGTGGTCATGCAAACCCACTCAGGCAAACCTAACATCTCCAGGTGGGATCTGAGATCTACCTCCTTCCAGGCAGTATGCTCAAGATCATTGCCTAACAGACAATCTACAGGCATGGCAGGATTCACTGCTACTTTCAGAGTACTGGAGGACCCTCCCCCTCCCCCCACCCCCCCCCCCCCCCCCCCACTCAAAGGGAACTAGCGCCACTGGTAGATGACTCTCACGATTGACAGTACCTATGACCTGGTGGAATGTATTAGGGACTATCTGCTCTGCTGACACCAGCTGACTCTTGATAGTAGTCGTACTGGCTCCTGTGTCACGCAGAGCCTCCACCCTTTGCCCATCAATAGTGACCCACTGCCTAGACTTGGAAATATTGGCAGGCATGGGGGCTTTTGGCACCATCTCTCGATCTCCCAGGGATACTAGGGACACCTCTGTCTACTCCCCAAAGCTTACTGGGACTATCTCCTCAATCCCCCTCCCCTCCAGAGCGCTACACTAGCCAACCCTGGTGTTTGTCCAGTGGTAGACTGTGCTCTCTTGGAACACTGGGAGTCGCCCTTAGAGTGTCCATGCTGGTAGCACTCTAAGCATTTGGAAATTAACTTCTCTAACTTCTTGTTGAAGTACCCTGTTTTCTTCCCAAATCTAGAAGAGGAATGGTTACCACCACCCCCCCCCCCCCCCTTGGGAATTATTTTGGGGGCCTTTTGAGAGTTCCTTATCTTTAATTTTTTCTCCCACCACTACTGTTGGGAACTCTGACCACCTTTGTGGGTGTTTCCTCCCCCCCCCCCCCCCCCAGATGCCTTTTTGGACACTCTGGTGCTAACCCAGAGGTCTGCCTCCTCAGCAAGCTTCCTGGGATCAGTCAGTTTACTATCTACCAAGTGCTGGCACAGCTCTGTAAAAGAAATACTGAGCATATGCTCTCTCAAAATCAAATCATATAACCCTTTGTAATTTACTTTGCTACCCTGCACCCATCCATTCGATACCTTATTGGAGAAATCAAAACAATCTACCCAAGTTTGTGTGGCAAGTTTGGTGCTGTCCCTAAACCTCTGACGGTATTTCTCAGGGGTCAGCCCAAACCTGACCATTAATGTGGCTTTCATGGGTGCATAGACATTCTGATCATGTGGGGCTAGTGTAAGAAGTGTGTCCCTCCCCACTGCTGGTACATAAAACCACAAGGCCGCCCCCCATTGCTCCTGAGAGGTCCCATGGGCCCTTAGTGCAACTTCATAGGCTGCCAACCACTTGTCAATGTCATCTCCCACCACAAAACTTGGCACCACATTCTTGGGTATACAAACCTTTTTCTCCCCAACAGGTCCTGCATGTATGCTGCCATCATCACTGCTGGACTCAGACTGTCTTGCCTTGATATCCAGCTGCTTCGGACTCAGTTCATGAGCCAACAAAAGTTTCTTCTCAGCCAAGGCTCTCTCAGCTGCAGCCTCAGCTCTCTCTCAGCTTCAATCTGCGTGGCTGCTCTCTCAGCTTCAGCCTGTTTGGCTTTTCCCTCTGCCCTCCTTTCCTCCTGTTGAGCTTAAATTTTCAACCTTGCCATTTGCAATTGAAATTCCCTCTCCTCTCTCCTTTCCTCTGCGGTCAGGCCCTAATCAGAGACACTGCTCCCTGGTTTGGCGGGGGGTACAATTGCAGTGGTAACTTCATCCACTGGTGGCAAAAAAGTCTCTGAGGGGCTATCCTCTGGACCCTCCTCCTCAGCATCCTCCTCTGAATGGGCTTCTGCCCAGGCCCTCCGTGCCATTTGAAAGTCCTCCTTTCTGGAGGCACCTTGGGTGGGTACTACCATATCCCTGCAGAACCCTTTCAGCTGTTTGACAGTATATGTATTCAACAGGGCTAGGTCAAAATCTCCAGCTTGAGACATGTTGAGTGAGGATTTTAGTTAGAAAATTGTCAGGAAAAACTAAATTACAGAAAAGAAAAAAAAATCAAGTTTACCTTCAACTGTGGGTGGGTAGTGAATACTTAGCTACTGATTGTCACTGCACAAATACAAGTCCTATCCTCACTGCTGATCACCAATGTTAGAAATGGGGTCTTTGGTTGGCAGTCAGGTTACCCCTGTACAAGCAAGGACCCTCATTCTAGTCGGGGTAAGTCACACACAGTCCAAATTATCCTATGCCCACCCTCTGGTAGCTTCGCACTGAGCAGTCAAGCTTAAATTAGAAGGCAATGTGTAAAGTATTCCTCGCTATGTGTCATCTGAACATGCGGGTATAGTAACAATATACAGTGTAGGGAAACTATGCCAGCAGTGGTTGAAGAGTTCCTCACTAGATACTGTTACAGAACCTTAGTCTCCTGTCTAATAATACTGACTTACAGGATTTGTTCTTAGGCTCCAGTAAACAACGCAGAAAGTGCTTCTTGTATGCAGTCTATAAAGAAATTTGGAAGCTTTCTCAACAAGAAGCTGCTGCCCGGTTAAGGCAAATAGATCTGGAAAATTTACATAAGGCATTAGTTGTTTTAGATAATGGGATTAATACCCTGTGCAAATGAATATACAACTTAACATTGTTTCTTCTGCAATAGAAATAGTAGAGAGAGACATGTCCTCTTTACACCATGGACTGAGTCAACTAAGATCCATTATCCAGTTAGAGTGGACACTCCAAGCACTGAAAGCAGGTCACGTTCCCTGGCAACACGTTGGCGCAAGGGATATATTTTCTACTTTTAATTTAACATGACAGCAACAACTAATGGCTAAAAAAAGAAGCAACATGTCATGTTAAGTATTGAGAAATTAGAAAAGTTGCCTTTTAATGTGGCTGAAGTACCATCTGCTGAGTGGTTAATACAAGGGGTCACCAATCTGACTATTTCAACACTTCAATTCACATCCTGCTTAAAACACATCCCAGTGGGCAGATTTGAAAAGCTAGGAGACAGTTACATACACAAGCTGTGGGAGCTACCCTTCTCGTACAAATGTCTCAGTGGCATGAAAGAGGTTTTTCTTTGCGGTAATGAATGCAAGACTTCTGTCAGCCATCCAATGGTTTGTAAACAGCTGTCCTTGCACAGGGCGTGCAACGCTTTGGCAGCAAACTTGGTTTGTTATCTGAAGGGAGTCCCAGTCCCCTTGATTAGACCTGTGTTCTAGGTGCTCTCAAACAGCAGCTTTGTGCTCCGTTATGGTGAGAGCTGTTGTGAGATGCGAGCCGGAATAGTTTGTCATTTTGGTCTCCAAAATTGTTACATGCTGCAGGAATGTACTTTTTCCTCCTACATATCGCAACTTCAAATGTGAATTTTGACAAGTTGAGCAGACTCAAGGTTTATTGTTTCAAAAACATGTGGCACTTGCATCTGCACTTAAGACCTATGCACTTCAGGGTGCGAGGTCATCCGCAGAGATACAGTCCCTTTTAAGTACTAACTTTCCAAGACACTTTGGTGAGCTCGTGGGACGGATATTTAATGTGTCCAGTACTACTGGAATTGCACATTTCCTTTAGGCTGTTGGTTCTGGTTTTGTTCACACCTCCTCTATTTGTTAAATACCTTAAGCCATCAACTCAGTAGTCTCTAGTATTTTCAGAGGATTTCTAATAACTTTGGCTTTAATAGTTGGCATCTTGCTATTGCTACTTTTTATGTGCAATGACTGTCCAGTTACAACAACGAGGACTGAAAGTGCTTCCACTAGCGCAGCTGTGTCGTGAACACATGATGCAGTACTTTGGGGCATCACTCCTGGAGCAATTGGAGTGCAACTGGTCTATGTCATTCAGACTGGTTTTGCATTGTGTGCAATCCCTTGTTTCGGTGCCTCTGGTGCCCTTTTGAATGTGCACTGAAAGTTTGTCTTTCTACGCAGCACTTGCTTTCATTGGACGCTAATCTGTTGGTGTTCTCGCTGAGGGCTCATTACCAGACATGTTAGTTGAGGGTGTGTTTGCTACGGGAAGCTGTTTGAGTTGCCCTTTGTGGATCATGCAGCTCTAAACTCACTGTTGGGCACACCACGGAATGCTGCTGCCTCAGCTGGAGCTCAGGTGGAACACAAACACTCCTTGGTTTTCCTTGGCGATGAACTTCTACTTTTCCACCTGTCGAAGTGGAAGATTTCCTTTTTTCAATTATGCAGGATTCAATTGGCGACTTCAAAAATGATACTGACTTTTGAAATTCGGCTTTTCTTGACGCCACAATTGACATCTTAAATTGTCCTTTTAATACATGCTTAAGTGTCCTTTAACTTGTTATCATTGACATTCCCATGCACATATGCTTTAAGATGAACTTTAGTAGCTTTTATATATTAAGTTAGGTTTTGAACCACTTTTGAACAGGCAAGGGGAGGTTGTTCTGTAGCCATTTTAGCTATAGTTTTATACACTTTATTTTAGCAAACTAGGTCTGCCACTGTGCACTTTAACCTAGATATATTTTAAAATTAGCAGCCTTGTTTTATTTTCTCTATCTAGCTGTTCTTCACCTAGGTCAGCACTGCGTTCTTAAACAAGATATTTCTTTCACTCTGTGCTTTTCTCAAGGCTGCAGTAAGATAGGTTGCCGGCAAAAGTTGTACGCTTTGTCTCCAATGTTCACAGAAACATACACATTCTTATGTGGGGATCCTTTCTTGAGACATCAGGTGTTTTATATAAAAACACTACTTTGACCCATGTACATTAGAGGGAGATTCCAGCCAAATGACCACGACTGTGCTGATTGCTTCACTGCAGCTGCTTATATAGACTGCATGCCTCTTGCTTAGGTATGAGGAATGATATCTTCCCAGGGGAACCTGAAGGGCAGAACAAGAGCTTAACATGCTGTGCTCTAACATAGCCTAGGTAGGAACTATTCTTAAAAACTGTAGTGACAACATGGCATTATTCGTGTGTTTCACTCTCCTTGTCACAATTTGAATCCTGTTTTTCTTCATCATCCTAGTTATTGGAATACATGCCTTATTATCTAAGATGCAGTTACTTCAATAAACCATTACTGAACCATACTCTGCCTCTGACTGTCCTTGCATATGTGAGACTAATGTAACTGAGAGAAACAGATGAGATCAGAATGTCCACTAGTTCCCTGAGGAGTCATTTATGTCATATGCCCGGTTGCCCCCATCATCCCTGCTCTTGGGTGGAGATGAGGCACTGCTAGTTAGTCAGAAAAAAACAGGACTAGCCCGACAGGTGTCACATGGTGCGGGATCAGACTCAGTCACCCACGGTAGAGGAGATTCTGCCGCTCAAATCCAGTAGTCTCATTAGGATAATGAGAACCTACACAACAACCCCACTCCCTCTCATTGGACACACACAAACTGTGCCCTGATTGGTTTGATGGCAAGGATTGGTACCCCTTAATGGCTATTTCACTTGCCAGCAGTGGGACATCGCAGACCTTGAGGAACTTGTATGACTTCACACTGAGACACTAGTTGGTGAAATGGATCATACTAATAGACTGGAAGATTCTTGGTAATCTCTAATGGTCAAAGAGGGGATGGGTGAGTTCAATGTGAGGGGATGGCCACAGTCCTCCATTGTGTTTGTCGGTTAAGGGCGACAGGCACTCTTCAAGGTTGGGGTGGCAGGCAGGCAGGTCTGAGCCCATGATGCAGGAAGGGGGGTGAGTTAGGGGGATTGTTTTGGTAAGTTGTTGGCCCCCTGAGAAGTGGCAGTTAAAGGTTACACAAAGAGCACTGACACTACTCTGTAATAGAGGCACCCCAGGCACCCTCCCGAATACTGAACTGGGTGGTCCCTACAGAGGGCGAGCTGCAGATTTCAATCCTGTAAGTCACTATGTCAACAGATGGGCATGATAGGCCAAAGGTCACATTCTTCTCTTGGCACGTAAATGGTCTGTGCAATAAAATTAAATGGGGCATTTTCCTACAATATCTGGAACAACATGCCCCGGACATGGCCCTCTTATTGGAGACCCACCTGAAAGGTAGCACCTATAAGGCATTGGACAGGTGGGGCTACACACTAGTAGCGGACCCCGATTACACAACAGACTCTAGGGGGGGTGGGGGTGTTAGTTAATTCACTCACTTTCATAATAGCCAAGATTTGGCTAGATACACAAGGCTGATTTGTTGCACTCACAGGGAGCTGGGAGAGGCATATTATCTGTATTTGCTATATATACATCCCACTAAGCCTACACAACATAACTCTTCCCACATTGGGCACCTTGCTCCTCAACCTGCCTGATGGCAAGCTGATTATTGGAGGGAGCTTTAACTTGCCACTTTGTGAAGGACTCGGTTGCCAACCACCCATATCGACATCTACTGGCTGTCACTCACTATCAGACTTCCTCCAGGCTCTGGACCAGATTGACATGTGGCATGCCCATCACCCCCACCAACAGTACACCTTCCACTCAGGGGCACATGTCAGTCTCTCACGCATAGACTATTTTCTTACTGCCACACACATCTTTTCCTATGCCCAACACTTGGCACAAGGGATTACAGACCACTCCCCTACATGGCTGCAGCTCAGGCTTGAGGGAGAACCCCTCCCATGCTACATCTCTATTAGTGCATGGCACCTAAAACAGCCCAAGATAAAAATGGGGCTCTGTACAGCAACTGAACACTACTTTGCTGAAAATGACAAATCAGTTGAGTTAGAACAAACCCTACGGGAAGCCTTTAAATCAGTTATATTGGTCAAGCGTTAGGTCTGGTAGCAGGCCACAAGAAAGAAAAGAGAGCTAAGATAGACATGCTTGAGAGGGAACTTCTAATGCCCGAGGAAAACACTGACCCACCAAGTAAACAATGACACCAGGTAGGGGACAAAACAGGCAAGCTTCTGGCTGGTTGGAAAAAAGAGAGCAAACACATCAATGGGTATTGGAGGTTTGATCACAAGACTGGAATTTAGTAAGAAACGGGCAGGAAGTGGCGGGTGCCTTTGCTGCCTACTATACTCAACTCAACTCCCCTGCCATCACAGCTACAGCAGAGGACTCCAGTGAGTTCCTAGCGGATTTCCAAATGCCATTCCTATCCACTTAGAGCTGGGCAAGTCTGGATGAGAAAATAATGGAAGAAGAAATTGTGGAGGCACTCAGAGTTAACCTCGGGCAAAGCAGTTGGCCCGATCGGGTGAACAATTGAGTTACATAAACCACTAAGTCAAAAGCTAGCCCCACCTCTCTTTAAAATGTTTGTTGAGAACTGCCAGAAGGGTATTTACCCCAAGACCGTGGCTAGCAACAATAGTCTTAATCCCAAAAAGGACAAGCCACCCGAAGACTGTGCCTCGTATAGATCCATCTCTTTATTAATTATGGAGGCCAAGATCCTGGCCAAGTTTCTAGGCAATCGCCTTATAAAAGTGATCTCTGAACTGGTCCACCTGGGCCAATCAGGTTTCATGCCCTATCGGAACACTGCACTAAACCTAAGGCACCTCAATAATGTGCTGAGTTAGGGTCCCCTAACTACAAGAGCGAGCCTTGGTGTTTTCTCTTAATGCCCCTATTGACTTTATTTCAGTAGAATGGACATATTTATTTGAGGACCTGGCCAAGCAGGGATTTGGCCCAAACTATATCAAGTGGGAGTGCCTTCTATATTCTGAGCCCTTAGCACAGGTGAGAGTAAATGGAGGAACATCCAGAGTTTTCCAACTACAACTATGAACGCGCCAAGGCTGCCCCTCTCCTCCTTAATATTTGCATTGGCACTGGAACCTCTGTCTGGGTCAGACAGGACTCTTTGGTCCGTTATTTACAGTGGAAGGACAGAATCTCGCTCTATGCAGACAATGTCCTCCCTTATGTTACAGACCAGAGCTTACGTTGGCCAAGCATGCAAGGACTGCCACCCGACTGCCGCCTGACTGCAGTGCTGGCAGCTGAGGATTTCTGATACTTGGCCCTATGTATTGCTATGACTCCAGCGTTATTCTTTGAGAAGAACTTGGCACCCCCTCTGGACCATCTGAGAAGAGATGTCCAACACTGGAGATACCTTCTGCGGACACTTGTGGGATGTGCAGCCCTCTTCAAAATGATGTCACTGTCCCGCCTCTTATGCACATTACAAAATACCCCTTACCCAGTGCAAAAAACCTACTACCATGCCATAGAAAGAGAGATAGGAATGGGGAGGACCAGGCTGAATGGTGCAGTATAAACTAACAGCTGGTCCCACAGGAGTGGGGCTCTACCAGACATTCAGAATTACTACTGGGTGGCACAGATATCTACTATTGATAATTGGGTATATGGATCCCCAGAAGAACAAACCTATCGACTGGATAAATGAACACTACAGCAAAGGGGTCACCTGGGGCAGGATATAGGTCCTCCAAGCACATACAACTCAGGGGCCCAACAGCAATAGTCGTCGAAACATGGCACAAAGTTACATGTAAATTGGGTTAGACAGGGTAGATCACGCAGGCTGCACCTCTCTGGGACACAGCTGCACTGGAAGACTGAAGTGTCTCCCGGGATTTGACAAATGGGTCTTGAATGGAATCTCAAAAGTAGGGGATTTGTGCCAACAAGTGAATGTCATCCCTTTGCTGACCTACAACAGTAATACCAATTAACACCCACAGATATGTTTTGCCATCTACAGATTAGATATGCGCTCAAGACAGCGCTGCCCAAAGCTGCGATAATGCTGGTATCCCCACCATTAGAGGACAGATTACTTGATGAGCACATGCCCCGTCAAACTATATCTCTGACATACTAAAAAAGATTACACAACACACCCTATGCACTGATGTAACTGAGGGAGCATTGGACCCAAGACCTTGGTAGCCTTGAGGGTGACGACTGATGAGAGGCCACAGCCTCCTCTAAGGAAGTAGCCATACAGTCCAGGTTCCAACCAGTGCAGCTAAAAATCCTACACCTTACTTACTTTTCCCCAGTTACACTATTCAAGATAGTTACTCCTGCAAGTGCTAGTTGCAGACAGGGTTGTGGCCAAGAGGGCACCTTCTTTCATAGGATATTGGACTGCTTTAAACTCCAGTGCTTCCAAAGAGTGGTGCTAGAGTGCCTGAACAAAGTGAACAGGACTACCCTCATTCCGACAGCCAAATTGTGCCTTTTAAATATTTGGGAAGGCATAGACTTCACACACATGAAATGTATCTGTGCAACGTTGGGGTTTATCATTGCTTAAAGGGATATCACCAGATTGTGGGGATAAGAGCAAGTGCCCTAGTTGGATAACTGGAAAAGAGACATGGATTGGTGCTTGTTGGTGGCAAAGTTGGTTTACGAGGGCTGAGGCTGCCAGCAAAACTGGAACAAGATCTGGGGGTTCTGGAATGCAAACAGAGGAAACATACGTCATGGCCCCACTTCGTTGGCAAGCAATGACCAGTAAGGGGCGGATATCTCCTATGCAGTAAAGGTATTTATGTGACTGGGTGAACTGGGGAGGGAGGGAGGGATGGTTGACCTTGCACAACATGTGAAGCCTTGTTTTCAACAATGTGCCCTTTTTTTGCAAGGTTATTGTTTCTTTGTTGCTGAAAAAATAGAAAGGTTTACAAAAAAAAAAAAACTTGTTTAAATCACCTGTGTTGGGCTTTTTTCCTTATGCAGGGTCATCCCCAGTCTTTTTGCCTCCTTCCTCCTATTTTTTCTGACCTGCCGCTGTTGGCTCTAGGACTCTGAGCACTTTATCACTGCTGACCAGTGCTAATGTGCAGGTGCTCTCCCATCTAAAGTTGGTATGATTGGCCTATACCTAATTGACATATTTAATTTACCTATAAGTCCCTTGTACAGTGGTATCTCTATACCCAGGGCCTGTAAATAAAATACTACTAGTGGGCCTGCAGCACTACTTTCTCCAACCACTGAAGTAGACTTTAAAACCTGTCTCAGGCCTTCTAGCGCTGGGCTTTTGTGCACTGTTTTCTGCCACAGGGACCTGGCATCTAAATTTACTTGCCAGGCCCAGACCTCCCCTCTCACTACATGTAAGTCACCCCTAAGGTACTCCATAGCTAGCCTTATGGGCAGGGTGCCATGTATGTAGAAGGCAGGACATGTGCCAGGTTGCGTGGCCTGTCCTGGTAATGACAAACAGCCTAACTTGGTGTCTCACTGCTGTGAGTGCTACCTTCTCATAGGATTGCATTAGAAATGCCCTGCCTTATGTGTAAGTGGTATTGTCTGATTTATGAGGGGTAGCGTGGGCATGTTTGGTATGGTTGTGATGGGGCTAATAAATGCTGCTTACTGGTGTAGGCGTATTTTTTATTACTATTCTAGAAATGCCACTTCTAGAAAGTGCGCATTTCATCGTGCTTATGACTGGTGTCTTGCAGCTTGACTCAATTCATGTCTGGGCAGAGTGACAGTTGGGGCTTTGTGCATACTTTTCAGACAGCCTGTGCACAGGGAGGGTGGAGTTGACCCAGAGGTGCATCTGCATACTGAATAGTCTTCCTAGGCTGAGAGAAGGGAGAGGCGGGGCAGACCTACATTTGTAAAGGCTGTGCCCTGGCCTCACACAATAGGGTCGTTTACCCCCCAATGATGTTTGGAGCCTGTGCTGATGGAGAGAGGGGGAACCAGCAGAACCAGTTGTAACTGGTTGGAACCTCCTCTCCCTACCATTGTAAAACACTGTAAGGATTGAGTAGAAGTACAGGGGAATTTTCCCCACAATTTGGAGACTCTTGGAATCATCATGGAACTGGACACAAAGGACTGGAAGGACTCACCAGGGACTGCCAAGGACTGCTGCTGTTGTGCTGACCTGTGACCTGCCTGGTCACTGTAAGGGACTTGCCACCTGCTCACATCCTCCGTGCTGGCCTGTTGAAGGGCCTCTCCCTTGTGGGCCTTTTTCCCAAGACGTCTGTCTTCCCCAGGGGCAGGGTGCTGTGGCCCCTGACCCCTGCAACGAACTGCAGACATTGAGTGCTTCTCCTGATATCTGGAAGTGGCATTGTGGAGAGTGCTGCTATTAGTGCCTTGGAGAGCGCTCATCTTTTGTGGCATGGGAAAATCACCGCTGCGACCCTGGCTTCATTTGTAGACCAAGCACGTTTGAAAAAGCGGGTCCTGGTGCTAGAAATCACCGCCGCAGTACGGGGAGGCTGCTTCATCCAAGTGCGAGTGGAGTGCGCTTCCTGGTGCCCCCGGGGCACGGAGAAAACCTTCTTTTGCTCAAACCGGAGCAAACGTGCTCCTATGGGTGCTCCCGGGGCGAGGTCCACTCTTTAGAGCACCCCCGGGGTACCAGAAGGCCCTACTTTGGGCCGGAACATCGACGATGGCAGGAAGGAGAGGAGGACGCCTCTCCTTCGCCTGGCAAGCCCTGGAGGGCTCCTGTTTAAACTGCAGACAGGGAGGCAGTCTCACCGGAGGCTCGCCTGCGCCGCAGACTCCTCGTTGGCCCCCCTCGTGGGCCAGTGCCGTTTGGTGGTCTTCCCCCACAGCGGAGGGCCAGTGCAAGCCCAAATGGGGGCCCCAAGAGATAGCGGCCCCCAGGAGGGCCCATTACGAATCGGAGAGGGTGCGTGGTGCCCCCCCCTGCATTATCCGGAGAACTTTGCCCCCCCCACCCCCCCATTGTGAGGGCCGGTTGAGGCCTGTGGTCCCCCCAGTGATCACAGGCCTCTGGAGTGGCCCTTCCACAGCACAGAGGAGGTGCGTGCCACCCTCCTCTGCCCAAAGGATAGCAGAAGCCCCTGCTTTGCGCAGAGGAGTGCCGGGGGCCCCCTTTTTCGTCTTCTAGGCACTGGAGGTGCCTCCATCATTCAAACAGGTATTCCCTAAAAGGATAATATACATTCTAAGTTCTTGCTACAGACTTTGTGAATATGTGTAAAGCCTACCTAGTTATGATGTGCTATATATATATATATATATATATATATATATATATATGTATGTAAATGTTCCTATTATGGGCATACCATACTAATATGTTTTATGATTTGCCATATGGTTTATAATGTTCCTACTATGGGCGTTTAGGATATTCTTATGACAAGTGTTTTGGTGTAATACTGTGTTTCCTGACTACTGCTTATGTTGCAGAATACTGAGTAACCTGTGTGTTATATGTGACTACTGCTAGTTTACAGAGTAACTAATGTGTAGCGTTCTGACAACTGCTAAGGTAGCAGGATATTGCTGATATGTGATGTTTGGTCTAATAATTGCCTTGTGTACAATACAGTATATTTTCATATAACTTGGTGTTGTGTTTCCTTTGTGGTGGGGATAGTGTGTCACGTGTGTTGTGCAAATGCTTTACACATTGCCTCAGGGATAGGCCTGACTGCTCGTGCCAAACTACCAAGGGGCTGAGCAGGGGTTATCTTGGACGTGTAACTCCCTTGCCCTGAGTAGAGTGGGTGGGTTCTGCCTGGCTGAGGTGCATACCCTAGCCAACCAGAAACCCTATTTCTAACAACCTGTTATATCTAGATTCCTTAAAGGTTTGCAGCATGTTTCCTCCCACGTGCTACACTATGCCTCAATAGGACCTTCCTCACGTGTTTCCCTTTTGAGCTGCTGTACAGCTGCCCTCTACTATTCCTAACGATCAAAGCAAAAGCCTTCAGTCTATTCTCCTTACAGTTCATTCTTCCCACACAGGCTGGTTCTTTAGAACTCTGGGCATCCTTTCTGCCAAAGGTGGTCACACCTTTTCATGTTGTGCAAAACATCACCCTGCCTAACTTTGTTCCACCTCCTCATCCTTCCTAAGAAGAGTAGAAACTTCACTGCATGGACCCTAAAATTGCATTTGCATTTTATATTGATTGTACCAAAGAATTTTGGGTAGACAATAGGCTCTTTGTTGAATTTCCAGTGACAAAGAAAGGGATGGCAATTCAGAGGAGAATTGTCTCTCAATGGATCATCCTTTACATTAAGTTAAGATCTGCTACGCAGTGGCCAAGAAACAGCCCCCTGAGGGCTTAAGAGCTCACTCCACCAGAGCTACATCTGCGACCACTGTGTTGTGTAGAAGTAGCAGTCCTGTACATCTGTCGGGCAGCTACGTGGTCATTACTGCAGAGGTTTGCCAAAGGCTATTGTCTTGACAGTCAGGTCCAGCAAGATGAGCTTTTGCCTTTTTGATCCCCCAGAACTTCTTAGCTTAAAACAGTCCACAGGCTCCTCTAGCCCCCTCCCCCCCCCCTCCATCCCCTCCAGAGAGAGATTGCTGTGGTATTTATTCTAAGGTAAGGAATATAGGGCTATAAGTTTCTATCAGATAAACAAGTTACTTACGTTCAGTAAAGCCTTGTCTGGTAGAGACGCCTATCTAGCCGCAGATTTCTTACTGACCCTCCGGTCCTTCCCTTTCTGTGAACTGTCTTCTCACATAACAAGAGCCTTTAGAACCTCACTTTGGAACACTAGTCATTTCTCTGCTTGTCATTGTGCTTCTGGTGTATAAAACAATCAACTGACATCAGCTTGCTGGGGTGGTGCCTATATAGGAACTGTGCATGTCATTTTCAGCGTAGACTACGCCACGTGGAGCCAATCTACACCCCCTACCAGTGCACAAGAGGATTGCTAAAACAAATTCTGGATTCAGTCTGATGCCTGGGGAACATTCTGAGGTAGAGAATCTGCAGCTCAATAGTCTCTACCACATAAGGTGTTACCAAAGGTAAGTTGTTCGTCAGTCCGAGATTTTGTGAATCAGACACTTATTCTTAACCAATGGATGTGTAAGCTTGAGTCTTACATGCGTAACTCTCTTTATTGTGTCCAAAATCTCTAAGCAGGATCAAGTTATGGGTTTGGATTGTTTGGCCAAGAAGCCTTTAGTTAGTGAAATACTTTACAAATTAGGGTTGTTACTTTATGTAAAACATTCCATATAAACTTTGCTTTCGCTTCTTGAACCCAGCAAAAGGAAACCTCTGTTTCTATTGAATTTTTATAATTCTCTTTTCTTTTTTGTAAATGTTGGTGTTTTTATTGGGATATGAATGATGGTGTGGTATTTTTTTTAAATTGATTTTATGAATTAACTCCATATGCTTCTACAAAGACGAATGTGTTTAAATGGTTTGGCAACCAAATAAGTAAAAGTTGGTTTTTTTAAGACTTTTTTATTGAGTCAAGTACAAGAACATTAACTTAACATTGCCAGGACAAAGATATGCAGTTGTGAATATATATGCATAAGGAATATTGTACTTGAAAATGCATATTAAAAATGTACATGTTAGGCATATACAGCAATATAGTATCAAAGACTCCAAGTTTGAATAAAGAAAGAAGAAGGAGAGGGAGAAGAGCTAAAGGGATAGAAAATGGAATCAAGTGATAGCCATGTGGAGAGAGAGGTAATAGACATTAGTTACAGCGAATGTAAGATGAAATAAGTATATATAAAAAGAAAAACAGGAAATATATTGACATTTTTTAAAAAGGAGGAGAAAAATCAATTTCCTTCGCAGTGCGTGAGAGATAGTTACTTAATGGCAACCATAGCTGATGACGTTTGAAGAAAGTTCCTGTTGAATCAAGCTTGTAGCTGTCAAGTCTATGATAACATACAGAATTCCACCACTGTCTGAGAGTAATGTTCTCCGAATATTTCCAGTTAGAAGTAATAATAGAGATTGCCATAGAAAGCAAAAGGTCCACCAATTTTCCAAGAGGCCTGAATGAACTCCAGATATCGTGAATGCCACCCAAAAACAGTAATTCATATGACATTGGTAAGGAGATCTGAGCTATTGCTGAAATGCGGGACCATATTGAGGACCAAAAAGTAGATAGGGATGGGCAGGGAAAAAACATGTGAAATTCAGTACCCTGCTGAGTGTGGCAGCGCCAACAATTGTCATTTTGTGCAAGTTTGAGTTTGTAAAGGCGTACAGGAGTGTAGAAAAGTCTATTATAAAAAAATATAGGGTCTGTGTCAGGCTTGCAGTGCGTGCAATGGAATGTATCTTATACCATATTCTATCCCATAAAGAAGTTGGCCAAACAACACCAAGATCTGATTCCCACAATGTCTCAATAGGTTCTTTGAGTCTAGGTGAAACAGACGTTCTTAAAAGTTTATAAATTCCAGCTGCCCTAGGATAATTAGAAGTTACAATCGGGTGTGGAGATGATGCAAGAGAAGAATGATTATGATGTATAAGTTTATTGAGGGCCTCTTGGAATAGAGTAGAAAGAATTATAGATTGGGATTTCATGCAAATAGGGAGATTATAAATTGCTGAGAGAGTAGTAAAAGGGATGATAGTCTTTATGATATAATTGGGAAATGAGAAGAATACCTTTAGTCATCCAAGCCTTCCAACACAAGGTTTTACCTTGTTTCCTAAGCGAACTATTGTGCCAAATAGGACTGTTAAAGAATTGATTAATGGGGGTAAGATGCAAAATAAAAAAAGATTTCAGTAAGTTGACTGAATGGGAGATAGTGCTGGGCAACCAGATTTTTGGTTGTTAGACATAAATATAATGTGTTTATGGGAAAAGGGAGAAATAAATGTTTCTTCCAAAGAGAACCATAGCTTTTTAGGGGCATCATTGAGTGTAGATAAATAGGGATGTATTTGCTTAATGCCAAAAGATTTGTGATAAGTTATAGTCAGGGAAATTAACTCCACCTTGTACTTTAGGAAGTTTTAATTTCGAGAGAAAGATTCGGGATTGTTTACCGTTCCACAGGAACTTGGATAGAATTTTATCAATTGAACTAAAAAATTGTTTAGGTGTCTTAATAGGAGGCATCATAAGGAAGAAGTTAATGATAGGGAGAAGCATCATCTTAATGGTGTCCAAGCGGCCCCACCACGTGAGATATAACGGAGACCATTTCTGTGTGAGATCTACAAGCTTTGCAGATAAGATTTCTAAATTAGTCCTTAATGTATCCTTGAGAGTAGTGCAGTACCATCCCCCCAGGCATTTAATCTTAGAAGAATTCCAAGATAATCCTGCATCAAGGAATACAGAGCCAGTGCATTATGTGGTAAGACCACTGTTTTGTCTATATTAAGTTTATAGCCAGATACATCAGAATATAAGTTGAGCTCATGCAGGAAGAGAAGTGTCAGGGTGAGACATGAACAAAAGAATATCATCAGCATATGCCATAAATTTGATGTGTGCATTATTAATTTGAAACCCCATAAATTGTTCAGACGTTTTTAATTGGTATAGAAAAGGTTTGAGAGCCAAAATAAATAGTAAAGGAGATAATGGGCATCCCTGACGAGTACCCCTTTTAAGAGGGAAAAAAGCAGATTGGATACCCTTTGTTATAACCGAGGAACATGGTGAGGGATAAAGAATGGATATAAAATGTCGGACTGTAGTACCTAGTCCATGCCATTCAATGCTTTCGACAAGAAACCCCAGTAGACCCTATCAAAGGCCTTTTCCGCATCCAATGATAAAGCTGCCAGAGGAATCTTAAGTTTAGATGCCTTGTTAATAATATTTTAAAAAGTATGGGAATTATCTGCTACATTTCTATTAGGTATAAAACCAGACTGATGAGAATCAATAAGGTCAGGTATATATGGCAGTAAACGGATAGCTAAAACTTTGGCATAGAGTTTACAATCAGTATTAAAGATATAGGTCTTTTTTTTTTTTTTTTACAGTCAGTCGCATCCTGATCTTTTTTGGGAATAAGACAAATCATGGCCTCCGTAAATGAGCCAGATGCAGAACCTGACATTATAAAATGATTAAGTAATTGAAAGAGTTTGGGGAAAAGAGACTTAGCAAACTGAATAAAGAATTCTACTGTGAAGCCATCTGGGCCTGGAGCCTTACCCTTGGGGAGAGATTGTAAAGCTGTATATAGTTCAGTAAGTTGTAGGGGTTGGTCTAAAGATGAGAGGTCAATCTGCAATGGGTCTCTTGGTTTGAGATTAGAGAAATATTGGTTGCGATATTCAACTGTTGGTATGTGTTCTGGAGTGTACAGGTCCTTATAGTAAGAAGCGAAACACAATGCTATATCTTTATCTCTAAAGTGTTTAACAGCATTGTTATCTGTGATAGATTTAATAGTTGTTTTTTCTTTTCTTTGTTTCAAATATCGAGCTAGAAGAGAACTAGCTTTATTGTTACCACCATAATATCTGGCATTTATTTTCAGGAGGGTGCCGCATGCTTGTTCAGTGGTATATTGGTTAAACTCCATTTTAGCTGAGACTAGTGCTTCAAGATGTGATTTACTAGTTTTGTGAGCATAGTATTCATGTTCTAGGGACTTTATATTTTCAAGGATGGAAGTCGATTTTTGTTGAGCAGACTTTTTTTTTGAGTGAGCGTAACTTATGATGAAACCCCAAGAGGCTGCTTTGAATGTATCCCACACAAAATGAAATGATAGTTGATCACTATCATTGATGTGAAAGTATTCTTCTATAAACTTACTGTAGGAAGCAATAAAAGTAGCATCTGAAAGAGAGTTATTAAACCTCCATGAAGATGTTTTAGAACCATTAAGAAAAAGATCAAGGTCAGTAATCACAGGTGCGTGATCTGAGATCAAAATAGCACTGATTTCAGAGTTGACCATATGTTGCAATAAACCTTTACTCAGAAAGATATAATCAAGCCTGGAATGGGAATGGTGGGTAGGAGAATAAAAAGAGTATTCCAAGAGGTCGAGATTGCATACTCTCCAGGAATCAGAGAGAGAATGCTGTAAAATAAAGTTTTTAAAAGCTTTGTGGGAGGCATGTGGAATGAAACGTGACTTGGAACGTCTGTCCAAAAATGGATCGAGAATTTGGTTGCAGTCACCACCTATTAGTAAATTGTTTGAGGAATGTTCAGAGACAATATGTGAAAGATTCTTCCAAAAATTTGGATCTGGATGTGTGGGGCCGTATATATTTAGGATAGTAGGAGAAATATTGTCAATTGTAAATGTAACAAGTACCCAGCGACCTTCTGTATATTATGTTATAACTACTTATATAGCGCCTAAAACTGCCCGGAGGCCTCGTAGCGCTTTCTCTGCAAAACGGCCAATGTCACCATCTAAATTCAAATCGAGATTAAGCTTTAAATAGCCAGGTTTTCAAGGCCTTCCTGAACAAAATCTCTTGGGATATCGATCTAATACTAAAAGGAAGGCCATTCCAAAGAATGGCCCCTTGATAGGCTAAGGATCTTCCTCCCCATCTTACTTTCTTTATTGTGGGAACTGTGGCCAACATAGCTGAGGAGGATCTCAGTAGTCTGGTCGGAATATATACAGATGCCAGGGTTTTAAGCATTTCAGGGCCAAACGTCTTAAACTGAATTCTTTTATCCACTGGAAGCCAATGTAGGGATGAGATTGCAGCCCGTATGGAATGAAGTTTAGGGGTATTTAAGAGTAGACGTGTGGCTGCATTTTGCACCCTCTGCAGCCTCTGGGTAACGTATTTTGGTGCTCCTATAAACAAAGCATTGCCGTAATCGAGACGAGAACCTATCAGTGCCTGGATAACCAGTCTCCTAGCAAGTGGTGGAAGTATTGTTATAACCTTCCTCAGGTTTCTAAGCAGAGTGAAGGAAGTTCCAGCTATTCTATTGACATGTTGTGACATTGAAAGTTGAGGATCTAACCATACACCAAGACTCTTAATAATACATTTAGGGGGGGGAAGAGTAAGATCTCCAATTAAAGATCTTGGGTTGGTGGAGGAGGCTTTTGGTAGTCCAAAGAACATGACTTCTGTCTTGTCATCATTAAGTTTTAGTTTACTTCCTGACATCCAAGTCGCAATTGCTTTCAAACATGGACCCAAAGCTGTATCCATGTCCGGGTAGGAATTAGAAAAGGAGACAATTAGTTGAGTGTCATCTGCGTAGGACACCAACTTAAGTCCATATGATTCGATGATTTCTGCTAAAGGTTGCATGTAGACATTAAAAAGTAGTGGGCTCAGGGCAGAGCCCTGTGGAACTCCACAGTTACTAAGTGTACGCCTAGAGGTACATGATCTGTCTAGGACCTGGAAGGGTCTTCCATGAAGAAGCGAGGAATCCACTCCAATGCTCCTCCTGAAATGCCACATCGTTGTAATCTATCTTTGAGAATGTTCAAGTCAACAGTATCGAACGCCGCACTCAGATCTAATAGAATAATAGCGGTTTCCATTCCTTTATCCATACTCATTTTAGCTTCTTCTGTAATCGCAACCTAGGCGGTTTCCGTCCCATGTTGTGGTCTAAAACCCATCTGAGTGGGATGTGGAAATTTGTTATCTTCCAGAAAAGTAGATAACTGAGTATGTATATACTTTTCTGTTATTTTGGCCATTATAGGTAGCAAAGAAATCGGTCTGTAATTGGACAGTATTT
Source organism: Pleurodeles waltl (assembly GCF_031143425.1). NCBI lineage: Eukaryota > Metazoa > Chordata > Amphibia > Caudata > Salamandridae > Pleurodeles > Pleurodeles waltl. Next base: position 369,186,643 of record NC_090451.1, read on the forward strand.
TTGGGTCCAGATTAGTTTTTTCCAAAAGAGGCTTAACAATAGCCCATTTACAAGAATGGGGTACAGTACCAGAGGCTAGCGAGGTATTAATGAGATTTGTAATTGCCGGACCTAACACTGGGGTTCCCAGATGAAGAATCTGAGGGGGGGCAGGATCGAGTGGGGAGCCTGATTTAGTTGAATCCAGTAATCTAGTCACTATGTCCAAGCTAATAGGGGTAAAATTTGTTAAGGCGACTTCGGTTTCCTTCCTGGCCTCCAGGTTGACCACCACCTGATCTCTAATCAGGGAGTCAGGAAAAGAAACATAAATGTCCTGAATTTTACTTAAAAAAAAAAAGCTTGCAAGATCCTCCACATGTTGCTGCGGGGATTCTAAGATTTCTGGCTCCTCCTTAGGATGAATGAGATCTTTTAAGGCATTAAAAATTTCCTTAGGGGAATTTGCAGCGGCTTCAATTCTGCCAGAGTAATAAATTGCCTGAACATTTTTCATTTCTAAATGATATGCTCGAATCATATTCTTATATTCTTTTTTCAATGAGTCATCTAGGGAATGCCTCCATTTTCTTTCTTGCTTCCTGCATTCTCTCTTCATCTCAAGTAAACTTGTGGTAAACCAAGGAGCTGATTTCTTTCGAGGCAGCTTTTTCAAGGTAGAGAGAGGTATGGTTTCCTCCAAGCTATCCTCTTTCCATTTGTTTATGGAGCAGGTGAGATCAGTTATATTTTTAGAATCTAAGTTTCCTGGTTTCTTCTTTTTCCAATGAATTAATAAACTCTGCGGCCTTTAGTTTATGCCATTTTCTTCTAAAAAGTGGGGGATTGCTAAACAAGGATTTCTGCCGAGAGATAGTTAACTCTAGTTCTATCAAAAAATGATCAGACCAAGCTAGCGGGCATGAGGATAAGAATTCTAAATCTAGCATGTTGGAAAAACAAGGTGAAGTGTATGGCCTTTGTTATGCGTAGGGCCCTGCACTAGTTGCACTAAATCGCACGCCTTCATGTCTGCTATTATCATCCTGGTCAAGGCTTTATCTACCATTTCTGCATGTAGATTAAAATCTCCCAACAGTAAGAAGTTGGATTTAGTAAAAACAGATTGAGAGATAATCTCTGCAAGTGAGGTCACAAAGTCTCCACTAGGACCAGGTGGTCGGTAGACCAAGACACCAGAAATTGTATAGTGAGGATTAACATTAATCCAAAAGGACATGCTCTCATCTCCTTTAATTAGTGTAGGGGCTATTGTTATCCCACATGTATCTTTGTAGACAACTGCAATGCCACCATGTATCTTGATGCTGTGAAATTATGGTAGGTTTGAGAGATTTATGACAGAGTATAATTACCCCATTTTTGTTTGTGATGGAAGGGGAGTAGAAATTGCCCCCCACCCATTGTTTTTTAAGCTTAACTGCCTAAGAGTTGTTGAGGTGAGTCTCTTGCAACAAAGCAATGTGGCATTTCAAACGAGCTAGGTGAGATAAGACACGCTGACGTTTAATGGGGTGTTTAAGTCCCTTAACATTCCAAGTAACAGTTCTAAGTTGCATAACAAGAAGTATTAATAAAAAACTGCTGTAACAAGGAAAACACTAGGCATATCAATTTTGCAAAAGCAAAGAAATGGGAAAGAAACAAGATAGTAAAGAAAAGGAGGAAGATGACCTCCAGAAGTTGTATATACATGGATGTGGCAATACAGGGACTAAAGTCCACGAAAGCTAAAGAAAACAAGATAGAAAGTGAATACCCCGAAAGGTAGAGGGACTGCAGAGAACCTGAAAAGACAGGCAAGAGTGGCTTCAGCACAAGAAAAGTGATATTAGATATTCAAACATATGAAGGCGAGTTTCATGGAAGAAAAAAAAAACATACAAGTGAAAAATGTACCATTCAGGAGACCAAATAACGTAATATCTACAGTAAAGGACTGTGACATGAAAAACAATAAAAATCAAAGCTTACCAGTGGAACGTGTAGGAGAACAGTTTGGATGGTGAGAAAGGGATACGGCTGGGAAAGCAACATGAGGATTGCACAAAGAACACTATCTAAAAAAAAAAAAAATATATATATATATATATATATAAGAAAATAAGAAGATGCAGAGAAGGAAAAAAAGAAAGGACATTAAAGACAAATTAAATTATATCTTCAAGTAATTGCAGATGCTCCTAGTTCTATTGGTTCTGTTTTGTGTTGGTTAATAAACGTTTGTAGTGCTGAAGGTTCCTCAAACGAGTAAGATTTGTCCTTGAATGTAATTTTGAGAAGGCATGGGTGAAGAAGACCATATCTAATATTCAAGGATTTGAGTTGTGGACGTAAGTCCAAAAACTGTTTGCGACGTGCAGCTGTAGCAGGAGAGAAGTCTTGTGTGAAAAACACTTTATGACCTGACCATAGCAAAGAGCCCATCTTTTTGGCTTCCGAGAGTATTAGCATCAAGTCAGTAAATTGGAGAAAGAGAATAATAATTCCTCTAGGTTGTGCACGAAGGCCAGTTGAAGTCTATGGACCTAAACGATGTGCCTGTGGGGGCGGAGCTAGCCAGCGGCAAGATGTCTGGCACTCCGTGAGGCTCTGCTTCCGCGGGGGCCCATTTCGTCCATTTCTCCGGCTAGGACGGAGCTGGCCGAACGGTGAGGAAGCGAGGGGTGCCTGAAGTCAGCGGCTTCTCCTCTCTGCAGCGGTGGAGACTGAACTGCGGCGCAGGCGGTGGGACCGGCTTCCTTGTGGCGCGCCGTGCTCCCGGCCACCGTGCTGCACGGGCACACTCGCGCCGTCCCCGTGGGAGACCTGGAGGGCTCCCGGGGTAACACTCACTGAGGTGCGCCGGGCGGCCTTCTCGGCGGTGGTATTGAGCACTGCCCCTTCTCCCCCCCCCCCCCCCCCTTCGCGCTTAGTGGCCTTTCCTCGCCGCGCCTGGAGACCACGGCTGTGCCACGAGAGCCTGGACCGCACGGCCTAGTGGACGGCTTTGGGCGCTGGGTGGCCTGAGAGCCCCTTCTGCTGGGAAATGGGCAGTGATCTTGGTGGCCGCCTTCGAGGAGGATCCTTACTGGTGCCTGGGGGTTCCAGGGAGCCGTTCGGCGGTCGGGTCGGACCGGGGCCCTCTCCTCCCCCCCCCCCTGCTTGGACTTATCTAGCCTGGTGGCCGGCTGCCAGTGACGGGCCTGGATTTATCGGGGCCAGTGTAGAGAGGTACGGGGAGCGGCGGATTGGCGTGCTCTGGCCCCTGCGTTCTGGGCCTGGACTCTGGAGGTCAGTGGGGCTGCTGTGCCTCCCTGCTGCATTGCTGTGTGGGCTGCTGGTGTGGCGAAGTTGGTTGTGCGGCCTGGAGGACGCACTCAGAGACTGCTGGGCAGCGGAGGGGACATAATTCTGGCCGGGGCCTGGAGGCATGGTGGTGGTGGAGGAGAGGACCGGAGCGAGAACTGGCGTGGTGGTGCTCTGACCGGGTGCTGTTCGTGCAGCGGCCTGCCTGGTGTTGGACATTTGCGAGATTAATAGTGCCGCTGGCACCGGATAAAGCTGATTAGCAGGAGCCTGGTGGACTTTGTGAAAGTGGACTGAATATCTGGCCTCCTTTCCTGGACTCCTAAGGAGGTTAGCGGGGTGTATTCAGTGACGACCTACTGGCTGAGTGATGGGGAAGGCGGAGCAGAGACAGGCTAAGCTCTCCTTTGATGGGGCCGACAGAAGGGGGGTGAACTCGCAGCCCAGTCTGAGGGGCCTGCGACAGATGAGGGGCCTTCAGACGGATCGGTAAAGGCTATGTTTCTGGACTTAAAAGCCAGTCTGGCTGGCATAGATGGGAAGCTAGACCACGTGACAGAGCAACTCGATCGCATCAAGACTCGGGTGGACGATTATGACTCCCGCCTTGACCATTTGGAGGTGTGTACCTCCGGTCTGGAGGACACGCAGCGAGGTGAGAGTGAACAATTGCTGCGCATTGAGAGGGTGCTGGAGGTCATCCGGGCTAAGAATGAAGATTTGGAAACCCGGTTGCGCCGGAACAACCTCAGGCTGATAGGAATTCCCGAGTCCAAAGACATGGGCAGAATGGAGGATTTTGTGGAGGAGATGCTGTCCGATCTTTTCCCCGGCCAGCTGTCCCGCTTGCTGGTAGTGGAGAGGGCGCATAGATCGCTGGGGCCGCTGCCCCGCCTGGAACTCCCCCGCGCCCTGTCATTATTCGGCTCCTAAATCATCGGGACCGTGACACGATTCTGCGACTGGCCAGGGAGCGCCACCCGGTAATTTATAAAAACACTGAACTGAATTTCTTTCCAGACTATACCCGTGGCGTGCAGGCGGCGCGCAGGGCGTTCTTGCCAGTGAAGCGCTCGCTGGCCCAAACGGCCACTAGGTTCTCTCTTATATACCCGGCGAAGCTAAAGGTGCAACATATCTGGTCTCTTCAATTCTTTACGGATCCGAAGCAGTCTCTTCCTCGGAAGTATGAGGCGGTGTCTGTGGATGATCGTGCTGCAGAGCGAGAGTCGCTGAGCGATAATGACTGATCGTCACTGACATCTTTCAGCAGAGATGGTGCCGCTGCATCTGGATGTGAGATATATTTTTTGTGCTGCTCGTCCTGAAGACACTCCTTTTGTGCTGGGCCCCCTGCCTGCCCTCCCTGCCCGATACTAGGCGGGTTGGGCGGTTAGCTTCCGCCCTCTGGATGAGTCCCCATTACTTACATATTTGGGTAATTGTGGTTTTTGGGGGGAGGGATATGCATTTGACCCGTTTGGGGGGGTCTGTGTGGGTGGGGTGTTGGGGGGATCCTGGGATTGTTGCACTGCATGCTTTTCTATTTTTCTTTCTGTGTTTTGTGGCTTCCGGGGATTAGCCGGGATGGAGGAGTGATGGAATTGTGCTGTGTGTCCGCTGGGGAGCGGGGATGACACCGATGAGAGAGTCTCTGATTCGTTGGTTAACTTGGAATGTGTGTGGCTTGCATGACAGACGGAAGGTGCGTCTTATGTCGGCTTATGTTAAGAGGCAGAATATAGATATATGTATGCTACAGGAGACACACCTAGTGGAGAATACCTTGCATTACTTAAAGGCGGGATGGATTGGGGAATGCCACGGATCTGTGTACTCGCGTTATGCTAGAGGCGTAGCGATTTTGATACGTAAGGGGTTGCAGTGGCGTACTCGTAAGGTGATTGTTGACCCATTGGGGCGGTATGTTCTGCTTAGCGGAGTGTTGATGGATAAGCCGTGCTGCCTCGCGTCGGTGTACGGGCCTAACTCGGATGATCCTGAGTTCTTTAGTGAGGTCTGGCGACTGATTGAGTCTCTGGGGGAGGAACTGTGCTTTGGGGAGGAGACTTCAATGTGACCCTTGATCCCATTTTAGATAAAGCGCGGCTCGGGCACTGCGTACTTCTGCTGCTCGCGTTCTGTCTGCGATTATGGACGATGCGTAATTGGTGGACTTGTGGCGGATGAGACACCCTGCGGTTCGGGAAGGTACTTGTGTTAATTATGTGCATAATAGCTGGTCGCGCCTTGACCGCTGGATAGGCTCTCGCGATGTGGCTTTATGGCCCGCTCGGTTGATCATATGGCACGCACGCTATCCGATCGCTCCCCGGTGTGAGTAGAGCTAGAGATACCTGGCAGGCCGGCTCAGACTTATATGTGGAGGCTGCAGCCTGGGGCACTTAGAGACGAGTTATTCCATGAGGAATTGCGTGGTGACATTAATCTTTACTTTGAACAGAATGCGGGCACGGTAGAGTCTGCTGGTACGCTGTGGGAAGCCTTTAAGGTGGTTGTACGCGGGACATGCATTTCAAAGCAACACAGCGTGCTGTGTGCGCTGCGTCGTGAGCTGGCTGAGTTGGAGGGCCAGATTGCGGACCTGGAGGCTCAGCTGGTGTTGGACTGGTCCGGAGACACATTGGCGGCCTTGAGGGCTGCAGTCTCCGCGTATGAAGAGGCTTCTCTGAGAGAATTACATTTTTGGGGGAAATTTGCACGGGCCAGGTGCTACGTAGAGGGTGATAGAGCCGGGTGCACCTTGGCGAATTTACTCCGCAGGCCGTGGGCTAGTAGTTATGTGACCTAAATGGATGATCTGAGCAGGGAGCGAGTGATGGGTACGTCTGAGGTTTTGAAGGTCTTCACTACATTTTTTCAGGATCTTTATTCTGCTCCCTCTGCGGTGCCTGTGGAGGTGATTCAGGGATATTTCTCTGACATTAGCCTCCTCTGGTTTGATAGGGCACATAGGGAATATTTTGATGTTCCCTTTACTATAGAAGAGGTGAAGGCTGCCGTTCGGAGCCTTCCTGGGGACAAGGCCCCTGGGTTGGATGGATTTACTCCGGCGTTTTATAAAGAATATGCAGAGATTTTGGCGCCCTATCTATTGGAGGTTTACGATGAGGCCCTACAGAATGGAGTACTCCCGGCCTCTCTGCGCGAGGCGCTTATTGTTACAGTTCTCAAGCCTGGTAAGGCTGCAGTTAGCTGTGATTCGTACCGGCCCCTATCGATGATCAACATTGAAAACAAGATATTAGCCAAAATGATTGCGGCACGGCTGCAGCCTCTTTTGACGAGACTGGTGCTGCCGGATCAGTCGGGGTTCATTCTGGGACGGTCCACGGCACATAATTTGCGTAGGTTTTTTTGCTGTTGCTGGCTCAGTTTCTGTCGATGCTGTGGCGGTGTTCCTAGATGCTACTAAGGTGTTCGACTCATTGCTGTGGCAATATTTGTTTGCGCTCCTTGAAAGAGTGGGAATGAGCAGGCGTTTTGTGAACTGGATCTGTCTTCTATATTCACAGCCAGTGGCTCGCCTACGGGTGAACTGATGCGTGTCGGAGCCCTTTACGGTGGCGCGTGGAACTAGGCAGGGATGCCCCCTGTCACCATTGCTCTTTGCGATCGCGATGGAGCCACTGGTGGCCTTTTTGCGACAGCACCACAGTGTGCGGGGGCTGCCGTTTCGTCAGAGAGCGATTCTGATCTCCATGTATGCTGATGACGTGGCGCTGTATGTGCGTGATCCTGTGCGCAACCTAGACGTGTAATTTGATGAGATTGTCAGGTTTGGAGGCATCTCTGGAGTGGCGATAAATTGGGCTCAGTCTGTAGTGTTGCCTCTGTCATCTGGAACAGCAGTAAGTCGGTCCCGCTACCCTATTGTGTGGGCGGACGGGCCTGTTAAATATCTGGGCATCTGGTTGAGCTGTGATGTTGAGACCCTCTGGCTTGCCAACTATGGTAAGGCCATGGCCTGGCTGGATGACAGAATCACGGCATGGCGCTCATTGCCGTTGTCCCTGACTGGACGGATCGCGGTGGCTAAGATGCTTGTACTGCCAACATTTTTGTATCTGTTCATCAACCTCCCGCTGGTGCTTACGGCTAGATTTTTGCAGCGCCTTCGTTCCGCGCTAATCCGACTGGTATGGGCGGGGGGGTCAGCCTCGCATAGCCTGGAAAACACTAGTGCTGCCATTTGAGTTGGGTGGACTTGCGGCCCCTGATTTAGAGCTGTATTATCACTGTGCGCAGGCCCTGCTTGCATATTATTGGATCAAGCCGATCCGCTATTTGCCGCACCTGGATCCCGAAAGTGATGCGGTGTGGCCGGACGGACTTGAGCGAGTGTTGGGCAATTTGGACAGAACCCGCCCTCGAGGCATAGATACGGTGGCCTACACGGTCCGGGCTTGGTCAATTTTACTGAAGCGTTCTGGGACGAATGTGCCGTTTGCGCCGTCTATGCATGTGGCGGCTGCTGGGGATGAGGTGATGTTTCAGGACTCGCGGCTCCGGAGTTTCCTTCGGGCCTTCGATTTGATAACCCTCAATGATTGGTTTGTTGATGGCAGGTTGGTGTCCCCGAAAGAGATCCTGGGGGATAGACCTGCCACTGTGCTCCACAGTTTCTACGTATTGCGGATATGCGTGATGCGTGCTCGCTACCCCGGCCTGCCTGCGACCCTGACGTCTTGCCGCGTGTTGGAAGTGTTGTGGAGTGCGCGGTCGCCTAAGAGGCTTATCACAAAGCTTTATGGTAGTATACAGGAGCAGGGGAAGGGGACAGGGCTGTCTGTAAGGATGAAATGGGTGGAGGACGTGGGGGAGAATATTGCAGAGGATGTCTGGAGGGTGTGCTGTGCGCATATGAAGGAGTTGTCACCTAACTAAGGTTGCGCCTTATACATTTTAAGTTTTTGCACCGTCTATATTATACCCCTCAAAGTTTATGTGCTATGGGGCTGCAAGTGGACGATATCTGTGTAAGATGACGGGCCCCTGCTGCTGACTTTCTGTACTTGGCGTGGACCTGTCCGGAAGTGTATGCCTACTGGAGGAAGGTTTTCTGTGCACTTTCTGAGATGATTGGGCTGGAGATTCCTCCGTCTCCCTTGATGGCGCTGCTGGGAGGGGTGAATGGAGTGCAGACTACAGTGCAACGTCTGGTTGGCATGATGTTACTAACGGCTAAGTGCAGGGTGGCTCGGTCTCCTCAGATCTCTGATTGGCTGTGAGATGCCGCGTTCTGCCAGGAGCAATTAACAAATTACTGGGAGTTGACACCGGTTGGCTCTAGGCCACGGGACATTTGGGCGACTCTTCGATCCTACCTTGAATCTGCGTCTGTCTGAAGAGTCTGTTGCGGATGTGTATCTTGACATATTGAGTGCTGTTCCCGCTTCTATAGGCTGTGGTTGTATGGAACGGTTGCTGAGAGTGATGCTTGCTCCTCCCGGCTTTTTTGGGGGGTTTCTGTTTCTTCCTCTTTGCCACATGTGTTTGGTCCTGCCCTTGGACTCGATGACCTGTTGAGTACTTTCGGCAGGGGACTGCTGGTATACAGACATTTGGCATCGTTCTCGGTCTCCATCTGCTTGAAGTCCGAGAATTCTTGAGACTTGGGACATGGCTAACGCTTGGAGAGCCGAAGATACATTAAAAAAGTAACTGCTTGATTTATTACTGTAAGGGCCAAAGAGGTAACTTTCTATTTTTGTTGTATGTTGTTTATATAAATCTATAAATAAATATTATTACAAAAAAAAAACAACGATGTGCCTGTTGGCTAGAGAGGGGAGAGGTAGGAGGCAAGCGAAGAATTGAAGATATTGCTTTTTGAAGGAATGCAATCATGTTAGAGCCTTCAGAACCTTCTGGAATCCCAAAAAGGTGAAGATTATTTCTCCTATTTCTGTTTTCAGTAAGCCTTTTAAGTTGAGCTATGTCTTAGGAGATCTGAGGATTGACAGTGCTGCAATCTTCAAGGTCACTGACTCTCTGTTCCAGAGTACAAATTTGTTGTGCGTGTTGGGACCATTGCTCCTCAATACGTTGCAAAGAGGCATTAGTGTCCATCATAAAGGGCTTTAGTGCACGCAATTCCTCCATGACATAATCTAGAGTAAGATGTGTAGGTGATTTTGAGGGAGAATCAAGGTCTTTTTTTGGGCGCTTGACGGAGGAGGTGTTAGATGTTTTTTTTTTGCAATTGCGCCAGCAGCATGAGATAAAGAGGCGCTATCCTTTAAAAAGACTGCAGCACTAACCATTGTTAAAGCTGATGGTAGAGAAGATTTAGTTATATGTGTGCGCACCACTCGAAGAGGATCATTAGACTTGAAGAAAGATGATGACTGGCAATTCTGAGAATTATGTGGTCTCCCCATAAAAGCCAGCAGCAATTTGGTAATAGGAAGCCAGAAATGTGAGGTGTTGATGAAAATTATATTAGGACAAGAAGCTGCTGCCAGAAGTTTCCAACAACAGAACAAAATATAATAAAAATATATATAAATAGAAAATCCTAAATTATTCTCTCATAACAGGCATGACAGAATACCACAAGAGCAAAGTACTTTACTGCACATAGTCAAACAATTGGTGACTAGTTTTAAGGGAACCTTCTGAAAAGGAAAAAAATCCCCTCCATCAAAGGAAAGCATTTACCATGTTATGAAGAGCAATCTGAAAGAGCTCCTTGACAAGAGCTGCCAGTGAATATTGAAAGTTGAAAACCTCAGCTAAATGTGTTTGAAAAGAGAGGTCAAAAGTTCAGCTGCCTGTCAGAAGGTAATAAATATTCCATTGCAGAGGAAACTAGATTTGTAGAATCACATCCAGGCAAGCAGTTAAAAGTCAAATAGAAACATCTCTGTGAAAGTTTAGGTTTGTGCAGAGGCTTACCAGTGAAACAAAAGCAAATGAGGCAGATAAATAATTACCTCAGGCCCTCACATGAAGTCTCTGAAATGACTTCAAAACTCCATGTCTCTGTAAGATAAAGGCATATTTATGCTGAAGAAATTGATCATTTTGATGTGAAAACATCTCCTTCTTTCCAGGAAGTGCTGAAACCTCACGGAGCTCTAAAGAGCAGCGGCCATCTTGCGTGACCTCCAGCCACCCCCCTAAGTAAAAGTTTTGAATGAAAAATACCAGCTTATTTAATTTTACATTTGTCATTGTTTCAAAGACAAGGCCTTCGGTAATGCCTTGTCTGGTAAAGACACATATCTAGCAGCAGATTCCTTACCGACCCTCTGATCCTTCCCTTTCTGTGAATTGTCTTCTCATATAATGAGAGCCTTTAGGACCTCACTTTGGCACACTAGTCACTTCTCTGCTTGGCATTGTGTTTCTGGTGCGAAAAACAGACAATACCTGACATCAGTGTGCTGGGGTGGTGGCTATGTAGGAGCCGCACATGCCATTTGTGTTGCAGACAACACCACGTGAAGCCAAACTACACCCCTTACCGGCACACAAGAGAATTTCTCAAAATAATTCTGGATTCATTATTATGTCTGGGGATCATTCTAAGGTAAGGAATCTGCACCGCAATAGAGTTTCTACCAAGTAAGGCGTTACCAAAGGTAAGTAACTTGTTCATCAGTCCGAGATTTTGTAAATCAGACACCGATTCTTAACCAATGGATTTGTAAGCTTGAGTCTTGCACGTGTCACACTCTGTGTCCACATCTCTCAGCAGGATCAAGCTATAGATTTGTATTGTTGGGCCAAGTAGCCTTCATTTAGTGAAATACTTCACAAAATAAGGTTGTTACTTTATGTAATACATTCCATATAAATTTTCCTATCGCTTTTTGAACGCTGCAAAAGGAAACCTCTATTTCGATTGAATTTCATAATTCACTGTTCTTTTTTGTAAATATTTGTGTTTTTATTGGGACATGAATTACGGTGTGGTATTTTTGGGGGATTGATTTTATGAATTAACTCAATGTGTTGCTACAAAGATGAATTTGTTTAAATGGTTTGGCAGCCAAAATAAGTACACGTTTTGAATGAAAAATACCAGCTTATTTAATTTTAAATTCGGCATTGTTTCAAAGACAAGGCCAGACTTATCTACATTTTTTCCAAAGCACAATTCACACCTGTCATACTGACTACTACAGCTTGCAGATCTGATGCATCTGGAAATCAAAAAGTGCAGCTCTGCGTTCTGCTTGTGAAGAATGGTATTTAAATGTTTGCCTGAATTCCAACCACTGGGGACTTGTAATGTAAATGCGTTGCGGTTTCAACTCCAAAAACCTAACTTAACGTATCCCTCTGCACTTCATCATGTAAATATGTAGTTGACCTAGTCTAAGTGTAATAAACTATGTAGTTATGACAAATGACTCTGCTGAGCCCCTTGACAATAATGCCTGGAAATAGTTGGCCAGCTTCTGGACTTCTGTATTTACAGCGAGGCCTTGTTCTGTGAGCTTAGCTCGTTTGCTTTATTTCCAGCGTTATGTCTGGGGAACCTGTATCAATGTGCCTTCTTTTCTTAGTGACTCGAGGTCATAATCATTAATTGCTCTTAGCCACCAGCTACTATAATCACTTTCCTTAGTTTGTTAGGTTTAGCTTTATGAATGCTATTTTCTGCATTAATTTATGCAAATATTTTGTCTAGGTGCTCTGTGGATTTACCAGCTTTGTGGTTGTTCATACAGTTATAATGTACCTTCTAATGTTTTCTTCTGAAACACTGTCAGGAAAAAAAGATGATGTGTTCACAAATAACATTTGGTATAGGCGTTTGTTTTGAGAGCCTTTGTATGTTTAACGTCAGTGAAGTGCAGTGATCTTACTCTTTCCTCAGCTGTACGGGGAATCCTGCTTATTGTGTGCCTTTTAGTGCACGGGTTTCACAAATCCAGTCATGCTGGTTTTGTCAACCACTGCTTTTCATATGTTACCTTATAAACCAGAGGAAGGGATCGGGGAGAAGCACAGAGGCAGACTGGTCAAGAGCTTGAGAGAGACTGCACAATGCCAGGAATTGCAGAAGAAGTAACAAAGTATGCCATTTGACCCACACTGACATCAGCAGTTTGTCTCGTCCCACAGTTAGCCCATCAGCAGCCTCCTGACTGCTGAGGAGAAGCTAAGGATGAAAAACCTGAGGGATTTAAAAATACTTGTTTGCTTCAGATTCCCACTGCACTCCATGAACTCTGATAGCAGGTCTAGCAAGGGCAATATGAAGACAACCACACAGCAAGCCAGGACTAGCTGCTGCTTCCCATGCCAAGCCTTCATTGATGTCCATGTATTCGAGGGAGGAGGGAGAGAACCAGAGGGGAGATCATACTGTAAGGGCGTGAGGAGAGGAAGTCTAATGGAATGGGGGAAAGGAAACATAATTGAGAGACGAGTAATAGCGAAGAAAAGCGCAGCTGTGCAGGTGTTATGAAGTGTAAATAATAACAGATGCACGTGTTTTTTTTTATTTTATTTTTTTATCTCAGACATTCTTACAGAACACTGATGCAAGTAATTAACTTTTACTGCAGTGTTCCCTGAGCATAATTATGCTGGGAAACATGATTCCAATTAGTTTATTTTTCTGATTTTGGGTTTAGATGGTCATATGCCATAGTTGGAACTTGTCCTTTATATATATTGTGATATGGTTTATGTTGACTGATTTATCTAGGCTATATTTATTTTCATTAATATTCAAATTAGTGGGTTTTTCCTTTGACGCAAAAATGTTGTCTACAAATTTAGAATGTAAACTAAATTCAACGTATACACGAAGCAGAAAATACTACTGGTGTACAAACGGACGTTTTTCCTGCAGCAGAAAAAATTATCTTTGCGCGTCTGTCATTTCTCCCTATCTTTTTAATACATTGAGCCCCTAGCAAAGCTTATTTGTTCCCAAGGTTTATGTTTCTACATGTATGCCGACAACACAGAGATAGACATATCTATAGGGTACTTTCGGCCACTAAGACTTCCAAATGAGCAGGAGTTCCTTCTGGGAGTTGAAATTCAGCGAGTGGCTTCAGCATCACTCTGCCAAATGTATTTATTTATTGTGGTTCTTGTATAGTGCAATTTTTGCATTGCTTAATAATGCCAGTGCATTTCATAGCGCAGATGTGATACGGTTTAGCACAACGAACAACAACGTTTGCTGTGCTGGGTCATCAAAAAGAGAGAGAGAGACATACAATGCAATAGCTACTATAGAATATGGCACTGTTTTCCTCTCCCGCAGCTCTGATGCTGCTATGTGCCTACGCACATTATTGCACCATTGTGCGAGGGTATGTGTGTTCTGTCAAGTATATGTTTTATGTTGACATGGAACCCTTCCAGTAAACAACCCACTCAGTAGGTGTGCAATGCAACACATGTGCAAAGTTGGAAAAATGTGAAGACGTTTAAGTTTCTCCACTATTACATCTGCCTCAAGGTGCTGTTTTTTTTTTTTTTTTTTTTTTACTGCAAATAGCTGTCTGCAAACGTTATTAGTTAGAGATTTGTGTCAAAACCCAAGGGTGGTTGCATGGGGAGGCCCATGTACCATCCATGGCACAGTTCTTTGATGCAAAATTACAAATATTTTGTGTTACTATAGGCAAACTTTCCATTGCAAATCATGATTTACATAGGATAACCCAGCACATAGTATTGGTAAATATGGGTACTCATATTTAGAATACCTTTATCTTGCACACATTTACAAAACAGATTTTACCCACAGAGAATATAATGGGTGGTGTGACACAATTTTGGTTGCAATAATTGGTGTTGAACACAACAGGACAAAATAGAAAAGATGACACACAAATCCAGCAAACTCTTGCTTGATCTCTACTGGCATACGTCTGTGGAGGCCTTGTCATTCTTCCATAAATGTCATTAAACACCTAGGGTTTAAATTTTAAAGCAAGCTTATCCTGACCCATCAGATTTATCCAATCATATTTCGGCTTGTTCCATCCTCATCGCCTCCAAAATCTTGACTTTTCATACTAACAAGAGACATCTGGTTGTTTCGATTCACATCTCAATTATGTTGATTCCCTGTATCAAGGCAATCCTACATTTCTTCAATGTCTACAGGTCATTCAAAACCAAAGCTGCTAAGCTGATCTCGGGTGTTTCCAAATGAATTTTTGCAGATCCACTTTTATGCCAGTTACCTTGACTTTCTACATGCCATAAACTCACTGAAGGTCTTCTGCGCCACTCATAAATCAACATATGCCAAGGCTCTCTTTTTCTTCTGCTGTGTAAAACCATGTGGGTCAAGGTCACCTAATCTTCCGATACTAAAGTCTCCAAATTCAAATATTAAGAGTTGTTGAAGCTGAAGGTTCTTATTTTTTGGCTTGATCACTATGGAACTCTAAGCTTGCCACAGCAAATGATCTATATAATGTAGAAAACTATGAAAGACCTGGGTTTTTTTTCTTTCTCACTTTTTTTTACCTAGTCCAGGTTCTTAGCTTAGGGCTTCTAAGCACTCAGAGACCCTTACTGGCGTACAAATCCTTAACAAGCAAGTTTTAACATAACATAATACAACATAAATGCTCAAATATTATTGGTTAATTTCACAAGTATTCTTCAAAACTGAACTATCACTAAGACCTACGTTTTAGCCAGTATAGCTCGCTAGCATAATTGCTCATTATCAGGGGTGTTCATTGAGTGTCCTATCATCTGCAAGCATCCGCAATGCCCCTTAATATTATAAATACTTGAATTATTGTAATCAGCCCTGTGTTTCAGTTTTAATTGAGCCTGCTGCTCAATGAGCTTTCATTGACTGACTAGTACTGGCTATGTTGCTGTGGTGGAGGGCCGTATATAATGGAAATAAGTTTTGCCTGTAGCCTTGTGATAGATGGCTCCTCTCCACTACCATGACTTGATTTAAAGTGTACATGTACGTGTGGCTAATCACCTGATCTGGATAGCTAAACTTACACATTAGTCATGATCTATTTGATGCGAGCCTCAGACAGTAGGAGCCTTGAACAGTGAGAGGTTCGGACAGTAGGAGCCTGGGACAGCAGCGTTGGTACCAGGACGAGCCCCGCAGGCTGCGATCACCAGATCCTACGGCTCGAAAGGCAGCTCAGCGGGTTAATGAGTGGTTACTGAAATACAGAAAAGTGAAAAGGGACATTAAATGTTTGTAAAGAAGTCCTCTGTGGCAATAGTTCAAACGCTGCACAGGGTGTGATGCGCTGATTGTACTCTCAATTGGAGCACATTTTAGAGCATCAGCAGTGGCTGCCTGTCCTTTAAGGCAGAGGGGCCACGCCCCTCCCCCCCCCACCTTTTGCCCCTAATGAAGAGAGTCTGTCAGGCTGAACAAAGGCCAGCCTGACACACACTTCGTTTTCAGCTCAGACAGCCAGGAGTGATCCATGCGTGATTTGTGCTGACTCCTGGCTGCCTGAGCTGAACTTTGCTGGCCTGAGGTCACAGCTCCTATGGATGTGACCTCCTCGGTCCAGCAAAGGTGCCTTGAGGCCCTCCCCTGGGTGACGAGAAAAGCGTCACCCATTGACACTCGCCCTGGGCGCTTCAGGTTTAAGCCCTGAAGCGCCCAGGGCGAGTGTCAATCAGTGACACTTCATCACAGAGTAGGGTGGGATCAGCAGTCTCACTGACCCCATCCCACTCTGTGACAAGGCGGGGACTGCTGCCTTCCCTCATTGGCTGACCTCAGCATTCCCAACCCTCCAGGGACCTGGAGGCTGAAGGTAAGTGTGTGTGTGTGTGTGTTTGCATGATGTTTTAAATTGAATGTTTGTTGCATGCGTGCATGTTTGAATGGTATGAATGTTGTTAATGGATGTGCGTGTGTGTGTGAAAGAATGAGTGTGTGATGTTTTAAACTGAATGTTTGGTGCGTGCATGTTTGAATGGTATGAGTGTTGTTAATGGATGTGAGTGCATGCATGTCTGTGTGTGAAAGAATGTGTGTGTGTGTGCCCGCCCGCCTCCTCCCTCCTAAAGCTGCCGGCCGCCACTGAGCATCAGAGCAGTGGTACGTGGAGTACTTCGGTATGCCGAGTTGAGCAGACCCAAACAGCTTGGTGGAGCACGAGCAGCGTCAAAGTCTGGAGGACAGCTGTGAAAGTGAGGTCGGGGGAAAACTGACTCTCGGCCGAAGCAAGGGAACACGTCATGACTCAGCTGGCCACAGTAAGATCTTTGCATTGAGGAGAAGAGGGGGCAAATCCCACCCGGCACTGGGAGTCTAGGTAATGGTGGAGGAGGGGTCAGAAAGGCCGGGGAAAAATCCTAAGAAAAATCTTAAGACCCCTTGTTACATGTGACATGTGATGTATAAAGCCTGATATGTGAAGGGCTTTAAAGGGAGCAAACGCAGGTATGAGTGTTACAAGGAGGGACTGGCAACTAGGAAGACACTAAGCAAACAAGGCCTTCAGCACTCCCAGCCCTCCCATCCCGCCCCACCAGAAAAGCAAAGTCTTATTAAGGATGCAAGTTAGCAAAGTTACAAAAGGCAAACAGGCAAATGAACTTTAAAATTAACTGACTGCACTCAGCAGGCTGGCCTCATCACTGGGGGGGGGGGGGGGGGGGCCTTTAACTCCGTGGGTCGTTAATGTGAAAAGTACACGCAGAGAACTTTCTCCACGGGGAGCCTGACTCTCGGGGATGCCTACACACCCCAGGCAGCACCGCAGCCAGGAGGCTCACCCCTCTACATAACACCATTGATGCCCAGAGACGCTTTAAAGAAGCGCAACTTACTGCTGCACAGGCCTGTCTCCAACAGGAAGAGCCCGGTCTGGGCCCCATCTCTTTATTTTCCCTTAGTAAATTTTGTATAGAGGTATTGGGGCCCTCGGGCCTTGGGGTAATTATAATGGAAAAGCGCAATCTCCAGGATAGTAAGAGTATCCCTGAAGCCCCGAAAAGGAACTTCAATCAACTCTTTTTTTTTCCTCAGGCCATGGGAGTGAATGCAAAAGAAATTGACTTGGCTGAGAGGAGACTATCAATGGATCTATGGGGGGGGAAGTGGTGGTTCGCATGTGGGCCCTTCTCCTTTTACCAAATTCTCTTCTCCATCCCCCGATAATTTGACTCTGGGACTTCATGATACTCATCTAAGGGGTTATAGTAGTTGGGGAGGATCATTTGGATGATTCTCTAACACAGGTCCCCCAGACAATCAAAGCAAGTACCCTGGCAGCAAAAAGGAAGTGTCAGACTAAGCAACCAGCGACAATAAGCTCCATGGGTAGCAAGATGGGGACCCTTGGTGGCAACCAGGGACAGGCATCACCCCCTCAGGAGTGGGACCCTATCCTAGATAAATTTAAGCACATAGTTGATCAGTGATTGGCTCCTGTATTAGAAAGGTTAGTTAAATTAGAGATGTTGATTCTTACCCTGAATAGACCAGGTCCTGTAGTGACCGCTCATGGGACCTCTGCTTTGGAGGGGAGAAGGTGTGAGGAAACTCGCTTGCGGGGGAGGCCACAAGTGAGCCTGAGCTTAGGGTGGGTGGGTGGGGGGGGGTCATTCTACCCTTGGAGTCTTGTCTAATGCTTTGCCCAATTCCCCCAACCTCATGCCTCTGAGTCATTGATAGGCAATGTCAGGTGTTCCCTGTCTTGGGATGTTAGGAGGTAAATGGTAAGCCAGGATCAATCTACAGAGGGAGTGTTAGACTTTTCATCCTTGGCGTAGTCTCCCTTAACTTTTTGCCTTTGTTCCCCAGGTTGTTGATGTGTGCTGGACTCTGATTTTGCTGTTTTTGTTACTCTGGGCATTTTACCACTGCTAACCAGTGCTAAAGTGTAAGTGCTTCTTTACAAAATGTGTATGTAATTGGCTTATCCATGATTGGCATATTTGATTTATTAGTATGTCCCTAGTACAGTACAACTAGAGGTGCCCAGGGCCTGTAAATCAAATGCTACTAGTGGGCCTGCTGCACTGGTTGTACCACCCACATAAGTAGCTCTGTAATCATGTCTCAAACATGCCACTGCAGTGTCTGTTTGTGCAGTTTTAACTGTAAATTCGACTTGGCAAGTGTAACCACTTGCCAGGCCTAAACCTTCCCTTTTCTTACATGCCACACACCCCTAAGGTAGGCCCTAGGTAACCCCAAGGGAAGGGTGCCGTGTATAGTTAAGCTAAGACATATAGTAATGTGTTTTAGATGTCCTAACAGTGAAATATTGCTAAATTCGTTTTTCAAGACCTGTCCCCCTCATAGGTTAACATGAGGGTTACCTTTAAATCTGATTAAAGTGTAGATTTCCTTTGGGAGCGGATGTATATGTGGAATTTGGTGTCTCTGAGCTCACAATTTAAAAATACACCTTTTAGTAAAGTTGATTTTAAGATTGGGTGTTTGAAAATGCCACTTTTAGAAAGTGAGCATTTTCTTGCTTATACCATTTCTGTGACTCTGCCTGTTTGTGGATTCCCCATCTGGGTCAGTTTGACAGTTGGGCTGGTTGCACCTCACACTAGACACTGGCACAAAGGGAGCTGGGGTGTAGCATGCATATCCTGATGAGCCATCTGTGCTAGGAGGGAGGGGAGGAGTGGTCACTCATACCTGAAAGGGCTGTGCCTGTCCTCACACAATGCAGTTCCTAACCCGCTGGTGAGTGTCTGGAGCCCAGCCTGGGCAAGGCAGGATTTCACATTCAAAAGATACATTACTTTGAAGTAGGCCTCCTTCAAAGAAGAAATTGGATATAAGAAGGGCACCCAAAACCACAGACTTTAGAACACTTCTGGAAACAAGAGGAACCTCTGCCTGGAGAAGAGCTGAAGAGCTGAGGAAGAAGAGCTGCCCTGCCTGTGACTGTGCTTTGTGGAGCTATCCTGTAGTTGCTGCTTCTGCCAGAGTAAGAGGGCAAAGACTGGACTTTGTGTGCCCTCCATCTTGAGAAGAAATATCAAAGGGCTTGATTTTAGAGCTTGCCTCCTGTTGTTTGGGGCCTCAGGGACAGCAAAAACATCTCTCTTCCAGCACCTGGAGTCTCTGGAGAGACTTCTGCCCTGACAAGTGGCGCACTATCCAGTTCCTGGGCCCTTGAAAGGAAAAACTGGTGAAAATTCAAGGAAATTGACTTCAGACGACACTGCTGAATCCGTGATCTTCGCTGGCCTCGACGACCTTCGCAGGCCTGACACCGCTGCAGCCCCGCTGAAGTCCGCGACTCCGTGGAAGTCACTGCACCACGCCGTGACCAACACAGCTCAAAGTGCGCGGATTCAACATTTCGTACAGATGCTGCGATCCCCGACTTCGCGCATCGGCTTGTTTCCGTTCGTCACCAAGGTACTGTAACTGGGGGTCTGCGGGACTCCGTGGCTGGCGCCGTTGGTGTCGGATTGTTGGGAACGACTCCGTCACGACGCCATGTTCACACCTCATCGAAGCATTTTGTGTTTCCAAGTGCTATTTTTTCATGTAATCTTTAGAAATTCATAACTTGACTTGTGTATGTCGGATATTTGTTGTTTTGGTCTTGTTTTGTTTAGATAAATATTCTCTTTTTCTAAATCTGTGTTGTCATTTTGTAGTGTTTTCATTAAGTTACTGTGTGTGTTGGTACAGATACTTTACACCTAGCACTCTGAAATTAAGCCTACTGTTCTGCCAATCTACCAAGAGGGTAAGCAGGGGTTAGATGAGGGTGGTTCTCTTTTACCCTGACTAGAGTGAGGGTGCTTGCTTGAACAGGGGGTAACCTGACTGTCAACAAAAGACCCCATTTCTAACATTGGGGATCAGCGGTTGGGATGTGGACTTGTATTTGTACTTGACATACAGTGTACCCTACTGTTTTGAGTGCAGACCACTACGTGACCACATACTACTTGTTTGGTGATCTATGATTTTTCTCTTTTTGCTTGGATTTTTCCCTACATCCATTTTTGTGGTAATCAGTGATTGACTTCTGAACTTCATTTTGGAACTTTTCTGCTTTTTGGAACTTTGCACTTTTGTTGACTTTTCATCATGTCCCAATCTGGAGATGCATCAGTTGGAGCTGTTTTTGACCTGGTGAAATTGGATAGCTATACCAAGGCTCAGTTAAAGCAGTTCTGTAAAAGTTTTGACTGTCCCATTAAGAGCTCATCCAAGAAGGAGGAGCTGCAAAAGGTGCTGAGGGCCTGGGTGACAGCCAAGAACACTTAAGGGCACACAGAGGAAGAGGCGAATGAGGAGGAGGAAGGGCAGTCCATACACAATGGTATTGTGGGTGGGCCTGTTATGTCCAGGGAGAGGGTCTCTAGGGCAGGTAACAGTGTCTCATCTAAGGGTCTGAACCCTGAGGAATTGCAGGACAGACAGGCAGAGAGGGAGCACCAGAGGGAGTTTGAAAAAATGAGGATGGCCATTGAAGAGAAAAAGTTGCTGTTGGCTCATGAGCTCAGCTTGAGGGAGCTGGATCAGAGGAGCCGGTCTAGTAGGGATGGTGGCAGCCACATCACAATGCAGCCTGAAAGACGGGTGTACATTCCTAAAGATCTTGTGAAGGATTATAAATGGGATGACAACATATACTTATGGTTTAAGGGTTATGAGTCTGCTCTGCATATGAATCTGGTTCCCGAAGCTCATTGGGGGGGCGTGTCTGTGGAAGCACTTTGAGGCAGAGGGGAGGGATACACTGACAGTCTTAAGGGATGCTCAGAATCTCACCTACTCTAGCATGAAGAATGCCTTGCTTACAAGGTATGGTCTTACCCCTGAGCAGTACAAGGATACATTTAGATCCTACAAGAAGAAGGAATCCCAAACATGGTTGGAATGTGTTGATTCTTATTGCAGGTCACTGGATGGTTGGGTGAAGGGCAGTAAGGTAAATACGTATGAGGGGCTTTACAATCTGATTGCTTGGGAGCACTAGTACAGTTTGTTTTCCAGAGCTGCGCCAGCACCTGATTGACAGCAGGCTGACTGAACCCAGGAAACTTGCACATGGAGCGGACCGCTGGGAGAGCACCAGGGTCCAAAAGTGGTATTGGGGAGACCACGCCAAGGGTGGGCAGGGTCCCTCTCAGAAGAAAGGGTGGGGGTTAAGGGTAAACAGGGGGAGTTCTCTAAAGAGCCCCAAACTGATTCCAACGGTAAGGATGCCCAACCATCCAGTGAAAAGAAGCCATGGTTCTCCAAAGGGAAGCCAGGGGCAGGTGGTCTCCCAGGTAAGTGCTATGTATGTGAACAGGTGGGTCATGTGAGGGGGGACCCCAAATGCCCCAAAAGTGCACCAGCACCCATTGGTGCGTAGTCCCAAGGTTTGGCCAGTGTAGCGCTTGGGGAGGAGTTGGTTTCAGGTGGGTGGGAACCAGCTCAGATGACCCTTGTCTCACAAGGGGACAGTGAGATGGTCCAGAAAACCCTTGTGCCTGAAAACACTAAGAAATACAGGCAGTGGGTGACCATTAATGGACAGAGGTTGGAGGCTCTGAGAGACACAGGAGCTAGTGTGACTACAGTGAGGAGTCAGCTGGTGTCTGAACAGCAGATTGATCCCTGGGTACTTCACCAAGCAGTTGCAGTGGACAACTCGGAGCACCTGTGCAGAGTGGCGCAGGTTCCCTTTGAATGGGGGAGAGGGGGTCTCAGGTTCTTTGAAGGTAGCTGTGAGTCCAACCATGCCTGTTGATTGTTTGCTAGGCAATGACCTGGAGGATTCCCCTTGGAAGGAGGTGGAACACAGGTCTCACTTGGAGATGTTGGGTCTGCCTGGGTGGGTATGGGTATCAACCCGGTCAATGGCAGCCCGTCAGGGTAATCAAGAGCCCCTGGAGCCTGAAACAGTGGCCCAGGGGACCGCCAAGCAGAGGAAGGGCAGGGGGTGCAGGAAACCGGCCGCAGAAGTTCCCACGATCCTGGAGGAGGCGGAGCCTGAGGGTGATGCCCCGGAGCCTATAGGGGAACAGGTGGTGGAACTGGGGGAGGTCCCTGAGCTGTCGTAGTGGCAGCAGGAAGGGGGCCCCCCAGGGAAGCATTCTGTTCAGCACAGAAGACATGCCCTACTTTGGAGGGTTTGCGGCAGCAGGCTGCAGACCAGGCGGCTGGCAAGGAGCCAGGATCATACCTGATCTATTGGGAGGATGACCTCCTGTATAGTGAGCCTAAGGTTCCTGAGCCTGGGTCATCCCATGTGCTGGTGGTACCCCAGTGCTTCAGGGCCCTCCTACTTGGGTTGACTCATGATGTGCCTTTAGCTGGACATTTGGGGCAGGACAAGAACTTTGAAAAGCTTGTCACCCACTTTTACTGGCCCCTAATGGGCAGGCACTCAGTTGCACATTGCAGGTCTTGTCAGACTTGTCAGGCAAGTGGCAAGAGTGGGAGGAAATGTAAGGCTCCCCTGCAGCCTTTGCCTGTTGTCAGTACTCCCTTTGAGAGGGTAGGCATTGACACTGTGGGGCCTCTGGATCCCAAGAAAGCCATGGGCAACAGGTTTATCCTGATCTTGGGTGGACCATGCCACCCGGTACCCAGAAGGCATTCTTTTGAGCTCAAGCACTTCCCCTGTGGTGGGTCGTGCTTTGATGGGGGTTTTTACCCGCATTGGGTTCCCCAAGGAAGTGGTATCTGATAGGGGTACCAACTTCATATCCACGTATATGAAGTGTCTGTGGAAGGAGTGTGAGGTAACCTAAAAGTTCACCACCCATTACCATCCCCAAAGTAATGGTCTGGTTGAGAGATTCAACCGCACCTTAAAAGGCATGATCATGGGCCTGTCAGAGCCCTTGAAGCGGAAGTGGGACGTCCTATTGCCATGCCTTCTCTTTGCCTACAGGGAGGTGCCTCAAAAGGGACTTGGGTTTAGTCCCTTTGAGCTGATTTACAGCCACCCTGTGAGGGGACCTTTGAGTCTGGTTAAGGAAGCTTTGGAGAAAGCTCCTAGTAAGCCTCTCAGGATGTATTCAGTTAAATGCTTGCTTTGAGAAACCAGACTGCCCGCTCCAGGAGTCTCGTTCAGGAGAACCTGGAAGCAAGCCAGGAGGACATGAAACACTGGTATGACCAGAATGCCACTCTGGTCGAGTTTCAACCTGGACAAAAAGTGTGGGTAATGGAACCAGTGGAACCTAGGGTGCTCCAGGATAAATGGACTGGGCCATTTGAGGTGGTGGAGAACAAGAGTGAAGTCACCTACCTGGTGGACTTGCAGTCTCCAAGGAACCCTTTAAGGGTCCTGCATGTCAACCGCCTCAAGCCACACTTTGAGCGGACTGAGCTGTCAGTGCTCCTTGCAACAGATGATGGGGTA
This sequence comes from Pleurodeles waltl, assembly GCF_031143425.1. Lineage (NCBI taxonomy): Eukaryota > Metazoa > Chordata > Amphibia > Caudata > Salamandridae > Pleurodeles > Pleurodeles waltl. The sequence goes on from NC_090451.1 coordinate 369,210,240, forward strand.
GAGGAGGAGAGCGAGCCTCTTCCTGACCTCTTGTCTGGAGGAAAAAAAGATGGGTTCAGTGGAGGAAGTGATCCTCTCCCCCTCCATGACTGAGGAGCAGCAAGGTGACTGTCGCCACGTATTGGGACAGGTTTCCTCACAGTTTTCCCTGATCCCAGGAGTCACACACTTGTGCACACATGATGTGGACACTGGGGACAGCACACCCATTAAACAGAAGGTTTACAGGGTGACTGACCGGGTCAGGGCATGCATTAAGGATGAGGTATCCAAAATGCTTGCCCTAGTGGTTATTGAGAACTCCAGTGGTCCTTGGGCCAGCCTAGTAGTATTGGGCCCAAAGGCTGCTGCACCTGGTGCCACTCCAGAACTCTGGTTCTGTGTGGACCACCTGGGACTCAATGCGGTCAGCAAGACCGACGCACACCCCATCCCCTGAGCTGATGAGCTCATTGACCAGTTGGGAGCTGTCCAGTACCTCAGTACGTTTGATTTAACATCTGGGTACTGGCAGATTGTCTTAACTGAGGGGGCCAAGGAGAGATCAGCATTCTCTACCCCAGATGGACACTTTCAATTTAAAGTGATGCCATTTGGGATGAAGTATGCCCCTGCCACCTTTCAGAGGTTGGTCAACCAGGTGTTGGCTGGGCTGGATGAGTTCAGTGCCGCCTACCTGGATGACATTGCTGTGTTTAGTTCCACATGGGAGGAACACCTGCAACACCTCTGGAGAGTGTTAGAGGCCCTGCAAAAGGCAGGACTCACTATTAAGGCAAGCAAGTGCCAAATAGGCCAGGGTTCCGTGATGTACTTGGGACACCAGGTAGGGAGTGGCCAGGTGGCACCCCTACAGCCAAAAATGGATACGATTCTGACTTGGGAGCCTCCCAAGACTCAGACTGAGGTGATGGCCTTTTTAGGCCTCACTGGGTATTACAGGAGGTTTGTCAAGGGGTATGGCACCATTGTGACCCCCTTGACTGTGTTGACCCTAAGAAACAGCATCATTGCCATACTAGTGTCAAACCTGCCTTATGTCCCCTATTTGTGTTCATGTCACCTGCTCTCGTTTTGGAGGGGGATTTCAATTTGCTCACCCTAAAGGCAAAAACAAAATGCAAAGGTGGTTCAGAACAATGCCAAAATGGGTGCAGGCATTAGAAATCAATGGGAAGCATTGTATCCCGGCATTCACTCTACAAACGCTTTCATCCCCTCATGGCTGTCCTAACGCAGTGAGAATTTGTGGGGTCCTTGCCTGTCCCTAGTTTCGTGAAATGTGTCACTGAGGGAAGGTGGCCTTGCGCCCATGATTTTATCATCTTGGCCTCGATGGCCCTTTCACAAACTTTTCAACTGCGCGCTGGTTAGCCTGTTGTCTTTGAAGGAAAATAGCTCGGTCAATAGTTCTGTCCAGTCAGCTGCCAGATCTCCTCCGGAAATAGTGTCCTTTCCTGCCTGCTTCCAGGCCAGCACTCAGAACCTGCCCATCTGGAAGTGAAAGAGCATTTGCATGAGAGTTGCGTACCCCGTGAATGTGCCTTGCCCCGGTCTCCAGGTTGACCTGAAACTGTAACCTGTCTATTCCCCGCAACCGCCTCAATACCTGGGCACACCTGACAGCCCAATGTTAATTGCATGGACCACCCCTCTCTTATCATATCAAAGTGTTATCTTGATATTCTTCAGGCTTTCCCTCCAAATTGTCGGGACCCCCACTATGGGAAAGAGCACAAGGAATGTTATGATATTGGTGCGTCACGCTTCTGCCCATTCCATCAGCCACTGCTTGGCACCATTATTTACCCAGGATCACCCCAAAAACAAGGCTGCCGGCTGCACTTGTGAACAGGCCTTCCATAAAGATCAGTGAACCATTAAAGCTTCCAAAGCAGGACATCCATATCCTGCTTAACTCTTGCCTCTAACCTAAAACGATGGTGCTTCTTTTTGAGGCCTGCAATGAGTTGGCTGAGGCACCTGGTGTACACTTGCCCTGACAGTATCACCCTATTGTGAAATTCAGCTTCCTCTCAACTCCTCAATTTTTCTCAAAGTTGCTTTTCTTTCCTTATCAAGGCCCCAATGTCCCTCCTGAATGCCACTGCCTTGTCCCAGGGTATCTGGGCGTTGTCTGCTACTGGGTCTAACTCTATTCCCAGGAACATCAATTTTGTGGTCTGGCCCACTATTTTACCAGCTTCTAACAGAACCCCTTAAGTCACCGCCAAGTAACGCAAGAACACTTCTATTGAAAACTGCTGCACCTGCCTGACCCAGGCCTCCCTACAAAGGGGAAATCATCCAGGTAGCGTAGTCTGCTCCCAGCGGGGTGCTGCTTTTGTAACTCCCACTCCAAAAATGAACTGAAATTCTCAAAGCAGGCACACAATATTAAGCAACACATTGCCATGGTTTTAGCAAAATATGTTTGTCCCTCAAACTGAAAGCCTAGCAGGTGGTAGCTGCCTGGTTGTACCAGGAGTAGTCTGAAGGTATGTCTACCTTTGCCATCTTGGCCCCACTGCTCTCACTAAGTTTATAGCTTTGTTGCTGCATATCCCCCTGTGCACCTATCTGGTTTGATCCCATTATTCACTAACAACCTTGGGAAGGACAAGTATTGCTGGAGTTCCTTCTTGGGTGCCACGCCCATTGGGGATCTTACCTAGTCTTGCTCCAACTGGTGCTGGAGGGAGCCTTCCACCCGCTCCAGCCTCAACTCTCTCAATCTTCTTGCTTACCACTGCTGGGTGCTCATTGACTGATTTCAGGTTCTTAACTACACCTGTGCAGATCTCCCCCTCAAAGGGTATTCTAAAATCGTGTTCAAACCCATCTATTAGCTGTTTTGCATCTTACTTGTATTAGCTATTGATTAATTCCCTGAGCATGAGCCTAATTATGGGAGACCTTGCTAGATGGTATTTGACCCATTTACCTGCTGCCCGCTGGTGGGCTCACTGTTGCTACTTATTAGTTTCCTTCTTGTTACTGTGGCTTTTTTCCTGCTGCACCTACGAGCCTGAATTTGCATGCCGAACCCAGTTGCATTCATTCTTTTCGTGCTTCCAGCATATTGCTATGTTGACAGAAGTGAGACCGATTGGCTTTACCAATGCTTGCTACATTTATCTTTTTGCTTAAACTTAGTTTAGATTTGAGATTTCTTATGTTTACTGTGGTGTTCCGTTGGTTTGCTAGCTGGATCTTCTTTCAGAGTTTCTGTATCATTCAGGCCCATTAACTCAATGTGAGACAAAGATCCACACACTGAAACTGTTTTTTCTCTCTTGAGGTGACTACTGCACATCCTCATCTGAGCCAGGTTCTCACAATTCTATTCTGATTTAGTTTTTGAATGTTTGCAATTCATCCTGGAAAACCACTAGTGACTGGTACCTTATGGCAGCTCTCACGTAGATATGCAAGTTATTTCGATGGTAATGGCATAGAGCAATTGCCATCCACATATGTAGTTTTTTTAATTAAATAAGGGATTTACGCCCGTGCCGAGTGCTGCCCTCAGTACCTGGCTGCCTGCGTCCTTGCTGAGACAGGAGTCCGGTAGCCAGGCACTCTCGAAAGGACACATGCTCCAGTAAACAAGTGCTAAACAGCATTTTTTTTTAAATCACTGAGCAAGCTAAGAGCTGAGCTAACACCAGCCCTCGCCTACAATTTTCAGGGTCTTGAGAGACCTCCCATTTATGACGCACAGTAGCATTATATGTGCTAGCAGTCCTGGGCGACTAGGGCATAAGCCCTGTATCCCTGGGACTGCCTGTCAGCCACTTCAGAGGCCGCAAGCAACACCCTTTTCCCAACTCACCTGTGACTAGCTGGGAAAGGGTGTTGCTTGCGGCCTCTGGAGTAATTGAGGCCATGTGACTTAGCTCTGTGACCTCTAGCTGAGCGTTTGTAAGAAAATACCAGAGCCTGCAAAATAATTAGCTGCCAAAAGGCATCTGCAGTAACAAGGTGGGGACCTCTGCACCGTTTGACTAACACTTTGTGTTAAAAGGAAACCTGCTGCTTTTTACCGAAAGGGAATTTGCATCAGCTTTGGGCCCAACTTGCTGTATGAAAAACGCCTCCTGCCACTCACTGAAAGTACAGCTGAATCGTGGCAAGACATGGTATGTATATTTAGAATAGTTAGGCTGTTCCTGTTTCATGAGTGGGGGGCAATTCAATGCTGCAATATAAAATATGCACATAATGTACTCTATATGCCCTTTGAATTCGAAGGCTGGGGCCCAACATTTTCTTTCAATCCCTATACAGCGTGACTTTGCATTAACACCAGAGAAGGCATGGCGTTATTGCCACAGCTGCTGACTTTTTAACTGGGGGACAGGGATGAAAGTCCTGCCGCTAGCTCAACACATCCTGTGATTCTGGGCAAATCATTTAACCACCTAAAAATGGATGTGACCTTAAGTAATGTGAATGATGCCCACATAAAGTGCTCTAATACCTTTGGGTCGAATTCGCAAAGGATGAAACAGCAAAAAAAAAAACAAGAAAAAAAAAGGAGTTGTGCATTTCGGCCAATGAGTAATGGTGGAAGGAAACACTCCTCACAGTTCTTAATGGAGACAGTACCTGTGGAGCTTTGGTGCAATGAAAAGGTTGCTGGTGGGTGTCAGAAGAGGAGTGCAGCCTCCTTGTGGGGTGTGAGAGCGGTTCGCAGAAAAAAAAAAACCTTTAATTGTATATATAAGTTAAGTTTTGTGAATCACCATGCATGCTTGTCAGCACTGGAAGTGCTTTTGTTGTGTACAGAGAGCAAACCAGCCTGGTTCAGTGAGAGGGAATGGAAGCAATTCAGTGTCTGGTGAGATTGAAGATATATTTTTAGGGGCGAGCGCCAAGCACTCCGTCCCCTGCTGTAATCTCTCTTTGGGCTTCTAACCACGCCCGAGTCACGTCAGTCCCTTACATTGGTTAGTGGGCTTGCCATTTAAAATCTGCTTGCTTTCATTAGTGTAAGGCATGCATACGTAATGCCTTTTCTGGTGTTCAGCCTTCCTCGAGCGCACTGACCAACTACTGGAAACATACGAAGCTCCATGTTTTCCGTATGGTTTCTGGGCTACTTTTTCTTTTTATTTCGCAGCGCGATCGTGCTGTGTTTTACTCTGCGCGATCGCACCCCCTTTTTTTTCCCCCTCCATTTAATGTGGCAAGAAAAGTCTGGTTAGGAGTTTACAACGCTAATAGCTCCAATTCGATGAAATGCGAGACCCGTTGCATTGCAAATGCTTGTTTTTTTTTGTTGGGAAACCATAAACTGTGACCTGGAATGTACGTGTCTTGGTGACTGGTGCCTGCTGGAGTGTGAAGAATGAAATTAAACCTGATGATTAATGCCACTGCCACATAGTTGTTAAGGAGGGAAAGCAGGCCTTGGATTTTAGACTGACATTCACATTTTTTGTGTGTGTGTGTGTGTGGTGAGGGGTAGGTTCAGATTTCCTGACAATCACGTTGGCGCCTGATATTAAAATAAATGCATTATACGACAAGCAGGGTGCATGAGAGGTGCTTAAGGGGCAGTTGAAAAGGAAAGTAATGAGGATTGTTATGTGTCCTAAGTGAGAGCGCATTATTTTGAGAACTATCCAACATTTTTGAAGTCTTTCTAAACAGAGAAAGGGAGAGACTGTTTCTTTTTGTTAGTGTGTGTAAAAACTCCTCGTGAATTCCGACAGACACCTCACCATAACCAACTGAAATCACCTGCATCCAACCATTTATCACAAAATAGATTTATTAGGAGGGTGTAATACCCTCTCTTCCCCCCACAAAGCTACGCCCCTGAGTTTCAGTAAACTTATGACTGACACACTATTGCTATTTGTGACGCTTTTACCATATGGAATAAACTTGTAAAGTTATGATTACCAAATTGTACACTGCCCTCTCTCTCACAGTCTGCGACCTCATAACACTGTAAATACACAAGTCATTAGTCCCTACTCCTCTAACCAAGATCCAGTTCTGTTATCTTCAGGGATTGCATTACAAATCGGTGTAAAGGAAGGTGTTTCTCACTGATTACTTTAATTCAAATCTATCTTTAAGGTATGTGCCCTGTTTTATATGCATTTACCTTTGTGTGCCACAAAGTATATATTTTGCAAACATGTTTTTTTAATTAAACAAAAAATCTCTTTACATTTATTGTGGCAACCTGTTTTATACTCTGTGCAATACAGTAATTTTAAAATAATGGCTTGTGTATTAACTGTACCTTAGTCACAGGCTGGGACCTACTAGCCTTATAAACATACAATTGACAATTTTGTACTGCACCGACCAAGTTTTAACTATGTTTCTCTCTGGTAACGCATGCTTTCTTAAATTTGCTTTTAAATTCACCATGTGCAACATTTTTATTTCACAATTTTCTCGGTGGAACCTCCTAAACTCCTTTTATGTTCGTGGGGACGGACGTAACACTCATCCCCAACTTTTACACCCCACTACTCTGAAATGTCACCAACCGCCACTGCTTTAGGGTCCGGGCCATTGGAATCATGCAGCTGGGAGGACCAAATTATGCACATAAATTGACTAAATTATGTGGCAAGAAAAGGCAAATTTGCAGAATATTACTGCACAGTTTGTGGCCGTATTGCTTGCTTAATTTAACGTTTTCACATATGTTAACATTATCTGAGCAAACAAAAGTTCCACTTCATTAGTATCACTTTAACACATAGAGCAGTCATAAACTGAAAGGTGAGCAGTTAACCTTTGCAAATGGTCTTTTTTGATCTGCAACACACTTGGCAATATTTTTAGTAACCTTTGAAGCGCTTGAGCCACAAGTAAAGTTTATTTTGTTAAAATCTGCAAATTAATCAGCAGATGATGGATTGTGTGACAATTCCGGAAAATTGGTACGAAAAATGTGACAGTCATGTAATCTCATAATTTTAGTGGCCCTTGGCCCTGATTATGATTGAGCTGTACGCCCACACCATTAGGCAAAGTTGCTTTCTTTTCAATTTAAACAAAAATTAGCAAAAATTATTAGGGCCACTGGAACGTCCACCCAATATTCTTTTTCGAGAAACAGAATTTCAGCCCTTTTACTCATCACACTACTAAAATAGACGTTTAGAATTTACCATCTTTTAGTCTGACTTGACAGCGCAGCTGCCTGCCATACACGTTACCTATTATTTAAAATATACCTAGTGTGGGGTTTGGCTACTCCCTGTGGAGTAATATTCTCTAACCTTATGTTATTTGGTGTATCATTCTGCCTCCTACGAAGAGCGTGTATTACAATGCGTGAGAAACTATTTTACATTTGAAAAATACACTCTATCACACATCCAGTTCTTTATCTTACACATGTGATATATACGTAAAATAATCATTTGTGTTTTAAACTGCAGTAGTCAGTGGCTAATTTGAGCAGGTGGTTGCCTGTGGGGGCCACCAGCACTTATTTTTCGGTATCCAACATTTGCTGTGAGCAAGAGACATTTACTGTTAACGAGACAGGGGAAAACACACACAGGAAAGATGGAGGAACATAAAGACGGAACGACGGCCACAAAGGCAGAAAGCATTCATGGGAGGAGCGTAGTTAAAGGATGGGGTGACTGGTAGTGGATTAAAGAGGCCAGAGGCCCGTTGTGAATTGAAGACTACACCGCTTTGGTATTCGGCGCACTGACATCGAATTGCACCGGCTGTGGGCTTCTGAGCAGAACTTTGGGCACCGGAAACGCATTCATTTACACAACCATCACTACTTTCGCCATTACCACCATACCACTGCATTCACATCAACTCCTTTAATATCACCACCTCCAGCAGTACCTGGGCACGTCAGAATCCTCTGTTTTATATATATATATATATATAGCTATATATTTGATTTACCATAATGTACGACTAGATGGGGAGTCCTTCCGAGCAATGCCTTTCTCGTGCAGTAGAAGCACAAAACTTGTTGGAGTAAATGTCACAATCACCGTCACTCAAACGTGTCATTGTCTCTCAGGACTGCTTCGCGTGTTTTAATCTTTGCAGATCTGCGCCCGCCATATACCTCCCTCATTTCGAGCTCTCGCTTACTTACCCGAATCACCTAAAACTGTCAAATCAATTTAATGTAAAGTTAAAAGATCTGTAAGTGTTGTTTCACTTTGAGAACCTTCCAGAGTGTAATGTTTTTAATCAGTTTACCTCTCTTTAGTTTTATGAAGAGCCCGTAATTAGACCAGCGGGAGGACAATAGAATTCCTTTCAGTTCTTTAAAGGGAGGAATGAAATAGGTTACAAGGTGCCGAGAAACTCGTCCCTTTCTGCAAACGAAGTGACTCATTAAATATACCGCTTTTGTTGAATTATTAGTCCTGTGGCTGAGCCACGTGCAAGACCTACTTTGTGAGAATATAAAGAATGTTTGCCGAATTTGAGAGCTAATTTGGAAAAAAGTGAATCCAATTACAGCCACAATAAATTATATCAGTGGAAATTAGAATCCTTCCTACGTTTTTACGACAGACATAAAACACTGCAGGTATAAGTAAATGATTCTGTTAAAAGTCAAGTGTGCTCAATAAAATACCGTTAGCTGACCTTTGATTCATGCCATTGCTTGGTAGGTTATATGATCAGTGGACGGATTTTTTTCTAAAACAATTTCTTGCAACTATAGCACACTTTAGCTGTTTTAACAATGGATCCCTCGGGGTGCCAGATACCATAACAATAACTGCTTCCACGTTGTTCATTCTCAACCTCCAGTAACTCACCTTGCTCGTTCTCCGTTCTCTGGAGTGATTAATGCTTTAGGATTCTGGTATGGGTCCAATAAACTTGTTGAATATTTGACTCATTCAGTGCCACAAGGCCAAGAATTTGAAAAAACAAAACAAAAAAACGAATGCAACCTTAAGTTAAAATAACACAGCTTTACAATCAATTTTCTGAATTGCTAGCGAGCGGATTGTCAGGCTCTGCAATGTACTTTACTTTCCAGTGGGTGTCTTGGATTATCTTAGTGCAGTTAGCTGTCTTGTTTTTTTAAATATGAGAAGTAACGTTAATATTGTCCAATAGCAGAAATTTCACATTTATTCATTACTCATCATCCGTCCTCTTTGTCGCAGTCCTTACTATGGTGAGGAGTCCTATCTCCTCTGCAGGTTGTTTACTAAAGAACTAAAGAGTTACTAATTCCTCTTTCTGTCTTTACTGACTACTGTAAAACCGCCCCTTATCTCCCTTCCTCCTGTGTTCGTGTTAAGCATCCTTTTAGGGGCTGGTCGCGTAGCGGGAGGTCCCTTGAGCTCAGTCGTTCACCGTTATGTTCTGATGATTACCCGTTAAATTGGTGATGGTCAAAACCCAGTCTACAATCATTCAGCAGAAAAGACACTACTTGGGGACCGTAAACAGACAAATATTTCCCAAACATTTATGAATTTTGCTGTTTGTAATACATCTCTCTGTGCTCTAATCAGAAATTGTGTTTGGCCTTTTCGTTGGTTTCTTTGTGATCACTTTTGCACCACCTTTACCCTTTCCGAGCACTCTGTAGTCAGTTATTACACTGAGCACTCATTATAAACATTTTACTAGTTTCCTATGCTGTATGAAACCCTTATTAAATAAAATACTCCTATGAAACTTAATTTGGTCATATTCTTCTTTTTTATATTGTGTATATCAATACTACTATTATTGTGCTAAGCTTATTATTTTTGTATTTCACCATGGCACCTATAAGAACTTTGTTACAGTTTACTTCCTTTATAAGGCATAGCAGAATGTGGAGACGCTGAGCAATCTGCTTCAGAATCTGAGATTGATCATCCTTGGGATAAAATCCAGCCTTTCCCCTGCACAACAAGTGACACTCATAGGGGCCATTTTTGATACTCAAGTGGGTAGAGTATTTCTGCCACTGAAGACAGTATCCAAATTGCAAACAAATCTTTGCTAGTGGCTCCCATATCAGAGCACTTGACCGAGAACTTGGGTGAAAGTTCAGGAGTTTATTGCTGCTTTCACCATGGTAGTGCCATGGGCTCGATCCCATCTAAAACCCCTTTCGAGTCACATGTAGAGTCACTAGGGTCAAACATCGCAATAATGTGAGACATTAGCCCCTAACACATCTCAAATTATTCAGGACTTTCAATGGTAGTTATTGAAGGAGAACCTGGTGAAAGAGTATTTTCCTACCTGCCTACTCCATTACTGTTAATAACGGATGCAAGTGTTCGGGGGTTGGGGTTGATTCTCAAACATCGGGAAATGAAGGGACACAGTGGTCAAAACAGAATTCAATCTTTTGACTGTAAAGAGCTGACTGCAATTTGGAAAGCTATTTTGGCTTTCCAAGTCTAGTTGAAAGGAATGATTCTTGTGGTGGGAACTGACAACTTAGTTGCCAGATATTATTTCTAATGACAAGGGGGACAGGAAGCTGAAAGCTCAACAGCCTGGCAACAAAGATCTTTTCATGGGTGGAACATCATCTAGTTACTGTGAGGGTGGAGTATATTCAGAGAGACTCCGACTTTCAGGTCTGATTCCCAGAGTCAAAACCTACCTTTCTCAGTAACTTGTTGTATCTCGCAAACTCACTTCACTCAGATTTGTGCCCATTTTGGTATCCCCACGATAGACCTCTTTGAATCCATGCACAATGCAATGCTTCCCCAATTCTACATAGATGCTATGTTCTCAGTCCCTTGCTGCAGATGCTTTTTCCTCATCGAGTAGTATTAAGAGCAGACCCCAAAGCAGTACCAAAAGTGAATTTGAAATTCCATCTATCCCAAGAGATTTTACTACTGATATTCCAATCAGATTTACCATCTGAGAATCCATCATCTTTGGCTGTCTGGACATTACTCTTAATTTATTTTGAGCAAACGAATTATTTCTGGGTGTCAAGTTCTCTATTTGTCTCTTTTTGCTATGGCCAAAGAGGGTAAAAAAGGTATCTAATCTTACACTCAGTAGATGAGTCAAGTGGCACTAAATGAAGCGTATAGGTCAGTAAAGGTTATTGTTAACGTTAATGTTCAAAGGTAATCTATGAGATCCATTTCAGTTACCTGGGCAGAAGTGGGGGGAGCTTCCCTGATGAAAATATGTAGAACTACAATCTGGACATCATCACAAACATTTGTCAATCACAATAGGTTAGATTTAAATCCTTCATCAGAGAGAGGTTTTGAGCAGAAAAGAGTATGTAACAATGCCTGCTCCTTATAATAATTTGAAGGTGAAGGATAAATTATAAATTAAAGTTATGTTATAACTTTAGATTTTTTAAAGTTTGTGTCCTTTAAACCTGGTTTGTTTGTAGAAAATAAGTTTTCTTAACTATAACTAAGATTTAACTTTAGTTTTTTTTAAATTGAATTTCAATGTTTTTCTTGTTTATTTTTGATAATAATAAAAATATTTCAAATCGTAGTTGCAAGTTAAGAGCTATGTGGAGTGTCATTCTTTACTGTGGAGGAGAGTGTTATAAAGACTGTCATAGACTGTAGCGGCAAAGTATCTAATTTAATGAAGTCAAGTATCTTAGACTGGAACAGCGAGATGTACAGAGGAATTGCATGTCAAACAGTAGAGTTGGGTGTGGTAGGCTGTACTTGAGTAGAATAGAGTATTAGAGTGGGGTATGGTAAAGTAGAGTGTAATAGAGTGGAGTATCATCAAGTGCAGTATTGTAGAGTAAAGTGGAGGAGAGTGTTGTGTCAGATAGTGGAGTGGTGTGTCATAGAGAGAAATTGAGTGGGGTGGCATCGAGGGCCATACAGTGTAGTACAGTGGCATAGAGTGGATAGGCATAGAGTGTCATAGAATGTAGTACAGTGTTATAGAGTGGATTTGCATGCAGTGGAACTGTGTCGGACAGTGGAGGGGCACAGAGCAGAGTATAGTATAGTGGCGTACAGTGGGATAAAGTGTAGTAGAGAAGAGTATAGTGGACTGGAGTACCCTGGAGTGTGGTAGTGTAGAATGGATAAAGTGTCAGAGTGGAGTGGCCTGTTGTAGACTATAGTGGTGTGGAGTGTAGTGGAGTGAAGTAGCGTTGCGTCCAATTGAGTAAAGTGCCATAAATTGGAGAATTGTGTTTTACAGTAGAGTGTAGTGAGGTGTCATACAATATTGGAAAGTGATGTAGACTAGAGTAGAGTGGCATATAGTCTAGTTGCATTTTGTAGAGTGGAGTGGTGTACAGTACAGTGTTGTAGAGTCTGGTACAGTGGATTGGCATAAAGTATTATAGAGTACAGTGGTATTGAGTGGTTTAGAGTAGCTTGGCATAAAGTGGAGAAGAGTGGAGTACTGCATCAGAGTAGAGTGGAGAAAAGTGGGGTGCAGTGGCATACAAATAGTTGTGTATAGTGTTGTATAGTGGATTAAAGTATCGTAGAGTGTAGTAGAGTGTTGTACAGTGGCATAAAGTATAGTACAGTGGAGTGAAGGGGTATAGACAGGAGTAAAGTGTTGGAGTCTCATACAGTGTAGAAGAGTGTTGTAGAGTGGAGTTGCATAGAGTATAGCAATGTATGAAACAGTGGTGCTGTGTAGAGTGGATTGTTGCTTAGAATGAGGTAAAATCTCATGGAGTGGAGTGGTGTACCATACTGTGGAGTAAAGTGGCGTGGAGTGTACTGGCATAGCGTAGGTCATAAACTGTTATAAATTGGAGCGTGGTCTCATACAGGAGAGTGGAGTGGAGTGCTGTGTCATGTGGAAAAGTATTGTATAGTGGAATAGAGTACTGCACATTGGAGTGTAGGGGCACAGAGTGGAGTATAGAGCTAGACAGTGGAGGGTACAGGTATAGAGTGGAGTAGAATGTTGTAGAGTGCCATGAAGTGTGGTAGACTTTTGTAAGTGGAGTTGAATACAGTGGAGGAGAGTGTCATACAATGGAGCGGTGAAGGCATACGCTGTATTGGCGTACAGTGGATTATTGTAAAGTGGAGTAGCATACAGTGGAGTAGTGTACAGGGGAATACTATAGAGTGGATTGTAGAAGAGTAGAGTGGCATAGAGTAGAATAGAGTGGAGTGGTATAAAACGGAATAGGGTACAGTGGATTAGGGTAGAGTATGGTGGCATACATTGACGTGGGATTGCATAGAGTCAAGGAAAATGACATAAATTAGAGTGGCGTCTCATACAAAGCCTGCTGCTTCTGTCCTGGAAGTGAAAGGACTGAACTTTGCTTTCTACACCCCTTTCCCAAGGTTCTCCAAGGGCTTGAACTGAGCTTGCCTCCTGTTAGAAGTCTCAAGGATATTAAAGACTTCATCTGCCAGTGCCTAGACTCTTCTGCTGAGAGTCTTGACTTGCCAAGTGGTGCCAAATTCAGTCCCTGGCCTCTTGGAAGTGGAAACTGGTGTCCAGAGGAAAAAAATCCATGCATCGGATCACCGTGGCTGAAAATCAACGCATCACCTGGCTTGTGGCAGAACAATTAACACAGCGCCTGCCTTGTGGCTGAGGAATTGACACAGCACCTGCCTTGTGGTGGAAGAAAAAGTACAGCGCCTGTAGGACTGACACAGCACCTGGTCCACCATTGCACTATCATCACAGTGCGCCTGAATTTTCCTACACATCACCCCTGGGTGTCATTTTTGCATTGACCCTACACTGCAGCAAGGAACCAAGGCTGCATGACTGGAAACCAACACATCTCCTCTCCTGTGGGAAGAGAACTGATGCATAACCTCCCCTGCCAGTAAGGAACCAATGCATCACCTCCCCTGCCAGTAAGGAACCAATTCATCGCCTTTCCTGTGAGAAGAGAATCAACACATCACCTCCCCTGTCAGTAAGGAACTGATGCATCACCTCCCCTGCGCAGTAAGAAACGAATGCATCGCTTTGTTTTCCTGCACCTTACCTCCTCTGCAGCCTGCATTGTCTTTTTTGATGCATCCCAGTTACTGTGTGTTAAAAATGGACAATCATTAATTCCTCTGGATCAAGACTCTTTGCAACTCTTTAAAAGTGATATCTTTGCTTGTGTGTTGGATCTGTGTCATTTTGGGACCCCCCCTTAAGGATTCATCACAAAAAATCACATTGTCTCAAAATGTAGAAAATGCTATAGGTCTGGAAAGGTTTGTGGTGATTTGTCAAACAGGTGAAAAGTCATTAGGGAGCTAATAGTAGAGGAATTCCCATCTTTGGAAATACTAACTATAATTACAGAGACACAATCAGATTTAATGTGATTTCTGTATTTTTATTTATTGTATTTGTTATATATTTGTTTGTTGCTTTACGTAATCATGTGACCATAAATGTTTCTTTTAGTTGTTCATGTAGTAATTCTGAAACTTTACAAATGCAGTCTAGTTTGTTTTTGGTTTTCATGCTGCTTTTAGTAGGATTGTGCTACATTTGAAGGCTAAAATGAATGAAAGGCAATCATTCTTATTTTTATAAACATCGAGAATGTTTTTTTTTCCTTAGTGGCCAATTATCATGTCCTCCAAATAGTAGTTTGTGTGGCTCACTGCTAGGTAATTTTTTCATTGTGTTGCCACAGGGGTGCAAAAAAAGAGGATTCTTGCTTGCCTAGTTGGTCCACTTTTATTTTGTGAGCTATAGATCATGCAAATAAAAGATACATTCTATTCATTATGTATTTGTTTATAAGTTTCCATTAGCATGTCACCATAAATGGGTCTTTCAGGTGTTCATGTAGAAATCTGAACATTTACATATGCAGTCCTGTTCATTTTTTGGGCTTCCTTGCTACTTTTAGTAAGATTGTGCACAGGGATGCATAAGAAAGATGGCTTTCTTTTTTGGCTTGTTAGGCAAGTTTTATTTTGTGAGCCAGAGAGCATACAAAGAAAACGTATGTAGATTAGGATGTATTCTGTTTGTTATGTATTTGTTTATAGGTTTCATTAGCATGTGACTATAAATGGGTCTTTTAGCTATTCATGTAGTAAATCTGAAACTTTACGTATGCAGTCTAGTTTATGTTTTGGGCTTCCTTGCTAGTTTTAGTAGTATTCTGCTACAAGATATCACTATGTCGAAACACCTTTTAACTTAAATTCTTACTCTACTTACTTGCAGTATCCAAAAGAATCATCTGCGCACCCTGATATCTATTGATGCCAAATTTCAGCAAATCCTACTAGTCGTTTTCGCGTCACGCGAAATACAATAGTCTATGTAAAATGCATTGGATTTCAAGCCCGTTTTGGACCCCTCTCTTTTTTCTTTGCACTGCCTTGACCAAACACCGCAAAACTTTCAGTACTCCAACAATGAAATGTAGGTAGCAGCTCTGCAAAGTTTTGCGGACATTCGTCAAAGGGGGTGCAAAATTATCAAGGGACAAAAATAAAAAAAATCCTCTCTTTGGTCACCCTAACTTTAACTACAGAGTGGCTACCGCCAATCTGATCTATCTGTCTATCTATCTATCTATCTATCTATCTATCTATCTATCTATCTATCTATCTATCTATCTATCTATCTATCTATCTATCTATCTATCTATCTATCTATCTATCTATCTGTCTGTCTGTCTATCTGTCTGTCTATCTGTCTGTCTGTCTATCTATCTGTCTATCTATCTATCTGTCTATCTATCTATCTTTATTATCTGTCTATTTATCTATCTATCCAGAACATATCAGTTTAAAATGTTACATTGGCACTGACATTTTCACCTAACTATAACATCACTTTAACCTTAGTTCTTTTTCAGTGAAAAAATATACCTATGGAGGAGAAGCCAAGATGGCCGCCTGAGCAGATGTACTCTGATGTTGCTCCGATGAATCCCAGCTCTTAGAACCCCCATCAGTCCCTGATCCACAATGCACTGGGTATGGGGGGGGGTCTGTGCGAGGAAGCCACCACATTGAGGTCAGCCGTGGGCACCTGGAAGCTATGTCAGATGGTGGACTGCGTTGAGAGATCGATACACTTCTGTCACATGCCTGTGTGCAGAGGTGCGGATGGCTTCCCTTGGGCTTTTCTGGGGTCCCAGATTGGAGCATTGTTGTGCCCGGGCCGGCAGATGGGGGTGTTCACTGGAAGGATGGATGGAGAAAGGGCCATGTGGGACCAGTAGTGAAACGGGCCCAGGCGATAACCGAAGTCCATGGAGAGGGCCGAGGCAGTGCACAACATAGGCCAGATTGTGGGCAGGTAGGCCCTGGGTTCCCATTGCAGTCAAGCTACTGCTGATCTGAGCCTCTTGGACCAAAGAACTGCGATGGGGTGAGCCTCCCCTGAATTCTACTATTTAGCGTTACAGTTCTTGAGCAGCTGAGAGACAGACTATGCTAGCTTTGTGCAGTGAGTGGAGAGAGACCCTGGGCATTCAAAGAGATTGGAAGACCCCCAAGGGAGTGACTCCAGCCCAGAGACTTGGCATACTAAGTGTTGGTGTGGACATGGGGCAGTGGGGCCCCGCATTGTACTGGTGACTCTGGTTTTTGATGCATAGAGTTGTGGACTGAGTGGGAGCCAACTGAGTCCCCCATTGAGGTGTGGCGTGAGGAACGTCCGGTGAATCGAACAAGAGCATACTTTACTCCTGATGCAGACCAAACTGAGGAGTGGTCTGTAGACCTCCTCCAAACAAAGGCATACCATTGAGAAGGATTCCAAAAATGGCCAAAAGTATGACACCCACAGACGGGCCCCTGGGTGGGAACCGTGAGCCACTCTCCACAGCTGACATCAAGCAGTTGATCCTTGAGGGAGATAATGGAGAAGATTGATGGGGTGGCAATCACAGTGGTGCTCCACATTAGGACATGGATAAAGTGAGAGACCATGTTTAGGAACTGAGCACCAGAGCAGATGATGTACAGAAGGTAGTGAGGCCTCATCCCTGTCAGTTGGCGGTCCAGGGGTCATATTATAGAAAGTGCCCTTGGGGCACAACAGCCATGTGTGCCCACTTTGTGCCCCCCCCGAGCACTTCAGTATTGTGCGGCCATTTCTGTAATACCAACAGCACGGGTGCACATATAGTGCCAGCGCCAACACCAGAGGGTGTTCCCTCACTTGCATGGGAGTGTGGCCTCAAGAAAATGAGGGAGTCCCTTTGCCTTTGCGCCCATGCCATGTTATAGATGCGGGTGCAGAGGTAAATAAGTTATCAGGAGGTGCACTTTTAGTGCGCCTCCTGATGTCAGCCCTCTGGAGGGGAGAAAGAGGTCCTGTGGGCCCCTCAGACATCCCCTTGCAGGCGGGTGAATTCAGTCACTGCACCCACCTGCAAATGGATCTCTAATACCTCCTAAAAGTACAGTTGGGTTGCTGCCCATACTGTAAAACACAGAGCAGCTTTAAAGCAGCTGCTCCGTTTTTCACTTGAATGCGCTTCCCACATGGCACGGTGAGTTGCTCCCAGTTGGCCCCCGTGGCTGCCCTTTTAAAAGGTGCACCCTGCACAAACAAGTAAAATGTGCCGTATGTGTGATACAGCTCCAGCAGCACTGACTACAGTGGCAGGAATACAAACTGGCAGACTTGGAAGATCGATCAAGGTGAAATAATGTCAATATACTCATCCTACCGGAATGTACAAACCCATCACCAATGGAACACTTCTTAGAGAATTGGTTGCCATCTGTCCTGACCTGATTGAAGGGAGCAGAAGAGACACAAGTTGACAGAGCCCATAGAATGTCTGTGGAAAAAGCCACCACCGGGGACCCCACTGAGGATCATAATGGCCAGGTTGCTGAGATAGAAGGGCAAACTGAGAATATTGACAGCAGCTCACTTACATGATAAAGTGGAATACAATGACAATAAAATATCTTTCTACCCTGAATATGGCATTACAACTCAGAAGAAATGACAGACACTTGTAGAAGTGAAGAAAAATTACGAGACCGCTGACTGGTCCATGCATTGTTGCCATGAGCATGTCTAAGGATAGCCCTGTTTTGATTAAGCAGAGGAAGCTATGCAATTTATAGAAAGTCTCTGACCGAGCATCACGACGGGCGCACAGACTCTGGAATTAACTCAGTATTCATTTGTTTTTGTTTGTGGGAGTGAAGGCACCAATGGTGATGTACTATAATACTCCATAGGTGCTTCACAAAAGTATTGAGACCTTTTCTTATGTCGGTATGGGAAGGGGGTAAATGTGATTATTTGTGTTGCTTCTCTTCCCTGAGTGTATGGGGCAGTGCTAGTGGTCTCAGAGGTGGCCCTCTCAGGGAGCCACTGGCATCACCCACTATGAAAGATATTGATAAGACTGTTATGTTGGGGGGATGGGACAACACTGAATGTGTCTACTGTGGAGGAAAGGTTCAGGTTGGCTACATGGGGTGGGGGTTTAGTTATTGTTGGTTTAATGGAGGACGCTACAGATTCAGTGCAGACAAAGGTTAATCATGCAGACAAGGCCCGGTGCACTGTAATGTATGAACTCCATCAATGGGGGTGATTGCACTATCTTGGAATGTTGAGGTGATCCACAATCCCATCAACCACCAGAGAAATTGGTCTTATGCTAGGAAGCAAAGGCCTGTATTATAATGCTACAGGAGACGCGCTTTCTCCCTGGGAAACACAAGAAAATTCAGACTAAATAGGGTGGCACACTTTGGTATGCAAGCTCTACATCCTCTGCACTTGTGGTCTTAATATGGGTTGATGCTAATGTTCCTTTTAAGCTGGGCATGTCATTATGAAATGAGGACAGTAGATATGTGGGGGTAGCGGTGGAGATCTGCAGGAAACTGACAGTCCTACTCAACACGTATGCACCCAATATTGATGCCCCAGACTTCTTTAATGGGATTGTGCATCTGCTGACTCCATATGTTCATTGTGGCATTGTGTGGATGAGCGACTGTAATTGTGTACTAGACAAAATGTTGGATAGTTCCAGTGCCACTGCTAGTCTGGTGGGTAGATGCTCCCAGGCACTGATTAAGGGGATGAATACACTAAGGAGGTTATTCTAACTTTGGAGGAGGTGTTAATCCATCCCAAAAGTGACGGAAAAGTGACGGATTTACCACCAGCCGTATTACGAGTCCATTACATCCTATGGAACTCGTAATACGGCTGGTGGTATATCCGTCACTTTACCGTCACTTTTGGGACGGATTAACACTCCTCCAAAGTTAGAATAACCCCCTAAATCTGGTAGAGCTCTGGAGAACACATCATTTCCAGATGTGGAGGTATTCGTTTTACTCACTGTCACATGCAACATTCTCCAGAATATATTATGCATTTGTACACCAGGACCAATTGGCAGACACTGGGGTGGCTCAATATCTAGAATGAATCCTGTCTGATCATGCCACGCTGGCAGTGGACTTACTGTGGCGTGCAAACGTGGCACCAATTCCACAGTGGCACCTTCAGACCAGAGCACTCTATGATCAAGTATGTATGAAGGGTATCCAGGAGGCGATCAAGGATTTCTTTGCTGTAAATGCAGGGTCGGTTGTTTCAGCAGTCATGGTTTGGGAAGCATTCAAGGTAACCAAACAGGACACATGATTTACATGACATAGGGTGTGTAGAAATCCCTAGGAGGCACTATTACTAGGACCGTACGTAGAACTCCGCTCCGTCGGTGGAGTTTGCAGAATTCGGGCACTTTTCTCTATGCAGAGTAGCACAGAGTTCCTGAATTCTGCAATCTGGCATGTACCAGAGTTCATTCGTGCATGTGAGGTTTGGATTTAGCACTGTCTTCCGAACTCCACAATACTCCTGAGCCCCTAGCAAGTAAGTGCAAAACTTTGTGTTCGCTCACACTATTTCTGGACACGAGCAAGATTTTGCATTTAGTCGCACTCCTTCCAGCCATGATGGTGGCCAAAACAGTCCCACTTACGAGCGCAAATGCACCTGGAGTAGATTTTCTACTGAAGATACTTCTAAATCTAGTCAAAATATGGTTTTTGATTGGATTTTCTTCTACAATGGACTCTTCAAGTTGTTTCTTAGATTGAGAAGCCTTTGATTTTTCTTTTTTAAACAGTAGGGAATGCCCCAGAGTCTCCAACTTCCTGTTTGTGTCTAGCAGGCTCCTCCAAGTGCTTTGCGCATCTCCAGGCCAGTTTTCACTTGGATTTGAAGGTGGAAGGATCACTCTCTTTGGCTCCTGGATATACCTTTGGATTGAAGGACCTTGTTTTTGTGAAATCACACAAATAAGTTCCAAAACTATTAAATAAGGGTGTTGTTTGTTTGCTTGGGCATGCACCAATATTTCTTTGTACTTTGATTAAAAAAATGTATAGTGGTGGGTGGCCTGGAGTTTGAGTATGGGCCTAGTTATTTATTTTGCATTTAATTGCTGTTTCATCTTTTGTGAATGAAAATTGTTGCACAGCTCAGTACCTGTCCTTTTCTACATGTTTGTAATATTTTCAATATTATTTTACTATATGGCCTGGATAGTCAAAGGGCCATCTAGCCAGCAGGCTTAGTACTAGTAGTTATCAGTGCACAAAATAAATAATTCAGTGGTATATGTTTTTAAAACTTCATTCAGGGCAGGGATGGCATTGGCTTAAATTAAAAATGTTGGCTATTGTTTACATTTCATTTTTTTTGCAAAACGTGTATATGTTGTGTGGTAATATTTGATGGCATGAGAGGATGTTTGTACTGTTGTAAAATTTTTATAGCTCAGTTAATTTTCATGTTTTGCATTGCTGTGTTTATGTTGGTGTTTTCTTCAGTGTTGTGTTTCCGTCCACTATTTGTCTTTGTTTTCCATGCAGTGTGGCCAGGGGACATTTTGTGTAGTCTATGTCTATAGGCTTGCATGCATTCTATGTTCTCCATGGCTTTTCGTTTGTAGTTGTTGTTTGATCATGTGGCTGGTGTCCATTTTCTGCATCTAGCCAGTGTGTCTTTGAAATAGGCTTGCATGCGTTCTTCTTTGTTCTTCTTGCTCCCTGTCGTTTTTTGACCATGTGGCTTGCGGTCATTTTGTGCATACAGCCAGAGACCTGCACCATCCCTTACCTCATTAGAAGTATGCACTGCAGAGAAGCACTTGACACACCTACCTACCTCCAGTTTTTCTTCAGGCATTGGCAGTGGCCCAGTAAGAAAGTACTCCTCCCCAGTTTGGGACTTTTTTTACGATTAGCAAACAGGAGGAGAACACTGCAATATGGTCCTTTTGCCACACGAGCATTCGTCAAGGTAAGCCTGGTTCACATTCTGGTACTGGGGCTATACATTATGTATTAAAAAACATACTGCAATCCAATGGGAGGCTCACTTTCAAAAATAGCTGAACGTGGTCACGGTGGTGAACGTGAGGAGAGCTGGGAAACAGCTACAACTGGTCAAATCACAGTGGAATGTGAGGAAGAAGAGGGTGACATCCGCACATAAAGCAGCTCTGTCCCCAGCAGTGTGCCAGAATCACCCTTCCAGCAACCTCACAATGGCGCAGGACGATTCAGTAAGATGGAGACACCACAGCATCCAGTGACTGCACCACAAAGCACATTGAGTCTGCCACCACCACCTACATCCCAAAAGTCTCCTGCGTCAGTGGCCCCACATAAGAAGAAAATCCAGGCTACAATTACAGGCATGTTTGGGGCGGGGGGCCCTACGGCCTTCACCACCCAATGGCATGTTTGTACAATGGGAAGCTGGCAAAAATGTTAGCACTGGACCTCCTTCCTTCTTCTTTCGTGGAAGGAGTGGGATTCTTAGAGTTTGTGGCAGTCATCTGCCTGAAATGGAAGGTTCTAAGTCATACCCATTTTGGCATAGTTGCTGTTCCACTGCTGCATCATGATGTGCTGAAATTGGTTGGAGAAGCTTTGCAGCAAAGTGCTGTCTACACTATCCACCTGACGACAGACATATGTACCAGTTATCAGGCTACTGATTAAATCACTGCACACTGGATTTCTTTTGCAGGAGTAAAGCAAAAGCTAGCTATGGTTCTTGCCCCGTAACACATTTTTAAGGGTGCTCAGCGGCATGCAACAGTAGTCACATTTGCCATGGATAAACCACATACAGCTGCAAACATCTTGCATGAATTTAATAGCAAGGTATCTGAATGGCTGCAACCCAGAGGTCTCTGAATTGTATTTATTTCCATGGAAAATGTCAGTAACATAGTCAAGGCCATGGCTGACAATGGCTATTTCAGAGTCCTGTGTTTGGTGCACTGCATCAACCTGGTTGTGCAAGACTTTCTCACAAAAGAAGATACAGTCAGCAACATACTGACCTCCTCAGACGAATCTGCACTCATTTCAGACATTCTTTCAAAGCCTGGAAACAGTTGCAGGTTATTCAGCATGCTAACAGAGTACCAGTTATACTCTTGATACAGGAAGTGCCAACACGTTGGAACTCAACCTATTATATGTTACAATGTCTGTTTGAACAGCACAGACAGATCAATGACTGCCATTCTAGGAGGAGGGGATGCAATTGAGAAAGCTACGACCATAGATGCGGGCAAATAGGGCCTAGTCAAATGCATGACACAGATGCTGCTCCCTTTTGAGGTTTTCACATGGGAAGTTAGTATGGAGGACAGTACGATGGGCTAAGCTCTCCCATTGTTGCATCTGCTACATGACCAACTAAAGAAGGTGTCTGAAAGGATCATACTTGGAGGTGTGAATGAAAACCCGGAAACACATGCCTTGGTTGAAGGCCTAAGCTATTGCTTGACGTGTAATGCAAGGCTGCCAAATGAAATTTTCTCATTTAAAGAGTACATCTGTGCCACCCTACTTGATTCAACGTTCAAAAAATTTATTTCTGCTTTCATTCATTTTTCTGAAGGGGATGTTTTAAAATACAAGAGGTGGATTATTGAACAAGCTGGAGAACTGTAAGAAAAATGACTGGAACTTAGTGTCCCACTCTGCAATTCTGGGGTGCCGCCTTCAACTTCCGGAGAGGGCAGTCTTGCCTCACAGCACCCAACACCAGCAACAAGAACACCACCATCAACAACATCAGAAGAATCGGACCTAATCTCTGCATTGACTTGGTTTCAAGTGGCAGGTCCCCAGTCCAGTGCAGAGGTGAAGGCAAGAGGCCGAGCAAGTGGCAGCACCAATGACACTTCAGAGGATGTTCCAGGAGTATCTGGAAGACCCAAAAGTGGTGTATGTGGATCAAAACCCATTGGTTTAATGGTATGGGAAGATACACCAATGGCTAGAGCTCAGCAGACTAGCAATAGAGTATCTGGCTTGTCTTGTCCTGTAGCCAGCGTGTCTGCTGTACGAGTGTGTTCAGTGTAGCTGATGCAGTTGTTACAGTCAGAAGGACAAGCCTCTTGCTTTAAAACGTGCAAAGATTAACCATGATCAAAATGAACTAGCATTTTATACCACCTGAAACCCCACAGGAGAAGGAAGAGGATGACTGGTCA
The DNA here is from genome assembly GCF_031143425.1 of Pleurodeles waltl. Classification (NCBI taxonomy): domain Eukaryota; kingdom Metazoa; phylum Chordata; class Amphibia; order Caudata; family Salamandridae; genus Pleurodeles; species Pleurodeles waltl. The sequence continues at coordinate 369,233,665 of NC_090451.1, forward strand.
GAATCAACTGTTTGCTGACCAACGTTTGGGTGAAACACTTTAGCTTGAGGATGAATACTGCTTCCCGGTCTGAGTATGCCAGTGCCACCAAAGAACTTTTAAATTATTTCTCATTTAACTTCTTTCTTTCTTTGCAAAAAAAATTGTTGGACCTGTGTGCAGTGAAGCAGCCCCCACATTCCCTTCAGGACATCAGAGATGATGCCTGCCCCCCTCACATAACATTGCCTATCCTTTGTTTACATCATCTAGCAGGGCTGCCCCAGAATACAACTGAGTAAAAGACTTCCAGCTCCAATGCCAAATTCCAATGTGTTGCTACCATCAAAGAGGAAATAATATTTTGTATCAATCAAGCACCAAGCTTAGATTGGAAGAGGTTACTACTAACTATTGCACCAATGAGTGGTGATATATTGAGTCATTGTGAGTGATAATTGATGATGTATGTAGTGGCTGGAAATGAGGGAGGGAAGTTCAACAAATTTGTAAACTTGATTTCGATGATTTTCAATGTTTGGGGACTGATGGGGGATAATTTTCTCCTGACAGTGACTGACCTTTCAAACTTAGTGAAATTTACCTGCAGGGTACACTCCTTTCTTTCTGGTTCCTCAGGGACCAACCTAGTCACTTTAGTTAATAAACACAAATCTACACAAAATGCTGTAATTCTCTTTCTCAATTTATTCTTCACCAGCAGTGCACTACACAGTTCTACCTTGCTCAGTTTGGAAATGGGACGGAGTTAATTTGAATCAGAAGAAGCAGGAGAATGGTGGAAGGACTCAGGGTAGGATGAGCTCAACAGCTAGAAGGAGAAAGTTATTGACTTCAAAGAGAAACCATGATGATGGTGAAGACTCTGAGGCCTGGTACTCACCCAGCTCTGTGGACTGGAGAGTGGTGCGTTGATTTGGGAAATGCTGTTTGTGTTTGTTGGATTGCTGGCTCAAATGTGAAACTCTTCTTTATGTTATTGCACTACCACTGAGTCTTCTTTGTACAATACTGACTCCTCATGAAACTTACCTTGCTTCCTTTTGTCCTTCTCCTTTATTCTGTAAAACAGTTACTGTTTTTCAATACACATGCCTTCTCCTAGTCCTCTCCTGCACAAACAAAGCTCATCACTCCAGCTTACCTGCCAGACGGATTTAGTCAGGCACCTTCTTTCAAGAAGAATGGAGATGCACCTATCAGTTTCCTTTTAACAGTCATAATTTGTAGAACTGGGTAGGTTAACTTCAATCCTCTGTAATTTGCATTTTTCAAACCTAGAAGACATAAGATTTAGACATAGATTATATTTGGTCTCTCTGGGGAAAATGACTGTTTGCCAAGCATTGAACCAAACTGTGTCATACTTATCCCTTCCACAACAGACTGATGATGGTGTGCTGCTCAGGTCCTGATGAATATTGTAGTGGTTTGTTTTGTGTAGTATTTATCTTTATCACATCTTTCCTTGTATCCTGTTTCCTATCCATTCATCGAGCCCCTAACCCTCTTCTATTACCTGAGCTATATTCCACACCGGCCCCATCAACATCATCATTAAGGCCTTGTGTTGTGTGTTGCGTAAATGCTCAACCTTGTCCAACCACTCCTGACTCTGAGCCCATTCCTCCTGATTCAAGGATTTAATTTCCTAAATTTTATTTTTAAATACTAGATCTGCATTGCTTAGAGGAAGTTGATTTTGCTAGTTTTTATTATCAGATCAGGTCTTCTTTGTTGTGTGTCAAATACTGTCATTGTGGTAGTCTGGTCTCAGTCTTCCTAAAGTTATGATATAATATATGACCCGCTAACACTCTGTTTTCTTTCAGTTTAGTTGACAGTGATGGATAACCCTTTGATTAATCCTGCAGTTGGAGTTCGCTTAGGTGGGAGTGGCACCTTGTGTCTTACCTGTTAGCACACTAACCTGCTACTACTACAACTACCCCCTTAAGTTAAGGTGCTACCTTGGGAAAACCCTGCAGTAAGAATACTGAGGTATCAGTACTCGCGTCATCTTTTCAGGTAAGACAAGAACAATGGATGTAAGTGAACTTGTTTAGTTAGTAATTAACTTCTACCGAAGAAGATGTTGTTTGTTGGTATCTAGGTTTATGTTGACAAAATAGGCAATGCAATTATCGCTTAGTGGTCAATATAGCTACAGAAGGCACTAGAGCAAGGGTATACGTAAATGACATACACTTTTTTATAGCAGATTAGGAAAGCAGGCTACAATAAAAGACAGCAGTGCAAACTAAAACACCAAAATAAACATTTGAGGTATAAATGAAGTAAAATACATTTTCCCCTTTCATTTTTAACAAATAAGAACACCACCCTTTCCACCCACAACAGACCCATCCATTTCCCCAAACAAATAGCCCCATCCCCAAAAAGTCCATGGAAAGGCCAAAGACAAACCCGGTTCTCACCAAAACAAAAAATTTAGAAAAGGGCTCAGAAGTGGACACTGTCTATTTGGGTCCGGAGCTGGTCCATGCTGTGCTCGATCCCGGCAAGCCATCCCTCCATTTTGTCCATCCTCTACAGGATACGGTTGAGCAATGTCCTGTCAGGGCGGGAGGGGGTTGGCAGCAGGTGCAGTCAGGGCTCCTTACAGTTGGCTGCAGTGCTGGTGATGTGATGGCCGGGAGGCTGGGGCTGGCGTGCTGCTGAGGAAATGGGTCCTGGGTAGAACCAGCAATTTCCAAATTCCAATGACCCTGCTCTTCAAATGCCTTTCACTTTTATACCCTGACTCCAAAGAGGCACATAAATAATGAATAAGATACAATGTGACACACAGGCACGTATAAAATGCAGATACATTATCCTGTCTGCCGTAAGTAGAGGAAAATAAAGCCCTGCACTACAGGGAAGAGAAATGGGCTATATAGATTGTGTTTGGCACAGAGTATCTCTTATGCCAAACTTGAAATCAAATCAAGCACTTAATAGTCTCACTTGACTCACTGGTCTTGCCTACCGCCACAAATTATTTCCAACAAATTCATTTGCTGGGCATTAAGGAAAGGAAACTTGACATTCTCTACTGCAGGGTAAGGCAAAGGGATTATGCAGGTAGGTAGAGCTTTTACTATAAAATAGTGGGGTGTCAATGATCATCGATTTATCATGTGCCTAGGCTTTGTCTTCTTCAGCCACTGTAATAAATGAAAGTCTATAGGGAAAAATCTGAACATGCGTAAAATAAATCTGTTATGGGGAGCCATAAAACATAATTTGGAAACACTTCACATGGCCATAAAAATGTGGCACCTGCCAAAAGTGGATTTGTAATTTTTGTTTGGAGGGCTGGGATGGGAGAACTTAGGAAAGAATAAAGGAGTGAAGTACTAAGAGAGGTGACTGAGTGGTCAAAAGGAAACACACTGTGGGGGTGATTCTGACCCCAGCGGTACTAGACCGCCGGGGCCAGGGTCGGCGGGAGCACCGCCAACAGGCTGGCGGTGCCCCGCAGGGCATTCTGAATGCAGCGGTTTGGCCGCGGTCAGAAGAGGAAAACCGGCGGTCTCCCGCCGGTTTTCCGCTGCCCTTCTGAATCCTCCATGGCGGCGCAGCTCGCTGCGCCGCCATGGGGATTCAGACACCCCATACCGCCATCCTGTTCCTGGCGATTCGCCCGCCAGGAACAGGATGGCGGTATGGGGTGTTGTGGGGCCCCTGGGGGCCCCTGCAGTGCCCATGCTAATGGCATGGGCACTGCAGGGGCCCCCGTAAGCGGGCCCCACTTTGAATTTCACTGTCTGCATTGCAGACAGTGAAATTCGCGACGGGTGCAACTGCACCCGTCGCACCTTCCCACTCCGCCGGCTCCATTCGGAGCCGGCTTCCTCGTGGGAAGGGTGTTTCCCACTGGGCTGGCGGGCGGCCTTTTGGCGGTCGCCCGCCAGCCCAGTGGGAAAGCCAGAATCACTGCAGCGGTCTTATGACCGCGGAGCGGTGTTCTGGAGGGGGGAACTCTGGCGGGCGGCCTCCGCCGCCCGTCAGAGTTAGAATCACCCCCTGTGTGTTCAGTTTGCAATGCATTGAAAATGTTGTAAATGCTGCATTAACTAAAGCAGAAGCACATTGCACAGCTGTAGGAAAGTACCCTCTTTTTGGCATGGTACCCCCAATTTCTGCCTGATGTCAGTGTGTTTGACTGTGTCAGTTGCATCCTGCTAACCAGGACCCTAGTGCTTATGCTCTCTCTCCTCTTAATTTTGTCACTGCCTACTGGTAACCCAGTGTTTCATCCCAAATTGGCATACTGGTCAACCATAAGTCCCTAGTATATGGTACTTAGGTACCCAGGGCATTGGGGTTCCAGGGGATCCCTATGGGCTGCAGCATTACTTTTGCCACCCTTAGGGCGCCCAGGCAAAGCCTTCTGCAGGACTGCCCTTGCAGCCTGTGTGAAATGGTGCATGCCCCCTTTCACTGCCATTTACACTGCACCAGGTCACTTCTAAGTCACCTATATGTGAGGCCTTCCAACCTTGAAGGCTAGGTGCAAAGTACCTGTATGTGAGGGCACCTTTACACTAGCAGAGGTACCCCCACATTGTCCAGGATCATTTTCCCGGACTTCATGAGTGCGGGGACGCCATTTTTCGCATGCAGTGGACATAGGTTAATACCTATGTCCAGCTTCACAACGGGAACTCTGAATATGGCCATGTAAGGTGTCTAACATCTTGGAATTATACCCCAATGCTGATTCTAGTATTGGTTGTATAATTCCATGCACTCTGGGGGCTCTACAGAGGACCCCCTGTACTGCCATACCCGCCTTCTGATATTTTCCAGGCAGCCACAGCTGCTGCCACCTCACAGACAGGTTTCTGCCCTCCTGTTGCCCCAGCAGCATGAGCCCAGGAAGGCAGAACAAAGCATTTCCTTTGGGAGAGGGGTGTTACACCCTCTCCCTTTGTAAATAGGTGTTACAAGCATTGGAACGGTAGCCTCCCAGCACCTCTGGAAATGATTTGAAGGGCACAGATGGTAGCCTCCTTGCATAATCCAGTCTACACTGGTTCAGGGACCCCAGTCACTGTCCTTACAAAACTGGACAAAGGAAAGGGGAGTGACCACTCCCCTGTCCATCACCACCCCCATGGTGCCCCGAGCTCCACCAGAGTGTCCCTTGGTTTTGCCATCTTGGGACCATCTGAGTGGCCAGAGCCAGCAGGTGACATCAGAGCCCCTCTCCTGATAGGTGCTTACCTGTGTCGCTGACTGTAGGAAAGTACCATCTTGCCTGGCATGTTACCCCCATTTTTCACTGTATATATGTTGTTTTAGTTGTATGTGTCACTGGGACCCTGGTAACCCAGGGCCCCAGTGCTCATAAGTGTGCCTGAATGTGTTACCTGTGTAGTGACTAACTGTCTCACTGAGGCTCTGCTAATCAGAACCTCAGTGGTTATGCTCTCTCATTTCTTTCCAAATTGTCACTAACAGGCTAGTGACCATCTTTACCAATTTACATTGGCTTACTGGAACACCCTTATAATTCCTTAGTATATGGTACTGAGGTACCCAGGGTATTGGGGTTCCAGGAGATCCCTATGGGCTGCAGCATTTCTTTTGCCACCCATAGGGAGCTCTGACAATTCTTACACAGGCCTGCCACTGCAGCCTGAGTGAAATAACGTCCATGTTATTTCACAGCCATTTTACACTGCACTTAAGTAACTTATAAGTCACCTATATGTCTAACCTTTACCTGGTAAAGGTTAGGTGCAAAGTTACTTAGTGTGAGGGCACCCTGGCACTAGCCAAGGTGCCCCCACATTGTTCAGAGCCAATTCCCTGAACTTTGTGAGTGCGGGGACACCATTACACGCGTGCACTACATATAGGTCACTACCTATATGTAGCTTCACCATGGTAACTCCGAATATGGCCATGTAACATGTCTATGATCATGGAATTGCCCCCTCTATGCCATCCTGGCATAGTTGGCACAATCCCATGATCCCAGTGGTCTGTAGCACAGACCCTGGTACTGCCAAACTGCCCTTCCTGGGGTTTCACTGCAGCTGCTGCTGCTGCCAACCCCTCAGACAGGCAGCTGCCCTCCTGGGGTCCAGCCAGGCCTGGCCCAGGATGGCAGAACAAAGAACTTCCTCTGAGAGAGGGTGTGACACCCTCTCCCTTTGGAAAATGGTGTGAAGGCAGGGGAGGAGTAACCTCCCCCAGCCTCTGGAAATGCTTTGTTGGGCACAGAGGTGCCCAATTCTGCATAAGCCAGTCTACACCGGTTCAGGGACCCCTTAGCCCCTGCTCTGGCGCGAAACTGGACAAAGGAAAGGGGAGTGACCACTCCCCTGACCTGCACCTCCCCTGGGAGGTGTCCAGAGCTCCTCCAGTGTGCTCCAGACCTCTGCCATCTTGGAAACAGAGGTGCTGCTGGCACACTGGACTGCTCTGAGTGGCCAGTGCCACCAGGTGACGTCAGAGACTCCTGCTGATAGGCTCCTTCAGGTGTTAGTAGCCTATCCTCTCTCCTAGGTAGCCAAACCCTCTTTTCTGGCTATTTAGGGTCTCTGTCTCTGGGGAAACTTTAGATAACGAATGCAAGAGCTCATGCGAGTTCCTCTGCATCTCCCTCTTCACCTTCTGATAAGGAATCGACTGCTGGCGCTGGAAGCCTGCAAACCTGCAACTCTGTAACGCTGATCCTGCCGCCTTCTCGACTGTTTTCCTGCTTGTGCATGCTGTGGGGGTAGCCTGCCTCCTCTCTGCACCAGAAGCTCCGAAGAAATCTCCTGTGGGTCGACGGAATCTTCCCCCTGCAACCGCAGGCACCAAAAAGCTGCATTACCGGTCCCTTGGGTCTCCTCTCAGCACGACGAGCGAGGTCCCTCGAATCCAGCGACTCTGTCCAAGTGACCCCCACAGTCCAGTGACTCTTCAGTCCAAGTTTGGTGGAGGTAAGTCCTTGCCTCACCTCGCTGGGCTGCATTGCTGGGAACCGTGACTTTGCAGCTACTCCGGCCCCTGTGCACTTCCGGCGGAAATCCTTTGTGCACAGCCAAGCCTGGGTCCACGGTACTCTAACTTGCATTGCACGACTTTCTAAGTTGGTCTCCGGCGACGTGGGACTCCTTTGTGCAACTTCGGCGAGCACCGTTTCACGCATCCTTGTAGTGCCTGTTTCTGGCACTTCTCCGGGTACTACCTGCTTCAGTGAGGGCTCTTTGTCTTGCTCGACGTCCCTTCTCTCTTCAGGTCAAATGTGCGACCTCCTGGTCCCTCCTGGGCCCCAGCAGCGTCCAAAAACACCAAACGCACAATTTGCAACTAGCAAGGCTTGTTGGCGTCCTTTCGGAAGGAAAACACTTCTGCACGACTTTCCAAGGCGAGAGGGATCCGTCCACCAAAGGGGAAGTCTCTAGCCCTTTTCGTTCCTGCAGAAACCTCAGCTTCTTCTGTCCAGTAGAAGCTTCTTTGCACCCGCAGCTGGCATTTCCTGGGCATCTGCCCATCTCCGACTTGCTTGTGACTTTTGGACTTGGTCCCCTTGTTCCACAGGTACCCTAGATTGGAAATCCACAGTTGTTGCATTGCTGGTTTGTGTCTTTCCTGCATTATTCCTCTAACACGACTTCTTTGTCCTTAGGGGAACTTTAGTGCACTTTGCACTCACTTTTCAGGGTCTTGGGGAGGGTTATTTTTCTAACTCTCACTATTTTCTAATAGTCCCAGCGACCCTCTACAAGGTCACATAGGTTTGGGGTCCATTCGTGGTTCGCATTCCACTTTTGGAGTATATGGTTTGTGTTGCCCCTATCCCTATGTTTCCCCATTGCATCCTATTGTAACTATACATTGTTTGCACTGTTTTCTAAGACTATACTGCATATTTTTGCTATTGTGTATATATATCTTGTGTATATTTCCTATCCTCTCACTGAGGGTACACTCTAAGATACTGTGGCATATTGTCATGAAAATAAAGTACCTTTATTTTTAGTATAACTGTGTATTGTGTTTTCTTATGATATTGTGCATATGACACTAAGTGGTACTGTAGTAGCTTCACACGTCTCCTAGTTCAGCCTAAGCTGCTCTGCTAAGCTACCATTATCTATCAGCCTAAGCTGCTAGACACCCTATACACTAATAAGGGATAACTGGGCCTGGTGCAAGGTGCAAGTACCCCTTGGTACTCACTACAAGCCAGTCCAGCCTCCTACATTGGTTGTGCAGTGGTGGGATAAGTGCTTGAGACTACTTACCACTCTTGTCATTGTACTTTTCATAAGAGAAAAATATACAAAACAAGGTCAGTGTATATACAGATAGCCAAAAAGTTTTGCATTTCCTCTTTTCACTCTTTTCTAAGTGCTGAAAAGTACTTCTAAACTTTCAAAAAGTTCTTAAAAGTTTTTAAAGTTTTTTTCTGTCTTTCCAAAAAGTTCTGAAAACTTTTTTCTCTTTTTCTATCACTTTAACTCTCTCTAAAAATGTCTGGCACAGGCCAAAATGTTGATCTGTCCAAACTTGCATATGACAACCTTAGCTGGAAAAGAGCAAGGAGTCTCTGTATAGAGAGAGGTTTGAGTGTAGGGAAGAATCCTTCCTTGGAATTGTTACTTAACATGCTTAGAGAACAGGATAAGGCCATAGGTGCCTCATCTGTTGAAAAAGTACCTAATAGTTCTCAGTCTGATTCAGGGACTCCCCCAGGAAAAGATTCAGGAAAGAAACTTCCTAGCCTGCCCATTACTAGACAATCTAGCATAGATGGTAATGATGATGAGCCACACCATATAAATAGTGTTGTCTCACATCATAGCAAAAGCATTTATTCTCACCATACTGGTAGTAATGTTTCTGTTAACCAAGCTGTTAGGGTGGCTTCTGTAAGAGACAGGTCTCCTTCTGTTCATTCCCATCATAGCTCTGTTTCTGGGAATGTCCCTCCCACCAACCCTGATGACAGAATGTTAGAGAGGGAACTCAATAAGTTGAGGGTGGAACAAACCAGACTGAAGCTTAAAAAGCAACAGCTGGATTTGGATAAACAGTGTTTTGAATTAGAGAAGGAAAGACAGAAGTTGGGTTTAGATACCCATGGTGGCAGCAGCAGTATTCCCCATAGTCATCCTGCAAAAGAGCATGATTCCAGGAATCTGCACAAGATAGTTCCCCCTTATAAGGAGGGGGATGACATTAACAAGTGGTTTGCTGCACTTGAGAGGGCCTGTGTTGTACAGGATGTCCCTCAAAGGCAGTGGGCTGCTATCCTATGGCTATCATTTAGTGGAAAAGGTAGGGATAGGCTCCTTACTGTGAAAGAAAATGATGCTAATAATTTCCAAGTTCTTAAGAATGCACTCCTGGATGGTTATGGCTTAACCACTGAACAGTACAGGATAAAGTTCAGAGAGACCAAAAAGGAGTCTTCACAAGACTGGGTTGATTTCATTGACCATTCAGTGAAGGCCTTGGAGGGGTGGTTACATGGCAGTAAAGTTACTGATTATGACAGCCTGTATAACTTAATCCTGAGAGAGCATATTCTTAATAATTGTGTGTCTGATTTGTTGCACCAGTACTTGGTGGACTCTGATCTGACCTCTCCCCAAGAATTGGGAAAGAAGGCAGACAAATGGGTCAGAACAAGAGTGAACAGAAAAGTTCATACAGGGGGTGACAAAGATGGCAACAAAAAGAAGGATGGTAAGTCTTCTGACAAGGGTGGGGACAAATCTAAAAATGAGTCTTCATCAGGCCCACAAAAACACTCTGGTGGGGGTGGTGGGTCCAAATCCTCCTTTAATCAGAACAAGGAAAAGAAACCATGGTGCTATTTATGTAAAATAAAAGGCCATTGGACAACAGATCCCAGTTGTCCAAAGAAAGGCACCACTGCTCCTACCACTACAACCCCTACTGCTACACCTAGTGTCCCTACTAATAGCAGTGGTGGTGGGAGCAAACCTTCTAATAGCCAATCCAAGGGAGTAGCTGGGCTCACTTTTGGTAACTTAGTTGGGGTTGGTCTGATTAGGGAGACCACAGAGGCTACTTTAGTCTCTGAAGGGGCTATTGATTTAGCCACTTTGGTTGCTTGCCCCCATAACTTGGAGAAGTACAAGCAACTAACCCTAATAAATGGTGTTGAGGTCCAGGCCTACAGGGACACAGGTGCCAGTGTCACAATGGTGATTGAGAAACTGGTGCACCCTGAACAACACATACTTGGACACCAGTACCAAGTAACCGATGCTCACAACATAACACAAAGCCACCCCATGGCTGTTGTAAATCTCAACTGGGGGGGGGTAACTGGTCCAAAGAAAGTTGTGGTAGCTTCAGATTTACCTGTAGACTGTCTATTAGGGAATGATTTGGAGACATCAGCTTGGTCAGATGTGGAGTTGGAGGCCCATGCAGCAATGCTGGGCATCCCAGGGCATATTTTTGCTTTGACAACGGCTCAGGCCAAAAAGCAAAAAGGACAGGGAAGCTTGGATCCTGGAACAATGGACCAAGTGCTCCCTAAAGCTAGGGCTAGTAGAAGCAAACCACTTCCTACTATCCCTCCCTCTACAGTGGATTCAACTTCTGAGGAAGAAGAATTCCCTCCCTGTGCAGAACCTACACCAGAGGAGCTGGAAGCAGACACTGCTGAGCTTTTGGGTGAAGGGGGGCCTGCCAGAGAGGAGCTGAGTGTGGCACAGCAAACCTGTCCCACATTAGAGGGTCTCAGACAGCAAGCTGTCAAACAGGCTAATGGGGATGTCAGTGACTCTCACAGAGTTTACTGGGAGGACAACCTCTTGTACACTGAGCATAGGGATCCTAAACCTGGAGCTGCCAGGAGATTAGTGATTCCTCAGGAGTAAAGAAAGTTCCTCCTAACACTGGCACATGACATTCCCTTAGCTGGGCACCTAGGACAAATGAAAACTTGGGACAGGCTTGTTCCCCTGTTTCATTGGCCTAGGATGTCTGAGGACACAAAGGAATTTTATAAGTCCTGTGAAACCTGTCAAGCCAGTGGCAAGACAGGTGGCACCCCAAAGGCACCCCTTATCCCACTGCCTGTGGTTGGGGTTCCCTTTGAGAGGGTAGGGGTTGACATAGTTGGCCCCCTTGACCCTCCTACTGCTTCAGGCAATAGGTTTATCTTAGTGGTAGTGGACCATGCCACAAGATATCCTGAAGCTATTCCTTTAAGGACCACTACAGCACCTGCAGTGGCAAAGGCCCTCCTGGGAATATTTTCCAGGGTGGGCTTCCCAAAGGAAGTAGTATCAGACAGAGGAAGCAATTTCATGTCTGCATACTTAAAGGCCATGTGGAAGGAGTGTGGTGTAACGTACAAGTTCACAACACCCTATCATCCACAAACAAATCGACTGGTGGAGAGATTTAATAAAACTCTCAAAGGCATGATTATGGGTCTCCCTGAAAAACTCCGCAGGAGATGGGATATCCTTCTACCATGCCTCCTTTTTGCCTACAGGGAGGTACCCCAGAAAGGAGTGGGCTTCAGCCCCTTTGAACTTCTTTTTGGACACCCTGTTAGGGGTTCACTCACACTTGTAAAGGAGGGTTGGGAACAACCTTTAAAAGCTCCTAAGCAGGATATTGTGGATTATGTACTTGGCCTCAGATCAAGGATGGCTGAGTACATGAAAAAGGCCAGTAAAAACCTTCAGGCCAGCCAAGAGCTCCAGAAGCAATGGCATGATCAGAAGGCTGTTTTGGTTCAGTACCAACCAGGGCAGAAAGTGTGGGTCTTGGAGCCTGTGGCCCCAAGGGCACTCCAAGATAAATGGAGTGGACCCCACACAATTGTTGAAAAAAAGGGTGAAGTCACCTACTTGGTTGACTTGGGCACTGCCAGGAGTCCCCTTAGGGTGCTCCATGTCAACCGCCTGAAACCCTACTATGACAGGGCTGATCTCACCCTGCTCATGGCAACTGATGAGGGACAGGAAGAAGACAGTGATCCTCTACCTGATCTCTTCTCTTCCACAGAACAAGATGCTCTTGTGGAAGGTGTAGTTTTGGCAGATTGTCTTACTGCTGAGCAGAAAGACCATTGCATAAATCTCCTAGGACAATTTTCAGAACTCTTCTCTACTGTGCCAGGCACCACTTCTTGGTGTGAGCACACTATAGATACTGGAGACAGTTTACCTGTCAAAAGTAAGATCTATAGGCAGCCTGACCATGTCAGGGACTGCATAAAGCAAGAAGTTCAGAAAATGTTGGAACTAGGAGTGGTTGAGCACTCTGACAGTCCATGGGCTTCTCCTGTGGTACTGGTACCAAAACCCAATTCTAAAGATGGAAAGAAGGAAATGCGGTTTTGTGTAGACTATAGAGGTCTCAACTTGGTAACCAAAACTGATGCTCACCCTATACCCAGGGCAGATGAGCTTATAGATACACTGGCATCTGCCAAGTATCTAAGCACTTTTGATTTGACTGCAGGGTATTGGCAGATCAAATTATCAGAAGATGCTAAACCTAAGACTGCATTTTCTACCATTGGAGGACATTACCAGTTTACTGTAATGCCTTTTGGTTTGAAAAATGCACCTGCCACTTTTCAGAGGTTGGTGAACACAGTCCTGCAAGGGCTGGAAGCTTTCAGTGCAGCATATTTGGACGATATAGCTGTCTTTAGCTCCAGCTGGGATGATCACCTGGTCCACCTATGGAAAGTTTTGGAGGCCCTGCAAAAGGCAGGCCTCACTATCAAGGCTTCAAAGTGCCAGATAGGGCAGGGTAAGGTGGTTTATCTGGGACACCTTGTTGGTGGGGAACAGATTGCACCACTTCAGGGGAAAATCCAAACAATTATTGATTGGGTTCCCCCTACCACTCAGACTCAGTTGAGAGCCTTCCTAGGCCTCACTGGGTATTACAGGAGGTTCATTAAGAACTATGGCTCCATTGCAGCCCCTCTTAATGACCTCACATCCAAGAAAATGCCTAAAAGGGTATTATGGACAGCAAACTGTCAGAAAGCTTTTGAGGAGCTGAAGCAGGCCATGTGCTCTGCACCTGTCCTGAAAATCCCTTGTTACTCTAAAAAATTCTATGTCCAGACTGATGCATCTGAATTAGGAGTAGGGGCAGTCCTATCACAACTTAATTCTGAGGGCCAGGATCAACCTGTTGCTTTTATTAGTAGGAGGTTGACCCCTAGAGAAAAGCGTTGGTCTGCCATTGAGAGGGAGGCCTTTGCTGTGGTCTGGGCTCTGAAGAAGTTGAGGCCATACCTGTTTGGCACTCACTTCATTGTTCAGACAGACCACAAACCTCTACTTTGGCTAAAACAAATGAAAGGTGAAAATCCTAAATTGTTGAGGTGGTCCATATCCCTACAGGGAATGGACTATACAGTGGAACATAGACCTGGGAGTAGCCACTCCAATGCAGATGGACTCTCCAGATATTTCCACTTAGACAATGAAGACTCATCAGGTCATGGCTAGTCTTATTGTCCTTCGTTTGGGGGGGGGTTGTGTAGGAAAGTACCATCTTGCCTGGCATGTTACCCCCATTTTTCACTGTATATATGTTGTTTTAGTTGTATGTGTCACTGGGACCCTGGTAACCCAGGGCCCCAGTGCTCATAAGTGTGCCTGAATGTGTTACCTGTGTAGTGACTAACTGTCTCACTGAGGCTCTGCTAATCAGAACCTCAGTGGTTATGCTCTCTCATTTCTTTCCAAATTGTCACTAACAGGCTAGTGACCATCTTTACCAATTTACATTGGCTTACTGGAACACCCTTATAATTCCCTAGTATATGGTACTGAGGTACCCAGGGTATTGGGGTTCCAGGAGATCCCTATGGGCTGCAGCATTTCTTTTGCCACCCATAGGGAGCTCTGACAATTCTTACACAGGCCTGCCACTGCAGCCTGAGTGAAATAACGTCCACGTTATTTCACAGCCATTTTACACTGCACTTAAGTAACTTATAAGTCACCTATATGTCTAACCTTTACCTGGTAAAGGTTAGGTGCAAAGTTACTTAGTGTGAGGGCACCCTGGCACTAGCCAAGGTGCCCCCACATTGTTCAGAGCCAATTCCCTGAACTTTGTGAGTGCAGGGACACCATTACACGCGTGCACTACATATAGGTCACTACCTATATGTAGCTTCACCATGGTAACTCTGAATATGGCCATGTAACATGTCTATGATCATGGAACTGCCCCCTCTATGCCATCCTGGCATAGTTGGCACAATCCCATGATCCCAGTGGTCTGTAGCACAGACCCTGGTACTGCCAAACTGCCCTTCCTGGGGTTTCACTGCAGCTGCTGCCAACCCCTCAGACAGGCAGCTGCCCTCCTGGGGTCCAGCCAGGCCTGGCCCAGGATGGCAGAACAAAGAACTTCCTCTGAGAGAGGGTGTGACACCCTCTCCCTTTGGAAAATGGTGTGAAGGCAGGGGAGGAGTAGCCTCCCCCAGCCTCTGGAAATGCTTTGTTGGGCACAGAGGTGCCCAATTCTGCATAAGCCAGTCTACACCGGTTCAGGGACCCCTTAGCCCCTGCTCTGGCGCGAAACTGGACAAAGGAAAGGGGAGTGACCACTCCCCTGACCTGCACCTCCCCTGGGAGGTGTCCAGAGCTCCTCCAGTGTGCTCCAGACCTCTGCCATCTTGGAAACAGAGGTGCTGCTGGCACACTGGACTGCTCTGAGTGGCCAGTGCCACCAGGTGACGTCAGAGACTCCTGCTGATAGGCTCCTTCAGGTGTTAGTAGCCTATCCTCTCTCCTAGGTAGCCAAACCCTCTTTTCTGGCTATTTAGGGTCTCTGTCTCTGGGGAAACTTTAGATAACGAATGCAAGAGCTCATCCGAGTTCCTCTGCATCTCCCTCTTCACCTTCTGATAAGGAATCGACTGCTGACCGCGCTGGAAGCCTGCAAACCTGCAACATAGTAGCAAAGACGACTACTGCAACTCTGTAACGCTGATCCTGCCGCCTTCTCGACTGTTTTCCTGCTTGTGCATGCTGTGGGGGTAGCCTGCCTCCTCTCTGCACCAGAAGCTCCGAAGAAATCTCCCGTGGGTCGACGGAATCTTCCCCCTGCAACCGCAGGCACCAAAAAGCTGCATTACCGGTCCCTTGGGTCTCCTCTCAGCACAACGAGCGAGGTCCCTCGAATCCAGCGACTCTGTCCAAGTGACCCCCACAGTCCAGTGACTCTTCAGTCCAAGTTTGGTGGAGGTAAGTCCTTGCCTCACCTCGCTGGGCTGCATTGCTGGGAACCGCGACTTTGCAGCTACTCCGGCCCCTGTGCACTTCCGGCGGAAATCCTTTGTGCACAGCCAAGCCTGGGTCCACGGCACTCTAACCTGCATTGCACGACTTTCTAAGTTGGTCTCCGGCGACGTGGAACTCCTTTGTGCAACTTCGGCGAGCACCGTTTCACACATCCTTGTAGTGCCTGTTTCTGGCACTTCTCCGGGTGCTACCTGCTTCAGTGAGGGCTCTTTTTCTTGCTCGAAGTCCCCTCTCTCTTCAGGTCCAATTTGCGACCTCCTGGTCTCTCCTGGGCCCCAGCAGCATCCAAAAACGCCAAACGCACAATTTGCAACTAGCAAGGCTTGTTGGCGTCCTTTTAGCGGGAAAACACTTCTGCACGACTTTCCAAGGCGAGAGGGATCCGTCCACCAAAGGGGAAGTCTCTAGCCCTTTTCGTTCCTGCAGAAACCTCAGCTTCTTCTGTCCAGTAGAAGCTTCTTTGCACCCGCAGCTGGCATTTCCTGGGCATCTGCCCATCTCCGACTTGCTTGTGACTTTTGGACTTGGTCCCCTTGTTCCACAGGTACCCTAGATTGGAAATCCACAGTTGTTGCATTGCTGGTTTGTGTCTTTCCTGCATTATTCCTCTAACACGACTTCTTTGTCCTTGGGGGAACTTTAGTGCACTTTGCACTCACTTTTCAGGGTCTTGGGGAGGGTTATTTTTCTAACTCTCACTATTTTCTAATAGTCCCAGCGACCCTCTACAAGGTCACATAGGTTTGGGGTCCATTCGTGGTTCGCATTCCACTTTTGGAGTATATGGTTTGTGTTGCCCCTATCCCTATGTTTCCCCATTGCATCCTATTGTAACTATACATTGTTTGCACTGTTTTCTAAGACTATACTGCATATTTTTGCTATTTTGTATATATATCTTGTGTATATTTCCTATCCTCTCACTGAGGGTACACTCTAAGATACTGTGGCATATTGTCATAAAAATAAAGTACCTTTATTTTTAGTATAACTGTGTATTGTGTTTACTTATGATATTGTGCATATGACACTAAGTGGTACTGTAGTAGCTTCACACGTCTCCTAGTTCAGCCTAAGCTGCTCTGCTAAGCTACCATTATCTATCAGCCTAAGCTGCTAGACACCCTATACACTAATAAGGGATAACTGGGCCTGGTGCAAGGTGCAAGTACCCCTTGGTACTCACTACAAGCCAGTCCAGCCTCCTACACTGACCAACCCCCCTTTCAGAGCTATTTAGGGTCTCTCTTCTGGGTGTTTCCTCAGATTCAGATTGCAAGACACCAGCAGGAATCCTCTGCATCCTTTACTTAACCTTCTACTGACTAAACTGCATCTGGACCCTCCAGGAAATCCTTAAACTGCTACAAAGAAGCAAAGACAACTTCTGCAACATTGTATCTTCAGCTCCTGCCAGCAACTGCAACTGTTTCCAGATTGTGCATCCTCAGAGGACTTCCTGTCTTCAGCCTGCACCAGAAGAACGAAGGAATCTCCCTTGAAATGAAGGAGTCACTTCCCTGCTTCAGCAGGCACTCCTCTGCTGCGACAACCGCCCCTCTCCTGATGAAGTGCGTGGATCCAGCAACACGGGTGGTGGACTGAAGTGGTCCTGATGGTCCTAAGGTCCAACTATCCAACTTTGGTTGAGGTAAGAGCTTGCCTCCCTACGCAAGACAAAACCCCCGTGCACCACATGTTTTGCAGTTGCTAAGGCTTGTGTGCGACCTTCCACGGAGTTCTTCGTGCACAGCACAGCTCCCATCCCCAGCAGCCCTTGCTGTGACGCACAGCTTTCTGAGTGCTTTTCTGGTGGCGTGGGATCCCTTTGTGTAGTGCTGTTTGGGCTTCCACTTGTACCTTCTTTGTCCCTGTGCTGTGGGACTCCTGTGCGTGCTGCCTGGTCTTCTGAGGGCTCTCTGAGTTGCTGAGAGCCCCTTCTTTCTCCTCCTCCTGGGTAGAGGTCACCAGGTCCCTTCTGGTCCCGGGCAGCACCATTTTCCACTAACTGTAAGCTTTGCGTGTGCCAAGGCTTGTTGGCGGGATCCAGCGACGCAAACCAGACTACAATCATTCATCCGGCGGGGGACGTCATCTACACCGACCAGGAACCTGCTTCTGTCTTCTTGGGTGCAGTACTGACTGTTCTTCTTCACCAGTGGTTCATCTTTTGCACCTTCATCCGGGTTAGCAGTGGCTCCTGTTCTCCCTGGACTCTTCAATGCTTCTTGGACATTTTCCCCTGGTTCCACAGGTCTTCAGGTCCAGGAATCCATCGTTGGTGCCTTGCAGTCTCTTCTGGTTCTTGCAAAATCCTCTATCATGTGTTCTTGCCAGATATGCCTCCCCTTAATTTTGTTTAAAAACATAAAATACAACCACAATACATCACTACAGTTTGGTTATCACTGCAGTATCTTCTATCAAAAATACCACTCTCTGCATTTTGTTTGTTCACAATGTTAGAAAAGCCAGGCAGTCAAACCAACCAAAAACGTTCCGTAATGGAGGAACAGAGCTATATAGCCGATGAAGATGATGAGTCTGAATCATTGAAGCGCAATAAAGGGGTGGAATCATAATGGTCAATGGAAAGACATATGTTGTTGGTCGGCAAATGTAACAAGACCTTCTAATTTTCAGCCATGCTGCACTGTCATGAACTGCTTGGTATATGGTATAAATGAATCACACAGCACAACATTGGGCGTTGGTCAATGAACAAGGCCACTATCTTATTAACTGTTAGAGCATGAGAAAGAAAAAGAAAAGCTTCTTAACAACCAAACATGGTGAATTAATAATACTAGCTTACTTGGGCCTGTAGTCATCACAGTAGACAGTTTAACAAAAATCTGTTCTTAGTTTTACAGTACCACAAGATATTTAGGAGACAGTGAAAGATTACCAACAAAGCAGAAGAAATCTGCAGACTAGTACAGACTGAAAAAACATCAGCTACCTAACAAAACACATGAAATAGGGAAAAAAACAATAATGCATGGATAACAGGAATTAAAAAGAAATTGGATAGGGGAGTTGGAAAAAAGGAGACAGTATAAGAAAAAATAAGCAAGGCAAAATTAAAAGTAGTAAAATTGGATGCAAAAGTAAAAGTTAGAGAAATACTAACAATAAATAATAGGACTTATTGGGGTGAACAGAGCCCTCAGCAGGGGTGCTGGTGGTCGGTGCCTCATCCCCAGCCCTTAGCGCAGACCCCTCGTCATTGCCCCTCTTCTTGCCCTTCGTTGCTGATGTAAGAAATAAAGAATATCAAAAAAGATTAGTGGTACAGTTAATCTCCACAAAGTTATTATAACGGGTAAATGCAGTAACATTGTACTTATCTAATTCAGATTGCCTATGGTACTAATATCGACTATCATGGAGTTGGCTATACTAATCCTAAAATCCCTATTCCAATTTTATTTAATAAAAACTACATTTGGAACTAATGCATTGCAATGAATGATCTTTGATTCTATTCTCATTTCTCAACCCCCTTGATAGACCATCTCATTCTCCATTTTTTGCAATGGATAGATACTAGTACTACACAACACTATGAAATTGCTTGGGACTGTGCGAGCAACATGAAGAAAGTACAGAGAACACTAACTCACTGATATCACTAAATCACATGAAGACAAGAGGACAGAGGAGTCTGCACTGCAATGGCTTCCATCACATAATAATATTCTTAACATAAACTAAATGTAACTTACCTCTGAGTGTGAGCAGCACGCTATTTGGAAAAAAAAGTTAGCATTATAGAACAATAATATAGTTAATGCTCACCGAGCCCCGGAATCTCTATGCCTAGTGGGTCAAAGGATCCAACGTTCCCGCGGGGGGTAACCACTGTCCGGCCAGCTGCCAGCATAGAAGGGAGGCGGTGCTGCGCATAGAAAACCAGTGCTGCCACCTCTGTTGTACAGAAGATAGGCCTGTGCTGTCACCCACACGGTAGATGGCTGCTGCTGGCTGTTCAGGGGGTCCTGGAGCTGCCAAATCCCTGTTCTCTGGTGCTGCCCTACTTGGCCATGGTGCTGGGTGGTGGGGTGGAGAAAAAAGAAACGGGAGAAAGAAAGAAGGAAGAAATAACTTAGGAAGTAAAGGGAAAAATAAACAAAAATATAAAAAGTCACAAGCTCAAAAAAAAGTGAAAATACACAGAAACAAAAAGACAAACTAATACAATAAATAAAAACAAAGGGTAGATTAATTAGAAAGGTGGAGGATTAAAAAGATTGATGGATGAATAAAACAGGCCCAGCACCATAAATGTTGTAAAAAAACAAGATTGCTGCGCCCATGTGAACCGCGTAGTGCCGTCCGTGCACGATTTTGAACACAGGAACATACTTTGTGTTGCGTTTGAGATCAGTCAGTCATAAACACCTTTATTCATCTGCAAATAACCATAAAAGTATACAAAACACATAGTAAAAAAAATCCAATGGATAGCATTCAAAAGTCACATGATTATAAATACTCTCAAACAGTTGCCATAAAATAAATACATAACCAAATTAAACAGTTCGGCTGTCAACTGACAGCATAAAATGTAATCTGGGAGCATTAACCTCTTTGCACAGCTGCAGCTTGAAGGCATAAAAGCATATGTCTGCATATTTCATAATCTGCCAGTCCCAATAAAAAATAATATGCAGGAAGACAGAGCCGTAGATTCTTAAGCTTCAGTAGAGGCACAAGAAAAAGTTTAGTGTACATTCTGTAATAATCACAGAAAATAAGGAAATGCAACATAGTTTGCTGTGCAAGTTACAGCATGGGCATACTATAGAGTCCAACTTTGATTGAAATCCAAACAGGAAACAGAGTGAATATTTTTCTATTCCTGCCAGAAAGCTAAACAATAAAAATCTAGGTTAACTATTGTTAATGTTCCACAGATAGTTGGTGAGAATATCACCCATGTTGAGGTATAAATAGCTCTTTATACTTGGCTTTATCTTTTCTACTCCCAGTCTCTCTTCTTTTGCTCCAGCAATAAACCTTGCACACACCATCAACCAACAGAAGCTCCCAGCATTCTATCAGAGAACAAGTCAGCCCAACCAATTGCCTCAAGGCATTTACTAATATAAGATAACCACTGCATAGCAAGGCCCTTGTCTCATGCCAGGCAGTCTAGAATGATCTCTCTGGTTAATACTGATTCTACTGAGCTCAAAAAATAACCTGCCAGCTTTCAATGAAGTCACACAAATAACCTAGGCCAAGTTCAGTATAGCATATAAAGCTAGAACTAGAGGGAGGCGCTAATAGAATTCTCCAACAAAAACAATTTTCTCCCTATGGAGGTTTATCGGATCCCCAAGCCCCAAATTACCACCCTATAAGTTACTGTTGGGGCATACTCAGTAGAATATATTTGGTGGTTTCTCTCCTTTGGGCAGCCCAAAGGCCAAAGAGCACCATGATGGGCCCGCCCATAAACCAGTCGAGCTAGAAGTGACCCCTGAGGTAGGAGAAAGTGCTAGACCATAATAACACACTAGTACTCGCGCTGCTAGATAATGGCCTTTTATGTTTTAACCCACACGTCATTAAAAATACTTTTTAAATTAGTCTTCAAATTCAGTTTCACCATAAAATCAACGAAAGAGTGCACTAAAAGACAAAAGGGCCTTTGGGGTGCGGGCAATTAAAACTGTCATCAGCACACAACAGTACATGGAGGGGGACACCCTTCACAATAGGCACATCTGGGGTACACTTACTGAGCTCCGAATTCAATTTGCTAAAGTATAAAATAAAAAGCAACGGGGCAAGAATGCACCCCTGCCAAACCTCCCGATGTAAAACACAATGCGAACGGGCGCAACGAGGAAACTCCACCCACCAGCGGAACTCCATGTAGCGCAGTGGAGTTTTATACCACTTTACAGAGTTCTGCGTATCGCGACTCCACAAACTCCGCCCACTCCTAAGTATTACTAAGTTAGAGAAACGCATAGCAGAAATAGACAGGTAGGCATCCCACATGTAGAAGTATGGGACACATGACAAAATCTTTAGAAGAAACTTGCTGAGGCCAAGGAAACACTCGGAAAAGATGAATACTGAATGTACAGCAATTTTTTTCATGAGCAAGGAGATAAAGCTGGGTGATAACAGGGAGAAAGGAAGTGGCACTGTTGCCCTCAAGGATTCAGAAAGGGGGGTTGCTCAAGGCACAGGATGATATATTGAGAAGAATTGTGGAATTTTACTTGGGGCTGTATGCGAAACAGGAACAAAGGGATGAGGAAGGCATTAAGGCTGTGCCCGTTTTCGCAGAAATGCGGGCACTTTTAAATACGCCTACAGATAAAACAGACATCAAATGGACTATTCAAAATATGAGAATAGGAAAGGCACCTGGAAATTATGGGTTGCCAGTATAGTTCTATCAAACATATGTGGATCTCCTCAGTGCCCTGCCGCTGGCCATGTACAGGGAAGCGAGAGAGACAGGAGTTTTCCCGGCTTCGTTGCAAGAAGCTCACACAGTGGTTCTGCTCAAACTTGGGAGGGATCGAACGGATTGAGTCATATCAACTGTTATCTATGATTATTGTTGATGCTAAGATACTGGGGAAGATCCTGGCCCACCGTCTGGCGAGGGCATTGCAGACGATTTCACACTCGCAAAAAGTGTGCCACCGCCTATCAGATTGCATTGTGGTTGA
Organism: Pleurodeles waltl; assembly: GCF_031143425.1. Lineage (NCBI taxonomy): Eukaryota > Metazoa > Chordata > Amphibia > Caudata > Salamandridae > Pleurodeles > Pleurodeles waltl. Next base: position 369,255,656 of record NC_090451.1, read on the forward strand.
GAGAGGAATTTGACCGGGGTGCCCCTTGTCGTCATTAATATTCGCTTTAGTAATAGAACCATAAGCACAGGTGATGTGCTGTAGACATGGGGAGGATGGTAGGCAGGGTCATTTCTTTGTATGCTGATGATATTTTGTTGACTCTTAGACACACACGATTCACATGGTGTGCAGTGGAAAACCCAATTAACGAAGTGTGGTGCCATTCAGGCGTCCGCCTAAATGCAGGTAAGTCAGCACTCTACCCAATCAAGCCAGACCATGATTTGGGGGTGGGGTGGGGGGATCTTCCTAATATCCAGCTCCAAATAACGCTGGGCAAATACTCGGGCATATGTATGAGTTCCAATATTACCGAAGTGTACAATTCCAATGTAGGTGCACTATTGACGGGGACTGGAGCGCAGTGAATAGAGGTGGCTACAGTTCTTGATGTTGCTGATGGGATGCATAGCAATCAGTAAAATGATAGCATTAACCACAGTTTAGTGTATTTTGCAGCATATGCTGATGTGTATACCAGAATTCTGCTTTCATAGACTGCAGGAGATTGTTGTACTGGGGTCGCGGGAGAGCTAGAATAAGTTGGATGTTCTGATTTGTGGAAGGAGAATACAGACACCAAACTTTAATGTGTATTATTGGGAAGCCCAAATTCAACAAGTGGTCCCATGGTTCGAAGAGGGGAGCAAGGACCCAGTAGTCCGCATTATGAGACATTTATCTTGACTACTGAAACTGCTGGCGCTTCCCCTAGTTTTTAGGAAAAGAAAACCTACCTTACCACTGTAAATTTGAGTGATCTTGGCTGTGTGGGCACAGGTCTCCAGGTAGGAGGGGGGCAAATATATATACCTTCAGCAACTGGTCGATTGGAACATTGGGATTTGTCCTGTAACACCAGCCTTCCTCAGGCAAGAGGGCGCCTGCTACCCTCCAATATGTGGGAGCCCTGTACGTATATCACACCTTTACGTACTAATGGTTCTGCTCACAGTTGACCGTATAGTCAACCTCAAACACCAGTGGAAGGTGAACCCAGGGAAGGAACTGGGGGAATATCTTCAGTAATTGTTGATGAGTAACGCGTAATGCAAGACTGAAATTAATTCACTATAAATGTGTACATAGAGACTATGTAACACCCTAGTAGTTACACCAATTGGATTCATCCAAGGGCCTGTGTCCAGGCCCTGCAGCCAACCCCCTGCATGGAGCCAACTTCACACTGTGCACAGTGTGAGTTTGACACAAGTCCTGGCCTGTGGCTAGGCTCTGTGGCCAACCCCTCCAAACCCAGCCAACCCCACACTGAATGGGCCTTAAATCGTGCATTGCAGTGGTATGTCCAGCCAGGTCCTGCTGTCAACCCTGCTGCATGCAGCCAACCCCATGTTGGGCATGGCCTCTGGCCATGCACAGTGGGTGATTCACCAGAAAGCCTGCGTCACCCACCAGCATGCAGCCAACCCCAATCTGCGCACTTTCTTTGGCTGTGCATGAGGAGGGGTTAGCCACAGGGCTGACTTTGGGGACCCCATTCCCCACAGCCATATTTTTTTTTAAGGGGAGGGGGCGTGTGCCCCCCAACTTCGTCATCCCCCAGGGCCTTATTTATTTGAAAGAGGAGGGGCTGTGTGCCCCTCCCTGAGCCTTATTAGTCTCTGGGGACCCCACCCCACAGGGTCATTTTTTATTTTATAGGGGCGGGAGGCCTCGCTCCCCCTCCCCAAGCCTATTTTGGCCTGGGGACCCCATCCTCCAGGGAAGCTTTTTTATTTTAAAAGGAACGTGGGCCAAATGCCCCACCCCAAGCCTTAGTTGGCCCTGGGGATTTCTGTCCCTCAGGGTCTCATTTTTTTTTTTTTTTTTAAGGAGAGGGGGGCCTTACTCCCCCATCCAATGGCCTATTATGGCCCTAGGGACCCCACCCCTCAAGGCCTTTATTAGTTTTAAGTGCAGGAGGTAGCAAAACCCCCTTCCCCATGACTATGATATCCCTGGGGACTCCATGAACATATCAATTTTAAAGAGGAGGGTGACTGCGTGGCCTCTCTCTTCGAGCCCCATTAGGCCTAAGTGGGAGTGGGGCTGCATGCTCCTTACCAAGCCTTATTAGGCCTTGGAGACCCTGGGGTCATTTTTTTTTTAAGGATGGGCACGCAACCCTCCAGCATATTATGGCTCTACATAATGCACCACCCAGGGCCATTTATATTTTAAAGGGTGGGGGGGCCCACACCGCCTCCTTCCCCAGGCCATATTCAGCCTGGGGACCCCAGACCCTGGGTCCCTGCTACAATGAAATGTCGCACCCCGATGGCCATTAGGGCACTCATCATAGAGAAGTTGGGAGCTACAGAGGTAGCTCTCGGGATCCTGGCACCAGCAAGCTCCTTGCATGCTGCTGCAGCTGGCATTGCTCCCGCCCAAATTGAGCTGCTATATATGCTGCTCAGTGGTGTAATGAAACTTGAGGCCCCCCCCTGCAAAGTACATGGAGAGGCCCCTAAAGCTTAAGGCACTCCCGTACCATGGGGACTAATGTTACTTCACTGATGCTGCTCCCTCTGGCTGGGAGAAATATCTTGATCTGTTTCTCTGCCCGCATCAGTGCAGATCACAAGTCAGGAAGCAGACTCCCATTTGGTGGGAGTTTTAAAAACATTCTTGCAAATCAGGATCAAACACAAGTTTCCTTGCCTGCTCTGGTGGGCTTCCCAGGACACAACAAGTGAGACGGCCTGGGGGGCTGGTGTCCTTTGGCCAATAAATCATCTGGGAGTAGGGCCCACTCTCCCCTTAAAATAGGCTTTGGGCCCCCTGGGATGTGTTCCATGGGGTTGAATACAGCCTCGGAGGGGGGCACATGCCCCCTCCCATAATTATTTTGGGCCGGGGGGGGGGGTCCCCAGGGCTGAAAGCATTTAGAAATTATAAAAAACATTATCATTCTCAGACCCTTCTTCAAACCTGCAGTACAGCTGATTGCTTATGTTGTTTGGAGGATTCTGATTAAAAATTAACACCTCATATCACAGACTCTATCCTTGAGGGCCTTCTTTAGAACAGAGCACATTGTCTTGTCCACGGGTCACTTGACTCTCGTGATCATTAACAATTGATCCCTTATCTACTTACATCATAGCCAGTACACCTACCCACTTGTAATGGATGCTGCAGACAGATGAGTTCCATCTCCAAAAAAGCAGAGGCTACTCATACAGTCTTCTGCCAGGGCTGGGGTATGACTATAGAGGTTGGGATAGCTTTAATGAGCTACAGTTTTGATGAAAGCAGCAGTCACAGCTATATATACTTACCTACACCTGAAGCCAGTTGACCCTTTCTCCATCATGTTTCAGGATCATTGTTTATGAATGACTATCTTATTTTAAGTATTCTTCAGAAAATTTAATTATTCAGGTGAATATTTTTTCTTTTCTTCTTTGTCCTCCCTGAATTCCTTATCACAAAGATACCAATAAGACTTATTCATCATTAATAGATAGTCCATTCACAGCATAAAAACCATACAGTGGCAAAAGGAGAAGGCAATCATTTTGTTTAGAGGAAAATGACATTACTTAAAGTTCTCTCTAAGGTGTTCTAGTTCTGAACGTGCAGAGCAAGTTCACAAGATGCATATTTCTAAAGGATCTTTGTTCAATATTGTTTTACAAGCTCTCACACCTAGTACCTAAAGCTTCTTAATGTGAGATATTGGCTTGTTGGTTGAGGGGGGATGAATGACCCTTCTCAGGAAACAGCTACAATCCTTCTCAGAGTGAACCACAAACAGTCAGAAAATTAAGCTTTGCCTAATCTTCTGGCAACTTACCACAAAGCAGTCACGCTTAACTTAGAGGAAATGTGTAAACTATTTATGCAACACACCAACAGAAATAAAAAGAAAACATAACACAAGAAACGTACTAAACCAATTTAGAAAAATAGAGTACAATTTAATAAATTACCAAAATGACAAAAATCCATTAATTAGAAGCGGAGATATGTAATTTTATAGGTTTCAGGTATGTATAACGCATAAAAGCAGAAAGAGCTACTTGTTATCTGGTTGTGTGAGAACAGGTGAAAGTCACAAGTTCAGGCCAGCTCCAATGGAGCAAGACGGGGTTAGTCTTGCTGAAAAAGTTATGTTTTATAAGTCAAGTACAAAGAGTTCTGTTTGTAGTGGAGGAGGCTGTGAAGTGCTGGCTGGGTGTTGTGGATGGTCATCGTTGTACAGCGAAGAGTCTGTTGGGCATTGCGGGCGGTTGTTGCTGGAGATTCTCATTGGCGGTCAGCCTGGGCTGCCGATGCTGTAGCGAGAAGTGTAAATCTTGTGTTGCCTGTTGTCGCTATAACGCGAAGAGTTTTGTTCACCAGAGCTTCACATTGGTGTTCAGGCGGGCAGCAAGATCTTTGCAGGAACATTTCATTTGCAGTCCTGAAAAGTCCAAAACTTCAGGAATTCTCCTTTTTTTTCTAGGAGTAGATCAACCGATGCCAGGCCAAGAGACAAGGACATGAGATTCACCTCTTGGGGATTAGGAACTCAATCCAGTAGACGTCCAGAAGGGCTCAGGCAGCTCCAGTTGCAGGCCTAAACAGGTCCAGATGCAGAAGTCCATCTACGCATTTGTAGGGAGGTCTCTGGAGCTTGTTGTGTCCTTGAGCTGTGTCTTCCTTCTCTGACAGCAGTTCAGGCAGCAGGGAAGTCCACTGTCAGCATATCAGTCCTTTTTCTGTAGTATCCACGTGCTCAGGAGTGTACTGAGGAGGGGATCTGATGATTACATTTTTATATTTGGTGTCCCCTATGAAGTGGGAGACGTTTCTAGGGTTTTCTCCGTACATAGTTATCTGGAATTTCCTGCCTTCCTGCCCTGGCCCGTCTGTCCTGGGGCACAATGGGCTAGTGCGATATCCTTTGTGTGTGAGCTCGGGCAGTGCCTTGAAATGTAAATGTGGTAGGTGACAACTCTGCCCCCCATCAAGCCAGAATGGCCCATCCTTCCAACACTCAGATGCTCTATTTTGATACTGTCTGGGAGAGGCCAACGTCCAACTACACCTAGTCATGGGATCCAGGAACAGGCTGCAGGCACCAAATGGTTAGGACTATAAATTTCAACTTTCTAAAAGTGTAATTTTCAAATTTGTGACTTAAAATCCGACTTTACCAATAAAGAGGGTTTTACATTACAATTACTCAGACACCAAACTTGAACTTCCTACCTGCTCCCAACCAAAAGTTATTACTTGTTAAATGTAGTAACAGATCTTGCAAAATCATAACAATGTTACCAGATGTCAGGATGGAGGCTCGCAGCTAGACACAGCCTGTCTCTCGGCCCCCTTTGGAATGCATCTAGAGTCAATGGTTCTTTAGGGCCCTCCTTTTTCCCTCACCTGTCATTCGATGGGGGACTGCAACCTGGTTGGTGTTTTCTTAGCTGTCGAGAGGGATCGCTGTTTGCCTTCTCCCATGTTTCTCAGTGCCAAAGAGAGGATGTCATAGCTGCTCTGTAGATGGAGGATTCTCGGCGGCGCATCTGGAAGAAGCAGAGTTGGTTTCTGTGTAGCTGTTCTACACACAGCAGACCGGGGGAAGGCTATCAAATGGTTCTCGCTACGTTGTTTCTCTCGCAATAACCAGGCAGGCTACTAGATGGATTGTTACTCTGTTCCAATCTCCTAAAGAGCACTGATCCTGGCAAGAGCTGAATGTAAGGAACATGTGCAAGATCTTTGACGTTTGGGCATTTTCACTCAGACTAAATCAACCTATATTGGATGGGATGCCAGTTAAAGGGGCAGCAAAGTGGGAGGGGGGGCGGGTGCAGCAGGTGGTGGCTGGTCTTTCACCCCACGAAGGCTTAGAAGAAAGTGGCTTCTCCCAAGCATGCTGGTAGCCAATAATCTTGACCGACCTAGAGGAGCCTAGAAGATCTGCACAGTTCTCCACTGCTACCACCCACGCATCGGGCTCTTTTGGAGTGATCTGAGCCTGCCTGGACTGGCCTGTAAGACTGAAGGCGCTGAATCTGAACCCAATCTCCCCAGCAACTCTGGGAAGGTCTCTGTTAATTGTGGACCCTTCAGGGACAGGGCGTGGATGGGTGATTTTATGTTCTCAGAAAACTCTGAATTACTATATTTCCCCTATCCCTCTATCGATTGCTATGAAGAGTGGGAATAAAGTGGCGCCCCATGAGGTGACATTGCGGACTATGGCTACTCCCTCAGACTCTCAAACTGGGCCTGACTCAATTAAGCTATCTGGGAGCACCTTCAACACCTTGCCAGTGGAGGATCTGTCTCAGTCTTAACAGCTGCAATTGTGGCTCAGCAGGAAGTAGTTGATGTGGCTATTACTGATGTAAAGAAAGTCTAGCAGCTTGAACCAGAAAAACGCACAGGTCCATTTTGGGGAGTCTTCTCTATCTGGGGAGGCAGCCACTCCAGGGGGATTACCCCCTTTGGCTCTCTCCACCATGGGTATGAAAGTCCAAGAAGCCTTTTTCTCTCTCTGACCCGAAAATGATGATCAAGACCAATTCAACCAGAACCAGTGAGGAGATCCTCTCTGCTTTTAGATACCTTAGATTAATCTGCTGCCATGTCCGCTTTGGCCAGCTTGAGTGGCACCGGGGAGTCTGACAGCTATCCAGCTGGTGGATATAGTTACGTCCACCTTTGAATAGGGGGTTCTGGAGCCTGGTTCTTCAGTAGATGAGAAGGAGCTGCTCTGGGACCCTGATGAGACTGACCTAGCACCTACTATTTCTTTTCCACCGGTCTCTATTTCCTCTAACACCCCATCGGACGCTAATCAGCTTACTTCTAAGTGGTTGGCTTCTGGTGGGGGGGAATTTGCAGGGGATATCATTTGATCAGGACATCCCTACTTTGAATGCCATTTGCAACCTTCTCCTGCAACACAGGGAAGCCTATTGAAAATATTCTCTCTCATTGGAGTCTGCCCATTTAAAGATCCAGGTAGTTTTGAGAAAGCTGTCAAAGAACATGGACATTATTCCAATCACAGCTTGGTGAGGTGGAGACATCTTGGGCTGCCCTTCAGCCTTACCTCTCTGTTCTCTAGTCTTTCATCTAAGGTGGAAGATCTGGAGAGCAGGTCATGGAGGAATAACCTAACAGTTCTGGTTATTCCATGAGGGCAGAAGGTGATGACCCTAAAGGCTGTCATCCTTCTGTTTAGAACATTTTTCACCACACTAAGTGACTGGGACTTGGATAGCATGTTACAAAGGGCACATTATTTCTCATTAGGCGTCCCAGGAAGGGTGGGTCTTTCCGTTACACCGTGCCATTCTCATCTATGTTGGGAATTTCATAATGCAAAAGGAGATTTACTGAGCGGCCTCACACAAATCACTCCTCAAGGCCTGTGGGGTAGAATTTTTTTGTCTGTTCTGATTTTTGTCATCAAACTGTGATGAGATTCTGGCAGCTCCAGGAACATATCTCAGCTCTACAGAAGATTGGGGCAGCAGTTTCTCTTATTGAGCTAGCAGCATTGGAGATCAGACTCAATAGTCAAACTTACTTCTGCTATGATGGCTCCAAGGTTTTGGAGCTACTAGACAAATGGCAGTCGGGGAATTGAGTCTGTGTTCTTTTTTATTATTCTTATTTTTTTCTTCCCTTTTTCTAGGCAGGATGGCTCCCAGCACTATTTTACTTTTGAATGTATTGGTGTCTTTTGTTGTCGCATGTACTGGTTGGGTGGTGGCCCTTCCCAAGTTGCCTGGGGTATTATTCATTGGCTAAATGTTGTGCTTGGACTGTTTGTGGGGGCTGTACTGTATTGTCTTTAGGTTAAGATGCATGTAGAAGGAGTTTGGTCCCGGGACTATCTGTGATCCTGAACTATCAAGTGGGATGTTCTGGGTTCAGTGGTAAATGGACCTTCTTTTAGGGCATAGAGTGGGGGGGAATGGGAAGTCTTCTTAGTTGGGCAGTCTGGGGTGAGGGGAGGGATGGGCTGGGGGGACAATTTGGTGTAAGTCCGGGCATGTGGCTTTGTTTTTGGGTTGAGGCTTCAGCTTCAGGGAAAGGGACGGATGATGCTTTGCTTGCTTGGGGAAGCACATGAATTGTGCCTCATAAACGCAAGATAGCCCAGGAGGAACTACAAACTCTCAGGCCAAATTGTTTGTCTCCAGGAGACCCATCTTTCCTCAAAACAAACTTCACTGCTAAAGGCGTTGGGCTTTAGAGTCTTACGTACTTCTTGTTTTACCTCAGCTCAGAGAGGTGTTGAACTGTTGGCTTGGGATAGTAAATGGGGTTGTGAAGCAAAAGGTTGTTTCTGGTGGGCGGTGGCTTATTGCAACCATCCAGAAAGATAGCATGTGTTTTTCCATTTTTGTAGTCCATGGCCTGAATGAAGATGACCCGACAATTGTGGATTTTTTGTTGGCTGAACTTCACCTTTGGCCATTACTCCTCATTATCTATGGGAATTTTAACATCACACTATGTCTAAGAAAATATTCTATGTATCAGGGCCAGGGCTATTCGCGTTGGGCTTACTAGGGGAAGCAGTGACTTGTGGCATTGAAACAGCTTATGTCTTCATACATACTCGTTGCTCTATGGCGTTATGAGAGTGCTAATGAATCTGGTTTTTCTTTTTACTCTGCGCCTTATGAAACTTTCTTGCATATTAATATGTTCCAAGTCAGCCATTCTCCGATCTGCTCCAGAAAATTCTGATTAACCAGAGAATTATATTTGATCACAAGTCTTTATCACTGTTTATTCAATCAAGCTGGCTCCTCCAGTCTCCGGGGCTGCAAAGGTGGACTTTTGAGTGAAGACTGATCTTGGAAGAAGACTATATCCACTCAATGAATATGCTCCTACAGGAATAATTGGAGGTTAATGTTGGATTGGCAGTTATCACAGATGTATGAGATGCACTTAAGGCTTTTAGTTAAAGACACAAATTGAGGTTTGCCGCTCATCAGCGAGGGTGGCTGCCATGGAGGAAACCCAGATTTGCTTAACCCTTAGTTCCTTGGAGGCTAGGCTGGAGCATAGTTTAATCACCATGGATTGGACCAGGATGGAATTTCTCACTGGGAAGTTGGCTATTCTGCAGGCTTCTCTCAGGAGAGCATATGGGATCCGGTGATTTAAAAAGTTCTGAGCCAGGCAGTTGATAAGTTATGAAAACAGCAAAGAGATGGGCTGGCTACTTTCCCTTAGAGTTAAGGATAGTGCTAATATGAATACCATTCAGCAGATTAGGAATAGAAAGGGGAGCTTGTGGCAGATCCTGCAGGCATTCTGGTGGCATTCTGATGGTTCTACCAGGATCTCTACTGAGAGGACTGCTTTGCTTCTACTGAGGCACTGTACTAATTCATGGTATGACACTTCCATGATAAGCTAAATCATGCCCAGCAGGCTAGATTAGAAGAGCCCATAACATTGCCCGAGGTAGAAACTGCTATTAGCTCCTCAGCTAACGATAAGGTCACCCATCCCTATAAAATTTCCCTAGAGTTGTATGTGTATTCTGGCCATGGTTCTTCAGGGTCTTTTAAACTCCTTCAGCATGCTTGATAAGGTCCTAGGGTCTTGGGGGCAGACCATCATTGGTATCGTTCTCAAAAAAGGGAAGGATCGTTACCATCTATGGCTTGTACCATTCAATTTCTTTAATTATCATCAACTCTAAAATTTACCCTCGTGTCTTGGCTGTTAGGCTATTGGAAGTTATCTCCGGGCTGGTAGATTCAAATCAGCATGGGTTTATTCCTGAACGCGACACAACTTGTTAATACAGCCATTAAAGCTCTGGCGGCCACCTCTGTGGCTGGGGGCTCAGTCAGAATGATCATATTGGATGTGGAGAAGGCCTTCAACTGGGACTCCTGGCCATTACTATGGATGGTCACGGAGTCAGTGGGACTTGACCCTTGTCCTAGCTTATTCAGACAATGACACAGTCCTAATCCCCACCCTGATTAAGGCTTTTAGGGCAGTAGAGTTAGTCGCCCAGGCATTTGTCAGTGTCTCTGGATATATGCTCAATTTTAACAAAACACAGGTTCTGTCTACTGTTATCCCTCCTTCCCATAAGACATGGGTACATTTGGCAACCTATCTGGGGGTAGAGCTGAAGGTACGAATGGAAGACACCATCAAATACAATTAATGGTAGCTCTACCAATAGTCAGTTAGTGGCATCAATAAGTGGAATCGCTTACATCTTGGCCTGATTGCCATGTGTAATCTTAATAAAATGACTACTCTCCTCAGGGTATTTGTACTTTTTTCGATGTATCCCTTTTTTTCGTTCCATGGCTTTCTTTAATAAGATCAACACATGCTGGCAGAAGTTCATCTGGAGTTATAAGAAGTCTCACTGTAATATACAACTCCTACGCTGCAAAGAATAAAGGTAGGCTCTCCCTTCCTGCTTTCCATTTTTATTATCTTGCTTCTCTTGTCGCAACTATGTTTGGTTATGGGCTGGGGTACCTGCTTGCAGGGTTGTATGTTTGTAGATTTCCTGCCCTGGGGTATTTGATTGCCCCAGAAATTGGCATGCTTGACACTGTCTACTTTAAAAGGACCCAGTTTAAAACTCTAAAAGTGTTCCATCTGATTTGGCGCATCCTTAAAGTATTACCATGTACCACCCTTTTTAGTTGATGCACATATTTATGGTTCAACCCTAACGTACACATCTGTATCCACCAAAGCTTTCGGGAGGCCTGGGAGGTGGATAAACTTTTTTGCCTTGGACAGATGTTTGAGGGGGATGTCCTTCTTTCTTTTGAGACTATGCAGCAACAGTTGTCCCATCCCCGCTTTGTTTTTTTTTTAAGTACTTTCAAATTCAACATTTTAATTCTCGTGTCTCAATATAGATGAGATTAGCTGCTCCCAAAATATTCTCTGAGACTTTTTAATGAGAGCTCTTGAGAAGGGGACCATCAGTCTGGTCTATAAGCTAATCTTGTCTGCTGAACTGAACCACTGGGCTGATCTTTTCCAGCTAAGGGCAGATAAATGGAGTAGGAATTTGGACACAGCAGTAACGGCAGAGGATATGAGGTTCAGTAACTTTTTTGCACATCGCGTCTTAAATGTTTCATGAATTAAGGTCCTCCTCATCAAATGCATTAATGATATTTATTATACTCCCAATCGTCTATGGGGAATGAAGCTCAGAGGGGATAGTTGCTACCTGTCCAGTCCTATGTAACTATGGGGCTTTTGTCTTTTAGAAAATTAACAGTATTTCCAGTAGAGTGGGATCCAAAATGAATAATGTTTTGGCATTCACCCTCTTCCTCGAAATGCGGTAGGACTATACTTTTTCTCTATCTCCCTGCCCAGACTTGTTCTAGCTCAAGTTTGGCTTTTGTCCCTGGGTTCGGTGGCATGAATTTCTGTATACGTGTTTCTTGAGTATGTCTCTGTTAGATAATGATGTTTGTAGAATGAGATTGCAGAATGATCTGGGACCCAGTTAGACTGTGGTTGGGAGAAATGTTGGCTGGCCAAGACAATGGGTTTCTCTCGTGATGTTTTTTCCATTATACAGGTTGTCTATTATGATTGTTTTTGTTGTACTTTCTTCTGTCCACCCCCTTCTGCTCTGTTGCTTTGTTGTTTTGTAGATGTTAAGATATTCTGTTACCTTGTATGGATTATGTTCTCCAATTAAAAAAACAAATGTTACTAGATCTGTCGGTCTGGTGACTTGGATAATCTACACAACATAACTGTAATGTACTTGACCTGTAAACTGCTTTCAAATTTCTTGATCCTATGTAAATATTTAATTTCACAGAGCTGCCTTTTTCTTTATTATCAGATTTGAGAGCTCCTTTAAATATGTGCGTTCAGCATGTCTGCTGAACAAAAAACATTTTTTAAATGTAGTAGACTAAACGTTTGCTCCATGTATAATAAGAATCTGGGCCACATAGAGGGTACTCACGACCACTGACTCTGGCCTTTTAGGTTACTAATTGCATTGGCACGAGGGTAGGGGCAAGAATATTTCTCAGTTCATGATTAAAATCTCACTTGTAATAAATGTATTACTAAAGCATGATGCGCTAGCACACTCATTTGCAAACAGCACATTTTCCTTTGAAATGACCACAAACCTTCCCACTAACATGCAGTTTTACTGATAAAACTATATACTGTACACACAGTAATCTATGGAAATTAGGCTACAGCAAAAATATTTATCATTTCCACATCACCAAGTAAAGTGTTCTGTTTGGTTTTTGTCCTATTAAAATCTTTTTTTAATCACACAATTTTAACAAATGTGCTTTCATAATTACTTAAATATTTTTTGAAAAGTATGTACAGTTCATTTACTAGCAATTTAAATGGTCTGTGTGCATTTTGATCGGTGAAAACATTGTTTCAGTTACTTCGACCTACCACTTCAAGGTGAGTATATAATTACTATTCTTAATTCCACTTGTACTTACCCTACAACGTAGGTACAGGTAGCGGATACGATAGTATTGTAGGTCGAGATTGTCGACTTCGATACAGTGAATCAACCTCTGAGACTGGTGTTCGCATTAAACCAGAAGACAAATCTATTCTGGTCTCTTCCGCAAATCCACCATAGTAGCCTCGCCTGCACACCAGGTAAATGTGTTCCATCTACTTGAATATGTCAGTCCTCTAAAAAAGTATTTCTCTGATCAAGGAATGGGGGGTATAATAATACTAGAGGACACTTTCTTGCATCACTCACTACTTATAAGGCTGCAAGCCAAATCATTGACCTGACTACAACATATTCAAAATTCTTCACCCTGGGTTATCTTTGACCTAAAGCAATTCAAACCAGTTGCTGAAACAATTAAATCTTTGCACTGGCTCCCGAACCTGTTTAAAGTGACTTGCCTTATGCAGAGGACCTTCTACTTATTTTTTCCCAGCTTCCTGTCTAGCAGATTTTGCTCGTCATCTTCTACTGCTAACATCAGCTCAAATACTTTGATGACCGTCAGCCTCCCTATCTTAGGTTGATTAGGTGCAGTGGGAGGTCAGGGCTCCACATGAGGTGTAAAAAGGAAATAAATCTCAAAGCAAGACGTGGGTAATTGAAGCAGTGACTGAGCACTTTAACGTGCCTTCTCTAGAAAGCTGCTCTTCTTGCTGTGCTCACTGTCTCTGTTTTCTCTAACGTCACGCGACCTACGTGGAGGGGGTACATCTCTGCTTCAAAAATAACCAGATGTTGTTGTTTGTTACTTAATCTTCTGCGATTGCCCATCCTGACGACTATGTTGCCTCCACAACATCCTGGAGTATTAAATCGTCTCGAGTGTGGACCCTTCAATGTCATTATTATTCTAAAATGTTACTCTCACAATATTTTTAATGACAAAACCCTTAAGTTTGTTATTACTTACCTTCGATGTTGTAATGTGATCATGATGTAGTTTTTCAGCGGTGACGTTGAGGTGATAAAATGGAAGTACACTGTAGAAAACCTGAGCTAGATCATAGTACTCCAAGTTTCTTTGGAAATATTATCTATACCGTATGTCTATGCAAGGGTGCCAAATGTCGCAGCAGCTTTGCATGTCTCTGACTGTCAGAGTATCATTTTTGCCTCTCTCCAACTGGTCAGTCTCAACACTGCTGAAAGATGGGTACGCTCATTTACCTTTCTCCCTGGCTGCCCATGATGATGATAAATAGACTGGAGATGATCTGGAACTTGTTTAAAAAGGATCCACCTTACAAATTTAAGGGACATGTCAGCAGATGTCATGGCAGAACAAAGGCTGCCATAAAGGATGCTGAATACCAGCTGTGCAAATTATAATGTTGACCTGGGCAGCTCCAGCATTCTTCCTTTTTGAACAAAGAAAAATATGAATTTAATGAAAATGAGGGAGGTGCGGGTGGAAGGATCTCTAGGAATATGCTACTGCTGTTTTATAAAGAGGAGCTGCAGTATGAGTTGCCACCTTTGCCCCCGCAGAACAAGTGGTGGAAAAATACATTTTATAAGCTCTTCAGCGCCTTATTCTTTGGGAAAAGTAAATACATGGGTAGTTACTTTGGTCTCACCTATGTACACGTCTATGAACCTGTCCTAAAGCTTTGAGTTAGACCTAAAGTTGGAACAGATCCTTAAGAAACCCTACCAAAAGCCTCTTCTAAACAAGTAAAGGCCTAATGCAGGGTCTACGACCATCTCTCAGACTGGGACCTATAAACACTTCCTCGCTTCACTGTGTCAATGACAAACCACTGAGAAACAGAGTATTTTGATTAACAGTAGACCCTTGGAAAGAGGACTGAGAAACCAGGGACGCTGAATATCATCACTCTATCTCTTCACTCTGCTGGGTAGTAGAGGACCATCTAAAAGAAAGAGTAGTCTGTACGATTACGTTTCTATGAATACTCATCAGTAACACTTTCTATAAAATATGCTATACCTCCAGAATATCTCTAAACCCCGGACTAGGATATTGACGAAACTCTGGTTTGTCTTTGAACTGAAACTGTAGCCGTTTTTATGAGATTGAAATAGAATGTGCTTAAAATAATATTCTCTATCTTTATTAAACGTAACTACTTTATATTCTCCATTTGCATTCCTTCTCGTTTCTAATATACATTCAGGTTGTTTCTAAAGACACATTTTACAGGATTGTATAGTTGTATTTACACTAATTAAACACTCTCTGAAGCACCAACTTTTAGATAAGTATGTACATAAAATGGTCTATAAATGCGTTGAGAATACTTCCTGTTCCTCAATTAACCTTAAAATGGACAATGGAAAACAGGATTGTGAAATTTATAATCCAATACGTATTCTTTGATTTTTTTTTTTTTATCTTACTGAAGTTTGTTTTCAACGTACGACTTTGTGTTGTAATACTTCTTTGTGTTCAGTTTTAAACTCACTCTCTCATGCTTTCAAGGGCAAAACAATCTTTAAGACTTTCAAAACAAAATGTCAGGTAGCAAAGACCTGACTGCAACACAAACGTATCCAAAATGCCTAGCGAGAGTGCTCTGGCCAGTCCAGAACTTCTTGATAACTTCAAAATAGTCACCGATATTTTCAAAACACCATGGGCGTACTGCGTCTTTATTGGAAATATTATTTATTAATAGGAGTTCAGGCGTCTGTGTATAGGGCATCCTCCAAAGACAAAAAAATATGCATCAAGGAGCACCAGCATTATGAATGCACCGCCAACGTTTCCTCCCATGGAAATAAATGTAACACTTGTGGGTTCTGAGTGTTGTGCTTGCTCGTCTGAAGAGCAAAGGAAGGTAAAATCAAGTAACTCATACAGATCATGACACATTGTAGGCTATAGAGAAATTGACAGATGAACACTTGATGAATTCCTTAAAGAAGAAGAGGCAATTGACACTCATAACTCAGGTTGTCATCTCTTATTGGTGACTTAAATTCCGGCTGAGGGAATGCAAGCAATGCAGTTATTGGTCGAGGAGGTGGAAACCCCACTCAGGCAACAACCACCATCCTTGTCAATGTGAACCACAAGAGTCAATAAATTAACCTATGCTTAACTTAGTGGCAATATGGAAAATATTTATGCAGCACACAAACAGTAATACAGTGAAAATGCAACACAAGAAAAATTTCGGACCAATTTAGAAATAGAGAGTAAAGTTGAATAAATAAAATGAAACAGGAATTACCAAAATCCAATCAGCAGAACCAGAGATACACAACTTGAAGTTTTTTGTGAAAATAGAGCTCAAAAGCACAAAGTGCCACTCTCAGCTTTCTGGTCCCGTGAGACCGGGGGTAAGTCACAAGTTCAGGCTGACCATAATGGAGCCAGGTTAGTCCCACTGAAAAGTAACCTTCGAAGTCTGTTGAAAAGAGTTCACTTCACAGTTGAAGAAGCCGCAAGGAGGAGGCTGAGAGTTGCAGATGGTTTTTGCTGTAGCGTGAAGAGAAGGTCGGGTGTCGTGGACCGTTGTTGCTGTAGCATGAACAGCCGGTAAGGCATCATGAACGGTCATTTCTGCAGCTTCGTGTTGGCGGTTGTTGTGGGCTGTCATTGCTATAGTAGGAAGTGGAGCTCTAGCATTGTTGGTGGTCGCTGTCGGCAGGAAGAGCTAGTCACACTGGAAATTTATGTTGGCAGTTGTCTTGGGTGACCGTATCTTTGCACAAATCGAACAGTTCGCTGTCATGAGGAGCAGACACTTAAGTATTTTCACCTTTTCTTTAAGAGAGGTACATTCTGATGCCACTCACGTGTCCAGGACCTGGGGGGGACTTCTTTGTTCATAGAAGGCTCAAGCAGGCCCATTTGCAGCAGGTCACCTGGGCAATTGCAGGAAGGCCTCTGAAGCTTGTGGTGTCCCTGTAGCTCACAGAGGCAGTCGGACAGCTGTCCCTTGGAGGCACTCTGCGTAGCCTGGGCTGAAGGCAAGCAACTCCAATCTTCCTTTTCAGACATAAGGGCAGTCCTTCAAGCAGCAGGGCAGCTGTCTGGCAGCAGGAGAGTCCTTATGTAACTGCTACATGTTCTGGAGTGTTCTGATGAGTGGATCTAGAGGTCCAGAATTTATACATGGTGCCAGCATTTGTGTGGGGGTATTCCCTGTTTACCCCCACATCTGGTTCTGACAAGTTCTTCCCCTTCCCTCTTCAAGGTTTCAAACTGTCTGGGTGTGACAAGAAGCAGGGCAGACCTTGTCTCAGGAGGAAACGTCCATTGATGTGTAAGAGGATATCTATACAGCCCCTCCCCAGTCATCCTGCCAGGATGTCCACACCTGAGCCAGTTTTGTGTCACTGTCTACAAGTAATAAACAAACCCTAACAGCAGAGCCATTCACATCCATGTAACTCGGACACTGGCAGAAGGCACAAATGGTTGGAATAATAAAATACACAGTAGCGGCCACCGCAAATTTAAAGAGGAATGGTAGACGGGGGTAGGGGAAATATTTAAAAATAAAGACAATTTCTTTAAAAACTTACCTTGTCGACTCATCCTGCTGCGTTGCTCCTCTTCTCTCTCGTGTCCCAGAAGTCCCTGGGGCACTAGCACAAGCTCCCCATGCAATCCTGGTGCAGCTCTCATGCTAAGTCTATCATAAGAGTAGCACCAGGATTGGTCTGAGCAGCTTGTTCTGCTGCTCAGACACTGCGTGGGAGTCTGTGCAGTTTCTCCAACCCAGCTCTGTAACACAGTTGGGTTGGAGAAACCTAAGTGTGCATGCGTTTGGCTGGCCTAAGACGGCTGGCCAAACACACACGTGTACTCAAGTGCACAGATTCCACTCCCCCTCCCATGGGCCAGCCCCATCCCTCCCTTCGCACACTGGCTCAGCTGCTCCACCAGCGGGAAAAAACAAAACAATACTGAAATATTGTTTTATTGTTTTCTGCTGCCAGTTTAGCTAGGGGGGGTGAAGCTCCTTCGCCGTTGTGAAGGACCCACCCCCTGAAAATTCCAATGGTCTAAATGTACCATTTTCAGAATTGTAGCTTAAAAGCTGATTTTAACATTAAAGAGGATTTACAATTACAATTCATTTGAGTGTAAACAGCATATCTCTACCTGCTCCCAATCTAAAGTTGGCACTTATTGAAAGTAATAAGGTAACCAGTGTTAGTCAATAGGAGAGATACAACAGTGAAACACAACTTTAGAATAGTTTCACTGCCAGGACAGGCAAAACTTAAGTACGCATGTCCTTTTTTTTTTTTTTTTTTTTAAATACAATGCACCCTGCCCTATGAACCTTTAGGGCCTTCTTAATGGGTGACTTACCAGTATTAGCAAGGAAGGTTTAGGCCTGGCAAACTACATATTTTGCCAGGTCGAAATGTCTGTTTAAAACTGCACTACAAGCTGCATTGCCAGGCCTGAGAAATGTTTTTAAAGTGATATGTTAGTGAGTGTCACAATGCGTGCTGCAGGCCCACTGTTTACATTTAATTTACTGGCACTGGGTACATGTAGTACCATTTAGTAGGGGCATACAAGTAAATGAAATATGCCAGTTAGGTATAGGCCAATGTTACCTTGTTTGAAAAAGACAGAACAAGCACTTTAGATCTGGTTAGCAGTGGTCAAGTGCACAGAGTCCCAAAGCCAATGAAGACAAATTCAACAAACAGGAGGGGGGACTCCAAAAGGTTTGGAGGAATACCACACCACAGATGTCATGTAGACATAAGTCACCTTTGCTCTTCATGTCAAACCTCACCTTTTTTGTGGTTACATTTAACAAACTTAGGGGGTCATTCCAACCTTGGCGGTCGGTGATAAAGCGGCGGCCAACCCGCCAACAGGCAGGCGGTCCCAAAAAAGGAATTCTGACCCTGGCGGGAACCACCAACACAGCCTGCTACTTTAACACTCCGACCGCCACGGCGGGACAGACAAACAGCGCGGCGGTCACCGCCAACAGGCAGGCGGCAGACAATGTACCGCCCACCCTATCACAACCCACCAATCCGCCACCTTTTCTGGGGCGGGAGCCCCGCCGATAAAAACACGGCAGAAACAGACTACGAACGGGAAAACGCTCACCTATACACACTCCACGAGGAAGGAGGACAGCATGGAACCCGAATTACACATCCTACCAGCTATTGTCTACCTGCTCATCCACCAGGAGTACGAACGCCGGCGCAGACGACAACGGTGAGTACTGCACCTACGACACAGGCGAGGGGGGAGGAGGAAAGCTTACGGGCACACACATGCGCCATACACCCACCCCCCCACCACAAATACCTACACCCCAATGCCGAGCAACAAGTCAGAGTGACACCACACAAACCCCCCGGAATAATGCAAAGACACAATTAAAATGAACTATAAAATATATGTACAAATAGCTCCATTGAAGGTATGGGAAATATGCCATATAAAAGATACAAAAATAAGGAAGGAACATATTCAACAATATATACATAGGCAAAAAGTCCTGCACATTCCGTCAAAGTTCCATAGTCCGTGGGCCAATGTGCACCAACACATGGGCAAAGCCCACACAGGAGACCAGATACCATTGGAGAGAACACTGCAGGGGCATCAGATGATAAAAATACAGGCACCTCAGGGGGAAGGAAAGGGGGGCACCTCAGCCACATGAGTCCACGACGCCACATCCACAAGGGGCCTCCATGCCCACTGTCCCATCCTGGGGAGTGCAAAGCCACAGTCTCACAAGTCCCTACAGTGGGTGGCTTGCCCACTGTACCATCCTGGGGAGTGCAAAGCCACAGTCTCACAAGTCCCTACAGTGGGTGGCTTTTGCCCACTGTACCATCCTGGGGAGTGCAAAGCCACAGTCTCACAAGTCCCTACAGTGGGTGGCTTGCCCACTGTCCCATCCTGGGGAGTGCAAAGCCACAGTCTCACAAGTCCCTACAGTGGGTGGCTTGCCCACTGTCCCATCCTGGGGAGTGCAAAGCCACAGTCCATCAGATGGATTACTGACTCCACTGTTAATGGAGGAGGCATGGTGCCCAGAGTGCTTCCTGAAGCCCTGCTCGACACAGAACCGGCACTGTCAATGGGCCAGCGGGGCTTGAGATGAAGGGCCCAGCGGAGCGGTGCTTGAGATGAAGGGCCCAGCGGAGCGGTGCTTGAGACGGTGGGGCCCAGCGGAGCGGTGCTTGACAGGAAGGGCCCAGCGGAGCGGTGCTTGAGACGGTGGGGCCCAGCGGAGCGGTGCTTGACAGGAAGGGCCCAGCGGAGCGGTGCTTGAGACGGCGGGGCCCAGCGGAGCGGTGCTTGAGATGAAGGGCCCAGCGGAGCGGTGCTTGAGACGACGGGGCCCAGCGGAGCGGTGCTTGAGACGGCGGGGCCCAGCGGAGCGGTGCTTGACAGGAAGGGCCCAGCGGAGCGGTGATTGAGACGGCGGGGCACAGCGGAGCGGTGCTTGAGACGGCGGGGCCCAGCGGAGCGGTGCTTGACAGGAAGGGCCCAGCGGAGCGGTGCTTGACAGGAAGGGCCCTGCGGAGCGGTGCTTGAGACGGCGGGGCCCAGTGTAGCGGTGCTTGACAGGAAGGGCCCAGCGGAGCGGTGCTTGAGACGGCGGGGCCCAGCGGAGCGGTGCTTGACAGGAAGGGCCCAGCGGAGCGGTGCTTGAGACGGCGGGGCCCAGCGGAGCGGTGCTTGAGATGGCGGGGCCCAGCGGAGCGGTGCTTGAGATGGCGGGGCCCAGCGGAGCGGTGCTTGACAGGAAGGGCCCAGCGGAGCGGTGCTTGACAGGAAGGGCCCAGCAGAGTGGTGCTTGAGACGGCGGGGCCCAGCGGAGCGGTGCTTGACAGGAAGGGCCCAGCGGAGCGGTGCTTGAGACGGCGGGGCCCAGCGGAGCGGAGCTTGAGACGGCGGGGCCCAGCGGAGCGGTGCTTGAGATGGCGGGGCCCAGCGGAGCGGTGCTTGAGATGAAGGGCCTCTGTTCAGCGGTGCTCCTCCCGGCGGGGCCCTTTTCAGCGGTTCTTGTCCCGGCGGGGCCCTGTTCAGCGGTTCTTGTCCCGGCGGGGCCCTGTTCAGCGGTTCTTGTCCCGGCGGGGCCCTGTTCAGCGGTTCTTGACCCGGCGGGGCCCTGTTCAGCGGTGCTCCTCCCGGCAGGGCCCTGTTCAGCGGTTCATGTCCCGGCGGGGCCCTGTTCAGCGGTGCTCCTCCCGGCGGGGCCCTGTTCAGCGGTGCTTGTCCTGTGTGTCTAGGGAGCCAGACCTGGGCAAGACTTCCCGCTCATTCACCATCCGAACTTGCGGTCGCGGCGCCCTCCTGTGATGGAGTCCTGGGCCCGTGGGTGTCGTCCGTCACACCCGTAATGGGGCTGGTGGGGCCCTCCTGGGCAGCTCGTCTGCTGCCTGACTTCTCCGCCCTGCTGCCCTTGCCCTCCTTCGCTGAAGCTCTGTGGCCCTTGCCTCCCTTGGATGATGTGGCAGGTGACGGGGCAAGCCTACTATCCTTGGTGGCAGCCGTCTCAGTCTTGTCGCGCCGGGCCTTTTTCTTTTTTGTCCTCTTCCCAGGGGGTGGGCTGGCTGTCCCCTTGCTGCTGGCCGATGTCCCTAGGATCTGGTGGACTCCAATAGCCCTGCACTTTGGTCACAGTAGATGCAGGGCTGGTGGTGGCTGAGGTGCTTTTTTTACTCTTACCAGATGGAGGGGGTGGGTCCGTGATTGGAACGAGCTCAAGGTTGGAAAGGAAAAGGACTTGGGAAGGACAGGGATGGGTAGGTGTAGTGGGTTTGGGAGTGGAGGAAGAGGATGTGGTTGTAGGAGAGTCAAGTGTGCTGTCTTTGGGTGCAGGTGCTTGTGACGGAGGCTGTCGTGAGGTGGATGGCTGTTGTGTGGGTGGCTGCCTGCGTTTGTGTGCTTTGGAAGAGGGGGTGACAGACACACTGGGAGAGGACACAGGGGAAGTGTAAATGGCAGTGGGGGTGGTGACTGCACGTGTGCGGACTGTAATGGAGGGTGTGCTGGTGATGGAAGTACTGGCTGATGGTGGTGTGCATGCAGGTGTGAGTGGAGACGTCACGGAGGGAGGAGGGAGATGAGGAGGTGGGGGACACAGAGGTGGTAGTGACTGTTGGCATGTCTGCATCTGGATATTGCTTGTGTGAATGCTTGTGTGATCTGTGGTGCTTATGTCTGGATGAGCTGCCCTTGGGTGTAGAGGTGTGTGCAGGCTGGTCTGATGGTGTGGATGGGATAGGCAGAGGAACAGGAGACTGGGACTGGGTGGAGGGAGTCAGAAGAGGGAGGCTGGAGACAGGGACAATGGCTGCCGTCAGTGCTGAGGCCAGAGCGTTGAACGATCGCTGATGGGCAGCCCTCCAGGTATGCATTGCTCCGATGCACCTCCCTTTCTACACCCTGGATGGCATTCAAAAGGGTAGACTGCCCAACAATGAGTGTCCTGAGGAGGTCAATGACCTCCTCACTGACGGCAGCAGGGGTAACTGGGGCAGGGCCTGAGGTGCCTGGGGCGAAGGAGATGCCCGCCTTCCTGGGCGAGCGGGCACGGAGAGAAGGCTGAGGGGCTGCTGGGAGGGCGGGGCTGGTGCACTGAGTGGCGGCTGTACCTGTTGTGGCAGTGGGCACGGATGTTGCCGCCACCTCTAGGGAGCTCCCTTCCGAGGACGTGTCGGTGTCGCTGACGTCTCCACGGGTCCCCGTTGTGGAGCTCCACTCGCCCTCCGTCTCACTGGTGTACTCGGAGTCTGTTGTATGGCCCTCTGGGGCCATGTGAGATGCAGCTCCCTTGTGCGCCGATGCCACTTCTCCTCCGCCTGATGATGCTAATGCACACATGAACAGGAAGACAAAGAAGATGGGGGGGGGGAGAAATGAAGACAGGTTGAGTGCATGCATTGGCAACACCGTTGTCGGAGAGGACAGACACAGAAGCCCCCTGAACTAGGCCGCGCAATGGGGGTACACTACTCAGTTATTGTGACTAGGCCTACAGGTCTATGGACGACAAATGCACACATGGGTGAGGCCGGACCATGGATAGCTGTACTTGGCACCCTACAGAGGTAGGGGGCGGGGGCACAGGGCCGTGTCTAACGGAGGGGCCTAGCCTACAGAATGCGTCCTGGCCTGGAGATAGCCACAGCCCTCCTCCCCCACCCAGACACCTTCACTGCGCGCAAAGATAGCAGAATGTGCTGATACTCACCCCCTTGTGTCTGCTGTGATGTCCTCACGCGCCCATCCAAATCGGGGTAGGCCACCGCCAGGATCCGGGACATCAGGGGGGTCAATTGGCGGCTGGCACCCCTCCTACGTTGGGAGGCCATCCCCAGCAGAGACTCGGCGGTCTTTCTGGTCCCGCGGCGGATGTCCTCCCACCTCTTTCGGCAGTGGGTGGGTCTGTTGTGGACCCCCAGGGCCCAGGCGTCCTTGGCGATGGCACGCCAAATGTCGATCTTCTGATGGGCGCTGACCTATGTGACATGTACAGGGTGGTAAAGGAAATCGCATCAGTTTTCTGCCTGGTCACTGTGAGTGGCCCCACCCTCCCCAACCTTGCCATGTGGCACATGCTCTCATCTTTCGTGCGTTGCACTCCTCATTCGCTCCCCTCCCCACCATCTGCATGCAGAACTGTTTCCCCTTCCTTCTTACAACCAGCCCTCTCCACACAGGCATAGCCCATTTAACGTGCACCCTGTGTACTAACCTGTTGGTCTGGAGGACCGTAGAGTAGCGCATACTGGGGGAGGACCCCATCAACAAGTTTCTCCAATTCTTCGGAAGTGAAGGCAGGGGCCCTTTCCCCAGTCACAGCAGCCATTGTATCTCCCAGACCGAGGTCACAGCAGCACTTGCAGTATAGCTCCTCTCCTGTGGATGATCAGGTCTCGAGTGATTAATCAGATAGAAAATGGCGGTCACGCCCGCGGCGGTGCGTACCGTGGCGGTGCGTACCGCGACCGCCGGCACACATCTTCATTGGCTCCTGAGAGCCATAGGGTTCAATGTTAACCAATGCTGCTTTGCGCCGCGGTCTTCGACCGCCTACCTCCACGGTGTGCCACGCCAGCGCAGTGACCTCACATCCGACTGTCACACTTCACAGGTCAGGCAGCCGCCATTTCAAGGGCCCACATGGCATGATTTCTACTGGGTCACACAGGCCTAGGCCTTGCATTGCCACTCATACAAGCCATTCAATGCATAGCGATTCGTGTACTGTGCAAGCTGTGTGAACGAACCTGTGGGTTGCTTGACTCTGTGCTCCATGTTGTCCTTCCTAGGCACCGTCCGCTGGGACTTGCAAGGAGAAGGATGAATCCTCCCGTGTACCGGCCGCTGGTGGACCTGTCGACAATGGAAGAACGACATATCATACTTACATACCGGCTTGACAGAGCAACCATACATGAACTATGTGCCCAGCTGGAGCCAGACCTGATGTCCCCCATCCGCCAACCCACAGGGATTCCCCCTCTGGTGCAGGTTCTGTCAGTACTCCATTTTTTGGCAAGTGGGTCTTTTCAGACAACAGTGGCCATATCATCTGGGATGTCTCAGCCTATGTTTTCTAAGGTTTTGTCCAGAGTGTTGTCTGCCCTGATGAAATACATGCAGAGCTACATTATTTTCCCTGAGGTGGGCGAATTGGCTACAGTGAAGGGTGATTTCTATGCCCTTGGACATATCCCCAACATCATTGGTGCCATTGATGGGACCCATGTGGCTTTGGTTCCCCCCAGTGGAAGTGAGCAGGTGTACCGAAACAGAAAAAGTTATCATTCGATGAATGTCCAGGTGGTCTGTTTGGCTGACCAGTACATCTCCCATGTAAATGCCAAGTTCCCTGGGTCAGTGCATGACGCGTATGTCATGCGAAATAGCAGCATACCTTATGTGATGAAACAGCTACAGAGACACCGTGTGTGGCTAATTGGTGACTCTGGTTACCCCAACCTGTCGTGGCTACTGACCCCAGTGAGGAATCCCCGGACCAGGGCAGAGGAACAGTACAATGAGGCCCATGGGCGATCTAGGAGGATCATAGAAAGGACCTTCAGGGTCCTGAAGGCCAGGTTTAGGTGCCTGCATATGACAGGGGGATCCCTCATGTACTCACCAAAGAAGGTGTGCCAGATCATCGTGGCCTGCTGTATGCTTCACAATCTTGCATTGCGACGCCAGGTGCCTTTTCTGCAGGAGGATGGTCCAGATGGTGGTGTTGTAGCAGCTGTGGAGCCTGTGGAGAGTGAAGAGGAGGAAGACGACGGGGACGACACGGACAACAGGGAGACAGTCATACAACAATACTTCCAGTAGCACCCAGGTAAGAATCAGCCACCCCATTTTACATTTACTTAAGGCCTCATGCGTCTCCACTGTCTGTGTTTCCCCCCCAGTTCCTGTTAACTGATTTGTGACTTTCCCTTCCCTTTTCAGAGCTGTATGACCCACTGCCTGACATCAGCTTTGTTTGCCCATGGACTAAAGCTTGTTGAGATTGGTATGTTGTCATCACAAAGTAACTGGACATTATTGCACCGTTATGTGTAAAACATTTGTTGAGAATACAAGCAGACTCCTGTTTTTTTAAGTGGAATAAGTGATTTATTTTAAGTGCTACATATAGGTACATGATTGGGAAACGGTGATGGGTGGGGGTGGAGTAATGTCCATGGCAGAGTCCAGTTCTCAGTTGCACAGGTGCATTGTCCATATGCCTGGGGAAGGATGGAGCAGGGGCAGTTCAAGGTTGGACAGGGTGACAATGTGGGACAGTGGGATGACATCAGGGGGTATCTTAGGCTGGCGGGGGTCTTGCAATCCTACTCTGTCTTCTTGTGAGATCTCAGGTTCCGCTTGCGGGGTGGTTCTTCTTCTGCAGGAGGTGGGGTTCTGGTGGCCTGTCGTTGTGTGGGGGCCTCCTGTCCACTAGCGCCGGCAGAGGTGGTAGGCTGTTCCTGGCCTGGGCTAGTGACAGGGGCCCTTTGGGGTGCCACATGGTCCCGCAATGTGGTGACGATCTGGGTAAGGGCCACGACGATGGTCCCCATTGCGGAACCGATGTTCCTCAGTTCCTCCCTGAACCCCATGTACCGTTCCTCCTGCAGTTCCTGGATCTCCTGGAACCGGCCCAGTACCGTCGCCATTGTCTCCTGGGAGCGGTGGTATGCTCCCATGATGGAGGAGAGGGCCTCTTGGAGAGTGGGTTCCCAGGGCCTGTCCCCCCCCTGTCGCACAGCAGCCCTCCCAGTTCCCCTGTGTTCCTGGGCCTCTGTCCCCTGGACGGTGTGCCCACTACCACTGCCCCCAGGTCCCTGTTGTTGTTGGGGTGGTGGGTCAACCTGGGTGCCCTGTAGTGGTGGACACACCGCTGATTGACGTGTCCTGGAGACAGAGGCATGGGCCCGCTGGGTGGGAGCTGTGCTGGTGTTCCCAGAGGGAGTTGGGTCTGGTGTAGCCTGTGGCTGTCTGTGGGGAACCGACTGTCCAGAGGTCCCCGATGGGCCGGGCTGGTCGTCTGGCTCCAGGGAGACAGAGCTGCTGTCATCGCTGGGGGCCTCTTCTGGGGGTGGGATGGACATCTCTGGACCCTCCGTGGCGGGGTGGTGGCGTTCGGGTCCTGCAGGGGTACAAAGGTATGGTTATTGCTTCTGTGTGTGGCATTTCGTGTGATGGGTGGGTGTCCGTGTACCCATGTGCAGGCATTTCCTTGTGGGGGCCTTTGTGAGTGTGGCTTGTGGGGGTGATGTGTGTGTGCAGTGGGCATGCTTTGTGGTCGCATGCAGGGCTTGGTGTTGGGATGGGTGGGTTGTGATGATGTGCCTTTTGCTAGGGGTTGGTGTGATGGGGGAGGGGGTGAGGGTGGGGGTATGATTTGGCATCCAGGTGGGGTGGGGGTGGGAAGCAGTAGTGGAGATTTGCCTTACCAGAGTCCATTCCTCCGCCTACTCCTGCGAGGCCCTCAGGATGCAGGATGTGCAAGACTTCCTCCTCCCACATGGTAAATTCTGGGGGAGTAGGTGGGGGTCCGCCGCCAGTCTTCTGCACCGCAATGTTGTGCCTTGATACCATGGAACGCACCTTCCCCCGTAGGTCGTTCCATCTCTTCCTGATGTCCTCCCGATTGCGTGGATGCTGTCCCACCGCGTTAACCCTGTCCACTATCCTTTGCCATAGCTCCATCTTCCTGGCAATTTTGGTGTGCTGCACCTGTGCCCCGAAGAGCTGGGGCTCTACACGGACTATTTCCTCCACCATGACCCTGAGTTCGGCGTCACTGAACCTGGGGTGTCTTTGGGGTGCCATGGGGTGGTGTGGTTGAGGTGTGGGGTGGCGTTTGTGGTGATGAGTGTGGTGCGTGTGGTGGTGTGTGGTGTTTGGTGCGTGGATTCTGTGTGGGTGATGGTGTTGTGTGCCTCTGTGTTGTGGGATTGTCTATTCTGTGCTCTCTCTCTAGCCTTTGTCAATGATTTCGGGTCGTAGGGGCATGTGGGTGATGTGGGTGTGTGTTTTATATTGTGTTGGGTGTGTGGGAGTGGTGTTAGTATGTGTATCAGGTGTGTGTATTTCAAACTGACCTATGTGGCTGAGTTTTCTTTGTGTGTGTGTATTTTGATCGCGGCGGTGTGTACCGCCAATGGAATACCGCGTTTGAAAGACCGCCGCGTGGATTTGTGGGTCGGAATGGTATGGGCGTATTTCTGTTGGCGTGACGGTGGAGGTTTGGTCTTCGCCATTTTTTCGCTGACCTTTGGTGTGGCGGACTTTTGTGGATGTCGGGTTTTTGGCGGTTTGCCAGTTGCGTGTCAGAATGACCGTGGCGGTTTACCGGGGCCGCGGCGGAGTTATGGTGGTCTTCTGACCGGCGGTAAGCGCCTTTTACCGCCGAGGTCAGAATGACCCCCTTAGACTGGATCTTGGGACGTGTTCTTGATTGTTTGGGACCTTTTTATCATAGCAGATGCAGCTAATGGAACATGGCCCTTTCATGTTTTTCACATTTGCACCTCAGCTTTCCATCAAAATATAATATTTGCCAGAAGCTACTTATAAACCTACACATGATCTAAGGCCACTATCCTATTGTGCCAGTATTGTTAATACAACGCACTGCTCAATTAATTCCATCTTTGTTGAGCAAATTCATGTTTTTATGTAATAGCAATCTGTGATATATCCATAAGCATGTTCCAATCTGCTTAACATACCCTTCGTTGATTCTTTCAAAACTTTAAGATAGGTTCACTTAGATAATGTACTTTCGTCCATGAACTAAGGATCATTAGTACCCTGGGACAGTTTTTGTGTCCGACATGGCTAGGTGCCAATAAGCTATATTCATTAAAGAATTACATTTATTCAGTGTAGTTAGACCTTCAGAGTTATTTGGCCAAAGTATACTTTCGAGACGATTCAGAAATTGAGATAATTTCTTTTTTGCTGAAGGCTCCGAATTGTTGTTTTTTCATCAAACCAATCTCTTGGGAACGGATTAGAACAGAAACTGTTAGAAGGATGGTGACATCGTAGGGGAGTTATAAAGCAATCATATTCCATGTGCTGAAGCTAATCATGCTACCCTAAGCACACATCCAAAAAGAAATAGTTGCAGAAAGTATGCAGGCTAGTCAACATGGAAGTTTTTTAAATATACAGGCAAAAACAATGCAAACAACCGGGCTTAATTCCATGGTAAACTAAGGCACTAGCAAAATTCCCCCTGGAGTTGATAATATACTGTGGAGAAAGTAGTTGAATTACATGGGGCTGTGCTTACTAATTGGTGTTATATGTTAATATCACATTGCGAAATGATCCGAGGCACCTGCTGCATGATTTCACTAGACTTCTGCTATCTAAGAAATGTCTGCATCGTGACTGAACAGGTCATTTAGGTGCTCTCTGTTTTGATTCGACAGTGGTTTTCTAGCAACTAGGGGCAAACAAGAGACATCAAAGATGTGATCAGTGGACATCATGGGACGTTTAGCAAAGGAATATAAGACACTACATGAATTATATAAAGTTGCTCCTTTTCTGCTTTCGTGTGTGGATGCCAAGTTTTTGTGAGACGTTGGGTTGAGTATAGAACGTATATTGGGGCAGATTTATACTTATTTCACACGGCACAGCAAGCACATTGCAGTGCAGTGTTGCGCATCGTGAAAGCAAAATGGCAGGAATGTGCCGTATTTAGCAACATACGGCGCATACCTGTCCCTTTCTTGAGCTGGTGCACAATGTGCTGCCTTACACCAATGTAGGCACCCTTGCTGCCTTACGCCAATGTAGGCACCCTTGCACCATGGTGCTTGCAGAATTGGGGTTCCTGTGTTGCAGGAAGATTGTTTTGTGCAGGAAAGGGCACCTTCCTGCACAAAAACAATCCTCAGAGGCATAATTCTCTAAGAGGAAGCAACTAAGAGAAACAAAAATATTTCTCTTTGTTGCGCCTCCCCTGGGAAGGTGCAGTATTTTGATGCACTCCCAGATTTAATAGTGTTGGTAAATCTAGAAATGCACCAAAAGCCATGGGTAGATGCCTAGGAACATCCATGCTCCACCCATGGAACCCCTCCATGGGTGGAAAGAGGATACAACTAGGAGACATAAAGATATTTCTCTTTGTTGCGCCTCCCCTGGGAAGGCGCAGCATTTTGACGCATTCCCATGTTTACCAGTGTTGGTGAATCTGGAAATACGCCTAAATCCATGGGTGGATGCCTGGGAACATCAATGCTCCACCCATAGGGCACCCTTGGGCAGTGTAATGCAAGGGAGAGATTTGTGCTGCCTTGCGTTAATCCAGGTTTATCAAGCTAGTAAGGGCCACACATGGTGGCCTATGTGGCTTGATAAATCCTGACTTAGGTTTTGCGTGGCCCTTATTCCTCGTTGCATGGTGCAAGGGTCATGCAAAACCCTTGTTAAGTATGCCTCATTGCATCTTAAGTAAAACATCTTACTATCTACAAAGGTTCTTGGCTTAAACTTGAAATGCCCCTTATGTTTTTGGAATATCATGTTTTTGTGCACCAGGTGACGGTGGACACGAAGGCAATCTTTACCTGCATGTTATTTGAAGTATTTAAATAGGTGAGAAAGACCAAATTTGTTCTTAGTAGGTCACTCCTGCTGTCGCTCACTAAGTCAATCACTGCAGTTGACACCAAATGCCATTCACTGCAACTGTCGAAGCCACAATTCGCCCCTGCATTCTGTACCAGCCATATCTGGTGAGCAATGTGTATGACAATAGACCTTTATTTCCAGCAGTTAGGATAATGGAAAATGTGTCATCCGGAATGTGGCAGTGCAGGATATGACTGAAGAGGATTTTCACATGTTCTGTCACACCATGGCCACTGACAACAGTCATTGGTGAAGAACAATTTCATATTTAGCCGGAAATGGTTCTTCTGGCTGAATTGGCAATTAGAAAAGTAGTTTAAATTTCCGGAATGACAAAGGGTCAAAATGTTGAATTACTACAAGAAACAGGCCCTGTATTCCTGATTCCCACTGTAATTCCCAAATTTCCAAGGGATCTTCAGGTGCAAAATTGCAATACCACAAAATTGCAACCTCCCAAAATTACCGATACCCAATGTATTGATAATTCTGCGCTGAGTATTTTTGACAACTTCGTAATGTGGCTCTAAGTATCTCTCCGCACAGAGTAATGGGACCCTAAATATCTCTGTGCACAGAGTAATAGGGCCCTAAGTAACTCTTTGCACAGAGTGGAGAGAGTGTCTGCAAGAGGTTGCATGTTGATGACATGATAGAATTATCTGGGAAAATGTTTTTGAGAGGCACAGCATGATTCAGCGCAGGAAATTATGTCACTCTATTCTAGGTATGGCAACACACCAATTTCAAAATACACAGCATTGTTTCAGTGGACATAAAATAATAATAGTAATAAAATAAGTAGACAATTATCTCAAACAAAGCTATGAGTACAGATCTCCTTACTTCATACCTTAGCAGATTCTAAGCTGTTCTCTCCTTAGAAGGATTAGCATAATTGTACTTTTTATATGCCTTAGAGCAAGTTATCCAGGACTGTCATTTGTCTTTTGGATGCAGATATAGTTTTTAGTTTATTTTTTGTTTTTAAAATGTTACTGCTCCAAAGAAAGTCTTTTATAATCTTTCCCACGTGAAGAAAATAAAGAAGAAGCAAAGCTGAATATTGTATGATAACGCTATAAGTGCACTGCCTCGTATAGTAGCCCCCAAGACCCACTACACAGGCGTTTAATTAATACGTTCAGCGCATGTTCTAGCTCGGTATCACCTAAGAGGCATAAGATGAGCTACAGGCAGCATACTTCAGAAAAGCAGGGAAGTGAATGCCTCTCCCCGTTTCTAAGAACAGTTACCGGAAAAGCCAATGGGTCTGCCTTGCATTGTGATTTGCAAGCAAGGCCCAGTGTTTTTACTAACGTTTGTCAGAAGAGAGAGAGACACCGGATGCACTGAACAGCAAACGTGTCCCAGCAGCTGGTCCACAGCAGAGTTGCTGAGTGGGGAAGAGGGGAGCATTACTAACCACAGACAACATACATGTGTGTGTGTGAAAAAAGCCGCATTATAGGAAACTTCGGCCTTTGCCTTACAAGACTAATGGAGTCACTATACAACAATTCAAATATATAAGTGTTAGACCTCGCCCTTTTTGCATGGTCATCCCGAAACCTTTGCCTCCTTTCTCCTATTTTGTCTGACCTGTTTTTGCTGGCTTTAGGGCTCTGGGCACTTTACCACTGCTAACCAGTGGTAAAGTGCATATGCTCTCTGTCTAAATAGTATTGGTGATTGGTTTATCCATGATTGGCATATTTGATTTACCAGTAAGTCCCTAGTGAAGTGCACTATGTGTGCCCAGGGTCTGTAAACCAAATGCTACTAGTGGGCCTGTAGTACTCATTGTGCCACCCACACGAGTAGCCCTGTAAGCATGTCTCAGACCTGCCACTGCAGTGTCTGTGTGTGTGTGTAATTTTAAACTGCCATGTCGACGTGGCAAGTGCACCCACTTGCCAGGCCCAAATCTTCCCTTTTAGTACATGTAAGGCACCCCTAAGGTAGGCCCAGGGTAGCCCCATGGGCAGGGCATAGTGTATTTAAAAGGTAGTACTTGTATTAGTGTATTTTACATGTCCTGATCGTGAAATACTGCCAAATTTTTTCACTATTGCAAGGCCTAACTCTCCCATAGATAACAGATATTTTGATGGTGCACCACTTTTATATACATCGAATAAAGTCCAGATACTCAATGTCGTCACATTGTTGTCTTCACTTTATTCTGCTATTATTGCAAGCAATTAAAGAAACATCAGCCAACGTTTTTCGTCCTCAACACAGGACTTCTTCAGGGCTTTTTTGTTTAGTTTATATCAATTCACCCGCGCTTGTTCAAATCACCCATGTCTGCATCATATTGCCTGCACAGGGCATACTCCCTTCTCACATTTCAAATACTGCACCTCTCATCAACATAGTAGTAGCCGACAAATCGTTCGTTTTGGCGACGGCTACTACTATGTTGATGAGAGGTGCAAAGGATAGCCAATTTATCAGGAAGCTGATGAAATTCTTAGACCTTACTTACCTCCTCCTTCTAACACAGACAAGCAGAGATGCTTCATGATGATTACTAAAGAGTCCCCTCATTAAAAAAAAAAAAAATCCTTAAATCAACTGTTGTTTTAAGTATTTACATAGCTTATTACTTTTGTCTTATTATTGCAATTTATATTGTATTATCTCTATTCAAGTTTCACATTTCAAGTTTATTTGTTTAGTGCTGGATTCATTAACACCATTTCAATACATGTGCACCTTACTATGCCTAAAATACACTGAACAAATCAGATACAGAACATTAAAACTACATGCAGCCCAACATATACCGGGTTACAAACCATTATAATGCATGTGTGCCTTGTGGAATTAAAAATAAACAGATCAAATATAAACTTTAAAACAGTGCATAAACAGTCTTTTCCTGTTAAGAACTAATCTACTAAGGTATAAACACTCAATTAATTATAGATGAATTAACATAAGCTCTCTGATTATACTAAGGAATAATCTAGTGGAAGGTCTTAGTTCAGATGCCTGCCAGTATAAGCGAACTTGCACTGTGGTGAAGGGTGGTAGGTAGTAGCCAAACATATAGATTTGGGAAGACCCCCAACATAAAGTGCAGTTGCGTCCGAGTGCCCACCTATTATGTTTCCTTGAAATTGGACCTAGGCAAGAGATGATAAAAGCTGAGCAATTAAAATGGCCCCAAAATTAATGTACTGTTCTTCCCAAGTGTTGAGAAAATACAATACTATGTAAAGTACCACTGTGCAAGCTAAAGTGCGGCATTTTCATGCTGAGCTAGGATAGCTTTCCAAGAGCAATAATACATTTAGCATAAACTCTGCAAATGGGAAAACTCCAAGAAAAAGGTGCAGTTGTACCTGTGCGCCCACCTGCAGTACCTTGAAATTATAGATTAAATTGAGGGAGGCTGCAGTCAAAGGCAAGTACCGGACTTTTTGGATGTTAGTTGGAGTTGGCTGTGGTACGAGAGCTAGGTCTTTCCCTTTATCCATAGAGGAATCGAAATGGGTCTCCTTTATTAAGGGTCTTTATGTGGTAAATAGGGGGGAGACTAAACAATTTTTGGCAAGGAAGGACCTGCCCCTTTATGAACCTCCCCCCCCCCAACTGAAGTAGAGCTCAAGACTGCAATTCAAGGAATGCACACCTCTGCTGCAATAGGGCCTGACGAGATCCCCATCTCTGTTCTAAAACAAAATCCACTACTTGTAAAATTCTCTATCCATTTTTTTATGAATGTTATGAATCCACCATGATCCCCCCCATCCGGGACAGGGAGTATCTTAGTCCCTCTCTTCAAGAGGGGTGACCGTAATTCACCAGAAAACTATCATCACACCGCCCTTCTGGATGCAGTGGGTAAAGTTTTTGCCAAACGTGTATTGGCCCAAATCAATGAATGGGTGGTAGAAAATAAAATTCTCCCTTTGGAACAAACTGGGTTCAGGAATAGACATGGAACCCTTGATAATATAACTGCCCTTCGGGCTTTAACAGAAACATATGTGGTAGTAAGGGGTAGGGTCCTCTATGCAGCTTTTATCTATTTTCCCCCCGCCCCCAAAACACACAGCCTTTGACAAATAAATTGTCCTCTGCTGTGGAATAAGCTGCTAAAATTGGATATGCCGGGCCCCCTCTTCAATTTAGTGATTGCTCTTCATTCAGATACCTGGAGTAGGGTGCTCATGGGTGGGGATGCAGGCTGTCACAAGTTATTCCCACACTTAATTGGCTAAAACAAGGCTGTTTGCTTGCCCTGCTCCTCTTTTCTCTTTAGAACCATGACCTTCCAGACTACCTGACTCAAAGTAATGGTATTGCCCATTTACTCGGAGGAAAGGCTATTGTTGGTCTACTTTATGCAGACAACATGGTAATTTTTTATCTAACCCCTAAACTGTTAAATTGTCGCCTGCAGGCCTTACAACAATTTGCAGACATGCATTTCAAGAAGATAAATGTAAGTAAAAGTAAAACAATGTGTTTCCATGGGAGAAAGAAGCAACTTTATAGAAATTATGCCTGGTTCTTGGGTCCTCATAAACTAGAAAATGTTAATTCATATGTTTTCCTGGGCAAGACAGTATGTGGAACCTAAGTGAGAAGTCCCATATAGGAAAAAATATATCCAAAGCTCTTTCTCAGGCTGAAGGTTTAGATACAGTCTATAAAGCCATAGGGAGAAGGCAATTTTCACTCTTGCTAGAGGTCTATCAAACTAAAATTCCTGCCTCCCTGTTATATGGTACAGAACTAATTGATGCTTCTAAATGGGGCTTTCTAAACTCAATAGAGGGTTGGGTTCTTAGAAGCTTAATCTCTGTGCATTCAGCCTCTTCCATAGCAGCTTTACGGTTGGAATTTGGCTTGAGAAGTGCCTTTGTTCAGGGTCTCATATGGGTAGTGCGTTTGGCCACATATCTTGTGAACTGTGATGATGACTCATTAAGATCTTGTATAAAGAAAGAAATCTTGGGCATATTACAAGATAAGTCAGTAATTCGAAGAAACTTTATGGCAGCTACAGAGATGTGTCATTTGTACCCCATAGTAGGTTTCTCGCTATCAACACAGCTTTTAAAGGCGAGTCTAAAAAAATTTTAAAAACATATGGGATTTAAGTTTCCATTTGGACAGTGAAACATGCTCTAAGAAAAGGTTCAGTCAATTTGTGACTGACTCTCACTTGGTAAATAAAATGCAGTCTTACTTGTCCTATTGGAATTTGCCTCACAGCCTGAAACGCTTTTGGTTCCTTCATCACATGGCTTGCTCCCATTAAACCCCTTGTTGTCTAAATGGTACAGCATACCGCCAATCTGTAATTGGTGCCAAATGGGCATTCAGAATCTTAGTCATGTCCGTTTCAAATGTTCCACTCTATTATTCCACTGGCGGAAGAGGTTGAGGCCTATCTGTTTTCATTTATTGATTTAGACTTTGCGCTTGAGGAGGGCTAAACACCCGAAAAGGCATGACGTGTGCATGCCTTTCCCTAATGAAATCAAGCAAATTTTAAAAGGCAAGCCCATGAACCGATGAAACTGATGGGCGTGACATGGACGTGGTTAAAAGCCCATAGGAAGATTACACCAGGTACAGAGCGCTTTGACCCTAAAAATTGATTTGAAATTGACAGAGGTGAGAGATGGCAGAAGCTGTGCTATTAAAATAGCCCCAAGGATCAAGTGCTCTTGTGCCAAAGCACCGAGGAACAGTTATGCGATTTAAAGTCTTAATATGCAAGCAAAAGTGCCCCTTTTTCATGCTAGACCAAGTGCTGTTGTGCCACCATGCTAAAGAAAAGAATACTATATAAGGTGCTAATGTGCAGCCTAAGGTGCGCATTTTCGTTTAGGCAAGCTGACTGTTCAAGAGCAAGTGACAGCAAGCAAGTGGGCCTATATATGCACCAGATACAATATTTACAAAACTTCCCACAAGTTCCTTGATCAGTTGTATTAGCGTCCAGAATACCTAGACCAGGATGATCGTAGTCTAAACTCAGGTTCAAGCCCAGATAACACACCCTGAGAAGATAAGCTCTGCCTACCCACCCCTGCCAGGCTTGGGCCTACACTTCTAACATGAGTTGCCGCTTACAACCCCCAGCAGAAAAACCCCATCCACCCAGGGTTGGTTGCACTCAATTCAAGGGTCCGTAGCAGCTTCTTCCTGTTCTTTGGCCAGCACCCTTCTTTCCACCCTCTGGAGGAATTTCAGTAATAACCAGTTCAATCAAAGATCTGTTGGATTGAAGCAAGCTAACGCCGCATCCCTGCATGTCCTTATTCCTCTTTCATTACATTTCCTGTGTAAGAGTACGCAGCATTCTTTCAAGGTAGCTTTGCACAGGCACATTGTTTGGATGAGGTCCTCCGGGCCTTGACCGCATACCCTGCAATTTCCCCAACCTTACGTTCTTTTCCATAGATAATAATGCTTTAGAACAGGCAGCACCCTCAATCTGTATTTTAGGAACGTTCCCTCCATCTGATTACTGTTCAGTACATCTAGATAGTTTTGGGGTGTCACTTTTGTATAGTTGCTAATTGTTGGCCATCCATGGCTGCGCCTAGCCAGGGTGTTTTTGTCCTCCAGAAGAGATAGTGCCTTGGTATTGGATTTTGTTACTTTCAAATTCTCTTTGGCTCATTAATAAGGCCCAAGAAGATGAGAGGCCTAGGGTAGTTAGAAACAGTTGCAGGAATGTTCTCATAGGTGTGAAAGGATTGAAGGTGGAGTAGGTCAGTTTTAATGGTGGCAGTATGGTTCTATGGCAATTGTGACTCAATAAGGTTTCCAGGGATGTCTCTCAGTGCTTTTTATTGGTAGTATCTAACAATTGTTTTGGATAAGCCAAGGGGAAGATGATCTTTGAGGTGGTGTTACATTTATCCTGGTGTCTGATGCAATATGAAGCACTCTTTGTTTTAGGTTTGGTAGGCATAACAAGATCATGTGTAAATGTTAAGGCTATTGCTCTTAGGAGCCATATTTGGTATGGGTTAACCTCAATATGCAGCTAAGATTTATTACTCAACATGGAGAGAGTAATAATAAGATGTCACATTTGTGTAAAATGTGTGGATCAGTATGACCTCACATTTGGTTTACCACCCCCTCTGGTGTGGAATCACCCTTGAAGCAACATAAACAAGACTGTCGAAAATATACAGGTGTTCAATTGACATATGTGCAAAATCACGTTTAGGTGTAAAATTTGCATTTAGGTGTAGACATTATCACAAGATTGTAAACACTTATATAATCACAAATTGCATTGAGGCAGAACATACATTTAAGTGCAAAATCACGTTTAAGAGAATATCGCCCATTGTGCAACATCAATAGTAATGTCAAAAGAGTTGAAAGATCAAAAATCACAATTATTTGCAAAAGTGCATTTATAGGCAAATCAGCATTGGTACAACAATAGCTGACTTTTTGTAACACTTTTAGAATCACAAATCCCATTTAACAAAAAACATATTCAGATACAAAATCACCCTTGGTGTATCATCACTTCTAGGTGCTATCACAATTGATGCAGCATCAGCCGAAGTGCTGAAACATTTTAAGATCATAAATGTGCCTCCATTTACACCGCATGGACCGTTTGTTTTGCTGTCCATGACCTGCAATGGGAAGCACCCTTTAGGCAGGTGGACAAACAAACTTAATTGCCATTAGCTAATAATGGGACTGAAATACTCCTCTGGACTGATCCAAAACATGAATGAACTTCTTTTCAACCAATGGCTGAAGGAACTGACCCAAAGCTCCTCTATATGTATGTTTTGGGTTTGATGTCATCACCTCGACCAGACAGCTGAGGTGATCTGATGCCACGCCTAAAATGAGCTTATGATGGATCAGTAAGTGAAGCCAAGTTATTTTAAAGTTGGGCATTCACAGGACTCATTACAAGCAGGCTAAACTACGGTAACACACTCCAAAGCAGAATCTGCAAGCAATTCCTACAAAGACTTCAAACCATCAAGAACACTGCTGCTAGACTTTTTACTGGGCTTCCCATGCCACGCCACACCCACATCACACCGCACCTCAAAGAGCTATATTGGCTTCGCATTCACAAACACAGCCAATTAAAACTCCTCACTTACACATCCAAAGCCCTAAACCACAATGGCCCAACATACCTCAACAGCCTCATACACTTTCATGAGCCAGCCAGACACCTTCACTCTACCTTACTCTCACACACCCGCCACATTCACAAAAACAGAGCAGGAGGTCACTTGTTCTCCTACATTGCACCCAAAACATGGAACAACCTCCCCAGCACATTAGAGCCTCCTCCTCACTTCTGGAGCTCCACAAGAAGCGGAAGACCTGGCTCTTGGAATAACTCAGCAGGCATTATTTGCTCACTAATGTGCTCGGTTACTCTCACGGGTGATTAATCTCGCTCTATAAATTGACATTACATAACACAACACAACACTTAGGACCCGAATCATGAAGCCATTTGCGCCTTGAAGTTTAATGAACATGTGCAAATGGCTTGAATTATAAGTAAACAGTCATTTCTGCAGTGGCAGAGAAGTGTATTTGCCCTTGTACATCTGTTTACTCACACCTAATGATCAGCCTTCGAATTGGTGGAGGCAAATGGGTTTCGTAAGGGTTAAAAATTATGGGGTCATTATGACCCTGGTGGAAGGCAGAGAACCAGCGGTAAGACCGCCAACAGGCTGGGGGTCTTACTTTGTGGAATTATGACCATGGCGGTTACCGCCATGGTCATCCGCCGTTTCTCCGTTCCGCCCGCTTGGCTGGAGACCTGGGTCTCCAGCCTGGCGGCCGTCACTAGACCGCCGGCAGTATTTGGACCCGGCTTACCGCCGTGGATTTCCAGCGGTTTGAACCGCCATGAAATCCATGGCGGTAAGAACTATCAGTGCCATGGAATTCCTTCCCTGGCACTGATAGGGGTCTCCCCCACCCCAACTACCTCCCCTACCCCCCAACCACCCCTACAACCCCCCAAAGGTGGCAGGGCCTCCCTCCCCACCCCGACCCCCAACATCACATTACCCATACCCACACGACACGCACGCAGGCACCACCTACACACTTACACGCACACACGCTGACATACATGCCAACATCCACACACACAGTCAGACACGCATACCCACATTCAAACATACACGCACACATCCATACAGACATACCCAGAGACATACACGCACTCATTCCCATACACACAACACCCCCACAAGCATACATGCACTCACACACCCCCTCTACATACACAGTCGCACACCCCCATGCACCCACACAACACCCCCCACCCCCCTCCCCTCACGGACGATCGACTTACCTGGTCCGACGATCCTTCGGGAGGGGACGGGAGCCATGGGGGTAGCTCCGCCGACACCACACCGCCAACAGAACACCGCCACGGCGAATCACAGGACGTGATTCGCTGGGTGGTGTTCTGTTGGTGTGGCGGTGGAGGTGGAGCAACCTCCACTTCCCCGCCTCCCGCCAGTATGGCTGTTGGCGGCTCTCCGTCCGTAAAAGGACGGAGAGCTGCCAACGTCATAATAGGCCGAGTGGCAAACCGCCACCACTGGCGGTCTTCCGCACGGCGGTCCCTCGGCGGTCTTTAAAAAAGAGGTCAAAATTACCCCCATTATCTACCTGGAGAAAAAAATAAAGTGCAATTATACAAGTGCGTAGCCAATTTTTCCTTGCATATTCATACACTATGTACATTTAGGCACGGGGGTAATAGTTTCTAAATATACGCAGTGGGAATTCCCAAATATTTTTCAAAAATACTCTTAACCCCTTCGCAGCCAGGCCTTTTCCTCCTTCAGGTGACAGGCCTTTTTTTTAGGCTATTTGGGGCAGTTCGCAATTAGGTGCTCATAACATTTTGTCCACATAAGTTACCCATGCCAAATTTGCATCCTTTTTTTCCAACATCCTAGGGACTCTAGAGGTACCCAGAGTTTGTGGATTCCCCTGGAGAAGACCAAGAAATTAGCCAAAATACAGCAAACATGTCATTAAAAAAATGGGGAAAAAAGGTCTGCAGAAGAAAGCTTGTGTTTTTTCCACTGAAGATGGCATCAACTAATGGTTTGTGGTACTAAAATCAGCATCTTCCCAGCTTTCAGGAACAGGCAGACTTAAATCAGAAAACTACATTTTTCAACACAATTTTGGCATCTTACTGGGACATACCCCATTTTTACTATTTTTTTCTGCCTTCTGCCTCATGCTAGTTTGTACCAGAAATGGGTGTGAAACCAATGCTGGATCTTGGACAGCTAAACATTTCTGAAAAGTAGACAAAATTCTGAATTCAGCAATGGGTCATTTGTGTAGATCCTTCAGAAAGTAACAGCTAAAATACAAACATATTGAAATTGAGGTGAAAAAAGAGCCATTTCTGTCCAAGTTTTCTTCTATAACTTTTTCCAGCAATAACAGATTTTTTTAAAGCAATATACCATATGTCTGCTGGACTCTTCTGGTTGTGGGGACATATAGGGCTTATTGGTTCATAAAGAACCCTAGGTACCCAGTGCCAATAAAGGAGCTGCACCTTGCAATGGGTTTTCATTGTATACCGGGTATTCAGCAATTCATTTGGTGAAATATAAAGAGTGAAAAATAGGTATCAAGGAAACCTTTGTATTAACAAAATGGGCACAGGATAGTGGTTATTTGCACATCTCTGAATTCTGGGGTCCCCATACAAGCATGTGAATTACAGGGCATTTCTCAAATAGACGTCTTTTTTACACACTGTCTTACATTTGGAAGGAAACAATGTAGAGAAAGACAAGGGGCAATAACAATTGTTCTGCTATTTTGTGTTCCCCCAAGTCTCCCGATAAAAATGGTACCTCACTTGCGTGGGTAGGCCTAGTACCCACGTCAGGAAACGCAACATGGACACATCACATTTTTACATTGACAAATGACGTGTTTTTTTTTTAAGTGCCTAGCTGTAGATTTTGGTCTCTAGCTCAGTCACCCCCCAGACACCTAGGGGAACCCAGGATGGGGTAACTTGTGGTGCTCACACCAGGTTCCGTTACCTAGAATCCTTAGCAAACCTCAAAATTTGGCACAAAAAACACTTTTTCCTCACATTTCAGTGCTGCAAAGTTCTGGAATCTTAGGGGAGCCACAAACTTCCTTCTACTCAGCGTTTCCCCACATCTCCCAATAAAAATGCTACCTCACTTGTGTGGGTAGGCCTAGTGCCCGCAGCAGGAAATGCCCCAAAACACTATGTGGACACATCAAAATTATCAAATACAAAACTACCTGTTTTTGTGTGGGGGAGGACCTGCGTTTTTGGTCCTGGGCTCAGCAGCCATCAAGGGAAACCTACTAAACCTAAACATTTCTGAAAACTAGACACCTGAGGGAGTCCAGGAAGGTGTGACTTGCGTGGATCCCCACAGTGTTTTCTTGCCCAGAATCCTCAGTAAATCGCAGATTTAGCTAACAAAAATCACATTTTTCCCACATTTCTGTGTGGGATCACCGCAACAGTACACATTTTCACCCACCCAACGTTCCCCTCAGTCTCCCAGTAAAAATGATACCTCACTTGTGTAGGTGGGCCAAGTGCCTGTGACAGGAAAGAGCCAAAAAAATGTCTAAAATGAGGGGGAACCAAACTGGGTCCAAAAGGGTAGTTTGGAAAAAAAAAATGTTTAGGCTGACAAGTGGGGCAGAATTTTCTCGGTATAGATGTGACAATGCTGAGTGGTAAGAATTTTGTGGATTCCTGCAGATTCCGCAAGGTTCCATCACAAAAATGTGGGAAAAATGTGTGATTTCAAGCAAATTTGGAGGTTTGCAGGGCATTGTGGGTAAGAAAATGGTGTGGGTGCATGTGAGGCACACCACTCTGGACTCACCCAGATGTTTAGTTTTCAGATGTATCTAGGTCTTGTAGATTTTTCCACATGCCAGTATCTCAAAGTCCAAAAAGTGCAGCCCTCAGCATTCCAAGTAGGATGATTTTGAGAGTTAGACATGCTCTCATAGCCCAAATGTAAAAATAAAACCCAAAATAATCAAATGTCCTCTTGCTTGCCTTGGGATAAGATCTTTTAGTGTGCGGGGGAGAGCTGAAAGACTGTTACCCCCTTCAGTTGGGATGGGGGCATAACCATGCCCATACTGGTTGGTAGCCACCACCCCACTATTTCTTATTTTGTTTTAATTCCCTGGCATCTAGTAGGCTTTCTGCCCTCCCCCCCCCCCGGGAGTGTATCGGGGGTAATTGTCCTATCAGCCCACCGGTGGGCAGAGCAACTTTGTCCCATTTATTTGGGGTGGGGGTATGGCCATACATCCACCCTCTTTTTTTTTTTTAAAGAAATCTTCCCAGGTCTCTGGTGGTCTTTCTGCCGCCCTTGTGGGCAAGCGGGCCTTACAGTGATAGGCCGAATCGCCCCCAAGGGTGGCAGAAATGACAAACAGTAATGTGCCCCCATAGGAGAGCGACCCTTGCCCAAGGGGCTGTACCCCAAACAAACACACACATGCACACACCAATCCCTGGTGCCTAAGTGGTTTCTGCCCCCCCAGGGGCAGATCGGCCTAATAGAAATAGAAATGGCCAAAAATAAATTTGCCCCCATGGGAGCGACCATTGCTTAATGGGTCGCTTCCCACATGTAAAAAATAAAACAATTATCCCTGGCGTCTAGTGGCTTCTGCCCCCCCGGGGCAGATCGGCCTAGTTACAAAAGGCCCTGAGGGGGGCGGGGGGCAGAAAAGGCCTCATAAAAAATTGCCCCCATGGGGAGTGACCCTTGCTCAAGGGGCCACTCCCCTTAAAGTAAACATGACAATAGCAAAACAAACACAAACTCCCTGGTGTCTAGTGGGCATTTCTGCAGCCCGATCGCTTCACGATCAGGCTGCACAAATGCTCAGAGTGACATCAAAGGAAAGGCCTTTCCTTTCTTTTGATGCCTCTCTGCCTGCCTCCATCCCCTGATCGGAAGAGAAATGCAAGCTGAGCTTCCATCACAATGGGGGCGGCCTCTGATGAGGTCAGCGTGCGAGCACGCAATGACGTCTTCAGACGTTGCTGGGAGGGTGGAGGGGTCACAGGTGGAAGGGGAAGTGATTCCTCTTCCATCCCTGCCCAGGGGAGTGGGGTGGGAGGCTCTCGGAGGGAGCGCTAGCACATCCCCCGAAGGCCTGGTGCAGAAAGTAACGGTTATGTCCTCTGTAAGGCTGGACACCATTGTGGATTCCGGAAATGTAAAAAATCTCAAACCTCTAATCCGACAAGATTACATTTCACAGTTTCTTTGAGACTTGGGCCCTAAGTGTGCATCCATTACTGTATGAGTGCCTGAGTGAATCAGGTAGTGAATCTGTCAATTTGTGTGAAAGAGTCAGCCATTCAGTGTGCAAATCGCGTGGTGCCAGTGACTGAACATGTGAATCATTGTATCATTTTTCCTACAACAACTTGACTTTAATTGTGTTTCTCTTTGTAAATGTGCTCCTTGTTGGTGCTTTCACACGCAAGCAACAATTCTATAGCTCCATCTCTTTTCCTAAAGAAGGTCTCTCTACATAAGTAGCAAAGACGCCAGACTGTCAAATATTACGCTCTAGGGTGAATGTACATTCAGCTCGAGTACCAAGGTTTTCTGCACTTAAAGTTTGAGGTACATTGATTTGTCAGCGTTATATTTGTGTGCCTCAGTACTGTTCATTTACATTATCACAGGACACAGTTGAAGCACATTGATAAAGCTCCCTGGTAGATTCACTAACACCCTAGACCAAGGGTCTGTTTTAGTCCATGTTTATCTATTCTGATCAGTACTGTGCTTAGCTGGCACAATGCTTACATATTCTAGGGTTCTCTTTATCTACTTCTGTATTGCTGGGACGTCCACAGGCTTTGAATTTCATTATGTGCTGCTTATCCTAATAACTTTGAAATTGCACTTATGTCATCCCAGTAGTGACATATATCCACAAGCACCTTTAGTCTGACCATCACTGGGCACTTTCTTTCAAGTAAAACATCCAGCAAGCTCTCATATTACATCCCTACAAGAATCAGAATCCCAGTACTGAGATCTTTGCACAGCTCGCACAATACCCTTCTCATTTGACTTACGCTAGGCATATACTTTCTGGTATAGAGACATGCACAATACCCTGGTGAGACACTTCTATGTTGCCCTTAGCCACAATCATTCCTTCTTGACACATTGCTAGTGCTACGGTGATGCACCTCTATACGAGCAGCACCATTAGCCAACTACTGAAATGCCCACAGAGTTCTCAGAGTGTCTCTTGTTCACCTCCACCACTCACTAAGGCATTCTCCCAGCTTTCCTAATTCACATACACTCTAACCTACACAGATGGCTCTGCATCAAACCCAAAGGATTGGCAGCAAATGCATCAGAACTTCCCACCTACTGCTTTCCTTGGCCAACAAATTGGCCTGTCATTCTTCACATAATATCACAAAGATATGCATGTGATGATGAGTACATGCCCAATACCTTACCCCCTAACCGCACCTGCAGCATAGGAATGCTGAACTGACCACATGCGCACAAACGAGTCTGGATGAAGCACTCTTTTGGTGTACTAATTTAGCTTCCAGAAGATACTGTTCCAAAGGCATTATCCTTTCGTGTAAAACTAGAGGCAGGAGAGGCAACTTCTCTGAGTGACTTGCAAACTGTGCCCTGAAGACCTGAGCTAGAATGAAAGTGTACATTAGCTCAACCTGTGTGACCCTGGGCGAACAACTTTATGTTCCCATACCCCATTGTTTAAAGGTAACATCTGGAAGCACCAT
Source organism: Pleurodeles waltl (assembly GCF_031143425.1). Taxonomy (NCBI): domain Eukaryota; kingdom Metazoa; phylum Chordata; class Amphibia; order Caudata; family Salamandridae; genus Pleurodeles; species Pleurodeles waltl. The sequence goes on from NC_090451.1 coordinate 369,300,149, forward strand.
TGGGCCAATCAGCCAAGGTTTAGACCTAAGCAAAAACAACCCACACAATACACTCATAAGCATTCCTTATTGTTCAACATACATATGGTACATACAAATAAAGTAACCTCTTAGCTCATGCATAGCAAAGCCTTCTAGGTATTCTTTCTTATTAATTTCTAAATGTAAGTTTATAAACTAGGTATTTTAATACTTCCCATTCAGTTCAGTAATCTAATATGTGCTAAACTGAAACAGAAGTGTCATAATGATATGCTTTAGTGAAGAGGCGGCAGATTTTCATAAGTCACCTGTTGTGTGATTTACAAGATGGGCCTTGTGATGGCTCGGATCGTGCTTTGGGCCTTATGACAAACTAGATTCCTGGTGCAGTGCTTCCCACTACTAGAATGCAAGAATGAACTTGTCCAAAACATGTAGCAGTTTCATTGCGCCCATGTGGCTCTGTGCCAGATATATGTAGAAAAGCAAAAATATAAGTCCCAGAATGGAAAGTGCGGATGAAGGTATCTGACATCACATGGTGTTTCTTGTTAGCCCTGGAAGTTTAAGTTTTGTTTTGCATATAAAATAAACAGTGTTAGAAATGAGGTCTCTAGTTGGCAGTCAGTTATATCCTGTCCAAGTAGAGCCCGGCACTCTAGTCAAGGTAAGGGAGGTAAACACCTATGATAACCCCTGCTAACCACCTAGGGAGCTTGGCACAAGCAGTCATGCTTATCTCAAAGGCAATGTGTAAAGTATTTGTACAATCCCACACAGAGTAACACAGTGAAAACTCAACACCAGTTTAGAAAAATAGGCAATATTGGTTCTGGTGCTGTAGAGTAGTGAAGCGGAGGTGTCGGTGCTAAGCGTCGGGTCCTTGCTGGGAGTAGTGGAGATGAGGCAGTATCTGTGTGAAGTGTTGGTTCCTTACGCTTTGGCGGGGTCGATGTCCGGCGGGTCAAGATGCGGTGGAGCGACCTCATGGAGTCGCAGTCACGCCACCGTGCTGCAGGTGCTGCAGTGGAGTCGGGCCTCACGGACGTTGGTGACATGGCACTCGGGAATCACAAAGTCACAGGATGTCAGCTGGGCTACGGCAGTGACAGGCCTACGATGCCAGTCAGGATCATTGCACTCCTGCGGGGACCATGGCTTAGGTTGCAGGTGGCGTCGTAGGGTCAGACATCAGCATCAGTCCGGGTGTTGTCCAGTGTTTTTGCACCTGTTTTTTCTTGGTTTTCAACCAGCTTTCTCTCCCAAAGGCGCAGAAACCAGAATAGGCACCACCTGGCGAGTTAAGGGCCACAGCAAGTGAACCCAGAGGCTAGTAGGTGAAGTCTTTGCTGTCTCTGAGACTTCTTAAGAGGAGGCAAGCTCAGTCCAAGCCCTTGGAGAAACTTCGCTAGCAGGATACACAGTAAAGTCCAGTCCCCAGACACATAACGGGGGGTAGGAGACTGCATTGTGTGAGGACAGGCACAGCTCTTTCAGGTGCAGGTGTCAGCTCATCCTTCCCCACTCTAACCCAGAGTCTCATCAGGATATGCAGGACACTCTCCCGCTCCCTTTGTGTCACTGTCTAGAGGGAATTCACCAACAGCCCAACTGTCAGTCTGACCCAGACGTGGAATCCACAGGCAGGGAGAGGCACAGAATGGTTAAGCAAGAACATACCCACTTTCTAACAGTGACATTTTCAAACTGACAATCTAAAAACCAATTTACCAAAATATATATTTTGAAATTGTAAGTTCAACGACCCCAAACTGCAGTTCTATATCTGCTCCCAATAAGAGACTGCACTTAAAAGATATTTAAAGGCAGTCCCCATGTTAACCTATGGGAGCGATAGGACTTGCAATAGTAAAAAACAAAATTGGCAGTATTTCACTATCAGGACACATAAAACACATCAGTACATGTCCTACCTTTTAAATACACTGCACCCTGCCCATGGGGCTACAAAGGCCTACCTTAGGCAGTGGCAGCTGGGCCCCATGTGTACAGGGCTACTCATGTGGGTTGCACAATCACTGCTGCAGGCCCACTCTTGTGCACATTACTAGGGATTTACTAGTAAACCAAATATGACAATCATGGAAAAGTCAATCACCAATACAATTTACACAGAGAGCACTTGCACCTTAGCACTGGTCACCCCATCAGTGGTAAAGTGCTTAGAGTACCAAAAGCAGCAAAAACGAAGTCCAGCACACAGTCAAAAATAAAGGAAATGGAGACAAAAAGATGGGGAAAACCACGCCAAGGATGCCAGGTCTAACAAACAGTTACAGTTTTTACAGGCCATTTTCAAAATGTAATAAAAAATAGTTACAGTTTGTGGTCTCTTGCCCCTTTCCTAGGAGACAACCATAGTTTAATAAGTCAAGATTGGTAAACAGTAGCGCAACATCAGATGTTCACAGGAAAGTGTTAACAGGCAAACATTTATGGCACAGTATTGTCCAACACAATGCGAGTAGGGCTGTATGTAATCTGTATACATTTTCCTCCCACTAAAAGTACAAGGAAATTACAGAATATTCTGAGAGATGCGCAAAAAGCGTGGACCGAATATCTCACATGACTTCTGTACCCGAAAGAATACGTCCATAGAAAAGTTACTCGAAGAACCACAGGAAATTGGGTCGAGCAGACAATGGGCCTGATTCTAACTTTGGAGGACGGTGTTAAACTGTCCCAAAAGTGGCGGATATACCACCTACCGTATTACGAGTCCATTATATCCTATGGAACTCGTAATACGGTAGGTGGTATATCCGCCACTTTTGGGACGGTTTAACACCGTCCTCCAAAGTTAGAATCAGGCCCAATATCTCTTAGGAAGACATTTTCTGTTCGAACCAGTCCCCTGCAGGCAAATATCAAGCACAATTTTGAGCTATGCAAAATATATAAAGTTGTGCACTTTTCATGTAACATAAAATTTGGGAATTACATTTGATTGTGCCAACGTAATTAAAAACAAATGGGAGGCCTATGCAGGTTGAGGAAGCTAAACATAGGGAGGATGATAACTAGAGCCCCAGTAGGATATGGATCTTAAGGATATAGCGAGCTCCCTGCAGACTCTCATCTCCTTTCATAATGTCCACTACGTCAGAGGCAGTAGGTGTCTTCAGAGGCACCACTGTACAGGTATCCACTGTGATTCTCTGATTCAGTGGGCCACACCTTCAGCACCTCTGTGACATACACCCTCTTTGAACAGGCTCAACGCAGGTTGCACGTGCCGCGCTAAGAGTCACAAGTGAGCAACACCTCAGCTTTTCTATAAGTCGTTTGTGTAGTCCAGACCTCAAATGCCTTTTTCAGTGCCATTTTCTCATGTGAACCAGGACCACAGCCTTCATTGCCTCTAAGTTGTTGAAAATAAGTGTGTTATGAAGACTGTTTTCATAAATTCATTACTCTGCTGTGGCAGTGAAAATATATGTGGCCCAATAATAGACACAGATGTATTTGTTACTACACAACAGCAAAATTGACAAGAGATGAAATCTGCTTATTGCCTTTCAGGTTTCCTATTACATTGACCTTACACATGGAAACAAGTTCTGCCAATGACACTAGCAACATAACTACTAACCATCGCACCTTTACAAGTAGAATACATGAAACTTTTCCAGGCCACCCAAAACTAAAAGATTGGCACGGGCGGCAAGTATTATTATTAATTTCTAATGCATAGTGGAATATTAAACACTGTTGTTGTGCTCATCTTAAAACTAGACGGACAGTGTCACCATGGAGTGTCATTAGTGCCTGTGTTGAGAAATAAGGGCCAGATGTAGGAAACTAGCAAATTGCGACTTGCAATTTGCGAGTCCGTGCGACTCGCAAATTGCAAGTCGCAATTTGCTATGCAGAAAGGTGTCTCAGACACCTTCTCCGAGTCGCTATGGGGTCGCAAAGACCCACCTCATTAATATTAATGAGGTGGGTCGCAAATTGCACCCCCATAGCGACTCTGGGCACTCACGGGGATGGAGGCCTGCTGGGAACAGCAGACCTCCATGTCTGTGACTGCTTTTAAATAAAGCAGTTTCTTTTTTTCCAAGTCCTTAAAGGAAAACGAGCTGCACTTAGAAAAAAACACCGAAACCTTTAGTTTCGGATTTTTTCAGGGCAGGTAGTGGTCCCTTGGACCACTGCCTGCTCTGAAAAAATAATTTTGGGTCCAGTCACAAAGGGGAAGGGGTCCCATGGGGACCCCTTCCCGTTTGCGAGTGGGTTACCATCCACTTCAAGTGGATGGTAACTGCGACTCCATTTGTCGCAAATGGAATTGCATACCACTGCGACTCGCAAATAGGAAGGGAACACCCCTTCCTATTTGCGACTCGGAAATGCATTTTGCAAGTCGGTTCCGACTCGCAAACAAAATGCATTTCTGCATAGCAAACACGCATTTGCGAGTCGCAAATGGCGATTTTCGCCGTTTGCGAGTCGCAAACAGTTTGCTACATCTGGCCCCAAATGCTGGTGCTGAGCACCGTAAGCCTCTGGCGCAAATTAAGCACTGATATATGCTATGTACTTTCTAGTGGCGTAACGCAAAATGATGGTGCTCTCATGAAGAATGAGAAGCCCCCCCCTCCCTCCAGTCTCCCATGGCTCACCCTCGGCGGCGGAGGGGAGGGTGCGTTATGTCCTGGTAAAGTCTTTTTAATTCTGCGGGAACCCTAGTTTGGTTTGAGTGTTCATGTCTGGAAATACATTTGCTGTATTACAATACAAATGTGTGCTGAGTAGAAATGAAGATTCAAAAAGACAAAATCTAAAAAAACATCTCTAAAGAGCACAACGCTACATCTGCATTAAGCATAAGCGGAGCCTCATATAGACTCTGCGTTCCCCATGCAGGAAGCGGCGCAGCGGCTGAGCACGGCTATAAGATTGCCGAAAGTATTTTTCTCCAAGTCGGGCAAAGGGTCAGGAAAGGTCCGTGGACAGGATGTAGCCACAAGGCCGAGGCTATTTTCAGGAGAGAGTAAGACCGTTGCCACGGTAACCAGTCATTCTCCATCGCCTACCGCAAAAGAAATCACTTTCTGTGCAATTAAATAATAAGAACTTTATGTATCTTGTCAAAGGTGATAATTAACTATTATACCGGAGCAGCAGGCCTGCCAGCCGCGCCGCATGTTGCAATGTGTCGGAATATATATTTTCCACTGCAAAGCACTCTTGCCAGCTGGCTGGAGTTCATAGGAGTTTCTGACTCACATCCCAATCACAACTAATTAGTATGTGTCTGTAAATGCTTATAGCAACTTTTTGTTGGTATAGGGACTGTGGCGTACCGAGTCAGCTGAAAACCCGCCTGGTGACAAAGCTCACACCTCGAGTCGGCAGTGCATCCAACCTGTCTGGTAACTTCCGCGCCTCTTTCTGAATGAATGTGAGAACAGACCTTCAGAAAGTTCTCTGCACTTTCCGTGAAAAATGTTTCTTTTTTCAGCATCTGGATGTTTTAGTGTACTTTAAAGGCAAAGGACATGGTATTTTTTGGCAGCCCGATGTTTAGGACTGCCACACATGACCAAAGAGGGTGGCAAGGGGCCTGCCCCTCAACCATTGCTTCTTCCAAGTGTCATTCGCATTGGATAAACCCGCATTAAAGTAATTCAGTGTTGAGATTGTTATCGATTTATGCAGTTTTATATAATGCGGATGTGACCCGAAGGTGTTAAATACAACGCTTTTACAAAGAAATAGATAATTACATAAGGCATTAAGATTACATTACCCAAAGGTTTGGGGCATTTACAATAGACATAGGGCATTCAAATAAGATCTACATGGCAACGATTATAACTGTTGGGTAAGCAAAAGTAAACGGGTGCCAATTTGAGGAAAGTGTCAAATGAAATCGAGGAAGAGGTGTCAGTCTCAAGGTACCAATCAGTGCAAAAACTAAGCCAATGCGCTGTAGGAAGGAGCGAGATTAACTAAAATGTGTTTAGAAAAGAGGGGCTTTCAGAACAAATGTAGAGATTGCCAGAGAGGAAGTGGTGCGTGCGTTCCTTGGGTGAGGAGTTCCAGGCTCAGGTCACACATCCTGAAATAGACTGAGACATAAATCATTCCTTTTCAACAGGGACATCTTAAGGATTTCTGGGGCCCTGAGCCAAAGGTGTTTTGGTGGCCCACGTTCCGAACAGCTTTGAATTTATGACTCATTATCAGCTCTTTTATGCCTTCATTGGCCAGGTCACTGACAGTTCACAGGCGCACTTACATAGAAGTAAAAACTTTAAGAGTACCATTCAGGGATAATTATGTTTGTTTTCAATATTGTAACAAAGCAGCAGTTCACTAATGTAGGAGGCTGGCCTGGTTTATAGTGGGTACCAAAGGTACTTACACCTTATACCAGGCCCAGTTATCCCTTATTAGTGAAATGTAGTCAGTGTCTAGAAGCCAGACTGTCTAGAGGTAGCTGTAGGAAGACCAGCCAAGGCTGAACTATTTGACATGCAAAGCTCTTGCAAAACCACTGTAGTCACACAGCACTCACACACGAAACACAATACTCAGTGTTACAAAAATAAAGGTACTTTATTTTGGTGACACAATGCCAAAAAAACTTTGGAGACTATACTCCCTTAGGAGGTAAGTAAATTACACAATATATACACTAGTAACCAAAAACATGTAAGTACGCAGTAGGAAAACAGTGAAAATACTGAAAATCACAATAGGTTGCAATGGGCCTGGGGGAACACAAACCATATACTAAAATAGTGGAATGAAAAAGTCGGTTTCCCACCTAGGCAAGTGTAGTGTATAGAGGGGCGCTGGGAGTGTAAGAAAACACCAACGGTAAGTAAATACCCCACTCCGGATCCCAGGAAAGCAGGAGTAAAACACAGCAAGTTTTCTAAAACACACTAGAAGTTGTGATAGAAGATAATGCAAAAAAACGGAAGAGACTGCAAGACACCAACAATGGATTCCTGGATCTGAAGATCTGTGGAAGAAGGTGACCAAGTCCAAGAACCAATGAAGAGTCCAGGGAGAACAGGAGCCCCTGCTAACCCAGATGAAGGTGCAAAAGAAGAACAACCGATGAGAAGGCAAGGTCAGTAATGCACCAAAGAAGACAGATGCTGGGTCCTGGTTGGTGCAGGAGATGTCCCATGCCAGATGGATGAATGCAGGCTGGTTTGCGTCACTGGGTTCTGCCAAGATTGAAAGAAAATGGCACTGCCCGGTACCAGGAGGGACCTGGCAGCCTCTATACAGGAGGGAGAGACAGAGGGGGATCTCAGCAGCTCAGACAGCCCTCAGGAGACCAGGCAGCGTGCACAGGAGTCCCACAGCACAGGGACAAAGGAGGTGCAAATGAAGACCCAAGTAGCACGACACAAAGGATTCCCACGCTGCCAGAGAACCACTCAGGAAGCTGTGTGTCGCAGGATGGAATGCTGGGGGCCTAGGCTGTGTTGTGCATGGAGAACTTTTTTGAAGGATACACACAAGCCTTTGCAACTGCAAGTCACTTGGTGCATGGGGGTACTGTCTTGCGTGGGAAGGCAAGCTCTTACCTCCACCAAAGTTGGGCAGCTGGATGTTGGGACTGTCAGTCACTTTAGTCCACCACCTGTATTGCTGGATCAACGCCTGTTACCTGGAGTGGGGACCCGAAGAGGACCCAAGCCACTGGTCATCGCTGCAGAGAGGTGCCTGCTGAAGCAGGGAAGTGACTCCGTCACTCCATGGGAGATTCCTTTGGTTCTTCTGGTGCAGGTTGAAGACAGGCAGACCTCAGAGGATGCATGACCTGGAAACTGTTGCAGTTGCTGGCAGGACCTGAAGATACAATGTTGCAGAAATTGGCTTAACTTCTTTGTTGCAGTTTTGTAGAGTTCCTGGAGCAGTAAGCAGTTGATCGGTCGGTAGAAGATGAAGTAAAGGATGCAGAGGATTCCTGCTGGAGTCTCGCAATCCGAATCTGAAGAAACACCCAGAGGAGAGACCCTAAATAGTCCTGAGAGGGGGATTAGTCACCTAACCAGGTAGCACCTAACAGGAGGGGGTCTCAGACGTCACCTGCTTGCATTGGCCACTCAGATGCTCCCAGAGTGCCCCACCACCTTGGAATCCAAGATGACAAAACCCAAGGACACTCTGGATGAGCTCTAGGCACCACCCCTGGGGTGGTGATGGACAGGGGAGTGGTAACTCCCCTTTCCTTTGTCCAGTTTCGCGCCAGAGCAGGGACTGGGGGTCCCTGAACCGGTGTAGACTGGATTATGCAAGGAGGGCACCATCTGCGCCCTTCAAAGCATTTCCATAGGCTCTGGGAGGATACCCCTCCCATGCCTGTAACACCTATTTCCAAAGGGAGAGGGTGTAACAGCCCTCTCCTAAAGGGAATTAATTGTTCTGCCTTCCTGGGATCTAGCTGCTCAAGCCCCAGGAGGGCAGAAGCCTGTCTGTGAAATGGCAGCAGCTGGGAGTGCTTCGAAAACCCCAAACGGCTGGTATGGCAGTACTGGGGGGTCCACTGTGGAGCCCCCAGAGTGCCTGGGATTGTGCAACTAATACTGGAGTCAGTATTGTGGTACACTTCCCAGTTGTTAGTCACCTTCCATGGCCATATTTGGAGTTACCATTGTGAAGCTGTACAGAGGTATTGACCTATGTCCAGTGCACACTTAAAATGGTGTCCCAGCACTCACGAAGTCCAGGAAAATGGGCCTGGACAATGTGGGAGCACCTCTGGTAGTGCAGGGGTGCCCTCACAAACAGATACTTTGCACCCAGCCTTCAGGGTCTGAAGGCCTGACATATAGGTGACTTATAAGTGACCTGGTGCAGTGAAAATGGCTGTGAAAAAGTGCATGCACTATTTCACACAGGCTGCAATGTCAGTGCTGTAGAAGCCTTTGCATGGACTCCCTTTGGGTGACAAACGAAATGCTGCAGCCCATAGGGATCCCTTGGAACCCCAATGCCCTGGGTACCATATACTACGTACTTATAAGGGGGGTCCAGTATACCAGTTCGGAGTGAAATACTGGGTTACCAGCATGTAAGGACACATTTGGAACCAAAGAAAGCAGAAGCATTGGGGTCCTGGTTAGCAGGATCCCAGTGACACAGTCGAGCATACTGACAAAAACAGTGAAACATACCGACAAGTAGGCCACAAACCATAAGCACTGGGGTTCTGACTAGCAGGATCCCAGTGACACAGTGAAAACACACTGACAAATAGGCCAAACATGGAGGTAACCATGCTAGATAGAGACTGTTTTCTCACAACTAATATTACTGCAAATAATCTATGTAACACCCTCCCATTGCTCGTATGTGGGGTCCTGTTTTGATTTAAAATAAATAAACATAAACATATATATATATTTATATATATATATATATATATATATATTGCATGAAACATAAACTCATTTGTGTGCAAAATGTCTGTTATGGACTCTCACACATCACCCACATTAAACATAAATTGTAGGAAAACACTATTTAAAACAATCTGTTTAAACATTAGTCAAAGACATCAGGCAAGGCTCTCTGCCGAACAGAGTTGGCTCTATCAGGGGGAGCCTGAAAGTCTGTGGCCCTGGGCCAAAGCCCACTTTGCTCATGCCTTAAAACGTCTCTGCTTTTTATATGTCAGGGGTTATCGCAGTAGAGCTGCAGCATTCCACCATGGTCTACCCGACCAAATAGCTTAAACTCCTCAGCCTGATATTGTGGAGTGTATGGGATGTGTGTAGTGTTAGTGATTGATGCATGCCATTTTGTAGACAGACCTGGTATCAATGGGAAGCCAGCAAGGGTTTATCAGTATTAGTGAAATATGGTAATTGCTTTTGGCCTAGAAGTTGAAACGTGCTACTAAATGAAGAATTGGTTTTAGTGGAGTGAAAGGAATCTTGGGGAGAATGGTCAGGAGAGAATTACAGTAGTAGATTCTAGTTGGCACTAGTGATTGGATCAGAGTTTGAGATATGGCACTGAAATGCGAACACAATTGAGAGTACACATTTCTGAGCATGGTGTTGATTTAGGATTATAAATTGAGCCTTGTATTTAGGATGACTCCTAGGGATTAGACATTGTCCACAATGGTAGGTTTGATGTTGAGGATGTTAAATGGGCCCTTCTAGGATTGTACTGCTGGAGATGGTTTTGATGAGGAAATTAGAAGCAATTGAGTTTTGGGTGGGTTCTGTGAGGATTTGGGGGTGCTATGTGATAGGGCTGTGGAGCCTCATCATGCAGTACACTCACAAATACCATCTTGGGTCCAGTCAGGTACATTTACTTAACCTTTAGCTCAACTCTGGGTAGCTATGTCTGCGCGCAGTAAGGCTTAGCAAAGGAATAGTGTGTGAAGCATTTAACAGCACCAAACAACAAAATAAGCAAGTCATACAACACAAAAGAAATGAAATACCAACTAATAAAAATAGAATGTATTTTTGAGTTTGTAGAGACCTTAATCATCGAAATCCACCACATTTCAGGCGATAAGAATTTTAGAAGCAATAAATAACTTTTATATAATCCTCAAACAAGCATTGGCCAACAAAAAGTTTGTAAGCATTTGAAAAGTTTGAAACAGTTAGTCCAACAATTCTGGCCTGCGTTGGCTGACCAAATCTGGCAGGACAGAAATCTAGGTGGTCAGAAAAGATATTTTGGGCAGTTACCTGGCCACCGGAACATTTTTAAAGCAAGATCCAAACTTATAAAATAATCGCCATAGAAATCAATGGAGTGGTCCTGGTGCTGAGGTATGCAGGCGAAAAGATACTCAAAGGATGCTCCGGTTTGTAATGCACTAGACAGGAGTATATTTGTGGGTGCTCCTCAGTTGACGGTGGAGTTGGGTGAACTTGGCCACTGAGATTGGGTTCCCTTGAAGTCCTTGATATTGCAGTAGGAGACCAGCTGACACTGGGCTACTAGTCGGTCTGCACCACGGTTGGGGAAAAATCCTTAGGTGGGGGCTAATGTCCTTTCGGTATGATGAATCCAGGCTTTGATAGCTCTCCTGGGTCTGACATGCACGGGGCAACCTTTGGCTATCTCAGATTAGTTCTCTTGAGTGCCCGACAACTGGTAGTGGAAACACTTCTGCAGTAGCTACCAATTTGTTAGTTTGGGCTCTTTAAGCTCTTGTGTGCTGATTCCAGGAGATCAGCCAACTGATCTCCTGGAGTCATTTCTGCAGGGTGTTGAAGGAATCCACTTTTCTCTGAGCCAAGAGCATAGGCACAGTCCAAACTTTGCTGGCCCGAGGTGCAGCAGGTGCAGTCTTTCTGACGATGCAGCCTTTCTTTATATGGGTCCAAGGGCAGCTGGGTAGTCCTTCTTCAGGTCTCTCTACGATTCCAGTGTGATCTGAGGTTCAGGGTGCCGGAGGTGCTATATTTACCCTTGAAAGTGCCTTGAGGGGATCATGCAGTCACTAGCCAATGAGTAACTTGGTCCCCTCCTACCTCGTGACAAAGTTTATGTGAGGTGTGGCATCTGGCTATCCCGGACTGCCACATTCTTGCCCCTTTCAAGATGGCATGACCCTTCCTTGGTCGTCAGGAGCTTGGCAGCACATCCTAGAGGGGTGGCTACCTGAGGGCTGCACGCCCATGGTAAAATCAGTTTGGGGCGAGTTTCCGCTCACTGGTCCTGTCTCCATTCTATCTACAGGAACAATAGGCATCCTGCTCGGGGATGTTGTGGTTGTTGGCCCATCAAAGCATGTTTCCCCTTTGAAGCTCACCTTCTGGGTGAACCCCTGAGTGGCCATTCTGGCAGAGAAGGTGACACCTCACTCTGCAGCAACTGCCTTTGTTCCTAGCCTTTGGAGTCATTCCCACATTTCCCCAGCTGGTCAGAAAGTTGTGTGTGTGTGTATGCCTTTGTAACGTCACTTGACTAGCAGAGGTATAGAGTGGCAACTTTCTGAAAGCTGCATAACTACAAAAACAGTGATATTAATTTTGACCATCAAGTCTCATTTATGGTCCAAATTGATTTGATACCCTACATGACCCAGGTAGATAGTCCCATTCAGAGGTTATCCGTGTTGTGATGCCACCCGGTAACCTTGTGTTAAGCAATGGGGCTGCTAACTTTGCCACCAGCAAATTGACAATTTGGAAGTGTTGCTGTTCAGTCTTACCTAACAAAATACAGCTCCCTGCCATTTGGCACGATAGGCCTTCCTTAGGGGAGACATACATGTAATGTTAAGGGATAGGGTGGCTTTAGATGGCAAAGTCGAACTGGCAGTAAAAACGCTGTCCTTCCAGTCTGCAGTGGCAGGCTGGTAGCCATTTTGTACTTTGTCAATCATGTGGTGGCACAAACTTCACTGCAGCCCTGATTAGACACTCAGGGCCTGATTATGACCCTGGCGGACGGTGGAGGCCGTCCGCCAAGGTACCGCCGGTGAATGACCGCGGCGGCCATTTAGACATTTCCTCTGGGCCGGCGGGCGCTCTCCAAAAGAGCGCCCGCCGGCCCAGAGGAAATGCCCCTGCAACGAGGACGCCGGCTCAGAATTGAGCCGGCGGAGATGCAGGGGTGCGACGGGTGCAGTTGCACCCGTCGCGTATTTCAGTGTCTGCTTAGCAGACACTGAAATACTTTGCGGGGCCCTCTTACGGGGGCCCCTGCCGTGCCCATGCCATTGGCAAGGGCACAGCAGGGGCCCCCAGGGGCCCCGCGGCACCCCCTACCGCCATCCTGTTCCTGCCGGGCGAACCGCCAGGAACAGGATGGCGGTAGGGGGTGTCAGAATCCCCCATGGCGGCGCAGCAAGCTGCGCCGCCATGGGGGATTCTAAGGGCAGCGGTAAACCGGCAGGAGACCGCCGGTTTGCCTCTTCTGACCGCGGCCGAACCGCCGCGGTCAGAATGCCCTGCGGGGCACCGCCGGCCTATCGGCGGTGCTCCCGCCGACCCTGGCCCCGGCGGTCTTGTACCGCCGGGGTCAGAATCACCTCCTCAGTCTTACTTGCCCTAGGTACCTTATACTATTTAAGTAAATCAGTCCTTCTGTGTATCCAATTCCACATGCAGTTTGTATAGGGTTAGAACACTGGCACTGGGGTATGGTTATGAGCCTCAGGGCACTCTGAGTCAAAGGACAAGCAGCTTTAGTCCAAAAATGCGGGGGGAACATTAAAAAGAGGCATGTCCTTACAGATTCCATTTTAAATGATTTGTAGTCATCCAGTCTTGAACCATGTGTACAGTGTTGGCAAGGTATGAGATGCCATTTGAAGAGAAGACCTTTAAGGGCAGTTGGGTATTATCAGCATATTGATGACAAAGGATCTCTGAGTTTATTAGCAAGACTCCAAAGGGTTCAATATAAAGATTGGAGCTAGGACAGATGCTTATGGGAACCCTTGAGATAAGGTTTCTGGTTTGAGAGGCATGTTCCCATTTTTATTCTCAGTGATCTGCCCATGAGGTATGATTTAATTTAGGACCACACCATCACTGGCCAACCGATTTTGAGGGTGTTAAGAAGCATGCAGTGCATTCACTCCGTCATAGGCTGCCAATAGGCCGAGCAGAATCAGGAGTAAGGAATTTACTGAATCCAACACATTAGGCACATTGTCAACAACCTGGAGCAATGCTGGCTGTTTCAGTGCTGCAACTTTTATTAAAACCTGACTTGTATTAATCTACAAGGTAGGTGTCCTGGATCTGTTGCCATAACATGTGATGTTTGTTTACTGAAGGAATCTGCAAGGTAAAGGAGTGCATTTCTGAAACTTGCAGCCACAGGGGTGGATAGAGCCTGATTGGAAATTCTGGGGGTTAGGCAACCCCCAGAAGAGGTACAGGATGATTTTTAAAGTTCTCCTTTACTAACCAGCCTGAAATCCACTCCAGGGCTGCTGCAGCTAGGCCGTTCATTGCATCATCTGACAGTCACCCGTTGGTTGCTCATGAATCATAGTGCTCCAGGCCAGATAGAGACTGGAGGCTAGGTGCTGGAATCAAAGCCACTCAAGCCCACAGCCAGGACTCGGTAGCAATACTGGCAGTGGTCAGGGCACAGGCAGATGATTAGTTGATTACCCCCAGGTTTTGGTTCCAATGCTAACATCTTCAGAGTCTACACCTGACCTGTGGCAGCACTTTAAAACTGTTTTCGCTTCAGCCCTCCAACATAAATACATGTTGTTAGACTTGGCATCTTTGGCGTGGTCTCCCCTAACTTTTTGCCTCTGTTTCCCAGATTGTTGATGTGTGCTATACTCTGTTTTTGCTGTTTTTGTTACTCTGGGCACTTTACCACTGCTATCCAGTGCTAAAGTGCACGTGCTCCTATCTAAAATGTATGTGTAATTGGCTTTCCGTGATTGACATATTTAATTTACTAGTAGGTCCCTAGTACAGTGCACTAGAGGTGACAGGGCCTCTAAATCAAATGCTACTAGTGGGCCTGCAGCACTGATTGTGCTACCCATTTAAGTAGCCCTGTAATCATGTCTCAGACCTGCCACTGCAGTGTCTGTGTGTGCTGTTTTAACCTGCCAATTCGGCTTGGCAAGTGTACCCACTTGCTAGGCCTAAACCTTCCTTTTTTATACATATAAGGCATCCCTAAGGTAGGCCCTAGGTAACCCCCTTGGCAGGGTGCAGTGTATGTAAAAGGTAGGACATGTACTTATTTGTTTTACATGTCCTGGCAGTGAAATACTTCCAATTCGGTTTTCACTGTTGCAAGGCCCCTCTCTCTCACAGGTTAACATGGGGGCCGCCTTTAAATGGTATTAAAGTGCAGATTTCCTTGGAAGCAGATAGAAATATGGTGTTTAGGGACTCTGAGCTCACAGTTTAAAAATACATCTTTTAATGAAGTTGGTTTTTAGATTGTGTGTTTGAAAATGCCACTTTTAGAAATTAGGCATTTTCTTGCTTAAACCATTCTGTGGATTGCCTGTCTGGGTCAGTTTGACGGTTGGGCTGGTTGCACCTCTCTCCAGACGGTGACACAAAGGGGGCTGGGGTGTAGCCTGCATATCCTGATGAGCCATCTGTGCTGGAAGGGAGGGGAGGAGTGGTCACTCACCTGAATGGGCTGTGCCTGCCCTCACACAATGCAGTCTCCAATCTCCTGGTGTGTGGCTGGGGCCTGGCTTGGACAAGAAAGGATCTTTAAAAGACTTGAGACTTTACTTTGAAGTTTGCCAACTTCAAAGGCAGAAAGGGGTAAAGGATAGGACCCAAACCCCAGACTTTAGATTACTTCAAGGATTCAATAGGAAGCACTGCCTGGAGAAGAGCTGAAGAGCTGAGGAGAAGTGCTGTCCTGGTCTGTGACTCCGTTGTGTTGGGCAATGTTGCAGTTGCTGCTTCTATCTGTGCAAGGGGACAGAGACTGGACTTTGTTGCATTCCTGCCTGAGAAGCGACTCCAAGGGCTTGGAGTAGAGCTTGCCTCCTGTTTTGAAGCTTGAGGACAGCAAAGGCTTCACCAACCAGACAGGAGTCTACTTGATGTGGACTCTAGCTTGCCAGATGGTGCCATTCCAGTTGCAGGAGAAAAACCAGTCTAACTACGCTGGACAACGCCGTGTGACTTCGCAAAAGATGCTGCTGCCTGGAACCATGACGCGCTTGCCCTGAGGCCATGGACCTCGCTGAGTGCGAGGAATCTGACGACCCTGTGAGCTGATGCAGCTACCCTGGAACAGCAATGCCGCCTGACCTGGGGCCATGGACATCCTAGAAGTCCGACGACGCTGTAGATGTCGCATAGCTGCAGCTGCTGATCCTGCCTGACTTTGCTGACACCGGAGTGTCTTAAGTCCAACGTCCGTGACGATCTGACACCATTGCAGCACCTGCGGCCCGGTGACTTCATCGCGATCTGTGTGGTTGCCCCTCAGCATTGTGACTCCGCCAGACTTTGCATCTGCGAAACTAAGGGACCAATTTTGCATCTGATTCCGCTTCATTCCACCGCCCTGTAGTGAGGACTTGACGCTGCTGCATGAAACTGCTGTCCTTCTGCCCCATGGCACCGGAACAATGCCACATCGGACCCAGCAAAGCCCCTTTCCCCGACTCCGTGCACCGGCCTATTTTCTACTTGTTTCTTAAGGTACTGTCCCTGGGGGTTCGAACAACTCCGTAAGCGGCACCATTGGCGTCACATTGTAGGAAACGGCCCCGTCACGATGCCGCATAATACCAGCGTGCAGTATTTGTGCCTCAAGGCACTGTTTTCTTGCTTTTAAGTGCTAAATTTGTATTTTTAACTGTATATTGTGGATGTTTATTGTATTTGGTCTTGTTTATTTAGATAAAATATTTACTATTTTTCTAAACCTGTGATGTGTCCTCTTGTAGTGGTCCACTGCATTACTGTGTGTGTTTGTACAAAAACCTAATACATTGTCTCTGAGTTAAGCCTGCCTGCTTGTGCCAAGCTACCAAGGGGGTGAGCAGGGGTTAACTGAGTGTGATTCTCCTTTACCCTGACTAGAGTTGAGGGTTCTTGCTTGGACAGGGGGTAACATGACTGCTAACCAAAGACCCCATTTCCAACATTGGTGATCAGTGGTGAGGATTTGAACTTATATTTGTACTTGACATACAGTTGTAGTGTAGCCATTTTAGTTATAGCTCCAAGCACGTTATTTTAGCATACTAGTCCTGCCGCTGTGCACTTTAACCTAGATATATTTTATTCAGCTTTGTTTTATTATTCTTACCATAGCCACTTGTTTTATCTTTTTCTATCTAGCTGTTTTGCTTAGACCAACACTATGGGGGTTGTTCCAACCCTGGCGGTCGGTGTTAAAGTGGCGGCCAACCCGCCAACAGGCAGGCGGTAATAAAAATGGGATTCTGACCCTGGCGGGAACCGCCAACACAGGCCGCCACTTTAACACTCCGACCGCCACGGCGGGACAAACAAACAGCGCGGCGGTCACCGCCAACAGACAGGCGGCAGACAATGTACCGCCCACACTATCACGACCCACCAATCCGCCACCTTTTCCGGGGCGGGCGCCCCGCCGATAAAAACACGGCGGAAACAGACTATGAACGGGGAAACGCTCACCTATACACACTCCACGAGGAATCTGGACAGCATGGAACCCGAATTAAACATCCTACCAGCCATTGTCTTCCTGCTCCTCTACCAGGAGCACGAACGCCGGCGCAGAAGACAACAGTGAGTACTGCACCTACGACACAGGGGAGGGGGGAGGAGAAAAGGTTACGGGCACACACACATGCGACACACCCACCCCCACCCCCACCCTCACCCCCCAATCCCTACACACCAATGCAGAGCAACAAGTCAGAGTGACACACCCCAAACCCCCTGGAATAATGCAAAGACAAAATAAAATGTTCATTAAAATTGAAGTATATTTGAACTTAAGTGAAATATGAAATTTATCAAATAAATATATTACAACATGAACAATATATACATAGTCCAAAAGTCCGGCACATATTGGCTACATTCCAATGTTCGTGGGCCAATGTGCATAAACACATGGGCAAAGCCCACACACGAGACCCGATTCCATTGGAGAGAACACTGCTGGGGCATCAAATAATAAAAACACAGGCACCTCAGGGGGAAGGGAAGGGGGGCACCTCAGCCACATGAGTCCACGACGCCAGATCCACGAGGGGCCTCCATGCCCACTGTACCATCCTTGGGAGTGCAAAGCCACAGTCTCTCAAGTCTCTACAGTGGGTGGATTGCCCATTGTACCATCCTGGGGAGTGCAAAGCCACAGTTTTCCAAGTCTCTACAGTGGGTGGATTGCCCACTGTACCATCCGGGGGAGTGCAAAGCCACAGTCCATCAGGTGGATTACAGACTCCACTGGTTATGGAGGAGGCATGTTGGCCAGAGTGCTTCGTGAAGCCCTGCCCAGCGGAGCGGTGCTTGAGATGAAGGGCCCAGCGGAGCGGTGCAGAGAGGGCGGTGCCCAGCGGAGCGGTGCTTGAGATGAAGGGCCCAGCGGAGCGGTGCAGAGACGGCGGTGCCCAGCGGAGCGGTGCTTGAGATGAAGGGCCCAGCGGAGCGGTGCAGAGACGGCGGTGCCCGGCGGTGCCCAGCGGAGCGGTGCTTGAGATGAAGGGCCCAGCGGAGCGGTGCAGAGACGGCGGTGCCCAGCGGAGCGGTGCTTGAGATGAAGGGCCCAGCGGAGCGGTGCTTGAGATGAAGGGCCAAGCGGAGCGGTGCAGAGACGGCGGTGCCCAGCGGAGCGGTGCTTGAGATGAAGGGCCCAGCGGAGCGGTGCAGAGACGGCGGTGTCCAGCGGAGCGGTGCAGAGACGGCGGGACCAGCGGAGCGGTGCTTGAGATGAAGGGCCCAGTGGAGCGGTGCTTGAGATGAAGGGCCCAGCGGAGCAGTGCTTGAGATGAAGGGCCCAGCGGAGCGGTGCTTGAGATGAAGGGCCCAGCGGAGCGGTGCAGAGACGGCGGTGCCCAGCGGAGCGGTGCTTGAGATGAAGGGCCCAGCGGAGCAGTGCTTGAGATGAAGGGCCAAGCGGAGCGGTGCAGAGACGGCGGTGCCCAGCGGAGCGGTGCTTGAGATGAAGGGCCCAGCGGAGCGGTGCTTAAGATGAAGGGCCCAGCGGAGCGGTGCAGAGACGGCGGTGCCTAGCAGAGCGGTGCTTGAGATGAAGGGCCAAGCGGAGCGGTGCAGAGACGGCGGTGCCCAGCGGAGCGGTGCTTGAGATGAAGGGCCCAGCAGAGCGGTGCTTGTCACGGCGGGGCCCTGTTCAGCGGTGCCTCTCACGGCGGGGCCCTGTTCAGCGGTGCTTGTCTCGGCGGGGCCCTGTTCAGCGGTGCCTCTCACGGTGGGGCCCTGTTCAGCGGTGCTTGTCTCGGCGGAGCCCAGTTCAGCGGTGCTTGTCTCGGCGGGGCCTAGTTCAGCGGTGCTTGTCTCGGCGGGGCCCAGTTCAGCGGTGCTTGTCACGGCGGGGCTCTGTTCAGCGGTGCCTCTCACGGCGGGGCTCTGTTCAGCGGTGCCTCTCACGGCGGGGCCCTGTTCAGCGGTGCCTCTCACGGCGGGGCCCAGTTCAGCGGTGCTTGTCTCGACGGGGCCCTGTTCAGCGGTGCTTGCCACGGCCGGGCCCTGTTCAGCGGTGCCTCTCACGGCGGGGCCCTGTTCAGCGGTGCCTCTCACGGCGGGGCCCTGTTCAGCGGTGCCTCTCACGGCGGGGCCCAGTTCAGCGGTGCCTCTCACGGCGGGGCCCAGTTCAGCGGTGCCTCTCACGGCGGGGCCCTGTTCAGCGGTGCCTCTCACGGCGGGGCCCTGTTCAGCGGTGCCTCTCACGGCGGGGCCCTGTTCAGCGGTGCCTCTCACGGCGGGGCCCAGTTCAGCGGTGCTTGTCTCGGCGGGTCCCTGTTCAGCGGTGCCCGTCACGGCGGGGCCCAGTTCAGCGGTGCTTGTCACGGCGGGGCCCAGTTCAGCGGTGCTTGTCTCGGCGGGGCCCTGTTCAGCCGTGCCTCTCACGGCGGGGCCCTGTTCAGCGGTGCCTCTCACGGCGGGGCCCTGTTCAGCGGTGCTTGTCTCGGCGGGGCCCTGTTCAGCGGTGCTTGTCTCGGCGGGGCCCAGTTCAGCGGTGCTTGTCACGGCGGGGCCCTGTTCGGCGGTGCCTCTCACGGTGGGGCCCTGTTTAGCGGTGCTTGTCACGGCGGGGCCCAGTTCAGCGGTGCCTCTCACGGCGGGGCCCAGTTCAGCGGTGCCCAGTTCAGCGGTGCCTCTCACGGCGGGGCCCAGTTCAGCGGTGCCTCTCACGGCGGGGCCCAGTTCAGCGGTGCCTCTCACGACGGGGCCCTGTTCAGCGGTGCCTCTCACGACGGGGCCCTGTTCAGCGGTGCCTTTCACGGCGGGGCCCTGTTCAGTGGTGCTTGTCTCGGCGGGGCCCTGTTCAGCGGTGCTTGTCTCGGCGGGGCCCAGTTCAGCGGTGCTTGTCACGGCGAGGCCCTGTTCAGCGGTGCCTCTCACGGCGGGGCCCTGTTCAGCAGTGCTCGTCTCGGCGGGGCCCTGTTCAGCAGTGCTCGTCTCAGCGGGGCCCAGTTCAGCGGTGCTTGTCTCGGCGGGGCCCAGTTCAGCGGTGCTTGTCACGGCGGGGCCCAGTTCAGCGGTGCTCGTCTCGGCGGGGCCCTGTTCAGCGGTGCCTCTCATGGCGGGGCCCTGTTCAGCGGTGCCTCTCACGGCGGGGCCCTGTTCAGCGGTGCTTGTCTCGGCGGGGCCCTGTTCAGCGGTGCCTCTCACGGCGGGGCCCTATTCAGCGGTGCTTGTCTCGGCGGGGCCCTGTTCAGCGGTGCCTCTCACGGCGGGGCCCTGTTCAGCGGTGCTTGTCACGGCGGGTCCCAGTTCAGCGGTGCTCGTCTCGGCGGGGCCCTGTTCAGCGGTGCTTGTCATGGCGGGGCCCAGTTCAGCGGTGCCTCTCACGGCGGGGCCCTGTTCAGCGGTGCCTCTCACGGCGGGGCCCTGTTCAGCGGTGCTTGTCTTGGCGGGGCCCTGTTCAGCGATGCTCCTCACGGCGGGGCCCTGTTCAGCGGTGCCTCTCACGGCGGGCCCTGTTCAGCGGTGCCTCTCACGGCGGGGCCCTGTTCAGCGGTGCCTCTCACGGCGGGGCCCTGTTCAGCGGTGCCTCTCACGGCGGGGCCCTGTTCAGCGGTGCCTCTCACGGCGGGGCCCTGTTCAGCGGTGCTTGTCTCGGCGGGGCCTTGTTCGGCGGTGCCTCTCAGGGTGGGGCCCAGTTCAGCGGTGCTTGTCACGGCGGGGCCCTGTTCAGCGGTGCCTCTCACGGCGGGGCCCTGTTCAGCGGTGCCTCTCACGGCGGGGCCCTGTTCAGCGGTGCCTCTCACGGCGGGGCCCTGTTCAGCGGTGCCTCTCACGGCGGGGCCCTGTTCAGCGGTGCTTGTCTCGGCGGGGCCCTGTTTAGCGGTGCTTGTTTCGGCGGGGCCCAGTACAGCGGTGCTTGTCTCGGTGGGGCCCTGTTCAGCGGTGCCTCTCACGGCGGGGCCCTGTTCAGCGGTGCCTCTCACGGCGGGGCCCTGTTCAGCGGTGCCTCTCACGGCGGGGCCCTGTTCAGCGGTGCCTCTCACGGCGGGGCCCTGTTCAGCGGTGCTTGTCTCGGCGGGGCCCTGTTAAGCGGTGCTTGTTTCGGCGGGGCCCAGTACAGCGGTGCTTGTCTCGGCGGGGCCCTGTTCAGCGGTGCCTCTCACGGCGGGGCCCTATTCAGCGGTGCCTCTCACGGCGGGGCCCTGTTCAGCGGTGCCTCTCACGGCGGGGCCCTGTTCAGTGGTGCTTGTCTCGGCGGGGCCCTGTTCAGCGGTGCTTGTCTCGGCGGGGCCCAGTTCAGCGGTGCCTCTCACGGCGGGGCCCAGTTCAGCGGTGCCTCTCACGGCGGGGCCCAGTTCAGCGGTGCCTCTCACGGCGGGGCCCTGTTCAGCAGTGCTTGTCACGGCGGGGCCCAGTTCAGCGGTGCCTCTCACGGCGGGGCCCTGTTCAGCAGTGCTCCTCACGGCGGGGCCCAGTTCAGCGGTGCTTGTCTCGGCGGGGCCCTGTTCAGCGGTGCCTCTCACGGCGGGGCCCTGTTCAGCGGTGCCTCTCACGGCGGGGCCCTGTTCAGCGGTGCCTCTCACGGCGAGCCCTGTTCAGCGGTGCCTCTCACGGCGGGGCCCTGTTCAGCGGTGCCTCTCACGGCGGGGCCCTGTTCAGCGGTGCCTCTCACGGCGGGGCCCTGTTCAGCGGTGCCTCTCACGGCGGGGCCCTGTTCAGCGGTGCTTGTCTCGGCGGGGCCCTGTTCAGCGGTGCTCCTCACGGCGGGGCCCAGTTCAGCGGTGCTCGTCTCGGCGGGGCCCTGTTCAGCGGTGCCTCTCACCGCGGGGCCCTGTTCAGCGGTGCTTGTCTCGGCGGGGCCCAGTTCAGAGGTGCTCCTCACGGCGGGGCCCAGTTCAGAGGTGCTCCTCACGGCGGGGCCCAGTTCAGCGGTGCTCCTCACGGCGGGGCCCTGTTCAGCGGTGCTTCTCACGGCGGGGCCCTGTTCAGCGGTGCTTCTCACGGCGGGGCCCAGTTCAGCGGTGCTTGTCTTGTGTTCCTAGGGAACCAGATCTGGCCAACAATTCCCGCTCAGTCGCCATCCGACCTTTCGCTTGCGGGCCCTCCTGTGCTGGAGTCCTGGGCCCGTGGGTGTCCTCCGTCACACCCCAAATGGGGCTGGTGGGGCCTTCCTGGGCAGCTCGCCTGCTGCCGGACTTGTCCGCCCTGCTGCCCTTGCCCTCCTTGGCAGAAACTCTGGGGCCCTTGCCTCCCTTTGTGGATGGGCCAGGTGACGGTGCAAGGGTGGTGTCCTTGGGGGCAGCCGTCTGAGGCCTGTTGCGCCGGCCCTTCCCTTTTTTGTTTTTTTTCCCAGGGGATGGGCTGGCTGTCCCCTTGCTGCTGGCCGATGTTCCTGCCCTAGGAGCTGGTGGACTCCAATAGCCCTGAACAATGATCCTAGTAGGTGCAGGGCTTGTGGTGGCTGAGGTGCTGATTGGAGTCTTATGAGATGGAGGGGGTGGGTCAGTTGTTGGAAAGAGGTCAAGGTTGGAAAGGAAAATCAATTTAGAAAGACAGGGACGGGTAGTTGTAGTGGGTATGGGAGTGGAGGAAGAGGATGTGGTTGTAGGAGAGTGAAGTCTGGTGTCTTTGGGTGCAGGTGCTTGTGCTGGAGGCTGTCGTGAGGTGGATGGCTGTTAGGTGGGTGGCTGCCTGCGTTTGTGTGGTTTGGAAGAGGGGGTGACAGACACACTGGGAGAGGACACAGGGGACGTGTAAATGGCAGTGGGGGTGGTGACTGCACGTGTGCGGACTGTTCTGGTGGGTGTGGTGGTGATGGACGTACTGGCTGATGGTGGTGTGCATGCCGGTGTGAGTGGAGACGTCACAGGGAGGGAGGTGGGAGACGAGGAGGAGGGGGACACAGAGGAGACAGTGGCTGTTGGCATGTCTGCATGTGGATGTTGCTTGGGTGAATGCTTGTGTGATCTGTGGTGCTTATGTCTGGATGAGCTGCCCTTGGGTGTTGAGGTGTGTGCAGGCTGGTCTGTAGGTGTGTCTGGGATAGGCAGAGGAACAGGGGAGTGGGACTGGGTTGAGGAAGTTGGAGGGGGAGGCTAGATACAGGGACAATTGCTGCCGTCAGTGCTGAGGCCAGAGCGTTGAACGATCGCTGATGGGCAGCCTGACCCGAATGAATGCCCTCCAGGTATGCATTGCTCCGATGCACCTCCCTTTCTACCCCCTGGATGGCATTCAAAAGGGTAGACTGCCCAACAATGAGCATCTGGAGGAGGTCAATGATCTCCGCACTGAGGGCAGCAGGGGTAACTGGGGCAGGACCTGAGGTGCCATGGGCGAAGGAGATGCCCGGCTTCCTGGCCGAGCGGGCATGGGGCAAAAGCTGAGGGGCTGCTGGGAGGGCGGAGCTGGTGCGCTGGGTGGCGGCTGTACCTGTTGTTGCGGTGGGCACGGATGTTGCCGCCACCACAAGGGAGCTCCCTTCCGAGGACGTGTCGGTGTCGCTGACGTCTCCACGGGTCCCCGTTGTGGAGCTCCACTCGCCCTCCGTCTCACTGGTGTACTCGGAGTCGGTTGCATGGCCCTCCGGGGCCATGTGAGATGCAGCTCCCTCATGCGCCGATGCCACTTTTCCTCCGCCTGATGATGCTAATGCACACATGAACAGGAAAACCAAAAAAAAAAGGGGGGGGAGAAGAAAGAAAGACATGTTGAGTGCATGCACTGGCGGCACCGTTGGCGGAGAGGACAGACACAGAAGCCCCCTGCACTACGCCGCACACTCTGGGTACACTACTCAATTATTGTGACTTGGCCTACAAGTCTATGGACGACAACTGCACACATAGGTGAGCCCGGACCATGGATAGCTGTACTTAGCACCCTACAGAGGTGGGGGGCGGGGGCACAGGGCCATGCCAAACGGAGGGGCCTAGCCTACAGAAACCGCCCAGGCCTAGAGATAGCCACAGCCCTCCTCCCCCACCCAGACACCTCCACTGTGCGCTAATATAGCAGAATGTGCTGATACTCACCCCCTTGTGTCTGCTGTGATGTCCTCATGCGCCCATCCAAATCGGGGTAGGCCACCGCCACGATCCGGGACATCAGGGGGGTCAATTGCCGTGTGGCACCCCTCCTAGGTTGGGAGGCCATCCCCAGCAGAGCCTCGGCGGTCTTTCTGCTCCCGCAGCGGATGTCCTCCCACCTCTTGCGGCAGTGGGTGCCCTGTCTGTTGTGGACCCCCAGGGCCTGGACGTCCTTGGCGATGGCACGCCAAATGTCCATCTTCTGATGGGCGCTGACCTATGTGACATGTACAGGGTGTAAAAAGAAATATCATCACTTTTCTGCATGGTCGATGTGAGTGGCCCCCTCTCCCCAACCTTGCCATGTGGCACATGCTCTCATCTGTCGTGCGTTGCACTCCTCATTCGCTCCCCTCCCCACCATCTTACATCCACCCCACTCAACACAGGCATAGCCCATACTACGTGCTCCCTGTGTACTCACCTGTTGGTCTGGAGGACCGTAGAGTATCGCATACTGGGGGAGGACCCCATCAACAAGTTTCTCCAATTCCTCAGATGTGAAGGCAGGGGCCCTTTCCCCAGTCGCAGCAGCCATTGTATCTTCCAGACCGAGGTCACAGCAGCACTTGCAGTATAGGTCCTCTCCTGTGGATGATCAGGTCTCGAGTGATTAAGCAGTTAGAAAATGGCGGCCACGCCCGCGGCGGTGCGTACTGCGGCGGTGCGTACCGCGACCGCCGGCGCACATCGTCATTGGCTCCTGAGACCCATAGGGTTCAATGTTAACCAATGCTGCTTTTCGCCGTGGTCTTCGACCGCCTACCGCCACGGTGTGCCCCGCCAGCGCATTGACCTCACATCCCATTGTCACACTTTACAGGTCAGGCAGCCGCCATTTCAAGGGCCCACATGGCTTAATTTCTACTGCGTCACACAGGCCTAGGCCTTGCATTGCCACTCATACAAGCCATTCAATGCATAGCGAATCGTGTACTGTGCAAGCTGTGGTTACGTACCTGTGGGTTGCTTGACTCTGTGCTCCATGTTGTCCTTCCTAAGCACCGTCCGCTGGGACTTGCAAGGAGATGGAGGAATCCTCCTGTGTACAGACCGCTGGTGGACCTGTCGACAATGGAAGAAAGACATGTCATACTGACATACAGACTTGACCGAGCCACTATACAGGAACTGTGTGCCCAGCTGGAGCCAGACCTGATGTCCCCCATTCGCCAACCCACAGGGATTCCCCCTCTGGTGCAGGTTCTGTCAGTACTCCATTTTTTGGCAAGTGGATCATTCCAAACAACAGTGGCCATATCATCTGGGATGTCTCAGCCTATGTTTTCTAAGGTTTTGTCCAGAGTGTTGTCTGCCCTGATGAAATACATGCGGAGCTACATTGTTTTCCCTGAGGTGGGCGATTTGGCTACAGTGAAGGGTGATTTCTATGCCCTTGGACATATCCCCAACATCATTGGTGCCATTGATGGGACCCATGTGGCTTTGGTTCCCCCCAGTGGAAGTGAGCAGGTGTACAGGAACAGAAAAAGTTATCATTCGATGAATGTCCAGGTGGTCTGTTTGGCTGACCAGTACATCTCCCATGTAAATGCCAAGTTCCCTGGGTCAGTGCATGACGCGTACATCATGCGAAATAGCAGCATCCCTTATGTGATGGAACAGCTACAGAGACACCGTGTGTGGCTAATAGGTGACTCTGGTTACCCCAACCTGTCGTGGCTACTTACCCCAGTGAGAAATCCCAGGACAAGGGCAGAGGAACGCTACAATGAGGCCCATGGGTGAACTAGGAGGATTATAGAAAGAACCTTCGGCCTCCTGAAGGCCAGGTTTAGGTGCCTGCATATGACAGGTGGATCCCTAATGTACTCACCAAAGAAGGTGTGCCATATCATCGTGGCCTGCTGTATGCTTCATAACCTGGCTTTGCGACGCCAGGTGCCTTTCCTGCAGGAGGATGGTCCAGATGGTGGTGTTGTAGCAGCTGTGGAGCCTGTGGAGAGTGAAGAGGAGGAAGACGACGGGGACAACACAGACAACAGGGACACAGTGATACAACAGTATTTTCAGTAGCACACAGGTACGAATCAACCACGCCATTTTACATTTACTTAAAGTCTCCTGCCTCTCTACTGTCTGAGTTCCCCCCCAGTTCCTGTTAACTGAGTTGTGACTTTCCCTTCCGTTTTCAGAGCTGTGGGCCCCACTGCGTGACCTCTGCTTTGTTTGCCCATGAACTACAGCTGTGTGACAGTGGTATGTTGTCATCACAATGTAACTGAACATTTTTGCACCGTTATGTCTAATACATTTGTTCAAAATACAAGCAGACTCCAGATTTTTTAAGTGCAATAAGTGATTTAATTAAAGTGCTACATTTAGGAACATGATTGTAAAACGGTGATGGGTGATGGTGGAGTAATGTCCATGGCAGAGTCCAGTTCTCAGTCTCACAGGTGCATTGTCCATATGCCTGTGGAAGGATGGAGCAGGGGCAGTTCAAGGTTGGACAGGGTGACAATGTGGGACAGTGGGATGACATCAGGGGGTATCGTTTGCTGGCGGGGGTCTTGGCATCCTACTCTGTCTTCTTGTGAGATCTCAGGTTCCGCTTGCGGGGTGGTTCTTCTTCTGCAGGAGGTGCGGTTCTGGTGGCCTGTCGTTGAGTTGGGGCCTCCTGTCCACTAGCGCCGGCGGAGGTGGTAGGCTGTTCCTGGTCCAGGCTAGTGACAGGGGCCCTTTGTGGTGCCACATGGTCCCGCAATGTGGTGACTATCTGGTTAAGGGCCACGACGATGGTCCCCATTGCGGAACTAATGTTTCTCAGTTCCTCTCTGAACCCCATATACTGTTCCTCCTGCAGTACCTGGATCTCCTGGAACCTGGCCAGCACCTTAGCCATCGTCTCCTGGGAGTGGTGGGATGCTCCCATGATGAGGAGAGGGCCTCTTGGAGAGTCGGTTCCCTGGGCCTGTCCCCCCCCTGTCGCACAGCAGCCCTCCCAGTTCCCCTGTTTCCCTGGGCCTCTGTCCCCTGGACGGTGTGCCCACTACCACTGCCCCCAGGTCCCTGTTGTTGTTGGGGTGGTGGGTCAACCTGGGTGCCCTGTAGTGGTGGACACACCGCTGATTGACGTGTCCTGGAGACAGAGGCATGGGCCCGCTGGGTGGGAGCTGTGCTGGTGTTCCCAGAGGGGGTTAGGTCAGGTGTAGCCTGTGGCTGTCTGTGGGGAACCGACTGTCCCGAGGTCTCCGATGGGCCGGGCTGGTCATCTGGGTCCAGGGAGACAGGGAGACAGAGCTGCTGTCGTCACTGGGGGAATCTTCTGGGGGTGGGATGGACATCTCTGGACCCTCTGTGGCGGTGTGGTGGCGTTCGGGTCCTGCAGGGGTATAAGAGTATGGTTATTGCTTCTGTGTGTGGCATTTCGTGTAATGTGTGGGTGACCGTGTACCCCAGTGCTGGCATTCCCTTGAGGGGGCTTTTGTGACGGTGGCTTGTGGGGGTGATGGGTGTGTGCAGTGGGCATGCTTTGGGGATGGGTGTCCATGCTTTAAGGGACGCATGCAGGGCTAGGTATTGGGATGGGTGGGATGTGATGGTGAGCCATTTGCAAGGAGTTGGTGTGATGGGGGTGGGAGTGAGGGTGGGGTATGATTTGGCATGCAGGTGGGGTGGGGGGAATGAAGTAGTGGAGATTTGCCTTAACAGAGTCCATTCCTCCGCCTATTCCTGCGAGGCCCTCAGAATGCAGGATGTGCAAGACTTCCTCCTCCCATGCTGTGAATTCTGGGGGAGTAGGTGGGGGTCCGCCGCCAGTCCGCTGTACCGCGATGTTGTGCCTTGATACCATGGAACGCACCTTCCCCCGTAGGTCGTTCCACCGCTTCCTGATATCGTCCTGATTGCGTGGATGCTGTCCCACAGCGTTGACCCTGTCCACTATTCTTTGCCATAGCTCCATCTTCCTGGCAATGGTGGTGTGCTGCACCTGTGCCCCGAAGAGCTGGTGCTCTACACGAACTATTTCCTCCACCATGACCCTGAGTTCTGCGTCAGAGAACCTGGGGTGTCTTTGGGGTGCCATGGGGTGGTGTGGATGAGGTGAGGGGTGGTGTATGTGTTGTAGAGTGTGGTGAGTGTGGTGGTGTATGGTGTTTTGTGCGTGGAAATTGTGTGGGTGATGTTGTGATTTGCCTCTGTGTGATGGTCTACTCTATGCTGTGCTGTCTCTCTCTGTCCTTCTGTCGCAATTGTGGTCGTAAGGGTTTGTGGGTGATGTGGCTGTGTGTTTTATATTTAATTGGGTGTGTGGGAGTGGTGTGTGTATGTGTCTCAGGTGTGTATATTTTGATTTGTCCAATGTGGTAGTGTTTTGTAAAGGAGTGTGTATTTTGAGCGCGGCGGTGTGTACCGCCAATGGAATACCGCCGTTGAAAGACCGCTGCAGGGATTTGTGGGTCGGAATGGTATGGGCGGATTTCTGTTGGCGTGACGGTGGAGGTTTGGTCATCGCCAGTTTCCCGCTGACCTTTGGTGTGGCGGACTTTTGTTGGTGTCGGGTTTTTGGCGGTTTGCCAGTTGCGGGTCAGAATGACCGTGGCGGTTTACCGCGACCGCGGCGGTGTTATGGCGGTCTTCTGACCGGCGGTAAGCGCCTTTTACCGCTGAGGTCAGAATGACCCCCTATGTTCTTAAACAAGACATTCTTGTTCACTCTGTGCTTCTTTCAAGGCTGCATTAAAATAGGTTGCTGGTGAAGGTGGTACGAGTTTTGTCTCTGACATTCATAGAAAAACACGCATCTTTCAGTAGGGACATTTTCTCAGAACATCAGCTGTTTTATTATAAAAACACTTCCCTGTCCCTTATGCGTTAGAGGGAGATTCCAGCCAGAGAACCACAACTGTATGCTGATTGCTGACCACATCGCTACAGCTGCTTATGCAGACTTCAGGCCTTTGCTCTGGTATGCTCAGGTATGGGGGGTGTCTTCTCAGGGTAACCTGAAGGGCAGAATTAGAGCTTAACATGCTGTGCGCTATTAGAAGCCTAGGTAGGAATTAGTCTATTGACTCTAGTGACAATATTGTAGCGTTATTTCTATGCTTTACTCTCCTTGGCACAATTTTTATCTTGTCATGCTGTATCGTCCTGGTTATTACAGTACATGCTTTGCTGTCTAGGATGCAGTTGCTTCATTAAAATCTTGTTGAAACATATACTGCCTCTGTTTGTCATTGTGTATGTGAGACTAATATAACTGAGAGAAACGGATGAGACCTGAGTGACGACGGTTTCCCTGAGAAATCAATCATGTCATGCGCTCAGCTGCCCAATCATCCTTGCCCTTGGGTAGAGATGAGGCACTGCTAGTTAGCCAGAGCAAAACCCAGATTAGGGCGACAGGTGTCACCTGTAGTGGGTCAGACTCAGTCTCCCACACCGCAGGCGATTCTACCTCTCAAAATCCAGTAGTCTCCTTAGAATAATGTGAGCCTACGCAACATGGCGCCGCCAGCGTACAGTCAGGCTCTAATTTTTGGGTTCTCCTGAGTATCTCTGTCTCTCTATATACAAAGGCACCTCAGTACTATATCCGGAGACATCCGTGGTATTGAGGATTTCCTCCTCAGCTAAGTAGGGAGCACCTATCTGACGCTGGAGGTTTGTAGTGCTTTCCTCTTATCTAGTTTCTAAGCACTAACATAACACAACAGAAATGCACTTCTGAGGTCAAAGAAGACTTTTATTGTTGTTAATTCTTCCCCAACCACAATATTTATGAATGACGAATTAGTAGCTTTCAAGTCCGCGTTAATCAAACAAAATATATCAGTTTGCAATATACACAGCAGGTTATATTTATAAGATATTGAATGCAAAGCAAAACAAATACTTCACCGTGTGGGAACTATCTACAGCTTCATCTTTCTAAGGTCTGCAAGCTGATGACCCCTGTCAGCCGCGAGAAAGAGAGATTCATCTACCCACACTGGATTGCTGGCAGCCTGCGCCAAGCTCCAGCACGAGGTCCGGCAGATTCGAATGTGACTCTCTGCAGCCTGTTACATTCGTTACAAAGGTGTGCCCCCTCCTCTCAGACCTGGGAAACTGAGCAAGCCTTTTGGAGACTGGCCAGGTCTCCAAGACTACTCCTGTTCCCAAGCTCAAGCGAAGAAAAAACAACACCCATGTACTCTCTCTTATCATGTCTAGTCTACTGTGAGAAAAACATCTTGGTTCTCTGGTGCAAAAACACAGCTTGGAAAAATACAGCTTGGATTCTCAACTGCAATGTCTAACTCCACGTTAAAGGCAATGGGCAGCTAACCTAAATATCAAATGCAATGTCATGTTAAAGGCAATAGGCAGCTAACCTAAATATCAAATGCAATGTCTAGTGTCATGTCAAAGCCAATAAGCATCTAAGCTGAATACAAAATGCAATGTCTTATATCATGTCAAAGCCCATAGGCAGCTGAGCTGAATACAAAATGCAATGTATAATATCATGTCAAAGCCAATAGGCAGCTGAGCTGAATATAAAATGCAATGTATAATACCATGTCAAAGCCAATAGGTAGCGGAGCTGAATACAAAATGTAATATATGATATCATGTCAAAGCCAATAGGCAGCGGAGCTGAATACAAAATGTAATATATGATATCATGTCAAAGCCAATAGGCAGAATATCTAATAGCATGTCAAAGTCAATAGGCAGCTAAACTGAATACATCATGTCAAAGTCAATAGGCATGCAATGTCAAAGCCAATAGGCGGCTAGACTGGATACAGCATGTCAAAGCCAATAGGCAGAATACAGAATGTAATGGCTAATGCAATGTCAAAGCCCATAGGCGGCTCAACTGAATACAGAAAGTAATGGCTAATGCCATGTCAAAGCCAATAGGCAGAATACAGAATGTAATGACTAATGCAATGTCAAAGCCCATAGGCGGCTAAACTGAACAAAACATACCATGTGCTACTGGTGAACATTGAGCAACTAATATGCGCAGTGGTGAAACACAAAGTCATTGGTCAAAACAAAACTTATCAAATGGCAGTACATTCCGCCCTTTGACCAATGAATTTTTGTTTCACATATCTCTTGTTTCAAACAAAAACAAACAAAAAAACATCAGATCAAAGCAATCCCTGTAAAGCAATAGAAGTGGATTAACACATTGATTTCATAACCTTTCACATCAGATACATCTACATAGAAAAGACTGAGCAATTTTTTTTCTCTGAATGAGTCTCTAATTCAACAGTGTTAGCAATTTGATGTGGCATGAGTTCTACTCATGTAAAGGGGCACGGTCCACCTGAAAGGATTTCTGGAAGGTAAGCAAAAGTCAGAGTTCCATACGAGAAGGGAAAAAAAAAAAAACACAGCTTAGTTCCAGTGGAAGAATGCAATCAAACAAGTTGAACTTGAACTGAAGGCGCAGTTTGCGCAAAATGGATCCATGGTGCTGGCACTTTACTCAGCCAGGTTCAGGTTGGGGGTTCGGTCCCTTCCCCGACCCCACACGCACACACCGGAAGGGGGACCACACAGCACACTCAGGGACAGTGGCCAAACGTGGTAGGATCTGCAAAAGAAACAAGTATGACTTTTCTTGCAAATAACATTTTTCATTTAAACTGCACCCTTCCTCTTTCTTTCCCTGTTTTATGATCAGCAAGACGTTTTTGAGGCCCTTTGTTACATTCGCTGCAGGTTCTGGAGGATCACTTGGGGCTTCAGCCCACACATCAGTACTGAGGTTTTTATCTGCTGCGCTACAGCTTCCCTTTTCTTGCACTGTCAGAAGGGCTGGGGCAGACTCCTTCTTTACCAAACCTCCATTCACTGCATTTTTGCCAATTTGTGCCATTCTGTCTCCAATTTGTATGAATGAATCAGATTCTTTTCTAGGTATCAGCATAATTTCGATTTTTCCTTGGTAATCTGCAGCAATCACTCTCCCTAAAACCTGATCACTTTGCCATTTCTGTCCTGGTAACTTTCCTCTCCCCAACTGCTCTGTGACTGCTTGCATGACAGATTGCTTTTGTGCGTGCTGCACAGTTTTTATCAAAACTAGGGGAATGTGCATCTCTCTCATCTCTGCCCACCTGTAAGTGGCTTTTTCTCTCAGCTGTTCACATTTCTGGGGCACCCACTTAGCCATCCCCACTAAGGCAGAATTCTGGGTGTACACTTCTCTCTCTGAATTTTTCTCATTAACATCTGCAAGGTAATTGAACCAGTTAGGTGCTAAAACATTAGCAATGAACCAAAAATCAGCATAAAAATGACACATCTCACGTAGCTCTTGCTTTAAAATCTGACACACATTATACAACGCTGTTCCTTCTGCTGTGCCAGAAAACAACATTTCAGTCAATGAATAATTAGTAAAACAAACATGCTTTTTATCTTCAGTGGACACGAATTCAAATGGTGCACACAATTTCACCGGTAATTCTTTTACCTGTGGTACTCTAGCCCTGTCTTGCAAGTACCAGATCCATTGTATGATTCTAGCTAGGGGCACTATTTTCTTTCCTTGTTCATGATTTAAATGTACATAAGTATTTCCTTCTTGCACTGCGCAAAAACCTAAAGTCTGCATTATTTCATTTGCCAAATCACAAGCGCGCAGCTGCATATAATTTTTCACAGTGATCATATACAAAAGTGTTAGGATTTCACTCAAATGAGGGCTATTCTTTTTCCAAAAATCAAACAAGCTAATGAAAGTCGGCTCTTGCTCTAAAATCTTTAGTTTTACTTGTGCATTTTGCAACGGTAACTCGTAAATCACATTCTGGTCTCTCTCGTCCGTGTTATCAGTTAAGGAATGCATTTTGGCTGCCAAAAACCCTGGCTCACACGAAAACTCAGTGCAGCTCGGAGCTGTCTTAACCCCCTCATTACTGGAATGGGACAAGAAAGATTCTTCAAAAACAGCCTTTTTATAACTTTCAGTCGGGCTAATTTGCTCACGTAAATTCCTATTTTCATGTTCCAACTTCCTACATTTCTCCTGCATTTCTCTGTAAGCAGATAAAGGTATCCAGACCTTTCTGTCATCATTACTTCCAAAAGACACGTTTTCTACATATGTACAACCAAAATTATTTCTCAAAGCAATATCAGGCCTTTTAGCTACACATGCATTTTCAGACATGGTCTGCAGTGCTTCTGTAATTCCCCAAACAGAAAACAATTCACAGTTTTTCTTAGCACCATCAGGCAGTTTATCAACACATGTCTCAGACATGGTCTGCCGTGCTACTGTGATTCCCCAAACAGAAAACAATTTCTGTAATTCTCCAAACAACAAAAAAACAATTACACTTTTAAAGTGTGCACTTAGAAATCTACCAACTCGTCAACACCCTCTTAATCACCTCTTAATGACCGACCCCACTTCTGGTACCAATTGTAGTGCTTTCCTCTTATCTAGTTTCTAAGCACTAACATAACACAACAGAAATGCACTTCTGAGGTCAAAGAAGACTTTTATTGTTGTTAATTCTTCCCCAACCACAATATTTATGAATGACGAATTAGTAGCTTTCAAGTCCGCGTTAATCAAACAAAATATATCAGTTTGCAATATACACAGCAGGTTATATTTATAAGATATTGAATGCAAAGCAAAACAAATACTTCACCGTGTGGGAACTATCTACAGCTTCATCTTTCTAAGGTCTGCAAGCTGATGACCCCTGTCAGCCGCGAGAAAGAGACATTCATCTACCCACACGGGATTGCTGGCAGCCTGCGCCAAGCTCCAGCACGAGGTCCGGCAGATTCGAATCTGACTCTCTGCAGCCTGTTACATTCGTTACAAAGGTGTGCCCCCTCCTCTCAGACCTGGGAAACTGAGCAAGCCTTTTGGAGACTGGCCAGGTCTCCAAGACTACTCCTGTTCCCAAGCTCAAGCGAAGAAAAAACAACACCCATGTACTCTCTCTTATCATGTCTAGTCTACTGTGAGAAAAACATCTTGGTTCTCTGGTGCAAAAACACAGCTTGGAAAAATACAGCTTGGATTCTCAACTGCAATGTCTAACTCCACGTTAAAGGCAATGGGCAGCTAACCTAAATATCAAATGCAATGTCATGTTAAAGGCAATAGGCAGCTAACCTAAATATCAAATGCAATGTCTAGTGTCATGTCAAAGCCAATAAGCATCTAAGCTGAATACAAAATGCAATGTCTTATATCATGTCAAAGCCCATAGGCAGCTGAGCTGAATACAAAATGCAATGTATAATATCATGTCAAAGCCAATAGGCAGCTGAGCTGAATATAAAATGCAATGTATAATACCATGTCAAAGCCAATAGGTAGCGGAGCTGAATACAAAATGTAATATATGATATCATGTCAAAGCCAATAGGCAGCGGAGCTGAATACAAAATGTAATATATGATATCATGTCAAAGCCAATAGGCAGAATATCTAATAGCATGTCAAAGTCAATAGGCAGCTAAACTGAATACATCATGTCAAAGTCAATAGGCATGCAATGTCAAAGCCAATAGGCGGCTAGACTGGATACAGCATGTCAAAGCCAATAGGCAGAATACAGAATGTAATGGCTAATGCAATGTCAAAGCCCATAGGCGGCTCAACTGAATACAGAAAGTAATGGCTAATGCCATGTCAAAGCCAATAGGCAGAATACAGAATGTAATGACTAATGCAATGTCAAAGCCCATAGGCGGCTAAACTGAACAAAACATACCATGTGCTACTGGTGAACATTGAGCAACTAATATGCGCAGTGGTGAAACACAAAGTCATTGGTCAAAACAAAACTTATCAAATGGCAGTACAAGGTTGTTCAAGCTTGAACTCTAAAAGGAAAATCCCTATTTGGTGTGCTTATCTCTGAACACATTTACCATTTAATATGGCAAATCCGCAACAGGTAGCAATTGCAGTCAATATGAGACCACCCCTGACTGCACATTTATTGGCAAATGGCCTAATGGTCCAGGGGTGTCCAGTCACATTTGTGGTGGACGCACATGCAGCTTATAGAACAGAACTTTTTTTATTCTTGGATCACATTTCCAGCAGTATACTACAGCACACAGTATACTGACACTTGCCAATTTATTGGAAAGTGTTAAAGCAGATTCAAGATAAATACGGGGCTGCCCCGGCCCTAAATTTGGGGATGCAAATAATGGGCAACTTTGCCACAGTATCCTCAATTATTTTGAGTAACCTTAAAGGGGAAGTGGTCACATTACCGGTGCGCATGCGGCTCTGGGATGTTCCTCAACAGGATTAAGAACTTGAGCTGCCAAAGATTATCGCAGAGGCCTACTCTAGCATTGGTAGAGATAGTCTGGGGGCCAGAACAACAAAACCACAATTTCAGGGTAATTCTAATAAAGATTTTTCCAAGCAAGCTCCTGAGGGTAATAAACACTGGGATAAAAAAACAACAAACTCCTAAAAAAGAAAGGGGAGAATCTCCGCACACGGAGACCCCAAAGAATAGATATAATCTGAGAAATAGAGATAATATAAAAACATCTGACAGATATCAATATGCTGATACACGCCAATCTCGTTCCTTTCAGGACTCATCGGAAAAACGCAGTGAGAGAGGTGGGCGGTCAGAGCGTGAAACCGAGACAGGAATCACAACGCTCAACAGAGGTTTCTGTTAAAAAGGAAGAGAAACCTTCCCAACAAAAACCCCAGTTTAAAAAGAAAAAAGTGGCAGCAGTTGCAGTTCGACATGCCGCTCAAGAAGAGGGCTCTATTGAAGAACAGGAAGTGGGCACTAGCGCTGCTAGACAGCGCAGCAGAGGTAGCAGAGGTCACAATAGTTCACTGGAGTCTGCTAGAGCATCTGGAGGTGAAAGCAACTGATGACTTTCTACAAAAAGAAACTGCGGACATGCTACAGTTAGAAGGAGACATTGAATGCACAATAGATGCAATCGTTTGGGATCGCGTGGTAAATATATATGATATTTTGTTGGCCGAACAAGACTGGCCACCTGAATTTGCCCGGACCTTTCCATATGGGGAAGATGTTATCAAACCTTCTTTCTCGCATCTTGTTCCAAAATAGCTCGCAGAATTCTACGCCAACGATTGGGCATTGGCGCAGGCACCCGTGTTATATTGCAATCACGTAGGATGGGACAAAGTAATTCCTATTAAAAATAAACCTCAACCTCAGTATCCAAAAAAACATGATGCTAAAGCACCCGTGAGGGAAATCCTCACACAACTGGAGTACTAGGGCGTAATTGAACCCTGCGTCTCCCCAATGAATAATCCTTTATTCCCAGTAGCTAAACCGGACCATTCATACAGAATAGTCTTAAACTACAGACACTTAAACAGTCATATACGGACATATGCTATACAAAACTCGCATAGCACAGCACTGATCAACAACATAGTGCTCAAAACATACAAAGCAACAATGGACATTGCCAATGTTTTTTTTCTGCCAAAATATAGCACCTGGGAGTGGAGACTTAACAAGTTTCAGCGCACTAGGCTTCCAGAAAATATTCTGTTGTTTGCCCCAGGGTTACAAGAACAGTCCAGGCCTGTTCGCGGCTTGTGTGACTTCAATCTTGCATGACATTGATTCTGAAGCATTGTTCTATGTAGATGATATCTATCACACAGACGATAAATTACTGCAACATTTAAGAAGTGTAGCCTGCATTGTTATGGGATTTGCTGAATTTGGCTACAAATTCAATTTAAAAAAACAAAAATAGCCTTCCTCAGCATCCTGTTTCTGGGATATGAGCTATCAAGTGAAGGTAAGAGCCTAGCGCCACAATTCTTGGAAAAATGCACATAATTACAACCTCCAAATACCATTAAAAAAAACTCCAATCTCTATTGGGTTTCCTAAATTTTGGTAGAACTTACATTCCTGATTCCGCAACACGCATAAAACCTTTATATGACTTCAAACGTCCTGACATTTCAAGTAACTTTTGGACAGTCAAACATACACGCATTCACAGAGACCTGCAAACAGAAATGCTTGCAGCACAACATTTACACGCAAGGGACAACAAAACACATTTGGTCATCTGAGTAATTGCTGGTGCCATTGGTTTCACCTATGTAACTTTCAACAAGTGCGAGACTGTCACATTTGTACACAGCAGCAGAACAGCACTTTGCTTCCACTGAGAAAATTGTTACTGCTGTTCAGATGGTTGTCATTAAAGAAAGACCTGTAGCCCAGGGCAAATGCATTATTGTCATCTCTCCAATTCCAGCCCTTGGGGCTGTCACCAAAGCCAGTGTTCCAAACGCTAAAGCATTACATCCATTTTGGATAAAATGGGCCACGTCTTTGACAGCCACTGATGTAGACTACATTTTTGACCAAAAACTACAAACTCAATTTTTGCAATATGAAGTAGAATATCCAGATCCTGAAAACACACTGCCTGTTGATCTGTATCAAAGAGTCATGTACACTGATGGCTCAGCGCAACCTGGAGTTAGCACAAAGCATCAATAAGTCGCTTGCGCAGTCGTAAGTGGCTACATGGAGGATAATACATTTTGCTGGGCTGCTGTCTGTGCTGGCGGAGGTGCTTGCAGTGGACTCTGTGGCATTGGTGCTGGCGGCGGGCTCTGTGGCATTGGTGCTGGCGGCGGGCTCTGTGGCATCGGTGCTGGCTCTGTGGAAACGGTGCTGGCGGCGGGCTCTGTGGAAACGGCGCTGGCGGCAGGCTCTGTGGAAACTGTGCTGGCGGTGGTCTTTGTGGTGACGGTGCTGGTGGCGGGCTCACTGACTGCGGTGCTGGTGGCGGGCTCACTGACTGCGGTGCTGGTGGCGGGCTCACTGACTGCGGTGCTGGTGGTGGGCTCAGTGGCTGCGATCACAAAAAGGGGGGGTAAGAAAGAAGAAAGACATGTTCAGTGCATGCAATACCACTACCGTTGGTGGACACTACAGACACAGCAGGCCTCTGCACTACGCCATGCACTTAGAGTTCCCTAATTAATCACAGTGACCACCGGCGGCAGATCCTTCTCCTACTTCGCTGCCAAGACCTGGAACACTCTCCCCACCATCCTACGACAGACCCAGGACCTGCTGGCCTTCAGAAGACTCCTCAAGACCTGGCTCTTCGACCAGTAGCACCCCCCCTCCCCAGCGCCTTGAGACCCTCGCGGGTATGTAGCGCGCTTTATAAATGCAGTGATTGATTGATTGTCGCTTCCAGACTGAGGTCACAACAGCACTTGCTGTGTAGGTCCTCTCCTGTCGAAGGTCAGATATCAAGTGAGTGAACAGACAGAAAATGGCGGTCATGTCCGCGGCGGTGCGTACCGTCACCGCCGGCGTACATCGTCATTGGCTCCTGGGACCCATAGGGCCCAATGTTAACCAATGCAGGATTGCGCCGCGGTCTTCGATCGCCTATCACAACGGTGTACAACGCCAGCGTAGTTACCTCATATCCCGTTGTCCCAAATTACAGGTCAGGCAGCCGCCATTTCAGGTTGTCACATGGCATTATTTTTAAATGCGTCACACCTATCTAGGCCTTGCATACACACAGTGACAGGCGCATTGCGGATTGACAAATGTGTGCAATAAATTCTTTTTTTACTACCTCAGTGATGGCGGACTCTGTGCTGGCTGTTCTCGTCCACAGGGCACGTCTGCTGGGCAGGTGAGGAGATGGTGGCATCCTCTGGTGTACAGTCCGCTGGTGGACCTGTCGACAATGGAAGACAGACACATCATTATCACTTACAGACTTGATTGTGCCACAACCCAGGAACTGTGTGCCCAGTTGGAGCCAGACCTGATCTCAGCTATCCGCCATCCCACAGGAATCCCCCCTCTAGTGCAGGTCCTGTCAGTACTCCATTTTCTGGCAAGTGGGTCTTTTCAAACAAAAGTGGCCATTGCATCAGGGATGTCCCAGCCTATGTTCTCAAACGTGTTGTCCAGAGTGTTGTCTACCCTGCTGAAACACATGCGCAGTTACATCGTTTTCCCTCAGGTGGAGGATTTGCCCACAGTGTAAGGTGACTTCTATGCCCTGGGACATATCCCCAACATTATAGGTGCCATTGATGGGACACATGTGGCCTTGGTACCCCCCGCAGGAGTGAACAGGTGTACAGAAACAGGAAGAGCTACCATTCAATGAATGTGCAGATAGTGTGTTTAGCCGACCAGTACATCTCCCATGTGAACACCAAGTTTCCAGGCTCAGTGCATGACGCTTACATTTTGAGGAATAGCAGCATCCCTTATGGGATGGGGCAACTCCAGAGGCACCGTGTATGGCTAATAGGTGAGGACAAGGACCCTATACTGTGTGAATGATTGTCTGGGTCTGAGGTTGTCCCTAAGGGTTACTGTGTGTCTAACAGTTGTCCCTCAACATTTGCAGGTGACTCTGGGTACCCCAACCTGTCATGGCTACTGACCCCAGTGAGAAATCCCAGGACAAGGGCAGAGGACCGCTACAATGAGGCACATGGGCGAACTAGGAGAGTGGTCAAAAGGACCTTCGGCCTCCTGAAGGCCAGGTTCCGGTGCCTCCATATGACAGGTGCTTCTCTCTACTACTCACCAAAGAAGGTGTGCCAGATCATCGTGGCCTGCTGTGTGCTGCACAACCTGGCTTTGCAATAACAGGTGCCTTTTCTGCAGGAGGATGGTCCAGAAGGAGGTCTTGTGGCAGCTGTGGAGCCTGTTGACAGTGAAGAAGAGGAGGCAGAAGAAGAGGATATCGACAACAGAAACAACGTGATCCAGCAATACTTCCAGTGAGACACAGGTAAGAAGACATCACTGCCTCCTACATCTCATACAGTTGTTAGACCTATCATATGTCTGTCACTTTCACCCATTGTATGGGCCCTGACTTGTCGCTTTGCCTTTCCATTTCACAGATGTGGGTCCCACTGTGTGACCTCTGCTATATTACCTCATGGACTAGAGCTGTGTGACATAGGTATGTTGACAATACAATGGACATTGCTATTTTCCTTAGTTATAGCAAATACACATTTGTGAAAGCACAGACTGACTCTAGATTGTTTTGAGATTCAACAGTGTTTATTTAAGTGCAAATTAGTGGAGGGGGTTGGAAAATGGTCAGGGGTGATGGTGGAGGAACGTCCATGGCAGAGTCCAGTTATTTGTCTCACAGGTGCATTGTCCAAAGGGGAATAGGAAGTGGAGCTAGGGCAGTTTAAGGATGGACAGGGTGATGAAGTGGAACAGAAGGATGACATTCAGTGTGGTCTCATATCTTGGCGAGGGTCTTGGCATTGTTCTCTGTCTTTGTCCTGGATTTTAGGGACCGTTTGCGGGGTGGTTCTCTATCTGCAGGGGGTGAGGTGCTGGTGTCGTGATCCTGTGGCGGTGCCTCCTGTCCACTAGCGCCGGCGGAGATAGTGGGCTGTTCATCATTTCATCATCGAGGCTAGTGTCAGGGGCCCCTTGTGCCACAGTGTTCCTCCTGGTGTACACAAGGTCCTTCAGAACCCCTACAATGGTGACCAGGGTGGTGTTGATGGACTTGAGTTCCTCCCTGATCCCCAAATACTGTTCCTCCTGCAGCCGCTGGGTCTCCTGAAACTTGGCCAGTAACGTTGCCATTGTCTCCTGGGAATGATGGTACGCTCCCATGATGTTGGAGAGGGCCTCGTGGAGAGTGGGTTCCCTGGGCCTGTCCTCCCCCTGTCGCACAGCAGTCCTCCCAGTTCCCATGTTTTCCTGTTCCTCTGTCCCCTGAACCGTGTGCCCACTGCCCCCAGGTCCCTGATGTTCTTGTGTTTGTGGGTTTGCCTGGGTTCCCTGTAGTGATGGACACACTGCTGCTTGACGAGTCCTGGAGACAGAGGGATGGGCCCGCTGGGTGGGTGCTGTGCTGGTATTTCCTGAGGGGGGAGGCTCTGTGGTGGCATGTGCCAGTGTGTGGGTAACAGACTTTGCCGAGGTCCCAGATTGGCCGGGCTGGTCATCTAGATCCAGTTGGACAGAGCTGCTGTAATTACTGTGGGCCTCTTCTGTGGGGGGGTGGACATGTCTGGAACCTCCTGTCCAATGACGTTGGGTAGGGGACCGACAGGGGTGTAAAGGCATGATTATTTCATCTGTGTGTGCCATCATGTGCAATGGGTGGGTGACCCTGTACCCCAGTGCTTACATTCTTGTCTAGGACCTTGTGTGATATTTGGTTTGGGGATCAGTGTGGGTATCTGTAGTGGACATGCTTTGGTGATGGGTGTCCATGCTTTGGTGTTGCATGCAGGGCTTGGTGTTGGGATGGGTGGTTTGTGATAGTGGGACATATGTGAGGTGTTGGAGTGATGGGGGTGACGGTGGGGGTATGTGATAGCATGCAGGTAGGGTGGGGGATGTAATAGTTAAGATTTGACTTATCAGAGTCCATTCCTCCTGCTACTCCTGCGAGGCCCTCAGGATGCAGTAAAGCCAAGACCTGCTCCTCCCATGTTGTTAGTTGTTGGGGAGGAGGTAGGGGTCCGCCGCCAGTCCTTTGAACTGGAATCTGGTGTCTTGAGACCACAGAACACACCTCCCCCGTAGGTCGTTCCACCTCTTCCTGATGTCATCCCATGTTCTTGGATGCTGTACCACTGCATTGACCCTGTCTACAATTCTGCGCCATAGCTCCATCTTCCTGGCAATGGAGGTGTGCTACACCTGTGATCCGAATAGCTGTGGCTCTACCCGGACGATTTCCTCCACCATGACCCTGAGCTCCTCCTCAGGGAACCTGGGGTGTCTTTGCGGTGCCATGGTGTGGTGTGGGTGATGTGTGAGGTGGTGTGTGTTGTGATGTGTGAGGGGATGTGTTTGTGTGTGTTGTGTGAGGTGCGTGGATGTTGTGTGAGTGATGGTGTTGTGTGCCTGTGGATGCTAGTTTGTTGATGGTGGTGTCTCTCTGTGTGCTTCTTTCTCAATTTTTGTCATATGGGTTTGTGGGTGATGTGGGTGTGTGTTATATATTGGTTTGGGTGTGTGGGAGTGGTGTGTGTATGTGTATCAGGTGTGTGTATTTCGATTTGTCCAATGTGGTTGTGTTTTGTAAATGTGTGTGTATTTTGAGGGCGGCAGTGTGTACTGCCAATGGAATACCGCGGTTGAAAGACCGCCGTGTGGATTCGTGGGTCGTGATAGAGTGGGCGTATTCCTGTTGTCGTGACGGTGGAGGTTTTGTTATCGCCAGTTTATCACTGACCTTTGGTGTGGCGGACTTGTGTGGGTGTCTAGATTTTGGCAGCATGCTCAGGTATGGGGGATGATGTCTTGCCAGGGGAAACTGAAGGGCAGAATTAGAGCTTAACATGCTGTGCTCTATTAGAAGCCTAGGTAAGAATTAGTCTATTGACTCTAGTGACAATATGGTAGCGTTATTTCTATGCTTTACTCTCCTTGTCACAATTTTAATCTTGTCATGCTGTATTGTCCTGGTTATTGCAGCACATGCTTTGCTATGTAAGATGCAGTTGCTTCATTAAAACCTTATTGAAACACATACTGCCTCTGTTTTGGCATTGTGTATGTGAGACTAATGTAACTGAGGGAAACGGATGAGACCTGAGTGACCACGGTTTCCCTGAGAAATCAATCATGTCATGCACTCGGCTGCCCAATCATCCTTGGGGAGAGATGAGGCACTGCTAGTTAGCCGGAGCAAAACCCAGATTGGGGCGACAGGTGTCACCTGTAGTGGGTCAGACTCAGCCTCCCACACTGCAGGCGATTCTGCTGCGCAAAATCCAGTAGTCTATGCGACACAGTGATTAAGTGTGCAATACTGTCTTCAGGGCAGACCATTACTTGACCACGTACATTTTTTTGTTTTTGCTCTACTTTCGACTTTTTCCCTACTTCCATATTTTTGGTGATCCTTGACTGACTTTTGAACTTAATTGGGAACTCGTTTTTCTGCCTTTGGAACGTTGCACTTTTGTTGATCCTTTACCATGTCTCAATCTGCAGATGCATCAGCTGGAGCTGCTTTTGATATAGGGAAACTGGAGAGCTATACAGTGGCTCATTTGAAGCTGTTCTGCAAAAATCTTGCCTGCCCCATTAAGGGCTCCACCAGGAAGGAGGAGCTGCCGATGGCACAAAGGGCCTGGGGGTCAGCCAAGGAAGCTGAGGAGCACACAGGGGAAGAGGAGGAGGATGAGGAAGAGCAATCCACACCCCATGGTATAGTGGATGGGCCTGTTCTGTCCAGGGAGAGGGTCTCCAGGGCAGGTAGCAGTGTCATCCAAGGGTCTGACTCCTGAAGAGTTACAGGACAGACAGGCAGAGAGGGCTCACCAGTTGGAGTTGGAAAAGTTTATGGAAGAAAGGAGGATTGCCATAGAGAAGATACTGCTGGCTCAAGAGCACAGCTTGAGGGAGCTGGATCAGAGGAGCCAGTCCAGGAGGGATGGTGGCAGAAATATCACAGTGCAGCCTGAGAGGAGGTTGCACGTTCCTAAAGACCTTGTGAAGGATTACAAAAGGGAGGGTTACTTATTCTTGTGGTTCAAGGGGTATGAGTCTGCTAACCATATGAATCTGGTCCCTGAAGCTCATTGGGGGGTGGGTCTGTGTAAGCACTTTGAGGTAGAGGTGAGGAATTCTCTGACATCCTCACGGGCTCACTTACTCTATCATGAAGGACATCCTAATCACAAGGTATGGCCTCACCGCTGAGCAGTATAAGGATATGTTTAGGTCCTATAAGAAGAAGGAATCCCAAACATGGTTGTAGTGTGTTGATTCTTTTTGCAGGTCACTGGATGGTTGGGTGAAGGGCAGTAAGGTGTCAACGTATGAGGGGA
Organism: Pleurodeles waltl; assembly: GCF_031143425.1. NCBI lineage: Eukaryota > Metazoa > Chordata > Amphibia > Caudata > Salamandridae > Pleurodeles > Pleurodeles waltl. The sequence goes on from NC_090451.1 coordinate 369,344,134, forward strand.
TTTACATTTTAATTGCTTGGGAGCACTTGTACAGTTTGTTTTCCAGAGGTGCGCCAACACCTGATTGACAGCAAGCTGACTGACCCCAGGAAACATGGGCAGGAAGAGGACCTTTGGGAGAGCACCAGGGTCCAAATGAGGTATGGGGAAACCATGCCAAGGGTGGGCAGGATCCCTCTCAGAAGAAAGGGGGATAAGGGTAAACAGGGAGAGTGCTCTAAAGGGTCCCAACCTAGTTCACAGGGTAAGGATTCCCAGCCCCTCAGTGAAAAGAAAACCATGGTTCTCCAAAGAGAAACCTGTGAAGGGGACCCCCGTAAGTGTTATGCATGTGACCAGCTGGGTCATGTGAGAGGGGACCTCAAATGTCCCAAGGGTACACTGGCACCCACTGGTGCTCAGTCACAGGGTTTGGCCAGTGTAGCACTTTGGGAGGAGTTGGTTCCAGGTGGGTGGGAGCCAGCTGAGATGACCCTTGTTTCAGTAGGGTACAGTAAGATGGTCCAGAGAACCCTCTTGCCTGAGAACACTAAAAAGTAAAGGCAGTGGGTGACCATTAATGGACAGAGGGTGGAGGCTCTGAGAGACTCAGAAGCCAGTGTGACTACAGTGAGGAGGCACCTGGTATCAGAAGAGCAGATAGATCCTTGTGTTTTTCATCAAGTATTTGCAGTGGACAACTTGGAGCACCTGTGCAAAGTGGTGCAATTTCCCTTTGAGTGTGTGGGGGGGTATCAGGTTCCTTGAAGTTAGCTGTGAGCCCAACCATGCCTGTGGATTGTTTGTTTGGCAATGGCCTGGAGGATTCCCCTTGGAAGGAGGTGGAACACAGGTCACACTTGGGCTGCCATTGACCTGGTGGATTCACATACCCACAGAGGAAGACCCAACATCTCCATCAGGTTGGTCAGAAGCCCCTGGAGCCTAAAACAGTGGCCCAGGGGACCGCAAAAAAGAGGAAGGCCAAAAGGTGCGGGAAACCATCCCCAGAAGTTCCCACGGTCTAGGAGGAGGTGGAGCCTAAGGGTGACACCCGGGGCCTACAGGGGAACAGGTGGCTGAACTGGGGCAGGTCCCTGAGCTGTCACAGTGGCAGCAGGAAGGGGGACCTACCAAGGCACAGAAGACCTGCCCTACTCTAGTTGGTTTGCGGCAGCAGGCTGCAGACCAGGCGGCTGCATGGAGCCAAGCTCTCACCTGATTTATTGGGAGGATGGCCTCCTGTATAGTGAGGCTAAGGTTGCTGAGCCTGGGTCAGCCTGTGTGCTGGTGGCACCCCAGTGCTTTAGAGTCTTCCTACTGGGTCTGACTCATGATGTGCCTTTAGCTTGACATTTGGGGCGGGACAAGACCTTTGAATGGCTTGTCACCCACTTTTACTGGCCCCTAATGCGCAGGCACTCGGATGCTCATTGTAGGTCTTGCCCAACTTGTCAGGCAAGTGGCAAGAGTGGGGGGAAATGTAATGCTCTCCTCCAACCTTTTTCAGTGGTTAGTACCCCCTTTGAAAGGGTCAGTATTGACATTGTGGGGCCTCTGGATCCCAAGACAGCCATGGGCAACAGGTTCATCCTGGTCTTGGTGGACCATGCCACCGGTACCCAGAAGCCATTCCTCTGAGATCAATCACTTCCCCTGTGGTGGATTGTGGGCTGATCGGTGTTTTTACCCACATGGGGGTTCCCCAAGTAAGTGGTATCTGATAGGGGTACCAACTTCATATCTTAGTATATGAAGTCTCTATGGAAGGAGTGTAGGGTAACGTATAAGTTCACCACTCCTTACAACCCCAAAAGCAATAGTCTGATTGAGAGATTCAACTGCACCTTAAAAGACATGATCATGGGCCTGTCGAAGCCCTGGAGGTGGAAGTGGGATGTCCTCTTGCCATGCCTTCTGTTCACCTACAGGGAGGTGCCTCAAAAAGGGCTTGGGTTTAGTCCTTTTGAGTTACTGTAAGCCCACCCTGTTAGGGGACCTTTGAGTCTGGTGGAGGAGGGCTTAGAGATGTATGTAGGTACAGCTGGCCTTCAGAAACCAGACTACCCGCTTCAGAGCTCTTGCACAAGAGAACCTGGAAGCAAGCCAGGAAGACATGAAAAGGTGGTATGACCAGACTGCCACTCTGGTTGAGTTTCAGCCTGGGCAAAAAGTGTGGATAATGGTGCCAGTGTAGCCCAGAGTGCTCCACAATAAGTGGACTGGGACATTTGAGGTGGTGGAGCGCAAGAGCGAAGTCACCTTCCTGGTGGACTTGCGGACTCCCAGTAACCGCTTAAGGGTCCTGCATATGAACCGTCTCAAGCCACACTTTGAATGGACTGAATTGTCCATGCTCCTAGCGACAGATGTCGGGCTGGAGGAAGAGAGTGAACCTCTTCCTGACCTCCTGTCTGCTGTAGAGAAGGATGGGTCTGTGGAGGGAATTAACCTCTTCCCCCTCCCTGACCCCAGAACAACAGAGGGACTGTGGCCAGGTATTGGGTCAGTTCGCCTGCGTGTTCTCCTTGATCCCAGGGCTCACACACTTGTGTACACATGATGTGTACACTGGGGACAGTCCACCCATTAAACAGAAGGTTTACAGGGTGACTAATCAGGTCAGGGCTAACATTAAAGTTGAGGTGTCTAAGATGTTATCCGTAGAGGTCATTGAGTTTTCTAGCAGTCCTTGGGCCAGCTCTGTGGTCTTGGCCCCAAAGACTGCTGATCCTAGTGCCACCCCAGAACTCCGGTTCTGTGTGGACTACTGGGGTCTCAATGCGGTCACTAAAACTGACGTGCACCCCATCCCCCAAGCTGATGAGCGCATCGATCGGTTGGGAGCTGCCAAATACCTCTGCATGTTTGATTTGACGTCTCGGTACTGGCAGATTGCCTTAACTGAGGGGGCCAAGGAGAGGTCAGCATTTTCTACCACAGATGGACACTTCCAGTTTATCGTGATGCTGTTTGGGATGAAAAATGCCCCTGCTACATTCCGGAGGTTGGTCAACTGGGTGTTGACTGGGATGGATGACTTCAGCGCAGCATACCTGGATGACATTGCAGTGTTCAATTCCACTTGGGAGGAACACTTGCAGCACCTCTGCAGAGTGTTGGAGGCCCTGCAAGTAGATGCTAAATAGAGCAAGGTTCAGTGTTGTATTTGGGACACAAGGTAGGGCGTGGCCAAGTGGCACCCCTACAGCCAAAGATTTGACACCATTCTGGCTTCAGAGCCTCCCAAGACCCAAACTAAGGTGAGGGCCTTTTTAGGCCTCACTGGCTATTACAGGAGGTTTGTCAAGGGATATGGCACCATTGTTGCCCTCTTGAATGAGTTGACTTCCAAGAATCAACCAAAGAAGGTCATCTGGACAGAGGCTTGCCAGACCACTTTTGATGCCCTGAAGGCTGCCATGTGCCCAGCACCTGACTACTCCAAGGCGTTTGTTGTGCAACCAGATGCCTCAGAGCACAGTAAAGGAGCAGTACTCTCACAGCTTAATGAAGAGGGCCTAGATCAACCTGTAGCCTTAATTGGCAGGAGGTTACTTCCCAGGGAACATAGGTGGAGTGCAATAGAGCGTGAATCTATTGCTGTGTGTCTGGGTGATGAAGAAGCTAAGACCGTACTTGTTTGTGACTCCCTTCCAGGTTCAGACCGACCTCAAGCCCCTCAGATGGTTAATGCAGATGAGGGGTGAGAATCCAAAACTAGTGAGGAATGGACTTTACGGTGGAACATCGCCCGGTACAGAACACGATCTGTCCAAATTCTTCCACCTTAGAGATGAGAACTCCCATGAGGTTGGGTAGTTGCTCCCCACTTTCAGCTTGGGGGGGGGGGGCGTGTTAGGCTTGGCATCCTTGACGTGGTCTCCCCTAACTTTTTGCCTCTGTTTCCCTGGTTGTTGATGTGTGTTGGGCTGTTTTGATACTCTGGGCACTTTACCACTGCTATCCAGTGCTAGAGTGCAAGTGCTCCTATGTAAAATGCATGTGTAATTGGCTTTCCATGATTGGCATATTTGATTTACTAGTAAGTCTCTAGTACAGTGCACTCAAGGTGCCCAGGGCCTGTAAATCAAATGCTACTAATGGGCCTGCAGCACTGATTGTGCCACCCATATAAGTAGCCCTGTAAACATGTCTCAGACCTACCACTGCAGTATCTGTGTGTGCTGTTTTAACCTTCCAATTTGGCTTGGCAAGTGTACCCACTTGCCAGGCCTAAACCTTCCCTTTTTACACATGTAATGCACCCCTAAGGTAGGCCCTAGGTAGCCCCAGGGGCAGGGTGCAATGTATGTTAAAAGTGGGACATGTACTTATGTGTTTTACATGTCCTGACAGTGAAATACTGCCAAATTCGTTTTTTACTGTTGCAAGGCCCCTCTCTCTCACAGGTTAACATGGGAGCTGCCTTTATAAGTTATTAAAGCACAGATTATTTTTGGGAGCAGATAGAAATATGGAGTTTAGGGACTCTCAGCTCACAATTTAATAACACATATTTTAGTGAAGTTGGTTTTTAGATTGTGTGTTTTGAAAATGCCACTTTTAGAAAGTAGACATTGTCTTGCTTAAACCATTCTGTGACTCTGCCTGTTTGTGGACTCCCTGTCTGGGTCCGTTTGACAGTTGGGCTGTTTGCACCTCTCTCTAGACAGTGACAAAGGGGACTGGGTGTAGCCCCCATATCCTGATGGGCCATCTGTGATGGAGGGGAGGAATGGTCACTCACACCTGAATGGGCTTGCCTGCCCTCGCACAATGCAGTCTCCAATCTCCTGGTGTGTGTCTGGGGCCTGGCCTGGACACAAAATGATCTTACAAACAATTGAGACTTTACTTTGAAGTTTGCCAACTTCATAGGCAGAAAGGGGTATAAATATTTGACCCTAAACCCCAGACTTTACATTACTTCAAGGATTCAAGAGGAACATCTGCCTGGAGAAGAGCTGAGGAGAATTGCTGCTCTGGCCTGTGACTCCGCTGTGTTGGACTATCCTGCAGTTGCTGCTTCTGCCCGTGCAAGGGGACAGAGACTAGACTTTGTTGCATTCCTGCTTGAGGAGTGGCTCCAAGGGCTTGAAGTAAAGCTTGCCTCCTGTTTTGAAGCCTCAGGACAGCAAAGGCTTCACCATCCAGACCTGAGTCTACTTGATGTGGCTCTAGCTTGCCATAGGGTGCCATTCCAGTTCCTGGACCCCTGGAAGTGAATTCCTGGAGAAAAACCAGTCAAGCGACGCTGGACGACACGGCGCAACATCACAAAGGACGCTGCTGCCCGGAACCGCGATGCCGCTTGCCCCGATGCCATGGACCTTGCTGAGGGCAATGAATCAGGGTACCCTGTGAGCTGACGCCGCTACCCCGGAACCGCTGCATTGCCTGCCCCAAGGCCATGGACCTCGTAGAAGTCCGATGAACCTGTAGGCCTCTCGTCGCTGCAGCCGCTAATCCCGCCCAACTTCCCTGACACCAAAGTGAGTGTCATTGATACTCCACCGGACTTCGCATCTGCTGGAACCAAGGAACCGACTTCCCATTTGATGCCGCTTCACCTTCACCGCCCTGTATTGAGGACCCGATGCTGCTGTGCAACACCGCTGTCCTTCTGCCCCGTGGCACCGGAACCAATGCTGCGTTGGACCCCACGAAGGCACTCTCCCCAACTCCGTGCACCGGCCATAAGGGGCGCCATTGCCGTTGTATTGTAAGAAACGACTCTGTCACGATGTCGCATAATGCCAACATGCAGTATTTGTGCCTCAAGGCACTGTTTTCTTGCTTTTAAGTGTTAAATTCATATTTCTAACTGTATATTGTGGATTTTTATCATATTTGGTCTTGTTTACTTAGAAAAAATATTTACTATTTTTCTAAACCTGTGTTGTAATTTTGTAGTGGTCCACTGAATTACTGTGTGTGTTTGTACAAAAACGTAACACATTGTCTCTGAGTTAAGCCTGCCTGCTCGTGCCATGCAACGAAAGGGGTGAGCGGGGGGTTAACTGAGTGTGATTCTCCTTTACCCTGACTAGAGTGAGGGTCCTTGCTTGGACAGGGGGTAACCTGACTGCCAACCAAATACCCCACTTTTAACACGTGGTGAGAGTACGCCTCACTGGCTGCATTGATGGTGGAGCAATGTAAGCTTAGGTGGACCTAGTAGCTAGCCAGTAATGGTGCACATATGCATGTCCTGCATCTACGTCTCAGCAACCTTGAATCATGAGAGGTGCTTGGTTGATTGAAAATGACTACCTCAATCCTAAAAATGCACTTAGAATTAATGTGTGATGTGCTTAGAGAAAATCTAAATTTACTGCAAGAAATAATGTGCTATGGTGAAAATGTGGACATGTGGCCAAGATTTCTAAGTGATGGTGAAAATCTGATCCGGCACTCAGGATGTCTGATTGCAAATGTGAGCGTGCATTCAAGGTTAATGACTGATAATGCATATCTGCACATTCACTAGGCATTACTTAGTGATGGTCAAACATAAATATGCACTAGGAATTACCGAGCAATGGCCAAAGCAAAACACCCAATTAGGATTACGAAATGAGGATGCCAATCTGAACATGCACTGGGGATTACTGAGTGAACCAGTAAATCTGAACATGCATAATAGTGGTAATTCTTGATGTATTGTTAGCATTCTTCATATGGTGAAGTCCACTCAATCTTGCACTGGTATAGTGATGATAGTTCTTGAGATAGTGTAGACACTCTTGGCAAAATGATACCCAACCTTGGGGTAATGTGAGCATTTGTATAGTGATGGTAATTTTCCACTTATTGGGGCCTTTCTTGACATGATGGGTGCGTAGCCCTGATGCAATACTTGCAATGGTGTAATGGAAATTCTTGCCATTTTTAAACGATTAACACTGCTGATGTCTCAGGAAACTACTTATAAAATTTTTGCATCCACACTATATCTACCCATGCACTCACTCATAAATCATTCATGCAGTATCCTTTTCATTCTCTCCTTCTTCCATGAATGCATTCACACAATCCTCTTTCTGTCTGTGCACTCAGAGCTGACTTTAGCACTGGTGGTGCCCAGTGTGGCAATCTTTCTTGGCGCCCTCCCCCATGACCACCTCCTCGAATTCCCTCACTACAGAAGTGCAGAAGTGCCCCTTATCTCCCTTAGCCCATCTCTCACATACATTTCATTTGTTTTAAAGCTGACTTTACTGATCTTCTGAACTATCCACATAAAATACAGATCTGTTCTTTGAAGCAAGCATATTAACCCTCTGGGCTACTTTATGGCAAGTCAAAACTCTCACTAGACAAAACTCTATCTCTCTCTCGTCACAAGAATTATCTTGACATTTGTGTTGCTGCCTCGAAGCTGGATGCACAAGGGACCTGTATCAGGTACTTTTAAATGTTAAGTTATTGTTAAACATAGCGTCCACTACTGAGGTCAGTGCCCCCTCCAGTTCAGCGCCCAGTGCGGCCACACCAGTCACACTGTCCTAAAGCTGGCACTGTGTGGACTAAGTCACTCACTCAGCCATCCAACCCTTGACACATTCTCACATTCATCTGCTCATCTATCCACCCATGGAAAGTCACTATTTAGGGAAGAAACACATTTACTTAGAAAGAGCCAGAATTACTGGCTGTTCCAATTCCGTTATATTTGCGTGCACAACCCCAAAGCCTCTCCCACACCTCTCAGCTGACTCCCACTGGCAGACTCCCCCTGCACCTTGAGAAGGAGGTACTCTCACACCATTGTGCAGCTGTTAAATGCAGCAGGGCTACAGATTTGTTGTTCCTGTGCATGCCAGACATACATGTACTGACTCCTCTGTTGACTGGTGGCGGCAGTGAAGGGCATGTCTGTTTGAAACTGGATGAAAGTGATGTCCTACAAGGGTTCAGGAGCCACATTTCAAAATACACACTATATAAAGGAGTTTCGATTACTTTAGCTGTATATAACTTTGTTTTCTGTTACTACTATGACATTCTGCCACAGCCCAGCTCTTCTGGACCGAAGAGGATCCTTACCTTAGACTGAGTGAAATGTTACAATTTTCTTCAGCTTTATGCCCCTCTGTGCTTTTCTACATACATTACAGATCTCCCCATACAATTTGCAGAAGCCTTCCAGCACAAGGCTTCGGTGATACATAAATTGTGCATAATTGCAAACATTGTCATAGTTACTGGAAGTACTCAAACATTTCCTACTGCATTAAATCAGTTCTACTGCATGAAATCAGTTTTACTGCACACGGAGGGATATATTTACAAAGAAGTGGCGAAACACAGTACACCAAGTAAAGTTGCTGCACTATTGTGTCACCTAGAGAAAACAGAACTGCACCATATGTCCAAAGCAATACTGTAGTTCTGCTCTCTCCAATGCGCTGGTGCACTTTGATCGGCCTATTGACAATGCACACACCCTTGTGCCATAGTGCAAAGGTGTTTACATTGTAGTCAGGATAGTTATTGTGCAGGAAGGAGTCTGCCCAAAAATGATCCTTTGAGGCGCTTTCCTTCTTGTATGTGTGCTGCCATTTTGGTGCAATCTCATGTCTACATCTGTTTGCAAATATGGGTTTGTATCAAAATTCATGGGCGAATGCACAGGAATGCCTATGCACCACCCTTGTTACACCTCCCTGACACAAAGTAAAGCAATGGAGTGCATTTCCCTGCCTGGTGTTACTTTCTCTTACAAAGCACCCTAAATCAACATTTGTGTGGCTTTGTAAATACCAACTAGGATTTTGCTTCTGAGCTGCAGCAAAAAATGAGGCAACCCCAACATAAAATATTTCTAAATCTGGGCTATTTAAAAAATATCACATTTGAGCGTTTTGTAACTACAGTGACTCCATAGGCACAATAACAGCTTCACTCAAACAGCTAATTTTCTAAACACAGCTCTCCATAAAACAAACAAGATTAATTAAATATCTGCCCGATGTGCTGTGGTATCAACCAGTGCCGACTTGGGCTGCGGAGATCTTTTTCAGCCAGTGGAGTCGAGGAGTTCCAATTTCTGCAGTGTATCGAGATTGCGTAGTTGTCTTGTTTTTTGTAAAACCAAGCATTTTCTTTCCATGGCAGCTTGACGTTTCAGGTTAAAATGCCACACTGGCTCATTGTAGGATAATTCAATGCATCCCTCATTACTCCCACGTATTATTATGCAAATAATCTGTCTCAGAAAGCACTAATTTCAAATTTAAATTATCACACAACTTTCAGCCTTGCTTCCTTTCAAGGTCACACGGTCTGGTGGATTGAAAAGTCGCCAATGAGTGACCAGTGCTGGGTATAAGTTAAGAGTAAGACGGCAGTGATTGTGCTGAGGGGCGCCCATACTCAACTGTATTGTATTGTATTGTAATCGTATCTATATAGCGCTTACTACCCCTGACGAGGCGTCGAAGCGCTTTTCGATGAGTAGCACGCTACTCTGGAACCCAACAAGAATTAGTGATGGATTAGTATCGGGAAATAATGAGTACAGTTTTAGTATTATTATGAGTTAATTTGAGCCGCGGATATGAGAGTTTGTTAGTTAGATTGACTGGAGTAATGGAGGGTTGGAGGAGGAAAGAAATCCAGAAGTGGCTAATAAGCTCGCACAGGCACATGCTCCTTGGGGAGTCACTCGGGGGCAGATTTATTAAAAACATGCACAGTGCAGCAACTTTGGTTGCTGAACTCCTTTAAACTAAGGTAGAGAGCAAAGAAGAGCCATATCTACTACACTCCAGTGCTGATGCACAAACAGGCCGCCTAGCGCCACGCACACCCTTGCACTGTAATGCAAAGATGTGTATGTGTGTGATGGTTGTCATTGGTTTTGAACTAGGAGGATAACTTTCCAGTAAAAAAAAGAAAATGCTGTGTTTAAAATAACTTCAAAACGTTTCACACATTAGATGATAATGTACAATGCAGCACATATGGAATGTGTGAAAAGTTAGGAGAAATGAAAAAAGCCGAGCTTCTCTGCCTTGAAGGGGCATTATTTTGGTATAAAGTTGTGTACGATTTGTAGTAGATATGACTTTATGTCAAAAATAAAGCATGGTCATGCCCGTGTGCCACACATGGTGCCCACTTGACGCAAAGTAACACAAAGTATCACAAATCACTATTTGTGTTACACTTAGGAACACTTACATTCACAATCTGCAGGAAATAGGGTTGTCACCTGGACATTTCTGTACAGGCCTGGTTTGTAGTTTTAAGTCCAGGCTGGTAAAAATATTGGGAAAAGCAGTGAAAATTAGTATTTGTTGCCTTCTCAAATTAAAACTTAAAAAAACAACCAAATATAGAAAACTATTAAAAAGTAAGTGAGAGCTGTTCAAAATCATTTCAGAATAATTGTTAGAGCAAATACAGAGTAAACTGCTATATTAAGGGTGTCAATGATATGAAGGTGGCTGTCATACTGGGGTTTGAGATTATCGTTTCTGACGTACCCTGATTGGTGTATTTTCTTTTAGAGTAATAGCAGTGCTGGGTGAGTGAATGAAGGAATAATACATTCATAGAGAGCAACAATGCCCTAAGGCATCTAGTCTCTGAATGCAGACCCTGCGATAATCTGTCCCAACCACAGAGCCCTTTACAGAAGCTAGAGTTAATGACTAACTACCATGACATACAGATGAATCCGAGCTTCCTAACCTAGGCACAAACCGGGATGTTACAAAGAGAAAAGCCACGTTAGTAAGGCTTTTCTAAAAGGCAGATCCAATTTAATCCTAGCTTGGTGACGTGGGAGAGAGTTCCAAATGTTGGCAGCTGCCACTGAAAATGCCTTTCCCCTCCATCTTTTCCAGCACACTTTAGGTATGACAACTAGGTTCTGAGTTGCTGATCCGAGAGGACTATGTGGGTAATACCATTGAAACATGGCTTTGGCTCCCCCCCAACCCCCACCATGGTTCCATACAGTACCTTATGCACAATACACATGGCCTTAAATCACTTGCTTCTGAGTTGGAAGCTTGCGCAGTCAGTTTGAAATTAACATATAATTTGGGATATCTAATATCAGCCGTGCAGCGGCAGTTTGGACAAGTTGGACTTTGGCTAGGGTATTCTTGTTAGCTTCTAGTAAAAGAGCATTGCAGTAATCCATTCTGGATGAAATAAGTGCAAGGGCCACCTGTTGTTGAGCCAGAAGGGGATTATAAGGAAAAATCTTCTGTAGTGTTCTGATCATCCAGAAGCAAGTTGCCACCGTGTGGGTGACCTATCACTCAAAGGTTAATTCTGTGTCCATCCAGATCTCTAAAGTTTCATAGAATTCATAGAGTTGGGTACTGACCCTATCTCTTTCAGCCACCAATTGTGATTCCATATTAATAACTGACTTCCAAACATCAGCACCTCAGTTTTTTTCGCCATTCAACTTTAGACAGTTTTTACTTATCCATGAGGCTACCGCCTTCATGCAGTTCTTAAAAATTGGACGCTGTGGCTTCCAAGTCCTCTGAGATAGATATAACGATCTGTGTGTCATCAGCATATGAAACTGCCTGATGCCCGAATGACTGAATCAGTCTGGCCAACAGAGAGATATTCAGTCAGGTTCAGGGAGGACCCCTGCAGCACCCCACAAGGGAGTGAACAGGGCCCTATGGTTACCAAATGTGATCTGTCAGTCAAAAATGTTGCCAGCAGTTTTAAAACCACATCCCCTATCAACAGGGCCTGTAAATGCCCTGCCAGTGAGGTGGGGCAGATGGTATCAAAGGCAGAAGACAAATCCAAAAGGATTAAAACTGTGCCTTGGCCAGTGTACACCAGCCACCTAATGCGGTCATTTGCAGAAATCATGGCGGTTTGTGTGCTATGTTGGCTCCTAAACTCAAACTACAAAATATTAATCATCCGCTGTTGCTTCACATGCATCATTAGATGCTGACTGAGATGCTTCTCCAGGATCTTAGCTGGGACAGAGAGCAATGAGATTGGGCAATAGTTCTTCAGCTCACAGGGATCAAGATTGGGTTTCTTGAGGAGTTGCCTAAACGCTGCCCCTTTTCACAGCCGTGGATAACATCAGATTCAATTGCTTCATTCATGATGGCAGTTAGGGGCGAAGCTATTGTACTCCCCACCATTTTGAAAACCTTAGGGGGCCTTGGCTCTAACGGTGATCTTGTCTTCAACTTCTGAAGATTAGCCTCCATTTGCTCCACAGGTGTGTGTATCTGAAAGACAAAGATCATGTGTGAAAACAAAGGGAGCTCTGTGTGACTCTACCTTGTATGTTTGTGAGAGGGCTGTTGGTGTGTTTGGTGTGACACTTGGCAGTTGTGTTTGTGATGACATGGGGACTGCTGGCCTGAGTGAGAGTGTCACCCCAGTGTGCTTATAATGGAGAACATGTCATTGTGCTTGTTTGTCATGTGTGTGGCTGTTTGTGTTGTGTCTCTGTTTAATGTGTTTAATGGAGGTTTTGTGTTAAACTGGTCTGTGGTTATTGTACTTTTGTGAGTTTGAGTTGTACTGTTTTGTGCTTAATGTGTGTGTCTGTGTTGCATGTGTTTGCAGTAAGCCTCACTGATAGATCGAGCTAGGGTCTGCAATGTACATCCATTGTTTGCAACATCCCACTTTCCCCCCTGGTGAGATTTTAAACAGTAAAATGTAACTGCGTATTTACTTGCTGAGGAGGAAGATGATAGGGAAAACCGACGTCACAAGTGTACCTAAATATATATGGCTTCTAAAAAAAAAAATGATTAGGGTAACAGATGATTTAAGCGTAATCATCTGAGATCCCTCTAGGCAGGGTTCAATTTCATGTATCTACAGGAAGACTAGATCCTTAAGGAAACGTGGCAGCCATCTTTAAACGGTAATTTTTAACCAAGAACTCTATATGTTTTTTTTCTTTCACAACTTACGGCGGAGCTAGTAAGTTAGTAAAGATTTTACTATATTGTTTTACGCTGTTAAACGTCCATCTGGCTGTCATGCAAGCTGTTAACCCTCCACCACCATTTTTGGAGACACCTGGAGAGCCGGTTATACCATGGAAACAGTGGTATGATGCTTTTGAAACGTATTTAGGGGCTATTGGTGCGTCAAGATTCAGACCTGAAAGAAAAAAATTCTTGTTGCTGCATTCCTTAGGGTACATGGGAAGATCTGTGTTTAAACACTTACCTGATCTTCAGTTAGAAGAAGGCGAAGAACTGGACGAATTTGAAGAAGCTCTGAAGAAACTTGTTACCAGATTTGATACACCACCCAGTTTAGTCATAGCGAGACATAAGTTTTTCAAAAGGGAACAGAAAAATGGAGAAGACGTCAATACATATATATCTGCATTGAGGAAACTTGCTTCAGATTGTCGCTTCGAAACATTTACTGATCAGTTAATCCGTGACCAATTCATTTGTCACAGTTCGGATAAGTCTATCAAACAAAAGTTGCTGTCCTTGGGTGATCCGTCTTTATCGGATTCGATCAGAATTGCGAAAAGCATAGAAACGGCGATCAAATCAGCTAAGGAGTTAGAACGGGCGCAAGTTGAACAAATTAATGCTGTCCAGAGATATGACGACAGACGCAAGATGAACATCCCGTCTTCCACCAAAGGAGAGCTGGCCAAACACAATAATTTCTTCAAACAAACTAACATTTGCTTTAGGTGTGGTTATCCATCACATTCAAAAGGAGGGAAGACCTGTCCAGCAAAAAACGTTCAATGCAGATTATGTGGCAAAATTGGACATTTTGCTAAAGTGTGTCAAAGTAGCAAAAGTGACAATACTAAGGTCAATATTGTCGCTGGTGAGGGTGATGACAAAATGTGTGAGTTGATGAATGAAATGCAAGAAATGATTTTGGCTGTGGGTGACCATGACATAAAAAGTGGAAATCCTGATCACTGCATTGATCCATACATTTTAATACAGGTTGGTGACAAACATTTAAGGTTGTTAGCTGATTCTGGGGCCAGAATCACTATGATAACTCAGGAAGTATTTGAACAAAATTGGGGAACACGAAAATTGTTTCCACCAGATAGGTCACCAGTGTCGTACGAAGGTAGGAGGATTGATTTAAGGGGGTACTTTGAGGATGTTTTGATTTTCAAAGGTCGACACATTTTTGGGAAGGTGTATGTAGCTGTAAAAGGATTGAACATTTTGGGGTGGTTCCATCAAGGGTTGTTTGGCATGGTTTTGCGTCCAGGTACTGGTGATCAGGTAACTGTCATAAGAGATTCCGCCGATATAGAAAATCTGCTTAATCAGTTTCCTAAAGTCTTTTCAGGTGAATTAGGTAGAATTAGAGGATTTACACACAAAATAAAAGTTAAAGATAATGCTGTTCCAATAAAGCATAAGTTGAGAGGTGTACCATTTAGTGTCAGGGATGAATTAGAAAAAGAGTTGGAGAGTTTACGAATGAAAGGAATCATTGAACCAGTTGATTCTTCGTTATGGTTGTCACCTTTAGTTGTCGCAAAGAAAAAAAATGGTGAACTAAGATTATGTATTGACTTGAGGGCTCTTAACAGAGAGATCTGGGTAGACTCCCATCCCCTGCCAAGAATCAGTGAGATGCTCTCTTGCATTTCTGGGGCTAAACTCTTTACAAAACTTGACCTTGCTGCTGCTTATCACCAGGTAGAATTGACACCAGATTTTCGTCACTTCACTGCTTTTGTTTCCCCGTGGGGGACCTACCAATATTGTCGCATGCCGTTCGGTCTGGCTTTGGCGGCTTCAGTGTTTCAGAGGATAATGTCCACGCTGCTCAAGGACATTATGAAGGTATGTGTGTTTCAGGATGATGTGCTGATCCATGCGGCTGATCGACGTGAACATGATGAGATTTTGATGCAAGTACTAAGAAGGTTCAATAGTGCTGGAATTGTCCTAAAAAGAGAAAAATGTCAGTTTCTCCAAACGTCTGTCGAATATTTGGGGCATGTCTTGACTCCAGAAGGTGTTTATCCCAGACCAGGTCTGGTAGAAGCTATAATGAAAGCACCTGCACCTCAGGACAAAATTGGTGTAAAATCTTTTTTGGGACTTTGTGAGTTCTATTCTAGGTTTATTGAGAATTTTGCCACGATAACCAGACCTATTTCGAATCTGCTCAAAACAAAAACAGAGTTTGTGTGGAATGCTGAATGTTCTGAAGCATTTGATGATATCAAACAAAAATTGGGTGCTGTCGGTGTGTTACAATCATATGATCATAATTTGGAATGTTGCTTGACTGTGGATGCCAGCAGGTTCGGGGTTGGAGCTGTTTTGACACAGATCAGTGGTAAACTGGAGCATACTATTGGATTTGCGTCAAGAGTGCTCAGACCAAATGAATTACACTATTCTGTAATAGAAAAAGAGTTATTAGCATGTTGGTGGGGTATAGAGAAATTTAAACCTTATCTGTGGGGAAGACATTTTTTACTCCAGACAGACCATAAACCTTTGGTTTCTATTTTGAATGGTACAAACGTCAGGAGTAGCACACCAAGAATTGCAAGATTTGCAGCCAGGTTGTTACAATTAGATTTTTCGGTTTTGCACATTTCTGGAGGAAGGAATGTGAGAGCAGATTACCTCTCTAGGTATCCCATCTCTGAAGATGCAGGTGGGAAAGAGGATATTCAGGATGAAAATTGTTTCATTGCAGCCATCGAATTGGAACATACTGGGTCATTTTCCGAAAAGTGCTGGAAAGAAGCATTGACAAATGATTCTGTACTCACTAAAGTCATGGAGTATGTCGAGGAAGGGTGGCCACATGAGAAAAATTTGGATTTTGGTTTTCAACCATTTTGTAAGGTATCTGATGAGCTGTCAATTGAAGATGGCATGTTACTGAGAAATGATAAAATTGTACCTCCGGAAACTATAAGATATATGATTCTGGAAAAAGCACATGAAGGTCATTTGGGTTCTACTCTTACGAAGAAAAGAGTGAGAGAATACTATTGGTGGCCGCAGATGGACAGAAACATTGAAACATTAGTCAAGGATTATCACGTCTGCTCCAATAGTGATAAGACCCTCAAAACATCAACGCCTCCGCTTAAGCCTATTGAATGTCCGTCAGGTCCCTGGGAAAAGATTGGTATTGACTTGTTAGGGCCGTTCAACTCACTTCCATCTAAATTGCGTTACGCTTATGTTGCAGTTGACTACTTTTCTAAGTGGCCGCACGTGAAGTTTGTAAGTCATGCTGATTCTACATCTGTTGTGTCTTTTCTGAAAGATATATTTTCGGAAGAAGGATTTCCCAAGGAACTTGTGTCTGATAATGGAGTCCAATTTGTTTCAAATGAAGTTGAAGGTTTTCTGAGTGATTGTGCGGTCAAACATTTGAAAAGTTCTCTTTACCAACCACAAACAAATGGTTTGGTTGAACGCTTTAATAGAGTGGTTGTTGAGTGTGTCCAGTGGGCTTTAGCCAATGGGTGTGTGGTTGATGCAGCTGTAAAGAGTATGCTTTGGTTCTACAGAACAACACCTCACACTAGCACGGGGGTGTCTCCGTTTGAAGCGCTAAGAGGGAGGAAGCCTGCCACGTTGTTTAGACCAGCTTGGTTGTCCAAATTTTTCAAACATTCTATGTGTAAAGAACACATTGATGTCAAAGTTCGTTTGGGTATGAAGAGAGCTCAAGAGAAACAAAAAACTTACTATGACAAGAAAAGGAGTGTAAAAGAGTTACAGTTTGTGGTTGGAGATTGGGTGCGGATCAAATTACCGAGTTTTGTCAAGAAAGGTGACTCAAAGTTTTCTGAACCTTTGAGAGTTGACAAAGTGTGTGGTAATGCTGTTCGGGTTGGAGGGCGTAATTGGTGGAATGTGGGAAAAGTGGTAAAAGTTTTACCAAGAGATGTTCCTTTGTCGTTTAGTGACCCGTTGGAGCTGAATGGAAGGGTGAAGGAGTCCGTGATTGTACATAAATCTGGTGTGGTTGAACCATTAAATCCTAAGGAAGGGGACGTTTGCTTCGAACTGTTGCCTGTTAGGAAAAGTTGTAGAGTCCACAAATTACCGATGAGGTACCGTTAAGCGAGGTTTTCCAGGTTTGCTCAAGTTTTGATCTCTCTCAACAAATGCAAAATGTAATGTTGGAAATGTAAAGCGTAATATATATCATTACTTACATTTAGAAGTGTCTAGTGAAATATGTATTATTGCCTGATGTATTGCTTTTGTTTGTTTTCCAAAGTTTTGGGCTATTGGTTTATTGTTTGTTTTCATGGGAGGGTTGGTCTTGTTTGGTTTTGTTTAAAAAAAAAAAAAAAGAAAAACTAAATGTAGTGTCTGCCGCGCGTGTACAATTAAACTACACGCGCGGCAGAGCCGGTTTCTCGGCGTTCCCGACGCGCGTGTGGGGGCGCGAGGGACCGAGGACGTGGAGTAAACAGCAGTTGGCCGACGAGAGTGGGAGCGATCTGCGGCGCGGCACTGGGGTGATTTGTTGGATATATTGAATTTATTTCTGTGGCTGAAACTGGAGAATAAACGACGTTTTGTTCACTTACGTCTTGTTTTCAAGCTGGTTTCTCACATGCAGCATACTTTACCAAGTCATTAGGGAAGGTAACTAACAACAGTGGCGGCTGGTGAAGTTTGAAAGTGGTGGGGCATAAAATAAAACCATCAATTTTCCATTATGGAGGGAACACACATTTTACAGAGTAAGGCAAGCCTAAAGATGCATGTGCAGGCTGCAACCTTTGTAAATAAAGAGGGTAAGACTTTTAGGGAAACGTGGTGACTAGACAGGAGTGGTCTAGAAACAATTGGGGGTGAGTAAAATTCGTGAAATGTGCTTTTGTGTAATTAGAGAAAATTATGGGAAAATTATGTGAAATTATGCATACCAGTGCAAAATACAAATGAAGCATTCAGTACAAAATCCGTCATCAAATCCATGTTAGATGCAAGGACATATTTCATGCTTAAAACAGCACCAAAAATAGAAGTGTTGTATCAAAAGCTGGTCACATTCCTATCGTTCCATGTTGTTTTCCCACTATTATTCTGCTACAAATACTGCATAATTATGCAATGTGGCTTAATAGTCTAATTTTGGGAATTTCACATTTCAAGTGTAATAAGAAATTCTTAAAATTATACCACTCAATTGAAATTTTACCCAAGCCTAGTAACACTGGTGCAGACTAAAATAATTCGTTTTATGAATCAGAAGAGAACAAGCTAAAGTAATTACCTAGTGCTAATTTCCCAAGTGTGTGTGGCGCATTTTTGTGTATTTGTCAGTGTGGTAGATGGACAAATATAAGTGAAACAGAATAATGGAAGCCAATGGGTTCTATTTTGGAAGCCT
This sequence comes from Pleurodeles waltl, assembly GCF_031143425.1. NCBI lineage: Eukaryota > Metazoa > Chordata > Amphibia > Caudata > Salamandridae > Pleurodeles > Pleurodeles waltl. The sequence goes on from NC_090451.1 coordinate 369,362,476, forward strand.
GGCCTGTCCATGTGCATAAGATGAGGTGAGGTTGTTTTTGGAAAGGGTGCAAATGTATTGGTAACATTCCTCAAGCATGGGGGAGGAGATCTAGATGGGGAGGCAGGGAGAGAGTAGACGGGTGCCTTTAGAAATTTGATTAGATCATTTTGCTGAGACGGGCCGCTGGTGAGGCTTCTTGAAGTGCAGACACTTGAAAGATGGCTTGGATTAGGGGGGTTAAATTGTAGGACTGTTTTCTGTTGGTCAGGGTGAGAGGTGTCCTTTAGTTGAGGCCAGCCTTTTGTCTCTTTCCTGATCACTTAAGTATGGCTGTTGATAGCTAGGTGATTAAAATTCACACCTCTTTGTGCCTCTGGTTGTGGGTACTCCAGGGTGCAGACTATCCTGCGGTGAGTAGCACAGAAACAACCCGTGCTCAGCCTTATCATAGTCCTGACAGCTCTCCGTGCAAGGGGAAGATAGTGGCTTTATTCATTATAGAACGATCTGTATTACCTATGTCTCATTGTGTTGCCTGCAAGACCTTACTGGTCTGGACCGAGTGGAATTAAAAAGAAATAAATGAGCACATGGTCTGCATTTGGAGGTAGGTATACAATTGCTCAGCAATTTGTTAGTCAGTGGCGGCCCGTCCTTTAGGACGGAGGGGCCACCCCCCCCAGCTTTTGCCCCTCATGAAGAGTGTCTGTCAGGCTGAACAAAGGTCAGCTTGACAGACACTCTCCATGTTCAGCTCAGGCAGCCAGGAGCAGACATGCGCGATTTGCGCAGACTCCTGGCTGCCTGGGCTGAACTTTGCTGGGCCAAGGAGGTCTAAGCTCCTATGGGTGCGACCTCCTCGGCTCAGCAAAGACGCCTTGAGGCCATCCCAGTTTAAGCCCTGAAGTGCCCAGGGCGAGTGTCAATCAGTGACACTTCGTCACAGAGTGGGGTGGGGTCAGCAGTCTCACTGACCTCATCCCACTCTGTGACGAGGCTCTGTGACGAGGCTGGGACTGCTGCCTTCCCTCATGGGCTGACCTAAGGTCAGCCCATGAGGGAAGGCAGCAGTCCCAACCCTCCTGGGACCTGGAGGCTGAAGGTAAGTGTGTGTGTGTGTGTGATGTTTTAAATTGAATGTTTGGTGTGCACGTGCATGTTTGAGTGTTATGAGTGTTGTTAATGGATGTGCGTGCGTGCGTGCGTGTGTGAAAGAATGAGTGTGTGCGATCTTTTAAAATTAATGTTTGGTGCGTGCATGTTTGAATGGTATGAGTGTTGTTAATAGATGTGCGTGCGTAACTTTGTGTGAAGAATGAGTGTGTGTGTGTGTGTGTGTGTGTGTGTGTGTGTGTGTGTGTCCCGCCCGCCCCCCTCCCTCCCGCCTAAAGCTGCCGACCGCCACTGCTGGTAGTCTGTCAGAATGGCGTGGGGCAATATTTCTGTTTCATTTTTACTGGTAGCCATTTCTTCATTATCATGATGGAGGAGGGTATCTGGGTGCGTAACAAAATGTTTTATTTTCAGTATCGTCATACGGATTTTCGGGAATCTGGGCAACATATATTTCGGTTGCCACTATATGGAACACATTTACGTGTTCATACCCAATTCAAGCCCACATGATGGCAAACATTACTAGATTATGTTAAATGTTTACACAGTCATTCAAAAACTGTTGAAATATGTCTAAATGACACTGATTACGAGAAAGAGTTAGACAAAGAGAAAGAGAGGTTCAGATTGAGAAATAAACAGACTGAACTCAAATGGAGTTTCGCTGGGGTCCTCTTCAAAGGTGGAACCCTGTGAAATTGCCCACTTTGCCGATGACTTAAAACATATATTTTTTTTTTTTAGTTGAACATTTTGGGCAAGAAGGGTGGGAGAGGTAGAAATGCATGCATGTCAGACTTTCGTTGTTGAGAGTCGACACATAAGGAACCTTTTATTTTTTTTAATCAAAACTGTTGTGTCTGTACATGCCTAACTTGTCGCTATTTGATGCACTGGCAGAGTGTGCAACCAGTTGGTGACTGCATAGGCAAACATTGTGATGGTCATTTCATTCATGCATTTGATGAAATTGAATGCTGAGGAATTTAATGGGCGCTGCATCTGGGTGTGTAGGTGGCTGCAATATTTTTGTTCAATTTTTATAGGAGCCATTTATTCATATGTTGACAAATGTAATGGGGTCCGGGTCCCTTTAGAACTCCTGTCACTTGTGTGCATTTTTGGTTGGTGAATCATCATTTTGGGATTAGGCAACATCTGCTAAAGTGCATGCATGTAAACCCTAGCCTCTGGGACCTAGGAGTGGATGACCATCTTGAGGATACTGTTCTTTGTATGTGTTGTGGGTTTTGTGTTGTGTGTGTGTATGTATGTGTGTGTTATTGGGCAAAGACTTTTCACTTGCTTTTTTTTTAAACAACACACTTTTGAAGGTGTGTTAGAATGCCTGTCTTGGGTAGCTCCTATGTTTTAAATGTAATTTTTGAGGGATGGCAATTTGATGTAAGCATTTGGTGACATAGTAAAGAATGGGCAGCAGGATTTTAATAGAGTGAGGTGCAATATTTTTTTGATCACGTATCTATTTGATGACATGGTGCAGGTACTTTAGTGGGATCTGGAAGAGTGTGCAGCCCAAAATGTTGTTTATCAAAGGGAATTTGTGGAGCCCGAGATTAGGTGGCCATTCTGTGGATACTGTTGTTTGCATGGATTGTGTGTGTGAGATATTGAGTTTAGCAAAACTGTTATTGAGATTAGTTTTGGGGGATCTGAAAGTGGTTCTTTTATTGAGTAATAGACTGAAACTCGTAATGGTTGATCCAGAAGCTCGAAGTTGAGGACAGTTTATAGACTACTGCAGCTCAGTCTGAAAAGCTTTTTTTCTCTGCACATGAATAAATAAATCACTTCGAAAAGGGATCCAGCATAGAAATAGTGAAATTGTGTTCATAACAATATAAGTGGAAAACCTAACGCACCAAGCATGTGCTGACACTTCATGCACTGTTAGATCCTGTTCAAGGAGAGCGCCAGATCTACTGTGCCAAACCTGTGGTGGTTGAAGACGTTTGCCACTTGTATCCGGGTGTCCATCCTACTATGATTCTGCAAACCCGGGCCACAACTACCTTGCTGCACTTGACTCTCAGGGTAGCGAGGGTGAGCAGTAACAGGATCCCCAGGGAGGTAGTGTGGGGTGCAAGAGCTCAGAATTCAGAAACAATAACATAATGTCTATTGTTTAGAGAAAAATGAAAGTACTTTGATATCACAGCAGAACTAAGGGGGTCATTACGACCCTGGCGGCCGGCGGTAAGCTGGCGGTAACACCGCCAACAGGCTGGCGGTGTTCCGCCAGGTATTATGACCGTGGCGCAATGGCCACGGCCATCCCGCCGGCCCCTCCAACATACCGCCAGGCTTCCGCCTGGCGGTCATAATCCCCAGGGCAGCGGTGCAAACACCGCTGCCCTGGGGATTATGAGTCCCCGACCGCCAGCCTGTCCATGGCGGTAAGCACCGCCATGGAAAGGCTGGCGGTAAGGGGACTTAGGGTGCCCCTGGGGGCCCCTGCACTGCCCATGCACTTGGCATGGGCAGTGCAGGGGCCCCCAGGCATAGCCCGTCACGCATTTCACTGCCCGAATTTCGGGCAGTGAAATGCGCGACGGGTGCTACTGCACCCGCTGCACATCAGCATTGCCGCCGGCTCTATTACGAGCCGGCAGCAATGTTGATGTGACTTTTCCGCTGGGCCAGCGGACGGTAACTCTGTTACCGTCCACTGGCCCAGCGGAAAAGTCATAATAGGGAGCCAGGAATACCGCCGGCAATGGCGGTATTCTGGCTCCCGCAGCCTCTGCAGTCTTTTTGAAAGACCGCCGAGGTTGTAATGAACCCCTAAATCTCTTTCAAATGTGAATCCAGGATGCTTTCTAGACAGTACCTTTGTGCAAAGAGAGGGCACTCACAGCAAATAGCGAAATGACTGGCTTAAAGCAGAAACAGCCAAAACTCGGGCACAATGAAATGTGTTCTCTCTACACCTTGTTACCACCAGTATTCCTGGAGTAGTAATCAGAGTCAGACACAAGGGCAGGTCTGCCTAGAAAGTTCCTCACCTTGAACAACAGAAACTGCTGTCCCACCCCTCACACCTACCATCTACCAATGGCAGTGCTCAGAAACAACTGATTGGCAGTCATTTACTAATAAAGATTTCACAGAATTTGCTGCGAACACAAGATGTTCTATAACATCAGGAGCAGCTTATTTCCTTTTCTGTTACTTTATAGATCATTGTTTTCAGGAGTATTGGCAGATAAAGGCTACTGCTCCCAGAATGAGTTCAGCTTTTGAATGCAAAGCTCAGAATTTTTAAATGTGTTCCCAGCTAACATCAGTCGGGCTAATACAATGATCTGAAGGCTGCAAATTATTAGTGCATCCTCTACAACAACACGAGATAACTGGCCATATCTCCCAAGGTTGCAGTTGTTCTAAGGTATATTGTAATATTGGATTCACTCTGTTTCTTCATCTTCATTTTCCCCTCCTCTGATTCCATTATGACCCTCGACTCCCTGTATACCCACCCGTTCTTGCCATTCGCCTTTTTATAATGGCCATCCTCTTACCATCTCCTCCTCTTCTCTATCCTTCACTCTACAAGTCTCCTCTGCCCATCCTCTAACCTGCTCTTGATCTTGCTCTATCCTCTGCTGTACATCCTCTACCTTTCTCTTCCCCTCTCTCCCTCCTTCACTACCTGTTAGGACAGTCCATCTTCTGCTCCTCTTGCCCATCATTGTCTTTCCTATTCTTCCACCTCCTCTTCCCCATTCTCCTCTCTCTCCATTAAGACCCTGCCCTCTGGATTCTTCCTTGTACTCCCTCCATTATAACATTCCTCCACCCCTCTGCACTACTTGCCCATTCAACTTTTCTTTCTCCACCTTTCCCCTCACACCTTCACCAGTTCCCTTTTGTCCCTTTTGTCTGTGCCATTACTCTCTATAGCAGCCTGCTGAGTACAGCAGTACACCTCATACCCTGTCCTGGGTCTCTTCATTGTTGTCTTGACTCATCTAACACCCCGCCCCAAACAACATTAGCTTACCAAAAGAAACAAATTAAGCAGGTATTGGGAGAGATGATGGAGTTCTGGAACAACTTCAGCAGTCATACTTGTGATAGCGCGTCGGAGCCGCACCTAGGTCGATGAACCTTTGGACCACGTTTGGAGACTTCCCAGTACGAGGTGTCTCTTTGACATCACAAATCAATAGGTCAATGACTCAATCAATAATCACAATAACTAATCATTAAGCTAATCAATACCCTTTAATGTGAATCAATAAGTTGAGCACACCACGACCTTTCAATCATGAATAACCACACCAATTTAGTTGAATGTTTAGGATATTTATTTCCCTATTCATTACAATCTAAAGTCATTCCTGTTAGCCTCATTAGCAATTCACCTCATTAGTAACTCTTCAGATTTGTAATTAGAACACAATTTATCAATGCATAGAGAATATTCATTCAGTATTAACACGTTATTAATAAGAAGCAGCTTAGCGAAGTCTCAGTAGTACATGATTCAACAAAGCAAGAACTCAGTCATTTGTCCATTTGCATAGGATATTTGTGAACACCTTAACTATCCACCGATTAGAATTAGCATGTTGGGCTTCATGCAAAACAATTTAGCAAACACAAATTTGGAAAACATCTAATTATGGCCTATATCAAAAGCGCAGTTGGTACCTAGAGAGAAAGGCAAACAGACAATTACAATTTTCATCAGATAGTTACCCATCCAACGAATCAGCAAACAGCATCAGTCTTCGTCCTCAGGACATCAGTTGATTCACCATCAGCAAAGATAGGACAGGGCAAAGTCTCAGTATGGCATAGCTAAGGAATAAGATCTTCCCTCATATGGAGGAGAAGTAAGAATCAGGTAAGAATGAATAGAGGATGGTTTAAAGTATCAGGAAGAATAAACAGCAAAGCCTCAAAAGAATGGCCTAAATACCTCAGTAGAATGGCAAAGAATGGCTTGGAGTGGACAGTCCAATTTCTCCTCAGATCATGTGGTTAAATCAATACTGCCTAATTTGCTCCTAATTCCGCATTGGATAATAATTTGTGCATTGTTATCTCTGTCCAATAATTCTCCACGCATTTCACTAGAATTTTCCATAACCCACAATTCTCATATCGTTGATTGGCCCATGTTATTGACGTCTTCATCGCTCGGAATGTCAGGTAAGAAAAGTTACACTTTACGCTCCAGTCAGTAGCTCTATTGTTTTCTCCTACTCCAGGCAGCCTTGCACCTGTTACGAATTACACTTTTGCATTCAGCAAGAATGTCTCCTTGAGCAAGTCGGGTCTCATGAGAAAGAATTCACTATGGCTACACACACATCTAGCTTCTGGAAAAGTACAGTTTTGTGTCCTTCAAGAAAACAGCACATTGCACGTTAGGAAAAACACAGTTTAATATGAGACCAGGCAGCTAGGGATAGACCCACGCTAAACTAAGGCCTAGTGATTAATTTAACAAACTCCTAATACATGACTCTAATTATGATATGCTAATACAAATTCAAAACATTAGTACATAATTATTTCATTACTAATAAGTTTCATTATTCTTCGTATACATTGGTAGCCACTCCCCGTGGGCACATTTCAAATGTGTGCATTATTTTCTACGTTAACACATTTTCTATACAGCTTCATTACAGAATATATTGCAAGCTTTTCATGTTAATATTGCTTTTAAAAGACACACTCCAACACTTGAGTCAGCTCTAGTTATATTCTAAGCTCAGGGACATGGTGTTACAGGAGGTGCACGGAGTACCTGACCAGGGTGCATGACTTTCCACCATTTTTGGTGTACTTATTATAGTCAGAAATGTCATTACATGACATGAGACCACTTCAATTTTTTTTTTCTACTTCTGAGAAAGTGTCACAAAATGTAATAGATTTTTGCTGTATCCCATTTGTGACTCTCACTTTGGTAGAGAAGCATTGGGAAGGTAACTCAAGATTCCCTTGAGAAGATGTCATAGTGTATTATTTGCGGGCTTCAGGAAAAATATGTCACAACACAAATACACATTCTCTAGATAAGCAAGAGATACTGAAGAAGTGATGAAATCTGAATGCTACCCTTAGGGGTACAACAGAGCCAAGATGTCCTGACCCCAATAGCCAAGCATTCCTGTCTAGAGGGTAAAATGTTTTTTCCTGTACCGTAGTGAAGATTGTGGGTAATGTATACTATGTAGTTGATTTAAAAGCCACAAGGAAACTCCACAAGTGTTGGTTATTTCTTATTTACAGACAGAGGGTGGATACCACAGAAATACTTGCAGTGGATGAGAAGCAGAGTATTGTTCCCCATTCCTTCCTCAGTGCTCAGGGAAAGATAACCCAGTCTTTGACTGACACCTGCGTAGCAGGAGGATTCTAGAACAGTGCCAAGGTGGTATGCACAACTAGTCTTAATGGCCTCTGTGTTGTCTCCTGTTTGCAACCAAAGATGTGTCCTGGGTTTAATCTTGCTACTAAGAGCAAGGGCTACACTACATTGGAGACGATTTAGGACAGCAGCAAGGATTAGGTGGCTAAGATACTACCAAGTGCCCGATCACTTAAATTTTTCGAGGACTAACCTTGTCATACAAGTTTGAAAACATGGACTCACTAACGTTTTTTGTGTGAGCTAGCTCAGTCACACAACAATTACCAAGACAGATGTTAATCCTCTTTCTCCTGAGCTGACAATCTTATGAAACCGTTTTGAGCTGGAACATTGCTATAAGTGTTCAATATAAGCAGGGGGTACTGACAAAGTCCCTTACTAATAAGAAGAAAATTATGTTCTCCACATAAGGAAGGCTCCCAAGTTTAGTTTTTGCCATTAGAAGTGAAGAATGAATACTAATGCAACATTCTAAGATTTGGTGTGATTGTGCCATCTACATGAATTACATAACCGTCTTTAGGTCTAGCTGGCAGGGGCATCTGCAACACCTATAGAGGGTATTGCAGGTACTACAAGGGTAATCAAGTGTCATACAAATCAATGTTCTGGTGGGAAATATGCAGATCCATTCTAAAAGGCAAAGGTCCAGGCTTTGTTAGTCCTAGGTGAGACCTTTTGCAAAAATCAATGAGGCTGTATGAAATCTAACTTTTCTACATAGCCATCCCAAATTTTTATGGACCCTATTTAACTGGTATTTTGACTTGCTGTGCTGTGTCACAGTATAAACGTGTACTGTAAAACTGGTTTATCACAATGAGCGCATTTAACTTTCCAGTAAGGTCATTGTAAGTTGGCATAGACATTTCAGTAATTAACATGTAAATTAATTGTGATACAAAGGTTTCAGGCTGTATTTACATCAACCACATATATTACAAAAATATATTCAGGGAGCACCCTGGCTGGGCTGAGTGACACATAGCAGGCAAAAGTGCGTTTGACACTTCGAAAAATACATTTCTATATAGTAGCTAAGTCAACTCTAAAGTAAACCTTATAAGCCCAATGGATGGGTGATTAATATGTAAAAATGTGACATACTAAATAATTGGAATCAAAAGCCTTCAAAATTACTTTAAGGCTGCTTTTGATGTGTAGGTAAAGCTGTATTTCTCCAGAAATATATTGACCTATAAATACCACTCTATTCCATGACTAACATTAGAATAATTCTAAAGTAATGATTAAAAGTTATTTTTCACTTAGTTTCAAAAATCGCATTTAATAGTGAAAGTACATTTTGTAATAACTTTAATGGAAAAGTAGCTTTGAAAAGGTGTACCTTGTACTGTCTAGGCAAACACTAGTTTATAACTGGTTTGCCTCTCAGCTTTGTTGCAGAAACCTAATACACATCCATCGCTAGCTTGCCTTGCAAATTACCCCCTCCTGAAAGATAATGGCTTAACCTGCGGTAGAAAAAAGGCAAAAGTGGTGAGAACAAATGCCCACTAAGCAAGGTTTAGCCATCTGGGAGGGGGCAAGGCCAGCTAGAAAAACAAATGGCCTATTTTTTTTAGTTCTTTCTGTGACTGTGAAATGGCAAATGGGGCTTTCAAGTACTACTAGCATTGATTCACAAAACCACCCTAGACTTTATAGTCCCATCACCAGCAGTAGCGAAACCAGTTCAATTTAAGACTGTGTGGCAGGACACATTTGGTGTTGGGGGTGCATGTTATTGTCCAAGGGTAAATACTGAGAAGTACTATTCGTCATCAGTCTGAGGCAGGAGCAACTCCTTCCTGAGGTCTCAATGATTTCACACTACATGCAACACAAGTACAAATCAGGTGTCCACAAGAAAACCCACAGTAAACGGAGGAAAATGCCACTGGTATAAAATACCTTTTGGCAAGGACTCTAAGGCCTATATTTATACTTTTTTTGCGCCGCATTTGCGTCATTTTTTAACGCAAAAGCGGCACTAACTTACAATACATGATTGTATTTTGTAAGTAAGCGCTGCTTTTGCGTTAAAAATGACGCAAATGCGGCGCAAAAAGTATAAATATGGGACTAAGGGCCATATGTACGAAAGCTTTTTCCCATAGACACAGAATGGGTAAAATCCTTTGTACATCTGGCCCTAAATGAGGTGCACGTGGCGCTGATTATTGGAGAAGGTGAGGAATTCTAGTACAGGGAACGGAATATCAAAGGAAACTAGATTTGAGGAAAACAGAGAACAACTTGGCTACGGAGTGAAGAATTGCTGTAAAAACTGCAACTGCATTGTGACACACACTCGCACTAGTTACCATTTTGAAGGAGTCTGACAAGAGCAAGAAGCACTGAGTCACAATGATAACCTCCATGCTGGAAAGGGAACAGTACATAGGAAACAAAACAGTCTGTTCGTCTTGGGATGTGAAAGAAAAAAAATGGCAAAACCTGGACTGGCGTTTTTTAAAAAAGATCCACGTAACGGTTTCTACACAGTTTTAGACTACTGATTGCCCTTCTCCCCCAGCTAGACTCACAACTAGGAGCGAGCACACGCTTGGTATGCCCACCAGTAGCCAAGTGCAGTGTAATTCCAAAAAGCGACTCTCAGGAGGAAAACATTGCCAGCACGAGGCAGGCACAAGAGTCCCCAATAGGACTCCGATAAGTGGGGAAACGGGGGAAACACCTTCTGTCTTGCTGCCAGCAGTCTCAGATGCACTGCAGCCCAGCGAAGCCACAAACTTCTCTGCAAGGGTGCAGACTTAAAAAAACGAGTTCTAAAAGGGAGCCACAGATGCTAGAGTAATTACCTATGGGGAGAAAGACAAAGTAGAGTCAGAGTTCATACTGGGGGAAAATAATGGGGGAGCTTTTTGTTTTAGGGACTGTTGGAAAGCTTGCAGTAAAACAAGAGAAAAAGTGTTGAAAAATGAGGTTAGAATTCTGTGAGAAAAAAAAAACAAAATTGGTTTTAGGGAACTCTCCAATCACTGGTTATTGCACATAAGAGTGGTACTTCATCACTGTCAGAACCCTGTTCAGAGGGTTACTGGGCAAACAGGAGTTATCAGGTTAACTGTGGTGGTTGAGGTGTTTTACTCCCAATGTCCCAGGGCTTGCCCTACTATAGATCCTGCTCAACGGCACCAAACACCCCCTTCTGCACATGACTGTCAGTTGGGTAGTGTAGGATGAGCCTTCAAAACTCCTTTGGGGAAGCGCAGATACAGTTCAGTGAACAAACCCATAACTCATCGTGCAAGGGGTGCAAAAAGTAAATCAATGTCCAGTCAAATACTTGTTTTTACATAAAAAGAAGTATTTTAAATCTAACTTTACACATGCAAAAGTAAACAACATTCAGAAGCAGTATCACAATCCCCTTTGAGGTCGGGGACTTTAGTAGCTGTCAGGCCACTCCCTGTACGTCCGCCTCAGGTGCAATGAGTTCTGTGTTATACCCCATTCACTGATGACCGCGTTCAGGGAATGTGAAGTGTTCGGCTGTTCTTAACAGATTCCCCCTTGGACTGTCCGTAAATTCAGTACTCGAGGCTACGGGGTTCCAGCACCAAGGGTGGTATGCAGTGCTTAATTTGTGCTTGTTGTTTCTGGTGCTGAGCACCGGCACCTATTTTTGAGGGCCGGGGCTTATTCTTCTGCCTCAAGCATTTACTGCGAGCAAAAGACACATATGGGAAAGACGGAGGAAGGGAAAAACAAAAAAGCGTCACAAAGGGAAAAAGCAGAAAGCTGCAGAAGTGAGCCGAAAGGGCAGGGAGTTGCTTTATATGGATTAAAGAGGCCCGAGATGGCTTCAGGATTACGCCGCCTCAGTATTCCGGGTTCCCACACGCATCGCATGTTTAAGAGGGGGGGTTTTGGGCACCGGCACGTTTTTATTTACAAATTACGCACTGGTGGTATGTCCCCAGAGGCCCCAAAAGCCAAGTTATTGGCTTACCCACTCTGCCAGTATGGAATCCTTCAGCACTGCAGTGCAGTCCTGCTCTGAATCGGCAGAGTCTAGCTGCATGCTGTCACACTTGGCCGCACCCGCCAGACACAGGCTCTCTCCATCAAGCCACACTACTGGCTGGTACTGATGCTCAGCACTGTTCCTGTTCCAGTGCGGTAAGTCACTTTTCCCTCCGCAGGGACAAGGAGTTGTCTCCTTGCTGGAACGGGGTTCCTGCGGTGTCCTATTGATTGTTGGGCATGCTTCAGTGCACTCCACAGATTGCAGACTGATCCTGCCTTGGTTACAGGAGCAGTTTCTCTGTCTCCGGTGACGACTCAGACCCTTGGCCACAGCCTCCAGTGGCCCCTTCTGCATACAGGGTCAATACCATGGCACTTACAAGTCCGGTCATGCTAACTTGATGTTGGCGTCCACAGCTGCCCCTCCTGGTATGCAGGGACACTGAAATAATCTGGCACATGGGTGACGGCCCGATTGGTGCAGGAGTGGGTTTCTCCCACCTCGCTCCTTGGCTCATTCCACTGCGGCGCCTCCTGGCATAAGGCATCACTGAATCAGTCCGGCTCAAGGGCTACGGCCCAATCAATACGGGAGCAGGTTCCTCACATCTCACTCCTTGACTCAGTCGTCAGAGGCCCCTCCTGGCATACAGAGTTGCCAAACCAATCCAGCACACAGGCTTAGGCCCGATCAATGCAGAAGCAGATTTCTCACACCTCGCACAGGAAGTGCTCACGTCAGGGCTCCCATCGGGACCTTGCTCCCTCTCCCTCACGAGATACCATCAGTGTTTGGAAGAAGGCAGACACTGGTGCTCTGGGCTGCAGATAGGTTGGTCTTGGTTTCCCTGAGTAATGTCCACTCACCCAGCGGGGAGACACGAACGCTTAGGTCCCTAGTCCTGGTCACAGGCAGAAGCCTTCCAGATCGTTACCTCCTTACACAGCCCATCTGGCTGCTCGGCAGATGACAACGTTTTGCAGTTTCAAACTCCCCTACTAATATTCCTTTTTTCCAGATGCAAAATGTAATTTAGTGTCTGGGTCTTTGAAGTTTTATGTTGGGGTTCTGCTTCTTTGAAGTGGACATCATTCTCCTTTCTTCCTCCTTCTGAAGGATGCCCATCACCGCAGGCAGAACTCCAAAGCTCATTAACCCCAACAAGATTTAACGGAGTGAACAGAGTCCACACCTGAATGTCAGCCACAGTGATATGTGCATCAAAGGGTTCACCCTGGGACATCAGACCTACTCTTTATGATGCCCTTCTGCAGCAATACACAGATCTGTGGGGGGGGGGGATTCCTCTACTCCTCATATTTTCAATATGCAGGCCTGGGCTTCCAAACATGGAACTCAAGTCCACCTTTTAATATACCATTGCAGTCACTTTTGCACTCAGCGTACATCTATGTCACACTATGTGCTCAGCACTGTTATTCTCATGTATTATACCACCACAAGAATACTCATATGCAGCACACTGTTCAGTACTGCAGTCTCTGTGTACTGTATCAGACTGAGTAATTGTAACACAACACACTGCCAGCACACACACATTTACCTTGTGTACACTGTGCCACACTTCACCATTTGTGTAGTGTATTTCTTGTGAGTGCACATGCACTCAGCACGTTTCCACCAGAGACGCACTGCCACATCAACCTGGTGTAGGCCAAGGGTGAGCTAAACATACAGCAGCAGAACATTTAAGAAGGATGAGTGAGCCTGTAGGCCTCACTCTAGTGACACAGGCTAAAATGGACCTTTTCACTACTACTGATCAATACATTGTTTGCTGACACCAACACCCTGGTGCTGCCTTACTCCTAGCGCAGGTGGTAGCTTTCCGCCACTATGAGGGCTTCACGTTGGGTGTTTCTCCCGGTCCGAAAAGATCACAATCAGTGAGACAGGCCTATGTCATGGCGCACATGCATGATCTGTGTACACCTATGACAAAGAATCAGAATGAGGAATCCAGACAACAATGTAGTTAGGCACTAAGGGCAAGGGTACATGTCTCTTAGCATGCAGAAGAATTTGCTGTCCCAACAGTCACTACTTCCTCAGCACATTGCTGGACCTGGGAAGAAATATGTGGAAGGATGCCCGAGTCCTGCTGGTATTGAAGGACTGGAAGTGCTCTACAGGGGTCAAGTGTTTGGCCTCCTCTTCCTGCTACAGGGACACAAATGACAGAAGGGTTTCCTGCTCTGAAGAAAGCCTGGCTGACCACTATGAGTAGACCCTGAAAGGAGACCTTGTGCTTGGAAGCTTGTTCTGTGTAGGAGGCTGGCTCTCTATATAGTGTACAAAAACAATGTGCACTGTGCAGAGTCCAGGCAGCCCCACCTTGGTTTGCAGAGGTAAAAACTAGATCACCGAATGCTCTAGTTTTTATGGTAGCTTGGTCGAGCAGGTAGGGCAATCTTGGAGAAGTGCAAAGCATTTGTTGTACTCACTGTATCAATAAATGAAGAAACGCACTCAAAGGTATTTACAATTCACAAAAATAATTCAGATGTTTATAAAATGTTTACGACCAAGATCATCAAAATCAGATAAGTACTTTTTAAGTTGTGATTTTTCAAAGTTTGGCAAAAAGAGTCTTTTTGTGCGTAATTATGCACCCTAGGAATCAAAGGGAGAAAACATTTAAAAAGCACATAAAATCAGGCAATGCTATTGCCAATGTCTCCTTTTGGTCTTAGGTTGAGGTCATCAGGAAGTCCTATGGGCCAGCCGGAGGAGTTCAGTCGGTTCCCGGGTTTGGCGGGAAGAGCTGCTGAAAAGTCCTTGGAGCTGCTGCAGGACCATTGCGGGGGCCACTTGGAAAAGCAATTCATAGTTGGACTTAGAGGTGAGTTCAGTGGGCCCTCTTGGAGTATAGAGGTCGCAAGGGGTGGGAAACCATTAGTGCACAGCTGGTTCTCTGGTGCACGGCCCAGGAAGGTTGTGTTCAGAGCAGATAGATGAGCCAGGAACTGTGCACAAAGGTGCCTTTTGAAGCAGGAGGTAGGTCATGTTGAGGTTCGCTTGCAGGTCAGCAGGGCCACTCTGGTTGGTGGTTCTGATGGTTTCTGAAGTCTTTCAAATGGGGCTTCCTCTTGGTCCTTTTGGAGTCCGAAGTTAACTTTTCTTCCTGGTGTCCGATTGTAAAGAAATGGCTCCCTGTTGCAGTTACCCCCCACTTTTTGCCTGATACTGATGCTGACTTGACTGAGAAGTGTGCTGGGACCCTGCTAACCAGGCCCCAGCACCAGTGTTCTTTCACCTAAAATGTACCATTGTTTCCACAATTGGCACAACTCTGGCACCTAGGTAAGTCCCTTGTAACTGGTACCCCTGGTACCAAGGGCCCTGATGCCAGGGAAGGCCTCTAAGGGCTGCAGCATGTCTTATGCCACCCTAGGGACCCCTCACTCAGCACAGACACACTGCTTGCCAGCTTGTGTGTGCTGATGGGAAGAAAATGACTAAGTCGACATGGCACTCCCCTCAGGGTGCCATGCCAACCTCCCACTGCCTGTGGCATAGGTAAGTCCCCCCTCTAGTAGGCCTTACAGCCCTAAGGCAGGGTGCACTATACCACAGGTGAGGGCATATGTGCATGAGCACTATGCCCCTACAGTGTCTAAGCAAAACCTTAGACATTGTAAGTGCAGGGTAGCCATAAGAGTATATGGGCTGGGAGTCTGTCAAAAACGAACTCCACAGCTCCATAATGGCTACCCTGAAAACTGGGAAGTTTAGTATCAAACTTCTCAGAATAATAAACCCACACTGATGCCAGTGTTGGATTTATAAAAAAATGCACACAGAGGGCATCTTAGAGATACCCCCTGTATTTTACCCAATTGTTCAGTGCAGGACTGATTGGTCTGTGCCAGCCTGCTGCTGAGAGACGAGTGTCTGACCTCATGCGGTGAGAGCCTTTGTGCTCTCTGAGGACAGAAACAAAGCCTGCCCTGGGTGGAGGTGCTTCACACCTCCCCCATGCAGGAACTGTAACACCTAGCAGTGAGCTTCAAAGGCTCAAGCTTCATGTTACAATGCCCCAGGGCACTCCAGCTAGTGGAGATGCCCGCCTCCTGGACCCAGCCCCCACTTTTGGCGGCAAGTCCAGGAGAGATAATGAGAAAAACAAGGAGGAGTCACTGGCCAGTCAGGACAGCCCCTAAGGTGTCCTGAGCTGAGGTGACTCTAACTTTTAGAAATCCTCCATCTTGCAGATGGAGGATTCCCCCAATAGGATTAGGGATGTGACCCCATCCCCTTGGGAGGACGCACAAAGAGGGTGTACCCACCCTCAGGGCTAGTAGCCATTGGCCACTAACCCCCCAGACCTAAACACGCCCTTAAATTTAGTATTTAAGGGCTCCCCCTGAACCTAAGAATTTAGATTCCTGCAACAACAAGAAGAAGGACTGCCTAGCTGAAAACCCCTGCAGAGGAAGCCCAGAAGACAACAACTGCCTTGGCTCCAGAAACTCACCGGCCTGTCTCCTGCCTTCCAAAGAACTCTGCTCCAGCGACGCCTTCCAAAGGGACCAGCGACCTCTGCATCCTCTGAGGACTGCCCTGCTTCGACGACGACAAGAAACTCCCGAGGACAGCGGACTTGCTCCAAAAAGACTGCAACTTTATCCAAAGGAGCAGCTTTAAAGAACCCTGCAATCTCCCCGCAAGAAGCGTGAGACTTGCAACACTGCACCCGGCGACCCCGACTCGGCTGGTGGAGAACCAACACCTCAGGGAGGACCCCCGGACTACTCTACGACTGTGAGTACCAAAACCTGTCCCCCCTGAGCCCCCACAGCGCCGCCTGCAGAGGGAATCCCGAGGCTTCCCCTGACCGCGACTCTCTGAAACCTAAGTCCCGACGCCTGGAAAAGACCCTGCACCCGCAGCCCCCAGGACCGGAAGGACCGGACTTTCACTGCAGAAGTGACCCCCAGGAGTCCCTCTCCCTTGCCCAAGTGGAGGTTTCCCCGAGGAAGCCCCCCCTTGCCTGCCTGCAGCGCTGAAGAGATCCCTTGATCTCTCATTGACTTCCATTGCGAACCCAACGCTTGTTCTAACACTGCACCCGGCCGCCCCCGCGCCGCTGAGGGTGAAATTTCTGTGTGGGCTTGTGTCCCCCCCGGTGCCCTACAAAACCCTCCTGGTCTGCCCTCCGAAGACGCGGGTACTTACCTGCTGGCAGACTGGAACCGGGGCACCCCCTTCTCTCCATTGGAGCCTATGCGTTTTGGGCACCACTTTGAACTCTGCACCTGACCGGCCCTGAGCTGCTGGTGTGGTAACTTTGGGGTTGCTCTGAACCCCCAACGGTGGGCTACCTTGGACCAAGAACTGAACCCTGTAAGTGTCTTACTTACCTGGTAAAACTAACAAAAACTTACCTCCCCCAGGAACTGTGAAAATTGCACTGTGTCCACTTTTAAAATAGCTATTTGTGAATAACTTGAAAAGTATACATGCAATTGAAATGATTCAAAGTTCCTAATGTACTTACCTGCAATACCTTTCAAACAAGATATTACATGTTAAATTTGAACCTGTGGTTCTTAAAATAAACTAAGAAAATATATTTTTCTATACAAAACCTATTGGCTGGATTTGTCTCTGAGTGTGTGTACCTCATTTATTGTCTATGTGTATGTACAACAAATGCTTAACACTACTCCTTGGATAAGCCTACTGCTCGACCACACTACCACAAAATAGAGCATTAGTATTATCTATTTTTACCACTATTTTACCTCTAAGGGGAACCCTTGGACTCTGTGCATGCTATTCCTTACTTTGAAATAGCACATACAGAGCCAACTTCCTACACCGATGTTGAGTGATCAATATCGGGGGCTATTGCATGGTTCAGCCACTGGAGGTTGCAGTGGCAGCAAACTTGGCACATTTGCAGGTTTTGTCTTCCTGGGCCATAGGATGAAATTTGGTTTGGCCGCACCATCTGGTTCCTTGGTTAACACCCGGTAAGTGAACCGGACTTCAGTGGTCCTTTGGTCTTTGTTGCAGGAAAGTGATGCCTTTACTCTGGAGGGAGATCTTCAGCAATTTGTTTTAGAAGAGTGGAGGTCCTCTGGGTATTTTGTGAGTCTATCTGATGTCTGAGCAACCCCTCAGTGGTGATTGTCGAGTCCTGGGTGCAGCAGGTAGGGTTTGGCACCTTTTTCTTTGTACAACAGGAATGAAGTTTGTGAGCCTTGGGTCTTCTTTGTTGCTGGTTTTCTTGTGCCCTTGGAATGTGATCTGCAGGTCTGGGGTGCCCACTAAATACTGCATTGGGTGTTTGAGGGGGTACCTAGTAGTGACCAATGGGTCATCTACACTAGGGTGGCTACATCCACTATGTGACCACTTTCTGTGAGCAGAAGTCACTGCTCTCACTTTGATAGGCTATTTTCCTACCACGCAATGTAAATTTCTGCTGTTGCTCCTGTCAAACGTCGGGGTTTGCAATGGGGGCAGCCATCTGCTGCTCGCAGCAGAGCTGGGGGTCGAGTTTCCAAGGGGAATAAGCCCTTTGAAGCCCATAGACTGGGCTGTGCACATTCCTGGGGGAGGAGGTGTAACACCTCTGCCCAGGAAGGGCTTTGTTCTCTGGACCCAGAGAGCCCAGGCTCTCACCCTAGGCTTCCAGAATCCTGTCTGGTGGTGGCAGGCTGGTTGTGACCGGCCAGCAACCATGCCAGGATAGTTAGCTTTTGCAGGGGGCACCTCTAAAGTGACCCCTGGGTAAATTTCGCAATGAATCCAATACTGGTACCAGTTTGGATTTAGCGGTCCAAGTTGTTTGATAACAAACAACCCAGGGTGCAGAGTGGCCATCATGTAGCTGTGAAACTCATACTGACCAGTGTCCAGCACATGCATGTAAAATAGCTGCTCCGTTCACTTACTCTACCCTAGGTTTGGCAGGGACACTGTAGGGACATATAGCTCATGCATATACCGTATAGTGCATCCTGCCTTAGGGCTGGAAGTCCTGCCAGGGAGGTGACTTATTGCATGCAGTGTATAGTGGACAGGGCACACGGGCTCTGTGCCATGTCAGTTTTGCACTTTAGGATTGCACCAGGACACTCAGCCTGCAATGGCAGTGCTGGGTGTACTTGGATGCATGGTCCCTGAAGGTGGCAAAATCTGTGCTGCTACCCTTTGGGACCTAACCTTAGAACCCCATGCCAAGAGCACCTAAGTACCATTTACTAGGGACCTATAGTGGCAGCTAAAGGTGTTGCCAATTGTGACAATATTTTTATCTATTGTAGGGGAAGAACATTGGCACTGGGGACCTGGTTAGCAGGTACCTAGTGTACTCCAGTCCAAGTTGTAATTAGAAACAAGGCAAAAAGGGGGCAGGGATACTTCAGCAAGGGGCCCGTTTCCTACATTATGTGAATCAGATGGCCACTCAGGGGCCCAGAATAATTTCCCCACCATTAAGAAACTTTTGCTGCTATGAGGCTGTCTCCTCTATGACTGGAGTTCCCATTAAAATTGAAAGTATGGAAATGGACCAATGTTGAAGATTACTGACTTTTACTTTGATGTCTCAAATCTCTATGAGGCATAATAGCTTGCTGATCTTGTTTGCTTGTTTTTATTTTTAGTGATAGAAGAGCCTTTCAATCTCTATTGTTCCTAAGAGAACATATTTGTTAATTTTGCTTCAAAACTTAAAAAATAAATTTCTTTGGTTCTCTTTTACTGATTTTAATCATTTTGGTGTAATTTTATTGATTACATATTTCTCTAGTTTCTAAATAGTTGTTTTAATGGCTTTAAATGTGTTGCTACTGCATGAACGTAACACACGTTTATCTGGGGAATTGCCTGCTGCATATGCCATGGCTATCAGGGGTTGAGCAGAGTTCATTAGGATCATAAAGGTTCCCCTTCCAAAATTAATAACCCACTTTCTAAGAGGACTCATAGTCCCTCTTGGCTGACCCTACGTCCAAGAGACAGTAAAGGAAAAACATAAAAATGCAGTGTTGTGGGGAGCTCTAAGTGATTAAACTGGCCGTGTGTGAAACACTTGTTTTGAAGGTTATTAGTTACCTTCAGCATTTCATACACAGATGCATTAGACAGCAAAGCTGAAGCTGTCTCTGTGCAACACAATGAGAAGGGCAGAGCGCATTCAATTTCCTTCATCAGTCATCGATTCTTGCCAAAACCACATCCCTGAGTTATTATTGATGAATGCTTTGTGTTAGACATGACAGCTTTAGGGTGGTCTTCCTCCCAACTTTTTCCCTGCCTCCTTGCATTTTCTGACCTCCTTTTTACTGGCTTTAGGACTCTGCACACTTTACCACTACTAATCAGTGCTAAAATGCTTGTGCTCTCTTCCCTAAAACCTGGTAATAGTGGCTTATACCCAATTGGCATATTTAATTTACTTATGATTCCCTAGTAAAGGACACTTCTGGACCTGTTGACACTCTCCCAAGCAGAAGGACTGCTGTGCTGTTGAAAGGACTCACTCTTTTGGACTTTGGCTCTCCTGTGCTGACCTGTTGCCTTCCTTGCCTGGTAGTGAGAAGAACTGGACCTGAATCTCTCCAGCCCAGAACCAAATTGATTCCAAGGGCTTGATGGCTTGCCTTCTGTACTGAAGTCTCAGGGACAAGACTTCTCTTCAATCTACAAACAGCACCTGGACTTTTCTTGCTGCAAGTCCTGGTCTGCAAAGTGGTGCCATCCCAGCCCAGGGCCCTTGAAAGTGAGGATAAAGTGTTGCATCTGCCAGGACCTGCACATTGATGCAATTGCACCAATCGGAACCGAGCTTTCACCTGCTGCAAGATCGGAATCGACACATCACTGCCATTGCAGTGACCGGACTGGGGTACCGCACTCAGAACTGCCACATCACTTCCAGAACCACCCCTTTGGACGCATCAACCCCCTCCAGTGTGAATTAACCCAGCACATTGTTTTTGGATTTGTCACACTTGGAACCGGCGCACCACATTCGGTACAGGTGCATCGCCACAGCTGCAAGGACATATCTGGTGCAATACCCAACTGCGTGGGAATCATTAATGCATTTTATGCTGCAACAAGAATTAAGGTAATGTTGCTCAGCGGGCTGTTCGTGGGTCCTGTATCCAGCCTGCATTCCACTGCAGGAAGCCTGAACTCTTGACTATATCCCGGTCCAGTGCAACCAGCTACCCCAATATGCGCTTATTGCTTCTAAGCACTAGTTTCACATTTATTCTTTAAAAAATTCTTATCTCAACTTCCACTTATTGGATATTTGTTGTTTTGGTCTTGTTTTATTTATTAAATTAAGCTATATTTTTCTAACCCGGTGCGGAATATTATGGGGGTCATTCCGACTCCCGCCGGCGGCGGTAACTGCACGCCCGGCGGGAGCCGCCGAATGACCGCACCGCGGTCAAATGACCGCGGCGGTCATTCTGAGTTTCCCGCTGGGCTGGCGGGCGACTGCCAGAAGGCCGCCCGCCCGCCCAGCGGGAAACCCCCTTCCACGAGGATGCCGGCTCCGAATGGAGCCGGCGGAGTGGAAGGGGTGCGACGGGTGCAGTTGCACCCGTCGCGATTTTCAGTGTCTGCCACGCAGACACTGAAAATCTATGTGGGGCCCTGTTAGAGGGCCCCTGCAGTGCCCATGCCAATGGCATGGGCACTGCAATGGCATGGGCACTGCAGGGGCCCCCAGGGGCCCCACGACACCCGTTCCCGCCAGCCAGGTTCTGGCGGTGAAAACCGCCAGAACGAGGCTGGCGGGAAGGGGGTCGGAATCCCCATGGCGGCGCTGCTTGCAGCGCCGCCATGGAGGATTCCCTGGGGCAGCGGGAAACCGGCGGAACACCGCCGGTTTCCCGTTTCTGACCGCGGCTGTACCGCCGCGGTCAGAATGCCCATGGAAGCACCGCCAGCCTGTTGGCGGTGCTTCCGCGGTCGTTGGACGCCAGGGTCAGAATGACCCCCTATGTGTGATATTTTCATTGTTTTACTGTTTGAAGTGGTGCACAAACACCTTACACATTGCCTCTTAAGTTAAGCCTGACTTCTCTGTGCTAAGCTACTTGAGAGTTGAGCACAGGTTAACTTTTAGTGTATATTTGACTTACCTTGACTAGGATTGTGGTTCCTGCTTGGACCGGGTGCATACTTCTGCCAACTGGAAACCCAATTTTTAACACTTTGCCTTTATCTGGGCATTTATGAGGTTTAGACTTTCTTTATTTAAGACCCACTTCATTGCCCAGAAAGGCTAGAAACTTCTCATGCAGTTTGGCGTCTCTGAACATTAAAAATCTAATGCCTCTATTGTGGCCCATTTCTCTGCAAAGATTGGGCTTTTCTAGAGCATGATACAGGGACATCACATGAGAATTCTGACAAATATTCAAAAACTTTTTCTCAATCAGCTAGAAGGGAGATTCCAGACATGGAGTCATTCTTGGACTGTTGAATCTGGAAAGGCATCTTGTAACGGATGAATAGAGGCACATGGTGTTGGCTGTGTTAAGATCCAGCCCATATTGAAATTTCTAGTAAACGTCTGATTTTCTCTTAGTGGCTTCCACATTGATAATTCACTGGAGATGCTTCATATTTCCTTATTTGCTCTCCATCCAAATTCTAGGCACTCTTCTAATGGTCGTACAATGAAAGTGAACTCCTTGTAATAATGAAAATTGGCTAATGACTCCTCAGCAGTCTGCGGACAACCTGTTTATTGGTGGGAGTATTTGGTTATTTAGGAGCACAGGCATTTTTATGGGCGAGCCCAAAGCGCTCAGTCCATTCAGTAATCTCTCTTTGGGATTCAAACTACGCCCATGTCACGTCAGTCACTTACATTGGTTCGTGGGCTTTCCTTTTAAAATCCGCTTGCTTTCATTTGTGAAAGGCATGCATACGTCATGCCTTTTCTGGTGTTTAGCCCACCTACACAGCACCGGTAAACTACTGGAAACATACGAGGCTCGATGTTTTGAGCCTGGGGTCTGGACTATATCTGTTTATTTTCCACGCAGCACCATCGCGCTACGTTTTCTTTTTCTTTACACCGCTAATAGCTCTAACTCGAGCAAATGCGAGGCCCGTTGCATCGAAAATGCTTGTTATCTTGTAATCCTGGGAGAGTTTCTTACTGACATTTCGGGGAAATTCTGGTCAGTCTTCCAACTGGGATCCTAATTGTATTCCATGTGTGCCAGTTACATGTAGAGTGTATTTGTGCCTGTGCAGGTGTACACATGTGTACAAACACATGCATGCTTGTAGAGTCTCTATGTTACATAGATGATGTCCTTCTTGTGGACAGAGTGGATGGAGAACAAGATGGACATTACCTCTATGAGAGAGATACCCTGCTGGCTTCCATAATTTTTTAAGAAGTCCTTGAGCATTGTACCTAGGGGACCCTGTAGCTTTTTGGATGCTGTGTGAAATAAACATGTCTCAGGTTCAGTAGCAACACCGGAGTTACTCCCAAATACTTAAAAATGTGCACAGCAGACTTGTGTTCTGTTCAACAGAAGTACCTAAGTGAATTGGTTGTCAGGGTTAGGATGTGCATTTTGCTTCCTACCAAACCTCTTTTGTTCTCAATCTCTCTTCTGGTGTAGAGTGTCTTGAAAGAAGCTTATAAAAATGCTCTCTGCTCTATATGGCCTGGGAATTTGAGTTTGAAAGTGGCACACTTTTTAATTTGGTACATATTACTATATATAGGTACTAGCCCCACTCTAACAGTTGTTTATATTAATATAATACATGCAATCCCTGTATAAATGGGAGTCACTAATCAGTGACCTGTGACGCACTAAGTCATCAATTATAAAGAAAACAAACTTCAAAACTTTACTATTATAAGCGTATTTTATGCAGGTTCTGACGTCACAATGCTTACTGCCAGAGACAGCAGCTGAGGTAAAAGGCAGATAAGATTACAGAGTATAATTAAACCAGGAGCTTAATTAAACTTGGGAGATTTGGCAGAGTTTTGGCCACTAGTTCCGGCCAAATTCTGTCAAACACCATGCAGCAGAGTTTTTATTCTCTCGTGTGACTTGCCAATGGTAAGTTGGCAAGTGCAAGTGAGATTTGGCATCCTGCAGCATGATTTTCAGTCACTGGGAGGATACTCAGTAAGATTTCTCCAGTGCGATTGGTCGCAGGCAGCTGCTACTGTTCACAGTCAGGAAGCTATCACTTGAGTAGAAAATCTACTCAAGCAGCAGCAAAATCAACTTGAGAAGCAATGCCCTCTTGTATGCTGCTTAGTGTCATTTGTGCTGTTTTTTCAATGTGGAAGAAGCTCCTGGAGCTAAAAATCAGTGTGAGCAGCACAGCATGACTAATTCTGCCAATTTGAGAAACTCTTTGAACACTCCCTGAGTTTTCATGTAACTCCAGGGAATCTGACCGCCCACCCCTAATTATGGAACTCCGAGGGGACTTGCAATATCCTTATAATGTATGTCAGGTGGTACCTTTGCCCTTATCTCATGTTCAACACAGAGCTATGCAGCAACAACTGTGCAGAGATGAGAGCCTAGCATAGATATCAGCAATACACAGGGACACTGAAAAAGAAACTCAAGTTTATCCTGATCAAAAGAGGCCCGCACCCACACTATACAGTTAAAACTGCTATGAGGAAAACTATAATCAGAGGAAACATTTGTGTAACCTCAAAGCATTTGATCTTATGGAATATGTGGTGTAGCTATTGGAATATTTGGCCATAACAAACAGTGCTGTGTTAAACTAGTGAGGCCCTGAGGAAGCAATGTGAACGATAAATAAGTCACAAAACATGTATTGGTGTAAATAGAGAGTCTCATTGTATCCAAAGAAATATCTGCTAGATTCTTTAACCAAATAAAGTGTTGAGAACTTTATGGAACACATCTGATTAATTGGAATTATTGTTATTTGGAATAATGTAAGTTTTTCATTGATGAATCAAGTGAATATGAATTATATGACCTCAAACTCTTTTTGTCTTTTTATAGATGTCAGGTTGTTAGTATGACTGATTTGAGAAATAGGCAGCTGAAGAGATATGAGAACCTGCAACTCAGCTGATCTGTGTATTCCAATAGACCGATCCTTCGCACACTAACTTACCTATGTTTGGTAGAAATGCTGTGATTGTGATCAAGAGTTTGCTGAGAATGAAATCATCATCATCTCACAGTGCTGAGTATCTCTGCTTTGACTTCTTGAAGTGAGTAATAAAAATCCTTTGTTCAATGAATTAAATTTGTTACAAAATAAAACTCGCACAGACAACGAATGACACTGCATGTGAGCACAGTTAGCTGTGCATGATTGAGCCCCATTTAAATTCATAAATGTCTAATAATATAGCCATATCGCATTTAGACTGTCAAAGTGCTAAAAGTAGTTTACAAATAAGAGCCATTGATTGCTAGCAGCATGTTTATGTTGTGCATCTGAGTCATTTTGAGTGCACCTGGTCTGCTACCTGAAGAACCAAATGACCAGCACACGGGAGGGAAGACCTAGCAGCAGGCAGGCTAAAGTGCACAAGATCTTTCACTCACACTCCGAGCATTCGTTAGTGAGTGGGGACCATTCATATCCTGATCTTTGTGTCCACTTTTTTTTATTGCAAGGCCTATGGGTTTTCTGTAATGAATGTGGCAACAACCTAACTGTGGAGATGTCACTTTCCATTATTGGTTGGGACACCTTTTTCCTAGAACCTGGAATGTGATGATGTGATGGCTGAGGTCAAGAATAGAATGAGGAGGCTGAGATAGAGACTGGAGAGAAGGAAGGTTGGATTAGGAGCTGTGCTGAAGGTGTTGTGATTTCCTGAACTTTAATAAAGAAAAACTTATGGAAAAGGAATGGACTTCTAAAGGAGTAATCTTTACATTGGCGACGAGGAGCCTGTGCAGGAGACGGGCTAAGGACATCTTCACTCCTGGATTTATCAAACATTTACAGTTTCTCTAAATGTGGAAACTTGGAAACTGGAAACTTGAAGTCTTCATAATCAAAACGACTGGAAGGTAACAGCAAGAGTTAAAAGAATCTTATATTTAATTAACAGTTGAAGACATAAACCGATAGCTTAACACTAATTGTGGGAGTTTAATCCCTATATCGAGATCGTAACTCCTCATTTGAAATCTCGTACAATTGTACATAATTTTCATTAAGACTGTGTTTTAACCTTTCAAAAACCTTTCAAAAACTGTATTTTGAGGTGTGTATAAAAAGCGCATTTCGTGCGCGTGAAACTTTAATTGATTTTAAAACCGCCAACCAGCACCGGCGCATCGCGTGCGTCTCACACGTGCTCTATGTATAGCCAAACTAACCGAGTTGTGGCCGAACTAACCAAATTGAACCACACGCGCTGCCTTTTCACTGTGCGCTCGCTCGCGCTGACATCAAAACATTGTGTAAAGAACAGAATAAACATCAGAGCGCTATGCTACATGCGCATTTTCGCCGCTTGCTCGCGTTGACATCAAAACATTAAGCGAAATAAACTTCAGAGCGCAATAAAATAATAAAAGAAATAATTGGAAAATAACTTACCCGACGCTCTGGACAGTCCTCTTACAGTCAAGTGGAAACATCGTCTGGATTTCCTAGAGGGACAGAGAGGAAATAGAAGAAACTGAAAAAAGACCATTTTATTGATAAAAGAAAGACTAGAAATATATTTAAAGCTCCAGTGGCAAACATAATTAAATTAATTTCCCCTAACCAAAAGTGAGATTTATAATAAGAAAGAAGACTTATAACAAAATAAATATGTACATATAGAGAAAAAAAAAGAAAGAAAGAAAAGAAAGAAAGGAAAAAAAAAGACAATATATGTATAAAACAGAGAAATGGGGGATCAAAGTATATCTGCACCCCCACTGTTCCTGGCAACTCCTCGGGATGCGCCTCTCCCCTGGAAACAATGGAAGAACATTTTCAATACTTATATGTTGGCGATAGGTAGTGACCGGTATGCCCCTCCTAGACGACAAGCTATCCTGTTGCATCACCTTGGCATTGAAGGCAGAAGAATATATGAAAACCTACCGGAGGTATCTCTGGGAATGGGAGACGGCCAACCTACTAATGTTTTCGACATGTCTGTACAAATGCTAGATGTACAATTTATGCCAAAAACTAATCTTGTGCTACAACGCCACAATTTTTTTTCAAGAGTGCAACAGAGAGATGCATTATCTTGTGAGTTCGATCAGTTATTAGATTCCCTGATAAGGGACCAACTTGTGAGGTGTGCACACAATAAGAGGATACGAGAAAAATTATTAATGAAAGATCCGAATCTGGAGGAATCTATACAGATTGCTAAAAGGATGGAGCATGCAGCTGTATGGTTACTAGAAATGGAAGAAATCCCCAAGGAAACGAAACAAGGAATTATAGCTGAAATCAAAAAGAAAGAAGAGCCACGAGCTAAAGTGGAGTGGAATAAATTTACTAGGAATTCTGAGGGAATGAAAGTAAATATTGAAGAGAAATGTAGAACACAAGAATGGAGAGAAATAAAATGCTACCGTTGTGACGCTCCAGTGCACATAGCCTCCAGTAGAGCATGCGCTGCTAGGAATGCTATTTGCTGTAATTGTGGTAAAAGAGGACATTTTGCCAAAGTTTGTAGATTCAAGTCCAATGCAGGAAACAAGTCCGTCCAAGAAATTCAAAATGTCTGTGAAACTATGGAGGTCATAATTTTGACTGTGCACCAGGAACTGATTTCTCATGACTGTGAAGGAGCATCAGTTCAAGAGGTGAAAGAAGAGAGGACTGATGTACTAGAAAAAACACATGCCCAAGTAATGTTGGACAATGTACTAGTCAAACTTCTAGTGGATTTGGGAAGCTTGTTTACTCTCATATCAAGAGAAGTGTATGATTCCGAATGGACGAACCCAGCGGTCAAAAGCTTGGCAGTTCCAGAATTGAGACTGTTGGAATGCGCTGGATGTCAATCTCTTTCAAAGGAAGGATCATTCGAGGAAAGGTGTACATCACGGACTACGGAACAAATCTGCTGGGTTGGCGTCATCAAAAAGATCTAGGCATCATTTTAAACCCCAACGCAAAAGAACCAGTGTTGCTTACCAACGAAATGGACATTGGAGTAGTGACTGAGTCATTGCAACACAGTTTGGTTACGAAGTATCCTGAGGTCTTTTCTTCAAAATTAGGCCTCCTAAAAAGGTTTTCTCAGAAAATTATATTGAAGAAGAACACTACACCTGTGGTTCATAAAGTAAGAAATGTCCCAAATTTAATGAGAGAACCTTTGAAGCAAGAGTTGGGAAAACTATTGAAGGAGGACATCATCGAACCGATCGAATCTTCGGAGTGGTTAACTCCGGTGGTAGTTGCATCAAAGGAGGGTGGGAAGATTCGATTGTGCATTGATCTTAGGGATCTCAATAGGTGCATATGGGTCGACCGACAACCACTACCTAACATTGCAGAGATCTTGTCAATAAGAGCGAAAGGGAATATGTTCAGTGTCCTAAATATGTCCTCTGCGTACCACCAGATAAACTTGCACGCAGATTCACGACATTTGACATCCTTTGTAACTCCGTTGGTGGCTTTCCGCTATAAGAGGATGCCTTTTGGGCTTGCCTCCGCTTCTGCGGTATTTCAAAGGATAATGGAGCGAATCTTTGGGGACATGAGTGAGATATTATGTTTCCAGGATGACATATTGATAGTGGGAGAGGATGAATCCAAACATGACCTTCTATTTCAGGAAGTAATGTACAGATTAAAGGGAAATGGGCTAACAATTAAGAAGGAGAAATGTCAAATTCGTAAGCAGGAGGTGACATATTTAGGACACACAATAAGCAAGGATGGTATTAGGCCCAAAAAGAGCATAGTGTCTGCGATTGAACATGCGCCTGAGCCCAGTTCAAAGGATGAGCTAAGGTCATTTCTACGACTCGCAGATTATTGCTCAAAGTTTGTGAGGAATTTTACCGAAATAGTTGAACCGCTGAGGAAACTCATGAAAAAATGTGTAACGTACAAGTGGGATGCACTCTTTCCAGGAATTGAAAGACTGTATCTTGAAAGTTCCTACCCGGGGAATATTCGATGCGAATGCTAAGACCTTTTTCACCACAGATGCTAGTAATGTAGGTGTAGGAGCTGTACTGACACAGGCTAGAGAAGGTGAGGAACGCATAATCGTTTTTGCGTTTTGGAGACTACAAGATGCTGAGGCCTCGTATTCTGTAATCAAAAGAGAGGCCCTAGCTTGTTGTTGGGGAATCAACCATTTTACATTCTACTTGTGGGGTTTACCCTTTAAACTGAGGACAGACCACAAACCATTGCCATATATTTTTAAGGGAGGACGTGGACTTGAGGGTAGCATTACACCGCAAATTTCTAAATGGTTACTGTCAGTGTTGAGTTACAACTTTGTTGTGGAGTTTGTAAAAGGGAGTAAGAATGTTGTTGCAGACTATCTTTCTAGAGTGCCCATGAGTGATGAGGAGTTTGTGGAGGATGGAGTAAAAGATGTTATAGGAACTGTTCTAGGTGAGTTGGCTATAACGGCCCAGGAATGGGAAGATGCGGAAACTACTGATCCTGTCCTGCAGATTGTGAAGGAAAGGGTAGTTAATGGTTGGAGGAATAACGATGAGCAAGACTGTTATCTGGTTGGGTATTTCAGAATCAAAGGTGAATTAAGCATATTTGATGGGAGGTTATTGACCAGAGATCAGCTTGTTCCTCAAGTTAAAATACGAGAACACATTATCGAGATCACGCATCAGGGACATCTGGGTAGGGGAATGATGAAAAGAAAGGTAAGGCAATCATTTTGGTGGCCTGAGATGGATAAACAAGTAGAAGAAGTGGTGAAAAATTGCTTTGCATGTGCCAACAGTGATATGACCAGGGTATTAAGACAGGCTCCTCTGGCACCTGTAAAATTTCCAAGTAGACCCTGGGAGACGTTGGCAGTGGATTTCATTGAACCAGTAATCAGGTTGGGTGTGAGGTGTAGATACATACTTGTGCTAATAGATTATCACTCCAAGTGGTTTGTAACTAAGATGGTTGATCATGTGAGAACCTCAGTGGTTATTGAATTTTTTGAAGAAGTGTTCATGGAGGAGGGAATTCCTAAATCCATAGTGTCTGATAATGGTGCACAATTTGTATCATCAGAGATGACCGAGTACTTACGGAAAGTTGGAATTGTGCATGAAAGAGCAGCTCCTTTCCATCCACAAGCCAATGGTTTGGTGGAGAGGATAAATCGATTGATAATGGAAAACATCCAATTATATCTGGCCAACCAGCTTCCTTGGAACAGAGAATTAAATAAGATGATATGGACGTATCACACAACCCCTCATTCGACAACAGGAGTGTCACCTTTTGTCTCATTGAAGGGTAGGAAGCCGGGAGTATTGGAATGTCCGTTGTGGTTAAAGGCCAATAGGAAGGTGATAGTTGACAGGGAGTCGATAAAGGTTGGGAAGATGCAGGAGAAAAGTGCTTCTCACTATAACAGAAGGATGAGTGTGAACCGTTGTCATATACAGAAGGGAGACTGGGTGGCTGTGAGGAAGAAATGAATTATTGTGAAAGGAGAAAGCAAGTACTCTCTTCCCCAACTTGTACGGGATGTTAATAAAAATGTTGGGATCCTAGAAAATGGTTCCACATGGAGCATAGGATGTGTATGCAAAATTAATCATTAATATACATATTAACATCCTTTGTTATTGCATATAGTTGTTTAATCCTATAAGTCAATGTTCATTTATTTTCCTGTTATATTGAAAAGGGGGAGGTGTGTGGAGATGATACTTTCCATTATTGCTTGGGACATCTTTTTCCTAGAACCTGGAATGTGATGATGTGATGGCTGAGGTCAAGAATAGAATGAGGAGGCTGAGATAGAGACTGGAGAGAAGGAAGGTTGGATTAGGAGCTGTGCTGAAGGTGTTGTGATTTCCTGAACTTTAATAGAGAAAAACTTATGGAAAAGGAATGGACTTCTAAAGGAGTAATCTTTACACTAACCTTGAAGCAGGATACCAATATTCTGAATATCTCAGGTGGTTTTCACCTCATTCATTATATTTCCCTTTAGTTGTTGTGGGCTCTCAGAAAGTTCACCATCCTGTCAGTTTGTTTGCAGCTTTGACTACTATCAATCGTGCATTCCTCATGAAGAAACTCTGGAGGTCCCTTATGCCCAGAGGATTTATTGGCTTTTTTTGCTTTTTCTGTGACAACTGTGTTTATGGGACAAGTTGTTAGCCTTGTGCCCAAACCCCAATCTGGAGGATCAATAGATTGTGCTTGATCTGGTCTTTACCCTTTGACCTGTCTGGCTTGGGCGACCCTGCCAGGAGGCTGAGCTCCCACCAGCATAACTCTCCAGGTCATTGAGATAAGCAAGCCCCAGCAAGACTCTGGTGTATACTGAGAGCTTATGGCATACCACACCAGACAGTTCTTGTCATCAAGCACTTCAATTATAATTTTACCTGCAAGATGGGAGATAGTGAATATAGCTTCAAAGTCAAGACCGGTGTGAGACAGGAATGCATGATGTCAGCATTGCTCTTCACCCATTGATAGAGTGCAATACACAAGAGAAGACCAAGCCAGAGACATAGATGGACCGTATTCTCTACACTGGAGGACCACCCAGATGACCCAGCTATGCTGTCTTTCACACACATCAGCATATGCAAGGAAAGCTGTATTGCTTCAACATCTATGTACAGCAAGTGGGCCTGAAGATCAACACAAAGAATACAGAAGTCATGTTACTCAACATCCGAAACCCTTCACCAGTCGGGGTGTATGGAGAAGGCCTAGACAAGACTTTTGAGTTCACCAATCTTGGCAGTACTATCAAACATGATGTAGAGGGTTGTATGATGGAACCACACATGCCTTAACGAGGTCAGAACCACGACTGCGTTGTTTCCAAGCATGCCTTTAGCAAGCATGCCTTTGCAATTAATTTTTGTTGGAAAAGCATGCCTAGTAAAGACATGTGTGGATATGTCATGGAAAACAGCATGTGTGGTCCTATCATATCACCCCCTACCTGCCCTGAGACCCAAAATTACCCCCACCCCTAATACCCAAACTACCCCAACCCCCAAGCTCTGCCCCTATAAACTAAAGTACCCAAACCCCCCACCCGCCCTGAACCTTAAAAAAAACTACTCGACCTCCCC
The DNA here is from genome assembly GCF_031143425.1 of Pleurodeles waltl. Taxonomy (NCBI): domain Eukaryota; kingdom Metazoa; phylum Chordata; class Amphibia; order Caudata; family Salamandridae; genus Pleurodeles; species Pleurodeles waltl. The sequence goes on from NC_090451.1 coordinate 369,394,259, forward strand.
ACCCTTTCCCCATAAAAGTAAACTATCCCGCCACCTCCACCAACCCTGAGCCCTAAAAAAAACTACCTGACCCCCCCACCCCAGCCCCTAAAAACTAAAGCTAAAGTACCCTGACACCCACCCCAACCCCACTTACCTCACCCCGTCCTCTCCCGATCCTTCCTCCTCTTCTCTCCTCCCTTAAACCTTCCTCCACTACTTTATAAATAAACTACCCCACCCCCACCCTAAACAAAAAAATACCCCCATTCCCACTCCTAAAAAAAGAAAATAGACTGACCCCCCCACCCTAAGCCCTTAAAAAAATAGCAAAACCCCCCACCCCTGCCCCTCAAAAACCACCCCAATCCCTTAATCCACCCCGACTCCTGCCCCAGCCCCACTTACCTCACTGCATCCTCTCCCGAATAAAGCATGGCTTTTTCTGTGTCTTGACCACGCATATGCGTAGTTCAGCACATGCGTATTCAAGGCGCACAGAAAAAGCCATGCGTTGTTTAGGAAAGCGTGGTTTCACTTGCGCAGTAAACATCTGCGTTGTTTACAACCATGGTTGAGGATGTATCCTGATGTAGAGACAGGCAGTGACATCAAGAGCAGACTGAACAAGACCAGGAATGCCTTCAAGATGCTGAACAATGTGTGGAGGTCATCTCAGTGCCAGCACCAAGACCAAGCTGAGGTTTTACCAGAGCTGCATAATGTCCACGCACGTGCATGGATCGGAATGCTGGCTGATGACAAAAAGTGACACCATCAGTCAGCCTTCCTTCCACAGCAGTAACCTGTGAAGAATCTATCAAATTTTCTGTCCATGAATCATCTCCACCCAGGAACTGATGACCAGATGCAAGCACAACATCATTATGAGAAAAAGATAGAGATGGATAGGGCACACCATCAGAAGAGAGAGAGACTCCATCACAGGAACAGCTCTCCACTGGACCCCAGAAGGGAAACAGAAGAGAGGCAAGCCAAGGAACACCACCTGGAGGCATAGTGTAGAAACACAAATGAAGACCCTGAACAACAGTTTCAGCACCATACATAAACATGCCCATTACCGACAGTGGAGGTCCTTCGTACCTGCCCTACATGTCAGTCAGCTTAATGGACAGTAAGTAAGTAGTAATAACATCTTTTAGTGCACGTCTGCTAGTGGGGCACCCTTGAAAAACAACCTGTATCACACTCCAAAAATCATTATTATAGACTTAGTACTGGGTCCCGTTCCGATCGGGTCCAATTTCCACTTAAAATGACATATTATTGTGGTTTTGATGTCGAGATGTTCAATAACTTCACAACAGGATCCCACAGACCGTTTGATGTAATACCTGGGTGGTAGTGGAACTTGATGAATGTCAGAAAGCAAAGATACTTTATGCAACTTGTAAGGATTTGGGTGTATTATATGTATAGCTGTGGGCCTTACCGTGGAATACAATCGCAAAAACTGTCTTGGGTTCAGTTATGCTCATTTGAACTATCTTAAGCTCAACACTGAGTAGCTATGGCTTTTGAGCAGCAATCTTGCACAAAATAACTTAATGTAAAGCCTTTACCAGTACCAAACAATGAAAAAAGAAAGTCCCACAACACGAAAGAACAGGACACCAGTTTATAAAAATAGTTTATATTTTTATGAATTTTTTAGAGACCTTGATGAACAAAATCCACTTGAGTGTTCTGGAAATACAGATTTTTAGAGATATTATCAATTTTTTATCCAACTGCAAACAAGCATTGGTCAACAAAAAGCTTAGAAATTTTAAAAAGTTTGTAAAAGTTAGTTTGGCTACTCCAACCCGATTTGGGTAGCCAAATCTGACAGGATGCTAGTGTAACACCCTTGAAAACCAACTTGAATCACACTCCAAAAATCATTTTATAGTCAAAGTATTGGCGCCCATTCTGATCGGGTCCTATTTCCACTTTAGATGACGTATTATTGTGGTTTTGATGTTGAGATGTTCAATAACTTCACATCAGGATCCCACAGACTGTTTGATGTAATATATAGGTGTAATGAAGCTATATGAATGTCAGAAAGCAAAGATAACATATTCACCTTGTGAGGATTGGGTGTATTATATGGTATGGCTGTGGGGCCTTACTTTTGAATACACTTGGAACTTAGTGTAAAGCATTTACCAGTACCAAACAATTAAATAAGAAAATCACACAACACGAAAGGACCAGGACACCAATTTATAAAAATAGTTGATAGTTTTATGAATGTTTTAGCAAAATCCACTGGAGGGTTCTAGTAATACAGATTTTGAAGATATTATCACTTTTTAATCCAACTGCAAACAAGCACTGGTTAACAAAAAGTTTGGAACTTTTCAAAAGTTTGTAAAAGTTAGTTTGACTACTCTGTCCCAGTTTGGGTGACCAAATCCCACAGGGTGGAGGTCTGGAGTGATCAATGGGATAGACCTGGGCAGTTATCTGACAACTAGAGTGTTTTACAGTCCATTTCCAGACTTTAAGGCGCAACCTCCATATAATATGATAGAGTGGTTCTAAAGCTGGGAATGCAGAATTATAAGATGCTCAAGGATGCTCTGATTGCTGTGCAGTCAATGGTGGTGCCTTTGTGGTGATTCCTCAGTCCGTGGATGAGGTGGGGTGACTTTTGTCACAGAGATCGGGATCCTACGAAGTCCTATTTGAGCCAGTAGAAGACAGCTGCTGCTGGGCTACTTGTCTCCAGGCACAGCTCTTGGAGCAAAAACCTTTGGTGGAGGCTGGTGCCATTCTTGGGTGACTCATTTGGACTCTGTCAGCACTCCCAGGTCTGGCTGACTAAGGTGCAATGTTTGAACAGTGGCTTGTAGCTGCAGATCTTCAACTTGCTGGTTTGTGCTTCTTCAGCTCCTCTGTCCCTGGAGCTGGTTCCAGAGGCTCGACCAACTGATTCTTGGAGTCAGTGCTTTGGTCTGGGGCTGGAGCATAGCTTTTCCCCAAGCCAGGAGCCACAGGCATAATTTCAGCTTCTCTGACCCAAAGGGCAACAGGTGCAGTCCAGCAGACAGTGCAGCCTCTCTTTGTGCGGGTCCAAGGCAGCAGGGCAGTCTTTCGTCAGTCCTTATTCCATATCTGGTATGATCTGAGGTTCAGGGTGCCAGAGGTGTCATATTTGTCCAAGATAAGTTCCCTGAGGGCACCACGCAGTCACTAGCCAATGGGCTGCCATTTTCCCTCCCTCTATATGATCAATTTCCGGCAAGGCATGGCCAATAACAATCCCAGGCTGCACTGTTCTAGCCACCTTCAAGATGTGTGAAACTGCCCTCGACTGTGATGAGCTGCAACACACCCCAAATGGTTTGGGCACTGGTCTTCCCTCTCTGGCTCTGTCTTCAGCCTGTCTACTTGTACAAAGGGCAGTCTTTCCACCATTTGCCAAATCGGCTTCCCCAATGAAGCTTTCCTTTTGTGCTAACACCCAGAGTAGCTTCCTGATAAGGGGAGGTAACACTTTGCCCTTCTGAGGGCTGCTGTTGTTCCTAAGCCTAGGAGTCATCCACATTATTCCCCTGGCGGGCAGAAAGCGATCTATTGACCACTGCCCGTGTGAGGCCACTAGAATAGCTGGGTCACAGAGTGGCAACCTTCTAAAAGTTGCATTACTTTTATAGTGACATTAAATGCGACCTGGGCATCAGGTCAGGTTTAATGCCACAACAAATTTGATACCTTGCAGTACCCATTTAGGTAGTCCCATTCAGGAGTTAGTCAATCTGGGGTTCCAGTCAGTAACCCTGTACTAGCCAATGGGGCTACTAACTTTTCTACAGCAAAATGGTAATTTTGAAGTGTTGCTCTTACGACATATGAAAAATATGTGCCTCACTTAATAATACATAGCTCCCTGCCATAGGGCTCTATAGGCCTTCCTTAAGGGAGACTTGCATATATTGGTAGGGAAGGGTTGGCTTGAATGGCAAAGTCGAACTGGCAGTGTAAACCCTGCCCTTCCAGTCTGCAGTGCCAGGCTCGGAGCCATTTTGTACCTTGTCACACAGGGTGGCACAATAGGTAATGCAACTCTGTGTAGAAACTCTCTTAAATGCCATGGTACCTGGGGTACCATATACTAGGGACATGTGAGTAAGTCAGTACTTGCCAACTGGGTATAGCCAAGTCGACTTACACTTTGAAAGTGGTTAGAATACCTGAACTGAGGTCTGGTTAGTAGGCTTCAGAGCACTCTCAGAGTTGAAAAAACTTAAATTAGTAGTCCAAATGGGGGAAAAAAGTGATATGGGGACCTGCAAAAAGCCTTACACACCTGATCTGGCTGGTCTTTGATTTGGTGACTGTGTTTGTCAGGCATGAAAACCGAAGGTTTGGCATTCATTTTTGAATCATCAAATCAGGCCCTAAATCGAGCCTGAAGTCAGACTTGCTGGGATTTGAATCTACGACTTGCAGCCTTCAGCAGATGCCAATAGTGAACAGTTAACTTAGCAAAACGAGAGCCACTGTTGATGCCTACTGTGGCCTGAAAAGCTTTTAGAAAATTGAGCAGGATTGTTGGACACTATAGAAACGTGATGGAATAGTTTTAGTAACTGCTAAAGTGTTTTTCTCAATTCTGGTGACTGCCGTTGGAGATTTCAGATGGCAGACATATACTGCACTGTGTTGGCAGGGCTGCTGAGAGCAGTGAGTAATGGTGTAAGACTGTCAAGCATAAAGGCAGCAAAGAAATCCCAATTTTGTCTGCAGTGTGGTTCTGAATGGACAGCGATCTTTGATGTCTGTGATAACTGTGTTTCGCTCGATTTGTATTTCAAACATGTGTTGGTTCCCACCATAAGTTTTCACTCCCTCCCTTAGCTAACATTTGGTTGCACCCAATGTCCAGGGTCACAGTAGTAAATGACCAACAAAATTACCCAGTAAGAACAGCATTCCCAGGATTTCGAGGACAGTCATAGTAGTGAAGCATATTGTTGATAAGAGGTGCAATGGTCTCCTATTGTATAGATAGGAGATATTGTCTTCGGGACTGACTAGAAGAGAGATGATGCATTTGCCATCTAGTAGTATTTCATGAGTGTCTGTATTGCAACTACTCAAAATATGCTCACTGTATCAATTTTAATACTCACCTCATTGCCTATAATAAAATCCTAACCTCCCTCTGCACTAACGCTAGTAAATGCCCTATCAATCCATCCAAGAGGATCCTGATTCAGCGCTTCTGATAAGACCTATTGCATTTATATTGACAACCTGTATTTGTTGACCTGCGAATGAGTTTTTTTGCTGGACAGCCAATTGTATTACTGCCTGTCGACGACAGCCCTGTAGCAAAACACTTCGCATACAGACAGGTCTGTCTGAGCCTCACAGAACACTCCTCTACTTTCACGGCCTAACCTACACCCTCATGTGAGCTCCTGCCATCTCAGTCTGGTGTAGTGCATGCATCACTAAAATAAAGCAGCACTTGAAACATGCACATCATAAGTTCCTGGTGGGGCACGAAATATTGCACTTAAGACACATCTTACACCAAAACATCAAAAAATGGGAGGAATACCAAAATAGATGTCACTACGTTGCTTCAGCTTTCCTGAGGTGACCTTCTGGCGGTGAAGGCTCATGGTGTGAAACTGAAGCTGGCCTTGCGAGATATATCAAGTTACCAGAAAGGTTGTTGGTCGACCTTCCATTAGCTCGCATAACAAGCCTGGCAGAGGACAGAACCATCAATGTCAGGCAAAATACCTCCCTAATTAAGTTATTCCTATTGATTGGAATCTATTTGCATTAATGCAAGTCAATAGCAATAAGTTTTCTCCCAGGAACGTTATTTATCCAGCCACCCCCTCAGCCTGATCAGTGATACTTCTATGCAGCAAACAAATGCAAATAGGGGATATTGTTATTCTGTAAGGTCAGGGATGAATTCATAGCACAGCACGACATTTAAAAAGTGCTGTTTACCTTTTTGAAAAAGTTCCTTGTGATGTATCTTTTAAGAAATCACTGTTTGAATGGCAATAAGCATATTTCCATAATGCATTTAAAATCAGAACGCTCGCTGGAGCTCTAAACATTAACATTGCTGGTAAATTGTGTCTATTCATCCTGCATAATAGTTTATTATTTGCTGCTCTTTTGTGATATCCTTTATAATTTTCTCTTTCAACTCATTACTTTGAAAATGAAAGGAACGTGTTATGTTGAGCCAACATATCATTTATTTAGAGAGGCAACACTGTCGAACCCATTTGTCAAAGACCTATCTGTTCCCATGTCCAGTCCAGTTTAGCTGTAGGCCTCCATTTTATACTCAGTAGGTTTGAAAAGGTGTTTGAATTGTTAAGCAGTAACTAATATTTTTGGGGGCATATTTATGGGGATTTGGCATATGGCAGGGCAGCAAGTCATCTTGCTGCTCTGCCCTACGCGAAAGTGAAAGGGCAGGAGTGCACCGTATCTATGCAATACAGTGCATTTATGTCCTTTCCTCCTGCGTTGGCGCCATTTCAGCAGCCTAGCACAAAGGCAGGCACCCTTGCACCACAGTGCAAGTGTGCCTCAGTTGCATGCAAGATTGTTTTTATGCAGGTAGGGGCACCTTACTGCACAACAACAACCATGAGAGGTGTTTTCCTCTTTCTTTTTGAGCGGCAGAATGCAGCACACATGGAAAGAATTAAAAAACAGGAGAAATAAAAGTATTTCTCTTTGTTAAACCTCACCATGGGAGGCATAAGGTTTAATTGATTTTGTAAATCTGGGGCAGCATAAAAAAATAATGTGTTACATGGGAAACCCACCACAGCGTCCATGGAACACCTCCCTGGCCCAGTGACTTGTGCTGCCTTGCCTTACTCCATATATATAAGGCCATTCAACGCCATGGGTGAGAGGTTTACGCTGCCGCTGCATCACAAAAACTGATGCAACAGTGACGCAAGCATCTCATAAATATGCCCGAGGTTTCTAAAAGCTCCTCCATTTTTGCAACTCTAACCACAGCGGAGCCTTAAAAGGACTTCCGGAGACCACGCAATGGTAGCCAAAGACAGATAAAATCTTCTGGAGTACTGCAAAGTGGTACTCAAGGCTGGCATGGACCACTTTAGACAGCTTCCGGAGTTTAGAGAGAGCTTCTACTGACTATAAGATTTGCTACAAACTGAAGAAAATTTGGGAAAGATATTTTTTCTGCTTTGAAAGCTTAGAGCAACTCACATTGATAAATGTTTTTCAATAGTTCTTCATACCGGACTTTTGATTTTCTGAGCAATGTAAATTACAGCCATCACTATCATGAAGTTTAATGATACACAATATACTGACCTCACAGCCTTGGAACACTAAGCCCAGATTTACTAAATTCTCATGCAGCCAGCAGTCAAAAATGCTGCGCTGTGTGAGGAGAGAGCAGGAAAGAGCCATGTTTAGAAAGAGATGGCACTGTCCTTCCCCTGTCGCTGAAGCCCGTGCAGAAATTTGCTGCTGTGTGCCACGCACACACCTTTGCACCATAGCGCAAGGGTGCCTGGGTGAGTCTAGCATGGGTTTTGTACTTGAAGGCTAGCTTTCAAGTACAAAATACTATACTTAGACTAACTTGAAAACTTTTCCCACTTGGTACGTTTGCTGTAAAGTGCAGCACAAATGCAAAGTCTGAAAAGAAAGAAGAAGTAAAAGTATTTCTCTGTAGATGCTATTTTTTTAGGCAAAACCCTGTCTACTTTTTTAGTGAATTGGAGTTTGCATCAAAAACCTTGGGTGGTTGCCTGGGAATGCCCATACACCACCCATGGAATACCTCCTTGGCCCTAAGTAATGCAAAGCAGCTCTATGCGTTACTTTGCTTTACTTTCACGTGGGTTTCCAGCACAAAACAAGTTTCATGCTGGAAAGTAAAAAGGTTAAAAAAACTTTCTGCATTGATTTGCATCACTTTTGTTGGACAAACATAGCACACATCTTAGTAAATATAACCCTAGGGGCCTTTAGATTGGCTCACAAATGTGACGGAAATTCCGACCTCTGTCTTACAAGTGGCATAGGATAAATTGCACTTGTAATTCAGCAGACAGGATATCTCTCAAGTTTGTGCTGGAGTAACCCAGTCCACTAAACTCTAAGAGCCTGATTTAGATCTTGACGAACGGAAATACCCAGTCACAAATGTGGTGGACATCCTGACCCCATTTCTGATGGAGTATTTCCTCTGTGAAATATAAATCAGGCCCTAAATCCAGCCTAAAGTCAGACTTGCTGGGATTTGAACCTATGGCTTGCAGCCTTCAGCAGATGACAATAGTGAATGTTCAACTTAGTAAGACGAGAGCCACTGTTGATGTCTTCTGTGGCCTGAAAAGCTTTTTAAAAATGTAGAAGGATTGTTGGGCACTATAGAAACGTGAAAGAATAGCTTAGCAACTGTGGCAGTGGTTTTCTGAATTCTGGTGAATGCCGCTGGAGATATCAGATGGCAGACAGATACTGCATTATATTGACAGGGCTGCTGAGAGCAGTGGGTACTGACGTAAGGAGACACTTGATGACAGGGCAGCTGGAGGGAGTCAGAGATGGTAGCTTAAGGCAGGATACGATTGTTAGAGGCTGCACAGACCCACTGGAGAATGGTAAAGGGCTCTTGGAAATTTTGTGTATTTATGGAGACTGAAAAGAGTGTTTCAACCTGAAAAAGGCTAAATGTAAAATTTAGATTGGTATTAATAGGGTTGCTAAAGACTGCAATTTGTTTTGTGAGACTGCAAAAGGCTCTTTGAAGGATGTAGGAGACTTATGAAACTTCAGAAGCTGCTGGGGAAATGGCGGGAATGCTGCAGAATATTACTGGATATATGAAAGGGCTATTTGTAATTAGAAGTAGCTGCTGGGCACTTGAGTACTCATTACAATTGGCCTGCAAAGTGGGCCCGATTTCTTTCACTCCCAGATTTACCAATATTGGGATATGGGTAACTCTCTGGATGGGAAATCGGTCACATTTTTCTCACCCCAAATATTACCAATATCGTGGGTAACAGTAGCTCTGTAGGTGGAGGAAACCCATTACAATTTGTCCCTAATAATCCACCAAGAAATGAGGAATTCCACAGGGAATATGTAATCCAAGATCTTATACCTACAGGAAATTCCTCACTTTGGGCTAGACTTTCACACAGTTTCATTGAGAAGCTAAAAACTCTGGGGGAAAGTAAATTTGTCAGAATCCTGGTGGGTTCAGTACATTCTGTCACTGTCCCCATTAGAATTAAGAGGACTCTCTGAATGAATGTCTTGAAAGAAATGATGGAGACTGTGATGGGCTACTGATAATTGGAATGGTCTGTTGGGTACTAGAAAAAGCTCCTGGAGGCAGAAACAGGATACTCAAGATTGATTACAGTCAAAACGAGACTGTCAGGGCCAACTTGAAGCTATTATTGTAGTCTGGTCTGGGAAAAATTGACTTTATGACACCAGCAGATACATCTTAAATGAAACAGCTAAAGAGTTCCATAAATAAGAAGCAGTTGAACTACTGGGCTGTGTGACTAACACAAGGCTGTTCTTTGGTATTGAAACTGCTTAGATCACAATGCCAATGAGAATATGGTTCCATTTAATTTAAGGGCACAGACTAAGATCAAAGGATCATAAACCTGGTTAGAACAAGGGACCGGGCATGGAAATCTAGGGACTCTACTTACCACTCAACCTGGGTAAAAATAAGGTATGGAGCTTGGTACCTTAAGCCAAAACTATGCAAAAAGCTATAGGCAATCAAGCCTTTACAATTTTACGAGACCCACATGATGAGTACGATACTATGAGCCCTGCATCAAGAATTAGACTCAGTCAACAGGATACAGAACACATGGATCTTCAAAGAACAGGGCTTTTAAAGAACGCATCAAGAACAAGGTCTACAAGAACCCTGAGTTTTTTACACCAAAAAGGAAGCATCAAATTTAGATAACAGAAGTTCCCCAAATTCTCAAAACGTATCTTCGATAAGGAGCCCTTGGTACAGACCTCCTTCCACCTCCACTCATGAGACATTCATTAATTTACATTCCTTGTACATGGATTCACTGCTATGTATTATCATTGTTAATAAAGCATGGTTTTAGGGAGTCCAAAAAAGAACGTGCTATGAAAATATATTGTGGTGCTTTCTTATGCAAGCTCTCCAGGAAATCATATAATGTACCACATCAGTGCTCGTTGCATCGAACACAACTACTGAATAAGTGTTATTGAAGGCAATTAATGGCAATTGATTTGTACTTGGTTGGATCTTACAAAGTGATGTGGGTATGGTCAGACATGAACTACCTACCTATTAGACCTAGGCACACACCATTCATCTTATTGAAAATGCTCAACAAGGCAGAAACATGTTTGTTATTATTTGCTTTCCTGTAGAAAGTGATTGTGAACTAGGAGTTTAGACTTGACGCATTTGGGGCATAGACAGGCTGGTTTCTTTTAGCTGTTCTTTCTTGCAGTAAAACAGACAAGCTTGAAAATAATACCTGACACTCTGTGGTATGGATGGTTTGAGTAGGAGAGGCAGGGAGAATGGGGTATCTTCTGGGGGCACTTCGTAGAAGAAGAACTCACCAGACCTTGTTACAACTTTGAGCGTCTATACTGTCTATAGCACCATCAGACACAACAGTGTTTGAGAGGCTCATTGAGGAGGAAAGTAGAAAATTGTCTGCTCTTCTGTGACTGGGACACTATGTGCTTGTTAGGCATAGTGGATCCAGATTGACCAGAGTCACTCTTGCATCATTTCCTGTTAAGTTAATGTTTCTCGAGACCTTTGGGCCCAGAAAGTTGTGTGAAGGGTGAGAGTGTAGCAATTACACTTTGATGTTTGGGCCTGTTTGACATATGGGATATGTTACCTATCTAGAGGTGCTGTTCTTTGGTTTTGTATCTCTCTGGAGGGTTTATTGTTCATGTTTATGTGGGACAAGGTTATGCTGTTCATTGTGACTTGAAAGTCTTTATCAAGGACAAACTGTGTTTGTTTAACTCTATGCACCTCCAACAAAACATTCAATAGCAGGCCTGACCAGTCCTTTTTTTAGTGATATCTCTCAACTATTAGTTTTTTCAAATATTTAGTGTATATTGTGCAATGCCAGTTCTGCTATTTGTAATGCTAATGACATCTGCAATCCACGTTCTTTGTTTTTTATTGATAATTTATTCTTCACGTAAACCTGTTCCCTTCTTTTGTTAACCTAATATTTTGTATATAATATTTTGTGATGGATTTATTATTGTTCATGTTGATGGTGAGTTTTAAACTGGTAGTGTTATCAACATCAAAGATGAAGAAGCTTATCTTACAAGATACAAATCTCCATTTGTGCAGTCTGCTAAATATAAATGATACAAACAACTGATTGAGAAGAACTGCCACTTCCACACCTTATTCTCTCATTTAGCCATATTCATCCCCTCCTCTCATGTCTCATATTTAAATGACAGTCTTATCTGATACCAAGACTTCACCCAGATGTCCAAACAATGTTCCATCAATGTATTATTCTGTACTTGCCAGCTGCACATTCAATTTCACAAATCCTATTTGTTACATGTACTCCATTCCCAATTCGAGACTAACCATTACTGACTTCCCTGTCAGTCCATTGAGAAAAAAACTCAGGCTTCAGTGGCTAACTCAGACAAAGTTTTTTGTCCCTCACCCGAAACACTTGAAAAAATCCACTGAAGCCACAGCTGCGAATGAAGAGTCCTTTTTCTTTAGCACCCACTTCTTATTCTGCTTCTGAATCGCTGTTTGTCCTTTTTCACTTTCTTCTGGTTATTCAGTTTCACCTCATTGATGGTATTAACTCTGGGAGGGGGGAATTATATCTTTCTAGATAACTTCCATGACTATGAGCAAATGCTCTCACCAGGCACTTGCACAATTTCTTTCCGCATGACTTTGACATTGCCTCGTGCCAACTCAGCGATGATTAGGCCTGGCAACTATCTAGCTTTCTTTCTCTTCACAATCTGTCTCAACTCATTGACATTTCCCCAACCTATTCTAAAATCACAATCTTGGTTTATTGATTTTTTTCTGTTCCATTATCGACTTGCAAACCAGCCATTGTGGTGTCCTGGTCTAACCACATTGTACTTACTTTTTCCTCTCTGTTTGTCCAGTGATCAATTCACAAGGTTTACAATGTGATTTAATTTAATCTCATCCTATGGTAGTGATTGGCTGAAATGTTCAGAAGGTCGGTATCAGCTTTTTGGCTCTGATTTACACCTTTTGGAAATTCTGTTGGCCAAAATGTAGAGAATTAACAATTCTGGTTTTACATACCCTACTCCTTGTTATGGAACTGCTCTAGGTGTATTTCTTTATCTCAAATCAAATAAAAAAAACATCTTTATTCGGATCTTTTATAGATATCCATAAAAGAGTGTATGTACAAAGTTAATTAATAAGTTAAAAGATAAAAAGAAACATCAATAAATAGCAATAGGCTATATGTACATATGGTGATCATTACAATAATTGGAACCTCTACAAATTTGCATACCTGATCGTTTGGTCATCTAAAATATTATTTGCCGAACTGTGCATCAAAAGATAGCAAATGGGATATATGTACATAAGATGACCAGTAAAATAATTAGAACCTCTTAAAATTTGCATACCTGATCGGATAGTCATTTGGTCATCTAAAATATTATTTGCCAAGCAAAGTGCTTAACAGTTAGACTCGAGATATTTCCTTTCGTTTATCACTGCAGCAATAAAACGATCAATAACCATACATATCAAATCAGACTGGAGTAACTGCAGATGAAAAATAGCTTCCTTACACCTCCTGATATTTATTGATTTAAGAAGTGGCATTAAAAATAACTTCCTCTGCTCTTTGTCCAGCTTACAGAATAAAAACATATGCATTTGTGATTTTTCTTTACGCATATTACATGGACAGGGTAAAGGTCCCTATTACAGTACACCTTAGGGGGATAAGCCACTAAAAAATGGGCCAGGCCCAGTCGAAACCTTGTCAGGAAAAATCTATGGTGCTGTGGGACAGTTAAAAGAAAGGGTTCGATTTTGTATGTGGTACATAAGGGAAGTGAAGCTGTCACCATGCCTTTCCCCAAATCGTGCCTCTCTCTATCAGTAACCAATTTCTCTTGAAATTCATTTTTTACTACTTGGATGTCCTGCTTGGCTATGGCCCAAGGGTTAAAGAATAAGTTTGATCTGTTAGGGCTGCTCAGGGACTTTTAATGGACATAACCCAGGGACATCTCTGTACTCCATCCATCCTCATGCAGTCAATAAGCAGTGTCTGAGTAAGAGCTGCTTCCGGCCTAGTCCAAACAGACATCCAGAGGGCTAAAGGGTCTAACTTAATCAAGTCCTCCAGAAAAAGGAGACCTAATTCTGCATGTGGAATTGTAGCGAGAATGTTCTGTGAGAGTGAGAGTAAACTTCTTAGAAATTTGTTTTCTCTTATTTGCAGAGATGATGCACCCGCATATCCCCATGCCCCAGCTCCATATCTGACAATTGAAGTAGGCCTTGCCTTGTAGATGGTGGTGATGGGCTTTAGTGGTGTGCAGCCTAGTTTGATAATGAATTTGCGTAAAGCTGCCACTGCTTGGTTGTATTGTGTGACCCTACTTTCTCTAAGTTGCTTCCAGGTAGACCCAATATCAAAGGGAATCCCCAAATACGTGAAGGTATTCACACTGCTCAGTTGGATGCCTTCTATATAAAACTGAGGGGCTCTAGTTCTTGGGCGGCCACAGATCATAGCGCATGATTTTGTTTTGTTTGAGGCAATCCCAAGGCCGTCATGAAATCCACAAATCTGCTTTAAAGTTTTTGAAGGCCCCTTCCAGTTTATGCCATCAGGACACAATCATTGGCATACATTAATACCGGTTGTGGTTTGTCTGCAATCTTAGGGGGATCTGCCTTTTCGTCAATCAGAGCTTCCTCTCGACCATTTATATAGAATGTGAAGAAAAAGGGTGCAAGAACACAACCCTGTCTTACCCCTTTCCTAACCTTAAAGGGGCTGGTGAATTGCCCCTCCTTCCCAAATCTGACCTTAGCTTCCACATCATTGTGAAGTTGGGCAAATATGGACACTATTTTTGAATTAGCACCTTTATAGGTTAGCATAGCCCATAATTTGCTTCTGTCCAAGTTATCAAAAGCTCCCTTTAGATCCATAAATGCAAATTAAAGACACCCTTGCTTCGCCCCCACATACTTTTCTCTGATCAGGTGGAGGTTCAAAAATTGGTCGACTGTCCCCACCGCCTTTCTGAAACCAAACTGAGACTTAGAAATTACGTTATTGTCAAGAGTCCAGGTTTCCAAATGATCCAGGAGGATTCTCCCAAAAATCTTTGTGGTGGCATCAATCAGAGAAATTGGACAATAACAAGCAGGATCACTACGGTCTCCCTTCATAAAAATCAGGACAATAATGGCACTGGACCATGAAGGAGGAAGGGCAGAGGTTGACGCAGCTCTGAAAACATTTACCAAAATTGGAGCCCAAAGATCAATGTTATACTTAAAGAGATCAGCTGTAACCCATGTAGCCCTGGGGCCTTATCTGGCAATGAGCCCTTAATAGCTAGTATGACATCATTCAGGTGAATATTCAGTTCCTCAATGCCAAGCATGGCAGGGGCATTTACGACAGCCATTTCGCAGTCATCCAATCGACCTTCATACAGCTTTGAAAAATGGCTGACCCATCTCTGCTCTGGGATGTGTACCTCAACACCTTTGTTGGTATCAGAGCTAAAAAAAAAAAAAAAAGGGGTACTGACAGCTTTCCCGAATTGTGCGCTGTCATTAATAGCTGAGGCAATGGTCAATTTCTCCCATGCTTCTTCTCTTATCACTTTCGTGCTAACTGAAACTGCCTTCTTGTACTGAGCCCTGCATTTCATGACCTCTGATTTGTTTCTCAGAGGGGATTGTAACACCCGTATGAGATTTGAATGGGCATGAGTGGTTGATTTATCGAACCATTTACAAGTTTGATTTTGGGAGATTGGGTAGGTAGAGTTAAATGTGCCCTAACTGTCATGCAGATGTCTGCGAAAGCTCCCAGGACCTAGGACGGGGGTTGCTCAGTGTTTAGGCAGGTTTCAAAGGTGTCCAGATTTTTGCCCACAACCCTACTTAAGAGAATTTCTTTGTCCACTTTTTGACATTTACATAGCACACTTTTATTCCTATGGTATTCCACAGGGCCTCCCATTTTCTGAAGATTTTTCTTTTTGGAACCATATTGGAACAATAGGACCAGTGGATAATGATCGCTGAAGCCACTTGGCACAACCTTAAAAACACCCAGTCTGTCCCGCCAAGACCTTGATATCATTACATGATCAATTACAGACCCGCCCTTCTCCCAATGAAACTAATATTGGGGAGAGTAAAGGTTGGTGAGATGCCACATGCCAACACTAAATCATGAGTCCTCATAAGATTATTTAGCTTGTCCCCACAGGGGTTGTGGGTAAAGTGGAAATAGTTGCAATCATCTTTATCATTTAATCCGCAGATCCTATCGTCCCCTGTGGAACAAAGGGAGACATTGAAATCCCCACCCCATATAATTATGAAATCCTTATCCAAACAACAAACCATTTCCTCAGTGGCCTTCTCTAGGGTGTGTATAATCTCAACGTTAGATCTCACAAAATTAGTATGGTAAAAATTGACCAGGAGTATTAACGGGCTGCCCTTCATGGACAGCAACACTGGTTGATAGTAAGGGGAGTCACTTCTACATTTAGTTACCCTAGCGCCAGAGGTGATGTTGATCAGTGTCATCAGCACCCCCAATGCTGCGCCCGATAGGTTTTTGCGCAGCCAGCGTTATGACTGACTGAAACCCATTGATATAAATCCCTCTATTGGCCCATGTTTCTTGGAGGCAAACCACCTGCTTGTTTTCTAACAAGGCGAGCCAATCATTTCTGTGGTATTTCTCCCCAATACCTCCTACGTTCCAAAAAAGTGTCTGCCAGTGCTGTGTGGAAGATCTTTCAGCCCCCACCTTCGTTGCGAAATGGAATTTTGCCACTGTATATCAAAACTCTCAACTTCCAAATTCTGGTAGAGAGGGTTTTCCTTTCTGAATTTGTGTTCACTCGTGCCCCCACTAACAGGACCATTTTGAAGGTGACTGCAGTTATGATTGGCTATGTCAGCATTCATCATTTGTGTCAGAGTGAGCGAATGGGTCAAAGTCAAAGGCCTGTCACTCTCTCTAAGTCAATCAACTTCATCTAGATAATGGTCCAGAGAACTATATTGGTTCTGAGTGGCGACAGACAATTTAGAGGTGTTACCAGGATTGCTGCTGAAGCCCTTGGGTGGCTGATAAAAATAGCCCAGCGGTACAGCCTGGATGTTGACATTAGTTTCCTGCGTGGTTTCACACTGCTTGAGTATCCATTCTACCTGCTGTGGGTTTTAAAAATGTACTACTACAGTGTCACCTGGGAGGCTTTTCTTACTGTTACCCAGCCAAAGTACCCCCCTTACTCCAACTCCAATAACACCACTCCAAAGGCACTCACTCTCCCCCCCAGTGTTTTATTTAGCCAATGGACTACTTTATTTTTTAGTTGGTTATCCTGCTCGCTAGTATTGAGTGACGGGGGTGGGACATTTTTCAACAGGATTAGATAAGGGGTGAATTTGTAGGTTCTTTCCTATAGGTGAATTGTGTGCTTTAAACTCCGTCAGCCCTGCACTCCCAGGGGCCTGGCCCCTCCCATTATTCCCTAGAGGTGGAGATAAGGATTTAGCTGGAATTCTACTGCAATTGGAGGGCTGCTCCATAGGAGTGTTTATCAGCTTATTCGGTCCTCCTAATATAGGATGTTGTCCCTCATGACGTACCGCAGCACAACATTCTGGTGCTGGGCCTGAAGGACAGACCACCGTGTCCGGCTCCGTGTTCGGGGTAAAGGTAAGGTTACACTTTGTGGATTCTAGTAAGTGTTTGTGTGGAGCCTATACTCTGCAACAAGTTTACTAGAGGTTTAAGGGCTTTCTCTAACAAGAGGCTTTGTCCCCACAATTGGCCTCGGGTACTTGGGGATCCACAGGTTCCACCCTCTTTTTTTTTTTTTCCAGCTATAGATGGCTTACAAGCCAGCGAATTGCCCCACTTAGACCCATTAGATTTTGAGGCTTTTGGCTTGGACATGCTCGAATTCCCAGGGGTGGACTTCTTCAGTTTTATAGGGGGAGAAGCAGTATTTTCCACACACACAATGGCGTCTTTAGCCTTTAGAGGACAGGTCGTCTTCTCTACCAGAGGAGATGTTTAGTTCGTCCTGCAGGACACCCCCCTTTTGTATGCTTGATATCTTGCGCCCTTTCTTTGCCCTACTAGCCTCCAGGGGGGTCCCGCCCTCCTCCCCTCCCAGTTTCGGTGTTACTTGTTTTGGGCATAAAAGGGGGCGAGGAAACAGGTGTTTTCCTTGATACCCCCAGTCTTTCTTCGACCGATTCAATTTCGGTGTTTAGTGCAGACATGGCCGTGGTATGGTATGATACTATTGAGCTGTGCGGTTAGTATCTTTAGAGGAAGTCATAGCGCTCACCTTTCTTTTGCCCATTTTGACTTAAGTGCAATAGAACCCAGAGGAAGAATACAGCAATACAATGGCATTAAAAAGACCTTCCTCTGCTCTTTGTACAGCTTACAGAATAAAAACATATGCATTTGTGATTTTTCTGTACTCATATTACATGGATAGGGTATTAGGTCCCTATTGCAGCACACTTTGGGGGATAAGCCACTAAAAAATGGGCCAGGCCCAATCGAAACCTTGTCAGAAAAAATCTATGGTGCTGCTGGACAGTTAAAAGAAAGGGTTCGATTTTGTATGTGGTACATAAGGGAAGTGAAGCTATCACCATGCCTTTCCCCAAATCGTGCCTCTCTCTATCAGTAACCAATTTCTCTTGAAATTCATTTTTTACTACTTGGATGTCCTGCTTGACTATGGGAAAGTAAAGTAGAGTACCAAAGAGGCCTGCTTGGTGATAGATGTCAAAGGGGTGGCCCAGCCAAGCCTCCTTCTGGCTCCGACTGACATGGACAGGCTCGCCTCTGTCCGGGCTTGGCCCGGGCACATCCCGCGCACGTCCCATGCAGCGATGTCCCCCGGGAGCTTTGCTGGCAGGTGATTGGGGGCAGCTAGAGCAAGAAAATGGCCTCCTCTAGGGTCCAAAAGCAGTCTGGGACTCGTAGTCCCCCTCTCAGTGTTCAGCATGTCCTCCGCTACGATGTCCCCCTGGCGCTTTATAGCGCATGCTGGCAGGTGAGTGGGGGCAGCTGGAGCAAGCAAATGGCCGCTTCCTGGAGCTAAAAACAGTCTGGGTCTTGTAGTTCCCCTCTCAGTGTTCAGCACGTCCCGCGCTGCGATGTCTCCTTGGTGCTTTATAGCGCTTGCTGGCAGGTGAGTGGAGGCAGCTGGAGCAAGAAAATGGCTGCCCCCTGGGGCCAAAAACAGTCTGGGACTCCTAGTCTCCCTCTGTGTTCGGCGCGTCCCGCGCTGCAATGTCCCCCTGGTGCTTTATAATGCTTGCTGACAAGTGAGTGGGGGCAGCTGGAGCAACAAAATGGCCACCTCCTCGGGCTAAAATCAGTCTGGGACTCGTAGTCCCACTCTGTGTTCAGTAAGTCCCGCACTGCGATGTCCCCCTTGTGCTTTATATCCCTTGCTGTCAGGTGAGTGGGGGCAGCTGGAGCAATAAAATGGCAGCCTTCTGGGGTCAAATGGGGGCTTGGGGGGAGTAGAGGGCTTGCCCGGTCTCCCCCTGGGCATGTCAGGCATCCGTGGTACAGTCCACGGCCCGAGTTGAAAGGGATTGGTGGTAGGGCAGGATAAGGCGGGCATTGGGCAGGAGTATAAATGGCAGGGGCTGGGTGTGGGCGGCCTCTTTGGCTGTCGTCACACCCAGTAGGCGTGTTGTGCTCGTGTCAGAGGGTAGGCGTGTGGTAGGTGTTTTCAAACGGTTGTTAAGTATAGTGTTGTTGTTGGTGTTTTTCACTGTGAGTTAATTTGTAGCAGTGTAGTTATAGTAGTTGGTTTTCCTGGTAATTATGGAGCCTAGCAAGGTTGTACAAGCCCTAAAAATTTTGCAGGACGAGGGCAGGGAGGACCTTATTAAAGAAGGGGTTTTGGAGGAGGCGTGGGTGGGATTAAGGAGACCGAAGAGGCTGTCTTCTAGAGGGGTGAGCGCGGCGGTCATCGCGTGCTCATCCTCGCCCCAAAAATGTAAAAAATTTAAAGCGAAGAGCGCTGAGGGCAGGAAGGTGTCGCGCTCACCTGATGAATTTGTGGAGACTCCTGTGAAGGTCCAAGGGAGCCCGACGTGGTTTGCACGCAAACGGGGGGCCGGGAGGTCGTCGCGGCATTCAGGGGGCTCTCTAGCCTGGCGGGTTGCGGCTGGGGGGAGAGGGGCGGCCCTCTCGAGTGCGGAGGCGGTGCTAGAGAGGCAGGGGGCGCAGCGTGAATGTGTGCGAGCGGGAGGGGCGGGGCGCATCAAGACCGTGGTGCAAGCCCAACCGACTAAAGAAAGAGTTGGGCGTCCGGCAGCCATTTTAAAGGAAAGACAGTTAGGAGGCATTCCCAAAATGGCGGCGCCCATCGCGGAAGGGAAAAAGGTGCCGGTTTCATTAAAATTAAAGCGGAATGCGGCGGATTTGGAGGCTCATGAGCAAATTAATAGGTCAGAGGATGTGATTCTGATATCAGATGAGGAGCAAGAAGGGCTTGAGGCATTTGGATTAGAATTTAGTGAGGGAGAATTGCAGTCTGATAGACAGTTTGTTGAAGGGTTTGAGGGCTATGCTTTTATTGATGAGGATTCGGTGGGTAGTTTTTCCAAGGAGGTGAGGAAGAAGAGTTTGGTTGCTGAATCAGGTTTGGATTTAGGTGAGCAAGTGGAATTTGTTGACCAGGATGGAGTTATATTTAAGGGTAGATTGTGGGGTAAGTCTAGTGGAGAGTTGAATAAAAGAAGGTTTCAAGTTTTGCAAGAGGTGAGGCAGAGAGATACAGAGGATGTAGGTGTTGGGTGTGGCGCTCCTCGGTTTCAGGGCGGACTGAAGGGGTTGACGGTGCATCTGGAGGCCGGGCGGCATTCAGATGGTCAGAGTCGGCCGGTTAAGGCCAGGGCGCCTTTGGCACACCGGAGAGAAGAGAGGGTGAAGTCCGGAGCGGCTTACCTGACAGCGCGGGAGTCAGCAATATCGCTAATGGGTCACGGTGTGGGCTCATTAGATGAGGTCCCTTCCACTAGCCGGGGCGCTACGGGAAGGTGGGAGATCCAAGAAGAAGAGGATTTGGACTTCGAGGAGGAGATGGAAGATCGGGCTCTTCTGGTTTCTTCGGCTGTGGGTACAGAAATTGTGCCATCAGTGGCAGAGGTGGTCCGGGGCGATCGCCCTGCAATGCTACGTCAGGATGTAGCGGGGAGTCTACCACGAGGTGAGGTGGGAAAGGGGATTGGGTGTAACTGGAAGGGGGCTATTGGGGGTTTGCTATCAAAGGGTGGGGTGGATGCCTCAATCCAGGTGGATTCGGTGGACTCTGGTGCAGGTAAGTCGGAAGTCGTGCTGAAAGAGGATGCCTCGAATGTTGGAACTGATGTGGTACATAATGTGGCGGTGGTTAACTCAGGAGTCGTAGTGAAGGGTAAAAAATTACCTTATATGGGGGTGGCGATGCCTTTGGGGGCGCATCTCACCCAGAATTTAAAGGAGAGGATTTGGAAGGGGGAATTTGTTGATGTTTTCAAATTACTCCATAGAGAAGTTCAGGCAAAAGAAGGGTCCAAGAAAGAGAAGTGGGAGTTTCTTAGGAGGCCTAGGGTGCCTACAAATATAGAGAATTGGACGTCTGCTTTTCTCATTTATGCTAGTGTTTACTGTGAGCGGCATGTTGACTCTTGTGTGGCTCTTTTTAAGTATATGGATGTAGTGCGGCGAGCGCAGATGGATTATGGTGGTTTTGGTTGGTTTCGCTACGATGAAGAGTTTTGGGCTCGGAAAGCTATGGATCCGTCTAAGGCTTGGGGTGAAATTGATAATGAGCTGTGGATGCAGTGGTTGAGGACAGCGAGGTATGCTCCAACCACGCACACAGCTAGTGGTTTGCCTGTGCAGTATAGGCCCTTTCAGGGGCGTCCCACCCAGTTTGGGGTGGGTTTTGGACAGCGTAGCCACTTACAAGGGAATGGATCTTGCTGGGCTTTCAACAGTGGTTTCTGCAACAGGCAGCCGTGCAGATTTCGGCACGATTGTTCCCACTGTGGTGGGAGGCACCCAGCCTATCAGTGCTTCGGGGGTATGCAGTGGAGTGGTCAGGGCCAGCAGTTTAGAGGTGGTGACAGGGGTAGAGGACAGACTCAGCATGTTGGGGGAAAAGGGGCCTTCTCCTATTGATTTAAGTGTGATTGTGTATTGGCTACAGCGCTATCCTAGGGTTGAGGAGGCAAAAGTTCTGTTTGATGGTTTTAAAGAAGGTTTTAGGTTGTGTTATCAAGGGCCTAGGTTGCGTAGGTGGGCTAATAATTTGAAATCTGCGAGGTTGTACCCAGAAGTGATTGAAGAGAAGTTGAGGAAGGAATTGCTTTTAGGCAGGATAATTGGCCCCTTCTTTGAATGGCTGTTGCCTAATTTGACGATTTCGCCGCTAGGTATGGTCCCTAAGAAGCAGGCGGGTGAGTTTAGGCTTATCCATCATTTGTCGTGGCCTGCTGGTGTTTCGATTAATGATTTCATCGCAGTTGAGGACACTGCTGTGCATTATGCGTCAGTGGATCAAGCGGTTGCTTTGGTGAGGAGGTGTGGACGTGGTGCGGAAATGGCAAAATCGGATATTCAGTCAGCTTTTCGGTTGTTGCCAGTTCATCCAGAGGATTTTTCCCTTTTGGGAATTCAATTTGGGGGTGCAATTTATGTGGATAGGATGTTGCCTATGGGGTGTTCGGTTTCTTGTTCATTATTTGAGATGTTTAGCACCTTTTTACAGTGGTGTTTTCAGGCTTTGGAAGGAGTGGGTTTAGTCACTCATTATTTGCACGATTTATTTTTCGTCGGAAGGGCGGGGTCTGGATTATGTGGCAGATCGTTGTTGGAATTTCAGAGATTGATGGAGGAATTTGGTGTGCCGCTGGCTCGGGAGAAGACAGAGGGTCCATCAACTTGTATTAGTTTTTTGGGTATTGAGTTGGATTCAGAGAGAATGGAGTTGAGGTTACCTCAGGATAAAGTTCAGCAGTTGATTGAGTTGTTAGATGAAGCAGTTAAGAAGAAGAAGATGGAGTTGAGGCAGGTTCAAGCTCTACTAGGTCACCTAAATTTTGCGTGCAGAGTAGTTAGAGTGGGGCGGGCTTTTTGTAGGAGGCTTGGTTTTTCGATGAGAGGAGCATGCTTGCCACATCAGCACATTCGGATTAAGGCCGCCATCAAGGATGATTTGAGGATGTGGATGGGGTTTTTGCAGGAATTCAATGGGGTATCCATGTTGGTGGAGGATGAGGATTGGTTTTGGCAGGTGGAGATATTCTCTGATGCATCAGGAGCGAATGGTTTTGGATTGTTTTGGGATGGCCATTGGGTGGCGGAGGCCTGGCCAGTCAGATGGAAAGAGGCAAAGCATAGTATTGCGTTCCTGGAGTTTTTCCCTTTGGTGGTGGCATTGGTGATTTGGGGCTCTCATTTAGCCAATCGGAATGTAATATTTAATGTTGACAATCAGTCTGTGGTGGCATTAGTTAATTCACAAAAAGCTAAGGAGGACAAGGTGTTGAAGTTGCTGCAAATCTTCCTGTTGCACTGTTTGAGGATCAACGTTATGTTTAAAGCTAAATACATTCCAGGCATTAATAATGATATTGCTGACGCCCTATCTCGTTTTCAGTGGCAGAGGTTCCGTGGTCTGGCACCGGGAGCGGATTTGGAGAAGACTTTCGTCCCGGGGGAATTGTGGGAGATAGGAAATTGAGCCCATTGGAGCTGGTTCAGATGTCTATAGCCCCGTCAACGCGAAAGAGCTATTGGCAGGCCTAGTTGGAATTCTTGGATGCAGGTGCGGTAAAAATAGTAGGGGGGAGTGATGTCATTGGGAGGAGAAGGGACGAAGCGGTTCGTTTCATAATGCATCTCATTGAGAGGGGCTTATCTGCTGTTACGATTGCTGGTAAGTTGGCTGGGGTTGCTTTCTACGGTAAGTATTTTTGGGGTTATGATCCAGTAGAGGGGGAGATTTGTAAGAGGGTATTGGCAGGTTGGGCTAGGTCGGGGGGGGTTCAGTGGGACAGAAGAAGGCCGATTACTTCCAAATTACTTAGGGCCATTTTGCAGTGTTTGAAGAGTGTTTGTTTTTCAAGTTGGGAAGTTCGTTTGTTCTCTTTATGTATGGCATGGTTATTTTATGGGGCCTTTCGCATTTCGGAGTTGTTGGGGGTGAGGGGGAGGGAGGGTCTTTTGATTTCTAATGTACAGGTAAGTGGTGGGGATATTGTGATCTGGTTGGGAAAATCAAAAACGGACCAGTTGGGTAGGGGACAAGAGGTGGTGTTGCGTCGTACGGGTATGCTAGATTGTCCGGTGGGGCTGTGGAAACTTTTTGGGGATAGATTTCCTGAATCTGCAACGTTGGTTTTTATTCATCAAGATGGGAATGCGCTGTTGGCGTCTCAAGTTTTGGCGGTATTGAAAATGTGTATTAAAGAGTTGGGTTTAGATCCAAGATGTTATGGCACCCATTCTTTTAGGATTGGGGCGGCGACGGAAGCGAGACGACTTGGGAGGAGTGATCAGGTAATACAGGAGTTGGGTAGATGGAGGTCTCAGTGTTTTCAACGATATGTTCGTATTTTTAAGTGATTGGGGTGTTTTTGGTTGGGGGGGCTTGATGGAGCAGGTTGTTTTGCTTTCCTTCCCTTCTTATTCTCAATTCTTCTCTTTCAGCCTTTCTTTTAAGGTTGGTTCTGTGCGTCTTGGGGGTTGAGTAAGAGGCAGCTGAATAACATTTCTTTTTCTTTGTAGGTTGCGTTGGGGGCCCAGATGGAGTTTGTGCTGTATGGATCGTCGGGGCATTCATTTGTTCGATGGGCGGAGAAGCAGGCAGCTGCAAGGCATTTTGGTCGACAGCTGGGCTTGGATGGTATAAGGGTTAAAGTTAACTGGGTGGGGAAAAGTGGTATGAGGTGGGGGGAATTATTGTACGTTTTATCCCAGAGGCTTAGGCAGGGGGTTTGTCCGGATTTGTTGGTAATTCATTTAGGCGAAAATGATTTAGTGGCGCTTTCAGGTATTGGTTTGATCAAGACGATGAAGGTCGATTTGCTCCGTATTAAAGAGAGGTGGTCAGGAACTCACATTGTTTGGACAAGTTTGGTACCTAGGAGGGTCTGGAGGGGTGCTCATTCTTTTAAGGGTATTGAGAAGCAGAGGCGGAAGGTGAACAGAGAGATGAACATTTTTTGTAAATTACATGGGTTTTCTGTATTGAGTCATGATAACATTCTGGGTTCAGAGGTGGCTTTGTTCAGACAGGACGGGGTTCATCTTTCCTTTTTGGGTAATGAGATGTATTTACTGGATTTGCGTATGGTGATTGCGGATTTACTGGGGTTGAAGCTTTGGGATAGATAGTAGGGGTTGGGTGGGGCAGGAAAACGCCTACCGGTTTTCCTGTGTGGCAGGGGGTTTGGGCCAAGAAGCAGTTCGGGTGGGGAAGGGAATCGACATAAGATGACTGGACAGGGATTTACAGGCAAGGGTAATTTTAGTAGGGATGGGTAAAGGGTAGGTCAGGTCAAGGTGTTTGGGTTAAGGGGTAGTTGTGGAATGGGTATTAGAGGGAGGGGGAGGGGATAGGAGGTAATTTATGTATTAGTGAGGTTCAAGTAGTTTTGTGAGGCTTTTGCCAAGGTTATTTGTTTGCCAGACCTGTTCTATTAAAGCGGCCTTTTATCCCTCAATGACGAGTGTTGTGGTCTGTTCATGGTTATGCCCGATGGGGGCTTGGGGGGAGTAGAGGGCTTGCCCGGTCTCCCCCCGGGCTTGTCGGGCATCCGTGGTACAGTCCACGGCCCGAGTTGAAAGGGATTGGTGGTAGGGCAGGATAAGGCGGGCATTGGGCAGGAGTATAAATGGCAGGGGCTGGGTGTGGGCGGCCTCTTTGGCCGTCGTCACACCCAGTAGGCGTGTTGTGCTCGTGCCCTCCCGCCCTCCCAGGTTTTTAATTATTTACTTTGGTTTGTTTTGTTGTTTTGGGTTGGGGAGGGGGGTCTTTATGGTGTTAATTTAGGCTCTGTGGCATTGGTTGTGATAGCGTATTCTTTAAGAGGGCAGGTCTGCGCGGGGTAGTCTATTTAGGTTTGTTTTTTGTGGGGGGGATGTTGGGTGGGTTGCCGCTGATAGTCAGGTCTGGCTGCGGGGGGTTTGGGCCAAGAAGCAGTTCAGGTGGGGAAGGGAATCGACATAAGATGACTGGACAGGGATTTACAGGCAAGGGTAATTTTAGTAGGGATGGGTAAAGGGTAGGTCAGGTCAAGGTGTTTGGGTTAAGGGGTAGTTGTGGAATGGGTATTAGAGGGAGGGGGGGGGATAGGAGGTAATTTATGTATTAGTGAGGTTCAAGTAGTTTTGTGAGGCTTTTGCCAAGGTTATTTGTTTGCCAGACCTGTTCTATTAAAGCGGCCTTTTATCCCTCAATGACGAATGTTGTGGTCTGTTCATGGTTATGCCCGAAGCAGTCTGGGACTCATACTCCCCCTCTCAGTGTTCAGCGCGGTGATGTTTCAAGGGGGGTGAAAGCTCGTACACGTGGCGTGGGGGATCGAGTGAAACAGCACGGCTGCAGGAGTTGGACTGACGCTAATAAGTAGTCACCTCCTTGTATAACCCTCCGCAAGTACCAAGTTCATATCCCACACTGTTATCACTACACGCAACGTCTGAAGAGAAACTGAAGGTGAGCCTAGCCTTTCATGCTCTAGAGATTGTCAAAAAACAAGTATCCGCTGAGGTTGTTGTATGATGCACTTTGATGTTGTGGTGATGGCAGGTAACGTTTCAAAACCCCTCCGAGCTTGCCAGGGTGCAGTTTGCTGTGCGGCACTAAATTTGATCCTCACTCTTGCATGGTAACATGGGGGCGGTGCCGAAGGAAGGCAGCGGTGTCACGGTTACGCGCTTTCTTCTTGGGCCGCGCACGTTGAATCCAACAGCGCCCCAGTAGCTGTAATTATCTCATTCAACTCAGGTGGGAGAGTAAGACTTCTTTTTTTCCTAAATACCTGTTAACTTTTTTTTTTACTGTGTAGGCTATTGATTACTTCACTGTTCTTGGAATGATACATGGTATTACTATTTATGCATTTTTAATAGGCTGAACCTGCCTACTTTGATGTCTGAGACGTCCGTTTTATCTCTGTTTCTTTTCTATATTCCTTCTCACTCTGACTTTCTAGGATGGTTTAGCTAATTTGTGGACACCGGGCGCTCTTTGAAGGGATTTAGACTTGAAGATTGTGTTGAGTTGATTGCATCTCTGATCTCTGTACATTATTTTATTGTGTAAGCTTTTCTACAGTAAGGTGCAGTGTTGCTTGAAAGAGCATGGAAGCGCCATGCTCCTTTTGCAAAATTCAAAAATAAATAATAGATAAAAGCATATGAAGATTTTTAAAGGACATCTCATGATTACTTGAACAATGATTATGTTTGGTGTCAGAAGTAGACCAAGTCTGCCAGCCCTCATCGTGGTTAGACTCAACATAAATGTTCTTTTAGCCAGACCCATTTTTATTAGCAGTCTTTAGCATCCTATATGGTATTCTGAGATAAGCTGAGCAATGAGAAGACTTAGAATGCACGTGTTAGGCATTTCTTTTTTTCTAAATTCGTATGTCAGTCAATCCTGTCCTTCGGTGAATCAGGTGTGTATTTGTGTGTGGGTGGCTATATTTGAGAAGACATTGCGAACAACCATATTGCCCCAACTACGTTGGTCATTATGTGCTATTAAAGTTCCTTGCCGGCATCGCTAATAGTTGTATTGTCCACGCCCTGTTGGTCATTAATGATTAATCCATTAATTTACCCATATCTATTACCCATTGGCACCGGCACATTGTTGGAATGCAGGCAATTAACATCTATTAATGCTCCCAGCACAGTGCAAAAATGCTTCGCTGCAGTTTACTTGTCTGACGACTAACTTTGAGCAATACTGATAACTACAAAGGATAGATACCTGCTCGTCCACAGACATAACTTTGGATCATTTGTTCTTGGGGATAAGTGGAACGCACTACCTTTTGGTTGTTTAACAAATGCTAATCGTCATGCAAAAACAAACAAAAAAAGCAGCAGTGTCTCAATAAATGATTTTGCTCACATATCCTATTTGCCACAAAAGTAGGTAAATATGCTCCTTCCTCGTTGAAAAATTAGCCGCAAACCCAGAGTTTTTAGACATTACTCTCACTCTGATTATCTGAAGCCTATCTCAGAGAGTTCCACGTTTTCTGCACTAAAGGTTATTATTAAACTAAAATAGCATTCTCTTAAAACATATCTATACACTTTTCTAACAATTACTGTAAAGATTCAACTTTCTGAAGCAGAAAATTAGGTGATGCTCATCCCTTAATAAATCATTAATTTAATTACATTCCTCAATCAGCCCCAACGTGTATCTAATTACTTATTAATTCTTTATAAAACATGCACAACCCAATTAAAAGTAAAATAGATTCCTCAGTTAAAACAAATCTAAAACAATTAGTGTCTCTTAATTTAATTGGTGCATATGTTAAACATTCAGTTGACAAAAATAACTCCGCTTTCAATGCAACAATGCACAGCAAACTTATACCCCTTAATATATTCTAAGACGTATTTATTAGATATTTATGTAGCTTCATCCACAGTGAAGTATAAGGGCATTTTACAATATAACTTGATCCATAAGAAAATTGTCTTAGAGCTAAAAATGAAAACTGCATGAATGAGCAGTTTCAGCAAATGAACTTAAGGATCAAGTAGGTATTATAATTCGCCAATTACAAAGGCTTTCCAGCAATCATATGAAGTAATACTTTCAATTTCATTTTTTAGCAGTCCTTTCAGTCACTCACCACTTCATCTCGTTTTGACAATTTGACAACTTTAATACCGCTATTACAATAAATGCAGACAGCAAAAAAACACAATTTTCCGTTCTATCATCGCTCATTCTGTAATGTAGACTGAGTACGGACAGTTTCCATTTAGATGAGACAGACCCTCTAAATTATGTGGACATATAATGGAAGTAGTAGCTATTTCTAACACTAGTCTTTCAAGTGATTTGCACATGAACATTCAGCAGATCACAAAACATTTAATACGAGCAGTCAGGCTAAGGTGTGTGTTAGAAATGGGGTCTTTGGTTGGCAGTCAGGTTGCCCCCTGTCCAAACAAGGACCCTCACTCTAGTCAGGGTAAGTCACACACAATCCAAATTATCCTGTGCCTACCCTCTGGTAGCTTGGCACTGAGCAGTCAGGCTTAACTTAGAAGGCAATATGTACAGTATTTGTGCAATAAATCATGCAATAACACAGTAGAACACCACAAAAATACACCACACCGTGTTTAGAAAAATATATAATATTTATCTGGTATGATGCAGGTCAAAACGATTAAGATTGAATAAGTATACGTTGAGATATCACTGTGAAAATGTTATAAAGTGTCCTTAGTCTTTTAAATAAAAGCAACAAGTGTCTCTTGCAAGCACAAAGTACCTGGTTTGCGTTCAAATTCTCTGCAAGGGACCGCACAGGAGGAGATGCATGGAAAACAGGGAGGTGTGCGCTGATTTTTCCGGCGCACACAGACAATACATCGTTGAGTTTTCACTCAGGGCAGGCTTTGTGTCGATTTCTGGCGCACAGACTGGGATCCTCTTCGGGTTGCGGGATTTTCGGATACCCCGGGGATGATGTGTCGAAATCCTGGGCATTCAGGACGAAGTCACAGGGGCTGCGTCGATCCACTGGGCGATGCATGGAAATTTCTGCCCCACGGCAGGCGCGGCCTCGATACCTCTCAGGAAGTCAGGCTGCATCCTTCCGGCTCAGCTTTGTGTCGATCCAGTGGGCCGTGCGTCGAATTTCCAGTCGCAACGCTGGTGCTGCGTCGATCTTCTCCATGCAAAGTCGGGCTGCGTCATTCATGTTCGGCGTGCAGTGATTTTCTCACCGCAATGCAGGCTGTGCGTCGTTTCTTTCAGGCTGTGTGTCGATTTTCGCCGCACAAGGAGTTCTTTTGCAGGAATGACGTCTTTTTGGTCCTGAGGCTGTAGGTAACAGGAGGCAACCTCTATCCAAGCCCTTGGAGAGCACTTTTCAGCCAGCCCAGAGAGCAGCAAGGCAGCAGGGCAACAGCAAGGCAGCAGTCCTTCTCAGAAAAGCAGTCCAGGTGAGTCCTTTGAGCAGCCAGGCAGTTCTTCTTGGCAGACTGCAGGTTCTGGTTCAGGGTTTCTTCTCCAGGAAGTATCTGTGAAGTAGAAGTGTCTACCTCAGAAGTGTCTAAGTTGGTAGGGGCAGATACCCTTCTTAAATACCCAAATGTGTCTTTGAAGTGGGGGAGACTTCAAAGAGTGGCCTAGAAGTGCACAAGGTCCCCTTTTAGTTCCATCCAGTCTGCCAGGGTCCCAGTAGGGGGTGTGGCAGTCCTTTGTGTGAGGGCAGGCTACTCTCCTTTGACATGTAAGGATCAGGCCCTCAACCCTCTCAACCCAGGAAGACCCATTCAATTTGCACATGTGTGCAAGTGTGACTGAGCATCCTGTGTTTGGGGTTGTCTGAGTGAATGCACAAGGGAGCTGTCAACTAAACCTCGCCAGAGTGGATTGGAAGGCATAGAAGGATTTAAGTGTAGAGAAATGCTCACTTTCTAAAAGTAGCATTTCTAAAATAGTAATATAAAATCCAACTTCACCATTAAGCAGGATTTTGTATCACCATTCCGGCCATACTAAATATGACCTTGCTACTCCTTTCAGATCAGGATCTACCACTCAAACAGTATATGAGGGTAGCCCTAATTCTATCCTATGAAAGGATGAGGCCTCACAGCAGTGTAAAACAAATGTAAGAGTTTTTCACTACCAGGACATATAGAACACACATGTTAATGTCCTGCCTTTTCCCTACATAGCACCCTGCCCTATGGGCTACCTAGGGCCTACCTTAGGGGAGGTTAAGGCTTGGCAAATACATTTAAATGCCAAGTCGAAGTGGCAGTGAAACTGAACACACAGGCACTTCAGTGGCAGCCCTGAGACATGGTTAGGGGGCTACTTATGTGGGTGGCACAACCAGTGATGCAGCCCTCTAGTAGCATTTAATTTACATGCCCTGGGCACACATAGTGCACTTGACTAGGGACTTACAAGTACTTTAAATAAGCCAATTGGGTATGAGCCAATGTCACCATGTTTTAAGGAGAGAGCATGTGCACTTTAGCACTGATTAGCAGTGGTAAAGTGCACAGAGTTCCAAAGCCAGCAAAAATGAGGTCAAAAAAAGAGAAGAAGGAAGGCGAAGAGTTTGGGGGTGAGCCTGCAGAAAGGCCATTTCCAACATATACCCCTTCCAGCCTAAAGCCAGGGTAGGCTAATCAACACTGATGAACATCCCTGCTTGAGGCGATAGAACATGGACAATGGCCCACTACTGTAGGGGCACTTGCCAGTTCTATGCCTTTTTGAACTCAGTGAGGCTCCTCTGTCTATACACTCCGGGCCACTGGACTGACCCATGGGGAACCCTTCTCATCATCTGAGGACCCCATCTGGGAGAAAATTTAAGTTAGGAGCTTCACAGATGGGGTCCTCAGAAGATCCTAACTTTAATTTGCTCCCAGGTGCGGCTAGTACCACCAATGCCAACAAATGGATGTGGCCCTTTCCACCCCTTGGGTCTGACTTCTGTCCCCAACCCAGGGAAAACTCTGTCCACAAGGACAGTAACCAAAATATGCCACTGACCGCTGTCAGGAGCCAGGCCCCAGACCATGCACTGCTAAGTGGAGACCCTGAGTGGGGCCTTTGGATAAGCTTCTCCTCCAGCTGGGGGGCTGGCAGGGAGCTCCCAAGGGGCTCCTGAGGCATCTCAGAATGGGGGTCAGTAGCCCCAGGGGTCTTGCACCCCTTTTCCATTCTACCTCCCACCAGTTCAGGTGTGGTACCCTAACACTGGTCACTCAGCCCAGGGTCTGTACCCTGAGGCTGAACAGAGGACAAGGGTGAGTCCTTCTTACCTTGCCCTCACATCTGGGCTCACGTACCCTCCTCTGGTGAGTGGTACTGCCAAATAACTGAACTGTCAAGGCACCCTTAGGGGGCAACCCTCTCAGCTCTCCTGACACTAGGGTTAACTCAGTCCCCACAATGCAGTCAATGGGCAGCATGGGACTAACTATGACCCACCTCTGGGTCACCTCCTCACCCCACTCCAGGGACACCAGGGCCCTGGGGCGGAACAAATCTTCCCCATGGGCTGGAGTCACCCTACACACCTGGCCGGTGTACTGCTCTGGTGAAACTAGTCTCTCCACCATCATGGTAAGAGTAGCCCCTGTGTCCCTCAGAGCGGTGACTGGGACCCCTTTCACTCCCACCTGGTGGAAGTGACAACTCCCACCCTCAGGGATCACCAGCTTACCCTCTGAGTCTATCTCCCCACTGAAAGAGATGAAGACATGGTCTACAACCTGTCCCTGGGGGACTACTTACCCCTAAGGCCACATTGGCCACCCCTGTAGAGGTCCCACCAGTGGGTGATTTCTTCGGACAGACAGAGTCCCCCTTCCTGGGAATACTCAAAGCAGTGGAGTTGGGAATGGGATGCTTTGGCCCACCGCCCTCCAGAACCACCACCC
This sequence comes from Pleurodeles waltl, assembly GCF_031143425.1. Lineage (NCBI taxonomy): Eukaryota > Metazoa > Chordata > Amphibia > Caudata > Salamandridae > Pleurodeles > Pleurodeles waltl. Next base: position 369,426,277 of record NC_090451.1, read on the forward strand.
TGTTTCTCAGATAAGGCATGGGAACCCTTTCCTGCCCCCTTACTCTGGTACTTGTCTGGGTCATCTTTAATCTCACCCTCACTCTGTTGGGGGGAACCGGAACCACCCTTCTTGGGGTCACTCAAAGGTACCTTTTTGGACACTCTGGTGCTAACCCAGAGGTCCGCCTCCTCAGCAAGCTTTCTATGATCAGACAGCTAACTGTCAACCAGGTGCTGGCGCAACTCTGTAGAACAAATACTGAGCATATGCGCTCTCAGAATTAAATTAAATAATCCTGTGTAATTGTTTACTTCACTGCCCCGCACCCATACTTTCAGTGCCTTACCAGAGAAATCAAAAAAGTCTACCCAGTTCTGTGTGGAGAGTTTGGTGCTGTCCCTGAACCACTGACAGTACTTCTCAGGAGTCAGCCCAAACTTGCCAAGTGTCAGGAATCCCCAAGGTGCCTCCTGCATTATCTGTCAGCCTACCCAGGGATTAGGGTTAAATCACATCTCAGTTGTTCGTTAAACCTTCATGTTTCTAAGTAAACATAATGTGCTGTGTTACACAATTGTTTTTTATCAATGCTTGTTTTACCAATGCTTGTTTGCTAATGTGAGCAGGTGTAGACATGTGCTTCTAATTGGGTGTGGTGTAGACATGTGCTTCTAATTGGGTGTGGTGACTCATCCACATGTGGAAAATCAACTGCTTTCCAGATTGGCTATAAATAGCAGAGTGAAGCATGCCTCCCTGCTTGGCTTTTTGCTTCCTGATCTCAGCATCTGATTTGGCAGTCCAGCCCCTGCTGTCATCCTCGTATTCAGGACTTTTGAGGCAATTCTTTTCTTCGTTCCTGTACCAGCTGACACCAGGCATTCCTCCAGCACTCCTGAAATGCTGCAGCTAAGTGACTAGTATTCTCCAGGGAGTTTGTTTTTTGATCGCCGTGCTTTCCTAGAACAGCTGGTGTATTTCAGACCTTGTATTTTGGCAGAGTGCTTATCTTGAAGAGGCAAATGCATTTCTGAACATTCTACATCATTATTGTAGTTACTTGCCTACATGTGCTTCACAAAATCTGCTTGAGCTCCAGGACTACAAAAAGTGACAGTGCAATTTTACAAGAGCATTTACGTGACTTTTCTTTCTCTAATTGCATAAATCTTGGATTTAATTTGTGTCATTCATGCCTGTGTTTCAGGTTTGAGGAATTTGCTTTTGAAGGGTTTTTCACTCACACAGTGAAACCAAATCAAACTGTGCCACCCTAACTGTTTAAACCCAGAGTGGACATTTGTATTTCTTGGATTGTTTTTGTTCCTTTTAGTTTAACCCTATTGTTGGAAAATGGGTTATTGGTAACGGCAGGTAAGTACCTACACTTAGCAATAGGCCACTAACCTCCACTTAGGTCCAGTTAGGTCTCAGTAAATGAAACCCAGCTCAACCCTTGGTAGCTTGGCAACGAGTGACAAGGGTTAACTTAGGAGACAAAGCATCAAGCATTCAAATAACACAAAACAGTAATTAAATAAAACACAGGAAACAGTTTAAAAATCCAAAATCAATTTATAAAAATAGGACATATTTTTAGCTTTAAAATGACATAAAAATGAATAAAATCAGATAGGGGGAACCGGAGATGTGAATTTATAAAGAATTATTGCTTTCTAGCGCATAGAAACAAAAAGTGCCAATCTGGTCATCTAGTCGCACCTCGACCGGGACAAAGTCAAAGTTTAAGGTCGACCGTGATGGAGCCCGGCTTGGCTACACCCTGCGGGAGGCCTCGGTCAAAAGTTTACCTTAGGATATAGTTGTTTTTCTGAAGATTTTCTTCAGCGGGACAAACCTGCCAGTCCAATCCGACCTCCTGGAACTCTTCCTCGGATACGCGTCGCGGGAGCCCTCGGTGGAGATTTTTACCTTCGGACGTAGTCATTTTTTCGAGGTGAAAATCCTCCGACCGGGGAAAACCTGGATCTTGATCCGACGTCCTTGGATCACTCCTCGGATACACTGGCTGAGAGGTCTCGGTCAACTTCCTACGTTCGGACTTAGTCTCTTTTTTGGAGATTTTCTTCACCGGGACGAACCTGGAAGTCAGGCCGGGTCGCGGTTGAGGCAAGCTAGCTTGAGTTGCCGCGAAGGTTGGTCCCTCTATGGAGCTTTTTTCCAAAAGTTCTCCAAAGTTCTCCAAACTTCTGGATCTTCTTCCAGATGTTATTTTAAGGTTCTTTTGGGGTCCACAGCTCACCCCAAGGTTCCAGAAACTCTGAGGTGCTCCTTGGGGGGTGCGGACTACAACTCCCAGAATGCACCTGGTGCAAACACCTTTTTGGCCACTGGACAGTGGTCAGCTGGTTGGTTTCTTCAGGAGTTGGTGCAGGGGACTCTGGTTAGCAAGTTTTCACCTGTAGCAAACAGGGAGTCCCTCCTTGAACCAGTTGAAGCCAGGCAAAGCCCTTCTTGTGGTGAAGCCCAAGTGTGCAGCTGGTGCAGTCCTTCAGAGTGCAGGGTCCAGGTGCAGGCGAGGGGTCCAGCAGGGCAGTCCTTCTTCTCCTGTAGTTCTACCTTGTTGGAATCTGATGGGGATCTGAGGTGTGGGTGCAGGTCTGCCAGTTTTATCCTTGCTCCTTGGTGAAAAACAGGGGGGCCTGTTTCTCCAATCAGGGTCAGGGTCCTTCCCCCTGTGATGACCACTTCCTGGGAAGTGTGGCAAAAATCAATCTCAGGGAGCAACATTCCTCAAAAATCCATCATGGCTGAAAGTGATTTTTGGAGGTTACATCTGGCTGAGCCCACCCACTGGTGTGGCTAAAAATCCTAAACACACCCCTCTCCTGCCCTCTCCTAATCTAATCAAGGGGACACCTAATTGTCTGGGTTTGCAGGATGTGAGGGTGTTGCTGGGTTGCTCCAAATGTCCCTCTCTGCCTTTGAAGACCAGTTTGGCAGCCCCCCCCCTTCCTGCTTCACCATCTGCTAAGGGGAGATCTCCTCCCCCAGGCACATCTCTTTGTGTCGAGCCAGGCCACCTCAGACCTCATAAAGGCAGCCTGGCCAGGCTGCCAGATCCTGGCCAATCAGAGCACAGCAGCAAAAACACTGCAGGACTGAACTTGGCAACTTTTCAGGTAAAGTTTAAAAATCTTTACCTGAACAAGTTATATTAAACCAATAACTGGAAGTTGTGGGATTTATTATAACAATTAAGTTGATACAAAACCTCTGGTATCTGTTACATAAGGGGATTTTTAAAGTTAAAATAAAGTCTCCCCATTGCACCTCAGCAGTGCACCTATGGGGGCACTACCTATGCTGGGGTGCCTAAACATCCATGCCCTACCATATACTAGGGACTAATGAGTAAGTTAATTTGCCAATTACAATTAGCCTAACTTGCATATCCACTTTACATAGAGCACTGGTCCTGGGACTGGTAAGCAGTACCCAGGGCACAGCCAAAAGTCAGTAACCACCAGTGCCTGTCCAAAAAGTTTGGGGGTGACCAGGACAAAAAGGAGGACTTTTCTACACCTATGCATGCAGGAAGGTTATATGTGATATAATTAATGCCCTTGTTTGTCTTTCTTGTTCATGATAAGTGCAACCACAGTTCTAATTGTAGTGTGCAACAGTGAATCTCTGTGAAGCCAGCCCTACTGTCACAGTACTTATTGTTATGGTACTCAGTTTGGGTATTTGGTAATGCAGTGTTAATAATTGTACCAACAGTTATTATTATCCAAGAAAAGTGCTGGAGCATCCCGGTGTTATTCTACCGCACCTGTGCCCATATCAGAAAGAGAGATTCAGTTTCAAGGAAGTTGAGTGCAATAACTCTACTATCACTCTGTCAACAATGACCTGACCTCCCCCCCACCCCCACCCCCCGAAGGGTGCCTGGCTGGACCGGCAAGACGTGGCAGTGTTTTGTCTCTTTCTCTTCCACTACCCCTTTCCTTTTGGGACACCTGCCGGGGTTTCTGTGTCCACCAGGAAGTGTTGAGAGGTGTTCCAGGAGGTCAGGTGCATACCATCGCCCATGCAGACATCCTGCTTTTCAGGTGAGTTGCCCCGTCTCGACATAAAGCCAAGCCACAGCATGCAGGGCTGCCTGGGCGATGGATTCTTCAATGGGTACTTTCAAAGGTTTAGCACAGGCTTTACTAGCTGATCAGGATGCTCCATCTTTATTAGATTTAACTAGGGCCCTAGCGGGACTACAGAAGGAAGTTCTTTCCTTAAAGCAAGAGAACCTGGAGTTGCACACTGAACTACAGTGGCATAAACCACAAGACACCCCCTGGGGAGGAGTCAAACTAAAACAAAGATCTCCAATTCTACAGGCCCCTCGGTTTGACCCATCTAATCATGTTCCTAGACCCGATTCAGGCCCAACAACTTCTACCACACAACCAATGGAGGTAATGGTCACAACACCAACCCCTGTGCCCTTAGCTCCTGCAGAAATGTTTTTTGGAGATAGTGCCAAGTTCAACATTTCTCTTAACCAGTGCCAGCTACAATTTTTGTGTCGGGCAGCTGCATTCCCCAACCATGCTGCAAAGGTAGCTTTTATATTTTCTTATTTGGGAGGCAATGCAGCTAATTGGTCTATTCCGCTAGTGGAGCGCAATGACCCTATACTGTATGATTTCAACTGGTTCAAGGAAGCCTTGCAGAAACTGTTCACCAAACACCTCTTTGTGCAAGCCGGTAACAATGAGTTGCTGAATTTGCACCAGGGAAACAAGGATCTACTGTCCTATATCACCTCTTTCAATCAGTTGGTGGCAGAGACTGAGTGGCCCAAGGAGAAGAGAATCTCCCTCTTCTATCGTGGCCTTCGGGTCGATCTTAGGATGTTCTAGCCCAAATTGTGGAACATCCTATGGAGTGTTCAGAGTTCATTGACCTGGTGGTACGATTGGATCACCGCTTGAGTGAACGTAAGGTAGAAAAATTCCGGGGTGACACACGCTTAGTGGTGCTCAAAACTGAGAAAAAGGAGTCCACCATTCCCACTCATGATACACCTGTGCCCATGCACATTGGCAGTGTGCGGGCCTACTATCTAAGGAAGATAAAGAACGTAGGAAAAAATTGAAACTGTGTTTATATTGCGGTAAGGCAGGGCATTTTGCTTGAGAATGTCCTAACAAGCCTACTTCTCCAAAGAAAGCCATTGGAGCGGTAACAGGGCCTGAATTCTCTCTTCCCGACCAGGTGGAAAACGAACTGGCTCGATAACTTCTGAGACCATTTTATCAAGCGTTTCTTTCAATATGGTCTCACATCTTCTGGCTAATACCACCAGTCCAATACCTCGACATCTAACTCTTATTGTGATGTTAGTGTTGTCCCCTCAGGTTCGTAAGGTCATTCCCATATTGCTTGACTCTGGGGCTACCAGAAACGTTTTAGACTTGGGTTTGGCTAAAACCCTAAATATTACGACTGTCAGAAAAGACGTCCCTGAACCAGTCAGAGCTGTGGATGGATCAGAATTGTCCTCCGCGCTTGTCGTTTATCAAACAACACCCTTGTCCATGCTTTGTGGAAACAACCATTCAGAACAAATTCAGTTTGACCTCATAGATACCCCAGTATTTGGAGTCATTTTGGGGATACCCTGGTTTCAGTTACACAATCCCAAAATTGACTGGGCAGTAAGGACAGTGACAATAGACTCTAGACATTGCTGGCACTCCTGTTACCAAGACAAACCATTTCTAGTGACACCCTTGCATTGTGGGTCCACACATAGTGCGGCTATCAAGCCGGATGACACACTGGCCATTCCTGCACCGAATAAAGAGTTCCATGATGAATTTAGTCAACAGAAGGCCACCCAGCTGCCGCCACATAGGTCAGACATTGTCGTATAGACTTGATTTCAGGGGCAACCTTACCATGTAGTAGGGTGTATGCTCTTTCTGCGCCTGAGAATCGATACCTGGAGACTACCTGGACAATCTATTGGCTAAGGGTTTCATCTGTCATTCAACATCACCAGTATCATCGTCTTTGTTCTTCGTGTCCAAGAAGAATCGCGAGCTGCGCCCCTGTATAGATTATCGCGCAGTGAACAAAGTGACCATAAAAACTTGGTATCCACTTCCCTTGATCCCGGTACTTTTAGATCAGGTACATCAGTCGACCATTTATACTAAACTCGACCTCCGGGGTGCCTACCACTTGATCCGAATGATGAAGGGGGATGAGTGGAAGACGGCGTTCCGAACTAAATTCGGACTCTTCGAGTACACAGTGATGCCCTTTGGGTTGTGTAACGCTCCTGCAGTGTTTCAATTGTTTATCAATGAAGTGCTGCAGGAGTTTCTAGATATCTGTGTAGTGGTGTACATAGACGACATTTTGATCTATTTGTCTTCCACTGAGGAATATATAGGGCATGTAAGAGCGGTTTTACAATGGCTTCGTGAGCATCATCTCTTCGCCAAGCTGGAAAAACGTGTTTTTCACACTGCAATTGTAGAATTCCTGGGATATGTGATCACTCCTGATGGAATTTCCATGGAAGGGTCCAAGCTACAGGCCATCCTGGACTGGGTAGCCCCAAGATCCTTCAAGGAAGTGCAACAGTTTTTGGGCTTCGCAAATTTTTATCTGAAATTTATACCCCACTTTTCTACCGTGGTATCTCCCGTAACTCATCTCCAACGAAAGGAGGTTAAATTCCTCTGGGATGCAGAAGCTGAGAAAGCCTACCAACATCTTAAAAACACATTCACTGAAACACCCATTCTCCATCATCCTGACCTGGCTCCGCCATTTTTCGTGGATGCAGACGCTTCCCAAATGGTAGTGGATGGTGTCTTGTCCCAACGAGATCCTGAGTCTGGGCATTTCCATCCAGCAGCTTACTTCTAAAAGAAATTGCTACCTACAGGGCAAAATTACACGGTGGTGGAGCAGGAACTTCTGGCCATCAAGCTTGCCTTCGAGGAATGGCATCACCACCTACTACTAGCTAGGCACATGTAAGTATTTACACAGATCACTGTAATTTACAGTTTTTTCAAGCGACCAAGGCCCTGACACCTCGTCAATTATTCTGGCTTCTATTCTTTAACGAGTTTGATTTCATAATCACCTATAGGTCTGGTACTACACAACAAAAGGCAGACACGTTGTCCAGGATGGGTTTCTCCTCTGATGTGGCGCTAGAACAGGTCAGAGGCATTATACCCCCCAGAAAAAAATCATGGCTGTGTGCACTTCCCAAGAGTTCCTTGAGAAAAATACGGGTAGCCCAACACAAGGTTCCCTGTTCAACTGATGTGTATGAAAAAGAGGGTTTATTATACCATGCTGATCAGTTGTACGTCCCTACCAAAGAATTACGGGATACAGTGTTACATTGGGGTATGATTCTGTAGTCGCAGGTCAACCGGGTGAGAAAAAGATGTGAGATCTCTTTCAAAGATGGTTTTGGTGGCCCACACGTGTGCAGGATGTCAGAAGCTACGTCCAGACTTGTTCCACCTGTGTTCGGGCTAAAACCCCACATACTCCAGCCACAGGATTTTTACTTCCTATGCCAATTCCGGTGGCCCCATGGCATACCATAAGTATGAATTTTATTTCTGATCTCCCAGGTTCCAATGGACTCACTGTCATGTGGGTGGTTGTAGATTACCTAACTAAAATGGCTTATTTTGTTCCATTAAAATGCCTACCTATGGCTTCCAAGCTCTCTGATTTGTTTGTCCAACACATTGTATAGCTTCATGGGTTGCCCACCACAATTGTTTCCGATCGTGGCCCCCAATTTATATCACGGTTTTGGTGTAGCTTCTGTTCCTCCGTCGGTATGGACTTCCGCTTGTCCTCTGCATATCATCCACAAACAGATGGGCAGACAGAACGTGCCAACCAATCGCTGGAGCAAATCCTGAGATGTTACATTGACACATGGTCTACTGAGTGGGATAAGGCTTTACCTCTTGTTGAATTTGTATAGAACAACAGTGTCCACATGGCTACAGGAGTATCCCCATTTTACTGTTGTTTGGTCTGCAAAAAACAAGTAGACAAAAGAAGGAGACCTGCTCCCTCTTATCAGATAGGAGATCAGGTGTGGCTCTCATCAAAAAATCTCCAACTTGCGGGATCCAGAAAATTAAACCCCTGATTTCTAGGCCCCTTTCCTATTGTTAAAATCATCAATCCTGTGGTAGTAGAACTGACATTACCAGATGATTTCAAGGTACACCCCGTGTTTCATGTGTCGCTACTCTGTCCCTATTCCCCTGATACCCGCGATGCCCAACCACCTCCCCCGGTAAAAGTACACAGGCATTGGGAATTTGAAGTGGCCAAAATTCTTGACTCCAGGCGTCCATGGTGTTCTACACTATTTATTGGCTTGGAAAGGCTATGGGCTAAGGACAATTCCTGGGAACCCGCGTCCGCAGTTCATGCTCCACGTGTTACTAAAAAATTGCATCTCCTGCACCATTCCAAACCCCGCCCTTTGAGAGGATCCGTGGTGGGGAGGACTGTCAGGAATCCCCAAAGTGCCTCCTGCATTATCTCTCAGCATCCCTAGGGATTAGGGTTAAATCATATCTCTGTTCCTAAGTAAACATAATGTGCTGTGTTATACAAATGGTTTTATCAATGCTTGCTTTACCAATGCTTGTTTGCTAATGTGAGGAGGTGTAGACATGTGCTTCTAATTGGGTGTGGTGACTCATCCACATGTGGAAACTCAACTGCTTTCCTGATTGGCTATAAATAGCAGAGTGAAGTATGCCTCCCTGCTTGGCTTTGTTTTGGTTCCTGATCTCAGCATTTGATTTGGCGGTCCAGCCCCTGCTCATCCTCATATTCAGGACTTTTGAGGCAATTATTTTCTTCGTTCCTGTACCAGCTGGCACCAGGCATTCCTCCAGCACTCCTGAAAAGACTGCAGCTAAGTGACTAGTATTCTCCAGGTAGTTTGTTTTTTGAGCGCCGCGCTTTCCTAGAACAGCTGGTGTATTTCAAACCTTGTATTTTGTCAGAGTGCATATCTTGAAGAGGCAAATGCATTTCTGAACATTGTACATCATTATTGTAGTTACTTGCCTAAATGTGCTTCAAATAATCTGCTTGAGCTCATGGACTACAAAAAGTGACAGTGCAATTTTACAAGAGCATTTACGTGACTTTTCTTTCTGTAATAGCATAACTCTTGGATTTAATTTGTGTCATTCATGCCTATGTTTCAGGTTTGATGGATTTGCTTTTGAACGGTTTTTCACACACAGAGTGAAACCAAACCAAACTGTGCCACCCTAACTGTTTAAATCCAGATTGGACATTTGTATTTCTTGGATTGTTTTTGTTCCTTTTAGTTTAACCGTACGCATGTAGGAAAGATATACGTGATATAATTAATGCCCTTGTTTGTCTTTCTTGTGCATGACAAGTGCAACAACAGTTCTAATTGTAGTGTGCAACAGTGAATCTCTGTGAAGCCAGCCCTACTGTCACACTACTTATTGTTATGGTACTCAGTTTTGTTTTTTTGTCAGAGTCACCAGATCCTCGGGGTCTGTGCACGTTCCCAACACTTCCACCACAAGACAGCTCCAATACTCTGATTATATTTGTCACAGAGTCTAAGAGATTCCAAGTGGGGAAAAGGGGATTAGGAAGGGAACAGCTGGGAAGGAGACCTGTAGAAAGCAAAAGGTTAAAACACACAATATCAAAATTACATCTCATGAAATCAGACCTATGCTATGACTCTAAGCATCGTCATTCTGAGAACATGAACAATCTTAGAATAGTCTTAAGATGACTAGGCTTTTAGATGACTGAATACCTGTGGGGGAAACAAGGGAAGTTAGATATTACTTTCAGATTAAAGTACTTTCTTTAGCATGACAATCAGGAAATAATCTGAGTAACTTCTGATCCATCTTATGAATCTTATTTTAAGAATACGGGCCCAAGAATTTGAGCGTCTTCGATTACGGGGTCGGGGGCCAGCCCAACCTACGTCTTATCGCCCTGACTAAGGATCACCACTGTAGTATGAAGCGCAGAGGCCTTGAAGGTCAAGGTAGGCCACCGGAACAGGAGCTCAGGAAGTTGCTGCTGCTCTGCACCCGAACCTCTATAAAAGGGAGCCAGCCCAGCTCCACGTGCTCACTATTCTGAGTCTTGGCCCAGCCCACAACCACACCCAGGCATGCTGCAGGGAAAGCTTCTAGAAGGCCCTGGAAAGGGACCACACCCTGAATCACTCTGAAAGCCTGCAGCAATACATTGCAAATGAACAGTATTTATAAGCACCTTAAGAATGAATCTTCTGGATTGAATTCTGCAATGCAAAAGGTTAAACAATAACATATCAGTACAATGCATAAATTACATTATCTTGAGAGTGTTGGGTTTTTGCATTCTAGTCGCCCGTAGAGCACGCACTGTGCTGGTGTTCACGTTTTGGTAATGCAGAGTTAGTGATTGTACCAACAGTTATTATTATCCAAGAAAAGTGCTGGACCATCCCAGTGTTCTTCTACCGCTCCCGTGCCCATATCAGAAAGAGAGATTCAGTTTCAAGGAAGCACTAACTCTACTATCACTCTGTCAACAACGACCTGGCCCCCGAAGAAACAGGGTGCCTGGCTGGACCGGCAAGACGTGGCAGTGTTTTGTCTCTTTCTCTTTCACTCCCCCTTTCCTTTTGGGACACCTGGCGGAGTTTCTGTGACCACCAGGAAGTGCCGAGAGGTGTTCCAGGAGGTCGGGGGCATACAATCGCCCCTGCAGACCTTCCTACTTTTCAGGTGAGTTGCCCCGTCTCAACAGCAAGTAAAGTGGCTTTCATGAGTGCATATACATTTTGATCTCTTGGATCTAGTGTAAGAAGTGTGTCCCTCCCCACTATTAGTAGATACCACCAAAAGGCTGCCCCCCATTGCTCTTCAGGAACCCCTTGAGCTCTTACTGCAACTTCATAAGCAGCCAACCACTTATCAATGTCACCTCCCACCACATAACTTGCCACTACATTTTTGGGTATACGAACCTTCCTTTACCCAGCAGGTCCTGCATGTATGCTGCCACCATCATTGCTGGACTCAGACTGCCTCCCTTGATATTCAGCTCTTTGAGGCTCAGTTCATGAGCCAGAAGAATCTTCTTCTTAGCCAAAGGCCTTTCAGTCTCAGCTTGTTTGGCCTCTCTTTCTGCTTTCCTCTCCTCTGCCTCCATGTTTAACTTTGCCATCTGTACTTGAAATTCTCTCTCCTCCCTCCTTTCCTCTGCCATGGCCAGAGACACTGCTCCCTGGTTTTGCAGGGGCACAATTACAAGGGTAACATCCCCCACTACATGCAAGAAATCCTCAGAGGGGCCATCCTCTGGACCCTCCTCGTCCTCAACATTCTCATCAGAATGGGCTTCTGCCCAGGCCCTCAGCACCTTTTGGTACTCATCCTTTCTAGAGGCACCCCGGGTAGGTACTCCCTATCCCTTGCAGAACCCCTTCAGCTGGTTAACAGTATATGTCTCCAGCTTGGCTAGGTCAAAATCTTCAGCTCCTGCTTGAGACCCAGCCAGAGACATGTTGAATGAGGATTTAGTTAAAAATCAGGCAGAAAACGAAATGCAGAAAAAGATAAAAAATCATGTTGACTTTCAACTGTGGGTAGATAGTGAACACTTAGCTATTGTGTGTACTGCTCAAATACATGTCCTATCCCACTGCTGCAACCAATGTTAGAAATGGGGTCTTTGGTTGGCAGTCAGGTTACCCCCTTTCCAAACAAGGACCCTCACTCTAGTCAGGGTAAGTCACACACAATCTAAATTATCTTGTGCCCATCCTCTGGTAGCTTGGCACTGAGCAGTCAGGCTTAACTTAGAAGGCAATGTGTAAAGTATTTGTGCAATAAATCATGCAATAACACAGTAGAACACCACAAAAATACACCGCACAGTGTTTAGAAAAATATATAATATTTATCTGGTAAGATGCAGGTCAAAACGATCAAGATTCGATAAGTATGCATTGAGAGATCCCTGTAAAAATGATAGAAAGTGTCTTTAGTCTGAAAAAGCAACAAGTGTCTTTTGCAAGCACAAAGTACCTGGTTTGGGTTCAAATTGTCTGCAAGGGACCGCAGAGGAGGAGATGCATGGAAAACGGGGAGGTGTGCGATGATTTTTCCAGCGCACACAGATGATACGTCGTTGAGTTTTCACGCCAGGCAGGCTTTGCATCGATTTCCGGCACGTGGACTTGGATCCTCTTTGGAATGCTGGGTTTTTGGACTCCCCGGGGATGATGCGTCAAAATCATGGGCGTGCAGGACGAAGTCACAGGGGCTGTGTCGATCCTGTGGGCGATGTGTGGAAGTTTCTGCTGCACGGCAGGCGCTGCGTCGATTCCTCTCAGGAAGTCAGGCTGCATTGTTCCGGCTCAGCTTTGCGTCGATCCAGTGGGCTGTGCAATGAATTTCCGGTCGCAACGCTAGCACTGTGTCTATCTTCTCCTTGTGAAGTCAGGCTGAGTCCTTCCGGTTCAGCGTGCACTGATTTTCTTACCGCGATGCAGGCTGTGCATCGTTTCTTGCAGGCTCTACGTCGATTTTCGCTGCACAAGGAGTTCTATTGCAGGAATGAAGTCTTTTTGGTCCTGAGACTTCAGGGAATAGGAGGGAAGCTCTATCCAAGCCCTTGGAGAGCACTTCTCAGCACAGCCAGAGAATAGCAAGGCAGCAGGGCAACAGCAAGACAGCAGTCCTTCTCAGAAAAGTAGTCCAGGTGAGTCCTTTGGGCAGCCAGGCAGTTCTTCTTGGCAGGTTGAAGGTTCTGGTTCAGGGTTTCTTCTCCATGAAGTGTCTGTGAAGTAGAAGTGTCTACCTCAGAAGTGTCTAAGTTGGTAGGGGCAGAGACCCTGCTTAAATACAAAATGTGCCTTTGAAGTGGGGGAGAGAGCATATGCACTTTAGCACTGATTAGCAATGGTAAAGTGTGCAGAGTCCTAAAGCCAGCAAAAATTAGGTCAGAAAAAGAGAAGGAGGAAGGCAAAACGTTTGTGGGTGACCCTGCAGAAAGGCCATTTTCAACACTGTGACATATGTAAAATACCTTAATAAGTAATTTAATTTATTTTCATCTATATTTCTCTCAAAAATACTTTCTGATTCAGATTCTGAGTTGTGCAGATTTTAGACAATTTAGACCTGCTATGTTTTTATTTAATCACTACCCATAATCCTATTTGGTTGGAGTCGCCAAATACATCCAACATTCGATCAATCTGAGAAACATTATTTGAACAGACTTGATGTTCTTGGCCGCTCTGCCATTAATTGAGTATAGTTCTAATGATAGGTATGCTATTTTGGGACAAATATTTTGTTATTGTGGGAATCTTGTAATGTTTTTGACTCTGTTTTTTGGTGGGAATTTTGCCGCAGTAATGTTTAATTGGGGTTGTATAGTTTTTAAGCACTGTGGATTTATGAGATGCTATTTTTAAAACATTATTGTATATTTTATGGGTAATCCTGTCCCAAAAAAAGGAATTGATGAAGATGATTTTCATGTTATTCATTTATAGAGCACATATTTGTATGAAAGGTTTCAGCGCTTTGCAAAACCATAGGTGACATTCCAGTGCCCTAAGTTCCAAAAAAGGGAGTTGCAAAGCCTAGTGACAAGTTACTTTAAGGATCGCTCACCTAAATGGGTTCTCTTCGTGCAAGAAGTGCTTTGTAGGAATAGATTTTCGTAAAGCAGCATTCAAGCCAGTATTTAAGGTTTAAGTTTGCAGGCCAGGGCCAACATCTGGGGTCACATCGCAGAGGCAGCATATCATCAACATTCTCCTGCAGATTTCAACAATTCCAGATTTTTAAAAACAAAAAATAATTTGTATTTATCTTGCCTTTCCTTTTTTAAATTCATATTAAGTATCTCTTTAAAGCAGTTTTTGTGACAGTCTTCAGACCTGCTTCCTCAAATTAGGTAGTTCATTACCTGATGCTCCACAGAGAATGTCCATACCTTCAAGGTTACTATATAAAAAATATACACCATTCATCTGTTTGTTTTAGCAAATGATTTTGTTGCTGTTGAAAAGTGGATTATTGGCAAGGGTAGGTAAGTACCTACACTTAGCAATAGGCCACTAATCTCCACTTAGTTCCAGTTAGGGCTCAATAAATTAAACCCAACCCAGCTCAACCCTTGGTAGCTTGGCAACGTGCGACAATACTTAACTAAGGAGACAAATGTTTTAAGCATTTAAAAATGACAAAACAGCAAATAAGTAATACACAAACCACAATAAAAAAACAAAACCAATTTATCAAATTAGATTATAATTTATCTTTAAAATGACACAAAGCCGAATAAAATCGGATAAGAGGAACCGGAGATATGAATTGTTAAAGAATGGGTGTTTTTTAACTCCAGAAACAAAAAGCGTCAATCTGGTCATCTGGTCACACCTCGACCGGGTCAAAGTCAAAGTTTAAGGCCGACCACGATGCAACCCTGCTCGGCTACAGCAAGTGGGAGTCCTTGGTCAAAAGTTTACCTTCAGACTTAGTCATTTTCTTGAACATTTTCTTCAGCGGGACGAAGTAGCCAGTCCGATCTGACCTCCCTGGAGCCCTTCCTCATACGTGTCGCAGGAGCCCTCGGTGAAGATTTCTACATTCTGGCTTACATGATTCTTGATCTGACGTCCCTGGAGCCCTTTAAGGATACACTGCTCGGGAGGTCCCGGTCAGCCTTCCACGTTCGTACTGAGTCACTTTTTTCGAGATTTTCTTCAGCGGGACAAACCTGCAAGTCAGGCCTGGTCACGGTTGACACAAGCCGTCTAGAGTTGCTGCGGTGGGTCGGTCCCTTTCTGGAGCTTTTTCCAAAAAGTTCTCCAATGTTCTCCAAACTTCTGGATCTTCTTCCAGAAGGTCTTTTAAGGTCTTTTAGGAGTCCACAGCTCACCCCAAGATTCCAGAAGTTCTGAATCGCTCCTTGTGGGTGCGGACTACAACTCCCAGAATGCACGTGGCTCAAACTCCCAATTGTCAGCAGGTCAGTGTCTTCAGGATCTGAGACAGGGGACTTTGGTTAGCAATTTTTCACCTGTAGCAAACAGAGAGTCCCTCCTTGAACCAGTTGAAGCCAGGCAAAGTCCTTCTTGTGGTGAAGCCCAAGTGTGCAGCTGGTACAATCCTTCAGAGTGCAGTGTCTAAGTGCAGGTCAGGGGTCCAGCAGGGCAGTCCTTCTTCTTCTGAGGTTCTTCCTTTTAGGATCTGGTAGGGATCCGATGTGTGGGTGCAGCTCTGCCATATTTATCCTTGCTCCTGGGTGAAAAACATGGGAGTCCTGGTTCTCCAATCAGATGCAGGGTCTTTCCCCCTGTAATGAATACTTCCTGGGAAGTGTAGCAAAAATCAGTCCAGGGGAACCACATTCTTCAAAAATCCATCATGGCTAAAACAGATTTTTGGAGGCTACATCTGGCGGAGCCCACCCACTGGTGTGGCTAAAAATCCTAAACACACGCCTCTCCTGCCCTCTCCTAATCGAACAAGAAAGCACCTATTTCTGGGGTTACAGGATGTGAGGGAGGTGCTGGGTTGCTCCAAATGTCCCTCCCTGCCTTTAAAGACCAGTTTGGCAGTCCCCCCCCTTTCTTATTCCCCATCTGCTGAGGTAGTTCTCCATCCCACAGGCACATCCTTTGTGTTCAGCTCAGGCCACTTCACACCTCATCAAGGCAGCCTTGCCAGGCTGCCAGAGGCTGGCCAATCAAAGAAGGGCTATACAGAGCTGATATTGGCAACTTTCAGGTAGAGTTTTAAAACTCTTTACCTGAACTAGTTACATTAAATCCAACAATTGTAAGCTGTCGGATCTATTATAACAATTAATTTGATACCAAACACGAGGTATCTGACACTTAAGGGGACTTTGTAAATTAAAATAAAGTCTCCCCATGTTAGCCTATGGAGGCCATTCACAGGGAAAAATGAATTTGTCTGTTTTACCTCACCAGAGCTTATACAACTATTTTTAAAAGGTCCCTACTTATAGTTACATGGCACCCAACCCTAGGGGCACATAGGGCACACCTTAGGTGGAACGTATATGTCAAAATAAGGTAGATTAAGACTTTGGAAGTACTTTTAATTCCAAAGTCGATTTTGCATTTAACTTTAATTTAAAAGCAGCCAGCAAGGAAGGTCTGCCTTTAAAATGACCCTGGGAACCTTAGCAGTGCACCTAAGGGTGCACCACCTATGCTGGGGTCCTTAAACCTACATGCCCTACCATATACTAGGGACTTAAAGGTAGGTTGACATAGCCAATTATAATGAGCCTAATTTGCATACTTATTTTATACAGAGCACAGGCCCTGGGACTTGTTAGCAGTACCCAGGGCACCATCAGAGTCAGGAAAATAGCAGCAAAAAGTTAAAAATGGGGACAAAACGTTAAGGGGGCCTCTACAATCAGCCCTGTTTTCTCACAGTTGCATTTATGATGTTGCAAGCTACCTCAGTAATAGTCCTCTTTTTCATTACTCACAGAATCTTTTTCTGGAGGATTTAGGCGCTGACCTCCACATCACTACTTCCTGATCAGGATGCTGCTTATTTAGTTTGTCTGTGGTTATCGAGTTATGCATCAGGTTTTGTGTGCCCACTACATCTGGCGCTCTCATTCCATTCCTCGCCCTGAGTCCTCATCAGTCTATGTTCCCAGTCTGATGGCTCAGGGGATTAATGTATCACTACAGGTGAATGTGTTTGATCCTGTGATTACCAGCTCAAAGCCTGGTGGGCCCATTAGACTTCCATACTTCAGAGGTCAAAGGAATGAGTACGACTTACTTGGATAATAGTAAACATTATTATCTTTCAACAGTGCCAAGCGACCTCCTCTCGGGTTAATGTGTTCTCTGAAAATAATGTCAATTATGTTTAAGTTGTAAATGAAAATTTTCCACGGCCCTTTCCACATCTCAGTTTTTAGTCTTGTGATCTATGGTTAATTTTCTAATAAGTAGATAGTCTTGTCATTTCCTCCAGTAACTCCTGATGTCACAGACACATTAGTGACTTTCATCTTCATAATATTCATTGTCTTCCAAGCGTGATAATGGATAGAGAAACAAATCACAGAAGTACTGCCAACCCACCAGCTTTGAGAAAACTAATATTGTGCATACTTTTGGTTTCTTATGCCAGCAGCATACATCTGTGGTCTTCAATTTCTCCTATTCCAGAATCTATGGCCCTCAGAACAACCCTGGCAGTCGGTGATAAAGCGGAGGTAATACCGCAAACAGGCCGGCGGTAAAAAAAATGGAATCACGACCATGGCGGAAACCGCCAACACATACAGCCACTTTAACACTCAGACCGCCACGGAGGTAGAAACTAACACCGCGGCGGTAACCGCCAACAGACAGGCTTAAGACAATGTACCGCCCACACTATTACAAGGCACCAATCCGCCAGCTTTTCCGGGGCGGTACCAATGCCATCAAAAGCACAGCGGAAACAGTCTTCGGAAGGGAAACCACTCACTTCTCGACACCCAACGAGGAACCAGGATGCCATGGACCCCGAGTTACAGGTGTTACCAATGTTGGTTTGCCTCCTCATCTACCAGGAACATCAAAGCCGGAGACGATGATGACGGTGAGTACTGCACCTAGGAGACAAGGGAGGGGGGAGGGGGGAGGAAAAAGAGAGTGACACACTCACGCAACACACCCACCCCCCACCCACAACAACATACAAACACACACATCCAATTACATCACAGATACACCCCGTCACCCCCTGGAAGAACGCAAGGACCAAATGAAATGAGTTTAATGAGTGTAATAATCAAACAATCAGGTAGCCAAAGGTAACTTTAAATCATCAGTATATACAAATATTTACAGCAAGTACACAAGTTTTACACTGTCCCATTCAATGTCCATGGACCAGTGGTCCCAAAAAGCATGGGCGAAGCCCACACATGACACCTGCCTCAAAACGGAGAGAACACTGCAGGGGCATCAGGTAAAAAAAAACACAGGCACCTCAGGGGTAGGGGGGGGCACCTCAGCCGGATGATGGGACGATGCCACTGCTCCTCGAGGGAGCTCCATGCCCACTGCATGGTCCTGGGGAGTGCAAAGCCACAGTCTCTCAAGTGGGTGGTTTGCCCACTGTTTGGTCCTGGGGAGTGCAAGGCCACAGACTCTCAAGTCGATGCCTTTCTCCACTGGTTCTGGAGGGGGCCTGGTGCCCAGAGTGCTTCATCCTGCCTAGGACTGGGGTAGTGGATGCCTTTCTCCACTGGTTCTGGAGGGGGCCTAGTGCCCAGAGTGCTTCATCCTGCCTAGGACTGGGGTAGTGGATGCTGTTCTCCACTGGTTCTGGAGGGGGCCTGGTGCCCAGAGTGCTTCATCCTGCCAAGGACTGGGGTAGTGGATGCTGTTTTCCACTGGTTCTGGAGGGGGCCTGGTGCACAGAGTGCTTCATCCTGCCACGAGATTTACCGGTGACAGGTAGCATGATACTCCATGGAGGGAGAGCCACACTCCTCCTTGCGACGACTAAGGCTGCAAACTGCTGGAAGTGGCAGTGCTGGTGGTGGTGCCTCATGTAGTGTGTGCAGGGTCAAGGACATCTCCTGCAGCCTTGGACGCCTGCCCACTGGTGATGCTGCTGATGTCCGCTGTTGTGGCACTGGCAGGCACGTCGTGGGGCAGGTGTCTGCACTTGTGGAGGGAGACACCAGGACGTCTCCTGCAGCCTCGGAAGGCTGCCCACTGGGGATGATGCTGGTGACTGTAGTTGAGGCATCTGCCATGCAGGTGGCAGTGGAGATGGAGGTGCAGGTGGCGGTCGTTGCGGCGGTGCCAACCGTGGTAAAGGTTGCTGGGCTGTCTTGCGAAAGGGGTGACACCAGTCTCCTGCAACCTCGGAAGGCTGCTCATTGGGGATGATGCTGGTGACTGTAGTTGAGGCAGCTGCCGTGCAGGTGGCGTTGGAGATGGAGGTGCAAGTGCAGGTGCAGGTGGCAGTCGTTGCGGCGGTGCCAACCGTGGTAAAGGTTGCTGGGCTGTCTTTCGAAAGGGGTGACACCAGTCTCCTGCAGCCTCGGAAGGCTGCTCATTGGGGATGATGCTGGTGACTGTAGTTGAGGCAGCTGCCGTGCAGGTGGCGTTGGAGATGGAGGTGCAAGTGCAGGTGCAGGTGGCAGTCGTTGCGGCGGTGCCAACCGTGGTAAAGGTTCCTGGGCTGTCTTTCGAAAGGGGTGACACCAGTCTCCTGCAGCCTCGGAAGGCTGCCCATTGGGGATGATGCTGGTGACTGTAGTTGAGGCAGCTGCCGTGCAGGTGGCGGTGGAGGTGCAGGTGGCAGTCGTTGCGGCGGTGCCAACCGTGGTACAGGTTGCTGGGCTGTCTTGCGAAAGCGGTGACACCAGTCTCTAATCCGGAGGCTCTGTGCCCTAAGCTGACTTCCCTTTGTTCTTGTGTCCCTTCCACACCTTGGAAGTTGCTGCTGGGGCCTTGGCACTGTCCTCTTTGGTTCTGGAAGAGGCCTTGCTGGGTGGTTGGTGCGATTTTCTCTTCTGCATGCTGGCCCCTTCTTTACCTTGGAAGGTGGCGGAATAGGGTGGTCCTTGGCTTCACTAGGTGACACACTGGCAGCCCTGAAGGGTGCCCCCTTCGATATTCCCAGACTTGCAGGGACCACACTGGACGAGGATTTGGTGGCTGAGGTGCTGGTCAGGGCTCTAGACAACCTGTCCCTAGGGGAAGGACGGGGGAGGTGTAGGGAAGAGGTCAAGGCTAGCCAGGAAAAGTTTCTTAGACACACTGGGACGGGAATTTGGAGGGGGTTTGAGAGTGGAGGAAGAGGTAGTGGTTGTAGGAGCTGTACGTCTGCTGAGTTTGGGTGAAGGTGCATGGGTTGGAGGCTGTTGTAAGGTGGATGGCTGTTGAGTGGGTATGTGCCGACGTTTGTGTACTTTGGGAGGAGGGCTCACAGACACACTGGGAGAGGACACAGGGGGCGTGTGAATAGTAGTGGGGGTGGTGATTGCACGTTAGCGGTGTGTGGTTACGGGCGTGCTGGTGAAGGAGGTAGTGGATGAGGATGTAGTGCATGCAGGTGTGAGTGGAGACGAGACTGGGAGGGAGGTGGAGGACGTGGTGTTACGACTCTGTCGTCCCATTTCTAGGGGGCGCTGTAAGGGGACTCTCGGTAGCCTGGGAATCACCTTAAACACTTATCTAGTGTCCCTTGCTGACTCCTGTTTGTTTCTCTTTTCACCATGGTAAACTTGTGTAGTACTACATTTGCTTCCTGGGACAGCAAATCCCATAATGCACAGCCTGGTAGTCCGGAAAGCCCGGATTCTGTTTCCCATTGTTTTCTATGGGAGAAGTCCAGTTGCTCCTTTTCACCGGATCCTCTCCTCCAGGACTTGCAAGTGTCTGAAACTACACACACATGAGACCTCTCCTGTGCAGCCCAGCTTGGAACTGCTTATAAGCAGCCATTTCCTCAAGATCCCTGTCGTGCAGTGGAGTTCAATTCCTTTGTGTTACAGACCCCTTATCGGACAGTTTTGTTCCTGTTCCTGATCTGTTCCAGCTTGAACCTGTTTCCTGTTTCTCTGCCCTGCTCCTGATTGTTCCAACCAGTGTCTGCTCCCTATCTCTTAGCCTTGTACCTGTATGTTTCCTCCAGAGCCTGCTCCCTGTTTCTCTGTCCTGCTCCTGCCTTGTTTCAGCCTGAACCTGCTCTCTGTTTCCCAGCCCTGTTTACTGCTTAATCCTACTCCAGCCCTGTCCTTGCCTGCTCCCTGTTTCCCAGTCCTGTCTCTGTTTGTTCCAGCCAGACGTTTGCGCCCTGTTTTCCATTCCCAGCCCTGCCTTTGCTTCAGCCTGAGCCTGTTCCCAGTTCCTGCCTCTGTCTCTTAGTTTGCCCCTTCTGTTTCTGTTTCCTCTCGGTATTTGTGTCTGGTTAGTGTTCTTTCAGTCTTCACCAGTGTATAAGTGTCCTCCTTTGTACTGGGGTTGGCTCCTGGTTTCCAGGAGGCAATTCCAGACCCCATCCTTGTCCAGTGTTATACGTTGTCTTTCGTGCCTAACAGTGACAGTGTGCTATTGCTGTTATTCCAGGAATCACCACTGTGTTTCTAGCTGGACCCACAAGAGCTTGTCGCATGTATGTAAGTACTATCCTTGTTTGTGCTCTAGGGTCCAGAGACAGAATCACTTCTGCTGCCTCCTTTCTATGGGGCCGGCAGGGTGACTATCTGTAAGAGCAAACTGCACAGAGGCATTGACATTCCCTGTCACTGTGGGAGGTTCTGTGCCCTACTCTGTGTACAACCCCAGTGTGTTTGTCCATTAGTAATCCGTTTCCTGTTTGTTCACACAAGGGTTGCTCTGCTTTTACTTTCTTGTTTCCTGTTCCTGTCCATAGCTGTCCTTTCCGTGTATGCCTTTAGCTGTTCTTCTGCCCCAGTACACTACCTCTTTAGGTGACCTCGAGGGGTGTCCCAACCAGAGTCCTGATCAGACCCGCTCGAAACCGTGACACGTGGAGGAGGGGGACACAGTGGAGGCAGTGGATGTTGGTGTGTCTGCATGGGTATGGTGCTTGTGTGAGTGCCTGTGGGATGTGTGGTGCTTATGCTTGCCTGAGCCACTTTTGTGTGTTGATGTGTGTGCATGCTGGTCTGATGGTGTGCTTGGGATAGGCTGAGGAAGAGGGGATTGGGTCTGGGTAGTGGAGGTTGGATGGGGGAGGCTGCACACAGGGACAATGGCTGCCATCAGTGCTGAGGCCAGAGCCTGACATTCTCTCTGTTGGGCTGCCACGCCAGAATAAATTCCCTCCAGGTATGCATTTGTTTGCTGCAAATGCCTCTCTACACCCTGGATTGCATTCAAAATGGTTGACTGCCCAACAGTGAGGGTTCTCAGTAGGTCAATAGCCTCCTCACTGAGGGCAGCAGGGCTGACTGGGGCAGGGCCTGAGGTGCCTGGGGCGAAGGAGATGCCCACCCTCCTGGGTGAGCGGGCACGGGCAATATGCTGAGGGGCTGCTGGGAGGGCGGTGCTGGTGGGGGGGTGGCAGCATTACCTGTTGTTGCGGTGGGCACAGAGGTGCCCGCCACCGCAAGGGAGCTCCCATCAGAGGAGTAGTCGCTGTCGCTGGTGTCACCTCCTGTCCCCGTCGTGGGGCTCCCCTCGCCCTCCGTCCCACTG
The DNA here is from genome assembly GCF_031143425.1 of Pleurodeles waltl. NCBI lineage: Eukaryota > Metazoa > Chordata > Amphibia > Caudata > Salamandridae > Pleurodeles > Pleurodeles waltl. The sequence continues at coordinate 369,448,550 of NC_090451.1, forward strand.
GTGCCTTCAGACTCTGTACATTCACCCTCTTGGGCCATGTGGGTTGCAGCTCCCTCCTGCTCCGGTGCCACTGCTCCGCTGCCAGATGATGCTAATGCACACAAGGACAGGGTGACAAAGCAAAAAGGGGGGAAAGACAAAGGAGACACATGGTCAATGCCACCAACACCACTACCGTTGGCGGACACAACGCACATGGAGCAGCCCTATGCACTAGGCCATGCAGTAACAGTTCATAGAAAAATCACCTGCCCATGGGGGACGATGCCTAACCCCATTTGCTGCACACCCGGAACCCACAAGAGCCTGACTAATTGTAGATGGCCACTACCACTATTGGGGTTGGAGTGGCACAGAGCCTGCCTAACAAGGGACCTACCCTAGCAAGTTCGCCCTGGCCTAGGGCAACCCACAGCCCACATCCCCCACCCAGACACCTCATAAAGCGCACTGAGTCAGCTGAATGAGACTGTACTCACCCCCTTGTGGCTGCTGTGATGCCCTCAAGCACCCATCCAACTCTGGATATGCCACCACCAGGATCCGGAACATCAGGGGGGTTATGGTGCGATGGGCACCCCTTTTACGTTGGCTGGCCTCCCCCAGCTGGGCCTCCACCATCTTCTTCTTGCTCCAGCGGCGCAGGTCCTCCCATCTTTTGTGGCAGTGGGTGCTCCATCTATGATAGACCCCAGGGTCCACACTTCCTTAGCGATGGCACGCCGGATACCCTTCTTCTGGTGGGCGCCGACCTAGAGGAAAGGTAAGAATGGAACTTTTTCCCCCGTCCGGTTCTTCTTACTCATTGCCAACCAGTTCCCACCCATGCCCTGAAACCCATACAATGACCATCCTTACATGTATGCCACAGCCCCCCCCAACATGTATCTTCCATCCAGACCACTCCATACATTCATGTCCCATCGATCATGCTCACACTGTACTCACCTGTTTGTCTGGAGGACCCCAGAGAAGCGTGTACTGGGGGAGGACCCCATCCACCAGTTTGTCCAACTCCTCTGCGGTGAAGGCAGGGGCCCTTTCCCCAGACACTGTAGCCATTGTCGCTTCCAGCCTCAGGTCACAACAGCACTTGCAGTGTAGGTCGTCTCCTGTTGAAGGTCAGGTATCAAGTGAGTGAACAGATAGAAAATGGCGGTCACGTCCGCAGCGGTGCGTTACGTCACCGCCGGCTTACTTCGTCATTAGCTCCTGAAACCCATAGGGCCCAATGATAACCAATGCTGAATCACTCGGCTGTCTTCAACCGCCTACCATGACGCTGCACAACACCAGCGCAGTTACCTAATTTCCCCTTGTCCCTCCTTACAGGTCAGGCAGCCGCCATTTCAGGGGGCACATGGCAGGGCACCTAACTGAGTCACAGCACATTTGGGCAGGAATACAGACAGACAGCGCCACACACCAATTAAATCACATTAGTGCAAAACACCCTTGTGCAACCTATGTGCTCCATGACCCTCTGCTCACCATTCTCCTCCATAGGGCACATCCACTGGGGCAGATGATGAGATGGCGTCATCCTCCGGTGTACAGACCCCTGGTGGACCTGTCAACAATGGAAGACAGACACATCCTTATCACCTACAGACTTGATTGTGCCACAATCCAAGAACTGTGTGCCAATTGGAGCCTGACCTGATGTCAGCTATCTGCCATCCCACAGGTATCTCCCCTCTAGTGCAGGTCCTGTCAGTGCTCCATTTCCTGGCCAGTGGTTCCTTTCAAACAACAGTGGCCATGGCATCAGGGATGTCACAGCCAATGTTTTCTAACATGTTGACCAGCGTGTTGTCTGTCCTGATGAAACACATGCGCAGCTACATCGTTTTCCCCCAGGTGGAGGATTTGCCCACAGTGAAAGGTGACTTCTATGCCCTGGGACATATCCCCAACATCATTGGTGCCATTGATGGTAGACAGGTGGCATTTGTCCTCCCACGCAGGGAGGAACAGGTGTACAGAAATCGTAAAAGCTACCATTCCGTCAATGTGTAGATGGTGTGTTTGGCAGACCAGTACATCTCATATGTGAATGCCAAGTATCCGGGCTCTGTGCATGATGCTTACATTTTGAAGAATAGCAGCATGCCTTATGTGATGGGGCAACTCCAGAGGCACAGTGTGTGGCTAATAGGTGAGCCCAAGGTCCCCACACAGGATGAATTGGTGTCTGTGTATGGGTTAGTCCCTAAGGGTTGGTGTATGTCTAACAGATATTCCTATACATTTGCAGGTGACTCTGGTTACCCCAACCTGTCATGGCTACTGACCCCAGTGAGGAATCCCAGGACAAGGGCAGAGGAATGCTACAATGAGGCACATGGGCGAACTAGGAGGATTATAGAGCGGACTTTCAGCTTCCTGAAGGCCAGATTCCGGTGCCTCCATTTAACAGGCTTCCTATACTACTCACCGAAGAAGGTGTGCCAGATAATCGTGGCATGCTGTATGTTGCACAACCTGGCATTGCAACGCCAGGTGCCTTTTCTGCAGGAGGATGGGCCTGATGTTGGTCTTGTGGCAGCTGTGGAGCCTGTGGACAGTGAAGAAGAGGAGACAGAAGAAGAGGATATTGACAACAGAAACAACATCATCATGCAGTACTTCCAGTGAGACACAGGTAAGAGACTGGCACTGCTCCTCTCATATCAGACTACTGTATGACATTGTATGCCTTTTTACCGCTGTGTATGGACCTGACAGTTCACTTTGGCTTTCCTTTTCACAGATCTGGGTACCACATTCTGCCCTCTGCTATGTTCACTGCTGCCCAACAACTGTCATACTTTGGTATGCGCAAATGAACATTAACATTGAAATTTGTCAAAGAGGTTGGAATAACACATTTGTCAAAGTACAGACTGACTCCAGATTGTTTTGTGATTCAAGGGTGTTTATTTAAGTGCTAATAAGTGGAGGGGGATGTTCAATGGGCTGGAGTGATGGTGGAGGAATATCCATGGTAGAGTCCAGTCTTTTTGTATCACAGGTGCATTGTCCAAGGGGGCATAGGAAGTGGAGCAATGGAAGTGCAAGGTGGTCAGGGTGACATAGTGGGACATAGAAGGGTGACAATCAGGAGGGTCGTATTTCCTGGCGGGGGTCTTGGCAATGTTCTCTGTCTTCTGCCTGGATCACAGGGACCTTTTGTGGAGTGGTTCTCCTTCTGCAGGGGTGGGGTGCTGATGGCCTGTTGGTCCTGTGGTGGGACCTCCTGTCCACTAGCAACAGCGGATGTGTAAGGCTGTTCATCATTCGAGCTTGTGTCAATGGCCCAGTGGTATGCCACTGTCTCCTTCAGGGTGTTGGCCATGCCTGCCAGCACCCCTGCTATGGTGACCAGAGTGGTGTTAATGGACTTCAAGTCCTCCCTGAGCCTCATGTACTGTTCCTCCTGCAGCCGCTGAGTCTCCTGAAACGTGGCCAGTACCATGCCCGTGGTCTCTTGGGAATGGTGGTATGCTCCCATGATGTTGGAGAGTGCCTTGTGGAGAGTGGGTTCCCTTGGCCTGTCCTCCCCCTGTCGCACAGCAGTCCTCCCAGCTTCCCTGTTGTCCTGTGCCTCTGTCCCCTGAACCATGTGCCCACTGCCACTGACCCCAGGTCCCTGATCGTCCTGGGTTAGTGGGTTTGCCTGGGGTCCCTGTAGTGGCAGACACACTTCTGATTGATGTGTCCTTGGGACAGTGGCGTGGGCACGCTGGGTGGGTGCTCTGGTGTTGTTTCCTGAGGTGGGAGGCTCAATGGTGGTTTGGGACTGTGGCAGGGGAACCGACTGTCCAGAGGTGCCTGATGGGCCGGGCTGGTCATCTTGATCGAGGCGTGCAGAGCTGCAGTCGTCACTGTGGGCCTCTTCTGTGGGGTGGACTGGATATGGCTGGCACCTCCTGTCCGGTGACATTGGGTAGGGGTCCTGTTGGGGTGTAAATGCATAGTTATTGTATCTGTGTGTGCCATCCTGTGCAATGGGTGAGTTTACCTCTACTCCTGTGCTTGCATTACAGCCTTGGCCCTTGTGTGAGTGGTGATTGTGTGCCCTAGCTTAGTCTCTCTACTGGACATGCTTTAGTGATGGGTGTCCATGCAGGTCTGTGATGGGTGTCCGTGCATTGTTGTAACATGCAGGGCTTGGTATTGGAATGTGTGGGTTGTGATAGTGAGGTATCTGTGAGGTGTTGGGGTGATGGGGGTGAGGGTAGGGGTAGGATTTTGTGATGGCATGCAGGTAGGGTGGGGGATAGAGTAGTAAAGGTTTGACTTACCAGAGTCCAGTCCTCCTGCTACTCATGCGAGTCCCTCAGGATGCATGATCGCCAAGACTTTCTCCTCCCATGTTGTTAGTTGTGGGGGAGGAGGTGGGGGTCCACCACCAGTCCTCTGTACTGCTACCTGGTGTCTGGATACCACCGAACACACCTTCCCCCGTAGGGCGTTCCACCTCTTCCTGATGTCATCCCGTGTTCTTGGATGCGGTCCCACTGCGTTGACCCTCTCGACAATTCTCCGCCATAGCTCCATCTTCTTTGCAATGGAGGTCTGCTGCACCTGTGATCCGAATAGTTGTGGCTCTACCCGGTTATTTCCTCCACCATGATACTGAGCTCCTCCTCAGAAAACCTGGGGTGTCTTTGAGGTGCCATGATGTGGTGCGGGTAATGTGTGAGGTGATGCTTGATGTGATGTGTGGGATGATGTGTTGTGGTGTTTTTTTTGAGTTGCGTGGATGGTGTATGAATGATGGTGTTGTTGTGTGCCTCTGGATGCTGGTGGTGTCTTTGCTATTCTCTCTATCTGCTTCTTCAAAAAATTTTGTTTTAAGGGGTTGTGGGTAATGTGGGTGTATGTTTTATAGTGTTGTGAGTGTGTGGGTGTGTGTGTCAGGTGTGTATATTTTGAATTGTCCAATGTGGTTGTGTTTTGTACGTGTGTGTGTATTTTGAGCGCAGCGGTGTGTACCGCTAATGGTTTACCGCAGTTGAGACTGCCACGTTGATTCGTGGGTCGGGATAGTGTCGGCGTATTCCTGTTGGCGTAACAGTGTGGGTTTTGCTATCGCCAGTTTATCACTGACCTTTCGTGTGGCGGACTTGTGTGGGAATCTGTATTGTGGCAGATTTCTAGATGAGGGTCATAATACCTGTAGCGGATTTCCGCCGTGGCCACGGTATGTTAACGGCAGTCAGCACGGCGGTCAGCGGACTTTAACGCCAAGGTTGTAATGAGGTCCTATATCTTTTATCGATTGGCACTCTGAGCTAGTATACGGCATCTCATATATTGTTCTGACGATCCCTAGCATTTTTTCCCTCTTTCTATCTCACTCCATCTGACTTCATCAGGGACGTTTCCTTTTTGGAGGATTTTATATTGTCTCAAGAAACCACCAGGGAAGAGATATATGCTAAGTCCACCCTTCAAATTACTACTTATTTAACAAAATGGGACAAAGTGAGAGTTAGTCAAATAATTGATTATTATTGTTAGATTACCTAAAGCAGTGGCACAACCTATACTGTGATATGACCACATATGACCTTGAATCGTGATGAATGGGTACCCAGAGGGAATAAAAGTAATGAGCCCCTCAAATTACATTTTCTCAGCAGAAGTTTTGAAACCTCCACTGGCTTCACTCACAAATCGTATCATAGGGGCTTCTTTAATCCACAGCATGCAACTGCCATAAAGTGTCACTGAAATTTAAAATAGGATAAGGCAGCGTATTTATATTATCTATTCCCTGTGACCTAATTGATGACAATATATTGTGTTGTGTTGGCCCTTAACCGTGATGTTATGCTAATGACCCAGGGCTCCCTATTCTAAGCAGATCATTAACCAGATGTAGATGAACAATTATGAAAAAAATGTGTATTAGCCATTGAATAAAAGAAAACAACTGTTAAAACATGTCTTAGACTGCAAGATACTCCAAGTTTGCTAGACATGTGTGAAATGGTACTGTTAAAATCAGAGTGTGGTCCTCATATAGACTTTGGGGGTCATTATGAACACGGTGGTAACAACCGCCGTGTTCATGCTGGTGGTCAAAACAATGACCGCCAGCGACCCCGGAACCCCACCGGCCAAATTACAAACATTTCTGTGGGCTCACAGAAAGGCCCGGCCGGGATATTGACAGCGGCTCCACATGGAGCCGCCGTCAATGCCTTTGTGCGGCAGGTGCAGTTGCACCCATCGCGAAGATCACTGCCCGAAAATCGGGCAGTGACCTGCGCAACTGGGCTTTGCACCGGGGCCCATGCACTACCCATGCAAAGTGCATGGGCAGTGCAGGGGCCCCTGGGCACCCCCTCTGCCAGCCTTTCCCTGGCGGGATAACCCGCCAGGAAAAGGCTGGTGGAAATGGGAATATTATCCGCAGGGTAGGGCAGCTGCCCTGGCGGATAGTGTTTCCACTCACCGCCAGGCTGCCTGACTGCCTGACTGCGGAAGCCTGGCGGTGAGTGAGGGCCGCCGATGGGGGCCCTCACCCTCTTCTGAATATGGCGGGTTCGCCCACCATGCAGCTGGCGGATTCAGGCGCCAATGCCGGAATGGCGGGGCAACCAGCCATGTTGGTAATGAGGGCCTTTATCTGTCATAGTAGATAGCCTTTTTATAATATATTCAACTTGTTTCATCACATCGACAGCCAATCAAGTCTAGAGGTTTTGTCAGGCTTCATTCCTTGTATCAATGTTACAAGATTAAAAACCCTGCCTATCAAAATGATCCAGTGTCACAAGGTCAAGACACAGTGCTCAAATTCATAAAAGCATACACTCCTTGCGTTTTTATATCTAGATATCTTCAAACAGGCGATATGAATGTGGGTATCACTCATGCTCACATACGAAAAAACACATATGCACAGTCATGATATTAAGGGAAGTTTATCAATCTGCTTTCCATAAAATCTTGTCACACGCTGACCGCCTGTCACTTATGCTGGCTAGCCAAGAGGCATCCATTTTGTCATTTCCAACAGCGATTCTCAAAGTCCCTCATGTTGTCTTGCTAACATTTTCCCAGATTTGCCATCATTTCGTGATGCTTCCCAATGTTTTTCTATAGAACAGCCAGCCTCGCTACAGTGAAAATAGATTTTTGGTGCTAAATACTGTAAGGGCATCTTTAACCAGCTGCTCCATTTGAGTCGGGAGAGCGTGCTGCCTTGCCTTACCCTATATCTATGAGGCCATTTCAAAGCCACACAAAGTGGCTTTGCATGGCCTCATTGATATGGTTGCAAGAATAAGCCACTGCTGTCTCAAAAAGTGACTCATTTGTTTTGCTAGAGAGTCATAAATACGTCCCTAAATCAAGATGATTTATTCAAAGGCTCAATATGTTACAAATATGATTACACTCTCAATAAATTGTCACTCTACATGTCACATGTAAGATGGTATTATGTCACACATAAGCACACTATGATGAGTTAAATAACACACATAACCAACCTTTGGACCTGTCTGCTATAACTATAGGACCAATGCAAGTGGGTACACGATGTGATGTTTTTCACTGTCTACATTGCATCCCACATATTGGCCAAGTAGTATGTGTCAAAAGCCATGCATTGCCCCTGCTGAATGGCGCATTGCACCAGTTGAACCAGTTTTAACCCCGCATCAAGGACAATGCATGTTTGAACCAGCATAAGTTCTGATGCGCTGTATGTCAATTTTAAAATAGCAAAATCACCACCAATGGGTCAGAACAAATGGCACATTTGTTGAAAATGGGCAGCAACTCAGCCAGAAAATGACTCAATGGGTATGGCAGGCTCCATATTAGGAAGCGTGAAGCTACTTTCACTTTCACTTTCACTTTCTCTCTGTTGGTCTATGCTGGGTGTTGGTGGTTTTTGAGAGTTTGCCTGTGATCGTTGGTAGTTTGGTCTTGCCTCTGTGTGTTCTGTGCCTCTAAAGCCTTTCATTGTTGTCCAGTATTGTCCTTTTTTTTCTAGTTTTGCATATTTTGTCACTGTATTGTAAGATGTTTTTCATTTTGTAGGTTTTTAGTCTGTGGGTAATTTAAGTAGTTGTGGGTTTAGTTATTTCTATAGTTTTAGTGGGAGGGATAAGGACATGTTGGGGAGGGGGAAGAATGTTTCTGAGCCAAAGTTGAGTGACCTCATGTGGTTGGTCATGCACCACTTGCGAAGGATGGTTGTGGCTGGGGGCCGGGTGAGCCAGGGATACCCTGTAAAAGATTTAAGAAAAAGACAGATGGGAGCATGTCCGCTGGCATCACAGGAAGATCTCTGAGGTGGAACGTGCTGCATGACAGATGAAATATAGGTGGGCTGACTTGGTGGCATGGGAGGCTGATTTCATTGACCTCCAGGGACCGGAGATTGGCAGACCTGTCGGTATGTCTGGTTGTTCCCTGTGATATTTTTGAAGTAGCTGTTTAATTGATGCAAAAAAACATGTACTGTACATTATTTTTAAAGTGTATTTTTTAAGATTGCAACATCCAAGATGTATTTCAAAATGAGATGAAAGCATAGACATAATGAATCTAAATGAACTTTGTGGCATAAATCTTAGGGTCTAGTTGGGCCGTTCCATCGCTTTTTACTAACCTCTCAACCATATCTAGGAGTTCATGCTAAGTGACTTTGCATGGCTTAGAATGGCCTCATGGATACACGCAAATATCTGCTTGATTTGCTCTGTGTCAGGGAGGCCTTCCATGGCCGTTGTGGTGGATGATCCCCTGCAACACCCATGAATTGTTATGCTTCACCAGATGTACAATGCCGTGTATACCTGGGGATGTGTCAAAAGCTCCCACCTCCCCAGGGCATGTGCAAGGCTGAGTTTTTCTTCATACCTCTTTGTATTATCCCTGTTTCAATGTATGCTTTTTCTGCAGTGCACACAGATGTTGATAATGGCTCCCAGGATTTTTTTATGTACATATGCCCCTTCTGGCAGAAAAACAATCCTTCATGCAACAACGACACCCCTGCTCCATGGTGCAAGGCTTCCTGTGTTGGCACTAGTCTGCTGAAATGGTGCCAACACATGAGGTAAGAAAAGGAATGCGACATATGTTATCCATTTGGCACATTACTGCACTTTCACTTTGAGGCAGGCCAGTGCAGCTATGTGTTATGGTACCACGTAGTCTGACATGATGCTGCCCGGCATAATTAAAAACATCACATGCCTGAGCCATGCTTTAGCCATGTGATGAAGAGGATACATCTGAGCTACATCCTCCAACCAGTTCAGGGCTGCATGCTGACTAGCTGTGTTCAATGCTTTTGTCATAATCAGATAATTGTCACTCAGCAGCTATGTAAATATGAAATTCTGGATTAGCATAATTTAAAAGATGTACCTGTAAGCATATGTTTAAGCGCTGTTTACAATGATATTTTTAAAATCATGTTTTCCAGGAGGACATAGGCTATTCACCCAGGGAGAGGTAGTCTCATTCCATGACCCCAATGCTAATGGTAAGTATCATGAGTACATATATGTTGAATGTTTAGGTCTGTGTGTGATCTAAGTTTGATGCAACATTGTGATGTATTTTGCAGGGCAATGATCATCTATCAATTTGCTGTCAGTGTGTGAAACACAACAGAACCTGACCACATATTAATTGTGAATGAATAAGAAAGTTTCCCATTGTGAATGTAGGGTATGTATGAGCAGGCACACATTATGTAAGCATGTTAGCGTTTTGATAATGTATACACATCTATAGTCATGTGTCTTGTCTTTGGGGACACTATCACCTGTTGCAGAATCTGCATATGTTCAACTTAAGCACAATAGCTGGTACCAAAAATGTCACTTAGCTATACAATTAAGTTTCAACAAAAGTAGTAGAACAGTAAAATGTATGTTGCCAAGCTTGTCTAGCTAGTGGTCAGTTGCTTATGTAAAAAAAAAAAAAAATGAGTTGGACACACATAGAGGAGATGTGCAATATGTTCACACAGATGCTTTTAGTATACATGTACAGGTTGTTATGCTAGAATCTGAGGCACTCAGTATGTCACATGTCTTGCATTATCATGCATGATACTTAGCCCAGAAATTGCACCTACTTTAGATCTCTCAAGCTAAACATATGTCTGTTTGACTTACCATAAGCGTGTGAAAACATGCCAGCTCTGTTAACCTCATTTTTCTGTGAACAACATTCCTGTCTCTGTAGCAGTATACAGACAAAATGCTCATTATATTAGGAATATTAACGTGTGTCATCAGGGCAGCCATCATAAACTAACCTATTTTGTAATGGATATTTTCAACATTAGTTTGTGAGATGGAAATGTTAAGTATTCAAAATGTAAAAGATCGATGAAAGGCAACAGATGACATGGCTACAACTTTGACTGTTCATGTGTTTGACCATTATCATGTGGATACTTAAAACTTCTATTTCTTGGCTTACTGTGAGGTATGGCTGTTGTAATGCAGCCTCTGGGGTACTTGACCCTCACTCAGTTACGGTCCAAGGGTGCCTGCATTATATGCTTGCTCTGATATGTACTCTGGCATGCATGTACACACTACTGAGAAGCATTGTCTAAATCATGATGTGTGCAGCCAAATGCAGGCTTAGGGTGATGAATGCATTGAAACACGTTTAAATGTGAATATGCATGTTTATGACTGCGAGTGTTAACCAGAAGCCACGTGTCACATTTCCCTTTAGTAGCTTGAGGGTATACAATGAAAACTGCCCCACTCATGTTTTCCAGGACATAGCTGGCATACACACATCCATGTATGGGCTACCTGACACTGAATGCTTGGTGGCATTTGTAATTCCAGATGGGGTATGCAACATAGGGGCAGCTGAAGATCGCAAGACATTCACCATGTGGAGGGACCAGTACCGCCACATCATAAAGGTTGCAAAGGGGCACTGGAAAATGGAAAAGCTGTATACACGCGCCAAGGCAGCGAGATCATGGAATGTCCCTCATTTGCCAAGACCATTGTTAGAAATGGGGTCTTTGGTTGACAGTCAGGTTACCCCCTGTTCAAGCAAGGACTCTCACTCTAGTTAGGGTAAAACAGAATCACCCTCAGCTAACCCCTGCTTACCCCCTTAGTAGGTTGGCAGAGCAGTAGGCTTAACATCAGAGTGCTAGGTGTAAAGTATTTGTACCAACACACACAGTAACTTAATGAAAACACTACAAAATAACTCAACACAGGTTTAGAAAAATAGGAAATAGTTATCTAAACAAAACAAGACCAAAACAAAAAAAAATTCACAATACACAAGTCAAGTTATCAATTATAAATCAAAAAGAGTCTTTAAGTAGTTTTAAACACACACTAACACTGTTAGCGTGAAAACTTACCTTGGGTGCGTCACAAATAACCCCACATGGGCAAGTGTACGTCAAAAAGGGCTTGCAATGCGTCGATTCGACTCACAAGTGGGACCTTGCATCGTTTCTCCTTTGGTCGGGTCAGGGCGTGTCGTTCCTTCTCTCGGCAGGAGAGCGATGCGTAAATCCGGTCAGCACTCTCAGGTCCGTGGAGGCCTTGCGTTGTTTTTATACGCCCAGCAGTGCTTGCGTCGGAAATCCAGCCACATGATGATCTGAAAACCACACAGCGCGGGTTGCGATCTCCCAGCCTCCATCAACGATGCTGCGTATTGTTTACACAGCTCCGTGCGTCGATTCTTCGGTCGCGTTTCCGGCAAGCGTCGATTTTCACCTGTGAAGCCGACGGCGCGTCCTTTTTTCAGCCGCAGATCGGGGTTACGTCGATCTTTTCCCTGCACGGCGCTATATGTGTGGGTTTCCTCCTCTTATTCTGCCAGCTTCTTCTTTCAAGGTCCCAGGAACTGGATGTGCACCACAGGGCAGAGTAGGAGTCTCTTGAGAGACTCCAGGTGCTGGCAGAGAGAAGTCTTTGCTGTCCCTGAGACTTCAAACAACAGGAGGCAAGCTCTAAATCAAGCCCTTGGAGATCTTCACAAGATGGAAGGCACACAAAGTCCAGTCTTTGCACTTTTACACTGGCAGAAGCAGCAACTGCAGGAGGGCTCCACAAAGCACAGTCACAGGTAGTACAGCTCTTCTTCCTCAGCTCTTCAGCTCTTCTCTAGGAAGAGGTTCCTCTTGGTTTCCAGAAGTGTTCTAAAGTCTGTGGTTTTGGGTGCCCTTCTTATACCCAATTTCTCCTTTGAATTAGCAAAGTCTCTCTTGAATGTGAAATCCTGCCTTGCCCAGGCCAGGCCCCAGACACTCACCAGTGGGTTGGAGACTGCATTGTGTGAGGGCAGGCACAGCCCTTTCAGGTGTGAGTGACAACTCCTCCCCTCCCCCCTAGTACAGAGGACTTATCAGGATATGCAGGCTACACCCCAGCTCCCTTTGTGTCACTGTCTAGTGTGAGGTGCAACCAGCCCAACTGTCAAACTGACACAGACAGGGAATCAACAAACAGGCAGAGTCACAGAAATGGTATAAGCAAGAAAATGCTCACTTTCTAAAAGTGGCATTTTCAAACACACAATTTTAAAATCAACTTCACTAAAAGATGTATTTTCAAATTGTGAGCTCAGAGACCCCAAACTCCACATGTTCATCCGCACCCAAAGGGAATCTACATTTTAATCAGATTGAAAGGTAGCCCCCATGTTAACCTATGAGAGGGGAAGGCCTTGCAACAGTGAAAAACAAATTTAGCAATATTTCACTGTCAGGACACACTGCCCTTGGGGCTAACTAGGGCCTACCTTAGGGGTATCTGACATGTAAGAAAAGGGAAGGTTTAGGCCTGGCAAGTGGGTACACTTTCGAAGTCGAATTTATAGTTAAAACTGCACACACAGACACTGCAGTGGCAGGTCTGAGACATGATTACAGAGTTACTTATGTGGGTGGCACAACCAGTGCTGCAGGCCCACTAGTAGCATTTGATTTACAGGCCCTGGCACGTCTAGTTCACTTTACTAGGGGCTTACTAGTAAATCAAATATGCCACTCATGGCTAAGCCAATTACATACACATTTTGTAAAGGAACACTTGCATGTTAGCACTGGTTAGCAGTGGTAAAGTGCCCAGAGTAACAAAAACAGCAAAATCAGAGTCTAGCACACATCAACAACCTGGGGAACAGAGGCAAAAAGTTAAGTGAGACTACACCACGGATGAAAAGTCTAACAACCATCATCAGGCAGAGCTAGTCAACATCACAAATCACAGCAGGCCCAAAGCAGCAACAGGCCCCACCAGCCAAGGTACCATTGGCCACTTTTGGAGCAACCCCACCACCAACCACACATGCCAGGAGGCCCAGTAAGAGGAGTGGCTCACTCTAAGTTCTTTATTTTAAGAGAACTAATGAAGATCACCTCCAGCTTAGAGGAAATGAAAAGGGAGCAGGCCACTGCTGTGACAGTAGGACACAATTGAGGAGGCCCTGCTCCAGATGTCCCAACTCCTTTGAACTTTGTTTTGCACCATGTTGGAAAGCAGATTAGATTTAGTTCATATTATCTTAGACAGTTATGTATAGCATTAGTTCGTGTTTAGGATAGTTTTAGTATAAGTAGGTTTTATATTTTAGATGTTTTTATAGGAAAGCGCTTTCCTAGATTTCAGTAATTATATTGGGATTTTCGTGGGTGGGGGTTGATGTGTACGACATGTTAAAAAAAATGAACAATTAAAAAAACAAAAATACATATATTTTTAGGTTAGTATGTGTAGGTAGTTTATGTTTAGGTGTAGTTGATGTTAGTATTGTGCAAATACATTTGTGTTAAGGGGATTTGGGGGTTGATGTCTAACATGTCCTTTGTGCTAAACGTAGAGGACAATTTAGGATAAGTTTAGATGAATTAAGGTAGTGTTTCGATAGTAGGTATGGGATAGACAGGTTAAGGTAGGTTAGGCATAGATTAGATATAGTAAGTTAGTGTAGGATAGGTAGGTTGAGTTAGTGTAGGCTTAAATTAGATATAGTGAGTTAATATAGGATATGTATATATATATATATATATATATATATATATATGTACACATATATATATATACATATATATATATGTACACATATATATATATATATATATATATATATATATATATATATATATATATATATGTGTGTGTGTGTGTATCCAATTTTAATTTAGAAATATTTTTACTACCTTCACAACTTCTTAATCATTTACCGCTGAAGAGTTGTCATCATTGCTTAGGATGAGTTGAGTACATGATGCACAGATTGCCTCAAATGTTAGATATGTGTAACATTGTGTGAGGCCTATGGACAACAGTCATTCTACCTCACACTTGAGTCACTGAAGTACTCTTCTCCAATCTTTAGGCACTGTGAGTGCTCTTCTTCATGTGAATATACACACAGCCCAACACAATCACCTACTGGTGTACTGTGTGTGTAGTAGATGCTGCATGTGTACTATGGATATTTATGTCTCTCAAGATTACCCATTCCTGGATGGGCTGGGACACATTCTAGTGACTGCCACTTATACACACACTCTTGAACTGTTGTAGTACGAGGCCATTGTGTTAGCTGTTTGTAAATAACCTCAATCATTCTTGGCACTGAGAACGTGCTAAGTGAGGGACTTCCTCCAGGTCACTTTTATGCAACTACTTGCTAAGTTAGTAAACCATAGGTCTCCCAACCTCTTACCCTTGGGATGTGTAGTTTGATTCATAGCTGTGTGACTTGGCTCCTAATTTTTGTAATGTGCGTTTATTGTACTATTGGTTTCAAGTGTGTTTCTACTAACACTCAATGCATGTGAGAGCTCTCAGGGGTAGATGAACATATTGACCCCATGTATCCCAGTGTGCTTTAAGACACCATTTATCAGTTGACACAGGTCCACTAAAACATAGATGTTGTAGTCAGTGTTTACTGAAATCCAAGAGGTAACACTGAGCTTCAACATCCTCCAGTGGGATAGCTATAATGCAAAATTTAAGGAGTCTGATCATTAGTGTCTTTATGTTGTCAGTGCATGCATTATTATGGTACGTCTCTTCAATGTAAGCATTAAGGCTGGCGTGTGTCTGATCACATTGTCTTGATCAATGAGCAAGATTTATGTGGTTGTGTGTAACTGTGTTAGTGGCTCACATGCCTCCATGATTCACTGTGTGTCTGTAAAGTTACTGATGGTTATTGTCTCACAATCACGCGTGCACAGCAATGACAATCCCATTGTGACACACTCCATTGTGAGGTAGAGGTGATTTGTGGTACATAAGCATTGGTTTATTACCCGCAAGACAGCCTTGAGTTACTTTTGCTGCACATGCATCAATTTTCGGTGCAGTGTCCGTCTCGTGTCATTTTTTGGATGCATCTTGGAACCCTACGACATGGTACGTCATACCGTAAATACGGTGCATCCATGTCATCGCAGCGATGTGTCAGTTTTTATAAATATACCCCTGTGTTTGGTTTTAGGAGAGGTTTTATTATACAGAGAGAAGAATGGATTGCAATATTATTAGTATTTGCTTTTATCAAACATGAAATGTGTTTTAAGGGCCTTGGACAAGTTTGTAGGTTGTCCTCTTTATATGTGTCCAGGTAGGTGGTGTATTTATTGTATTTATCAACTATATAATATAGCTTGTTATACTTATAAAATAATGTTTTTTTAATTAAAAAAAAAAAAAAACTTTTGAGAAATTATTTGTTGTTAGATTTGTTATAAGCATAAAGATTTAGGCCCTCATTACAACCCTGGCGATCGGTGGTAAAGCGGGCGTAACACCGCAAACAGGCCGGTGGTAAAAAAAATGGACCCATGACCACGGCGGAAACCGCCAAAACGTACAGCCACTTTAACACTCCCACCGCCACAGTGGTAGCCACAAACACTGCAGCGGTAACCGCCAACAGTCAGGCGGAAGACAAGGTTCCGCCCACTGTATTACAAGAGGAATATCCGCCACCTGTTCCGGGGCGGTACGAACGCCATCAAAAGCACAGTGGAAACAGTGTTCTGAAGGGAAACAACTCACCTCTAGACACTCAAGGTAGAACCAGGACGCCATGGAGCCCGAGCTGCAGGTTTTCCCCATGCTGGTGTATCTGCTCATATACCAGGAGTACCAACGCCGGCGACGATGACCACGCTGAGTACTGCACCTAGCACACAGGGGAGGGGTGGTGGAAAAAGAGAGTGACACACACACGCAACATACAACACCCCCACTCCCAACACCATACACACAAACACATGCAACAACATTACATATACACCCCGTAACCCTCTGAAATAACGCAATGACAAAAGGAATGGAGTAAAATGAGTGTTATATTAGAAATGGTTAGAAATATGTTTTTTAATTCAAAAACAGTATTTACAAAATATACAATATTTACAAAAGGCGGGACAATGTCCACTCAAAATGTCCGTGGCCCACTGGTCCAAAACACATAGACCAAGCCCACACTTGACGCCTGCCTCAATACGGAGAGAACACTGCAGGGGCATCAGGTTGAAAACACACAGGCACCTCAGGGGGACGGGGAAGAGGGGGGCACCTCAGCCGGAAGATGGTACAACACCACTCCCTGGTCCTGGGGAGTGCAAGGCCACAGTCTCTCAAGTGGGTGGTTTGCCCTCTGCCTGGTCCTGGGGAGTGCAAGGCCACAGTCTCAAGTGGGTGGTTTGCCCACTGCTTGCTCCTGGGGAGTGCAAAGCCACAGTCTCTCAAGTGGGTGGTTTGCCCACTGCGTGTTCCCGGGGAGTGCAAGGCCACAGTCTCTCAAGTGAGTGGTTTGCCCACTGCCTGGTCCTGGGGAGTGCAAGGCCACAGTCTCTCAAGTGGGTCGTTTGCCCACTGCTTGGTCCTGGGGAGTGCAAAGCCACAGTCTCTCAAGTGGGTGACTTCTACCATTGGTTCTGGAGGGGGCTTTGTGCCCATTGTGCTTCATCCTGGCCAGGATAACCTGAGTGATGACTTCTTCCACTGGTTCTGGAGAGGGCTTTGTGCCCAGTGTGCTTCATTCTGCCAAGGATAGGGTGAGTGGATGCCTTCTTCCACTGGTTCTGGAGGGGGCTTTGTGCCCAGTGTGCTTCATCCTGCCAGGGATAGGGTGAGTGGATGCCTTCTTCCACTGGTTCTGGAGGGGGTGTGCAAGGCCACAGTCACTCACCTGGGTGTCAGATCCACGCAATTTTCTGTGGTCAGGATGCATGACACACCACAGATGCAGCACTACAGTCCATCTGCCAGCGGGGACGGCTGTACAGTGGTTGCAGTGCCGGTGCAGGTGTCGGTGCTGCCAGTGGAGGGGGAGGCTCCAGCCCTTCCCCTGCAGCCTCGGACGGCTGCCCACTGGGGTTGCTGCTGCTGGTGGCAGTGCTGCTTGCAGAGGTGCTTGCGGCGGTGCTTGTGACGGTGCAGTTGGCGGTGCTTCCTGAGGTGCAGGTGGCGGTGCTGCCAGTGGAGGGGGGAGGTGCCAGCCTTTCCCCTGCAGCCTCGGATGGCTGCCCACTGGTGCTACTGCTGCTGGTGGCGGTGCTGCTTGCAGCAGTGCTGGGTGCGCTGCTGCCCGCGGTGCAGGTGGGGTGCTGGCCGCGGTGCAGGTGGCGGTGCTGCCAGTGGAGTGGGGAGGCTCCCAGCCCTTTCCCTGCAGCCTCGGATGGCTGAAGTGCCCTGGCTGGTGTTCTGTGCCCCTTCCTGCCCTTGGCAGATGGTGGTGCCTTCTTGCTTCTGCCAGCTAGAGTCTTTGCCTTGGCCTTGATGGCTGGTTGTGCCTCCTTTTCCTTGCTGGATGCTCTCCCCTTTTTGCCCTTTCCTGGTGGCAGAACCTTCTTGGCAGGTGTTGGTGGCACACTGGCTGGGCTGACGGGTGCCTCCTTAGAGCCTCTCTAAGCTGTAGAAACCACAGTGGATGTGGACTTGGTGGCTGAGGTGCTGGGCTAGGTCTGGCCACCCTAGCCCAAGGTGAAGGACAGGGGGGGTAGGAGTAGGGAAGAGGTCATGGGTGGCAAGGAAAAGCTTCTTAGGGACACTGGGGTGGGAAGAGGGTGAAGGTTTGGGAGTGGAGGAAAAGGAAGTGGTTGTAGGAGGGGTCAGTCTGCTGTGTTTGGGTGCAGGTGGATGAGCTGGATGGCTGTTGGGTTGGTGTGTGCTTGCGTTGGTGTGCTATGGGAGGAGGGGTCACAGACACAGTGGGAGAGGACACAGGGGACGTGTGCATGGATGTGGGGGTGGTGACTGCCTATGAGGGGCGTGTAGTGATAGGTGTGCTGGTGATGGAGGTTAGTGGATGAGGATGTAGTACATGCAGGTGTGAGTGGAGACACTACTGGGAGGGAGGTGGAGGAGGAGGGGGACCCAGTGTAGGCAGTGGATGTTGGTCTGTCTGCTTCTGGATGGTGTTTGTGTGAGTGCCTGTGGGATGATGTGTGGTGCTTGTGTTTGCCTGAGCCACTTCTGTGTGTTGATTTGGGTGAATGCTGGTCTGAAGGTGTGCTTGGGATAGGTTGGGGTTCAGGGGATTGGGACTGGGAAGAGAAGAGGAAGTTGGAAGGAAGAGGAAGTTGGATGTGGGAGGCTGGAGACAGGGACAATGGCTGCCATCAGTGCGGAGGCCAGAGCCTGAAATGCTCTCTGTTGGGTCGCCACGCCAAAGTGAATGCCCTCCATGTATGCATTTGTTTGTTGCAAATGCCTCTCGACACCCTGGATGGCATTCAGTATGGTTGACTGCCCAACAATGAGGGATCTCAGGAGGTCAATTGCCTCCTCACTCAGGGCAGCAGGGCTGACTAGGGCAGGGCCTGAGGTGCCTGGGGCAAAGGAGATGCCCACCCTCCTGGGTGAGCGGGCACGGTAAACACGCTGAGGGGCTGCTGGGAGGGTGGTGCTGGTATAGGGGAGTGGTGGCTGTACCTGTTGTTGGGGTGGGCACAGAGGTATCCGCCACCGCTAGGGAGCTTCCATCAGAGTAGGAGTCACTGTCCGTAGTGTCTCCTCCTGTCTCTGTCGTGGTGCTCCCCTCGCCCTCCGTCCCACTGGTGCCCTCACCGTCTGTGGATTTGGCCTCCAGGCCCATGTGGGATGCAGCTCCCTCCGTCGCCGGTGCCTCTGCTCCTCCGCCAGCTGATGCTAATGCACACAAGGACAAGGTGACAAAACAAAAAGGGGGAGAGACAGAGGGTACACTTGGTCAATGCCAGCAACAACACTACCGTTGGCGTACACAACACGCAGGGATCAGCCCTATCACTATGGCCATGCACTACCAGTTACAGTGCTAGTCACCAGCCCATGGGGTACATTGCCCAATGCCATTGACTGCACACCTGAAACCAACAGGACCTCGCCCAATAGTAGATGCCCACTAACACTATTGGGGTTGGAGTGCTTCAGAGCCTGACCAACAAGGGACCTAACAGTGCCAGTTTGCTCTGGCCTAGGGGCACCCACAGCTCACATCCCCCACCCTGTACTCACCCCCTTGTGGCTGCTGTGATGCCTTCAAGCGCCCATCCAACTCCGGATAGGCCACCGCCAGGATGTGGAACATCAGGGGGTCAGGGTACAGCGGGCACCCCTTCCTCATTGGGAGGCCAGCATCAGCTGGGCCTCCGCCGTCTTCCTTGCCCAGCGGCGCAGGTCCTTCCACTGTTTGCAGCAGTGGGTTCTCCGCCTGTCAAAGAGCCCCAGGGTCCGCACCTCCTTGGCGATAGCGCGCCAAATACCCTTTTTCTGATGGGCGCTGACCTACAGGAAAATACGCATAGAAAAAAGGGATTAGTCATACCGTCCGGACACACTCATGGCCCACAATATCCCTCCCATCCCCTTACGCCCTGACATTGACCACCAGACATGCAGCACTCTGCCTAGGACCCCTCACCCCCCCATACATTCATGGCCCACGCATCATGCTCACAGTGTACTCACCTATTTGTCTGGAGGACCATAGAGAAAGTATACTGGGGTAGGACCCCATCTACCAGTCTCTCCAACTCCTCTGAAGTGAAGGCGGGAGATCCATTGTCGCTTCCAGACACAGGTCACAGCAGCACTTGCAGTATAGGCCCTCTCCTGTTGAAGGTCAGGTAGCAAGTGATTGAACAGATAGAAAATGGTGGTCATGTCCGTGGCAGTGCGTACCGTCACCGCCGGCATACATCGCAATTGGCTCCTGGAACCCATAGGGCCCAATGATAACCAATGCGAAGTTGTGCAGCGGTCATCGACCGCCGACCGCGTCGGTGCACAACACCAGCGGAATTACCTCATTTCCACTTGTCTATTCTCACAGGTCAGGCAGCCGGCATTTCAGGGGGGCACAGGCCATGGCACCTAACTGCATCACAGCAGACATTGGCACATCAACTGACTTTCAAATTCACATACTGTTTCTGTAAAGGAAGAAAAGAGTTCAACCGCTGAGGATGAATAGGAGATGGAGACTTCCCCAGTGTGCAGACCCCTGGTGGACCTGACGACTATGGAGGACAGGCACATTATCCTTACCTACAGACTTGATCAGACCGCAATCCAAGAACTGTGTGCCCAATTGGATCCAGACCTGATTACAGATATCCGCCAGCCCACAGGTATCCCCCCTCTAGTGCAGGTCCTGTCAGTGCTCCATTTCCTGGCAAGTGGTTCCTTCCAAACAACAGTGGCCATGGCATCAGGGATGTCTCAGCCAATGTTCTCCAACATGTTGACCAGAGTGTTGTCTGCCCTGCTGAAACACATGTGCAGCTACATCGTATTCCCCCAGGTGGAGGATTTGGCCACAGTGAAGGCTGACCTTTATGCCCTGGGACATATCCCCAACATCATTGGTGCCATTGATGGTACACATGTAGCATTTGTCCCCCCCAGAGAAATGAACAAGTGTTCAGGAATAGAAAAAGCTTTCACTCTCTGAATGTGCATATGGTGTGTTTGGTGGACCAGTACATCTCCCATGTGAATGCCAAGTATCTTGGCTCTGTGCATGATGCCTTTATCTTGAGGAATAGTAGCATCCCATATGTGATGGCTCAACTCCAGAGGCACCAGGTGTGCCTAATAGGTGAGCTCAAGGTCCCCTCCCAGTATATGTTGGTGTATAGGTATGGGGTTGTCCCTAAGGGTGAGTATGTGGCCAACAGATATTCCTCGATATTTGCAGGTGACTCTAGTTACCCCAACCTCTCATGGCTACTGACCGCAGTGAGGAATGCCAGGACAAGGGCAGAGGAATGTTACAATGAGGCACATGGGCGAACAAGGAGGATAATTAAAAAAACCTTTGGCCTCCTGAAGGCCAGGATCAGGTGCCTCCATCTGACAGGTGGATCCCTGTACTACTCACCCAAGAAGGTGTGCCAGATCATTGTTGCATGTTGCATGTTGCACAACCTGGCCTTGAGATGCCAAGTGCCTTTTCTGCAGGAGGTACAGCCTGGAGATAGTCTTGTGGCAGCGGTGGAGCTTGTGGATAGTGACGAAGAGGAGGCAGAGGATGAAGATGTGGACAACAGAAGTTCTCTCATTTAACAGTACTTCCAGTGACACACAGGTAAGACACTGTAACTTCACTTTATATTGCAGTTTTGTTTTAGACATTGGACATGGCAGCCTGATTTCCCTATGTCTATGGCCACTTACTGTACCCTTTGGCATCTCTATTTTCAGATCTCTGTGGCCCACTCTGGCTCATGGTGTGTTTACTGCTGCCCACTACAGGTCATACCAATGTATATATAACTGTACATATGAATTGAAATGTTTACAGCTTGTTAAAATAATACATATTTCAATGAATTGACAGACTCCAAACTTGTATTTGTTCCAAGGGTGTTTATTTAAGTGCTAAGAGGTGGAGGGGGATGTGCAATGGGCTGGGGTGATGGCAGAGGAATGTCCAGATAGAGTCCAGTCTCTTTGTATCACAGGTGCATTGTCCTAGGGGGCATAGGAAGGGGAGCAATGGCAGTTCAAGGTGAACAGGGTGACATAGAGGGACACAAGAGTGACATTCAGGAAAGTCTTACTTCCTGGCGGGGGTCTTGGCAATGTTCTCTATCTTCTGACTGGATCGCAGGGACCGTTTGCGGTGTGGTTCTTCTACTGCAGGGGTGAGGTGCTGGTGGCCTGTTGGTCCTGTGGTGGGACCTCCTGTCCACTAGCGGAGGTGGAGGGCTGATCTTTGGTGTGGCTAGTGTCAGTTGCCCGTTGGTGTGCCACTGCCTTCCTCATGGTGTTGGCCATGTCAGCCAGCACCCCTGCAGTGGTGACGAGGATGGTGTGGATGTGTTTGAGGTCCTCCCTGATCCCCAGGTACTGTCCCTCTTGCAGCCGCTGGGTCTCTTGCAACTTGGCCAGTATCTGGCCCAAGGTCTCTTGGGAATAGTGGAATGTTCCCAGGATCCCTGCAAGTGCCTCATGGAGAGTGGGTTCCCTGGGCCTGTCCTCCCCCTGTCGCACAGCAGTCCTCCCAGCTTCCCTGTTGTCCTGTGCCTCTGTCCCCTGAACTGTGTGCCCATTGCCACTGACCCCAGGTCCCTGATCGTCCTGTGTTTGTAGGGTTGCCTGTGGTCCCTGTAGTGGTGGACACACTGCTGATTGACGTGACCTGGGGACAATGGTATGGGCCCATAGGGTATGTGCTGTGCTGGTGTTTCCTGAGGGGGGAGGCTCTGTGGTGGTGTGGGACTGTGGCAGGGTAACAGACTGTCCAGAGGTCCCTGATGGGCCAGGTTGGTCATCGTGATCCAGGTGTGCAGAGCTGCTGTCATCATTGTGGGCCTCTTCTGGGGGGGGGGCTGGATGTTGGTGGCACCTCATCTCCGGTGATGTTGAGTGGGGGTCCTTTGGGGATGTAAATGCAGTGTTATTGTATCTGCATATGTCATCTTGTGCATGGGTGTGTTTCCCTGTATGGTTGTGATTGCCTTGTCAGCTTTGCCTTGTGTGAGTGGTGATTTTGTGGGCTAGGTGATTTTCTCTAATGTGCATGCTTTAGTGATGGGCATCCATCCAGGTCTGTGACTGATGTCCATGCATTGATGTGGCATGCAGGGCTTGGTTTTGGGATGGGTGGGTTGTGATAGTGGGGTATATGTGAGGTGGTGGAGGAGGTAGGGGTCCACCGCCAGTCCTCTGTACGGCTACCTGGTGTCTTGGAACCACAGAACGCATCTTCCCCTGTAGGTCGTTCCACCTCTTCCTGATGTCATCCCTTGTTCTGGGGTGCTGTCCCATGGCGTTGACCCTGTCCACAGCTCTCCGCCATAGATCCATCTTCCTAGCAATGGACGTCTGCTGCACCTGTGATCTGAATAGCTGTGGCTCTACCCGGATGATTTCCTCCACCATGACCCTTAGCTCCTCCTCTGAAACCTGGGGTGTTTTTGGGGTGTCCTGGATGTGGCGTGAGTGGTATGTGTGAGGGTGTGTGGGGTGATGTATTGGGGTGTGTGCTGTGAGGTGAGTGTATGGGGTATGGGTGATGGTGTTCTGTGGCTCAGATTGAGTGGGTGCTCCTGGCTTGTCTCTCTTTCAGTTAGCAATCTTTGTTTTTGTTGAAAGGGTTGTGGGTAATGTGTGTGTGTTTTATAGTGGTCTGAGGGTGTGGTGTGTGTGTCAGGTGTGTGTAGTTTGAATTGTCTAATGCGGTGTAGTTTTGTTAGTGTGTGTGTATCTTGAGGGCAGCGGTGTGTACCGCCAATGGTTTACCGCGGTTGAAAGACTGCTGTGGTGATTTGTGGGTCCTGATACTGTGGGCTTATTTCTGTTGCTGTAACGGTGTGGGTTTTGGTACTGCCAGTTTATCACTGACCTTTGGTCTGGCAGACTTGTGTGGGTGTCTGTATAGTGGCGGATTTCTCTGTGTGTGTCATAATACCCGTAACGGTATACTGCCGTGGTCACTGTATGTTGGCGGCCATCAGCAAGGCGGTAGGCGGCATTTACCGCCAATGTTGTATGGAGGAGGGCCTTAATGCTTAATGTACCCGTGTGACATTTAGGGGGTCATTACTACCCTGGCGGTCTTCAGACTGCCAGGGTCACGGTGGCGGTCTAACCGCCACCAAAGCGGTGATCCGACTGCTTTGACGGTAGTCTGACCACCACATTACGACTGGCCGTTGCACCACGGTCGGACCGCCAGCACCACCAGTTTTCCTCCACAGGAGCGACTGGCGGTGCTGCCGGTCCTAATGCTGTAATCAGTGCTGCCCTGCTAATTATAGCCCCCACCTCTCCCAGTTTTTACATGGCAGTAGCACCACCATGTAAAGGCTGGCATGGGCAGTGCAGGGGCCCCCATAGCCAGCCCAGTCGTGATGTTCACTGTATGCTTTGCAGACCCCATGTACTGCAGCTTTGCTGCTGGATCAATTATGAGCCACATCAATGTTGTAGGCTGTTTCCTGCTATGCATGTGGGCAGAAACACAGTTTCTGCCTGCTGACCCAGCGGGAATCTCCTAATGGGGTCAGTGGGAAGGCTGCTGCACTGGTGGCAACCTGACCGTGGGAGTTTGGCGGACGGCCTTTTCCGTTCACCAGAAATCATAATGACACCCTTAATGATGCATGGAACTGTGTAACTTGCAGTGATTTTTAATTCTTCTTGGTTTATTTTATAGGAAATCAAAAATACACTAAATTGTCCTTAAGATGCGATGAACTTCGCAAAACACATGATGGTAATTTGTCGTAATTATTTGGATCATATAAACAAACTTTACGGTGGATAGTGTCCATCACCTCTTTATTGGATACAGTTCTGATTTATTCAGAGAGGTATTGTAAAGCTGTTTTATTATTATTTAAAAATAAAAATTGTTAAAGTGTGATTGTTTGGTTTTAAAGGAGGTTAAAAATGTTTAAAGTATGGTTCTTGCTATTGAGTTTAGTTATGGCATTTCCATGCTTGTTAAGAGCATGCTTGTCAAAGAGTTTTATTTTGCATGCTAGGAGTTCATGCATTTCTTTAGTTTATTTAAATACATATAAATAGAGCTGGATTAGAGATTGTTCCATTGTTAGTTTCTGGTAGCTTTGTACTTTTTAAAGTATTTCTTGGAATTTATAGCATATAGGGTAGTTTCTTGCAAGTGTTCCATGGAAGGAATTGTGCCACTAATTCCACTACATTATTTATCCTTGCTTCTAGTGACGTGGTGCTGTTGTAGACCTTGACACCATAGAACTTGATACTTGGGTTGACATCTGTAGCGTGATCGGTGAAGGTCGATCGAACCAAGTATCTTCATCATACAATTTTGTTTCATGTTTTTGAAAATAAGAGGATTCCATAGGCATCCCTTCATATGTAGTGACTTCTATTGTAGGGATGTCTGCCAAAGATATTAGTTTATTTTACGTTGTGTACACATTCAAGGTTATTTACTTATTCAATGCTGAGAGTGGATTTTCAGAGAAGTCTCCATATGCTTTGGTTAAAATGATAGTAGCACCACTGAATTGCATTGTGTTGATAGACTTTAAGTATAGTGTAAACAAACCATAGCCTTTTAAAGTTAAATTTCCTTGATGATCTTTTGAGGGTTGTAGTTGTTAGTTTGTGATTTAGTATGTATTAGCATTTCAATATAAATGTCACTTTGTTTGTTAGGTAACAGTTCAGGCACTAATAGGATGTTTGTATTTTGACATTAGTTATGTTTTGTGCATATTTAACTACATGGTACAGAACACAACTTAAAGATGTTGTCAACCATCTATGTGTTACATGTTAGGTTTAGCAAATGTTTATTAATAGAATAAATGGTAACTATTTATGATTACTCTGATTGCCATACAATGAAAAGGTTTCTTCTTTAATGTTTTGTCAGTAAACATTAGGGTATGATTGCTTCTTTGGATTTTACATGCCAGTGGTCTCTTCCTTGCTGTTCCTCGTATTCTGGCAATTACTCTTTTTAGTCTTGGTATGCCATAAAGATGGTATGTTGCCTATTCAGGAATGTTTGGTTTGCTATTTTTAAGTATTGTCCTTGTTACCCATTGTGAACTTGTAATGACACTTTTATTTCTGTAATATCAGGAAGATATTTATGTTCTTTAACACTTTCTACTATTTCCTTTTAGTTGTAACCCTATGGTTTTGAATTTTATGTGCATTTATTTCCAGTGTGTTATTTTTTTTTTTACTGTCGACGCTGTTTTACAACCTAATGACAGCTTCCCTTTTTGGGATTTGATGTTTTTACCACTGCTAATATTTGATCTGTGGGTTTTAGAGTATACAAACTATATAATAATAATTTTAAAATATAATACTTGTTATTACAGTTAGCTTTACATTTTTATGAAGCAGCTGATTATTTTAATTCATGTGTTGGATTGTGTCTTAACTTTGTTGAGTTTTGTTTTTCTGTCCTGTTTAATGTTGTTTTTGGTACAGTTTCCATTTGTTGCAGTCTGTTTAGAGGTATAGATTAGTTAGCTGTGTTGGGATTTTTTTATTACTTTTAGTTTGGAATGTGTTTTAGTTAATTTTTAAAGTATGTTTAAGCTTAATTTTGTACTTTAAATTATAGTTTCCTGCTTTTTTACAAAATTTACTTTTGAGGTAGTTTTTTTGTATTTCTGGAATTTTAGGGTCTGTGCTTTTATTTTCTTTGTTTGCATTTTCTTCCTCTTGCAGTGGATCCACTTGTACGTTGGAGATATTAATATGTAGCATAGTCTTATTTCCTTAAGTTAAGCCTTTTATTATTCTTGTTAGGTATTATTTGTATTTTATTATTAGTATTTTGAGGTTCTCTGAATTGTTAACACCATCTTTTGTAGAGTTGCAATACAGCAGAGTGGCACTGCCCTGCTATAATTACTATCTAATTCTAACTTAGTCTCACTCAGTTTTGCTCTGTCATTTTTTCTTACCCACTCCCCTTTTACTCTCTCTCAAACACTCAGAAACTCACATGCTCTCACATATGTGAACTCTCTCACAAGCACATCCCCAGGCTACATTTCAGAATATTTTACTTAGCTTCAGTTATCTGCACTTGCCTTCTTCCTGGTAGATCCTTAGTGTATATATACACAACATAAGCTGTCCAGCAAACTAGCTTGGAGTATTAAAATAAATGCTGCAAGGGGTATCATTTAGAAAAATACTTTCAATCGGTTAGAAGACAAAATTACCATCCCATAATAGAGTGAATCTGAAGAGAAATAAATTATTTTGTGTGGTGTACCCCCAGATTTTTGCCCTATCTCTTTTTGCTGGCTTTAGAACTCTGTGCACTCTAACATGATGAAATTGCCACACCACTAATTGGCACATTTAACTTACCAATAAGTCTCTAATCTATCGTACAAAGTCTGCCCAGTGCTTGTAGGTTAATTGGCACTATGTATTATTGAGCACAGTGGCAATACACAACAAACCTATAATTTGGAGCCTATTTGTTGCTGTTTTATCCTGCAAATTTGACTTGTCAATATAACATCCCTAAGTAGGCCTTACTGAATGGTATTTAAAAATGGAACATGTAAAAGTTTAATGCTAAACTTATCCCTACAGTGGAAAGCGCAGAGCTATTTTCACTTTAGCAAGGCTGACTGTTCCATAGAAAAACACTTGGATGTAATAATAAATACTGCCCTATTTGACTGCTATACAGCACACAACGAGAACATTGTTCAGAAACTGGCGGATGGTTTTCAAGGGATAAAAGCAAAGAGGAACTACATGTTTGTTATTAAGTGGGTAATTGACAACTACTTAACCACATAGTAACTGATCTCTCTGCAAGCACGCCACCAAGATTTGGAACATCACCTCCCTAGCCCCAATGTCATCTTCCTCACCGAGACCTGGCTCAACCCTGCATCAACATCCAACATTGCCTCAGCCATGCATATGGCTACAAAATTGCACACAGAGACTGCAACAACAAGCAAGGAGTTGGAATCACTATCATTTACAAGGAAAACCATCCACTACACCACCACCACAAACAATGGCTCCCCTTATCATGGAAACATTTCAACTTCCAACTCCAAATGACAGCAAAACTACCATCAGAGGCAGTCTGGCCTTCAGACCTCCAGTGTCTCGCCCAGGTTTCTGCAATGCCATTTCCGATTTCATCGCCCCACTTGATCTCAACTCCCAAAATTACATCTTTCTCAGCAACCTCAATTTTCACCGCAAGAAGCCCAATGACAACAACATCGCCAACCTCCTTGGTAGCATGAGCAGCATCGGCCTCACCCAACTGGTCACTAACCCTGTGCACATTGGAGAGCACACGCTCAACCCAATCTTCTCACCAGCAACGGAGTCAAGTACAGCCATGTCACCGGGCTCATATAGACTGACCATAGCCATCGCCCACTTCACCATCTCGGGACACCCTGGCACCACCCACAAGCTGCCAAGCTCATCACTCCACAGTTTCAATAAAATCTCAGCGAGCCAACAGACATACTCCGTCAACATCTCCTGCTCTCCCACCTCAACCAACCTAGAAAATGTGGTCAAGAATTTCTCCACTTGAATCACAGACTGCACCAAGCAAACCCTACAAGCTCAAAAATCCTCCAAGGAAGCCAGTTGGAACACAATGGAACCAAGATGTGCTCCTGCAATCAGCAAACAACATGAAAGGAAGTTGCACACCAACAGGGAGCCCACGGACTGAACAACATTCAAAATTGCCCTCAAAGAACACCACCATCTGAAAAACTTGAAAAAAGCACCCTGGTTGACTGTATCGAAGCAAACTCTAACCAGAGCAAGAAACTCTTCAACATCAAAAAGTTCTCCAGCACCACAGCCACTGAAAAAGCCATCATCCCTTCACAGAAACTCTGCGACTCTCTGGTGGACTTCTTTCTCGACAAGATCTCCACCATTTACAAGAACTTTGAAACCTAACCCACTGACCTCCTCAGCCATCAATACCCCAACGCGGAGGAATATGACTAACTGCTCACCACCTAGAACCAGCTCACCACACAAGACACCACAGCCATCATGCTCGCCATCTTCTCTGGAGCTCCCTCGGCTGCCTATCCTCACCGCATCTACTATCTCTGGAGCAAGACCATCAGCAGCGAGCTCACAACCATCTTCAAAATATCCATCTCCAGGGCCACTTTCCACAGAGAATGGAAGCACACAGAAATCAAGCTCCTACTCAAGAAACCTTCCACCGACCACAACAAACTCAAGAACTACCTTCCCATCTCTCTGCTCCCCTTTCCCACCAAAGTCCTCGAGAAGGCAATCAACCGCCATCTCGTAGATCACCTGGAGAACAGTCTTCTGGACACTTACCAATCTGCATTCTGCACTAGCCACAGCACCAAAACCACCTTGATTGTAATCACAGACAACATTAAATCCCTCCTTGACCAAGGAAAAACAGCATCCCTGATCCTCCTCAACCTCCCAGCAGCATTCAACACAATATCACACTACACACAGATCAAAAGGCTTTACAATGTTGGAATCCAAGGAGACCATGTCAAGTTAATTGCCTCCTTCCTCACCGGTAGAGCTGAGAGAATCCACCTTCTATCCTTTATCTCAGACCCCAAGAACACTATCTGCGGAGTCCCTCAAGGCTTGTCCCTCAGCCCTACCCTATTCAACACCTACATGACTCCCTTGGCCAACGTTGTCAGATTGTAGGGACTTAACATCATATCCTACACTGAAGATACCCAGCTCATCCTCTCACTAGCAGAAGACCCCTCTGCCATGCTGACCAGCTTCTGCAGCTGCATGACGAACATCTCTGAATGCATGAGAGACAACTGCCTACAGCTCAACACAGACAAGATGGAAGTGCTGATCTTCGGAAACAACACCTGTACATGCAATGATGCCTGGTTGCCCCCGAACTTGGACCCTTACCCACTCCTTCTGACCACTCACACAATCACATCATCATCCTGGAGGCATAGGCAATTGATGGACACAATATGCTATGAGAAGGTTGACAGAATCTCGCCATGAGAAGACATGTCAACGTAGTTTCTTCTGTCTGCTTCCTCACCCTCCACATACTCCTCACGACCATCAAGGGGTTCCCCATTGACACCAGATCCAACGTCACAAAGGCCTTAGTCACCAGCCGACTGGACTATGGCAAAACACCTATGTAGGATTTGCCTCGCACCTCCTCATGAAACTGAAAACAATAGAGAATGCAGCAGACTCATCCTGGACCTCCCCAAATGGGCCCATATCACCCCCCACCTCAAGAAGCTCCCCTAGCTACCCATTTAGAAGAGATGCCAGTTCAGGATGTTGATCTACACCTACAAAACCCTCCACCATCGGGGACAAGCATACATCAACCACCAAGTGAACTACCACCTTTTCTCCTGAGACCTGCACTCTGCCTTCCTCTGCCGAACCCACACCCTTCTGCTGCAGCAACAGTGGAGGATACACCTTCTCCTCCTCAATGTGAAGGCCTGGAACAACTTCCTGCTTCACTTGCAGACCTTGCAATTCCTTCTGGAATTCAGAAAAGGACTCAAGACCTGGATATTCACCGTAGCCCCTGCAGCAGTACCTTCATTGCCTGGATACCCTCCTGGGAGACTGGCAACTCTTTACAAATCCAGACTGATTGATTGATATATTGATTCAGTGATTGATGGTTTATGGCTGCACACAGGAAAACTAATAGACAAAAGGCTGCTGAATAACTATTAGTAGGAAAACTGTCAGAGATAGGGAATTGAACCACCAGTCCAAAAGAGAGATACAATAAACAACAAAAGCATGAAAAACTGAAAAAGGTTGGACAAATGTGAAATTACAAAATTGTAGGAAGTAATATCCCTCCAAAGGTACATAAACAATGGGAGAATTCCATAGGAACTGCAAATTTTAACAGCCCAAACATTTGAAAACCCTGACGCAGATGTTACAGGAATGAGCTGACAATTCAAATGACTGTTCAATGACATCGCAACATATATGGTGAAATATGATTGGAAAGACAGAAAAAACATTCTTGATAAATTCTAACTACTGAGCTCAGAACTCAACAGAGGTGTTTGAGGACAACTTCAAGAAAATGCAAAAAAGGCTGTATGAAGCAGATTAGGAAATCAACATTAAAAAAGGGTAAATTTAAATGAGATTACAATGACTATAAATCAGGGCACATGATGTCCACCTACGTAGAGAGGAGTTATGTAAGCAGACAGGAAAACCAGATTAATCTACCAGGGAAACCTCTGGGGAGAGTGATTCTAAGAGTAGCCTCTCTACAAGATCAGGCACCTTAGTGACGAGGAATAGTTTTAGAGAAGATTTGGTTACTCAACAGAAGGACAGAACATTGGCCAGAAAGAGAGACCATTCAAAAGGAAGATGCAGAGGCAAAAGAGGAACAGCTAAGCACGACGTAAGAGAAAAAAAAGAATCTAACAGCCCCACTAAGAATGACAGCAAGGGGACAAAAACGGCCCAAATTAAAAATGAGACACAATGTGGTCAACTCATGTCAATATGAGTTGAGCAATACTGAAATAGAATTGTTATCATTGGGACTATCAGTTTGCCCAACACACAGTTTAGATTGCAAACAAAGTAGAATAGATTCTTTCCACTTTGTTAGGAAATTGAAATTAAGAAAATTGTACCAAACTAGACTGTGCAAAGAGAGTGTTAATATACCACAGACACCCAGCAAGCTTCCGATTAGCAATATTGAGTTGCTCTATACCTTTTCAGACCAAGGGGCATATTTCAGTGAAATTCCAATAACACATTTGGTAAATTTGGATTTACTAGTGGATGTAAGATGTCCATGTAGCTTGAACCCAATTCACTTTTCTTTCTGTACTACCATGTGTGGCCACTGAGGTATTTGAAATCGCTGTTATCAGGATTTGAAGAAACTGAGATTCGATACAGGACACCAGGCACAGTCTCTTGGAGAAGTGCCAACGGTCCCTAATTACACTACAAAATTTTCCAAATATTGTTATCCTGTCAATATATTTGAGATAGTAGGGTGTTTCTAATGATTATTGAGGATGTCATTGGGGAAAGTGATTACACCATGCTAATCATGGATGTTTGCAGCCCGTACACATAGCAGGATTTGGGCATCAAGGAGGGCCCTTACTTTCTCTGTGACAGGTCATTGTCTCTGTTGTACACTGAGATGATTTTAGACAGGATACTGTTTTGCTTGGCTGATATTGTTTTCATTTTTGATGAACATTACAAACAAACCAATGGCACAACGATGGGAGCCTGCTTCGTCCCTAGCTATGCTAATTTATTTAAGGGCTGGTATGAGGAAGAGTTTTCCAGTAACATTCTAGCACATAATAACCATATAGTGCTCCGAGTTGGGTACATTGATTATTTTTTCATCATATGGAAGGGATCAAAATGATCAGCTAAAAACTTTCTTAAAATCCTTAATGATAATGATCTTAATTTAAAACTGACTTGCCCTACAAGCATGGAAATGATTAAATATTTTGATTTGGTAATATATGAGGATAATCAGACACTAAACACTCAGCTTAACAGGAAAAAAAAAACATCAGGCAACACTCTGATGCATGCCTCTAGCACACATTCTATTACCCTCATACACAGTATCCCTTATGGGGAACTATTAAGCATCAATAGGAATTGTAGCTCTAATGAAGTGTAGAGGGATATCCACCCAGAGAACATAAGATTCATAATTGCATACAACAGTAAGTCACAACATGTAAGAAACATATTACGATTGAAAACTGTTGAAACACAGCCTGGATTTGTGAATGAATAACCTAGGATTACATTGAGGAAGAATACATCTCTGAGAGAGTTACTAGTAAAACATTATAAACAGTTTGAAGTCCGAACCAAAAGGGTTAGCAAAGCAATTTCAAATATTTCACATGAGTGACATTAACATTTAGTCAGGTAAATTAACAGTCATGCACAGTAAGATGCCAACTTGTAGGGTGGGCGTCACTGAGAGAGAATGATTTTGAGCAATCTCATTACATGATATCTAAATTTAAACTGCATGTACAAATTATATTGATTGACATAGCTGTTTGAAATAACCAAGTGAGTGCCATGCATGAGATTGACTCAAAAAATAAATTGAGTGCATGAATAAAGGAACCCCCAAATAAATGGCATGAAATTGGCAAAATACTGAATTATTCAGTAAAATTCCCACGTGGTGAATAGTTGGCTTGAAAAATAATTTATTCCAGAATTAACCCCAGCAATCTCAAAACAAAAATAATGTTATAAATGCACAGTAAATATGCGTACTTTTCATAAGGACCTCCTTCCTAAAAAATTGTGGAAAAACAGCATCATGTGCACATTTCATCATGTGAAGCAACATTACATATTAAGCACGTTTATACCTTCGGGATAGTGGGTTGTGAGATTGACACCATACATTGCTGTTTACAGTAACACTTTCACATTATGTAGTGTGTAATGAACTACGAGTCCCATGAAAAGCAGGGACAAAATTGGAAGTGACACAGAATGATTTATAAATCATGAAAAAAGTCTGGTTTGTAATCCCATGACAAGGCTGAAATGTGTTGGGCTGCTTACGTGAAATATGTCATTTGCACCTACCTCCACAGAGTGTAGACTTTTGTTGCTATTATGTGACATTAAAATCCTGAATAGTAGTTGATTTTGGAGTAAATATATTAAATATATATACACACACATCAATTATAATATATAATATATGTATGTGTATATATATATATATATATATATATATGTATATATGTATATATATATAGAGAGAGAGAATTTTAAACTTGTCAATTTTCTAAAAAATGCAATAATAATGTATTATACTGAGCTTTGTATTTGGAAAGGATTGACGAATAAGGTGATAGAATGGCGATATGATAGGTACATTCTATTTTCCACAGGTAAACAACGTTTGTTGTAACATTGCTCCTAGAAATGGACACTACAGTACAGACAGGGATGTCCAATGTTGGGTTAAATGAGCCAAATCTGTGCCAGAATTTCAGGATGTGTAATGGAGGAAAGCTTTCATGAAATTAAAATAAAACCCATTGTTAGTGGTTGTCCTGAAAATATGACTTAGATCTGGCCAGCCTAGACCAAGGTTTTTACATACTTGTTAGCACGCCCCTTCCCTATTGGTAAGAAAAACATGAGGAATGTGGTATGTAGGGGCAACTTTAGAAAATAGCTTTTTGCAAAAGGGATATTGAATACATCCAACCTTCCCGCAGCAGTGGTAGTTTTGCAAGCAATTAAGGAATGCCTGCCTGCGATAGAGGAAGGTGAGCAGTTCACTGTAGCAATTTAGGGCAAAGCTGAATGGGGTCAGTGATGTAAAAAAAGGGCAGTCTATTATGCCTGTGAGTCTTCACATACTTCCATACTCCAATGTTTTATACCAAAAGTATTCTAAACTGTGATTTGCTTTCACAGAGAAGTAAACTGAGTGAACAATGGTGTACTGTGACATTTTAATTCTATTTTTAATGTTTGTCGTGCTTGTTTGGTTATTAACTTGGTGGCTAATCGCTTTGTGCACTATTCTATGATGCAGTTAATGAAGTTGTTTTGACGTTTTAGGAGGTAATTTTCTTTGTAATCAATAATGAATTCAGTTCCAAAATAGCTCGAGCATTGATTTCTTTTTGTTGGGTATTTGTACAGTACTGTTCCTCTATTTCTCTTTTAACAACAAATCAATGTTCACACTTTAGAGCAATGTATCACCACCTTCTACTACAACCAAAATATTTTACTGTCATACAATCTTCCATCTACAGGGATTAGGCAACTGACAAAGTAGAAGGAGGCTTGTGTACTAAAAATGCATTTGCTAAAAGTGATTGCAATTTACAAACTGACTTTTGCCAAAGCATTTGTATTTTGCAGAATTACCTCTTAGTGGGTCACAATTCAACCTACCTCATAAATATTAAATAGGTAGTTTGCAACTCACAACCCACTATGATTGGCTACAATGATAGCCAAATGGGGCCTGCTGGGGTCAGCATGTCTGTGACTGATTTTTAATAAAGCAATCTTTTTTAGTTTTATTTTAAATGTAGGCCATGGTCCTAAATAAAAAATAAATTGCATTTGAAAAGAGAAATGAATTGTTTTACAAACCTTTTTTATTAGTAGTAAATAGTGGTCCCCTGGACCACTTCCTACTCCTAAAATGTGTTTTAAACATTCGCAAAGGGGATGGGATCCATTTACTTTTGTGAATGGGTTACCACCTCCTTTGAGCTGGTGGCAAAATACTAATGTTTTGCAAATGGATTTCAGATGCACAAAATCACTATATACCAGAAGAAATTGGTATTTGGAAGGGATTCCCTAAACACACCCTTTCCAAATACTGGTTCGTAATGGTATTATAAACCCATTTAAATATTCAGAAAATCTTTTCCAAACCATTGAAAGGGGATTGTACAATATAAAATGGGGTTTAACATTCACAAAACCTCAGATTTAATGAACTAGAGGGTCTGTGAATGATAAAACCATTTGTACACAAGAACCATAGTTTTTAGACATCAGAAGTACTCAGAAGTATGTGCCAGATAAGCCATTTGTGGTCAGAAAACCTGCAATACACTAAGTGCTAGATGTACAAACAATAGTAATAGTGATTACAAACCAGCGTTTTTTGCAAATCAGTATTTGGTAATTGCTGTTACTAATGTCCAAAGGATTTATCTAGCTGCTATTCCCTAAACAACAATTTGTAGTGAGTTGCAAATAGACATATCTTATGAATATTAATGGGGCAGGTCACAATTTGTGACCCACTAGGATTCACTACCATCACAGGTCTGGTGGCCTGCTGGGTTCAGCAGACCACCGTGTCTGTGATTGCTTTTAAATAAAGCAATCATTTTTTTTTTTTTAAACGCAACCCTTTTTTTTTTTTATAGGAAACCTCGATGCATTTAAAAATAAACAGTAAATGTTTTTTTTTTTTTTTAAACATTCTCAAAGGGGGAGGCGTCCCATGGGGTTACCACCAACTTTCATTGCGACAATTTGTCACAACAAAATTGTACATATTCAGATTCCCCATTTGAATGGGCTGCCCTGAAAATGCCCCTTCCAGATAGCGAATCTGTTTTGGGTCACAAATCCAAACTGCGATATGGTTACAAGTTCCTGAATTGTAATTTGGTGTTTGTGCATATCAAAAAGTATTTTTGTGGTCACAAATAGCCTGATTCTGGGAATAGGGGCGTTTACAACTGCAAAAATATTTTGTACATATAGCCCTAAATCACAGGGTTTGCAACTGCAAAATGGCTTTTTAATGTGCTAAACTCATTTTGCAATTCAATAACAGGTTAGCAAAACATAAAATGGGTCTGGTAGGAACATGTTTAGGTAACTTTATTGCCATAAGTATCAGGGTTTGTGACTGAAATACTGTTGCAAAACATTGTAAAGGTACTCATTCTCAAGTTGGGGTGATAAAACATTTGTTAAAGGGACACCTTAGGAAGAGGTTAAATGACCTGCGGGGACGGTGTGTTCCATTGCAGCAAGGCACCAGTTCACCATCAGGAGGACTGGCGGAGGACCCCTACCTCTCCCCCAGAGCTGACAGCATGGGAGGAGCAAGCCTTGGCAATACTGCATTCTGAGGGACTCACTGGGGGAGCCAGAGGACTGGACCCTAAATGCCAAGCCCTGCATGCCATACCAACTGCATGCACATCCCTTCCAGCTCTACATGCGCACCCACCACCTTTTATGCACAGCATGGAGAACTAACAAGGGGTCTGGGACAGTCGGAGGACAGCTGTGCGCCTGGGGAGGACAGGCCCCGGGAACCGACCGCCCAGGAGGCACTCACAAATGTCCTGGGGGCATACGAACAATCCCAGGACAGGATGGGTCAGGTGATCACCATCATGCAGGAGAACCAGCGGCTGCAGGGAGTACACCACCAGGAGGTCATGCAGCAGTTGCAGGGCCTAAATGCCAACATGGCCTCCATTGTAGGGGTGCTGGGTGGCATGGCCAACACCATGTGGGAGGAGAGAGCACACCAGCAGGCCACTTCTACTAGCCACTCCACCCAGCAGCCCTCCACATCTGCTTCAGCTAGTGGACAAGGGGCCCTGCCACAGGACCCACAAGCCACCAGCGCACTCCCCCTACAGAAGGTGAACCACCCCACAAATGTTCCCTGCGACCCAGACAAATACAAGAGACAATTGCCAAGACCAAGACCACCGCAAGGAAAGCCCCTCCTGAATGTCCCCCTTGTGTTCACTGTGTCACCTTGAACTGTCATTGCTCCCCTTCCTATGGCCCCTTTGGACACTGGATCTGTGCTACAAACACTACACTGGACTATTCCCAAACATCACCCCACCCAATTGCACTTTGCATTGTATACCAAATCTTTAAATAAACACCCTTGGACACAACTTGAGTAATGGTGCTTTATCTGGAGGAAATGTACAATGTATTGTACTGTATTGAACTGCATGATCCTGAGCATATATATGTCCAGTAATATGTTGATCCATACTACATATGTGTTTCTGCAGTCTGTACACATCACAGCATTACACTGTTGTAACCACGCCAACATCTGCAACAAGGGAAGGCATAGGTGACAATCAGTTGAGATGCAAAGGTAGTGACTGGCATTATGCTACAGCCACACAGCACGACCCTTAAATGGAGAAATGTATAGTTCAACAGTCTTACCTGAGTGTCATTGGAAGTACTACAGTTTCATATGTGTCCTGTTGTCCACATCCTCCTCCTATTCCTCCTCCTCACTGTCCTCGGTGTCCACTGCTACCATGGGTGCATTGTCACCCTCCTCCTCCTGCAGATAGGGCACATGGCATCTGAGGGCCAAATTGTGTAATATGGAGCACACCAGAACAATCTTGCAGACCTTCTTGGAGTAGCATAGGGATCCACCTGTCAGATGGAGGCAC
Organism: Pleurodeles waltl; assembly: GCF_031143425.1. Classification (NCBI taxonomy): domain Eukaryota; kingdom Metazoa; phylum Chordata; class Amphibia; order Caudata; family Salamandridae; genus Pleurodeles; species Pleurodeles waltl. The sequence continues at coordinate 369,486,534 of NC_090451.1, forward strand.
CTGAACCTGGCTTTCAGGAGACTGAAGGTCCTTTCAACAATCTTCCTGGTACGCCCATGAGCATAAATGTACCTATTCTCAGCCCCTCTTCTCGGATTCCTAACAGGGGTCAGGAGCAAGGACATGTTTGAGTAGCCAGACTCACCTGCAAGAAGTGAGGGACACACATTAGCCTTGCACAATGGCATGGGGTATGGCTCCTGAAGGCATGCACTAACATAAATTGGTTGGGGACTTAGACTCACCTGTAAGCCAGACTCTGTGCCTCTGTATTTGTGCCATCAGCTGTGGGACACTGCTATTCCTCAGGACAAAGGCAACATGCACAAACCCAGGATACTTGGCAGTGATGTGGGAGATGTACTGGTCAGCAAGGCACACCATCTGGACATTGAGTGAGTGGAAGCTTTTCCTATTCTTGTACACCTGTTCATTGGCCCGGGCGGAGGAGGGGGGTGGCACTAACGCAATATGGGTCCAGTCAATGGCCCCAATCACATGTGATATGTGTCCCATTGCATAGAATCCAGCCTTCACAGTGGGCAATTCATCTACCTGGGGGAACGCAATGTAGCTGCACATGTGTTTGAGCAAGGCTGCCAAAACTCTTGCAAGCACAATAGAGAACATTGGCTGTGACATTCCTGCAGCCAAGCCCACTGTCACCTGGAAAGAGCCTATTGCCAGGAAATAGAGCACTGATAGTACCTGCACAAGAGGGGTCTTACTGTGGTGCAACAGATAGCAGGTATCAGATCAGGCTCCAATTGTGCACATAGTTCTGTGATTTTGGCCCTGTCCAGACAATAGGTGAGTATGACCCAAGGGTAGGTCGCTCCCCCTGCCGCTGCAGCTCCACCAGCCCAGGTTCCTGAGACCTCCTAGCAAGCCCAGCTACCTCACAGTAAGTACCCCCCCACCGCCCAGCCCCTCGCCCTGCCCCGCGCTACTCACCTCCTCTCCTGCTTCTTTTCTTCTTCTCTGTTCTTCCTCTGTGCTCTTCTTCTGTAGTCTTCATCTGTACTCTTCTTTCTCTCCTGCTCCCCGTCTTCTGTCTTCATCTGTGTGCTACTCTCTCTCTCCTTTGCACCGCGACCTGCGTGTGCCTCTTCTTCTCTGTCCCTCTTCTTGGCTCTTCCCTCTGTGCTCGTCGCTCTTCTTCTTCTTCACCTTCTTCTGTATTCTTCTGTCTTCTGCGCTCCTCTTCTTCTTTACCTTCTTCTGTGTTCCTTCTGTCTTCTGCGCTCCTCTTCTTCTTTATCTTCTTCTGTGTTCTTCTGTGTTCTGTTCTTTGGCTCCTCTTCTCCTTTACCTTCTTCTGTGTTCCTCTGTCTTCAGCTCTTCGGCTCCTCTTCTTCTCCTCTTCTTCTTTTACCTGCTTCTGGGTTCTTCCCATGCCTGTCCCCCTGCTCCTGTCTCATCTCTCTCCCTCACTCGCCTCCTCCTCTGTAACCCCCCCATCTTCCTATCCTTTCACTCTACCTCTCACCCTCACCCACCTCCACCTCTACAACCCCCCCTCCCCCCTCCCCTATCTTCCTAACCTTCCTCCTAACTCTCTTCCTAAACTCACCCCCCACCACCCTTAACGCCCCCTCCCCATCTCTTCTCCCCTCTACCTGTCCCCCCTCCCTCCGCTTTCCCGCCGCCACCTCCTGCACGCCCCCGCCCCCCCAGCTTCCATTCGTCTCCCCACTCCCATCCCCCGCCCCCAGCTGACCCCTCCCCCTCCTCCCCTCCTCCCTCTTATGGGGAGCCAAAGGCAAGCCCGTCTGCGCCCGTCTGCGCCTGGCCCGCGCCCAGCGCCACGACCCCTGGTCCTCAGCACTCCCAAACCCTGCTGCACCGCTACGACCCCATCACCCTCCACGCCCTCAACCCAGGGCGCTCCAGCACCTGCTTCCAAGCTAACCTGAAACGTACCCATGGACCTTTCGCATGTCACACCTGCAAACTTACCTTCAACCACGAAACTACCACGACCACCAGCCCACGCGCCATCAACCACCTCAAATGCATCCTGGTTAACGCTCGATCCGTCCACAAGCACGCCGTTGAACTCTGGGACCTCCTGGACTCCACAGCACCAGACGTCGCCTTCATCACGGAGACCTGGATGAACGCCTCTTCGGCCCCCGACATCGCCATAGCCATCCCCGAAGGCTACAAGATTTCCAGGAAAGACCGCACCAACCAAGTAGGAGGAGGAATCGCCATCGTCTTCAAAGACTCCATCAGCGTCACCACCCCCACCAAAGACACCCCCCTCGCCGCCGAGCACCTGCACTTCCAGATCCGCACTGACCCCAGGACCACCCTCAGAGGATCCCTCATCTACCGCCCCCCGGACCGCGCGCCCTCTTCAGCGACTCCATCACCGACTTCATCTCCCTGCACGCCCTCGCCTCGCCAGACTACATCCTCTTCGGCGACCTCAACTTCCATCTAGAACAGAACAACGACCCCAACACCACCGCCCTGCTCGACAACCTCGCCAACCTCGGCCTCAAGCAACTGGTGAACACCCCCACCCACATCGCCGGACACACGCTTGACCCCATCTTCTCCGCCAGCAAACACGTCTCCTTCAGCCACGCCTCCGCTCTACACTGGACCGACCACAGTTGTGTCCACTTCACCTTCCGACGCGAGACCCGCCACCTCCGCACTCAACCCATCCCTCGTCAACAGTGGAACAAAATCCCCGAAGAACAGCTTTTCTCCACGCTCATCGACAACCAACCTACCTTCACCGCCGACCCCAACGACGCAGCCCTCAGCCTCACGAACTGGATCACCAACTGCGCAGACAACCTCGCTCCCCTCAGATGCCTTCCAAGACAGGCCAACACCAAAAAACCTCTCTGGTTCTCTGACACCCTTAAGGAATCAAAGAAAACCTGTCGCACCCTCGAGAAAGCCTGGCGTAAGGACCACACCGCTGACAACATGACCGCCCTCAAGAACGCTACCCGCGAACACCACCACCTGATCCGAGCAGCCAAAAGGAATTTCTTCACAGACAGACTGGACAAAAACAGCCACAACAGCAGAGAACTCTTCAGCATCGTAAAAGAGTTCTCCAACCCAACGCCATCATGCCCTCACAAGACCTGTGCAACTCCCTCGCCACCTTCTTCCATCGTAAGATTACCGACCTACACGACAGCTTCGGACACCAGACCCAGCCGACCAACACTGAACCCACACCCCCAGCCATCACCCTCAACGCCTGGACCCACATCAACACAGAAGAAACCAAATCCACCATGAACTCAATCCACTCCGGTGCCCCCTCGGACCCCTGCCCACACTTCATCTTCACTAAAGCCGACGACATCATCGCCCCGCACCTCCAGACCATCATCAACTCCTCGTTTTCGTCTGCTACCTTCCCCGAAAGCTGGAAACACGCTGAAGTCAACGCCCTACTGAAGAAACCTACGGCTGACCCAAGCGACCTGAAGAACTTCCGCCCCATCTCGCTCCTCCCCTTCCCTGCCAAAGTCATAGAGAAGACCGTCAACAAGCAGCTTACCAACTTCCTTGAAGACAACAACCTTCTCGACCCCTCACAATCCAGATTCCGAGCCAACCACAGCACTGAAACCGCCCTCATCTCAGTCACAGACGACATCAGAACTCTGATGGACAACGGTGAAACAGTCGCCCTCATCCTCCTCGACCTCTCGGCTGCCTTTGACACCGTCTGTCACCGCACCCTAATAACCCGCCTCCGCTCCACCGGGATCCAAGGCCAGGCCCTGGACTGGATCGCCTCCTTTCTCTCCAACCGCTCTCAAAGAGTCTACCTCCCACCTTTTCGCTCAGACCCCACCGAGATCATCTGCGGCGTCCCCTCAAGGCTCCTCGCTCAGCCCGACACTCTTCAATGTCTACATGAGCCCCCTCGCCGACATCGTACGCAAGCACAGCATCATCATCACCTCTTACGCCGACGACACTCAACTTATACTCTCCCTCACCAAGGACCCCACAGCGCAAAGACCAACCTGCAAGATGGTATGAAGGACGTCGCAGATTGGATGAGACTCAGCCGTCTGAAACTGAACTCAGACAAAACGGAAGTCCTCATCCTCGGCAACACCCCGACCGCCTGGGACTACTCCTGGTGGCCCACGGCCCTTGGCACCGCACCGACCCCCTCAGACCACGCTCGCAACCTCGGCTTCATCATGGACCCTCTCCTCACCATGACCAAACAAGTCAACGCCGTGTCCTCCTCCTGCCTCCTCACCCTCTGCATGCTCCGTAAGATCTTCCGCTGGATCCCCGCCGACACCAGAAAGACCGTGACCCACGCCCTCGTCACTAGCTGCCTGGACTACGGCAACACCCTCCATGCTGGGACCACCGCAAAACTCCAGAAACGTCTGCAACGAATTCAAAACGCCTCCGCCCGCCTCATCCTCGACATACCCCGCAACAGCCACATCTCCGTCCACCTGAGACACCTGCATTGGCTTCCCGTCAGCAAAAGGATCACCTTCCGACTTCTCACCCACGCACACAAAGCCCTCCACAACAAGGGACCAGAATACCTCAACCATCGCCTCAGCTTCTACGCCCCCACCCGTCTGCTCCGCTCCACCAGCCTCGCTCTCGCCGCCGTCCCCCGCATCCGCCGCTCCACAGCGGGTGGGTGGTCCTTCTCCTACCTGGCGGCCAAGACTTGGAACACCCTCCCCACCATCCTCAGGACCACCCAGGACCACTCCATATTCCGGAGGCTCCTCAAGACCTGGCTCTTCGAGCAGGAGTAACCCCTTCCCCCTAGCGCCTTGAGACCCGCACGGGTGAGTAGCGCGCTGTATAAATGTTAATGATTTGATTTGATTTGATATGATGTGCCTGTCCTCCAGTGTAGCCAAGTCCACAAGGGGTCTGTACATGGGTGCATGCCTCCTCCTGTTCATCCGCAGTACTTGGTACCTATGTGAACCAAAAGTAAGAAGGGAGTGACAACAGGAACTATGTAAACACAACATCAGTGTACACAGAGCATGTTTGTATGTTGTACACTGGAATTGTCTAGGTGTGTACATTCAACACCAATGACGCACTATTAAATCTGTACATATGTACCAAAAGTAGCAAATGGCAACTGCCTATCCTCTATGCAAGGACAGGTGGAAGTGACCTCACTCCTCCAGTGTTAGGCGTCATGGCGGCAGGCGGTCTGCACTGTTGTGCAATTCCTCATTGGCTAACACGGAGCGCTATGGCGTACAGGAACCAATGATGATTAACGCCGGCGGTGACGGTATTCACCGCGGCGGACATGACCGCCATTTTCTGTCTATCACTTCACTTGATTCCTGACTTTACATAGGACTACAACTCCACTGTGTGTGCTGCTGTGATCTGTCTGGAACCAGCCATGGCCCGTGCTACAGGGGAAAGGACCATGGAGGAAACTGATCCCCCTGATGACCCGCATACACTGGTGGTGGCCTACCCAGAGCTGGATGGGCACTTGAGGGCATCACAGCAGCCACAAGGGGGTGAGTACAGTGTGTGTGTGTGTGACAACCATCTTTGTTGGCTGGCATGGGATTTGGGTGCAGAGTTCTATTCAGTGGATGCCCCAATAATCCAGCTTAGACATTGCTGCGTGGTCCAGCTTAAGTATTTTGGGTGTAATACATATTTCTGATAGCTAGTTAGCTGGCATTCCATGTCAGACAGGACTTAGTAGGTCCCAGTTGGTGTGCAGATGGCAGTGTTTGGCTCCTACCTGCTGTGGTACCTAGCCAATGGTTTGCCTGTGTGGTCCATACTGCCCATTCTTAGTCTCAGTGTGTGATAGCGATGTCTATGCCATCTGTGCTGTTGGTCCTGGGATTGACCCTGTGCTCCATTTCTTTCTCCCCCCCTCTTTTTGTCATCCTGTCCATGCGTGCATTAGCATCATGTGGTGAAGGAGCAGGGGTGACGGCAAGTGAGGGACCCGCAGCCAACGGGACCCAGAAGGCTGAGTCCACCGAGGGGTCACGTGGGATGGAGGGCAAGGGGAGCACCACGGGGGGACGGGAGCTGATACAACCATGCCAGCCCCCCACTGAGTTGCCCGTGCCCGCTCACCTGGGAGGATTGGGATTTCCTTCACCCCAGGCACCTGAGGCTCTACCCCAGTCAGCCCTACTGCTCTCACTGAGGAGGCTATTCACCTCCTGAGATCCATCTCTGTAGGGCAGTCAACCATAGTGAATGCCATCAAGGGGCTGGCATCCCAGATGTAGCAATGCAATGCCATCCTGGAGGGCATTCACAGTGGCTTGGTGGCCCTAGAGGGATCGTTTCAGGCTCTGGCCTCTTCTCTGAAGGCAGCCAGTGTCCCTGTTTCTTCCGTTCGCCCCACAACTACCACTTCCCAGTCCCAGTCTCCTCTCCCCAAGCCCATCCCACGCACACATTCTGACAAGCATGCACCCAAAACAACAGACAAGACTTGCACAGACAAACACAGGCAGCACACTTCAGTCCTCCAGCCCTCGCACAGCCAACACACACATCATCCACTGCCTCCACTGTCTCCCCCTCCTCTTCCCTCATAGTCACATCAGCACTCACACCCACATGCACAGCACCAACAGTCCCAGATCCTGCCACCTGCACAGCTTTGCCCACAGTCACCACAACAGCAGACCCGCAGACGTGCACCCCACAAACCACATGCGCACTCACCAACATCACCACCTCACTCACTTGCAGACACCACCACAACATCCATCCACACGTCCTGTTTGACCTACCCCACCCTGTCTGCCCCCTCCAAAGAGAAACAAACGCTTGCACTCAGACCCCAACAGCCATCCACCTCACACACGCACACTGTTCATGTGCCAGCATCCAATCTCAGCACACCTCGTCCTCCTACAACCACTCCCTCTACCTCCACTCCCATACCTCCTCCCAAGGCCCACCCTACTGGTCCTAAGAAGCTTTTCCTTTCCCGTCTTGACCTCTTCCCTCCCCCTCCTGCCCATAAGAGAAATGTCCCCCCAGTACCTCCAGCACCAAATCTAGCCCTGTTCCACCCCATAAGATTTAGGCGGTCATTCCGACCCTGGCGGTTGCCTACCGCCAGGGCCGGGGACCGCGGATGCACCGCCAACAGGCTGGCGGTGCATCCATGGGCATTCTGACCGCGGTGGTACAGCCGCAGTCAGAAACGGGAAACCGGCGGTGTCCCGCCGGTTTCCCACTGCCCAAGAGAATCCAGCGCCGCCATGGGGATTCCGACCCCCTTACCCCAGCCTGGTTCTGGCGGTTTTGACCGCCAGAACCTGGCTGGCGGTAACGGGTGTCGTGGGGCCCCTGGGGGCCCCTGCAGTGCCCATGCTAATGGCATGGGCACTGCAGGGGCCCCCTAACAGGGCCCCACCAAGATTTTCAGTGTCTGCCAAGCAGACACTGAAAATCGCGACGGGTGCAACTGCACCCGTCGCACCCCTTCCACTCCATTCGGAGCCGGCATCCTCATGGAAGGGGGTTTCCCGCTGGGCCGGCGGGCGGCCTTCTGGCGGTCGCCCGCCAGCCCAGCGGGAAACTCAGAATTACCGCAGCGGTCTTCTGACCGCGCAGCGGTATTCTGACAGCGGGACTTTGGCGGGCGGCCTCTGCCGCCCGCCAAAGTCAGAATGACCGCCTTAATCTGTTAATAAAGTACGCATGAGTGGAACTCTGGCCCTCCATAGCAAGCCTCCGCCACCAAAACAGAAGTGTAAAGAGCCGCCCCCTCCCAAACCCAAGGACCCCCTCCCAAAAAGAAGCCCCCACCCACTGGCCCCCACCCCTGAGGCCAACATGATGCCCCTGCACAGTGGAGTCCCGATGCTGTCAGGAGTCAAGTTGGGGCCTGGACTTTGCCCTGTGGACATTACAGACTTTGAATTGGCCAATGGCTCTGCATGTATGTATGCAAGTCTGTATTTGTTTGGATTTGGGCTCTTCATCCTACTGGATTACAGTGGTTGGAACAGAGGTATGTGTCCTGGCTTTCTTTGCTACTGTTGATTTACTTTCTGGGTGTGTGGTGTGTGGTGTGTGTTGTGTGTGTGTGTGTGTGTGTGTGTGTGCGTGTGTGTCACTCTCCCTTCCCTCCTTTGTGTGGTAGGTGGCTGTACTCACCATTGTCGTCTTCGTCAGCGTTGGTGCTCCAGGTCAGCCATGGCATGGTACAGAATCGGAAAGCCTTGCATTTCTGGTTCCGTGGCGGCTGTGGACTCCTCTGTGTCCCTGGAAGTGAGTGTCTCCTTTTTATATAATTTGTTTTTGCCAGGCTTTTGGTGGCATTGCTAAAGCCCCGGAAATCCTGGTGGTGTGCTATGTCATAATACGGTGGAAAGATCCTTGTCTTCCGCATGCCTGTAGGTTGCTACCGCCATTTTCAGTGGTCATACTGCACTGGCAGTTGGGGTGGTATATTGGCTGTCTATGGGAGGGATCACGGCCATGGTCATTATATGGCTCTCATTACTGCCCGTCTGGCGGCTGTACTACCGCCGGCGTGGTGGTCAGCTGACCGTCAATGTCATAATGAGGGCCATAGTGAATAATTTGAAGAGGTATTCTGAACAAAGGGCCACGGCCAATGGGCAGTAGCACCTTGTGGTGGGGAAAAAAACAAAAAGAACCATGAGAAAAGACCAAGAGTGCATAGAGAAGAAGAAGTGAATTGGTCTAAGAGAATCACCAAATTATTGAGTGTAACTCATAAGTATTATGGCCCATATTTATTTAAAAAATCACTCAACACAATGCAGTAAACCATCTTGCTGCACTGTGTGAAAAGTTAAGAATTACTTATATTAACCATTATACGCCACATTCCTGTCCTTTCCTAGTGATGGTGAACTTTTGGCTGTCTAACCCCAAAGTGGGCACCCTTATGTCATGTGACAGGGTGCCTGTGTTGCAGGCAGGATTGTTTTTGTGCAGGAAGGGACACCTTTCAAAGTGTGAAATACATGTTGTGACACACAGGATAACCAAATTAGAAGCTAACGTAGGAAAAAATTAATCAATTAAACATGATCTATACTCATAAAATGTATCACTGTCACAGGGTGACCATCCTTGTCAGTACTGTGTGGCAACCACCATCATGTCAGAATAGCTTCACTGACTGCTGCCCAACTTGTAATCACTTTACAAGCACGCCGTGTTCCCAAAGCTCGGAGACACGCCGAAGTCAGACTACTTCTCAAAAAAGAAGTTTGCCAATCCCAGCGAACTCAAGAACTACTGTTCCATCTAACTGCTCCCCTTTCCAGACAAGTCCTCATAAAGGCCATCAACCGCCAACTCATGGAGCACCTAGTGATCAAAAAATTTCTGGACCCCTGCCAATCTGGTTTCTGCACCAACCACAGCACCAAAACCGCCCTGGTCGCTGCCACGGATGACATCTGAACCATGCTTGACTTAGGAGAAAGAGCGGCCCTGCTTCTCCTCGAACACCATATCTAACCACATCCTTATTAAGAGGCTTCAACACATCAGAATCCAGGGAAGCACCCTCAAATGTATCACCTCTTTCCTCACTGTAAGAGCCCAGAGGACCCAACTACCACCTTTCTTCTCGAAACCCAAGGACCTTATCTGTGGCGTCCCTCAAGACTCGTCCCTCAGCCCCACACTATTCAACATCTACATGACTCCCTTGGCCAGCATCGTCAGATCCCATAAAATGAACATCATATCCTATGCAGATTGCATCCAGCTGATCCTCTAGTTATCAGAAGACCCCTTCACCACGAAGGCCAGTTTCCATAGGTGCATGACGAGCATTACAGACTGGATGAAAAACAACTGCCTGAACCTCAACAGAGACAAAACAGAAGTGCTGATCATCAGTAACAGTGCCTTCCGGTGGAGCAACTCCTGGTGGTCTTCTGAACTAGAAGCAGAACTCACTGTGACAAACCAAGCACACAACCATGGCATCATCCTGGACAGTAAGCTCACCATGAAAAGCCAGATCAACACAGTCTCCTCACCCTGCGCATGCTCTGTAAAATCTTCAAGTGGCTCCCCATCAATACCAGACCAACCATTGCTCAAGCCCTAGTCACCATTTGGCTGGACTAAAGAAACACATTTTATTTAGGAATCACCACACACCTCCTGAGGAGACATTAGACCATACAGATCTCTGCAACTCATCCTCAACCTCTCCAAATGGACCCACACCACTCGCACCTCAAGAAGTTTCACTGACTTCCATTCAGAAGAGATGTCAACTCAAGATGCTGATCCACACCTACAAAACCCTTCACAATCAAGCACGGCTTACATCAAGCACAGCCTGAACTTCCACCAGCTCTCCAGACACCTGTGCTCCACTTCCCTCTCCCTCACACACAATCCCCCACATCTGCCAAAGCAACAGTGAAGGATGCTCCTTCTCCTACCCCCTTCACCTATGAACTGCTCCATCTCTTCTGGAGTTCAGGAAAAGAATCCAGATATGGCTCTTTAACTAACTGCCTAATGCATCAATGGTCTCAGTGCCTGGATACACTCGCGGGTGCTTAGCCATGCTATATAAATCCAGCTTTTATCTGATTTGATTTGGCAAAAACATGTGGTAAAAATTCTGTTGTGGAGCATGTCTGAGTTGGCTGCATCCTGGAAATGTGTACCAAAAATGGGAGACAAATTATTTTTAATTACGATGAATTACACACAGATATTGGTTACTGAAAGGAAACAAACTGCTAATTTAGGAAGAGGTAGAGTTCAAAGTGAGTGTAGCAGTTTATCTTCTAATGTAGAAAGAGTCTAAGTCAGATGGTGTAAATGATATGCACATGCTGAAGCCACTAACAATTTTAAATCATGATCACACAGTTATAATGTCACATTTATATTCAGTACAGAGGAACAAAATATGTGAGTACTGAATGATAAATATTGGCATAAATTATACACAAAGGAGTGGCTGTACTCATCAGAAAATGAATAATGGATTAGGATTATAATGGGTCACTAAATAATACATACCATTCCTCATATTCATTAAATATGTTCTCAATGGATTCCATCATTTCATGTGTGCACAACACCTAGCTCATCCGTTTGCTATCTAAAGACCACTCTACCGCAAAGGTGAACTTCCACCTCTGCATGACCGGCATCACCAATTGGATGCAAGACAACTGCTCTAGACTTAACACAGACCAAACAGAAGTCCCCCTCCCCTCAGTGCCTTGAAACCCTCACAGGTGAGTAGTGAGCTTTACAAATGCTATGATTGATTGATTGATTGATCTTCAGGAGTACCACCTGACCATGAGACAACTCCTGGTGGCCCATCAACCTAGGACTCCCCCCACCCCCTCGGACCAAGCCTGAAACCTCAGCATCATCCTGGACAACAAACTTCCCATGAAGAACCAGACCATGGCAGTCTCTTCTGCCTGCTTCCTCACCTTCCGCATGCTCCGTAAGATCTTCAGTGGCTCCCAGTCTCCACCAGAAGCACCACCACACAAGCCATCATCACCAGCTGCCTGGACTATAGCAAAGCTCTGTACGCCACAATCATACCTCACGAAGAGACTCCATATCATACAAAACTCAGAGTCTAGACTCATCTTGAACCTCCCCAAGCAGACACATGTCACCCATCACTTGAGGAAACTCCTCTGGCTCCTCAAACACAAAAGATGCCAATTCAAGATGCTGACACATGCCTACAAAGCATATAAGTAAGAAAGAGGAGGGGGGGACCGGGAGATTAAGCTGGTCCAGTGTACACTCTCCCAACCATAGTACGAACACAAAAGTACACTGTTCCACGTCAGGAGCAATAGGGAGACCTGAGCATTCAGGAGTAAAACCCTCAAGCATCACAGTGGATGACTCGCATCATCATTGGGTAAAACTCCACGCCAGGCTGGCAGTGCAGTGCCTGACGGGCTCCTCAGCAGGGGAGCAGCAAGCCGTATTGTTCTTGATAGTAACTGGTAAATCCCAGCTATCTTAAGCGACCGTGTCTACATTCAGGCACAGACGCACGAAGGAGAGAACAAAGAAATTGGAGTAAAATTGGTTATTCATCACTACATATTTCATAATTTAATCAATAGTCAGTGATGAAACCAAGATTAAAAACAAGGGAAAGTAATCAGTTGAGTATCAATGCTCAATTACTTTCACAAACAGTAAACTCAGGAGGATGTCATTCTGGAAATCCCCTAAACTAGGTCAACATGTTTCGCGTCATGCGGTCCCAAAGGATCCAGTGACGCTTCATCAGGACCAAGAAATACAAAAAGGTGGATCAGCTCATCTCCTAAATCCGAAACATATGACAGTGCACAAGTTTAAAAAGGTATCAGCCGGTCACTTACATTGCAGTAAACAAGCTTAGTCGTTGTCAGGTCGCCCTAGAAGAAAGAATAAATAATAGAACATAACACCACGATGTACCCGACAGTGGTCACAGGTGTCAACATGCAAGCAGGTGTACCATAAAAATATCTTGTGATTGAAAAAGAACCAACAATACACATGAGCTTACCGCCCCCAAGTTAGGATCGGGCTCCTTGGTAAGTGCGTTCCAAGGACTCGGACGATTACTAAGTGTAGTAAACATAAAAACATCCACAAAAGAAGAATCGGTCAGATAATCAATTAACAACAACCATTAATCAGGTGTTTAGTGAAACACAAGTCAAAACCACTTCTATTGTGGAAAAAGTGTTTGTTGCCCAAATGATCTAAAAGGAGATTGCTGTTATAGACCCTCATATCGAGTAATGTGAGGTAGTAGTAATCATAATTTGTAAAGATTGTTTAGAAAAACCGGGTGTCCAATCACTCATAAAATGACTAACTAGGTCATGGAGCCATTAGGGTGCCATTACGAGCTAACGGTAAAAAGATTCCTTTCATGTATACCAAATAGCCAAGGATCGGTAACCGTCCCGTCGCCTGCCCTCGAAAAAGCGGGCATAGCACTTACTTATTTTATCGTCGGTCCAGACTCAGGACCTACCCTCCGTGAACGCCAAACCGCAAGACAACTCGGTAGGCGTACACGGAGCGTTATGAAGAGCACATGGACCCGGAAGTGTATCCGTGGTCATGGAAACATTACGTTGGAACGCGTCCCGATACCTGGTGCTCGGGCGCGTTCAAAGGTTGCCAAAATAAAGGAAGGACTATGAAAGTCGGCCATATTGGTGGGATCGAATTCTGGTAAAACACTCGTGGACCAGGGTTACATAAATGAAGGAAGGACTAAAGAAGTCGGCCGTGTTGGTAGAAACAGGTTACAGATAAGAACTCGTGTACCAACAGTAAACAAAAGAGAGGCGCATGTAAATTCTAAACTTACGGAACAAAATCCATACTATTACACAACAGGACTCTGGAGTCATGTCAATCACATATATATTCACATATATATTCAGTCAAGGATCGAAAATCATGTTAGTGCTTTTAAATGATTGAAAAAAAATTGTTTTTTTTTTTTTTTTAATTTCTTTTTCAAACTGCATCAAAAAAAAAATCGCATTTTTTTTAAAAAATGTTCACAAAGTTTGGTGGTACAAAAAGATTTTTAATTTAAGTCAGTTAAAAATTAAAGATTAATATGCAAGACTTGTCCAAGGGATGTCGTCATTGAGACCCTGAGTGTTGGTACTCAATTTGAACACCCATCTCTGTTCAACTTTAAAGAGATATCCTGGGTCGTTGGATCGGACATTAGGCGTCTCTAATACCACCCACCAGAGGTCATCAGGAGAGTGTTTTACTGCCAAGAAATGTGCACTGAGCTTGGTAGTGATTCTGTGGCACCGGATATTGCTTCGGTGTTCATTAATGCGGTTCTTGACCGGCCTCGTTGTCATACCAATGTAACGTAAACCGCAAGGGCAAGTAATCATGTAGACACAGTTCCTTGTGTTACAATTGGTGTGTTTCTTAAGATACCATATACCTATCGGATCAAGAGTAATAGTTGATAGGTGTTTAGTCAGGGAACAGACATTGCAGTTTCCACAGGGATGATGGCCTACAACAGGGGGAAGGTCCCATAATGTCTTTTGAGTCTGGGTGTTTGGTTGTGGACGTGGTCGAGTGCGGATCACTATATCCTTGATATTAGCTGATCGTTTAAAAGAAAAAAGAGGTTTAGGAATTTCACACCCTCCACTAGTAAGAATAGACCATCTTTTATTGATCAGTTTTTTGATTGAGTTAGATAAAGGAGTGAAAGTGGACACACATGTTATCCTTGTTTGAGGTGTTTTGTCGAAACTTGTAAGTAAAGTATCCCTGTTGTGATTTTTGGCTCTTTTCCGTGCTTGATTCACAATTCTGGAAGGATAGTGGCGAGCCAACAGTTTCTCTTGAAGGGCATCAGCCTGACAGTCAAATTCATGAGAAGAGCTGCAATTCCGTCTGAGCTGTAAAAATTGGCCTACGGGTAAATTATCTCATAATGACTTCGGATGGTGACTTTCGTACAGTAAGAGGGAGTTGCGGTCAGTGGGTTTATGGTAAACGGTGGTGGATAATATACCATTGTGAATAGTAATCATTAGGTCAAGGAAAGGTAATTGCGTGGCAGATATAGTGGTAGTAAGCTTCAAAAAGGGATCAAGAGTGTTAATCCACCTGCTAAAATGGTCAGCTAGTGGTAAGGGACCATTCCAGATGATCAGAATGTCATCTATGTAGCGGCGCCATAATGCAACATGATTCATGTAGGTGTTGGATGGTGCAAGAATAAATTTCTTTTCAAAATCAAACATATATAAACAAGCCAGGCTAGGGGCAAAAGTACTGCCCATAGATGTCCCACGGATTTGAAGATAAAACTGATCCTCAAATTGAAAGAAATTTTCAGTTAACGCCAGTCTGGCGAGTTGCATAATAAAGGTAACTGGAGTTGAGAGAATATTTGGTGATTCCTGAAGAGCTGATTCAATGACCTGCAGTGTTGCTTCCTGAGGAATGTTGGTATATAGTGCTTCAACATCCATAGTGATTATTCCTTGTACAGTGCTAGATTCATTAATAGACTCGATCAGATTCAGGACATCTTTGGTGTCCTTCAAGTATGTCGAGGAATTTTTAACGAGTTCCTGTAAAAAGTGATCACAGAACACAGAAAGAGGTTCTAAAAGTGAACCAATTCCCGATACAATGGGACGTCCTGGAGGGGGTGTAATGCCTTTATGAATCTTTGGTAGGCAGTAAAAATACGGAACACGGGGATGAGGAGTATCAAGAAATTCTGCCTCTTTAGGTGAAATCCAAAGGTTATTCCTCGCTTCTTCAATAAGAATCCTAATCTGAGTCTGTAATCTAGTGGTGGGATCGTGCCTGATCTTAGCATAGTAGGTTGACTCACTTAGCAGGCGTAAACATTCGTGCTTATAATCAGTAGAGTTCATAATTACAATAGCACCACCTTTATCAGCCTGTTTGATAGTTATTTGAGGATCGGATGCTAAAGTGAGTAGAGCCCTTTATTAGGGATGTTAATGTAAGGGTGTTTAGGACATAGTTTATAAAGATCAGCTAATACTGCTTTCTCAAAAGTGGTAACTTCACTGGGCATAACTACTTGTGGTGGGACAAAAGTCGAGGGTCTCTTAAGACCCGAGTCACTTGATATAGGTTCTGTTGTCTACAAAGCCCTTCACAACCAAGGACCAGCATACCTGAACCACCGTCTTAGCTTCCACCTTCCCTCCAGACCTCTGCGATCTGCCTCACTCACCTTCGCCCACACACCCCACATCTGTCTCTGTAATAGCGGAGGTTATTCCTTTTCTTACCTCACAGTGAAATCCGAGAAAAGCCTCCCCTTCCACCTTAAACATCACCCTCCCTCCAGGAATTCAGAAGGCGGCTCAAGATGTGGCTCTTTGACTGATAGACCGAGCAGCCAAACCTAGCGCCTGGATACCCTCACAGGTGATTAGCGTGTGCTACAAATCCTGATTGATTGATCTGCATTATCAAAGCAAGAGGGTTAGTGTGCAATCTCCCCACATAGGTGCCTGTTTACTTGTTCCTCAGATGTACAACAAAGGTTATCTGTGGAGTGCATTGTGTTCCTGAAATGTACCAGCACTGGAGCATGAAATCTGCAATATCGGATATTGCTCCTGTATTGCACGATAGGAGTTTTGGCCTCCTGGGCAATGTGGCCAATATAAATCTTGTTACAAAGACACTAAATTGCCTTAATTTCATTTTGAGAATTACAGTTGAGGTGAATTAACATGCAGCATAATTCACCACAGTTGAAATGTCCAACGATAGGCAGGAAGTCCCACAATCAAGGTAGTTATGGTTTGAGGCTGCATACATATGTGCATGTTGGACTATATGGGGCTGTATCAAGTTCAAAATGCACCTGTGCATAAACCTGTTTGCACACTTTTGTAGGTGTCAGAACACTTCTGGGATTTTTACACTGAACTATCAGTGTGTGCACAGGAGCCTCCTGTAATTAGCACAGAAGCACATATTGGTTAATTAGTCAGCTCATACATTCTAGCCCGAATAGACTGTGCAAACAATATGGCGATGTTATAACTGTAGTAAAAAAGTGGTTCAAATGGAACGGTATTTTGAGCTGTATCATTGTTTATTTCTGCAATCTATGCATGGCCAAAATTATAAAGAGAATTGCATTTCTTTTGTTTGATTTTTACACCACAGAACCTTACTGGTACAGTAATTTAAATATGTATGCTGCGTTCTCTGCAGATTCTACACATCTTGAACTCATCCAGACCAGGTATTGTTTCGTTGTCCTGATACAATGATACGACTCAACCTGTCAGCATCTTTGTTAGTTACTTGAACTATTTTTGGGAAGAAAACATGCAAATGTGTTGTCATGCTTCTTCAGAGAAAAGATACTTACAGTCTGAAGGTGCTTAGCACATGAACCACTTGTGAGGAAAAGCTCACATAGAACTCAGTAGCAAGATCCATCTGGTAATGTGTATGTGTGGCGCACATGGGGTATGTTAGATAAGTACAAAAGGCATATGCATGAATATATATATATATATATATATATCACACTTCACATCAAAGAAAACTTGTCAAAGCCCAACTCGATGAAATACCAGCAATTATTGTAGTCAAAATAACACAATTTTCTTGGCAATCTTTCCTTTCGTGATTCGGCCTTTGCAGCCTTGTTCACAGGTTAGCAAAATCAAAATGCTAATTGTTGCATGCTTTAAATCATCATGAACAGTGACCAAAAGTGTAATCCTACTATTAACACAATGTACCTATAATGTCAATGCAATATAACACTCTGTAATGTCTATTTAAATCTTGCTTAATAGCATTGGCATCACAGTCTCATGATAACTATGTATACATACACCAAGACACACACAGTGACCAAGGAGCAAGGGCTCTGAGACGCGTTGAGCTGTTATTTTTGTTGTTGCTGGCACGATGTTAGAATGAAGAAGGTCTGTGCAAATAATCCACGGTATGTGTTCCGCTTACTTATTACGGATAGGAAGGGAATTTTGTAGAATATTGGGGCTATATATATATATTAGAAATTGGGTCTTTGGTTAGCAGTCAGGTTACCCCCTGTCCAAGCAAGGACCCTCACTCTAGTCAGGGGTCAGGGTAAAAGAGAATCACCCTCAGCTAACCCTTCGCTCACCCCATTGGTAGCTTGGCACGAGCAGTAGGCTTAACTTCAGAGAGCTAGGTGTAAAGTATTTGTACCAACACACACAGTAACTTAATAAAAACACTAAGAAATGATACAATACAGGTTTAGAAAAATAGAAAATATTTATCTAAACAAAACAAGACCAAAATGACAAAAATCCACAATACACAAGTCAAGTTATCAATTAAAAACCAAAAAGAGTATTCATGTAATTTTAAACACAACGCTAACGCTGTTAGCGTGGAAATGTACTTGGGTGCGTTAAAAATAACTCTGCATGGGCGAGTGTGCATCAATAAGGGCTTGCGATGCGTTGATATCACTCATGAGCTTGACCGTGCGTCGTTTCTCCTTCAGTCGAGTGGGGATGCATCGTTTCTTCTCTTCGCAGGAGAACAATGCATCGATTCAAACCGCACTCTCGGGTCCGGGATGGCCTTGCATCGTTTTTGCACACCCAGCAATGTTTGCATCGGAAATCCTGCCGCATGACGATCCGAAAACCATGCAGCACGGGTTGCGATCACACCAGCCTCTGTCAGCGATGCTGCGTGTCGATTCTCTAGACGCAGGCGTCAATCTTCTAGTCGTGTGCAGGCGAGCGTCGATTTTCAGCAGCGAAGCTGGTGGACCTTCGCTTTTTGTCGATTTTTTTCAGCTGCAGATCTGAGCCCCGTTGATCTTTTCCCCGCACGGCGGTCGGTGCGTGGATTTCTCACTCTTGGCCTGACAGCTTCTTCTTTCACTGCCCCAGGAACTGGTTGAGCACCACTTGGCAGAGTGGGTGTCTGAGCAGAGGCTCCAGGTGCTGGCAGAGAGAAGTCTTTGCTGTCCCTGAGACTTCAAACAACAGGAGGCAAGTTCTAAATCAAGCCCTTGAAGAGTACTTCACAAGAAGGAAGGCAACACAAAGTCCAGTCCTTGTCCTCCAGCACAGGCAGAAGCAACAACTGCAGGATAGCTCCACAAAGCACAGTCACAGGCAGGGCAGCTCTTCAGCTCTTCACCTCTTCTCCAGGCAGAGGTTACTCTTGGTTTCCAGAAGTGTTCTAAAGTCTGTGGATTTGGGTGCCATTCTTATGCCCATTTTGCCCTTTAAAATAGGCTTACTTCAAAGAAAAGTCTCTCTTGTTTGTGAAATCCTGTCTTGCCCAGGCCAGGCCCCAGACACACACCAGGGGGTTGGAGACTACATTGTGTGTGGGCAGGCACAGCCCTTTCCGGTGTGAGTGACCACTCCTACCCTCCCTCCTAGCACAGATGGCCCATCAGGATATGCATGCTACACCTGAGCTCCCTTTGTGTCACTGTCTAGTGAGAGGTGCAACAAGCCCAACTGTCAAACTGACCCAGACAGGGAATCCACAAACAGGCAGAGTCACAGAAATGGTTTAAGCAAGAAAATGCTCACTTTCTAAACACACAATCTTAAATCAACTTTACTAAAAAGATGTATTTTTAAATTGTGATCTCAGAGACCCCAAACTCCATATGTCTGTCCGCTCTCAAATGGAATCTACTCTTTAATCATATTTAAAGGTAGCCCCCATGTTAACCTATGAGAGGGACAGGCCTTGCAGCAGTGAAAAACGAATTTAGTAGTATTTCACTGTCAGGACATATAAAACACATTACTATATGTCCTATCTTAACCATACACTGCACCCTGCCCTTGGGGCTACCTAGGGCCTACCGTAGCTTAGGGGTGCCTTACATGTAAGAAAAAGGAAGGTTTGGGCCTGGCAAGCGGGTACACTTGCCAAGTAGAATTTACAGTTAAAACTGCACACATAGACGCTGCAGTGGCAGGTCTGAGCCATGTTTACAGAGCTACTAATGTAGGTGGCACGACCAGTGCTGCAGGCCCACTAGTAGCTTTTGATTTACAGGCCCTGGGCACCTCTAGTGTACTGCACTAGGGACTTACTAGTAAACCAAATATGCCAATCATGAATGAACCAATTACATACACATTTGGTAAAGGAGCACTTGCACTTTAGCACTGGTTAACAGTGGTAAGTGCCCAGAGTAACAAAAACAGCAAAATCAGAGTCTAGCACACATCAACAACCTGGGGAATAGCGGCAAAAGGTTAAGGGAGACCACGCCAAGGATGAAAAGTCTAACACATGCCCCCCCAGATGAAAGTGGGGAGCAACTACCCAACCTCATGGGAGTTCCCATCACTAATGCGAACAAATCTGGACAGACCATCAGCATTGGCATGTTCTGTACCAGGGCGGTGTTCCACCTTAAAGTCCATCCCCTGTAGGGAAATGGACCACCTCATCAGTTTTGGATTCTCACCCCTCATTTGCATTAACCACCTGAGGGGCCTGTTGTCGGTCTGAACCTGGAAGTGAGTCCCAAACAAGTAGGGTCTTAGCTTCTTCAGCGCCCAGACCACAGCAAAAGCTTCACATTCTATGACACTCCACCTACGTTCCCTGGGAAGTAACCTCCTGCTAATGAAGGCTACGGGTTGATCTAGGCCCTTGTCATTAAGTTGTGAGAGTACTGCTCCAATACCATGCTCTGAGGCATCTGTTTGCACAACAAACTCCTTGGAGTAGTCAGGTGCCTTCAGAACAAATGCTGTGCACATGGCAGCCTTCAGGGCATCAAAAGTGGTCTGGCAAGCCCCTGTCCAGATCACCTTCTTGGGTTGCTTCTCAGAAGTCAACCCGATCAAGGGGGTAACTATAATACCATATCCCTTGACCAACCTCCTGTAGTAGCCAGTGAGACCTAAAAAGACTCTACTTCAGTCTGGGTTTTAGGAGGTTTCCAAGCCGGAATGGTGTCAATTTTTGGCTGCAGGGGTGCCACCTGGCCACTCCCTACCTGGTGTCCCAAGTACACCACATAGCCCTGCTCTATTTGGCACTTGCTTGTCTTAATACTGAGGCCTGCCTTTTGCAGGGCCTCTAACACTCTCCAGAGGTGTTCCTCCCATGTGGAACTAAACACAGTAATGTGTTCCAGGTAGGCGGCACTGAACTCATCCATCCCAGCCAACACCTGGTTGACCAACCTCTGAAAGGTGCAGGGGCATTCTTCATCCCAAATGGCATCACTTTAAATTGAAAGTGTCCATCTGGGGTAGAACATGCTGACCTCTCCTTGGCCTCCTCAGTCAAGGCAATCTGCCAGTACCCAGATGTTAAGTCAAACATGCTGAGGTACTTGGCAGCTCCCAACCGGTCTACGAGCTCATCAGCTCGGGGATGGGGTGTGCGTCAGCCTTGCTGACCACATTGAGTCCCCGGTAGTCCACACAGTACCTGAGTGGCACCAGGTGCAGCAGCCTTTGGGACCAGTACCACTGGGCTGGCCCAAGGACTGCTGGAATGCTCAATAACCCCTAGGGTTAATATTATGGATACCTCATCCTTAATGCTAGCCCTGACCCTGTCAGTCACCCTGTAAACCTTCTGTTAAATAGTTTGACTGTCCCCACTGTCCACATCATGTGTGCACAAGTGCGTGACCATTGGAATCAAGGAGAACAGTGAGGCGAACTGTCCCAACACCTGGCGACAGTCCCTCTGCTGCTGTTCAGTCAGGGAGGGTGAGAGGATCACTTCCTCCACAGACCCATCTTTTTCTCCTGCAGACAGGAGGTCAGGAAGAGGCTCACTCTCCACCTCCACCCCATCATCTGTTGCAAGGAGCATGGGCAGTTTAGTCCGCTCAAAGTGGGGTTTGAGGCGGTTAACATGCAGGACCCTTAAAGGGTTCCTGGGAGTCTGCAAGTCCACCAGATAGGTGACTTCACTCTTGCGCTCCACCACCTCATAAGGCCCAGTCCACTTGTCTTGTGGCACCCTAGGCTCCACTGGTGCCATCACCCACACTTTCTGACCCGGTTGAAACTCGACCAGAGTGGCATTCCAGTCATACACCCTTTCATATCCTCCTGGCTTGCTTCCAGGTTCTCCTGTGTGAGACTCCTGAAGCGGGCAGTCTGGTTTCTCAGAGCCAGCATGTAGCTAAATACATTCTGGGGGGTTTGACTAGGAGATTTTTCCAAAGCCTCCTTCACCAGACTTAAAGGTTCTCTCACAGAGTGGCCATAGATCAGCTCAAGGGGACATGCCCATGATCATGGCTTTCAAGGTGCGGTTGAATCTCTCAACCAGACCGTTACTTTGGGGGTGGTGAACTTGTAGGTTACCCCACACTTCTTCCACAGAGACTTCAAATACGTGGATATGAAGTTGGTACCCCTATCAGATACCACTTCCTTGGAGAACCACATGAGGTTAAAGACCCCCATCAAAGCACGACCCACCACAGGGGGAAGAGATTGACCTCAGAGGAATGGCTTCTGGGTACCAGGTGGCATGGTCCACTAACACCAGGATAAACCTGTTGCCCATGGCTGTTTTGGGATCCAGAGGCCCCACAATGTCAATGCCAACCCTTTCAAAGGGGGTACTGACAATAGGAAAAGGTTGAAGGGGAGCCTAACCTCTCCCCCCACTGACAATAGGAAAAGGTTGAAGGGGAGCCTAACCTCTCCCCCCCACTCTTGCCACTTGCCTGGCAAGTTTGGCAAGACCTGCAATGTGCATCTGAGTGCCTGCGCATTAGGGGCCAGCGAAAGTGGGTAACGAGCCTCTCAAAGGTCTTGTCCCGCCCCAAATGTCCAGCTAAAGGCACATCGTGAGCCAACCCCAGTAGGAAGGCCCTGAAGCACTGGGGTACCACCAGCACACAGGCTGACCCAGGCTCAGGAACCTTAGGCTCACTATACAGGAGGCCATCCTCCCAATAGATCAGGTGAGTACAGGGCTCCTCGCCAGCCGCCTGGGGTGCAGCCTGCTGCCGCAGTCCTTCTAGAGTAGGGCAAGTTTTCTATGCCTCACAAAATGCCTCCCTGGTGGGTCCCCCTTCCTGCTGCCACTGCGACAGCTCTGGGACCTCTCCCAGTTCAGCCACCTTTTCCCCTGTAGGCTCTGGGGCGTCACCCTCAGGCTCCGCCTCCTCCCCAACCATGGGAACTTCTGGGTCTGGTTTCCCACACCCCCTGCCATTACTCTTCTTGGCGGTCCCCTGGGCCACAGTTTCAGGCTCCAGTGGCTCTTGACCATCCTGATTGGCTGCCATAGACCGGGTGGATACGCATACCCACCCAGGCAGACCCAGCATCTCCAAGTAAGACCTTTGTCCCACCTCCTTCCAAGGGGAATGCTCCAGGTAATTGCCTAGCAAACACTCTACAGGCATGGTTGGACTCACAGCTAGCTTCAAGGAACCTGAGACCCCCCCAATTCAAACAGTACCTGCGCCACTCTGCACAGGCGCTCTGAGTTGTCCACTGCAACTACTTGATGATGTACCCGGGGATCAATCTGCTCTTCAGACACCAGCTGACACCTCACTGTAGCCACACTGACTCCTGTGTCACTCAGAGCCTCCACCCTCTGTCCATTGATGGTCACCCACTACCTGTACTTTTTATTGTTCTCAGGCACGAAGGGTTTCTGGACCATCTCACTGTCCCCTGGTGAGACAAGGGTCATCTCAGCTGGCTCCCACCCACCTGGAACCAACTCCTCCCCAAGCGCTCGACTAGCCAAACCCTGGGGCTGCGCACCAGTGGGTGCCGGTGTATTCTTGGGGCATTTGATTTCCCCCCTCCCATGACCCACCTGGTCACATGCATAACACTTACGTGGGGGTCCCCCTGCCACTGGCTTCCCTTTGGAGAACCATGGCTTCTTCTCATTGGCGCGTTTGGGAATCTTTACCCTGGGCATCAGTTTGGGGCCCTTTAGAGAATGCCCCCTGTTTACCCTTACCCCCCTTTCTTCTGAGAGGGACCTTGCCCACCCTTGGCATGGTCTCCCCATGCCTCTTTTGGACCATGGTGCTCTCCCAGCAGTCTGCTTCCTGGGATCAGTCACCTTTCTGTCAATCAGGTGCTGGCGCAGCTCTGGAAAACATTACTGTACAGGTGCTCCCAAGTAATCAGATTGTAAAGCACCTCATACATTGTTACCTTACTGCCCTTCACCCAACCATCCAGTGACCTGCAAAAAGAATCAACACATTCTAACTATGTTTGGGATGCCTTCTTCTTATGGGCCCTAAACTTATCCTTATACTGCTCAAGGGTGAGACCATACCTTGTGAGTAGGGTATACTTCATGATAGTGTAGGTGAGATTCTGAGCATCCTCTAAGGCTGTCAGTATATCCCTCCTCTCTACCTCAAAGTGCTTCAACAGACCTGCCCCCAATGAGCTTCAGTGACCAGATTTATGTTTGAGAGCAGACTCATACCCCTTGAACCACAAGTATATGTCATCGTCCCTTTTGTAATCCTTCACAAGGTCTTTAGGAATGTGCATCCTCCTTTGAGGCTGCGCTGTGCTGTTGCTGCCACCATGTATACTAGACTGGCTCCTCTGATCTAACTACTTTAAGTGAAGCTCATGAGCCAGCAGTATCTTCCTTTCCTCAATGGCCATCCTCCTGTCCTCCCTTTCCCTCTCCATCTTGAGCTTCTCCAGCTCCAAATGGTACTCTCTCTCTGCCTGTCTGTCCTGTAACTCTTCAGGAGTCAGACCCTTAGATGACACACTGCTACCTGCCCTGGAGACAATCTCCTTGGACATAACAGGCACACCCACAATACCATTATGGATGGATTGCACCTCCTCCTCATCCTTCTCTGTGTGCCCCTCAGCTTCTTTGGCTGTCACTCAGGCCCTCAAAGCCTTGTTCAGCTCCTCCTTCTTGTATAAGCTCTTAATGGGACAGGCAAAATCCTTACAGAGCTGCTTCAACTGAGCCACTGTGTAGCTCTCCAATTTATCTATGTCAAAAGCAGCTCTAGCTGATGCATCTCCAGATTGAGACATGATGAAGAGTTAACACAAGTGCAAAGTTCCAAAGATAGAAAAACAAGTTCCCAAATAAAGTTTCAAAAACAAATGTCAATCAAGGGATCAGCAAGAAGTAAAACAAAAAAAGAAGTCCCAAAGAGAAAAACAAAAATCACAAGACAAGTAGTATGTGGTCACATAGTGGTCTGAACTCAAAACAATAGTGTACACTTTATCACTATGTCAAGTACAAATGCAAGTCCAATCCCAACTGCTGATCACCAATGTTAGAAATAGGGTATTTGGTTGGAAGTCAGGTTACCCCCTGTCCAAGCATGGGCGCCTCACTCTAGTCAGGGTAAAAGAGAACCACCCTCAGTTAACCCCCGCTCACCTCCCTGGTAGCTTGGCACGAGCAGTAGGCTTAACTTCAGAGTGCTAGGTGTAAAGTATTTGTACCAACACACACTGTAACTTATTGAAAACACTACAAAATGACACAACGCAGTTTTAGAAAAATAGAAAATATTTATCTAAACAAAACAAGACCAAAACGACAAAAATCCACAATATACAAGTCAGGTTACCAATTAAAAATCAAAAAGAGTCTCAATGTAATTTTAAACACAATGCTAACGCTGTTAGAGTGGAAATGTACCTGGGTGCGTCCAAAATAACCCTGCACAGGTGAGTGTGCGTCAAAAACGGCTTGCGATGCGTCAGTATCACTCACGAGCGAGACCGTGCATCATTTCTCCTTCAGTTGAGTCGGCGGTGCATCATTTCTTCTCTCCGCAGGGGAACGATGCGTCAATTTGAACCGCACTCTCGGGACTGGGCAGGCCTTGCATCGTTTTTGCAGGCCCCGCATTGTTCGTGTCGGAAATTCTGCTGCACGATGACCCGAAAACCACACAGCACGGGTTGCGATCTCACCAGCCTCCGTCAGCAAAGCTGCCTGTCATTTCTCCAGCAGTGGGTGTCGATCTTCTGGTCGCTTCGCAGGAGGCGCGTCAATCATTTTCAGCCGCAGATCTGAGTCGCGTTGATCTTTTCCCTGCACGGCAGTCGGTGCGTGGATTTCTCACTCTTGGCCTGTCTGCTTCTCCTTTCAGGTCCCCAGGAACTGGTTGGGCACCATTTGACAGAGTAGGAGTCTCAGCAGAGGCTCCAGGTGCTGGCAGAGAGAAGTCGTTGCTGTCCCTGAGATTTCAAACAACAGGAGGTAAGTTCTAAATCAAGCCCTTGGAAAGTTCTTCATAAGAAGGAAGGCAACACAAAGTCCAGTCTTTGTCCTCTAGCACAGGCAGAAGCAACAACTACAGGATAGCTCCACAAAGCACAGTCACAGGCAGGGCAGCTCTTCTTCCTCAGCTCTTCAGCTCTTCTCCAGGCAGAGGTTCCTCTTGGTTTTCAGAAGTGTTCTAAAGTCTGTGGGTTTGGGTGCCCTTCTTATTCCCATTTTGAGCTTTGATGTAGGCTTACTTCAAAGAAAAGTCTCTCTTGTTTGTGAAATCCTGTGTTGCCCAGGCCAGGCCCCAGACACCCACCAGGGGGTTGGAGACTGCATTGTGTGTGGGCAGGCACAGACCTTTCAGGTGTGAGTGACCACTTCTCCCCTCCCTCCTAGCACAGATGGCTCATCAGGATATGCAGGCTACACCCCATCTCCCTTTGTGTCACTGTCTAGTGAGAGGTGCAACCAGCCCAACTGTCAAACTGACCCAGACAGGCAATCCACAAACATGCAGTGTCACAGAAATGGTTTAAAAATGACACTTTTTGAAAGTGAGCATTTTCTTGCTTAAACACACAATCTTAAAATCAACTGTACTAAAAGATGTATTTTTAAATTGTGAGCTCAGAGACCCCAAACTCCACATGTCTATCCGCTCCCAAAGGGAATCTACACTTTAATCATATTTAAAGGTAGCCCCCATGTTAACCTATGAGAGGGACAGGCTTTGCAATAGTGAAAAACAAATTTAGCAGTATTTCACTCTCAGGACATATAAAACACATTACTATATGTCCTATCTTAACCATACACTGCACCCTGCCCTTGGGCTACCTAGGGCCTACCTTAGGGGTGCCTTACATGTAAGAAAAGGGAAAGTTTAGACCTGGCAAGTGGGTACACTTGCCAAGTCGAATTTACAGTTTAAAACTGCACACACAAACACTGCAGTGGCAGGTCTGAGCCATGTTTACAGATCTACTAATGTGGGTGGCACAACCAGTGCTGCAGGCCCACTAGTAGCATTTGATTTACAGACCCTGGGCACCTCTAGTGCACTGTTCTAGGGACCTACTAGTAAATCACATATGCCAATCATGGATGAACCAATTACATACACATTTTGTAAAGGAGCACTTGCACTTTAGCACTGGTTAGCAGTGGTAAAGTGCCCAGAGTAACAAAAACAGCAAAATCAGAGTCTAGCACACATCAACAACCTTGGGAACAGAGGCAAAACGTTAAGGGATACCACGCCAAGGATGAAAGGTCTAACAATAAGATATATATATATATATCCTACTGGCCGTCGCAGTAGGTAGCTATAGTTAGCACCATGTTTCCATGGAAAAAGTGTTTTTTGACTTGTCTATATCTTTGACACCAATTGACGAATCTTCACAAAAGTTTTGAAAAAAGTGTGCTGGTTATTCTTATTGCAGATGGAATGCTTTGGGGTGATCATGTTAAGTGGGATCGAAGAAAAGGGGAGGGGTAAAAAAAAAAATGCATTTCCCATGTGAATTGCCATGGGACTTTGAACACGATTACAGCCGAACCACTGAACAGAATTACACCAAATGTGGCAGAAAGGTAGGTTTTGGTTTACAGATTACACTTTTGTACTGTTCAGTAGTTTTTGGGAAACTAAAGGGGAAATATATTTGTACATCTAGGACTGCTTATCTATTGTAACATTATTGCTGCGATTGCAGCAAAATCGCGAATGCACGTGCCAACAGGAATGCTGTGATGAGCTGGCCGGAACCTAACTAGAAATTAGCAGTCGCCCTTTTAGGTAACAGAACACAGTCACTGGGGTGAAAAATAAAACAAAAAGTGTCATAATCTTCAGGGTGGGGGTACACTGACCCCAGAGCAGTGATATAGGTTTCTGTGAGGGTGGAACTATGTCCTTAAAAATATCTTTTTTCAATGTCGCTGTAAGAGGCTGGCCTGGTTTGTAGTGGGTACCTAAGGTACTTACACCTTATACCAGGCCCAGTTATCCTTTATTAGTGAAACGTAGACAGTGTCAATAAGCACGACTCTCTAGAGGTAGTGTGGCCACTGTAGTCACACAGCTGACACACATGAAAGAAAATATACAGTGTTACAAAAATAAAGGTACTTTATTTTGGTGATACAATTGCCAAAAATACCATAGAGACTACAATCCTTAGGAGGGAAGTTATACCCAAATTATATACACTAGTCTGTAAAAAAGGTTAGACATCAGTGCAAATAATGAAAATCTCAATAGTAAGAAATGGTCCCAGGGGTAACACAAACCATATACTTAGAAAGTGGAATGCGAAAGTCGGTTTCCCACCTAGGCAAGTGTAGTGTGTAGAGAGGTGCTGGGACTATTAGAAACACCAAAGGTAAGTAATAGAACCCGCCCAGGAAAGCAAGAGTAAATCACATTAAATTTCCTTGAATGTACAAGAACACGAGAAAGAAGATTATGCAAGAACCAGAAGAGACTGCAAGACACCAATAATGGCTTCCTGGACCAGAAGACCTGTGGAAGAAGGAGAACAAGTCCACGGAGCACTGAAGAGTCCAGGGTGAACAGAAGCCCCTGCTAACCCAGATGAGGGTGAAAAAGAGGAACCACCGGTGAAGAAAAACAGTCAGTATTGCACCCAAGAAGACAGATGCAGGTTCCTCGTTGGTGCAGAAGATGTCCCACGCTGGATGGATGAATGCAGTCTTGTTTGCGTTGCACAATTCCGCCATTAAGCCTAGCACATGGTTAGCAGAAAATGGTGCTGCCCATGACCAGGAGGGATCTGGTGGACTCTACCCAGGAGGGAGAGTGAGAGGGGGCTCTCAGCAACTCAGAGAGATCTCAGAAGTCCAGGCAGAATGCACATGAGTCCCACAGCACAGGGTGGAAGAAGGTGCAAAAGTAGGCCCATGCAACATTCCACAAAGGGATCCCACGCCGCCGGAGAACCACGCATGAGGCTGTGCATCACAGGAAGGAGTGCTCTGGGCAGGAGCTGCACGGTGCACAAAGAACTTCATGGAAGGATGCCAACAAGCCTTGGCAACTGCAAAACTCGCAGTGCATGGGCGCACTGTCTATCGTGGGAGGCAACCTCTTACCTTCACCAAAGTCAGGACCGTTGGGACCTCTTCAGTCCACCACCTGTGATAATGGATCCACGCACTTCATGAGGAGAGGGAATCGAAGCCACGAGTCATTGCTTAAGAGGGGTGCCTGCCGAAGCAGGTAAGTGACTCCTTCACTTCAGTGGAGATTCCTTTGTTCTTCTGGTGCAGGCTGGAGACAGGCTGTCCTCTGAAGATTCACAACCTGGAAACAGTTGCAGTTGCTGGCAGGAGCTGAAGATACAATGTTGGAGAATTCATCTTTGCTTCTTTGTTGCAGTTGTAGAGTTCCTGGAGGGCTCAGATGCAGTTTCTTTGGTAAGAAGGTGAAGTAAAGGATGCAGAGGAATCCTGCTGGAGTCTTGCTATCCACATCTGAAGAACCACCCAAGAGAGAGACCCTAAATAGCCCTGAAAGGGGGATTGGTCAGTTGCACAGGTAAGCACCTATCTGGGAGGGCTCTGACATCACTTGCTGGCATGCCACTGAGATGCTCCCAGAGTTACCTGCCAACTTGGAATCCAAGATCGCAAAACCCAGGGACCCTCTGGAGGAGCTCTGAGCACTGCCCCTGGGGTGGTGATGGACAGGGGATTGGTCATTCCCCTTTCCTTTGTACAGTTTCATGCCAGAGCAGGGACTGGGGGTCCCTGAACCAGTGTAGACTGTATTATGCAAGTAGGGCACAATCTGTGCCCTTCAAAGCATTTTGGCTCTGGGAGGCTACCGCTCCCATGCCTGTAACACCTATTTCCAAAGGTGAAGGGTGTAACACCCCTCTCCCAAAGGAAATTCTTTGTTCTGCCTTCCTGGGCTTGAGCTGCTTGTGCAAAATGAGTGCATAAACCTGTCTGGTGGCTACCTGGAAAACCTCAGAAGGTTGTAATGGCAGTACTTGGGGTCCCCCAGAGTGCATGGGATCATACAACCAATGCTTGCAAACGCCTTGGGGTATGATTCGAACATGTTTGATACCAAACATGGCCCTATTTGGAGTTACCATTGTGAAGCTGTACATACCTATGCCCAGTGCACGTAAAAAATTGCATCCCCTCATTCATGAAGTCTGAGAAAATGGTCTTGAAGGTCATGGTGGCACCTCTGCTAGCGCAGGAGTGCCCTCACATGCAGCTTCTCTGCACCCAGCCTAAAAGGCCTGCAATATGGGTGACTTATAAGTGACCTGTTGCAGTGTAAATGGGAGTGAAAGGGTGCATGCACCATTTCACACAGGCTGCAATGGCAGTCCTGTAGAAGCCTTTGCATGGGCTCCCTATGGGTGGCAAAAGAAATGCTGCAGCCCATAGGTGTAGGAAAGTACCATCTTGCCTGGCATGTTACCCCCTTTTTTTACGTATACGTATGTTGTGTTTGCCTGTGTCACTGGGATCTTGCTAGCCGGGACCCCAGCGCTCATAAAGTGTGCCCTGTATGTGATTCCTGTGTGGTGCCTAACTGTATCACTGAGACTCTGCTAACCAGAACCTCAGTGTTTATGCTCTCTCTGCTTTTAAAATTGTCACTGCAGGCTTGTGACTAATCTTACCAATTCTGATTGGCACACTGGAACACCCTTATAATTCCCTAGTATATGGTACCTAGGTACCTGGGGTATTGGGGTTCCAGGAGATCCCTCTGGGCTGCAGCATTTCTTTTGCCACCCATAGGGAGCTCAGACAATTCTTACACAGGTCTGCCTCTGCAGCCTGAGTGAAATAACGTCCACGTTATTTCACAGCCATTTTACACTGCACTTAAGTAACTTATAAGTCATCTATATGTCTAACCCTCACTTAGTGAAGGTTAGGTGCAAAGTTACTAAGTGTGAGGGCACCCTGGCACTAGCCAAGGTGCCCCCACATTGTTCAGGGCAATTTCCTCGGAATTTGTGAGTGCGGGGACACCATTACACGCGTGAACTACATATAGGTCAATACATATGTGTAGCGACACAATGGTAACTCCAAACATGGCCATGTCCCATGTCTAGGATCATGGAATTGTCACCCCAATACCATTCTGGTATTGGGGGGACAATTCCATACATCCCGAGGCTCCAGCATGGACCCCGGGTACTGCCAAACTAGCTCTCTGGGGTTTTCTCTGCAGCTACCGCTGCTGCCAACCCTCAGACATGTTTCTGCCCTTATGGGGTCTGGGCAGCCCAGTCCCAGGAAGGCAGAACAAAGGATTTCCTCTGAGAGAGGGTGTTACACCCTCTCCCTTTGGAAATAGGTGTTAAGGGCCTGAGAGGAGTAGCCTCTCCTGGCCTCTGGAAATGCTTTGAAGGGCACAGATGGTGCTCTCCGTGCATAAACCAGTCTACACCGGTTCAGGGAGCCCCCAGCCCCTGCTCTGGTGCAAAACTGGACAAAGGAAAGGGGAGTGACCACTCCCCTGTCCATCAACACCCCAGTGGTGGTGCCCAGAGCTCCTCCAGTGTGTTCCAGACCTCTGCCATCGTAAATGCAGATGTGTGAGGGCACAATGGAGACCTCTGAGTGACCAGTGCCAGCAGGTGATGTCAGAGACCCCTCCTGATAGGGTCTTACCTGGTTAGGTAGCTAATCCTCCTCTGAGGACTATTTAGGGTCTCTCCTGTGGGTTTCTCATCAGATAACGAATGCAAGAGCTCACCAGAGTTTCTCTGCACTTCCCTCTTCGACTTCTGCCGAGGATCGACCGCTGACTGCTCCAGGACACCTGCAAAACTGCAACAAAGTAGCAAGAAGACTACCAGCAACATTGTAGCACCTCATCCTGCCCGCTTTCTCAACTGTTTCCTGGTGGTGCATGCTCTGAGGGCTGTCTGCCTTCACCCTGCACTGGAAGCCAAGAAGAAATCTCCTGTGGGTCAACGGAATCTTCCCCCTGCTAACGCAGGCACCAAACTTCTGCATCACCGGTCCTCTGGGTCCCCTCTCATCTTGACGAGTGTGGTCCCTGGAACACAGGAGCTGGATCCAAGTGTCCCCGACAGTCCAGTGGCCCTTCTGTCCAAATTTGGTGGAGGTAAGTCCTTGCCTCCCCACGCCAGACAGTAATCCTGTGCACTGCGTGAACTGCAGCTGCTAGGTTTCTGTGCACTTTTGCAAGACTTCCATCATGCACAGCACAGCCCAGGTCCCCAGCACTCTG
The DNA here is from genome assembly GCF_031143425.1 of Pleurodeles waltl. Classification (NCBI taxonomy): domain Eukaryota; kingdom Metazoa; phylum Chordata; class Amphibia; order Caudata; family Salamandridae; genus Pleurodeles; species Pleurodeles waltl. The sequence goes on from NC_090451.1 coordinate 369,518,575, forward strand.
TCCTGCACTGCCCAACGCGCTGAGTTGGACTCCGACTTCGTGGGACCCTCTTTTGTTGTGCTGAGACGACCTCCGTGCTCAGATCTTTTGAATGCCTGTTCAGGTACTTCTGCGGGTGCTGCCTGCTTCTGCATGAGCTCTCTCTGTTGCTGAGCGCACTGTCTGTCGCCTCCTCCTAGGGGCGACCTCCTGGTCCTTCCTGGGCCCTGGCAGCACCCAAATCCTCAACTGTGATTCTTGCAGCTAGCAAGGCTTGTTTGCAGTCTTTCTGCGTGTGAAACAACTCTGCATCCTCCAGCACACCATGGGACATCTTCTGACCAAAGGAGAAGTTCCTAGCACCTTCTGTTGTTGCAGAATCTTTGGCTTCTTCCACCCAGAGGCAGCCCTTTTGCACCTTCATCCAGGATTTAGTGGGCTCCTGCCCCCCCGGACACTTGCATGACTCTTATACTTGGTCCCCTTCCTTTGCAGGGACTCAGGTGCAGGAATCCATCTTCAATGCTTTGCAGTCAGTTGTTGTCCTTGCAGAATCCCCTATCTCGACTTTACTGTCTTTCTGGGGTAGTAGGGTAACATTACTCCTACTTTTCAGGGTTTTGGGATGGGGTATCTTGGACACCCTTAGTGTTTCTTACACTCCCAGCAACCCTCTACACACTACACTAGTCCTGGGGTCCATTTGTGGTTCACATTCCACTTTTGGAGTATATGGTTTGCGTTGCCCCAGGCCTATTTTCTCCTATTGCATTCTATTGTGTTCTACAGTGTTTGCACTACTTTTCTGAGTGTTGTACTTACCTGATTTTGGTTTGTGTGTATATTTTGTGTATATTACTTACTTTCTAAGGGAGTATATCCTCTGAGATACTTTTGGCATATTGTCACTAAAATAAAGTACCTTTATTTTTAGTAAGTCTGAGTATTGTGTTTCATATGATATAGTGCTATATAATATAAGTGGTATAGTAGGAGCTTTGCATGTCTCCTAGTTCAGCCTAAGCTGCTCTGCTATAGCTACCTCTATCAGCCTAAGCTGCTAGAACACTACTAATCTACTAATAAGGGATAACTGGACCTGGCACAAGGTGTAAGTATCACAAGGTACCCACTAAAAGCCAGGCCAGCCTCCTACAATAGGGATCCCCTGGAACCCCAACACCCTGGGTACCTAGGTACCATATACCAGAGACTTATAAGGGGGGGCCAGTATGCCAATTTGGGGTAAAATACTGGGTGATCAGTATGCAGTGACCAAATTTAGAAGAGAGAGAGCATAATCACAGGGGTCCTGGTTATCAGGATCCCAGTGAACACAGTCAAGCACACTGGCATCAGGCAGAAATTGGGGTAACATGCCAAAAAGAGGGTACTTTCCTACAGCCGCAAGATATTCATGAATACGTTGCAATGCTTGGTGGGACCCCCGTGTAACGCGGCAAATTTGCAAATATTGGTGATACATAAAGCATTCACAGTCATTCACATATAATTAATTCATTCATAGTAGCACTCTCACACCTCCTCACAGACCCACTCAGAAACTGATGCACCCACTCACACTCACACTGAGACAGTAATGCACCCACTCACAGACCCGCTCAGACACACATGCACTGACTCACAGACCCACTCAGAGACCCACTCAGACCCTCACACACCTGCTCAGATACCCACTGAGACACTGATGCACCCACTCACAGACCCAAGTCATCACACATCCACTCACAGAACCACTCAGACCGTCATGCACCCATCCTCACACCCAGACACTCTCCTAGCCAGAGACACCCTCTCAAACCTATTCTCCCACCCAGAGAGACATACCATTCGGCTGTGCATGGTGCAAGGTTGGGTGGTTATGGGGGTTGGCTGAAGGCTGTGTGTAGCGCAGGGTTAGGTGGATCTCAGGGGTTGGCCGCAGGCCCTGCGACCAACCCCTGCTGTGTGCAGCAGTGGTTGGATTAAAGCATAATAATAAAAATTACTTTAAGCTAAAAAAAGCTCTTGCCATGCACTGCTAAAATAATGTCATTAAAAATATAAATGCAACATTAGCAGTCAAATTATTGAAGAAAAAACTGTGCATGTCGGGAGCAAGTTATAGTTACCTACGGCGTGAGTTGTAGTTACTTGAAATAACTCTTACTGTAACTGCTGAATTGCTATGGTTGTGTATGAGCAAATTCAGAACCTAACTATGATGTCCCTGAAACCTGTGTTTTTTTCAGTGAGAATATATGTACATATATATATATACATGCATACATACCACACAACAATCCAGAGTATGGAGGCTGTAACTGGGCGGTCCGGTACGGGTTACGGTCACCCTATCCATCAAAGCAAAACCTTCTTGTCGTAAGGAAGAGTCCGGACTCCATGGCACTGCGAAGTGTTGTTCAATAAAAAAAATTGAATTCATTCTATTTTTGTGTTAAGCAACACTTCGCAGTGCCATGGAGTGTGGGCTCTTCTTTACAAGAAGGTTTTGCTTTTATATATATCAGAAACAATTCGGTCAAACAGAGTTTCGGAGGTGCACTCATTTGCCAGTGCTGTTAACAAAGGAGACCACCCTTGTTAATTTTTAGTTCAAAGAGAAATTCACAGCACTCCACGAAGTCCAACTAAAACGACTTTATTTCAGCCTCAGCAACCACCAACGCGTTTCAACTCTTGCTCACGGTTAGTGAGTCCCTTTTCTATTTTTCTTTACATACAATTAATCCGTCCTGCCCCCCATGGAGAATTCTGGACATTGTAGTGCATGAAATTAAAATTCAAGAACATTTTTTCTAACACAAACACAAAGCCTAGCGGCACATAATTTACTGATGGTTACTGATGCCATGGCAAAACATTTGAATACACACAAGGGTAAAAATTGGACAATCATGAAGTTCTTTGGTATCGTGACTGTTGAAAAAAATGAGAGAGGAGGAGATGGGGAGTTGAGGTTGAGGCTTTTGGAATCACAGTTAATAATACAGCTTAAAACAAAGATCCTGAGGGGTCTTAATGGGGATGAAGAACTTCATTACCATTTATGAGGAATGTACACTGTGATCAAACATGCTGTTATTCAAGAAACAAAAAAACTTGAAGGTAGCTCTGGAGGGAGTGAACATCAAAGTTTGGCAACACCAGGTGGAGAAAGTACTATATGTATATGTAAATACTAAAAATATATATAATGAGTATCTGACCCTGGAACCATGCAAACAGTATATATGAGATGAGGAAGTATAAGGAATAGAAGCTAATATGTTTTTTCTTTAGAATAACATGATTTCCTCCTGATGTACAGGAGTTAGAAGATTTTCTGGAAACATCCTTTTTTACCCATTTGGGACTATGTGATGTTTTATTTAATTTATATGTTTTTGTTTTGGTAATTATTATCACTATTCATTTTCTGGTATTCTTTATCAGTATTGAATCTAATGGGTGATGGAAAAAGGATGTCTCTGGGCTGCTATGTGCTGTGTTTTAACTAATTTTGTTGAGACCACATGTTCCATAATGCACTTGGTTGGTAGTGGGTAAAAGACCATAGAAGAAACTCATGGGAAGGTTTTTTACAAACTGTGAGCAAGACAGAGAGGTCGAAACGCCTTGGTGGTGTCGTTGGAGTACACTTTTGGATAAAATAATAAACTCTCCTGGAGTGCAACGAGTCAATTGCTTTGCATTTGTTTGTTTTTGGAGATTGTAGAGGAATCCCATTGTGTGCACCCATGAATTTGCGCGCTACAATGTGGACCGTTTGATGGATCATATAGAGAGAGAGAGAGAAATCAAAGGTTACAGGGACGTTATAGTTAGGTTCAGCTTTTACATGCACAAAACCAGAGAAATGCAGCTGTTCTAGTTATTTCAAGCACTATAACTCATGTCCTAAGGTAAATATAACTCTTGTCCTCGCCATGTCTGGACTCACTGGCCAGCAACCGAAAGGCAGCACTGGAGGTGGAAGTCTGGCACCCCAGGAGCAGCTAGATGAGCTGGAGGAGATGGTGGTAGTGGTCATCCTGGAGGAGTTGGTGACAGGAGTCCCAGAACAGAACAGGACAGTGCAGCGTATCAAGAACTACCACAAATTCAGGATTAGTTGCAGTGGGAGGCAATCTGGTAAGTAACAAATGTCAGAAGGGGAAAGCACGTAGGGCCCACTGTATGCATGCAAAAGGGTTACATGTGCGCACAATAGTGGCTAACCACATGTAATGGACATTGACCCCCCCCCCCCCCCCCATATCCACAGACCAGTTCACAACCCTCACATCACTTTCCTGTGGCAGCTTTAATATCTGCCCATGTGTAACACTCATTGGACATCATGTACAAGGTCTGTTGCTCAGGGTGGGGCAGCAACAACTGGGATTTGCCTCCCTGCACCATTGGGAATGGGGACAAATGTGATTAATACACAACATATGGGGCATGTCTGTGATTACCATCTGCATTGCTGTATAGGCTGCTGCCATGTGCCAATGCTGCAAGGGTGCCTGTGTACTGGGGGGATGGTTGGTATGGGCACTAAAGGACACCTTTCTGCATAACATCAGCCACAAGTGGTCTTTCCATCTCACTAGGGGCCATATGAACAAGTCCTTAGTGCCTCACTAGCATTCTTAGCATTGATGTTAATGTTGCCTTAAAGTGCCTATTTCCCTTTCGCCAAATGAACATAGTGGCGCAATGCATAGCTCCACATTGTATATCCTTGCGCCACAAGATGCCTTTGCCAGATATGATGTATGCAAGGGGGACGTTTCCACGCAGTGAGGGCTGAAAAATGGTGCAGTAGATTCTAAAAAATGTGATGTCATTTGTACTGCCTGCCAATGGCAGACCTTCAATTGATGTTCCAATTGTCATCAATGGGCCTCCCTGTGCTTTGCTGCACTATGGTGCTGATGAGGTAAAGTGCCACAATAGTGCCATAACTCATGACGCTACTGCAGAAATGTCCACCATGGTGTCATTAGGTGTGACAAAGGGGGTGCAAAAACAGTCGGGCATCAGGAGCGATGTAGCATTTTCTGGTAAATTGTACCCCATGCGTGATGCACAATGCAACACACAATGAACAACTAAATTGCCAGGACATACAAAGATCTCACACACCCTCTTGTCACTGCTGCCCCACCCCTGAGTTGTAGGATAAAACTTAAGCAAACCTATATGTGAAAAAAACTTGGAATGCTTCAGAAGCAGGGTGGGCTACACTTGTGCTGCATGGGAATACCCCCAGCAATACACATTGAATGCCAACTACATGCAGTGCCAGGTATGATGGGGAACATAATCACCAGGCCTTGACAAGGCATATTGTTTGCTTTGTGTAATGCTTTCCAGGCCACCCACAAATGGGAAGGGGTCCCATGGGACCTCTTCCCTTTTGCGAATGTGTTACCACCAGTGTGACACTGGTGGTAACTGCGATTGCTTTGCGACCGCGCTCTCGGTCACAAAGCAATGCAGCATCGCGCTGCGACCCGCAGAAAGGAAGGGGTACACCCCTTCCTATTTGCGATTCGCAAAAAGGGAATTGGGCATCGCGATGTGGGTTTTGCCCATCACAAACAGCGAAATTCGCTGTTTGTGTCGTTCAAAACCTTTGCTAAATCTGTGCCCCAAATTCCTTTCACTCATCATTGCTGTCTTGCTCAGTTTTAGAAAATACAGCTACGTTATGAGTTTGGTTTTTGTAGTGAGTGCGGCAAAAACAAATACAAACATGCTCAGGTTTTTCAGTGCATTGAACTTTCCTGTTGCCTTCCTAAACTTTTCAATACTAATCTCTGTATCCAGTTCCTCTAAAGATCACGTCACAACCTCTTCATTTTTCCTATTCGCTTCTTCAGGGCCAAAGAAACAGAACTGAATCTCTTTTCAAACTTTCTTAACCTCTACCACAGTACCATGTAATAAAGCTCTATTCATATCTCCTAAACATAAACAGGACTTTTTAAGTAGTAAAGTCTCCTAACAAAAGTTCTCATTCTAGAGCGGCATACAACTAACATTCTAAAATGACGAAAGGTGTTGTGGCACACTTTCTTTGATAAACATGCTAGTGAATGTCCTTGTAAACTGATGTATTTCCTTACTTTGCATGGATATAATCCTTGTGACACACCTGTTTTCCTCTACAAACACTTACAATGAAATGTACAAAGCAGACATCTGAATAAATCAATTGATTCTTGCCGTATAGTGCATATACTGCTACAGTTCAATTTATACACAGGGGCCTGTCTGTGCCTTCCCAGTACCATTTCAGCTATAACTTCCTCTACATTGCTAGGCACCATCTTCTCTTTTGGAATTGGAGTACCATCCTTCATTTCATAACATTGTCCAGATGTTTCAACTACATGCACTAATGTGTTCTCTTGAAGTAGATTTCCTCATTAAAATAAGGTTCTGTACTGGAAGTATGCTTCCATTCTCCACTGAAAACTTTGCAGGTTACTTATATTTATTAGCCCTTTTCATCAGCTTCTTTTTCTCATAGACAACACTATTTTATCTAGTAGCCTTATTCTGCTCAGAATGAAATAGTTTCTTTTTGAGAGCAAATGCTTTATCCACTACAATTTCAACACATTCCTTGTTCTTCTATGTTGCTCCTCTTTACTCTTAATGTCATGTAGTTTGTCCTTTCTTAGCTGTTTTAAAACGTTCATTTTTATTTACTTTTTTATTCTCACTTTGCAGTTTTCCACACACAATTTTAAGAAATGCCTTTGTTTTCTTACCAGCAGCTCTTTGTTACACCAGATTGTCTACATTGTTCACGTTTCCTCAGTTGTAAATAGATAATAACCTTTCTTCTTTCTTTCTTATTTAACTTTTTGCATGTATTATTTTTCTCTTTTAGATATTAGTACATTTCTACAAACCGAAACCGAAAACAAATAATTACATTTCCCTTATGTCGAAAAAGCACATTTTAATATTTGTGAAAGAAAATTTTGTGTGTCAAGTTGAATTGACATTAAATATTACACAGTTGCCCTCAGCAGTAGATGGTCCGACCCATATTTAAAGCACTTGTTTTCTAGATGGGACTCTAATCTGTTATCAGCATGCCTACATATGTAAGTGAGTTTATCAGTTACAAACTGTTTCTGATGATGTAGTATACACAACTACTGTTTGGATGTCTACATTAACGTATGAGTGTGTCTTTCATTGTCTGACTGGATGTCTGAGTGGTTCTAGCTTCATAACTAGGTAGATAAGCTGCAGTATGACTGTGACTTTGCATATATAAGTGGACATAGGGGTATGCCAATCTACATTTAACTCACTCAAACTATCAAGTGTGCGTTGTACTTTAATTTTATACCACCATGCCTGATGGCCTACCTACACTTTACCTGAGAGGTGACATTTCTGCACTAAGAGGTCACTTTAACACTCTCAAGTGGGTTTTCTACTGTCAACTACTGGTGATGTTTGAAAGGAAACTTTCAGACTCAGCAGTAGTAGGCCCATCCTATGTTTAAAGGTGTACTTTTCTGGAAGGGAGACTAGCTTCTCTCAGCAGCAGCAGCATACATATGTGAGTGAGTGTATCAGTTAGCTGCTTTTATAGGGAGGTATATGAGTTGCAGTATAATTGGGACGCTGCATAGGGGTCTGCCAATGCACATTTAACTCAGTTAAACTGCCAAGGACATGTCTCACATTTTAATTACATAGAACCATGGTCCATGCCCTACCACCAGTGTAGGTGGAAGGTACCTTTTCTGCATTAAGAACACAGTTTAAGACATGTCAAGCAAGTTTTCTAATGCCAAGTGCAGCTAACATATACAAATAAACACTGAGCAGTACTACACCTGACCCATTTTTAAAGCAGTACTTCTCTAACATACCTACTCTTTGACTTATATACTGCATAGCTGACAACTGTTAAATGTAAATGTGTGATATAGTCTTGTAGTCTACTATTTTTACTCTGAATTCAGGGACTTATAGTATTCAATTTTCAATGGTATGAAAGAAGCTACAAACGTCAATATTTAAACAACTGTTTTTCTTAACAGAACAATCACATATATACATGAATGTATGACTGCTTCTTTCACGGTCTAATTGCGTCTGACTGCTTCTATGCTTTTCTAAGTAGGTACATGATTTGCACATATAACTGGGCATAGGAGAGTCACAGTGCAGATCAAAGTCAGTGAAAGTCTCAAACTCATGTCTTGCCTTTGAATCACATAGCTCCATGGCTCGTGCACGACCTACAGCCTAGCTGAGGGGTGGCATTTCTGCATTAAGATGTCAGTTTAAGACTTGTCACGCAGTTTTTCTACTGCCCAGTCAACCTGATGTTTAAAAGTACATACTCAGGGTCAGCAGTAGTAGTCCCAACTCATGTGTAAAGCAGTACTTCTCTGGATGGGAGACTAGCTTGTCTCAGGAGATGCCTACATATGTGAATGAGTGCATCAGTTAGCAACTGGTTCTGATACTGTAGTATGCACAGCTGCTGTTTGCATCTGTCCATGAATGTATGAGTGTATCTTCTAGCGTCTGACTGTGTCTAAGAGCTTCTATCAGTTTATAAGTATGTATATGAGGTAGAGTATGACTGGTGCTCTGCATATGTAACTGGGCATACGGGTCTTCCAGTGCAGATCTAAGTCAGTGAAACTCTCAAGGATGTCTCACCCTCTAATCCGATAGCACCATGCCCCAAGGGCTACCTACAGCCTAGAAGTGGGATATCTTTTCCTCTGTAAGAGGTCAGTTTAACACTTGTCAAACAAGTTTTCTAATGCCAAGTGGACCTCAAATATGAAAATATGCACTCTGTGTAATCAGTAGTAATCCTGACCCATTTCTAAAGTAATAATTCTCTAACATACCTACTCCTTCACTAAAGAGAATGTAGTACATAGCAGATTACTTTTACATGTAAAAGTATGATATAGTGTTGCAGTCTACTATTTTTACTATGAATTTTTGGATTTGTAATATTCATTTACAAAGGAATGAAAGAATGTAGAAATGCCAAAATTTAAACAAAAATCTTTCTGTACATACCTAGATGACACATATCTATGTGAAATATATAAGTAGAGGCACACATGGGTATAAAATTGTTGCACTCAAATATTTCTACTAGAATTCTGGGACTTCTTGTATAGATTTACAAAGGAAGAGAATATTACACAATTGACATTTAAAAAAAAATCATTCTGTACATATGCACATCACACATATATCTATTAAATAAATATAAGAAAAATAAGAGTTACACAACCACTAACAGATTACTGTATTTCACATAAATTGTTGTAAACATTTTAAATTGCCTTTTTTAATATAGTTTAATATATTTTAAATATCATTGAATTTGTTGGTCAAAATCTTTGTTTTTCTGCTCTTTCTAAATACTTTGGAATGTCTTATATTGTATTCAAACTCAGCATAAGAATGGCACACCACAACCATTAATGGCAACCTTTTCAACTTTGCACTCTCTGATACTGCAATTATTAGTGAATCAAAAGATGCCTTCCATTTTTATCTGTCTTTATTGCAGCTTTGAATGGCTATTGCTCCTTAACCCTTTCTTCCCTTCTCTAAGTAACTTAAAATGATATGACCCTCCATGAGGACCACGTGTAACTTTGCAACTAAATCACAAAAATGTATAGGGATCCAAAAGAATACCTAACTTAATTTTTATAAAAACTTTACGCTTATGCTACACTTGAAATACAACTCCTCATTAGGGAAACACTTAATCGTTATAATGTAAAAACTGAAAATGTGTTCAATCCCACCTAAATGTACTACTATCTCTTTAATACCTACCCCCAACACTCCTTTGGCAGGGTTTATATAGCAAGCGTCAAGAACCACTAGGTCAAAAGTGCAACTTATGCTTTAGAAACTGCATATTACTCTCCAACTATAATCCAGCAGGTTTGCTAGACTATTAGCAAATTTAACCATGTCAAAGAATACATAACTTTTTTTCTTTCAAACACATCCAATCACATACATACTTTCTTAAATTCAATAATCACAACCTAATTTAAAGCATCTGCATATTAAAATCATCCAATTGAATGTGTCCTTTTTTCAAAAAAGCGCTCCCTCCAATGTATCCGCCTTGTACTATTCAAATATCCCATTCTTGTGTAGTCTTCTCCTGTGGTGTAGTCATCCTTTTCTTCACAATGCTCAGTGTGAGGTTTGTAAGCCAAAAGTTTGTGTTGTGGGCAAGTGAGTTTGCTAGGAGGAACAGCATAGACAGGGACCTGTTTTTGTCAAATGTGGGGATAAAATGGTTTGGCCAGATAGGTTTATAGTGGCATCAATTGCTGCCTTTGGTAAAACAAAAAACATTAGAGCTTCCCAACCACCTCACCTCATGATTGTGCACTGTGGTGGTAATGACCTGGGCACATTTACTGGGACAGGATTGTAAATCCTAATGAAGGATACCTTTGCAGAATTCTTGACACTTTTTCTCGCACTGCTTTTGTATTTTCCAACATATGCCAAAGGTAAAAATGGAAATGGTCTACCAAATTCTGTCCACCGATAGAAAAAGCCTGGAAACATGTTAATAAAGCTGTTTCTGCATGCCTCAGAGACCACAACATGGGCTTTATATATTATAACAACCTCTGCTTTTACATCAATGGAATTTATAAAAGTGATGGTGTTCATTTCACAGACACTGGTAACAGTGTGTTTCCCACCAACTTGAAACTCTGCATTCTATATTATGTGTAGTTGTCATCTTCTACACAATAAACTCAAATGCTCTTCTTAGAGCCACCCTATTTCCCAACCACTAAGTCATTTTATTTTAACATTTTCTCACCCTTTTCAAAATTCATGAATTTGTCACAAATATGCAAAACAGAAGCTGAAATTCAATGCACACCACCACTTTTATATTTTACTACCACTTTAATAATTCAGTACACCAAAATGAGAGTGGCCGTGTGAATGGGTGTATGTGTTGCTCTGTGACTGGGTTCACGAGTGTTTGAGTGGGTCTATGACTGGATGTGTCAGTGTCTGAGTGGGTGCATGGGTCTCTGAGTGGGTGCATCAGTGGCTGAGTGGGCCTTTGAGTGAATTCATGAGTGTCTGAGTGAGCCTGTGAGTGGGTGTGTCTCTCTGAGTGGGTGTGTGAGTGGGTGCATGACTGTCTGAGTGACTGTGAGTGGGTGCATGAGTGTCTGAGTGGGTCTGTGAATGGGCGCATCAGTTTTTGAGTGGGTCTGTGAGTAGATGTGTCAGTGTCTCAGTGGGTCTGTGAGTGGGTGCATGAGTGTCTGAGAGGGTCTGTGAGTGGCTGTATGAGTGACTGAGTCACTTAGTGAGTTGGTGCATCATTGTCTCAGTGGTTCTGTGAGTGGCTGCATGAGTGGGTCTGTGAGTGGGTGCATAAGTGTCTGGGAGTGGGTGCATCAGTGTCTGAGTGGGCCTGTGTAATGATATCTGTATTTAATTACTGCTCCATCTTAACCACAGATATTTTGTGCTTAGCTTAGCTTCACACAGCGTCACATTGGTGGCCACCAGCCCCATTTTGATTATAGACTCCATTTTGTGCTTAACTTAGCTTCAGCCACCGTCATGTTAGAGGTGCAGGTATTTTTCCGCTCACAAGTTATGCAATGTGTTTTTTGCTCATATTTTCATTCTTCATGCTCTTTCTCACCAAGGGCTAGAACATAATATGGAGGAGTGTGAGTGAGATAAGGATGTACCAGGATAATGTTAATGATATGATAGGGAACAGCCCGGTCTTGGGAGCGCACCTTGGGATATGGCCAAATCTCTAACATGCTCTTCCAACACAGACTGATACAGCCAGCATTTGAGCAGCAACTCACGGAAGGGGAGGGAGATTTCTAGAATTCTCTTCCCTAGCTTGTTTCAAGTATATAAGAGGAGAAAACTAGGCATGTGTGGATTTTGAACTCTGCCGCGGATGGGGACACCTGTGCCTGCCACTCCCTTGAGGGTAGCTCTCTCTTCACGGTCAACTGGGTTCACGGCCTGTTGCTCGCAAAGAGATGAAGAAAGTGAGCCCCATAATGATGAATTATTTTTAATTATTTGTAGCTATGCCTTGTGAATGAATATATAATCACTACATATGCAGATATATAATCTATGATTAACGTAGTGTATTTTCATTGTTTCTATGATCATTATTATTCTACTGCTTTGATCATTTTTGGAACTGTATTTGTGTTGCTGCATTTGACCTAGATGATTCCTCTATTCATACCCGAAACAGTGCTTTAATAAATGTATTACTTTGCATTGTTTGAATTTCTTTTATTCATGCTCCCTCTCAATTTAAAGTAAAAGCAAAACACTTTTATTTCACTGCAGTGACTTTGTTTAAATGTGTGATTGTGTTGTACATAATTCACCTCCTTATTCAAACCTTGCAAATTGCCTTGATAAATGTATTTCTTGGACTGAGGGTTGCATACCAGAAATTCTTTTCAATATTTGTGTATTTCTTCTTAGTTAAAGCAAAACACTTTGGCATAGATAGAGAGAGGAGGAAAAGAGGTTAAAAGTCTAAGGTTTAAAAGTGAAATATGTTTGGCAAGAAGTCAAAAACAGCACCGCAAGCCATTTCTAAAAATCCATGTAAAATTCCAGGATGAATGAAAGAACCTTATAATGTTTTAGCAAATGAGTTTTCTTATTTATCAGGACTTTCTGAATTTTGGGAAGAGTGCCTGGGTGATGCAGAGACACACAATGTTATTTTATGCCTAAAAAGATGCCTTTTGAATGGAAAGATTACCTTTCTGTTCTAGGCAGGAGGGGGTTGGATATACCTCTCTGCCTACAAGAAAATACATGAGCAATACAAGCAGTTAGGACCAGAAAATGAGCAATTAGAAAAACAGCTTGTTGACACAAAAAAGTACCGTAAATATGCTGTCTTGTCAAAATAAGTTATTACAGAATAAGGCTGACACCTACCAAACTGTGGCTGAGAGGGCCGCTCTTAAGGCCGCCCAGAACAAATTCCATAAATGTAGAGGAAAAATAAATTTAAAAAAAGTTCATTTAGCCACTGCTAAAGCTGGTTTAGACTGGAATCCAGACATTCAAATTCCAGTGATGAAGAGGTTAAAAAAGGTGGGGGTCAGTGTGAGCCAAATGAGCAAAACAAGAACGTGGTTCGGGCACAACCAGTATTTAGACAGAAACTACAGAGCAGCCCACCGAATCAAGCAGGGATTGAACTGCATGCTTTAGAAGATTACACCCAGCAAGAAATCAGTGATATTATAGATAGATTCAGGTAGTGGGCTGGGGAAACATTACTCACTTGGATGGTGCATTTGTTCGACACCAGAGCTGCTGGGGTAATGTTAGATATAGGCGAGGCTTCTAAGTTTTGCACTCTTAGCACTGAACCCATAATACAAGAACAATTTGGAGGTTATCAGGGGCAATACCAGATCCCCCTACTGCAATTAGTGGTTGAGGGATGTAACCATAAGTATCCTATAGAGTTAGATTGGCCACCAAATGACAAACCCTGGTACACCTTAAGGGATGCCATCCAGAGAATAAAAGAGGAGGCAATGAAACCTGCCATTTTCCTGAGCACTGCTCACCATCTGTTAGATGGATCAATCACTGTTACAGTATGAAACAAAATCATTTGCCTTGCTCCTCCAGCCTATTAGCAAGTGATAATGACTCTCCTAATTAATCAGACAGGTCAGTCTTTGAAAGATGTTCTAGGGGTATTGCGTGAGATAGTTGAAGTAGGTGCCTGGGAAAAACCTGAGAGAGCTTCAAGGTCTGAGGGTTGCACAAATGACAGAGTATCTAGGAGGGATATGTTTATGGCATTACTGAAGGAGCAGATGGATGGGATAGATACTAAAAGCTTGTGGGAGATGTACCGTAAAAGAGGCTTGATTCGGAAATAATGTAGCAGTAAGGTAAACAAGCAAGATAATAATGTGCAACTCAGAACCAGCCACAAGTGCAGGAGGATGGAAAGGAGAGGGAGAAAAATGTTTCTTCATGAGGGAAAGAGGAAAATTAGTTTGACAGCGAGTGGCTACCTTTTAAGAACAGAGATGGAGGGAAGGCTACTCGCAGATGAAAGCATACATTCAGATTTGACTTGAGAAAAGTTGACAGGTTTAAATCAGATTAGGAAACTGGCCAAGCTCCGGTACAAAGTTGGGCTCGTAAAGATAACTGACCCCATGTTGATTTAGAAATACACTGGAAACACAAAAATGTGCAAAAGGTTCGAGCATTAGTTGATACTAGAGCAGAGGCCTCTTTAATTTATGGAAATCATAACAAGTTTTCAGGTCAGCAGTACACCATCACAGGGCTGGGGGAAAGCAGACCCCTGCCGTGCAAACTATGGTTTAAATGAAAATAGGAAGAACACAAAAAAGAGAATATACTGTTTTGATTGACTTTGTACTTGGATGATGCTTGTTGTCAGTTTGGATCAAAGAGATACATTTCAGTGGCCACCATGAGAGTGGGTCAGTTGAAGATACCCACAGTGAAGGTGCCCTCAGCAACCAAAGTAATCCACCTGAAGCAATACCCCTTTCCAGGAGGGCATGATGAAATAAGTGAAACTATAAAAGAAATGATTGAGGCTGGTGTAAGAGCTCCAACTACCAGTGAATGGAGCAATCCCCTTTGGCCTGTTCGTCGACCTGACTGGCGCTATAGAATGACAGTCGATTACCGTGAGCTGAATAAACATAACCCCCTTTGACAGCCGTGGTCCCAGACACCATCACTTTGATTAAAAGGATACAGAAACATAAAGGGACATGGTATGCAATTATTGATATTGCCAATTCTTTCTTTTCTTTACCATTGGCCAGCGAGTGCCAAGATCAATTTGCTTTCTCATTTTCTGGCAGACAATTCAGAATGCTAAGGCTCCACCAAGGGTATTTACCTAGCCCTACCATCTGTCACCGGCTGGTGGCAGAACACCTAGATGAAGTATCTATCATTCCAGGAGTGCAATTGACCCATTACATTGATGATGTAATGATTCAGGGAGAGAAACAAGAACAGGTGCAGACTCAGTTGGAGTGGGTTGTGGAACTCTTGCAGAGTAAAGGGTGGATAATTAATCCAGACAAGACACAAGGAAACTCTCAAAATGAGATGTTTTTAGGGATTCTGTGGAATCATGGCCATAGAGAGGTGTTGCCACAAGCACAACAAAAGAATCTCGAGTTTGCCAATCCCCACACTAAGCAAGAGACACAGGGCCTCATTCCGAACCTGGCGGTCATGGACCGCCAGGGCCGGGGACGGAGGAAGCACCGCCAACAGGCTGGCGGTGCTTCTGGGGCAAATCTGACCGCGGCGGTAAAACCGCGGTCAGAAAAGGGGAACCGGCGGTTTCCCGTCTGTTTTCCCCTGCCCCAGGGAATCCTCCACGGCGGCGCTGCAAGCAGCGCCGCCATGGGGATTCCGACCCCCTTCCCGCCAGCCTGTTCCTGGTGGTTTACACCGCCAGGAAGAGGCTGGCGGGAACGGGTGTCGTGGGGCCCCTGGGGGCCCCTGCAGTGCCCATGCCACTGGCATGGGCACTGCAGGGGCCCCCTAACAGGGCCCCATTCAGATTTTCAGTGTCTGCAAAGCAGACACTGAAAATCGCGACGGGTGTCACTGCACCCGTCGCACACCAGAAACTCCGCCGGCTCCATTCGGAGCCGGCTTCATCGTTGCTGGGGCTTTCCCGCTGGGCGGGCGGCCTTTTGGCGGTCGCCCGCCCGCCCGCCCAGCGGGAAAGTCAGAATGACCGCTGCGGTCATTTGACCGTGGTGCGGTCTTCTGGCGGTCTCCACCCAGCGGGCGGCGCCTGCCGCCCGCCGGGGTCGGAATGACCCCACAGTGTTTCATTGGATTTTTTGTTTTTTAAAGACAGCATATCTCTCATTTGAGTCAAATCTTTGCTCCTTTGTACAGAGTGACAAGAAAGAAACATGAGTTTGAATGGGATGAACAGAAGCAGTGTGCATTTGATTTGGCAAAGGAGGCAATTCAACAAGCTTTACATTTGTGACCAGTACAGGATGGAGACATTGAGTTGCAAGTAACTGTTCAGGGGCAATATGCAAATTGGAGCATGTAGCAAAAGGGGGGAAGATAAGGGTGCCCTTGGAGTTCTGGACTAAAAAGTTACCTGAGGCTGGGGAGCAAGACATTCCCTTTGAGAAACAGCTGCTAGTGTGTTATTGGGCTCTAGTGGATACTGAGCAAATGAACCTAGGTCATAATGTGATTCTAAGACCTGAGATTCCAATAATGCAGTGTGTGATGAGTTCAGTTCACCTAAAACACACCAAATAGGACATGCACAAGAAGGTAGTATCATACATTGGAAATGGTACATTCAGGGCAATGTTCATTTGGGACCAGCAGACACTGCTGCTCTACAAGAAAAGGTGTTACTAGCCCCAGTGCAGGATGAAGAGAGGGTGCAGGAAGTGCCACAAATAAGACTCATCAGTGAGATGGGGTGAGCCTTTGAATCCTTGTCCCCTGAGAATAGGAAGCATGTATGGTTTACTTATGGTTCAGCCAAATATGTGGGAGCTGAAAGAGATTAGAAAGCAGTGTCCTATAATCCAGTCAACAAAAAGTTGTTAACTACTACAGGAGAAGGGAGTAGTCAATATGCTGTGTATCAGGCTTTAAAGCAAGACCTGACTGGAACTTGTCATATTTACACTGATTCTTGGTCCACTGCCCATATGTTAGCCACCTGGCTTCGCACATGGCATGCACATAACTGGCACATTCATTCCAAGGAAGTATGGGGCAAAGAGATGTGGCATGAAATTTGGGAAATGCTGGAGCAATGTACTGTTACTATGTATCATATAGATCAGTGGTTCCCAACCTGTGGGCCGGGGACCCCTGGGGGTCCGCAAAGCCTCCTCAGGGGGTCCGCGACTGCTTAAAAAATTGAATATTATTAGGTCCCAGCTATCAGTAATGACTTATTGGGGGTCCCCGGGTTCCAATAATGATTCAGTGGGGGTCCCTGGGCTCCAGGATTGATAAAATGGGGGTCCACAGAAGTCAAAAGGTTGGGAACCACTGAGAGATGCTCACTGTCCCATTGATTCACTAGAACGCTGGTTCGATTCCCTTGCAGGCGACAAAGCCAAAATCTCAGTGGCAACACAGGATTCTGACTTGGTGGGGATGGCTAAATGGGTGCACCAAAAATGTGGACACCTGGGAGAGAAAGCCACTTACAGGTGGGCAGAGATTAGAGGGATGTACATTCACCTAGATTTGATCCCAACTGTGATTTTACAATGTTCTATTTATCAACACACACAACAAAGATCTGTCCTGCAAACTGTCAAAGATCAATTGGGGAGAAGAAAGTTACCAGGACAAATATGGCAAATTGATTACATTGGGCCACTACCGATTAGTCACAGGGTCCTTATACTTGCACAGTAGTGGACACTTATTCTGGTTACCTGATTGCTGTCCCATGTAAACGTGCTACTGAGTATAATACCATCAAAACTCTAGACCTGTTAATGTTATATTATGGAGTAAAACTCCAAGTCCAGAGTGACAATGGGTCACACTTTAAAGGAAAATTCATACACGATTACTGTGTACCATACAACGTTAAGTGGATTTTTCACATTTCATACTATCCACAAGCCTCAGGACTGATTGAGAGAATGAACGGCTTGCTGAAATCCCAGTTTCGAAAAGAGAGCATTTAAATGAAGCCCTCCAGATTCTGAATAACAGACCAATAACAAATGCTGAGACTTCCCTGATGAGAATGTTAACCCCGCATTGCAGATACCAGCGCATGTTGCCACCAACACCATCATGTACTGGGAAATGAAATGTGGAGCCTTAGCTCCTTACAGAGGCACACCATAATCTGCAGGTGTTGACTTACACGCTTTAAAAGTATACACATTGAAACCGAGAGATATGGCACTCTGTGAAACAGGTGTTGTAATACAGATTTCCCGGAGCATTTCTGATTGATTGCTCCTATATCTGGGTTAGCACCCAAAGGTATTCAGGTCTTGGGGGGAGTGATCGATGCAGACTACCAAGGAGAAATCAATACTATTCTTTTGAAAAGTGGAGACACCAACTTGATGATACAATCGGGAGGTAGGATTGCCTAAGTGGTGATTAGCCCAGTGTATGGAGCAGTAGTGAAAAAGCAGTCTGCCCCAGCCCTTCTTATAGTACGTGGGGAGGGAGGCTTTGGTTCAACTGACAAGAATCCTGGTGCTAAGGTGTGAGTAGAATCCCAGAATCATCCTCCTGAACCAGCAGAAATCAAAACTAAGGGCCCAGATGATGTTCTTCTGATTATGAAACCAGGAAAGGAAAAATGGGAGCACATCCCAGCTGACAAATGTTATTTGTGCAAATGATCATACTTGTCTCTTTTAGAGATCATACTATGACTTGCTTCTGTTCTAAGTGTGCTGTGTGGTCTCCTTTTGGGCATGTGGGGTCGGGAGGGACCCAAACACCCCAGCTCCAAACTGATCAATCGACCACGTTGAGCGACACCACTCTTTCACTTGAGGGAAAATATGTGGACCCACCTAGAATGAGTCATGCTCAACAGAACAGACTTCTGCATGGGAATCATGCAGAGTACCGCGGATGTTCTATCAACCTGTTTGATTGCAATACCTACACCTACAAGTATCCTGTTGCGTATGTTTAATGCCACCAACCAGGATGGGGATGTTGAAGAACATGATGTGAAATCTCATTTCAGCCCCTACGAGTATTGTAGGGACTGTCAAGAAGCAACACATGAGAAGTGGGATAATCTCACTCAGGTAGTGGTATACAATATCACCACAGGCGATGTCTGTTACCAGATGTCTTGCAATACTCGTAATGTTGGAAAATGTGTTCAACTATGTCTAGAAGGCACAACGGGGTCTTGTCAAAATATCCAGTGGGAACATCAAACCTTGTGCTTTCACTGAACAGATCAACACTCCAAAAACGTAACCAGCCACATCGCTTGTCATCACTTGGTGACTGCTGTCAGTCACATCAAACATGTTAAACTACCAGTAGGTTGGCTCTTCTCTTGTGGAAATGTCACCTTCACCTACATTCCCGCTAATATCACCTGTGGACTGTGTACGTTTACATTATTAGGACTCATGATGTTTCCATTTAACTCTGCACATACTCATTATCCTAGGGACGCAGTTCAATTAAGTGAGGACTGCGATTCGTACATTCAATTATTATCCCAACAGATTATCTAAGCTTGAGTCTTTCCATTGTAGGCGTACCCTGCTTAGCCGTTTATAATACTCGAATGATCAATAAGTTGGCATGCTTAATGGTTAAAAATATTAATCACACTTCTATTGCCTTATCTGAATTCTTACTAGATATACATGGTACTAGAAAAGCTGCATTACAAAATACGGCTGCTATTGATTATCTGTTGTTAAAACATGATTACTGGTGTTCAGAATTTGAATGCATGTGTTGCTTCCATTTGTCCAACCACTTTAAATCCACCCAGTCTCATACTGACAATTTACATGAATTATTGAAAGGAGTAAAATAAGATGTAGATAAAGGGTGGTGGGATTGGTTATTCCAGTGGTTGCCTTATTTCGGACAATTATGCAAGTGTCTTGGTTGGGATGCTTGTAGTAACTTCTATAGTTATAACGTTGTGTTGCTGTGTACAATGCATCCCCAATTTGCTTGCAATTTGTAAACCTAAAAGAGTTGATTTTATGCCTGTATGTTATGTGAGAGTCATTGGTCGATGGGTGGAGTCTAATGATATTTGTATTTAACCACTGCTCCATCTTGACCACAGACTCCATTTTGTTTTTAGCTTAGCTTCCCACACTGTCACATTGGTGGCCACCAACACACTGTCACATTGGTGGCCACCAGCTCCATTTTGATTACAGACTCCATTTTGTGCTTAACTAAGCTTCAGCCACCGTCATGTTAGAGGTGCAGGTATTTTTCCGCACACAAGTTGTGCAATAGGTTTTTGCTCATCTTTTCACTCTTCGTGTTCTTTCTCACCAAGGGCTAGAACATAATATGGAGGAGTGTGAGTCATATAAGGATGTACCAGGATAATGTTTATGGTACTGTAGGGAACAGCTCGGTCTTGGGAGCGCACCTTGGGATATGGCCAAATCTCTAATGTGCTCTTCCAACATGGACTGATACAGCCAGCTTTTGAACAAGAACTCACAGAAAGGGAGGGGGATTCCGAGAATTCTCTTCTCTAGCTTGTTTCAAGTATATAAGAGGAGGAAACTAAACAACTGTGGATTTTGAAGTCTGGTCGGGACGGGGATGCCTGTGCCTCCCACTCCCTTAAGGGTACATCTCTCTTCACGGTCAACTGGGTTCTCGGCCTGTTGCTGGCAAAGAGATGAAGAAAACAAACTCTATGGTGATTAATTATTTTTAGTTATTGTTTGTAGCTATGCATTGTGAATGAATATATACTCATTGTATATGCAGATATATAATCTATGATTAACGTAGTGTATTTTCATTGCTTGTTTCTGTGATCATTATTATTCTACTGCTGTGATCATTTTTGGGACTGTATTCGTGTTGCTGCATTTGACCTACATGATTCCTCTATTCGAACATGAAACAGTGCTTTAATAAATTGCACTGTTGGAATTCCTTTTGTTCGTGTTTTCTCTCAGTTTAAAGTAAAGGCAGAACACTTTTATTTTTACTGCAGTGACTTTCTTCAAATGTGCACTTGTGTTGTACGTTATTTACCTTCTTATTCAAACCTTGCAAAGTGCCTTGAGAAATGTATTTCTTGGACTGAGAGGGTTGCATACCAGAAATTCCTTTCAGTACTTGCGTATTTCTTCTTAGTCTGCAGAAAAGCAAAACAGTCTGTGAGTGGGTGTGTCAGTGTCTGAGTGTGTCTGTGAGTGGGTACATGAGTGTCTGATTGGGTCTGTCAGTAGGTGCATAACTGTTTGAGTGGGTTCCTGAGTGACTGGATGAGTGTCTGAGAGAATCAGTGAGTAGGTGCATGAGTGCCTGAGTGAGTCTGCGAGTAGGTGCATGAGTGTCCGAGTGTGTCTGTGAGTGGGTGCATGAGTCTCTGAGTGGGTCTGTGAGTGAGTGCATGAGTCTGAGTTGATCTGTGAGTGGGTGCGTGAGTCAGAGAGTCTGAGTTGCTGCATGAGTATGTGAGTGGGTCTGTGAGTGGGTGTGTCAGTGTCTGAGTGGATGTGTGAGTCTCTGAGTTGGTCTGTGAGTGGGTGCATGAGTGTCTGAGTGTATCTGTGAGTGGGTGCATGAGTGTCTGAGTAGGTCTGTGAGTGGGTGCATGAGTCTCTGAGTTGGTCTGTGAGTGGGTGTGTTAGTGCCTTACTGACTAAATGAGTGGTTGAATGAGTGTCTGAGTGCGCCTGTGAGTGGATGGATGACTGAGTGCCTCTGTGAGTATCTTCATAACTGTTTGAGTGCATGGATGAATATGCCAATGTGTTTTTTTTTCTCATATTCGCAAATTCTCAGTGATGCTACACAGGGGGTCCGTGCTGGGGGTCGGGCTGATTCCCAAATATCCATTGTGAAAAAAACACCTTCCCATTTTAAAAAAACAGAATCTTTCACAATATCACTTTCCCACTTTATTCATGGGGGTCAGAGTATCTCTGCCCTTAGCTCTAATCCCACCTCACACGTTTTTTCTACCTCATTTTAGCCCCAGAGACCATTCCCAGTAATCGAAAATGGTGGCCGAATTTTCAGATCAGGTTGCAGCCAGCCAATGAGAGCATTTCTGTGGCCTTAGGGTTCGTGAATACATCGTAGGTAGATTTGCGAAGTATTTGCGCCTCTAGATAGCTATATTTTGTTTTCTTTTAATATTTCAAAAACTACAGAACAGATTTACACCAAATAACAAGAATCACTCTTTTTGGACCAAGAGTTTCCTTCCTGAGACATTTGTTTTAATTCCGTCCAGCAGTACAGGATGTAGTCATGTCTAAAATCTCTGAGGGAATTAAAATCGGAAGTGCACTTTTTTGACCTCCCCCCTTTTTCTCGGCCCCCGTTTGATGGATCATTCTGAAATTTCCCATGTACAACAAGATTCTCAGGACCACTTTTCTTTTCGAAAATGTTGTGAAGTTTTGCCAAATGGTACAAAAGACCTACTAGTGACAGTAATGTTGATGATTACAGAAATTAATTTCAATGAATGTGTTCATTTTGCAATTCACCAACTGCCTTCAAACTATAAAATTGTTCATACATTAGAGGACAAGAAAGGCTATTTCCTTATGGGGTATGTTAGATTAGTAGAAAAGGCTCATGTATAGAAAAAAAAAATATATATATATATATATATATATACACATATATGTTTCACTGGTTTACTGTGATTTATGAGGCACTGAAGGCACAGCGCAGAAACTCAAATGTATTCACAAGACATTTTAAACATGGTCAGCTGCAATGCAAACGAAAGAAAAGGATATTCAAAGACACGTTTTGTAAAAGAGGAAGATGTTTATTGCTAAAAGCACTCAAAAAACGGATATAAACATTGTGTATGAAAATACAGTGATGATTTACAGAAGCTAATATTAGAAGCAATATCTAGAGTATAATATTGTGTATAAGTGTTCTTTGACCTACGTAATCAATTAATGCACTGCAGCTGTGAAACTTTGAAAAGCGTGAAGAGAGACTCTGTGGCTTTAAAGCCATGATATAAATGGAAGGCTAAACATGTGGTTGTTTTTCTTATCAGAAGAGACCTATGATTAATGCTGACATCAGCAACCGAAACGTGTCAAGAAAATGGGAGATATTTTGAAAGAAAATGAAATAATTTGCTTCTGAGGAATGTAATAACTCTTGCCTCTGTGATGGAAAATGACAAATAAAGTGCCTCTTTTCCCTGTGAACCTGAGTAGGGCGCTTCACTTTGTGTAGAGATATTGTTGGAATCTGTTTGCGAGGGTGCTCCGTCCCCGCGCGCCGGACGCCCTGTGTGGATTGAAGCTCTTCAGACACGAAGTTAAGTGGTGGTGTTTATGATATATATATATATATATGTATATATATATATATATGTTAAAGATATTTGATTACAGGAGTTAATTTTAAGGAACATGATAATTTAGCAGTTCACCAACAGCACCAGCCCACCCCAAAATCTGAGGAGTGAACAGTAGAATGGACAAGGTAAGAAGAACCCAGAGGAGCAAGACAAGGGCAGGCTCTTCTCCCTCCCTATCCCCTTCCCCCGTGGAGCACTCCTTAGTCTCTCGATGTTATCTGAGAGTTTGAGAGTGGTCTGTGAGAGGCATTGAGATTTTAGCAAAATTCTGCTCCTGTGAAAATCTGGGTATCAAGTAGGTCCCTGACATTCAGACAGGGCAACGCAGCACAGCAAGCTGCCTACCTGCGTTGCATTATATGAAAATAAAATAAATAGGCCCCCTAATGAATAACGAGGTTGTGTGATCAATGTACATGCATTGCCGTGTGAATAGTAATAATAGTACATAATGGGCATATTCATTTGTAAAAACCTACATTCCACATATCCATGTATAGGTGAAAGTGAAGAAAATTCTGTCTGAATGTAATAGAAATCACTTATATTAGATCAAATCATGAGATCTTGGTAACATTTTTCAATTTCTTTCCAGAGGGAAAAACAGCATCTGCTGGAGAGCAGCCTGTCAGTGATGGACAACCTGCTGGTGACACCATCCTGCCCCCATTGATGAAGACCAATTCCAATAGATCTTGGACCCTTTTGAAGCATCTCCTCTGGTTCTGGCAGGAGAAGACAACACTCTTGGGTCTCCAGTTGATCTAACCCAGACTAGGTAAGGAACATCAACCTATCATAAACAGCTGAGGATTCTGGGAAGCCCCAAGTTACATTTCAATCGTGAGTGGTAGGAGCCCAGCAGCTGATAGCTGATGAAGTCAGGTTGTGGATGGAGACTGTAGCGGACACTCTTGAAGGAGCCTGCAGGTGTCTTCCACTAATAAGGAGTTGACAACGGCTATCATAGACACCTATTCTTGGTTCTATGGGATTGAAGTGTTGCTTGAATATGAATTTATTTGGAAAAAACTAAACGGGAATAGTTTGTTTAATTAAAAATTACTACCGGGAGAACAGTTACAGATCCGAGGTCAGAGGATTGTCTCCAAGTACAGTTGATCTGAGTGGTGGTTTATACATTTCACTGGGTATCCTAAAACAGTTTCAGTATTTCTTTTTAGGTAAGGAATGTGGGCTATTTTCTTGTAGTCTAAATAAGTTCCTGATAAAAAATTTAGGTGAGCCTCGACATTGCGTGAACACAATATGGGCCAGTGGGTAACATGTCCAGATGTTCGGCCTGAGGGTGGAGCATGATTGCTTCGTGTTGCTGTGCATGCTGTGTTCTGGTTGACTAAGTGTTCCTATCTTCATGTGGAATCTGACTTTATGGTGTTTTGGGAATGCACACACCCCTCTGTCCACGTGTGTTTTATTGGGGCCAATTTCCTCGGACCATTGTGGTGTCAGTGTGCCTATCTGTGGGACTGATCTAAGGTTCCTCTTTATGCATGTGTCTGCTGGCTACACGCCACCCCACCTGTGACCTGTCAATCTTTAGGCTCAGGCTTAAGTCTTAGAGCCTGCCTAAACACATACTTCTGAGACGGGTTGATGGAGAGTTCATGAGGGGGAATTCGCTAATAGTGACACAACTTAGTTCCTGTATGTGAATGCATCATTGTGTGCATCAACATCTACTTTCTCTGTATTAACATTCCCCCCTCTAGTTGAATTTTCAACTACACCATCTAACCCATACTTCATGGCAGTCACGTTATTTGGGGCTTGTTGTTCTTTGTCTATTATTACTTCCCTAGCTACTGGCATTCGACCCAATTTGAGGACTGCGTCTTTACAGCAGGAAACCCCCACTTGCAGGAGACCATGCAAAAACAATTACACTAGGAAAACGGGCAACAGTGACGCGCATAGACCTGTCAGCCACTAGGGGAGTTGGGAAAAACAGTTCATTACCTACTCCTGCCCAAGGGCACCCCCCTCCTCACGTATGTCTTTTTGCAAATGGTGCAATGCTTGGATGGCAAGAATCAGAGTCCCATTGTACATGTCATTGCCTGGTATAAACATGCAGCAAGATGCACTGATCCTAATGCACACCCCACCCTCCATTTTGATCATTAAGTCAAACATAAATTGATGTTGCATCACCATGAAGTGGATGGCTCTCAGTTCTTCCTTGATCTAATTAAGACATAGCTCAGTGCTGTTCATCATCTTGAGCATTTCCTACCTTTTTTTCTGTAAGCAGCGGTGAAGTAGGGTACGGACCCTCCGGCTGATCTTTGTGCATCATAGAATAGTCTGGATTATTCTGAAATGTCCTTGTACTGAGCCCAACCAAAATAATCAGCAGTTCGTTTGTCTCAAGCCTGATGCAACAGAGTTGTCTTCTTCCTTAGCGGGTTTTGGTACAACTCTGACAGATCTTCTCTGGGAATGACCAGAGTTGGGGTGTTTATGGTGATGAGGGAGCAGCGGCTACGCCATCCGGAGACGATCTGAGTGTAGGCAAACTCGCCGCATTGCCAGTAAGTGTCCATTAGTGTGGAGGTGCCCCATTGCTTGTCCAGAATGTGCAGGATTGTGCTACAGTTTTCATTTGTTCCCAGTTGAACTGTTCCTTTTCTTATGATCATACAATTTGGGGTTGCCCTTTCCCTTCTAACCACATATATCTCTATCTATTTCAGTATCTCAGATTTCCTGACATGGGGTATCTATGCTGTTATTCTACTCTCCCCCACGAGACTCATTTCCTTTTGTATCATCAAAGTGGATGGTCTCACACTGAAAATCCATGTCTGGAGTTCACTTGTTAAAGAAGACAGCCCCAGATACGCTAAAGGCCACCATGGGATCACAGATGGAAGCAGGAGTGGTTGTGTTTGTGCATTGGTTTGGTGGTTTTGCTACCTCCAGGAATCTATTTTCTGGAAGTCTAGGGGCCAAACAGTATCCTCCCCTATGGTGCCCTTCCTGCGCATCCTACCTACCTCAGTTTGAATGTTGCTAGGCTTGGTGAGAAGGTGCGGTGCTGTGGGATTGGTCTTACATTGGGTCAGATTTAGTATTACTCTATGGGGTTCTACTTTTTTGGGGTTGTATCTTCGCCATAGACCTACATAGGTATAGATGGATCAGCCATTTCACTTTATCAGGGGCTCCTCTTGGGACAAGTAAAGCCTTTCGGTGCCTACTGCATGCGTTATCAGCAAACAGAAGTCACATGACCTGGCTGATGTTTTGGACCCTACGCCAGTCATATGCTAATACCATGTGTTGTGTGAGAGGGTGCTGTGTAGTGCATGTGGAATGCTGATGTGTAGTGCATGTGGAATGCTGATGTTATATTCAGTATAATTATAAGTGACATGGGAGTGGTCCCTAAGCAAGCAATGTGACAATTTCTGGATGGACTCTATTAGACTAGGCAGTTCTTCATCAATGAATGGATGCTGCAGCACCCATAATAAATAGAGGATATATACATGTGCAAAAATACATAATATTTTGAACATTGCATGTCTTTGGATGAATCCAGGGGCGATGTCTGCAGTCATCTGGTGATGGGGGATTTCTCAATTCAAAAAGCTTGTGGTGCAGTTAGTAGCCCTTCATCCTGTTGGGGCTATTGATGTGGTACAGTTGGAGGCAAAAAGTTCACGATGTGGTTCACAGTAAGATGGTCCTTTTGGGATTATTGATGTGGTCTCTGAAAAGGTATGGGTCCATTGTGAAGGTGATACACTTGGAGGCTTGATTGCAGACCTGTTGAATAAGAACTAAGGGCCTGATTACAACTTTGGAGGAGGTGTTAATCCGTCCCAAAAGTGACGGTAAAGTGACGGATATACCACCAGCCGTATTACGAGTTCCATAGGATATAATGGACTCGTAATACGGCTGGTGGTATATCCGTCACTTTACCGTCACTTTTGGGACGGATTAACACCTCCTCCAAAGTTGTAATCAGGCCCTAGGTTTGGTTTGTTATTTTAGAAAACGTTGCACCCTTACATGTCATTGCCAATTATTTCCTAGGAGTTCCTGCATTTTTCACAATTTTAGTGAGGCACTGGGGTATCTAATTAGAAGAAAATGGTTTGCTGTTCATTAATGTAGCAATTTTATGGGATGTTGGGTCTCCCCCTCTCCGTGCCTGTCTAGGTGTGCGGCAGTAAATTATTTTTTTAATGGGGTTATCTTATGAACATGTCCGTAATTTTAGTCACTAACTTGCTCTCTACGGGGTTCACTGGATCTCCAGTATCCTAGTGTGAGCATGGGGATGCATTGGTGCACGCAGTGTTTTTGACCTACATGTGTGAGGGCAGTGTATAAAGGGGAGGCATGTCACAACCGAACGTTGTTTGGCCAACGCAACATGCCCTCAGGTTACGTATATACCCCTCTAGTCCTGGCATGTGGCATACAACATCGCTTTTAGCTCCAGGTATCTTGACTACGCCCTTTTTCTAGAGGCTTCCTTTGAGCTAGCTTTGGGCTTCTTTTTATTGGTCTTTGGGCATTTCCCAGACCATGGCATGATCTGGTATCTTAATTGTCGTGAACCGGAGGGGGGTCGGAGAGTTGTTCGTGGGGGCCCAAGGGCCCCTGATATAGTGGTTTCTGAGATTGGGACTATTACTTCCTCTCAGACGGTATCGGTAAG
Source organism: Pleurodeles waltl (assembly GCF_031143425.1). NCBI lineage: Eukaryota > Metazoa > Chordata > Amphibia > Caudata > Salamandridae > Pleurodeles > Pleurodeles waltl. The sequence continues at coordinate 369,546,444 of NC_090451.1, forward strand.
CTCTTGTGTGTTGGCTGATTTCTAGACCTGATACAGGCTGAACATATTTCTACATTCTACTCTCACTCAGAGCTGTGATGGATTTTTCTGGACTCCCTTTCCCTAGCACCCCCCTCTCCCTCGGACCACATCTTTTCCTAGACTTGGAAAATTTGAAGGAAAGGAGGAGGCAAAATATGGCTGCATGGAGAGTCCAATCCCAGGCCAAGAACTTGTTGATTTTGCCCAAATTATGGTAATGGACAGGGATGGCTCGTTGTTGTGGTGAATCCCCCTCTACCTACTCAGCGCCATGTGGAGCTTCACAATCTGTCGAGTTTTGTGCATGTGCTGTGGAAGTTATGGGGTCGTAACTATCCAAAGCGCACAGAAACCTGGCTACTGACATTAGAGGACAGCTTCATTTTGGAACTAAAAGGGGCCCTCCATTTGGCTGGAGGCCGCTAGTTTTCTGAGGGCACAATTGCTGTTGGGACCTTTGGACTTGGTTATTAGGATCCGTCCCAATTGCTTTGTGGGTGCAGGGACCTGGGTGCCTGCAAGCACTGGTCGGGGAGCCGCCCTGAACCCCCCTTGTCAGTTTGCCCTCCCCTTAGGGTGTGGCGATCCAACCCCACCCTAGGAAGTGGGGCCTAGTCTTCCGCAGTCTCTCTGAACAATGTACTCTAGTGAGGATACCCAATTAACAAAACACGTACAGCAGCCATGAGCTTCCTGAACATAAGTAAAAATCTTGAATCCCTTATTGTTTCTTCTTTTGAGTTTTTAGTACAGCGAATTTTGAGGTATGGGTGAAATGGATGCTTTACATTAGGCGTTTCAACTTACTGCACATTTGGGTTCTGCGTTTGTACAAAGGCATTACTTACCCAAAAAAGTTTCCCCTGCCTGCCACGGTTGTGCCCCAGTTCTTGTTGGGCTCGGTTTCCTGTCTGTGGTTGCTGTTGCCATGTGTTTGTCGAGCTACCTGACGCCTGTTAACATGGCATGGCGGTGGACTTACTTCCCTGAGGCGGAGTGTAAGGTGCATTTGGGTTTCCCTGAGGTTGGTTTTGTGGATGAAGATTTTGCGGGCACTGACTCAGGCTCATCGACCTCTGTTCATGATTTGCCTTTAGCCGGCATCTGTCGGGATTTTGCAGTGAGGCTTCCTTCAGAACTGGTGTCATTTGCACGCTACTGGCCAAGCATCCCACTCAAGGGTGGTCTTTTTCAATTTGTGTTGGACCAACTCAGTGGTGTCTCTCTGGACTTGCTCATGTCTTTCTTGTACTTTATGTGATAATGTAATGTGAGCTTTTATCGCCCACCAGGGCGTGCTGTCTAGCCCTACTGTGCTGTCCACCCTGCTTTGTATTTTGGTGGGCAGCCCCTTTTTTAAGGATATTGTAAAAGAATGGGATCTGGGGGCTCATGTCAGTCCATGGCTGTCCTGTCTCTTATCCCAATTGTTCCCTCATCCTATCCAGAAAAACGAATGTGGTCTCCCCAAGTTTCATGGTTTCTACCATGAACCCTCCTACATCTGGGCCGTCAGGGAACAATTCCCTCAGGGACGTCCAAATTTGGTGCCTGTACAAATTGAATGTGGCCCGTCATGCTCAGTGTTTGTGTCAGCATGGTTGCTGGGATGTGAGATTGGTTGAACACTGTGCTAGTCTGCTCTCCCCTAAGACTACTTAACAGACTTTTGATATCACCTATCGCTAGATTCATTCCTCTGGTGTTCTTCTCAAAGCATGAGATCCGTGTCCCTGCCCCATCCAACAATGGTGGCAACTTGGTCCTTAGCCCTTCTTTATCCATCTGAGCCCAAGGCACATAGATGGTCCATGTCGTGCCCTTCTGCAGTAGCAGGCATATGATGGCTTTGGGTGGCTCCACTAGTTTCTTCCTAACATAGTACTCCCATCTTTTTAAACAATCCTGTATATAGGGGAACTTCCACTTGTGATCTCCCCTTCCTTTCAGGATGCAGACTGCTGCAACAGCTATGCCCTCTGGTTGGAAACTTCCCTCCACTAGCTAGGGTCTTTCATACTGGTCACTTCCCTTGGTCCAGCAGGCTAGCAGGTGACAAAATAGTCATGCAAAGATCTTACCTTCCTCTCGGACCAACCAATCAGTCAATCAATCAGGAATTTATAAAGCGCACTACTCACCCGTGAGGGTCACAAGGTGCTGAGGAGAGGGGGGGAGAAAGGGAGAGAGGTGCTGCTACTCCTCGAACAGCCAGGTCTTGAGAAGTTTCCTGAAGATGAGGAGGACTTTGGTCTGGCACAGGTGGGTGGGGAGGGTGTTCCACGTTTTGGCGGTGAGGTGTGAGAATGATCCACTGACAGTTGTAGTTCTGTGGAGGCGTGGGACGGTTGCGAGAGCGAGGTCGGTGGAGCGGAGATGCCGGGGTGGGGTGTAGAAGGAGAGACATCTGTTGCGGTATTCTGGTCCAGTGTTGTGCAGTGCTTTGTGAGTGTGGGTGAGGAGTTTGAAGGTTATTCTCTTGTTGACTGGGAGCCAGTGCAGGTTTCTCAGGTGGTCTGTGATGTGGCAGTGGCGGGGGATGTTCTTGATGAGGCATGCGGAGGTGTTCTGGATGCGTTGCAGCCTTTTCTGGAGTTTGGTTGTGGGTCCTGCATAGAGGGCATTGCCTCAGTCCAGTTTGCTGCTTACGAGGGCTTGGGTGACTGTTCTTTTGGCTTCCTGAGTATCCATTTGTAGATCTTTTGGAGCATGTGAAGGCTGTTGAAGCAGGAGGAAGGGATGGCGTTGACTTACTGGGTCATGGATAATGAAGAGTCCAAGATGAATCCTAGGTTTCGTGCGTGGTCGGTGGGAGTCGGAGCAGCTCCCAGAGTGGCAGGGCACCAGGAGTCATCCCATGCGGAGAGGGTGGAACCGAAGATGATGACTTTCGTCTTGTTGGAATTGAGTTTGAGGCAGCTGCTCTTCATCCATTTGGTGATGGCCTTCATTCCTTCATGGAGGTAGGTCTTGGTGGAGTCCTTGGTGAGGGAGAGGATCAGCTGGGTGTCGTCAGCGTATGAGATGATGTTGAGGTTGTGGGATCAGGCGATGTTAGCGTGCTGGGCCATGTAGTCGTTGAAGAGGGTTGGGCTAAGGGACAAACTCTGGGGTACAGCGCAGATTATTTTGGTGGCCTCTGTGCGGAATGAGGCGGACTCTCTGGGTTCTGCCGGTGAGATAGGAGGTGACCCAGTCCAGGGCTCTGTCGCAGATTCCTTCATTGCTGATGCATGAGCGTAGGGTATGGTGGCAAACGGTGTTGAACGTGGCCGAGAGGTCCAGGGGGATAAGGGCCATGGTTTTGCCATTGTGCAGTATGGTTCTGATGTCTTCGGTGGCAGCGAAGAGGGCGGTTTTGGTGCTGTGGTTGCTGTGTAATCTGGATTGGGAAGGGTCCATGGTGCAGTTCTCCTCGAGGAAGCGGGTTAGTTGTCTGTTGATGTCCTTCTCAATTACTTTTGCCGGGAAGGGGAGCAGGGAGATAGGCCGGAAGTTCTTGAGGTCCTTTGGGTCCCCCTCGGGTTTTTTGAGAAGGGCGTTGATCTCGGCGTGTTTCCAGCTCTCGGGGAAGGTGCCAGACTTGAAGGAGCTGTTGATGATCTACCGTTGTTGAGGTGCGATGACGGAGCTGGCTTTGTTGAGGATGTGGTGAGGGCAGGAGTCAGATGGAGAGCCGGAATAGATGGTGTTCATGATTTTGATGGTGCCCACTATCTCACTTGGGTTTAATTTGCCTGCCCTGCATGTTCGGGGGGAGCAGCGGATGTCTTTGTTGCTGCTCCCCTCGTGTGCACACAAAGGTGCCATCTTGGTTCTTCATGTCTAAGTTGAGGTTGCACCAGGCTACTTTGGTCTCTTATTTCCTGGTGAGCCCCTCTCCTATGTTGACGGTCTGGTGTGGCTCGTAATTCTAATAGTGCTTCTCTCCTGTCTTTATGCCTTAAGTACTTGGTCCATATATGTGACCTCATGTGTTTGATTATCAAAGATTCCCTCCTTTGGCCAGAGATATATATATGCCTTAGTGTGTGTGTGCCATTCGCAGCAAAACTTGTTAGTTTTTTTTAGCTTGTGTCGGGAACCTGGATTGCATGTGCTTTAGTGGTGACTCCATGAAAAGTTGGGCAGTTTTTAGGGGACATAAATATCTAGATTTTCTGATTTTAGGGAACTTTAAGTTCTACTCTAGTAGTAGGGAAATACATACATGGGGATTGTTAGTTCAACTCTGGTAGTGGGGAAATATATACATGAGGGTTGCTAGATCTAACTAGCTAATGAGCCTAATGTTGTTTGCAGAGGCATCAAAATGAACATTTCACAAATGCAAACAGTAATGCTTATAAAGGGTCACAACCTATAAGAAAGTGCAATTGTTCGTTAAATATCATGAAATTTGACATCAAATAAAAACTTTACTTTGGTATTAAAAATAGCGATTGTGAGAAATAGCAATGCCTTCATATAGCAAGAATCATTGACAAACAATACTCAAGAGAAAACACAGTTGCACCACAATATCGAAACTAAATCAATTTTCAAATACAACAAAGAAGAAATTGACAGAGAAAAGTTAAGACTTTGTCAAAAAATACCTTTGCCCACTCCTAATGCATGCTCTCCTGTGACCAGGGAAGCTCAGTGCATACTAGGACTGAGCCTGATAATCTGTCAGTATTGGCTCTGGGATAAAGATAATAATTTATGCAGAAAAAAGGAATAACTCAGCAACCACAGGACGTCTTGTCCAAACACAACGTACACCTAATCTCCCAGAACCAAATATTTTTCCCCAACACCCAAATTGCACTCTATATCACACCCAGGCATCATATGTACCATCTGTATAATGCCCAGCAGTACAAGCTAATAACACCTCTCACTTCTTTCAGGTACGAACAGTGTAAGAAACCGGTAGCACTAAGAAACCCTTTTAGAATAAAAAATAAGATTGCAGTGCATGCCCTCTCTCACACCCAGGGCCTATGCGTACCATCTATGTAATTTCCAGCGGTCCAAGCGGTGAGGCCTCAACCCTATATCACACCCAACAAACAAGTGTGCCATCTGTGTCACACCCAGCGGTCCAAGCAAAAGACACATCTGAAATTTGAGGTGCAGACTGTATATCACACCCAGGGCCTATGAGTACCATCTGTGTCACACCCACTGGTCCAAGTGATAGACACCTCTCAAATTTGAATTACAGACCTTATATAACACCCAGGGCCAAAGAGTGCCATCTGTGTCAAGCCCACCTGTACAAACGATCAACCCTGTGTCGCACTCAGTGGACAAGCGTACTATCTGTGTCACACCCACCAGTCAAAGTGATCAACCCTGTACTACACCCAAGGGCAAGCGTACCATCTGTGTCATGCCCAGTGGTCCAGGCGACAAACAACATTCCTAGTGAACTGCCTACCTCTGAAACTGCCCTGCGACTACTCAATTTGCCATATGCCAAATGCTGCGACTAAGACTTTGATGTAGTCTCTTACCCTTCTGACGGCAGCTTCAGAACAGACTTCCACACTGCGTATTCAGCAGAACTTCCAATCAATTGCGGTGTCTGCTCACCTTCCTTGTTGTGCAAATGTGAATCTGTCCGTGCGGGGTCCTCTTCCTTCGGTTGCTGTCGGGTCTGAGGAACCAATCAACTCCCGGCTGGCTCATCAAAATGTTGCTCAAATGTGAATTTGCCTTGAAAAAACAAACGTTAAGAGGCGATTGGCAAGAACAGTTCATTTAATTCAACATTAAGGCTAGGAGAACAGTTACAGAACCGGGGTTTGAGGACTGTCTCATAGTACAATTGATCTGATGTGTGTTTTATACATTTCTATAGGTACCATAAAACAGTTTCAGCATTCCTTTATTAGGTATGGAATGTGGGCCATTTTCTGGGAGTTATAAATAAGGTCCTGATAACAAATGCAGTTGGATGTCAACCTTGCATAGACACAATGTGGGCCCATGGGTAACGTGTCCTGATGTGTGGCCTTAGGGGCCCATGATCGCTTTATGTTGCTGTGTTCTGATTGGCTACGTTTTCTTAACTTCATGTGGAATCTGATTTTGTGGTGTTTTGGGAAGGCACACACCCCTCTGTCCATTTGTCTTTTATGGGGACAATTTCCTCAGACCATTGTGGTGTTGCTGCACCTATCTGTGGGACTGATCTAAGATTCCTGTTTGTATGTCTGTCTGCCGGCTACATGCCACCCCACCTGTGACCTGTCCATCTGTAACCTCAGGCCTAGGTCAAAGAGAGACTGCCTGACCACGGTCTTCTGAGATGGGTGTTGATGGAGAGTTCATGAGGGGTGACTTCACTAAAAGTGATTGGATTTCGTTCCTATATGTGAATGGGTCATTGTGTGCATCAACATCAAATGTTTCAATATTAACAGATGACTCCCTAGCTGACATCACTGAAGGCATGATGCAGAAGGAAAAACAAAACCAGCCTTCAGCACCAACACCAGTGAAGTTGCCAGACAGCCGGGAGCCATCAATTCATCCACCCAGTCCCTGGAAAGAGAACTGGAGGACTTAGGTCATCATTTGGAGGCCAAGATGGATTCCTTCATGGCATCAACAAGTAAACTCAATAGCAACACTTTAGTTTTGGGACTACCATACACAAATGTAATTGGGAACATGGGAATTACATTTTCTGCCTCTGATGTTTGTGTTTCAGAGGTAAGTAACATCACTCATCTGCCTCCCATTTTAACATCAAAACTTCCTGCGAAGCAGAACACTCATCAGAGGAGGAAGATGTACAGTTCCCCAGTTTCTGAGCCATAACTTCCAGAAAAGCATTTGTGAAAGCCTTCTGGCCAATTTTTTTATCTGTCCTGTATAGGGCATCATGTCACCTTCTTTGGAACCCAGTACACAGCGGCATAGCTTGGTCAGTAATATGGGGGGGGGGAGGTTGAGTTTCAGATATCCCAACAATCACTCTGGCATAAAGATTAAGGGGCAGTGGAAAGGGAGAACAGTGCTGATTGGTAGCAGTATTTTGTAAAATAGCCAACATTTTTTGAGAATTTCATAACAAAGAGGAGAAAGTGCTGGTGTGTGTTTTTGTGCATGTAAAAATCCCAGGTGAAATCTGACAGACACATCACCGTGCCCAATTAAAAGCACCTCTACCCAACTATTTACTACAAAATATATTTATTAGGGGGGGGGGGGTTTAACACCCCCAAACACCCCGTCGAAACTTGCCACTGCCAGATTTTTTTAATTTAACAATATGTTGAAACATGATGGTGTGTTTGCTCAATAAATCTGAGTGCTTTGCTGGCAGTTGAGTAGTATTTCCTCATACACATTACACTGTTTCTGCTGTAATGGATCACACACACTTGCTACAGAGCTACAACCATCTTGTCATTACACTTACATTTCATACCAGTATCCCTGAAACTATCAATTTTGACTTGCAACAAAAGGCAATGTCCACCTGTAAATCAAAAGTGGAATAATTGCATTAACAACAGGCCAACTACATATAGGGCCTGATTTAGAGTTCGGAGGACGGGTTACTCCATCACAAATGAGACGGATTTCCTTTCTGCTGTATTACGATGTCCATAGGAAATAATGGAATCATAATATGGTGGACGAGATATCCGTCAAGTATGTGAGAGAGTAACCCCATCCGCCAAACTCTAAATCAGGCCCATAGTTTTAATCTAACCACTCTATGATATACCAGTCTAATTGCACATTTAGACACCCTTATGAACACAGCTAGTCACCTTGCAGATCAGAACTGCCTGAAGGAGAAAGGCCAGAAATGTCTCCCATATGCCATAATATTACCACATTCATGTGCTATTGTAGGAACTGCTGAACAGCGTTATCACAGGCCACCTTGCAACATGATGCAAGCATTGCCACTAGGCATCAAAAAGTGTGCCAGCCCTAGGAAAGGACAGGAGTGGACCATAATATGTTAAATATGGGGCATTCCTATCCTTTCAATTTCATGCAGCACAGCAAGGTGACTTGCTGCCCTGCGTGAAATATTGATAAATGTGCCCTTTGGTACATGCATACTTGCATTGCCACACAGACATACCATATACATTGTGCAGCGTGGATAATGGTATGTAAAGTGAATCTAGATATAGGGTCTGATTTAGTTACATATTGTGCAGTGTTTGTGTTACAAAAGTGAGGGAAAACAGCCAAAAATTAAAAAATCATTTTTTACATACAAGCTCAAACTTTCTTCAGTGCTGGAGATGTCTAAATAGTAACCCTCAATTTGCCAAAGCAATACTTAGTCACGAGTGCTAGCTCCATGCAACGTAATGCAATATTTATGCCTGGTATACTGCTTTGTGTGGCATTTTGATACATCTGGCACCTGATATCTCTCTGTCTTGCCTTTAGTGTCACAAAGCACCCACACATTGCAACTAAATGTTGATATTGATATGTACCTTTAAATAAATTATTTACATTATTGCATTCTGATGGTAAATTAATATATACATATGGGTCCCTTGATCTCTAAACCCAGTGGGTCCAGCACATCAACCTCGATTGATAATATGTTCGCCCGTTGATTTTATTTTTTCAGGTGAGACACTGAGCATTCTTTATGGGCCATCTTAGACATGTGCCACCGCACACGCTCTTGTTGATCCTTTCGATCCTTTGCTCAGAAGCCTTGGCTGACCTTTCATCCAGCAGTAAGCATCCGTGGCAAATAGGGCATGATCAGCCATATCAATGCACCTACTTTTCCCACTATGAAATTGTGTCCTTTCCCCTTCCCAGGCATGGCCACAATGAGACAAGCCCCATCTATATGTAGCCCTACACAAAATAAAGACCCCTTAAACCTCTAACTATATCTAAGTAAATACTACTCCAAAATCTACAAACACCCAATAATACTGAGAAAATTACAAATACCAATCAAAGCACTTAGGCATGAAAACTACATAAAATATACTTTACAGGGACAGAGCAGACAGACTTCACCAGAAACAGCCAAAAATTCACTAAACTCTCACAGAACTCCCCACACACCCACCAGCAAATAACAGAAAGTAAAAGTAATATTTACACTTCCTGTTATGTAGCCACATCCATTGCATCATTTCCTGGGTGTGACAGGCAGGTTGTCGCAGTTTGCATTGTTTTTTCTGAAGCATTGTTCCACAAATGTACATTGAATGACACACTATTCTCTCCCAAACAATGCATGGGCTATGTATCTATGCAGTGTCCTATATAGTGTGCTGCCCAGAGCCAAGCAACACATATGTTTCTATGCCGTGGCCTATATAGCACAACACACATAGTCAAATAGTGGCACTTATGAAGCAATGCAAAGAGCCGCACAGTGGCCTTACTACAGCAACGCAAAGGTGCCATGCAGTAGCCCAATTACAGCAACACAAATGGCAACGCAGTGGCCCAACTATAGCAACACAAAGACAACCAACTCATATGTTAATGATGTCTGATTTACCATCACATTGTATAATATGCGTTGATGGTTTTCATCAATATAGTTTAACAGTAATGTAAACAAATTGCAACATATATCCATAGAGATGCATATTTTCTGCACAGCAATGCACACATTGAGCATTACTTCCAGATTTCCATTGCAAAATCAGTGAGGGAATCACTGCCTTTTTGGCATCCAGATGTACGTTCAAGATCTTGACAGTACTGGCACAGTGGCAGCAGATAGGCCTTTTGAAATAAATAAAAGTTTCGCTGTCTCACAGGAACTACAAGACGTCCTGGATGTGCATGCTAACAAACAATTTAGATGTTCTCCCACTGAAGGAGTGAAGGAGCAACCAGCACCTTCCAGATGGATTCCAAAAGTTGGGGACTTAGATTGAGAGAAGATTGCAGTAAATAAGGAGTTTGGTCCATCATACATGCATATTGTGCCAGTCCTTGGGATTAAAGGTACCACAACAGTGATTTTGCCCTACTTGCTGGTTGTAAAGACAAATTATTTGACTAAAATGATCAAGTAAAATTGCGTCATGTGACCCATCCTATACAGTAGGCCACAAGGACTCCTGGGTAGTTCCCTAACTCCTCTCACTGCCTTACAGAAAATACCTCTACAAGTGTTGAATAATAGCAATATTGTTTCCCCCCAAATGGTGAGGGAGGAAAATTGATTCCTGTTACTTCTGCAAATGCAAGAAATACATCAGACGTAAGTTTATGGTTTTCTACTGATATGCAAAACAGAGGTGTTTATGATGAACTGCCTTTGGAGGTGTGTACCAGTTCTCTTTCACCTATTAAGGCTCATGTTTTCACACAGACTGCCTCAGGTTACTTTATCGACATTGATTAATTTTCTGCTGACTCTTCAAATATTTCATTACATGGTGTATCTATATTCTTTCGCTGGTTGAACCACACTTATCCAATCCCTCCATGGTCTTACATGTGGAATTCCAGTTCACAGCTTTTCCTGCTTTTGTGGATTGGATTTCTGACCGGTTTCCTCTTGCTTATAAATGGATGTTATTTTTGTTGTAGGACTGTAGTCAAGGTTTTGAAACCTCATTTGTCTTCACACAAAGTGAGGAGACCTGTCCCTTGTGAACATTTCTGCTTTTTAAGTCCCTGATGGAGTGGGTGGGATAAGGTCCTATATGATATTTTTTGTCCTACAGAAACTCTGAAAATTACTTTAGTTTTTAAAGTAGTTATGGGTGACGTGATAACCCCAGGTCTTATTTCTGATGAATGGGATGTCAAAACAGTGACTTCAATGCTATCTGAGCTTAAATATTATGTTGTATTTGAAAGTGAGGATATGTACACAAATTCTTCTAATCATGGAGAAATGTTTTGTTGCCACCACTATGCCCACCACTATGTACATAGAGCTAGAACTCCAAGGACAGTTTTTAACTACACACAAGGGGAACATTGCCCCACACCACCAGTGGGGAGTCCCACAACATTTTTGGACAAATCTCATATTTGTCTTTGTACAATACCTCAGATCCGGTTTCTTATTATTATAAACTTACCCCTACAAAAGCAAGGACAAACTTGCTGACCCAGACAAAATTAATGTATTCAAATTGATTTGTTTCCCATCTATCAATTAAAGGCTATGAATACTGGAAAGAAACAACTGATTTAAAATAAGTTTGGGAATCTAAACATTGGCAAGTTCAAGGCATGGATGCCTTATCATTCCAACACAGATGATTTTGATTCCAGCGCAGATATTTTTTTCTGAATGACATAGTGAAGCAAACTACTTGCTTGGGTCTGACAAAAATTAAAGAAATTAATTTGCCCAGTAGTCCATGTATTGTATGTTTTGAGAATTGGCAAGTCATTGTAAATTACACTGAAGAACAACTAAATGGCATGGTACTGTATGGTACATTTAATTCTGCACTTTCAAGTCCAAACGGGTGGCTATTGTGGGCAGTGAACGAAAATGGTTATCATGCATGTTTTGTAAACTTCTCACAGGGTTTTAAAGCAAGCAGACTCGACCCTTGTTACGTCCAGTCCCAGCACTCAGGGGTTGTTACTACTTATAACGTGGAGAAGTTACAATATTCCACTATATCTGCAGTAAAAGAACACCTCTCTCTCCCCTTTGACAACATGAATTTACAAGATTTCTTATTAGGCCCTAGGTCACCATGCTCCAAAAGGTTCTTTATACCATCTATAATAACATTTGGAAGCTTTCTCAAATAGAAGCTGCTGCTTGTTTAAGAAAAATCAATCACATTGGCTGTAAATACACTGTCAACTTTTATTTACACTTTGAATAACATTGTATCATTTGAAATTGACAGATATAGAATGACGTCTTTTTTACAACATTGGGAGAGTCAGCTTAGAATCATTATGCATTTGAGCTGGACACTGCAGACTTTAAAATCAAACTGTGTGCCCTGGAAGCACTTTATTATAACATAATTGTTTTTGCCTTTTAATGTAACCCCTTCGGTGCTAAGGACGGCTTGAAGCCACCCTCAGCACCAATGGTCAAGTGCTTAAGATGGCTCCAAGCACCCACTCACAGTCAAAGAGCTGGCATTTCCCTCGTCGCGCTGCTCCGCAACACGCGCCCACCAGGGATGCCAGCAGAAGCACTTCTGCTGTCCCCTCCCTCAGTGATCTGAGAACATCAGCACATTTGCTGTGTGCCACCATTTTCTTCCAGCATGTTAGAAGAAACAGGTAAGGTTTTCCTCTGGGGAGAGATTAGGGAGGACAGTGAGACACGTGGGGGATGAAAGAGTTTTTCCTTTCCCCTGTGTCTCTCTGCAGTGCACTCCCGCTGTGGGATTGCTAGTGGAACCATGATAGTTCAGCAGGAATGCACCCAGTAGGCCATCAGGGATTTTCTTTTCTTCAGGGGAGTGGCATCTTGGGCATGGGTCTCTCCCCTTTATTGGAGCATGTATTTTGCCTGTTTCTGCCCCCCAGTGCAGATCGGCCATAGTTTTAGGTCCATCTGTCCCCAAAACACTAGGGATTTTATTTATTTATATGTTGGGGAATGGCCCCTTGGGTAATATTTTGGCCATTTTAGCCTCCCCCCAGTAGCAGATTGGCCATATTTCTAGGCCCATCTGCTTCCAAGCAGGGCAGAAAACCACTAGACACCAGGGATGATGTTATTTATATCGGGGAGCAGCCCCTTGGGCAAGATTCGCTCCCCATACTTGGGGAATATTTTGACCATTTTCTGCCCTCCTTGGGACAGGTCAGTCATATTTCTATTCCCAGTAGACACCAGGGAAAGTTTCTGTGTGTGTGAACCAGAGCTCAGCTGATAGTCTGTGTGTGGTGGTGTTTGTGTCTGGCATGTGGATGATGGTGTGTGTGAAGTGGGGTCTGGCTGGGTTAAGGTTCACTTCCCTCTATGGCGGCAATTTCTTGCCTTCACTTTGTGCCCCCTTGGGGGAAGATCAAATGTTTGAGATGCTGATCTGCCCCCAAGGTCAGATTTCATAGTGTTTTATTCTGTTACCTGGTTTATTACGTATCATCATATCCATTTTATTCCTCCTTTTTATTCTAATCAAAGCTTTTCGTTGCGTAGGTGGTGACTCCTGCTTGCAGTTTTGGCACTGGTAGATCTGCAGTTTGTGCAGTTGCATGTGTTTCATAACAAAACTTTTTTCTTGGACAGTTTACTTGAAATGAGTATTATTGCCCTGCATGAATGTGTTTTTTAATGGTGCAATATTAGCAGCATATTTAGTTTGTGTTATTGTACAAGATCCGTACTGTTGTCTTGTGTGTAATTCTCTTCTGTTTTTGCTTTCTAGTGGGATATCATTGGTGTTTGCTGTGTCTGTGTAGAGTAGGTGCAGATGATCCTCAATCTAGCTGTCTCTGGAAAATGAGTTGTATCGTTTTTGAATATATAGGCCTTTGTGTGCTTTGACTTTTCCTTCCAGATTACTATGTGCCAGGAGTTTTGCTTTCTGTTTGATAAAGCCAGAGTTTGTTTATTACTTATTTTACACAGTGTTGGTTATTGTTGACTTATTTGTTTAATAGTAATGATTATGTCTAGCAGCAGGATTTCAGCTCAGCAGGTTGGTAGCTTGCTTTTTGAATCTTCGTCTGACCATGGTTATGAGACTGACTCTGCACCAGAGGCAGAGGAGGAAGTCCAAAACTCTGGAGGTGAATTTGCTGTCTGAGACAAATCATCTGATGATGAAACCACTGTGTGAAGGAAGTGCTTCTTTTAGAGGAGGATACTGATATGCTAATAGTGCACCAAGAGGAATCTGGATTGCAGCCTGGAGCTGAAATGCTTCTCAATGGAAGTTCTGAACTCTTAGTTGCCCCAAACATGGTGCAGCCTGTGTTGACTGCTTTTACTGGTGTTGCAGGTTGTATAGTGAATAATGAAAACTTTTTGCCTATAAATTTCTGTCTTTCGTTTATGGATGATGTATTTTGGGGTAAGTCTGTTGAGCTGACTAATTTGTATGATGAACAGTATTTGAGGTACAACAATGCCACATTCAAGCCACATTTTAGAGCTAGCCGGTATATTCCCAAAAATCTGGATGTGTTGAAGAATTTCTTGGGTTTAACTTTTTTGATGGACTTGATAAGGAAGCCATGACTGTCTTCATAATGGTCTACTATTCCTTTGATGACAACTGCTATATTTATTGCAACCATGAGTCATGATTGGTATTTGCTTCTGTTTCGGATGTTTCATTTTGTTGACAAGGCTCCAGCATTCCCAAAAGATCACCCTAATTGTGATCATCTCCTCAAAATTCAGCCTGTCCATGATAATTTTGTAGACTGCTTTTTGGAGATCTATGTTCCAGGGAAAGAAATAGTTGTGGATGGCTTTGGTCCTGTTCAAGTGCCATTTGTTTTTTAGGCAGTACATTCCTAGCAGGATGGCATATTATGGAATTAACATGCATATGCTGTCTGAAAGAAGTACTGGATATGCCTATAATTTCAGAGTATAAACTGATAGAGATTGTTGTATTGGTTATCCATCTACTTTTGGAGTCAATTAGAAAATTGTGTGGGAACTTAATAGAGGACCTTTCAATGAAGGTCATCATTTATACGTAGATAACTTCTACTGGTGTACAATTGTTAAAGGAATTATTCAAAGTGGACACAGTTGATTGTGGCGCAATCCACCCTAACCGTAAAGGTTAGCCTAAAAAGCTTGTATGTAAAAAGCTTCAGAGGGGACAGTGCAGTGCCTTGCGTAGTGATGAACTGCTGTGAAATTTTCAGACAGGAGAGATGTCCACATGCTGACAACCATTCATGATTAAAGTACTTCACCTGTGACTGGGGTCAGGTTGCTGAAGGACGCAAACCTGTGTGCATTTTAGACTACAATAAGCACATGGGTGATGTAGATGGAGTAGATCAGAGGTTGGGGCCTTACACTGCTGCTTGTAAGTCTTACATTTGGTATAAGAAGTTAGCTAGCCATTTGTTTCATTTAGCAACCATCAATTCTTTTGTTGCAAAAGAATTGTTTTCCAAATTCAAAGATGGCTTTTGTTCAGTTTCAGCAGTCTGTGATAGGCAGCCTTGTTGTAGTGGAGCATGCAAGTTTTCCCTGAGTTGGACTGGTAGAGGATGTGGAAGAAGAGTCATATGCAGTGTCCCAAGTGTCCCTCTAAATCTGGGCTATGTGTGCCCACATGTTTTAAATTATACCACACGCAACTGAAGTATTGGGAGAAACCAAAGTGTAAAAGTGAACTGACTGATCTGTATTGTTTTATGTTTTTTGCTCAATTTCACAGTTTGCAGTAGTTTCATATAATTTGCTAGTCCTGTGATGTTTGTAGTCATAGTTGGTTTTCATCTCCTTCAAATTGGTTTGTGTATGTTTTTTGTTAAAAGAATGTGAAAGTGGTGCGTGTGGGCTGGTGCTTGGCTAGCTGTGTGAACTGGCACCTGGCTGGTGATGTGGGTGGACTGGCATTTGACTGGTAGTGTGCGTGGACTGGTGCTTGGCTGGTGATGTGGGTGGACTGGCATTTGGCTGGAAGTGTACAATGACTGGTGCTTGGCTGGCAGTGTGCATGGACTGGTGCTTCGTTGGTGGTATGTGTCTGCTGGCATTTGGATGATGGTTTGTATGTAGTAACTTGTTGCTGGTGACAACACACATATTGCTAGATAAATGCCAGTCCACACACTTCGCCAGCCACAAGCTGGTGTGATTGCTGGGTCAGTCATGTGGGTGTATGAAACAAATGGGCCCTTGATTGGCGCTGTCTGATGATGTGAGTGTTACAATGTGCTGGTCCTATGGCTGGCTTCGTGAATGGTTTTGTGTGCATCATGCGTTAAAGGTGTGTGAAGCCTGAATAGCGGTCGGTGTCTTGTTGTGGCTTTACAGCTCATGAGCTGTGAGTTATTGGATCAGTTTTTTTAACTTTCAGTTATTAACAGGTATATTTCATTTTTGTGAAGTAATATGTGTACTTGAGGAGTAGATGGTTGTGCAATAATATATGCCTCTTCTATCTTTCACTGACAGGGTGTACATTTTCTCTAGGGAAAATCCACCAACTCGAGATATTTTCATGAACTAGACACCCATGGGAGTACAGGGTAGTGTGCCCCTTGTGTATCCCATGAGGTTTTCTTACTCAGTCTCCTGCAAACCTAAACATTTGACTAAAAGCACACATGTTCCTTGCATTTCTGTGCATTTTCTTCCAGAATCAAAGGGGAACCACACAATTCCTACCACCCAGCATTTCCTCAAGTGTCTCAATAAAAATGCTGCCCTACTTGTGTGGCTGGGCATAGTTCCCGCAGCAGGAATGAATCAAACTAACGTCAATGGCAACGGGACCCTCATTGACCTTGGTTTGATTTGTTCTATCACAGGCACTAGGCCCAGTCACACAAGTGAGGTACCATTTTTATCAGACAGCTTGGAGAAATGCTGGGTGGAAGGAAGTTTGTGGATCCCTGCAGAAATGTGAGGAAAATGTGTTTTTAAGTGAAAGTTTACGATCTGCGAGGGATTCTGGGTAACACAACCTGGTGAGAGCCATGCAAGTCACCCCATCTTTTGATTTCTCTAAGTGTCTATTATTAACAAATATACAGGTTTGCCTACATGTCGGCTGAGATAGAGCCCATATCCACAGCTAGGCACATTGCATTCAAAGGGTCAGTTTTCAGTTAATAAATGTGATGTGTCCATGTTGCGTTTTGGACCATTTAATGTTGTGGGCACTAGGCCTACCCACACTAGTGAGGGACTACTTTTATCATAAGACTTGGGGGAATGCTGGGTGGAAGAATATTTCTGTCTGCCCCTCAGATTCCAAAAACTTCCATTACAGAAATATCAGTAAAATCTGTTTTTTATTCAAGGTTTGAGGTTTGCAATGGATTCTGGGTAACATAACCTGATGAAAGCCATGCAAGTCACACCATCCTGAATTCCCCTTGGTGTTTAGTTTGAAAAAATTTACAGGTTTGCTATGTGTGCTGGCTGAGCTAGAGCCCAAAATCCAAAGCTAGGCACATTACAAACAAAATTCAGTTTTCAGTGGAAAAAATGTGATGTGCCCATATTAGGTTTTGGGCCGTTTCCTGCTGCGGGCACAAAGCATAACCATACAAGTGAGGCACCATTTTTATCAGGAGACATAGGGGAATACAGAATAGTAGAATAAGAGTTATTAACAATTGTATTTCTCTGCATTTGCTCCTTCCAAATGTAAGACAGTGTGTACGAAATATGTAATTTTGAGAAATGAACTCTGATTCACTTTAGTATGGGTACCCACAAATTCAAAGATGTGCAGATAACCACTGCTTCTAAATAACATATCTTCAAGCCATTTTGGGGATTCATAGGTTTCCTTGATACCTATTTTTCACTGTTCATATTTTATAATATGAATTACTGTATAACGGTACACAATGAAAAACCATTGCAAGGGGCAGCTCAGTTATTGTCTCTGTATAACCCACAAAACCTATATATCCCCAGAACCAGAAATGTTCAGCAGATGTAATAGCATATTGCTTTTGTAAATTGGCCCTTGTGATGAGAAGTTACAAATGAAAACGTTGTCACAATTGCCCGTCTTTTCCTCTTAATTTTTAATATTTTTTTATTTCAATACTTAGGTCCTCATTAAGAGGTTGGCGGTTTTGTGACCGTTACGTTGGCGGTGGTGGTCTGACCGCCAATGGTCTGCCAGAGTGGACCACTGTATTATGAGTTTGGCAGTCATAGAAACAGAAGACCGCCAGCAGTCCTCCAGCACTGCCAGCCAGCACAGGCCGCCACGGTCACCCAGAAGCACAAATAGGCAGGCAGAGCTTGTATTTCCACCAGACTTATTACGAGGTTGCACACCGCCAATGTGACCATGGAGGTCCAACCACCAGGGAGAAGCTGGCGGAAACGGACAGTATAAATGGAGACACTCACCTGCATATAGCTTCACACGTCCTGTGCCGCCATGGAGCCCTTCGCAAACGTCATGCCGTTGCTCATGTTCGCCAAAAGACAATGAAATCAATGCCGCCGTGGAGAACAGCAACCATAAGTACACACACCAACCTGTGTCATTAACCTTAAAGACAGCTTGTAGTGCCAGCACACACATCATAGGGGGGTACACCACGGTCAGCAGGTACGTGTCTCAAACCACACACACTCACTGACATACAGCAACACCTATGCACTCACAACAGGCACATTTTGCCCAGCACACTCACACTGCACTGCAAAAAAACACAAATAAACATGGCCACAAAGCTCATGTTAAAGGGACGGCTACACAACATTGCCACACACAGCATCAACAACACACCTACAGCACATATACAAATCACACACTCACATTCAACACTGGCCAAGAACTGCCCACATATACAACACATATATCTATCAATGTGGCATGGAATATATACAACACCACCATTAAACAACCCTGCAATGGACACACACATCACACCATAATGGAAGCATAATGGCATAAACAATAGACAGAGAGACAACTAGACAAAATAGACAAAGTGTACCATACCAACAATACCTGCACATTTGGGATGTGAGCATCAGGAGCATACATGGAAGGAGGCTGTACTGGACACATGTGAGGTTGAACAGGCCCCCTCAAACAACATGCGCACAGGAAATGGCCCTACATGGATCTCAGGGACAAACAATACCAAAACCAATTGTCATGCACAGCTATAAATGGGTAAGGGCAAGTCAACAAAGCACATACAACTCTTACACCATGGGACATACCTCTACATGAACTAGCTGCAAGGGGCACACACCTAAATAGACACATGTACACCCAAATGCAAAGCAACGTAGCACAACTGAACACACTCCATGTCTACAATAACAAAATGCAAGAATATACACACATCACAAGCATACAATAGCCATATCAGGGGGACAAGTCTAACACCATACATGCCCACATTGGACAACGGCAAAAGAACTACCATACCAAACAGTACACAGGGCCTCATTTGGACCCCGGCGGGCGGCGGAAGCCGCCCGCCTGGCGGGAACCGCCAGAAGACCGTACCGCGGTCAAATGACCGCGGCAGTCATTCTGACTTTCCCGCTGGGCCGGCGGGCGACCGCCAGAAGGCCGCCCACCGGCCCAGCGGGAAAGCCCCTTCAACAATGAAGCCCGCTCCGAATGAAGCCGGCGGAGTTGAAGGGGTGCAACGGGTGCAGTGGCACCCGTCGCGATTTTCAGTGTCTGCTAGGCAGACACTGAAAATCATTATGGGGCCCTGTTAGGGAGCCCCTGCACTGCCCATGCCTGTGGCATGGGCAGTGTAGGGGCCCCCAGGGGCCCCACGACACCCGTTCCCGCCATCCTGTTCCTGGCGGTTTTTACCACCAGGACCAGGATGGCGGGAAGGGGGTCGGAATCCCCATGGCGGTGCTGCGAGCAGTGCCGCCATGGAAGATTCTTTGGGGCAGGGGTAAACCGGCGGGAAACCGCCGGTTGCCCTTTTCTGACCGCGGCTTTACCGGCGCGGTCAGAATTGCCCATGAAGCACCGCCAGCCTGTTGGCGGTGCTTCCGTGGCACTCTGCCCGCCAGGGTCAGAATGAGGCCCACAGTGCCTTGAAACCAACATTGCATATACACACGCATACCTAACACACAACATATATCCTTCGCTTGGGAGACAACAGCACTGCACACAAACTCACATACTGCAGACAACAGCACATGGAGTACCAAGGAAGAACAAACACACACACATCTGGATGCACACAACCAAAGTCACTCAGGGACAACATAAAGCTAGGAAAGGTATACCCAATAAAAACAACTATTTGGGTTTAATGCCAACAACAATAATGGCAAAATCAACATCCAAAGGTCATTGGCCAGTCCAATAAATGTCCAAATCATGGCACAAGTTGTGCCCAACTTGACTCCTGACCACAATGTAACCTCTACAGTAAGCGGCACCAAGGTGGCAGGCACATACCTCAGGGGATATCCAGGGTGGGGGTGGGGTGGGATCAGATTTGGAAGGGGGGTGGGTTTTGGCTTGGGAGGGAGGGTCTCCTTTTTGGGAGGGGTGGGCTTGTTCTTGGAGGAAGGGGTATGGGTGTTTGCAGGGGGCAGGGGAGGCCTTGGGGTGGAAGGGATGGCCTTAGAGATGGTTGATGACCTTTGTGTGTGGTATGGAGGAGGGGCAACAGGAGTAAGGGCTAGTTCACAAAGGAAACGTTTTTTGGACACACAGGAACATTCGTCAGAAGGGGGAAGTCAGGATTTGGAGGTTGAGGGAGTGGTTGTCTGACATGGGAGGTATGCTTGTGTGTGGTGGGTGTCTGTTGGGTGGGTGGGTGAGTGAGGGTGTTTGTGTCTTGAGCTTGGATGCTTGCAGTGGTGGTTGGGTGGGTGTCTGTTGGGTTGGTGGCTGCCTGTATGTGCCAGATAAAGGTGTGTCAGTAGTACTTGTGGTATCTGCAGTTGTGGTGTTTGGAGTGGATGTCTGCTGGGGTGGTGTCTGTGGGTAGGATGGGTGTGTGGTGCCTGTGTCTGTGACTGTTGTGGTGGTATCTGTGGGCTTGCTTGATGTTGTGTGTTTGAAGCTGGTAGTGGTGGGGGTGTCACGGAAAAGTAGGGACAGTTGCTGAATCTGCGGGTGGATGTTGTTTGTGTGCATGCCAGTGGTGTGTCTTGTGGTACTTGTGTTTGTGTGTGCTACCTTTGTCTGTTAAGGTGGGTGCCTAAGGATCTGTTTGCGTGCTTTGGGTAGGTAGGGGAAGGGGGAATTTAGACTGGGAAGAGGGAGCTGGAGGGGGGGGCGGAAGGTGGGGGTGACTGGCTGCCATCAGTGTAGAGGCCAGAGCCTGAAAAGATCTCTGTAGGGCAGCCATTGCACCATGAATGCCTTCCAGGAATGCATTGGTTTGTTGGAGTTGACTTGCCAATCTCTGGATGCCATTCACAATGGTGTACTGACCCACAGAGATACTTCTCAGGAGATCAATGCCTCCTCAAAGAGGGTAGCAGGGCTAACAGGGGCTGGGGCAGAGGTGCCTGTGGCAAAGGAGACGACCACCCTCTTGGGTAAGCAGGCACCGCCAACTGGGTGGGGAGAAACAGGGAGGGCGGTGATAGGATGGGGTGGTGAACAAAGATGGTACAGGGCAGTAGACTCCAGTTAACTTGAAGCTAACAAAAGTATCCTATTGTAAAGTAAACACCCATTTTGTACACACAAGTTTGTGCACACATCCATTTTGCACTTTCATGATGTACCAACAATTTGGGATGAAGCCAATGACACCCATTTAACTCTGCTACAAAAGTGCAATATCCTAGAGTGTTGGAAATGGAAATACCCATGTCATAATGGACACATGTCAATAATGTACAGATTTATAAATGGCAACTGTCACAATATAGTCGAGGAGGTACCATCAGTGTCACATAGACAGGCCTTACATGTGTCAATTAAAGGAACACCATTGACATCAGGGTCAATATGTCAGGGAGTAATGTCTCAAGGATACACACAGCAAAGAATCAGTAAGCCCCAGGCTAGTCACCACTAATATCTGACACTCATGACAATGACAACATTTGAGTTTGTCAGTAGTACATATCTGTCCCTTGAATGTTGTAGAGACAACAAACTCAGAATCACAAATAGAAGGACTCCAACCTGCTGTCCATTGAGAAGCAACATCACTACCCGCAGCTTGGACATGCCAAAATGGTAGTTATCTGTGGATGAATGCATGAACCCAAACACATGTGATGTCAACATCAATGCAAGACACTCCATGATGCATGACAACAGTCAAGGAACAATCCTCAATCAATACACATGTGCAGTGAACTCTTCAACATGATGCTACATCAAGGGCATAGATCAACACAGATTGGTCCTACAATCTTGGGCTACCTGTCATATCCCTCATTGCTACTGCAGTTCTACATGCCAGAGGATATACTATAACGCATGACGGTATCTGTCACACTATACACAATGCCAACACACTCCTGTCTGTGAAACAACATGGAATGTACCACCATTGTAAGTGTACCATTTCACTTACAGTTCTCGAACCACATATATGTGAGGGGATACAGACATCATACCATCAACATGGCTAGGACATCCCTGAAATTTCAGAAAATGAATGTTTCCTAAAGGGAAAAGGACACATTCTGACATGTAGGCACAATGAATGCTGGCAACAGCAATTGGACATGACTCATGTCAATAGACATTCCTCACTTACAAAAGGAAAGTGGGTTGTTACATCTGAAAACAATTATCCAGGTAAATCATGGGCACCAACTCAGCACAGACTGCAGTGAGGTACGAGTACCCATCATATACTTTGGCTGACTTGCTTTTGGGTATCAGATGTCTACATACACATATGCCCAGACACATGACAGCGGACAGTGATCCATAATACAATTACCTTTTGTCTGTGACATTCAGGGAAAGTGATTATTGGCTCACAAACACCACACATTATAACAACAAATAGTACACAAGTGAGGAGTGGACACAGCCATTTTTGGGCCCTGCAGAGTAAGTGTTTCGTGAATTCCCCCAAGGTTTGTACTAGGCCCCAGGTTCAGAAAGCAAGGTATACCCATTAGATACACATGCCATGGCAACACAGTCTCCCAAATATTGTGTGTGGTATACTGACTGCTCCCCCTGACAATTAGGGATGAGCCATACTGTATGTCACAATCACCTGGCAACGGGACAAGAAGGAATTCTCTGTCTACTCACCCCCTTGTAGCTCCTGTGCCGCCCTCAAACACCCATCCAGCTCCGGGTAGGCCACAGCCAGAATGAGGGCCTTTAGGGGGTTATTGTCTAACGGGCACCCATGTTTGGAGGACAACCCTGCTGGGACTCCGCGATCTTCTGGGCCCATCAAATCAGGTCCTTCCACCTCTTTCTGCAGTGGGTGCTCTGCCAGCAGTGGACCCCCAGGGTCGCAACCTTCTTGGTCATGGCTCTCCCTATCCCTTTCTTTTGATGAACATTGACCTGCATGGATGCAAAAAAAAAGACAGGAAATTATGTCCCCAGATAATATACAAAATGGCAGAATGACATATATGTCAGTACACATCGAAATGACCTATCTGTTTTGCCACATATGGGCACAATCTAGCCTGAGAGGAGGGAATATAAGTTGAAGTACTGGGAAAAAGTGGATATGGGACACTTACCTGCTCCTCTAGTGCACCATAAATCTGTTCATACAGGGGTAGGACATCCTTCACTAGCTTCTCCAGATTCTTCAGGGAGAAGGCAGGGGCCTATCACCTGTTGGACATGGCATGATTGCTCCCATAGGTGGTACACAGCATGGAGGTCTTGCTGGCAGCTGTGTCAGCAGTCAAGTGAGGGATTTTTCAGAACATGGTGGTCACGTCCGCTACATATGTGGCCTTCATTGTCGGCAGACACAGCCATTGGCACAAGACCACTACTGTCAACAACGTTAGCCTATGGCTGTGTCTGCCGTGGTTGCAACCGCCTATCACCATGACGGCTTCTGCCGGTGGACGTGGGCGGTTCCCATTGTCCAGTGGAGCATTGTATGTTGTATTTGGCTAATACAAATGTGTCACAACTCTGAAAAATGGTCTAAACAACTGATAAGTGCTGGTCTTGTCCTGTAAGCCCTTCTACTTTAACAGCATATTTATACATTGAGAGGCACATATGGCGAGTTTATTGTGGCAAACAACAGCAAAAGAGGGGCTATGTGGGAGATTCAGAGAAAAAGACTCCTGGTCCCATGTGTAAGTCTCCCAATAATTGATAAATCAAAATGATATACACACTGTTCCAAAAAAGCAAAAGAAGGTTCTTTAGAACAAGGGTTTCCAAGAAAAGCAATATGCTTGAAGCAAGAGCCCTCACTCACCTTCCGGTGACATGCTTCATCATAGGGCCATGCTCCTCGTCAGGCCAGCGCTGCAATGCCTGACGAGTTTATTGTGGCCACAGATATGCCCCCCAACAGTCATTTTAAATTAGGGAACTTATGTCACATTCCATGTAGCATGCTCATGGAAAAAAATCACTGCTGTCCAAATAGATGGTGATACATTTGTGGTAAATTAGGGGGTAATGTTAATTCGGTGGAATTGAGAGTGGGAATGTGTACTGAGCATCATGTCATCAAATCATGGCATGCCTTGTCACAGTATGTCTATAATATGCTTTACGTATGTTGCAAGAAATAAATTGGATGATGGCTATACTCATTTCTTTACCTACATAGGTACCTAGGGAGGGGAAGGATCCAACATCCACCTGTCTACCGTCCACTGTCAGACCTTCAGGCCATGGAAGACAGACACATCATCCAGATTTACCGTCTGAATAAGCAAACAATTGTGAATCTTTGTTGTCAGTTGGTGCCAGATCTACTGCCTGCCATTTCTCAACCAAATAGCATACCACCCATTCCATTGTACAAGTTGTAGGAGGCTGGACTGGCTTGTAGTGAGTACCAAGGGGTACTTGCACCTTGCACCAGGCCCAGTGATCCCTTATTAGTGTATAGGGTGTCTAGCAGCTTAGGCTGATAGATAATGGTAGCTTAGCAGAGCAGCTCAGGCTGAACTAGGAGACGTGTGAAGCTACTACAGTACCACTTAGTGTCATATGCACAATATCATAAGAAAACACAATACACAGTTATACTAAAAATAAAGGTACTTTATTTTTATGACAATATGCCAAAGTATCTTAGAGTGTACCCTCAGTGAGAGGATAGGAAATATACACAAGATATATATACACAATAGCAAAAATATGCAGTATAGTCTTAGAAAACAGTGCAAACAATGTATAGTTACAATAGGATGCAATGGGGAAACATAGGGATAGGGGCAACACAAACCATATACTCCAGAAGTGGAATGCGAACCACGAATGGACCCCAAACCTATGTGACCTTGTAGAGGGTCGCTGGGACTATTAGAAAATAGTGAGAGTTAGCAAAATAACCCTCCCCAAGACCCTGAAAAGTGAGTGCAAAGTGCACTAAAGTTCCCCTAAGGACAAAATAGTCGTGTTAGAGGGAGAATGCAAGGAAAACACAAATCAGCAATGCAACAATGATGGATTCCTGTCTGAGGGTACCTGTGGAACAAGGGGACCAAGTCCAAAAGTCACAAGCAGCTCGGAGATGGGC
The DNA here is from genome assembly GCF_031143425.1 of Pleurodeles waltl. Lineage (NCBI taxonomy): Eukaryota > Metazoa > Chordata > Amphibia > Caudata > Salamandridae > Pleurodeles > Pleurodeles waltl. Next base: position 369,571,710 of record NC_090451.1, read on the forward strand.
AGATGCCCAAGAAATGCCAGTGGTTGGTGCAAAGAAGCTCTTACTAGGCTGAAGAACTGTGAATACTGCAGGAACGACAAGGGCTAGAGACTTCCCCTTTGGAGGATGGATCCCCCACGCCTTGGAGGGTCGTGCAGAAGTGCTTTCCCGCCGGATGGACGCCAACAAGCCTTGCTACACGCAAATCGTGCGTTTGGCGTTTTTGGACGCTGCTGGGGCCCAGGAGGGACCAGGAGGTCGCAAATTGGACCTGCAGAGAGAGGGGACGTCGAGCAAGACAAAGAGCCCTCACTGAAGCAGGTAGCACCCGGAGAAGTGCCAGAAACAGGCACTACGAGGATGCGTGAAACGGTGCTCGCCGAAGTTGCACAAAGGAGTCCCACGTCGCCGGAGACCAACTTAGAAAGTCGTGCAATGCAGGTTAGAGTGCCGTGGACCCAGGCTTGGCTGTGCACGAAGGATTTCCGCCGGAAGTGCACAGGGGCCGGAGTAGCTTGCAAAGTCGCGGTTCCCAGCAATGCAGCCCAGCGAGGTGAGGCAAGGACTTACCTCCACCAAACTTGGGCTGAAGAGTCACTGGACTGTGGGGGTCACTTGGACGGTGCCGCTGGATTCGAGGGACCTCGCTCGTCGTGCTGAGAGGAGACCCAAGGGACCGGTAATGCAGCTTTTTGGTGCCTGCCGTTGCAGGGGGAAGATTCCGTCGACCCACGGGAGATTTCTTCGGAGCTTCTGGTGCAGAGAGGAGGCAGACTACCCCCACAGCATGCACAAGCAGGAAAACAGTCGAGAAGGCGGCAGGATCAGCGTTACAGAGTTGCAGTAGTCGTCTTTGCTACTATGTTGCAGGTTTGCAGGCTTCCAGCGCGGTCAGCGGTCGATTCCTTATCAGAAGGTGAAGAGGGAGATGCAGAGGAACTCGGCTGAGCTCATGCATTCGTTATCTAAAGTTTCCCCAGAGACAGAGACCCTAAATAGCCAGAAAAGAGGGTTTGGCTACCTAGGAGAGAGGAAAGGCTACTAACACCTGAAGGAGCCTATCACAAGGAGTCTCTGACGTCACCTGGTGGCACTGGCCACTCAGAGCAGTCCAGTGTGCCAGCAGCACCTCTGTTTCCAAGATGGCAGAGGTCTGGAGCACACTGGAGGAGCTCTGGACACCTCCCAGGGGAGGTGCAGGTCGGGGGAGTGGTCACTCCCCTTTCCTTTGTCCAGTTTCGCGCCAGAGCAGGGGCTAAGGGGTCCCTGAACCGGTGTAGACTGGCTTATGCAGAATTGGGCACACCTGTGCCCAACAAAGCATTTCCAGAGGCTGGGGGAGGCTACTCCTCCCCTGCCTTCACACCATTTTCCAAAGGGAGAGGGTGTCACACCCTCTCTCAGAGGAAGTTCTTTGTTCTGCCATCCTGGGCCAGGCCTGGCTGGACCCCAGGAGGGCAGCTGCCTGTCTGAGGGGTTGGCAGCAGCAGCAGCTGCAGAGAAACCCCAGGAAGGGCAGTCTGGCAGTACCAGGGTCTGTGCTACAGACCACTGGGATCATGGAATTGTACCAACAATGCCAGGATGGCATAGAGGGGGCAATTCCATGATCATAGACATGTTACATGGCCATATTCGGAGTTACCATGGTGAAGCTACATATAGGTAGTGACCTATATGTAGTGCACGCGTGTAATGGTGTCCCCGCACTCACAAAGTTCAGTGAATTGGCTCTGAACAATGTGGGGGCACCTTGGCTAGTGCCAGGGTGCCCTCACACTAAGTAACTTTGCACCTAACCTTTACCAGGTAAAGGTTAGACATATAGGTGACTTATAAGTTACTTAAGTGCAGTGTAAAATGGCTGTGAAATAACGTGGACGTTATTTCACTCAGGCTGCAGTGGCAGGCCTGTGTAAGAATTGTCAGAGCTCCCTATGGGTGGCAAAAGAAATGCTGCAGCCCATAGGGATCTCCTGGAACCCCAATACCCTGGGTACCTCAGTACCATATACTAGGGAATTATAAGGGTGTTCCAGTAAGCCAATGTAAATTGGTAAAAATGGTCACTAGCCTGTCAGTGACAATTTGGAAAGAAATGAGAGAGCATAACCACTGAGGTTCTGGTTAGCAGAGCCTCAGTGAGACAGTTAGGCACCACACAGGGAACATACACATGCACACCTATGAGCACTGGGGCCCTGTGTGACAGGGTCCCAGTGACACATACATATAGGCCACAAACCTATGAGCACTGGGGTCCTGACCAGCAGGATCCCAGTGACACATAACAACCATACTGAAAACATGGTGTTTTCACTATGAGCACTGAGGCCTGGCTATCAGGATCCCAGTGAGACAGTGAAAACAGTGACAAACACCCTGACATACACTCACAAACAGGCCAAAAGTGGGGGTAACAAGGCTAGAAAGAGGCTACCTTCTCACACAACCCCCCCCCAAACGAAGGACAATAAGGCTAACCTTGGCCAGTTGAGACTTTATTGTCTAAGTGGTGATAAGTAGAGAGTAGCTCTGCAATAGACTGGTTACTCCCTTTATCATCCACTATATGGTTACTTCCCTGTGGGGATGTAAACCACCCTGTTTGAAGTTTTTTAGCTAAGCAACAATGTGAAGATGTATTTTCAGAGTTTCTATCAGTAAGTTTTAGTTTAGAGCAGTGGGAATTGTCCACTGAACCTATTTGTAGTGATGGAAATGCCAGACAGGGATGCTGTCTCAGAAAAGCCATAGCTGGGCAAAAACTTTGTCCATCTGGCTGGAAGAGAGAACAGGGATGCTGTTTCTCTTGAGTTGGAGCAGGGCAGGGATGCTGTCCTATGAGCTCCACACTAGGGCAGGGATGTTGTCCTAAGTGTTGTGAGGTAGTGCAGGGTTTCTGCACTAAAGTTTCTCTGGAAGGGTTGGAGGGATGCTCCATGTTAACTAAAATGGTGCTGTTTTTCTCACCAATGTTAGTTATCCCACAGAGAGGTACTTCCACCTCAGGGAGTCCAGCTTTGCCAGCTGATGATTCCCTTAGAACAGGTGCCACCCCAGGAGAGGTTTCTCCCACCACAGGAATAGTATCCTGAATGGTAGGGTGGTTAGGGGATACTGTGATACCCTTTTTACCTGTTGATGGAGAGGGATCCTGAGTTTTCAGGCCTTCTCTCCTTTGCTTTTTCATTTCACTTGAAATGAGAGGGAACAATTCCTCAGGGATGCCCAGCATGGCTGCATGGGCATAAAACTCTACATCAGCCCAACCTGAGGCCTCTAGGTCATTACCTAAGAGACAGTCTACAGGTAAGCTAGGTGATACCACCACCTGCTTAGGGCCAGTAACTCCACCCCAACTAAACTGAATTATAGCTAAGGGAAGAAACTTAGTGGAGTTATGAACATCAATAATCTTATACTGTTGTCCAATGATGTGTTGTTCAGGAGGCACTAGGTTTTCAGTCACCAAAGTGAAACTGGCACCTGTGTCCCTGTAGGCCAAGGCCTCAACACCATTTATTGAAACTGTCTGCCTGTACTTATCCATTGTAAGGGGACAAGCAGCCAGTGTGGCAAGGCCAGTGCCACTAGGTGTGACAGAAACTGTCTTGGGACTGATTACATCAGTTTCCACTATGGACCCATAAGTGAACCCAACTACACCCTTTGCTTGACTGTTGCCAGCAGTCCCACCACTAGTACCACTACTGCTAGGGGCACTAGAGCTTGATGTATTAGTGGTGGTAGGCTCAGGGGGTTTACCTGGACAGGACTTATCCCCTGGCCTATGGCCTCTATTTTTACACACAAAGCACCAAGGCTTTTTAATGTGTGCAGTTTGGGAAGAAGAGGAAGAATTTGTTTTATCCCCACCCTCTGAAGAGTGTTTAAGATTTGAAGTGGGATCTTTGGTTTTACCCTTATCCCCATGCTTATCTTGAGATTTTTCACCATCTTTCTTCTTATTGCCATCTTTGTCACCCCCTGTATGAACTTTTCTGTTCACTCTTGTTCTGACCCATTTGTCTGCCTTCTTTCCCAATTCTTGGGGAGAGGTCAGATCAGAGTCCACCAAGTACTGGTGCAACAAATCAGACACACAATTATTAAGAATATGCTCTCTCAGGATCAAGTTATACAGGCTGTCATAATCAGTAACTTTACTGCCATGTAACCACCCCTCCAAGGCCTTCACTGCCTGGTCAATGAAATCAACCCAGTCTTGTGAAGACTCCTTTTTGGTATCTCTGAACTTTATCCTGTACTGTTCAGTGGTTAAGCCATAACCATCCAGGAGTGCATTCTTAAGAACTGTAAAATTATTGGCATCATTTTCTTTCACAGTAAGGAGCCTATCCCTACCTTTTCCACTAAATGATAGCCATAGGATAGCAGCCCACTGCCTTTGAGGGACATCCTGTACAGCACAGGCCCTCTCAAGTGCAGCAAACCACTTGTTAATGTCATCCCCCTCCTTATAAGGGGGAACTATCTTGTGCAGATTCCTGGAATCATGCTCTTTTGCAGGATGACTATGGGGAATACTGCTGCTGCCACCATGGGTATCTAAACCCAACTTCTGTCTTTCCCTCTCTATTTCTAAAGACTGTCTATCCAAATCCAGCTGTTGCTTCTTGAGCTTCAGTCTGGTTTGTTCCACTCTCAATCTATTGAGCTCCCTTTCTAACAATCTGTCATCAGGGTGGGTGGGAGGGACATTTCTAGATACAGAGGTATGATGGGAATGAACAGAAGGAGACCTGTCCCTTACAGAGGGCACCCTAACAGCTTGGCTACCAGCATAATGTGAGAGCACATCATCAGTATGATGTGATTCAACCTCTGTACCAACTATGCTAGACTGTCTAGTAATGGGCAGGCTGAGAAGTTTCTTTCCTGAACCTTTTCCTGGGGGAGTCCCTGGATCAGATTGAGAACCATTAGCTACTTTTTCTACAGATTGGGCACTTATGGCCTTATCCTGTACTCTAAGCATATTAATTAACAGTTCTAAGGAAGGATTCTTCCCTACACTCAAACCTCTCTCTATGCAGAGACTCCTTGCTCCTTTCCAGCTAAGGTGATCATATGCAAGTTTGGACAGTTCAACTTTTTGGCCTGTGCCAGACATTTTTTAGAGAGAGTTAAAGTGATAGACAAAGAGAAAAAAGTTTTCAGAACTTTTTGGAAAGACAGAAAAAACTTTTTAAACTTTTAAGAACTTTTTGAAAGTTTAGAAGTACTTTTCAGCACTTAGAAAAGAGTGAAAAGAGGAAATGCAAAACTTTTTGGCTATGTGTATATACACTGACCTTGTTTTGTATATTTTTCTCTTATGAAAAGTACAATGACAAGAGTGGTAAGTAGTCTCAAAGCACTTATCCCACCACTGCACAACCAATGTAGGAGGCTGGACTGGCTTGTAGTGAGTACCAAGGGGTACTTGCACCTTGCACCAGGCCCAGTGATCCCTTATTAGTGTATAGGGTGTCTAGCAGCTTAGGCTGATAGATAATGGTAGCTTAGCAGAGCAGCTCAGGCTGAACTAGGAGACGTGTGAAGCTACTACAGTACCACTTAGTGTCATATGCACAATATCATAAGAAAACACAATACACAGTTATACTAAAAATAAAGGTACTTTATTTTTATGACAATATGCCAAAGTATCTTAGAGTGTACCCTCAGTGAGAGGATAGGAAATATACACAAGATATATATACACAATAGCAAAAATATGCAGTATAGTCTTAGAAAACAGTGCAAACAATGTATAGTTACAATAGGATGCAATGGGGAAACATAGGGATAGGGGCAACACAAACCATATACTCCAGAAGTGGAATGCGAACCACGAATGGACCCCAAACCTATGTGACCTTGTAGAGGGTCGCTGGGACTATTAGAAAATAGTGAGAGTTAGCAAAATAACCCTCCCCAAGACCCTGAAAAGTGAGTGCAAAGTGCACTAAAGTTCCCCTAAGGACAAAATAGTCGTGTTAGAGGGAGAATGCAAGGAAAACACAAATCAGCAATGCAACAATGATGGATTCCTGTCTGAGGGTACCTGTGGAACAAGGGGACCAAGTCCAAAAGTCACAAGCAGCTCGGAGATGGGCAGATGCCCAAGAAATGCCAGTGGTTGGTGCAAAGAAGCTCTTACTAGGCTGAAGAACTGTGAATACTGCAGGAACGACAAGGGCTAGAGACTTCCCCTTTGGAGGATGGATCCCCCACGCCTTGGAGGGTCGTGCAGAAGTGCTTTCCCGCCGGATGGACGCCAACAAGCCTTGCTACACGCAAATCGTGCGTTTGGCGTTTTTGGACGCTGCTGGGGCCCAGGAGGGACCAGGAGGTCGCAAATTGGACCTGCAGAGAGAGGGGACGTCGAGCAAGACAAAGAGCCCTCACTGAAGCAGGTAGCACCCGGAGAAGTGCCAGAAACAGGCACTACGAGGATGCGTGAAACGGTGCTCGCCGAAGTTGCACAAAGGAGTCCCACGTCGCCGGAGACCAACTTAGAAAGTCGTGCAATGCAGGTTAGAGTGCCGTGGACCCAGGCTTGGCTGTGCACGAAGGATTTCCGCCGGAAGTGCACAGGGGCCGGAGTAGCTTGCAAAGTCGCGGTTCCCAGCAATGCAGCCCAGCGAGGTGAGGCAAGGACTTACCTCCACCAAACTTGGGCTGAAGAGTCACTGGACTGTGGGGGTCACTTGGACGGTGTCGCTGGATTCGAGGGACCTCGCTCGTCGTGCTGAGAGGAGACCCAAGGGACCGGTAATGCAGCTTTTTGGTGCCTGCCGTTGCAGGGGGAAGATTCCGTCGACCCACGGGAGATTTCTTCGGAGCTTCTGGTGCAGAGAGGAGGCAGACTACCCCCACAGCATGCACAAGCAGGAAAACAGTCGAGAAGGCGGCAGGATCAGCGTTACAGAGTTGCAGTAGTCGTCTTTGCTACTATGTTGCAGGTTTGCAGGCTTCCAGCGCGGTCAGCGGTCGATTCCTTATCAGAAGGTGAAGAGGGAGATGCAGAGGAACTCGGCTGAGCTCATGCATTCGTTATCTAAAGTTTCCCCAGAGACAGAGACCCTAAATAGCCAGAAAAGAGGGTTTGGCTACCTAGGAGAGAGGAAAGGCTACTAACACCTGAAGGAGCCTATCACAAGGAGTCTCTGACGTCACCTGGTGGCACTGGCCACTCAGAGCAGTCCAGTGTGCCAGCAGCACCTCTGTTTCCAAGATGGCAGAGGTCTGGAGCACACTGGAGGAGCTCTGGACACCTCCCAGGGGAGGTGCAGGTCGGGGGAGTGGTCACTCCCCTTTCCTTTGTCCAGTTTCGCGCCAGAGCAGGGGCTAAGGGGTCCCTGAACCGGTGTAGACTGGCTTATGCAGAATTGGGCACACCTGTGCCCAACAAAGCATTTCCAGAGGCTGGGGGAGGCTACTCCTCCCCTGCCTTCACACCATTTTCCAAAGGGAGAGGGTGTCACACCCTCTCTCAGAGGAAGTTCTTTGTTCTGCCATCCTGGGCCAGGCCTGGCTGGACCCCAGGAGGGCAGCTGCCTGTCTGAGGGGTTGGCAGCAGCAGCAGCTGCAGAGAAACCCCAGGAAGGGCAGTCTGGCAGTACCAGGGTCTGTGCTACAGACCACTGGGATCATGGAATTGTACCAACAATGCCAGGATGGCATAGAGGGGGCAATTCCATGATCATAGACATGTTACATGGCCATATTCGGAGTTACCATGGTGAAGCTACATATAGGTAGTGACCTATATGTAGTGCACGCGTGTAATGGTGTCCCCGCACTCACAAAGTTCAGTGAATTGGCTCTGAACAATGTGGGGGCACCTTGGCTAGTGCCAGGGTGCCCTCACACTAAGTAACTTTGCACCTAACCTTTACCAGGTAAAGGTTAGACATATAGGTGACTTATAAGTTACTTAAGTGCAGTGTAAAATGGCTGTGAAATAACGTGGACGTTATTTCACTCAGGCTGCAGTGGCAGGCCTGTGTAAGAATTGTCAGAGCTCCCTATGGGTGGCAAAAGAAATGCTGCAGCCCATAGGGATCTCCTGGAACCCCAATACCCTGGGTACCTCAGTACCATATACTAGGGAATTATAAGGGTGTTCCAGTAAGCCAATGTAAATTGGTAAAAATGGTCACTAGCCTGTCAGTGACAATTTGGAAAGAAATGAGAGAGCATAACCACTGAGGTTCTGGTTAGCAGAGCCTCAGTGAGACAGTTAGGCACCACACAGGGAACATACACATGCACACCTATGAGCACTGGGGCCCTGTGTGACAGGGTCCCAGTGACACATACATATAGGCCACAAACCTATGAGCACTGGGGTCCTGACCAGCAGGATCCCAGTGACACATAACAACCATACTGAAAACATGGTGTTTTCACTATGAGCACTGAGGCCTGGCTATCAGGATCCCAGTGAGACAGTGAAAACAGTGACAAACACCCTGACATACACTCACAAACAGGCCAAAAGTGGGGGTAACAAGGCTAGAAAGAGGCTACCTTCTCACACAAGTTATGGCAGTGTTACACTCCCTGGCCACACTGTCCCTCTAAACAACAGTGGCCCTATCTGCAGGGATGTCCCAGTCTATGTTGAAGGATGTACTCTCAGAAATGTTGAAACACCTGAACAGCTATATCCGGTTTCCTCAACATGAGGATTTTGCACATGTGAAGCCTGACTTCTGTGGTTTGGCACACATCTCACATGTGGTGGGAGCCATTGATAGTAGACATGTTGGTTTGGTTCCAAGGCATGGCAATGAACAAGTGTATCGGAAGAGGAAGAACTTCCATTCCATCAATGTCCAAGTTGTTTGTTTGATGGACATCTACATTTCACAGTTATGTGCCCATTTTCCGGGTTCAGTCCATCATGCCTTCAACATGTGGAACAGCGCAATGCCATAGCTGATGTCGCGACTGTACCTAGAAAAGGCCTGGCTGTTTGGTAAGTCATATATGTCATGTGTGCTTGTATCAAATGTGTGCTGCAGACGAAACAATGAGAGGGACTAATTGTTGCACATATATCCCATTCCATTATAGGAGACTCTGCATACCCAAACCATCCATGGTTGTTGACACCAGTGAGGAACTCAACTATGCCAGGAGAAGTTTGCTTCAATAATGCCCATGATAGAACATGGCGTATCATGGAGCGGGCCTTTGTGCTCCTGAAAGCCAGATTTAGGAGCTTAGACAAGAATGGTGGAGCCTTCCTCTACTCACTCAAAAAAGTATGTATGATCATAGTAGCCTGCTGCATGCTCCACAACATTGCCTTGAAGAGGAACATCCCATATGTACCAAGTGAGGGGGAGCTAGCAGTGCCACTGGGTGAGAATCGTGAAATGCCAAGTGAGGATGACAGTGATCAGGAAGAAGGTGAACATTTGCGGGCAGATCTCATTAATAAATCAATATTTTACTTGAGTTCAAGTGTGTGGTAATGTATGATTGTATGGCAAACTGTAGTTGACAGGGTGTGTTGAGTAGGGCATTTTTTTCACGAAGGATAGGGGATCTCATGCCATGTAGTGTACAGCCAAGATCTGATTACAAATTCAGACTGAAAAAAAGCTAAGACCATCATTAACTTCTTTGTTTGTGTCAGTCTCATGGAAATGTGAATGGATCTACTGAAGTCTAATATGAGGTTATGGTCATATGTATACATTTTTCCTCCCTAAACTCCTTGCATTGTGTTTTATTCAGATTTCTTCACTGTGCCATCCTCGTGGACATTTCAGAGTTGTGACATTGACATGTAGCTGTTGCAGTCCTGACATATGAAATTGATATGGATTGATCTAGGTAATGTTGGTCACAGATTTGGGGTGTATAAGTCATTTGTCAAAAGCAGCTAGGCCAGTGGGTGGGTGGGTGGAATTCTGAAGTGCACAATACACTTGTTCGATGTGGTGTTTTGATCCAATTGTCTCATGTGTGTGATCATATGGCCTTGATATATATTGTCATCCAGTGCAATCAATGCATTCTCCCTCACATTATGTTGACAATGATTCTGCAAGACCTTTATGTAACAGTCAAAGTGTTTCCTCATTGCAGGCCACAGTGCCTGTGTCAATGGCATAGGTTTATATCATATTACCAGTTGTCTGTTCATTGTAATAGGATGGACCTTTGATTAGGGACTGTTGTACTGCCCTCTGTCTGTGTTATGGCGTATGTCAAGTTAGTAGACTTAGTTTGCGATGTGATAAGGCTGAAGCTGGTGACAGCATCCACTAATCTGTTAAGCTATTATATGGGACAAGGTCTGACATAGCCCATTCTTCTGTGGTCTGGGTGATGGTCCCTTGAGATATCTAGCCTGACTCAACATAGTTCTGCCATTCTTAGCTATGATGGTTCAGACATTTTGGCAGCTTATGTGATGTGCAGTGTAATACAATGTTTGGTGTGACCAGTCACTTGAGTCATTGTGTTGGTGGTAATCCTCTGCATGGCACTATCTCTGACATATCCCTCCTTCCATTACCATCTTGTGTATTCGTCATTTGCATCACTCGGAACATATCAAAATGATGAAAAATTACTAGTAGGCATTGTTTTAGTGTTAGGTGTACTTATTTACATGTGCACAGGAAATAAAGGTTAAACTCAAAAAAATAAATTGTCAGTGAAGGAATCAGTCAGGGTGGATGTAATCATTATAATAGATGCCACAACATTTGAAGTCCAAAGTCCAGTGACCTACTAATATGGAAAGCGGTTGGAGAACAGTCAACAGAGTGAATCAGTGGCACACAAAGGAGTTTCATCCACAAGGGCTCACTTCCTGGCAGTGGTTTGTGTCTTGCCATTTGCACCTCCTGGATGCTTGGGTGGATGTCCCACTTGCGGGGGATCTTCAGCTACGGAGACAGGGGTGTCTGAGGCAGGTCCTTCCCCTGGCAGAGCCTCCCATCCAGTGGCTGCCACAGATGTAGAAGGGTCTGGAATTGACTGGCCAATGGAAGGGGTCTGGTGGTGTTGACGATCCCTGCTGAGGGTGGTGTTAATGTCTCTCAGCACCCATGTTAGGGGGGCATGTTGGTAATGTGGGTCTTCCACTGTTCACAAATTTCTGGATGGAAGTCCCTCTGTAGCTCCTTGATCTCCCTGAGTTCAGCAAGTACCTTGCCCATGATGCCTTGGGATTGTTGGTATGCTTCCATGACTTGGGTGATGGTGTCCTGGCCGGAACCATCCCCAGCAGCCTCATGCTGCTGACCCACACCATCCCTCTCATGCACCCTACCACCACATGCCTGCATCCTTGGTGCAGCTTGCCCCCTCCTACTGGTTCCAGGACCATCACTGTTGGAGGTGCCTTGCTGTGAATCAGGATCCTGGAATGGGGGGCACAAGATTGTTGTAACTGTACTTGAGACACAGGTTTGGGGGTGACTGGTTGACGCAACAGGACTGGGGGGAGTCGATGTGGTCATGGTGAGGATGACAGATGTCGTCTGACCAGGTTGCTGAATGGGCGAGAACCGTCCTCTTTGTTCACACATCCTCACTGAGGGCTTCATTATTGGGGGTTGTGGCAGCCTCTTAAGTGGTCTCTGTGTACAGAGTGGCAGGTAGACTTGTTGATGTGAGAGACAAAGTTACAGGTTGTATTGTGACATCTACCTCCAATAGTTAATATTGACATTTGACTAAAGCCATGTACAAATTGGATTTGCTGATTTTCGTTGTGTGACAGGCACATATGCTATCAACTATCTCGGCCTGGCGTTTGGGTAACATACCAATTCCATTTCAGTCAACTAGCTTCAGGATGTCTGAGTTTATTAGCACTTGGAGGGATGGTCAGAGACTTATATCTTGTCAGCACTGCAGTAAAGCAGTGGCTGGGCAGGGTGTGGTTAGGTCATCTTAAGACCTAGTTGACTGTCATGCAGGCAGATCCAGAACCTTGTTGTATATGTGATAGTTGTCCTCATGTGTCAGTGCTTTGTGAATAAGCCTGCTGCCAATACCGTTCAGATGATGCATTTTGGGGCCTTTGATCTGTCTTTAATGTTTCTTTGCACACAGTTTGATCTGTCCTTCCTGTCCACAATATCTTCTTTATGGCATAGCTGCTCAAGATGGATCTAGGTGTTTAGCCACACCAGTGTGTAGCATGATCTCTATCTGGGTCCCTCCCAGGTGGGTAAACTTCATCTGTGAGTTCACAGGCAGATGCATTGGAGTTACTGGGACTGGCCCTCCTTGGATATATTGCCATGTTACTTCAAGATATACACACAATATACATGGGTCAACCTCTCAGGTGAGTACAGTTCCATTGCAAGTTCACATACCGGTATACTTGGACAAATGCACAGAAGGCTGATGTTTTGCATTGCATGTACGGTGCCTCCTAGCCTTAGCCTTCATGTCAGTGCCTGTCCTACACACAGACTATATAGATGCCATCCTCTCAGGTAAGTATAGTTTAATGGTTGAGTAGAGGGAGAAGGGTCATAGTAGCAGAGAACAGTGTTGTGGCTGAGTAGAGTGAGAGTACCAGTGCCTCCTGGCCTTAGTATTCCTGTCAGTACCTGTCTTACAGACAGACTATACAGATGCCATCTTCTCAGATGAGCACAATCCAATGTGGAGTTTCTAATAAATGTTAATTTTGTGTGGGCTACACTGTGCTGGTTTTAGTAATGTTGGAACAGTGCCTGTTGGGATTTGTAGTACTGTCAATCCCTGTACTAGAACCAACTATATAGACATGTAGTTCCACCAGGTGAGTTTACTTCACATGTTGGAGGCCAAACAGGGGTCGATGGACAGGTGGACACTGGACTGTTGAGTGGCTGACAGTAAAGGTGACAAAAGATGAGCAGTGAACATGCATGCCAATACATTTCGTGCATTTTTTTTATTGTTGAGACTTAACCGACTCCACTCCCCCAGGTATTCCTGTCAAACCCTCAGGATGCAGGATGGCCAAGGCGTTCTCTTCCCATGATGTTAGTTGTAGAGGAGGTGTTTGGGGACCACCACCAGTCTTCTAGAGCTGCAGCTGGTACCTGGATGCCATGGAACGTACCTTGCCCATGAGGTCGTTCCACCTCTTCCAGATGTTGTCCCTTATGTGCGGGATGAGCCCTACAGAATTCACTCTGTCGACTATCCTTTGCCATATTTCCATTTTCCTTGCAATAGTAGTTGTTTGCTGGACTTGGGATTCAAATAGATGTGGCTCTACTCTAATGCTTTCATCCACAATGACTCTTAAATCATCTACAGTGAAACAGGGATTTTTCTGCAGTGACATGGTGGTAAAATGAAATAATCAATAATAAAGATAGGTGCTGGGAAATGAGAAGGTGACGGGGAGTAAATGGAGTAGAGTGGTGCAAATGGGTGTGATGAGGGTAAGTTGAGAGCTTGTGATATTTGCTCATTGAGAGATGGAGGGTTGCCAATTAAATTGACATTTTTCTTTTTTGGACACTCTGGATGGTGTTTTTTGCGTGGGAGTTGCAAAGGATTGTGGAGAGTGAAGGGGTGTGTTTTATAGTGTGGTTTGTAATTGTTCCTGGTGTGTGAATGTGTGTTGTTAGAAATTCGGTCTCTAGTTGGCAGTCAGTTTACACCCTGTCCAAGTAGGACCCCTCAGTTTAGTCAAGGTAAGGGAGATGCACACCTAGGATAAACCCTGTTCACCCTCTTGGTAGCTTGGCACAAGCAGCCAGGCTTATCTCAGAGGCAATGTGTAAAGTAGTTGTACCAACACACAGAGTAACACAGTGAAACACCACAAAGGGACTCAACAGCAGTTTAGAAAAACAGCCAATATTTATCTGAGTAAAACATGACCAAAACAAGAAATATCCAACATACACAAGTACAGTTATGAATTTCAAAGATTAAAATTGAATGTAGCGCTTAGAAATACAAATGCTTCAATTTGATGTTATCATGGTGTCGTGATGGAGTTGTTCCCAACAATCTGATGCCAATGGTGCTGGTCTCGGAGTCGCAAGGACCCCTGGATGCAGTACCTTTTAAAAGTGAGGAAACAAGCCGGTGTATGGAGTCAGGGAAGTAGAGCGTCACTGGATCTGGTGAGGAGTCAGTTCCGGTGCTGCAGAGCAGTGGAGAAACGGAATTGGTGTGAAGATTCAGGTCCTTGCTGAAGAGCAGTGGCGATGAGGTAGCATTGGTGCAAAGCATTGGTTTATTACACTTCGGTGGAGTTGATGTCCGGCGGGCCAAGAAGCAGTGGTGACCTCACAGGGTCATAGTCATGCCACAGGGTTGCAGGTGCCGAGGCGAAGTTGGGTGTCATGGACGTTGGTGACACGACACTTGGAACTCTCAAAATCATGGGACATCAGCAGGCTGCGGTGGTGTCAGACCTGTGATGTCAGTCGGGGTTGACACACTCCAGCAGAGACCATGGCGGTGTCACGGAGTCAGTTCAGGCATTGTCCGGTATTGGTTTTACTTGGTTTTCACCCAGCTTTTACACCCAAGGGATCGAAAACTGGAATAGGCACCACCTGGCTGGTTAGGGTCCACAGCAAGGGAACCCAGAGGATGGTAATGAAGTCTTTGCTGTCCCTGAGACTCCGTAACAGGAGGCAAGCCCAGTCCAAGCCCTTGGAAAACTTCATAAGCAGAATACACACCAAAGTCTAGTGTTTGTACTCTCTAAGGCAGAAGCAGCAACTGCAGGCCAACCCAGCAAAGCACACACAGCAAAGGGGCAGTCCTCTTCCTCCAGCTCTTCGGCTCTTCTCCTTGGCAGAGGTTCCTCTTAATCCAGAAGTGTTCTAAAGGTCTGGGGTTTTTGGTCCACTACATATTTCTGCCTTTCAAGTAGGCAAACTTCAGAGGAAAGTCCCTGTTGTTTACAAGATCCTGCCTTGCCCAAGCCTGGCCCCAGACACAGCAGGGTGTCAGAGACTGCATTGCGTGAGGACAGGCACAGCCCTTTCAGATGCAGGTGTCAGCTCCTTCCTCCCTACTCAAGCCCAGGAGACTCATCGGGATATGCAGGACACTACCCAGCTCCCTTTGTGTCACTGTCTAGAGGGAATTCACAAACAGCCCAACAGTCAGTCTGACCCAGATTCCACAGGTAGGTAGAGGCACAGAATATTTAAGCAAGAAAATGCCCACTTTCTAAAAGTGGTATTTTCAAACTGATAATCTAAAAAAAAAACTTTACCAAAATATGTATTTTTGAATTGTATGTTCAAAGACCCCAAACTCTTATCTCCATCTGCTCCCAATGAGAAACTGCACTTGAAAGATATTTAAAGGCAGTCCCCATGTTAACCTATGGGAGAGCTAAGCCTTGCAATAGTGAAAACCACATTTGGTAGTATTTCACTATCAGGACATGTAAAACACACCAGTACCTGTCCTAGCTTAAACTACACCCTGCCCATGGGGCTACCTAGGGCCTACCTTAGTGGTGCCTTATATGTACAAAAAGGGAAGGTTTTGGACTGGCAAGTCGGTACACTTGCCACGTCGAATTGGCAGTTTAAAATTGCCCACACAGATACTGCAGTTGCAGGTATGGACCATGTTTACAGGGCTACACATGTGGATGGCACAATCAGTGCTGCAGGCCCACTAGTAGCATTTAGTTTACAGGCCCTGGGCACCCCCAGTGCACCTTACTAGTAAACCAAATATGCCAATCACAGAAAAGCCAATCACTGATACAAAATATACAAAGAGCACTTTCACTTTATCACTGGTCAGCAGTGGTAAAGTGCCCAGAGTACCAAAACCAGCAAAAACGAAGTCCAGCACAAGGTCAAAAATAGGGGACGCAGAGGCAAAAAGATAGAGGAAACCACGCCAAGGATGCCAGGTCTAACACATTTCACCTGTGCTGTTTTTTAATTCATCCAATGTGGTGTTGTGTATTACTGTGGTGGCCGTGAACCGTCGTGGTTCGGACCACCATTGGAAAACCACCACGGCATGACCACCACTGCAATTTAGAATTTGTAATACTTTTGGTGGTTGGTTGACGGGCTGTCAGTGCTGGTGGTTGGGCTGCCTATTTCCCGCCCTCCAATATACTGGTGGTGGTGTTTTTTTGGCTGGCTTGTGGTGGTCCTGACTGTGTAACTCGTAATACGGCCTTCTGTATGACCGCCAACATGTGGTCCTTTGGCGGCCGCCACTATGGCAGTCCAAATGCCAAACCTGTAATCAGACCCTTCGTTTTTGGGGGAAAACCTTAAAGGATCTCCACAAATGACCCCTTTCTGAATTCATAATTCTGTATAGTTTTCATAAATGTGTAGCTTTCTGGGATCCACCTTGGGTTTCACATCCATTTCCACCACAAACTGGAAGAAGGTTGAAAGCACAAAAAAACAGGAAAAATGGGCATCCCCCACTAAAATGCCAAAACTGTGGTATTAAAATCGGATTTCTGAATAAAGTATGCCTACTCCTGATAACTGGGAAGATGGTAATTTCAGCACCACAAACCTTTCACTGATGCCATGTGCTGGAACAAGTACAGACATTCTTTTCTGCAGCACTTCATCCCAAAACAACTAGGGGCCATATTTATGACCCATTTGGGTTCCTCTTGCACCATGAAAATGTGGTGCAAGAGTGATGCAAACCTTTAGTGAGATTTATGACACCACGCAAGGCTGCCTTGCATGGCCCTGCCTGGCTTCATAAACCTGGGGTAATAGAAAGCAGATCAAATCACTGTGCTGCATTACTCTGTGTCAGGGAAGCATTTCCAGGGTGTTATGAAATATGTTTATTTCTCCTCATTTTTTCCTCTTTCTATGTGTGCTGCATTATGAAGCATACATAGAAAGAGGAAAAAGCATTTCAGGAATGTTTTTGTGCAGGAATGTACAAGAGTGTCTGTGTTGACACTAGGCTGTCTAAAGTGCACCAAAGCAGAGAAAAGGATGGGACTGTGTGGTATTCTTTTAAGTACTGCACATTCCTGCCCTTTCCCTGTGACACAGGGCAGCGCAGAAAGGTGACTTGCTGAGCTTCCCAGCGCTACAGAGCCCTTTAATAATAGCATACATTTAGCTATAGTTTAGCTAATTTCTTGGTCCCCTCCATGGTAATCCACAAATCTTGTGTACCTTTAGAATCCCCAGGATGTTGGAAAAGAAGGTCACACATTGGGCATGATCAGCTTATGTGGACAAAAAATTATGGAGGATTATGAGATGAGAATTAATGGATTTATCTCTCTACCAATTTCAACGTTTCAATTCACATCATGTTTGAGACATTTTCCAGTAGGCAGATATGAAGCTATGGGGGAGAGTTTTATACATGAGGTGTGGAATTTACCCTTCGATTACAAATGTGTGAGTGGGGAAAAGGAGGTCTTTCTCAGCGGAAATGAATGTGAAACTACAGTAAGCCGTTCCATAACTTGTAAACAGGTCATAATGCATGAGGGGCATAATGCCTCCATCGCCAATTTGCCATGTTATTTGAAAGGAGTATCAGGTTCCTTGGTTCACCCAGTATTTCAGTTACTTCCTAATGGAAGTTAGTTGACATCTTTTAGAAAACTATTGATAATTTTACTATAACATTTGCAGTAAAATTATTGATGAGATAACTGTGCATGGCAGGGGCACAAGTTATAGTTACCAGTAACATGACACTAAAAGATGTAAGTTTAATCAAAAACCTAATGGTGGTTGCCAGTAGGTTGTTATAGTTAGGACCTTGCTTCTAAAGAAAAATCAGTTTTTTAATTGCCTATATCTTTGGTGCTGCTTAACAAATCTTCACAAAACTTCCACAAAATATTTGACAGTTATGTGAGCTGCTGTCTGGAAAGTTTGGGGTGATCTGTCGCTCCCCTGCATATAATTTGAGAAATTACTGGGGAGGTGGCAGTCCCTGGAGCTGCGGGGGAGCTGCATGGCCCCCACACACTAATTCAGCAATGCACCTGGGAGGTGGTGTTCCCTGGGCTGAGTGGGGGACAGGGGTCCCCTGTTACAATTATTTGAAGCACCAGGGAGGTGGTGGTCCCAGGGGCTGTGGGTGGCCAGGAGGCCCCCAGCTTTTCATTTTTTATTTTTTAAGGACCAAGGAGGTGGCGGTTTGCCAGGGCTGCGGTGGGTCTGGAGGCCCCCCTGCATTAAAAATGTAAATGCTCCAAGGACCTGGCCCACCCGGGAGCCTCACAGAAACAAATTCTGGAGCCTGCACTTGTTTTTTATTTTTTTGCTACAAATTAGCAAATTTTGTGAATTTGAGGCAAAAAAAGATTTTTGGCCCAGTGGTCTATCCTTTGAGACCCCACCACCAGAGTTAAGGGGTCAAGGTATCCTTACCATGGCCCCTTTTCCTTTTTTTCTTATTTTTTTTGTGGGAATTAGCTGAAGCGGAGTTCCAAGATGGCTGCCAACACTTACTGGTTTGAAGTATTGGCAGCCAATCAGAGCTGTGCATTTTTCTGCACAAGCTTACCCTTTTTCATGAATCATGATGAAGGATCCACAGCCGTAGATATACAAATGTATTTTTCCTTTAATATCTCCCAAAACTACTGAACAGATTTACACCAAATAAGCGAAAGTGTAATCTGCGCACCGAAAGCAAGCTTTCTGCCAGATTTGCTATAATTCCATCCAATGTTTCAGGCTATAGTCATGTCTAAAATCCCAATGGGAGTGAACATGGGAAATATAACTTTTTTGACCCGACCCCTTTTTCTTAGCCTCTGCTTGACAGATTACGACAAAACTTTCTGTGTGCAAGAAGAATCACCGCATACTTTTTTGGTAGCATTTCGTGAAGATTTGTCAAATGGTGCCAAAGATATATGCAAGTCAAAAAACACTTTTGCTATGGAAACATGGTCCTAACTATAACTACCTAGTAATGTCCGCTTTAGGTAATACATATATATACACTCACACACACACACACTTATTTTTAAAAAAACAAGGTTCACAGGGACATTGTAGTTTGGTTCTGAATTCACTCGCACAAAGCCAGAGAAAATCAGCAGTTATAGTTGCATCAAGTAACTACAACTCGTGGCCTAAGGTAACAATAACTCGTGCCCCAGCCATGCACAGTTTTTTCTTCAATAACTTGACTTCTAATGTTTCATTGATATTTTTATTGGCGTTATAAAAGTTGTAATGAGTGCTGTAATATCTGGGATAATTAGCAGTGCATGGCGGGGAAGCAAATTATAGTTACCTTAGGCCTCGAGTTATAGTTACATACCAAATGAATGGTTGCCACCATCTAGTGGGTTCGGGGAAGGGGTGGACTACTTCCTCCTCCCTAATTTATGGGATACTGGTTCAAAACTGTTTCTGGGGGTGCCTTCCCTTCTCTGTTGGCAAGCTGCCAGGGAAAACAAAGGATTGCCTTCTTTAGGTCTCACTTTACATATTGTGAAACAACAGTCCGCTTTACTGTTATATGACAATTATGTATCCATAATAACTGGTATTCCAGAATGGGGAACCAAAACAACTCCTCATACTCAGGCCATGATTCCTGCTCTGGGAGCAGTTTTGATCTCTCATTAAGGACAAGCAGTGTGCACCATCTGTCAGAAGGGTAACACCAATAAACCTACTGGAGGACCAGGCATTTCAAAAGTATCTCCCCATTAGTTAATTTCGCTAAATATTTGTTAAACATTGCATGTTTTAATGTACAGTAAAAGTTGTCTTAAGGTACTTTTCGTGAGCGTTGTTGACAAAAGTTGCAGAAAATTTGTCATGGTCTTTTCTTTGACATTTTCTTTGAGCCAGACACAACCCTGCCAGTGAAAACTTCATTTGCTTAGTACTTGCCAACAGTAAATTATTTTGTCTTCCTTTGTTAAAGGTCCGGCATCCTACTTTTTAGGCAACAAAGTGCACTTATAGGTGACTTCCTATTTAAAAGCAGGGTATTGGTCCCTAGAAAAAAGGGCATTTATTCAGGTTTAACAGCAGGATTTTAGGCAGCTGCAGTAAGTCATCATGTGGTAAGGCTTAAGCCAACTTTTCCACGCCAACTACATGGATGTCACCATAGGTGTTCCATTCAACAGGCACACTGATTTTCCTGGCCCCCATGTTCCTTTTATTCACAAAATACTAGGGATTTATCGGCAAGTTCAATACGCCAGTAACTGCAAATGCAATAAAACCATACTTAGAGAGTTAGCACAGCCATTTTACTCCTGTTTAGCAGTTGTAAAGTTCACAG
This sequence comes from Pleurodeles waltl, assembly GCF_031143425.1. Classification (NCBI taxonomy): domain Eukaryota; kingdom Metazoa; phylum Chordata; class Amphibia; order Caudata; family Salamandridae; genus Pleurodeles; species Pleurodeles waltl. The sequence continues at coordinate 369,591,948 of NC_090451.1, forward strand.
AATTTAGACAATAGAAATATATATTTAGAAAAAAACTGTTGAATAAAATCTTGAATAAACTGTTTTTTAGCTTCACTACTGCTTGTGAAGGTTAAATAGGAATTCATCATAAACAAATAAATAAAAGTTGGTTGGTACAGAGGCCTTTAATTTCAATTAAATTTGATTATAAATATTAGCAAATTGCCTGAATATCTTGTATTGTATTCGTTGTCTAATTGACTCTGGAATAATGGATAAATTAATACTTTGGCGGATGGAGGGCCAAATCTAGAGCTGTCTGCCAGTCCCGCGGACAACTCTTAAGATTGACAGATCATGCCGACGCACGGATTCCTGTCAATGTTTTTAAATTTTGATAGATGACTCCCTCAAACAGAATGGCCTCCTGTCAAGCTTTAACACAGTTATTATTTTTCTAACACAAACTCCCAAAGCAGGAGTTTGTTTTTCCAAAATGAAAAACAAATTACCCCTACTCAATGGGAATGCTCACTCATGGTGGTGGTGGACATTATTTATTTTCTACTGTCCCTCACTATTGAGTATCACCTGGCGCTGACAGTCTGCCAAAAAAGATAAGGGATCACCCACTCTGAATGATGACTAACCTTACTCCATTGGGTCATTACAAGAGTATGTGTGCATCGGACCCAGAGTAGGCATACATTTGGTCTGCGCTTCTCCAAAATAGGCTGATTAACCAAAGTTTTGTGGGGCGTGTATTCCCAAACCATTACATTGAAAAGAATCACACTCCCAATGACCTGAGATGGGTCACTCTGGCAACAGTTAAGGACAATAGGGATAGCACTACCATGTTATTTGAGAAGGAACAACGTTGGGTTTTTAGATTGAAGACTCACCAGGTGGGGCTTAACAACGATATTCCTTGGAACAATTTCATTCATTTCATTTAGGAGTATTCCCCTTCCTGTCCTCTGGTCCATTCAAACAATCCACAACTGATTGTGCATAACTAGAACTAGATTTCCCTGATTATGGTAATTTTTTAATTTTTGGATTTCTGTTCTGGTCTCCATAATACTTTATTAATTATCAACATAATGACACAAATTTCAGGACTGTGGTTTAATAATAGTGTATTCTCTGCATTGATTTGTAGCCCTTAGGAAACCTTCTGTAGTCTGGAGGTTTTTCTCCCTCTACAAATATGGCCTCCTCTCTTGTTGTACTTTTTTAGTGTCTACTACCCCTTAGGAAGCAGAGAAACCCATTGTTCCAGGAGCTTCAGCCGAAGTAGGTGGAACCGCTAATCGTGGCTGAATATAAGTAAGTGTGGTGATCCCGTCTCGCGTCTGTTGGTGTATATTTTGCCCCAGACCCCTCTCAATGTTTTCAGGGCTAATTCCTTTTTGTTACACCGGCTTCCTGGTTTACTCTGCCAGTTGTATTTATTCGTGCCGGCGAGGATTTAAGAGCGACGCTCACTTCCGGGACTGCGAAGCACGGTCCCGGTTACTTCATTTAGACGCACTTTGTGCATGCATTGTGATTTAAATCTAAATGAGGAATGGAGCTTACCATTCCCTACAAACCTCGCCATTAGGTCCCGCTGATGTTCACATGCGTGCCTCTCATCGTGCTGAAGGTATTTCTGGACTCGTAATAATTACATGTCTGTGTTTCTCCCACATAATCTTGGCTCATATATTTGTTCTACTACTTTTTCTTTTTAATTTTGGTACACTATTTACACATTGCACAACATGATATGACAGAAGGGTACTTCCCTGTGGGAGTGTCTAGACCATGTCTATTTAGATTTACATATTTAGACCAAGTACTTTTTTGACTTCACTGTTTGTACTCCGTGAAAGACATAGGGCCAGATGTATGAACAGATTTTGCACTCGCAAACAGCGAAATCGGCCGTTTGTGAGTGCAAAATCGAGGTCTGCAATGCATCAAATGCATTCGCAGACCAAAAACAGAAAATCGCATTTTTTCATTTGATATGTAAAGCACACGTGCCCTTTTGGCATGTGTGTACTTTACATGTGGAAAAAAAAATGGGGTGCAGGAGAGGGGGCCTTAGGCCCCCAGCACCCTGGCCCTTTGCTTTACCCAAATTGCGATTTCTGTTTCAGAAATCGCAATTTGTGACATGCAAAAAATTCGCAGCTATGGGCCAACAGGCCCATAGCTGCGAATGGGGCCAGTATCGCAATTTGTGATTCGGTAATTGCATTTGCGATTTCTTAAAAATCGCAATTACCGAATCGCAATGTGCCAGATTCATACATCTGGCCCATAGTTTTCTGCCAAAAAGGGTGTTCTCTGTGGTAGTCTTTACCAGTAGAGAATATACTTGATTGATACCAATAAAACTGTTTTGTTTAGATACTGGTTTTTAAGATAGAGTTTGGGATGTATCATTTAGATGCATAACAGATAAATCTTTTTCAGAGGGACGCTCTTGGCTCAACCGATAATCGACATAATGCATGTTCTTAGCCTAACAGTTCTTTATTCTGCAACTCTATACTTAGACCACATTGGACCACGCAAGCTTGGTGCTTTCCCCGATGGGGCCCATCCACTAATATGAGGAGGGTAAACACCTGTGGCAAAGTTGCCTCTTTATTGGATATATTTTAAAAGTTTTCTCTTTCACTGTTGTTTTTGCACATCACGGAAGGGAGATTTCACGAGTATGCGGCCTTGATTTGTTGACACCCTGCACATAATTAAGTGTTCGCTACCTGTTTACCAATCATGTTTTTTCTATTCAATATTCTAGGTTCCTGCTAAATATAATTTCCCCGAACATGGGTTACTTTTCTAAGGATTAGATAGGTGTATTGGTCCTGACGAATCACACCAGATCATTATGACTATTAAGCGAGAAACATGTTGACCATGATTTAAGAGTAGAACAGGGGATCCTGTATCTACTTCACTATACCCTAAATTTAGGGATTTAGTGATAACTACTGACACTTATCTCTTATTTTTTGAGGGGAGTTTAGACGTTAATTCATTGTCTCCCCTCACTCCTGTTTTTAATCATGACAGAGGTCGGATATCACAGTAAAATATGTTTTACCTCTAGTCATTTTTAATAGCACTCCCTTTTTTTCATACCAATCCTATATATCTGCATTTTCTGACCGGCTTGTTACCATTATAAAAGATCTCCGACAAGGTGCCCCCTTGTGGGGCCCCTCAGGCATTGCAGTGCCGGCCTGACGAGGAGCACAGCCCTATGATGAAGCAGGTCACCAGTCTTGCTTCTAATATTTGAACACCCAGGAACCTGTGAATCATAGGCTCATACACATGTAGTGAAACTGTGTATATACATTTTTGTTTTACCTGTTTGATGGGAGTACTATACACAGGACCAGGATTTCATTTCCGAACCTCCCACTCCACTTTAGCCCCTCTCTCTTTTTTGTTGTTGAGTGTATTCCTTTGTCATTACAATGGAGCACCCTCTCTACAAAAGTCTAAATCAGGACCTAACTAATTAAAATGTTGCATTTGGATTGGATCATTTGCGAGTGATATGTCTTGTGATTGGAATTCGGAACGTCCTTGATGATAACTATTTTTTAAGTTTGCTGGCAACATACCTTGTTTTGGGGACCACACTCTAATAACATTAAGAAAATAACTTAAATGTTGTAGGGTCATTAGTAATGCTGAAGCCTTCTACCTGAAGGAAAATGGACCCCACTATAAACAATAATAATTAATAATTATATTTTACATGGAGTTATACTTAGCACATTAATGATACTCCTTGTGATGGCCATCAATCAAAGTATGTTGCTATTTACAACATAAATTAAATTGATGAAATATATTGGTTTTGAAAACAATATGAATGTATTTTTAGACATAACTAAAATTACAAAAAACTATGGACGATTTTTATATACTTGTAGTTTTTTGGGTGTTTATCATGATGGAAATGAGTAAAAATATGTGGTGACCATTTGCATTATTTTGACCGCTTTATTAAAATATGCTCTAAAGCCGATCCGTTAGCTTAGGAGGCTTATAGAGACACATTTGTTTCCTCTACCAATTGGATGACAGTGTTGTATAATACTACATTAGCAATGATTTTACAATATGGTATTTTTTGTTAGGTTATTAAAGAAATGTTTTTCAAATTTGATTAAATTCTATTAAAAAACCTGAATGCAAAACAATACACCAAAGAGTGATTCTGTAGGCCAGATATTGCTGGACTTCACTTATGGCAAGATTATTCAGGCACACAGGATCAATTTATGAGCAATCCAGAACCGAGCAGAGAACAGCTTGTATGGCAAGATCATTCCAGGCAGAAGAAACACCTAGAGCGAAACTCACTTAAAAAACTCGCACTAAACCATAGAAATTCAGCAGTTACAATTATATATTTTTTAATTAACTATAACTCGCGCTCTAAGGTAACTATAACTGGCACCCCTACAGGCCTACAGGGCACAGATTTTTCATGAAATATTTGGCTACTAATGTGTCATTGATATTTTTACTGACATTCTAAAAGTTGCCATGAATGCCATAATATCTGGGGTAATTAGCAGTGCATGGTGAGGGAGCATGTTATAGTTGCCTTAAGGCACGAGTTATAGTTGGGTTTTTCCCAGTAACCTTTGTTTTTTTCAGCGAACTTCTATGTTTTTTTTTAACTTAAAGTAATTTTAATTTCTATACTTTAATCCAACTACCTGCCATTGGCCGTGCGCGGCCAGGACTGTCTGCAGGGTGCCATGCATGAACTTTGGTTGTGCCCAGCGGGGATTGACTGCAGGGCCAGGCCTGTAGCCTGGCCTTGCAGCTAACCCCCATAACTACCCAACCCCAAAATCTACAGAGAGAAAATGAGAGAGAGAGGGGAGACCGGGAGAGAGGGTTTTAGGCTCTGATGAATTATATACCTAGAATTAAATATTTGCAGACACACTGAAAACAAAGATGTATTTGCGAAGTAAAAATAGTGAAATCACCTTTCAGTATATACCTTAAATATTTGAAGTTGAAAAGCAATCAAAGCAGGGAAATTACCACTAACACACCTATACTGGAACCCTCAACCTTCAGTGTGTGGGTCTGAAACCTTAACCACAATGCCACACTATGGAGTCTCCATATATAAACATGACAAATGGGAAAAAGAGTAAATATTTCTTCACTAGGAATGTTTCACGTTCAAAACACTAGTAAATAAACAGACACACTATAATGACATGTTAGAATTTGAACCTCTCTGAAGTGATAGTCAAAAGGCTTTATTATTAGGCCAGCTTTGACTCTGTTCTGCATCCAAAAATAACTGAAACGTTTTACGAAACATCTTGCTTCTATGCCACTTTAAAATCATTCTATGGTGAGACCATTGGTATTGTTATTGCAATGGTCTCTCCATAGAATACCTTCAAAGTGTCACACAAGCAAGATGCTTGGTGACAGCACAGCAGGGGGAGCCTGAATCCCTGTGGCTCCAGCCAGCTCCCTGCGGGAGCTGGCATTGCTCCTGAAAGAAGGGAGCTGCTTTAAATAGCAGCTCCCTTCTTGCAGGAGCAATGTTTCATCTCGTTCCCTGCACGAATGGTTGTGTGCAGGGAAAAAGGGGTAAACTCAGATTTCAGCAAGTGAAAGCTGTTTGACAGCTCCTGGTTGACGAAATCGGAGTTATGCATGTTTTTGCTTGGTGGGAGCTGTCACATCTCACCAAGTAAAAGTAAACAGATATCTTCCTTGGGAGGTAGCATGAGCCGACCCTGGTGGGTGATGGTTCCCAGAGCCATTTATGGCACCATGAGGGTGGGCTGCGTGGCCCCTTCCATCATTTCATTTTACCCCGGGAGGTGGTGGTCCCTGGGGGTCCTCGACAGACCCACTACATTAATTCATTTGAGACCCAGGGAGGTGTTGGTCCCTGGAGTGCTGGGGGGCCCCACAGCCCCAAATACATTATTTTTATTACCCTGTTGAGGTGGTGGTCCCTGGGGCTGCAGGGGACTGTCTGGCCCCTCCACTCTCAAAATAATTGTTGACCTGGGGAGGTAGTGGTTCCCATGGCCTGGGGGGTTTATACTGGCTCCCTATTATCTATTCCTTGCACTAGGGAGGTGGCGACCCCACACACTTCGGGCCTAATTACGAGTTTGGCGGTCTGACAGTAAGACCTGTGCTGTGGCGGCCACCAGAAGACCGCCATGTCTGCGGTAATTTGACTTCCGTATTACTACTCACACTGTGAAAACTGCCAAAAAACATCTAACAATCCAAAACCGCCAGGACACTGGAGAACAGAAAAGAGGCAGACCAACTACCAACACTGCCAGCCCAAAAAAATACCACCCACCAGATTACGAGATAACAATCACCACAGCGGTTCTTCCATAGTGGAAAACCATTGGTGGTCTGACCTACTGCGGTCGGAGCCCACATTAGTCTTAACACTACACAACATGGGATAGTTTGAAAACCCCACACCTGACACACATACACACACCAGACACACTCACTGCTCTATATAACACACCCCAACACAACCACCATCCTTTGCTACAAAATGGACTTACACCTACACAGTAAGCAGGCAAATACACACATATAGCACCATTACACCAGAGGCACAGATACACATCCCACCCAGCACACACAACACAACTGCACTACCAACACAAAACACACATAACGACCACATACACACCACAAGCCTCCATCATCCACTATGCACCACCCACACCCCATCAATCATCACACACTGCACTCTTACATAAACAATGCCCCTTCCCAATCACAATACAACCACCACCATGTCCCCACAAAAGCACCCATGGTTCAAACGACGAGTTGAGGGTCATGGTGGATGAAATCGTCAGGGTAGAGCCACAACTGTTTGGAGAACAGGTCCAGCAATCCTCGATTGCCAGGAAAATGGAGTTGTGGCAGAGAATGTTTAAAAGGGTCAACTCAGTAGGCAACCATCCACGCACAAGGGAGGACATCAGGAAGAGGTGGAACAACCTCAGGCAGAAGGTGCGTTCCATGGCATCCAGGCACCAGATGCCATGCAGAAGACTGGCAGTGGGCCCCCACCTCATTCCCCACAGCTCACATCATGGGAGGAGAGGATCTTGGACATACTGCATCCAGAGGGCTTGACTGGAATACCTGGGGGACTGGAGTCTGGTAAGTACCCACAACAGTCATGGCACACATTTGACCATTCCTGCATGCTGCCTCACCACCCAAATCCTCCCTAATTAACTAAATGTGCCACCACACCTCACCCCTAATCACCTAATGCCCCAATGCCCCTGTCTTACATGTCACCACCCCACTCAGCACAACTGCTCTCACAGCCCTTGGAAATTGCACGTTAACCACAGGCTGATCAGATCACCACAACTCCCAGAATGTACTAATCTATCATGCTGAAAACCTGGTTTGTGCACATCACATCACATCATGTCATGCATGTAGGGCTATGTACTAGCTACACCAACTAGATTGTTCCACTGAGGACATGGCAATGACAGCAATGCAATGGCATACACACAACAACAACCCAAGCAAAACACTGTTACAGCCCAGTGACCATTTCCAATGGCCACGGATCAAATATAACAAACCAGAAAAAGACAGACCTGGGTTGGAAAGTAAGATGACAGACATGCACAACATCTAATTACAGGACAATTTCCCCTGCATACTCACATACTGTGCACATCTAGGACACCATGGTGCTTTGTGCAGCTCCAATGTGAGACATTTAGCAAGCCTGACCATTCATTAGGTAACAGAGATGAACTGTCATGGCAATTATTAGACAATATCAAATTCCAACAGCACAAAAACCTGTATCCAAATTATATGATAGCACACAACATGGATTGAGGAAAACAAGTCACTGAGTTGTATGTACAACTAAGGTATGCTGTGCAGCATCTGTCATTGTCATTGCACGGAATCATGTAAAGCCACTGTCTGTAACTCACAAAGAGTTAAGCAAACACACATTCTAAACTGAACTCTGTGTCTCACTCCCTTAACAGGTAATCCTGCCATTGTCATCATGGAGAGAGGATACCTGAGACTGCCAGTCCGCCTCAGGATGAAGGCCCCAGTGAGGACAACATGCCTGGATGCTGACAAACAACTTGGCCCATCCTGGACACCTGGTCAGACAACGACTCCCAGCCTCACCCTGCCCACAACAACCCCTCCCATACCTGGTGCATCCACACCACAGACAACCATTTCCCCCCAAACCTGTTGCCATGGACTGTTCAATCAATAGTGTGCCCCACAGTACAGGGACCTGAGTTGAACCTTGCCACCCTTGACAATGATGGACCTGCAACCACTGGCAGTGGGCACACCATGCAGGGGCACAGGCAGGTGGCGGTAGTGTGCGTGGGAGGGAGGCTCTGGCCGATAGGAAGGGGCCTCAACAGCACTCCACTGACCAGTAAACCATCTCCCAAGTCTTGGGAGGATACCAAAGTTCCCAGGACAGGATGAGCCAAATAGTCACCATGTTGGGCGAAAATCAAAGGCTGCAGAGGGAACACCACCAGGAATTCATGCAGCAGTGGCAGGCACAAAATATCAACATGGCTACCATTGCAGGGGTGCTGAAGGACATCAATACCACCCTGATGACCTTCTCCTAACAACATCAGGCCCCTTCCACTAGCAACTTTACATCTGCCCCAACTACATCTGCAGCTAGTGGAATGGAGGCCTTGCCAGGGGAACCACATGCCTCAGACACTCCTCCCTCTGTAGCTAAAGAGTCCCCAGCCAATGTGGACTTCTACCCAGACATCCAGCTGGAGCAGATGCCAAGACCAAATCCACTGCCAGGAAGTGAAACTCCCCTGATTTGTCACCCTCGTGTGCCACTGAGACACCCTGTTGACTGTGCTGAAACACAACTTAATTTTCCCGTGGCACAAGGACACTAGACCTGTGTAACCAATGGGTGTAGCAGCTACTCTGATGAATCCATTTACTGTGACTTAACTCATCACCTTACTTATCGTTTGTGGACTTTAATTATGACTTTCAGTATTTTGGAATGCGTAATAAATCACATTTAAACACAACTACTGTATATGTGCCTACTATAATACATCAACAATAGTCATGCTTGCCAACTGTTGTCTGGTCATGCCTCCCTGAATCGAACATCCAGTGTAATGGTCATCAGACGGAGGTTTCCTCAGCTGGAGACACATTACCACAGAAATGTCACAGGACAGATGTCATTGAGGTAGAAATCCAGGTCTACACAATAGTATAGTCAGTATTCCAATCTGCAAATAGAGCATGATAGAGAGTACCATCAGGATGTCAGCCATGGTGTCACACAATGCACATATATAGGTAACAGAAGAGAGGCTCATGGTGTTATACCTACAAAGCAGGGGCACCCAGATTGGACCTATATATCACCAGGCACAGGCCCTTCACACACCTATACCATAGCTGTATATTCACATATCCCAGGGAACACACAAAGAACATCACAGAGGAACCCAGTGCTTCAACAAACACTAACAAGGCCCCATACCTGCAGGACTGTCACTCACCTATGTCAGTATACAGTTACCTCCACCTTGGACAGCAAAGTCAGGACACAAACACAGCTAGGTCTCATGGCCATCACAAAGTACTCTACCCATTGTGAAACCAGAGTCCATGGTCCAATCTTCATACATGGGACACAAACATCACCAGACACACAATAAACCATTTTACACACTCCAAATCCACTGGTAATAGAAAAGGACTAAGAAGTTACAACCTCACTTGTGCTATCCACCTGAAGCTAAATCCATATAACCAGGAATCTGTCAGGTACACCTCATGTCTGACAGCAATTGCCATTGGCTACTTACAATGAATACCTCAAGCCAAGGTTGCAGACCCAAACAGGAAATAGCAAATTCAGTGAGTGGAAGGAAAAGAGGATATGAGATTTCAGGAAACACACATCAATAATGAGAAGTCTATAACAGAAGTGTAGGTATGTATCTGAAGGAACAATACATGAAATAGCAGAAGATACTGTTCTGTACACATTACAGCCTATCAGTCTACAAACACAACCCACATAGGCAGTGGAGCTCATGACACCCCCATAGATGAAGCAAGTAAGGAGTTATAATGGCAGCCATCTACTTCAAGTTGTGCACATTCATCACATCAAAAGGTACGGCTTCACATACCTGTATGTCTGTTGAAGTACTGATTGATGAGATCTGTCCTGGTGTCACCCCCTCCATCATCCTCTGGCTTTTTCATCACTTGGCACTTCAGTATTTCCAGCCACTGGTCCAGCTGCCTCCCCCTCATCTACTATCAATGGTATCTGACGTCTCAGGGCTAGATTGTAGAGCATGCAACGGACAACGTTTATTTAGCATACCTTGTGGGGTGAGTAGAAGAGGGTTCCGCCAGATAGGTCTAGGCTCCTGAATCGTGCCTTCAGGAGCCCAAATGTTCACTCTATTGCATACATTGTACTCCTGTGGGTCTCATTGTAACAGAGTTCCCCTACCGTGGCTGGGTACCTCACTGGTGTCAACAGTCAAGGACAATTAGGATAGTCTGAGTCACCTGTAAACACAATGGTTGAACATGTCATATTTTACATCTGGGACAGCCTAAATTGTGATGACAGGAGACATAACACACAAAAACACACACTACAATGGAAACTTACAAACCAGACAGGCCAGCTCCTTCTGTAGTTGTGCCATTAGATGTGGGACACTGCTGTTCCGCATGATGTTGAAATCATGCACAGCACCTGGATACTTGGCTGTGACTTGTGAGATGTACTGCTCTGCCAGACACACCACCTGTACGTTGATTTAGTGGTGGTTATTCCTGTTCCTATGCACCTGTTCATCGTCACTGTGAGGAACCAGGGTTACATGGGTGCCATCAGTGCCTCCTACCACATGAGGAATGTGCTGTATCTCATAAAAGTGTGCCTTCACATAGGCCAAATCCGCTCTTTGGGGAAACCAGATGTAGCTGTCCAGGTGTTTCAAAAATGCACATAGTACTTCCTTCAAAACCAGACTGAACATGGGCTGAGCCATCCCTCCTGTTAAGGTAACTGTATTCTGTAAGGAGCCTGTGGCCAGGAAGTGTGGCACTGACAAGACTTGAACAATGGGAAGTATGCCATAGGGGTTGCAAATTGCAGGCATCCGATCTGGCTCCCCCTGAGTACAAAGATCCATGATGGTCTGACGATTCAGAAGATATGTCTGAATGACATGCCTTTCCTCAGTGGTGTCCAGGTCTACTAATGGACGGTACACTGGTGGTTGTCTCACTCTCCTCATGGCAGGATAACTATGTTGAGAGAAGTGAAAAAACAATGAGGTTTGCAGTATGCACACATCATGAACACTTTGTATATTACCTCACACCTAACATCTATAGAGGATGCGTAGCACTTCAGATATATGCAGTACAACCCATAGATATACTCCGATTTCACTCTCATTGGTGCACATTGACAACCATGCAAATGGGATTGTACAATCAAACAATATCTACCCATGGGCTATGAACCTCTGAGTAGCATTGCATAGTTTTCACCATATATACTCCCTCAAAATGTCACTTTGTAATGTTTTGGACAATATATTGCACATACATGATGGTGCGAGTTACGGATATACAGCATTTTGGTGGCGTAAGTAGATGACACAGATTAGTACACACATCTATCGATGAAGTGTGCCAAAAATGGCAGGCGCCTAATCTACTGTAGTGGAGAGTTGGAAGTGACCTAAGTCCACCAGCGGAAGTCGTCATGGTTGTAGGTGGTCGCAACCGCCGTGCAACCTGCCATTGGTTAACATTGCTGTCTTTGGCAAACTTGGGCCAATAGCAATGACCAGTGGTGGTGACTGTCCTGGACGTGGTAGCAGTGACTGCCATTTTCAGTAGTATTGCTCACTTGATTCCTGACACTGTTGCCAGCAAGATCTCCACGACTTGAGCTGCTGTGTACTGCCTCTGGGAGCCATCATGCCACATCCTGCAGTTGATGGGGCCCATGCCTTCTCCCCGGAAGAACTTGAGAGGATGGTGGGGGAGGTCCTACCCCTGTTGGACCGCTATACGGGGCACCAGAGGAACAGATGAGTCCATTGGCCTAGCCATGTGTGATAGGTTTTATGTGGGACGTTGCCTCTGGCATGTGAACTTGTGAGGGTGTAGATGCATGTAGGTGGCTTATTGTGAAGGTGTGTGTGCAGAGAGGATGGGTATGTGTGCCTACTTGCTGTGACTGATGTACACTGACCACTCCTATTGGTATGGTGCATGTGTACATGACTTTCTGCTTTTGTCTTTGTCATCCATGCAGGTCAACACCCATCAGAAGAAGGGAATTTGATGTGCCATCGCCAAGCAAGTGCGGACACTGGAGGTCCACAGCCCCGGAGCACCCATTGCAGAAAGTGGTGGGAGGACCTAAAATGCTGGGCCCGGAAGACTGCGGAGGCCCAGCTTGGGATGTCCTCTCATCAAGGGAGAGATGCCTGTCGGACCCTGACCCCCTAATGGCCCGCATTTTTCCAGTGGCCTACCCTGAAGTGGATGGGCATTTGAGTGCAGCACAGCAGCCACAGGAGGGTAAGTACTGACTGTATCCTTGTACTGAGCTCTGACCAGTTTGGTGTTTGCTGTCATACTGTTGCAGCTGTGACAATGTAGTAGATGCTACATGTATGTTGACTACTGGAAATACATAGTACTCATTTTGCCTGCCTGAGAGATGGAGATCTGGCCTTGGGCCTGCGTATGTGTAGGTTTAGATCACCTGTGTCAAGGTAAATCTATGATTGCATGTTGAGAAGCACAATTGACAGTGCCACATTTGTAACTCCATCCAGCCATATATATGTATGTATGCTACTGTAGCCTCCTACCCATCTAGTATTTCCATGTTGTTAGAAATTAGGTCTTTGTTTGGCAGTCAGGTTACCCCCTGTCGAAGCATTGACCCTCACTCTAGTCAGGGCATAGGAGAAACACACCTGGTTAACCCCTGCTGACCCCTTTGGTAGGGTGGCACGAGCAGAAAGGCTTAACCGAGAGACAATGTGTAAAGTATTTGTACTAAGAAACGCAGTAATGCAGTGCAACACTACAAAATAGACACCTCAAAGGTTTAGAAAAATAGCTAATATTTATCTAAATAAAACAAGACTAAAATGACAAAAGTCCAGCATACACAAGCAAAGTTATGAATTTTGCAAGATTAAACACAATTATAGTGCTTAGAAACACAAATCCTGCAATTTGATGTTTAGCAGCGTCGTGACAAAGTCGTTTCCCACAATACGATGCCACTGGCACCATTTACAGAGTCACACGGACCCCCAGGTACATGATCTTAGCAAAATGTGAAAACAAGCCAGTGAGTGGAGTCGAAGATCGCGGCGTTGCTGGATCTGAGGTGACGTCAGTTCTGGTACTGTGGAGCAAAGGAGCGAAGGCATCACGAAGAGGCATTGGGTCCTTGTGGTGGAGGTGAGGCAGCGTTGTTGTGAAGCTTTGGATCCATGCACTTCTGGCGGAGTTGATGTCTGGCGGTCACAATGTGGTTCAGCGACTTCCACGGAGTCGCAGACTTCAGCGAGGCTGCAGCAATGTCTGGCCTGCGAGGTCATTGCACTCCAGCAAGGACCACGGTTTTGGTTGCAGGCAGCATCACTGGATTCAGCAGCAGCATCAGTCCGGAGTCGACTGAAGTTGGTTTCCTTGGATCTTCTCGGTTTTCCACCAGCTTCACCTTTCAAGGGCCCCGGGACTGGATTAGGCAGCACTTGGCAGAGCAGGAAGTCTTTGATGGCCCTGAGACTTCAGAAAAGGGGGCAAGCTCAGTCCAAGCCCTTGGAGATTATTCTCAAGCAGGAATATACCACAAAGTTCAGTCGTTGTCTCCTTTCACAGGCAGAAGTAGCAACTGCAGGATAGGCCAACAAAGCATAGTCACAGGCAGGAGCAGCACTTCTCAGCTCTTCTCCTTGGCAGAGGTTCCTCTTGAATCCATAAGTGATCTTGAAGAAAATCTAAAGCCTGAGTTTTGGGTCCAATACCCCTTTCTGCCTTTGAAGTTGCTGAACTTCAAAGAAAAGACTCTGTTGTTTACAGGATCCTGCCTTGCCAATGCCAGGCCCCAGACACACACCAGGGGTTAGAGACTGCATTGTGTGAGGGCAGGCAGAGGCCATTCAGGTGTATGTGACCACTAATTGACCACTCCTCCCTCCTCTCTAGATCAGGATGGCTCATCAGGACATGCAGGCTACAGCCCAGCTCCCTTTGTGTCACTGTCTAGAGGAGATTCACAATCAGCCCAACTATTGGTCTGACCCAGACAGGGAATCCACAAACAGGCTGAGTCACAGAATGGTTACAGCAAGAAAATGACTACTTTCTATGAGTGGCAATTTCAAACTAAAAACAACTTCACTAAAAGATGTATTTTGAAATTACGAGTTCAGAGACCCCCAAGCTCCACATCTCTATCTGCTCTTAAAGGGAAACTGCACTTGAAGGATGGCAGCCCTCATGTTAACCTATGCGAGAGATAGGTCTTCCAACAGAAAAAAACAAATTTGGCTGTATTTCACTGCTGGACATGTAAAAACACATCACTACATGTCCTACGTTTAACATACACTGCACCCTGCCCATGGGGCTACCTAGGGCCTACCTTAGGGGTGCCTTACTTGTATAAAAAGGGAAGGTTTGGGCTTGGCAAGTGGATGTACAAATGGACCTACATGACTTCCCAAACACCTCTTCCCTGACCCAGCCAAAGCACACAAACAGACAAGCATGCATCCACCTCAACATTTAAGGGTAGTGTTGACAAACACAAGCACCACAGGACACACCACTGGCATGCATACAAACAACTACCTGCACTGACATCACCACTACCCTAGCATCACATACACAACACCTGACAGACCTGCAGTCACCACTTCAACATTCACCAATACTGCCACACCATCATTCACCAATACAGCCACACCACCAATCCTACCCACAGTCAGCACAATAGTAAACCCTCAGACATCCACCCCAGTCACCACATCCGCAGCCACCACCACCACAGATTCCTACATGCAGCACATTGACCATGCCTGCAGTCACCACCTCAACAGACATTCACCCATCCATCACAGCATCTCCCAGCACCTCCACCCCCCTCCCCCTAAGACACACAAATGCCCACATTCACCCACCCAACAGACACCCAGCACCCACAAGCATACCTCGCACTCACACGCACCCAAGGCATCCACCAAACCACCTCAGACAACTACCCCATCTCCCTCCACACCCAAACCCTTTTGCAATGATTGTCCCCGTGTGTCTAAGAAATCTTTCCTCTTGACTTGAACCTTTTCCCTACTCCTCCCCACCCCGTGTGACCCCTAAATGCTCTGCATCCCTCCCCAAGTCCAGCTCTTCCACCTCCAATACCTCCCCTACACCCCCTGCAAATACCCATGCTCTGACCTGCCAAGAAGTTGCTCCATCCAAAGAGTTCCCAGCTCTCCCCTAAACATTGAACTAAGCCCCCCTCCCAAACCCAAGTCCAAAGATCCCCCTCATAACCCTGAGTCCAACCCCCCCTTTTGCCCCCTAACCCCTGAGGTGCCTGCCTGTCTCCTTGATGCCCCTACCTGTGGAGGTTACATGGCAGTCAGGAGTCAAGGTGGGGCACTTACAAGTGCCATATGTGCAAATTGCACATATCTGTTTGGACGGGCATATGGCCTTTTATTTTTGTACATATTTATGTATGTGTTTTTATTTCATCATTTTTATATCACTAGGCCAACCAGATGTTGGTTCACAGGTTAAATATTTGTGCTGCCTTTATTTTCTTAGGGCTGTTTTGGTCTTGGTTGCTTTTGTTTGTGTGTGAGTAAATTTTGTGTGAGTGGTGGTTGTGCTACCAGTTGTGTCTGGGCAGCATGTGTGGTTGCATGCTTTGCTTTGTCCCGCAGTGATGGGTATGTATTGTGTGATGGGCATGTGTATTTTGGGGACGTGTAATTGTGTTGATATTGTGTGGTGTTAGTGTTGACATGTGTTATTTGCATAGTTGTGTGCCTTTGTGTGGTTTTACTGTGTGCATGTGTGTTGGGATTGGTATGTCAGATCTGTTGTGATATGTCTTTATGGGTTATGAGGTATGCCTCATTAGGATGTGTGATTGTGTGTGTTCGTCTTCTGGTGTTGCTACGTTGTGTTGTATGTTTGATTTATCAAGTGGAGTTGCGTATTGTGGCTGCTTAATGGTGTTTTTGTGATGTTGGGGTTTTGGTGTAGTTGTGCCATTTGGTGGTGTGTGTTGTTGTGTGTGATTGTGCCTGTGCTGTGTATCTGGGGGTTAGTGTGTGTTCCAGCCATGGGCGTGTGTGATGGCCATAGTGTAGTGCGTGTGTGTATGTTGGTGTGTGTGGGTGTGTGTGTGCATGTCAATGTGAGGTTACATGTGTGTTTCGTCCTTGCCACCCGTTCCCGATATGTATGTTGTGTGTGCATAGGTACTATGGCTTTTTGCAACAGTGGCAGGTAAGTGTGTGTACTCACGGTCGCTGTAGTTATTGCTGGTTCCGGAGTCATTGGGCAAGCAGGAGCAGCAGGAAGATGTGTAGTTCAGGCTCTATGGCGGCTCCAGACAGGTCCGACAGAAACATGGTCTCCGCCAGCCTGCAGGTGGCTACTGTCGACCGTGGAGGTCTCTCTCTCTCTCTCTATATACATATATGTATGTATATATATATATATGTATGTATGTATGTATGTATGTATATATATATATATATATATATATATATATATATATATATATATATATATATATATATATATATTATATATCCAAAGAAAAGGTTTACTGCACTCCAGAAATCCTTAAGGCATATTTTATTTAAAAAAACAGCAACCACCAACTTGTTTCAACTCCACTTGAGTCTTGCTCACAGTCAGTGAGTCTCTTTTCTCTTTCGCCTTAAATAGTATAATTTTATCTGTGCCATACCAGTTCATTCTGGATATGGTAATCTAGTTTAACCATGTCAAATTAAAATATTCTCCAAAAAGTTATTTAAATTCTATAATAATCCTAATCAACAGACTAAACTAGTATTCAATTTCCTAGCACATATATTGTCTCATCATTTAGACATTTTAGTTGTAATTTTTGAGTTTCAACAGCATAATCAATTTATATATATTCAATGCAGAAAGTGGGAGAATTTCTTTAAAACCATTTCCAAAATTATTGATTAGATGCCAAATGGAGGTCTATTTTTAATTGTTACTTTAATATCAATATTAGCTCAGTGCTTAATATTGCATACTCAAAAAGATTCCATACTGCATATTCCACCATTTCTCAGCATTATCGGCGAAGTGCCCTTATACTGTAGAGAAAGTGGTAAGTATAGTTATCGATGGAATATAACAATTATTAATAGTGATGATAATTCCCCAATTGAACATATACAGTAGATACTGAGTTACCATAATTCATTAATTTCAATGGTTATAATAACATTTCTTACATACATTAACTAAATGCCTCATATCACTCAATATCTAAACTTATCAAATGTCATATTATGCTACTCTTATCCTCCTCATTCTGATCTCAGCAATATTCTCTGTTAATCATTATGTAAAACAATGTGACACTGCATTTATCTATAGATGTCAAGGTGACGATAATATGTCAATAGCAATCAAATTCATTATTTACACTGTCTATACATTAGTCCCAATCAAGATGCCAATTCAAATGTCTTTTTTTAATGTCTTTTTTTAAATTTCACTAGCCTTTATAAATGTACAAAAAGTTCTTCATCCACATTCAGCTCATACAGGATCTTTGAGCTGCTCAATCTCCAGGAGGGCAGAAACCTGTCTGTGTTGGTGGCAGCAACTGGGACAGCAGGGCAAACCTCAGAGAGCTGGTTTGGCAGTACTGGGTGTCCACGTCGGAGCCCCCAGGGTGAAGGGGATTGGCCCCCAATACTGGATTTGGATTGGGGGGGTCAATTCCATGATCTAAGACACCTCACATGGCCATATTCAGACTTACCATTGTGAAGCTACATATATGTGTTGACATATATGTAGTGCACAATTATAATGGTATCCCCGAATTCACGAAGTCCGGGGAATTGGCCGTGGACGACGTGGAGTCACCTTTGCTAGTGCAAGTGTGCCCTCACTCATAGTAACTTTGCACCTAGCCTTCAGTAAATGAAGGTTAGACATATCGGTGAGTTATACGTTACTTAGTGCAGTGTAAAATGGCTGTGAAATAGTGTGTGCACTATTTTACTCAGGCTGCAGTGGCAGTCCTGATGAAAGGTTTGTATGAGCTTCTTATGGGTGGAAAAAGAAATGTTGTGGCCCATAAGGATCTCCTGGAACCCAAATGCCCTGGGTACCGAGGTACCATTTAGTAGGGACTTATAAGGGGGTCCAGTGTGCCAATCAGAATCCAAATTGGAATATGGAGTCACTAAACTGGTGTGACAAATTTGGTAAGTAGAGAGAGCATAAGCACTGGAGTTCTGGTTAGCAGAACTTCAGTGACACAGTCAAGCATACTGACAACACACATAGCCAGGACCCCCGTGCTCATAGTTTGTGGCCTATCAGGATCCCAGTGAGGCAGTAGAAGCACACTGACAAACAGAAATAGGCTAAAAATGGGGGTAACCATGCTATAAAGAGGCTACTTTCTCACAAAGACACCATGGAAAATGTTGTCAAATCCCTGAACTTTGTAACAACTCAGCACATATTGGTTGCATGCACATCAAACATGCTGATGGTTCAATAAATTAATGCCCATTGTGTAATGCTATCACCCTCTACATTTCATGATAATACATTGATATTATAGATTCAATCTAGTCACTACATGGATATGAATGACTGCAAAATATAGTCCTCATAACACAATAAGCTCTATCATGCATTCTAGATGTGTCAAGATCAGTTTTGGAGTTTAGTTAAAAAATATTCTATATCATCAAAGATGATTTTGTGTGTTAAAATTGAAAGTTTCATTAGGAAGCTGTTAAATACAAAATCTGACATTATTTAGCCTATATTTGACATGAGTGTAAAAAGGTTGATGAGATGTCAACACAAGACACTGGCCTGATTACTGCTACATAAGATATCTGAAAATAAAGTAGTGGTGGGTTGTGTAGAACAACAGGAATTATATTGTCAATTAACAGACTGTTGTCTGATGCTACACTTTGACTACCAAGTATATTATATTACAATATATTCTGGTACATGAATGAAAGATAAAGAAACAAAATCAACATATTTTTGTAAAAACATTGTATAACAATATGGATAATGACCTGCACATTTTATTATTAGAGATACTTAGTATAGTTTACCAATTTTTCAGTTTAACAAATTGGTAAATTAAATGTATTGAGATATCATAGAGATTTAAAAATATATATGAAAATATCTAACTTACCAACTAATAGAAAATGTCCATATTCTCCAGTCTGGAACTGATGAATAATAGTAGGGTGTGCAAAGATGTATTACTGATGGGCACTTCTAGGATATTTTGCAACAAAAGCTGTAAAATAGTTTTGAGAATCCACAATAGATTGCATACTGATGGAGTATTTGTGCTTATGGTTATTAAACGTGTGCAGTTCCTGCATAATGTATTAATTGGATGCAAGTACAGACTAGTGCTCCCAACAGATGGGGAACATTAGCAATCTGGTAAAATTATTGCTTGTTCTGAATTTGCTCTGTGAGAGCATTTGGAAAATGAAGAAAACAGAGGCGTAATTTTGATGATGGCATCTAGTACAGTTGATAACAAATCAGAAAGAGCACTTTTGGAAATACCGTCCGTCCTAGCACAAGTGCTTTAGAATGAAACAGATACAAGCTGATGACAGTATCTTCAGGTGTGGTCATATTGTATTTGAGCATCTGGTGCTGGATTGCAAAGCAAGTTAAATTTAGTTTAGTAAAATAAAGATGTTTTCTTTGCTCAGTCTGTAAACTTTAATCACATCCTCCTCCTGCTCGTCAATGGGGTCGATCCTCTGTTGAAAGATCCTCTCCTTCATCCTTATTTAAAGATTGCATTGTCACAGAGATTGGCTGACTTACAAAATGACAATTTCTATGGCTTCAATTAAAATTATGTGCAGCATATATTGCTTCTATATATTGTGGTGCGGGTGCTCTCTCGGAGGTCTTCTTCCTGCTGGGGTTCAGAAACCAGAAGCTCGCTGGTGAGATGTCATCACCATACCCACCACTAGAGGTTGACTAGATCTTTGGACTTAACGAAGAGTGTAGCACTCAGATTCATTCAACCACAAACTAATGACATTAAACCATAAACAATTGTAAACACTATGAACAATTTAGCCCTAAATCCAACTCCAAACTGAATAAAGTTTCAAAGATTTATTACAGTCCTAAAATCAATGTCACGTACATGGTAAACTAAATGATAAACATACCTAAAAACCACTGGCTGACCAAAACGTCTAAAGAGATTTAGGGCCAAATGTATAACCTTTTGTTTTGCGACTCACAATTTGCGATCTATTTGGGAATTGCAAATTGTGAGTCGCAAAACAAAATATACAACAGCATTAAGTATACTGTTTGCGATTCCCAACGGGGTTGCAAATGACCTACCTCATCAATATTCATGAGGTAAGTTGCAATTTGCATCCCCTTTGGGAGTGGTTGCACTCACAGGGATGGTGGCCTGCTGGGCCACTGCCTGCTCTGAAAAAATATTTTCCCTACCATTCAACAAAGGGGAATGGGTCCCTTTGGGGCCCCTTCCTATTTGTGAATGGGGTAACACAAATTTGAAATTGGTGTTAACTCCGATTGTTTTGTGACCACATTTACAGTTTCAAAACAATCATACATACCATTCAAATTCGGTATTTGGAAGGGACTCCCTGATCCATGCCCCTTCCTAATACTGAATCGCAAAACCCAAATTGCAATTCTGCAAAAAACTTCTAGTTGCAAATGGGCCAATGGTTTGTACATGTTGCCCTATATCTTCTAAACATTAATACTGCTAGGCACTCCAAAAAATGACATAGATAAGCAAAACCGCAATATGCACATTTGACTCATATTTCACAGCAGATGGTGGTGGCATCAGTAAATCACCAAAATACAATTTTTAACAGTCAATTACACGAATTGTGACTTGCATGTGTGGGAATGGGCTAACAAATGCGGGCAAAAGAAAGACAAAAATAATTTGAAAAAAACAAACATCTAACTAGGGCAACTCACTATACAAATATGATGGTGTAAGTATCGAAGCTGAAAAGAAAATAAGAAACCGCATTTAGTTATACCTCTCAGGATAACTCATCAGATGAACATTCACCTTCTTCCGCCATCAGTAGACAGCAGCATTAGGATAGTGCAGAACAAGGGCTGCACATAAGGCAAGTCAGCAGTTCAGATTTAGTTGGGCATAATAGGACTGAACAGTAGAAACAAATTGGGAAAATAAGATTTGAAAAATATAGGAGATAACAGCAGCAGCCTCTCTCAGGGTATTAGGTGGACTAACTCAAAGTTTCAAAGTCTCTCACTAATTAGAAAAATCCATGAGCCTCTTGACTGGTACTTCAGGTGGGCTCAACATTACGCACTGGTTGTCGATGGCACCATCAAGTTTGCAACTAGTCCAGATTTTCTCAGCAAAAGTAAGTTGTCATTTCAATGATTTCTTTCAATTCCGCCAAAATATTACATTTTCTAATTGTTACTGTAGAATTCTTACTCATGACACACAAAATAAGCTAAGCATTTCTCACATGAGAATAATCCGTTTCCTGCCCTGTTGAACAGCTAGAACAAATATTGTTACATAGTACTGAAACATGTTCTTCGCCATCAAAACAATAAGACATTCAACATCATGTCAGCAACCTAGGGAAAGAATTCAGGTCAAAGGATAAAAAACAAGCAAATAATTTTACTCTACTGTTGCAAAAATAAAACTCTCAGGCCTAGTCAAGCTAAGAAAGTCTAAATACACACTGATACAATTAATATACATACATCCTAGTGTGCACCTTACAATTTAATCATCTGTATAAAGCAAGTGATATTAACTTATTTATTTGCATTATTTCATGTTAGTAATTCACTCAAATATAAATGCACAATATCTTTCATGTTAAATGTGATGTCAAACTACAAATGGCAGCCACATTCTCCACCATAATTCAAATGTGCACATTTTACATTTCCATGTTAGTTTTTGTGATAGACTTTTATACTGAAGGTTTATAAGTCACCATATGCTAAATTCTATGCCCCTTATGTATTAGTAAAATTTGATCTCTGTCAGTGGTAATTGAGCTACTTTTAGCACTTACTATGAACATGCATCGGCTTTCCACGCAATTTGGCATTTGCTATACTCTGTAACTATGCAGTGATTTAGCAAATACTATTGCATTGGTTTTGTGATGTTTTTGCATTCAAGACACTTGCATTGTCTACCTTAAAAACAATCGGACACAACAGGAAGCAACAGACATCTTGAGGCATGCAAGAACTGAAAAGTAACACTACACCACTTTGGAAATGTAACATTACAAGTTGTAATCTCTTGAGCAACACACATTGAATACAAGAGCTTTGGGCCAAAACATATGTATTTTTGCATGCACTGGCACCAAACAAGTTATATTTATATTGTGTTAGTGTGTGGCTGAGTGTCATTCTACTGCCAAATGTGTGATATTTCCTCGTGAGTAAATCAAACATATGACCGCTATTTGGGTGCCTCTTTGTTTTCTGTGGCTGCATCTGCACATATAACATAACAATGAACATACCTTTAAAACATGGCAGCCCAATTGGTGTTGCCAGTCTTTGTTTGCAATAGTAGAAAAATGAGTAACAAGAATGATTTTTTGTAACTAATTAGAATTAAAAATTGTTTTAATTCTGAAAAATAGGTTGTGAATTGAATATTAGTAACTCCACGTAGCTCTGCACTCTGTCTGTCATTTATCCTATTTTACTCCAGACATCTTTCTGAAATTCTCCATCTGCATACCTTACATTTTATTGTCTTCCTTTTCATCATTGTCTTTTCACACTATTTTTGGATGCCCTTCCTTGTGTTGCCCCCTTCACCATGCTTTTGCTCATATTCACTCACCATCTAGCTGTGCGAGCCTATATAAAATGTATTTTCATTTCTTTTGGAGCTGTTCAATATTTCAGCAACTCTATAGAGCTCCTCTCATAATTCCACATTCAATAGTATTTACAATTAACAGGTATGACTAATGCAGTGTAGCGCAGACATAAGCACTTAAATGCTTTAGTCTAAATCTGGATGTGTGGTACTTGACATGGTGGAAAATATCCCCTTTCAAAGGTAAAAGATGTCCCCCAATTGAAGGTCAAGGCAGTTTTGAACTTATAAAGGCATATTATATACCATTAATACATAATATGAACGTGTATAATGTGGTCTTCTGCTCATGTAAAGCACTTCAATGCCTTTGGGCCAAATTTGCGCTATGTAAAACAGCAAAACAATTATAGTTGTTTTGCAAGGTACTGGCAACTGCATGCATTTGTGCTTGCTGCAGTAAACGTTTGTGGTAATTTTGGATATCAACATGTATTTTCTTCAGTTTTACTTTGTTTTATTGTTCATTATATGTAGATATTTTTGACTCTTTTCTCATTATTATTTTTACTATATGCTTTTTGAAATACAGTGTGATTCACAGTTTTCACTACTACTTTAGAGAAGCCTGATTGTCTTTTTGTAGAAACAAAGGGGGTCATTACAACCCTGGCGGATGGCCGAGAACCGGCGGTAAGACTGCCAACAGGCTGGCGGTCTTACCTTGGTGTATTATGACCATAGCGGTTACCGCCATGGTCATCCGCCGGTTCTCCATCCCACCCGCCAGGGCGGAGACGACCGCCGGGCTGGAGACCTGGGTCTCCAGCCCGGCAGCCGTCAGTATACAGCCGGAGGTATTTGGACCCGGCTTACCGCCGTGGATTTCCAGCGGTTTCAACCGCCATGAAATCCATGGCAGTAAGCACTATCAGTGCCAGGGAATTCCTTCCCTGGCACTGATAGGGGTCTCCCCCCCACACCGACTCCCTCCCCTACACCCCCCACCATCCCTGCCACCCCCCAAAGGTGGCAGGGCCCCCCTCCCCACCCCGACCCCCAACATAACATTACTCACACATACCCGACACGCATGCAGGCACCACCAACACACACACACCCCGACATACATGCCTACATCCACACACACATTCAGACATGCACACCCACATTCAAACATACACGCACACATCCATCCATACAGACATACCCACAGCCATACACGCACTCATTCCCATACACACAACACCCCCGCAAGCATACACACACTGACACACCCATTCTACATACACACACGCACACCCCCATGCACCCACACAACACCCAACACCCCCCCCACCCCCTCCCCTAACGGACGATCGACTTACCTGGGCCGTCAATCCTCCGGGAGGGGACGGGAGCCATGGGGGCAGCTCCGCCGACACCACACCGCCAACAGAACACCACTGCGCCGAATCACAGGACGTGATTCACTGGGCGGTGTTCTGTTGGCGTGGCGGTGGAGGTGGAGCAACCTCCACTTCCCCGCCGCCCGTCACTATGGCTGTTGGCGGCTCTCCGTCGGAATAACGATGGAGAGCAGCCAACAGTCATAATACGCCAAGCGGCAAACCGCCTGCACAGGCGGTCTTCCGCACGCCAGTCCCTCGGCGGTCTTGCAAAAAGACTGCCGAGGTCGTAATGACCCCCAAAGTCATTGGTTCACTTGAGTAGATATTTTCCTTGTGTTTTTCTAGGCTTTTCCCGATTGGAGTTTTTCTTCTCAATCAATCAATCAATGAAAAATACTTTATTTCAGTCAAAAACCATAAAAGCTACATATTAAAAAATTACATAGTTCATTGTGTTTGCAAAATCAACAGCTTTATCACACAGTGCATAGCCATGGACAAGTTTGAAGCACAATTGTTCAATATATACATTAGGATCATACATAAAATACAATACAAAGGGGCTCATTCTTACTTTGGCGGGCGGCGGAGGCCGCCCGCCAAAGTAACCCCGTCAGAACACCGCACCGCGGTCGAAAGACCGCTGCGGTGAT
Organism: Pleurodeles waltl; assembly: GCF_031143425.1. Lineage (NCBI taxonomy): Eukaryota > Metazoa > Chordata > Amphibia > Caudata > Salamandridae > Pleurodeles > Pleurodeles waltl. The sequence continues at coordinate 369,617,267 of NC_090451.1, forward strand.
TCTGAGATTTGCCCTGGGCTGGCGGGCGGCTGCCAAAAGGCCACCCGCCAGCCCAGGGCAAATCAACCTTCCCACGAGGACGCCGGCTCAGAATTGAGCCGGCGTAGTGGGAAGGTGCGACGGGTGCAGTGGCACCCGTCACGTATTTCAGTGTCTGCATAGCAGACACTGAAATACTTTGCGGGGCCCTCTTACGGGGGCCCCTGCAGTGCCCATGCCATTGGCCGTAGGGGGGCCCCGCGGCACCCCCTACCGCCATCCTGTTCATGGCGGGTTTCCCGCCATGAACAGGATGGCGGTAGGGGGTGTCTGAATCCCCATGGCGGCGGAGCGCGCTCCGCCGCCATGGAGGATTTCCCCGAGCTGCGGAAAGTCGGCGGGAGACCGCCGACTTTCCGCTTCTGACCACGGCTGAACCGCCGCTGTCAGAATGCTCGAGGGAGCACCGCCAGCCTGTCGGCGGTGCTCCCGTGGTCGGTGACCCTGGCGGTCACCAGCCGCCAGGGTCAGAATGACCCCCAAAGTAGTGTAAAAATATTTAAGACTAAGGAATGAATACAAAAATATCTTGATAAGTTAAAATCATTACCATCAATAAAAAGTGATAACAGTAATGACAATAGCAGGGACTCTCAAAGAATAAAGTGCAGCAGTCAATAATATGCTCAGTGAAAGTCCTAAGAGCAGTTAAGCAACTCATAGTGCTTCGAAGCCAAACAGATAAAAATGCCCAGTGCAGCACACTCTTAGTTTTCATAGGCCATATGGATTTGAGGTACTCTGCAATGGAAAAAACTATAAACTGTGGAAAAAAACTATACATGGTTTTCCTTCTCATTTTGATGTCTCTTGCTCTAGCATCGGAGATAGTTCTGGAATCTACCTCAGAACTGCAGTTGATGAAGAATTCAAAATGACATATTATTAGATGTTCAGGGTGGAGTTGGGTCATGCAGTGATTTCTCTATTAGGGAGGGATCATCAAATTAATCTGATTTCTCTGATGACGGTGAAACATTTGTTGTTTCCAAGACACTGGCCCTCATTACATGTTTGGTGGTCCACAGTCAGACCTCCTCACTTCAGGCAGTCTGACCGCCACATTACAACCCTGGTGGGTGGACCCATCTAAAGACTGCTGTCCCTGCCAGGAACATGGTTTCCGATGTGGTGATGGCCGCCTAAGTTGTACTCAGCCAGGGTGGCACTGAACTCACCGCCATCTGGCTGATTACAACCCAGCTTTCCTCCAGCCTTTCCATGGTGGGGACCATGTGGCCCAGCACTGTCAGAATGTGCACTGTCTGCTTTGCAGACAGTGTGCATTCCGAGGGTGCTGAAGTGCTAACCATGTACTTCATTATAAATGATAACTAGGTGTTGCCCGATGTACTAAAATATGCACAAATAGGAGTGTGTTATAATAGAATCTCCTCTACATTCCAGGGGTAGGGAAGAGTACATCAGTGGACTTTTCTCTGCAATAGGGATAGGACTAAAGAAATTCCATGAGTGGATTTTCCTTCAAATTTGGTATATCAATCCCAACTCAGTTGATTGTCTATTCAACTCTAAATCAAACCATACGTGTGTGCCAGACCTCATTAGTCAGTCTTTGTGACTGCATGATGTGACATATAATAAACAAAATATCACTTTCCCTTACTAAGGAAAGATAATAGTTCAATTGAAAGGAACTGCCTTTGCTTGCCAAAAACAAAATTATGAACGGATACATGTATAAATAAATACGATGGCTTCCCAAGCCTTCAGTATATACTTCATGCCTAACCTCAACATCATGTTGTAGTTGGAAGTCCATTCACACTAACCAAAGCACAGTGTGTTCCTTTGAAAAAACATTGATTACATTCTGCAGCAAAATTATGCTATTATAATCTAGCTAATTGCAAAGAGGGTTTAGGCACCCTTTGCTCTAATGGGAATATGCTGCTTTGCTTACTATTGATGTAATTGATTGAATGCAGCACGAGATGGAAGCACTAGTGTTTTTGGATGTAAAAAGGAAAAAGAGCTTAAATTGTATTAAAGTATTGTACCTTTTACAAAATAAAATCTTCTTCATTGGAAAAGTCCTCGAATCAATGACATTCTACTCATTACAGAGCGAGCTGGTAAATAACAGCATTTTTAATGTGATGCTTGGAAACCTTTAAGATATAAATCTAATTGATTATTGTTTTTGTAACACCCTTTCCTTATACCAGAGGTTTTCTGAAGCTAATAATGAAATGAGGCCAACAAGCATTATTTTTGTAAAAACGTTCAAAGACAATTACTAGTGTAGGTACGTGATTTGTTAAGGAAAAAACATTTAAGTGGACATTTTTTGCTATTCAGCACATTTGGTCCTTTACATAAGACAGCATAAAAATAATAAAATGATTTATTAAGGAGTAGAGCATACAACTTTAAGGGGAGGGGGGAGCAGGTGGTCGACATAGCAGCCACATGATTAACCACCCATGTTCATTCTAAGATTGTGCCAAAATTTCGGTAAAGGTGATTTCCTTGGAAGATCGTGTGGCATCCAATGAAGAGTAAGGGATCACGTTCAAGCTACCAAAATAAAAATGCTGGCAAGACTATCATTCATTTAACTTAAAAGCCTCTTGTTGAGGAAGAGGTCTGACAGGCCATGAATTTCCAAGCTTAACAAGCATTTTCAATGCAATGTGTCTCGCATTTGCTCAACTTAGAGCTATTAGCATTGTAAAGTCCTAACCGGACTTTACTTGCACATAAATTGAAAATTAAAAGTAAAAACGTTTCATATAAACAAGCTGGTTTAAAGTGCCACGGTATGAGCGTCAAGTGCAAAGGAGAGACAGAAAAGGAAAGAGTTTGCTTGCAGTCAGACCTGTTGGCAGTTATGCAATTATCCATGTAACAGGGTCAATGTCATGCAAAGTGCTCGACTACTGCCCAGCGAGATTGCGCTGCATAGGAAATTAAAAGAAAAAGTAGTCCAGAAGCCATGCAGAAAACATGGACCCTCATATGTTTTCAGTAGTTGGTCGGTGTGCTCGAGGAGGGCTAAATACTGGAAAAGGCATGATGTCTGCATGCCTTTCACTAATGAAATCAATTAAATTATAAAAGGCAAGCCCACGAACCAATGAAACTGATGGATGTGCAGTGGGTGTGGTTAAAAGCCCACAGAGAGATTACAGCAGGCTAGAGCGCTTAAGCACTTGACTCTAAAAAAGACTCACACCTAAAGTACAATCTTTCCTAATACATTTTCAGTTTATTTATCAATGAAGGTATTTCTTGTGCTCCATGTACTGCAAACGTGTTTGCAGCATTGTGAACTTGAATAGCTGCAAACAACGTGCATCCCTTATTTACAATGACTCATAGAAAATGACTTCAAAAAAAGCCATTCCAACTCCCAAACTTTGTTGGCCAAGGACAGCAGTTTGGTCAATAGGTTTGCCCTAGTTGTCCTTTATTCATACTATCACTGGAAGATGCTATTTCCTATCAAAGTAACATTGAGTATTGGAGCCATGGACATCTAGATTGTCAAATTAAGACTCATAAAAGCGATAATGTCTACCACCTACACATTGTTACTGTTCCAATTAAGTAATGATTCCAGAAATGGTCGAATAAGGCTTTATTACTAAATAAGTAAGCAACAACCTCAAGACCACACCTTCTGACATATATCTGAGGTATTACAGTTCTAACCATCAAAACAGGCAATGGAATGTATGAATAACCAGGAATTAAGGGAGAAGACTATGTGGAAGGGAGAGAGACTATCTTAAAAACACAATAAATTGATAAGTGGTTCACACAATATATACATTAAATACAGTATGAATATCAAGATTTATATGTCATAATTTACAGCAGTTACCTCTGAGGTTCTTGTCAAATTCGTGTCACTTACTAATTTCCTCTGAAGGAGGCAATGTGATCTGGCAGACTCCGCTCCCAATGGATGCCTTAAGAGTGTCCTCAACCTCATTCAAGAATACTTTGAACTCAGTCCATGCCCCAAAAAGATCCAGGATGCCATTATTGCAAATGTTGGGGCTGTACTGAATTTGGTGGCACCACTGCAAAGTAATAGGTTGATGCAAGATCTCCAGACCCAAAAGAAAAGCTGCAACATTGGCTTGGCTAACCTAAAAATGGTACCTAAAGAACATTATTTGAATCACTTGGGGCCATATTTATACTTTTCGACGCACAACTGCGCCAACGCAGTTGTGCGTCGAAAAAGTTAACGCCGGCTAACGCCATTCTGAAGCGCCATGTGGGCGCCGTATTTATACAATGACGTTAGCCGGCGTTAGCCGGCGGCGCTGCCTGGTGTGCGTGAAAAAAAATGACGTACACCAGGCAGCACCGGCGTAGGGGAATATGGAGCTTGGGCGCCAAAAAATGGGGCAAGTCAGGCTGAGGCAAAATTATCGCCTCAACCCGATTTGCGCCATTTTTTCTGGCTCCCAACCCCCATTGAAATGACTCCTGTCTTAGCAAAGACAGGAGTCATGCCCCCTTGCCCAATGGCCATGCCCAGGGGACTTCTGTCCCCTGGGCATGGTCATTGGGCATAGTGGCATGTAGGGGGCACAAATCAGGCCCCCCTATGCCACAAAAAAAAATAAAAAATTACTTACCTGAACTTACCTTATGTTCCCTGGGATGGGTCCCTCCATCCTTAGGCGTCCTCCTGGGGTGGGCCAGGGTGACAGGGGGGGGGCCTTTGGGGCATGGGTGGGCACCTCTGGGCTCCTTCCGAGCCCACAGGTCCCTTAACGCCTGCCCTGACCAGGCGCTAAAAAACGACGCGAAAGTGGCTGGACGTCATTTTTTTTGACCCGCCCACTCCCGGGCGTGATTTTTGCCCGGGAGTGTAAATATGGCGCACATGCCTCGGAGTCAATTTTTTAGACGGGAAGGCCTACCTTGCATATCATTAACGCAAAGTAGGTGTCCATGCTAAAAAGTGACGCAAACTCCATGGACTTTGGCGCTAGACGCGTCTAATGCCAGAGTATAAATATGGAGTTAGTTTTGCGTCGAATTTGCGTAAAAAAAAACGATGCAAATCCGGCACAAACGGAGTATAAATATGCCCCTTGATTTCAAAGAGGCTAATGATAGAGCAGTTTAAGAGGTAAGAAATCCCCCTTCTCATCCAGAATGTACTAGGCTTAAAACTAGTCTGTAAAGCTTTTCACAGACTTTGACAAAAAGTCAGATTGAAATCTGTCAGGGTCAACTTTTTACCATGCCACAGCTCTGATGAACTGCTGACTTAATATAAGAAACATTTGCTTAGCCACTGTTATTAATCCTGATGCTAATTTTTCTCATGATTCTACCTTCCTGAACTCTCCTCCCAAGCATTCACTCACCTCTCCTTTTTATTCCTGTGTGACAGACACACTACCTGAATTGCTTGAGCAAAACAAAACCCACACACCTGCCAATAGCTCCCTCTCTGCTTCATATCGTAAAGAGCATATTACACCCTCATCCCAGACATAACAGGCACAGCATTGCCTCCTGGCATCATACCTCAATATGTCTTCCTTTAAATAATGATATAATCCCTTTGTTTCATGTGAAATCTCATGCACACCGCAAAGACTCATCTAACCACTGTCCCACCTAAAAAGTGCTTTAACCCAACAAAAGTTTCAAACAAGAAACACAGATTATCCTATGACTACCAAGTAGGCCACCGACATCCGAGAGGCCTGGAGTCATCCATGACCAGCAAGAGAGAAGAACTTCTTACCTCTTTGTACAAGGACCAACTGGCAGTGCTAAATTTACTTAATATTCCTACCACATATGACCTAAACAATCAAGTCTTACGTTTACATCATTTGTGAGAATAGATTGGGTTTCCCTGGTCTAACAATTAATTGAATCACACAATTTTTTTTGTAGGTAGTTAGAGATTAATTGCAAAATCACCCTATATGTTTGTTCCTGATCCAACACCTATTCAGCCTCTTTCTGCAGCCCTAGTTCTTGTAAGCAAATTATTTTATTAGTGTGTACATGTGTATGGTGAAATAAACACAGTTTTTAGGATTTAAGGTCAGTCTGTGCAGCATCACCAAGTGTTTGAAATACGCTTATATTTGCATCAAATAAAGCTATATGAATGGGTCATGCACCATATTATTGGTGGCTGATTAGGGCAATATAGTGTCTATATCAGTCATCTAGGCCCAGCCCTGTGTGCAGCCAGGATCTTAAGACCAAGAGTAAAAAAACAAGTGTGCCCAATCTGAATACAAGCCTCCCTCGTCTATTGAGGTAAATGAATTGGGTAAGAGTACCACCACTCATTTCATATTCTCATCACATCCATCCCACTGAAAATGGCATTCATTATCATACTTTGAATCACACAATTAACACCTCATTTATCTTTGTGGGTATTTTCGAGTTATCTAGAAGTTTCTGCTTTCTGTTTAAAAGATAATCCTGACGTATTTCATCCTACACCTGTCCATACTGGTTGAATGCCTGGGAAGGTCTGCTCTGCCACAGGATACCATGTAGGCCTATTTTTCTGTAAAAAGCAAGCAGACATCACTGTGTTTTTAAATTAACACATGTTATCTGAAAGGATTGCTATAGGACATTTAAAAAAAACATGGACACTCTCTGCACAGTTAAAATTGATGTTTATGCTCATAGTGGCAGCATAACAACTGAGGCAAATTCAGCACATGGTTTTGAACCATATTAAACCTCACAATGTGCATCAGTCATTCTAATACATTAGAAAAGCAATACATAATTAAATACTCTTCACCCTAGATATTATAGAAAGCTTATTTCAATTGCAAGATGTGATATTTTCAAAAACTTACCTTTCCATGTTAACCATAGCATTTGTGTTTTCATCATGCACAAGCCCTTGGACTAACCTCCTCCCCATATGGAGTTTATTTAATTGGCGTTGTAAGCGCGGCAGACCTTATTAAGTAAACTTACAAGGGAGATGCGTGTAGACGGATGGGCCTTTTGACTGTGCTTAGAGTTGTTCACATCATGTAACCCCGTACCAAAACAAATCAATATCAAATAAGAATCAATGACATCAATAATAAATATGAGTCAGTAATTTCCACACACCATGACCTTGCAGTCATAAATAACCACACCTTTATGTAAAAGTTAAAATATTTATTTCCCTATATTAACAATGCTAATGTCATGTAACTTAATCTCAATATCAAGTGATAAACATACAAAAACAATACTGGCTGACCAAAGGGGCGAAATAACCGCAATCTAATCAAAGCTTGGGCTACTACACATTCTAAAGTTACAGTGCAAATTAATAATATGAATAATAGCGCAAACGATATAACATACATTTAGATTCAGCAAGGAAAAAACATCAACTGTTGTAACATGTAGCAAACTTCATCCGTGAGAACCCTAACTAACATCACATTAGAACAGCTTGATTGAGCTTTGTGCAAAACAATTTAGTCACACAAATTTAGAAAAACATCTAACTATGGCTCTATCAAAATTAGCGGTTGGTACATAGAAACAAAAGCAAATGGACATGACATAATCAGTAACGTTGTTTTATACCTGTCCCCAATATGGTTCAGCAAGCTGTGACAGTCTTCGTCAGTAGGACATCAGTTCGGTCAGCATGACATCAGTATTCAGCATCAAATTTCAGAAAAAGCAAAGTCTCTTTAAGCGATAAAGTAAAACACGTCTCTTTTCAGGACGGTCAAGAAAATAACAGCCTAGTGGAAAACGGAAAAATGCTCTAAACTCTCAGGAAGAATGGGGAGAGTGGCTTCTCTCCTCTAGGTGCAGTCCGGCTAAGTTAGATTTCCTAAAACTACTTCTCACATCTCTATTGGTCAAAGAGTTGCATGTTTACATCTAGTCCAATGAAACTAAAACCTCAAATCTACAATTTTGCTAGTACATGACATGGTTCACGTGTCGATGATTGCCTTCCCTTTCCCGCTCCCGTCATTCGGCTCATCAGATATCAATATTGTTGCAGCTTATACTCCAGTCAGTGCATCCATTGTCTTCTCGTGGGAAGTGCAGTCTTACACAGACCACAAAATACATTGTTTCACTAGCAAGTACAGCATCTTCTAGCAAGCAGTTTCTCATGAGAACTAACTTCAGCTACAAGCACTTGGTCAGTACAGTGGAAAATCACAATTTAATTATTTAAGGAACCATTTTATCAGTTGTCTAAGAAATGCAGCTTGACATGAGGCCGTGCAACTAGGCCAAAGACCTTGCTATGTGAAAACCTACAATTAATTAAAGCTAATACATAACGCATAACCCTTAATATGGCATATTACTACATAAATCAAACATAAGCTCAACATTTTACATTAATAAGTACACTTCATGAAGATTGGCGGCCACTCTGGTGGGCGAACTTTCAAATGTGTGCATTATTTTTCTCTTTTTCTATGCAAATCCATCACTCAGAATACATATAAATTCATTAATATAGCGTGTGTAGCAAATTTCCCATTTCTGCATGGTCTGTCCAGATTTTTTATGTTTCTATAGACTGAGTATTGCTGGTGTGCTGTGACACCGCAAGTCGTTATTAAAGCAAATGTGCTCTGCCCTTATAAACATAACATTAAATTGGTTCCTCCCTTTTATGTCCATCGTAAGTTGGTGCAGAAAATGCACAAGTGGCATGAAAATTAAGGATGTTTCGCAGTATATGTACACCACCCACATTAAATATTATGGATCCAGGTACATCATGGTGTCTTAGGATGGCTGCAGTTCAAAACCTAGCTTTAAAACTTGTCAGATAAAGGTAATATGCTGTGCAGAAAAACCTACATTTATATATGGAGATACCATAGGACTGCAAATAATATCCCTACAGCAAACACTTTTCAAATACTGTCACTGCAAAAAGTTAAAGTTATATTTTCATGTAAGAACACCTGATTGTGAAACAAAGGCCCTCATTATGACCCTGGCGGTGAGGGATAAAGTGGCAGTAATACCGCCAACAGGCTGGCAGTAATTACCGTCAAATTATGACGATGGTGGAGAAAACTCCCTTAGACAGCCAAAGTACTACACCAACAGCTAGGCCGCAAACAACACTCACCATGGCAGTAGCCAACAACAACCAGGCGGAAGACAAAGTACCGCCCACCATATTTTGACACATTAATCAGACACATTTTCCAGGGCGGTACCAATGCCATCAAAAGCCTGGCGGAAACACTGCACAGAAGAGCAGAGACTCACCATCGAGACATAAGAAGAAGAATGCCGCCATGGAACCGAAACTGCAAGTCTTCCCGATGCTCATCTACGTCATGCTTCACGTGGAACACCGACGAAGACGACGACGGTGAGTACAGCCGCCTAGCACACAAGGGATGGACAGAGGAAAACAAGAGTGGCACACACATGCACGACACACACCCAACGCACCCACACCACACACACAATCAGCTGCAGACGAAAAACAGTGGCACACGATACACAGCAGAATAATGCAAGGACAACAAGAATGAAGTAATGAGAAGGTATTGGTATAAACAGCTACCAAATAAACCAATTGTACAAGAAACAAATATGTACAAATGTACACAAAGGGCCAATGCCCAGTCCAATGTACTAAGGCCCAACTTGAATCCTGACTTCATCCGGATAGAACTCTGCAGGGGCATCAGTTTGCAAGTCGGCAGGCACCTCAGGGGGATTCACCTCAGCTGAATACTGGAACAAGCCCACTTGTTCTGGAGGGGGCTCCATGCCCACATCTCTGTGCTGGGGAGTGCAAGGCCACAGCCTCTGGAGTGGGTGACTTGCCCACTGGTTCTGGAGGGGGCTCCATGCCCATTACTCTGTGCTGGGGAGTGCAAGGTCACAGTCTCTCAGGTGGGTGATTTTCCCACTGGTTCTGGGGAGGGGCATGCCCATTACTCTGTGCTGGTGAGTGCAAGGCCACAATCTCTGGAGTGGGTGACCTTCCCACTGGTTCCGGAGGGGGCTCTATGCTTATTACTCTGTGCTGGGGAGTTCAAGGCCACAGTCTCTGGAGTGGGTGACTGTCCCACTGTTTCTGAAGGGAGCTCCATGCCCATTAGTCTGTGCTGGGGAGTTCAAGGCCACTGTCTCAGGAATGGGTGACTTTTCCATGGTTCTGGAGGGGGCTCCATGCCCATTTTTCTGTCCTGGGAGTGCAAGGTCACAATCTCTCAGGTGGGGAACATGCCCACTGCTCCTGGAGGGGGCCCCTTGCACAGCAGTCCCTGGAGGGTGGCCTACATGGCTTCCCGGGTGGTGATGGCTGCACTGTGTCATCTGGAGGTGAGGGCTGCCCAGTGTCAGCAGGTTAAGGTGCCTCCTGGGAAGCCTCTGCCTGAGGCAAAGGCTGAGCTGTGGAGATGCCTCCTGGGGAGCCTCGGCTGGCGGTGAGGGCTGATTTGTGGTGGCAGGTGGAGGTGCCTTCTGGGAAGCCTCTTGCTGGAGGTGAAGGATGCACTTCCTCAGCTGGCGGTGGGAGTCTGTGACCACTGGTGGTGGTGGTGTCACCCTGACAGAATCTGCTGGAGTCGAGGGCTTCTTCCCCTTCATGGCAGGAGACGTTGGATCCTTACCCTTCCTGACAGTGGTTGAGGGCTTCTTCCCCTTCATGACAGGTTGTGTGTGTTCCTTAGCCACGGGCAGGAGTCGAGGGCTCCTTCCCCTTCATGGCAGGAGGTGTGGGCTCTTTCCCCTTCATTGCAGGAGGTGTGGGATCCTTAACCTTCCTGGCTGGTGGAGTGGGATCCTTCACTGACTTGCCACCACGACTAGGTGGTGCCACCACTGTCCACGTGGACTGTTTGGCTGAGGTGCTGGGCTGGGTCATTGGGGCCCTGCTCTTACAGGCAGGACAGGGGGAGGGGGAGGGTTAGGGAAGAGGTCAGGTTGGGCAAGGAAAAGCTTCTTAGGGACGGTGGGCCGAGATGAGGGAGGAGGGATGGGAGTGGAGGTTGAGAGAGTGGTTGTAGGAAGTGTATGCCTGTTGGAATTGGGTGCAGGTGCATGTGCAGTCTGCTGATCTGAGTGGATGACTGTTGGGTGTGTGAGTGCTTGCGTTTGTGTCCTTTAGAGGGGGGATAGAGGGGACGTGTGCATGGATGTTGTGGAGATGTCTGCTAGTGAGGTGTGTGTGCTGCTTGGTGTGGTGATGCTGGAGGTGGATGTTGATGCAGTGCATGCACTCTTGTGTGCTGTCTTGTGTGCATACTCGTCTGAATGTGTGCATGGGATGGGTGGGGGTTGAGAAGACTGGGATTGGGAAGTGGTAGTTGGAAGGGGGACAGTAGGAACAGGGACAATGGCTGCCATCAGAGAGGAGGCCAGAGCCTGAATCGATCTCTGTTGGGCCTCCAGTCCACTGTGAATGCCCTCCAGGAATGCATTGCATTGCTGCATCTGGGATGCCAGTCCCTGGATAGCATTCACAATGGTTGACCGCCCTACAGAGATGGATATCAGGAGGTCAATTGCCTCCTCACTCAGGGCAGCATGGCTCACTGGGGCAGGGCCTGAGGTGCCTGGGGCAAAGGAGATACCCACCCTCCTGGGGGAGCGGGCACAGGCAACTCGCTGAGTGGTCCTGGGAGGGTGGTGCTGGTACAGAGGGTGGCGGCTGTACCTGCAACTTGGGTGGTCACAAAGATGTCCGCCACCACCAGGGAGCTTCCATCAGAGGAGGTATCTGAGTCTGTGTTGTCACCTCCTGTCTCGCCTTGGTGCTCCCCTCACCCTCTGTCCCACTGGTTCCCTCGGCGTTGGTGGACTCTGCCTCCTGAGTCCTGTGGGATGCAGCTCCCTCTATTAGCGTGCCCCTGCTACTCTGCCAGATGATGCTAATGCACACATGGACAGATTAACAGAAGAAAATAAGGGGTAGAGAGAGAAAGGAAACACTGGGTCAATTACTGCACCAACACCACAGCTGGCATACACAGCACCGTCACACACAGGGATCAGGCTTGAGCATTATGTATTGCACTTCCAGTTATTTGGCTAGATGCCATGGCAAGATGAGGGCCACACACTGCCAACTGCACCCCTCCTGGTACCCACAAAGCCCTAACTGACATAGAATGCTAACAAGCTAGGTTACCTGCATTTGCCATACACCCATTACCCTTGAGCTGAATCACGCTGCAATGTCTGGCCTGGTCTTAGGGGCAGCCACTAACTCACATCCACCACTCGGATCCCATGCCACCTGCCAATTATTGTAATAATGTCCACTGGACTCACCTCCTTGTGGCTGCTGTGGTTCCCTCAGGTGCCCATCCAGCTCTGGGTAGGCCACCACCAGTATGCAGGCCATCAGTGGGGTCAGGTTCCAATGGGCACCCCTTCCTCATTGGGAGGCCATCTCCAGCTGGGCCTCCACGGTCTTCTGTGCCCAGGGTCTCAGGTTCTCACACTGTTTCCGACAGTGGGTGCTCTGCCTGCCATAGGCCCCCGAGGGTCCGCACGTCGTTGGCAATGGCATGCCATAATCCCTTCTTTTGATGATCACTGACCTGCAGAGGCAATAAAGACAGGAGGGTACCATTACATATACAATCCAGCCTGTCACACATATGGCCCAACAATCCACTTTCCGTCACCATTGGCACACACATCGACTGTCGCACACCATGTACACCACCACAAGACATTCCCTCCCTGATGACACGATGCTTGCACACACATCTCCATGCATCCTTCACACATGCATCGTGCCCAGGGCGTACTCACCTGTTGGTCTGGATGCCCATACAGCAGTCAGTACTGGGGTAGGACCCCATTCACCAATTTCTGCAACTCCTCCGAAGGGAAGGCAGTGGCCCTTTCCTCGGTCACACGGGCCCTGGTAGGTTCCAGACACAGGTCACAGCAGCACACGTAATGTAGGTGTTCTCCTGTTGGTAGTCAGGAAATAAGTGAGGAATCAGATAAAAATGGCGGTCATATCCATGGTGGTGTACACCGTCACCCCCGGCGCAGATCCCCATTGGCCACTGTACTCTGTAGAGCCCCATATCATCCAATGAGGAATTACATGGCAGTGTAAGACCGCCTTCCGCCACAACGCCCAACGTCGGTGGAGTTACCTCGTTCCACCTGTCCCTACATACAGCACAGGAGGTTGCCATTTCATGGTGGTGGACAACGGTCTTATCAACCTTAACTGCGTCACAGCCTAGATTAGCATGTACCTCGCCATTCCCACTGTCCCAGCACATAAATGCACTATGTACACCGAGATTGGGGTTCCATTGTTCAAACTGTGACAGCCTACTCACTCTTGTGTCCCTTAGATACCCACCACTGTGGATAAATAGGCAGAGGAGACATACCCCTGTGTACAGACCTCTTGTGGACCTGGCTACACAGGATGACAGGCACATTATACTCACCTATAGACTGGTCAGGGCCACAATCACAGAGCTGTGTGCCCAATTGAGCCTGACCTGATATTAGCTATCCGTCATCCGACTGGGATCCCTCCTCTTGTGCAAGTGCTATCAGTGCTCCATTTCCTGGCAACTGATTCTTTCCAAGTGACAGTGGGCTTGGCAGCAAGAATGTCACAGCCAATGCTCTCAAATGTGCTAACAGGAGTGTTGTCTGCCCTGATAAAACACATGTGCAGCTAAATTGCATCCCACCAGATGGAAAATCTGGCCATTGTGAAGGCGGGATTCTATGCAATGGGCTCACTATTGTTGGGGCCATTGACGGGGCACATATTGAGTTAGTCCCCCCTCGCCAGAATGAACAGGTGTTCAGGAATCGGAAGAGTTTCCACTCACTGAATGTGCAAAAGGTGTGCCTGGCAGACCAGTACAGCTCCAATGTCAATGCTAAGTATCCTGGGTCGGTGCATGATGCCTTTGTTCTGAGGAATAGCAGCATCCCAAATGTGATGGCCCAACTACAGAGGCACAGGGTGTGGCTAATTGGTGAACCATGGTCCCCACCCACTGTATGTTAGTGTATGCCTGCAGGTGCCACCCCCAAATCATTGTGTGAGGCTAAATGTTATCCCTCAAAACTTGCAGGTGAATCTGCCTACCCTATCGTGGCTGCTGACCCCTGTGAGGAATGCCAGGACAGGGGCTGAGGAACGTTATAATGAGGCACATGGGTGAACCAGAAGGATAATCGAGAGGACCTTTGGGCTCCCAAAGGCCAGGTTCAGGTGCCTCCATCTGACGGGTGGATCCTATGCTACTCACCCAGGAAGGTCTGCCAGATAGTAGTGGCATGCTGCGTGTTCCACAACCTGGCCCTCAGACGTCAAGTACCCTTTCTGCAGGAGGAGAAGACTGGAGATGCCCCTGTGGTAGCAGTGGAACCTGAGGACAGTGAGGATGAGGAGGCAGAGGATGAGGATGAGGACAACAGAACATCAGTTATCCGTCAATACTTCCAATGACACACAGGTGAGACAGTGCAACTGACCATTCCTCTGACTATTGATGTTTTCTCTGTGGCTGTAGCATGATGGCATTAACTTCCATTGCATCTCAACTTACTGTCACCTATGGCTTGTCGTTTTACATGTGTTGGTGAGATAAGATCTGTGTACTGATGTGATGACTACAGGCAGCTACAGTTCATTATTTCCATGCTTTCACAGTGTTCATATCATTTGCAATAGATGTGACCATTTCCATTAATGCACATTTTCAACACATAAAATATTAGTAGGCAAGTTGTGTTCAAGGGTGGTAATTGTAGTGCTATGAAATTATGGGAAATGTGCAATGGAATAGGGTGATGAGAGAGGAAAGTCCAGGGTATTGTTCCAGTCTATTTGTAGCATAGGTCCAGTGTCCAAGGGGCCATAGGAAGGGGAGCAAAAGCAGTTCAAAGTGGGCAAGGTGAAAGGGTGGGACACAAGGGGGACAATCAGGAGAATCTCATTTCCTGGTGGTGGTTTTGGCAGGTGTCCCTAGCTTCTGTCTGGGTCGCAGGGAACATTTGCGGGGTGGTTCACCTTCTGCAGGGGGAAGGGTGCTGGTGGCCTGTGGGTTCTGTGGCGGGGCCTCCTGCCTCCTAGCTGCAGCGGACGTTGAGGGCTGGTCAATGGACTGGCTAGTGGTAGGGGCCCGCTGGTGTGCTGTTGTCTCCCTCATGATGTTGGCCATGTATGCCTGAACCCCTGCTGTGGAGATCAAGGTGGTGTTAATGGCCTGCAAGTCCTCCCTGATCCCTTGATACTGTTCCTCGTGCACCCGCCTGTTTGCCTGCACATTGTCATGGATCTGGCCCATCGTGTCCTGGGAATGTTTGTAGGCTCCCAGGATCTCGGTGAGTGCCTTCTGGAGAGTCGGTTCCTTGGGCCTGTCGTCCCCCTGGCACACAGCAATCTTCCCAGTGTCCCTGTTGGCCTGCGCCTCTGTCCCCTGAACGGTGTGCCCACTGCCAGTGACCCCAGGTCCCTGATTGTTTTGAATATGAGGTGTGGACTGGGGTCCCTGTACAGGTTGACACACTGCAGATTGACGTGTCCTGGGGACAGAGGTGTGGGTACGCTGGGTGGGTGCTGTGGTGTTGGATACTGATGGGGGAGGCTCTGTGGTGGACTGTGAGTGGGCTTGGGTGACCAACTGTCCAGTGGTCCCTGATGGTCCCAGGTTGTTGGTATAGATCCTGAAGTCCAGAGTTACTGTCATCACTGGGGGCATCTTCTGTTGAGGGAATGGATAGTCGTGGCACCTCCTCTTCACTGACATTGGTGGGGGCACCTCTGGAGATGTAAGTGATGTATTATGCTTCATGTCTGTAACATATTGAACATCCCTGGCTTCCCCCTATCATTGTTGTTGCCCTGCCACCTTTATTTGTGTATGGGGATGTATTGAGGGATTATTAGTTTCCTTCTGCTTTGCATGCTTTAGTTATGGGTGTCATGCAGGGCTGGGAGGACTGTCCATGCATTGGTATGGCATGCACGGCTTGGCATTGGGGTTAATCATCTGCTTTGGTGCAGTGTGTGGAGTGGAGTGATTGGAGTGAGGGTGAGGGGTTGTGATGGCATGCAGGTATGCAATTATGGGGGGTGATAAGTGGTAAATGTTGGATTACCAGTGTCCAGTCCTTCGGCTACTCCAGCGAGTCTCTCAGGATGCAGTAATGCCAAGACTTGCTCCTCCCATGCTGTGAGCTGTGGGGAGGAGGTGGGTGTCCACCACCAGTCCTCTGTATGGCGAGCTGGTGCCTTGTTGCCACGGAACATACCTTCCCCCGTAGGCCATTCCACCTCTTCCTGATGTCCTCCCTTGTTCTTGGAAGCTGTCCCACGGCATTCACTCTGTCCACAATTCTCCGCCATAGCCCCATCTTCCTGGCAATGGATATCTGCTGTACCTGTGCTCCATACAGCTGTGGCTCTACCCTGACTATTTCCTCCACTATGACCCTTAACTCCTCATAGGTGAAACAGGGGTGCCTTTGTGGGGACATGGGTGTTGTGTGTTGGTGAGATTGTGTTGAGTAATGTGATGGGCTGTGTGATGTGGTGTGCATGAGGGATGTATGGGTATATGTTGTTTGTGTGTCTAGTTGTCTCTGTGCTGTTCGTGTCAATCGCCTCGCAGTATTTGTTGTTTGTAAAGGGTTGTGGGTAATGTGGGTGTGTGTTTTATAGTGCTGTGGGTGGCTGGGTGTGATGTGTGCATGAGTGTCATGTGTTTTCTTTTTTCTATGGCCAATGTGGTGGTGTTTTGTATGTGGGTGTCCATTCTGAGCATGGCGGTATGTACCGCCAATGGTTTACCACCATTGAATATCCGCTGTGGTGATTCTTGGGTCAAAATGTGGTGGGGTTGTTCTGTTGGCGTAACGGTATGGGTGTTTGTACCGCCACTTTAGCACTGACCTTTGGGCTGGCGGATTTGTGTATGGGGCAGTATTCTGTCGGATTGATGTGTGTGTGTCCTAATATGGCGAACGGATATTCGCCACTGCGGCGGTATGTTGGCGGCCATCACCGCCAATGTCATAATTAGGGCCAAAGCCTTTTAATAATTTTGGCTGGGAAAATTATAAAAACATGCTTAACATTTCCTTTTTTACTTTTCATAAAAAAGTACTTTAGTGGTGAAAAATATTGTTAATATCCATAGTGGAAAAGTGACTTTTAAAAATCACACATTGTTCTGCCTGGAAGCAAAGCTGAGTTATACCACTTCTCCTCACTTTTCTGTCTTCTAGTGGCATTGATAAATATTCTGATTAGCTGGGAAACAGTATGCTGGCATGAAAAATAAGCCACGTTTTAAAAGTGGGAAGTGTTCATAAAGCATTAACCTTGAAGTTCAGATCCAACGAAAGTGATGAATATTTTCACAATGCTCTGGATTCTCAGTAAACCATTATGTTGGTTACCAGTTGACCCAGAGAGAGGCAAATAGGACAAAAAAGAAAGCAGGAACAGTGGAGATCACACTAATATCCTCAAGGTTTAGTGAATATCTGTGGACAAGATGAATATCTTTAACACCATGTCAGTAAATGTAATCATCTATTACTTACTATACAAATTGCGTACCTTCAGAATATCTCTGTCTTAGACTATTTGTTTTATTACAACACTAACATTCCTAAAACTGGAACATAAATTTCATGTGTTATTCAAGCCCTTCACATATTCTCACTCTATCCAGATAATGGAAATACAGCTGGTTTGTTTGTACATGTGCTTGGTAAGAACATGCTCTCAGATGCTGATATAGTCTAGGTTGGCCTTTGGTAACACAGTAACATAACAAATAATCATTAGAATTATGTAGCCACTATGAATAACTTATAATCACTTCCCTTCACACCCATTAATGCCTTAAATACAATGTGTACATCATGAATATTAGTTGAAAAGGCCCTCTTCATTTACTCATGCTAATAGAACGGATTATCCCTATACGTAACTCAAAAAGTTTAAAATCTGTACTTGGAACTATAACGGTTTGCTTCCAAACATGACCTAAATCCATAGAATAGGCTTTGGGCCTGCTTCACAAAGCTAGACTTACACTTTTGTGTAAGTTAACTCTTTTTGGCTATTCACAAATAAGCAATTGATTAGTACCTTTACAACTGTGGATACTCCACAGTTGGGGCGATGAACTCTCCACACAAAAAGATAGGACACTGAAACAGTGTTGTAACAATTTAGAATCTATTCTAGTGATCCTAGGCATCTGGTCTTGAATCACATTCCCATTTAGTATATAAACCAATGTTTTTTGATCAGTTGACAGCACAAATTTCTTGCCCTATACATTTCTTACTACTTTTTCTATTGACCGTCAGCAGGCAAATATCTTTTGTCCTTTGGTAATGTACTGTTTTCAGTCATGTATAAGGTTCTTGAAGTGAGTGCTACTGTATTCTCAGCTTAACTAGCCAGTTTGGGACTAAGCACATCACTGAACTTCTTTAATTCAGTGTAGGGATAACTGTGTTTTATTTTTCATCGCTTACCAGCAATACTTGTTCCTTTGCTGCAGGTTTAAGTGCCATGCCAAACAAGCCTTCATAGTATCTTCCTAAGATTTTTATGCTTTACTTTGCCACATGCATCTTACGTTGGATGGTCCTCACTTTGAATTTTAACACTGTTTCGAAACACACCAACAACTTAACGTTGCAGCTCTCATTTGATACTGGAGCCCTGTGAAGATTTTGTTATCCCAATGTTCTTGAAAAAGTTCCTCAGAAATCAAAGTGATCCTTGCCCCTCATTAAACCAACAAATCTAGTGCATGACAATAGACTGTTACACTGGTATAGGGATCCACACATTCTTTCATGTCCTCACTCTCTACTAGAATAAAAATTTCCCAGTTTACAGCACTATCCTTTTTGGTACTCGGTACTGTCAGTTACTCTAATGACTCTTGGGCCCATATTTATACTTTTTTTAGCAACGCATTTCCTCTGCTTTTTTACACAAAAGCGGCGCAAACGTAAAAAATGTAATTGTATTTTGTAAGTTTGTGCTGCTTTCGCGTCAAAAAGCGGCGCAAATGCGGCGCTAAAAAAGTATAAATATGGGCCTAGGTTTTTTAACTTGACATACTTTCTCAAACAGGTGTTTTATGCCACAAATGTCCCAAGCTACATTTCTAGTAGGATATAGATACTTCTACTGTATGTGAAGAATAGCCAACACCCCCTACTGTGTGTGGAGAGTAACCACAACTAAACAAACATTCATTTGTTTAACACCCCAGTTAGACTCATATTGTTCTCCTTATCAACATTTGTCTCCTATGTATCTTGTACAGCTACTATCTAACTCTTGTGAAGAAGATTGAGACATTTCTATATTCTTCACATCATCTAGTGTTTCACTGATTTCTGGGTCCACCATAGTTAAAACTGCTGTACATGTTTGTCTCTGCATCTCACTATTATTTGATCTCTAATCAATTGTATGGGGAAGTTTTCAAATATGCGGTCTGCAGACAATTTGCATAAAGCAGCAACAAATAAATACACTGATTCCTCCTGTCACTGCTTTCATAAAGAACTTGTGCCTCATCTTTACTAAACCCAGTTGCCACCAAATGTATTTCCAATCTTTTTACAGCATCCTGATAATCAGCTAGTTCCTCCTCATCAATCTCTGCCAACTGGTAGGGATGGAAATGTTAGAAAATTGCTTGACCTTCAGTGGTGGGATTGTAGCCTGCTGTGAAGGAAGTTGGCCGCTTAACTGTGGTACTCCAGCAGGGAGGGGGTTTAATAATCTGCCTTTTCCACCCTGATCAGGCGCCTCTACACTTGGTCAACACTGCCAGATATGATCACAGAGATTGGGGAGTGCAGTAGTCTCCATTTCAATAAACAGTGTCTAAAAGCTGTGGAGCCCGCTCCAAAGGAGAGGCAGCATTAAAGGGATTTCAAAGGCTGAGCTCCTTTAGCAGTTGCCAGTGAAGTGTGTCATGCCTGCCTGGTTGAAACCCCAATGAGTGCTGTGGGGGCAGCTCATCTCTTGAGGGCAACACAGGTGCTGTGCAGGAGCCCCTGGAGGTGGAGGTGCAGTTTGGTGCAGATTGGCTGTGCATGCACCAACGTTTGGGTGAGTTGCATACAAGTGCGGCCTGGTCCACTGCTGCTCGTTCTAGTTTTGAAGTGGCCCCTGTTAATTACACATGAAACATGGTAAGTAGATGCTAAACTGATAGGGTTGACACGCTCATTTCTCCTGAACTTGTAGAGTGATAGATAGTTACTGTTTGCTGTTACAGGCCTGTTAGTTTTGATAGATAGCATGCTCCATTCAAGGAGACAATGGAACCTGCTGCCTATATAACACAAAATATCATTCTATTTGATTTGCTGTTCTGAGATATAGCCCATTACAACTAGCTTTTTAACACCACTTTACATTATAATAGTATGCCGGCCCTACCTCTTATTTTCTCTGCCACCATTCTGCTCTGTAGGTCCCTGGCTCTTGAAGTATAATTGGTAAGGCAGATCACCAGCAGAATAAACTTTCCTTTGACCAGTGCACATCTGCAATAGTTTGGCTGATGTGCTTGACAATAGGGACACTAAATGATTGCTCCTTGACTTGAAAGAAGGACTCACAGCTATAGGTGGTAAGTTGGAAGCTATAACGATGCGTCTGGATGAACTTATCAAATGCCTCAATAAGCATATTATACAACTGGATGGTCTGGAGCGTCGTGTGTCACAGCTGGAGGATGAGTGGGTTGGTCAGTCAACCAGCGTGCCTCCCTTGTAGAAGAAACTGCTGGTGGTTGTGACCAACAATGAAGATCTGTAGGTGTTCTCCCATTGGAACTGTTTGTTGATACTATACTGATGGAATTGTTTAGTTGTGAAAGCTTTACTACTGTGTTTAAGATTGAATGTGCTAAGCTCTCCCTGGGCCCGTGGCTCATTCCTGACAATCTTCGGTGCCCAATGTTTGCTTGACTGCTCCATTATTGCAACAGATGCAGTTCTCCGGTTTGCCAGGGAAAATGACCTATTGCGCTATCAAGGTGCAAATATTGCATATTTCCCAGATTTTATGTTTATGGTACAGGAGGCTAGAAGAAAATGTATCAATGCCTAAAAGTTGCTTTTCAGTAAGGGAGTTAAATATGCCTTGTTATATCCTGCTAAACCTCGAGTTAAGATTGGCTGTACCTTGTGACACTTTACGGACTATAGGACTGCCCTGATGTTTCCAAAGCAGTGCCATGGATCAGAGGCTGTTGCTGTGTCCCCTTGGGATTCTGGAGCTGAATCCACTACCTCTGGCCCTGATCGGTCTGCCCTAAGTGAAATTGAATTATGTTTACACTACTGCTTTAACAGTTCTTTAGATAGGAACTGGTTGCTGAGATGTACATCCATTGTTGGCTTATGTTATGATTTGGGTGGGGATATGCATTGTACTGAGATAAATCATATAATTTCCCGCCTGCCAGGAATTGTCTGGAAGCACCCCTATGTGCAACACATTTTGTTGGCTAGTGATATGTTGGAAAGCGTGCGATTGCTGAGAAATTGAGGGGCTTATTTACAGCCCTGTGCGCCGCTGGTGCATCACTTTTTTGTGATGCACCGGGGGCACATAGTGCAGGCCCAAACCTACAAGCCCACGCTAAGCCACCTTGCATGGCTTTTCATGGTCTTGTAGATATGGTGGAATGCAATGCAGCGCAAGTCTTTGCGCTGCCTTACTCTGCGTCAGGGAAGCTTACTATGTGGTTGCAGTGGGTGTTCCCACACAACACCCATGGGGTTTGATGCATTCCCAGATTGACAAAAGTTTGTAAACCTGGGAATATGTCAAAACTGTATGCCTCCCAGGGCAGGTGCAACAAGGAGAAATATCAGTATTTCTCCTTGTTGTTTCCTCTTTCTGTGTTTTCTCCATTCTGCAGCACACATCAAAAAAGGGAAATGCCTCCCAGGATTCTTTTTATACAGGAAGGTGCCCTTTCCTGCACAAAAGCAATCCTACTGAAACCGCAGACATCCTTGCACAATGGTTCAAGGGTGCCTGCATTGGCACTAGGTGGAAATGTGTGCGCCAGAGGAGGGGGAAGGACAGAAATGCACTGTATCTTGTACAGTTGTTACACCTGGCATTCTTGGTATAGTTTCCCCTGTCTTTTTGTGTCTGCTTCCTGTATTTTTGACTGTATGCTGGACTTTGTTTTTGCTGTTTTTTGATACTCTGGGCACTATGCCACTACTGACTAGTGCTAAAGTGCAAGGGTTCCCTGTATAAATTGTGATTATGATTGGTTATCCTGGATTGGCATATTTGATTTACTAGAGAGTCCCTAGTGAAGTGCACTAGAGGTGCCCAGGGCCTGTAAATCAAATGCTACTAGTGGGCCTGCAGCACTGATCGTGCCACCCACATGAGTAGCCCTGTAAACATGTCTCAGACCTGCAACTGCAGTGTCCTTGTGTGCAGGTTTGCACTGCCAATTCGACTCTGCACGTGTGCCCACTTGCCAGGCCCAAACCTTCCCTTTTACTACATATGTCGCCCTGTTGGAAAATGGGTTATTGGTAAGGGCAGGTAAGTATCTACACTTAGCAATAGGCCACTAACCTCCACTTAGGTCAAGTTAGGTCTCAATAAATTGAACCTAGCTCAACCCTTGATAGCTTGGCAACGAGCGACAAGCCTTAACTTATGAGACAAAGCGTGAACCATTCAAATATCTCAAATCAGTAATTGAATAAAACACAGGAAATAGTTTAAAAATCCAAAACCAATTTATAAAAATAGGAAATATTGCAGCTTCAAAATGACGCCAAAATGAATAAAATAGGATAAAGGGAACCGGAGGTGTGAATTTTTAAAGAATTAATGGTTTTTAGTGCTTAGAAACGAATGGTGCCAATCTGGTCATCTGGTCGCACCTCGACCAGAGCAAAGTCAAAGTTGAAGGCTGACTGCAATGGAGCCCTGCTCGGCTACAGCCTGAGGGAGGCCTCGGTCAAAAGTTTACTTTCGGACTTGGTCCCGCTGAAGAAAATCTTCAAGAAAACGATTAAGACGCCAGTCCAATTCGACCTCCTGGAATTCTTCCTCAGATATGTGTCACGTGAGCCTTGGTGGAGATTTCTACCTTCGGTCTTAGTCGTTTTTTTTTTTTAGATGAAAATCCTTTGACTGGGGCAAACCTGAATCTTGATCCAAAGTTCTTGGAGCCCTCTTCTGATACACTTCCTGGGAGGTCCCGGTCAACTTTCTACGTTCAGACAGTCACTTTTTCAGAGATTTTCTTCACGGGGACGTACCTGCAAGTCAGGTCAGGTTGCGGTTGATGCAAGGCGGCTAGAGTTGCCTTTACAGAGCTTTTTTCTAAAAGTTCTCCAAACTTCTCCAAATGTATGGATTTTCTCCCAGATGTTCTTTTAAGGTTCATTTGAGGTCCACAGCTCGCCCTAAGGTTCCAGAAACTCTGAGATGCTCCTTGAGGGTGCAGACTGCAACTCTCAGAATGCACCTGGCACAAACTCCAAATTGGCCACTGGACAGTAGTCAGCTCGTCAGTTGCTCCAGGATTTGGTGCCGGGGACTCTGGTTAGCAATGTTTAACATGTGGCAAACAGGGAGTCACTCCCTGAACCAGTTGAAGCCTGACATAGTCCTTCTTGTGATGAAACCCAAGAGTGCAGCTGGTGCAGTCCTCCAGAGTGGAGTGTCCAGGTGCAGGTCAGGGATCGAGAAGGGTACTCCTTCTTCTCCAGTAGTTCTTCCTTGTACGGATCTGAGGTGTGTATGCAACTCTGCCAGTTTTATCCTTGCTCCTGTATGAAAAACAGGGGGGTCCTGGTTTTCCAATCAGGTGCAGGGTCCTTCCCCCTGTGATGACCACCTCCTGGGAAGTGTGTCAAAAATCAATCCCAGGGAGCAACATTCCTCAAAAATCCATCAGGCTGAAACTGATTTTTGGAGATTACATCTGGCTGAGCCCACCCACTGGTGATGCTAAAAATCCTAAACACACCCCTCTCCTGCCCTCTCCTAATCTAATCAAGGGGGCACCTAATTGTCTGGGTTGCAGGATGTTTGGGAGGTGCTGGGTTGCTCCAAATGTCCTTACCTGCCTTCAAAGACCAGTTTGTCATCCCTCCCCCCTTCCTGCTTCTCCATCTGCTGAGGGAAGTTCTCCTGCCCCAGGCACATCTCTTTGTGTTCAGCCCAGGCTACTTCACACCTCATCAAGGCAGCCTGGTCAGGCTGCCACAGGCTGGCCAATCAGAACAGAGCACTACAGGGCTGAAGTTGGCAACATTTAGGTAGAGTTTAAAACTCTTCACCTGAACAAGTTATATTAAATCCAACAATTGTAAGTTGTGGGATTTATTATAACACTTAATTTGATACCAAACTTGAGGTAACTGATACTTAAGGGGACTTTATCAATTAAAATAAAGTCTCCCCATTCTAGCCTATGGAGGGCATTCACCTCAATGAGGGAAAGCGAATTTGGCTGTTTACCTCACCATTGCTTATAAAAATATTGTCATAAGGTCCCTGCTTATAGTTACATGGCACCCAGCCCTAGGGGCACATAGGGCACACCTTAGGGGTGACATATATGTAAAAATAAAGTAGTTTAAGACTTTGGACGTACTTTTAATTTCAAAGTTGAATTTGCATGTAACTTTAATTTAAAAACAGCCAGCAAGGCAAGCCTGCCTTTAAAATGACACTGGGCACCTCAGCAGTTCACATATGGGTATACTTCTTATGCCCTACCATATACTAGGGACATATAGGTAGGTTAATATTGCCAATTATAATTCTCCCAATTTAAGCAGTAGCCAGGGCACAGCCAAGAGTCAGTAACCACCAATATCTGTCCAAAAAGTTTGGGGGTGACAAGGGCAAAAAGGATGACTTTCCTACACACCCCTAAGGTAGGCCCTAGGTAGCCCCATGGGCAGGGTGCAGTGTATTTAAGAGGTAGGACATGTACTTGTGTGTTTTACATGTCCTGATAGTGAAAAACTGCCAAATTCGATTTTCACTATTGCAAGGCCTATATCTCCCATATGTTAACATGGGTACTGCCTTTTAATACCTTTTAAGTGCAGTTTCCCATTGGGAGCAAATAGAGATATGGAGTTTGGAGTCCCTGAACTCACAATTTAACAATACATCTTTTGTCAGAGTTATTTTTTAGATTGTCTGTTTGAAAATGCTGCTTTTAGAAAGTGGGCATTTTCTTGCTTAACCATTCTGTGACACTACCTGCCTGTAGAATCCATGTCTGGGTCAGACTGACAGTTTGGCTGTTTGTAAATACCCTCTAGACAGTGACGTACAGCATGCTGAGGAGTGTCCTGTATATCCTGAAGAGTCTCCTGGGCTAGAGTGGGGGAGGGAGGAGCTGACACACCTGAAAGGGCTGTGCCTGTCCTCACATAATGCAGTCTCCAACGTCCTGGAATGTGTCCTGGGCCATGCCTGAGCAAGGCAGAATCTTCGGATCAACAGAGACTTTCCTTTGAAGGTTTGCCTACTTCAAATGCAGAAATTAGTCTAAGTAGTGGACCCAAACCCCAGGGTTTTAGAATACTTCTGCTTCAGCCTTAAAGAGGATAAAGACTGTACTTTGCTGTGTATCCTGTTTGTGAAGATTCTCCAAGGGCTTGGACTGAGCTTGCCCCTTGTTCTGAAGTCTCAGGGCCATCAGAGACTTAGGCCCTCATTATGAACATGGCGGCAATCACTGCTCCGCTGGCGGCGGTCCTGACCGCCAAATAATGAAGCACATGAGAAACAGCCAGCGAGCTTTCTACACACCGCCAGTATTGGAGTGCCGACAACTATGGAAGAGGGCGCCTACAGGCCGACGGAAAGGTCCCACTCACCCAACAAATAATGAAGCACAAGACCGCCCTCAGTTCTGGGATGGGAATGTGGCAGAAACGAACCAGATAAAAGGAAACACTCACCGTAGGTACACACAACATGCCGAAGCAGACATGGAGAGAGAGTTGCAAATAATGCCAGTCCTGCTTCTTGCAATATACCTCCATGACCGTGACCTCCGACGAAGATGACGACGGTAAGTACCTCAACCTAGTAAACAAAGGAAGAAAGGGCACAGTTACACACCCAAACCACCCCACCCACCCTGCAACGCACTCCCAACCCCTCACACCATCCCAAGCCATACACACCAGAACAAGAGGTACTTACCCGACACACGGCAAAGAGAACCCGCCCAAAGTACACACATGTGCACACCACACCCCCACAATGAAACGATGAACTATGTCTCCACAGTGTGCCAACAGCACCACTGGCGACACAAACTTTATTACATAATAAATAAAGGAACGTTCAAATAAGGCCAGTCCTTGAGAAACAGCCTGAAATGGCCTGAACTTGACTTCCACATGTGCACAGGTTACTCAATGGGGCAGCCAGGCACCTCAGGGAGGAGGGGCAGGAGTGGCAGGGGTGGGGACTTACATCTGGGAGGGGGGCTAGGGCTTGCGTATGGGAGGTGGAGGGGGTTTGGGTTCGCTCTTGGAAGGTGGGGGAGCGGGCTTTGACCGGGGGGGGGTGGCAGATGGACCTGGGGCAGCACAGGGCTTCTTCCCTTCTGGGGAAGGGCCATGGGAATGGGAAGGGGCAGACTGGGGCAGACTTAGACGAAGAAGGAGTGGACAGCGCAAGGAGATGGGCACGTTTAGGGATGAGACGGGGTGGGCCTGTGGGTTCGAACAGGTCAACACAAGACAGGAAAAGTTTTTTAGGGGCAGTTGGGGTGGACATGGAGGAAGGTGTGGGAGTAGAGGTAGAGGGTGTGCTTGTAACTGGTATAGGTGTGCTGGACGTGGATGCAGGTGCCTGTACAGTATGCTGAATTGTGGTGGATGTGTGTTGAGTGGGTGTCTGGGAACGTTTGAGTGTCTTGGGAGGGGGGGTGGACACAGTAGGAGAAGACAGGCTCCCAGTGTAAATGGATGTTGGCTGTGTGTCTGCAGGTCTGGTGAGTGTGCTGCATGTGTCAGTCAATGTTGTTGTTTTGAGTGCAGGTGGGGTGTCTGGGGTGGATGACTGGATGTCTGATGTTGTGGTGACTGCAAGAATGGGGCCGCAGTGCTTGTGGGTGTGCATGTTGAGGTGACAGACAGGGAGGCGGGAGAGGTGGACACACTGGGGGAAGTGGATGTTGTCGTGTCTGCCTTTAATTGTTGGCTGTGTGTTTGCCTGTGGTGAGAAGTCTGGTGCTTGTGTTTCTCTATGTGCTTCTTGTGTGTTGAGGTGTGTGCATGGCTATCTGAATATGTGCTTGGGATGGGTGATGGGAGTGGGGTGCTGGAAGGGGCAGAGGTGGTTGGAGGGGGGACGGAAAGACCAGGGACACTGGCTGCCATCAAAGAGAAGGCCAGAGCCTGAAAAGATCTCTGTAGGCCAGACATGGCACCATGAATGCCTTCCAGGTATGACATTCACGATGGTTGTCTGCCCTACAGAGATGGTCCTTAGGAGGTCAATAGCCTCCTCCTTGAGGGCAAGCAAGGCTGACTGAGGCAGGGGATGAGGTGTCTGGGGAGAAGGAGATGCCCACCCTTCTGGTAGAGCAGGCAGAGGCAACTGGGTGGGGAGCAACTGGGAGGGGGGTGATTGTATGGGGGTGGTGGAAGATGACACAGAATGGGTGGGCCCAATATGGTCCGACACCACCAGGGAACTCCCATTGGAGGAGGTATCAGAGTCACTACCTCCGGTGGTAGTTGCCTCCTCCGTGGTACTCGCCTCGCCCTCCAACCCACTGGTCCCCTTGGCGTCAGTCGACTCTGCCTCCTTGGAACCGTGGGCTGCAGCATCCCCCACTCGCCGATGCCACTGCTCCCTAGCCAGATGAGGCTGATATATACAAAGAACACAAGAGCACAAGTGTGGGTAGACAAAACATGAGAGAAATCTGTAAATACCTGAATGGGTGTACATACTTGGTGCACACCCACTCCCATCCAGCTTACACACCTACAGGCAGGACCTACAGCTATAGTCATGACTATGCCCCTAACTTGTGGCCACTACCCCAGCAGAAAACTCATTTCCCACATGACACACAGACCTGATAAACTGTCAGACCTGCCCCAAACCATTAATGTGCCCATGGGGGGGGAGACTGCTGGAACTAGACAGCATACATACCACAGCACTCAACACACCCATCAAAGTGGTATGAAACGGTGTTGGTACTCACCCCCTTGTGGCTGCTGTGCTGCCTTCAAGCACCCATCCAAATCTGGATATGCCACCCTCAGAATGCGGCACATTAGGGGGGTCAGGGTCCGACGGGCACCCCTTCCTCGTTGGGGGGCCTTCCCCAGCTGGGCCTCACAGGTCTTCTTGGCCCAGCGCTGCAGGTCCTCCCACCGCTTCCTGTAGTGGGTGCTCCGACGGTTGTAAACCCCCAGGGTCCACACCTCCCTGGCGATGGCTTGCCAGAGTCCTCTCTTCTGATGGGCGCTGACCTGTATGGGACACACAGAGACGAAAAACAGACGTCAGGATATGCCTATTTGATACAGTTGACATATCGTCCCCTATGAGACGGACACTTCACAGGATCATTTTACCACCTCACTCGCATTACCTGCCACACAATCTATGCCTGTGCAGTTACAAATCGACCACACATGCAGACAGGCATCCACCACGTTCACATACATCCATGCAAGGCAACTGCCAACTCACCTTCTCCTCTGGTCGCCCATATAACTTGACATGCAGGGTGAAGGCCGGGGCCCTTTCCCTTGTGACACGTGCCATTGGAGTAACCAGAGTCAGGACACAGCAGCACACTCAGTGGAGTACTTGCATGCACAGGATCTGGGAGTCAAGTGAAACTGGGGTGGCGACATGGCGTACGCTCTGTGGCGATGTGCACCGTTACCGCCAACGGCGATCATGATAGGCCCAGGTTCCCCAATGACGACCATGTAAACCAATGAATGGGTGCACGGTGGGGAACACCGACTTCCGCCATGACAGCTACCGCCAGCAGACTGATGTTATTCCCTGTCCTTCAAATCTGGATGGCAGGCGGCTGCCATTTTGCTAGCACCACTAACATATTTCTTGGTCATGGGCCCCATTCAGGACCTTCAGGTTCCAGCCCTTTCTCACCTGCCCACATGAGTGTATGTTCCTCACATCAGTTCAGAGGTATCACTGCATATATGTCCCAAAAGTTGTACATCATACATCGCTTGTGTGTGTCACCAACATTTTGTACAGCAGTTATTCATACACAACATGTTTTACATGTGTATGTGTGTTCCTTATATGTGTTGTTTCCTCACATAGGTATAGACCCATGTGGTGAGGGAGGGCCCCATCTTTGATGATTTGGAAACCATGGTGGAACGTTACATCATTGTCACCTGCAGACTTAACCCTACAACAATCCATGACCTCTGTGCTTTACTGGATCCTGTACTGAGACCAGCTAATCGGAATCAGCATGCCATCCCTACTGAAGTGCAAGTGCTCTCTGTACTCCATTTCTTGGCTACAGGCTAATTTCAGGTGAAAGTGGGCATGGGTGCAGGGTTCTCACAGCCAATGTTTAGCCTTGTCCTGTCCTAATTCCCTGGTGCATTTGTACAACACCTGCAGACATGTCAAGTTTCCCCAAAGGGCTGAACTCCCTACCATCAAGTCTGAATTCTATGCCTTTGCTAACATTCCTGATGTGATAGGTGCCATCGATGGCACCCACATAGCTTTCATCCCCCCAAGAGTGAATGAACAGGTGTACAGAAACAGGAAGAACTTCCACTCAATGAATATACAATTGGTGTGCACTGCTGACCAGTAGATTTCACATGTAAATGCCATGTTTCCAGGATCAGTTCATGATTCCTTTGTCCTGAGGAACAGCAGTGTCCCACACATGATGGAACAACTACAAGGGGACAGAGGTTGGCTCATAGGTGAGTGTGTATGACACTGGATCAGTACATAGCTGACAGCCAGGATGTCTTCCAGTAATGGCAGTTTTTTACAGTCCTGTTTCAATCACTTTTGCAGGTGATTCTGGCTACCCCAACTTGCAATGGCTCCTGACACCTGTGAGAAATCCCAGGACAGATTCAGAGAGGAATTATAATGAGGCCCATGTATGTACTAGGAGAGTGATTGAGCGCACAATAGGTCTCCTGAAGGCTAGATTTCATTGCCTCCATTTCTCTGCGGGATCCCTGTGCTATAGCCCTGAGAAGGTATGAATATGGAATTGACTGGCAACTGCATTCACACTTACAATTTAATATTCATAAGGACAAAGGGACATACGGTTTGGTGTACATGTGTTTTATTTGGTGTCACAATTCCATTGGTGTGCTGTACAGTGATAGGGAGTGGGCTCATGGTGGATGTCCATACTAGGTACCTGGGGTCAGCTGACTGATCCCAGAAAAGCTTGCCCAGTATGCTGACGGGTGGGAGAGCACAAGGGTCCAAAAGAGGTATGGGGGAGACTGCCAAGGGGGGTAGGGTGTCCATCAAAAGAAGAGGGGGGTAAGGGTAAATAGGATGAGTTCTCTAAAGGGCCCCAACCTAATTCCCAGGGTAACGATTCCCAGCCCCCAGGTGATAAGAAGCCATAGATCACTACAGGGAATCCTGCAGAGAAGTGTCCCCATAAGTGCTATGCATGTGATCACAAGGGTCAAATGAGTGGGGTATCCCAGGTGTTCCAAGATGGCACTGGTACCCACTGGTGCATAGTCACAGTGTTTGGCCAGTGTAACACCTGGGAAGGAGTTGATTCCAGGAGAAGGGTGGGAGCCAGCTGAGATGACCCTTGTCTCACAAGGTGACAGTGAAATGGTCCAGAGGACCCTTGTGTCTGAGAACACTAAGAAATACAGGGAGTGGGTGATCATCAATGGACAGTGGGTAGAGGCTCTGAGAGGCCCTGGAGCCAGTGTGAGTACTGTCTGGTGTCACCTGGTCTTTGAAGAGCAGGTGATCCCTAATGTACTTCTCCAAGTAGTTGCTGTAGGCAACTCATAGCGCCTGTGTAAGGTGGCGCAGGTTCCCTTTGACTGGGGGGGTCTCAGATTCCTTACTTAAGGGTAGCTGAGAGTCCAACCATGCCTGTTGATTGTCTGCTAGGTAATGACCTGGAGGATTCCCCTTGGAGTGAGGTGGAATGCCAATCACACTTGGAGATATTGGGTCTGCCTCTGTGGGCATGAGTGACCACCCGGTCTATGGCATCCAGATGGCTGGTCAGGAGGCCCTGCACCCTAAAAGAGTGGCCCTAATACCCGGCAAGAAGAGGAGAAGGGCAAAGGGTTCAGGAAACCCATCCTAGAAATTCCCACAGTCCGGAAGGTGGCTGAACCTGAGGGGGATGCCCTGGAGTCTAAAGAGGAACAAGTGGCTGAACTGGGGGATGTGCCCAAGATGACCCATTGGCAGCAGGAAGGGGGTCCCACCAGGGAAGAAGACACATAAGCCATGCCCTTCTCTTGAGTGTCTGTGGAGGCAGGCTGCAGACCAGGCATCTGGCAAGGAGTCTGGATCACACTGGATTTATTAGAACGATGGCCTCCTGTATAGTGAGCCTAAGGTTGCTGAGCCTGGGGCAGCACATGTGCTGGTGGTACCCGAGCGCTTCAGAACCTTCCTACTGGGGCTTTCTCATGTTGTGCCTTTGGCAGGACAAAACATTTGAGAGGATTGCCACCCACTTTTACTGGCCCCAAATCCACAGGCACTCTGATGCATACTGTAGGACTTGCCAGACTTGTCAGGCAAGTGGCAAGAGTGGGGGAAGATGCAACGGCTTCCCTCTAACCATTCCCTGTTGCCAGCACCCCGTTTGAGTGGTTGGGAATTGACATTGTGGGGCCTCTGGATCCTAAGACAGCCATGGGCAACAGGTTTATCCTGATCTTGGGAACTCCCTCTGAGTTCAGTGACAGCCCCTGTGGTGGGCCGGGCACTGAGGGGAATTTTTACCTGCATGGGGTTCCCGAAGGAGGTGGTGTCCGACTGGGTACCAACCTCATATCTACCTATATGAAGTCTTTGTGGAAGGAGTATGGGGTACCCTACAAGTTCACCACTCCTAACCACCCCAAGAAAATGGGTTAGTTGACATTTATAACCATACCCTGAAGGGCATGATTATGAGACTGTCAGAACCCATGAGGCATAAGAGTGATGTCCTTTTGCCATGCCTTATCTTGGCCTACTGGGAGGTACCACAGAAGGGACTTGGTTTTAGCCCCTTCGAGCTGCTGTATGGCCACCCTGTAAGGGGACCTCTGAGTCTGGTGAAGGAGGGCTGGGAGAAAGCTCCCAGCAGCCCCTTGCCTCCCCCCTCAGTACATATTTACCTACTTGCTCTCATTTAGGAACCAGACCGTCCCTTTTAAGAAACTCATTGAGGTGAGCCTAGAAGCCAGTCAGGAGGACATAAAACAGTGGCATGACTAGAATGCCACTCTGCTTGAGTTTCAGCCTGGCCATGTGAACCGCCTCAAACCTCATTTTGAGAGGTCTGTACTGCCGACACTCTTGGCAACAGATGATGGGGTGGCGGAGGAGAGTAAACCTCTTCCTGACCTCCTGTCTACCCAAGACAAAGATGGGTCTGTGGAGGGTGTGAATCTCTCCCCAACACAGACCCTGGAACAGCAGAGGGACTGTCAACAGTTGTTGGGACAGTTTGCCTCTCTCTTTTCCTTGACCCCAGGAGTCACTCATTTGTGTACACATGATGTAGACACTGGGTATAGTCCACCTGTGAAGCATAAGAGCTACAGGGTGACTGACAAGGTTAGAGACAGCATCAAGGATGAGGTTTCCAAGATGCTAACATTAGGGGTGATAGAATTCTCCAGCAGTCCTTGGTCTAGACCAATGGTCTTGGTTCCCAAGGCTGCTGCCCCCAGTGCCATTCCTGAACTCTGCATGGACTACCGTGGACCCAATGCCATCACTAAGACTGACGCACACCCCATCCCCATGCTGATGAGCTCATAGATCAGCTAGGAGCTGCCAGGTTTCCCAGCACATTTGACTTAACGTCTGGGTACTGGCAAATTGCCTTGACTGAGGGGACCAAAGAAAGGTCTGCATTTTCAACACCAGAGCAGCACAACCAGTTCAGGGTCATGCCCTTTTAGTTCAAAACTGCCCCTGACACCTTTCAGAGGATGGTCAACCAGGTTTTGGCTGGGATGGAGGATTTCAGCGCCATGTACCTAGATGACATTGCAGTGTTCAGCTCCAGCTGAGAGGAACACCTGCAGCACCTCTGCAAAATGTTGAAGGCCCTGCAGAAGGGAAGGCCTCACTATTAAGGCTGGGAAGTGCAAAATAGGGCAGGGATCTGTAATTTACCTGGATCACCAGGTGGGGAGTGGTCAGGTGGCCTGCTGCTGTGCGTCCTGATTTTCCACGCATAGTCCCTGGGCATCAAAGCCTGCAATATCATCACACAGACCTGAGGCTGCTTATCCAGAAATTGACACATCTCTTCCCTGTGAGATAAGAACCAACGCATTGCTTGCCCGGTGGAGAAAGAATCAATGGACGGCTTCACTTCCGAGTAAGGAACGCCACATCACCTGCTTTTTCAACATACTTTCACCCGTGCAGCTTAATTTTTGACGTATACCAGGTACTGTAAAAGTGTTGGTAATATCTCCAACAGGCTGGTGGTAATTACCAACAAATTAAGACTATGGCGTTGATAACTCCTAAAGACAGCCAATGTACCACACCAACCACCAGGGCGTTAACACCACGCACCACTGCGGTAGTCATCAACAGCCAGGCAGTAGACAAGGTATTGCCCACCATATCATGACACATCAAACCCCCACGATTTCCGGGTCGGTACCAATGCCTTCAAAAGCCTGGCGGAAACAGAACACAGAAGACCAAAGACTCACCAACAGAGACACAGAGAAGATAAACCCTGCCATGGAACCGGAACTTCAAGTCCTCCTGATGCTCTTCTACGTCATGCTCCACCTGGAACACTGATGAAGATGACAACGGTGAGTACAACCGCCTAGCACACAAAGGAGGGAGGGAAGATGAGAGTGACACACACACGCATGACACATCAGTCACACACACACACCATACACACAACCAGCTGCAGATGTTAACCAACGACACAGGACACACAGCATAATAATATAAGGACTACAGGCCGGCAGTATTGAGCTTGTAATTGCATGGCAACAGCCACCATATGAACCAGTTGGAGAACAAAGATATATGAACAATTGTCCAGAAAGGGCCAATGCCTAGTCCAAAGTTCAAATGGTCCACATGGACACAGGGCACAGTCCAAGCCCCAACTTGATCCTGACTAACTCAGCACAAAACTGGGCAGGGGCAGCATCTCTGAAGTGGACAGGCACCTCTGAGGGAAAGGGGGTGGGGCGCACCTCAGCTGAAGTTGGGGACTTGCCCACGTGTTCTAGAGGGGGCTCCAGGCCCATTAACCTTTGCTGGGGAGTGCAAGGTCACAGTCTCTGAGAGGGGAACTGGCCCACTGGTTCTGGAGGGGGCTCCATACCCATTTCCCTTTGCTGGGGAGTGCAAGGTCACAGTCTGTGAGGCGGGTAACTTGCCCACTGTTTCTGGAGGGGGCTCCTTGTACATCAGTCCCTGGAGGGTGGCCTCTGCTGGAGGTGATGGCTGCTGTGTCTCAGCAGGGGATGAGGGCCCGTGGCCACTGGTGGTGGTGGTGTTGGTACCCTGCCACCCTCTGCAGAAGGTGAGGGCTGCTGTGTCTCAGCAGAGGAAGGTGCCTCCAGGGCAGCCTCTGCAGGAGGTGAGGGCTGCTGTGTCTCAGCAGGGGATGAGGGCCCCGTGCCAACTGGTAGTGGTGTTGGTACCCTGCCAGCCTTTGCAGGAGTTGAGGGCTACTGTGTCTCAGCAGGGGATGAGGGCCCGTGCCCACTGGTGGTGGTGGTGTTGGTACCATGCCAGCCTCTACAGGAGGTGAGGGCTTCTTCCCTTTCCTGGCTGGTGGAGCAGGATCCTTCTCTTTCTTGGCTGGTAGAGTGGGATCCTTCCCTTCCCTTTCCTGGCTTGTGGAGTGGGATCCTTCCCTTTCCTGGCTGGTGGAGTGGGATCCTTAACTGTCTTGCTTCCACGACTAGGAGGTGCTTCCACTGTCCCCGTGAACAGGCTGAGGTGCTGGGCTGGGTCATTGGGACCATGCTCTTATGGGTAAGATGGGGAGGAGGGGGAGGGAAGAGGTCGCCTTAGGGACAGTGGTGCGGGATGAGGTAGGAGGCATGGGAGTGGAGGTTGAGGGAGTGGTAGTTGGAGGAGTACATCTGCTGGACTTGGGTGCAGATGCATGGGCAGTGTGCTGTTTTGAGGTGGATGGCTGTTGGGAATCTGAGTGCCTGCGTTTGTGTCCTTTAGAAGGGGGGAAAGACAGGGTGGGAGAGGACACAGAGGGCGTGTGGATGGATGTTGTGGAGGTGTCTACCAGTGAGGTGTTTGTGCTGCTTGGTGTGGTGATGGCTGTTGAAGCAGTGCATGGAGGTGTGAGTGTGGATGTGACTGTGAGGGAGGTGGAGGAGGAGGAGGAGGGGAGATGGTGGAGGCAGTGGATATGGATGTGTGTACAACTGTTTGTTTGAGTGCCTGTGGACTGAAGTGTGGTGCCTGTGTTTGACTTTGCCACTCTTGTGTGATGTCTTGTATGCATGCTCGCCTATATATGTGCATGGGGTGGGTTGGGGTGGAGGAGACTGGGACTGGGAAGTGGTAGTTGGTGGGGGGGACAGTAAGAACAGGGACAATGGTTGCCATCAGAGAGGAAGCCAAAGCCTAAAATCGATCTCTGTTGGGCGGCCAATCTACAGTGGATGCACTCCAGGAATGCATTGCTGTGCTGCATCTGTGATGCCAGCCCCTGGATGGCATTCACAATGGTTGACTGCCCTACAGAGATGGATCTCAGGAGGTTAATAGCCTCCTCACTCAGGGCAGCAGGGCTTACTGGGGCAGGGCCTGAGGTGCCTGGGGTGAAGGAGATGTCCACCCTCCTGGATGAGTGGACACAGGCAACTCACTGAGGGGATACTGGGAGGGCAGTGCTGGTAACTGTACCTGCAGCTGGGATGGTCACAGAGGTGTCTGCCACCACCAGGGAGCTTCAATCGGAGGAGGAATCTGAGTCTGTGTTGTCACCCCCTTTCTCCGCCGTGGTGCTTCCCTCGCCCTCTGTCCCGCTGGTTCACTCGGCATCAGTGGACACTGCCTCCTGGGTACTGTGGGATGCAGCTCCCTCTGTCGCTGGTTCCCCTGCTCCTCCACTTGATGATGCTAATGCGCACATGAACAGGATGACAGAAGGAGAAGGGGGAGGGGGAGAAAGGGAGCACTGGGTCAATTACAGCACCAAGACCACTGTTGGCATACACAGCACTGTCACACTCAGGGATCAGGATAGAGCACTATGCATTGCACTGGCATTCAATTGGCTATATGCCACAGCAAGATGAGGGCCAAACATCTCCAACTGCACCCCTCCTGGGACCCACAAAGCCCTGACTGACATGGAATGCAACCGAGCTAGGTTACTTACATTTGCTGTAAACCCAATTACCCTTGAGCTGGATCACACTGCAATGTCTGTCCTGGCATAAGGGGCACCCACTGACTCACACCCACCACTCGGATCCCATGCCACCTACCGATTATTGTAGTAATACCCACTGTACTCACCCTCTTGTGGCTGCTGTGATGCCCTCAAGCGCCCATCCAGCTCTGGGCAGGCCACCACCAGTATGGAGGCCATCAGGGGGGTCAGGTTCCGATGGGCACCACTTCCTCATTGGGAAGCCATCCACAGCTGGGCCTCTGCGGTCTTCCGTGCCCAGCGTCTCAGGTCCTCTCACTGTTTCCTGCAGTGGGTGCTCCGCGTGCTGTAGACCACCAGGGTCCGCACGTCCTTGGCGATGGCACATCACAAGCCCTTCTTTTGATGGGCGCTAACCTGCAGAAGTAATACAGACAGGAGGACAGCATTACTCATAAAATCCAGCCTATCACACATATGGCCCGCAAATCTCGTTTCCAACTCCATTGGCAAACACATCACCTGGCACCCACCATGTACACTACCACCAGCCATCCCCCCCCCAAATGACATAGGGGGTCATTACGACCTCGTGGTCTTGCAAAAAGACCGCTGAGGTCGTGGGAGACAGAATACCACCATTGCCGGCAGTATTCCTGCTCCCTATTATGACATTTCCGCTGGGCCAGCGGGAGGTAACAGTGTTACCGTCCGCTGGCCCAGCGGAAATGTCACATCAACATTGCTGCCGGCTCGTAATAGAGCCGGCGGCAATGCTGATGTGCAGCGGGTGCAGTAGCACCCATTGCGCATTTCACTGCCCGAAATTCGGGCAGTGAAATGCACGACGGGGCTATGCCTGGGGGCCCCTGCACTGCCCATGCCAAGTGCATGGGCAGTGCAGGGGCACCCCAAGTCCCCTTACCGCTAGCCTTTCAATGGCAGTATGTACCGCCACGGACAGGCTGGCGGTCGGGGACTCATAATCCCCAGTCCGCTGCCCTGGGGATTATGACCGCCAGGGGGAATCCTGGCGGTATATTGGAGGGGCCGGCGGTATGGCCATGGCAATTCCGCCACAGTCATAATTGCTGGCGGAACACCGCCAGCCTGTTGGCGGTGTTACTGCCAACTTACCGCCGGCCGCCAGGGTCGTAATGACCCCCATAATGCCTCCACACACATCTCCATGCAACCTTCCCACATGTTTAATGCCCAGAGTGTACTCACCTGTTGGTCTGGAGGCCCATACAGTTGTCCATACTAGGGTAGGACCCCATCCACCAGGTGCCCAACTCCATCAAATTGAAGGCAGGGGCCCTTTCCCCGGTCACATGGGCCATGGTAGGTTCCAGACACAGGTGACAGCAGCACATGCAGTGTAGGTGTTGTCCTGTGGAGAGTCAGAAATCAAGTGAGGATTCTGATGGAAAATGGTGGTGGTGTACACTGTCACCGCCACCGCTGATCCCCGTTGGCCACTGTACTCCATAGAGCCCCATATTAGTCACTGAGGAATTGCACGGCGGTGCACGACTGCCTTCTGCCATGACGCCCAACATCAGCAGAGTTACCTAACTTCCACCTGTCCCTAAATACAGGACAGGCAGTCGCAATTTCATGGTGGTGGACAACATTCAGATCTTCCATAACTGAGTCATTGCCAAACGTTGCACATACATTGACATTCCCACTGCCCCATCACATTAATGCTAGATGCACACTGATGTGGTTTGCCATTGTTCAAATTGTAACAGCCTACTCACTCTTGTGTCCCTTAGATACCTACCACTGCGGATGAATAGGAGGAGGAGACACACCCGCGTGTACAGACCCCTTGTGGACTTGGCTACACTGGAGGACAGGCACACTGTAACCCATAGGGCCCAATGGTATCCAATGCGGAGTTGCACAGTGGTTCTGGACCGCCTCCCGCAACGGCGCACAACTTTAGCAGAATTACCTAATTTCCACATGTCCCTCCATACAGGACAGGCAGATGCCATTTCACGTGGGGGCTGGTCATGGCACCTAACTGCTTCACAGTACAAATAGGCACCATTTGGGCCTATCTAACAATACACTGTTACAGTCACAATATGGAATGCTGTGTAGGGTTTGGAAATATGGAATACTGACCAGCTGCTCACCGATTGCCCCCTAGATTGCAACCGCTGCAGATGAATAGGAGATGGAGACATCCCCCCATGTATGGGCCACTGGTGGACTTGGCAACAATGGAGGACAGGTACATTATCCTCACCTATAGACTGGACAGGGCCACGATCACAGAGCTGTCTGCCCAATTGGAGCCTGACCTGATATCAGCTATCCATCATCCCACTGGGATCCCCCCTCTTGTGCAGGTTCTATCAGTGCTCCATTTCCTGGCAACTGGCTCTTTCTAAGTGACAGTGGGCTTCGGAGCAGGATTGTCACATCGATTGTTCTCAATCATGCTGGCAAGGGCATTGTCTGCCTTGGTGAAACATATGTGCAGCTACATTGCTTTCCCCCAGGTGGAAAATTTGGCCACTGTGAAGGCAGGATTCTATTCAATGGTACATATACCCAATATTATTGGGGCGATTGATGGTACACATATTGCCATTGTCCACCCCTGTCATAATGCATAGGTGTTCAGGAATCAGAAGTGTTTCCACTCACTGAATATGCAAATGGTGTGCCTGGTGGACCAGTACATCTCCCACGTCACTGCCAAGTATCCTGGGTCGGTGCGTGACACCTTTGTTCTGAGGAATAGCAGCATCCCAAATGTGATGGCTCAACTATAGAAGCACAGGGTGTGGCTAATAGGTGAGCCAGAGTCCCCACCCACTATATGTCAGTGTCTGCCTCCAGGTGTTATCCCATAGCATTGTGTGAGGCTAATGTTTGTCCCTCAATACTTGCAGGTGACTCTGGCTACCCAAACCTATTGTAGCTCCTGAGCCCTGTGAGGAATGCCAGGACAGGGTCTTAGAACCGTTATAATGATGCACATGGGTGAAACAGGAGAGGTATCGAAAGGACCTTTGGCCTCCTGAAGGCCAGGTTCAGATGCCTGCATCTGACAGGTGGATTCCTGTGCTTCTCACCCGAGAAGGTCTGCCAGATAGTAGTTGCATGCTGCATGTTGCACAACCTGACCCTCAGACGACATGTGCCTTTCCTGCAGGAGGGTGAGACTAGAGATGACCCTGTGGCAGCAGTGGATCCAGGGGACAGTGAGGATGAAGAGGCAGCGGATGAGGATGTGGACAACACTTCCAGTAACACACAGGTGAGACAGTGGAACTGACCATCACCCTGACTATTGATTTTATGTGTGTGGCTGTGGCATGAAGGCATTCACTTCCTTTGTATCTCAACTTACTGTCACCTATGGCTTGTCATTCTACAGATGTTGGTTATATGACAACAATGTCCTGATGTGATTACTACAGACAGCTACAGATCATTATTTGTAGTTTATCACAGTGTTCAGATCATTTGGACTAGATGTGACTATTCCATTAAATGCACATTTTCAACACATAAAACAGTGTCACTCAAGTTGTGTTCAAGGGTGTTTATTATAGTGAACTTAATTGAGGGAAAGGTGCAATGAATGGGGTGATGGTAGAGGAAAGTCCAGGGTATTGTTCCAGTCTGTTTATAGCACAGGTCCAGTGTTCAAGGGGCCATAGGAAGGGGAGCAATGGCAGTTCAAAGTTGAAAGGTGACAGGGTGGGACACAAGGGGGACAATCAGGAGAGTCTAATTTCCTGTCGGTGGTCTTGGTCTTGGCAACTGTCTCTGGCTTAGGTTTGGGTCACAGGGAACATTTGTGGGGTGGTTCACCTTCTGCAGTGGGAGGTGTGCTGGATGCCTGTGGGTCCTGTGGCGGGGCCTCCTGCCCACTAGCTGCAGTGGAAGTGAGGAGCTGGTCGATAGACTGGCTAGTGGTAGGGGCCCGCTGGTGTGCTGTCATTTCCCTCATGATGTTGGCATTGTCTGCCAGCGCCCCTGCTATGGAGATCATGGTGTTGTTGAGGGTCTGCAAGTCCTCCCTCATCTTCTAATGGTGTTCCTCCTGCAGCCTCTTGTTCTTCTGCATGTTGGTAAGGATCTGGCCTATCGTGTCCTGGGATTGATGGTAGGCCACCAGGATCTTGGTGAGTGCCTCCTTGAGAGTCGGTTCCCTGGGCCTGTCCTCCCCTTTGAGCACAGTGGTCCTCCCAGTGTCCCTGTTGCCCTGTGCCTGTGTCCCCTGAACGGTGTGGCCACTGACACAGAGCCCAGGTCCCTGATTGTCTTGGGGGCGAAGTGTGGACTGGGGTCTCTGTGGACAGAGGTGTGGGGATGCTGGGTGGGTGTTGTTGTGTTTGATATTAATGGGGAGGCTCTGTGGTTGACTGGGAGTGGGCTGGGGTGACCTATTGACCAGTGATCCCTGATGGGCTATCTAGTTCATCCTGATCCAGAAGGTCAGAGTTACGGTCATCACTGGGGGCAACTTCTGTTGGAGGACTGGTTTGTCATGGCAGCTCCTCCACTCTGCTGACATTGGCTGGGGCGCCTGTGGGGATGTAAGTGATGTACTATGCTTCATGTATGTGACATATTGTACATCCCGAGCTTCCCCTCTATTGTTGCTGTTGCCCTGCCACCTTTGTATGTGTATGGTGATGTATTGTAGGATTTTTAGTTCCACTATGCTGTGCATGCTTTTGTGATGGTGTCCATGCAGGGCTGAGAGGGCTGTCCATGCATTGGTATAGCATGCAGGGCTTGGCATTGGGGTTTGTCAGATGTGTAGATGCAGTGTGTGGGATGGAGTGGAGTGATGGGAGTAAGGGTGAGGGGGTGGGATGGCATGCAGGTATGGGGGTGATAAGTAGTAAATCTTGACTCACCAGTGTCCAGTCCTCAGGCTATTCCAGTGAGTCCCTCAGGATGCAGTAGTGCCAAGACTTGCTCCTCCCATACTGTGAGCTGTGGGGGAGGAGGTGGAGGTCCACTGCCAGTCCTCTGTATGGCGAGCTGGTGCCTTGCTGGCACGGAATGTACCTTCCCCCGTAGGTCATTCCACCTCTTCCTGATGTCATCCCTTGTTCTTGGATGCTGTCCCACGGCATTCACCCAGTCCACAATTCTCCACCATGGTTCCATCTTCCTGGCAATGGATATTTGCTGTACCTGTACTCCAAAACAGCTGTGGCTCTAAACTGACTATTTCCTCCACCATGACCCGCAACTCCTTATTAGTGAAATGGGGGTGCATTTGTGGGGACATGGTTGTTGCCTTGTGTGTATGGGTGTTGGGTAATGTGGTTGGGTGTGTGAAGTGGGGTGCGTGAGGGATGTATGGGTGTATGTGGTGTGAATGTCTAGTTGTTGCAGTGGTCTTGGTGTCAGTCACGTGGCAATATTTTGTATCCGTAAAGGGTTGTGGGTAATGTGGGTGTGTGTTTTATAGTGCTTTGGGTGGGTGGATGTAGTGTGTGTATTAGTGTCAGGTGTGTGTTTTTGGTATTGGCCAGTGTTGTGTAGTTTAGTATTTGGATGTTCATTCTGAGCACGCTGGTGTGTGCCGCCAATGGTTTACTGTCACTGAATGTACAGCATGGTGATTCGTGGGTCATGATGTGGTGATCGTTGTTTTTTTTGGCGTAATGGAATGGGAGTTGGTACCGACACTTTACCACTGACCTTTGGGCTGGTGGATTTGTGTATGTGGCAGTATTTTCTCGGATTGGTGTGTGTGTCATAGTTTGACGAACGGATGTACGCCTCCGCAGCAGTATGTTGGCGGCCGTCACCACAGCGGTAAGCAGCATTTACCTTCAATATCATGATGAGGACCATAATGTCCATCTTAGTGCATGCATGTGGATCTAGGGGCATATCTTCCAGAGATTTTTGTCATGCTTGCACACGCATTGCAATACATGCATTACGCAAACTTCTTAGTCAGATTTCTGAAGCCACGTAAAGCCACCTTGTGTGTCTTTGAATGGCTTCCAAAATCTGGAGTCCTGCAACACAGCTCAAATTGCAACATTGCATTATTCTGCGCAAGGGAGGTTTTCCATGGGTGTTTCATGGGTGTTTCCACGCAACTCCCATGGGTATAATGCATTTCCAGGTTGTCAAAACCTGGTCAAACTGAGAATGTGGCAAAAAGATATGCCTCCCCAGGTGAGGTGTAACAAGAAGAAATACCTTTATATCTCCTCTTTACTTCATCTTTCTATATGTGCTGTATTGAGCAGCACATATAAGGAATTTGCCTCTAAGGATTGTTTTTGTACAGGAAGGTATCCCCTCCTGCACAAAAACTATCCTGCATTGAATTCAGGCATAGACAGAACCACTTCATCCACACTGGTTAACCTATCAAAACAAAAATCATGTGTTACACAGTGCAAGTGACTATGAGTACAAATGGTACTCATTAGCGTGTGATGAGTATCTGTTCAATGGCATACCTAGTCTCAGTAACAGTTAAAGTTTCAAGAAATAAATGGTGTGTGACTAAATCTTGTGTTCATAAGTAAATGTGTTACACATGGAAGTAAACATGTATGTTGACCAAAATGTTCTGAAGCAACACTGGGAGAAGTTGTTGGAAATACCGTTTGTGTCATGCAATGTAGGTGTAGGCCCAAATCATGTGTAAATGTAAATTTCATCTAACAATGTGATATCAATAGTACAAAGAACACATATGTCATCTATTTTTACAGTATAGGCACAAACATACACATAGGTATCAAGCCACCTTGTCAAATGTAACCAATGTGATAGATTATCAGTTTTGTGGTGCAATTTGGCAGTATTTCATGCATCTGAGAACATCA
This sequence comes from Pleurodeles waltl, assembly GCF_031143425.1. Classification (NCBI taxonomy): domain Eukaryota; kingdom Metazoa; phylum Chordata; class Amphibia; order Caudata; family Salamandridae; genus Pleurodeles; species Pleurodeles waltl. The sequence continues at coordinate 369,660,777 of NC_090451.1, forward strand.
ATGTAAAATTCAAAAAGTCAAACAATGTGTTATCAAATATGGCATACACCAGTTACTAGCATAGAATAAAATGCAACCACAGCAATGTTTCCAATCTAAACATTCTCTAGCCACGCCAGTGTTGACACCATCAAGGTATATAAGAACAGAATCTCCTTCAAGTCAAAGTGACATACATATTTGTGAAAATCTAAAGTCTTGTATCCAGGTCTATAGTAGAAAGTAACTTGTATATACATCAGTTTGTCCCACATACAAAATGCCCCACCATTACATACATGTGTCAATTTGAGTTCAGCATTACACCTTGTACTACAAAAAGCATTAGCTGTAGGCTGAGCGCAAACTTTATTACTTTTCATGTCACATGTTAGAAGTGCAGTAAACGTACAAAGCAAATAGCCATGCTTTAGCGAATAAATTGAAAGCTGTGTCAGTGTCATGTAGTCAATTAACAACATTGGAGATGTTAAAAAGACATATTTATGTGTGAGTGTCACAGATGTTGACACTCACACATACCTACCTTGGGCTGAATATATGTCTGAAAATCAGTATCAGCTCATGAGTATGTCACTGTGCAAATATAGTGAATACACATAACATAGAGATGTCAAGAACATTTTGAGATACTGATCATAACAGACTTCTGCCTGAACTTGAAAGTCAGACTGTAGAAGTGTCAAAAGTATCAGGACATGATAAACAGTTGCTATGACACATAGAACTGGAAGAGGCATGTGCAAACCAATGGTCAACAGAGGCTTACATATATAGGGCCATATTTGAGAAAAGTGGCAGTGCAGCGCCACTTTTATTGCGCCCCTTAGCGCCCTCCTAACGCCACCATGTGTGCACCATATCTAGGATATGGTGCACCATGGCAATAGTTAGGGAACTAGCGTCAAACGTTTTGACTCTAGTTTGGAGCTTTGCAGGATTAGCGTAAAAAATGTTGATGCTAATCCTGCAAAGCCCATTGAGGCCAATTATGAATAATGGTGTGCCTCCTTTCAATGCCTGCTATGAGTAGGCGTTATAAGTGCTGGAAAAATGGTTCAAAGAAATCTCTTCATTTCTGTGTGTCATTTTCTCAGCTCCCCCTAACAGGGCAATGCCCCCTTTGCATTCATTTTACATGGTGCATGCATGATGTAGCACAAAGGGTTACAAAGTGGTACAATACATGCATTGTGCCACTTTGTAAATCTGGTGCGGTATTTTTGGCCATCTAACGCCACATTAGCGTAAAAAATGAAACGAATTTGTCATTAGATGGTACAAGGGGCTTTTAAATCTGCCCCATAGTTCCTTATTGTAAGAAATGTGTATCACTTTGCCTGTACACAACACACATGAACAGGTATGCCTCAGCAACAATGTACACAATCAGGATTTTTTACATTGAGCAGACCAAGGATATGGTTTACAGCCGTGGGTAATGACCCCAATCATACATCCCCAGACACAGCCATAAAAACAATATGACACTAATCAAGACAAGGAATATAGTTGAAAGGACTTTTGGAGTCCTGAAGCCCAAGTTTAGATGCCTGGCCATGTTAGGGGGGAGACTGTTGTACTCCCCCTCAGTGGTGTGAAAAATCAGTCTTGTCTATGCCATCTTGCACAATATCTGCGCAAAAACAAATGTATCATGGGGCTCTGAGCCAGAACTTACAGAGCAAGTGGAGGAAGAGGAGGATGATAATGAAGGACAGGTTGTCAGTGATGCAACCAGATAGCTGATTTTTTTCTTAAACATATGAAATGATACCTACATTTTAGATTTTTTGCTATGTGTTCGACATAAGAATAAATGTTTGAACTCACATTCATTGTATTGTCTCTATGCCAAAGTCAATGTAGAAATCAATTCACAATCATCTTCTCAACTAGATACACAAAAAAACACAGCAATGCAATGTGAGCTGGTGTACTACATGAAAGGTACTGTCCAGGATTGCCACTTATCTACAACTACATTTTCTATTCCTATCCTTGTGCACTTAATCAGTGCAGTGCAGCACAGTTAGCAGTCTTGCTGTGTTCTGCAGCAGCAAAATGTGTTTCATATGGCAGTCAGTGATTGATGGAACACTAATATCCTAAAGCTGCCTTACGTGTGGCAAACGCCTCATTGTAGGGTGGCTCACAATTGGACAGGCATGCAAATTATCAAATTTATTTGAGCAAATTTTGTTGCATATATGATCATCCATGATTGACAGTTGTCATGGACAAATGTCTAGTGCCAGTTGCTGGATGTCAAGATTACATTTGTAATGAAGGCATACATCCATGTGTGAGGATCCTAAAAACAATACACATGTGACTCATTTCTTAGGCAGATTGTCAGACACAACCCAACTGGCCACAGTTGACATAATACACATTTTCCATGCTTAGCACAGCAATGTAATGAGGCTCAAAGGTCAGTAACACAACCCTATGAACAGAAAACCTTGAAATGTATGGCATTATTCAGAGAAGTCAGACAATGGAGATGTTTTTACACTATCACTAGAGGCTCAAGAATACAGAGATTGTAAAAGTGTGAAGTATCCATTTCAAGAGTTAATCACAATTTTTTGTGTGCTTATACAAATCTCTTTGAACATGGTACAATGGAGGTGTTGGGTATGTAATTACCTCTGCATGGTAAGAGCGGTGTACTCGTGTACCACTTCATAGTTGTGGGAATCACTATAGCTTGCATCACCCCTAAAGTGAACATGAAATATGAGTGTGTGCCATTACTAGGCCAGTGTCATAGATTGAAGTTTGGTTTTCTTGAACCCTGTGGGCCACACAAAGACCTGCCCTCATATCAGATGTACTCAATCAATCAATCAGTTTTAGTAAAGCCCGGCTACTCACCCGTGGGGGTCTCAAGGTGCTGGGGGGAGGTGAGGGGCCTCATCCGAAAAGTCACATCTTGAGGTTCTTCATGAAGATGGTGAGCGATGGGCTTTATCTGAGGTGCAGGGGGAGGTTGTTCTAGCTCTTTGCTGTGATATAGGTCATGGATCGTTCTCCAGTGATGGTTTTGTGGATGCAAAGGATGGTGGCCTGGGCTATCTGGGCAGAGCGGAGGGATCTGGTTGGGGTATGGAAGGAGATGCGATGGTTCAGGTAGGCTGGTCCTGTGTTGTGTATGGCCTTGTACGTGTGGGTGAGTAGCTTGAAGGTGATTTGTTTCTCGACTGGGAGCCAGTGGAGGGTCCTCAGGTGTTGGGAGATGTGTTCTCGGCATCGGAGGTCCAGGATGAGTCTGGCGGCTGTGTTCTATATGAGTTGTAGTTTTTTGATGTTTCTAGTCGATGTGCTGGAGCAGAGGGTGTTGCCGTAGTCGAGCTTGCTTGAGACTAAGCCGTGGGTGACTGCCCTGCAACAGTCTGCTGGAATCCACCGGAAGATCATCCGAAGTTTGCAGAGTATGTGCCAGCAGGAGGAGGCGACTGAGTTTACCTGGCAGGTCATGGATAGGGAGGAGTCGGGGATGATGTCTAGGTTGCAGGTGTGCTCAGTCGGTGCGGGGGGGGGCACTGAGGGATGTAGGCCACCAGGAGTCGTCCCAAGCTGAGGTGGCATTTCCAAAGATGATGAGCTCAGTCTTGTCGGAGTTGAGCTTGAGGCAGCTTTCTCTCATCCAGGTGGCAACAGCTTCCATTCCTGAGTGGAAGTTCCTTTTAGCTGTGTCCAGGTCTTTGGTGAGGAAAATGATGAGTTATGTGTCATCGGCTGTTAGAGAAGGGGTCTCTAGTTGGCAGAGGTATACCCCATTGTCCAAGTAGGGACAACAATCCTAGTAAGGGTAAATCACACAAAATCTAAATTATCCTGTGCCCACCCTCTGGTAGCCTGGCACTGAGCAGACAGGCTTAACCTAGAAGGCAATGTGTAAAGTATTTGTGAAAAAAATCATGCAATAACACAGTGAAAACATCACAAAAACACACCACACAAGTTTAGAAAAATATAAGATGTTTATCTTCGCTGAATTAAGGTCAAAATAAACAAGATTTGATAAGCACAAGTTGAAACAACACTTTTGCAATGATAAGAAAAGTCTTGATTCTTTGAAAAGCAACAAATGTCTCTTGTGTGCACAAAGTACCTGGTATGCTTCAAAATTACACGCAAGGAGACCACAGAGGAGGAGATGCGTGGAAAAAGGAAGGTGTGCGTCAGACTTCCGGGCTCACACAGATGATGCGTTGATTCTTTTTCACGCAGTAAGGACTTTACGTTGAATTCTGGGGTGCAGGCTTGAATCCTCTTTGCAATGCGTGGTCTTTTGAGGCCCAGGAACGATGCGGGGAATTCCTAGGCATGCTAGACGAAGTCACAGGTGATGCAACAGAGTTTTTGTCGCACAGCAGGTGCTGAGTCTAATCCTTACGCAGGAAGTCAGGCTGCGTCGTTCTGGCTCGCACTGCATCGATCCGGTGGGCTATGCATCGAAGTTCTGGTCGCAACGCTGGCACTGTGGCGATCCCCACTCGGGGAGCTGGGCTTCATCATTCCCGAGCGGCGTTGTGATGATTCTTTCACTGCTAGGCAGGCTGCGCGTCGATTTTTGCTGCACAAGGAGTTCCTTTAAAGAGAAGTCTTTTTTGTCCTGAGACTTCAGGAAACAGAAGACAAGCTCAATCCAAGTGTAGGAAAGTACCATCTTTCTTGGCATGTTACCCCCATTTTTACCTGTATTTCAGTATGTCTCACTCAGATCCTGCTGGTCAGGACCGCAGTTCTCATAGTTCAGGGCCTATTGTGTGTGTCTGTATAGTGCTTGACTGGGTCACTGAGGCTCTGCTAATCAGAACCTCAGTGCTTATGCTCTCTCTGCTTTTAAATTTGTCACTATAGACTAGTGACTTGATTTACCAATTTCAATTGGCACACTGGACCCCCCTTATAAGTCCTTAGTATATGGTACCTAGGTACCCAGGGCATTGGGGTTCCAGGAGATCCTTATGTGCTGCAGCATGTCTTTTGCCTCAGTTAGAGCTCAGACAAACTCTTTCACAGGACTGCCACTGCAGCCTGCGTGAAATAACGCACACGTTATTTTATAGCCATTTTCACTGCACTAAAGTAACTTATAAGTCACCTATATGTCCAACCTTCACTTGCTGAAGGTTAGGTGCAAAGTTACTAAGTGTGAGGGCACCCTTGCACTAGCAAAGATGCCCCCACATAGTTCAGGGCAATTTCCCGGGACTTTGTGAGTGCAGGGATGTCATTACACGCGTGCACTACATATAGGTCAATACCTATATGTAGCTTCACAGTGGTAACTCCGAATATGGCCATGTAAGGTGTCTAAAATCATGGAATTGTCCCCCCATTCCAAATCTGGTATTGTGGTGCCAATTCCATGCATTCTGGGGGGCTCCACTATGGACCCCTAGTACTGCCAAACCAGCTCTCTGAGGCTTGCACTGCAACTACAGCTGCTGCCACCTCACAGACAGGGTTCTTCTCTCCTGGGGTCTGAGCATCTCAGTCCCAGGAAGGCAAAACAAAACATTTCCTTTTGGAGCAGGGTGTTACTTCCTCTCCCTTTGGAAATAGGTTTTACAGGCTGGGGAGGGGTAGCCTCCCCCAGCCTCTGGAAATGCTTTGAAGGGCACCGATGGTGCCCTCCTTGCATAAGCCAGTCAACACAGATTCAGGGACCCCTTGTCCCCTGCTCTGAGGCACAACTGGACAAAGGAAAGGGGAGTGATCACTCCCCTGTCCATCAACATCCTAGGGGTGGTGCCCAGAGCTCCTCCACTGTGTCCCAGACTTCAGCCATCTTGCTTTGTAAGGCTTGTGGGCACTCTGGAGGGCTCTGAGTGGTCAGTGCCAGCAGGTCACGTCAGAGACCCCTCCTGATAGGTCCTTACCTGACAAGGTAGCCAATCCCCCTCTCAGGGCTATTTAGGGTCTCTCCTGTGGGTTCTCTTCAGATTCTACTTGTAAGTTTCCAGCAGGAATCCTCTGCAACTACTACTTCATCCTCTGACCTCAGATCAACCGCAGCCTGCTCCAGGAACCGCTGTAACAGCAACAAAATATCCACAAGGGATACGTTTCTTCTGCAACTTAAGCTCCAGCCCGCAACTGCAATAGTTTTCATGTTTTGCACGCTCTGAGGGCTCCCTGTCTTCACTATACAACAGAAGGACCTAAGAAATCTCCCGTGGGGTGACAGAGTCACTCCCCTGCTTACACAGGCACCTTCTAAGTTGATGACTAGTTTTCTTGGACTCCTCTCCTGGCGACGAGCATGCTCCTTGGAAAACAGAGGGTGGATCCCATCGACACAGACAGTCCTGAGGTCCTGCTGTCGCAATTTGGAGGAGGTAAGACCTTGCCTTTCCCCAGAACAACAGTACCCCTGTGCACCACGTCTTCTTCACCTCCTGGGGCGTCTGTGCACTATTTCCAAAATTCCATTGTGCACAGCTTGGTCTCGGGTAGCAGTGCAGTGAGTAGAGCACTTGCACATGTGTGGGGATGGAGCAGCCGCGCATTGTCTAACGTTCAAGCTGAGTTTTCAGCAGTTCGATGATCTCTAGGATAACTGCGCTGCTCAGTCTGTATTTATCATAAATCTCATCCTCAGTTTGTTGAAATAGTGGCTGCCTGGTTCGGTATATCCTCTCCTGTCTCTGCCTCCTCCTCTTCCTCCTCCTCTGCTGGGCAGCCTGGACTCTACTCCTCCATGCAATCACGTATAGTGCAGCCATTTTCAGAAACCCAGATGCCTTCTGGGTCTCCTTTTATACTTTGGTTCTGGTTACCACCTGTTTGGAATCAGTGGTAATCTGGGTGTTCAAAATGGGCTTTTTGCGACTAGTCGCAATTTGCAACTGCCTTGTACATTACGTTTGCGACTCGCAATTTGCGACTTCTTAATTGCGAGTCGCAATTTCAAGTCACAATTTTTGTGAGTCGGTAATGGGTGGCATTGTTCTTTGGAACTCCGAAATGGCATTGGAACATACCAATTCGCTTTTTGCTAGGTCGCAACTAGCGCTGCGACCCATTTGCGACTCGCAAAACTTTCATACATCTGGCCCTATAAGTGGTATTGCAGGAGCTTTGCATGTCTCCTGGTTCAGCCTAAGCTGCTCTGCTATAGCTACCTCTATCAGCCTAAGCTGCTAGAACACTACTACATTTCACTAATAAGGGATAACTGGACCAGGTGTAAGATGTAAGTACCCACGGTACCCACTACTAACCAGGCCAGCCTCCTACACCAAGCCCTTGGAGAGCACTTGTCAGCAGAGCAAAGGCCAGCAAGGCAGCAGGGCAACATGAAGGCAGCAGTCCTTCACAGCAAAGCAGTTGAGGTAAGTCCTTTGGGTAGCCAGGCAGCTCCTCTTGGCAGGTTGCAGGGTGTGGTTCAGAGTGTCTGTCCCAGGAAGTTTCTAAGTTGGTAGGGCCAGGGACCCAGTTTATACACCCAAAAGTGCCTTTGAAGTGGGTGAGACTTCAAAGAGTGGTTTGGAAGTGCACAAGGTCCCCTTCCAGTAAGGTCCTGTCTGCTAGGGTCCAAGTAGGGGGTTTCACAGTCCTTTGTGTGAAGAAAGCCACAGTCCTTTGAAATGTAAGTGTCAAGCCGCTCCACCCTTACAGCCCAGGAAGACCCATTAAGCATGCAGATGTGTACAAGTGTGAGTGACCATCCTGTGTTCATGGTTGTCTGGGAGAAATGCACAAGGGAGCTGTCAACCATCCCAGCCCAAACGTGGATTGGAGACAGGCTGTAGGGCACAGATGGGTTTTAAGTGCAGAGAAATGCTCACTTTCTAAAAGTGGCATTTCTAAAATAGTAATATAAAATCCAACCTCACCAGTCAGCATGATTTTGTATTACCATTCTGGCCATACTAAATATGACCAGTCTACTCCTTTTTGATCAGAATCTACCACTCAAATAGTATATGAAGGTGGCCCTAATGTTAGCCTATGAAAGGAGAAAGCCTCATAGCAGTAGAAAACACATTTAGGAGTTTTCCATTACCCGAACATATAAAACACACAGGTATATGTCCTTCCTTTTACCTACACAGCACCCTCCTTATGGGTTACCTAGGACCTACTTTAGGGCTGACTTTCATGTAGAAAAAGTGGAGTTTAAGGCTTGTCAAGTACTTTTAAAGGTCAAATTGAAGTGGCAGTGAAACTGTACACACAGGCCTTGCAATGGCAGGCCTGAGACATGGTTAAGGGGCTACTTATGTTGGTGGCACAACCAGTGCTGCAGGCCCACTAGTAGCATTCAATCTAAAGGCCCTGGGCACATCTAGTGCACTTTACTAGGGACTTACAAGTATATCAAATGTGCCAATTGGGTATGAACCAATGTTACCACGTTTTAAGGGAGAGAGCATATGCACTTTAGTACTGGCTAGCAGTAGTAAAGTGTGGGGAGTCCTAAAACCAGCAAAAACAGTGTCAAAAAAGTGGAGGGAGGCAGGCAAAAAGTTGGGGGTGACCACCCGAAGGTTGTCGGGTATAACATCGGCATATGACACAATGGCCCTCATTACAACCCTGGCAATAAATCCCGCTTACTGCCGCGCTGACGGCCGCCAACATGCCGCGGCAGAATTCCGTTACAGGTATTACAACCCACATTTCGTAATCCGCCACTATATAGACACCCACACAAGTCCGCCACACCAAAGGTCATTGATAAACTGGCGATGGCAAAACCTACACCGTCACGCCAACAGGAATGCGCCCACACTATCATGACCCACGAATCAACGCAGTGGTCATTCAACCACGGCAATACATTGGCGGTACACACCACCGCGCTCAAAATACACACACATTTACAAAACACAACCACATTGGACAATTCAAAATACACACACCTGATACACATACACACACCAGACCCACACCCACACACTCACACCACTATAAAACACCCACCCACATTACCCATAACCCCTTACAACGACATTTTTTGAAAAAGCAGAGCGAGAGAGAATAGCAAACACAACACCAGCATCCACAGGCACACAACACCATCACTCATACAACATCCACGAACCTCAAAGAACACACCCCAACACAACACATCACATAGGACAACAAACATCACCTCACACATCGCCCACACCACATTATGGCACCTCAAAGACACCCCAGGTTTTCTGAGGAGGAGCTCAGGGTCATGGTGGAGGAAATCATCCGGGTAGAGCCTCAGCTATTCGGATCACAGGTGCAGCAGACATCCATTGCAAGGAAGATGGAGCTATGGTGGAGAATTGTCGACAGGGTCAATGCAGTGGGTCAGCAACCCAGAACCCATGATGGCATCAGGAAGAGGTGGAACGACCTACGGGGGAAGGTGTGTTCTGTGGTATCCAGACACCAGGTATGCGTACAGAGGACTGGCGGTGGGCCCCCACCTCCTACCCCACTACTAACAACATGGGAGGAGCAAGTCTTTGCGATCATGCATCCTGAGGGCCTCGCAGGTGTAGCAGGAGGAGTAGACTCTGGTAAGGAAAATCTTTACTACTATATCAACCCCCTCTACCTGCATGCCAGCACAAATTCCTACCCCTACCCTCACACCCATCACCCCAACACCTCACAGATACCCCACTGTCACAACCCACACATCCCAATACCAAGCCCTGCATGCAACAACTATGCATGGACACCCATTACAGACCTGCATGGACATCCATCACCAAAGCATGTCCATTAGAGAGACTCACCCAGGCCACAAAATCACCACTCACACAAGGGCCAACGCAATAATGCAAGCACAGGAATAGAGGGAAACTCACACATTGCACAGTATGCCACACACAGATACAATAACTATGCATTTACACCCCAACAGGACCCCTACCCAACGTCACCGGACAGGAGGTGCCAGCCATATCCAGTCGCCCCACAGAAGAGGCCCACAGTGGCGACAGCAGCTCTGCAAGCCTGGATCAAGATGACCAGCCCGGCCCATCAGGGACCTCTGGACAGCCGGTTCCCCTGCCACAGTCCCAAACCACTACAGAGCCTCCCCCCTCAGGAAACACCACCACAGCACCCACCCAGCGGGCCCATGCCACTGTCCCTAGGACACGTCAATCAGCAGTGTGTCCACCACTACAGGGACCCCAGGCAACCCCACTAACCCAAGACAATCAGGGACCTGGAGTCAGTGGCAGTGGGCACACGGTTCAGTGGACAGAGGCACAGAACAAAAGGGAAACTGGGAGGACTGCTGTTCGACAGGGGGAGGACAGGCCCAGGGAACCCACTCTCCACGAGGCACTCCCCAACATCATGGGATCATGCCACCATTCCCAGAAGACCAATGGCACGGTACTGGCCAAGTTTCAGGAGACCCAGCGGCTGCAGGAGGAACAGTACCTGGGGATCAGGGAGGACTTGAAGCACATTAACACCACCCTGGTCACCATTGCAGGGGTGCTGGCAGACATGGCCAACACCATGAGGGAGACATGGGGCACACCAACGGGCCCCTGACACTAGCTCGAACGATGAACAGCCATCTACCTCCGGCCGGTGCTAGTGGACAGGAGGTCCCGCCACAGGACCAACAGGCCACCAGCACCCCACCCCCTGCAGAAGGAGAACCACACCGCAAACGGTCCTGGCGATCCAGTTGCAAGACAAAGAACATTGCCAAGACCCCCGCCAGGAAATGAGACTCTCCTGATTGTCACCCTTCTGTCCCACTATCTCCCCCTTACCACCTTGAAATGCTATTGCTCCACTTCCTATGCCTCCTTGGACAATGCACCTGTGATACAAAGAGACAGGACTCTACCATGGACATTCCTCCACCATCACCCCAGCCCATTGCAAATCCCCCTCTACTGATTTGCACTTAAATAAACACCCTTGAATCACAAAACAATTCGGAGTCAGTCTGTACTTACACAAATGTGTTATTACAACCTCTCTAACAAATATCAATGTCAATGTTCATTTGCACATACCAAAGTATGACATTTGTTGGGCAGCAGTAAACATAGCAGAAGGCAGAATGTGGTACCCAGATCTGTGAAAAGGAAAGGCAAAGTGAACTGTCAGGGTCCACACTCAGAGGTAAGAAGGCAGAATCATGCAATGTCCTACAGTAGTCTGATATGAGAGAAGCAGTGCCAGTCTCTTACTTGTGTCTCACTGGAAGTATTGCATGATAATGTTGTTTCAATTGTCAATATCTTCTTCTTCTTCCTCCTCTTCTTCACTGTCCACAGGCTCCACAGCTGCCACAAGACCAACATCAGACCCATCCTCCTGCAGAAAAGGCACATGGGGGGGCTGTGGCCTGCATGTGAGGATGGTCAGTGTATGTGTTTCAGGGCATGGTTGGGAAGTTGTGACCAATGAGTAAGAAGAACCAGACGGGGGAGTAAAATCCATTCTTACTTTACCTTTCCTGTAGTTCAGCGCCCATCAGAAGAAGGGTATTTGGTGTGCCATCGCCAAGGAAGTGCGGACCCTGGGGGTCTATCATAGACTGAGCACCCACTGCCACAAGAGATGGGAGGACCTGCGCCGCTGGAGCAAGAAAACGGCGGAGGCCCAGCTGGGGATGGCCTCCCAACGTGGAAGGGGTGCCTGTCGCACCATGGCCCCCCTGATATTCCTGATCCTGGCGGTGGCATATCCAGAGTTGGATGGGTACTTGAGGGCATCACAGCAGCCACCAGGAGGGGAGCACAGTCTCATTCAGCTGACTCTGTGTGCTTTACGAGGTATCTGGGTGGGCGAAGTGGGCTGTGAGTTCCCCTAGGCCAGGGCGAACTTGGTAGGGTAGGTCCCTTGTTAGGCAGGCTCTGTGGCACTCCAACCCCAGTAGTGGCAATGACCATCTACACCTAGTCAGGCTCCTGTGGGTTCCAGGTGTGCAGCAAATGGGCTTAGGCATTGTCCCCCATGGGCGGGTGATTTTCCTAAGAACTGCTTGTGCATGGCCTAGTGCACAGGGCTGTTCCCTTTGTCTTGTGTCCGCCAACGGTGATGTTGTTGCTGGCATTGACCATGTGTGTCCTCTGTCTTTCCCCCCTTTTTGTTTTGTCACCCTCTCCTTGTGTGCATTGGCATCATCTGGCGGTGGAGCAGTGGCACCGGAGCAGGAGGAAGCTGCAACCCACATGGCCCATGAGGGTGAATGTACAGAGTTTGAAGGCACCAGTGGGACGGAGGGCGAGGGGAGCTCCACGACAGGTACAGGAGGGCACACCACCGACAGTGGCTCCTCCTCGGATGGGAGCTCCCTTGCGGTGGTGGGAACCTCTGTGCCCACCGCAACAACAGGTACAGCTGCCACCCCCCCTACCAGCACTGCCCTCTCAGCAGCCCCTCAGCATTTTTCCCATGCCCGCACACCCAGGAGGGTGGGCATCTCCTTTGCCCCAGGCACCTCAGGCCCTGCCCCAGTCAGTCCTGCTGCCCTCAGTGAGGAGGCTATTGACTTCCTGAGATGCCTCACTGTTGGGCAGTCAACCATTCTGAATGCCATCCACGGTGTCGAGAGGCTTTTGCAACAAACAAATGCATACCTGAAGGGCATTCATTATGGAGTGGTGGCCCAACAGAGAGCATTTCAGGCTCTGGCCTCAGCACTGATGGCAGCCATTGTCCCTGTGCCCAGCCTCCCCCCCTCTAACCTCCACTACCCGACCCAATGCCCTCTACCTCAGCCTATCCCAAGCACACCATCAGACCAGCATGCACATTCATCAACACACAAAAGTGGCTCAGGCAAACATAAGCACCACACATTCCACAGGTGCTCATACAAGTACCATACCCATGCAGACACACCAACATCCACTGCCTCCACTGTGTCCCCCTCCTCCATGTCGTCCACCTCCCTCCCTGTCTCGTCTTCACTCACACCTGCATTCACTACATCGTCATCCACTACCTCCATCACCAGAACGCCCATCACCACACACCGCTCACGTGCAATCACCACCCTCACTAACATGCACACGTCCCATGTGTCCTCTCCCAGTGTGTCTGTGAGCCCTACTCCCAAAGTACACAAACGCAGGCACACACCCACTCAACAGCCATCCAGCTCACAACAGCCTCCAGCCCATGCACCTTCACCCAAACTCAGCAGACGTACACCTCCTACAACCACTACCTCTTCCACTCCCAAACCCCCTCCATCTTCCCGTCCCAGTGTGTCTAAAAAACTTTTCTTAGCTTCCATTGACCTCTTCCCTACACCTACCCCCGTCCTTCCCCTAGAGCCAGGATTTCCAGATCCCAGCCCAGTACCTCAGCCACAAAATCATCATCCAGTGTGGTCCTTGCAAGTCCGGGACATCGAAGGCTGCACCCATCAGGGCTGCCAGTGTGCCACCTAGTGAGGCCAAGGACCACCCTATTCCACCACCTACCAAGATAAAGAAGGGGCCCGCATGCCGAAGAGAAAAGCCGCACCAACCACCCAGCAAGGCTTCTTCCAGAACCAAAGAGGACAGTGCCAATGTCCCGTGACCTCCAAGGTGGGGAAGGGACACAATGGCAAAGGGAAGTCAGCTCAGGGCATGGAGCCTCCGGGTGAGGGACTGGTGTCACCCCTTCTGCAAGACAGACCAGCATCCTGTACGGCGGTGGCCACCGCTGCAACGACCGAAACCTGCACCACCACCTGCACCGCTACCTGCACGTCTGCTACCTCTACTACAGTCACCAGCATCATCCCCAGTGGGCACCCTTTCGAGACTGCAGGAGACGGCCTGGTGTCTCTGTAGGAGGCTGGCCTGGCTTGTAGTGGCTACCAAGAGGTACTTACACCTTGCTCCAGGTATCCCTTATTAGTGTAGAGGGGTGTCTAGCAGCTTAGGCTGATAGAAAAGGTAGCTTAGCAGAGCAGCTTAGGCTGAACTAGGAGACGTGTAAAGCTCCTACTATACCACTGGTGTCATATGCACAATATCATAAGAAAACACAATACACAGATATACTAAAAATAAAGGTACTTTATTTTTATGACAATATGCCAAAAGTATCTCAGTGAGTACCCTCAGTATGAGGATAGCAACTATACACAAGATATATGTACACAATACCAAAAATATGCAGTAATAGCAATAGAAAGCAATGAAAGCAATGTACAGTCACAATAGATTGCAATGAGAGCACATAGGTATAGGGGCAACACAAACCATATACTCCAAAAGTGGAATGCAAATCACGAATGGACCCCAAACCTATGTGACCTTGTAGAGGGTTGCTGGGACTTTAAGAAAACAGTGAGGGTTAGAAAAATAGCCCACCCCAAGACCCTGAAAAGTAGGTGTAAAGTGCACCTAAGTTCCCCAGAGAGCACAGAATTGGTGATAGGGGAATTCTGCAAGGAAGACCAACACCAGCACTGCAACAACAATGGATTTCCAGACGAGAGTACCTGTGGAACAAGGGGACCAAGTCCAAGAGTCACAATCAAGTCGGGAGTGGGCAGATGCCCAGGAAATGCCAGCTGTGGGTGCAAAGAAGCTTCCACCAGATGGTAGAAGCTGTGGATTCTGTAAGAACAAAGAGGACTAGGAACTTCCCCTTTGGAGGACGGATGTTCCACATCATGGAGAAGCTTGCAGAGGTGTTTCCATGCAGAAAGACTGCAAACAAGCCTTGCTAGCTGCAAGGGTCGCAGTTAGGGTTTTTGGATGCTGCTGTGGCCCAGGAGGGACCAGGATGTCTCCAATTGCGTGAGGAGACAGAGGGGGCACCCAGCAAGACAAGGAGCCCACTCAGAAGCAAGCAGCACCCGCAGAAGTGCCAGAACAGGCACTACAAAGTGGAGTGAACTGGAACTCACCCGAAGTCACAAAGGAAGGTCCCACGACGCCGGAGGACAACTCAGGAGGTCGTGCACTGCAGGTTAGAGTATCGGGGACCCAGGCTTGGCTGTGCACAAATGAAATCCTGGAAGAGTGCACAGGAGCCAGAGCAGCTGCAAATCACGCGGTACCCAGCAATGCAGTCTAGCGTGGGGAGGCAAGGACTTACCTCCAACAAACTTGGACTGAAGAGTCACTGGACTGTGGGAGTCAATTGGACAGAGTTGCTGAGTTCAAGGGACCTTGCTCGTTGTGCTGAGAGGAGACCCAGAGGACTGGTGATGCAGTCTTTTGGTGCCTGCGGTTGCAGGGGGAAGATTCCATCGACCCACGGGAGATTTCTTCGGAGCTTCTAGTGCAGAGAGGAGGCAGACTACCCCCACAGCATGCACCACCAGGAAAGCAGTCGAGAAGGCGGCAGGATCAGCGATACAAGGTTGCAGTAGTCGTCTTTGCTACTTTGTTGCGGTTTTGCAGGCTTCCAGCGCGGTCAGCAGTCGATTCCTTGGCAGAAGGTGAAGAGAGAGATGCAGAGGAACTCTGATGAGCTCTTGCATTCATTATCTAAAGAATTCCCCAAAGCAGAGACCCTAAATAGCCAGAAAAGGAGGTTTGGCTACTTAGGAAGGAGGATAGGCTAGCAACACAGGTAAGAGACTATCAGAAGGAGTCTCTGACGTCACCTGCTGGCCCTGGCCACTCAGAGCAGTCCAGTGTGCCAGCAGCACCTCTGTTTCCAAGATGGCAGAGGTCTGGAGCACACTGGAGGAGCTCTGGGCACCTCCCAGGGGTGGTGCAGGTCAGGGGAGTGGTCACTCCCCTTTCCTTTGTCCAGTTTCGCGCCAGAGCAGGGCTGGGGGATCCCTGAACCGGTGTAGACTGGCTTATGCAGAGATGGGCACCATCTGTGCCCATCAAAGCATTTCCAGAGGCTGGGGAAGGCTACTCCTCCCCAGCCCGGACACCTTTTTCCAAAGGGAGAGGGTGTAACACCCTCTCTCTGAGGAAGTCCTTTGTTCTGCCTTCCTGGGCCAAGCCTGGCTGGACCCCAGGAGGGCAGAAACCTGTCTGAGGGGTTGGCAGCAGCAGCAGCTGCAGTGAAACCCCGGGAAAGGTAGTTTGGCAGTACCCGGGTCTGTACTAGAGACTCAGGGGATCATGGAATTGTCTCCCCAATGCCAGAATGGCATTGGGGTGACAATTCCATGATCTTAGACATGTTACATGGCCATTTTCGGAGTTACCATTGTGACGTTATACATATGTAGTGACATATGTATAGTGCACGCGTGTAATGGTGTCCCCGCACTCACAAAGTCCGGGGAATTTGCCCTGAACAATGTGGGGGCACCCTGGCTAGTGCCAGGGTGCCCACACACTAAGTAACTTAGCACCCAACCTTTACCAGGTAAAGGTTAGACATATAGGTGACTTATAAGTTACTTAAGTGCAGTGGTAAATGGCAGTGAAATAACGTGGACGTTATTTCACTCAGGCTGCAGTGGCAGGCCTGTGTAAGAATTGTCAGAGCTCCCTATGGGTGGCAAAAGAAATGCTGCAGCCCATAGTGATCTCCTGGAACCCCAATACCCTGGGTACCTCAGTACCATATACTAGGGAATTATAAGGGTGTTCCAGTATGCCAATGTGAATTGGTGAAATTGGTCACTAGCCTGTTAGTGTCAATTTGTACAGAGAGAGCATAACCACTGAGGTTCTGGTTAGCAGAGCCTCAGTGAGAGTTAGGCATCACACAGGGAACAAATACATATAGGTCACAAACTTATGAGCACTGGGGTCCTGACTAGCAGGGTCCCAGTGACACATAACAAACATACTGAAAACATAGGGTTTTCACTATGAGCACTGGGCCCTTGCTAGCAGGATCCCAGTGAGACAGTGAAAATACCCCAACATACACACACAAACAGGCCAAAAGTGGGGGTAACAAGGCTAGAAAGAGGCTACTTTCTCACACAACCCCCCCCTAAGCGAAGGACAATAAGGCTAACCTTGGCCAGTTGAGACTTTATTGTCTAAGTGGTGATAAGTAGAGAGTAGCTCTGCAATAGACTGGTTACTCCCTTTATCATCCACTATATGGTTACTTCCCTGTGGGGATGTAAACCACCCTGTTTGAAGTTGTTTAGCTAAGCAACAATGTGAAGATATATTTTTAGAGTTTCTATCAGTAAGTTTTAGTTTAGAGCAGTGGGAATTATCCACTGAACCTATTTCTAGTGATGAGAATGCCAGACAGGGATGCTGTCTCAGTAAAGCCATAGCTGGGCAAAAACTTTGTCCATATGGCTGGAAGAGAGAACAGGGATGCTGTTTTTCTTGAGTTGGAGCAAGGCAGGGATGCTGTCGTATGAGCTCCACACTAGGGAAGGGATGCTGTCCTAAGTGTTGTGAGGCAGTGCAGAGTTTCTGCACTAAAGTTTCTCTGGGAGGGTTGGAGCGATGGTCCATGTTAACAAAAATGGTGCTCTTTTTCTCACCAATATGAGTTATCCCACAGAGAAGTACTTCCACCTCAGGGAGTACAGCTATGCCAGCTGATGATTCCCTTGGAACAGGTGCCATCCCAGGAGAGGTTTCTCCCACCACAGAATGGTATCCTGAATGGCAGGGTGGGTAGGGGATACTGTGATACCCTTTTTACCTGTTGTTTGAGAGGGATCCTGAGTTTTCAGGCCTTCTCTCCTTTGCTTTTTCATTTCAGTAGAAATGGAAGGGAACAATTCCTCTGGGATGCCCAGCATGGCTGCATGGGCATAAAACTCTACCTCAGCCCAACCTGAGGCCTCTAGTTCTTTACCTAAGAGACAATCTACAGGTAAGCTAGGTGATACTACCACCTGCTTAGGGCCAGTAACTCCACCCCAACTAAGCTGAACTATAGCTAAGGGAAGAAACTTATTGGAGTTATGGACATCAAAAATCTTATACTGTTGTCCAATGATGTGTTGTTCAGGGGCCACAAGGTTTTCAGTCACCAAAGTGATACTGGCACCCGTGTCCCTGTAGGCTTGGGCCTCAACACCATTTATTGAAACTGTCTGCCTTATCCATTGTAAGGGAACAAGCAGCCAGTGTGGCAAGGCTAATGCCACTAGGTGTGACAGAAACTGTCTTGGGACTGACTACCCCAGTTTCTATGATGGACCCATAAGTGAACCCAACTACACCCTTAGTTTGACTGTTGCCAGCAGTCCCACCACTAGTACCACTACTGCTAGGGGCACTAGAGCTTGATGTATTAGTGGTGGTAGGCTCAGGGGGTTTACCTGGACAGGACTTATCCCCTGGCCTATGGCCTCTGTTTTTACACACAAAGCACCAAGGCTTTTTAATGTGTGCAGGTTGTGAAGAAGAGGAAGAATTTGTTTTATCCCCACCCCCTGAAGAGTGTTTAGGATTTGAAGAAGGATCTTTGGTTTTACCCTTATCCCCATGCTCATCCTGAGATTTCTCACCATCTTTCTTCTTGCCATCCTTGTCACCACCTGTATGAACTTTTCTGTTCACTCTTGTTCTGACCCATTTGTCTGCCTTCTTTCCCAATTCTTGGGGAGAGGTTAGATCTGAGTCCACTAGGTACTGGTGCAACAAATCAGACACACAATTATTAAGAATATGCTCTCTCAGGATTAAGTTATATAGGCTTTCATAGTCAGAAACTTTACTGCCATGTAACCACCCCTCCAAGGCCTTCACTGAATGGTCAACAAAGTCTACCCAGTCTTGTGAAGACTCCTATTTGGTTTCTCTGAACTTGATCCTGTACTGTTCAGTGGTTAAGCCATAACCATCTAGGATTGCATTCTTAAGAACTGTAAAATTATTGGCATCACTTTCCTTCACAGTAAGGAGCCTATCCCTACCATTTCCACTGAAAGATAGCCATAGGATAGCAGCCCACTGCCTTTGAGGGACCCCCTGTACAACACAGGCCCTCTCAAGTGCAGCAAACCACTTGCTAATGTCATCCCCCTCCTTGTAAGGGGGAACTATCTTGTGCAGATTCCTAGAATCATGCTCTTTTACAGGATTACTATCTGTAATACTGCTGCTGCCACCATGGGGTCCAAACCCCAACCTCTGTCTTTCTTTTTCTAAGTCAAATGCTTCCCTGTCTAGATCCAGCTGTTGCTTTTTCAGCTTCAGCCTGGACTCTTCCACTCTCAATCTATTGAGTTCCCTTTCTAACACTCTGTCATCAGGGTGGGTGGGTTGGGCATGCTTAGACACAGAAGAATGGTGTGAATGAACAGAGGGAGACCTGTCCCTAACAGATGGCACTCTAACAACCTGGCCTAAAGGAGTAACCTCTCTACTGTGATGAGAACTCACATTAGTACCAGCCCTGCTAGGTGACCTGCTAAGGGGCAGGTTGGGAAGGTTCCCATCTAACACTTTTACTGGGGGTGCCCCAGAGTCAGAGTGTGAACCATCAGCTAATTTCTCACCAGATGTGCCACCTAAGGACTTATCATGTTCAATGAGCATATTAAACAACAATCCTCTAGAAGGATTCTTCCCTACCCCTAAACCACCTCTATCTACACAGAGACTCCTTGCTTCTTTCCAGCTAAGGTTGTCATAAACTCTTGTCTATCATGTCTGGTACAGGCCAAACTCTTTATCTGGCCAGCATAGCTTAAGAGACAGAAAAAGAAAGAAAAAGTTTCAGAACTTTTTAAGGAACAGAAAAAAAACTTTTTAAACTTTTAAGAAACTTTTTTAAAGTTTAGAGGTACTTTTCAGCACTTAGCAAAAGAGTAAGAGAAGAAAAGCAAAACGTTTTGGTTAGGTGTACATACACTGAACTTGTTTTGTATATTTTTCTCTTATGAAAAGTACAAAATGACAAAGTGGTAAGTAGTTGCAAGTACTTATCCCACAGCTGCACAACCAATGTAGGAGGCTGGCCTGGCTTGTAGTGGGTACCAAGGGGTACTTACACCTTGCACCAGGTCCAGGTATCCCTTATTAGTGTAGAGGGGTGTCTAGCAGCTTAGGCTGATAGAAAAGGTAGCTTAGCAGAGCAGCTTAGGCTGAACTAGGAGACGTGTGAAGCTCCCACTATACCACTGGTGTCATATGCACAATATCATAAGAAAACACAATACACAGATATACTAAAAATAAAGGCACTTTATTTTTATGACAATATGCCAAAAGTATCTCAGTGAGTACCCTCAGTATGAGAATAGCAAATATACACAAGATATATGTACACAATACCAAAAATATGCAGTAGTAGCAATAGAAAGCAATGCAAGCAATGTACAGTCACAATAGATTGCAATGAGAGCACATAGGTATAGGGGCAACACAAACCATATACTCCAAAAGTGGAATGCGAATCACGGATGGACCCCAAACCTATGTGACCTTGTAGAGGGTCGCTGGGACTGTAAGAAAATAGTGAGGGTTAGAAAAATAGCCCACCACAAGACCCTGAAAAGTAGGTGTAAAGTGCACCTAAGTTCCCCAGAGAGCACAGAAGTCGTGATAGGGGAATTCTGCAAGGAAGACCAAAACCAGCAATGCAACAACGATGGATTTCCAGACGAGAGTACATGTGGAACAAGGGGACCAAGTCCAAGAGACACGATCAAGTCGGGAGTGGGCAGATGCCCAGGAAATGCCAGCTGTAGGTGCAAAGAAGCTGCCACCGGATGGTAGAAGCTGTGTATTCTGCAAGAACGAAGAGGACTAGGAACTTCCCCTTTGGAGGATGGATGTCCCACGTCGTGGAAAAGCTTGCAGAGGTGCTTCCATGCAGAAAGACCGCAAACAAGCCTTGCTAGCTGCAAGGGTCACGGTTAGGGTTTTTGGATGCTGCTGTGGCCCAGGAGGGACCAGGATGTCGCCAATTGCGTGAGGAGACAGAGGGAGCGCCCAGCAAGAAAAGGAGCCCACTCAGAAGCAAGCAGCACCCGCAGAAGTGCTGGAACAGGCACTACAAAGTGGAGTGAACCGGAGCTCACCCGAAGTCACAAAGGAAGATCCCACGATGCCGGAGGACAACTCAGGAGGTCGTGCACTGCAGGTTAGAGTTTCGGGACCCAGGCTTGGTTGTGCACAAAGGAAATCCTGGAAGAGTGCACAGGAGCCGGAGCAGCTGCAAATCATGCGGTACCCAGCAATGCAGTCTAGCGTGGGGAGGCAAGGACTTACCTCCACCAAACTTGGACTGAAGAGTCACTGGACTGTGGGAGTCACTTGGACAGAGTTGCTGAGTTCAAGGGAACTCGCTCATCGTGCTGAGAGGAGACCCAGAGGACCGGTGATGCAGTCTTTTGGTGCCTGCGGTTGCAGGGGGAAGATTGCGTTGACCCACGGGAGATTTCCTCAGAGCTTCTAGTGCAGAGAGGAGGCAGACTACCCCCACAGCATGCACCACCAGGAAAGCAGTCGAGA
The DNA here is from genome assembly GCF_031143425.1 of Pleurodeles waltl. NCBI lineage: Eukaryota > Metazoa > Chordata > Amphibia > Caudata > Salamandridae > Pleurodeles > Pleurodeles waltl. Next base: position 369,682,073 of record NC_090451.1, read on the forward strand.
AGGCGGCAGGATCAGCGATACAAGGTTGCAGTAGTCGTCTTTGCTACTTTGTTGTGGTTTTGCAGGCTTCCAGCGCGGTCAGCAGTTGATTCCTTGGCAGAAGGTGAAGAGAGAGATGCAGAGGAACTCTGATGAGCTCTTGCATTCGTTATCTAAAGAATTCCCCAAAGCAGAGACCCTAAATAGCCAGAAAAGGAGGTTTGGCTACTTAGGAAGGAGGATAGGCTAGCAACACAGGTAAGAGCCTATCAGAAGGAGTCTCTGACGTCACCTGCTGGCCCTGGCCACTCAGAGCAGTCCAGTGTGCCAGCAGCACCTCTGTTTCCAAGATGGCAGAGGTCTGGAGCACACTGGAGGAGCTCTGGGCACCTCCCAGGGGAGGTGCAGGTCAGGGGAGTGGTCACTCCCCTTTCCTTTGTCCAGTTTCGCGCCAGAGCAGGGCTGGGGGATCCCTGAACCGGTGTAGACTGGCTTATGCAGAGATGGGCACCATCTGTGCCCATCAAAGCATTTCCAGAGGCTGGGGGAGGCTACTCCTCCCCAGCCCTGACACCTTTTTCCAAAGGGAGAGGGTGTAACACCCTCTCTCTGAGGAAGTCCTTTGTTCTGCCTTCCTGGGCCAAGCCTGGCTGGACCCCAGGAGGGCAGAAACCTGTCTGAGGGGTTGGCAGCAGCAGCAGCTGCAGTGAAACCCCAGGAAAGGTAGTTTGGCAGTACCCGGGTCTGTGCTAGAGACTCGGGGGATCATGGAATTGTCTCCCCAATGCCAGAATGGCATTGGGGTGACAATTCCATGATCTTAGACATGTTACATGGCCATGTTCGGAGTTACCATTGTGACGTTATACATATGTAGTGACATATGTATAGTGCACGCGTGTAATGGTGTCCCCGCACTCACAAAGTCCGGGGAATTTGCCCTGAACAATGTGGGGGCACCTTGGCTAGTGCCAGGGTGCCCACACACTAAGTAACTTAGCACCCAACCTTTACCAGGTAAAGGTTAGACATATAGGTGACTTATAAGTTACTTAAGTGCAGTGGTAAATGGCTGTGAAATAACGTGGACGTTATTTCACTCAGGCTGCAGTGGCAGGCCTGTGTAAGAATTGTCAGAGCTCCCTATGGGTGGCAAAAGAAATGCTGCAGCCCATAGGGATCTCCTGGAACCCCAATACCCTGGGTACCTCAGTACCATATACTAGGGAATTATAAGGGTGTTCCAGTATGCCAATGTGAATTGGTGAAATTGGTCACTAGCCTGTTAGTGTCAATTTGTACAGAGAGAGCATAACCACTGAGGTTCTGGTTAGCAGAGCCTCAGTGAGAGTTAGGCATCACACAGGAAACAAATACATAGAGGTCACAAACTTATGAGCACTGGGGTCCTGACTAGCAGGGTCCCAGTGACACATAACAAACATACTGAAAACATAGGGTTTTCACTATGAGCACTGGGCCCTTGCTAGCAGGATCCCAGTGAGACAGTGAAAATACCCCAACATACACACACAAACAGGCCAAAAGTGGGGGTAACAAGGCTAGAAAGAGGCTACTTTCTCACAGTCTCCCTCCACAAGTGCAGTCACCTGTACCACCGGCAGCATCTCCGCTGCAGACACCGCCGCAGCCACAGCCACAGCCACCTGCCCCACGACGTGCCCAGCCAGTGCCACTACAACGGGCATCAGCATCATCCTCAGTGGGCAGCCGTCCGAGGCTGCAGGAGACGTCTTGGACCCTGCACACACTACATGAGGCATCACAACCAGCACTGGCACTACCAGCAGTTGGCAGGCTAAGTCGCCGCACGGTGGGGTATGGCTCTGCCTCCATGGAGTATCATGCTACCTGTTCCCTGAAAATCTTATGGCTCAGACACCCAGGTGAGGGAATGGGAACTGCCACACCCCAGGTGCAGCATCACTGGGCACAAAGCCCCCTCCAGAACCAGTGGAGAGATACGTCCACTACCCCAGTCCTTGGCAGGACGAAGCATCCTGGGCACAAAGCCCCCTTCTGAACCAGTGGAGAGATACATCCACTACACCAGTCCTTGGCAGGATGAAGCAGTCTGGGCACAAAGCCCCCTCCACACGCAGTGGAGAGATACATCCACTACCGCATTCCTTGGCAGAATGAAGCACTCCGGGCACAAAGCCCCCTCTAGAACCAGTGTAGAACAGCATCCACTACCCCAGTCCTTGGCAGGATGAAGCACTCTGGGCACAAAGCCCCCTCCTGAACCAGTGGAGAGATACATCCACTACACCAGTCCTTGGCAGGATGAAGCACTCTGGGCACAAGGCCCCCTCCGGAACCGGTGGAGAGATACATCCACTACCCCAGTCCTTGGCAGGATGAAGCACTCTGGGCACCAAGCCCCCTCCAGAACCAGTGGAGAACAGCATCCACTACCCCAGTCCTTGGCAGGATGAAGCACTCTGGGCAAAAAGCCCCCTCCAGAACCAGTGGAGAGATTTATCCACTACCCCATTCCTTGGCAGGATGAAGCACTCTGGGCACAAAGCCCCTTCCAGAACCAGTGGAGAGATACATCCACTACCCCAGTCCTTGGCAGGATGAAGCACTCTGGGCACCAAGCCCACTCCAGAACCAGTGGAGAACAGCATCCACTACCCCAGTCCTTGGCAGGATGAAGCACTCTGGGCACAAAGCCCCCTCCAGAACCAATGGAGAGATACATCCACTACTCCAGTCCTTGGCAGGATGAAGCACTCTGGGCACAAAGCCCCCTCCAGAACCAGTGGAGAGATACATCTACTACCCCAGTCCTTGGCAGGATGAAGCACTCTGGGCACAGAGCCCCCTCTAGAACCAGTGGAGAACAGCATCCACCACCCCAGTCCTTCGCAGGATGAAGCACTCTGGGCAGATGGCCCCCTCCAGAACCAGTGGGCAACCCACCCACTAGAGAGACTGTGGCTTTGCACTCTCCAGGACCAAGCAGTGGGCAACCCACCCACTTGAGAGACTGTGGTTTTGCACTCCCCAGGACCAAGCAGTGGGCAACCCACCCACTTGAGAGACTGTAGCTTTGCACTCCCCAGGACCAAGCAGTGGGCAAACCACCCACTTGAGAGACTGTGGCTTTGTACTCCCAGGACCAAGCAGTAGGCATGGAGCCCCCTCGAGGAGCAGTGGTGTCGTCCCATCATCCGGCTGACGCGCCCCCCTCCCCTTCATCCTGAGGTGCCTGTGTTTTTTTCAACATGATGCCCCTGCAGTGTTCTCCCCATTTTGAGGCAGGTGTCATGTGTGGGCCTCACCCATGCTTTTTGGGACCACTGGTCCACGGACATTTAATGGAACAGTATACGGACTTGTGTACTTGCTGTAAATATTTGTATATACTGATCATTTAAAGTTATCTTGGCCTATCTGAATTTTTGATTATTACACTTGTTACAATAATTTCATTTGGTCCTTGCCTTCTTCCAGGGGGTGACTGGGTGTATCTGTGATGAAATTGGATGTGTTTGTGTGTATGGTGTTGTGGGTGAGGGTGGGGGTAGGGGTATTGCGTATTGCGTGTGTGTGTCTCTCTCTTTTTCCTCCCCCCTCCCCTGTGTACTAGGTGCAGTACTCACTGTGGTTGTCACCACCATCTTTGATGTTCCTGGTAGATGAGGAGGTAAACCAACCTGGGCAGGACCTGTAACTCGGGCTCAATGGCATCCTGTTTCCTCGTTGGGTGTCATGAGGTGAGTGGTTTCCGTTCCAAGTACTGTTTCCACCGTGCTTTTGATGGCGTTGGTACTGCCCCAGAAAAGCTGGTGGATTGGTGCCTTGTAATAGTGTGGGCGGTACATTGTCTTCCGCCTGTCTGTTGGTGGTTACCGCCGCGGTGTTTGTTGCTACCGCCGTGGCAGTTGGAATGTTAAAGTGGCTGTCTGTGTTGGCGGTTTCCGCCATGGCCGTGATTTCATTTTTTTTTTACCGCTGCTTTATTACCGACTGCCAGGGTTGTAATGAGGGCCAATGTTCATACAGTGGCTTCTGACAATGGCTGCGAGAGGGGCCATGTATTCACTGAACAGTGTGGGGCTCAGTGAGGATCCTTGGGGGACTCTGTAGCGGACTCCTATGGGTCTGGATGTGTACGGCGGGATTCTGACCCTCTGCGTCCTCGCGGAGAGGGAGGAGTGGATCCATTCCTGGGCTTTTCTGTGGATTCCTATGTCATGGAGTCTGGTGTGTAGAGTGCTGTGGGAGACCATGTCAAAGGCTGCTGAGAGGTCAAGGAGTATGAAAGCTGTGGTGTGGGCATGGTCTAAGAGTAATCGGATGTTGTTGGTGGCTGCCAGGAAGGCCGTATCCATGCTGTGGTTGCTGCGGAAGTCAGACTGGGAGCTGTTGAGGGAGTCGTTGGCTTTAATGAAATTCCGCAGTTGTGTGTTGATCACTTTTTCTGGGACTTTGGTGGGGTAGGGTAGCAGCGAGATGGGCTGGAAATTCTTTAGTTCAGATGGGTCGGACGAAGGTTTCTTCAGGAGAGGGTGTATTTTGGCATGTTTCCACTCCTCGGGGATGTGCCAGTGTTGATGGAGCAGTTGATTGTGTTCGGGAGCTCAGTGGCGATGGGTGCGCTGGCTCTGATATATATGTGGTGTGGGCAGGGGTCCGTGGGGGCTCTGGAGTGGGTGCTGTTCATGATGCTGTTTCCTCCCGTGGTGAGCGTGGACCAACTGTGGATGGTCTTGATGGGTTCTGGGGGCATGGGTTGGTCACAGGTTCCGGTGCCAGGATTTCTGGAAGGAAGCGGTCGTAGATGTCCTGGATCTTGCAGTGGAAAAAGGTGGCAAGTTTGCTGCAGAGGTCCTGACAGGGGGATGCTAGTGGCTTCAGATGGGGGGATCTGTGAACTTGTTGATGACCGAGAAGAGTTCCTTAGAGTTGTGTGTGGAGGAATTGATGCGCTCCGGGAGTGTGCTCTTCCTTGCGCTCTTGATTTTTTGGTGCTGGCTGGCGGTTGCGGCTCTGAAGCAGGCAAGGTCTTTGCTGGGTTGGCTGTTCCTCCCATTTTTTCTCTAAACGTCTGCGGGCACACTTTGATTCTTGGAGTTCAGTAGTGAATCAGCTGGCTTTCTTAGGCATGCATTTGGCCAATGTCAGCCGGGGGGGCTTGAGTGTTGGTGCATTCGGTGATCCATGCGTCAAGATTGCATGCTGCTGTGTTGACGTCATTGGATGGAGGAAGGAGGGATTTGGCAAGAGATGAGGTGAGTTGCTTGTTGGTGATTGTGTTCCATTTCCTGTGGGGGAGGGGTCCAGGGGCTGTAAATGCGGCTGCTGAGAGGGGTGATTGTGAAGTGTTTGCTGTGGTGGTCAGTCCAGTCTGGGGTGGAGATGGTCTTGATGGGGATCTAGTTGCTTGAGGTGAATATGAGGTCCAGTGTGTGTCCTGCCATGTGTGTGGGTGCCGAGACCAGAAGGCTGAGGGTGGCTAGTTTGTTGAGTAGAGAGGTGGTGTTCAGATCGGCGCGGTCCTCAAAGTGGAAATTCAGGTCGCAAAGGAGGAGTTAGTCATCTGATGCCCATGCCTGGGGGTAGCGAAGTCTACAACGTCGTCTATGAAAGCTGGGTGGGGACCGGCTGGCCTGTACACCAGGGTGTTGCAGATAGAGGAGTTGTGGTTGGGGGGGACCAGGAAGTGAAGGTGTTCCATGGTGGTGCATTGTTCTTCTGGGATGGCCTTGACATGTAGTGACAACTTGTGTACAATGGTGAGTCCTCTGCCAAGGTGGGAAGCCGGTCCCTCCTTAGGATGCTGTATCCGTCAGGAAGGTCGATGTCCCGTCCCGAGGTGGGGTTGGTCCAGGTCTCAGTAAGGAAGGTGATGTCTGGTCAGGCGGTGTCAATCAAATCCCAGAGTTGGGTGACGTGTTTGTGGAAGGAGCAGATGTTCAGGAGCAGGCAGTTGATGGGGTTATGGAGTTTGTTGGTATCTCTGTGTGTGGAGAGTACCCTCAGCTTGTAGAGGCTGTTGCTGAAGTTGCAGTTCCTGCGAGTGAAAGGTCCCCGTGGGTGTTATTGGGAGAGATGAAACAGCAGTTGCTGAGATGTCTGGTGTTCAGGCAGAGGAGGGTCTTGGGGTCACAACGGAGGCAGGCCAGGGGGTGGTTTAACGGATATCCAGGGTTCCTGGCATTGGGTATGGGCAGGCACAGACAGGCTTGCCTTTGGCACTCCTTCGATAATGCATTTGCCAGGAGTAAGACTGAGCTAAAGTGGGGTGGCAGCATGCTGTGTACTGAACAGTCATAGTGAACATGACCATGCAACTCTGGTTCACTGCAGTGAGGCCTACTGGCTCACTCATCTCTACAAAAGTGTTCCTATAGTCCAACTCTCTCATCCTTCTCAATGTAGGATTTAGCCCGGAATACCAGCTGTCAATATACAAAACCTATACATCTCCAGACTGACTGAATGCACTGACCTGACAATATGTATTTTACAACAATGGATTTTGTTTCTGATGACTTTCTGCTAGCTTTGAAAAAGCCCCAGGCAGACCAACCATAGGGGACAAGACACGTGTTGGCTCTATTTTTGGCTCTCTTTTCAAATGCCTCTTACCTCCTTTTCAAAAGAGCATCAATAAACTACTTTGATCCTAATACCTGGGCTCCTCGTGATCATTCCAAACTCCATGTGACCATACGCTACAAGTTAGGAATATTATACTTGAATATACTGTGGGTTTTGCAACTTTTTTAAATTTCATATCTACAAAAGGTCTGTTGCTCTGTGTTACACTCAACCCTGCCCAACATATGTTGAGTTAAAAAAAAAACTGTGCAAGACAAAGGCACATATGTTTAAATGTGAAACAGTGTGCACATGGTTAAAGTGTGTTTACAGGCATTGTATGATTACCTTGACACAATCTAGTACATTCCAAAGGTAGTATAGAACCAAACAGTGTGTGGTGACTGTGTGTGTGTGCTGCATGTCATAATGCTGGTGGTAGTCCAATACCTGTGGATCACAAAATTTCTTCCTGAATGTCCTGTGACTGTAAACAAAGGGGCATATTATGAGCATAGCCACACATTGCAGTGCAGTAAGTCACCCTACTGCACTGCTATGTTTCAAAGCAGAAGGCCAGTAATGTGCTGTATCTTATATTGTAGAATACATGCATTACTGCTTTTTCACCTGCATGGGTGCCATTATGACTGCCTATTGCTAATGCGGGCCCCCCTTACACCATTGTGTAAGTGCATGTCTGTTGCCTGCAGGAATATATTTGTGCATGAAGGTGTAACTTCCTGCAAAGCAAACCTATACTGTGAGGCATAATCAGCCATATACTGTATGTGTGTTGCAGAATGCAGAACACATTAAAAGATGAAGTAACAAGGAGGGTTAAAGCTTGAACTCCTTCTTATGCCGCTTCTGGAAAGCTTGTACTTCCTGGTGCATTTCCAGGTTTACCTGGTTATGTAAGACTGGAAATGCATCTAAGACCATGGGAATTGCATACCTACGCTTATACAACTGTCACAGAACATCTCTCTGGTGCTGAGTTAGGCAATGCAGTGATATTTGAAGCAATATGCCACTAAAGATGAATGAACCTCCACAGGGCTCTGCCATGTGGCCTTGGGTGCCTGAACAAATGCCATATTAGATTAACATTAGGAATGCAGCATATTGCATATTGCAATCACCACACAACTCTGTTCATACATATACCCCTGAGTGCATAAGTGTCAGCGCCACTACATTAGATGTAGAATCTTGGCTAGTTTTGTGCATAACACATGGCTTTCTGACAGAAAACATAATGAATATTGGAAATACACCAAATGGAGTTTGATAGTTCAGTAAATCTGCAAGCTGTGTGTGACATGCACTGGAGTATGGGGTAGCCAACTTGTCTCAGTGCTTTCCTAAGTGTCTGTTGCATCTGTGACACATCACAAGCGATGATTCCTAACATTGCAGGAATGCAGAGTTCGGTTAGAAAATGGAATACAAAAGCTTTCGCCATAGGACGCAGCAGCACTCTTTAAATGCACATATGACTATGTAGGACATCCAGGTGTGTATGCTTGTAATGGCTGTGACAGCTGATGTGTGATCATACAGCTCATTATTCCTGATTTGCTCTGCTGCCATGCTTCCTGCTGTGCCCCTGCCTGGGCGATAAGGACTGCACATGCATTCCTTGGACCCAGACTATCTCCAAGTACAATCTACCAGCATACCTGTCATGAAGTTGCAGGTGCATTAAAGAATTGCACCGACCCAGATACACCACCTGGATACTGCCCTCTGTCACACATGCCTGCCAAGTGGTGCCACCCCAGTCCTGGGTGAATCTAATTGGGCTCACAATGTGTGATCCAGCATTACACAGTCCTCTACTGTTGTACCTACCCTTTAGGTAATTTGCGTGGGTTAAGACTTGTGCAATGCCCCTGTTGCATGGCCCATTGCACCACTTGCGCTGCTTGGAATCTGTGCATCTAAGCTAATACATGGAACTGACTGCAGAAGTGCCACTGAGCAGTGCAGACATCATGCATTGGCCATATGAGTAGCATACAAAATTATGCAAATGTCCGAAACAGGTGGGATACACCCAGGAAATTTCACAGTGGGTTTGGCAGTCTGCATACTAAGCAGGTTTAAAGTTAGTTTCACTTTCATTAACAGTCTGTTAGTTTGTGTTGGATGTGGGAGATGTTTTGAAGAGTGACTGGTAAGAAATGTGGTCTTGTCGGTGTCTTCTCTGTCCCTGTCGTATGCAAATTGTGTGTTTTTTATGTATTGGTTGTTATTTTGTAACAGTAATTGTAATTGTAATTGTAACAGTATTGTCATTGTTTTATCAGGAGGTTTAATATTTTAGGGATAAAGATTAGGTTAAGGAGTGTTTGTTGGGAGTTTAGTGGGTTTGGCCATGTCAGGAAAGGCTAGGTTGAAAAACTTTAACAAGTTTGTGGGGCCTGCTATGGTTGCTTGCCCATTACGTTACTAACTTGGCATTGAGTGGTAGGGTCAGCCAGAGATACCCTACCAAGGAACAGAAGGAGGTCTGCGAGATGGTCCATTGGCCCATGTTAAAGGTTTTTGTGGTGGAGCGCACCATTCACCAGCTGAAACATCGAAGAGCTGATGAGGTGTCCCGAGAGGCAAATCTGTTACACCACCTTGGATTGTAGATTGGCGGCCCCATAGGTATGTATGTATGCAACATGTGCATGTAGTTGCGTTTCTATCAAATTTTGGAAAATGTAAACATGTATGGGGCGGGTCATTGAATGTAGTGGTAACAAAAATCCAGTGTAAATCTGTGTAATTGCTATACCCTGCCGCAAAGGGCTGTTCAAGGTGTTGTGGGTATTACTTTTAAAATTGTACATGCATGTATTTATAAACATTACCTGATTTCACATACATGCTTGTGCTGGGCATAATCCAAACATTTTTTAACCCTGCACAGGTGATGTGTAAGGATGAAGGCAATGCTCAATCTCCTATATATGGCCCTATTTGACAGAAAATGTAAAACGTCTTCCAAGGAATGCACCCTTGCACCATGTTGCAAGGAAGCATGCTTTGCCAGTAGTCCGCACTCTATGCACCACAGACATGAATAGTCTGATAAAGTCCTTACAGTGTTACATATGGATTATACCTGCCCTTTACATCCAAGCACTACTTTGGCCTGCCTAAGGTCAATGATTTTCCCTCTTGTGTCAGGCATGTGATGTGAGATATTTCTGAGCATCAACATCTAGCCACCTCAGTCATGTAAGGTGACTAACTGTATCTCATGTATGCAGTCCAACTTGTAAAATATGCCAGATCACTGTGATGCCATAGTACTGTTCATGTTATTTAGACAGTGTGGATTTGAACTATTTAGAATGCAATGTCGCAATTATTGTCTTGTAGGTGGACCTGAACTATGCATCACAGGAGAAGTTCAGACCTTTTGGGATCTCAATGTGATCAGTAAGTGTAGCATAGAAATGGTTGTAGCTCTGTAAGTTTTGTGTGTGATCCATGATAGTTATAAAATTGTGATGTGTGTGGGGATGTATCAGTCACCTCTAACCAAGTTACACGCAGTGTACAAACGCAACATAGCTTGTTCACAGAATAATGTTAAATGGACAAGAACATGTGTCATTGTTCAATGTATGCAGGCCCACAGGAATCATGTATCTATACCTGCTGTGGTGATGTTTGCTTACCTACTGTTTGGATGCTTATGACACAATTACGTTTATTGTGAGAGGAGGCCTCTTTTTGCATGGTTAGCTCCCCACTTTTTGCCTGAAGTTGATGTGTCCTAGAAAATGTAGCGCCCTGGGCCCCTGATAACCAGTTTCCCTGGGCCAGAGTTCTTTCCCTAAATCTGTTGTGATGCTTGGCACAATTGGATACACGCTTAACTATTCCTGTAAGTCCCTAGTAAATGGGTACTCATGTACCCAGGGCATGTGGTATTAAGGGTAGGCCCCTGGGTGCAGCAGCACTAATTGTGCCACCCTCCAGGCCCTGCACCCATGTCCACCCAGCACTGCCAATGCAGGCTGAGTGCTCTGGTGCAAACCTAAAAAGACAAATTCGACATGGCACACTCCCTGTGTGCCCTGTCCACCCTACACTGCATATGCTATGGGTTAGTCACCCCTCTAGCAGGCCTTCCAGCCCTAAAGGCAGAGTGCACTATACTATATGTGAGGGCATAACTGCATGAGCAATATGCTCCTACTGTGCCCTTGCCAAACCTGGGGCATAGAGAGTGAACAGAGCAGCCATTTTAATTCCATGTACTGGACACTGGTCAAAAACAAGTTCCCCAGCTACATGATGGCCACTCGGAAACGTGGGTAGTTTGGTATCAAACAACTCAGGATGATAAATCCAAACTGGTGTCAGTACTGGATTTATCCCAAAATATACCCAGGGGTCACCTTAGAGGTGCCCCCTGCAAAAGCTAACCTAACTGGCATGGTTGCTGACTGGTCCCATCCAGCATGCCACCTCCAGACAGCCAATACACAAACCTTGGGGGAAAGCCCTGTCTCTCTGGTTTGTGAAACAATGCCCTTCCTAATACTCCCTCCCACAGGAATGTGCACTCCACTGGCAGTGAGCTTCAAAGGGCTACTGCCCTTGAAACTCGAACTCCCAGACCTGCTGCTAGCAGCAGATGGCTTCCCCCTTTGTCAGCCTCCACTTTTGGCGAGAGCAAAGGCGGACACCCACACAAAGGGTAGGAGGAGGGGTCTCAATGAGCATGCACCACCCCTAGGGGCTTGCAGGCAAATTGGACCCTCCATTTCATTTTCTTCCATGTTAGGTGGCAGGAAAATAGCAAATGAGAGTTAGGGTAGTGACCCTTCCCACAGGAGGTGGTCACTGTAGTAGGTGTAGCCACCCAAGGGTAAGTGCCCCATTGGACACTACCCAGTTACCCCTAAAACGCTCACTAAACTCAGTATTTAGTGGGCTCCTCAAGACCAACAAACCAGATTCATCAGGAAGAAAAGAAGAGAGCACCAAAGAACCTGACAGCACGAGAACCGAGGACCTGCTGCACTAGAAGAGGCTCAAAGACCCCCTGCTTGCTGCACTAGAGTCCAGAGAATCGTTGCTGCTGAAGAGTTGACCACTGGAGCGACCACAAAAGTCCCAGAGGACCTTCAGGCTTTGAAAATAGCTCAAGATTTCCCTTCTGAGTGGAGGCACCACTCAAGAAACCAAAGAAACCTGCAAAGAACTAGCAAACTGTTGAGGGTCACTTCAACGACCGGATGATTTCTCCACAACCAGAAATTGCAGCCAGACCTGATGACACACCAACAGCAGCCTGGATGAGACCTACAAGTGTGCCAACACTGATGGCACTGCGCACTCCTGTGGCTGAGTTTTGCCAATACCCAAGGCACTGTCAGTGCACATGAGGCAACAGCAAAAACAGCTCACACTGCTGCTGCGAACTGGATCAAGAGGAAGCCCCAGTTGAGGGACTTCAAGAACACCCTGGACCTCCCATCAGAGCGCCCTCGTCCTGCAAGGCTCCCAGAAGAATACTTACCTCAAGCTCCAAAGGGTCCCATTGCACACAGCCTCCAGTACCTCCAACTGGCCTTCATCACAGAACCATCTGTGTGTGACTGGTACCTAAAACCTTGTGACCTCAACAGCCCATGGGGACCTAAGGCACTACCTTTAAACCTGCAAAAAACAGCTCCTTTTCCAGGTGGCCCATCCAAGAGGCCCTGTGCCTCTGCCAAGAAACTTTCCAGCACTGCTCCCGCTGGAAGCAGGAGCTGCCCAAGACTTTCTAGCTGGCACAGTGTTGCCACCATCCTCACTGACCATCCTGCAAAAGAAGAGACTGGTAACTCACCTGTGTGATTTTGCATGCATTTTCTAGGTGGCCTTCCATTGATTCCTATGATGCGTAATTAGGCACAGAAAGGCTAACTTTATTAAAAAATTGAGAAATCATAACTCAAAAAGTACTTAACATATCTTAACCATTTGAATCTTAAAAATGATATAAAAGTCTGAAGTACTTTTTATAAATTCTGGTCTTGAGTTATTTATTGAGTTTGTGTGGTGCTTGATTGATTTTGTGAGTACAACAAATGGAGCATTAGGTGGTCTAATATTTACCTCTGGAAACCGAGTGGTTGCCTGGACCCTCTGCACAGTGTGCCTAGTTTTGCACACTATGTAGAGGGCAAGCCTCCTACATTTGGTGCATCAGCGGTGGGATAAAGACTCTGCATTTGCTGATACCACTTACTCAATTATGTGAACACATGAATAACTCTCAAAAGTGACTTCAGATACTTATTTTTGATTTCCTAATTGACTAAAACATTTTTTACATGTTTTTTAAATAATTGTTAAGGCCCTAGTTAGCTCCCTGCAACTGTAGAGAAAGTTTATAAGTCCTTGCTTTAGGAGGTTATCCAAAAAGGGGAATTCTAAATTCTAAAATTGTCGCAACGTTAGTAAGATGAAAATGTCAGAAGCAGAGTCCAGAACCCAGGAGCTCAACCTGGAATCTTGTGAGGAATATATCTATGACAATTAAGGATGCTCTGCAGACTGTACACAATTCAAACTGGAAAAAGGCTCAAGACAGAGAAACTTAGGTTTCTGGTGGCCCAGTACAAAAGAGATCATCCCCCAGCTAAAAATGATCATGATACATCTGAGGTGGATGAAAATTCTGTGGATGATGAGGATGAGAGTAGCTCCTCTTCCCCCAGAAGCTCTAGAGCACCAACTGTGATGCTATTAATTGTGTTTGGCCAATGACTTTGTGTTTCACCACTACGCATATTAGTTACTCAATGTTCACCAGTAGCACATTATGGTGGTCATTACAACCTCGGCGGTCTTTTTACAAGACCGCCGAGGGACCACCATGCGGAAGACCGCCAGTAGTGGCGGTTTGCCGCTTGGCTTATTATGACTGTTGGCTGCTCTCCATCCTTTTTCGGACGGAGAGACGCCAACAGCCATACTGGCGGGCAGCGGGGAAGTGGAGGTTGCTCCACCGCCACGCCAACAGAACACCGCCCACCGAATCACGTCCTGTGATTCGGCGTGGCGGTGTTCTGTTGGCGGTGTGTTGCCGGCGGAGCAGCCCCCATGGCTCACGTCCCCTCCCGGAGTATCGACGGACCAGGAAAGTCGATCGTCCATTAGGGGAGGGGAGTGGGGGGGTGTTGTGTGCGTGCATGGGGTTGTGCGTCTATGTATGTAGAGGGTTGTGTGAGTGCGTGTATGCTTGCGGGGGTGATGCGTGTTTGGGAATGAGTGCGTGTATGTCTGTGGGTATGTCTGTATGGATGTGTGCGTGTAAGTTTGAATGTGGGTGTGCGTGTCTGACTGTGTGTGTGGATGTTGGCATGTATGTCAGCGTGTGTGCATGTGTGTCAGGTGTGTGTAAGTTATGTGATGTTGGGGGTTGGGTGGGGAGGGGGCCCTGCCACCTTTGGGGGGTGGCAGGGGTGGTGGGGGGTGTAGGGGACGGAGTCGGGGTGGGGGAGACCCCTATCACTGCCAGGGAAGGAATTCCCTGCCACTGATAGTGCTTACCGCCATGGATTTCATGGCGGTTTCAAACCGCATGAAATCCATGGCGGTCAGCCGGGTCCAAATACCGCCGGCGGTATAGTGACCGCCGCCGGGCTGGAGACCCAGGTCTCCAGCCCGGCTGGCGGAACGGAGAACCAGCGGATGGCCATGGCGGTAACCGCCATGGTCATAATACAAAAAAAAAGACCGCCAGCCTTTTGGCGGTCTTAGCGCCGCTTCTCCGCCTTCCGCCAGGGTCATAGTGACCTCCTATATGTTTGGTTCAGTTTAGCTGCCTATTGGCTTTAACATGGAGTTAGCCATTACATTCTGTATTCAGTTTAGCTGCCTATTGGCTTTGACATTGCGTTAGCCATTACATTCTGTATTCAGGTCAGCTGCCTATTGGCTTTAACATGGCATTAGACATTACATTTGGTATTTAGGTTAGCTGCCTATTGGCTTTGACATGGCATTAGACATTACATTCTTTATTCAGTTTAGCTGCCTATTGGCTTTGACGTGACATTAGAAATTACATCTGATATTTAGGTTAGCTGCCTGTTGACTTTAACATGGGGTTAGACATTGCAGTTGAGACATTGCAGATGAGCTGTGTTTTTCCAAGCTGTGTTTTTCCACATGGTAGACCAAGCTGTGTTTTTCACACCAGACCTTTGCTGATAAGAGTTTGTAGATTTTGTGTTTACCTCGCAATCCAGTCTGAGAATGAGTGAGCTCGGGAGAGTTGGCCACTCTCCAAGTTTCTTCGGTTCTCACACTGAGTTTGCCTTTAAGGATGACTCTGGACTACAGCAGAGTTAGATTGAATCTGCTTGACTTCAGACAGGAACTGAGAAGTCAGTTGCCTGTCTCCCGTTTGGGTAGAAAATCTCTTTCTCGCAGTTGACCAGAGTCATCAACTTGCATACCCCAGAAAGATGAAGCTGAATATATGCCCTACAGCCTTGCCCTACGGTGATGAATTTTGACTTTTATGCTTTGCTTTGAAGTTATGCTATAATATAATCACATGTATTTGCTATGTACATTGCAACTGAGAAGTACTTTGATTTATTTTGCTTTCATTGCTGTGACTACTTTTGAACGTGTGCTTCCAATCTACTAATTTTGTCTCTCAAGAACCTCGTGGTGATGTAATAATAACAATAAATGTCTTCTTTAAACTCAGAAGTGCATTCCAGAGAGGTTCTGTGAGCTCGGTTATAAGATAAGAGCAGGAAAGCAGAACACCCACAGACACAGACCTGGACATTGTCAGGCTGATCTAAAGACTGGCTTTGGAAAGTCACCTTTGGGAGATAGAGAAGCAAAGAAGAGTTGGCCTTGGCACCCATCTCTGGTGGCAGCATTCAAGTGTTGAAAGAAAAAGCTTTCAACATCAAACTCCCAAAAGGAGTTGTCCCTCCCTTCACTGAAGGGGATGACATAGTGAAATGGTTTTCTGCCTTTAAAAGAGCCTGCATTGGGTGGTAAATTGAAAAAAACATTGGGGCACACTTATGTGGGAGTTATTCTCAGAAAAGTGCAGGGATAGTCTCCTGACACTGAATGAGGCGGATTCTAAATACTATGACCTCATGAAGTGAACCCTGATTGAGGGCTTTGGATTTACAACTGAAGAGTACAGGATAAAATTTAGGGAGGCTCGAAAATCCCAGAGCCAGACCTGGGTAGACTTTGTGGGCTATTTAGTAAAAATGCTGTGTGATTGGTTAGCTGGGAACAAGGTACAAATATTATAATGGGTTGAGTAATCCATTTATGAACGAGCATCTGTTAGAGGTGCCCCCTGCAAAAGCTAACCTAACTGGCATGGTTGCTGACTGGTTCCATCCAGCATGCCACCTCCAAATAGCCAATACACAAACCTTGGGGGAGAGCCTGTCTTTCTGGTTTGTGCAAACATGCCCTTCTTGGGTGTAGGAGCTAACACCCCCCTCCCTCAGGAATGTGCACTCTCCTGGTGGTGAGCTTCAAAGGGCCTCTGCTCCTGAAACTCAAGCCCCCAGGCCTGCTGCTATCAGCAGATGGCTTCCCCCTTTGTCAACCCCCACTTTTGTCGGGAGCAAGGGTGGGAAAACATACAAAGGATAGGAGGAGGGTTCTCAGTGAGCATGCACCACCCCTAGGGGCTTGCAGGCAAAGTGGACCTCCATTTCATTTTCCTCCATGTTGGATGGCATGAAAATAGCCAATGAAGGTTAGGGTAGTCACCCTTCCCACAGGAAGTGGTCACTGTAGTGGGTGTAGCCACCCAAGGGTAAGTGCCCCATTAAGCACTAATCGGTTCTCCCTAAAACACTAACTGAATTCAGTATTTAGTGGGCTCGCCTAGACAAAGAAACCACATTCATCTGGAAGAAAAGAAGAGAGCATCAAAGCACCCGACAGCACGAGAACAGAGGACCTGCTGCACTAGAAGAGGCTTCAAGACCCCTAATTGCAGGACTAGAGTCCTGGCAATCACCACTGCGAAGTCTTGACCACAGGACCAACCTCAAAAGACCCAGAGAACCCCCAGGCTTTGAAAATATCACAAGATATCCCTCCTGAGTTAAGGCACCACTCAAGAAACTAAAGAAACCTGAAAAGAAACAGCAAACCAGTGAGGGTCACCTCACCAACCGGATGATGTCTCCGCAACCAAAAGTTGCAGCCAGACCCAACAAAACACCAACACCAGCCTGGATGGGACCTACAAGTGTGCCAACTTTGGTGGCACTGCGCCCTCCCGTAGTCGAGTTGTGCCAACTCACTAGGTACTGGTCAATGCAGGTCGGACAAAAGCAAAACCAGCTCACTCAGAGCTGAAACTTGACCAGAATGAAGGCCCAGTTGAATGACTTCACAAACACCTTGGCCCTCCCACCAAAGTACCTTCGTCGTCCTGCAAGGCCTCCGGAAGAAAACTTATCTCCAGCTCCAAAGGGTCCCATTGCACACAGCCTCCAAGATCTCCAACCCCCCCTGCATCTGGCCGCCCTGAGCCCTGCATCACGAAACCAGCTGTGTGCCATGGGTCCCTAACTCCTTGTGACCTCATCTGCCCAAGGGGACCCCAAGGCACTACCTTTAAGCCTGCAAACCACCTCCTTTTACAGGTGGCCCATCCTACTGGCCCCGTCGCTCTGCCAAGAGGATTTCCAGCACTGCTCCCACCGGTAACAAGAGCTGCTTGAGACTCTCTAGCTGGCATGTGTTGCCACCATCCTCACCGACTATCCTGCAAAAGAAGAGGCTGGTAACTCATCTGTGTGATTTTATATGCATTTTTCTAGGTGGCCTTCCATTGATTCCTATGGGGCGTAATTAGGCACAGAAAGACTAACTTCATTAAACATTTGAAAAATCATAACTCAAAAAGTACTTAACGTATCCTAACCATTTTGGTCTTAAAAATGATATAAAAGTCTGAAATATTTGTATAAAGTCTGGTCTTGAGTTATTCATTGGGTGTGTTTGGTGCTTGATTGATTTTGTGAGTACAATAAATGCTTAGCACATCTCCTAGACTAGCCTAATTGCTTGACCAGCTATCTTAAAAATTGGAGAATTAGGTGGTCTAATGTTTATCTCTGGAAACCAATGTGTGGTTGCCTGGACCCTCTGCACAGTGTGCCTATTTTGCACACTACATAGAGGGCCAGCCTCCTACATTTGGTGTATTAGCGATGGGATAAAGACTTTGCATTTGCTGAAACCACTTATTCAATTGTGTGAACATATAAATAACTCTCTAAATTGTCTTTAGATAATTATTTTTGATTTCCTAATTGACAAAAAAAAAATTGACACATTTTTTAAATAATTGTTAGGACCCTGGTTAGGTCTCTGCAACTGTAGAGAAAGTTTAAAAGTCCTTGCTTTAGTAGGTTATCCAAAAAAGGGAATTCAAAATTCTAAAACTGTCCCAACTTTAGTAAGATCAAAATGTCAGAAGCAGAGTCCAGAACCCAGGAGCCCAACCTGGAACCTTATGAGGACTATATCTATGACCAATTAAGGAAGCTCTGTAGACTGTATACAATTCAAACTGGAAAAAGACCTAAAACAGAGAAACTTAGGTTTCTGGTTTCTCAGTATTAAAGAGATCATCCCCCAGCTAAAAATGATGATGATACATCTGAGGTGGATGAAAATCCTGTGGATGGCGGGGATGAGAATATCTCCTCTTTCCCCAGTAGCTCTAGAGTACCCACAGGCATAGACCTGGACATTGCCAGACTGACCAAAAGACTGGCTTTAGAAAGTCAGCTTTGAAAGATAGAGAAGCAAAGAAAAGAGTTGGTGGCAGCATTCAAGTGTTGAAAACAAATCCTTCAACATCAAACTCCCAAAAGGAGTTGTCCCTCCCTTCACTGAAGGGGATGACATAGTGAAATGGTTTTCTGCCTTTGAAAGAGCCTGCATTGGGTAAGAAACTGAGAAACAATACTGAGACACACTTATGTGGGAGCTATTCTCAGGAAAGTGCAGGGATAGACTCCTGAAATGAATGAGTCAGATTCTAAATCCTATGACCTCATGAAGGGTACCCTGATTGAGAGATCCTGATTTACAACTGAAGAGTACAGTAAAACAATTCAGGGAGGCTCGAAAATCCCAGAGCCAGACATGGGTAGACTTTGTGGACTATCTAGTAAAAATGCTGTGTGGTTGGTTAGCTGGGAACAAGGTACACGATTGTGATGGGTTGTTTATTCTAATTATGAAAGAGCATCCATTCAGTAATTGTTCCAATGATAGGCTACATCAACACCTGGTAGACCTAGGTCCACTTTCTCCTCAAGAATTGGGGAGGAAAGCAGGCCAGCATTTGGGTCAAGACAAGGATGACCAAAAGTACTACTAGTGGGAGAGACCAAAAGAAAGATGCCAAAAAGGACCCCCGAGGGAAAGATGAGAGCCAGGGTAAGTACTAGAAAGAGTCTTCTCAGGGTCCCCAAAAACCTGCACAGGAGGGTGGGTCCAGAGACTACTCACAGTCCAGGGGTGGGTACAAAGGGAAACACATTGACCACAGCAAGGCTTGGTGCCAAGATTGCAGAACCAAAGGACACCAAACTAGAGAAGCTGGCTGTAAAAATAAAAAGAATGCCTCTGGCCAACCTGCAGTAAATTCAATTGCCAAAATCCAGATGGGGTCAGAGGTGTGGCCTGATCATGTCAGTGTTCCATCAGAGGCAACATTAGTCACTGAAGGGGGGTAGATTTATCCTGTGCTCCAGGGCAAATAACATGAAAAATACAGGCAGCACCCTGTGATTAATAGGTAGAAAACAGAAGCCTTGAGGGATACAGGGGCTAGTATCACCATAGTATCTCAGCACCTGGTTCCCTCAACACAGTTCCTGGTATGAGGTTTTATCCTGTCACCAATGCTGACAATGAGACCAAGTTCCACCCCATGACTATGGTAAACTTTGATTGGGGCGGAGTAGCAGGACAGAAAGAAGTGTCTGTGTCCTTATCCAGCCCTATAGATTGCCTGCTTGGAAATGATCTGGAGCATTCCCTGTGGGATGAGGTAGAGGTAAAGAGCAATGCAGCAATGCCAGGGATCACTGAGTGGGCATGTGTCAAGACTAGGGACCAGAACAAAAGTCAGAGAGAAAAAGGAGAGCTGGATCCTGAAATAGTTGACCAGTCTCCCAAGAGAAAAGGCAGGGAGACTGGGGGACCAGCTTCCAAACAGATCGCAAGCCAGGACCCCTCTTCTCAGGAGGAGGAGTTACCTACCTTGGAGGGACCTGAACTTGAAGAGTTTGGGCCTTACCACCCAGACGTCTTGGGCCCAGGGGACCCTCTGGGGAAGATCTATGCCAGGGACAAAGGGAGTGTCCCACTCTTGAAGGCCTGAGACAGCAAGCTGCTCAGGAGGAGATAGGAAATGTCAGTGGTTCCCATAGGGTCTACCGGAAGTGATAGTGGCACAGAAATTTAGGGCGTCCTACTTACTTTAGGCCATGACATCCCCCTAGCAGGGCATATAGGCCAGAACAAAAACATGGAGTAGGTTGGTTACCCACTTCCACTAGCCAAGTATGACACAAAAAGTGAAGGACTTTTGTCAGTCCTGTCCCTCCACCAATATCACTACCTGTGGTTGGGGTACGCTTTAATAGGATAGGGGTTGACATTGTTTGCCCCCTTGACCCTCCAATAGCATCAGGGCATAGATATATTTTAGTGGTAGTGGATCATGCCACTAGGTATCCTGAGGCTATTCCCCTTAGGACCATCACTGCACCTGCAGTTGCAAAGGCCCTCCTGGGTATCTTTACCAGGGTTGGGTTCCCTAAGGAGGTAGTATCAGACAGTGAGTCAAACTTCATGTCTGCATACTTATAACACATCTGACAGAAATGTGGAGTGAGATATAAATTCACTACCCATACCATTCACAAACAAATGGGCTGGTGGAAACATTTAACCAGACCCTAAAAGGCATGATTGGAGGGCTCCCTGAAAAACTCAGAAAGAGATTGGATGTCCTACTTCCTTGCCTGCTGTTTCCTACAGAGAAGTACCACAAAAGGAAGTAGGTTTTTCTCATTTTGAACTTTTGTTTGGGCACCCTGTTAGGGGGCCACTAAGTTTTGCAAGGGAAGGGTGGGAGAGACCTCTCAAAGAACCCAAAAAGGACATTGTGGG
Organism: Pleurodeles waltl; assembly: GCF_031143425.1. NCBI lineage: Eukaryota > Metazoa > Chordata > Amphibia > Caudata > Salamandridae > Pleurodeles > Pleurodeles waltl. The sequence goes on from NC_090451.1 coordinate 369,702,845, forward strand.
CTATGTGCTTGGCCTACGCTCTAGAATAACTGAGTACACAGAGAAAGCCAGCAGAAATCTTCAGGCCAGCCAAGAACTTTAAAAGCTTTGGTATGACCAGGAAGTTGCTATGGTGACAGAACGTTTGGGTGTTGGAACCTAGTGCTCCATGGGCCCCCTCAGGAAAAATGGTTTGGGCCGTATCCCATCTTTGAAAAGAAAGGGGAGGTCAATTATCTAGTGGACCTAGGCAGCTGCAAGAACCTCAAAAGAATCATACAAGTCAATCGCCTAAAAGCCTTTTATGACAGAGCTGATGTGACCATGCTAATGGTTACAGATGAGGGACAGGAGGATGAAAGTGAGCCTCTCCCTGATCTCCTCTCTAGCAACCCCCAAGGTGGTTCTGTATATGGAGTGGTCTTGTCAGACACCCTCTCAGAACAACAGCAGACTGATTGCAGGCAAGTCCTCAACAAGTATGCTGGGCTATTTTCTCTGACCCCAGGGAAGACAAACTGGTGTACCCATGATGTGGACACTAGTGACAGCCTGCCTGTCGAGAACAAAATTTACAGACAGTCTGACCATGTCAGAGAAAGCATAAGAGCTGAAGTAAAGAAAATTTTCGATTCGGGTGTCATTGAACCCTCAGAGAGCCCTTGGGCTAGCCCAGATGTGTCAGTCCCCAAACCTCACTCCAAGGGTGGCATGAAAGAAATTAGGTTCTGTGTGAACTACAGGGGCCTCAACTCAGTGACGAAGACTGATGCACACACAATCCCAAGAGCTGATGAGCTCATTGACGGATTAGGGGCAGCCAAGTATCTGAGTACTTTTCATTTAACTTCAGGGTCCTGGCAGATTATTCTGACCCAAAAAGCAAAAGAGAGGTCAGCATTTTCTACTCCTAGTGGGCATTATCAGTTAACTGTTATGTCCTTTGGACTAAAAAATGCACCTGCCACCTTGGTTGATGAACCAAGTCCTTGCTGGACTGGACACTTTTAATGTAGCTTACTTAGATGCCATAGCTGCCTGTAGTTCCACCTGGAAGGATAATCTGATCTACCTTGGAAAGGTCCTTGAGGCTCTGCAAAAGGAAGGCCTCACTATCAAGGCCAGTAAGCGCCAGATACAGCAAGGAAAAGTTATATATGTGGGCCACCTGTTGGGTGGCGGCCAAGTGTAACCCCTCCAACCCAAGATTCAGACTATTCTGGCTTGGGAAGCTCCCACAATCCAGACACAAGTCAGGGCATTCCTTGGCTTAACTGTATATTACAGGAGGTTTGTGAAGGACTACGGCACCATAGTTGCCCCCCTCACAGAGCTTACCTCCAAGAAGATGCCCAGAAATGTCATCTGGACAGTGAGTTGTCAAAAGGCCTTTGACACTGAAGAAAGGTACGTGTTCTGCTCCAGTTCTACTAGCACCAGACTACTCTAGGGAATTCACAGTCCCGACAGATGCTTCAGAAGAGGGGCTAGGAGTGGTCCTTTCCAAAAAGAATGATGATGGACATGACCAGCCTGTTGCTTTTATTAGCAAAAAGTTATTCCCAAGGGAACAAAAATGGAGTGCCATAGAGAAGGAAACCTTTGCTGTGATTTGGGCTCTGAAGAAGTTGAGGCCATACTTGTTGGGCTCTCATTTCACTGTTCAGACTCACCACAGGCCTCTCAGATGGCTACCACAAATGACAGGTGAGAACCACAAACTGCTAAGGGTTTCCATTTCCCTACATGGGATCAGCCTTAAAATGGAACACAGACCTGGGACTGCCCATGCCATTGAAGATGTCCTAGAAGAGGCTCCAAAACCCCTGCTTGCCGCACCAGAGTTCCGACAATTGCAGCTGCAGAGGAATTGACCACTGGACCGATCTCAAAAGACCCAGAGGACCTCCAGGCTTCACAAATAGGTCATGATCTCCCTCATGAGTGGAGGCACCACTCAAGAAACCAAAGAAACCAGCAAAGAACCAGCAAACTGGTGAGGATCACGTCACCAACCAGACAATATCTCTGCAACTATAAGTTGCGCCCAGATCCGACGAAACACTAAAGAAAGCCTGGATGATGCCTACAAGTGTGCCAAATTTGGTTGCTCTGGAACATCCTGTGGCCGAGTTGTGCCAATAACCCAGGTACTGGTCAGTGCACATTGGACAACAGCAAAAATAGCTCACCCAGAGCTATAACTGAACCAGGAGGAATCCCTAGTTGAGGGACTTCAGGAACATCCTGAACATTCCTACCAGAGCACCCTTGTCATCCTGCAAGGCCCCCGCAAAAATACTTACCTCAGGTTATTAAAACTTCGAAAAATCATAACTCAAAAAGTACTCAACGTATCTTAACCATTGTGATCTTAAAACTTATATAAAAGTCTGATATATGTATAAATTCTGGTCTTGAGTTATTCATTGAATGTGTGTGGTGCATGATTGATTTTGTGAGTACAACAAATGCTTAGCATGCGTCCTGGATTAGCCTAATTGCTCAACCAGCTACCTTAAAAATTGGAGCATTAGGTGGTCTAATTTTTACTTCTGGAAACCAACGTGTGGTTGCCTGGACCCTCTGCAGTGTGCCTAGTTTTGCACACAACATAGAGGGCCAGCCTCCTACAGTTATCTCAACTAAGTACTCCGATGTTCAACACATTCAGAATTTGACACTCAACACCTGGCACAAACATTCAATAAAATGGTTCAACAGATGTTGCTCCAAAGTGGAATGAACTAGACTGAGCTTGTTTGTACCCAGTTTGGTTGCCTATGTATATATTTGAGTATGACACTGGGCAGATAAGGTGGAACACAGACAGTGTTACCAAGTGCAAACATTATAGTCTCATGTAATCTGATTTGGAGTACGTTGTGTGCCCAAATGCCACATATATTCTTTCATTTTGCATCATACTATGCTCATACATGCAGGATGGGTTTAACCTCTCCTGCAAAATAATTTCAGTGTGAAAGACTATAGGCATGCTCAGACATTTATGCTGATCAACTCTTAAATTAAAATGTATGGTGACCCATACTTGAGTCTATAGTTGTGTGTGAATTCAAAATCCAAAATGTTAATTCTCGTATGACCGTGCCAGCCTCCTAGCCATCACAAATAAACCATTACTGCTATGATAGATGCTGAAAATGTTGTTGAGAGGGCAATGTTTTTCCTCATCATTGATTTGAGCCATGACAGAGGACGTATGGCATTTCAACATGTGTTGCTGTAAGGGTGTTAGTACAATATCCGTAGTATTTGTGTTTCTTCATTTATTTCCTTTAACGTGAAGTATGATTGCTGTAATATGGCCTCAGGAGTACTTTGTCACACATTCACATAGTTCTGACTGCTACAACAATGCTAGACCTCTTATCTTACCTGGAGCAGTGAATGGAACAAGTAATAACAATAAAATTCACTCATTGCCTCCGAGGGGTAGGGGTGTTGGGATAAAACAAGAAAAAGATAGTCTTGCATCAGTGGGTCTGCTCTGCTGCCTCGCAACACTGCAAGGAGGATCTGTACTCCCTGGACGTTTGTGTGTGAATGCGGGTGCAGTGCACTAGAAACAAGAAGAAGAATGGTTTACTAATAGTTCTTAGTGTATGGTGTTTAAACAGTTATTTACAACAATATTTAAAGGCTTCATCGTGAATAACACTTGAGAGCAGCTACAAATTCAAAAGGAAAAAGCTGAGTTTTCTGGCACGTCACAGAAGGTCATTATATGTATAGGTATTGTATGTTTAACAAGAGATTGTTTTGTGTATTGTGCTGATCTGTCTGCATTAAGGGGGTGGACAGGTTGATGTTTAACTTATTGTGTATAGTAGGTGAGAAAGTTTAGGATAAGTTAAAATAGTGTAGGCTAGGAATAGCATGGCGGACGGCGAGTAGCGGGTCGTAGAAGAGCTCACCAGGCAGCTGTTTTTAAACATGACGTGGCACAACAAATTATAACAGCAGAGGCGGCGGCAACAGGAGTGGAGTGAATTGCACTACCTGAGGGAGAAGGGGCTCTTCAACCTGGAGGGCCCCCGAAGTTTAAGGGTGTCTGGTCGAGCCACACACTGGGTGAGAGCAGCAACTGACCTGAGAGGCCGCAGGGAGGCAGCAGCACGGAATCCCCTCCGGCGGAGGAGCAGCAGAGTCAGAACAAGTGGGGTGAATAGCCTGACTAGCTGTGATTTAGACACAGGCTCAGATGCTCAAGGTACTGTGTTATTACCTTTATTACTGGAGCAGCAGAAACCGGACCTGGTGGAGATTGGGGCGATTGGAGGTAAGAGGCCCATTGAAGAAGGACCCTGAATTGCCACAAAAGATTCTGGGGTGTGGAGGAGGTCACAGTCAGGGAGAAGTCCAGTGTATGGACTAAGAAGTTGGAGAAGGATTTTTGGAAGTAAAGGGAAGCCAGGAGACTCTCTAGGTAAGGAAGCGATAAAGATACCATCTGAAGTGCAAGGCGTTTATGGTCAAGATAAGAGTTGTGGTACTCCCAAGTACAGGCGTTCCAGCAGGACAAAGGTCACCCCCTCATTGAGAACATATTTTAGGATGCTCCCTAAATCGCAAGTTGATGAGTTTGACTCGGGGTGGGATTTCTATCTGGCTCATTCAACAAAACTGCGGTGGCTGAGATGGCCAAGGATGTCGGTGGTAGAGACCCCCCAGGAGACACAGGTGATACATGGGGTCTCCGTGTCAAACAGGTTTTCTCCTTTGGCTGAAGCCCTGCAAGAGCAGGGGGAGGAGGAGAACTCCTGTCCCTCATGGAATGGTCCCCCTTGGGCTCAAGACTTTTTGGAGCTCACAGAACAGGATTTGGTAGAACTAGGAGGGACCGAGTACCAAGAGCATAATTCCCTCTCGTAAGAGGGTCTGGTGGCTACAACATCTAGAACTGAGAAAGAACCCGGCCAGGGAGCGATGGGGAACCCCATGAGACCCATGAGTTATTCGATTTCAGAAATGTTGACAAATTTGGCAGGTGAAATTAAGGATGGTTTTGAGAGGTCAAGCTCTAATCAACATGAGATTCGAGAATTATGTGAATCACTCGGGGAAATAAATTGACGAACTGGCTGGTCGGATAGCAGCTCTGGAAGAGGAGGTAGGGAACTTAAAGGTGGAAGTAAGGAGGAATAAGGAAGACATACAATCTTTGGAAAGCAGAGAGGAAAGTATCAGAAGTAAGCTTGAAGCTTTGGAAAATCACCAGAGACGTAACAATTTGAGACTTCTAAAAGTTCCCAAAGGTCTAGAAGCTGACGATTTGAAGGGTTTGGTAGTTCGGTTGATCAGACAGGGATTGCAGGTGGAGCTGGCAGATGAAGAGATTGCAAAAGATATTCAAAGGGTGCATCGTGACCCTTTAGGGAGGCAATTAAATCATGTATCCCCATGGAATATACTGGTGTGCTTCCGAACCTAAGCAATTAAGGAAAAATCCTACTAGCAGCTTTAAAGAAGAAGTCAATCTCGGCTGAGGGAATTTCCTTCGAGATCAGGTCGGACCTCTCAGCGATAACCCTAAGCAAGGAGTGGGAGCTGGGGATGAGAATGGAGTCGCTAAGAAAGCTCGGTGCCTCAGTGCAGTTGAGATTTCTCGCCACATTGAGGGTGATGGCAAAAAATAAAATGTTTCACTTTAAAGACACTAGAGAGGTGGACGACCTGATTAAGAAGTTAGAGTCCAATCAATCTTCTTAAGTCTGCTGTTAGTTATTATTACTAATTGATTTATAAAGCTTGTTTGAAGTATTTACAATTATAACAACACGCCTGAACAAGAGCCTTCCAGGGGCAATGCTGCCCAATAAAAGTATGGTAGGTTTTCCTGGGAAGGGTGAGAGGTGGCTGGGGTTGGCGGTAGGAGGGGGTAGGAGGGCAGGGGCACTGGGTGAGGAGCATATGAGGGGGAAAAACAAACAAATGGTCCTCAGAATTGTAGTCGTTAGTGTGTTTTTAGAGGCATGTGTGTGTCTCACTATAACTTGCCAGGTTGATGAATGAGAAGGAAGTGAGGCTCCTTACTTGGAATATAAATGGTTTACGGGTGGTATACAATATATGAAAGATGACAGGGCGGATGTATTAGTGCTTCAAGAGACCCATCTGTCAAGACAGGAATGTATGGAAATGTTTCATCCCTTGGGGTAGTTACAAGGGACAGTTTGTTCAGGACAGGGTGGGGCAGTAAAGGGGTCGCCATCCTGGTTAAAAAGCATCCAAACAGCTCTCTCCAGGATGGCTGGTTTGATAAGGGTGGAAGATGGGTTATTGGGAGATTGACGGTGTATGACAAGTTGTTTATGCTCGTAGGATATTACGGCCCCAATAAGGATGACATTGCCCCATTAGTAGACTTATTTCAGCACCTGCCGTTATGTCCTGTTCCTTTTATCTGGATGGGGGACTTTAATGTGGTTTTAAACTGTAATTTAGACAGATCCTCAGGGAGCAGGTCCAAAATTCATATGAAAATGCTTCATCAACTTTTGTTTATAATGTCCCAACTTGGTCTATCTGATATATAGAGGGAGAGGAATGGTTCATCCAGAGGATATACATTTAATAATAAAAAATATAGGATAGATTTTATCCTGATAGGTAGGGGTCTGGGCCAGTGCGTAAAGGACATTTTTCATGTTGGAACTCACTTATCAGATGATTTGGCCCTCTTTTAGTATTGGATTAACTGGGAGGGTAGCCCAGAGGAAATGGACATTAGATAGGTCACTACTGTTAGAAGGAGAGAGAGTGGCAGAGTTACAAGCGGACGTAAGGGAATTTTCTGCTCTAAATGTGGGTTCTGCCTCATCGGCCATGGTTTGGGACTCCTTTAAGGCATTTCTCCATGGAAGGCTAATTAGTATGGCCTCGTATAGAAGACAAAAATATAAAGAAGAGATATATCGGTTGGAGGAGGGGATACGACCACGTTGGCTAGTCTGGGACTTGAGGAAGTGGATAGTTTATGTAGGGCTCGTTTAAGGTTGCAAGCGGAGATAGAGGGGGTGATTCAGGGCAGGGTCAGGAAGAGGTGTGAGGCATACAGGATGGAGCATTTCGAATATGGGGAGAACTGTGGGAAGATATTAGCGAGGAAGTTGAAAGCTGATAGAGAGAAAAGCAGGGTGACGGAGGTTAGAGAGGTTACTACAGGAAGGATAATAACAGGTGATAAGAAGATTAGTGAACTCTTTCGAGATTTATTGTCTGAATTATACGCTGAGGAGTTGGATGTATGGCCTGATGATGTGATAGGGTGGTTGGAGGGCTTTGAGCTGGGCTCCTTGTGCGAGGAGGACAGTAGAACTTTGAATGAACAAATCGAGTTGGAAGAGTTAGCATTTGTTTTAAAAACAGGTAAAGTGGGTAGAGCCCTAGGCCCAGATGGCGTGCCATTAGAAGTCTATAGTTGTTTGGGAGACAGCATTAAGGCCCTCATTACAACATTGGCGGTAAATCCCGCTTACCGCCGTGCAGAGGACCGCCAACACACCGCCGCGGCCGCGGAATTCCGCCATTGCGACCCACAGCTCGGAATCTGCCAAAATCTAGACACCTACACAAGTCCGCCACACCAAAGGTCAGTAATAAACTGGCGATAACAAAACCTCCACTGTCACGCCAACAGGAATACGCTCACACTATCACGACCCACAAATCCATGCAGCAGTCTTTCAACCGCGGTATTCCATTGGCGGTACACACCGCCACGTTAAAAAAACACACACATTTACAAAACACAGCCACATTGGACAATTCGAAATACACACACCTGATACACATACACACACCACTCCCACACACCAAATACAATATAAAACACACACCCACATTACCCACAAACCCTTACTACCAAATATTTTTAAGAAGCAGAGAGATAGAAAAGCAAAGACCACACCAGCATACAGAGGCACACAACACCATTACTCATACACATCCACGCACAAAACACCACACACCCCTAAACATCACCCCACACATCACAACACACACCACCTCACACATCACCCACACCACCCAATGGCACCGTAAAGACACCCCAGGTTTTCTGAGGAGGAGCTCAGGTTCATGGTGGAGGAAATCATCCGGGTAGAGCCACAGCTATTGGGATCACAGGTGCAGCACACCTCCATAGCTAGGAAGATGGAGCTATGGCGCAGAATCGTGGACAGGGTCAACGCAGTGGGACAGCACCCAAGAACACGGGATGACATCAGGAAGAGGTGGAACGACCTAAGGGGGAAGGTCCATTCCATGGTCTCAAGATACCACATTGCAGTTCAGCGGACTGGCGGCGGACCCCTACCTCCTCCCCCACAAATAACAACTTGGGAGGAGCAGGTCTTGGCAATACTGCATCCTGAGGGCCTCGCAGGAGTAGCTGGAGGAACGGACTTTTGTAAGTCAAATATTTAACAACCATATCCTGCACCCTACCTGCATGCTATCACATACCCCTACCCTCACCCCCATCACTCCAACTCCTCACATATGTCCCACTATCACAAACCACACATCCCACCACCAAGCCCTGCATGCAATAACAGAGCATGGACACCCATCACCAATGCATGTCCACTACACATACCCACACAGATCCCCAAACCAAATATCACACAATGTCCTACACAAGAATGTAAGCAGTGGGGTAAAAGGGTCACCCACCCATTGCACACCATGGCATACAGATGCAATAATCATGCCTTTACACCCCTGCAGGACCCCTACCCAACGTCACAGGACAGGAGGTTCCAGACATATCCGCTCCCCCCACAGAAGAGGCCCACAGTGATGACAGAAGCTCTGTCCACCTGGATCTAGATGACCAGCCCGGCCCATCTGGGACCTCGGGACAGTCGGTTCCCCTGACACAGTCACAGGCCACCACAGAGCTCTGGAAACACCAACACAACACCCACCCATCAGGCCCATCCCTCTGTCTCCAGGACACGTCAAGCAGCAGTGTGTCCACCACTACAGAGAACCCAGGCAAACCCACCACCCCAAGAACAGCAGGGACCTGGGGGCAGTGGGCACACGGTTCAGGGGACAGAGGCCCAGGAAAACCGGGGAACTGGGAGGTCTGCTGTGCGACAGGGGGAGGACAGGCCCAGGGAACCCACTCTCCATGAGGCCCTCTCCAACATCATGGGAGTGTACCATCATTCCCAGGAGATGATGGCAACTGTACTGGCCAAATTTCAGGAGACCCAGCGGCTGCAGGAGGAACAGTAGTTGGGCTTCAGGGAGGAACTCAAATCCATCAATACCACCCTGGGCACCATTGTAGGGGTGCTGAAGGACCTTGTTAACTCCAGGAGAGACACTGTGGCACAGCAAGGGGCCCCTGACACTAGCCTGGACGATAAACTGCCCACCACCTCCGCCGGTGCTAGTGGACAGGAGGCACCGCCACAGGACCACGACACCAGCACCCCACCTCCTGCAAATGGAGAACCGACCCAGCAAGTGGTCCCTGAGATCCGGGACAAAGACAGAGAACAATGCCAAGACCCCCGCCAAGAAATGAGACCACCCTGATTGTCATCCTTCTGTCGCACTTTGTCACCCTGTCCATCCATAAACTGCCCTAGCTCCACTTCCTATGCCCCTTTGGACAATGCACCTGTGAGACAAATAGACTGGACTCTGCCATGGACATTCCTCCACCATCACCCCTGACCACTTTAATACCACCTCAGCCATTTTGCACTTAAATAAATACCTTTGAATCACAAACCAATCTGGAGTCAGTCTGTGCTTTCACAAATGTGTATTTGCAATAACTGAGGAAAATACCAATGTCCATTCAAGTTGTCAACATACCTATGTCACACAGCTCTAGTCCATGAGGTAACATACCAGAGGTCATACAGTTGGACCCACATCTGTGAAATTGAAAGGCAAAGTGACAAGTCAGGGCCCATACACTGGGTGAAAGTGACAGACAGATGATAGGTCTTACAATTTTATCAGATGTAGGAGGCGGTGATGTCTTCTTACCAGTGCCTCACTGGAAGTATTGCTGGATCACGGTGTTTCTGTTGTCTATGTCCTCCTCTTCTGCCTCCTCTTCTTCACTGTCCAAAGGCTCCACAGCTGCCACAAGACCCACTTCTGGACCATCCTCCTGCAGAAAAGGCACCTGTCGTCGCAAAACCAAGTTGTGCAGCATAGAGCAGGCCACGATGATCTGGCACACCTACTTTGGTGAGTAGTGGAGGGAACCACCTGTCATGTGGAGGCACCGGAACCTGGCCTTCAGGAGGCTGAAGGTCCTCTCTATGACTCTCCTAGTTCACCCATGTGCCTCATTGTAGCGTTCCTCTGCCCTTGTCCTGGGATTTCTAACTGGGGTCAGTAGCCATGACAGGTTGGAGTACCCAGAGTCACCTGCAAATGTCGAGGGACAACTGTTAGACACACACTAACCCTTAGGGACAACCCCAGACAACTATTCACCCGGTACAGGGTCCTTGTCCTCACCTAGTAGCCACACACGGTGCCTCTGGAGTTGCTCCATCACATAAGGGATGCTGCTATTCCTCAGAATGTAAGCTTCATGCACTGAGCCAGGAAACTTGGCGTTCACATGGGCGATGTACTATTCGGCCAAACACACCATCTGCACATTCATCGAATTATAGCTTTTCCGGTTTCTGTACACCTGTTCACTCCTGTGGAGAGTACCAAGGCCACATGTGTCCCATCAATGGCACCTATGATGTTGGGGGTATGTCCCAGGGCATAGAAGTCACCTTTCACTGTAGGCAAATCCTCCACCTGAGGGAAAACGATGTAGCTGCGCATGTGTTTCAGCAGGGCAGACAACACTTTGGACAACACGTTTGAGAACATTGGCTGGGACATCCCTGATGCAATGGCCACTGTAGTTTGAAAAGACCCACTTGCCAGGAAATGGAGAACTGACAGGACCTGCACTAGAGGGGGGATTCCTGTGGGATGGCGGATTGCTGACATCAGGTCTGGCTCCAACTGGGCACACAGTTCCTGGATTGTGGCACGATCTAGTCTGTAGGTGACTATTACATGTCACTGTTCTATTGTCGACAGGTCCACCAGCGGTCTGTACACCGGAGGATGCCGCCATCTTCTCACCTGCCCCAGTGGACGTGCCCTATGGGTGAGAACAGCGAGCACAGAGTCAGCCAACACTGAGGTAGGAAAAAATCAATAGTATTGCATACATTTGTCAATGCGCTATGTGCCTGTCTCTGTGTATATGCAAGGCCTACATATGTGTGACGCATTTAAAAAAAAATGCTGTGTGGCCACCTGAAATGGGGGCTGCCTGACCTGTAATGTGGGACAAGGGGATATGAGGTGACTGCGCTGGCATTGTACACTGTCGCGGTAGGCGGTCGAAGACCGCTGCGCAATCCTGCATTGGTTAACATTGGGCCCTATGGGGTCCTAGGAGCCAATGACGATGTACGCCGGCGGTGACAGGACGCACCGCCGCGGACGTGACCGCCATTTTCTCTCTGTTCACTCACTTGTTACCTGATCTTCGACGGGAGAGGACCTACACTGCAAGTGCTGCTGTGACCTCAGTCTGGAAGCAACAATGGCTCATGTACCTGGGGAAAGGGCCCCTGCCTTCACATCGTAGGAGTTGGAAAAACTAGTGGATGGGGTCCTCCCCCAGTACACGCTACTCTACGGACAAACAGGTGAGTACACTGTGAGCATGCTGTATGGGCAATGCCTATTTGGAGTGGTGTGGATGGAAGATACGGGGGGAGATGAGGCCTGCGTGATCGGATGGTGAGTGTATGTGTGTCAGGGCAAGGGTGGGAACTGGTGGGCAATGAGTATGATGGTCCGGAAGTTTAAAAGTGTTAAAGTTTCCCCAGTACAATTCCTCTAGGTCAGCGCCTAGCAGAAGAAAGATATTTGGCGTGCCATCGCCAAGGACGTCCGGACCCTGGGGGTCCACCACAGACTGAGCACCCACTGCCGTAAAAGAAGGGAGGACCTTCGCCGCTGGAGCAAGAAGACGGCGGAGGCCCAGCTGGGGATGGCCTCCCAACGTGGGAGGGGTGCCCATCACACCATGACCCCCCTGATGTTCCAGATCCTGGCGGTGGCGTATCTGGAGTTGGATGGGTGCTTGAGGGCATCACAGCAGACACAAGGGGATGAGTACACTCACATTCAGCTGACTCTGCGCACATTGGAGGTGTCTGGGTGGGTGAAGTGGGCAGTGGGTTCTCATAGGCTAGGGCGAGCTTTGTAGGCTAGGACCCTTTGTGAGGCAGGCTAAGTGGCACCCCATCCCCACCAGTGGTAAGAGCCATCTACACCTAGTCAGGCTCCTGTGACTTCCATGTGTGCAGCAATCGGGCATAGGCCATGTACCCCATGTCCCTGTGATTAGGGAACTCCAAGTGCATGGCGTAGTGCAGAGGGCTGCTGTGTCTGTAGTGTCCGCCAACGGTAGCGGTATTGTATACACTGAGCATGTCTTTATTCTATCTCCCACCCTTTTCGGTGGTCTTCCTGTTCTTGAGTGCATTAGCATCATCAGGCGGAGGAGCTGTGCCACCGGAGCAAGAGGGAGCTGCATCCCGCAAGGCCCTGGAGGGCCAGACAACGGAGTCTGAATTCACCAGTGGGACGGAGGGCGAGGGGAGCTCCACGGCGGGGACAGGAGCTGAAACCAGTGACACAGACTCTTCCTCTGATGGGAGCTCCCTCTGTGCCCACCGAATCTACAGGTACAGCTGCCACCCCCCCTACCAGCACCACCCTCCCAGCAGCCCCTCAGCGTGTGTCCCATGGCCGCTCACCCAGGATGGTGGGCTTCTCCTTCGCACCAGGCACCTCAGGCCCTGCCCCAGTCAGCCCTGCTGCCCTCAGTGAGGAGGCTATTGACCTCCTGAGATCCCTCACTGTTGGGCAGTCTACCATTCTGAAAGCCATCCAGGCTGTAGAGAGGCAGTTGCAACAGACAAATGCATACCTGGAGGGCATTCCTTCTGGCCAGGCAGCCCAACAGAGAGCATTTCAGGCTCTGGCCTCTGCACTGATGGCAGCCATTGTCCCTGTGTCCAGCCTCCTCCCTTCAACTTCCTCCACCCAGACCCAATACCTCAGCCTATCCCAAGCACACCATCAGACCAGCATGCACACACCTCAACACACAAGGGTGGCTCTGGCAAACATGAGCACCACACATCCCACAAGCACTCACACAAGCATCACACCCATGCACACATACCAACATCCACTGCCTCCACTGTGTCCCCCTCCTCCATGTCTCCCTTCTCCCTCCCTTTCACGTCTCCACTCACACCTGCATGCACTACATCTTCAGCCACTACCTCCATCACCAGCATGCTCATCATCACACACCGCTCACGTGCACTCACCACCCCACTACCATTCACACTTCACCTGCGTCCTCTACCAGTGTGTCTGTGAGCCCACCTCCCAAACTACAAAAACGCAGTCACACACCCACCCAACAGCCATCCACCTCACGACAGCCTCCAGCCCATGCACCTTCACCCAAAGTCAGCAAACGAACACCTCCTACAACCACTACCTCTTCCTCCACTCCCAAACCCCTCCATCTACCCGTCCCAGTGTGTCAAAAAAACTTTTCCTCTTAAATGTTGACCTCTTCCCTACACCTCCCCCGCCCGCCCGTCCCCTAGGGCCCGACTTTTTCAGGTCCCAACCCAGCACCTCAGCCACCACATCACCGGGCACAGTGGTGCCAGCAATAGCCGGTTTTTGGAGTGCGCCAAGCAACATGGCTGCCAGTGTCCCAAGGAGCGAGGCCAAGGACATTCCCCCACCTCCAAAACAGAAGTTGCCCACATCCCGGAGGGAGAAGGCCAAACACCTGCCACCAAGGGCTCAGCCAAGAAAAGTGTGGGGAGTGGCAAGACAGCTGCGCCAGCATCCAAGGTGGGGAAGGGCCTGAAGCAGAACGGCAAGTCAACGTCGTCGCCAACCTGCACGGCGGACAAGACCGCCACTGACACCGCCACATGCACCGCTGCCAAGGACACCGCCGCCAGCATCCCAGATACAGAGCCCTTCAACCGCACCACAGTCAGTGAGCCAGCCACCAGCACCGCCATTACAGACACCGCCACCAGCACCACGGTCAGTGAGCCAGACCCCAGCACCGCCATTGCAGACACCGCCACCAGCACGGCAGTCAGTGAGCCAGCCACCAGAACCGCCGCCACAATGACCGCCGCAACCACCGCCGCCACAATGACCGCCGCAAGCACTGCAGCTAATGACACCGCTGCCAGCCCTGCCAGCGGCCCTGAGACATCCTGAGCCAGTGGCACCACCGCAGACATGGCTGCCATCCCCAGTGGTCATCCGTGCGTGGCTGGTGGTCAGTTCCAGGGGCCTGGCCAGCTTCCATGTTGCCCCATAGTCAGTGGAGTATCACATCCACTACCTCAGTCCGTGGCAGGATGAAGCACTCTGGGCACAAAGCCCCCTCCAGAACCAGTGGAGACTGTTATCCACTTGAGAGACTGTGGCTTTGCACTCCCCAGGATAAAGCAATGGGCAACCCACCCACTGGAGAGACTTGAGAGACTGTGGCTTTGCACTCCCCAGGATAAAGCAGTGGGCAACCCACCCACTGGAGAGACTTGCGAGATTGTGGCTTTTCACTCCCCAGGATAAAGCAGTGGGCAAACCACCCACTAGAGAAGCTTGAGAGACTGTGGCTTTGCACTCCCCATGATAAAGCAGTGGGCAAACCACCCACTGGAGAAACTTGAGAGACTGTGGCTTTGCACTCCCCAGGATACATCAATGGGCATGGAGCCCCCTCGTGGAGCTGGCGTCGTGCACTCATCCGGCTGAGATGCCCCCCCTTCCTATCCCCCTGAGGTGCCTGATTTATTTCGATCTGATGCCCCTGCAGTGTTCTCTCCGTTTCGATCGGGTATCTTGTGTGGGCCTCGCCCATGCATTTTGGGCCCAGTGGTCCACGGACTATGTCGGTGCAGTACCTGGACTTGAATTCTTGGTGTACATATTTGTTTATTGTGTATATACATTTTTGACTAATGGATGTTTATTGATTACAATGCTTACAATCATTTCCTTTTGTCCTTGCGTTCTTCCAGGGGTTTTGGGGGGTATAAATGTAATGTTTCAGCATGTATTGGTGTGTATGGTGTTGTGGGTGAGGGTGGGTGGGGGGGTTGCGTGTCACTCTCTTTTCACTCACCCTTCCCCTGTGTCGTGGGTGCAGTACTCACCATGGTCGTTGCCGCCTTCTGTGGTGCTCCTGGTAGAGGAGCAGGAAGACAACCGCAGGGAGTATTTGGAGTTCAGGCTCCATGGTGTCCTGGTTCCCCGTGGGTTATGTAGAGGTGAGTGTTTTCCCTTCCAAGTCCTGTTTCCGCCGTGTTTTTCTTCGTGTTGAATCCACCCCGGAAAAGGTGGCGGATTGGCCTGTCATAATAGTGTGGGCAGTACATTGTCTTTCGCCGGTCTGTTGGCGGTGACCGCCTTGCTGTTTGTTTCTACCGCTGTGGCGGTCGGAGTGTTAAACTGGCTGTCTATGTTGGCGGTTTCCGCCACGGTCATAATTCAATTTTTTTTACCGCCGGCCTGTTGGCGGTTTTACCGCCGCTTTACCACCGATGGTTGTAATGAGGGCCTAAGTCTTTTTTTCTGGATCTGTGTAATGACATCTTAGAAGGGAGAAGTAAAATTCCCCCATCATGGCAGGAAGCAAATATCACAGTGATTCCGAAGCTTGGGAAGGATTTGAGCTCTTGTGATGCATATAGACCAATCTCTCTGCTAAATAATGATTACAAGATCTTTGTGAAAATCATGGCAGATAGGTTAAGTGGGGTACTGGGTGAAATTATTCATCAGGATCAAAAAGGTTTTATGAAGGGGAGGCCGCTGCAGGATTTGATTCAAATTCGGATAGGGTCATTTGATTTTGCGATTACTCACGGGGATCCCTTGGTGATAGTTTTGGTGGATGCCACTAAGGCTTTTGATAGGGTGAACTGGGTTTATTTGAGGAAGGTCTGTGAAATTTTTAATTTAAGGCAAAAAATGTGGGTGTCTTGCAGGGGATTTATCAGGGCCCAGAGGCAATGATCTTGGTAAATGGAATGTTATCTTTCAAAATAAAAAGGGGTACAAGTCAGGGATGCCCGTTATCACCATTGCTTTTTAATATATATTTAGAGCCTTTTGTCTGCAAATTTAGGAGGGACCAGAGGGTACTCCTGTTTCGCTGTGGGGACTGGAACAAGAAGATTTCTCTTTATGCAGATTGGGAAGGTTAGATGTTTCTCTGTTAATGATGATAAGTCGGAAGAAATGGCGTGGACTATGAAGGTAACCTGGACTCCCAGTAAAAAAAGAGGTGAAATATTTAGGAGTTAGTATAATGCAAGGAGTAGATAAAATTGTGGAAGTTAACTTTAAAAAGACTCTGAGGGAATTAACACAATTGATAAAGAAGTGGGTCAGTCTTCCCTTTACAGTTATAGGACGTGTGAATTTAGTAAAGATGATAACTCTCCCAAAATGGTTATTTATTTTTAATGCAGTCCAGCTGATATTTGATAAACAGTGGTTGAGTAAGCTTCAGCAAGAAATTGGTAGCTTCATCTGGGCTTCAAAAAGTGTGCGTATTGCCTGGAGGAACTTGAGGAGGAAGAGAGAGAAAGGAGGACTGGCTTTACCTGATGTACAACACTATGCATGGGTTATTTTCTGAAGAACTCTAAGGAATTAAAGGAGGAACCGGCAGACTCTGAGAAGAGATGAATGTTTAGGGTCACGTTGAAATTCAGTAGTATTCATCATATGGGTGTGTTGTACAAGTTTGGTGGTCCCAAGTTCTTTTAAAAAAAATCTGTTTGAAAATAATTAAGGACTGGGAAAAACTTTGGTGGGGTCTGAGAAGAGCTGTAAAACTCCCATATTACAGCAGGTATTCCCCAATTTGGGACTCGCCAGGTTCCCCGGAGTGGACTAGAGATATTTTGGCTGTCCCTTTGAAAGAGGCAAAATTCTTGGCTTGAGGACAACTGGTTAAGGAAGGGAGGCTGGCATCCTTTGAGATACTGAACGGTGAGGTTGGACAGGAGGTCGCTTATCTAGGTTCAAATATCTTCAAATTTCCACTTGGCTGAAGAATGTGAAGGAGGAAGTAGGGGCCTCAAATGAGCTGGAAGAGTTTCTACACTCTAATCCCCCTTTAAGACATGGGACAACAAAGCTTTAGTGGTTGATCATGGAGACAGTGGAAGGAGCTTTCCATAATCCAGAGAATGTGTGGGGGAAAGCTTTGCCGGGCCAGCTACTCATGGATTTATGGCAAGCTTCTAATGCTCTCCTATTTGAGACAGTTCGACCGGCGTCGTTGAGAAAGAATCATCTTTATCCTATTCACAGGGCCTACTGGACGCCTGCGAAATTATCTAAGATTGGGCAAGGAGTGGTTTTGGCTTCTAAAAAGTGCAGCCTGGATAGTTCAGATGACCTCCATATGTTTGTGAGTTGTCCCCAGTTGTCTAAGTTTTGAGGTAAGGTGGAGGAGGTAATAAGGGAGATAATTTTGATCAATGTCAACTTGGCCCCTCCCGGGTTATGTGTGCCGTACTTCAGGAACAAGCCAAGTCAACAATTAAGAGGGGAAAGAAGAAGCTTCTGTTTTATGTGATTCTGCTGGCTAGAAGAGAAAATGGGTGTTGGTCTTCCCCCAGACATTTCATGAGTGAATAGAGGCGCTAATATACAACTCCATGTTGGATCTCAAGAGGGGGAGGAAGGAGCAAGAGCTTTGGGCTCCTTTCAGAGTCTGGTTGGAAGGTTCCCATTTTTGATTTACCTCCTTGGGGCCTTGATTGTCCGATGATTACATTGCTTTTGATCCTAAGTACCCTTAGTGGATCTCATACAGCACATGGCCAGTGACTCAGCTCTGTTCCCTGGATAGGAGCCTCCTCGTGAAGAGAGGTAAAGAGCGGTTGGAGGATGCCTGAGGGTTTGGGCCCCCCCTCTTTGAGTCAGACTGTGGTGAATGAGGACAGAAAAAAAAAAGATAGTGTGGGCTAGAGTTAAGTTTAGTTAGGATAGGCTAGTTAAGTGTAGGTAGTTTAGGATAAGTTAGGATCGTGTAGGGTAGTGTTAAGGTCAGTTAGTTTAGACTAGATAGGTGTGGGTAGATTAGATAGTGTTTGTAGAATTATTATTTTTTACTTTCACTGCTTCATCCTCATTTCATATTAATGAGTTGCTAGAATGGAGTACATTGAGTTGAGTAGATGATGAAGCCATTGACCTGCAGTCTTTATAGGTAAATGTTGCTTTGTCAGAGGACTATGGAGAGTTGATAATCTACCTGACAATTTAGTCAAGTATGAAACCTTTTCAACTTTAGCCACTGTAAGTAGTTCTCTTTTGGAAAATTTACTCACAGCACAACCCATGCAGCATACTTCTGTTGCATTCTGTGTGAAAGTGATAGGGCAAGTGTAGTTGGTACACACTGGTTCCTGGCAGTTCTGCACACACCCTTGCACCATTGGTCAAGTGGCTCATTGTTGTTGGCTGGTTGCAAATCACAAATGTATACCTGCCTAAAGAACCTCCATAAAAATTGCCATTGGCTACTTGATAAATGTTGAACTAGATGCAGCTCACTTTGGATACCTACTTTCAATTATTGATATCCATATGTTTTCCGTGTCATCTTCCCCTGGGGAGATGTTGATTTATGCCTACTTCTGTTCTATGACTCCCATGCAGCAATATGTGTGTACAATGTACCATATATGTAATGTGTGGTTACACTTGCACTGAGAACATATGAGGATTCTCAGGGGCAGAGGGATACATTCACCCTGCATTTCCCAGTGTAGCAATATTCATCATTTACCTGCTGACATTGCACCCCATCGGTAAGTCCTTGCATTTCTTGCATACTGACATCCAAAGTATTGCATTGACCTTGTGAATCCTTGTGTGGCACAGGTATGATGCTAATTCTGAAAGAGTTGAGCTTAAGTATCTGCCTATTATTAGTGCTACTATGCAAATTTGTGTACTGTAGAGTGCCTCCAATGTCAGCATTGAGGCTATCATATTAGGATGATCAAGTTGCCATGTTCGCTGGGCTACATATATGTAGATGAAAAGAAAAGTGTTATGGTCTCGCATGCATCACAGACCCCACTTTTAGCAAGTAAGCATTAGTGTGTACAGAAGGAATTTTCTGTGTACGTCAGTCAACTAACTGCAAGTCTCAAACTCCATCATGAACTCCGTGAACTCTGGAGCACCCACAGACCCCTGTCCCCACGAAGTCTTCAACATCTGGTGCCAGACGATTGGCAACAACTTCAAGAAAGATCTGAACATATCCATCAGCTTGGCTTCCTTCCCTGAGCACTGGAATCATGTGAAAGTAAGGTCCCTCCTGAAGAAACCATCCTCAGCCCAGCAGAACTGAAGAACTACAGGCCCATTTCCCTGATCTCCTTTCCAGAGAAAGTTCCAGAGAGGCAATCAGCCAGCAACTTACTGAACACTTTGAACATAACAACCTCCTGGGCCCCTTGTAATCCTGATTCCAAGCTAACCACAGCTGTCAAGCACTCACCTGGTCCCAATTGTGGAGATGACATTGGAGCCGATGCTGGACCCACTGTCCCTCTAAGGACTGCGCAAGATACAAGGAACGGAACTCCTAGAGTCTGTATCTGTCCAAAGGGTGAAGGGGGGTTGGGACAAAATAAAATGTAACTTGCAGCACTGGATTTGCTCAGTGACACTGCAACAGTGATTAACAGGATGTGCCACTCCTGCGACCTTCTGTGTTGGAATTATTGACACTCCAGAGGTTACATTCAGAACATAAGTTGGAGTTGGAGTTAAGTAACACTCCCAAGGTTACAGTCGAAATACAGGCTGGAGTTAAGAGCACTCCCAAGGTATGCTAGAAACACAAGTTGGAGCATACAAGGTTCGTACATATATCAATCACTCTTAAATACATGCTTCTCTGCATTAATGTACATCAGAGTAACACAATTAAAGTCTCTAGTCCTTGTGAAATAACAGTCCAAATGCAAAGGTTGCAGGAAGGGTCTGGAGCAAGAACAGGCAAGGAGAGTTGAAGGAAAATCACAGAGAAGGAACTGAAGACAAGTCTATAGTCTTGAAGATTCTGATACTCAGGCCTGCTATTAGTGTAAGAGGATTAGTGTGCACTAACCTGATATTGAATACTTAGCGAGGGTCCTAAGCTTGTCTGGAGTTTGAAGGCGGTCTTGAGGACTTAACTCAAAGTTACTGGGGAACAAGAAGAGCTGTGCAGGAGGCAGAGATAAAGGATGAGTTGGGGGAGATGGAGGCCAGGGAATCACTCGAGGAGCTTAGGCCCTCATTACAACCTTGGCGGTCGGTGATAAAGTGGCGGGAATACCACCAACAGGCCAGCAGTAAAAAACAATGGAATTATGACCATGGCGGAAACCGCTCAGACAGACAGCCACTTAAACACACCGACCACCACGGTGGTATCAACAAGCACCACGGCGGTAACTGCCAACATCCATGCGGAAGACAATGTACCGCCCACACTATTACGACATGCCTATCCGCCACCTTTTACAGGGCGGTACCAATGACATCAAAAGCATGACGGAAACAGAACACAGAAGTCAAAGGACTCACCTTTGGAGACTCAGGGAACAACCACAACACCATGGAGCCCGAGTTGCACATATTTCCCATGCTCGTCTACCTTTTCCTGCATCATGAACACCTATGTCGGCGAAGAAGACCACGGTTAGTACTGCCATCTTCCACACAAGGGAGAGGGGGAAGAGAGTGACACACTCACGCAACACCCCCACCCCCAACACCACACACAACCAGATGCAGTAACATTACAAATCCACCCCGTACTCCTCAGGAATAATGCAAGGACAAAATGATTGAAGAAAGTCAGTGTAATACGATAAAATAACATGAAGAAGTGCATCAAAATACAAACGTATACACATATATGCAAATGTAGGGACACTGCCCAGTCCTCAATGTCCGTGGGCCACAGGGCCACATCACATGAGCCAAGGCCCCACCTCACTCCTGCAACAACATGGAGAGAACAATGAAGGGGCATCAGGTGGAAAATACACAGGCACCTCCAGGGGACGGGGAATGGGGGACACTTCATTCTGAAGATGGTACAACACCACTGGTCCTGGAGGGGACAACATGCCCTGTGCGCTGTCCTGGGGAGTGCAAGGCCACATTCTCTCAATTGGGTGGTTTGCCCATTGTTTGGTCCTGGGGAGTGCAAGGCCACAGTCTCTCTAGTGAGTAGTTTGCCTACTGCTTGGGAGTGCAAAGCCACAGTCTCTCTAGTGGGTGGTTTGCCTACTGCTTGATCCTGGGGAATGAAGGGCCACAGTCTCCCAAGTGGGAGGTTTGCCCACTGCTTGGTCCTGGGGAGTGCAAGGCCACAGTCCTTTCACTGGGTGGGTTGCCCACTGCTTGGTCCTGGGAGTGCAAGGCCACAGTCTCTCTAGTGGGTGGTTGTCCCACTGCTTGGTCCTGGGGACTGCAAAGCCACAGTCTCTCAAGTGGGTGGTTTGCCCAATGCTTGGTCCTAGGGAATGCAAGGCCACAGTCTCTCAAGTGGGTGGGTTGCCACTGCGTGGTCCTGGGGAGTGCAAGGCCACAGTCCCTTAAGTGGATGGCTTCTCCACTGGTTCTGTAGGGGGCCTTGTGGCCAGTGTGCTTCATCCTGGGAAGGAAGAGGTGAGTGGATGTCTTTTTCCACTGGTTCTGGAGGTGGCCTTGTGCCCAGTGTGCTTCATCCTGGGAAGGATGGAGTGAGTGGATGTCTTCTTCCACTGGTTCTGGAGGGGGCCTTGTGCCCAGTGTGCTTTATCCTGGGAAGGATGTGCTTCATCCTGGGAAGGGTGGGGTGAGTGGAAGGCTTCTTCCACTGGTTCTGGAGGGGGCATTGTGCCCAGTGTGCTTCATCTTGGGAATGATGGGGTGAGTTGATGGCTTCTTCCACTGGTTCTGGAGGGGGCATTGTGCCCTATGATGCAGATCTTGGGGAGTGCAAGGTCACAGTCTCTCAACTTGGTGTCTGACCCACAGGATTTGAGGGGCCAGGACGCACAACAGCCCATGGAGGCAGAACTACACACTGTCCACCGGCGGTGACGGCTGCTCAGTGGTGGCAGTGACGTGGCTGGTGTTGGTGCTAGCAGTGGTGGGGGGAGGCTCCAGCCCATCCCCTGCAGCCTCGGACGGCTGCCCAGTGGGTCTGCTGCTGCTGGCAGTGGTGCTGGTGGCGGTGCTGGCAGCGGTGGGGGGAGGCTCCAGCCCTTCTCCTGAAGCTTCGGATGGCTGCCCACTGGGGCTGCTACTTCTGGCAGTGGTGCTGGTGGTGGTGCTGGCGGCGGTGCTGGTGGCAGTGCAGGCAGTGGTGGGGGGAGGCGCCAGCTCTTCTCCTGCAGCCTCGGACCGCTGAACCACCATGGTTGGTGGTGGGGGCTCAGAATGAGTCCCAGCAACAGGCCTCCTGTTCTTCCTGCCTGCTGGTGCAGGCCCCTTGCCCTTCCTGTCAGCATCCGGGGATTGCCCCTTGCCCTTCCCTCTTGCAGCTTGTGGTACCTCTTTGCCCTTCCTAGACACTGCTGGTGGTGCCTCCTTGACCTTCCCTCCTGCAGCTGGTGGTATCTCCTTGCCCTTCCCTGTCACAGCTGGTGGTGCCTCCTTGCCCTTCCTTGATGCACCTGGTGCAGGCACCCTGTCAGTGTTGCTGCCTAGTGCCCGGGATCCTCTCCCACCTTCAGTAGCTGTCAACACTACTGTGGCCGTGGACTGGGTGGCTGAGGTGCTCGCCTGGGCTCTGACCACCCTGCCCCAATGAGAAGGATGGGGGAAGTGGGAAGGAAGAGGTCAACGGTGGAGAGGAAAAGCTTCTTAGTGACATTGGGGTGGGAAGAGGGTGAAGGTTTGGGAGTGGAGGAAGAGGAAGTGGTTGTAGGAGGTGTCTGTCTGCTTTGTTTGGGTGCAGGTGCATGAGCTGGATGCTGTTGTGAGGTGAATGGCTGTTGGGTGTCTGAGTGCTTGTGTTTGTGTACTTTGGGAGGAGGGGGCACAGACACAAAGGGAGAGGACCCAGGGGACGTGTGCATGGATGTGGGGGTGGTGACTGCCAGTGAGGGGCGTGTAGTGATAGGCGTGATGGTGGTAGTGGATGAGGATGTAGTGCATACAGGTGTGAGTGTAAACGCTACTAGGAGGGAGGTGGATGACAAGGAGGAAGGGGACACAGGGGAGGGAGTGGATGTTGGTATGTCTGCATCTGGATGGTGTTTGTGTGAGTGCCTGTGGGATAATGTGTGGTGCTTGTGTTTGCCTGAACCACTCTTGTGTGTTGTCCTGGGTGCATGCTGGTCTGCCTGTGTGCTTGGGATCGGTTGGGGTTGAGCGGAATGGGATTGGGCAGAGGAGCTTGGAGGGGGAGGCTAGAAACAGGGACAATGGCTGCCATCAGCAAGGATGCCAGAGCCTGGATTGATCTCTGTTGGGCCACCATGCCAGAGTGAATGCCCTCCAGGAATGCATTTGTTTGTTGCAAATGGGCTGCCAGCCCCTGGATGGCATTCACAATGGTTGACCGCCCAACAGAGATGGATTACAGGAGGTCAATAGCCTCCTCACTCAGGGCAGCAGGGCTAACTGGGGCAGGGCCTGAGGTGCCTGGGGTGAAGGAGATGCCCACCCTCCTGGGTGAGCGGGCACGGGTAACACGCTAAGGGGCTGCTGGGAGGGTGGTGCTAGTATGGGGGTGGAGGCTGTACCTGTAGTTGGGGTGGGCACAGAGGTGTCTGCCACCACAAGGGAGCTTCCAACGAGGAGGTATCACTGTTAGAACTGTCCCCTCCAGTCTCTGCCGTGGTGCTCCCATCGCCTCTGTCCCACTGGTACCCTCAAGGCCGGTGAATTCGGCCTCATGGGCCCTGTAGGATGCAGCTCTCCCGGTCGCAGGTGACTCTGCTCCTCCACCAGATGATGCTAATGCACATAAGGACAGGGTGACAAATCAAAAAGGGAGGGAGAGACAAAGGATACCCTTGGTCAAAGGCAGCAACAACCCCACCGTTGGCATACACAGCACACACAGGGAACAGTCCTACGCACTAGGCAATACACTAACAGTCACAATGCCAATCACCAGCCCATGGACAGGGATACCTAACCCCAATTGCAGCATGCCTGAGACCCACAGACACCTGCTCAGTAGTGGATGCCTACTAGCTTGGTTGGAGGAGGTTGACATCAGAACCAGACCACCATGGGCCCTACCCTGAAATGTCCGCCCAGGCCTAGGGGCACCCACAGGCCCACATCCCCCCACCTGGATGCCACCCCACCACACGCAAGTAGTATATTGGGGCATTGTACTCACCCCCTTGTGGCTGCTGTGATGCCCGAAAGCGCCCATCCAGCTCCAGATAGGCCACTGCCAGTATCCAGGCCATCAGGGGGGGTCCGGGTTTGACAGGCACCCCTTCCTCATTGGGAGGCCATCCCCAGCTGGGCCTGCACCATCTTCCGTGCCCAGCATCGCAGGTCCTCCCACCGTTTGCCACAGTGGGTGCTCCGCCTGCCGTAGAGCCCCAGGGTCCGTATGTCCTTGGCGATGGCACGCCATATACCCTTTTTTGATGGGTGTTGACCTGCCGAGAAATACACACAGGAAAAGGTATCAATCAGACCGTCCTGGCTGTTACACTCACGGCCCACCATAGCCCTCACATCCCCTTACGCACAGACATTGCCCACCATACTTGCAGCACGCTGCCCAGGGCCCTTCCACCAACACCCCCCTACATGAGGCCCTCACACACAGCACTCCATGCATTCATTCCCCATGCATCATGCTCACAGTGTACTCACCTGTTGGTCTGGAGGCCCATACAGCATTCGGTACTGGGGTTAGGACCCCATCCACCAGTCGCTCCAACTGCGCAGCAGTGAAGGCAGGAGCCCTTTCCCCAGTGACACGAGCCATGGCCGGTTCCAGACACAGCTCACAGCAGCACTTGCAGTGTAGGTCCTCTTCTGTTGAAGGTCAGGTAGCAAGTGAGTAAACAGAGATAAAATGGCGTTCACTCCCGCGCGGTGCGTACAGTCACCGCCAGCGTACATCACCATTGGCCACTGTAACCCATAGGGCCCAATGGTATCCAATGCGGAGTTGCACAGCGGTTCTGGACCGCCTCCTGCAACAGCGCACAACTTCAGCAGAATTACCTCATTTCCATATGTCCCTCCATACAGGACAGGCAGATGCCATTTCACGGGGGGCTGGTCATGGCACCTAACTGCTTCACAGTACACATAGGCACCATTTGGGCCTATCTAACAATACACTGTTACAGTCACAATATGGAATGCTGTGTAGTGTTTGGAAATATGGAATACTGACCAGCTGCTCACCGTTTGCCCCCTAGATTGCAACCGCTGCGGATGAATAAAAGATGGAGACATCCCCCCATGTATGGGCCCCTGGTGGACTTGGCAACAATGGAGGACAGGTACATTATCCTCACCTATATACTGGACAGGGCCACAATCACAGAGCTTTGTGCAGAAGTGGAGCATGACCTGACATCTGCTATCCATCATCCCACCGGGATCCCCCCTCTTGTGCAAGTGCTCTCAGTGCTCCATTTCCTGGCAAGTGGCTCCTTCCAAGTGACAGTGGGCTTGGCAGCAGGAATGTCTCAGCCAATGTTCTCAATAGTGCCGACCAGAGTGTTGTCTGCCCTGATTAATTACATGCACAGCTACACTGATTTCCCCCAGGTGGAGGATTTGGCCACAGTGAAAGCTGATGATGTCTATGCAATGGGACATATCCCAAACAGTATTTGGACAATAGATGGTACACATATTGCATTTGTCCTCCCCCGGAGAAATAACAGGTGTTCAGAAATCGAAAGAGCTTTCACTCCATGAATGTGCAGATAGTGTGCCTGGCCATTGTCTCTTCCAGAGGGCAGGAGGCCACCGCCAACATCGCCGCTGCCCAGGAGGCCACTGCCCGCACCAGCCCTGCTGCCCAGGACAGGACCACCAGCACCAGCCCTGCTGCCCAGGACAGGACCACCAGCACCAGCCCCGCTAGGCCAGACATGACCACCAGAAGCTGAGTCACTGCAAAGGACCCCTCCGCCACAAGCACCGCTGAACTGGTCAGCGCCGCCACAGGCACCGCTGAACTGGTCAGCGCCGCCACAAGCACCGCTGAATAGGGCACCGCCGCCACCAGCACCGCTGAACAGGGCACCGCCGCCACCAGCACTGCGGAACAGGGCACTGCCGCAACAAGCACCGCTGAACAGGGCACCGCCGCCACAAGCACAGCTGATCAGGGCACTGCCGCAACAAGCACCGCTGAACAGGGCACTGCCGCCACAAGCACCGCTGAACAGGGCACTGCCGCCACAAGCACCGCTGAACAGGGCACCGCCGCAACAAGCACCGCTGAACAGGGCACCGCCGCAAGAATCACCGCTGCCAATGACACCGCCGCAACAAGCACCGCTGGCCCATGAGCGCCAAGGGCACTGATGCTACTCAGTCCGTCACGAGCAGGATGAAACACTCTGGGCACAAAGCCCCCTCCAGAACCAGTGGAGACAAACATCCACTACCTCTGTCCTTGGCAGGATGAAGCACTCTGGGCACAAAGCCCCCTCCAGAACCAGTGGAGACAAACATCCACTACCTCTGTCCTTGGCAGGATGAAGCACTCTGGGCACAAAGCCCCCTCCAGAACCAGTGGAGACTGTTATCCACTTGAGAGACTGTGGCTTTGCACTCCCCAGGATGGAATAGTGGGCAACCCACCCACTGTAGAGACTTGAGAGACTGTGGCTTTGCACTCCCCAGGATGGAACAGTGGGCATCCCACCCACTGTATAGACTTGAGAGACTGTGGCTTTGCACTCCCCAGGATTGAACAGTGGGCAACCCACCCGCTGTAGAGACTTGAGAGACTGTGGCTTTGCACTCCCCAGGATGGAACAGTGGGCATGTGGCCTCCTCGAGGATTTGGCGTCGTGAACTCAACCGGCTGAGGTGCCCCCCCCTTTCCCTTCCCCCTGAGGTGCCTGTTTTATTGCTCTCTGATGCCCCTGCAGTGATCTCTCCGTCATTTTGGGGATTGGGTGTGGGCCTCACCCATTCCGTGTGGGCCCAGTGTTCCACGGACTTCAATGGAGCACTACCTGGACTACTATTCTTGGTGTATATTTTGTTTATAGTGTATATATATATATATATTTTTGCATACTGTATTTGAATATATTACAATCATTCAACTCATTTCCTTTTGTCCTTGCATTCTTCCGGGGTGGTTTGGGGGGGTGTAACTTTAATGTGTCATGCTGTATTGGTGTGTGTGTGTTGTAGTGGGTGAGGGTGGGGGTGGGAGTGTTGCGTGTTGCGTATGTGTGTCCCTGTTTTTTCCCTCCCTCCTCCCCTGTGTCGTAGGTGCAGTACTCACTGTTGTCTTCGCCGCCGGCATTCTTGCACCTGGTAGAGGAGCAAGAAGATAAGGGCTGGCAGGATGTGGAGCTCGGGTTCCATGGCGTCCTGATTCCTCATGGGGTGTGTAGAGGTGAGCGTTTTCCCTTTGAAGTCCTGTTTCCGGCGTGTTTTTGTTCGTGGTGAATCCACCCCGGAAAAGGTGTCGTATTGGTAGGTTGTGATACTGTGGGCGGTACATTGTCCTCCGCCTGTTTGTTGGCGGTGACTGCCAAGCTGTTTGTTTGTACTGCCGTGGCGGTTGGAGTATTAAAGTGGATGTCTTTGTTGGTGGTTTCCGCCACGGTCGTGATTCAAATTTTTTTTTCGCCGGCCTGTTGGCGGTCTTACTGCCGCTTTACCACTGACCGCCAGGGTTGTAATGGCCCCAAAGTGTTGTTTCTTTAAGCAGTCCAACATCATGTAAAGCTGGGTCATTGCTTTCAAGGGGTAGAATAGCTCAATTAACTGCAACACCCACAAGATAGGGCATGATTAGGGTCATTCTAGCAACATTGGTGGAAAAAACTCCGAGGTTACAAAGAAACCTCAATTGGCATTGATTCCAGAGTGCATCAACTTTGTGACAATCCCCAATAAATAGTTTCAGAGCT
Organism: Pleurodeles waltl; assembly: GCF_031143425.1. Lineage (NCBI taxonomy): Eukaryota > Metazoa > Chordata > Amphibia > Caudata > Salamandridae > Pleurodeles > Pleurodeles waltl. The sequence goes on from NC_090451.1 coordinate 369,731,089, forward strand.
TGAACATGTCCAAACGTATTGGGACTGGGGTGGTAACTGAAAAAGGAACAGGATGAACTCCTCCGGTAGCAAAAGCATTTCCTTGATTTCACAGACCACCAGAGTGAACTACTGGGTGTACATCCACTAAAGCCCTGACTAGATCTAAAACAATTGGGATGTCCTTGGATGGGGTCTGGGCCAGGTCCTGAGAGTACATCTGATCATCCATGTCATCCGAGTGATGGAAGCTTGTTAGGCCTGGCATTCTGCAATGCACTCACCTGGTTCCAATTGCAGAGATGACACTGGAGCCCATGCTCGTCCTCCTATCCCTCTTAGGACTGTGCAAGATCCGGGGACAGACCTCCTAGATCCCAAGGGGGAATTGGGGTTGGGACAAAATAAGATAAAGGGAAGCTTGCAGTTCTGGAGTTGCTCAGCAATGGTGCAACACTGCTTAATAGTATGTGTCACTCCTGAGACCTTCTTTGTTTGTGAAGATGGATGTGCACTGGACCATAACCTCTGGTTTTATGAAGACACATTACAGTGAAAACATCTAGCAGTGTCAATCACCATCAATACACTAGCAGGCCTCTACATGCATTACCTTCAGTGACAAACACTTACAGATCTATTAGCCAAGGCCTTAGGCTCGCCCAGAGTTTGAACAAGGTCTCAAGGACATGACTCTTGAAGTTACCAGGGAATGAGAAGAGGTGTGCCGGGAGGATGAGACAAAGCATGCACAGAGGGAGCTGGAGACAGGGAATCACTGGAGGAACTTAAACTTTTGAAAACTAGAGCGCTGGAAGTTCTGGGTGATTCAGGATGAGAGTGTAGGGATGATGCTTGTGCAAGACTGAAATGGGGCCAAGCACCAATGCAGGTTCGGAGGGGGTATTTATGATTGAAGAAAAGAATGTTCCAGAATGCAGGTGGAAGCATGGAATATTCCAACGAACCTGGGGAAACGCATGTGTTACATACAATAGATATGAGGCCTTGCCGGTGGCAGGTGCAAACAGTAATTGGAAACAACAAATATAATGGACCCCAAGTGCATGATGGTACAGTTCAATGGGTCACAATGGATGAGTAACTTATCCTAAAAAGGCTTGATAATCTGCAGTTTCAAAATTGACTAAACTTGTTTAGCAACAGAACAGGAGGGCCAATGATTCAGGCTTCCTGGGAGAGTAATCATGGAGTGCACAAGACAGGAAGGTGCCACAAGGGAAGGATGACAGGACCCTGACAAGAAAAACCCACAGCACATAGGGCACAAGTTGAAGTTGTGACAACAGCACCTGACAGCCCTGATCACAGACACCAAGGACATCAGGGCCCTCCTAGACCACAGTGAAATGGTAGCCCTCATCCTCTTTAACCTGTCAGCTGCCTTCGACACATCTCCCATCACTTCTTGATCAACAGACTATGCCACATCTGAATTTAGCCAAAAGCCCTAAAATGGATCACCTCTCACCTCACTGGAAGAACTCAAAGAATCTGCCTCCAACTGTTTACCTTGGAACCCAAGAAGATCATCTGCGGCATCCCCCAAAGATTGTCCCTCAGACCCACCCTCTTCAACATGTAAATGACCCCCCTCGCCAACACCATCAGATTGCACAGATTCACCATCATCTCCTATGCTGATGACACCCAGCTCATCCTTTTGCTGTCCACAGATGTATGATGAATGGATAAAAGACAACTGTTTCAAGTTCAACACAGACAAGATGGAAGTCCTCATCTTTAGGAACCGCCATGGAATGATGCATGGTGGCCTGCTGAACTCGGCCAAACCTTCATCCTAACAGACCACACCCACAACCTCGGCATCACCTTTGACAGCAAGCTAATCATTAAAAAAGAGGTAAATGTAGTCTCATCTGGCTGCTTCCACACTCTATGTATGATCCACAATATCTTCAGGTGTCTCCCTGTCAACACAAGCAAGACTGCCATGCAGGCCCTTGTCACCAGCAGACTGGGCCAAGGGAACACACTATGGTGGTCATTACAACCCTGGCGGTCAGTGTTAAAGTGGCGGTAAAAAAAATTGAATCACGACCGTGGCGGAAACCGCCAACAAGGACAGACACTTTAACACTCCGACCGCCACGGCGGTATAAACAAACAGCGCGGCGGTCACCGCCAACAGACAGGCGGAGGACAATGTACCGCCCACAGTATCACAACCTACCAATCCCCCACCTTTCCCGGGGCAGATTCACCGCAAACAAAAACACAGCAGAAACAGGACTTCGAAGGGAAAACGCTCACCTCTACACACCCCACGAGGAACCAGGACGCCATGGAACCAGAGCTGCACATCCTGTCAGCCCTTATCTTCTTGCTCCTCTACCAGGAGCACGAACGCCAGCAGCGAAGACAATGGTGAGTACTGCACCTACGACACAGGGGAGGAGGGAGGGAAAAAACAGTGACACACCCCCACCCCCACCCTCACCCACTACAACACACACTAATACAGCATGATACTTTACAGTTACACCCCGCAACCTCCCCGGGAAGAATGCAAGGACAAAAGGAAATGAGTGTAACTATTGTAATTTATTAAAATACAGTATGCAAAAATATATATATACACTATAAACAAAATATACACCAAGAATAGTAGTCCAGGTAGTGCTCCATTGAAGTCTGTGGAACACTGGGCCCACACGGTATGGGTGAGGCCCACACCCAATCCCCGAAATGACGGAGAGAACACTGCAGGGGCATCAGATAGCAATAAAACAGGCACCTCAGGGGGAAGGGAAAGGAGGGGGCACCTCAGCCGGTTGAGTGCACGACGCCAAATCCACGAGGGGGCCACATGCTCAAGTGGATAACAGTCTCCACTGGTTCTGGAGGGGGCTTTGTGCCCAGAGTGCTTCATCCTGCCAAGGAAAGAGGTAATGGATGTTTGTCTCCACTGGTTCTGGAGGGGGCTTTGTGCCCAGAGTGCTTCATCCTGCTAAGGACTGAGGTAGTGGATGTTTGTCTCCACTGGTTCTGGAGGGGGCTTTGTGCCCAGCGTGCTTCATCCTGCCAAGGACTGAGGTAGTGGATGTGATTCTCCACTGGTTCTGGAGGGGGTTTTGTGCCCAGCGTGTTTCATCCTGCCAAGGACAGAGGTAGTGGATGTGATTCTCCACTGGTTCTGGAGGGGGTTTTGTGCCCAGAATGCTTCATCCTGCCAAGGACTGAGGTAGTGGATGTTTGTCTCCACTGGTTCTGGAGGGGGCTTTGTGCCCAGAGTGCTTCATCCTGCCAAGGACTGAGGTAGTGGATGTTTGTCTCCACAGGTTCTGGAGGGGGCTTTGTGCCCAGAGTGCTTCATCTTGCCAAGGACAGAGGTAGTGGATGTGATTCTACACTGGTTTGGAGGGGGCTTTGTGCCCAGAGTGCTTCATCCTGCTCGTGACAGACTGAGTAGCGTCAGTGCCCTTGGCGTTCACAGCCAGCGATGCTTGTTGCGGCGTTGTCATTGGCAGCGGTGCTTGTTGCGGCGGAGCCCTGTTCAGCGGTGCTTGTGGCGGCGGTGCCCTGTTCAGCGGTGCTTGTGGTGGCAGTGCCCTGTTCAGTGGTGCTTGTGGAGGAGTGGTCCTTTGCAGTGACTCAGCTTCTGGCGGTCATGTCTCGCCCAGCGGGGCTGGTGCTGGCGGTCCTTCATGGCCCAGCGGGGCTGCTGCTGGCGGTCCTGTCCTGGGCAGCAGGGCTGGTGCTGGCGGTGGCCTCCTGGGCAGCAGGGGTGGTGCTGGCGGTCCTGTCCTGGGAAGCAGGGCTGGTGCTGGTGGGGGCCTCCTGGGCAGCGGGGATGGTGCTGGTGGTGGCAACCTGGGCAGCGGGGCTGGTGCTGGTGGTAGCCTCCTGGGCAGCAGGGATGGTGCTGGCGGTGGCCTCCTGGGCAGCGGGGATGATGGCGGTGGCCTCCTGGGCAGCGGGGATGATGGCGGTCTTCTACGCCGTGCTGCTCTTCCCAGACTTGCTGACTTTCTTGTGGCCTTCCCCACCTTGGAAGGTATCGCAGCTGACTCCACACTCCCACCTATACCCCTGGGAGCGGCTTTGGTGGCTGGAGTCTCCCCCCTCCCCCCCCGGGCACTGGCCAACTTTTGATGCTTGACAGGTGGGGGACTGTCCGTGCTGTGGCTCCGTGCCACACTGGCTGCCCTGGTGGCCGGTGCACTCCAGATTCCGGTGACTACAGGCACCACTGGTCCCGGAGATGTAGTGGCCGAGGTGCTAGGTTTGGACCTGGAGAGTCAGGCCCTAGGAGACGGACGGGGTGGGGGAGGTGAGGGAAAGAGGTCAAGGTTGGAGAGGAAAAGTTTCTTGGGAACAGTGGGACGGGTAGCTGGAGGGGGTTTGGGAGTGGAGGAAGAGGTTGTGGTTGTAGGAGGTGTTCGCTTGGTGACTTTGGGTGAAGGTGCATGCGCTGGAGGCTGTTGTGAGGTGGATGGCTGTTTGGTGGGTGTGTGCCTGCGTTTGTGTATCTTGGGAGGTGGCTTCACAGACACACTGGGAGAGGACATAGGGGATGTGTGAATGGTAGTGGGGGTGGTGACTGCACGTGAGCGGGGTGTGGTGGTGTGTGTGCTGGTGATGGAAGTAGTGGCTGTAGATGTAGTGCATGCAGGTTTGAGTGGAGATGAGACAGGGAGGGAAGAGGGAGACGAGGAGGAGGGGGACACAGTGGAGGCAGTTCATGTTGGTGTGTCTGCATGTGTGTGATGCCTGCGTGAGTGCCTGTGGGATGTGTGGTGCTTATGTTTGCCAGAGCTTCCCTTGTGTGTTGAGGTGTGTGCATGCTGGTCTGAAGGTGTGCTTAGGATAGGCTGAGGTAGAGGGGATTAGGTCTGGGTGGAGGAAGTGGGAAGGGGGAGGCTAGAGACAGGGACAATGGCTGCCATCAGTGCTGAGGCCAGAGTCTGAAAAGCTCTCTGAAGGGGCGCCTGACCTTAATGAATGCCCTCCAGGAATACATTTGTTTGTTGCAACTGCCTTTCTACACCCTGGATGGCATTCAAAATGGTATAATGCCCAACAGTGAGGGACCTGAGGAGGCCAATCGCCTCCTCACTGAGGGCAGCAGGGGTGACTGGGGCAGGGACTGCGGTGTCTGGGGCAAAGGTGATGCCCACCCTCCTGGGTGAGCGGGCCTGGGGCAAAGGCTGAGGGGCTGCTGAGAGGGCGGTGCTGGTAGGGGGGGTGGCGGCTGTACCTGTAGATGGGGGGCACAGATGTTGCCGCCACCACAAGGGAGCTCCCATCAGAGGACGAGTCCATGTCACTGGTGTCAGCTCCTGTCCCCGCCGTGGAGCTCCCCTCGCCCTCCGTCCCACTGGTGAACTCCGAGTCTGTAGTGTCGCCCTCCAGGGCCATGTGGGATGCAGCTCTCTCCTGCTCCGGTGCCACTGCTCCTCCGCCTGATGATGCTAATACACACAAGAACAGGGAGACCACAAAAAGGGGGGGAACGACAGAAGAAAGACATGTTGAGTGCATGCATTACCGCTACTGTTGGCGGACACGACAGACACAGAAGCCCCCTGCACTACTCCGCGCACTTGGGCTCCACTGTTCAATCCCTGGAACATGGCCTACAAGACTATGGCCGACATCTGCACACATGGATGACACAGGGGCCTGACTAGGTGAACTTGGCACTGCACAGAGGCGGGACGGGGTGGGGTGTGGTGCCACAGGGTCTGCCAGAACAAGGGGACCTAACTAGCACACTTGCCCTGGCCTAGGGAAACCCACAGCCCACCTCCCCCACCCAGACACCCCCACTGCGCGCAAAATCAGCAGAATGAGAGTGTACTCACCCCCTTGTGGCTGCTGTGATGCCCTCAAGCACCCATCCAACTCCGGGTATGCCACCACCAGGATCCTGAAGATCAGGGGGGTCATGGTGCGACCGGCACCCCTCCCACGTTGGGAGGCCATCCCCAGCTGGGCCTCTGTTGTCTTCTTGCTCCAGCGGCAAAGGTCCTCCCATCTCTTACGGCAGTGGGTGCTCCATCTGTGGTGGACCCCCAGGGTCTGGACTTCCTTGGCGATGGCACGCCAAATATCCTTTTTTTGGTGGGCGCTGACCTACATGAATTGTACAGGGGGGAAAGAAAAGTTATTACCAACTGCACCGTCACAGTCATTGGCCCCCATTCCTACCCTTGCCATGTGGCACATGCACTCACCGTTGTTTCATGCACGCCTAAATCTCCCCCCCCATCTTTCATCCACCCCACTCCACACAGGCATAGCCCATACAGCATGCTCTCAGTGTACTTACCTGTTTGTCTGGAGGACCGTAGAGTAGCGTGTACTGGGGGAGGACCACATCCATGAGTTTCTCCAACTCCTCCGATGTGAAGGCAGGGGCCCTTTCCCCAGACGCACGAGCCATTGTCTCTTCCGGACTGAGGTCACTGCAGCACTTGCAGTGTAGGTCCTCTCCTGTCGAAGATCAGGTATCGAGTGATTGAACAGATAGAAAATGGCGGTCACGTCCACGGCGGTGCGTACCGTCACCGCCGGCGTACATTGTCATTGGCTCCTGGGACCCATAGGGTCCAATGTTAACCAATGCATAATTGCGCCTCGGTCTTCGACTGCCTGCCGCGACGGTGTACAACGCCAAAGCAGTCACATCACATCCCATTGTCCCACTTTATAGGTCAGGCATCAGCCATTTCATGGGCCCACATGGCTTAATTTTTAACTGCGTTAAACATACCTAGGCCTTGCCTCAACACTCATACAGGCCAAATTTCTGATTATGATTCGTGTTCTGTGTAAGCTGTGGGTACGTACCTCTGAGTTGGTTGACCCTGTGCTCGCTGTTGTCCTTCATAGGCACCTTCCACTGGGACATGTGAGGAGATGGCGGCATCCTCCGGTGTACAGACCACTGGTGGACCTGTCGACAAGTGAGGAAAGACATGTGATCATCACCTACAGGCTTGATCGTGCCACAATCCTGGAACTGTGTGCCCCGCTGAAGCCAGACCTGATGTCAGCTATCCGCCATCCCTCAGGAATACCCCTCAAGTGCAGGTGCTGTCATTACTCCATTTCCTTGTAAGTGGGTCATTTCAAACAACAGTGGCCATAGCATCAGGGATGTCCCAGCCTATGTTTTCCAACGTGTTGTCCAGAGTGTTGTTTGCCCTGCTGAAACACATGCGGAGCTACATTGTTTTCCCTCAGGTGGAGGATTTGCCTACAGTGAAAGGTGACTTATATGCCCTGGGACATATCCCCAACATCATAGGTGCCATTGATGGGACATATGTGGCTTTGGTACCCTCCGCAGGAGTGAACAGGTATACAGAAACCGGAAGAGTTATCATTCCATGAATGTGCAGATGGTGTGTTTGGCAGACCAGTACATCTCCCATGTGAATGCCAAATTCCCTGGCTCAGTGCACGACGCTTACATCCTGCGGAATAGCAGCATCCCTTATGTGATGGGTCAACTCCAGAGGCACCGTGTGTGGCTATTAGGTGAGCACCTGGAATCAAGTCAGTGGGAATGGTTGTCTGGGTCTGGGGATATCCCTACAGGTTAGTGTGTGTCTAACAGTTGTCCCTCGCCATTTGCAGGTGACTCTGGTTACCCCAACCTGTCATGGCTACTGACCCCAGTGAGGAATCCCATGACAAGGGCAGAGGAACGCTACAATGAGGCCCAAGGGTGAACTCGGCGGATAATAGAGCGGACCTTAGGCCTCCTGAAGGCCAGGTTCAGGTGTCTCCATATGACAGGTGGATCCCTATTCTACTCACCAAAGAAGGTGTGCTAGATCATCGTGGCCTGCTGTATGCTTCACAATTTAGCTTTGCGACGACAGGTGCCTTTTCTGCAGGAGGATGGTCCAGATGGCGGTGTTGTTGCAGCTGTGGAGCCTGTGGACAGTGAGGACGAGGAAGCAGAAGAAGAGGACATCAATAACAGGACCTCTGTGATCCTGCAATACTTCCAGTGAGACACAGGTAAGAATACAAACCTGCCTACTACATGTAATTTAACACTACTACCTCTCTACTGTCTGTCGTTTTCACCCTATGTATGGTCACTGAGTTGTCACTTTCCCTTACGATTTCACAGATGTGGGTCCCAATGTGTGACATCTGCTGTGTTTCCTCATGGACTACAGCTGTGTGACATAGGTATGTTGACATTACAATTGAAAGAGCATTTTGTCACTGTGATTGCTAATACACAAATTCGAAATCACAGACTGACTCCAGATTGTTTTGTGCTTCAAGGGTGTTTATTAAAGTGCTTAATATTGGAGAGTGTTGTAAAATGGTCAGGGGTGATGGTGGAGGAATGTCCATGGCAGAGTCCAGTCTATTAGTCTCACAGCTGCATTGCCCAAATGGGCATAGGAAGTGGAGCTGGGGCAGTTTGAGGATGGACAGGGTGACAAAGTGGGACGGAAAGATGACATTCAGGGTGGTCTCATTTCTTGGTGGGGGTCTTGGCATCGTTCTCTGTCTTCTGCCTGGATCTCAGGGACCGTTTGCGGGGTGGTTCTACTTCTACAGGGGGTGGGGTGCTGGTGGCCTGTTGGTCCTGTGTTGGGGCCTCCTGTCCACTAGCACCGGCAGAGGTGAAAGACTATTCCTCAGTTTGGCTAGTGTCAGGCACCCTTTGTTATGCCACTGTCTCCCTCATGATCTTGCCCATGTCAGCCAGCACCCCTGCAATGGTGACCAGGATGGTGTAGAGTTTTGTTAGGTCATCCCTGATCCCCAGGTACCGTCCCTCCTGCAGCCACTGGGTCCCCTGCAACTTGGCCAGTGTCTGGCCCATGGTCTCCTGGGAATGGTGGTATGCTCCCAGGATGTTGGTGAGTGCCTTGTGGAGAGTGGGTTCCCTGGGCCTGTCCTCCCCCTGCCACACAGCAGTCCTCCCAGCTTCCCTGTTGTCCTGTGCCTCTGTCCCCTGAACTGTGTGTCCACTGCCACTGACCCCAGGTCCCCGATCGTCCTGGGTTTGTGGGGTTGCCTGGGGTCCCTGTAGTGGTGGACACACTGCTGATTGACGTGTCCTGGGGACAGTGGCATGGGCCCGCTGGGTGTGTGCTGTGATGGTGTTTCCTGAGGGGGGAGGCTCTGTGGTGGCTTGGGACTGTGGCAGGGAAATCGACTGTCCAGAGGCCCCTGATGCGTCTGCTGCACCTGTTATCCAAATAGCTGTGTCTCTAGGCAGGTGATTTCCTCCACCAGCACCCTTAGCTCCTCCTCAGAAAACCTGGGGTGTCTTTGGGGTGCCATGGATTTGGTGTGAGTGATATGTGTGGGGTGATGTGTTGTGGTGTATGCTGTGATGTACGTGAATGGTGTATGGGTGATGGTGTTCTGTGCCTCTGAGTGGGTGCTCCTTGCTTGTCTCTCTGTGCTTGCTCTCTTTTTTTCTCTGTAAGGGGTTGTGGGTGGAGTGGGTATGAGTTTTATATTGGTTTGGGTGTGTGGGTGTGGTATGTGTATGTGTCAGATGTGTGTATTTTGAATTGTCCAATGTGGTGTAGTTTGTAATTGTGTGTGTATTTTGAGTGCAGTGGCATGTACCGCCAATGTTTTACCGAGATTGAAAGACTGCCGTGGTGATTTGTGGGTCCTGATACTGGGGCGTATTACTGTTGGCGTAACGGTGTGGGTTTTGCTATCGCCCGTTTATCACTGACCTTTGGTCTGGCGGACTTGTGTGGGTGTCTGTATAGTGGCGGATTTCTATGTGTGGGTCATAATACCCGTGGTGGATTACCGCTGCACTCACGGTATGTTGGCGGCCGTCAGCACTGCGGTAGGCAGCATTTACCACCAGGGTTGTTATGAGGGCCATAGTCCATTTTGGAGATATGACATGAGTAGGTGAGGAAAAATCAGTAAGAAGGTACAAATTGCCATTAGGTATGAGTATTTCAAAGTCCAAAAGTCGTTAAAACCAAAGTGCCCAAACAAGGACTACAGTCCTGGGTGACAAAGGAGGTGGCATGATGTCAAACAAAGGACCACTGTGAAGCTGGCCTCGAGACAATGACAAATGTCATCAGGCAGATCACCACCGAAAACTGGTGAAGTCCACATCTTTGAGGAGCGACCTCTGACCTGCCTTAGGTCTAGAGCTCGCCCCCCACGTCCGCAGCACCAACCTGCTGTCTCCTGCCTCTGACCCCCGCCCACGCTGCTGCTAGCGTGTTCGAGGCCCCGGTAAGCCTCATCAGACTCGTGTGACGCTTTTCGCCGCTCTGTAAGTGTTTTTTGCCCACTGTTTCAGTGCCTTGCTTCCTTGCGCTTCTGACCCCCTTGTGCCCTTCTGATTGCTGTTACCCGATTGTATTTTGTGCCCTCACTGGATTTTGTGACTGTTTTTGGAAGTTTTGCCTTCTGATTGTGCCTTGTATTTCTCCGTTTTTTTTGCCCCTTGGGTGCTCCCCCTCGCTTCCCCTTGCCGATCTCCCCTTGCCGCTGCCACCCTGCAGCCCCGCCCCCCTCGCGCCCCCATTCGCCACTCCCTCCCGCCTCCCAGCTGCTCCTCCCTCCCCCCTCCCTTCTTAATGGCTGGCGCTGCGCGTCGCAAGTGAGCGACCTCTGACCTGCCTTAGGTCTATAGCTCGCCCCCCACGTCCGCAACCCCAACCTGCTGTCTCCTGCCTCTGACCCCCGCCCACGCTGCTGCTAGCGTGTTCGAGGCCCCGGTAAGCCTCATCAGACTCGTGTGACGCTTTTCGCCGCTCTGTAAGTGTTTTTTACCCACTGTTTCAGCGCCTTGCTTCCTTGCGCTTCTGACCCCCTTGTGCCCTTCTAATTGCTGTTACCCGATTGTATTTTGTGCCCTCACTGTATTTTGTGACTGTTTTTGGAAGTTTTGCCTTCTGATTGTGCCTTGTATTTCTCCTGTTTTTTCACCCCTTGGGCGCTCCCGCTCGCTCCCCCTTGCCGATCTCCCCTTGCCGCTGCCTCCCTGCGGCCCTGCCCCCCTCGCGCCCCCATTCGCCGCTCCCTCCCGCCTCCCAGCTGCTCCTCCCTCCCCCGTCCCCCCTCCCCCCCTCCCCCCTCCCTTCTTAATGGCTGGCGCTGTGCGGCCGTGCCGCTGGCGCGCCGGAGGCGAGCCAGAGGCAAGCCCGTCTACGCCCGTCCGCGCCTGGACCGCACCCAGCGCCACCCCCCCTGGTCCTCACGCCCCCCGCACCCCGTGCCTTCGATACTCGGCCAGCGAACTCCACGCCCTCAACCCTGGTCCCTCCACAGAGTGCTTCCAGGCCACCCCGAAGCACACCAAAGGACCTTTTTCCTGCCGCACCTGCAACTTCTCCTGCAACAGAACAACGAAGCCAGCAACAACCAACACAAACCACCTGCACTGCATCCTCCTCAACACACGCTCCGCACGAAAACACGCCATCGAGCTCTGGGACCTGCTCGACACCACCGCCCCAGACGTGGCCTTCCTGACTGAAACCTGGTGGAACGACTCCTCGGCCCCTGACATCGCCATCCCTGACGGATACAAGATCACCAGAAGAGATCGCACCAACGGAATCGGCGGAGAAATAGCCATCGCCCACAAATCTACCCTCAAGATCCACACCCACACAGACGACACCCTCAAGACAGCCGAACACCTCCACTTCCAGATTCACACGGACCCCAACACTACCCTCAGAGGAACCCTCATATACCGCCATCCAGGACCAAGAGCCCCCTTCAGCGACACCGTCTCTGACCTCGCAAGCACCCACGCCCTCGCCTCTCCAGACTACATCCTCCTGGGAGATCTAAACTTCCACCTGGAGAACAACAATGACGCCAACACCGCATCACTGACCACCAACCTCTCCAACCTCGGACTCCGGCAACTGGTCAACACTCCCACCCACATCGCCGGACACACCCTTGACCCACTCTTCACTTCAAGCAACCACATCTCATTCAGCCACACCTCCGAACTCCACTGGACCGACCATCACTGCGTACATTTCACCTTCAAGAAAAACACCGAACACCACCGCACCCCTCTACCGCCTCACCGCCGCTGGGGAAAAGTCACCGAAGATCAACTAGCCAGCACCCTCGCCAAAAACCCACCACCCGACCCAACCGACCCGGACTCCGCTGCCATCAACCTCCATCAATGGATCCTCAACAGCGCCAACATCCTAGCTCCACTCAAGAGACCCACCGCCAACCAAGGAAAGAAAAAACCAGCCTGGTTCACAGACGAACTAACCACCTCCAAACGCACCTGCTAGAAACTCAAGAAAAAATGGATCCTCGAGCGCACACCCGACAACCTTGCTACCCTCAAGGAAGCCAACCGCAAACACCATCAACTGATCCGACTCGCCAAGCGCTCCCACTTCACAGAATGCCTCAACAACAACGCTCACGACTGCAAAGAACTCTTCTGCATAGTGAAGGAACTTTCCAACCCCAACGCCAATGTCAACGACGTCCCTCCTTCTCAGGAACTCTGCGACGATCTCTCCACCTTCTTCTACCAGAAAATCGCAGACATCCACGACAGCTTCAACACCTCACCTCCGCCAGACCCCACCCCCAACAACTCCTCCCACGCCTACCGCATCACCTCCTGGACTCAAGTAGACGACGCCGAAACCCGAAAGACCATGAACTCCATTAACTCAGGATCTCCCGCTGACCCCTGCCCACATCACATATTCAACAAAGCCGACGCCACCATCGCCCCCAAACTCCGCAAGACCATCAACCTCTCCTTCAACACCGCCACCTTCCCGGACAGTTGGAAGCACGCAGAAATCCAACCCCTCCTCAAGAAACCTAAGGCTGACCTCAACGATCTGAAAAACTTCCGACCGATCTCCCTCCTCCCTTTCCCAGCGAAAGTCATCGAGAAGATCGTCAATGCTCAGCTCGCCCACTTCCTAGAAGACAACTCCATCCTAGACCCATCTCAATCTGGTTTCAGACGAAACCACAGCACTGAGACCGCACTCCTCGCCGCCACAGATGATATCAGACAACAAATGGACAACGGCGAAACCTCAGCCCTGATCCTCTTGGACCTATCAGCCGCTTTCGATACAGTCTGCCACCGCACCCTACTAACCCGTCTCCACGAAGCCGGCATCCAAGACAAAGCCCTCAACTGGATCTCATCCTTTCTCTCCGGCAGAACCCAGAGAGTCCGACTCTCACCCTTTCGCTCCAAAGCCACCAACCTCATCTGCGGCGTCCCCCAAGGCTCCTCACTTAGCCCAACGCTGTTCAACGTCTACATGGCCCCCCTCGCACAACTGGCCCGCCAACACAACCTCAGCATCATCTCCTACGCCGACGACACCCAGCTCGTCCTCTCCCTGACCAAAGATCCTCTCACCGCCAAAACCAACCTCCACGAGGGACTGAAATCCATCGCCGAGTGGATAAGCAACAGCCGCCTGAAACTTAACTCCGACAAGACGGAAGTCCTCATCCTCGGGCGCACCCCCTTGGCCTGGAACGACTCTTGGTAGCCCACCACCCTCGGCCCCCCACCCCAGCCAGCCACGCATGAAACCTCGGCTTCATCCTCGACTCCGCTCTCACCATGTCCAAACAGGTCAACGCTGTCTCCTCTTCCCGTTTTAACACCCTCCGCATGCTCCGCAGGATCTTCAAGTGGATTCCAACAGGAACCAGAAAGACGGTGACCCAAGCCCTCGTCAGTAGCAGACTGGACTACGGCAACGCACTCTACACAGGCATCCCAACAAAAGACATCAAACGACTCCAAAGCATCCAGAAATCATCCGCCCGCCTGATCCTCGACATACCCCGCCGGTGTCACATCTCCCCCCACCTGAAGGACCTCCACTGGCTCCCCGTGGAAAAGAGGATCACCTTTAAACTCCTCACCCACGCACACAAGGCACTACACAACACCGGACCCTGCTACCTGAACTCCAGACTCAACTTCTACATCCCCTCACGCCAACTACGCTCTGCCAACCTTGCCCTCGCCATCGTCCCCCGAATCCAGCGCAAGACCTCTGGCGGCAGATCCTTCTCCTACCTCGCCGCCAAGACCTGGAACTCTCTCCCCACCTCACTACGCCAGACCCAGGACCTCCTCACCTTCAGGAGACTCCTCAAGACATGGCTCTTCGAACTATAGCAGCAACACCCCCCCTCCCCACCCCCCCCACCCCCAGCGCCTCGAATCCTAACGGGTACATAGCACGCTTTATAAATCTATTGATTGATTGATTGATTGATTGTTCTCTGATGGGTGTTGTGCCACCCCTGCAGATGATGGTGTTTTTGTGGGAGGCATCTGAGGCACACACACTGTGGGATGAAGATTCAGCTCCCGTGTCTCACTGGACATTCATCAGTGCCAGTAAGGCAGCCTGGAAATCCCTGACAAGGGTCTAGTAGCTTGCCAACAAAGCAGCACTGTTGCTATTGAAGTCACCCATTGTTGTTATGCAGGAGTTCAACTTGCACTCCATGAGTTTCATTGTGTTACCGGTGGCCCACAGCTGCATGACAGCTTCACTGGTGACAGAAGTAGAGGGCTGATGTTGTTACCTCTGCATCATGACACCAGCAATGTCAGATAGGGGCTCATCAACCAATGGAACCAAGCACTGGTGTAAGTAATAGCCTTATTCATACCCTTATTAGGACTCAGACACCTATGGACTCCTCTAGGGTGTCCGCCATGGTCTCTATCCACACCTGAAACTCATCAGCAATTCTCTGTTGGACTCCTACCACTTGCTGTTGAAATTTTACATGGGGGTCCTCAGAGTCCTCAGCTGGGATTGCACAGCTAGATGGGGCCTGTCCTGTGGATGGCAGTTCCTCTGGAAACCAATGCAATGCCATCCTCACTTGACAAGACCCGAAGAGGTGATTCAATAGAGCCTTTGGTGTTGTTGGAAGGTGCCATCATCTATGGGGACAGAATGGTGTCCTCAACAGGTTTGTCATGAAGGACAAGCTGCTCCACAGGAGCTGTTGTTTGTTCATAAAGAGATAAGAATATTTCAATATCGATCCATGATATATGTAGACGTAAGTGCAGTTATTGATATTTAGACTGTTTTTTTATTTGTCAAATAAACATGGATATGCTGACCATATGTAGTTAAAAATAGTTTAGGCCATGTTAGGCAATTTTTTGCCTTACTCGTGGCACAACCTTAACATTGTTCAGACTACCTGATGAGATGATTGTACCATGTCCCCAGGGTACCAGCATTCCCCCTCACCATAAGTTAATAACACAGCAGTGTCCAAGTCATGTTATTTTGTTATGTTTCAGAAGTTATCCTTCACTCTGTCTTGCACACTGTAAAGTACAACAATCTGCCTTGTTGTACTGTCTTGCATGCAATTGTAAGAAATCATGTGGCATAGGGGTCAAATCTGTCACACATTCATGTGACTCTACAAAGCAATCAATCTTACTACACTGCAGGAATAAGTAAGGACATGTATATAATTTTATTTTGATATCCAATAGTTTCCTAGACAACACATTTATCTGCAGAGTACAGAACAATAGACACTGACCCCACATCTCTGAACTGGATTGACAGCATCCAAATTGAAACTATGCAACATCTCAAGATCAGTTCATTTGTTCAGGATGCAAGGATACTCATCTGTAGAGTACCACTAATCTCTTCACTCAGACACACTCAGTTGTACTTGTTTATGACACTTCAGGCAACCACCATTCAGACCCAGACACTCTACTTACTCTCACACACCGATGACACCTATGTCATAAAATGACTCTCAGAAGACACAAATACTACCAACATTTGTTACCATATGCTGTTGTCTACCATGCCTGCTCATATGTGAGAGTAATGGGTAATACAGAACCTCAGTGGATATTATTGAGGATAATCTGTAACATGTGCCTACCCTAATTGCTCACACAATGAGGCCCAAAACCCTCACCCTCCACCCATCCCAGGCAACTGACCATCATCCTGGACCTTATTTCACTGTTACTGTCACGGTTTTCAATGGGCTTACCGTCGAAGTTGAGAAGAGTTGGGGAACGGCCCCGGTTCCGGCAGGTTCTGCTCTGGCCGAGGTAGGGGCGACCCCTTCCTGTAGCCACGGTGCTGTTTGACAATAGCAAGCCACTACAGTCCGTGCCCTCCAGAAGGAGTCCCAGAGGAAAAACCCCAATAGGGTAAAAAACCTCCAACAGGAACTCCCTGAAACAGAAGGAGGATACCAAGGTGTTAGAGCTGAAGATCCGGAGTACAGGAAGACTGGAAACGAAGACAGGTCGGGAAATACTGGATTCACAGGAAGAAACCAGTCAGAGCGTGACTACCACCAAGGAGTGTTGCAACGCAATGAACAAGCAGCTGAATTCCCCTTATATACCTCCAGACAGGAAGTAGGAAACAGGAAGTAGAAACACCACCATCTTGGATTGGGGAAAAGAGTATAATAGTGAATCAGGTACATGCGTCCAAACAAAGAAAAATAAGGCATGCTGGGAAGAGAGGAAGTGGGTAGCATGCTGGGAAAGGGAAAAGGTCTGCATAAAAGCACCATCATGTGCAAGTGTCCGGCTTTTGCCTGTGCATGCTGGTAAGTGCCCAAAGTACATACTGTCTAAATGTAAAGCGCACTAATGCGTTGTGCGCGGCAGGATCTAGACCCAACTCGAAGGTCTTTCTCCCGCCACGTTTGTCTTTACTAGACAGACAAAAGAAGGGGGCGCGGCGAGTGCCGCGACCCCTGGACGGACTCGCGGCCTTCCCCGCGACCCGCACGCAAGCCGCGGCTTCCCTCGCAGCTCGCATGCAGGCCGCGGCTTCCCCCGCGGTCCGCATGCCGGCCACGGCTTTCCCCACGGCCGGCACGCAGACCGCAGTAGAATGCCGCGGCGCGGCTGCCTGAGCCTGCGGCCGCGTCCGCCACACCGCGACAGTTACAATTCACTAATCTTTGTTTCACATCTAACTGAATTTACATATGTTGCAGAGACAGACTTATTTTCTTCTGTTTCTCTTCTGCACCTGTGACGCCATTCCCCAGGCCCAAATCACATGTAGACTGTAGTACACCTATTCCCTGTATCACAGCATCTCTGCACAGCTGCAACACAATTGATAAACTATCATACACAGCAGTGCCTATTACTCACCCAATCTTGTGGCAAACACGTCAACTCATCTCTTCTTGAAATACAGTAATGTGTCCCTGCTCATAGACACTGCCAGTTCAATCTGTTCCACCACACATATAAAGCGCTACACTACATGGACCCCACACAGCACACACATCATCTAAACTTCCAGCAATAAAAATGGTCGTCTGCTGTGCATCACTTGCATTTACTCCCACCACGAACCTCTCTATAATCAAGACAGGGTGTAGGGTGGCCTCTAACATGGCAGACAACTCCTGTAAAAACCTCATCCAGCACATCAGGACAGCAGGGTGAAAAATGGGTTAGTTCCAATGACTGTACACTTGCCTCGTCAGATGATCGTACTTCGTGAGCTGGCACACACTCAGCACCTGAATACTTTCTTGGAATAAATGTTAGCATTCTAGCAAAGCACAGTACTAAACTTTCAATTCCACTTTTGGCTGTGTAGCCCCAAGACAAGCATACTTGCTACATGGTGCAAGGGAGTCAGCATTCACACTGACAAATCTGCACTATTTTGAATAGTCATGCAAGAGGTACTGCTCCAGTTTCAGTTTTGTTATTTGAATTGTGGGATTTGTAGTCCAGGTCTATCATGTTGTAGATTAGGCCATGAATAATTAAACAACCTTGACTAGAGCAACACATCAAGCACAGATGAAAGTTGGCAGAGCTGATGATAAACGTATGTGACAGGGGGATTATTTCAGAGTTATGTGATGAATGAATTCATATGTGAGATATTCCTGCCCTCTTTGTTGTGTTACAAATCACTTTAATATGCTCCATCGTCCCTTGTTGTCAGTTACCCTGTAGTTCTTCCTGGTCCTCAACAGCAGCACTGTCCTGTCAGGCAACTCCTTCCACCAACTCTATTGGGATGAGTGACGCCACCTGATCCTTCAATGGGTCCAACTCCTCATGGAATTCAGCTTCTTCTCTGGTCCTAATGGCTGCCCTAAAGTTCTTTGCCAGTTTCACTTTAGTCCTGCGCTTCTAGTCATGCCACCGTTTTTTCAACTCCGAAACTGTCCTCTTTGTTTGCTCTACAGTGTTGATTTTGTCCATTATGGATTTCCAAATGGCTTCCTTCTTTCCTAATCACAATTTACTGTCTGACAATTGCTGTTTGGTTATCTTGGCTGTGATTGTTGCCATCCTGGCTTTTAGATCATGCTCCATCCATTTGGGATTTTTGTTCTACTGTTCTGTTTGCTGTTCAATGTTTGGAAATGTGTCATTTTCTTGATGCATCCTGCCACGCAACGCACTTCTAAGTGACGCAGTGCTGATTTGTGGCACTTACAATTGCTTTGTGACAAACACATCAGCTTTGCATCACATAGGGGGCCAGCTGCCTTACGACACACTAACTTTTGTTTAGGAAATGCATCAAAGGTTTTGACGCACCTTTGGAGCCTCGAAATGGTGTGCCAAACCATAAATCTGGTGCATCCATGTACCGGTAAAATGGCACTACACAGCACACGTTTTTTTGACACAATGCAGAAATGTGTCAATTTTCATAAATATGCCCATTTATATCTTTATATGTCATAGATTGTGTCACACATTGAAGGAATATCTCCCAGAATTTCCTCATGAACCAAGGAGTTCACATTTCTCACCAAACTCCCAGCTCTTGCATTCTTAAGGGGCTGCACTTGTTTAAATTTGTTCTATCTCTCCCATAGGTTAACAGTGGAATTGCCTTATTTAACTTTATAAGAATAATTTCCAAATAGTATGAGATAACCCCTTCAAGTTTGGTGTCTCTGGAATCACAATTTAAAATCCTAACTTATGGTTAAGTTAGATTTTAAATTGCAATTCTGAAAATGCTACTTTCAGAAAGTTGGTATTTTCTCACCTTAGCCATTTTGTGCCTGCAGCCCGTCTCTGGTCACATGAATGGGTGTAGTTGACAGATGGGCTTTCTGTATTCCTCTTAGACAGCCACACAAAATGGGAGCTTAGACACGACTTGATGGGCCATCCTAGGCAGGATGGGAGGGAGGAACTGGACACAGTCTCAGTTTAACCTGAATAGGCTGCGTCCTGTCCCCCCACACAGAGCTGCATACCACCTGTAGTTAGTCAGGAGCCAGGGCAGGGAGGACAGGACATCTGTGTACTTCAAAGGGATTCTTTTTGAGTCTTGCCACACCAAAGGCACCACTGGGTATAGTGACTAGACCTCAGACACTACCACTTCTGTACATGTTTGGACCTGTGGATACTCTGCTAGAATGAAAGACTGCTGTGCTGCTCAATGACTGCCACTCCACTGGACTACACTCAGCTGTACTTCTGCTTTGCTATGCTGACCTGTTACCTGCTGCCCTCTTGCCTGGGAGTGAAAAGGACTGGACCTGCATCTCTTCAACCTACAACCCAGAGTGACTGCAAGGACTAGTTGGCTGGCCTGATCCGAAGTCTCAGGGACATAAAAGACTTCCAACCACCCCGCTTCTGCAACTGGCTCTGCCATCAGTGAGTCATTTCTGCCAAGTGGTGCCCCCCCAGCCCTGGACCCCAGGAAATGGGCCTAAGGTGCTTAACAGAGGAACCAATGCATCCTCTCTGTTGAGCAGTGCATCCCCGAGCAGAACAAATGCATCTCCTTGGCTGAACGGTGCATCCTCAAGTAGATGACGATACCAAAGATTCACATTGCTGCTTCACTACTCATTGTAACTTACACATCATCTTGGTTGCGCAGCGCATTCTGTCACCAACCTTTGTATTGCAAGCCCCATCACTGGATCATGTACGTCAACACAACAGGACTTCACATTGCAGCCTTCCAGCATCTCAAAATCATCCCATTGCATCAGTTGCACGATTCATCTTTGTCTCTTATCTGTGGTAAGAAACTTACCATGGGGGTGGGACTGCTTGGTTTCGGGTGACAGCACCACCACGTGTGGGTGACTGAGTCAGCAACCCACACCAACTGGAAGCTGATGGCCTGACCTTCCCAGCTAGCTAGCAGCACCTCACCCAAACCTAGAAAGTAACAGTAATTTGAGGCAGCCTGACGCTTGACACTCTGACTCCTCAGGGAAGTTGTGGTGGAACTGATCTTACCCTTCTCTCTCATTTTCACTAGTCTCACACATGCAAAGGCAGATAAAAGAATGCAGGATAGGTTTCAATGCATTTATTGAAAGAACTGCATTCTATGATAAGAAACATGAACTGCAATTATTAGGAAGATGAAACATAACACAGTAATTATTGTGACTGTTATAGTAAAACATATAAATAGTCCAGGCATTCTGATATAATCACCAATTTAACCTACACTTCTAGCAGTTAACGCGAATGCATGGCAGTGTTAGCCAATCTGCTCGTACTCGTCTATAGAAGGAGCACCCGACCCCATACCTGGAGAAAATCAGGGGGTCTGCCTATTGATCTGTCTGCAGTCCTCCCAGTTTGCTGGAAAGAAAAGGCTGGAATGTCCCCTCTGCCCTCCTTCAGCCTGTGTGGTGTTTTTATAACAAAACATATTGGGCCAGATGTATCAAACAATTTTGCGTGTTGCAAAAAGGTAAAATAGTGATTCCTTGCGACTGCAACATGATTTTGAGTGTTGTAATCTGTGTATTGCAAACTGTGGCATGATTTAGCAAATCGCTGCCTGTGTTATGTAAATTGCGAAGTAGAATTGCGAATCGCAGATAGCGATCTGCAAAATCATGACACTATTTGCAAGACAACGATTGCGACACGCAAATTCAATTTCGCAATGCGACGCTTCAAAAATTTGCAGATAGCAAATATTCTCGCAATGACCTTTTGCACATGCAATTTACCACAAATTGAAATCAGGTGGTAACCAGGTGCAACCTATATAAAGAGGCCCAGAATGACTCAGCCTCTTTTCCACAATGGCTGCACTCTACGTGATGGCGAGGAGGATGAGGATCCTGGCAGTTGTGAGGAGAGGGAGGAAGAGACAGGAGCACATAACCCTTTTTGTCCAGACAGAGGAGGACATTTATGAGAAGTACAGGTTATGCTTAGCCATGATACTTGACCTGATAGTTGATCTAAAACCCCTACTGCAGCGCACCACACACAGGACCAATAGTATACCCACCCATGTACAGGTATTATGCTCCCTGCACCTATTAGCCTTGGGGAGCTATCAAGGGGTCATAGCAGCAGCAGGAGGGGTCTCACAGAGTGCCCTCTCATGATTTTTCAATGCATTTCTCAATGCCATGCTGGGCAAAATTCAATAGCACATAAGATTCCCCAACACCCCACAGGAATTACTTCAGACAAAATATGATTTCTACCAGATTGCACAAGTCCCCCATGTCATAGGTGCCATCAATGGGACACATGTAGCAATCTGTCCACCATCAGCCACTGAGTATGTTTATCGGAACCGTAAGAACCATCATTCCATGAACATACAAGTGATTAGCAATGCCTCCAACATCATAACCGATCTCGTGGCCAGATACCCAGGTAGCACACTTGACTTGTACATCTTTCGCCACAGCGGAATTCACACAAGACTACTAGCTGGGGAGTTTGGCGAAGGATATCTACTGGGTAATGTAATAGCTGACAATGTTGCATTGATGTAAATGTGACATCAGATATCACAAGTACTTATTTTACTCTCTCTTCATTCCAGGAGACAGTGCTTACGCAGTGCGGACATATATACTGATGCCCTACCTGAGCCCTGCAACGCCATCAGAGAGGAGGTACAATGCTGTACACAGGGCAACCCGCAGTGTGGTGGAGAGGACCTTCGGACTGCTGAAGAGCTGCTTCAGGTGCATCCATAAGAGTGGAGGTGCACTACAGTACAGCCCAGAGTCAAACTGCTAAATTGTGGCTACATGTGCTATTTTGCACAACATTGCAAACAACAAGGGGCATACCTGTGGAACCCAAGGAGCCGGACTCAGGTGAGGATGGTGGTCCCTTACCACCCTTTTACCCAGTAGACTGGAGCAGTGCAACAGAGGGCAGGCAAAGACGTGCTGACATCACGTGCAACCATTTCTAATGTGAGTAATGACAACACCACTTCATTTTTATGTATTTCTGTATTTAGCATCTTTATTACCTTGACTTCAAGTAACATATGTGTCAATAGGACATAGCTATGCACTATAGGCAAACATGTACGAGTAACCGTGTCACACTATTAGCATCATAGTATATGTATAGCCCTGTGCATTACTTCCTACGTCCACGCACTCCTCGCTGGCACCTCTTGTAGCGGGTTTCAAGACAGTACTATGTCTGGTACTGCGACACCTAGGATCCATCACAAGGGCTGTAAGAGTGCTGAGGCTAGAGAGCTCCTCACTATCCCCACCACCAAGTTCGCTATTTGTAGCACTGCGTGCTGTCTGCATTGCATCCACAACATTGCTTATTTGCACCAATCCCTGTGCAACGTCCCGATTGCAATGTGCCATCTCCACCTGTATGCCCACAGCACGTCTTGAAATCAAGGCAGTTGAGCTAGCGAGCCGATTGACCGATCTGCAGAACTCATCAAACCTTCCCATAAATGACACATTCCTGCTAAATCTCCATGCAGAGCTCCCTAATGGCGTTCGTCAACTACTTTGTTTTCGGCTGCTGTTTGCTGTCCCTCATTTAGAGACTACAACTGCTTTTGCATGGATCCCATGTTTTCATTGAGTGCATCCAACTGCTTGTGCAGTACTCCCATATTATCATTGTGAGACACAAACTGCCTGTGCATTAACCTCATGTGTTTGCATTGCAGGTGCTGCACTTTCAGTATGGAAGCTTCAAGGCAGACAAAAATTGATGAGCCCTCTCCTTTATCTGTGCACTTTCTACCTGCATCGTGACGCCTCCTGAGGTGAGTTGACTGACACTGGGGCAGGACTGCTGTCTTCCTGTGGATCTAGCCTCTGGGGCTGGTGCGGGTACTTCATCAGGCATTTCATCTGAGTCCAGGTTATACTCTGGAAGAGGTAACATCCTTGCCCTGTGTCTAGTTGGTGCAATACTGAAGGACTCACTGGTGTTTGAGTCTGACTGTGGCTGTGTTTCGCCATCCTCCACATTTCCACCTTCTGCTGCATCAGGGCTCGGGACATCTACAACGACAATGTGCAGCATGTCATTTATGAATATTTCACTAAATGTTGCACAATAATAATGACTGTACACTAACATCATATCACTGTGAGTTGTTTGTGTTGTCCTCTGGTCCTCATTACAACCCTGGCGGTTTGTGATAAAGTGGCAGTAATATCGGCAACAGACTGGCGGTAACTACCGCCGAATTATGACCATGGCTGTGAGAACTCAGATAGAAAGCCACTTTACCACACCGACCGCCAGGGCAGAAACAACCGCCACCACGGTGGTAGCCGCCATCAGCCAGGCAGAATTCAGTGTTCTGCCCACCGTATTATGAGACAGGAAACCGCCACCTTTTCCGGGGCAATACCAACAACATCAAAAGCCTGGCGGAAACACTGCACAGAAGGGAAAGGACTCACCTTTGGAGACACGGGGAAGAACCACGGCGCCCAGGAGTCCGAGCTGCAAATATTTCCAATGATTTTCCACGTTCTGCTCCATCATGTACACCAACGACAGCGAAGACGAGCACGGTGAGTTAATCCACCGAGCACACAGGGGAGGGGGGAAGGTAAAAGAGAGTGACACACACACAACACACACCCCCCACCCCCAACAACATACAAACAATCAGCTGCAGTAATAAAACATATTTACCCCATCCCCCGAGGAATAATGCAAGGACAACAGGAATGTGCTAAAGTGAGTGTAATAATAACAACTCAGTAGAAATCTGAAAATGCAATGTAATGGTATATATGTATGTACAGTTCAAGGGACACTGCCCAGTCCTCATTGTGCCTGGGCCACAGGGCCACCGGCCAAAGTCCAAGGCCCTGCTTGTCACCTGCACCAACACGGAGAGAACATTGCAGGGGCATCAGTTGGAAAATAGGCAGGCACCTCGGGGATGGGTAACAGGGGGCACCTCAGCTGGCAGATGGAACAAGACCACGGGTTCTGGAGGGGGCAACATGCCCTGTGCTTGGTCCTGGGGAGTGCAAGGCCACAGTCTCTCAAGTGGGTGACTTCCCCACATGCTCTGGAGGTGGCAACATGCCCTGTGCTTGGTCCTGGGTAGTGCAAGGCCACAGTCTCTCAGGTGGGTGACTTGCCCACATGCTCTGGAGGGGACAACATGCTCTGTGCTCTGTCCTGGGGATTGCAAGGCCACAGTCTCTCAAGTGGATGACTTCCCCACATGCTCTGGAGGGGGCAACATGCCCTGTGCTTGGTCCTGGGGAGTGCAAGGCCACAGTCTCTTAGGTGGGTGTCTTACACCCTGGTTCTGGAGGGGGCATCGTGCCCTGTGCTCTTGATCCTGGGGAGGCTGGGGTTGGTGGGTGGTTTACCCACTGGTTCCGGAAAGGGCATCGTGCACTGTGCTCTTGATCTGGGGAGGCTGGGGTTGGTGGGGGTCTTACCCACTGGATTCGCAGGGGGTAGGCCGCACAGCAGCCCAGGAAGGCAGGACTACATACCGTCTGCTGGTTGTGATGGCTGATCAGTGGAGGTAGTGGTGCTGCTGCAAGCGCTGGTGGGGGAGGCTTCAGCCCATCCCCTGCAGCCTCAGACGGCTGCCCACTGGTGGTGGTGGTGCTGCTGCTGCTGGTGGTGGTGGTAGGGGAAGCTGCAGCCGAGTCCCCACTTGTGGTGGTGCTGCTGCTGCTGGTGGTGGTGGGGGGAAGTTCCAGCCCATCCCCGGCAGCCTCGAATGGCTGCCCACTGGTGGTGGAGCTGGTGGTGGGGGGAAGCTCCAGCCCATCCCCTGCAGCCTCAGACTGCTGCCCACTGGTGGTGGTGGTGCTGCTGCTGGTGGTGGGGAGAAGCTCCAGCCAATCCCCTGCAGCCTCAGATGGCTGCCCACTGGTGGTGGAGGTGCTGCTGCTGGTGGTGGTGGGGGAAAGCTCCAGCCCATTCCCAGCAGCCTTGGATTGCTGCACAACCATGGTTGGTGGTTGGGGCTCCGTCTGAGTCCTTGCACCAGGCCCCTTTTCCTTCCTGCCTGCTGGTGCCTTGCCCTTCCTGGCACCAGCTGGGGCTGGCTCCTTGGCCTTCCTGGCAGCAGCAGGGGCAGGCTCCTTGGCCTTCCTGGCAGCAACTGAGGCAGGCTCTTTGGCCTTCCTGGCAGCAGCTGGGGCAGGCTCCCTTTCTTTGAGGCTGCCTGGTGCCCTGCTGCTGGGACTCGGCCATCTTGCGTGCCCAGTGTCTCAGGTCCACCCACCATTTCCGACAGTGGGTGCTCCACCTGCCATAGACCCCCAGGGTCCGCAAGTCCTTGGCGATGGCACGCCATATACCCTTCTTTTGATGGGTGCTGACCTGCAGAGAAATACACACAGGAAATGGTATCAGTCAGACCGTCCTGCCTGTTACACATATGGACCACCATATCCCTTCACATCACAATTTACACACACATGGCCCAGCACACAAGCTGTACGCTACCCAGGGGACATCCACCCAAACCCCCCACATGAGACCTTCACACACACCACTCCCTGCATTCATGTGACATGCATTGTGCCGACAGTGTACTCACCTGTTGGTCTGGAGGCCCATACAGCAGTCTGTACAGGGGTAGGACCCCATCCACCAGTCGCCTCCACTCCGCTGGAGTGAAGGCAGGGGCCCTTTCGCCAGCCACACAGGCCATGGCAGGTTCCAGAAACAGGTCACAGCAGCACATGCAGTGTAGGACCGCTCCCGCTGAAGGTCAGGTAGCAAGTGAGTGATCAGATAGAAAATGGCGGTCACGTCCGCGACGGTGCATACCGTCACAGCCGGCATACATCACCATTGACCACTGTACCCCATAGGGCCCAATGTTAACCAATGAGTCGTAATCAAAACAGTGACAACGAGGAAGATACTCATAGGATATGGGCGCTCACAGAAAGTCCATAGAATAAATCACACATTTAGTTCATGGCACGGTGCTTCTGACAAGAGGATCTCCCTCAATCCTCCAATGTTTCCAGAGAAACACAAAAGCATACAAACAAAAGTCGTAGCACTCGTGGTATAAAAACAGAGTTCGACGTTGTACGTATATCCAGTCTTCTTCGTAATTTATCAACCAAAACTTGTGTTTGTATCACAGTCCAAGTTTTATTAGTACTGTTACGAAATCCTCCAAAAGAACAGCCTATTTATAATGTTCAGATATCCTCCATAAGAACAGCCAACACGTGTTTCATCCTCTGAGAAGTATCTCTCATTAAGGACTTCATCAGGGCTTAATGTACTTCATATATTCACAATAATCATATCGTTAGGTAGTCATCGAATATTATCTCCATCAAAGTGTCAGACTGACTAAATATCGGAAAAAAGGAGGAACGCCGCGCGGTCTTATTCACCCGCAGCGTTCCCAATCTAGTGGCCGCAGTGTATCTCAGATACATGGCTGTTCTTATGGAGGATATCTGAACATTATAAATAGGCTGTTCTTTTGGAGGATTTCGTAACAGTACTAATAAAACTTGGACTGTGATACAAACACAAGTTTTGGTTGATAAATTACGAAGAAGACTGGATATACGTACAACGTCGAACTCTGTTTTTATACCACGAGTGCTACGACTTTTGTTTGTTAACCAATGAGTAGTTGCACTGCAGTTCCCGACCGCCTACGGCAACGGTGCAGAACGTCAGCAGAATTACCTCACTTCCATCTGTCCCTCCACAGAGGACAGGCGTTTGCCATTTCAGGATGGGGGGCAGGACCTGGATAATAACTGCGTCACAGTTAAAAATAGGACATACAGGACAAATCCCACTTAACCATTACAAATTAACATCATGCATTGTACTGTTGTGGCCCCAATGTTCATTTTGTGACCAGCTCCTCACTCTTTTGTCCCTTAGACTGCAACCGCTGTGGATGCATAGGAGATGGAGACATACCCCGTGTACAGACCCCTGATGGACTTGGCAGCAATGGAGGACACGCACATTATCCTCACCTATAGAGTTGACATGGCCATAATAACAGAGTTGTGTGCCCAACTGGAGCCTGACCTGATATTTGCTATCTGTCACCTCACTGGGATCCCCCCTTGTGGCCCATTGTGTTCTGAGAACCGGCCTGCCTTGATAATTAGGGGTGGGTAGTGGGCTCCACTCTGCTTGCAGAATTAACTAAGTTTTTGGCCCTCGGTGCTCTGCTTGGAGTGTAGAGTTTGGCCAATAACCCTGCTAGCCCCGGCAGCAGAGCAGAGCTCACAGCCTGTGGGCTGCAGCTTGCGGTGTGTGGCCCATACCTGGACTGCACAGCACACTCAGTGCAAACAAGATGGCGCGGTGGCTAAGGGTGGCCACGGAGCTGCTGCAAGCTGCTGGTGTGAGGAGCTGCATTGGTACTAGCACCTAATCCAGACCTCCCTCCTTTCTCTGTCCTCAGCAGCAGGGACCAGAAGGAAGGAGAGAGCCAGGCCGCTGGCAACGGGGACCCTGGGAGTTGGACCCAGGTAAGACTCTCGTTACTCTTTCTCTTCTATGTGCACACGGAGCTGGCACTGGGCATGGACAGTATTTGCATATAAGAGGGGTGAGAGGGTCTGGTCTTGGAAAAAAGAAACCTGCTTTCAGAGCGCCACTTGAAAAGAAGCTGTCTCTCCAAAGTACCTGGGAAAGGAAGTGGCATTATAGGGTACGGTGCCAGCAGGAGAGCTAGAGACTAGAGAAGCATCAGCTGCTGTGTGGTAGTCCGGCAGCCCCTGCCAGATAGAGATGATGTCTTAGAGCCCACTGGCAAGCAAAGCTAGACACTTTGTGAAAATATCAGGCTTCTAGTTGTGACGAGCTGGTTTTCTGCTGCTAATGCTGGGCCCTAAAGAAAGGGTGGTCTGAGACTTTGTGTAGGTGCACAAGAAGTGATTGCAAGGTTGGTACAAGACAGGAGTTGTGCTTGGCCCTCCATAGCAAGTTTGTGAAAGAGGGCAGTTGGTGAAGGGAAGTGTGCAGATGTGGAGAACAGCAGTCTCCATACCAATGGGTTGTATCAGCACAAGAGGCGTGAAACAGCAGCTTTCGCTGCCTAGGGCCCTGACCTGAGTGTGCTAGATCTCAGAAGTGATAAGCATGGTAGGGCCTGGCTAACCAGGCCCAAACCTGCTTAGCGCTTCCGAGATAAGACGCATTCGGGACAGGGAACCTGTTGGGCAGGAGGCATTCCACAGCACGTGGAACTCCATGGAATTCCACAGAGTTTTAAGCCAACTCCACAGAATTAAGTGGTGTAGAAATCCTAGTGATAATATGTCTAGGTTTAGAAGGTTGGCTCCGTGACTCTTGGATTGGCATTACTAGGTAAACTATCATGTATAGCCTTGAGCAGAGGAACAGGATGAAATGTTGTGCAAAGAAACTGACAACAATGCATTCACAGAATGACAATTGATTAGATAATGAAAACAACCCTGCTAAAAGCAAGCCATGCTAAAATGTAATGTAATGAATAAAGAAATGAAATGAATATACAGAGGTAAAAGGGCAAATCACTAAAATGAACCCATTACAGATCGATGCTACGCTCAGCAACAAGGATTAATGAGACTTTGTTCAGTGGGTCTAACTGGGCCCCTGTTGCTGACCCATGCTCCATTGTGGTTGACCTGCAGGTTTTACTGTGTCCTGGTCCGGCACGACCAGATGTCCCCGTTTAGTTTTTTTTTTTTTCTTTTAAATGAAATAACACAGTTGTGTCTTTACAAATTCATAACTCAAGTTCTACTGATGGGGATTTTGTTGTTTTAGACTTGATTTGTTTATTATATTGAGTTATTTTTTTAATAACCTGGTGTGGGATCCTTTTTGTCTGTTGTTTTCACTGTGTTCATGTTTGAAGTATTGCACAAATACATTACACTTTACGTTCAAGTTAAGCTTGACTGCTCTGTGCTAAGCTACCAGAGGGTGAGCACAGATTAATTTGGGGTTTTTCTTGTGCCTTACCCTGACAAGAATTGTGGTTGCTGCTTGACCAGGGCTCACACCCCAGGTAAACAAATAATGCAGTTTCCCACAATATTGATGAACTTTTTGTAACACTCAACTAATTTGAATAGTCTCTGCCTCCAAGTACTTCATGTTTTGTGGAATGTGAGTGGAGACGAATCACATGTTCTCCCTAAAGAGTGTTTATTACATCTCTTTAGCCCCCTTACTGTTCGTAATGCTTAGTCTTTGAACTTATATCCTATTCCAAATTGATAGTTGAATTTGTGAGTTTGATATTTTCTGTTCGACATTAGAGAACATAACAGTGAGTATAAACTTTGGCAGTTATGACAATGACTAGGGCAAGGGTGTCCAACAAGTATCTGTACTGATAACTCAAGACTATACCCGCTGGGGCATGTTGTGAGAAGTGAACTCTGGCCTAGCCACCCCAGGCCCATTTCCTCAATGGACCAGGCTTCTGACTGTCTGGGCTGAGGCACACAATTTGCTGCCTATACCGTGGACTGTTGGTCACTGCAAGGTACAGTACTGATTCCCTCAAGACCCCTGACACACGTTGGGGGTCGTGTTCTGGCTCCATGTCCTCCCCAATGAGTTACAGCTTTTTGCGTGGATATTGTGATGATTCAGCTAATGTAATTCAGTTTACATGCTTGGTTCACATAGTTGTTGTTATCTCGGGGTTGGGTATTGTGGTGAGATTGGGTCACCATTGTGGAAGGAGGGAGGGGTTACATACGACCTCTAGGCAGGCATTCATACAACTCACACATAGGTGGAGTCACCCCAGTGACATTTGACAGCCTCTTTAGAAGACTCGCATACAATAGGGGTCTCACCACACTGATTTGCATGACCTGGAATGTTAAGGTGCTCAATAATCCTCAAATGACTTGACAGGTGCTCTCATACATGGACAGACAAGAGTACAGGTCGCATTTTTGCAGGAGACCCAACTTATGCCCAGAGGACTGAACACATTTGCCACCAAGTGGGCATCACATAGACTGCTGTCTTCCTGCTGATCTTATTCATGAGTGGTCGTCATCCTCTTCAGGAAGGGAGTATCTTACCATGAAAGGGGGTCCCTCATAGATGAGCAAGCGTGGTATGTGGTAACATGGGGCCCATGAGTACTTTGAGAATCACAGTAGCAAACTGTGGACGATCCAGAGTTTTTTGACACATTATGGGGGAAAATACTATCTACATGTCCACACTCTCTGGTTTGGAGGAAAGACTTCACTGGCTGCAGAAAGATAGGGACAGGTGTCATGGTTCCAGCTGCAGCAGTGCTAGTCATGCCTTATCCCCCCCTTTCATGAGTGAAATCAGAGACGTTGTTATTTTCTTTTCATCACAGTACCAGTTTGAATCATGGCATGCCTTGAAACATTGTATAACTTGGCAACCCAGTTATTAACATAATGGTAATGTTTAAAGCAGATCTAGATCAATGCTTGTTGTGAAGATAACTCCTGAACATCTGGGCCCAGGTAATCCAGGAAGCACATGTCAACTGCGTACAACCACCTGGGCATGACCCAGGCAATCCAGGAAGCACATGTCAACTGTCAACAACTGCTGGTTCTTTAATTGATCATCCTAATGAGAAAAAGACAGTTGAGAAACATGTGCAATTACAATAATGACTAACTAGTTTCTCTGTTTTCTCGTGTGTTTCCTTGAATCTGGTTTGGGCTGGCTTGAAAATCCGATGTTTCAGACTAAATTCTGCTTAGCCTGTTTACCTTGGAAGTAACGCTCATCTGTCTCCAGTCTTTGGCAGCCTTCCCTTCACAGTGGCAGTCCTCTCTTAGTAGCGGCATCCATACATTCACAGTGGCAGGCTTCTCCTTGCAGTCACACGCTTCCTGACTTGCGACCTAGTATTTCTGAGATTCTCTGCAGTTACCACAGTACCTGTAAAAGGTGGGCAGCTAGCAATTCATCTCTCACAAAGCGTTTTCTTGTGCTGGCAAAAAAACATGAGCTATCCCAAATAAGGTAACACAGGTTTTTCTGTTTAATTTGGGATCTTGATCAGCGTTGCATAATCAAACTTGTCTAAAGTTAGCAATAATATTCAGATCAATCTTGTGACTGAAAAGACATGAGAGAAAAGTCATATTTCTTGTAATAGCAGCACCTTCATGGATCTTGTGCTCATAGTTGATTTTCAGTCTGTGATTTCTCGATCAGAATCTGATGTTGCTGTTCTTAAGACTTTTGGGGCAATTGAGAACCATAATCTGACTGCCACTGCACATTTGCATATAAACCTTTAACTCTTGAGACTCTTGAACTTCTGATGAATTTGAAGTAGTTTTGTTGTGATTAACTCAGCTATTTTCTTTCAGTGAAATCCTTGTACATGATAATTCCAGTTCATGATAATTCCTGGATAATTCTTGAATCACACTGGAAAATGTTTCTAGTGAAAATTATTGGTATGATGGTGTGATGTTAGTTAATGTTAAAAATCTGGTTAGTTTTTCCTATTTTAAAGAGGGGTTTCATTATAGGGAAATCGAGTACAGACCCTTGTATCTGAAGAATCCTGATTGCCAGTATCCTGAATCCAGAAACAGAATCCGGATATCTTTGAGCCCAGCAGTGTCCGGAGCAGAGAAATCCGAATATGCAGAAGTCCTGGTATTTCTAGCTTTCTTTCTCATCTCACCCTCCTCCACTCCCCTTGAAAACTCCTAAGATTGTAGTGTGTCCTTCATTTTTACCCTGTCAGTTCTCATTGTGATTTGGGGATTATCGTCGCTAAGGGCAGAAGGCCCTGTTATTGTTACTCCACTCCGCCAGCCCTGTGTCCTTTGCTCCAAAGACTCTTGTCTGTCAACTCCCAATTGAAGTGGACTCACCTGGGGGATACCAATTATATAGTGTGTATAGTATAGGGACTGACATGACTGGCACTGTCATTGTTACTCCACTCAGCCAGCCCTGCGTCCTCTGCTGCAAAGACCCTTGGACGTCAACTCCCAATTGAAGTAGACTCATCAGGGAGGATAATATTTGTATAGTATGTGTTGGACAGGGAGTGACATGACTGCAACTCCCAGCAAGCACTGTTTCTTAAAATACCAGAACAGTGTTCACTTGCTCAAATATATCTGTAATTGAACTCTCAAGTGGAGTGTGCTCACTAAGGGGAGGGAGAACATTGGCCAAGAGTGTGTAGTAGAGTGAGTGCCATGACTGTCACTCACAGCAAGCCCTGTATCTGTAACACCAGCACCAGCAGTGTTCTTTCGGCCAGCCCTGTGTCCTTTGCTCCAAAACCCCTGTTTGTCAATTCCCAAATGACCTACTCATGTGAGGGAGATAACATTTGAAAAGTATTGGGAAGCTGTGAGAGTGACAGGAATGCAACTCACAGCAGGCACTGCACCTCCAACTGCAAACACCAAATCAGTGTTCTCCCCATCAAAAGACCCCTGTGTCTTAAATCTCCATTGAAGTGTACTCACCTGGGAGGATACCATTATATAGTGTGTGTAGTACAGGGAGTTACATGACTGCCACTCAGAGAAGGCTCTCTAACTGTCACTCCAACCACCAGTCCAGTGTCCCCTTCTCCAAAGACTCTAATTTGGGAAATCACAAAAGAAGTGTACTCACCTTAAAGGGATGACATTTCTCAAATAAATTAAGTAGAGGGAGTGACATGACTGCTAAGGCCAGGAGGCTCTGTCTCTCCAACTCAGAACACAAGCCCAGTGTACACCTGTCCAAATACCCTTGTTCGTTAACTCACAATGGAAGTTCAGTCTCCTGAGAGGATCACAATTGTGTAGTGTTGGAAACTAGTTGGAGTGACCTGAATTCAACTCCCAGGAGACACGGTTCAAGTGACTCTACATAGCAGAACATTGGTCGCGAGTCCAAAATCCTAGCCTGATCACTCTCAAATCATGTTTACTCACCTGGAAGGGACCACCATACAGATCATTCTCAACTCTGAGAACGGGCTGGCCACCTAGCTCAATCTTGAACTGCTCAGCCAAGATGAAAGTATTGAGGACAGAAAGGACAGCTCACACAGTGTGCAACATAAAGGATCAACAAGGCCTCAAGATGCATCACCACAATCGAATTGGCTGCAGACACATTCAAAATGCGTTGACCACATGATGACTACAATCACATTTACAACAAAGTCCTGGGTCGGCCTACATAATGTTCAACTAGGCCTCAAATGGTCAAAGCCACATCCTGCCCAGACACTTTTTTGCCTGTTCTGTTGGCAAGCTGTAAATCTCTGCCCATCCTCCCAAGTGTTAATGAACTGCTAAATTTAGCAGCTGCTTGACTTAAGTGGGATTGGCATGCTTCACAAACTTCAGCTCAATACAACCAATACTATGGGTACTTGTCAGAGTAGGATAACCTGCAAATCCACAATGTGCACAGGCTTTGCAAAATGTCACTGTAAACGTTGGAGGTTGATGTCACAATGCTATCAGTAATATTGTATCTATCCCCCTGAATGAAGCCCTCAGTGATGACAATATTAATGAACTTCTGCATGTGGAAGATGATTCTGGTCTATCTAGACAACCTGGTCAGACCCCTACAG
The DNA here is from genome assembly GCF_031143425.1 of Pleurodeles waltl. Lineage (NCBI taxonomy): Eukaryota > Metazoa > Chordata > Amphibia > Caudata > Salamandridae > Pleurodeles > Pleurodeles waltl. The sequence goes on from NC_090451.1 coordinate 369,764,925, forward strand.
CGAGTCTCACTGTGACCACATCAGGACCTCCCAGCCTGGTTGCCTCAACTTCACCGGCAGCCATTCGCTCCCCAATCTGTGTCCCGAGGACAGTGGCCAACATCTTGTGCACCCCAGTCCAGAATCCTGAGTCACAGCACAACACCTCAGACAATGATGGTTTTGGAACCAGTAGTAGGGGGCACCCTGTGGCAAGGGCACAGGCCTGTGGGGATAGGGTGCATGAGAGGGATGTAATGGGCCATCTGGGTGAGGCCACTGGGGATTCTCCTAGCCAGGACACCATCAGCCAAGTCTTGGGGGTCTATCAGGAGTTCCAAGGTATGTTGGGCCAGGTAGTGACCGAACTCTGGGAGATCAAGCAGCTGCAGAGGGACATCCAGAGGGATATACTTCAACAGTGGGAGGCCACCAATAGCAACCTGGCCTCCCTAACAGGGGTGCTGAAGGACAGTAACAGTACCCTGATCAGGGATTGTCAGCAACACTCTACCCCTTCCTTTGGCACAACAACACCAGGTCCTTCTTCATTGCCAGCCATTGAAAGGGAGGCCCTGTCAGGGGAAGAACCCAACACAGATACCACTGCCTCTGTAGCTGCAGCTTTCCACCCAAGCAAGCGGGGACGTCCACCTAAGAATCAAGGAGGTGCAGATGGCCAGACACCGACCACTGCCAGAAACTGACCTCTTCCTGAAGGAACTCCTTTGTATCCCACATATCCATTCTGTTGACTCTCCCTCAACTACCCTCCATTTCCTTTCAGAAGAGTACACTGGACTTTGGACTTACAATGCTGTGGCATATACTACAATGATTTTATCCACCATGACTGAACCCTTCACTATTCTGTTCTGTCATGTTTCTCATTTTTATTCTATGCACACATTCACAATAAATACCACCTGTCACAAAGTTCGTGTCTGCTTGCTTCTGTTTTAATTGTTGCTATGTAGAGATGTAAGTCCATGTGAAGATAATGATGAAGTCACAAGATACTAGTGTAAGGAGGGATGTGTTACGGGTACAGTATCCTGCTAAGGATTACAACCAACACAGACAAACACAAGAATGACTGATTCACAATGTGTCAAGGTAGAGATACGGAGGTACAGTCCCCCCGGACCAAAGAAGGAAAGGCCTTGCCAGGCATTGTTCCATAGAATAGGCAAACAGAGAAGTGGATGATGTCACCAGCTTGAGCCTTATCACAGACCAAAGCCAAGTAATCCAACATCACATACACCAAGATACAGACAGAGGGAAGTACAACAGTCCCTGATCACAGGCCCATCATAATCCAATGGCATGCATCTGTTGGTATGACATAAACATAGGTCAGTGTTGTGGCTCAGGCACTGTGGCCTGCAGTGATGAAACTCTACGGCTACATACAGGTCATACAATAAGAGTGTTTAGCCTATGTGAAGGGTAAATGGCTCAATTGCACTTGATGACAACATGTTTCATGGCTACATGATCACACATGAAGCAATCGGTCCACCAGAGCACACTAAACAAGTACAATGTGCACTTCAGTTCTTCCACCCACACAATGTCCAACCTGGTTTGGCACAGGTTTCATAAACCCCAAATCTGGGACCCATATTACCTGTAACAATTCTTGTCCACTTCTTGTGTCGGAATAGCATCAGATACCTGCCAATGTCACAACTGTGAAATACTCACATGAGGACAAAAAAAGGAGCTTAGATTTGAAAGCATACCTATTACACAAACCACATAGCAAGCATCTAAAAATGACATTACATTGCAATGAGACTGACATAAACAAACCAGCTACATCAAGGTGGAGATATGTCAGAGGCTAACTCTTCAAGCATCCTTTTCCTGAATATTGCTGAGCTTTAGCTCCCCAGTGTTATGCCGAAATACTCTACTCCACACATCCTGACAACCACAGTCCTTTGTACAGTCACAGTCATTACATCATATGACATACTTACACTCATGAAAAGTAGTTATTGATGAGATCTTCCAGCAAGTCAGCTCCTTCCTCTTCATCACTGTCATCCTCACTTGGCATTTCAGGAGGCTCACCCAGTGGCACTCCAGGCTGCCCCTCCTCTGGTATGTATGGAATGTTCCTCCTCAGGGCAATGTTGTGGAGCATGCAGCAGGCCACAATGATCTGACAAACTTTCCCGAGTGAGTAGAGGTCCACCTGTCCGGCCCAGGCACTTAAATCTGGCCTTCAGGAGACCAAAAGCCCACTCCACTATCTGCTTTGTTCTTACATGGGCCTCATTGAAGCGGACTTCCCTGGCATAGTAGGATTCCTCAGCAGCGTCAGAAACCAAGCACGGTTTGGATATGCTGAGTTTTCTGTTAAGGAATGGCACATATGTGAAACAATAAGTCTCTCTTATCAGAAATTTCTCACCAGACATTGCACACACACAAACAGGACAGATGTGACTTACCAACTGGCCAGGCCCTCTCTGGGTACAGTTGTGACATCAGCAGAGACAGGTCTGCCAAGCATACAACTTGGACGTTGATGGCATGGACGTTCTTTCTGTTGCGGTATACCTGTTCCTTGGCATGCGGTTAGACCAAGCCAACATGTGGGCGATCAGTAACCCCCACCACATGTGGGATGTGTACAAAACCATGAATGTCAGCCTTCACATGGGCTAAATCCCCAAGTCAGGGGAACCTGGATGCAGCTGTCAGGGTGTTTCATCATTGCTGAGAGGACATCCTTCAACACCAGACTGAACATAGGTTGGGACATGCCACCAGTTTGTGCCACTGTATGTTGGAAGGATCCTGAGGCTAGGAAGTGCAACACTGTCAAGACTTGTATAATGGGTGGTATGATTTTTGGATTACTAATAGCTGGCATCAGATCTGGCTCCAACTGACAACATAGATCCACTTTTGTTTGCCAGTTCAGACGATACAGAAGTATAATGTGTCTTTATTCCATGGCCAGAAGGACTGGCATTGGACAGTACACTGGTAGTAGTCACATCCTCCCTCACCCTTGGTACCTATATATGAGAGGAAATTACTTCCGACATTAGTCATTGTTTCCACAGCAACATATATGATGCATGTCAAGGTTTACATGTGGCCACAACATTTATGAGGGATGGACATGGCAAACAGTACACATCACAGCTGACAATGACACAAGGGTCACGTGTTACCCTTAGGTTTGCTCCATATGTGTACACATCATGTATCTGGAATTAAATCACAAATTTGCATCATAAATGTCACTTGGAATGTGACTGGATGTCCTGAGCACAAAAAGGACCTCTGACGGGGGTAGACTGTGCCCCACTGTAATTTGTCATCTGTGCCATGCAACATACTACAATGGTGTTTGAGTAGTAGGACCTTCATGACAAGATGAGCAGGTTTTTGTGTGCAAAACATTTTCTGAGGTGTGATGCAGTGTTAAAAACCAAATTCCGCATTTCATGTCACTAAAATGGCGCCTGCCTGTCTAATCTACTCCACTGGACATTCAGAACTGCTTGTGACTGTTGGTGGAAGTCATGGCATTAGATGGTTGCAACCGCAGCGGATACATCCATAGGCTAATGTTGCTGCTAGTGGCGGTCATGGGCCAATGGCTGTGTCTGCTGGTGGTGACGAGCACTGCATAGTGGGTGTAATCCCCTTGTTCTTAAAAATCTCTCACTTGACTCCTGACACTGCTGCCAGCAACACCTCCACCACGGAGCTGCTGTGTACTGCCTACGGGAGCAATCATGCCATGTTCAACAGGTAAGAGGGCCCCTCCCTTCTCACCAGAGGAGTTGGAGAGGCTGGTGACTGAGGTCCTACCCTTGTATGAACAGCTCTATGGTGCCCCAGAGGAGAAGGTAAGTTCCTCGTACACAGTTTTCTCTGTACTTCATCATCCTTTCCCTCCTCACAGATTAGAATGTGCCCATGTGTGGCATATTGAATACTCATGTGCCTGTAGGTGCTGTCTTTTTGGCATCAATGGAGGAGATTCAATGGGCATGTATTGGTGGCCAGTGCTACATATGGAGCTTATTCACATTGTGGTGTGTGTGTTTATTGTGTTCCCTGATTCACCTTGTGCTAAATGCACATGACTACTTGAGGTGACATTACGGCCATCCACTGGTATCTCTTTCCTCATGAATGTTGTACATGTGAGACAACATGTATGAGCATAACAACATGAGCTAAGTATGCATCTTTCATGTGTTAGTTGTGAGTAATGAGAGCTATGTGTGTGTTGCCACAGAGATTTCTTCATACGTCTGCCCTTGCTAGACTGCTGTGTGTAAGGTATGTCATCACTCTCTCTACCCTCCAGGTTGCCACATTCAAATTTGCTGTTGGCTACATGATGGACTCTCATGCATGGAAGTGTTTGGAATGGAGTGTCTTGGAGGTTCAGTCCGCTCAGCCTGTCACATGTATCTCCCAGTATGGGTCCTAGTTTACACTGGGTGGAGTCACTGTTGATATGCAATGGTGACACTGTGCCCACTCCCAGTATTCTAGCAGATCATGTCATATGGTCAATATGAGGGTTTGGTGTAAAAACCAGCCAGGAATGCCTCTTTCCTTTGATCAGATTGGGAATGGGTACAGGGGTGGGTTTCTGATCTATGACAGATGTGTACTTAGCATCATTGTCAATGTGTGTTTCTGACTCCTGACAGGTCCCTCACTCCCATAGCCATGCTGTCACCTTCATACATGCCATATTTGTTCTTTGCAGGCTCATTGCATATCTGACATTTCCACAGTGCAGACAGTATGTTTATTCCTGGGAGACCATCCTATGTGACTCAGTAATTTGGTCACATAGCAGAAACTGGTCAATGCATGCCTTTGTTTGTTTGATGCCATCTCTGTAGGATGGACACATATGTCCAAAACAGTGTTCTGTGGCACAGATACATAACACAGAACCCACTCCCTGAGGTGGCATGAGTCTGCATTTGTTATAGCAAATATCCACATATGGACAGGATAGATCTTTACCTACTATGCCAGTCACTTCATTGTTACCCATGTCTGATGTTTGAGTTTGTACTCTGCCAGTAACCCGTAGAGGACTGTATGTCAAGAGTCATTCTCACCTAGTGTGAATGTGTTGGTCCGATCATGCCTAAGCAGTCTACCTTAGGCATGAGTCTACCTTTCAGAAGCCATAGAGGTGTGATGTCACTTCTAGCGGCTCACATCTCAGTCAGGTTGCTAGAAGATGTCTCACCAGATGTCAGTAACCCTGTCTAATCATTGTAGGGCCAGAGCTGGGTGTTGTCTGTAGTCATGTCCCTATACTTATTGGCTTGTATGTGTGACTCTTGGGGAGTATTAACAAAATGGGAAAGTTGTAGCTTCATGTAACTAACATGTATGTGACTGAACCATTTGTGATTAAACTTGGGACCATGTTCTCTTGATTTGTCTTTTGCATCCATGCAGGCCAACGCCCATCAAAAGAAAAGGATTTGGAGAGCCATTGCCACAAAGGTGTGGGCCCTGGGGGTCCACAGATGGTGGAATGCCCACTGCAGAAAGAGGTGTGAGGACCTAAGATGCTGGGCCCGGAAGATCGCGGCGGCCCAGCTCGGGCTGCCCTACCAATGTGGGTGGGGTACCCCTCAGATAATGACCCCCCTAATGGTCTGCATTCTGGCAGTGGCCTATCCGGAGCTTGATGGGCATTTGAGGGCAGCACAGCAGCCACAAGTAGCTAAGTACAGGCCATATTCCTGCCTGTCCCATTGCCAGGTTATCGAGTGAGGTTCTGAATACTCCCCCTGATAATTAGGGATGAGCCATGTGTCACACAGTAGAGGAGAGTTTTTTTTGTGTTGACATGTCCTGTGTTTTGTACTGATGTGCCTTGCCTATTGGAGCAGGGACCTAGGAGAAAACGTGGTGGAATCCTCACACCACTTGCTCTGAAAGGACCACATATGGCTGTGTACAGTTATCAATCATGTGCTGTTTCTTGTTGAGGTGTGTGTATTTTCAATGCAGCAGACCCACTACTCAGGGCCTCTTTAAGAGTTTGGCGGGCGCAGAGGCCGCCCGCTATACTCTTTGGGACAGAAGACTGCCACTCTGGTGTTCCGCCCGCTGGCCCTATTAAGAGTTTCCCGCTGGCCCAGCATTGACGCCAGCTCGTAAACAAGCTGATGGCAATGTAGCGGTGCATCGGGTGTGACAGTACTCGTCATGCTTTTCAATGTCTGCTTTGCAGGCAGTGAAAAGTGCGACAGGGCATTCCATGGGAGACCCTGAACTGCCTTTGCATGGGCAGTGCAGGGATGCCCATGGGGCCCTGGGCACCCAATCTCCGCCAGCCTTTGCATGGCAGTGGATTTTCCATGCAAAGGCTGGAGGACAAGGGGTCATAATTCCCAGGGCAGCGCTGCTTGCATCGCTGGCCTGGTGGATTAAGATCGCTGGCACCGTCATGCTTTCGACTGGCGGCAACCTTACGCTTTTGCCACAGTCAAAATGTGGAGGCCAGACCACCACATTGGTAACAGTCTGATGACCACTGTGGCCTTGGCAGTCTCATGACTGCCACTGTTGTAATAACGGCCTCAGTGTTCCAGGCCACAGGTAAGTAGGTGATGGATCACTGTCCTCTGCCATGTGTCTGTGAAAATGTGTATGTTGGCATCTACCACCCAGAAGCTTGTTTTCTCAGTGTATGATGGTTGGTGGTGCCTCACTGCAGCCTGTTATGTTGAAGATGTCGAACATACATGTGACAGGATTTACTATGTTCTTTGTGTGCAGCAATAGATCACTGCTTTCCCTTGTTAAGTGGGGGATGTCAATTGACATGACTCATGTGCCATCACTGTTGCCAACATTCCTTGTGCCTACATGTCAGCATGTGTCCCTTTCCCTTTAGAAAACATTTGGAAGCTGCAGTTTCATGCATGGTCTACCTATTTTGATGGGATAATGTCTGTTGTTCCTCACATATATGTGCATGGCATACTGTTTGTGGAATAGTACATATACGATGGGGGTACATTTCATGTTGTGGCACATACAGGAGTGTGTCATCATTGTTCAATGGCTGACACATTCCCTAATGTGTCACGGCATGCCATTTCACAAGTACAACTTCAGTAGCAATGAGGGACATGACAGGTAGGTATAGAGTTTTTAGCCACAGTGTGAATACCTGTGACCTTGATGTGGCATCAGGTGGAAAAATGCACTGACCATGTGTAAAGGTTAAGGTATGTGCCCTGACTGTTGGCATGCATCATGAAGTGATTTGCAGTCATATTTTAGACATGTGTTTCGGTACAGTCATTCATCCACAGACAGACATCTGGGTTTGCATGACCAAGATGGGGACGGTAATGTGGCTTCCCATTGGGTAACATGTTGTGGACCTTCTATAAGTTCTTGCAACGTCTGTCTCTCCAACATGCAAAGGACTAATGGCTTCTATTGATGCACTCAGAGTATGTCATTGTAAAGGGTGCCAGACATTAGTGGTGATTACCTTGAGGCTTGCTGGTTCATTGTGTGGCCTATTTTGGGGGCACCTCTCCCTAACATCTTGTACATCATGTCTACAGTGTTCATTTCCATGCCACATGTGTGGCCTATCTGTACGACATTGATACTATCTCCTTGACTCTATTGGGAAAAATATCACTTGGTGAAGAGTATATTGTTAAGATGTTTCCAGTGTGACAGTTATTTCCATTTCACCTTCTCCAGGCTATTATACCTTTGTCATCAACATGGTTGAATTTTCGAGCATCGGTATTTATTTTTGGGTCATTATGTATGGGACAAATAGATTTGTGCATGAGCTTGTGTGGGATCCGTGGGAGTGGTCTTTGCATTGGCCTACAATTGTATGCCAACAGGCGACTATGGTCTGCTCCATGGGGCAGAGCTTTGAGAGTGATGAGGTCTCTTAGTTATTGAATGATTATAGTGATTGCACAACTTTAATCATGTAATTGTAGTTGTGTAAGATACAGATTTTCCTGTGGGCAATTGCTGATAAATCAGATGGCATGCATGCATATGGTATGACCTATGAATGGGCCACTTAGGTGGAGTTTGTTGCTGGGATCTACTTGACATAATGGTAATGTCTGCTAATCAGAGCTGTTGTTCAAGTGTGATCATGGACATGTGATGACCCTAGTCCTCTATGTCTTGGCAGCATCAGCACAGGCAAGTGGAGGAGATGGGGCAGTGTTGAGGAGGAAAGCATCTGGCCATGGAACCTCGGGTCAAAACACCACAGACACAGAGGAACCCAGTGGCCCAGAGGTCAAGGGGAGTGCCAAGGAAGAGTCCAGATCTGCATCCTCAACATCATCAAAATCCTCCTCCAGTGGTGGCGGACCCATCAGGGCATCTCCCTGTGCCATCCTTGTCCACCTCCTATTCTAACACCATCCTCCCTGCTGCTCCCCACCAAGTTTGCAATGCTCACTCACCCAAGAGGGTGAACATCTCCTTTGCCAAAGGTACCTCTGCCACAGCCCCTGTTACCCTGTTGCCTTGAGTGAGTAGGCTATTGACCTTCTGAGCACAATCTCTGTGGGTCAGTCAGCCATTGTGAATACCATCCAGTATTTGGCATCTAAGCTACAACATACTAATGCATTCCTGGAAGGCATTTATGGTACAATATCTAGCCTACAGATGTCTTTTCAGGCTCTGGCCTCCTCACTTCACATTCCAAATCCCCCCTTCCCCTCTCCACCCAAAGCACACAGACAGATCTGCAGGCACCCACATCAACAGCCAAGAAGGGCACACCAAACACAAGCACTACAAACCACTCCAGCACACACACAAGCAACAGCCACCCACAGACCTCCTTGGACACCCCAGCATTACAACCACTTCATCCCATAGGCACCACACCAAAAGTCAGTTACCACACCAACAGTCAGTCACACAACCACCACACCCATCATAACTGCAGACACAACTCCAGCAGACCCGCAGACATCCACCACAAACACCACAACTACAGACACACAGACATCCGCCACATGCAGCCAAACAACAGTCAACACCCCAACAGCTACACACATCCACCACTTCCACATCACTAGCACCTTTACCTCCCAGTCCCCAAGACACACAAACGCACTCACTCACCCACCCAAAAGACACCCACCACACAACAGCATACCTCACAGAAGCATGCACCCATGACATCCACACCAGCACAACCAACGACCACTCCCTCAACCGCCAAATCCCAACCTCCTTCTGATGACGGTCCCCGTGTTCCTATGAAAGCTTTTTTGTTTGACCTTAACCGTTGCCCTTTTTCCTCCACCGACCTTTGAAGATTATCAGCAGCAGCAGGACATGTGCAATGGGCTCCATGGTGGCGGCCGCAGACGAGTTAGGCTGCCTGCAGGTGAGTGTCTCCCTTTATAGTGTCCATTTCCACCTTTTGAGACATGGAGGTTGGCCTTCTATGGTCGCATTGACAGTGTGCAACCTTGTAATATGTATGGCAGAAATACAGGCTCCGCCGGTATGCTGGTGCAGCCTCATGACTGTGGTGGTCTTTGATGCCTGTCAGTGCCGGCAGAACCGTGGCTCTCTTTGTTCCACAGGCCCGCATGACTCATAATACAGAGGTCTGATCGCCATGGTGGTCGAGGAACCGTCAAAATTGTGATGAGCCCCTGAATCACATTGAGGAAAGTGCTGGACGTTTGAAGTTTCTGGTTTACTAATCCAAATCCAAACTTAGGGTATGATTACGACCTTGGTGGAGGGGAGTCACAAACGTGACGGATATCCCATCCACCATATTCCAAGTTCCATTATATCCTAAAGAACTTGTAATATGACAGATGGGATAGCCTTCATGTTTGTGACAGAGTAATCACCTTCACCAAGGTTGTAATCAGGCCCAGAATCACATTGGGAAGGTTCTGAACTTTAGAGGTTTCATCTTTAATATTCCTATTCCAGACTTAACAGCACTAGGGAATGTGTTGGATTTTGGGGATTTCATATTTACTATTACTTCTCCAAACCTAACCACATTGAAGAAAGTATTGAACTAAGGAGGGGTTCATATTTACTTTTCCAACTCCAAACTTAACCACGCTGTCAAACATTTGGGACTTTGGATGGGAGAGTTAAATTTACTATTATCACTCCAAATCGTTAAATGTTTGACTTTGGTCTTCTCATATTTACCACTTCTACCCCAAACCATACCACATTGGAGAACATGTTGGACTTTAGTGGTTTCACATTTGTTACTCCCTCTAGAAACTCAACATAGAGGAATGTGTTGGACTTTGGGAAGTTAAATGTCCTATTTCCACTTCAAACATTACTACACCCAGGAAAGTGCTGGACCTTGTGGGGTTCAAATTTACTGTTCCCACTCCAAACTTAAACAACATTTGAAAAAGTAATATACACTTAATTTCTAAATAAAATACTGACACAAAATGATAGCAGAAATTAGACTGAAAGTAATACATTGCTCACACCTATTTAATATATCCCCAAAAAGTAAACCACATAACATAAATAAAGTAAATTAGAAAAAAAACAATTAGGAGAAAAATAACAAATGTGTACAATTACTTTAAAAATGTAAAGTATAATTATTTGTTTTGTTCTGCACTCACTTTAATTTAAAAAAATGAAATAAATAAAACAATATATTGGATTGTGAAATTATGCTACTTAAAATATTAACTCCCAAAGGGTAAATAAAAAATGCAAAGTACAAAAAAACTCATATTTAAACCAAACAATATATTAAAAATAATAAAATGCATTTATTTTAATTTAAAATAATTATAATTATAAAATGTATTTACTATGTTAAGTGACAAAAACACTTGTTAGTAATTCTTATATTGAAAACCTACTTATTACGCATTTTAGAAAATATAACAATATTAAAGTGATCCTTTTACAGGATGGAAGATTATTATTATCTGTTTTTTATAGAGTGCACGGCTACTCAACCGAATGACCTGGCGCTAAAGTCCGGTTAGAAACAGAGAGATTTTAGAAGGCCTGCTTAAACAACCATGCTTTCAATCTCCGTTTGAATCTCTTTTTATAGAATGCTCTGTGATAAAAAGGTAAATCAATATTCGTATCCAGTTGTATAAGAAATAATATTATAAACAAAATTGAAGTATGTATAACCAAATTAACACAATAACAATTTTCAACATAACAAACTTATAACATTAAAAATGTTAATTTATTCCCCACCCTATTCCTATTTATACCAATCCTCCTTCTACTACAAATACTATACAAAAGAACAAATATATTCATAACAATATACTACTGCAAAAAAATACAAAACTTACTTTAAAAAAAAAAATCATCACAGTGTCATAACAAACAACTATATTTTACCTGCGATATTCTGGCCCACAATATTTTTGACATCACATTGTTTATGACACGATATGTGTGTCTCACAGTATCCTTTCCACAATATTTTTTCAGTCACTACAACTACCTGCTAAGGGATCTATTTCCCCCCTTGAAAGTGTAGGCAGCATGTCGCCTGCACTGTGAAAAAGGGAGTGGCGTTGAATCAGCCACTCTGCTTCTCTCCAACTCCCTTGGGGCAGCACATTCTGCATAGTAGGGTGCTCTCTCCCTATTTGTACCAGCCGCCCCCTTTAAAAGGTGAGCCCTGGCGCAAACAGAGAAAGTGCGCTGTTTTCATAATACGGCCTCTGGTGTCTTTTTTTCTGCAGGCAAAATGAATGTACTTAATTCACATCTTGTAAATGTTTTCAGTGTCTGAATATCTCGTCTTAAGGCAGTGAGAATTCTTACATTTTACAATAAATTACTGAATTAACAGAAAATTATTTATAAATAATCCCAAATTAAAGAAATTTTGAATGCGAGAAATTGTGGCGTCCTAATGAACTCATTTCATGTACAGCCTGTGTCAATTACTTACTTAACTCTCATTTGTTGTTTTCACTGTCTTGATGAGGTGCTACAATGTACCCTTTCTTGTAGTGAATAACACTCAAAGCCAGCAATAACGAAATTGAAGATGAGAACATAATATTTTAAAGTGTTTTTAACCAGGTTGAGAAACATAATTTACATGTTTTGCAAAAGTGATGTTTTTGTCACGTATTCTGCTGGCAATCTTTCATTCGAGCTACTCAGTGAGACAAGAATGTGTTGTTTTCGTTTTCTCTCTTCTTTTCTGCACCACTGTTAGCACTTTGAGAAAATGCCACACGATTGTTTCTCGCCATTTCTGGTATTGCTTCAAAAAAATGTTCTCATCTGCAAAATCTGCATCCGCTCTCGCAAGCCATACACGCTGCCAGAAATAACTTCCCTAGACGCACTGGTTGCAGTCCAGGTGTATTTAAACTCATACACATTAGAAAACACCTTTGATCATAACTGGCAGTCCTGGTTCTGTATAGTGGGCTCCAAAAGTGTTGATATACATTTCGAGGTCAAAGAGTGACTGCCCTACAAGGACTTTGAGAGAATTCCTGACAGATATATAACCGCTTAACAACTTTTCGAGCTGAAAGTGCATGTGAGTAACTCTGCCTCAGCCACCCAGTCCTTTCAGGTACACTGCCCTGTCAGCCTGCACACCCTTGTATTCAGTGAGCCTAAATGGGGTAAATCATTTAATTGACATTCCTCAATAATGACAAAAGCCGTTTATATGGGTTACTGGAATCCATTTTAGAAAATAATCCGGCCAGGGAACAGCGTGTGGCTGAGACCAAACATAGGCTGATTTACAAACTCTTCAAGCAGAGATTTTACATAGCAGCAAAAAGCAAGCATTGACAAAGCAATTAAAGTTGACTTCTGTAGGACATATGCACACATGCAAAAATCCACATAGCATCCTAGGATGCATTGATATGCATAATTTCCAAACGTGCACATTTACATACTGCAGCAAAACTAAAGATACGAAGCTCACAACGACCAGCACACTCAAAGACACCCACGTTCACAGACCAAGTAGTTTCTTCGCACAAAGACCTACGGCATACAGATGACTTTACATGCAGTGTCGCATACGCACAGAATCAGAGACATGTGACGTGTTATGTTAATTGATTGCCATGCTTTAGGTACCTGTCTTGGGGTCAAACAGTTAGGAGGGATGGCGATCATAGGGAACGGGTGGTGAAATATGTTCTATGTACACCCCTTGTGGGGACTAGCAACTGCTGGACCAATCAGCTGTGGCTCTGTCACAAGCTCGCATTAAAATTTTGCCATTCCATCAATGCACATGTGTGTTCTTCCCTTCTGTTTTGTATGTCACCCTGTATGTGACGTTTTGGTGTGTCCCCATTCCTGTGCCCATTGTGACCTTCATGCAGAAATATCTCCCAACATTACCAGGGATACCACCAGTTCACCAACTTCCTCAAACCTCTGTGAGCTGAAGGAAATATTGGAAGAAGAAAAAAAATTACATAGACCTCTAGAAAAATGAGAGGGCTTGAAAATAAGGCCCTTAACACAGCTGCTTCTTCACATTGCATCTTTCCTGTCGACTGACCCATAGTCAGTAGCTAAGAGCTCATCTGCCTGTGTTGAACCCCGGGCCTGCAGTAGCAGACAACAGTGCAGTAGGCAAAGGTTCAGTTCTGCCTGCAGACTCAGGTCAAGGGACAGTGGACCACATCTGGATACCCAGATGAATCTCATTAATCACTGATTGCAATCCAAACGACATGTGCTGGGTTTAACCATGGTCTATGTAGCATTTGACAAGATTACCTACAAAATATAACGTCATCCTTTTTGTCAAGGAGTGGAAATCCATGGCAATATTATTATATAATGGGTTTAAGAACCTAGTTAGGATGAATCCTTGCAAACCAAAAAGCGGCAAGATATTGACTATACACATACACGAAGAGAGTAATACAACCTTAAATTAATTGTACATTGTCTAGAGTGAAGTTAGAGGATTGGGTTTCTTGCTCTATATGTGAGCCGTGATTCTCATTAGAACTTTTGCTGCTGGTGGGCAGTAAGTAAGACCTATTTGAAGGTTTCAGATTATGTCACATATGATGAAGATATAGTTTATATGCTTTGTTCTCGTCTCGCCATGTATGGGGAGAGTTAAACTATAGCGATCACTAATACCAGAAGAAGGGCTACGGAATAGGAAAGAGATTGGTTCATTTTTATACCATATTCGGACAGTTGTTGGTGTAGTAAACGTTTTGAAGGTATGTATGACCAAGTGGAAGGAGAAAGAACAGTTGATGGACGGAATGCAGAACAAATCAAACATTCACCCCCAGTCACAGATCTGGGTTTAATCCATCAGTTTTTTTGCTCACCATGCCATTCCAGTCTGAACCCAGCCATATGCAAATCAGTCTTCCAACTAGACGTGTTTGTTGCTCACAGTGCCATTAAATTTAGATTGTGCAATTTTAATAAATTGGGTCAGTAACACATTTAGCATTGGATTGCCAGGGTCCAGAGACTGGATAATAGCTTGTCGACAGGAGCGGACTCACAATTCGATCCATTTGCTCCAGAGCAAGCATCTACTCTCCTTTAGTAGAGCTGGGCACAGACTAACCACATGGTCAATGGTTTCGTCCGCATTACTACAGCCTCTACATGCCACACTGTCCCCGGGGGGTAGCTGCCATTTGGGCCGGTGTTTAAAAAAACCCCAATCACCCATTCTTAGGGCAAGAAAGGCCTTTTTCAACCAAAACCCGTATGTACAAGAGAAAAAACTGGAGGGCATACCTGGCTTAAAGGAACCAATTACTGCCCAGGCATGCTTCCGATGGACAAGAAGAGAGCAATCTGAATGATAAGAATACAGTTTGACAAGCCTTTTAATCTCTGATTTAAACAAGGAATGGGAGGATTATTTTCCCAAAGATCACCAGCAAGCAATCACCGTTTGCATTCAACCAAAAATTGGGAATAGGGGCACTTCGATTTTGGCTCGCTAATTACTTGCCACAGGCCTGCCTCCAAGTGGCCATCTGAGGCCTGACGCATTTTATAACACAACTTAAAAAATGCACCAGCGTCAACTGCCACCGAATCCGGAAGCCCAAATTCCAGCCGTACCTGCGCGGGTGAGGCCAGGTGTGGAACATGAAAGACTCTCTTGTAGATTTTATTGACCAACCTATTTAATAGGCAAGAGCCTTTGCCCAACAGAATTTCTTGACCATAGGCCAACGAGGGAGTGATGTTTACTCTCATAACATCCATTAAAGGAAGAAGGGTCGGCCCCTTTAAAACCTTAGCTAATTTGGAAAAGGCCACCTGCAAGGCCACAGCTTTAAGTTCCATTTCCTTCTTATGTTTAACAAAACTGCCCCTGGAGTCAAAATGTACCCCTAGATATTTGTAGGACTGGTCGGAAACAAGCTTACGATTTTTATAATACCAGCTAAAGCCTGAATGTTTTTTCCTCCCAAAGGGGACCACTTTTGTTTTAGACAAGTTAACTTCTAACCGATTGGTGGAAATATACGTCGCAAGTTGGTTGAGCAACCGTTGAAGGCCGATCTTAGTGCAAATTAACAAAATAAGGTCGTCGGCATAAAGCAGGTGACTGAGCCTGAAGCCACCAATCTTGGGGGGATGAGAGTTGATGGCGTCAAGAGGTGTTGACATGTCTGCAATGAACAGATTAAAAAGAAGAGGAGCCAATACACAACCCTGTTTCACACCACAGGAGGTGAGAATTTTCCTAGATAAGGAGCGCCCGTCACCAAGCTTAATACGGACCCAGGTGTTAGTATGGAGTTCTATAATGGCACCCAAAAGAACTTTGTAATTTGGCCCATAGGACACTCCGGGGGATCCAATCGAATGCTGCCTTGAAGTCCACAAAGCAGCAATTCAGCTTAGGGCCTGACGAGATCGCCCTATCATTCAAGATAGAGAGTGCTAATAAATTAGTTGAAGTGCCTGAACCAACAGAAAACCCTGTTTGGACTATAGGAATTAGTGACTTTGATTCAGCCCAAGCACGAAGATCCTGCAACAAAAGGCTGGCATAGAACTTAGCCTCATTTTCCAGCAAGGCTATCATCCTAAAATTGGCAGGATCTGATCTTGAGCCATTTTTATATAGAGGATGAAGGATGGCACCACGCCAGGACTCAGGTATGGTTGAAGTTAAAAGGCAATGTTCAAACAAATGTGCAAAATGGTTGGCCCAGAGGAGGGGATCCTGCTTGAATAATGCCTGTGGAAGACCATTGGGACCGGGGGCTCCAAATTGCTTAGCCCTCGAGATGATGTGGGAGAGGCATAATTGGAAAGACTTCCTTACTCCCTGCAGGGATATTGGAGACCCTGTAAATGGGGGACACATTTTAAATGAGACTACGAAAGATCTATGGGCCCCCTCTTCCTGCTCGCTATCCGAAAAATGGGTGGTCAAATAGGCCGCCAACGCTCCTTCTGAAATGTCAACAACGCCCGACCCCCTTTGGTTACTATTTAGATTATTGATAAGGGACCAAAATTTAGTGGAGTTTGAATTTCTACTTGCAGTTAAAAGTTTAACCCAAAACTGGCTGAGATAGGTCTGATAATCGTCATAAACAGCCTTCCTATAATCTTTCCTCAGTTGTTCATATTCAATGAATAGACACTCAGAATCGGGGCTTTTCTTGATTGCCCTTGCTAGCCTATTCCGCGCGTTCTTTAAGTTCTTGGTTCCCCTGGAGACAACAAAAGACTGGGATGGGGCACAATTGCGCACAGATTGATGGAATTTTGACCATAAAAGGCAAGAAAGTTTGACCCACAACTTAATTGGGGACACACAACCCAATCCCTCAGAATTAAAAACGTTAATACATTCAATCAGCACAGCACCGCTAATAGAAGCATTCCATTTTATGCGCTTTAGTGATTCGAAACAAGTGCCACCACCCACTGTCCGTATGACATCATGAGCAGAAAATCTTGATTTAATAGATACAATTTGAGGACAATGGTCACTCTCACTCCGAGGGGAAATCAGAAACCTTTCAATGAGGGGAAACAATTCAATATTACAGATGGTGTGATCTAAATAGGAGTGAGATCGACCATCGGATCTTGTCCACTGTGGGGGGGGCATAATCACATAAGCAACCATTCAAAACTTTGAAGCCCATACTGTTAAAATGCATTTCTAAGTATTCTGCCAGGGGGCAGTGCAGACAACCCTGAGGCCTTAATTCTTCAGGAATTAGCTGGTGGTGACCACAATCTGGACCCTCAAGAGCCTCCGTTGTATCCTGAAATAGGTTTGTGTTGAAATCATCAGTTAAAAGATAGCTAGCACGTGGGTAATCCCCAACTAAATTGGCTTCAATCTGCGACAGTCGAGATAGCCTGCCCATTTTTTCCTTAGTTCGATTGGCAATGTAAACATAGATTATTATGAAGGTCTCTTGCACAGTCCCATTTCTTATGACAATCCCCTGGATCCAGTTATCCTCCCAGACCAGAGGTAGTATACTCCCATCTAATTTGACGGTCACATAAATGGCCAAGCCACCCTTGGCACGGCCATTCTTGCTCATTCTATGGGCAGATTTCCATATTTCTAGGTACCCTGGCAGTGGACAACTGTGCTCGGCCCAGGTTTCCTGGAGGGCAATTATATTGTGACTGTTAAAGAATGTTAAAAGGTCGGCCGAAGCAAACTTATGCACAACCCCATTGATGTTCCATGAGCATAGGGACAGATATTCAGGTGTAGGAACAAAACCGCCCACCCGTGATAGTCAGTGGGGATGACCGTGCAAGACGGTGATGTCAGCCGATCCCGATTAAAAAAAAACAGAAAAACCAGAGCCAGTGTGGGAAATACCATTAAAAGAGGAGCCACCCAGGGCATTTTTCAAGATTGAGAATGGTTTCAGAACTGTGGGAGCCATCAAACATTGAGATTCTGATAGTAACACAGGGTAGTCAGGCTCCTTAAAGGGAGTTATTGTAATACCCCATGAGCAAAATAAATCTCTCCTGGATGTGGCAGAAGTTAGTGTAACCAAGGTAGAGTCTCTTGGATAGGGCCCCCTGGAATCCAAGAATTTGATGGACACAATTTCCTTAGAACCAATGTAGTTAAGATACGAGGTAGCATTAAGGAGTCTTAAATATTCCCCCTGCTCAATATATCGTGGGGCCCCCTAGAGCGATATTTTGGGGTAAACCCAAGTTTAAAAGTTGAGCTTTCCACTCAAGTCCTGAAAAGGTGCGTGGGAACTGAAGGCTGTGGCGGTTTCTCTACCATCAGTAGTCCTGCAGGACCACCGGGACCAGATTTTCAACGGAAATGGTCCGCAGTCTTGGAGGCAAGATTGCAGGACCTCCCGGGACCAGATTTTCAACGGAAATGGTCTTCTGGCTTGGAGGCAAGATTGCAGGAGAACTGCAGATGCCAATTTAGAGGAATTGGGGGAACCGAGGGCCGGAACATCGGCAATCGTATTCCCATGGACAGTTTTGGATACAAACAGTGTGGTGATTGGGCAAGCAAGCCCTCCACCACCCCAATGAGGGGCTGCCGAACCCAACACAGTGCTGGAGTTGCATTTCTCACCCAAAACCAAGTAGTCCTTAAAGAAGGAATCAGTTTCCTGCCCAGTTCTTCCCGCCAAGGGGACATTGACAGGCACAAGCTGGAGGGGTTTGGGAGGTGAAGTCACTCTAGGAGCACCTTGGGGCTGCAAGGGCAGCTGCAACTCGGGACGGGCCGATAGTTGGACGTTTGTCGAAGATCCTTGAGGGGGTTGGCTCCGCCTACTGTTCCATTGTTTGCGGAGTCTTTTTTTTCCCTCTTGCTCAACAAAGGGGGAGCCACAGCGTTGACTCCTGAGGACGTTGGTAGAACTAAGGCAGGTTGTCCAGGGGTGCTGGGAAGATGAGAAGAAGCAGGCACCACAGGCTCAAGCTCGAGAGAAGGGGAAGACGTGGAGGCATCCAAGGCCTCAATGACCAACTCCGGAGCTCAGGTAGCAACTGGCCGAAAAAGATTGATCGAAGTTACACTCTTAACTGGACAGAGTTTGTCCAAAGTTTCTGGCTGGGAGGACCCCCGAACCGAATCAAAAGGGGCGCTCGGATTCGACGAGGGAACCGAGGACACAGGCGCTGAAGATAGCCTCTTGATTTTGCATACAACTGAACTTAAAATGGTAGGCAAGGATGACAAACTTTAGATGATTGGAGAACAGCAACAGGACAGTTGTAGATAGTTGGAGCTTGTCTGTGCTCTAGTAATAAGCTGGTTGAGATTCTCAATTTTTTGATCGATGCCAGCCACATAAGAAGCCAATGTGTTCAGCAGATCAACTTGGACATCCAGTTTATCAGAGTGATAGTTCAGAGCCAGCACAGTCGATTGAAGAGTTTGCAGAAGCTGAGGCCAGGCCAAGCTCGTTTCTATGAGCGTAAGAGGGGGCACAGAGTTAGGGTCCTTGCCGGTACCGCTCAGAGGATCAGATTGAAGACAGGAGAGGTCAAGGAGTGATTGGTCGTTAAGCTCGCCTTTGATTAACTTGGTTTGAGAGCTGAGGGTGGCCCCACTAGAAGACTTTAATGGTAACATTGGATGGATGCTACCCTTTGAACTCCGGATCTATTGGGCTGTCGGGGGGGCTGGATGGCAGGAAGGAGCTGTGGTCCTGCAGGGAATCATGGCAGCCTGCAGACGGCCCAACCGGCCCAGCCAACTGATAAGGAGCTGCTGGAGAGGCCACTGAAAGAGGCACACCCACCCCTTCAATTAAGGAAAGGTCACTGGAGATGGTAATCGGAGAGAGTTCAAGATTTGGCGAGGGTGCAGCCCACTGATCCTCAAGGGGTGGCGAATGGCTCGCTTCATTCTGAGAAGCTAACTGAGGGAAAACAGGTGAAGCAGGAGAAGCTGGACAGTAAACCTGTGCCACTGCTGTTAGGTGGCCACAAACAATAGATGAAGGATTGGTGACTGCAGGCTTCATGAGAGCACTCTGGCCTGGTTCTGACTTAATCTCCCCCTCATTTGTAGAGAGTTCCAATGGAGATTTTTTCTCAAAATATGACAATAGAGAGGACTTGCAAGGCTTCAAGGGGCGTGGATATGGCGTAAGAACAGCATCAAGTTGAGACTTCAATGTCTCAGAACTAGGCCGATCGGCAGCCGGTGAGAAAGGTACCGCTGAAATTACAGAGACTGACGGTAAAGGCGAGAAGGCATTGCCTACATCGACATCACAGCGGCATTTCTTGCGCTTTTGAGGGTTCGGGTGCTCCTTCCTTATTTTACCAGATCTCATAGTGCAGCAGGGTCCGGATCCTTCCCTTAAAGCAG
The DNA here is from genome assembly GCF_031143425.1 of Pleurodeles waltl. Taxonomy (NCBI): domain Eukaryota; kingdom Metazoa; phylum Chordata; class Amphibia; order Caudata; family Salamandridae; genus Pleurodeles; species Pleurodeles waltl. The sequence continues at coordinate 369,785,281 of NC_090451.1, forward strand.
GGAGAACTCCCGAGGAGGAGAGTGACACTCAGCGTAAGTGGATAAAACATGAGAGGCGCTTTACGGCGCTCGGTTGAGAGATCAGCGCACCAATTGAACCAGCAGACTAGAGTGCATGGAAGACGGAGTCCCGATTGAATTGGGAGACAAGGGGCACAGGCAACACAGTCTGGACAAGCCGCACTGGCGTGGCGCCGGCCGCTTCCATCGGAGCCAAACGCCTACGACCAACGGTGGAGTTCACGTGCTGCCCAGCTTGAGGCAACTTGTAAGATCTCAGACACCTGCCAGGGGTTGCCGTCTCTTGTGATGCCCCTCTGGTGCTCCTGTGTTGCACTTCTGTTGTTCCGTTGTAACTCCTGTATGACTCCTTAGCGGCTTCCTTCAAGAGGACCAGTCCTGCAGTTCTGAGGAGATCGATGCTGTCCCAGAGATTCCCCGTTTGGCCACCTCGTCATGAAGGGAGAGCAGGATGGATCCAGCGGGGCCCTGGCCTGACCCCCTCTGGGACCAAGGCTACTCAAACAGGCGGGCCCAGGTCCAGGAAGTCAGAGACGGGCAATTAGTAGATAGTAGAGGGGGAGGGGGAAGGTTGGTGGCCAGAACAGGAAGACGCCCATCTGGTCCGCTGAGTGGTGCAGTCCCTCACTCTCACTCTCATGAGCTGCTCTCCTTACCGCCCCCACGGTCCTCCTCAACCCCGACTCCGACTCTGGCTCCCAGTTGCGACCGCAGCTCCGGGCGTTTGGTGGCTCAGACACACGTCAGATGCACCAATGGTAAACTCACATGTAGATTCCGTACCTCTGATGTCAAGATAAGCACTGGAGAACCGAGGGCCATATGTACGAACACATTTTCCCATAGACACAGAATGGGTAAAACCCTTTGCTACATCTGGCCCCAAGATCGGTGCCCACTAGTCAGTTATACGGCCGATCAGTAAAAGACAAATACCTACGTACAAAATAATGACATGATATAAAAATAATAAAATCCATAGCATATCATATGATGCAATACAATGTAAAATACCGAAAAAGCAGGTAAAAAGTTAAAACAGCTGAATAAATTCACTTACCTCATTTTGGTGGAGAGGGTGGGGCTTGCAATGAATGTTTCCATGAAATTGTTCCAGACCATAGTGTCCCTTTGAACCCCCAACACTACACAGTGGGGTTCTTCTCTAGAGGTTTAGGGAAGGCAACTGATACTCACATCAAAGATTTGGGTTGTAGGGGTGGGATTTGCTCATTGTGGTGTGGAGGTGATTAGGGGGCTGTGGGGAAATTCCTATGCTTATCAGGAGCAGGACATGTTTCCAGAGGAAGTCCAAAGCTCGCCATTCTCTCCACAGAGATTTTTCCTGCCATTGGCACAGGTCAAAACTACAAGAAATGGTGAGGCGGGTAGCTTCCAAGAAGTAGTGACAACCCCTAGGGGGTTCCCATCTGAAGGGTGGGTTGGTCCCTGAGAAGTTTTCCCATTGTTTTAGGGATAAGGAGGAGAAAGTTGTGGTTCCCCAGTCCCCATGGATGATCTGGTGGGGGGATAAGCTATGGTGGTGGATGGCTCTAGGGGAGGGTGATTCCCGAGACAGGAGATATAGTTATAGCCCCTAGGTTCCCTAGGTGGCGTAAGTGACTGACCTTGAGGAGATGTGAGTGGGTGAGGTGGAATCTTTTGATTCCAGGATGGAGGTTAGTTGTGGACCCTGAGGTGTCAGAGTCAGATAGGTTATTGCCCAAGGAGTGTAAAGGGTGTCACACTAGAGTGTTGCTGTTTTGAGGTGGTGGCTAGGGTGGTGCCTGGTCGAGTGATCAAACAGGTAGGTCTTGAGCTGCCAGATCCCAGGCAGAAAGGGTAGGAAGCCTAGGCTGTTAGGAATTCTACTTAGAGCTGTCGAAGAGGGACAGGCAGCAGAGGCTCTGCCTTAGCAGACTCCTGCCTACTGCACTTTAGGTGTACCAGCCTTTGGGAGCATCCCTGGGGCTTCTTGAAGTGGCTTGGCTGGTATATGTGGCCCAATGACACATCGGGAGGCCAGTTGGGGGCCTATTTTAAATGAATGGACCTGCTTTTTAGCAGGACTGTTACTCTGAGCTGCCAGTGGGGCATGCTGTGGAGGGCTTTCCCTGGCAGACTTCTGAAGGGTGCCCAGTAGGTGTGCTCAGTATAGGGCTGGTGTCCTATGGTGGAAGCCGACTGTGTGGGCCTGCAGGGTCACCTGTCAAGTTCCAAAGAAGATATCTGTAGGGGCCCTATATGGTCTCCAGCTGAGCTGCTGGGAGTCTGATGAGTTGCCTAAAGTCAGTGAGTGTGAGTGAAGCTGACTCAAGACCCATGGGCTACCCTAAGTAAAACTGATGGTAGAGCGCATTTCTGGGGAAGGTAGGGCTCTAGGCTCCCAGTATAGTTGGGTTGAGAGGTAACTAAGGTAGGCTGCATAGGTCCTGTTCTCATACTGGAGAAAAAAGATAGGGTTCTAGTTTCCTGATGTGGTTTCCATGTGGAGCAACCTAGGTAGAGTGTACTGCAGGGGTTGCCTGATGAGGCGATCTCAGTCCTCTAGACACTACCGGAGTGGTGGTGAGTCATGGGCTGTATTCTGGTGTCACAGCCAGGACTCAGGCCAAGGGCCCAAGGCTGCTTCTCGGCAAGGGGGGGGCACCAAGTGCTGTGAATGGATTGTTCTTTCTTTAGGGAAGATAGTCATGCTGAAAGGATGGTGGCAGCTAAAGACCTTAGCACAAGTGTTGTGAGAGAGGATCAAAGGTGTCAGGCTCTCCAGGATGTAGAGACCCAGAAGAGAGAGGGTACTGGATTGAGTAATCTACAGAGGGAGACCAGTCAGTGGCCTAGGAGATATGGTTTAGACCTGTCTAGTGTGAATGCATTCATGCTGGGACATGGGACCCTTTCCCACGAAAGTGTGGTGAGCATAGTGTTGTGTGACACAGGGCAAGGGCCGGTCTAGTCTGCTCAGTCCATGTAGGCCTTTAGTGTCCTAGATGCATCCAACCTAAAACCAGGAGGGTTCATAGAGCAGTCTTGATTCTCTGTATGGAGAGGTGGCCACATGTTTGTGGGAGATAGATGGTATTTCTGGCAGCCAACCAGCATAAGGTATCTGGGGTAGCGGACAACTGGTGAGTAGGGTGTCAGGTCAGAACCCCTTGTCATTTGTTATTGCTTACTTGGGAAACAATGCCCATGAGTAGTGGATAATTTTCCTCATAATGGTCACCTGATGATGGTGGGCAAAGTGATGGGTTCTGCCCATCAAATCCACCCGATCTTTTTGCTTTTTGACCACTTGGTCTGTGACCTTCTTACTGTGTGTGAGCCTCACAATCGGTGACTCACTAACAGTAACCTCACAGTTAATGGACTGCACATGTTTACCACCAGTCTCTGCCTTGCAAAATAAGGTTTTTGCAGTGCAGCAAAGGTAAGGGCCACTTGGCTGGTTACACATAAACATGTGTGCACGGATTTGCACATGTGTGAGGGTTGCGTGTGGAGACTCCTGTCGTGTGCAGCCCGGCACTGCGCTCAGTATCCTGGTGCGGAGGGAACTCTACAGGATTGGATATTGACCTGGAGTAGGCCTCATAATGTTAGTGTACACTCATAGGGAAAGTCAGTGTAGTTCACTGTCCTTATTGCAGTTGCACTCATTATATACCTATTTGGAAGACTGCTATAAATCAAATCAAATCATAAACATTTATAAAGCGCGCTACTCACCCGTGCGGGTCTCAAGGCGCTAGGGGGAAGGGGTTACTGCTGCTCGAAGAGCCAGGTCTTGAGTAGTCTCCGGAAAGCGGAGTGGTCCTGAGTGGTCCTGAGGATGGTAGGGAGGGAGTTCCAAGTCTTGGCCACCAGGTAGGAGAAGGACCTCCCACCCGCTGTGGTGTGGCGGATGCGAGGGATGGCGGCGAGAGCGAGGTTGGCGGAGCGAAGAGGACGGGTGGGTGTGTAGAAGCTGAGGCGGCGGTTGAGGTATTCGGGTCCCTTGTTGTGGAGGGCTTTGTGTGCGTGGGTGAGGAGTCGGAAGGTGATCCTTTTGTTGACGGGAAGCCAGTGCAGGTGTCTCAGGTGGGCGGAGATGTGGCTGTTGCGGGGTATGTTGAGGATGAGGCGAGCAGAGGCGTTTTGAATTCGTTGCAGACGTTTCTGGAGTTTAGCTGTGGTTCCTGCGTATAGGATGTTGCCGTAGTCCAGGCGGCTCGTGACGACGGCGTGGGTCACGGTCTTTCTGGTGTCGGCGGGGATCCAACGGAAGATCTTTCGGAGCATGCGGAGGGTGAGGAAGCAGGAGGATGATATTGCGTTGACTTGTTTGGTCATGGTGAGAAGTGGGTCCAGGATGAAACCGAGGTTGCGTGCGTGGTCTGAGAGGGTCGGTGAGGTGCCAAGGGTTGTGGGCCACCAGGAGACGTCCCAGGCGGTCGGGGTGTTTCCGAGGATGAGGACTTCCGTTTTGTCTGAGTTCAGTTTCAGACGGCTGAGTTTCATCCAATCTGCGACGTCTTTCATTCCATCTTGCAGGTTGGTCTTGGCGCTGGTGGGGTCCTTGGTGAGGGAAAGTATCAGTTGAGTGTCGTCGGCGTAGGAGGTGATGATGATGCTGTGTTTGCGTACGATGTCGGCGAGGGGGCTCATGTAGACATTGAAGAGCGTCGGGCTGAGCGAGGAGCCTTGTGGGACGCCACAGATGATCTCGGTGGGGTCTGAGCGGAAAGGTGGCAGGTAGACTCTTTGGGAGCGGTTGGAGAGGAAGGAGGTGATCCAGTCCAGGGCCTGTCCTTGGATCCCGGTGGAGCGGAGGCGGGTTATTAGGGTGCGGTGACAGACGGTGTCGAAGGCAGCCGAGAGGTCGAGGAGGATGAGGGCGACTGTTTCTCCGTTGTCCATCAGGGTTCTGATGTCGTCTGTGACTGAGATGAGGGCGGTTTCTGTGCTGTGATTGGCTCGGAATCCGGACTGAGAGGGGTCGAGAAGGCTGTTGTCTTCAAGGAAGTTGGTAAGTTGCTTGTTGACGGTCTTCTCTATGACTTTGGCAGGGAAGGGGAGGAGCGAGATGGGGCGGAAGTTCTTCAGGTCGCTTGGGTCTGCCGTAGGTTTTTTCAGTAGGGCGTTGAATTCAGCGTGTTTCCAGCTCCCTGGGAAGGTAGCAGACGAAAACGAGCTGTTGATGATGGTCTGGAGGTGCGGGGTGATGATGTCGTCGGCTTTGTTGAAGATGAAGTGTGGGCAGGGGTCCGAGGGGGCACCGGAGTGGATGGAGTTCATGGTGGCTTTGGTCTCTTCCGTGTTGATGTGAGTCCAGGCGTTGAGGGTGATGGCTGGGGTTGTAGGTTCTGTGGTGGTTGGCTGGGACTGGTGTCCGAAGCTGTCGTGTAGGTCGGTGATCTTACGATGGAAGAAGGTGGCGAGGGAGTTGCAGAGGTCTTGTGAGGGCGTGTTGGCGTTGGCGTTGGCGTTAGGGTTGGAGAGCTCTTTTACGACGTTGAAGAGTTCTCTGCTGTTGTGGCTGTTTTTGTCCAGTCTGTCTGTGAAGAAATTTCTTTTGGCGGCGCGGATCAGTTGGTGGTGTTCGCGGGTAGCGTTCTTGAGGGTGGTCATGTTCTCTGCGGTGTGGTCCTTGCGCCAGGCTTTCTCTAGGGAGCTGCAGGTTTTCTTTGATTCCTTAAGGGAGTCGGTGAACCAGAGAGGTTTTTTGGTGTTGGTCTGTCTTGGGAGGCGTCTGAGGGGAGTGAGGTTGTCTGCGCAGTTGGTGATCCAATTCGTGAGGCTGAGGGCTGCGTCGTTGGGGTCGGAGGGGAAGGTGGGTTGGTTGTCGTTGAGGGTGGAGAGAAGCTGTTCCTCTGGGATTTTGTTCCACTGTCGATGTGGGATGGTTGTGTGCGGAGGTGGCGAGTCTCGCGTCGGAAGGTGAAGTGGACACATCTGTGGTCGGTCCAGTGTATAGCGGAGGAGTGGCTGAAGGATACGTGGTTGCTGGCGGAGAAGATGGGGTCGAGCGTGTGACCGGCGATGTGGGTGGGGTTGTTCACCAGTTGCTTGAGGCCGAGGTTGTCGAGGTTGTCGAGCAGGGCGGTGGTGTTGGGGTCGTTGTTCTGTTCCAGGTGGAAGTTGAGGTCCCCGAGGAGGATGTAGTCCGGCGAGGCAAGGGCGTGCGGGGAAATGAAGTCGGAGATAGAGTGGCTTAAGAGGGCGCAGGGTCCAGGGGTCGGTAGATGAGAGTTCCTCTGAGGGTGGTCCTGGGGTCTGTGTGGATCTGGAAGTGCAGGTGTTCGGCGGCGAGGGGGGTGTCTTCGGTGGAGGTGGTGACGTTGATGGAGTCCTTGAAGATGATGGCGATTCCTCCTCCTACTTGGTTGGTGCGGTCTTTCCTGGAGATCTTGCAGCCTTTGGGGATGGCTATGGCGATGTCGGGCCGAGGAGGCGTTCATCCAGGTCTCAGTGATGAAGGCGACGTCCGGTGCGGTGGAGTCCAGGAGGTCCCAAAGTTCAACGGCGTGCTTGTGGACCAAGCGAGCGCACTATAGAGTGCATCTATGCTTCTCTTTGGCTTAGACAGACCAGCGGCATATCGAATTGAGGTGGAATCTATATCCAAATATGATTGTTCCACGAAGATATCTGTAAAGCTTATGGGTCATCTGGGATTTTCATATTTCTCTGTCTCAGCGCAGGATCAGAGCCTTGGCCATCTGTCACCCTACCGTGCCAAGTTAATTACATTTCTCTCCAGCAGCAGGAACAAAGACTTCCCAACACAAAGGGAACACAAGGGGACATTAACAGTGCTTCACTCGCTCCTGAGGAGGAAAGAGACGGGATGAAGGATCTGCATCAATTAACCAGCTGTCCCACTGATCTCACTGAACAAAGGAGGGGATCCAAGCCTCTGGAGCCAACACATGAGGGGGCTCACTTTGAAGATTTGGTGGGAAAGACCCTGACAGTGATGTCAGTGAGGGGTAGGGCTGAGGCCTTGAGAGGAGATGTGACCAGTGACTCCTGGGTGACCCAATTTTGACATGTCCCATCAGTCTGTGCATGAGGGTTGGGGCAGGGGCAGAGAGGAATCTTCCATGCCCACTTAAAAGGTCTTGCACAAGGGGGAGAGCTCTCTCTTGGTTGTGATTTTCTGCTGGACACTGGGGCTAAAAGTGACAGCCATGGACAACTAGAAGGAGAAAAACCCTGATATTAGTTTGAACTAAGGGCTGTGACTACATTTGCCACCAGGATTAGTGGGGCTCTTCCAGGACCAGGGAAGCTTATCCCTTAAACCTCTGGTGGACTAGTTGGGGGTAAAGGTGGGACTTCTCCACCTAGGAGTGGAGGAGCTCCAGAGGATGAAAAGGAGAAAGGCTGGCACAGGCAGCCAGTGAAACCAGCTCCCTGCAAAGTTTACCTCCTTTAAGGCCAGTAAGCATACGGAAAGTACTCCAGTTAGCAAAAGAACACCACTAGCAGCAAACAAGCCCAAGAACAAGTAAAACTGCACAACAGGGCCCGATATATCTGCAGGAGAAAGATTTGACAATTTATCACCCAGTGAGGTCTGAGCACCTGGAGCGCCACTCCTGGGACGATTTATGCCCCTGGTACAGCATCCATTTTAGGACATCCTCATTCCTCACTCTTCATCCCTACTTCTCATCCCATTATTTGAAACATTTTCTTTCTACATATGCAACTGAAACCAGAAAGGTTTTTGGTTGAACTGTATAACCCTTTCTCCAAGAGCTGATTTGTGGCCCAAGCTGTGGGCTCCTTGTTTTTCCCAAACCAGCAGAGCTTTCTGCATAGGCCTGTGTAAACGATAAAACAATTAGCTAAATAACATGAAATATTGTGCAGCCTTGAATTCATTGTAAACAAGCACACAGTTGCATTTCCTCTCCTCCCTCTTCACCCAGCACATGCACTAAAAAGGCGGTTTTTCAGTGAAATAGAATGCAGCTCTCTCTCATAACTCTGATTGACTGTTCCCAACCAATCAGTGTGAAGGTGTGTTTCACAAAACTGAAAATGTGTTGGTATGACTGATGGATGAGTAATAGGGATGATGGCTGAGGCATGAGAAGTAGGAATGATGGAAGATGGATGAAAGGTAGGGATGAGAAGCTGGGATGAAGGATGAGAAGTAGGAATGATGGTAGAGAAGTAGGGATGATGGAAAAGAACTATGGATGAGAAGCAGGGGTGAGAAGTAGGGATGATGGAATAGCAGTAAGGATGATCGATGAGAAGCAGGCATGATGTATGATGTTTGATGGATGAGATGTAGAGATGATGTATGATAGATGGGAAGTACGGATGATGGATGAGAAGTACGGATGATGGATGAGAAGTAAGGATCAGAAGTAGGGATGGTGGATGAGAAGTAAGGATGATGTATGATGGGTGAGAAGTAGGAATGATGGATAAGAAGTAGGATTGACGGATGAGAAGTAGGGGTGATGGATGAGATGTAGGGATGATATATGATGGATGAGAAGTAGGGATGATAGATGAGAAGTAGGGATGATGAATGAGAAGTAGGGATGATAAGCAGGGATGAGAAGTAGGGATGAGGAGTGAGGAATGAGGATGTCCTAAAATGGATGCTGTACCCTGGGGTGGGCCAGGGCTAGGGGGTTAAAGAGGAGTATGTTTCTATTTTAAGCCCTGGAAGGGGGCATGCGTGGGCCCCCTCCCCAAAGCTCTAAGGATCCTGGGATCCCAACTCCCAGGCTGATTTTCATTATTGGGACCTAGGAACGCCAACTCTGGGCCCAGCTGCACAGCAATGCATGAGGGAGTGCCATTGGACTCCCTGAATGAAGGAGGAGGGGTCTGGGATCCTAAATTCTGGGCTGTGGTAAGAAAAGGATAGTGGATGCCACTACACACCTGCATCCATGGTGAGCCTCCAACACAGGTACAGTCAATATGTACACATATGTAAGAATGCAGCTTTTATGCTTGCGTAATATTTAGATCCTTCGCTGAAAAAATCAAACAGAGGTGGAGGGAAATTGGTGTCCGTGTCCTCACAAACAGTGGCCTCTGCTTGGGTGATTTAAATTGACAGTGTAATGGAATAATGTTGTATTCCTGCCAAGTCAGTCATTGCTGATTTTTTAATCTTGCCTGTTGTTAACAATGCACTGCTCTATGCATGAATATTCTAGCTTTCATTGCTTTGCTATTTTCATTCATAAGTAGCAATTTAAGACAGAACCTTCCTTTTTCAAAACTTACTTTTACCTTGTAAGGTTTGGCAGACATTCCCTTTATACATAATGTTAATCGAATACATTGAATAACTGAATAATTGAATCAAATGAAGGCTACTGCGCCCAGATTGAATGACAATTATTTCTTAAATGAAAGCCCAGGAACACAAATCTGGTGTTCCACATGCATTTCACAAGCCACCTAATAGTTACATGTTTTCAGATTCCTCCTTTCAAATAAATTTAATTTGTCTTGGTTTCTTCACAACAAAATTAAAACATAACCAAAGGCTGCACATTGTCTTTTAAGTTGTTTAATTGTGTTAACATGCATTTTAGTGTTTATGACATCCTGCTTTAATATGTCTGCCTCCACATGTATTAAATGCATGGTCCGTTTAGCATCAAGGTAAAAAGAAATGACAGCTGACTCACAAGTTCTGTGAATTTTTTGACTGTGCACCATCTGCTTATCTTTCTTTCAAGCAATTGCTTTCATTCAATAAATCAATGTAATTCGGGGAGGGGTATAACACACAGAGCCCTTCTTTAAAAAATCAGATGTAAGCATTCATAAGCAGGTGTTGATATGAATGCCTTAGCTATCGCAACAAGTGCCTGTCTCAGAGTGCTCGCTCTAGAAACAGCGCTTTTATTCGAGCGCCAGTGGGCCACAAGGGGAACAGCAAAAAACGTATTAGAATTTCAGAAGTCTAAGCTCCATTCCGAGCTATGACATTTACATGCATCTTTCTCTCAACCACTCACAAAGCAAATATACAAACTCACAGCCCCTTCATATACTTTACAAGCAATGATATGCCGTGATTGACACAGACGTCATTTAGTCAAGCCTGAAAAGGCATGGAAATCATTTGGGGGAGACACATGGCCATCTATCACTGGCTCCTGTGATGGACGTGTTTACAAATCAGGTGTGGCCGATCTTCTGCCTGACTTAGATGTGGATGGAAACATACGGACCTCTCTCCTACCTGACCCCTGACTTACAGTTTTGAAATATTAGTATTTTAATTCCCGCTTTATATAGGAGGTAATGAATATGGGCAGCCCTGTGATAGTCTTTATAAGAAAACATTGTTCGGAAACAGAAAACCACTTCTTTTTGCCTCGATTGGGTGCTAGATAACATCCCACAGTGTTAACAATGTATTCTCCTTTCACGACATTAGTTGTATTTTGTATAATATGTTACATTTCACTTTGTAAGATGTTGTCAGTGCTTTTTTAACGTGACAACTATGAATGTTTTTCTTATTCATTACAAACTTATACAACTTGAGTTTGAACAGAGTTGATTGTGTGTACCTCAGCCCGGTTCACCATTGGAAACATGCCAGACTCAGGCTACCATATTATGGGGGTCATTACAACTTCAGCCGCCCGCCAAGGTTGGGCAGCCGTCAATGCGGCCACACTCCCGCTGCGGCCATAATGAGATCCGCGCTGGGCCGGTGGGCGGAAACCTGGTTTCCGCCCGCCGACCCAGCGGGGATCTCGGCCGCAACACGAGAGCAGCTCCAAATGGAGCGGCGGTGTTGCGGCTGTGCGACAGGTGCAGTTGCACCCATCGCGCTTTTCACTGTCTGCATAGCAGACAGTGAAAAGCTGCACGGGGCCATGGCAGGGGGCCCCGCGACTACCCTTTCCGCCAGCCTTTTCATGGCGGTTCTTACCGGCATGAAAAAGCTGGCGGGAGGGGGACTCGTAATCCCCTGGGCAGCGCTGCCCTGGAGGATTACTCCCGCAGGGACAAAAGTGGCAGGAAACCGCCGGTCCCGGCGGTGGGACCGCAGCACTTCCGCCGCGGTCGTAATCCCCCCTGGAAGTACCGCCAGCCTGTTGGCGGTGCTTCCTCCAAAATCGACTGCCAGGGTTGTAATGACCCCCTATGTGTACTGGAGTATGCTCTGATACAATAATCTCATTATCTGAATATCACCTGACATAAATATTGTGTCCTAAACTCTGAACAGAATATCTCTCAGTTGAAGTTAATAAAAGAACATTACGTCCATTTAGACACTATTTTTGTAAAGAATATTTAGGACACAATGTGTGATAAAGACAATAGTTCTGCGTATGATATTCTGACATACATCCCCAACAACCAGCAGCCTTGAAGTATCTCTCAGAGGGGAAGCAAAACTCAGTACCTGTTCATATTAAAGAAGGCAGCACTGCTAATTTGAAGAACCTTAGAGTGACAGTCATACACACACTGTGTCTGCCTATGAGGTCTGCTACATGGCCATCTGCCTCCACTCTGTCGATATAAGTCACAAGGGGATCAGCTGTGTTCTGGGCCTTGCTCTGTCAGTTGTACCGTGTATGAACAATGGACAGTAAAGAAGGGTGGCTGCAGTACCTTGAGCAGTAACCAGTCCTGAGCCATTATAGGGTGGGGCTGCAGAAGCAACAGTCAAAATGTGTTAGTTGGGTGCATGATCAGTCCAGGAGCTGAAAAGATAAGATTATAGATCCAGAGCTAGGTAACTAAATGCCTCTCCTGAAGCAGAATTTGTCCATGTGGGAAATTTGTACATGCAAGTACTCAATTAAAATAACAAGCTGATGTTTAGGGACTGTATTTCCTGAAGATAAAAACTGAAATTTTGAAGTTAAATTTTTTTTATTCTGAGAAGAAAGAGTGTCTTTGCTTCATAAAAACTGATATGCCCGTTGAAGACAAATGATTGCAATTCCAAAATACATTTAAAGGTTATAGTTAAATGATAAACTGAATTGGAGAGACTTATTGTTACAGGTATGTTCTTCATGGCTGAAGGCACATGATGCTTAGTGTATTATTTTATTACACAGGTGAAGGTGTTTATTACTGCAAGCTTTTCCTGGCATTTCTGATGGTTAACATTGCCTGAAATGTTGTAGTGATCATTACTAATAATCTTGCTAAGAGTGGTCACAGTGTAATTATGACATATGCAGTGTATATTTTATAGAAATTAAATTTGCTAGTAGCTCAGGAGGAATTTCCTTAAGCAGAAGTAGCTCTCACTACAGAAAAGATTGGGGACCACTACACTACAACTTAGCCCAAACTCAAGAAAATTAGAAGTTCAGTAAAGAATATATTGAGTTATATTCACTTTAGTTCCATCATAATCTCTTCTTAGGCACTTATTGCACATTGTGTACCTGTAATTTTTTAGAACACACATATGTCATGGTTCTGTTGGAACCCTTGTATTATGGTGTGATTCCTTTCATGTCAGTGTACCTGTGGATGCAAAAGGAGGATCATGTTTCTGCAAGCTCCTGGCAATAAATATCTAAAGGCAATCAAGGCTTTTCCACATTGTTAGTAACGATTGTCAGCCACAACTGAAACGGCAGCGTAGAAAGTGATCCAGAGCCCGAGGTCTGCAGCCTATAAGGGGCCACAGGTGGCACCCGAACACATGCAGTCGAGAAAGCAGACAGCAGTTGTGAAGTGAAGAGAAAGTCGATCAGCTCTTACAAACAATTGTCAACCAGATAAACCGGTATAGAGAGACTTCAAGCACTGTAAATAATGTTTAGAACTAAAGCAGTTGCAGTACAGGATCGAGCTGCTCAAGCGCTCACTGCAAGACAACCTCTTCCATCATATCCCTGCACATGAACTCACACCCTTAGCCCAACAACGCATCACATCAAGCCACAAGTGACTCGATAATGAGATCCACGCTGACTATTTGTATACCTGTTTAGCTCACCTGCATTCAGCTTGCACTCAGACAAGAACTCCCCTGCTTTGCCACCTTTCCTTTGTTTAGCACTGCGGTCACGTCATACTTTCCACTTGGTCGTTAAAATAAAGCACCTTATGGCTTCCTGTCTCATGTTAAGGGAAAATACCTTACCAGCAGCAAATTCACATATTTTGTCTTAGCTAAGCACTTAAGCACATAAAAAGTAATTTCTGCATTCAAATTGACTGTTTTACTGTATCTCACTATGGCTTCATCATCCATATTTATACTGTTTCTATTTTTAGCACATTGTGGGCAGCCAACTATCCAGTGGGAATAATAGATAGATCTTTTTGAAAATGATTTCATTTCCCTAGATGGAAAAGGGTTTGCAAGAGAAAGAAAGAAGGCATTATTGCTCCAACAGTGTTAACGCCAAGCCGTGTCAGCTTAAAACCTGAAAAGACCGTCAAGTCAATGGTGTTCCACCTGCCAATTTGAATGTATTGCAGCTGAGCCGAAGACTACCAAAATGGAGTGTACTCTTTTGTGCCAGCTGCAACCCACAGCTGAAGCGGCGTACTCCAGTGCTGATGAACATGTTGCCACTGCCATCTTGGTGGCAGGATCCTGCAAAGCCTGTTTAGATAACACAGTCGTGCTGGCGGTTTATCAGTAGCAGGCTCATGACAATGGGAGTCTGTTGTGGAACCTGTCCAGTATAGTACTATAGCTGTGGCAATTGGTTGGATGCTAGCAGCCAACACCTTTTGTATATTGGACAATCTGTGAGCACCTGCAAAACACGCTATAAAACACACTCCATTTCAGACCTTTATCCTTTGCTGTTACACTGCAGTAGACCATTTAGATGCAGGAACTGCTACACAGAAGCAATTTTTTCCATGTTTCTCTTTGTTAATATTACTTTTCTGGATTATCCTTCATGTTTTTGGACAATAGTTTTTTTCACAATCATTCACTATGGCAGGGATGAGAAATCCACATTTCACATAGGGAGAGTTGTCTGTCATGGTGGATGAAATCATTAGAGTAGAGCTACAATTGTTTGGAGCATAAGTACAAAATACAAGCATTTCTCAGAAAAGGCAAATGTGGACCAGAATAGTGGACAAAGTGAATGCTGTGTCTAACAACATGCGCACATAGGAGGAAGTTAGGAAGAGGTGGAATGACCTGCAGGGGAAAGTGTGTTCCCTGGTCTCCAAGTGTCACTTGAAGGCTCAGAGGAATGGTGGTGGTTTTCCCATCCCCCAATTACAACTCTGTCTAGCAGCTCCTACATCCTGAAGGCTTGACAGGAATCCCTGGTGGAGGGGAGACTAGTAGGTTACATTTAGCAATGTTTCAACAATCACAAATGGAGTACTGCCCTTAACTTAGACATTTAGAATGGTCCAACACCTTTATCAAAACAGATATACCTATACTTGACTCCACAAAATATCTTGTTTCATGCCAATTACTAGCATCATAGTTGTATCTCTCTTTTTAATAATGTGCATTATGTTCAGTCCGATTATATGTCGTTCCCCATGGATCATCCCTTGCTTTGCTTAGTCCCTTGCTTTCTATCAATGTATGTATGTTGTTCTCCCAAACACAGGTCCCAAACTCCATCAAGTTGCACAGGAAGGTACATGGCTTGTATGTGGTATTTTCACTTTTTCACATCATACCCATATATGTGTACATGGTGTGAATGTGCGTTCATAGATTTGGGTAACCCACTTTTTAACAACTATTGTCTGTGGTGTCAGCAGATGACCACAACTACCATGATGCCCTGTTTTTGTATCTGCAAAATAATAGTGCAATGCAAAGTGCTATATCTTCCTCTACTTCCATATGTGCACACATCTGAAAAACATGTACAGCCTACAGTCACCATACTGTGGATGAAAATGTCAAGCATATTGACACCTTCTCAAAGCTACATTGAACTGATGTAAATGTTCACATAATTCATAGGCTGTTGAATACAAGATTTCCTACTCTATGATGTGGCATGCTGAATAGAAGTAGTGTCCACAAACACTTTAATTTGCACTGTCCATATGATGACCAATGTCAGTTTTACTATTAAGCTGAACCACAATTTGTAGCCTGCTAGGCCTACTGTGTTGGGTTTAATGTCTGGTACATGTATTGAACAGTTACTGAAATAACATTTTGTATTTCAGGACACCTCTACAACATCATCACTGGAGTTTGCAACTGTGTAAATCAGCCTGCATGTGTAAAACAATGAAAATTACACCAAGGCCTAATAATTGTATCACTCAGATTCTACTTTTTTAGGCTGGCCCATTTGTAGCTAAAGACACATATGAATTACACAGGTCCAAACCCCGGGCCAGTGTACCTCCATCTGCCACTCAAGACACTTCCACTCCAGACCAGGATCAAGCCCTCTGAGAGGACTCCACTTCTGCAAGTTCAGAAGATTGAGAGCAGCCTGGTCCATTGGGTCTGTCTGGACAGACATCACCAGTGAGTTGTACTCAGCCCACACCTACAACTCCCACCCCAGCTAGAACAACACCTCAGCCAATGGATACCTCCACTTCCATTGTTTAAAGGAACAGCATCCGAATCTTGTGCCCCCCCAGTCTTCGCTACTGTAGAGACAACACCAATACTGCCTCCAGTTGTGCCAGGACCCAGTGGGATGGAGCACACTGCCTCCAGGGCACAGTGTAGTGGAGGTAGGTGTCATGGGAGGGAATCGACGGGCCAGGAAAGTGAGGCCACTGGTGTCTTTGTCAGCCAAACTACCATAGACATTGATTGAATCATTTGTTGAATAAGGGATATTAAAAGAAATTTGAGAAGCCCATGTAATTCGCCTATTTTAGGACTGCAGAAGCACAATGAAAAGTACTGTATCGTCCAGCATTTGAAGAAAGTGAACGAGGTTGTCATTCCATGTTGTACTGTGGTACTGAATCTTGGGAGCAGTACAAGAGTCCCAAGACGGGTTGGGCCAGGTTGTTACTGAGCTAAAGTAGATCAAGGAGGTGCAGAGGGAGCTCATTTTGAAATACGCAATCACAATGACAACATGAGCTCCCTGACTGGGGTGTTTGTGACATCTATCACCACATGTGCAGGACTTTTCCTATATCATCTGCA
Source organism: Pleurodeles waltl (assembly GCF_031143425.1). Taxonomy (NCBI): domain Eukaryota; kingdom Metazoa; phylum Chordata; class Amphibia; order Caudata; family Salamandridae; genus Pleurodeles; species Pleurodeles waltl. The sequence goes on from NC_090451.1 coordinate 369,801,395, forward strand.
CCGGTCTGTGGTCCTTCTACCTCTGAACCAAGTACACCACTGCTAGTAGCCACAGTGTGGCCTTGCCACAGAAGTAGCCTGCTTCTCTCACCTCAGTCCCACACCTGTGCCCCCCCTCCTCCCCGGGGTGGGGGGCAGTCACCTGGACCATCAGGAAAGGATGGCAAGAGACCCACCACCACCTGCAAGAGATGCAGATCCCAATTTACTCCAGTGTGTGTCTAGCATTCACCCCATGGTCTATTTCAGGGACACAGTTACCTTTTTTTGAGAACATCTGTATTTTGTACATTAGACTCCAAACTGTTTTAGCCTCTACTAATATACTTTCATCCACCATGAGAGACTTTTTTTTAGTTAATTTTCTCATTATTTGAAACACCTTTTTGTTCCTTTGTGCAATGCAAATAATTGATTTGGACTCAAACTACAAGACTGTTTTTGCTTTTATTGTGGCATTTCCTTTTTCATGCCTGTCTTCCACCATCATTTCGTCAAATGTTTTGAACAATTATTTACAAAGGAAAATTATAAATGACAAAGAGGTAATGATTTAGCCATTTCATTCAAACAAAACACATCAAAATTCCAATGTATTGGTAACATACATATTTGTGTAACAAGTCTTACATTAAATCAGAGCTGAGTTTCACAAACCATAAACAGTAGTCTGTGCCATTTAGGGGTGGATGCTCCACGACCTTGGCGTCATGGAAGAAAGGGAATATTGCATGGCATCACATTAATTAGGCAAACTATCATTGATGCATGACCTTAGTTGAAGCCATTCTTCCTGCCCTCACAATATGAATCCTCCATCAGTATCACCAATAGTGTACAATGTGGCAGTCACACAATTTGAGGCAACATGACCATTACAGGTCACTGCGGCAGTATCTGGTGCAATGACACAACCACCATTCAGTTGTGTGCTGAAAAAAGGTCTGTCAACCGCTACCTCCACTGAACATAAACTGAAGATTTAGCCAATGTGAAGGAAGAACAGTATGCTAGGACTTGGCAAACATATGTGGTTTGAACAAGTTAAGTGGCACATTTTGCCATGATGGCAACATCACACAGAAAACAGGTCTGATACAATCCTTTGAACTTCCATTCAATCACAGATTAAGTTGTCTCTGTACAAGATCTATCCATCCCAAGTGCGTGTCTTTCCCAGGATCAATAAATGTTCACTTTGTACTTTCCAACACAAAATATCACTGCAAATGTCACAACTGTGAAATGTCCAAATAAAGATGACATGGTGAAGGACCCTGAAACAGAATAACATGGGCTAATTAAAGATTTCACATATTACATTTGACTCAAATGACAGGACACATATACTTAGCACAAACAAAGTTAATCTATGTCAATAACCACAGTAGTCAATGTAGGGAAACTCTGATCCACTAACATCTTTGTCCTGGACTTTCCTGAACTGACCGTTCCTACCAAATTCCCATTGGAGACTGATCTGTTCCCTATGTCACAAGTTGTTCTGACATTGGAGGTTACAATATGTAAAGGTAAACTTACACTCAGGTGAAGAAGTGGGCAGTAATATCTTGACGTATGCCAATTCCTTCTCCTTAACCACTGTCATCTTCATTGGGCATTTCAACATGTGACTCTTCATGGTCTCCCTCCTCTGCAATTATTGGGATGTTCCATCGCAGGGCGATGCTGTGAAGCATGAAGCAGGACACTGTGATTTGGCACACTTTGAGTGAGTAGAGGAAGGCCCCACTGGTCTTGTCCAGGCATCTAAACCTGGCCTTGCAGAGCCCAAAAACATGCTCCACTGGCCTCCATGTTCTTCCATGGGCCTCACTGAAGCAGACTTACCCTGTCATTGTTGGATTCCTCAGTTAAGCTAACAACCATGGACTGTTAGGATAAGCTGAGTCTCCTACATGGAAGCAACATATCAATAGAGTATTACCATATCCACCCATTGTATCTTGCTAAGCTAGAATTCAAGAAAAGGACCCTTAAGTCATATTGTACTTATCAACAAACCAGGCCCTCTCCGGTCCAGGTTATGACATTTGCATGGGTATGATGCTGTTCTGTAGTAGAAATGAATCATGTGTTGACCAGGAAAGTGGGCACACACACTTGAGATGTATAAATCTGGTAAGCAGACAACTTGCATATTGATGGAATAGAAGTTCTTCTGATTGCGGTATACCTGTTCCCTTGCGTGTGGTGGCACCAAGGTAATATGCGTGCCATCTATTGCTCCAACCATGTGGTAGTCCACCTAAAGCATAAAAGTCTTCCTTCACTGTGGCCAAATCCTGTTGTTGTGGGAACTGGATGTAGCTGTTGATGTGTCTCATCATTGAAGTAAGGATTTCTTGTAGCACACCACTGAAAGTAGGTTGTGATATACCCCCAGATGCTGCCTCAGTGTACTGAAAAAGCCAGTGGCCACAAAGTAAAGTACTGCCATGAGTTTCACTATTGGTGTTATTACGGTTGTATTCCTATTGTGAATCAGAAGATCAGGCTCCAGCTGGCGACACAAATCCAGGATAGTTTGCCTATTTAACCGGAACTCCTTAATGACATCCCTTTCTTCCATGGTGGCAAGGTCTGGGAATGGCCGGAAGACCTGAGCCCATTGTCTCCTACTCATGCCTGATTTTGAAGGTCTGCATGTATGGAAAAGAAAATATCAGCTTCAGTGGTCACACAATACTTTGATGATCAACACATCTTAAGTCTTGGTAACATTAGGAATGTCATTGTGTCATACATGTACACACATTGTTATATAATTTCTTTTAACTTCGAAACTCATTTTTTCATTAATTTTATGTGTTTAAATTATGAGCAAATAATACATTTGAAAAGTATTATTTGCACTTATTTATTTGTTTTAAATAACATCAACTGAGGTATTAATTCCTCTGCGGCACTATCAATGTCAAGCTCAGTCACGGTTCGCTTTTTAATGTGTCATATTTTGCCAAAAACAGTGTTTTTGGTAGCTGACATTTGTATAGACACTAGCCTCCATTTTGAGTGCTGGTGATGCAATACCAAGTGAAAAATACCCAGCTTCACACTCTAAACTAGCAGCTGTCTGACGTTGCTGTGAGGCCATTGGAGACCCGATGGCTGTAAGCAGAAGTTGTCAGTATAGTGGGTGGAATAGTCATTGATAGACCCTGGCATAGACCAACGTACAAAAGCCAATGAAGATGCCCGTCTCCATCATGGATTGCATCCGCTGTGAACTTGTAGGTGGTATATTGAGAAAAAGCTCACTTGCCTCCTAAAACTGCAGCCAGCAAGACCGCCATGTGTTTTGCTGCTGTTATTGACCTCTGGGGTCCAGGATTCCTGGCAAAGTAGGTGACAGAGCCCTTGCCTTCAGCATGGAGGAACTAGTCCCAGGTCTTATGACAATACAGCCAGCTATATGGGAACCCAGAGACACGTACTGTTTGGTAAATGCATGTGAGTGTTGCAACAACATTGTGTCACAGCACTACAGACAAACAAAATCACTCAATACCTCTTTTCTTTTTTATTTCTGTCATCCAGACAGGTCCATGCCCATCAAAAGCGGGACATGTGGAAGGCCATTGCTAAAATGCTGTGGACCTTGAGGGTCCATAAGCGCCACAGCCTGCATTGCAGGAAGATGTAGGAGGACCTCTGACACTCGACCCGTAATTCAACAGAAGGCCTGTTTGGCCAGTCCTCCCAATGATCCAAGCTGGTGTGCTGCACCCTGATCCCCCCAATGGCCCACATCCTTGTGGTGGCGGCATACCTAGATCTGGATGGGCAGGTGAGGGCCCAACAGGAGCATCAAGGGAGTAGGTATTTTTGTTATTTAACCTTTTTATATTTCCAGCAATGTTGTATGACTTCGAACGCACATGAGGATTTCTTGATCTGTGATTTCATCAGATCGTGTCTGATGTTGTGTTTGGTGTATTGTTTTGGGTTAAAGTTTGCCACTAAATTCCTCATCAAAAGCCAAGTACTGTTCTGAGCAGGCACTTGACTGTATGTAAACAAAGGGAGGCCTGTATTTTCTCTGTGCAATGAGGGATAGTTGGACCAAACGTCCCGAATTTTGGACTGGGGCAGGTAGGATGCTTCATCACAAATGTGAATAGGTAATATAGGCCCTATTGCTGGTGACATGGCAAAATGGGTACTTATGATACAGTTGATGTATCAGACTTGACATTGGTAAGTTGGTGCTATGGCAACATGATAATACACATATGCATCAAAAGGAATGGGATGTGTACAATGGCATCATTCCTTCTCTAAAACATGTTTGAAACCTGTTTTCTAAGCAAAATCCTAGTCAATTCTTGTGGACAGTAGCAGATTGCCATCAATGCTTATTCCTTCACAAATATGCATGTAAGCCAGTCTGTGTCACACAAAATGAATTTGTATGCCATGCTGCATTGGTTGCAACAGATAGGAATGTGTCCACATTGCTGAGAGAGTTACACATACACCAAACAACATTGTGAAGACCTTAGTACTGTCCAGATGGGAAATCAATGACGGGAGGAATGTGCCAATTAAAGGACATTTGCAGATGGAAGGTTACATCACATAGATTTTAAGGTATCTCATCTTGAGAAGTCAATATGACTCTTGAAAATGAGAATATGTTTTAGCTGTGTATTGCAGTGGCTTCGAATTGTCACAAGACCTATGTGTTTACTCATGCTGTTGAAGTCCTTTGTCATGGAAGGAACTACAAGTGGATGAGAGACAAAGGCATACAGGATATAGCAGCTAGAATGGGGAATTCATATTCTGTGATCAAAGTTCATGTTTAATTGTATTTACACAGATGCAATCAAACTGTTGTGTCTCTGTTTTCAGCATCATCTGGGCAAGACAAAGGTGACAGCAGCCACGCTGGTGGCGAGGAAGCTGGCCACTGTGGCTTGGGTGTGGACATCACAGACATCAAGGCCCCATCCCCCTGGTATCCCAGGCTGCACTCAATGAGGAGGATGTAGATACTTTGCGGACTATCTCAGTTGGACAGGCCACACTACTGAATGCCATCCAGGGGCTGAATGGTCATTACACTCAGATGCTATCTTACCTAGATGGCATTCACAGTGCCCTGCCTGACCTACAGTGGCCATTCCAGGGCTTGGCCTCATCTTTGACTGCAGCCTCCTACCCACCCCAACCTAATGCCCCAACTCCTACCCCTTTCCCATCCAAAGACCCTCAACCCAGCCCTATCCAGATTTCACACACACCTTTACATGCACCCACACACACCAACACTCACAGGCAGCACATCCTCACAAGCAGAGGAAAAACACAGACACGCACACACATGCTGACACCACATAACCAATCACAACCACAAGCATTCTCACAGTCCCCACGCCCACCATGACACAGATATCCTCTCTCACCACCAGCACACCTGCAGTCACCACACACACCACAACACAAATACCCACACACCACCAGCACATCCACAGTCACCACACCAACCACAATACATGCTTGCACCAGCACATCCACAGACACCAAAACAACACACACCACCTCCACAACAGACACAGCCACACATACACATACTGAACACAAACACCCACACTCACCCACACAACAGACACCAAGTGAAAACGTACAGCATATTCACCAGACCCACAGGCACCCACACCTTCAGAAGACACATGTACAGCAGACACTACAACTTCCTCTACCTCCCAACCCAAATTCCCTGCCAACCACCCTGCCCGTTTTTCCAAGGAAGACCTTCTTTTTTCCCCTGGCCCTGATTCCTTCCACATCTCAAACCACCCCTTGCAAATGTCTTTCCACCTGTTCTACATCTCAATCCACCCCTTCCACATCCCAAACCATCCCTCCCAAATGTAAATCTGCCCCTCCCAAATGCAATGTCTTTCCACCCCTTCCAAATCCCAACCCACCCCTTCCAAATCATAACCCACCCCTTCCAAATCCCAACCCACACCTCCAAATCCCAATCCACCCCTTCCAAATCCCAACCCACCCCTCCCAAACTCACCCCTTCCAAACCCAAGCCCACCTCTTCCAAACCTAAAACCACCCCTCCCAAACCTAAAACCACCCCTCCCAAACCCAAAACCACCCCTCCCAAACCCAAGGATCCCACGCCAGAAATATAATTGATGCGCCTGCTCCCCACCCCAGTTATGCCCCTTCCAGAGGAGGTTTATTTTCGCAGTGACATTAGGGAGCAAGTTGTGGGCATGCACACTATAGGCTACTGACCTAGTGCCTCTGCTTTTTCTGTACAGTTTTATTTCATTTACTTATGAGAGAGTTATCTCAATTCTGTAAACCATTTTTAGTTTGAGAATACCTTTTTCCTGGCCTTATTTAATGATTGTTACTAATTGTTTGCTGATAATTTTATTTCTGCTGTGTGTGTGTCACAAACTTACTCTCATTTGTGACAGCGACAAGCACAATTTGGATATTTTGGATATTTCATTTCTAAATGAATACATTAGTGTTGTACATTTGTGATGGACAAGTTAATTTTGGTGCAAGCATTCATCTTGTTACTGGATACTTACATCACAATTATATGTGTTTATGTTATTGTGACTGGAGAATGCAGTTGTATTTATTTTGACATGAACTCTCAATGATATTCACATATGCATTATACTGGGAACCTGGCACTTTGTAGTTAAATGACATCTAATGTTAGTCATATATCACACACACCAAGAGGACATGTGACCTTCATACAGCTCTGCCATGTTTTCAGTTTAGAGTAAGATTGGTACTACATTCTGTGTACACCTGCGTGTAGCATGTTGTAGTCAATTGCTACATTATCATGGGATTGAGTAGTTTCTAGTGGGCATACAGTTTGAGATTATGATTTTGAATGTTTTGGTAAATTATTGCATGCACCTGCGTGGACACATTTCTATTTGTGATTTCTGTGACTTTTTGTGTAGTGGTCCATTGCTATGAAGGCAGGTGGCACCAGATTTGTGAGTGTTACTAATATCTCAAGGTGTGTTATGATGCACTTTTCTAAGTACATCATTACTCACATATGCATTGTGCATCATTATGGTGTTGTTGGCAAAATGTTTTTAACAATGCGCGTATCCAATGCTATTGTACAGCAACAGTTCCAAGGATCAAATGTATTACAGTGACTTACCTTCTGTTCTGGTGGGTTGATGGTGGCAGGGAATAGGAAAAGTGAGAAAAAGGAAGGTTTTGTCCTTTTATCCCTCCCAATCCACCAACTTGGGTGTGGAGGTTTAGCTACCATTATTACATTGGCGGAAATGTTCATCATGATTGGCTTGGCAGGAAAAGGAGCTGGAGTCCTGCCACCAGCTGCTTTAACCTATGGCGCTGTCGAAGCAGGTGGAGGTTCTTGACGGTGACGGCAGACAGGTGGGGTTCTTTCACCTGTTCTCCCACTAAATTCTAAATAGGGCAGGTGGACCGTTATGATGGTGGACAGGTTTTTATTCAACAGCAGGACTTTTACTGCCAAGATCTAAATCAGGCCCTCTGTGTCTAGTCTATTAAAATTATCAATCAAATATAAGTTTGGTCAGATGAGCTAAACAAAGACCAACGAATTGTCCAATGTAAGAGCATTAAGACTCAGGAAGGACTATGGGAAGCAAAGAATCAATCATTAAAAGATGCTCTCAGCATTGCAAAAATTGTGGAAAAGTCAGAACAATACATGAGAGAAATGAGTAAGAAAGATTTAGTGAGTCGGGAAGGCGAAGTTGCTGCAGTGGTGGAAAAACTGAGGAGTCTCAAGAAAACGTAGGAACAATCAGCAATCATAACAATAGATTGCAAAAAGGAGCCAAAACAAAATTGTGCTCAAGATGTGGAAGCATGTCACATACAAGTGATTCTAAGTGGAGCTTTGTGAGTAACAAAGAAGGCAGGAGATGTGGTCACAAGGGCCATTTGATGTTCATGCATAAAGACAACAGTACATCACATGTGGCAGTTACTGCAGATAGATTTTGTGAAAGCAACAATGGAGAGCATGTGCTGAACGTGCATCCTGAAGCAGATGAAGATGGAAGGAAAGTCAGACTGAAGGTGTCCTTTGTAGTGTTGGACAGGGGTATTGAACTAATGGTAGACTCTGGTTCGCTGTACACTATTTTCCCAAAGTAATGTGGAAGAAAGAGTGGGGCAAATCATGGCAATACCTAAAGGCATAAATCCAAGAGACAATCAGGGTGAACGAATAGATGTCTTAGTTTATTTCCTGTCTCCCATTGAGTTCAAGTCAAGAAGGATTTAATGGAAGGTATAAATGGCAGATGATGGACTACCGATATTGGGATGGGTACACCAAAATGACTTACATATAGTGATTGATCCCCATTCTCCTGGCCAGGTGCTAGTTGTGGATGATTTAAGTGTGGAATAGCTGTTAAATGAGATGAAAGATGTATTAACTGAAAAGTAGGGGCAAATGACACGATATATTCACAAAATAATGTTGAAGCAAGGTAACTTTTCCTGTGAAACATAAGTTGAGGAGAGTGCAGGTTATTGTGCGGGGAGAGGTAAACAAAATATTAGAAGACATAATAAAAAAGGAAGTCATAGAACCTGTAGAAGCTTCTGACTGGGTCTCCCTAGTGGTCATAACAGAAATAAAATGATAGCAGGCTAAAGTTTTGTGTGGAACTATGCAGTTTGAACCAGCGTGTAGTGATGTACACATTTCTTCTACCTAACATCAATGATCTTCTTTTATTGCTCAAGGGAGGCAGGTACTTTTCAAAACTAGATCTCAAAAGTGCATACCATCAGATCAGGTTGCACAAGGAGTCAAAAAACCTGATAGCTTTTATCATGATGGAGGTCATGTTCTGCTTCACGAGGATGGCTTTTGGGTTGTCCTCAGTTACAAGTGTTTTCTAACGTATAATGACCGAAGTGTTCAAAGGGCTTGGGATCATTATTTGCTTCCAAGGCAACATACTGGTATTTGGAGAGTCTTTGAAAAGCACAATAATATATTGAGGTCAGTGTAAGTCAGACTACAGGAAGCAGGTCTCACCCTGAGAAGGGACAAATGAAAGTTCCTATTTGATGAAACTAAATACCTGAGGGAGACAAACTCAAGGATGATCTGTTGAAGGTAATCAGATCAGCACCCATTCCCTGTTACAAAGATCAGTTACAATCCTTTATATCTTATCAAATACTAATTAAAATTTGTCAGCAATTTCGTGGAGGAAACTGAAGCGCTAAGAATGATTTTGAGAAAAGGATGTGCGCTCAAATGGGAAGATGAACAACAAAGAGTGTTTAATTTGTGAATAAAGAGGTGAGTGAAGCAGGGATTCTGGTGCCATCCGATACCTAGCGGAACTTTATACTGAAGTTAGTTGCCAGCACATGTGGAGTGGGGGTAGTATTGTCCCACGTGTATGTAAAGAGAGACAGAACTGAGGCATTTGCCTTGTGCTCATTAATGGAGAGTGGGCGGAACTCCAATAACACAAGCTTTATTCAATCAATAGATCATCAAAGCAATACACAATAAATAATAAAATCTAAAGTATAAAATACAGTTCCAAATTAAACCCGTATTGACAATAAAAAAGGAGAACAGCCCCCCGCTACTCCATTTAAAAGAATCTCGTCCAATCATGATTGAGACACATTGCTGATAAAAGAATTTCGTATATGCCATGCCGCCAGTAAATACTTCCTAACAGCATATATTAAAACTTTAGAACAATGACTTTTTAAGATTCTCAGAGCAAAGGCACATTCCCTTATTCCCATTTCCCGGCAGATGTTACGAATCCACTTGGACCTAGGAGAAGAGTATGCAGAACAGAAAAAAATAAAATGATCAACTGTTTCAGAAGTTATACCACAAACGGGGCAAATATTAGTTACTTTTTTGCACCCCATCTACACATCAAAGTCTTCAGCGGCAAGGTCCCAAAGCGAAATCTAGCATATAAACGTTTGCCTAAAATGTCAGGTATAATGTCTAGATATAATTCAAACTGCGGGTACCATTTGATGTCAATGAAAAGATTTGTTAGGCTACCATGGGATCTACGGCTAATATAGTTGTTAGTCGTTCCTTACGTAGGCCCAATATGTACGCTTCAACCCTTTGGTGTGGACTTTCTCAAGATTGTGGGGTTTCTCCCAAAAATCTCCTAGGTCCAAGTTACTGAACCAACTAGATACATGTTTAACCCAGGGGATAGAGGCTGAATTGGAGCACTTTAGATGATCTAAAAGTGAGGTCTTGTAAACATCAAGTTCTGGGACAGTCCATAGCCTTACCCAATATAAAAGTGGTCTTAAAGTAATTAGGTCGCCATCCTTCTCAGGCCCAAATCTAAAAACAATGCTGGGAGGGCAAGCACATAGAGCCCTCGCAAAGTTGTTCTCCAATTGTTAACCTGTTACTATCGGAGAAGCCCCAGACCTCTGCACCATAGACAGTAGCTCCCTGCTCCATAGCAACAGAAATCTTAATTGCTGGGGAGACAGTTTTTGCTGTCGTACCCCTATAAAAGCGCAGGATAGATGCTGCACTGTGCTCCAAGAGACCAGCACTCTTGTTAACATGTTCTGCCCAGTGCAAATTATCAGTCAGCCCAACACCCAAATAGTCAATAGAGCTGACCTTATCCAATAGGTCGCATTTAGACGAATGGTGCATTTTTTCCGCACTCCAGAGTGAAATGCCATTAGCTTAGTTTTCTTGTGATTCAACTCCAGACCATAGTCCCGAAAGAATAATTTAAAACTGTCTATAAGAGTTTGTAAGCCTATTGGGGATTTGGAAATAAGAAGAGAATCATCTGCAAAAAGAAGAATTGGGATTTTCTAAGCGCAAAGGGTGGGAGCATCGTTTTGGCACACCATCAGAGCTTGCACCACCTCATTGATAAAAATTGAAAATAAAAATGGTGCCAGCACACATCCCTGGCGAACACCCCTGTTTATGGGAATTTTGTCTCTTAGTTCGCCATGGTTGCCCCATCTCACTTGCGCATATGTATCTTTATGCACTCGCTTCAGGAGTTGAATTAAGTTGGCTGGGGTCCCTATTCTGCGTAGCACCTCCCATAGCTTTGCTCTTGGAACCAGGTCAAAGGCTGATCTCAAGTCAACGAAAGCAACATATAAAGGTTGTTTTGCAAGAGCTGTGTATTTCCAAAACAGCACGGCTAGCCAAAAAACCTGGTCCACTGTACTAATGCCAGATCGAAATCCTGCCTGGAGGGGAGAAAGGATCTGGTGATCTGTAGCCCAGCTCGTTAATCTGCCTAGAAGTTGCTTTGCATAAATTTTTTGCAGGTTATCTATAAGACTGATCGGCCTGTAGTTTGCTGGGAGGTTTGCATTACCCTTTTTATAGATAAGGATAATTTCGGCGCCCTTCCATGTCGTGGGGATCTACCCCCCTTCGGAGATTCTGTTAGAAAGTGCATTGATGTACCAGGTCCATATTGCTGGTTCCGATCTATAAAGATCCCCTGGTATCTTGTCTGGACCTGGTGCTTTCCCAGTTTAGCGAACGGATTGCCTCAGCAGTTTCTTCAATAGAGAAATGGACGTAACTCACTGGATCCTTTGGGCCCCCTCCTATAGAAACAAGGGCTGAAACCGCATCTGAGAGGGGAGAAGGGTTTAACCCCACATCCTGATTGACAGGCGTCTCTGGGATGTCAATTTTATCATGAAGACATGGGAAATGTTCCACCCATCTTTCAGGTTGGATATGGTTCCTTAGGGTGGTCCTACCTTCTTTCTCTCGCTTGTACAACAGTTCCCAGAACACCTTATTATTTTTGGATTCCGTAGCATCCAACAGCTCCTGCCAAATTGATTCTTCCCAAGATCTTTTTGCACATATGATAGACTCCTTGTATGTGCGTCTGGCTTGTTGTATTTCCATGTGGATCCCTTTCATAATGGCATTTTTTAACCCTGTCTTGGCTCTATAACATAATTCGTCAAAACATGGGTTATTTACCGGGGACCCTCCTTGCTGTCTTGCCCCAACCTTCTTATAAAAGATACTTTGCAACTTAACCACCATGTTTTTGTGTATATGAAGAAATGGAATATCCTTAAGAACATAGTCTTGGTATGGGGCCAAGTTATCTATGAAGGATAGGTAAATCTCGCGTAAAAAGTAGGGGTTTGACACCACCTTCGGCCACCTAACCTTCATAAATAAGTTATTCTAGGTGGGGGAGGGAATCGTGGTAAGCTGGTTATTCAAGGTTCTTCTAAAAACATCCCCAGAAATGGAGAGAATCATGGGATAATGGTCACTTTCACATCTAATATCCACCTCCATATCTTTCAGCAGGGGCCCCAGTCTTATATCAACTAGAAAGTAATCAATTACGCTTGTTGTTGTACCTCGTTTGATTGTAGATGCTGTGTTTAAGTCGGAGGGCATAACACCATTGCAGGCCCTTAGGCCATGCTTCAAGCAAAGGGAAGTCAACAGGCCCCTACACAAGAGTGAGGACAGAAATGATCACAATTCAGCTGTGCAATCCCCCATATTTGGTCTTCTTCCTCTGTTAAACCACTAAGGGCCATATGTACGAACACATTTTCCCATTGACACAGAATGGGAAAAACCCTTTGCTACATCTGGCCCTAAGTAACACAGAAGGTTCAAAGGTGCAATTTACATCCCCAGCTATTATCAAGAATGATGTTGATTGTAAAGTGTCTAAAAAGTCAAGTAGCTGTGTTAAAATCTGAGATTCCGCTCCACGTGATACAGATCGGGCATAAACATTGATAAAAATTACATTAAAACTCTGTTGGAATGAAATTTGTAGCCCCATCAAATCAGCACAGTCAAATTTTAAAATCTTATATTCACATTGCACTTGTTTGTTTAGTAACATCAGGAGCTCCCCTTTTGCACGACCTGTCAACTTTTCAGATGGTTGAGCAGCTATATTAAAAGAAAGAAACCCTTCTATATCAATCCTCTCCTCAGCCCATGTTTCTTGGAAGAGGCATATGTCTTGGGTACTTATATATGAGCACCAGTCAATATCATCTAATTTTCTTCCAAGACCAGCTAAATTCCATGTCATTATTGATGGACCATTTTTGTCGGACACAGCACCGCGTGTCTGGAAGCTAATATTCTGTGGAAATTGCTCATTAACAGTATGATTATCAGGGCTGATCAAAAATTATTCCTCTAAGCAGTCCCCTAAAGTAGATTCCTGCACTGAAGACAGTCATACAGAATTGGACTGGTTAAGCTCACTGCACCCTGGTCGATCCCTTGCAATGTTGCGGCGCAAATGACTATTAACTGGAGCCAGACCTGCTTCGTCTATTTCTATCTCTAGGATAACACCTCCTTTACTTTGCCCCCGAGAAAACGAGTGCATTCGTCAAATGCAATGAGGCACTCAACCAAGGCTTTGTCATAAAACTCTATTGAGATTATATCATAGTTCGACCCCAAGGGGCTCCACCGTTTGGCTTTGGAAATGTCCGCATGTATAACCGATAAGCAATTCCGTTGATGTCGTAGCCAGTGGATGACCTTGTTGACCCTGGACTCATGGTCCTCAGTAAGCCCCGGCATTAGCTTCGGGACTTTTTTTCAAGAAGAGAGTGTTAGACCCAGGCTTAATGCTTTGTTCTTGTGTCAATATGACTGAACCACAGGGGGCTCTCTGAGGGGGAAAATCACGAATCGGATCAGAGATAGGAAAGGGTGCAGATGGCCTGCTAGCATTAATAGATAACCGATCCCCCTTACATGAGGAATTGTCAATCACTTTATGCCTCCTATTTGGCAACCAATTTGAACGGTCAGGGGGGCAACCAGTTGGGGCACCGTAATATGTCATAGCAACCCCCTCAATAAAAGTGTGTTTGTTGTCTTGCTGCTCATATGTAGAGTTATCTGCAGGGCTTATTGAATTTGTATCTAGCCCGTCTCAATATGCCTTTTTCTTTTGATGGTAAATAGCTTGTCCCCCATGTACAATTGAGGTGGATGGAATTAAGTTGGTCGTTGGGAGTCCACCTTTCGCCCCTTCACCTTTAGAATGGCATTTACAGCTACACGGATGAGCTAACCTTTCCTGCAGAATTTTAGCTAATTGCAGTACCAGAGTTCTGACTTCATCCATTCTCTGCAGTATGAGAGACACATTGGTCTCGGTAGAGGGTTGCTCCATATGGGAAGTAGAAATAGTAGGGATAGAAACAGGTGGACAAATAGTATCCTCTTTATTGAGCACAGCTGCAGTATGTTTGTGAACCCTGAGTGGATCACCCTCCTCAGCTAAAGCCTCAAACCGATTACTGCAAATTATATTTGGGATAAAATTTATCACAGGACTTAGTGGAATAGCTGGGATGAATATGCTCCCTTCCTCTTCTACTAGGGGTAGCCCTCGTCTTAGTAAAAGATCAGTAGCAGCAGTCGTTAATCCTTGGGGAGAGGGGTGGATAATATTATGTTTGTTAAATGAGACCCCACCTGTGTTAGACGAAACAGGATCTGGCCCTTGATCCTTCATCTTTTTTTTTATTTTTTATTAAAAAACTCTTGGATCCCCCTAGGATAAGCTGGGGCCTTCTTTGAAGGCAGGATTCCAATGTTACCCTCTGTGCAGTTTAATATGTCCTCTACTTCTTCAAATAGCTGATCTATCTCTTCAAAGGATTTATGACTTCCTCCTTTAGACTTAGTGGCTGGTTTTTTGGAGAGCTTTTTCTGATTTTTGCAGTCAGTCAAAGAGTCCATCGAATCTGCAGCTTTCCGCTTCCCCATATAGGCGGTAAAGGTAGCAACAACACAATAAATAATTAAATAATGCTTTGGTCTTACGTGTTCGATGGATCAATAAGTAAGAGAGTCGGCCCAGCTCGGCCTTAGTCGGCCGAAGACGGGCCCATCTTGGCCCGGGCACATCCCGCGCGCGTCCCGCGAGGGGCGCGCCTTTTTAAAGATCCTGTGGGCTGGCCGGAGTCCGTTGCCCAGCAATGAGGAAAGCACAACCGCGTCCCGCGAGAGGCGCGCCTTTTTAAAGATCCTGTGGGCTGGCCGGGGGCCCAGAGTCCGTTGCCCAGCGGAACTATTCAGCGATAGAACGTGAGGCCTTGGTTGCTCTGTGGTCACTGCTTGAACTTAATACACACTTGTCTAGGTCTTCCTGCTACATGTGCAATAGCTAACAGGTGTTAACAGAGATTCACTATGAACAATATTTAGTCCAATCTGATTGTGAATATAAAGTTGGTAGGGATCGCTACCATCCTTTCTTAATAACCCAGTTTCTGGCATGTGACATTACTCTGTTTTCAAATGGGTGTAATTACCTCAAACATTAGGGATCCATCACACAAGGAGGGGACTGAAATTTCCAGTGCCAACAGGCTTTTTCATTTCTAGGATAACTACACTTAAAAGTGATCTGCATTAATCTATCCTGCTGGAATTCAAACCTGCAATGTGTAAATCACAAACATATTATATTAGAAGGTACTATCACTCACTTAGTTACCTAAGCAGCATAGGAAGTAAAATACCCAGGAGGAACTACAATTATGATAACAATCTATTGCTGCACAAGACAGCAGTCCTCATAAAACGGATATTCTTAACTATATTAAAAAGTGCGTTTTATTCATGTGGTCGATTTCCATTTTTTCCATTTCCAGGGATCTGATGTGAAGTTCTTTGAATGCACATGCCTTTCTTCTCTTTTTGTCTTACCTCTATACATGTATTTGCAGAATGCACGATCATGTATAATTTTGTTTACCTAGGATTAGTTCATTAAATTTACCTGCAAAGTACACACCACAAACCAACTACAATGTGGTGACATTGCATTTGTGAGCAAGTGAGTTTGTAGCTTTGTCTGAAGTAACGTGAGCTTGTCCCCATGTTTTCTCAGAGTGCATGTGTGCCAGTAAATTAGAGCTGTGCTTCTGTTTGTTTGTTTTCTGTGCGTGGCTGCAGCGCTATTGGACTGCGCATGCCTGCAAAGCATTACCTTCGGACGTTGCCCTTGTCTTGTTATAAAATATAAATAGGATTGCTGCATCCATTTCCATCAATAAATGTCCTAATCCACTCATCAGGATAAAATGGTAAAGTGGAGATAGGAATCCAACAAGGCATGCTGTGAAAAATGCAGCACATTTTGGCTCATGGTGGTGATCGTGGTCCAAAGAAACTTCGCATCACATGGTTTGAGCTCTACACTACAAATTGATGAAACTAGGACAGATGGCAGGAACGTAAGCACACGCACGCACAACTTCCCACTTTAACCACATCACTGTGCAAAGCTGGGAGGAGTGCTTCCTTAATAGACCTCGACAGTAGTGCAGATGGTCTCGAATCTTTTTTTTTAGTAAAATAAATGTGATAATTATTTCTTGGGTTTTCATTTGCAGTATTCACCAGAACTCAACTGGCAATATGTGGCTAAATGAACTTGACAGCAGCGTTTCAAGAGCTTGGAATTATTATTTAGGAGGGGTCAGGGAATGGCCAATAATTCATCATTGGAAAGCAGGACGCAGGTTAATGATCCATACTAGGCACCTCAAGACTGTTCATATGTTCTTTTCATTACATATATCCTACCCTATTAGTATTACACTGATTGTTCCATAGTCAATATCCCCTCTGTTTCAAATCGCAATGCCCAGTTTTTCAGAGGGACCCATTTTCTGTTCCCCGGGCCATGCAACTGTGATTCAGGCCTTGAACACTGGTGACTAGTGCTGGGGTAAACCCCGAAACCTGGAGTTTGCCTTGTGAGTATGCACAAGCTTATCTAAGGTGCCCTGTAAAAGAGATTCTCCTACTATGGAGGCCTGCAAGGGACAAAAGAGGTCCATCTACATATAGCCTCGTTGGTGAAAAACTAGATAATAGAATCCAGTCAGGGTTTGAGAATAACCAAGAAACGTGTAAATACTCCCCAGTGAAATTCAATATACTTGATGTAGCCCTTAAGATATTAATTGTGAGTAGCCCAAAAACATGTCAAGATTTCACTACATGTTAGCTCAACATGCCAGGCCTTACTAGATGTGTATACCTGGCCCAGTATCAATCTTTTAATGTCCGCTTTACCTCTGACCAGGGCACAGCTGCCGAAAACTGGTCTGCGAAGGAGGATTGAACCGGAAGCAGGGATCATATTGACGGAGCACAGCAGCTTGGCGGCACAGCGGCAGAGCAGCAGGACTGCGGCAGAACTGAGCCGAGCCCGGTAATCGGCAGCTGCACACCCCCCCTCGGGGATTCGGAGGAGCAGTGGAAGCACAGTGTGCACGGTGTGCAGCCGCGGACCGGACCCGCCTACGGTTGTTTTGCCTGGCACAGCAGCACTTTCTCACTGCCTTGTGCAGAATTCATGGAGCGCCAAACACGAGGTGGGAGTGCAAGGGCGTCAGGGAGAGGATGTGGCCCCCGCCTAAGCGCACTGAAGCCCACTGAAGCTCCAGCGGGAAAAGAGCCAAGCCAAGAAGGAAAGCAGGAACCAAGCCAAGTATTCTCGGCGGCAGTTGCAAGCAAGGTGTGTGGCGCTACTGCTACTACTACTGCTATCGGAAGCAGTAAGGAGCAAGGAGGAGTAAGGAGGGGTGAGGAGAAGAGAGGCAGGCGGAGGGGGGGCGATAAGGGGGAGAGATTCTGAGTGACTGACCCACCAACCCAGCATCACAATATTCTTATATTCAGCACACAACCGACCACACATTCTATTCACCACCACACGAAAGTGGTATAGGCAGCCCAGCAGTACGGAGCACAGCAGAAGTGGCCCGATAACACTGGGTACAGCTTGCATGTGTTCTAGTGGGGTTTAGCAGCGTGATTTGCCCATGGTAAGGACTAGCACGGGAAGAGTGGGTCATCACCATCAGTAACAATTAAACGTCAGTAGCTCAGCCCTATTCTGCGTAGCACCTCCCATAGCTTTTCTCTTGGAACCAGGTCAAAGGCTGATCTCAAGTCAATGAAAGCAACATATAAAGGTTGTTTTGCAAGAGCTGTGTATTTCCAAAACAGCACGGCTAGCCAAAAAACCTGGTCCACTGTACTAATGCCAGATCGAAATCCTGCCTGGAGGGGAGAAAGGATCTGGTGATCTGTAGCCCAGCTCGTTAATCTGCCTAGAAGTTGCTTTGCATAAATTTTTTGCAGGTTATCTATAAGACTGATTGGCCTGTAGTTTGCTGGGAGGTTTGCATTACCCTTTTTAAAGATAGGGATAATTTTGGCGCCCTTCCATGTCATGGGGATCTACCCCCCTTCGGAGATTCTGTTAGAAAGTGCATTGATGTACCAGGTCCATATTGCTGGTTCCGATCTATAAAGATCCTCTGGTATCTTGTCTGGACCTGGTGCTTTCCCAGTTTAGCGAACGGATTGCCTCAGCAGTTTCTTCAATAGAGAAATGGACGTAACTCACTGGATCCTTTGGGCCCCCTCCTATAGAAACAAGGGCTGAAACCGCATCTGAGAGGGGAGAAGGGTTTAACCCCACATCCTGATTGACAGGAGTCTCTGGGATGTCAATTTTATCATGAAGACATGGGAAATGTTCCACCCATCTTTCAGGTTGGATATGGTTCCTTAGGGTGGTCCTACCTTCTTTCTCTCGCTTGTACAACAGTTCCCAGAACATCTTATTATTTTTGGATTCCGTAGCATCCAACAGCTCCTGCCAAATTGATTCTTGCCAAGATCTTTTTGCACATATGATAGACTCCTTGTATGTGCGTCTGGCTTGTTGTATTTCCCCGTGGATCCCTTTCATAATGGTGTTTTTTAACCCTGTCTTGGCTCTATAACATAATTCGTCAAAACATGGGTTATTTACCGGGGACCCTCCTTGCTGTCTTGCCCCAACCTTCTTATAAAAGATACTTTGCAACTTAACCACCATGTTTTTGTGTATATGAAGAAATGGAATATCCTTAAGAACATAGGGGGTTATTCTAACTTTGGAGGAGGTGTTAATCCGTCCCAAAAGTGACAGAAAAGTGACGGATTTACCACCAGCCGTATTACGAGTCCATTATATCCTATGGAACTCGTAATACGGCTGGTGGTATATCCGTCACTTTACCGTCACTTTTGGGACGGATTAACACTCCTCCAAAGTTAGAATAACCCCCATAGTCTTGGTATGGGGCCAAGTTATCTATGAAGGATAGGTAAATCTTGCGTAAAAAGTAGGGGTTTGACACCACCTTCGGCCACCTAACCTTCATAAATAAGTTATTCTAGGTGGGGGAGGGAACCGTGGTAAGCTGGTTATTCAAGGTTCTTCTAAAAACATCCCCAGAAATGGAGAGAATCATGGGATAATGGTCACTTTCACATCTAATATCCACCTCCATATCTTTCAGCAGGGGCCCCAGTCATATATCAACTAGAAAGTAATCAATTACGCTTGTTGTTGTACCTCGTTTGATTGTAGGTGCTGTGTTTAAGTCGGAGGGCATAACACCATTGCAGGCCCTTAGGCCATGCTTCAAGCAAAGGGAAGTCAACAGGCCCCTACACAAGAGTGAGGACAGAAATTATCACAATTCAGCTGTGCAATCCCCCATATTTGGTCTTCTTCCTCTGTTAAACCACTAAGGGCCATATGTACGAACACATTTTCCCATTGACACAGAATGGGAAAAACCCTTTGCTACATCTGGCCCTAAGTAACACAGAAGGTTCAAAGGTGCAATTTACATCCCCAGCTATTATCAAGTATGATGTTGATTGTAAAGTGTCTAAAAAGTCAAGTAGCTGTGTTAAAATCTGAGATTCCGCTCCACGTGATACAGATCGGGCATAAACATTGATAAAAATTACATTAAAACTCTGTTGGAATGAAATTTGTAGCCCCATCAAATCAGCACAGTCAAATTTTAAAATCTTATATTCACATTGCACTTGTTTGTTTAGTAACATCAGGAGCTCCCCTTTTGCACGACCTGTCAACTTTTCAGATGGTTGAGCAGCTATATTAAAAGAAAGAAACCCTTCTATATCAATCCTCTCCTCAGTCCATGTTTCTTGGAAGAGGCATATGTCTTGGGTACTTATATATGAGCACCAGTCAATATCATCTAATTTTCTTCCAAGACCAGCTAAATTCCATGTCATTATTGATGGACCATTTTTGTCGGACACAGCACCGCGTGTCTGGAAGCTAATATTCTGTGGAAATTGCTCATTAACAGTATGATTATCAGGGCTGATCAAAAATTATTCCTCTAAGCAGTCCCCTAAAGTAGATTCCTGCACTGAAGACAGTTATACAGAATTGGACTGGTTAAGCTCACTGCACCCTGGTCGATCCCTTGCAATGTTGCGGCGTGAATGACTATTAACTGGAGCCAGACCTGCTTCGTCTATTTCTATCTCTAGGATAACACCTCCTTTACTTTGCCCCCTGAGAAAACGAGTGCATTCGTCAAATGCAATGAGGCACTCAACCAAGGCTTTGTCATAAAACTCTATTGAGATTATATCATAGTTCGACCCCGAGGGGCTCCACCGTTTGGCTTTGGAAATGTCTGCATGTATAACCGATAAGCAATTCCGTTGATGTCGTAGCCAGTGGATGACCTTGTTGACCCTGGACTCATGGTCCTCAGTAAGCCCCGGCATTAGCTTCGGGACTTTTTTTCAAGAAGAGAGTGTTAGACCCAGGCTTAATGCTTTGTTCTTGTGTCAATATGACTGAACCACAGGGGGCTCTCTGAGGGGGAAAATCACGAATCGGATCAGAGATAGGAAAGGGTGCAGATGGCCTGCTAGCATTAATAGATAACCGATCCCCCTTACATGAGGAATTGTCAATCACTTTATGCCTCCTATTTGGCAACCAATTTGAACGGTCAGGGGGGCAACCAGTTGGGGCACCGTAATATGTCATAGCAACCCCCTCAATAAAAGTGTGTTTGTTGTCTTGCTGCTCATATGTAGAGTTATCTGCAGGGCTTATTGAATTCGTATCTAGCCTGTCTCAATATGCCTTTTTCTTTTGATGGTAAATAGCTTGTCCCCCATGTACAATTGAGGTGGATGGAATTAAGTTGGTCGTTGGGAGTCCACCTTTCGCCCCTTCACCTTTAGAATGGCATTTACAGCTACACGGATGAGCTAACCTTTCCTGCAGAATTTTAGCTAATTGCAGTACCAGAGTTCTGACTTCATCCATTCTCTGCAGTATGAGAGACACATTGGTCTCGGTAGAGGGTTGCTCCATATGGGAAGTAGAAATAGTAGGGATAGAAACAGGTGGACAAATAGTATCCTCTTTATTGAGCACAGCTGCAGTATGTTTGTGAACCCTGAGTGGATCACCCTCCTCAGCTAAAGCCTCAAACCGATTACTGCAAATTATATTTGGGATAAAATTTATCACAGGACTTAGTGGAATAGCTGGGATGAATATGCTCCCTTCCTCTTCTACTAGGGGTAGCCCTCGTCTTAGTAAAAGATCAGTAGCAGCAGTCGTTAATCCTTGGGGAGAGGGGTGGATAATATTATGTTTGTTAAATGAGACCCCACCTGTGTTAGACGAAACAGGATCTGGCCCTTGATCCTTCATCTTTTTTTTTATTTTTTATTAAAAAACTCTTGGATCCCCCTAGGATAAGCTGGGGCCTTCTTTGAAGGCAGGATTCCAATGTTACCCTCTGTGCAGTTTAATATGTCCTCTACTTCTTCAAATAGCTGATCTATCTCTTCAAAGGATTTATGACTTCCTCCTTTAGACTTAGTGGCTGGTTTTTTGGAGAGCTTTTTCTGATTTTTGCAGTCAGTCAAAGAGTCCATCGAATCTGCAGCTTTCCGCTTCCCCATATAGGCGGTAAAGGTAGCAACAACACAATAAATAATTAAATAATGCTTTGGTCTTACGTGTTCGATGGATCAATAAGTAAGAGAGTCGGCCCAGCTCGGCCTTAGTCGGCCGAAGACGGGCCCATCTTGGCCCGGGCACATCCCGCGCGCGTCCCGCGAGGGGCGCGCCTTTTTAAAGATCCTGTGGGCTGGCCGGAGTCCGTTGCCCAGCAATGAGGAAAGCACAACCGCGTCCCGCGAGGGGCGCGCCTTTTTAAAGATCCTGTGGGCTGGCCGGGGGCCCAGAGTCCGTTGCCCAGCGGAACTATTCAGCGATAGAACGTGAGGCCTTGGTTGCTCTGTGGTCACTGCTTGAACTTAATACACACTTGTCTAGGTCTTCCTGCTACATGTGCAATAGCTAACAGGTGTAAACAGAGATTCACTATGAACAATATTTAGTCCAATCTGATTGTGAATATAAAGTTGGTAGGGATCGCTACCATCCTTTCTTAATAACCCAGTTTCTGGCATGTGACATTACTCTGTTTTCAAATGGGTGTAATTACCTCAAACATTAGGGATCCATCACACAAGGAGGGGACTGAAATTTCCAGTGCCAACAGGCTTTTTCATTTCTAGGATAACTACACTTAAAAGTGATCTGCATTAATCTATCCTGCTGGAATTCAAACCTGCAATGAGTAAATCACAAACATATTATATTAGAAGGTACATTCACTCACTTAGTTACCTAAGCAGCATAGGAAGTAAAATACCCAGGAGGAACTACAATTATGATAACAATCTATTGCTGCACAAGACAGCAGTCCTCATAAAACGGATATTCTTAACTATATTAAAAAGTGCGTTTTATTCATGTGGTCGATTTACATTTTTTCCATTTCCAGGGATCTGATGTGAAGTTCTTTGAATGCACATGCCTTTCTTCTCTTTTTGTCTTACCTCTATACATGTATTTGCAGAATGCACGATCATGTATAATTTAGTTTACCTAGGATTAGTTCATTTAATTTACCTGCAAAGTACACACCACAAACCAACTACAATGTGGTGACATTGCATTTGTGAGCAAGTGAGTTTGTAGCTTTGTCTGAAGTAACGTGAGCTTGTCCCCATGTTTTCTCAGAGTGCATGTGTGCCAGTAAATTAGAGCTGTGCTTCTGTTTGTTTGTTTTCTGTGCGTGGCTGCAGCGCTATTGGACTGCGCATGCCTGCAAAGCATTACCTTCGGACGTTGCCCTTGTCTTGTTATAAAATATAAATAGGATTGCTGCATCCATTTCCATCAATAAATGTCCTAATCCACTCATCAGGA
Organism: Pleurodeles waltl; assembly: GCF_031143425.1. Lineage (NCBI taxonomy): Eukaryota > Metazoa > Chordata > Amphibia > Caudata > Salamandridae > Pleurodeles > Pleurodeles waltl. The sequence goes on from NC_090451.1 coordinate 369,824,623, forward strand.
TAAAATGGTAAAGTGGAGATAGGAATCCAACAAGGCATGCTGTGAAAAATGCAGCACATTTTGGCTCATGGTGGTGATCGTGGTCCAAAGAAACTTCGCATCACATGGTTTGAGCTCTACACTACAAATTGATGAAACTAGGACAGATGGCAGGAACGTAAGCACACGCACGCACAACTTCCCACTTTAACCACATCACTGTGCAAAGCTGGGAGGAGTGCTTCCTTAATAGACCTCGACAGTAGTGCAGATGGTCTCGAATCTTTTTTTTTTAGCAAAATAAATGTGATAATTATTTCTTGGGTTTTCATTTGCAGTATTCACCAGAACTCAACTGGCGATATGTGGCTAAATGAACTTGACAGCAGCGTTTCAAGAGCTTGGAATTATTATTTAGGAGGGGTCAGGGAATGGCCAATAATTCATCATTGGAAAGCAGGACGCAGGTTAATGATCCATACTAGGCACCTCAAGACTGTTCATATGTTCTTTTCATTACATATATCCTACCCTATTAGTATTACACTGATTGTTCCATAGTCAATATCCCCTCTGTTTCAAATCGCAATGCCCAGTTTTTCAGAGGGACCCATTTGCTGTTCCCCGGGCCATGCAACTGTGATTCAGGCCTTGAACACAGGTGACTAGTGCTGGGGTGAACCCCGAAACCTGGAGTTTGCCTTGTGAGTATGCACAAGCTTATCTAAGGTGCTCTGCAAAAGAGATGCTCCTACTATGGAGGCCTGCAAGGGACAAAAGAGGTCCATCTACATATAGCCTCGTTGTTGAACAACTAGATAATAGAATCCAGTCAGGGTTTGAGAATAACCAAGAAACGTGTAAATACTCCCCAGTGAAATTCAATATACTTGATGTAGCCCTTAAGATATTAATTGTGAGTAGCCCAAAAACATGTCAAGATTTCACTACATGTTAGCTCAACATGTCAGGCCTTTACTAGATGTGTATACCTGGCCCAGTATCAATCTTTTAATGTCCGCTTTACCTCTGACCAGGGCACAGCTGCCGAAAACTGGTCTGCGAAGGAGGATTGAACCGGAAGCAGGGATCATATTGACGGAGCACAGCAGCTTGGCGGTAATCGGCAGCTGCACACCCCCCCTCGGGGATTCGGAGGAGCAGTGGAAGCACAGTGTGCACGGTGTGCAGCCGCGGACCGGACCCGCCTACGGTTGTTTTGCCTGGCACAGCAGCACTGTCTCACTGCCTTGTGCAGAATTCATGGAGCGCCAAACACGAGGTGGGAGTGCAAGGGCATCAGGGAGAGGATATGGCCCCCCGCCTAAGCGCACTGAAGCCCACTGAAGCTCCAGCGGGAAAAGAGCCAAGCCAAGAAGGAAAGCAGGAACCAAGCCAAGTATGCTCGGCGGCAGTGGCAAGCAAGGTGTGTGGCGCTACTGCTACTACTACTGCTATCAGAAGCAGTAAGGAGCAAGGAGGAGTAAGGAGGGGTGAGGAGAAGAGAGGCAGGCGGGGGGGGGATAAGGGGGAGAGATTCTGAGTGACTGACCCACCAACCCAGCATCACAATATTCTTATATTCAGCACACAACCGACCACACATTCTGGCCACCACCACACGAAAGTGGTATAGGCAGCCCAGCAGTACGGAGCACAGCAGAAGTGGCCCGATAACACTGGGTACAGCTTGCATGTGTTCTAGTGGGGTTTAGCAGCGTGATTTGCCCATGGTAAGGACTACCACGGGAAGAGTGGGTCATCACCATCAGTAACAATTAAACAACAGTAGCTCAGCCCTAAAAAATGAGGTCAGGGCGTGAAAGACAAGTTACTACAAGAGTAAATAAGAGGAGAGGCTTGCACACAGGGCAAATGTCAAAAGAAGCGAAGGCAAATGCAGCAAAGGAAAATACAGCTCTAATATCATCCATCACAAGAATGTTTGATAAGGTACTAACAATCCCAGAAAAATTAAAAAATTTAAAGGACCCAGTGGAAATAATCTTCTCTACTCCAAAGGACACAAACTTACTTACTGTACTATCACTCTTATAAAATCCAGCCCAATACAATTGAAGGATTAAAGGGACAATGTGAGAGAGAACTCGCAGGGAAATGCACTAAAAACTTTTTCTAAAAGTCAAAAAGTTGAGAGGAAGGCGGAAGCTGGAGAGAGTGTGATGCTAGGATGGGGATCGGTCAGATCTTTTATCAATCTTGCCAGAGTCACCGTTTCAGCAAAACAATAGAAGTGAGAATACAATTCCCCTGTTGAGGAACGGACATCCAATGCCAGTAGAAGTTATTGTGGAATCTGTAGGGTAAAAGACAGAGGAAACAAAGATACAAGCGACAAAACCAGAGGAAAAGGATAAAACTGAAGTAAGTGAAAGAGAAATGAAGGGTGACAATAAAGAAACGAAAAAATGTGAACCAACCCAAAAGAACACACTAGCAAAACACATTTGACAGGAGAAGCAGGCCACACACGATAGCCAGGAAAGATTAACTGATCTACAAAATGAGAAAGGGCCTGCAGCCAACAGAGTAAACGTGTGGGAAGTGATCTTTAAAACATCACAACTGACTCTCGAGACACTGACAATACAATCAAATAAAATGGATGTCCAGATAGATCTATTGAATATAATGGCAACTTCTATATCAGGTATCGATCAGAAACTGGTGGATCTAAATAGTCTGATTACTAGAGTGCAAACCCTGGCAGAAACAACAAATATAGAATGTTCATGTGCCCCAGTAGTGGACAAATTGAAATATAGTGTTAAACACTATTATAGAGGATTTAAAAAAGGATTTAAAAAAGAATAATTCTGTACTGCACGGGAAAGTAGAGAGGGAAGGGAATAAGTGTTTTAATGTGAAAAAGGAAGGCTATGAAAAAAAGGGGAAGATCATGAAGTAACAAGAGACGATAAAAACGATGTTTCAAAAAATCTCAATATAGGAACTAATCATAACGAGATAGGAATCAGTTAGATCAACATGTGTAAAGTCGAATTAGAAAATCAGGAAAAACCTATGGTACCTAAGATGCAAGAAATAAATGGTGCACTAGGATGGGGAATGACAAAAAAAGCAGAGGAAAAAATTGCATAAAGCCAGAAAAAAGCAACAAAAAGTTTTGAAAGATTAGAACTCCTAAATCTAAGGCAAAAGCTGGAAAAAAGTGGTGAGATGACAGCAGAAAGGTCTTGACGAAAATCAAATGAGTCAAATTGTGCACAATTTTTCAAAGGCAGGAGGCGAGCAATGAGGATAATGCTGGGAATACCAAATATGTAAAATTAACTAAGGGAACTAGTATGGCAAAAAAACACAATGGAGGCAGATCAGTCTCCTATCACAATGCCCTCAAGTGATGGAGATAACATAGGCCCACATTACATTCCTTGAGGTCGGTAATAAAGCGTCAATAATACCGCCAACAGGCCGGCGGTAAACAAAATGCAATTATGACCACGGCGGAAACCGCGCAGTCACACAGCCACTTGAACACACCGACCGCCACAGTGGTATCAACAAGCACCACAGCGGTACCGCCAACAGCCAGACGGAAGACAATGTACTGCCCACACTTACCACCGGCCTATCCGCCACCTTATCTGGGGCGGTACCAACAACATCAAAAGCATGGCGGAAACAATGCACAGAAGTCAAAGGACTCACCTGTGGAGACTCAGGGAACAACCACAATGCCATGGAGCCCAAGCTGCACATATTTCCGATGCTCGTCTACCTTTTTCTGCATTATAAACATCAACGCCGGCGAAGACGACCACAGTGAGTACTGCCGCCTAGCACACAAGGGAGGGGGGTGGAAAAAGAGAGTGACACACACAACACGTAACACACCCACCCACAACACCAGATGCACAAACATTACATAATCACCCCGTACTCCTCAGGAATAATGCAAGGACAAAATTATTTGTAGAAAGTGAGTGTAATACATTAAATAACATGAATAAGTGCATCAAAATACAAAGGTAGATACATATTCACAAATGTAGGCACACTGCCCAGTCCTCAAAGTCCGTGGGCCACAGGGCCACAACACATAGGCCAAGGCCCCACCTCACTCCTGCAACAACACAGAGGGAACACTCCACAGGTGGATGGCTGTTGGGTGTCTGAGTGCTTGCGTTTGTATACTTTGGGAGGAGGGGGCACAGACACAGTGGGAGAGGACACAGGGGAAGTGTGCATGGATGTGGGGGTAGTGACTGCCAGGGAGGGGCATGTACTGATAGGCATGATGGTGGTAGTGGATGAGGATGTAGTGTATGCAGGTGTGAGTGTCGACGCTACTGGGAAGGAGGTGGACGACGAAGAGGAGAGGACACAGTGGAGGAAGTGGATGTTGGTATGTCTACTTCTGGATGGTGTTTGTGTGAGTGCCTGTGGGATAAAGTGTGGTGCTTGTGTGTGCCTGAACCACTCCTGTGTGTAGTCCTGGGTGCATGCTGTCTGCCTCTGTGCTTGGGATAGGTTGGGGTTGAGGGGAATGGGATTGGGTAGAGGAATTTGGAGGGGGGAGGCTAGAAACAGGGACAATGGCTGTCATCAGGGAGGAGGCCAGAGCCTGGATTGATCTCTGTTGGGCCACCATGCCAGAGTGAATGCCCTCCAGGAATGCATTTGTTTGTTGCAAATGGGCTGCCAGCCCCTGGATGGCATTCACAATGGTTGACTGCCCAACAGAGATGGATCTCAGGAGGTCAATAGCCTCCTTACTGATGGCAGCAGGGCTAAATGGGGCAGGGCCTGAGGTGCATGGGGTGAAGGAGATGCCCACCCTCCTGGGTGAGTGGGCACTGGAAACATGCTGAGGGGCTGCTGGGAGGGCAGTGCTGGTAAGGGGGTGGCAGTTGTACGTGTAGTTGGGGTCAGCACAGAGGTGTCCTCCACCACCAGGGAGCTTCCATCGGAGGAGGTATCACTGTGAGAACTATCCCCTCCAGTCTCCACTGTGGTGCTCCCCTCCCACTGGTGCCCTCAGCGGCGGTGGAGTCGTCCTCCTAGGCCCTGTGGGAATCAGCTCTCCCCGTCACCAGTGCCTCTGCTCCATAAGGACAGGGTGACAAAACAAAGAAGTGGGGGAGAGGCAAAGTATACCCTTAGTCAATGGCGGCACCAACACCACTGTTTGCGTACACGACACACACACACACACAGGGAACAGCCCTACACACTGGGCAATTCACTAACAGTCACAATGCTAGTCACCAGCCCATTGACAGGGATACCTAACGCCAATTGCAGCATACCTGAAACCCACAGACACCTTCCCAGTAGTGGATGCCTACTACCTTGGTTGGAGGAGGTTTATATCAGACCATGCCCAACGTGGGCCCTACCCTGCAATGTGCGGCCTGGCCTAGGGCACTCACAGGCCCACATTCTCTACCCGGATGCCACCCCACCACGCGCAAATAGTATATTGGGGCACTGTACTCACCCCCTTGTGCCTGCTGTGATGCCCCCAAGCATTTATCTACCTCTGAATAGGCCACTGCCAGTATGGGGCCATCGGGGGGTAGGGGTCGACGGGCACCCCTTCCTCGTTGGGAGGCCATCCCCAGCTGTGCCTCTACCGTCTTCCGTGCCCAGTGTCTCTGGTCCTCCCACCATTTGCGATAGTGGATGCTCTGCCTGCCGTAGACCCCCAGGGTCCCCACGTCCTTGGTGATGGCATGCAATATACCCTTTTTTTGATGGGCGTTGACCTGCAGAGAAATACACATAGGAAAAGGTATCAGTCAGACCATCCTGCCTGTTACACTCGTGGCCTACCATAACCCTCACATCCCCTTACGCACAGACATTGCCCACCATACATGCAGCACGCTGCCCAGGGCCCTTCCACCAACCCCCCCTACACGAGGCCCTCACACACACCACTCCATTCATTCGTGCTCCATGCATTCGTGCTCCATGCATCGTGCTCACAGTGTACTCACCTGTTGGTCTGGAGGCCCATACAGCATTCAGTACTGGGGTAGCACCCCATCCACCAGTCTCTCCAACTCCACAGCGGTGAAGGCAGGGGCCCTTTCCCCAGTGACACGAGCAATGGTCGGTTCCAGACACAGGTCATAGCAACACTTGCAGTGTAGGTCCTCTCCTGTTGAAGGTCAGGTAGCAAGTGAGTGAACAGTTAGAAAATGGTGGTCACGTCCACGGTAGTGCGCACCGTCACCACCAGCGTACATCACCATTGACCACTGTAACCCATAGAGCCCAATGGTATCCAATGAGGGGTTGAACTGCGGTTCTCAACCTCCTCCCGCAATGGTGCACAATGCCAGCAGAATTACATCATTTTCACATGTCCCTCCATACAGGACAGGGAGACGCCATTTTGGGTGGGGGCAGACCATGGCACCTAACTGCGTCACAGTACACATAGGCACCACTTGGGCATATCCAACAATATACTGTTACAGTCACAACATGCAATGCAGTGTAGTGTTTGGAAATATGGAATACTGACCAGCTGCTCACCGTTTTCCCCCTAGTTTGCACCCGCCTGGGATGAATAGGAGATGGAGACATGCCCCTGTGTACAGGCCCATGATGGACTTGGCAACAATGGAGGACAGGCACATTATCCTCACCTATAGACTGGACAGGGCCACAATCACAGAGCTGTGTGCCCAATTGGAACCTGACCTGATATCTGCTATCCGTCAGCCTACCGGGATCCCTCCTCTTGTGCAAGTCCTATCTGTGCTCCATTTTCTGGCAACTGGCTCCTTCAAAGTCACAGTGGGCTTGGCAGCAGGAATGTCTCAGCCAATGTTCTCAATAGTGCTGACCAGAGTGTTGTCTGCCCTGATTAAACACATGCGCAGCTACATCGTTTTCCCACAGGTGGAGGATTTGGCCACAGTGAAAGCTGATTTCTATGCAATGGGACACATCCCCAACATTATTGGGGCTATTGATGGTACACATATTGAATTTGTCCCCCCGGAGAAATAAACAGGTGTTCAGAAATCAAAAGAGCTTGCACTTCATGAATGTGCAGATGGTGTGCCTGGCGGACCAGTACATCTCCCATGTCAGTGCAAAGTATCCTGTGTCTGTGCATGATGCCTTTATCCTGAGGGATGGCAGCATCCCATATGTGATGGCTCAACTCCAGAGGCCCCGGGTGTGGCAAATAGGTGAGCCCTGGTTCCCACTCAGTAGGTGTTTGTGTATGGGTATGGTGTGGGCCCTAGGGGTTAGTGTGTGGCTAACAGTTGTTCCTCGATATTTGCAGGTGACTCTGGTTACCTCAACCTCTCAAGGCTACTGACCCCTGTGAGGAATCCCAGCACAAAGGCAGAGAAACATTATAATGAGGCACATAGGCGAACAGGAAGAATCATAGAAAGGGCATTCTGCCTCCTGAAGGCCAGATTTCGTTGCCTCCATCTAACAGGTGCATCCCTGTACTACTCACCCAAGAAGGTGTGCCAGATCATCGTGGCATGCTGCATGTTGCACAACCTTGCCTTACGTCGCCAGGTAACTTTTCTGCAGGAGGATGAGGCTGGAGATGGGTGTGCGGCAGCATTGGACCCTGTGGACAGTGAAGATGAGGAGGCAGAGGATGAGGATGAGAACAACAGAAGTGAAATAATATGACAATACTTCCAATGACACACAGGTAAGACACTGTAACTTCTCTTTTAATTGACAGTTTTGTGTTTGACTATGTCACTGGCAGGCTGATTTTCCCACTTCTATGGCCACTTACTGTACCCTTTGGCATCTCTATTTGCAGATATTTGTGCACCACTATCGCTCCTGGTGTGTTGACTGCAGCTAACTATAGGTCATTCCTATGTATACATTACTGTACAGTTGTATTGCAGTTTTAAAGCTTGTTAAACAAATACATAGTTCAATCATTTGACAGACTCCATACTTGTATTTATTCAAATGGTGTTTATTTAAGTGCTAATAAGTAGAGGGGGATGTGCAGTGGGCTGGGGTGATGGTGGAGCAATGTCCAGGATAGAGTCCAGTCTATGTAGATCACAGGTGCATTGTCCAAGGAGGCAAAGGGAGTGGAGCAATGGCAGTTCAAGATGGACAGGGTGACAGAGTGGGACACAAGGGTGACAATCAGTCTTATTTCCTGGTGGGGTTATTGGCAATGTTCTCTGTCTTCTGCCTGGATAGCAGGGACCGTTTGCGGGGTGGTTCTCCCTCTGCAGGGGGTGGGGTGCTGGTGGCCTGTTGGTCTTGTGGCAGGGCCTCCTGTCCACTAGCGACAGTGGAGGTGGAAGGCTGTTCATCGGTTTGTCTAGTGTCAGGGGCCCGGTGGCGTGCCACTGCCTCCTTCATCGTGCTGGCCATGTCTGCCAGCACCCCTGCAATGATGACCAGGGTGGTGTTGATGTCCTTCAAGTCTTCCCTGATCCCCAGGTACTGTCCCTCCTGCAGCAGCTGGGTCTCCTGCAACTTGTCCAGTATCTGGCCCATCGTCTCCTGGGAATGGTGGTATGCTCCCAGGATGTTGGTGAGTGCCTCCTGGAGAGTCAGTTCCCTGGGCCTGTCCTCCTGCTGTTGCACAGCCATCATCCCAGCTTCCCTGTTGTCCTGTGCCTCTGTCCCCAGACTGTGGGCCCACTGCCACTGACCCAAGGTCCCTAATTGTCCTGGGTTAGTGGGGTGGCCTAGGGTTCCTGTAGTGGTGGACACACTGCTGATTGCCGTGTCCTGGGGACAGAGGTATGGGTCCGCTTGGTGGATACTGTGCTGGTGTTTTCTGAGGGGGGAGGCTCTGTGATGGTATGGGACTGTGCCTGGGTAACAGACTGTCCAGAGGTCCCTGATAGGCCAGGTTGGTCATCCAGATCCAGGCATCCAGAGCTGCTGTCATCACTGTGGGCCTCTTCTAGGGGGAGGGGACTGGATGATGCTGGCACCTCCTCTCCAGTGACGTTGGGTGGGGGACCTGTGGGGATGTAAATGCAGTATTATTGTTTCTGTGTGTGACATCTTGTGCATGGTTGTGTTGCCCTCTATGGTTGTTTTTGTCCTGGCAGCTTTGCCTTGTGTGAGTAGTTACTTGGTGGGCTAGGTGATTCTCTCTACTGTGCATGCTTTAGTGATGGTGTCCATGCAGGTCTGTGATGGGGGTCCGTGCATTGGTGTTACATGCAGGACTTGGTATTGAGAGGGGTGGGTTGTGATGGTCGGTGTGTGTGAGATGGTGGAGTGATGGGAGTGAGGGTATGGGTGAGGGTTTGTGATGGCATGGAGGTGGGGGGGTGATAGTAATAGAGATTTGATTTACCAGAGTCCAGTCCTCCTCCTACTCCTGCAGGCCCTCAGGATGCATGATTGCCAAGACTTGCTCCTCCCATGTTGTTAGTGTGGGGGACAAGGTGGGGGTCTACCGCAAGTCTTCTGTATAGCTATTTGGTGTCTTGCTGCCATGGAACGCACCTTCCCCCGTAGGTCGTTCCACCTCTTCCTGATGTTGTCCCTTGTTGTGGGGTGCTGCCCCACGTGGTTGACCCTGTCCACGATTCTCCGCCATAGCTCCATCTTCCTAGCAATAGATGTCTGCTGCACCTGTGATCCGAATAGCTGTGGCTCTACCCAGATGATTTCCTCAACCATTACCCTTAGCTCCTACTCTGAGAACCTGGGGTGTCGTTGTGGTGACATGGGTGTAGTGTGAGTGAACAGTTAGAAAATGGTGGTCACGTCCACGGTAGTGGGTACCGTCACCACCAGCGTACATCACCATTGGCCACTGTAACCCATAGAGCCCAAAGGTATCCAATAAGGGGTTGCACTGCGGTTCTCGACCACCTCCCGCAACGGTGCACAATGCCAGCAGAATTACATCATTTTCACATGTCCCTCCATACAGGACAGGCAGACGCCATTTTGGGTGGGGGCAGGCCATGGCACCTAACTGCATCACAGTACACATAGGCACCATTTGGGCATATCCAGCAATATACTGTTACAGCCACAACATGCAATGCAGTGTAGTGTTTGGAAATATAAAATACTGACCAGCTGCTCACTATATTCCCCCTAGTTTGCACCCGCCACGGATGAATAGGAGATGGAGACATGCCCCTGTGTACAGGCCCATGGTGGACTTGGCAACAATGGAGGACAGGCACATTATCCTCACCTATAGACTGGACAGGGCCACAATCACAGAGCTGTGTGCCCAATTGGAACCTGACCTGATATCAGCTATCCGTCAACCCACTGGGATCCCCCCTCTTGTGCAAGTCCTATCTATGCTCCATTTCCTGGCAACTGGCTCCTTCAAAGTCACAGTGGGCTTGGCAGCAGGAATGTCTCAGCCACTGTTCTCAATAGTGCTGACCAGAGTGTTGTCTGCCCTGATTAAACACATGCGCAGCTACATCGTTTTCCCCCAGGTGGAGGATTTGGCCACAGTGAAAGCTGATTTCTATGCAATGGGACACATCCCCAACATTATTGGGGCTATTGATGGTACACATATTGAATTTGTCCCCCCGGTGAAATGAACAGGTGTTCAGAAATCAAAAGAGCTTTCACTCCATGAATGTGCAGATGGTGTGCCTGGCGGACCAGTACATCTCCCATGTCAGTGCAAAGTATCCTGGGTCTGTGCATGATGCCTTTATCCTGAGGAATGGCAGCATCCCATATGTGATGGCTCAACTCCAGAGGCACCGGGTGTGGCAAATAGGTGAGCCCTGGTTCCCACCCAGCAGGTGTTTGTGTATGGGTATGGTGTGGGCCCTAGGGTTTAGTGTGTGGCTAACAGTTGTTCCTCAATATATGCAGGTGACTCTGGTTACCTCAACCTCTCAAGGCTACTGACCCCTGTGAGGAATCCCAGCACAAAGGCAGAGGAACATTATAATGAGGCACATAGGCGAACAGGAAGAATCATAGAAAGGGCATTCTGCCTCCTGAAGGCCAGATTTAGTTGCCTCCATCTAACAGGTGCATCCCTGTACTACTCACCCAAGAAGGTGTGCCAGATCATCGTGGCATGCTGCATGTTGCACAACCTTGCCTTACGTCGCCAGGTAACTTTTCTGCAGGAGGATGAGGCTGGAGATGGGTGTGCGGCAGCATTGGACCCTGTGAACAGTGAAGATGAGGAGGCAGAGAATGAGGATGAGAACAACAGAAGTGCAATAATATGACAATACTTCCAATGACACACAGGTAAGACACTGTAACTTCTCTTTTAATTGACAGTTTTGTGTTTGACTATGTCACTGGCAGGCTGATTTTCCCACTTCTATGGCCACTTACTGTACCCTTTGGCATCTCTTTTTGCATATATTTGTGCCCCACTGCCGCTCCTGGTGTGTTGACTGCAGGCAACTATAGGTCATTCCTATGTATACATTACTGTACAGTTGTATTGCAGTGTTTAAAGCTTGTTAAACGAATACATAGTTCAATCATTTGACAGACTCCATACTTGTATTTATTCAAATGGTGTTTATTTAATTGCTAATAAGTAGAGGAGGATGTGCAGTGGGCTGGGGTGTTGGTGGAGCAATGTCCAGGATAGAGTCCAGTCTATGTAGATCACAAGCGCATTGTCCAAGGGGGCAAAGGGAGTGGAGCAATGGCAGTTCAAGGTGGACAGGGTGACAGAGTGGGACACAAGGGTGACAATCAGTCTTATTTCCTGGCGGGGGTCTTGGCAATGTTCTCTGTTTTCTGCCTGGATAGCAGAGACCGTTTGCGGGGTGGTTCTCCCTCTTCAGTGGGTGGGGTGCTGGTGGCCTGTTGGTCTTGTGGCGGGGCCTCCTGTCCACTAGCGGCAGTGGAGGTTGAAGGCTGTTCATCGGTTTGTCTAGTGTCAGGGGCCCGGTGGTGTGCCACTGCCTCCCTCATGGTGTTGGCCATGTCTGCCAGCACCCCTACAATGATGACCAGGGTGGTGTTGATGTCCTTCAAGACCTCCCTGATCCCCAGGTACTGTCCCTCCTGCAGCAGCTGGGCCTCCTACAACTTGTCCAGTATCTAGCCCATCGTCTCCTGGGAATGGTGGTATGCTCCCAGGATGTTGGTGAGTGCCTCCTGGAGAGTCGGTTCCCTGGGCCTGTCCTCCTCCTGTCGCACAGCCGTCATCCCAGCTTCCCTGTTGTCCTGTGCCTCTGTCCCCAGACTGTGGGCCCACTGCCACTGACCCAAGGTCCCTAATTGTCCTGGGTTAGTGGGGTGGCCTAGGGTCCCTGTAGTGGTGGACACACTGCTGATTGCCGTGTCCTGGGGACAGAGGTATGGGTCTGCTGGGTGGATACTGTGCTAGTGTTTTCTGAGGGGGGAGGCTCTGTGATGGTATGGGACTGTGCCTGGGTAACAGACTGTCCAGAGGTCCCTGATAGGCCAGTTTGGTCATTCAGATCCAGGCATCCAGAGCTGCTGTCATCACTGTGGGCCTCTTCTAGGGGGGGTGACTGGATGATGCTGGCACCTCCTCTCCAGTGACGTTGGGTGGGGGACCTGTGGGGATGTAAATGCAGTATTATTGTTTCTGTGTGTGACATCTTATGCATGGGTGTGTTTCCCTCTATGGTTGTTTTTGTCCTGGCAGCTTTGCCTTGTGTGAGTAGTTATTTGGTGGGCTAGGTGATTCTCTCTAGTGTGCATGCTTTAGTGATGGTGTCCATGGAGGTCTGCGATGGGGGTCCGTGCATTGGTGTTACATACAGGACTTGATATTGAGAGGGGTGGGTTGTGATGGTCGGGTGTGTGCGAGATGGAGTGATGGGAGTGAGGGTATGGGTGGGGGTTTGTGATGGCATGGAGGTGGGGGGGTGATAGTAATAGAGATTTGACTTACCAGAGTCCAGTCCTCCTCCTACTCCTGCAGGCCCTCAGGATGCATGATTACCAAGACTTGCTCCTCCCATGTTGTTAGTTGTGGGAGAGAAGGCGGGGGTCTACCGCAAGTCTTCTGTATAGATATTTGGTGTCTTGCTGCCACGGAACGCACCTTCCCCTGTAGGTCGTTCCACCTCTTCCTGATGTTGTCCCTTATTGTGGGGTGCTGTCCCACGCGGTTGACCCTGTCCACGATTCTGCGCCATAGCTCCATCTTCCTAGCAATAGATGTCTGCTGCACCTGTGATCTGAATAGCTGTGGCTCTACCCAGATGATTTCCTCAACCATTACCCTTAACTCCTATTCTTAGAACCTGGGGTGTCGTTGTGGTGAAATGGGTGTAGTATGAGTGGTGTGGTTGAGGGTGTGTGTGATGTGTTGAGGTGTGTGATGTAAGGTGCATGGATAGTGTATAGGTGATGGTGGTATGTGCCTTGTCTGTGGTCTTGCTATCTCTATGGTGGCACTTGTTTGTAGTCGTAAAGGGTTGTGGGTAAAAGTGTGTGTGTGTTTTATAGTGTTGTGGGTGTGGTGTGTGTATGGGTGTCAGGTGTGTGTTATTCAAATTGTCCAATGTAGTGTTGTTTTGTATATGTGTGTGTATTTTGAGCGCAGCGGTATGTACCACCAATGGTTTAGCCCCATTGAATGTCCGCCGCGGTGATTCGTGGGTCATAATGCTGGGAGCATAGTTCTGTTGGCTTGACAGTGTGGGTTTTGATACCTCCAGTTTATCACTGAAACTTGGGCTGGCGGACTTGTGTGTGTGGCTGTATAGTGATGGATTTCTATGTGTGTGTCATAATATGGGTAGCGGTATTCCGCTGCGGTGGCGGTATGTTGGCGGCAGTCAGCATGGCGATAAGCGATACTTACCGCCAATGTCATAATGAGTGCCATAGTCTCTAAACAGAATCAACAGGATCAAGGACTGCAGCAAGTAGAAGCTCCTAAGAGGGTGGAAATCAAGGAATCTATTATCAACATCAGCAAATAAACACTGAGGTGAACAACAAGGGAAAGAAATTGCAACTCTCGGATACAAGTGATTATGCATCACCAGCACAGAGTGTAATTGGAAAAGACATGACGCGCAGAGGACTGGACTATGATGATGAAGGAAATAGGAATAAGAAAAAGAAACTGGGAAAATGGACAAGTGAGAAAATCGACAGAAAGGGAAGACAGAAACTTTGTCACCGAAAGCACGAATGCATTAAATAAAATAATGTTTACACCTTTATATAAGTCTAGAGGCTCACATGATATTTTGAACAGGGGTAATATATTAAATCTACTGCATGCAATCCCCTCACTGTCAAAATTAACATCGAATGATATAGTTTCAATTGAGTTTCTGGCCCATACTTCTTTTCAAAATTACTTACTGGCAGAATCAGCAATGAGAGAAAACGCTATTTTGGCAGCTTGGGGGATACAATTATCTTTACCCCACAAGATATGTATCCAGAACCGTTTGTGCTAGTAAAACCCATAAATTAGGGTGGTAAATTTCACTCAGTTCTTAGAGCCGCCAGAGGAAAGATAGAGTAGCCAGAAGAGCTTCATCAACATCAAAGCCCAGAGGAAAAAGGAAGGGCTATACAAGTAAATGTGGGTTGGCTAACTGATGCACTACATGGAAAACTTAGGACAGGACCTCCTAGGGATAGTACGGTAAATAGAAGGTATGACGTTCTATCCATTAGCTAATGGAACATCAACGGAGCACAAACTAAATCACAGAAAAAGGATTTAGGGGGTCATTCTGACCCTGGCGGCCGGTGACCGCCAGGGTCACCGACCACGGGAGCACCGCCAACAGGCTGGCGGTGCTCCCGAGGGCATTCTGACCGCGGCGGTTCAGCCGCAGCCAGAAAGGGTAAACCGGCAGTCTCCCGCCGGTTTACCACTGCCCTTGTGAATCCTCCATGGCTGCGGAGCGTGCTCCGCAGCCATGGGGATTCTGACACCCCCTACCGCCATCCTGTTCCTGGCGGGTCTCCCGCCAGGAACAGGATGGCGGTAGGGGGTGCCGCGGGGCCCCTGGGGGCCCCTGCAGTGCCCATGCCCATGGCATGGGCACTGCAGGGGCCCCCGTAAGAGGGCCCCGCAAAGTATTTCAGTGTCTGCTAAGCAGACACTGAAATACGCGACGGGTGCAACTGCACCCGTCGCACCCCTCCAACTACGCCGGCTCAATTCTGAGCCGGCGTCCTCGTTGCAGGGGCATTTCCTCTGGGCCGGCGGGCGCTCTTTTGGAGAGCGCCCGCCGGCCCAGAGGAAATGTCTGAATGGCCGCCGCGGTCTTTTGACCGCGGTGCGGTCATTCAGCGGCGGTACCTTGGCGGACGGCCTCCGCCGTCCGCCAAGGTCAAAATGACCCCCTTAGTCTTGTTGCTAAAAGGAAGTCATATAATATGCCTCCAGGAAATATGGGTGATTGAAGCTTTTGATATAATAGGGTATGTAGGACATTACAGACCATTAGTTAAAAGAAAAAATCAGGGCCGACCAAAAGGAGGCTTAGCAATTTTCATCGAAATAGCACTAGAAATTGAAGCAGTCCAGGTACCCATAGAAAGTAATACCATTCTGGTACTAAAACTGAATAACTGGATTGAAGATTCAAACACTCCATTGTATATAATGCATGTGTATATTCCCCCAAATGAAAAAATAAAGGCCCTCATGCATGGGGGTGTGCATGTGAGTGTGTAGTGGGGTTGTGTGAGTGCGTGTATGCATGCGGGGGGTTTATTGTGTGTATGGGAAATGTGACATATATGTCTTTGTGCATGTATGTGTGCTTGTATGTGTGCATATATGTGTATGAGTGGTGTGATCGTGTGTGTAGGGTGGTGTGGGGGTGTGTGTGGGTGTTTCTGTGGGAGGGTGGGGGTCCTACCACCTTTGGAGGGTGGTAGGGGGGTTGTAGGTGTTGGGGGAGGACTCAGGGGAGGGGGGAAGGGAAGACCCCAATCAGTGCCAGGGAATGAATTCCCTGGCACTGATGGTGCCTACCACCATGGATTTTGTGGCGGTACAAAACCCCCCCGAAATCCGTGGCGGTATGTGGGGTCCTGATACTGCCGGTGGTCTAGTGACAGCCGCAGGGCTGGAGAACGAAGTGTCCAACTCAGCGCTCGTTACCACCCTGACGGTCGAAGTGTAAATGTGGCAGTTTCTCATGGCGTTAACAACCATGGTCATAATTCAATTTTTTTTACAGCCGGCCTGTTGGCAGTATTAGCGCTGCTTTTACACAGACCGCCAGGGTTGTAATGAGGGTCAAAGTCTTCAATAGTACTTGAGCTATGTGATGCGATAATGGGATTGTTACAGGAACCAAATCTTCCAGACATAATAATAAAGGGGGACTTTAATATGGATTTGATACATAACTTTGAGCGAGAAGAACGGTTAATCCAGCAAGATTACAAATGGTCAATTTCCCCACAAAGGAATAGAGACCCCCTGAGAAGAGCATATGATAAAAGGGCGATATCCTTAATAAAGGACTCAGGGCCAGATGTAGGTACTTTGCAAATTGCGAGTTGCAATTTGCGAGTCCGAGCGACTCGCAAATTGCAACTCGCAATTTGCAATGCAGAACGGTGTCTCAGACACCGTCTGCGAGTCGCAAAGACCCACCTCATTAATATTAATAAGGTGGGTCGCAAATTGCGGCCCCATAGCGACTATGGGCACTCACTGACATGGAGGCCTGCTGTAGTCAGCAGACCTCCATGTCCGTGACTGCTTGCTAATAAAGCAGTTTTTTTTTTTTCAAGTGTAGCCCGTTTTCCTTAAAGGAAAACGAGCTGCACTTAAAAAAAAAATCCGAAACCTTTTGTTTCGGTATTTTTTCAGGGCAGGTAGTGGTCCCTTGGACCACTACCTGCCCTGAAAAAATATTTTGGGGTCCATTCACAAAGGGGAAGGGGTCCCATGGGGACCCCTTCCAATTTGCGAGTGGGTTACCATCCACTTCAAGTGGATGGTAACTGCGACTCCATTTGCGACCGCATACGCGGTCGCAAATGGAATTGCATACCACTGCGAGTCGCAAATAGGAAGGGAACACCCATTCCTATTTGCGAGTCGGAAATGCATTTTGCGAGTTGGTCCCGACTCGCAAAATGCATTTCTGCATAGCAAACTCCGGTTTGCGACTCGCAAACGGCAATTTTTGCCGTTTGCGAGTCGCAAACTGGTTGCTACATCTGGCCCTCAGAGTCCCTAGGCATGAGAATCCTAAATGAGAGGTTTCAATCAGACAGCCCACCGGAATGGACTTATTACTCGGCTATGACATGCTCTATAATAGATTACACAATTTTAACGCTAACTATTTGGAATAAGATAAAATCTTTTTGAATAGATAAAACATCAAGTAGCGATCATGGACAACAAAGAATTGTGCTTTCAGCACAAGTACAGTATCACCAACAAGCACCCATGTGGGTTTGGGAAGAAACTACAATAAACTATTGAAGGCTAATTTGGTCTACAAAACTGAATGCCCAAACAAAGGAGTTAGCTGAAAGACTAGTAAAAGAAATTGTAGGAAGCTGTTGCAGGAATAAAGTCAAACAGTAGGGGAACTTTCTTAGTAAAATAATAGAAAAAGGAGCTACGAAGAGGTCCCATACGTGCCCTTGAAAAAGGATAGTGGAGGGAAACTGGGATAGAATAACACTATCAATTTTGGCTCAGAAGCTACGAAAAAACAGAACACACTGGAAAGGAAAATTAGGAAAGACCCACAAAATAGTGATCTATGATATGCCTTTGCTAAAGTAAATAAGAGTTTGCAAAAACTGGTCTGGGAAGAAAAGAGGGAGGTAAATGATGATTTCTGGGCCAAGATGCTATATTTAGCAAAACAAAAAAACGTAATGCAGTTCTGGAAAGTTGTAAATCGAATAAATCATCCACAAAGTCCAGTAGTTATTTCCAACATAGCAAAACATACATTTTTAACCAAAATATTTAAACCATCATCAATAGGGCCCCAAGAGGATAAACTTATAAATGAGAAGATCAGGAAGGAAAATAAGGAAAATAGTATTAAATTCCAGGAAGGATGGGGTCACAGGATCAAACGGACTTCCTCAAGTCCTGTACACTTCGTATATGGACTTATGGATTCCAGTACCAGCTACAGCTTATAACTGTGTCTTACAACAGCAGATGGTGCAGGGCTCTATAATAAACCCCATATATAAGAAAGGTAATAGGGATGCACATGAAAACTATTGGTTGATAATGCTCCAAGATGTGGAAGCAAAGTATTTTGCTAGCCTGTTACTGAGTGAACTGCGAGACTGGGCAATAGGTAGAAAGATTTTCCCACTAAACCAAATGGATTCAAACAAGGAGTAGGAACAGAAACTAATATATTAGCATTATCATTGTTAATAGACAAACAAACCCTTAAGAAGTTACCAATGTACCTTAGCTTTGTCGATTTTAAATCAGCTTTCGACTCTGTGAATCGTAATTTACTGTGGCGAAAACGTACAGCATTGGGTAGTCCTTGCAGTCTTTTCAAGGGTATCCAGCTCCTGTATACCAAAAATTGGGTGAAGATACAGGTAAGGGATGGGTAAGTCTTGTCAAGGAAAATAGATACCGTCCAAGGTTTAAAACAAGTCTGTGTCCTGGCACCTTATCTTTTTAATTTGTTCCTAGCAGACTTTTCACATGAACTAAAAGTAGTAAATTCACATGCACTGAGACTAGGCCCTATGTCTATATCTAATCTGCTACATGCAGGTGATGTTGTTCTTATAAGCCAAACGCAGATCGAACTACAAAGATTAGTGGGAAGGTTATCAAATTACTCAAAGGAAAATGGTTTTACAGTAAACTTAGTAAAGACAAATGTAATGGAATGCAGCCGGAGGAAAAATAAAAAGAATAGATTGTTCTTGAATGGGAAAAGGTGGAGTTAGTCCAATCCTATCGCTATCAGTGTGTAAGGTTTGATGAATGGGCATGCTATACCCAAGATAGGGAGGACGTAAAAAGGAAAGGTGTAATACTGCGCATAGCCCTCTCAACTCTAAAGTGAACCTTGAATGGTCCCAGCATTATACCATTATTAAGGGTGATATCAGCCAAATTGGCACCTAGCTTAACTTATGGCAGTGCTGCACTGAGTGGGCGCGACGACGTATGCCTAAACACAAGTATAATAAGAACATGTAGACAGCTTACCATCAAAAGCATCACCAGCACAAATACGCTTGGAGTTTGAGCTAATAAATCAGACAACAGCTAGAAAAGGAGTCTACACGAAAACATGGTATAGAATAAAAACAAAGAAGAGGAATGACTTGTGCCAGTTTTTGTGGCAAGAACTTCAAAGAAATAGTGAGCATCCCGCAGCCCTCTACTTGGATGTAGCAATAAAGGCATTAGGGTTGCATGAAAGTTGGGACAGTAACCTATCTGTAGCATGCTTTAAAAGAGTAGTAAATAGCAAAATGAAGATCCTATCTTTATTGAAAGAGAAAGGAACATTAGCGAAAAGATCACACGCATGGGGGGTGTTAAATGACTACAGGTTCCTTCGACATCAGCTCTATGTTGAAGTAGGCTGATCCCCTGCCCTAAAAACTGAATTTTTGCGTATTCGATTAGGGAAATTGGCAGGTGATAACAAAGACTACACTAGGGGAGCTCAAATGAGAGTTGTAGGTTCTGCAATAATGGGAAGAGGAATTGGATACACCTCCTTAGCTCAAGAAAGAAAAAGTTTGCTAAAATCGCTCTTTAATCAACTTGGTATAAGGACATGCAGACAAGCAGTAATAGCATGCCTGAAGCCAGGCGACCCAATCTTGAACTCCAGTACGGTGACATTTTTAAATAGGGCAGAGAAGAAAGTGCTAGGAAATGAGTGAACGGAATTATGTGGCCAAGAGGAGGGGCGATACCACACACTGAAATATCAACTAATCAAAGTAAGGGTATCAATAAAGACTGAGGTCACAAGTAAAATCTGCCTTTTAAACTGAACCTTCTTTTAAGTGTTTGTAATATTTATGCATTATATACGGTAAGACCGTGATTTTATTTTTGGTAACATAGGCCACATTTTTTAAATGGTTTTATTAGCTGTACAGTAATCATTCATTCATGGTCTGCCTGCATCAAATCCTTACAGTTGGTAAACATTTTTATCATCTTTTCTAACAGCTACAGGCTGAAAATATTTAATCCTGAAAGTTCCTCCCACACTGGAAGTGTTTAAAGCTTCGCCTCCTTCTAATTTTCAACTAATAACACAAATAATATATTCTTTCCATTTGTCTCACGCTGCAGAAGGTATTTCCAATACCGTTTGCTTAAATGCCACCTTTACTCAGTTGTTCTCCTACCTACTAAACTGTACAGTAGTTTTACACTATTGTGTGCACCAGACTTTGATCAAAAGTGCATCATGCTGTAGTGAAGTCCCTGGTTTCCAGTAATCGGAACTTGAGGAGTTTCACTCTGTGGGGTTACACAAAATATTTGTGAAATTCCTTGGAGTACCCCTAACGGGCAGAAATTGGCATGTCGCACTGCTTGTGCTGATTTTTAGTGTCAGTACCTTGTTCCTTGCTGGAAAATCATCGTAAATGGCACCACTCAGCGCACCCGAGGGTGCTGATACTCAGGATGATTTTGCTGCCACCAGAGTAGATATTCTACTCAAGCAACAGCTTCCTAACAGTGAACGGTCGCAATCACCCACAACAGGTCACAGTGAGAAAATCTCACCAGGTGCCGTCCTAGCACCTGAAAGTCATGCTAGGGGGCACCAGTTTTTGCTCACTAACTTACTATTGACGATTTGCGGGTGAGAAAAACTCCACCACGCGATGTTTCGCAGAATTTGGCCAGAATTCGACGTTACAAGCATTAGGAAAAACAAGCAAGTAACAAGTTCCTAGACAAATAAGACATCATGAAAAAGTAGATAAAACTCTGGCACGTATCTGAATATCTAGAACTTGCCACAAAACAAGAACACAGCGTGAGACTCCTATTCATATCAAAATGACAAGACATGTATGAAGCAAACTCCAACTAGGACCTACCACAGCTCCAAACAATCGCCCACTTAGGCACTCAGCAGACAGGGTGTTAGCTGTCTTTCAAACCTTATTCACCCCATAGCAGGCTTCTCTAAAATATGCTGTGGGTATCTTTCAATCTTCGTTCATTCCATAACAGGGCATCTCATGAACCAAAAGGTGCCTATCAATGCTTCCTTTAACAATATGCAAGAGGTGTTTTTAAACTCTCACTCAACTCTGAACACCACATCGCATGAACAACACAGTGGGCATCGTGAAACCCTCACTATAGCAATACATAATGGGTATCACTCAAAACTCGCTCATCTAATAACTGGCCATCTCATGAATTATGTAACAGGGCTCTTTCAACATTTGTTCCACACATTGCAACAGGGGCTCTTGTGAATTTCAAACAGGTCTCATACACCCCCTACTTACCATCACAACACAGCATGGCATTTATCAAGCACACACCTATACACCTCAAATTATTTCCAATATACAGTTTCACCTTATGATATAACAGTAGGCACCAAAGCACCCCAGTATCCAACACTAGACAGCACAGTACACCAGAGCCCTTTCCAACACAGCACCTTACACATCAGAAATGTAATCAACACTGAACAACGGCTCATGGCTCTCTGTTGCAATACACTTCAGAACACACATAAAAGTGAATAATCAATTAAGATTGATTATTTTACAATTACCTTACAGTTGAACATTTGTTTTCTACATACAGCATGACATTGTAGAGCTGTAAAGTCCCTGTAGCCATCCCTGTCACCAGACTGCGCAATACTAATGGGTGACTTCAGTATTTTCACATGTACAGGTACAAGAAACATCAGGTTCTGCTGCAGGTTTTAAGTATTTATCTATGGTACCCCACCAGGATCATGTGTTTTTCTGATCTTCATTGGCGTAACCATGAGTCCAACACATCAGGTGACACAGCAACATTCCAATGCTATCAATGAAAATGTCAACAATTTGTATAGGTACACAATAGTAATAATTGTAGGAAATGGCCTCTCTGAAGGGTCAACCCAAAACTTTTTGCCTTCCTCCTCTTTTTCTGACCAAATTTTTGCTGGTTTTAGGACTCTGGATACCTTACCACTGCTAACCAGTGCTAAAGTATACGTGTTCTCTCCCTAAAAACATGGTAACATTGGCTCATACCCACTTGGCATATTTAATTTACTTGTATGTCCCCAGCAAAGTGCACTACATGTGCCTAGGCACTTAAATTAAATGCTACTAGGGGGCCTGCAGCATTGATTGTGCCACCCACATAAGTTGCCCATTAACCATGTCTCAGGCCTGCCATTGCAAGGCCTGTGTGTGCAGTTTCACTGCCACTTCAACTTAGCATTTAAAAGTACTTGCAAATCCTTAAACCCTCCTTTTTCTAAATTGAAGTCACCCCTAAGGTGGGCCCTAGGTAACCCATAGGGCAGGGTGGTATGTAGGTAAAAGGCAGGACATGTACATAAGTGGTTTATATGTCCTGGTAGTGGAAAACTCCTAAATTCGTTTTCCACTACTGTGAGGCCTGCTCCTTTTATACGCTAGCATTAGGGCTACCCTCATATACTTTTTGAGTGGTAGACTCTGATCTGAAAGGGGTAATCATGTCATATTTAGAGTGGCCAGAATGGGAATAGAAAATCCTACTTATTGGTGAATGGATTTTATATTACTATTTTAGAAATGCCACTTTTAAGAAGTGAGCAGTTCTCTGCCCTCAAAACCACCTGTGCCTTACAGTCTGTCTCCAATCAACGTCTGGTCTGTGCTGGTTAACAGCTCCCTTGTGCATTTAACCCAGACAACCGCAAACACAGGGCACTCAGTCTCATCTGCATATTGAAAGGGTCTTCCTGGGCTGGGAGGGTGGAGGGCATGACACTTAGATTTCAAAGGCCAGTGCCCTGCACTCACACACTGGACTGCCAAACTCCCTACTGGGACCCTGGCAGAGAGGACTGCACTGAAAGGGGAACTTGTGTACTTCAAAACCACCCTTTGAAGTCTCCCCCACTTCAAAGGCATTTTGGGTATATAGACTGGGTCTCTGACCCCACCAACTGAGACATTTCTAGACCTACACCTGCACCTTATTAAGAGGAACTGCCGGGCTGCCCAAAGGTCTCTGTGCTTTGTTATTTTCGACGCATACCAGGTACTGTGAGTAACAAAGAGATAACTTTATTTTCAAGGATTAAGACTCTTTTACAGTTTGCAAAAGTGATATTTCAACTTGTGCTCTTTGGATCTTTGTTGTTTTGACCTTATTTTATTCAGATAAATATTATCTATTCTTCTAAACCTGTGTGGTGTATTTTTGTGTTGTTTTCACTGTGTTACTGTATCATTTATACTTTACACATTGCCTTCTAAGTTAAGACTGACTGTTCGGTGCCAAGCTACCAGAGGGTGGGCACAGGAAAATTTGGATTATATGTTACTTACCCTGACTAGGATTGTGGTCCCTACTTCAACAAGGGTGTATACCTCTGTCAACTAGAGACCCAATTTCTAACAATAATCATGTACTTATTTGGTGATGTTCAGTCGTAACATCTCAATTCAATTCAATGTGATCTACATAAAGAACATAAACTTGTTCAAAAATAGTTGATAGATCACATAGACAGTAGTATATTCCTCTTGCAAAATTGTATTGAAAGATCGATGCATACAAATTGACGGGGTTCAACATACATGCAAACAAACATGTTGTACGTTGAAAATATGATTTTCTATGACATATGCCAATACACTCAAAGTCCACTTGCTAACTGCAACAAAAAAATGTCTTTCTGAGTATGGAGACAAAACGTTTTGTAGTGAGGTAAGTAATCCAGAAGAAAGATGGGCTGTGTGTCTCACACAGAAATAATCCAAAAAAACAACTTCAGGACTATGATATTTATGTGTTGATGGAAAAAGGACCCCAATCTAAACAGTAAGAAAGGATCATTAATATTACAAATCGAAACAAATCAGCTGTTGATGCATTTTACATCTGTGGTGACAAGACTAGACAAATAATGCTGTCCAATATCCAATGTGCAAGGAGAAACCATTAACAAAGTTAAAATCTAATAAATGTCTTAAGGAGGAGATTGCCAGAATGAGAAAGAGTGACACCTATAAGTTAAAACTTAAAAAGAGGGAGAACAGGATCAGAGCCATTCCCAAGTGCAATATTAAAAATTCTCATGCAGATGATCAGATAATTCATGCTTACTAAAAATGTTGAAGTGAGCAATCAGGCGCAGAATGAGTTAAACCTTATTACTTCTGTGATAAAACAAGATGTAAAGGGAGGATTAAGTGACAATAATTGTAACTATACATCAAGAGGGCCACTTACTAGTGTGAGTCTGGCCCGATGCGCAGACTTACATGGAGACGGCTCATAATTTGGTAAGAGAACAAAGAGCTGTGCGTGATGAGTGCTGCTCCGTGTTATTCATCTGCAGGTGGTCAATATCAGTTTATCAGATTATACAACAGCTGAGATTCGGGCATTTGAAGCGTCACTTCATGTTGAGCCTGGCGTGTGCACGTGAAGCATCACTTAGAGGTTGAGCCTGAGTGTATCAATAAAATAGAGATCATGAAATTAGAGAACTTACTCGCACAGATAGTTAAAGGGTAAGAAAACCCCAATGGTTTCTGCAGACCATG
Source organism: Pleurodeles waltl (assembly GCF_031143425.1). NCBI lineage: Eukaryota > Metazoa > Chordata > Amphibia > Caudata > Salamandridae > Pleurodeles > Pleurodeles waltl. The sequence continues at coordinate 369,849,283 of NC_090451.1, forward strand.
CATGCAGTGATGAATTACTCTCTAAACATAGAGGAAGAGAAAGCGGGAAAGTGAAATGACTATGGGCATTAAGGATGTGTGAGCTAAATAAATGAGTATAGAAGGTCTGTTGTTAAGACAAACTTACTTAATCAGTGTGAAGGCTGCAAGCTTGAGGGGCCGACAAACAGCAAACTTCTGATGCACGAGCTTGCACAGGAGAATGCTTATTTAGTACTGCACTGCACTGATCTCTGTCGGCCATGCTGGAGGAAGGAGTGCCCAGATATAAAAGATAGATATCCAAATCACTGAGAACTATTAAGAAGACCCAACATCCATAGGTCCAGAGTATTTGATTGCCCAGGTGAAGGAAATAAATATGTAGACCTATCAGAGATATTTAGTAGACCAAACCGTCTTGTAATTTCTTGAAGCGGATTTGCATATCTCTGAATTCCAGGGTGCCCATACTAGCATGTGAATGACAGGGCATTTCTCAAATAGACGTCTTTTTTACACACTGTCTTACATTTGGAAGGAGAAAATGTAGCGAAAGACAAGGGGCAATACACTTGTTTTGCTATTCTGTATTCCCCCAAGTCTCCCAATAAAAATGGTACCTCACTTGCGTGGGTAGTCCTAATGATCACGTCAGGAAATGCAACATGGACACATCACATTTGTACATTGCAAAAAACACGTCAGATTTCAAAGTGCCTAGCTGTAGAATTTGGCCTCTAGCTCAGCCGGCACCTAGGGAAACCTAACAAACCTGCACATTTGTGAAAAATAGATACCTAGGGGAATCCAAGATGGGGTGACTTGTGGGGCTCTCACCAGGTTCTGTTACCCAGAATCCTTTTCAAACCTCAAAATGTGGCCAAAAAACACTTTTCCCTCACATTTCTGTGACAGAAAGTTCTGGAATATGAGAGGAACCACAAATTTCCTTCCACGCAGGGTTCCCCCAAGTCTCCCAATAAAAATTGTACCTCACTTTTGTGGGTAGGCCTAGCACCCGCGACAGGAAATGCCCCAAAACACAATGTGGACACATCACATTCTCCCAAAGAAAACAGACCTGTTTTTTGCGAAGTGCCTAGCTGTGGATTTTGGCCTCTAGGTCAGCCGGCACTGAGGGAAACCTACCAAACCTGCACATCTCTAAAAACAAGACACCTAGGGGGAATCCAAGATGGGGTGACTTGTGGGGGTCTCACCAGGTTCTGTTATCCAGAATCATTTGCAAACCTCAAAATGTGGCCAAAAAAAAACTTTTTCTACACATTTCGGTGCCAGAAAGTTCTGGAAACTGAGAGGAGCCACACATTTCCTTCCACCCAGCTTTCCCCTAAGTGTCCCGATAAAAATGGTACCTCACTTGTGTGGGTAGGCCTAGCGCTCGTGACAGGAAATGCCCCAAAACACTATGTGGACACATCACATTTTCCCAAAGAAAACAGGGCTGTTTTTTGCAAGGTGCCAAGCTGTGGGTTTTGGCCTCTAGCTCAGCAGGCACCTAAGGAAGCCTACCAAACCTGTGCATTTTTAAAAACTAGATACCTAAGGGAATCCAGGATGAGGTGACTTGTGTGGCTCTCACCAGGTTCTGTTACCCAGAATCCTTTGCAAACCTCAAAATGTGGCCAAAAAAACACTTTTTCCTCACATTTCGGTGACAGAAAGTTCTGGAATCTGAGAGGAGTCACAAATTTCCTTCCACCAAACGTTCCCCCAAGTCTCCTAAGAAATATTGCACCTCAGTTATGTGGGTAGGCCTAGTGCCCGCGAAAGGAAATGCCCCAAAACACTATCTGGACACATCAAAATTATCAAATACAAAACTACCTGTTTTTACGGGGGGGCACCTGTGTTCTTGGTCCTGGGATCACCAGCCATCTAGGGAAACCTACCAAACCCAGACATTTCTGAAAAGTAGACACCCGAGGAAGTCCCGGAAGGTGTGACTTGCGTGGATCCCCTTATGTTTTCTTACCCGGAATCCTCAGCAAATCTCAAATTTAGTTAAAATATCACATTTTCCCCACATTTCTGTGTGGGATCACCGCACCAGGACAAATTTCCTACCACCCAACGTTCCCCTCAGTCTCCCGGTAAAGTAATACCTCACTTGTGTAGGTGGGCCAAGTCCCTGTGACAGGAAAGAGCCAAAAACATGTCGAAATTGAGGGGGAACCAAACCGGGTCTAAAAAAGGGAAGTTTGAAAAAAAATCATTTTTAGGCTGACAAGTGCAGCAGAGTTTTTATCGGTATAGATGAGACAATGCTGGGTGGTAGGAATTTTGTGTATTCCTTCAGATTCCGGAAGGTTCCATCACAAAAATTTGGAAAAAATGTGTGATTTCAAGCAAAGTTGGAGGTTTGCAGGGCATTGTGGTTAAAACAATGGTGCTGGGTGCATGTGAAGTACACCACCCATGAATCACCCAGATGTTTAGTTTTCATATTTGTCTAGGTTTTGTGGATTTTCTACATGGCAGCGTCCCAAAGTCCAAAAAGTGCAGCCCTCACCATTCCAAGTGGGACGATTTTGAGAGTTAGCCAAGCTCTCATGGGCCAAATGTGAAACCAAAACCCAAAATATTCAAATGTCCTCTTGCTTGCCGTGGGATAAGATGTTTTAGTGTGCTGGGGGAGAGCTGAAAGACTGTTGCCCCCTTCAGTTGGGGTGTGGGCATAACCAGGCCATATTGGTTTGTAGCCACCACCCCACAATTTGTTTTTAATTCCCTGGCATCTAGTAGACTTTCTGCCCCCGAGGTGTGTGGATCAGGTGTAATTGTCCCATCTGCCCACTAGTGGGCGGAACAACTTTGGCCCCATTTATTTGGGATGGGGGTATGGCCATGCCCCCACCCTCTTATTTTGGAAAATAATCTTCCCTGGTCTCTGGTGGGCTTTCTGCACCTCTTGGGGGCAGATTGGCCTTCCAAAAACAAGCAGATCTGCCTCCAAGGGGGGGCAGATATAGCCAACAGTAATGTGCCTCCCTGGGGAGCGACCCTTGCCCAAGGGGCTGACCCAAAACAAAACACACACACACCAATCCCTGGTGCCTAAGAGGTTTCTGCCCCTCCATGGGGGCAGATCAGCCTAATTACACTAGGCCGATCTGCCCCCAAGGAGGGCAGAAATGGTCTAAATACAATTTACCGACCAGGGGAACGACCCTTGCCTAAGGGGTCGCTCCCCATATATAAAAACAAAGGTAAACATAAAAAATAAATCCCTGGTGTCTAGGGGTTTCTGCCCCCCTTGGGGGGGATATTTTCCTAATTAAAATAGGCTGATCTGCCCCCAAGGGGGGCAGAAATGGCCTAAAAGTAATTTTTCCCCCGGGGAGCGTCCCTTGCCAAAGGGGTCACTCCCCACATATAAAAAATAAATAAACAAAAAAAAAAAATTATCCCTGGTGTCTGGGGATTTCTGCCCCCCCGGGGGCAGATCGGCCTAATTATATTAGGCCGATCTGCCCAGGGAGGGCAAAAATGGCCTAAAAATAATTTAGCCCCCTGGGAAGCGGCCCTTGCCCAGGGGAGCGCTCCCCTCATGACAATAACCTGTAAAAAAAAAAACTCCCTGGTGTCTAGTGGGCATTTCTGCAGCCCGATCGCATTGCGATCGGGCAGCAGAAATACTGAGAAAAATATCAAAGGAAAAGCCTTTCCTTTCCTGTGATGCCTTTCTCCGCCCCTCCACATGATCAGAGGAGAAACGCAAAAGCATTTCTCCTCCGATCCGCAGGGGCAGGTCTCTGATGAGGTCAGCGCACGATCGCGCACTGACGTCACTAAACGCCACGGGGGCAGTGGGGGTGGAAGGGGAAGTGATTCCACTTTCATCCCTGCAGTGGGGACGTCCAGGCAAGGCTCATCAGGGGAGTAGCTGTTACATCCTTGGTGCCTCAGCGCCACAGACAAGGACGTAACCGATCATCAACAGCGATAATCATGTCTAAAAAGGAGTCTTCAAAGACTCCATCAGCGTCACCACCTCCACCGAAGACACCCCTCTCGCCGCTGAACATCTGCATTTTCAAATTAGCACCGACCCCAGGACCACCCTCAGAGGATCCCTCGTCTACCGCGCGCCCCTTTCAGCGACGCCATCGCCGACTTCATCTCCCCGCATGCCCTCGCCTCGCCGGACTACATCCTCCTAGGCGACCTCAACTTCCATCTGGAACAGAACAACGACCCCAACACCACCGCCCTGCTCGACAACCTCGCCAACCTCGGCCTCAAGCAACTGGTGAACACCGCCACCCACATCGCCGGACACACGCTCGACCCTATCTTCTCCGCCAGCAAACACATCTTCTTCAGCCACACCTCCACTCTACACTGGACCGACCACAGCTGTGTCCACTTCACATTCCGACGCGAGACCCGCCACCCCCGCACTCAACCCATCCCTCGTCGACAGTTGAACAAGATCCCCGAAGAGCAACTCCTCTCCGCACTCGCCGCCAACCAACCCACCCTCACCACCGACCCCAACGACACAGCCCTCAGCCTCACAAACTGGATCTCCAACTGCGCAGACAACCTTGCTCCCCTCAAACGCACGCATCGACAGACCAACACCAAAAAACCTCTCTGGTTCTCTGACACCCTCAAAGAATCAAAGAAAACTTGTTGCACCCTCGAGAAGGCCTGGCGCAAGGACCACACCGCTGACAACATGACCGCCCCCAAGAACGCTACCCGCGAACACCACCACCTGATCCGCGCTGCCAAAAGGAACTTTTTCACCGACAGACTAGACAAAAACAGCCACAACAGCAGTGAACTTTTCAGCATCGTCAAGGAGTTCTCCAACCCCAACGCAAACGCTGTCACGCCCTCACAGGATTTGTGCGAATCCCTCGCCACCTTCTTCCACCGCAAGATCAGCGACCTCCACGACAGCTTCGGACACCAGACCCAACCTAACATCACCGAACCCGCACCCCCGGCCTTCACCCTCAACAACTGGACCCACATCAACACTGAAGAAACCAAATCCATCATGAACTCTATCCATTCCGGTGCCCCTTCGGACCCCTGCCCTCACTTCATCTTTAATAAAGCCGACAACATCATCGCCCCGCACCTCCAGGCCATCATCAACTCTTCTTTTTCTTCTGCTACCTTCCCCAAATGCTGGAAACACGCCGAAGTCAACGCCCTCCTAAAGAAACCGACGGCTGACACGAGCGACCTGAAAAACCTCCGCCCCATCTCTCTCCTGCCTTTCCCCGCCAAGGTAATAGAGAAGACCGTCAACAAACAGCTGACCACCTTCCTGGAAAACAACAACCTGCTCGACCCTTCACAAACCGGATTCCGAACCTACCAGAGCACGGAAACCGCCCTCATCTCAGTCACAGACGACATCAGAACCCTGATGGACAACGGTGAAGCAGTCGCCCTCATCCTCCTCGACCTCTCGGCGGCCTTCGACACCGTCTGTCACCGCACCCTAATCACCCGCCTCCGCTCCACCGGGATCCAAGGCCAGGCCCTGGACTGGATCGCCTCCTTCCTCTCAAACCGCTCCCAAAGAGTTTACCTCCCACCGTTTCGCTCAGACCCCACCGAGATCATCTGCGGCGTACCTCAAGGCTCATCGCTCAGCCCGACACTCTTCAATGTCTACATGAGCTCCCTCGCCAACATCGTACGCAAGCACGAAATCATCATCACCTCCTACGCCGACGACACCCAACTTATACTCTCCCTCACCAAGGACCCCGCCAGCGAAAAGACCAGCCTACAAGAAGGTATGAAGGACGTCGCAGATTGGATGAGGCTCAGCCGCCTAAAGCTGAACTCTGACAAAACGGAAGTCCTCATCCTCGGCAACACCCCATCCGCCTGGGACGACTCCTGGTGGCCCACGGCCCTCGGCACCGCACCGACCCCCACAGACCACGCCCACAACCTCGGCTTCATCTTGGACCCCCTTCTCACCATGACCAAGCAAGTCAACGCCGTGTCCTCCGCCTGCTTCCTCACCCTCCGCATGCTTCCTCACCCTCCGCATGCTCTGCAAGATCTTCCGCTGGATCCCCGCCGACACTAGAAAAACCGTGACCCACGCCCTCGTCACGAGCCGCCTGAACTACGGCAACACCCTCTACGCTGGGACCACCACCAAACTCCAAAATCGCCTGCAACGCATTCAAAACGCCTCGGCCCGCCTCATCCTCGACGTACCCCGCAACAGCCACATCTCCGCACACCTGAGACACCTGCATTGGCTCCCAGTCAGCAAAAGGATCACCTTTCAACTTCTCACCCACGCACACAAAGCCCTCCACAACAAAGGACCGGAATACCTCAACCGACGCCTCAGCTTCTACGTCCCCACCCGCCTCCTCCGTTCCGCTGGCCTCGCGCTCGCTGCCGTCCCTCGCATCCGCCGCTCCACGGCGGGTGGGAGGTCTTTCTCCTTCCTGGCAGCCAAGACCTGGAACTCCCTCCCCACCAGCCTCAGGACCACCCAGGACCACTCCACTTTCTGGAGACTTCTAAAAACCTGGCTTTTCGAACAGCAGTAACCCCCCCCTTTCCCCTAGCGCCTTGAGACCCGCACAGGTGAGTAGCGCGCTTTGTAAATGTTAATGATTTGATTTGATTTGACATATATAAGAACATCTTCATGAACAATTCATAACAATAGATATTTGATGAAATTCCATTGGTAGAACAAGCAGCCTAATGATTAGCTTAAGCTTGAATGCCTGTTTATCTCATGTGTCTTTTCGTGGACACTACTTGAAAAGGTTCAGCCTCATAAGTAGCATCAAATTTTATTTTCTGTAACTGTTGAACGATCCCCAAATCTCCTTTTCTGAATGAGAGGTCTTTTGCATGTTGCCTCTTGTCTGCATACAATTTAATTTCTGTTTTTGAACTAAGGGCCAGATGTATGAAGAAACCACTTTGAGAATCTCTAATAGCGATTTTTTAGAAATCTCTATTTCTGTTTCGCAAAATGGTATGTATCATATTTGCGATTCAGAACTAGCGATTCTGAGCCCATTCACACCTATGGGCCTGTAGGCCCATATTTGCAAATTTTTTGCATTTCCCAAATTGCGAATTCCTAACTGGAATTTGCAATTTAAGAAATGCAAAACCCCAGGGTGCTGGGGGCCTAAGGCCCCCTCTGCTGCACCCCAAAAAATAATCCAGTACATGTAATGCGCACTCAAGCCAAAGGGACATGTGTGCGTTACATGTCAATTTTAAAGATGCATTTTTAATGCATTTTTAAAATGTGCACATGGTGACCACCAAGTTTTACTTGGTGGTAATTGCGATTCCTTAATGCCCAATTCGCATTAAGGAAAAGCTTGATTCATGTGCTTAAGAAATCGCAAATAAGGATTACTTATTTGGGATTTCTTATTTAGAGAGTCGCAATTTGCGATTCTCTAAATGGGCTTACAATTTTAAGGAAACGCTATTTTAGCGTTTCCTTAACAGTGCATAGCGAATGCCTTTCATACATAATGAAAGGCATTTTTGCATTCGCAAACGGCCATTTGCACCGTTTGCGAATGTAAAAACGCTTGATACATGTGGCCCAAAATCCCTTACACAAATCAGGTTTTCATTACTATCTTTTTCTGTGGTCCATTGGGGTATCTTGGTTGCCATAATTGTCCTGAACGTCAAAGTCACGGGACTTTCACATGTGGTCAAGTGGGGTGTTGAATGATAAGCTTGATAAGTAGAGTTCACTACTGTTTATAGACTGAGCTTCTTAAGAGTTGCAGCCTGCACTGCTTTCTTTAGCATACTCATAAAACGTTCAACAATTCCATTTTGATTTGGCCACAAGGGTGTGATCTTTTGATGTTTTATATTCTGAAACTCTAGAAATTCTTTAATTTTTTGCTGTTCAAGGGTGGACCATTGTCAGACTTCACAGTGGCTGGTAAAGCCCATGTTGCAAAGATGCCATCAAGTTTTCAATTACTTGCTAATGTGTCATCGATGAGAGATCTTTCACAAAAGGAAAATGTGAATATTCATCTATTATCACCATTAAATGATGCCCATTGTCAAGTTGACCAAAGAAATTGATGGCTATTCTCTCCTAGGCATGTTTCTGGAGTTCTGACTTGTTTAGTGTATGTTCAGTGAATATGTGACAGGCTTTGAGTTCCTTTTCAAGTTGTTTATCTAGGTCTGGAAACAAACTCGATCTCAAAGAGCTCTCTTTGTAGCAATAATACTACAATGTCCTTCGTGAGCCACTTCTATCACCTTTTATTATAGACTCTCCGAAATAAGTATTCTTGATTCTCACAGAATAACTCCTTTCTGAACAATTTCTATTTAACATTCTTGTACTTTGATATTCACCATCATTACTGAGACGTTGAACGTGGATTTTCAACGACTGATGTGAAAATATTTGCTTTAACCCTGAGCAGGTCACTATCATGAATTGTAGCAGTAACAATCTGGGTAAACGATACAGTATCTGGTGCACTTGATTTGACAATGTAATTAATGTAGGCCTCAGCCGCTTTGGATGCATCGATCATGGTCTTGAATGGGCACTCTTGAAAAGTAGTCAGCAGGCTTGTGATCCTTTTCTGGGCATTGCACAATTGTATAATCATACTCCTGCAATCATAGTCCCCATTATTCAATTCGAGGAGGCATTTTGGCTTTTGGATTGCCGAAGTTAGTTAGCAAGACTTGATGATCAGTCCCCAGAGTAAATGGCTTTTAGTACAGGAATATGTGGAAATGTACGCAAGCCCATACTACAGTCAAACTTTCCTTTTAGGCTGTGAGTAGGCATGTTATGTTTGAGATAAACTTCTACTAGCATAGGGCATATTATGTTATCTTGCATTGGGAGTCCAATATGTTGTGCAGGTATAGCGCCTAACCCAACAGGGCTAGCGTCAACTACAATCTCAGTATGAAACTTTGGATTGAAGTATGCCATTTTTGTAGCATTTTCAATGGCATATTTATTAATCTTCGCTTGACGAACCACGTGTTGGCATTGCTTTGAAGACTGTTAATTTGGCATTGCTTTGAAGAATGTTAATTTGGACTCTGATCATGGAAAATAATTGCTGTTTTGAAAGCTGGTACTTTGGACAACGTGAATAAATATGAATTTGGACTCAAATAGCAGAATTTTGTGTATCTGGCTTTTTACAACAAAGAGGAGATACATGGACATCTGAAACACGGAAGGTCATATTTTCTTTATATACACGTAGGGCCTTGGAATCTTTGTACTGTTCTCTATCATTATCTTTGAGAATTTTGGAGGAGTTGAGAGGACCCTCCTTCCAGGAGCACCGTGGTTATATTGTTCTTATGTTGAATGAATGGTGTAGGGGCTGTGAGCGCCATCCCTATATTTATTTTTCTTCCCTCTTCTTAGGATACAGGTGTTACCCATGCTGGTGTATCTTCTCATCTACCAGGAGTACTAATGGTGGCGGCGACGGTCACGGTGAGTACTGCACCTAGCACACAGGGGAGGGGGGAGGAAAAAGAGAGTGACAAACACACATAACACGCAACACCCTCACCCCCAACACCATACACACAAACACATGCATCAACAATACATATACCCCCGTAACCCTCTGGAAGAATGCAAGTACAAAAGGAATGGAGTCAAATGAGTGTTATATTAGAAATAGTCAGATATGCATTGTAAATTCAAAAACAGTATTTACAAAATATACAACATGTACAAAAGGCGGTACATTGTCAACTCAAAATGTCCGTGGGCCACTGGGCCAAAACTCATAGGCCAAGCCCCCACTTGACTCCTGCCTCAAAATGGAGAGAACACTGCAGGGGCATCAGGTCGAAAACACACAGGCACCTCAGGGGGACAAGGAAGGGGGGGCACCTCAGTCAGAAGATGGGACAGCGCCACTGCTCCTGAAGGGGGCTCCATGCCCACAGCGATGTGCTGGGGAGTGCACGGCCACTTTCTCTCAAGTCTGTCAAGTGGGTGGTTTGCCCACTGATTGGTCTTGGGGAGTGCAAAGCCAGTCTCTCTAGTGAGTGGTTTGCCCACTGCCTGGTCCTGGGGACTACAAGGCCACAGTCTCTCAAGTCTCTCAAGTGGGTGGTTTGCCCACTGCTTGGTCCTGGGGAGTGCAAATCCACAGTCTCTCTAGTGGGTGGTTTGCTTACTGCTTGCTACTGGGGAGTGCAAGGCCACAGTCTGTCTAGTGGGTGGTTTTCCCACTGCTTGGTCCTGGCGAGTGCAAAGCCAGTCTCTCATGTGGATGCCTTTCTCCACCTGTTCTGGAGGGGGCTTTTTGCCCAGTGTGCTTCATCCTGCCAAGGATATGGTGAGTGGATGCCTTTCTCCACTGGTTCTGGAGGGGGCTTTGTGCCCAGTGTGCTTCATCCTGCCAAGGATAGGGTGAGTGGATGCCTTTCTTCACTGGTTCTGGAGAGGGCTTTGTGCCCAGTGTGTTTCATCCTGCCAAGGATAGGGTGAGTGGATGCATTTCCCCACTGATTCTGGAGGGGGATCTGTGCCCAGTGATGCAACACTTGGGGGGTAGCAGTTCACAGTCCCTCACCTGGGCGTCAGAGCCACAAGATTTGCAGTGACCAGGATGCATGATAGTCCATGGAGGAAGGGCAAGAGTCCATCTGGCGGTGGCTACAGCTGAACAGTAGTGGTAGTGCCTGTGCTGGTGGGAGTGCTGCCAGTGGTGGAGGGAGGCTTCAGACCCTCTCCTGCAGCCTCGGACGGCTGCCCTCTGGGGCTGGTGCTTGTGTCAGGGCTTGCGGCGGTACTTTGCGGCAGTGCAAGTGGCGGTGCTGGCCGCGGTGCAGGTGCCGGTGCTGCCAGTGGTGGGGGGAGGCTCCAGCCCTTCTCCTCTGCTGCTGCTGACAGTAGTGGTGCTTGCGGTGGTGCAGTTGGCGGTGCTGGTGGTCGTGCTGGTAATCACCAGGCCTTCACCTGCAGGCTCGGACAGCTGACGTGCCTTAGCTGGTGTTTTGTGCTTCTTCTTGACCTTGGCAGATGGTGGTGTCACCTTGGGTCAGGCAGCTGGAGTCTTTGAAGTGGCTTTGCTGGGTGGTTGTGGCTCCTTTCCCTTGCTGGATCCTGTCACCTTCTTCATCTTGCCAGGTGGCATAACGGTCTTTGCCTTGGCAGGGGTTGGTGGCACACTGGCTGGGATGACGGGTGTCCTCTTTGAGCCTCTGACAGGAACCACAGTGGATGTGGACTTGGTGGCTGAGGTGCTGGGCTGGGTTTTGGCCACCCTGGCCCTAGGGGAAGGATGGGGGGAGGAGGAGGGAATAGGTCAATGGTGGAGAGGAAAAGCTTCTTAGGGACACTGGGGTAGGAAGAGGGAGAAGGTTTGGGAGTGGAGGAAGAGGGAGTGGTTGTAGGAGGTGTCTGTCTGCTGAGTTTGGGTGCAGGTGCATGGGCTGGATGCTGTTGTGAGGTGGATGGCTGTTGGGTGGGTGGGTGCTTGTGTTGTGTACTTTGGGATGAGGGGGTCACAGACACAGTGGGAGAGGACACAGGGGACATGTGCATAGATATGGGGGTGGTGACTGCCAGTTAGGGGCGTGTGGTGATAGGCGTGCTGGTGATGGAGGTAGGGAATGAGGATGTAGTGCATGCAGGTGTGAGTGAAGACACTACTAGGAGGGAGGTGGACAAGGAGGAGGAGGGGGGGACACAGTGGAGGCAGTAGATTTTGATGTGTCTGCTTCTGGATGGTGTTTGTGTGAGTGCCTGTGGGATGATGTGTGGTACTTTTGTTTGCCTGAGCCACTTCTGTGTGTTGATTTGGGTGAATGCTGGTCTGAAGGTGTGCTTGGGATAGGTTGGGGTTAAGGGTATTGGGACTGGGTAGAGGAAGTTGGAGGGGGGAGGCTGGAGACAGGGACAGTGGTTGCCGTCAGTGCTGAGGCCAGAGCCTGAAATGCTCTCTGGTGGGCCGCCACGCCAGAGTGAATGCCCTCCAGGTATGCATTTGTTTGTTGCAAATGCCTCTTGACACCCTGGATGGCATTTAGTATGGTTGACTGCCCAACAGTGAGGGATCTCAGGAGGTCAATTACCTCCTCACTCAGGGCAGCAGGGCTTACTGGGGCAGGGCCTGAGGTGCCTGGGACGAAGGAGATGCCCACCCTCCTTGGTGTGCGGGCACGGAAAACACTCTGAGGGGCTGCTGGGAGGGCAGTGCTGGTAAGGGGTGGCGGCTGTACCTATTGTTGGGGTGGGCACAAGGGTGTCCACCACGGCGAGGGAGCTTCCATCGGAGGAGGAGTTGCTGTCTGTGGAGTCCCCTCCTATCTCCATTGTGGTGCTCCCCTCACCCTCCGCCCCACTTGTGCCCTCACCCTCGGTGGATTCGGCCTCCTGGGCCCATGTGGAATGCAGCTCCCTCCATCGCCGGTACCTCTGCTCCTCTGCCAGATGATGCTATTGCACACAAGTACAGGGTGACAAAACAAAAAGGGGGGCAGACAGAGAATACACTTGGTCAATGCCAGCAACAACACTACCATTGGCATACACAACTCACAGGGAACAGCCCTATGCACTATTCCGTGCACTACCAGTTACAATGCTAGTCACCAGCCGATGGGGTACAATGCTTAACGCCATCAGCTGCACACCTGAAATGAAGAGGGCGCTGACCAGTAGTAGATGCACACTAACACTATTGGGGTTGGAGTGCTTCAGAGCCTGCCCAACAAGGGACCTACCCTGGCATGTTCGCCGTGGCCTCGGGGCACCCGCAGTCCACATCCCCACCCAGGTAAAACCTGAACGTGCGCTTAGTCATGAATCTGAATTTGTACTCACCCCTTTGTGGCTGCTGTGATGCCTTCAAGTGCCCATCCAAATCTGGATAGGCCACCTCCAGGATGCAGAACATCAGGGGGGTCAGGGTATAACAGGCACCCCTTCCTCGTTGGGAGGCCAGCCCCAGGTGGGCCTCCGCCGTTCTCCTTGCCCAGCGGCGCAGGTCCTCCCACCGTTTGCGGCAGAGGGTGCTCCGCCTGTCAAAGACCCCCCAGGGTCCGCACCTCCTTGGCGATGGCATGCCAAATACCCTTTTTCTGATGGGTGCTGACCTGCAGGAAAAATACAGCAGAAAAGGGAATTAGTTAACCGTACGGACCGTCACACTCATGGCCCACCATATCCCTCCCATCCCCTGACGCACATACATTGACCACCATACATGCAGAACTCTGGCCAGGATGCCTCAGCCCCCCTTACATGTGGCTTACACACACAGCACTCCATACATTCATGGCCCACGCATCATGCTCACAGTGTACTCACCTGTTTGTCTGAAGGACCATAGAGTAAAGTGTACTGGGGTAGGACCCCATTCACCAGTCTCTCTAACTCCTCCGCAGTGAAGGCAGGGACCTTTTCCCCAGACACTCGAGCCATTGTCGCTTCCAGACCCAAGTCACAGCAGCACTTGCAGTGTAGGTCCTCTCCTGTTGAAGGTCAGGTAGCAAGTGAGTGAATGGATAGAAAATGGCGGTCACGTCTGCGGCGGTGCGTACTGTCACTGCCGTCGTACATCGCCATTGGCTCCTGGAACCCTTAGGGCCCAATGATAACCAATGCGAAGTTGCGCAGCGGTCATTGACCGCCTAAAGCAACGGCACACAAGGCAAGTGGAATTACCTCCTTTCCACTTGTCCTTCCTCACAGGTCAGGCAGCTGCCATTTCAGGGGGGCACAGGCCATGGCATCTAACTGCGTCACAGCAGACATTGGCTCAGCAACGGTCTCTCGGATTCACAGACTGGTTCTGTAAATGAAGAAATGCATCATTATTGCAATAGATGGGTGAATATGACCGTCTGCTCACCGTTTTCGCCCATAGGCTTCAACCGCTGAGGATGAATATGAGATGGAGACATCCTCCAGTGTACAGACCCCTGGTGGACCTTGTGACAATGGAGGACAGACACATTATACTAACATACAGACTTGATCAGGCCACTATTCAAGAACTGTGTGCCCAATTGGAGTCAGACCTGATGTCAGCTATCTGCCAGCCCACAGGTATCCCCCCTCTAGTGCAGGTCCTGTCAATGCTCCAGTTCCTGGCAAGTGGTTCCTTCCAAACAACAGTGGCCATGGCATCAGGGATGTCTCAGCCAATGTTCTCCAACGTGTTGAGGAATAGCAGCATCCCATATGTGATGGGCCAACTCCAGAGGCACCGGGTGTGGCTAATAGGTGAGCCCAAGGTCCCCACCCAGTATATATTGGTGTCTGGGTATGGAGTTGTCCCCAAGGGTTGGTGTGTGTCTAGCAGGTATCCCTCAATATTTGCAGGTGACTCTGGTTACCCAAACCTCTCACAGCTACTGACCCCAGTGAGGAATGCCAGGACAAGGGCAGAGGAACGTTACAATGAGGCACATGGGCGGACAAGGAGGATAATTGAGAGAACCTTCGGCCTCCTGAAGGCCAGGTTCTGGTGCCTCTATCTGACAGGTGAATCTCTGTACTACTCATCCAAGAAGGTGTGCCAGATCATCGTTGCATGTTGCACAACCTGGCCTTGAGACGCCAGGTGCCTTTTCTGCAGGAGGATGAGCCTCGAGATGGTATTGAGGCAGCGATGGAGCCTGTGAAGAGGAGGCAAAGGATGAAGATGTGGAGAACAGTAGTACTATCATACAGCAGTACTTACAGTGACACACAGGTAAGACACTGTAACTTCATTTATCATTTCAGTTTTCTGTTGGACATTGGATATGGCAGCATGATTTCCCTATGTCCATGGCCATTTACTGTACCCTTTGGCATCTCTATTTTCAGATCTCTGTGCCGCACTCTGGCTCCTGGTTTGTTTACTGCTGCCCACTACAGGTCATACCAATGTATATATAACTGTACATGTGAAATGAAATGTTTTCAGATGGTTGTATTAATACATATTCCAATCAATTGATAGACTCCAGATTTGTATTTGTTCCAATGATGTTTATTTAAGTGCTAATAAGTAGAGGGGGATGTGCAGTGGGCTGTGGTGATGGCGGAGGAAGGTCCAGTTAGAGTCCAGTCTCTTGGTATCACAGGTGCATTGTCCAAGGGGGCATAGGAAGGGGAGCAATGGCAGTTTAAGCTGGACAGGGTGACAGAGTGGGACAAAAGGGTGACAATCAGGAGAGTCTTATTTCCTGGCGGTGGTCTTGTTCTCTGGCTTCTGCCTGGATCGCAGGGACCATTTGCGAGATGGTACTCCTTCTGTAGGGGGTGGGGTGCTGGTAGGCTTTTGTTCCAGTGGTGGGGCCTGCTGTCCACTTTCGCCGGCGGAGGTGGAGGGCTAGTCATTGCTGTGGCTAGTGTGAGGGGCCCGTTGTTGTGCCACTGCCTCCCTCATGGTGTTGGCCATGTCATCCAGCACCCCTGCAATGGTGACCAGGATTGTGTGGATGTGTTTAAGGTCCTCCCTGATCCCAGGTACCCAGGTACTGTTCCTCCTGCAGCCACTGGGTCTCCTAAAACTTGGCCAGTATCTGGCCCAAGGTCACCTGGTAATGTTGGTATTCTCCCAGGATCTCTGCAAGTGCCTCGTGGAGAGTGGGTTCCCCGTGCCTGTCCTCCCCTTGTCGCACAGCAGTCCTCCCAGCTTCCCTGTTGTCCTGTGCCTCTGTCCCTTGAACCATGTGCCCACTGCCACTGACCCCAGGTCCCTGATTGTCTTGAGTTTGTGTGGTTGCCTGAGTTCCCTGTAGTGGTGGACACACTGCTGATTGATGTGTCCTGAGGACAGTGGTATGGGCCCGCTGGGTGGGTGATGTGGTGATGTTTCCTGAGGGGGGAAGGTCTGTGGTGGTATGGGACTTTGCCTGGGTACCCGACTGTCCAGAGATCCCTGACGGGGCATGTTGGTCATCGTGATCCAGGCGTGCAGAGCTGCTGTCATCACTGTGAGCCTCTTCTGTGGCGGGACTGGATGTTGGTGGCACCTCCTCTCCAGTGACGTTGAGTGGGGGTCCTGTGGGGATGTAAATGCTGTGTTATTGTATTTGCGTGTGCCATCTCATGCATGGGTGTGTTTCCCTGTATGGTTGTGATAACCCTGTCAGTTTTGCCTTGTGCTAGGTAATTCTCTCTAACGGGCATGCTTTAGTGATGGGTGTCCATGCAGGTCTGTGATGGGTGTCCATGCATAGGTGTTGCATGCAGGGCTTGGTATTGGGTTGGGTGGGTTGTGATATTTGGGTATTTGGGAGTTGGTGGAGTGATGGGGTGAGGGTAGGGGTATGACTTTGTGATGGCATGCTGGTAGGGTGGGGATATAGTAGTAAAGATTTGACTTACCAGAGTCTAGTCCTCCTGCTACTCCTGCGAGGCCCTAAGGATGCATTATTGCCAAGACTTGCTCCACCCATGTTGTTAGTTGTGGGGGAGGAGTTGGGGGTCCACCACCAGTCCTCTGTACAGCAATCTGGTGTCTTGATACCACGGAACGCATCTTCCCCCGTAGGTCATTCCACGTCCTCCTGATGTCATCCCTGGTTCTTGGGTACTGTCCCACGGCGTTGACCCTGTCCATGATCCTCCGCCATAGCTCCATCTTCCTTGCAATGGACGTCTGCTGCACCTGTGATCCGAATAGCTGTGGCTCTACCCGGATGATTTCCTCCGGCATGACCCTTAGCTCCTCCTCTGAAAACCTGGGGTGTCTTTTGTGTGCCATGGATGTGGTGTGAGTGGTATGTGTGAGGATGTGTGGGGTGATTTGTTGGGGGGGGTGCTGTGAAGTGCATGGATGGTGTATGGGTGATGGGGTTTTGTGGCTCTGATTGAGTGGGTGCTCCTGGCTTGTCTGTGTTTTCTATCTTTTTTTTCATAGAAAGGGTTGTGGGTAATGTGGGTGCGTGTTTTATAGTGTTGTGGGTGTGTGGGTGTGGTGTGTGTATGTGTGTCAGGTGTGTGTGGTTTGCATTGTCCAATGTGGTGGAGATTTGTTAATGTGTATGTATTATGAGTGTGGCTGTGTGTACCGCCAATAGTTTACCGTGGTTGAAAGACCGCCACTGTGATTCATGGGTCCTGATACTGTGGGCTTATTCCTGTTGGCGTAACGGTGTGGGTTTTGGTACCGCCAATTTATCACTGACCTTTGGGCTGGCTGACTTGTGTGGGTGTCTGTATAGTGTTGGATTTCTCTGTGTGGGTTATAATACCCGTAGCAGTATACCGCCGCGGTCACAGTATGTTGGCGGCCATCAGCACGGTGGTAGGAGGCATTTACCACCAAGGTTGTAATCAGGGCCTAAGTCTCTTGAATTTCAACAAAGCAAAATGTGTAGCAAAGATTGTAATATATCTGCATCTGTCTTCTAGTTCTAAGTGATGATAAGTTTTATTCAAATTAAGTTGAGAAAAGATTTTGGCACCATTCAATGGCTTTCTCGCGTCAGCAATATGAGGCCCTGGATGTCTCTCTCGTTCAATTGCTTTGTTCACCTGGTGCATGTCAACGCATATGCGCACAACTCCTTCATGGTCCTTTTTAGGCACTACTGCTAGGGGAGAAACCCATGGCATTGGACAAGTGGAATGTTCAATAATGTCATGCTTAAGTAATGATTCAAGTTCTTTTTCAGCAGCTTTTTGTAAATGAAAAGTAACTTGTCTATGTCTCTGAGCCATGGGACAGACATCCTCATTAATATGGAGTTTCACTTTCATAGTCTTTAACTTTCCTAAACCCTGAAACTATGAAGGGAATCGACTTACCATGTCATGATGAGCATTCATGTTGTAATTCACTGAAATCAGTCCTGTGGCAACAGCCATGTTGAAAATGAGTAAGCAGGCACTTGCAGCTGTACCTTGAAGTACATGGATCGGTGCTTGCACCTTTGTTTTTTTATGTTTCGCTATCACCATAAACCAACTTTTACTTTTCATGGGTGTTGATGCAGCCCAGGGGTACACTTTGATCTTTGATGGTGTAAATAGCGTTAACGGAGACAGTTCATCAGATTTTTCTTCAGGCATAATCTTTATCAAAGCACCACTATCAATAATGAAAGGTATTGAACTTCCATTTATTTTCAGTGTACTCTTAGGACAGTGCTTGTATGGTTTCGTTATTTTGACATGTTGACTTTTACCGACGTTTCTCCTCACAGGCAACCAGTACGACATGTACATTTTTCTGGGGTAAACCTTGACATGACACAATCACTTTCTTCACTTACTGTTGAGGCTGAAGAACTGTTTGATGATGATTTAGATGACAATCGACATTATTTAGTATCTATTTGCCTCAACTGATGTCACTGTTTGGACGTTGCTTCTGGAACGTTCTGGCGGACATTTTGTCTTCATGCCGTAACACACTTTTTCCTTCTAGCTGCACATTGTCACAAAATGGTTCTCTTTACCTCAGCCTTTCCATATCAGACCAATGGCGGGACACTTTTCTTTGTGTGGAAACACAAATCTACATCTGAAACACATCTTAATTTTGTGTGTAACACTTTGGGGGTTATTACAACTTTGGAGGAGGTGTTAATCTGTCCCAAAAGTGACGGTAAAGTGACGGATATACCACCAGCCGTATTACGAGTTCCATAGGATATAATGGACTCGTAATACGGCTGGTGGTATATCCGTCACTTTACCGTCACTTTTGGGACAGATTAACACCTCCTCCAAAGTTGTAATAACCCCCTTTGTGTCCTTCACTCATTTGTTTCGAATTACTTTTCACACCCATAATTGACTCGCCTGGCACCTCCAGCCTCCATGTTTGGCAGCTTGTCTTTCAGCACGTTCCTCAGCTCTGGCAGCCATCAACACTGTTCTAGTCTAAGAGTTGCTCAGCATTCTTCGTCTAAATGGATCGAACAAGCATCCATCGATCACTCTAAGCTGCAGAGCTTCTTTATCATTAAATAAATTGAACTTACAGTGTTTGATGAGTGTGTAAAGTCTTTCCATGAATGCATTGATTGTTTTGCCAACTCCTTGACGTTCTTGACTGAAAACATATTGTTCATTTGTTAAACGTGAGATTCAAAGCTTTCTTAATCTGATAGTATGTGACTTTGCCAGTTCTTGGCATTTTCTTTATTACTTCTTTCACACCATCACAAGCAAGATTTTTTAGATATTTGTTCATCTTCCTGTTATCAATCTCTTCAAGCACATCTATGAAATCTTTAAATGTCTCTATCTATGCAGTCCATCTATCGCCAATATTATGCTTTCTGGCAGTGTCGAATGGTGGTGGTAGTTTGAGAAAGGTGGCCGCATTGTACACCAGTGTGGAACTTACTGACATCAGGATTGGAGCATTCCCCGGCCTCTACAACTGGAAATTAGGATTGGTTCCATTCATGCCCCAGTCCAGGTCCTGAGATGGGCTGGCCTCAGGGTCATCCTTGATGGGCTCCATCAGCAGAATGGTCTTCTGTCGAGTTTCTGGCAAGTAAGTAGGCACTGCTCCTTTAGCACAACCAGGAGCACTTCTCTTTGAGCCACTACGGTGACCGCTGTTGCACAATGACACTCTTTAGCAGACCTAGTAAGTTATTCACTTTATTCTTTTTTCATACTTCAATTTGTATTTTCTTGCATCTGGTTGATCCACCTTCAGTGTTATTTGGTATCTGATATCTGTGCTGTGTAAAGCAAGCGAAATCCGCCTTCAGTGTTAATGCTCCACATTTTATATAACTTTATTTTGCGTGGCAGCGAGGTACCTTTTTGTGGGATCATGGTCGTAGTTTCTTGACCAACAATGCGTAAACTTTTCTGTGAAGCTGTCTTTTCATTCACACACTTCACACCAGCTGGAATTATGATTCTATTCTACATATGCCAACTGGGGATTCAGCTCTTCGACGAAGGCACACTTGACATGAATGAGCAAGTTGCCTGAACCATGGCAAACTCTCCAGGAGAGCACTCATTTTGTTTGGGCTACTTATCCCCTATCTCATCGCCAGTTGTAGCATTTTCCCCAGTATGGTACCTGCTGAATGACTAGGCCACACACAAGGCTGTAAATCACGTCTTTCTTCCTCTGTGTGTACCTGTGAACTCCCAACATTCTAAAACAAGCTTTCATTACCTTCTATTCTAGAGATTACGTCATATGGATACAGAGTCATCAGGAAGCCAGAAAGGTTCCGTCCTAAATCATGCAAGATGCTACAGATTGAATTACTCATGTAAAGGGAGCTTGGAGTATAATTAGGGATAAGATTATTTCAGGAAAGCTTATAGTTAAAACTGCCTAGGATATAAGTTACACCATATGTTTATTTTTGGTTGCTCTGACAGAGTTATAAAATAGACTCAACTTTTGACATCTCTCTATTCTGTTGTGTTATAGATACCTTTGCTAATATCTTGTTCCAGAGACATCTAGATTTAAGATGAGCCTTCTCATCAGTTTCGAACACCCACAGGAGAAGTGATGAAGACACCACTGTGCACTTCCTTTGACAGGGACCAGGAAGGAATGGAAGCCCAGGCTTTTAGTGGTAAGTGATGTCTGAGGCCAATTTTATGGAACTCCCAGGTATGTAACTTCATCCTAGTCGAGCTATTTGTATTCCATTACCTAATGTATTGTCGTTCATGTGATATTTTTGAAAGTTTTCATAGTTGTATGTTTATTGTAGACTTTCACATGTTGTGTTTGTCTCAGATTCACTGGTCGCGATGTCACTTCCTGTGTTGGCATCAGGTGATAAAGTTATATCTGATGTAACTTCCACTACCCTAGTGCCCAGTGCTTAATTTGTAAATGAAAGACGTGCTGATCCCCAAAGCTCTCCTCTGAAACACGCGGCTGCTGCAATTAAGTGTGCGAGCACAGAATACTTAGACAGCATAATCCTGAAGTCACTTCAGGTCTCTTTAATCCATTTACAGTCACACTCTGCCACTTCAGCTCACTCTTGCAGCTTTCTACTTTCTCGGCTCATTTTCGTTTTGCTCTTCCTCCATCTTTCCCATATGTGTCTTTTGCTCTCAGTAAATGCTTGAGGCAGAAAAATAAGTGCCAGCCCTAAAAACAAAAAAAAGTGCTGGTGCCCTGCACCAGAAACCACCGACTCAAATTAAGCACTGCTAATGCTCCTGTCAGAGGGTGAAATAGTGAATCCTCTTGTCATTGATCTTAAAGCATCAGGGGAACATGACAGCCCCATTGCTGTCAACATATTATAGTTGCATGAGGGTTTTAACTACAGAATCAGTGGACATTAATAAAGCACAAAACAAAGATCAATATCGCACAATTTCTGCTTAAACATGCAAATTCTTGAGTTAATCATCACACGCTGTGGTTTATGTGCTTCATTGCTTTTTTACTGCTTTCTAAAATGCCATTGTTTTCCTTCCTAAATAAAATTCATAGTAATGCTTTCATGACTAAGTAGCAACGTAAAACAAAGGGAAACATACTAAAGCAGTTTCGTGTTGCTGTGAGTAGGAACAACACCATCCGTTTGTAAAGCTTAAGCATTAGCATGACACATGTTTACAGTTTCCTATTTCAAACTAATTAAATGTATGTCCACATATTGCAGCTTCAAAGCCACTGGCTTGTGCTATCATAACCAATTCTATGTGGGCACAAGCCAAGCACACACCCATTGATCCCCTTTGTAGGTTGAACGTTAGCGTTCAGCCTGCTGTATACGTTTAAGTATACTATAGAGTGAGTTCCAGCGTTTTCATTTGTTAGTTGCAGTGTCCTGAAAAATCCTTGCTTGCTAGTGGTCAGTTCTGCCTCTTTGTCTTGCCTTTTTTCACTTTGGGAGCAGCACAAAGTACTGTGTAATTACGCTATGTCCTGTTTATCTCTTCTGTAAGAGACTTTTTTTCGCATTTGCCTGTTTCACCTCAACAGTGTGGGTGCTTATTCACTTACTCCTCCCCACCAGCTCCCTCTGTAAACATAAACCAACAGCAGAGGGGGGCTTTTCCAGGGCCAGCTCACTCTCGCTCTCTTCCTTTTGTTATTTTCAGTCTGTGTGGCAATAAAGGTCCAGTCAGTAATTTACAACGCTATGAGCTCTAACTTGAGCAAACACAAGACTATTCCATTCCAAATGCTTGTTCCTCACTGCCACCACCCCTCACTTTTACATCTTAGTTCTTCCCTCTTATCATCTATTCTTCGTCACTTGCGCCCCATTCTCCCATCAACTTTTTCCCCTCACTTTTACTCGACTGTCACCGTTTCCCCTCGTCACATTTCCACTACACTGCCACCCCACCACCCCATTGTCACCCAGTCTCCTCGCTATCGCCTGTATTTACTTCCTATTGTCCATTTTCTGATGGCTGTTACCAGTTTCGTCTTGCTGAAAGTCTCTCTTGACGTTAACCCATTGCACCTTTCCCCTCGTTGTCACTGCTTGCTACTCAGACCCATTCTGTCTGCTTTGCATCTTGTCTGCGCACTGCTCGCCACCTCCTCTCATGGGAGCCCCTCCTCCTTTTATCCCCAGCCCTTGGTTAACCGTAAGCTATACTGCCCCTCACTGTAGCTGCTGCTCTGTAACCTATATCTTCATATAGATTTCCCCTTCCACTTGGCTTTCCCTGTTTCCCAGATCCCTGTCACCAGCTCACACAGACTAGACTTCATTTGCAGCATAGGTTGTGTGGCCCTCGTGTTTTCAACAGTAATGCACACATCAGAATGCCAAGATCAACGGGTCTGGGTGAGCTACCCATGTATGGGATTGGGAAGACCGGAAGCTCCGCATCCATGTCGTGTAGCCCACCTCCCGGTGTGATCACTACCCATGCTGCCACCCTTTCCTTGCACAAACCCTGCCCCCCAGCTGAGCCTTCGTTTCATCCCGTAACATTTCTACATACACCGCAGAGGGAAGTCCCAAGGACAGAGTGATGGAAAAAGGGGACGTTAATACCGCATGCCTTCTTCGTATTGCATATTGTAATTGCTTTAATATAGTGCTTCATGGCCCTGGCCAGGCGTCATGTTTTCCTCCTAGGATCTTTGTCCCGTGATCTGATGGATTTTTTTTCTAGTACAAACAAAACTGTATGGATCGGTAAATAATGTAAACGTGCTACATTGGGGGTCAAATTTGGACATGAAACAATGAAGCAGTGAGGGTACAGAAGGATCGTGCAGTTATATGATAGGTGTTCTGTGAAGAAATTATGTTCCCTCCATACAAAAAGCGTTTCTACTACAATGACCAACTCCAGCCATAGCTTCAAAATGACACTTAGCTCAAGTTTTGATTTCTTAGATGATGTGGTGAACTTGGAGTGTCACATTTAAAAAAAAAAATGTGGCCTATAAGCCTACTGAAAATTTGAGGGGTGCCATAGTTTGGGTTGTATACCTCGTCACAGGTTTATGCCCTGTTGTGCTTCAAGAGAGAGCAGGGCACAGCTGCGTCCTCATGATTGTCTCTTGGCTCCTCCCATTTCAGGTGCTCCACCCCAGTCCGCATTCAATAAAACATAGCTTAGAAGCCTTGGAGGGAGGGGAAAGTGACTTGCCTTACATTTTTGTGATGAGGACCCTGGGGGAAAGGGATGGGATGATCTGGTTTCTGAAATTTGATGAATCGGGCTGGTTTGTGCATGCAGCACACAGCGCAAGAACAGCCATCAACCAAAAAAAAAAAAAAAAAACCTTATTGCCTGCCCCAGGGGCTAGGGGAGGGAGGCAGCCTCTGATTCCACTACAAAGACAGTGATAGCAATCTAATAGCTCCATTTGTTGTCTCCTTGTGCCTACGGAAGCCCATCTGTCCTGCTCATGCGATGCCCTTGTTAATATATGTATATCACTGCGAAGGAGATGACAATCCCCTCTCACACATGGGTAGGCCCCTAACCTCACCTGTTTACTCCCAGTGTTTGAATACTCCTGCACACGAGTGTTTGAGTATATTTAAAGCTTTGTATACAGAAATATTGTATAAAGTGAACATTTGGTACATAAGCAAGGTCACACAGTGATTAGTGGTTGCAGGTGGAATACAGTGGATGATGTATGAGTTGTAGGTGTGGGGCGCAAGCACAGGTGAGTCACGTTAAACGGAGGAACAAAATAAACTCTTACTGGATATTTGCATGGATTACATCAGTGTCGATCTAGGAGTGCTACATCCATTTCACATTTTCAAGATATCCACAGAAGATAATTGTACAATAAGCAAATCCAAATGTGACTCACTTACATAGTGGTTGTCATCCCAATCTGCACTTAATCAGGCTCTCCTGATCCTAAGTTAGTTAGCCTCAGGTTACATAGTTATTATTTTCCTACGCATGAGCACCGGGGGGCAAGGATGTGCGTTTATAGCTATTGTAAAGAGAGATGGAGTACTCAAGTGCCGGACGGGGGTGATCAATGGACAATGCTGTGAAGGTCGATATTCTGGGTTTTCAGGCCCTGTTCGCAGGCAGGAGCTACTCACACCCTGCCTTCATTCGCAGGCCTTGCCTTCGGGGGGAAAAAACTACTATCAACATCATCTCCCTTAACTGTTGTCCAGTAGATCAACGGCCTTTCTTCTCCAAGATACTAGAATGCGAAGTTTTGTACAGAATTACTACAGATCTCTCTTCTTACCATGCTTACAACATTCTGATCAGACTTCCAGTTTCTTCACTAACTGAAACCACATTCTTGCCTGCTGAGACAGTGCCAACTTCATCGCCTCTGCTCACCTCCATTGCCTGTTTATGTCCTCCGTATTCCTGATCTGTCTGTGACAAATACTGTTCTCCTCTCATCTCTCAGACTGGCATGGGACTCTGAGAGCGCCACCGCCCCTCTTAGAGTTGGGGTGCTCTCAATGATCTGTCCGAGGCCCACTACTATCACCCCTAAGCACCACTGCTCTTGGAAACTTCATCTTCTCCTTTCACCACAGATGTGACACTCTCCATCTTCTTCTTTCACCTTTCCACTGATGACACGCACCATGTTCTCCTTGTACCTTTTTCACTGATAACACACACTGGTCTTCTCCTTTCACCTTTCCACTGGTGAAGCACACCACCTTCTCCTTTACCACTAATGACACACACCATCTTCTCCTTTCACCTATCATCTGATGACATACACTATCTTCTTCTTTCACCTTTCCACTGGCGACACACCACCTTCTTTCCTCTGAAGACACACACCATCTTCTCCTTTCACTTTTCCTCTGACACTTGTCCCTTTTCCCTTCCTCTGCCCCTTTTCCCTTCCTCTGCCCCCGTCTCCATTCATACAGCTATCCAATGTTACAAGGCCCTCAGATCTGTCATATGTTGAGCTCTTACAAGATAGAGGCCCTTGATTTATCCCTTATCTGCACTAGCCCCTCTGCCTAATTCGGTCCACTTTCTGTCAGATTTTTCCACTCTCTCCTCCTTACTCAACACTTCTGGGTTCCCTCAAGCCCTTCTGCGTGTAAGGTGTCCTTTTTAGGTCGAGCCTAGGCAGCACACAAGGGCTGTCTCTCGATAAGTTGTAATTTACATCTGTGGGCTTGCACCACGGCTATGTCACGCCTATCACTTTCATTCATTCCTTGGCCTGCCTTTCAAAATTCCCTTGATTTTCATAGGTAAATGCTTTACGTTTGTCCCGCCTTGAGGCTACTTTGTTAACACCTTGGAGACTGACCATGTTACATGGATTATTGCACGATCTGCCATATACCTTAGTGTGACGCACTACTTTTTTTTTTTTGCCTCGCAGCGTAGCGATGCATGGCCATATGTTGTTTGTTCCTCTTCCTTGTTTTGGGCATGCCGCTGTTTCTTTCTGGTGTTTGCACACAAAGGCAGCAAGATGAGGGGGTGGAGGCTTTTTTTATTTATTGTTTTTAAAAAGGTTCATATAGGGCAAACTCCATCAGAGGAGTGCTTTACATGAGGACGTGAAGTTTCATACAGCTCAAACTTGATCGGAGGAGCGGTTTACATGACTACGTGAAGTTTCATATAGGACAACCTCGATCTGAGGAGTGCTTTCCACAAGTATTTTAACCCAGAAATCCTCAAAGTGGCTCTCCCGGCACCTCTGGAAACTTTCCCCATACTGTTTGTGGGCCAAATATTTGCCCATAACTCAGCCTGTTGTGGCAGTATGACAATGGGACCACCACCGAACGGTGCAGCACAACATGCTCTTTCTGTCTAGGTCATCTCTGGGTCCCCACACTAAGTTGGCGGGGACCCCAAAATAGTAACATCTCCCACCATTCAATGTATTTGTAATCTCTCTCTGGCTGGAACTTTTGTTTTACAGCTGGGAGTATTTTGGGTTTTAATGGCCTTGCTAATTATAGTATTGCAGCAGGCCTGCTAGGCCTCAAATGTGTAAGGAACTACGCCCTCTAGGGGTTACATATATGGTTACACTGCAATACTTTCTGCTATTCTCTTTTCATGCTGTTATGCTCTATAAGGGCTGACTATATGGTTACATGACCATGTTTTTTACAAATACTATTTTTATTATGGTGTCCTCTAGGGGCTGTATTGAGCATTACAGTCAAGATACTACAATATTTGCTGCACTTGGAAGCTTGCCCCACACTGCTTTGCGGGGCATTACTTTTACAAAACATTTTTGCCCATAGCTCAGTGTGTTGGTCCTAGGACAATGGGACCACCATCAAAATGTTCAGCACAACATACTCCTTCTGTCTGTGGAATCTATGGGTTCCCACATTAGGTTGGGGAGACCCAAAAATAATAACCCCTCTCATCATCGTCATCATCAGTTTATTTCGGTAAAAAATATACCATAAAAGTGCAATACAAAACAATCAAAGAGATAAAAGTAAGAATAAAAACATTAAAATGTAAACTAGTGCCCTAAAATCAAGAAATTTAAAACAGCAAAACACAATACCTAAATATTTACATAAATATAAAAAATTTAATGAGGCGTGCAGTATTGTCTATATAATATCTAAAATGTGCTGCAAGCCATACATTATGTTTCACGACTATGATCTGCTATGCCTACTTCTAACATCTACTGCTAAATTTTATTTTTTTGAATTCCGAGTCTAAAGTGGCAAGTAGATTCAAAAATGTTTGCCAAAGAACACGCCATTTGCACAGATGGGTCTGACTTAAATATTCTCAAAGCCGGTAAACAATTCCTAAAACCCATTCGTTTACATAGGGGGATGATCCAAAGAGCCCTCTGTTTACGATATGCAGGACATTGGAAGAGGACATGGATCACAGACTCTTCATATAGGGCTCCCCCCAGCTTGAGATTTGTATATTTCTAGAGTAGGAGTCATGGCAAATCTGGGGGATCTAGCTGCAAATCTTACAATTCCACCCGCCCTTTGTTTCAAGCACATTGTTGATTTCTGGAGCATGCCATTTGTGTGAATCTTCTAATTTTAAACCTAAATAATCAAAAACACCACTCTTTCCAATATGGCACCCTCTAGGCAAATACGTCTCCTCATCTTTTGTTTTTTTGTCCCAAAACACCATATATTTGGTTTTTGATGAATTGATTTCTAAACCATGATCTTTGCAAAAGTCCATGAACCTCAAGAGCAAGTTTGAGAGACCTGTAGCTGTTTGAGATATTAGCAAAGTACCATCAGCAAATACGAGGCATGGAATCTTTTGCCTACCCAATTTGGGGGCATCACTAGAACATTCCAAAAGGTAGGGAATACAAGCATTAATAAATATAAGAAATAGTGTGAGAGCAAGTACACAACGCGGTCTCACGCCCCAAATTGTGGGAAACTCTGAAGTTAATTCATCTTCCGGGCCCCATCGGATTCTGGCACAATTGCCAGTATAAAGATCTTTGATTATGTTTAGCATGGAAGAGGGGACCCCCAAATTACTCATAACCTCCCACAATTTATGGCGTGGTACAAGGTCGAAAGCAGATTTCAAGTCTACAAATGCCACAAAGAGGTGGCCTCAATCCACATCAACAACTTTCCATTTTATGGAGATAAAGCGAAAGACCTGGTCAATTGTGCTGACCTTGTCTCTGAATCCCGCATGGAGATGGCTTAGTACTTGGTTATCCGCTATCCATTTTTTCAGCCCACTTAGTAACTGGTAACAAAATATTTTTTGTAAATTATCTAGGAGGCGGGTGGGTCTGTAGTTCCCTAGTAAGCCTCTCTCCCCTTTCTTGTATATTGGCACAATAATAGCCTCCTTCCATGAGCCGGGATAAGATCTATTGGCCAAGACAGCATTGGAAATCCTGTTTACGTACAGACTCCAATTTTGCAAGTCCGCTTTATACATGTCAGAAGGAATGCCATCAGGCCCTGAGGCCTTGCCTGCTTTTTGGGCAATGATAGCCGACTCAGTTTCTTTTAATGAGAAGGGAGGCAAAGAAGACGCTAGCGATTGTGATTGTGTCATCTCTCCAGAACTTATGGAGTCACAGTCAGATGGGGAGCCATACAATTCCTCAAAGTGAGAAAGCCACACTTCAGGGGCAATATGGCACTCTGGCTTAAGTACTTGATTTTGATCGCTTCGAACAACCAGGAGCCAGAAACGTTTAGAATCGTGGGCCCCTGAAGCCACAGCCAGTTCACTCCAAAGCCCCTCTTCATACTCAAATTTGCACGTCTTACATACAGAAACATAGTTTCGCCTTGCATTGATAATTTCTTCTCTGCGTTTTGTTCTTAACACCTTGATCAGAGTGCTTTTAGCCTCTCTGCATCTCTTGTCAAACAACTTAGTGCTAGGGTAAGAGGAAGGGTTGGTTGGTACCTTAACAGATTTAAGAAACAAGTTCTTGAAAGTGGCAAATAGATCCAAATGGAGAGACATAACTTCGGGCGGAGTGAATGTGAGATGGTCATCAAAAAGCTGGTGGCTAGAGACTAGAGCGCACAAATTGCCCCGTAGCTTGATGGATCTCTGAAAGAGATCCCATCTTAGCTTGCGCTTGTTACTGGACAGCTTCAAAGCACCAGTAGGTGCAAGAACAAGACGAGACACAGCTCCTACTAGAAGAGTTCTATTGTATGCAATTTGGAGAGGAGCATGGTCGCTAGTGTACAGATTGCCCACTTTCACGTCTATTATATGGTGCCAAACCCTTGAATCAAAGAGAACAAAGTCCAGGGTACTACTATATGACCCCCTAAAAAAAGTTGGTCTAGCAGGACTATCAGCTGGAAAGCGGCCATTGCCAAGGCGAAGACCATGAAATATCATGAGGTCTATTATCCGCTGAGCCCTAATGGAGACTTTAGATGAGTTTGGCTGAATTGAATAAGGGGGAATATTCCATATATCATCTTCGGTCTGCATGGCCTCAATAAGAGCAGAGTTGGGTTCGATTGACACATTAAAATCCCTGGCTAAAATGTGATATTTAGGGCGGAGATCCAAAATTATAGTGTTCAGGAGCTCTATAGTGGCTGACCATTGGTTGGAGGGGCCCGGTCCATTGTAGATATTAATACACAGGACAGTAAAGGCCAAATTTTACTGTATAACTATAGCCAAAATGTCAGGAGAATCTACGTAGAGCTCCTTTGCTCGACCCACCTTACCCAAGTACATAGCCCCCCTGCTGCCCTACCTGTTGGGGACGGCACAGCTTTTTTGAAAAAGGAACAAAAACCCTGCCTATACATACTATGTGTGGCCCATGTTTCCTGAAACATGCAAATGTTGAAATTGTCAACATATACCCGCTGTTAGAAATGGGGTTTTTGGTTGGCAGTCAGGTTACCCTCTGTCCAAGCAAGAACCCTCACTCTAGTCAGGGTAAGTCACACACAATCCAAAATTAGCCTGTGCCCACCCTCTGGTAGCTTGGCACGAGCAGTCAGGCTTAACTTAGAAGGCAATGTGTAAAGTATTTGTGCAATAAATCATACAATACCACCATATAGCACCACAAAAATACACCACACAGTGTTTAGAAAAATATATACTATTTATCAGGATAATTGTACGTCAAAACGAATAAAGTTGCAATGTGAATTTGTAAAGATATCACTGAAAATTGATATAAAGTGTCTTAAGTCTTTAAAAAGCAAACAAAGTCTCTTTCAGCACAAAGTACCTGGTCTGGAGTGGGAAATCTCCGCAAAGGGCAGCAGAAGAAGAGAGACATGGAAAAATAGTGTGTGCGTCGATTTCTCCCCAGCACACACGGACTTGCGTCATTATTTTTCACGCGGGGAAGTCGTGCGTCGTTTTCCGGCGCGCGGACAGTCTCTTTCTATGGGTCGCGGGGATTACCAGATGTCCCGTGTCTGCGCGTGGATTCTCCTGCTTGTTTTCCGGCTGCGCGTTGTTCTGCAGGGCTGTGCGTCGAAGTTTCGCTCTCACAGCAGGCATTGCGTCGATTTCTCTTCTGGAAGTCGGGCGGCATTGTCCTTGCGAGGCCGTGCGTCGAAGTTCCGGTCGTCGCGAAGGCGTTGCGTTGATCAGCGTCGGTGTGCGGTGTTTTTCTCGCCGCAGAACAAGCTGTGCATCGAACATTTTGGCGCACGAAGCGTCCAAGTGAAAAAGAGAAGTCTTTTTGGTCCTGAGACAGGAGGCAAGCTCTATCCAAGCCCTTGGAGAGCACTTTCACAGCCAGACAAGAGTTCAGCAAGGCAGCAGGCCAACAGCAAGGCAGCAGTCCTTTGTAAAAAAGCAGACAGGTGAGTCCTTTGAGCAGCCAGCCAGTTCTTCTTGGCAGGATGTAGTTTCTGGTTCAGGTTTCTTCTCCAGCAAGTGTCTGATGAGGTAGGGCAGAGGCCCTGTTTTATACCCAAATATGCCTTTGAAGTGGGGGAGACTTCAAAGAGTGGCTAAGAAGTGCACCAGGTCCCCTTTCAGTTCAATCCTGTCTGCCAGGGTCCCGGTAGGGGGTGTGGCAGTCCTTTGTGTGAGAGTAGGCCCTCCACCCTCCCAGCCCAGAAAGACCCATTCAAAATGCAGATGTCTGCAAGTGAGGCTGAGTACCCTGTGTTTGGGGTGTGTCTGAGTGAATGCACAAGGAGCTGTCAACCAAGCCCAGCCAGATGTGGATTGTAAGGCACAGAAAGATTTAAGAGCAAAGAAATGCTCACTTTCTAAAAGTGGCATTTCTAGAATAGTAATATTAGATCCGACTTCACCAGTCAGCAGGATTTTGTATTACCATTCTGGCCATACTAAATATGACCTTCCTGCTCCTTTCAGATCAGCAGCTGCCACTTCAACAATGTATTAGGGCAGCCCCAATGTTAGCCTCTGAAGGGAGCAGGCCTCACTGTAGTGTAAACACGAATTTAGGAGTTTTACACTACCAGGACATATAACTACACAGGTACATGTCCTGCCTTTTACCCACACAGCACCCTGCTCTAGGGGTTACCCAGGGCACACATTAGGGGTGACTTATGTGTAGAAAAAGGGGAGTTCTAGGATTGGCAAGTACTTTTAAATGCCAAGTCGAAGTGGCAGTGAAACTGCACACACAGGCCTTGCAATGGCAAGCCTGAGACAAGGTTAAGGGGACTACTTAAGTGGGTGGCACAATCAGTGCTGCAGGCCCACTAGTAGCATTTAATCTACAGGCCCTAGGCACATATAGTGCACGTTACTAGGGACTTATAAGTAAATTAAATAGTCCAATCAGGTATGATCCAAAGTTACCATGTTGAAAAAGGGAGAGAGCATATGCACTTTAGCACTGGTTAGCAGTGGTAAAGTGCGCAGAGTCTAAAAGCCAGGGTCCAAAAAGTGGAGGGAGGCAGGCAAAAAGTTAGGGGTGACCACCCTAAGGCATGTCAGGTCTAACATGTGTCCCACCAGCTAAAAGTGGGGAGAGCTACCCGACCTCCTGGGAGCTCTCATCTCTAAGGCGGAAGTATCTGGAGAGACCATCAGCATTGGTGTGGTCAACCCCTGGGCGATGCTCCACCGTAAAGTCCATCCCCTGTAGGGAAATGGACCATCTCAAGAGTTTTGGATTCTCACCCCTCATCTGCATGAGCCATCTGAGGGGCCTGTGGTCTGTCTGAACCCGGAAGTGAGTCCCAAACAGGTAGGGTCTCAGCTTCTTCAGTGCCCAGACCACAGCAAATGCTTCTCTCTCAATAGCACTCCACCTTTGTTCCCGTGGTAATAGTTTTCTGCTAATAAAGACTACTGTTTGGTCTGAGCCCTCCTCATTCAGCTGTGCTAGAACAGCCCCTATGCGATGCTCTGAAGCGTCTGTCTGCACAATAAATTCCTGGGAGTAGTCAGGGGCCTTGAGCACGGGGGCCGTGCACATGGCTTCCTTCAGAGAATCAAAGGCTTTCTGACAGGCCTCTGTCCAATTCACCAACCTAGGTTGTTTCTTGGAAGTGAGTTCTGTCAAGGGGGACACAATGGTACCATAGCCCTTGACGAACCTGCGGTAGTATCCAGTGAGGCCCAAAAAGGCTCTCATCTCAGTCTGTGTTCTAGGTGGTTGCCAGGCCTTGATAGTTTCAATCTTGGCCTGGAGTGGCTGCACCCTGCCACCACCTACTAGGTGTCCCAAGCACACCACGGAACCCTGCCCAATCTGGCATTTACTATCCTTGATAGTCAGGCCTGCCTGTTGTAGAGCCTGAAGCACCTCCTTGAGGTAGAGCAGGTGTTCCTTCCAACTGGAACTGTAGACAGCTATGTCGTCCAGGTAAGCTGCACAGAAGGCATCTTTACCAGCCAGGACCCCGTTAACCAACCGTTGGAAGGTAGCAGGGGCATTTTTCAGCCCAAATGGCATCACCTGGAATTGGTAATGGCCATCAGGGGTGGAAAAAGCAGATCTTTCTTAAGCCCCCTCAGTCAGGCCAATCTGTCAGTACCCGGAAGTAAGATTGAACGTACTCAGGAACTTGGCAGCGCCTAGCCTGTCAACGTGCTCATCAGCTCGGGGGATGGGGTGAGCATCAGTCCGGGTGACTGAATTGAGACCCCGGTAGTCCACACAGAACCAGAGTTCTGGCTTCGCACCTGGGGCAGTAACCTTGGGAACCAATACCACAGGGCTGGCCCAGGGACTACTGGATTTCTCAATAACCCCCAAAGTCAACATCTTGGAGACCTCCTCCTTGATGCTGGCCTTCACTTTATCTGACAACCTGTAAATGCTGTTCTTCACAGGGGAACTGTCACCTTTGTCAATGTCATGCACACAGAGGTGGGTTAGTCCAGGAGTAAGGGAGAACAGGGGGGAGAACTGCTCTAACAGCTCATAGCAGTCCCCTCTCTGGGTTGGAGTCAGGGAATCAGAAAGAATGACACCCCCTACTGACCCATCCCCTTCTTTGACAGCGAGGAGGTCGGGGAGAGGTTCAATCTCCTCTTCCATGCCCTCATCTGTGACTAGGAGCATACTGACCTCAGACCTCAGACCTCTCAAAGTGAGGTTTGAGCCGGTTGTGATGGAGGACCCTTAGGGGTTGCCTAGGGGTTTTGAGGTCCACTAGGTAAGTGGCCTCCCCTTTACGCTCCTTGATCTCAAAGGGGCCAGTCCAGTGGTCCTGGAGAGCCCTGGGCTCTACTGGCTCCATCACCCAAACTTTGTCTCCAGTTGAGAACTCAACTAGTGTGGCCTTCTGGTCATACCATTCTTTCATCACCTCTTGACTGGCCTCGAGGTTACTCTGGGCCTGCTTCCAGAAGCGTTGGGTTTGTTTGCGGAGGGCCAGCATGAGGCTGACCCCATCCTGGGGAGGGGCCTGGGGAGCTTTCTCCCAGCCCTCCTTAACAATGCTTAGGGGTCCCCTGACAGGGTGACCATAGAGAAGCTCAAAGGGGCGGAACCCCACCCCTTTCTGGGGCACCTCTCTATAAGCAAACAACAGGCAGGGTAAGAGGACGTCCCACTTACGCCTCATGCCCTCAGTCAGGCCACCAATCATGCCTTTCAGGGTCTGGTTGAATCTCTCAACAAGCCCATTAGTTTGAGGATGATAAGGGGTGGTAAACCGGTCGGTCACCCCACACTCATCCCACAGGGTCTTCATGTATGCAGACATGAAGTTTGTGCCCCTGTCAGACACGACCTCCTTAGGGAATCCCACACCGGTAAATATTCCCAACAGTGCTCTGGTCACCACCTGTGCAGTCACTGTTCTCAGAGGGATTGCCTCTGGATAGCGGGTGGCATGGTCCAC
Source organism: Pleurodeles waltl (assembly GCF_031143425.1). Taxonomy (NCBI): domain Eukaryota; kingdom Metazoa; phylum Chordata; class Amphibia; order Caudata; family Salamandridae; genus Pleurodeles; species Pleurodeles waltl. The sequence goes on from NC_090451.1 coordinate 369,883,426, forward strand.
CAAAACCAGGATAAACCTGTTGCCCAAGGCAGTTTAGGGGTCCAAGGGACCAACAATGTTGATGCCCACCCTTTCAAAGGGGGTGCCAACGACTGGGAGTGGTAGCAGGGGAGCTTTAAGCCGTTTCCCTGCCTTCCCACTAGCCTGGCAGGTGGGGCAAGCTTTGCAGAAGTTATCTGAGGTTTTCCTCATTCTGGGCCAATGAAAGTGGGTGTCAAGCCTGTCAAAGGTCTTGTCTTGGCCCAGGTGTCCTGCCAGGGGAATGTCGTGAGCCAGGCCTACTAGGAATTTCCGGTAACACTGGGGGACCACCAGCACACGGTGTGCCCCAGGACCTGGAATCCTACTCTCACTGTAAAGGAGATCATTCTCCCAGTAAATATGGGGAGCACCAGAGGTGTCACCTGCTGCGTGGTCCGTGGCCTGCTTCCTCAGACCAACAAGGGTGGGGCATTCCTTCTGCGCCTTGCAGAATGCTTCCCTGGAATGCTTCTACTTGCCAGCCAGCAAGTTCAGGTAGGTTACCCAGGGCAGCTATGTCCTCCCCTGTTGGCTCAGGGGCCTCCTCCTCCTCAGGGGCCTCGTCTACCACTGTGGCAACATTGGAGGCGGGTTTCCCGCGCCCCTGGCCCTCCCTTTTGGCAGCTGTGTGGGCCATCTTTCCAGGCTCCAGATGCCCTTGACTCCCTTCCCGGGCAGCCATGGACTGTGTGGTCATGCAGACCCACTCAGGTAACCCTAACATCTCCAGGTGAGATCTGAGCTCTACTTCTTTCCAAGCAGTATGCTCAAGATCATTGCCTAACAGACAATCTACAGGCATGGCAGGACTCACAGCTACTTTCAGAGTACCAGAGACCCCCCCCCCCACTCAAAGGGAACCAGAGCCACCGGTAGGTGACTCTCACGATTGTCAGTGACTATGACCTGGTGGAATGTATTAGGGACTATCTGCTCTGTTGACACCACCTGACTCTGGATAGTAGTCATACTGGCTCCTGTGTCACGCAGAGCCTCCACCTTCTGCCCATTAATGGTGACCCACTGCCTGTACATGGAAGTATTTCGGGGCATGTGGGCTTTGGGCACCATTTCTCTTTCTCCCAGGGACACTAGGGAAATCTCTACCTGCTCCCTAAAGCTATCTGGGTCCATCTCCCCCCCAAGCGCTACACTAGTCAACCCAGGTGCCTGTCCGGTAGTGGACGGTGCCCTCTTGGAGCACTGGGGGTCGCCTTTATAGTGACCATACTGGTAACACTCCATGCATTTGGGGTTGGATTTCCCTGACCTATCATACGTCCCTGGCTTTTTCCCAAATCTGGAAAAGGAATGGTTGCCACCCCCTCCCTGGGAATTCTTTTGGGGGCCTTTTGAGAGTTCCTTATCTGTAAGTTTATCTCCCCCCTCTTTCTTCTGTTGGGAACCCTGACCACCTTTCTGGGTGTCCCCCCCAGGTACCTTTTTGGACACTCTGGTGCTAACCCAGAGGTCCGCCTCCTCAGCAAGCTTCCTGGGATCAGTCAGCTTACTAACTACCAAGTGCTGGCGCAACTCTGTATAGGTAACATTGAGTATATGCTCTCTCAGAATCAAGTCATACAGCCCTTTATAATTATCTACTTTGTTGCCCTGCACCCATCCATTCAGTGCCTTACTGGAAAAGTCAAGGAAATCTACCCATGTTTGTGTGGTTTGTTTGGTGCTGTCCCTAAACCGCTGACGGTATCCCTCAGGGGTCAGCCCAAACTTGGCAAGTAAAGTGGCTTTTTTAAGTGGGTATGTGTTTTGATCAGGTTGATCCAATGTGAGAAGTGTGTCCCTCCCCAATGGCGGCACATAACCCCACATAGCTACCCCCCATTGCCCTTCAGGAACCTCATGAGCCCTTAGTGCAACTTCATAAGCAGCTAACCATTTATCTATGTCATCTCCCACCACAAAACTGGGCACCACATTTTTGGGTATACAAACCTTCTTTTCTCCAGCAGGTCCTGTCTGTATGCTGACACCATTATTGCGGGATTCACACTGTCTCGCCTTGATCTCCAGCTCCTTGAGACTCAGTTCATGAGCCAACAATAGTTTCTTTTCAGCCAAAGCTCTTTCAGCTTCCACCTGTTTGGCTGCTCTTTCAGCTTCAGCTTGTTTGGCTGCCCTTTCAGCTTCAATCTGTTTGGCTGCTCTTTCAGCCTCAGCTTGCTTGGCTTCTCTTTCTGCCCTTCTTTCCTCCTGTTGAGCCTCAATTTTCAGTTTTGACATTTGCAATTGGAACTCCCTTTCCTCTCTCCTTTCCTCTGCGGTCAGGCTTTGCACAGAGACACTGCTCCCTGGTCTGGAAGGGGGCACAATTGCAGTGGTAACATCATCCAACGATAGCAACAAATCCTCTGAGGGGCCATTTTCTGGCTCCTCTTCTTCATCATCTTCTTCTAAATGGGCTTCTGCCCAGGCCCTAAGCGCCACTTGAAAGTCCTCCTTTTTAGAGGCCCCTTGGGTGGGTACCCTCATTGCCCTGCAGAACCCTTTTAGTTGTTTGACCGTGTAGGTATCCAACAGGACTAGGTCAAAGTCTCCTATTTGAGACCCAGTCAGAGACATGTTGAGTGAGGATTTAGTTTTTGAAAATTGTCAGGAAAAAATGAATTTGCAAAAAAGAGATCAAAATCAAGTTGACCTTCAACTGTGGGTAGGTAGTGAAATACTTAGCTACTGTATGTCACTGCACAAATACAAGTCCTATCCTCACCGCTGATCACCAATGTTAGAAATGGGGTTTTTGGTTGACAGTCAGGTTACCCTCTGTCCAAGCAAGAACCCTCACTCTAGTCAGGGTAAGTCACACACAATCCAAAATTAGCCTGTGCCCACCCTCTGGTAGCTTGGCACGAGCAGTCAGGCTTAACTTAGAAGGCAATGTGTAAAGTATTTGTGCAATAAATCATACAATACCACCATATAGCACCACAAAAATACACCACACAGTGTTTAGAAAAATATATAATATTTGTCAGGATAATTGTAGGTCAAAACGAATAAAGTTGCAATGTGAATTTGTAAAGATATCACTGAAAAGTGATATAAAGGGGGTCATTCCGACCTCGGCGGTATTTTCAATAGACCGCCGAGGGACCGCCGTATGGAAGACCGCCGTTTCCGGACGAAGAGCCGCCAACAGCCATACTGGCGGCAGGCGGGGAAGTGGAGGTAGCTCCACCTCCACCGCCACGCCAACAGAACACCGCCCAGCGAATCACGACCTGTGATGCGCTGTGGCGGTGTTCTGTTGGCGTGTCGGTGTCGGCGGAGCTGCCCGTTCCCTCCCGGAGGATCACCAGGAACAGGTAAGGTGATCGTCCGCTATGGAAGGGGGTGGTGGGGTGTTGTGAGTTGTGTGCGTGCATGGGGGTGTGCGTGTGTGTATATTGAGGGGGTGTGTGAATGCGTGCATGAATGCGGGGGGTGTGTGTATGTGCATGAATGCGTGCATGAATGCGGGTGGGGTGTGTGTATGTGCATGAATGCGTGCATGAATGCGGGGGGGTGTGTATGTGCATGAATGCGTGCATGAATGCGGGGGTGTGTGTGTATGTGCATGAATGCGTGCATGAATGCGGGGGTGTGTGTGTATGTGCATGAATGCGTGCCTGTATGTGTGTATGTGTGTGTATATGTTGGGGATCGGGGTGGGGGACGGGGGTCCTGCAACCTTTTGGGGGTGGCAGGGGTGGTGGGGGGGGTAGGGGAGGGAGTCGGGGTGGGGGTTGGGGGTGGCGGAGACCCCTATCAGTGCCAGGGAAGGGATTCCCTGGCACTGATAGTGCTTACCGCCATGGATTGCATGGCGGTCCCCAACCGCATGAAATCCATGGCGGTAAGCCGGGGTCAGGCGGGTTGGAATACTGCCGGCGGTATGTGACGTCCGCCGGGCTGGAGACCCAGGTCTCCAGCCCGGCGGTCATTACCGCTGTGGCGGTCGGAACGGTGAAGCGGCGGCTGACCATGGCGGTAACCGCCATGGTCAGAATACATGAAAAAAGACCGCCAGCCTGTTGGCGGTCTTACCGCCGCTTCACCGCCGACCGCCAGGGTCAGAATGACCCCCAAAGTGTCTTAAGTCTTTAAAAAGCAAACAAAGTCTCTTTCAGCACAAAGCGCCTGGTTTGGAGTGGGAAATCTACGCAACGGGCCGTAGAAGAAGAGACATGTGGAAAAATAGTGTGTGTGTCGATTTCTCCCCCGCACACACGGACTTGCGTCGTTATTTTTCACGCGGGGAAGTCGTGCGTCGTTTTCCAGCATGCGGACAGTTTCTTTCTATGGGTCGCGGGGATTACCAGATGTCCCGGGTCTGTGCGTGGATTCTCCTGCTTGTTTTCCGGCTGCACGTCGTTCTGCGGGGCTGTGCGTCGAAGTTTCACTCTCACGGCAGGCGTCGCGTCGATTTCTCCTCTGGAAGTCGGGCGGCGTTGTCCTTGTGAGGCCGTGCGTCGAAGTTCCGGTCGTCCTGAAGGCGTTGCGTCGATCAGCGTCGGTGTGCAGCGTTTTTCTCGCCGCAGAACAAGCTGTGCGTCGAAAATTTTGCGCACGAAGCGTCCAAGTGAAAAAGAGAAGTCTGTTTGGTCATGAGACTTCAGGGAACAGGAGGCAAGCTCTATCCAAGCCCTTGGAGAGCACTTTCACAGCCAGACAAGAGTTCAGCAAGGCAGCAGGCCAACAGCAAGGCAGCAGTCCTTTGTAGAAAAGTTGACAGGTGAGTCCTTTGAGCAGCCAGGCAGTTCTTCTTGGCAGGATGTAGTTTCTGGTTCAGGTTTCTTCTCCAGCAAGTGTCTGATGAGGTGGGGCAGAGGCCCTGTTTTATACCCAAATGTGCTTTTGAAGTGGGGGAGACTTCAAAGAGTGGCTAAGAAGTGCACCAGGTCCCCTTTCAGTTCAATCCTGTCTGCCAGGGTCCCAGTAGGGGGTGTGGCAGTCCTTTGTGTGAGAGCAGGCCCTCCACCCTCCCAGCCCAGAAAGACCCATTCAAAATGCAGATGTATGCAAGTGAGGCTGAGTACCCTATGTTTGGGGTGTGTCTGAGTGAATACACAAGGAGCTGTCAACCAAGCCCAGCCAGACGTGGGCACAGAAAGATTTAAGTGCAAAGAAATGCTCACTTTCTAAAAGTGGCATTTCTAGAATAGTAATATTAAATCCGACTTCACCAGTCAGCAGGATTTTGTATTACCATTCTGGCCATACTAAATATGACCTTTCTGCTCCTTTCAGATCAGCAGCTGCCACTTCAACAATGTATGAGGGCAGCCCCAATGTTAGCCTATGAAGGGAGCAGGCCTCACAGTAGTGTAAAAACGAATTTAGGAGTTTTACACTACCAGGACATATAACTACACAGGTACATGTCCTGCCTTTTACCCACACAGCACCCTGCTCTAGGGGTTACCTAGGGCACACATTAGGGGGTGACTTATATGTAGAAAAAGGGGAGTTATAGGCTTGGCAAGTACTTTTAAATGCCAAGTCGAAGTGGCAGTGAAACTGCACACACAGGCCTTGCAATGGCAAGCCTGAGACAAGGTTAAGGGGGCTACTTAAGTGGGTGGCACAACCAGTGCTGCAGGCCCACTAGTAGCATTTAATCTACAGGCCCTAGGCACATATAGTGCACGTTACTAGGGACTTATAAGTAAATTAAATAGTCCAATCAGGTATGATCCAAAGTTACCATGTTTAAAAAGGGAGAGAGCATATGCACTTTAGCACTGGTTAGCAGTGGTAAAGTGCACAGAGTCTAAAAGCCAGCAAAACAGGGTCCAAAAAGTGGAGGGAGGCAGGCAAAAAGCTAGGGGTGACCACCCTAAGGCATGTCAGGTCTAACATCCCACAATCAGTGTCAACCAATTTACTATTAATACCAGCTGCATTCCAGGACAAAAGCTCTGCAGTTGAATGAGCAATAGAACAATTAGATTTGCATAGTATGTCATCTGGATAATAACTGTTGACATGCTCAATATGGAATGCAGTTTTGAAGTTATTAATAAGAACAGTTTGTGGTTCATCGTTTCCAACAAATTCACTAAGATCAGGAGTTGTGCCTCTACGGAATAACCCCTCTCACCGGTAAGTGTCTTTTTAAGTTCTCTCATGGCTGGAAACTTTTATTGTACAGCTAGTAGTAGTTTGTGTTTTAAGTGCCTTATTTGTAATATTATTCTAGTAGGCCTCCTAGTCCTGAAAATGTGTAATGCACTAGGGGCTAAATATATGGTTATACTGCATTACGTTCTGCCATTCTGTTTTCATGTGGTTAGGCTCTCTAGGGGCTGACTATGTGTTTACATGACCATGTTTCTTACAAATGTTATTTTTATAGTGGTGCCCTCTAGGGGCTGTCCTGAGCATTAAAGTCAAGATACGACAATATTCGCTGCACTCGGAAACTCGCCCAATAATGCTTTGCGGGACATTCTTTAAAAAAAAACATTTTTGCCCCTAGCTCACCACATGACGTGCTCTTTCTGTCAGGTCATCTCTAGATCCCCACACTAGGTTGGGGGGGGCGGGACCCCAAAATATTAATATATAAAAAATATACTAAAGGCAATATTTTCATTTTTTGCCTCAGATGGAGGAAGAAGGTAAATGGACGTACTTTAGTTATATGCAGGGCCCCTGGAATTATGTAGCAGAGAGGACCAAATGACGCGGCAATGTTGTACAATTTATGTGGCAAGAAAAGTCCAGTTATGCATTTACAACGCCAGTAGCTGTAACTCAAGCAAATGCGAGACCTATTGCGTGGCAAATGCTTGATCTTTTTTATTAATGATGCCCACGGATTCTAGTTCTTGAAACTCCTGTTCACACGATCCATTATTGAGTCTGTTTAATCTGTCTTCTCAACTAAAATATGTTCACCTCTGAAGAAGGGGTCTGTGTGCAGTTGAACGCCAATATGCAATTAACATTCTGTTATGGACTCTGAAGATTATTCCTCTAAATCTGTAACCTTAAAAAACGTTCTAATCTTAAGGTACCGAACTTATTGTCGGTGGGGATGGACAGTGCAGTGCATAGATACACACAGCAAGTGATTGTGGGAGAAGGATGTGAGGAGTTACCTTGTGTGACACGAATTCGTTTGTTATGATATTCTACAGGTTTCACGCTAGATTCCTGGTTTAGAGTTTTATGTAAACTGATGCAGGGACTTCATCAATGGCCTGGTCCTGATCTGCTTTCTACAATGCCTGAGGGATAGAACGAGTCAAAGGCTGATGCAGATGAGTTTTAATTGTTTTGTCCTAATGACCGAGAATGTGTGCCTCCGGCCTGATCCTTTCTTGCATTTTTGCAATTCCATTTGACAGAAGAGTGGCCTTTTGCGCTCCAGAGGGGCAGACTTCTCTGTGGCGTGAGTTTGCTTACAGTGACATCCTTGCCTTGAAGTGATGTGGCACATCTGGAACACGGTGTAGTAGGAGTCAGTTTAGTTCTCACAGTGTTGGGAATATAGTCAACCTTTTCCAAACTTTGATGAGACACTTGGAGCATGAAGGAGATCTTACTGTGGGCCTTACATCACCTTGTGACGGCATTGACTTCTTGTGGGGGTGGCGGATGTTAGGGTCTAGACATTGCGGAGCACCGCATAAGAGATAGCACCCTGTGCTTGACATTAGGGTCCTTTCACGCATTGAAAATGCGTGTCTCTAAAAGAGAAGCCATCATCCCGAACAGCTAGATTTTGACCAGAATCGTGACACCAATCGATAAGCCAGGCTTGCCTGGCATACCCCTGCCCTACAGCTCTTTCAGCGCCTCCGGTTTTTTTAACGAAATCTCCTGATATCTCAACACACCTGTCAACATTTGCCATACAATTAAAGAAAAAAACGAGTTAAAAAGTTTTGTCTTGCTTTACATAAATAAATCAGTCTGCTGGTAACACGGATGCTGTTTTATAAAAGGCTTACACGGTATACCCTCTCGATCAGTTGAGTTCTGACCTTGTGAGAAAATAATGGAGGTCTTGAACACACAAGGAAAATATGTTTGAAATGACCACTTTTATATACATTCACTTGAAAAAAAGTTGTTTTCAGCAAAGCGTCCTCCGTTGCTGCTTTCTAAGCTAAAATTTGCTAGAGCATATAAAATAGCATTGATTTCATACCATGCGAGGCAAATTATTTAGCTAACCTCTCTGTTTACAAACCTTTTTGTTTAGTGTCAAGCAGCAATTGCTGTTTGCCAGCACATGTATGGTTCTGCTAGAAAATATTATAGTTTGGCCAGTAGATGGCACTGTGCGAACATTGGCCAAGGCGGTTTGAAGACGAGGTAATAAAAAAATATTACATGATTAGAATGTTTGTTCTATCGAAAGAAATCAAGATCCACGACAGTCGCAAACGTCAGCAGGAGTGTTGACGGTTAAGTAGTATACTTAGTGTTTCATGCATTACTGAGCGGTGAGGAGTTGTCATCAGACGTATTTACTGCGACATCGCATTCTCCTGTACCATGTTTCTTACTTTCACCCGAGGTATTTTCCAGGTGTTCAATTTTGGGTTTTTAATATTTTTAACCACTTCAGAATTTGTTGATATATATTTTAAGCTGATTGTTCTTCAGTAAACGGGAAGTGTTAATCCAAGGTTCCAAAATCTGTGTGAATATGTGTGCAGATAGAAAAACGTTCACGAAATCATGCCTCTTGGAGATTCACTTTTTAAATGAGCTTAAATGGGCTTTGTTGACTAGCCTTCTCTTGAATTTGCTTCGGGTGTCATTACAAATGGCCTGGAAAATTGGACAGGCATTCCCAAGAGTCCTCCACAGTGGCGTAATATTATATTTACACAGTGGTGAAAATACCATTAGGCTGTATGATTAGACTTTAAGCATTGTATAAGATGCTTCATTATGTTGTGAAAAGGGTACTATAAAATTGCATTTGAACTCATTTAAGAAGTGAGTTCGAGAAGCATCATTATTACACTTACCTTTTCTCGATCCTATTGATTTTGGATCTCTGAAATACTTTCATCTTTCATCATGCAACGATTTTAATTAATCATGCAATAAAGATTTCCATACTTTTCATACTTCTTTCATCTTGGGTAAAGATAATTAAATAGGAAATTCAAGCCACCAAATGTGTTAGTAAATGATGATATTTTAGACATTAAGGCCCTCATTACAACCCTGGCGGTCGGTGTTAAAGTGGCGGTAATACCTTTATAGGCTGGCGGTTAAAAAAATGGAATCACGACCATGGCGGAAACCGCCAATACAGATAGCCACTTTAACAGTCCGACCGCCACAGCGGTAGTAACAAACACCGCAGCGGTAACCGCCAACAGCCAGGCAGAAGACAATGTACCGCCCACACTATTACAAGGCACCAATCCGCCAGCTTTTCCGGGGCGGTACCAACGCCATCAAAAGCACGGCTGAAACAGTACACAGAAGGGAAACCGCTCACCTCTAGACAATCAAGGAAGAACTAGGACTCCATGGAGCCCGAATTGCAGATCCTACCCATGTTACTGTATCTTTTAATACACCACGAAGTGGAAAGAAGGTGGCGGCGGCGACAACGACGATGGTGAGTACTTCACCTAGCACACAGGGGAGGGGAGGAAGGAAAAGAGACTGACACACACACACGCGCGGCACGCAACACCCCCACCCCCCACCCACAACAACACACAAACACATATCCAACAACATCACAGATACACCCCATCACACCCTGGAAGAACACAAGGACAAATCGAAATGAGTTTAACTAGTGTAATATTCAAACAATCAGATAGCCCAAGAGAAAAGCAAATAATCAGTATACACAAATATTCACAGCAAGTACACAAGTCCGTACACTGTCCCATGAAATGTCCATGAACCAGTGGTCCCAAAAAAGCATGGGCGAAGCCCACACATGACACCTGCCTCAAAATGGAAAGAACACTGCAGGGGCACCAGGTCAAAATAAAAAACAGGCACCTCAGGGGGAGGGGGAGGTGGAGCAGCTCAGCCGGATGATGGTACAACACCACTGCTCCTCGAGGGGGCTCCATGCCTACTGCTTGGTCACGGGGAGTGCAAAGCCACAGTCTCTCAAGTCTCTCAAGTGGGTGCTTTGCCCACTGCTTGGTCCTGGGGAGTGCAAAGCCACAGTCTCTCAAGTCTCTCAAGTGGGTTCACTGCCCACTGCTTGGTCCTGGGGAGTGCAAAGCCACAGTCTCTCAAGTCTCTCAAGTGGGTTCACTGCCCAATGCTTGATCCTGGGGAGTGCAAAGCCACATTCTCTCTAGTGGATGGCTTCTCCACTTGTTTTGGAGGGGGGTTTGTGCCCATAGTGCTTCATCCTGCCACGGACTGGATTAGTGGATGCTTTTCTCCACTGGTTCTGGAGGGGACTTTGTGCCCAGAGTGCTTCATCCTGCCAAGGACTGGGCTAGTGGATGCTTTTCTCCACTGGTTCTGTAGGGGGCTTTGTGCCCAGAGTGCTTCATCCTGCCAAGCACTGGGTCAGTGGATGCTTTTCTCCACTGGTTCTGGAAGAGGCTTTGATCCTAGTGATGCTGCTCCTGGGGTGTGGCAGTTGACTTCGTCTCACCTGGGTGTCTCAGCCACGCAATGTACCTGGAACAGGTAGCATGATACTCAATGGAGGCAGACCCACACTTCATCCTGTGGCGACTTAGGCTGCCAGTTGCTGGTTCATGTCAGTGCTGGAGGTTGTGTCTCAAGTGGCGTGTCCAGGGTCCAGGACGTCACCTGCAGACTCTGACGCCTGCACACTGGGGATGGGGCTGACGTCCGACAGAGTGGCATCAGCTGTGCACATGGCGGTGCTGATGGTGGTGCAGGTGGCTGTGGCGGAGATGGTGCAAGTGCTGGCCGTGGTGCAAGTGACTGTTGCGGTGGATGGAGACACCATACCGTCTCCGGCAACCTCGGATGGGTGATCCTTGGGGAGGATGCTGCAGACTGACGTTGTGGCAGCGGCGGTGCAGGTGGCGGTGGCTATGGCAGTGGTGACTGTGGTGCATGTGGCTGCCATTCCTGATGATTTGGTGGTCACCAGCCCCTCAACAGGAGACATCGTGCCCAGAGGTAATGTGCCCTTTGGCTTGTGGCCCTTCCCCATCTTGACAGTCGCTGCAGGGACCTTGGCACTGTCCACTCGGTGTTTGGGCGAGGCCTTGCTGGGTGGGTGGTGTGACTGTCCCCTGCCGGAAGCCGGCCCCTTTTTGACCTTTGCAGGTGGTGAAATAGGGTGGTACTTCTTTTTAGTTGGTGGCACACTGGCAGCTCTGACGGGTGCCCCCTTAGACTATACTGGAGTAGCAGGGACCACAGCGGATGCAGATTTGGTGGCTGAGGTGCTGGGCTGGGATCTAGACATCCTGAGCCTAGGGGAATGACGGTGGGGGAGGTGTAGGGAAGAGGTCAAAGTTAGCTAGGAAAAGTTTTTTTGACACACTGGGATGGGAAGATGGAGGGGGTGTGGGAGTGGAGGAAAAGGTAGTGGTTGTAGGAGTAGTACGTCTGCTGAGTTTGTGTGAAGGTGCATGGGTTGGAGGCTGTTGTGAGATGGATGGCTGTTAAGTGGGTATGTGCCTGCGTTTGTGTACTTTGGGAGGAGGGCTCACAGACGCACTGGGAGAGGACACAGGGGATGTGTGAATGGTAGTGGGGGTGGTGATTGCATGTGAGCGGTGTGTAGTGATGGGCCTGCTGGTGATGGAGGTAGTGGCTGAGGATGTAGTACATGCAGGTGTGAGTGGAGACAAGACTGGGAGGTTAGGTTGAGGACGTGGAGGAGTGGGACACAGTGGAGGCAGTAGATGTTGGTGTGTCTGCATGGGTATGGTGCTTGTGTGAGTGTGTGTGGGATGTGTGGTGCTAATGTTTCCCTAAGCCACTTTTGTGTGTTGATGTGTGTGCATGCTGGTCTAATGGTGTGCTTGGGATAGCCTGAGTTAGAGGGGATTGGGTCTGGGTAGTGGAAGTTGGAGGGGGGAAGCTGGACATAGGGACAATGGCTGCCATCAGTGCTGAGGCCAGAGCCTAAAATGCTCTCTGTTGGGCTGCCACGCCAGAATGAATGCCCTCCAGGTATGCATTTGTTTGCTGCAAATGCCTCTCAACACCATGGATGGCATTCAGAATGGTTGACTGCCCAACAGTGAGGGATCTCAGGAGGTTAATAGCCTCCTCACTGAGGGCAGCAGGGCTGACTGGGGCAGGGCCTGAAGTGCCTGGGGCGAAGGAGATGCCCACTCTCCTGGGTGAGCGGGCACGGGAAACACACTGAGGGGCTGCTGGGAGGGTGTTGCTGGTGGGGGGGGGTTGCAGCTGTACCTGTTGTTGGGGTCGGCACAGAGGTGCCCGCCACCGCAAGGGAGCTTCCATCAGAGGAGGAGTGGCTGTTGCTGGTGTCCTCTCCTGTCCCCGTCGTGGAGCTCCCCTCACCCTCCGTCCCACTGGTGCCTTCAGACTCCGTAGATTCACCCTCCAGGGCCATGTGGGATGCAGCTCCCTCCGTCGCCGGTGCCTCTGCTCCTCCGCCAGATGATGCTAATGCACACAAGGACAGGGTGACAAAACAAGAAGGGGGGGGGAGACAGAGGACACACATGGCTAATGCCAGCAACACCACTACCGTTGGCGGACACAACACACAGGGAGCAGCCCTATGTAATAGGCCATGCACTAGCAGTTAGGAAAATCACCTGCCCATGGGGTACTATGCCTTACACCATTTGCTGCACACCTTTAACCCACAGGAGCCTGCCCAGTTGTAGATGCCAACTAAAAATATTGGGGTTGGAGTGCCTCAGAGCCTGCTCAACAAGGGACCTACCCTACCAAGTTTGCCCTGGCCTAGGGGAACCCACAGCCCACATCCCCCACCCAGACACTATGTAAACTGCACAGAGTCAGCTTAATGACACTGTACTCACCCCCTTGTGGCTGCTGTGATGGCCTCAAGTGCCCATCCAACTCCGGATATGCCACCACCAGGATCCGGAACATGAGGGGGTCATGGTGCGACGGGCATCCCATCCACGTTGGGACGCCAGCCCCAGCTGGGCCTCCGCCGTCTTCTTGCTCCCGCAGTGCATGTCCTCCAATCTCCTGGGGCAGTGGGTGCTCTGTCTATGATAGACCCCCAGGGTCCGCACTTCCTTGGCGATGGCACACCAAATACCCTTCTTCTGGTGGGCGCTGACCTAGAGGAAAGGTACAGGATGAAAGGAAATTACTCTCCCGTCCGGACCGTCATACTCATTGCCCACCAGTTCCCACCAATGCCCTGACGCACATACACTCACCATCCTCACATGCAGGCCTCAGCTGCCCCCCTACATGTATCTTCCATCCACACCACTCAAAAAAGGCATTTCCCACCACGCATCATGCTCACAGTGTACTCACCTGTTTGTCTGGAGGACCGTAGAGTAGCGTGTACTGGGGGAGGACCCCACCCACCAGTTTGTCCAACTCCTCCACGGTGAAGGCAGGGGCCCTTTCCCCAGACACTGTAGCCATTGTCGCTTCCAGACTGAGGTCACAACTGCACTTGCAGTGCAGGTCCTCTCCTGTTGAAGGTCAGGTATCAAGTGAGTGAACAGATAGAAAATGGTGGTCACGTCCGTGGCGGTGCGTACCGTCACCGCCGGCGTACATCGTCATTGGCTCCTGGAACCCATAGGGCCCAATGATACCCAATCATAATTGCGCTGTGGTCTTCGACCGCCTACTGCAACGCTGCACAACGCCAGCACAGTTACCTCATTTCCCCTTGTCCCTCCTTACAGGTCAGGCAGCCTCCATTTCATGGGAGCACAAGGCATGGCACCTAACTGCATCACAGCACAATTTGGCAAATATACGGACAAAGTACGCCACACACAGATTTATTTACTGAAAACACACTTGTGCAAACTATGTGGTACATGACCCTCTGCTCACCATTCTCCTCCAAACGTCACATCTGCTGGGGCAGATGATAAGATGGCGTCATCCTCCGGTGTACAGACCCCTGGTGGACTTGTCGACAATGGAAGACAGACACATCATTATCACCTACAGACTTGATTGTTCCACAATCCAGGAACTGTGTGCCCAGTTGGAGCCAGACCTGATGTCAGCTATCTGCCATCCCACAGGAATACCCCCTGTAGTGCAGGTCCTGTCAGTGCTCCATTTCCTGGCAAGTGGCTCCTTTCAAACTGCAGTGGCTATGGCATCTGGGATGTCTCAGCCAATGTTTTCTAATGTGTTGACCAGAGTGTTGTCAGCCCTGCTGAAACACATGCGCAGCTACATCGTGTTCCCCCAGGTGGAGGATTTGCCCACAGTGAAAGCTGACTTTTATGCCCTGGGACATATCCCCAACATCATTGGTGCCATTGATGGTACACATGTGGCATTTGTCCTCCCGCAGAAATGAACAAGTGTACAGAAACCGAAAAAGCTACTCTTCTACAAATGTGCCGATAATGTGTTTGGCGGACCAGTACATCTCTCATGTGAATGCCAAGTATCCTGGCTCTGTGCATGACGCTTACATTTTGAGGAATAGCAGTATCCTTTATGTGATGGGCCAACTCCAGAGGCACGGGTGTGGCTAATAGGTGAGCCCAAGGTCCCCACACATTATGAATAGGTGTCTGGGTATGGGGTCATCCCTAAGGGTTAGCGTGTGTCTAACAGATATCCCTCAACATTTGCAGGTGACTCTGGTTACCCCAACCTCCCAAGGCTGCTGACCCCAGTGAGAAATTCCAGGACAGGGGCAGAGGAACGCTACAATGAGGCACATGGCGAACTAGGTGTATTATTGAGAGGACGTTCGTCCTCCTGAAGGCCAGATTCCGGTGCCTCCATCCAACAGGTGGCTCCCTATACTACTCACTGAAGAAGGTGTGCCAGATAATCGTGGCATGCTGCATGTTGTACAACCTGGCATTGCGACGCCAGGTGCCTTTTCTGCAGGAGGATGGGCCAGATGATGGTCTTGTGGCAGCAGTGGAGCCTGTCGACAGTGAGGAAGAGGAGGCAGAGGAAGAAGATATTGACAGCCGAATGAACATCATCATGCAGTACTTCCAGTGACACACAGGTAAGAGACTGGCACTGCTCCTCTCAAATCTGACTACTGTAGGACGTTTTATAAGTCAGCCTCTTAACCTCTGTATATGGACACTGACATTTCACTTTGGCTTTCCATTTCACAGATCTGGGTACCTCATTCTGCCCTCTGCTATATTTACTGCTGCCCAACAACTGCCATACATTGGTATGTGCAAATGAACATTTACATTGCTATTTGTGGATGATGTTGTAATTATACATTTGTGAAAGAATAGACTGACTCCATATTGGTTTGTGATTCAAGGGTGTTTATTTAGGGGCTAATGTGTATAGGAGTGTGTGGAAGGGGCTGGGGTGATGGTGGAGGAAGGTCCATAGTAGAGTCCAGTCTGTTGGTATCACAAGTGCATTGTCCAAGGGGGCATAGGAAGGGGAGCAATGGCAGTTCAATGTGGACACAGTGACAGAGTGGGACACCAGCTTGACATTCAGGAGAGTCTTATTTCCTGGAGGGGTCTTGGCAATGTTCTCTGTCTTCTGCCTGGATTGCAGGGACTGTTTGCGGTGTGGTTCTCCATCTGCAGGGGGTGGGGTGCTGGTGGCCTGTTGTTCCTGTGGTGGGGCCTCCTGTCCACTAGCGCTGGCAAAGGTGGAAGGCTGTTCATCAGTTGTGCTAGTGTTAGGGGCCCTGTGGTATGCCACTGTGTCCCTCATGGTGTTGGCCATGTCTGCCAGCACCTCTGCAATGGTGACCAGGGTGGTGTTAATGGACTTCAAGTCCTCTCTGATCCACAGGTACTGTCGCTTCTGCAGCCGCTGGGTCTCCTGAAACTTGGCCAGTACCGTGCCATTGGTCTCCTGGGAATGGTGGTATGCTCCCATGATGTTTGAGAGTGCCTCGTGGAGAGTGGGTTTCCTGTGTCTGTCCTCTCGCTGTCACACAGCAGTCCTCCCAGCTTCCCTGTTGTCCTGTGCCTCTGTCCCCTGAACCGTGTGCCCACTGCCACTGACCCCAGGTCCCTGATTTTCTTGGGTTAGTGGGTTTTCCTGGGGTCCCTGTAGTGGTGGACACACTGTTGATTGATGTGTCCTGGGGCCAGGGGCATGGGCCCGCTGGGTGGGTGCTGTGGTGGTGTTTCCTGAGGGGGGAGGTTCTGTGGTGGGTTGGGACTGCGGCAGGGTAACCGACTGTCCAGAGGTCCCTGATGGGCTGGGCTGCTCATCTTGATCCAGGCATGCAGAGCTGCTGTCATCACTGTGGGCCACTTCTGTGGGGGGACTGGATGTTGGTGGTACCTCCTGTCCAGTGACATTGGGTTGGGGTCCTGTTGGGGTGTAAATACATTGTTATTTTATCTATATGTGCCATCTTGTGCAATGGATGTGTTTCCCTCTATTACTGTGTTTGCAATATCGCCTTGGCCCTTGTGTGAGTGGTGTTGTGTGCCTCTCTCTTGGACATGCTTTGGTGATGGGTGTCCATGCATATCTATGATGGGTGTCCATGCGTTGTTGCATGCAGGGCTTGGTTTTGGGATGGGTGGGTTGTGATAGTGGGGTATATGTGAGGTGTTGGAATGATGGGGATGAGGGTAGGGGTAGGAGTTTGTGAGGCATGCAGTTAGGGTGGGGGATATATTAGTAAAGATTTGACTTGCCAGAGTCCAGTCCTCCTGCTACTCCTGCAAGGCGTGAGGATGCATAATTGCCAAGACTTGCTCCTCCCATGTTGTTAGTTGTGGGGGAGGAGGTGGGGGTCCACCGCTAGTCCTCTGTACGGCTACCTGGTATCTGGATACCACAGAATGTACCTTCCCCAGTAGGTCATTCCACCTCTTCCTGATGTCATCCCGTGTTCTTGGATGCTGTCCCACTGCGTCGACCCTGTCGACAATTCTCTGCGATAGCTCCATCTTACTAGCAATGGATGTCTCCTGCATCTGTGATCTGAATAGCTGTGGCTCTACCCGGATGATTTCCTCCACCATGACCCTGAGCTCCTCCGTAGAAAACCTGGGGTGTCTTTGAGGTGCCATGATGTGGTGTGAGTGATGTGTGAGGTGATGTTAGATGTGATGTGTGGGGTGATGTGCTGGGGTGTGTGGTGTTTTGTACCTGGATGGTGTATGAGTGATGGTGTTGTGTGCCTCATGATGCTGGTGTGGTCTTTGCTTTTCCCTCTCTCTGCTTCTTCAAACCTTTTCGTTGTAAGGGGTTGTGGGTAATGTGTGTGTGTGTTTTATATTGAATTGGGTGTGTGGGTGAGGTTTGTCTATGTGTGTCAGGTGTGTATATTTTGAATTGTCCAATGTGGTTGTGTTTTGTAAGTGTGTCTGTATTTTGAACGCAGCAGTGTGTACCGCCAATGGTTTACCGCGGTTGAAAGACGCCCACGTTGATTCGTGGGTCGTGATAGTGTGGGCTTATTCCTGTTGGCGTGAAAGTGTGGGGTTTGCTATCGCCAGTTTATCACTGACCTTTGGTGTGACGGACTTGTCTGGTGTCTGTATTGTGGAGGATTTCTCCGTGTGGGTCATAATACCCGTTGCGGATTTCCACAGCGGATACGGTATGTTGGCGACCCTCGGCACAGCGGTCAGCGGGATTTACCGCCAGGGTTGTAATGAGGACCTAAATGTTACACCTGTAAAAATGCTTGAATGCAACTAAAGAAACGTGCAAAGGAGAATACAATGTAGAACTAAATACTGCCTGATGAAAACCTGAAGCCGCTCAGTTGCACTAGAGAAACTAAGTATACTTTCAACCTTTTACCCTCCTGCTGATGTGTGTGACTGGGATGTATACTTATTATGCATTAATCTCTCTTCGGGATTGCATTTCCATTTTGCTTCAAAGACCTGCATGGGAAATATGCAATTACTAATTTTCCTAAAGTCATTTTGGCAGATTATATTGGTTAGCGAAATCAGTAACGAAGGTATAGCTACAAGAAACTGTCTTCATGAGCACCCCCTTCTGTCTAGTTAATTTAGTTATTTTTTGTCAGTATTGTTGGGTTTAGGTTCAGACCAAGCAGCAAAAATTGTATAATAGAAGTTTGTTTATGCATGGAAGGCTGAAGTATTTTGAACGGTTCACAATGATATGCATGTATCTGAGTAGAATTGTGAGAAATACAATGACATTGTGCTGACTGATAAGGCCTGCAGCTCGTGCCTAGTTGGGTTCAGAATCTTTCCAACTTGTTTAGCCCTCTGCACCAGGTGATAAGGCTATATTAGAAGAATGGAATGTTGCAAGATCGACTGAAAAAAATGGAGTGGTTCAGGACCAATAATGGCTAGCATAAGCCTTCTGCTCCAACATTTTGAAGTTTGGCATTCCGTTTCCACATTTTAATTTAGAACATTCTGCTGTCAGTGGGCATAATGTTGTAATAGCCTCCAGCTCAGGCCTATAACTATAGTTGTGAGCCTTTAACAACCAGTATAGCCATCTAAAGAAGGCTATAATGTTAGATTAGAAGACTGGAATGTTGAGAGTTTCATTAAAAACAATGGAGTGGTTCAGGGCCAATAATAGCTGGTATGAGCCTTCTTTCCCAACATTCAAATGTTTGTATTACTGTTTCCCCATGTTTATTTTATAATATTCTACTCCCAGTGGTAGGAATGTTGTATTAGCCTTATAATCCTTCTGCCTCAGGCTGTACTTCTCCTTGCTATAGGCTCTCTATTGTCTGTGGCTCAGGATAGTAACTTAGGCTCAGGGGATTCAACAATTGGCATAGCCATCTGCTATCGCTATAATGCTATAAGAGTTGAACGTCGCTATGCCTGACTCCGTTCTTGGGTGTGTTGTGGTATCCTACCACCCATTGGGTCCAAAAGAACCATTTATTAATTCATTCCTTGATTTTTTACCACTGATGCCTATATTTTGCTAAAATTTGATCGTAGTAGGTGATTTTAATTTATGGATTGATTCTGACACCTCCTCTAGCACTATTGCCAGCTTAATTGAAGCAATGGTCTCTGTGGAATTATTCTAGAAGGTGACTGGTGTTACAAATCAGAAGGGTCCTACATTAGATCTTATTTTTGTCTGTGTAACTAGGTTAAATGTGGGAAGTCTTACATCAGGTCAGGTCGGACCATCATTTGATTACATTTTCTTTAAAACATGTACCTAATAAAAGCCGGGGATAAGTTGGCTCTCAATTACCCCAGCTGAAACATCATTGGAGTAAATTCTTGTCCAGCATTCACAGACCTCGACACTTTGAGCTAACTGAGGAAGTTTATACGGGGTACTCCTTATTTTTGAGACAGCCCTGTATGTGTCTAAAGAGGTTTGTGCCCAACAAGAAGGCCAGACACTCCGTTCCCTGGCATACTTGTGCCTTAATGGAATCAATGCAGGGTTGTAGCAAACTAGAACGTGGATGCTGTCAGGACTACTCTGACAAGCTAAAACTAAAAAAAGCTGTCTCTGAGGAAATACAAAAGGATTTTAGTCTCACAAGCTTGATTTTTTTTAACAAAATGCTAGTGGCAGACATCTCATTGAAATAAATGTTTTCCATAGTTAGGTCTTTGGCCTTTTCCACTTGTGTTATTTCAGCTATTTTACCTTTTCAATATCTTGTAAAGAGACTTTCCAATTACTTTGAAGAAAAAAATTAATACCATCTATAATTCAATGGGCTTTTCATACCAAAACATCTGCCTAAATAGGTGGTCTGAATCTTTTAATTTGTATGATGAGACATCCTCTTGTCTATGGTGCAAGATGTTCAGGTTCTCCCACTGAACCACATACTATGTTGGGGCTTAGCCAGTTTGACTGCTTGAAAGGGGAACAGCTAGTAGCTGTAGCAGGGGCTGTTAAGCCACGCTCTCCATTGGATCCCTTAAAACCTTTGGTTGCTGTCTAACTCTGTTCTTTAAAAACTTCTGTTTAAGCAGGGCAATTGCTCACTTACTAATGCTTGGATTCCTGTAAAGTGGAAAAAGGCCTTAATATTCCTGTGCTGAAAAAAACCAAATGCAGACTAAGGGCCCAATTATGAGTTTGGTGGTTGGACCGTCAGACCGCCATAGCAGCTCCCCCAAAAAGACCACCAAGGCAAAATTCTGACTGCCAGAGTCACAGCAGTCTGCTATCTTGGCTGTCTGTACTCTGGCGCCATCAGCACTGCAGCCAACCGCTGAGTCGATTACAAACACACAGCCGATTTGGCAGTCCTCTTGTGGTGGTTAGCCAATGGTAGCCAACCACTGCGGTATGCGTTTAGCAAAGCAACACATAAGTGCCCATTGGATAAATTTAAAAAACTGACAATCATGGGCCCAGTGGACACCCCCTCAAATCACACTATAACACACCCCTTCATAGATCCTTTGCATCTCCACTGCAACCAAGATTTGATTTTGTCCAGAGACAAGGCAGCCCATTTTTTACTGTCCCTTAAACCCCTTTCACTCACTTTTCTCCATTTACTCCCGACATCAGTTTTCTTTTGTAAGTAATTCCCTGTCACCCACTTTAATTCCCCATCATGTCACATTCCAAAAATGTCTGTTTCTGGACTTTGGACTTTCAATGGTGTGGCATCTACTCCGATGATTTCATTCACCATGGCTCACCCCATTACTTTACACTTTTGTTTCTTAATGTCCCAAATTTATTTTCTGTATTAGCATTATAATAAATTCACCCATACTCATTGTCTGCTGTCTGTCTTAAATTTCACAGTTAGCTATGCAGATATGTAAAAACATGTGAACCAAACAATTAAGTTACAAGCTACTTCTGCAAGCAGGGATATGTTGCATGTACACAGTGTCCAGCTCAGGGCTACAACCATTACACAGCAACACATACAGACAAGTGTCTTGTTTGAGAAGAGATTTTATTAAATTGTTTAGCACATAGGCCGTCAAAATGACAGAAACCTAGCAATTCAGACATGACATATGAGATGGTGTAGGCCACCAAATATATGTTTTCAGGCCCCCAGAACATTGTAGGAATGGACATATTAGACATTGTCCAGTAAATAGGCAAAAATGGATATGGTTGATGTCATCAACTTGAGCCATATCCCCTAGCTCTCAAAAGGAAGCCCACCTCATAGAATGCAACACCCACAGAGATGGCAGTACAACAGCTCCTGGTCATTACAATCCAGTGCTACTGCATCTGGTGATATGATACAAACAAATGTCAGTGATGTGCCACATGCACTTTGGCCTACACATGAACAGCTGCAAACAATACAGCCAAAAAGAGTGATTAGCCAATGTGAAGGGGGGGCCGACATTAGTTTGGTCTACAACATTTTTACTGACCACATGATGACACACTTGATGCAGCATGGCCACCACACAACAATGAACAGGTCCGACAGAGGCTTCTACACTTCCATCCTATTACTGTGCAAGCTGTCTTGACAGATATCTTCTTCACAAAAAGTCCGTGAAATACATTCCCAGGAATAGTCCATGTCCACTTTGAATGTCCCAACAGCACAACATACCTGCCAAAGTTACAACTTTAAAATGCCCACAAGAAGATCTCATGGTGAAGTTACCTGAAGAAAGAACAAAACAAGGAGCAGAGTTATGAAACCATATGTTAGACCTGACAGTCTTAGGGTGGTCTCCCAATGTTTCTGCCTGCCTCCCTCCATTTTTCTTATCTTGTGTTTGCTGCCTTTAGGACTCTGTACACTTTACCACTGCTAACCAGTGCTAAAGTGCTTGTGCTCTCTCCCCTAAACATGGTAACATTGGCTCATACATAATTGGCATATTTAATTTACCTATAAGTCCCTAGTAATGGGCACTAGATGGGCCCAGGGATTATACATTAAATGCTAATAGTCGGTCTGCAGCACTGATTGTGCCACCCACATAAGTAGCCCCCTAGCCATGTCTCAGGCCTGCCTTGCGAGGCCTGTACTTGCAGGTTAACTGGCAGTTTGACTTGGCATTTAAAAGTATTTGCCAAGCCTTAAATTTCCCTTTTCTTACATATAAGTCAACGTAAAGTAGGCCTTAGGTAACCCATCGGGCAGGGTGCTATGTAGGTAAAAGGCAGGACATGTTTTGTCAGTAAAAAACTCCCAAAGTCATTTTTCATTGCTGTGAAGCCTGCTCCTCTCATAGACCATCATTAGAGATTCCCTTTGTTAGAAATGGGGTTTCTGGTTGGCTAGGGTATGCACCTCAGCCAGGCAGAACCTACCCACTCTAGTCAGGGTAAGGGAGTTACTCGTCCAAGATAACCCCTGCTCACCCCCTTGGTAGCTTGGCACAAGCAGTCAGGCCTATCCCAGAGGCAACGTGTAAAGCATTTGCACAACACACACAACACATGTGATGCAAAATGTACACCACGAAGTAATCACAACACTGAGCTATGTAAAAATAAACTGTATTGCACAAAACATAATTAGACCAACATTACACGTAAGTAATACCCTGCTACCTTAGCAGTTGTCAGAACGTTACACAAGTTACTAATGCTCTGCAGGAATAAGCAGTTGTCACATTAGAACACGTAAATACTCAGGATTCTGCAACATAAACAGTAATTACAGTAAATAAATCTATGTACTTGTCATGAATACCTTGTAAATACCTCTAATAGGAGCATTCGAGAACATATCACAAGTCATAAAAATACATATCTGCCTATCATGCCCATAAAAGGGACATTAGTACACATATGTTGTGGCAGGAAAAGCAGGTAAATCATAAAGATTCTCCTAGGTCCATACTTGGCTCATTGAGCCACTATATCTCTAAAAGTACCTGGTTTCCTAGTGAAGAGGCACTCCCTGTGTCTGGAAAGAGGGATATGGGGGCCCCATGTCGCTCCTTTGCACTCACGGGGACCACGCAATGCTCCTGGGGGAGAGGGGCGGTCGGCACCCTCTCCTTATAGAAAATGGGCCCCTCCGGGGGTCCGCGATTTGGATGGGGCCTGCCTCGGCGTCCACAAACCCTGTCCTCGGGGTGCAGGCTTCCCCGAGTCCTGCTTGGAAGCTGTAGGAAGCTCAGACCCCTCCAAGGGCCCGAGGAGGCACTCGCCCGCACCAGATGTAGTGCGTGAGTGTCAGAAGTTGTTCCCGGGCCGCCGCAGTGATTCAACACTAGTTGGGGCCGGCGTGTGTCCCGGGGGCACCTCTGAGCGAACAGGGTCCCCAGGGGCACTAACAGGAGCACGTTGGCTCCAATCTTCGTTGTTGGGGGGCCCTGGGGGCACATTTTAAGAGTGAGCCCTCCAAGCACTCGGCATCAGCAGAGCATCCGGGTAGCGGAGGTGAGTACCTCCGATCGGAATGCGCTTACCAGCGCTGGCAGCAATTAAACGCGCTTCTCAAGGCGCTAGCTCTAGAGAAGAGAAGCGCTCACTCTTCTGGTACAGCGCTCTTCTGGGTGCTCCTATAAGGAGCTGGCCAGAGCACTTCCTTCTGGTAGAGAAAAAATAAATATAAGGGACAGGGGCCACAGCACCCAGACCCTGGAGACAGAAAAAGGGGGAGCACAGGGCTGCAAGTCCCAACAACAGGCCAGCACAACAAGTGGATGCAAGCAGTGGCAGTTCCTCCTTGTGACCAGGCAGGTCACAGGTCAGCGCAGCAGCAGGGACATGGTGAGTCCATTCAACAGAGTCCAGTGTCCAGTTCCAGGTAAGTATCTGGAGTCCCAAGAATGTTCAATGACGTCTAAATTGTGGGGAAAATTCCCCTGTGCTTATACTAAGTTTTCAGTGTGTTTTACAATGGGCAGGAGAGGGGGTTTAACCAGTTACAACTGGTTCTGGGAGTGCCCTTTCTCTCCTCCATCACAGGCTCCAAACATCAGTGGGGGTAAACGACCCTATTGTGTGAGGCCACGGCACAGCCTTTACAAATGCAGGTGTGCCCCGCCTCTCCCTTCTCTCAGCCCAGGAAGGCTTTACAATATGTAGATGCACCTCTGTGACACCTCCACCCTCCCTGTGTTCAGGCTGTCTGAGAACTATGCACAAACCCCCAACTGTCAGTCTGCCCAGACGTGGTTTGGAGGCAAGCTGCAAAACACCAAAGTCATAAGCACAGATAAATGCGCACTTTCTAGAAGTGGCATTTCTGTGATAGTAATAAAAAATACACCTACACCAGTAAGCAGCATTTCTCACCACTATCACAACCATATCAAACATGCCTATACTACCCCTCATAAATCAGACAATACCCCTTACAGATTGTACGACGAAACAACGACTTCAAAAACAACTACTTCCTTAACAACGAGGTCGGAACACCGACCTCGTTGCTACTACTAATGATTTTACCACGAATGCCTTAACAACGATATTTCGTTGTAAAGGCATTCCTGATAAAGTCATTAGCAATAGGAACCATTCACCCTACATCCCTCACCCCACCCCCCCAACCCCACCCCAAAACCTAAAACCCCCTGACCCCCCACCCACTCCCCAAAACCAAAAAAGCCCCAACCCCCAACCCCACCCCAAAACCTAAAACCCCCTGACCCCCACCCACTCCCCAAAACCAAAAACGCCCCACCCCCCCAACCCCACCCTAAAACCCCCTGACCCCCACTCACTCCCCAAAACCTAAACCCACCACTTACCTTCGCCAAGTCCCTTCTTTGTACCTTAACCACGCATGTTCGTTGTTCAGAACATACGTAGTTAAGGCACAAAAAAAACGGAGTCGTGGTTAAAAAAAGCGTTGTTGCGCTTTCGTTAACCACGACTTTCGGAAAAAAAAAGTCTTAAAAAAGGATGTTTCCCCCCCTTACACATAAGGCAGGGCATTTCCAACGCAATCCTATGAGAAGGCAGCACTCACAGCAGTGAGACACCAAATTAGGATGTTTGTCACTACCAGGACAGGTCACACAACATGGCACATGTCCTGCCTTCTACATACATGGCACCTTGCCCAAAGGGCTAGCTAGGGCGTACCTTAGGGGTGACTTACATGTAGTAAAAGGGGAGTTCTGGGCCTGGTAAGTAAATTTAGATGCCAGGTCCCTGTGGCAGAAAACTGCGCACACAAGCCCTGTGCTAGCAGGCCTGAGATAGGTCTGACGGCCACTTCAGTAGGTGGCGCAAGCCACGCTGCAGGCCCACTAGTAGCATTTAATTTACAGGCCCTGGGTCTAGGGATACGACTTTACAAGAGACTTATAGGTAAATTAAATAAGCCAATTAGGTATAAGCCAATCATACCAATTTTGTAAGGGAGAGCACATGCACTTTAGCACTGGTTAGCAGTGAAAAAGTGCTCAGAGTCACGTCAGCCAACAAAGGTCAGAAAAATAAGGAGGTAAAAAGCAAAAAGTCTGGGGAATGACCCTGTAAAAGGGCCCGGTCCAACACCCTTCTATTCTTTTAAGTGGTAATTTCTGCTCTGAGAGGAATAGAGTTGTCATATTTGGTATGGTTGGAATGGTAGTAAGCAACCCTACTTACTGGTGAAGTTGGATTTTACATTACGTTTTCCAGAAATTCCAATATTAGAAAGTAGGCATTTCTCTGTACTTACTGCCATCTGTGCCTTACAGCCTGTCTCCAGTCCATGTCTGGTCGCTGCTGGTTGACAGCTTCCCTTGTGCATTCCACTCAGACATCCGTTAACACAGGTCACTCGTCTGCATCTGCATTCATCTGCATACAGATCGCTTTCCCTGGGCAGGAAGGGTGAAGGGGCTGTCTCTTACACTTCACAGGAAGTGGCCTGACCTCACACAAAAAACTGATAAACCCCCACAGGACTCCTGGCAGATAGGGCTGTGTTGAAAGGGGAACATGTGCACTTCAAAACCTCCCTGTGAAGTTTTGTCCACTTCAAAGGCACTTTTGGGTGTATACAGCAGGTCATTGACCTCACCAAATAAGACACTTCTGGACCGGCAACTGGACTTTCCCATAGGGACTTCCTGGTTGCCCAAAAAGACTCACCTGGACGGTTTTGCTGAAAAGGACTGCTATCCCACTGTTGTCGTGCAGGCTGCACTGACTGTGCTGAAAGGACTCTGCTTTCCTCCACAAGTGCTTTCCAAGGGCTTGGATTGAGCTTGCCTCCTGTTCTGAAGTCTCAGGGCCTACAAAGACTTCACCAAAGAGGAGAAAATCCCAGTGCATCGAAAACGCGATGCAACGCTTGCAGAAATCAACGCAGTGCCTGTCTGGTGGCTGGCAAATTGCCACATAGCCTACCGGATCGATGCAGCAACTGCTACTCTCTACCAGTGCATTCTGGATTTTCAATGCATCATCCCTGGATGTCAAACTATCCCTGCATCACAGTGAGGAACCAAGGCTGTGCTCCTGGAAATCGAGGCATTACCTTGCAGCGTGAAAAGAAACAATGCATCATCTTTTCCCACCGGAAAATCAGTCTCATCGGCCCCCGTTCATTGTTATTTTTTATGCATTCCAGATACTGTTTTAAAAGGATACAACCACTGATTCATAAGGATTGAGACTCATTTAAACCTTTAAAAGTAATTTCTTGGCTTGTGCTTATTTCATTCAGATAAATACTATCCATTTTCTTAAACTGATGTTGAGTACTTTTTGTGGTGTTTTCACTCTGTTATTGCACAGATATTTTACATATTGCCTTCTAAGTTAAGCCTGCCTGCTCTGTGCTAAGCTACGAAAGGGGGAGCACAGGATAATTTAGGTTGTGAAGTGACTTAACCAGACTAGGATCGTGGTCCCTACTTGGACAAGGTTTTATACTTTTGCCAACTAGAGACCCAATTTCCAACATTGATGGCAGAGGTGGGATAGGACTTGAGTTTGTGCAGTGCCATACAATAGCTACATGTACACTACCTATCCACATTTAAAGACCATTTTGATTTATTCTTGTGCAATTATTTCCTACTTCACATTTGTTTAATTCATCCTATACATCATGTCCCTGGCTGGTTGCACATGTGGAGCCATGGAGTTTGAGCTGGAGAAGCTGGAGGATTATAGTGTTAACCAGTTGAAAAGCTTCTGCAAAGAGAAGGGGGTACCTACCCAAGGAGCCACCAAGAAAGTGGAGCTTCAAAAGGCACTGAGGGACTGGCAAGAGCCCTGCCCCGGGGGGATGAGGAGTTGGAGGAGCTTGTGAATGCCTCTTCTGAGGAGCTACCTGCAGTAGTGAAGGGTGAGACCCCTGGAATTGTGCTACCTGCGAGGGCAGGGAGCAGTGTCTCAAGCCGCAGTCCGACTGTAGAGAAAGTAGAGATGAGAAAAAATTTCAACTGCAGTTAGGTAGAATAAAAATAAAGGCTGAGAGGGACGCTAAGCAGGCTGAGGCTGAAAGAGCCTTAGCTGAGAAGAAACTACTTCTGACTCATGAACTGAGGCTGAAAGAGCTGGAACTCAAGGCAAAACAGGCAGATTCCAGCATTGCTGGTGGCAGCATAGGTACAGTACCCGATGCAGACAAGAAGGTTCATATACCCAAGGATTTGGTGCACAGTTATATGGTGGGAGGTGACATTGATAAGTGGTTTTCTGCTGCTTATGAAGTTGCACTGAGGATACATGGGGTTCCTGAAGAGCACTGAGGGCGGGCCTGTAGAAACACATGCCAAAACTTGGGAGGGACATACTTCTAACACTAGAGGTTGGGAAACAGGACAAGTACACTCCACTGAAAGCCATTTTGACTGCTAAATTTGGACTGACCCCTGAAAAGCATCACCAAAGATTCAGGGACAGTAACAAGCTCCCCAACCAATCCTGGGTAGATTTCATTGATTACGCCACTAAGGCAGTGAATGGCTGGGTGCGGGGCAGCAAAGTCAGTGATTGTGTTGGGTTGTGCAATTTATTCCTGAGAGAGCATATGCTCAGTATTTGTTTTACATAGTTGTGCCAGCACCTAGTTCACAGTAAGCTGACTGATGCCAGGAAGCTTGCTGAGGAGGCAGACTTCTGGGCTAGCACCAGAGTGTCCAAAAAGGGATTCGGGGGGTACACCTACAAAGGTGGTCAGGGTTTCCAACAGAAGAAAGAGGGGGGAGAACATTTTTAAAATAAGTTTTCCAATGGCCCCCAAATAAATGCAAAGAGAATAGTGGTAACCAGTCCCAGTCTGATCCTGGGAAGAAAGGATTCTTTGATCACAAGACAGAGAGGTTTGTACCCCAATGTGCAGAGTGCTCCAAGTATGGTCACTCTAAGGTCAACATCAAATGTCCCAAGAGGGCAAAGCCCCCAACTGGTGGGTAGGATAGTGTAGTGCTCATGGAGGTGATAGCCCCAGATAGTTTTGGGTAACAGACAGAGGTAACCCTACTGTCCCTCGGGGGTACAGATATGGTGTTAAACGCCCACACTCCTGTGAATACTTCTAAGTATAGGGAGTTGGTCACCATTACTGAGTAACTAGTTAAGGCTGTACATGACACAGGAGCCAGCATGACAACTGTCAAATGTCAGCTGATGTCAGCAGAGCAGGTCCTACTGAATACATTCCACCAAGTCATAGTTACCAACAATCATAAGAGCCACCTACCATTGGCTTTGGTAACCTTTGAATCGGGGGAGGTCTCTAGTACTCTGAAAGGAGCCATGAGCCTGCCATGCCTGTAGATTGTTTTTTAGGCAATGACAAGGAGCACACTACCTGGAGGGAGGTAGAGCTCAGGTCTCACTTGGACATGATGGGATTGCCTAAGTGGGTCTGCATGACCACATGGACCATGGCTGCCTGAGAAGGGGAGTCAAGGGCATCTGGAGCCTGGAAGAATGGCCCAGACAGCTGCCAAAAAGAGGAGCAAGTGGCACAGGAAACCGGTCCTTGAAGTTCCCGTGGTAGAGGTTGATGGGGTCCCTGAGGAGGAGGCCCCTGAGCCAACCGGGAGGATATTGCTGCCCTAGGTGACCTACCTGTGCTTGCTGGCTATCAAGTTGAGAGTGGGCCCACCAGGGACAAATTCTGAAAAGTACAGAAACAGTACCTCACTCTTGAGGATTTGAGACGACAGGCCTCAGCCCATAAAGCAGGTGAAGCCTCTGCGGATCACCTAATCTACTGAGATAGTCATCTCCTATATAGTGAGTCTAAGGCTTCCGGTACTGGGGCAACACATGCAGTGATGGCCCCCCAGTGTTACTGGACCTTCCTACTGGGACTGGCCCATGACATACCCATGGCAGGACACTTAGGGCAAGATAAGACATATGTAAGGCTTGCCACCCACTTCTATTGCCCCCGAATGAAGACATCCTCAGATACATTGTGCAGGTCCTGTCCCATTTGCCAGGCCAGTGGGAAGTCAGGGAAAAAGCTGAAAGCTCCCCTGATCCCACTTCCAGTCATTGGCACCCCCTTTGAAAGGGTGGACATTGACATCATTGGTCCATTGAATTGTAAGACAGTCCTGGGCAACAGGTTCAGCCTGGTCTTGGTGGACTATGCCACCCAGAGGCAATCCCTCTAAGAACAGTGGCTGCACCTGTGATGACCAGAACTTTGATGGGGATCTTTACCTGTCTGGGGTTCCCAAACAGATAGTGTCTGACAGAGACACTAACTTCATGTCTGCATACATGAAGTCCATGTAGAATGTGTGTGGTGTAACTTATAAGTTCACCACACGCTATCACCCTCAATCTAATGGTCTGGTTGAAAGATTTAACAAGACCTTGAAGACCATGATTGCAGGTCTACCTGAGGCCAAGAGGCGTAAAAGGGACATTCTCTTGCCATGTCTTCTCTTCACCTACAGTGAGGTGCCACAGAAAGGAGTAGAGTTCAGTCCCTTTGAACTCCTCTATTGCTACCCTGACAGGGGACCTCTGAAAATTGTGAAGAAGGGGTGGGAGAAAGCACTCAGGAAACCCTCTCAGGATGTGGTCAGCTACACGTTGGCCCTCTGAAACCAGATGTACCACTTCTGGAAAAATGCCAAGAGCAACCCAAGACCAGTCAACAGGTCATGGAATACTGGTATGACCAGAAGGCCATTCTGGTGAAGTTTTAACCTGGTGACAAAGTACGGGTCATGGAGCCAGTAAAGCCCAGGACTCTTTAAGACTGCCTGACAGACCCATATGAGATCAAGAAGCATAAGGATGAGGCCACTTATTTAGTTAACCTCTAGACCCCTAGGAATCCCCTAAGGGTGCTCCATATCAATAGATTGAAGCCTCACTACGAGAGGTCTGAAGTGAGCACCCTTCTTGTAACAGATGAGGGTGTGGAAGGGCAAGAGTGAGCCTCTCCCTGACCTCTCTCTGCATAGGAACATAATGGCTCAGTGGAGGGTGTCAACCTCTCTGCCACCCTGACCCCAGAGCAGCAAGGTGACTGTTACCAGTTGCTGGGTCAGTTTGCCTCACTGTTCTCCTTCACTCCTGGACTCACACACCTCTGTGTCCATAACTTTGATACAGAAGACAGTCCCTCTAGCAAGAACAAAATGTACAGGTTGTTAGATAGGGTGAGAGCCAGTATCAAGGAGGAAGTATCCATGATGCTAGCTTTAGGGGTGGTTGAAAACTCTATCTGTCTCTGGTCCAGTCCTGTGGTGCTAGTACCAAAGGCTGCCCCACTGGGCACCAAACCAAAACTTTAGTTCTGTGTGGACTACAGAGGGCTCAATTTCATCCCCAAGACTGAAGGCCACCCCATTCCCAGAGCTGATTGATAAGCTAGGTGCTGCCAAATTCCTCAGTACTTTTGATTTAACATCAGGGTACTGGCAGATCACCTTAACTGAGGGAACAAAAGAGAGGTCAGCATTCTTAACCCCTGATGACCATTGCCATTTCCGGGTGATGCCCTTTGGCTTGACGAATGCCCCTGCTACCTTCTAATGGTTAGTTAACAGGGTCCTGGTTGGCAAGGAGGCTTTCTGTGCCACCTACCTAGACAACATTGCTGTCTACAGTGCAAGCAGGGAGGAACACTTGCATCACCTCCAAGAGGTTCTTCAGGCCCTGCAACAGGCAGGCCTGACAATCAAGGCCTGCAAGTTCCAGACTGGGCATTGTTCCATGGTGTATTTGGGATGCCTGGTAGGTGATGGCAAGATACAGCCTCTCCAGGCCAAGATTGAAACTATCATGGCCTGGCAACCACCTGAAACCCAAACAGAAGTGAGACCCTTCCAAGGCCTCACAGGCTATTACAGAAGATTTGTTAAGGGATATGGCACCATTGTGCCCCCCCCCCCCCTCAACTGAACTGACTTCAAAGAAGCAGCCCAGGGTTTTGAACTGGATAGAGGCTTGTCAGACAGCCTTTGACTCTCTCAAAGAAGCCATGTGTACATCACCTGTGCTCAGGGCCCCTGATTACTCCAAAGAAAATCATTGTCCAGACGGGTGCTTCAGAGCATGGCATAGGGGCAGTCTTAGCACAGCTGAATGAAGAGGGCCTAGACCAACCAGTAGCCTTCATTAGCAGGAGGATGCTTCCACGGGAACATAGGTGGAGTCCCATTGAAAGAGAAGCATTTGCTGTGGTCTGGGCACTGAAGAAGCTGAGACCATACCTGTTTGGGACTCACTTCCAGGGTCAGGCAGATCATAGACCCCTCAGATGGCTCATGCAGATGAGGATGCCTAAACTCTTGAGGTGGTCCACCTCCCTACAAGGAATGCATTTTATGGTGAAGCATTGCCCAGGAACTGACCACGCCAGTGCTGATGCTCTTTCCAGATTCTTCCGCTTTAGTGAAGAGAGCTTCCAAGGGGTTGGGTAGCTCTCTCCATTTTCAGCTGGCAGGGACACATGTTAGACCTGACACCCTTAGGTGGTCTTCCTGAAATGTTTTGCCTGCCTCCCTCCATTTTTCTGATCCTATTTTTGCTGGTCTTAGGACTTTGCACACTTTACCACTCCTAACCTGTGCTAAAGTGCTTGTGCTCTTTTCCTAAACATGGTAACATACCCAATTGGTATATTTAAACTACCTATCAATCCCTGGTAAAGGGTACTGGATGTGCCCAGGGCTTGTAAGTTAAATGCTACTAGTGGACCTGCAGCACTGATTATGCCACCCACATAAGTAGCACCCTAACCATGTCTCAGGTCTGCCATTGCTAGGCCTATGTATGCAGTTTCACTGACACTTTGACTTAGCATTTAAAAGCCTTAAATTCCCATTTTCTTATCCATAAGTCACCCTTAAGGTAGGTCCTAGGTAACCCTTAGGGCAGGGTGCTATGTAAGTAAACGGCAGGGCATATACTTATATGTTTTACATGTCTTGAAAGTGAAAAACTCCCAAAGTCATTTTTCACTACTGTGAAGCCTGCTCCTCACATAGGCCATCACTAGAGATTCTCTTCAATGCTTTTAAATGGTAATTTCTGCTCTGAGAGGACTATACGTCATATTTGGTGTAGATGGAATGGTAGTAAGAAATCCTACTTACTGGTGAAGTTTGATGTTATACTAGTATTTCAGAAATGACACTTTTAGAAAATATGCATTTCTCTGCATTTACTGCCATCTGTGCCTTACTGTCTGCCTCTAATCTACAGCTAGTCTGTGCTGGTTGACAGCTCCCTTTAGGCATTCCTCCAGATAGCCATTTACATAGGACACTCAGCTGCATCTGCATTCATCTACATACAGGTGAGTTTCCCTTGGCAGGAAGGGTGGAGGATCTCTCTCTTACACTTCAAAGTCAAGTGGCCTGTCCTCACACAATGGATTGATACCCCCTCCACAGGGCTCCTGACAGACAGGGCTATGTTGAAAGGGGAACATGTGCACTTTAAAACCACTCTATGAAGTTTCCTCCACTTCAAAGTCACTTTTGGGTATATATGCCAGGTCAGTGACCCCACCAACTCAAAAACTTCTGGATTGGCAAATGGACTCTGTTATAGGGACTGCCTGGTTTCCCAAAGGACTCACCAGGACTACTTTGCCTAAAAAGACTGCTCTCCTTCTGTTGCCCTGCTGTCTGCTGGCTCTTGACCCTCCTGAAAGGACTCCGCCTTCCTCCATAATTGCTCTCCAAGGGCATGGATTGGGCTTACCTCCTCTTCTGAAGTCTCAGGCCCTACAAAGACTTCACCAAAGAGGAGAAAATCCCAGTGCATCGGGAAATCGATGCAACGCCTGCAGAAACTGACGCCTGTCTCACAGCTGAAAAATTGCTGCATCACCCACTGATTGACACAGCGCCTACTTCTTTCTACCAGTGCGTTCTGGATTTTGAAAGCACCATTCCTGGGCATTAAAATATCCCCTCATCGCAGTGTGAAACCAAATATGCGCTCCTGGAAACCAATGCATTAA
This sequence comes from Pleurodeles waltl, assembly GCF_031143425.1. Classification (NCBI taxonomy): domain Eukaryota; kingdom Metazoa; phylum Chordata; class Amphibia; order Caudata; family Salamandridae; genus Pleurodeles; species Pleurodeles waltl. The sequence continues at coordinate 369,916,805 of NC_090451.1, forward strand.
CTTGCAGTGTGGAAAGAAACAAAGCATCGTCTTTGCCTCACCAGAAAATCCAATGCATCGCCTTACTTTTCAATGCATCTCCTCCTCTGTGACCCCGTGTGTCGTTATTTTGACGCATCCCAGGTACTCTGTGTTAAAAGGATACAACAACTGATACTTAAGGATTGAGACTCATTTAAACCTTTAAAAAGTGATATCTTGACTTGTGCATATTGCACCTTTGTTATTTTGGTCTTATTTTATTGAGATAAATATTTTCTATTTTCCTAAACTGGTGTGGAGTACTTTTTGTGGTGCTTTCACTGTGTTACTGTATGAGTTATTGCACAAACACTTTACGCGTTGTCTTCTAAGTTAAGCCTGGCTGCTCTGTGCCAGGCTACCAGAGATGAGCACAGGGTAATTTAGGTTATATAGTGACTTACCCTGACTAGGATTGTGGTCCCTATATGGATGAAGGTGTATACCTCTGCCAACTAGCAACCCAATTTCTAACACCATATATATGACACAAGTCACATAGCAAATGTCTGGAGAACAAAGTCCATTATAAAAATCTGACACAAACAAGGGAACATCATCAAAATGTGAACATGTCAAAAGCTTTCTCATCAAACACCTTTTGGCAGATTTTGCCTGGCCATCAGCTCCCTAACTATTTTAAAAAATATACTGCACACATCATCACAACTACAGTTCATTGTACAGTCAAAGTCATGACATCTCATGGCATACTTACACTCATTAAAAAAAGCTGTTGATGAGGGCTTGTTGCAAGTCAGCTCCTTCCTCTTCACCACTGTCATATTAATTTGGCATTTCAGGATTTTTACCTGGTGGTACCTCAGGCTCCCCCTCCTCTGGGATGTAAGGGCTATTTCTATGCAGGGTCATGTTATGAAGCATACAGCATGCCACAATGATCTGACACACCTTCCCAGGTGAGTAGAGGAGGGCTCACCCAGTGTTTTTTCAGACAGTAAATTCTGGCCTTCAGGAACCCAAAAGCCTGCACCATTGCCGACCGTGTTCTTCCATGGGCCTCATTGAAGTGGACTTTCCCATGCCTAATCCTCAGCGGTATTAACAACCAAGGATGGTTTGGATATGCTAAGTCTCCTGTTTTAGAATGAGACATTAGTGCCACGAGTCACTCACTTCATGATTGTAACACCTGACATTGCACACAAAATCAGGACAGATATGACTTGCCAACCAGCCAGGCCCTCTCTGAGTGCAGTTGTGACATCAGCTGGGATATGGTACCGTTCTGCATTACAAATGAATCACGCCCTGAACGTGGGAACTGGGCAGAGATGTTTGAGATGAAGAGCCCTGACAAGCAGACAACATGCACATTGATAGAATGGAAGTGCTTCCTGTTGCGATAGACTTGTTCACTGGCCTGCAAAGGCACCAAGGCAATATGTGTGCCGTCAATGGCTCCCACTACATGTGGAAGGAGACCAAAACCATAGATGTCAGACTTCACAATGGCTAAACCCTCATATCTGGGGAACATGATGTAGCTGTCAATGTGTTTCATCATTGATGATAGCATGTCTCTTAACACACCATTGAACATAGGTTGGGACATACCACCAGATATGGCCACTGTATATTGGAAGCACCCCGTGGCCAGGAAGTGTAATACTGCAATGAGTTTCACAATGGGTGGTATGCATGTTTGATTTGTGTTTTCATGTATCTGATCTGGCTCCAATTGACAACATAAATCCACAATAGTTTTCCCATTGAGATGAAACTGTTGGTCTAGCAATGGATGGTACACTGGAGCTTGTCACCTCCTCCCTCTCGCAGGGTACCTATTTGTGAAATTAAATTAGTTGGAGCATTAGTCACTGTGTTCATACCAACATACATGATGAACAGGACCAAAATCACGTGACAAAGCATTACTGACTGGAAACACATTACACCAATTAAACATCAAAGCTGTCTACTACTCAAGGGCCAAATGTGACCCCCATGGTTGTCTACACAGGTGTCTACAGCATGGATTTGGGCTTTACCCAACTATCTGCTCCTCTGGTGCCCCTCCAAATTTAAAAGCCTGTTCTGCTCGCCAAAAGTACCATCACCGGTGGTGGACAGTGCTCCACCATAATATGCGATATGATGGCCAGCAGCACACGATTGTGTAGGAGAACTTATACAACAAGCTGCTTTACATTTTTTGAGATGATCAGACACATATATTGATGTTCGGATGGTTTTAACAAGTCCAAATGCTGTGGTTATAACCAGCAAAATGGCGGCTGCCTGACCTAGTTCACTGAACATTAGGAACTGTCTGAGGCTCCCGGAAGACATTGAATGCGTGCTGGGTGGTTTAAGCAGTGGCAGACAAAGCCATAGGCTAACGTGGTGATTGTGATGGCCATGGGCCAATGGCTGTGGCTGGTGGCGGTGATGACCGTGTATGTGGAGTAGATGTACACTGCATTTTGCTAAATCACTCACTTGACTTCTGACACTGCTGCCATCAACACCATCACTACTTTAGCTACTGTGTGCTGTCTCTGGAAGCAATTATGCCAGGCCAAGCCAGAGAAAGTTCTTCTTCCTTATCTCCTGAGGAGCTGGAGAGGCTCGTTGAGGATGTCCTTCCCTGTATGGTCAGCTCCATGGCTCACCAGAGGAGCAGGTAATAAAAATGTCTCACCACCGTAGCAGGTAAGAACCTCATAGGCATATTTGACTCTGTTCAACACCATCCTTTTCTTCCTCATAGGCTGCAATGGGCATCTGACTGCCAGTGAGATGTTTTGGGTGTCTGTTGTCACATTGTGTGTTCCATACAAAGGATTGTACATGGTGCTATTAGTGGAGACACATACTCCATGTATTTCACATTCCCATTTTTTGTGTGATGTGTCTTAAGACCTAGATCCTCCTTCTGTTGCATTCATATATCTAGGCAAGGAGACTTTACACCCATACAATGACCTATCTTTGTAAATATAAAACAACATGTATGTGCATTACAGCATAAGCTGTGTTTGTATACTGTTTGAGTCATGTGATGATCTCGTTAGCAATGTGTATAGTCCCACAGATCACTCAGCCCTCATCTGGCCTTGCCAAACTGTAGTATGACAACCATGACATTCTCACTTTGCCCTTCTGAGTGCCACACAACCCTGATCCCACATAGAGGATGGGCACAGGATGTACTATCATGCACGGAAGTGATAGAAATGTGAGTGTCATGTAGGTTCTGTATGCTCAGCATGCCAAGACCAAGGACTGTCAAATGCTTCTCCCAGTATGGGACATTGACCAGGTTGGGATAGAGTTACTGTCGCCATGTAACTGTGGCACCGGGCCCACTCCTTGTAGACCCGTAGATCCTTGAATGTGGCCAAAATGAAGGCCTTTGTACATTGACTACATGAGGAATGGGTACTGAGGTAACCCCCTGACCTAGGACATATTTCCATTGACCCTCATTGGAAATATGTGTCATTGACTTATGACATGTCCTTTACTCCTACAACTCTCTTGTCACCTTTACATAATTCATATTTGTACAAGACAGGTGTGTTGCACAAGTGACAAACCTACAGTGCAGACACTTGGTTAATTCAGGGGAGGACATGACGCGACTCATTAGCTTGATTACATGCATCCAATCAGACCAAACATACCTTAGTATGGTGGATGCCATATCTGTAGGGTTGCCACATGTGGTAAAAGGTGTGTTCTGTGCTACATCTATATACCATACAAACCCACTCTGAAGTGGTATGAGATTACATTGGGTAGGCCACATGTCAACACAAGTAAAGGAAAGAGACTTCTTGTGCCACCCATGGCATCCCTTTCATTGTCACTTAAGTTTTAGGGTGTAGTCTGTACTATGGTTGTTGCTTGTAGGGACTGTGTGCATTGAATCAATGCGGCTGGATATAAATTTGTCTCGCCACTCAGGCCCAAGGAGTTTACCCTTCAGAAGGTCACAATGGTGTGTTTTGTGCCATTGTGGCTCACATCACAGTACATGTTGCTTGAACCTGGGCTACTTGATCTCAGTGGGATTGCTTAGTCAGTGTAGGGCCTGAGCAGGGTAGTGGGTTTGTCTGCAGATGACTCCAAAAGTGTGCATTTATGTCCCTGTACTTATCAGCATGTGTGCTTTACACTTGTGGTGTGTTGACAGTTACAACAGTTTTGTGTTTGGTGTTTCTGAAATGTGTGTGACATAACCAGTTGGCCAAAAAATTGAATAATAACCTCTTCATTTGTCTATTGCATCCATACAGGTCAATACCCATCAGAAGAAAGGAAGGGATTTGGAGAGCCATCACTCGGAAGGTGCAGACCCAGTGGAACACCCACTGTCACAAGAGGAATTCAGGGTGTGCACCAGAGCCGGACCCCCTCATAGGCCGCTTTCTGACGGTGGCCTACCCCAAGCTTGATGGGCATTTGAGGGAGCACAGCAACTACAAGGGGGTGAGTCCTGAGCATATTCCTGCCTGTTACATTGCCAAGTTGATGTGTTGGAGTCTGCCATCTCCGCCCTGAAGATTGGAGATGGGCCATGTGTGACACACAAGATGAGTTATTGTTTGTGTAGATATGGAAGTTGGAGCATGAGGATGTGCCTTGCTTATTGGTCCAGTGACCTAGGATAAAACAGAGTACAGTCCACTACCAATATACCATCCAAGTTAAACGCATGGCTGAGTACAGTGATCAATCAAGTCATGTTGTTTGTTGTTGTGGGTGTCATTTTTACCCAACAGTCCACTTGTCTTCAGTGCGTCAGCCCCAACAACAAACAATATGAGGTAATAGATCAGTGTACTCAACCATGTTACTACTCAAGTGAGTATATTGGCATCTGTCCCCCGCAGGCCACTTGTCTTTAGTGTGTCACGAGTGCTGGTGCCTCACTACTGTCTCTCATGTGAAGGTGTCCATCATCCATGTGGCATAGCATACATTTCCCTTTGGGTGCATTCACAGAGCAATACTTTCCTTTGGTAAGTAGTGAATGTCCAGTAACATGATTTTGGTAACATCACTGTTGCCATTATTCCTTATGCTTAGATGTTAGCTAGTGTACCTTTCGCTTTTGCCATATCTTTTTCACCACTGTTTCATTCATGGTCTACCTGTCTTCAGGGGATGATGTTTGATTCCCTCAGATATGTATGCATGCCAACCTGTGGTTATAATTAGACATATATGATAGGACTAACAGTTCATGTGGTGTCACCGACAGGAATATGCCACCATCGATTGGTGGCTCACACATACCCTCACCCGCCACTCCATGTAATTTGGCATGCACAATTGCAGAAACAATGATGGACATGGCAGGTAGGACTACAGTTTTTACTCACAATGTGCTTAGCACATGTTAAATAGTGAAGGTTCATTACCTAACTATTGACATTTGACATGCATCAGGGAGTAACTTGCAGGAAGTGGGAATCATATGTGGTTGTGTACACTCATTCATCTAAGGGAATCTGTGTTTGCATGACAAAAAGGGACAGTGACATGCCTTCTCATTGAGCAATCTGTCAAGGCCTTCTGCAGGTCCTGGAAATTCCCTGAGCCTCTACAACATTCAATGGTCTGTTGGCTTTAACTTATGCAATCTGAGTACTGGTATGCGCAGCACTACCAATTAAGACAGGTTATTTCCCTGGGGCTAGCTGATTCATTGTGGTGTAGATATTTGTAGACAAATCTCCCGGACATATTGCCCAAATTGTCTCCAGTGTGCTTTTCTGTGCAAGATGTATTATCTATCACAGCAACATTAGTACAACTTCCATGAGTCTATTTAGACAATGGACGTATTGTGAAGTTACCATTGGGAATTTTTTACAGTGTGACATGGGTGTTTCCATATGACCTTCTCACGGCTACTGTACTTCGTGCTGCAACATGGCTGGGTTATTTGGCCATCATTTCATCATGTTGTGGTGTAGGGTATATGAAGATTAGCTGGATGCATGACCTTGTGTGGGATCTGTGATATTGAACTTGGTATTGCTATGCTATTTTGTGACTACAGGTTACTGAGGGATGCTATATAGGCCAAACCATTCAAGGTGATAAGGTCTTCTACTTTTTCCATTGGTATCATGATTGCACAACTTTGCCCATGCAAATGGAGTTGTCTGTGATTTCGAATTTCCTATGGGCAACTGGTCACAGTTTATGTAGCATGCATGCCTATGGTGTAGCAAATGTTGGAGCCACTTTGGTGAAGCTTGTGGCTGGGGGCTACTGTACATTATGGTGATGCTTGGTAATCAGAGCTGTTGTTCAAGTGTGATTAGGCACATGTAGTTACCCTATTTGTCTTTGTAATTTCAGCATCAGCATAGGCAAGTGGAAGAGACTGGGCCAAAATGGTACCTCCAGTCACAAGAAAATAAACCCAGAGGGACCCATTGGCCCAGAGGGAGAGGGGAGTGCCATGGAGGATACAGGATCAACATCATCATCTTCAGAGTCTTCCTCCAGTGGCCACTTCCTGTTGGTGGCAGACCTATCGGTCACCTCACCTCCTGCCCCCGTTACCCCTGCTGCCCTGAGTGAGGAGGCTATTGACCTCATGAGGAGTATCTCTGTGGGTCAGACTGCCATGCTGAATGCCATCCAGGTGCAGGCCAGCCAGGTTCAGCAGGTGGTTGCGTACCTCGAAGACATTCATAGTGCCAAGTCTGGCCTACAGAGATTTCTACAGGCTCTGGCCTCCTCACTCACGGCAGCCTTCCACCCTCCCACAATACAACCCTCACCATCTACCTCTCCCCCATCCAATTTCCCTCTTCCCATAACTATCCAAAGCACACACACACATCAGCATGCACCCACGTCAACATACTCAAGCAGCACACAAAAGCACAAGCACAACAAGACACACCAGCAAGCAAGCACTCAACAGTCACTAACATACACCACCAAACCCACCATTCCCCCAGAAAATTAATCAATCGTTCAATAATTTCTAAAGCACTACTAATCACCTGTAGGGTCCCAAGGTACTGTTTGCGGGCCTGCTGCTCAGACAGCACCCGCACCCTCACAAACCCACACACTAGATTCACCATACTCTCAGACCCACCCCAATACCCACAGGCCCACACATATCATGCCCCCAGACACCACCCCATACCCACAGATCCACACACCACACCCTCAGACACCACCCCAACACCCACAAACCCACACACAAATATCCCCAGATACCACCCCAACACCCACAGACACAGCCACCACACATACCATGCCCGCAGATACCACCCCAACACCTACAGACACTGCCACCACTCCCACCTTAGCCATCGCCTCGACCTCACAGCTCCCCAAGAGAGGCAAATGCCCACACTCACACATGCAACAGATACCACCCAAACCCAAGCATATCTCAGACACACACACCATATCAGCACCAACAACACCCACAACTGACACAAGCACTTCTTCAACCTCCCAACCCCTAATCCCTTCTGCAGACCCTACCTGTTTTCCCAAATAAATTTTCCTGTTTGACCTTGCCCTTACCCTTACCCTTGTGAACCCCCTCCCAAAACCAAAAGGACTCAGCTCACATCCTGAACCACCCATGCCTCTCCCACCCTCAATAAGTAGTCCACCCCTTCCAAAGTTAGGCCATCCCACCCAAAACCAAACCCACTCATACTAAATCTGACCCCACTTGACCCAAGGGTGATCATTGAGGTGCCTGGCATGCCCAATTGATACCCTTTACTGTGGAGGTTCCTGTGGCAGTGATCAAAGAGTCAAGTTGTGGTGCAAAGCAGTGTGTATGAAATATTATTTACGGTCTGGCCATTGGTCTTTATTCATATTTGGAGTGCTTTATTAAATCCAAGCTGTTTTTTGGGTACACATTTGTCCTGACATACCTTTTCTACCTTTTTGCTGTTCCTGGGTAATTTTTGATGTATGCTTACAATTGTGTTAGATTCACCCAGATTGCTGATCCATTTGCAGTGGTTGGCTAGATCTGACTTTTGGAGCAGTGCTGGTGTCAACCAGGACAAAGGTAAATGTTCAACGGATGGATATGTGGGCGATAATCCAATTGGGGTCTGATTGCCTTGTGTTTTGTTTGATATGGTAAGTATTTAATCTTGCGATGGCCAATGTCAACATCTATTGGGTTACATTTGTCCTCCTGATGTAGATTGGATATTCATATCATATGTGCAAGCTAAGGTTTTGTTTGTCCACACGTGGAGGGTGTTCAATTGTGCTACCTTCCTACACATTTGACTGACCATGTGTCCATTTTCTTGTGTTTACCTTCCAGCTACTTCATCTACATGTGTGGCCCATGCTGTTGCTGTTGCATTTGCTTTCTTGACCTGCACTTACACATTTAGCACATAGGAATGGCACTTGGTTGTGCTACTGGTTGTCCATGAGATACATGAAGGCCCAGCTCTTGTGCAGATAGTGTTTTCGGGGCAAGTGCACAGTGAAATGTGACCTAGTACAGCATTCTTCCTGGGGTCCCTCTGATGCTGCCATCTCTATTCTGCAGGTATTGTTTGCATTTTGAGCTTTGGATATTTTTCTCTCAAAATATTGTGCATCCCATTTACTTTGCGTTCTCTTGCAATGTGGGTGTTATGTGTGCGTCCATTACAGGGATGTTGCATGGAAGGGGTGTTTGAATTAAATACCATATTAATACATATGTGTCTTGTGAGAAAACAGGGCTGATTGCAGAGGCCCCCTAACTTTTTGCCCCCCTTTTCCACTTTTTGCTGGTGTTTTCCCGACTCTGATGGTGCCCTGGGTACTGCTAACCAGTCCCAGGGCCTGTGGTCTGTGTAAAATGGATATGCAAATTAGGCTAATTATAATTGGCTAAGTTAACCTACCTATAAGTCCCTAGTATATGGTAGGGCATGTAGGATTAGGGACCACAGCATAGGTAGTGCACCCATAGGTGCACTGCTGAGGTGCCCAGTGTCATTTTAAAGGCAGGCCTGCCTTGCTGGCTGCTTTTAAATTAAAGTTATATGCAAATTCGACTTTGGAATTAAAAGTAGTTCCAAAGTCTTAAACTACCTTATTTTTACATATAAGTCACCCATAAGGTGTGCCCTATGTGCCCCTAGGGCTGGGTGCCATGTACCTATAAGCAGGGACTTTATAAAAATAGTTTTATACGCCCTGGTGAGGTAAAAACAGCCAAATTTGTTTTTCCCTCATTGTAGTAAATGGCCTTCATAGGCTAAAATGGGGAGACTTTATTTTAATTTTTAAAGTCTCCTTAAATGATGCAAACCAAGAGTTTGGTATCAAATTAATTGTTGCAATAAATCCCACAACTTCCAGTTGTGGGATTTAATATAACTTGTTCAGGTAAAGAGTTTTAAACTTTACCTGAAAAGTTGCCAATTTCAGCCCTGCATTGTTTTTGCTGCTGTGCTCTGATTGGCCAGCCTGAGCAGCTTGGCCAAGCTGCCTTGATGAGATGTGAAGTGGCCTGGCTTCACACAAAGGAATGTGCCTGTGGGAAGGAATCTCCCCTCAGCAGATGGTGAGGCAGGAAGGGAGAGGGCTGCCAAACTGGTCTTCAAAGGCAGAGAAGGACATTTGGAGCAACCAGCAACACCCCCACATCCTGCAACCCCAGACAACTAGGTGCCCCCTTGATTAGATTAGGAGAGGGCAGGAGAGGGGTGTGTTTATGATTTTTAGCCACACCAGTGGGTGGGCTCAGCCAGATGTAACCTCCAAAAATCAGATTCAGCCATGATGGATTTTTAGAGAATGTTGCCTCCTGGGATAGATTTTTGCCACACTTCCCAGGAAGTGGTCATCACAGGGGGAATGACCCTGCACCTGATTGGAGAACCAGGACCCCCCTGCTTTTCACCCAGGAGCAAGGATAAAACTGGCAGACCTGCACCCACACTTCAGTTCCCTACCATATCCAACAAGGAAGAACAACAGAAGAAGAAGGACTGCCCTGCTGGACCCCTGGCCTGCACCTGGAACCTGCACTCAGAAGGACTGCACCAGCTGCACACTTGGGCTTCACCACAAGAAGGACTTTGCCTGGCTTCAACTGGATCAAGGAGGGAGTCCCTGTTTGCTACAGGTGAAAAATTGCTATCCAGAGTCCCCTGCACCAACTCCTGAAGAAAGCGACCAGCTGACCACTGTCCAGTGGCCAAAAAGGAGTTTGCGCCAGGTGCATTCTGGGAGTTGGAGTCCGCACCCCCCAAGGACCATCTCAGAACTTCTGGACCCTTGGGGTGAGCTGTGGACCCCAAAAGAACCTTAAAAGTACATCTGGGAGAAGCCCCAGAAGTTTGGAGAAGTTTGGACAACTTTTGTAAAAAAGCTCCATAGAAAGACCGACCCGCCGCGGCAACTCTAGCCGGCTTGCCTCAACTGCGACCCGACCTGATTTGCTGGTTCGTCCCGGTAAAGAAAATCTCAGAAAAAGAGACTAAGTCCGAAGGTAAAAAGTTGACCGGGACCTCCCAGCCACCGTATCCGAGAAGGGCTCCATGGACGTCGGATCAAGATCCAGGTTTACCCCAGTCGAAGGATTTTCACCCTTGAAAAAACGACTAAGTCCGAAGGTAAAAATCTCCACCTAGGATTCCAGCATTGCGTATCCGGAGAAGGGCTCCAGGAGGTCGGATTGGACTGGCAGGTTCGTCCCGCTGAAGAAAATCTTAAAAAAAAAGACTAAGGGCCTGATTACAACTTTGGAGGAGGTGTTAATCCGTCCCAAAAGTGACGGTAAAGTGACGGATATACCACCAGCCGTATTACGAGTCCATTATATCCTATGGAACTCGTAATACGGCTGGTGGTATATCCGCCACATTTGGGACAGATTAACACCTCCTCCAAAGTTGTAATCAGGCCCTAAGTGTGAAGGTAAACTTTTAACCGAGGCCTCCCGCGGCCTGTAGCCGAGCAGGGCTCCATCGAGGTCGGCCTTAAACTTTGACTTTGCCCCGGTCGAGGTGCAACCAGATGACCCGATTGGCGCTTTTTGTTTCTAGGCGCTAAAAAATAATAATTCTTTATAAATTCATATCTCCGGTTCCCCTTATCCGATTTTATTCGTTTTGGTGTCATTTTAAAGATAAAAATATAATCTATTTTTATGAAATTGGTTTTGGATTTTTAAAATGTTTCCTGTGTTTTATTTAAATACTGTTTTGTGATATTTGAGTGCTTTACACTCTGTCCCCTAAGTTAAGCCTTGACGCTCGTTGCCAAGCTACCAAGGGTTGAGCTGGTTTTAATTTACTGAGACCTAACTGGACTGGACCTTAGTGGAGGTTAGTGGCCTATTGCTAAGTGTAGGTACCTACCTGCCCTTACCAATAACCCATTTTCCAACATGTCTTCAATATCATGACAGGCCATGGCATGTGAGCAATGTGGTGTTGCTGTTGTGTGACATAATGTTATTTGCACTTCACTGGCCCTGAAACTGGGATGTGCAGACATATCTGGTTTTGTGGAGTGTGGCAGTGCAGTGTCTGTGCCCTAGCCAAAGGGGGCATCATGGGGCTTGTTAGATCTGACAGCCTTAGGGAGGTCACCCCTAACTTTTTGCCTGCCTCCCTCCACTTTTTGGACACTGTTTTTGCTGGATTTAGGACTCTGTACACTTTACAACTGCTAACCAGTGCTAAAGTGCATATGCTATCTGCCTTAAACATGATGACAGTGGATCATACCCAATTGGCTTATTTAATGTACTTATAAGTCCTTAGTAAAGTGCACTATATGTGCCCAGGGCCTGCAGATTAAATGCGACTAGTGGGCCTGCAGCACTGCTTGTGCCACCCACTTAAGTAGCCCCTTAACTGTGTCTCAAGCCTGCCATTGCAAGGCCTGTGTGTGGAGTTTCATTTCCAATTCAACTTGACAGTTAAAAGTACTTCCCAAGCCTAAAACCCCCCTTTTTCTACATATAAGTCACCCCTAAAGTAGGCCACAAGTAACCCATAGAGCAGGGTGCTGTGTAGACAAAAGGCAGGACATGTACCTATGTAGTTTACATGTCCTGGTAGTGTAAAACCCCTAAATTTGCACTGCTGTGAGGCCTGCTCCTTTCATAGGCTAACATTAGGGCTACCATCATATACTGTCTGAGTGGTAGCTGATGATCTACAAGGAGTAGGGAGGTCATATTTAGTATGGCCAGAATGTTAAAACAAAATCCTGCTGACTAATGAAGTTGGATTTAATATTACTATTTTAGAAATGCCACTTTTAGCAATCCTTCTGTGCCTTACAATCCACGTCTGGCTAGGTTCAATTGACAGCTCCCTTGTGCATTGACTCAGACAAACCCCCAAAACAGGATGCTCAGCCTCCCTTGCATACATCTGCATATCGAATGGGTCTTACTGGGCTGGGAGGATGGAGGGCTTGACACTTACATTTCAAAGGACAGTAGCCTGCCCTCACACAAAAGATTGCCACACCCCCTACTGGGACTATGGCAGACAGGATGGAACTGAAAGGGGACCTTGGGCACTTCTAAGCCATTCTTTGAAGTCTGTCCCACTTCAAAGGCACACTTGGGTATTTAAACAGGGCCTCTGGCCCTACCAACTCAGACACTTCCTGGAGAAGAAACTCTGAACCTGAACCTGAACCTGCAACCAGCCAAGAAGAACTGCCTGGCTGCCCAAAGCACTCACCTGACTGCTTTCTGAGAAGGACTGCTGCCTTGTTGTTGCCCTGCTGCCTTGCTGCTCTCTGGCTGTGCTGAGAAGTGCTCCCCAAGGGCTTGGATAGAGCTTGCCTCCTGTTCCCTGAAGTATCAGGACCAAAAAGACTTCCTTCCTGCAAGAAGAATTCCCTGTGCGGTGGAAACTGACGCACTATCAGCACTATCAGCGGCAGGATGTGTAGACTCAGTTCCATGTTAGCATCGGATGTGTGAAGATGCCTACAGGTAAGTTCCTACCTTATATGCTTCAATTTCTGTCAGCTGACACGTGGTGATTGGACCGCCACAGCCATGTCAGCGGAAAGCAACATCATAATATGTGCGACGAAAGCACTAGCAGTCTGTCCTCCAACAGCCTTCTTGGCATGTCTCTCCGCAGCAGCGGTCTGTGCAGCCTGGCAGTGCTGGTGGGACCGCAGCGGTCTTTAGCCTATGGAACTGCATGCATCGTAATAGGGTGGTCCGCTTGCCAACCCAATAATGGTCAGACCGCTGCTGGTGCCATGACAGTCCATGGACCGCCAGAGTCATAATCAGAACCTAAGTTGTCCTGTTGAACTATAAGCTCATATCTCTCCTCCCCTTTACAGTCAAAATTCTGGAGAAACATGTTAACCTACTGTTATCGAGCCATCTAGAACAACATCATATCTTAGAACCTGTATGCCCAGTTTACCAGCATATAGCACAGAAAGTGCCCTGATGTTGATCCTTGAGGACCAGAGACTGTCAGCTGACAAGACAGAACTAGGGGCCAGATGCATCATGCATTTTTGGGATTGCAAAAATGTGTTTTGGTATGTATGATTCCCAATTTGCGATTTGGTAACTTGTTACTGAATCGGAAATTGGAATTGTGACCACATACCGATTCGGTATTAGGAGGGGTTGTGTCAAGGGTGTCCCTTCCTAATACCGAATCGCAGAGGTATGTAGGAATGTTTTGTGACCGCAAACATTTGCATTTTACCACCTACTTCTGTCGCATAGGCTCTCATCATTCTAATGAGACAACTGGATTTTGAGCTGTAGAATCGCCTGCGGTGTGGGAGACTGAGTCTGACCCACTACAGGTGCCACCTGTCGCCCTAATCTGGGTTTTGCTCCGGCTAACTAGCAATGCCTCATCTCTACCCAAGGGGAGGGATTATTGGGCAGCCGAGCGCATGATATAACTGGTTTCTCAGGGAAGCCATGGTCAATCTGGTCCTATCCGTTTCTAGACAGCAAAGCATGAGATGCAATAACCAGAATGATACAGCATAACAAGATTAAAATCATGACAAGAAGAGTAAAACATAAAAATAATAATGTCACTGGAGTCAATAGACTAATTCCTACATAGGCTATAATAGAGCACAGCGTGTTAAGCTTTAATTCTGCCCTTCAGGTTCCCCTGGGAAATATTCATCCCCCATACCTGGGCAAAGGCCTGAAGTCTGCATTAGCAGCTGTAGCGAAGCATTCATCAATCAGCATACAGTTGTGGTTCTCTGGCTGGAATGTCACTCTAACGTGTAAGGGACAGAGAAGTGTTTTTATAATAAAACAGCTGATATTCTGAGAAAATGTCCCTACTTAAGGATGTGTATTTTCTATGAATGTCAGAGACTAAACTTATACCACGTTCACCGGCAACCTATCTTGCTGCAGCCTTGGAAGAAGCATAGAGTGAGCAAGAATGTCTTGTTTGAGAACAGAGTGCTGGACTAGGCAAAAACAGTTAGATAGAGAGAAATAAAACAAGACCGTAAAAATTTCTATTATAACAATAATAAAGCAAAGCTGAATAAAATATATCTAGGTTAAAGTGCACAGCGCAGGCCTAGTATGTTAAAATACAGTGTATGGAGCTATAACTAACATGGCTACACAACACCGTCCCCTTGTCGGTTGAAGGTGGTTCAAAGCCTAAATATACATAAAAGCTACTAAGCTGAACCTAAGATATATATGTAAAAATGTCAATAATGACAAGTTAAAAGGACACAAAAGCGTTTAAAAGGACAATTTAAAACTGTTAACATGTGGCATAAAAGGGACAGAATTTCAAGAGTCAGACTTATTTTTAGAATTTCCAATAGATTCCGGGACAATGGAGGACAGGAACATTTCCACCTCGGCAGGTGTTAAAATTGGAAAGGCATCGCTGAGAAGGACCAAGGAGCAGTTGTGTTCCATAGCCTGAGCCTCAGCCAAGGCGGCATTCAGTGGTGTGCCCAATGATGAGTTAAGAGCCACGTCCTCCAGGAAGGGCAACTCATAAGTAGCTTCCCGTAGCAAACGCACCCTCAACTCGCATGTCTGGTAATGAGCCCTCAAAGAGAGCATCAACAGATCATAGTCCTATGAAAGCAAGTGCTGCGTAGAAAGACAAACTTCCAGTGCATGTTCGAAAGAGCACCAGAGGCACCGAAACATGGGGTGCACACAATGGAAAACTGGTCTGAACGACAGGGACCAGTCAGACTCCAATGGCTCCAGGAGTTTTGCTCCAAAATACTGCATCATACGTTCACGACGAAGCTGCGCTAATCGGAGTGCTTTCATTCCTCCTTGTTGCGGCGGGACAGCCATTGAGCATAAAAAATAGCGACAGCAAAACGCCAACTATTATAGCCAAAGTTATTGGAAATCCCCTGAAAATACTGGAGAATATTGAGTTCATGGCTGATGGTATTAAACCGAATATGGAGCAGAAGGTGTGAATGAAACCAGAACCAACAGCCTTAAAGAAATTTGTGATTCCGGTAGTTCTGGACGCATTAAATATCTATGGCAGGTGCTTCCTTGTAACTCTCTGTCCTATGTGTGAATTTTGATCCATAGTCTATGGGTGTCAGAGGTAGGGTGAACCCCAAAATATATTGCCCAGGATAGATTCCAGTCCGATGCTCTTCTGTCTAGTCAGGTGGGTGGGTAGCAAAGGTCCTATCAATGCTAGAAACCCTTGAATCACCACTAGTATAATCCCAGTTCAACTGATTGGGTTTTTGTCATTTTGGTGTCAAAAATATATTAAGATTTACTCTATTTTTTCTAAATTGTTTTGGGGTTTTTTATGTTATGTTTTCACTTTACTAATATTTACGTGCTGCATAAATACTTTACACATTGCCTCTAAGTTAAGCCTGACTGTTTTTCATGCCAAGCTACCAAGGGTTAAGCACAGCTTAATTTGATGACTTTCTGTGGTTCCACTGCAAGGGATTGTGGCTGTTGCTTGACCACAGCTCACACCCTAGTCAACCAACAACCACATTTCTAACACCCAACAGTTCAGAGGAGCAAACCAAAGTTGTTGCCAAGGAACAAACTAATGGTATCGTAGTTGCAATAAAGGAAACACCTGACAAGTATGCGAGTCTGCACGGCAGCCATGATGGATTGGTTCCCCAATTATCAAATAATGGCGATTTGCTACTTCTATGTGTGCTGCATTCTGCAACACACATAGAAGTAACAAATCGCCATATGAATGGGATAGGCTGCAATTTGCGAACCATTAGGAATTGCAGCCATCACAGGGATGGTGGCCTGCTGGAGTCAGCAGACCACCATGTCTGTTATTGATTTTTAAAAAAACAATATTTTTGTTTTAAATGCAGCCTGTTTTCCTTAAAGGAAATTGAGGCACATTTAAACATTAAAAAAACATTTGTTTCCTTTTTTAAGAGTAAACAGTGGCCGTGTGACCACTGCCTGCTGTTAAAAATTATTAGTGAATGGTTAACACCACCTTTCAGGTGTCTGTAAAAAACTAATGTTTTGAAACCGTAATTTGGTTGCACAACATTCATACATACCAATGCAAATTTGTATTAAGAAGGGAAGCCCTAAACGTGCCCCTTCTGAATACCAATTCACAAATCCAAATTGCGATTCAGTAAAAGGTTACCAAATCACAATTTGGGGTTTCTACATTTAAAAAAACATTTTTACAGTTGCAAATGGCCCAATTCTGTGAATCAGGCCATTTGCGACCTCAGAAAAGGTTTTGTGTATATGGTCCATGGTTCTGTCTTTGTTGCAGGTTTATTATAAGTAGCCAAGGCTATGGAGGTCCTGGGACACATGACGATCCAGGCCTTGTACCCAGGCAGAAGACAACAGAGCAACAGGACAACAGGGCAGCAATCCAGCAGTTCTTCAGAGCAGCAGTCTAGAAGATGCACACTCCCTCAAGCAGCACAGCAGTCCTTCTTCCTGGCAGAGTACTCACAGGTCTGGAAGTATACTGAAGAGCTTGTGCTTGAGATCCTATTTTTATACCCTGGCCCCTCCTTCAGGAAGGTGGAAGAAGCTTCTAGACAGTAACTTTGAAGTGCATGGAGTTTGCTTCCTCCCCTGGCTCTAAGCTGGCTGAAGTGACACTTTTGGGGTCATTGGGCCCTTTACGTGAAGGCAAAGCACATGCTATTCTTTTGCAAGGGGACCTGTGCTTAGCTCCTTCGCCATCCTGCCAGCAGATGGCCCATTGAGGCACACATAGTCCCTCTATTGTGTGACTGTCTGGGGGAAATTCACAAAGGCTAACTGTCAGTTACACCAGGCATGTGACCCAGGCTAGGCTGCAGCCACAAAAGGGCAGGAAAATGGCAACTTTCTAAAAGTGACATTTTTACAATTGTGACTAAAACCTCAATTTAATAGGACTTTTCACCACAATTCTAAATACACCAAGAATGACATAGCTACCTGTTCCCAATTGGAGATTACAGCTTATTGTGTATAACAAGGAATCCTCAATGTTATCCTGTCAGAGGGGATAGGCCTTGCAGTAGTAAAAACACATTTATGAGTTGTTCACTACTAGGACATATAAAACTTAAAAGTACATGGCCAACCTTTCAATTACACAGCACCGTGTCCTAAGTGCTAACCAGGGCCTACCTCAGGGGTGACTTATGTTTAATAAAAGGGAAATTTAAGGCTTGTCAAGGGGGTTTTAAAGCCATGTTGACATGGCAGTTTAAAACTGTATTTAGGCAGCTGTGGCAGACCTCTGACATGTTTTAAGGTCCTTATTAAGTGGGTGTCATAATAAGTGCTGCATGTCCACTGGTAGCATTTAATTTACAGGCTAGAGGTATATGGTATACAGCTCTACCAGAGACTTACAAGTAAATTAAATATGTCAAATGGGTATAAGTCAAACTTACTATGGTTTAGGGAACAGAGCACAAACACTTCAGCATTGGTTAGCAGTGGTACAGTGCACCGGGTCCTAAGGCCAATAAAAACAAATTAGTCAAACACTGGAGGGAAAGGGCAAAAGGTTTGTGGTGAGCCTGTAGAGAGGGCCAGGTCCAACACTGGGTTATTCACCCAAAAATTCATATCTGCATTCCAGTCCAAGTCTTCCAGATCACATCTTCTTTACCAGCTCTAATCCTGGCAAACTCTACTTGCCTGTTAATGCTTGTTAGGCACTAAGTTCCAGGGCTTATCCCGTTACTGTCAGAACAGACGGTGGGGTTTCTTAAGGGAGCCCTTTCTTCAGGAATGTAAGGGTATCAACCCCTGTGCCTAATCCTTGACCTGGGCCTATATTTGACATATGCATAAGTCTCCTAAAATGCTTATAAATAACCACGGTTAAGTCACTCAGACTTCTGAGTGACTGACCAATTTTAGCATCCTATAGAAGGAGTGTCAAACCACTTAAAATGCCATCATCCTACTAAAAACAGAAAAGGCTAGGATGTTGATGATCAGAATACTTTATTTATTGGTGGTGTTATTCTGCTATATCCCCATTTGAAGACTCATCAATAAAACATGAATGTGCAAAAATGAAGAAAGAAATGGGTTTGGGATGATGGAGAGAATAGGGAAGGGATAACAAATAGAGTAGGTAGGGGGTCAGCTGGGATGACACTCATAAGAGAGAGAGAACGATTTATGAGGGCGACAAGATGTTACAGATTGAAATGGAGATGTTATGGGAGTCATTGAAATAAGATAGAGATGGGTTAGAACAGTGAGGGAGAGTGGGAGGTATTGGAAGTGAAAGTGTGCAGACTGACCAGCAGGCTAACTGACATGTAGCAGCTAGGCAGCCTTGCCTGCAGGCTAACTAATGCCAAATTCAAGAGCTCCTAACTATAACAGCACTGATACTTCGAGTGGTCAAACATGGGGGGGGGGGCACTTCAAGTTGTGGATGGGCATTAACTGCAGGATCTGAGTTCTGAGACAAGAAAAAAGAGGAGCGTTAGTATTAGTTCTCTTAGGATAACCCGAAGATTTATTGCTTTGGATTAATTTAGGCACTCACCTGATGACGTGTGATAACAGTAACGTGCCCCATTCAATTTAGTCTGACGTGTGAGCAAGCCAACTGGACTTCAAAATAGAATGTTAACAGAATGGTATTACTAACAATTTAACATAATCAGTTATACAGGATACACACATTCAATTCATAGTAGATAACACCTGTCATCCTAAAATGATTGGAAGAAGGAAACTCCTGGAACAAGGCTAGTAATCTGCAGTGTTATTTTCATGCTGCTTCCAAAGTTGCTGGAGAAGTTGCAGTCTTTTGCTTAGGAAATGGTTAATCACATTCTTTGGGTTATGAAATGAGAGTTAATTTCGCACTGATCACTGTTCAAGGGGTTTGGATTCTGAATAATGCCAGATTCTACCTAAAATCTGTTTTTCAGGGTGCAGAGCTTAAATGCAAATAAAACTGTAAAATAAAATCACACAGTGTCCAAAATAGTCATCCAGTCTCAAAGATAACTAGTCTTTCTTCCAAGGGGGTGAGGTTCATGAAATTTCCAGAGACTAAAAGCACCAAAGAGTACAACATTCAGTTAGGTGTGAAGGCCTCCAAGAATTTCCACACTCCGGGGAACCTTCAGAATACTTTGCATGTGAGCTCAAGAGCGTCTTTGTTTTATAGTGAAGCAGAATAATTTAGTGCTCCAATTCACCAATCAAAGGTCCATATGACCAGTGAGGGATATCATTTGATTATTGTTAGAACTGACATCCTAGGCACGGTCTCCCCTGACTTTTTGCCCTCTGACCGCCTGTTTGCTGACTTGGTTTTTGCTGGCTTTAGAACTCTGGGCACTTTACCACTTCTGAACAGTACAAAAGTGCATGTGCTCTTTCCCTAAAACATGATACCGTTGGCTTTTCCACAATTGGCATATCTAATTTGCGTATAAGTCCCTAGTGAAGCTCACTACATGTGCCCAGGGCCTGCAAATTAAATGCTACTGGTGGTCCTGCAGCACTGATTGGGCCACCCAATTTAAAAGCCCTGTAAACATGCCTCAGGCCCACTATTGCAGGGTCTGTGTGTGCAGTATTGAACTGCCATGTGCACAGCCCCAAGGGCAGTGTGCAGTTAATTTAAAAAGGTAGACATGTACTTTTAAGTTTTACGTGTTCGGATAGTGAAAAACGCTTAAATTCATTTTTCACTACTGCAAGCTCTATCTCGCCCATTGTGTAAGTGTAATTTCCAATTGGGAAGAGATGGGATTCCCAAGTGTGGTATCTCTGGATTCACAATATGAAATGACAACTTATTGTGAAGTCAGGTTTTAAATTGTAATTTTGAAAATGCCACTTGTAGAACATTGTCATTTTCTTTAAATCATCTGTCCCTTCTGCCTGTCTCTAAATACACGTCTTGGCGGGTGACAGCTGTGCTCTTATGCATTCCCATCACACAGCCACACACAAAAAGAGCTTAGGTGTGACTGAGTGGCCATCTGCATGTTGATGGCCTATCCTGGGCAGGACAGGAGGGAGGAGCTAAAACACGTGAATGGGCTGTGTCCTGAGCTCTTACAAAGGGCTGCATAAACCCATGTAGTGTGTCTGGAACTAGGGCAAGAAGGCCAGGGACTTTATGCAATTCAAAGGCCTCTCTTTGAAGTCTCCCCCACATCAAAGACATCATTGATTTAAAAACTGGACTTCTGACCCTACCAAATTAGTACACTTCTAGATCTGAGGTTATTCTGCTAGGAAGAAGGACTGCTGTGCTGCTGAAAGGACTATCACTTTGCTGGACTTTTCTGGACTCCTGCTTTACTGTGCCCACCCTGCTGCCAGCTGCCCTCCTTGCCTGGGAGCGAGAAGCACTGGACCTACATCCCTAGAGCCAAAGTGACTCCAAGGACTTCACTCAACACTGCAATAGCTGCTGGACTCTGCCAACTGAGAGTCCTACCCTGCCAAATGGTGCCAATCCAGTCCTGGGCCATTGGAAGTGGGTTCTGCAACTGTTTATACAAAAACCAATGCATTGCCATCACTGTGCTGATCGGAACCACCACATCTCTTCTCGACGCCATCGCATCGCCACTGTCTCTGAGGACAAGAACATTGCAATAGTGACTGCGTGACTCGGAATCAATGCATCGCCCATGACACCAATGAATCATCTTTGGATCGCTGACTGTGCAGCTCAATGATGAAGCATACCCTTTACCTAAGGAGTTCGACATCAACGCAGCTCTGAATGCATGGCTCAGAACCCAGGCATTGCCTACACTGCCAGGTTTGACAATGACATACCAACATTGCTGCTCCTTGCATTGCTCCTCGCATCGATCTTCAATGTTGATGCACCCCGGAACCAAAGTACTGATTTCAGCTGGACAAGGTTGGTTCCTGTATCTGGCCCGCGTTCTATCGCAGTCTGCCTGACTTTTCAGATTTCACCTGGTCCAGCATGACCAGGTAGCCCCAGTTGGTACTATATGCTTCTAAGCACTACATTTGTGGATATTCTTTGAAAATTATATCTCATGTTCTACTTATTGAACTTTTGTCGTTTTGATCTTGGTTTGTTCACAAAATTACGCTCTGTTTTACTAACTTGGTGTGAAGTCTTTCTTGGGGTCTTTTCTCTTTTTTACTGTTTGAAATGTTGCACAAATACTTCATACATTGCCTCCTAAGTTATGCCTGCCTGCTCTGTGCCAAACTAGCAGAGGGTTAACACAGGTTAATTTATGGTGTGTATTTGACTTGCCCTGCCTAGGATTGTGGTTCCTGCTTGGACAGGGTGCATACCTCTGCCAACCGGAAACCTAATTTTGAACAATTATTATACTAGGCGATGAAAATTCAAGGATCACCACTCCAACAATGGTGTATGGAACTCTTAGATCACATCTCACACTCAGGACTGCTAGTGACCTACGAGTGGCTGATATACATTCAAGAATATATATCGGCTGCAGCCCTGATATATACAGGAATCCATGCTTACAGACCAACTGTTACACAGAGTCCAGGGAGGGCAGGATGATGTGCATCCGATGTGCATAATGTGACTGCACTAAGGAATAGGGAGCTCATTTAACTGTGTTCCTTTCAGTACTTGCTTGTTGTTAGAAATGCGGTCTTTTGTTGGCATTCAGGTTACCCCCTGTCCAAGCAAGGACCCTCACTCTAGTCAGGGTAAGTTACACACAAACCAAATTATCCTGTGCCAACCCTCTGGTAGCTTGGCACTGAGCAGTCAAGCATAACTTAGAAGGCAATGTGTAAAGTATTTGTGCAATAAATCATGCAATAACACAGTGAAAACACCACAAAAATACACCACACAGGTTTAGAAAAATATAGAATATTTATCCGAGTAGCTTAAGGTCAAAACGATTAAGATTTAATAAATACAAGTTGAAACATCACTTTTGTAATGATACGTTACGTTTTAAGTTCTTAAAAGAAACAATGGTCTATTGCAAGCAGAAAGTACCTGGTTTGAGTCAAACTTACACGCACGAAGAACGCAGAGGAGGAGATGTGTTGAAAAAGGTAGGTGTGCATCAGATTTCCAGGTGCACACAGACAATGCAACAATTCTTTTCCATGCGGCAAGGGCTTTGCGTCAAACTCAGGTGCGCAGGCTTGAATCCTCTTTGTGATGCGGGGTCTTTTGATGCCCAGGGATGATGCGTGGAAATGTGGGGTGCACAGCACAAAGACACAGGTGCTGGTCGATCCGGTGGGTGCGCTGCCAGAGTTTCTGTCACACAGCAGGTGCTGCGACAATTCCTCCCTCAGGAAGTTGGGCTAGGTTGTTCCTGCTCGGTAATGCATCGATCCAGTGGGCTGTGCGTCGAAGTTCCGGTCGCAACGATGGCACTGCGTCGATCTTCACTTGGGGAGTCAGGCTGCATTGTTCGGGTTCAGCGATGCGGGGATTCTTCCCCACTGAGCAGGCTGTGTGTTGTTTCTGGCAGGCTGTGCATCGATTTTCACCGCACAAGGAGTTCTTTGCAGAGATGAAGTATTTTTTCGCCCTAAGACTTCAGGAAACAGGAGGCAAGCTCAATCAAAGCCCTTGGAGAGCACTTCTCAGCAGAGCCAGAGGCCAGCAAGGCTGCACCGCAACAGCAAGGCAGTAGTCCTTTTCAGCACAGCAGCCCAGGTGGGTCCTTTGGACTGCCAGGCAGCTTCTCTTGGCAGGTTGCAGGTTCTGGTTCAGAGTTTCTTTCCCAGGAAGTGTCTGAATTGGTAGGGTCAGGGACCCAGTTTATATACCCAAATGTGTGTTCAAAGTGGGGAAGACTTCAAAGAGTGACTTAGAAGTGCACATGGTCCCCTTTCAGAACAATCCTGTCTGCCAGGGTCCCAGTAGGGGTTTTGGCAGTCCATTGTGTGAGAGCAGGCCACTGTCCTTTGAAATGTAAGTGTCCAGGAAGAACCATTCAGAATGCAGATGTATGCAGGTGTGACTTAGCATCCTATGTGTGTGGTTGTCTGGGTGAAATGCACAAGGGAGCTGTCAACCAACCCAGCCCAGATGTGGATTGTAAGGCACGGAAGAATTTAAGTGCAGAGAAATGCTCACTTTCTAAAAGTGGCATTTCTGAAATAGTAATAGAAAATCCAACTTCACCAGTCAGCAGGATTTTGTATTACCATTCTGGCCATACAAAATATAACCTGTTTACTCCTTTCTAATCAGAATCTACCACTCAAACAGTTTATGAAGGTAGCTTTAATGTTAGCCTATGAAAGGAGCAGGTCTCACAGCGGTAGAAAATGAATTTAGGAATTTTCCACTGCCAGGACCTATAAAACACACAGATATATGTCCTGCCTTCTACCCACACAGCACCCTGCCCTCTGGGTTGCCTAGGGCCTACCATAGGGGTGACTTATATGTAGAAAAAGGGGAGTTTAAGGCTTGGCAAGTACTTTTAAATGCCAAATTAAAGTGACAATGAGACTGCACACAGAGGCCTTGCAATGGCAGGCCTAAGACATGGTTGAGGGGCTTCTTATGTGGGTGGCACAACCAGTGCTGCAGGCCCACTAGTAGCATTCAATCTGCAGGCCCTTGGCACATGGGATGCACTTTACTAGGGACTTACCAGTAGATCAAATATACCAATTGGGTATGAACCAATGTTACCATGATTTAAGGGAGGGGGCATATGCACTTTGGCACTGGTTAGCAGCAGTTAAGTGCACAGAGTCCTAAAACCAGCAAAAACAGTGTCAAAAAGTGGAGGGAGGTAGGCAAAACGTTGGGGGTGACCACCCTAAGGCTGTCAGGTCTAACACTGGTTCTTTCAGTATGTTCACATTATAAATGGAGGACAACAATGGCAGAATTTGAAAACGTTTTGTGTATCAAAAGAAATGTATTTTTCATTTTCATATTTTCTTACGTTTATTTGAATGATTTTGTTAAGGGGGACATGAAGCAGCTATGCATCATATTCAACAGTGACATGTTTAATCATAATGGGAGTACAGCTACTCCAAAGGAAGCACCAGACTGACTTGGAAAATAATATTAAGTATCTTAAACTTTTTGGCAGGAATTCTAAAATGTATAGGAAAACATAACCTTTATTGTAGGAGAGTAGAACAGGCAAGTGTCTATCACACCGCCAACTACAATGTGTAAAGTATTTGTGCAATAAATCATAAAATACCACCATATAGCAACACAAAAATACACCACACAGTGTTTAGAAAAATATATAATATTTATCTGGATAAATGCAGGTCAAAATGATAAAAGATGCAATAAGTAAGTGTAGAGATATCACTGAAAAGTGATATTAAGGTGGTCATTACAACCCTGGCGGAAGGTGTTAAAGCGGCGGTAAGACCACCAACAGGCCGGCGGTAAAGAAATTGGAATGACGACCGTGGCGGAAACCGCCAGCAAAGACAGCCACTTTAACACTCCGACCGCCACGGCGGTGCAGACAAACAGCTTGGCAGTCACCACCAACAGACAGGCGGAAGACAAAGTACCGCCCACAGTATCACAACCTACCAATCCGCCACCTTTTCTGGGGCAGATTCACCGCGGACAAAAACACGGCGGAAACAGGACTTCGAAGGGAAAACGCTCACCTCTACACACCCCACGATGAATCCAGACGCCATGGAACCAGAGCTGCACATCCTGCCAGCCCTTATCTTCTTGCTCCTGTACCCGGAGCACGAATGCCGGTGGCGAAGACAACAGTGAGTACTGCACCTACGACACAGGGGAGGCAAAAAACAGAGACACACACATGCAACAGCCCCACCCTCACCCACTACAACACACTCACCAATACAGCATGATACATTACAGTTACACCCCCCAACCACTCCCCGGAAGAATGCAAAGACTAAAGGAAATTAGTGTAACCATTGTAATATATTAAAATCATGTACGCAAAAATATATATATACACCATAAACAAAATATACACCAAGCTTGGTAGTCCAGGTAGTGCTCCAATGAAGTCCGTGGAACACTGGGTCCACACAAGATCCCAGACCATGACGGAGAGAACACTGCAGGGGCATCAGAGAGCAAGAAAACAGGCACCTCAGGGGGAGGGAAATGGGGGGCACCTCAGCCGGTTGAGTGCACAACGCCAAATCCACGAGAGGGCCACATGCCCACTCTTCAATCCTGGGGAGTGCAAAGCCACAGTCTCCCAAGTCTCTACAGTGGGTGGGTTGCCCACTGTTCCATCCTGGGGAGTGCAAAGCCACAGTCTCTCAAGTCTATACAATGGGTGGGTTGCCCACTGTACAATCCTGGGGAGTGCAAAGTCACAGTCTCTCAAGTCTATACAGTGGGTGGGATGCCCACTGTTCCATCCTGGGGAGTGCAAAGCCACAGTCTCTCATATCTATACAGTGGGTGGGTTGCCCACTGTTCCATCCTGGGGAGTGCAAAGCCACAGTCTCTCAAGTGGATAACAGTCTCCACTGGTTCTGGAGGAGGCATGTTGCCTAGAGTGCTTCATCCTGCTAAGGACAGAGGTAGTGGATGACAGTCTCCACTGATTCTGGAGGGGGCATGATGCCCAGAGTGCTTCATCCTGCTTGTGACGGACTCAGTATCGTCAGTGCCCTTGGCGCTCATGGGCCAGCGGTGCTCGTGGCGGCGGTGCCCTGTTCAGCGGTGCTCGAGGCGGCGGTGCCCTGTTCAGCGGTGCTTGTAGCGGTGGTGCCCTGTTCAGCAGTGCTTGTAGCGGTGGTGCCCTGTTCAGCGGTGCTTGAGGCGGCGGTGCCTCTCTAGCCCAGCGGGACTTGTGCTGGCGGTCCTCTCTAGCCCAGCGGGGCTTGTGCTGGCGGTCGTGTCTGGCCCAGCAGGGCTGGTGCTGGCGGTCCTTCATGGCCCAGCGGGGCTTGTGCTGGCGGTCCTCTCTAGCTCAGCGGGGCTTGTGCTGGCGACCCTTCATGGCCCAGCGGGGCATGTGCTGGCGGCCCTCTCTAGCCCAGCTGGGCTTGTGCTGGCGGTCGTCTCTAGCCCAGCGGGGCTTGTGCTGGCGGTCATGTCTGGCCCAGCGGGGCTGGTGCTGGCGGTCCTTCATGGCCCAGCGGGGCTTGCGCTGGCGGTCCTCTCTAGCCCAGCGGGGCTTGTGCTGGCGGTCCTCTCTAGCCCAGTGGGGCTTGTGCTGGCGGTCCTTCATGGCCCAGCGGGGCTTGTGCTGGCGGTCCCCTCTAGCCCAGCGGGGCTTGTGCTGGCGGTCCTCTCTAGCCCAGCGGGGCTTGTGCTGGCGGTCCTCTCTAGCCCAGCGGGGCTTGTGCTGGTGGTCGTGTCTGGCCCAGCGGGGCTTGTGCTGGTGGTCCTCTCTAGCCCAGCGGGGCTTGTGCTGGCGGTCCTCTCTAGCCCAGCGGGGCTTGTGCTGGCGGTCCTCTCTAGCCCAGCGGGGCTTGTGCTGGTGGTCCTCTCTAGCCCAGCGGGGCTTGTGCTGGCGGTCGTGTCTGGCCAGCGGAGCTTGGGCTGGCGGCGGTGCCCTGTTCAGCGGTGCTTGTAGCGGCGGTGCCCTGTTCAGCAGTGCTTGTAGCGGTGCTGCCCTGTTCAGCGGTGCTTGAGGCGGCGGTGCCTCTCTAGCCCAGCGGGGCTTGTGCTGGCGGTCCTCTCTAGCCCAGAGGGGCTTGTGCTGGCGGTCCTCTCTAGCTCAGCGGGGCTTGGGTTGGCGGTGGCCTCCTGGGCAGCGGGGATGATGGCGGTGGCCTCTTGGGCAGCAGGGCAGGTGCTGGCGGTGGCCTCCTGGGCAGCGGGGATGATGGCAGTGGCCTCTTGGGCAGCAGGACAGGTGCTGGCGGTGGCCTCCTGGGCAGTGGGGATGATGCCGTTGGCCTCTTGGGCAGCAGGGCAGGTGCTGGCGGTGGCCTCCTGGGCAGCGGGGATGATGGTGGTGGCCTCTTGGGCAGCAGGGCAGGTGCTGGAGGTGGCCTCCTGTGGCAGTGGGGATGATGGAGGTCTTCTCCGCCGCGCTGCTCTTCCCAGACTTGCCGGGTTTCTGGTGGCCCTTCCCCACCTTGGAAGGTGTCGCAGCTGACTCCACACTCCCACCGGGACCCCTGGGAGCGGCTTTGGTGGCTGGAGTCTTCCCCCTCTCCCGCCGGGCACTGGCCAACTTTTGATGCTTGACAGGTGGGGGACTGCCTGTGCTGTGGCTCCGTGCCACACTGGCTGCCCTGGTGGCCGTTGCACTCCAGATTCCGGTGATTACAGGCAGCACTGGTTCTGGAGATGTTGTGGCTGAGGTGCTAGTTTGGGACCTGGAGAGTCGGGCCCTAGGAGACGGACGGGGTGGGGGAGGTGTGGGAAAGAGGTCAAGGTTGGACAGGAAAAGATTTTTGGAGACACTGGGACGGGTAGCTGGAGGGGGTTTGGGAGTGGAGGAAGAGGTTGTGGTTGTAGCAGGTGTTCGTTTGGTGACTTTGGGTGAAGGTGCATGCGCTGGAGGCTGTTGTGAGGTGGATGGCTGTTGGGTGGGTCTGTGCCTGAGTTTGTGTATCTTGGGAGGTGGCGTCACAGACACACTAGGAGAGGAAACAGGGGACGTGTGAATGGTAGTGGGGTGGTGACTGCACGTGAGCGGGGTGTGGTGGTGTGCGTGCTGGTGATGGCAGTAGTGGCTGTAGATGTAGTGCATGCAGGTGTGAGTGTAGACGAGACTGGGAGGGAGGAGGGAGACGAGGAGGAGGGGGACACAGTGGAGGCAGTGGATGTTGGTGTGTCTGCATGTGTGTGATGTTTGTGTGAGTGCCTGTGGGATGTGTGGTGCTTATGTTTGCCTGAGCTTCCCTTGTGTGTTGATGTGTGTGCATGCTGGTCTGAAGGTGTGCTTGGGATAGGCAGGGTACGGGGGATTGGGTATGGGTGGAGGAAGTTGGAGGGGGAGGCTAGAGATGGGGACAATGGCTGCCATCAGTGCTGAGGCCAGAGTCTGAAAAGCTTGCTGAAGGGCCGCCTGACCAGAATTAATGCCCTCCAGGAATGCATTTGTTTGTTGCAACTGCCTTTTTACACCCTGGATGGCATTCAAAATGGTAGACTGCCCAACAGTGAGGGACCTGAGGAGGTCAATGAACTCCTCACTGAGGGCAGCAGGGGTGACTGGGGCAGGGCCTGAGGTGCCTGGGGCGAAGGTGATGCCCACCCTCCTGGGTGAGCGGGCACAGGCAAAGGCTGAGGGGCTGCTGGGAGGGCGGTGCTGGTAGGGGGGTGGCGGCTGTACCTGTAGATGCGGGGGGCACAGATGTTGCCACCACCACAAGGGAGCTCCCATCAGAGGATGAGTCCGTGTCGCTGGTGTCAGCTCCTGTCCCCGCCGTGGAGCTCCCCTCGCCCTCCGTCCCACTGGTGAACTCCGAGTCCGTAGTGTCGCCCTCCAGGGCCATGTGGGATGCAGCTCCCTCGTGCTCCGGTGCCACTGCTCCTCTGCCTGATGATGCTAATGACAGGGAGACCACAAAAAGTGGGGGGACGACAGAAGAAGGACATGTTGACTGCATGCATTACCACTACCGTTGGCGGACACGACAGACACAGAAGCCCCATGCACTACGACGCGCTCTTGGGCTCCACTGCTCAATCCCTGGGAAAGGGCCTACAAGGCTATGGACGACATCTCAACACATGGATGACACAGGGGCATGACTAGGTGTACTTGGCACTCTACAGATGTGGGGTGGGGTGACACATGGCCTGCCTTACGGAGGGACCTTGCCTACTAAACTCGCCCTGGCCTAGGGAAACCCACAGCCCACCTCCCCCATCCAGACATCTCCACTGCACGGAAAATCAGCAGGATGAGAGTGTACTCACCCCCTTGTGTCTGCTGTGATGCCCTCAAGCGCCCATCCAAATCCGGGTACGCCACCACCAGGATTCTGAACATCAGGGGGGTGATGGTGCGACGGGCACCCCTCCCACATTGGGAGGCCACCCCCAGCTGAGCCTCCGCCGTCTTCTTGCTCCAGCTGCGAATGTCCTCCCATCTTTTCCGGCAGTGGGTGCTCCGTCTGTGGTAGACCCCCAGGGTCCAGACGTCCTTGGCGATGGCACGCCAAATATCTTTTTTCTGGTGGGCGCTGAACTACATGCAATGTACAGCGGGAAGACAAATTTTATTACCAACTGCACCGTCACAGTCATTGGCCCCCATCCTTACCCTTGCCATGTGGCACATGCATTCATCGTCGTTTCATACACGCCTCAATCTCCCCCCCATCTTTCATCCACACCACTCCACACAGGCATAGCTCATACAGCATGCTCCCAGTGTACTTACCTGTTTGTCTGGAGGACCATAGAGTAGCATGTACTGGGGGAGGACCCCATCCACAAGTTTCTCCAACTCCTCCGATGTGAAGGCAGGGGCCCTTTCCCCAGACACTCGAGCCATTGTCTCTTCCAGACCGAGGTCACAGCAGCACTTGCAGTGTAGGTCCTCTCCTGTCGAAGATCAGGTATCGAGTGATTGAACAGATAGAAAATGGCGGTCACGTCCGCGGCGGTGCGTACCGTCACCGCTGGTGTACATCGTCATTGGCTCCTGGGACCCATAGGGTCCAATGTTAGCCAATGCAGCATTGCAACACGGTCTTCGACCGCCTACCGCGACAGTGTACAACGCCAGCGCAGTTGCCTCACATCCCATTGTCCCACTTTAGAGGTCAGGCAGCCGCCATTTCAGGGGCCCACATGGCTTAATTTTTAACTGCGTCACGCATACCTAGGCCTAGACTCAACACACATACAGGCCACTTTTCGGATTAGGATTCGTGTTCTGTGTAAGCTGTGGGTACGTACCTCTGAGTTGGTTGACTCTGTGCTCGCTTTTGTCCTTCATAGGCACCGTCTGCTGGGACATGTGAGGAGATGGCGGCATCCTCCGGTGTACAGACCACTGGTGGACCTGTCGACAATGGAGGAAAGATATGTGATCATCACCTACAGGCTTGACCGTGCCACAATCCATGAACTGTGTGCCCAGCTGGAGCCAGACCTGATGTCAGCTATCCGCCACCCCACAGGAATCCCCCCTCAAGTGCAGGTGCTGTCAGTGCTCCATTTCCTTGCAAGTGGGTCATTTCAAACAACAGTGGCCATAGCATCAGGGATGTCCTAGCCTATGTTTTCCAACGTGTTGTCCAGAGTGTTGTCTGCCCTGCTGAAACACATGCGGAGCTACATCGTTTCCCCTCAGGTGGAGGATTTGCCGACAGTGAAAGGTGATTTCTATGCCCTGGGACATATCCCCAACATCATAGGTGACATTGATGGGACACATGTGGCTTTGGTCCACCCCCGCAGGAGTGAACAGGTGTACAGAAACCGGAAGAGTTATCATTCCATGAATGTGCAGATGGTGTGTTTGGCAGACCAGTACACCTCCCATGTGAATGTCAAGTTCCCTGGCTCAGTGCATGACGCTTACATCCTGCGGAATAGCAGCATCCCTTATGTGATGGGGCAACTCCAGAGGCACTGTGTGGGGCTATTAGGTGAGCACCTGGAAGCAAGACAGTGGGAATGATTGTCTGGGTCTGGGGATATCCCTACAGGTTAGTGTGTGTCTAACAGTTGTCCCTCTCCATTTGCAGGTGACTCTGGGTACCCCCAACCTGTCATGGCTACTGACCCCAGTGAGGAATCCCAGGACAAGGGCAGAGGAACACTACAATGAGGCCCATGGGCGAACTCTGCGGATTGTGGAACGGACCTTCGGCGTCCTGAAGGCCAGGTTCAGGTGCCTCCATATGACAGGTGGATCCCTATTCTACTCACCAAAGAAGGTGTGCCAGGCCATCGTGGCCTGCTGTATGTTTCACAACTTAGATTTGCTACGACAGGTGCCTATTCTGCAGGAGGATGGTCCAGATGACGGTGTTGTTGAAGCTGTGGAGTCTGTGGACAGTGAAGACGAGGAAGCAGAAGAAGAGGACATGGACTACAGGAACTCAGTGATCCTGCAATATTTGCAGTGAGACACAGGTAAGAGTACAGACTTGCCTACTACATGTACTTTGACACTACTACCTCTCTACTGTCTGTTGTTTTCACCCAGTGTATGGTCACTGAGTTGTCACTTTCCATTACGATTTCACAGATGTGGGTCCCACTGTGTGACATCTGCTGTGTTTCCTCATGGACTAGAGCTGTGTGACATACGTATGTTGACATTGCAATTGAAAGAGCATTTTGTCACTGTAATTGCTAATACACAATTTCGATATCACAGACTGACTCCAGATTGTTTTGTGCTTCAAGGGTGTTTATTTAAGTGCTAAATATTGGGGGGTGTTGTAAAATAGTGAGGGGTGATGGTGGAGGAATGTCAATGGCAGAGTACAGTCTATTAGTCTCACAGGAGCATTGCCCAAATGGGCATAGGAAGTGGAGCTGGGGCAGTTTGAGGATGGACAGGGTGACAAAGTGGGACAGAAAGTTGACATTCAGGGTGGTCTCATTTCTTGGCGGGGTCTTGGCATCGTTCTCTGTCTTTATCCTGGATCTCAGGGACCATTTGTGGGGTGGTTCTCCCTCTGCAGGGGGTGGGGTGCTGGTGTGGTTGTCCTGTGGCGGGGCGTCCTGTCCACTAGCGCCGGCGAAGGTGGTGTGCAGTTCATCGTCCATGCTAGTGTCAGGGGCCCCTTGTTGTGCCACAGTGTCCCTCCTGGTGTTGAGTACTTCCTTCAGCACCCCTACGATGGTGCCCAGGGTAGAATTGATGGTTCTGAGTTCCTCCCTGAAGCCCGAATACTGTTCCTCCTGCAGGCGCTGGGTCTCCTGAAACTTGGCCAGTACCGTTGCCATTGTCTCCTGGGAGTGGTGGTAGGCTCCCATGATGGAGGAGAGGGCCTCGTGGAGAGTGGGTTCCCTTGGCCTGTCCTCCCCCTGTCGCACAGCAGCCCTCTCAGTTCCCCTGTGTTCCTGGGCCTCCGTCCCCTGGACCGTGTGCCCACTACCACTGCCCCCAGGTCCCTGTTGTTGGGGTGGTGGGTTAGCCTGGGTTCCCTGTAGTGGTGGACACACTGCTGCTTGACGTGTCCTGGGGAAAGAGGTATGGGCCCGCTGGGTGGGTGCTGTGCTGGTGTTTCCAGAGGGTGGAAGCTCTGTAGTGGCCTGTGACTGTGTGATGGGAACCGACTGTACCGAGGTCCCCGATGGGCCGGGCTGGTCATCTAGATCCAGTTGGACAGAGGTGCTGTCATCACTGTGGGCCTCTTCTGTTGGTGGTGTGGACATGTGTGGACCCTCCTGTCTGGTGACGTTGGGTAGGGGTCCTGCAGGGGTATAAAAGGATGTTTATTACATCTGTGTGTGCCATAGTGTGAAATGGGTGGGTGACCGTGTACCCCAGTGCTTGCATTCCTGTGTGAGACCTTGTGTGATGATGGTTTAGGGGGGTGTATGGGTATGTGCAGTGGGCATGCTTTGGTGATGGGTGTCCATGCTTTGGTGTTGCATGCAGGGCTTGGTGTTGGGATGTGTGGTTTGTGATACTGGGACATTTGTGAGGAGTTGGAGTGATGGGGGAGAGGTTGAGGGTGGGGGTATGTGATGGCATGCAGGTAGGGTGGGGGGGTGTAATAGTGAAGATTTGACTTACCAGAGTCCATTCCTCCATCTACTCCTGCGAGGCCCTCAGGATGCAGAATCGCCAAGACCTGCTCCTCCCATGTTGTTAGTTGTGGGGGAGGAGGTGGGGGTCCGCCGCCAGTCCGCTGAACCGCAAGGTGGTGTCTTGAGACCACGGAACGCACCTTCCCCCGTAGGTCGTTCCACCTCTTCCTGATGTCCTCCCGATTTCTTGGGTGCTGTCCCACTGCGTTGACCCTGTCCACTATTCTTCGCCATAGCTCCATCTTCCTAGCTATGGAGGTGTGCTGCACCTGTGCTCCGAGTAGCTGTGGCTCTACCTGGACGATTTCCTCCACCATGACCCTGAGCCCCTCCTCCGAGAACCTGGGGTGTCTTTTCTGTGCCATGGTGTGGTGTGGGTGATGTGTGGGGTGGTGTGTGTGGTGATAAGTGTGCTGATATGTAGTGGTGTGTTGTGTGAGGTGCGTGGAAGTTATGTGGGTGATGGTCTGGTGTGCCTGTGGATGCTTGGCAGTAGTTTGTAGTGTCTCTCTCTGTGCTTCTTTCTCAATTTTTGTCGTAGGGGTTTGTGGGTGATGTGGGTGTGTGTTTTATATTGTATTGGGTGTGTGGGAGTGGTGTGTGTATGTGTATCAGATGTGTGTATTTCGAATTGTCCAATGAGGTTTTGTAAATGTGTGTGTATTTTGAGTGCGGCGGTGTGTACCGCCAATGGAATACCGCAGTTGAAAGACCGCCAAGTGGATTCGTGTGTCGTGATAGTGTGGGCGTATTTCTGTTGGCGTGACGGTGGAGGATTTGTTTTCGCCTGTTTATCACTGACCTTTGGTGTGGCAGACTTGTGTGGATGTCTGAATTTTGGCGGATTCCGTGCTGTGGGTCATGATAGCTGTGGCGGATTTCCACAGCCGCGGCGGTGTGTTGGCGGTCTTCTGCACAGCAGTAAGCGGCTTTTACCGCCAATGTTGTAATGACCCCCTAAGTGTCTTAAGTCTTTAAAAGCAAGGGCAACAGCAAGGCAGCAGTCCTTCACAGAAAGCAGACAGGTGAGTCCTTTGAGCAGCCAGGCAGGTCTTCTTGGCAGGATGCAGGTTCTGGTTCAGGTTCTTTTTTCCAGGAAGTGTCTGAGTTCGTAGGGGCAGAGGCCCTGTTTTTATACCCAAATGTGCCTTTAAAGTAGGGGAGACTTCACAGAGTGGCTTAGAAGTGCACCAGGTCCCTTTCAGTTCAATCCTGTCTGCCAGGGTCCCAGTAGGGGGTGTGGCAGTCCTTTGTGTGAGAGCAGGCCTTCCACTCTCCCAGCCCAGGAAGACCCAATCAAAATGCAGATGTATGCAAGTGAGCTGAGTATCCTGTGTTTGGAATGTGTCTGGGTGAATGCACAAGGAGCTGTCAACTAAACCCAGCCAGACGTGGATTGTACGACATAGAAAGATTTAGTGCAGAGAAATGCTCACTTTCTAAAAGTGGCATTTCTAAAATAGTAATATTAAATCCAGCTTCATCAGTCAGCAGGATTTTGTATTACCATTCTGGCCTTACTAAATATGACCTTCCTACTCCTTTCAGATCAGCAGCTGCCACTCAAACAAAGTATGAGGGCAGCCCCAATGTTAGCCTATGAAGGGAGTAGGCCTCACAACAGTGTAAAAAATAATTTAGGAGTTTTACACTACCAGGACATGTAAACTACTCAGGTACATGTCCTGCCTTTTGCCTACACAGCACCCTGACCTAGGGGTTAACCAGGGCACACTTTAGGGTGACTTATAAATAGAAAAAGGGGAGTTTTAGGCTTAGCAAGTACATTTTAATGCCAAGTCGAATTGGCAGTGAAACTGCACACACAGGCCTTGCAATGGAAGACCTGAGACAAGGGTATGGGGCTACGGAAGTGGGTGACAATCAGTGCTGCAGGCCCACCGGTAGCATTTAATCTACAGGCCCTGGGTACATATAGTGCACTCTACTAGGGTCTTAGAAGTAAATCAAATAGCCCAATTGGGTATGATCCAATGTTACCATGTTTAAAGGGAGAGCATATGCATTTTAACACTGGTTAGCAGTGGTAAAGTGCGCAGAGTCTAAAACCCAGCAAAAAAAGTATCTCAAAAGTGGAGGGAAGCAGGCAAAAAAGTTAGGGGTGACCACCCTACGGCTGTCAGGTCTAACAGTGTATCTCCACCATTTTTGACTGATAAACATGCAAGAAATTAAGCAGCCAAATATAACAAAACACTACACCTACAGGTGAATATTAGTACTGCATACCTATATATGTTAACATATGCCTGTATGTAAGGAAATCTCATCCTGTTTTTAAATCCCCATGGTATCTACCTACTTAGCAGTTGGTCTGGAATTCATGACGGACAACAAGGATTGTCACTCATAAGAAGCACAATTTGTGTATTTTTCACATTTAAAAATAAACACAGACAGGGAATACATTGTTTTCTGTCTGTATAAAATAAAATAAAATAAAATAAAGGGTGAAAAAAAGATATACCCAGAACATTGTTCATGTTCATCACACATTCTTAAGCTATTAGTGTAATTCAACAACTATATTATATTAAGCTGGCCTACAGCTTGACATATTATTTTCATGAGAGAAAATGGGTTGTTGGCTGAAGGGCTGGAAACCCTAATCAATCAACACCCATAATCCTCCAGGGTGAATCATAAAAAGTCACTAAATTAACCTGTGCTTAACTCTTAGCTTGGCACAAAAGCAGCCAGGTTTAAATTAGAGGCAATAAATAAAGTATTTATGCAGCACTAAATACTAATGGTAATTAAGTAGTTACGTAATAAAGTGAAACTACAATGCAAGAAAACTCCCACACTGATTTATGAACATAGGGTAGATTGTAATCCATTTTTGATACCAAAATGAGAAAAATCCAATCATCAGATTCAGAGTTATGAATTTTCAAAATTTAAAGTGAAAAATACCACCTAAAAGATCAAACCACAGATATTTAGTCTTACAAGACTGGGGCAAAGTCGAACGTTATGGCCAGCCACAGTAGAGGGTGGTTTGCATTCATGATGTGGATTGGATCCGGTCTCCACCTACCTTCGGTCTTAGAGGGATTATTCAAGAAAACTGTCTGAGAAGGTAAAGCTCATCATGCCATGGCAGCCAGCAGTATATGAGGAGGTGGCATCATCATTGGGAAGTCACTTGACAAAGTTGTGGTGAAGATTTCTATGCTCTGACTTAATGTCTTTTACGTAAGTCAAAGATTTCCAATGGGATGACACTGCAGACTGCAGCCAACAAGAGCTCTACAAGGCCAGACACCCATTCTGTGAAGAGCAGCTCAACAGGATTTGCTGTTGTGGAGAAGAATGGAGCGAGAGCTTCCACACACTCAGGTTGACTGGACAAATTGTAGAGCAGTCCAAGTCTCCTCAGTTCTTTTAGCCCTTTTTGGCTGAAAATGTTTTCAGTCCCAAGTTTTGGATTTGTATTATTTGGGTACCCTCAGCACCACTTCCAAGGTTCCAGGACTCTGGATGACCACTTGAAGGGTCAGAATTCACTCACAGTGTGTTTAGACGCGGGTTCAAGATAGCTGGAGCTTTTCCTTTCCGTGAGATTCTGATTAGAAGGCCAGCCTACTAGCCCTTGGAGTCACTCTGGATGTCTTGGGTCCAAGCGTGAAAGCAGGTCTCAAGCAGCAGTGCAGTCCTCTGAGGGCACAAGGGAGGCTTCAGACAGCAGGGCAGTCCTCTTAGTGCAGCAGGGCAGTCCTCTGAAGTACACCACAGGCCACAGGCAGCACAGCAGTCCTCTAAGAGTCCTTTGGCAGGACCAGAAGTGAAATGAAGTGTGAGGCTGAGAGTCCTAGTTGTATACCTGGTGCCAGCCTTGAAGTGGAAGAAACCTCTGGAGTTTCCCCCCAGTAGGAAGAACTGTAATTTTTTTGCCACCTTGCCCTGGTCCCAAGCTGTCTGCAGTTACAATAGGCTAGTGTGAAGTTCTTTCTGTGTGTGCTGAGACAGGGTATTTGAAGTGCAAGTGGGGCTGAGCCAGACTCCACCCTCTCATCCTGCCAGGATGGCCCATTCTGCCAACACTCAGTCCCTCTATTGTGTGGCTATCTGGGAGGAAAAGACAAAGGACCAACTGCCAACTATACCTTGTCATGTGACTAGGCACCAAATGGTTAGGACAAGAAAATTCCAACTTTCTCAAAGTGGAAGTTTCAGAAAAGTGGCTTAAAAACTGACTGTATCATTACAGAGGATTTTAAATTACCAAACATCAATTTTCTGCCTGCTCTCAAACAAATACTATCACTTTTAAATGTAATACATCAACCCATTGTTCTTCTTTGTGAGGGGTAGGCCTCACAGTAGTATGTGCATTAAAAGGGAGTTTTAAGCTGGGGGAAAGGTTTATTTTACCAAGATAAAATCACAAGCTGCAATGGCAGCCCTGGAACTTGTTTTAAGGGTCTACTTAAGGAGGGGGGGGCAGGCACAATAAGTGATGCAGGCCAACTACTAGCATTTAATGTATCCGTCCTGGCCATATGATATACCACTTTACTATGGTCTCACTAGTAAACTGTTTTAGGGAGTATTAGGGAGTGCACCTGGTAAGGTACACAGAGTCCTAAGACCAACATAAATTAAATCAGTTAAACAGAAGGGAGAAGGCAAAAAGTCTGGGGTAAGACTACTCTAAGGGTAATATTTCTAACATTTAGCATAACATTTTCTGAGTTCTGAGTATGGCAGTAGGGCTCAAATCTGAATACTGATTGTGAACTTCACTCCCCAACAACCGATCAGCTTGTTTGTCTTACCCCAAATACTAGAATGGATTTTCACATTATAAATACAGGACTACACCTACCAGAATGCAATGTCAGGAACATCAACCATCTCAAGGGCCTACTTCAAAATATTTTGGAATACAAAGAAGAGCATTTTTCATTTTCATGCTTTGATGCATTTCATTTAAGTAAATTTGTTTACAGGAAATGAAGTGTCCCTTAAAATGACGAGTCCAGAGGGGCGTGGCCAAGATGGCGGCGTGAGCGGAAGCGTTTGTCCGAGCTCTGCCGCCCAGGCCTGTGTGTTCGCTTGCGACCCCGCGTTTTGGATGTTCTCGGGCCCCCTGGAGCAGCGGCCGCTGCGGTGGAGTGACGGGGGCTCCGAGGAGTTGGAGAGGCCCAGAGCGGCGCAGAGCGGATGCGCGCGGCCGCTCGGCTTGGGTCGGTGATGGCTGCCAGCCGCGTGGTTGGAGGAGTAGTGTGACGTGTGGCGGGCCCTTACCTTGGCGGTCTGTATGCCGTCCGGGGGGAACCGGCAGGGGCCCGGGAGGGCGCCGCAAGACTGCAGCACGGTGCTGCGGGCTACGTGAGTGGCCTGGTGCTGAGGTGAGAGCCTGGGGTCTCTAGGGCCTGAAGCAGTCAACTCGATTGGCCCTTCTGGAAGGCTGGGCCTCAGGCTGAGGCGATGGAGGAACCGGCCGATCCTGGGTGGACCAGGATCTGGTGCGGTGCGACTACGGTGGCGTGCGGCTGGGCTACGAGCCGGCGGTGCGGTCGGCCTGCGGTGGCCATAACTGGAGCAAAAGACGCAGCTGAGTGGCGTGGGGCCTCCAAACCCTGGGAGCGGAGAGGTCAGTGGCTACTAGTGAAACTCGAGTCCTGGGGTGGCCGGGACCCACTGAGACGGCGTGAGGAGACCCTGTTGGGGTGATTGGGCAGTTGCGGCAAGAGGCTGGAAATGATGGCGGCCTCTAAGTCCAAGAGAGATCGGATGGTGAGAGAGATGCTGACGGGAGTACGCCCGGTGTCGAGTGGAGCAGCGGACGGCCTACCGGCGGCAAAGCCTGCAGAGGTACGGGGGGAGATGGAGGAGGATGAGGGGCTCCCGTTACGAAGGGCTTCCTTACCTCCTTGTTAGACTCGCTTCGGAGCGACTTGCAGGAACTCCGTAGGGACATCTCTCAAGAGGTGAAGGAGCTGCGAGTGGAGGTTGCGTCCCTGGGCGAGCGAGTGGCTCATGTTGAAGATGGTGAGATCTCCCGGGGTGAGGAGATGGCCGGCATGCAGCAGGAGATTATACGCCTGAGGGAGCAGCAGGATCTCCTTCAGATTGCGGCGGAGGACCTTGAGAATCGGTTGAGAAGGCATAATATTCGCATCCGAGGAGTGCCGATTGGGGCTGAGACGGAGGATATTGGAGACTTTGTGGTGGCGCTGTTCCTTTTGGTTCTTGACCTGGAGGAGTTCCGGGAGATCACGCTAGATAGAGTTCACCGAGTAGGCCGTTCTGGTGGGGCTGGGGACCGTCCGCCAGATATTTTAGCATGTGTTCACAACTATAGGCTTAAAGGAAGTATATTGCAACGGGCCCATAATCTTCCGCAGTTCCACTTTCGTGGGTACGAGCTCCAGTTATTTCAGGACCTGTCCCTGCGGACTTTGCAGCGGCGCCGAGAATTCAAGCCCATTACAGAGCATTTGCGAGCGCATGATGTGCCTTATTCCTGGGGCCACCCGTTCCGCCTTGTCTTCCGTCGGGAGGATCAGCTTCAGCAAGTAAAGTCAATATCGCAGGCGAACCGGATTCTGTGCTTGGAGGGTGTTGGCCAGGATGCTGGCATGAGTGTGGGTTCGGCTGGCGGGGATCTTCCGCGCTGGCGGTGAAAGGAGAGGAAGAGGAAGCAGCAGCGCCCCACTACATTGGAGAAGCAGTTGGAACGGCAGGCGGCATTGAGTAGCGTAGCCGTTGGGACCAATGCTTAAAGGAAGAGTGGCTGGGGGTGGCTGGTTGGCTGGGGGTCGCATTATCTCAGGCCTACAGCCTCTTGAGAAGGGTCTGGGTGGCGGAGCCGTTGGACTTTGTTTGCTGAACTTGTGTGGTTCTACTGCCCTGTTGAGACTGTGCCTCTTCGGAGATGAGTACGAGAGGACTTTCATGTTGTCAGCACCTGTTGTGCGTTATGGTTGTTCTATGAAGTGCTTCCCTGGGTGTTTGTTCACTAGGTGTCATAGCGGTTTGGCCATGTTGTTCCTGCTCTGAGCCTCGGTTTCCCTGCGGGGTTCCTCTCCTCCTGTGCGGTCTTCCCTTTATGATGCATGGTTCTTAAACCTATTTACTTGAATGTCCACGGGCTCAATAGCCCAGCTAAGAGGTTGGCGATCCTGTCGGGTCTTAAAAAGTCTGGGAGTCATATTTGTCTGCTACAGGAGAGGCATTTATTACAAAAGGACACATATCGCATGTGCTCAAAGTGGTTCCCTAGGCAATTCTGGTCTTTGACCTCCACGAAACAAGCTGGGGTAGCAATATTGCTTTCGAGGTCCTTTCGAGGGGACGTAGTGACAAAAATACATGAGGTGCAGGGCGGATTTCTGGCGCTTAGAATAAAAGTGGGGGCCTTCTTTTTTACGATTGTCTCTTTGTATGCCCAGCAGGAAACCTTTTTGAGACAGGCTGTTTCCCCAATGCTTAATTCGCCAGATGGCGCCCTTTTGGTGGGTGTGGACTTTAACTTGGTGATAGATAATAAGCTAGATCAATCGGGTCATCGCTTTGGGCAGACTGGGGCATTGACGGTGGCAGGGCGTCTGTTGTTGGACGAGTGTGGTTTGGAGGACGTGTGGCGGAAAGCGCATCCTACGTGTAGGGATTATTCCTTTTACTCAGCGGCGACTAAGACGTATGCGCAAATTGACTTTTTTTTGGCTTCACAGGAGTTCATTTCCCGAGTTAGGGACGCCACGATTGAGCCTCGAGCTTTGACAGACCATGCCGCCATTACTGTAGAGGTTACTATGGACGTGGGCCGGGGGGCACTCCAGGATGGCGCTTTAGGGACTCGTTGCTGCAGAGCGGAGATACCATGGAGTCGCTCCGGCATACGATCACGGAATATCTTAGTTTTAATGACGACGGAAGCACCTGTCTGGAGACTTTATGGGAGGCTTTGAAGGTGGTGGTGAGGGGGGAGGTTATGTCGTTGTCCGCTAGAGATAATAAAGCAAGGAGAGAGATGAGGGAGGAGTTGGAACAGAAGGTGACGGCACTGGAGCGCTCCCATAAGTCCACTGGGGCGCCTAGAATATGGCGGGAGCTGGAGAAGGCACGGCAACAGCTGAAATGGCTAGATTGGGATAGGGCGGAGTATACAATAGCGCGTCTTAAGCATAAATACTATATTGGGAGTAATAGGTGTGGGAAGCTTCTGCCGCATCGGTTGCGAGCACAACGCGCAGAGTCGACGATAAAATTAGTCCGCACCCCTTCGGGAGGAGAGGCGAGAACGAGTGATCAGATTGCAGAGCCGTTTGCATGGGGTTATACGTGGCGGATGATCAGGGCAGTGTGGCTCCGGATAGATTTTTGGAGGACACGGCAATTACTCCTCTTGGTGAAAGGGAGGCGTCTTCCTTGGACCAGCCCATACGGGTGGAGGAGGTTATATCGGCGATTTTGCGCCTAAAGGTGGGGAAGTCCCCTGGCCCTGATGGTTTTACAGCACTTTTTTACAAGACCTTTTGTGTGGAAATTGTGCCGGTTTTGGTGCGGCTCTTCAACTCCTTTCGGACGTCGGGGCCCTGGCGCCCAGTATGTTGGACGCTACCATCGAAGTTTTACATAATCCGGGGAAGGACCCTCAGGAGTGCACTTCATATTGGCCGATTTCTCTCCTGAATATAGATGCCAAGATATTCACGGGGATACTCGCCCATCTTCTTAATTTCTATATGCCGGGTCTTGTTGATCCGGATCAGGCAGGTTTTATTCTGCACCGACAATGCAGTGATAATACGAAGTGGCTTCTTCATTTGTTAGATAAAACTGGTAGATCCCGTAGGGAGACACTTTTCCTCTCTATTGATGCAGAGAAGGCGTTCGATAGGGTACATTGGCCGTATCTTTTTAAGGTGCTTGAGCGTTTCGGATTGGGCCCCGGTTTTCGGTCGTGGATTCGATGTATATATCAGTCTCCTAGGGCTGCGGTCCGGGTTAACGGTACGTTGTCTTTGCCATTCCCCATTAGACGAGGGACTCGACAGGGGGGTCCGCTCTCTCCTCTCTTGTATGCGCTATATATGAAGCCCTTGGCGTAGCGGCTGCGAGATAGTCCCCTGGTTTCCGGCGTGAAGTTCGGAGGCGATTATCACCTCATTACCTTGTATGCGGATGATGTGATCTTTACCCTGGCAGAGCCCGTGACTTAGTTGCCTGCGTTAATGGCTATCCTTGCCGAGTTTAGCAGGGTCTCTGGATTCTGGGTGAATATGCACAAGTCCCAGGTCCTTAGTTTGTTTGTAAGCTCAGACCAGGAGGAGGATTTGAGAGCTTGATATTCCTTCCTTTGGTCGACCTCGTGGCTTTTTTTTATTTGGGGGTGGACTTGGCCCCTTCCGCCGCAAAGACGGCGAGCTCGAATTACACGAAGTTGGCTTGTGAAGTACAGCGGGACCTAGAGTCTTGGGGGAAACTTAAATTGTCGTGGCTAGGCAGGGTGGTGGCGGTGAAGATGACAGTCTTGCCGCGTATACTTTCTGTTTCAGGCGCTTCCCCTTACTCCGCCCCCATGGGTGATAGCGGCTCTTCAATCGGCAGTTCTGCGATTTGTTTGGGAGGGTAAATTGGCGCGCCTCCCGCAACGGGTTCTGTATTGCCCTAAGGGGGAGGAGGGGTTGGCGGTACCTTGCCTTCTGCAATATTTTCAGGCGACGCAGCTGCGTTTTCTTTTAGAGTGGAGTCGCCCACTTACTGAGAAGCATTGGTGCTTTATGGATCAGGCAGTGGCGGGCTATCATATTTGGAAGGAGCCTTGGCTCTGTCGGTGGCACAGGGCGGGAGGTCTCTACTTTTCCCCGGTCAAGGGAGCAACGCTACGCGTGTGGGATGCAGTGGCTTGTCAGATGGGGCTTCCGACGTTCCCATCTCCGATGACTCCCATAGGCGCGAATCCTGACTTTGAACCTGGGCTGCACGTGGAAGGCTTGCGACGTTGGTATGAAGGGGGCTGTAAGCGGGTGGGGAGCCTTTTTGATGAGCAAGGGGTTATTCCTTTCGATCAGATGAAGGAGACATATGGCTTGACAGAGGCAGATAGGTTGATGTACTATCAGGTCCGGCATTGGGCCTTGATG
The DNA here is from genome assembly GCF_031143425.1 of Pleurodeles waltl. NCBI lineage: Eukaryota > Metazoa > Chordata > Amphibia > Caudata > Salamandridae > Pleurodeles > Pleurodeles waltl. The sequence goes on from NC_090451.1 coordinate 369,960,054, forward strand.
CCGGCTTATAGAGCATTAATAGATAGATCGCTCACGCTGTTTGAGAAATGGCTGCTGATGAATAAGGATGATAGGCGAGTAATTTCAGACCTCTATAGATTCCTGCAGGTGGGGGGCGTCCGCCTAAGTCTAAGGGGCAGTTGAGATGGGAGAGGGAGCTTGGGAGGGAGCTTTCAGACGAGGAATGGGATAGTATATTTTATAGAGTACATCATACTGCGTATAATGCTGCGGGAATGGAGACAGCATATAAGGTGGCTTCGTAATGGTACTACACCCCAGCAAGGATACACGCATGGGACACTACCAAGTCTGGCCTTCGTTGGAGGGGGTGCGGCGGTATGGGTACACTGTTGCATCTACTCCGGCATTGCCCCAAGCTCCATAGATATTGGGAGAGTATTATAGATGGTATTGATTCAGCGTTTGATACTAAGATCCCTAAATTTCCATCGTACATCCTGTTGGGCTTGCCCAATTACCTCACCTTTCCCTTGCGATCACTAAATGGGCGGCAGATGGCTCTGGCTCTCAGTGCGGCCTAGCAGCTAATTCTAGCTTGGTGGGGCACGGATAGGGTGCCGACATATGTGTCCTGGCTTCAGAAACTGTGGTTTATTCTGGCAATGGAGAAGCTTACCCTGGCCTCTCAGCAGTGGGTGTGGGACCTGGACATGCTTTGGAGACCGTTTCTCCGGATCTTACCCACGGAATATACTGAGTTGACATGCCCGGCCTACCTGAGAGTTTTAGGGCTGACTTGACCCCAGGGGAGAGTGCTTGTGTTTGGTGTTTTATTATTCTTTTGTATGTCTTGTTTATTGGGTTCGGAACTCGTAGCTCTATAGATTTTTGTGGGTTGAGCACCTGGTTTTCTGGTCGTAGGGAGGTGGTTGGCGGGGAGGTCCTCTTGTGGCATTGAATAAGGATGCAGTGGAGGGGCTTCTGTATGCCAAATTGGTTCTGTTTGTGTCTCGCTGGTGTATCTCATTTACCACGCTACGAAGTTCTGGACTTTATATGTTGTATCTTTTAATTAATAAACCAATAAAAAGATTTGATCCTAAAATGACAAGTCCAGTGCTTTATGAGAGGACAGATACTGAAAAGGAAGCACTAGACTCACATGAAAGATGCCGTTTTGTTTCCTGAGATTCTTTGCGTTGTACTGGGTGAGATCCTAAACCCCAAAAAGAAGTTATGCCTTTTAAGAGCATAAGAAACTGAACTGGTGTTTGTTACTCCCCAATTAAAATCACATGTAAAACAAGGTTGTGAGGAGTAGCCAACCCTGTCAAAGACTTCTTTACAGAATCCATACATCCGCAGGATGTTTTGCATATACCTACCCCAAAATTAGTACAAATGTAAATAGTGTTGTTTTAAAGTGCATTAGAGCCTATTAAATGATATTCTATTAATTATGTGCACAGGAAATATCACCACAATTATAAACATCTCAAAAACTAAATATGAAATAAAAGCAATAGCAATATACACCTAAAACCTTGTGCGTGTTCATCACAGATCACAAATCTATTAGAATACTTCTCAAACTATATTATATTTAGTTGTCTCACAGCTTGAAATCAATCAACCAATTGTTTATTTCAATTAAATTAATCATAAGAACAAGCCATACAAATTAACTTCCAGAAAAACAATCAAGATTACATTGCCTTACAATCATTCCATCAAAGTTCTTCTCCTCACAGAACATTTCAGATAATTACTAACAGCATAACAATAGTATAGAGTTTTTAGCTGTAAAAGAAAAGTAGGTTTATAGCGCCCGAATCTAATGCTTTTCAAAACTGTGTTGATAAACCTTAACTAAAGGTTTTTTTATTAGAAGTACAGAAACATATAATTTACATGGCCATCTGCATGGAGTCACAGAACGTGGGCAAGTATCAGAAAACTCTGAGAAAGGTTAACATGTGACGAATATTACCCAATCTAGACCTCACCACAAGCTTCCTTTCATAAATGGACACCCGTAACTAGGGGTGGGTCTTCCATTAGGGCAGAGCAACTTCACCCCCCTGATGTCAGGAACGGCAGCTGCAAAACCTTTACCAAAAAACAATAATAAACTATGTTTATTATCGTTTTTTGGTAAGAGGGGCGGAGCCACAGGCGGTGACGTACACTGAGGGGGATTTCACAGCACTACCCCTCACTGCACATGTATGTTTGGCTGGCTGTCTCTTGCTGGCCAAACACACATGTGCAGAGGGCTCTCTCCAGCCCGGCACTGTGTTGCCGGGTTGGAGAGAGTATGTACAGGCTACCAGTCTGGCTGGGAGCGCCCAGGCTGCAGGGCAGGCCGGGAGCTTGTGCCTGCTGAGGTGAAGTGGATGGAGTGGTGCGGTGGCGGTGAGCAAGGAAGGAGTTTATTTTTTATTTAATTTTAATTCCCCCCAAGCGCCGCACAGCCATGCCCCTTCCTTGATCGCAAGCCGCAACTGCCCGTAACCTGTTTAAGTCAATAGAGATGCTGGTTTTACTCAAATTCTGAAATCTTATTTCTAGCTTTTTCACTTCACTTATCTCAATAGCAAGATATCTCCTCTCATAAAATGCCTCCCTAGTCCATCTTTTATCTCTTACATACTAATTCACTATAATATTCGCAGTGCTAAAGCCCTAAATGCTGTAGACCTTATATCAGAACACTAATAGTCACAATCTCTCCCCCAGCAACGAATCAGAGCGTTTGCCCAACTCCAATCGCCAGGATCATTTTTAGCTTTTTAATGCTTTAACATTTATGGAGCAGGGGAGGACACCTCATGGTCAAATCACTCATTTTTATGGTCTGGCCTGACAGCACAGCTGTCACCCGACAATTATGTGAGCATCACTAGAGGGACGCTTTGGCTTTGACCACTTGTTGGGAGAATATGTTTTGACTCAGTAGAACAGGTTTGCTTCCACAAAAAAGTGCATTCCCTCCAAGTAGCTGTGAACATTTTGTTTATTTATCAAGCTGCCTAATCTTGAAATTTCAGAGGCGCACAAAAGTCATTGGAATGATATTAAAGTGTCTTAAAAAATTAGATGATTAATGTTGCATTTCTCTGGTGGTAGCACAGATTGGAAGGGGGCAGTCATTAACCTACATGGATTTTTAGGTTTGGCTTGGCAGTGCAACTGTCACCTGACCTTTTAACTTACACCAATGCTACTCTACAGTTCTTTGCTTTCACACATATACATATCTATTCCAATGCTAACTACTTGTAATGCTTCACATTACCACACCTTCCTTTAATGCCACATCTACTGGCATTGCCAATACTTGTCTACACTAGAATGAAAAAAAGCGCTCCTGTTAGATTAAGGAAGCACACAAATACTGATGTTTTCCATATTTTAAGTCTTTTGGTAAGGACATTCCACAAGTTCATCCTGCTTGCAGATCTTGGACACTGCGAAACATTGCAGAGAATGGAAAATTCCTTCTCTAGCTTTTCTGTGTGAGCAACAATATATGTGTGGCAATTAAGCACATAAAATTTGTGTACAGAAAGAAATCTAAGAAGCCCATGTCAATTGAAGACTAAGGGCCTGATTTAGAGTTTGGCCAATGGGGTTACACCATTAAAAACATGACAGATACCCCATCCACTGTATTAAAATCTCACAATAGCATATGGAGATCACAATACAGTGGACTGGATATCCGTCACATTTGTGACAAAGTGACCCGTCCGTCAAACTCTAAATTAGACACTAAATCCTAGGCCTAAAGACTTCTATCTGTCACTCCATTTTGTTCAGCGCATGAACGATGATCATTTTTGGGCTTGGCAGTCTTGCATAGACAATGACCATGTTTTGGCTTTATAGTACTCCCCATAACTTTACATACAACTTTGTAGGCATGTGGGAACAAGGGTCAAACCCTAAGGCTTTAAATACCTTATAAAAGGTAGGCAAATCACAGCATCCCATTGTAGAAGAAATACCAAATGTAATACAGTAGAATCCTACTTTAGTTGACAAAAAATAGTGGGTTTTGATCTCTGTATCCTGATATAACCTTGAAACATTTCCTAGGATGCACCCCTCAATAAAAAAAAAAGTCTCTTTTGTCTTTCATCTGTAGATAGTCAGAGAACAGTAATGTCCGTAAGGACCTCAAATCTGACACTAAGGGCCAAATTTATCAATGTTTTGATTCACCCTTGCCCCATGCAAGGCAATGCAGGATGATCCAAAACATAGATTTAGATTTACCAGCCAAACAAGGCCACCCTGCATGGCCCTGATTGGTTTGGTAAATCTGGTGTAATGCAAGGCAGCACAATGCTCTGCCTTGCATTACACTGTATGGTAAGGGTTTTATATGAGAGAATATTGGGTGTTCTCACATATCCACATATGTATTCTGACGCATTTTCAGATTTACCAAATTTGGTAGACTTGAGAATGCATCAGAATTGTTCACCTTTCCACCAGAGGTGCAACGAAGAGAATTATATTTATTTATCCTTGTTGTTTCCTCTTTCTAAGTGTGCTGTATTCTGCAGCACTCTTGGAAAGGTGGCCCTTTCTGCACAAAAACAATCCTACCTACAACACAGGCCCTTGCACCACAGCGCAATGGTACCTACGTTGGTGTAAGACAGCATATTGGGCATCAGCTCAAGAAGAGTACTGTACCACATAATGACAAATTTGGTGCATTCCTGCCCTCTCCTTTTCATGCATAGTATTGCAGCAAGGAGTCTTACTGCATTGTGTAATTTGACCTCTAAGTGTGCTGAAGGAATGCACCCTTGGATTGCATTGGTGCACATGTTGTACGGGTACTGCTCATATTACAAAACCGGCCATGCAAAAGTCTGCAGCTCCTTCTGTAATACTAAATTGCCCCAGAGGCACAAACAACAGGTGCACGCACCTGCTGCCTCTCTCTTGCACTTTGTATAAAGCAGCCTACTGTTCTCATAATGGATATAGAAAATGCGCCCTCCTGTATTTCTTTTTGGGTGGGGTGTAGTTTTCAGACCCTTTAGCCCTGTTTCTTTCACTCTGCAGGGCCATATTCAAAGTTGATGTGTACATGAAGTATTAAAATGAACTAGTGATCCAGTGAGGATCCAGCGAGGATCCAGCCTGCATCAAATTTGAGGACACTTGAATATACTGAGTTATGAGTGTTAGGAAATTTCACAGATAATCAATGCGGGCTTTCCAGCCCATGCTACAGGTCACAGTGTGTGACTTGCATCTTGTCATATTTTTCCTGTGTTTTGGTAAATTGAGAACTGTGCCCCACTAAAATGGTAAATGTTGTTCACTAGAGTTCATAAGTTGTTTCTGGATTGTTGGAAATGAGTGTCTTTTGCATGGTATTCCTCCATATGATTGCCTTCTTTTGCTTAACCAGTTTTTGTTGGCCACAGAACCTTGCACACATTACTCCTATTCCCAGTGGTAAGGCACTTGTGCTCTCCTTTTTAAAGGTGCAGAAATATGCATACACCTTATTACTTATAAGCCCTTAGTATATGGTACTTCATTTATCTAGGGCATGTGAATTAAATGGTACTAGTGTGCAGCAGCACTCAATGTGCCACCCACCAAAGTAAAACTACAAAAATATGTCTCCAGGCCTGCCTCTGCACATGCATGTACAGGTTTAAATTTCCATTTCAACCTGGCAAAGTTTTTGTCTAGTCTAAACTTTCCTTTCTAATACATATAGGTCACCATAATGTAGGCCCTAAATGCCCAAAGGGTAAGGTGCACAATATTTTAAAAGTAGGACAAATATATTTAATGTTCTATATGTCCTGGCAGTGTAAAATCTCAAAAATCTCTTTTCATTAAGGTAAGGCTGGCTCTAGCATTTAAAAACAGTGGGATACACTATAACAACTTATAGTGCATAAGTTCAGTTTGTGTACTGACAGGAACATTATTCAATGACTCATTTTAATAAGAATTCAAAATCTAACTTAATGGCCAAATTGGATTTTATATTAATATTTTGGAAATGACACTTTTAGAAAGTTGTTATTTTCCAAATGGTCCTTTCATCCACTGTCCAGTGTCATTGGACCTCTAATGGCTCCTCCATGGTAGATTAGGATTGCACCCAGACAGTGGATAAAGGGATTGGGTGTGGAGAGGTGTTTTTTCCTTGAGCAGCATGACCTGTGGGCTGAGCTTCAAAGGATGCTTAGCGTGTCTCTGGCAGATTTATCTCACACTTAGGCCTGTCTCCCTTTTGTTTGCAAGCTAGCTTGACTTCAAAGCCAGTGGAAGGGGAAGATGCTCCGAACTGGTTTAGTGTGACCACAAGTGACAGTTTGTCCATTACCATAGCCATACCCCTGGGTGGGCACAGGGAGTTCTGCTCAAAGGAAAGAAGGTTCTTCCATGTTGGATTTAAGTACATTGGGGTACTGTTGGATAAAACACAAAGGAAGTGCAGCAGAAGTGGGTGTGGTCTCCCATGGGAATTTTTACCCCATTGGTTAGAAAATTGCCAGGAGTTTATCTTACCCACAGGCTAGCACTGGGCATAAAATTGACAGCCCCGGTAACCTTCTCAGAACATTCCTGGACCTGTGATGAATCAGAAAAACAGACTGCCCTGCTGTCTGAAAAACCAGAAGGAAGACTGGACCTGCTTGCCAAGAACCCAGGACCTCAGAAGTGGCTCCAAGGCTCAGTTGGTTGACCTGCTGTTTGAGCTCCAGAGATACAACAAGCTTCCAGAGACCTTTCTCCCTACAACTGCCAAGCTGACCAATTTCAACAGGACCTGGCCAGGACCCTGCTGTTGGCCTCTATTGGAGTGAGTCCTAACCCCCAAATGGTACCCGCGCAGGTCCAGGACTTTTGGATAGTGTTAGAGAGTACTCAGTCTGTCTACTATGCGAAGAGCTAGGACTTAGAAACTTTTTGCCAACTATCTACCTGGAAAACCATTGGAGACGGGAATCACCGCCAACATCATAGCCATCAACGTCGAATCACCAGTCGGCCTCAACTTACAGGTTTGGCCCCTGAAGAAGATCTGACTTACAGAAAAGTTTCTAAGTCTGAACATAGCGGGCTTTATCGAGACCTCCCACAGACATGGACTATGGACTTCACCAGCTCAGAGATTTTCTACCTTTGGGGACAACAAACCAAGACCCTGCTCTCCAGCAACCCACTGTCATTGATTCAGCTTGCAGCTTGCTCAGCAGCAACTCATTGGCAACCACTTTTCTTCCATCAGAGATTCTTGGTCAGAAGGTACATTTTCCACTGGGATGAACCTGGTCCCTTTACCTGATCAGCGATCAATTGCAGTCATCCTTATTTTTTTACTTTGACCCGGTCTAGCATCATCAGATAACTGCAGTTGGTGCTTTGTACTATTTGGTGGTATTTTTTAATCAAATCTCCGGTTCTACTTATTGGATTTCTGTTATTTATATGCCATTTTATTCATTAAAAAAATGACTCTGTTTCTAAATTAGTGTGGTGCTTTCTTGTGTTGCGTTTTCACTTTTTTGCTATTTGACTACTGCATTAATAATTTACACCTTGCCTCTAAGTTAGCCTAATGACTTTGTGCCAAGCTACCAAAGGGTTAAACACAAGCATATCTAGTGACTTTTGTGGTTCACCCTGACAAGGATCGTGATTATTATTTGAGGTGGGTTCTTACTCCATCACCTAATAGCGCAATTTATTACATAGACTTCATCAAGTAATCAATGTTCATGTAAGACCTTTCCTGAATCAGGTGTTCCTGTGTTTCTGTGTTGTCCCCAATACATTTCGAGCATTTCAAGCGCCAATTTCAAGACCAAGGCTTCTCCTCAAGAGGCCTTAAATTGTGTTACATGTGAATATAAACAAGCAATGGGCAATCATTGAAAATGTTTAAGTTGCCCAGGTCTAAATAAACATTTCGTTATTTTTAAAAAAATAAACCTTTTCATAATGTCTATTTCACTGTTTCTTAAATATTCTTAGTAAAGGTGGTTGCTGCAACCCTCCATCATTCATTGAATAACTACAGCTGAGTGGTTTCTTGCATTCTATAGACAATGTCACCTCTTAGTGGTTTGCAGAATCATTAAATATGTGTTGTTATCCCAGTGTATGTTTATGTAGCAGGGGCAAGTAGTCATAACGAGTTGCGTTTTCTCCCAGTTTTTGACCACATAAACCCCCAGAGCTAACATTGCACTTCTTAGACTAAAGGTCAAAACACTCATTAGAACTAAGGGCCAGATGTAGCAAGAATCGAATTTGCGAATCGGAAATTGCGAGTCGGTGCGACTCGCAATTACCGATTCGCAAATTCGTAAGCAGAATGGTGTCTCAGACACATTCTGCGAATCACCCCCTTGTGATTACCGGCACTCACAGGGATGGTGGCATGCTGGAGACTCTGTATTATTTCTGTAGTCCTGTATCTGAATTCCTTTGTTTTTGCTTGTTGTCAGTAGTGCTTAACTGTGTCACTGAAGTTCTGCTAACCAGAACGCCAGTGCTTATGCTCTCTCTGCTTTCAAATTAGTCACTATAGTTTAGTGACTTCATATTCCAATCAAATTGCCACACTGGACCCCCCTCATAAGTCCCTAGTATATGGTACCTAGGTACCCAGGGCATTGGGGTTCCAGGAGATCCTTATGGGCTGCAGTATTTATTTTGCCACCCATAAGAAGCTCAGACAAACCTTTCTTCAGGACTGTCATTACAGCCTGATTGAAATAGTGCACTTACTATTTCACAGCCATTTTCACTGCACTTAAGTAACTTTTAAGTCACCTATATGTCTAACCTTCATTTACTGAAGGCTAGGTGCAAAGTTACTAAGTGTGAGGGCACTCTTGCATTAGCTGTCCAGGGCCAATTCTCTGGACTTCGTGAGTGTGGGGATATCATTACGCGCATGCACTACATATAGGTCAATACCTATATGTAGCTTCACAATGGTTACTCCGAATATGGCCATGTGAGGTGTCTAAGATCGTGGAATTGTCCCCCCATTCCAAATCTGGTACTGGGGGGGGCAATCCCATGCATCCTGGGGGCTCCACGATGGACATCCAGTACTGCCAAACCAGCTCTCTGAGGTTTGCACTGCAGCTACAGCTGCTGCCACCTCACAGACAGGGTTCTGCCCTACTGGGGTCTGAGCAGGTCATTCCCAGGAAGGCAGAACAATGCATTTCCTTTGGGAGGAGGGTGTTACATCCTCTCCCTTTGGAAATAGGTGTTACAGGCTTGGGAGGGGTAGCCTCCAAGAGCCTCTGGAAATGCTTTGAAGGGCACAGACGGTGCCCTCCTTTCATAAGCCAGTCTCCACCGTTCTGGGACCCCTGTCCCTGCTCTGGCATGAAACTGGACAAAGGAAAGAGGAGTGACCACTCCCCTGTCAATCACGACCCCAGGGTGGTGCCCAGAGCTCCTCCAGTGTGTCCCTGGTGTTAGCCATCTTGTTTTCCAAGGTGTGGGGATACCCTGGAGATCTCTGAGTGGCCAGTGCCAGCAGGTGACATCAGAGACCCCTCTTGATAGGTGCATACCTGGGTAGGTAGCCAATCCCCCCTCTCAGGGCTCTTTAGGGTCTTTCCTGTGGGTTCCTCTTCAGATTCAGCTTGCAAGACTCCTCCAGCAATCCTCTGCATCCTCTGCTTCTGACCGTTGGATCAACCGCAGACTGCTCCAGGAACCACTGTAACTGAAACAGAGTATCCAGGACGACTCCTGTGACTTACAACTTCAACTCCAGCCAGCATTTACAACAGTTTTCAAGGTTAGTACGCTCTGAGGACTCCCTATCTTCACCCTGCACCAGAAGAACCAAAGGAATCTCCAGTGGAGTGACAGAGTCACTTCCCTGCAGGCACCTTACAAGACAAAGGCCAGTTCTCTGGGATTCCTCTCCTGACGACGAGCATGCTCCTTGGAGCACAGGTGGTGGACCAACACGATCTAGACTGTCCTAAGGTCCAGCTGTCCAAATGTGGAGGAGGTAAGAGCTTGCATTCTCAGTTTGAGACAGTACCCCTGTGCACCACGTCATCTCTAGCTCCTTGAGCTTCTGTGCACTTCTTCCAATAATTCTTCATGCACAATGCAGCCCAGGTCCCCAGTACTCCATCCTGCGACGCACAACTCACTGAGTTGTTCTCTGGCAGCGTGGGACCTTCTTTTGTTGTGCTGCACCAACCGCAATTTGCACCTTCTTTTACCCATATACTGGGACTCCCGTGGGTGCGGAAGGTCATCTGTGAGCTCTCTCGAGTGTTCGGAACCCCCTGTACCTCCTCAGTCTGAGTTGAGTCCCCCAGGTCCCTCATGGGTCCAGGCAGTGCCATTTTGATGCAAACCGTGACCTTGCTTGAACCAAGGCTTGTTGGACGAATCCAGCAAAGCTAACAGCCTGCATCCAACATCTCGATGTGGGACATCTCCTGCATCACGCAGGAATCCGTAGCCATCGTCTTTGGTGCTCTTCTGCAGACTTCTTCTAACCAGAGAATCCTCTTTCGCACCATCTTCTGGGTTGGCAGGGGCTCCTGTCCTTCCTAGAATGTTCTGTTACTTCTGGGCTTGGTCTCCTCTCTTCACAGGTCTGCAGGTCCAGGATCCCACCATTTGTTGCTTGCAGTCTTGCATGGTTCTTGCAATAACTCTTATCACGACTTGTAGAGTGTCCTGAGGAAACTTGCAGTACTTTACTCCTACTTTCCTGGGCTATGGGGTGGGATATTTTACTTATCTTTGGAGTTTTCTTACACTCCTTGTACCCCTCTACATACTACACTTGCCTAGGGGGGAATTAGTGATTTGCATTCCACTTTTTTAGTATATGGTTTGTGGTGCCCCTAGACCTATTGCATTCTATTGTATTTTCTACTGTTTGCACTATTCTATGACTATTTACTTACCTAATTATGGTCTCTAGTGTATATATTGTGTATAAATACTTACCTCCAGAAGGAGTATTGCCTCTAAGATATTTTTGGCCTTGGGTCACTAAAATAAAGCACCTTTATTTTTGGTAACACTGAGTATTGTCTTTTATTGTGTATAAGTACTGTGTAACTATAGTGGTATTGCAGGAGCTTTGCATGTCACCTAGTTCAGCCTAAGCTGCTCTGCTACAAATACCTCTAAACAGTTTAAGCTGCTAGAACACTGCCTACATTTCACTAATCAGGGAAAGCTGGACCTGGTATAAGGTGTAAGTACCTTAGGTACCCACTACAAACCAGGCCAGCCTCCTACACAGCCGTTTAGTGAGAACCCGACGCCGCAGTTCTTCTACCCCGTGGCACCAGAACAGACGTCGCATTGGACCCGGCTAAGCCGTTCTCCCCGACTCTGTGCACCGGCCTGTTTTCTACTTGTTACTTAAGATACGGTACCTGGGGGTCGAACAACTCCATAAACTGCGCCATTGGCGACACATTATAGGAAACGACCCCGTCACAACGCTGCATAGATCCAATTTGCAGCATTTGTACCTCAAGGGACTGTTTTCTTGCTTTTAAGTGCTAAATTCATATTTTTAACTGTGTATTGTGGATTTTTATTGTATTTGGTCTTGTTTATTTAGATAAAATATTTACTATTTTTCTAAACCTGTGTTGTATCATTTTGTAGTGGTTCACTAAATTACTGTGTGTGTTTGTACAAATACTTAACACATTGTATCTGAGTTAAGCCTGCCTGCTCATGCCAAACTACCATGGGGGTGAACCAGGGTTAACTGAGTGTAATTCTCCTTTACCTTTACTAGAGTGAGAGTCCTTGCTTGGACAGAGGGTAACCTTACTGCCAACCAAAGACCCCATTTCTAACGGCCGGCATCCCTTTTCCTTCTCCTGCCGTTAACGCCAGCGGTATTTCTTGGGGGAGACAGCGATTTGAATGTGGGCTTTCGTCTATGGGACCACCAACATCTAAATATGGCAGGTGGACCGTCATGGCGGCCGATGGGTTTCCAGTCGAAAAGTCAATGGCGGGACCGTTACCACCAAGATCTAAATTAGTTCCCTATTTTTTCAGAAACCTGACTCAAATTGTATCTTAATCTGCTCACAGGTTATCAAATACCCACTGGGCACCAACAAACCCCTCTAATCCCTGCCACACCAAGGATATGCTGTTTGAGGATGTCCCAAAGACTCAATTTTTAGCTGTTCTGAAATAGCTCTGCTTAGAGACCATATTTTCCAAGATGTTCCTGGCCTTCTTTACTATCACCTACTCTGCCTGCCCACCCAATTCACCATTATTCACTAAAAGACACAAATCACACTCTCTCTTTGTGACATTCAATCCCAAGTGCACAATGATATTTCCATATTCCGACAAAGCACATGTTTCCATGGGTATTCCTTGCTTTTCTTTGTTACTTCGTTTGTTTCATTTGCATAAAACCAATACAAAAGACCAAGAAAAAACAAAGGAATTCAGATACAGGACTACAGAAATAATACAGAGTTTTAACTAGCCTCACCTCAGAGGAAACAGGGATAGAGAAAGAGAAGGGCACAGTAAAGATTGTCCACTAGCTTGATCTTGGAAAGAAGTGCAAGTAATTCACAGAAGTAGGAGGGTGATTCATGTATCATTTTACAAGAATATAGTTTTCAGGAGAAAGAGAGAGTCAAGAGCAAAAGAGACCTGTCACTGGAAGCACTTTGAGAACCCAAAGTGACTAGTTTACATAGATACTATTCTGTCTCTGTGAAGCATAAGTAATATTGCCAAAACTGTGCTCCATATTCACCGCATGCAGAGAGCTAAGAGTATATTAGTTCTAATGAGTGTTTTGACCTTTAGTCTAAGAAGTGCCATGTTAGCTCTGGGGGTTTATGTGGTCAAAAACTGGGAGCTACACCCCAGCCCCCTTTGTGTCACTGTCTAGAGAGAGGTGCAAACATCCCAACTGTCAAACTGACTCAGACAGGGAATCCACAAACAGGCAGAGTCACAGAATGTTTAAGCAAGAAAATGCCTACTTTCTAAAAGCAGCATTTTCAAAGATACATTCTAAAAACCAACTTCACTAAAAGATGTATTTTTAAATTGTGAGCTCAGAGACCCTAAACTCCAAATTTGTATGTGGTCCCAAAGGGAATCTGCACTTTAATAACATTTAAAGGCAGCCCCCATGTTAACCTATGAAAGGGCACTGGGCACCTCTAGTGCACTGTACTAGGGACTTACTAGTAAATCAAATATGCCAATCATGGAAAGCCAATTACACGTACATTTTACATTAGAGCACTTGCACTTTAGCACTGGATAGCAGTGGTAAAGTGCCTATAGTAACACAAACAGCAAAGACAGAGTCCAGCACACCTCAACAACCAGGGAAACAGAGTCAAAAGATTAGGGAAGACCATGCCAAGGATGACAAGTCTAACACTGGTGAAACCCCAGACACTCTTCCTGCTGTGCAGATTTACATGTGCCTTACTGCCAAGAACAAAATAGGGCCAGTTTGACTTCTGTGTCTGAGTTGGCGGATTGAGTTGGGGGGGAAGAGGTGAAAATTCACCCTTTTTCCCTTTTTCACCCCATCTTCAACTGGACATGACTGGACAACTCCTGCTGTCACTGCTGCCACCGACCTTTAGAGAAAACACAACCCTCCCCCCGTTGCCGGACTCGAAGGTAGGGACGCATCATTGCCAGGGTACGTTGAGTGTGCACTGCACAGGAGGTCAGGACCCCTGCAGGCATATCCATCGAAAGGATCAAGTTCCCATTTGTTTTAGCATTACATGCTCCTGCTGGTCGCTTCGGGTGAGTGCTTGGTTGCTTGAAATGACAATTGACTTGATTATTTGCTGTGTTGCTTGCCACTTTTACACTAAATACATGTTAGGCTTTTGACTTCCCAATGTGCTGTGTTTTATTTTAACAGATTAGAGAGTAGAGGGATTAGCTGGAGGTAATGTATCACTAGATGTATAGATGGTTGAACCAGGTAGACAGGGTTTGAAAATCGTGATGTCTTCTTTAGATAATCAGGTGGCGTGAGAAAGAGGTAGGTGGACAACATGTGCTCTAATTAAGCACCTTTGTGATGATGCTTCACTTCTAACAGTCAGTTGAGGTATTAAGGCCAAATTTACACAATATTTCTGGCACCCACAGAGAGCATACAGACAAAAAAAGCTATTAGAAGGAAGGATAGGGGAAGCAATGGATAAGCTGGGATGGGGATGAGTGGACAGAATGAAGCATGGGGAAACTATTTGAGGAGGGAAGAAGCACGACACACAATGAAGAGATCAAGAAAACACATGCACTCTCATGGAGTGCTGAAAAAAAAGAAAAAGGTAGCTCCCTGAATGTGAGCAGTGTAGTGGAACAAGACACCCAGTCAAAACTTTGGTAAAGAAGCTCCGGGGGAGTGACAACAGACAAAATAGGAAGGAAAGCCATTGTCTTCCAAATGAGAGTGACAAGGAGGCCATCTATTAGGAAGCAATGGTCTGGCCCAAAGCTCACTGCTAATTTTCCTATGGTCCACAAGATGTCTTTTGACAATAACAGCTAAAATGGATTCTCTGTCACATACTGCACGAACGATTAGTATTGCCACTTACCACAGAAGGTAATTATGTCAGGAGGTAAGTGTATTAGATATTCTTACCTTACAATTTTGGTGGGGGGGATGTAGTGGCTATGATAATGTTGAAATCAATATTCTCCGTTTTGAGTAGTGATGTACAACTAGTCAAAACTATCTTGTGAATAACATGTTCACTGCATTTGCTTGGGACAGCGGCAGGAGGAGCATCAGTGAACACTGTTCATTTCCTTCAGCAGACACGTCACAACCCTCCTCTGGATTTTCTATGCACTTTGAAGATCCTCAGATGTCTCTGAAACTGTACACCTTTGATAATGTGGTTGCACTTTATCTAAGTAAGTTATTTTTTGAAATATCATTTTAATTAAGTTATGTATGAATAGGCTAATGTAAACAACATGTGTTTGAATTTAGAAATAGTGTAGATGGATGTCTCATACTTTGCATTATAATAAATGCAATAATAAATGCCATTAAAATGCACCCCTCTATTTCGTATAATTTCAAATCCCTTCGAACCAAAAACACTGCTGCCTCAAACCATTTCCTCAAATATGCACTTCCGACCAGATGATAGCATGTTCTTGTTCAGTAGAATTTCAAGTCACATATTTGCCTAAAATGTTAAGCATTTTCTTTGACGTTTCACCTAAAGAAACGTAAGCAAAGTTTTGATTTTGATCAATAATCTGTAATTTGAGTCTGCAGAGCAGAGTTAATATTGCAATTAGATTTCATGGTGCATCACTTTAATAATACATCAGACCCGATCTCACTCCTCAATAATTATGTATATATTTCCCGGGAAAAGTTTAAGGTGCCCAGCATGTGTCTGCACTATGTGTCTCATTATCGTTGACAAAACATGGATTTATGCATTCAAAACCGCATGAGGCAAATTATATGCCAGGGGTTTTGGAAATCCTCTATTAGCCTGCTCATATTTCCTGCAGCTATTAAATTGTCACGCATTGGTAAATAAATGCAAGCACCAAACAACACAGTCCCAAATAAATCTGACCCAGTTTTAACCCTTTGCTGGGCTCTAAAGCATTTGCTGTTATACAGATTGGTTGCTACTTCTGAATATGCTGTAATGTTATTTGTTTTTTATAAATAACATGGCTGATTTCACTGTTTATATAATGACTAAGTACACTCTCCAGATCATTGGTAATCGAACCACAGAGAGATGGGCTCCGTTTATCATAAGAAATGTATTTAACGTAACACAATATACACGCGGAAATAAACAGAAAACACATAACACAGAAGTAGACAAGAGCTAAAAAAGCAATGCAACAATTAACCGCCTTACACGTGCACCTTCGCGCCTTCTCCAAAATATAATTTTGGCAAAAAATGTAACTAGTTTATTTTGTATTTAGTACATTTGAAGCCTTAATGCTTTTCATGATTGAGCATTGAAAGACTTGAAAAAATGAAAGTACATTTTTTTGGGATAACACTGAAAAATGTTATTCGAAAATGATTCGAAAGTGAACATTTTGTACATCAGCTAAAAAAATAACTTCTTGGTCTTTCTCGATTGAAAGGTAGTCTGATGCTACTTAATATCCTCAATTCTGTGCGTCTCGGTAATGCTGCACTCAAATGTTTGTGCACTTCGAGTAGCCCTCTTCTTAAATGTGCTCAACTAATGGAGCTTTTCGTCTCAAGACACTGTATATAGACAAAATGAAAATGTCTGACGTGTGTGAATCTAGAGAAGATTGCCATGTGAAACCTAACATCTTCAAATTTGTTTTTGATTGACCTAATGAATGTTCTTCCAGTGCAGAACTTTTTATAGGCATGCTCAGAGGACAGTGAGAGGTCCTGATTATCACCCTCTTTCTTCCTTTCCCGTTGGTTGCTTTAACCATGAGGGAGATTCCCTTGACACTGTCGCTACCTGTCCTAGAAGGTCTCCTGAAGCTTGCGTTTTATTTTTCTACTCCCCTAGTGGTTTTCATGTTGCTCCTTCATCCAATTAATCATTCTTTTTTCTCTAGGACCACTTAAACCTTGGTTTCTTGTTCCATCTGCATTTTGCATCTCTCACATTGTGCCCTGTGTTTGTGTCACAGTGTGGTTTTAGGGGGGACTCCCCCATTGGGGTTATTGGGGGGGCTACTTGGTTTATCTGTGGGACTCTCCTGGATATATAGACAGACAATTTGTTACCTAGGCTAGTTTTGTTGGGCAGTAGGCAGGGTTACAAACATTTTGTTCCCAATATTTACTTCACTATTATAAGTAATTCATACTGTTATAACTGTTCATTCTCCTAAGTATGGAGGACACAGTTTAGCAGGCTCTGCTGCTTTTGGAGGAAGCAGGCAGACTGGATTTGGTGGTGGCAGGGGCGCTGTCTGAAGTGCATCCCGCGAGGCATGCATCAGCTGGGGTTTGCGGTAGTGGTCCTGATGTGTTCGCCTTGATACCTGCATTCGGCAGGGGGGCAGGTGAGTTGTAGGTGCTCGCTCTGTTTTTTTGCAAGTTGCTCCAAATCGCAGGACATGCCCCAGGGCACTCGCTCCAACTCCCTTAGTGATGGCGAGGACATGAGGCAGAGAACACATACACCAAGTTTCGCTGCATCCTCCACGGTGGCGTTGAGTGAAAGGCAGTGGCATCCCTTGACTGTTGCATGCACTTCAGGGACGGGGAAAGAAGGGGGCGGGCCTCAACAAACTCCCGGGCCACAGCAGTGAAAGGAAGATGGAGAGATGGAGTGAGAAGAGGGAGGGAAGTGGCAACAGCCACAATAAAAAGATTAACGTTTGAGGAGAGGGCAGGGGAGCCTCAACAGACCGTCTTGCTCAGTCCAGACTTGGACATTCAAAGGCTGAGGAGCTGGTTTTGGGCATGGATAAATAGCTATCCCTAGAATCGTTGATGGGGTAGGATGAATGCCTGGCCCATACACAAGGTGGATTTAGGGCCACAGAAGGAGCCATAAAAGACAGGCATACATCATTAGATAGTCTGTATCAGTCTGTGGGGCAGGCACAGGAAGGGGTGGAGGAGCTGGGCACAGCAGGGAATTGTACAATCGGGACATGTGAGGCAATGGGTCCCACATTTTCCTTTGTAGCAGCAATGTTGGAATGGAGTGATGGAGAGGACTTTGAAGCACAAAGGGAGGAGGTGAAGAAAGTGTCTGTAGTGGTTGATGAGGAGGATGTATGGGGTTTTCCATGCGCATACCTATGAAGGTATATGGTAGGCAGTCACAAAGTACTACCGGGGGTAGAATTGAGGTTGTGGGTGGAGCGTCGGGTGGGGGGACCAGGCCAGGAGCCCACCTCTATGGGCAGTTTTGAGGATAACCGATCAGCATTGCTAGTTCATGTAGCTCAAGAATGGGTGAATAGGGTTTTGTCCAGCACACTGGGCCTATTTTTTTTTTTTCAGGCATCCAGAAGGAGCAGCATAGAGAACCTGGTAATGCTTTTATGGCTTTGCAACCCTGGGAGGAAGAGAAGGCGGGCCTTTGGTGGCCAGCTGGATCAATGTTGGGAAGGTGCATACAGAGGTGGTAGGGAAGAGCAACACAGGAACAGAAGAATACAGGGACAGATTTGGGGCAACCTCGGACCTCCCTGATCATCACGTAGATGCCGGTTTTGTGGCAGAGTGTGAGAGAGGGCATTTTGTCTGCCCCTCACCAGCCATCAATGGCTGCCAACATACCTCATTCAGGTGCATCCAGGTATTTTGACGAGGAACCGGGTACGTCATGGGCTGTGGGTTTGGAAAGATGTGAAGACACGGTGTTGGACTATGATGAGGAGAGGCTGGAAGAAATGTGTTGGAAATAGCCTCTCTGTAGGGTCACCCACTTACATTTTGCCTTCCTCCTTCTCTTTTTCTGACCTCATTTTTCCTGGCTTTAGGACTCTGTGCACTTTACCACTGATAATCAGTTCTAAAGTGCATATGCTCGCTCCCTTAAAACATTGTAACATTGGTTAATACCCAATTGGCAAAGTTGATCTACTTGTAAGTCCCTAGTAAAGTGCACTACATGTGCCCAGGGCCTTTAGATTGAATGCTACTAGTGGGCTTGCAGCACTGCTTGTGCCACCCACATACGTAGCCCCTTAACCATGTCTCAGGCCTGCCAATGCAAGGCCTGTGTATTCACTGTAACTTCGACTTGGCATTTAGAAAGTACTTGCCAAGTCTTAAAATCCCCTTTTTCTACATATGTCACCCCTAGGGTAGGCCCTAGGTGATCCTTAGGGCAGGGTGCTGTGTAGGTAAAAGGCAGGACATATACCTGTGTGCTTTATATGTCCTGGTAGTGGAAAACTCCTAAAGTCGCATTCCACTGCTGTGAGGCCTGCTCCTTTCATAGGCTAACATTTGGGCTACCCTCATATACTGTTTGAGTGGTAGATTGTGATCAGAGAGGAGTAGACAGGTCATATTTAGTATGGCCAGAATGGTAATACAAAATCCTGCTAAGTGGTGAGGTTGGATTTTATATTACTATTTTAGAAATGCCACTTTTAGAGAGTGAGCATTTCTCTGCACTTAAATTCCATCTGTGCCTTACAGCCTTTCTCCAATCCACATCTGGGCTGGGCTGGTTGACAGCTTCTTTGTGCATTTCACCCAGATAACTACAAACACAGGATGCCCAGTTCCACTTGCACACATCTGCATACTGAATGGGTCTTCCTGGGCTGGTAGGGTGGAGGAGCTTGACACATACATTTCAAAGGATAGTGGCCTGCCCGCACACAAAGGACTGCCACAGTCCCTACTGGGACCCTGGCAGCCAGACATGTACTGAAAGGGGACCTTGTTCACTTTAAAACCACTTTTTGAAGTCTCCCCCACTTCAAAGGCACTTTTTGTTATATAAACTGGGTCCCTGACCCTACCAACTCAGACACTTCCTGGGACAGGTACTCTGAACCAGACCCTGCATCCTGCCAAGAGGAGCTGCTTGGCTGCACAAAGGACTCACCTGGGCTGCATTGCTGTGAAGGACTGCTGCCTTGCTGCTGCCCTGCTGAGAAGTGCTCTTCAAGGGCTTGGATTGATCTTGCCTCCTGAAGTCTTGGGGCCAAAAAGTCTTCTTCTCGGCAAAGGAACTCCTTGTGCGGCGGCAATCGATGCACAGCCTGCTGGAATTGATGCACAGCCTGCCTAGCGGTGAAAGAATCACCACATCACCGCTCCGGAACGATACAGCCTGGCTCCCTGATTGGGGATCAGTGTAGTGCCAGCGCTACGACTGGAACTTTGACGCACAGCCCACCGGATTGACACATCACTGAGCCACAACAACACAACCCATCTTCCTGCAGAAGGAATTGACGCAGCACCTGCCGTTCGACAGAAACTCACCCGCATTGCCCACCGGATCAACGCAGCACCTGTGACCTCGTGCAGCACACCCAGGATTTCCAAGCCACATCCCTTGGCATCAAAAGACCCAGCATTACAAAGAGGATTCAAGCCTGCGTGCTGGAATTTGACGCAAAACCCTTGCTGTGTGTAAAAAGAATCTATGCATCGTTTGTGTGAGCCTGGAAATCTGACACCCCCTTTGTTTTACATGCATCTCCTCGTCTGCGGTCTCGGTGCATGTAATTTTGACGCATACCGGGTACTTTGTGCACACAAGAGACAATTGTTGCTGTTTAAAGACTTAAGACTCTTCTTATCATTGCAAAAGTGATATTTCAACTTGTATTCATCTAATCTCGATCATTGTTTACCTTAATTCATTCAGATAAATATCTTATATTTTTCTAAACATGTGTTGTGTATTTTTGTGGTGTTTTCACTGTGTTATTGCATGGTTTATTGCACAAATACTTTACACATTGCCTTCTAAGTTAAGCCTGACTGCTCAGTCCCAAGCTACCAGAGGGTGGACACATGATAATTTGGATTGTGTGTGACTTACCCTGAGTAGGACTGTGGCCCCTACTTGGACAAGGTTGCATACCTCTGCACACTATAGACCCCATTTCTAACAAAGGGGAAGTGTGGGTTGAAGGTGAAACTTGGAGTGGGAAGGATGCATGGTGGAGGAGGAAGGAAGGGGAGGGACTTTCATGTGTTGTGCCTTGTATGTCACAGGTCTCGAGAGCAGCAGGAAGGCCTAGCTGGCACCAAGGTGCACCCAGAAGGATGTGACTGGCAAGGCTGAAGAGTCAAGGCCACTGACCTTGACACCAGGTCAGATAAAACAAGGAAGTCATGATGGGACAATGGTTTCAGTGGCAGTTGAGGCATTGAGCAGTGTCAAGGTCTGTCTGCATAAAGGGGTGCATGTAGCAGACATGGGTTTGGGGACAAACAATGAGGGCTCCAAATGAATGGACCAGGCAGCCAAGGTGGGGGACAGTTCTAATCAGATTAACGTTAGAGTAGGGATAAAGGACATGTTGGAAGGGGTGCATGTGTTTGGGGACACAGATGGGAAACAGGAATGATTAGAGAGCAAAGAGTTGATGACCAAGACGCTCCCCACCATGGGGACTTCTAAATCTCTTGGGACTCACCTTATGTTGGCAACAAAGGAAAAGATTTGGAAGGAGGAGTACATAGAAATGGGGAAGCTCCTACATCAGGAGCTGAGGGTGAAAGAGGGTTCCGAAGAGGAGGTGGTCGGGATGGAGAAACGACCACTAGTTAAAGTCAATATTGAAAATTGGACAGCAGCATTACAGATCTTGGCTAGCATCTACTGCGACAAATATCCAGAGAAGTCGGTAGCCCTCTTCACATATATGGATGTGATCAGGAAAGCCCAGCTGAATTATGGGGAATATGTCTGCATCCAATATGACGAGGAGTTCAGGACTCAGATGGCCGTTGACCTGGAGGTTCAGTGGGATGAAATAGATGTTGACCTATGGCAGCACACCATGGGGCCTTCAACATTTGGCAAGAACAGTATTTACAGTGAGTGGGCTACCTATAGTAAATCGTCCCTTTCAGGACTGTCCGACCCGTGGAGGGGTGGGCTGCATGATCAAGGGAGAGGGCATAGGACAGAGCAGTGGGAACAGTACCTCAGGGGCTTGCTGGGACTTTAACAAAGGTTTCTGTACAAGAGAATATTGTAAATTCAGGCATGAATGTTTGAAGTGTTCTGGCAGACAATGCCTTGTCAACTGATATGACGGGGGCAGTGCACCAGGGAGAACCGTGAGTCAGTGCCAATCAAAACCAGGCAATACATGGGGCCAGCCGTTTAGGGCCCATAATAATGCATGGGGTGACAGGGGTTCACCGGGTTCTAGGCGTAGTGGAGAGTTCCTACCCCCATTGATATGTATCAGTTTCTATTATGACTAGCTGAACATAATAAACCAGAGGAAGGGAGGAATTTACTGTTAGTTTCAGGCTGGGCTATACAGGACCTAGAGGGTGGAGATGAGCTGACAATATGAAATCTGTTGGGACACACAAACATTTGGCATTGGGGAAATTGCATTAAATAATGGCGCAAGCTTAGCGCCATCATTTGGGTCTGCCTCCCACCCGTGCGTCATTTTAGCACAGAGGGATAAATGTGGCACTATGGGGATAGCATTATTTTTCTGATGGGAACGCCTACCCTGCATCTCATTGACGCAAGGTGGGTTCACAGATCCAAAAAATGGTGCAAACTCCAATATTTTGAGGCTAGACATCTGTCATTTGAGAGAGGTCTGGAAGTAGAGGGTAGTCCATGTACACACTTTACTTTGCACACCCATCATCTGAGAGAGAGGTCTGACAGGCGAGGCCAATCCGTGTACACTCCCTAATACGCCTACCCACAATTTAAGAGACAGGTCTGATAGTAGAGGCAAGTCCATGTGCACATTCTAATTCGCACAAAAGTCATCTCAAAGAGATGTTCCAGCAGAGAGAGCAGTCTCTCTTAACACACTTTACTATGTACCCCAGTCATGTGAGACTGAGGTCTCATTAAAGAGGTCAGTCTCCCTCCTTACACCCCACTATCTACACCTGTTATCTGAGAGAGGTCTGAAAGCAGAGGCCTCTCCATGTGCATACTCTACTACACATACCTGCCATCTGAGAGAAGTCTGACAGGAAAGGGCAGTCCCTCTCCACTCACTACTACATTCACCTAGGATCAGTGAAAGGACCAGTCTCTCTCCACACACCCATGACACTTGTCATCCAAAAGAGAGGTCTGGAAAGAGAGGCTAATCCATGTGCATACTCTACTACAAACACAATTATCTGATAGAGAGATCTGACAGGAGAGGCCAGTCCACATACACACCATAAAACATTCATCTGAGATACAGGTCTGACAGGAGAGGGTAGTTCATGTATTCATTCTAATTTGCACGCCTGTCATCTCAGAGAGATGTCTCAGCAGAGAGGCTAGTTCCTCTTTTCACATCCTACTACGCATACCTATCATCTGAGACAGAGGTCTCAGTGGAAAGGCCAGTCTCTCTCCACACACACAGTAACACACACCAGCCAACTTAGAGAGACATTTGGAAGGAGAGGTCAGTCCATGTTCATGCTCTCCTATGCACACCAATCGTCTGATAGAGAGGTTTGTCAGGAGAGGCCAGTCATGTGCACACCCTGATATGCACACCCGCCATCTGACAGAAAGATCTGACAGGAGAGGCAGACCAAGTACATAATCTAATATACATACCTGTCCTCTCAGAGAGATGTCTCAGCAGAGAAAGCAGTCTCTCTTAGCACACAATTACTAAGCACAACCGTCATCTCAAAAAGAGGTCTGACAGGAAATGGCAGTCCCTTTCCACTCACTATTACCACACCTGTCATCTGAGAGAGCTCTTAGGGGAGAGGCCAGTCTCTCTCCATACACCCTACTATGTAGACCCATCATGAGAGAGAGAGGTCTGTCAGGAGTGACCAATCCACGTACACACCATAATAAGCACACCCATCATGCCATAATAAGCTCACCCATCATCAGAGGCCGCCCTGACCGTGCTGTAAGCCATGCTTCCAATGCGATAGGAGAGAAATGCTTTGTATTACTCTTCCAATCCTGGGGCTGGGGGCGGCACAGAGACATGAAAGGAAAGGTCTTTCCTTTCCTTTTTTTTCATGTCTCCTTGAGCATTTCTGCAGCTCAATTGAGCAAGAGTCACTCCTCTGGGAGCAATTTTTTATTAGGCCATTTCTGCCCCCCCCCAGGGGCATATCAGACTATTTTAATTAAGCCGATCTGCCATTAGACATCAGGGATTTTTTTTTAGTCAATTTCACGCAAGGGGAGCGACCCCTTTGGGAAGGGTCGCTTCCCTGGGGGGCAAATTTCAATAGCCCATTTCTGCCTGTCTTAAGGACAGGTTGGCCTATTTTTATTAGGCCGATCTGCCACCAACGGGGACAGAGACCACTAGGTACCAGGGATTTTTTTTTGCACCAATTTCAGGCAAGGGGAGTGACCACTTAGGCAAGGGTCGTTTCCCTGGAGGGGCAAATTTATTTTAGGCTATTTCCATTAGGCCGATCTGCCCCAAGAGGGGACAGAAACCACTTAGGCACCAGGGATTGGTGTGTGTGTTTTGTTTGGGGGAGACAACCCCTTGGGCAAGGGTCGCTCCCCGTGAGGGCACATTACTGTTGGCCATTTCTGCATGCGGGAAAATGTGATTTTTTGGCTAAATTTGAGGTTTGCTGGGGATTCTGGGTAAGACAACACTGGGGGATCCATGCAAGTCACATCTCCCTGGACTCCCTCAGGTGTTTTCAGAAATGTTTGGGGGTAGGCTTACTGTTGGACTTTTTGCTTATGCAGGGTCATCCCCAATATTTTCGCCTCCTGCCTCCTATTTTTTTCTGACCTGTTGCTGTTGGCTTTTGAACTCTGAGCACTTTACCACTGCTAACCAGTGCTAAAGTGCATATGCTCTCTGTGTAAATTGTATGTAATTGGTTTATCCATGATTGGCATATTTGTTTTACTGTTAAGTCCCTAGTAAAGTGCACTAGAGGTGCCTAGGGCCTGTAAATCAAATGTTACTAGTGGGCCTGCAGCACTGGTTGTGCCACCCACACAAGTAACCCTGTAATCATGTCTCAGACCTGCCGCTGCAGTGCCTGTAAGTGTATTTTTACACTGTAAATTCGACTTGGCAAGTGTACCCACTTGCCAGGCCTAAACCTTCCTTTTTCTTACATGTAAGGCCCCCCTAAGGTAGACCCTAGGTAGCCCCAAGGGCAGGGTGCAGTGTATGGATAAGGTAGGACATATAGTAATTTGGTTTATATGTCCTGACAGAGAAATACTGCCAATTTCGTTTCTCACTGTTGCAAGGACTGTCTCTCTCATAGGATAATATGGGAGCTACCTTTAAATATGATTAAAGTGTAGATTCCCCTAGAGAGTAGATGGACATGTGGAGTTTGGGGTCCCTGCACTTACAATAAAAAAATACATCTTTTAGTAAAGTTGATTTTAAGATTGTGCGTTTGAAAATGCCACTTTTAGAAAGTGAGCATTTTCTTGCATAAACCATTCTGTGACTCTGCCTTGTTTGTGGATTCCCTGTCTGGGTCAGTTTGACAGTTGGGTTGTTTTTTACTTCGCACTAGACAGTGACACAAAGGGGGCTGGGGTGTAACCTGCATTTCCTGATTAGCCATTTCTGCTAGGAGGGAGGGGTGGAGTGGTCACTCTCATCTGAAAGGACTGTGCCTGCCTCTGACAATGCAGGCTCCAACCCCCTGCTGTGTGTTTGATGCCTTGCCTGGGCAAGGCAGGATTTCACAAGTAGGTGTGAGTCCCCTTTGAAGAAAGGTGACTTCAAAGACTAAAATGGGTATAAGAAGGGCACCCAAATCTACAGACTTTAGAAACACTTCTGGAACCAAGAGGAACCTCTGCCTGGAGAAGAGCTGATAGCTGAGGAAGAAGTGCTGCCCTGCCTGTGACTGTGCTTTGTGGAGCTTTCCTGCAGTGCTGCTTCTGCCCGAGTAAGAGGGCAAAGACTGGACTTTGTGTGCCTTCCATCTTGTGAAGAAATCTCCAAGGGCTTGAGTTAGAGCTTGCCTCCTGTTGTTTGAAGTCTCAGGGACAGCAAAGACTTCTATCTGCCAGCACCTGGAGTCTCTGGAGAGACTCCTACCCCGACAAGTGGTGCCCTATCCAGTCCCTGGGCCCTTGAAAGGAAAGCTGGTGGAAATCCAAGGAAATCGACTTCGGATGACTCCGGACCGACGCCGCTGCTGAATCCGGTAATGCTGCCTGCACCCGACGCCGTGACGCTCTTCGCAGGCCCAACGCCGCTGCAGCCCCACTGAAGTTCGCGACTCCGTGGAAGTCGCCACACCACGTCGTGACCGACGCCGCTCGAAGTGCGCGGATTCAATGTTTCGCACAGACGCCACGATCCCCGACTTCGCGCATCGGCTTGTTTTCACTCTTCACCAAAGGTACTATACTTGGGGGTCTACACAACTCCGTGTCCGGCGCCGCTGGTGTCGGTTTGTAGGGAATGACTCCGTCACGATGCTGTGTTAACATCTCATCGAAGCATTTTTGTTTCTAAGCGCTATTTTTTTAGTTTAATCTTTAAAAATTCATAACTTGACTTGTGTATGCTGGATTTTTGTCGTTTTGGTCTTGTTTTGTTTAGATAAATATTCCTATTGTTCTAAACTGGTGTTGTGTAATTTTGTAGTGATTTCATTGAGTTACTGTGTGTGTTGGTACAAATACTTTACACCTAGCACTCTGAGGTTAAGCATACTGCTCTGCCAAGCTACCAAGGGGGTAAGCAGGGGTTAGCTGAGGGTGATTCTCTTTTACCCTGACTAGAGTGAGGGTCCTTGCTTGAACAGGGGGTAACCTGACTGTCAACCAAAGACCCCATTTCTAACACTTACCTAGATGGCTGCTGAGCCCAGGGCCAAAAACGGAGGTGCCACCTCTGCAAAAATATGTAGATTTGTATTTGATAGTTTGGATGTGTCGACATATTGTTTTGGGGCATTTCCTGTCACGGGCACTAGGCCTACCCACACAAGTGAGGTGCTATTTTTATTGGGAGACCTGGGGGAATGCTGGGTAGACATGAGTTTGTGGGTCCTTTCAGATTCCAGAACTTTGCAACACCGAAATGTGAGGAAAAAGTGTTTTTTTGCCAGGTTTCGAGGTTTGCTAAGGATTCTGGGTAACAGAACCTGGTGAGAGCACCACAAGTTACCCCTTTCTGGGTTTCCGTAGGTGTCTAGTTTTCAGAAATGTACAGGTTTGCTAATTTTTCCTAGGTGCCGGCTGAGCTAGAGGCCAAAATCCACACCTAGGCACTTTGCAAAAAACAGTCAATTTTCCTTGGGAAAATGTGATGTGTCCATGTTGTGTTTTGGGGCATTTCCTGTCGTGGGCACTAGCTCTACCCAAACAGGTGAGGTACCATTTTTACCAGGAGACATGTAGGAACGCTGGGTGGAAGGACATTTTTGGCTCCTCTTAGATTCCAGAACTTTCTGTCACTGAAATGTGAGGAAAAAGTAGTTTTTTTGCCAAATTTTGAGGTTTGTAAAGGATTCTGGGTAACAGAACCTGGTGAGAGCTCAACAAGTCACCCCATCCTGGATTCCCCTAGGTGTCTAGTTTTGAAAAATGCACAGGTTTTGTAGGTTTCCCTAGGTGCCGGCTGAGCTAGATGCCAAATTCCACAGCTAGGCAATTTGCAAAAAACAGGTCTGTTTTCTTTGGGAAAATGTGATGTGTCCATGTTGTGTTTTGGGGCATTTCCTGCCGTGGGCACGAGGCCTACCCACACAAGTGAGGTACCTTTCTATTGGGAGACTTGGGGGAATACTGGGTGGAAGGAAATTTGTGGCTCCTCTCAGATTCGAGAACTTTCTATCACCGACATGTGAGGAAAAAGTAGTTATTTGCCAGATTTTGAGGTTTGAAAAGGATTCTAGGTAACAGAACCTGGCGACAGCCCAACAAGTCACCCCATCCTGGATCCCCCTAGGTGTTTGGTTTTGAAAAATGCACAAGTTTGGTAGGTTTTACCTAAGTGCCAGCTGAGCTACAGGCCAAAATCCACAGCTAGGCACTTTCCAAAAAACACGTCAGATTTCAATGTAAAAATGTGACGTGCCCATGTTGCGTTTCCTGTCACGGCCACTAGGCCTACCCACACAAGTGAGGTACCATTTTTATTGGGGAAACTTGAGGGAACACAGAATAAAGAACAAGTGTTATTGTGTCTTTCTCTACATTTTGTCCTTACAAATGTAAGACAGTGTGTAAAAAAGACATCTATTTGAGAAATGCCCTGTAATTCACATGCTAGTATGGGGACCCTGAAATTCAGAGATGTGCAAATAACCACTACTTCCCAACACCTTATCCTGTGCACATTTTGGAAATACAAAGGTTTCCTTCAAAACCATTTTTAACTCTTTATATTTCAGCGAATTAATTCCTGTATACCTCATACACAATGAAAACCCATTGAAAGGTGCAGCTCTTTTATTGGCTCTGGGTACCTAGGTTTCTTGATGAACCTACAAGCCCTATATATCCCCACAACCAGAAGAGTCCAGCAGACATAATGATATATTGCTTTTGAAAATCTGGTATTGCAGGACAAATTTACAGAGTAAAATGTGGAGAGAAATGTCAGTTTTTTTCGCCTCAATTTCAATTTTTTTTTTAATTCAGCTGTTATTTTCTGCAGGAAACCCTTGAAGGATATAAACAATTTATCCCTTGCTGAATTCAGAATTGTATCTACTTTACTGAACTGTTTAGCTGTCCGGGATCCAGCATTGGACTCTGTCAATAACTGAAAGGAGGCTGAAAGCACAACAAATAGTAAAAATTGGGTATGTCCCAGTAAAATGCCAAAATTGTGTTGGAAAATGTGTTTTTATGATTTAAGTCTGCCTGTTCCTCAAAGCTGGCAAGATGGTGAATATAGCACAGCAAACCCTTTGTTGATGCCGTTTTCAGGGAAAAAAACACAAGCTTTCTTCTGGAGCCCTTTTTTCCCATTTCTTTTTTTTAAACAAACTTTCTGCTGTATTTTGGCTGATTTCTTGGTCTCCTCCAGGGGAACCCACAAACTCTGGGAACCTCTAGAATCCCTAGGATTTTGGAAAAAAAGGATGCAAATTTTGCATGGGTAGCTTATGTGGACAAAATGTTATGAGGGCATCAGCTCGAAATAGCCCAAATAGCCAAAAAAAGGTGTGGCACATGAGGGGCAAAAGGCCTGGCAGCGAAGGGGTGAAAGGAGATTTTAATATTGTATTTTGTCCAAAATTACAGTAAAACCCTTTAATTACCTTAATTCTAATTGTATGATCTTGTAAGTGGTCGCAAAAGAGATGATCAGGAGGTACATCCCCCCTGGAGTCCAAGCAGGAGATTGTACATACTGCTTCTGCAAGCATTTTGTGAGAGACATAATTTTAAATTTAAAACCAAAAAATAGCCCACCATGCTTTATTCACTACTCTTTTATAGATTAGCATTGAGTCATTTATGTTACTTTAGAAAACCCTAGAAATTTACAGAAATAAATACATGGTTAAAGTAACGTTATGGTTAGGGGTAATAAAAACAGATGTTTTGTTTAAAAAAAAAAAAACTAAAAATGCACTGAAAAAATGAAGATTAAAGTGATGTTATAGTTAGGTGAAAATGTCATGTTGTGAATTTGGGCACTACATACTACTCCTGCTGATTTTTTGCACTGAGAGCTTGTTTCGTGCTGTAAAATCAGCACTAGTGGCACCAAGGAGCGTACCAGAGGGTGCTGCTTCTTTCTGCTGCTCATGTACATTTTCTGCTCGAGGGGCAGCATTCTCAACGGTATTGGTCATGACCTGCAGTGGCTGCCTGCATTGAGAAACCTCATTAGGTGTTCTAGCACCCGAAAATTGCATTAGTGGAAGTCAGTTCTCACTCACACTCACCAACTTAAAGTTGGTGAGGTACGCACAAGAACAAACTCCACTACGTAGTGGTTGGCAGAGTTTTTTCCAGAACTCTGCGTTCCAAGCAGAGTACGGAGTGGGCAAAACTCCATGAACTCCGCTGGCTGAGTTGAATTTTTCACCCACTCCAGAGGTGCAGACAAGGGAAGCAGACTGCAACCCTGAGTATCAGAACAAGGTGCTATAGTGCCGACTCTCTGGGGCCATCATTTTTGCATCTGAAATGTGAAGAAATGCAAGACATGGTCTTGTTCAGGCGTGCAAGTGCCCAACAAAGCACTAGATTTTTTCCCCCTTTTTCTTTTGCCACCAAGTTTATAGTTCCCACTTTCTCTCAAATCTTTTCCCAAAGATGTATGTTTTTGTTTTAACCAAAAGAATCAAAACAACAACATTAAAACAAAATGTTTAGAAAACAACAAAAAATAGAACCTGTTATATAAAAAAGATTTCTTTGAAAAGCTACACTACATCACCATTATCTGATTCTTTTGTATTACAGCTCCCTTTTTTAGGAGGGCTAATCTCTCCTGAGACTCCTGCATATACTTTGGGAGCACCCAAACAGCACCATTCCCTCTATATTTATCCAACTCCTACAAGAGTCTTGTGAGCTCATACATTTCATCTACAGTAACTAGTAGAGAACTGTGAAATCTACAGCATGCAAAGAGATTAATGTCTCTGCTAAGACCCCTCACCAGTCTGATGGACATGTGTAGTGGAGTGTGGAGAAAGACTGCGCTCTCTGCTGATACTCCTCCCTATGATTATGGATGTGCATAGTAGGGTTTAGACTGACACTAGGCTATCTGCTAAGACCTCTTTCATATTTAATGGGAATGGGCATGCATAGTAGGGTGTGTGAAAGGACTGACCTATTTGCTAAGAGCTCTCTCGACAGATTGACAGTTGTGTATAGTAATGCATGGGGAAAGACTGACATCTCCATGAGACCAGTATCTTGCATGACTGATGTACGTATTAGACTGTAGCGAGGTAGTAGCCTGCCTGGGAAGACCTCGCCTTAAAGTGATTGGTGTGCTTAGTAGTGTGTGTAGAAGGACTTACCGCTCCACTGAGACCGCTCCTGGGGTGACAATTGTGTATATGAAGGAGTGGGAAGGTACTAGTATCTCAACCCACATCTCTGCACAAGGCAACAGGCATGCCTAATAGAGTGTTGAGAGAGGCCAGCCCCTCTGCTAAGACTTATCTGTTACATGACAGATGTGTATAGTAGGAACTGTAGAGGGACTGGCCTCTCTGCTAAGACTTCTCCCCATGGTGACAGGTGTACTTAATTGGGTGTGGAGAGAGACTAGCCAGTTTGCTGAGATCTCTGTCTTGGGCTACAAGTGAGCACAGCAGGGTGAATAGTGTACATGTTAGAGTGTGGGGAGACACTGACCTCCTGACTGACATCTTTCGTTTGGTTATTGGGTGTATGTACTAGGGTGTGGGCAGATTCTCCCTGGAAAGCACATGTGCATAGTAGGGTATAGTGAATGCCTAACCTCTCCCCTCAGACTTCTCTCTTAGATGGTAGGTCTGCATCATAAGGTGTGGGGTGAGACTGGCATCTCCACTGATACATCTGTCTTGTAGGACTTGTGTGCGTAGTAGAGTATGGAGAGGTAATGTCCTCTCTGCTGAGACTTCTCACCAGAGTGATGACTGTGTGTAGTAGAGTGTAGGTAGGGCCTGACATTTGCTGAACACTCTCTCCTTGATTATGGTTGTATGTAGTAGGGTGCAGAGAGGGGCAGTCCTCTCTGATGAGACCCCTCCCCATGGGGAAAGAATTACACAGTAGGGCATGGAGGGAGACTAGCCGCTCTTCTGAGACCTCTGTCTTGGGTGACAGTTGTGCTCAGTAGGGTATGGGGAGGGTCTGGCCTCTCTGCTGAGAACACTCCCAAGGGTGTTCCGTGTGTGTAGTAAGGTGTGGGAAGGACTGGCCTCTCTGTTGAGACCCTTCCCAATGGTAACAGGTTACATGTAGGGTATGGAAAGACTGGTCACTGTTCTGAGACCTCTGTCTTGGGTGACAGTTGTGCATAGTAGGGTATGGGCAGGGACTGACTTCTCTGCTGAGACCCCTCCCTAAGGTGAGGTATAAGCATTGTGTACTGAGGGACGAGAGCCTGGTGTCTCTGCGTAGCCATATCTCTTGGACAACAAGTGCATGTAGGAAGATGTGGGAGGGAATGTCTCTTTGCTGAGACTCCTCCACAGGGTGTTTAGTCTGCGTATTAGGGTGTGGTAAGGGACTGGCTCTCTGCTGAGACCTCTCCCCAAGGCAATGGGTATGTGTAGCAGGGTGTGTCTAGACTAAATGGCCTATCTACTGAGACTCCTCTTCAGAGTAGCAGGTGTGCATAGTAGAGACTAAGTAGGGACTTGCCTCTCCACTAACATGACCTCTGGGCTTACACCTATTTCTTGGATGACAGGTGTGTGTAGTAGGGAGTGGGGACAGAGTGACTTCTAAACTGAGACCTCACTTCAGAGTAATGGTTGTATGTAATACTGTATGGAGTGACACAGGTCTCTCCTATGAGACTCCTCTCTAGGATGGTGGGTGTTGCTAGTAGTGTGTAGGTGGAAAAGAGCATGTCTACTGATTCTCCTCCCTAGTGTAGCCGGTGTGTGTGTAGTAGGGTGTCAGAAGAGATTAGCCTCTCCACTGAGACTCCTCCCCAGGGTGATAGTTAACTATAGTAGGGTGTTGGAACACACTCACCTATTGTCTGAGAGTCCTCCCCAGAGTGATGGGTGTGTATAGTAGAGTGCACAGAGGAACTTGCTTCTTCACTGAGACCTCTCTCTTGGATGATGGGTGTCAGTAGTAGCATGTAAGGAAGGACTGCCCTCTCAGATGACACTTCCCCAAAGAGTAACAGGTGTGTGTAGTATGGTGTATGGTAGATACATATATGTAAATTAGAAAGCAAACCTGGTGTATACTATGAATAATTCACACTAATGCAGGCCATCACTGAACTATGGGGAAAAATCAATAATGTTGATTTTTTTTTTTAAATAAAAACATATTTTAAAGTAACTTAGACTATAACAGTAAAGACTTCCTACTGACCAGTTCTGCCAGTAACTCATTAGTAGAAGTTTAAATATTAAAATGAGCCTATTAGTAAACTACCTTAAGATGTTTGTCTGCTGTATGTTCATAGATATGAAATTTTTGTTTAGAAACTTCCTTCATTACTATTTTAAAATTATCTTTGGAAGGTCACATACCAACAACGAGCATGAACTTTCACACTTTTTGCATGTTTAAGTGCACAGAAAAAAATGGAACCTGTATTTACTGGAACTTTGGTTCAAAAAATATGAGACAAGGGTTTGGAAGTGTCCACAGTAATCTTTGTTTTATTTGAGACATGTGCCAATACATTCAGTCCAACCACATGAATTCTTTAGGTACACCCTGTAGTGACCTGAGTTGATGGGCTCTCCCTGATGGAAAATGATGACAACAGTAGTGTATGTTTTCCTGTAAATTGATATCTGACCAGCATTCAAGTTAGTAATGTATTTTTTTATTTTACTGCCTTCTATTCTTCACCTTTGTAAAATGAGAATAACATATTTGGCACAGTATCTTACAACTAAGGTAATTAGCACTTCTGAGCTGCACTCGAGACGTGAATTATTCTGCACAGCTTTGACAAATAGTTTTTCAAAAGGCACTGACTTGCAATCTGGGACAGTAAAGTACACACATTGCTCTGAATCAACAACAGTTCTCCCTGAGTAGGAACAAATGACACATACATGATTCCATGAATACCTTATTCCAAAGAATTAATTATCTGGAATTCCCTGAGCTTTCATCAGGGTTAGGACTAACATTAGAAATTCCTGAGCAAGAAACACCTGAACCGTTTAGAAATAGATCGCCTACTATATCCTGTGTTTCATCAGTTTTTATCTTTTTGAAAACCTTTGTAGGCACTTTACTTTCTTTTGAAAGTTTTGTATTTCCTGCAAATTAAGTGCTTTTATGCTTCCATGTCTCTAAAAAATGGGATAGATACCTAGATGAGGAGCATGCAGCCCTCTCATATAACTGAATTCTATCACATATATTATGTCAGCATTTACTTTGCTGTCATCAAAATGCAGAATATACAACTCTGGTAGTGTTCCAACCCATGATAATGCAAAATGCATGCTTTCTTTCAAGTCTGTCTGACCTATAATAATCATTGCAGTATCCAAACATAATCCTTGAAATGTATGAATGGTGACAGCAGAACACAGAGAAACTGTTGCTTTCTGACATAGAGATCCTGTCACGTACTGCACTGGACTTCTCACCTCTGGATTTCGGATTGGCGAATACACCAAGGGCCATATTTATACTCCGTTTGCGCCGAAATTGCGTCGTTTTTTTTGACGCAATTTCGACGCAAAACTAACGCCAACTAACGCCATATTTATACTATGGCGTTAGAGGCGAATAGCGCCAAAGTTCCCGGAATGTGCGTCATTTTTTAGCGTGAACCCCTTCCTTGCGTTAATGATATGCAAGGGAGGCGTTCCCGTCTAAAAAATGACTCCCAGGCCTTTACGTGGTATTTATACTCCCGGGCAAAAGAGACACCCGGGAGTTGGCGTGGCTAAAAACGGCGCATTTGCGCCACTTTTTAACGCCTGCTCAGGGCAGGCGTTAAGGGGCCTGTGGGCTCAAAATGAGCCCACAGGTGCCCTCCCATGCCCCCAGGGACCCCCCCTGCCACCCTTGCCCACCCCAGGAGGACCCCCAAGGATGGAGGGACCCACCCCAGGGACATTCAGGTAAGTTCAGGTAAGTATAATTTTTTATTTTTTATATTTTTTTTTGGTGGCATAGGGGGGCCTTATTTGTGCCCCCCTACATGCCACTATGCCCAATGACCATGCCCAGGGGACAGAAGTCCCCTGGGCATGGCCATTGGGCAAGGGGGCATGACTCCTATCTTTACAATGATAGGAGTCATGTTGATGGGGGATGGGCGTCGTTAAAAAATGGCGCAAGTCGGGTTAAGACGATTTTTTCGACGTAACCTGACTTGCCCCATTTTAAGACGCCCATGCGCCATTTTCCCCCTACGCCGGCGCTGTCTGGTCTACGTGGTTTTTTCCCACGCAAACCAGGCAGCGCCGGTCTGATTGCGCCGTCTAACGCCATTCCATAAATACGGCGCCCGCTTGGCGCTTCAGAATGGCGTTAGACGGCGCAAAACTTTTTGACGCTAAACTGCGTTAGCGCAGTTTAGCGTCAAAAAGTATAAATATGGGCCCAAGTCTTCTACAGGTCCTGGATACTCCCAGATAAGGGCGACCCCTTCTAGTAGCCACGGTGCCGCTTGACAGGCTACGCCAAAGCAGACCGTACCCTCCAGAAGGAGTCCCAGAGGGAAAAAAACCCAACTCTGGGGAAAAAACCTCTTACAGGAACTCCTGAAGGAAAACAAGAAAAAACAGGACTTGACAACAGGAAACAAAAATAGGCAGTATCCAGGGTAAAAGGCAGGAAAAAAGGAACAGGTAAGAATCTCCCAAGGCAAAAGCAGGAAAAAAGGAACAGGCAAAAATCTCCCAAGGCAAAAGCAGGAACAAGGAACAGGCAAAAATCTTCCAAGACAAAAAAGCAGGAACAAAGAACAGGAGCGAACAGCACAACCAGAAGGAAGTGTTTGCAACGCAAGGAGGAACAAGACTGACTGACTTATATACTGAGAAAAGGGATGTGACATCACAGGAAAGGGAAGTAACACCATCTTGGATTGGGAAAAGCCCATAGACCAGTATAGGAAAAAGGAAGTAGTATAAAAGAAAAACAGAGCATGCTGGGACAAAAACACGAAGAAGACAAGATGGACACAACATGGATAGAGACAAAGGACCAACAAAAAACCCACCACCAACAACAAAAGAAGAAAAAAGGCTACAAGTAAGTGTAGCACGTCCAGAAGCTAAATATATGCTTCCCAGAAAGCATAGTAAAAAAACGCGGGGAACGGCGCTCCGAATATCAGTAGCGCGTTCCACCCGCGAGGACAGAAAGAGACGCTGCGTCAGAGCGCGGCGTTACAGTAGGTCCCCTCCCCGAAGCACCAGGTTTGTCAGGATGAGTGTCAAAAAACAGGCGAACGGGGAGCATGGACGGAGGAAGCATCCTCCCAAGAATAGTCACTGAGGGGGTATCCTTTCCAATGGACCAAAAACTGTAGCTTGCGTCGAAAAATTCTGGAATCACAGATCTCCTGGACTTCATACTCAGGCTGGCCGTTGATAGACAGAGGAGGTGGACGTTGGAACTGACGATGGTAAGGATCAGGAACAAAGGGTTTTAACTGGGACACATGGAAAACAGGATGAACCCTCCAGATATGAGGTAAGCGGAGACGCACAACTACAGGATTCAGGATGTGCGAAATTCGAAAGGGTCCATAAAAACGTGGTTTGAACTTATTGGTGGAAGACCGGGATGGTAGAAATCTGGAAGAAAGCCATACCTTGTGGCCCACTTGATACAAAGGTGCGGCTTGCCGATAACGATCTGCCTTTCGTTTCATAGCTAGTTTCGAAGCTAGGAGAGTTGTGTGAAGTAGGCCCTGGATTCGACGGATCTGTCGTGAAAAAGAAGTGACTGCAGGCACAGAAGAGGATGTTCGAGAAACAGTAGTGAAAGTCCTCGGATGAAATCCATAAGTACAATAAAAGGGTGTGGTCTTGGTCGCACTATGTATTGTGTTGTTATAGGAGAACTCGGCAAGAGCAAGATATTCCGACCAATTGCTTTGTGTGGCATTACAGTAACATCTCAGATACTGCTGAAGCTCTTGATTCACTCGTTAAGTTTGCCCATTCGTTTGTGGATGGAAACCAGAGGATAAAGAAATCTCAATGTTAAAGAAGGCACAGAAGGCTCTCCAGAAACGTGATACATATTGAGGCCCTCTGTCCGAAATGACCTCTTGAGGAAGACCATGGAGGCAAAAAATATCCAGTAGAAAAATGCGACTCATTTCTGGGGCCGTTGGTAGTTTCTTCAAGGCTGAAAAATGGGCCATCTTGGTGAATGAATCTACGGTCACCATGATTACTTGGTTACTAGAGGAGGTAGGTAGAGAGCATATGAAATCCGTGGATAGAATACACCAAGGAGCGGAAGTAACCGGTAAAGGTCTTAATAAACCTGCCACCTTAGTTCGGGGTGTCTTAGTCTGGGGACAGACTGGGCATGCTGACACATAGGTTTCAGTGTCTGTCTTTAGCGAAGGCCACCAAAAAGATCGCTGAAGCAGCTCTTGGGTCTTCCTGATACCCCGATGACCGGCTATAGGAGAATCATGGCACATTTTCAGGGCTTCTGTCTGCACTTTCTTGGTAGGTAGGAAAAAAACATGTTGATGATAGAAGTAGTTGTCCTTCTTCTGCAAAAAAGGAGTCACTTTATCCCATTCTGAAGCAGACAGAAACTGGTACTCAGATTGAATGCGTTCTTGAAAAGATTGAGTAGCTCCGATGATCCTGCTAGCCTCAATAAGATGTTGTGAGGAGTTCTGGGCTATGTCAGGGTATCTGCAGGATAAGGCATCTGCCACTAAATTCTGGGAACCAGGTATGTACGTGATCACAAAATCGTACTGGCTAAAGAAGAAAGCCCATCGAGCTTGACGACTGTTGTGACACTGAAAGCTCAGAAGACACTGGAGATTACGGTGATCAGTCCTAGCTTCAAAAGGCTCTCTGGAACCCATCAGGAAATGCCTCCATTCCTTACAAGCTACTTTGAGAGCGAGTAGTTCACGTTCCAATACAGAATAATTTTGTTCAGCCTCTGATAGAATATGAGACAGATAAAAGATAGGATGTTCCAGTCCATCATTGTCTTGCTTCTGCAGCAGAACTGCTCCAATAGCTCTGTCTGAGGCATCAGTCTCAACGATCAATTTCTTGGTATTGTCAGGATGACGCAACACAGGTGCTTGGGTAAAGGCTGTCTTTAATTCTTGAAACGCGCGTTCAGCCTCCTTGGCAAAAATGAAACCCTTCTTCAGGTTCTCTTTCTTAATTGTTTGTGTTATGAAACTTTGTAGGTGGGCAAAGTTATGAATAAACTGACGATAAAAGTTTGATAGACCAAGAAAACATT
This sequence comes from Pleurodeles waltl, assembly GCF_031143425.1. Classification (NCBI taxonomy): domain Eukaryota; kingdom Metazoa; phylum Chordata; class Amphibia; order Caudata; family Salamandridae; genus Pleurodeles; species Pleurodeles waltl. The sequence goes on from NC_090451.1 coordinate 369,997,775, forward strand.
GTGTTTCTTTAATGGACGTTGGAGAAGGCCAATCTAATATGGCACTGACCTTGTCAGGATCCATGGATATTCCGTGTTGATTAATACAAAACCCGAGATACCTTACTTCAGATTTATGGAACTCACACTTCTCAGGTTTACAAAACAATTGGTTCTTCTTGAGTCTTTCCAGAACTTGCAGGACATGATCTACATGGTGCTCAGGATCACGGGAATATATCAAGATATCATCCAAATAAATGACTACATATTGATTGAGTACATCAGAGAACACTGAATCCATAAATCGTTGAAAAACAGAAGGGGCATTGGTCAGTCCAAAGGGCATAACACGATACTCATAGTGCCCAAAAGGGGTACGGAACGCAGTCTTCCATTCATCTCCTTCCTTGATCCGAAGGAGATGATAGGCACCCCGTAAGTCTAATTTAGTAAATATCTTGGCTCCTTGAATGGCATCCAATATATCTCTGATTAAAGGCAGTGGATATCGATCCTTAATTGTTATTCTGTTGAGTTCACGAAAGTCCACACAAGGAGGCAGATCCTTAGTCTTCTTTGGGACGAAGAAGAGAGGAGCCCCAGCGGGGGATGTGGAAGGAGCAATCAAACCATTGTGTAAGTTGTCGTCTAAATAGTCCCTTAGCACCTTCTTTTCTTGGTCTGTCAGTGAATACATTCGACCGAAGGGGACGACTTCATCAGGAATCAAAGGAATAGCACAGTCATAACTGCGATGAGGTGGCAAAATAGGATTACTAGGTTTCTGAAAAATCCTGATATATTCCTGATAACAATCTGGAACCCACTGGATAATATTGATAGAGTTAGTGTTATCCTTAGTTGACTGACAGGACCTTTTTGGAGTCCAATAAGAAGTAGTGGAATAACAATTCTGTTGGCAAAATGAAGACGTTAGGGATATAGTTTGTGTTTCCCAATTGATATAGGGGTTGTGTCGAGCTAACCAGGGAATTCCCAAAATCATGATGTGATTTGGTGAGGCTATGAGATCAAAGGCAACGTGTTCTTGATGCCCCCCAAATGTCAAACAAAGAGTAGGAGTTGAGGCCACCACAGGTCCTGAGGTTAACGGAGAGCCATCCACCGTGTGAACCTGCTCAGGAGTTTCTTTAGGAATGCGGGGAATTCCTTTACTCGTAGCCCAGGTCTCATCCAGATAGGGTCCACTGGCTCCACAGTCAAGGAGAGCCAGAAGATGTTCTTCTTGATCTTGTGAACTTTGTAACTTGACCGAGAGGATAAACAGGGTGGACATGCTTTCTTTGGAGGAACATATTGATGGTACTTCAGCTCCTCCCGTCTCCTTTCTCCTTACAGGGGAAGGGAGCTGGCGTTTCCCGCAGGCCTTGAGGGACGTACCCGACAATTACGGATCAGGTGGCCAGCCTTACCACAGTATAGGCAAAGTCCCCTTCGTCGTCGTTCCTCCCTTTCTGACTCCATCAATGGCCCACGAACCAGATCTATCTGCATGGGCTCTTCATGGGGAGGTGGAGAGGCTTCAGATTGACTATCTTCCGTTCGCCGACTGCTAGCACGGAAGGTACCGGACTGGTATGGAGCTCTAGTTCTACGTCTTTCCATCTTGCGCTCTCGAAGTCTATACTCGATGTTCATAGATTGATCCATTAATTCTTTCAAAGAACAAGCTGGAGAAGAGTGAACAAGCTCATCTTTAATTTCTTCACGCAGGCCTCGGCGAAAAAGGGTTACGAAGGTGCGTTCTACCCAGGAGGTTTCAGCTGCCAGCTGTTTGAAGCGGGTTATATACTGCAGTACATCCTGATTACCCTGCTGAATGTCACATAAGGCTTCTTCAGCTGCTGCTTCTACCCCAGGTCTCTCAAACATTTGTTTGAAAACAGTCAGGAAAGCGGAATAGTTAGCCAGGACTGGGTCATCTGCAGAAACCAGAGGAGTCACCCAAGCAAGCGCTGGACCAGACAAGGTGCTGATCAGATAGCCCACCTTAGCCTTATCCGAAGAAAACTGGAGTGGACGAAAAGCAAAGAAAACCATCAGGGCGTCCAAAAATTCCTTCATCTTTAAAGGATCTCCGGAATATCGAGGAATAGTGGCAGATACGGGTGGTATGTCCATTGATCGGGAAGCAAGACCTGTCGTAGCGCAGTGTTCTCTGCCCGTAACTGTTGTAACTCTTGGGCTTGTTGTTGGACAGTCTGTAACATGGCTTGACCATTTTCTGACGCCTCTCCCTGTGGATCTTCCATGGCGCTTTCACAACGCAGAATCTTTTGGCGTTGCAATCTGTCACGTACTGCACTGGACTTCTCACCTCTGGATTTCGGATTGGCGAATACACCAAGCCCCTTATTTATACTTTTTTAGCGCCGCATTTGCGCCGCTTTTTGATGCAAAAACGGCGCAAACTTACAAAATACAATTGTATTTTGTAAGTTTGCGCCGTTTTTTCGTCAGAAAGCGGCGCAAATGCGGCGCTAAAAAAGTATAAATATGGGCCCAAGTCTTCTACAGGTCCTGGATACTCCCAGATAAGGGCGACCCATTCTAGTAGCCATGGTGCTGCTTGACAGGCTACGCCAAAGCAGACCGTACCCTCCAGAAGGAGTCCCAGAGGGAAAAACCCCCAACACTGGGGAAAAAACCTCTAACAGGAACTCCTGAAGGAAAACAAGAAAAAACAGGACTTGACAACAGGAAACAAAAATAGGCAGTATCCAGGGTAAAAGGTAGGAAAAAAGGAACAGGTAAAAATCTCCCAAGGCAAAAGCAGGAAAAAAGGAACAGGCAAAAATCTCCCAAGGCAAAAGCAGGAACAAGGAACAGGCAAAAATCTTCCAAGACAAAAAAGCAGGAACAAAGAACAGGAGCGAACAGCACAACCAGAAGGAAGTGTTTGCAACGCAAGGAGGAACAAGACTGACTGACTTATATACTGAGAAAAGGGATGTGACATCACAGGAAAGGGAAGTAACACCATCTTGGATTGGCAAAAGCCCATAGACCAGTATAGGAAAAAGGAAGTAGTATAAAAGAAAAACAGAGCATGTTGGGACAACAACACGAAGAAGACAAGATGGACACAACATGGATAGAGACAGACAAAGGACCAACAAAAAACCCACCACCAACAACAAAAGAAGAAAAAAGGCTACAAGTAAGTGTAGCGCGTTTGGAAGTGAAATATATGCTTCCCAGAAAGCATAGTCAAAAAACGCGGGGAACGGCGCTCCGAATATTGGTAGCGCGTTCCACCCATGAGGACAGAAAGAGACGCCGCGTCAGAGCGCGGCGTTACAGATCCTCTATCAACAGAAACCTAGCAGTGCACCTGACACTTTTTTTTGGCATCTGCAATGCAGTAAAATTGTATTGAAATATACTCATATTCTGCTTTATTAAGATGTATGACAACATCTATCACCTTCCTTATTGTGTCATTGACTAATTCCTCCTCATCATTGAGATTTTCTGCAATGTTTTACAGATGTTTAGAGTCTTTTCTAAACCACAGAATGTGAAACTGTTTTCTTTAGAGATTCAGGTTTCTTTACCAATGATTCACAGTGATAAGTTTAAACCTTAATGTTCCCTTTTATCTTTACTGTTAAAATACACAATCTCTTCTTTTATCCAAATGAAGCATTTCTAAGATGAACTGAGAGCACTCTAATTCCTGGCTGAAGCACTCAATCTGTTTGTGGCTTTTAAAGAGATATTGCATTATAGAAAATGGTGAATGATTGTTTGGGAACAGTGAGCAAACTATGCAAGAGCTTTATTTTCTTCTTTCCTGATAATACTTATTTTCATGTCTTTTAATGTATTGCCACACCCCACATCTGCAGCCTCTCTCATATTTTGAGTTGCGTACTGGAAATTCAACCATGTCCGAAATTGAGATTCTGGTTGGCAGAGATATGCACCCTATCCAAGCAGGAATCACAATCCTAGTCAAGGTAAGTCACCAACACACCCTAAATTGACCTGTACTCACTCCATGGTGGGTTGACGCATAGCATTCAGGCTTAACTTAGGAGATAATATGTTAAGTAGTTGAGCAACACTTCAAACAGTAAAACAGTGGAAACACCACAAAAAATACCACACCTGGCTGAAAAAAACTATCTTTATTTATTGAACAAAACAAGACCAAAACAACAAAAATCCAATTGATAGAACTTGAGGTATGAATTGTTAAATAATAAACTGAAATGTAGTACTTAACAGCACACAGCGCCAATCAGGGCTACCTGGTCGCACTAGACCGTGTCAAATCTGAAAGTTCAGTCTGACCGCGATGAAGCCAAGGTCAGATAAAGGGACCATCTTGGCCACCTAAAAAGTACCTTATTTTCATTGGGGTCAACTAAAATACAAGGAGAAGAGGAGGTGATGCATTGTCGTCGATCCTTGCAATGGAGGTGATGCATCTGCTCCAAGCCAAGCAAAGTCAGGGATGCGTCAGCAATGGAGGCGAGAGACTGCTGCTCCATCAGTTACCTTAGGTTTCTCGCTGTTTTGGTAAGCTCTTTGCTTAAGAACTAATTTACTCTTCAGCTGATGAGTCCAAGTCATTGTACCTGACAGCTGAACCCCGGATAATTAAAATATCTAACCTGTTCGAACAGGGAATAATTTATGTCATTTTACCTCTAAAGGACTTATAAGTGTTGATCACCGTGAATTTGGTTTTCAGTAGATTCATTTCAAGGCCCTTTGATTTACAGAAGGCTTAAAAAGAGCCCAGTTCTGCCTGGAGGCTCAAGAGAGTTCTGGAAATGAGCAGGGTATCATCCACAAACATTAGTATTGGAAGTGAAACACCTGCTATCTTTGGAGCATTGTGCATACAATCAGATAACCTCTTAATAATACACAGCCTTGCTTTATCCTTTGATGGGTATTGTATCAGTTAAATCTCCGCCCATATTTCACCTCACCTTTGCATATGTGTTTAAATGGCGAGCTCTTAATATCCATAAGAGATCACCAGACATCCCGTAATCCTCCAATACCTCCACAAACTGTCCCTCTGGACCAGGTTGAAAGCTGACCTATGATATATGAAGGCACTATACAAATGATCCCTCTGCAGGGTAACATACTCCCAACACAGCAGCTGAAAGCGAAGGACTTGGTCAAGAGTAATTACTTTACTCCGAAATCCCGTCTGAACATCCTCAAGTATATGGTTGTCTGAGATCCCGTCTGTACGTTTGTCAAGACCTGTCTACAAAAGGTATTTGAGAGTTTTCCAATAAACTTATAGTTCTATAATTGGAGGGTAGGGCTCTTCTCCCCTTTTTAAAAATTGGAATAATGACTGCTCCAAGCCAAGCAGGCTGAATATTCTCACCCCTCATGATATCATTGCTCAACATATTAAGATAGGGAACCCACACATTAGGTTAAGATAGAAAAAGGTGCAGGGAATCTGCTTTACTTAATGCAGGCAAGATTGTCTAAGTGAGTACTTCGTTTAGGAGATTATATGTCCATCATATTGGTTTTAAGTAAGGCAGTGCTCTTGGGATCAAATTAAGCACAGTACTCAGTTTCAGGAATTTATTTCAACATAGGTTTCAGTTTAGACCTAAACTTTCTCAAATTATGGATTTTGACTTGCCATATGTTAGCAGATGTGAATGTATCACAAACCTCTTAAGATCTAACTTCCCTGTGAGAAAGCATCTTTAAACTTAAACTGTAAAGCCTTTTAATTAAAGACTTCTCTACTGCTATCTCTTCTCACATATTCTTCATTTCTGTTTTTTCAGACCTTGTTATATATGAAGTGACATATCGAGCAACAGAAATAGAATTATCTGGTTCAAACTGAATATCCATGTTGGCATTACACATAGACGGGATTACAGAAGCCTTTCTTCTCTTAAGATTGCATGTGTTCTTAGGTAATTTACCATTGACACTGTGTCTGACTGTATTTAAACCTTTTATCTCTTCTTTTTTAGATAGTAAGCTTAGGGAATCCAAAATTACATTTGGTGAAGTATTTCCCTTTTGCTCTGTATCTCTTTCTGCAATATTTCCCACATTTGATGTACTGGAATCATAAGATGTGTTGCCTAAGAGTTCTGTCCTGAGATTCTTCTGGAATCTCACATGCTACTCAATGAAAGATAATACTGATTGATCAGTTATCGTGTCCAAACTTTAGTGCATCTTTCACCAACAATAATATGAATATATGGTGCACCTTTTGCTTGATATTCCTTTCTCCAGAAAAAGTGCAGAACTTCATCTAACGGTGGCTTTCTTTAATTACAGGTAATGTGAAGTATGGCTTCAAATCTATGCTTAAAGTACCTAAACACATTTGCAGAATCAATGAAACAGCTCACTAGGAGTTTTAACATTAATGCCTGCAATGTTTGCATTAGGTAGCCTGAGAAAATTATGAAGATTGCCCCAAGCATACTCTGCACAGATCAAAGTGATAAATCAGGTAGATTGAATAACACATACTTCAACTCACCATAGCGATGGAATAAATATTCAATGATACCATGTTGGCAAGCCATGATGTTCATCAGACTACTCTCTAGAACCTCATGTTTTCCATGAACTTTTTCCACAAAATCTCGGACAATAATGTCAATGAACAGTGTCCCTGTTTTCATAACATGGGCTACAGCATAAGATAGCACTGACAGATCACTATCAAACACTCAAAACATTGAAAATGTATAGAATACTTTGCCTAAACTGGGGATCTTCAGAATATAATCTACTTGATCTATATTCTGATACAGGAATTTGTACTGGATGGTCATCTTAACGACAACCTTCTCAGTGGGGAAAACAATTGGAAACTTTTTTCCGCATACTTACCTGTTCTTTTGCTTGTCTCATTTGATACAATTCTGAAGCATCACCCATCCTGCCTCTTGAATGGAGAGGATAAATGCCAAGTGGTCATATATTTCTTCTGCTTGACCTAATGCAACCTTTTCAAACTGACTATGAGCAACTGAGTTGTAAGTTTCTGTTCTGGCACATGCTACATGTCCCTCAACATCCATATCTATTTGAAATATATTTTCAAGTTTATGAATTTGCAAAGCTCTCTTAACCTTGTCAGTAAATACAAGGACTTGGAAGACTGTTTTAATCTTAGTAGGTACTCCATTTACTAGAAGCACTGCTGGTTCTTCTTTCACTCAATAGGTTCAATTTTCACCTATAGGTTCAATTTTCTTCACACAGTAGGAATGGGAAAACATCTAGGGCCAGATGTAGGAAGGAAGCAATTTGCAAGTTGCAAATTGCGAGTCCTTCCGACTCGCAATTTGCAACTTGCAAATTGCTATGCAGTACGGTGTCTCAGACACCGACTGCAACTCGCTATGGGGTCGCAATGACCCACCTCATGAATATTCATGAGGTGGGTCGCAAATTGCGGCCCCATAGCGAGTATAGGCACTCGCTAACATGGAGGCCTGCTGTAGTCAGCAGGCCTCCATGTTAGCGACCTGCTTTTCAATAAAGCAGTTTTTTTTTTTTTTTAAATGTAGCCCGTTTTCCCTAAGGGAAAACGAGCTGCATTTCAAAAAATCCGAAACCTTTTGTTTCGGTTTTTTCAGGGCAGGGAGTGGTCCCTTGGACCACTCCCTGCCCTGAAAAAATATTTTGGGGTCCATTCACAAACGGGAAGGGGTCCCATGGGGACCCCTTCCCGTTTGCGAATGGGTTAACATCCACTTCAAGTGGATGGTAACTGCGACTCCATTTGCGACCGCATAAGCGGTCGCAAATAGGAAGGGAACACCCCTTCCTATTTGCGATTCGGAAATGCATTTTGCGAGTCGGTAACGACTCGCAAAATGCATTTCTGCATAGGAAACACGCATTTGCGAGTCGCAAACGGCAAATTTTGCCGTTTGCGACTCGCAAAGTGCTTCCTACATCTGGCCCCTAATTTATTATAAATACCTCTCACAGGCATTTCATTATTGCCAAGTTTGTCAATACAATATTTACAGACAGCCTGGCTTATACACAAGTCAAAACAATATTTGGCTATTAAGTAAAGAGGTACTTTAAACCACTGTACTAGATCACTGTCTTCTATTGCTCATGAATGTCAATTAAGTGTGTTTGTGTTTTGTAGTGGGTTTACCTGCAACAAACACAAACTTTGTCAGGAATTTCTGCAGATGTTGTGGTAAATCCAACCGTTTCCTTTTCAAATCTTTCCAAAACATTATCAACATTGGGTAATTCATTGTTCATCTCTCATTCTCTTCAGTAGGCCTTTCAAGACAAAAGTATGTCTTCTGAGTATTATCTATAACACAGTACAGTTCAGAATGATTATCTCTTAGTAACATGTTATTTAGTTTTTGAAGATGAAGAGCTTTACTTTTGTAAAATACAACATTCTTGCTGTTCACACATTTTAATGTGGTGCACAGAACGCATCTACATATGATAGAAAGTACTGCCACAAATCTGTTGTGATGAGCAAGCCAATAAATGTCCTTGAATTTTTGCTAGTCGTGTAACTCAACAGAGATCAAGGAATTGCAATATTTTGATTTTTTGTTTCACAGTTCCTTCGCTGAACATAGCTAAGAGCTGTCTGAGTTTTTCAATAGAGCGCATGTGCAAAATTTCCTACAATCCCATTCTAAAACTGGACATCAGGGACATTGACCTAAGACTTTATTAGTTCATTGGTTTTCTTCAACATTGCTAGGCACTAATTTTTCTTTCTCATTTCGTGTACCTTCATTGATTTCATATGCATGAGAATCTGTATCAATTCCAAACACCAATTCTTTTTCTCATTAGTAACTTTCCTCATTAAAAATGGCTCACTACTGAAAGCATGTTTCCACTCGCCATGGAAAGTAGTGCAAAAGTTAGTTTATTAACTGGCACCTCTTGACTACATTTCTTTCAAATCAAATTATCCAATTTATCTGTTTCTAATCAGAATAAAAAGCTTTCTCTTTAACACAAATGTGTTGTCTATTAGACAGTCAACAACTGTTTCTACTGATGTCATGGTTTTCTGTTTATGTTTTTCATGCTTCTTATAATATTTGAGAATTTTCTTTTATGGAAGAACTTCTGATGAAATTCTTTGAATTCTTATTCCTTAATTTACTTTACTTCTCGGTTTCTTTTTGGGAAAAAGTGGCATCTTTTCTTAGACACTGATACTTTTTTATTATGACTGACATCTGCATGTCAAATGTTATAGCTGATTAATAGTTTTTTAATAACATATTTGTTTTTCCTAGAATTCAATGTTTTCCTACCATCTTTCTGAATGTTGACTGTCTTGAAACTCTGCAGGCTTGTTTGTAGTAAGTTTTCTTCTTCTTCTTCTTCTTCTTCTATCACTTGAAAGACCTAATTTAAAAAAACAAATCTTATTCATTTCTTGTTGTGACAGACATCAGTCAAAAATCAGAACAGTTCACAATGGTGAATGCTTCAGTTTAACAACTATATTGCCTCTTTGCTGAGAGATTTGTATATGGTGAAGGCTTGGTGTGAAAGGCTTTACTGAGGAAGTCACTACTCTGGAAAGACCTTTCATGTGCATCAACAGGCTGTATGATTGGGTTTGGTGAGGGCAGGCTTTGGAGTGAAAGCTCTGTGCTCAGTAAAGGACCTGTGTAGCTGGTCTTTGAGAAACTCTACGCCCAGTGTTATCTTATTATAATACAGAGCTGTGAGAAAACAGGGCTGATTGCAGAGGCCCCCTAACTTTTTGCACCCATTTTTAAATTTTTGCTGTGTTTTCCTGACTCTGATGGTGCCCTGGGTACTGCTAACCAGTCCCAGGGCCTGTGCTCTGTATGAAATAAGTATGCACATTAGGCTAATTATAATTGGCTATGTTAATCTACCTATAAGTCCTTAGTATATGGTAGGCCATGTAGGTTTAGGGACCCCAGCATAGGTAATACACCCATAGGTACACTGCTGAGGTGTCCAGGATAATGTTAAATGCAGTCCTGCCTTGCTGGCAGCTTTTAAATTAAAGTTACAAACAAATTCTACTTTGGAATTAGAAGTACTTCCAAAATCTCAAAATACCTTATTTTTACATTTACATCACCCCTAAGGTGTGCCCTATGTGCCCCTAGGGTTGAGTGTCATGTAACTATAAGCAGGGACCTTATAAAAATAGTTGTATAAGTCCTGGTGAGGTAAAACAGCCAAATTATTTTTCCCTCATTGTAGTGAATGGCCTCCATAGGCTAGAATGGGGAGACTTTATTTTAATTTATAAAGTCTCCTTAAGTGTCAGATACCTCAAGTTTGGTATCAAGTTAATTGTTATAATAAATCCCACAACTTAAAAATGTTGGATTTAATATAACTTGTTCAGGTAAAGAGTTTGAAACTCTACCTAAATGTTGCAACTTCAGCCCTGTAGTGCTCTGCTCCGATTCGCCAGCCTATGGCAGGCTGGCCAGGCTGCCTTGATGAGGTGTGGGCTGAACACAAAGGAATGTGCCTAGAGGAGGAGAACTTTCCTCAGCAGATGGAGAAATAGGAAGGGGGAGGGCTGCCAAACTGGTCCTCAAAGACAGGGAAGGACATTTGGAGTAGCCCAGCACCTCCCTCACATCCTGCAACCCCAGACAATTAAGTGCCTCCTTGATGAGATTTGGAGAGGACAGGAGAGGGGTGTGTTTAAGACTTTTAGCCACACCAGTGGATGGGCTCAGACAGATGTAACCTCCAAAAATCAGTTTCAGCCATGATGGATTTTTGAGGAATGTTGCTACCTGGGACTGATTTTTGCCACAGTTCCCACAAAGTAGTCATCACAGGGGTAAGGACCCTGCACCTGATTGGAAAACCAGGACCCCCCTGTTTTTCACCCAGGAGCAAGGATAAAACTGGTAGACCTGCACACACACCTCAGATCCCTACGAGGAAGAACTACAGATAAAAAGGACTGCCCTGCTGGACCCCTGACCTGCACCTGGACACTGCATTCTGGAGGACTACACTAGTTGTACACTTGGGCTTCACCATAAGAAGGACTTTCCCTGGCTTCAAATGGTTCAAAGAAGGACTCCCTGTTTGCTACAGGTGAAAAATTGCTAACCATGGTCCCCTGCACCAACTCCTGGAGAAACTGACCAGCTGACAACTGTCCAGGGACCAATTTGAAGTTTGCATTCTGGTAATCGTAGTCCCAACTCCCAAAGAGCAACTCGGAGCTTCCGGAACCTTGGATCAAGTTGTGGACACTTCAAGGACCCAAAAAGGGCCTCTGGAAGAAGATCTAGAAGTTTGGAGACGTTGGGAGCAACTCCATAAGTTGAAGAGGTGCATTGTGGGAGTTGTAGTCCTAGACCCCAAGAGGCAAACCAGAGCCTCTGAACCCTTGGCGGTGGACCACTTTCCTGAATCAAGAAAAACTTCTGAAAGTAAGTGTGACAGTGTTACCTCGTGGGTGGCCTGAACTCTGGACTTTGTTCCTTTCCAGTGTGACCTTTTTTTAACCCTTTGAGCGCTAGTTGCTTCAATGCGCTAGAAATCATTAATTATTTAAAAAGTCACATCACTGGTTCCTCTTATCTGATTTTAATTGTTTTGGTGTCATTTTAAAGACAAAAACATAATCTATTTTTATAAATTGTAGTTGGATTTTTGCTGTGTTTTGTGTTTTACTTATTTACTGTTTTGTGATTTTTAAATGCTTTACACACTAGTCTCCTAAGCTAAGCCGTGTTGTTCATTTCCAAGCTACCAAGGGTTGAGCTGGGTTTAATTTATGCAGACCTAACTGGACCTAAGTGGAGGTTAGTGGCCTTCTGCTAAGTGTAGGCACTTACCCGCCCTTACTAATAACCCATTTTCCAAGGATATTATCTATGGTAGTTCTGGTAGAGTTTCATAAGGGACTGGCTCCTTTTCTTACAACATTCTACAGGGTGAATGCTTTAGTTTTATGACTACATGGCCTCACTGCTGAAACTTCTCCACAGGTTGAAAGATGGGTGTGAGAGATGTTACTGAGGAACTCAACACTCTGCAAAGAACCTTTCTGTGTACCAAGAGGGTATATGATTGGGTTTGATAAGAGAAGTGTCTGTAGTGGCATCTCTTAGCACAGTAAAGGCTCTGTGTACAAGGATGTAGAGAAAGCCTAGGCCCTGTATTTTCTTATTAGACCTGAGAGCAGAGTGTCTCTGGTAGAGTTTTTATGACAGACTGGCTCCTTTTCTTGCAACTCCATACAAGGAGAATGCCTCATTCTATGACAACATGGCCTCCCTGGTGAGACCTCTCTACAAGGTGAAAGCTGGGTATGAAAGGCTTTACTGAGTAACTCACTTCTCTACAAAGACCTTTTCTCTGAGTGAACAGGATGCATGATTTGGTTTACTAAAACAGCCCCTAAACAGACTATAGGGTCTGTGTAGAAGGGTTTGGAGAAAAAACAGGTCCTGTGCTACCAAATTGTAAAAGGAAACAGATTCTGCATGGTTGAATTGGATGAAAGACTGACTCTTTCTCATACAACTCTATACAGAGTGTATGGTTGATTTTTATGATAACATGCTGCCTCTGCTAACACCTCTTTACAGGGTAAAGCCTGGGTGTAAAAGGCTTTAGTGAGGAACTCTCCCCTCTACAACCTTACTCTCAGTGAACAGGGCATTTACAAAGAGAAGTCTCTACAGGGACACCCCAGTAAAGGGTCTATTTAGAAGATTTCAGAGAAACATTAGGCTTTGTGTTATCACATATTAAAAGGGTGAAGATTCTGTAGGGTAAAATTTGATGAAAGACTGGTTCCTTTTCTTACAATTCTATACAGGGTGAGCTCTTGGGTTTTATGAGAACGTGCCTTCTCCACTGACACCTCTCTACAGGTTAAAGGCTTGTTGTGAAAGGCTTTAGTGAGGAGCCTAGTCTTTTCTCTGAATTAACAGGGTGTATGATTTGGGTTATTAAGAGCAATCTCTCAGAGAAACATTAGGACCTGTGTTATCACATAATAAAAGGGTGGAGCTTCGGTATGGTAAAGTTTGATGAAAACTGTCTCCTTGTCTTAAAAGTCTATACAGGGTGAACGCTTCAGATTTATGACAACATGCTCTCTCCGCTGACAACTTTCTAAATGGTAAAGGCTGGGTATAGAAGGCTTTAGTGAAGATCTGACACCTCTGCAAAGACCTTTTCTCAGAGTGACAGGTTGCATGATAGAGTTTACTAAGAGTAGCATGTATACAACACTTATGAACAGAGTAAAGGGTCTGTGTAAAGGGTTTCAGAGAAACACTAGGGGCAACATGTACAAAAGGTTTTAGCATTTAGAAATGGAGAATTGGGCTGTTTGTGATTGCTAAATAGCCTTTTGACATGTACTAACCATATTTTGTGAGTCAGAACCTATTACCGAATCACAAAAATACGGTTTGCGAATCAGTATTAGGAAGGGCCGTGCTAAGGGCGGCCCTTCCTAATACCGAGTCACAGCAGGATGTATGAAGGCGTTGCGACCGGGACATGGCTGGAACATTTTCACATTTTACTTACACTGTGAAGGAGGTGGTAACCGATTTACAAGGGGTCCCCAAGGGATACCTCCCAATTTATGAATGTGGATGCAAACATGTGTGCGGCACCCCTGGCTAGTTTTGATGGTGCACCAGGGAGCCGTGGCTCCCAGTTTGGGAACCTCTGCCCTAGAGTCACAGGCATGCACAATAGGGTGTCAGATAGGACCGGCCTCTCCGGTGAGACCTATCCCTATTGTGACAGGCATCCTTAGTACTGTGTCATGAGTGAGTGGACTGGTATAGTAGAGTTTAGGGAAAGACTGGCCTCTACACTTTCTTGGATGACATATGTGGTTAGTAGAATGAAAGGACAGACTAGCCTCTCAACTGAGATCCCTTTCTTGGTTGACTGGTGTGTGTAATAGGGTGTGGGGAGGGATTGACCTCTCCACTGAGACCTCTCTCTTGGATTACGATGTGTGTAGTTGGGTGTGGGGACCAACTTCTGTCTCCACTGAGAGTATGCTACAATGTAACAGGTGCACATAGTAGCGTGCGATGAAGGACTGGCCTCACCACTGACACCGCTCCCCATGGCATTGGTTGTGCATAGTAGAGTATGGGGAGGGACTGGCTTCTCCACTGAGACTCCTCCAAAGGATGACAAGCATGTGTATTAAGGGTAGGAAGGGACTAGTCTCTCAACTTAGACCTTTCTTTTGGATGATGGGTGTGTGTAGTAGGGTGTGGGTAGGGGTTTGCTTCTCCATTTAAACCTCTCTCTTGGATGATGAGCATGCATATTAGGGTGTGAGGAGGGCCTGGCTTCTCTGCTGAGACCCCTATCTTTGATGATAAGTGTAAGAGTGTGAAGAAGGGTGTTGAAGGGAAATTCCCTCTCTGCTGAGAACTCTACTTTGGATGACAGGTGTATATAAGAGGGTGCGGAGAGTCACTTGCATCTTCGATGAGACTGCACTTTATGTTGATGGGTGTGTGTAATAGGGAGTGATAAATGGCTTTCCTAACTGCTGACATCACTCATTGGATGACAAGCATGCGTAGTAGGTTGTGAGGAGGGTCTAGCCTGTCAAGGGTGTATGTACTAGACTGTGAGGAGAGACTAGCTTGTCTGCTGAGATCTCTGTCTTGGATGACATGTGTATATAGTAGGGTGTGGGGAGGGACTGGCTTTCTGGTGAGACCTTTGTCTTAGATGAGAGGTGTGCATAGTAGGGTGTGGAGAGGGACTGGCCCCTCTGCTGAGACTAATCCATAGGGTGGCAGATCGGTGTAGTAGGGTGTGATGTTGAAGTACCATCTTCACTGAGACTCCTCCCTAGGGTACTGATAGCAAAGAGGAGAGAGAGACTGCTTACCTCTTTTTACTTTTCACAAGCCTGTCATGGTCCCAAAGGTCTGCAACTTTTTGAAGTTTGCTTCATCACAGTACTTATGACTTACATAGCTGCTCTCAATTACTAAGTGAATAGAATACCTTCATCCTGCCCCTTATATAACTTTTTATATTTATTGCACAACACTACAGATTTTGTTTACCATCTCTAGTGATGGCGGGCATTTAATTTTTGTTCTCCTTTAGTCAGACAATAAAAGCGCTTGGTTTCTCAGGATCCGGTCACAGGATAAGGAGGCCTTTTGACCAGTCAGAGAGCTGCATTGTTTAATTTGCACTACCGTGGGACTATCACTGGACTCTCAACATCCAAATTGTTCACATATACAAGGTTTTTTGTAGCTAAATATTCCAAAATAATGACAAAAGGATTTACACCAAATTATAAAAAGCATGCCTTCTGGACCAAGATATAGCTTCCTGCCAAATGTAGCATAATTCCGCTCAGTAATATTTGCAGTTCTGCATTTTGGGACCCTCCTATGCATTTCCTACAGAAATGTTGACTTACTTATAACTTCCCACGGTTGACCACCACTGCGTAGTATGAAAGTGTGCGTGTGTATTTGCAAATTTTATTTCATGAGAGATGGGGTTCTGAGGCATGTTAGAGGTTTGGCAAGAGTTCCATTTGCCCCCTCCCCCTAAATTATATATGTGCCACCCCCCATGCCTGGTCCACTCCAGGCTATGGAGTGTTCTTTAAAGTCATACAAATTCTCCATGAATTCAGCGCAAAATGTTTACAAAAAAATGTTTTTGGCCCCATGCGGGTTCCCTCTGGTCGAAGGGGTCAGGGAATCCCTTCCCTGGCCCCTTATATTTTTTTAAACATTTTTCTAGGACTCTGAACTGAGTCCAAAGATGGCTGTTGCTACAACCTTGTTGATGTGGTGGCTGCCAATTAGATCGCTCCATGAGATCTGTCATCCTGCGGATCCTCTGTAGCTTTAAATATAACAAATTTTGAGAATGAATTGCTCATGAACTCGTTCTGGCCGAAGATCTATCTTTCTGCCAAATCTGGTGTAAATACTGTCTGCCGTTTAGGCTGTAGCTGTGTCTAAAATGTCTATGGTAAAATGGAATGGGGAAAAACATGTGTTTTGGGGCCCCCTTCTACTCAGCCTCTGCTTGGTGAATCACCATGGAACTTTCCATGCACAAACTAGGCGAAAAGTAGCATTTATTTTGAATGTTTGCGAAGATTTGTGAAATAGCGACAAAGTTATTAGCAACACAATAAAGCATTTCCTATGTAAACATTGTCCAAACTACAAAATATCCAGTGGTGGCTGCTGTTGCATAATATGGTTGCTATTGGGTAGGTATAGTTAAGTCTGCATTTCCATAGGGAAAGCATTTTTTGATTCTTCTTATAACTTTGGCCTGTTTTATGAATCTTCACAAAACTTTCCAAAAAAAAGTCTCATCCACCTCAACTCCATGTTAGAAAGTTTCAGGCTGATCTGTCAAGGGTGGGGCCAAGAAAAAGGGGGGCGCTCCTAAGACATGTGTTCCCCATTCATTTTTCCATAGGAAAATTTGGCAGAAAGCTAAATCTTTGTCCAGAAGGCATGCTTTATTGTGATTTGATGTTAATATGTTCAGTAGTTTTTGAGCAATTAAGGTTGTAATATTTTCTATAGTTCATACTGCTGAGGATCCTTGGAGCTGACAGATCTTAAGCCGAGAGAGTAGGCTGGAGGCATATTATGTTATTATGTATTGTTAAGGCTCCAAGTTATAGTTTTTTGATAAACCGTCAACTGGTGAATTTCTGTGGTTTTGTTTCTTTAACCCTTTCGGTCAAGGGCAAGGGTCACTCCCTAGGGGAGTATTTTTACATTAAACCAATCTGCCCGGGGGGGCAGAAGCCACCAGACACCAGGGTTATTTTTTTTTATATTTACAGTTGGGAGCGACCCCTTAGGGAAGGGTCACTCCCCTGGGGGTGGCAAATTGTTTTACGCCATTTCTGTCCCCCTTGGGGAAAGATTGGCCTTTTTTTCTTAGGCCAATCTGCCCCCAAGGGGGTTAGAAACCACTAGGTCACCAGGGATATTTTTTAATGTCAGTTTCACGCAAGGGGAGTGACCCCTTACGCAAGGGTCCCTCCCGTGGGGGGCAAATTTATTTTAGGCCAATTCTGCCCCCCTTAGGGCAGATAGGCCTCAGGCAGAACCCACTAGGCACAAGGGATTTTTTTTATTTATTTTTTTACAGATGCGCAGCGACCTCTTTGGCCAGGGTCGCTCCCCTGTGGGGCAAATTTATTTTAGGCCATTTTGGCCCCCCTTGGGGGCAGACCGTCTGTTTTTATTAGGCTGATCTGCCCCCAGAGGGAAAAACCACTTAGGCACCAGGGATTGGTGGTGTGTGTTTTGTTTGGGGGGCAGCCCCTTGGGCAAGGGACGCTCCCCATGGGGGCACATTACTGTTGGCTATTTCTGACCCCTTGGGGGCAGATCGGCCTATTTTTTGTAAGGCCCATCTGGCCTCAAGGGGGACAAAAAGCCCAGCAGAGATCAGGGCCATTTTTTTTCAGAAAAAGAGGGTTAGGGAATGGCCATACCCCCACCCCAAATAAATGGGGACAAAGTTGTTCTGCCCACCGGTGGGCAGATGGGGCAGACAGCCTACTAAATGCCAGGTAATTATAAAAAAATAGTGTGGTGGTCAGAATGTGCATGGTTATACCCTTACCCCAAATAAAGGGGGTAACAGTCTTTCAGCTGTCCCCCTGCACACTAAAAGATCTTATCCCAACGGAAAGCAAGAGGACATTTGATTATTTTGGGTTTTGGTTTTACATTTAAGCCATGAGAGCTTGTCTAACTCTCAAAATCGCCCCATTTGGAATGGTGAGAGCTGCACATTTTGGACTTTGGGATGCAGCCATGTAGAAAAATCTACGAAACCTAGACACATCTGAAAACTAAACATCTGGGCTTCACATACACCCCACACCGTTTTCTTACCCACAATGCCCTGCAAACCTCCAACTTTGCTTGAAATCACACATTTTCCCCACATTTCTGTGATGGAATCTTCCGGAATCTGCAGGAATCCACAAAATCTCTACCACCCAGCATTGTCGCATCTATACTGATAAAAATTCTGCCCCACTTGTCAGCCTAAAAATGTTTTTTTCAAACTGCCCTTTTGGACTTGCTTTGGTTCCCCGTCAGTTTCAACATGTTTTCTGCTCTTCCCTGTCACAGGCACTCGGCCCACCTACACAATTGAGGTATCATTTATACCGGGAGATTGAGGGGAATGTTGGGAGGTAGAAAATGTGTGCTGGTGCAGTGATTCCACACAGAAATGTGGGGAAAATTAGATTTTTGAGCAAAATTTGAGGTTTGATGAGGATTCCGGGTAAGAAAACACTGGGGGATCCACGCAAGTCACACCTCCCTGGACTCCCTCGCCTACCCACACAAGTGAGGTGACATTTTTGTCTGTGGAAAAAGTATTTTTTTTGCCAAATGTTGAGGTTTGCAAAGGATTCTGGGTAACAGAACCTAGTGAGAGCGCCACAGGTTACCCCATCCTGGGTTCCCCTAGTTGTCTAGTTTTAAAAAATGCACAGGTTTGGTAGGTACCTAGGTGTGGCCAAGCTAGAGGCCAAAATCGACAGCTAGGCACTTTCCAAAAAACACATCAGATTTCAAAGTAAATATGTGATGTGGCCATGTTGAATTTCCTGTTGCGGGCATTAGGCCTACAGACATATGTGAGAAACCATTTTTATCGGGAGACTTGGAGGAACACAGAATAGAAGAACAAGTGTTATTGGCCCTTATCTTTCTCTGCATTTTTTCCTTTCAAATGTAAGACAGTGTGTAAAAAAGATGTCTATTTGCGAAATGACCTAAAATTCACATGCTAGTATGGGGACCCTGGAATTCAGAGATGTGCAAATAACCACTGCTTCTTAACACCTTATCTTGTGCCCATTTTAGAAATGCAAAGGTTTCCTTGATACCTATTTTTCACTTTTTACATTTCACCAAATGAACTGCTGTATACCCGGTATACAATAAAAACCCATTGCAAGGTGCAGCTCCTTTTTGGCTATGGGTACCTAGGGTTCTTGATGAACCTACAAGCCCTATATATCCCTGCAACCAGATGAGTCCAGCAGACATAAGGGTATATTGCTTTAAAAAATCTGCCATAGCTGGAAAATGTTATAGAAGAAAACATGGACAGAAATGGCTCTTTTTTCACCTCAATTTCAATATGTTTTTCATTTTAGCTGTTACGTTCTGTGGAAAAACATTGAAAGATCTACACAAATGACCACTTTCTGAATTCAGACTTGTGCCTAATTTTCAGAAATGTTTAGCTGTCCAGGATCCAACATTGGTTTCACACCCATTTCTGTCACTTAATGGAAGGCGGCTGGAGCACAAAAAAAAAAAAAAATGGGGTAATTCCTAGTAAAATGCCAAAATTGTGTTGCAAAATGTGGTTTTCTGATTCAGGTCTGCCTGTTCCTGAAAGCTGGAAAATGGTGATTTTAGAACCACAAACCGTAAGTTGATGCAATCTTTAGGGGAAAAAACACAAGCTTTCTTCTGCAGCCCTTTGTTCATTTTCTTTGGAAAAAATCTAAATTTTAGCTGTATTTTGGATAATTTCTTGTTCTCCTCCATAGGAACCCACAAATTCTGGGTACCTCTAGAAGCCCTAGGATGTTGGAAAAAAGGACGCAAATTTGGGGTGGGTAGCTTATGCAGACAAAAAGATATGAGGGCCTAAGCGCGAACTGCCCCAAATAGCCCAAAAAAGGATTGGCACAGGGGGGGGGGGGGGGGAGGACCTGGCAGAGAAGGGGTTACATTTCACCAAACTATAACGTCCCTTTGAAAGAGAGAGAGAGAGAGAGAGAGAGAGAGGGAGAAAGAGAGAGAGTGTGTGTGTTTTTGTTTCCTGGTGACATTTATAAACCATGAGGTCGAAGACTGAGTGGTTTACAGATGTCACCTGGACCCGGTGATGGCAATATAGGGGGATATTATTCATGTTACTCATTAAGATTTTTGTATATTGTATGATTCATTCATTTATTTTAGTAATCTTAAAAAAGATTTAGGGCCTTTGAGCATCATCATTTTACTATTCATTGTTCACCTCAGACTGCAGATATGTCTGTCAATGTTTTGAGAAATATGTTTCTTGCTGAGCATACTGAGCAAATATTTTTATACAACAATATGCAGTAATATACATCAAACTTTAAAGGTAAAGCACATTATGATGAAATTAAAGAATAGGAATTCACAATGTGCTTCTCCTTTGTGTTACAGACTAAATTTAACAAGCCACATATAAAGAAAGAATTTAGTATAATGTTTAATCTCAAACACTAGGAAGGATTCATTGATAGATGCTTGTTTCACGGGTGGACCAGCAAGTGTGATCTTGTCAGGGTTGCTGATTAATGGTCTAAGAGCAGCACTGGCATTGTGAATGCTGTTTTCCATACCAGCACTGACAGAAATAGGAAATGCTGTGTTAATCATTCATTTAATTATAATATTTATTTAGGGAAGCTAAAAGTCCTGCAAACCAATTCGGCACTGGTAATTTCAGGAAGTAATTCACAGCTTGAACTCTTTTCTGTGAAATACAAGCTCTGAAACAGTTTTCATACATTCAACATGAAGGCTTAACCATCTAAAAACATTAAAATATAAATCTATTTTTAGATTTATTACAGAGGCTTTGGGCTCAACTCATTCATTTGATCCAACAGCTAAAGCATACAGCTTGCAGCAATGGATCAACCCACTTCAACCATTGACTAATTTTACTGTGAGAGACTTCATCATGTTCTTTCATAGAGAGGAGCACATACTTGTATAAATTAATTCATTTCAGCCGTTGCTTAACTTTCCTGTGAGTGACAGCCGTGGCTGGTTCACAGAAAGCGCATCCGTGCACAAAGCAGTTTTCTTAAGTGCCGTGGATTACTAGGGAAAAGTGTGCTTTTTGAGACCAGAAAAATTAGTTTGGGATTTTGTCGATTTTTTTATATAATGGCCAGGGCCTGACAGATCTGCCAAGAATAAATTCTACCAAAACTGTGATAACATAAAAGAAACATTGGCAGAACCAAAAGACTGGGCAGCAACATCAGCCGTATTGGATTCGTCAAAGTTTGTTATGTTGCCAGCAGTTGTTTGGGAGAGAATGGTGCAGCACAAACTACTGACCACTTTATTGTGTGAAAAAGGCTGCTTTATTGAGACAGGTTAACATTACAAAACATACCTAGCTAACCACCTCACAAAGTTATCACCTTGCTAAACATCAAATCAACTAATCAATGTCCCACCCTATGTCTTACAGTCCCCACCCACATGGTCCACTCCACAACTATCTCCTTTTATTCTAGTGCTTTTTAACAGTTTCCCACTTTCTTTTTCCCTTAAACCTATGGCTACATCTATGACCCTCTAAACAACCAAACTCCTAGCATTAACCTTGAACTTACTGCCAGCCCTCGAGTTGCCAGGTCATCTGAACCTAAAATGGTGGCAGGGAGCCCAATTACACTCAGGATATGTGCTTTGAACTACTTTTGAGCTATATTCGTAGCCCCACATAAAATGGCAGCTCAAGGATGCATCACTCTCTCAGTCCGCCCGGGAGACAGACCTCTCTGTGGTCACCTGCAAACCCCAAACCCGCTTAAGGACATGCAGAGATACATGTGCTGCTGGTCTCTAAAGGTGAGTCAATATCAACGGCCTGTTCTCCTAATGAAGTGAGAATAACAAACTTTGCAAATAGAGTAAAACATTGGGACGTCATCTTTACTGCTGTGAGTAGCATTATAGATGAATCCTCATGTCACATTGATTACATTTATTTAACAGGATATGATGAATAATATCTATGTGAAATGGCTAACTTATGTGACTAAAGAACGAACCATATTATCATTTTTAGGCTTGGTCATATGGAAAAATGGCAAGCTTTGGCATAAAATATGATTAAACTTCGAAAATGATTGATACAAATGCATTTGCTAATTAAAACAGTCCATCGGTAAACATGGATCTGAATACAGTGAAAGATGTTTATTCACGTTTATTACTTACACAATGAAGGCTTTTCCTCTGTATATAAAAACTGCCAAATGACAGATAATGCGATGGAAGACAAGAAGTAAATCCTTAATCACACAACTATTGATACTAATATGCTTGTTATGCTTTTCTGTCCCTTTTATTCAATTCTTTGCAGGGAACATCGTGTACCACCGGTGTCTGACGTCGTATAAAAATATATTTATCCATTTCATTAGCAAAAAGTCCATTACTATATTATTCGCTTGACAGGCAGTTAAGAATGACAATTAATATAAAGAACATCAAATGCATTTATTTGTTTGCGACCCTGACCTTATTAGTTGGAAAATAGAAATATCTTAGATTTTTTAACCTTGTTTACTGTACGTTTTAATTTAAGAACGTTTCCGATCATTTCTTTAATTCAAAATGGGCTTAGTTTACTTTATTTATTGTTCTAATAAGTGCCATACTAAAGAGGAGGTCAGCTACCAATGTACCCTGAAGTTATTCGCACTGCCACCCTGTTTAGTCATCTTCCATTAGTGCAGCAGGTGCAATGGCACCCGGTCCCAGAGGCCTGATGGGCTCTCTTAACTCTGATTATTCCTGTACAAAATCATTGAAACAGCAGTCAGGGGGGCCTTTTCTTCCTTTACTAGGGTTCATAACATACTAGCTATGATACTGTTATTAGTGTAGCAGGCTTCAGTGGGGTCCTGGCTGCCACACACTCCTGCTTGTCGGTCACAGCCTCAAATGAGCATGAGTAGTGGGCAGGCACACACACACCCTCATCCCCTCTGGGATCAGCACTTGCAAAAGCACACACAAACTCACACCCATCCATATGCACACACACTCACATCCATCAATACACATGCACACACACATACACCCACTACTCACAAGTGCATGCACACACCCATTCACAGTACACATTCACAAAAGTACATACATTCAAACATACACATATGCATCTACCATTCAGCAAGCACTAACCGGGCCTTGGTGGTTACAGTGTGTGTCAGGAGGGAGAAGGAGAACGGCCTTGGTGGTTCCTTGGGGTTTTGAGGAAAGACAGAGCGAAGATCTTGTAACCTTGTAATGAGTCAGTCATTGAGAAGAGTACCGCCCTTAACTCCTCACAGATTGAGATGGGGTCAATTAGACTTGCTGACCCCATCCTACTCAATGTGAAGCCATCATTGAAAGACAGTCGACTCTGGACACTTCAGGGTTTAAACCTTCAGTGCCTAGGTCTGATTCTATCAGTGACATTCCCCCTTGTCATGAGGGGAGGATATCACAGAGCTTTGCCAAGCTGATGAGGTCACGTGCTTAGGGTTATGAAATCTTCCTCCCAGCAAAGCTTGTGCAGGCTCCATTAGCAGATGTAAAGAACCTGACTGTCTAACCCTGATATGGTAAATGTCTGTCACTCATCATGCTTTAGAAAAGGAAGAAGGTTCAGCCCCGGAGACCTTAATGATGGGCCGCCTCTGCTGCTTGTTTGAGACTACTTGCATTCACAACAGTTAACAACACTCCCTTTTTCGTCATGAGAGGGTGGCTGGGCAATCTTAGTCACACTGATGCATACCAGCCCACCTCTTTTCCACTGGTTCACCTGTCGTGTTGAAAGACAGCAGTATTGCTGGTGGAGATGAGCTTGTTTGAAGGCTGACCTGGCCTTGCTCCTGTTAGCTTGCTCTTCCCCTGGAGCTCATAGCATAGTCTTCAGTTATCTAGAAGATGAGACAAAAATCTACATGCGTCTCAGCTGCAGGAGGGGCCAGAGTGTTGTGGGTCACCCTGTTGTGAATATTCCTCCACTGCATACTTTCTTCCTCCTGACATGCAATCGTCACCACTCACCATATGTTTGGTTGCATTTAGTTGAAAATAACTTCCATATAGAATGTCAAATCAATATTTGTAGAAATAATTTAATATAATCATATTTTTAAGTACTTCATTATTAGAATTTGTTTACTTTCTCATATTTTTCACCCAGTACCATTGTTAAGTTATAACCAAACTGAGGGCCTGATTATGACCTTGGCGGATAGGATACTCCGTCATAAATGTGGCGGATATACCATCCGCCTTATTACAAGTTCCACTGTATCCAAAGGAACTTGCAAAATGGCGGGTGGGATATCCGTCACTTTTGTGACGGTGTATCCCATCCGCCAAGGTCGAAATCAGGCCCTGCATGTGTCACTTACTCTGAGATGTATCACCCAAGATACCATGGATCTAGCAAAGGCTTGAAACATGACCCAGTAAATGCAGCTGGTCTGTGAGGCTTTAAATGACCATGATGATATACCAGAACCTATAGTGACATTATTTCCCCCACATGCAGTCTGAATAATTGAAAGAAAATAAAAGGTGCTAGAACATGTAGAATGTGTATTAGACTCCACTAAGGACCTACTTCCTGTTGGATTGTGTGCATGTCTCTTTTCAGCCTGGAAGTACAGTGATGCTCTTCTGTCACATGGGGCAAGCAAAATTAAGTCAAGGTCCTGTCTGCAGTCTCACTGACAACAAACTTACTGGAGTCTTATCAGTCAAGTCTGTAATGAGATGACACTGCCAGGAAAGAACATAAAGACACTGAGGAGAGTCGTAAAACATATAGGGCCTCATTATGAGTCTGGTGGTCACTAGACCGCCACACTCTCGTATGGCGACCGGACCACAGCCAATGTGGAGGTCTGAGTGCCTCATCACAACCCTGGTGGTCGGGCCACCAGGGAACACCCAGCTTTACCAGTATCAGAGATCCCGGTGGTCTGGAGGTAGTGGGGGTCCTATTCCACCAGGGCAGTGCTGCAAGCAGCGCTGCCCTGGGGATTACAACTCCCTCCTCTCACAGTGGTTTCATGACAGTATCATCGCCATGAAAATGCGGTTGGAGAACAGGTGCAGGGGGCCCCAGGCGGGCCCCTACAATGCCCATGCACTTGGCAGGGTGCCCCTGGCCAGCACCATTGTAGTGTTCACTGTCTGCTTTGAAGGCAGTGAACAATGCGAGTGTGTACCCTGCACTCTACAGCATTGCTGCCTGCTCGATTACTAGCTGGAGACGATGCTGTAGGCTGTTTACTGCCAGGACAGTGGGCAGAAACTCAGGTTTCCGCCTGCTGACCTAGCAGCAAACTCTTAATGGGGCCAGCGGGGAGGTAGCCTATATGGTGGCAACCTCCCTGTCTGACGTTCGTCAAACATTGTAAATCGTCCAACAAACTCATAATAAGCCCCATAGTGTTGCTCTACCACAAGTTATTGCTGTGCAACAAAAAAACAAATCCTTCTCAGAATAATAGTACTAAAGTGAATCACAGATATATCAAGGAAACAGACACCATCTTTTGTCCCATGTCTAGAAATGAATGAAGAACTGTGGACCCCTTTGAATGCAGGAAGCCCATCCTGGGGACTCCTTCAAGATGAGTCAACCGCCCACATCCATTCAACAAGAGTAAGGACATGCATACCATAAATGGCATGGCTGTCATTAAACACATATGCTCAGATGCAATCTCCGACAAACCCACAATGCTCACAGACACCAGAAGTGTGTCCTCACAAGGGACCAACTATGCTATTATAGAGCGTCATACAAAAGGAAACGTTTAATTAAACATACTAAACCTCAGTGGAGGGTCCAAGGAAAAATAAATAATGCCATACAACAGCACTATGTTAACACAAATAATAGGCCCATAGAGTATATCTATAATAATAAAAAAATCTGCAGTGTAAATCTGCATGCACAAACATTTATCAATGTTGAAACATCTTCACCATCAGTCTCCAAAGGCTAACTGTGTACTCTCCCACCAACACTTGCCAACAGTACCCTCAGGGAGAAAAATCAACTATTGTAGAAATGGCAGGTACATAAGCACAAAAAGAAAAGTAGCACCTGCTCAATTGCTCCTCAGAAGTCTATGCTTTCCTGACACTTTATGTGATATAATATCAAGGAAACTGATATTGATTGGCACAATATCAGAAAAAATATTTTAAACCAATATTTCGCTATCCTGTACTTTAACCCCTTCGCTGCCAGGCCTTTTCCCCCTCCTGTGCCAGGCCTTTTTTTGCCTATTTGGGGCAGTTCACGCTTAGGCCCTCATAACTTTTTGTCCACATAAGCTAACCAAGCCAAATTTGCGTCCTTTTTTACCAACATCCTAGGGATTCTAGAGGTACCCAGACTTTGTGGGTTCCCCTGAAGGAGGCCAAGAAATTAGCCAAAATACAGTGAAAATTTCGTTTTTTTCAAAAAAATTGGAAAAAGTGGCTGCAGAAGAAGGCTTGTGGTTTTTCCCCTGAAAATGGCATCAACAAAGGGTTTGCGGTGCTAAACTCAGCAGCTTCCCAGCTTTCAGGAACAGGCAGACTTGAATCAGAAAACCCAATTTTTCAACACAATTGTGGCATTTTACTGGGACATACCCCATTTTTGTAATTTTTTGTGCTTTCAGCCTCCTTCCAGTCAGTGACAGAAATGGGCATGAAACCAATGCTGGATCCTAGAAACCTAAACATTTCTGAAAAGTAGACAAAATACGGAATTCAGCAAGGGGTCATTTGTGTAGATCCTACAAGGGTTTCCTACAGAAAATAACAACTGAAAAAGAAAAATATTGAAATTGAGGTGAAAAAAACATAAATTTTTCTCTTCGTTTTACTCTGTAACTTTTCTCTGCAATGTCAGATTATCGAAAGCAATATGCCGTTACGTCTGCTGGACTCCTCTGGTTGCGGGGATATATAGGGCTTGTAGGTTTATCACGAACCCTAGGTACCCAGAGCCAATAAATGAGCTGCTCCCTGCAGTGCGTTTTCATTCTATACCGGGTATACAGCAATTCATTTGCTGAAATATAAAGAGTAACAAATTGCTATCAAGAAAACCTTTGTATTTCCAAAAAGGGCACAAAATAAGGTGTTGAAGAGCAGTGGTTATTTGCACATCTCTGAATTCCGGGGTGACCATACTAGCATGTGAATTACAGGGCATTTCTCAAATAGATGTCTTTTTTACACACTCTTCTATATTTGGAAGGAAAAAATGTAGAGAAAGACAAGGGGCAATAACACTTGTTTTGCTAATATATGTTCCCCCAAGTCTCCCGATACAAATGATACCTCACTTGTGTGGGTAGGCCTAGCGCCCGCGACAGGAAACGCCCCAAAACGCAACGTGGACACATCCCATTTTTTTTAAAGAAAGCAGAGGTGTTTTTTGCAAAGTGCCTACCTGTAGATTTTGGCCTCTAGCTCAGCCGGCACCTAAGGAAACCTACCAAACCTGTGCATTTTTTAAAACTAGAGACCTAGGGGAATCCAAGATGGGGTGACTTGTGGGGCTCTGACCAGGTTCTGTTACCCAGAATCCTTTGCAAACCTACAAATTTGGCTAGAAAAACACATGTTCCTCACATTTCTGTGGCAGAAAGTTCTGGAATCTGAGAGGAGCCACAAATTTCCTTCCACCAAGCGTACCCCCAAGTCTCCCGATAAAAATGATACCTCACTTGTGTGGGTAGGCCTAGCGCCCGCGACAGGAAATGCCCCAAAGCGCAACGTGGACACATCCAATTTTTTGAAAGAAAACAGAGGTGTTTTTTGCAAAGTGCCTACCTGTAGATTTTGACCTCTAGCTCAGCCGGCACCTAGGGAAACCTACCAAACCTGTGCATTTTTTAAAACTAGAGACCTAGGGGAATCCAAGATGGGGTGACTTGTGGGGCTCTGACCAGGTTCTGTTACCCAGAATACTTTGCAAACCTCAAAATCTGGCTAAAAAAACACATGTTCCTCACATTTCTGTGGCAGAAAGTTCTGGAATCTGAGAAGAGCCACAAATGTCCTTCCACCCAGCGTTCACCCAAGTCTCCTGATAAAAATGATACCTCACTTGTGTGGGTAGGCCTAGCGCCCGCGACAGGAAATGCCCCAAAGCGCAACGTGGACACATCCAATTTTTTGAAAGAAAACAGAGGTATTTTTTACAAAGTGCCTACCTGTAGATTTTGGCCTCTAGCTCAGCCGGCACCTAGGGAAACCTACCAAACCTGTGCATTTTTGAAAACTAGAGACCTAGGGAAATCCAAGATGGGGTGACTTGTGGGGCTCTGACCAGGTTCTGTTATCCAGAATCCTTAGCAAACCTCAAAATTTGGCTAAAAAAACACATGTTCCTCACATTTTTGTGGCAGAAAGTTCTGGAATCTGAGAGGACCCACAAATGTCCTTCCACACAGTGTTCCCCCAAGTCTCCCGATAAAAATGATACCTCACGTGTGTGGGTATGACTAGCGCCCACGAAAGGAAATGGCCCAAAACACAACGTGGACACATCACATTTTTTCATAGAAAACAGTGCCTACCTGTGGATTTTGGCCTGTAGCTCAGCCGGCACCTGGGGAAACCTAGCAAACCAGAGCATTTTTGAAAACTAGAAACCCAGGGAAATCCAAGATGGGGTGACTTGCGGGGCTCTGACCAGGTTATGTTACCCAGAATCCTTTGCAAACATCAAAATTTGGCCAAAAAAACACTTTTTCCTCTCATTTCGGTGACAGAAAGTTCTGGAATCTGAGAGGAGGCACAAATTTCCTTCCACCCAGCGTTCCCCTAAGTCTCTCGATAAAAATGGTACCTCACTTCGGTGGGTTGGCCTAGCGCCCACGAAAGGAAATGGACACAACATATTTTTTCACAGAAAACAGAGGTGTTTTTTGCAAAGTGCCTACCTGTGGATTTTGGCCTGTAGCTCAGCAGGCCCGGGGGGGGGGAGGGGGACAGAAATGGCCTAAAACAAATTTGCCCCCCCAACCCCCACCTTGCCCCGGGAGCGACCCTTGCCTACGGGGTCGCTCCCCCTGCGTGACATTAGCGCCAAAAAACAAATCCCCGCTGCCTAGTGGTTTCTGCCCCCTTGGGGGCAGATTTACCTAAAATCGGCCAATCTGCCCCCAAGGGGGGGCAGACATGGTCTAAATACAATTTTCCCCCCAGGGGAGCGACCCTTGCCTAATGGGTCGCTCCCCACCTCTAAAAAAACAAACAAACAAAAAAAAAACACAAAAAGAAAATTGCCCTGCCGCCTAGAGGTTTCTGCCCCCACTGGGGGCAGAAATGGCCTAAAATAATTCCCCCCCCCCCGGAGCGACCCTTGCCTAAGGGGTTGCTCCCCTTGTGTGAAATTCACACAAAGAAAAAAAACTCCCTGGTGTCTAGTGGTTTCTGCCCCCCTTGGGGGCAGATTGGCCTCATCAAAATAGGCCAATCTGCCCCCAAGGGGGGCAGAAATGCCCTAAATATAATTTGCCCCCTAGGGGAGCGTCAATTGCCTAAGGGGTCACTCCCCACCTAAAAAAAAAAAAAAAAAAAATTTATCCCTGGTGCCTAGAGGTTTCTGTCCCCCCTGGGGGCAGATCGGCCTTCACAAAAAATGCCTCCCCCTGGGAGCGACCCTTGCCCAAGGGGTCGCTCCCTTTTGTCACTTTATGAAAAAAAAAAAAAATCCCTGGTGTCTAGTGGGGTTTCAAAAGCCGGATTGCAAGTAATCCGGCTTTTGAAATCCTGGGAGAGACTTCAAAGGGAAGGAAATACATTTCCTTCCCTTGGAAGCCCCTCCGGGCCTCCCCCACGTAATTGAAAGAGAAATGCTTTGCATTTCTCTTTCAATTGCGCTGGAAGCAGAGCTTCCAGTGCGATGGGGGAGGCCCCTGTGACAAATCAGCGCACGCTCGCGCGCTGACGTCACAGGGGGGGTGGGGGGGGGTCGGGGGTGGAAGGGGAAGGTCTTCTCCTTCCATCCCCGCCTTGGGGGGGAGGGGGGTGCACAGGGGGGGTGCGCTAGCGCTCCCCCAAGTTCCCGTGTGCCTTGGACAAGGTGACCTCGTCCAAGGCACAGGGGAACTGTAGCCTTGGACGAGGTCACCTCGTCCAAGGCACAGAACGGGTTAACAAAACCCCCATAAAATATCTGTACACTATTAAAAAAAATAGTAGACACAAAAATATTGAAAGCAAAATATCACCTACAAACTATGGCCTGAAAGGAATGGGAAATGCCAATTGGGCAGAAGCCATCCATGAAAACAATTATAAGTTATATTACATATCAAGACTGACAAATTTAAAAAAAATGTATTCTAGAAAATATTGAAATTTGCTTCACTAAATACAGTTGTAAAAAATACTTAAACATAAAGAAAATCTACAGAGCAACAAACAATAATGTCCACAGTAAAGCTAGATATATGCAAAATGCATCCAAGGTAATAATCCACATTTCTAGACAACCTTAAAAAACAGAAAAAAATAACAAATGAACACTCTAGGAAACCTGAAAAATAAAAGGAATTACAAACTAATGTTGGTTAAGATAGAACAATAGAGAACATCCAGGATAAATATACACACAGAAAATGACATTAATACCCACTCCAGGAAACGCAAAGAATAAAAGCAAATGTTAAATGATGCTGATTAAAATAGACTTAGGCCAACCACATCACACAATGTTGCACTAAAATGCTAACTAAAACTAAACAACACACCCACCAAAAAAACACAATCCTTGACAACTACTACACCTAACTACATTTGCCCTAAACTAGAAAGTCTTAAAAGTTAAATAAAATGAGTCTTACCTTAGATGTTTAACAGGATGATGCAACCGTGACCTACTCGACCAGAAACCACTGAACAATGTTGCTAACACAAAACAAAATAAATGTAGTGGAGAAAAACATGGCAGCCTAATGAAAAATACATATGTATATATATGTATTTTATATTAAAACGAATTTAAATGGTGCAATAAGTATGTGATGATTAGACAATGTATGTAACATGTTTAAAATATACAATAGTGTAAACAAGTAACAAAAGCTATACCAATATAAACATAACACATTAAGTAAAAACAAGTATTAGCATGAATATTGTAATACAATAGTACTAATTAAAATAAATGAAATTTAAATTTAAAATTGTTACAAACATGTGTACATGTAATAAATCTGTGGAATAATACATATGCAAAAAAAGAAATATATAACATGTATCCAAAAATTTAAAAAAATATTTGGATGATACATTACAAAATATATATTATGTTTACAAATAATAATACTAATTGTCATATTATGTTTTATGATTGTTTCTGTTTTATAAGAAGTAAATACAAGTGAGGTGAATAAACACTTGGCAATGTTGTTTATTTCCAAACGAGCACCACACCTCAAAGAACTAAAAAAATTAAACCAATTTAACACTGCTTGATTATAAAACAAACACAAATTAAGCAAATTATCCCACTTAGGAAAGCATAAACCTAATGTAATAAATGTCCAGCTCTACAATACACGTATTTAAAATACCAAAAACACTTACACAAGAAAACACTTAGGTCCTCATCACAAGTCTGGCGGTCACTAGAGTGACAGACTCGCAATGGCGGCCGCCATAGTTCAACCCTGGCAGTCGGGCTGTGGTGGGACCACCAGCTCCACCAGGATCAGGGATGCCAACGGTCTGGCAGTAGTTGGGAGTCCTAATCCACCAGGGCAGCACTGCAAGCAGCGCTTTCCAGGGGATTGCGACCTTGTTCTCCATCAGCCATTTCATGGCGGTATCACTGCCATGAAAATGCTGGTGTTGAACGGGTGCAAGGGGCCCCGGGGAGGCTCCTGTACTGCCCATGCCCTGGGCATGGGCAGTGCAGGGGCCACCCGGCCAGCACCCCTGCTTTGCAGACAGTGAACATTGCGAGGGTTCTGGTGCACCCTGCAACCTACAGCATTGCAGGCCGCTTGATTACGAGCCAGAGACAATGCTGTAGGCTGTTTTCCACTAGGCCAGAGGGTGGAAACACAGGTTTCTGACCGCTGACCTAGCGGGAAACTCCTAATGGGGCTGGTGGGAAGGTAGCCAGTATGGCGGCAATCTCCCAGTTGGAAGTTTGGCCGACGGTGTAAACCGAACTTATAATGAGCCCCTTACTGTTGGGAGTTGGACACAGAAAGGGTCAAATTGACTATTCTCACTCCAATATAAACCATCTTGGAGTAGGTGTTGGACACAGAAGGGGTCATATTTACAATTCTGACTCCAATGTGTGTCATCTTCAGGAAGGTGGCGGGCCCAGAAGGGGTCATAATTACTATTCCTACTCCAACCTAAACTATCTTGGGAAAGCTGTTGGGAGGTAAGGGGTCCCAATGAGTATTTCCATTTTATTATTGCAGCAATATGCTAATATAACAATATAAAAAAAGGTATATTTTGTACAAACACCTCAGGCACGCCACACTTTCATCTGGCTATCTTGTAGATGTCTATTTGCTCCTCCAACATGCCCCTGCATAGTTAACCAAAAGCATGCCACTCTCTTTCCCCCCGTGGGACAGCTAACAGCCTGTAAGCAGCTGGATAATTTGAGACACAAGAGATTTTCTGACAGGTGTTCAGGCTTATTCTTGTCTCTGAAGGCTTCTGTAGAGGATTTAGGATTTAACTGGCCAGAGTCCGTTCTACTGCGGGCTCTTGCATATTTTGCACCAGTGATTGTTTTGTCTTCAAGTGTCTGATGCAACAAGACACTGGACAGGTGTCAGCAATCTTCCTAGTGTCTGAATCAAAATCATATTTTTAATTATCATGTGTAATGTAGATATCGGTCAAAACTCATTGCTAGTGTACAATATTCCCTTACCCCAATGACCTTGCAGAACGTTTGTAGTATGTATAAAGACAGTATGTTGTTCAAGACAAAAGCCTACAGGATGCATTGGAATAGCTAGATTGTATTTTCAGGATAGATTGTGGGCTCCTCACCAGAAGGAAACAGGTCTTTGCTTAGCCCCCACACACAGTCAGATTAAGTGCTGGTCCTACAATAACATGCACTCTAAAGCATACTTTATAACTCAGGCTGAACAGGCACAAATGGAATATAGATAAACGTAAGATTCTATGATTACTACTAAAACTCATCCACTCAGAGTATGCATTGGTGAACTGGTTCAAACAGTTGAAGTGTAGAAAGAATCTTTAGCATATCTCTTCTTTGTTGCAATAACCTGTTAAAGTGAGGGGGAACTTCATGAGCATGTCAATATGCCTGGCTCTGGCTGCAGGATCCACTCAATAGACTTAGTTTTGCCAGGCTTTGCTGAGTCAAACATAGGATAGCGATATAAGACAAGTCGGCAGAGTTGAAGTGTACATGTCATGCAGGCAGACAAAGTTCTTGACAAACATTCTGAAGATAACCAGGCTGAGGTCTGGGCCACCTTCTTTGGATGTTTAGCTGGTCTGTGGTGAGCATAAAGGAAGAGCTGCTCATATCATTTAATTAAGCCATTGTATAGCTACTAATGAAGGCTTCAAAGTACTTTTATGTTCCTCATAGACAAAGGAATTAATAACATTTTCCTTCATTTTATTTATGATGACTATTTACTGAGGGTTCCTTGTTTTCATAGAATGTAAAAATGATCAGAAAGCTTTTTGACCACTTTGTAGCAGCTAGCCATGCTTGCCCACATTTTTATATCAGTGCTCAATGCTTGGATGCCAAAGAGGTACTCAGTAGGACTTCTTTTCTTACTGTTTTTTTGCTTTCCAATTCTTCCACTTGTTGGTGATGGGCAAGTATTTTTGTCATGGTCGTGGATTGACCATCCATTTTCTGATGTTAATTGCAACTGTTATTTAAGTATCTCGTTGGGGGTCACTGTTACCGCTCATTATTATCTATCTGGCTACCCGCAAATGTGAGGCAAACTCTGGTGCCCAGGGTATACCTAAACCCATGCATGACAGTTGTAGCAAAAGCAGAGGTGAAGAAGACAAATGCCTCATTGCTCGCAGTTCAGAAACAGACTTTCATGCTTGTGAGAGACCACCCTGTGGCTCCGCAAGTTGTGCAGTTACTACAATCACCAAGATACCTAGAAAATAGACAAGAGTAAAAGAGTAAAAACAATATTGAAAAATATTGAAATAAGGGCTCAGATTTTGCGTCAAGGATGTATCACTTTTTCTTGCACAGCCCTTATGCAAAATATATTTTGGGAATTATAAACCCACACAAAGCCCAATTTGGCTTTGTAAAAAAGAGTAACTTAGGCCCATATTTATACTTTTTGACGCTAAACTGCGCTAACGCAGTTTAGCGTCAAAAAATTTTGCGCCGTCTAACGCCATTCTGAAGCGCCATGCGGGCGCCGTATTTATGGAATGGCGTTAGACGGCGCAATCAGACCGGCGCTGCCTGGTGTGCGTGGAAAAAAAACACGTACACCAGACAGCGCCGGCGTAGGGGGAAAATGGCGTATGGGCGTCTTAAAATGGGGCAAGTCAGGTTACGTCGAAAAAATCGTCGTAACCCGACTTGCGCCATTTTTTTTCGACGCCCATCCCCCATCAACATGACTCCTATCATTGTAAAGATAGGAGTCATGCCCCCTTGCCCAATGGCCATGCCCAGGGGACTTCTGTCCCCTGGGCATGGTCATTGGGCATAGTGGCATGTAGGGGGGCACAAATCAGGCCCCCCTATGCCACAAAAAAAAAAAAAAAAAAAAAACTTACCTGGACTTACCTTAATGTTCATGGGATGGGTCCCTCCGTCCTTGGGTGTCCTCCTGGGGTGGGCAAGGGTGGCAGGGGGGGTCCCTGGGGGCAGGGGAGGGCACCTCTGGGCTCATTTTGAGCCCACTTGTCCCTTAACGCCATGCCTGACCCAGGCGTTAAAAAGCGGCGCAAAAGCGCCGTTTTTGGCCACGCCCACTCCCGGGCGTCATTTTTGCCCGGGAGTATAAATACCACGTAAAGGCCTGGGAGTCATTTTTTAAGACGGGAACGCCTCCCTTGCATATCATTAACGCAAGGAAGGGGTTCACGCTAAAAAATGACGCCCACTCCGGGAACTTTGGCGCCCGAAGCGTCTAACGCCATAGTATAAATATGGCGTTAGTTGGCGTTAGTTTAGCGTCGAATTTGCGTCGAAAAAAACGACGCAAATTCGGCGCAACCAGAGTATAAATACGGCCCTTAATGCTGTCCAGCATTACCTTGCAGCAGGTAGGCATTGCTTAAGTGGAGCATGGGTTTTACAATGATTCCACCCATGTATTGTGAAGCAAACCCTATCTATAAAGACTTGTGAAGATGGGCTTCTCCAAAATGGTGTGACTACCTGAGGCTGTAACAAGTAGAAATATCTTTATTTTTACTTGTTACTTCCTCTTTCCATTTGAGCTGCAATTTTGCAGCAAGCACATAAAAAGAAATAGGCTCCAAAGGATAGTTTTTGTGCACAAAAATTATCCTGACATTGATGCAGACACCCTTGCACCACTGCAGGTGTCAATGAGTAGTTATAATTAGGTCAGCATTTCTGCAGGAAATGACTTTTTTATTTTACTAATATTTTGTTAATAGGTTTGGCACCATTTGATGAATCTCCAGAAAACTAGATTGTGCATGGAATTTTTCAGGGTGATCCATCAAGCAGGGCCTGAGAAAAAGTGGGAGGTTCCCAAAACACAAAATCCCAAGGCATTTTTCATAGAAATGTTTTGGGCAGAGCTACTACAAAAACTGTTTAACAGAGTTACATCATATTTGTCAGGAAGCTAGATCTTGCTCCAGAAGGCATACTTTTTGTGAAATGGTGTAAATTTGTTTGGTAGCTTTTGAGATATTAAGTCAAAAAAATCAATGTGTATCTGGATGGCTGGGCTCAAGGGACTCTTGCAAGAGTCCCTTGAACTAAAAAAAAAAATATATATATTTTGATTCAACCAGGGCCTTTTTTTTTCCTTGGGTCAATTCCTTTCAATGGAAGACATGCTCCTGCAGAAGCTCACGGTATGACTGGCTGAATGCATCATGAAAAAAAAATGTTGCAGGCAGCCATTACAGGACTTAGGGCCTGATTTAGATCTTGGCGGAGGGGAATACTCCATCACAAACGTGATGGATACTTTGGTATTCCATCTACCAAGAACTAAATCAGGCCCTTAGTCTTAGGGCCTGATTGCGAGTTTGGCGGTCCAAGGACTGCCTTGGTGGTGGAGGCAGTCCAACCGCTGACGGCTTGGCAGTTGAACCACCGTATTACAAAGCATGCAGGTCAATAGAGGAAAGACCACCGTGGTTTTGCCGGCACCACCAGGCAACGCAGACTTCTGAGGTGGTGAGATAGGCCAATGAGGCCATCGGTGCCAGTGTACCTGTCGGACAGATTACGATGTTGCCTTTCGCCAACATAACTGTGGCGGTCCAACCATCACGTCCTAGCTGGCAGAAACAGCTGGTTGAAACAGAAGCATAAAAGGCAAGAAACCACCTGCAGGCAGCTTCACACATCCTGTGTTGCCAAGCTGCAGCTCACACATGTCTTGCATTTACTGCTGCTCATAGATGAAGGCCAAAATACACACCGTGGATACAACCAGTGGTAAGATCACACACCTACCCGTATTCAGAAACTCCACAACAGATTGGCGCTGCCATAGAACTGGTATTTGGGTGATGCTCCGTGGACCAAGTACACTTTTTATGTGTCCCAGGATGGAATTGATAACACCGAATGACCCATACACAGCCTCATGATGCCCCCTTTGGGCAGGTCACTAACACTGCACCGCCACACTCCACAAAACCACATGTCTGTCCATCCCAATTTTAGGAACAGTGAAGTGTACAGAATATTGTGTTACACAACAGCAACGCCACATCAACATCACAGATAATCAAACTGACACCCTCACATTGTTTACATATGCATGGATTTGTCATGTCACCCAAACACGCTGCATGAAACATCCCTGTGATGGACCCACACATATCACCCACATAGAAGGTCAATGGGATACACAATATTTTGTGTGACAAATATTCAAAGCTCACAAAGAAAACAATATCTGCTGAATAAGGATGAGGGGAATCAGGGGCACTCCAGGAAGGATGCTGCCCTGGGACATATTTCACTTTGCCCATGCCCCAAAAACAACATTTGTACAGCAACTGGCCCTTCGGGTATCTCAGGGACAACCAATAGTACAACCAAGTGACATGACAATCTACATAATGTGATAGTGCAAGTCAAGAAAGCAAATAACACAGTAACAGTATTGGTCACACATTTAGATGGAATAGCAGAAAGTTACACGCATAAAAATGAACACATGACCAGTCAAACGTAAAGGAAAGTAGTCCAATTGAAAACCCTCAATGTGTGGACTGAAAAAACTCTAGCTTGCACACAAGAGAAGAATGTCCAATCAACATCAGGGGGACAAATTTCAACACAATACATGCTGACATTGGCCAACCCAAGACAAAATACATATAAAACAAAACACAATGCAATGAGACCCCAATTAGATTACCACCCACATATCCATACAGTGAAGATCCACCCTTGTAGGTGACACCAGCACTGCCCAGAAAGTCAGATCTTGACAACCACAGCAAATGGATCAGCATTCAGATTGAAATGCACATAACTGTTGGCATACAGTCACATAACAGGAAGGTAGAAAAGTAATGGCAGGACAAATGTGTACCCAAAAAACAACAACTCAAATTTATTGGATGGAAATGATTTAGATCAAAGGACATTGGCCAGTCCATATTAGTCCATGCAGAGAACTGTGCTCCAACTTGACTCCAATCACTGCCAGAGAACATCCACAGGAAGGGGAATCAAGTGGGCATGCACGCACTTTTGGGATCATTCTTGGGTGCGGTTGGATTTGGGATCTGTGGGTTTGGGTTTGGGATGGGGGGGCTTTTTCTTAGGAGGGGTGGGCATCTCCTTGTGAGAGGTGGTCTTCTTTGGATGGGAAAGGTATGTGAGCTTGCAGGGAGGCTGGTGTGACAGGGAAGGACTTGGATGTGGAAGGGATGGGATGTGGGTGGGGAGTTCTGGGGTTTGGGACGGGGTGTAGGTCACATGGGAAAGGGCAAGGTCAAAAAGGAAACTTTCCTTGGGAAATGGGTAAGGTCTTCAGAAAGAATTGGGGTTTGAGAGGTTGAGGGAGTGGTTATCTTGCCTGTGTATGTTGATGCTGCTGGTGTGTACATGTCTGAAGCATTCTTGGGTTTGGATGGTGTCTGTTGCGTGTGTGAGTTTGGTTGTTTGCATTTCATGAGGGGCTGTGAGGTGGATGTGCTGGTTAATGTGGGATTGGCTGCTGTGTTTGTGGGTGTTGGGGTGGTGTCTAGGGGTGTTCCCATTTGCTAATGAGTTACCATCCACTTCAAGTGGATGGTAACTGCGAGTTGATTTACAGCCGCTTTCACTGTCACATATCAACTCTACATTGCGGTGCAACTCGGATATAGGAAGGGAACACCCCTTCCTATTTGCGAGTCTGAAACACATTTTGCGAGTCGGTACCGACTCGCAAAATGTGTTTCTGCATCGCGTGAGGCCTTTTGCGCCTCCCAAATGGCGTTTTTCGCCGTTTGCGAGGCGCAAAAGGCTACGTACATCTGGCCCAATATTCCTAAAGTTGGGAAATAACTATATTCTTCCCTTATATTTAAAAAGTTCTAAAATTACATCTTAAGCAAATTAACTACAAGGGATCTATTAGCTTACAGGATGGAAAGCCCATAAGCCATTTAAGACTCCATTAAGTTTGTCTATGGGTGTTTAATAAATCTAAATTTACTAGAACCTTAGGCCCTCCTTGTCCCTAATGTATGATGTTGCTTGGAGAAAGCAGCTCATTCCAAAAATAATAAAAGGAATAGTACTAGACCTTAATAGTCTAGCCGCTTCATTGTAATTATGTTGGTAGATATGGTGGCTTTGTCTGTGTGTGTTGGGGTGATATCTGGGGTATGGTGTCTGGGGTGTGTGGGTCTGTGGGTGTTGAGATGGTGTCTGGGGATATGGTGGTTGTGGGAGATGTGTCACTGGGTGTTGTGGTGGTATCTGTGGGTATTGTGGTTGTAGTGTGTGGGTCAGTTGGGGTAGTTGTGGCGTCTGTGGGAATCATGGTTGTTGTGGTCTGTGTGAGTGACTTTTAAGTGCTTGCGTGTCTGTGTGGCTTGTGGTGCTTGTGTTTCTGTGTGCTGCTTGTGTATGTTGAGGTGGGTGCATGTGGATGTGTCTGTGTGCTTGGGACAGGTAGTGGAACAGGGATTGGAAAGAGGTAGATGATGGGGGAGGATTGTGGTGGGTGGTTGGCTGCCATCAGTGAGGAGGCAAGAGCCTGAAAAGATCTCTGTAGGCCAGGTATGACACTATGAATGCCTTCCAGGTAAATAACCTGGCTGCCCTGTACCTGGATGGTATTCAGAATGGCAGTCTGACCCACAGAGACATCTCCTCAGGAGTTCAATATCCTCCTTGCTCAGGGAAGCAGGGGTAATGGGGGCAGGGCATGAAGTACCTGGGGCTAAGGAGACACCCACCATCTTGGGTGAGAGGTCACAGCCAACTGGGTGGGGAGCAACAGGGAGGATGGAGCTGGTACTGGGTTTGGAGGACAAGGATGGAACAGGGGCAGGTCCTGATTGGTCTGCCACCACTAGGAAGTGGTCACTGGAGGAAGAATCAGTTGATGATGAGGTTGATCCTGTGTCCTCCATGGCACTCCCCTCACCCCCCAGGCCACTGGGTCTCTCTGTGTTGCTCATATCATGACTGGAGGTACCATGGACAGATGCTTCCCCACTTGGTCCCTTTCTGTGTCCTCCGCTTGTCTGGGATGATGCTGAAATTACGAAGACAAATAGAGTCACTACATGGGTCACTACATGTTCCTGATCACACTTGAACAGCAGCTGTGATTAGCAAACATTACCGTGACGTACAGTAGCCCCCAGCCACAAGCTACAGGAAAGTGGCTCCAACATTTACCACACCATATGCATTCATGCTACATGAACTTTTAGTAGTTGGCCACAGTAAATTCAGAATCACAGACAGCCTGAATTGCAGGGGTGAAGTTATACAATCAAAGTAACCGTTGGACAAGGACTCCTCATCACCTTCAATGGTTTGCCTCATAGAGCATCCGTCAGTTAGCTGTAGTTATACAATAGTAGGGTAATGCCAAGTTCAGTTACACAGATCCCACACAAGGTCACGCATCCAGCTAATCTTCATATACCAAATGCCACATCATTAAGAAATGATGGCTCAAAACTTTACAGCCATGTTGGTGACAGAAGTTCAGTAGCCTGAAGTAGGTGACATGGAAACACCCATGTCACACTGGAAACAAATCAACAATGGTCACTTCACTATGTGTACTTTATCTAACTTGACACATGAAGGTTGTACTAATGTTGCTCAGATAGATAACACATCTTGCAAGGAAATGTACACTGAGACAAGTTGGGCAAAATGTCAGGGAGAAATCTCAATAGAATCTACCCAACAATGAATCATCCTGCCCCAGGGATAACACCTCTATGAGTGGAACTCCTAACAATGTCATACTCTGATTGCATGTGGTAGAAGCTAATAGTCCTTTGAATGTTGCAGAGGCAGAGATTCTCACCTACTTGGATAAGGCACTTAACATGTTGCCCAATGAGAAGCCACGTCACTGTCTTTTTGTCATACAAACAGATTCCCTTGGATGAATGGTTGTACACATATGATTCCCATATTACTGCAATTCAATCCATGGTGCATGTCAACAGTTAGCTAACAGACCTTTCCCATTTCACATGTGCAAAGCATTTTGACACATGATTCTACAATAATGGCACTGAAATGAACATTTTTGGCAAAAACTATAGTCCTAACTCTCATGTTCTTCATTGCTACTGCAGTTGGACCTAAAAAATTAAATACAATGAGGTGAAAGGATAAGTGTGAGTCACCAATCAATGGTGACATACTCCTGTCTGTGGCACCACATGAACTGTAGCCCCATCAGTTATGTTGGAATTGCACCAGCACTCATGACACAATGAAGACAAGTGGTCTGTGGGGGACAGTTGCCAGTATACTCACTTGAACAAACACACGGCTGAGGATGAACTAATATTTCATGTTGTTTGGGCTGGCACACTGAAGAGTAGTAGACTGTTTTGTATAAATTACACCAACAACAACACACAACATGACCTGATTGATCACTGTACTCAGCCATGTGCTGGCCCTGGAGAGTAAGTTGGTTGTGGACTGTACTCTGTTGTGTCTTAGATCACTGGGCTAATAGGCAAGGCACATCAGCATGCACCAGCTTCCATACCTGCACAAGCAGTCACTCATCTTGTGTGTCACACATGGCCCATCCCTAATCTTCAGGGGGAGATGACAGAACCTAACACATCAACTTGCCAATGTTAGAGGCAGGTAAAAGCCCTAGGCTCACCCCCTTGTAGTTGCTGTGCTCCCTGCAAATGCCCATCAAGCTCTGGGTAGGCCACCACCAGAATGCGGGCCATTAGTGGGGGGTCAGGCTCTGACATGCACCCCACCCACATTGGCAGGACAGCCCAAGCTTGACCTCCGCGATCTTCCGGGCCCAGCATCCCAGGTCCTCCCAACTCTTGCGACAGTGGGCGCTCCGCAGTCTATGGACTCCCAGGGTCTGCACCTTCCATGTGATGGCTCTCCAAATCCCCTTTTTCTGATGGGCATTGATCTGTATGGATGCAAGAGACAAATCAATAGTTTGCAAACACAATTGTTTGCCCAAATGATTGTGCAAAGACATGTCAAAAACACCAAGCACAGCATTCATAACTTGTCAACATACCATAAGTGTAAAGTACACTTGCTGATGAGTACAGGGACATGACTACACACTTTTAGATTCTTCTGCATGTTAACCCACTTCCCAGCTCATGGACTACACTGACTAAGAAAGCCTATTGACATCAGGCAGCCCTGGCTCAAGCTATATATACTGTAATCTGAGCCAGAATGACATACAACACACCATTTTGGCCTTGTGAAGGGTAAACTTCTTGGTCCTGACTGGACAGACACATTTACACTCTGCAGCATTGAATCACTGCATACAGTCCCTACCTGCAACTACCACAGTAGAGGCTTCACCCTCCGGAGATGTTGAGTGACACTGAAAGGGCTGCCATGTTGGGCACAGAAAGTCTCTTTCACATGCATTTGTAGATGAGTGGCTACTCATTGTAGACTCATGCCACTTCAGGGTGGGTTTGTGTGGTATGTACTTGTAGCACAGAACACATGTATGACCATATGTGGTAATCTTACAGAGATGGCATCCAACAAACAAGGCATGTTTGGTCCAATTTTTGGTATTTCACCAAGCTACTGAGTCACGTCATGGCATCAGTGGAATCTACAAACTATATGCACTCTGGGTTTGTCATTTGTGCAATACAATTGTACTGGATGAATATGACTATTGTAAAGGTGACAACAGAGCTAGGGAGTAAAGGACCTGCCATAAGTAAATTACACAACTTGACAATGATGTAACATGCACATCTGTACTAGTGTAGGGATTTCCCTCAGTTCCCATTCCTAATCTAGTCAATTGACTAAGGCATTCAAGCCACGTCATGCCACTAGACCCTCATATTGGCCACATGCCAAGATCTGCAGGTCTACAGGGGGTGGACTCAGTGCCACAGTTTTATAGCCACAGTAACTCCATCCCAGCTTGGAATAGGTCCCATTCTGGGATATACATTTGACAAGCCCTGGTCTCTGCCGGATGAGCATACAGAACCTACATGACACTTAAATTTCCATTACTTCCATGCATGACAGTACATTAGGTGACCATCATGTTTGGCTTGTGGCTTTTGTGGTATCTTAATGGCACATTGAGACATGATATGCCTCTTATACAACAGTTTGGGAAGGCCAGATATGGGCTGAATGATCTGTGGCACAATACACATTACTTACAAGATCCTCAAATGACTCAAACAAGATGCATACACAGCTCATTCTGTCATGCACATACATGTTGTTTAATATTTACAACCATCATATCCAAAGATATGTCATTGTAGAGTTACTGTGCCTAGATATGTGAATGCAACACAAAGATGATCTAGGCCTTAATGCACATCACACAGCACAATGTGAATGTGCAATACATCTAGTACCTATCTCTAATACCTGCACCATGTACATCCCATTAATGCCACACAAACTGCAACAAAAGGCACACAAAAAGTCTAACTGGCAAACAGGGGCACATTGTATAATATGGGGAGGAAAAGGATGGTGTTGAACAGAGTCAATTGAGCCTATGAGATTCTTACCTGCTCCTCTGGTGAGCCATAGAGCTGACCATACAGGGGATGGACCTTGTCCACAAGCTTCTCAAGTTACTCTGGAGAGAAGGCAGGTGCCCTTTCACCTGCTTGGTTTGGCATGATTGCTCCCAGAGGCAGCACACGGCAGCTGAAGTTGTGGAGCTGTTGACAGCAGCAGTGTCAGGAGTCAAGTGACAGAATTTTTAAAATGTGGTGTACACGTACACCAGGTATGGAGTCATCACCGCTGATGGGAGAAGCCATTGGCCCACAACAGCCATAGGCAACAGTGTTAGCCCATGGCCATGTCCCCCATGGTAAGTACCACGGTTCATAATGTCCAGTGAAGTAGGTCAGGCATCCGCCATTTTGGCGGTTGAAATTACAGTATTGGGCACTGTTAAATGTGTCAAAACACCAATATATGTGCTGGATCATCACAAATATCCTAAGGCAGTCTTGTTGTGTAGGTTGTGCTACACAATCACCAGTGTAGTGTGTTGCTGCGCACAGATGGCATGTGACAGCGGTGCATTGTCCAACACTGCTGACTGTATTTTTGGCGGTCAGAACCGAATGTTACATTTCAAGGGGCAATTGAGGAGCAGATATTTGGGGGTTGTCCAAATCTATGTCATGGACAGATGTGTTGACAACAATAGGGGTCACATTTAACCATTGTATATTTGACAGATGTGATGTGTACCGGGTTTAATTTATTTCCATTCAGCAATGCTTTGTCACATGATTTTGTTGGTATATCTCATGCATGTTGGTATGAATACAGTGAATGATGCTCCAGCTCAAATATTTTAACACATAGGTACCCAGTGAGAGTGAGGAGGTGACAACCTTCAATGTACTGTCCATTGCTAGAACTTTAAACCATAGAGGAAGGCTACATTATAAAACTGTAGCATTTGAATAGATAAACAATAGTGGATCTGTGTCATCATTTGGGACCAGATCTGATGCCTGAAAACAGTAATCCATCCTGCATATCACCTATTGTTA
This sequence comes from Pleurodeles waltl, assembly GCF_031143425.1. Classification (NCBI taxonomy): domain Eukaryota; kingdom Metazoa; phylum Chordata; class Amphibia; order Caudata; family Salamandridae; genus Pleurodeles; species Pleurodeles waltl. Next base: position 370,042,096 of record NC_090451.1, read on the forward strand.
AACTCAGGGCAGTATTGCACTTCCTGGCAACAGGGTCCTTCCAACATACAGTGGTCATACTTGGTGGTATGTCACAACCTATGTTTAGTCTTGTGTTGAAAGATTTTCTATCAGCAATGTTATCATCATCAAACAAACATTTATTCGGCTATTAGCCATAAAAGGATAATACAATCAAGGCATCATAAAAAATCAAATAATCATACAAATACTAAAATCAGTTACATAAATAACAGGTAATACTCCTAAAATCAGTAAGCAGTAATCAATTGTAATCATTTCTTATACTATAAAAGTTAAACATTTCTAAAATGAAGTCTAAACCCAATGGATGCCACTATTCTATTAGCTTTCAAATAGAAAGCCATTTGGCCATTTGATAAAATCGATAACATGGTGTGGAATAATGGGCCAGATGTAGGTAAGTCACAAATTGCGACTTGCAATTTGCGAGTCAAAGCGACTCGCAAATTGCAACTTGCAATTCGCGATGCAGAAAGGTGTCTCAGACACCTTCTGCGACTCGCTATGGGGTCGCAAAGACCCACCTCTTAAATATTTATGAGGTGGGTGGCAGTTTGCGACCCCATAGCGAGTCTAGGCACTCACGGGGATGGTGGCCTGCTGGAGACAGCAGACCACCATGTCCGTGACTGCTTTTCAATAAAGCAGTTTTTTTTTTCTCTTTGCAGCCCGTTTTCCTTAAAGGAAAACGAGCTGCAATTAAAAAAAATACCGAAACCTTTTTGTTTAGTTTTTTTTCAGAGCTGCTCTGAAAAAATAATTTTGTGAGCATTCACAAAGGGGAATGGGACCCCTTCCCATTTGCTAATGAGTTACCATCCACTTCAAGTGGATGGTAACTGTGAGTTGATTTGCGGCCGCTTTCGTGGTCACAGATCAACTCTACATTGCGGTGCGACTCGCAAATAGGAAGGAAACACCCCTTCCTATTTGCGAGTCTGAAACACATTTTGCGAGTCGGTACTGACTCGCAAAATGTGTTTCTGCATCGCGTGAGGCCTTTTGCGTCTACGTACATCTGGCCCATTTTTCTTAAAGTTGGGAAATAACTATATTCTTCCCTTATATTTAAAAAGTTCTAAAATTACATCTTAAGCAAATTAACTACCAGGGATCTATTAGCTTACAGGATGGAAAGCCCATAAGCCATTTATAACACCATTAAGTTTGTCTACGGGTGTTTAATAAATCTAAATTTACTAGAACCTCAGGCCCTCCTTGTCCCTAATGTATGATGTTGCTAGGAGAAAGCGGCTCATTCCAAAAATAATAAAAGGAATAGTACTAGACCTTAATAGTCTAGCCGCTTCATTGTAATTTCTAATTCCTAAATTCCTACAAATAGGTCGGATCCATTTTCTCCTTGGCTTATCATAGGCTTTACAAATTAATAGAACATGTTCCTCCGTTTCAGTAGTCTCCATATTACATAATCCGCACTTCGAATCATGAATATTCTCGCTCTGGGGGCCCCATTTGGTGGTGAACGCCTTAATCTGAAGGATTCCATATCGAAATGTCATGAATAGTGCTTTTGCTCGCCTAGGCTGAATTATATCTAGCCATTCCTCGGGTCTTGGTGTTGGTTTTATATCCCATAAATTTGAGGACAGTCTACCCAGATCCTTACTATGGAAAAGACTAATCGAAAGATAATCCCAGTAAACTTGCTTTAACCGAGTCTTGGATTGTATCGTAAGGTTATGGGGTTCGTCCCAAAAGGATTTAAGCCCTAGGTTATAAAACTGGGACCTTATATGATGAAGCCAAGGAAGGGAAACTGATTTATCAAGGTCGATTATCTCAATTAGTGCTAGCCTGTAGTTGGTCAGTTCTGGAGTTGACCAGAGCCTACACCAATAAAGCAATGGCCTCAAAACTGCCAAGTTACCTATTTGCTTCATATTTAAGTCATAAGAAAGAGGGACCAATGGAGTAGATGGTGGCAGTCCCAGTACCCCGCTGATGAAACTGTTTTCTTGGGATGCTAATGAGGTTAGATTTGCAATTTCCCAGAGTTCGGCGCCATATAAAGCAGCGGCCTGCGCTTAATATCTATAGACCTCGAACACCCGTGAGACAATTTCGGTTCTTGAACTTTTATAATTATTACTTATCGCCGTGGAGCTGTGAACCAAGGATGTTACAGCTTTGTTAACATGCGGCATCCAAGACAACTTGGCATTAAGCAATATCCCTAGGTAGTTAAAGCTTTTAACTCGTTCCAATTCATGCCCATTGATCAGGATGCTTCTTTTAAGTGCTCTATGGGGTTTAACAATCAAATATTTTGTCTTTTTTGTGTTTAATTCTAGCCCCTTTGATATGCAATATTTTCTAAACATTCCTAAAAGAGTCTGTAGGCCCATGGGAGTTTGAGATAGTAAGATGGTGTCATCTGCGAAAAGGAGAGCAGGAACTGGATCTCCATTCAATCTTGGTGAGTCATGATTGCTCCGTTTAAGGTACTCAACCAAATCATTGATGTATAGTGAAAAAAGGGTTGGGGTGATCACACAACCCTGCCTTACTCCCCTCTTAATGGGTATGGGGTCTGTCAGCTCTCCATTTGGGCCCCACCGTACCCTTGGGTAAGTATTTTCATGCAGCCTCTTTATCTGGTACAAGAGATTCCCCGGAATATCCTGATTCCTTAACGCAGCCCATAGAGTATCTCTTGGGACCAAATCGAAGGTCGCACGCAAATCCACAAACGCGATGTAGAGATGACCCTTCATTAGTTTTGAGTATTTCCACATTATGGATAGTAGCCTGAAGTCCTGGTCAATTGTACTTGTCTGCTGCCTGAAACCTGCCTGGTATATTGTCAAAGTATTATTTTCATCTATACAGCTAAATAATCTATTCAGCAGCTGCCTAGTGTATATTTTTTTGCATGACATCAATAAGGCTAATTGGCCTGTAATTCCCAGGGTCCTCCCTAGATCTTTTTTTATAGACTGGAATTATTTCCGCTCCTTTCCATGTCTCAGGAACTTTCTCTCCCCGTGCTATAGAATTGCTAAGTAGATTTACGTAGGGTGCCCAAACTTCTATATTATGTTTAAACAGATCCCCAGGGATTTTATCCAGACCCGGGGCTTTACCTATTTTGATCACTTTTATGGCAGTCACCGTTTCTTCCAGGCTAAATTGTATGTCGGGTAAAGTGCCCCAAGAGGGTAATTCTATATGCAGGGAAAGATGTAAGTCATGCTCAAAGGAATCTGAATAGAGATACGTAAAATGATTAACCCACGCACTGGGATCAATATGATGTTCTGTGTTAAATAGCCCCTCTTTTCTACCGTGGGTAACTATCTTCCAAAAAGCTACTACATCATTGCATTTGGCTGCCTCTAAGAGGTCATGCCATTTTTGGACTTCCCAGTTTTTCTCTGCTGTAGCCAGGGTTTTCCTATAACCGGCCCTTGCCTGTTGCACTGTTATTGGTTTTTTCTGTTTTAGAGCCTCTACCAGTAGTGTTTTTCCCTCTTTACATTCAGTGGTGTACTAGGGATTAGATTAAATAATTTGATTCTTGCCCTGTATGTGCTTTTGTTGTATCTGTTTATTAAGATAGGGTCTCAATGCATTGCTCAATGATTGATGAATATCTATAATGGGAATGTCAATACGATTTTGAACCTGCGTTGCCTCTCTGGAAAGAGTCCATATTGAGTCCACTTTGACCCACTCTACCATTACAGGCCCTCAATCTATACTTTAGTGTAAGGCCCATAAGTTGCAGGGCAGCAACTGTACCGGGGACTGCCTCTTCAGTAGATAGGAGGGGGACTGCTCCTGCTAAATCTTCATCTTCTGCTAGATGTTCAAGACCAATTATGGGTTTGTAGTTGCAATTAAAATCTCCCCCTATCAAGATTGTTTCTCCTATCGGGATTTTCTTAAGCATGCCATCTAATATTTCTATTTCGTGTGACTCCTGATTTGGTTTTCTGGGCCTTATATACACACATTGAATAAATGAAATAACGCCTTGTTTTTGCCCCCTAGTTCCAGCCACAGAATGTCAGCAGATCCTGTATCATGTTTGCTTATCTCGATGTTAAGGGAAATTTTCACCCATGCAATTCACCCCCAGACGGCCTCCCTCTTGCTACTGAGGTGGCACTAATAAAAAAAGTTTTGTAACCCAGTTTATGTGGTGGGTCCTTTAACCAAGTCTCTTGGAAAAGACAGACGTGGAATTTTTCAATATAATCCTGCCAGTCAGGGTCTATAAGCTTACTTTTTAAGCCTGCTATGTTCCAGGAGACCATAGTGACTGGTCCCCTTCCTGTTGAGGTCATAGCATTAATAATAGGACTCTGAGATATAATCGGCTCCTTTCTAGTAGGCAAATGCCCCTCAATACTCCCTACCCATGCAACTTGGTGATTATTTTCTTCCTGGATCTCTACTACTATTGGATCTCTAATCAATCCCAAGTATACTTGGTCTGGTTGAGTTAGTCAATCAACTGCTTCAAGGTCTGAATCTCCCTTTCTCATTTGCACTCCCCCATTTCTATGGTTGCTCCTCTGAGCTATAAACTTACAGGTAAATGGATCCAGACTAAATCTCATGGCATTTGTTTTGAGAGCAGTGGCTCTCTGCTCTATAGAAATCAATCCTTTGATTAGTCTTTCATCCCTTAGTGTCACAGCAACAACATCTTGTTTCCCAGCCTCTCCTGGAATTCTTTCCACCCTCATGGTATCTGAGCGGATTAGGGACAGGCAATGATGTTTCTATCTGATCCAGTATATAAGTTTATTCTTTAGGGAGTCCTCATCCTCCATACTATTATGGGCCAATTTCGGGACATTTAACAAATAAATAGTATCGGCCCTAGGAGACCTTAGATTTTCCTTGAGGTGTCTACCCCTTATAATAGTGGGCGCACTGTCATTATATGATAGGGTATAAGGTTTAAGTGTACGTCCCACCTTTCCTCCTTGTGACCATGGTTTTGGGTGGGTCTCCCATCGAAAACTCCCAGATTCTTGTCGTAACTCCCCTACCTTAACTGCTAGGTGATTATTTGACCCAATGTTGCAATCATTGTCCCCTTTCGCGCATTCTCGTGGTGCACAGGGAACACTAGCTTTAATTAAAATGGGGTCGGGCTGGGCGTTCGGCCTCTGGGGGGATATGGGTCTTCCTTGTAAGTGTAGTGATACAATTGGAACCTCCTCTGCACACTGGTCTCTACGGGTTCCCATACCACCCCCCTTTTCCCCAAGAGCTGATAAAGTTCCTACTTCAAGTTTTAGCTCCCTGACTTCCTGCATTAGTCTACCCATTAGATCATAGAGATCTGTTAAACTCCTAGTTTTACATTTTATGCAGTCATCTGGGTCTTGGTTAGCCGATGGTATCTTCTCTATGACTGTCTGTACTAAAGGAGTGGTTTGGTCGTGCTTGCCCATGGGTTTCCCCTCCCGGTCCTTCTGTACTTTATTCATAGCGGGATCTACCAGGGCTGCATATTTACTGGAGCACACAATATCACTCCTCTGCACATAGCCCTTCTTCCTAGTACTTTCTGCTAGAGTTGGGGGATGGCATAAGGTCCGTATTGTGTCATCTTTGTGCCTGACTAAACTAGTATCAGGGCGTGGGTTTTCCTCTTGCTGGCCGTCGCTCTCTTTCCTATCAATTGATTTCCCTTTCCCTAAATCTGGTTTCTTTGCATAATAGGAAGTTATATTTTTATTAGAACCCTCCCGATAGTTGGTTCTATTACTTAGTAAGGATTCTACCTCCTCTATTAGGTTGTCAATTTCAAATATCGTACAGTTTTCACCTGCATTCCTAGGTTTCTTTGTGATTTTCTCCTTTCCCCGTGGGGGTTCTGATGCCTTTCGTTTCCCCATACCTATTTATCTAACTGCTTAATCCTTCTCCTCCACTAGGTCTAATACAAGGGCTTTCTTTCCTGCTCAGGATTGCTCTTAGAACCTAACACCCTGGGCTCTTATCTGATGGTACTATCTAGGTCGATCTGGAATGCCAGATCAAAGATTAAAAAGACATGGCCCAGCCCAGCCTCTTCCAGGCTCTGACGGGCGCATACGGGCCCGCCCTTGGCCCGCGCGCGTCACGTGCTGCGGTTTGGCCCCCTGCGCTTTATGGAGCTCATTGGATTGATAGTGGGAGCAGGTGATGCAAAGATGGCTGCCACCTGGGGCCTCTAGGCAGTCTGGGATATGTAGTCCCCTTCGATTCCGGTGAGCGTGTCCCGCGCTGTGGTTTGGCCCCCTGCGCTTTATAGCGCTCATTGGATTGATAATGGGAGCAGGTGATGTAAAGATGGCCGCCTCCTGGGGCCTCTAGGCAGTCTGGGATATGTAGTCCCCTTTGATTCCGGTGAGCGCGTCCCGCGCTGCGTTTTGGCCCCCTGCGCTTTATAGCGCTCGTTGGATTCATAGTGGGAGCAGGTGCTGCAAAGATGGCTGCCTCCTGGGGCCTCTAGGCAGTCTGGGATATGTAGTCCCCTTCGATTCCAGTGCGCGCGTCCCGCGCTGCGGTTTGGCCCCCTGCGCTTTATAGCGCTCGTTGGATTCATAGTGGGAGCAGGTGATGCAAAGATGGCCGCCTCCTGGGGCCTCTAGGCAGTCTGGGATATGTAGTCCCCTTCGATTTCGGTGAGCGCGTCCGCAATGTTATCTTGATTTCTATAGCTTTTTCTAACCTTTTCAATACGCTAGGGACTAGTTTTGATGGTAGCTGCTGCAACAGTAGGCGATACCAGTTACTGATACCTAATAATCTTCTTACATAAATGGTGTGGGAAATGGCAGAAGCAAGATTATCCTCAGGGGGAGGAAATGTTATCAGGAAGTAACAGTTTTGAATGTAGGAGTAAAGGACTGTAGTCTGGATCTTTGGCTTAATTTCTAACAGCTGCTCTCAAGATCCCACCATCCCAATGTCAAGGAAATCGCTGAATTGCGTACGAACAACATCCTCCCAGCTCCTTACCTTCCCTATGCTTCCTTCTAAGCCCAATATCACGTACTGATCCAATGAAATAGCAGGATGGAAGCTAGGAAAATGAAATGTTTCCTGGAGCTGCCTGAATCTAGCATTTATTACATGGGGTGTCTTATATGTGGTGCACTTGGGAAGTTTGGGAGTTTTGAGAAAGTGGGGGAGTCTAATGCTAGTTTCCTGAAGCATTAGCCTGATACAGAAATGATTGTACCTCCGAGTGGGGAGAGATGCCCCAATGAGCCAGTCCAAGTAGGCTGCCTGATTGTATTTTTTTGGAGTGGCAAAGAGCTGAGCCAACTTCTTCGACACGTAATTACTAAGTTGTTAATCTCATACAGAGCTTCTTGCCAGACCAGAGAAAACAGGATATTATCCGAACAACCTCCCTAAAGAAGCTCTGGGGAACCTTAATAATGACACATGAAAACACAAAAAGAAAAACAGGAAGAATCATCCTTTTCACCAGACCGACTCATCCTATGATGAGAGTGGGGCTGTTTGCCAGTTCTGCAGCAATGCTTTAGCTTTATTTATCACTGACAAGTAATTCAGTTGAAATAAGTCGCAAAATTTAGAAGAGACGAAGACTCCAAGATATCTAATTGAACGGGTGCTCCAATACTTAAGGTGCATCTCTGCCGGAAGAACCTAATGTAAGCAATTAAATAAAAGTGCTTACAAATTTGCTTGATTGATCCTATACTCGCCTAATTCAGAAAAATTTTGCATTTTTTTAATGCTTTAACCCATTAGCTGCTTTGCCTTTTCCCCCAGTGCTGAGCCCTTTTTTGGCTATTTGGGCTAGTTCGCACTTAGGCCTCCATAACTTTTTGTGCACATATATTATCCACGCCAAATTTGCGTCCTTCTTTTCCAGCATTCTCAGGATTGTAAAGGTACCCAGAGTTTGTGGGGTTCTCTTGGAGGAGACCAAGAAAATAGCCAAAATACAGTTAAAATGTGTGTTTTTTGTCAAATGGGAAAAAAGTGCTTCAGACTAAAGCATCTATCTTTTTCCCTGTAAAAAGCATCAACAAAGGGTTTGCAGTGCTAAAATCACCACCTTCCCAGCTTTCACGAACAGGTAGACTTGAATCATTAAACCAAATGTTTCAATACAGTTTTGACATTTTACTTGGACATACCCCAATTTTACGATTGTTTGTGCTTTTAGCCTCCTTCCAGTTAGTGATAGAAATGGGTGTGAAACCAGTGGTGGCTCCTGGACAGCTAAACATTTCTGAAAAGTAGATACAATTCTGAATTCAGCAAGGGCTCATTTGTGTAGATCCTTCAAAATCCTACAGAAAATAACAGCTGAAATAAAAAAAATATTGAAATTGTGTTGAAAAAACAGCCATTTCTGTCCACATTTACTTATGTAACTTTTTCCAGCTATGGCAGATTTTTGACAGCAGTATACTGTTATGTCTGCTGGACTCTTCTGGTTCCCAGGTTATGTAGGGCTTGTAGGTTCCTATGAACCCTAGATACCCAGAGCCAATAAATGAGCTGCACCTTGCAATGAGTTTTCATTGTATACAGCAATTCATTTGGTAAAATATAAAGAGTGAAAAATAGAAATCAAGGGAACCTTTGTATTTCCAAAATGGGCACAAGATAAGGAGTGTAGAAACAGTGGTTATTTGCACACCTGGAAGGCAAAAATGTAGAGAAAAGCAATTGGCAATAGCACTTGTTCTTCTATTCTGTATTCCCCCAAGTCTCTCAATGAAAATGGTACCACACTTGTGTGAATAGGCCTAGTGCCCGTGACAGGAAATGCCCCAAAAAGCAACATTGACACCACATTTTTCCATTGGAAAATGATGTGTTTTTTGTAAAGTGCCTAGCTGTGGATTTTGGGCTCTGGCTCAGCCAGCACCTATGGAAACCTACCAAACCTATACACGTATGGAAAGTAGACACCTAGAGGAATCCAGGATGGGGTGACTTGTGGGGCTTTAACTGGGTTCTGAAACCCAGAATCCTTTGCCAACCTCAAAACTGGGCTACAAAACACCCTTTCCTCACATTTTGGCGCTGCAACCTTCTAGAATCTGAGGGGAGCCACAAACTTCCTTCCACCCAGAATTCCCTTAATTCTCCCGATAAAAATGGTACCACACTTGTGTGGGTAAGCCTAGTGCCCGTGGCAGCAAATGCCCCAAACCACAACGTGGAGACATCACATTTTCCCAAAGAAAACGTAGCTGTTTTTTGCAAAGTGCCTAGCTGTGGATTTTGGCCTCTAGCAAAGCCGGCACATAGGGAAACCTACCAAACCTATACATTTATGGAAAGTAGACACCTAGGAGAATCCAGAATGGGGTGACTTGTGGGGCTCTCATCAGGTTCTATCACTCAGAATCCTGGGCGATCGAAAGTTCTGGAATCTGAGGGAAGCAACAAACTTTTTTCCACCCAGCATTCCCCCAAGTCTCCTGAAAGAAATGGTACCTCACTTGTGTGGATAGGCCTAGTGCCTGTGTCCGGAATGGATCACACAATGGTCAATGTTAGTCCTTACATGAGGGCAACTGTTGACCCTGGGTGATCCATTCTTGACGCAGGCACTAGCTACAGGCACTCAAGTGGGGTAGAGTTTTTATCAGGACAGTTAGGGAAACACTGGGTGGTAGGATTTTTTTGGGGGATCCCAGCTTATTCCTGTAGTTTTTGTGACTAAAATGCAGGAACATTTTTTTAGTTTCTATTCAACATTTCAAATTTGCAGGGTAGGAAGACTTTGGGGAATCCACACAAGCCACACTTCCATGTTCTCCCCCTGGTGTCTAGTCTCTAGAAATGTCTAGGTTTGGTAGGTTTCCCTATATGGCCTCCGTGCCCAGGACCAAAACATAGGTGCCTTCCTTACAAAACCAGGTTGTTTTGTGATAATTTTGACGTCTCCACAATAAGGTTTGGGTGGTGGAATTTGGGGATGATCATGGGGAGCATTCAAGAGAGCTTGGCGCCGCATGCACCTGCTCTCTGGGTTGGGCTACCTGCTATTTTCCAGCTGCACAGCCTGTGCTTGTGAAGGGACAGCAAGACTGTCCTCATCACCCCCTCAGAATCACTGGAAGAGGAGTTGTCGGATGGGACTCCTCCAACTGAAAAATCACTCTGCACCTTTGTCCTGCCTCTCAGATGCTGTCTCAGTATCTACTGTCTCAGTCCCTGATCCCACGTCAAAGCTGGTCTCTATAATCCGAGTTAGGGCTTGAGCAGCAGTCATCCAAGGAGATGCCATCTCTGCTACTGGGTAAACTGTCCCTCTAAAACACTAGCCTATGTAGACAGTCACACAATTGCTGGTAGGTGGGTGTGATGCAAGCAACACTAAAGGTCACCTTACCTCTTCTGTCAATCAGCATGATCTCTCAAGACACTCAAAAAAACAAAAAAGACAAACTGTTACTTCACCTTGTCACATACCATTTGTCAGAGTCTTTAGCGCCTCTAGCGCCCAGGCTGACAATCAATATTGGTGCTCTCACTCCCATGACCTCCTCCCCAGATTCCCTAACTACCACCCAGCAAAAGTGCCCTTTATCTCTCCATAGCCCACCTCACACATACATTTCATTTGTATTATAGTGCAGGTAATGGCTGGCTTTACTAGTCCACCTAGCTATTCACATAAGATACAGATTTGATCTTTGTAGTAGGCATATAAACCTTATGATCTACTTTGTGGCAACAAAACTGTCACTAGACAAAGGTCAGATCCTTTTCTAGCAGAAACATAATCACAAAAGTTAGCTTGACTTTGTTATTGCTGCCTAAAAGCTACGGTTAAAATGTGTCGGTTGGAGTATGTGCATTGCTTTGAAGACGCAAGCATCGGGACAGCTGGTGGCGAGTATATATATATATATATATATATCCCTTTTATATGTGGGTGTGGTATCCCCGGGGGCCGATCCCAGCCCCCAGTGAAACCATACATGCATTTTACAAAAGTGATCGTCCTATATCTATCAATTGCGCCCCCCAGGGGTAAACTTCCATTTTGTTTTTAAAAATATGCCCCTCAGGGGCACAGCCCATTTTCAGAGGGGGCTGACCCCCTCAAGTTTAAATCCTGGTGTCTAATGGGGTTTCCTGGCTGTGGATCCAATTTCAGGAAGAATCTCCCCTTTCAAACAAGGCCTTCCTGAATGGTGAGGAGGCTCTTTCAGGCCTGTTTTTCCCATGGGAGCAGAAAGCAGCCTTACCTGCTGCTTTCTGCTCCGGTGGGGAAAACGAACTGTGATGTCAACGCACATCTTGGCGCGCTGACTTCACAGAAGGGCAAGGGGAGACACGGAAGGTCTTCTGTGTCTCCGAAAGATATTTTAAATTTTAAAAAAATCCTCTGCTGCGTTTTCAAACCCGTCCATGGCATCGGCCACTGGTCGTGACCCACACAAGGGAGAGTGTGCGTGCATCGGCCAGTGTCAGATGCACATACTGATAGGGTTAATAACATTTTGCTTTTCCAATGCTAAATAAAGAATCAGATTATCTGCAAAGAGTTTTATTTTGGGAACGTCAAGCAGGGGTGCCTTAATATTGGTATTTTGGTATAGAGCTGCAGCCAGAGGGTTCAATAAATATCATGAATAACACCACAGAAATAGGCCAACCTTGACGAGTTCCGCGACTATTGATGATATTCTCCACCGTAGTTGAATTATTTATCATTTTAGCTTGGGCCTTAGCATATAATTTCTGTAGCACACTAATAAGCTTCTCTGGGAACCTTAAATTCTGAATAATTGCAAATAGAACTTCCCACTGGACCAGATCAAATGACTTTTTGGCATTGAGCATTATTATAGCTGCCTTGGTCTTGTTATTCTCGAAATAATCAATTGCCTGTATCAGAAAACTTGCATTTGTGGAGATGTGCCTGGAATAAAGACACATTTATCAAAGTGAACAAACCCTTGGTCTAATGGAGTGATCCTTAAAGCCATGATTCTAGCAAATAGGTTATAGTCATTATTTGAGAGACTAATGGGCCTATAGGAGCTCTGCCTGTCAGCAGGTTTATCCTTTTTCAACAAGCTGTCTATGGTGGACTCCTCAAACTCACTTGGTATTTCCCAGTCATTTAATAGATCATTAAATAGAACTACTAGAAATTCACCCAACTGGTCGGCTAACAGCTTGTAGAGCTCTGCTGGTAAGCTATCGCTCTCACAGGCTTTCCCATTTGGAGAATTTGAAACTGCACTATTAACTTCGACAAATGTAATTGGGGCCTCTGCTAGTGCCCTTTTAAAATTGGTGACTGTGAGCAGATGAACTGATCTCAAATATGTCTTAATACTGGTGGGATCTATCCCTGAAGTAGCTGTGTACAAGTTCTTACAGTGAGTCAGAAAAACGTTATTGATATCATGCAGTTGATTAATCAGACAGTTGTTGGCTTCGACAAAGATTGACTTGATCACCACTTTATTGCCCCTTTCCTTAATAGTCCATTACAAAAGCTGCCCGGCATGTTCATATTATGCTTGAAAACATGAATCCTCGTACAAGATTTCCTTGGCCACGAAGAACGTGTTTAGCTTAGCTTTTGCTACCCCTAGATGCTCTTTTGAGGCAGTGGAGCTCTCCATTACATGGGCCAGCATTGTTGAGTCTAATTTTTTCTGCAGAGATTTGAACTTCTTACCTCTTTATTTTTTAAGTCAAGGCCTGATAGGAAATAGCCTGTCCCCTTATGAATGCCTTACAGGCCCCCCAGATGGAGACAGTCGCTGCAGTAACCTTATTCATGGCTACAATCTCTGTGACTCTCGCCTGGAGAGTGCTTACCCAGCCCGGGTCGGTCAGCAAGGATTTGTCTAATTCCCACCTTGGTCTGCTATTCAGATTAGTGTGCATATTAGTGCAGATAGTTGTGCAGATAGTTCAGAAACCAGAACCGAGTGAACCTGAAGGGATTTGCTAAAACATGAGAGTTCTCCCTTGCCCATGCGTACAAGATCAGAAAAAAGTCAATCCTGGATGTGGTGTTAAACTGTCTTGAAAAATATGTGAATTCTGGGCTGAATTCTGAGCTGGCAGGGTGATCTGATCTCCATGGATCAATTAATGTGAAGTCCTGAATCATTCTAATTGAAGCAGAAAAGGTCCTAGGCTTGTTCTGAGATCTATTCTTGCGCATCATATCCAGCCTTATATAGGGAATAATATTAAAATCGCCCCCCATAACCAGGTCTCCTGTTAGTTTTGTAAGAAGGCTATACGAGCCTTCAAAAGAGGAGGGATCGTCATCAATGGGGCCGTAAAAACTAAATACTTGGAGTATTTTAGCCTGAACTACGAGGGTAACTATAGTCCATCTGGTTGGGCACTTCTATAAACCTGGCCCACATAACATGGGAAGTCTCGAGCTATAAAAGCCACTACCCCACATACTGCTGCACTTGCAGAGGCATAGTAGGACTGGGAAATGTAACTTGGTAATTTAGGTGGATCCACATATAATTTAAGGTGTGTTTCTTGTAATAAGATTACTTGTACCTGTGATGCCTTTAACCGTTGCAATAAGGCCTGACACTTAACCTGGTTGTTGAGTCCATTAGCATTACATGAAGCACATCTTATTCCTCTCATAGTCATAATTTTGTAGATTGTAAAATTGAGCCTGCTTCCTCCCCTGTCGTGAGGTCATTCTCCTAGATATTGGTTTACGAAACCCACAATTTCTAGCGATAATCCCAAACCCCACTGCTACCTCTCTAACCCTATTGGATCTAAGAGACCTAGTAGATAGCCCATTTATCAATGCCTTACCATTCATTGTTAACTCTATCCAGCTCCTGTTTACAACTTTTGCCCTGTACCGCTTGTTTTCCTTCCTGCTCACGTCAGGCCCATCTAATAGCCCTTTCACAAACCTCCTTACACCTCCAAGTGCAAATCAGCCCCCCCACAAACCCTCAACACCTCCCCCTAGGGCTGCCGCAGGTCATGAGGCCCCACCCCCAACAGTAGTGCTCCCCCAAAGATTCCCCCCAAGGTGTCTTCCCAGATGGCTAGAGTGCCGTGTCATAGGCAGCAGAAGGTTATCTAAAGAAAATAAGCATGTCTGTACTAAGAAACGGGGATTGGTGGTGGACTTAGCTGAACATGGATGAATGCCCCCCCCCCCACCATGCCACAAGATGCTGAATCGGTGGCCTAGCCATCAATAGCGAAAGGCAGGTAGGAATTTTTTTGGGCAACCCCAAAGCTCCAGTACCCCACATTACAGAATAACTCAATTCATATCTTCAGTTCATATGCAGTTATTCATTATATATTAGTTCATTGAAGAGACTAATGAGGCCTAAGGAGGGTGGGGGGATTTTGTCCATGTCCCTAATGCTTCAGTGCATGGTGGACCCCCTATGGTCTTTAATTGACTGAAGAAAGTCCTTTGCTGAGCCTGCTGAGTGAAAGATATGTATTCTCCCTTTATGAATTACTTTAAGTTTTGATTGCTGGGTAATTCGCGCTGGAGCCCTTGACTTGTAAAATCATCAATCAGCCCTTGGAGCTCTTTCCAATGGTGAGCTGCCGTGCTTGGTAAGTCTGAACAAATATAAAAAGAAACATTTTACTCTGAGCTAGTGTGCATTTTTACTTAATAGCGTGGAAGAGAATGTGTTCCTTAATTCTGCAGTCTCTGAAATATACCAAAATGGTACAGGGAAATCTGGCATAAGAGGGCCTGGCCTTGGGAAACAGATGAGCCCACATGATTGTTAAATCATAATTTTTGAGTGTTTTTTCTGGAAGTATATGTTGTAAATACCAGATCCGGGATGGCTTGGGTTACTGTGATTCCCCTTTCGAATTCCTCAGGAACTCCCACGAATCACAAATTAGAGCAGCAGGACCTATTTTTTACATCATCAATCTTTATCTGGAGCTCCACCAGTTCCGACTGAAGTCTAGGTAAAGATATTTTTTGGATTTTTAAGTCTTCCAGGTCTGATACTCTTTGCTCGATCAAAGTTACTCTCTGTTCTGTCTGAGTCACCCGAAAGGTGAGCTGCTGAATGCTCGTGCTTATTTCAGCTAGCATTTCATTTGTCTTCCTGTGAATCTCTACAAGGGAAATTTTTAATTCCTGAAGTTCCTTAATAATCTGGTTCAATGTGCTCTCCAATGTAGGTTTTACTAACATTGATTTGGGTCAAGGTGCGGAGGCAGACACGGTCGCCATTGTGGATACCGTGGGCATTGATTCAGAGCTGGCACTTTGCGTCTGTAGTAAGGGTTCTAGAGGAGGATTCAAGATCCCATTTTCTCTCAAGTCACCCATTTGGATGGACTGCTCCGGCTCCCATTCTCCCTTACAGTGCTTTCGGGATAATTCTGTGTAAACATTGGATATGCCTGTACTTTCTGAGTGTTGGTAGAGGTCAGAAGACTAAGGCCCTGATTACGACCCAGGTGGTGGTCCGACCGCTTTGGTGGTGGTCTGACCACCACATTATGACAGCGGCAGTCGTACCGCGGTCAGACTGCCAACACCGCTACTCTTCCACCACATGACAGATTGGAGTTGCTGGCGGCCCTAATCGGCTAGGGTAGCACTGCATGCATGCAGCGCTGACTGGGGATTACAATTCCCCACTCTGCCATGAAACAGCTGGCAGAGACAGGGTGCACAGGGCCCCAGGGGGGCCTTCACTGCCTATGCACTTGGCCAGCCCCATTGCGATGTTTGCTGCATTGCCCTCGGCCCTATTATGAGCCAGAAACAATGCTGTAGGCTGTTTCACACTGGGCCAGTGGGAAGAAACTCTTTTTCCTCCCACCCGCCTGCGGGGAGGAAGCCTGTCTGGAATTTGGAGGATGGTGTAAATAACCCCCTAAGAGTCTCTGAAGAGGTCAGGTTACCTTGGTGCATCTTTTAGGGAAAGCTTGTTGTGTCTCTCGAGCAGAAATTAGTTGAGAAATATATGCTGACGAGATTGATTAAATGACCTTGACTCATATTGAGCTGGGTCCTGTTCTGTGTCCCTGATTGCCTCTGATCAAGCTGGGTCCTGTTCTTGATGGTCCCCCATGGAGGGGAGCCTCCAACATTGCTGCATAGCCCAACATTGCTGCATAGCCCTTATCACCACAAGAATCATCTGATAGGGCACTCATCCTTGTGGGGGTCTTTGCTCCTAGGGAGGGACCAGACAGTTTTGGGCTTCTGTTTTTTTTTAGTTTTCCTTATAAACCGTGGTTTGGGGGTTTCTTCATGTACTAAGCTTTTCATTTCATTTAACCACAACCTCCATCACTGGAGGATTCTCGATAAGTCACCAGAGAGCTGCAAGCCGCACCTGCACTAAACAGACCACTTCTGCTGCATCTCAGGGACTCCTCAACCTGCAGGGAGGCCTAGTGCATTACCTGCAGGGTGTCTCAACCCCTGACCAGTTCTGTTCAATTCAACATTAACTAGTTTGCACTTCAGAACTTAAACTTTATAGTGGTAAGTGGCTTCTCCTGATGTGTTGCGAAGGATAATAGACAGGTTGTGATGCTGAAGAGCAGTTATGGACCTGTTATTGATCTGTTAATAATGGTTCTATTGCCTTAATTAAGCTTTTGCTGAGTTCCTGCTGTGTTCCTATCTGGCAAAAAGTACAGAGGTCCTTCCTCTCTAAACAAAAAGAAGTAGCTAATGATTAGGGCCTCTGCCCAGTTAGTCAATTGTTGAAATTGTGTCTTGAGCCCACAGGTCTAAAACTAGGATCCCCTTTGTAGCCAGCGAGGGCTTAACACCGAAAGTAAGGCAGCCTTACCCAGAAATGCATCTAGTGGCTGGGCTGCTGTCCTTGATCCATCTTGTAGTTCTTGTTTGTGTGTATATATATTCCTAATATAAACCAGGTTGTTTTTCTTCTGCCCTCTGTGATCAAGCACCATCAATTGTAGTGCATTAAATGTTCAAATTGAATGTTTGTATTAAATGTGCACTTGTAATTAATGAGGATGAGATAGAAAGTATCTGTCTTTTATTTGGGCTCTCCTCATCGTTCTCCCTAGCTGTTTACCGCTTGCCAACAGGATGCACACCAGGTGTTGACCTTTAATGCCACTTACAGAATTATAATGGAGTCTTATTGTCCTTTCTGCCATCCTCGCTTATAAAAATGCTCACCGTGGCCCACAAGCTGCATCTGTGCTGCATAAAGGGAAAGTCACCGCCTCAGAAAATCTGTGACTCCTGCTCCATCGATCACCTTTTCCAAAACGAGGAAACGCAGTGCTCTGTCGGCACCCAAACAGACCCCAGCCCGTTGATGCTCTTGACTGAGCATCAGGATAGCGCTTTAGGTTGGAGGAGCTGGTTATGTCAATCCGGTTATTGGTACATGGCCTTTCTCAGCACGTCCAGCACATCCAGCGCCACCTTGATGCTGCTCCCCTCAACCGTAGGCTCAACCACTTAGCATGACAGGAGCTCAGGTATTCCCCTCAGCCTCCCTGAATGACTCATTGTTGCACTTATGTTTCATTCCTAAACAGAAGACTCAGCATTCCTGTGCCCTCCCTGGTTATTGACGCCACTGAGAAATCCAATTACACCAGGAGAAGTCTGCTTCAGTGAGGGCCATGGAAGAACATGGCAACCAGTGGAGCAGGATTTTGTGCTCCTGAAGGCCAGCTGTCACTGTCTGGACAGCACTGGTGGCACCCTCCTGTACTCAACCAAGAAAGCGTGTCAGATCACTGTGGCAAGCTGCATGCTCCACAACATCGCCCTGTGGAGGAATACACCTCACATCCCAGAGGAGGGGGAGCCTCCAGTGCCTCGGGTGAGAATCCTCAAATGCCAAATGAAGATGACAGCGGTGAAGAGGAAGAAGCTGACTTGCAACGAGATCTCAACAGCTTCTTCTCTTGAGTGTAAGTATGTCATGTGATGTCATGACTTTGTACAATGAACTGTAGTTGTGCAGCACATTTTTCAATATAGTTAGGGAGCTGGTACTCAACCATGATCTGCGAAAAGGCTGTTTGATGAAACAGATTTTGACACAGCCACACCTTGATAATGTTGTTTTGTTTGTGTTAGATTTATTGCAGTGTACTTTATTTTCCAGATGCTTGCTATGTGACGTGTCACGTGTATGGTTTCATACCTATACTCCTTGTTTTGTTCTTTGTTCAGATACCTTCACCATGACATCTTCTTGTCGACATTTCACAGTTGTGACATTGGCAGGTATGATGTTGTGTCATACAAGTGGACATGGGTTGTTCCAGGGAATGTGGGTCACAGACTGTGGGTGTAGGAGACCTGTAACAAGACAGCTTGCACAGTGATAGGATGGAAGTTTAGAAGAACCCATGGACTTTTTTCTTGTTGTTTGGTGGCCCTGATGCATCATGTGTGTCATCATGTGCTCAGAAGATGTGTGGTCATAGGCCAAAAACATGTTATAAGGTTAGTTACCCTTCACATTCGCTAAAGACTCTTTTTGTATGACCTGTCCATAGCTGTTGATGTGTTTCATCATTGTAGGCCAAAGTGCCTGTACCACATCACTGACATTCATTTCTGTAATACCACCAGATGCTTAAGCACTAGACTGTAATGACCCGGTGATCAGAAACTGTTGTCCTGCCATCCCTATGAGCCTTGCATGATATAATGTTAGATTACATTTGTGTGGTAAGTGTTATTGCTCCAGCTGATGACATCAATCACTTTAATCTTTACCTATTCTACAGGACAATGTCTGACAAATCCATTCCTTCCATGGTCTGGAGGTCTGAACCTATAAATATGTTAATTTGCCCAGTATAATTCAGTCATGTATTATTTGCTATGTTTCTGGGCTACATGTTGTGAGTAAAGCCCTGCTCAGGGTGCTATTAATATCCCTCAGCAACCCTTTTAGGGTGGCCATTTCATTACTATGAGCAACCATTTTATCAATCATGTCCCTCTGCAGCTGCTTCATTTCCCAGAGTTCTGTTAACACCTGGTCCATCATGCATTGGGACTCCTGACAGACCCCCAAGACATGATTTATGATGTCCTGGCCAACAGCAGTCCCAGTGGCCCCAATCCGCCAGCCCACAGCATCCCTCCCACTCTCCCTACCCCTATGAGCCTATGCCCTTGGCACAGGTTGTCCTAGCCAACTGAGTCCTGGACCATCAGTGTCAAGAGAGTCAAGTTGAACCTCAGGATCCAGGACTTGGGGGCACAAGACAGTGGACACTGTGCTAGGTATACAGGAGGGGGGCACATGGTTGCTTGTGTTGTTGCAGCAAAAGGGCTGGGAGGTGACGTTGCGGCCACAGTAAGACTCACTGTTGCCGTCTGGCCAGGTTGCCTGGATGGGACAGGACTTTCCTCATGTTAACAAGTCCAAGAGTGTCATCATCACTGTGGGCTTCATCCAAGGGGTAGTGGTAATCTGTACGGGGGCCTCCAGTGCCCAGTGGCAGCATGGCCTGTTGATGAACGAAGTATATTGTTACTGTATGAAATGTGACATCTACCTCCTAAGGTTTTGTGTTACAGTAAGCAGAGACATTAGACATTCTTAAGTTGTAGGTTAGCCTATTGTACCATATTACCATGGTATTGTAGTATTTGACATGACGTGTGAATTTGCCTCAAGCAGCTCATGAAATGTGCAGATCAGATGTACTTTAGATGATGGAATGAAAATGCCATCTTACCAACAGTGAAGCAGAAACAGTGGTGTGGCAACACATGCCTTTGACCATTTGTATACCTAGTTAAGTGAGATACAGGCAAACACAGGACTTAGTTGTAAATGTGTGCGGTCCTGTGTCAATGTGTTTGCTGCCGATACCAATCTGGTGATGTAGCTTGAGGCCTTAGGAATATTGTTTGTGAATACTTGGTAAGGAGTCATTCATCTCCTCAATAGTTTCATCTTTGGTTAGCAGGTCAAGATGGAGCTAGGAAGACAGACACATCTGTGAGTAGAGCATGATCTGTATTTTGCTCACTCCCAGGAGAGTACACACCAATTGAGAGTTAACAAGCAGTGGTATATGGGCAAGTGAACACTGAGCTAGTGGTTGGAGTTAGAGTAACCGGGCCTATTGGGCTTTGCAGTCAGGTCACCCCCTCTATTTCACAACACTTGACAAATGGTATCCTCCCAGATGAATAAGCTTAATTTGAGAGTTACCAAACAGGGGCATATGGGCAAGTGAACACTGGGCTGGTGGTTGAAATTACAGACACAGGGCCTCCTGGGAGTTGCAGTCAGGTCACTCCCTCTACTTCCAACTCAGGACAAATGGTATCCTCCCAGGTGAGTACACTTCAATTTAGAGATAACAAACAATCGTAAATGGGCAAGTGACACTGGGCTGGTGGTTGAAATTACAGACACAGAGCCTCCTGGGAGTTGCAGTCAGGTCACTCCCTCTACTTCCAACTCATGACAAATGGTATCCTCCAAGGTGAGTACACTTCAATTTAGAGATAAAAAACAGTGGTAAATGGGCAAATGATACTGGGCTGTTGGTTGAAATTACAGACACAGAGCCTCCTTGGAGTTGCAGTCAGGTCACTCCCTCTACTTCTAACTCATGACAAATGGTATCCTCCCAGATGAGTACACTTCAATTTAGAGATAACAAACAGTGGTAAATGGGCAAGTGATACTGGGCTGGTGGTTGAAATTACAGACACAGGGCCTCCTTGAAGTTGCAGTCAGGTCACTCCCTCTACTTCCAACTCTTGACAAATGGTATCATCCCAGGTAAGTACACTTCAATTTAGAGATAACAAACAGTGGTATATGGGCAAGTGACACTGGGTTGGTGTCTGGAATTACAGACACAGGGCCTCCTGGGAGTTGCATTCAGGTCACACCAACTACGTCCCAACATTTGGCAAATGGTATCCTCTCAGGTGAGTAAGCTTCATTTGAGAGTTAACAAACCACAGGTATATGGGTAAATGAAAACTGTCTTGTGGTTGGAGTAGGAGAAACAGGGCCTATTAGGCTTTGCAGTCAGGTCACTCCCTCTACTTCCCAACACTTGGCAAATGGCACGCTCCCAAGTGAGTAAACTTTATGTAAGAGGTAATAAACAGGGGGCATATGGGCAAGTGAACACTGGACTGGTGGTTGAAATTAGAGACACAGGGCTTCCTGAGAGTTGCAGCTAGGTCACTCCCTCTACTTCCCAACACTTGGCAAATGGTATCCTCTGAGGTGAGTAAACTTCATGTAAGAGTTAACAAACAGGGGTGTATGGGCAAGTGAACACCGAACTGGTGGTTGAAATTAGAGATACAGGGCTTCCTGAGAGTTGCAGCCAGGTCACTCCCTCTACTTCCCAACACTTGGCAAATGGTATCCTCCCAGGCAAGTAAACTTCATTTGAGAGTTAAGAAACAGGGGTATAGGGGCAAGTGAACACTGGGCTAGTAGTTGGAGTTAGGGAAACAGGATTTATTATGCTTTGCAGTCAGGTCACTCCCTCTACTTCCCAACACTTCCCAAATGGTATCCTCCCAGTTGAGTAAATTTCATTTGAGAGTTATCAAACAGGGTACATGGGCAAGTGAACACTAGGCTGGTGGTTGGTATTACAGACATAGGGCCTCCTGGGTGTTTGTAGTCAGAGCACTCCCTCTACTTCACAACCCTTGACTAATGTTGCGTATTACATATCTGTAGATAGGCTGAATTTAGGTTTGAACGTAAATTTACATGCTGAGATATACCATGAGCCCTGAGATGTTTTTTTGATATTGAAAAACTTACTGGCACCATTTTGACTTATGGCATGTGATGGACCTTGGTAGTGTGCTGTTGGGTCCAACAATACACATTGAGAGTGTTATTTCTCAGATACTCTGGGTTTTGAATGTTGGTAAAGTGCATGAACAATACAGTGGCCTAAGCTGACCCGTGACCATGCACAACATTGCATTTCTGTGAGTTTTTTGTGGTAGCGTACCAGACTCTAGTCCCCCAGGTATTCCTATCAAGCCCTCAGGACACAAGCCCAAGACCTCCTCCTCCCAGGGAAAGAGTCTTAATGGGGCACTGAGAGGGCCACCACAAGTCTTGTTGGTCTCCATCTGTTGCCTGGAGCCTAATGTCCTCATTTGTGTGCAGGGTGGTGCCTACAGCCTTCACTCTGTTGACAATCCTTTGCTACAGTTCTATTTCCCTACTGAAGGGAGTATGCTGGACTTGGGCTCCAAACAATTGTGGCTTTACTCTTATGATTTCATCCACCATGACTCTCAACCCATCTTCTGAAATAGAGGGATTTGTGGGACATGACATAGTGGACAACTAAAGAGGGTAAGAGGGACTCAATTAACAGAGGAAGTGCAATAGAGTGAATGGACAAAAGTGTAGCAAGGTGTTTTATGGGATGGTGAAGAAATACAAAAAACAGCGTTTGGGGTTCTTTGGCTTTCTGTGGAAATGCAAAGGATTGTGGTCTGTGAAGGGATGTGTTTTGAGTGTGATTTGAAGGTGTATCCACTGGACCAATGTGTGTCAGCTGCGTTGTTTTTTATTTCATCCAATATGCAATTGTCTGTTACTTTGCCGGACGCTTACCTTGGTGGTTGACCGCCATTGGTTAACCATTACAAGGAGACCGCCAAGGTGACTGTGTGTTTGTAATAGGCTCAGTGTTTGGCCATGGCACTGATGGCACTGGTTGTTGGACAGCCTAGATACAAGACCGCTGCCCTGCTGGAGGTCTGCCTTTTTGCTAGGAGGGTGGCCATTCTGCCTTTTTGCATTATAATACGACGGGCTAGGGACCGTCCGCTCAGCGGTCTTTTTAGGACTGCCAGCATGGCGGTGCGGCGGTCCAACTGCCAAACTTGCAATCATGCCCTTAGACTTAGGCCCTCATTCCAACCCTGGCGTTCTCTGACCGCCAGGGCGGAGGGCAGCGGAAGCACCACCAACAGGCTGGCGGTGCTTCCAGGGCTTTTCTGACCGCGGCGGTAAAGCCGCAGTCAGAAAAGGGGAACCGGCGGTTTCCCGGCGGTTTTCCCCTGGCCCAGGGAATCCTCCATGGCGGCGTTGCTTG
The DNA here is from genome assembly GCF_031143425.1 of Pleurodeles waltl. NCBI lineage: Eukaryota > Metazoa > Chordata > Amphibia > Caudata > Salamandridae > Pleurodeles > Pleurodeles waltl. The sequence continues at coordinate 370,065,190 of NC_090451.1, forward strand.
CAGCGCCGCCATGGGGATTCCGACCCCCTTCCCGCCAGCCTGTTTCTGGCGGTTTTCACCGCCAGAACCAGGATGGCGGGAACGGGTGTCGTGGGGCCCCTGCACTGCCCATGCTACTGGCATGGGCAGTGCAGGGGCCCCCTAACAGGGCCCCATACAGATTTTCACTGTCTGCTTAGCAGACAGTGAAAATTGCGACGGGTGCCACTGCACCCGTCGCACCCCTGCAACTCCGCCGGCTCCATTCGGAGCCAGCTTCATTGTTGCAGGGGCTTTCCCGTCTTCTGTCCTGAGTTTATTGAAAAAAATTACTACAAGGGAGCAGAGTAGGTAAACCCTGCCCCCATAGGCCTTTTAGGGCGATCCCAGATAGACCCCAAAGGCTCAAAATAATTAAAAAAGCTGTAATTCTGCATTTTTAATTTTATTAATTGGAGCCCCTGGGATGATCAAGGGCCTGGGAGTCTTTTTCTGAAATATTTGGGGGGGGGGGGGCGTGCGTGGAGCCCCACTCCCTGAACCAGTCCTTGCCTAGCGACTCCATTCCCTGGAGCTAATTTACAAATATATGTGAGATAATGGCTTGAAGGGGCAGCATAAAAATATCTGCTCTCACCCGGTGCAGCATATAGAATGGGCCAGCTCCCACTAGCACCCTATATGGTGCTGGCTAGAGAGCCAACAGGGGTTGTGGGGAACCCTCTCTTATGGACTCTCTTTTTGGTGCCATTAAGACCCCGTGCACCGTGGCATTGTTATTCTGTGCCACAGTGTGTGTTCACTTTTCCTAAACTTTCAGTTTAGAATTAACTTCCCTCAATCATCATGTTTACCTTTCTAGTAACGGCTTTGTAAATTGACAAGGAAATTGCATCAGTGGCATGAAAGTTAAATTTCATATATGGACTGCAGCGTGTAGTTTCAACACCCACATACATAACAAAACTATGTGACTTCATGGAGTACTATTGTGCTCTTTAAGGGGTGCTGTTTAAAAAAGCTATGCAGTGACACACAGGAGAAAACAATGCTTATCCAATTCACCCTTACTCCTAATGCATGGTTTGAAGCACACTGGGCTGGGTGTGTAATATATAAGAAAGTGTGATATTAGGGAAAAATGTGTCCTCATATTGAGGAATTACAGAAAGATGTTTCCAATGTGTCAATATGGCTACATTTTCTAGGGACAGGTTGAGATAATTAATACATATTTTTTCATATTAAAGTGTGGGATTATACCAGAGGCATAAATAATGTTTTTGTTGCCTTAATTGTGAAAGTCTAATTCAATTCTGAAATTTGATTTTTGATAGTTTTAGTTGATTTTTGATATCTTTAGTTTTTTACTGTTGGATGTCATTTAACAGAGATGAGGAACATCCGGAACAGCAACTTCGGAACCACAACGTTGTTGTTAATGCAAACGGAACCACGCTTGCATTAACAACGACTCCCTTTTTCTGTGCCTTAACCACGCATGTGCTGAACAATGCACATTCGGAGTTAAGGCAGAGAAAAAGGGAGTCAGCATTCGGAGAAGACGCAGTCAGGTAAGTGGGGCTGGGGCAGGGTTGGGGGGTAGTTTTTAGGGGTGGGGTGGTGTAAGGGCTTGGGGTGGGGAGGTCAGGGTAGTTTGTTTTTTTAGGGGCAGGGGTTGGGGAATCTGGGTAGTTGTGGTTTTTAGGGGCAGGGGGATGGGGCAGTTCAGTTTTTAGGGGTGGGGGATGGGGTAGTTTTATTTTTGCGGGTTGGCTGGGTGATCAGGGTAGTTTGTGTTTTGGGGTTGGTGTCGGGGTAGTTTGGTTTTTGGGGGTGAGGGGATTGGGTTATTTGTTTATTGGGGTGGGAGGTTGGGGAAGTTTGGTTTTTGGGGGCGGGGAATCAGGGTAGTTTGGATTTCGGGGGTGGGGTGGTCGTTGGTTTTTGGGGGTGGGGGTCGGTGTAATTTTTAGGGCAGGTGGGGAATTGGGGTAGGTTTTAGGGCTCAGGGTGGGTGGGCATTTCGGGGTAATTGTATTTTTAGGGCATATGGGGGGATGGCATGCGAAAACCACACATGGTGTTCCACACATGCCATTACTAGGCATGCCTTTACAATGAAAAATCAGTGTAAAGGCGTGCGTGGTAAAGGCATTCATGGAAACAAAGCGGTCGTTGTTCCGACCGCGTTCTTCAGGCATGCATGGTTGGCGCATGCGTTGTTCCATCATACATTCCATCATACATTCAACAGGGATAGAGGAAAAAAAGCACTTTAAGTAATGCCTAGTTTTCCAGCAGCCACAGGAACAAAACAAAGAAAAAGGGAACTTTAATAGAACCAGATGGGATGCTTCAGGATTTGAAAACATGTTCAGAAAATGGTAACACAAAATTAACACAGTTTAAAAATAAAAACAATATGCAATAATCACAGAAAAAGCCATTAGAATTTTACATACCTCCTACAAGGCCTAAGAACTGCTGGTCCAAAGGAAGTGAATGAGAATCACCACTGGAAACAACTGGTAACTGAAATAAAGCATGTTTACCATAAAACATAAAGACTAATTCTAACCTCATCTATCCAGAGAGAAAGAACACAAACATGAAAACAGAAGTGTCCAAGAGAGGAATCAGAGGATAAAATTCACAGAACAGAAAACTCACAAACTCGAAACTTTTCCAGGCAGTGTACTTCTGTATCATTGGTCTTTTATACTGTCACTCTTATTAATTCACTGGTACAGGGAAGATAAGGTCAGACTCTTCCTAGATGGTGTGCCATACTTTAGTGGGATCATTCTCTGTCCTGTCTTTGTATTTAAAAACCGAGGCCACCCTCTTGGAATGGGTAATGAATTCCAAACGAGTTCACCAGCAGCTCTGCTCCACTGAAATCCCAGCCCTAGGTGGCAGATCTTCTAACTCCCAAACACACTAACCTGGATTCACTGTCCTTCTCTACAACACCAAATGAGATGTTGAACCAACCTCCACTTTTCTGATTTCTAACATGGAGCACAGGTGTAAGGTGTGACAATTGAGAGTAATTTAGTATAGAACTAGAACTAGTTGATCTACTAGCCCTGCTCCATAGACTAAGCATACATCATTGGCTGACTTACTAACACATTCCCTTCCTGGAGGACAAGAACTTGTCCCCTGTAGTAGGACTGGTGGCAGCAAATAGTCACTTAGCAAGTATTAGCCATATGGGAAGGGGACAGATGTAGCTGGAAGAATAAAGGGCATCTTTCACATCTCATCCTTTGAGTTGAAATTGCCAAAGAGGATTGTCAGGACTGCTCACATTAAGGGTCTCAGGCTGAATTGTCAACAGGAGAGAAAACCGTTCTTAGAAAAGGAGGGCACCTCATCTCCATAGAGGGTTTTTTAAGGGAAGGGTCACAGTTCCTGCAAGTGGAGGATGTCTGGGTCATCCTGGCTGAGGGACTATTTGAAGGTATGCAGTAAACAGAGAAATGAAGTGCTGGAAAAAGAGGTGGGAATCCTGCAATATAGTAACCAGGATTTGATGTGGGGAGTTCTCCAATCACTGGAGCACAGGATAAGAAAGACAGTTTACCACCACTGCCTTGGAACATTCTTGGTCCTAGGAGAAGAGATTTTGCAAGATAAAATCGCTATTGGGACACTGAAAAAAAGAACCCTGGTGGCAACCACAGACGCTAGTTGCTCTCCAGGGATAACATACTAGAGGGGCATAAACAGCAGGCACACTCATGCCCAGATAACCACTGAGGAATGGGCACTGCAAGAACCCCTCCTGGAAAGATACCTTACACTTAGGGCCTTATTTATACTTTTTGGTGCAAAACTGCACTGACGCAGTTTTGCACCAAAAGGTTTTGTACCGACTTGCACCATTTTTTAGCACCAGCTGGGCACCATATTTATGGAATGGTGCAAGCCGGTGCAAAGGGTAGGCTAGCATTAAAAAAATGACGTTAGGCAGGTTAGAGTCAAAATAAATGACTCTAACCAGATTAGGGTCATTTTTTGATGCTAAGGGGCATAGTTATGCTCTGTTTGCACTGAATTAGCAAAAATTTTTATGTTTCTCTAATTCAGTGCAAAACTAACTCCATTTTTATACTTTGGTGCTAGACCCGTCTAGCGCCAAATTTATGGAGTTAAAGTCATTTTTGGAAGTAGAAACCTTCCTTGCCTTAATGAGATGCAAGGTGCAATGGCCATGCCCAGGGGACCCTTGTCCTCTGTGCTGGCCATTGTGGTGGTGGGCATGACTCCTGCCTTTTCTAAGGCAGGAGTTATGTGGCATGGTAGGTTTAGCACCATAAAATGACGCTAATCTGGTTAGAGTCATTTTTTTTTTACTCTAACCTGCCTAAAGTCATTTTTTGGTGCTAAACCCTCTTCTTCTATACTGTCAGCCCCACTCAAGTAAAGTCATTTTTTTTTACTCTAGCCTACCCTTTGCACCGGCTTGCACCATTCCATAAATATGGTGCCCGGCTGGTGCACAGAAATGATGCAAGCCGGTGCTAACATTTTTGGTGCAAAACTGAGTTAGTGCAGTTTTGCAGCAAAAAGTATAAATAAGGGCCAGTATATTGTAAGTTTGCGCACTTTTTCGTCAAAAAATGATGTTAATGTGGCGCAAAAAAAGAATAAATCAGGGCCTTGGTGCTAGGCGGGTCTAGCACCAAAGTTTAAATATGGAGCTAGTTTTGCACTGAATTAGAGTAAAAACAAATGACGCTAATTCAGTGCAAACAGAATATAAATATGCTGCAGAGTATAAATATGCCCCTAAATATGATGTTAAGGCCATAGAGTCATTTTTTGAATGGGAACGCCTACCTTGCATATCATTAAGGCAAGGTAGGTCTCCACTTCAAAAACTGACTTTAACTCCATAAATTTGTTGCTAGACGGGTCTAGCCCCAAAGTATAAATATGAAGTTAGTTTTGCACTGAATTAGAGTAAAACAAATGAAACTAATTCGGTGCAAACAGAGTATAAATATGCCCCTTAGAATCCGAAGTCTGCAGAAATAACTTTTCAGCAATTAGAAAAACATAAGTTTTTCACTTGTAGAGGACTGGGACTTGGTACTGATGTTGACTGAGGTTTATCCTGCTCAAATGTAATTTAATGGGAACAAAATGTAAATCAGTTTTCACTTCCAGATCACAATTAGCAGTGTTGATCTTTTTTCGTTGGAATTAAGATCTGTCCATCGACGTAGGTTGCATAGATCCTTCAGCCATTCTTCCTATGTTCTCAAAAGTGATTCACCTCACAACCCTGATTCTGACAATAATTTTCTTTCTCAATCACAGATTTTCTTTTCTGAGTTTGTATTTTTCAAACATTACCCATGTTTCAATATCTTTCTAGAATGCTAAATTGACATTTATAAAATGGTCTTCTTCACACTGCCCTTTGAGGACCTTGCACTTAATTCTTCCAAATAGTGCAGAGTGATTTATGTCCTGAATAATCACTCAAATCAAATGGATGGAAGATTTGCAGTAGGTAAAACCATACGATTGCTTCTGCACCTTAGCCAATATTCCTAGCAGGATGTAACTAAAACATGAGGAGATGGTACTTGTTGGTTCCTTTCATATAGGTACTTAGGTATCAGCATTTCTGTAGTTTGCCAGGGTCCCTTCACCTGAAATTTACAGTGTATTTGGAGAAAAGCAGAGCAGTGAGCTCCTCCATAATCCCTCACCTGGTGGTACGTCCATCAAAGGACTGCTGGGTCACAGTAAAGTCTGCCCTCCCTAAATGATTTTCCCTTCCTGAGTCCACATTGCAATTAAATGCAATGTTCCTCACGCTAGTAGTGAAAGCTCCCGGTGCATCAGTGACTCAGTTTAAAAAAAATATATATTTTTCACAAACTCGCTGTGGGAGTGAGTGTGTGAAACAAAGCAATGCATAGACAGTCAAATGAACATGGCACCTGCTGTGCATTCAGCTGTGCCTATGGTGCTTCCGCCTCAGTGGTGTTAGAATTGAACACACTTCTCAAGAAGATGCACAGTTGGAAAGTCTGCCTCTTCTGCTTTTGGTGACATAGAAGGGTAATGCTTCCTTCCACAATCTAAAAGAGACTTTCTATTTTTGACAAAGACGCCCAACAGCCAGGAGCATTTCAAGGGATATTCCTTCCTAGAACTGTAACTATAAAAGCACACCATGCAGCACTTTGCACAAAATCAATAAGATTAAACATACTAATTAATTGAAGTAAGTGGAACGCACGGCACAATTTCAACAAAACTGCTGCGCATGCATTAAAAAATGTGTTTTTCTCGGAAGCCATTCATTTTTCAATTTTAAAATATATATGCTTTGCATTTTATCAATGTAAGGTTCACTTGTCAAAGAATTCAACTTTTGTATTCATTTTTTCAGAGGTGCTATTACAAAAACAAATCTTATTCTAATTTCTGAATTGCCCCTAATTTTCTGGTACACAAAATTAGATGTTGAAACCTATATTGCTGTGACCTATTACATCTTTTTAGCTATCTCATTCCTCTTGGATTCTAATGCTCAATTAGCATAATACCTGGAAGACTCATTCTCTTTATGCAGTGGCGGCCAGTGATTTTAGCAGGCATGGGGAGGGCGGGCCACACATGTGCACACATACATAAACGCACTCACCCATCTGCATGCACACTCACTCATACCCATACATACACAAGTATGAGCACCTACTATTCACAAGGACATACACACGCACACATCCATTCTCAGTAGGCAGGCCCTAATGCACATACATTTACACACACGCACACATTCACTAAACATTGCAAAAAAGATTACCAGTCTGCAGCGGTGATCTTGGGTGACTGGAGGGAAGCCTCCGAGGTTCCTGGAGGGTTGAGACTACCTCCTCCTCTCATTGGCAATAAGAGGAGGAGGCAATATTTCAGTATCAATTAATCATTTACGAAGCCTCTCCAAGATGATCCTATTGAAACGTTTTTGGTTACTGGGCTGATGGGCCTATGGTTTCATGGAAGTGCCCTAGAGACCTTCTTAAAGACTGGAATGATCTCTGCCCCAGTCCTTGTAGGCAGCATGTGTGCTCCTCTTAATATAACATTAACGAACAGTTTGAATTATACACACCAGATATCCTTGCCTGCCCTAAATAGATCCCCAGGGATCTTATCCAACCCCGGGGATTTGTTTGTAGTGCTCTAGCCTATGGTTTTTCTAATTTTAGAGCTGGAAATATAGCTGGTGCCTTGGGCTAGTTTGGATTGTGAAGATATACCAGGTTTGTGGTCAGCTATCACAATGATTCCTACACTGCAGCCAGGGGTCATGTACACTGACCCAGTGGGCCCAAACCTTTGGAGGAGGAGTACAGCTCTGAGAAGTGGTAAATCAATTGGCCTCAGAAATATTATCAACTGAGGAGTAATCATCAGAACCTCCAGTGGCAAGAATGTGCCGAAAGGAGCAATGAACCTTCTTTCTGATGGTGCATAACATATTGGACTATAATCAAGTTGAAGACATGAGACTAAATCCCTCTCATCCATTCATGTTTCAGGCTTTGAGGCTTGAGTTGAGTTTATGTTCCTGGCAGTTCTTAGCCAAATGCCTATGTTGAAATGCTATTCCCAGTTTAAAGGATTCAATCATTCCTAAACTGTCTTTGTTGGCTTTATTAGCAATACACTGCCACAAAGATCACTCTTAAAGTCTTTATGAAGGCAGTTTTGTGTGAAATATTGAACAGCAACAGCCTAAATAATTTTGCTACTAATTGTGGGAAAAAATGGTCCAAACTTTAGAAATGTTATTGTTATCCTTGTCTGGACTCACAAATAAGGAGGATACTCTAAAGATGGAGAATTAGTCTACATCTGGGTTGCTATATTTCAGGGTTTGCCAGAATGTTAAACAATAATTAGGGCAAACTCTTTTGTGTGTTAACAAAGCCGATGGCATACGTATATGACTGTATTGTTATTACCCTTACGATGGCTTTACCTATGTCCTTTATTATGGAAATATCCGGAAAATGGAGAGGTGCTTTGTTTTTTTATGACAGCTGTCATCTCCTAATATTGCATTTACTAGAGGCAAATAGCTTTGCAATTTTGATTGTTATGTTGTACCATTGTATTTGTCCAATATCAATAAAAGTTTATTGTCAGTGGGAGAACAACATTTTAACTTGAACACAGAACTAAAGTTGAGGAAACAGGTGAAGATTTACAATTTTTCCAGATTTTCATATATGTAACTCCAAAACTCAGTACATTTTGAAAAATCTTAGGCATATAAACAAATCTATTTGCATATTTAAGTTTTGCCTAAATAATCATTTTTGCAAAGGTAAAAATCCTTAGTAAGTATACACCCCATATGATGAGCACAGATTTATACAGTGCACGCATTCTCCAAGGAGTGTCCCAGCTCTTGTACTCATGGATAGGAAGTTCTGTCTGAGCAAACAGACAAGTTTTCAGCTTCTTTCTTAAAAATCTGCTCAGACCTTACAAGGCACAGGTCAAGGGGAAGTTTATTCCAGGCAGGGGGTCCCAGAAAGGAGAAGCAGGAGGCCACCCTTTCTGATGTGATGGATCCGCCATACCACTTCCAGGACCAGATTAGAGGAGTGTAGCTCCCAGAGGGAGAATACAAATTAATTCTTGTTGCAAAATAGTGTGGGCTTACACGATGTAAGGCTCTAAAGGTAAGTACAAGCGTATCTAACAAAATGTTTCTTCACCGGGAGCCAGTACAGAAAATGGAGATGTGGGGTGACCCTAGTTCTTATTGGAAGATTGAGAAGCATCCTTGTCACCACATTTTGTACAATTACATAATCTTGCAAGTCTAAATATAAAATATTGGCATAATTCAGCTTCAAGGTGAGTAAGGCCTGGATCACAGTTTCCTAGCCGGTATTGAGAGGAAGTACAATTTTTTTAACAAAAAGAGGAGGCAAAAACAAGTCTCCACCAATGCCAAGACATGAGGCTGCCTCAAGGTGAGTAAGGCCTGGATCAATTTTCCTGGTCCGTAATGAGAGGAAGTACAATTTATTTCAACAAACAGAGGAGGCCAAAACAGGTCCCCACTAATGCCAAGACATGAATCTGAAAAGAGAGCTAGTTATCAAAATTGACCTCTAAGTTCTTAACTACTTCAGTTTGAGGGAGCAAGGGAGAGGGCACTCTGAGGCCAGCAAGCAGACAATCAAAAGGAGACTCAAGGCCACAGAGGAGGACTTCGATCTTATCTGCATTACACATCAGCGGATTCTGATGCATCCAGGAGAAAACTGCAGCCAGACACTACATAATTAGTTCAGGAGCAATATTGTTGCCTTTATTAAAGGAAAAGAGCAGCTGCGTATCATCCGTGTAAGAGATTATCTTTGCTCTGAAGTATTCTATGAGGTGTGCTAAAAGAGCTAGCTAGTGGTATTCATGAGTGTGGGATGTAGAGCAGAGCCTTGTGGCATCCTTACTGTTAGAGCCTTGATACCTGATGAGAAAGGGGCGATCCAAACCTTTTGACCTCTGTTCCCCAAAAAAGACTCCATCCATCTTGAAACTAGGCCCTTTAACCCTGTAAATGGCAGAGGAGCATAGAATGGGGTACTGTATCAAATGCTGCTGAAAGAGCTAACAGTATCAGCACAGACTTGTCGCCTTTATCTCAGGTGCATTTGATGTGATCTGTCACCTCTAGAAGAGTCATCTCTGTATTCAGATTAAGGGGGTTATTACAACTTTGGAGGAGGTGTTAATCCGTCCCAAAAGTGACGGTAAAGTGACCGATATACCACCAGCCTTATACGAGTCCATTATATCCTATGGAACTCGTAATACGGCTGGTGGTATATCCGTCACATTTGGGACGGATTACCACCTCCTCCAAAGTTGTAATAACCCCCTAAATCTAAATCCGGATTGACTTGGGTGTAGGAGATCACTGGACTCCATGTAATAAGAGAGCTGTTGATTTACAAATTTCTCGACAAAGCAGGAAGTAGCGCAATAGGCCTATAGTTAGTCAGTAGTTTAGGATTATCTGTATTTTTTTTCAGCAGTTGAAGTATTTTTGCATGCTCCCACGCTAGACCTACAGCAGCTGTGGAAAGTGAATCATTAAGTAGTTTATTGACCCGTGGGTTGATCACATATGCCCCCAAAAGTAGCAAATCAATAGGGCATGGATTAGATGGGGACCCTGATTTAAGGACACAAGTATCAGCAATAGTATCTTCCGAGGAGGTAGGATTAAAAGCGAACAAGGCATAAGGAGGAGTTATCATCACATCATTCAGAGAAGCAGTGACAAAATTAGATTATGTTTTGAAAATGTTATCATGAAAAAATTTAGCTATTTTTTTATTCTAAGGAAGGTGGCAAACCTCTAACACATGCAGAAGGCGCAAGAAATATTTTTGCAATATTAAACACCTATCACAACTTGTTTCCTCCAGCCTCAATTCTATCCTCAAGAAAGGCTTTCTTGGCAGTCTTAATTGAAGCTTGATTTTTCCTTAAGTGTGCCCAGTCAACAGCTTTATCCTCCTCGGTATAGTGCCAATGCAAAGGTCTCTCAGTCCTTGTTACAGAGTTTTTCAGCTATTAGAGGTCTATATACCAGGGCACTTGAAGGTCTTCTTCTGTAGGATGTATTAACAGTGATAGGAGCTAACTTGTTCACAGTGTGGTGAAGTCAGTTATCTACAATAATGACATCAATCTCAACATCTTCTGAAAGCATTGGAACCGTGACATTCAAAAAATCAAGAAACTCACTAGACTTGATCTAACTACATGGCCTAAACTAGTTTGGCCATTCCTTAGCATAATCCCCATTAGGCAAAGTAACAGACCAACTGAACTTCACTACAATAATGATCAGTCCAAGGTGGTCCAACATCTCCAGTACAACAGTTGAAAAAACGAAGGCCCTCATCATGACATTGGTGGTAAGTGATAAAGTGGTGGAAATACTGCCAACGGGCCGGCAGTAATTACCCCCAAATTATGACCATGGCAGTGATCTCTCCCATAGACAGCCAATGTACCACACCATGAGCCAGGGGGTGAACACCACGCACGCCGACAGTCGCCATCAACAGCCAGGCGGAAGACAAAGTACCGCCCACCATACCACAACACAGCACACCGCCACAATTTCCGGGGAGTTACCAACACCATCAAAAGCCTGGCGGAAACAGAACACAGAAGACTAAAGACTCACCTACAGAGACACAGAGAAGACCAATGCCGCCGTGGAGCTGGAACTGCACGTCTTCCTGATGCTCTTCTATGCCATGCTCCACCTGGAACACCAACGCCGATGAAGACGACAGTGAGTACAGCCACCTAGCTCACAAGAGAGGGAGGGAGGAAAATGAGAGTGACACACATGCACAATACACACCATACACACACACACCACACATACAACCAGCTGCAGATGAAAAACAATGGTACACGATACACAACACAGCAGAATAATGCCAGGACAAAAAGAAGGCAGTAATGAGAATGTATTGAATGTGAAGAGCCACCAAATGAACCCATTTGATAAAAGAGGTATGTACAAATGTCCACAAAGGGCCACTGTCCAGTCCAAAGTACAAAGGGCCCACATGGCCACAGGGCACAGTCCAAGGCCCAACTTGTCTCCTGACATCATCTGCACAAAACTCTGCAGGGGCATCATTTTGCAAGTGGGTAGGCACCTCAGGGGTATGGGGGTTGAGGGGCACCTCAGCTGAAGTCAGGAACTTGCCCACTGGTTCAGGAGGGGGCTCCATGCCCATTTCTCTGTGCTGGGGAGTGCAAGGTCACTCCCTCAACTGGAGGTGGGGGCTCTGTGACCACTGGCAGTGGTGGTGGTGTCATCCTGCCAGCCTCTGCTGGAGTTGAGGGCTTCTTCCCCTTCATGGCAGTAGTCAAGGGCTTCTTCCCCTCATGGTAGTGGCTGTGGGATCTTTACCCTTCATTGCAGGAGTCGAGGGCTCCTTCCCCTTCATGGCAGTGGCTGTAGGATCCTTACCCTTCCTGGCTGGTGGAGTGGGATCCACCACTGTCTTGCCTCCAAGACTAGGAGGTACCACCACTGTCCGTGTGGACTGTTTGACTGAGGTGCTGGGCTGGGTCATTGGGACTGTGCTCTCACGGGCTAAGAGGTCAAGTTGGGCAAGGAAAAGCTTTTTAGGGACAGTGGGGCGGGAAGAGGGAGGAGGGATGAGAGTGGAGGTTGAGGTAATGGTTGTTGGAGGAGTACGTCTGCTGGACTTGGGTGCAGGAGCATGGGGAGGGGAGTGTGCTGATGTGAGGTGGATGGCTGTTGGGTGTCTGTGTGCTTGTGTTTGTGACCTTTGGGAGGGGGGACAGACAGGGTTGGAGAGGACACAGGGGACGCGTGCATGTATGTTGTGGAGGTGTCTGCTAGTGAGGTGTGTGTGCTGCTTGCTGTGGTGATGCTGGTGGTGGATGTTGAAGCAGTGCATGCAGGTGTGAGTGTGGACGTGGCTGTGAGGGAGGTGGAAGAGGAGGAGGAGGGGGGACAGTGGAGGCAGTGGATGTGGTTCTGTCTGCAATTGTCTGATGTTTGCGTGAGTGCTTGTGGGCTGAAGTGTGGTGGCTGTGTTTGCTGTGCCACTCTTGTGTGTTGTCTTGTGTGCATGCTCGTCTGTATGTGTGCATGGGATGGGTTGGGGTTGAGGAGACTCTGACTGGGAAGTGGTAGTTGGAGGAGGGACGGTAGGGACAGGGACAATGGCTGCCGTCAGAGAGGAGGCCAGAGCCTGAATCGATCTCTGTTGGGCCACCAATCCATTGTGGATGCCCTCCAGGAATGCATTGCATTGCTGCATCTGGGATGCTAACCCCTGGATGGCATTCATAATGGTTGACTGCCCTATAGAGTTGTATCTCAGGAGGTCAAGAGCCTCCTCACTCAGGGCAGCAGGGCTCACTGGGGCAGGCCCTGAGGTGCCTGGGGCGAAGGAGATGCCCACCCTCCTGGGTGAGCAGGCACGGGCAATTCGCTGAGGGGCTACTGGGAGGGGGGTGCTGATACGGGGGTGGCGACTGTACCTGCAGCTGGTTTGGTCACAGAGGTGTCCCCCACCACCAGGGAGCTTCCATTGTAGGAGGTATCTGAGTCAGTGTTGTCACCTCCTGTCTCCGCCGTGGCGCTCCCCTCGCCTTCTGTCCCACTGGTTCCCTCGGTGTCAGTTGACTCTGCCTCCTGGGACCTGTGGGACGCAGCTCCCTCTGTCGCCGGTGCTCCTGCTCCTTCACCGGATGATGCTAATGGTCACATAGACAGGATGACAGAAGATAAAAGATGGGGGAGAGAAAGGGAACACTGGGTTAATTACTGCACCAACACCACAGTTGTCATACACATCACCGTCACACACAGGGATCAGAATTGAGCACTATGCATTGCACTGTCATTGATTTGGGTAGATGCCACAGCAAGATAAGGGCCAAACACCGCCAACTACACACCTCCTGGGACCCACTAAGCCCTGTCTGACAGGGAATACAACCTAGCTAGGTTACCTTGTTTTCCCTTTCAACCATTACCCTGGAGCTAGATCACGCTGCAATGTCTGGCCTGGCATTAAGGGGCACCCACTAACTGACACCCACCACCAACATCCCATGCCACCTCCAATTTATTGTTGTAACAGCCACTGTACTCACCCCCTGGGGCTGCTGTGATGCCCTCAAATGCCCATCTAGTGCTGGGTAGGCCACCGCCAGTATGTGGGCCATCAGGGGGGTCAGGATCTGACAGGCACCCCTTCCTCATTGGGAGGCCAACCCCAGCTGGGCCTCCGCGGTCTTCCTTGTCCAGCGTCTGAGACCCTCTCAGCGTTTCTAACAGTGGGTGCTCCACCTGCCATAGACCCCTAGGTTCTGCACATCCTTAGTGATGGCACGCCATAATCCCTTCTTTTGATGAACACTGACCAGCAGAGGCAATACAGACTGGAGGACACCATTACACATACAATCCAGCCTGTCACACATATGGCCCACCAATCCCGTTTCCTTCACCACTGGCACACACATTGCCCGGCGCACACCATGTTCACAACAACATGACATCCTCCCCGATGACACGACGTTTGCACACACATCCCTCCCACATGCATCGTGCCCAAGGTGTATTCACCTGTTGGATTGGAGGTCCATACAGTAGTCCATACTGAGGTAGGACCCCATCCACCAATTGCTCCAACTACTCTGAAATGAAGGCAGGGGCCCCGGTCACACGGGCCATGGTAGGTTCCAGACACAGGTCACAGCAGCACTCGGAGTGTAGGTGTTCTCCTGTTGAAGGTCAACAAACAAGAGAGGAATCAGATAGAAAATGGCGGTCACATCCGTGGCGGTGTACAACGTCACCGCCGGTGAGGATCCCCATTGGCCAGTGTACTCCATAGAACCCCATATTATCCAATAAGGAATTGCATGGTGGTGCAAGACCGCCTTCCGCCACGACGCCCAACATTGGCAGAGTTACCTCAGTTCCACCTGTCCCTACGTACAGGACTGGTGGTCGCCATGTCATGTTGATGGACAATGATCAGATTAACCTTTACTGCGTCACTGCCTGAATTTGAACTTAGCTTGCCATTCCCACTGTCCCATCACATAAATGCAACAGGTACACTGAGGTTGTGGTTCCATTGTTCAAATTGTGACAGCCTACTCACTCTTGTGTCCCTTAGAAACCTGCTGCTGTGGATGAATGAGAGGAGAAAATGAACCCCTGTGTACAGACCTCTTGTGGACTTGGCTACACTGGAGGACAGACACATTATACTGACTTATAGACTAGACAGGGCCACAATCACAGAGCTGTGTGCCCAATTGGAGCCTGACCTGATAATAGCTTTCCGTCATCCCACTGGGATCCCCCCCTCTTGTGCAAGTGCTATCAGTGCTCCATTTCCTGGCAACTAGTTTTTTCCAAGTGACAGTGGGCTTGGCAGCTGGAATGTCACAGCCAATGTTTTCTGTCGTGCTGGCAAGGGTCTTGTTTGCTCTGGTGAAACACATGTGCAGCTATATTGCTTTCCCTCATATGGAAGATTTGGCCACTGTAAAGGCAGGATTCCATGCAATGGGCCATATCCCCAATACTATTGGGGCGATTGACGATACACATATTGCGTTAGTCCCCCCGCCAGAATGAACAGGCGTTCAGGAATCATAGTTTCCACTCGCTAAATGTGCAAATGGTGTGCCTGCCGGACCAGTACATCTCCCACTTCATTTCCATCTACCCTGGGTCAGTGCATGACGCCTTCATCCTGAGGAATAGCAGCACCCAAATGTGATGGCCCAACTACAGAAGCACAGGGTGTGGCCAATAGGTGAGCCACAGCCCCCACCCACTGTATGTCAGTGTATGCCTTCAGGTGTTCTCCCTAAAGCATTGCGTAAGGATAAATTTTATCCCTCAATACTTGTAGGTGACTCTGGCTACCCAAACCTATTGTGGCTGCTGACCCCTGTGAAGAATGCCGTGACAGGGGCTGAGGAACTTTATATTGAGGCACATGGGCAAACCCGAAGAATAATTTAGCTGACCTTCGGCCTCCTGAAGGCCAGGTTCAGGTGCCTGCATCTGACAGGTGGATCCCTGTGCTACTCACCTGGAATGGTCTGCCAGATAGTAGTGGCATGCTGCATGTTGCACAACCTGGCCCTCAGATGACATGTGCCTTTTCTGCAGGAGGAGGGAACTGGAGAGGACCCTGTGGCAGCAGTGGACCCTGGGGACAGTGAGGATGAGGATGAGGACAACAGAAGATCAGTTATACAACAATACTTCCAATGATACACAGGTGAGACATTGGAATTGACCATTACTTTGACTATTGATTTATCTGTGTAGCTGTAGCATGATGGCATTCACTTCCATTGTATCTCAACTTACTGTCACCTATGGTTTCTCATTTTCCAGATGTTGGTGATATGACAACAATGTCCTGATGTGATCACTACAGACAGTTACAGGTCATTATTTGTATGCTATCACAGTGATCAGATTATTAACACTTGATGTGGCTGTTCCCACAAATGCACATTTTCAAATCATAAAAAAGTGTCACTCAAATTGTGTTCAGGGGTGTTTATTGTATTGCTATAAAACTGAGGGTAAAGTGCAATGGAATGAGGTGATGGTGGAGGAAAGTCAGGGGTATTGTTCCAGTCTGTTTGTAGCACAGGTGCAGTGTCCAGGGGGCCATAGGAAGTGGAGTAAAGGCAGTTCAAAGTGGACAAGGTGACATGGTGGGATACAAGGGGGCAATCAGGAGAGTCTAATTTCCTGGCGGTGTGGTCTTGGTCTTGGCAAGTGTCTCTGGCTTCTGTTTGGTTCGCAGGAATTGTTTGTGGAGTGGTTCACCTTTTGCAGGGGAGGGGTGCTGGTGACCTGTGCGTCCTGTGGCGGGGCCTCCTGTCCACTAGCTGCAGCGGATGTGGTGGGCTGGTCAATAGCCTGGCTAGTGGTAGGGGCCAGCTGCTGTGCAGTCCATTCCCTCATGATGTTGGCCATGTCTGCCAGAACCCCTGCCAGGGAGATCATGGTGGTGTAGAGTGCTTGCAAGACCTCCTTGATCTCCTGATGGTGCTCCTCCTGCAGCCGCTTGTTCTCCTTCAAGTTGTTCAGGATCTGGCCCATTGTGTCCTGGGATTGTTGGTAGGTACCCAGGGCATTAGTGAGTGCATCCTGGAGACTCAGTTCCCTGGGCCTGTCCTACCCCTGGCGCACAGCAGTCCTCCCAGTGTCCCTGTTGCCCTGTGACCCTGTCCCCTAAATGCTGTGGCCACTGCCACTGACCCCAGGTCCCTGCTTGTCTTGGATATGAGGTGTGGACTGGGGTCCCTGTACAGGTGGGCACACTGTTGATTGACGTGTCCTGGGGACAGAGGTGTGGGGATGCTGGGTGGGTGCTGTGGTGTTGGTAACTGATGGGGGATGCTTTGTGGTGGACTGTGTGTGGACTGGGGTGGCCGACTGACCAGTGGTCCCTGATGGTGCAGGTTGTTGATCCAGATCCTGAAGTCCAGAGTTACTGTCATCACTGGGGGCATCTTCTGTTGGAGGACTGGATAGTCCTGGCACCTCCTCTCCACTGGGATTGGCTGGGGCACCTGTGTGGGTGTGAGGGATGTATTAATGTTTCATGCCTGTGACATACTGTACATCCCTATCTTTCCCTCTATCGTTGCTGTTGCCCTGCCACCTTTGTTTGTGTATGGTGGTGTATTGTGTGCTTGTTAGTTCTTCATGCTGTGCATGCTTTGGTGATGGGTGTCCATGTAGGGCTGAAGGGGCTGCCCATGCATTGATATGGCATGCAGGGCTTGGCATTGTGGTTAGTCATATGTGTAGGTGCAGTGTGTAGGATGGAGTGGAGTGATGGGAGTGAGGGTGAGGGTGTGAGATGGTATGCATGTATGGGAGGTGATAAGTGGTAAATGTTGACTTACCAGTGTCCAGTCCTTCGGCTACTCCAGTGAGTCCCTCAGGATTCAGTAATGCAAAGACTTGCTCCTCCCATGCTGTGAGCTGTGGGGGAGGAGGTGGGGGCCCACCGTCAGTCCTCTGTATGTCGAGCTGGTGCCTTGTTGCCACGGAACGTTCTTTCCCCTGTAGGTCATTCCACCTCTTCCTGATGTCATCCCTTGTTCTTGGTTGCCATCCCACGGCGTTCACCCTGTCCATGATTCTCTGCCATAGCTCCGTCTTCCTTGCAATGGATATCTGCTGTACCTGTACTCCAAATAGCTGTGGCTCTACCCTGACTATTTCCTCCACCATGACTCGCAACTCCTCATCTGTGAAACGGGTTTTCCTTTGTGGGGCAATGGGTATGTGTGGTGTGTGTAAGTGTGGGGGGGGTTGGGTAGTGTGATTGGGTGTGCGTAGTGGTGTGCGTGAGGGATGTCTGGGTGTATGTGTAGTTGTCACAGTGGTCTTGATGTCTGTCTGGTGGCAATGATTTGTAACTGTAAAGGGTTGTGGGTAATGTGGGTGTGTGTTTTAAAGTGGTGTGAGTGGGTGGGTGTGGTGTGTTTATGGGTGTCAGGTGTGTGTTTTTTTAATGGGCCAATGTTGTGTAGTTTAGTATTTGGGTGTCCATTCTGAGCTTGGCGGTGTGCACTGCCAATTGTTTACCGCTGTTGAATGTCCACTGTGGTGATTCGTGGGTCATGATGTGGTGGGCGTTTTGTTGGCAAAATGGTATAGGTGTTGGTACCAACAGTTTACCACTGACCTTTGGGCTGGTGGAATTTTTGTATATGGCTGTATTCTGTCAGTCTGGTGTGTGTGTGTCATAATATGCCGAACGGATATTCACCACTGCGACGGTATGTTGGCGGCCGTCAGCGTTGAGGTAAGTGTTTTTTACCGCCAATGTCGAAATGACCACCTAAATCAATTGTGTGTCTATCAAGTGGGTAGGCTTAGTAACAAATTGAGTCAGATTACAAGATGACATTTTGCCCAGCAAGGTGACTACCTACGTCTCTGCCGGACAGTCCACATGAATATTGAAATCACATAATAGTATACAATGTGAGAACCTCAACACAAGATTGGATAAAGCTTCATCCAAGGAATTTAGAAAATATCCTGCAGACCTTGGGTGTCCATAAAATAAAACACTGGCTAACATCTGCTGAGGTGACAGAGACAGAAACCAAATGTTTTTGCTCTCACCAGATCATTAATCATAAATTTGTGCAGATGTGTGTTTGCTCATAAGCCATAACAACTCCACCACTTAGATTATAGAATTTATACCCAGTACAGTGGCCACTTCAATCATGAGGAGGGCTGTGTTGGTGAGAAAAGTCTCAGTTATAAAAAGGACATCAGGTTGTCCCTCGCAGAAAATGTTGAAAATATATACTGCATTCATCTGCAGGGATCGCACATTGAAAAGGCACCACAACCGTTGTCTTCAATAGAGTCAAATTTGAGGCCTAAAAGGGTTTCCTAAAAAACCTCCCAAAATAATTTTACACCAACAAAGATTTTCAAGGGGGTGAATCAACTCGGAGAGACTGGTGGTGGATGTTCCCTAGCTAAAATGCCAGGTGTGTTAGTATACAGAAAAAGTTGTAAATATGCACAAACTCCTATTCAACTCTTTCCCATACTGGGGAAAGTACTAAAAATCACTCCTTACTAAAGAAGAATAAAGCCCTGTTTAGCTTGTCAAGAAAGCACACATTTAGTGGTCACACAGGGAAGGAGGTTTCTCCATAGAATAGTTTACACCTGGGAAAAATGTGTTATGAAGAATATAATTTTTCTCCAAGCATATCTGTACAGCATGAACTATCAAATAGTCTCCATTGATTACTACTGGTGATGTTTAATTTGTAAAAGAATGAGTGCCATGCCCGAAGCTCTGCTCAAAAACTGGCAGCTGATGCAATTAAAGGCCAGGGTGTGAAATACCAAGGGCTGCATAGCTGTAAACCCACCGGATGCCTCTTTAATCCACTATCAGATACTCTCCGTCCCTTTATCTCCCTCAGAGGTTCTTGCTTTTCACCCTTGTGGCAGTTTTTCTGTCTTTCTCCTCCTGTACAACTTCAGACAGTGGATCAAAGACTGCACCAACATCCTCGCCCCTCTGAAGAAACCCCCCAACAACCCCACCAGCAAGAAAGCCTCCTGGTTCACAGAGGAACTCCTGGCCTCCAAACGCGCCTGCAGGAAACTAGAAAAGAAATGGCTCCAAGAACGCACACCGGTCAATCAGAATGCCCTCAAAGACGCAACCCGCCGACACCACCACCTCATCAGGACCACCAAGAAGTCCTCCTTCAAAGACTGCCTAGACAACAACGCTCATGGCAGCAAAGAACTCTTCCGCATTGTGAAGGAACTATCCACCCCCAGCACCAACGTCAACGACATCCCGCCCTCCCAGGAACTCTGCGACTCCCTCGCCGCCTTCTTCTACAACAAGATCGCCGACATCCACAGCAGCTTCAACACTCCGACCACACCCTCCTCAGTCACCACCTCGTACCCTAGCATCACCAACCCCATCACCGCCTGGTCCAACGTCGACGACGACACAACTCGCAGAATCATGAACTCCATCCACTCCGGGTCACCGACTGACCCCTGCCCCCACCACATCTTCAACAAAGCCGACTGTATCATCGCGCCCCAACTCTGCAAGATTATCAACGCCTCCTTCGAAACAGGCACCTTCCCAGAAAACTGGAAGCACGCAGACATCAACGCCCTCCTCAAGAAACCAAAAGCCGGCCCCAAGGACCTCAAGAACTTCCGCCCCATCTCCCTCCTCCCCTACCCAGCCAAAGTAGCAGAAAAGATCGTCAACCTTCAGCTGACACGCCACATCGAAGACAACAATGTTCTCGACCCCTCACAAACCGGATTCAGACGCAACCACAGCACCGAGACCGCCTTCATCGCCGCGACAGATGACATCAGACGCCAACTCGACCGCCCTCATTCTCCTAGACCTCTCAGCGGCCTTCGACACAGTCTGCCACCACACCCTACTGTCACGCCTCCAAGAATCCGGAATCCAGGAAAAAGCCTTAGCCTGGACCTCATCCTTCCTCACTGGCAGAACACAGACCGTTCGCCTCCCACCCTTCCGCTCAGAAGCCAACAACATCATCTGCGGCGTCCCCCAGGGCTCCTCCCTGAGTCCAACGCTGTTCAACATTTACATGGCCCCCCTCGCACAAGTGGCCCGCCGTTTTGACCTCAACATCATCACCTACGCCGACGACACCCAGCTCATCCTCTCCCTCACCAACGACCCTGCCACCGCCAAAGCCAACCTCCACGAGGATATGAAGGCAGTTGCCGACTGGATGAGAGATAGCCGCCTGAAGCTCAACACCGACAAGACAGAAATCCTCATCCTCGGGAACTCCTCCTCCGCCTGGAACGACTCATGGTGGCCAACCTCCCTGGGAACCCCCCGACACCCACCAACCACGCCCGCAACTTGGGATTCATCCTCGACTCCGCACTCTCCATGGACAGACAAGTCAACGCCGTCACCTCCTCCTGCTACAACACCCTCCGCACCCTCCGCAGGATCTATAAGTGGATCCCGACCGACACCAGGAAGACACTAACCCACACCCTCGTCAGCAGCAGACTGGACTACGGCAACGCACTCTATGCAGGAATCCCAGCGAAACACCTACAACGCCTCCAACGCATCCAAAACGCCTCAGCCCGACTTATCACCAACGCACCCCGCCACAGCCACATCACCCCTCACCTCAAAGGACTCCACTGGCTCCCCGTCAACAAAAGGGTCACCTTCAAGCTCCTCACCCACGCACACAAGGCACTTCACAACACCGGCCCCTCCTACCTCAACGACAGACTCAACTTCTACACTCCGACCCGCCAACTGCGCTCCGCGAGCCTCGCCCTCGCCAACGCCCCCCGCATCCAACGAACCACCTCCGGCGGCAGATCCTTCACCTACCTCGCCGCCAAGACCTGGAACACGCTTCCTACCTACCTCCGACAGCCCCAAGACCTACTCCCCTTCAGAAGACTACTCAAGACCTGGCTCTTCGAGCAGTAGCAATCCTCCCCCCCCAGCGCCTTGGAACCCTAATGGGTAAGTAGTGCGCTCTATAAATATCTGTGATTGATTGATTGTATCGTTCCATTTTGTTTGTTTTTCTATCTTTTTCTGTCAGGAACAATAAGTTCTGGTCCCCACAAATAAGTGCTGGTGCCCCATAACTGGCAACAACTGGCCTGAATTAAGCACTGACTACTGGAGTAATAATTAGGTGAAAAAACTAATCCACCACCATGTGTTCATGTCAATTCTACTTCCAAATTCTGAAACTGGTTGTAGGTCCCTAGAATGGTGTCAGCCCATTTTTTAGATTTGCCTCTAATTGCACTGTAGTGCCTTTCACACCAAGTTTGTTGGATATGTGAGAAGACACTGGGTAGTAATTTTGAAGTTAGCCCTTTCAGAACACAAGGTGCTGAAAGACATGCGGAGATTGATTAGCTACACAACCTTCTAAATTGTGTAGTTAAAGTTGATATGGCTGCCCCTAGAGCTGGATACTGTTGGACCTCACTTGTTTTTCCCCCAGTGATTTGCTTTCCTGCCTTCCGTTTTTGCTGAATTCATTTTTGATGGTTCTAGGACTCTGCCCACATTACCACTGCTAAAGTGCTTGTGCTCACCCCTTTAAACGTGGATAAAATTGGCTTACAGCCATTTGGCATATTTTATTTACTTGTACATCTCTAGTAAAGTGATACCACATGTACTCGGGCCTATAAATTAAATGCTATTGGTGGGACAGCAGCACTCATTGTGCCACCCACTTATGTAGCACTTGAAATATGTCCAGGCCTGCCATTGCAGCCTCTGTGTTTCTGTAGGTGTTAACTGCCATTTGAACCTGGCAAAATAAACCTTTTGTCAGGCCCCTAGGGCAGACTCTAAACAGCCATAGGGCAGGGTACAGTGTATTTAAAATGTTGGACATGTACTTTTAAGTTTTAAATTGCCTGGTAGTGAAAACTCTTAAATGCATTGTTCACTACTGCAAGGTCAGCCTCTCCCATAGGATAACATTGGGGTACCTTATTACATTTAATAAGTGATAACTTTCAATTTGAAGCAGGTAGGAAT
Organism: Pleurodeles waltl; assembly: GCF_031143425.1. Classification (NCBI taxonomy): domain Eukaryota; kingdom Metazoa; phylum Chordata; class Amphibia; order Caudata; family Salamandridae; genus Pleurodeles; species Pleurodeles waltl. The sequence continues at coordinate 370,087,905 of NC_090451.1, forward strand.
GTTGAGTTTGGTGTCGAAAGAATTGTAATTCAAACCCCTCTTTAATGGTAAAGTCAGATTTTAAGTCACAATTTTGAAAATGCCAATTTGGGAAAGTTACCATTTCCTTCTCCTAACTATTTGGTTTCTGCAACCAGTTTCTTGGGTCACACGATTAAGTGTGAAAGGCAGCTGGTCTTTTTACATTGCTCCCAGACAGCGAAAGCCAAAGAGCATAGGTGTTGGCAGAGTGAGCCATCTTTGACTTGATGGGGGAGGAGCTGTCACCTACCATACTTGCACATCACTGATGCTCTGCCTTATCACACCCACAAAGGATTTGACATTAGTCTATTGTGACCTCGGACACGCTGGGGCCAGGGTAGGGAAGCAGGACATTCTAAGCACCTCTTAGGGTGGAAACCTCCAGATTATTCTCCTACTTCAAAATGGGAACGAGGTATAAGCAATGGATCTTCAGACTCAACTCTTCAGTACACCTCTGGAACTGTAGTAGACTTACAAGGACAGCTGTGCTGCTGTGTAAGAAGAACTGTTACTCTGTTTTCCTGCTACCCTGTTCCTTCTGCCTTGCTGCCGGAAAGAATGACTGGATCTAAATCCTGAACCAAGAACCACCAGATTGACTCCAAGGGCTAGCTGGCTTGCCTCCTGATAATATCCTCAGAGACAGAAAAGGCTTCAACCACCTTGAACCCAGCTTCTTCATTCTGTCTGCTGTGAGCCCTACTCCCCAAGTGGTGTCACTCCTGTCCTTGACCCCTGGAAGTGAACTTAAAAAGTGCTCTGCCAGTCGAGTTGTGGTCCTGTGAGCAGAACCGATGCAGCACAATGCATCTCTTCACAAGTGCTTCAGAACCGCTGCAGCTTAACGCATTCCCAAAGCCAAACTTCAGAACTGCCGCTGTGCAATGTATCCTCAACAGAGGCCTTCACATTGCAAGCCCTTCATCAATGGCATCCTAGATGATGACGGAGGATGCAGCACCATAGCCCTGCTGCTTCTCCGAAATCATCAGTGCACAACAGATCTACCTTCCCAACTCAAGTCCCTCGCAACTCTCTGCAATCAGGATTAAAGGTACTCTGTTCAGTGTGCCAAGCTTGGTCCTTAGATTCAGCCTGTGCTTCATTGTGTTGACTTGACCTGTGACTTCCCCCTGGTTCAGTGGGACCAGATGACCACAGGTGATGCTTTTTGCTTCTAGACACTATTTTCACTTAAAACTTTAAAATTGCATATCTCCAGTTCTACTGATGGGATTAGACTGTTTGAAGTCTTGCATAAATACTTTACACATCGCCTCTAAATTAAGCCTGACTTCTTTGTGCCGAGCTACCAGAGGGTTAAGCACAGGTTAATTTGGGGTTTGCTTGCGACTTCACCCTGACAGAAATTGTGGCTGCTGCATGAGTAGGGCTTCACCCGCTCAAACAGTGACCTAATTTCCTAGAGATACTAGAAACCATGGTCACTGTGCATGCTCTAACTGTTTATGCTGAGAATAATTAATTGTCCATTACCATAATAAAAAATAAGATAATAATCGTTATCATATTTTTGATGTAACATGACAAATGGCAATACATGTAAATACCATTGATATCATTTGGCTATAGCAATGAAGTTGAACAGCCACCAAGGCATCTTCAGTGGAGCAGTGGTGTCAATAATGACCAAAGTTTGTACATGACTGCGAGGGTCTATCTAGGAGACAGATGCCCAATTTTTTGGTCACAAAATACTAGTCGCAAATTGTTGTCAGTATTTTTATGACCAATAAACAAGTTTAACAACCAATCTGAAACATAATGGGTCATTATCAGACCTACCTCATGAATATTCATGTGATAGGCCACACATTTCATCACACTACTGTGGCCATCACAGCTACGGTCACCTGCTAGGGTTAGCAAACCACGATGTCTTTGATTGCTGTTAAACAAAGCAAACTTTTTGTGGTTGAGCCTACCAGACAGCGTATATGCTGTCTGTTGTGTGACATATTGTCGGTTTACAAAAAACATACAGGGGATTTGAACGCAGCAGTTGCTTACTGTGAGAAAACAGGGCTGATTGCAGAGGCCCCCTAACTTTTTGCCCCCATTTTCCACTTTTTGCTGGTGTTTTCCTGACTCTGATGGTGCCCTGGGTACTGCTAACCAGTCCCAGGGCCTGTGCTCTGTATAAAATCAATATGCAAATTAGGCTAATTATAATTGGCTAAGTTAACCTACCTATAAGTCCCTAGTATATGGTAGGGCATGTAGGTTTAGGGACCACAGCATAGGTGGTGCACACCTAGTTGCACTGCTGAGGTGCCCAGTGTCATTTTAAAGGCAGGCCTACCTTGCTGGCTGCTTTAAAATTAAAATTATATGCAAATTCGACTTTGGAATTAAAAGTAGTTCCAAAGTCTTAAACTACCTTATTTTTACATATAAATCACCCCTAAGGTGTGCCCTATGTGCCCCTAGGGCTGGGTGACATGTAACTATAAGCAGGGACTTTATAAAAATAGGTTTATAAACCCTGGTGAGGTAAAAACAGCCAAATTCGTTTTTCCCTCATTGAAGTAAATGGCCTGCATAGGCTAGAATGGGGAGACTTTATTTTAAATTTTAAAGTGTCCTTAAATATTGCATACCAAGAATTTGGTATCACATTAATTGTTGTAATAAATCCCACAACTTCCAGTTGTTGGATTTAATATAACTTGTTCAGGTAAAGAGTTTTAGACTTTACCTAAAAAGTTGCCAATTTCAGCCCTGCATTGTTTTTGCTGCTGTGCTCTGATTGGCCAGCCTGCAGCAGCTTAGTCAAAGCTGCCTTGATGAGGTGTGAAGTGGCCTGGCTTCACACAAAGGAATGTGCTTGGGGGAGAGAATCTCCCCTCAGCAGATGGTGAGGCAGGAAGGGGGAGGGCTGCCAAACTGGTCTTCAAAGGCAGAGAAGGACATTTGGAGCAACCAGCAACACCCCCACATCCTGCAGCCCCAGACAACTAGGGGCCCCCTTGATTAGATTAGGAGAGGACGGGAGAGGGGTGTGTTTATGATTTTTAGCCACACCAGTGGGTGGGCTCAGCCAGATGTAACCTCCAAAAATCAGATTCAGCCATGTTGGATTTTTAGAGAATGTTGCCTTTTGGGATGGATTTTTGCCACACTTCCCAGGAAGTGGTCATCACAGGGGGGCGACCCTGTACCTGATTGGAGAACCAGGACTCCCCTGCTTTTCACCCAGGAGCAAGGATAAAACTGGCAGACCTTCCCCCACACCTCAGATCCCTGCCAGATTTCAAGAAGAAAAGAACTAAAGGAGAAGAAGGACTGCCCTGCTGGACCCCTGGCCTGCACCTGGAACCTGCACTCAGAAGGACTGCACCAGCTGCACACTTGGGCTTCACCACAAGAAGGACTTTGCCTGGCTTCAACTGGTTCAAGGAGGGACTCCCTGTTTGCTACAGGTGAAAAATTGCTATCCAGAGTCCCTCTGCACCAACTCCTGAAAAGTGACCAGCTGTCCACTGTCCAATGGCCAAAAAGGAGTTTGCGCCAGGTGCATTCTGGGAGTTGAAGTCCGCACCCCCCAAGGACCATCACATAAATTCTGGACCCTTGGGGTGAGCTGTGGACCCCAAAAGAACCTTAAAAGAACATCTGGGTGAAGCCCCAGAAGTTTGGAGAAGATTTGAGAATTTTTGTAAAAAAGCTCCAGAGAGGGACCGACCCGCCGCGGAAATTCTAGCCGGCTTGCCTCAACCGCGACCCGGCCTGACTTGGTGGTTCGTCCCGGTAAAGAAAAATCTCCGAAAAAGAGACTAAGTCCGAAGGTAAAAAGTTGACCGGGACCTCCCAGCCATCGTATCCGAGAAGGGCTCCACGGACGTCGGATCAAGATCCAGGTTTACCCCGGTCGAAGGATTTTCACCTCGAAAAAACGTCTAAGTCCGAAGGTAAAAATCTCCACCGAGGAAACCCACATTGCGTATCCGGACAAGGGCTCCAGGAGGTCGGATTCAACTGGCAGGTTCGTCCCGCTGAAGAAAATCTTCAAAATAAAGACTAAGGGGGTGATTCTGACCTTGGCGGTCTTTTCGCAAGACCGCCGAGTTACCGCCGCGGTAAAGACCGCCGACCGCGGCGCGTATTCCGACCGCTGGGAGCGTTCCGCCGGAAAACCGCCAGCAGCCACACTGGCGGTCGGCGGGAAAGTGGAGACTGGTCAACCTCCACCGCCACGCCAGCAGAACACCGCCCACAGAATTACGACCCACATTTCTGTGTGGCGGTCTTCTGTTGGCGGTCACGTCCCTATGGCTCCCGTCGCCTCCCGGAGGACCAACGCACAAGGTAAGTTGATCGTCCGTGAGGGGAGGGGGTGGGGGGGGTGTTGTGTGATGTGTGCGTGCATGGGGGTGTGTAGAGGGGGTGTGTGAGTGCGTGCATGCGGACGGGGGGTGCTGCTGTGCCTATGGGCAATGTGTGTAGTTCGGCGGGTGCGCATGTTGGCATGTATGTGTGCGGGTATGTGCCCCCGTTGTGTATGTGTGTGTGTAGGGGGTGTGCATATGTGCATGTTGGGGGTGCGTGCATGTCGGGGTGCGTGTATGTGCATGTCGGGGTGGGGGGGGCAGGGGGTTTGTAACATCTCTGGGGGGGTGGCAGGGGGTGGAGGGTGTGGGGGGGGACTCGTGGGGGTAGTGGGGGGTGGGGGAGACCCCTATCAGTGCCAGGGATGGAATTCCCTGGCCCCGATAGTGCCTACCGCCATGGTTCGCATGGCGGTTCCCGACCGCCAAAAACCGCGGCGGTAAGCAGGGTCATGATGCGGTTGGCGGTCTTGGGTCGACCGCCGGGCTGGAGTGCGCAAACTCCAGCCCGTCGGTCATGACCGCCGTGGCGGTCGGAGTGGGAAAGTGGCGGTCGATCGCGGCGGTGACCGCCGCGGTCAGAATGCCATTTTTTGGACCGCCGGTCTGTTCGCGGTCCGACCACCGCCTCTCCGCCGACCGCCGGGGTTAGAATGAGGGCCTAAGTCGGAAGGTAACTTTTTAACCGAGGCCTCCCGCGACTTGTAGCCGAGCAGGGCTCCATCGCGGTCGGCCTGAAACTTTGACTTTGCCCCGGTCCTGGTGCAACCAGATGACCCGATTGGCGCTTTTTGTTTCTAAGCGCTAGAAAAATAATAATTCTTTAAAAATTCATATCTCCGGTTCCCTTTATCCGATTTTATTCGTTTTTGTGTCATTTTAAAGATAAAAATATAAACTATTTTTATGAATTGGTTTTGGATTTTTAAACTGTTTCCTGTGTTTTATTTAATTACTGTTTTGTGATATTTGAATGCTTTACACATTGTCTCCTAAGTTAAGCCTTGACGCTCGTTGCCAAGCTACCAAGGGTTGAGCTGGGGTTAATTTACTGAGACCTAACTGGACCTAAGTGGAGGTTAGTTGCTTGTTGCTAGGTGTAGGTACCTACCTGCCCTTACCAATAACCCATTTTCCAACATTTTTGGAAGCAGCGACGGGATCCTGTACTTGTGTTCAGTATCACGTTACAGTTTTAAGTAAAATAAATTAAAAATCCTTTAAATTGTCTTAGTGCAAAAATTATTTTTTTTTTAATTTTTATTTTTTATTTTTTTTATTAATTTAAATTATTGAATTTTTGTAATTTTTCTAAATTCTTGTTTCCAATTTTTGCAAAAAGTTTTTGTTGACACAAAACTAGGGAACCATGGAGCTTGATCTGGCTAGCCTACCCACACTGACAGTAGTCCAGCTTAGGGGGTTGTGTATTGAAAGAGGGTTGCCTGCAACCACTGATCTCAGGAAGCAAATCCTGATCAAATCCCTGACAGCATGGGCTGAGGCCCAAGAGGTAGGGTCAGAAGAAGCTCCAGAGGAGGGAGAAAGAAGGGAGGATGCTAGCTCTAACCACTCAGGGGAGGGAAGGCATCTGAGCCTAAGTGAGGATGAGGAAGAACGTTCCTCAGTAAATACAGTCACTAGGGGCAGACCCAAAGCTAGTGGTGGGAAGGGGGTCCTTTCAGGAGGAGAGAACCTATCCATCAGAGAAAGAGAGCTGGAGGCCCAGCTAGCATACATAGCTTTGGAAGCAGAGAAGCTGGCCCTAGAAAAGAAAAAGTGGGCAAAGAAAGAGAAAAGAGATGGTGGCAGCGACAGAGAAGTTGAGGTGTCCATGGGTGGGGGAGTTTGCCCCAGATTACCCAAGGGGGTGGTTCCTGCCTATGTAGAGGGGGATGACATAGATAAGTGGCTGGGGGCCTTTGAGAGGGCCCTCCAGATGAGGAGAGTCAAGCCTCAGTACTGGGGTTCACTTCTTTGGGAGTTAGTTCCCAACTCTGGGAGGGATAGGCTCCTAACCATGAGGGGGGAGGATGCAGACTCATACCCCAGTATGAAGAGTTGCTTGACTAAAAAGTTTGGTCTGACCCCAGAGCAGTATAGGCTCAAGTTTAGGGACACCCAAAAGACAAGCACCCAGTCCTGGGTGGACTTTGTAGACACCTCACTTAAGGCACTAGAGGGCTGGATTATTGGTAACAAAGTAAATACTTATGAGGGGTTATACAATCTGATCATGAGAGAGCACATCGTGACCAATTGTACCCAAGAAAGGTTACGCCAGCATCTAGTGGACTCTAAGCAGACCAACCCTAGAGAGCTAGGGGAGGCAGCTGATGAGTGGTTGAGAACCAGGGTGGTTGTCAAGTCCCAGGGGGGAGACTCCAAGAAGGGGGGGACAGGTCCCCAAAAACCTAAGGAGGGAGGTGGTAAGCCCACCACAGAGACTCCCTCTGTACCCCAGAACCCTAAGAAGGAGGAGAGTAAATCCCACTCCCACTCTGACAAGCAGAGACAGGGAGACCCAGGGTTAAAAAAGCTCTTGGACAGTAGGGCTTGCTTTGACTGTCAGCAGACAGGTCACTTCAGAGGAGATGCAGCCTGTCCAAAGAAGGTGGTTAGCACTGGGCTGTCCAGTGTAGCCATGGAGGAGGACTCCTCTGATGATGAAGTCCTCCTAGCATTGAGCTGGGAGACAGGACCAGATGGTAAGCTGGTGATCTCTGAGGGTGGGAGTAGGCACTTCCACCACATTCAAGTGAATGGGATCCCTACCACTGGCCTGAGGGACACCTGTGCCAGTCACACTATAGTGAGTGACCGATTAGTGACCCCAGACATGTTTGTCCCAGGAGAGACAAGGAAAGTCAGGATAGCCACAGGGGAGGTCACCTCCAAACCTGTAGCCATAGTGCCCCTAGAGAGGGAGGGTATCCTTGACTGGTTTAGGGTGGTAGTCAGTGCTGACCTCCCCCTAGATTGTATCCTGGGCAATGACCTCCCAGAGGTGGGTCTGGTCCCAGATGGGGCGGTCGCCCAGGGCGCCCCCCCAAACCAAAGTCCTGGGGAGTCAGTCCCTACAGTTAGGAGACAGGGGTCCCCAAGAAAAGGAAAGAAGAAAAGGAAGGGTAGGCCACTCTTAAAGAGAGTTCCAGGGAGCCAAAGGCCTTCTGCCCCAGTAGGGGGGGAGCCCAAAGTTGGCACTGGTGAGGCCTCCCCTGACCCCAAGGAAGTCCTGAGTAGTCAGGCAGCTGTCCAGATGCAGGGTGTTGCCCCTGCACTGACAGAAGGCAGAGTGGAAGGAGGGTGTCTGCCACATAAGGTGGTAGGCCCCCACTCTAGACAGCAAGAGGGGTGCCAGGACCCCACAATGGCCCCTAAAGCAGCTCAGCCACCTGTCAGTGGAGGGCTTAGGGTGTGGTTCTGGGTACTGACAGCTGTCAGTAGCCTCTGCTGGGTGCTAGTCTTCCTGGCAGCACTGTACCTAACCTGGGAGGCAGACCCCAGGGCCAATAGCAAAGTAGGCCCCCTGACCCTATTGGTCATGGTGGGGTTGCTCAAGTGTTGGGTGACCTCTTTGGGTAAGCTAGGTGTTGCCCTAGCAAAGTTAGGAGTAGGGGAGGTGGGCACCTCACTACCCAAGTTGGCAGAGAGAGAGGAGGAAGACCCCCCTAGAGGGAAGTTTCAGTTTGAGATGGGTCCTTTCACTGTTGGGATGGCTTCACTACCCAGAGGGAGTGACCCTGACAGGAGGATGTAAGGCAGAGTAGGCCCTGCAAAGGGACAGCCAGTTTTCTTCACTGTCTTCCTCGCCTAACAAGCCAGGAAGACTCTCCCAGGGTTGGGCTGAGTCTCCTGGGCGTGTGGGCTGGGGGGGGGCTTGTGTGAGAAAACAGGGCTGATTGCAGAGGCCCCCTAACTTTTTGCCCCCATTTTCCACTTTTTGCTGGTGTTTTCCTGACTCTGATGGTGCCCTGGGTACTGCTAACCAGTCCCAGGGCCTGTGCTCTGTGTAAAATCAATATGCAAATTAGGCTAATTATAATTGGCTAAGTTAACCTACCTATAAGTCCCTAGTATATGGTAGGGCATGTAGGTTTAGGGACCACAGCATAGGTGGTGCACACCTAGTTGCACTGCTGAGGTGCCCAGTGTCATTTTAAAGGCAGGCCTGCCTTGCTGGCTGCTTTTAAATTAAAATTATATGCAAATTCGACTTTGGAATTAAAAGTAGTTCCAAAGTCTTAAACTACCTTATTTGTACATATAAGTCACCCCTAAGGTGTGCCCTATGTGGCCCTAGGGCTGGATGCCATGTAACTATAAGCAGGGACTTTATAAAAATAGGTTTATAAACCCTGGTGAGGTAAAAACAGCCAAATTCGTTTTTCCCTCATTGAAGTAAATGGCCTGCATAGGCTAGAATGGGGAAACTTTATTTTAAATTTTAAAGTCTCCTTAAATGTTGCATACCAAGAATTTGGTATCAAATTAATTGTTGTAATAAATCCCACAACTTCCAGTTGTTGGATTTAATATAACTTGTTCAGGTAAAGAGTTTTAGACTTTACCTAAAAAGTTGCCAATTTCAGCCCTGCATTGTTTTTGCTGCTGTGCTCTGATTGGCCAGCCTGCAGCAGCTTAGTCAAAGCTGCCTTGATGAGGTGTGAAGTGGCCTGGCTTCACACAAAGGAATGTGCTTGGGGGAGAGAATCTCCCCTCAGCAGATGGTGAGGCAGGAAGGGGGAGGGCTGCCAAACTGGTCTTCAAAGGCAGAGAAGGACATTTGGAGCAACCAGCAACACCCCCACATCCTGCAACCCCAGACAACTAGGTGCCCCCTTGATTAGATTAGGAGAGGGCAGGAGAGGGGTGTGTTTACGATTTTTAGCCACACCAGTGGGTGGGCTCAGCCAGATGTAACCTCCAAAAATCAGATTCAGCCATGTTGGATTTTTAGAGAATGTTGCCTTTTGGGATGGATTTTTGCCACACTTCCCAGGAAGTGGTCATCACAGGGGGGCGACCCTGTACCTGATTGGAGAACCAGGACCCCCCTGCTTTTCACCCAGGACCAAGGATAAAACTGGCAGACCTGCCCCTACACCTCAGATCCCTGCCAGATTTCAAGAAGAAAAGAACTAAAGGAGAAGAAGGACTGCCCTGCTGGACCCCTGGCCTGCACCTGGAACCTGCACTCAGAAGGACTGCACCAGCTGCACACTTGGGCTTCACCACAAGAAGGACTTTGCCTGGCTTCAACTGGTTCAAGGAGGGACTCCCTGTTTGCTACAGGTGAAAAATTGCTATCCAGAGTCCCCCTGCACCAACTCCTGAAAAGTGACCAGCTGACCACTGTCCAGTGGCCAAAAAGGAGTTTGCGCCAGGTGCATTCTGGGAGTTGAAGTCCGCACCCCCCAAGGACCATCACAGAACTTCTGGACCCTTGGGGTGAGCTGTGGACCCCAAAAGAACCTTAAAAGAACATCTGGGTGAAGCCCCAGAAGTTTGGAGAAGATTTTAGAATTTTTGTAAAAAAACTCCAGAGAGGGACCGACCCGCCGCGGAAATTCTAGCCGGCTTGCCTCAACCGCGACCCGGCCTGACTTGGTGGTTCGTCCCGGTAAAGAAAAATCTCAGAAAAAGAGACTAAGTCCGAAGGTAAAAAGTTGACCGGGACCTCCCAGCCATCGTATCCGAGAAGGGCTCCACGGACGTCGGATCAAGATCCAGGTTTACCCCAGTCGAAGGATTTTCACCTCGAAAAAACGACTAAGTCCGAAGGTAAAAATCTCCATCGAGGAAACCCACATCGCGTATCCGGACAAGGGATCCAGGAGGTCGGATTCAACTGGCAGGTTCGTCCCGCTGAAGAAAATCTTCAAAATAAAGACTAAGTCAGAAGGTAACTTTTTAACCGAGGCCTCCCGCGACTTGAAGCCGAGCAGGGCTCCATCGCGGTCGGCCTGAAACTTTGACTTTGCCCCGGTCCTGGTGCAACCAGATGACCCGATTGGCGCTTTTTGTTTCTAAGCGCTAGAAAAATAATAATGCTTTAAAAATTCATATCTCCGGTTCCCTTTATCCGATTTTATTCGTTTTTGTGTCATTTTAAAGATAAAAATATAAACTATTGTTATAAATTGGTTTTGGATTTTTAAACTGTTTCCTGTGTTTTATTTAATTACTGTTTTGTGATATTTGAATGCTTTACACATTGTCTCCTAAGTTAAGCCTTGACGCTCGTTGCCAAGCTACCAAGGGTTGAGCTGGGGTTAATTTACTGAGACCTAACTGGACCTAAGTGGAGGTTAGTGGCTTGTTGCTAGGTGTAGGTACCTACCTGCCCTTACCAATAACCCATTTTCCAACACTTACCATTGGTTGGCTTTCCTGTCACTCACCATTATCTGCTTCTTCTTTGGGCTCCAGCTTGTTATTATTGTGTTTGTCCCTTCCATGGAGCAGGGCCTCCTTACCATCTCTCTTGATTAGCTGGCTTCTATCTTTCCACTGCTTGCCTATCAAGCAATAATTTTTCTTTTGGGTTAAGCTTTCCACTGGAATGAATATGTTTTCCAGCTGCCTCCATCATGTACTTTTCTTCCTCTGCACTTCATGTTGCTGTCTGCCACTCATGTGGTTCTCCCTACCCCCCCCATGTTATTCTCACCTTCTTTGTAAATACCCCATCACTTTCTCTTCCATGTGTTCTTCCCACCTACTAAAAGTTGTTCAGTTGCCTCTTAATTCTTCTCTCCGCCTATGCCCTCATGTTGCTTCCCCCATCTGTGACATCCAGTTGCCCATTGTTTCATCTCTCTATCCCAACCTTTTTGCTTTCACTCCTGCCCTCTGTATTGTTTCTGCCACCGGCACCCTGCTTCTGTCATCTGTTGCTTCTCTTCCTCACCCCTGTGCGTTGCTTCCATCCCCGTGCACCTTCCCCCCAGCCTGCCCTGGGTATTGCACCACCAATTCACTCCTTGTTGCTCCCCTACCAGTGCACGTCATGTTGCTTCCCTATCATGCTTCAGAAAAAACACTTTCACATAATTTTTATTTTTATTTGCCAATTGGCGAATAAAAAAAAAAAACATTACCTCTTCATTTTGTAGGCGCGCACATGTGTGGTGCCTCATAGTTTTTTTTCTCTTATTTATTAATGCTGTACAGCTTAGCTAAAAACCTATAAGCTTTGCCAATGCTTGTTTTAAACTGCAGCCAATTTTCCTTAAAAGAAATTGGCTGCGTTTAAAAGAGGTTTCTTTTTTTTTAGGTTTGTTGAAGTGTTGGGGGTGGTCCATTGGACAACTGCCTACTCTTCAAGAAGCATTCTTTCACAATCACAAAGGGGAAAGGGCTCCAAGGCACCCACTTCTTTGTTTTGTGAATGCATTACCACTTCCTTTGAGGTGTCAGTAAGATGTCAATGTTTTACTACTGGATTTTGTTTTGCATCACATTGATACATACGATGCCAATTGAATATGTGGAAGCATTGCCCTTTAACACACCCTTTCCAGATACTGAATTGGTACTCATTCAAAATCTGACGTTAGGAGTTGACAATACGTGTTCTATTCCTAAAATGGGATTAATATATAGAAACAATCATTTTAACAGTCACAAATTCGGAATTTTAGAATTCCTGGCTGTTAAAATAATTATTGCCTGATGTTTAGAGTGGACAGTTATCAGTAAAGGGGGTTTCAACTCTGTTATGGGGAGATTGGCTGGAACAAAGGGAAGCAAGTAGAACAGGGTTTGTTGATTGCTCTGTACACCAATTACAGCAGCTTTCTTCCGCTTGTGTTACATTTATTCTTTTCCAGCAGATCTTTAGTTGTGTTTGAAGAGGAACTTATAGAAAAATAGAAATACACGCTTTATTTATTACAAAAGCACAATTGCTACAGCTGCACTCCAGGAGTCACTGCTGATATATGGACAAAGTGGAAGACCTGCAGAGTTACCTGTTTTACTCCATTAATGTATTTAGTAAAAGACTCATGTGTTTAATGTACAGAGCGCACAGTGATGTACCGGGGTTTGCCCGCTAATGAAAGCATTTGTTGCTGCTTGCGATGCTAAAACAATATGCTCTTTGGAGCATAAGAGCTTTGAGAGTGTAATATTGATATCGAATAGACTGTAATAGCTAGGACATGTTCCCTGTCAACCATCTGATAAACTGAAGAGTGAGCAGTTATTATTTATTCTCTCTGGTGCATTTAGAGAGGTAATAAGAAAACGGTGTACTTTTTGTTATGTGTGCCTCTCACTGAGCGCCACTATAGTGATTCTAAATCTGGGTTTACACTGAAATGACATAGCAACAATGGAAAAGTAAAAAGCTGTTCTCCACTGTTGCTATGTTATTAAGGAATTTCAGGCTGCTCTGCAGACTTCTCTTAGAGCCTGTCAGTACCGGTCTGAACACCAGAGAGCACATCTTCGTGGGGAGAGGACGAACAGAGACACAGAGGTTGGGGTGGATACAAAGGTATTTTTGTATACATTTGGGACAAAGAGCAGAGACTCCCCCATTAAATCTTTGCCCCTGCATAGAAGTTAAAAGCATCTGCCGAGATATCACTCTTGTCTATTTGACGTCACTCAGAACTACTGAGTTAAAAACAACCTCTTCATTCATTGTTACTGTGTGTTCCACCAATTTAGTCCACTGGGATTATTTTCTTTCTGATCACTCGTTTATTGGACGTTTAGCCTGGGTGAGTTTCACTACTTGAATCTTACTCACTGTAATTTAATGATAATTGGACTCAGAGTGTTTCCAGCAGTGTCTGCCTTTTAAAATAAAGATGCTGCAGTGCAGCTGGGGAAGGGGCACTGGGCTGGTTACACTTGAGCATGTGCACACATGTGCAGACTGCATTTGAGGGGCTACCCTTCTGCACAGGCTGGTAGCAGCACATAGCTAACATGTCTCTAGCAGTATAAAATGCAAATTCAACCTGTCAAAATAACCTCTTCTTACAGACCTAAACCTTCCTATTATATATTAATAAGTCCCCTCTTAGTATGCCTTGTTTTCCATAAAGACAGGGTGCATGATATCTAAAAGCAGGGCATGTGAAAGTTAATGTTGAACATATCCTTACTTTGAAATATTCCCAAAGGCTAAACTGTTACCTAATTAAATAATAGAAGGACTCATTATCATAGTTCACCAATTTCAATTTAACAGTAATATGAAATTATATCTATTAGGCAACATTTAGGGGGTCATTCCGACCTCGGCGGTCTTTCAGCAAGACCGCCGAGGGACCACCATACGGAAGACCGCCAGTCCTGGCGGTCTTCCGCACGGGCCATTCTGACTCTTGGCTGCGCTCCGCCCGTTTCTGGACGAAGCGCCGCCAACAGCCATACTGGCGGCAGGCGGGGAAGTGGAGGTAGCTCCACCTTTACCGCCACGCCAACAGAACACCGCCCAGCAAATCACGATCTGTGATTCGCTGTGGCGGTGTTCTGTTGGCGTGGCGGCGTCGGCGGAGCTGCCCCCATGGGTCCCGTTCCCTCCCGGAGGACCACCAGGAACAGGTAAGGTGATCAACCGTTAGGGAAGGGGGGTGGGGGGGTGTTGTGTGTCGTGTGCGTGCATGGGGGTGTGCGTGTGTGTATGTGGAGAGGGTGCGTGAATGCGTGTATGAATGCGGGGGTGTGTGTATGTGCATGTATGCATGTATGAATGCGTGTGTGTATGTGTGTGTGTATATGTTGGGGATCGGGGTGGGGGACGGGGGTCCTGCACCCTTTTGGGGGTGGCAGGGGTGGTGGGGGGGTAGAGGAGGGAGTCGGGGTGGGGGTTGGGGGTGGGGGAGACCCCTATCAGTGCCAGGGAAGGAATTCCCTGGCACTGATAGTGCCTACCGCCATGGATTTCATGGCCGTCCCAAACCGCATGAAATCCATGGCGGTAGGCCGGGGTCAGGCGGGTTGGAATCCCGCCGGCGGTATGTGATGACCGCCGGGCTGGAGACCCAGGTCTCCAGCCCGGCGGTCGGAACGGTAAAGCGCCCGCTGGCCATGGCGGTAACCGCCATGGTCAGAATTAAAAAAAAAAGACCGCCAGCCTGTTGGCGGTTTTCCCGCAGCTTCACCGCCGACCGCCACGGTCGGAATGACCCCCTTAGTCTTTAACATTGTCATTTTCCTGCCTAACGCCACTGGAGGCCATTCTGTATGTATTCAACTGTAACCTGTCAGCTAGATGGCTCGCCTGTAGTGAGGAGTTAATTGCTCCCAGGAGAGGGACAAAAGCCTTTAAGTGTGGGTGGTGGTGTCTTTCCCTTGACAGGATGGCCTGGGGTTTCTATCTCACAGACAGATGTAACTATCACTGGGACTGGCACCCGCTTTTAGCCTTCTAAATTTCGGTTGGCAGCAGCTAATGAAATAAAACAAGGACTCATTATTATAGTTACACCAATTTCAATTTATTGGTAATATCAAATGATATCTATTAGGCAACATTTAGGCCCTCATTACAGCCCTGGCAGTCGGTGATATAGTGGCGGTAATACCACCAACAGGCCGGCATTAATAACTATGAAATTATGACCACAGCGGAAACCCCTCAGACAGACAGCCACTTTGACACACCGACCGCCAGGGTGAAATCAACAGGCACCACAGCGGTAACCACCTACAGCCAGGCAGAAGACAATGTTCCGCCCACTGTATAATGACCCACCAATCCGTCACCTTTTCCGGGGTGGTACCAACAACATCAAAAGCCTGGCAGAAACACTGCACAAAAGAGAAACGACTCACCTCTGGAGACTCAAGGAAGAACCATGCCGTCATGGAGCACGAGTTGCATGTGTTCCCCAAGCTCTTCTATGTTCTGCTTCACTACGAACACCAACAACGGCGAAGACGTTCACGGTAAGTATTGCCACCTAGCACACAGGGGAGGAAGGGAGGAAAAAGAGAGTGACACACACTCTCGCAACACCCCAACACCATACACACAAGCAGATGCAGCAACATAACATATTTACCCCGTACTCCTCAGGAACAATGCAAGGACATAAGGAATTGATGAAAGTGAGTGTAATAAGATAAAATAGTAGAAATGCGTGCATCCAAACTAAAAGTATTTACATATTTACAAATCAAGGGACACTGCCCAGTCCTCAATGTTTGTGGGCCACAGGGCCACGTCACAAAGTCCAAGTCCCCACCTCACTCCTGCAACAACATGGAGTGAACACTGCAGGGGCATCAGGTAGAAAATAGCCATGCACCTCAGGGGAACGCGGAATGGGGGGCACCGTAGCTGGAAGATGGTACAACGCCACTGGTCCTGGGGGGGCAACATGCCCTGTGCATGGTCCTGGGGGAATGCAAGGCCACAGTCTCTCAATTGGGTGACTTGCCCACATGCTCTGGAGGGGCCAACAAGCCATGTGCTTGATCCTGGGGAGTGATAGCCAACAGTCTCTCAAGTAGGTGACTTGCCCACATGCTCTGGAGGGGGCTACATACCCTGTGCTCTTTGTCCTGGGGAGTGCAGGGCCACAGTCTCTCAAGTGGATGGCTTCTCCACTGGATCTGGAGGGGGCATTGTGCCCAGTTATCTTCATCCTGCAGAGGATGGGGAGGGTGGATGGCTTCTCCACTGGTTCTGGAAGGGGTCTTGTTCTCAGTTATCTTCATCCTGTGGAGGATGGGATGAGTGGATGGCTTCTCCACCGGTTCTGGAGTGGGCATTGTGCCCTGTGATGCAGATCTTGGGGAGTGCAAGGTCACAGTCTCTCACCTGGGTGTCAGATCCACAGGACTTGCAGGGGCCAGGATGCACAACAGCCCACAGCAGTGACTGCTGCTCAGTGGTGGCAGTGGTGGTGCTGCTGGCGGTACTGGAAGTGGTGGGAGGAGGCTCCAGCCCATCCCCTGCAGCCTCGGACGGCTGCCCACTGGGGCTGCTGGTGGCGGTGCTGGAGGCGGTGCTGCCAGTGGTGTGGGGAGGATCCAGCTCATTCTCTGCAGCCTCGGATGGCTGCACCACCATGGTTGGTGATGGGGGCTCTGATTGAGTCCCAGCACCAGGCCCCCCTAGTCTCTGCTGCCTGCTGTTGCAGGCCCCTTGCCCTTCCTTCCTGTAGCTGGGGCTGCCTCCTTGCCCTCCCTTCCTTGACGCACTTGGGGCAGGTACCCTTTCCGTCTGGCTGGCTGGTGGCCGGGATCCTTTCCCACCTGGAATAGTTGGGGACACTACTGTGCCCGTGGACTGGGTGGCTGAGGTTTTGCCCACCCTGGCCTGACGTGAGGGACGGGTGGGGGTAGGGCTTGGGAAGAGGTCAATGGTGACGAGGAAAAGCTACTTAGGGATACTGGGGCAGGAAGAGGGAGATGGTTTGGGAGTGGAGGGAGTGGTGGTAGGAGGTGTCAGTCTGCTGTGTTTGGGTGCAGGTGCATGGGCTGGATGCTTTTGTGAGGTGGATGGCTGTTGGGTGTCTGAGTGATTGCGTATGTGTACTTTGGCAGACACAATGGGAGAGGACACAAGGGACGTGTGCATGGATGTGGGGGTGGTGACTGCCAGTGTGTACTGATAGATGTGCTGGTGATGGTGGTAATGGATGAGGATGTAACGCATGCTGGTGTGAGTGGAGACGCAACTGGGAGGGATGTGGAGGACAAAGAGCAGGGGGGACACAGTGGAGGCAGTGGATGTTGGTATGTCTGATTCTGGATGGTGCTTGTGTGAGTGCCTCTGGGATGGAGTGTGGTGCTTGTGTTTGCTATGTCCACTCTTGTGTGTTGTCCTGGGTGCATGCTCATCTGACTGTGTGCTTGGGATAGTTTGGGGTTGAGGGGAATGGGATTGGGAAGAGGAAGTTGGAGGGGGAGGGTGGAAACAGGGACAATGGCTGCCATCAGAGAGGAGGCCAGAGCCTGGATTAATCTCTTTTGGGCTGCCACGCCAGTGTGAATCCCCTCCAGAAATGCATTGGACTGTTGCATTTGGGCTGCCAGCCCCTGGATGGCACTCACAATGGTTGACTGTCCAAGAGAGATGGATCACAGGAGGTCAATAGCCTCCTCACTCAGGGCAGCTGAGCTAACTGGGGCAGGGCCTGAGGTGCCTGGGGCCAAGGAGATGCCCACCCACATGGGTGAGTGGAGATGGGACACTCGCTGAGGGGCTGCAGGGAGGGCAGTACTAGTACTGGGGTGGTGGCTGTACCTGTAGCAGGAGTGGGCACAGAGGTATCCACCACCACCAGGGAGCTCCCATTGGAGGAGGTATCCGTGTTCAAACTGTCCCCTCCAGTCTCAGCCGTGGTGCTCCCTCACCCTTCGTCCCACTGCTGCCCTTACCATTTGTGGATTCGGCCTCCTGGGTCCTGTGGGATGCAATTCCCTCCATCGCCGGTGCCTCTGCTCCTCCGCCAGATGATGCTAATGCACAGAAGGACAGGATGACAAAACAAACAGGGGGGGGAGAGAAAAAAGATACACTTGGTCAATGGCGGCACCAACACCACCGTTGGCGAACACAACACACTCACACACAGGAACAGCCCTACGCACTAGGCAAAGCACTACAAGTCACAATGCTCGTCACCAGCCCATGGATAGGGACACCTAACGCCAATTGCAGCATACCTGAGACCCACAGACCCTAGTAGTGGATGCCTACTAGATTGGTTGGAGGACTTCCACATCAGAACCCTACCCAACATGTGACCTACTCTGCAATGCCAGGCCTGGGTTAGGGGCACCCACATGGCCCACTCCCCCACCTGGATACCACCCCACCAGGCGTAAGTTGTAAATGAGGGAACTGTACTCACCTCCATTGTGGCTGCTGTGATGCCCCCAAGCATCCATTCAGATCCAGATAGGTCACTGCCAGTATGCAGGACATCAGGGGGGTCAGGGTTTGACGGGCACCCCTTCCTCATTGAGAGGCCATCCCCAGCTGGGCCTCCACTGTCTTCCATGCGTCTCAGGTCCTCCCACCGTTTCTGACAGTGGGCGCTCTGCCTGCCGTAGACCCACAGGGTCAGCACCTCCTTGGCGATGGCACGCCATATACCCTACTTTTGATGAGCACTGACCTGCAGGGAAATGGACACAGTGAAAGGTATTAGTTTGACCATCCTGCCTGTTACACTCATGGCCCACCATGCCCCTTCCCATCCCCATTAGCACAGACA
Organism: Pleurodeles waltl; assembly: GCF_031143425.1. NCBI lineage: Eukaryota > Metazoa > Chordata > Amphibia > Caudata > Salamandridae > Pleurodeles > Pleurodeles waltl. The sequence continues at coordinate 370,106,479 of NC_090451.1, forward strand.
TGGCCCATCATACATGCTGTGCACTGCCCAGGGCCCATCCACCAACCCCCCCACATGGGGCCTTCACACACAGCGCTCCATGCATTCACGCCTCATGCATCGTACTCACGGTGTACTCACCTGTTGGTCTGGAGGCCCATACACTAGTCGGTACTGGGGTAGTACCCCATCCAACAGTCTCTCCAACTCCGCTGAGGTAAAGGCAGGGTCCCTTTCCCCAGTAACACGAGCCATGGTCGGTTCCAGACACTGGTCACAGCAGCACATGCAGTGTAGGTCCTCTCCTGTTGAAGATCAGGTAGCAAGTGAGTGCACAGATAGAAAATGGCAGTTACGTCTGCGGCGGTGCATACCGTCACCGCCAGAGTGCATCACGATTGGCCACTGTACCCCATAGGGCCCAATGATAACCAATGAGGAGTTGCACGGCGGTTCTCACCTGCCTCCCACAACAGCGCACAAAGTTAGCAGAATTACCTCATTTCAAATGTCCCTCCATACAGGACAGGTGGACGCCATTTCGGGGGGATGCAGGCCATGGATCCTAACTGTGTCACAGTACACAAATGCACCATTTCGACATCTCCAACAAAATAATGTTACAATTACAATATGCATTGAACTGTAGTGGTTGGAATGTAGAGATAATGACCAGCTGGTCACTCTTTTGCCCCTTAGATTGCAACCGCTGCGGATGAATAGCAGATGGAGACATCCCCCATGTCCAGACCCCTGGTGGACTTGGCAACAATGGAGGACAGACACATTATCCTCACCTATAGACTTGACAGGGCTACTATCACAGAGCTGTGTGCCAAATTGGAGCCTGACCTAATCTATGGTATCCGTCACCCCACCGGGATCCCCCCTCTTGTGCAAGTGCTATCAGTGCTCCATTTTCTGGCAACTGGTTCTTTCCAAGTGACAGTGGGCTTGGCAGCAGGAATGTTACAGCCAATGTTCTTAATAGTGCTGACCAGAGTGTTGTCTGCCCTGATTAAACACATGTGCAGCTACATCGTTTTCCCCCAGGTGGAGGAGTTGGGCACAGTGAAAGCTGACTTCTATCCCCAACATCATTGGGCCAATCGATGGAACACATATTTCATTTGTCGTCCCCCTCACCCCCCCCCGGCGAAATGAACAGGTGTTCAGAAATTGAAAGAGTTTTCACTCCATGAATATCCAGATGGTGTGCCTGGCAGACCAGTACATCTCCCACATCAATGTAAAGTATCCTGGGTCTGTGCATGATGCCTTTACCCTGAGGAACATCAGCATCCCAAATGTGATGGGCCAACTCCAGAGGCACTGGGTGTGGCTAATAGGTGAGTCCTGGTTCCCACCCAGTGGATGCTGTTGTACAGGTAGGGTAGGGTAAGTGTGTAGCTAACAGTTGTCCATCAATATTTGCAGGTGACTCTGGTTACCCCAACCTCTCATGGCTACTGACCCCTGTGAGGAATGCCAGGACAAGGGCAGAGGAACGTTACAATGAGGCACATGGGTGAACAAGAATGATTATAGAGAGGACCTTTGGCCTCCTGAAGGCCAGGTTTCATTGCCTCATCTAACGGGTGGGGCCCTGTGCTACTCACCCAAGAAGGTCTGCCAGATCATCGTGGCATGCTGTATGTTGCATAACCTTGCCTTGCGTCTCCAGGTGCCTTTTCTGCAGGAGGAGGAAGCTGGAGATGGCCGTGTGGCAGCAGTGGATCTTGTGGACAGTGAAGATGAGGAGGCAGAGTATGAGGATGACGACTACAGAAGTGCAATTATTTGTCAATACTTCCAATGCGACACAGGTAAGACAGTGTTGCTACACATATAATTGACAGTTTGATGTGTGACATTGTCACTGGCAGGCTGTGTATTCCTACTTCTATGCCCACTCACTGTACCCTTTGGCATCTCTTTTTGCAGATGTTGGTTCCCCACTATTGCTCCTGGTGTGTTCAGTGCAGCAAAATACAGGTCTTTCCAATGTAAAAATTACTATACAGGTGAATTGCAATGTTTGAAACTTGTTAAACGAATACATTTTGAAAACATTTGATGTATGCCATACTTGTATTTTATCAAAGTGTGTTTATTGCAGTGCTCTGAAGAAGAGGGGGTAGTGCAATGGGCTGGGGTGATGATGGAGGCAAGTCCAGGTTAGAGTCCAGTCTATTTGTATCACAGGTGCATTGTCCAAGGGGGCATAGGTCGGGGAGCAATGGCAGTTCAAGGTGGACAGGGTGACAGAGTGGGACACAAGGGTGACAATCAGGAGAGTCTTATTTCCTGGCGGGGTCTTGGCAATAGTCTTTGGCTTCTGCCTAGATCGCCGGGAATGTTTGCGGGTTGGTTCTCCTTTTGCAGGGGGAGGGGTGCTGGTGGCCTGTTGGTCCAGTGGCGGGGCCTCCTGTCCACTAGCGGCAGCGGAGGTGGAGAGCTGTTCAGTGGTTTGGCTAGTGTCAGGGACCTGGTGTGTGCCACTGCCTCCCTCATACTGTTGGCCATGTCTGCCAGCACCCCTGTAATGGAGACCAGGGTGGTGTTGATGTCCTTCAAGTCCTCCCTGATCCCCAGGTACTGTCCCTCCTGCAGCCGCATGTTCTCCTGCAACTTGTCCAGAATCTGGCCCGGGGAATGTTGGTATGCTCCCAGGATCGCAGTGAGTGCCTCCTGAAGAGTCGGTTCCCTGGGCCTGTCCTCCCCCTGTCGCACAGCAGTCCTCCCAGCTTCCCTGTTGTCCTGAGCCTCTGTCCGCTGAACAGTGTGCCAACTGCCACTGACCCCAGGTCACTGATTGGCTTTTGTTTGTGGGGTGCCCCGGGGTCCCTGTAGTGGTGGACACACTGCTGATTGATGTGTTCTGGGGACAGAGGTATGGCCCGCTGGGTGGGTGCTTTGGTGGTGTTTCCTGAGGGGGGAGGCTCTGTGGTGGTGTGAGAGTGTGCCTGGGTAACTGACTGTCCGGAGGTCCCTGATGGGCCAGGTTAGTTATCCAGATCCAGGCGACCAGAGCAGCTGTCATCACTGTGGGCCTCTTCTGTGGGGGGACTGGATGTTGCTGGCACCTCTTCTCCAGTGACATTGGCTGGGGTACATGTGGGATGTAAATGCAGTGTTATTGTTTCTGTGTGTGATATATTGTGCATGGGTGTGTTGCCCTCTATGGTTGTGATTGCCCTGGCAACTTTGCCTTTTGTGAGTTTTTATTTGGTGGGCTAGGTGATTCTCTCTAGTGTGCATGCTGTGGTGATAGGTGTTCATGCAGGTCTGTGAGGGGTGTCCATGCCTTGGTGTTGGATGCAGGGCTTGGCACTGGAATGAGTGGGTTGTGATGGTGGGGTGTGTGGGTGGTGGTGGGGTGATGGGAGTGAGGGTGGGGGTATGTGGTGACATGCAGGTAGGGGGTTGATAATAGTATAGAGTTGACTTACCAGAGTCCAGTCCTCCTCCTATTCCTGCCAGGCCCTCAGGAGGCATGATTGCCAAGACTTACTCTGTCCATGTTGTTAGTTGTAGGGGAGGAGGTGGGGGTCCACCGCCAGTCCTCTGTACTGTGAGCTGGTGTCTTGCTGCAATGGAATGTACCTTTCCCCGTAGGTTGTTCCACCTCTTCCTAATGTCATCCCTTGTTCTGGGGTGCTGTTCCACAGGGTTGACCCTGTCCACGATTCTCCGTCATAGCTCAATCTTCCTAGCAATGGATGTCTGCTGAACCTGTGCTCCAAATAGCTGTGGCTCTATCCAGATGATTTCCTCTACCATGACCCTTAGCTCCTCCTTAGAGAACCTGGGGTGTTGTTGTGGTGCCATGGGTGTGGTGTGAGTGGTGTGGGTGAGGGTGTATAGGGTGATGAGTTGAGGTGTGTGTTGTGAAATGCAAGTGTGGTGTATAGGTGATGGTGGTATGTGGCTCTGGTTGTGTGGGTGCTTTTGCTTTCTTTTTCTCTGTTGGCAATGGTTTGTAGTTGTAAAGGGTTGTGGGTAGTGTGTGTTTTACAGTGGTGTGGGTGTGTGGGTGGGGTGTGTGTATAGGTGTCAGGTGTGTGTTATTTAAATTGTCCAATGTGGTGTTGTTTTGTATGTGTGTGTATTTTGAGAGAGGCGGTATGTACCACCAATGGTTTACCGCCATTGAATGTCTGCCGCAATGGTTCGTGGGTCATAATGTTGTGGGCATAGTTCTGTTGGCGTAACGGTGTGGGTTTATCACTGACATTTGGGCTGGCTGACTTGTGTGCGTGGCTCTATAGTGACGGATTGGTATGTGTGTGTCATAATATGGTTGGCGGTTAGTGGGATTTACTGCCAATGTCATAATGAGGGCCTTAGTGTTAAACATTGCCATTTCCCTTCCTAATGCCACTGGAGGCCATTCTATAAGTATTCAACTATAAGATCGCAGCTGGATGGCTCTCCTGTGGTGAGGAGTTAATTGCTCCCAGGAGAGGGACAAAAGTCTTTGAGTGTGGGTGGTGGTGTCCTTCCCTTGACGGGATGGCCTGGGGTTTCTATCTCACATACAGATGTAACTAACATTGGGGCCGGCACCCTCTTTTCGCCTTCTAATCAGGCTGTCATTAATCTCATAGGGAGGAGAAGCTGCCCCAGAGCTGGCTTATAGTGACCACAGAGGACTGACTGCTCATTTCCATGACCACACTTCTGGGAGACACAGGAGCACTGCACTGGAGCAGAAGGGTTATGCCACATTGGGATGCCCCAGAATTCTGTGCAGGAGAATAGGGAAAGAAGTGGAGGGATGATATGGCATTCTAGGATTGGCCAGAAGTTCCTGTCATCTGCAACTTTCTACCCACACTTATAAACCCCTGCAGAAGGGAGAGACAGCGAGCAAGACTCTGGACCTGGAAGACAACAACACCAGAATTAAGGACAGCTGGCAGCAGAAGCCATCTGATGCCCTGCCAAGGAATTTGTCTCAAGCTGACCCCAGGACTAGCTGGGCCTCTCCAGGGCCAGGGGTGCTGGTCCTATTATGCCCCTTGAGGATCAGTTGGTGAAGATCTGGACTCCACTGCCACCCTAAGTACCCTGCAAGACATCTAGCAGCTGTGGGACTTGAAAGTGGGACAGGAGTTTGCTCTGCTGGCTGGTGGCAAAGGGCATGCACATGATGCCCCACCAGCAAGAGTGGAGCTACAGGAACCAGCAGAGGGGTAGTCTGGTGGAGTGAGTCATTGATTCCAGCTCCCTGCAAAGTGTGCCATTGTAGAGGCCAGAAAGCTTGTTGAAAATAGTCCTGCTAATGCTCTCCACCAAAGATGAAGTAAATCACCCCAACAGGGCCTGACTTACACAACTTTGAAGATTGATACATTTTGACATATGTAAATCAAGAAATGGAGCCTGTAAGGCACTGCCATGATTTCTCTTCAAACCCAAGTGGTGGGCTAGGGTCTGGGGGCGCCTGCACAAGGAATATGCTTGAAGCCCCCTCTTTACTTATTATAGGTCCCAGGTGACCTGATCCCCAGGACCCAATGTAAAGAACAAAGGCTGCCCAGAACCATTGTCCCAGGGGGCCCAATCTCCCTGGGACACAACAAATAGGACAGAGTATTGCATGCACCATCATAGCTGGTACCCATTTCTGTGGGTAGCAGAAGGTACCCAGCACAGAACGTGCAGCCACCAGTCCACACTGTTCATGGGGAGAAGAGGATGCACTTTCTCGCCATCCGCATGAGAACAGAACTTGAGTGGCAAGAAAGGAACTCATGTAGAAAGTGGGAAATGCCTTTCAGGATTGTTTTTATGCAGTAAGGTGTTCTATCCTGCACCAAAACATCTTAGCTGCAATGAGTGCTTCCTTTGGCGCTAGCTAGTAGTTTGTGCACCAGCTCAGGCAGATAGCAGGAATATGCCACATAATGGTAAATATGACCCATTCCTGCCTTCTCCCTTTCATGAAGCCATGTGCATCAAAATGGTTTGCTGCATTGTTTTGTTGTTAGTTTGGTATATGCCTCCATATTTTGAAACAACTAAAAAAAACAGATTTCTATATGTTGAGGCCTATATCTAGTTGATAAGATATGAGCGACAATATATGTAGCTTGTCATTCACACGAACACCACACAATGAGTTTAAAATATTTTTATTGTATGGTAGTTATATTTGTTGGTTATTATTTCCATCATTGTAATGCTATTATGTAAAAAAATGAGCAGCTATTTCATTTCTCTTGGCACAACCTGCTCTTCAGTGCACTATTTCAGATAGTGATTCTTAATCCTCCTCATCATATGATGTGATTAGGGAATCATGTTCCCATGGTAGGTTAGACTTAAAACAGATATTATGCAGAATGGGACACACAAGTATTATTTTGCACATCATTGCTTGCTTTCCGTCCAGGGAGGACCTGGTCTGGCAGTTCGGGCTGGACTGTTCCCCTCGGGAACAAGGTCAAGACTGATTTTCATATAGCTGGGTCCAAACTGGCGTGGCATGGTGAGCAAAAGAACAATGGATTAAACCCAGATCTGTGACTGGGTGTAAGTGTTTGAAAAGTTTCAGCACTCCGTCCATCATCTTTTTGTGCTGCTAAAGTTGACCTAAGTGGGAAGAGTATTCCCAGATGTTGGTCCATTGCTCACTGTGCCACTGGAGTCAAGCTAGCCTGGCTGATGAAGGGTGATACCCTGAAACCGGTCCCAGGGTGCTTGTTTCCAGTCCAGGGAGGACCTGGCCTGCTAATTTGGGCTGGACTGGACCCATGGGGAACAGGGTCAAGACTGATATGCATAGGGCTGGGTCCAAACTGGGTCGGCATGGTGAGCAAAAGAATGATGCATTAAACCCAGATGTGACTGGGGGTGAGTGTTTGAAAAGTTTTAGCACACCATCCATCCTCTTTTTGTGTTACATGTGTCTACCACCTGAGTTGCCCTGGCATCTGAAACGTGATTTCAACACTCCAAACAATCTTTCTAGTGTTGTGAGTCTTTCTCACTGCAGCATTATATCGCTTCTGCCCATCATGCTGTGGATTTATATGTGGGACCATCATCCATGGCTCGAGACCATAGCCTTGATCACCTGAAAATAGATAGAGATATACATTTTAGATTTAAAAGTGTACTTACATTTCTAAACAGACTTTATATGTAGACTAAGTATGATGCATGTATCATTTAGCTGTTTGGTATTGTATGGCTTTCTTACAACATATTTTCCTGTTTGACATATGTTTTTCTGGAAGCATTGTGATCATGTTAATCTTGATATCTGTTTTTAGATCCCACTTCACAGATTATGGCACACAATTGATTTGAGTACTCCTAGTGATCACGTGACCTCACAAACAATGCATCATTGTACAGAATCAGTTGCTAGAGTAGGCTGTAGTTGACGTTACTACCATCACACATGACGTTTCTTTTTGGCTTCCAATGACTGCTATTAGGTGACTCACAGATACATTGCACATGCATTTGAAACAGGCAAATGCATTTGATCTAACACAGTACTAACTATACTAGGTTTTGCACAGGTGCTATTCCACTATTTCTACATTTTGTGAACCACGACCCATTCATGCACTTGCTGCATATTCATCTAAATAACAATTTTGATTCAGCATCAACATGTTCATGTATGTGGTGTAATTTAAAACATAGTTACAATTTAAGATGAACATGACTTTTTAAAACCTTTTATCATATACAATTGTTGTAGCTTGATGAACATCCAGTTATATTAACACATTTGAACACTAGTTTGTTAAAGTGTCAGCATGTAAGTATTCAAACAGCATTTAGGGTTAAACGTGTTGTAACATGACACACTAGTTATAATTGATTTGCTACACAATATGTGACTTCTTGTAATTCTATATCAACTATATCAACTGTTAGTCCTTAACCTCTTAGCTGCTGGGCTTCCCTCCCCCCAGTGCTGAGACCTTTTTTGGCTATTTATGGTAGTTCGCTCTTAGGCACCTTAACTTTTTGTCCATATAAGCTTTCCATGCCAAATTTGCATCCTATTTTATCACCATCCAACGTACTGGGAATTCTAAAGGTACCCAGAGTTTGTGGGTTCACAAGTAGGAGACTGAGATATTAGCCCAAATACAGCTAAAATGTTTATTTTTTTTATTTATTTTTTAAATGGGAAAAAAGTGCTGCAGATGAAAGCATCAGTTCTTTCCTCTGCATATGGGATCAACAAGAGATTTATGGTGATAAAATCACCATCTTCCCAGCTTTCAGGAACAGGCAGACTTGAATCAGAAAAACACATTTTTCAACACAGTTTTGGGATTTTACTGGGACATACCCCATTTATACCATTTTTGGTGTTTTCAGCCTCCTTCCTATTACTGACAGAAATGGGTATGAAACCAATGGTGGATCCTGGACAGCTAAACATTTCTGCAAAATAGAAGAAAATCTGAATTTAGCAAGGGGTCATATGTGTAGATTCTTCAAGGTTTCCCTATGGAAAGTAACAGTTGAAATAAAAAAAAAATGAAATTCAGTTGAAACAATTAGCCATTTCTGCCTGCGTTTTCTTCTGTAACTTTTTCCAACTCTGGCAGATTTTGTACAGCAATATAATGTTAAGTCTGCTGGACCATTCTGGTTTTGGGGATATATATAGGACATGTAGGTTCATCAAGATCCCAAGTTACCCAGAGACTATAAACGAGCTTCACCTTTAAATGGGTTTCATTGTATACCGGGAATAAAGCAATTCATTTGGTAAAATACAGAGTGAAAAATAGATATCAATGAAACCTATGTATTTCCAATATGGGCAAAGATAAGTAGTGGTTATTTGCACATCTCTGAATTTGGGGGTACCCATGGTAGCATGTGAATTACAGGGCATTAATCAAAATGACTTCTTTCTAACACACTGTCTTACATTTGGACGGCACAAATCTAGAGAAAGGCAATTGGCAATAACACTTGTTCTTCTATTCTGTGTTCCTTCAAGTCTCCTGACTCACTTGTGTGGGTAGGCCCTGTGACAGGAAATGCCCCAAAACGCAATGTGGACATATTTCATTTTCCCACTGAAAACTGACTAATTTTGACAAACTGTCTAGCTGTGGGTTTTGGCCTCTAGTTCAGCTGCACATAGGGAAACCTAGCAAACCTATACCATGTTTAAAACTAGACATCCAGGGAAATCCAGAATGAGATCACTTGTGGGGCTGTCACCCAGAATCCTTCGCAAAGCTCGAAATTTGTGTAAAAAACAAATTTTCCTCACATTTCAGCGATACAAAGTTCTGGAATCTGAGGGGAGCCACAAACCCCTTCTACCTAGCTTTTCCCAATAATAATGGTACCTCACTTGTATTGGTTGGTCTAGTGCTCGCGACAGGAAATGCCCTAAAACACAACATGGACACATCACATTTTTCCAATGAAAACATATGCGTTTTTTGCAAAGTGCCTAGCTGTGGATTTTGGCCTTTAGCTCAGCAGCTCCTAGGGAAACACAGCAAACCTATACCAAGTTTAAAACTAGACACCTAGGGAAATCTAGAATGGAGTGACTTGTGGATCTCTCACCAGGTTCTGTCACCCAGAATCCTTTGCAAATCTCAAAATGTGTCTAAAAATACATTTTTCGCACATTTCAGTGATGCAAAGTTCTGGAATCTGATGACACCACAAAATTCCTTCCACCAAGCATTCCCCCAAGACTCCTGATAGAAATGGTACCTCACTTGTGTGGGTAGGCTTAGTGCCCGTGACAGGAAATGCCCCAAAACACAATGTGGACACATCACATTTTTCCAAGGAAAACAGAAGTGTTTTTGCAAAGAGTATAGCTGTGAATTTTGGCCTCAAGCTTAGCCGGCATGTTGGGAAACCTAGGAAACCTATGTATTAAAACTAGACACCTAGGGGAATCCATAATGAGTGATTTGTGGGGCTCTCACCAGGTTCTGTCACTCTGAATCCTTTGCAAACCTCAAAATATGTCTAAAAAAACACATTTTACTACCATTTCAGCGATGCAAAGTTCTGGAACCTGAGGGGAGCCTCAAACTTCCTTCCACCCGGAATTACCCCAAGCCTACAAATACAAATCTTAGCCTGGCAGACAAAATTCCACAACAGGCCCTATTTTGAACACCTTGTCATGGTCTGGATGGTCCCAGGGCAATGCAGCAGAATTGTCATTGAAATGCAGCATGAACTGCAATAGCAAAAAAAACGATCTCTGCTCATGTATGGTGCAACATTGGGGGATAGCCAAACCATGCCAGTTGTTTAGTAGGACTGCAAGGTGGCTTTCTGCACTAAACAAATTTTGAAAGTAAGGCCCAAAAATATCTTCAACATCGCCAGAAAAGTAGGAGTCCACTGGCGTACTCTAGAACGAGGCCCTAGAGTGCCTCCATTCTTCGTCAGAAAATTTTCTGCATGCAGATGTGTTTGCTGCACAATTTGTTGAAGAAAGTCAAGATCCAAAAAGAGATGGATGTAGACAACTGGTGAAAGTTGGTTGTATCGACTTTACATCCAGCGCCACCAGTAAAAGGTGGAATTTGGGGCTGAACTAAATTGGGGGGCTACCAAGAGAGCAGTCTGTCTGTGCTTGCCGCCACACACACCTGCTCTCTAGGTTGGACTAGCCTGCTATTGTTCCGTTGCGCAGACTGTGCTTGCAAAGGGACAGCACGACTGTCCTCATGGTCTCACTCAGAATTACTGGAAGATGTGTCGCCAGATGGGATTCCGCCGACTTAAAAATCACTCCCAGATTCTGTTCCATTGTCTTCTCCCTCAGATGCTGTCACAATATCTGCTGTCTCAGTCTCTGATCCTGCCTCAGAGCTGTCTGCCATAACTCGAGTTACGGCTTCAGCAACAGTTATCCAACGAGATATGATCTCTGCTGGTGGCTAAACTGCCCATATAAAACACTAGACTATGTAGAAAGCAGATATGTTGTCAGCAAAGTTACTGGTGGGTGTGTCTGTGTGTGTGATGTGTGCAACAATAAATGTCAGTCACCTCACCTCGCTTCTTCCTTCAATCAGCAGGTTCTTCAAAGACACTGAAAAAAAACCAAAAAAAAAACACTATTACTTTACTGTGCCACATACCCATCATCACAGCCTTTAGTGCTGGTGGCGCCCAGTGGGACAATCATTTTTTCCACTCCTGTCCCCTGACCTCCTTGTACTCCTTCACTGCCACCCAGCAAAAGTGCCCTTCATCTCTCCATAGCCCCCCTCGAACATACATTTCATTTGTTTTAAAGCGGAGGTAACAGCTGGCTTTACTAATCCACTCAGCTATTCACATAATATACAGATCTGTTCTTTGCAGCAGGCATATAAACTGTCTGCGCGACTTTATGGCATCAAAACTGCCACTGGACAAAAGTCAGATCTCTTTCTCTAGCAGGAAAATAATCACAAAAGTTTATGCCTGAAAGATATATACCCCTTCTATATATACCAACATGTATCTCGGGAGCTATTGGTATCTCTCCAGCTACCTGGAAGTAGCTCTCCTCTGTGCAGTATAGCCTACTAGATTAGAGGTTTTCCTTTGGTTAAGTTAATGTTTGTATACCACAATTCAAAAGCGTGCATTTGAGATGAAAATGTGTTTATTTTCAGAATTCAAAAGTGATGTTTAGAGAAAAACACGTTTCCAAAATAAAGTTAAGGTCATATTTGAGTGAAAAATTGTGCATTATTAATAATATCACCTTGGTGACCTGGGCATTTCAGCTATGGCTGCCATGTATTACCCATGTAGAGACACTCCAAATCAAAAAGCCCTTTTTACATTACTCTTAGCAACCCTACTTGATGCACTAAGGTGAAGACTGCTGACAATTTTACGTGGAGTGGCTACTAACGTAATCTTGTTTGACATGGTCACTGGTAGAACTCTAATATTAGTAGCTCTGGATGCTTTTCATTGGGCATGAGTAGCTCTTATCATCATCATCATAAATACTTTATTTCAGTTAAAGCACATTAAAAACACATCATCAAATCAAATCAAATCATTAATATTTATAAAGCGCGCTACTCACCCGTGCGGGTCTCAAGGCGCTAGGGGAAAAGGGGGGGGGGGTTACTGCTGCTCGAAAAGCCGGGTTTTTAGGAGTCTCCGGAATGCGGAGTGGTCCTGGGTCATAAGTAAATAAATACAGCTAAACATTTTGTAGACATAAATACATCACAATTGGGCAAAACAAACCCTTAAACAACCTTATTGACTAAAATACAAAGTTCCAATATATAACATTATATTGTACATCAATTCAACATTATCTTAATTGGATCACAATGGGGAGTGTCTTCCGAATATTCCTCCAATGCCCAGTGCCCGAAATATCTCCATAATTAAAGGGACTTTGACACTACATCAGTTATTATAAGTGTGCATGTTGTCTTAGTCTCCACATTGCCAGGAAAAACCAGGTGACAGCAAAAGTTAAAGGACTAACATCAGATTTCAGTAATCGAAGGGCTGTTTGACATTCTCTTACACCCAGTGACTGGCACATGAGGAGAGTCCAGATTTTCCTACATCTGGCATAGGCCGGGCAATAGGGGATGTTCTTCAGTTTCCTTGGTTGCTCCATGTGAAGCACAGGAGAATTAAATAAGATCATTCTTGTGTTTCTAATTGCCAGCAATTGGAAGCATACTGTACCTGAACTGCATGTACAGTTTGTTTGTCAAGGAGGGTCCTAGACAAAAATTCATCCTTGATCTGAAGAAAGGAAAGTGACAGCACACCAATCGAAGAGTGGGCAAAGAGTTGACCCAATATAAATTTCCAATATCTTTTTATTCTAATAATGCCTTCGCAATACGTGGAAGAGACTCAGAAATGGACCATAGTTCTTTGCAGCCTATATTGTATAGGAAGTCCCTAACATTTTTGAACAAGGGAAGAGTTTTAGAGCCGGTAAGAATTAAAACATCTCTAATGGCTTCCAAGTATGGGGATGTTGTTCAAAGTCTTTTCCATAGTAAAAAGGGCCTAATCCCCACTCCCTCTTTTATAGGTTTGAAACCCAGATCAAGCCTAAGTGTTAATAAAGCGATACTGACAGGAAGACCCACTAGCTGGCTCAGTAAGCAATTCTCAACAATGAGATATTTGCTCACATCCTGGTTCCCCCATAATTCAGCCCCATAAAGGACAGTGCCCGGACCCTGCAATCTATAAATTTGTATAGGGGGAAAGAAGAGGCTCTGTGAGCTTCCAGGATTGCCCCCACATACCGCACCATTTTCAGCCTCCTCTTTTCAATATGAGCCTTCCATTCTACATTCTGTGTCAAGGTCAAACTCAAGTAATCAAACACACAGACTCTTTCCAAGGGAACCCCTGCGAGTTGTGGGCTTGATCTAGATGTCTGGTCTGGGTTTATTATCATATATTTGGTCTTCTCAGCATTAATTTCTAAGCCCCTCTGCACACAAAAACTTTCATTCTGAACTAAGATGCTTTGCAGATCCATAGGCGATTTAGATATTAAAAGAGTGTCATCCGCAAATAATATTGCAAGAACTTTCATGTTGTCCAACCTTGGAACAAGCCTATTGACATAGAGGCAAAAAAGAGAAGGAGCCAAAACACGGCCCTGCCTAACTCCATGGTCCACTGGGAAAGGGTCAGTCAGCTCTCCTGATGAGCCGTGTCACCCTTGGGTATAATTGTTACTGTGCAACCTGGCAATAATAGCCAACAAGTCTGTCAGAACTCCCATTTCCCCAAGGACCTGCCATAACTTGCGACATGGTAACAAGTCGGATGTGTAGTGTAAATCAACAAAGGCCACGTATAGTCGGCCATCCCCCAAGACCACTGTTTTTCAATAAATCAACATGAGTCAAAAAACCTGATCCATCGTACTAATTCCCTCTCTGAACCATGCTTGCAAATCCGTCAGAATATCGTTACACTCCATCCACGCTAGCAAACGATCAAGATGAATTGAGCTAAATAACTTTTGTGAACAGTCAATTAACCTGATAGGCCTATAATTCCGGGGATTACTCCTGGAGCCCTTCTTATAAATGGGAATAATTTAGGCTCCTGCCCAGGAAGGGAAGGGGGAATTGGTCCACTTGCAAATACGTTATTAAAAGCTACCAGAAAATATGGGGCCCAAACATCCGGCTCACTTAGATATAAATCTCTTGGGACTTTATCCAGCCAATGAGCTTTATTGGGTCTAATTTTATCAATAGCAGCTCTAACTTCATCCTCAGTGATAGGGGAGCCAATGATAATCTGAGAATTACCAAGTTCACCACTCTTCAAACTTACTTCCTGTCCATTGAGCTTCTCTGGTGGAACAATACCCTCCCTATCAGCATACACCCAATCAGTTGCCAGAACGTTAGTTCCCAACTGGGAGACACCATCCCTACTTCCTGTTGAAACCAGATTCCAAAACCCATGAACATCTCCAGCCCTGGTAGCTATAAGCATATTCTCCCATGTCGCTGTATCCCATTCTTTTTTTGCAACTAGAGTGGCCCTTTGGGGATTTGAACTTTAGCTTGACTCTGTGCTTTTATTGCAGTAGCTAGGGAGGTCCTAGAATCTCTGCATGATCTGTTATGCCATGAGGCTGGAGCCCTCCTGCCCATAGATCCACAGACCGCCATAAAGAAAATATTCTTCAGTCCCCTAAATAGATGGTTGTGAATAGAGCTAATCCATTCCACACTAAGGTTCTAAGCTCAGTCTCCCTGTCCTCTCAGGAGGGCATCAAAGCTTAAAATGACCTCACCATAAATGGCCCCCATTATATTTGGAGAACCCAGCACACTGGACATTTTACTCTGTGCTTATTGGAAGATAAACAGAGGGATTCAGGCTGGATCCAATCTCTTCAAAGCTATACACAGAGTCCATAAGTTCACCAATCTCAGTTGGGGGGGCTGTGTCCAGGAGCCCTTGTCCAGCACTACCTGGACTCGAAGCCACAACATCAGCGGGCCCAACACCAAGGGTAACTTGATCTTTAGTAAAAGATGACATTAGGGGCCCATTGCCCGCCCCTGTGACTTGAAACACTTCTTAGTGGCCACCCACCATATCAACCCTATTTTTTTTCCAAGGTCAAGCTAAGATCCATGCCAGAGTTAGAGATCTATACAACTTCCCCATTCCACCTCTCCAACCTCAGCTGAGCGGCCCCCTCCCCAAGAGCAAGTCATTCCACACCATCCAGAATATCATAGCAATTTGTGAGTGGAAGGCCACACCTAACCCCTCTAGGGGCTCCAATGGCAAAAGGCCTTAATATTAGGTCTTGTGTGCAATTAGTCCTGCTAATTGGACTCAGCAAAAGCGGCCCATTAAAAATTAATCTTCTGGATTCGTCTTCAGCAATAAAGCCACAGTGGATTTCTTCACAGGTTGTCTTACCAGGGTAAAGAGAAGCCTCTGTACAATGTGAGGGGGTTGAAAGGTAATAATAGCTCAGACACCACTTATGTCCTTACAACCAGGACACACCCAACCCAACCGATGTGTTAGGAGAATTTAATTTGCCACACAGGGAAGAAAATTCCTATAAGTAGCAAGCCAGTTAAGACATTTCTTACGCAATTCACTTTGGCCCTCCTGTTCATCCTGCAGCTGTTGTACCCTTGCTGGAATAGTCACATAGAAGCAGGAGGCTGGTAGTAAATTGATCACAATTTGGTTGTTCCCAGATGTTCGACGATCTTCCCGTTTCAAGTTCCTCCCTGCCCCAGCTACCTTAGCTGAAACTGAGAGTGACCCATTATCACATTCTGTCCCCCTAAAGGATAAGACTTGAGCACCATCAGTAACACTCACTAAGGCGTACCCTTGGACATAATAGGTGCTGTCTCTAATGTCATATTCCGTGAGAGAGCATCTAATTTAGGAAAGTTAGCAGAGGAATCAGCTACAAAATTCCAACTGAACATCATGTGGGGGGGATAAGGATCTGCTTTTGGAGTGCTAGAACAGAGTCTAGACCTTTTTAAATGGCCTCAAGCCATTCCCGTATTAGAAATTCCATAGGGTACTCGCCTCTGGAATGATATTGGTCTAACCGATCCATAACTGTGACATCAGAGCGCAGAGTGCTCGGGGAATCCGCTTCATTTCCCAATTCTATGTCATGACTATTATCAGTTATCAGGTCAGGGTTTTAGTTAGAAGGGTGGGATTTAGATTTTGAAACACTAGTGTGCAGGGCGTGAAGACAATCTTAGGGTGTGCCCCCTATGGTTCTTTTACTGGTTCATTGTCTGCACAACGAGGTGTCCCAGTACTAGACCCTGAACAGTCCAGAGCTGGGCTACAGACAGACTGGATGGCATTAAATGAGGATCCCCCAGTACCATGGTCACTGTGACTGCTTAACAACAACCTTCTCTCAGTAAACTCTATTTCAGTGGCTATGGTCTCCATAGCTCTCTACAACATTTTGTCTATGCTAGTTATTTTACGTGACGGAGAGCTGTTGAAAGAGCCACCCAGTATCTTCCTCCGGCCCATTTCCTGCATGAGAATAGAGTAAAATGCTCACCCTGGGAGGCTCATCAATGGGGGGTGGGCCTAGCCCAGCCTCTTCCGGGCTCTGACAGGCACAGATGGGCCTGCTCTTGGCCCTGTCTTCGCCCAGTCGTGTCCTATGGAGCAGGAGTGGCACACACTAAGTTAAAGCTCTCTGTCTCTCTGTCTCTCTCTCTCTATATATATATATATATATATGTATATATATATATATATATATATATATATATATAGATATCATTTCTATTGTATATATGTGTGGTTTCCCTGTGGGCTGAAATATATATATATATATATATATAGAGAGAGAGAGAGAGAAAGTCAGTCTCTCTCTCTCTCTCCCTCTCTATCACTTCTTTTTAATATGTGTGGTTTCCCTGGGGGCCGATCGTGACCCCAAGTGAAACCACACATGTATAAACAAAATTGATGCTCCTATTGGGGTCGGCCCGTGTCAGGAGGGCCGACCCGCCATTTTTTTTTTTTTTTTTACAATTGTTTTTTTTTTAGCCCCCAGGGGGCGTGATCGCCCTTCCCCCTCTGGGGAACCCTTCTTTTGTATAAAAAAATATGTCCCTGAGGGGTTGTCCAGCCCACATAGACAAGGGCCGCCCCCCCATAAAAAATCTCTGGTGGCCTAGTGCTGATTCCTGGCCATGGATCACAGCTCTGCAGCAATTCACAGCCAGGAAATAGTGCCAGGAAGGCATCAATGGAAAGGGGGGACTCTCCTCTTTACATCAATGCCCTCTTGGCATCTGTGGAGGCCATTTTGCAATTTTTTTCCACACCGGAGTGGGGAGAGGACGCTTACTTGCTCTTCGATCCTCCGGTGAGAAAAATTGTCACTTCAGCGCACCTCACGTCGTGCTGACATCACAGATGGGTGGGAAAGGGGCGAGGGAAGACCCAGAAGCTATTTCTTGTATCCTTCAGGTAGCTTAAAGCCCTCCCTGATGTCGGTCAATGGACTTGGCCTGCACCAGGGAGGGTGTGCATGTGTCGGCCTTTGGTGTTCAATGAACAGCTGGTTGTCTACTGAAGGGTGTGAGAAGCTGGCTTGGTTTGTAGTGGGTACCAGAGGTACTTACACCTTCTACCAGGTCCAGTGATCAACCTTAGTGAAATGTAAGCAGTGTTTTAGTAGCTTAGGCTGTCTAGAGCTAGCTATAGCAGAGCATCCAAGGCTGAACTAGGAGACATGCAAAGCTCTTGCAATACCACTATAGTCACACAGAACTTATACACAAGAAAGACAATACTCAGTGTCACCAAAAGTAAAGGTACTTTATTTTAGTGACACAAGACCAAAGAATTATCTTAGAGGCTATACTCCCTCTGGAGGTAAGTATTATAAACAACATATACACTAGTAAACAAAATCAGGTAAGTAAACTGTCAGAAAATAGTGCAAACAGTGAAAAACACAATAAGTTGCAATGGGCCTAACGGCAACTCAAACATATACTAATATATGGGGTTTCTCCCCTAGGCAAGTGTAGTGTGTAGAGGGGTGCTGGGAGTGTAAGAAAACACCAAAGGTAAGTAAAATACCCCACCCCAGAGCCCAGGAAAACAGGAGTTAAGTACAGCAAGTTTCCTCAGAACACACTAGAAGTCGTGGTAAAGGATTATGCAAAAACTAAGCAAGACTGCAAGACACCAACAATGGATTCCTGGACCTGAAGACCTGCAGAGAGAGGAGACCAAGTCCATAAGTTGATGAAGAATCCAGGAAGAACAGGAGCCCCTGCTAACCCAGATGAAGGTGCAAGAGTAGATTCTCCAGTTGGAAGAAAAAGTCAGAAATGCACCAAAAAAGACAGCTGTGGGTTCCTGCTTGGTGCAAGAGATGCCCCACGTTGAGTAGTTGGATGCAGGTTGTTTTTCTTCATTGGATTCCACCAACAAGCCTTGGCTCATGCAAATGTTGCAGTTGGCAGGTAAAGGCGCTTCCTGGTCCCAGGAGGGACCTGGGTGTGTCAACTTGGACTGAGGAGACAGAGGGGCTCTCAGATCTTTAGAGAGCCCTCAGAAGACCAGGCAGCACCCACAGGAGCCCCAGAACACAGGGACAAATGAGTTGCAAAATGGGGTCATTGCAGCTCTAAACAAAGGGGTCCCACGCTGCCGGAGAACGACTCAGGGAGCTGAGCATCGTAGGATAGAGTGCTGGGGACCTGCGCTACGCTGTGCATGAAGGATTTCTGAAAGAAGCGCACATAAGCCCTAGGAGCTGCAGAGCACGCAGTGCACAGGTGCATTGTCTGGCTCAGGGAGGCAAGCCCTTACCTCCACCAAATTTGGACAGCTGGGACTTTGGACTGTCAAAATCACGAGGAGAGGAGTCCCAGAGTAGTGGTTGTTGCTGCAGAGAGGTGCCTGCTGAAGCAGGGAAGTGACTCCGTCACGCCACGGGAGATTCCTTTGGGCCTTCTGGAGCAGAATGAAGACAGGCAGTCCTCAGAGCGTGCACAACCTGGAAACTGTTGCAGTTGCTGGCAGGAGCTGAAGTTGCAGAGTTGCAGTAGCTTTCTTGGATACTTTGTTGCAGTTACAGTGTTCCTGGAGCAGTCTGCAGTTCATCCGATGGTCAGAAGCTGAAGCAGAGGATACAGAGGAGTCCTGGTGAAGTCTTTCAAACCAAATCTGAGGAAACACCCACAGGAGAGACCCTAAATAGCCCTGAGAGGGGAATTGGCCACCTAACCAGGTATGGATCTATGGGGAGGGGGGGTCTATGGCGCCACCTGTTGGCACAGTACACTCAGATGCTCCCATAGGGAACCCACACCTTGGAATCCAAGATGACTAACACCAGTGACACTCTGGGGGAGCTCTGGGCACCACCCCTGGGGTGGTGATGGATGGGGAGTACTCACTACCCATTCCTTTGTCCAGTTCCGCGCCAGAGCAAGGACTGGGGGTTCCTGAACCGGTGTAAACTGGATTATGCAAGGAGGGCACCGTTTGTGCCCTTCAAGGCATTTCCAGAGGCTCTGTGAGGATACCCCCTCCGATGCCTGTAACACCTATTTCCAACGGCAGAGGGTGAAACCCCCCTGTCCTAAAGGAAATGCATTGTTCTGCCCAATCCCCAGGAGAGCAGAACCCCGTCTGTGAGGTGACATCAGCTGGGGCTCCAGTGGAAACCTCAGAGAGCTCGTTCAGCAGTACTGGGGGTCCAGGGTGGAGCCTCCAGGGTGCATGGAATTGGCCCCCAATACCAGAATCGGATTGGGGGTACAATTCCTCAATCTTAGACGCCTCACATGGCCATATTTGGAGTTAACATTGTGAAGCTACATATATGTATTGACACATATGTAGGCACACTTATAATGGTGTCCCCACACTCACGAAGTCTGGGAAATTGGTCCTGGACAATGTGGGGTCACCTTTGCTAGCGCAAGGGTGCCATCACACACAGTACCTTTGCACCTAGCCTTCAGTAACGGAAGGCTAGACATATAGGTGACTTATAAGTTACCTGGGACACTGAAAATGGCTGTGAAATAGTGTTTGCACTATTTCACTCAGGCTGCAGTGGCAGTCCTGAAGGAGTGTTGTTTGTATGAGCTCCTTATGTGTGGCAAAAGAAATTCTGCTGCCCATAAGGATCTCCTAGAACCCCAATGCCCTGGGTACCTAGGTACCATATACTAGGGACTCATAAGGGGGGGTCCAGTGTGAAAATCTGGATTGGAATATGGAGTCACTTGACTATAGTGACAAATTTGGAAACAGAGAGAGCATAAGCACTGGAGTTCTGGTTAGCAGGACTCCAGTGACACAGCCAAGCATGCTGACAACACACTAAAACACACTGATATAGAGGCCACAAACTATGAGCTCTGGGGTCCTGACTAGCAGGATCCCAGTGAGACGGTAAAAACACACCGACAAACAGGTAGACTTTGGGGGTAATATGCCAAGAAGGATGGTACTTTCCTACAAAGGGTGGTTAGTGAAGTGGACTTTAGTTAACGATGTGCCTGCTGTAATGAGTATGTGTGACTATCCACTGGCTAGGTCTTGAATTTCAGAGAAATGCTGCGTATGATTGCAGTCCTTTCTTACAATTGTTGTGGATGGTCGAGACACAGGATGGTATACATTGGAGGTGCTATCATGTCATGTAGGGGTCTGAACAATTGATTTAGTCAAGTTTCAGTCAGGAAGAAAATGTCCATTGCATAATGTAGGATAGCTCTGGCGATGTCTGCAGCATGTTTGACTCCTGATATGTAGTTGAGATAGCGTGCATTTTGGGGTTGTCTTGTAGGGTACATCAGTTTAAGATTTGGAGTACACAGGATCACAAGCAGGTTCTTAAGATTTGCATTTTGCCTTTTGCTTCCTAACTTGTGCGTTTTCCTGATGTTGAAGTTTGATATGTTACAAATCGATGTTGAGGGGGCAGTGAGGTTTAATTGTAGTAAAGAAGCAAGGCTTCTATGTCTTTCATGGAGTGATGACTACATGCTCTCCTGGGCCGATTTTTAGTTCTTCAATCAGTTTTTTTCATTTTATGCTCAAGCCTGTCTATATGGGTGTACAATTATGGAATTTGATTGTGTCTGTTGGACGTGACTTTCCCAGGGGATTCTCTGCTATGAAGTTCTCACAGTCCTTTTCCGAGAAGGATTAATCTGGATGTGTGATTGTAGAATCCTATGGAGTCTACTTTTAGTGTTCATTATGTAAAAGATGTCCTTAAGTGCCCATTCAGTATCTGTTGGAGGCAGTTGTAGGGGATATTTCATGGAGTTTCATTCTTGACTTTATTCTAGTCCTTCTGATAAACTGAACTCGGTGTATAACTGGTGGAGTTCCTGAGACCATTGGTGTACATTTTCTATGGTACAAGGAGTGAGTCAGTGAATGTCTCCATCCTACAGGGGTGTTGCTTCAGGCTCTATTCAGTTGTCATGCTCAGGTGGCTAGGTGTTTTCTCTGATGAGATCATATCAGTGTATCAGTGTAATTGTGTGGGGAGGTGGCGGGAAATAAACGGTTGGCTGACGTGGGCCTGAGGTTTGAAGCGAATCATGACTAGTTCCTGTCATTCTTGTGGAGATGATGATGGTGGAGGGCTAGTGCAGTTGGGATGGTTGATGTCAATTGGTTTTCGACCTTGGCCTGGTGTTGCTAAAACAGTGAAATTGATTTGTAATTTGCAACTTTTGGGGAGTGTCCGGAGTACTGAGGCTTTTGTGTGTTCTTTTAATTTGGGGAACCAACAGTCAAAGTTTTCCTGACTTGGGCCAGACCCTTTTCCTCCTATGATGCCATTCCTCTACATCAAAGAGGGGGGCAAGAGAAATGTGATTAATAATTTGAGACCATTGAGAATCTTAGTATGGTTTGACATATCTAAGAGTGTGTTTACTGATTCTCTCCACCTCACTGTACATCATGTGAAGAAGATTAGGTCAGATTTTAATGTTCCTTTCTTCAAGCATCGGTAGGAGTTGGGGATGAGTGTTTCTGGGAGAACATTTATAAGTCTGCGTTTAAATTGTTTTGCTCCATTCTTGGAGAGGTTCTGCGGGTAAGTTATTTTGAAGAAAATAGGGCCAGATTTTGAAAGCCATATTTCAGGAGAAGAGAATTTTTGTCGAGTTATAATGGTAGTTTGAGATGCATGTCAGTACGTGTTCATGCAATCTGCAATCTGTATGTGACCAATTCCACTATTATTTCTGGGGTGTTTCAGACACTGAAAGATTAGGGTGTCATCCTGCCTTGTGTGCAATGTGGGGAATGATTTGAGGTCCTAAGTGCATTGTGGTGCCAGGATGGATATACTCTATTTTCCAGCTACCCTGAATGTTATGACTAGGTTGGTCCGAATTCTAGGGAGATGAAACATGAATTCTCAGAAAGTCTGTTTATAAAGTTGTTGTCAAGATTTAGGTGGTCATTACAACATTGGCAGTAAAAGCCGCTTACCGCCGTGCAGAAGACCGCCAACACACCGCCGCGGCCGCAGAATTCCGCCACAGCTATTATGACCCACATCTCGGAATCCGCCAAAATTCAGACACCCACACAAGTCCGCCACACCAAAGTTCAGTGATAAACTGGCGATAACAAAACCGACACCGTCACACCAACAGAAATATGCCCACACTATCACAACACACAAACCCACGCGGCGGTCTTTCAACCGCGGTATTCCATTGGCGGTACACACCGCCGCGCTCAAAATACACACACACATACAAAACACCGCCACATTGGACAATTCCAAATACACACACCTGATACACATACAAACACCACTCCCACACACCCAACACAATATAAAACACACACCCACATCACCCACAAACCCCTACGACCAGAGATTTTGAGGAAGCCGAGAGACAGAGAGCACAGCAAATGAGAACCCCACCACACAGAGGCACACAACACCATCACCCATACAACAGTCCACGCACAAAACACCACACACCACTACACAGCACCACACACATCAACACATACACCACCCCACACACCACCCACATCACCCCATGCTGGCGATAACAAAACCGACACCGTCACACCAACAGAAATATGCCCACACTATCACGACACACAAACCCACACGGCGGTCTTTCAACCGCGGTATTCCATTGGTGGTACACACCGCCGTGCTCAAAATACACACACATTTACAAAACATCCCCACATTGGACAATTTGAAATACACACACCTGATACACATACACACACCACTCCCACACACCCAATACAATATAAAACATACACCCACATCACCCACAAACCCCTACGACCACAATTCACGACCGAAGGCCAGAGAGAGACACCACCATCAACAAACTAGCATCTACAGGCACATAACACCATCACCCACACAACTTCCACGCACCTCACACAACACACCACTACATATCACCACACTTATCACCACACACACCACCCCACACATCACCTACACCACCCCATGGCACGGCAAAGACACCCCAGGTTCTCGGAGGAGGAGTTCAGGGTCATGGTGGAGGAAATCGTCCGGGTAGAGCCACAGCTATTTGGATCCCAGGTGCAGCACACCTCAATTGCAAGGAAGATGGAGCTATGGCGAAGAATAGTCGACAGGGTCAACGCAATGGGACAACACCCAAGAAATCGGGAGGACATCAGGAAAAGGTGGAATGACCTACGGGGGAAAGTGCGTTCCGTGGTCTCAAGACACCACCAGGCGGTTCAGCGGACTGGCGGCGGACCCCCACCTCCTCCCCCACAACTAACAACATGGGAGGAGCAGGTCTTAGCGATTCTGCATCCTGAGGGCCTTGCAGGAGTCGGTGGAGGAATGGACTCTGGTAAGTCACATCTTAACTATTACATCCCCCACCCTACCTGCATGCCATCACATACCCCCACCCTCTCCCTCACCCCTATCACTCCAACTCCTCACGTATGTCCCAATATCACAAACCACACATCCCAACACCAAGCCCTGCATGCAACAACAACGCATGGACACCCTTCACTAAAGCATGCCCTCTGCACATACCCATACACCCCCCTAAACCATCATCACACAAGCTCACACACAGGAATGTCAGCACTGGGGTACACGGTCACCCACCCATTGCACACCATGACACACACAGATGCAATAATCATGCCTTTCCACCCCTACAGGACCACTACCCAACGTCACAAGACAGGAGGGTCCAGACATGTCCACACCACCAACAGAAGAGGCCCACAGTGATGACAGCACCTCTGTCCACCTGGATCTAGATGACCAGCAAGGACCATCGGGGGCCTCGGGACAGTCTGTTCCCCTTACACAGGCACTGGCCACCACAGACCTTCCCCCCTCAGGAAACACCAGCACAGCACCCACCCAGCGGGCCCATACCTCCGTCCCCAGGACACATCAATCAGCTGTGTGTCCACCACTACAGGGAACCCAGGCTAACCCACCACCCCAACAACAACAGGGACCTGGGGCAGTGGCAGTGGGCACACGGTCCAGGGGATGGAGGCCCAGGAACACAGGGGAACTGGGAGGGCTGCTGTGCGACAGGGGGTGGACAGGCCAAGGGAACCCACTCTCCATGAGGCCCTCTCCTCCATCATGGGAGCCTACCACCACTCCCAGGAGACAATGGCAACGGTACTGGCCAAGTTTCAGGAGACCCAGCTGATGCAGGAGGAACAGTATTTAGGGTTTAGGGAGGAACTCAGAACCATCAGCTCCACCCTGGGCACCATCGTAGGGGTGTTGAAGGAAGTACCCAACACCAGGAGGGACACTGTGGCACTACGAGGGGCCCCTGACACTAGCATGAACGATGAACTGCCCACCACCTCCGCTGGCGCTAGTGGACAGGAGGCACCTCCACAGGACCACCACACCAGCACCCCACCCCCTGCAGACGGAGAACCACCCCGCAAACGGTTCCTGAGACCCAGGAACAAGACAGAGCACGATGCCAAGAACCCCACCAAGAAATGAGACCACCGTGATTGTCATCCCACTGTCCCACTTTGTCACCCTGTCCATATTGAAACTGCCCCAGCTCCACTTCCTTTGCCCATATGGGCAATGCACCTGTGAGACTAATAGACTGGACTCTGCCATGGACATTCCTCCGCCATCACCCCTCACCATTTAACTTACCCCTCCAATATTTTGTATTCAAATAAACACACCTAAAGCACCAAAAGATCTGGAGTCTGTCTGTGATTTCGAAATAGTGTATTTGCAATTACAGTGACAAAATGATCTTGAAATAGTAATGTCAACATACCTATGTCACATAGCTCTAGTCCATGAGGAATCTAAGCAGATGAGACACGTTGGGACCCACACCTGTGAAACCATAAGGGAAAGTGACACCTCAGTGACCATACACTGGGTGAAAACGACATACAGGATAGAGGTAGAAGTGTAAAAGTACATGTAGTAGACAGGAATGTATTCTCATCTGTGTTTCACTGGAAATATTGCTGGATCACTGAGTCCCTGTTCTGCATGTCTTCTTCCTCTGCTTCCTCCTCATCACTGTCCACAGGCTCCACAGCTGCAACAACACCGCCATCTGGACCATCCTCCTGCAGAAAAGGCACCTGTCATCGCAAAGCCAAGTTGTGAAGCATACAGCAGGCCACAATGATCTGGCACACCTTCTTTGGTGAGTAGAATAGGGATCCACCTGTCATATGCAGACACCTGAACCTGGCCTTCAGGAGGCCGAAGGTCCGCTCGATCACCCTCCTAGTTCGCCCATGGGCCTCATTGTAGCGTTCCTCTGCCCTTGTCCTGGGATTCCTCACTGGGATCAGTAGCCATGACAGGTTGGGGTAACCAGAGTCACCTAATAGCCACACACGGTGCCTCTGGAGTTGACCCATCACATAAGGGATGCTGCTATTCCGCAGGATGTAGGCGTCATGCACTGAGCCAGGGAACATGGCATTCACATGGGATATGTACTGGTCTGCCAAACATACCATCTGTACATTCATGGAATGATAACTCTTCCGGTTTCTGTACACCTGTTCACTCCTGTGGGGGGGGACCAAAGCCACATGTGTCCCATCAATGGCACCTATGATGTTGGGGATATGTCCAAGGGCATAGAAGTCACCTATCACTGTAGGCAAATCCTCCACCTGAGGGAAAACCATGTAGCTCTGCATGTGTTTCGGCAGGGCAGACAACACTCTGGACACACGTTGGAAAACAAAGGCTGGG
Source organism: Pleurodeles waltl (assembly GCF_031143425.1). Lineage (NCBI taxonomy): Eukaryota > Metazoa > Chordata > Amphibia > Caudata > Salamandridae > Pleurodeles > Pleurodeles waltl. The sequence goes on from NC_090451.1 coordinate 370,132,739, forward strand.
ACATCCCTGATGCCATGGCCACAGTTGTTTGAAAAGACCCACTTGCAAGGAAATGGAGCACTGACAGTACCTGCACTTGAGGGGGGATTCCTGTGGGATGGCGGATTGCTGACATCAGGTCAGGCTCCAACTGGGTACACAGTTCCTGGATTGTGGCACAGTCAAACCTGAAGGTGACAATCAAATTTATTACCTCCATTGTCGAAAGGTCCACTAGCGGTCGGTACACCGGAGGATTCTGCCATCTCCTCACATGTCCCAGCGGACGTTGTACACCGTCGCGGTAGGCTGTCGAAGACCGCGGCGCAATGCTGCATTGGTTAACATTGGACCCTATGGGTCCCAGGAGCCAATGACGATGTACGCCGGCGGTGATGGTACCACCGTCGCGGACGTGACCGCCATTTTCTATCTGTATAATCACTCGATACTTGATCTTCGACAGGAGAGGACCTACACTGCAAGTGCTGCTGTGACCTCGGTCTGGAAGAGACAATGGCTCGTGTGTCTGGGGAAAGGGCCCCTGCCTTCACATCGGAGGAGTTGGAGAAGCTCGTCGATAGGGTCCTTCCCCAGTACACGCTACTCTACGGTCCTCCAGACCAACAGGTAAGTACACAGGGAGCATGTTGTATGGGCTAGGCCTGTGTGGAGAGGGCTGGTTGTAAGTAGTAAGGGGGCAGAGTCCTGCATGCATGAAAGACGGTGGGTGCATGTGCCACATGGCAAGGGTAGGGATGGGGGCCACTCACTTTGACGGCACAGTTGGTAATGACTTTTCTTCTTCCCCTGTACATTTCCTGTAGGTCAGCACCCACCAGAAGACGGATATTTGGCGTGCCATCGCCAAGGACGTCCGGACCCTGGGGGTCCACCACAGACGGAGCACCCACTGCCGTAAAAGATGGGAGGACATTCGCCGCTGGAGCAAGAAGACGGCGGAGGCTCAGCTGGGGATGGCCTCCCAACGTGGGAGGGGTGCCCGTCGAACCATGACCCCCTTGATGTTCAGGGTCCTGGCGGTGGCCTACCCGGAGTTGGATGGGCGCTTGTGGGCATCACAGCAGACACAAGGGGGTGAGTACGCTCTCATTCTGCTGAATTTGCGCACGGTGGAGGTGTCTGGGTGGGGGAGGAGGGCAGTGGGTTTCCCTAGGCCAGGGCGAGTTCCGTAGGCTAGGTCCCTCCGTAAGGCATATCCCTGTGGCCCCCCCACCCCACCTCTGTAGAGTGCCAGGTACACCTAGTCATGCACCTGTGTCATCTATGTGTGCAGATGTCGTCCATAGCCTTGTAGGCCATTTCCCATGAATTGTACTGTAGAGCCCAAGAGTGCGACGTAGTGCAGGGGGCTTCTGTGTCTGTCTTGTCCGCCAACGGTAGCGGTAATCCATGCACTCAACATGTCTTTCTTATGTTCCCCCCCCTTTTTTTGTGGTCTCCCTGTTCTTGTGTGCATTAGCATCATCAGGCGGAGGAGCAGTGGCCCCGGAGCACGAGGGAGCTGCATCCCACATGGCATGGAGGGCCACACTACGGACTCAGATTTCACCAGTGGGACGGAGGGCGAGGGGAGCACCACGGCGGGGACAGGAGCTGAAACCAGCAACACGGACTCGTCCTCTGACGGAAGCTTCCTTGTGGTGGCGGCAACATCTGTGCCCCCCGCATCTACAGGTACAGCCGCGATCCTCCCTATCAGCACCGCCCTCCCAGCAGCCCCTCAGCCTTCGCCCCGTGCCCGCTCACCCAGGAGGGTGGGCATCACCTTCGCCCCAGGCACCTCAGGCTCTGCCCCAGTCACCCCTGCTGCCCTCAGTGAAGAGGCCATTGACCTCCTCAGGTCCCTCACTGTTGGGCAGTCTACCATTTTGAATGCCATCCAGGGTGTAGAAAGGCAGTTGCAACAAACCAATGCATTCCTGGAGGGCATTCATTCTGGTCAGGCGGCCCTTCACTGAGCCTTTCAAACTCTGGCCTCAGCACTGATGGCAGCCATTGTCCCTGTGTCTAGCCTCCCCCCTCCAACTTCCTCCACCCAGACCCAATCCCCTGTACCTCTGCCTATCCCAACCACACCATCAGACCAGCCTGCACACACCTCACCACACAAGGGAAGCTCAGGCAAACATAAGCACCACACATCCCACAGGCACTCACGCAAGCATCACACACATACAGATATACCAACATCCACTGCCTCCACTGTGTCCCCCTCCTTGTCATCTCCCTCCTCCCTCCCAGTCTCGTCTACACTCACACCTGCATGCACTACCTCTTCAGCCACTACGTCCCATACCAGCACACCCACCAGCACACCCCGCTCACGTGCAGTCACCACCCCCACTACCATACACACGTCCCCTCCCAGTGTGTCTGTGATGCCCCCTCCCAAGATTCACAAACGCAGACACACACCCACCCAACAGCCATCCACCTCACGACCGCCTCCAGCGCATGCACCTGCACCCGAAGCCACTAAACGTACACCTCTTACAACCACCACCTCTTCCTCCACTCCCAAACCCCCTCCAGCTACCCATCCCAGTGTGTCCCAAAACTTTTCCTGTCCAGCCTTGACCTATTCCCCCCCGTCCAACTCATAGGTCCAGAAGTAGCACCTCAGCCACAACATCTCCGGGACCAGTGGTGCCTGTTGTCACAGGTATGTGGAGTGCACCGGCCACCAGGACAGCCAGTGTGGCACGGAGCCACAGCACAGCCAGTCCGCCCCGTGAAGCACCAGAAGTTGGCCAGTGCCCGGTGGGAGAGGGGGAAGGCTCCAGCCACCCAAGCCGCTCCCAGGGGTCCCGGTGGGAGTGTGGACTCAGCTGTGACTCCTCCCAAGGTGGGGAAGGGCCACAAGAAACCAGGCAAGTCTGGGAGGAGCAGCACGGCGGAGAAGCCCGCCATCATCCCTGCTGCCCAGGAGGGCCCCGTCAACCCCATCCTCGCTGCACAGAAGGCCACCGCCAGCCCCATCCTCGCTGCCCAGGAGGCCACCGCCAGCCCCATCCTCGCTGCACAGGAGGCCACCGCCAGCCTCATCCTCGCTGCACAGGAGGGCCCTGCCAGCCCCATCCTCGCTGCACAGAAGGCCACCGCCAGCCCCATCCTCGCTGCACAGGAGGCCACCGCCAGACCCATCCTCGCTGACCAGGAGGGCCCCGCCAGCCCCATCCTCGCTGCACAGAAGGCCACCGCCAGCCCCATCCTCGCTGCCCAGGAGGGCCCCACCAGCCCCATCCTCGCTGCACAGGAGGCCACCGCCAGCCCCATCCTCGCTGCCCAGGAGGGCCCCGCCAGCCACAGCCCAGCTGCCCAGGAGAGCCCCACCAGCCACAGCCCAGCTGCCCAGGAGAGCCCCGCCAGCCACAGCTCAGCTGCCCAATGAAGGACCGCCAGCCCCTGCCCAGCTGGGCAATGAAGGACTGCCAACTCAAGCACCGCTGTTAGGGCACCGCCAAATCAAGCACCGCTGAGCAAGGCACCGCCAACTCAAGCACTGCTGTACAGCGCACCGCCAACTCAAGCACCGCTGAACAGGGCACCGCCAACTCAAGCACTGCTGAACAGGGCACCGCCAACTCAAGCACGCTGAACAAGGCACCGCCAACTCAAGCACCGCTGAACAGGGCACCGCCAACTCAAGCACCGCTGAACAGGGCACCGCCAACTCAAGCACCGCTGAACAAGGCACCACCAACTCAAGCACCGCTGGACAGGGCACCGCCAACTCAAGCACCGCTAGCCCATGAGCGGCAAGGGCACTGACGCAACTGGGACTGTCACGGGGTGAGTGATGCACTCTGGGCACCAGTCCCCCTCCAGAACCAGTGGAGACATGCATCCACTACCTCTGTCCTTCACAGGATGAAGCACTCTGGGCACCAGTCCCCCTCCAGAACCAGTGGAGACATGCATCCACTCCGTCTGTCCTTCACAGGATGAAGCACTCTGGGCACCATTCCCCCTCCAGAACCAGTGGAGACATGCATCCACTACCTCTGTCCTTCACAGGATGAAGCACTCTGGGCACCAGTCCCCCTCCAGAACCAGTGGAGACATGCATCCACTACCTCCATCCTTCACAGGATGATGCACTCTGGGCACAATGACCCCTCCAGAACCAGTGGAGACTGTCATCCACTTATGAGACTGTGGCTTTGCACTCGCCAGGATTGAACAGTGGGCAAACCACCCACTGTAGAGACTTGAGAGACTGTGGCTTTGCACTCGCCAGGATTGAAGAGTGGGCAAACCACCCACTGTAGAGACTTGAGAGACTGTGACTTTGCACTCCCCAGGATTGAACAGTGGGCAAACCACCCACCGTAGAGATTTGTGAGACTGTGGCTTTGCACTCCCCAGGATTGAACAGTGGGCAAACCACCCACCGTAGAGACTTGAGAGACTGTGGCTTTGCACTCCCCAGGATTGAACAGTGGGCAAACCACCCACCGTAGAGACTTGAGAGACTGTGGCTTTGCACTCCCCAGGATTGAAGAGTGGGAAAACCACCCACTGTAGAGACTTGAGAGACTGTGGCTTTGCACTCCCCAGGATACAGCAGTGGGCAAACCACCCACGTAGAGACTTGAGAGACTGTGGCTTTGCACTCCCCAGGATTGAACAGTGGGCAAACCACCCACCCTAGAGACTTGAGAAACTGTGGCTTTGCACTCCCCAGGATTGAACAGTGGGCAAACCACCCACGTAGAGACTTGAGAGACTGTGGCTTTCCACTCCCCAGGATTGAACAGTGGGCAAACCACTCACTGTAGAGACTTGAGAGACTGTGGCTTTTCTCTCCCCAGGATTGAAGAGTGGGCAACCCACCCACTGTAGAGATTTGTGAGACTGTGGCTTTGCACTCCCCAGGATTGAAGAGTGGGCAAACCACCCACTGTAGAGACTTGAGAGACTGTGGCTTTGCACTCCCCAGGATTGAAGAGTGGGCAAACCACCCACTGTAGAGACTTGAGAAACTGTGGCTTTGCACTCCCCAGGATACAGCAGTGGGCAAACCACCCATTGTAGAGACTTGAGAGACTTTGGCTTTGCACTCCCCAGGATTGAACAGTGGGCAAACCACCCACTGTAGAGACTTGAGAGACTGTGGCTTTGCACTCCCCAGGATTGAAGAGTGGGCAAACCACCCACTGTAGAGACTTGAGAGACTGTGGCTTTGCACTCCCCAGGATACATCAATGGGCATGGTGCCCCCTCGTTGATCTGGTGTTGTGCACTCATCCGGCTGAGGTGCCCCCACTTCCTTTCCCCCTGAGGTGCCTGTTGTATTTCTATCTGATGCCCCTGCAGTGTTCTCTCTGTTTTGATCTGGTATCGTGTGTGGGCCTTGCCCGTGCATTTTGGGCCCAGTGGTCCACGGACTATGAGTGGTGCAATACCTGGACTACTATTCTTGGTGTATATTTTGTTGATAGTGTATATATGTATATTTTTACGTACGCATTTTGATATATCACAATGGTTACACTCATTTCCTTTTGTCTTTGCATTCTTCCGGGGGGGTTGGTGGGTGTAACTATAATGTATAGAAATGTATTAGTGTGTGTGTTGTAGTGGGTGAGGGTGTGGGTGGGGGTGTTGCGTGTGTGTGTCCCTGTTTTTTCCCTCCCCCCTCCCCTGTGTCGTAGGTGCAGTACTCACTGTGGTCTTCGCCGCCGGCGTTGGTGCTCCTGGTACAGGAGCAGGAAAACTATCACAGGTAGGATTTGGAGTTTCAGCTCCACGGTGTCCTCCTTCCTCGTGGAGTGTGTAGAGGTGAGCGTTTTCCGTTTGAAATTCCTGTTTCCGCCGTGTTTTTATCCGCATTGTATCCGCCCCGGAAAAGGTGGCAGATTGGCCTGTCATAATAGTGTGGGCGGTACATTGTCCTACGCCTGTCTGTTGGCGGTGACCGCCGCGCTGTTTGTGCCGCCGTGGCGGTCTGAGTGTTAAAGTGGCTGTCTTTGTTGGCGGTTTCCACCACAGTCGTAATTGAAATATTTTTACCGCCGGCCTGCTGGCGGTCTTACCGCCGCTTTAACACCGTCCGCCAGAGTTGTAATGACCACCTTAGTTCCTTCTGTCTTTCTAAGAGATGGGAGCATCAAACACTGGTAAATATGAAAAATGACACAATGTTCCTGTGGTGTGATGTTTGAAGGAGAGAAGTCCTACTTCAGTTTCTGTCGAGTAGAGTATTCCCTTCTATCATGGATAGTCCCTTTTCCCTTTTTATTGGGTGCAAGTGATAGACTTTCAAGTTGTCTGCTCCGTTCCTATGGAACAAAAAGGTGGAGCAGTGTGACGGGAAGGAAGGAGAATAGTCCTTTCACAGTTTTTATTACTTAGACTAGTCATTCCTCAAGCTCCGTTTCTATGAACACAAAAGATGAAGCAAAGTGAATGAGAAGGAAGGAGGATAGCCGTTTCCACATTTTCTATTACGCAGAGTAGTCATTTTGCATGGAGGGTATTCCCAAATATGGCTGCTCAGTAATGACGTACAAAGAGCAACTTATCGGGAAAGGGGGATGGGCCAACATCACCCTTGCACTGTGTCCTGAGTCTCCCAGCCTCCACCCTCAGAGAAAGGGGCATAGACAAAAAAACAGCCTCAGGCGGGATTCACTCCTGGCTCTATGGGATCTCCAGTGCAAGATGACAAAGCAGTGCTATTGCCACTTTGCTTGAGGCTGGGATACCAACCAGTCCAGAGAGTCTTGTCTGTGGTGCTCACCTCTGATGGGGACTTCTCTGCCCTGCTACCTAGTAGTTCCACTCATAGGCTCACCGTATGAACTGCTCCTCGGTCCACTCTCCTCTCCCCACAATCATTATCCGGGTAAGTCTGCACTGGGGCCCAGCTCATTTGCCATCTCGAATAGTCACAGTGTGCCAGGTATTGTGTGACTGTAGTCCGATGTGGTGTGTTGCTGAGAACTACCTGCTCTCAACAGCATCTCCTTGTCAGTTCCTCATTCCAAAGTCTTTGTGAAATTCCCCAGAACGTCTCTTAAGTGGTTTGGTAAGATAAGTCAAGGCCAAGAGATAGATGTTCAACACATTGTTATCCCCGACAGCATGATAGATTTTTGGTGAAGCTAAGAGGCCAGGGGTAGAATCCTGGAATCGTACAATGATCAGGTCTACTGGCTCAACTCATCTGATTCATCTAAAGTTCATGCATATTAGGTGAGGAGAGATTGCCTTCCTTTGCTTCTGACTCGTTCTGTCTAAAGTTCAAGCATTAAGTTGGAAACATTTAGAGCTATATATATTTGGACTTTAGGCACCTCAGAGGCAAAAAAAATAGGTGCCCGGCTCTGTACAAAGTCTGAGCTTATTATCAAAGTATGACACCCAAAGCTGTAGGAAGTACTGAAGACAGGGAAGCAAGCACACAACATACTAAAGGTGCACACAAGGGCAATTTATCTCAAACAGAAAAAGTCTTTATACTTCATTAGGACGGCCTGTTAATTGTGAAATGTGCGATAACTACTGTTACTATCACAATTATGTGATTTTAAATAAATATCGCCAGGTCAAACCTGCTTCCTAAAATCTTATTTTTGGGTGGTATTTATCACACCTGATATTTTCCATCTCAGTTCAGTCAGGATTTAATATATCAGAACAATTACTAGCCCACTCATAATGAGGGCCGTGAGCCGCTAAAATTAATAACACATTTAACTCTCCTTCCAAACTCAGGGTTATTGGCATGAGCTGACATCTGAACATGAGTAAAGGGCGGCTTGAAAGCTGAATAATGAGTGTAAAAACAAATAATGGCAAGCACCTACTGTGACATAGGAATAAAGAGAACATATGATAAAATATCCAAGGGGGCAGGTGTGTGTCTGTCTAGGTGTCTGTGTGTGCGCTCGCGCGCTTCTGTGGAGTGTGAACTAGAGTTATTTTCTGATACCTCTGAAGAAAATGCAATAATTAGCACAAAGGGGCTATTCCTCTGGCTCAAAACAATGCTGTTTCACAACCTGCTTTGGGAGACTGAGACCACTTTCCTTATCCAAGCCTAATCTCGTCCTGTAAAGAGTATTTGCACAGCGCAAGTCCATTGTCAGACATGGAGAAACATCAAGGTAATGAATATTAGCGGGTTATGGAGGGTGCAAATCAAACATTTAGCATTTGGATTACAATACCCTATGGGGATTAGCATAATTGAGCAAATCTGCTGTTCTGCGAATAATAGCCTTTAGATTGCTTGTATCTGCAGTTTTCTGTGGCCTAATTAATACTAAACGCTGTTTACACTCTGGATTTAACACTTATAACTTCTTTGGTGATAAACAGTCAGGGCCCGATTTAGATCTGGACAGGGGAATACTCAGTCACAAACCAGATGGATATCCCTCCTGCCATATTATGATCCCATTCTGTCCTATGGGGATCGTAATACAGCTGGCAGAATAAAATCACGCCTCATTTTGAAGGACTTTGTGTTACTTAAAATACCAGAACATTGTGTGTTGCTTGCTCATTATCATCATATTTACGTACACTAAACAGGCGTTGAGCTTTGCTACCACATAAAATGTCCCACTAACAAATTAGAAATAATTTCTTCTTCTGTTATACCACAAAAAGACAACTTCATTTAGGGCACCACACTTCGAATAACTTCAGAGTCTCCTTTATCATTCCAAGGCATGGATGTTTTATTCAGTATCTCAATGAGCACATTGCAGTGGCCTAGGACCTGGAAGGGTGCCGCATGAAACTACAACATATGTTTGGCAACTGGTTACGTCCAGCAACTCGATTTGAAAGTGCTGGGTACCACTCTGTAAGCAGAGGAAAATGAGAACATGCTTCTGCTCCAGGGTACACTTTTGCACCTACCCACAACCATGCAAATTGTACTTTGCATGTGTGTAGATCTTGGGCTTATGGGTGTTCCGTGACACTGCAGGGAGAAATCGATAAAGGTGAGATATGAGGTCCATTTTCATCGGTCCCTCAAACATGGAGTGCTTCTCAAGACTAACATAGAAATTCTAAAGCCAAGATGTCACCATCACACAGGCTTCAAGCTTAAACCTCAAAAAAAGCTAAGTGGTCAAAACACGGTTCCAATTGTCCATGCACAGACGATTTATGGCACTTCAAACCTCATTGAGTTGGACTAATGAGAGCTCAGGTTCTAGCATTCGTAGGCTATTGCAATATATTCTATCCAACCTCCATAAAACGTTCAAACAGGTTTTGGTGGGTGAAAACATGGTGCACATTCTGCAAGAGAAGAAACTGGAGGTCGTGTGTAGTTGCTAATCATGTTTCCTTGCTCTTCCAGTTCTGGTACTCAGCACATAAGAAATCAAGAAACGTTTACTTGCACCAGTAAGAAACTGAATCATAGGATATTAATCCTTAAATTTGTGAATCATTTATGTTATCACTTGCCAACCATTTATGCTTCTACTCTATGCTTCTTTTTTCTTTTCTTTGTCACCTTACACAGTGTTTCTCCTTTTCTACAGAGTTGCATAAATTGTGGCTCATATTTATCTTTTTTTCACACAGCACAGCACAGCAATCCACCTTGCTGCACTGCGTGCAAGGGAAAAGGCAAGAATGCACCATATTTAACATTGTACAGCGCATTTCTGTCCTTTCCTAGCACTGGCGCACTTTTGGCTGCCTAACGCCAATGCAGGCACCCTTGGATCATGGTGTAAGGGTGCTTGTGTTTGTAGGCAGGATTGTTTTTGTGCAGGAAGAGACACCTTCCTGCAAAAAACAATCCTCAGAGGCATTTTCCTCTTTCTATGTGTGTTGCAGAACTCAGCACATGTTGAAAGAGGAAAAAACAAGGAGACAAATATATTTCTCTTTGTTAACCCTCACCTGGGGAGGCATACAATTTTTATGCATTCCCAGGTCTACCACTAATGGTACATCTGGAAATGCACCAAGGAATCACAATGACACTACACCACTCACAAGGCACCTCCACATCCCATGCAAAATGCAATGGCAAGCCCACTATAGGTCCCTGCATGGCCCAACAGGGGAAGAAACTTCACAAAATATGTGCATCCTAATACGATTTAGGAAATGTAACATACATGTCCATTCCCCCCACAGGCACCAACACTCATGCCACCCTGATGGAAAGGCCAAGGAGTGCCAGGGCCCCACATGGAGATAGAGTCCCCACTCAGGAAACTGGAGAGGGAAGTGTGGACAGTGAGGAATACTCTGGCCCGTCACACAGTTCTGGACTGTCACCCTCCAGCAGCCCCACCCAGAATACCACTGACACCCCTACCACTCAGCCAACATCAGCTCTGGCCAAATGACCCCACACCAGTGGATCCAGGTCACAGACTGGCGGAATACAAGTACAGAGGCCAGAGTCTCCACCTACTAACAGGCAGGATGACGTTGGCCCCAGTAAAAGTAGTACTACAAGACCTGTGCAGGGGACACAGGCACAGGGGGCTAGGCCCAGTAGGAGGGTATTAGTGGCCCGGGGGGAGGCCAAAGGATGGATTCTGCATCCCAGAAGGTGATCTCTGATGCCCTGGGAGCATGCCACCATACCCAGGACAGGATGGGCCAGATCCTGGCCACCCTGGAACAGAGTCAAAGGTTGCAGATAGCCCAACATCAAGAGACCATGTAGCAGTGGAAACAACTCAATGCCACCATGGCCACCATGGCAGGGGTGCTGCAGCACCACCTCCTAACCCAGCCTGAGACCTCCACAAACCAGGAAGCCCCTACCACTGATCAGGACACAGACCAGCCATCTACATCAGCAGCAGCAACTGGACTTGTGGCACTGGTAAAGGACACACAGGAGACCAGCACCCCTACCCCTGCAACCCAGCACCAGACCCTCAAATGCTACCTCAGACCCAGATATGGCACAGGAACACCTGCCAAGACCAAGGCCCCCGCCAAGAAGTGACTATGACATGGACTGTCTCTCAAGTGTGCCACTGTGCCATCATCCTCACCCGCCAATAGCAACATAACAACTTGCAAGGGACAGACAGACCTATACCCACTGCCACCAATCGCTGAGCCCATGTACCTAGTATGGACATCCATTATTATCCCACTCCCTATCTCTGTAAAGCACACCAATGCATTAAGGACACCAAATAAAACACATGTACTCCAAATCGTATGTCCCCTGTCATATTGAAGAATCAATTGTAAATGTGAATTCATTTTCAATCAATTCCATAATCAGACCTTTATTGCAGGAATGGCACCCTACGCACAACATTGTGTGGAGTAACCAGAAATGTACACCATGTTTGTCTCAATGGCACCTGCCACCTCTATATTCAGACCCCACATCCCAAAGTGAATAAGTCAGACAGTTATTATGCATTGCAGACTACATCAGTGAACAGTACCTCATGATCATTGGAAGTATAGTTGGATAGGCTGGTTCCTGGAGTGGACACCTTCCCCTTCTTCATCCTCACCATCACTCTCATCCCCTCTCACATTATGCAGGTCTGGATATACAGCACCCTCCTTCTCCATTAGGGGGATAGCATTCCTCACAGCCATGTTGTGCAGCATGCAGCAGGCCACCACTATTCTACACACCTTATGAGGGCCATAAAACAGGGAACCCCCAGAGAGGTGGAGGCAACGGAATCTAGCCTTCAGGAGACCTATAGTACGCTCTATCACCCTCCTAGTACGTCCATGGGCCTCATTGTAATTTCTCTCTGCATCTGTCCTAGGATTTCTCACAGGTGTCAGGAGCCAAGGCATGTTGGGATAGCCAAAATCACCTGCAAAAGTGTTTTGAAACAGGACTGTAACAGACTGCCATTATTTGCAGACAGCCTGGCTGCCAGCTATGTACAGAACCAGTGTCATATACACTCACCTATGAGCCATCCTTTGTCCCTTTGTAGTTGATCCATCATGTGTGGTATACTGCTGTTCCTCCGGACAAATTAATCATGGAATGATCCTGGAAACATGGCATTCACATGTGATATGTACTGGTCTGCAGAATACACCAATTGTATGTTCATTGAGTGGAAGGTTTTCTTGTTCCCGTACACCTGTTTATTTACTCTTGGGGGGATGAGAGCTATGTGGGTGCCATCTATGGCACCCATCACATGATGTATGTTAGCAAAGGCATAAAAATCAGACTTGATGGCAGGGAGATCAGCCCTTTGAGGAAACTTCAAATATGTCTGCAGGTGTAGTACAAAAGCATCCAGGAATTTGGACAGGAAATGGAGTACAGAGAGCACTTGCACTTCAGTAGGGATGGTATGCTGACTCTGATTTGCTGGTCTCAGTACTGGATCCAGTAATGTGCTGAGCTCATGGATTATAGGACGATTGAGTCTGTAGTTGATAATGATGTAACGTTCTACCATGGTCTCCAAATCAACAACAGGTCTGTACATAGATGAGGCCCTCCATCACCACATGGGTCTGTGTCAGGAATCCCCAAGGTGCCTCCTGTGTTATCTGTCAGCATCCCCAGGGATTAGGGTTAAATTATATCTCTATTCTTGGTTGAACTTTCATGTTTCTAAGTAAACATAATGTGCTGTGTTACACAATTGGTTTTATCAATGCTTGCTTTACCAATGCTTGTTTGCTAATGTGAGCAGATGTAGACATGTGCTTCTAATTGGGTGTGGTGACTCATCCACAAGTGTAAACTCAAATGCTTTCCTGATTGGCTATAAATAGCAGTGTGAAGCATTCCTCCTGCTTGGCTTTGTTTTCCTTTCTGATCTCAGTATCTGACTTGGCAGTCCAGCCCCTACTGTCATCCTCATATTCAGGACTTTTGAGACAATTCTTTTCTTTGTTCCTGTACCAGCTGAGACCAGGGATTCCTCCAGCACTCCGGAGAAGACTGCAACTAAGTGACTAGTATTCTCTAGGGAGTTTGTTCTTTGAGTGCTGCGCTTTCCTGGAACAGCTGGTGTACTTCGGACCTCATATTTTGGCAGAGTCTTTATCTTGAAGAGACAAATGCATTTCTGAACATTCTACATTATCATTGTAGTTACTTGCCTAAATGTGCTTCAGAAAATCTGCTTGAGCTCAAATACTACAAAAAGTGGCAGTGCAATTTTAAAAGAGCATTTACGTGACTTTTCTTTCTCTAATAGCATAACTCTTGGATTTTAAATTGTGTCATTCATGCCTGTGTTTCAGGTTTGAGGAATCTGCTTTTTGAAGGGTTTTTCTCACACACAGTGAAACCAAACTAAACTCTGCCACCCTAACTGTTTGAACCCAGAGTGGACACTTGTATTCCTTGGATTGTTTTTCTTCCTTTTAGTTTAACCCTATGCATGCAGGAAAGCTATATGTGATATAATTAATGCCCTTGTTTGTCTTTCTTGTGCATGATAAGTGCAACCACAGTTCTAGTTGTAGTGTGCAAGAGTGAATTTCTGTGAAGCCAGCCCTAGTGTTGCAGTACTTATTGTTATGGTATTCAGTTTGGGTTTTTGGTAATGCAGTGTTAGTAATTGTGCCGGTGTTCTTCTAACTCTCCCGTGCCCATATCAGAAAGAGAGATTCAGTTTCAAGGAAGTTGAGTGCACTAACTTTACTATCACTCTGTCAACAACGACCTGCCCCCCGAAGATACAGGGTGCCTGATTGGACCGGCAAGTGTTTTGTCTCTTTCTCTTCCTCTCTTCCACTCCCCCTTTCCTTTTGGGACACCTGCTGGTGTTTCTGTGTCCACCAGGAAGTGCAGAGAGGTGTTCTAGGAGGTCGGGGGCAAACCATCGCTTCTGCAGACATCCTGCTTTTCAGATGAGTGGCCCCGTCTCTACAGGTCTGTACCTAAGGGAAGTGGCGAACACATGTGAGGGACACATATACATATGCACAACATGTTGTGTATGAATAACTGCTGTACAATATGTAGGTTACACACAAGCAATGTATGATGTACAACTGTAGGGACATGTATGAGGTGTAATGCCTGGACTGTTATGGGGAGGAAAGAGTCATGTCTGCATGTGACAGAGGAATGGGGTCCATAGGGCCTACATGGGGCCCATGACAATTAAATATCTCCTTTGTGCTAGCAAAATGGCAGCCCCCTGCCATCCAGATATTTAGCAGTGGAAGTGACCTAATTCCGCTGGCGATTGTAATGGCATAAGGTGGTGTTCACCGCCGTGCACCCATTCATTGGTTAACATGGTTGTCAATGGGGAATCTGGGCCGCTCATGATCGCCGATGGCGGTGACGGTGCACCGCCGCTGAGCGTACGCCATGTCGTCAACCCAGGTTCATTTGACTCCTGGATCCTGTGCATGGAAGTACTCCACTGAGTGTGCTGCTGTGTCCTGACTCTGGTTACTCAAATGGCATGAGTCACAGGGGAAAGGGCCCCGGCCTTTACCATGGAGGACCTGGAGAAGCTGGTGGACGGGGTTCTACCCCTGTATGCCATGTCATATGGGCGACCAGAGGTGCAGGTGAGTAGGCGGTTGACGTGCATGGATGTGTGTGATGGTGGCGGATGACTGTATGCATGTGTGGTCGGTATGTGCCTGCACAGGCGTAGAATGTGTGGCAGGTACCGTGAGTGAGGTGGTGAAATGATCTAGTGAGGTGCCCGTCCCATAGGGGACGTATGGTCAGCGGTATCACAAAGCCATTTTCTAAACTCTGTGTTTCTTTTCTGTGTGTCCCCTACAGGTCAGCACCCATCAGAAGAGGGCACTCTGGCAGGCCATCCCCAAGGGGGTACGGACCTTGGGGGTCTACAACCTGCGGATCACCCACTTCAGGAAGTGGTGGGAGGACCTGCGGAGCTGGGGCAGGAAGACCTGCGAGGCCCAGCTAGGGAAGTCCTCCCAACGAGAAAGGGGTGCCCGTCAGGCCCTGACCCCCCTAATGCGCCGCATTCTGTCGGTGGCATATCCAGACTTGGATGGGCGCTTAAAGGCTGCACAGCAGCCACAAGTGGGTGAGTACCAACACCATATCATGCATCTTTGATGGATGTCTGAGGGTGCTGTCGGATGTATGCTTTCTAGTGCCAGGTACTCTGACAGGTGTCTTACAGCAATCCAGGCCCCATGTGCACAGAGATATTTAGGGGCAGGTCTGCAGTTCATCAGGTCCTTGTGTCATGTGGGAGAAGAGTTGTATGCTAGGGTTGTGGCCACTACTCAGGGGCATAGGCATGACTATAGTTGTAGATGCTGCGTGTAGGTGTGTAAGCTGGGTGGGAGTATGAGTGAACCATATATGTACATCCATTCAGGTATTTATACATTTCTGTCATTTCTTGTCTCCCCAACCCTGTACTCTTATGTTGTCTGTGTACATCAGCATCATCTGGCGAGGGAGCAGTGGCACCGGCGAGTGCAGATGCAGCGGCCCACGGTTCCAAGGAGGCAGAGTCTACCGACACCAAGGGGACGAGTAGGTTGGAGGGCGAGGGGAGTACCACAGGGAGGCTACTACCACTGGCGGTAGTGACTCTGATACCTCCTCCGATGGGAGCTCCCTGGTGGGCCCACCCATTCTGTGTCATCTTCGACACCCCCCATACCATCCGCACCCAGTTGCCCGTGCCCAGTTCACCCAGAAGGGTGGGCATCTCCTTTGTCCCAGGCACCTCATCCCTGCCCCAGTCAGCACTGCTGCCCTCACGGAGGAGGCTATTGACTTCCTGAAGACCATCTCTGTAGGACAGACAACCATCGAAATGCCATCCAGGGGCTAGCATCCCAGATGCAGCAGTGCAATCCATACCTGGAAGGCATTCACAGTGCCATGTCTGGCCTACAGAGATCTTTTCAGGCTTTGGCCTCCTCTTTGACGGCAGCCAGTGTCCCTGGCCTTTCCATCCCCCTCCAACCACCTCTGCCCCTTCCAGCACCCCACTCCCTTCACCCATCCCAAGCACACGTTCAGACAGACATACACACACCTCAACACACAAAAAACATACACACAAACACGAGCACCACACTTCCCACCACAGGCATACACACAGCCAACCTACAAAGGCACGCATGACAACACTAACTTCCCCCAGTGTGTCCACCTCTCCTGCCTCCCTGTCTGTCACCTCTACATGCACACCCACAAACACTGCACCATCATTCACTGTTGCTGACTCCATTCTTTCAGTGGCCACAACATCAGACATCCAGTCATGTACCCCAGAAACCACACCTGCACTAACCATAACAACATTGACTGACACATACAGCACACTCTCAGACCTGCAGACACCCAGACAACATTCATGTACACTGACAGCCTGTCTTGTCCCACTGTGTCCCCCACTTTCCTCCCAAAACACTCAAACGTTCCCTGACACCCACCCAACACACATCCACCACACCTCAGCATACTGTACAGGCACCAGCATCCACTTCCAGAACACTTACACCTGTTATAAACATTCCCTCCACGTCCACTCTTACATCTTCCTCCATGTCCACACCAACTGCTCCCTAAAAAACTTTTCCTGTCCTGTGTTGACCTTTTCGAACCTAATGGCCACCCCGTCTTGTTCCTAAACGTGCCCACCTCCTTGCCCTGTCCACTCCTTCTACTTCTAAGTCCACCCCAGTCCGCCCTTCTCATTCTCCTGCTCCTTCCCCAGTGAGCAAGAAGCCCCGTGCTGGCCCTGGTCCATCTGTCACCCCACGGTCCAAGTCAGCTCCCCCACCTTCCAAGGATAAACCCAAACCCCCTCCACCTCCCAAATGTAAACCCAAGCCCGCCCTCCCAGACGTAAGTCCCCACCCTGCCACCCCCTGCCCTGTTCCCTGAGGTGCCTGGTTGCCCCATTGATATCCCTTTATGGTGGAGTACCATGTGCACAAGTGGGAGTCAAGTTCGGCCCATTTGGACCCTTCAGCCTTTTTATGTTGGACCAGGCAATTGCCTTATTTGAACATTGAATTTTCAACATTTATTAAAGTTTGTGTGCCCAGTGTTGCTGTTGGCACACTCTGGAGACGTGGTTCATTGTTTTATCGTGGGGGTTTAGTGTGCACATGTGTGTCCTTTTGGCAGGTTGTATTGGCCTTGTGTCGGGTAAGTACCTCTTGTTCTGGTGTGTATGGCTTGTGACGGTGTGAGGGGTTGGGAAAGCATTGCAGGGTCGGTGGGGTGGAGTGGGTGAGTGTGTAACAGTGCCCTTTCTTCCCTTGTTTAGTAGGTTGCGGTAATTACCGTTGTCATCTTCGTCGGCAGCCATGGTCGTGGAGGTATATGGCAAGGAGCAGCACTGGGATGATTTCCAATTCTCTCTCCATGTCTGCTTCGGCCTGTTGTGTGTGCCTACGGTAAGTGTTTCCTTTTATTTGTTTCATTTCCACCAGGCTTTGCGTGACGTCGGTCCTGTGCTTCATTATTTGTTGGGCGGGTGGGGCCTTTCTGTTGGCCTATGGGCAGCCTCTTCCATCGATGTCGGCACTCCTCTGTTGGCGGTGAGTGGTTGTCACGCTAACTGTTTTTCATGTGCTTCATTATTTGGCGGTCGAGACCGCCAGCCTGTTGGTGGTAGTTACCGCCACCACCGGCGGTGCAGTCTTTCCCGCCATGTTCATAATGACCACCACAGTATTGCTGCAACCCAGACCTTACCACACAAATCCTGCATCAATTAGCAAGGCCCATTTGCTTTTCTGTTGATTTTTATTGAAGGGCACATAGAATACAGAGTAATATGCAGAAAATCATGATGGAAAGAAGCTTTGAACAATTTTGAACGTTTAAATGAACTCTTCTTAGACAGGGAATGGAATGTTACATGTACTAACAGTTATACTGACACAGAATCAGATGGATCGTTAGACTAGACTGTGTTGCCCGTTTTATGTATTAATGTCAAGGAAAAGGAACTCTTGTTCCAGTATGTGCCTATGAATTACCAACAGTAGGGAACAACAGAATATTAATATCGTTAGTTAGCTTGCAGTTCTACAAAGTCAAGTAAAAACTATAATTTATCCTCTACAGAGATTGATTAAGCTTTATGTAATTATTCAAGCTATAGGTAGAGGTGTTAGTGAATATATAAATTAGATATTCAGTCTGTATATTATTAATTTTCAGGAATTTCCAGTTCCACTTCAATTTACACAGAGTTTGTTACAGGTATTGGTAAGTTACATCGATCCACTATTACAGGTACACATAGATCCTTCTTTCTCATTGCCTTTGAGCTATCCACTCAATACGGCAGACATTCCTGAGCAACTGAACTGATAGGTCAGAGTGGTGGAGTTCTGTGTCTCTGTTTCCTTTCTTATACCATGCCCCTGTCATTGTTTCTACAACTGGCATTTAGACTCCTGTGCATATCATCACTGGTGGAGGGGGAGAGATGGAAGAGCGCATTGCTCCCATTGGATTCCGAGCACCAAGTTAGTGCACTGGGACAACTTCTTCCACTGCTACATAATCCTGAATACTATCTGGTGCCTAATCATACTTCTCTCAAGCAGGTGGCTGCGCACACTCCAGAGAAAGTACACACATAGAGAAGCATATCAACAGAGTGTATAGTTGCCTGGTAATGGAAGGTCATTTGTGTGCTCTGTTTGCAGCTGCTTTATAGCAGTTTGCTCCTTGTTTTCACTAGTGTCTCATATTTTCCTTTCTGCCTCTTACTTCTGATCTTCTGCTGTTTCTATGAGGGTTAGGAGAACCACATTCTTCTTTTCTAATTTTGCCATTATTAAACCTTTAAATCATGTGTTTGGTATGTTTTAAAAATTATTTCATTTTATTGAGATAATTATAAGTACAGCCAATGTAATTACAGTACATCGAAGAAACTAATGGAACTTTCTATAGAAAAAGTAGGATTTTACAGCTGTTGCAATATTTATTGAATGATATAGTGAAGTTAAAGAATATTATATTAGCATTCATAGAAGATGTACTAGAATATGTTGAATATAGTGAAAGTATGTAACGGGTAGAGAAGGGAAAAGAGAGGAACAAGAAGAAAGAAAAGAAAAAGAGAAACATGAAGCAATCAAGAATATATATTATGCAAAATGAATCCACTTTTGTCATGGTTCCCTTTATTTGTAAACAAAGGCAAAACAATTGGCAACACTGAATAATCAAAAAACGCACATTCATACAATTTTATGCATATAATACTAATTCCAGGTGCTCATGCACTAAAGCACATCGTTGCCATAATGCACATACTAGAATTTCCCAAAGGAAAAACAACACTATAAACAGAAAACAAAAAGAATAGTGGAGCACACTAATTATTATTTGCTTGAACATAATTTAAATCAATTTTAAATTCAAAGAAACCTAATAAGTTTGTATTCATTTATAATGCCAGGATGCACATATTTAACAAAGGTGTTAGTTCTTTTACAACATTTTATTAAAGACAACATATACAATCTGAAACAATACAAAAAAATGTATATCACAATATCCAATATTGAAGAAAGGGGGCCACAAAACGTGAAATTCAGCCCATCTATAGTTTCGGCCAACACGTGTTTCGTCCAAATATGGACTTCTTCAGGGCTGATAAATTATTAACACAAAACATTCAATTACCAACTTAATTTACCAAACTTCCCAAACACAATATATACATTATTTATGAACATTACAAAAAATGTATAAAAACATATACAATCTCCCAAAAATAAGTATCAATAATTCTAAATTATGAAATTAGAACCAACAACCAATGTCCATTGTCAATATGAGTCTATAATAAATAGAAAAAGTTAATCATAAATGAGTAGCAAGATGTAAAAACACCACGTGCTCCGGAAATAGAAATAAAGATGTGTACTGCTGTCCTTAGGACAGTGTGTGTTTTATCACTGCTAAACAATAGTAAAGAGCTTTTGCTCCCACAAAATATATGCTGTACATTGGAACTCCCTGTTTGACCTATTTAAATTCCTATTTAAGTCCATTGTAAACGATGCCTAACATGCATCTATAGCATGGAAAGTTAAATGTCATTGATAGGCTGCAGCACATAATTACACACACACACATATATGACAAGAATAAATGTTTCCCAGGAGAACCACTGTGTTCTGGCTGGCCTGCAGTTTAAATGCCCTATAGTAATGAATGGTAAGAAATAATGTATTTGCCCTATATGAAAATACTAATTTTATATATTCATAGGTCACTCATGAAGAATGCCCTCTCATACTGAAGTAAAAACCTATAAGGTATTTCATAGTCCTAGGTGGGATTGACATTTTTATTTTCTAGCTCCACCTGGAAAAATGAAAAAAAAAACAATGTAATTGTGATTTTTGTTAATTTAACTGGGAAGATAACTTTATGAAAATGTACTTTGTGCTACCTAAGCAAACATTGGCCTAAAATCTGTTTTCCACCCAACCACTCCAAAGCTGAAGTACACACACTTGACTGAAAAATTTACAATTGCCTGTCTTTGAGCCTAGCAATGGTGGATGGGGGTTAACTGCCTATAGAAGTGATTAGTTATCTGGGAAAACACAAGAACAAAGGGCCATTTTAGCACTACCTCTTTTGATTTGGAGAGGCCAGTGAAGGTTTCCCCTATTCATTCTTAGCACCCTCCTATACAGCCAGGCTGTAGTCACAGTGTAGAAGATCAATAATTTGGACCTTATCAGATGGGAGGATGGTTCATCTAAATAAGGGAGTGGCTAAGGAGCTGAAGTGAGGCTTGCCTGGTAGCAGAAGTGCTGTACATGGTATGTAAGGTATCGGTCATGGGGGGAGAGAGGAGCAGGAGGGATGAGGGTAGAATCCAAGATGTTTGTATCTGGAGATGAGGAGGGGGCTTCGGCTTCCTCGCTTCTTTGCATTGTGTAATCATGTTGTCCCAAGCAGCAGCTATGGGTTGCTTACGGAGGTGGGAGGCCTCCTCGTAGCATATATTTATGCTTTTGACTTTACCCAACCAAATAAGGGCATTTCTCCATGTGATCGGGAGTGGTGGCTGGGGTCCCTTCCAGTGTAGAGTGGTGACTCTCTTGGTGAGCAAAAGAGCCAAATTAGCAAATCTGGTTCTGGCAACATGCTTTGGCTCCCTCTCTGTACACACCTAGGGAAGCGGCTTCCCATGTATTGAGGTCAGTCAGTTTCGTAATGGATGCAAGTGTGATGTGGACTGCCTGAAAATAGGTGCTAAGAGTGGGGCACTTCCTTAACATGTGGTGAATGTCTGTTCTGTCTGAGTGGCATCTGGGGCACACAAGGTTGGCAGCTGGAAATTTACGGTTGGGTGTTTGTGGAGTCAGGTAAGCTCAATGTAGGAGTGGATACTGGATGCTTTTAAATAGTGCGTTGTGAGAGACGTCACGGGGTGAGTCAAGTGCCTATGCCCATTCCGAGTCATGCAGTCCCCACCCAATGTTGTTCTCCCACTTTTGATGTTGTGGTTTCAAGGGGACCCCAGCGTGCTCTCTAAGTGCTTTGTATAGCCAGGTGATTAAATTACACCCGGTACCCATGGTGTATAAGGTATGGACGACTGCATGAGTGGGGGAGGGTCTTCATCTAATGTGTACCATGGAATGGACATTTGTTTTCTGCTTATTGGTTCCAACTGCCATGACCTTTTGACTCCACTTGCTAATGTTAATTGATTCAACCTGCTTCTGTTTATTGGTTCCAATTGCCATGACCTACTGACTCCACCTGGTAATTGATTGCGCATGCTTGCATTAAAGGGCTGACAGCTGTTCTCTCCCAGGGTCCACTAGACCCTTCCTGTTTCCCATATGATCTACATGCCTTTCAGGAGTCAGCCACACCCATAGAGTTTTTAAACCACACTTGAAACTTGAGTTGATGCTTGGCCTTATTCCTGTCCTGAGCAAGTATCATCTCTGCACTCACCTACTGAGTCAATCACATTCCTCCAGTGCTCTAGTCTACCTCAGGCCAAGACTCCCTGCAGCTCCTGTGATCCTGACACCTTTGATGATTCTGTCATCTTCGCTTCTAATGTGTTGATTCCTCTTCCCCTTCGGCTCCCTGCACTACAGCTCCAAAGACTTTCTCCAGATTCCAGTTTTAAGTAGGAGAGACAAGGCGAAGTACTTGATCATAGGTCAGTGTGCACTAATCTTTAGACTAGGCATGAGACTATCCATAAGACTGAGTTCTTAATAGAGAAAGCTTGCTTTCTGGAAATCGGACACTACCTTTGTTTCAATAGCTTTAGTGCTCTAAACTTCTTTACAGAGTGGGCGCTTCAGACTTGATATATATCAGAACTGAAATCCACCCACCAGTAATTCTTGACAAATTCTTCTAATAAGAAAGAGGGAGGGCTTATTAGAGTGTTTTAAATATGTATACAAACTTTTACTGAGAACTGAATGTAAAATGATTATTGGGAGTGCCAGAAACTCCAGCCTTAAATCTTGATTTGTACCTGCTCTCATGCAGGACTTGTGCTAAAGCCTGTAGGTGTACAATATTGTAAATAACTACTATTGAAAATGGCCCTTTCTGTAGGGTTATCCCCAAACCTTTGCCCTTTTTCTCCTATTTTTATGGCCCTCTTTTTGTTGGCTTTAGGACTCTGGGTACTTTACCACTGCTAATCGGTGCTAAAGTGCATGTGCTCCTTCCCCTCAAACTTGGTATAATTGGTTTGCACCTGTTTGGCTTGGTTAAATTACCTGTAAGTCCCTTCTAAAGTGGTATACAATATACCCAGGGCCTGTAAATTAATTGCTACTAGTGGCCCTGCAGCGCAGATTGCACCACCCACAGAAGTAACCTTTCAAACTTGTCTCAGGCCTCACACCTGTGTGCAAAGTTTACTGCCACCTTGACTTGGCAAGTCAAACTACTTGCAATACCTAAAATCCCTTTTTGATGCACCTATGTCACCCATGAGGTAGGCCCTAGATAGCTCTATGCACAGGGTGCTATGTATGTAAAAGCTAGGACATATATTTTCATTTGCTACCTGTCCTAATTGTGACAAAGAGCCTATTTTGTTTTTCCCTGCTGTGAGTGCTGTTCCTCTCATAGCTCTGCATGGGGTATTTCCTTATATATGTCTAAGTGGTAATTTCTGATCTGTGAGTAGTAGCATGGGCATGTTTGGCAAATTTGGAACAGTAGTGAGAAGTTCTGCTTAGTGGTGTAGGTGGATTTGACATTACTAATTTAGAAATGCCACTTTTAAAAAGTGGACACGTCTCTGTGCTTATAACTCTGGTGAGTTGCAGCATGACTCCAATTCACATCCAGGGCAGAGTGACAGCTTCACTTTTGTGTATACTCCTCAGACAGCCATACATCAGGGAGCGTTAGGTGTGGCAGGGATACATCTGTATTCATCCATATACTCTTGGCCTTCCTGGGCTGGGAGAGAGGGAGGGTAATTCACACTTGAATAGGCTGTGTCCTACCCTCACACAAAGGGCTTATTTACCACCTGCTGATGTCTGGAGTCAGAGTAGCGGAGAAAGGAAATTCTTGGAACTGGTCAAATCTGTCTAGAACCTTCTCCCACCTTCTAAAAGCTTGGAATCTAGAGTATAAGTACAGGGACTCTCACCACATGATTGGTATAGCACCTTTGGGAGTGGGAAATGAACCTTTGTCGGAAGCACTGCTGGGCTGCATAAAGGACTCATCTGGACTGCTCTTCTGTGGTTGCCCTGCTACCTGCTGATGCTTGGTAGCATAAAGGACTCCCTGGGTTGCTTTTCTGCTTGTTGGCCTGCTTCCAGTGGCTTCCTGACTCTGTTTCACTAAGGCACTGCTATGTTGCAGGGGGAGCCGTACCCTGCCATTGTTATTGATATGTTAACCTGCCTGCCTGCTTCATGCTTCTACCAGTGTTCTCAGCGCGTGGTCCTGCAGCAAAGTGCATACTGAGCACCTTTGGTTCTTTCCCCAGCACAGGAGGAGCGCCTCATTTCTTTTTGTTTAATTTTACTGAGTGCTCCTAGCATGGGCTGAGTGCTCCCTATTAACTTTCTCCCCCCCCAAGCGTGTGGTGAGCACTGCATCGCTTGCCTTGCTGAGAGATATAGTATGAGGTGAGCATGATGTTTATCTTTGCTATGGCCACTCAGCCATATGGGTGACCCTAGAGGGAAGTACTGTCCCCAGCACAGGGAGCATGCTCTGGAGCATCTCTTCAAGTTGCTCTGTACGCGCTGAGCCGAGTCCCAGACTCCATTGCAGAATGGGGGAAAAGAAGTTACAGTGACCAACCAACTTTTTCTCTGCAGTCTCATGGTATGGGCGGACCTGTAGAGATCTTCCTGCCACAGACTGCTCGAGGAATAACAAAATCCTGCTGCAGTGGTCCGCTGGGCCAAGGAGAGGTCCTTGATGTGCATACGGTTGTGAAACGACCCGGTCCTCTGGGAGAAGAAAAAGCTGCAAATTCAGTAGGGGGGATGTGGGCTAACAGGCAGCAACAATGAAAGTCCGGGCCATAGGGGGACCAGGAGAAGCTGGTGGTGTCCCCCTGCTCTGACGGAAACCTCCAGAGGGGTATCTGCAGGGAGACTGGGCCTGCTGGAATGCTTGAGCTGCCCCAGGAGAGGGGTGGGGTTGCCTTCTAAGGAGTACAGCCATTACCACAGCCACACTCCCTTCCATGAAGAATCGTAATCCCCTAGTAGATGTGCACTGGCTGGGGAGTTCATACAGTGGGGAATACTGTATAAAATCTATTAGAGGTACAGGGACATTGGTGTCCTCCACTAAGGCATATTTGTGGGTGCATAATGCACACTAGTTTGGTTCATGTCTTAGCGTAGGTGTTATGTGGGCCCATGCACAAAATGCACAATATTTATGTTCTATGGTGTTTTGGGTATTGTCATTATATACACGATAGCTGCCATTTCAGGAACTTTCTGGATACCCATTCTTTTAATACATAATGATGCTTATGTTTCAGCTGCTGTCTTGCTGTCTCCCATGCCCTGATAATACGGAACATGATGTTATGACTTACACTGTCATAATGTTCACAGTCAAAATTGATTTATGTCATTTGGGGCAGTCCTGCAGGTACAGTGATACCTTACAAAAGAATATATGGTACTTATGTAATTTTGGTCTATGTTATATGCACAGGATTGGGAACTTATACACAGTGCTGGTAACCTATGTTGTATGGATTTACAATGCAAGACATAGGCCCGTATTTATCCTTTTTTTAGCGCCGCATTTGCGCCGTTTTTTGACGCAAAACGGCGAAAATATAAAAAATACAATGGCATTTTGCAAGTTTGCGCCGTTTTTGCGTAAAAAAACGACGCAAATGCGGCGCAAAAAAAGTATAAATACGGGCCATACACTTTTATACATTCCTGTGTGGATTCTCTTTTGTGGTGTATCTATTGTGTTACTGGTGTGAGTCTGTTGCGCAAACACTTTAAACATGACCTTGGGAGATAAGCCTGACTACTCTGTGGCAAGTTACCAGAAAGTGAGCACAAGTTATCTTTGGTGTGTGACTTATTCACCTTGACTAGAGTGGTTGGTTCTGCCTGGCTGATGTGCATACTAGCCAACCAGAAATCCCCATTTCTAACAACTACGTAATCTTTGTATGCTGAGAACTGTTGGTATTTCCAGTGCAACATGCGCACCAACACAAAAGGTCCATGGAGTGCAGAGCCTGTTAAGCAGTGTTGCAAGGCAGCAGAGCAGGACCAGTGCAACAAGTCTATTTTTTCTTATTCTATCCCAGCCCTCTTTCCCCTTGAGGGCAGTGTATGATTTAAGGATTTAGAGTTCCTTGATCTTGGGCCGCCCTCCGGGGGGGGTGGGGGGGAAAGAGAACCAGCATTGCCTCTGCCAGGTGAGTGCCTGACACATTGGAGTTGTGCTGCAAGGGAATAAGAGCTGCAAGGGAATAAGATACAAACAAAGGGGCCCCCAGTCTGCCCTGCTGGCAATTGAAGTTTTGTGAGAGCTACACTGTGGTGCTTATCGTCCCATAACAGTTCCCCCAACATAATTCCTAGTTCATGGAAGAACGCCCTGGGCCGGCACAGTGGGGCATTAGAAAAACAGTATAATAGACGGGGGGAATTATCATCTTGTAAAGAGCAATTTTCACTTTGATCACTAGTGGCAGAATTTCCAGAACTGGGTCTAAGATTTCATGGATATGAGTGAACACTTTAGGTTCCCTCCAAAAAAGTTAGCTTGGCGAGATAGAGCTGAATCCCTTAGTATTGGGCTGTCTCCTCTGCCCAGCTAAAGAGGTCAATCTCATTCCTATTTCTATGGAGGGTTTGTCTCCATGTGCTGAGGAGCCATGTTCCTAGGGGTCTCAATGTATTGCTACTTCCAGGTGGATGATCTACTGGGCCGGGTATTGCTAGTCTCAATTTTTATTCCCAGTTTCCAGGGGTCAAAGTGGGTGTTACCTACTGGCAGTTGCCAGTAGGTAGTTATAGTTAGGACCTAGTTTCCATAGAAAATATTTTTATTTTTTCTATCAACTTTGGCGCCCTTTGACAAATCTTCACAAAATTTTCAAAACAAGTGTACCAGTTAATTCAGCTGCATTCTGGAAAGATTCACTCGCTGATTCGTTTAGCAGGAGCAGAGAAAAAGGGGGGTCCCAAAACACTCTTTCTCCAGGCAATTTTCCATAGGGATTTTAGACATGACTACAGCCTGAACCACTGAATGGAATTACACCAGATTTAACAGAAAGCTAGATCTTGGTCTAGAAAGATCTCTTTTTGTAACTTGGTGTAAATCTTTTCAGTACTTTTGGAGCTAAAAGAGAAAAGATAATTTATGGATGTCTAGAAATGCAGATCCACTGCTACCTATGCGCGGAATCAAACGCCTACAGCAGTGTTGTGATTGGCAGGGAACAAGCTGACAGGAAAATTGTGGCCCCCATTTTGTCCATCAGGACACAGTTCCTGGCAGGAAAAATAAAAGTGAAAACTGACAGAAAGGGTCATAGTAGAGGTGCCCTAACCCCATGGGACGATTGGAAGGGTCTGTAAGGAACCCCTCATGGGCAAGAAATTGTCCAAAATGTTTATTTTGTGGTGTGTGAGGATCCACACGATCCACTGCACAGTACTCTGTCTGGTCCCCATGTGAATCCGTGGCGGACCCAGATCCCAATAAAAAAAATACACCCACTCACAGACCCACTTACACACTTGCTCACACACCCACAAAACCACTACCACGCCCACTCACAGACCCACACAGGCACTCACACACATACCTATTTACACACTCACACACCCATTCACACACCATTTCACACACTCACACATCTACTTACTCACCCATTCTCACACATCGACTCACAGACCCAGAAAAATACCCAGAACCAGAAAAATACTACCACACCCACAGACCTATACAGCTGCTCTCACACCCACTCACACCCCCCCCATCAGATACATCCGCTCTGAGACCTTGGGAACCACTAAGACACCCACTCACAGACCCACATAGATACTCACACACCCGCTTCACACCCATACAGCAAAATCAGATCACAGAGCCAGTGCAGATCCTCCCATAAAATGACAGGCAGACCCCTTATTTGCTGTGGTATCCACAATGGGTCTGTGGATCTCAGTGAGAAATTGAAAAAAAAGATTTGAAAACAAAAAGAACTAGTGTTTGGAGAAAGGGATGACTCTGAAACAAGCTTTTGTGTTTATGATGTGTAGATGATATTTACACATAGAACAGGATGTAGTCTTCGAAGTTGTTGAGGAACACTCTGTTGTCTCTGTCTATGACATGGACTCCATCTCTTGGATATATTCTGTCCATATCGAAATGTAAATTATTATTGTATATAGAGTCCATGTTGTGGTCTCAAGAGAAATGCAGAAACAGGTTTATTGACATGTTTCCTAGATTTCGCTATCTGCTGGCTTAATTAATTTGACCACTGTCACGTCTGTCTTTGGCAAATGTTGGAGATCACCATCCTTCATTAGGATTTCCAGTACTACCCCAGTGATTGTACCTATGTCATTGTTATCCCAGCACACAATCATGATATCCAGATGTTGGTAATCAGCAACACTTTCAAACAAATGCAGCAATTGATGCCACTGTAACTCTCTCTGGTTAACCCAAGTAATGTCTATGTCAGGTAAACCTAGGTCCCTGTCAATGTCACTCTCTCTAGCATTCTCACTGGCCACAAACACAAAACTATTGCCCACAATCGAGACTCTGACCATTTTGGAGACAAGCAGGAGTGTTACTGCAGCAGCAGGATGAGGCGTTTTTGAAGATGCAGGGTAGTTAAAATGCAGGACAGCAAATAAATATTAAAGAACATATTTGAATGGATGGTTGAGATCTGCAGTGAACTAAAATAAGTTAGTGACTTTAAGAGAAAAATAGCGAACTGTGATTGACATTGAAAAATTTAAGAAAGCTATGTTGTTTGGGTCATTCTTGGAACTGCAAACAGTCAACCACACCTGCTACAGCTATTGTGAAGGTAGTTTCCTGTTGAGAGAAAGTCTTGTGAATTTTTGACCAACTAGTAGGCTGAGATTATTAGAAACATGGTTACCATGGAAACAGAATTGAAAGAGTGCAGGGGAAGGGAACAAAAGAGACTGCAGTGTGAAACTGAAAAGCAGACTGGTGTACAAAAAAGTGTGCAGTAGGGAGTGCATGCTTTAATATTTACAATATTTTACAAGTAAAATATAAATGAAAACCATTGAAAGCAGATTGTTGAATGCTTTAAAGGGCTTTCGTGTGACTCTGCGGATCTCCTGCTGATGACAAGGGGGGGGCACGCTGAGCCCTGGAGTGGACCAGCAGATCCACCAAAAAACCTACTGAATTGGGCTTATTTACAGGAAACATAGAAAGGGTTAACAAATAGTGACCATTTAGAAGTGATATAACAAAAATAAAAGATCAAAGGAAGTCTGTGATTTGCTACATACAGCAGTATGAGTCAGAGCACAGTTAGAAGGGTAATGATTATTGGTAGTTTTCTACAAGTGGAGGAGGATTGCCAGATTTCAGACATGAGATTTGCAGTGGAAAACAAATATTAACGGATATTAACATAAAAGTGGGACAACAGCAAAGAGATTTTACAGGTATGAGAATTAGGATGTAGTATAAAAAAGTATATTTAAGAACACTTTTGAGTGTAGATAAGCTGAAAGAAAATGTATAGATTCAAGACACTAGAGTGAAAGGAAAAATAAAAGGGAGGTTATATGAGAACATTAAGTAAAAAGTAGTGAGCAGCAAAGGAGGAATAGGAATTGCTATACTGAAAATATAGTTGTTTTATTAAGCCAGTATGAATGAATCTGTTTGAAACTAGATGTGGGTGCCTGCTTTTGGTATGTAATTTAGTAGTATGTAATTTGTACCCATTCAGTCAGGCAGGCACTTACACACCCAGTTACACTCCTACAAAAGCAGTTATGTACCTACTAGTCACAGATAGTCACTGACACACTCGGTTACAAACCAATAAAACCATTCACATACCCATTTACTCACCAATTTATCCACTTACAGAGTCATTCACACATCCATGCAGGCACTGTTAAATCTATTTGCACACCTATACAGCCATTCATGTACCCAGCACTCAGTCAGTTACACATGCGTTTACCACCCAGTTACACACCCAGCCACCCACCAATACAACTACTCACATACCTATTTACAAAACCATACAGTCACTCACACACCCAGTAAGGCAGCAACAGGGGCACTTCCACTTCCGCTCACACACCCACACAGCACTTATGTATCCACCACTAACACAGGCACTTGGACACACAGTTACACACCCAAATACACACTAACACAGCCAATTACCAATCCATACAGCCACTTACATACCTATTTAGACACCCACAGAGTCACTAAAACACACAGTAACACACCCACACAGCTACTTAACACATACATTGATACACCTATAGATGCACTGATACAGTCACTCACATATCAACTCAACCACTGATACACCATCACTCAGTCGTACAGCCACTCATGTACACATTTATACACCCATACTCAGACACTTACACCGCCTGTTATACACTGACAATTGCTTATTGTGTGTGTAATCTAAAGGTAAATGTATTCTTTTTTGCCCGTCAAATATCTGCATGTGTTTAAATAGGAGTGGAAGACAGAATGGTGAGGTGAAACAAAATAAGAATTATGCTTGTGGACAGCATCCATAAACTGGGCAACAGATGAGATTTTAGTGGAATTGGCATATGGCATTTGCTACAATGAGTGACCATATCTTCCAGTTTTGGTGAAAGAGCAAGGATGGCAACCATCTGGTCAAACAGATGGTCTAGCTGCTGCTGATGATGCACTACCTTCCCTCTCTCTTATCATGTTGTGATATGTCCTTCTATGTATGGTTTTTAGGTGTTTCCAAATAGAGGATGTGTCCTGTAATTATTTGTTCACCATGCCTCTTGAGAGCTGGACAAGTTTTAGGAAGACCTTTCTTTTCTCCTGAAGAGATGAATAAATATTTTCAAACATTGGAGGAATTCTTTATAGGTGGTAAGTCTTCTTCTTCATCCTGTTCTTCCCCTACTCCTCCACCTTCAGCAAAATACATCTCATCTTTGAAACTCTCTTCTTGTGAAGGAAAGACAGGAAAACAATGCATCTCTGTTTTTGAGTCCGTCTCCAGAGAGATGTGAAACCCAAACTGCTCTAGGATATGGTTTACAATGTGGATGAGTGGAGTTTTTGTGTATCCAATGAGAAGTTGATGTTTGGGTGTCTTCCTGGAATTGTGGCAGATTTTTGGTGACATCGCAGCAGATTCATAGATCCATAAAATGAATACAAAAAAGAGAAAAACTTGCTGTATTGCAGTTATAAAGGGTGACCAGGCATCCTGGATTTGCCAGAACAGTCTCGGTTTTTCACCAGTTGTCTTGGCGGATTTCGGGAAATTTAGCTCATGTCCTGGATTTTAGAGAGGGTTGCCTGAAAACGGTGGGAGATTTTTTTTTTTTTTCAAAGTAGAGATAGTTATCAGGTGTCATTAGAAAGCAATTTAATTAATAGGCAGTATACTTGCTTTAAAATCTGCCTTTATGTGTTCTTAGAGCCTCTTCTGGAATTCTATGCTGATGAGCGCTGGTATTCTCTGTACTCTGTTGCAGTCTTTATTCTATTTTTGTGAAATGTCCCAGTTTTTGGTTTTAAAATTCTGGTCACCCTACATTTATAGGAAGTTTACATAAGTTACCTTCTGCTGATTTGTTCATTGTTACTTCTAAAATGTATAATAAGAATGTGTGTTAATAAAATGTATTTATGAACTTGTGAAAATGTATATTACTGAATTGAACGTGTGGGTGAAACTGTAGTACAATTTATATTAAAGAAAGCAGTGAAATCCACTGAAACAACCATAGGCTATAAGGACTTTATAATTAGAAAATATAATTAAAACAACTTAAAAAATTCACTGGAAAAACAAAGGTTAGAGGAATGTTACAGTTAGGAAATATAATTTAAAAACCATGGAACTTCACTTATTTAAACGGTATTTTATGAAGTTCGTTTAAGTTTACTTTGCTCAATGATATTATCGGTGATGTCAACAGTGAGGTCATTTAAGATGGCATGAGTGATGTCACTGACCATGTCATAAATGATGTAAGATATGAGGTTATAAGCAGTTCATTGCAGGCGTAAGTTTTAGTTAGCTCAGATAACTATAACTTCTGACCTACTATGAGTTTGTGTGTGTAAAATCTGAGCCTAACTATACCGTCCCTGTAACCTTTCATTCTCTTCAGGGAACATATAGAGAAAAATATCTATCTATCTATCTATCTATCTATCTATCTATCTATCTATCTATCTATCTATCTATCTATCTATGTGTATATCTATCTATCTATCTATCTATCTATCTATCTCTCTATATATATATATATATATATTTAAATGTATATATACATCTCTCTATATATATTTCGCTAGTGTGAGCAAGGCTCGTTAGCCAAAACGTGTCACATGGAGTGGTGCTAATAAAGTGATTTGGTGCTGGGCATCCTGAGTGTGCGGCTTACTTGGCGTTTCATCATGTGTGTTTTATGGACAAATTTTGTCCGGTCCACTCCCGAAATGCTATATATATCTATAGGTCTATCTATCTATCTATCTATCTATCTATCTATCTATCTATCTATCTATCTATCTATCTATCTATCTATCTATCTATCTATCTATCTATCTATCTATCTATCTATCTATCTATGTGAGTTATTCTAGTTTTACCTTTCTGGCTCCCCATACAGATCTCCTCAGGCACCGCACAAAAAACGTAGCTAAAGGCGGCACAATTCAGGTAAAAATCTATACCTTTATTTCATAATTGCATCAATATGTTGTGCACAAGTGATCATTATATATACATGCATATATATATATATATATATATATATACACACACACATACAGTAGTTACTTCACACTCCTATTACACATAATGAGAGCCTGTATGCTTTTGGGCTTCTTTTTTGCTTCTTTTCACACTCACAGTTAAAGCTCATTTGCTACATTTATCTGTACCTGTACATGTAACACTAAGTAACACATTTTTACTGTTTGTTGGCAGGCTGAGGCCTTAACAACTGTCAGCACATAACATGAAGTATATTTTAATTACTGCATTCTTACATTGGGATATACCACGCAACATGTTGTTGGGTGCATATGTCTTATACTTGTGCACCGCTGTTATTTGCAGAGTCACTTCAAGGAGTCACAGTTTCTAAAAGTCTGTCCCCCCCAATATTAATAATAATTACCCCCTCCTCTTGTCCTCCTCATCCCTGTCATTATGTAGTGATATCCTCATCCCTCGCATTATGTGGTGAGATGTCCCACCTCCAGACAAAGTGTATACACATCTTGAGATGTAACCCCTGCTTTCTATTGTCTTCTTTCTACCTCTACAGAAAAAATAACTCCTTTCCCCTGATGACATGATCAAGATTGGGGGTGCAAAACACAGGAGGGAGGGAGAGAGAGTTGTGGTCTCAGACGAAAAGGACTATGAGTAGGGGTAATAAAGATTACCTGGAAGTAATTACTCCCCTACTGCCTCATCTTGCCCTCCTCAACCCAGTCATTATGCAGAGAGGCTGTATCAAGCTTACATAATTAATGCACTGACAATTAATGATACAGAAATACTCATTTATGTTATTTTAACATTTACATAATTGAAGCATGCAAGACAGTAAAAAACAAAGTTACCATCATCTAAACAGAAAAGATCCAACTTGTAGTTTCTTTAAATGTGTGATGTGAGAACCATGTGGCAGCCCTACAAATCTCCTGTAGGAAAGCTTCTACCACTTTGCCCAAGTTGCAGAGATTGCCCTAGTTGAAAGGCCCTGTACCAAAGATTGAAGAAGTTCATTCATCACCTACATTGGCTGAAGAACTCATCTTCCAATTGTCTGAGAAATGACTCTTTCTCCCTAATCTGCAGTGTCAATAGGATACACACAGTGACATGGAAATTCTAAAATCCTTTGTACAATCTAGATGGAGTGACAAAACATTTTTATATCTAGGGAAGAATTAATATTTGCATCACAATCTGACTGTAACACAGAAGAACTATTTCCTGAGATAGATGGAAGGATGAAGCAATCTTGGGAATGAATTTTGGGTTCAACCATTAACTCTGTCTGGAAAGAAACACAAATAGAGAAAATAAATAATCTAAGCACTCAATTCCCTGAATCTTCTTGCTAAGGCAATACCTAGTAACAAAAGCTCTATTTGTAGATAACTAACCCATATCTGCCTTTTCTATGGGTTTGAAAGAAGTTAACTGCAAACCTTTCAAAACTAGTGAAAGATCCCAAGTCGGAAATGGTACAGTTACTGCTGGTCGTTTTAGGCAAAAAAAAAATTTAAAGTCACCCTACCAATCTTGCTATATCTATGCTCACTTGCCAGACTTTAAGATCCTTAATGGCCACTGACTGGGCAGATAAGTTAGAGGTTACTAAGCCTTGCAAAAATCCTTCTCTAAGGAATTCCAGGATTTGAATTATGTTTAACAAAAGAGGGTGAAAGCCATTGAGACCTCACCACCTCTGAAATGATCTCCAGTGCTCTTTGTAAAAGGCTAAGGTTGTAGGTGTCCTTGATTCCTAAATATTTCAAGCAACCTCCATTGAACACTCCAAGTATTGCAACCTTACCCTCTTAAGTTTTAGGCTGTCAATCTGAGGTGAATCATCTGCAAAGGTAGCAGGCACAGGAACTTCAGAAGGGAAGGCTAAAGGGAGAGGTGAAGAAATTCCCCTTTGGAGAGAAACATCAGAAGGAAAGAACCATAGACGTCATGGCCAAAAGGGTTGCCACCAGAATCACCAATATCCTCTCCTCCTGAATCTTCTGAAGCACCCGCAGGAGGGGGCGAGTCATTGGAAAGGCATATTTCTGTCACCCGTGGGACTGACAGAGCATTTACTGCCCACGCCTGTGGACCCCACTCCTCTGAGCAAAACACTGGTAACATTGCATTCTGAGGAGTTGCAAACATGTCTAGCTATTGGTTCCTGAAGTGAATGCAAATAAATTCCAGAACAGGCAGATGCTACATGACTGAGGATGGGAGGTTGCGACTCAGGCATGCGTCTCTGAAATGTTTCTGATCTTGATTGTACACTGCACAAAGAGCTAACAGATGTTTCTCTGCCACGCTGCCAAAGAATTGGTATCACCTGGTGCTTCGCATAGCACTGGGCTTCTGATTGTTGGTTCTGACAACTACATTGGAATTTTCCGACTGACAAGAATAAGCCATATTGCTGATTATGCTCTCCTGCTGGAGGATTGTTTGTTTTCTTCCTGGAGCCATTTCCCCTTCATCTTCTCAGTTTCCGGCATTGCCCCTAAACCCCATAGGCTGGCATCCATTGTCAATTGTAATGGGAAGAAAAATAAAGAGGAACTTCCCTCAAAAGATTGGCCTCCTAAAGCTATGAGCTCAACGCTTCCCTGATTTCACTGGTTACTGGTACAAGGGACTCAAAATTCGGAGGGCTCGGAGATCAGTGTAGTAGCAGATGCTTCACTAGTGGCTTCAAGTGGTAACGTGCCCAGGGAACCATTGCAGCAGTTGCTGCCTTCAGTCCCTGAACCTTTATCTAATCTTGGGCTGACATAGTAAATTGCCTCAACTGGTAAGATAGGGCAGATAGTATTGCTGTCATCCGGGACTGAGGTAAGAAGACATGCCCACAATGATGTTGAACTGGACACTGATAAACTTTTGATTTGTTTCGGCTGAGTGGAAGACTTCTGGGAGTTCACTGAATCCTAGTATCTTAAAAGGTTTGATTGCAATATGCAGATCTTCCTGCACCTTAGCAAAATAATAAGCAGGAAATAATCAATCATCAAGATATCTAAAAATTGTACACCATTTTAATTGAAGATATGCAAAACTGGCACACTACCTTTGTGAAAACTCTTCGAGACATTGCCAAATCAAATGGCAGACCCTGGAATTGGAAATGCTGTCCCCCACTCTAAAATATTCACAAATCTGGCTGTCAGGATGAATGTGGAAGTAGGTATCTTGTAAGTCCATTGTCACCAGAAAGTCTCCTTCTGCTCTCTGAGGGATTACTGACTCAAGGGAGACCATCCCAAAAGTCTCTATAAAGATGTACTTGTTTAATTGTTTGAAATGAAGAATGGGACGCAATGTTCCATCTAGTTTTGGCACAGACAAAGAATAGTAAAACCCCTGCATTCTCTCATTCTCTGGAACAGGTATAAGAGCTTCTTTCTCTAGTAACATTTGAATACCCACAAGCATTGACTGTTGTCTGAATTCTCCTTATGGCAATAGAGTAGGAGTAAAGCCTTCCTGTGGAGGTTAGTGGAAGACAGGGATAACATTTCTAGTATTGATGCTTGCAAGCACCCACGTGTCAATGGTCCATTCACCCCACTGTGGTCAAATAGTCTCAATCTTGCCCTGTCTTTGGAATAGGTACTTCTGTGACTGTCCTGGTTCCTGTCGGGGTAACGGTCGAGGTATATTGGTGAGCGCAGTCCCCCGACTACAGGCTTGGCCCTGAAAGGGACTCGTCTGCTGGTGTTTGAATGATTATTTTGGTAAAATAAATTTTTTTTCCCATTGTAAGGTTAGAGGGACGCAGGATCTTCTCTTTCTGCGCCACTTTCCAGAATGTCACAACCAGATCAGCTCTAAATAACTTAGGCCGAGTGAATTAAAGTTTCTTGATAATGGACCGCTGAGCTGGCTTCAGTTTCCAGAATTTCAACAAAAGGATGTAACGTTTAGCAATGGCTGCCACTTCACAAGATGTGCCCCCCATCCATCAAATGACACATTCAAAAGAAATTTCAATAAGAGTTCCTTGTGTGCCAGAATAGTGGACAGGTGTTCATTCACCTTTATGCAATCAAATAGTTGCTGTAAGTCTTTTAGGAGACCTTGTGTGGCATGAACCAAGTATGAACCCACTCTGATTTCAAAACTGGCTGTGCATACAGTCATTTAAAGATAAACTCTACCTTCCTATGGACCACAACCGGAAGTGTAGCATCTTCAGAAGCCAGATTTGATGTTGATGCCATTGACGACACTATAGTGTTCACCTTGGGGCTTTGAGGAAATTCATCCTCAAAACCTTGAAGTAGATTTCTTTCAGGCAAAAAGCAAGGGATGGAGGCTTTGCCACTGTCCTTTCACTCCTTCAATATCATATTTTTGAGTACATCATGCAGGGGTAAATCATACGCTTGTACCTCGTTGTCTTGTGAGAGGAAACCTTCCTCTTGTGGTTTCTCTTCAAAGCTCAAAGAGTCTCTAATATATGTAAAAAGATCCAGCATGCAATGACCCTTGACATATTTGCCCTTCTGGTCGGCATTCTGGTCCTCATTTTGCTCCTCTCTCTCTCTTTTTGCTTGAAGCTCTGTGAAAGAAGAATCTTCTGCTTCTTTAGTTAAAGTATGAAGATCAGGTATTGGGATCTGAAGAACCTCCTCCTCCTTCTAATTCAGGTTCTAATTTATGTTGTATTTCAATAGCTTTCTTTGCTGTCATAACACTAGAATCAACCTGCCATACTGCAAGGAAATAGGTAACAAGATGTGCTTTTGCAGCATCTTTTAAACAATTTAAAGTCATGGAAATCACGGTCTTGCAAGATTTACAGTCATACAATTGCGCTTTCCTGTGACTCCTGCATTTGATAACTCATGAGCGGGAGTGCATCAGTGTCTGGTTTACAAGGATGACCCAAAGCCGCCCCCTG
Organism: Pleurodeles waltl; assembly: GCF_031143425.1. Taxonomy (NCBI): domain Eukaryota; kingdom Metazoa; phylum Chordata; class Amphibia; order Caudata; family Salamandridae; genus Pleurodeles; species Pleurodeles waltl. The sequence continues at coordinate 370,170,080 of NC_090451.1, forward strand.
GTATGGAACTGTCGACCCACGCTGCAATTCAAGCACTGCAGTGCTGAACACATCATAGAACACACATGATAACAGACAAATAATAAAGCTGGCTTGCCTACCTGTGTCAGTAGACTGGGAGGAAAAACAGTAGGCCTGGCAGGGGGATGGAGGTTCTTCAACCTTTCTGTAGACGTAGAAAAGAGACAATAGAACAATGAGATTACATTTCAAGGTGTGTAAACACTGTCTGCGAGTAAGACACCTGCTACTTAAAGATTGGGACGAGATCAACAAGATGAGGGGGTACTTGTTATTAATAATTAGGGGACAACAGACTTTTCAGAAATTATGATTCTTTGAAGTAACTCTGTAAATAACAGCACCATACAGGTAGGGGATATATGAACCAGACAATATGTTAAGTGGTATATCCCATTATGGGAATGCAGAAATAAGAATACACATCAATTTATGTGCTCACATTTTTTAAGGCCACAGCGTGACACGCAACAGAAAAAATGTGTTGCTTAGTGTCACATGTATACATAAATGTAGCAGCTGAGCCTGTACTCAGTCATGGCACCCGGCGCAGTAAAGGGGCATGGCGGTATGTGGGGGGGTAGAGGGATCAAAACAAAAGGAAAACACTAAATAAAAAAAAAAAAACTTACCTGACTCCCCACCGGCCAAGCTGCTCTTCTGGCTTTACTTGCAGGCACAGGCTCCCAGTCTACCCTGTGGCCAATCCTAACGCTGCTCTCATGCTGCTGGCAACATGAAAGCAGTGTTGGGATTGGCTGGAATGCCCTGACTCTGCATTCTGAGGCAGACAGGGAGCTTGGGCCTGCTGTCTCCAACGCGGCAAAACGTGCTGGTTGCCGGGTTGAAGAGAGCTCAGTGAGCATGTGTGTTTGGCCGGCCTGAGATGGCCAGCCAAACACACATGAACACTGAGGGCAGTGCACAGCACTTGACCTCCATCTCCGTCACCCCACATGGCCCGCCACTTTAAAAATAAAATGATAATAAAGATTGTTTATTATCAATTTTTTTTTAAAGGTTTGCAGCTGGTGCTGGGGGGTGACGCTCCTCCGCCATGGAGGAGGAGCCGCTGGTGCCTGAACTGTGTCTGAGAAAAAAGCAATTGATGGCCCACAAGCATGCTGTCTGCCATTACGCGTAGTAGGAGGGTTTTATAGATGCACTAAGTTGTGCTTGTTGAGAAAGTTAAGTCATCTTGTGAGTTTCTCCTAACAAATCTCTGTAGCATGCTTACTCCCACTGAGCTTCCTTTCTCCTACCGTGTTGCAAACCTTACTTGAAAAGCCCACCTGATGGCATAAAAAACAGTCAAATGCCAAGGTTCGGCCCCTGTCCTTTCGGAGGCAATCAGGTGGAACTTTTGATCAGATTCAGGTATTTTCAAACTCATAGAAACTCTCAAATGGGAGACACAATAAAGATTAGAGAGCAATTTCTCTTTGCTCAACACATTGGACCATGAAAAATTCACCCAAATTGATCGATTGTTGGTCTATTTACTTTCTACTCTGTACATGAGAGCATGAGGATGCTGGGAACCAGGTATGCAAGAACTTAAAAACTAGCACTCCTTTTAGAATAAAATTATAACTTGGTGCGAAAGCTCACTCGTAGGTAAGAGTAGTTTGAGCCGAGAATATGAAAAGTGGTTCAGCGGTACTTAGGTTGCACTAATGGTGCAGTGATTTGCTGAATCCCCAGTGTCTATCTTGTTGAACTGAGATGATTATTTTAGTAGTATTATTGAGGAGCCAAAGAGCGAATTCAGTTTATGGTGGTGCTATATGAATAATCAACTTTAAAGGGAATATTTATATGAATGTGGCACAGTGCAGCAAGTCACTTTGCTGTGCTGCACTGCGTCACAGGGAAAGGGCAGGAATGCAATGTATGTAAAAATATGGCATAATCCTGCCTTTGTCATTACGCTGGTGATGATTTAGCTGCCTAGTGCCAACATAGGCACCTTTGCACCATGGTCCAAGGGTGCCTGCATTTTAAGGAGGATTGTTTTGTGCAGGAAAGGGCACCTTTCTGCACTAAAACAATCCCCTGAGGCTTTTTCCTCTTTCCATGTTTCATTTTGGTGCATTTCCCAGTCTACCATTTTTGTTAAACCTGAGAATGCATCAAAAACCCTGGGTGTTGCTTGGGAACATCGATGCAATACCTATGGAATGCCTTTGTTGGGTTACTCCAGATTTATGAAGCCACTCAGGGCCCACAGACGTGCTGCCCTCTGTTTTGTCTACATTTGGGTGAGATCAGTCTACCCGTGATTCCCCTTTGATAGTTCCTGATCTTGTTGCAATACTTGAAATCTATTTTTTTAAAGTTGTTGAGTAATGCATGAGGTGGGATCAGCTGCGTTCAGTGCAGGGGAGAATTGTGCCCTTCTCATTGCAAGAGGTGAGACATGTGCCCACATGCAAGCTGTGTGTAGAGAGACCATGTGAGTGCAGAGTGAGATTGTATATTCAGCACAGGGTTAGCAGTGTTTAAAGTGGAGGATGAGCTGTATACCTATATGGCTGCATGGCTGCAGGGGAGATAAGTGTATGTGTCAGTGCTGGGAGAGAGGTGTGCCATGACACTGCAAAGCAGTTCGCCGGTATGAGTGCAGGGAAGTAGTCTGTTGATGACAGGCTGAGAGGTGTACCACTATGACTGCCTTTTGGGAGGTGTGCTTGTGTGTGTGTAGGGCTGGGTGTGCCAGTGTGAGTGCATTGTGAGTAGTGAGCACGTCATTGCAAGCTAAGTGGTATGTCTGTGTCAGTCCAGTATAAACTTTGCAACACTGAGTGGAGTGTACATGTATAAGTGCTGTGTGAGCTGTGTGCTTGTGTTGAGCACAGGGTGAAAAGCATGCTTGTGTGCATGCTATATGAGAGGTGTGCTATATGAGTGCAGGATGCAGTATATTAAATCGAGACCTACTGGCATTGACAATGCTTGTTTGATTTGGTTAGCATCTGTTAGCATTTTTTGAGAAATTCAGGCCCATATTTATACTTTTTGCCGCAAAACACCATTTCTTTGCGCTGCTCGGGTGTCAAATTTATACTTTGACGCTCGGCGGCGCAAACCACTGGTGTGAGTAATTTTTTTTTACTCAAACCAATGAGTCACGTCATAAAGAAAAACGACGTTAACGCGCCAAAAATGACTTTGATCTGGTTTACAACGTCGCAAACTGGATATGCGCCTTTTTTTGCTGCAATTGCGTCAAAAAGTGGCGCAAACACAGCAAAATGTGCAAAGGAGAGCCAAAATGGATCCCAGAAGGTTTGAGAGACCCCAGGAAGATGACCGATGAGGAACCAGCCAGGAAGACCCACACAAGACCCAGGAGAGGGAGAAGAAGAAAAGGAAGTGTTGGTTCAGTGCAGAAGAGCAGGAAATACTGGTGAAAGAGGTGACAGAACACCAGCACCAACTTTTTGTCACCTCTAAATTGACAATTAGTAGGAGAGAGGCAATTTGGCAACAGATTGTTGACAAGATAAGCAGTGTGGAGAAGTACAGAGAACAGTCATCGAGTGCAAGAAACGCTGGCATGACTGCAAGCGCAGGACCAAGGAAAAGATGGCTGGGAACATGAAGGTAGCACTGCAGACTGGAGGTGGGAGTCCAGCACCGCAGGAGGCCCTGGACCACATGGAGAAGATGGTGGCAGCCATCATACCTGAGTAAATTGTCACTGAGATTCAAGGACAGGACAGCACAGACTCCCAGGAGACAACACAGATGCAGGGTAAGTGGCATGGGGAGCTAAAATGCCTAAATGTTAACTGTAAATGGGGGGGAGACATACCTACTACACAATGCATGTAATTCATGATGATCAGGGAGTGTAAAGGGCAAAGGGGCACGACATGGGGGCATGGGCTGTGCAGGGCCAACCTGGGACACAGTACAACACTACATCAACAACCTTTGCATTGGGGTATGCTGCCATGCCAAGGATGTTGGAAAGATAAAGCCAGTCCAGGAGGGTAGGGTACAACGTAAAACTGGCCTGCTGACACACGACAGCTGGTATTCTCACTACATGAACTAGGGTTCAATTAACAGCCTCAGGCCATATCCACAAGTGGAATTTAACATTGACAACAGTTGCCACTACCACCTCTGCTGTGTGTGCAGGTCAAGTAGCTAATGGCAGCTACGTGCCCATGGATCAAACACACCCAAATTAGAGGGTTCAGGATGACGACGTTATCAATCCCCTGTAATCAATAAAAATGTGCTAATCCTGTCAAATGTGAATGTCCATAGTCGCTACAAACATCAGCCATTGTCATAAACATTATGAAGGACACAGCAGTAATGTCATACCCATGCTGCACATGTCAGGGTCCACCCTTTGCCTGGGTCACAATAGCTGCAATGACACCATGCAACATCCCAACTGTCATACTGCTCAGACAACAGCATTGAGGGGGAGGACATATGTTTCCTGCTAGTGAAACACACCCGCACAGTCAGAAGAGGAAATGGAACACTGCTAGGACCATTAGTGCAATCCAATGTAGCACACATTCCCCAACATCAACATTATACACTACCAATGCTGACATCTGTATTGTGCCATGCCAATGCTATACATAGTGTAAGCTAGGTCTCAGCAACTTATAGCTGGATGTGAAATATCAGAGACTGGGGCAGTTCCAGATTATTAAGTGTGATGCACGTGCCATCAGAACACCCACAGCCAGTGCAAGGCCACAACATGAGAATGGAAGTAGATGGAGGGTTGAGTTGTACAATAAGGTGGCCACATACAATTTGGGCAGAACCGACACCTAGAGGATGTGATGCAGACAATTCCCCAAACTGCCCACACTACATGTGACATGAAGGTGGGGCATAGGCCTGGGAGAATGCTAATATTAAAGACAGGAACAATTAACAGGAACCAAGATCACAATGTGCAACTAATAGGAAATCAGGCACGTCATGTTAAAAATGCCACAAGACAGACACACTAATTGTTCTATATCTTATTGCAGAGGACGATGGCTGTCCTGGGGATATGCCTGTCCTGGACTTCCCTGATGACATGGATGATGAGCTGACAAACATCAGCCAGCAGACCCTCCAAGATGTCCTTGGAACCATCCAGACCCCACCTTCAGTTGCAAGGAGGAGCACAGAAGTAGCAGCCATCACAGAGGAACCACACATCACCCCAATTGTACGACCTGCCAGCTCCAACCCAGATGAGGATTCTGACGACACTGGCACCAGCTTTGAGAGGACTGTAGTTGGAGTATAGCGGGAGCTGGCCTAGGAGGTGCGGGTGGGGATGCAAAATATGGCAGCCAGCCTAGAGGGGGTGCGTTCATGCATGATTTCATCTGCAGAACAGGCAGCAGCCATGCAAGGGCAAACATCAATCTTGCAAGAACTTCAACAAAGTGTGAAGGAAATCTGCACAGCTGTAAGGGAGTTGACACAGCACCTCCAACAACAAACCTTTCAACGCGTGCACAAATTCAATATTGACCCCCTCAGGGCTTACTTGGCTGCCTACCACAGTGATGAGGTTGCTATCCTTAAGAACCAGCAGCTCCTCCTTGCTGCAGTACTGCCCTTAATAGCCCAACACTTGGCAGCTACTGGGATTTCTCACTCAACGTCTTCAAACACGGAAGTGTGTGTTGCCCCTTCAAACCCACCACCACCAAGGGCAGAGGTGACAAAAATATCTCTTTCCTGGTACACTCACATACCATGGATAAAACATATGTTGAGCTGCATTACCATCATCTATTGACGTGAAACCAGCACTAATTTGCAAGATCAACTTGTGTTTGGTAAGTTTGTGCAGCTGTTGTGTCAACAAATGACAGTAATCTGTAGCAATTATTGTATAACTCAGGGCCACTGTATGTTTAACTTGCATTCCACATGTCCAGAAGCATTGCCTGCAGCATATCAACAAATCTACTACTGTCATTAAAAAGCATTTAAATGTGCACATTACTCTGAATTGTACTCACCAACAAGGCCACCAATAACAACACCCAGGTGGTCCAGCAGGTCTTGCTCTCTGGCAACAAGATCAGCCCAGCGTTGCTTCAGTTTGTGGTTGTTGCGCGGTGTGTTGAAAATGTGACACAGATGGTACAGCACCTTGGACCACCTGAGCCTCCTCGCCTCCGTGGAATACCTCTGTATCACCCTGCCACCTGCTTTAATCATCAGGGGGAGGAAGTGGCACACCAGCCAAATGAATGCCCCCAGCTCCTTCTCACCCATTATCCCCAAACGTGGCCTACCCAACATCACAGAAATATTGGAACTAATAAAGGGTACAGAGGAAAATAAAGGGAAAGGAGGGAGGAAAATGAAAGTAAAGTAACCCACAAACAGCCCAACTATCCCCAAACTAACAATACCCACTACAGACTCCCAACAGTACAAAGACAAAATTAAACACCAAATAAGACAAATACACACCTACAATGAACAACTGAGACAATTATAAATAAAACAGATGACAAATAGGATGGCACACAGGAGACAAAATCACAAATTGGACATACAAAACTCTCAGCACAGCCACACAGTCTAGAAAAATCACAGACTGCAAAGTGAAAGTGAAAGTACACCCACTGTCCCATTTCTGTAAACAGGATATCCTATTACATCACTTCCTGCCTCAAATGTGGCACGTTTTTATTATGATGCGTCAAGTTTTTATGATGCTTAGAGTCTGTGCGTCAATATTTTTTTTACGCAAAGGCTTAAAAATGACCCCGCATTTATAGTTCCAAATATTTTGCATTGGTAACCAATTTCATGGGGTACAGTGTAGGAATTACCGCTTGGGACCAATGGATGTATAATGGCTGTGAGCGTCATTTTTCAACACATATGCAGTGGTTTTTTTTACACATATGCGTCTTTTTTGACGGGTTTACATAAAAATATATGTCTTTTACTGTGTTTGGGTCATTGCTCACATTTTTAAAGTACATGACAGCTGTAACTGTACAGAGATAGGCTGTTTGCACCTGCATTGTGTATTCCAGCGTTTGGGCACATGTGGCAGACCACACTACTGCGGACCATGATACTCAGTTATTGTACTGGATGAGCACTCTTCACTGACGCAATAGATACCCAAACCTTTTGAATACAAGTTAGTATTATCCAGTTTGAGCAGGTTGTGCATCAATAGAGGATAGCAAGACTACACAACTTAATTCATTAACTGATTGCCTGTGTGTCAATGTCTGTGAATTGGCTATTTCAATTTTTGTTGGGCCTCTGTGTGAACATCACAAGACGTGCTTTCATTAATGTGCTTGTATGCATGTGTTGTAAATGTGGATAATCATCAGAAACTATTCAGTGTAGATATGAGTCAGGAAATGTGTTTGTCATACACGTAGCATCTAATGCTATGTGAACTACACTGACTTTTGGGACAGTACATCTCCCATGACAAACTATGCACAGGATAGATAGAGGACGGTTGATAATGGCAATTAGTAAGCCATCACATGTACAGGAATGATGGATACCACATCCTGGTAACTTGTTTGTATACTAGCCATGAGTCAGTCATTTGAAAATGCTATGTAGGTACAGTGTTTGTGGCACAGAGTTGGAAAACAATCCAAAAATGTAATGTCACTCCACAGTTTGAGTCCTTTATATGACTTATGTTTCTCGTGTGGCAGTAGAGGACCAGCAGACCAAGCTGCATGTGTTCACATATTTTCAGTGGTTAACTGCACAAAGGTGTCCAGTTCAAGTGTGTGGCCATGTGTACCCTGTGTCATTATTGTCCTCCATGTTGTCACTGTTACGTGCATGTCTACTCATGAGGCTGTGGATCCATTCCCTGCATTAACAGAGTATCCTTCAAAGCAGAATTGACCGAAAGCCAAAGGGGAATCGACAACACACATGGGGATATTTGAACTATGGCACTGCAGACGTTTTATGAGGCTGACAACAGGGCAAGCTTGGTGTGCTCTCAAACGTAATGGATCAGTAAATAGAACCCGGCAGCTTTCATCACAACATTTGTACACTGGGTGGTACTGAAAATTCCCACTGCAACAGGGAACATCAGTGCCTCTGTGCGGATTAATCACACAGCTAGTCACCACGCAACCACCATCATTGGGTTGCAGCCAATGTGAATCTGTGTGTGGACCGTGAGGGCACAAACATGTTTTGTCCATTCATGCACATTTGCAAACATTGTTTTTTGAGCTGGAGGCACCATTCCCATTCCATGCATACAGCCATAGTACACTGTCACTGTATGGCACTCATGCATACATGAAACACAGGCAAGGAATAGTGGCAGGATTAGGCTATTTGAATACATGTCCTAGACCTTGATACCATATGTAAAGTGATTAAACTATACAATATATTTGTGGATTCCTCGTAGACCTACCAGACACAATACCCCAGGAGGAAAGTGAGGGCATTGAAAGCAACTATGAGAGAAATGTAGCCACAGGAAACCTCTATGGTAACACAAAGACAGGTAACAATCAGGCTAACAGAATGCACGCTGTCAGGAACTAACATGAACAAGGCAAATGCACAGTGAGCAGACTCAGACTGGGAAAAGCCTGAACAACACTGTGGAAAATTAAAACTGGATTTGTGATGTCGGCTGCACCGTTACACAATAACCCAAGGGCTGTGTTACACAAGTGGTTTATACGGCAATGCATGACAAGGATATTCAGAAAATGGCAGCTTCTAGGCAGTTCCAGACAGCAGCAATGGCAGTGCAGGTTCAAATGGCTGGTCTGGATGTAAGTGCTCACAGGTGTGTGCAGCTTCAGTCTCTCAGACGTCCTATAGGTGTGAATCCAGTTCAAAGGACCAACAGTACCTTTCACATGGGAAGCAATGGACAGGTGATTACAGGTCCTACAGACGAACAGGCAGTGCATTTTGGGACCTACAGTCCATGCAGTCAGATGAACTAGGACTATGGCATGCCATACTAAAGAGGGAAGCACACTGGAGTCAGAATGTGAGTCTGGGTGTGTGTGGATGATGGATTATCAGGGTACAAATAGTCCTGTTACAGGGCAACCTAGAGAAGGGTGGGGAGAGACTGAATAAATGCCTGTGACAGAATTTATAACCTGGGATGGCATGCACAGGGCATGTCATGTGAGCAATGCTTGTCATACATGGGGCACTTGTGCTATCCATTTTCTGCTTAGATGGACTCCTTGTCACACATGCCCCTTGCAAAGATAGCTGACGTCACACTTACTGCTGTCAAGGGTTTGGTCATACATTCCTGTTACTAATGCAATTGCAAATCCACTGCCTCATATGTGAAGCAGGTTTTTTACTTGTGATTGATGGTGTCTTAGTTGTGTGCCATATGCTGCAATGAACCATGTTGCCAACATGGATGTGTCCCATAGTTATGCTACTCTGACATTGCCCTTCAAATATGAAATGAACACCACATATGTAATTTACACTGTGTGTGAAGCTGGGTGTACATTCATACCCAACAAATGTGATATGGCTTTTTCAGTATCCTAATCTGTACTACTGCACGGATCCATGAGGCTAAATTCTGATTCCTAGGGATCAGGTGATGCATAAATAATTACCCAGACCATGATTTAGTGTTTAATGAGATATGGTAAGAAAGTGGTGATGGTGAATATAGTTAAAAGACGTTTTGTACAATGTGTTGTTTCCAAAGCAATTCTGCAACAGTGTTTGGATGGTCCCCCTCATGTTGATGGACAACATCCTTCTCTTCCTCCTCTTCAGGCATTTGTGGGTCTGGTTCATAGAGGGGAATGTTCCTCCTTACACATATATTGTGCAGGATGGCACAGGTCAGAATGATCTTGCAGACCAATTCCGGTGAATATGAGGCTGCCTCCGGTGATGTCAAGGGACCTGAATCTTGACTTCAGGATGCCAAAGGTTCTCTCTACTATGGTGTGTGTCCTTCGATGTGCCTCATTATAGGCACGCTCTGCTGCAGTGCTTGGGTTTGCAAATGGGGTCATGATCCATGGCTGGATCCCATACCCCTGATCAGCTGAAAGAGAAAATGAGTGAAAAATGTTGATGGAAATGCACCATGATTATTACTTTGCATGGCAGTTGTTATCTTGTGTTGTCTGTGACTCATCTGTGTTTGTGTTACTGTGTGGAATCCTAGGCTTCTAGGATGTACCATCAGCATTGGGTTGTTTCATTATCTGAACTGGTGTTTGGCTGATTGACGGGATGTCAGCTGCATTTTTGTACACTTGCAGTACATTGTGTACTCCCATGCATGATGTCATGTGAAAGAGGTGTCCACGTGCCTTAACTGGGAGTGACATGATACTTCCATACACAGAATCAATTCCACAGTGGTGGTAGCACGGTTGCATCTATATGGCCTGAACATCCCATCCAATTTAACATATGCAATAGAATTTGTTAAACATCAGTGAGGCCCTTTTATTTGGCTAAGTGACAATGTACAACACATTTCCATAAGTTGGCAGCACTGAAGTGTTGACAATTGACAGTGCACAAATATCCCATGTGTGACAAGTTCTATGCAGACCTATGCCCATATTTATACTTTTTTAGCGCCGCATTTGCGCCATTTTTCGACGCAAAAATTGTATTTTGGAAGTTTGCGCCACTTTTGCTTCAAAAAGCAGCGCAAATGCATCGCTAAAAAAGTATAAATATGGGCCCTATTTTTCTGCCCTCACTGAGTTGGCTCATGTTCAAATGTGTACTTACACTACTGAACCTGGTCCATGTAATGTGGCTAACTTGGTTGTGGGGGTGAAGGTACAATTGTAAGAAGGTCCATATGCCTGTACATCTGTTGTGTATATGTGTAATTGTCTCAATCTGTATGTGTAGCAATGTGCAGATGTTGGTACAGCCTCAATGATTCCATGTCCCATTCATTAGAGTCATCATCATCATGCTATGTGTCTCATGGTGTTTGACCTGCAGCGAAACACATTGCACACCCTTTACACAGTACTTATTGATTGGAAGGGTGTGTGATTGAGTGTTATTGATGGGATGTTGGAAGATTGATCTTACAAGTTGTACTGCCAGTTAAGGCCATGTCATTGTCACTGTATGGTTTTAAATTGTCCCCTTATGTCTCTGGAGTGGCATCTGTTGTTATTTGCATCTGTCATTTGTCCATAGGTGTGTATCCCATTGGGTCACGATATCAAACATGACTAGCAGTGTCACAACCTCAGTGTCTTCCTGGTCACGTGTCAATGTAGTGGTGTATGTGTTATGTGTCCTACAGGGTTGCTGTGCTGTGTGTATATAAATGGGTTTCTGTACTTACCAACAAGTAGGCCATTTCCATATCGTCCATCCTGGAAGTCTTGATTGATGGTGCAGTGGTGGAAGATGAATGAATCATGTACACTCCCAGGATACTTTGCCACGATGTTGGTGATCAAACCCCGGTGATCCACAATGGCCTGCACATTGATTGGGTGTGTGTGCTTCCTGTTGCTGTATAGATGCTCGGTTGCAGCAGGTGGCACAATCTGTACATGTGCATGTGCAGTCAATGGCACCAAGCACGTGTGGGAAGCCGATGATTTGGTAGAAGCCCTGTTTGATCTCCTGCTGCTTCTGTGTTGGGGAAGCTGATGTGGCAGGTGTGAGGGAGATGATGGCATCCAGTACCTTGGGTAGGAAGACAGAGAACGAGGGCTGTGAGATCCCAGCAACCAGGGCACCAGTGGTTTGAAAAGAGCCACTTGCCAACATGTGGAGGACAGCTAGCAGCTTGGTCTCTGGTGGAATGATGCGTGGTGTCTGCAAGCTGGGTGCCAACTATGGCTCAATGTGGCGCAGCAGCTTCTCTATGGCTTGCCAGTTTAGTCTGTACTTCTGGATGATGTCATGTTCCCTGAGGCCCAGAAAGGTTGTCCTTGTCCGGAATATCCTCTCCTGCCTTCTGCGTTGCCTTTTGGGTCCCTGCTGGTGTGGTGGAAGCTGCTGGTGTTGCTCCTGTGCTCTGCGCCTTCGTGCATGCTGGATGAATAGCACCTCCATGTCTTCCTTTTGGAGCTCTGATGTTGCTTCTGTGTGTTTTCCTTAAGTACTGGTGTGTTTGCCCCATTTTAACGCCTGCCCTGACCCAGGTGTTAATCTTTTACGCAAATTGGGCTGTGCGCCATTTTCCACTTCCGACTCCCAGCCGTGCAGGATTTTTGCGCTGTAGGATAAATATGGCGCACAGGTGTTTAAGTCTTTTTTTGGACGAGAATGCCTATCTTACATTTCATGAACGCAAGGCGGTTTCACGCATCCAGAAAATGACGCACACGGAGGAATTTTGGCATTCGCAGGTTCGGGCGTCAAAGTATAAATATGGTGTTAGGTTTGTGCCAAAATTGCATCAATTTATTGATTTGATCGTGTGAAGAGGACGAGGACGGAGCTTGGTCACTCGGATTTAAAAGACTGGGAGCCTACTTACTAACATAGGGCCCTATGTGATTGAATAAATTGATTTGGGAGTTAAGTGGATTTTTTGAGGTTATCCAGTCTGTGGACTATCGTGAAACTAAAACCAATGTGTGTATAAACGTATGGATTTGGGATGACTGGTTAATTGATATCTACTTAATTTATGGTATATGCAGATTTGAAAGATATATGTGGGGAGTATATCTTAATGTCCTGAAGAAGGTGGTGGAAGGACTTTTGAAAAGCGACCGAAACGCGTCAACGCAAATTGGATTGCTGGACCCATTGAACGGGCCTAAAATTGAACAGAGACTGTGGACAGAAGTCAATAGGCCAATCCCAAAATACCAAAATTGGGACAGCGCATACATAATAGACTAGAGTGGATGCCTTTCTGTTTTGTCTCCCTTATGTCTGATTTTTATATGTGATGGTTTTATCATTAGTTTTAGTGTGTAATGTGTGGTTTTATTTTGTAATTTTATGGGTTTGCATTAATTAAAATTATACTGTTTATCATTGATTCCTTTATTTAGATTGATCATTGGAGGCACTGAGTGGTTGAGACTGTGTATCGTGTGTGGTTGAGTTTAGTTTATCCCATTGGGGAATTTCCTTTTTTCACTAGACCATGATCGTACCTATCCATTTGAGACACCAGACTATTAGGCAAAACCAACTGACCCTCTTCTGAAACCCACTAATCACCTTGTCTTTGCACACACTTCATTTTACTTCATGAACGTTTTTCCTCCCTGTCAGCATTATTTTGCAACATTTTCAGTTCCTCCAAGGTGTCAATTACTTTCAGTGCAAAACTTGGACATGTTTCTTCCTCTTCAGTTAACAGTTGCCACTTATCTTTGAACGATATACAGTTCAATGCGCAAAACCTTGCGACTTGATCCGCATGTCCATTTCCCAATGACACAAAGTCCTATGACTTTAGATGTGCACTGCATTTCACCACGGCAATCTTTTCAGGCATTTGTATAGCATGTAACAGTTATTTAATTCTCTCACCATTTCTCACTGGTGAACCAGAAGAGGTCATGAAACCTCTCTGTGACCACAGCTGGCCAAAATCATTGACTATTCCAAATCCACACTGGCTATCTGTATAGATTGTAACTTTCAGCTGAGCGGAAACATGGCACGCTCTAGTAAAGGCTACCAGTTCCGCTACTTGGGCCGAATATACTCCTCGAACGCAGGAAGCTTCCAAAATACCAGTAATTGTACACACGGCATATCCTGCTCTCAGTGTCCCTGTATTGTCCCTTAGACAAGAACTATCAACAAAGATAATTTGGTTGTTTTCTTCAAATCAAGTATTTCTAATATCAGGTTTTTTTTTGTACACAAGTCAATTACTTCAAGACAATCATGCTCAATGTCTTCCAACTTTTCAATTTCAACATTTTCATTTGGAAGTAAGGTTGCCGGGTTCAGCACTGTACATCTTTTCAATGACACATTTGGTGACACTAGAATACTTGTTTCATATCTAGTTATTCTTGTACCAGTCACGTATTGGGTTTTCGTTATCGTAACTAGAATCTCAAAAGAGTGAGGGATCATTATAGGCAAAGGAAATCCCATTACAATGCCCTCACACTGTGTAACGCTTTGTCCAACTACTGCAACTGCGTGCAAACAACCTGGTAAGGCTGCTGCAACAGGATCCAAAGTAGCTGAAAAATATGCTACTGGCCGGTTTACACCTCCATGGACCTGCGCCAAAACAGACAAAGAACATGCATCACGATTCTGCAATATGGTCATAACCCTTTCTCTGGATATCTTTCTCGATCCCTTCTCAGTCTGGTGACCCAAGTATTTCACTTCTTTCTGGCAGTATTCCAATTTAAGCGGAGACACTTTATGGCCATTCTTTCGCAAATAGTTGAGTAAAGCAATCGTGACATACTTGCACTCGTCCCTGGTTTTGGATGCAATCAGCAAGTCATCAATGTACTGTACAAAGGTCGATTGGAAAGGTAATTCCAATGACTACAAGATCTGATTGAATGTGGAAGGTGACTCTGAAAAGACTTGAGGAATTCTGCACCAGCCATCATCTCAGTTTAAAAATTTGAAACAAAAGAGAAATTGGCTGTCCTCATGAAGAGGCACAGAAAAGAAAGCTTGTGACAGATCAATGACAGTGAACCACTCAGCATCACACGGAATCTGAAACATTATCACAGCTGGATTTGGAACCAAGGGACAACATTTGATCACAATCTCATTTATTTTTCTTAAATCTTGGACAATTCAAACTTTCCCACAGGGCATTTGCAAACCCATTATTGGTGAATTACATGGGCTGCTCAATACTTCCTTCAAAACCCATGTTTCTCAAAGCCCGCAATTATCTGGGTGACCTTCATAAGAACTTCTTATGGCGTGTGGTACTGGGGAATTTGAGGAAAAACTACATTTGGCTTTACAGTCACTTTAACTGGCTCAACTCCCTTTATCAGACCTATCTCTTTTCCTGTCAGATCCCACACCTACTCCTTTTCCATCATTCCCTGCAAATCAGAATGAAACTCCTTCACTATAAACATTGGAAAAAATTCAATCAGAGGGTATTCCTCATTTATAGTCTCACATTCGGTCGCTGGGGCTTGATCATCTTCATCATCACTATTCCATCATTTCAAGAAGTAATCGAGCATTTTGTTTTACACAGCAAGTCTCTTTCTTCCAAGTAGGGATACTGGACTTGAATACAGACTATGAATTTGTGCAATCCCTTAAAGTTGTCAATTTTAACCTGAACTGGGTCTGTAACCAGGTTTGGCAAATACTGATTTGCCACCCCTGCAATCTGAACAGTTTTACCTGAAAGGGGCAAGTTTAGAACGTATGCACTTCTCACTGTAGAGCGTGTAGCTCCTGTGTCAACCAAGAATGAAACTCTGTGACCCATATATTTTCCCTTCACCTAGGGACCTCTCTGATCTACTTCTAAGGAGGATGCAAGCACACATGGCTCCTCATCTGAACTTTCGCTTATCCAATCATCATTTATTCCATTCGCACTGTGTAACGGGAATTGGTATACTGTGTTATTACTTTGGTTAAGCCTCTGACCTGTGACCTGTTGAGAAAGCATAATTTGCTGCTGTTCCATTGAGGCTTGAGGTATTTGAATTTGCTGTCTAGGTACCTTGGGAACCTGCTGCTGCATCGGCTGCAACTGTGTAATTTGTACACATGGCATTTGCACCTGCTGCATGGGTTGGAAATTCTGCACTTGATTCATATTATTTTGAAAATTTGGGTTAGGACCTCTCACTCTCAGTCCTCTCATGTTCTGGAACAAATTGATGTCATTACTTTGCTGAAAAATACCTTCCTGAACCATCATCGGACACTCCTGTTTCCAATGTCCAACGGCTCCATAAACTTGACATGGCAATAATCTCTTCATTCCCTGCACATCATTCTGAACCACTGCAGTACCTAGGTCTGGACCACAATGCATATTACCTCCTCGACCTCTACCTCTCATCTGTGGCTGAAACATCATGTTTCCCTGCTGCTGCTGTAGTAACTGTTGTGGAAAATTTCCTTGCATACCTGTCTATGCAGCTTTAATCTGCATCACCATTGCCTTCTCATTCAGCTTCCTTTGCTTCAACTCAATTTCATCACTACAGTACTTTGCATACTGCAACACCTCACCAATCAGCTTTGCTTGCCAGCAAATCCAATGACTCTTAATTCATTTTGTGTTCAGATTTGTGGAGAGATTGAGACCTGAAATTAGCCAGATGATTATGTCCATTTCCTCAATTGTCTCTGTATCACTGTAATGCTTGAACGCCTGTAACAATCTCTTATAATACGCATGTACTGACTCGTTTGCTTCCTGAGCTGTCCTGTCAATCCTCTGCCAATCAATATTCCTGGCCGAAATTCTCGTTTTCAAAAATGTAATCACCTTATAGTAATATTTCATTACCTCAGCATACAGTGCACCTGTATTTTTATCTCTCTCTGGTTCGATGGTTGGCCAATCTACACTCCTTTTACATTCTATCCACAGATCAGCTGGAACCACTATCTCTAGTAATGTAATCAAGTCTTTCCACAGGCAATTTGCAAGTTTCACAAACCTGTCTGTCTGCTGATACCACTCTACTGGCTTCTCTCTCAATTTTGGAAAATCATTTGTAAATGATAGAACGTCACTTCTGCTCCAAGTGACATGAAAAAAATACCTTCCTGGAACCTCTCTTATTGGTAAAATCTTCACTGGATCTAGGCCTTGCTGCACATTTGCATCCAGCTCCACAGAATCCCTTTTTCTTGTGTCTGTTTTCTTTACCCCTCTTCCTTCCCATTTGTCTAATGCTCCCCAGGTCTGGGCACTTTGAAGCAATTCCTTAAGGTGTGCCTACATTTTGGCAGATCTCATGTGTTCAAAATCTTTAGTCACAAAACCTAATCTGTAACTCCTTTTCAAATGCTTCATTTTCTTTATTTCTATGCCGTACTTCTCTGCCAGGTCTGCTAGCTTCTGATGCACATTATTCACTTCCCTCGTAATCTTTGGGCATAGGTATCTCAATTCTGCTTCTGTGTAGGATTCTAATCTGTTCACACCCATAGTTCCTTCAATGAGCTCACCTGCTTCCATGCTTAGCCTAGCATAATTCAAACACTCCTCTCCCTTAGGAGCACTCTGTGGGGTATTCAGCTTGAGCTGTCAATCCCTGCAACGAGATGTTACTGGCTTGGACTAGTGGCACCTGCTATGCAACTGCATTCAGGTTCTGCGGTGTCAACAATTTCAAACTCTGGCTAATGTTTGACCCTACCATAGTATCTGGAACTACTCCAAATGGACTAAGGTCCAACAATGATCTCGATCTGTCAAAAGTCTTTCCCACAGGAGAGCCTAGTTGAGCATTTTCGTTAAGTCCCCCCCTTGCATTCAGTGTCATGACACCCTGTTCACCTACACTAGGTTTCTTCAGAGCAAATAGGGGTACAGCTGGACCAACAGTAATAGGTAAAGATATAGCATCTGGATTTGTTCTGGTACTTAAGTTCTGTGGGAGAGTAACTCTTATGTTCTGATTCATCACCGAAGACATATCTGACTGTGTCCCTGTTACAGAAGTGAATCTCGGCATGACTTGTGGCTGCACCTGGGGGCAGTAAAAGTGGAGTTGGTTCTTTCTGAACCAACATTGGTCTCGGGAAAACCTGTTCTGTAGGCACCATTAAGTTCAAAGTCATTTCCATAATAGGCACATCAGGGTATATTCACGGAACCTGTGGCAGTTTCACCTGATTTTGTACCCTCCCTTCTGCGACACCATCGCTGACACCGTCAGCACGCACGCTCTCACCTCCACAGACTACATACTCCTCGGCGATTTCAACTTAAACCTGGAAAACCCCCAAGACCACAACTCCTCATCCCTCCTGGACAACCTCACCAACCTGGGACTCAAACAACTGGTTACAGCCCCCACCCACTCGGCTGGACACACACTCGACGCAATTTTCACAGCAAGCCAATTCGTCACCTACACCCACACCACCAAACTCCAATGGACAGACCACCATTGCGTCCACTTCTCCTACAACAGACCACCCACACACCACCACCAACACACCACCCCCTACCGCATGTGGGACAAGATCCCCATGGAGCACCTGAACGCCCAACTGACACAAACCCCCCCACCCAACACCACCGACCCCAACATCGCCGCACACAACCTCAACAAATGGATCACCACCTGTGCCGACGCTCTCGCACCCCTAAAAAAAACCTGCACCACCCGCAATATCAAGAACGCCCCATGGTTCACCACTGAACTCCACGAGTCCAAACGCAAATGCCGCAAAGCAGAGAAAACTTGGAGACAAGAACCCTCCGCCACAAACTTCTCCGCCCTCAAAACCACCACACGCATCCACCACCAACTCATACGCACCACCAAAAGAGCACACTACAAGGAAAGTATTGACAACAACTCTCAAAGCAGCAAAGAACTCTTTATCATCATCAAAGAGTTCTCCAAACCCAAAGCCAGCAACCGAGACCCCACCCACACACAAACCCTCTGCAACTCCCTCTCAAATAATTTCCACCGCAAAATCCAGGACATACACAACAGCTTCATACCACACACACCCTCCACACATAACCCCCACCCACCCAACACAAACCCACCGCACCCCCCACCTACTCACCACCTGGGCCCCCACCACCGAAAAGAAACTGAAAAGACCAACCCATGCCCCCACCGAATATACAACAAGGCCAGTCCCACCATAGCCCCTAAACTCCGAGCCATAATCAACAGCTCATTCGCTACCGCCACCTTCCTTGACCTCTGGAAACACGCGGAAGTCACTGCGCACCTAAAAAAAACCAAAGCCGACCCAAATGACCTCTTCAACTACCGCCCCATCTCCCTCCTCCCTTTCCCAGCCAAGGTCACGGAAAAACTAGTAAACTCCCGCCTATCCCACTTCCTTGAGACAAACCACACACTTGACCACTCCCAATCTGGGTTCCGCAAGAATCACAGCACGGAAACCGCTCTCATCGCTTGCACCGACGAAATCAGATCCAGAGTAGACATGGGCGAGACCATAGTAGTCATACTCCTGGACCTCTCCGCAGCCTTTGACACTGTCTGCCACCACACACTCTGTACACGACTCCACGACTCCGGGATCCGCCACTTAGCCCTGGACTGGCTCACCTCCTTCCTTACTGACAGAACCCAAAAAGTCAGTCTCCCACCTTTCCAATCCTCCACCACCAAAATCATATGAGGAGTCCCACAAGGCTCCTCCCTCAGCCCCACACTCTTTAACATCTATATGGCCCCACTAGCCAACATCCTCAAACCCCACGACATCACCATCCTCTCATACGCTGATGACACACAACAAATTTTTTCCCGCAACCCCACCACCGCCAAAACCAACCTACACACTGCACTCCTCGACACTGCTGTCTGGATGACAGCCAACCACCTTAAACTCAACTCCATCAAAACCGAAATAATCATTTTTGGTCCACACAAAAACACTTGGGACCCCTCTTGGTGGCCCACCACGTTAGGACCCGCCCCCACCCCCGCAAACCATGCAAACAACCTCAGCGTCATCCTGGACCCCTCCCTCTCCATGACCCAACAAATCAACGCCCTCACCTCCTCATGTTTTAACACACTCCGCACACTGAAGAAGACATTGAAATGGATCCCCACAGAGACCAGAAAGACAGTCACCCACGCACTTATCAGCAGCAGGCTTGACTACGGCAACACCCTGTACACCGGCACCACACTAAAACTCAAACGCAAACTACAACTAATCCAGAACTCAGCAGCACGACTCATCCTCGACCTACCCCGACATGAACACATCTCACCACACCTCAAATCCCTCCACTGGCTCCCCATAGACAAAAGGATCACGTTTAAGATCCTCATCCACGCACACAAATCCCTCCACAACACCGGCCCAACCTACCTCAACGAAAGAGTGACCTTCCACACTCCCACATGCCACCTCCGCTCCACCGACCTCCCGCTCGCCACAGTCCCCCGCATCAAACACACCACCACTGGAGGCAGATCCTTCTCCTATCTGGCCCCCAAAGCCTGGAACTTCCTCCCCACTCACCTCCGCAAGACCCAGGACCTCCTACTCTTCAGGAAAAACCTTAAAACCTGGCTTTTCGAACAGTGATCTCCCCTCCATTCCCCTCCTCTCTCCCCCCCCTCCAGCGCCTTGAGACCCTAACGGGTGAGTAGCGCGCTTTATAAGTCTCTTTGATTGATTGATTGATTGATACTACTAGAGTAATAGGCGCATTATAACTACCCCTCTTCAGACTCTGTGACAGGCTAGTATCAACCTTCATCAGACTCACTATCCCATTAACCTGTGTCAGAGCTGTGGGATCAGCACTGGTGCTTGGATCACTCTCATGTGCTGCATATGGTAGTGGGCAATTTCTCAATAAGTGCAAAATGAACTCATCATCATCTGATTCTTCCTCCAATGTTGAAGACTTTCTAGCCTCCCTACTTTCGGATGGGCCTTTGTTAGTCTTTCTAGTAGCTTTCCTTCCTTCCTTTTCATTGTCCTGCATAATTGCCAGAAACAACTTAATTCTGTTCAAAATCTCCATCCTCTAAACTCTCTGAGCACTATCCCACCTAGCCTCCGTTAAAGTTTTTTCTGCCTTTCTCATTCTTCTCTCAAATTTCTGTTGCTGCTGTCTGGCTACTAACTCCCAAATCGCTAATGCCTCGAACTGTGCTGGTCTCGGAAGGGGCTCTAGAACCCTCAAATTCAACTTCCCATTTGTAGAAAATGCTATGCTATGTTTCTATCTTTCTCTGTCACTTTGCACCATTATTTTAGCCAAAGACATGGCGCGACACCATTCTCTTCCATTACAATGTAAGCTGGTGTACCTTCTGGCAGAGTAGCTTCGCCTATACTCGCTGTAAAGTACGTATCTCCCCTTAAAGCACTCTTTAAAGCTTTCAAAAAATTCTTCCTTTTAACCTTTTTGCTATTCAAAATCAAATGAGGAAGTGACTTTAATCTCAGAATTCTCTTCACCCACTTTCTCAACCAATTGTCTCTCTGCCAATCCATGCGCAACTCTTCTCACTAACCAGCCTGTCCTAGCACGGCTCCAATGACGTCACACTCACACATACTGCAGTTGACAAAATCTTGCGGCTTGTCCTCCCAAACTCCGATTCACACAAACTAATAAAAAAATTGCAAGCACTAAACCCAAAATCAAAAAACAAATCAGCTGGTTCACTACAGGAAAGGTAACACATCCCTTCAGAATCTTTACGGATTTTTCACTAATGTCTTTTGATCCTACAGAACTCCTTCTTTCTCAGTTTCCGTGATTGGCAAGAAAAATTCGACCCGCAAATTTTACTCTCAACTGATCAGTGGGTCCGTCCTGGTGCAGATAGGCCTCGCCAGATCTCAGTCAAAAATTTTCTTTCACTCACTTTGACGCACGCACTGACTTGTCTACCACGGCCGATTGACCTACTAAACCAGAAAAATTACAACATAAAACCCAAGTGTCTCATACACTTTTCAATATACTCCAGAGTCTTAGACCACGCAAGGTTGGTACATCAACAACCACGTGGACAATTTTTTAGCACAAAGCACCACACACGTGAAGTTTGGGACTTCCCTACTCTCGCAGTGTGGAGTACGCACACTCCTTCTACAATCTCATTTGGAGTACGCAAACTCCTGAAACCCTCAGAACCCTCACAATTCACCTGAGATTTGCATAAGCTGTGCAAACGCAAAACCCTACTGCATTCACACTATCACTAGAACACCAAGGCCATCCTCAAACAATCATTTAGCAAGATCCAAGATTCTGGGAAAGTCATTTTTGGACTTAGGAGAACATTTTCCCTCCAGTTAACATTATTGGAAAATGAATCCAAATCTCAGTAATAATGAACTCTCAAAAGACCAAATCATCAAGCTACTACCATCTCTGGGAACACCTATGATGGGCTCTTAAGGGGACGAACCATCAGTCTCTGCTATCGTCTCTGTTAGTACCTATAACTCCGTACCACACATCTATGATGGGCTCTTAAGGAGACTAACCATCAGTCTCTGCTATCGTCTCTGTTAATGCCTGTTACTCTGTTCTGGATAGGCTCTTAGGGGGGCTAACCATCCGCCTCTGCTACCATCTCTGTTAGCACGCCAGACCTTAATAAGTAAACTTACAAGGGGACGCAAATAGGTCAATGAACCTTTTGACTCGCAATTAAGCTGGTCCCACCATAACTCCAGTACATGCAGATCAATAATCAATAAATAATCAATTACATTAATAATCAATTGAGTCAGTAATTGTCACACACCATGGCCTTTCAGTCATAAATACCTACACCTTTATTAACAGTTAGAATATTTATTTCCCAATGTTAACAATGCTAATGTCATGTAAGATAATGTCAAAATCAAATGATACACACACAGAAACAACACTGGCTGTCCAAACCTGCGAAAGAAACACAATCTAATCAAAGCTTGAACTACTACACATTCTAAGGTTATAGTACAAATTAACAATAATAGCAATGGCGCAAACTATATCACATACATTTGGATTCAGTAAAGAAAAGCATCAACGTTATTCTCTATTAGCAGAGTAAGAATCTTTAACTAACACCAGATTAGCATCAGCATATTGGGCTTCATGCAAAAAAATTTAACAAGCACAAATTTGGAAAACATCTAGCTGTGGCTCTATCAAAACAGTGCAGTTGGTACCTAGAAAGAAAAAGCAAATAGGCATAACAAACACATGAGTACAGGAATAAATCTCCTCAATTGGATCAACAAGCTAAGATAGTCTTCGTCATCAGGACATCAGTTCAGTCAGCAAGGCATCAGGATAGAGCATCAAAGTTCCGAAAAAGCAAAGACTTTAAGTATTAAACTTAACCACGTCTCTTGTCAAGACGCACAAGAAATTATGACGGTGGCAAAAAGGGAAAAGCACAATGCTCGTTTCTTCTCAGTGCAGTCCTGTTAAGTTTCTTAAAACTAATTCCCAAGTCCCTCTTGGTCCAGGGCATGTTCATACTTTGTCCAATAAAACTAAAACTTCAAATCTATGAATGCTACCACTACTCCGTTGACATGTCGCTGATTGGCTTCTCTTGTAATGTTCTCATCGTCCGGCAAGTCAGGTAACAATATTGTTGCAGCTTATACTCCAATCAGTGTCTCCATTGTTCTTCTCCTGAGAAAGTCAGTCTCACACACATTACACTCATAATGTTACACCAGCATCTTCTAGCAATCGTTTCTCATGAGAAAAACATTTTAAGCTACAAGCACATTTAAACAGTACAACGGAAAATCACAGTTTCATTTTCTAAGAAACCCATTTCATTAAATCTCAAAAGATACAGCTTGACAAGAGGCCAGGCAACTAGGCCAAGACCTTTGCTAAGTTAAGGCCTACAATTAATAAAGCTAATACATGATGCATAACTCTTAATATGGCATATTACTAAATTCATCTAACATATAATCAACATTTTATATTAATAAACCATTAACATAGGTATACTTCGTCAACATAGGCAGCCACTCATCATGATCACATTTTCAAATGCGTACGTAAATCCTCTACGTTATTACATTTTCTACACAAATCCATTACTCACTATATATGAACTCTCATTAAAAAAAATATTATTAACACACCTGCGCTAGCAGATATACCTACATCCCATGTGTAACAAATGTTGATAGCTAGGATAAGCTGTGTGACATTGTGAGGAGTGTTCATGTTTGAGTATTGGGTGAGCAGTGTTGTGCGCAGTGGGAAAAGCATGCTTGTGGGCATGGAATGTGAGAGGTCTGCTACATGATAGCAAAATGCAGCATATTAAAGTCAGACTATTATAAAATGTTTTCCGCCCATTTAGCACACCCAGATGTTTTGTTTCTTTGATCACCTGGTTTGGACTTTTTTTTTACCTCACTACATATGTCTCACCCAGGGTAATCCCATGGCAAATGGACATTGCATGTTTACCATCTGCATCAATTTTTATAAGATAAGGCCATTGTGATGCAGCTATGGTGAGGAGCGCTCAATTCGTTATACGTAAACATGTGCTCACGTGTGCACAAGTGTGTGGGCTGTGCCTGTGAGTCTGCCGTTGTGCGAAGCCTAGTAGTTGCACACAGGTTGTCTGGTGAAGGGTAGATTCTGCAGGGTTAGATAATAACGTAGGATAGGTCTCATATTATTAGTGGGCATTCATAGGAAACATCAGTAAGCTTTACTGTTTTGTATGCAATGCCACTTTATTATACATATGGGGAAATCTGCCATAGAGTGCAGCTTTGCTTCCCTTAGGTCTACAAATTTCTGTGAGGTATGAAACTAGGATGGGAAAGATGCAATCAGTTCATGTCCTCAGGTCCCAAGATCATACTTGTACATCTTATGAGTCATCCAGAATTTTCATATTTCTCTGGTTCAGCTCAGGATCGGAGCCCAGACATGTTGCAACTCTGCTGGGCCAAGGTATTTACATTGCTGCCCAGCAGAGGCAACACAGACTTCCCCATTTGAAAAGAGTAATTAACAGTGTTCTTCTCAGCTCTTGAGGAGGAATGGGTACGGAAGAGAATCAGCATCTGTTAATTAACTGTCACACTGTATCACGACTGGGGATTGCACAGGCCCACTGAACAAAGAACAAAGCCCAGAAAACTAAAGCCAACACAGGATGAGCTCCTCTATGAGGTTTTTGTGGGAAAGGCCCTGATAATGATGTCAGCTCAGGCCGGTGCTAAGGCTCCCAGAGGAAATGTGACCAGTGACTTCTGGATGGCTCCACCTTGAACTGCCCCAGCATGCTGTGCAGGAGGGTTGGGACAGGGGTGGAGAGGTGATGTGCCACCCTAGAATTGGCCAAGGAAGCCTGGCTTCTTGAACATTTCACCTCCTTCTAAAAACTCTTGCACAAGAGAGGGAGAGAGCTTTTTGTTGGATTTGGGCACTGGACCTGGACTGTGACAGACATGGACAACTGGAAGGAAGAAACCCTGGTGCCCTGTTAAACTAAGGACGCTGGCTACAGTTAGCCCCTAATCCAGTGGGACTTTCTCAAAGACCAGAAAAGCTGGTCCACTTGCACCTCTTTTCTTTGTTTGGTCTTTTTATTGAACTTTTGAAACTTACAGCAATATTCAATGTATATGATCTTATATAGTACAGATATTGTATGTGGATGGAATGACATTGAATACAATTGTTCTTTGCACCAATATACTATGTATGTGGCCAATGTTCATATTATACATATATTTTCCATTGGTTAGTGCATGGTTGAGACATTACAAGGTATAAATTTCCCTTGGTTCTGCTGCTGTGTTTTGAAATACAGTAGTATCAGATTCGGGTAACAAGCAGGTTGTGTTATTCACTAGTAAAGGGTGGAACCAGAAGGTGTAAGAAAACCTTACACCTCGCAAGGACCGGTTGGAGCAAAAACGAGGTGACCCAAAAGAGAAAGGCTGGCACAGGGAACCAGTGGAACCAGTTCTTTGCAAAGTGTGCAGCCTTAGAGGCCAGGCAGCCTGAGGAAAATGCTCCAGGTGGCTAGGCTCACCACTATGTGCAAAATGAACCCAAGAACATGAAATTTGGCCCAACGGGCTGGAGGTATCAAAGAAAGAAGGAGTTTACCTTTGGCTTTTGGCCCCTAGCAAAAGAAGTGGATATGTAATAAGGAATTTGCGTTCCTAAATCAAAACAAGGGCAGAATACCTTGTTTTTACATTTTGCCCAAAATTCATAAAAATGTGGAGAAGCCACCCGGTAGACCGATCATTTCAGCATGTGGTTCACTTTTAGAACCTTTGGCCCAATTTGTAGATATTTTCTTAAAAACATTTGTAACTGAAACTAAGTCATATGTTAGTGATTCCATGGATATAATTAACAAAATAGAAAATCTTCCATTCAGTGAAAGCAAACAACTTTTGGTTACTTTTGATATAGAAGCCCTTTATACTAACATTCCTCAAGATGAAGCAATTGAAGTAATCAGACAGGTCCTCGATACACGGCAGTTGCCGATAGATACTCTGACAGAAATTCTTGTACTTCTAGCATCACTATGCCTTAAAAAGATTTTTTTCAGATATAAGGAGACTATAGCCCTCATTACAACCCTGGTGGTCGGTGTTTAAGCGGCGGTAATACCGCTAAGAGGCTGGCGGTAACAAAAATGGTATCACGACCACGGCGGAAACCGCCAACACATACAGCCACTTTAACACTCCGACCGCCACTGCGTTAGCGACAAACACCGCGGCGGTAACCGCCAACAGACAGGCAGAAGCCAATGTACCGCCCACCCCATTAGAACCCGCCCATCTGCCAGCTTTTCTGGGGCGGTACCAACACCATCAAAAGCACGGCGGAAACCGTTCTTGGAAGGGAAACCACTCACCTCTCGACACTCAAGGAAGAACCAGGACGCCATGAAGCCCGACCTACAGGTGTTACCCATGCTGGTGTATCTTCTCATCTACCAGGAGTACCAACGGCGGCGGCAACGACCACGGTGAGTACTGCACCTAGCACATAGGGGAGGGGAGAGAAAAAAGAGAGTGACACACAACATGCAACACCCCCACCCTCACCCACAACACCATACACACAAACACATGCATCAACATTACATGTACACCCGTAACCCTCTGGAAGAAGGCAAGGACAAAAGGAATGGAGTCAAATGAGTGTTATATTAGAAATAGTCTGCTATACTTTATAAATTCAAAAACAGTATTTACAAAATATACATTATGTACAAAATGCGGTACAATGTCCACTCAAAATGTCCGTGGGCCACTGGGCCAAAACTCACAGGCCAAGCCCACACTTGACTCCTGCCACAATATGGAGAGAATGCTGCAGGGGCATCAGGTCGAAAACACACAGGCACCTCAGGGGGACGGGGAAGGGGTGGGGCACCTAAGCTAGAAGATGGGACAATGCCACTGCTCCTGGAGGGGGCTCCATGCCCACATTGATGTCCTGGGGAGTGCAACGCCACAGTCTCTCAAGTCTCTGAAGTGGATGGTTTGCCCACTGCTTGGTCCTTGGGAGTGCAAAGCCACAGTCTCTCAAGTGGGTGGTTTGCCCACTGCTTGGTCCTGTGGAGTGCAAAGCCACAGTCTATCTAGTGGATGCCTTTCTCCACTGGTTCTGGAGCGGGCTTTGTGCCCAGTGGTACTTCATCCTGCCACGGATAGGGTGAGTGGATGCCTTTCTCCACTGGTTCTGGAGGGGGCTTTGTGCCCAGTCTGCTTCATCCTGCCAAGGATAGGGTGAGTGGATGCATTTCTCCACTGGTTCTGGAGGGGGCTTTTTGCCCAGTCTGCTTCATCCTGCCAAGGATAGGGTGAGTAGATGTATTTCTCCGCTGGTTCTGAAGGGGGCTTTGTGCCCAGTCTGCTTTATCCTGCCAAGGATAGGGTGAGTGGATGCATTTCTCCACTGGTTCTGGAGGCGGCTTTGTGCCCAGTGATGGATGCAGCACTTGGGGTATGGCAGGTCACAGTCCCTCAACTGGGTGTCAGAGCCACGAGCTTTGCAGTGACCAGGATGCATGATAGTCCAAGGAGGCAGGGCTAGAGTCCATCCGACGGCGGCTACAGCTGCACAGTGGTGGTAGTGCCGGTGCTGGTGGGGGTGCTGCCAGTGGTGGTGGGAAGCTCCAGCCCCTCTCCTGCAGCCTCGGACAGCTGCATTCTGGGGCTGCTGGCAGTGGTGCTACTGTCAGGGGGGCAGTTGGCAGTGTTGCGGCAGTGCTTGCGGCAGTGCAGGTGGCGGTGCTAGCCACGGTGCAGATGTCGATGCTGCCAGTGGTCGGGGGAGGCTTCAGCCCTTCTCCTGCAGCCTCGGACGGCTGCCCACTGGGGCTGCTGCTGCTGACAGTAGTGGTGCTTGCGGTGGTGCAGGGGGCAGTGCAGGGGGCAGTGCAGGGGGCAGTGCTTGCGGCGGTGCTAGCAGCAGTGCAGGTGGCGGTGCTGACGGTTGTGCTGGTAGCCACCAGGCCTTCACCTGCAGGCTTGGACGGCTTAAGTGCCTTGGATGGTGTTTTGTGCCCCTTCCTGCCCTTGGCAGCTGGTGGTGTCACCTTGGGTCTGCCAGCCGGAGTCTTTGAGGTGGCCTTGCTGGGTGGTTGTGGCTCCTTCCCCTTGCTGCATGCTGTCCCCTTCTTCACCTTGCCAGGTGGCGAAATGGTCTTTGCCTTGGCAGGGGTTGTGCCACACTGGCTGGGCTGTCGGGTGCCCCCTTTGAGCCTCTGACAGCTGCAGGAACCACAGCAGATGTGGACTTGGTGGCTGAGGTGCTGGGCTGGGTTTTGGCCACCCTGACCCGAGGGAAAGGACGGGGGGTAGGGGTAGGGAAGAGGTTAATGTTTGCCAGGAAAAGCTTCTTAGCGACATTGGGGCGGGAAGAGGGTGAAGGTTTGGGAGTGGAGAAAGAGGGAGTGGTTGTAGGAGGTGTCAATCTGCTGTGTTTGGGTGTAGGTGCATAAGGTGGATGCTGTTGTGAGGTGGATGGCTGTTGGGTGGGTGGGTGGTTGCGTTTGTGTAATTTGGAAGGAGGGGTCACAGACACAGTGGGCGAGGACACAGGGGACGTATGCATGGATGTGGGGGTGGTGACTGCCAGTGAGGGGCGTGTAGTGATAGGCGTGCCGGTGATTGAGGTATTGGATGAGGATGTAGTGCATGCAGGTGTGAGTGAACACGCTACTGGGAGGGAGGTGGATGGCGAGGAGAAGGGGGACACAGTGGAGGTAGTTGATGTTGGTCTGTCTGCATAGGGATGGTGCTTGTGTGAGAGCCTGTGACATGAAGTGTGGTGCTTCTGTGTGTTGATTTGGGTGAATGCTGGTCTGAAGGTGTGCTTGGTATAGGCTGGGGTTGAGGGAATTGGGACTGGGTAGAGGAAGTTGGAGGGGAGAGGCTAGAGACAGTGGCTGCCATCAGTGCAGAGGCCAGAGCCTGAAATGCTCTCTGTTGAGCCACCACACCAGAGTGAATGCCCTCCAGGTATGCATTTGTTTGTTGCAAATGCCTCTTGACACCCTGGATGGCATTCAGACTGATTGACTGCCCAACAGTGAGGGATCTCAGGAGGCCAATAGCCTCCTCACTGAGGGCAGCAGGGCTGAATGGGGCAGGGCCTGAGGTGCCTGGGGCGAAGGAGATGCCCACCCTCCTGGGTGAGCGGGCACAGGAAACACGCTGAGTGGCTGCTGGGAGTGCGGTGCTGGTAGGGGGGGGTGGCGGTTGTACCTGTCATGGGGTGGGCACAGAGGTGTCTGCCACCGCCAGGGAGCTTCCATCGGAGAAGGAGTCGCTGTCTGTAGTGTCCCCTCCTGTCTCCGTCGTGGTGCTCTCCTCGCCCTCTGTCCCACTGGTGCCCTCACCCTCGGTGGATTCGGCCTGCAGGCCCATGTGCCGGTGCCTCTGCTCCTCTGCCAATGATGCTATTGCACACAAGGACAGGGTGACAAAACAAAAAGGGGGGAGACAGAAGATACACTTGGTCAATGCCAGCAACAACACTACCGTTGGCATACACAACTCACAGGGAACAGCCCTATGCACTACTCCATGCACCACAAGTTACAATGCTAGTCACCAGCCCATGGGGTACAGTGCCTAATGCCATCAGCTGCACACCGGAAACAAACAGGCCCCTGACCAGTAGTAGATGCCCACTAACTCTATTTGGGTTTGAGTGCTTCAGAGCCTGCCCAATAAGGGACCTACCCTGCCATGTTTGCCTTGGCCTAGGGGCAGCCACAGTCCATATCCCTACCCAGGTAAAACCTTAATGTGCACTAAGTAATGAATCTGAATTTGTACTCACCCCTTGTGGCTGCTGTGATGCCCTCAAGTGCCCATCCTACTCTGGATAGGCCGCCGTCAGGATGCAGAACATCAGGGGGGTCAGGGTACGACGGGCACCCCTTCTGCGTTAGGAGGCCAGCCCCAGCTGGGCCTCCACCGTCTTCCTTGCCCAGCGGGGCAAGTCCTCCCACCGTTTACGGAAGTGGGTGCTCTGCCTGTCAAAGACCCCCAGGGTCCGCACCTCCTTGGCGATGGCACGCCAAATACCCTTTTTCTGATGGGCGCTAACCTGCAGGAAAAATACAGCAGAAAAGGGATTAGTCATACCGTCTGGACCGTCACATTCATGGCCCACCATATCCCTCCCATCCTCTCACACACAGACATTGACCACCATACATGCAACACTCTGGCCAGGATGCCTCAGCCTCCACCTACATGTGGCTTACACACACAGCACATCATGCATTCATGGCCCATGCATCATGCTCACAGTGTACTCACCTGTTTGTCTGGAGGACCGTAGAGTAAACTGTACTTGGGTAGGACCCCATCCACCAGTCTCTCCAACTCCTCTGCAGTGAAGGCAGGGGCCCTTTCCCCAGGCACATGAGTCATTGTCGCTTCCAGACACAGGTCACAGCAGCACTTGCAGTGTAGGTCCTCTCCTGTTGAAGGTCAGGTAGCAAGTGAGTGAATAGATAGAAAATGGCAGTCACGTCCGCAGCGGTGCGTACCGTCACTGCCGGCATACATCGCCTTTGACTCCTGGAACCCATAGGGCCCAGTGATAACCAATGCAAAGTTGCGCAGCGGTCAACGCCAGCGGAATTATCTCATTTCCACTTGTCCCTCCTCACAGGTCAGGCAGCCGCCATTTCTGGGGGACACAGGCCATAGCACGTAACTGCATCACAGCAGATATTGGCACAGCAACTGACTCTCGGATTCACATACTGGTTCTGTAAATGAAGAAATGCATCATTATTGCAATAGATGTGTGAATATGAGCCTCTGCTCACTGTTTTCCTTCATAGGCTTCAACCGCTGAGGATGAATATGAGATGAAGACATCCTCCAGTGTACAGACCCCTGATGGACCTTGCGACAATAGAGGACAGACACATTATACTAACATACAGACATGATCGGGCCACAATTCAAGAACTGTGTGCCCAATTGGAGACAGACCTGATGTCAGCTATCCGCCAGCCCACAAGTAACCCCCTCTAGTGCAGGTCCTGTCAGTGCTCCATTTCTTGGCAAGTGGTTCCTTCCAAACAACAGTAGCCATGGCATCAGGGATGTCTCAGCCAATGTTCTCCAACGTGTTGACCAGAGTGTTGCCTGCCCTGCTGAAACACATGCACAGCTACATAGTATTCCCCCAGGTGGAGGATTAGGCCACAGTGAAAGCTGACTTTTATGCCCTGGGACATATCCCCAACATCATT
Source organism: Pleurodeles waltl (assembly GCF_031143425.1). Taxonomy (NCBI): domain Eukaryota; kingdom Metazoa; phylum Chordata; class Amphibia; order Caudata; family Salamandridae; genus Pleurodeles; species Pleurodeles waltl. The sequence goes on from NC_090451.1 coordinate 370,201,519, forward strand.
GGTGCCATTGATGGTACACATGTAACATTTGTCCCCCCTGGAGACATGAACAAGTGCTCAGGAATAGAAAAAGCTATCACTCTTTGAATGTGCAGATGGTGTGTTTGGCGGACCAGTACATCTCCCATGTGAATGCCAAGTATTCTGGCTCTGTGCATGACACCTTTATCTTGAGGAATAGCAGCATCCCATATGTGATGGCGCAACTCCAGAGGCACTGGGTGTGGCTATAGGTGAGCCCAAGGTCCCCACCCAGTATATGTTGGTGTCTGGGTATGGTGTTGTCCCTAAGGGTTGGTGTGTGTCTAACAGGTATCCTTCAATATTTGCAGGTGACTCTGGTTACCCCAACCTCTAATGGCTACTGACCCCAGTGAGGAATGGCAGGACAAGGGCAGAGGAACGTTACGATGAGGCACATGGGCGAACAAGGAAGATAATTGAGAGAACCTTCGGCCTCCTGAAGTTCAGGTTCCGGTGTCTACCTCTGACAGGTGGATCCCTGTACTACTCACCCAAGAAGGTGTGCCAGATCATCATTGCATGTTGCATGTTGCACAACCTAGCCTTGAGATGCCTGGTGCCTTTTCTCCAGGAGGATGAGCCTGGAGATGGTCTTGTGGCAGTGGCGGAGCCTGTGGACAGTGAGGAAGAGGAGGCAGAGAGTGAAGATGTGGACAACAGAAGGACTATCATACAGCAGTACTTCCAGTGACACACAGGTAAGACACTGTAACTTCACTTATCATTTCTGTTTTCTGTTGGACATTGGACATGACAGCATTATTTCCCTATGTCTATGGCCACTTACTGTACCCTTTGACATCTCTATTTTCAGATCTTTGTGCCCCACTCTGGGTCCTGGTGTGTTTACTGCTGCCCACTACAGTGCTTACCAATGTACATATAACTGTACATATGAGTTGAAATGTTTTCAGATTATTGTATTAATACTTATTTCAATCAGTTGAGAAAACTCCAGATTTGTATTTGTTCCAAGGGTGTTTATTTAAGCGCTAATAGGTAGGGGGGATGTGCAATTGGCTGGGGTGATGGTGGAGTAATGTCCAGTTAGAGTCCAGTCTCTTGGTATCACAGGTGCATTGTCCAAGGGGGCATAGGAAGGGGAGCACAGCATTTCAAGGTGGACAGGGTGACAGAGTGGAACACAAGGGTGACAATCAAGAGAGTCTTATTTCCTAGCAAGGGGCTTGGCAATGTTCTCTGGCTTCTACCTGGGTCGCAGGGGCCGTTTGCAGGGTGGTTCTCCTTCTGCATGGGGTGGGGTGATGATGGCCTGTTGTTCCAGTGGCGTGGCCTCCTGTCCACTAGTGCCGGCGGAGGTGGAGGGCTGTTCATCGCTGTGGCTAGTGGGAGGGGCCCGTTGTTGTGCCACTGCCTCCCTCATGGTGTTGGCTACGTCAGCCAGCACCCCCTGCAATGGTGACCAGGATGGTGTGGATGTGTTTAAGGTCCTCCCTGATCCCCAGGTACTGTTCCTCCTGCAGCTGCTGGGTCTTCTGCAACTTGGCCAGTATCTTGCCAAGGTCACCTGGGAATGTTGGTATGCTCCCAGTATCCCTGCAAGTGCCTCGTGGAGAGTGGGTTCCCTGGGCTTGTCCTCCCCCTGTCGCACAGCAGTCCTCCCAGCTTCCCTGTTGTCCTGTTCCTCTGTCCCCTGAACAGTGTGCCCACTGTCACTGACCCCAGGTCCCTGATCGTCTTGAGTTTGTGGGGGTTGCCTGAGGTCCCTGTAGTTGTGGACACACTGCTGATTGACGTGTCCTGGGGACAGTGGTATGGGCCCGCTGGGTAGGTGCTGTGCTGGTGTTTCCTGAGGGGGAGGCTCTGTGGTGGTATGGGACTGTGCCTGGGTACCGACTGTCCAGAGGTCCCTGATGGGCCAGGTTGGTCATCGAGATCCAGACGTGCAAAACTACTGTCATCACTGTCGGCTTCTTCTGTTGGGGAACTGGATGTTGGTGGCACCTCCTCTCCAGTGACATTGAGTGGGGGCCCTGTGGGGATGTAAATGCATTGTTATTGTATCTGCATGTGCCATCTTGTGCATGGGTGTTTTTCCCTGTATGGTTGTGATAGCCCTGTCAGCTTTGCCTTGTGTGCGTGGTGATTTTGTGTGCTAGGTGATTCTCTCCAATGGGCATGCTTTAGTGATGGGTGTCCATGCAGGTCTGTGATGGGTCTAAAAAGAGCAACCAGGGCACTCCAAGATTAGTTATTTTGTGACGGATACTTTAATCCTTAGCGTTGCAGTATGCGAACAAAAATACAAATATACATAGATGTACAAAGTCCATGTAAACAATTGAAAATACGTGAGATCAGTGATAGCCAACACGTGTTTCGTCCTTACAGACTTCTTCAAGGCTTAAAGGTTCTGTAAATTCAGGAAATGCAAAGTTCCAATATGTAGTGAGAGTAGAACCATATCCGGAAGATTGTGATTTATGTGTCCGGATAAGTGAGGGTCCTTCGTGATATCAAGGACCAATAGTACACATCAGGGCATAAGAATACCCCAAAGGGTGAATCCGTAGTATGGGATACACACTCCGTCTGAGGTCTCAGTAGACCAAGTCTGCGAATTGGAGCAGAGATCGGTGATTCCCCAGGATCCGGGAGTCAGTGACGCTTCGGTAAGCGTGCCGGGTACAGCGTAAGGTAGCGCTGACAGGTAACGTAGGTCTGTGATGGGTGTCCATGCATGGGTGGGTTGTGATATTGGGGTATTTGTGAGTTGGTGGAGTGGTGAGGGTGAGGGTAGGAGTAGGAGTTTGTGATGGCATGCAGGTAGGGTGGGGGATATAGTAGTAAGGATTTGACTTACCAGAGTCCAGTCCTCCTGTACTCCTGCCAGGCCTTCAAGATGCATTATTGCCAAGACTTGCTCCTCCCATGTTGTTAGTTGTGGGGGTCCACCGCCAGTCCTCTGTACTGCTACCTGGAGTCTTGCAACCACGGAACGCACCTTCCCCCGTAGGTCGTTCCACCTCTTCCTTATGTCATCCTTGTTCTGGGGTGCTGTCCCATGGGGTTGACTCTGTTGACGACTCTCCGCCATAGCTCCATCTTCCTTGCAATGGACGTCTGCTGCACCTGTGATCTGAATAGCTGTGGCTCTACCCGGATGATTTCCTCCACCATGACCCTTAGCGCCTCCTCTGAAAACCTGGGGTGTCTTTGGGGTGCCATGGATGTGGTGTGAGTGGTATGTGTGAGGATGTGTGGGGTGATGTGTTGGAGTGTGTGCTGTGAGGTGCGTGGATGGTGTATGGGTGATGGTGTTTTGTGACTCTGTTTGAGTGGGTGCTCCTGGCTTGTCTCTCTCTGTTTGCTATCTTTTTTTCATTGAAAGGGATGTGGGTAATGTGTGTTTGTGTTTTATAGTGTTGTGGGTGTGTGGGTGTAGTGAGTATATGTGTTTCAGGTGTGTGTAGTTTGAATTGTCCAATGTGGTGGAGTTTTGTAAGAATGTATGTATTATGAGTGCTGCAGTGTGTACCGCCAATGGTTTACCACGGTTGAATGACCGCTGTGGTGATAAGTGGGTCCTGATACTGTGGGTGTATTCCTGTTGGCGTAACGGTGTGAGTTTTGGTACCGCCAGTTTATCACTGTCCTTTGATCTGACGGACCTGTGGGGGTGTCTATATAATGGCGGATTTCTCTGTGTGGGTCATACCCGAAGTGGTATACTGCCGCAGTCATGGTATGTTGGCAGCCGTCAGCACGGTGGTAGGCGGCATTTACCCCCAAGCTTGTAATGAGGGCCTATGTACCTCCAAATTAAAGGAGTAGCTATGGGTTGCAGCTTTGCACCGGAAATAGCAAATTTGTTAATGGGTTGCTTTGAAAAAAAGTGGATATACACAGAGCTTAATCTCTTTAGTGAGAACATTGTCTATTGGTTCAGATAGATTGATGATATACTGATGATTTGGGAAGGAGATCAGGAAAGGTTGACAATGTTCCATGAATGGCTCAATCAATGCACATTTGATTTAAAGTTCACAAAGAATAGTGATGCCAAGAAAATTTACTTTTTAGATCTATGGATCCTCTCAAAGGAAGAACATCTAGAAGATAACTCATAAAAAACCAACAGTTCGTAACACTTTGTTACATTTTTCGAGTGGTCATACCAGAACATTAAGAGAAAATTTACCTTACGGTCAGTTCCTTCGTATTAGAAAAAACTGTAGTCGTATTAGAAGAAACTGTAGTAATAAAGATGATTACTTTGATAATGCCATTGAACTGACTGATAAACTTATCAATAGAGGATATCCAAGGAAATTTGTTAAAGCTGCCTTGAAAAGACCCTGGTATACACCTAGAGATACATTACTAACCCCCAAACAACGAGCAAAGGAGACTCCTGCAACTTGTGTCATTACCTGTAGTCCTAAAGCAAACAAAAAAAGGTCAATTATTGACAGAAATTGGAGAATAGTGAAAGATTTAGGCATTTAAAATCCTCTGTTCTCTTTTAAGAAAGCACAAAATCTGCGGGACTACTGGGTGAAAGCAGCATTTCCAATTGAGCGCAAAAAATATTTAAGAAAGATGCTACATCTACCCTCTGTACAGGGACACTATAGATGTAAAAATTGTGTAACGTGCCAATTTACACAGGATTCCAAAGAAATTGTGCTAAATGGAATAATACATCAACAAAAATACTTTTCGAACTATAACACTAAGAATGTAGTCTACTGTATTAAGTGTTCTTGTGAGCAGGTGACATTGGACAAACATCGCAACCGGTGGAGACCCGAATGCTGCAGCATAGATCGAGGATCAAGTGTTCACCCCAAAGTGCACCATTGGTAGAGGATTTTTGCGAACGAAATCATAAACCAGACGATATTTGGTGGTCTGTACTGGCAGTGATACACTCCAAAGGAGATGGCCACCCTATAACAAACAAACTATTAAGAATGGAGGCAACAGTTATAGAGAAATACAAAACAGCCAGACAAGGCCTAAATTATCTGGATGAACTTTGGTCCCTGATCTAGAGACTACTTGATTTTATCCAGCGTTTTTACTGAAAACATAAGCAGGAAGTATACTGTATATCCTAGGCTGCAATAAGATTCTAGCAGACACATATATGTCTTTCCGCAGCATGTTTTAATTATAATTGCCAACTGTTTGCCTAGTGCTTTTTATATCCTAGGTCTGCATTAAGGTTCTTTCAAATGTGTAAATGCTAGAATTATGAATGTCAGATGACTTGTGCAGATCATGTTTAGGTAGAACATCAATCCATATACTGGCCGCTGGTGCATAGGATGTTCATCATAAATTTGTTAATAAGACTTGATTTTACGGTATTTTATTCTAACTATTTAAATGTACACTTTTGATACGTAGGTGCTCTTAGGTAAGACTAGCAGGACCATCTCATTTAGAAATAATTTCAATAGTAGTCCATATAGGCAAAGATTGGAACTTGTTTAAGAATATAACAAATATATGTTTCGTAAAGGTTGTTATTTCACACCAACATAGACATGAGATGAGGGTCATATACATTTAAGATGACATATGAATAAACATTGCTTGATAGGTATTGGGTTCCTCCGATAGAATGACTATGACATTCCACAAAGTGAAGCGGAATAAGCAATTTTCACCCAACATAATTATCAAGAGAAATCACAGGCAACGGCTTAGTGTGATTCCATATCTATTTAAAGTATGGTTGGTTTTGGAGTAAGACATACATTCTCAAAGCAGTTGGATGACCGTTTCCGTCAGGTTGTTTAATTGAGAAATAAGTCCACGGACAAAACAAATACACATCCGAAAAGTAGGAGAGCGATGCTATGGTAATCTGCTCCAAGATGACGCCCATATTTTGTGAGGGTTTATACTCATGCACGCTCAAGTTTCATAGCGCGGTCAAGTTTAAAAGAGGGCTAGTCTTCTGCCCGCGTCGTGGCGTTTTTCTGAACACCTGTTTCGGGGAGTGAGCACGCTCGTGTGTAGTATCCCGGCACGTGAGCAGAATGAGAGTTCTTACAACTTTCTCCAGACACAATCACCGACCAGTAAGTAATAAATAGTTTTGTAAAAGCCACCGGTATATCACTGAGGCCTCTGGTGTTATATCTGACTGGACCATTTACCGTATTTGTTCCATTTTTTAGAGGTGTCCATTTAATATCATGAAGCCTCTATAACTGGAGAACTAAAGGTACACAATTGAAATTATTTTAGGTGTTAAGCAGGCTAGGATAATGCTTAACCATTTATAGACACAAGGAAATGCGAATAAGGTCATCTCACTCACTAAAGCCCAGAGCATGAGTTCTATCTGGATATTGAGAAGGTGGGGGATATTAGATAACTCACTATGGGGTGCCACATTAGTGTTTCTTTTCCAAAACAGCACCTGTTTTTAGATTTGCACTTGTTTGGTGGAAGAAACATAATTTGTCCATAATAGACATTTTAATTTCTCTTTTTTTTATTTTTAATAGGCATTGTTGCCTCCAGTTGGCCTGATGAGGCCCAAAAGGGAAGGGGCAGAAACGCGTCGAGAAATTGGGTTAATATTGTGAAGTTGTAAGAAAAGTTTCATTGAACCACTAAGGGCTGTATCACACATTCTCTTGAGGCACAGAAGGAAAAGTCTACAGACTGTGAGATGTGTGTTTCGCAGAGTACAATCATCACCGATATGCGGACTCTTGTTTAATAGGAAGACATAACCACAGTGTTTGTAAATTTAGGACAGCAATAATGTTGATATTCAGGATTTTGATAATATATGTTTGTATGTTTTAGTTGTTGGGATTGAGGATGTTTGCTTTCAAGCTTTCAATGTTTTCTCATCTTTTCTTTAAAAGCATTAATAAATGTTGAAATTAGTTTCATAACCCCACTGTGTATGAACTAAGGGCCAGATGTATCAAGAAAGCCGTCTGCGAATCACAAATTGCGATTTTTAAGAAATCGCTATTTCCGAGGCGAAATAGGCTATGTAACAGATTTGCGATTCGGAATTAGCGATTTCTTAAAAATCGCTATTTGTGTTTTGCGAGGCCCAAATACCGAATCGCAATTTGCGAGAACGCAATTTGCAATTCAGTAATTGAAAATCGCAAATTGCGAGAACGCACACCTGGCAGAGCCTGATGACATCACAAGCAGGAAGTGAGTCATCCCAGGCAGTTTGCAGGTGCCACACCCAAAGGAGCACTGAGAGAGACACAGCCCAGCCACAGTGAGCAAGTCTGTGAACAAGGCAGGACTGCACATCACCCTGGACACCTCTGCACAGGGAAAGGAGAAGGGAGAGAGGAAAAGGAAACTCAAGTTTAGTGAGCAGGAACTGGAGGTGCTCACTGAGGAGGTGGTGAGGAGCCATGACCGTCTGTTTGGAAAGAGCTCCCTCCAGGTCCCTGAGAGTTAAAATCACAGTCTCTGGGCAGACCTTCAAACAAACATCTGCGCTGTGGGAGTTGCGCAGTGCTCTGTGGAGGAGATCAAGAAGAGGTGGTACGACCTGCGTTCCCGTGCCAAGGAGAGGATGGCAAGAAGACTTCAGGAGGCAAGGAGCACAGGAGGCAGACCATCCACCGAGACACCCTCCACCCCGATGGAAGACCTGGTGGAGTCGACACTCCTCCCAGAAGCTGTCAGTGGGGTCACTGACATCAACACATCCGGCACACCAAGCACCAGTAAAGGTAAGTGCAATATTGAAATGTAACCCTATATGTGTGTGTACAAATGCCCCTTAGGAATTTGCAAGTAGTGCAAAGCTTTGTGATAAGTAGTCTATTCCACATCTTAGAAGTGGCACAACGATGCCTTATGGGAGTGGTAGTCCACAACGCAGAGCTGAAAGTAGCACATAGAATGTAATTAAGTAGAGCGACACCCAGAAGAACACAACACCTACAACATAGTGATATGATGTAACAGTACATTTATTACCATTGTGTAACCTTTGGTGATACATACATAACTGACATGCTTCACATTGTCGTTGCAGGTGGCCCAGGCCCAGCAGCATCTGCAAGTGCCATTGTGGGGGATAGTGAAACCCACCCTGCATCTGACACAAACACCAGTGAGTCACAGAATATAGCACCTATCAGACGCAGGGCTAGGGTTGTACTGCTACCCGAATTGAGCCAGGACTCTGACGACATGCGGGATGACGGCCACACACCTTCCAAAGATGGCAGATGCACTGTTATGCAGGAGTCACAGCCCCAGCGTAGCACAACACCCCTCAGGAGGCCTTCATATGCAGGCGCACAGCATATGGAAGCAGGAGAGGAGCCATCAGTCTTCGGTGGCCTGGAATCTGCTATGTTGAAACAGCAGCGCCTGCAAAACAGGAAAATATCAGCTTTACAAAGGCAGATGCAGGCACACAATGCCAACATGGGGGGGCTGCATCGGCAGTTGGAGTGCCTAAATTCCAACCTCTCTAAACTGCATGAGGGACAGAGCCAAGCTTCTGAGAACACCAGGGAGCTGACAATTGCAGTGAGGGAACTGTGCACAGAGCTGCGGCACGACAGAGTCAGCCACCGCAGGCAGGAGAGGCATTTTATGGGCATGTTTGGTGGTTTCTGTCACTCGGTCAATCGCCTCGCTACTTCAACAGCCCTCATATCGTGCTGTGGCTGCATAGGTGTAGGCAGTGCACAGCAGTAAGGATGTGGCACAGGGACTGGTGCAGATCACTACTGTGCTGGACAATATGCTGGGTAACCGCTCCGCTACACCCAGTGAACTGGGACTAGGGGACTCAGAGGACACATCTAGCCTCAGCAGCTTAGCAGTGCCCACCACTTATGCTAGGCGTTGCAGTGCCAGGCACAGCACTGCCACTGAGGCCGACAACAGAGGTGACAGTGAGGCCACTGCGCACTCGAGTGGCTTGCGTGGCCGTAGAAAGTGACAGTAATGGCCACAGGGGACTGTTTTCTTATTGTGTGATACAGTAAACTATGATTCAATAGTGAGATACTGTTATCTGCTTTTTTTTAAGACACACAATATTTCATTTTTCTGCTAGTGAAACATATGTTACCTGCTGTTAAGGTAATAAATATTCTAACTACCAGTGCACACGTCAGTGAAGTTGTGTTGTAATTACTTACATCTGAAATGGTTGTGCTTGATATTAACACGCCTTTGCCTGCCCTCTGCTGCACTGGTCCTGTCTGCTGGCAGTAGGGGGGCTATGGGATCATCATCCTCATCAGAGTCTGAATCAGATATTTCCACAGGTATGCCCCAGGTGGTAGCTATATTGTGCAAGATCGCACATGTTGCCAATATTCTACATGTTGTCTCCGGGCTGTACTGTAGTGCACCTCCACTTTTACAGATGCACCTGAAGCGACTCTTCAGCAGGCCAAAGGTGCGCTCCACCACATTGCGGGTTGCCCTGTGTGCTGCATTGAATCTCCGTTCTGCTGGTGTTGTAGGATTGAGGTAGGGCATCATCATGTAGGTGCGCACTGCGTAGGCACTGTCTCCTGGAAGGAACAGAGGGTATAATGAGTAAGTGAGCCATCTGACGTCCCAACGGCATCAATGCGCCATTGTACAGAGGGACAATACCAAGTAGATATCCTTCACCAAACTCCCCAGCTAGCAGTCTTGTGTGAATGCCGCTGTGGCGAAAGATGTATGAATCATGTGTGCTCCCTGGGTACCTGGCCACGAGATCAGTTATGATGTAGGCGACATTGCATATCACCTGTATATTCATTGAATGTTGGTATTTACGGTTGCGGTACACATACTCTGTGGCCGATGGTGGACAGATTGCAACATGTGTCCCATCTATGGCACCTAGGACGTGGGGCAACTGTGCTATCTGGTAGAAATAAATTTTTGTCTGCTGTATTTCCTGTGGGGTGTGGGGGAATCTGATGTACTGGTGTATCCTACTCAGCATGGCGTTCATAAATGCATTGAAAAATCTAGAGAGGGCACTCTGTGATACTCCTCCAGCTGCTGCTATGACCCCTTGATAGCTCCCTGAGGCGAGTAGGTGCAGGGAGCATAATACCTGCACATGGGTGGGTATGCTATGAGTCCTATGTGTTGTGCGCTGCAGTATGGGTTGTAGCTCAGCTATCAGGTCAAGTATCATGGCTGAGTTCAACCTGTACTTCTCATATAATTCCTCCTCAGTCTGGTTAAAAAGGGTAATGCCCACTCTGAAAATGCGCTCCTGTCTCCTCCTCCCTCTCCTCAAACCTGCCAGGATCCTCATTCTCCTCGCCATGACCTAGAGTGCAGCCATTGTGGAAAAGAGTCTGAGGCATTCTGGGCCTCTTTATATAGGTTGCACCTGGTTACCACCTGGTTTCACTTAGTGGTATTTTGCATGTGCAAAAGGCCATTCTGCGGAAAATCGCAATTTGTGATTTTTTGATGCATTGAATTGCGACTTGGTTTTGCGAGTCGCATTTTGCGTCTCGCAATTTCCTACTTGAAATACTGAATTGCTAATTGCGATTCGGTATTTCATGTTGCAAATTGCGAGACGCAAAATGCGACACGCAAAACCAGGTCGCAACGCAAAAAATCAATATTTTAGCGATTTCTTATTTTTGGTCTGTGAATGCCTTTCATGCATCGCAGACCACGTTTTTGCATTCACAAATGGCCAAATTTAGCAATTCGCACCATTTGCGAATGCAATTTCGTTTGATACATCTGGCCCTAAATGCGGTAATTTTTTCCTACTAGCTGACCAAACTCATTTTTGTTCCCTAGCAAAAGAAGTGCATGAAGCTCTGCTACAGAAATGCAAAATACCTCCAGATTGGGTCAGGGTACTGAATACAGAACACAGTGAAGATTGTTTGATTATCACATCATATTTGTAAAATTGTGTTTGCTCTACTAACTAATTAGGCTCATGACAGAAATTAGCTTTTTTGTAATTGTTACACTTTTCCGTGTTTGAGCATTGCACTTAGTTTTTTTGTTTTTAATATGCTGAGAAGCAATGTGTTAAAAAATAAAACATTATTTAAAATATGTTTTCATCTTATACTTTGCTGAGACTAATATGTACAATGATCTTCACAAAAGCCACAATGGTACACAGTTTTTCACATAATGCCAGGTGCAACAAATATAAATTTTGCCATACAGCAGGTAAATTTTACTAGTTCAAACTGAATGCATATTTAAAAAAATAAAAGTACATTAATTAATTTTTCATTTAATATGTTCCCTGCTTTGGTACCTTCCGGTGCCCTTCTTCTATTTGTAGTTCCACTCTATCATCTCAATAGTCATCACCTTCAATCACTGCTCCATTCATTATGAGAAGCTAATTGTGTATGAGTGCCATATTGTGCAACATGCAGTGTAACTCGATAAAGTGATAGATCTTTTTTGGTGAGCACTGAAGGTTCTTGCCCAGCACGGACACAAATATTGACTTTTTCAAAGTCCATGCGTCGTTTCACTGGGTTTCCTTGCTTTTATATGAGCTCAATTATGAATCTCTCCTGCATTGTTGTGTGGATGGAGTACAAGGGTCAACAGCCATTGCTACAAAGGATAGGCACAATTGCCTGTGTGGTCCCAGGCACACTCAGTTTCACTCAGCAACTTGACACACACAGGTAACATGTAAATAGTTCTCACCTTATAACAAACTGTGATCCTGCAGCATGCTCATGGTGAGCAGCATGAGTCATGTAAGGATCCAGGAAAATTAGAGGAGACATGTTTGATGTTTAAGGGACTGTTTTAGATTTTTGTGGTAACAGTCCCGCCATTGACTTTTTGACTGAAATCCCATCTGCCCTATTTTGATTTTTCTGGTCCCATAGCCGAAAGCCCGTATTCAATCCGCCGTGTCCACCAAGGCATATCTCCTGTGTCAACGGCCTGAGAGGAAAAAGTGGCTGATGGCAGGCACCCAGACACCCTATCTGCTGCACAGATAGAGATGTGCCTTACTGGCAAGAAAATACTGGCAGTACAACCTCCACTTCTGATGTGGTGGATTGGGGAGGGGTGAAAACTCACCTTTTTTTTTATTCCACTTCTGATTTCCACTGGAGACAACTGGACAAGACCTGCTGTCACTGCTGCGCCGATCCATGGAGAAAACACAAACCCCTGTTGCCGGACTTGAAGGTAGGGACATCTCATTGCCTGAGGACTTAAGTGGGTGCTACACAGGAGGTTAGGTCCACTGCAGGCATATACATGTCACACTAATTTTGTTTAATTACTGTGACATGCATATGTTGAGGAGAAAATTGTGTCACATATGGCAGGGGACATACTGGCAAAACATGCATATTGAACACATACACAACTTCAATTGTCGTGTCTTCGTTCATTGCAAAATGTATGCTGGCACAACAATGACAGTACACTCACTCTGGACAATGGTGTCCATGTTTGCGCATTGCAGGGGGACCTGTACAGGTAGGTTTGTGCTATCTGTTGTGTATGTGAGTCAGTACGTGTATGTGTGGATTGACTGTTTGAGATGGAGGGAGCTGGAGTGGTGTGTCTGTATGTGTGTCACTTGCATGTGAGAACAATGTTGTGTATGTTGTGTTGCTGTGTGATATATTCAGGTAAGTGTCATTATTGTGTAGTGGACGTTGTGCTGTGTGTAGTTGTGGTTGTGTGTGAATGTGTTTGTGTAGCTGAGCATGTAGTTGTGTTGGTTGTGTCATGTGTGAGTGCGGTGTCAGTGATGAATGTATGTTGTGTCATGAATGTATGTCAAGGTATGTTTTCTGCACTTATGGGTTGTGTTGTGTTTGAATGGCATTTTTTTTTTTAATTTGGAGTGTTGTAGTGTGTAGTGCAAGGGTACACATATAGCTAATGGACAGTGTGTGAGTCACTTACCTCTATTCCATAGCCCCTGCCTTTGTACAAAGTCCATTGGGTTCTTCTGCCATCTCCCTCCATCAGCAATTCGTTGCCAGTCCACCACTTGAAGAGCTGTAATATATAAATACAGCAGGCAGAACACAGTTGGCTTGACGGTCTTTTAGGGTCCGCCACCGGAACAGCTTGGCAGTAAAACCGTGGTAACACCACCAAGATCTAAATCAGGCTCTCAGTCTGTAGCACAAATCATTTGGACAGACCAAGATTAAGCCATTTTACTTTTGCAATACATTTATTTGTTTGATTTTGGCAGTATCATCCATATGTACGAACAATCAGCAGATTCCACCACAAAAGAAAATAAAAAGCTATTTTAGCATTGTAAATGAAAAAATAAAGTATGCATGGAATGCCTCCAAATGCAGAGAGGCAAGTGGTCCAGTAGTGGTGTGTAGCTACCAGGCCCTTGAAAAAATACAAAAATAGTTTTAAAATGTGGAAAGCCTGGAGAAGAGAGTGGGTAGACAAGAGTAATGAACAAGCAAAGAGAGGGGCAGAGGTAGTGAAGAGATTGGAAGAGAGAACAACAGAGTGGGGCAAAAAAATAAAAAATAAAGTGAGTGCAGGGACGGAAAATGATGTGGCAAGCCTGGGGGTGTAAAGTGGATTGGCCAAGATGGGGAAGAAAAGAGCCAAGAGATCAATGCGCTTTTATTGAGTGCTAAAAGCCAAATAAAAGAGTGCGCTCACATTAGCAGTGGAATCGGTGGAGTGATATAAATCATCAAATCAGAACCATGTTGATGAAGAAATACTTCAGGGGTGGCACAACAAACAAAGATGGATGGAAGAGTCAAATAAGCAGCAGGGAACAGTGACAGATAAGAAAGTCGACAAGGGACTGAGCCAAATGTACTCAGTGTATTTTAAAATATGGGATATAATGCTGTCCACGACAGACAGCGAAAACTGTAGCAAGACCACAAAAATTGCAGCACCAGCAGAGGTCAACAAGTAGATAAAAGTCACCTAATGCAGTCTTTTTAAGGTGAAAAAGAATTAAATATAGAGAAAACAAGAACAGTTATATGTTAAGCATATTTTTATACTTGCACGAGAAAATATATAATATAATACGTGCCTTGACCCACGGTAAGCGATTCCTTTTCTGCTAAGCTATTTTATTCCATTTTGTTCAACAATTAAGTATTTCTATATCAAGCTTAAGGCACCACTAAGGCGGCCTAGATGGAACACTAGTTTTACTTTAAAAACTCTTCCTCATGTGATCTGTGAAGTGTCATTATTAATGTCAGAAGTGCATGTCATCGGCCCGAAAATGTGTGCTGAAAACCAAAAAAAGCGTTTGCTCTATATTTAAACAACTTCTTCCCCGAAAACTGACATTTTTATAGTGTTGCGAACAGCGTAAAAAGGGTAAATGCATAGATGTTGTCATGTGAGAAAGTGTTCACGCATTTGCAAATGTGTCCCATCAGGGCCCTCACTCCAAACCAAACCTCAGTGGCTGTCTGACTCACTCATGAGGAATAAATGAAAAAAGGAGCAGATGGCATTAATTCAACCAAATTAATCTCGCTACTCTATGGAGAATGAAATGGTCCTTTGCAGGGCTCCGTTTTGCCATGCCCTTTCGGAAGTATATTTTGCTGATCCTAGATTGGTGTTGTTAGCAAATGCGTTAATTTAATTGCTTCTTTATAAACTTCGTTGCACTACACGGAGGAAGCTTCTGAACACTGTAGTGGCAGATGGTGAGGAAAAATAATAAGGGAAGTAGCAAAATGCTGAAAATGGGAAGGGGCACTCCCAAATATGTAAAGTTTTTTAGGAGGATAATTTTCTCAAATATTATTCTAATGGAGAACAACCAAGTTAGCAAACGGACTGTCATTTGTACAGTGATTTCACATGACTGCAGATAACAAGCTCATATGTACTAACACATTTTCCCATAGACACAGAATGGAAAAATCTTTCGTGCATCAGATCCATAATTCACAAACAGATTTCAGTAGTACTCCTGGAATCCTGTGACTGTTCCAGGGGTGCAGGAATAATCTTGGCAGCCTTTGTGCATTTCTCAATATCAGAAATCTTCATCCCCATAATGTAAAACTACAGGTGCAGTGTTCAGAGTTCTTATTAAGAATTGGTCCCTCATTGTCATCACCTAGCTGCTCCAGTCAAGGAATTATATGCAGGTACGTATAAGACTTGTGTACAGTTCTCTACGTCCAATTTTCAGCTCTTAATCAAAGATGGTCAAAAGGATGCGCAGCATGTTTTGTCTCACTGACTACAGGAAAATCAGTTTTATTTCAATAAAAGTAAGCATGGCCATCTGGATCGGCAGGTCTCCCAAACACTCCGGGCCACCTTTAGACATGACAGACTTAGGGCTTCATTACGACTTTGGCGGTCTGATGGTAAGACCGCCGCAGTGTCGGATCCCAAAAGACCACCTTGTTGGCGGTCATCCGACCACCGTATTAAGAGTCAGACTGTGAAGTCTGCCAAAAAACAGCCAAAAATCAGAAACTGCCAGGACACAGGAGGACGCAAAAGAGGCGGTCCCACCACCAGCACTGCCAGCCTGACAAAAATCCTCCCATCAGATTATGATCCACAAATCACAACAGTGGTTCTACCATTGTGGAAAACCATTGTCGAAGCAAACAGCGACTGTCTCAACTCACATCACACAGAAAACAACACCACATTAGATAGTTTGAACACCCCACACCTGACACACACTTGACAAACCTACACACTGCACTATAGAACACACCCTTACACAACCCATACTCCTTTGCAAACATAATTGCACTCACAGCCACAGAGAAGGAATAACTATCCCAGACTTAGCAGAAAAATAATTTTGGCACCTACACACATTTCACCACACATACATCCCATACCTGTACAACATATACAACACATTTGTTACTATCACACATAGTACACAACAACCATCACCTACTCACATCACAACACCTACACCTCATCACTAACAGTTCCTTCCACCTTTTTATGTTACACTACCTCACCGTCTTTACCACCACTAACATGCCCCCACAAAAACACCCAGGTTTCACAGATGACAAGTTGAGGGGGATGGTGGATGAAATCATCAGGGTAGAGCCACACTTTATCAGAGCACAGGCCTAGCAAACATCAATGGCCAGGAAAATGGAGTTGTGGCAAAGAATAGTCGACAGGGTCAATTCTGTAAGCAGCCATCCATGCAGAAGAGCCAATATCAGGAAGAGGTGGAACAATCTCAGGGGGAAGGAATGTTCCATGGCATCCAGTCACCAGCTTGCGGTACTCAAGACTGGTGGTGGGCCCCCACCTCTTCCTCTACAGTTCACATCATGGGAGGAGAAGGTCTTGGACATCCTGCATCCTAAGGGCCTGACAGGAATACCTGGGGGAGTGGAGTCTGGGAAGTCTACACAACATTCATGTCATCAAAAAATTCTGTTTTGCAATGGTCCATCAACACCTTTCTCCACCTCAATTACCAAACCACCCACCACACCTCTGTGCCAAATGTACAAATACCACTCTCTGGCATGACACATGTCAACTAAACTCACCTGGGTCCACAGTCCTTGGCATCCGCAGGTGAAGTACCAGGAACTGACAGCACTACAGCTCTCAGAAGGCACTATTTCACCATAAAGAATACCAGTAAAGTACACTAATTTTGAGATGTCTTGCATGTGAAACTAACACGTAATGTAACTGTCCTGCTATTTGATTAAGTTTGACCAGTGACTTTGTGTTTCACCACTGCGCATATTAGTTGCTCAATGTTCATCAGTAGCACATTGTATGTTTTGTTCAGTTGAGCCGCCTATTGGCTTTGACATGGCATTAACAAAGCAAAACAAACGCTGTGGGATAGCGTAAATGGATGGACGGAATGCGGAACCAATCAAACATTCACCCCCAGTCACAGATCTGGGTTTAATCCATCCATTATTTTGCTCACCATGCCACCCCAGTTTGAACCCAGCCATATGCAAATCAGTCTTGACCCTGTTCCTCATGGGAACAGTCCAGCCCGAACTGCCAGGCCAGGTTCTCCCTGGACCGGAAAGAAGAATCCTGTATTCTGCCTATTGGCTTTGACATGCTGTATCCAGTTTAGCCGCCTATTGGGTTTGACATTGCATTAGTCATTACATTCTGTATTCTGCCTAGTGGCTTTGACATGCTGTATTCAGTTTAGCTGCCTATTGGCTTTGACATGATATTAGACATTGCATTCTGTATTCAGTTAAGCTGCCTATTGGCTTTGACATGATATTATACATTGCATTTTGTATTCAGCTCAGCTGCCTATTGGCTTTGACATGACATTAGACATTGCATTTGATATTTAGGTTAGCTGCCTATCGCCTTTAACGTGGAGTTAGACATTACAGTTGAGAATCCAAGCTGTATTTTTCCAAGCTGTGTTTTTGCTCAAGATGAACCAAGATGTTTTTCTCATACTAGACTAGACCTGATAAGAGAGAGTACATGTGGTGTTTTCCTTTTGGCTCAAGCCTGGGAAGAGGAGCAGTCTAGGAGATCTGGCCAGTCTCCAAAGGCTTGCGTAGTTTTCCCAGGTCTGAGAGGAGGGGGAACGCTGTTCTAAGGGTGGCTCATGGGCTTCAGAGAATTAGATTCGAATCTGCCTGACTTCGGACTGGAACTTGGCGCCAGTTGCCAGTATCCCGTGTGGGTAGATAAATCTCTTTCTCGCAGTTGACCAGGAGTCATCAACTTGCAGACCCTAGAAAGATGAAGCTGTAAATAGTGTCTCACACGGTGAAGTATTTGTTTTGCTTTGCATTCAAAATCTTATAAATATAACCTTCTGTGTACATTGCAACTGTGTTTTCATTGAACGTGTGCTTGAAATCTAGTGATTCGTCACTTACGAAAATGCGGTTGGGGAAGAATTAACAACAATAAAAGTCTTCTTTGAACTCAGAAGTGCATTCTTGATATGTTATGTAAGTGCTGAAAACGAGATAAGAACAGAAGCACTACATTTGGTACCAGAAGTGGGGCGTTGACGAATTAGTGGATTTCTACGTGCACACTTAAAAAGTGTAATAGTTTTTGTTGTTTGGAGAATAACAGAAATAGTTTTTTGTTGTTTGGAGAATCACAGAAGCACGGCAGACCATGTTTGAAGATGCATGTGTAGCTAAACTGCCCGATGGTGCTATGAAAAACTGTGAATTGTTTTCTGTTGTTTGGAGAATTACAGAAGCACGGCAGACCATGTTTGAAAATGCATGTGTAGCTAAACTGCCTGATGGTGCTTTGAGAAATATTTTTTGTTGTGATGAAGCATATTTAGAAAATGTGCCTTTTGGAAGCAATGATGACAGAAAGGTTTGGATACCTTTATCTGCTTACAGAGAAATGCAGGAGAAATGTAGGCAGTTGGAACATGAAAATGAGAATTTACGTGAGCAAATTAGCCAGAATACATTAATTCAAGATAATGCTGAAAGTTATAAAAATGCTGTTTTAGAAGAATCTTTCTTTTCCCATTCCAGTAATGAGGGGGTTAAGACAGCTTCCAGCTGCTCTGAGCCTCCATGTGAGCCAGGGTTTTTGGCAGTCAAAGTGCATTCCTTAACTGATAACACGGAAGAGAACGAGAGAGCTCAGAATGTGATTTACGAGTTACCGTTGCAAAATGAAGTAAAAAGAAAGATTTTAGAGCTTCTTACTGTTTGCACTAAGCAAGAGACACCGAGTTTCATTAGCTTGTTTGATTTTTGGAAACAGAATAGCCCTCATTTGAGTGAAATCCTAACACTTTTGTATATGGTCACTGTGAAAAATAATATGCAGCTGCGCGCTTGTGATTTGGCAAATGAAATAATGCAGACTTTAGGTTTCTGCGCAGTGAAATTGAGTGCAAACACTGTTGTACATGTAACTCAAGAACAAGGGAAGAAAAGAGTGCCCCTAGCTAGGATCATACACTGGATCTGGTACTTGCAAGACAGGGCTAGAGTACCACAGATAAAAGAGTCATTAGTGAAATTGTGTGCACCATTTGAATTCGTGTCCACTGAAGATAAAAAGCATGTTTGTTTTACTAATGATTCATTGACTGAAATGTTATTTTCTGGCACAGGAGAAGGAACAGCGTTGTACAATGTGTGTCAGATTTTAAAGCAAGAGCTACGTGAGATGTGTCATTTTTACACTGATTCTTGGTTTACTGCCAATGGTTTAGCTGTTTGGTTTTCCACATGGCTTGCACCTAACTGTTTCAATTCCCTTTCAGATGTTAAAGAGAAAAATTCAGAGAGAGAAGTGTACACCCAGAATTCTGCCTTAGTGGGGATGGCTAAGTGGGTGCCCCAGAAATGTGAACAGCTGGGAGAAAAAGCCACTTACAGGTGGACAGAGATGAGAGAGATGCACATTCCCCTAGATTTGATAAAAACTGTGCAGCACACACAAAAGCAATCTGTCATGCAAGCAGTCACAGAGCAGTTGGGGAGAGGAAAGTTACCAGAACAGAAATGGCAAATTGAGCAAGTGATTGCTGCAGATTACCAAGGAAAAATCGAAATTATGCTGATAACTAGAAAATAACCTGATTTATTCATACAAATTGGAGACAGAATGGCCCAACTTGTCAAAAATGCAGTGAATGGAGGTTTGGTAAAGAATGAGTCTGCCCCAGCCCTTCTGACAGTGCAAGAAAAGGGAAGCTGTGGTGCAGCAGATAAAAAGCTCAGTGCTGGTGTGTGGGTTGAAGACCCAAGTGACCCTCCAGAACCTGCAGAAATTATAACAAAGGGCCCCAAAAACGTCCTGCTGATTATAAAACAGGGAAAGAAAGAGGAAGGGTACATTTTAAATGACAAATGCTATTTGCAAGAAAAGTCATACTTGTTTCTTTTGCAGATCCTACCACGTTTCACCACTGTCCCTGAGTGTGCTGTGTGGTCCCCCTTCGAGTGTGTGCGTGTGGGGTCGGGGAAGGGACCGAACCCCCAACCTGAATCTGGCTGAGTAAAGTGCCAGCACCATGAATCCATTTTGCGCAAGTGGCGCCTGCAGTTCAAGTTCAACTTGTTTGATTGCATTCTTCCACTGGAACTAATCAACCTTAACAGCTAACTGTCTGTTTTTTCGTGTGGAACTCTGACTTTTGCTTACTTTCCAGCATACCTTTCAGGTGGACCGTGCACCTTTACATGAGTAGAACTCATGCCACATCAAATTGCTAACACTGTTGAATTAGAGACACTATAATCTCATTCAGAGTACAAATGTTTCAGTCTTTTCTGTGTAGACGTATCTGATGTGAAAGGTTATGAGATCTATATGTTAATCCACTTCTATTGCTTTACAGGGATTGCTTTTATCATTCAAATCTGACTTGCTGATAATGTTTTTTTTTGTGCTGATTTTTTTTTTGTTTTTGTTTGAAACAAGAGATATGTGAAACAAAAATTCATTGGTCAAAGGGTGGAATGTCCTGCTATTTGATTAAGTTTGACCAGTGACTTTGTGTTTCACCACTGCGCATATTAGTTGCTCAATGTTCATCAGTAGCACATTGTATGTTTTGTTCAGTTGAGACGCCTATTGGCTTTGACATGGCATTAGCAATTACTTTCTGTATTCAGTTTCGCCACCTATTGGCTTTGACATTGCATTAGCCATTACATTCTGTATTCTGCCTATTGGCTTTGACATGCTGTATCCAGTTTAGCCGCCTATTGGCTTTGACATTGCATTAGTCATTACATTCTGTATTCTGCCTAGTGGCTTTGACATGCTGTATTAGTTTAGCTGCCTATTGGCTTTGACATGATATTAGACATTGCATTCTGTATTCAGTTAAGCTGCCTATTGGCTTTGACATGATATTATACATTGCATTTTGTATTCAGCTCAGCTGCCTTTTGGCTTTGACATGACATTAGACATTGCATTTGATATTTAGGTTAGCTGCCTATCGCCTTTAACGTGGAGTTAGACATTACAGTTGAGAATCCAAGCTGTATTTTTCCAAGCTGTGTTTTTGCCACAAGATGAACCAAGATGTTTTTCTCATACTAGACTAGACCTGATAAGAGAGAGTACATGTGGTGTTTTCCTTTTGGCTCAAGCCTGGGAAGAGGAGCAGTCTAGGAGATCTGGCCAGTCTCCAAAGGCTTGCGTAGTTTTCCCAGGTCTGAGAGGAGGGGGAACGCTGTTCTAAGGGTGGCTCATGGGCTTCAGAGAATTAGATTCGAATCTGCCTGACTTTGGACTGGAACTTGGCGCCAGTTGCCAGTATCCCGTGTGGGTAGATAAATCTCTTTCTCGCAGTTGACCAGGAGTCATCAACTTGCAGACCCTAGAAAGATGAAGCTGTAAATAGTGTCTCACACGGTGAAGTATTTGTTTTGCTTTGCATTCAAAATCTTATAAATATAACCTTCTGTGTACATTGCAACTGTGTTTTCATTGAACGTGTGCTTGAAATCTAGTGATTCGTCACTTACGAACTTGCGGTTGGGGAAGAATTAACAACAATAAAAGTCTTCTTTGAACTCAGAAGTACATTCTTGATATGTTATGTAAGTGCTGAAAATGAGATAAGAACAGAAGCACTACAGTAACCCATCATGAATGTTCCAATAATAAACAATTTATGACAATGACAGCAATACAATGGCCCACTTCCACTACTATTATTAGCAAATCACAGCTACAGCTGAGTGCCCTATCAAACTGCCCTTAGAGAAAGTTTCCTAGATTGACTCACCTGGGGTGGAGAACTAGATGTCAAACCGGATGCAATTGCAGTACATCCAGATGGAGGCCAATGTTAACTGCTAACTCCTATACCGTGTGCCAACTCTGACACTATTGTGCATTGTTCACTTTTCATTTAGCTATATGATGACATACACTTTACTAGGCAACAAATGTAATCACTTGTCATTAGTCAAACAACATAAGAGTGTATCAACAGTCATCAAATTACTGACGTAGTCATAAAGCTTTTAGTATGGTGTCTGGAATTGAAAAATCTGAGTCTCACTTTGTTCTAACTAAGATTTTGTAGCAACTGTCATTGTCATTTCAGGGGTGCATGTAAAGGCAGTGGGTGCGCCTCACATATCACTATTACAACTTTAAACATAACTTGTATCAATTACAGCAACTGTGTGTTCCACTTCTCCCACAGGTGATGTTGTCAATGTAATGTCACCAAGAGAGGAAACCAGAGACTGCCACAAACCCTCTGGATGAAGACCCCAGTGAGGACAACACCCCTGAATGTTTGGACACTGAGGACAAAGCTGGTTTATCAGGGGCACCTGGTCAGTCAACAGTTGTCAGCCCCACTATGCCCATATTGACTCCTCCCAGTCCTCTTGATACAACATCTCGGGCAACCATTCACTCCCAAACCTGTGTCCCAAGGACTAGTTCTTCCATTGTGTGCCCCCCAGAACAGGTACCTGAGTCTCCTATTGTCACCCCTGACAATGATGGACCTGCCACTGCTGGGAGTGGGCACATTGTGCCATGGGTACAGGCATGTGGGGGTAGGATGTGTGGGAGGGATGGTGTGGACCAGAGGATGGGGACTCAAATACTGACCAGGAAACCATCTCCCAAGTCTTGGGTTCCTACCAAATTTCCCAAGGGTACTCACCATTATGGGGGAAATCCAACAGCTTCGGAGGGCCAAACACCAGGAAGCCATGCAGCAGTGGTAGGCACAAATGTTATCCTGACTTCCATTGCTGGGGTGCTGAGGGACATCAACACTACCATGAGTAGGTCTGCCACACAACATCAGGCCACTGACACTAGCAATGTATCATCAGCCCCTTCAATATCTGCAGCTACTAATGGAATGGGGGCCCTGCTAGGGGAAGGACATGCCTCCGACACCCCACCTTCTGTAGCAGAGGAACCCCCCTTCCACAAACGTGGACATCTACCCAGACATCCAGGAGAAGCAGATACCAGGACCAAACCCTCTTCCAGGAATTATATCTCTCTTGATTGTTTCCCCTTGTGTGCCACAGATACACCCTGTTGACTGTTCTGATACCCAACTCCATTTTCATATGGTGCAAGGACACTGGACTTGTGTTTCCAAATGGTGTAGCAGCTACTCTGTTGATTTGATTCACCATGATTGAACCATTCACTATTTACTCTCTGTTATTTCAGTTTCAATTCACACATATTGTTTTGCACTCCCTAATAAATACAGCTTTAACACAGGTACTGTGTAAGTGTCATTTATCAACCATGTACAACTGTCATGTATGATACCTCTTGTCCTAATATGTCCATCTGTATTGTACAACCTTTGTTATGGACCTCACAGGTGTACTCTAAAACCAGGAGACTTGTTACATTAGGATTGTACCATTGACATAAGCCTAAATCAGCTGCATTGTACGTCTCCACACATTTATTAGTAAATTTGCAATCAGTAGATAGAGTAGTACTCCTGGTGACTTCAGAATGTCAGCTTAGGTGTCATACACTAATAACCAACAGAATACAGAAGTTAGGGATATGTCAGTCTTTCTGCAAGACAGGAAGCAAACAGATTGGTCTTTTGTATCACCAGGTAAAGCCATATCACATACCTACAACTTAGCTTCCTAATAATCATTCACCATGACACAGATAGAGAACAGCACTGATGTCCTCAGTCCTGTAATCCTTCATTTACCATTATCAGTTACCTGTAGGCTTGCCACTCACCTATGTCAGTTCTCAGAGACATGCACTTTGGTCTGCAAAGTATTAACACACTGACAGCTATGTACAAAGTAGGTCACATACAACAGAAACAATTATGATGGTAGAGGCTCTGGTTCAACTTTTTCACATGTGTCCGATACATATGGACACACACATGGCACCATTTGACTGCCTCCAGTCCCCAAGACGTATTCTTGTAGGAAAAACATTCTTCCATCCGAGTGTCCTGACAGTCTGGCCATGTAAGTGACAATCTACTTACATGTTAATCACTAACTGGGTTCATCCATGTCCACCTCTCATGTCTGCCTGCAAAGCCTACCTGCCTCCAACACTGTCTGTGATTGGCCATTGAGGATGAGCAAACAGAAACTCAGCAAATCTGTGAATTTCAAAGATAAGGGATAGGACATAATTGTTAACATACATCTATTCTGAAACATCCTTTGTACAAGTGTGACTTTGCTTGTGCAGTAACAACTCATGACACTGTATACCACACTATTCAGTACACAATAACAACTAACAGCATGCATACCTGAGTCAGTTGCATTGGAACAACCTAAGACCTCAGAAATGAAAGTAAATAGGAGGTGACATGCCAGACATCAATCATAGACTACAAAATGGAATCTCACTTTTAAGAACACATCATATACCTTTAGTCAGTTGAAGTACAGATTTATGAGATCTGCCCTGATGCCTTCAGCTTCATCTTTATCAGGTTCATACTCACTTGTCAATTCTGCATTTCCACTCACAGGTTCTGCTGGCTCCCCATCTGGTATGAATGGTTTATGGCGTCTCAGGGCAAGCTTGTGGAGCATGCAGAAGGCAACAATAATTTTACATACCTTTTTCGGTGAGTAGAGAAGGGCTCCTCCAGGTTTGTCCAGGCTTTGAATTCTTGTCTTCAGGAGCCCAAAGGTCCCCTCCACAACATGCCTTGTCCTTCCATGGGCCTCAGTGAAGCGGACTTCTCCTGGTGTGGTTAGGTACCTCACTGGTGTCAATAACCAAGGACGGTTTGGATAGCCAGAGTCACTTGTAAGGAATAGGTATAACAACACAAACATATATCTTGCACGTGCACATTTGTGATAGCAGGGGAAAAGCTTTGCAGACACACATGTCACATGTGACCTGCCAACCAGGCGGGCCCTCTCTGTGTAGAGCTGTGTCATTATCTGTGGGATATTGCTGTTCCACATGATGAAGGAATCATGGACTGATCCAGGATACTTTGTACATACTTGTGAAATGTACTTGTCTGTCAAAAACACCACTTGGACATTGATGGAGTGGTAGTTTTTCCTGTTCCTATGTACCTGTTCATTGGAACAGGGGGGAGCCAAGGCTACATGGGTGCCATCTACGTCTCCAACTACATGTGGAATGTGTCCCAAAGCATAATACCCTGCATTCACAGAGGCTAAACCTGCACGTTGGGGAAACCTGAAGTAGCTGTCCAGGTGTTTCAACAATGCAGACAGTGCAGCCTTCAAAACCGGACTGAACAATGGCTGGGGCATCCCTGCCGTTAGAGTCACTGTATTCCGAAAGGTCCCAGTGTCCAGGATTGGCAGCACTGACATGACTTGAACAATGGGAGGTATGCTATTTGGATTGCGAATGGCAGGCATTTGATCCAGCTCCAACTGATGACATAGATCCGTGAAAGTATGCCTATTCAGGCAATTTATTAGTATAATGTGCCTCTCCTCCATGGTGTGCAGGTCTACTAGTAGGCAGTACACAGGGGGTTGTCTTCCTCTCCTCATGCCATGGTAACTATGTGGGACAGAAACAGATTGTAGGTGAATTTTACAATGTACACATAATGAATATGTTCATAGACAAGTCACACATATCTCAATATGATGTCAGATGAAGCACATGACATTTGATGTACAGCATATTGCTATGCATTCTATGTCAGTTATCTTTGATGCAGATTCCCCAAACTCTCAGATGTACTTTACATGCATGTATATGTGACTGGCAGTGTTTGCTAGTCCAACCTAATTTACATGTGCAACATGTTTGTTGTGCCTCTACTGCATTTACGTCACAAATATGCTGTTGCTTTTATGTTTTCATTTCCATTCCCATCTATACCTCTTCCACACAGCTTTCACAACTCACATGCACATTGAGACTACTAAACATGAAAGCAGCACTTAAAATGTGTTCATACAATATAGATTATAATAAATGATGCATCTTGGATTACTTTCCCATACATATAGATGCTTCAAACAGCAGCTGCCCGACTTACTGTATTGAACATGAGAAAGTGACCTAACTCCACCGGCGGATGTCGTCATGGCGGTAGTCGGTTACAAACACGGTGGACATCGTCATTGGAACACACTGCTGCCTTTGGCGGACTTGGGCCAATGGCAATGGCCAGCGGCGGAGACGGTCATGTACATGGCAGACGTGACTGCCATCTTCTGCAGAATCCCTCACTTGACTCCTAACACTGCTGCCAGCAAGACCTCCACTACTTGATCTGCTGTGTACTGCCTCTGGGAGCTACCATGCCGCATCCTGTAGGTGAAAGGGTAAAAGCCTTCACCCCAGAAGAGCTGGACAAGCTTGTGGATGATGGACTATCCTTGTATGAGCAACTATGTGGTACACCAGAGGAGCAGGTGACTCCAATGGTATACCAATTTTCGAAAGGTGGAATGTATGATGATGTACATGAATTGTGCAGTAGTGAAGGATTGGGCAGTCATGTATGGGTGTATGAACATGTATACATGTGCATAGGCAGCATACAATAGTGATGAATGGTAGATAGTGTGTAATCTAATTGCCTTTATACTCAACATAGGTTGCAGCATGGTCAACAATAATGGTTCAAGAAATAATAATAGAGACACACCATGTTATGGACAATCATGTGGCCTGGTCATGTGTGTCTGGTCAATGCGTGTTGTGCGAGGGACTCCTCTTCACACATGGGCTGGCTACAGATGGAAAATTGGGAAGGAGTTTGAACTTAGAGGAAGGGAATGCTTGCTTACTTGCTGTGGCTGAAGTGTTCTGACCACTTGTGTTGTTATGGTGCATGCGGACATTGCTTTCTCCTTTTGTCTGTGTCATCCATGCAGGTCAACGTCATCAAAAAAAGGGAATCTGTAGTGCCATTGCCAAACAAGTGCTGACCCTGGGGGTCCACAGCCAGCAGAGCACCCAATGTAGAAGGCAGTTGGAGGACCTAAGATGCTGGGCCCGGAAGACCGCAGAGGCCCAGCTGGGGATCTCTTCCCAACAAGGGAGGGGTGCCTGTTGGACCTTGACCCCTCTAATGGCCCAAACTTTGGCTGTAGCCTACCATGAGGTGGATTGGCATTTGAGAGCAGCACAGCAGCCAGAAGGGGGTAAGTACTCACTACACATGTACATCCCTCTGTCAGTTCAGTTTATAATGTGTAAGTATTTTAGCTGTGACAATGTGGGAAGTGCTAAAGGAAAAGAGTCCCCTAGGAACACCTAGGTGTACAGTTAATAACATTGATATACAGGTGTGGAAATTCTATTGTGTATAGGGACGTAAAACCCACTATGTTATCCATAATGTATTAAAGCATGTGGTGATGCACATGTGACTGTATTATATGTGTACCACTATACTACTCTATATGCAGCCTTCTGCGTCATATTCGCTCCTACTGATCCAATCACCCGATATCCTCTTGGTAAGTTGTCCAGGTCTTTGGTCTCTGTCCATTCCTAGTCCACTGAATCTACCTCTATGTGCAACGTAAGGAGTGACAGATGAGAATCAGGCTAATTATTCATGAGTTGTGAACTAGATGTAAAGTTCATGTGAGGGCGTGATCTCAAACTGAAAATTCATTTGGCATACTTGCTACAATTACTCAGAGGTGTGATGAGCTGTCCCCATTGTTAAGTCTGGATTGTACATTGGCAAATGTGATGTTTAATCAGGGTGGAGATCCTACATGAAGAAAAGCACTGTGGTCATTCCTAGTGCAAGACATATCATTGACTTGTGAGTTCAGACTATTTGTACCATGTACATGTTACTGTGAACGTTAGTGGCTAGCCTGATATTCCCTTAGCCAATGTATTGTGGGCATGCTACGTAGGGCAGGACATCTCCTATATAGGTACAATATACACAGTGTTTTGCCAACATCCTATTTACATTGGTAATTTCTGCCATTTTTAAGATTTGTGATCCAAGTTTGGCATACTTACCTTTGCTATTCTGATTCTGTTTTGTAGAATTTTAGTTATGGCTAAGCTCAGTTTATGCTGACATCATTGTGTTGAAGGTGTTGTAGGTGACATTTACATGTTGGTGGAATGGTATATGTTATCAGTGAATTTGCTGGACTCTAGCTGTATGTTCAATCATGGTTACTTAAGATGTTGCTTATGTCAGTGTAACTTTACTCCAAAGATGTACGTTTACTCATACCTGAAGTGCTGATAGTGATGTTGGTATTTTGATGATTAATAGCACTGTATGTGGCCTTCGTGCACATGACAGATGTCCATTGTATTGATGTGTTGGTATGTGGTTGTCGGTCGGTAAATCCTGTGTGCTAAGTGGGCCCCTACTGCTGTGCATGACTTTGTTTTCTATGTGAGAATGACTAAGGTGAGTAGGTCACAAAGTAGGTATGAACCTTTTCAAAAGCACAATTGATAAATGTGCTGTTGAAATGGATTAAAATTCTACTATACTCCAAATTTGGATATGCCAATTGGAGTAGGTGCCTATGTGGTCTTTGCCATTATGAATGTTATAGACACAGTTACATGTTATGAATGTGATTGCTAAGCAACATGCTGTGTTGTGAATGGAATGTGTTGCGGTAACTTTCACAGAACATGAAATCTGGTAATGGACTGAGCAAGTGTAGATTTGGAGTATGTATGAATTTAAAATCAAAGTTAACATTAACTCCCACTGATGGGTTGTGGTCTCACAGTGATGCTCTATGTAAGGACACACTTTTTATGTTGACACATCATCTTGTACAGGGATAGTTTGTGTCATAGCTGTACTGATAGGATGGTGATGTAGTGGTCAGATAGTTAGCTTACATTGTGTATGACATTGTTGTCATATAGGGTTGTGCAAAGTATGTTGTTGTGGGATGATGTTGGCTTAAACTGGTTCTTACCTGGGATGTTTTACACATTGATGTGATGTTACTGTTGTATATAGTGTAATGTATGTGTGTGTGAAGAATGTGATGACCCTACCTCTCTCTGTGTTTCTCAGCATTAGCATCAGCAGGTGAAGGAAATGGGGCACAGCGGAGTGGGGAAGCTGCTGGCCATGGGGCCTGAAGTAATGATACCACTGACTCCGAGGAACCAAGTGGCCTGCAGCCGAGGGCAGTGCCACAGAGGAGACAGGATCCAGGTCTTCATCACCTGAAATCTTCTCCAATGCACAATCCTCGACAGTGAGAGATCCTCTGGGACCACCCCAGCACCATCTAAGTCCACTGGCCCTCTTACTTTCAACGTCCTCCCTGTAGCCCCCCACCCAGTTGGCCATGCCCGCTCACCCAAGAGGGTGGGCATCTCCTTTTCTGCAGGCACCTCTGCCCTGCCCCTGTGAGCCCTGCTGCCCTCAGTAAGGAGGCTATTGACCTCCTGAGGTCCATCTCTGTGGGTCAGTCGACCATCATGAATGCCATCCAGGGACTTGCAGTTCAGATCCAACAGAGTGATGCATTCCTGGAGGACATTCATGGTGCTCTGGCTGGCCTACATGGTGCACTGGCTGGCCTACAGAGATCTTTTCAGGTTATGGCCTATAGAGATCCTTTCAGGCTCTGGCCTTCACACTGACGGCAGCCAGTCACCCTTTGTCTTCCATCCCCCTCCATCTTCCTCTTCCCAATCCCAACACCCTCCTCACTGACCCAGCCAAAGCACACAAACAGACAGACATGCATCCACCTCAACATTGATGGGTAGCTCAGACAAACATAAGCACCACATGACACACCACAGACATGCACACAAGCAACATTCAGATGCCCACAGAGCAACAGTTACATCCTGCCCTGACATCCCCACCACCACCAGCATCGCTGATAGCAAACATGACACACCTGCAGATACCGCACCAAGATCACAGATCCAGTACCTAAACCAATCCTACCCACAGACAGCACCAAAGCATAGCCTCAGAAATCCACCTCAGTCACCACACCGGCAGACACCACAACCACTTACACACCTATATGCAGCACATTCACCATACCTGCAGTCACCACCCCAACAGACACTCACCCACCCACCACAGCATCCCCAACAACTCCACCCCTTCATCCCAAGATACATAAATGCCCTCACTCACCCACCCAACAGACACCCACCATGCATAAACATAGTTTGCACATACCTGCACCCAAGACATCCACACCAATACCTCAGACAACCACTCCCTCTGCACCCAAACACTTTTGCTTAGACCATCCCCATGTGTCTAAAAACAATTTCCTTTCTTAGTTTGCTCTTTTCCCTACTACCCTCCCCGTGACTCCCATAGACATTCATTGTACCTCCCCAAGTCTGAAACTTATACAACTGAGACCTCTCCTGCCCCCCCTGCAAGTACCCCTGCTCCTGCCAAGAAGTCTACCCGTCCCCTAAACCTAGAACAAAGCCAAACCCCCTTCCAAGCCCTTCCAAGCCATATCTCAAAGCCGCCCCAAACCCAAGCCCCCTGCAATCCCTCAGATAACCCCTAAGGTGCCTGCCTGTCCCATGGATGCCCCTATCCGTGGAGGTTACATGGCAGTCAGGAGTCAAGTTCAGGGCACACATCTGTGCACTGCGTGCATCAACTGTTATATTTTGGATTGGACTATTGCCTTTGTGTTGCACATTTCCTATTTATTTTAATATATTAGAACCAACCTGTTGTTGGTTTACCTGGTACATCTTTGTCATGCATTTCTTTCCCTAGTTAGAGTTATTCCCAGCTGACATTAGTTGTGTGTCTGTACTTGTGTATGTGTGTGTGTGTGTGTGTGTGTGTGTGTGGTGCTAACTGTGTTGTTTAGCCAGTATGTAAGATTCTGTGCAGTGCTTTTGTCTGACAGTGCTAGGGTGTGCGTTGTGTGATAGACATTTGTGTATTCAAGACATTTTGTTGTGTTGGTATTGGGTGGTGTTTGTGTTGACATGTGTTTCTTGGTGTGTTGTGTGGCTTTGTGTGCTTTGCCTGTGTGTTGTGTGCATGGTATGTTAGATACAATGTTTTGTGTAAGTCTATCAGTAAGCAGTATGGTTGTGCAATTGTAGGTGTTTGTTCTCTGTTGGTGGTACATTGTGAAGTATGTGTGGTGAGTCCCTGGATAGTGTCTGATGTGGGTCCCTGTCAGGAGATTGGGGATGATACGTTTGTGTTGTAGTTGTGATGTGTTGTGGTGTGGTACTGTGGGTGGATGAGCTGGTGCAGTGTTTCCATGCATGCCTGTGTTTGTTTGTGGTTTATGTATGTGTTTGTGTGTGGGTTTGTGTGTGTGTGGTGGCCGTGGAGTGGTTGTTGTGTATGTGTGGTTGTTGTGTATGTGAGTATGCGTCTCAGTGTGCTGTTATGTGTGAGTGTTGCCTCGCACCCCCTTCCCGAATGCATGTTGTGTAAGTGTACAAAGATTGACAATATAAAACAGTGACAGGTTAGTGTGTGTACTTACGCTTGCTGTTGTCGTTGTCATTGCAGATTCTGAAGTCTTTGGGTGAGCAGGAGCAGCAGGATGAGGTGCAGTTCTGATTCTATGGTGGCTCTGAATGAAAATGGCTTCTTGAAGGTGAGTGTCTCCTTTTTTGCAGTTCGTTTGCAGCTGGGTTTCTGAGGTTGTACAACCTCGTCAGAAACTTTGGCGGTGTGCAACCTTGTAATCTGGCAAAAACATGGTCTCCGCCAGCCTACAGGAGGCTACCATCGTCCGTGCCTTGGCTGTATTCTGTTGTGAATACTGCCATGGTCATAATTTGGTGGTCTTCTAGGCTAGCCTGTTGGCAGTGCGACTAACACCGGCTAAGAACACCACTGTCATAATGAGGCCCATAAGGTGGTCTTCTTCCCAACTTTTTGCATGCCTCCTCCACTTTTCTAACCTTGTTTTTGCAGGCTTTCGTACTTTGTGCACTTTACCACTACTAACCAGTGCTGAAGTGCTTGTGCTCTCTCTACTAAACATGGTAACACTGGATCATCCCCAATTGCTATATTTAATTTACTTATACGTCCCTAGTAAAAGGCACTACATGTGCCCAGGAGCTGTAAATTAAATGGTGCGTTTAGGCCTACGGCCCTGATTGAGCCACCCACTTAGGTATTCCTTTCACCATGACCCAGGCCTGCCATTGAAGACCATGTATGTGCAGATTTACATTGCCATATCGACATATGTCACTCCTAAGGTAGGCCCTGGCAACCCAGAGGGCAGGGTGCAATCTATTTAAAAGGCAGGGCATCTAAATTTAAGTTTTACATGTCCTGGTAGTGAAAACTCCCAAAGCTGATTTTCACTATAGCAAGGCCTGTCTCTTCTACCGGATAACATTTTGATTACCTTATTACATCTTATAGGTGTGATTCACAATCTAGAGGAGATAAACTTTTCCAATCTGGAATCACAAGTTAAAATCATAACTGATGGTGAAGTCTGATTTTAAATTGCAATTTTGAAAATGTCACTTTTAGAAAGTTGGCATTTGCTTACTTTGGCTACTTGGTACGTTTGGTACATTTGGTACCTGTCTCTTACACTGTCACTTGTCTGGGGCGGGTGACTGCTGGGCTTTGTATATTACATAGACAGCCACACACAATGGGATCTTAGGTGTGACTTGATGGGGTTTGATGAGCTAACCCGGCAGGATGGGAGGGAGGAGCTGGCCACAACCTCACGTAAACCTGAATGAACTGTGTTCTGTCCCCACAAAAGTGCTGCAAAGCTCTCTGTGGAGAGTCTGGAGTCAGGGCAAGAAGGGCAGACCATATGTGCACTTCAAAGGCCTGTCTTTGAAGCTTCCTCTACTTCAAAGGCCTAACTGCGTATAAATACTGGACCTCTGACACCAACTCAGAACACTTCTGTACATTTGGATACCCTGCCAGGAAGAAGGACTGCTGTGCTGCTGCAAGGACTGACACTCTGCTGCACATCTATCTGGTGGACACTGCTTTGCTGTGCTAACCTGCTGCCCCCTTGTCTGGGAATGGGAAGGACTGGACCTGCATCTCTCCGACCCAGAACCCAGAATGATTCCACCGGCCAGATAACTGGTCTCCTGATTTTAACTCTTAGGGACATAAAAGACTTCTAACCAATCTAGTTCTGCACCAGGACTCTGCCATCTGTGAGTCTGCCCTGCCAAGTGGTGCAACCCCATGCCCGGACTCTTGGAAGTGGCCCTAGAGTGTTTGCTGCAGCTAAACCAACACATCCCCCACCAACCCGACACATCACTATCACTGCGCAGATCAGAAGATGCACCTCGTCCCGATTATGTGGATTAGAACTGGCACATCATCTTTGCTGCAGGGATCAATGCCAACGCATCTCTGCTATTGTAGGAACAGACCCGGAGCATCACCTACAGACCTGCCACACCTTGAAATTGACAAATTTCCTCTACTGCATGGGGGAAAATTGACATATCTCCTCCATTGCAGGATCAACACCAGCACATTGCTTCAGGTGCAACCTGCATCTTCATTGTCGACTCAAACACGATTAAGGTACTATTGTTCAGCAGGCCTCAATGGATGCCTGTATGCGACCTGTGCTCCATCGTGGTCGGCCTGAACTTATGAATGTGTCCCAGCCCGGCGCGACCAGATATCGCTGGTTGGCACTTCTTGCTTCTAAGCACTGTTTTACAGTTTAATCTTTAAACATTTATAACTCAAGTTGTACTTATTGGATTTTTGTATCTTCAGTCTTATTTTATTTAGTAAATTAAGCTCCATTTTTCTAACCTGGTTTGACTTATTTTTATGTGGGGTTTTCAATGTTTTACTGTTTGAAGTGTTGCACAAATACTTTTTACATTGCCACTAAGTTAAGCCTGACTGCTCTGTGTCAAGCTACTAGAGGGTGACCACAGCTTACTTTAGGGGTTTTGTGACACTTACCCTGACCAGGATTGTGGTTCCTGCTTGATCAGGGTGCGTACCTCTGTCAACCATAAATCCCAAATTCTAACAGCCACATTTAGATTAACCCTAGCTGTTCTGTACCTTTCAGGAATGAGAATTTGTATGGGTGTCTATTTTGGTTGACACTGTTGACATTGCCCTTTGATCCACATACATCTACCACCAGTCATAAAAGACTATGCTACCTGTTTAAGAACTGTGGTGTATTCCAACTGTGCATGAGGTAAAAGGAAGCCCCCACATCCTGGACAAAGAAGTGCTGTATCCATCTACCACATTCACACTGATCTAAGTTTAGGCATTCTAGCAGTACAATGCTATGCTAAAATACTGGTGAATCTGCAATTTGATGGGTCCTCTCAATCCCAGTCCTTAGCTGTAGAGGTGGCTTGGGACCAGGGAGGTCCATGGAAATCTACATGTGGATTTCTTAATCAGTTTAGTGTTATCCTGCTCCTCCTTTTAGTCCCAGTAGGGTAACATGCATCCCAGGTCTTGTGAACTTTAGCATGCACAGACCAAACAGACCATAAATCCAAGAGCATCAATCAATTCCGGTCCAAGTTTGCAGCCCAATTTATACAATGACAGTAGGGAGAAGGGGGTACCTCGATACTGACCTATACTCCAGACACTCAATGCATTTATGCTCCTCATGAAATAATTGGCTTATACTGAAGGCTGTTTCTGGCCAAAAACCTCTGCGTTTCTGTTTTTTTCCACTTACAGATCATGTAGGCAGTTGAGGCACATCAATTGGCAGATGGAAATAAAACAGTTTTTTTATTGAATTTTAATTGCCTTCTTTCTCAAATAAATATATGTGTTTCTGGATATTGTCAGCATGCATATGGAAGTCAATGCCATAGTGTATGGCATGATTAAATACAAGTGTTTTGTAGACAGCCTAGACACCTAAGGCATCTATTAAGAAATCTTAGTGGGAGGAGTGAGTAAGGTTCCAAGTTCAACCGGAAAAGTGTGAATTGCTTGAAAATCAGTTGCATTTTAACTTTTCTACTGTGCGGGATGCTTCTAATTAGTGAAGCACCGAATTGGGGTCCACTATGCTGAAAACAGCAACGCTGAGGATTATAAGTATTCAGGATCACCTTGGTTCCTTTCTTTGACTAGCTCTGAAAGGGTAGAATCCAGTCTGGAAGCCGCACGGGATGTTGTTAACTGTCAGGTGTGTTGAGACCTGGAAAGTTGGAACTGTTGTTTTATCAGTTTTCAGAATACAACATGTATGTGCATTCAGGCCTGAAATATGCTTGGTTGCCTATTTTCTGTGTATGGCTAAGATGAATGAATGAATCATTGATGACATTTGTGATGGCTGAGTTGATGACTGTCATAAAAAGTTTGATGTAATTCACATTGCAGAACTCGATGTAAGCTATAACCAGTCTTGCTGTATTGATCATTTTGATGTAGAGAACTGACTGAAAATGTATCTATCTATGTTCAAGACAGTGGGGTCTGCAGGACATGCAGTTATAATAGGGAGACCATCCTTGAGCATGGGGATTTTATCACTAAAGTAGGTCAAAAGGTATTTGCATAGCTTTCATGATAACATTTTCTTGGCTGCTTCCATAGAGGATGAAAGCAACTCCTGATAAACCATAAATAGGTTGTTTGATGAATTAGTCATTTCGACAAAGAGTGATGGGAAGTAAGAGATTTTGGCTCCTGATTATGTCTGACTTTTAACCATGGCCATGAATGCTGCATTCTACACATCCTCTGGTGAGAAGTACTTTCACTGACAGCTTTCAGTGATTAGGTCCTTTCATTTCAGCCACTGGAATTTTCAGAGAAATATTTGTTTTATGTCTCAACTGAGAAACTACTGCACTAATGACAGCAGTTGTGATTTGATAGTAGCAACGAGGTACTACACTGGAGTATGACACTGACTTGCTGTTGCAATTCCTTCCTTTAGTTTAAAGAAGAACTCTCTATAAGATTAAAATCTGACCCAAGATGGAATCTAGAGCAAAGTGGTAGCAATAGTCAAAGATAGAGAAGAACACAGCAAGGCTGTACCTACCTTCAGAGGTGAGGACTTTCATCAGGTGGACAAAATCTAATTTGTCCCTGTGGTCTACTATTTATTGTACTTGGTCTCTGTGACTATTAATGAAGTCTAGGATGAAGTAGCATTCAGAAGCTGGCATCATGAGTTTAATCAGATCCAAGACGCTTGTCAGAAATTATTGAATACATTTCTATATTCATCATTAGATTACTAGGTAGGCAAAGGAATGAGTGCGGCTAGTTTGCATTTCAGAGGCAGGGTTTCAAAGAGTCACAGTGGAGGTTTTCATGTGACGAGTGATTTGATTATTGTAAGGTAAAAATGGAAGTCCCAGAGCTGTCGTCCTTTTTTAAACTGCTAACAACCCATAGTAAACATGTTAACTTACAGGAGATCTGAAGTGCATGTTCCACCCCTTTAAACTCTACAGCTTCACATGCATATTTGGAAACAGAAGTGAAACCAAGAAAAGTGTTTTACAAGCAACAAGTGCGATGAGACTTTAATGAAATAAAGATAGGAAATATCACAAAAAAGTGACCTAGTTCAAACATAAAAGAAAATCGTTTTGCATCGGTTTTTTTGTTTGTGATACACAGAATGGACTAAGTAGATGTTTTTCAGTATATGGTACTGACAAATTTTACACCCGCCCTAAAAGGGGGAAAACTATTTATGAAAACGTATGCAATACAATCTTTATAAATTATTTTAAGTACGTCTGAGATTTTACCATAGAAACAAAAATCCAGGAATATCCCTGTTTGAAAAGTAAGGCTCACTGATTTTTAACACTAATAGGTTGCAATTGATCCAAAGCAGTGTTGCTGGAATAAGCCAGAGGAGGAGAGGTTATGGTTGTACATCAGAATACCAGGAACAAAAACATAATCTCACAAAAATATTACGGCTTAAAAATTGAAATCCACAGATTGTGAAGGTAAGTATATATAGATGAATATAGATTACTAGTTTTCACTGTACTCTCCCATACCTTATTTTGGAAATTGCCCTTCTGCAGGGTCACCCCAAACCTTTTGCCTTCCTCCTTCTCTTTTTCTGGCCTCATTTTTCCTAGCTTTAGGACTCTTTAGCACTACGTGTGCCAGGGTCTGTAAATTAAATGCTACTAGTGGGCTGTAGCACTGGTTGTGCCACCCACATAAGTAGGCCCCTAACCATGTCTCAGGCCTGCCATTGCAGGGCCTGTGTGTGCAGTTCCACTGCAACTTAGAATTGGCATTTAAAAGTACATGCCAAGCCTTAAACTCCCCTTTTTCTTCATATACGTCACCCCAAAGGTAGGCCCTAGGTAGCCCATAGGGCAGGGTGCTGTGTAGGTAGAAGGCAGGACACAAGCATGTATGTTCTATATGTCCTGGTAGTGTAAAACTCCTAAATTCGTTTTACACTGCTGTGAGCCTTGCTCCTTTCATAGGATAGCATTAGGGCTACCCTCATATACTGTTTGAGTGGTAGATCCTGATCTGAAAGGAGTAGCAGGGTCATATTTAGAATGGCCAGAATGGTGATGCAAAATCCTGCTTAATGGTGAAGTTGGATTTAATATTACTAGTTTAGAAATGCTACTTTTAGCATTTCTCTACACTTAAATCCTTTTGTGCCTTCCATTCCATGTCTGGCTAGGTTTAGTTGGCAGCTCCCTTGTGCATTCACTCAAAAACCTCCAAACGCAGGATGCTCAGTTACACTTGCACACATCTGCATATTGAATAGGTCTTCCTGGGCTGGGAGGGTGGAGGGCCTGACATGTCAGGGGACAGTAGCTTGCCCTCACACAAAGGACTGCCACACCCTTTACTGGGACCCTGGCAGACAGGATGGAACTGAAAGGGGACCTTGTGCACTTCTAAGCCACTCTTTGAAGTCTTCCCCACTTCAAAGGCACATTTGGGTATTTAAGCAGGGTCTCTAACCCTACCAACTTAGACACTTCTGGACAAGATACTCACTGGAGAAGAAACCCTGAACCAGCAACCTGCCAAGAAGAACTG
Organism: Pleurodeles waltl; assembly: GCF_031143425.1. Lineage (NCBI taxonomy): Eukaryota > Metazoa > Chordata > Amphibia > Caudata > Salamandridae > Pleurodeles > Pleurodeles waltl. The sequence continues at coordinate 370,239,437 of NC_090451.1, forward strand.
TCTGGCTGCCCAAGGGACTCACCTGACTGCTTTTCTGAGAAGGACTGCTGCTTTGCTATTGCCCTGCTGCCTTGCTGCTCTCTGGCTGTGCTTAGAAGTGCTCTCTAAGGGCTTGGCTAGAGCGTGCATCCTGTTCCCTGAAGTCTCAGGGCCTAAAAGACTTCATTCCTGCAAAAGAACTCCCTGTGCAGTGAAAATCGATGCACAGCCTGCATCGCGGTGAGAAATTCACTGCACGCCGAACCGGACCGACACAGCTCGACTTCGTAAGGAGAACATTGACGCAGCACCAGCGTAGCGACCAGAAATTTGATGCACGGCCCACTGGATCGACGCAAAGCCGAACTGGAATGATGCAACCCGACTTCCTGTGAGGAATCGATGCAGCGCCTGCCGTGCAGTAGAAATTTACAACCAATACCCACCGGATCGATGTAGCCCCTGTGACTTCATCCTGCAAGCGCCGGATTTCAACGTATCGTCACCAGGGCATCCGAAAACCTCGCAACCCAAAGAGGATCCCAGTCTACATGCCACAAATCAACAGAAATCCTGCCCGGTGTGAAAACTCAACGACGCATCGTCTGTGTGCATCGAAAAAATGTCAGCACATCTCCCCGTTTTCCACGCATCTTCTCCTCTGCGGTCCCTTGCGGAGAATTTGAATGCAAACCAGGTACTTTGTGCTTTGAGACATTTGTTGCTTTTATAAGACTAAAGACACTTTTATAATTTTTACAGTGATATTTCAACAAATACTCATTACATCTTGATCGTTTTTACCTGCATCTTATCAGATTAATATTATATATTTTTCTAAATACTGTGTGTTGTTTTTTTTGGTGTTCTACTGTGTTATTGCATGATTTATTGCACAAATACTTTACACATTGCCCTCTAAGTTAAGCTTGACTGCTCAGTGCCAAGCTACTAGAGGGTGGGCACAGAATAATTTGGATTGTGTGTGACTTACCCTGACTTTATTATTATATATCTAGCTAAGTCCTGATGTGCTGCTTATGACCTCACATATTACATCACTGATGACGTTGAATTACATCATTCATTACATACCTGATACGCAAATGGAAACCGAATAGTAAAGGAAACAAGTCCCATTCAGTATGGTAAAAGTTATATGGTGTACACTTTAGCTACCAGTGAAGTTTTAAGTGTAAGCAGCACTTCCTTAAAGCAAGGTAGAGAATGAGTGTAGTTAGTGTAAATTAAAACCCATACTTTTTCAAAGAAAAATTGCTAACCGATTTTGAGAGTATGACCTCGCGATCCATCAAGCGCCTCTTGCAAGCTACATAACGAGAGAAAGGGCTACCGGCTAAGTGACCACTGGTCACAATAGAGTTTGCTATTGCAAATGTATCATCAAACTTTATCATGACTGAGGGACAGATGGAGTGAGATGTGTTTCTTACAAATTACTCAGGCATGAAAATTGATAGCTACAGGTTGTAGAATATACTCTCAATTGTTGTAGACCATGGATTTAAGGTTGCAATTCAAAGGTGGACACTTGCCTTCGTCATCATTACGACAAACCAGTTTCGCCTCTATTGCAAGAAATATATGAATGTATGTCCTTTATCACTGTTTCATATGAGACTGAACAGGTGTTTATATTAATAGAAAAAGGGAAGAGCTTGGCTACTGTGACTTGAACGATGAAAAGACTAGTACTAAATGTATTATTTCAAGTAAGACTAGTCCAGTTATTCCTCAACCAATATTGCATAGATATGGGCCAGAATGACCACTAATGGGTATTCATGAAGACTGGTACCTGGGTTTAACTGCTTGATGATTAGGACGCACAGCACCAGGGCATAGAGGGGAAAGGAACACGATGCAGTTCCAAGAAAACACAAGACGCAAGAAAAGACATGTGGATGAAGTTGTCAGGATGCAGTGTTTATCATCCTGGGTTTTCCTCTGACATCCCATTACAATCAGATTCGTAAAAACAGGTGTATCAATGTTTTCTCTGTTGTTGCGTCACAAAAAGTGACACAAAGACGGCACAAGAGGCTTGTAAATATGTCTCTTAGTAAGGAGACCGTTCTGCATATAGCTGTCTAGAAATGTTCTGTACCAGTGGAATCTGTGTCCTGTGTTTGCCTATAAGTACTTAAGAGGTATAGACTCATAAACCTTTGATCCAGTTGATCCCCTGGTGGGGCACAGAGCTTTTGTGAGAAATAGGCCAGGCAGCAAGGCAAAGAAAGTCAGTATGTGCAAAAAAGAGTGTATTACTGTGAATACAATCAAATCAAAGAACATAGAAGGGAGGAAGTTCAAGATTTTTTTTCTTGCCAATTATGTGCCTGTTTTGTGTGGCTATGTACCAAAAGGTAAGATACTTAGGAGGCCGCCCGCCAGACTTCCCCCTCCAAAATACCGCTCCGCGGTCGAAGGAACGCTGAGGGTATTTTGGGTTTTGCACTGGGCTGGCGGGCGACCGCCAAAAGGCCGCCCGCCAGCCCAGTGCAAAACACCCTTCCCACGAGGACGCCGGCTCAGAATTGAGCCGGCGGAGTGGGAAGGTGCGACGGGTGCAGTGGCACCCGTCGCGTATTTCAGTGTCTGCAAAGCAGACACTGAAATACAAAGTAGGGCCCTCTTACGGGGGCCCCTGCAGTGCCCATGCCCAGTGCCCATGCCATTGGCATGGGCACTGCAGGGGCCCCCAGGGGCCCCACGACACCCCATACCGCCATCCTGTTCCTGGCGGGCGAACCGCCAGGAACAGGATGGCGGTATGGGGTGTCAGAATCCTCCATGGCGGCGCAGCGAGCTGCGCCGCCATGGAGGATTCATTTGGGCAGCGGAAAACCGGCAGGAGACCGCCGGTTTTCCGCATCTGACCGCGGCCAAACCGCCAGAATGACCCCCTTAATTCCCAATAATGAAGGTGTATGGCTGGCATTTCATGTGTAGTAATGCCCTCTTTCCAGGTTATCAGGTGTTGCCATAGTGTTCTGAATACATTTATATGTTGCATCCTATCAGGGGGATGCTCCATTGAATGAAGTTAATATGTGTTGACTAAAAACAGACTGAGCTGCAAAAGATACTAAAACTTAATAATAATATTTTGATTTAAATAATCAGATTAGCTTGGTCTCTTCAGTGCACATTGACATTTCAAGTCCAGGGTGAATTGTGGCTATTTTCTTCTCCATACTATGTGAGAGCAAAGGTAGATGAAATTGACTAATTTCATATAATCTTTCATACAAGTTAAATTGCCTAGAGTCACTGACTTAGAGCACCCAGGTTAGCTGAACAGATAATACGGGGGTGGGGTGCTATAATATCTTCACTTCACTAACACTTTCTTGGTCGAAGCAACAAGGACACTTTCCTGTGTGTCCAGAAGTGTGATACTATAGTGATGCAGGTTTAGGGGAGAATACATATCGACAATATAGATTATAAGGAAACAAAAAGCAACAGCTTCAGAATAGAATTGTGAAGAAAGGAAATGCTAAGCCCACAGTTACACAGAACTTGACAAATGAGTTTGTAGGTAGAGGGGACATTAAAGCAGTTTCTTGGTGTGGTACTGGCTTTGGTGCATCCATTGTCAGAATCACTACTATGCACAGAAGTCTGCAATGCATGGTTAATATGGGAAGTTCGCTCTGGAAGCCATGTGTCTAATGGTTGGTGGACACATGGCAATTGTGGAGCTTGAGTAGGCAGACTAAGCAATGGCCATCCTGATGCCTGTCCATCATATATTGGTGTTTATGTATTTGTTGGGGCACTGATTGATACAGAGCCTGTAAACATCCTTCCTCATACCAGCGCCAGTGAAAGGTAAAATGTTTCTTCATGCCGCCAAGACAGGACTGCATTCTACAGTTGTAAGGCCTCAACTCCCTTTCTGTAAATACCAACAAAAGGTTGCAGACCACCATCTACCTTTTAACCTTGTCTATGAATCATTATGGGTTAATGGATACAGAATTCCTCTGTGTGCTCCTTTGCTTTCTGCAGCTGAGTGAACCCTTGCTCCCAATCCAAGCTTCTTGATCTCCTCGTCTATATGGATGTCTACAGTGTTTTGTATTTTACTTAAAACCTTGTCTTGCTGTTTCTGTAGAAGCAGAGGAAATGTGAAGTGTTTGACAGGATTGTCAGTGTCTGTGTCATGCGGTGGAGCCAGAACAGAGCAACACTCAATGCAAATGTCTACAGAATAGGCCTGTCTGTCACTTCCCACATCAGCCAATGTCTACACTATGTTCAGTTTGTCTATTGGAACCTTCTCCTGCTGTTTTTCAGTTTTTCTGTTTTTCTAGTTATAGACATGGAGCATCTGTGAAGTGTGTGAGTTCCACTCGGGAGACAGATCAGAAGAACATGCACTGGAAGCAACTGCTAGCTAGATCCATCTTCTGCTTCTTCCAACACAGGCCTGCATTCATAAGTGACATTCAGAGATTCAGAGCTACATCCCAGGTCTACACTATCTTGCGTTTTCCTATTGAAACATTACCCTGCCATTTGCTGATGCTTGCAGCATTTGAGAGAGATGGCAGTGCCTGTTCTGGATGGGGAATTCAGATCAGAGGAACACTTCCTGGAAATGTGAGGATGTATGTGGAGATGTAGGGCCCGATTATGAGTGTGGAGGTCTCTAGACTGCCACACTTGCTGTGGCGGTCTGGACTGCTACCAATGCAAAAGTCCAACTACCACATTACAACCCCGACAGTCAGGCTACCATGGAACTGCCAGGATCTCAGATCCCAGTGGTCTGGAGAGTGGTGGTGATCCTAATCCACCAGGGCAGCGTTGCAAGCAGCTCCGCCCTGGGAACTATGACCCCTTTCTCAGCCAGCGGTAGCACCGCTATGAAAAGGCTGGCAGAGAGCAGGTGTAGGGCCCCCCTGGCCACCACCATCTCACAAGAGTGCTGGTGCACCCTGCATGCTACAGTATTGCAATGGCTCAATTACGAGCAGGAGACAAAGCTGCAGCCTGTTTCCCGCTAGGTCAGCAGGCAGAAACTCAGGTTTCTGCCCACAGACCTAGGAGGAAACTCTTAATAACACCGGTGGGGAGGTCACCGCTCACTCCAGACCACCTTCCCGTTAAATATTTCAACTAGTGCGGTCACGGATAGTCACTATCACTCGCATTGAGAAACCTTCCGTTCACGTTGAGGAAGCTGCTGCTCAAGTCGAAAATCTACTTAAGTGGGAGGAAATAAGCAGGGCCTTCCTGCACTGCGCGTGGTGCCATTTGTACTGATTTTGCTGCATTGCACAAACACTTGGTGATTAAAACGAACTCGAATGGCGCAGCCTAATACGCTCCACAGCTTTGTGGAACTCCATGTAGCGGGGAGGAGTTATGTGGTCACTTCATAGAGTTCCACATAGGGGACCGGCACAAACTCTTCCCAGGCCTAATAATGTGTCAGTGAGGGGAAAGCACAAAGTATGTTGACAACAGATTAACCATCTGAGATACAACTGAGATGAACAGTGCAGTGTGCCTGTTTGTCCCATTGTTGAACTATTTTGAGCAGTTTGTCTGGCTCTGTACATTCTGCCGAGATCTGTCTGCTTACAGGAGAGTGTGACGTAAGTGGCCTGATCAGTGGTCAATTAGGATACAACTGAGACCCAATCTCAGCTGTGAAATCTCATCAGCAGAGAACTTAGGCCAGGAACTGTGCGTGATTATGTCTAGGAATTCCCCAGGTCCACTTCATGAGAGAATTTTTCACTAAGCATGTTAAAGTCTAGTGCCTTAACATACCATCTAATACAAAATAAAATGTGATTAGAACTACCCACTTTTGTATCTTATTATGTGTCTCAGTATCACTGCTTTTGGTGTTTGATAATGGAGGCTCCAGCTGAAGAAATTTCAGAACGGTTAACGGGTTTCTTCTTTACTGTTATTTCTCTGCTATGATGATCATTTTCATATATAATTTAATCTTTCTTTGCACTTCAGTCATTTACATTTCTTTCTTTTCTACCATATCAGGTACTCATGATTTCATTGTTAAAAATGTATCAATGAATTTGGAGAAAGCCCCGGTGATGACTATCCAACTTACAGTATCTAGAAGATAAAATAAGTGCTCTGGTGAAACAAGATTTTTCCAGGAAGGGTGATCATTGTAGCTTATTCCCCAGCCTAGGTATGTGCCAATGACTACACCATACATAGAGCTATAAATCACACATCTCTATTCCTCTTTGTGTACCTTTCGATACATTATATTCTAGTGATTATGTTACACTGATATGGAGCCCGTTGGGAGCCAGAAAAGTTCAGTTTTAAATCATTCAAGACAATACAGAATCGTAACCTGGGCTATCTTTTTGTGTGTATATTTAGGTAACATTGGGACCACTTATTGCAACATCCTTAGACAAAAGACACCGGATGCTGAGACCATACGTATTTCTTTTTTGACTACAAGGACTTTATCAATCCAGACACCAAGGTTTCTTTTCTACAGAAACTAGCATGTAAGGGTCTTCTAATTCTGTAGGCCATCAATTTGGTGAGTGAGTGATTGTTAATGGGCAAAAGCACAAAACCTCAGGGAGTCATTCTGAGTCTGGCGGTCTCAGGGTGGCCATCGGACTGCCACGTTAGTGGCAGTCCGGTCCGCCACATTCTGACTGCGGCTGAAACACCGCAGTAATACTACCAACACTGCCAGGCTGGAGTCAGCCTCCAGCCTGGCAGTCCTGGCATTGTTAATCTGCCAGGGCAATACTGCAAGCAGAGCTGCCCATCAGATTATGAGTTACATTCCCCCAGCCTTTCCATATTATTTTCCGTGGAAAAGCTGGCGGAATGGGGTGCTGGGGGTCCCTGCACTGCCCATGCACTTGGCATGGGCAGTGCAGGGGCCCCCATGCACAGCACCATCGCGCATTTCACTGCCCGAATTATGGGCAGTGAAATGCGCAAGGGGTCCTGCTGCACCCGCTGCACAGCCACATTGGCGCTGGCTTGATTCCGAGCCAGCATCAATGTTAAGGCCCTCTTCACCGCAGGGCCGGTGCGCGGAAACACTGTTTCTGTCTGCCGGCCCTGCGATGAAGACATAATAGGGCTGGCAGTATCCTGACGGCACCAACGGTCAGGTGGTGGGTTGAGTTTGGTGGGCGGTGTTGTCCCCATTCAGTTTCAGTAAATTTAATTATCTCCATTGAGTCACTGAAATCACACAATCATGAAAGTTAGTTGCTGCTTTGGCTTCTTTGTCCAGAGATATTACAGTTTTTGTGTCTTCAGCTTATGTCAGAAGAGTCAACCCAGATTCTTTTTTATCAATGTAGCTAGGGGAAGCCATAAGCACTATGCAGGATAAGGCTCAACATGGAGCCCTAATGTACTCCACAGGGCAAAGATCTCTCTTTAGAAGAGAAAGTCAACACCCTAATCATTGCATGTAATTGGATAATAAATAGGAAAGCCAATCCAGGGCTTTGCCATGCACACCAAAAATCTACAGTCTGTGAACCAGGGTACAATGAGAGACCGTATCAAAAGCAGTGCTGAGATCCAATGGGGGTTTCTGGACAAAATATTGAGCTTAAAATATCAGAAGTCATATATATATTGGAACAAAATATTGTGATCCAAAATTATTTTGGTATAGAAAATCCTTGTCAAGAATATTGTTTTCTTGGTTAGTAATATAATTTTAAGACCATTGTTGTTTTTAATATTGACTTCAGTAATTTAATTGTAACAAATATCACTTTTTAATCATTTTAATGTGTTTTAGTTAATATATTAATTTTAATTGTTAGCATTGTTGGTATAATTGTTATTAATTTTTAAAAGTGTAGTTTATCATTTTAAGTGATTTAGAGCCTGATTAAGATCTTGGCAGTGACAGTCCAGCCGTTGACTGAAAACCAGTCCGCCGCAGCGACAGTCCACTCACCGTATCTAGATGTTGGCAGTCCCATAGACGAAAGCCCCCATTCGCACCACTGTCTCTGCCAAGAAACACCACCTGCGTTGATAGCACCATAGGGAAAAGTAGCTGACATTGGAACCCCAGATACTGTTCCTGCCGAGCAGATTTGGATGTGCCCTACTGCCAAGAAAAGGTGGCAGTCCGACCTCCTTGTTTGAGTTGGCAGATTTATCGACAAAGGGGTGAAAACTCAGCTTTATTACTCAATCCACCCCCATTTTTGACTGGACAACACCTGCTGTCACTGCAACCACCAACCCATGGAGAAAACACGACTCCCCCATCGTGGGCCTTGAAGGTAGGGACACTGCATTGGCAAGGTACATTGGGTGGACACTGCACGAGAGGTCGGGCCACTGTGGGCTATACTGACATCAATATGTAGGGTACACGATGATATCATACATGGCTAAGGACACACTGGCACAACACACATATTGCACATACACACCTGTCATTATGATGTCATCATTCATGGCAAAATGAATGCTGGCACCACAATGATGGTGCACTCACACTGGACAATGGTATCCTTGTGTGCGCATTGCAAGGGGACCTTTATGGGTATGTTTGTGCCTCCTGTTGTGCATGTGTGTCTGTATGCATGTGTGTTTGTGTGTGTGTGTCGACTGATTGGTTTAGGTGGAGGGAGCTGGAGTGGGTGGTGTAGTTGTGTCTGTGTGTTTGTCACTTGTATGTCAGGCCGATGTTCTGTATGTTGTTTTGTCATGTGACACTTTCAGGTGAGTGTTGTTGTGTGCTGGAAGTTGTATGCTATGTTTAGTTGTGCTTGTGTGTGAGTGTGTTAGTGTAGCTGAGTGTGTAGTTGTATTTTTGTTGTGGTTTTGTTGTATGTGGGTGCAGTGTCAATGATGTGTACATGTTGTGGCATGGATGGATGTCCACGTGTGTTTTCGGCATGTACCGGTTGGGTTGTGTTGGAATAGCAATGGGTTATTGTATGTACATGGTTTGTTGTGTAGTATGTAGTTCAGGGGTACACATATGGCGAAGGGAGTGTGTGTGTGTGTCTCCTACCTCTAATTCATAGCCCCAGCTATTGTATGAAGTTCATTCGGATCCACCGCCGTCTCCCTCTGTCAGCAATCCATTGCCAAGCAATCCGCTTGCAGAACTGTAGCATCTAAATATGGCTGGTGGAACACAGTTGGCTTAGTGGTCATTTTGCGTCTGCTGTCGACGCGGTTTGGCAGTAACACCGCCAAGATCTAAATCAGATCCTTAGTTTAAAAAAAAATATATTAGCTATTTATTTTGTTGCAAAGTGTTGTTGGGTTTGTACAGGCACAGAGTGGAAAGTTATTTAAATTATAATCATGTTTAATTTACATGCAAAGTGTCTTAAATTAGATTTAAATATAAATGTTCAATTTAGTTTTAATATTAGGCGTAGTAAGTTATATTTTAGTGGTGGGTTTTTGGGTACGTAGGGGTATTGAATGAGATGTTAATTAAGTTATAAACAATTACAGTCTATTGGTAATTGGTTTGTAGTTGTTAAAATAATAAATAGTTCTATAATTTATCGTTAAATATGTAAATAGTTTATTACCTCTTGATCTGAGTTATACAGTGATAGTGTTTTTGTTTTTGTAGGGGTAGAGGGTAGGAAGCTCATTAAGTTATAAGAAAGGATAAATTATTATTAATTTGTTTTTGCTTGTTAATTAATTATTTATTTAAATGCTAAATATGTAAATAGTATACTACGTATTTATTTAAGTTATATTTTAGTTGTGACTTGATGGGATTGCAGGGAAATAGGGATGTAGTTGCATCAAATGAAATGTGTTTTAATTTAATGATATGTTTGTAAAACATATTTGATTATTGATTATGTATAATACATTATTTATCAATTATTGTTGTAATGTTTTATTTATTTCAATATTTATTTTAGAATTTATAAAGTGTTTAAGAAACTTGTATTTTCAATGCCATGTTATTTGTTGTGAGTAGCTTCCTAAGGAAAAAAAAATATATATATATATATACACATATATATGTTTTATAATAATTTATATTTATATGTAATTTACTAATTGGAAATTGTTTCTGTGTAATGTTTTTAAAATGTAATTTATTAAATGAGAAGGGTTTATGAGATTTTATTTCTGAGATTATATTTGTTTGGTAGAATTTAATTTTTTTTATGCATTAATTGAAATTAGATAAATAAGTGATGATTTTATTATTGTGTTTTTTGTAGTTAGTGAAGTTGATAGTATTGTAGGTAAGTTTATTTTTTCTTTTCTTCTTTTTTAAGCTATCTGTTAACATTTATTCCTAAATATAAATATATATATATATATATATATATATATACACATATTTATTTTTGCATACAGTAATATAATAATGTTGTATAGTAAATGTTCAAATGGTATTACTAATTTAATAGGATTTGTATTCATGTATGTAGTTTTTTTTATGTCAAACACTTTCCTTGCTGTTGCTTAGATCTGAGTGAGAATAGTAAATCTGCCCCCTTCTCCAAACTCCAATACTTTCACTACTGTTGCTTAAACTGGGGTGGGAATAGTAAATTAGACCCCTCCGAACGCCAACACCTTTCACACTTTTAAGGCGACTGGAATAGGAATATTAAGTCTAACCCTTTTGATGTCCAACACTTTCCTTACTGTCGCATAAACTGGAGTTGGAATAGTATATCTAATATTCTCAGATCCCAGTACTTTTCTAAATATTTGTTAAATAGATTTTAAAGTATTACTTGTTTATTTTTTTTTGTTTTTCATTATTTGTTTATATTTTTCATTTTTTCAATTTTTTTTCCATTTTTAGTAAATATGATATTTGGTGTTTTTATTTTTTAATATTGTATTCATTGGTAAAATTAATTCATATATTTTGTTATTAAATTATTTATATTTTTAAGCGTTTTTAATGTGTGTGTGTACTTTATATACATATACAATGTTTTTTATAGTAGTAAATGTAAAATATTTGAAAAAATAAATATAAAGTAAAAACTATATTTGTATTAATTATGTAACATGTTACATATTTATATACACATATATACGTGTATGTGTTTATTTGAGTATATTACATTCTAATAATTTTATACATTATAATATTTAAACATTTACTAAGTTAAACTATATATAAAATCAATATTTTGTATGTATTTCAATGATATTACTGTCCATTACCTTGTTTTTTTCCTATATTTTTGCACATATCATTATAAGTATATCAGCACAATACTGTGGTAATCAATATCTTTGACACAATATTTTTGTCAACAATATTGTTTAACACAATATTGTGTCATTGATCCTCATCAGGATCACTACTATGTTACCGCCTCCATTCAATAACACTCTGACCTCATCCAGAACTGATACAAGGGTGCTCTTTGTAGAGTAAAGTTTGCTAAAGCTTGTGTTTCATCAAGAACCTGGTTTGTCTACAAATTTACATAGTTTTTTGCTTTCCAGTTGGAAATGAAGCCCATAAAGATCTAACCATAACACGTAAATGCGTGGTTCAAATGTATCAATTCATTTGTCATAAAAATAAGGTAAATAAAATGTCCTTTCTCATGTGTGAAATTGAGAAAGCATAACCTGGCTGAGCCATTATGCCTCTTAAAATGTGAAACAAATGAATGGTTGTTTTTCTGCTTAAAGAATAGAAATGTTTATATAACATGGTGCACAGTAATATATGCGAGTCAAGTGCACGCATGAATGCAATTTTTATGTCTGTCATGTTTTATTATTGTGTCAAACAATGTTTATGTTACAGTGTCTTAGTAATAATATACTTTATAATCATTACATAGTTGAAATAAAAGACAAATAGAATTTATTTAAGCTGAAAGTTTATTCATGTTTAATTAGTTAGCCCATAGTAAAGGCCCATATATTTCCTGTGTTTTAACCTTCAATGTGTAGTTTGCTTTTTGAATTTTTTTTAAAGTTAAAGCTGCAGGTGTCAGGATCTGAGACTGAGTTAATAGGGAGCTCATTGTTTGAGATGATAAAAAAAGCCCAGGTAGAATGCCTATTGAGCATGTAAGGAATATCCTGAGCTGGCAGCTGTAACTCTTGTGAAATTCCAGACCATGAGGGTGCACCATGTTCGACGCCGAAAAATCAGAATGCGGCAGTATCAATTAGCAAATTATAAGTTGTGGATATATTTCTGAACTAGGAAAGATATTTGCTCATGAGATCATCCTTGGAAGAAACAAAATTTAAGGGCCTTATTACGAGTTTGGTGGTCTGACGGTAAGACCTTCACGGTGGCCGCCACCAAAAGACCGCCATGTTGACGGTCATACAGTCTGCTGTATTACAAGTTACACAGCCAAGGATTCTTAAGCCCAGACAAAATTCTGCCACCATCAGGACTCTGGAGGGTGAGAAAGAAGTGGTTCCACCACTAGCACCGCCAGCCTGTCAAAAATCCTCCGAAACCAATTACGACCCACAAAACACAATAGCGGGTCTCCCATGGCAGTAAACCAATCGCAGTGTGAACCGTGGTGGTCGGCGATCTACACAGCAATATACTACACCACATTGGATAGTATGAATTCCACACACCTGACACATATCCGCACACCCAACACACCTACAAACTGCACTATTAAACACACCCCTTCACACCCCACAATCCTCTGCATCAAAAATGTCATACACAGCAAGATAGAGGCCACACACAGAAATTAGGAACCATAGAATAGGCACCCCTTAGCACTCCAAACATCATGCATCCAACACCTGCACATCATACATATCAAACAATTTTTGGCCACACATCAGACACAACCTGTCGCACAATATACAGTTAAAAATACAAATGTAGCACTTAAAAGCCAGAAAAAAGTGCCTTGAGGCAAAAATACTGTAAGTTGGTAATATGCGAAGTTGTCTCCTACAATGTAATGCCAATGACGCAGTTTATGGAGCTGTTCAACCTCGAGGTACCGTACCTTAAGAAACAAGTAGAAAACAAGCCAGTGCACGGAGTTGGGGAGAGCAGCTTCGCTGAGAACGATGGGGCCACAGTTGCTCCAATGGCATTGGATTGTCACGGACATTGGACGTACGACACTCCAGTGTCAGCCAAGTCGGGCAGGATCAGCGACTGTAGCGGCCTACAGGGTCGTTGGACTTCTATGAGGTCCATGACCTCGGGACAAGTGGTGTTGCGGTTCCGGGGTAGCGGCGCCAGCTCACATGGTCATCGGATTCGCACTCCGCAAGGTCCACGGCCTCGGGACAAGCTCCGTCATGGTTCCAGGTAGTGGTATCCTTTGCAAAGTTGCATGGTGGTGTCCAGTGTTGCTAGACTGGTGTTTCTCCAGGAATTTACTTCCAGGGGTCCAGGAACTGGAATGACACCCTCCTGCATGCTAGAGTCCACAGCAGTTAGACTCAGGCCTGGTTGGTGAAGTTGAGGTTTCAAAACAGGAGGCAAGCTCTAGTCCAAGCCCCTGGAGTCACTTCACAAGCAGGAATGCAACAAAGTCCAGCCTCTGTCCCCTTGCACAAGAAGAAGCAGCAACTTCAGGATAGCCCAACACAGCACAGTCACATGCCAGGGCGACACTTCTCCTCAGCTCTTCTCCGGGCAGAGGTTCCGCTTGAATCTTTGAAGTAATCTAAAGGCTGGGGTTTGGGGTCCTCTTCTTATACCCCTTTAGGCCTTTGAAGTTGGCAAACTTCAAAGTAAAGTCTCAAGTCTCTGTAAGATCCTTTCTTGTCCAGGCCAGGCCCCGCCACACACCAAATTGACAATGCGAGACAGCACACACAAGCACTGAAGTGGCAGGTCTGAGACATGTGTACAGGGCTTCTTATGTGGGTGGCACAATCAGTGCAGCAGGCCCACTAGTAGCATCTGGTTTACAGGCCCTGGGCACCTCTAATGCACTGTACTAGAGACTTACTAGTACAACAAATATGCCAATCATGGAAAGCCAATCACATATACAGTTTGAATGGAGCACTTACACTTTAGCACTGGATAGCAGTGGTAAAGTGTCCACAGTAACAAAAACAGCAAAAACCGAGTCCAGCACACATCAACAACCTGGTTAACAGAGGCAAAAAGTTAGGGGAGACCACGCCAAGGATAAGAGCTACCATTAAGAAAACCAGAACAGTGTACCAAAATGTAAGTAGCATTGCATGTCATCTAGACAATTGAATAAACACACCTCAATGATCCAGAATTCTACGGTCTAGAGTATTGAGATCAATGCTGTGGGCATCTGCCAGTATAATACCACCAGAACACAGCTACAACTGTGCCCAATGCTAAAATGGCCCTTTTACCTTCCATCACCCATTGAAAGCTCCTCACCTGGGGGGAATATAAATAACTGCAGTGTGCTGTAGTAGTTGTAACCTGATTTACATGACCAGGTAGAATGGATACCCCTAAGCTGATGTACAGGTCAGTTTTCACTTCACATTCTGCAGATGTCTAGTGTCTCAATGCTGAGCTATTGCTAACTGGGAGCTAACATGGACAATATAAAGCTACACAGCAGGCAAGATATGAGTCTATCAAAAGACATCCAACTGTCAAACTAATCTGGCATCCTGTAGCAAGGTATATGTCATAGGAATTCCCTGCATCCCATATAGTTGTACCCCAGGTTTGAACGCAGGTGTCACTGTCATATCAGGGAATAAAGCGAAGCCTATCTATACAAGGCTCAAAGCATTGCTGCCTGTCAAAGTTTGATACCACATGTTGCATTACAATCTGTAACTGTCTGTTCCACTTCTTCCAACAGGCCACCTACCCATTGTGACCAGGGTGTGGACACCTGAGACAGCCACTTCCCCCTTGGATGAAGCCTTTAGGGAGGAGAACACCCCTGGATGTGAGGACATTGAGGACAACTCTGGCATATCTAGGACACCTGGCCAGTCTACAACTATCAGCCTCATCCTGCCTACATCGACGCCTCTCAGCCCTGTTGTATCTACATCCCAAGCAACTATCCGCCCCCAAACCTATGTTCCAAGGACAGTTGCAACCATCATGCACCCCCAGTACAGGTACTGGAGTCACCACTACAAAATCCTGACAATGAAGGATCTAGCACCAGTGGGAGTGGGAAAACTGCCCTTAGGGCACAGGCACATGGGGGTAGGATGCGTGGGAGGCATGGTGTAGGCCAGAAGATTGAGGTTCCTAGGGATACAACTGGCCAGGACACCATCTCCCAAGTCTTTGGATCCTACCAACAGTCCCAAGGCATGATAGGCCATGTACTTGCCATGATGGGGAGATTAAGCAGCTGCAGAAGGACAACGACCAGGAAGTCATGCAAAAGTGGGAGGCCCACAATGCACACATGGCCTCCCTGACAAGGGTGCTGAGAGACATTAACACCACCCTGAGTAGGTTATGTCCTCAACAGCAGACACTTTACATTGGCCATGTAATATCAGCCCCTTCTACATCTGTGGCAGCCAGTGGAATGGAGGCTCTGCAAGGGGAAGGACATGCCTCAGGCACCCAAGCCTCTGTAGCTGAAGAATCCCCTCACAAATGTTGACATTCACCTAAACATCCAGAAAGAGCATATGCCAAGACTTCAACCACTGCCAGGAAGTGATCACCTACTCATTGGTTCCCTTTGTGTGTCCCAGATACACCCTGTTGACTGTGTTACAACCACTCTTCATTTTCCAATGGTACAAGACCTCTGACTTGAGACTACAATTGTTGTAGTAGCTACCCTGATGATTACATCCACCATGACTGACCCCTTCACTATGTCCACTTAATGATTTGATCCAATTCCTTAAATATCTATGCACACGTGTAAATAATCACAACTAAACCAGATATCACGTTTGAGAGTAATTGTTCAGCTATTCTGAACAGTTAATTGTACAATTTGTTGCTTACACATTATATTCACATGTGTACCAAATCTGTTCAGTCCCATCTCTCATGTACTATTGAATCTGGTTGCAATATATGTATAATTATACAAATGGACACATTCCTAATCCCATTTATTGCACTTTCCTGCACATAGGCTGACAACATACCAAATTGCACACAGTGCAGGACAGCTTCCCAATTTAGTGCTTTAGCATAGGTGTGAATAACAAGCACCACACAGACTAATGAAGTTAGGGACTTGTCAGTCTTTGTCTATAGAAATAGGCAAACAGATTGGTTCAATTAGACATCAGCTAAAGCCTTATCTAATTCCCATACCACAGCACTCTAATGACAATACCCCATGAGACAGACAGAGGTCAGCACAACTGTCCCCGGTCATTGAACCTTCCACTTAACATACTCAGGTATCTGTAGGCATGCTACTCACCTATGCCAGTCTTCACACACATGCACAGTGGCCTGCAATGAGGTAACACAGTGACAGCTACATACAAGTTAAAAAACATCTTCATCACAGCAATACGAAGGTAGGGGTTATGGATTGCACAGGATGACATCTGTCAGATACACAAGATCATACACATGACACCCTTGGACCCAGATAACATGGCACACAGGTCATTACCATCCCACTGTCTTGTCAGTCTAGGCATGGAACTCATACTCTACCGATTTGATGCCATACAGTACCTGGATCTATCCATGTTCACTTCACGTCAGGCCAGCAAATCCCACCTGTCTGTGACACAATTCAAAATTGACCAAATGAGGATGACATTGTGAAGAAAGCATAAATGTAATACAAAAGTTATATTCAGGTAATGGTAATGAATACCTATAAAGACATGTCCCAAATACCATAGTAACACGATTGTGCAGTGTTGCATACATTAACAAAGGAGATCATCACGATAATCACAACTCCAAGTACATTTTGCATGCACACCTGATCTATGTACTGCTAAGCAACTAATGAGCTGTCTAATGGTCATACAAAGACCCTCTCACACATCTCTAAGCTCCCCAATAACCCGCTGAGTCAAATATTTTACAGAGCCACACCTAACTACAGTCAGTTGAAGCACTAATTTACAAGATCTGCTTGGCTGTCTCCAACTTCATACTCATCACAGTCTTCCTCACTTAGCATTCCTGAGTTCTCACCTGCTGGAACTGCTGGCTCATCTGGTATATATGGGATCTGACATCTTAGGGCGAGGTTGTGGAGCATGCAGCAGGCAACAATGATTTGACACACTTTGGTGGGTGAGTAGAGGAGGGGTCCACCAGACTTATCAATGGAACAAAATTTAGCATTTAGGAGCCCAAACCTTCACTGCACCACATGCCTTGTCCTTCTATGGGCCTCATTGAAGCAAACTTCACCTGGCATGTTTGGGTAACTCACTGGTGTCAACAACCAGGGACAGTTCGGGTAGCCAGAATCCTCTGTACGGAATCCTTACATGTGTGCAAACATAAATCTTTGACATCCTCACATTTGGCAGCACACATAAGATACCTACACACATCACATATATCAATTACCAACCAGCCAGACCCTCCCTTTGTACTGTTGTGTCATCAGCAGTAGGATATTGCTGTTCCTCATGATGAAGGCATTATGAACTGAACCCGGGTACTTTGCACATACTTGGGAAATCTAGAGGTCTGCACAGTTATTGAGTGGAAGATCTTCCTGTTCCAATACACCTATCCATTGTCTTTTTAAGGAATCAATGCTACACGGGTACTATCAATGGCTCCCACCATATATGGGATAGGTGCCAAAGCATAAAAATCTGCCTTCGCATGGGCCAAATCCTCATGTTGTGGAAATCTGATGTAGCTGTCCAGGTGTTTTAACAATGGAGAGAGTACGTCCTTCCAGACTGAACATAGACTGGAACATGCCTACAGTTATGGCCATGGTATTCTGAAAGGTCTCTGTGGCCAGGAAATGCAGCACTGCCATGACTTGTACAATGGGTAGCATGCTATTTGGAAGACAAATGGCAGGCATCAGATCTGGCTCCAACTGACGACGCAGATCCATGATTGTCTGCCCATCCAGGCGGTAGATCTGGATGACATGCCGATCTTCCATGGTCTGCAGATCTGCTAGTAGATGGTACACTGTAGGTTGCCTGACACTTCTCATTCCAGGATAACTACATGAAGAAATACAAGAAGGTATGTATATCAGTCATTGTGTCCATCGTAAGTGTGAATCCACATATGTCACACCTGATGCATGGACATTCCATATGAAATAGTTAAACATGGTACACAGGGCATACTTAGGTTAATAATGTCTTATTGCTGCAATGTCATCCCCTTACCTCGATTAGGAAATGGATACGCAGGTCTCAGTGATAATGACATTCATATCATGTTTCACATACTATAGACACTAATACCATCTATCCCATTGCCAGAAGGGTGCAGCCCATGCCACTAATGATACACAACTCACATATTATGTATCTGATAACATGTATATTAAATAGAAATTTAAATATATGGTTGCTCAAAGCCAGCACTGAAAAATATGATGTAGATATCTTTCTGACCTTGTGACGCATCTTTATTTAAACTTTTACGGCCATCTAAGGACCGTAAAATGGAAGCTGCCTGACCGACTATAATGGACATTAGGAAAAGAACTGCGTCCAACGTGGAAGTTGTCATGCTGGTAGATGGATAATACCGCAGTGGATATTGCCATTGGAGCACATTTCTGCCTTTGGTGGTCTTGGGCCAATGGCGTTACCACCAGTCTTGACGGTGTCTTATGTGCCGCATAGAACTGCCATTTCATACTTCATCTCTCATTTGACTCCTGATACTGCTGCTAGCAAGACCTCCACAACTTGACCTGCTGTGTGTTGCCTCTGGGAGCAATCATGCCACGTCCTACAGGCCTTCTCACTTGAGGAGCTTGAGAAGCTGAAGAAGGAAGTCCTTCACCCGTATGGACAGCTCTGTGGTGCACCAGAGGAGTAGGTAAGTGCGCCATGTGCACAAAACAGTTCCTTAGCCCAACTATACTTTGTGATACTAAGCAAAGGCTGATGGGCAACATTTCTGATTGTGTTCTTAAAGCCTGTAGGGTGCCAAAGTTGTGATATAATGGGTTGACTTCCTGGTCATTTACTTATGTTTGGTGACAGATTGTAATTCCTGAGACATTGTGCAGAGTGTTAGATGTATGTTTCCAGATCCACCTTGTAACTGGTGCACAAGGTTATTGGAGTTGGTATACCAGACTCCTCCTAAAATAGCAAATTTGCAAATGTGTTTGTTGACTGGTCATAATGGATAACATGTCAGCTGGTGCTGGAGATGCATGTTGGTTGCCTGTTTCCACCTAACATCTGGCCTGACTGCATATGCTCATCTATCAGTGGAGGGAATGTTAAAGACAGTCTGTGTTTGACTTGTTGTATTAACTAGTTTTACCCTTGCCTGTTTTAGTATGATACATGTGAACATGACATACCTTTTTATCTATGTCATCCATGCAGGTCAACACCCACCAGAAAAAGGGGATTTGGTGTGCCATCATCAAGAAAGTGTGGAAGAGGAGGCCCCTAGACACTGGGCCCGGAAGACTGCAGGGGCCCAGCTGGGGTTGCACTCCCAATGAGGACAGGATGCCCATCACACCGTGGCCCCCCTAATGGCCCGCATTTGGGCCATGGTCTTCTCTGAGTTGGATGGGCATTTGAAGGCAGCACAGCAGCCAAAAGGGGATAAGTAAAGACCTAACTCATGTTTGTCCCTTTACGAGGTGATTGAAAGAGGGAACAGAATATTGGCTTTGACAATGTGGTAAGTGCAAAGTGTCACAGATCTTTTGTGTACACATTGTGTACCATAGCCATCTATAGCACACAGGTGTGCACATACAAATCTATTTAGAGGCATGTTACTCAAATATGTTGTTCCCTCAGTACAATAGAATATAATGGTGCACATATACTGTGTCATATGTGTACCACTGTACATCATTTTCTACTTTGGAGATTGTTAATACCCACCAACAGGTCAATCCTCCCAATGTCATGCGGGTAAGGTGTGTAGGTCCTTGGTTTCTGTCCGCTGCAATGTCTCAAGATTCCTGTTCATGTACAACATAGAGTCAGACATATTCTATCCATCGCTCGTTTTCTAATGCTTTCTGATAAGTAACAGCAGCATGTGAGGCTGTGATGTCCAACTGACATGTCACATGACATACAAGGTTAACATCTTCACACCTGTTGCAAGGTACTTCCCCTCGGTAAGTGAGGGATATACATAGACATTTGTGAAGTTTCATCAGAGTAGACGACATTAATGTGGGATACCATTGAGGTGGTCCAACATTTCTATAGGCATAAATATTTTGGTATCAGAAGTCAGGAATGTTACAACCTTGCTAATGTTCCGTTAGTGGAAAGTGGCCACACAGAATTGTCCTTGGGCAAACTGTTATAGGCATAACACATAGACAATGGTAGCCTATTTACAGTTACATTCTTGACAGATATGTATCAACATCATGTATCAATTGAAAGGTTCAGTAATGAATCAACAGTGCAAATAATCATGTCTACTTGCTATTGCTATGAAGGATATGGTAAATAACTCCTGGCTGTTTGTGAGCCTAATGTTGGCAATGATAGCTATGTGGTGCTGGTGTGATAGTTCACTTACACATACAAGTAGTATTGTAAGTATCTGGGTTTGTGGCTTGCATCATGGTAGGTGTACCTGTCATGTTAGCAACACATGTGCTTTGGCCCAGAGAATCCTCCACAGAGAGATGTAAAGCTTGCCATGTCTGATGTGTAGTGTTGTATAGTTGTCCATACTACAGGTACACTCTTCTTGACATATTGTGGTTGTGTGTGGGACATAGATCAGAGCTGACCTGACTTACGTTTGTTGCCAGAAGACCAATGACCTAGAAAACTTAGTACACATTGTATTTTCAATCCGATACATCACTATTGGTGGATGTGTGTGACGTGTTCAGACTCCTTTAGCTTAAATTGAAATGTATGGCAATTTGAATTGTTACAGGTTTGCATATGTCCACTGTGTATGGTTATAAGTATGCAAAATAAAGAAGGTCTGGCTTGTCTACACTAGGCTTGCTTGCCTTTACTTTACAACAAGCGACTTAGCCTGGTACATCACATCAGAGTTAAATATTTGTATGTGTTGAGTATGTGTTTTTGATCAGTGATAATCAATTTCACATTAAACTATTACTTCATTGGTGCTTGACTATGTTGTTGTGGGTAGGAAACCTGTATCATGTGGCACAGTCACTCTGTAATGGCATGGTCAGTGCGATTGGTCTACTTCATTCATGCTTTTGTAGATGCCAGTTAGGTAGCTTAGCTGGTGTTTCACAATGTTCATATTCATGTACATTCATCATATTTTGCTGTGACATGATGTTAGCACTTTACTGGCACTACCTGGGGGTGCTGGTGAACAGCATGTAATATGACTTATGTGTACTGTATGATGGAAGTGTTATCTTGTGAATGTGATGACCAGAAATGGCTTTCTGTTTTTCAGCATCAGCACCAGCAATCGAAGGAGACGGGGCACAGTCAAGTGGGGAAGCTTCTGGCCAAGGGCCCTCCAGTCACAAGAACACCAAAAGCGAGGGACCCAGTGGCCCAGAGGGCGAGGGGAGTGCTACAGAGGAGACCGAATCCAGTACATCTTCTTCTGAATCCTCTTCCAGTGGCCATTCCCTAGTTGTGGCTGAACCATCGGGGACCACCTCAGTACCATCTCTGTCACCACCCCCCATTCTATCACTGCCCTCCCTATAGTTCCCCACCCAGTTGGCCATGACTGCCCATCCAAGTGGGTGGGCGTCTAATTCACCGCAGGCACCTCTGCCCCAGCCCCTGTTATCCCTGCTGCCCTCACTGAGGAGGCCATTGACCTCCTAAGGTTGATCTCAGTGGGTCAGCTGACCATCTTGAATGCCATCCAGGGACTGGCAACTCAAATCCAACAGAGGAATGCATTTCTGGTGGCATTCACAGTGCACTGACTGGCCTACAGAGATCATTTCAGATTCTGGCCTCCACGCTGACTGCAGCCAGTCACCCTTTGTCTACCATCCCATATCCACCTTCCTCTTTCCAGTCTGAATCCCCCCTTCCTTGATCCAGCCAAAGTGGACAATCAGACAGGCATGTATCCACTTCAACATTCAAGGGTAGCACAGACAAACATAAGCACCACAAGACACATTACCTTTCCTGACACCCCTACCACGCCAGCATCACAGACACAATGCCTGTTACACCTGAAGACACCACACCAACATTCAGTGATCAGCCACCACACCTATACTACACACAGACAGAACCCCAGAAGACCCTCAGACATCCACCCCAGTCACCATATCTGCAGAAACCACATCCACAGACACCCCTACATGCAGCACATCCACCATACCTGCAGTCATCACTCCAACAGACAGCCACCCACACACCATGGCATCCCCCGGCACCTCCACCCCCTTTCAGCCTAAGACACATAAACACCAACACTCACCCACCCAACAGACACTCCCCACCCACAAGCACACCTCCCACAAACATGAACTCAAAAGATCTATACCAACACATCATACAACCATTCCCTCACCCTCCACACCCAAACCCCTTCTGTTGACCGCCCCTGTGTGTCCCAAAAAACGTTCCTTGCTGAGTCTTTTCCCTACTCCTCCTCCCTGTGACACCCTTGAAAGGTCTGTTTCCTTCACCAAGGCCATTCCTTCTACCTCCAGACGTCCCCTACCTCCCGCCAGCACACATGCCCCTCCCCTACCAAAAAGAAGACCACCCCTCCCAAAAAAGATCCAACCCCTCCCAAGCCAAAGCCTAAACCCTCCCTTCCAAGCCTAAGCCCAACCCCCTCTCGCTCACCACCCCCAACGATCCCTGAGGTACCCGCCTGCCCCCTTGATGCCACTACCTGTGGAGATTACATGGTAGTCAGGAGTCAAGTAAGGGCACCATTTAGTGCCTTTGGTGCTGTTTTTATACAGCTGAGGACTGGCCTATGGTCTTGGACAATGTTTTAATTGATATATTTAGAATAAAAGGTAAACCAATCAGTTTTTGGTTTCAGATTAGATTTTTGTCCTGCATTTCCTTTCCTAGGTTTGAGTTGTTCCTGGCTGACGTTAGTTTAGTGGCAGTGTTTGTGTGAGTGTGTGTGATGCTTGATGCTTCCGGAATTGGCTGAGCAGTCTGTGAGATTGAGTGCAGAGCCTTCATTCCCCAGGGATAGGGTATGTTTTGTGTGATGGGTATATGTATGCAGCTGAATTGTCTTCATGTTGGTGTGTTGTGGTAGTGTTGATATGTGTTTGTTTTAATGCTGTGAGGCTTTGTGTGTTTGGCCTGTTTCAGTCTGCGTGTATAGTGCATGGCATAATAAGTTTGTGTACTGTGTGTGTGTGTGTGTGATGTGTATGTCTTTTGCTAGGTTGTATAATGGTGTAATTGTGTGTGTTTCATCACAGATGGTTTTATATTGTGTTGAATGTGTGGAGTTCCTGGCCAGTGTCAGTTGTGAGTATTTGAGATGTTTTTATATTTGTGCAGTTGTGGTGTTGTTACAAGTTCGTATCTCGTATGTGAATTTGTGGGGCTAGCCCTGTGCTGTGTTGCCATGCATAAGTGTGTGTTATCAATGTCTGCTATTTGTGTTTGTGCTGGCTGCAATGTGCATGCTGTGTATGTGTGGGTGTATTTGTTGCTCTATGTGAGTGTGTGTGTCACTGTATGGTTACATGTGAGTATAGCCCTCCACCCCACTCCCTACGGTATATTACGTAACCGTTCAAATTCATATATTTTACAAATGTAACAGGTGAGTGTGTGAT
Source organism: Pleurodeles waltl (assembly GCF_031143425.1). Taxonomy (NCBI): domain Eukaryota; kingdom Metazoa; phylum Chordata; class Amphibia; order Caudata; family Salamandridae; genus Pleurodeles; species Pleurodeles waltl. The sequence continues at coordinate 370,263,271 of NC_090451.1, forward strand.
CTCACAGTTATTGTCTTCCTTGTCAGCGATGATTCCGTTGTCTTTCGGTGAGCAGGAGCAGCAGGATGATGTCTTGTAGTAGATCTATGGTGGCCCTGGAAGAGCATGGCTTCCTGGAAGTGAGTGTCTCTGTTTATTCTGTTAATTTCCGCTTGGTGTTCCGTGGGGGTCCGACCGCAGCAGTTATGTTGGCGTGTGCAACCTTGTAATGAGTCTGGCAGAAACATGGTCTCTGCCAGACTGATGGTGGCTCTAATCAACCACAGCGGTCTGACCTCACTGGAAGTACCGATGGTGCTTTGGCGGGATTCTGTATGTATTATTGCCAATGTCATAATCCGTGGTCTTCTCTGCCAGCCTATTGGTGGTTGGACCGCCAAACTCGTAATGAGCCTCTAGTGTGGTTTAGTTAGCGCAGGTTTCAGATTCCCTCTGCCCTTAGCAGAGAGTGGACCCCACTTAGATACTTTTCTTAAACTATAATTTCTAAGCAACTTTATGCTGTCATACCTCTCTTGATGGAATCTTCTCCAGAAGTTCAGTTGTGCTGACTGCTTTCCCAAACCTATAGAATATTAGCCTAGTTAAGATATTTTAAGATTAAATGATTAGGCAATAAAACCTGGATTTAAACTCTAAGCATCAATTGTTTTTCCTCATTTTCTGCATTATCGCTATTGAATTCCTAGTCTTTTATATGTTAATTAAATTTCATATTGTACAGAACTTTGATTCACCTTTGGTTATTCTGTACATTTATACTATGATCTTGCGACTCATATTTAGAAGTCTGACTCTGAATATGAATAAAGCCCTTTGAACTATAATTTGGTCTCTGAGATTGATTGTGTAACAATATTTAGGGGGTTATTCTAACTTTGGAGGAGTGTTAATCCGTCCCAAAAGTGACGGTAAAGTGACGGATATACCACCAGCCGTATTACGAGTTCCATAGGATATAATGGACTCGTAATACGGCTGGTGGTAAATCCGTCACTTTTCCGTCACTTTTGAGACGGATTAACACCTCCTCCAAAGTTAGAATAACCCCCTTAGTGTTTATTGACTCATCGAAACAAAATCTCATAGTCAAACAAGAATCACAATATAAAAGGTAAAAATTACAGATACCTCGCTATAAAATACATCTTATACAATAATATACACAATCAAAGAAGGCTGGTCAAATAGTTGGTGTAAAATGTAATTGAGGGCACTACAGTCTATAAAATTGACTATTGTTAAAACCATATAAAAAACAATCATGCTTGAGGCTGGGCTAGTATCTATGTGCAAAGCTTCACAGATACAACAACTCTTGTTATAGATAACCCCATCCATATACTTTACAAACTTCTACAATGTGTAAACCAGACAAATAACAGATAACTAACTTGACACTTACTGCCATTGTTGATATGTCTCTTTGCAAATCCAGTAAGCATTAAACATTGGTAATAATAGTGCAAATAATAATGCTAAATAATAATAAAATGACATGCTTTGAGGCAGGGCCAATAGCTCTCTGTAAAACATCACATATATAAATTCTCATTCTGTGCAATCCCATTCGAGTGCTTTAAGGGCTCTACAGTGGACTGTATGTCATCATTTAACTTTGGTAAAAATACTAGAGTGAGAAAGTTAAAACTTCATATTTTGAGACTGGGCCATTAGTCCTGTGCAAAACACTGCAGCTAAAAATACTTATTCAAAGCCTTCCCTTTCAAGTGCTTTAAGGGCTCTGTAATGGGTAGACCAGACAGCTGACAAATATTTGGCAATGTCACTTACAACCGGTGTAGATGTGTCACTTTTGCAAATTCTATAGTCATTGGCGCAGCCATATAGAGACATATATTTACAGAGTGTGATAATCCATTTCTTTCTAGGAACAATATATTTGGGACGTAAAAAAGACAATGTTCAATTGATTCCTCTCCTAAATTGCACAATTTGCTTTTGTTGTTTTCTAGATCTATTCAGTGACCACTGAGCGGTGAAAGCCTTTACAGGTAGGATACCACATCTGAACTGGAAGAAAAGGGAGCGGCCTTAGCAGGTATGGTCAGCTAAAAAAAAATGTTCAGCTAGTGGCTCCAGCTTGACAAGCAGAAATTCCATTGTTAAATGACCCGAACTACTCCTCTAGGTTATCCGGTCATTTACCCTGTCCCAATATCTCTGCTTGACTAGTGTGGCAGCATCAGCAGGGATCGACTCGGAGTTCCCGTAGAACTGGGGGGAGCCCAAATCATTCCAAGCCGATTTCATTTCCTGCAGCCAACTGACCTTATCTAGACAGCTTGAGTGCCCTAATAAGTCTCTGATTTAAATGTCTTGTTTTTAAATTTTTTTTATAAGTAAGAAATATTTTATGGGGTACAATGAACTGCTGGTTATGTACAATTTGCATTAGATCATAAGAGAAAAGATTCAGTATACCATCTGTTTCTCTTTTAAACTTCCCTGGTAGATGGTACCCAATAAGCCAGGAGCCATCAAGTAACGAGTATCATTTAACAATTGGGTTGTTGGATAAGGAGTGTATTAACTGTATTTCTGTATTTCTTTGGATGTATGACATGTTTTTATGCTTTTTAATGGTCTAAATTTTAGACCGAATAGTACAAAAAAAAAAAAAAGTATCTGATTCCATCACTAAAAGATTTCAGTTCCTCAGTCTTCCAGAGATGGATCCAGTATAAGGTGGGCTTCAGGGCTACATGATCTACAATATTATTCAATCTAAGATCCAATCTTGAAGATACTAATGGGTTATCCTTCCCAGCCTTGCAATGTGTCTAATTAAATTGTTTTCCTTAACTTGCAAGATGTTTAGCTGGCTGTTAAAGCCCCTCAATTCTGATCCATATAGGGCAGTTCCCGTGGCCTGAGCCTTATATATTTCCACAATGGGGTTTAATGGAGGACTTGCTGTCATTCTAGCTTTGCAGCCTAAAGCACCCCCCCCATGACATACCACAAGAGCACTTTTGCTAATAGGTGTGTCCCATCTACCAGGCTCTGTCAATCTAATCCCCAGATAGTTGATCTCATTAGCTCTTGATAGATTACCAGAATTCATTGTTATGCTAGCTTTCACATTTTTCTTCTCCTGACAGCAAATCATCAGTTTTGTTTTTCCAACATTGATCTCAAGGTCGAAGTCTTTACAGAACAGGCAGAATTGATCGACAAAATTCTCGAGTCCCATAGGTGATTTCGTCATGATAATATTATCATCTGCATAAAAGAGCCCCAGAATGTTCTGACCAGCCAACAGTGGCAAGTCATCATGCAATTATTCAAGTACTCAATGCAATTATTAATGTACAAGAGAAAGAGAGTGAGGTCAAAAACACAGCCCTGCTGCACCCCCCTCTCAGTTGCAACTGGAACTGTCAGTTTGCCATTCCTGCCACATCTGATTCGGGCAAAAGTGCCTTTATGCAGTCGGATAACTAGGTTCAAAAGTCCACTAGGAACTCCCATTTTGCTCAGTGTATACCACAGCTTATGTTTAGGGACCATGTCAAAGGCTGTATGGAGGTCAATGAAGGCAACATATAAGTTCCTTCCATCGATTTGCACTGTCCTCCATCTAATTGCCATAAATCTCATTACTTGCTCGATTGTATTAACTGCAGATCTAAATCCTGCGTGCAAACTTGAAATAGCATTGCTCTCCTCAATCCCCTCCTCCAAACGGTTCAAGATCTGCTTAGCAAAATTGTTTTGGAGGTTGTCTAGCAGACTTATAGGCCGATAATTGGATGAGTTGCTAGGATGTTCCTTCTTGTAAAAGGGAACTATTGCTGCACCTTTCCATGTATAAGAAATGGACACTCCTTCAGTCACTGCGTTATAGACCTAGTTTATGTCAGGTGCCCATATATAAGGGTTTGACTTATAAAGATCACATGGTATTTTATTGAGGCTGGGGGCTTTGCCCCACTTAAGGGAGGATATTGCTACCTTGGTTTCAGCTAAGGCAAACTTAATTGGAGGTACACTCTTTTCCCTGCTAACACTCCTCTCTGTGGGATCAAGTTCAGCTCTCACAGAATAGAGCTAACCAAAGAGTTTAGATCACTTGTCAGGAAGAATTGATGACCCAATCAGAGGCTGGGATTCCCCACTATAGTTTGAAACGAGTTTCCAAAACTTCCTAGCATCCTTATTTCTTGCTGTCTCTAAAAGGGCTGTCCAGCACTTTTCTTCCTAACATCTCTGTGCCTTAAGCATCTCCGGTCTGTAATTTGTTCGTAATTGTTGAATCCGAACTCTAATTCCAACAAAGATCCCTCAATAGCCTGTGCTTTGCTTCTCTACAAGATCTATTGCACCACCTATCATTTCGCTTATTTCTCCTTTTGCCAAAGAACTCTTTAATGAATATCTCTTTCAGGCAATCAAATAAATTGGAGTGCACAACCAGTATCCTTCAATTATCCTGTCTGATCTGGAGGATGAGTTCCATTTGGCTTGCCAATGATCTATATATGGTTGCAGTGGCACATGGGGAGGAGTTGACCACTTCCCACTTAACATTCCATCTGTTGTTTGTCATAGTAAGATGTCGATCAAAATACAGGGGTCTCATTTACGCATAACAAACTCCTAGTAGTGAGTACCAGTGGATCATGGTGCTTTCCTTGTGCTCCACTACCACCATGTCTTCCGTATGACTCCATAAGCGTGTATCTAATATAAAGTAATCAATATGACTACTACATATCCCTTGTCTAAATGTGGGAGAGGGATTTAGGTCTGAGTGAAAATGCCCACTGCATTCTTGAAGGCCATGGGCAAGCATAATATTAACAATCTGGAGTGCAGCCCTAGTCAGTCTATGGGGGTCATTACAACATTGGCGGTAAAAGCCACTTACCGCCGTGCCGAAGACCGCCAATACACCGCCGCGGAATTCCGCCACAGCTATTATGACACACATCTCGGAATCCGCCAAAATAGAGACACCCACACAAGTCAGCCACACCAAAGGTCAGTGATAAACTGGCGAAAACAAAACCTCCACCGTCACGCCAACAGAAACACGCCCATGCTATCACGACACACGAATCCACGCGGCGGTCTTTCAACCGCGGTATTCCATTGGCGGTACACACCGCCGCGCTCAAAATACACACACACATACAAAACACCGCCACATTGGACAATTCCAAATACACACACCTGATACACATACAAACACCACTCCCACACACCCAACACAATATAAAACACACACCCACATCACCCACAAACCCCTACGACCAGAGATTTTGAGGAAGCCGAGAGACAGAGAGCACAGCAAATGAGAACCCCACCACACAGAGGCACACAACACCATCACCCATACAACAGTCCACGCACAAAACACCACACACCACTACACAGCACCACACACATCAACACATACACCACCCCACACACCACCCACATCACCCCATGTCACGCCAAAGACACCCCAGGTTTTCCGAGGAGGAGCTCAGGGTCATGGTGGAGGGAATCCTCCGGGTAGAGCCACAGCTATTTGGCTCACAGGTGCAGCACACCTCCATAGCCAGGAAGATGGAGCTATGGCGCAGCATCGTGGACAGGGTCAACGCTGTGCTACACCATCCAAGAAATTGGGAGGACATCAGGAAGAGGTGGAACGACCTACGGGGGAAGGTGTGTTCTGTGGTCTCCAGGCACAACATCGCGGTACAGCGGACTGGCGGCGGACCCCCACCTCCTCCCGCACAACTAACAACATGGGAGGAGCAAGTCTTGACCATCATGCATCCAGAGGGCCTCGGAGGAGTCGGTGGAGGAATGGACACTGGTAAGTCAAATCTTAACTATCATATCTCCCACCCTACCTGAATGCTATCAAACACCCCCACCCTCACCCCCTCCCCTATCACTCCAACTTCTCACTAATGTACTAATAACACAAACCACACATCCCAACACCAAGCCCTGCATGACACAACTAAGCATGGTCACCCATCACTAAAACATGCTCACTGCACATACCCATAACAACCCCCTAACCATCATGACACAAACCCCCACACAGGAATGTTTGCACTGGGGTACACGCTCACCCACCCATTGCACACAATCACACACACACATGCAATAATCATGCTTTTATACCCCTGCAGGACCACTACGGAACGTCACCACACAGGAGGGTCCAGACATCTCCACAACACCCACAGAAGAGGCCCACAGTGACAACAGCAGCTCTGGCCAACTGGATCCAGATGACCCGCCCGGACCATCGTGGGCCTCGGGACAGTCAGTTCCCCTCGCACAGGCACAGCCCAACAGTGACCTTCCACCCTCTGGTAACACCAGCACAGCACCCACCCAGCGGGCCCATACCTCCATACCCAGGACACATCAATCAGCTGTGTGTCCACCACTACAGGGAACCCAGGATAACCCACCACCCCAACAACAACAGTGACCTGGGGGCAGTGGTAGTGGGCACACGGTCCAGGGGACGGAGGCACAGGAACACAGGGGAACTGGGAGGGCTGCTGTGCGACAGGGGGCGGACAGGCCAAGGGAACCCACCCTCCACGAGGCCCTCTCCTCCATCATGGGAGCATACCACAACTCTCAGGAGACGATGGCGACGGTACTGGCCAAGTTTCAGGAGACCCAGCGCATGCAGGTGGAGCAGTATTTGGGGTTCAGGGAGGAGCTCAGAACCATCAGCTCCACCCTGGGCACCATCGTAGGGGTGCTGAAGGACATACAAAAGACCATGAGGGACACCGTGGCACTCCAAGGGGCCCCTGACACTAGCATGGATGATGAACTGCCCACCACCTCCGCCAGTGGACAGGACGCCCCGCCACAGGACCACCACAACAGCACCCCACCCCCTGCAGACGGAGAACCACCCCGCAAGCGGTCCCTGAGATCCAGGAACAGGACAGAGCAAAATGGCAAGACCCTCGCCAGGAAATGAGACCACCCTGATTGTCCTCCCACTGTCCCACTTTGTTACCCTGTCCAGATTGGAACTGCCCCAGCTCCACTTCCTATGCCATATGGGCATTGTACCTGTGAGACTAATAGACTGGACTCTGCCATGGACATTCCTCCACCATCCCACATCACCATTTTACAACCTCCCTCCAATCTGGAGTCAGTCAGTGATTTGGTAAATTTATATTATCAATGACAGTGTCAAAAAAGCGTTTTCTATTGTAATGCCAACATACCTATGTCACACATCACAAGTCCATGAAGGATGCAAGCAGATGACACACGTGAAATCGTAATGGAAAGGTACAACTCAGTTACCAAATACTGCTACTAAATGACAGACAGGATGGAGGTAGAAGTGTGAAAGTGAATGTAATAGTGAAAAAAAAAGTTCTCACCTGTGTGTCACTGGAAATATTGCTGTATGACTGACTCTATGTTGTCTATGTCTTCTTCCTCAGCTTCCTCCTCATCACTGTCCACAGGCTCCACAACACCGCCATCTGGACCATCCTCCTGCAGAAAAGGCACCTGGCGTCGCAAAGCAAGATATTGAAGCATCGAGCAGGCGATGATGATCTGGCACACCTTCTTTGGTGAGTAGAATAGGGAACCCCCTTTCATATGGAGGCACCTGAACCTGGCCTTCAGGAGGCCGAAGGTGCGTTCGATCACCCTCCTAGTCCGCCCATGGGCCTCATTGTAGCGTTCCTCTACCCTGGTCCTGGGATTCCTCACTGGGGTCAATAGCCATGACAGGTTGGGGTAACCAGAGTCCCCTAATAGCCACACACAGTGCCTCTGGAGTTGACCCATCACATACGGGATACTGCTATTCCGCAGGATGTGGGCGTCATGCACTGAGCCAGGGAACATAGCATTTACCTGGGAGATGTACTGGTCTGCCAAACATACCATCTGTACATTCATGGAATGATAACTCTTTCGTTTCCTGTACACCTGTTCACTCCTGTGGGGGGGGACCAGAGCTACATGGGTCCCATCAATAGCACCTATGATGTTGGGGATATGTCCCAGGGCATAGAAGTCACCTTTAACTGTTGCCAAATCCTCCACCTGAGGGAACACGATGTAGTTCCTTACGTGTTTCAGCAGGGCAGACAACACTCTGGACAATACGTTGGAAAACATAGGCTGGGACATCCCTGATGCTATGGCCACTGTTGTCTGAAAAGACCCACTTGCAAGGAAATGGACCACTGATAGCACCTGCACTTCAGGGGGGATTCCTGCGGGATGGCGGATTGGTGAGATCAGGTCTGGCTCCAACTGGGTACACAGTTCCTGGATTGTGGCACGGTCAAACTTGTAGGTGATGATTAAATGTCGCTCCTCCATTGTCAACAGGTCCACCAGCGGTCGGTACACCGGAGGATTCCGCCATCTCCTCACATGTCCCAGCTGACGGTGCCTAGGAAGGACAACAGCGACCACAAAGTAAACAAATTCCCAGGTACGTACCCACAGCTACACAGAACACAACACCAAATACAAAACTCTTCCTGTATGTGTGTTGAGTGTAGGCCTAGGTATGTGTGACGCAGTAGTAAATAAAGCCATGTGGGCCCCTGAAATGGCGGCTGCCTGACCTCTAAACTGGGACAATGGGATGTGAGGCATCTGCACTGGCGTTGTACACGGTCGCAGTAGGCGGTCGTAGACCGCTGCGCAATGCTGCATTGGTTAACATTGGACCCTATGGGTCCCAGGAGCCAATGATGAAGTGCGCCGGCAGTGATGAGACGCACCGCCGCAGACGTCACCGCTGCGATGTGACTGCTATTTTCTATCTGTTGAATCACTCAATACCTGATCTTCGACAGGAGAGGACCTACACTGCAAGTGCTGCTGTGACCTCGGTCTGGAAGGGCCAATGGCTGCTGCGTCTGGGGAAAGGGCCCCTGCCTTCACTGCTCAGGAGTTGGAGAAGCTCGTGGACAGGGTCCTCCCCCAGTACACGCTATTCTACGGTCCTCCAGACCAACAGGTAAGTACACAAGGAGCACGTTGTATGGGCTATGCCTGGGTGGAGAGGGCTGGATGTCAGAAGGAAGGGGGCAGAGGTCAGGGAACATGAAGGACTGTGAATGCATGTGCCACGTGGCAAGGGTAGGGATGGGGGCCACCCACTTCGACGGTGCTGTTGTTAATGACTTCTCTTCTGCCCCTGTACATGTCATGTAGGTCAGCGCCCACCAGAAGAAGGACATTTGGCATGCCATCACCAAGGATGTCCGGACCCTGGGGATCCACCAGAGATGGGGCACCCACTGCCGGAGAAGATGGGAGGACATTCGCCGCTGGAGCAAGAAGACGGCGGAGGCTCAGCTGGGGATGGCCTCCCAATAGGGAGGGGTGCCCGTCGCACCATGACCCCCCTGATGTTCCGGATCCTGGCGGTGGCCTACCCTAAATTGGATGGGCGTTGAGGGCATCACAGCAGACACAAGGGGGTGAGTACACTCTCATTCTGCGGACTTTGTGCGCGGTGGAGGGGTCTGGGTGGGGGAGGAGGGCTGTGGGTTTCCCTAGGCCAGGGCGAGTTCCGTGGGCTAGGCCCCTCTGTAATGCAGGCCATGTGGCACCCCACTGCACCTCTGTAGAGTGCCAAGTACAGGTGTACATGCCCCTGTGTCATCTATGTGTGCAGATGACCACCATAGCCATGTAGGGCAGATCCCAGGAATTGTATCTGTAGAGGCCAAGAGCACGGCGTAGTGCAGGGGGTTGCTGTGTCTGTATTGTCCGTCAACGGTAGCGGTAAGCCATGCACTCAACCTGTTTTTCTTCTGTCGCCCCCCCCCTTTTTGTGCTCTCCCTGTTCTTGTGTGCATAAGCATCATCAGGTGGAGGTACAGTGGCACCGAAGCATGAAGGAGCTTCATCCCACATGGCCATGGAAGGCCACACCACAGTCTCTGAATACACCAGTGGGACGGAGGGCGAGGGGAGCTTCATGTCGGTCACCAGATCACCAAACAACGACACGGACTCGTCCGCCGATGGGAGCTCCCTTGTGGTGGCGGCAACATCTGTGCCCCCCACTTCTACAGGTACAGCTGCCACCCCCCCCTACCAGCACTGCCCTCCCAGCAGCCCCTCAGCCTTCGCTCCGTGCCCGCTCACCCAGGAGGGTGGGCATCACCTTCGCCCCTGCCCCTGTCACCCCTGCTGTCCTCAGTGAGGAGGCCATTGACCTCCTCAGATCACTCACTGTTGGGCAGTCTACCATTGTGAATGCCATCCAGGGTGTAGAAAGGGAGTTGCAACACGGTAATGCATTCCTGGAGGGCATTCATTCTGGTCAGGCTGCCCTTCATTGAACCCTGCAATCTCTGGCCTCAGCACTGATGGCAGCCATTGTCCCTGTGTCTAGCCTCCCCCCTCCAACTTTCTCCCCCAGACCCAATCCCCTGTACCCCAGCCTATCCCAGCCACACCATCAGAGAAGCATGCATACACCTCAACACACAAAAGTAGCTCAGGCAAACATAAGCACCACACAACCCACAGGCACTCAAACAAGCATCACCCACATACAGACAAAACAACATCCACTGCCTCCACTGTGTCCCCCTCCTTGTCTTCTCCCTCCTCCCTCCTAGTGTCGTCTACACTCTCACCTGCGTGCACTACATCTACAGACACTAGGACTCGCACCAGAACACCCAGCACCACACCCCACTCACCTGCACTCACCACCCCCACTACCATTTACACGTCCCCTGTGTCCACTGCCAGTGTGTCTGTGACGCCCCCTCCCAAAGTACACAAACGCGGGCACCCACACACACAACATCCATCCACCTCACGACAGCCTCCAGTACCTGCACCTGCACCCAAATCACCTAAAGTTACACCTCCTACAACCAGCTCCTCTTCCTCCACTCCCAGACACCCTCCAGCTACCCATCCCAGTCTTCGTCAGCAACTCTTCCTCAGCAACGTTGACCTCTTTGCCACCACCCCCACCCCTCCAATTCATAGGTCCCGTAGTAGCACCTCAGCCAAAAAAAGTCAAGTACCAGTGGTGCGTGTTCAAGGTGTGTGGAGTGCACCGGCCACCAGGGCAGCCAGTGTGACACGGAGCCAAAGCACTGCCAGTCCACCCCCTGTAAAGCACCTAAGGTTGGAAAGTGGCCGACGGGACAGGGTGAAGACTCCTGGTGGCAAAACAGCTCACAAGGGTCCCAGGGGGAGTGCCGAGTCAGCTGTGACTCATCCACAGGTGGTGAAGGGCCAGAAGAAGTCTGCACAGTCTGGGAAGAGCAGCACGGCGGACAAGGGCCGCCACCGCCAGCACTGTCGTCACTGGTCCGGAGACCACCGCCGGAGTCAGTGCCCAGGAGGGCAGCACAATAGTCACTGGTCCGCACAATCGTCACTGGTCCGGAGACCACCGCCAGAGTCAGTGCCCAGGAGGGCAGCACAATCGTCACTGGTCCGGAGACCACCGCCAGAGTCAGTGCCCAGTAGGGCAGCACAGTCGTCACTGGTCCGGAGACCACCGCCAGAGTCAGTGCCCAGGAGGGCAGCACAGTCGTCACTGGTCCGGAGACCACCACCAGAGTCAGTGCCCAGGAGGGCAGCACAGTCGTCACTGGTCCGGAGACCACCACCAGAGTCAGTGCCCAGGAGGGCAGCACAGTCGTCACTGGTCCGGAGACCACCGCCAGAGTCAGTGCCCAGGAGGGCAGCCGGTCCCTGGAGGGCCCCGGCAGCCACAGCCCTGCTTGGCAATGAGGGACCGTCATGCCACACACCAATGCACAGGTCAGAAACTGCAAAGTAAAGCACCGCTGAACAGGTCAGAAACTGCAAAGTCAAACACCGCTGAACAGGGCACAGACCGCCATGGCAAAGCACCGCTGAACAGGGAAAAGACCACCATGGTGAAGACCGCTGAACAGGGCAAAGCACCGCTGAACAGGTCAGAAACTGCAAAGTCAAGCACCGCTGAACAGGGCACAGACCGCCATGGCAAAGCACTGCTGAACATTGAAAAGACCACCAAATCAAGCATTATTAGCACATGTGCAGCTGGGACAGTGATGGAACAGGAACTGTCACGGGGAGCCTGATGAAGTCTGGGCACCAGTACCCCTCCAGAACCAGTGGATACTGTTATCCACTTGAGAGACTGTGGCTTTGCACTCCCCAGGATGGTACAGTGGGCAACCAACCCACTGTAGAGACTTGAGAGACTGTGGCTTTGCACTCACCAGGATGGTGCAGTGGGCAACCCACCCACTGTAGAGACTTGAGAGACTGTGGCTTTGCACTCCCCAGGATGATACAGTGGGCAACCCACCCACTGTAGAGACTTGAGAGACTGTGGCTTTGCACTCCCCAGGATGTAACAGTGGGCAACCCACCCACTGTAGAGACTTGAGAGACCTTGGCTTTGCACTCCCTAGGATACATCAATGGGCATGGAGCCCTGTCGTGGACCTGGCGTGGTGCTGTAATCTGGCTGAGGTGCCCCCCCTTCCCTTCCCCCCGAGGTGCCTGTTGTATTTCTATCTGATGCCCCTGCAGTGTTCTCTCCGTTTCTGGAGAGGTATCTAGTGTGGGCCTCGCCCATGCATTTTGGGCCCAGTGGTGCACGGACATTGATATGTGCATACCTGCACTACTAATCGTTATGTATCAATTCTGGAATGTGTATAAATATCTGTATATATTAGCTTACTGTATTTTGCTACATTACAAAGTTTGAACTGATTTTGTTTTGTCTTTGCATTCTTCCGGGGGGGGGTTGGGGTTGTTACTGTGCTGTTTGGACATGCATTGGTGTGTGTGTTGTAGTGGGTGAGGGTGGGGGTGGGGTGGGGGTGTTGCATGTGTGTCCCCCGGACTTTTGCCTCCCCCTCCCCTGTGTCATAGGTGCAGTGCTCACCGTTGTTTTCGGTGCCTACGTAGATGGTGATCGTAGATGAGCAGAAAGACAGCGCAGGGAGTATTTGTAATTCGGGCTCCATGGTGGCCTCCTTCCTCGTGGAGTGTGTTCAGGTGAGCGTTTTCCCATTGCAAAAGCTGTTTCCGCCATGTTTTTATCCACAGTGAATCTGCCCCGAAAAAGGTGGCGGATTGGGGGGTTGTGATACTGTGGGCGGTACATTGTCTTCCGCATGTCAGTTGGCGGTGACCGCCGCGCTGCTTGTCTGTACCGCCGTGGCGGTTGGAGTGTTAATGTGGCTGTCTATGTTGATGATTTCCGCCACGGTCATAATTCCCTTTTTTTGTCCACCAGCCTGTTTGCGGTATTACCGCAGCTTTAACACCATCCGCCAGGGTTGTAATGACCACCTATGTCCTTTACTCTTCTGTAATTGTGGGATGTACCATAAGCTGTCCTCTTCCCAATTGAGCTCCTTCCTGTGCCAATGAGTGAGGCTCAAATGTAGCATTAAAATCCCCAGCAATCAAGATATATTGGGCACTGTTTCTGCTGGCTAACATATTGTCCAAAACATTTAAAGCTTTAGATTCACAGCTTCTTCCAATGCTCCTATTGTAGATGTTTACCATTATTCCCAGTTGTTCTTTATGAGTGGATAGGTTTAAGCCCTGTAAGTCAGCACAGCCCATGTCTAATTCTCTCAGCTGGCACCTAAGGGAGCTGCTGATTCAAATTAGTAGACCCCATGGGTCTACCGGAAGACACCTTGTTTGCCAGGACCTGGTAGCTCTTGAACCCTGGTCTGTACTTCGGCTCCATAGCCCATGTTTCCTGGAATATGCTCATCAATAAACCTCCCCAATCTGGGATCGACATTTTGGCTTCTAGCCCTGCTATGTTCCAGCTGATGATTTTAGCTGGTTTCCCGGACATTTCTTGTAATTGTACCAGTGATAAATGTTCAGGGCAAACCTCACCAGAGTTAGGTGCTTTAAGTGCATCAAAAATTACCTCCGACCCTCTCCTCCAGAATAGTCTGATGGCCCCTGTTTGACCCCATCTTTGAGTCAGTCAACATTAGAAAATGTGGATGGAATCTGCAAACACACAGTCTGTTGGAGAAGGGGGATCGCCAATCTGGGCATAAGTACCAACTGAGCCTCTTAAACCAGTTTCCTGCCCCTTAATAAGAGAGAAGCCTGTGCAGGGATAGAAAGCTGCAAGACTGCACAAAAAGCCCCCTAGGCAGTGGACCAATTTTGCAACAATTTGAAAAGATTTGATTACCTATGACAGGAGAATTAAAATTTACAACAATACAGTCCCCTTTATAGAACTTCTTCACCAAACCCATCCAAGCCACCCTCCTCGCCATTAATATTGAGGATACTTTTGAAAATAAAAGTTAGCATTAACGTTAATTAACAGTCATTGTTTTTAAGTACTGTGTAAGTTTCTGGGGTGTTTGTCTGTAGACTAGGTATATTAATAATTACTGCTGGCCTCAAGAGGGAGATGTAGAACCTTGTGATGTTTGTCTCCCATGTTATTGGTGGCTGCATTACCAACATGGAATTCCCCCAGTACTTGACTAGGGTGTCCAACCAAACCCTTAAATCCAGGCCAGCAGCTGGTTAATTGCAGGCAAGGTTACAATATGCTTCTAAATGTAATGAGGTTCCCTCTTGGCATGGAAGATCGCCATCCTGTATTCCAGTTAATCTCGGATTTCGCTCACATTGGAGCTGTAGGGAGGGGGAGGTGGGCAGTGAATCATTGGTCTTAAATAGTTGGACAAACTCCCCCCATTTCTCTTCAATGACTGTTAGTCGATTCTCTATAGGATGCAGTTTTTTGGCTAGCTCTTCCACGGTACGCTCCATTATTAGGGTAACTTGGTCGACAGTACCCCCCCTTGACCCTTTTGACCATTCCACTTTCAGATCCAGAACTGGGGAGACCCACAGTACGTGCACGTTTAGTCTTAAGGGAATTTTCACTTCACTTTCTTTTCCCTATAACGGCTGGAATATCTGTTGTTTCAGCCAAAATGCCAGATGGAGCCAAGAAGGGCTCAGCTATAGATAGGCCAAACGTGCAGGTGACCGAACTCTCCCAGCTACTATCTTGCTTCACCTCCTGTTGATTAGCCCTTGGATCTAATTGGGGTGATAGCAGTGACGGGGCGGCAAGGAAGAGATGGCCAGGGGAGTTGCAATGGGCAGTCGTAGTTCAGCAGACTCAATCTCCTTTTCTATGGCTCCAATGGCCTTTTCTATGAAGCCATCTAATATACTGCTACCCTTAAAACTATCCTGTAATGTTGCTGTCTTCCGTTTGCCCATCTTTCCCATAGTTCTGAAAGGCAGTGCAACCAACTGAAACCTCAGTCCTTATAATGCCACTGAATAACTACAACTGGAGTCTGCAGACTAAATTGTCAAGGTGAAGTGTCACTCACTGTAGATAAAAAAAGTGCGAGAACACATTAGGGGGCTGGCCGAGCCCAGCCTCATCTGGCTGATGACGGGCTAAAACGGACCTGCTCTTGACCTGGTCTTTGGCCGGCCCGTGCCTAGACTGTCCCGCGTTGCACTGCCTCCTTTGAAGCCCCCAGTGGCATGAACAACTGAGGCTCCTGCCGCAAGAGGTGTTGGAGGCTGTGGTACTCAGGTTCCCCTAGGCTGTCAGGCGTATACCACACAGCGGGCAACGCTGCCTCCTTTGAAGCGCCCCATGGTGCAAACAACTGCATCTCTTGTCTCAAGAGGTGCTGTGGGCTGTGGTGCTCCGGTCTCCCCGGGCTGTCAGGTGCATCCCATGCAGCGGGCAATGTTGCCTCCTTTGAAGCACCCGATGGCGCAAACAACCACAGCTCCTGCCGCAAGAGGTGCTGGGGACTGTGGTCCTCTGGTCTCCCCGGGCTGTCAGGTGAATCTGTGCAGTGGGCAATGCTGACTGCTTTAAAGCGCCCAATGGCATGAACAACTGTGGCTCTTGCCACAAGAGGTGCTGAGGGCTGTGGTCTTCTGGCTCCCCGGGCTGTCAGGTAAATACCCGTCACAGTTATGATCCCACACATGAGCCGGAGAAGCTTCCTATCGCTGCCCCGGAAGGGTTAACACCCTAAGTATTGAGCTACACTGTAATTAATTTGAATAAATTGATGCATTGTCTCCTCACCCTTCTGAACAGAGAAGGAAACTTCATCGGACCCCAGAATTTAGATAAAGGGCCCAGTGCTAGATCAGATGGTAGTTATGAAGATGGTTCTCTTTAAAAAATTTGGAAAACTGAAACCATATTCTAGAGTAGTTAGTCTCCAGTGTCCAATTTAGATGCTCATATACAGATATGGAATATGGGCAGAATCATGGTGATTCAGAGGAGAGTTGTACTGGCAGCGAATACGTGAGTATTAATAGGGTTGCAGAGCATGGAAGTTGTATTTAGTATGTGAATAAACTGTGTCTTGCAATTTTGTGTGAATGTGATGATTTATAAAGTGGCTGAAGAGGTTACCTCATCTGAAGTGGCCCAAGATCCTGGGATAGTGTAAAAGGTGTAGAAAATACCATATTTTATTGTCTGCTTGGGGTTGTGCTGTTGGGAGACATCGTCAACACCATAGTTAGATAGGGATTTACTTTGTGTGAATGTGAAGTGATTGGTATAGTGGATCTTAAAGCACAGGATGACGCTATATTGGTCTTGATGACACCCCTCAGGTTGAGGTTTCATCAGAAGTGATTGTTAAACTCTCTTGTGCATTTGAAGTTATCTCTTTCAGTGAAGCAGACTAAGGTTTTGTATTTTTTGTGTGTATGTGTGTGAGATTGTGGAGCAAGTGTGTGTCTAGAATTTAAAGGAGGAGGACTACTGTGAGGAGCGAGGTCTACGTCACAGTGTACCGTCTGGCATAGAGTGGCTGGTCTAGTGTCGTACTGCTATTAATAGACAGTGTCATATGGTGCTGCACTGTGATTGGTGGTTGTGCTGAAGCAAGGAACTGTGGAAACAATATTGTATTTATTGAATTGAAGCCTTGTGAAAAGTTTGAAAAATGAAATGCATTAATGTTTTGCGAGACCTGTTAAAATGTGACGTTCATATTCCTAGTAGGGAAGTCAAAGTGGCCCCACCCGAAGGTACTCTTGGTCATTATATGGTGATTAATGTAAGGCTTCACATGTGTTTGGCTTGGGCAATGGTACGAGATCACAGAAAAGGACGGCCCTTTGAGATTCCCACAATACTGCACATTTAATTTGAGAGTTAAGAGTTAATGAAAATCTGAGGAGAATGCTATATGAAACGAAGCCACCTCCTAGACCTGCACAATATGAAACACTTAGGGGGTCATTCTGACCTCGGCGGTAAAAGGCTCTTACCGCCGGTCAGAAGACCGCCATTATACCGCCGCGGCCGCGGTAAACCGCCACGGTCATTCTGACCCACAACTTGAAAACCGCCAAAAACCCGACATCCACGGAAGGCCGCCTCATCAGCAGTCAGCGATAAACTGGAGATGACCAAACATCCACCGTCACGCCAACACAAACACGCCCATGCCATTACGACCCACGAATCCACGCGGCGGTCTTTCAACCGCGGTATTCCATTGGCAGTACACACCGCCGCGCTCAAAATACACACACCCATACAAAACACAGCCACATTGGACAATTCAAAATACACACACCTGATACACATACACACAACACTCCCACACACCCATCACCATATAAAACACACACCCACATCACCCACAAACCCCTACAACCAGAAATTCTGAGAGAAGGCGCAATACACAGAGAGAGAGCACAGGGAACGCAAACCACAACACACACAGGAACCCTACATCATCACCCACACCACATCTACGCACACATCACCACACACCATCACTCACATCACCACAAACACCACCCCACACCTCATCCACACCACCCCATGGCACCCCAAAGACACCCCAGGTTCTCGGACCAAGAACTCAGGGTCATGGTGGAGGAAATAATTAGGGTAGAGCCCCAGCTCTTCGGCACACAGGTGCAGCACACCACAATAGCCAGGAAGGCGGAGCTATGGCAAAAGATCGTCAACAGGGTCAACGCTGTGGGACAGCATCCCAGAAATCGGGAAGACATCCGAAAGCGCTGGAACGACCTACGGGGGAAGGTGCGGTCAATGGTGTCAAGACACAACATCGCTGTGCAGAAGACTGGCGGCGGACCCCCACCCACTCCACCCGAATTCACAGCATGGGAGCAAGAGATATTTAACATCCTGCATCCTGACGGCCTCGCTGGAGTAGCCGGAGAAATGGACTCTGGTAAGTCTAATCTCAACTACTTCACCCCCCCCCAACCACCAGCATGCCAACCCACACCCCCACCCTCACCCCAACCCCCCAGCACACATCCTCCCTGCCAATGTCTCACCAGCACAACCCACCCAACCCAACACCAATCCCTGAATGCCAACACAAACCATGGACACCCATCACCTAAGCATGACCACTGCACATACCCATCCCCCCCCACAAACCACCCTCAACTCCTCCCACAAGGGAATGCCTGCAATTGGGTACACGGCCACCCACCCATCACACGAAATGCCACACACAGAAGCAATAACCATACCCTTATACCCCTGCAGGACCCGAACGCCACCACACCGCCACGGAGGATACAGAGATGTCCATCCCACCCCCAGAAGAGGCCCCCAGCGATGACAGCAGCTCTGTCTCCCTGGACCCAGATGACCAGCCCGGCCCATCGGGGACCTCTGGACAGTCGGTTCCCCACAGACAGCCACAGGCTACAGCAGACCTAACCCCCTCTGGGAACACCAGCACAACTCCCACCCAGCGTGCCCATGCCTCTGTCTCCAGGACACGTCAATCAGCGGTGTGTCCGCCACTACAGGGCACCCAGGTTGACCCACCACCCCAACAACAACAGGGACCTGGGGGCAGTGGTAGTGGGCACACTGTCCAGGGGACAGAGGCCCAGGAACACAGGGGAACTGGGAGGGCTGCTGTGCGACAGGGGGGGGACAGGCCCAGGGAACCCACTCTCCAAGAGGCCCTCTCCTCCATCATGGGAGCATACCACCACTCCCAGGAGAGGATGGCGACGGTACTGGCCAGGTTCCAGGAGATCCAGGCACAGCAGGAGGAACGGTACATGGGGTACAGAGACGAACTCAGGAACATCGTTTCCGCAATGGGGACCATCGTCCTGGCCCTCAACCAGATAGTCACCACATTGCGGGACCATGTGGCACCACAAAGGGCCCCTGTCAATAGCCAGGACCAGGAACAGCCTACCACCTCCGCCGGCGCTAGTGGACAGGAGGCCCCCACACAACGACAGGCCACCAGAACCCCACCTCCTGCTGAAGAACAACCACCCCGCAAGCGGAACCTGAGATCACACAAGAAGACAGAGTAGGATGCCAAGACCCCCGCCAGCATAAGATACCCCCTGATGTCATCCCACTGTCCCACATTGTCACCCTGTCCAACCTTAAACTGCCCCTGCTCCATCCTTCCAGAGGCATATGGACAATGCACCTGTGAGACTGAGAACTGGACTCTGCCATGGACATTACTCCACCCCCACCCATCACCGTTTTACTATCATGGACCTATATGTAGCACTTTAAATAAATCACTAATTGCACTTCAAAAATCAGGAGTCTGCTTGTATTCTTAACAAATGTATTACACATAACGGTGCAATAATGTTCAGTTACATTGTGATGACAACATACCAATGTCAATAAGCTTTAGTCCATGGGCAAACAAAGCAGAAGTCACGCAGTGGGTCATACAGCTCTGAAAAGGGAAGGGAAAGTCAAAAATCAGTTAAAAGGAACGGGGGGAAAACACAGAAAGTAGAGATGCAGGAGGCCAGAAGTAAATGTAAAATGGCGTGGGTGATTCTTACCTGTGTGCTACTGAAAATACTGTTCTATAACTGTGTCCCTGTTGTCCGTGTCGTCCCCGTCGTCTTCCTCCTCTTCACTCTCCACAGGATCCACAGCTGCCACAACACCACCATCTGGACCATCCTCCTGCAGGAAAGGCACCTGGCGTCGCAATGCAAGATTGTGAAGCATACAGCAGGCCACGATGATATGGCACACCTTCTTTGGTGAGTACATCAGGGATCCACCTGTCATATGCAGGCACCTAAACCTGGCCTTCAGGACCCCGAAGGTCCGTTCTATAATCCTCCTAGTTCGCCCATGGGCCTCATTGTACCGTTCCTCTGCCCTGGTCCGGGGATTCCTCACTGGGGTCAATAGCCAAGGCAGGTTGGGGTAACCAGAGTCACATATTAGCCACACACGGTGTCTCTGTAGCTGTTCCATCACATAAGGGATGCTGCTATTTCGCATGACATACGCGTCATGCACTGACCCAGGGAACTTGGCATTTACATGGGAGATGTACTGGTCAGCCAAACAGACCACCTGAACATTCATCGAATGGTAATTTTTTCTATTTCTGTACACCTGCTCATTGTCTTTTGGGGGTACTAAAGCCACATGGGTCCCATCAATGGCACCAATGATGTTGGGGATATGTCCAAAGGCATAGAAATCACCCTTCACAGTGGCCAAATCACCCTCCTCAGGGAAAACAATGTAGCTCCGCATGTATTTCATCAGGGCAGACAACACTCTGGACAAAACCTTAGAAAACATAGGCTGAGACATCCCTGATGACATGGCCACTGTTGTCTGAAAAAACTGACAGAACCTGCACCAGAGGGGGAATCCCTGTGGGTTGGCGGATGGGGGACATCAGGTCTGGCTCCAGCTGGGCACACAGTTCATGTATAGTGGCTCGGTCAAGTCGGTATCGAAGTATAATATGTCTTTCTTCCATTGTCGACAGGTCCACCAGCGGTCGGTACACGCGAGGATTCATCCTTCTCCTCGCAAGTCCCAGCCGACGGTGCCTAGGAAGGACAACATGGAGTACAGAGTCAAGCAACCCACAGGTACGTTCACACAGCTTGCACAGTACACGAATCGCTATGCATTGAAAGGCTTGTATGAGTGGCAATGCAAGGCCTAGGCCTGTGTGACGCAGTAGAAATTAAGCCATGTGGGCCCTTGAAATGGCGGCTGCCTGACCTGAGAAGTGTGACAGTGGGATGTGAGGTCAACGCGCTGGCGTGGCACACCGTGGCGGTAGGCGGTCGAAGACCGCTGTGCGAAGCCGCATTGGTTAACATTGAACCCTATGGGTTTCAGGAGCCAATGACGATGTGCGCCGGCGGTCGCGGTACGCACCGCCGCGGTACACACCGCCGCTGTACGCACCGCCGCGGGCGTGACCGCCATTTTCTATCTGCTTAATCACTCGAGACCTGATCATCCACAGGAGAGGACCTATACTGCAAGTGCTGCTGTGACCTCGGTCTGGAAGAGACAATGGCTGCTGCGACTGGGGAAAGGGCCCCTGCCTTCACTTCAGAAGAGTTGGAGAAACTTGTGGATGGGATCCTGCCCCAGTATGCGCTACTCTACGGTCCTCCAGACCAACAGGTAAGTACACTGGGTGCACGTTGAATGGGCTATGCCTGGGTTGTGTATGGTGGATGTAAGATGGTGGGGTGGGGAGCGAATGAGGAGTGCAAGGCACGACAGATGAGAGCATGTGCCACATGGCAAGGTTGGGGAGGGGGGTTGCAATCACATCTAACATGCAGAAAAATGATGATATTTCCTTTCCCACCCTGTACATGTCAAATAGGTCAGCGCCCATCAGAAAGTCGACATTTGGCGTGCCATCACCAAGGAAGTCCGGGCCCTGGGGGTCCACAACAGACGGGGCACCCACTGCCGAAAGAGGTGGGAGGACATCCGCCGCGGGACCAGGAAGACCGCCGAGTCACTGCTGGGGATGGCCTCCCATCGTAGGAGGGGTGCCAGTCGTACCTTGACCCCCGTGATGTCCCGGATCCTGGCGGTGGCCTACCCCGATTTGGATGGGCACGTGAGGACATCACAGCAGACACAAGGGGGTGAGTACCAGCACATTCTGCTATCTCTACGCGCAGTGGAGGTGTCTGGGTGGGGGAGGAGGGCTGTGGGTGACATTAGGCCAGGGCGCTTTCTGTAGTGTAGTCCCCTCCTTTAGGCATGGCCCTGTGCCCCGCCCCCCACCTCTGTAGAGTGCCAAGTACAGCAATCCATGGTCCAGCCTCACCCATGTGTGCATTTGTTGTCCATAGACCTGTAGGCCTAGTCACAAGTACTGAGTAGTGTACCCCGATTGCGCGGCGTAGTGCTGGAGGCTCCTGTGTCTGTCTTCTCTGACAACGGTGTTGACAATGCATGCACTCAACCTGTCTTTATTTCTCCCCCCACCCTTTTTCTTTATCTTCTTGTGCATGTGTGCATTAGCATCATCAGGCGGAGGAGAATTGGCATCGGAGCACGAGGGAGCTGCAACTCACAAGGCCCCGGTGGGCCATGCTACAGACACCGAGGTCACCAGTGATACGGAGGGCGAGGGGAGCTCCACAACGGGGACCCGTGGTGACACCAGCGACACCGACACGTCCTCGGAAGGGAGCTCCCTAGCGGTGGCGGCAACATCCGTGCCCCGCCTCAACAGGTACAGCCGCCACCCAGCGCACCAGCTCCGCCCTCCAAGCAGCCCCTCAGCCTTCGCTCCGTGCCCGCTCGCCCAAGAAGGCGGGCATCTCCTTCGCCCCAGGCACCTCAGGCCCTGCCCCAGTTACCCCTGCTGCCCTCAGTGAGGAGGTCATTGACCTCCTACAGACCATCATTGTTGGGCAGTCTACCCTTTTGAATGCCATCCAGGGGGTAGAGAGGGAGGTGCATTGGAGCAATGCATACCTGGAGGGCATTCATTCGGGTCAGGGTGCCCATCAACGATCGTTCAATGCTCTGGCCTCAGCACTGACGGCAGCCATTGTCCCTGTTTCCAGCCTCCCTCTTCTAACTGCCTCCACCCTCTCCCAGTCTCCTGTTCCTCTGCCTATCCCATCCACACCATCAGACCAGCCTGCACACACCTCAACACCCAAGGGCAGCTCATCCAGACATAAGCACCACAGATCCCACAAGCATTCACCCAAGCAACATCCAGATGCAGACATGCCAACAGTAACTACCACCTCTGTGTCCCCCTCCTCCTCGTCTCCCTCCTCCCTCCCTGTGACGTCTCCACTCACACCTGCATGCACACCACCATCAGCCAGTACTTCCATCACCACCACACCCTCCAGTACAGTCCGCACACATGCAGTCACCACCCCCACTGCCATTTACACGTCCCCTGTGTCCTCTCCCACTGTGTCTGTCACCCCCTCTTCCAAAACACACAAACGCAAGCAGCCACCCACCCAACAGCCAACCACCTCACGACAGCCTACGTCACAAGCACCTGCACCCAAAGACAGCACACCTGACTCTCCTACAACCACATCCTCTTCCTCCACTCCCATACCCACTGCACCTACCCTTCCCATTGCACCTAAAAAACTTTTCCTCTCCAAAGTTAACCTCTTTGCACCACCTGACCCACCCTCTCCATCTGGTAAGAGTCCGAAGAGCACCTCAGCCACCACCAGCCCTGCATCAAGTCTGACCATTGTGCACGGGTTTTGGAGTCCTCCCTTTCCCAGCACAGATACATCGGCCAGCAGCAAGGGGACAGCCAGCCCCCCCCCCCTGGAAAGAGAACCCGTAAAACCAAGGGCCGCCGCGAGAAGGCTGACACGGCTGCCCCCAAGGAGCAAAGTCGTGGCCCGTCACCTGCCACAACATCAAGGGGAGGCAAGGGCCAGAGAGCCTCATCGAAGGAGGGCAAGGGCAGCAGGGCGGAGAAGTCAGCCAGCAGGGGCGCGGACCAGGAGGGCCCCACAAGCCCCATCCCGGGTGTGACCGAGGACACCCACGGGCCCAGGACTCCATCACAGGAGGGTCTAGCAACTGAACGGTCGGAGGGCGACTAAGCAGGGAGTCCTGGCCAGGTCTGGCTCCCTTGATAGACAAGACAGGCACCGCTGAACAGGGTCCTGCCGTGAAGAAAGTCACCGCTGAACAGGGCCCCGCCGTGAAGAAAGGCACCGCTGAACAGGGCCCCGCCGTGAAGAAAGGCACCGCTGAACAGGGCCCCGCCGTGAAGAGAGGCACCGCTGAACAGGGCCCCGCCGTGAAGAGAGGCACCGCTGAACAGGGCCCCGCCGTGAAGAGAGGCACCGCTGAACAGGGCCCCGCCGCAAAGAGAGGCACCGCTGAACAGGGCCCCGCCGTGAAGAGAGGCACCGCTAAACAGGGCCCCGCCGTGAAGAAAGGCACTGCTGAACAGGGCCCCGCCGTGAAGAAAGGCACCGCTGAACAGGGCCCCGCCGTCTCAAGCACCGCTCCGCTGGGCCCTTCCTATCAAGCACCGCTCCGCTGGGCCCTTCCTGTCAAGCACTGCTCCGCTGGGCCCCGCCGTCTCAAGCACCGCTCCGCTGGGCCCTTCCTGTCACGCACCGCTCCGCTGGGCCCTTCCTGTCAAGCACCGTTCCGCTAGGCCCCCCGTCTCATGCACCGCTCCGCTGGGCCCTTCCTGTCAAGCACCGCTCCGCTGGGCCCCGCCGTCTCAAGCACCGCTCCGCTGGGCCCTTCCTGTCAAGTACCGCTCCGCTGGGCCCTTCCTGTCAAGCACCGCTCCGCTGGGCCCCGCCGTCTCAAGCACCGCTCCTCTGAGCCCCGCCCTCACAAGCACCGCTCCGCTGGGCCCTTCCTGTCAAGCACCGCTCCGCTGGGCCCCGCTGTCTCAAGCACCACTCCGCTGGGCCCTTCCTGTCAAGCACCGCTCCGCTGGGCCCTTCCTGTCAAGCACCGCTCCGCTAGGCCCCGCCGTCTCAAGCACCGCTCTGCTGGGCCCTTCCTGTCAAGCACCGTTCCGCTGGGCCCTTCCTGTCAAGCACCACTCCGCTGGGCCCTTCCTGTCAAGCACTGTTCCGCTGGGCCCCGCCGTCTCATGCACCACTCCGCTGGGCCCTTCCTGTCAAGCACCGTTCCGCTGGGCCCCGCCATCTCAAGCACCGCTCCGCTGGGCCCTTCCTGTCAAGCACCGCTCCGCTGGGCCCTTCCTGTCAAGCACCGTTCCGCTGGGCCCCGCCGTCTCATGCACCACTCCGCTGGGCCCTTCCTGTCAAGCACCGCTCCGCTGGGCCCCGCCTTCTCAAGCACCGCTCCGCTGGGCCCCGCCATGTCAAGCACCGCTCCCCTGGGCCCTTCCTGTCAAGCACCGCTTTCGCTGGGCCCTTCCTGTCAAGCACCGCTCCGCTGGGCCCTTCCTGTCAAGCTCCGCTGGCCCATTGACAGTGCCGGTTCTGTGTTGAGCTACTGTTCACGCTGCACTCTGGGCACCCTGCCTCCTCCATAACCAGTGGAGTCTGTAATCCACCTGATGGACTGTGGCTTTGCACTCCCCAGGATGGCACAGTGGGCAAACCACCCACAGTAGAGACTTGTGAGACTGTGGCTTTGCACTCCCCAGGATGGCACAGTGGGCAAGCCACCCACTGTAGAGACTTGAGAGACTGTGGCTTTGCACTCCCCAGGATGGCACAGTGGGCAACCCACCCACTGTAGAGACTTGAGAGACTGTGGCTTTGCACTCCCCAGGATGGCACAGTGGGCATGGTGGCCCCTTTGTGGTTCTGGTGTCGTGGACTCATGTGGCTGAGGTGCCCCCCATTCCCTTCTCCCTGAGGTGCTTGTAGTTTTGTCATCTGGTGCCCCAGCAGTGTTCTCTCCAACGGACTCAGGTCTCCTGTGTGGGCTTTGCCCATGTGTTTGATAGACATTGGCCCACGGACTGTGGATATTTGACAAACTGAGCAGGACTTATTGACTATGTACATAGCTTTCGCACTGTTCATTATTTTTGCTTTCATATTTCATATCGATAATTTTCCATGACTTCAATGAACCTAATTTATACATAAATTTAAATTGACATTTTTATTATGTCTTTGCATTTTTCATGGGGGTTTTGGGGGGTGTCACTCAGTTGTTGCTCTGCATTGGTGTGTTGATAATTGGGGGGGTGGGGGGGCGTATGTGTGTGCCCGTAACCTTTCGTCCTCCCCCCTCCCCTGTGTCGTAGGTGCAGTACTCACCGTTGTCTTCTGCGCCGGAGTTCGTACTCGTGGTAGATGAGCAGGTAGACAATAGCTGGTAGGATGTTTAATTCGGGTTCCATGCTGTCCTCCGTTCTCGTGGAGTGTACAGAGGTGAGCGTTTTCCCGTTCGTAGTCTGTTTCCGCCGTGTTTTTATCGGCGGGGCTCCCGCCCCGGAAAAGGTGGCGGATTGGTGAGTTGTAATAGTGTGGGCGGTACATTGTCTGCCGCCTGGCTGTTGGCGGAGACCGCCGCGCTGTTTGTCTGTCCCGCCGTGGCGGTCGGAGTGATAAAGTGGCGGGCTGTGTTGGCGGTTCCCGCCAGGGTCAGAATTCATTTTTTTTTACCGCCTGGCTGTTGGCGGGTTGGCCGCCGCTTTATCACCGACCGCCAGGGTTGGAATCACCCCCTTAATGCTTGTGCTTCTCATGCAAAAGAAAGGGAGAGATATCAAGGTAGAGCGAAAAAAGCTATGTGGTCTTATGCAGATGCTAGATGGTATGCTGAGCAAAAAAGGTGGAGAAACAGATATGATAGAAGGGGTTAAGCTGTATCTGGCTTTCACCACAGAACTAATTGAAGTAGAAAGGGAAAGAAAGATGGTTAGAAAACAAAAGGAGAAGGAGCAAAAAGAGCAGGCTAACATGAACATAGAGGATGATGATACTGGAGATAGCCTTTTAGATGTGTTATTATACTGATGCTAGAAGTGAGAGGGGGAGCAATGGTATTGGAGGCAGTGGCATAGTTGCCTTTCCTAGTGCCCTGGCTAAAACGGATCTCAGTCCTGTAGGACCTGTTCACATTAGCCTGCCTTGTGAACCAAGAAGTGAGGGCTTGAGAGAATGTGGCCCAGTTAAGCCTACCATAAATACTGTTGATGCTCTTACAGTATCAGTTACTATTGGCCGGCAGTACCTATGTGTAGGAAAGTACCATCTTGCCTGGCATGTTACCCCCATATTTCACTGTATATATGTTGTTTTAGTCTATGTGTCACTGGGACCCCGCCAGGCAGGGCCCCAGTGCTCATAAGTATGTGCCCTGTATGTGTTCCTTGTGTGATGCCTAACTGTCTCACCGAGGCTCTGCTAACCAGAACCTCAGTGGTTATGCTCTCTCTGCTTTCCAAATTTGTCACTAACATGCTAGTGACTAAATTTACCAATTCACATTGGCATACTGGTACACCCATATAATTCCCTAGTATATGGTACTGAGGTACCCAGGGTATTGGGGTTCCAGGAGATCCCTATGGGCTGAAGCATGTCTTTTGCCACCATACGGAACTCTGACAATTCTTACACAGGCCTGCCAGTGCAGCCTGAGTGAAATAACGTCCACGTTATTCCACAGTCATTTACCACTGCACTTAAATAACTTATAAGTCACCTATAGGTCTAACCTTCACCTAGTGAAGGTTGGGTGCAAAGTTACTTAGTGTGAGGGCACCCTGGCATTAGCCAAGGTGCCCCCACATCGTTCAGGGCAAATTCCCCGGACTTTGTGAGTGCGGGGACACCATTACACACGTGCACTGTACATAGGTCACTACCTATGTACAGCGTCACAATGGTAACTCCGAACATGGCCATGTAACATGTCTAAGATCATGAAATTGTCACCCCAATGCCATTCCATGATCCCCCGGGTCTCTAGCGCAGAACCCAGGTACGGCCAAACTGCCTTTCGGGGTCTCCACTGCAGCTGCTGCCAACCCCTCAGACAGGTTTCTACCCTCCTGGGGTCCAGAAAGCCCTGGCCCAGGAAGGCAGAGCAAAGGACTTCCTCTGTGAGAGGGTGTAACACCCTCCCCCTTTGGAAATAGTTGTGAAGGCTGGGGAGGAGTAGCCTCCCCCAGCCTCTGGAAATGCTTTGATGGGCACAGATGATGCCCATCTCTGCATAACCCAGTCTACACTGGTTCAGGGATCCCCCAGCCCTGCTCTGGTGCGAAACTGGACAAAGGAAAGGGGAGTGACCACTCCCCTGACCTGCACCTCCCAGGGGAGGTGCCCAGAGCTCCTCCAGTGTGTCCCAGACCTCTGCCATCTTGGAAACAGAGGTGTTTGTGGCACACTGGACTGCTCTGAGTGGCCAGTGCCAGCAGGTGACGTCAGAGGCTCCTTCTGATAGGCTCTTACCTCTCTTGGTAGCCAATCCTCTTTCCTAGGTAGCCAAACCTCCTTTTCTGGCTATTTAGGGTCTCTGCTTTGGGGATCTCACCAGATAATGAATGCAAGAGCTCACCAGAGTTCCTCTGCATCTCCCTCTTCACCTTCTGCCAAAGGATCGACCGCTGACTGCTCAGGACGCCTGCAAAACAGCAACAAAGTAGCAAGACGACTACTAGCAACCTTGTATCGCTTCATCCTGCCGGCTTTCTCGACTGTTTCCAGGTGGTGCATGCTCTGGGGGTAGCCTGCCTCCTCTCTGCACCAGGAGTTCTGAAGAAATCTCCCGTGGGTCGACGGAATCTTCCCCCTGCAATCGCAGGCAACAAAAGACTGCATCACCGGTCCTCTGGGTCCCCTCTCAGCACGACGAGCGTGGTCCCTGGAACTCAGCAACTGTGTCCAAGTGACTCCCACAATCCAGTGACGCTTCAGTCCAAGTTTGGTGGAGGTAAGTCCTTGCCTCCCCACGCCAGACTGCATTGCTGGGTACCGCGTGATTTGCTGCTGCTCCAGCTATTGTGCATTCTTCCAGGATTTCCTTCATGCACAGCCAAGCCTGGGTCCCCAACACTCTAACCTGCGGTGCACAACCTTCTGAGTTGTCCTCCGGCATCGTGGGACTCCCTTTTGTGACTTCGGGTGGACTCCAGTTCACTTTTCTTCTAAGTGCCTGTTCAGGTAGGGCTCCCTACATTGCTGGGCGCCCCCTCTGTCTCCTCATCCAAGTGGTGACATCCTGGTCCCTCCTGGGCTACAGCAGCACCCAAAAACCCTTACCGCAATCCTTGCAGCTAGCAAGGCTTGTTTGTGGTCTTTCTGCGTGGGAACACCTCTGGAAGCTTCTTCACAAAGTGGGACATCCACCCTCCAAAGGTGAAGTTCCTAGTCCTCTTCATTCTTACAGAACTCCAAGCTTTTTCCAACCAGTGGCAGCTTCCTTGAACCCTCAGCTGGCATTTCCTGGCCTCCTGCCCACTCTCGACACTGTCGCGACTATTGGACTTGGTCCCCTTGTCTTACAGGTACTCAGGTCCGGAAATCCACTGTTGTTGCATTGCTGGTGTTTGTTCTTCCTGCAGAATCCCCCTATCACGACTTCTGTGCTCTCTGGGGGTGGTAGGTGCACTTTACACCTATCTTTCAGGGTCTTGGGGTGGGCTATTTTTCCAACCCTTACTGTTTTCGTACAGTCCCAGCGACCCTCTACAAACTCACATAGGTTTGGGGTCCATTCGTGATTCGCATTCCACTTTTGGAGTATATAGTTTGTGTTGCCCCTATACCTATGTGCTCCTATTGCAATCTATTGTAACTTTACACTGCTTGCATTACTTTTCTTTCTATTACCTGCATAATTTTGTTTTGTGTACATATATCTTGTGTATATACCTTATCCTCATACTGAGGGTACTCACTGAGATACTTTTGGCATATTGTCGTAAAAATAAAGTACCTTTATTTTTAGTACTTCTGTGTATTGTGTTTTCTTATGATATTGTGCATATGACACCAGTGGTATAGTAGGAGCTTTACATGTCTCCTAGTTCAGCCCAAGCTGCGTTGCCATAGCTACCTTCTATCAGCCTATGCTGCTAGAAACACCTCTTCTACACTAATAAGGGATAACTGGACCTGGAACAAGGTGTAAGTGCCTCTGGTACCCACTAGAAGCCAGGCCAGCCTCCTACACTATGTATAAATCAGAAGTTCTGTGAGAAACATATATAATCTGGCAGTACCTAATATTGTTGCAGAACCAACTAATGCTTCAAATGATTCAGGTATTGGATAATTTGTTCCCTTGATTCCTACACATACAAACACTCCATGTGCAGCAAGTGCAGATATGACTGAATATGTCAGGATGCAGTTCAATGGGTTCATCTCAGAAGATACCCCCTCATAATACTCCTGCATGGGAACCACTTTTAAATTTGGGGACTTGTGCTCAGGGAAATTATTTCATACCTAAGATTCCTGTGGTCACTCAATCGATTTTTACAAAGGAGATAGATGAGTCGGTACCTTTTTAATGGAAGCACTCCATCTAAAGAGAGTTTGAGTACAGAAGTAAGTCAAGGAACAATTCCATCAACACCAAGAGAAAGAACTGTGGATATTGTGAAGTTGACAGTAGAATTGAACACAAGATTGTTGGAAATCTTGACCTAGAACTATTTGGAGACTTATTAAGAGGATGAGCTCACATTCATGTGTAAGGACATT
Source organism: Pleurodeles waltl (assembly GCF_031143425.1). Lineage (NCBI taxonomy): Eukaryota > Metazoa > Chordata > Amphibia > Caudata > Salamandridae > Pleurodeles > Pleurodeles waltl. Next base: position 370,293,766 of record NC_090451.1, read on the forward strand.
AAGTGAGTGGGTCAAGTTAATGATAAATATGAAGATGATTTAAATAAAACCAAGGCACTGCAAAGGAGCTATTGAGTGTGCGTTAGTGAAAGAGACATTGCTGAAATGAGAACTCCAGGGTTGAAAACTCAGATCAAATAATGAGTAAATGGGCAAAAAGAAGGAGGTAAAAAAACCTTTATTTGAACCGCCTCCGGTTGGAGCAGAGGTAGGTGTTTCAACCATCCATTTGAGAGATGTGCTTTGCCTGGTGGAGGTTATGTCCATGTGCCGTGGAGCAGGAGTGATGTTGCATCATTTATCAATGGATTTCTAAAATAATGAGAAAAACCAGTGGAATGGCATCGGCAGGTTGAAAAATGTGTGAAAATTTCACAGGTAATGGATAGATTTGAATACATTGTTTGATATTGTTGTTCCAAGTGACCTGTGGATGAAATGTAAGATAGCTTTTAAATGGCCTGAGGTGGAACTGACTAGAAATGCATTGACAAAGGGTTCTTCACCATTGGTAATGAAGAAATATCAGGAAGTCATAACATTCCTGAAAGGAAAAGTGCCTCCTCAAGATTTTAATTGGGTCAAAATTGACAGAATGACTTGAGAACCAAAGGAGTCGATCCATGCTTACTATGAGAAATTATTGTAGTTATTCAAACACCTTAGAACCTAGACGCAAAGGAAATGGGACATTTTGGGGGTCATTCTGACCTCGGCGGTAAAAGGCGCTTACCGCCGGTCAGAAGACCGCCATAACACCGCCGCGGTCGCAGTAAACCGCCACGGTCATTCTGACCCGCTACTTGAAAACCTCCAAAAACCCGACATCCACAAAAGTCCGCCACACCAAAGGTCAGCGACCCATGCCATTCCGACCCACGAATCCACGCGGCGGTCTTTCAACCGCGGTATTCTATTGGCGGTACACACCGCCGCGCTCAAAATACACACACCCTTACAAAACACAACCACATTGGACAATTTGAAATACACACACCTGATACACATACACACACCACTCCCACACACCCAATACAATATAAAACACACACCCACATCACCCACAAACCCCTACGACCACAATTGCGAATTAAGGACAGAGAGAGACAGCACTGCTTAGAGTAGACCATCACACAGAGGCAAATCACAACATCACCCACACAATTACCACGCACAAAACACCATACACCACCACACACATCACACTCTACCACACATACAACATCCCTCACCTCATCCACACCACCCCATGGCACCCCAAAGACACCCCAGGTTCTCTGACGCAGAACTCAGGGTCATGGCGGAGGAAATAGTTTGTGTAGAGCCCCAGCTCTTCGGGGCACAGGTGCAGCACACCACAATTGCTAGGAAGATGGAGCTATGGCAAAGGATAGTTGACAGGGTCAACGCGGTGGGACAGCATCCGCGCAATCGGGGTGACATCAGGAAGCGCTGAAACGACCTACGGGGGAAGGTGCGTTCCATGGTATCAAGGCACAACATTGCGGTGCAGAAGACTGGCGGTGGACCCCCACCTACTCCCCCAGAATTTACAACATGGGAGGAGGAAGTCTTGCACATCCTGCATCCTGAGGGCCTCGCAGGAGTAGGCGGAGGAATGGACTCTGGTAAGTCAATTCTTAACTACTTCTTCCCCCCCCACCCCACCTGCATGCCAGCACATACCCCCACCCCCACCCCCATCACAACAACTCCTTGCAAATGGCTCACCATCACAACCCACCCATCCCAACACCAAGCCCTGCATGCGACCACAAAGCATGGACACCCATCACCAAAGCATGCCCACTGCACACACACATCACCCCCACAAGCCACCCTCACAAAAGCCCCCACAAGGGAATGCCTGCACTTGGGTACACGGCCACCCACCCATCACACGAAATGCCACACACAGAAGCAATAACCATACCCTTATACCCCTGCAGGACCCGAACGCCACCACACCGCCACGGAGGGTACAGAGATGTCCATCCTAGCCCCAGAAGAGGCCCCCAGTGATGACAGCAGCTCTGTCTCCCTGGACCCAGATGACCAGCCCGGCCCATCGGGGACCTCTGGACAGTCGGTTCCCCACAGACAGCCACAGGCTACAGCAGACCTAACCCCCTCTGGGAACACCAGCACAGCTCCCACCAAGCGGGCCCATGCCTCTGTCTCCAGGACACGTCAATCAGCGGTGTGTCCGCCACTACAGGGCACCCAGGTTGACCCACCACCCCAACAACAACAGGGACCTGGGGGCAGTGGTAGTGGGCACACTGTCCAGGGGACAGAGGCCCAGGAACACAGGGGAACTGGGAGGGCTGCTGTGCGACAGGGGGGGGGACAGGCCCAGGGAACCCACTCTCCAAGAGCCCCTCTCCTCCATCATGGGAGCATACCACCACTCCCAGGAGACGATGGCGACGGTACTGGCCAGGTTCCAGGAGATCCAGGCACAGCAGGAGGAACGGTACATGGGGTTCAGAGAGGAACTGAGGAACATTGGTTCCGCAATGGGGACCATCGTCGTGGCCCTTAACCAGATAGTCACCACATTGCCGGACCATGTGGCACCCCAAAGGGCCCCTGTCACTAGCCTAGACCAGGAACAGCCTACCACCTCCGCCGGCGCTAGTGGACAGGAGGCCCCCACACAACAACAGGCCACCAGAACCCCACCTCCTGCTGAAAAAGAACCACCCCGCAAGCGGAACCTGAGATCTCACAAGAAGACAGAGTAGGATGCCAAGACCCCCGCCAGCATAAGATACCCCCTGATGTCATCCCACTGTCCCACATTGTCACCCTGTCCAACCTTTAACTGCCCCTGCTCCATCCTTCCACAGGCATGTGGACAATGCACCTGTGAGACTGAGAACTGGACTCTGCCATGGACATTACTCCACCCCCACCCATCACCGTTTTACAATCATGTACCTATATGTAGCACTTGAAATAAATCACTTATTGCACTTAAAATAACAGGAGTCTGCTTGTATTCTTAACAAATGTATTACACATAACGGTGCAATAATGTTCAGTTACATTGTGATGACAACATACCAATGTCAATAAGCTTTAGTCCATGGGCAAACAAAGCAGAAGTCACGCAGTGGGTCATACAGCTCTGAAAAGGGAAGGGAAAGTCACAAATCAGTTAACAGGAACTGGGGGGAAACACAGACAGTAGAGACGCATGAGGCCTTAAGTAAATATAAAATGGCGTGGGTGATTCTTACCTGTGTGCTACTGAAAATATTGTTGTATGACTGTATCCCTGTTGTCCGTGTCGTCCCCGTCGTCTTCCTCCTCTTCACTCTCCACAGGCTCCACAGCTGCTACAACACCACCATCTGGACCATCCTCCTGCAGAAAAGGCACCTGGCGTCGCAAAGCCAGTTTGTGAAGCATACAGCAGGCCACAATGATATGGCACACCTTCTTTGGTGAGTACATTAGGGATCCACCTGTCATATGCAGGCACCTAAACCTGGCCTTCAGGAGCCCGAAGGTCCTTTCTATGATCTTCCTAGTTCGGCCATGGGCCTCATTGTACCGTTCCTCTGCCCTGGTCCGTGGATTCCTCAGTGGGGTCAGTAGCCACGACAGGTTGGGGTAACCAGAGTCAATTAATAGCCACACACGGTGTCTCTGTAGCTGTTCCATCACATAAGGGATGCTGCTATTTCGCATGACATACGCGTCATGCACTGACCCAGGGAACTTGGCATTTACATGGGAGATGTACTGGTCAGCCAAACAGACCACCTGGACATTCATCGAATGATAACTTTTTCTGTTTCTGTACACCTGCTCACTTTCTTTGGGGGGAACCAAAGCCACATGGGTTCCATCAATGGCACCAATGATGTTGGGGATATGTCCAAGGGCATAGAAATCACCCTTCACTGTAGCCAAATCGCCCACCTCAGGGAAAACAATGTAGCTCCGCATGTATTTCATCAGGGCAGACAACACTCTGGACAAAACCTTAGAAAACATAGGCTGAAACATCCCAGATGACATGGCCACTGTTGTCTGAAAAGACCCACTTGCCAAAAAATGGAGTACTGACAGAACCTGCACGAGAGGGGGAATCCCTATGGGTTGGCGGATGGGGGACATCAGGTCTGGCTCCAGCTGGGCACACAGTTCATGTATAGTGGCTCTGTCAAGCCTGTATCTAAGTATGATATGTCGTTCTTCCATTGTCGACAGGTCCACCCACCGGTCGGTACACGGGAGGATTCATCCTTCTCCTCGCAAGTCCCAGCGGACGGTGCCTAGGAAGGACAACATGGAGCACAGAGTCAAGCAACCCACAGGTTCGTTCACACAGCTTGCACAGTATACGAATCGCTATGCATTGAAAGGCTTGTATGAGTGGCAATGCAAGGCCTAGACCTGTGTGACGCAGTAGAAATTATGCCATGTGGGCCCTTGAAATGGCGGCTGCCTGACCTGTGAAGTGTGACAGTGGGATGTGAGGTCAATGCGCTGGCGTGGCACACCGTGGCGGTAGGCGGTCGAAGACCGCAGTGCTAAGCCGCATTGGTTAACATTGCACCCTATGGGTTTCAGTAGCCAATGACGATGTGCGCCGGCGGTCGCGGTACGCACCGTGACCGCCATTTTCTATCTGATTAATCACTCGAGACCTGATCATCCACAGGAGAGGACCTATACTGCAAGTGCTGCTGTGACCTCGGTCTGGGCGATACAATGGCTGCTGCGACTGGGGAAAGGGCCCCTGCCTTCACTTCAGAAGAATTGGAGAAACTTGTTGATGGGGTCCTCCCCCAGTATGCGCTACTCTACGGTCCTCCAGACCAACAGGTTAGTACATGGGGTGCACGTTGAATGGGCTATGACTGTGTTGAGTGGGGTGGATGTAAGATGGTGGGGAGGTGAGCGAATGAGGAGTGCAACGCACGACAGATGAGAGCATGTGCCACATGGCAAGGTTGGGGAGGGGGGGCCACTCACATTGACCAGGCAGAAAAGTTATGATATTTCCTTTCCCACCCTGTACATGTCACATAGGTCAGCGCCCATCAGAAGATCGAAATTTGGCATGCCATCGTCAAGGACGTCCGGGCCCTGGGGGTCCACAACAGACGGGGCACCCACTACGAAAGAGGTGGGAGGACATCCGCCGCGGGACCAGAAAGACCGCTGAGTCTCTGCTGGGGATGGCCTCCCAACGTAGGAGGGGTGCCAGCCGCCAATTGACCCCCCTGATGTCCCGGATCCTGGCGGTGGCCTACCCCGATTTGGATGGGCGCGTGAGGACATCACAGCAGACACAAGGGGGTGAGTATCAGCACATTCTGCTATCTTTGCGCGCAGTGGAGGTGTCTGGGTGGGGGAGGAGGGCTGTGGGTATCTCTAGGCCAGGGCGCATTCTGTAGGCTAGGCCCCTCTGTTAGGCATGGCCCTGTGCCCCCGCCCCCCACCTCTGTAGAGTGCCAAATACAGCTATCCATGGTCCGGCCTCACCCATGTGTGCATTTGTCGTCCATAGACCTTTAGGCCTAGTCACAATAACTGAGTAGTGTACCCCGATTGCGCGGCCTAGTGCTGGGGGCTTCTGTGTCTGTCCTCTCCGATAACGGTGTTGCCAATGCATGCACTCAACCTGTCTTCATTTCTCCCCCCCCCCATTTTCTTTGTCTTCCTGTTCATGTGTGCATTAGCATCATCAGGCGGAGGAGAAGTGGCATCGGCGCACGAGGGAGCTGCATCTCACATGGCCCCGGAGGGCCATGCAACAGACTCCGAGTACACCAGTGAGATGGAGGGCGAGGGGAGCTCCACAACGGGGACCCGTGGAGACGTCAGCGACACCGACACGTCCTCGGAAGGGAGCTCCCTTGCGGTGGCGGCAACATCCGTGCCCACAGCCACAACAGGTACAGCCGCCACCCAGCGCACCAGCCCCGCCCTCCCAGCAGCCCCTCAGCCTTCGCTCCGTGCCCGCTCGGCCAGGAAGCCGGCCATCTCCTTCGCCCCAGGCACCTCAGGCCCTGCCCCATTTACCCCTGCTGCCCTCAGTAAGGAGGTCACTGACCTCCTGAGGACCATCATTGTTGGGCAGTCTACTCTTTTGAATGCCATCCAGGGGGTAGAAAGGGAGGTGCATCGGAGCAATGCATACCTGGAGGGCATTCATTCGGGTCAGGCTGCCCATCAGCGATCGTTCAACGCTCTGGCCTCAGCACTGACGGCAGCCATTGTCCCTGTCTCCAGCCTCCCTCTTCTAACTCCCTCCACCCAGTCCCAGTCTCCTGTTCCTCTGCCTATCCCATCCACACCATCAGACCAGCCTGCACACACCTCAACACCCAAGGGCAGCTCATCCAGACATAAGCACCACAGATCCCACAAGCATTCACCCAAGCAACATCCAGATGCAGACATGCCAACAGTCACTACCACCTCTGTGTCCCCCACCTCCTTGTCTCCCTCCTCCCTCCCTGTGACGTCTCCACTCACACTTGCATGCACACCACCATCAGCCAGTACTTCCATCACCAGCACACCCTCCAGTACAGTCCGCACACGTGCAGTCACCACCCCCACTGCCATTTACACGTCCCCTGTGTCCTCTCCCAGTGTGTCTGTCACCCCCTCTTCCAAACCACACAAACGCAGGCAGCCACCCACCCAACAGCCATCCACCTCACGACAGCCTCCGTCACAAGCACCTGCACCCAAAGACAGCACACTTGACTCTCCGACAACCACATCCTCTTCCTCCACTCCCATACCCACTACACCTACCCGCCCCTGTCTTTCAAAATTGCTTTTCCTTTCCACCCTTGACCTCTTTCCAACCACTGACCCACCCCCTCCATCTGGTAAGAGTCCAAAGAGCACCTCAGCCACCACCAGCCCTGCATCTACTAGGACCATAGTGCAGGGCTATTGGAGTCCACCTGCTCCTAGGGCAGGAACATCGGCCAGCAGCAAGGGGACAGCCAGCCCACCCCCTGGGAAGAGGACCAAAAAAACTAAGGGCCAGCGCGACAAGCCTGAGACGGCTGCCACCGAGGACAGTAGCCTTGCCCCGTCACCTGCCACATCATCAAAGGGAGGCAAGGGCCACAGAGCTTCAGCGAAGGAGGGCAGCTGGGCGGAGAAGTCAGGCAGCAGGCGAGCTGACCAGGAGGGCCCCACCAGCCCCATTCCGGGTGTGACGGACGACACCCACGGGCCCAGGACTCCATCACAGGAGGGCCCCGTGACCGCAAGGTCGGATGGCGACTGAGCGGGAAGTATTGGCCAGGTCTGGCTCCCTAGAAACACAGGACAATCACCGCTGAACAGGGCCCCGCCGTGAGAAGCACCGCTGAACAGGGCCCCGCCGTGACAAGCACCGCTGAACAGGGCCACGCCGTGAGAAGCACCGCGGAACAGGGCCACGCTGTGACAAGCACCGCTGAACAGGGCCCCGCCGTGAGAAGCACCGCTGAACAGGGCCCCGCCGTGAGAAGCACCGCTGAACAGGGCCCCACCGTGAGAAGAACCGCTGAACAGGGCCCCGCCAAGACAAGCACCGCTGAACAGGGCCCCACCGTCAGAAGCACCGCTGAACAGGGCCCCGCCGTGAGAAGCACCGCTGAGGCCCCGCCAAGACAAGCACCGCTGAGGCCCCGCCAAGACAAGCACCACTGAACAGGGCCCGCCGTGAGAAGCACCGCTGAACAGGGCCCCGCCGTGAGCAGCACCGCTGAACAGGGCCCGCCATGACAAGCACCGGTGAACAGGGCCCGCCATGACAAGCACCGCTGAACAGGGCCCCGCCGTGACAAGCACCGCTGAACAGGGCCCCGCCGTGAGAAGCACCGCTGAACAGGGCCCCGCCGTGACAAGCACTGCTCCTCTGGGCCCCGCCATCTCAAGCACTGCTCCGCTGGGCACAGCCGTCTCAAGCACTGCTCCGCTGGGCCCTGCCTGTCAAGCACCGCTCCGATGGGCCCTTCCTGTCAAGCACCGCTCCGCTGGGCCCTTCCTGTCAAGCACCGCTCCGCTGGGCACTGCCGTCTCAAGCACCGCTCCGCTGGGCCCTTCCTGTCAAGCACCGCTCCGCTGGGCCCTTCCTGTCAAGCACCTCTCCGCTGGGCACCGCCGTCTCAAGCACCGCTCCGCTGGGCCTTTCCTGTCAAGCACCGCTCCGCTGGGCCTTTCCTGTCAAGCACCGCTCCGCTGGGCCCTTCCTGTCAAGCACCGCTCCGCTGGACAACGCCGTCTCAAGCACCGCTGGCCCATTGACAGTGCCGGTTCTGTGTCAAGCAGGGCTTCACGAAGCACTCTGGCCACCATGCCTCCTCCATTACCAGTGGAGTCGGTAATCCATCTGATGGACTGTGGCTTTGCACTCCCCAGGATGGCACAGTGGGCAACCCTCCCACTGTAGAGACTTGAGAGACTGTGGCTTTGCACTTCCCAGGATGGCACAGTGGGCAAACCCTCCCACTGTAGAGACTTGAGAGACTGTGGCTTTGCACTCCCCAGGATGGCACCGTGGGCAACCCTCCCACTGTAGAGACTTGTGAGACTGTGGCTTTGCACTCCCCAGGATGGTACAGTGGCCATGGAGGCCCCTCGTGGATCTGGCGTCGTGGACTCATGTGGCTGAGGTGCCCCCCCTTCCCTTCCCCCTGAGGTGCCTGTAGTTTTATCATCTGATGCCCCAGCAGTGTTCTCTCCAATGGTATCTGGTCTCCTGTGTGGGCTTTGCCCATGTGTTTGTGCACATTGGCCCACGGATTATGGAACTTTGACAAAATGTGCAGGACTTATTGCCTATGTATATATTTTTCACTATGTTCATTCTTTATTTTGTATCTTTCATATTGCATATTTCCCATAACTTCAATAGAGCTATAATATACATAAATTTTAAAGATCATTTTAATTATGTCTTTGCATTATTCCGGGGGGTTTGGGGGGTGTCACTCTGACTTGTTGCTCTGCATTGGGGTGTAGGTATTTGGGGTGGGGGGGTGGGTGTAATGCGTATGTGTGTGTGCCCGTAAGCTTTCCTCCTCCCCCCTCCCCTGTGTCGTAGGTGCAGTACTCACCATTGTCGTCTGCGCCGGCGTTCGTACTCCTGGTAGATGAGCAGGTAGACAATAGCTGGTAGGATGTTTAATTCGGGTTCCATGCTGTCCTCCTTCCTCGTGGAGTGTGTAGAGGTGAGCGTTTTCCCGTTCGTAGTCTGTTTCCGCCGTGTTTTTATCGGCGGGGCTTCCGCCCCGGAAAAGGTGGCGGATTGGTGAGTTGTGATAGGGTGGGCGGTACATTGTCTGACGCCTGCCTGTTGGCGGTGACCGCCGCGCTGTTTGTCTGTCCCGCCGTGGCGGTCGGAGTGTTAAAGTGGCGGGCTGTGTTGGCGGTTCCCGCCAGGGTCAGAATTCCATTTTTTTGACCGCCTGCCTGTTGGCGGGTTGGCCGCCGCTTTATCACCGACCGCCAGGGTTGGAATCACCCCCTTTGTGTCAAGGTTTGTGGGAGGGTTGTGGCCAGAAATAAGCATGATGATCAGGGAACATTTAGGCCCTAATTATGACATTGATGGTAAAAACTGTCTACCACTGTTGCAACGGCCACCAAAAGACCGTCGCTGCGGCTACCAGCCATCTGCTATAATATGACCACAGCCAGATTTCCGCCAGAAGGATGGTGGAAATCCAGGTGTGGCCATGCTGGTGGATGGCGATAAGGTGCAGCGCCACACCAGTAGTCCACCGTCGGCTGTGCTGGAGGACCCCCTACAAAGGGGGGTAGGGGGTGTTGTGTGTGTGGGGGTGTGTGGGTATGTCTGAACATGCATGTATGTGGTGTGTGTTGTGTGTTGTATGTGTGTGCATGTTTGATGGTGTGAGTGCGTGTATGTTGTGTTGTGTGAATGCATGTCTGCGTGTATGTATGCAAGTGTGTGTGGATGTGTGTGTGAATAGATATGTGCATGCGTGGATGAATGTGGGAATGGGTGTGTGTGTGTGCGTGTGTGAATGGAAAGGCATGTTGAAGGGGGTTCTGGAGAGGAAGGGGTGGGGGAAAACTGTGAAGGGGCAGGTGGCGGGGAAGACCCATATCAGTGACAGGGAAGGGATTCCCTGTCACTGATAGTGCCTACCACCATGGTTTTCATTGCAGTAAGGAAGCCACGAAAACCATGGCAGTAGGCGTCGTCATAACCTCGCAGGCGGTCAAGTGACGGCCGCCGGGTTGGAGATTGATGTCTCCAGCCCGGCGGCCGTTACCACCATGGCAGTCAGTGTGGTGCATTGGCGGTTTGGCTTCAGTCAAACCGCCAATGTCATAATATGGAGGAAAGTACCACCAGCCTGTTGGCAGTACTTTCCTCCATATTACCGCTGACCGCTGGGGTCATAATGACCCCCTTAATTTCTTGGCAGAATAAGTCAATCAACAACATTTTGCACGGTGCTAAATATTGCCATGATGAGATGGAGAAGCAGAAAAAGCAGAAGGAAAAGCTTATTGTTGCTCAAATTAAATCTGCACAAAGAACAAGTCAGACGCCCCAGCTGTGAATAATGGGGCACTATGCAAGGCTTTATGCTGCTATGTTACGTCGTGCTGACTACTTTCCAAAACCTATAGAATATTAGCCAAGTTAGGATTTGTTTAGATTAAGTGGTTAGACAGAAAAATTTGGATTTTATCCCACAGCATCAATTGTTTTTCCTCATTTTCTACTTTGTCGCTATTGAGTTAGTGGTCTTTTATATGTTATTTAAATGTCATGTTGTACGGGGCTTTGAGTCACCATTGTTTATTCTGTACATTTATACTATGATCTTGAGACTCAGATATGTAAGTTTGACTTTGAGTCTAAGTAAAGCCCTATGAACTATAAGTTGGTCTCTGATATTGACAGTGTGACTATTAAGTTACACTGTAGTTAATTTGAAAATTTGATGCATTGTCTCCTCACCCTTCAGAACAGAGAAGGAAAATTAATCTGACCCAGAATTTAGATACAGGGCCTGGTGCTGGATCAGGATATAGAACTCTTTGCTCACAATTCAATGTTTTCAGAGAGTGAAACAGTTCTTTAGCATATCAGTTAATCTCCATATCCTATCATAGGATAAACCTTCCATTATACATAGATTAGAACAGTTTAATAGGTGGGGACAAGGAACTCTGCTGGAAGAGGTCCAAAATTGGTCCAATAATCTGGTGGCAGGTATAGTATTAAATAGGTTATAGTCGCTTTATCTGAAAGTTTCACAGTGAAAAGAATAGTCTCAGCCAAATTAGAACTAGGGCCTGATTACGAGTTTGGCGGTCCTAGGACAAACAAAATCAGACCACCGCAATCTTGGCAGTCTGACCACCAGATTACGATCTTGGCGGTCGGACTGCTGTGAGGCCTCCATAGGGATCAGCGATGCTGAGTTTGGCACTGCTGTGCTGATTACAACTTTCCTTTCTGCAAGACTTTTCAAGGTGTGGACCCCACTGGCTGGCAGAAAGGCAGACTTGGGGGCCACAAGGGGCCCTGCACTTCCCATGACCATGTTGTGGGCAGTGCAGGCCCCACCCCGTCAGCACCTTCATGGCAGACAGTGCGCATTCCAAAGATGCTGTGTGCGATGGCATTGGCCTCCATGAAGGAACCAAAGCCAATGCCGCAGCAATGTTTGTGCCAGGCTGACTGGCAGGAACGTCATAATATGCTTTTTCTACTGGTCAGCCCCTGGAACCATTATATTATGACAATGATGTGGCCACCAGCTTGACGGCTGCCTTACCACCGCCATATTGGAGTTTGGGCAATTAATCACCAAACACAGAATCAGCCCCTTTGTTACTTCAGCTTTTGAAAATGTTCTCTGTGTTTTCTAATTAACTCATAACCTGAGAGAATCACTGCATGAAGGTCAAGACCTGACAGAACCTTCTACAATTGCTAGTATTAAAAGATATTTGTTTGTTAGAAATGTTATCTTCAGAACATTGCTTTTTCATTCTCCTCCCTATGGCAAATGCAGCTCCTCTGAGAACTCTAGATCTAATTAACAATGTACATAATGTGCTATGCGCTCTCCCCTTTCAGAGGACTTTACCTTAGTGGTGCTATCTCTCTCGAAGCTCCTCATTCTTCCCTTCCTTCCTTGTGGAGCATGTCCTTGTGCAACCTCAAGACTCCCCGAAGGATTTTTAACCTGTACTTCACAGGATACTACATCTTGTAACTAGGGGCTACATGTACTAAAGATTGGTTTTGCGACTCGCAAATTGCGAGTCAGAGCGACTTGCAACTTGCGAGTCGCAAAACCTTATGTTGCACAGTGTCAATTACACTAGTTGCGATTCGCAAGGGGGTCGCAAATGCCCTACCTCATAAATATTCATGAGGTAGGTCACAATTTGCAACCCCCTTGGGAATGGCCGCCCTCACAGGGATGGTGGGCTGCTGGAGACAGCAGACCACCATGTCTGGTTAGCACCAGTGTGACACTGGTGCTAACTGCGATTGTTTTGCGACCGCAATTGCCATCATAAAACAATCATACATGGGACAGCAACTCGGAATTAGGAAGGGAACACCCCTTCCTATTTGCGACTCGCAATCCCTTTTTGCGGTTCGATAAATAGTTTACCAAATCACAAAAATGGGTTCGAACATTCCAAAGTGCATTTTGCACATTGCAAACAGCCCGATTAGCTGTTTGCGATGTGAAAAATGCTACGTACATGTAGCCCTAAATGCTTTTTCCTCCCTCCTGGCAAGTCCACAGAGAACACTACCAAATAATGGGAGCTGACAAATATCAAATGTGTCTATTCTTGATTTCATCTAATGCCTTTTTGTTCCACCACATCACGTCTTGTCTCATCATCACTTTTTAGCAAGTTCTTACCATATATGCTCTCCTCCATTCACACTGTTTCCTATCTTTCTCCTGCTCCCATTTCTACCTTTCTATCTTTGGGTCTGGGACAAAGTCTAATGCTAGGAAATATGGTCCAAAAATGAGTGCCAGAGCCCGCTGCTGGCAATCATTAGCATAAATTAAGCAATGGACCTTGTGCTTAACTTTCCTCAACAGACGTTGATCCAGAGCATGAGAGATAAAAACAGAAAAAGAAGAAAAAGGGAGGAAAAGTAATATGAAAAATGATGACACAGGGGAAACGCTAGTATGAGAAAGCACCTGCCAGAGTAAGGTAAAAAGGTTGGGATTGTCTGAATGTGGATGAGGACGCATGTACTAGAAAATATACAATGCAGCCATGGTGTACGAAACAAGAAACCCAGAGTCCCAAAATGCAACATGATGTTAGCTGAACTCTAAACTGCTTAGTGAAGAAAGGGCTGATAATTCTTTCCCAACGGATGAATGAGCCCATTATAATGAGCCACTTTCCCTCCCTTTATGATTTGTGCACTTTTTACATTATATTTTAATTGTCACCACAGTAGAATCATAGTTGTTCAAAACTAATTTGAACTTATGATTTTCACCATGGAAAATAAATGAGAGAAATCTGATGATATCTGTGTAGAGTAGCACCGCGTTTTAACATAAATCACACTTACCATTTTACTGCTTTGCGATTCTAGGAATTGTTGGTGACCATGTACAATGACACTCCCCAGAATCCATAAATACATTGATCCATACGTCTAGTCAGTGCAAACTGCATTTCATATCCATTGTAGGGCACGTTCTGTTGGAATTTAGATACATCTAGACCCTGTTTCCAAATCCTTAACTCTACCACTGATGTGAATCAAAACCATATACAAAAATCCTTTATGAGCAGCTAACACTTTCCTAAAGAAAGGAAATAGGGTAGACAATAAATTGCTATCGTTCAACTGTTGAAAAAACAACCAGGTTTCTTAAAAGCTACATATATATGTGTGTCATCAATAAAAGCTTGTCACTAATGATCGTTATCATTTTTTAACCAACCCTTCAACATTCCTATGAGTCAAAGTTCTGGTGTAACTTGATAAATATGAGTTGATCTTGGCATCAAAAACACCAGTATAGATCGAGACTTTGACCAGGTTATTGGTCTTTTGGATGAATAAATATATAATATGTTTTATGTTAATACAGCTATTGTGAGTAATGTTTGTTGCCCATATAGAACGGTGCGGAGTGCCTGGTGTTGTAGGTACTTCTGATTGTATTTATCACAATACGGCAAACAGTTTACTTCCATTAAAGATTAATACTTGATCCAGCTATACACAAGTAGGCAATGTCAACTAATGAGTCTAAACTACTTCAGAATGCTTTGGGAAACTCAAAAAATATGGATGGTGGACAGGATGGGTCACGCAACACCCATAGTGGTTGACAAAATATGGGCCTGATTTTAAGTTTGGCTGATGGGTTACTCTGTCACAAAAGTGAAATACACCTCATCCACCTTATTACAAGTGCATGTTATCCTATGGCACTTGTAGGAAGGTGAACGGGCTATTCCTGAAATTGCTTTACATACTAACTGACAACTATAGCTATTTTATAAACTACCATTATAAACTTTGGTCATGCAGCAACAGAAAGCGGGAGGATAAGGAAGGAATTTCTGCACAGCAGAAAAGAATTCCTGCACAAGGCTCTGCAATGGTATTACAGTAGAAGACAAGCAGTTGTATGATATAATATCAAGAACAAAAATATTGAGATATTGAGATGCACAATTATCACCCCAAACATTTCCAAACTCAAACTATCTTATTTGCGCAACAGTATCAAGGCAAAAATATTGTGGCCCAGTATATTGCCAAAAACAGGTAAATATATCAAATTTCCTAAATAGAATTATATTGAATTTCATTTATAAATTAAAGTTACAAATAATAAACTAATTAAAGACTATAAAAACGAATAATTAAAAATTATTAGAAGATATCATTAAAAACAAAATGATATACTTAAAAACTAAAATTATGTAAATCATTGTAAACATTATTATTATTATTATTATTATTAATAACCGTAATAATAATCCTACTAGTAATTATATTATTATTATTATTATTTTTATTAATAATAAGATTACTACTAATACTAATTATTATTATCAATAATAATAATAATGATAATATTAATAATGATCATATATTTTTTTATAACTCTATTTTATTGAGTTTATAATACAAATGACTTAAAGACAAAAACAGAAACAAAGCAGTGCATATCAATGTGAGATACCACAATTTCTGTTGCTCTCCTGAACGGAGGATGATGACACATACAGACAGGAAACATGGAACATATCCAATCATAGCAATGATAGCTAACCCCACCTCCCCTTCTAGAGGAGCTCACATGTAACCAATTCGTTAATATACAAAGTTTATTAGCGTTACCATATCACCACAGTTGGTTGTCACCTGTGTGCATAGCATAACATTCCACAGTCAACAATCATCATCCGTGCTCCAATCAGTGCTGGACTCCTCACCCCTGTAAAGCATTCTAATAATGGACTCCAAGCCGTTATGTCAGTCAGAGCCCCTTCCTCCATACGTGTCATTCTCATATTTTGTTGTTCTGCAACACCTCATTCCAACACACCACAGTTCCAGTTAGGAAAGGATGGGCTTCGTCTACTCATCCAGCCTATGGCCACCCTACGCATAGCCAGCACCAGCGCAAGCTGTGCAAATCTGTACGGGATGCGCCTACCCCTTGGTCTCCGTAGGATACCCAGGAGGCAAGTCAAAGGCATCGCTTCGAGCCCCAAACCGGCGACCCCGTCTATCTTCCGAACCACTATCCACCAAAATTGCTGCACCTCCCTGCAGGACCAGGCTAAGTAGAGAAAGGAGGCATCTATCTCCTCACATTGAGGACAACTAGTCTCCCTTGTTGGGTCCATCTCGTTAAGTCAAGCAGGCATAAAATATACACGATGAACAAAATTAAAATACAACAACTTAAATCTGTGGTTACAAGAAACCATGCGTACCAGAGTCAGTGACATATTCCAGTCGCTGCACACTCCAGCCCGCATGATCCCCACGCAGCACTCTATAAAACAGGGTAGCCGAGTGGGAATCCTCTCCCCAATTTATTAACCCGTTCAACACCTTTGATGTCGGGGGGGGGGGCAATGGGAATCCAGACCAGACTTCTCGGGTCACACTCTCAATCTTAGCATACTGCAAGAACTGACCAGTGCTCAATCCGAACGTATTTCGTGCCTCCTGAAAGTAGATAAACTCCCCATTAGGGTATAAATCACCCGCCACCAAGAAGCCAACCACTCTCCAAGCTTCCATTGATATTAAAATATCCATATCCTGAAAGGGGGCTAGAGTCCAAATCTTTAGTTCGCTATCAAAGGGGGCACGGCGGAGTACTTTCTTAACAATCTGCTCCCAGACCCCTCCTGTAGTTTTAACCAAATAGGGGACAGGTGTCTCAAACCTACTGCCCGTCATTAATGCATGCGCCAATGCCTCACCTCCCAACATGCCCGCGAATAGGCGCTTCTCCTAATTGTCTGACTGCGTCATCCACTTAGCAGCATGTTGTAAATGAGCTGCATAATAATAGAGTCTAATATTAGGGAGTGCCAGGCCTTTGTCTTCCTTTTGTAATGTGGCCATTGCCACCCTGCTACGGCGACCAGCAGAAGCCAATGAAATCAACAAACTGTCCAGACGATTGAAAAGCTGAGCTGCCAATGGAAACAGAGAATTCTGCTCAAGGTAAAGGCTCCGTGGCAGGAACACATCTTTGTGACAGCCGCCCTTCCCATCACGGAGAGAGGCAACTTATTCTGGAACGAGACAGAGCGCTCCAGACTATTCACCACCTGCTCAACATTGTGCGTCACATGTGCCGTCATCCTATGTGTGATCCATATGCCCAAATATCGAAAACGTTCGAGCTCCCACCTGAGCCCCACCACCGGCAGGTCCTCTAGCAGGGCACCACATAATGATCTTAAAGGAAACAGGAGTGACTTTTTCCTATTCGGCTGGAGACCAGATACAGCCCCAATTTCTTCCAAGAACTGTAACAACAAAGGGACCGAAACGCGTGGCTCTCTGAGGTATATCAATGCATCGTCTGCATATGGAGAGACTATATGAGTAAACTCTCCCACCTGAACACCCCAGGGCCCCAATTCCTCATGCAGCCAGACCGCCAGTGGTTACACCGCTAAAACAGAAAGAAGCAGTGACAGTGGGCATACCTGTCTGGTCCCCTCACCAATTGCCCAAGAGTCAGAGAGCTCTCCGCTCACCCGAACACGTGCAGTGGGAGCAGTGTATAACAAATGAACCCAAGCACAAAAATGGGGCCAAATCCCATTCCATGCAGGACTACCAATAGGTACCCCCACTCCACAGTATCAAAAGCCTTCTCTAGATCCAACGATGGTAAAACCAATTTGTCTATTGCCCCCGAAGTTTCATGTAGAACGTGTGCCAAATGGCTTAAGTTGTAAGTCATACTATGACCAGGAATAAATCCACATTGATCCTCATGTACCAAACCCTGGATCACTCCACGCAATCGAGTGGCCAAAATTTTACACAGAATCTTGACATCCGTATTGAGCATAGTGAGGGTACGATATGAGGATGGGTCATCAGAATCCCCCTAGGCTTAAGCATTAAACAGGCAACGCACTGACGCATGGTCTCAGGGAGAATGCCCCGTTCCCGGGTTTCCTCAAACACCGCCAACAACCTCACTCTCAAAAGGAGAGAAAACGTTTGGTACAACTCGACCAGGAAACCATCCCCACCAGGTGGTTTAGATTTCAACAACGTCTCCACCACTGTTATCTCAGCCACTAGACTTTCCAGACTGTCTGGCTCCAGCTGCAGAAGTCTCATCCACCTCAGAAACTCTCCTAAGCTAACATCCGGGATGGGGGGACCAGCCCTGGACACAGCATGAAAATGCTCTGCTAAAACCTGTAGGATATTTCTGCGATTGGTAACCTGTATGCCATCCGTGTTCTTAATACACAGGATGGGAGGAGACTCAACCTCCCACTTGAGGAGCTATGCCAGCAATTTACCAGACTTTTCTCCCTCCCTATGGAGTTGCTGTCTATATGATCTAAGGGTAACCTTATCCAGCGTGTCCCAACAGCTATTAATCTTCTCAAACAGCCAGAGCTGCTCTTGCTCAACCTCTCCAGTTGTCAGTGTCTGGCGCTGTAACACCACCAGTGCCCTCTTCCAGTCTGTAAGTTCCTGTTCCATTTGTTTGCGCACCCTAGATGTAGTGCTGATACACACTCCCCTTAATACCGCCTTCATGGCTTCCCATTCCGTGCCCCTTCAGTTAATCATACCCAAATTTAAGTCCAAATAGTCCTTAAGGGCCACCGCCATTTTCTCACAACAACCAACATCCATCAAAAAAGACATAAGCAAACGCCAACTGCGGGACACTTTGGCATCAGATCCCCACAGCACGTGCATCAGCACTGGTGCATGATCAGACACAAACCTCCATTATCTGTGAACAAGTCAGTCCACCAAAGAGGAAACGGTCCAACTGACTATATGTATTGTGCATCTTAGAATGACAGGTTTATTCCCTAGTCTCCGGATGTAGCTCTCTCCATCCATCCCAGAACCCTAGCTTATGTGAGGGATCTCGTCATTAATGGTTTGGTGCCTAGTTTAGATGGAGAGCTATCCATCTCACCATCCACTATACAATTGTAATCTCCAGCCCAGATCAGAGGGGCGTCTACCCCCTCAACCAGCACTTCAGGTATGTTGTTATAAAAGGAGTGATTGTCTATATTAGGTGCATAAGTTTTAAGGATGGTAAGGGGCAGTCCTTCCAAAGTACTCTGTAGATGTATATATCTCCTTTCCACATCTGCTTCACTAAAGATATGTGTAAAAGAGACCCTGGGCTCGATCCATATCAGCATTCCCCTTGCATAGGAGGAGAAGGACGAGGAGAACACCTGACCCGCCACTTTTTAGTCAACTTATGTGATTCCTCCTCTGTCCTATGTGTTTCCTGTAGACACGCTATATGAACCTCATGTCGCCTCAGGAAGGAGTGCACTCTGTAAGGTGCAGTATAGCTTTACAGCCTCCTAACATTCCATGTCAGTATATTAATCTGTCAAACCATGTCAGTATATTAATCTGTCAAACCATGTTAAAAGTGCATATCCACCCCTCCCGCTGGGTCCCCTCCACCCACCCCACGCCCAAAAGGAGAAGGCAAGACAAGTCCCTACCGCCCATCCCACATTCAACAATGCACTGCTGAAGTAAGCATCACACATATGCAACCTTATGCGAATGATAAACCCCCAAATCCCTTTACCCACCATGGATCAACAGTAAAACAGGCGAATCAAAACCTACTGTAGATCCATTTATATGTCTGCTACCAAGACAACAGCCCAAACCCCAACACTCAAAGGCCCTACCACAACAGTGGAAGTGACCACCCCCTGTCCCAGCGACAGTTTATACAGTGTCTACCTCCCCAACCAATCATAGTCTAGAAACCACTAGGCACCGGAGATTTTTTTTGTCACCGAAATATGAGGAAAATGTGTTTTTTTTAGCCAAATTTTGAGGCTTGCAAAGGATTCTGGGTAACAGAACCTGGTCAGAGCCCCACAAGTCACCCCATCTTGGATTCCCCTAGGTCTCTAGTTTTCAAAAATGCACAGGTTTGGTAGGTTTCCCTAGGTGCCGGCTGAGCTAGAGGCAAAAATCTACAAGTAGGCACTTTGCAAAAAATACCTCTGTTTTCTTTAAAAAAATGTGATGTGTCCACGTTGTGTTTTGGGGTATTTCCTGTCACGGGCACTAGGCCTACCCACACAAGTGAGGTATCATTTTTATCGGGAGACTTGGGGGAACGCTGGGTGGAAGGAAATTTGTGGCTCCTCTCAGATTCCAGAACTTTCTGTCACCGAAATGTGAGGAAAACGTGTTTTTTTAGCCAAATTTTGAGGTTTGCAAAGGATTATGGGTAACAGAACCTGGTCCGAGCCCCACAAGTCACCCCATCTTGGATTCCCCTAGGTCTCTAGTTTTCAAAAATGCACAGGTTTGGTAGGTTTCCCTAGGTGCCGGCTGAGCTAGAGGCCAAAATCTACAGGTAGGCACTTTGCAAAAAACACCTCTATTTTCTTTCAAAAAATTTGATGTGTCCACGTTGTGTTTTGGAGCATTTTCTGTCACGGGCGCTAGGCCTACCCACACAAGTGAGGTATCATTTTTATCGGGAGACTTAGGGGAACGCTGGCTGGAAGGAAATTTGTGGCTCCTCTCAGATTCCAGAACTTTCTGTCACCGAAATGTGAGGAAAACGTGTTTTTTTAGCCACATTTTGAGGTTTGCAAAGGATTCTGGGTAACAGAACCTGGTCAGAGCCCCACAAGTCACGCCATCTTGGATTCCCCTAGGTCTCTAGTTTGGAAAAATGCACAGGTTTGGTAGGGTTCCCTAGGTCCTGGCTGAGCTAGAGGCCAAAATCTACAGGTAGGCACTTTGCAAAAAATACCTCTGTTTTCTTTAAAAAAATGTGATGTGTCCACGTTGTGTTTTGGGGCATTTCCTGTCACGGGCGCTAGGCCTACCCACACAAGTGAGGTATCTTTTTTATCAGGAGACTTGGGGGAACGCTGGGTGGAATGAAATTTGTAGCTCCTCTCAGATTTCAGAACTTTCTGTCACTGAAATGTGAGGAAAACGTATTTTTTTTAGTCAAATTTTGAGGTTTGCAAAGGATTCTGGATAACAGAACCTGGTCAGAGCCCTACAAGTCACCCCATCTTGGATTCCCCTAGGTCTCTAGTTTAAAAAAATGCACAGGTTTGGTAGGTTTTCCTAGGTGCCGGCTGAGCTAGAGGCCAAAATCTACAGGTAGGCACTTTGCAAAAAACACCTCTGTTTTCTTTCAAAATATTTGAGGTGTCCACGTAGTGTTTTGGGGCATTTCCTGTCACGGGCGCTAGGCCTACCCACACAAGTGAGGTACCATTTTTATCAGGAGACTTGGGGGAATGCTGGGTGGAAAGAAATTTGTGGCTCCTCTCAGATTCCAGAACTTTCTGTCACCGAAATGTGAGGAAAACATGTTTTTTTAGCCAAATTTTGAGGTTTGCAAAGGATTCTGGGTAACAGAACCTGGTCAGAGCCCCACAAGTCACCCCATCTTGGATTCCCCTAGGTCTCTAGTTTTAAAAAATGCACAGGTTTGGTAGGTTTCCCTAGGTGCCGGCTGAGCTAGAGGCCAAAATCTACAGGTAGGCACTTTGCAAAAAACACCTCTGTTTTCTTTCAAAAAATGTGATGTGTCCACGTTGTGTTTTGGAGCATTTCCTGTCTCGGGCGCTAGGCCTACCCACACAAGTGAGGTATTATTTTTATCGGGAGACTTAGGGGAACACTGGGTGGAAGGAAATTTGTGGCTCCTCTCAGATTCCAGAACTTTCTGTCACCGAAATGTGAGGAAAACATGTTTTTTTTAGCCACATTTTGAGGTTTGCAAAGGATTCTGGGTAACAGAACCTGGTCAGAGCCCCACAAGTCACCCCATCTTGGATTCCCCTAGGTCTCTAGTTTTGAAAAATGCACAGGTTTGGTAGGGTTCCCTAGGTCCTGGCTGAGCTAGAGGCCAAAATCTACAGGTAGGCACTTTGCAAAAAATACCTCTGTTTTCTTTCAAAAAATGTGATGTGTCCACGTTGTGTTTTGGGGCATTTCCTGTCACGGGCGCTAGGCCTACCCACACAAGTGAGGTATCTTTTTTATCAGGAGACTTGGGGGAACGCTGGGTGGAAGGAAATTTGTGGCTCCTCTCAGATTTCAGAACTTTCTGTCACTGAAATGTGAGGAAAACGTGTTTTTTTTAGTCAAATTTTGAGGTTTGCAAAGGATTCTGGGTAACAGAACCTGGTCAGAGCCCTACAAGTCACCCCATCTTGGATTCCCCTAGGTCTCTAGTTTTAAAAAATGCACAGGTTTGGTAGGTTTTCCTAGGTGCCGGCTGAGCTAGAGGCCAAAATCTACATGTAGGCACTTTGCAAAAAACACCTCTGTTTTCTTTTAAAAAATTTGAGGTGTCCACGTAGTGTTTTGGGGCATTTCCTGTCACGGGCGCTAGGCCTACCCACACAAGTGAGCTACCATTTTTATCAGGAGACTTGGGGGAACGCTGGGTGGAAGGAAATTTGTGGCTCCTCTCAGATTCCAGAACTTTCTGTCACTGAAATGTGACTAAAACATGTTTTTTTAGCCAAATTTTGAGGTTTGCAAAGGATTCTGGGTAACAGAACCTGGTCAGAGCCCCACAAGTCACCCCATCTTGGATTCCCCTAGGTCTCTAGTTTTCAAAACTGCACAGGTTTGGTAGGTTTCCCTAGGTGCCGGCTGAGCTAGAGGCCAAAATCTACAGGTAGGCACTTTGCAAAAAACACCTCTGTTTTCTTTCAAAAAATTTGATGTGTCCACCTTGTGTTTTGGAGCATTTCCTGTCTCGGGAGCTAGGCCTACCCACACAAGTGAGGTATTATTTTTATCAGGAGACTTAGGGGAACACTGGGTGGAAGGAAATTTGTGGCTCCTCTCAGATTCCAGAACTTTCTGTCACCGAAATGTGAGGAAAACATGTTTTTTTAGCCACATTTTGAGGTTTGCAAAGGATTCTGGGTAACAGAACCTGGTCAGAGCCCCACAAGTCACCCCATCTTGGATTCCCCTAGGTCTCTAGTTTTGAAAAATGTACAGGTTTGGTAGGTTTCCCTAGGTCCTGGCTGAGCTAGAGGCCAAAATCTACAGGTAGGCACTTTGCAAAAAACACCTCTGTTTTCTTTCAAATAATTTGATGTGTCCACGTTGTGTTTTGGGGCATTTCCTGTCACGGGCGCTAGTCCTACCCACACAAGTGAGGTATCATTTTTATCAGGAGACTTGGGGGAACGCTGGGTGGAAGGAAATTTGTGGCTCCTCTCAGATTCCAGAACTTTCTGTCACCGAAATGTGAAGAAAACGTTTTTTTTAGCCACATTTTGAGGTTTGCAAAGGATTCTGGGTAACAGAACCTGGTCAGAGCCCCACAAGTCACCCCATCTTGGATTCCCCTAGGTCTCTAGTTTTAAAAAATGCACAGGTTTGGTAGGTTTCCCTAGGTGCCGGCTGAGCTAGAGGCCAAAATCTACAGGTAGGCACTTTGCAAAAACACCTCTGTTTTCTTTCAAAAAATTTGATGTGTTCACGTTGTGTTTTGGGGCATTTCCTGTCACGGGCGCTAGGCCTACCCACACAAGTGAGGTATCATTTTTATCGGAAGACTTGGGGGAACGCTGGGTGGAAGGAAATTTGTGGCTCCTCTCAGATTCCAGAACTTTCTGTCACCTAAATGTGAGGAAAACGTGTTTTTTTGGCCAAAGTGTGAGGTTTGCAAAGGATTCTGGGTAACAGAACCTGGTCAGAGCTGCACAAGTCACCCCATCATGGATTCCCCTAGGTCTCTAGTTTTGAAAAATGTACAGGTTTGGTAGGTTTCCCTAGGTCCTGGCTGAGCTAGAGGCCAAAATCTACAGGTAGGCACTTTGCAAAAAACACCTCTGTTTTCTTTCAAATAATTTGATGTGTCCACGTTGTGTTTTGGGGCATTTCCTGTCACGGGCGCTAGTCCTACCCACACAAGTGAGGTATCATTTTTATCAGGAGACTTGGGGGAACGCTGGGTGGAAGGAAATTTGTGGCTCCTCTCAGATTCCAGAACTTTCTGTCACCGAAATGTGAAGAAAACGTTTTTTTTAGCCACATTTTGAGGTTTGCAAAGGATTCTGGGTAACAGAACCTGGTCAGAGCCCCACAAGTCACCCCATCTTGGATTCCCCTAGGTCTCTAGTTTTAAAAAATGCACAGGTTTGGTAGGTTTCCCTAGGTGCCAGCTGAGCTAGAGGCCAAAATCTACAGGTAGGCACTTTGCAAAAACACCTCTGTTTTCTTTCAAAAAATTTGATGTGTTCACGTTGTGTTTTGGGGCATTTCCTGTCACGGGCGCTAGGCCTACCCACACAAGTGAGGTATCATTTTTATCGGAAGACTTGGGGGAACGCTGGGTGGAAGGAAATTCGTGGCTCCTCTCAGATTCCAGAACTTTCTGTCACCTAAATGTGAGGAAAACGTGTTTTTTTGGCCAAAGTGTGAGGTTTGCAAAGGATTCTGGGTAACAGAACCTGGTCAGAGCTGCACAAGTCACCCCATCATGGATTCCCCTACGTCTCTAGTTTTCAAAAATGCACAGGTTTGGTAGGTTTCCCTTGGTGCCGGCTGAGCTAGAGGCTAAAATCTACAGGTAGGCACTTTGCAAAAAACACCTCTGTTTTCTGTCAAAAATTGTGATGTGTCCACGTTGTGTTTTGGGGGATTTCCTATTGCGTGGGCTAGGCCTACCCACACAAGTGGGATATCATTTTTATCAGGAGACTTGGGGGAACGCTGGGTGGAAGGAAATGTGTGGCTCCTCTCAGATTCCAGAAGATTCTGTCACCAAAATGTGAGGAAAACGTGTTTTTTTAGCCAAATTTTGAGGTTTGCAAAGGATTCTGGGTAACAGAACCTGGTCAGAGCCCCACAAGTCACCCCATATTGGATTCCCCTAGGTCTCTAGTTTTGAAAAATGCACAGGTTTGATAGGTTTCCCTAGGTGCTGGCTGAGCTACAGGCCAAAATCTACAGGTAGGCACTTTGCAAAAAACACCTCTGTTTTCTGTCAAAAAATGTGATGTGTCCACGTTGTGTTTTAGGGCATTTCCTGTCTCGGGCACTAGGCCTACCCACACAAGGGAGGTATAATTTTTATCGGGAGACTTGGGGGAACATAGAATAGCAAAACAAGTGTTATTGCCCCTTGTCTTTCTCTACATTTTTTCCTTCCAAATATAAGAGTGTGTGTAAAAAAGACATCTATTTGAGAAGTGCCCTGTAATTCACATGCTAGTATGGTCATCCCGGAATTCAGAGATGTGCAAATAACCACTGCTCCTCAACACCTTAGCTTCTGCCCATTTTGGAAATACAAAGGTTTTCTTGATAGCTATTTTTCACTCTTTATATTTCAGCAAATGAATTGCTGTATACCCGGTATTGAATGAAAACGCATTGCAGGGTGCAGCTCACTTATTGGCTCTGGGTACCTAGGGTACTTGATGAGCCTACAAGCCCTGTAAATTCCCACAACCAGAAGAGTCCAGCAGACGTAACAGTATATTGCTTTCAAAAGTCTGACATTGCAGGAAAAAGTTACAGAGTAAAATGTAGAGAAAAAAATGCTGTTTTTTTCACCTCAAATTCAATATTTTTCTTTTTCAGTTGTGATTTTCTGTAGGAAACCCTTGTAGGATCTACACAAATTACCCCTTGCTGAATTCAAAATGTTGTCTACTTTTCAGAAATGTTTAGGTTTCTGAGATCCAGCATTGGTTTCATGCCCATTTCTGTCACTGACTGGAAGGAGGCTGAAAGAACAACAAATCGTAAAAATGGGATATGTCCCAGTAAAATGCCAAATTTGTGTTATAAAATTGGGTTTTCTGTGTCAAGTCTGCCTGTTCCTGAAAGCTGGGAAGCTGGTGATTTTAGCACCACAAACCCTTTGTTGATGCCATTTTCAGGAGATAAACCACAAGCCTTCTTCTGCAGCCACTTTTTCCCATTTTTAAAATAAAACAAGATTTTCACTGTATTTTGGCTAATTTCTTGGCCTCCTTCAGGGGAACCCACAAAGTCTGGGTACCTCTAGAATCCCTAGGATGTTGGGAAAAAAGGACACAAATTTGGCTTGGTTAGCTTATGTGGACAAAAAGTTATGAGGGCCTAAGCGCAAACTGCCCCAAATAGCCAAAAAAAGGCCTGGCACAGGAGGGGGAAAAGGCCTGGCAGCGAAGGGTTTAAACCAACATCTGTAACATTTCTGTTGCTCATAACTATGCAAGGTGTGTTTCTCAACCCAAAATACAGGACCCCGGTGGAACTGCAAGAGCAGTATCCACCAAATGCCAACAGATAAAAAAATCAACAGAAAGCATCTCAGCTGTCCCATCTGATGAGTCAGCAAGTTCAATGGCCTGCTCAGGATCCACCACCGCCAAAGTACTATCCTGTTGTATTTCTATTCTGCTGACAGAGTTATCACAATGTTGCACGGCGACCTGCAACGGGCCTTCTCCACACCTCCTCCAGTCTGTTACGTCCACTCCAGAAGTACGAGCCGAGCCAATGCCAGACCGCCCAGAAGGACCCAGTCCAACCGTTTCCCACATCTCCAGCCATGTCCAGACCTCCTCGGGATGATCAAAAAACTGTGACTTGCCTCCAGAAATCATCTTCAGACGTGCCAGTTACAAAAACATGTTACTGATGTTCATGGCATGAAGCTTGGCATTCACCTCCAAAAACCCCTTTTGGGAGGTCTGGACATTATTTTTATAGTCTGGTTAATGGATATTTAGCAATTTTCAAAAACAGCCCTGTCAGTCTCACGAGCGGTCCGCAGGATACAGTCCCTATCTTTATAGTTCAGGAGGTGTGCAATGATGGCTCTCGGCAGCAACCAGAGCCCTGTGAGCGCGTTCTACCGCAAACACTCTGGACAACCCCACCAGCTGCAATATGTCTCTGATCTATTGCTCCATTAAACCTTCCACCATGGAGCCTTCTGTGCACTCCAGAAATCCAAGGAGGCGTGCGTTGTTCTGTCAGAATCTGCCCTCTGAGTCCTCGAGCCTCGTCTCCATCGTCCCAACAGAGGAGGTGACCTGAGCCATCTCAAGGTGACAACCTCTGTTTGCATGTCCACAATAGGCCCCTCCGCCACCTTGACCTTATCAGAGATCTTTCAGAGATCAGCTCGAAGAAGATTCACCCCCACACCCACCATTTTTTATTTTCCCCTCCAGGGTCCTCTAGCGCCCTGTATGGCGGCTAACAGTTCAGCATGTGATGGCTCCTTTGCAGTGGTTGGCACCGCCACTGCCTCTCCGGACCCCCACAAACAAGTTTGTCGATGCCGGACCGGGTTTGGTGTAGTATATTGTTCCATTGTGTTCCCCTGCAATGGTGTGGTCTGCTGATGCTGCCTCATTTCACCTCTACTAAGAGATAATAGGATGTATTACCACCGTACCTTACTCCAGGAAGCAGAAATGAAGCTCTGCTGAGCAGCAACAACCACAGAGCAATGCAGATTAGCTGTCCAGTGCAGACATCCACAATAGGGGGCCGCTGAATGCCCAAGCAGCCGTGCCATCCACTCAGACCCAGTGTGGGTCAGGTATGCTTACTGCGCCTGGAGTCATAGGTCCCAGACCTCCACACCTCTGCAAAAACTCCAAAACTGCAAAAGACATCTCACCGTCTCAGTAGACCCACCTGTCGAGTCCCAGACTGGCGACCTTTGGTCCCTGCTCCTCACCGTCACAGCGCAGTGCTGGTCCTCAGCATATGGGCAAAATATATCTGGGCGCTGATAAGTTGCAAGGTGATCCGAAGATGGGGCAGAAGTGCCCCCCGCCTCCTCCTCCTCAAAATTACATCACGGGGCGAGCCGAGATCACACACCTTCCCCGTCTCCTTTCTTCCACCTTACTCACAGCAGGGGAGGGGACGGACCCAGAAAGCCCCCTCCCCCCTCCAGGATCACCAGGCTCCAGCTCCGGCGCCAGTCGCAAGGCCGCGCCAACCCGGTATAGGCCCGACTCAGCACTCCAGCCGACCGGGCTCAGACAGTCACCAAAAGTGGACACCAACCTGCTACAGTCATCGGGGCACTGCCGCTCACATTTTGGGGAATGCCGCAATTGTCAGGCACCCCAGGATCCCTGCAGGATGATGTTGTACAGCGGAGTGCACTAGAGACTTCTCCCGCCAGCCATCTTGTTTTGCCCTGCCTCCAATAATAATATTATTAATAATAATAATCAAACACATAATAAAACTATATAGTAAATTTTGTTAAACATTTAAAAAACCTAAATAGTTTGTCAAAATGAATGACAAATTATTTAATTTTGCAAACTGTTAAAAAAATATTTTAAAATAATAAACAGTTTAAATAAATGTAAGCAAGCCTAACTATTCAATGAGAGGGCAAGTTTTGGATTTTGCAGTAGTCAGATTTACTATTCTTTCTCCAATCTGAGCGCCAGTAGGCAAAAGCATTTGACTTTGGGGGAAGTGAACATTTGCTATCCCCATTCAATAGTAAATAAAGTATGGAAAATGTTTGACTTGGGAGAGGTCAAATGTATTATTTCCACTCCAATGTAAGCATAAATAAAGTAAAAGAGTTGTGGGACTCATTATGAATTTGGCGGTCCCACCACAAGCCGCCAAAGTCATGGGGAGGATGCCATAGCTGTGATGTTCCCCCCAGTCGTATTACAATGTTCTCGCCAGGGTGACCAGCGGGAACATTGTAATACGCGTTCACTTCGGGCTGACCAGTGGGAACAGTGTTAGGATATCCGTCTCAACTCGTTTAAAGGAGCCAAGTCCAATATTCTAACACACCAGCACCCTCGGAGTAGACAGTGTACATTCCGACGATGCTGGGAAAGGGGTCCACTGGCACTGGCTTTCTGCCAGTCTTTTCTTGGAGGGGTCCCCACCATGAAAAGGCTGGTGGAAAGAGGGGTTGTAATCAGCCAGGCTGCATTGAGTTCAGGTCTGCCCTGGCTGGTTACAAGCCTGTCTACCGTCAGGCCATTGGGAACCATGTTCTTGGTGAGGACAGCGGTCCCCTGGTGGGTCCACCCACCACAGTTGTAATTGGGCAGTCGGATTGCCAAAGTTGCAGCAGTCTGACCGTCAACGCGAGTGTGGTGGTCCTCAGACCACCATACTGGTAATGAGGCACTTGGCCTTTGAGGGATCAAATTTACTAGTCCCATTCCAATCTAATCCACAATAGGGAAAATGTTGGACTTTGGAGGGGGTCATATTTACTAATCCCACTGCCACATAAGCAAAAGTAGGGAAAGTTTTGGACTTTTGAGGGGGGAATTTACTAATCATATTGTAATCTGAGCAAATGGGTGGAAAGTAGTGTACTTTGGAGGGTCAAATTTACTATTCCAACTACAGCATCAGTAACAGTCAGAAACGTGTTGGACTTCGGAGGGGAGAGATTTACTATTCCCTGTGCAGCATAAGCAAAAGTTAGAGTGGGACCTTGGAGGGGTTACATTTACTATTCCCACTCCACCACAAGCAACAGTAGGCAATGTGTTAGACTTTGAAGGCTACTGGTTTACTCTTCATAGTCCAACCAAAAGCAACAGTAGGGAACGTGCTGACCTTTGAAGGGGTCACATTTACTACTTCCACTACAACCTAACCAATAGTAGGAACAATGCTGGACTTTTGAGGAGTCTTACTATTCCTACTTCAATGCATGGAAGGGTTGGATTTATTGTTACCACAGCAACCTAAGCAATATTGGTGAAGGTTTTGGACCCTAAATGAGATAGGTTCACTATTCACACTGCAGCCTACATAACAGTTGGGAAAGTGTTGGACTTTGGAGAGGTGAGATTTAGTATTCTCACTCCAACCTAAACAACAGTAGTAAAGAAGCTGGACTATGGAGGTGTCAGATTTACTATTTATGCTCCACCATGAGTGTATAGAAGTATGAGACTTTAGAGGTGGCATATTTACTATTCCTGTTCCCACCCAATCCACAGCAAGGAAAGCGCTGGACTTTAGAATGGACATATTTACTATTTCGGTACGAACTTAAGCAATGGTATGTTGAACATTGAAGATGTTAGAGTTACTAGTCAGAGTCTAACATAAGCAGCAATGGAGAAAGCACTGGACTTTGTGCCAGTCAAATTTACTATTTTAACTACAATCAAAGCAACAATGGGGAAAGTTGGAGACTTTGAATGTGTCAGATTTACTATTCCTACTCCAACGTAAGAACAGTAGAAAAATCACTTGACTGTGGAGGTGTCAAATAAAATATTTGTTAAAAATGGGGTCTCTGGTTGGCAGTCAGTTTGTACTCTGTCCAAGCAGAGACCCTCACTCTAGTCAGGGTAAGGGAGTTACACTCCTCAGACAACCCCTGCTCACCCTCTTGGTAACTTTGGCACAAACAGTCAGGCTTACCTCAGAGGCAATGTGTAAAATATTTGTATCAACACACACAGTAATACAGTGAAAACACTACAAAAAGGACACAATACCAGTTTAGAAAAAAAGCTAATATTTATCTGATTAAAACAAGACCAAAACAATAAAAATCTAACATACACAGCACAATTATAATTTTTTTAATTAAAGAGTCTTAATCAATAGAAATCAATGGATGTGTTGTTTTTAAACACAGTACCTGGTATGTGTCAAAAATAAAGCTGCATGGGTGAGCGTGCATCGGAAAAGAAGCGATGTATCAATTCCTGACTCGCAAGTGAGGCCGCAAGTCGATTCTTCTCTGGTAGGGCAGGCAAAGCATCATTTTTCTCTCTCGCAGAAAAGTAATGCTCAGGTTTGTGCAGGTTCACTGTGCTTTTGACACTCATCAATGGTACATGTGAAATCCTGATGCACAATGGCAAAGAGCTGTGCTGTGTGGGTGATGTGTCAATTTTGGCAGCCGCAAGTGGGTGTTGCATCAATTTTTCCTATGCCAAGCAGGTGCTGGTACGATTTTCCTCTTGCTTGGCTCCTGTGCGTGTATTTCAGCCTTGGTTCCACCAACTTCACCTTTGAAGGGCCCAAGGACTGGGTAGAGCACCACTTGGCAGGGTAGGAGTCTCTGCAAGAGAGTCCAGGTGCTGTCAGAGAAAGTCTTTGATGGCCCTGAGACCTGAAAATAGGGGGCAGGCTCAGTCCAAGCCCTTGGAGACACTTCACAAGCAGGAAAACACCACACAGTCCAGTCTTTCTCCTCTCTCAGGTACAAGCAGAAACTGCAGGTCAACCAAGCAAAGCACACTCAAGGGCAGTACTCCTCCAGCTCTTCAGCTCTTCTCCTTAGCAGAGGTTCATCCTGATCCAGAATTAACCTGAACGTATGGGATTTTATGTCCACTACATATACCCATTTCTGCCTTTCAAGTAGGCACAATTCAAAGGAAAGTTTTTGTGGTTCACAAGATCCTGCCTTGCCCATGCCTGTCCCCAGACACATACCAGGGGGTTGGAGACTGCAATGTGTGAGGACAGCCACTGCCCTTTCAGGTGGCTCCCCATGGTAGCCCAGGACACTCATTGGGCTATTCAGGACACTCCTCAGCTTCCTTTGTGTCACTATCTGGAGGGAATTCACAAACAGCCCAACTGTCGGTCTGGCCCAGACATGGATTCCAAAGAAAGGCAGAGGCACAGAATGGTTAAGCAAGAAAATGCCCACTTTCTCAAAGTAGCATTTTCAAATTAACAATTAAAAAAAACAGCTTTATCACAAGATGTATTTTTAAATTGTTATTTCGAGACCCCAATCTCTATCTGCTCCTAATGGAAAACTGTACCTAAAAGATATTTAAAGGCACTCCTCATGTTAACCTATGGGAGAGATAGGCCTTCCAATAAAGAAAAATGCATTTTGGAGTATCTCACTATCAGGACATGTAAAACACATCAGTACATATCCTACCTTTAAAATACACTGCACCCTGCCCATGGGGCTGTCTAGGGCCGGCCATATGGGTGACTTATATGTACAAAAATGGGAAGGTTTGGGCCTAGCAAGTGGGTACACTTGCCAGGTCGAATTGTCAGTTATAAACTGCACACACAGACACTGCAGTAGCAGGTCTGAGCCATCTTTATAGGGTTACTCATGTGGGTGGCACAATCAGTGCTGCAGGCCCACTAGTAGCATTTGATTTACAGGTCCTGGGCACCTCTAGTTCACTCTACTAGGGACTTACTAGTCAATCAAATATGCCAATCATGGATAAGCCAATTAGAGTTACAATTTACACAGAGAGCACTTGCACTTTAGCACTGTTCAGCAGTGGTAAACTGCCCAGAGTACCAAAACCTACAAAACCTAAGCCCAGCACACAGTCAAAAGCACAGGAAGCAGAGGCAAAAAGACAGGGGAACCACACCGAGGATGCCAGGTCTAGCAATATTTGATTGAAACCCTAAGCAACAGTAGGGAAAGCACTGGCCTTTGGAATGGTTAAATTTACTATTCCCACTCCAGCCTAAGCAACAGTAGGGAAAGTGGTGGCTGTTGTACTGATAGAATTTACTAAGCCCATTCCAATGTAAGCAGCAATAAGGAAAGCACTGGAATTTGAAGAGGTCAGGATTACCATTTACACTATAACCCAAGAAACATTGGTGAATGTTTGACACTACGGACAAGTGAGGTTTACTATTCCCACTCCAACTCAAGCAACAATAGGGAAATCACTAAATATTAGAGGGGGCAGATTTACTATTCCTTTTCCAACCTGAACAACAGTAGGGAAAGTGCTAGACTTTGGAGGGGTGAAATTTAATATTTCCTGTCCAACCTTAGCAACACTAGGGAACCCACTGGACTTTAGAGGGGGGGACATTATTTATTCCCAATGAAAACTGAGCACCAGTAGGGGAAAAAGCTGAAGTTTTGAGAAGTTAAGTTAATCTGTCCGATGCCAATGTGAGCAGCACTGGGGAAAACATTTGATTTTGAAGGGGTCATATTTGCTGTTCCCACTGCAACCTAAGCAACATTGTTGAAAGTTTTGGACTTTTGGATGCATCATATTTACGTTTCCCACTCTAATCCTAGCAACAGTAGTGGATGTGTTTGACTTTGGAGGAGTTAAATTTATTATTCCCACTTCAAAGTAAGCAAAAGTAAAGAAATTGTATGACTTTGGAGAGGTTCAATGTATTTTTCCCACACCAACATAAGCAAAAGTAGGGAAAGAGTTAGGGCCCCATTACTAGGTGCCGGTCGTACCATCAGACTGCCAAAAGACCAAATGTTGGCGGTCACACAGACCGCCGTATTCCAAGAAGCATAGGAAGGACTGCCAAAAGTCAGCCAAAAAGCGGACCCCGCTAGGACTCAGGTTGGTGACGGGCTGGTGGTGCTGGTGGTCAGAACACCTATTTCCCACCCTCCACTCAGGTACTGTCTCAGGTAGTGTCATGCTGAGAATGACTAGCAACACAATATCACAAGTATCTGGTCACACCAAATATGTTATTGCCTTAAACTGCACATAGGCTGTTAAAATGTCTGGACAGTCAGATCCAAGAATGTCTGAGCCATATTGAGTCAAGCAGATATTCCAAATGTACTGTCCCCTAGACCATACAGGAAAGGGCTTTCTCAGCAATTGTCCAATAGATTAGGCTAACAGATTAGTGGATGTTCTCACCAGCCTGAGCCTTATCACATACCATAACCAAATTTGCCAACTTAACATACAGCATGGCACACACATAGGCAGTGCAACATTCCCTGACCCATTACAATGAACAAGCATCTGCTGCAATGTCATAAACCTGTGTCAGTGTTGTGGTACAGGTACACTGGCCTGCAATGAGGAAACACATTGACAGACACCAAAATATCTTACAGGATCAATGTCAACACAGTATGAAGGTAGAATGCGTGGATTGCACAGGATGAAATGTTGTAAGGCCACATCATCACAAACATAAGACCATTGGACCAACACACCAGAGCAAGCAAGTGTATTGTGTATTTCATAGTCCTACCCACCCACTGTCCAGGCTTCTTGGGCAGAAGTCTCACATACCCCAAATCTGTGACCAACATTACCTGGATCAATCTCCATCCACTTAATGTGTCAGACCAGCATTAACTACCTGCCAATGACACAACTCTGAAACGCCCACATGTGGATTCTGAAAGAAGAAATAAAATACAAGGTAGGCAGGTAAAGGCATACGTATGACCCAATCATAATTTCAAACTTCAGCTGATCCACCGACAATACAATGAGATGGAGCCAAACGAAGCAGATAATCAAGGTAGTGACATGTTAAAGTCTGACTTAGCTAGCAAACCTTCTGTGTGTAATGCAAAGCATGAGATGCCATGTCTCTTGGAAATACAATGAAATCTGGCTTTCAGGAGCCCAAAAGCCAGTGCTACAATATGCTGTGTCCTTCCATGAGCCTTGCTGAAGCAGACTTTCCCTGGCGTAGTTAGTTTCCTCACCAGTGTCGACAAACATGGATGGTTTGGGTATGCAGAATCACCTGTAAGGGAATATGATATATAAGCAACCATGAGTCCCAAGCATCGTCTCTCTAGCAGAAGACATAGCATGCAAACAAACAGAATATATGTGACTTACCATTCAGCCAGGTCCTTTCTGGATACAGTTGTGTCATCAACTGTGGAATACCACTGTTCAGCATGATCAAGGTATCATGGACTGAACCCGGATAATAGGCACAGACCTGGGAAACTTAGAGGTCTGCCAAACAAACAATTTGGACATTGATGGAATGGAAGTTCTTCCTGTTCCTATAGACTTGTCCATTGCTATGCGGTGGAACCAAGGCTACATGTGTACCATCAATGGCTCCCACCACAAGTGGGATGTGTGCCAAACCATAGAAGTCAGCCTTACATGAGCAAAATCCTCATGTTGGAGAAACCGGATTTAGTTGTCCAGGAGTTTCAAGATTGCTGAGAGTACATCCTTCAAGACCAGACTGAACATAGGCTGGGACATCCGAGCAAATAGGGCCACTGTATTTTGGAAGGACCCTGTGGCCAGGAAATGCAACACCACCATGGCTTGAGTGATGAGTGGCATGGAATTTGGATGACTGATGACAGGCATGAGATCTGGCTTCAACTGACTACAATTATCCACAATTGTCTTCCTATCCAGGCGGTATCTCTGGATGATGTGTCTGTCCTCCATTGCCTGAAGATCTGCCAGTGAATGGTACACAGGAGGTTGTCTAATGCTTCCCTTCCCAGGGTAACGATGTAGGACAAAAGGAGAGTATAGCCGTCATGCAATGTGTCCCTTGCAAAATACATAATGCGTGTCATAGACGATCAGTAATATGGCATGTGAGTAGCAGAGGACATCACCACTTCCAATTACGCAGAAGTAACATTTCCCCCTTGCATTTCCACAAATGTGTACACATCATCTATCTAGAGAGCACTAATATGTGTATGTGACTTGCCATTTGGACTGTGAGTTAATGCCCTAAAACCGACATTGCCCTGCGGGCAGGGGGTGGGGGCCTGTGCCCCTAATCATGTTGTCACATGTGCTTGGCGTCATACCAAAATTAAGTCAAATTCAATTGACCTACATGACAGGACAATGCCAGCACTCATCATTTGCCACAACATTTTTGGATTTGTGAGACATCTAGGACAGCTAAAAATGGTATTGTATGCATTTAAAATGGTGGCTGTCTGACCTACTCCCCTGGACATTTGGAACCACCTGCAACCGCCGGCAGAAGTCATCACGGTGGTAGGCAAATGCTACTGCGGTGGCCACAGCCATAGGTTAACATTGTTGCCACTGGCAGTATTGGGCCAATGGCTGTGTCTGTCAGCAGTGACAGTCACATATGTGGTGAACGTGACTGCCATGTTCTGAAAAATCCCTCACTTGACTCCTGATACTGCAGCCTGCAAGACCTCCACTACCTGAACTGCTATGTACTACCTCTGCATGGACAGGTCTATTGTGCACCAGAGTAGTAAGTAAGTGCCCCATGTGCACAGTTTTCTATGTACTTCGACATATGTTATCTTAAGACAGCCTAGAGTTTGGCCAAGTTTGTCAGATTGTGTAGTCAAATCCCTGTAGGCAATGGGCATGTTTCTGTGTTAAGTGACAGGTATTGAGTACATTGTGGTGAGTGTTCCCTGACCCAGTTTGTAATGGATGCACATAACTAGGTAAGGTGTCACAACAGCCATCCCCATACATCTCTTATCAAATTATGTTATCAATGTGTGATTGCATGTCATTGCATGACAGTAGGTTCTGAGAATGCATGTTGTATGTGCTGGTTGATTGTAAGTTGAGCTCTATTTATGTTGGCACAGTCATCTCAAACCACATCTGGCCTTGTTAAACTGTTGTTCGGAAGCCAGCTCATGATTTACTATGGCCCTCAACTCGGCAAGTAGGCAACACATCTCAATTGGCTGTTGGCTACACGATGCACTGTTATGCATGTAAGTGTCAGACATGGTGTTTCATAGAGGTCTGCATGGTCAGCCTATAGAGACCGGGCGTGGCTAATGTTTCTCACAGTATCTGTCTTAATCTGGGCTGGTATTGAATCCCTTTTGCTATGTAAGTGTGACACTGTGCCAACCCATGGTATTCCTGCACAGCAGGGTCAGACGCCAAATCATGCCTCAATGCCAATATGCAGCCTATTTAGCCTCTAGCTACTGATTAGAATGTAAATGGCATTAGGGGCAGGCTGGTGATCTGTGACAGATTTGCTGTTATCATCTTTGTCAATGTGTATGACGTAGCCTTGACAGGTCCATTGATTCCACATCTCTCTTGCCACCTTCATCCAGGTCACCTGTGTCCTGTGCAGGGTCATTGCATTTAGGTCATTGTATAAGTATAAACAGTGTGTTGCTTACTGAAGAGCCATGATGTGTGACTCTTTAGTTTGGGCACATAGCAGGACATGTACAATACATGCCCATGTCTTTCCACATGTATCTTAGGTTAATTGAACACACATGTGCAGAAGTGTGTTTTGTGTTGTTGAAGAGACACACAAACCCCCACCCTCTGAAGTGTCATGTGCTTGCATATGTCACTGCACATGTCCACACATGGACAGGCTTGAATCTCTGTATGCCCACCATGCCACTCCCTTCATTGTTAGCAAAGGGTGATAGTGGAGTTTGTAGGCTGGCTGTGGCTTGTAGGGACTGTATGCTGTGGTTGACAATCTGGGGTGGTGGATGTTTATGTACATTCCTGGCTGAGGGGTTTATCTGTCAGTAACCACTTGGTGTAATGTGTCTCATAGTATTTCTGATCTTTGTGAGGTTGCTCGTGTCCCACAAAGGTCACAGTTGACCTACCTACTCAGGGCAGGGCTTGAGCTGGGTGGGGTGTTGGGCAGCTTATTGGGGGGTGATTGTAGTCATGTTCCTGTGTCCAATGACTTCTATGTGCCACACAAGGGCAATATGTTCAGGACGGGATGTTTGTACCTTGGCACACTGACACATATGTGACTCAGCCATCTTGTATAGAACTTTTTGACATGATTTCTTGTCTTGTCTTTTGCATCTATGAAGGTGAACACCCATCAGAAGAAGGGGATTAGAGAGCCATCGTCAAGAAGGTTAGGGCCCTGGGGATCCACAGCTGGCAGAGCACCCACTGTCAAAAGAGGTGGAAGGACCTGAAATGGTGGGCTCGGAAGATCACGGAGGCCCAGCTGGGGCTCTCCTTCCAATGTGGACAGGGTGCCCTTTGGACAATGACCCCCAAATGGCCAACATATTTTGCGGGGGCCTACCTGGATTTGGATGGTTGTTTAAAGACAGCACAGCAGCCACAAGGGGTGAGTACAAGGCAAGTTCTTGATTAGTCCCTTTGCCAGGTGATTGGGTGAAAGACTGACTGCTACCCCTGACAATGAGGGATAAGTCATGTGTCACAGATCATATGGGAACTAATTTGTGTAGACAGGTCATGTGTTTCCAACTGGTACGCTTTTCCTTTTGCACCCGGGACTTAGGACAAAACTATTGGGAATCCTCAGACCTATTACTTTGCAGGGGCCACATATAGCTATGTGAAGGGAATACATGTTTACTATTTGTGCTTCTAGTGGGTGTTAGTTACCTCCAACAGATCACTCCTTCCAAATGTTACAGGCCAAAGGTAAGTAGGATGTGGATCACTGTCCTCTGCCATGTGTCTGGGAATATTTGTAGCTTGGCCTCTGCCACTCAGGGGCTAGTTATCTTCAGTGTATGATGGGTGCTGGTGCCTCACTGCAGTCTGTGATGTGTAAGTGTCCATTATACATGTGACATGACTTACATGGCTATTTGTTGGCAGCTGCAGCAAACTACTTTCCCTTGGTAAGAGGGGAATGTGCATTGACATAAGTGGTTTTATCACCGTAGCCAACAGTCCTTGTGCCTCCATGTCAACATGTGCGCCATTCTCTTTAGGATACATATCTATGCTGCTGTTTATATGCATGTGCTATCCGTGTTGGTAGGATGATGTCTGGAGTCTCTCACATATCTGGGCATTGGAAACTGATTTTGTAATGGTATATCTACAATGGTGGTCCATTTTTTGTGGTGCCACAGACAGAAGTGTGTTACCATCGTATGTCGTCTGACAGATACGTTCATGTCTCATAGCATGCCATTAGTCATGTAAAACTGCAGTAGCAATGAAGGACATGAAAGGTAGGGCTGGAATATGGATCCACTTTATGTTCATATGTACCCTTGATGTGGATTCATGTTGAGAAGTGCACTACACCTATGTAATGATTGGGGATTGTGCCCTGACTGTTGGAATGCTTCATGGACTGACTTGTAGTGAGGTTTGCATCACATGTGTTTGGGCACAGGGTTTCATTCACAGAAAGATGCCATGCTTGCCATGTCTGAGATGTGGGTAATGATGTACCTTCTCACTGGACAACAAGTTGGGGCCCTTCTGTTGGCGATTGCAAGTTCTGTGTCTCTCCAACCTGCACAGTAAAGTTGGTCACTACAAACACACTTAGATGTGAACATTGTAGTGGGTGTCAGACATTGGTGGGGGCTATCCTGGGTGTTAGAAATGGGGTCTTTGGTTGGCAGTCAGGTTAGCCCCTGTCCAAGCAAGGACCCTCACTCTAGTCAGGGTAAGTCACACACAATCCAAATTATCCTGTGCCCACCCTCTGGTAGCTTGGCACTGAGCACATGCTTAACTTAGAAGGCAATGTGCAAAGTATTTGTGCAATAAATCATACCATAACATGATATAGCACCACAAAAATACACCACACAGTGTTTAGAAAAATATATAATATTTATGTGGATATTTGCAGGTCAAAACGATAAAAGATGCA
Organism: Pleurodeles waltl; assembly: GCF_031143425.1. Classification (NCBI taxonomy): domain Eukaryota; kingdom Metazoa; phylum Chordata; class Amphibia; order Caudata; family Salamandridae; genus Pleurodeles; species Pleurodeles waltl. The sequence goes on from NC_090451.1 coordinate 370,332,851, forward strand.
ATAAGAAAATTTAAAGATATCACTGGAAAGTGATATAAAGGGGGGCATTACAACATTGGTGGTAAAAGGCGCTTACCGCCGTGCAGAAGACCGCCAATACACCGACGCCGTGGCGACATTCCACCACAGCTATTATGACACACATCTTGGAATCCGCCGAAATTCAGACACCCACACAACACCGCCACACCAAAGGTCAGTGATAAACTGGCGGAAACAAATCCTCCACCTCCACGCCAACAGAAACACGCCTATGCTATTACGACCCACGAATCCACGTGGCGGTCTTTCAACCGCGGTATTCCATTGGCGGTACACACCGCTGCGCTCAAAATACACACACATCTCCAAAACAGCGCCACATTGGACAATTCCAAATACACACACCTGATACACATACAAACACCACTCCCACACACCCAATACAATATAAAACACACACCCACATCACCCACAAACGCCTACGACCAAAAATTAGAGACGAAGGCGACAGAGAGAGAGCACAGAATAGACAACCCCACTACACAGAGGCACACAACACCATCACCATCACCATCAGGAAATCATCCTGGTAGAGCCACAGCTATTTGGCTCACAGGTACAGCACACATCAATAGCCAGGAAGATGGAGTTATGGCGCAGAATAGTGGACAGGGTCAACGCCGTGGGACAGCACCCAAGAAATAGGGAGGACATCAGGAAGAGGTGGAACGACCTACGGGGGAAGGTGAGATCAGCGGTCTCCAGGCACAACATCGCGGAACAGCGGACTGGCGGCGGACCCCCACCTCCTCCCCCACAACTAACAACATGGGAGGAGCAAGTCTTGACCATCTTGCATCCTGAGGGCCTCGCAGGAGTCGGTGGAGGATGGGACACTGGGACACTGGTAAGTCAATTCTTAACTATCATATCCCCCACCCTACCTGCATGCTATCACACACCCCCTCCCTCACCCCCTCCCCTATCACTACAACTCCTCACTAATGTACCCATGACACAAACCACCCATCCCAACACCAAGCCCTGCATGACACAACTAAGCATGGACATCCCTCACTAAAGCATGCCCACTGCACATACCCAGTACACCCCCCCAACCATCACCACACAACCCCACACACAGGAATGCTTGCACTGGGGTATACAAACACCCACCCATTGCACACCATTACACACACACATGCAATAATCATGCTCTTATGCCCCTGCAGGAACCCGAAGGACCGTCACCACACCAGAGGGTCCAGACAACACCACTCCACCCCCAGAAGAGGCCCACAGTGACGAGAGCAGCTCTGCCCTACTGGATCCTGATGACCAGCCCGGACCATCGTGGGCCTCGGGACAGTCGGTTCCCCTTGCACAGGCACAGCCCAACACCGACCTTCCACCCTCTGGTAACACCAGCACAGCACCCACCCAGTGGGCCCAGACCTCCCTACCCAGGACAGGTCAATCAGCGGTGTGTCCACCACTACAGGGCACCCAGGGTAACCCAACAACAACAGGGACCTGGGGGCAGTGGTAGTGGGCACACGGTCCAGGGGACGGAGGCACAGGAACGCAGGGGAACTGGGAGGGCTGCTGTGCGACAGGGGGCGGACAGGTCAAGGGAACCCACTCTCCACGAGGCCCTATCCTCCATCATTGGAGCATACCACCACTCCCAGGAGACGATGGCGACGGCCCTGGACAAGTTACAGGAGACCCTGCGCCTGCAGGACGAACTGTATTTGGGGTTCAGGGAGGAGCTCAGGACCATCAGCTCCGCCCTGGGCACCATCGTAGGGGTGCTGAAGGACATACAGCAGACCTTGAGGGACACCGGGGCACTACAAGGGGCCCCTGACACTAGCCAGGACGATGAACTGCCCACCACCTCCGCCGGCGCTAGTGGACAGGACGCCCCGCCACAGGACCAACACACCAGCACCCCACCCCCTGCAGAAGGACAACCACCTCGCAAGCGGTCCCTGAGATCCAGGAACAGGACAGAGCAAGATGGCAAGACCCCCGCCAGGAAATGAGACCTCCCTGATTGTCCTCCCACTGTCCCACTTTGTTACCCTGTCCATACTTAAACTGCCCCAGCTCCACTTCCTATGCCCAGATGGGCAGTGCACCTGTGAGACTAATAGACTGGACTCCGCCATGGACATTCATCCGCCATCAGCCATCCTTATTTTACAACCCTCTCCCATTTCTGAGCACTTCAATAAACACCCTTGAAACACAAAACAATCTGAAGTCAGTCTGTGATTTAGTAAAAATGTATTATTAAAGACAGTGTCATAATGGGTATACCATTCTAAAGCTAACATACCTATGTCACACATCACAAGCCCTTGAAGGATGCAAGCAGTTGACACTTAGGTAACCACACCTGTGAAACCGTAATGGAAGGGTACAACTCAGTTACCAAATAGTGATTTAAATCGAAAAACAGGATAGAGGTAGACCTGTGAAAGTTAATGTAATGCTAAAAATGAAAATGTTCTCACCTGTGTCTCACTCGAAATATTGCTGTATGACTGACTCCCTGTTGTCGTTGTCTTCTTCATCAGCTTTATCCTCATCACTGTCCACAGGCTCCACAGCTGCTACAACACCGTCATCGGGATCATCCTCCTGCAGAAAAGGCACCTGACGTCGCAAAGCCAAATTATAGAGCATGGAGCAGGCGATGATGATGTCGCACACCTTCTTCGGTGAGTAGAATAGGGATCCACCTGTCATATGGAGGCACCTGAACCTGGCCTTCAGGAGGCCGAAGGTGCGTTCGATCACCCTCCTAGTCCGCCCATGGGCCTCATTGTAGCGTTCCTCACCCCTGGTCCTGGGATTCCTATACTGGGGTCAATAGCCACGAAAGGTTGGGGTAACCAGAGTCCCCCAATAGCCATACACGGTGCCTCTGGAGTTGACCCATCATATCAGGGATGCTGCTATTCCGCAGGATGTAGGCGTCATGCACTGAGCCAGGGAACATAGCATTTACCTGCGAGATGTACTGGTCTGCCAAACAGACCATCTGGACATTCATCGAACTCTTCTGGTTCCTGTACATCTGTTCACTCCTGTGGGGGGGGGCAGAGCTACATGGGTACCATCAATAGCACCTATGACGTTGGGGATATGTCCAAGGGCATAGAAGTCACCTTTCACTGTAGGCAAATCCTCCACCTGAGGGAAAATGATATATCTCCTTATGTGTTTCAGCAGGGCAGACAACACTCTGGACAACACGTTGGAAAACATAGGCTGGGACATCTCTGATGCCATGGCCACAGTTGTCTGAAAAGACCCACTTGCAAGGAAATGGAGCACTGACAGCACCTGCACGTCAGGGGGGATTCCAGTCGGATGGCGGATTGGTGACATGAAGTCTGGCTCCTACTGGGTACATAGTTCCTGGATTGTGGCACGGTCAAACCAGTAGGTTACGATGAGATGTCGCTCTTCCATTGTCCACAGGTTCACCAGCGGTCGGTACACCGGAGGATTCCGCCATCTTCTCATATGTCCCAGCAGACGGTGCCTACGAAGGACAACAGCGAATAACCAGTCATTATTCATCCAGGTATGTACCCACAGTCACACACAAGACTACACCACTCACAAAACTCTTCCTGTATGTGTGTTGAGTGTAGGCCTAGCTATGTGTGACGCAGTAGTAAATAAAGCCATGTGGGCCCCTGAAATGGCGGCTGCCTGACCTCTAAAGTGGGACAATGGGATTGTGGGGTAACAGCGCTGGCATTGTACACCGTTGCGGTAGGCGGTCGTAGACCGCGGCGCAATGCTGCATTGGTTAACATTGGACCCTATGGGTCCCAGGTGCCAATGAACAGGTGCGCTGACGGTGATGATGCGCACCGCCGCCGACGTCACCGCCATTTTCTATCTGTTCAATCACTAGATACCTGACCTTCGACAGGAGAGGACCTACACTGCAAGTGCTGCTGTGACCTCGGTCTGGAAGCGACGATGGCTGCTGCGTCTGGGGAAAGGGCCCCTGCCTTCACTGCACAGGAGTTGGAGAAACTGGTAGACGGGGTCCTCCCCCAGTACACGCTACTCTACGGTCCTCCAGACCAACAGGTTAGTACACAGGGAGCACGTTGTATGGGCTATGCTTGGGTGGAGAGGGCTGGTTGTAAGAGGGAAGGGGGCAGAGTTCATAGAACATTAATGCATGGGAATGAATGGGCCACATGGCCAGAGTAGGGAGGGGGCGACTCACAACGACGGTGCAGTTGGCAATGACTGTTCCTTTTTCCTTGTGCATGTCATGTTAGGTCAGCGCCCACCAGAGGAGGGACATTTGGCGTGCCATCGCCAAGGAGGTCCGGACCCTGGGGGCCCACCAGAGACGGGGCATCCACTGCCGTAGGAGATGGGAGGACATTCGACGCTGCAGCAAGAAGACAACAGAGACTCAGCTGGGGATGGCCTCCCAACGTGGAAGGGGTGCCCGTCGCACCATGACACCCCTGATGTTCCGGATCCTGGCGGTGGCCTACCCGGAGTTGGATGGGCGCTTGAGGGCATCACAGCAGACGCAAGGTGGTGAGTACAACCTCATTCTTCGGACTTTGCGTGCAGTGGAGGTGTCTGGGTGGGGGAGGTGGGCTGTGGGTGTCCCTAGACCAGGGCGAGTTCCGTATGCAAGGCCCCTCCATAATGTAGGCCATGTGGCACTCTACCCCACCTCAGCAGAGTGCCAAGTCGAGGTATAGTTGCCCCTGTGGCATCCATGTGCGCCGATGTCCACCATTGCCATATAGGCCATATCCCAGAAATTGCATGTGCAGAGGGCAGGAGCATGGCGTAATGCAGGGGGCAGCTGTGTTTGTCTTGTCCGCCAATGGTAGCGGTATGCCATGCACTAAAACCCTCTTTCTTCTGTCTCCCCCCTTTTTCTGCTCTCCCTGTCCTTTTGTACATCAGCATCAACAGGAGGAGGTACAGTGGCACCGGAGCACGAGGGAGCTGCATCCCACATGGCCAGAGAGGGCCACACCACGGACTCTGAATGCACCAGTGGGATGGAGGGCGAGGGGAGCTTCACGTTGGCCACTGGATCACCAAGCAGCGACACGGACTCGTTTGACGATGTGGGCTCCCTTGTGGTGGCGGCATCATCTGTGCACCCCACCTCTACAGGTACAGCCGCTACCTCCCCTACTAGCACCACCCTCCCAGCAGCCCCTCAGCGTTCACCCCGTGCCCGCTCACCCAGGAGGGTGGGCATCACCTTCGACCCAGGCACCTCAGGCCCTGCCCCAGTCACCCCTGCTGCCCTCAGTGAGGAGGCCATTGACCTCCTCAGGTCACTCACTGTTGGGCAGTCTACCATTGTGAATGGCATCCAGGGTGTAGAACGAGAGTTGCAACACAGTAATGCATTCCTGGAGGGCATTCATTCTGGTCAGGCTGTCCTTCAGCGAATCCTGCAATCTTTGGCTTCAGCACTGATGGCAGCAACTGTCCCTGTGTCTAGCCTCCCCCCTCCAACTTCCTCCACCCAGACCCAATCTCCTGTACCCCAGCCCATCCCAAGCACACCTACAGACCAGCATGCACACAAGTCAACACACACAAGTAGCTCAAGCAAACATAGGCACCACACACACCACAGGCACTCACGCAAGCCTCACCCACATACAGACACAACAACATCCACTGCCTCCACTGTGTCCCCCTCCTCCTCTTCTCCCTCCTCCCTCCCAGTGTCGTCTACACACACACCTGCATGCACCACATCTACAGGCACCATGAATCGCACCAGGACACCCAGCACCACAAGCCGCTCACCGGCACTCATCACCTCCACTGCCATTTACACGTCCCCTGTGTCCTCTCCCAGTGTGTCTGTGATGCCCCCTCTCAAAGTACACAAATGCTGGCAATCACTCACCCAACATCCATCCACCTCACGACAGCCTCCAGTACTGCACCTGCACCCAAAACAGCTAAAGTGACACCTCCGACAACCACCTCCTCTTCCTCCACTCCCAGACCCCCTCCAGCTACCCATCCCAGTGTTCGTCAGAAACTGTCCCTCTGTAAAGTTGACCTTTTTGCCCCCACCCCCCTCCAATTCATCAGTCTAGTCGTAGCGCCTCAGCCAAAAAGCCTCCAATACCAGTGGTGCCTGTTCACGTTTTTTGGAGTGCACCGGCCACCAGGGCAGGCAGTAGGGCCCGGAGCCAAGGCACTGGCAGCCCACCCCCTGTAAAGGCTCTAAAATTGGAGAGTGGACGACGGGACCATGTTAAGACTCCTGGTGGGAAAACAACTGACATGGGTTCCAAGGGGAATGGAGAGTCAGCTGTGACTCCACCAAAGGTGGGGAAGGGCCAGAGGAAGTCTCCCCAGCCTGTTGTGAGTGTCACAGCGGAGAAGTGCGCCATCATTTCCGGTGGTCGAGACACAACCGCCAGCACCGTCGTTACTGGTCCAGAGACCACCGCCAGAGTCACAGCCCAGGAGGGCCCAAGTATTGTCACTGGTCAGGAGACCACCGCCGGAGTCAGTGCCCAGGAGGGCCCAAGTATCGTCACTGGTCCAGAGACCACCGCCAGAGTCACAGCCCAGGAGGGCCCAATAATCGTCACTGGTCAGGAGACCACCGCCACCGCCGGAGTCATTGCCCAGGAGGGCCCAAGTATCGTCACTGGTCAGGAGACCACCGTCGGAGTAAGTGCCCAGGAGGGCCCAAGTATCATCACTGGTCCAGAGACCACCGCCAGAGTCACAGCCCAGGAGGGCCCAAGTATCGTCACTGGTCAGGAGGCCATCTCCGGAGTCATTGCCCAGGAGGGCCCAAGTATCGTCACTGGTCAGGAGACCACAGCCGGAGTAAGTGCCCAGGAGGGCCCAAGTATCGCCACTCGTCCAGAGACCACCGCCAGAGTCACAGCCCAGGAGGGCCCAAGTATCGTCACTGGTCCGGAGACCACCGCCACCACTGGAGTCAGTGCCCAGGAGGGCCCAAGTATCGTCACTGGTCCAGAGACCACCACCAGAGTCACTGCCCAGGAGGGCCCAAGTATCGTCACTGGTCCAGAGACCACTGCCAGAGTCACAGCCCAGGAGGGCCCAAGTATCGTCACTGGTCCAAAGACCACACCCAGAGTCACTGCCCTGGAGGGCACCACTATCGTCACTGGTCCAGAGACCACCGGCAGAGTCACAGCCCTGGAGGGCACCACTATCGTCACTGGTCCAGAGACCACCGCCAGAGTCACAGCCCAGGAGGGCACCACTATCGTCACTGGTCCAGAGACCAACGCCAGAGTCACAGCCCAGGAGGGCCCAAGTATCGTCACTGGTCCGGAGACCACTGCCAGAGTCACAGCCCAGGAAGGCCCAAGTATCATCACTGGTCTGGAGACCACCGCCACCGCCTGAGTCAGTGCCCTGGAGGGCCCCGACTGCCACAGCCCCGCTGGGCAATGATGAAACATCATGCCATACACCAATGTCCAGCGTAGAAGACATCATGCCACACACCAATGTCAAGTGTAGAGAACGTCATGCCACACACCAATGTCCTTATCAGAGCCGCCATGGCAAAGCACCGATGAACAGTCCTGAACCGCCATGTCAAAGCACCGCTGAACAGTCCTGAACCGCCATGGCAAAGCACCGCTGAACAGGGCAAAGACCGCCATGGCAAAGCACCGCTGAACAGTCCTGAACCGCCATGTCAAAGCACCGCTGAACAGGGCAAAGACCGCCATGGCAAAGCACCGCTGAACAGTCCTGAACCGCCATGTCAAAGCGCCGCTGAACAGGGCAAAGACCGCCATGGCAAAGCACCGCTGAACAGGGCAAAGACCGCCATGGCAAAGCACCGCTGGACAGGGCAAAGACTGCCATGGCAAAGCACCACTGAACAGTCCTGAACCGCCATGTCAAAGCACCGCTGAACAGGGCAAAGACTGCCATGGCAAAGCACCGCTGAACAGTCCTGAACCGCCATGTCAAAGCACCGCTGAACAGGGCAAAGACCGCAATGGCAAAGCACCGCTGAACAAGGCAAAGACCGCCATGGCAAAGCACTGCTGAACAGTCCTGAACCGCCATGTCAAAGCACTGCTGAACAGGGCAAAGACCGGCATGGCAAAGCACCGCTGAACAGGGCAAAGACCGCCATGGCAAAGCACCACTGAACAGGGCAAAGACCGCCATGGCAAAGCACCGCTGAACAGGGCAATGCACCGTGTAGGAATGAATGGACCGCCACATCAGGCATCCTTATCCCATGTGCAGCTGGGACAGTGACAGAACACGACCTTTCACGGGGAGACTCATCCAGTCTGGGGACCAGTCCCCCCCAGTACCAGTAGAGACCTGCATCAACTTGAGAGACTGTGGCTTTGCACTCCCCAGGAAGGCACAGTGGGCAAACCACCCACTGTATTGACTTGAGAGACTGTGGCTTTGCACTCCCCAGGCTGGCACAGTGGGCAAACCACCCACTGTATAGACTTGAGAGACTGTGGCTTTGCACTCCCCAGGATACATCAATGGGCATGGAGCCCCGTCGTGGATCTGGCTTTGCAGTCATCCGGCTGAGGTGCCCCCTCTTCCCTTCCCCCTGAGGTGCCTGTAGTATTTCTATCTGATGCCCCGGCAGTGTTCTCTCTGATTGTGGTCAGGTATCGTTTGTGGTCCTTGCCCATGCATTTTTGGACTGATGGTGCACGGACATTGTTATGTACATATCTGCACTACTTCTCGTATTGTATATAATTATGACTGATTTTCAAATATATATCTGTATATTTTTGTATGACATGTATATTGGCACATTACATTGTTTGACCGATTTTCGCTTTGTGTATTCAGTCTTCCAGGGGGATTGTGGGTTGTTACTGTGTTTTTTGTGAATGCATTGGTGTGTATGTTGTAATATGCGAGGGTGGGGGTGTTTGGTGTGTGTCCCCCTAACTTTTGCCTCCCCCATGTCGTAAGTGCAGTACTCACCGTTGTCTGCGGCGCCTACGTAGCTGTTGGTCGTAGAGGAGCAGAAACACAAGGGCAGGGAGTATTTGTAGTTCCGGCTCCATGGATTCCTCGTTCCTAGTGGGATATGTTCAGGTGAGCGTTTTCCCATAGCAAAAGCTGTTTCCGCCGTGTTTTAATTCACGGTGAATCCACCCCGGAAAAGGTGGCGGATTGGCGGGTTGTAATACTGTGGGCGGTACAATGTCTTCCGCCTGTCTGTTGGCGGTGACCGCCGCGCTGCTTGTCTGTACCACCATGGCGGGCGAAGTGTTAAAGTGGCTGTCTTTGTTGGCGGTTTCCGCCAGGGTCATAATTCCCTTTTTTTGTCCGCCGGCCTGTTTGCGGTATTTCCGCTGCTTTAACACCGTCCGCCAGGGTTGTAATGACCACCAAAGTGTCTTAAGTCTTTTAAAAGCAAACAAAGGCCCTCATTCTGACCCTGGCGGTCGGTGATAATGCGGCGGCCAACCCGCCAACAGGCCGGCGGTCCAAAATATGCAATTCTGACCCTGGCGGGAACCGCCAACACAGCCCGCCGCATTAACACTCCGCCCGCCACGGCGGAACAAACAAACAGCGCGGCGGTCCCCGCCAACAGCCAGGCGGCAGACAATGTACCGCCCACCCTATCACGACCCACCAATCCGCCACCTTTTCCGGGGCGGGAGCACCGCCGATAAAAACACGGCGGAAACAGACTACGGACGGGAAAACGCTCACCTCTACGCACTCCACGCGAGATTCCGGCAGTATGGAACCCGAGTTGCAGGTCATCCCCGCACTCCTATACCTGCTCCTGTACCAGGAGCACGCCCGGCGGCGCAGAAGACATCGGTGAGTACTGCACCTACGACACAGGGGAGGGAAAAGAGTACCGGCACACACCCACCCACCCACACCCACTACAACACACACATCAATGCATTCCCACAGATCACTGTCACAATCCACAAACCCCCCCCTCCGAAATAATGCAAAGACCAAAAGAAGAGATCATAAACGGGCAGATATATTGAAATATGGACACCAGTAATCCCAATAAATAAATAAACTATGTACAAAATATATACAGCTACTAAATGTAGTCCAACCACTGTCCGTGGACCACAGGGGTCCTGTGCAAAGGGGCAAGGCCCAGTCCCACGACAAGAACTCCACGGAGAGAACACTGCAGGGGCATCAGAAAGAAAATAGGACAGGCACCTCAGGGGGAAGGGAAGGGGGGGCACCTCAGCCACTTGAGTACACGACGCCAGATCCACGAGGGGACTCCATGACCACTGGGCCATCCTGGGGAGAGCAAAGCCACAGTCCATACAGTCCATAAAGTGGGTGGCCTGCCCACTGGGCCATCCTGGGGAGAGCAAAGCCACAGTCCATACAGTCCATACAGTGGGTGGCCTGCCCACTGGGCCATCCTGGGGAGAGCAAAGCCACAGTCCATACAGTCCATACAGTGGGTGGCCTGCCCACTGGGCCATCCTGGGGAGAGCAAAGCCACAGTCCATACAGTCCATACAGTCCATACAGTGGGTGGCCTGCCCACTGGGCCATCCTGGGGAGAGCAAAGCCACAGTCCATACAGTCCATACAGTGGGTGGCCTGCCCACTGGGCCATCCTGGGGAGAGCAAAGCCACAGTCCATACATTCCATACAGTGGGTGGCCTGCCCACTGGGCCATCCTGGGGAGAGCAAAGCCACAGTCCATACAGTCCATACAGTGGGTGGCCTGCCCACTGGGCCATCCTGGGGAGAGCAAAGCCACAGTCCAAACAGTCCATAACAGACTCCACTGCCACTGCAGGAGGCATGTTGGCCAGAGGACATCCTGCAGCCCTGCCCGAGACAGATCCTGCCCTGCCACGTCTGCCAAAGGGCCAGCGGTTCTTGCCTTGAAGGGCCCATTTCAGCGCTTCTTGCCTTGAAGGGCCCAGTTCAGCGCTTCTTGCCTTGAAGGGCCCAGTTCAGCGCTTCTTGCCTTGAAGGGCCCAGTTCAGCGGGTCTTGCCTTGAAGGGCCCAGTTCAGCGGTTCTTGAGACGGCGGTCCCCAGCGGAGCGGTGCTGGAGACGGCGGGGCCCAGTTCAGCGGTGCTTGAGACGGCGGGGCCCAGTTCAGCGGTGCTTGAGACGGCGGGGCCCAGTTCAGCGGTTCTTGAGACGGCGGTCCCCAGCGGAGCGGTGCTGGAGACGGCGGGGCCCAGTTCAGCGGTGCTTGAGACGGCGGGGCCCAGTTCAGCGGTGCTTGAGACGGCGGGGCCCAGTTCAGCGGTGCTTGAGACGGCGGGGCCCAGTTCAGCGGTGCTTGAGACGGCGGGGCCCAGTTCAGCGGTTCTTGAGACGGCGGTCCCCAGCGGAGCGGTGCTGGAGACGGCGGGGCCCAGTTCAGCGGTGCTTGAGACGGCGGGGCCCAGTTCAGCGGTGCTTGAGACGGCGGGGCCCAGTTCAGCGGTGCTTGAGACGGCGGTCCCCAGCGGAGCGGTGCTGGAGACGGCGGGGCCCAGTTCAGCGGTGCTTGAGACGGCGGGGCCCAGTTCAGCGGTGCTTGAGACGGTGGGGCCCAGTTCAGCGGTGCTTGAGACGGCGGGGCCCAGTTCAGCGGTGCTTGAGACGGCGGGGCCCAGTTCAGCGGTTCTTGAGACGGCGGGCCCCAGTTCAGCGGTGCTTGAGACGGCGGGCCCAGTTCAGCGGTTCTTGAGACGGCGGGGCCCAGTTCAGCGGTTCTTGAGACGGCGGGGCCCAGTTCAGCGGTGCTTGAGACGGCGGGCCCCAGTTCAGCGGTGCTTGAGACGGCGGGCCCAGTTCAGCGGTTCTTGAGACGGCGGGGCCCAGTTCAGCGGTGCTTGAGACGGCGGGGCCCAGTTCAGCGGTGCTTGAGACGGCGGGGCCCAGTTCAGCGGTTCTTGAGACGGCGGGGCCCAGTGCAGCGGTGCTTGAGACGGCGGGCCCCAGTTCAGCGGTGCTTGAGACGGCGGGCCCAGTTCAGCGGTTCTTGAGACGGCGGGGCCCAGTTCAGCGGTTCTTGAGACGGCGGCCGGTCTATGGCCAACTGTTCATTGCCTGGTGGTGCCCTCCTGGGCAGCGGGGATGGTGCTCCTTCAATGCCCACCTGGGCTGTGGGTGGTGGGGCCCTCCTGGCCAGCTGGGCTGGGTCCTCCCTGGCCAGCGGCTATGGGGGTGGTGTGCTCCTCCTGGGCAGCAGGCCTGCAGCCTGACCTCTCCGACTTGCTGCCCTTGCCCTCCTTAGTCGGGAGTCTGTGGCCCTTTCCTCCCTTTGGAGCTGTGGCTGGTGACTGTGTCTGGGTGGTGTCCGGGGGGGATGTAGAAGCCGGGCTCCTGCGGCGCCCCTTCCGCCTTCTGCTCCTCTTCCCAGGGGGTGGGCTGGCTGTCCCCTTGCTGCTGGGCGAAGATCCAGACATGCGGGCTGGTGGGCTCCAATACCCCTGCACCCTTGTCAAGGGGGCTGCAGGGCTGGTGGTGGCTGAGGTGCTCTTCTTACCCCGACGAGAAGGAGGGGGGGGGGCTCAGGGTCAGGAAAGAAGTTAGCAGTGGCGAGGAAGAGTTTCTTGGGACAATGGAGAGTGGTAGGTACAGTGGGAATGGGAGTGGAGGGAGAGGATGTGGTTGTAGGTGAGTCACGTTTGCTGTCTTTGGGTGCAGGTGCAGGAGGGATAGGCTGTCGTGAGGTGGATGGCTGTTGGGTGGGTGGGTGGCTGCGTTTGTGTGGTGTGGAAGAGGGGGTGACAGACACAGTGGGAGAGGACACAGGGGACGTGTAAATGGCAGTGGGGGTGGTGACTGCACGTGTGCGGACTGGACTGGAGGGTGTGCTGGTGATGGAAACACTGGCTGATGGTGAGGTGAATGGAGGTGTGAGTGTAGACGTCACAGGGAGGGAGGAGGGATACGAGGAGGTGGGGGTCACAGAGGTGGTAGTGACTGTTGGCATGTCTGCATCGGAATGTTGCGTGTGTGAATGTCTGCGTGATCTGTGGTGCTTATGTTTGGATGAGCTTCTCTTGGGTGTTGAGGTGTGTGCAGGCTGGTCTGATGGTGTGGGTGGGACAGGCAGAGGAACAGGAGACTGGGAGGAGGGAGTTAGTAGAGGGAGGCAGGAGACAGGGACAATGGCTGCCGTCAGTGCTGAGGCCAGAGCCTGGAACGATCGCTGATGGGCAGCCTGACCCGAATGAATGCCCTCCAGGTACGCATTGCTGCGATGAACCTCCCTCTCCACCCCCTGGATGGCATTCAAAAGGGTAGTCTGCCCAACAATGAGCATCCTCACGAGGTCAATGAGCTCCGCACTGAGGGCAGCGGGGGTGACAGGGGCAGGGCCTGAGGTGCCTGGGGCGAAGGAGATGCCCGGCTTCCTGGCAGAGCGGGCACGGGGCGAACGCTGAGGGGCTGCTGGGAGGGCGGAGATGGTGCGCTGGGTGGCGGCTGTACCTGTAATGGCGGGGGGCACGGATGGTGCCACCCCCGCAAGGGAGCTCCCTTCCGAGGACGTGTCCGTGTCGCTGCAGGGTCCAGTCGTCCCCGTTGTGGAGCTCCCCTCGCCCTCCGTCTCACTGGTCCAGTCAGACTCTGTGGCATGGCCCTCCTGGGCCATGTGAGATGCAGCTCCCTCCTGCCCCGATGCCACTTCTCCTCCGCCTGATGATGCTGATGCACACAAGCACAGAAAGACAAACAAAAAGGGGGGGGGAGAGAGAAATAAAGGGATATTGAGTACATGGATCTCCGGTACAGTTAGCGGACATGACAGACACAGATGCCCCCTGCACTAAGTTGCGCACTTGGGGTCCGCTACGCATTCCGTGGAACATGCCCTCCACGCCTAGAGTTGACAACTGCACCCATGGATGACACGGCCCAGGGATGGCTGTACTGACACACTACTGAGGGTGGTGGCTGGGGACACAGGGGCTTACGGGGGTGCCCAGCCTACAGATATCGCCCTGGCCTAGGGGGACCCACAGCCCTCCTCCCCCACCCAGACACCTCCACTGCGCGACAACAGAGTAGATAATGCTTGGACTCACCCCCTTGTGTCTGCTGTGCTGCCCTCACGCGCCCATCCAAATCAGGGTAGGCCACCGCCAGGATCCGGAACATCAGGGGGGTCAGTTGACGGCAGGCACCCCGCCTACGTTGGGAGGCCATCCCCAGCAGAGACTCAGCGGTCTTCTTGGTCCCGCGGCGGATGTCCTCCCACCTCTTGCGGCAGTGGGTGCCCCGTCGATGGTGGACCCCCAGGGTCCGGACTTCCTTGGCGATGGCACGCCAAATCCCGATCTTCTCATGGGCGCGGACCTATGTGACACGTACAGGGAGGGAGAAATACCACGTTCAAGTTTGTCTGCATTTTCGTTGCCAGTGGCCCAACGCCCCCCATCCCCGCCAGGCCCCCCGCCATGCCCCCCGCCAGCCCCAACATGCCCCCCATCCCCGCCAGGCCCCCCGCCAGCCCCAACATGCCCCCCATCCCCGCCAGGCCCCCCGCCATGCCCCCCATCCCCGCCAGGCCCCCCGCCAGGCCCCCCGCCAGCCCCAACATGCCCCCCATCCCCGCCAGGCCCCCCGCCATGCCCCCGCCATGCCCCCCATCCCCGCCAGGCCCCCCGCCAGGCCCCCCGCCAGCCCCAACATGCCCCCCATCCCCGCCAGGCCCCCCGCCAGGCCCCCCGCCAGCCCCAACATGCCCCCCATCCCCGCCAGGCCCCCCGCCAGGCCCCCCGCCAGCCCCAACATGCCCCCCATCCCCGCCAGGCCCCCCGCCAGGCCCAACATGCCCCCCCATCCCCGCCAGGCCCCCCGCCATGCCCCCCGCCAGCCCCAACATGCCCCCCATCCCCGCCAGGCCCCCCGCCAGCCCCAACATGCCCCCCATCCCCGCCAGGCCCCCCGCCATGCCCCCCGCCAGGCCCAACATGCCCCCCCATCATCGCCAGGCCCCCCGCCAGGCCCCCAAGCCAGCCAGTGGCCCCAAATCCATATTGAATTAAACTCACTTGTTGGTCTGGAGGACCGTAGAGTAGCGCATACTGGGGGAGGACCCCATCCACAAGTTTCTCCAACTCCTCTCCAGTGAAGGCAGGGGCCCTTTCCCCAGTCGCAGCAGCCATTGTCCCTTCCAGACCGAGGTCACAGCAACACTTGCAGTATAGGTCCTCTCCTGTGAAAGTTCAAGTCGCAAGTGGATAAGTAGATATAAAATGGCGGTCACGTCCGCGGCGGTGCGTACCGCGGCGGTGCGTACCGCCACCGCCGGCGCCCTTCGCCATTGGCTCCTGAAACCCATAGGCTTCAATGTTAACCAATGCGGCTTCGCGCCGCGGTCTTCGACCGCTGACCGCCGCGGTGTGCCACGCCAGCGCATTGACCTCACATCCCATTGTCGCACTTCACAGGTCAGGCAGCCGCCATTTCGAGGGTCCACATGGCTCAATTTCAACTGCGTCACACAGGCCTAGGCCTTGCATAGCCACTGAGACACGCCATTCACTGCATAGAGAATCGTTTACTGTGCTAGCTGTGAGTACGTACCTGTGGGTTGCTTGACTGTGTGCTCCATGTTGTCCTTCCTAGGCACCGTCCGCTGGGTTTGGCGAGGAGACGGATGAATCCTCCCGTGTACCAACCGCTGGTGGACCTGTCGACAATGGAAGAACGCCACATTATCCTGACCTACCGTCTTGACCGTGCCACTATCCATGAACTGTGTGCCCAGCTGGAGCCCGACCTGATGTCCCCCATCCGCCAACCCACAGGGATTCCCCCTCTTGTGCAGGTCCTGTCAGTACTCCATTTCTTGGCAAGTGGGTCATTTCAGACAACAGTGGGAATTGCTTCTGGGATGTCTCAGCCCATGTTTTCGAAGGTGTTATCCAGAGTGTTGTCTGCCCTGATGAAATACGTGAGGAGCTACATCATTTTCCCTGAGGTGGGCGAATTGGCTACAGTGAAGGGTGATTTCTACGCCCTTGGACATATTCCCAACGTCATTGGTGCCATTGATGGGACCCATGTGGCTTTGGTTCCCCCAAGAGACAGGGAGCAGGTGTACAGGAACAGAAAAAATTACCATTCCATGAACATCCAGGTGGTGTGTTTGGCTGACCAGTACATCTCGCATGTAAATGCCAAATTCCCAGGGTCAGTGCATGACGCCTACATCCTGAGGAATAGCAGCATCCCTTACGTGATGGAACAGCTAGAGAGACACCGTGTATGGCTATTGGGGGACTCTGGATACCCCAACCTGTCGTGGCTACTGACCCCAGTAAGGAATCCCCGGACCAGGGCAGAGGAACGGTACAATGAGGCCCATGGGCGTACTAGGAGGGTGATCGAACGCACCTTTGGCCTCCTAAAGGCCAGGTTTAGGTGCCTGCATATGACCGGTGGATCCCTAATGTACTCACCTAAGAAGGTGTGTCACATCATCGTGGCCTGCTGCATGCTTCACAACCTGGCTTTGCGCCGCCAGGTGCCTTTCCTGCAGGAGGATGGTCGAGACGGTGGTGTTGTGGCAGCGGTGGAACCTGTGGAGAGTGACGAGGAGGAAGACGACGGGGCTGAAACAGACAACAGGGACAGAATCATTGAACAGTACTTCCAATAGGACACAGGTAACAATTCAAACATAATTTAGTAAATGTGAACTACTCTCCTGCATCTCTGCTGCCTGTCTATTTGCCCCAGTGTATGATGACTGAGTTGTGGCTTTTCCCTCCCTATTTCAGATCTGGGGTCCCCACTACGAGTCCTGTGCTTCGTTTCCCCATGGACTACAGCTTTGTGGCAGCTGTTTGTTGACTTCACTATGTACAAGGACATATTTGCACTGTCATGTCAATTACAAAATTTTGAAATCACAGCCAGACTCCAGATAGTTTTGTGCAAAATAGGTGTTTATTTCAGTGCTCAAAATGGGATGGGTGGTTTCAAGTGGGTGGGGGCTATGGTGAAGGAATGTCCATGGCAGAGTCCAGAGTAACAGTCACACAGGTGCATTGTCCAGAGGCCTGTGGAGAGATGGAGCATGGGCAGTTCAAGGATGGACAGGGTGACAATGTGGGACAGTGGGATGACATCAGGTGGTATCCTTTGCTGGCGGGGGTCTTGACATCCTACTCTGTCTTCTTGCGAGATCTCAGGGCCCTCTTGCGGGGTGGTTCTTCTCCTGCAGGAGGTGGGGGTCTGGTGGGCTGCTGTTGTGCGGGGGCCTCCTGTCCACTAGCGCCGGCGGAGGTGGTTGGCTGTTCTTGGTCCAGGCTAGTGGCAGGGGCCCTTTGTTGCTGTTGAGTGTCCGTCCTGGTGTTGATGAGGTCCTGCAGCAGCCCTACCATGGTAACCAGGGTGGAGGTGAGGGCTCTGATCCCTGTACCCCCGATAGTGTTCCTCCTGCAGTACCTGGATCTCCTGGAACCGGGCCAGTACCGTCGCCATCGTCTCCTGGGAGCGGTTGTATGCTCCCATGATGGTGGTGAGGGCCTCGTGGAGAGTGGGTTCCCTGGGCCCGTCCCCCCCCTGTCGCACAGCTGCCCTCCGAGTTGCCCTGTTTCCCTGGGCCTCTGCCCCCTGGCCGGTGTGCCCACTACCACTGCCCCCAGGTCCCTGTTGTTGTTGGGGTGGTGGGTTATCCTGGGTGCCCTGTAGTGGTAGACACACCGCAGATTGACGCGCCCTGGAGACAGAGGCATGGGCCCGCTGGGTGGGAGCTGTGCTGGTGTTCCCAGAGGGGTTTGGGTCTGTAGTGGCCTGTGCCTGTGTGAGGGGAACCGACTGTCCAGAGGTCCCCGATGGTCCGGGCTGGTCATCGGTGTCCAGGTCGACAGAGCTGCTGTCATCGCTGACGGCCTCTTGGGTGGGGGGTGTGGAGAATTCTGGGCCCTCCGTGGCGGTGTGTTGACGGTCGGGTCCTGCAGGGGTATAGAGGTATGGTTATAGTTTCAATGTGTGCCATATGGGTGTATCTGTGGGTTCCCGTGTCCCCAAGTGCTGGCATTCGTGTGTGGGGGCTTTGGTGAGGGTGGCTTGTGGGGGGGATGTGTATATGCATTGGGCATGCTTTGGTGATGGGTGTCCATGCTTAGTGGACGCATGCAGGCCTAGGTTTTGGGATGTGTGGGTTGTGATGGTGAGACATTGGCAGGGAATAGGTGTGCTGGGGGTGGGGGTGAGGATGGTGGTGGGGGTGAGGATGGTGGTGGGGGTGAGGATGGTGGTGGGGGTGAGGGTGGTGGTGAGGATGGGGGTGGGGGTGGGGTTCGAGGATGGGGGTGAGGGTTGGGGTATGATTTGGCATGCAGGTGGGGGGGAAGCAGTATTGAAGCTTCAACTTACCAGTATCCATTCCTCCGCCGACTCCTGCAAGGCCGTCAGGATGCAGGATGTTCAAGACTTCCTCCTCCCATGTTGTAAATTGTGGGGGTTGAGGTGGGGGTCCTCCGCCAGTCTTCTGCACGGCGATGTTGTGCCTGGATACCATGGAACGCACCTTCCCCCGTAGGTCGTTCCATCGCTTCCTGATGTCTTCCCGATTTCTGGGGTGCTGTCCCACAGCGTTGACCCTGTCGACAATCCTCTGCCATAGCTCCGTCCTCCGGGCAATGCTGGTGTATTGGATCTGTGTGCCGAACAGCTGGGGCTCTACCCGAACGATTTCCTCCACCATGACCCTGAGTTCTTCGTCTGAGAAGCGGGGGTGTCTTTGGGGTGCCATGGGGTGGTGTGTATGATGTGTGGGGTGGAGTATGTGTAGTTAAGTGTGTTGAGTGTGGTGGTGTGTGTTGTTTTGTGTGTGGATATTGTGTGGGTGATGGTGTTGAGTGGCTGTGGCTGCTAGTTTGTGGATGGTGGTGTCTCGCTCTGGCCTTCTTTCTGAATTTTTGGTCGTAGGGGTTTGTGGGTGATGTGGGTGTGTGTTTTATATTGTATTGTGTGTGTGGGAGTGGTGTGTGTATGTGTATCAGGTGTGTGGAATTCAAATCGGCCAATGTGGCTGAGTTTTGTTCGTTTGTGTGTATTCTGACCGCGGCGGTGTGTCCCGCCAATGGAAAACCGCGTTTGAAAGACCGCCGCGTGTATTCGTGGGTCGTAATGGCATGGGCGTATTTCTGTTGGCGTGACGGTGGAGGTTTTGTCACCTCCACTTTTCCGCCGACCGCTGGTCTGGCGGTCTGTTGTGGCTGTCGGATTGTCGGAGGTTTGGCTGCTGCGGGTCAGAATGACCGTGGCGGGTTTCCGCGACCGCGGCGGGATTATGGAGGATTTCTGACCGGCGGTAGGCGCCTTTTACCGCCGAGGTCAGAATGACCACCAAAGTCTCTTTCAAGCACAAAGTACCTGGTTTGAGTGAAAAATCTCCACAAAGGGCCGCAGATGAGGAGATACGTGGAAAGTGGTGTGTGCGTCGGTTTCGCCCCTTCACACACGGACTTGCTTCGTTATTTTACACGCGCGGAAGACGTTGCGCCGATTTCCGGCGTGCGAACGGGTCTCCTCTTCGGGTTGCGGGGTTTTCAGATGCACTGGGGTCTGTGCGTGTAATCCTGGGCTTGTTGACCAGCTCTGCATCGTTGCGGTGGGCGATGCGGGGAAATTTATCCTTCACGGCAGGCGCTGCGTCGATTTCCCCTTGGACGTCGGGTGCCGTTGTCCTAGGTGGCCCGTGCGTCGAAGTTCCGGTCACTCCGCAGGTGGCGCTTCGATCTTTTCCTTGCGAGGTAGAGCGTCGTCGTCCCATTTCGGCGAGCAGTGAATTTTTCACTGCGGCACAAGCTGTGCGTCTAATTTTTCGCCACACAAGGAGTCCAGTTGCAAGAGAGAAGTCTTTTTGGTCCTAAGACTTCAGAGAACAGGAGGCAAGCTCTATCCAAGCCCTTGGAGAGCACTTCTGCAGCAAAGCAAGAGAGCAGCAAGACAGCAGGGCAACAACAAGGCAGCAGTCCTCTGTAGAAAACAGTCAGGTGAGTCCTTTAGGCAGCCAGGCAGTTCTTCTTGTCAGGGTGCAGGTTCTGGTTCAGGTTTCTTCTCCAGGAAGTGTCTGAGGTGGTAGGGCAGAGGCCCTTTTTATACCCAAATGTGCCTTTGAAGTGGGGGAGACTTCAAAGAGTGTCTTAGAAGTGCACCAGGACCCTTTCAGTTCAATCCTGTCTGCCAGGGTCCCAGTAGGGGGTGTGGCAGTCCTTTGTGTGAGAGCAGGCCCTCCACCCTCCCAGCCCAGGAAGACCCATTCAAAATGCAGATGTATGCAAGTGAGGCTGAGTACCCTGTTTTTGGGGTGTGTCTGAGTGAATGCAGAAGGAGCTGTCAACTAAACCCAGTCAGACGTGTATTGTAAGGCACAGAAAGATTTAATTGCAGAAAAAAAAATTCCACTTTCTAAAAGTGCCATTTCTAAAATAGTAATATTAAATCCAGCTTCACCAGTCAGCAGGATTTGGTATTACCATTCTGGCCATACTAAATATGACCTTCCTACTCATTTCAGATCAGCAGCTACCACTTCAACAATGTATGATGGCAGCCCCAATGCTAGCCTATGGAGGGAGCAGGCCTCACAGTAGTGTAAAAAGGAATTTAGCAGTTTTACACTACCAGGACATGTAAACTACACAGGTAAATGTCCTGCCTTTTACCGACATAGCACCCTGCTCTAGGGGTTACCTAGGGCACACATTAGGGGTGAGTTATATGTATAAAAAGGGGAGTTTTAGGCTTGGCATGTACTTTTAAATGCCAAGTCGAAGTGACAGTGAAACTGCACACACAGGCCTTGCAATGGCAGGCCGGAGACAAGGAAAAGGGGCTACTAAAGTGGGTGGCACAACCAGTGCTGCAGACCCACTAGTAGCATTTAATCTGCAGGCCCTGGGCACATATAGTGCACTCTACTAGGGACTTATAAGTAAATCAAGTAGTCCAATTTGGTGTGATCCTAGGTTACCATGTTTAAAGGGAGAGAGCATATGCACTTTAGCACTGGTTAGCAGTGGTAAAGTGCGCAGAGTCTAAAAACCAGAAAAAACAGTGTCCAAAAAGTAGAGGGAGGCAGGCAAAAAATTAGGTGTGACCACCCTAAGGCTGTCAGGTCTAACACTGGGCCTTACAGAATCATTGTTGTGTGTATTCAGGAGACATCTCTACATGAGATTTTCAACATGACTTCATTGTTGTGCCTTACAATGCTACAGTTGGGGCATGTCTGGGTGATATTGCTACTACCTTCTTGATACATTTTGTACAGATGTCACTTGTGGAGCTGTACATTTTTGTGATGTAACCATAGTGACATGGGCATTTCCATGTCATCTACTCCAGGGTTTTGCAGATTTGTACCTGAAGTGTGCCTGTGCTTCTGTCTGTGTATTTGGGAGAGTACCTTACAAGGCATCTGATTATTGCCTACTAGTTCACTGGGGACTGCTCCATGTGGAACAGATTTGAGGATGGAGTGGTAACCTTGTTGTGCTATGGTTAGTGTGGTTGCTAGACTTCATCCATGCAACTGAGATCCTGATTTTCTCATGTGTTACTTTTGTAAGTCCAGATGGCAAGCATGGTTCTGTAATGGCACATTTTTGAGCCACTTAGGGGACACTTTTTACGGAGGGACTACTTGACATGATGGCATGGTGTGTCTCTCAGAGTGGTGATTAAAGGGTTTTCATGTCTGTGTTATGACCCTTTTACTTTTTCTTTTGGCAACAGGGAGGGGAAGGAGACGGGGCACACCCGAGTGGAGAAGCATCTGGCCACGGGACCTCAGGTCAAGATACAACTGACAACGAGGGACCCGTAGGTTGAGGGTAGTGCCACGGGAAGACTGGATCAGCCTTTGCATCCTTGGATTCCTCCTCCAGTGGCCACTCCCTAGTGATGGCAGACCCACCAGGGAAACCCCAGCACCATCTCTGTCTGCCACCCTCTGTTCTATCACCAACCTCCTGGTTCCACCCCACCCAGTTGGCTGTCCCTGCTCACCCAAGAGAGTATCTCCTTTGCAGCAGGTACCTCCAACCCAGTCCCTGTTACCCCTGCTGCTCTCAGTGAGGAGGCTAGTGACCTCCTGAAAAACAGACTATTGTCCTCCTGAGAAGCATGCCTGTGGGTCAGTCCACCACCGTGAATGCCATCCAGGGACTGGCAACCCAACTCCAGCAGACAAATGTGTTCTTGGAGGGCATTCTGGTGCAATGGCTAGACTACAGAGATCTTTTCAGGCTCTGGCCTTCACATTGATGACAGCCAGTCACCCCTTGTCTTATGTTGTCCTCCACCTCCCCCTTCCCAGTCCAAATCCCCCTTCCATGACTTACCCAGAGCACACAGACAAATTCTCATGCATCTACCTCAACCTACACATGGAGAACTTACAAACACAAGCACCACAAGACACACCTGCAGGCACAAAGGGGGTCATTCTGACCCTGGCGGTAAAAGGCAGTTACCTCCGGTCAGAAGACCGCCATAACACCCCTGCGGCCGCGGTAACCCGCCAGGGTCATTCTGACCCACAACTGTCAAACCGCCAAAAACCCGACCTCCACTGAAGACCGCCACATCAGCGGTCAGCGATAAACTGGAGATGACCAAACCTCCACCGTCACGCCAAAAGAAATACGCCCATGCCAATTACGACCCACGAATCCACGCGGCGGTCTTTCAACCGCGGTATCCCATTGGCGGTACACACCGCCGCGCTCAAAATACACACACATCTACAAAACACTGCCACATTGGACTATTACAAATACACACACCTGATACACATACAAACACCACTCCCACACAATCAATACGATATAAAACACACACCCACATCACCCACAAACCCCCACAAATCGAAATACAGAGACAAGGCGCAATACACAGAGAGAGAGCACAGGGAACGCAAACCACAACACACACAGGAACCCAACATCATCCCCCACACTACATCTACGCACAAAACACTACACACCACCACACTCATCACCACAAACACCACCCCACACCTCATCCACACCACCCCATGGCACCCCAAAGACACCCCAGGTTCTCAGACCAAGAACTCAGGGTCATGGTGGAGGAAATAATTAGGGTAGAGCCCCAGCTCTTCGGCACACAGGTGCAGCACACCACAATAGCCAGGAAGGCGGAGCTATGGCAAAGGATCGTCGACAGGGTCAACGCTGTGGGACAGCATCCCAGAAATCGGGAAGACATCCGAAAGCGCTGGAACGACCTACGGGGGAAGGTGCGAACGATGGTGTCAAGACACAACATCGCTGTGCAGAAGACTTGCGGCGGACCCCCACCCACTCCACCCGAATTCACAGCATGGGAGCAAGAGGTCTTGAACATCCTGCATCCTGAGGGCCTCGCTGGAGTAGGCGGAGGAATGGACTCTGGTAAGTTTAATCTCAACTACTTCACCCCCCCAACCACCAGCATGCCAACCCACACCCCCACCCTCACCCCCAACCCCCCAGCACATATCCTCCCTGCTAATGTCTCACCAGCACAACCCACCCAAACCAACACCAACCCCTGAATGCCAACACAAACCATGGACACCCATCACCTAAGCATGACCACTGCACATACCCATCCCCCCCCCCAAACCACCCTCACAACTCCTCCCACAAGGGAATGCCAGCACTGGGGGACAAGGGCACCCACAAATCGCACACCATGGCACACACAGAAGCAATAACCATACTCTTTTACCCCTGCAGGGCCCGAACGCCAACACACCGGCCCGGAGGGTCCAGAAATGTCCATCCCACCCCCAGAACAGGCCCCCAGTGATGACAGCAGCTCTGTCGACCTAGAACCTGATGACCAGCCCGTACCATCGGGGAGCTCTAGACAGTCGGTTCCCCTCAGGCAGCCACAGGCCACAGCAGACCTACCCCCCTCTGGAAACCCCAGCACTGCACCCACCCAGCGGGCCCATGCCTCTGTCTCCAGGACACGTCAAGCAGCGGTATGTCTACCACTACAGGGCACCCAGGGCAACCCACCACCCCAATAACAACAGGGACCTGGGGGCAATGGTAGTGGGCACACCGGCCAGGGGACAGAGGCCCAGGAACAAATGGGAACTGGGAGGGCTGCTGTGCGACAGAGGGAGGACAGGCCTAGGGAACCCACTGTCCAAGAGGCCCTCACCACCATCATGGGAGCGTACCACCACTCCCAAGAGACGATGGCGACGGTCCTGGCCAGGTTCCAGGAGATCCAGGCCATGCAGGAGGGCCAGTACATGGGGTTCCGGGAAGACCTGCGCAGCATCAGTTCCGCAATGGGTACAATCGTGGTGGCACTCAACCAGATTGACACCACATTGCGGGACCATGTGGCCCCCCAAAGGGCCCCTGCCAGTAGCACGGAGGAAGAACAGCCCACCACCTCCGCCAGCGCTAGTGGTCAGGAGGCCCCGACACAACAGCAACGGCCCACCCGGACCCCACCCCCTGCAGAACAAGAACCACCCGCAAGAAAGGCCTGAGATCTAGAAGAAGACAGAGTAGGATGTCAAGACCCCCGCCATGCACGGATCCCCCCGGATGTCATCCCACTGTCCCACTTGTTCACCCTGTCCAACCTTGAACTGCCCCTGCTCCACCTTCCACAGTCATATGGACAATGCACCTGTGCGAACGAGAGTATGGACTCTGCCATGGACATGCCTTCACCATCACCCATCACCCTTTTTGAACTATACACCAATTGTTGCACTTCAATAAACACAATTATTGCACAAAAACCATCTGGAGTCTGCTATTTTTTTTTTTTAACCAAATGTATTCGATATAACCAACCAAAAATGTCCAATTACATTGTGATGACAACATACCAGTGTCACACAGCGGTAGTCCATGGGGAAATAAACCAGAGGGCACTCCGTGGGGACCAGATCACTGAAATAGGAAGGCAAAATCACAACTAAGTTACCATACATTGGGGTGAAAGGTCAGACAGTAGAGAGCCAGTACTGTTACAGATATAATAAAATGCAGGAGTAGATTCTTACCCGTGTGTTACTGGAAATACTGCAGTATCACTCTGTCCCTGTTGTCTGTGTCGTCCTCTTCGTCTTCCTCCTCTTCACTCTCCGCAGGCTCCACAGCGGCCACAACACCACCATCTGGACCATCCTCCTGCAGGAAAGGCACCTGGCGTCGCAAAGCCAGGTTGTGAAGCATGCAGCAGGCCACGATGATATGACACACCTTCTTTGGTGAGTACATTAGGGATCCCCCTGTCATATGTAGGCACCTAAACCTGGCCTTCAGGAGGCCAAAGGTCCGCTCGATCACCCTCCTAGTACACCCATGGGCCTCATTGTACCGTTCCTCTGCCCTTGTCCTGGGATTCCTCACTGGGGTCAATAGCCAAGGCAGTTTGGAGTAATCAGAGTCACCAATTAGCCACACACGCTCTCTCTGTAGCTGTTCCATCACATAAGGGATGCTGCTATTTCGCATGACGTACGCTTCATGCACTGACCCTGGGAACTTGGCATTTACATGGGAGATGTACTGGTCAGCCAAACAGACCACCTGGACATTCATCGAATGATAACTTTTTCGGTTCCTGTACACCTGCTCACTGTCTTTTGGGGGGACCAAAGCCACATGGGTACCATCAATGGCACCAATGATATTGGGAATGTGTCCAAGGGCATAGAAATCACCCTTCACTGCAGGCAAGTCACCCACCTCAGGGAATATGATGTAGCTCCGCATGTATTTCATCAGGGCAGACAACACTCTGGACAATACCTTTGAAAACATAGGCTGAGACATCCCAGATGAAATGGCCACTGTAGTTTGAAATGATCCACTAGCCAAAAACTGGAGTACTGACAGCACCTGCACTAGAGGCGGAATCCCTGTGGGTTGGCGGATGGGTGACATCAGGTCTGGCTCCAGCTGGGCACACAGTTCCTGTACAGTGGCACTGTTGAGTCTGTAGGTGAGTATGACATGTCGTTCTTCCATTGTCGACAGGTCCACCAGCGGTCTGTACACGGGAACATTCCTCCGTCTCCTCGCAAGTCCCAGCGGACGGTGCCTAGGAAGGACAACATGGAGCACAGAGTCAATCAACCCACAGGTAAGTTCCCACAGCCTGCACAGTAGACAAATCTCTCTGGATTGAATGGCTTGTATGAGTGTCGATGCAAGGCCTAGCCATGTGTGACGCAGTAGGAATTAAGCCATGTGGGCCCTTGAAATGGCGGCTGCCTGACCTGTGAAGTGTGACAATGTGAAGTGAGGTCATTACGCTGGCGTGGCACGCCGTGGCGGTAGGCGGTCGGAGACCGCGGCGCAAAGCAGCATTGGTTAACATTGAACCCTATGGGTTTCAGGACCCAATGACGATGTGCGCCGGCGGTCGCGGTACGCACCGCCGCGGTACGCACCGCCGCGGGCGTGACTGCCATTTTCTCTCTGCTTAATCACACGAAACCTGAGCATCCTCAGGAGAGGACCTATACTGCAAGTGCTGCTGTGACCTCGGTCTGGAAGTGACAATGGCTGCTGCGACTGGGGAAAGGGCCCCCGCCTTCAGTTCCGAAGAGTTGGAGAAGCTTGTGGACGGGGTCCTCCCCCAGTATGCGCTACTCTACGGTCCTCCAGACCAACAGGTGAGTACACGGGGGCCAATGCAGAGTGGGCAATGCCTGTGATGAGTGGGGTGGATGTACGATGGAGGGGAGCGATTTACGAATGCATGGCACGACAGATGAGAGCATGTGCCACATGGCAAGTTTGTGGAGGGGGGGCCACTCACATCGAGCATGTAGAAAAGTGATGATGTTTCTTTTCCCCCCCTGTACATGTCACATAGGTCAGCACCCATCAGAAGATCGATATTTGGCGTGCCATCGCCACGGACGTCCGGGCCCTGGGGGTCCACAACAGACGAGGCACCCACTGCCGCAAGAGGTGGGAGGACATCCGCTGCGGGAGCAGGAAGACCGCTGAGGCTCTGCTGGGGATGGCCTCCCAACCTAGGAGGGGTGCCAGTCGTACCTTGACCCCCCTGATGTCCCGGATCCTGGCGGTGGCCTACCCCGATTTAGATGGGCGCTTGAGGACATCACAGCAGACACAAGGGGGTGAGTACCAGCACATTCAGCTATATTTGCGCGCAGTGGAGGTGCCTGGGTGGAGGAGGAGGGCTGTGGGTATCCCTAGGCCAGGGCGATTCCTGTAGGCTAGGCCCCTCCGTGAGGTATGGTCCTGTGCCCCTGCCCCCCATCTCTGTAGGGTGCCTAGTAACGCTATTCATGGACCTGTGTATTCTGTGTGGGTAGTTGTCGCCCATAGGCTTGTAGGGCATGTCCCAGTGAATGAGTAGTGTACCCCAAGTGCGCAGCGTAGTGAAGGGGGCTTCTGTGTCTGTCCTCTCTGCCAACGGTGTCCCCAATGCATGCACTCAACTTGTCTTTATTTCTCCACCCCCCCCCAATTTTCTTTGTTTTTCTGTGAATGTGTGCATTAGCATCATCAGGCGGAGGAGAAGTGGCATTGGCGCAAGAGGGAGCTGCATCTCACATGGCCCCGGAGGGCCATGCAACGGACTCCGACATGACCAGTGAGACGGAGGGCGAGGGGGGCTCCACCACGGGGACCCGTGCAGACGTCAGCGACACCGACACGTCCTCGGATGGGAGCTCCCTTGCGGTGGCGGCAACATCCGTGCCCACCGAAACTACAGGTACAGCCGCCACCCAGCACACCAGCACCGCCCTCCCAGCAGCCCCTCGGCCTTCGGCCCGTGCCCGCACGGCCAGGAAGGCGGCCATCTCCTTCGCCCCAGGCACCTCAGGCCCTGCCCCAGTCACCCCTGCTGCCCTCAGTGAGGAGGTCATTGACCTCCTGAGGACCATCATTGTTGGGCAGTCTACCCTTTTGAATGCCATCCAGGGCGTGGAGAGGGAGGTGCATCAAAGCAATGCATACCTGGAGGGCCTTCATTCGGGTCAGGCTGCCCAGCAGCGATCGTTCAACGCTCTGGCCTCAGCACTGACGGCAGCGATTGTCCCTGTCTCCAGCCTCCCTCTTCTAACTCCCTCCACCCAGTCCCACTCCCCTGTTCCTCTGCCTATCCCATCCACACCTACAGACCAGCCTGCACACAACTCAACACCCAAGGGAAGCTCATCCAGACATAAGCACCACAGAACACACAAGCATTCACCCAAGCAACATACAGATGCAGACATGCCAACAGCCACTACCTCCTCTGTGTCCCCCACCTCCTCGTCTCCCTCCTCCCTCCCTGTGACGTCTACACTCACATCTGCATGCACACCACCATCAGCCAGTACACCCATCACCAGCACACCCTCCAGACCAGTCCGCACACGTGCAGTCACCACCCCCACTGCCATGTACACGTCCCCTGTGTCCTCTCCCAGTGCATCTGTCACCCCCGCTTCCAAACCACACAAACGCAGGCAGGCACCCAACCAACAGCCATCCACCTCACGACAGCCTCCAGCCCAAGCACCTGCACCCAAAGACACCAGACTTGACTCTCCTACAACCACATCCTCTTCCTCCACTCCCATACCCACTCCAGCTACCCTTCCCATTGCTCCTAAAAAACTATTCCTCTCTAAAGTGGACCTCTTTTCCTCACCTGACCCACCTCCTCCATCTGGTAAGAGTTCCAAAAACACCTCAGCCACCACCAGCCCAGCAACTCCCAAGAACGTCGTGCCTGGTTTTTGGAGTCCGCCCTTTCCTTGGGCAGGGACATCGGCCAGCAGCAAAGGCACAGCCAGCCCCCCCCCCCCGGGAAGAGGAGCAAAAAACTGAAGGGCAGGCGCGAGAGGCCTGATACGCCTGCCCCCAAGGAGGGTAGCCTTGCCCCGTCACCTGCCACATCGGGTAAGGGAGCCAAGGGCCACGGAGAGTCTGCCAAGGAGAGCAAGGGCAGCAAAGCGCCGAAGGCAGGGAGCAGCCGACCTGGCCATGAGGGCCCCACCAGCCCCATTCCGGGGGTATAGGAGGAGACCCAGGGCCCCAGGACTCCATCAAAGGAGGGCCCCGCAACGGAAAGGTCCGATGCTGACTGAGCGGGAAGTATTGGCCAGGTGTGGTTCACTCGAAACACAAGACAGGCGCCGCTGAACAGGCCCCGCCGTGAGAAGCACCGCTGAACAGGCCCCGCCGTGAGAAGCACCGCTGAACAGGGCCCCGCCTTGAGAAGCACCGCTGAACCGGGCCCCGCCGTGAGAAGCACCGCTGAACAGGCCCGCCGCGAGAAGCACTGCTGAATAGGGCCCCGCCAAGACAGGCACTGCTCCGCTGGGCCCTCCTGTCAAGCACCGCTCCGCTGGGCCCTCATCTCATGCACCGCTCCGCTGGGCCCTCATCTCAAGCACCGCTGGCCCATTGGCAGGCCCGGTTCTGTGTCGGCCAGGCCTTCACGAGGCACTCTGCCCACCATGCCTCCTCCATGACCAGTGGACTCTGTAATCCACCTGATGGACTGTGGCTTTGCACTCCCCAGGATGGCACAGTGGGCAATCCACCCACTGTAGAGACTTGAGAGACTGTGGCTTTGCACTCCCCAGGATGGCACAGTGGGCAATCCACCCACTTGTGAGACTTGAGAGACTGTGGCTTTGCACTCCCCAGGATGGCACAGTGGGCAATCCACCCACTGTAGAGACTTGAGAGACTGTGGCTTTGCACTCCCCAGGATGGCACAGTGGGCATGGAGGCCCTTCGTGGATCTGGCGTCGTGGACTCATGTGGCTGAGGTGCCCCCCCTTCCCTTCCCCCTGAGGTGCCAGTATTTTATTATTGTGATGCCCCAGCAGTGTTCTCTCCAATGGACTCGATCTCGTGTGTGGGCTTTGCCCATGTGTTGCTGCACATTGGCCCACAGACATTTGAACTTTGCAAAACTGTGCCGGACTTTTGCTACTTGTATATATATAGTTCTAGATGTGTAATAATTCTGTATATATTGCTAAGTTCGCTATACTTAATTATTGCTATAATATACTTCTATTTTTACAATCATTGCCTTTTGTCTTTGCATTTTTGTTTTGGGGGTTTGGGGGTGTCACTCTGACTTTTTAATCTGCATTGGTGTGTAGGTATTTCGGTGGGGGTGAGGGTGGGGGTGGGTGTGTGGCGTATGTGTGTGCCCGTAACCTTTCCTCCTCCCCCCTCCCCTGTGTCGTAGGTGCAGTACTCACCGTTGTCGTCTGCGGCGACCTTCGTGATCCTGGAAGAGGAGCAGGAAGGCAATGGCTGGGAGGATGTGGAGTTCCGGTTCCATGCTGTTCCGATTCCGCGTGGAGTGTGTCGAGGTGAGCGTTTTCCATTTGAAATGTCTGTTTCCACCGTGTTTTTATTGGCAGGGCTCCCGCCCCGGAAAAGGTGGCGGATTGGTGAGTCGTGATAGGGTGGGCGGTACATTGTCTGCCGCCTGTCTGTTGGCGGTGACCGCCGCGCTGTTTGTTTGTGCCGCCGTGGCGGTCGGAGTGTTAAAGCGGCGGCTTGTATTGGCGGTTCCCGCCAGGGTCAGAATTCCAATTTTTGGACCGCCAGCCTGTTGGCGGGTTGGCCGCCGCTTTAACACTGACCGCCAGGGTCAGAATGACCCCCATAGATCATCCACCTGCAGACCCTGCGAAAGTCACTACTTTCCCTGACACCCCCAACTCCAGCATCACACACACAACATCTGGCATACCTACAGACACCACCACAACAGTCACTGACACAGCCACCACGCCAATACTACCCCAGACACAATGCCAGAAGACCCTCGGACAGCCAACCCTATAATCACACCAGCAGACACCACAACTACAGACACACCTATATGCACGACATCTAGCATACCTGCAGTCACAACCCAGCAGTCATCCACCCACTAAGGCATCCCCCAGCACCTCTCCCCCCCCTCAGCCCAAGACACTTAAACACCCTCACTCACCCACCCAACAGACACCCAATCTACACAAGCATAACTCCCATAAGCATGCACCCAATCCATCTACTACTACACATCAGACAACCACTCCCTCAACCTCCAAATCCTGACCAACTTGTGATGACAGTCCCTGTGTGTCCAAAAAATGTTTCCTTTGTGAACTAGAACTAACCCCTGTCCTTCCCCGTACCACTCCCAAAAGGTCCTCATCCCTCCCTAAGGCCATCTCTTTCACCTCAAGGCCTCCCCTGCTAACAGCAAAGACCCATACCTGTCCCCCTGCCAAGAAGAAGCCCACCCCTCTCAAAAAGAAGCCCCCCTCCCAAGCCCAAACCCAAACCACCTCCAAACCCCAATCTCCTCCACCTCCAGATAATCCCTGAGGTGCCTGCCCGCTCCATTGTTGCCCCTTCACGTGGAGGTTACATGGCAGTTAGGAGTCAAGCTTGGCTAAAATATAGTGACATTATCTGGAAAACATATGGACTGGCCTGTAACCTTGGACTTACAGCCCTTTGTTTAATAAAACCAACCAGTTGTTGGTTTGTTGGTTATACCTTTGTCCTGCAATTCCTTTCGTAGCGTTCTGCTGTTCAGAGTGACTTTGGCTCTGTGCCTGTAGTTGTGTGTATTTGTGCCTGCATGCTGCTCCATGTAGTGTTTGCAGTATATGTTTTTGTGTGTAGTGTTGTTGTTCCCCAAGAGAAGGATATCTGTTATGTGATAGGTATTAAGATGTAATGTTGGTGTTATGGCATCGTGTAGTGTTTGTTATGTTAAGTGTTTCTTTTTTTTGTTGTGCAACATGGGCATGTATGGTGTTGGGATTGTCTCCCTGATATTGCTATTGTATACATGTACTGTGTTTCTTCTTGGGTTTTGTTATTGCAGACATGGAGTGTGTTTAGTTGAGCTACTTTGCTTTGCATTTGAGTGTGCATGTATCCCTTGCAGCTAGTTCATGTGGAGGAATGTCCCATGGTGTAGGAGTTGTATGTGCTTTGTAGACTTGCCCTTCCCCATTGTGTAGCTGTGCATGACAATTGGTTTTGGTATTGTTTGTACCTGGGATCCATGTAAGGCCATTTCTTGTGTGCATGTTGTTTGAGGGCCCTGTTCAACGTAATATGTGACCCAGTGCAGCCTCCTTCCATGTATGCTCCTATGCTCCTATCCCAGCTGTGGAGGTATTGTTGTTTGGGTACTTTGTTTCTTTTGTGTGTTTGTCTCCCTGTGTTTTGTGCATGCCATTGTGCTGTGAGTGTATGTGTGATGGGTGTGTCCTCTGGGGGGTTGTTTCATGGTGTTGTGTATATGTTCCATGCCACATCAATGGATATGTGTGTTGTATGTTTGGACAGTTCCTGGTCAGTGTTGGGTGTGAGTGTGTGAGTTGTAAATCTATGTGTGCAGTAGTTGGGTTGCTGTGTGTGAGAATGTTGTGTGGCCTTCAGTGTCCCTGTGCCTGAGCTGTGTTGTCATGTGTATTTGTGTAGTGTTGCAATGTAGTGTGTGTGTGCTGACCAAAGCATGCATATTGTGAATATGTGGCTGTCGTGTTAATGTATGTTTGTGGGTCTTTGTTGTGTGACACGTTTAGCTGCTTCCCCTGGACCCCCCCATGAAGTGGTTCCCGGTGCTACATGATGTTTTTATTGGTTAATGATACAGGTAGGTGTATGTCCTTACGGTTGCTGTTGTCCATGGTGGCGTTCATTTCGTTGTCTTTCGGCAAGCATGAGCAGTGGCATGACATTTACAAAGGGCTCCATGGCGGATCCAGATGTGTGAAGCTGTGTGCAGGTGAGTGTCTCCCTTTATACTGTCCATTTCTGTCAGCTTCTCCATGGTGGTTGGACCTCCACAGTCACATTGGTTGTGTGCAGCCTCGTAATGAGTCCAGTGGAAACACAGGCTCCGCTGGCTGGCTTGTGCTTCCGGGTGACCGTGGCGGTCTGTGCTGGTTGGCGGTACTGGCAGTCCTCTGTTTCTATGACCGCCAAACTTGTAATATGGTGGTCCACTCCACCAGACCATTAGCGGTCCGACCACCAACATTGTGGTCACGGTGCCATCAAACTCATAATGAGGCCCTCAGTGCTGAAATAAAAATGTATTGAAAATTAGGAGGAAGAGACAGGTGTTTTTGTACTGGATATACAGCATTTCATATTGTAAAATGTAAACAGAGAAAAATAGGTATCAAGAAAACCTATGAATCTCTGAAATGGCTACAAGATATGTTGTTTAGAAGCAGTGGTTATTTGCACATGTTTGAATTTGTGGGCACCCATACTATAAAGTGAATTAGAGGTCATTTCTCAAAATGTCTTCTTTCATACATACTGTCTTACATTTGGAAGATGCAAATGCAGAGAAATACAATTGGTAATAACACTTATTCTACTATTCTGTATTATCCTGTGTCTCCTAATAAAAAATAGTACCTCACTTGAATTGGTATGCTTTGTTCCCTCAACAGGTAACGACCCAAAACCCAATCAGGGCACATCACATTTTTCCACTGAAAACTGAACCTTTTTTGCAATGTGACTAACTTTCGATGTTGGGCCCTAGCTCAGCTACCACCTAAGAACACCTAGCAAACCTGTACATTTTTTTAAAAGTACACACATAGGGAAATTCAAGTTGGTCTGACTTGCATGGCTTTCATCAGGTTATATTACCCAGAATTTCTTGCAAACCTCACGCATTGACTAAAAAACACATTTCCTGATACTTCTATGATTGAAAATTCTGGAATCTGAGGGAAAACAGAAACATTCTTCCATCCAGCACTCCCCCAAGTCTTCTGATAAAAATGATACAGCACTTGTGTGGCTGGGCCTAGTGCCTCCAACAGAACAAACCAAACCAAGGTCAATGAGGGTCCCTTTGCCACACAAGTGGGGCAACATTTTTATTTGGACAAGTGGGGAAATGCTGGGTGGTAGGAATAGTGTGGTGTCCTTCAGATTCTGGAAGAATATGCACAGAAATGCAAGGAAAATGTGTGCTTTTAGTCAAATTTTGAGGTTTGCAGGGCACTGTGGGTACGAAAACTTAATAGGATCCAAGAGGGGCACACTACCTTGTACTCCCCTGGGTTTCAAGCGGGGGGGTTAGTTCATGAAAATATCTACAGTTGGTGGATTTGCCCTAGAGACAATGTACACCCTGGCAGAGAAAGACAGAAGAGGCAAACATTAATGCACAACCATCTATTCCTCAAGTACACACACATACTTATTGGATCTGGCACGAGAGTGAGTGAAAGGTTCCAAATGTAAATTGTATTAAAAATAGATTTTGCAAAAATTAAATATACTATTAATAATTGAAAGTTAAAAAAACTCATTCAATTGCTCACTGATCATGAGCTGTAAAGTCACAACAAGACACCAACTGCTTTACAGGCTTCACACGCCTTTCATGCATGATGCACAAAACCATTTATATCCTATGGAACTCGTAATACGGCTGGTGGTATATCCGTCACATTTGGGACGGATTGACACCTCCTCCAAAGTTGTAATAACCCCCTAAGTCTCTTACAGGAAATGTTTTTTTGGGTATGGGAGGAATGTAATCTGGAAAGTGGAGAACTTTCAATCTAGCCACATCCTCGACAACCCCAATCTAGGAACACTTGCCCTCTCCACTACAACAAGGCTGCCTATCAAAGACAGCTGAAACTGAACAAAAGCCATCATGGAATCTGGAGAAAATTACTTGAATACAACAAGAGAATTGAAATTTGCTATATGAAACAAATAGCTAGCCCACTTCTTATACCAAATGTAAGACTGATGAACAGCAGTGTAAGGCTCTAACCTTTGATCTACTCTATCTACACAACCCATGTGCTAATTGTAATCTAAAATGCACACAGATCTGCACGCTCCAGCAACCTGACCCTAATCACAGGTGAAGTACTTTCATCATGAATTGTTGTCATCATGTGGCCATATCTCTTGTCTGACAATTTCACAGCTAGCATTTCATCACTACAAAGGCACTGCACTGTCCCCTCTGAAGCTTTTTACATACAAGCTCTTTAGACTAACTTAATGTTTAGGGTGGATTGTGCCACAAGCAACAGTGTCCACTTTGAACAATTCTTTGAACAATTGCACTCCAGTGTAGAAGTTATCTACGTATAAATGTTGTCCTTTGTTAAAAAGTCCTCTACCTAGTTCCCACACAATTTCCTCAATGACTCTCTACCAGCTTACATCCTGAAATTATAATCATATCCAGTACTACATTAAAACAGCATATTCACCTTAATTCCATAATATGCCATCTTGCTAGGAATGTACAAACATGAAAAATGAAAAAACAAATGGGCTTTCAACAGGACCAAAGACTCATCCACAACTGTTTCTTTCCCCGGAACATAGATCTCTGAAAAGCAATCTACAAAATGATCATGGAGAGACTGACTCTTGAGGAGATATCACAATTAGTGTGATCTTGTGGCAATGCTGAAGCATTTTCAACAAAATGGAGCATCCAAAACGGAAGCAAATACCAATCACGACTCATGGTCGCAGGAAATATAGCAGTCGTCATCATGGGACTAGTAGACCACTATGAAGACAGTGACGGGTTCCTTAGCAAATCCATCAAAAAAGTTAAACCCATGAACTTCTTCAAATCATCCATATTTTTGGGAGTCCACTGGTTAGCTCTAGAATAGGGCTTAAGTATAGCTTTGTTGTCCCTCAAATACTGTTCAGCATACAAATTTGTCTGGCCAACAATCTCATCCAAAAATGTATCGTCCATAAACGAAGAAAGAATTTTGTAGGCAAAAAGCTTTCACTATTCACTATACACCCTGTGACACCAGTAAAGGCAAGCAAGGCAGGCTGCACCATTTTTGGGGCAATCAAGAGTTCAGCACTTCCAATGACAAACCTTTCAGCCCCAGGCTGCAATCCGGATTCCTTTTGCTGCACTATTAGCACATCAGTGTCCTCCTCTTAAGGAGGCACTTCTTCCACATTGAGAGTGGCTTCATCATCAGATGATTCCTCTCAGACAGAAAATTAACTGCCAGATTTTTGGGCTTCCTCTTCTGTTATGGTGCAGTGTCACTCTCAGAACCATGGTCAGAGGAAGATTCAAAGACCAAGCTAACAACCTGCTGAGCTGAAATCCTGTGGCTAGCCATAATAATTACCAATACAAGTAACACAACAAATAAGTCAACAATGAGCAACACTGTTTAAAATAAGTAATAAACAAACTGTGGCTTTATCAAACAGAAGCAAAACTATTGGCATATAGTAATCTGGAAGGACACGTCAAGCAATATAAAGCACTCAAAAATGATACCACTCACTTTCCAGGGACAGTTAAACTAAGGATCACCTACAGCTACTCTGTGGTTTTCTGAATAAAAAATACAGCTGCTCTGGCCCAAAAGGGGGCAGAAAATAGCCAAAATATTGCCCAAGTAATGGGGAGTGGATCTTGCTCAAGGGGCTGCTCCCCAATAAATAAATAAAATCATCCCTGGTGTCTAATGGTTTTCTGTCCCCTTGGAGGCAGATGAGCCTAAAAATATGGTCAATATGCTACCGGTGGCAGTAAATGGCAAAAATATCACCCCCATAATGGGAAGAGACCCTTGGCTTAAAAAGCTGCTCCCCAGCATATAAATGAATAAAATCACTGGTCTAGTGGCTTTCTTCCACCCTAGTGGGCAGATGGACCTAAAAATATGGTCGTTCTTCACTTGGGGGAGCAGAAATGGGCAAAATATATGCACCAATAAAGGGGAGTGACCCATGCTCCCCTGAAGAAAAGAAAATCCATGGTGGTCTAATGGGTGCATTCCTGCTGAGCGATTGTGGCTCCACCAGCAATCCCGCAGCAGGAGTGCACTGCAGAGAGACACCGGGGAAAGGAAAAACTCTTTTCTCCCCACCCCCGTGTCTCTCTGCCCTCCCTGATCCCTCTTCAGAGGAAACACTTGCCTGTTTCCTCTGACATGTTGGAAGAAAATAGCTTCCTGTGTGACCTGGTGGGTTTCGATGCTGTTGGAGCACGGCAAACGTGCTGATGTCATCAGATCATCGAGGGAGGGGGTGGGGGTGGCAGCAGAAGTGCTTCCACTGCCATCCCTGGTGGGCACATGTTGCGGAGTGGCCATGAGGGAAATGCCAATTCTTCCCCTGTGGGTGGGTGCTAGGAAGGTTTGGAGCCATACTCAGCACATGCCCATTGGTGCTGAGGGCGGCTGCAAGCCGTCCTCAGAACTGAAGGGGTTAAATTAAAAGGCAAAACAATTATGATGTATTAAAGTGCTTCCAGGGCACGCAGTTTGATTTTAAATCTGTAGTGTCCAGCTCAACTGAATGATCCATTTAAGCTGTCTCTGCCAATGTCATAAAAAAGAAATGTCATTCTATATGATATCAATTGCAGATGATACAATGTTATTAAAAGTGTCATAAAAGTTGACAATGTATTTATTCCATTATCGATAGCACCTTCCATTTGCGAAAGCTTCCAAATATCATGATAATTGCCATAAAGAAACCTTTTGGAACATGGTGACCTAGGGCCTAACAAGAAATATTGTAAATCCATGTCATCACAGGGAAGAGAGAGGTGTTATTTTACTGTACACAAAGTGGAATGTTGCAACCATTGTTGGCATAACTTATCCACGCTATAAGTAGTAATATCCCCTGAGTGCTGGGACTGGAAGTAATGAGGCATGTCTGCTTGCTTTGAAACCCAGTGAAAAGTTTACAAAACATGCATGCCAACCATTTTTGTCCACTGCCCATAATAGCCACCTGTTTGGACTTGAAAGTGCAAAATTCAATGTACAATTCTTTACCATTCTTCAGTGTAATTTACAATGTGTTGCCAATCTTTAAAAATACAATAGATGGAATACTGGGCAAATTAATTTCTTTAATGTTTGCCAGACCTAAGCAAGTAGTTTGCTTTACTGTGTCATTCAGAAAAAATCATCTGTGTTGGAATCAAACAGGCTTTATAAAAGGCATCAATGCCCTGCACTTGCCAATGTTTTGTACCCCAACCTTATTTTATATCAGTTTTTTCTCCCTAGTAGTCATAGCCTTTATTTGCCAGTTGGGAAACAAACCAATTTAGATAAATACATTTTGTCGGGTTAGCAAGTTTTTCTTTGCTTTTGTAGGGACATGTTTATAATAATAAGAAACTGGATCTGAGGTATTGGACCAAGAAAAATATGCAAATTTGTCCCAAAATGTTGTGGGACTCCCTACTGGTGGTGTGGGGCAATGTTTCCATTGTGTGTAGTTAAAACCTGTACCTGGAGTACTAGCTCTATGTAAATAGTGATGGGCATAGTGATGGTAACAAAACATTTCTCCATTATTAGCAGAATTCATATACCTATCTTCACTTTCAAATACAGCATCATATTCAATCTCAGATCGCATTGAAGACACTGTTTTTACATCCCATTCATCTGAAATAAGACCTGGGATTATCATGTCATCGATAACTACTTTATAAATGTAAGGAATTTGCATAGTTTCTGTAGGACAAAAAATGTCATATAGACCCTTATCCCGCCCAATCCATCAGAGAATAGAAAAGCAGAAATGTTCACAAGGGACAGGTCTCTTTGCACTTTGTGTGAAGTCAGATGAGGTTTCAAAAACTCAGCTACCAGTTCTACAACAAAGATAGTGTACATTTATAAGCAAGAAGAAACCGGTCAGAAATCCAATCCACAAAAACAGGAAAAGCAATGAACTGGAATTCCACATGTAAGACCATGAAGGGATTGTATAAATGTGTTTCAACCAGCAAAAAAAGATACATGCACCATATCGTGAAATATTTGAAAAATCAGCAGAAAAGTCCTCAATGTCAACAAAGTAACCAGAAGCAGTCTGTGCGAAAATATGAGCTTCGAAAGGTAGAAGAAAACTGGTAGACGCCTCCAAAGGTGTTTCATCATAAACACCTCTGTTGCTTTGCATATCAGTAGAAAAACGTAAACTTAAGCCTGATGTAATTCTTGTACTTGCAGCAGTAACAGGAATCAACAAAAGTTAATTCTCCACCCTCCCCAGTCGGGGGGGAAACAATATTGCTATTATTCAACACTTGCAGAGGTATTTTCTGTAAGATAGTGAGAGGAGTTAGGGAACAACCCAGGAGTCCTTGTGGCCTACTGTGTATGATGGGCCACATGATGCGATTTTTCTGGATCAATTGCGTAAAATCATTTGTCTTTACAACCAACAAGCACTGGCAAAATCACAGTTCTGGTACCTTGAATTCCAAGGACTGGCACAATAT
This sequence comes from Pleurodeles waltl, assembly GCF_031143425.1. NCBI lineage: Eukaryota > Metazoa > Chordata > Amphibia > Caudata > Salamandridae > Pleurodeles > Pleurodeles waltl. The sequence continues at coordinate 370,372,164 of NC_090451.1, forward strand.
GCATGGCATGATGGACCATACTCCTTCTTTACTGCAATCTTCTCTCAAACTAAGACCCCAAATTTTGGAATTTAGCTAGAAGGTGCTGGTTTCTCCTTTACTCCTTCAGTGGCAAAACATTTAAATTCTTTGTTAGTATTCTCATCCCAGAAGAGCATTGGTGGAGCTTTTAATTTGTTGGCAAATGTCAAAACTAAGAACATATTGTTTTGTCTGCTTGTACAGACCCTCCTACCAATTGCATTTCTGTAGTAAGGAAATGTGGCCACTACACCAGCATGGGCAGATGCTACATCCTCATGGGCAGCTAACAGTAGTTCTAATCTGCGGTCCTGGTTGGGTATCAAACAGTCACCCACCCCAGGGATGGTTGAAAAAGGAATGATTTGGGAACTTACATGGGAGGAATATTTTTCTGGATATATTTTATGTAGACAAGTGCCCTTGCTGAAACATCACCAGCAGCCATGATATCCTTATCCACCCTTGTATGATAATGATTAATTGAAGCTACAGTTGTAGTTTTTACTGCAGATTTGCTCCAAAATTGACTAATCTGTTTCTAGATTATTTTGAATTCAAACATATTAATTATCTCAATACCCCCATCTCCAAAATATCACCCTCTAGGTATGCTATATTGATGGCATTTTTCTGATTTGAACTGGTGACTCTGTAACCCTAAAATAATTCTACCTCACCAGTAAACCAACTAAGCCTTGACATTTACTACAGAATCTAACACTAAAAAGATAGCATTATTTGACCTTACTAACAAGACCTCATAATGTAAACTCTATACAATATTATACTACAAGCCTCCTGAAAGAAATTCTCCCAACAACGCACAAGCCTTCCCACATACAATTTGATGGATATCTTACTCTACAGCCAATTTCAATGAGTGCATCTAAACGGCACCCTCAGTATGACTACTTTAAAGCGTCAAATCTCATAATTTAAATAATGTTGCATATGAAATCCCTCCCATAGTCATCTAAACATGTGTAGCTTATTCCCACAGAGGACATTATGATAGCACATCAGCGTAATGGCACTGATGATAAACCCATCTTTGGTTCCACCTTTAACACAGCCAGTACTGAAATAAAAAATCATAAATTGCCACTGCTTCAAGAGAGGTAGAAATGGTAAAAACCAGGGGTTGTATCATGAACTGTATCATGAACACTGTCCACTTAGGGGCATATGCATCAAGGAATTGCATTGGCCTTGCATCACATTGTGTGATGGAAGGGTGAAGCAAGCAGTTAAGACAAATTTTTAAATTGACACAAGAGTACAAATGTGTAATTTTCTGGCATTTGTGTGGTGCAGCTGCTGCACTGAATCCAGCTGTGCCACGCAGGAATTAATTTATGCAATGTAGGTGTTACTGTGTAAATTTCAACACAAACATATTGCAGTGATAGTTAACATCATATAACGCATCATGGCTTAGCACAATGCAACAACAGAAATACGTCAGAATTGCTGCGCATTGGCAAACCAGGAATAGGAAATGACAGAGTGGCTGTAGTAAAGAATTCTCACCATTACAGTACTCTCTGGCAAGCTCAACTACACCATAGAGGTGGTTATACTGCAAATGGGCATAGGGAGGATACAACCACTTAAGCAGTGAAAGAGTAAGGAGTGTGTTTTCTGTCAGTGCATATTCCTCATTGACCTAAAGGAGGAGGAGGTCAGTCCATTCAGTTTTATAGACTGAAGAGGGAGTCCGTCATGAAATTGTTAGAGAAGATAGTGCCAAGTCTCCAGCCAACAAATGCAAGAACCAATGTCATCCCACTGTTGTATAGCCATTTTCTGGGCACGTTATTTTAGCAACTAGGCCCAATGCTTATGCCCTTTAGCCCAGTAACATTTTATTCTGCTTGTTTTTATTATTTCAGAATCATCCACATTTGTGGTGTTGTTTTATTTTCCTTACCTAGTTGTTCTTTCACCTAGGAAAGCATTACATTTCTTAGCACAAAATAGTTTTCACTCTGTGCTTTCCTCAAGGCTGCAGCAAGATAGGGTTGTTGGCACAAGGGGTGCTCTGCGTCTCTAACATTCACAGTTGCATACGTATCTTCACGTAGGGACATTTTCTCAGAACATTAGTTGTTTTATTATAAAAACACTTCTCTGTCCCATACACATTAAAGGGAGGTTTCAGCCAGACAACCAAAAACACATGCTAATTTACTTTGTTACAGCTGCTTGTTGATACTACCGTTTCCCTGGCCCGTATGGGGATGGTGTCTCTATAGACAAAAGGCTTCCTTGCTACTGTCATATTCAGGTATAGGGGATGATGTCTTCCCAGGGGGGAATCCTGAAAGGCTGATTGGGCCTTATCCTGCTGTGCTCTAAAATGGCTTAGGTAGGAATCACATATAGGCGGTCATTATGTACATTGCGGGAAAGACAGAGGACCGCCGTGTCAGCAGTGAACAGAATCCCGCCGATGGCGGCGAATGGAAACCCGCCATTTAATGATTGAAAAACCCAACCCTGCCAAAAAATCCCAGACCACCACTCCCTGCCAGGCTCCCTGTCGGAGGGAATCCCAGCCCACCCCGCCACCGCCACGCACACCCACATCCCGCCCTCCAAATAATGATGCACAAATCACCTCAGCGGACAGTGAAGGCCAGGCGACCATTGGCGGCTGCGACCGCCACGGGAGGCAAATGGACTCAACAGTAACAAGTGCACACATTGGATAAGCCTATCACCCACACACCTGACACACATCCAGAACCCCATAAAACACCCCCAGACACACCCCACAATCCCTTGCAACGAAACCAGGACCAGAAGATGGAGAGCACCAGAGCCAGACAGCGAACGCCAGCATACAGGACACGCATATCGACCCATACAGGAACACCCATACCCCGTCCCCAGTCCCGATGCCATCCACCACCCTCACCATGCCCCCCCCAAAAAAAATCCACACTTCACTGAAAGGGAGCTAAGAACCATGGTGGATGAGATCCTGAAGGTGGAGCCACAAATATTCGGGCCAAGGTGCAGCACCTACCTATCATGCGGAAATTGGAGCTGTGGCAGACCATTGTCATCAGGGTGAATGCAGTGGGACACCATCCATGCACCAGGGACGACACCAGAAAGAGATGGAACGACCTGTGGGGGAAGGTCCGTGGCATGGCATCCAGGCACCACATCGCAGTTCAGAAGACTAGGGGAGGACCGCCACCAACACCACCCGACTACACCGACTGGGAGGAGAAGGTACTCGCTAACCTGCACCCAGAGGGACTCACTGGAGGAATGGTCTCGGGTAAGTCATCTACAATTACCCCATATACAACATATCTGCAATGCATGCACCACCCCACCTCACCCACACCCACCTCAAGCCACACCCCACCCAGCCATTACCCACCACATCCACCACCCAGCATTACCCACAACTAACTACCAGGCTCACATCACTCCCGCTGTGCACAGCCACCCACCCCTGCACGTACCCACGATGGAATAATGTCTCCCACTACAATGTAACCCCACCACTGCTACTAAATGCAGTGTCCATCTCACAAAGGCACCCTGGAAGGCCACTGAAAGTCACACTAGCACAAAATAGCACAGTTATGTACACCTCAAACCCACAGGCATATGTAACAGACATTTGTGCTTGATGGTGGTAATGTGTGTTTCAAATTAGGCAAGGTTGGAATGCATATATTGTCTGTCAGTACCATGCAGAAGAGGTCCATGTCTTGTGTATCATGACCAATCCCCCCTATATGACATGGCACACTGACAGTATCAGTCACTAACCACAATTACAGGCTTAAGTCCCAGACAGTTATTGGAAGTAGAGTTGTATCAGTTGGTTCCTGGAATCAACATCTTCCCCTTCCTCATCCTCACCATCACTCTCCTCACCTCTCTGAGGTAGCTGATCAGGACCTATAGCACCCTCCACCTCCAAAAGGGGGATAGAATGTCTCACAGCCACGTTGTGCATCATTCAGCAGGCCACTACTATTCTACACACCTTATCAGGCCCATAGGCAGGGAACCCCCAGAGACATGTAGACACCGGAATCTAGCCTCCAGGAGACCTATAGTACGCTCTATCACCCTCCTAGTATGTCCATGGGCCTCATTGTATTTCCTCTCTGCATCCGTCTTGGGATTTCTCAATGGTGTCAGGAGCCAACGCAAGTTTGGATAGCCAGAATCACCTAGAAAAAGGGTCAATACAGAGTCGTCATTGTAATGTCCCTTAGTCAGACAGGCAGGTTTTCTGCAATGTGTCAGTTAGTGACAGGCAAACTTACCTATGATCCACCCTCTGTCCTCTTGCAGTTGTTCCATCTTCTGTGGCACACTACTGTTCCTCAAAACAAATGAATAATGGACTGAACCCGGAAACATGGCATTCACATGGGAAATGTACTGGTCTGCAGTACATACCAATTGGATGTTCGTTGAGTAAAAGTTCTTCCTGTTTCTGTACACCTGGTCACTCACTCTTGGGGGGATGATAGCTATGTGGGTGCCATTGATGGCACCTATGACATGGGGAATGTTTGAAAGGCATAGAAGTCAGACTTGATGGCAGGGAGGTCAGCACTTTGGGGGAATCGCACATAGGATTGAAGATGTTTTACAAATGCATTCAGAAATCTTGTCAGTACCTGGCTGAACATTGGCTGTGAGAAACCAGCACCCATGCCCACTGTCACTTGAAATGAGCCTGTGGCCAGGAAATGGAGTGTGGAGAGCACCTGCACCTCAGTTGGAATGGCATGCTGATTATGATTTCCGGGCGTCAGTGCAGGATCCAGTAATGCACATAGGTCCTGAATAGTTGCACGTGTGAGTCTGTAAGTGATAATGATCTGACGCTCCACCATGGTCCCCATATCCACAAGTGGTCTGTACACTGATGGTGCCCTTCCTTGCCTCAAGGATCGGTACCTATGAGGGGTTACAAAAAGGAGTGATGTGCACACATACATTGGCATATTTGCTAAATACATGCAGTGCATTGTTCATAGTAGTGTCTGTAAAATAACTGCAACCTGACAGATGTACAGGTACATCACTAGGAGGGAACAGAGTAAATCATGTGTGCTACTGTACGCAATGGATAGAGGCCTAGGTGCTTCATGTGGCTAGTAGGCCCTGCATTGTGAGTAGTATGAATTTCAAGATGCGTCGGTGATGGAAAAACGTCTGCCCACGGTAATTCTGCCCCTTCATTGTGGAAGTGGCTTGATACTGCTAGCGGTTGACGTCACAGCATACGAAAGTGTTGACCGCTGTTCGCACCCTCATTGGCTAACATAGGTGCCAATGGGGAATCCTGGCATATCATGATCGCCGCTGGCGGTGACGGTGCATACCGCCGCGGAACGTACGCGTGTTCCTCATCGTTTGATCACTTGACTCCCTGATCTCGTGCGGACAGGTACTCCACTCTGTTTACTGCTGTCGCCTGCCTCTGGCTATGGATGCTCCACGTGATGCAGGGGAAAGGGCCCAGGCCTTCACCCAGGAAGAACTGGGGAAGCTAGTGGAAGGGGCCCTGTCCCTGTACGACAGACTCTACGGACGGCCAGAGGTACAGGTGAGTCCAGGTTTGAGGGGCACAGTGTGAGTAATGGATGGAGTGGATTGCACATATGTGTGCTCCCGTGAGCCAGGATGGGCCATGGTGCATGAAATGCTGCGTGCCACTGTCCTGCATGTCTCAGAGTACTGTCAGTCCTATGTTTGACAATCTGCCAGCTGTTCCCATCGTGCAAGTGCCTGACCTCTGTGTTCCATTTCTGTCTCACCCTACTAGGTCAGCACCCACCAGAAGAGGGCACATTGGCATGCCATCACCAAGGAGGTATGGACCCTGGGGGTCTACAACCAGTGGAGCACCCTCTGTTGAAAGAGGTGGGAGGACATGCGGCGCTGGGAGCAAAAGATCACTGAGGCCCAGCTGGGGAAGTCCTCCCAACATGGAAGGGGTGCCCGTCGGGCACTGACCCCTTCATGCGTCGGATCCTGGTGGTGGTGTACCCAGATCTGGATGGGTGCTTGAAGGCTGCACAGCAGTCACAAGGGGGTGAGTACTCACAGACCATACTTCAGTCTGGAAGGATGAGTGTGTGTGTGTGTGTGATAGGGCTCATGCTGCTTAGAGCTGGGAATTTGACCGGTGCCCATCTACTGTATGTTCCCCAAAGGGTGTAGGGGTGTCCCTGTCAGGTTTCACCTACCTCAGCTCCAATACTATTTCAGGGGATGGGTGTAGGTCAGTATTCTGCTCAGTAGTCAGGGGCATGGCCATGGGCATAGTGCACGGTGCTGCCTGTTTGGTGTGTCTGCTGGGTGGGTGTATGTCTGGCCATTGTGTATCAGCATTCAGCTATTTACAAGTGTCTCTCCTGTTTTGTCTCCCCATCCCTGTTCTCTTGTGTTGGTTTGGTACAGCATCAACATCAGGCGAGGGAGCTGCTGCACCTACAAGTGGGGAGGCAGCGGCCCATGGATCCTCCGAGGCAGAGACAACCGAAGTCCAGGGGACCAGTGGGTGGCAGGATGAGGGGACTTCCACGGGGGAGGCTACTACCACAGGAGGTAGTGACTCTGAGACCTCCTCCGATGGGGTCCTCCGGCTGTGGTGGACCCTAGTGGACATACCACTACCGTGAGATCTTCCGCCACCCCCCCATACCATCAGCGCCCTCCCTTCTGCTCCCCACTGAGTTGCCCGTGCCTGCCCAACCAGAAAGGTGGGCATCTCCTTCGCCCCAGGCACCTCCTCCCCTGCCCCAGTCAGCCCTACTGCACTCACAGAGGAGGCTATTGACCTCCTGAGAACCATCTCTGTAGGGCAGACAACCATTGTCAATGCCATCCAGGGTCTGGCATCATAGGTGCAGCAGACCAATGCCTATCTGGATTGCATTCACTGTGCCCTGTCTGCCCTACAGAGATCTTTTCAGGCTCTGGCCTCTCTTGGATGGCAGCCAGTTTCCCTGGCCATTCCATCCCCCCCCAACCTCCTCTACCCCTTCCAGCACCCCACTCCCTTCACCCGTCCAAAGCACACAATCAGACCCGCTTACAGGCACATCAACACACAGGAAGCAAACTTCAAAACACAAGCACCAAACCTCCCACCAAAGCATTCACACAGCCAACAGACACCTGCACACACAACAACGTCCACTACCCCCAGTGTGCCCACCTCTTCCGCCTCCCTGTCTGTCTCCTCTACATCCACACCCTCATGCACTGCACCTTTACTCACTGTTCCTGCTCCTCTTCCTGCACTCACCACGATAGCAGACAGCCATACATGCACCCCATACACCACACCTGCACTCACCACCTCTACTGTAGTTGACACATGCAGCACACCCACCAGACTTGCAGATACCCACCCAACATACATCCACATCAGCTGTCTGTCTTCTCCCACTGTGTCCAACCCCCCACCTCCCAAAACACACAAACGCACCAAGACACTCACCCATCAGACATCACCACACCACCCTACACCACAGCATACTGAGCAGTCACCTGCACCCACTACACCTACACCCCATACATCAACTCCCTCTGCCTCCACTACCACGCCCTCATCCATGCCCTCCCCGATTGCTCCCAAGAAACGTTTCCTCTCCCGTGCAGACATGTCCAACCTATTAGCCCACCCCGTCTTGTCCCCAAATGTTCCCACCTCCTTGCCCTTTCCGCTCCTTCCACATCACAGCCCACCCAGGTCTAGCCTTCCTATTCCTGTGCCCCTTCCCCGGAGAAGAAGGCCCGCTCAGAGCCTAGGCCATCCAGCTCCATCCAAGCCAAACAGCCCCCACCCCCTTCAAAGGAGAAGCCCACCCCACTCCAACATCCTCACGCAGGTCAAAGTCCCAACCTGTCAAAAATCCCCACCCCCACCCCTCCTTGCCCCCCTTCCGTGAGGTGCCTAGATCCCCCTATGGTGCCCCGTTCTGTGGAGTACCCAGCACTTGTGGGAGTCAGGTGTGGCCAGTTGTGGCCAAGGACAATGTGAATTTTATGGACTGGCCATTGGCCCTGTTGGCACTGTTTAGCTCAGTGATCTACTAATTAAAGTTTCTGTGTGGCCTGTGTTTGGGCTGCACGCAGTTCCACCCTGGTGTTTGTTTGACTTTTTATGGGTGTGGGACTATTGTATGTACTATGGTCAAGTTGCAGTGGCCTTCGGTCAGGCACGTCCCTCTTGGTGTGGGGTGTATGACTTGTGCTGCTGGGAAGGGTTGGGGGGGCGTTGCAGAGTGGGTGGGTATGTAACTGTGCCCTTTCCTCCCTTGTGCCATAGGTTTCGGTACTTACCGCCATCGTCTTCGTCGGCGGTCTAGGTCGTGTAGGTATATGGCGAGGAGGAAGGCTGGCATGATCAGCAAATCTCTGTCCATGGCTGCCGCTGCACGTATTGTGGAACTTCGGTGAGTCTTTCCTTCTATTTGTTTAATTTCCACCTGGCTTTGTGTGGCGGGGGTTCCCGCCCCGGAACTGGCGGCGGAAGGGTGGTTCATAATTTGATGGACGGGTTGGGCATTTCCGACGGCATGTGGGCGGACTCTGCCGTCGTCAGCGGGACTCCTTTCCTGGCAGTGGGTGGTGCGCGGGATGCGTGTGTTTCGTTTGGATCATTATTTGGCGGGCCGGCCCACTCCTCTGTTGGCGGTTTCTACCGCCGACGGAGCGGAACGGACTGCCATGTTCATAATGAGGGCCATAGTGTGCATAGTGGCAGTATGGTGGGACTTTTCTTGTTTTTCAGTTTTGTTGTCACCATTTTGCTTCTAATATGATCATTATTCTAATTATTGCATATTCAGAGATTCAAAAGGCAACACCACTAAACTCCTGTGGGGTAAAGCAGCGGGTCTGAAAGAAATGCTACCCAATGTCTATGTAGTTTATACATTGGGACATCAACGTGTTGGAATACATGTTACCGTCAATAATTTAGCTGATGAAGCAGCCAAGTCAGCAGTAACTACGGCTTCTGCTACTGTAATGACTCATTCAAGGACAGAGGTTGGATGATGAAACACTGGCTGCTGAGAAAGCTTTGGCTGAAGGCAAGCCATGCCAAAGACATTTCTTGCCAAATATTCCTACTGCATATATAGCCTCAATACTGCCCTAGTAACAATACCAGGGGTGGATGATCGTGTGATTCCCCAACCAAGATCAGTGACCTGCATTGAATAAAGCAGTGCCTGAGGGAGTTGCTTCTGCCCATGCTGGTGTGGAGGCTACTATTTCACTATTACAAAAAAGTTATTGGCGGCCGGGTCTATACAAACAGACCAAACAGTATATCCTCTGCTGTGACATCTGTCAGCAAATAAAAGGGTCCAGTGTCAAAAGCCCACCAGAGACCCCCCCATTACTTTCTAACAAACAACTACAATGTATGAAGCTGGACCATTGTGGTCCTCTGACTCCTGATGGTGCATTTAAATACATCCTAGTCGCTGTTGACTCATGCTCCAGATTTCTATGGGTATGACCACAATTCTCGGCTGACGCTCAAATTGTTATTAAGGATTTGCAAGTCTTTATTGGCACATATGCAGTTGTGACTTTCCACTCAGACCAGGGCCCTGCTTTCACCTTAAGGGCATTCAGGGACACCATGGATTTGTTAGGGGTCCATCTGTATTATTCTCATCCATATTATCCCGAGGGAAACAGTGTTGTGAAGCTAGAGTATTAGGCACAGGTCGTAGTTGGCCTAATCACTTGTATGGAGTCCAGAGAGTACTTAATAATCAGCCCAGAAGGTCCCTGGGAGGGTGTACCCCATATGAATCCCTGTTCAGAACACAAATGTATGTTCCAGATCTTCATGGTCCTGGCACGGAGGCGGCATATACACCTTTTGACATAAATGAACGTGTCACTGTCTTGCAGGACTTACGACAGTTCCGTGACGACAATGCATCTGCCAGTGCTGCCTCCTTGGAAATAACGGATCAACCAATAGCACATACTGGCTGGATTCTAAAAGGTCAGGATCGACTGCATGAAAAGATTGCTGTGAAAAAGAAGTTTGGTCCTTCCTATTATGCACCGGTTCCAGTCCTGGAAATACATGGAACCAGAACTGTTATTCTACCACTGCTGCCTGCTTCTAAAGAAAACAGTTTTGTCTCCATCTGCAATGTCAAGCTACACTGTATGGCCAATCCTGCACAGCGGACCAATCGGACTCCTGGGTAGTCCCCGACTCCCTCTCACTACAGACCAGGATGTTCCTCTACAGGTTTTGAGCAGCAATGCTGATACATCTCCGAGCTTAGGGAGGGTGGAAAATGATCTTTCATTAGTCCCACTAACTTCTTCTACGACAAGCATTGTCAACAATATTGAGTGATTTTACTCAAATTCAACACAAATGGATGGAATAGTCTACTATGAACCACCAAGGGAGACTTCTGCCAGCTCTCTTCTTCCAGGTTTTGCACAAACCGCTTCTGGATATTTTGTCTACATCAATAACACTTTTTCCAACTCATCTGCCTCTTCTGCAACAAGACTGTCAAGAGCACGTAAGATGATAAATTGGCTCAACATTAACTATTCCATTCTTCCATGGAACTATCTGTGGCTTTTGTTAACAGTACTTGCCTTACTTCTTTGGATTGGGTTTGTCATTGTGTTTTTTCTACTAACACATGATCATTCCCTTCCTGAACGCTCTACAGTTGAACTGGTTGATGAGGTCCTGAAACAACATTTTCCTCCCATGAGGTCCGCTGAGACTTGTCCCTAGTGAGCATTTCAGCTATATCAATTCCTGATGAGGTTGTTTGGGATATAGCATCTTTTGACATGTATGGCCCCACAGAGGTTATTCAAATTCCATATGTATTTAAACTTTCAATGACTGATGTAATAACACCTGGAGTTGTTTCTGATTATTGGGATGTAAAAACAGTTGATTCTATGCTATCTGAATTAGAATATTTTACTGTATTTGAAAGTGAAGATGTTTATCAATGGAAAGAAAATGATGGAGAAATGTTCTCTTATAATTATTATGGACATCATTACATTCACAGAGCAAGTACCCCAAAGACTATTTGTAATTACACAAAATGGGAACATTGTCCAACTCCGCAAATGGGAAGTTCGAAAAAATACTCTGAAAAGTTTGCATATTTTTCTGGGCACAATGTTAAAAATCCTGAGTTGTATTATTTTAAATTGCCATGGATGGAAATGCAACTTATCTTAATAACTGATACCAAATTGGTTTATTCTGATTCCTTTGTTTCCCGGTTGGCTGCAGAAAGCTATGAATATTGACTGAAGTTGATTGATTTACAAAGTGTATGGGGAACTAAAACTTTTGTGGTGTGCAACCTCGTAATGGGTCAGGTGGAAACACAGGCTCCGCCGGCCTGTTTGTGCTTCCAGGTGACCATGGCAGTGTTTACTGCCTGGTGGTGGTGGAGTACCACTGGTGGTCTTCTGTTTCTATGACCACGAAACTCGTAATATGGCGGGCTACACCACCATGGCGGTCGGACCATCACAGCCAACCTGGCAGTCCTCGGACTGCCAAATTCGTAATCAGCCTCTGAGACCTTGGAGGGCTCAGATTTACTATTCTCACTCCAGTGCGAGCATCACTAAGTAAAGTATTGAACTTTGAAAGGTTCACATTTACTAATTCTATTTAAATGGGAGCAACAGTACAGAACGTTTTGGGCTTGGGAAGGGTCAAATTTTCTATTCTCAATCCAACATCAGCAAAAGTAGGAAAAGTGTTGGACTTTGGATGAATCTGATTTACTATTACCAATCCAACATCAGTAAAAGTAAGGAAATGATGCATATTTTCAGAAGGGTAGAACAAGGGTACAGTAATTGATTGACAATGTGGTAAACTGGACAATTTAATTCAGGGATGAATATTTTCAGAAATCTCAGCTGAAATCAACTGATCTTTCACGTTGCAAACAAGCACACTAAGGAAAACATATGTGATAAGTTTTGGTAAGTCATGGAAAATTGCTATGGTGATTTTATCACTGTGCTTCCTCCTAATTGCACTTCCTACTTTCCCTCTCCCTATAATACTAATGTATCCACTATGTCCTGCTGTAAAAAACACCCACCCTATTCTTTCCCCACAAATATAGTGAATTAGGTTACCACGTTCAGTCCAAGGTCCTGGATTCCTAGGGTCAAGTGGCAGTGGTAAGCACACATGAGCATTCCAGCAATCTAGCATGCACCCAAATGCTGGCCCATGCCCTCATTAACCTACAGAAATGCAATTTTATGAGGCCATGCATCTGTGGTCCTACGCACTACTGCCCAGGGCCATCAAAAGGAGGGTGCAGGTGAGGCATTAGGCCCCAGGCCTTATGATTTTCAGGGCGTCACTCTCCCTTAGCAACATTTATTTGTAGATTTATACTTGCAAGCAAGTTTGCCTTCTTCACTAATAAGGAGGAAGCTTACATGGAAAGACCATTAGAGGACGCCAGATGATACGTCTTCTCTTTCTCTAGAATGCAGTATTTCTTAATACTTAGAATGAGGTTCTTAAGGCCAAGCAAAAACTTCTGACAAGTCTGCTGGAAAACTAGCCCTTGCCATCTAAAGTTAGATGGGTGTCAGGATATGATGAGCTGCACAATGTGGAGCGCTCATCATTGGCCTCTTACACCTCTACTGTCCCGGACGACAGAGCACCTAGAGAACTAAAAGCAAGTGTACCTATCACCCCCATCTCTAGGCTAATTTCTCTATCAATCTATCTGTCTGTTTCTGTCTCACACTCTTACCCCCTCCAGCATACCACTGTTTGTATAGCCGAACAAACCTGCCTGCGCAGCCAATATATGATGTGTTGCTATTGCTACTCACAGTGTTCCCCTGGCCCATCCCTTCCTTTTCAATTTAGATAGTAATTCACTCCTTTAACCCCTACAGTGGGGGCATCTGTCACTGGCCAAAGACCACACTACCTCCCTAGTGTGGGTCACGACCAGTGGCTGACACCAGGAAGGGTGTTAAAAAATGCTCAGGTGCGTTGCACCCAAGGTTTTTTTTTTAATTTAAAAATACCCTGGGAAACACACAAGATCTTCTGTGTCTCCCCCTACCCCCCACCCGCCCCTTTGTGACGTCAGTGCACCGCAAGGCACGCTGATGTCACTATCTGTTTTCTCCATCAGAGCAGGAAGCAGCCTTGCCGCAACTTCCACCTCCGGTGGGGAAAACAGCCCCAAAACGTCTTTCACGACGTTCGTGAAGGCCTCGTTTGAAAGGCGAGACTCTCCCCTTTCAATCAAGGACTTCCCGAATGGGTTTTCTGGCCTTCAATCGCAGCTCAGACACCAGGGATTTCACTTGGGGGGGTTGGGCCCCTCGGCAAACAGGCCACCCCCCAAGACTATTTTTTTTTTTAAGTTAGGTTTAGGTTTCCCCCCAGGGGTTTAAAAAATGTTTTTAAAAAAGGAGTAATAAAGAAAAGAAATTGACAGGGGTTCGTCTGTGAGCAGGGCGACCCCTGTGGTGGCAATAATGTTTTTTAATAGTTTTATGGTTTCCCTGGGGGCCACTATGGCCCCCGAGGAAACCATACAGCTATTAAAAAAAATAATATAAAGATCTATATGAGATATAGATCTACATATAGACATATCTATGTGTATATATATATATATATATATATATATATATATATATATATATATATATATATATATATATAATAGCAATCACTTTTGTCAACGCGTGTGTGGTTTCCCTGGGGGCTGTGATCGGCCCCCAGGAAAACCATGCCCACATATAAAAGTGATCTACATACATATATACTTCAACTGAAGCATTTCAACTACAGCTTTTAGGCAGCAATAAAAAAGTAAAGTAAGTCTTGTGATTATGTTTCTGCTCCAAAAGGACCTGACTTTTGTCCAGTGGCAGTTTTGATACCATAAATTAGCGCAAAAGGTTTATATGCCTACTGCAAAAATCAAATCTGTATTTCATGTAAATAGCTGAGTACATTAGTAAAGTCATCTATTACCTGCGCTATAATACAAATATGTATGTGCGGGGGGTTATTGAGAGATGAAGGGCACTTTTGCTGGGTGGTAGTGAGGGAATCCGAGGGGTAGGTCATGGGAGTGGAAGCACCTGTAATAATTGTTGGACTGGGCGCTAGAGGTGCTAAAGACTGTGACAAATAGTATGTGAGAAGGTGAAGTAATGTGGCTTGAAAGAACGTGCTGATTGAGCGAAGAAGCGAAGGTAAGGTGACCTCTACTGTTGCACATATCACACACACACACCCATGAGCAATTTTGCGACTGTCTACGTAGGCTAGTGTTTTAGAGCAACAGTTCAGCCAGTAGCAGAGATGGCATCTCGTTGGATGACTGCTGCTAAAGCCCTCACTTGGGTTATAGAGGACAGCTCTGATGTAGGATCAGAGACTGAGACAGCAGATACTGAAACAGCATCTGAGGGATAGGACAGTGGCAGAGAGTCTGAGAGTGATTTTTCAGTCGGAGAAGTCCCATTCGATAACTCCTCTTCCATTGATTATGAGAGAGGTGATGAGGACAGTCCTGCTGTCCCTTCGCAAGCACAGTCTGTGTAGCGGGACAATAGCTGGTTAGCCCAACCCAGAGAGCAGGTGCATGCGGTGGCAAGCACAGAGAGTGCGCTCTCTTGGGAGCTCCCCAATTTAGTTTAGCCCCCAAATTCCACCACCCAAATCGCAATGTGGAGACATCAAAATGATCTATCACAAAACAACCAGGTTTTGTAAGGTAGGCACCTTCGTTTTTGGTCCTAGCTCGGCGGCCTTATAGGGAAACCAACCAAACCCAGACATTTCGGGAAACTAGACATCCGGGGGAGTTCATAGAGGTGTGACTTGTGTGCATTCCCCAAAGTTTTCTTACCCAGAATACCCTGCAAAGGTGAAATGTTGAATTAAAACAAATTTTTTTCTTGCATTTCTGTCACACAAACTACAGGAATATGCTGGGATCCACAAAATTCCTACCACCCAGTGTTTCCCCACCTGTCCTGATAAAAACTCTACCCCACTTGAGTGACTGTACCTAATGTCTGCATCAGGAATGGATCACCCCAGGGTCAACAGTTGCCCTCATGTCAGGACCAACATTGACAGTTGTGTGATCTATTCCTGTCGCGGGCAATAGGTCTACCCACACAATTAAGGTACCATTTTTATCAGGAGACTTGGGGAAATGCTGGATGGAAAGAAAGTTGTGGCTCCTCTCAGATTCCAGAACTTTCTATCACTGAAATGTGAGGAAAAAGTGTTTTTTTGCCAAATATTGACGTTTGCAAATGATTTGTGGTAACACAACCTGGTGAGAGCGCCACAGGTTACCCCATCGTGGGTTCCCCTAGGTGTCTAGTTTTCAAAAATGCACAGGTTTGGTAGGTTGTCCTAGGTAACGGCTGAGCTAGAGACCAAACTCCACAGCTAGGCACTCTCCAAAAAACGTCAGTTTTCAATGTAAAACTTTGATGTGTCCATGTTGCGTTTTGGGGCATTTCCTGTTGTGGGCACTAGGCCTACCCAGACATGTGAGGTACCATTTTTATCAGGAGACTTGGAGGAATGCTGAGTGGAATGAAGTTTGTGGCTCCTCACAGATTCAAGAACTTTCGATCATCGAAATGTGAGGAAAATGTGTTTTTTTGCCAACTTTTGAGGTTTGCAAAGGATTCTGGATAACAGAACCTGGTGAGAGCCCCACAAGTCACCCCATTCTGAATTCCCTAGTTGTCTAGTTTTCAAAAAGGTATAGGTTTGCTAGCTTTCCCAAGGTGCTGGCTGACCTGGAGGCCAAAGACCAAAGCTAGGCACTCTGCAAAAAACAGGTTAGTTTTCTTTGGGAAAATGTGATGTGTCCATGTTGTGGTTTGGAGCATTTCCTGTCATGGGCATTAGGCCTACCCACACAAGTGAGGTACCATTTTTATCTGGAGACTTGGAGGAACACAGGATAGCAGATCAAGTTTTATTACCCCTTGTCTCTCTCTACATTTTTTTCTTCCAAATGTAAGACAGTGTGTAAAAAAGACATCTATTTGAGAAATGCTCTGTAATTCACATGCTAGTGTGGGCACCCCAGAATTCAGAGATGTGCAAATAACCACTGCTTCTCGACACCTTATCTTGCGCCCATTTTTGAAATACAAAGGTTTCCTTGATACCTATTTTTACTCTTTATATTTCACCAAATAAATTGCTGGAAAACCCATTGGAAGGTGCAGCTCCTTTCTTGGCTCTGGGTACCTAGGGTTCTTGATGAACGTATAAGCCCTATATATTCCCACAACCAGAAGGGTCCATCAGACGTAATGGTATATTTCTTTTGAAAATATGACATCACCGGAAAAGGTTACAGAGTAAACTATGGAGACAAATGGCTGTTTTGTTCAACTCAATTTCAATATTTTTTATTTCAGCTGTTATTTTCTGTAGGAAAACCTTGTAGGATCTACACAAATGACCCCTTGCTAAATTCAGAATTGTATCTACTTTGCAGAAATGTTTAGCTGTCCTGGATCCAGCATTAGTTCCACACCCATTTCTGTCACTAACTGGAAGGAAGCTAAAAGCACATTTTTTTTTAAAAACTGGGTGTGTCCCAGTAAAATGCTAAAATTGTGTTGAAAAATGTGGTTTTCTGATTCAAGTCTGCCTGATCTTGAAAGCTGGGACGATGGTGATTTTAGCACCGCAAACCCTTTGTTGATGTAATTTTCAAGGGAAAAAACACATGCTTTCTTCTGCAGCCCTTTTTCCATTTTATTCTGAAAATAAAACATTTTTTAGCTGTATTTTGGCTAATTTTTTGGACTCCTCCAGGGGAACCTCCAAACTCTGGATACCTTTTAGAATCCCTAGGATGCTGAAAAAAAGGACGCAAATTTAGCGTGGATAGCTTATGTGGACAAAAAATTATGAAAGCCTAAGCGCAACTACTCCAAATAGCCAAAAAAGTGTTCAGCGGAGGGGGGCGGTGGAGGCCCAGCAGCTAAGGGGCCAAACACACTACAGAGACAGAAATTACATTAAAGACACTACACAAATTACAATAATTACAATTTCAGTTTAACAAAGTGTGCAGGCATTGATGCGTGGCCTTTCTAG
Source organism: Pleurodeles waltl (assembly GCF_031143425.1). Taxonomy (NCBI): domain Eukaryota; kingdom Metazoa; phylum Chordata; class Amphibia; order Caudata; family Salamandridae; genus Pleurodeles; species Pleurodeles waltl. Next base: position 370,389,376 of record NC_090451.1, read on the forward strand.
CAAGGAGCCTAACATTGTGCAGTGTGGGAGCATTGTGAGAGATTAGTGGTTAAATAGAGAAAAAATAATGATGCATGTTTGAGTAGTGAGGTCAACTTACAATTAGAGCATATTTACCGTGTGTCTAATTTTAAGTCTGGTGAAATTTCATGTTCAGAAGGTGAATTTCCACACATAGAAATTACACATTAATTGTTAAATTTCTGCATTTGCACGTTTAGGGCTAGGGGTTGAAACGAATCCGTTTTGGGGTGGGGCACACTGCAACAATAGGTCAACACCCATAAACCTGTACATTTGTGCGGATTCACCTCCCTCTTGCAGGTAGGTCCCCACCTTGACAAACTTAGTAAACTTGCTCCCATGAAAGGCAGGGCAAATAATGTTTCCAGGTCAGACGATGAGTGGGGAGCTCTACGGTTCAAAGTGGGGGATGTGGAAAAATGGTTTCTCTAGGGCAAAAATGTTTTTCCTCGAGGAAAAATATGCCCGGCAGCAAAAAATATAGTAGTAGCCATAGATGAGCATTCTGCTTGGCCCTCACAAATTTGGTGCATATATTTGCATGCATAGAAAACAAAAAGAAGTAAATCATATGAAGAACAGAAGTGGAATAATCATGAAACCAAACTGACAAATATCTCTGGTGCTTTGCATTTCAAGTTTTTTTTCCCAACAGTTGCATATTTTTTACGGTCCCCATAAACGCGACAACCCTTGCACCTGGCACTGCAAAACGTTGCCACCAGTACTGCAGGCAGCTCAGATGTGACATTCCAGTTTTCTCACAGAAGAACAACAACATCGCATAATACATATTCCAAGATAAATAAGTGATTAGCTAATGTTTCCGTGCAGCTGTTTCAAAAGACTGCGATAGACCTGCTGAAGCACGTCATGTTGATAGAACGCAGATGGAGTTTCAGAGTCATTTTTTGTAGAACATCTCGAGCTATAATATTTTTGAATACTATTTGCCTTTTATGTTAAACTTCTTCTCCTTGACTGTTGAGTTTAAAGTTCTTTCTCTTTTTGGTAGCCACAGTTGTATTTTGAGCCGACCAATCGTTTAGCCCCTCCCCACCATCCAAATAAATTAATGCTATGTGGAACATCTGCAATTTTGTGAGTCTTTGAAGATGTGACTTTGGCATCATTTGTTGCTCTGTAGCTCTCGGAATTTCAACATTGAATATTTTGCCCGCACCCATGACTGTTTAACTTTCTAACTGTTATGTTGTTTGTTTGCAAAGTGCTCCGTGTAGTTCCAGTACTAGAATTTGGGACGGAGAGATCTTTCAGTTCTCAAGTTTGAAAATACTTAGGAGTGAACTAATTGGAATATTTGATCACAACACGGGAAGTGAAATCACATAGCGCTTGACATCAAGGACAATATGAGAAGTTACTTCATATTCTCACTAAAATTGACTTGTTGTTTAGGAAAGTAGCAAAGCAGGAATTTGGTTTGCCCAAAGCAGCTTTTCCCACCAACTGAAAAGGTTGGTATTAAAATTCCGTCTGTGAACATACGGCTTCCTGCAGTCTCTTCAGCTTCAAAACACGTCTATACACACACTATAACTTTGAATTGAGTCTATTTAGGGTTTGGGTCCAAACTCTTCACCAGTTGTAACTTTAGCCTGCTGTGAGTGACAGCACAACATGGCTTTCCAATGCGGGTGTGTCACTCGCAATGAGTGAGGCTTCAGGGCTCAGAATTCTGCAAACCGTATCTATCACACAGGCACTAGTGTGGATGATGTAGATTGTGATTGTTTAGATTCAGTGAAAACTGCTCAACTGACTTTATCAGAGACTGAAACCTTCCACTGTAATTTGAGATTCACCCGCTGTGCCCACCACTGTGCCACTGTGCACAGACATTTCATGAGAGATTACTGAATAGATCGATTGAAACGATTTGGAAAATGCTAATTCTGAGACAAAATTAAATAACAGTTACAGAGAGGATTAGGTGATAATTACCGAACCATGATTGCAAAAGGCAACCGGTCTGTTAGGAACTAGCCAGCACACCGCGGAGAGCAGATCAGCATGTAACATTTGTTCTCATATTCAGTGATTTTCATCACATTTTGCACATGACAGCTATTCAAAAGTTCCAAAGCGGAACATTTGAAGAAGGACAGAGCCCTCTGTGTGAAGTATGGCGATTCCCTTACTTATTTATATATTTATTTATATATATATATATGTGTATTTAAGTTCTATATAGCGCAAACTAGACTAGAGCACGTCTGAGCACTTTACAGTACTCAAAACGTATATACAACATTAAAAGAAGATTTTCAACTAAATGTTTAAGAAGGTAAGGTTCGAGTAAGAACTTTTATATAGAAATTGTGTCACTAGATGTATGTATCGGGGTTAGTATAAGTTTAGATTAGATGTCAGATCCCATTGTTTACTGTGGGACATCAGAGAATGATGCTATAGAAAACGGAGATATTGCAATATGCGGCTTAATTCACAAGGTATTTCTGGATCAGGAAGGGTTTTAGTTCTGCGTTGAAAGTCTCAAAATAGGGTGTGATGCAAATTTCTGTGGGAGAAACAATTTCCACATTTGGGTGCAGTCCAGGAGAAGGAGTGAGGAATCTTTGCACCTGGGTGGTTCTAGAAGAGCGTTAGCACTCCATGTGGAGTGGCATCTACCAGCTGGCATGAATTTTTGAGCAATGTGTTCCAGGGAGCTAGAATGAATGGCCTTGTGAGTAATCCATGCAACTTTGAAGATGCGTTCATCTTTGGTAGATAGCTAGGTGATTGAGTTGAGAACTGGGATAATGTGGTCATAGTGTCTTGCTCCTGAGATAAGTCTTGCATCAGAGCTCAGGACTCCCTTTTAAAGAGGCCAGGTGAACATTTTGAATTCTAGTGAGGGGGGTGTTGGAAACAACCATCTTTTGCATAGTATTCCCTCAGAATTCTGCTGAACATGTATTTGCTGGCCATAGGATCCTGTGCAATGTATCCCTACCAACCAGATGTAAAGTGCTTGTGCTCTCCTTTCTAAGGATATGTAAATTGGCGTACACTTTATTGGCACTTTTGATTTATTTATAAGTCCGTAGCATATGGTGCTACAGGTACCTACAAATAAGCTGTAGCACTCATTATGCCACCACAGTAGACCTGCAAAACATGTCTTCAGGCCTGCCCCTGCACCCTGTAGGTGAAGATTTAAACTGCCATTTTGACCTGATTGAATAAACATTTTGCCAGGCGTAAACTTTCCATTTTAATACCTATACATTACCCCTATTGCAAGGAGGGAGTGAGAAAGAGAATTGCCATTGAAACGCTACAGCCCTTACCTCAAGGGGAATTGTGTAACTGTTTGTAAATGTCATATTTGTCCTATTCCATAAAAGTGAGTATTTGGCTGGATATTGATTTATTGCTGCTGATGCACGCATTTTGAGCTGTGAGCCTGTGTTCACTAAACTGTATCTACGCCTCCTCTGAAGAAGCCTTAGACTTCTTGACCACGTCTACCACTGAGTCAAGCGCATAAGGGGTACTTGGCTCAGTTGCTCAGAATCATTAGTAGTTCGCTCCCCAGGACATCAGGAGTAAAATGACTCAACCCGAATGTAGGAGCTTAGTAGCCCCTATGTGCCTGTAACCCCTTAAAAAAAGAGGTTCTCACAGATGTCATACAATTTGAGGTGGCTATAGGGTATTTAAACAAAATATTGACCTGCAAATATCGGATGATGGAAATATCGGAAAAAAATATTGTGATGCAATAATATTGTGATGCAGAAATATTGTTTGTAAGAATAATGTTTTTTCAGGTAAGTAATTTGGTTGTTAAAAATGTTGATAAATTAATTTTCAATTATATAGTTAGAAAGAATATTGTTTTTCATTCTTTTAATATGTTTTAGTTCATATATTAATTATATTGTTTTATAATTGTTATTATTTTTTAAAAATATGAGTACATATTTATGAGCCTTTGCGGTGCCGTTGCTTCACTTTTTGTGATGCAACAGTGGTGAAAACTTTGAACTCATATCTATGAGGCCACCCAAAACAACTTTGTGTGACTTTAAATGGCCTCACAGATATAAAGCAAGGCAAGGCAGCGCAAATCTCTGTGTTGCCATACTAACCACAAGGGAGGCATTTGCATGGGAATTGTGGTTGGTGTCCCCAGGCACCACTCATGGATTTTGGCGCACCCCCAAATTTACAAGAACTTGCTCAAAGCCTTACGCCTTAACGGGGAGGGTCAAAGAGGACAAATATCTTTATTTCTTTATTTATCCTTGTTTTTTCCTCGTTCTATGTGTGCTGCATTCTTCAGCTAATGGGGAAAGAGGAAAAAACCTCTGAGGATTGTCTGTGTTGGAACATGCCCCTTCTTGTACAAAAACAATCTTGCCTACAACACTGACACCTTTGCACCATGGTGCAAGGGTGCCTGTGTTGACGCTAAGCTGCCAAATCGGCTTCGGTACAGTAGGAAAGAACCAAAATGCGCTGTATTGCTTAAATATTATGGGGGCCAGGGCTAAAGTGGCATCCGTTCCCCCAACAGGCTGGCGGTACGGAGACCCATATTTCGACCGCAGCGGTAGCGCCGCGGTCGCACCGCCGGGGCCGGCAGTTTCCCACCGTTTTAGCCCCCGCGGTGATAATCCGCCAGGGCAGCGCTGTAAGCAGCGCTGCCCTGGGGATTATGACTCCCCTACCGCCAGCCTGTTTCTGGCGGTTTGCACCGCCAGGAAGAGGATGGTGGTAAGGGGAATCCTGGGGCCCCTGGGGGCCCCTGCACTGCCCATGCCACTGGCATGGGCAGTGCAGGGGCCCCCTAACAGGGCCCCGTGCAGCTTTTCACTGTCTGCATAGCAGACAGTGAAAAGCGCGACGGGTGATACTGCACCCGTCGCACGGCCGCAACACCGCCGGCTCCATTAGGAGCCGGCTCCTATGTTGCTGCCGCATCCCCGCCGGCCCAGCGGGGATGTTGTAATGGGGACCGCAGGAGTGCGGCTGCATAGTCGGCCGCACGACGGTTACAGCTTGGCGGGTGGCGGTAGCCGCCCGCTAAACTTGTAATGACCCCCTATGTGTACCTGCCCTTTCCCTTTAATGCAGGGCAGTGCAGCAAGGTGACGTGCTGCGATGCCCTGCGCCTAAAGCTATAGGGTGGGAAGGTAATTAGATAATTATTAACATTTTTTTTTAATGTATTATTAATGATTGCATTGATGATTAATCATGTACATTATGTAATGCTGATTTATTTTAGTTATATTTTAGGTATGAGATGCTAAGTTTGTACGGGTATAGAGTGGGAATTAAGTAATAATTATAAAATCAATATTTATTAATGTATATTGAAATATTTCATTGATTAATAGTTATGGAAATTGTGTAGTAATTATATATGTTAGTTATACTTTAGGTGTGGGCTTCTGGGTTTCTAGAGTTGTTGGTTAGTTAATTAAGTAATAATTAAGGAACAAGTATCTTTTAATTGTTAATTAGTTATGCAATGTATTATCAATAATGTAAATTGTGTTATATTTATTTATTTTAGTTATATTTTAGGTGTGAGTTGCTACTTCCGTAAGGGTGTAGAGTGTGAAGCTAATTAACCAATACTTATATAACCATTATTTTTAATTGAAAATTAATGATTAAATTGTTTATGAATTTTGTAAATTGGTTAATTTGTTTTTTAATATATATTTTATTGTAAGTAATAATGTATAGTAATAGTTTCATATGATATTGTTTTCTAAATTAATGAGATTATTCAAATATGAAATGTGTTTGAAGTTAAGTAGTTTACAGACTCTTCCTTAGACTGGAGTATGAATTGTAACTTTAACCCTTCCAAAATCCAGTGTTTTCCCTACTTTTGCACAGACTGGAGTGGGAATAGTAAATTCAACTCCCCCAAACTCCAATGCTTACCCTACTGTTGCACAGACTGGAGTGAGAATAGTAAATCTTACCTCTTTACAGTCCAATGCTTTCCCTACTGTTGCACAGACTAGAGTGGGAATAGTAAATGTAACCCCTCTGAAATCCAAAGTTTTCTCTACCGTTGCACAGACTGGAGTGGGAATACTAAAGCTAACTCCCTCCGAAGCCCAACACTTTTCCTACTGTTGCACAGACTGGAGCAGGAATAATAAATCTTACCTCCCCAAAGTCCAATGCTTTGCCTACTGTTGCACAAACTTGAATGAGAATAGTAAATGTAACCCCTTCAAAGTCCAACACTTTCTCTACTGGTGTTCTGTTTGGAGTTGGGATGATATATTTAACTCCTCTGAAGCGCTACACTTTGTCTACTTTTCTATAAATTGGAGTGGGAATAGTATACTATTATTCACAGACTCCAATACATTTCCTAAAATTAGTTAAATATATTCATCATTACTTTTTGTTTACATTTTTTATTTTATTTATGTGGCAATTTATTCACTGATTCAGAATTGAATTGCTAATATTTTTTATATTTCATGTAAAAAATATTTATTTATACATATGTACACACACACACACAAACACACACACACACACACACACACACACATATATAGATAGATATATAGATAGATAAAAAATGTTTCAAGTCTGAGAGGAAAACACTTTTCTAGATGATCTGTTCCAAGTATTTTAGTTCAGTCTTAAGGACAGATTTTCACAGCCACACAGCCAAAACATGCTTCAGGACACAGTTGTATCTTCAGGGCTGAACATGTAACAAATAGAATGCTTCCACAGACACTCATCTCCCAATCTTCTTGTCCTTATGTTACAGAAAACTTAACTTTATCCAAACCTTCTTAAATCATGTATTGTCATATTCACTCCAAACCCTTCACAGGCACTCATCTCCAAATTGTCTTATCTCTACATTAAACAATCCTCCCCATATTTTGACTTACCAAGATGAGAATGTGACGGAAAGTAATTTCTTTGTTCTTGTTTTCATGAAGAGATCATTTATCATGGGGAGTATTGTGTAATATGCTTAAGACTTGCTCTACTCCTTTTACTCACCCATCATGAAATCCCTATCTCACACTGCTATCTCCTCCCACCTTGATGTTGTGAGCACCTTTCGCCATTAAGGAACCTTCCCAAAATCCTAACAATGAAAAAAATCTTGACCTACTGAAAAAGGCCCATACCCTGAGGGTCTTGCAAACCTATGGCCCATCAATAACCTCCTCCTTCTGAACACAATTCTTCAAAAATAATAACAATGATGTTCCAAAATCACACTAACACAACTTGCTAAAAGCCCATCAATGTATCCTCAAAATGGCATTGAGCAACACAACCTACTGAAAGACAATCAATCTTGTTTCCACCTCTAATTCAATATTAAAATGTTATCTAATACATTGTCAATGAACTCCTGCCTATAAAGACCTCCCCAGCACCGAAGATAAGCACCATCCGTCCTAGCTGTCTGAGGTTAACTCAAGACGCACCCTTTCTCATTTTGCCCCAGCTTATTTTCCCCTCAATAAAGAATCCATGCAAATAATGTAAATTCTGTATTCTTTGTCAATTATGACGGGAAACGTCCTGAACAACGCGTTGTAAACAACGCAGACGTTTCCCACGCAAAAATGGCCAGGCTTGCCGGAACAATGACTGCCTTTTTATGTGCCTTAACCACGCATGTGTTGAAGTACACAAATGCATGGTTGGGGCACAGAAAAAGGCAGGGTGGATCGGGAGAGGACAGGGTGAGGTAATTGGGTCACCAGCAGGGGTGGGGGTACATTTTAGGGGTAGGGTGGATTAAGGGTTGGGGTGTGTGGGGGGGTCTGGCTTTTTTTCTTAGGGGTGGGGTGTGGGGGTTTGGATATTTCCTTTTTTAGAGCTTAGCGTGGGGGTCAGGCTATTTTATTTTTTAGGAATGGGTGTAGGAAGAGTTAGGTTATTTTTATTTAGGGCTTAGGTGGGGGTGAGGTAGTTTACTTTTAAAGAGGTGGGAGAAGGTTTAAAGAAGGGAGAGAGGAAAGAAGAGGAGGAAGCATCGGGAGAGGTTGCAGTGAGGTAAGTAGGGTTGGGGTGGGGTTTTTTGGGAGGGTGAATTTAGGGCTTAGGGTGGGTGGGTGGTCAGGGTAGTTTACTTAGGGGAAAAGGTTTAGGGATCACGGTGGGTGGGGTTTTATGGTAGTTTTGTTTAATGGGATGGGGGTCAGGGTAGGTTTTTTATTAGGGTTCAGGGCGGGTGGGGGATGGGGTAGTTTACTTGGGGGAAGGTTTTAGGGCTAAGGCATGGTAATTTAGTTTTTGGGGGCAGGGATAGGGGGTCTGGATTTTTTTTTGGGCTTAGGGTGTGTGGGATTGTCGAGGGACTTCACTTAGGAGGAAGGTTTTAGGGCTCAGGGCGTGTGGAGGGGTTGGGGTAGTTTACTTAGTGGGAAGGTTTTAGGGCTCAGGACAGGTGGGGGGTGTCGGGGTAGTTTTGTTTTATGGGACAGTGGTAGGTTTTTTATTAAGGTTCTGGGTGGGTGGGGGGTTGGGGTAATGAGTTTCTTAGGAAGGAGGTGGGGGATAGGATAGTATTTTTTTTAGGGCTCAGGGCAGGTGGGAGAATGGGGTAGTTTATTTGTTAGGGATGGGGGTTGTTTTGGGCCTTAGGGCAGGTGGAGGGGGGTTGTATGATAGAGCCACGCATGCCATTTCCACACATGCCTTTACTAGACATGCATTTATAACAAAATTCTCTGCAAAGGTATGCGTGGTAATGGAATGCGTGGAAACAATGTGGTTGTGGTTCCAACTGTGTTGTTAAGGCATGCGTTGTTCGTTCATGCGCAGTTCCATCACACAATCAATTATGACTACTTTTAAATTAGCTCTGAATCTAACTGAGTGGGAATCTGCTGGTTCCCTGCTTCTCTAAATGGGGAAACTGCCTTTTGTATGTGGCCAGAGCAATGCGTAGAATAGCCACACAAGCGTTACCACGCTTGCCTGAACCATGCATGTGCTTGAACCACACAAATGCGTGTTTAAGGCATCATGCATATGCATGGTTCAGGCACACAGCAGGAACAGCCGGGAGAGGAACACAGCAGCTGTGTCAGTGGGGCTGAGGCAGGTGGGGGGATATCTAAGGACAGGGCGGGTAGGTTTTAGAGTTTAGGGCAGGGGCAAGGAGGTTGGAGTAGTTTTTAGGCCAGGCTGGGGTAGGTTTTAGGGTTCAGGCAGGGGTGTGGTGGGGAGTTAGGTTAGTTTTTAGGACGGGGTTGGGTACGGTTTAGGGTTCAGGTGGAGGGTCGAGGTAGTTTTCAGGACAGGGTGGGATAGCATTTAGGACAGGATGTGGTAGGTGTTAGGGTTTAGGGCGGGGGTAAGGGTAGTTTTTAGAACACGGCAGGGTCAGATTTAGGGTTTAGGGTGGAGGCGGGTTTGGGGTAGTTGTAAGGACAGGTTGGGGTAGTTTTTAGGACAAGGTAGGTTTTAGGGTTTAGGGTGGGGGTCACAGTAGTTTTCTAGGACAGGGCAGGGTAGGTTTTAGGGTTCAGGATGGGACTGGGATGGGGTAGTTTTTAGGACAGGTTGGGGTAGTTATGATGAAAGGGTAGGTTTTAGGATTTAGGGTGGGGTGTCGGATAGTTTTTAGGACAGGGTGGGATAGTTTTTAGGACAGGGTAGATTTTAGGGTTTAGGGTGGGCAGTTGCTGTAGTTTTTAGGGCAGGGTGGGGTGGGGTAGGTTTTAGGGTTCAGGGTGGGGTCAGGGTAGTTTTTAGGACAGGGTGGGATAGGTTTTAGGGTTCAGGGCAGGGGGTTGGGTAGTTTTTAGGAGAGGATGAGGTTGTTTTTAGGATAGAGTAGGTTTTGGGGTTTAGGGTGGGGGGTTGGGTTAGTTTTGAGGACAGGTCCTGGTTGGCTTTAGGACAGTGTAGGTTTTAGGGTTTGTGGAGGGGGTTTTAGGACTGGATAGGTTTTAGGGTTGAGAGCATGGTGTCAGGGTAGTTTTTAGGACAGGGTGGGATAGGTTTTAGGGTTCAGGGCAGGGGGTTGGGTAGTTTTTAGGAGAGGATGAGGTTGTTTTTAGGATAGAGTAGGTTTTGGGGTTTAGGGTGGGGGGTTGGGTTAGTTTTGAGGACAGGTACTGATTGGTTTTAGGACAGTGTAGGTTTTAGGGTTTGTGGAGGGGGTTGAGTAGTTTTTAAGGCAGGGTGGGTTTTAGGGTTGGGGCAGGGTTGGTGTAGTTGTTAGGACAGGGTGGGGTACTTCTTAGGACAAGGTAGAGTTTTGGGTTTACAGTGGGGGTTGGGTTCGTTCTTAGGACAGGGTGAAGTTGTTTTTAGGACAGAGTAGGTTTTGGGGTTTAGTGTGGGTGGTTGGGGTAGTTTTGAGGACAGGTCGGGGTAGGTTTTAGTACAGGGCCGGGTAGCTTTTAGGGTGTAGGGCAGGGCAGGGGTTGGGATAGTTTTTAGGACAGGGTGGGGTAGGTTTTAGGAAAGGGTAGGTTTTAGGGGTTAGGATGGGTGGTCGGGGTAATCACTTCAACAGGGAATGGTACGTTTTAGGACAGGACAGGGTATCTTTTAGGGTTTAGTGCGGGAGGTCGTGGTGGTTTTTAGGACAGGGCAGGGTAGGTTTTTTGCATCTAGTGCAGGGACGGGGTCTGGGGACTTTTTAGGCCACGGTGGGGTAGTTTTTAGGAAAGGGTAGGTTTTAGGGTTTAGGGTGGGTGGTCAGGGTAGTTTTTAGAACAATGTAAGGTAGCTTTTAGGGTTTAGGGCAGGAGTCGTGGTATATTGTCAGGGCAGGGTAGGACAGTTTTTAGGACAGGGAAGGTTTTAAGGTTTAGGATGGGGGTCTGGGTAGTTTTTAGGACAGGATGGGGTAGTTTTTCAGAAAGGGTAGGGTATTTTATGGACAGGAAATGTTTTAGGGTTAAGTGTGGGGGGTCGGCGTACTTTTTAGGATAGGGTGGGGTAGATGTTAGGGTTTAGTGCGTGGCGTCGGGGTAGTTTTTAGGACAAGGTGAGGTAGTTTTTAGAACAGGGTAGGCTTTAGGGAATAGGGCAGGGGCAGAGGAGTAGGGTTCGTTTTTAAGATGGGGTGGGATACGTTTTAGGACAGGACAGGGTAGGTTTTAGATTTTATGGTCGGAGTCTGAGTAGTATTTATGACAGGGTGAGGTATGTTTTAGGACAGGGCAGGGTAGGTTTTAGGGTTTAGGGCGGGAGGTCATGGTAGTTTTTAAGACTTGGTAGAGAAGGTTTAAGGGTTTAGGACAGGTTGGGGTAGTTTTTAGGACAGGGTAGTTTTAGGGCTTAGGGCGGAGGGTCGGGTACTTTTTAGGGCAGGGTAGGTTTTATGGTTTGGGGCGGGGTTGATGTAGTTTTTAGGACTGGGTTGGATAGTTTTTATGGCAGGCTAGGTTTTATGATTTAGGGTGGGGAGTCGCTGTCGTTTTTAGAATAGGGCGTGGTTGTTTTTGGGACACGGTAGGTGTTAGGGTTTAGGGTGGGGTGGGGGGTCAGGGTAGTGTTTAGGACAGGGTAGGATAGGTTTTAGGAAAGTGCAGGGTAGCTTTTAAGGTGTAGGGCGGGGTCAGGGTAGTTTTTAGAACAGGGCAGGGTAGGTTTAAGGGCAGGAGGTCGAGGTAGTTTTTAGGACAGGGTGGGGGTGTTTAGAGAGGGTCGAAGGGTTGCTTCACACAACTATACTAGGCGTTACCACATATACCTTTACTAAGCATGCCTTTACAACAAATTTAGTTGTAAATGCATGCACAGTGAAGACATGCGTGTCACGGTTTCGGGCGGGTCTGATCAGGACTTTGGTTGGGACACCCCTTGAGGTCACCGAATATCCTAAAGAGGTAGTACACTGGGGCAGAGGAGCAGCTAAAGGCATACACGGAAAGGACAGCTATGGATAGGCACAGGAAACAGGAAAGTAAAAGCAGAGCAACCCTTGTGTGAACAAACAGGAAACAGATTACCAGTGGACAAACACGCTGGGGTTGTACACAGAGTAAGGCGCAGAACCTCCCACAGTGACAGGGAATCTCAATGCCTCTGTGCAGTTTTCTCTTACAGATAGTCACACTGCCAGCCCCATAGAAAGGAGGCAGCAGAAATGATTCTGTCTCTGGACCCTAGAGCACAAACAAGGATAGTACTTACATACACAGGACACGCTCTTGTGGGTCCAGCTGGAAACACAGTGGCGATTCCTGAGAAAACAGCAATAGCACACTGTCACTGTTAGGCACGAAATACAACGTATAACACTGGACAAGGATGGGGGCTGGAATTGCCTCCTGGAAACCAGGAGCCAACCCCAGTACACAGGAGGACACGTATACACTGGTGAAGACTGATAGAACACTTACCAGACACAAAGAACCAAGAAGAAACAGAAACAGAAGGGAACAAACAAAGAGGCAGAGGCAAGAACTAGGAACAGGCTCAGGCTGAAGCAAAGGCGGTCTAGGACTTGAAAACAGGGCGCAAACTTCTGGCTGGGACAGACAGAGACAGGACTGGGAAACTGAGAACAGGCTCTGGCTGGAACAGGCAAGGACAGGACTGGAATACAGGGAGTAGGAAATGAGCAGTAAACAGGACTGGGAAACAGAGAGAAGGTTCAGGCTGAAACAAGGCAGGAGCAGGGCAGAGAAACAGGGAGCAGGCTTTGGAAGAAACAAACAGGTACAAGGGTAAGAAGTAGGGAGCAGACTCTGGCTGGAACAATCAGGAGCAGGGCAGAGAAACAGGAAACAGGATCAGGCTGGAACAGAACAGGAAAAAAACTGGAACACCATGCGACAAGGGGTCTGTAACACAAAGGAATTGAAGTCCGATGCACAACGGGGAGCTTGAGGAAATGGCTGCTTATAAGCAGTTCCAAGCTGGGCTGCACAGGAGAGGTTTCAGGTGTGTGTGGTTTCGGACACTTGCAAGTCCTGGAGGAGAGGATCCAGTGAAAAGGAGCAACTGAACTTCTCCCATTGAAAACAATGGGAAACAGAATCCGGGTTTTCCTGACTACCAAGCTGTGCATTATGGGATTTGCAGTCCCAAGAAGCAAATGTAGTCCTACACAAGTGTACCATGGAGAAAAGAGAAACAAACAGGAGTCAGCAAGGGACTCTAGATAGGTGTTCAAGGTGATTCCCAGGCTTCTGACAGTCCCCTTACAGCGCCCCCTGGAAATGGGACGACTGAGTCGTAACAATGCGTGGTAAAGACGCAGTCGTGGTTCTGACTGCATTGTTAATCCATGCGTGGTTCTCTCATAGAACCCTCTAAATGTCTCTGTGATTTTATACCTGTATATGATAAGCAGGCAATGTCCAGCTCTAAGCCCTCTTTTGTCCGCAAGGATATGTTAGTGCCTTATAAATACAACTAAAGTATGACATGTTTTTAAAACCTTGAGGAATAGTTGTGCTGAGTAACAGAAGAAACATGGAATCAATTTAACCGCTTCGCTGCCAGGCCTTTTCCCCCACAGGTGGCAGACCTTTATTTGGCAATTTGGAGCAGTTCATGCTTAGGCCGTCATAACGTTTTGTCCACATAAGCTACCCACGCCAAATTTGCATCCTTTTTTTCCAACATCCTAGGGATTCTAGAGGTACCCAGCGTTCCCCAGGAGGAGACCAAGAAATAAGCAAAAATACAGTGAAAATGTCTTCTTTTTTTTTTAAATGGGAAAAAATGGCTGCAGTAGAAAGCATGTGTTTTTTTCCCCTGAAAATGGCATCAACAAAGGGTTTATGGTGCTAAAATTACCATCTTCCCAGCTTTCAGGAACAGGCAGACTTGAATCAGAAAACCCCTTTTTTCAACCCAATTTTGGGACTTTACTGGGACATACCCCATTTTTACAATTTCTTGTGTTTTTGATCTCCTTCCACTTGACAGAAATGGGTGTAAAACCAAAGCTGGATCCTGCAAAGCTAAACATTTCTCAAAAGTAGACAAAATTCTGAATTCAGCAAGGGGTCATTTGTGTAGATCCTTCAACGTTTTCCTACAGAAAGTAACACCTGAAATAAAAAAAAAATTGAAATTGAGGTGAGAAAAGAGCCATTTCTCGCACATTTTCTTCTATAACTTTGTCCAGCTATGGCAGATTTTTGAAAGCAATATACTGTTAAGTCATCTCAGCTCTTCTGGTTGCGGGGATATATAGGGCTTGTAGGTTCATCAAGAACCCTAGGTACCCAGAGCCAATAAAGGGGCTGCACCTTGCAATGGGTTTTCATTGTATACCGGGTATACAGCAATTCATTTGATGAAATATAAACAGTGAAAAATAGGTATCAAGGAAGCCTTTGTATTTCCAAAATGGGCACAAGATAAGGTGTTGAGAAGCAGTGGCTATTTGCACATCTCTGAATTCCGGGCTCCCCATTCTAGCATGTGAAGTGCAGGGCATTTCTCAAATACACTTCTTTTTTACACACTGTCTTACATTTGGAAGGAAAAAATGTAGAGAAAGACAAGGGGCAATAACACTTGTTCTGCTATTCTGTGTTTCCCCATGTCTTCCAATAAAAATGGTACCTCACTTGGGTGCGTAGGCCTAATGCCCGGGACACGAAACACGACATGGACACATTACATTTTAAACATTGAAATCTGACGTGTTTTTTGGAAAGTGCCTAGCTGTAGATTTTGGCCTCTAGCTCAGCCGGCACCTAGGGAAACCTACCTAACCTGTGCATTTCTGAAAAACTAGGCACCTTGGGGAATCTAGAATGGCGTGACTTGTGGGGCTCTCACCAGGTCCTGTTACCCAGAATCCTTTGCAAACCTCAAAATTTGGCAAAAAAACACTTTTTCCTCACATTTCGGTGATGGAAAGTTCTGGAATTTGAGGGGAGCAACAAACTTCCTTCCACCCAAAGTTCCCCCAGGTCTCCCAAAAAAAATTGTACCTCACTTATGTGGGTAGGCCTAGTGCCCGCGACAGGAAATGCCCCCAAAAAAAACATGGTCACATCACATTTTCCCAAAGAAAACTGAGCTGTTTTTTTCAAAGTGCCTAGCTGTGGATTTTGGCCTCTAGCTCAGCTGGCACCTAGGGAAACCTAGCAAACCTATACATTTATGTAAAGTAGACACCTAGGAGAATCCAGAATGAGTTGAGTTGTGGGGTTCTCACCAGGTTCTATTACCCAGAATCCTTTGCAAACCCCAAAATTTGGCAAACAAAAAACACTTTTTTCTCACATTTTGGTGATAAAAAGTTCTGGAATCTGACAGGAGCCACACATTTCCTTCCACTCAGCATTCCCCCAAGTCTCCCAATAAAAATGGTACCCTACTTGTATGGGTAGGCCTAATGCCCGCAACAGGAAATGCCCCAAAACACAATGTGGACACATCACATTTTCCGAAAGAAAACTGACCTGTTTTTTGCAAAGTTCCTAGCTGTGGGTTTTGACCTCTAGCTCAGCCGGCACCTAGGGAAACCTACAAACCTATACATTGTTGAAAACTAGACACCAAGGGAAATTCAGAATGGGGTGACTTCTGGGGCTCTCACCAGGTCCTGTTATCCAGAATCCTTTGCAAACCTCAAATTTGGCAAAAAAAAACACTTTTTCCTCACATTTCGGTGACGTAAAGTTCTGAGAGGAGCCACAAACTTCCTTCCACCCAAAGTTCCCCCAGGTCTCCCAATAAAAATGGTACCTCACTTGTGTGGGTAGGCCTAGTGCCTGCGACAGGAAATGCCCCAAAACAAAACAATGTCACATCACATTTTCACAAAGAAAACTGAGCTGTTTTTTACAAAGTGCCTAGCTGTGGATTTTGGCCTCTAGCTCAGCCTGCACCTAGGGAAACCTAACAAACCTATGCATTTATGTAAAGTAGACACCTAGGAGAATCCAGAATGGGGTGAGTTGTGAGGTCTCACCAGGTTCTATTACCCAGAATCCTTTACAAACCTCCAAATTTGGCAAAAGAAACCCACTTTTTTCTCACATTTCGATGATAGAAAGTTCTGGAATCTGAGAGGAACCACACATTTTCTTCTACCCAGCGTTTCCCCTAGTCTCCTGATAAAAATGGTACCCTATTTGTGAGGGTAGGCCTAGTGCCCGCGACAGGAAATGCCCCAAAACAAAACATGGTCACATCACATTTTCACAAAGAAAACTGAGCTGTTTTTTTCAAAGTGCCTAGCTGTGGATTTTGGCCTCTAGCTCAGCTGGCACCTAGGGAAACCTAGCAAACCTATACATTTATGTAAAGTAGACACCTAGGAGAATCCAGAATGAGTTGAGTTGTGGGGTTCTCACCAGGTTCTATTACCCAGAATCCTTTGCAAACCCCAACATTTGGCAAACAAAAGCCACTTTTTTCTCACATTTTGGTGATAAAAAGTTCTGGAATCTGAGAGGAGCCACAAATTTCCTTCCACTCAGCATTTCCCCAAGTCTCCCAATAAAAATGGTACCCTACTTGTATGGGTAGGCCTAATGCCCGCAACAGGAAATGCCCCCTAAACACAATGTGGACACATCACATTTTCCAAAAGAAAACTGACCTGTTTTTTGCAAAGTTCCTAGCTGTGGGTTTTGACCTCTAGCTCAGCCGGCACCTAGGGAAACCTACAAACCTATACATTGTTGAAAACTAGACACCAAGGGAAATTCAGAATGGGGTGACTTCTGGGGCTCTCACCAGGTCCTGTTATCCAGAATCCTTTGCAAACCTCAAATTTGGCAAAAACAAAACACTTTTTCCTCACATTTCGGTGACGTAAAGTTCTGAGAGGAGCCACAAACTTCCTTCCACCCAAAGTTCCCCCAGGTCTCCCAATAAAAATGGTACCTCACTTGTGTGGGTAGGCCTATTGCCCGTGACAGGAAATGCCCCAAAACAAAACAATGTCACATCACATTTTCACAAAGAAAACTGAGCTGTTTTTTACAAAGTGCCTAGTTGTGGATTTTGGCCTCTAGCTCAGCCTGCACCTAGGGAAACCTAACAAACCTATGCATTTATGTAAAGTAGACAGCTAGGAGAATCCAGAATGGGGTGAGTTGTGGGGTCTCACCAGGTTCTATTACCCAGAATCCTTTACAAACCTCCAAATTTGGCAAAAGAAACCCACTTTTTTCTCACATTTCGATGATAGAAAGTTCTGGAATCTGAGAGGAACCACAAATTTTCTTCTACCCAGCGTTTCCCCTAGTCTCCTGATAAAAATGGTACCCTATTTGTGAGGGTAGGCCTAGTGCCCGCGACAGGAAATGCCCCAAAACACGACGTGGACACCTCATACTTTCCAAAAGAAAACTGACCTGTTTTTTACAAAGTGCCTAGCTGTGGGTTTTGGCCTCTAGCTCAGCCGGCACCTAGGGAAACCTAGCAAACCTTTACATTGTTGAAAACTAGACACCTAGGGAAAGTCAGAATGGGGTGACTTCTGGGGCGCTCACCAGGTTCTGTCACCCAGAATCCTTTGCAAACCTAAAATTTGGCAAAACAAACACTTTTTCCTCGCATTTCAGTGATGGAAAGTTCTGTAATCTGAGGGGAACCACAAACGTCCTTCTATCCAGTGTTCCCCCCCAGGTCTCCTGATAAAAATGGTACCTCACTTGTTTTGGGTAGACCCAGTGCCCGTGTTAGGAAATGCCCCAAAACACAATGTGGACACATCAAAATGATGTATTACAAAACTATCTGTTTTTGAGGGGGAGGCACCGGAGTTTTTGGTCACCGGTGCGGCAGTCATCTAGGGAAACCTACCAAACCCAGACATTTTTTTAAACTAGACACCCGGAGGAGTCCCGGGAGGTGTGGCTTGCGTGGATCCTCCAATATTTTCTTACCCAGACTCCTCTGCTAACCTCAAATATAGCTTATTAAATCACATTTTCAACACTTTTCTTTGTAGGAGCTCTATGCCGGTACAAATTTCTTACAACCCAATGTTCCCCTTGGTCTGCCGATAAAAATGATACCTCACTTGTGTGGGTGGCCTAGGTGCCTCCAACAGGAAAAGGCCAAAAACGTGTAGAGATTGAGGGGAGAGCACAGCGAGTTGATGAGCACAATTTTTACTTTTATACATTTGTAGGATGACTCTGCTTTGGTGACCCATACAAGTGAGGTATCATTTTACGTGGAAGACTGAGGGGAACGCTGGGTGGTAGAAAATTTGTGCTGGTGTGGTGATCCTACAAAGAAAAGTGAGGAAAATATGCTTCTTTAAGCAAATTGTGAGGTTTGTAGGGGAGTCTGGGTAAATAAATGGTGGGGATCCACGCAAGCCACACCTCCCTGGACTCCTCTGGGTGTCTAGTTTTAAAAAATGCCTGGGTTTGGTAGTTTCCCTAGATGACCGCGGCACCAAGGACCAAAAACTCAGGTGCCCCCCTGAAAAACAGATATTGTTGTAATAGATCATTTTGATGTGTCCACGTCCTTCCGAGATGTTCCAAACACTAAAATTGTGAAAATATACACTTAGGTTATGTTAAGAAGACCCCTCACCCACCAACACAGTTGGTGGCATTCTTCATCATCAGGGATCCCACTCAAGACACTTAGCATGTCACGGGTATGCTCGTCCGCCTGATTACAGCAGAGCAGATTTTGTCATTTTTACCACACAGTCATTTTTACCACACATACAGGTTGGATTTGGCATGAGGGTGAGTGATGGTTCAGCAGATCAATTTTTTTAACAAGAGAGTTCACAAAAATGAAATTCACTGTTAATAACTGAAAGGCCAAAAAACTGAACCAATGACTCATAGCTCGTGAGCTGTATAGCCGCATCAAGGCACTAACCGCTTTACAGTCCATTCACACACCTTTCATACATGACATGCACAAGACCATTCAAGCTGCCAGCCGCGGGCCCAGCACATTACAACACTCGCATCAGCAGACAGCATCATTCAAGGTCCCATCACTTTCATATGCCCACATTCCTGATAGAGCAATCACACCAGCTGATGGGAGTGTGTGTACTGACGTTTGGCTGGCAGTGTGTTGCAATGGTCAACAGCAAGTCACTATTTACACTGCCAGCCAAGTGCCACTCCACGCACACTGCCATCACCTTTTTTTAAACAAAATAGAGACCACTAAATAATTACAAATAGGTACAAAAGTACAAACTCAAGAGCTCTAACTAAATGCATGACAGTAATGCCAACCGTGAAACTGAACAAAAAATATAAAACAATACCGAACAGGCAGTTTACACTCATGGTAGTTCCCAATAATTATTTTGGGTGTGGTAACTTCTAAAACAGCTGGCCACACAGCCCAGGCTCAGAAGGACAATCAGGGCAGTAGTTCCGAGTCTCAGTCCAGATACCTCTTTGGACACGGACTCTACATTTCTTAGTGGAAAGTATTTTTTGGGAGTGGGAGGAATGTGATCAGGAAAGTGGCAATCTTTAAATCTAGCCACATCCTCCACCACTGCTACTCTAGGAACTCTTGCCTGTTCCACCACAATTAGGCTCTCAATCACCGACTCTGGAAATTTAACAAATTTCATCCCTGACTCAGGGAAACAATCCTTGAACACAATAAAAGCATTAAAACTTGCTAAATGAAACAAATGGATTGCCAACTTTTTATACCAAACGTAAGACTTAAGAATAGCAGTGTAAGGTTCCAATCTCTGGTCTACTCTATCAACACCACCCATGTGCTTATAGTAGTCTAAAATGCACACAGGTTTGTGCACTTCAGCAACTTGACCCCAAACAGCCACAGGTGAAGTACTCTCATCATGTATGGTAGTTAACATGTCGCCATCCCTTCTGTCTGCAAATTTCAGAGCTAGCAGATCATCATTCCGCAAGGCACTGTCCCCTCTCAAGTTTTTTATAGACAAGTTCACTTGGATAGCCTTTCCGGTTAGAATGGATTGTGCCACAAGAAAGTGTCCTCTCTAAACAATTCCTTGAACAACTACACTCCAGTGTAGAAGTTATCTACGTACAAATGGTGACCTTTGCTAAACAGTCGTCTACTACGTTCCCACACAATTTTCTTACTAACTCCAAAAGTAGGCGGACAACCAGGGGGGTCAATACTGGAATCCCTACCAGTGTAGACCTGGAAATTATACACATATCCTATACTACTTTCAGACAGCATATACATCTTAATTCCATACCGTGCCCTCTTGCTAGGAATGTACTGCTTAAAAACCAAATGCCACTTGAACAGGACCAAAGACTCATCTACGGATATTTCTTTCCCTGGAACATAAACTTCTGAAAACCGATCTGCGAAATGATCAAGGGCAGGCCTAATCCTAAAAAGATGGTCACAATCAGGGTGATCTCATGGCAAGGCTAAAGCATTGTCAACAAAATGCAGCATCCGAAGATGAAGCAAATACCGGTTACGACTCATTGTTGCAGGAAATGTAGCCATTGCCATCAAGGGACTAGTAGACCAATAAGAAGCCAGTGACGGCTTCCTTATCAACCCCATCAAAAAAGTCAAACCCAGGAACTTTTTCAACTCTTCCAGATTTGTGGAAATCCACTGGGTAACTCTAGACTGAGGCCTAAGTCTGGCAGTGTTGTCCCTCAAATACTGCTCCGCATACAAATTAGTCTGCTCAACAATCTCTTCCAAAAATATATCGTCCATAAACAACTGAAAGAAATTGACAGGCAAAAAGCTTTCCGTATTGACTCTACACCCTGGGAGACCAGTAAAGGCAGGCAACTGTGGCTGCTCCATGTTTGGGGCAATCCAGGTGTCAGGTCTTGAAATGGGAAACCTTTCAGCCCCAGGCTGCTGCACTATTGGCACATCAATGTCCTCCTCTGAAACAGGCCCTTCATCTGCACTGAGAGTGGCTTCCTCATCAGAAGATACTTCTCAGACAGAAAACTCACTGCCAGAATCTCTCACTTCCTCCTCTCCCTCAGATACAGAGCCAGTGTCATAATCATGGTCAGAAGACGACTCAAAAAGCATGCCAACAACCTGCTGAGCAGTCACTCTGCGGTTAGCCATGATACTTTCCAACAACAAATGGATTGCCAACAACAACCAGCGCTGTCTAAAATAATTAACAAACAAAGTGTGGCTTTATCACAAAGAGTTATGTATTAAAGAACTGTACCAATCACTTGCCTGAAAAGGCTACTCACTAGCAACTACTCTGCACAAACACAGCAATCACCAATGATATCCCACTAAAAAGAAAAAAAGAAAAGCAAATTAGAAATAAGACAACACAAATATCATTGTGCACAAATCTAAGGACAATTTCACGCACAATCCTTCATTTAGTACACCACCTACAAACATGTCATTCATGCATTTCAACAATACTCCTTTGGAGTAAATTGCTTTTACTCATGTAAAGCATGCAACTACGCAAACCGCAGGTCAACTACTGCCAAAACTGCAAGAATCCTAAGCAAAGGAAGCAAAAGCTTTGAACTAGAACAAAAAGGAGAAATAACCTGTTATAATAACAAATACAAATATTTCGCCAGTTGACAAACACCCAGCCACCGAGCATTTACAAATTTTCCTTCGTGCCTAAGTGGATTCTGCCTGCCTTGGGGGCAGATGGGCCTACAAAAAATAGACTAAAATGGCTATCAGTAATGTGCCCCATTGGGGGGGGCGACCCTTGCCAAAGGGGCTGCCCCCCTACAATACACACACACACACACACACACACTCACACAAGATCCCTGGTGCCTAAGTGGATTCTGCTCCCTTGCGGGCAGATGGGCCTAAACAAATAAGCCGAAATGGCCATCAGTAATGTGCCCTCTTTGGGGGGTGACCCTTGCCAAAGCGGCCACCCCCCACACAAAACACACACACACAAGATCCCTGGTGAATTCTGCCAACCTTGGGGGCAGATGGGCCTAAGAAAATAGGCCTATCTCCCCCAAGGGGGGCAGAAATGACCAAACAGTTCTGTGCCCTCTTTGTGGGGTGACCCTTGCCAAAGGGGGCACCCCAGCACAAAAAAAAACAAAGGACTACAAAAAGAATTAATTGCTGGTGTCTTGGTGGCTTTGGGGGCAGATGGACCTAAGAAATAATAGGTCCATCTGCCCCCAAGGAGGGCAATAATAGCCAACACTAATGTCCCCCCTTTTGGGTGATGACCCTTGCCCAAGGGGTGCCCCAAGGCACAAAAAACATACACAGACAACACAGTCCCTGGGCCTAGTGGGTTTTGACCCCCCTCCCCGGGGGCGTGATTGGCCGAAAACAAGGCCGATCTAGCCCTGGGGGCCTAAAACATATTTTACAAACATCCCTGGTGTCCAGTGGGTTTTGACCCCCCTTCCGGGGGCTAGATGGGCTGAAAACAACGGCCCATCTAGTCCCCAGAGAGGGCCGAAACACAGATAGACTAATGTCCCCTGGGGAGTGACCCTTGCCTAAGAGGTCGCTCCTCAAAATACACACAAAACAATCCCTGATGTCTAGTGGGTGGATTCCTGCTCCACAATCACGGGCCTCGCTGCCATCGTGGAGCAGGAATCCACTCAAAACAGGCACAAGGGGAAAGGAAAAACTCTTTCGTTTCCCCCTTTGTCTGTTCCCCCCCAAAAAAACAGGAAAAGGACTCTTACGTTATCAGATTGCCAGGGGGGGCCGGGGTAGAAGGGAAAGCAATTCCCCTTCCATCCCTGATCGGGGTGTGGGTGGCAGTGCTAGCGCTCCCCCTGTGGGCTAGGTGCAGGATGAGCTGGGTTCGTCCTTGGCACATGGCAACCGTGGCCGAGGCCGAGCCCAGCTTGTCCAAGGCACCCAAGGGATTAAGAAAAACAACAAACAGATAATAAAATAGCAAAATAGTAACTAGGCAACTATGAAAAATGAAAATAAAACAAAATCCTAGGCAACACAAGTATATTGTTATGAATGTTGTGCGGACCTTGTGCAGCAGCACTATTTATTTACTCATGAATTTTGCAAACGTCAGCAGCATGCATGACTGTGACTCCTTTTGTGTGCTATTTCCATGAATTCCTGTTAGGCCTGCTTGTCAGCAGATGTGTCAAAGTGGGCATGAGTAACACTGCAGTTGACTATTGTTCATCCATGGAGGGGTGGTGAATCCTTTTGAATTGTCACTGGCAGCTAAATGCCTGTATGAAAAAATACACTGTTTGCTTTTTCCATGACTTATTTATGGTTCTCCTATGTCATTACACAGCTGCCCTATTACTTACCGGTAATCTTCATTATTCTTGATCCTGTTTCCCTGCCCCTATTCATTACTAAGGAGATATTATTATCTCACGGACAGAAAAAGAATAAAGGGAATACTGGAACCCCCTAGCCCCCCTCCCACCAGGAGTACTTAAGGCATACGTACCCAGCATTCTTCCTGAACTACCAAACCTCAAACATGAAGGCTGGCCGGCCAGGAGGGAGGGATGTAATGAATGGGATGAGGACAATAGGACCAGGAGAAATGAAGATTGTCGGTAAGTAATAGGGCATTACCCCCAGGTCCTTCCCGTCCTCTTCCCATTCATTACTAATGAGAATACCCAAGCCAGGAATCTGACATTCTTGTAGAACAAAACAAAACAAGGGTACAACACTAAACAGCAGCATCCAAAAAGGTGAGGTATGCACAGAGGGTAAAACACAACACAGGAGCACACAGTCCACAACCCCAAACCAAACAAGCATTTTCAATGCAACGGGTCTCGCATTTGCTTGAGTTAGAGCTATTAGCGTTTTAAACTCCTAACCAGACTTTCCTTGCCACACAAATTAAAAGAAATAAATATGCAGCACGATTGCACTGAACTTGAAAACTGAAAAACCGAGCGCGATCACGCTATGTAAACCCCAGCGAGATTGCGCTGTGAGGAAAATGAACAGATAAAGTAGTCCGGAAACCATGCTGAAAACATCGAGCCTCGTATGTTTTTAGTAGTTTACCGGTGCTGTGTAGGTGGGCTAAACACCAGAAAAGGCATGATGTATGCATGCCTTTCACAAATGAAAGCAAGTGGATTTTAAAAGGCAAGCCCACAAACCAATGAAAGTGACTGTCGTGACATGGGCGTGGTTGGAAGCCCAAAGAGAGATTAGTACAGGGGACGGAGCACTTTGTACTCGCGTCTAAAAAGGGAATAAAGCACAACAAATGCAGGAGACCAAAAAGCCTGACAAGGGAAGCAGAGAAGGTCCACAGAACTGCCCCAGCTGACCTGGAATCAGCCACCAAAGCAGGCAGAATAATACCTAGTTATAAAGGGAACGGATGCACCCCCAACAGCAGAAAGAAAAATCTGAAAAGATGCAGAAACCAAAGCCCCAACACAAAAGGCCAGCCCCAGAAGCACCAATGGGCAATAAAAAGAGAAAGCCATGCAGCAACACCACCACCCAGCCATCCACAGGAGCCAGGTACCTCCAAGGGGGATTATAGAGAATACCAAAGGGACACAAACCATCCCACAGGAATCACAAAACCGCCCCATGGGAACAAACCAGAGGAGACCACCGAAGAAGATCACATCAGTGGAGGAAACACCCCAATGCGCCCCAAAGGACTTTGCCATGGAGAGCCCTCAAGACTGCAGGAGGGCCACAGCTAAGCAGCAGGGAAGCACCAAACCCTGGAAACGCCATCCAGCCAAAACTCAAAAACCCAAGAGATGAAGCCACAGAAAGGAGGGGAAGCAGGGAAGTGACCAATCATCCAGAACTGCCAGAAGCCCAAGACAGTGAAACCAAAAGCTAAGCCCAGACCACCATCACCACCTTTTAAACCTCCAGCAGATAAAAAAGGAACAGGGAAAGGAAGCCAAACTAAAAAAAAGCATATAAAAGGAGGGCTGATCAAGACATGAGCAGAACAGCCTCCCCCAACACCATCCTGCTACAGCAGGTACAAAACCAAGGAACCCCAGAAAAACAAGGTTGGGAGGGAGGAAGGCCCCAACAAGGAATATCGGCCACACCAAAGGACACCCAAATGTGACCATTGACCAGAAACCACAGGCTGCGAAGGGATCCTCACAGAAAGAAGGACTTGCAAAGCCCACCTGCGTAGACCCAAGACAACAGCAGGAGAAACCCAGGACCAGCGGATGGAAGCCAGAGAGCGTGGACCCCAAAAACACAACCACACCCGCGCTGCAGTGAAAAACATGGCCCAAAGAACCTGGAAAGAGCTACCACTGTGTGACCCAAAAGATGCCACCACAGTCGCACCAGAAGGAAAGCCCTCCATAAGAACCCGAATACTCCAGCAGGCCAAGGACCAACAACTGTCCCCAGAGTACAGGATATGCAGACCCTCCCGGACAGAACAGAGCTTGAAAACACAACTGGTATCTGACTCAGGGAAGTTCAACACGCAACCCACCAAAAAGAGAGGCATTCAACAGCCACCAAAAACAGGACCAGCCAGAAAGCAGTCCCAAGAGCCAGATTCCTCAACAGGTTCTGAACTGCACCAGACCAACGAATAAAGAAACCACAGGGCAGACCTATTCTACAATCAGAAAGGTCTAATGAGAAACACCCTGAGAGGCACTCTGGTATGATATGGGGAACAGCAGTCCCAGAGAAGAAAAACCACCCAAGTGTCCAAGGAAGACAACCTCAATTAAACTAAATTCAAAAAGGGAAATGATCACAGACACACCTGGAGCATAAACCTCAACATTTAGTGGCACCCACACATATAACCAAGAACTGCAATCATCCACAGGACACCCCGACCAATCAACCAGAGGCCGAAGCAAGGACCAGGAGAGACGAGGCCACACCATCTTAACACATATGGACACAAAAACCCTGCAAAACAAGCTGATTGTTCATCTCGGAGGGCAGAGGAAACAGAAAACTAAAGCCACATCCCAAATTGCACCCAAAACTATCAAAGCAGCAGCAGGAAGCACCAAGTCCAGACAGCACCACCAATAGCCCTGTACTCAGACAGGAATCAGGAAAAGGACCACAGGGAGGACACCAGAAAAGCTGAAGCTCCAAAGTCCAACCACACTTAACTTCTGACCAAAAAAGTCAGAAAAAAGGTGAAGCAACGGCTGGGGTGAAGGGTGAAAACTCAGAAGCAGAAAGGAATCAAAAAACTCCCCCTGAAGAAAGTGAGGGAGTCCAGCCAACACTCCTGGCACCCCACATCATCGCCACTCAGACCCTCACTCCAGAAGCGAAAGGAACAGCAGAAACCACTGCCCACGGAAGGAAAGGGATGACATCTGTGATGGTAAGCGCCCAAGTCTCTCACCTAGACAGCGCCTTGAACCAAACGCAGGGGTCATCAATATAGACATCCCCCCTAAAGCCCCGCTGCTGGCAGGGAGACCTGCCAATCCCACAGGTGACAGCCCTGCCCAGCAGGAAACATCAGCCAGGGAGTGAACCAGAACGAGTGGCCCTGGAAGACCAGGAAACACCACCACAGGGCATGCCCAAGGAGTCTACTGGCCCAACACGACTGCTGAAAAAGTACACACAATATCAACATGACACCGAACCCCCATCACAAAATGAAAACCGGAGCCAGTGGAATGGCCGTCCTTGAGACTATAGACTATAGAGAGAGAGGAAGGACTGTCACTTGATTCCCACTCGGCGTACAGACTGAGGAACTCCTCTGCCTCCACATCTCTGGGAAATACATGGGCAGGCAGAACATCCCATACTGCGAGAGCAGCAGGTGAGCCCGCCGAAGAGGCGTGAGGATGTCAAGTACCGCAGGCAGGAAGCCAGGCTATGCATCCATAGACTAACAATGTATAAAAATACCAGGATATGAACCTTCAACCTACATAGTGACAAGCCAAGAGCTAGAACACTAGACCACAAGCAGCATTTCAGCAAAAATGAACCACACAAGACACCAGGGCAATAGCAGAAAACCTCTATTCATTACTCACTCACAGCCCAGGCATCGGAAAGCACCCTCCATCAGCAGCAACCTGGACAAAGCCTTCACGGGAGGCACAGGTGTGCACTCAGAACCTGGCACACCTGCGCACCAACCACATGTCCCAAGAGGAAACCAGGCCAGCCAGGAAGTGCA
This sequence comes from Pleurodeles waltl, assembly GCF_031143425.1. Taxonomy (NCBI): domain Eukaryota; kingdom Metazoa; phylum Chordata; class Amphibia; order Caudata; family Salamandridae; genus Pleurodeles; species Pleurodeles waltl. Next base: position 370,416,434 of record NC_090451.1, read on the forward strand.
CACCCTGCCCCACACTCCCTGAGCCTAAACATGAACCAAGGCCTGAAAGCGCAGCTCCCTATCAGCCCAGCAGCCAGGGAGATGCACACCCTGAACAGGGACAGGACTTGGAAGGCCCATGAAAGAAGCAGAGGCGGAAACGCTGGGTAGACAGCGATTACTGCAGGAGGCAGCAGCATGAAGGATGAAAGAGAAACTGGACCTCCTCCAACACGAAGAAACTGATGTCCCACACACACGCCTCCCTGCCAGCCAGGCAACCAGGGTGGGTAGCACACATTCAGCCATCACCAACTCCTTGTCGCGGTGATGGCCCCCAAGAACAACATCCACCACTCCTCCCACCCCACAGGAGTAGCCTTTATATTTCTCCTCCCATTCTGTCGGCAGACAGAAAAAAGAACAGAAGGAATCCTGGGTACATACGCCTTAAGTTCTCCTGGTAGAAGGGAGGGGGGTGGGTTTTCCAGTATTCCTTTTGTTCTTGTTCTGTCTGTGAGATAGTAATATCTCATTAGTAATGAATGGGACGAGGACAGGAGGGACCTAGGGGTAATGCCCAGATAGTTTAAAAAACATGGCTCTTGTAGCACTTTGCCTCCATACTCCATATTTCTTCCTACTGAGACTCCTTGATCCGATGAAGTTGACATTGTATCACCATAAATTCCTGACAACACATAGGCCCTCATTATGACATTGGTGGTAAATCCCACTTACTGCCACGCTGACTTCCGTTGCCACGGATATCCGTTCACCATATTATGACCCACCCACACCAATCCATCACTATTCAGCCACACACAGAGGTCCGACTCACCAAAGGTCAGTGATAAACTGGCGGTATCAAAACCCACACCATTACGCCAACAGAACGACGCCCATCACATTATGACCCATGAATCACCACGGCGGACATTCAATAGCGGTAAACCATTGGCGGTATATAGTGCCGTACTCAAAATACACACACACATTCAAAACAACACCACATTGGTCAATTTGAATAACACACACCTGACACCCATACACTCACCACACCCACCCCACTATAAAACACTCACCTACATTACCTACAACCCCTTACGACTACAAACCAATGGCACGAGACAGACACCACGACCAAAGACAAAACCAGAGCCACACACCACCTACACCTATACACCCCCCATGCACCCCACATCACACACCTCAACACATCACCCTACCCCCCTCACCTACACAACTCACCCAACACCCATGGCACCACAAAGACACCCCAGATTCTCAGAGGAGGAGCTAAGGGTCATGGTGGAAGAAATCATTAGGGTAGAGCCTCAGCTGTTTGGAGCACAGGTACAGCAGATATCCATTGCTAGGAAGATGGAGCTATGGCGGAGGATCGTGGACAGGGTCAACGCTGTGGGACAGCACCCCAGAGCAAGGGACGACATCAGGAAGAGGTGGAACGATCTATGGGGGAAGGTGCGTTCCATAGCAGCAAGACACCAGCTCGCTATCCAGAGGTCTGGCAGTGGACCCCCACCTCCTCCCCCACAACTAACAACATGGGAGGAGCAAGTCTTGGCAATCATGCATTCTGAGGGCCGGAGTAGGAGGAGGACTGGACTCTGGTAAGTCAACTCTCTACAAATATCACCCGCCCCCTACCTGCATGCCATCACATACTCCCACCCTCACTCACATCACTCCACCACCTCCCACACACCCCACCATCACATCCCAATGTCAAGCCCTGCATGCACCACCAATGCATGGACATCACTCACAGCCCTGCATGGACACCTATCACTAAAGCATGCCCACCAGAGAGAATCATCTAGCCCACCACATACCAACTTACACAAATTAAAGCTGCCAGGGCAAATACAACCAAAGAGGGCAGCCCACCGATGCACAGTATGTCACACAGAGAAACAATAACACAGCATTTACATCCCGACAGGTATCCCAGCCAATGTCAGCTGAGAAGAGGTGCCAGCACTATCCAGTCCCCCAACTGAAGAGGCCCACAGTGATGACAGCAACTCTGGTCGCCTGGATCTAGATGACCAACCTAGCCCATCAGAGACCTCTGGACAGTCGGTTACCCAGGCTCAGTCACAGACAACCGCAGAGCCTCCCCCATCTGGAAACACCACTACAGCACCCACCCAGCATACCCATACCTCTGTCCCCAGGACACGTCAATCAGAAGTGTGTCGACCACTACAGGGACCCCAGATACACCTCATACCGAAGACAATCATGGACCTGGGGTCAGTAGCAGTGGGCACACGGTTCAGGGGACAGAGGCACAGGACAACAGGGATCCACCTGTTAGATGGAGGCACCTGAACCTGGCCTTCAGGAGGCCAAAGGTTCTTTCGATTATCCTTCTTGGTCGCCCATGTGCCTTATTATAACGTTCTTCTGCCCTTGTCCTGGCATTCCTCACAGGGGTCAGCAGCCACAATAATTTTCAGTAACTAGAGTCACCTGCAATATTTAGGGACAACATTTATCCACACACTATCCCACATGGCCAACACCATACCAGTAGACCAACACCTACTGGTGGGAATCAGGGCTCACCTAATAGCCACACCCTGTGCCTCTGTAGTTGGCCCATCACATTTGGGATGCTGCTATTCCTCAGGATAAAGGCATCATGCACCGACCCAGGATACTTAGCATTGACATGGGAGATGTACTGGTCCGTCAAGCACACCATCTGCACATTCATGGAGCGAAAACTCTTACGATTTCGGTACACCCGTTTAATGTGACGGGGGGCAAATGCAATATGAGTTCCATCAATTGCCCCAATTACATTGGGGATATGTCCCATTGCATAGAAGTCAGCCTTCACTGTCGCCAAATCCTCCACCTGGGGAAATACAATGTAGCTGCACATGTGTTTAATCAGGGAGACAACACTCTGGTCAACACTATTGAGAACATTGGCTGTGACATTCCTGCTGCCAAGCCCACTGTCACTTGGAAAGAACCAGTGGCCAGGAAATGGAGCACTGATAGAACTTGCACAAGAGGGGGATCCCAGTGGGGTGATGGATAGGAGATATCAGGTCAGGCTCCAATTGGGCACACAGCCCTGTGATTGTGCCCCTGTCAAGTCTATATGTGAGGATGATGTGCCTGTTCTCCATTGTTGCCAAGTCCACCAGGGGTCTGTATATGGGGGTATGTCTCCATCTCCTACTCATCCGCAGCGGTAGCAATCTAAGGAACAAAGGAGTGAGGAGCCGGTCACAAACTGAACATTGGAGCCACAACAGTACAATGCATGATGTCAATTTGTATTGGGTAAGTGGGATATGTCCTGTATGTCCAGATATTAACTGTGACACATTTCTTATCAAGGGCCTGCCCCAGCCCCCTGAAAAAGCGCCCGCCTGTCCTGTATGGAGGGACAGATTGAAGTGAGGTAATTCTGCTGTCATTGTGAGCTGTTACGTGAGGCAGTCGGGAACCGCCGTGCAACTCCTCATTAGTTAAAGTTGGGCCCCATGGGGTACAGTGGCCAATGGTGATGTATGCCGGTGGTGATGGTATGCACCACCGCGGATGTGACCGCCATTTTCTATCTGATTCCTCCATTGCTACCTGACCTTCAACAGGAGAGGACCTACACTGCATGTGCTGCTGTGACCTGTGTCTGGAACCTGCCATGGCCCGTGTGACTGGGGAAAGGGCCCCTGTCTTCACTTCGGAGGAGTTGGAGAGACTGGTAGATGGGGTCCTACCCCAGTACGGACTGCTGTATGGGCCTCCAGACCAACAGGTGAGTACACTGTGAACACAATGCATATGGCATGAATGCATGGGGTGGTGTGTAAAGGCCTCGTGTAAGGGGGGTGGGTGGATGTCCTCTGGGTGACATATTGGTTGTGTGCTGGGTCATGTGTGTGGAAATTGTGACGTGAAGGGGTATGGTGGGCCATAAGTATAACAGGCAGGACTGTCTTACTTAAACTATTTTGCTGTGTGTATTCCCTCTGCAGGTCAGTGCCCATCAAAAGAAGGGTATATGGTGTGCCATCGCCAAGGACATGTGGACCCTGGGTGTCTATGGCAGGCAGAGCACCCACTGTTGGAAACAGTAGGAGGATCTGAGACGCTAGGCACAGAAGACGGCGGCGGAGGCCCAGCTGGGGATGGCCTCCCAATGAGGAAGGGTTGCCTGCCGAACCCTGACCTCCCCCTGATGGCCCACATACTGGCGGTGGCCTATCCTGAGCTGGATGGGTGCTTGAGAGCATCACAGCAGCCACAAGGGGGTGAGTACAGTACCCATCATTACACTTACACATGGTAGGGTGGTATCTGGGTGGGGGATATGTGTCAATGGGTGCCCCTAGGCCAGGCCTGACATTGCAGAATAGGTCCCCTGTTGGCAAGGGTCCTGAAGGGATAATCCTGCTACCTAGCTCGTAGGCATCCACTACTGGTCAGGGCTGCGTGGGTCCCAGGTGTGCTGCCTTTGGTGGTGTGTGTCCCTAACCATGCCTTGGGGGCTAACAAAATAACTGGTAGTCCAATGCATAGTGCGTAGGGCTGTTCCCTGTGTGTGAGAGAGGTGTGCACACCAACGGTGGTGTTGGTGCAGCCATTGACCAGGTGTATAATTTGTCTCCCCCCCCTTTTTATTTTGTCACCCTGCCCTTATGTGCATTAGCATCATCTGGCGGAGGAGCAGAGGCACTGGTGACGGAGGGAGCTGCATCCCACAGGACCCAGGAGGCAGAGTCCACTGACGCTGAGGGCACCAGTGGGACAGAGGGCGAGAGGAGCACCATGGCGGAGACTGGAGGGGACAGTTCTGACACAGATACCTCATCCCATGGAAGCTCCCTGGCAGTGGCGGACACCTCTGTGACCACCCCTGCTAGTGGTATAGCCGGCACCCAGTACCAGCACTGCCCTCCCAGCAGCCCCTGAGCGAGTTGTCTGTGCCCGCTCACCCGGGAGGGTGGGCATCTCCATCGCCCCAGGCACCTCAGGCCCTGCCCCAGTTAGCCCTGATGCCCTGAGTGAGGAGGCTATTGACATCCTGAGATCCATCTCTGTAGGGCAGTCAACCATTGTGAATGCCATCCAGGGGCTGGCAGCCCAAATGCAACAAACTAATGCATTTCAGGGGGGCATTCAAACTGGCTTGGTGGCCCAACAGAGATCGATCAAGGCTCTGGCCTCCTCTCCGATGACAGCCATTGTCCCTTTTTCAACCCTCCCCCCTCCAACTTCCTCTTCCCACTCCCATTCTCCTCAACACCAACCTATCCTAAGCACACAGGCAGACGAGCATGCACACAAGACAACATACAAGAGTGGCACAGGCAAACGCAAGCAATACACATCATCCCACAGGCACTCACACAAACACCATCCAGATGCAGACATACCAACATCCACAAATCCCACTGTCACCCCCTCCTCCTCCTCCTTCACCTCCCTCTCAGTTCCGTCTACACTCACACCTGCATGCACTACATCCTCATCCACTACCAGCATAACTACCACACCTAGCAGAACACACACCTCACTGGCAGACACCTCCACAAAAGCCATGCACTTCCCCTGGGTCCTCTCCCTCTGTATCTGTCCCCGACCCTCCTAAAGTGCACAAACGCAAGCACCCAGACACCCAACAACCATCCACCTCACAACAGCATCCAGCCCATGCACCTGCACCCAAAATCAGCAGACAGACATCTCCTACAACCACTCCCTCTTCCTCCACTCGCAAGCCTTCTCCCTCTTCCAACCCCAATGCCCCTAAAAACCTTTTCCTCTCCACCATTGACCTTTTCCCTACCCCTCCCCCATCCTACATGTCTGGCCAGGGTGGCAAAAACCCAGGCAAGCACATCAGCCACCCAGTCCACAGGCCCAGTAATCTCCACACCCACTTGTGGTGGGAAAGGATCCAGGGCACCGGTGCAGAGGGTGAAGGAGCCTGGCCTGCACCAGGCAGCATCAAGGTAAGGGTGCCTGCCCCAGCTGCGGCCTGGAAGACCAAGGAGCCAGCCCCAGCTGCTGCCAGGAAGGGCAAGGAGCCAGCCCCAGCTGCTGCCAGGAAGGGCAAGGAGCCTGTCCCAGCTGCTGCCAAGAAGGGCAAGGAGCCTGGGGCAGGGACTCAGACTGAGCCCCCACCACCAACCATGGTTGTGCAGCCATCCGAGGCTGCAGGGGATGGGCTGGAGCCTCCCGCCATCAGCAGCATCACCACCACCACCAGTGGGCAGCCATCCGAGGCTGCAGGGGATGGGCTGGAGCTTCCCCTCACCACCACTAGCAGCAGCACCAACACCACCAGTGGGCAGCCATCTGAGGCTGCAGGGGATGGGCTGGAGCCTCCCACCACCAGCAGCAGCACCACCACTACCTCCACTGAGCTGGCGGATGGTATGTAGTCCTGCCTCAATGGGCTACTGTGCGGCCTGCCCTCTGCAAATCCAGTGGGTATGACACCCACTTGAGAGACTGGGGACTTGCACTCCCCAGGATCAAGAGCACAGGGCACGATGCCTCCTCCAGAACCAGTGAGTAAAACACCCACCAACCCCAGCCTCCACAGGAAAAAGAGCACAGGGCATGATGCCCCCTCCAGAACCAGTGGGTAAGACACCCATCAACCCCAGCCTCCCCAGGATAAAGAGCACAGGGCACGATGCCCCCTCCAGAACAAGTGGGGAAGACACCCACCAACCCCAGCCTCCCCAGGATCAAGAGCACAGGGCACGATGCCCCCTCCAGAACAAGTGGGGAAGACACTCACCAACCCCAGCCTCCCCAGGATCAAGAGAACAGGGCACAATGCCCCCTCCAGAACCAGTGGAGAAGTAACCCACCTGAGAGACTGTGGCCTTGCACTCCCCAGGACAGAGCAATGGGCATGTTGCCCCCTCCAGAACCAGTGGGCAAGTCAGCCACCTGCCAGACTGTAGCCTTGCACTCCCCAGGATCATGCACAGGGCATGTTGCCCCCTCCAGAGCATGTGGGCAAGTCGCCCACTTGAGAGACTGTGGCCTTGCACTCCCCAGGATCAAGCACAGGGCATGTTGCCCCCTCCAGAACCAGTGGTCTTCTTTCAACTGCCGGCTGAGGTGCCACCCTATTTTCCAACTGATGCCCCTGCTGTGTTCTCTCTGTGTTGCTGAAGGTGACAGGTGGGGCCTTGGACTTTGGCCTGTGGCCCATGCACAGTGAGGACTGGGTATTGTCCCTTGAACTGTACACATGTATATAACAGTTACATAGCATTTTCGTATTTCTACTGTGTTGATATCATTACACTCACGTTAGCACATACCTGTTGTCCTTGCATTATTCATTATCGGTATGGGGTAAATATGTTTTATTCCTGCATCTGGTTGTGTGTATGGTGTTGGGGGTGTGTGTGTTGTGTGTGTGTGTGTGTCACTCTCTTTTTCCTCCCCGTCCCCTTTGTGCTAGGTGGCTGTACTCACTGTGGTCGTCTTCGCCGTTGTTGGTGTTCCTGGTGGAGCAGGACGTAGAAAATCATTGGGAATACTTTCAACTCGGGCTCCATGGCGGCTTCATTCTTCCCTGTGTCTCCAAAGGTGAGTCCTTTCCCTTCTGTGCAGTGTTTCCACCAGGCTTTTGATGTCGTTGGTACCGCCCTGGAAAAAGTGACGGTTTCCGGTGTCTTAATACGGTGGGAAGAACATTGGCTTCCGCCTGGCTGTAGGCGGCTACCTCCGTGGTGCCTGTTGTTTCCGTCCCTGCGGTCGGTGTGGTGAAGTGGCTGTGTATCTGAGTTCTCACCGCCATGGTCATAATTTGGCAGTAGTTACCGCCAGCATGTAGGTGGTATTACCACCACTTTATCACCGACCGCCAGCGTTGTAATGAGGGCCATAATATGCTGCAAGATTTATTAAGATGACCTAGCCCCAATGCATTGTGCATGGACATACAGCCTTCAGTTATTCTTTGTTTGAATGGGGACAAATGGCATTCTTTTAACGCAGTGCTTTATTCGCTAAAGTATAAGCAGAAGCCCACATCGAAGGTCAGGGTACTGAATACCGAAAATATGTAGTCTTTTTTCACATGCTTCTCTAATACACTGTCAGACACGCCTTGCTTGTTTGACTCACTTTTGCAGGTTCGTTTTCATCCCTGCTTTCTCTCTTCCTCACCATTTTTCTGTCTTTCTCTTCCTCCTCCTTTCGCGTTTTTCTCTCTCTTGATATGAATCAAAGTCTGATAAGGAAAAATAAGTGCAGGTCCCAGATATGAGTGGCGGAGTCCCCACCTGAGAGCAAGCACCAGCTCAAATTAAGTATCGCTTTCAAGGCTTGTCCGCTGTAGGAAGTAAAGTAAACTTTCATAAGAATCTCATGTGAACTGGAACTCGCACACAAAGAGTCTACGAAGAATGAATTGACTCTTAAAGATCTGAGAGTAATTATTGTAACCCAGAACAATGGATAATTTACAAGATGCACAAATAAATATAAACAATTGGAAATTCATTCTATACAGGTTCACTCTTGTACGGCCTGGGACAGTGGAATTGTACAGCAGAGGCGAACCAAATTATGCTGCAGGACTGACTAAATTATGCAACAATAAAAAGGCAAATTATGCAAAGTAATGCAGCTTAACGCGCATTCTTTAATGGATTGTTTTCACTATTTTGACATTTTAGCACACATTATCACTGTCTAAGAAAAGTATCAGTTTGACACCTGACCATACCAGTCATCAACTAAAAAGTGATTAGTTAACCTCTACCCCAGGTGGCACTTTTCTTCAGTAACCTTTGTTCTGTTCGGGCTATAATTTTTTCGAGGAAAATCAGCAGATTGTACATTATATGGCAAGGGCGGTAAATCGATAACTAAGCAGAAAATGTTTAGGCAGTAGAATTGCATAAATCCAGTGGGCTTGCATACGTCCCAAGTAACATAGCCTGTCGCAGGCTGTGCTAATCACACGGCTTTGCAATTGTATACAGCACAAACAGCGACGTTTTCAGAATGATAAACTGGAAGCCAGCATCTTTCTTATCACTCCTTCACTTCACCAACCCTCCCTCCCAAGGCAGATCACATGAAGCACCCAGAGGTAAACCAATACTCATTGCAGCACTTTATGAATACCCAAATGAAAAAGCAAATACATAATCGGAACACTTCTGCTGAGGCGTCAAGAGGTCATGAAATCAATATTACATCTTTGAAGCCATCACATATCAAGAAATCAGGGGTAGAGGACGTAAAATGCAACATAAAAACAGAAAATGGTTAAGAACACTGATGGAAAATGGATACATTAAGACAGAACAGCCTTTCCCAAAAGAGGAGAAAATCTTATAAAGACTTCAGGGCATTTGCTCTCTTTTGCCAAGATATCGTTCGAAATCAAACATTTATGATATTTTGGATTTCCGTAGTTGAATGATTCAAGTATCCATCTTACTTGCAGGACTAACATTTCCAGGCTAATTGTCATACTTTGCTGCATTTTGGTCTGTTGCTAATGATAATTGAATAAAAAAGGCAATCAGATGTGTGCTTAGCAAATTCTTATGAAGGGAATAATTGTTTGAATATTCATGAGGAAGAACCATTTATGAATGCTGCAGCTGTTTTAATTGCCTGAACCATTACCACTTTCTGCAGTAAATTAGTACAAATGACTTCCTGTGTGGATTGATATTAAATATGTAACCCCACACATTTGCATTTTTCTACATACTGCCTTAGTTGTTTTGCAATTGCACAGATAAGTTTGTGCATTACTGTTGTGAGATTTTATTTGCAATACAGTATAGACTTAAAATAAGACAAAACATGCATTAGATACATTTGAAGCCCTTGTTAACTTTCCCTAACAGGCCATCTCTTTCGTCTTTGCAAAGATGAACTGTGGTGTGAAATGTTAATAATATAAACTGCTAGAATTTAAATCCGTTATTTACCAGCCACAAACGTGGTACTGGTGTCTGCCCCTTCTAGTGGTTTGTGTGTATTCTGTGGTAGTTAGCTACTTTGCCTTTGCAATACCCTCAGTTCTGTCTACACTTCTCATAAACGCCTACAACTTTATCAACGCAGACATTCTCCGATACAAGAGGAACTGAAGAGAAAACGTGCCTAGGCAATTTCTTTTTTTATTGAAATACTAGTAGCCTTTTGTGAATATTGTGCTCAGGTTTGGTTACCTCAGAAAAATACACCGGAAAATGGAGAGAACGGGTATGTTAATATACAAATGTTATGGCAAGGTCCGATATTCATATCGCACTTAGAAAGAGAGAAAAATGCATTTCTAACGCTGATTTGTGAAGGAAAATAAAAATAACCAATTAATAATACTACCGTACGTAAGGTGACCATCTCTGACCACCATCTGTGACAGCATAATGCATTCTGTCTGCTATGCGTCTTATTTTGCTTCCATTGAACTAATTAGATTGACAAAACTGAAGTAAATGATTTGTAAGTAACGGGTTCTGAACTGGAGACATTGCCCCTGATGACCTGGAGAGGTGATCACCCTATGGGTAAATCATATGATTTTTGTATGAAATGGTACTTTCATTTCTTTCCTTTGTAGTAATTAGGGAGAAGGGACCAAGGGCCAGATGTACTAAAGGATTTTACCCATTCCGTCTCTATGGGAAAATGCTTTAGAACATATGACCCCATATGAGCCTTGCAAAGCAGGAGTCCAAGAGTGGGTGCAACTGGGAGAATCAAAGCCTCCTGCTTCAGTGAAGAATTTTAAAACTGTACTATTGGCTGCATCTTTAATAAGCAAAGAGCTCCATCATATTACCTTCTTCCTATGAGGACCCAGAGCACACAATAGGGAGGATGGGATCTGTATGACATGCAGCCTCCATAGGTAGGGTTCACCTCATGTAGGTACAAGTTAACAAAAGGGGTTGGAACCTTCTGGTTTATTATCACAGGATTTAATGGTCAATCGGGGAGCCTCCTATGATCTGTAGCCACATGCAGTATGGACAATGAGGTTCACTGGGATCCTACAGTAAGGTCTGAGAGATCACATAAACACAATAAGAACTCAGAATGAAGTGACAAAGACTACTCTTTAGGTCACTATGGACCACAAACAATAGCACAGGCAGTATGTTTTACCAACATAAGTAAAATTATTCTAAAACATTTGGTTCTCTCAGGTGGTAGACAATTCCGAAAGAAGGCAGGGGAAGCCGCTAGATAGGGAGAACTGGAGCCACCAAAAGTTGAATGACTAAGATCATGCAGGTCAGAGGAATGAGTGTTATGCATGACATAGTGTAAGACTTTGGCTCAGAAATTACTTTAGATCAATATCAAGAAACTCAAGGGGCACAAGGCTATACAAGTGCAATCAGTTAGGCAGTAGTAAGTTTGGGGGAATACCATTATTGTGAGGACAGTGCTCATCACTTGGTAGTACCTCTTGCTCTCACCTTTTTTGAATTCCAGGTTTCTGGAACAGTGAGATAGGCCCTTTCCCTTTTCCCCAATAGATGTGTTGGACTATTGATGACTGAAGAGCAATAGTAGATTGGAAGGTATAAGAAGACTGTGCAAAATTAGTGGGATACGTGTTGTCTTCGTGCCACTCTCTTGCAATGGCTTTACTCCATAGGAATGAGTTAATGATATTTGAATGGAGTAAGACTGTTCTTGGGTAGATATGTCAGCACTGTGTTACCAGATTCCAATTGGCAGAGAACAAAAACCTGTATCACCATCTCTGTTTCATGTGGATTACAGCCTTAAGGTGGTCGACCCCCAGACTATTTACCTTCTCCTCTCCTGTTTGCTGAAATTTGGTTTTGTTGTCTTTGGGCCTGCAGCATTTATTGTGGCATCCACTCAAATAGCCCTTTTAAACAGTGTTTCAGGCCTGCCACTGTAGTCTCTGTGCAGTTTTGAACTGCCATTTTGACCTGGCAAAATAAACCTTTTTCTGGTACTAATCCTTCATTTTTATTGCATGTACATAACCCCTTAAGTAGGCCATAAGCAGCCCTTCATGCCGCATGCATTGTATTTAGAAAGTTAGACTTGTACTTTTGAGTGTTACATGTCCCGATAGTGAAAAACCTCTTTAAAATGTTTTCATAACTGCAAGGTGTATCTCTCCCAGTGGATAACATTGGGTTACCTTATTCGATTTCATAAGTGATACCTTTTATTTGGGAACAGGTGGAAATATCATATTTGGTCTCTAAAAAATTGTAATCTAAAAAATCTTCTTGAATGGTAAAGTCAAATTTTAAGTCTCAGTTCTGAAAGTGCCACTTTTAGAAAGTTAAAAAACGACAAGTTGATGGGTGGAATGCTTTAATTAAGCTCAGCCACAGGCAATCGCTCAGGCCGCAACCTAATCCATTGTTTTTTGTGCACCATACCACCCCAACCACATGCAAATCACTCTTCACCGTGCACCTCACGAGAACAGTCCAGACTGAACTGCCTGGCCAGGTCCCTCCTTGAACATAACACAAGCAACCTAGGGCCAGTTTCACCCAAGTTGGAGCTCTTCAGCCAGGTATTGATTGTTTCCAGTGGCACAATGAGTCTGTGACCCATGTCTGGGCATACTTGGGGCACTTCGGGTGGCCACTGCAAAATCAACAAGGTGATAGATGGAATGCTTGAATTAATCTCAGCCACTGACAATCTCTCAGGCTGCATCCCAATCCATTGTTTTTTGTCCACCATGCCACCTCAGTTTGGACTCAGCCATATGCAAATCAGTCTTGACCTCTGCTCCTCTTGGGGACAGTCTAGTCTGAATTGCCAGGCCAGGTCCTCCCTGAACCGAAACACAAGCAACCTAGGATCGTTTTTTCTGGGATGTGGCCCGAGCGATTTCCAGTAGCTTAGATTATTTCAAGCAGTCCATCCACTCCCATTTTTTTTTTGTTTTAGAAAGGTGGCATTTTCGTGTCCTAATGGTTTGGTGCCTGCAACCTGTATCCTTGGTCAGATTTCTAAGTGTAGTTGGCAGTTGGCCTTTGTGGATTCTGCCCGGACTTGTCACAAAGGGGAACTGGGTATTGCAGGATGGCCACCCTGATATTATGGGTGCGAGCAGAGCTGTCACCTACCACACTTACATTTCAAAGGAGCTGCCTCAGCACACACAAAGGATTTCACACTAGCCTTTTGCCCCTCATGACATCCTGGTACGAGGGCAGGGAGGAAGGATATTCCCAAACAATCTGGTTGGGGGATGGAAGCTGTAGCAGTTTCTTTCACTTCAAAGCTGGCATCAGGTATGAATATTAGAACCTGAGAACCACTTTTCAGTACACTCCTAGACCTATGGGTACTAAAAAAAGGAGGACTGCCCATCTGCCAGAGGACTGCCCTGCCGGTTGAAGCCTGTCCTTCTTTCTGAGAAGGAAGACTGGACCTGCTCCCTTCATCCTAGTCAGAGTTAATCCAAGTGTCAGGTGGCTGAACTCCTTTTCTGAGCTACAGGGACACAACAAGGTCCAGAGACCTCCCTCCAACTGCCCAGGTGACCTGCCACACTGGACCCACCTGGACCTGCAGCTCGACCTGCCTGAGCCATGCTGGCCTCTGCTGGAGTGAGTTCCTGATCCCCAAGAGGTGTCTCCCTTTGTCCAGGACCATTGGCTGACATCCTTTGAATTGACCGGTATAAAAAAGAAGAAATCCTAAAGTTTTGGGCTCCTTATAACAACAAATTGACCAGGTTGTGCTGAGATTTTGTCTCCCATGACCACTGCCAACGCCAAGCTCCGGTGAACTTGACTCTTCGTGTTACAATGACTGCTAACGACGAATGGTATTGAGAGATCTGCACTTAATGCTACAACATCGATAGTCTGTGGTGACCACTAATGAAAAGCTCCAGCAATGATCATCCGCAACACCCAAAAGTATCTTTTTGTACAGTGACCACCATCAGCAAGGCTTTCCATGCTCCTTGCAACCTCCTTCACCGCGAACTGGACTCTTGAAAAGGTACATTTATAAGTAGGACCAACCTGGTTCCTGTATCAGGCCCACACTCTATTGTACTCAGTCTGAACTTGTGACTTTCTGCTAGCATGACCAGATTACCACAAATGGCACTGTGTGCTTTCAGGTGTTACACTTACCTAAATCTTTGAAATTGCATATCTCCTGTTCTACAAAATAGATTTTTGTTCTTTTGGTTTAATTTAGTTTATTATATTTGCTCTATGTTTCTGAATTGGTGAGGAACTTTCCTTGTGTTGTGTTTTCACTTTATTGCTGTTTGGGTGCTGCATAAATTCTTTACACATTGCCTCTAAGTTAAGCCTGACAACTTTTGTGCCAAGTGAATAGAGGGTTAAGCAGAGGTTAATTTAATGATTTCTGTGGTTCAGCTTGACAGGAATTGTGATTGTTGCTAGGGGTGGGTGGAATTTTTACTTCTGCAGGAGGAATTGGAGAAATTTAGTAACTCTGAGCTGCCCATGTAACGTAGAATTACTGGTAGGTTTTGCTGCTGCGCCGGCAGAATTATTCAGCACTCTAGTTGTTTTTTAAACAGGGCTGAAAGAGGAAGCAGTCCCTGTATATTTAAAAACCACTACAGATTAAACTATAATCTGCGCTAATTTAAACATTGACGGACTGCTCCCTATTCCAGCGCTGTTCAAACCACTGCAAAACAGTGGATACCCCTTTGTGCCCTTACATCCGTATGTTAGGGCACAGAGGGGTATGCTCTGCAGTACATGTATGTAAAGGCAGTGAGGAGTATGCAGTGCACTGCAGTGCATACCTCTCAGTGTCCTTACATAAGTATGTAAGGAAATTGAGTGGTATGCACTGGAGTTGATCCCCCTCGGTGCCCTTGCATACATATGTAAGGGCACCGAGGGGTATGCACTGCACATTGTGGGGCCCATTCTGCCCTTTCATGGAATTCAGTGGAATCTCACAAAACGTTAATGTGATTTCGCAGAATTAAGTGGAGTGAAGTTTTGCCAACTCTGCCCCCCCTAATTCTTATTTGAGAAGGGATCATACCTCCCTCAACTAAAAACACAATTTCTCACAATCTAATTTAGGCTTGAATTGAGAATAATACCTAGCTAGTCCACCAGGGAGGCTAGCACTGGTGCTCAACCCTACCAACTCTTCCATCCATGATTGAATTTGCATTTTACAATATTACAGTGAATACGATCTCAATCCTCAATGTTGCCAATGCATTGCTTCAATTGCCTGAGGTCAAAGGTAGACTTATTTACAAGTGCAGCAGCATATTTCTGAATAGTAATTCGCAATCCATCTAACAGTGCTCTCTGCAACTGCAGACATAGAATGTACAACATGGTGGTCACAATGGATGACTGTGGCTCGGCAATTAGGAGTGGAACGGAGCTACGTTCAGATGCTGGTACCTTCAGCCTCAAAGAATGATTTGAGACAATAGGGAACATGTTTACTACTAGCCATCCAAATCGATGTGATACCCAAGACGTTAACATGGGTCCAATGGTTAGTTAAACCCAGCACCTCGGAGGCATTTATGTGGTTCAACAGACAGGCACCTTGGTCATCAAATTTGCCATCTTTGTCATCAAGCACATGGAGCATTGCAACTTCTAGAATGTGTAGCATCACAGTTTCTATGCCACAGTTGACAAGCAAGCCTGACTGGTAGTGACCCAACATGGTCTTGTCCCAAGCCTCCATTGTAAGTTGGTTTGCCACACAGTCCTTACTACAAACTGTAAGGTTGAGCTATTTTGCTTCATTTTATTTTGTGGAAGTCAGTCCGTCTTACCCTAGGAAAAAGTAGGGCCAACTCACAAAGATTTGGCTGTGAGTAGGTTTACCTAACTATTGTAGTATCCCAGGCTTTCTAATGGATGACAGGAGTACTCCCTGCTTACTCCAGAATGAAGTAGAAAACAAGGCGTACAATAAGTATAAATCACACCTATTCACAGCTGAATCCCCGTGAAGTGGGGTCTTTGTCTTTATATGTTGTTGGTGTCGCTTTATCAGACATTTTCTGTACTCTATGCTTTCAAAGGTCTTCGACTTTATTGAGGATGTTACCTATTATGCAAGGGCATTAAGGTGACTTCCTCTTCTGTTCTTACATATTCCATCTGCTATTAATCCTTAAAGTTACTACTGACTGTATGTAAATGCAACAAGCAGAGATTAAAACAAGCATACACAACAAGTTTCCTTTACGATGCTCTGCATAACGTGCTGTGTGATGCAGAAGGCAGACAATATTCTGCTTCTCTGCCTTAGATCATATTAGTTTCTTTATTTTTGAATTGTCATATTTACAAAGGTCGCCATGAGGAACTATAAATCAGAGAAGCTGACGAGCTGCCCTCAGTAGCTCAGTAGGTCAGGTCTGATCATCCGAAATGAAATGGGAAGCAAACGACAGGAGCTGAACGTTAATGAATAAAAAAACAGGCGTCCATGTACATGGACTGACCCAAAGCTCTCGAACTTAAAAAAAAAAAAAAGGAATTTCAAAGCTTCTTTAATTTTCTGAAATGATTCTTTGATAGAAGATGTGGGCCGCTCAATGGCAGCCAGCTGTACCTAGCCATCTGCTGAATTTGAATCGACTTAAATAAACTGCAGATGTCTGGATGTTTACAGCTATAAAGTTGAGTCAGCAGTACCCATTGCTCCACCAGAATTTTAATTCCGCTTTTTAGCGCTGCCTTAAGTTGTTTATTGTGTACGGCTTTGAAGGAGGTCAGTGCCTGCATCTGCGGAATTATGGCTACATGTCTAATCCTTAGGAGTGAGTCACAGGACAGGGGATTTGCCCCTAGCAAACTGAAGGAGCTTGTTTACACATACACATATTTATATTGCTCAGTTTGCAGAATTAATTTAGCTGATCAAGAAAAAAGATAATTGACGTGCACTCAGCGGCGGCTCCTCTATTCATGAACGGTCTTTGAAACCTGATGACAGTTCTTAAGCTTTGTATTGTATAAGCAATGTTTTGTGAATTAGTTTTGTATGAGTAAGCACGCCGCACTAAGAGATCAGAGCTCTCAAGAGTCTCACATTCATACATGAGTAGCACATTCAGTACATGTATTCTGGGTAGTGTATTCCAGATTTTACATTGTGACAAAAGGGACCACAAGTTCCAGAATGCAAATAAAAATCCAGGACTGGATAATCTATGCACGTAAGAACCTGGGAATCACGAGAGGTCTGCGAGCGCCTACATTAAATTCAATTTTCCCCATGAATTGCCTGGTCTTAATATTTGTAGCCATGGGGCTAGCCAACGGGTGATTGAACTGAGCTGGGCTCAAGTGCGTAATAGCCCCGTAAAGCCATGAATGTTGCACAGCAACGCGGCTCCATAGAAGCAGAGACATCGCTGCACCTTTAGTGGGAAGATGCAGGGGCCTCTACAGAGCTCTTCAGCTCCCCAATGTGACGTGTGAGCAGCTCATATATTCCTGGTTTTAACTATGCATTCTGCTACTTCTGCTTTGGTTTTCCCACTATGAATGTAGGACTACAAATATAAGAACGCAGCTGTGGAAACGCTTGACATGGAGAAACACGAGAGCCTTGGCCGCCTACAAGTGAATAAAGTGCAGCTTCAAAAGGTAAGCAAATGATCGTCGAAGAAATCACAGAGCAGACAAACGTCTATCTGCTGCAATTGTCAGATTTTCTTCTATGACACCTCAGCATTTGCCTGCTGCAGGCAGAGGTACTGCTCTGAGAGCAGAATGGGTTGACAGCTACGCCTCTATGGTTCCATACTGCTCACGACCTCCTGCAGTGTGAAACTGGTTTGAGGATTTTGCCAGAGCTGATTGTTATTTCCGGTGCAGTCCTGTCTACTGATCTTGAAACAGGTAAAGCCTGTGAAGACTACGGCTTGACGAGTAGCAGATGACAGAACACTCTTTTTGTCCGCCAAAAAAATAAATACACATATTTATATTGGAATTGAGCAGAAAACACGTGTAAAACCTATATTTCACAGTGAAACGTGAAATAGAGGAACTGTTTCACAGTTGTTTATGAGATATGGATTTCATTATCATGTTGACATCCCTCAAACCACTCTGCAACCCATAAAATGTTAAAGCCCTTTAACGTGGTCTTGAGTTGCTCCTGTTCCTGTTGGGAAAGGACCCAAGTAGGATCAAGACTGATTTGCATATGGATGGGTCTAATCTGATATGTCCTTGTGGGCAAAATAAAAAACAATGGACTGGGATGAGGCCCCAAGTAGTTAGCAATGACTTGGGGTTAATTCAAACACCCCACCTATATTTTTTTATGTTCACTTCTCAGACTGGGGGAATCCAGGGCTTGGCTTTGGTGGGAGCTGGATCTCTGCGTGGGTTAGATGTCTGAGACGGGTTTGTGGCTCAGGCCCTGTGCCCCGTCTCTGCTGCAAAGGTTCTGCACAGTCAGGGTCAGATGTCCATGAAGGGTAGGGTGCAGGGCCTGGTCAGAGGCAGTGCTTTGTGCACACCCCTGCAGGTACTTTGCACAATGGGTTTCCAATAGGGTAGGTCACAGATTCTGGCCAGGTCCTGTAGGCCACCCTCATTGCTCATGGACAAAGACTTTGCAAAGATGGTTGGATGGTGAGGATCAACACACCCCTCCTGCACCTGGCCAAGGGCCAATTGTTGTTGAGACTCCACAACAATGGAGAGTATGATGGGGGATGTGACTGGACAGCAGTTCCTGTGCCCTGCCCTCTGCTGAACATCACCAATCCCTGTGAACAGCCGGGGTCAGAGGAAAAGTGGACAAGCAGAGGATGGGGAACAGCGATGTGGACTGCTGGCACAGTGCATGGTTGAAGGCCATGCACATCTGGGGTCGGATGTTTGTGGACAGTGAAGCACAGGGATTGGCTGGAGGCAAGGTCCTGCAGCTCAACTCCAGTGCACATATCTGAAGACCTTCAACATCATGGATCATACATCCTCTGGGAATTTATGAACAGGGTTTGGCTACATGACGCAAGGCAAGTTGGGTACAGGGCCTTATCATAGGTCATGAACCACAGCCAACCACCTCTTCAAATGGCTAAAGACCATGTGGTATAAGGCTAAACTGCATGCTACAGGGTGTGCACAGCCCTGTAGCTATTCCCTAATATGTACAGCTTACATCTGACCACAGAGATGGTTAGCTATAAACAGAGATTGAGGCCCAAAGTCTAGTGCATGTTGAAGAATATTATAAAAAAACAGAAATTCACTAGGAAAAAAAGGTGAAAGTTAAGGTTAGGTTTCCTTATAACAACATAATGGATGCTAAAAAGCTTAGAAATTGACTATCAAAACACAGTTAAAGTGCATTTCTGGTTAAGAAACAAAGGGCCCGATTTAGATCTCAGCACAAATGTGACTGATATCCTGTCCGCTTCATTACGATTTCCATGGGACATGGGACAGCAATATGGTAGACGGGATATTCATCACATTTGTGACGGAGTATTCCTCTACGCCAAGATCTAAATCAGGCCCTAAATGTAAAAAAAATACCTAAATTCACCTGTGATTCAATAAACTAGCTTTACCAAATCTCTCTGCCATGTTCTGCCTTCATTTTGTTGAACCCTCATTCCTCCTTCTTCTCCTATGTTAATATCCTCTCTTATATTACGTGCTATAATGGTATATTGTTATAAACCTGTGGGATTAGTTCAGGATTTTCACTACCTGATTGGATACAATTGTGTATGTTTTCTAAAATATATTGTTAGAAATGGGGTCTTTGGTTACCAGTCAGGTTACCACCGTCCAAGCTTGGACCCTCACTCATGTCAGGGCAAAGGAGAGACACGCTGGTTAAGTCCCACTCACCCCCTTTATAGCTTGGCACGAGCAGCCTGGCTTAGATCAGAAGCAATGTGTAAAGTATTTGTACCAACACACACAGTAATACAGTGAAAACACTACAAAATAGACACCAAACCAGTTTAGAAAAACAGGCAATATTTATCTAAATCAAAACAGACCGAAATGCCAAATATTCAACATCCACAAGTTAAAATATGAATGTTCAAAAGAATAAGAGTCTTACTCCATAGAAAAACAATGGAAACATTGATTTTGCACAAAGTACCTGGTTAGTATAAAAAATAAAGCACGTCGTAAAAGGCAGTGATGCGTTGATTCCTTTCTCACAAGGGAGGCCGTGCACCATTTCTTCTCCGGTCGGGTCAGCAATGCATCATTACTACCTCGCCAGAGAGCGATGCGTCGATTTCTGGATAGGGCACCTCGGATCTGCACAGAGTTGGGTAGACTTTGACGCCTAGGGATGATGCGTGGAAAATCCTATTGTACGGTGTTAGAAAACCACGCTGTGTGGGGTTTGGTCATTATCAGCAGCCATAAGTGGGTGTTGCAAGTTATTTCTCCAGCCACCATGCGTCGATGTCCCAGCTGCGATGCAGGGGGAGCGCCGATTTTATCCGTGAGGCCGGCGACGTGTCACTTACCAGCTGCATTGCAAGTGGTGCATCGAAAATGTCCCTGCACAGCATTCTGTGCATGGATTTTTAGCTCTTGTCTTCCAACTTCACCTTTCAAAGGTCCAGGGAATGGATAGGACATCACTTGGCAGGGCAGGAGTCTCAGCAGAGAGTCCAGATGTTAGCAGAGGAAGTAGATGATCTCCCTGAGACTTCAAAACAGGAGGCAAGCTCAATTCAAGCCCTTGGAGACTGTTCACAAGTAAGAATACACAGCAAAGTCCAGTCTTTGTCCCCTTTCACAGGCAGAAGCAGCAACTGCATGATAGCCCAACAAAGCACAGTCACCGGCAGGGGCAGCACCTTTCCTTAGCTCTTCAGCTCTTCTCCTTAACAAAGGTTCCTCTTGAATCCATCAGTGATCTCATTTTTAGGTGTTTTGGGTCCAATACCTATACCCCTTTCTTCCTTTGAAGTAGGCATACTTCAAAGGAAATTCTCGGTTGTTCAGAAGATCCTGCCTTACCCAGGCCAGGCCCCAGACACACACCAGGGGGTTGGAGACTGCATTGTGAGAGGGCAGGCACAGTCCATTCAGGTGTATGTGACCACTCCTCCCACCACTCTAACACAGATGGCAAACCAGGATATGCAGGATACCCCCCTGCTCCCTTTGTCTCACTGTCTAGAGGGGATTCACAAACAGCCCAACTGTTGAACTGATTCAGACAGGCAATCTGCAAACAGGCAGAGTCACAGAATGGTTTAAGCAAGAAAATGGTGACTTTCTAAAAGTGTAATTTTCAAAATAACAATCTAAAAACCAACTTCACTAAAAGGTGTATTTTTAAATTGCGAGTTCAGAGACTCCAACCTCCAATAATAATATTTAAAGGCAGCCCCCATGTTTACCTATGAGAGAAATAGGCCTTGCAACAGTGAAGACTGACTTTAGCAGTATTTCACTGTTAGGACATGTAACACACATCAGTGTATGTCCTATCTTTAACATAAACTGTACCCTGCCCATAGGGCTACCTAAGGCCTACCTTAGGGTGCCTTACATGTATGAAAAGGGAAGGTTTAGGCCTGGCAAGTGGGTATACTTGCCTAGTCAAATTGGAAGTGTAAAACTGCACACAGACACTGCAGTGGCAGGTCGGAGCCATGTCTACAGGGCTGCTTATATGGGTGGCACAACCAGTGCTGCAGGCCCACTAGTAGCATTTGATTTACAGGCCCTGGGCACCTCTAGTGCACTTTACTAGGGACTTACTAGTAAATCAGATTTGCCAATCTTGGATAAGACAATTACACATGCATTTTACATAGGACCACTTCCACTTTAGCACTGGTTAGCAGTGGTAAAGTGCCCAGAGTATCAAAAATCGAACAAAATCAGAGTCTAGCACACCTGGTAAGCAGAGACAAAAAGTTTGGGGAGACCACGCCAACGATGCCAAGTCTACCATATATTATACAGTTTATAATGCATTTTGTAAGTTTTGACAACTAAAAAGTAATATGATAAAATAATAATAAATAACATGCATAATTTTCCCGAAAATGACCTAAACATTTACTGGGGAAAAAGCCCAACCACTCTATAATTTTGAAAACGTATACACCCATTTTGTAAATATTTGTTCCTAAAATCTTTAAGCAATAGCCCACAACATATTTTGATATGTGTCTTCTAATTCTATCAGATTTATCTATTTTTATGTGCCCAATGTGCTTCCAAATACCAACATTTGCAAAAGCATTTCTACAAAGTCAGTGAAGTGAACCTCCAATTCACATGTAAATATATTTTTGAAGCTGTCTAGCTTGGACCAACTTTACTTGCCCACTGTTCCACAAAACAACATTTTGCCAAAGCTATTTTTACATGTGTTGGAAAATGGGTTATTGGTAGGGCAGGTAGGTACCTACACCTAGCAACAAGCCACAAACCTCCACAAAAGTACAGTTAGGTCTCAGTAAATTAATCCCAGCTCTACCCTTGGTAGCTTGGCATCGAGCGTCAAGGCTTAACTTAGGAGACAAAGTGTAAAGCATTCAAATATCACAAAACAGTAATTAAATAAAACACAGGAAACAGTTTAAAAATCCAAAACCAATTTATAAAAATAGCTTATATTTTTATCTTTAAAATGACACAAAAACGATTAAAATCGGTTCAGGGGAACCGGAGATATGAATTTTTAAAGTATTATTATTTTCTAGCGCTTAGAAACGAAAAGCGCCAATCGGGTCATCTGGTTGCACCAGGACCGGGGCAAAGTCAAACTTTCAGGCCGACCGCGATGGAGCCCTGCTCGGCTACAAGTCGCGGGAGGCCTCGGTTAAAAAGTTACCTTCTGACTTAGTCTCTTTTTTGATGTTTTTCTTCCCCGGGACGAACCTGCCAGTTGGATCCGACCTCCTGGAGCCCTTGTCCGGATACGCGAAGTCGGTTTCCTCGGTGGTGATTTTTACCTTCGGACTTAGTCGTTTTTTCGAGATGAAAATCCTTCGACCGGGGTAAACCTGGATCTTGATCCGACGTCCGTGGAGCCCTTCTCGGATACGATGGCTGGAAGGTCCCGGTCAACTTTTTACGTTCGGACTTAGTCTCTTTTTTGGATGTTTTTCTTTACCGGGACGAACCACGAAGTCAGGCCGGGTCGCGGTTGAGGCAAGCCGGCTAGAATTTCCGCGTCGGGTCGGTCACTTTATGGAGCTTTTTTCCAAAATTTCTCCAATCTTTTCCAAACTTCTGGGGCTTCACCCAGATGTTCTTTTAAGGTTCTTTTGGGGTCCACAGCTCACCCCAAGGGTCCAGAAGTTCTGTGATGGTCCTTGGGAAGTGCGGACTTCAACTCCCAGAATACACCTGGCGCAAACTCCTTTTTGGCCACTGGACAGTGGTCAGCTGGTCACTTTTTCAGGAGTTGGTGCAGGGGACTCTGGATAGCAATTTTTCACCTGTAGCAAACAGGGAGTCCCTCCTTGAACCAGTGGAAGCCAGGCAAAGTCCTTCTTGTGGTGAAGCCCAAGTGTGCAGCTGGTGCAGTCTTTCTGAGTGCAGGGTCCAGGTGCAGGCCAGGGGTCCAGCAGGGCAGTCCTTCTTCTCCTTGTAGTTCTTTCTTCTTGAAATTTGGTGGGGATCTGAGGCGTGGGTGCAGGTCTGCCAGTTTTATCCTTGCCCCTGGGTGAAAAGCAGGGGGGCCCTGGTCCTCCAATCAGGGACAGGGTCGTCCCCCTGTGATGACCACTTCCTGGGAAGTGTGGCAAAAATCCATCCCAGAAGGCAACAGTCTCTAAAAATCCAAAATGGATGAATCTGATTTTTAGAGGAGAGATCTGGCTGAGCCCACCCACTGGTGTGGCTAAAAATCATAAACCCACCCCTCTCCTGCCCTCTCCTAATCTAATCAAGGGGGCACCTAGCTGTCTGGGATTGCAGGATGTGGGGGTGTTGCTGGGTGCTGCAAATGTCCTTCTCTGCCTTTGAAGACCAGTTTGGCAGCCCTCCCCCTTCCTGCCTCACCATCTGCTGAGGGGAGATTCTCTCCCCCAAGCACATTCCTTTGTGTGAAGCCAGGCCACTTCACACCTCATTAAAGTGGCCTGGCAGAAGCTGCTGCAGGCTGGCCAATCAGAGCACAGCAGCAAAAACAATGCAGAGCTGAAATTGGCAACTTTTTAGGTAAAGTCTAAACTTTTTACCTGCACTAGTTATATTAAATCCAACAACTGGAAGTTGTGGGATTTATTATAACAATCAATTTGATACCAAATTCTTGGTATGTAACATTTAAGGAGACTTTAAAATTTAAAATAAAGTCTGCCCATTCTAGCCTATGAAGGCCATTTACTTCAATGAGGGAAAAACGAATTTGGCTGTTTTTACCTCACCAGGGCTTATAAATCTATTTTTATAAAGTCCCTGCTTATAGTTACATGGCACCCAGCCCTAGGGGCACATAGGGCACACCTTAGGGGTGACTTATATGTAAAAATAAGGTAGTTTAAAACTTTGGAAGTACCTTTAATTCCAAAGTCGAATTTGCATATAACTTTAATTTAAAAGCAGCCAGCAAGGCAGGCTTGCTTTTAAAATGACACTGGGCACCTCAGCAATGCACCTAGGTGTGCACCACCTATGCTGTGGTCCCTAAACCTACATGCCCTACCATATACTAGGGACTTATAGGTAGGTTAACTTAGCCAATTATAATTAGCCTAATTTGCATATCCATTTTACACAGAGCACTGGCCCTGGGACTGGTAAGCAGTACCCAGGGCACAGCCAAGAGTCAGTAACCACCAGTACCTATCCAGAAAGAGTGGGGGTGATCAGGCAAAAAAAAAGGACTTTCCTACACTGCCCCCCCCAGATGAAAGGTGATGGGTACTAACCTACACCCTGGTAGTCCTCATCAGCTAAGTGGAAAAACCTGGAAAGGCCATCTGCATTGGCATGAGCAGTCCCAGGTCTGTGCTCCACTGTGAAGTCCATCCCCTGTAGGGAAATGGACCACCTTAACAGTTTTGGGTTCTCCCCCCTCATCTGCATCAACCATCTGAGAGGTCTGTGGTCAGTTTGTACATGGAAGTGAGTGCCAAACAAGTAAGGCCTCAACTTCTTCAGGGACCAAACCACAGCAAAGGCCTCCCTCTCAATGGCACTCCATTTTTTCTCTCTGGGGAGTAGTCGCCTGCTGATGAAGGCAACTGGGTGATCATGGCCCTCTTCATTAACTTGTGCTAACACTGCCCCAATCCCTTCCTCTGAAGCATCTGTTTGCACTACAAACTCCTTGCTATAGTCAGGGGCCAGTAACACTGGTGCTGAACACATAGCCTGTTTTAGGGTGTCAAAAGCTTTCTGACACTCTGGGGTCCAAATGACCTTCTTGGGTTGTTTCTTGGAGGTAAGCTCAGTCAGAGGGGCCACTATGGTCCCAAAATTCTGAACAAACCTCCTGTAATACCCAGTCAGGCCAAGAAAGGCCCTGACCTGAGTCTGGGTTTTTGGAGCCTCCCAATCCAGGATAGTCTGGATCTTGGGCTGGAGAGGTTGTACATGGCCTCCACCAACAAGGTGGCCCAGGTACACAACAGAACTTTGCCCTATCTGGCACTTGCTTGCCTTGATAGTCAGGCCTGCTTGAAGCAGGGCCTGAAGCACTTCCTTCAGGTGGACCAGGTGGTCCCTCCAGGTGGAACTAAATACAGCTATATCATCCAGATAAGCTGCACTAAAAGATTCCAACCCAGATAGGACTCTATTCACCAACCGTTGGAAGGTGGCAGGAGCATTTTTCATCCCAAAGGGCATCACCTTGAACTGAAAGTGGCCCTCTGGTGTGGAAAATGCTGACCTCTCCTTAGCTCTTGGACTTAAGGCAATCTGCCAATATCCTGAGGTCAGATCAAATGTGCTCAGGAATTTGGCAGCCCCCAACCTGTCAATGAGCTCATCAGCTCTAGGTATGGGGTGAGCATCAGTCCTAGTGACTGCATTTAGACCTCTGTAGTCCACACAGAATCTTAATTCTTTCTTCCCACCTTGGGGATTAGCTTTGGGCACCAGTACCACTGGACTGGACCAAGGACTATCAGAGGGCTCAATTACCTTCAGGTCCAACATCTTAGCCACTTCAGCTTTGATGTTGGCCTTGACCTGGTCAGACAGCCTGTACAGCTTGTTCTTGACAGGCAAGCTGTCACCAGTGTCAACATCATGGACACACCAATTGGTGAGTCCAGGGGTCAGGGAGAACAGACTAGCAAACTGTCCCAAGACTTGCTTACAGTCTTGTTGTTGCTGATCTGTCAGTTTGGGAGAGAGTACCACTCCCTCCACTGACCCATCTTTTTCCTTTGAGGACAGGAGGTCTGGCAGAGGTTCACCCTCCTCCTCCTTCCCTTCATCAGTGACCATCAGCATGGTCATGTCTGCCCTGTCCTGGTGGGGTTTCATCCTATTAACATGCAGGATCCTGTGAGGATTCCTGGGGGTGCCAAGGTCCACCAAGTAGGTGACCTCACCTTTTTTCTCTAGGATTGGATAGGGCCCAGTCCATTTGGCCTGTAGTGCCCTAGGAGCCATGGGCTCCAAAACCCACACCAGCTGTCCTGGGTGATACTCAGGCATGGTAGCCTTTTGATCATGCCAGAGCTTCATGAGCTCCTGACTGGCCTCCAGGTTTCTGCTTGCCTTCTTCATATACTCAGCCATGCGAGACCGCAGGCCTAGTACATAATCCAGCACATTCTCCTTGGCTTCCTTGAGAGGCTTTTCCCAAGACTCTCTCACCAAGCACAATGGGCCTCTTACAGGGTGCCCAAACAGTAACTCAAAGGGGCTGAATCCAACCCCCTTCTGTGGCACCTCCCTGTAGGCAAACAGCAGGCATGGGAGGAGGACATCCCATCTCCTCGTGAGTTTGTCAGACAAACCCATGATCATGCCCTTCAGGGTCTTATTGAATCTTTCCACCAGACCATTGGTCTGTGGATGGTAGGGTGTGCTGAACTTATAAGTAACACCACACTCCTCCCACATGGCTTTCAGATAGGCTGACATAAAGTTTGTGCCCCTATCTGAGACCACCTCCTTTGGGAATCCCACTCTGGTGAACACACCAAGTAGGGCCCTAGCCACTGTGGGTGCAGTGACTGTCCGGAGGGGTATTGCCTCAGGGTACCTGGTGGCATGGTCCACTACCACCACAATGTACCTGTTTCCTGAAGCAGTTGGTGGGTCTAGGGGACCAACAATGTCAATCCCCACCCTCTCAAAGGGAGTCCCAACCACTGGCAGTGGAATCAAGGGAGCCTTTGGTTTGCCCCCTGTCTTGCCACTGGCTTGACAGGTGACACAGGAGCTGCAAAACTCCCTGACTTTTTCTGACATTTCAGGCCAAAAAAAATGGTTGACCAGCCTGCTCCAGGTCTTGGTCTGTCCCAAATGACCAGCTAAGGGGATATCATGGCTTAAGGTAAGGAGGAATTCTCTATACTTTTGGGGGACCACTACTCTCCTAGTAGCCCCTTCTTTAAGGGTCCTAGCCTCAGTGTAGAGAACTCCATCCTCCCAGTAAACCTTGTGGGTACCACTGGTATCCCCTTGTTCTTGCCTGGCAGCAGTCTGCCTCAGGCCCTCAAGAGTGGGACACTCTCTTTGTCCCTGGCACAAATCTTCTCTGGTGGGCCCACCTGCCCCTTGCAGTTCTGCCAAGTCAGGCAGAGTTTGCAGGGAAGGTGTCCCTCCCTCAGAGTTCAGATCCTCCCCCTCAGGGTTGGATTCTTCCTGACCCTCTGTACTTGTTGGGGCTGGTAAGCCAGACCCAGTGCCCTTTCTCTTCTTCTTGGAGGCTTGGCCCATTGTTCCAGGGTCCAAGTGTCCAGCATTTCCCTGTTGTGCTGCCTGTGACCTGGTCACAGCACACACCCATTCAGGGAGGTCCAGCATCTGTGCATGGACCCTTCTCTCCACTTCTGACCATTCAGATGCTTCAAGATCATTTCCCAGCAGACACTCTACTGGGAGGGCAGGAGCTACAGCTACTTTTTTAGGGCCAGTCACACCTCCCCATTCCAGACTCACCATAGCCATGGGATGGAGTTTGGTTCTGCTATCTGCATAAGTCACCTGGTGGAAGACACCAGGTAAGACCTGCTCTGGAGAAACCAGCTTTTCTGTGACCATTGTCACACTGGCTCCTGTATCTCTCAGAGCTTCCACTTCAGTCCCATTGACTTTAGGCCTCTGCCTATACCTCTGCATGATGGGAGGTAAGGTGGCCATAGTTGCAATGTCCACCCCACCCACGGATACTAAGGTGACTTCAGTGTACCCTGATTCCACCCCTGGGCCAACTTCCACCCCCAACCCTACACTAGCAATCCCCTGGGATTGCCCACCAGTGGGGGGCTTCTTGGTGCAGATAGCATCTCCTCTTTTATGTCCTGGCTGATAACAGTCAAAACACTTGCCGGCCTTAGCAAGCTCCTGAAACTTTCCTGCTTTAGCAGGATCAAAATTCTTTCCCTGATACCCTTTCCCTTTAAAAGTGAATTGGCTCGGGGCTCCCCCTCCCTGAGAAGTTTTTGGGGACTCTTGTGAGGACTCTTTGGGTTTTTTGTCATCTTTCCATTGGTTCTTCCCCTGAGAAGAACCATGTCCTCCCTTTTTCTGATCACCCCCTGGGGGTCTCTGGTTAACTCTAGTTCTTAACCAGTCATCTGCTGCCTCCCCCAGCTCTCTGGGGTTGGTCAACCTAGAGTCTACTAGATACTGGCGGAGCCTCTCTTGGACACAATTAGTTAGAAGGTGCTCCCTCATAATCAAATTGTACAGCCCCTCAAAGGTACTTACCCTGTTGCCCTGTATCCAGCCCTCCAGTGCTTTTACTGAAATGTCCACAAAGTCCACCCAGGACTGGGTGCTTGTCTTTTTGGTGTCCCTAAACTTAAGCCTATACTGCTCTGGGGTTAGACCAAACTTTTTAGTCAAGCAACTCTTCATACTGGGGTATGAGTCTGCATCCTCCCCACTCATGGTTAGGAGCCTATCCCTCCCAGAGTTGGGAACTAACTCCCAAAGGAGTGAACCCCAGTACTGAGGCTTGACTTTCCTCATCTGGAGGGCCCTCTCAATGGCCCCCAGCCACTTATCTATGTCATCCCCCTCCACATAGGCAGGAACCACCCCTTTGGGTAATCTGGGGGCAAAACCCCCACCCAGGGACACCTCAGTTTCTTTCTCGCTGCTTCCATCTTTTTTTTCTTTGCTTGCCCACTTTTTCTTTTCTAGGGCAAGCTTATCTGCTTCCAAAGCTATGTAGGCTAGCTGGGCTTCCAGCTCTCTTTCCCTGATGGATGGGTTCTCTCCTCCTGAAAGGACCCTCTTCCTACCACTAGCTTTGGGTCTGCGCCTAGTGACTGTGTCCATTGAGGACCGTTCCTCCTCTTCCTCACTTGGGGTCTGATGCCTTCCCTCCCCTGAGTGGTTAGAGTTAGCATCTTCCTCTTTTTCTTCCTCCTCTGGAGCTTCCTCTGTCTCTACCTCTTGTGCCTCAGCCCATGCTGTCAGGGATTTAATCAGGATTTGCTTCCTGAGATCAGGGGTTGCAGGCAACCCCCTCTCAATACACAACCCCCTAAGCTGGACTACTGTCAGTGTGGGTAGGTTAGCCAGATCAAGCTCCATGGTTCCCTAGTTTTGTGTCAACAAAAACATTTTGCAAAAATTGGTAACAAGAATTTAGACAAATTACAAAAATTCAATAATTGAAATTAATCCAAATTAATTTAAATAAAAAAAAAATTAAAATTAAAAATTAAAAACAATTTTTGCACTAGGACAATTTAAAGGATTTTTAATTTGTTTTATCTAAAACTGTAACGTGATATTGAACACAAGTACAGGATCCCGTCGCTGCTTCCAATTATGTTGGAAAATGGGTTATTGGTAGGGCAGGTAGGTACCTACACATAGCAACAAGCCACAAACCTCCACAAAAGTACAGTTAGGTCTCAGTAAATTAATCCCAGCTCTACCCTTGGTAGCTTGGCATCGAGCGTCAAGGCTTAACTTAGGAGACAAAGTGTAAAGCATTCAAATATCACAAAACAGTAATTAAATAAAACACAGGAAACAGTTTAAAAATCCAAAACCAATTTATAAAAATAGCTTATATTTTTATCTTTAAAATGACACAAAAACGATTAAAATCGGTTCAGGGGAACCGGAGATATGAATTTTTAAAGTATTATTATTTTCTAGCGCTTAGAAACGAAAAGCGCCAATCGGGTCATCTGGTTGCACCAGGACCGGGGCAAAGTCAAACTTTCAGGCCGACCGCGATGGAGCCCTGCTCGGCTACAAGTCGCGGGAGGCCTCGGTTAAAAAGTTACCTTCTGACTTAGTCTCTTTTTTGATGTTTTTCTTCCCCGGGACGAACCTGCCAGTTGGATCCGACCTCCTGGAGCCCTTGTCCGGATACGCGAAGTCGGTTTCCTCGGTGGTGATTTTTACCTTCGGACTTAGTCGTTTTTTCGAGATGAAAATCCTTCGACCGGGGTAAACCTGGATCTTGATCCGACGTCCGTGGAGCCCTTCTCGGATACGATGGCTGGAAGGTCCCGGTCAACTTTTTACGTTCGGACTTAGTCTCTTTTTTGGATGTTTTTCTTTACCGGGACGAACCACGAAGTCAGGCCGGGTCGCGGTTGAGGCAAGCCGGCTAGAATTTCCGCGTCGGGTCGGTCACTTTATGGAGCTTTTTTCCAAAATTTCTCCAATCTTTTCCAAACTTCTGGGGCTTCACCCAGATGTTCTTTTAAGGTTCTTTTGGGGTCCACAGCTCACCCCAAGGGTCCAGAAGTTCTGTGATGGTCCTTGGGAAGTGCGGACTTCAACTCCCAGAATACACCTGGCGCAAACTCCTTTTTGGCCACTGGACAGTGGTCAGCTGGTCACTTTTTCAGGAGTTGGTGCAGGGGACTCTGGATAGCAATTTTTCACCTGTAGCAAACAGGGAGTCCCTCCTTGAACCAGTGGAAGCCAGGCAAAGTCCTTCTTGTGGTGAAGCCCAAGTGTGCAGCTGGTGCAGTCTTTCTGAGTGCAGGGTCCAGGTGCAGGCCAGGGGTCCAGCAGGGCAGTCCTTCTTCTCCTTGTAGTTCTTTCTTCTTGAAATTTGGTGGGGATCTGAGGCGTGGGTGCAGGTCTGCCAGTTTTATCCTTGCCCCTGGGTGAAAAGCATGGGGGCCCTGGTCCTCCAATCAGGGACAGGGTCGTCCCCCTGTGATGACCACTTCCTGGGAAGTGTGGCAAAAATCCATCCCAGAAGGCAACAGTCTCTAAAAATCCAAAATGGATGAATCTGATTTTTAGAGGAGAGATCTGGCTGAGCCCACCCACTGGTGTGGCTAAAAATCATAAACCCACCCCTCTCCTGCCCTCTCCTAATCTAATCAAGGGGGCACCTAGCTGTCTGGGTTTGCAGGATGTGGGGGTGTTGCTGGGTGCTGCAAATGTCCTTCTCTGCCTTTGAAGACCAGTTTGGCAGCCCTCCCCCTTCCTGCCTCACCATCTGCTGAGGGGAGATTCTCTCCCCCAAGCACATTCCTTTGTGTGAAGCCAGGCCACTTCACACCTCATTAAAGTGGCCTGGCAGAAGCTGCTGCAGGCTGGCCAATCAGAGCACAGCAGCAAAAACAATGCAGAGCTGAAATTGGCAACTTTTTAGGTAAAGTCTAAACTTTTTACCTGCACTAGTTATATTAAATCCAACAACTGGAAGTTGTGGGATTTATTATAACAATCAATTTGATACCAAATTCTTGGTATGTAACATTTAAGGAGACTTTAAAATTTAAAATAAAGTCTGCCCATTCTAGCCTATGAAGGCCATTTACTTCAATGAGGGAAAAACGAATTTGGCTGTTTTTACCTCACCAGGGCTTATAAATCTATTTTTATAAAGTCCCTGCTTATAGTTACATGGCACCCAGCCCTAGGGGCACATAGGGCACACCTTAGGGGTGACTTATATGTAAAAATAAGGTAGTTTAAAACTTTGGAAGTACCTTTAATTCCAAAGTCGAATTTGCATATAACTTTAATTTAAAAGCAGCCAGCAAGGCAGGCTTGCTTTTAAAATGACACTGGGCACCTCAGCAATGCACCTAGGTGTGCACCACCTATGCTGTGGTCCCTAAACCTACATGCCCTACCATATACTAGGGACTTATAGGTAGGTTAACTTAGCCAATTATAATTAGCCTAATTTGCATATCCATTTTACACAGAGCACTGGCCCTGGGACTGGTAAGCAGTACCCAGGGCACAGCCAAGAGTCAGTAACCACCAGTACCTATCCAGAAAGAGTGGGGGTGATCAGGCAAAAAAAAAGGACTTTCCTACAACATGTCTGGGAAAGAACCCTCAGACCAGCCTGTACATTTAATGTTAACCCCTTTCCTGCAGAGGTTATGATGTTCATGCTATTTGCACTATTTCTGCAGTACAGATGTTGTGAACTTTATATGCAAGAGAGTTGCAGGGAAACCACTGGTACATGCACCAGAAACGTCGCTATTTTATGCCCCTACTAGGGGCTGATGTAAAAACGATTCTGCGTGCCCCAGGCCCCTCCCATGCAGTATCAATTATGTCAGTGCTGGGGGTGCACCAACATCATCATTCCGCTGGACTTCACAGCTGTTGGAGATTGGTGAGTCTTGCGATCTATGTTGTGGATGTAATGTCCTCAAATGGGCACCTCATTTCATTGGAGAGGCCGCTAGGAGCACATTTTGTAACTTGTGCATTTCATTTCTAAAGCAGTGCTCACTGATGTCATCTACAGAGAGCGGGAAAAACGATGACCACCTTTTTATTTTGCTCGTTTTTGCACCCAGAGGATGAGTGCATAGAAATACATGGGGGGGACCAATGGAAAAGATTAGGGGTCCTCCTTCCAAAGGTGTCCTACAACAATGGATTCCTGCCAGGGGAGCACAGAACCCCAAGCAGGAATTCTCTATAAGCCTATCAGGCAATGTGTATTTGTGAGTTGTCGGCTCTTGGCATTAGGGCTGCCCTCCAAGCAGCCTTGAAAAGCAGAGAACTCCTCATTCAAATGGAGCACCTCATCAAAGGATTACAATCCCTGAGTAGGAAACATTCACTGGGTCATCAGGAAATGCTTATATTGACCAATTTTGTAGTGGTGTGCCCCCCCCACCATCCCCTCTGGGGCACTTATGGTGGAAAGACAGGCACCGTTCCTAATAGTGTGCATCAGCTCAGGATTCCTGTTTAAGGATTGTGTCTGGGCTTGCAAACCCCGTGCAGAAACCTACTGCTATGCCACAGAGAGTGTTTATTTGGTGGAGCAAGCCCTCTGGCATAGTTACCTTATTACAGTTACATTCCAATGTGCCTTTTGGATATGTTTGTATCAATGTGAAGTATTGTTTTTTATTTTCCTTTTAAGTTCTGCCAATTACTGACTCCATGGACTGGTGTGATCAGCAGTTTCATTTCATTGACTGTTATCAATGACTTTCTAGCTGTTTTAGCGTTCCGCAGAATCTTTTCAATTCTTCTGCGCCCTAGCTTCAACTGCAGTGCAGTGCAATCTCAGTTCATGCCCACATCTCCAACATACTGCTTATCATTCACGGTACATACACATTTCTATGAGTAACGCTGCAAAATACCTAGATCAAATTATTTGTGCAATATGTTTTAGGAACCAGACATGGTCTCTTGCTAGATGATTGCTCCTCAGACTTTAAGTCAAATAATGGAGGGCTCTGAGATCAGATCAGACAATAAGACTACAATAGAGTGAGGGTCATGGTTCTGAATCTGGGATAGAAAGTGTAACTGGTGGTGTTCTATCATGATTCCTCTTCAAGTGAATGTGAAATACATGGTCATGAGGCACAGGAAGGCTGTTGTAAAGCACAACCTTTGATGTGGAGAGACACTTGAGTGAAGATCAATCCAGACTGCATACGGGTGCCAGCACAGTGGAGCAATGGTGCTTTTCTGGCAAACCCACAATAGATTTCAGTCTGTAATTCCTCCTTTAACTGAGGTGCTTGACTTAAAGTTAAAATTGCAATTTATTTTGGCCATTGACTATTTCCAACTTTCTGTGTAGAACATGTTCCTTGATAAAACTGTGCAGCAAACAAATCTGCTTGCCCGTTTTTATGTGAGCACGTAAAATCCCTAGCATCTCATTCTAGAGCACACCAGTGCACTCCCACCTCCCTTGACAAGTTGAAAAATGTTTTGGGCCTTACATTGCTCATAAAAACATTGTGCAGACCATAACTACAGTCTTACTAGTCTTCTTCCACTACTTGGGCAACACCCAGCTTCCTATCTGTCCTAAGCATAGATCCTTTTTTGATTCTGCAATGTGTGCTACATTTTCATTGAACCATTTAGACCATGCAAATTTGTTTAAAATCAGTCTTCTTGTGGAACATTTTTATGCAAAGTTACCAGTGGTTTATGGTCCAGATCAGAATATAGCAGTATACCCTCTCAGGATTATGAGCAGCTTCTGATTCGCCCAGATCGTCTAAACCCTTACATATACTGCAGAAGACATGCTGGACCCCATTTTCACTTCCAGCAAACAAGTAAAATACAGCCATGTCACAGAACTCACATGGACTGATCACTGCATCGTCCACTTCAGCATCTCAAGCCCCCTCATCTCTACCCCCAAGATGACCAGCACCCCTACCGGAGGTGGAACAAAGTCTCAGAGACCAGCTGGGTTGATGCCCTCAACACCTCTAACACCGCTGCCGCCATCAACCTCGTACCGGGAGTGAAAAACTTGAATGCCTGGATTACACATTGTGCTGACAGCATCATTCCTGTCAAGAGCAACATCCAGAGGAAATCCTCAAAAATGGCCAGCTGGTACACCAAATAAATCAGAACAGCAAAATGAGACAGCAAACAGCTGGAGAAGCGATGGTGCACCTGCAAAGACACCTCTGACAGAGCAGTGTTCAACCCCTCCTTCAACTTCTACCACCACCTGCTGAGGACAACAAAGAAGACAGCCTTTGCCGCATGCATCAAAACCAGCGCCAACAACACCAAGGAACTTTTCAACATCATTAAGGAATTCTCCAACCCAGCTGCCAGCGAAAACAACATCACACCCTCACAGGAGCTGTGCAACAACCTCGCCCATTTCTTCCATGACAAATTGCAATGATATACAAAAACTTTGAACCCCAACCCACAGCTATGGACTTCCTCAACACATATGCCACCACCGTAACTGACTCAAACAACACACTGACCACCTTGAACAGCCTCACCGCCCAGGACAACACTTCTACCATAAAATCCATCCACTCAGGAGCTCCCACAGAACCATGCCCGCACCACATCATCAGCCTTGGAAACCAAGGATCGACCAGGAACTCATCACCCTGCTCACCACCTCTATCATCACCGCAACATTTCCAGACACTGGAAATGCACTAAAGTCAGAACACTACTCAAAAAGCCCTCCATCAACCCCAGCGAACTTCAAAACTATGACCTATCTCCCTGATCCCATTCCCAGGGAAGGTACTGGAAAAAATCATCAACAAGCAACTCATGACATACCTGGAGCAGAACCAGCTAATCAATGCCTCCCAATCTGGCTTCTGCAGCAATCACAGCACCAAAACTGCCCTGATTGCAGCCACCAACAACATCCAAACCCTCCTTGACAGAAGAGAAACAGCAGCTTTGATCCTCCTCAACCTCTTGGCAGTCTTCAACACCATATACCACCACATGCTGATTGCAAGACTCCACCACATTGGTATCCAAGGTGATGGGCTCAATGGATCACCTCCTTCCTCACCAGAAGATCCCAGAGGATCTACCCCCACCTTTCAAATTGGAACCCAAGGATATCACCTGCGGTGTCCTTCAGGGTTTATCCCTCAGCCCCACACTCTTCAACACATATTTGACCCGGCTGGCCAACATTGTCAGATCTGACTGTCTCAACATAATTTCCTATGCAGACGACACCCAGCTCATCCTCTCACTTACCAATGACCCTCCATCACCAGAACCAACTCCCACAGATGCATGACAAGCATCATTGACTGGTTGAAGAACAACTGCTTGCAGCTGAACACAGACAAGTACTGATCTTTGGCAACATCAGCAACACATGGAATGACTCCTGGTGGCCATCAGACCTAGGACCCGAACCCGTTCTCTCTGACCAGCCAGAAGCCTCGGAATCATCATTGACAACAAACTCAACATGAAATTACTGCTCAACGCCAACTCCTTCACCTGCTTCCTCACTTTGTGCATGCCACATAAGATTTTCAAGTGGCTACCTCTACACACGAGATGCACCTTGACCCAGGCCCTAATCACCAACCAACTGGACTACCGCAGCACCCTCTACGTAGGAATTGACGCACACCTCCTATAGAGACTTCAGACCATACAGAATACTGCAGCCAGACACACCTAGGCTTTCCCTGATGAACCACATCACACCCCACCTCAGGCAACTCCACTGGCTCCCTATAGGGAAGAGATGCCGATTAAAGCTGCTCACCCACACACATAAGGCTATACATAAACAAGGATCCACAAATATTAACCACCACCTGAACTTCCACCAACCGTCGAGAAGCATATGCTCTGCTTCGCTTTCACTTGTCTATACTACCTGCATCTACCGAAGCAGAAGTGGAGGACGCTCCTTTTCTGACATCGCAGCAAAAACCTGGAACAGACTTCCCATGCACCTCTGAACCATCACTTAATTTCCGGAATTCCATATGGCCCTCAAGACCATGTCTGTTCGAATGAGCCTTGAGGACCTGCAAGTGCCTGGACACACTATTGGGTGATTAGCCGCAGTTTATAAATCCTGATTGATTGATTGATTGATTGAACCAGAGTTTGACCCTCCCCAATTGGTAACACCTGCTCAGGCACTTTATACCAATAAAGAGATCTCAATAAGGCATTAAGATTTGTATGTTGTGAAGGAGTTTCACTGGTTACAAATACAGCCTGAACGTGCCTACTGAAAAGGACTAGGTTTGGGTGGGATTACAATTATTCTGGAGTATTTGGAGTGATTTCATTGATTCCGTGTTAAACTTTGATGCAAAATAACCAATAAGTGCACAATTACTCCTGCTCGCATAATTTTTGGGAAAAATCCTACTTCAAGAATACATTTGGGTTCTGCAGCATTTAGCGGTATTCATTAGCACAAAAGTGCACCCTTGTGTCCTTTTTGAATGTGAGGGTGCAGTTTATGGTAAGATGTTGGGAGTAAATTGGGAAAGAATCCTAATTCAAGAGCACCTTTAGCAACATGATTGGCTGCTCGCTAATCATGTTCTGCTGCATTTAGCGCTGTTTCTTTAGAACCAGATGACCCCTTATATCCATTTTGGTCACAAGTGGGCACTTTCTTGTGCTAACAAATAGCTCTAAATGCTGAATTACTCTTTATCATTAATTCTATGTAATCTCATGGAATTCCTACTTAATTCCACATGATTGCACTACATGCAATTACACAATTTATGCCAACCCCTTGTAAGGACTCTCTTACAAATCCTACTGGTCATAATGCAAACACATACCTAACTATCCACAGATACAAGTCCATGTTTAATCATTTTAAGCTAGTGGTCTCGCAAAAGCCTGACAACATAAAAAAAGAATCCTACCTAGTGATAGATGGGAGAATCTGATGATGAAGCATGCCACACTACGTGGGTGAGGGACTGCCTTCCTCTACAACTTTGTGTACATAGTCAGTTCTTTTAATGGGCTGTCACAGTCATGTACTGAGTACCAGCAGTTTTTTATTTTGAGAGGGAGAATGTCTGCATGTCTCAAGAGAAGTGTAATATTTTTAATTGGAGAGTACCAGCATTTCTTAGAAACAAGCAGGTACTCTGGTACATGGTACCTACATTTCTATTTTTCCATTTCAAGCACTTTAAATAGTCAATGGAATAAAACAAAATGCATATTAATGGAGTGGAGAAATCTCATAAGTACACCACTCTTGGAATCTCTGTATCTCTGTTCTGAAACTCATGCCCCCAGTTTATGGGGTTTGTTAGCCCATCATCATTCTCACCCTTCTCCAGACTGAAATAATACCAGACATGTGTGTGTGCTTTTTGCTTGGAAGAGGAAAATCTGTTGGTGCACTCTGGTGCAGTCAATGTTGACTTCACAAAAGGGTATGACGAGTTTCTGGGTACCAGGGCAACAGGCACCTACAATACTCACATATTTATGTGATAGAATTAATCAGTAAACTACAGGGAATTGCAAAAGTCTTACCATCCTATACTCCCACACTTCCTCAGATGAGACCCCCACATGTGTGTGTGGGTCTATTACCTGAAACATGAACGCAGCAAACCAGTGACTATGCAAAGACAACATTGACACTATATTGACTTCATATGGTCACTGTTTTCATCCGTTCCTGTCTGATACAGTACAGGAATCCACACAGGCGGGGGTACCACTTTTATCAGGGCAAGTGTGGCAAGAGTGGGTGGTAGGACTTTTAGTGATCCTTGCAGATTCTGGAACTTTCTATCCTGCAATAGTGTGCAAAATATATGAACTGTATAAATGGTATATGTTTTAAGGATATTTTGGTACTTCACCATGTGTTTTCTGAAAAATCTGGGGTTGGAAGGTTTCCCTGGCTGCTAGGCTACCCTCTGCTCAACCTCCTCTGCAAATGCCCACATGTCCAGAAACATTGAAATTCCAAGAAAAGCTCTTGCTTCCCTTCAGAGAAATGTGATAAAAGGTGAGACTTTAGCCAAACCTAGAGTTTGCAGAGCTTCGTGGGTAAGAAAATATAGCAAGATCCATACGGGTCACCTCACCATGGACTCCCATGTGTACCCACTTCTCAGAAAAGATTGGGTTTTGGAGGTTTCTAATGGTGGTGGATGGGTCAGGATCTTATTTCTTATTTCTACCTCTGCGTAAATTGCCAAAATTGGTCCATTTTCATGGTGAAAATATGATGTCCACACTTTGCATTTTGGGATCTTTCCCTTCATAGGTATATGCCCCCCCACATGGTTGGGAGCAGTATTTTTTTAAGGCATTTTGGTGATGCTCTATGGCAGGCTCTTTGAAGATCCTGCAGATTTCAGAACAATCTCTCTAAGAAAACTATGGAAAATCAACAATTTTTGTATAGGTTTGATGTTTGCAGCCCATTTGAGTAAAATATGGAATTCTCCAGGTAAATCACATTACTCTTGTCAGCCCAGGATGTCAAGTTTTCAGAAACCCCAGGCCCAAATACCACAGCTAATCACATTCCTAGACAGACTGAAATTCCAAAGAAAAATCCTGCTATCTCCACATTGCAGTTTGGAGTTTTTCATCTCGTTGATGAAAGGCTCACCTCCACACGTGGGGTTTGCTTTTTATCAGAAGAACTTTGGGAATGCTGAGTGTAGAAATGTGATATGGAGAATACATGCTTATTGGAGGTCAGAGATTCCTCTTGCTATTCTCTCCATTCTCAAGCAGGCACAGCACCTATGGGAAAAGAAAGAGAACATGCATGGAGAGAAAAACAAACAGGAAGGAAAAGGAAGAAGGGTTTTAAAATAACAGCCTATATTACCCATCCAGCAGGAACAAAGTGTTGACTTGCAAAAAGAAGGGCCTGGTGAGACACTGACCACGTGGCTATGCACTAGTAGGAGAACCAGGGCAGAAAGGAGTGCCAAGGACCACAGGAGCAGTCTAGATCATGTTGATATAGCACTGGAGAGAAGCGCACCAAGCAGGATTCTTGAAAAAGTGAATCCATGGCAACAAGT
This sequence comes from Pleurodeles waltl, assembly GCF_031143425.1. Taxonomy (NCBI): domain Eukaryota; kingdom Metazoa; phylum Chordata; class Amphibia; order Caudata; family Salamandridae; genus Pleurodeles; species Pleurodeles waltl. Next base: position 370,456,314 of record NC_090451.1, read on the forward strand.
ACAAGCATTTCTCTAAGAGAGCACACGGTGCAAGGAATCAAAGATAGTCAACTCACTCAATGTTATGCTCATGCCCTGCCAAGATCCAAGACAGAGAATGCATCCTCAGGTGGGTCTCTTAAACCAAGAAGGGGCCAATGTAACTGAGGGCCAAGACAAATTAGCCAAACACAGCTACTTTGTTAAGGTGACCCAGGCAAAAAAATGGAAGCAGGAGAGGAGTGGGTAATATTGCACCGGTCAGACATGGAAGGGTCTAATTCTATTACCACATTTTAGACATTTACAAATAATTTGGATTATTGTGGGCAGAAGGAAAATAGGTGTCAAAAGGAAGCAAGTAAGATAGGCATAATTCCTCAGGGAGGAATGCAGAACAGTTGGTTTGGAGAGGACTGGTTGGAGAACTAAATAAAAATGGAAAAAGGAGGGAAAAGAGAAAATCAGAGAAAGTGAAAAAAAATTGTTACTAACACTGATCTCTAACTTACCTTAGGTCTCTGTTTCTTTGAGGGGCTCCCTCTGAAGTGGGCACATCAAATTTTGTCCAGGGCGACTCAAAAACCTATAAAGAGGAAGCTGTGGAAATAAACTGAAAAGGAAGAGAAAGAAGAAATGGCATGATTATATAAACGTGAATATTAATTTATCATTACTTGTCTGTGACTCATAACAGTTGAGCGAGATACATACCTTCATTTTTGTACTCTGTCTAAATATAGTCATTCTGTACCAGCTGACCATGTTACATTGACTTTTGGTGATCCCTCTTCTCCGGAACTTTCCCTCCCAGAAAAGTAGAGAAATTCTGTGATATTTTGCTAATGTTTAATAATTGCAGGGCACTGTGGGTAAGAAATATTGGGGCATCCATGTAAGCCAAACCACGGTTGACTCCACATTGTCTAGTTTTAAAAAAATGTCTGGAGTTTCTAAATTTCACAGTGTTCTAGATGATCAAGGGCACAAATACTGTAGCCTCCCACATCCTCAGAAAGATTAAAATTCCAAAGAGGAACCTTATTGTATCCATGCTACACTTTGGACCATTTTTTATCATGAGTGAGAGACCACCCATACAGAAAGGGGTACCGTTTTTATCAAGAAAAGTGTTGGGACACAAAACTATAGAAAACTTGCATTATTTATTGAATTTCTCTTCATTTTTGGGTTCCAAATAAATGTCATGGAGCAAGAAAGAACACTGCAAGACTTCATTAGAATCACATAATGTTATTGGTAACCTGAAATTATGAGCTGTACGAATAACAACTAGTCCTAAACTCAGAATCTTCATAGCATTTTATAAAATACATAGCTATACTTCTTTCTTATTTCTCCTGTGTTAAATTTTATCTTCTGAACTGATGTGGAGTCAGTACACAAAACCTGCAGGTCAATTCATGGCTCTGAGTATTGCATGTTTTTATACAGCCAACAAACATTATGTATCCCTGTATCTGATAATTTACCTTTGTGTGTTGACTAAGTGACACAAAAATTAATGAGGAAAACATTATCACCTATTTCTGTTTTTTTTAATTAATTTTATCACATTTTGATTTAATAATGAGTCTCTTTCGGAAAATCATTAGAGATGTACACTAATGTCCCCTTGCTGATTTTAGAATTTTGTCTAATTTTCAGAACAGTACACTTTTCGTGGCGCATTCATGAACTTCACCCCTCCTATCTCAAAAAACTGTAAATAAGTAGACACCACAAAAACAAGAACTATTGATTATCACTTAGAAAATTACTAAGACTGCAGTGAGAAAAGTGATTTTTACTGAGGAAAAAAACTCCCTGCACTTTCTTGCACAAAACGTTTTTGCCATTTTAACAAAGAAGCCCACAAATTCACTATATTTTGTATATTGTTTTGGTTCCCTCCAGGGGATTTTACAAACCCTGACTACTTTTAGAATAACCTACATGTGAGAAACAAGCATTTTCAAAGCCAATAGGTCTAGCTTTGGGCGAGCTATTGGCTTTGGCATCTGGGCTAATTGTTAGGGGGGACAGGCGGGGGGGAGATAACAGCACTGTTAAAAAAAAGCACAATAAAGCAGCCAGCACTGGCTGCTTCATAGTGCCTTTTTCCTTCTGCTGGGAGGGGGGCGACACAGGGACAGAAGGGTGAGTTGGAGGGAGAAAGGCAACAGGGACAGGAGAGCGAGTGAGAGGCATACAAAAAACCGGAATGAGATGGGAGAAGAAACATGATGGTGTAGTATCAGGGACAGGGTGCGGAGAAACTCCACTACAGACAGTTAAACAACCAGAACTGAAGTTGACCTTCTTACAATACATCAACACAAGTTCCAATTCCACTAGTAGATATTGTATCGATAGGTTATTGAAGCATGCTTGAAAGTGCAACTTAAACTTGCATTTTCCACTATTTGTTACATTAAACCAAAAGCCTTTTGCAATTTCAATCAAAGTTAAAATATAAAATTTGTGTAGGGCATCGAGAAAATGCAGAGCAATGCGGTGTAATCAAAATAACAAAAGCAGAAATGTATTTTCGTTTATTATTGAGAATGTAATTAGTCAATCGTAAACACATTACAATCCTCTGATTTTGCATACATGCAAGTACGTGAGTCTTTCAAAAGCTGTAGCTAGTACACCAATTAATAAACAGTAATCAGTGTGCCACCTTAAGTTTCAACATCTATGAAAATGTATATACAGTGCAGCCTGGAACTTATAGCAGGGAGGAAGATGGACGGGACACAAACACACACATAAACATTGACTCACACCCATTTGTTCACATATACACACACACATCCATTCACAACCCTCACTCTCATATATTCATGCAAGCACACAGACACATGCACCAAAAATAAAAAAATAAAAAATCACCCTTACGTGCAGTTCTGCCTTGGAGTTCTGAAGAGGGTTGGGATTGCAGCTTTCTCTACTTGTCACAGAGTGGATGGGATCAGTGAGAGTTGCCGACCACACCACATTCTGTGATGAGGAGTCACTGATTGACACTCGGCCCGGGGCACTACAGGGCTAAGAACTGAAGCCCCCACTTCTGAGGCAATCAGTGAAGCTCCCCCTTGTCACAAGGTGGAGGACTTTAAGGTGCTTTACTTGGCTGAAGATGTCATGCCCACAGGAGCTGTGACTTCTTCAGCCTGGCAAAGCTCAGCTCAGGCAGGTAGGAACTGTGCATTTAGGGCATGTCTAGCTCCTGGCTGCCTGGCCTGAAAATTGAGTGTCTGTCAGGCTGACCTTTGATCAACCTGACAGACACTCTGCTTTTCAGACAAAAGGTGAGGGGGCATGGCCCCTTCCCCCATCAAGTTGGGCTGCGCATATGGTGTAAAAGTAGTTGCACTATATTTAGTTGTTTATTAATATGCTGCAAAGCTTCAATGACCTTTTATTGGTAGGTCGTAGTTTACTGTAACTGCATCCATGTGTTTGGTTTTACCTATTTTTGACAAATGTAAACAGGGTATACATTTATGGGCTGCTCTTTCACTTGCATAAGTTATGGATTCGCTACGATTTGTATTTTTTTTGTATTTTTTATTCTTCCTATAGATCCATAAAAGTGTATGTTAATTCCAAATGTAAAGCACATTTATATCAACTTGATATTAATGTTTATCAGGGTTATAGATCAAATCGACAGAAGCAGACATAGAAATACATTGAGCAATGGGACTTAACAATCATCTTCTTTTGTCTTATTGTGTAGGGTATTCAAAAGTATGCATGTAGCATCCTGCACAAGACACTTATATAAATCACATGATGCATGATTTGATGAATTAGATGCTTTATTCCACAAATTCCATTCAAATGGTGAACCCACAGTTTTAAAGCTCATGAAAAATTATCTAACCTCAGTTAGCACATTTGCTTGGAGGTAGATCCTCTATGACAAAATGCTGCAATGCCTCAATACCTTGTTAAATTTCAGGTGCATCACCCAATGACTGAACATCTCAGATTCAGCAGTGTGCAAAGAAGAGACTGAACACACACACTTAGACCCATATGTATGAATATTTCATGCAGTGCATCAAGTCACCTGCATGAAAGGGCAGGAATGCACCATATTTAATATTATACAGCATATTCCTGCTCTCTGGCAGCACTGGTGCACAAACTGCCCAGCACCATGCATGGGTGTATGCGTGGGAACACCCGCGCTCCATCAATGGGATGCCTTCCTTCCCCAGAGTAATTCAAGGCAGTGATTTGTGCTGCCTTGTATTGCTCTAGATCTATCAAGCCATGCAGGGCCCTGCAAGGAGGACTTGAATGGCTTGGTAAATTTCATTTAGGTTTTATTCACTCTTGCATCTACTTGCATGGTGCAAGGGTGACACAAACCTTAGATAAATATGGACCCTAGTTTGCGTGGGAAAGCACCATACTTTTGGTCATAAGCTGAACTGAACTGAAAATTGAAGTTAAAAGAAAGCGCCATGAAGCAGCCAGCACTGGACTCCTCCTAGCAATTTTATTTTTCTTTAGTTAAGAGTGGGGTAGAAACAAGGGCAAGATGGCAGATGGGAGAAAGAAGAAACACAGACAGGAGTGCAGGTTGAAGGAGGGCAACAAAGAGAATGGGAGGGTGGGAGGAGGAAGAAGAAACCGGATGGGATTGGAGGAAGGGGAGAAGAAACAAGGACGAGGGGAAGAAGGTAAAAAACCTGTATGATGCGAACAGCTCTAACTGAGTTATAGCACTTTTCTTTAAAGAATAAATAGTACCTGAAAAACAGCACCGGCAGTGGCTGGCAATGGGAGGGACACATCTAACAAAGATTAATCTGAGCTTGGTCCATGTGCCACAGAAAGAAAAGGAAGTGATGCAATGCAAGTGCCTCCCAGTTAGAAGGCAACAAAGTTAAATGACAATGACACCAATGAATGGTAAGCTATAGACAGGTTCCAAGCCCATTATTTACCACAAGAGTCTTGCAAGCAAGAGCACAAATGCAGGTGCATGCTTATGCAGGCTCGACCTAAAAAGGAGACAAGCGTGGCCTGGATAACCTTTGTGGAAAAAAGATATGAAGGCTTAATATCAATACCTAATATCAAAAAAGGGCTCTGCACTGGAGGGAATACACCTTAAGGGGTAAATGTTATCTTGTTTTGATCAATGTTCCTGACCCTGTGTTCAATAAAAAATACAATTTCTTACATCTTTTTCTGAATATTCTTTTTGGGGAGCTAACCTGTAGGCGGGTGTCGTCCACCTCGCCTACCGACGCGCGGACATGGCACCGGCCGCGCACCTCCTCCGTCCCCGTCCCACGTCGCCAGGGAGACGCGTGGGTGCGGAGCACCCTATCGGCACCGGACTTCCGGGTTGCCGCATCGGGAGGACGGGAGGACGCCGCACTAAAGGGAGACGCCGAACAGTAAGAGGAGACCGCTGGTGAAGGAGAAAAGCCGGAGGAACCCCGAGAACCCGAACCGAAAGCAACCAAGACGAGTGCCGAGGAGCGGAAGCCCAGCCCCGGTGGTGGAGCTGAGGAGAAACCACGAGGAGAAGAGAAACCCTACCACAACCCAGGAGGGTCGTGGCTAAACAAGGTACGGGCAATATTGAAGGGGCATCGACAGTAAAGGGGTAAGGTGGAGGTGGAAGGAAGAAAAGGAGACTGGGGAGGGCAGAAAGGGAACCGGGCAGGCTGTTTTGGGTGCCAGGGACTTGGGAACCACGGACCACCTTCCCACCCTATCACCAGCCTAAAATAGCCACAGTAATAACCCGCTTTTCCCCCTCTTCTTGTTTTTGCATAACCTCAGCCAACACACTACCTCCTGTAGTTCCTTCCCTCACACCCCCCCTTTGTACTAACAGATAATAGAGATAACAAACTACTGTCCTACTTACCTGGACATATCCTCTTGTTTTTCCGAGAGCCTACGGGAACCAAGAAGAAGCTACCCGGAGATTGCCACCTAAAAGGAGAAAAGAAAGACCATTAAAGACTCATACAAGTCACCCCAAACCTGCAACAGAAAATCTCCAAAGAAAGATTAGGAAGGAGTACAGCCATTATTAGTACAATAACCTTAAAAATAATTAATAAATGGTATTTACGCCCTTATAGGGCCTTAAAATCCGAGTCCGAGTCCTCTGTACCACTGAGCCCACCCCACATAACCTTACTCATGTAAAATAAAATTTCAAGTAATGTTCAGGCCCAGCATGCCCTAAAATGCTTAATTTGTCACAAAGTCTCACAACACAGTCCTTAGAGAGAACCCCAAAAACTCTCTCTGTAAACTTGTGTTATATCTCTCTGAGCAAAAGAAAGCCACCTCTGACCGCACAATGAAATTCTAGTACCACAAATCACTAGATAATTTGGGCTATCACTCTTTGAGAAGCACCATTCCAGAAATTAAGTGATGCGTGCCCATCAAACTACTGTCGGTTAAAATTATGGGGCAGCTTCAGGGACAGTAGGAAAAAAAGGCAGATGGCACAGCTACATGGTGTGTGAGGAACACTGCCTTTCTTGTTATAATAACTACCTATCTATGAATGAATTCAGTACATAACAGATTCTCTTTTGGCAAGACCTCAAAGGGAGTTTGTAGCATGCTTAGCACTGTGTAGTCTTTTTTCTTTGTCAGAGCAGAGTTATCTCGAGGTCTGGCCACTATCGTTCTCTTCAGGACACCTATCACTGTCATTACTTTCTTACAATCAAGATAATTTTAGTTGGAAAGCCATTTAATTCCACCAGAATCACTACTACAGTATATTTTACTTTTATGCATGATACATACTGTGCTATACTGTACTCTTTCTCTTTTAAAAGAGAAGCCGCCCACATGCATCACCTGTGATGTATAGAAACAGTAAATTCACAACTTATAGTGGTGTTTGGATAGCTTTATATCTAATTCTGATGTAATTTTTCACTAACGTTTGCACCAAATGAACATTGCAAAAACTTTTGCACCACAAAATGCAAATGGAATTGCAAAACACCTTGGGCATCAGTGCAATTAATTTAGAGCCCAACGCATGATGCCTTTTCTCAGTCTCAAAAGGTGAAAATTGCAGTCTGCGACCGCAAAGTTTCATACTACAAAGTACTATCCCTATTTTGCGAGTCAGGACGCAGTTACGGACTTGTAAAATAGGAATTGCGTCTCACCATTAGGAAGGGCCGTCCAATGACACCCCGTCCTATTTGCGAGTTGCAGTGAAATGTATGATTTTTTTGTGACCGTGAATGCGGTTGCAAAACAATTCCAGTTAACACCAATTTCAAATTGGCATTAACCCATTCGCAAATTGGAAAGGGTCCCCACGGGGCCCCTTCCCTTTTGTGAATGCAGGAAAAAATATTTTTTTCGGAGCAGGTTGTGGTCCCAGAGGACACTGCCTACTCTGGAAAAAAAGGAAAAGAAAATGTAGTTTTCATTTTGAAATGCATCTCATTTTCCTTTAAGAAAAACGAACTGCATTTTTTTTTTTAACTGCTTTATTTATAAGCAGTCACAGGCATGCCTGTGAGAGCGGCCACTCCCAAATGGGTCGCAAAATGCCACCTGCCTCATGAATAGTAATGAGGCTGGTCCCTTGCCACCCATCGCAAACAGTATGGTTCACACTATTGTACATTTTCTTTTGCGACTCCCAATTTGCGATTCACAAACAAATCACAAATTACGAGTCACAAAACAAAATGTAGTCATTGAGCCCTTAATCCTGAAAGGTTTGTGCAATTTACACCAGAGTGGGGTTTGTTCCTGAGCATCTTGCAATATATTCACCCTAATCCTTCAAAGTTAATTAAATGAACAAATACATCATAATTCTAAAAAAATAATTATAAAATGTCACAAACATTTGCAATGCAATTGGTCTCGCATTTCCTTGAGTTAGAGCGATTGGTGGTGTAAATTCATTAATGGACTATTTTGCCACATAAATTGGCCATCCTTTCCTCATAATTTGGTCTTTTCCTGCCACATTGTTCTGCCACTAGGGCAGAAGTTAGGGGGAGAAATGTGATAAACATGTGGTTTAATATTCGTCTTTCCTATAGCACTTTTTCCTCCTACTCTCTATTTATAGATTCCGCCTTATGTGGCAGGAAGGTGGGGGAGAGCAATTTTAAAACGTCCAGGATCGAGTTGTAAGTTTTGTAGCGGTTGTGCTTTTACAATTATTGTTTTGGTGTGTAGTGAAGCATTTTTAAATTAAACTTGAAACAGCAAACCACTAGAAAATGGTGGGTTGGCTAAGTGAACAGCTGATGCCCGACCATTCCCCCAAAAGAAGCACTTATCAGCTGCAAACAGCACGCTAGATTGGTATACATTGAGGAAAACCCATTCCGGTAATTGAAAAAATTGTCCAATAGGGCTGTGAGAATTCATAGAGTAGTGCTGCCTTAAAAAAAAACAAAAAAACCTTACTGAGTCAATAAAAACACAATTCTTCAAGAGTAAAGATGAACTTCAGGCACGGCCTCACAATATATCTGCACAAAGAGAAGGAAGCAGCTTCATGTGCTTTGAAAAACACAAAAAAAGAAAAATATATAAATTAACTTGTGCATACTTGTGCTTGGTTTAACTAGTGTTGGATATGAAAATAATCTGCAAAATCAGTGCATCTCCCTATACCTGCCAGAAAACCAAGGGGGTCATTATGACCCTGGCGGAAGGCGGAGAAGCGGTGGTAAGACCGCCAACAGGCTGGTGGTCTTTTTTTTTTTATTATGACCATGGCGGTTACCGCCATGGTCATCCACTTGTTCTCCGTTCCGCCCGCCAGGGCGGAGATGACCGCCCGGCTGGAGACCTGGGTCTCCAGCCCAGCGTCTGTCACTATACCGCCGGCGGTATTTGGACCCGGCTGACCGCCATGGATTTCATGCGGTTTGAAACCGCCATGAAATCCATGGCGGTTAGCACTATCAGTGCCAGGGAATTCCTTCCCTGGCACTGATAGGGGTCTCCCCCCACCCCCACCCCCACCCCCACCCCGACTCAACAGAACACCACCACGCCGAATCACAGGATGTGATTCGGTGGGCGGTGTTCTGTTGGCGTAGCGGTGGAGGTGGAGCAACCTCCACTTCCCTGCCGCCCGCCAGTATGGCTGTTGGCGGCTCTCCGTCCGAAAAAGGACGGAGAGCTGCCAACAGTCATAATACGCCCAGAGGAAAATCGCCACCACTGGCGGTCTTCAGTACGGCGGTCCCTCGGCGGTCTTTCAAAAAGACCGCCGAGGTCATAATGACCCCCCAAGTCTTTTTGTGAAGATGCGTTTTTCGTTTATTATCTCCGCATGAGGGGGTACTTGCCCAATATATTAGCTGTTTTCAAAACTCCTACCTGCAAGGCTTATTGCAAGAGGCAAAGACTTGCGTGTCATTACATAAAGCACTGTGTTGTAGAAAGGTGCATACTGTGCACGGTAGGCAACAGGGAGCTGTATAGTACTTGTTAAGAATCAATGGGCTCTCTTAGCAGTTTGGGTTGGTTGGCATTGCATTTGTAGTAAAGCATGAACTCCTACTTAACCACTGCCTCTCTTCCAGACGACCGAGTATTAAAAATTACTATTATTATTTTCAACTTTGGAAAGGACCCATTTGGTGAAATTATACTAACTGTAGTTGTCAAGTTGTGAACCCTTAGCCATTCCAGTTTTTCTAGCCAGAAGCATATTGTAGTATACCATAAAATAATCTCTGCATGCAATTTCCTGGTTTTATTGAAAAGGAAGCTTGCATGTCTACTTCCCCCAGTCTCCGTGCTATGTAAATGAAGCATTTTACGCACTAGTGCTTTTGGCGCATATGCATGATGGAGGCTCCTGTTGCTCTAACCTCTGGTACCTTGTTTTTATGCAATGAATTCTTCCATTGCCAGTGTGGTTTCTGTTTTTGTATTTTGGAGGAGTATGCAGCTACTGCCATATGTGCTACCTGGTCGGAGAACTTAAAAAAAAAACAAAAAAAACTCTAAAGAGGGAGAAGCAGGCAGCAGGAGGGGAAGGGGGGAGAAAAGAGTACCTCAATCAGTTAGGAGCTGCGGGCACTAATTGTTAAATCAATCAGTGCTTGATCCCTGCTCCACGGACAGGAACGGAAATGATGCCAGCTTGAAGTGGACAAATTACAAAGCTGTAAAGATGAATGCCACGAAAGCCAGCAAATGGTGAGCGGCAGGCTGGCTTCCAAGCCCTTTACTAACTACAACAGAATCTCGCTAGCGATATGCATGCGCTGGCGCATGTTATCTCAGGCTCCACCTTAAAAATGGATTCTTGCATTGAGTGCTACAGTCTTTAGCAAGCTCCTATGCGGTCCTGCTGAAAGAGTTTCCTAACAATCGCCGTCAATAAGATGGATAGCATGGTTGAATGTTACTAAAACGACTGAGGCATGCCAACGCAAGTAAATTACTAATTTTCTTCTTCTCTACAAAGACACTGTACAAGACGGTCTTTAAAGAAATATTATAATTGAACAACACTAGAATGTGTCTTTTGCCACCCAGGGACCACTAGAGGCACATGGCTGAGTAGAGAAACTTTAAGAAATAAGAAGTCCTGGACCAATGAATTAAGGGCTTTTCTGAACTGCAACAAAAAGCACACCCGGAAGACAAGCCAGAAGAAAATAGTTCCCTCAACATTTCGAAGGTGTATGCAATTTGGGAATTATAGTTTATGTGCCCTTCCCCCGGTTTACCACGTTTGTTTCATGGATGTTTGCACAAAGCTCACAGATGTATATCTCGATCTTCAAGTGTCATTGAGACATGAAAACGACGCCACACTCAATTTGTGGTGACTGTGCACCGATGTTGATTTTAATCTCCTGCCATTTTATTAATGGGACGAGGTACACTTCTTGAAGTATTCTAGGTGAAGTATTTCCGGTTTAAAAGTAAGCCAACTAGTTTACTCAACACCGGCCCACAAAATCACTGTCGACGTAAACAAAACGAAAACATAGAGGTGGAGGCCGGGAAGAGATAACACTGAAGCAATGCCTGAGCAAACACTCCCTGTCTAATTCACTTCAAAGAAATTTCACTAGGGTCATCAAAATAAATTCCCCCCCCTTGGCTAAATGTAGAATGCAAAAGTCACTCTAGGATTACTCAAGGATACACATGTAATCAGTCTTCCATTTGCAACATGGCTTCTCGCCATGCATGACTAAAAAGGGCTCTACTGCTTCAACTTGAATAAAAACGTGCCAACGTCCATCATTTCTGGCCGTGAGTTCCGCAGGTTAGCTAACCCAGCCTCCAATACATAACGCAATTGTCCCCGGGAAGAATCTGTATTTTTTGCCCATTTATCGTTGTACGCTTCCGGTATTTGGCTTAAGGTAGGATGAGCTCCATTTCTGTTGGACTGGTCATAAGTCTCTGGTTTCAGTGGACCCCATCACTCATTTAATGGGTTATCTCTAGGGATTATTGACAATTACTCTGGAATAGGTTTCTTTGAGCAAGATCTCTCCTTTAAGAAACTTTGTATCACATTTAGAAGTGGTCCATGTTTGGAGACACAGCACGAGATGCCCAACAAGATAATATTCACAGCACTCATGGTGTCTTCCACATAATCCATTTTTTCTCACAATTCTGATGATACAGTTTTTAAAATTGCATTGTTCAGTGTCAGCCAAAACCATATGTTTACAATGGAGTGTAATCGCCAGATCCACATTATTGGTCTACTGCTTCTCTTTTTGTCACCTCACATCATGAACACCAAAGCAGCCTCAATCAGTCAAGGTCACTTTAAGCTCAGTTTGTTTATTGTGTGGTGGTGTTGAAAGAATGCTGGATCTTTATAATGGATCTTTCCTCACGAGGTTCAGTATTCTATCTCCTACTTTCTCTAGATTTTCTCCAATCTTAGCCAACGTTGCTGCCTTAGAGTAAAAGCAACCCTTTTAACCCTTCTCGCTCCTTCTGCTATCTTCTGTAGGGAGCACTGTTGTCCACTTAGTCATAGGACTTAGGCTTTAAAGTTTATTTCAGGAGTAAAATCCCAAGGGTTACACAACGGGTGTGTCTTCTTCAGCTTGCATTAACTGACACACCACACATTGCACTTACACCACCTTCTACTTCTCCTGCACCACTGCAGTCGAGCAGGGGGTGCACAGGAGGCCGATTAGATATGTTGCCCCTTACTGCAGAAGATATTGCACCCCCGTTGTTAAAAGCTGCTTCAAACTGAGCTAAAACTGATTATATTCTCCCTATTCAGATTTTTCACCTTGCTCTTCCAAAGGCTGAATAAGTGCCATCTTGCATTCTAGACCTTCACCTGCTTCTGTTTCTGGTGCCTGTCGTCACTGAGATGGTCCGTAGCCTTGCAGGAGTATCTCTTCTGTCCCCATGCATTTCAACAATCCGTACACCATTCTCCCTTCACTGCTTGGTGCTCCATAGGATAAAGCCAGGCTGGAGTTCTGAAGGGGTTCATTTAATCTGGAGCCCAGTGAGCACCCCTCCACTAACATTGATATAAACATCAATGTATTATGGCTGGCTGGTGTACTGAATACAATCTACTACTTTATTAATACATTGGATAGTTCAATGTCTTTGTTAGGAGATCGTGTCCAATTATGGACATTAACTTTACACCCAGAGCATTTTGGAAGATTCAATTCTGGTTAAACATATGACATTGTGTCATCTATGCACCTTACTAATGAAGAAGTGCTTGTGATCATAAAACAATGTTCACTAATACATTGTCCACCACATATGAAGTGGTGCTGTGCTTCTAATACTACATTCCTCTATATAAGATAGAAGGCCAGTGTTTCTGAAATTATTTCCATCAATGTTCGATGGAGTGCATTGTGATGGAAACAATCTCCACAATGCATTTTGAAGCTCAACAACAGCAATAAACGTAAAAGCAAAATCAATCATTTTTAATTTTTTATAATTGAAGAGTTTTTGTTTTAATAAGCTTGACTGACAGTGGGCTGCAGACAAAATAATGAATCAGGACTTAATGATTTTTGCACTGATGGTCAGAAAGGACTGTAGCCAGAGTGAAGCTAGACTGTTTTAATGCCACTGAGAGGTCGAGATGCATGGTGATACAAGAGAGGTAGTAGTAGTTGCCAGTGATATGAATGTCAACACAAAGAGAAGTTTGAGTTCTTTATCAAATGAATGGATTTAAGAAACAAGATGATGGATGGACGGAGAGTAGGCTTGTTTTACCAGTGTGTTGGATGTTGGATACTGACTGATGATTCAAAACATTGTAGGAAAAATGCCAAAGGAAACAGAGTGAATGAAGAGCTTGCAGAGACATGAATGTGTCAGGTTGAAGGGAACAATTGGCTTGATGATGCAGATGCCAAACAGGTTTGAAGGAATGTAAGAAGAGCTCTCAGACTGCAGTAAAAGAGTAAGCATAGAGGACATTTGAAAGGGGAAAGATGTGCAGTTTAGTGTATAAGGGTGATGTTGAGCCCAGTAAGGTTGCTGGGGGTAGTTAAAATAAGCAACATTGCGGAAGAGAAATAAGAGGCATTGTGAAATGCTGGTGTGAAATGATAAAAAGGAGTACTATATCTGGGGAAGAGGCTTCGCTTAGGGATGAAATGAGGTGATGAACTAAAATGACAAATATACTTCGGTTAGTCAACAACTGTTCTAAAGCATATGGGTTTTCCATCTGACTTTGTTTGAGACTGAAGGCCTGGGACTTCCTCCACATGTAAATATGAGCTTGCATCTATGTTTTGAAGGCATCAATGGTGCTTGTGTGATTGCTGGTTGCAAGGAATCAAAATATGAAATCGGAAGTAGTACCTGAAAGCAAATTGAAGTTCTGCATTGAATATGTGGTAAAAGGTGGAGCCATTAAAAGGGCTGTGTTAATTTTGGATGGATAGAGTCTGGCTAGGCAGAGGTCCAGACAGGTGGACATTTACCTGTTTGCAATAGGGTAATTGTGAACTGGAAGAGGGAGAAAGGAAAAGCCTATGTTTGTGTGGATTATACCATGGCTGGAGAATTAGTCGTCTCTGATATAGAAGTGATAGCAAGGTTGAGGAGTTTGTCACAAGAATAGGCTAGGTTAAATGTCTGTTTGGGAGCCTGCTCAGACAGTAAAATAACAAGAAAGAGTACATGGAATGAATGTCACTGAAGACAATGAAGCCAAGTGCTGTGTGTGCAGTGGGTCCACGATATCACCTAAAATAGCTGAAGACCTAAAATATTGATTTTCAATTTAATGAATAATATTCCATACCTAACAGTATTTGAAGAAATAAGTGGTCTGAGGGAGTTAGTTTGGAAAATGGGAGCGCATCTTGTGGAGAAGACCCCCAACATCCCCATTTGAGTGAGCAGTTCAAAATGAGTGGGTATGACTATAAAGGTAGGATTGTCAGTTTGTTTACAGTAGACATGGACATTGAATGAGCAGAATAGTGTTGTGGATTTTAATAGACCTACAGGAAGACAAAAGTGAAGCTAAATATGTGCAAACAAGAAATTATAAACTGAATTTAGTGACTGCAAGTGTTTCCCAGTACATCAGGGCAAACATATTGGCCCTTATTCCGAACCTGGCGGTTTGAAACCGCCAGGGTGGAGGGCAACGGAAGCACCGCCAACAGGCTGGCGGTGCTTCCAGGGCTATTCTGACCGCCGCGGTCAGAAAAGGGGATCCGGCGGTTTCCTGCCGGATTTCCCCTGGTCCAGGGAATCCTCCATGGCGGCGCTGCTTGCAGCGCCGCCATGGGGATTCCGACCGCCAGAAACAGGATGGCGGAACGGATGTCGTGGGGCCCCTGGGGGCCCCTGCACTTCCCATGCCACTGGCATGGGCAGTGCAGGGGCCCCCTAACAGGGACCCACAAAGATTTTCACTGTCTGCTTAGCAGACAGTGAAAATCGCGACGGGTGCTACTGCACCCGTCGCACCCCTGCAACTCCGCCGGCTCCATTCGGAGCCGGCTTCCTCGTTGCAGGGTCTTTCCCACTGGGCCGGCGGGCGCTCCTTTGGCGGGTGCCCGCCGGCCCAGCGGGAAAGGCAGAATGTCCGCTGCGGTCTTTTGACCGCGGTGACCGCATGGCGGGCGGCGACCGCCGCCCGCCGCTCGCCGCTGTCAGAATGACCGCCATTGTCTTTACAAGGATAGACAGACACTGTCTCCATTAAAGGTATGTGGCTGTCCCTACCACTCAATAGACCCAGAAACACTTGCAAATATATATATATATATATATATATATATATATATATATATATATGAAACACATTGTGAATTTTTGGATGTTGTAATTATGGTTTTCAATAATCAGCTGGTAACTAGGATATATAGGAAACCTATTCCCACCAACGCAATACTACATGTCAATAGTGGTCATCCAGGGATCCTGAAGTGTAGCATTCCCTATAGACAGTTGAGGGCTAAGAGAATGTGCTCAACAGTTGATGAATACAACAAAGAGGCACTGGGCATGATGAAAAGGTTTTTATGGTGGGGGTATCCTAGGCATTTGCTTGATGATGCAAAGAAGAAAGTGAGTGTAAGAATCAAGGGTTGCTTTATCCACAATAGAAGAGTTTAGGTAAGCAGAAGAGTGGAATTAAAAGACTGTTCCTCAAATATGATAAGGCTCAATCGAGTGTCAGAAAAATACTGTATAAGAACTAGCATGTGTTGAACAAAGGTGAACACTTAAAAGCAGTAGTGCAGGTTGGACTGCAGATCACTTTTAAGAAAGTCAAATTACTCGGGGACATTTTGACATCAAATTATTTGAATGTGGACATGCAAGGTGAAAATAGGTTAGTCAAGAATACCAGAGACTTTAGAAGATGCATCTCATGTAAAGCTTGTCGGTATGGTTTGAACTGTAGGAACTATCAAATCTTTGAAGGGCAAAATAATCGCCATAGTTCAGACCACGTGGTTTACTTTCTGAAGTATGGGTGAAACAAATTGTACATAGTGAGCACCACTAAGAAGTTAAAGATCAGAATCCTCCAACATATAAGAGCTATTATGAACAGTGACGAGTTTTCCTGTGGCATCACTTTGAAAAAACTCATGCCCGTTCCTTGTTTACCTTTAAATATTTTGAGATTAAACACATCAGGGCCCACCCGAGAGGGGGCAAAAGAGAGGAAACATTGCAAAAAGAGGAATCTGGGTTAATACTGATGTTGGGAACTGAGGCACCCTGTGGTCACAGTTTGGATGCTGAATTACATGTTCATTTGTGATAGAGCGTTCCGTACTAATAATTTACCTGTATTTGGACGCTCTTTAGGCCGATGAATCTTTTGGCTAAGTGGGACTCTCCTTACTCTATATCGGTCAATTTAATCAAATCAATAATCAATAACGAACATAAGCAATACCCTGATCAACATAACACTTGACAATTAATCCAGAATACATTTCGGCGAACCCTGACCTTTCAGTCAGGAATAACCACACCAGTTTATTCAAAGTTAGTGAATTTATTTCCCTATATTAACAAAGCTAGCACAATATATATGTGTCTCAACACCAAATGATAGACATAAATGAACATTAATAGCTGTCCATAGCGGCGAAAAAGGTGCAGTCTATGTAGCATTTGAATAACAAGGCATTCGATAATAGCAATGCAAATCACTAATACTATAATCTGTAATGAGCTAATTGCATACATTTAGTCAGCATAACAAGGTCTCAAATTGCATCGTGCAACAAAAGGAATCCTCATCTAACCTCAAATTAGCATCGGCATGTGGGACTTCATGCAAAAGCAATTTAGCAACGTTAATTTGGAAAACTCCTAGCTAGGGCTCTTATCAAAAATCAGCAGTTGGTTACCTAAAGGAAACACAATGCAATTGTACAATTTCCTTTCATATTTACCAATTTCAATCAGCATTCAAGGAAGTCTTCGTCTCACAGGTACCGTTTCTCGATCAGCATGGGACGGGGCAAAGGGGCAGGGGTGGACGGGGCAATTGCCTCACGGCGGCAAAGTAAAACTACTACTTCATGCAAAGGGATCAAAGTTAAAGTCTCTAGGGCAAGAATCATTTAAAGTCTCCTTCTCTCGATTAGAGAAAGCATCAGAGTCTCTTTCAAAATGGCGTCGCAGCAAGGTGGGCCATAATAGCTGCAAAATGGCGCAATGGGTGCGATGTCGGGTAATAGCTGGTAATGGCTACTTTCTTCTCGTGCACCTGGTTTAAATAGACAACAGTTCAAATCCAGTAGGGTCTTCCATTGGAGGGTTCATAGGTTAGCTTCAAATTGTCCAATCAAAAACGACAGTTCTCAAGCTTTTACTTAAGCATACATTATCCTTGGAGACGGGTACGCAAGTTGCAACATTTTATACCAATTAACTCACTTTCAGAGCTTCCATTGTCCGCACCTGCAGATTGACCTTGGAGCAAAGAGAAAAATGCCAAGCTGGCACGAAACCTTAAGATAAGCATGTGAACGATCTCAGTGGAAAAGTACAGCTTCAAGCAAAAATACACGTTTATTAGCACATTGGAAAAATACGAGCATCTAAACCGTGAGACCAGGCAACTAGGCCAAAGCCTGCACTAAAGTTATGCTAAGCTAAAACATTTCAAACAAGCAAATCGTAGCACACGTTCATGATTATGTCGGATTAGTGCAATTCTAATGCATCACGTTATATAAAGCACGCTTATAAATGTTGGCAAACTACCCTGAGGGCACATTTTGTCCCCGTACAATCTTTATTAGTTCGGTTAAAGTCACACATGATTATTTCAACACTACGTTTAAGCGCTAATAAATGAAAACCTTCATTTTCTGCTTCATCAATCCCTCCTCTGATGACTACTTGTCATCACACAAACTATTCCCACAAATTTTATTCCATTAAAATTCTGTCAGTTCTCTTTTCCTTTTAATTCCCCTTGTTTTCGCTTTGTATTCTTCTGCCATTCTTTTCATCATTTTCTCTTCCTTTCTTCTTTTAATTCTTTCCATAATCATTATTATTCCCCTTTTTATTCCCCAAATTCCAAATATGCAAATCAGTACTATTAATATTCCCTGTATTATTTTTAGTAATATTCCATTCCAAATTCCCCCAATCCAATTTCCCACTGAAGCAAGTCCTTTTCCAACCTTCTCCCACACTCCTGGTTCTTTCAGTTCCTTCAAATCTGCACTCTCTTTTGTTAGATTAGCAAGCATAGTTTTAATTTTCACACTGTTGTCGGGAATATACGTGCAACAGTGTCGCGCACCAAGCATTTTGCAAACGCCGCCATCCTTTGCTAAAAGAATGTCTAAGGCAAGCCTATTTTGAAGAGTCATAGCTCTTTCCGCTGCAAGTTCAGCATCTATCAGGATTATAGCACTTGAAAACTTTGTCAACATGTTATCCACTATAGTAGACAACTTTCTTATTTTGATGGAATTCAACACAACTCCCAATGAAGGAATCATGGCTCCAAATATATCTCCTACCACAGCAGCTGCGGTCTCTCTTTTCTGGATACGATGGGATCCAGATGTCTTTGGAATCATCGATAAGTCATCCAGCTGATAAACCTTTGGGAACACTATACCCAAATAACATCTCCCCCACCATCCTTTCGGAAGACGATAATAGGCATTATACCCACAAATGTAATATACACCTGGAATGACAGGGTCAAGTCCGTTCATCATTAATGTCCATTTGGCCTTAAAGATAAACGTATGTTTACACTCACTCGCTCCTACGAAAATGTTGTCATAATAAGATTCACCTCGATATATAAAAAATGTCCCTACATGCCAAGCATCTAAAGCTATTCTCCCTTGTGTTTTTATTGCGGCAAAATCATAATTATCTACTGAAGTCCTCTTATGTAGCTCTTTTTCTAATTTCGCATTCATTTGTGCCCTTCTATCATCTGTGCGATCTAAAAAACTTATTTCTACTGCAGAGAGCGAGCAGGTAAGGTTTTCCCTATGACCGTGAGCCGTTTCAAAAGGTTGCATTGGCTCGAAAAATTCCCTCATTATTTTAGCATCCCAATCTTTAGCAATCTGGCTTAGCTGCGCTATTATAGGAACATATGCAAAGGTAACATCATAATTTGAGTAAAAATACTGTATGTTGGTTTGACCATAAAATCTAGACATTACTATACTACATGTAATCCCGTATGTAAGAGGCATGTGGTGATATGTCACCCCTTCCTTTACTGATGTCGGTATCTGTGTACACACATAACAATCTTTCGCATCCATAGTCTCAACATATTCTGTTAGCAAGCGATAGAAAACATTATATGAAAGTTCTTTCTTATCATGCAAGTGTCTCTCATCTAATTCTAGTCTTTTTAGTGCGGTTAATTCAGTGGCGGTAACAGGAGCAAAAGTAGAAGCGTCAATTTTCTCATTCTCACCCTTTCCACGTGTAGCAAGCACTATTCCCACTATTATTAGTACACATGCAATTATCAAGCCTATACACACATATTTACAATATTTCTTTCTACTGTTTTGTGTAGCCATGATCTGTATAGAATCAGAGAGCTAGAAGCACCTATAAAGAAACTATTTAGCAATTCAGTTACAAAGCTGAACGAGCGCAATGTTCACACCGTCTTCTTCAAGAGGCCAGTCGCTTATCGGTTAGCAGCATTTGTCTCAATTCGGCGATAACTCAGTCTTTATCAGTTCAGCAAGTGTCTCATCCGGTTTAGCAATGTCTTAACTGGTTGTTTGTATTGTAGCAAGCAATGTCATTTATCACCCTTTCAATCAACAGTGTCCATAAAACTTTTCTTTTTTATTGGTATCTCTTCTTCTTCGTTCTCGAGGCTTAGAGATACAAATTCGTCAGTCCAATCGTCATTGACTGCATATGCCCATTCTGGACCGGAATATCTTCTGTTTGGTATCCTTTTCCTTTTCAATTTTGCTTCTCTTTTCGATTCTGCCTCACTGGTACTTTCCTCTTTGGCCAAGTCTTTTCCTTCACTTGAGGTTGGTACCACGACAGACACTTCTTTTCTTTTCTCTTTCACTTTTGGCCTTTCTCCGTCATTCAAACTTTCTTTAGTCCTTTGTTTTATTGGTGATATACTTAGTCTCCTCTTTGCACCGTGTCCATTTGATGGACCTGCGACCTTTTCTGTGGAAGCTTTAACTTTTTCGATCTGTTCTGCCTTGTCCCCTCCTTCTGGGGAATCAATCATGTTCTCTTTTTCTTTTTCTGTATCTTCTGCTTCTGGGAAAGCCCTCCTCTGATCAGGCTCTCCTGCCTTTTCACCTTTTTCGAGCCCTTCGCCACCGTTACTTTCGTCAGGCTCTTTATCGCTTTCAGCTGCTTCAGGTTCTTTGTCACCTTCAGCTGCTTCAGGCTCTTTGCTACCCTCAGCTGCTTCAGGCTCTTTGTCACCTTCAGCTGCTTCGTCGCTATCTGAGGTCTCTCCTTGGTCTTCCCCAAGTGAGTCTGTTGCTTCGCCCTCAGAGAACACTTCTCTCTCTCCTGTTTCTGCCTGTTCACTTTCAGTTCGGTTTTGCTCTGTCTCAGCGCTCAGCACTGTTTTATCAGGCACTGGCAGTTTCAGCGCTTCAACTTCCTCATCTGTGGGACACAACACTTTCTTTGTGTGACTGGCGTGAATCCAGTTGGGAACTCCCGCACACTTCACAGCGGTAGTTGTCGTCAGGATCACTTGGAAAGGGCCTTTCCAACGGGGTTCCAGACACGACTTCCTCACGTGCTTCTTTACCACGACCCAGTCACCTGCTTTCAGTGTGTGTCCTGGACCTTGGATCGGTGGCAAGGTGGTTGCTTCCACCTGGTGAGAGAAAGAGCGAACCACGTCAGCCAGACCTTTGCAGTAGTCTAACACCATATCATCTGTAATATTCAAAAGCGCGTTTGCGGGAACTGCAGGAAGTCTCATGGCCCTGCCCATGAGAATTTTGTGCGGAGACAATCCAGTCTTTCTATCAGGGGTGTTTCTCATTGACATTAGCACCAAAGGCAATGCGTCAGGCCATTTCAAATTTGTCGATGCACATATTTTCGCCATTCTTGATTTCAGTGTACCATTCATCTGCTCCACCAGTCCTGATGCTTCAGGGCGATAGCTACAATGCAATTTTTGCTCAATGTTCAGCGCTTCGCAAAGTAACTTTATCACCTCATTATTGAAGTGACTTCCCCTATCTGATTCTAAAGAGATCGGGAATCCGAAGCGTGGTATCAACTCTCTCAACAATAGCTTTGCAACTGTAAGGCTGTCATTTCTACGTGTGGGGTATGCCTCAATCCAGTGACTAAAAATGCACACAATCACCAACACATACTTTAGACCTCCATGCACAGGCATCTCAATGAAGTCCATCTGCATCCTACTAAACGGGCCACTGGCTCTGCCAATGTGGCTCGCGTTCACAACTGTTCCCTTTCCTGGGTTCATCTGCTGGCAAGTGACACATCGATGGCAAACTGCTTCTGCAGCTTGACGAAATCTGGGGTTAAACCAATCAGTTTTGAACAATCTTATCATGGCATCTCTCCCTAGGTGAGCTTGCCCATGATAGAACCGCGCAAGCTGTGATAAGAGACTATTTGGCAAAACAAATTTTCCCTCATTTGAAACCCATAACTCATCTGGTCTCTTTATACATTGTAATTTAATCCAGGAATCTCTCTCATCCTCCCTGACGTTATTCTGCAATGCTTTTAGTTCATCTATTGTATCTACGACCTTCAAGGCAAATGCTTCAGCTGGTTCGAGTTCTGGTTCATTTATCGAATTCCATTCATCCCTGAGTAATATACAGTTCAAGGCACAAAATCTTGCGACTTGATCCGCATATGCATTTCCCAGAGAAACATAGTCCTGTCCTTTTGTATGAGCACTACACTTTACCACTGCAACTTCGGCTGGCATTTGAATGGCGTGTAACAATTCCCTTATTCTCTCCCCGTTTTTCACTGGGGATCCTGAAGAAGTCAGGAAACCTCTCTGTGACCATAGTTGTCCAAAGTCGTGCACAATCCCAAACCCGTACTGACTATCAGTGTTAATGGTGACTTTCATCAATGCAGACAGTTGACATGCTCTTGTAAGGGCTACAAGTTCTGCTACTTGTGCAGAATAGACTCCTTGAAACCAGGACGCTTCCAAGACACCTGTTACAGTACATACAGCATATCCTGCTTTCAAAATTCCCATCCCATCTCTTAGACATGAACCATCAACGAAAACAATTTGGTCATTTTCATCAAGCTTAGTGTCCTTAATGTCAGGTCGAGGTTTTGTGCAAAATTCAGTCACCTGAAGGCAGTCATGCTCGACGTCTTCAGCGTTCTCAATTTCAGCATTTTCACCAGGAAGCAAGGTTGCTGGATTCAACGTAGTGCACCTTTTCAGCTGCACATTCGGTGAGCCCAGAATTATCGTTTCATACCTTGTGAGTCTTGCTCCGGTCATGTGTTGCGTTCGGGAGCGGGTCAAAAGTATCTCAACTGAGTGAGGGACCATGACTGTTACTGGGTGTCCCATCACTATTCCTTCACTCTGAGTGAGGCTGATACCAACTGCTGCTACGGCGCGCAAACACCCTGGAAGTGCTGCTGCGACCGGATCCAAAGTAGCTGAAAAATACGCTACTGGTCTGTTTATGCCACCATGGGCTTGAGTCAAGACAGACAGAGAACATGCATCACGTTCATGACAAAACAATGTGAAAGGTTTTGTGTAATCAGGCATACCTAAAGCTGGAGCCCTGCACATGCATTCTTTCAATTCAATAAAAGCATCCATCTCATCTCCTTTCAGCTCAATTTGATCCAAGGCATCCTTCTGGGTCAGTTTCAGTAAAGGCTTTGCTAGAGTTGAGAAGTTGGGAATCCACTGGCGACAGTAGCCCACCATTCCCAAAAACTTCCTCACCTCCCTCCTTGTCTTGGGTGGACTCATTTGAAGTACACTTGTTATTCTTTCCTTCATTATTCTCTGTGACCCTTTCTCTATTTGGTGACCCAAGTATTTCACTTTCTTCTGACAGAACTGCAACTTTGAAGGAGACACCTTGTGTCCATTCCTTCCCAAATGGTTCAGTAGGGCAATGGTATCGGCTGTGCAGCCACTTTCTGTCTTTGATGCAATCAGTAAGTCATCAATGTACTGTACCAGGGTTGACTCGAATGGCAATTCTAATGCTTCCAAATCTTTCTTTAGAATCTGATTGAAGATTGACGGTGACTCAGAGAACCCTTGAGGAATTCGACACCAACTGTACACTCTGTCTAGGAATTTGAAACAAAAGAGGAATTGGCTGTCCTCATGAAGAGGCACAGAAAAGAATGCTTGTGACAAGTCGATGACTGAGAACCACTCGGCATCGCAAGGGACTTGAAACATTATCACAGCTGGATTTGGTACGACAGGGCAACACTTGACTATGATGTCATTTATTTTCCTCAAATCCTGTACAATTCGGACCTTTCCACTCGGCTTTATTAGTCCCATGATTGGTGAATTACATGGACTGCTTAACACTTCTTTCAGTACTCCCTGTTTTACAAATTCGTCAATGAGTTGGGCAACTTTCATGAGGGTGTCTTGTGCCATGTGGTATTGTGGGGTCTGGGGAAAGATTGCATTGGGCTTTACAGTCACTTTCACTGGTTCCACTCCCTTCATCAATCCCACCTCTTTCCCTGTCATATCCCACACTTCCTTTCCGACTGTTTCCCGTAATTCGGCTGGAATATCTTCTTCAGTTATCATCGGGAAAAGGCAAATCAGAGGATACTCTTCATCGACAGTTTCCATCTCATCCCCCTCTACACTGTCCTCTTCTTCCCCATCACTGCTCGTCTGAATTTTTATTCCCTCGTTCGAACACATAATCGAACAACCCAATTTGCACAACAAGTCTCTCCCTAACAGTGCTATCGGGCTTGAGTCACATACCACAAACTGATGTACCCCTTGATAGTTACCGATGCTGACTGGTACCGGATCTGTTATTGGCTTCGTCAGGTGCCTGTTTGCTACTCCCACCACTTGAACTGTCCTCCCTGAGAGTGGCAAATTTGGTACTTCAATGCTCTTAACAGTTGAACGTGTTGCTCCTGTGTCAACCAGGAATGAGACACGATGACCCATTACTCTTCCCTCCACGTAGGGACCCTTTTGATCAACTTCCAAAGATGCTGCAAGCACACAATCTCCTTCTTCTCCTGAACTTTCACTCTCCCACACATTGTTTATTCCACTCTCACTGTGTAGTGGGAACTGTTGTACGGTGCCATTTGTACTCATTACCTGACCCGAGACCTGTGGAGGAACCATCACTTGCTGCTGACTCATTGGTGCCAAAGGTATTTGCATTTGCTGATTAGGTACCATGGGAAAATGCTGTTGCATTGGCTGCATTTGCGTCATCTGCATACGGGGCATCTGCATTTGCTGCGGCTGCATCGGTTGTAATCCCTGCAGCTGATTTACGGTCTGAAAATTTGGGTTTGGACCTCTCATTTTCGGTCCCCTCATTGTCTGAAATGCATTGACATCATTGTTTTGCTGACCAACACCTGCACCTTCCTGCACCACCATCGGGCACTCGCGTTTCCAATGACCGACAATTCCGCACACGTGACACGGCATCACCTTTTTCAATGCCTGCACACCATTCGAAGTCACAACAGTGTTCAAATCCGGACCATTATTCACAAAACCTCCTCTGCCTCTGCCTCTGGCCTGTGGCTGAAACGCCATGTTTCCCTGCAACTGCTGCTGCGGTTGCGGTACCTGCTTTTGGAACCCTTGCAACCCTTGCAAACCTTGCAGACCTGTCTGAGCTGCTTTAAGTTGCATCATCATCACCTTCTCTTTCAACCTTTTCTGTTTCACTTCAATTTCGTCGCTACAGTATTTCGCATAATTCAACACCTCATCAATAGGTTTCGACTGCCAACAAATCATATGCGACTTTATCATCTGACTTATCTCTGGTCTCAGCCCTTCCACAAATCTAAACACAAAATGAAGCATGTCCTTCGCCTCTATTGTTTCCGTGCCACTGTAGTTCTTGAACGCCTTCAGCAACCTCTCATAGTAACTATGAATCGACTCTTTAGCCTCTTGGGCAGTTCGATCGATCTTCTGCCAATCCACATTTTTCGCGGCAACCTTCGTCTTCAAATGCTCAATCACCTTATAGTACAGGCTCATCACCATAGGTGATGGTGCACCCGTATCCCTGTCTCTCTCTGGTTCACTTGTCGGCCAACCTACAGCTCTTTTGCAATCCTCCCACAAATCTGCCGGAACCACAATCTCAAAGAGAGTGTTCAGGTCTTCCCAGAGACATTTTGCAAGCTTCACAAACCTGTCAGTCTGTTGATACCATTCAATCGGTTTCTCTCTCAGTTTGGGAAAATCATCCGTAAAAGACTGAATGTCGCTTCTGTGCCATGGTACATGTATTAATTTTCCCCCTGCTGTCTCCCTCATTGGTAACATGGTTACTGCATCACTACTCTGTGGTCTTTTCTCGTTGAGTTCTGTAGCACTGTCCCTCCTCTTTTCCTTTCTCTTTACACACCTGCTTTCCCACTTGTCTAAGCACCTCCACACTTGTGCACTCTGCAGCAATTCTCTAAGGTGCGCCTTCATACCTGCTGACCTCATGTGTTCAAAATCTGTGGTCCCGAAATCCAACCTATAGCTCCTGCTCAAGTGTTTTGTCTTGTCTATGTCAACCCCATTTTTGTCAGCTATTTCCTGCAAGCTTTTATGTACCTTGTTCACTTCTCTCGTAATCCTGGGACATAGATATCTCAGCTCTTCTTCCGAGTAGGACTCTAGCCTATTCACACCCATAGTCCCTTCCACCAATTCTTGTGCTTCCATGTTCAACCTGACCCTATTCAGATAGTCTTCTCCCTTTCCACTGGCTGAGCTTTGTGTGGAATTCAGACTGTTGAACCACTGTGTCAGCTGTTGCGCATTCAACCCCATCAGTGTAGCATTCACATCGACTGCCATTGATGGTTGCGGCAACTTTTCAGTATTCGATGACAGCGGTATCATCAGTGGGGGACTCGACCTCACCAGTGTTGACTGAGCACATATGGGACTAAACTCCATCAAGGACCCAGATCCATTTGGCTGAGCCGCTATCGGAGTTATCCCTGGAGTGTTTTCTATGCACCTCCTTTCTGTCCCACTCTGCAGCATTGATCCCTGACCGCTCGTACCTAAGTTAGGCTGACTGTACAAAGGTACCGGTGGACCTACAGTAATGGGTAGCGATATCGCATCTGGGTTCTGTCCATTTCCCATGTTCTGAGACATGTTCATTCCCACACTATGGGTCATCATTGCCGGCATGCCCATCTGACTCCCCGTCATCTGAGCATGTGCGTTTCCCCCCTGCATCTGCTTTTGAGGCATCAAAAACTGGGTTGATTCGGCTTGTGCCACTGTCGGGTTGTGACCATTCTGTCCTCCCATTACGGTCGGATCTAGAATCATTCCTGCACTGTTGTCACTGCTGTAGTACCCTGGGATCTGCGGCTGATAATTTTCTGCTGGTTTCAACATGGGCACATCTGGATATATTCTCCTAACCTGCGGTATCTGCGGGGTGAGCAGTAAACTCGGGTCCTTAGATCCCGATGATGCTCCTGAACTCTGAGTTTCACTGTTCTGTACCGGTGCCGGAGGGGCAGAACTGGTACTTGGACCTTGTCCACTCTCTGCATAAGGTGGTGGACGGTCGTTCAGCAACTGCATGATTAACTCCTCATCCTCTAACTCCTCTTCTCTTCTCAACTTTTCCTCGTCCTCTCTATCCTTGGAACACCTCCTGTTTGTCTTACAGGTAGCTTTCTTACCTGTCTCCTCTTCTTCCTTAGTAATTGCGGGAAACAATTTTATTCCCTGCAATACATCTGACCTCCACACCTTCTGTGCATTATCCCACCTAGCGTCCGCTAGTGTCTTTTCTACCTTTCTTATCCTGGTCTCGAACTTATTTTGCTGTTGCTGTCTAGCCATTAGTTCCCAAATTGCTAGAGCCTCAAACTGGGCTGGCCTTGGAGGCACCTTCATGTCATACATCGCGAATCTCAAATTCTCTAGAATCCTTATATTGAATGTCCCATGGATCGGGAATGCTACGCTCCCATGTTTCTCTGTCAACTTGTGCCATTGCTTTAGCCAAAGGCACGGAGCTACCCCTTTTTCCTCCATTACAATGTAAGCTGGTGTACCTTCGGGCGGCGTCTCCTCTCCTACGCTCGCTTTAATGTAAGACTCCCCCTTCATCGCACTCCTTAATGCTTTAAAAAATTTCATTTTCTCGTCTTTTAATTCACAAAGTTTGTAATCAATAGGTGACTTAAATTCCCGGAATACTCTTCGCTTGCCTTTCCCCTTCCAATCGAGCCCCACGGACTGCGTCCAATCCGTGCGCGACCCTTCTCTGCAACCAACCTATCCCAGCGCGGCTCCTAGTGACGTCACACTCACACACTGCGGCTGACAAAGCCTCGCGGCTTGTCCTCCTTCACTCAGCTCCTCTCGTAACAACTTCTTGCATGTATCGCGAGCTACCAAAAATATAAAACAGATCTGTCGGTTTACTACAGGAAGGGTAACACAATCGCTTCAGGACCTTAGGGATTTTTCACTAGCCTCGGCAGTTATTCCATCTTTCTCGGTCCCCACGTTCGCAAGCAAATCTGACCCGCAGACTGCTCTCAACTTGTCAATGATCTATTCTAGTGCACTTAGAATTTTGTCAGAGCCCGAAGTCGAAGTTTCTTTCACTCCCTTAACACACGTACCGACTCGTTGACCACGCCCGATCAACCTACTAAACCGCCCAGACCACAGCATAAAACAACATACTCCGGAGTCTCTTGACCTCGCAGGGCCCGTCTCAACAACAACAACCACGTGGACCTTTTTATGCACCAAGCGCCACACGCACATGAAGTTCGACGACTTCCCTACTCTCACACTCGGAGTCGCACCTCTGCTATTTCTATGAAGTTCGACGACTTCCCTACTTCTACACTCGGAGTCGCACCTCCGCTATCCTCTAAAATCCTCGCAACCTTTTCAAACAATCTGCGGCAATAAGCTGTGCAAGCGCAAAACCCTAACTTCACTCATACCATCACTAGTACCGCCAACGCCGATCTCACACCTCCATTCTCTCCATTCGCAAGCTCCGAGATCCCGGGAAAGTCGCGGTGGACCTAGCCCATCATCATTTTCTCAATCTGTTTTACCCAAGAAAAATCTAATTTAACACCATATACCTCTCGAGCGGGGTCCCAAAAGTCTAAACCGTTAATTCAACACCATATATGTCTCGAGTGGGGTCCCAAAAGTCTAAACCGTTAATTCAACACCATATATGTCTCGAGTGGGGTCCCAAAAGTCTAAACCATCCTCTGCTACCATCTACTGATAGAGCGTTCCGTACTAATAATTTACCTGTATTTGGACGCTCTTTAGGCCGATGAATCTTTTGCTAAGTGGGACTCTCCTTACTCTATATCGGTCAATTTAATCAAATCAATAATCAATAACGAACATAAGCAATACCCTGATCAACATAACACTTGACAATTAATCCAGAATACATTTCGGCGAACCCTGACCTTTCAGTCAGGAATAACCACACCAGTTTATTCAAAGTTAGTGAATTTATTTCCCTATATTAACAAAGCTAGCACAATATATATGTGTCTCAACACCAAATGATAGACATAAATGAACATTAATAGCTGTCCATAGCGGCGAAACAGGTGCAGTCTATGTAGCATTTGAATAACAAGGCATTCGATAATAGCAATGCAAATCACTAATACTATAATCTGTAATGAGCTAATTGCATACATTTAGTCAGCATAACAAGGTCTCAAATTGCATCGTGCAACAAAAGGAATCCTCATCTAACCTCAAATTAGCATCGGCATGTGGGACTTCATGCAAAAGCAATTTAGCAACGTTAATTTGGAAAACTCCTAGCTAGGGCTCTTATAAAAAATCAGCAGTTGGTTACCTAAAGGAAACACAATGCAATTGTACAATTTCCTTTCATATTTACCAATTTCAATCAGCATTCAAGGAAGTCTTCGTCTCACAGGTACCGTTTCTCGATCAGCATTGGACGGGGCAAAGGGGCAGGGGTGGACGGGGCAATTGCCTCACGGCGGCAAAGTAAAACTGCTACTTCATGCAAAGGGATCAAAGTTAAAGTCTCTAGGGCAAGAATCATTTAAAGTCTCTTTCTCTCGATTAGAGAAAGCATCAGAGTCTCTTTCAAAATGGCGTCGCAGCAAGGTGGGCCATAATAGCTGCAAAATGGCGCAATGGGTGCGATGTCGGGTAATAGCTGGTAATGGCTACTTTCTTCTCGTGCACCTGGTTTAAACAGACAACAGTTCAAATCCAGTAGGGCCTTCCATTGGAGGGTTCATAGGTTAGCTTTAAATTGTCCAATCAAAAACGACAGTTCTCAAGCTTTTACTTAAGCATACATTATCCTTGGAGACGGGTACGCAAGTTGCAACATTTTATACCAATTAACTCACTTTCAGAGCTTCCATTGTCCGCACCTGCAGATTGACCTTGGAGCAAAGAGAAAAATGCCAAGCTGGCACGAAACCTTAAGATAAGCATGTGAACGATCTCAGTGGAAAAGTACAGCTTCAAGCAAAAATACACGTTTATTAGCACATTGGAAAAATACGAGCATCTAAACCGTGAGACCAGGCAACTAGGCCAAAGCCTGCACTAAAGTTATGCTAAGCTAAAACATTTCAAACAAGCAAATCGTAGCACACGTTCATGATTATGTCGGATTAGTGCAATTCTAATGCATCACGTTATATAAAGCACGCTTATAAATGTTGGCAAACTACCCTGAGGGCACATTTTGTCCCCGTACAATCTTTATTAGTTCGGTTAAAGTCACACATGATTATTTCAACACTACGTTTAAGCGCTAATAAATGAAAACCTTCATTTTCTGCTTCATCATTTGTGAAAAAGTGAACTGCTGTGCTTTGTTACCTATTTGCACATTTCTACGCACTTTTAAGCACTTGCACTTAGAATGGGATAGATGGAGTGTACGCGTTTTTGAATGGTTGATATGAATTATGAACACATCCATAACTGAGGTGTTTTGGAAATGTAACATGCCATCATTTGAGATATAAACCCTCGGCCCACATTCTATGAAATATTAGATCTTTGTACCTAATGAATTTGGTTGAGGCCTTTTTGCACATTATAGTGCATTTGTATTGGGAACTTTGTACATCATTGCAGATATACACCTAGGATAACTCTATATGATAATAAGTCTCCCCTTTCTGTTATGGTGTCTGTGTGTTATGATTTCATCAATGACTAACATAATTTGGATTGAGATCTATTGAATGTCAGATCAAATAATAATATAGGTGGAGATGTTGCTATATCTCAGGTGTGGAGGTGATGCCTCCTTGTTCATTGATGGGTATTCACAATTAGAATTTTGTTTTGCATTTTAGATGTTGAGCTGGTACTCCCTCATATATCATTGTATATTTGGTTTTTAGATTCCTGTGTAGTGCAGTTTAATGTTTTAAATGTTGTATTGATGTTTATTTAATTATCCATTGCATATTTGCACTTAGAATCTTTATTCTTGTTTCGATGTTTTGCATTTTATATTTTGAATATGGTACTGGTTTTATATTTCCAACTTTGAATTGATGCCTCTTTGCACATTATTGTGTAGTTGCACTAAGAATCCTTCCCGCTTTAGACTTTGAGCAAGTATCCTTACAAATATTATTGCGTAACTGCATTTAGAATCCTGTTTTGCACTTTAGATCTTGACTTAGTACCCTCATGAACATCATTGCGTATTTGTACCTAGAATTTTGTACAGCAGAGTACAGTGCCTCAGGTGTTGTTTTAGTGACTTTTTATTAATTATTATATATTTGCATTCAGAGTTTGTCCTTTGCATATTAACCCCTGGTTCGTTGCCTTTTAATATGTGACTACATATTTGCACTCAAAATTGTGCAGATGACTGATTATGTGGTATTTTGTTTTACATCAATGTAACTTATGACCCAATTTATGATTGAAATTATTTGGATTTTAACGTAAGGACATGTTAATTGTATATATTGCGCTGCAAATAATTTATAACGAAGATTAATGAAAAGATATATATGATCGTTGATAATGACGTTTTGAGCACATGCATATGGGGGGTTAATGAAATGAAGAAGGGATATTATATCAGGTGCAGGATTATTTTAGGCAAATATGTGAAGCTGGAGTCGGGAAATTTTGAAAGTAATATTGAGAACTATTTAATACATTATTGTAAAAATGTCACGCAGTTATGTTGAAACAATGTTAGTAGATGGGTAAAAGGAAATGTGATATGAGGTACTTTTCTAATTTAATACAACTTGGAGCAAAAATGGATGTTGTATTGCTACAGAATGTACAAACATGGTCACAGTTCTAGTGTTCGGGGGACATCAGAATGGAGAAAGGACTTTACATAGTTAAAGGGAAGCCTGACATGGTGGTAGTGAGGCTCGGTTGAAGGCATATAGCCTAAATGTGTATGTCTTTTCTTTTCATAAATTGTTTGCACTTCTTAAAGACTTTGGAACATTTGAAATGAAATAAAATCAATACAAAATGGGACTGAGGCGTTGTTTGTTTGTGCCACCATGGTGCTGGTCCAGAGCAGGGTCTGTGCTTATGAACAATATATATACATATATATATATAAAATATATGTAGTTATAGTTAGGACCAAGTTTCTATAGGAAGGTGTTTTTTGTTTTGCTAATAACTTTGGCGTTGCTTGACAAATCTTTACACATTTTCGAAGAAAATATGATGCTCACTTGAACTGCTGTCTATAAAGTTTTGGGGTGATCTGTCTGGGGGTGTGAAAAAGGTGGGTCCCAAAGCACTTTTTCCTCATTCTTTTTTCCATTGGAAAAATTGAAGTGATGGCGTCAAAATCTCTGGCAAGAATTACACCATTTTTGGCAGAAAGGTAGGTCCTGGTCGTAAAAACAACTTTTTTTGTTTTGGTGTAAATTCAGTCAGTTTTTAAGAAATAAAGGGGGAAAACACTGTATATTCAGGGACGTGAAGGATCTGCGACCCCTTCCAATCTTGTGCTGAGATCTGATTGGCTGTCAGCACTTCAACCAGGAAATGTTGGCAGCCATCTTGGAACTCGACAGCAGAGTCCCAGAAAAAAATGTAAAAAAGAAAACGGGCCAGGGTAGGGACTCTCTGACGCTTTAGCTCTTGTGGTGTGTTCCCAGAGGGACCTCCCCCCCCCCCCCCGGGGTAGACAGCATTTAAAAATAAAATGGAGCTATTCTCGGTGGATCCGGCGAAAATTAAATTATTTTTAAAACTTCCGGGTGGGGTAAGGTGGGCCAACTCCCGGGGCATACTTTATATGAGTGCAGGGGGAGTGCCTGGCCCGCCGCAGCCCCAGGGATCCCCATCTGACCATAGCGATTTTCATTATATATACACAGGCCCACGGCCCTTCCGCACCCTGGGTCCCACCACCCTGTGACAAATTGCTTTAAGTGTGTGGGGGAAGCATATCAACCTCCTCCACAGAGCTGGGGACTGCGACCTCCCAGGTGCACTTTAGAAATGTAATGCAGGGGGCCATGTGACCCCCTTGCAGCCCGGGTATCACCACCTCCCCCAGCCTATATTAAAAAAGAAAGGCGCTCCATTTTGGACCCCCTTTAGCCCCAGGGATCACCACCTCTCAAGGGCTATGAATGTTGGGGGGGGCAACGTGAAGGAACCACTGATGTCCTGTGGGACCACAACCCCATAGGACTGGCTCCTGCTATGTCCTGGGGTGCCCACCCTCAGGACATAGCTGTTTGCTTTGGCTTGGTTGTTGCTTCAAAGCTGCAGCCAAGCCAAAGCAAACACTTGTCAAGCAGGTCCCACTGTCTGAAAGCGGACCTTTCATCTCTGTGCCCCACAGGCATGCAGGGAACAGAGATGAAAGGTTTGATTCAAATAAACTGAGCTGCTGTAAAAAGCAGCTCTTTGGTTGCTGAAGCAGTAGGACTGCGGTAGAGGCTTTGAAGTTTCTGTTGCAGTCGCAGATTGCCCGTAAAGGGCATTTCGTTAAAAATATAAAAAGAAAGAAAGAACCGTGCAACGACCATGCGGGAGCCCTTGAGGACTCACTCGCTTTCCCTGATAGACCATAAATGGCTAAAAAACATAAATTTAAAAAATGAATAAGTCAGTGTAAAGGTCACAGATCTTCACACGAACATTGAGAGTTCGAGTCATGCTTGCTTGTTTTCCTCTTTAAATTTTTTTAAAACTAAAAATGTTTAAGGGTCATAGGAAAGAGGATTTTACTTTTAAAAAATGACAAATACATTTCTCTTTTTAAATTGTGCAGAAATATCTAATTTTAACTATACCGTAAATCAATGTCCAAAATAAACTCTCCAACCCTCTCCCTCTCACTTTCTTTCTTTCTCTCTCTTTCCATCTCTTTCTCCCACTCACACAAGCACTCAGACACATGCACACACTCACAGGTCAACTCAGACACTCACGCACCTACTCACAAACCCTCTCAGACCCTCATCACTGATGAACGGACCCTAACACCCTGCCAAACACTCAGGCAGCCACTCTCACCCCCAGGTACACCCTTTAAGATCTATTCTCACACCCAGACAGGCCCATGGCCAACTCCCACCATGCATGGCCAAAGGTCCTTGCACAGCATGGGGTTGGGTGGATAGGGAGATTGGCGGCAGGGTCTGAATGCAGGCCAGGTCTTGAGGGCAACCTCCTCTGTGCATGGTTGAAGGCCATACACAGAGCAAGTTTTTGGCTTCCAGTTCCCGGAGCTGTGGGATGGCTGCATGGCCCCCCAAATACAGAATGTCTTTAGTCTCAGGGAGGTGGCAGTCACCAAAGCACAGGTGAGCCCAGCATGCCCACTCGTATTATAAAATTAGTAAGCCCTGAGGAGGTGGTGGTCCCTGGGGCATGAAAATGCCCTAGGAGGGGGGCCCTATCTGCCCCCTCCTTCATTTTAACATGCCCATAGAGGCTTCTTTAAAATAAGCTCAGGAGTCTATGCTTGTTTATTTTTAAAACTTTTGTTGCAAATTTGTGACGTCATTGCGAATTTGAGGTAAGACCCGCCACACTCCTAATGTGGTGGTCTGCACCGCCAGCCTGTGGGTGGTGGGACCGCCTCATTTACCTTGGTAGTCAAAAGATCGCCAGGGTCAAAATGACCACTTATGTCTTCAAGAAAACATCAATGTTTTGGAGATCACTGTTTCGCTTTGTTAATTTGGACTAATACTATTGATTGCATTACATTGGGCCTACATTTAGTCCCCAGCTTTTGATAATTGCATTACGTGAACTTTGGCCAGAGCACACACCAAGGTTGCACACCCAAAAGTTTTGCCTTAAACCTTCAAAAAAGTTAAACATTTGGATGATTTAATGATCAATTGTAGGAGTGCATTCTGTCATTTATTGCAATAGCATGGGAGGTTAAATGTCACACGTGTACTGCAGCACTTATTTTGCTATCCACTAGTGTGAGAAAGAAAACGTGGCTTCATGCCTAAAATTGAAGCCTGCCTGCTGCAGTTTAAACCTGAGGTACAAATTCCCTTGACCAAGTGAATAAGTTAATATGATGGTGGAAATCCTGGGTATTATAATTTCTTTGACCTTGCAGACTTATGGTCACCTTTTTAAGTTTTCCTGGATGGTGCGGGGCGCTGCTGCACTCATGCACCTTCTCACACTTTCCTATGAACATTGGTGGTGCCTCTGACATCCTAGGGCCTCCACAAAATGGTATGTACACAACAGAAGCCCCAAAAGGCTTTATGGGGCGCTCCCACTGTGGGAGCAGTGAACATTTTATGAATGGTTTTCCAATTGAGTTTTGGAGAGCTGAGATCCCTTTTTCGTTTCCTTCCTTTCTGTTTTTAATCTTGGGTGATCATGCCCACCAGATTCCCAGGTGCTTCTTGTGTTAGGCGTAGCCAGGGAGCCTACAACAGTGCTCCCCATTGTCTTGCATTGGGGGGCTGGAAAAAGGGTCCTAGGACCCTTCATTGATTGAACTGGGCTTGGAAATGGGGCCCTTGGGCCTCGAAGACTTATGGGTTGTGTTGTCCCCCTTCCCTGTGCTGGGCCACCTCTGGGGTTTCTGCTGACTTGCCGGTGAGCTCCATGTTCTCTGTTTTCTTGGCTGGGAGCCAAAGTCATATCATTTGAGTTGAATATCGCAGGACCTGATGGGCCTATTTTGACATTCTTGGGATCATTTTACTCCTGGTAGTGAGCTCTAACCACCATGAGGATTTTCAGTACTCCTTCTGGCCTAAAAAAGTGCACTTAGTAGGTAGCTGGTTCTTTTGGCTTCCTGTGCCAGCCTTTCTCATTTTTTGGTCTCTGGTGTTGATCTCCTCTTGCGTGGGACCATGCCTAAATGTTCCCAATACTGTTCCCTAGGGGGTGTAAGGGAACCTTCATCCCCAGTTCTAGAGAGACACACTGGTCCTGCGGTCAACTGTATGCAAAGTCCATAGTCCATTACTGTTTCCGGGGGCTTGACATTCCAGTTGTTTATGGCCACTGGTGCCATCCAATTCCAAAGTCCCACTTCAAAAACAATCACAACTTTCTCTCCCTTGACCAAGACTTTTTAAATCGGGGTGAAAAATTCCTGAAGCCAGGCACCCCTCCACCACTGTCCCAACCCTCCTGCAGAGCATGTTACTGCAATTCAATATGGCACCATAAAGAAGTGACTGTTTTGGGGGCCTCTACTCCATCACTTGCTGGCATCACGGCTAGGAACTTTCCCACCAAAACTTCAAAGGGGAGTCTCCTCCTTTGTTGCCTTTAGAGTGTAAGAGCTAATTAACAGATGCAGATTTTCTTCCCATCTCCTCCCTCCTCAGGAGCTAAGTGAAGCACTATTATTTATTCCTATTGTGTGAGGATGCCTTTGTTTCATCTGCTGGTGAGCAGTGTAATTAACTTTCCCCAGTGCAGAGACAAAAGGCCTGTAGACTGATTCTGAGCTGAGCCAGAGAAGTATAAAAAGTTTGAATGACCTATGAGGTGGACATGTGTGATCTTGCGACCTGTGTATTCAAACTGAGCACACATGTTTCACCCCAGTTTCATGCTTAAGGGAAGTGAAACAGTACTCAAAGGCAGATTTCCCCCTATGTGTATAAATCAGTGTCACACAGACAGAACAGTAAACCATACTTATTTTACCCGTGAGGGCTCACTAATAGTATTCGGCCTATCTCAGGTCCAAATCTTAACCTCAGCACCAGTCTACCTAAATTGCAGGCTAGGGCTGGGCAGAGTGTGCAGATTCGCGCTATATGTAACTCGTGAAGTGGCAAAAAAACTCTACAGCGATACACAGAGTTCTGCGAGCAGGCCAAGTTCTCAGTTGCTCCCATTCGCGTTCCATTTGATGTCAAATGCAATGTGAAGTACGTACTCAAGTTCAAAATCGTGCATGAACTGCACCACACGTTTCGCATGAGTGAGACCATCTTGTTTACACTCTGTTTTATGGTGCTGGGCCTTCGACTTTTCATCCGACTTACAATCTTTGCAATCCTCCATCCTTACACTTAATCTACCCCTATTTTTTATTTATTGTATTAGTGCCCTCCACCCTTACACTTAATTTACCCCTATTTTTATTTATGGCATTAGTGTGTCTTTTTGCGTCTGATTATTTTTACGTTGTTTTTGTTTTTTGTTTTTGTCACTTTTTGTATTTTTGTTTATTTTTCCCTTATTTCTTTCTTCCTTCCTTTTCCTCCTTTTTCTTCTCTTCTTCACTCTACCCCACCAATCATGGCAGAGCAGGGCAACAGCGGTCGCCTTCCTTGAGGCTGGTGCCCCCTGTGAAGGGGTACAGCCTCAGCCGATCTTTAGTGAGGAGGCAGTGTCAGCACTGTTTTTTTATGTGCAGCACCACCTCCCCTCCGTGCTGGCAGCAGGCGACAGGCCTAGGAACAGTTACCCCCTGTGGGAGTATCAGCAGCATTGGGTTAGGGTGCACCAGTTGGTCAGGGCTGCCACCCAGGTCCAGGACACCACCCAGCAGCTGACACACCACTGAGCACATATAATAGACATATAATAGACCACAAACAGGTCCTGCTCGACCTGCTAGGCTTTGAGATCCCGGGGCTTTGGTGATTATTATATTTTTATTGTGTTTGTGTTCTACAGTGCTAATTATTTTTCAAAATAGCATGCAGCTTACACTGAAAGGAGCTAGGCAGGTGCTTGGCACTACATCATCTTACTTGTAGGTAAGGCACTCGCTGTGGTTGATTATATGAAAAGCCATTGCAAAGCGGACTCCTCTGTCCTCCTGTCTCCATGGTGAATTAGTGATATCAGTGAGTTAGTGTTCTCTGTGACTTTATGTAGCTCATACAGTCCCAAGAAGTTTCACAGTGATGCAAGAATGCATGCATTGTGAAAAAGGGAGACTGAGTTGGTCCATCAAGGGGCTTGAGAAAAGAGAATTGAATGAAAGATTATTCATTGCAATGCATTAGTTCCAAATGTACCTTTTGTTAAGGAATTTTGGAATAGGGATTTTAGGAGTATAGCCGTCTCAACGATAGTTGATCATTCTATTATAGACAATCTGATTTAAGTGCAATTTTATTGCATTTGCCTATTATATAATAATTTTGTAGAGATTAACGGTACCACTAATGTTTTTTTTTATATTCTCTATTTCTTACATCAGCACCCAAGGACAAGAAGAAGGGCACTGCACTGGCGGGTCCGGCAGGAGCTGGAGAGGCACCAACCACCTATGCTGATGGCTCTGCTCATCCAAGTAAGTCCTATTATTTAATATTATTACTATTATTTCCCTAATTTTTACCTATCCCCACTTTTATACTACTTTTAATATTGCTAGTTTACTTCTCTTATACTGTCTCCCTTTTTTCCAACCTCCATCTAAGTTCTGTTCAATTCCTGCTATCCCTGCATTATCTTTTTTTTGTCTTTCATTGACCATTTTGTATTCCACCCCTTCATTGCTCTTCAATGATTCAGAGTCATCGTCAATCATAGGATATAGCTCTGCCCTTCTATTGGGCAAAGCTTTTGGTTGGCTTGACTGCTTGGCTTTTCTATGATTCTAACAAAATGTCCAGAGTGATATTTTTGACAGAAGATACCGCAGTGCTAACTGTACTGTGACGATGTATTGCAGTTGCATTTTGTTATTTAAAAAATTAAGAATGGGAGGTGTACCTAGCATCTAAAAACTGTATCCTGTTTTTTTATAGCCACACCAACCAGTGGAGCCGGCTCAAGTTCTACCTCTACAGGAGCAGATGGAGCTGGAGGAGACACTGCGGAAGAGACGGGCGATGGTAAGTCACATTGCTTGCCTATTAACAATTACACTTACTCAGTACCTACAAGGGCGTTTTCGTGATTAGATTCATGAACCCCCTGCATTGCAGCTACAGCAGTGGTTGCAACTCAGCAAAAGCACACATAGGCCCTCATTTCAACCTCAGCGGTCTTTCAGCAAGATTGCCGAGGTACGGCCGTGCTGAAGACCGCCTGTGCAGGCGGTTTTCCACACAGCGCTCTGCTCTTTTTCGGACGGAGAGCCGCCAGCAGCCATACTGGCGGTCGGTGAGGAAGTGGAGGCTGCTGCACCTCTTCCGCCATGTCATCATAACACCGCCCACCGAATCATGTCCCATGATTCGGTGTGGCGGTGTTCTGGCGGTGGGGAGCTGGCGGCGGAGCAGCCCCCATGGATCCTGTTCCCTCCCGGAGGATCACCGGACCAGGTAAGGTGATTGTCCGTTATGGGAGGGGGCGGGGAGGTGTTGTGTGTTGTGTGCGTGCATGGGTGTGTGCGTGTGAGTGCGTTGAGGGTGTGTGTAAGTGTGTGTATGCATGCGGGGGGTGATGTGTGTTTGGAAAATGTGTGCATGTCTGTCTGTGTGTATGTCTGTGTGTATGTGTGCGTGTATGTGTAGTTGTAGTGTAAGTGTATGTGTGTGTGTGTCAATGTTGGGGGGTGGGGAGGGGGGTCCTGCCACCTTTGGTGGGTGGTAGGGGGGTCATGGGGTTGGGGGGAGGACTTTGGGGAGGGGTGGTAAAGAACCCCAAAAACTCCATGGCAGTATGTGGGGTCGTGATGCCGCCGCCAGTGTAGTAACGGCCGTCGGGATGGAGACCGCAGTCTCCAGCCCAGCGTTCTTTACCACCCTGACGGTCGGAGTGGAGAAGTGGCGGTTTTGCATGGCAGTCACCGCCATGCTTGTAATTCCAATTTTTTTACCGCAGGCTTGTTTGCGGTATTACCGCCACTCCTCCACCGAATGCTAGGGTTGCAATGAGGGCCATAATGTACACTAAAAATGATGGCTTGATGGAAACGCGAAAGCATGGAAAGTTAAAAGAAAAGAGTGAAAGAAAAGGTTATGTGGATGGATGAAAGATGATGCGTGGGTGAGTATTGGTATTGGTAAATGGATAGATGGGTGAAAGAATGATTGAAAGAAAGGGTGGATAGTGTGGGTACTGAATGGATGAATAAAGGACTGTGAATTTGAGTGAAAGGCTGGATGAGAGAAAATAAAGCTTAAATTATGGTGGCTATGGGTGTATACAGGGAAAGAATGAAAGGGCAATTGAAAACATTGCTTGGATGAATAATGAAGGGAGCTCTTCTTCAGTGACACCCCTCTATTCTTCTGTAGGAAAAGCTCTACCTACCTGCCTAATCTATCATCCTCACTCTGCAGCAGAGTAAGTCAAGTTTTTTTTACTTTCCTTAGTGGTTAGTGAATCAATTTGTTGGAAAGAATTTGTGATGGTGGGTGAGACCAGTGAGTAAAGTGGGACCACTAAGTGCCCAATTTGATTTCAAGTTTGGCATAGGGCGTACTCTGTGACGAACATGCCAAATACAATCTACATAGCCCATTTGTTTCTCTGTAGTGCAGTGCATCATTTTCACCCTGTTAACTTACAGCAGACAGGATAAATATATCTGCATTTTATACATGACATACGTGACATATCTCATTTATTTATTGCCTCTTTAGAGTCAGGATAGAAAATAAACTAAGTGAAAGGCATGTGGGGAAGAGCAGGGTCATTGGAATCAAAGATAGATAATTGTCAGCTACAGCTGCACGAGCTGGAGACAGTAGCAATGTATTTGAAGCGCTGGCTAGCAGTCATCCAATTATTTGGCACAACTTGTACTCCATAGTGTATAATGCCTTACTTATCACAAATGAGAGTTAATTCATTTTTCCACTAAATGTGTCTTTTCAGTTACTAGGAAAGACTTCAAAAGAAAAAAAATGAAATTAAATGAAAATTTTCTACCAAACAGTCACTGCTTTTTATGTAAGGCATGTGTAAGTAAACAAATATAGTATTGGCCCTGTGACTCTCCTAATCATAATCACATCAAATTCCAGTGTCTCTAGGGGACCAGCAATGTACTGCTCCTGTGCACCCACTATCTATCATTTGAAGAAGTGTTTGTGCAGAGCATTGTTTACAATTTTAATTTTTAGGCTTCTTTTTCTCAATATAGCTACATCTGCTCAACAACCACCAACCAGGCAGGAGATAGCGGCCTGTCTGTGGCAGTAGAGGCTGGGGAATATCTGGGTAGAATATAAGTGACTGGTGATCCTAGAGGAGGAAGAGGCCAAAACAGCGGTCTCAGACCCAGGACCCATCAGAGCAGCACGCCAGCCCACAGCCCCCCAGCCCCCCAGCCAGTACATCACCAACGCTGCTGCCAGCAGTCAGGAACCCTGACTGCACCTGCAGCTGCACCCTCCCACTTCAAGAGGGCATTGCTCAGATATATCCCGCAGCGGATGGACTGGATGGATAACCGGTTTGCCAGCATATAGCAGAGCCTGGACCAGCTCCAGACCCATATGGACAGTGCCTTCTTTTAAACCCTTTTTTTATTTTTTTTGTTTTGGTGGGAGGGCTTCTTGTGGGTGGGCAGGGTATGGTGGGATTTGGGCTGGACTTTAGATTTTTGTTGGACTTTTTGGGAACAAGGTTATTTGTTCATGGAGAGGAGTGGAACTGTTGGCAGTGGAGAGGGAGGGTTTTCCATTTGTAAATAATAAAGAGGATTTTCATTTGCATCTCAAATTTTTATTTTGGTATCTTGACTTGCAGTTTGCACTGCTTTCTTTTAGTGTAGCCTGTTATTTTAATCTGATAAAAAAAGTGTATGTCATTTACTTATACCCTTGCACTACTGTCCTCTGCAACTATATCAACAATATTGACCACTAGAGGACAATTGACATTGTCTATTTTGCCTACAAAAACCCAAATACACTCAGACATCTTCTCCACTAGTAGTTAATTACTAACTAAACAAGCTAACTAACTTAAATCCTTATTTCCTATCTTACCTGAATACATGAAGAAAGGGAGTCTTTATACTGCAGGGTTTTTCCAAAGGTGGCATCTTAAGGGGGTGGTAAATAGTAGTAGTAGCAGGCTAGCACGCTAACAGGGAAGACAGAAGATGCCACTTCCACCTATGCAAACTCCAACTGCAGGATTAACAAAGGGTTATCTATCACTGCCAACTAGATTGAAAGAAAACAGTGAGTTTGTGGATCATATCATAACTTTAGGAAGACTGAGACCAGACTACCACAATGACAGCATTACACACGAAACAAAGTAGATAATATAATCTAGCAATTTCAATTTCTTCTGAGCAATGGTGGTGAGCTAAAAAACTAAAGTTGGGAAATGAAATCATGGAGTCAGCAGAAGTGGGCTCAGACTTGACAGTGTTTGGACCAGGTTAAGCGTTTACAGAACATGCACAAGATTTGAATGATGATGTTGATGGGGTTGATGTGAAATATTGCTCATTTAATAAAAGGCAGTAGGCCATGTAGTGAGTTGGTCTTGCTTTCACCACATTCACCCCATCAAGTGTGTGATTCATTCAGGGTGTTAAATGAGGTTATACCTCAATAAATCACACTCCCTGGGAGAAGAGGTTTAGGGGCTCAATGAATAGATGGGAAAGGGGATTTGGAGAAAGGTGTGACAAAGACTTACACTACACAAAGGAAACCACAACAATAGTTGTTGGGGCGCTAAGCAGCAAACCATCATCAATCTGCTGTGGAAGGAAATAAAGGGATAAGTAAGTATGACACAGTTCAGTAAATTCATTGGAAACAGTCCTTCTGCCCCAGAAAGAGCCCAGATAGTGTAATGAATCCTAGTTTGTTTTAATGGGATAACAGGAGTTAGCTTAGCCTTTGGCTTGCAGACTCGTGCCCTTGTCACCTAGTGACTTTTAACCTACTTAGCTTGCTCTGTCTTAGCCCATTTCCTTATCTAATTCATCTAAGATGGCTGCCTTGTTTATAGTTAGGCCACTTGTTATGCTTTGCATTATCAGTGCCACCACGCTAAGGCATCAAGATCAAGCAATAAAGACAAGCAAACAGTAGGTGTTCACACTTAGCGATTTTCCCTCTCTATACTTTCAAGGGATTGTTTATAATAATTGCCGTCCCAAGCATGGCTGTTATCTATTGTTTGGGAACACACCTATGTCAGGGGTCCTGGTAGATGTATATAAATACATCTCACTTTAGACAGATAATCAGAGGGATTCCGAACAGAGGGCATCGCCACCATCGCTGATACCGATGCTCACAATTCCTGGGGTTGGAGATCGAGTGATCCCCAACGAAGCCCAGAGATTAGATCTAGTAAAAGCAGCACATGAGGGTGTCGCTTCAGCACATGCTGGCATATCGACCACAATAACACTCTTACAGAAACGCTTCTGGTGGCCTGGTTCATGCAGACGAACAAAACAGTATGTCCTTTGTTGTGACATTTGCCAGCAGATAAAGGGCTCTAATATCAAACGCCCACCGCAGACATCCCTCTAAGTGTCCAACAGGCCACTAGAGTGTGTGTACCTGGACCATTGTGGTCCCTTACAGCATGATGGTGCATACAAATATATTCTAGTGACTGTATATTC
This sequence comes from Pleurodeles waltl, assembly GCF_031143425.1. Taxonomy (NCBI): domain Eukaryota; kingdom Metazoa; phylum Chordata; class Amphibia; order Caudata; family Salamandridae; genus Pleurodeles; species Pleurodeles waltl. Next base: position 370,499,519 of record NC_090451.1, read on the forward strand.
TTGTGGGTATGGCCACAGCGGTCAGCTGACGCCTGACTGTTATAAAAGACTTGCTGATCTTCATCGGTACATATACGGTTGCAGCATTCCATTCGGACGAGAGCCCTGCATTTGCCTCTAAGGCATTCAGGGACACCATGGGGACGATGGGTGTTGAACTTCATTACTCCTTACCATACCATCCCGAGGGAAATTCGGTTGTGGAGAGGCGGAATCGTGATCTGAAGCAGTCCTTAACAGCTCGAGTATTGGGTTAAGGCCGCAGTTGGTTACATCACCTATATGGGGTCCAGAGAGCATTGAACAATCTGCCAAGACGGTCCTTAGGGGGACGCACTCCTTATGAGGTTCTCTTTGGGATACCTATGCATGTTCCAGATCTTGATGCCTCTTGTTTGGTGGCAGCAGAAACACCATTTGACATAAATAGTTATCTCACTGTCTTACAGGAGCTTTAGCAATTTTGTGATGATGAATCATCTAACAGGTCTGTCACCTTAGGAATAAGGGATTTAGCGAAAAACTCGACTGGATATACCTGTGGAACTATTTATGGTTCTGTTTGACTTTTTTGGCATTATTTTTATAGACTGGTTTTGTGACTGCTTTCTTTTTGCTCATTAATGGTCACTATATTCCTGATCGCTCCTCTGTTGAGCCTGTTGATGAAGTTTTAACTCCATATCATTCCTCACATAAGGTCCGAAGACACTTATCCCCTGTAAATGTTACAGCATCACTGATTTCTGATGGGATTGTGTGGGACAAAGTTCCCTTTGATATATATACGGGCCTACCGAGATTATTCAGATACCATACGTGTTCAAAATTTCTATGACAGATGTAATTACACCTGATGTTGTTTCTGATGATTGGGATGTCCAAACAGTTGCTTCCATGCTAACTGAAATGAAGGACTATTCCACATTTGAAAGTGATGATGTATATGAACATACAATGAATTATGGGGAAATGTTCTGCTATAACAATTGGGGACATTACTACCTACACCGTGCCACTAGATACAGGCCAATATTGAACTACATACAGTGGGATCACTCTTCTACACCACTAGTGGGGAGCCCAAAATACTATAGTGATAAATTTACATATTTTTCTGGACATGACACAAAAAAGCAGTCTTGTATTATTCAAAAATACCTCCAGCACAAATTAGGAAAATTTTGCTAACTGACACAAAATTGATTTATTCTGGTCCCTTTGTTTCCCGGCTCGCAGTTGAAGGTTACAAATACTGGAAGAGCACTAATGACTTAAAAAGTGTATGGGGAACACAAGATTGGCAGATACAGGGTAGGAAAGCTTTATTTTGAGCATGCCTGATTCCTGTGCAAATGATTTTTTTAAATGACACTATTCAGCAGACATCTTGTCTAGGGTTAGCAAAAATGTAAGACATGAACACGCCCAGTATCCCCACTCCTGCAAGGTTAAAGATTGGCAATACTTCCTTAATTTCACTGAGGAAAGGCTAGATGCAATGGTTAAGGCTGGTACCTATAATTCTTCACTTTCCAGTCAAGGGCGGTGGTTAATATGGCCCACTGACACTAATGAGTGTCAAGCGTGTTTCTTGAACTCTTTAGGGGGTTTTGCAATTAACAGGCCAGACCCTAGCTTTATATCGGGTCAACATACAGGTATAATTACGACATACAATGTGGGTAAACCGTGGCAGCAATGGGTACAGTCTAACACGTTAGCCGCAGTTAAGAAACATCTGAACACTCTTTCTGAAGATGTAGACTTGCAGGATTTTCTGCTGGGTCCTAGAAACAGCGCTCAAAAAGGTTCCTATACACCATGTACAATGAAATTTGGAAACTTTCACAGATTGAGGCTGCTGGGCGTTTAAGGCAATTGGATAAGGAAAATTTACAGAAGACTTTAGCGGTTGTCAATAACGGCATGAACACTTTGTCCAACAGGATTTATTCACTGTCAAATATAGTGTTGTCTGCTATTGATATCACTCAGACAGACTTGTACCAGCTATATCATGGACAGACACAGCTATGTTCCATCATGCAGCTGGGTGGGACTCTACAGACACTGTAAAATGGCAGTATTCCATGGAAGTACATGAACGGGAGTGAATTCTTCACTGCTTTTAGTTTTTCCAGAGAACAACAGACAATGGCTAAAAGGGAGGCTAGTTTCACTATGCTACACGTGAAAAAACTAGATAAGTTGCCCTTCACGGTAGCAGAGAGGCCTTCAACTATCTGGCTCTTACATGGCATAATTAATTTACCCATTTCGACATTTCGTTTCTCAAGCTACCTGAAACATCTTGCAGTGGGAAGGTACAAGCAACTAGGAGATAGCTATATTAAGGAAGGGTGGGAGCTTCCCTTTGATTATAAATGTCTGAACAGCGAAACGGAGGTCTTTCTTAGCGGAAGCGAATGTGAGACTTCTGTTAGTCATTCAATGATATGCAAGCAGGTGTCCCTTCACAGTCTTTGCAATGCAGGGGTCGCAAATTTAGCCTGTTTTCTGAAGGGTACTCCCGTCCCTTTGATTCGCCTGGTATTTCATGTACTTTTCAATGGAAGTTATGCGGTACTGAACGATCAAAGTTGTTGCGGCATGTGACCAGGAATTGCCTACGCAATCTCGGTCTCGAAGGTCGTTACGTGTTCTGGCCATGTTTTATTCCCCCCCATACGAGAGATAAAAGTATCTGACATGTGGTCCCACATAAATACTATTAATGTGAACTATGACAAGCTGAGCAGGCTAAAGGCGTTATTGTTTCAAAAACAGGTCGCATTGACATCCGCAAAGGAGACGTATGCTCTCCAGATTGGAGATCATCAGCAAAATACAATCCCTAATAAATACCAACTTCCCCAAGCACTTTTGAGAACTGATATCCAAAATATTCAATGCTTCGAGCACTACTGGGATTGTCCGTTTCATTAAGGCTGTCGGGTTTGGTTTTGTGTCCATCTTTCAGACTGTCTTCAGAATCATCCCGTCGCCCATCCTCTCGCTCTTTTCCAGTGTGTTTGGTGGCTTTCCAATTATTTTGGCTTTGATTGGCGGATTACTACTGCTATTTCTTCTGATTCGCAGTGTTTTTTTCATTCCAGCTATGCAGAGCAATGGAGCCGCTCCCACCAACACCACTGTGCAGTGAACGCATGGTTCGGATCTTCGGTGCACCCTTGCTGGTGGAACTGGAGCATGACTGGTCATTGTCATTTCGGCCCCTTCTCTGGTGCGTACAACCAGTTTTCCGCTGGATATGGTGCCTCTTTGAACATCTGCCTATGGTCTATCTTGCTGTTGCACCGACATCTCCTGTGGACCACGAACTGCTGATGTCCCAGATGAGGGTTCATACACGGTCATGCCCCCTGAGACTGAGGTTGCTCCGCGAGGCCACCCATGAGCCTTCCGTTTTGAGGTCTACCATGGACGACGGCACTGCAACGGATGATTTCACACCAGAAAGTACTGCTCACTTCTGCTCTGTGGATCAGTTTGTCCACCCAGCCTTCGATTTAACATCAGATGATGTTGACTCATTTTTGAGGTCCTTGGTTGGTGACTTCGATGACACTCTTCGAGATCATGCCTACAACAAATAATTTGATGAATTGGCTTGCCATTCTCGATTAAAGTTATGCATTTAAATTAACTTGCTTTGGCACGCTGTGCTTGTCATGGTTGACATTAACATATCTGCATGTATTTTAGCTGAACTGTTTTTATTACCTTTTTAACACATTTTAAAGAGTCTTTTAGTTAGTTTTTATGCTTTTAGCTTTTTAGGTCAGAGCAATTTTTAGCATTTGGGTTCCTGTACCTTCGTCATACTTGTTACGGCAATGGGGAGGGTGTAGTGAATCCTATTTTGTTTTAATGGGATAACAGGAGTTAGCTTAGCCTTTGGCTTGCAGACTCGTGCCCCCGTCACCTAGTGACTTTTAAGCTACGTAGCTTGCTCTCTCTTAGCCCATTTAATTATTTAATTCATCTAAGATGGCTGCCTTGTTTATAGTTAGGCCACTTGTTATGCTTTGCATTATCGGTGCCACAGCACTAAGGCGTCAAGATCAAGCAATAAAGACAAACAAACAGTAGGTGTTCACACTTAGGGATTTTCCCTCTCTATACTTTTGAGGAATTCTTTATAATAATTGCTGTCCCAAGCATGTCTGTTATCTATTGTTTGGGAACACACCTACGTCAGGGGTCCTGGTAGATGTGTATAAATACATCGCACTTTAGACAGATAATCAGAGGGATTCCGACAAGAGGGCATCTCCACCATCGCTGATACCGATGCTGCACATTTGTCTTGACGCTCACCTAGTGTTCGTGTCCCTGCGAAGTCTGAGATAGAGACCTCATTCCAAGGTAATGAGGGTTGGGGGCTCCTCTCTTGGACATGGCATTGGCAGATTAGGTCTAGCAAACCCAGCTCTCCTTTAGGTAGGAGGTTAGGCCTCTCACATTAAGGTATTAGGGCATATTACATCTCATGTCTTTTACATGCATTGTAAGATGGTGGGGGTCTTTGTAATAATGACTCTCGTCTTCACAATTCTGTTCCTTGCGTTATTCATTATCCTAATCATTGAAGCCCATGCAACATATCGCAAACTGCGGTTGTGTTAAATAAAAACTATTGAAACTTTACTGCATCTTTGTCATTTCCTGTGTTTGTATGAGACATGATATATCTGTGAGAAAGGGGTAATCTCCGTTTAACCACAACCCTCCCTGAGATGTCTTATTCTCGAGTCAATGCGTAAAGGCTGCCACAAATCACCTTTTACTATTGTGTTTCTGGTGAGGTGCTGCTAGTGAGCCGGTAAGGTTGGGACAACAGTTGTGATTTGTTGTTGGATAGGCATAGTCGCCTACAAACAAAAGTACTGTCATCCTTTAACCAGCAGTCTTGCCCAAAGCAAGAGCCCAAACTATGACAATAGTATATCCTAAGTGTTATGTCTTCTAGTTTTGAAATATGAAAGATTGAATGTATCCAACTCAGTGCTAAAAATTATGATTGCTAAAAGGAAAATAATACTATGTTGCCAAATTGTGTGATGCATCTCCATTCTTCTTGGAATGTCATTCACTCTGGCGCCTGTCTGAACCTGTCCTTTAGGTAAGCTGAACCCTTGAGCTTTCCAAGTTTTGTTTGTGCAGGAGAGGACTAGGAGAAGGACTGTGCATTGAAAAAAACAGTAGCTGTATTATAGAGTAAAGGAAAAGGACAAAAGAAAGCAAGGTATGCTTCATGAGGAGTCAGGAATGCACCAAAAAGTCTTAGAGGCAGAGGAAGAACATAAGAGGAGTTTCACATTTGATGTAGTAATGCAGCAAAGACATACTGATCAGCATTTCGAAATTAATGCACCTCTCTTCAGAGCTGAGTGAATAATAGGCCTCAGAGTCTTCGTCATCATCCTGGGTTGTCTGTGAAGTAGATAACTTTCTCCTTTCTAGCTGTTGAGTTAGTCCTGCCATGAGTCCTTCCCTCTTCCTCTTCCAGATTCAGGGTAGCTCCGTCCTAGTCCCAAACCGAGCAAGGTAGACCTGTGAAGTGCACTGCTGTTGAGGAACAAATAGAAAAGCAAAACTTTTTTTGTGTAGATTTGTGTTTGGTAACTAAAATTACTGGTTTGTTATTAGGAACGCAAAAAAAGGAGTAGACCCTGCAGGTAAAAAAAGGTTCACCCATCAGCCCCCAAACATTGCAAATCATCCGAAACAAGTTTACAAATTTGTTGAACTCCCTTCCTCATTGTCAGCCACTACATATATCAGTCATCCCTCACAAATTCACAATTGATCAATATATCACCACTCATTGGTGCAATGGTTACTTAGCAGTTACCTCTCCAAAACCATGCACGGTGGATGAACAAAATATCTCCTCTTTTATGGTATCCACACATTGTAATTAGGCATTGCCACTGACAGTCTTTTAATCAATGATCTTCTAGGGTAGCCCTATTAGGTGATGTAAAAAAATAGGATAGGCAACGGTATGTGAGGGAGGTAGGCATCATCTCCAATGTACTGAAGGGCTTCTTCACTGCACATGTGTCCAACTCCAATCTGGGCTTATATTTGACTTTAAAATCAATGTTTGAGCAGCATAAATCTGACAAGACATAATGTTGCACAAGCATACATATATACATATATTTCTTTGCAAAGAAAGAGAAAAGGAAGCTGAACGAGAAATAATTAAAAAGTTCTATTATGGCAGTGACATACTCAATCTGGGAAATAGAGTTTGTCCTCAAACTCTGATGGTTTGCCCAGAAGTTGATCAGCTAACACGCTTAATTCTGACTAATAATCCTCTTCCTCCTCCTGTGGTGTTTTGGTAATGGTGTAATCAGGTGGTATAAAATGGTATAAAATGCTGGTTCATTTTGATCATAGTCAATCCCTCTACATTTTGAGGTGAGAAATTGGTCCTTCTTACAATAACAACTGCACAAGCTGCACTGAACACACACTGGCTACAGGACAAGCCAGAAACTTTATTGCCACCCTGCTGAGCTCTGGCCATTGGCGCATCTTCTCATTACAATACACCAATGGGTTTGGATCTACATACACCTCTTTTGGGTTATCCAGATCTTCCTGGAACATCCTCGCAATGGTCAATGGAGCTTCAACCTGCTCATCCAATTTTTCCTTTGCCTCTCCACTGGACTTAAAACCTGCCACTTGAAACCAAGGCAATGCATGGGTTGTGTCTGATTCTTCTGTTGCTCTTGTCAGCGGATTTGAGACAATACTCCCCTCTCTAGAAGATGAATGTGGCACCCAAGAACTGCAGAGTGGGGCTCTAAGTTCCAGCCATTGTTCTTCCCGTTCTCCTGCTTGCTCAACAATACAGCTCTTGTATTATGAAACATCCCCTTCAGAAAAAGGAATGATAGGTTTCAGAATTTTCTTTGAAGCATGGATCAAGTAGGCTGTCACAGATGTACTGTTTGGATGAGATAATGTCACTATACAGCCTTGCATTACAAGTGAAGTGATAGCTTAGGCTATTAACCAAAGCATGCGCTTCTAGGTTTTGTTCGCACCTGAATGCAAACCTTTTAGACACCTTTTTTAACTGCTCAAGTAGCTGATGCAATAATGGGATAGCTTGGCCCATTTTACTGTCCTCCCTGCTAACTTCCCAAGTGAAAAACTCAAAAGGGAGCAGCATCTGTGTGAGGCATGCGACTAGGCCCCACTTGTCTGCATCTATGGCCATAGCCTTCCCAATTGCATGAGCTCCTCTTTGAATGACATAGTTATTGATCTGTTTGTACTTCTCAAACAGACTTTCAACATATCATAAGTTGAGTTCCAACATGCTGGCACCACTTCCTAACTGGGACTCTGTTAGCATGCTGAATAATCCACAACTGTTTCAGTGCTTTAAAAGAATAGCTGAAATGAGTATATATGCACCTGCAGGTAGTCAGTAGGTTGCTGACTATGGCGGTCATCATGAAGATGGCAGTAAATACTTCACCACCGGCAGTGGCAGTAACTACCGCCAACAGGCTGGCGGTCCAGACCGTCAAATAATGAAGCCAATAAGAGTAGAGGTCCATCCACAAACCGCCATTTTTGTAGTCCCAAAGATGATGGAGGATGCCACCCTCAGGCCGGCAGAAAGGCCCTACCTGCCCCCCAAATAATGAAACACCACACCGCCATCAGTTCCGGGGCAGGAGCAACCGTGTGGCAGAAATTAACAATATTAAAGGAAACACTCACCGGAGGTACACAGAACACACAGACATGGAGCGAGAGTTGGAAATAATGCCAGTGCTTCTCCTTCCCATATTTGTCCAGAACTTTGACTGAGGTCGAAGACGACTACAGTAAGTACCGCTGCCTAGTACACATGGGAAGAAAGGGCACAGTTACACACCCACCCACCCCGCAATGCTCTCCAAACCCCTCCCGCCATCCCAAGCCATACATACCATAACAAAATGTACTTACCAGACACAAGCCAACAAATACCTGCACCAATTTAAACACCTGTGCACACCATACCCCTACAGTGATACGCTGCACAACATTTCTATATTGTGCCAACAGCACTGCTGGGAACTCAAATTTTATTGCAAGGAACAAAAGTAATGTCCAAATAAGGCCATTGGTCAGTCCATGGAAAATTTCCTGAAGGGGAAATATAGCCCAAACGTGACCCCCACTTGTGCAAAGGAAACTCCACTGGAAAGGGGCATCAATGGAGAAGCCAGGCACCTCAGGGAACAGGGGCAGAGGGTGGTGGGTATGGGGACTTAGGTCTTGAAAGGGAGGTCTTGGGCTTATGTAGGTGTGCATGGTGAGGTAACAGACAGGGTGGCGGGGGTGGTTGACACACTGGGAGAGGTGGATGTTGTTGTGTGTGCTTTGGTATGTTGGGTGTGGGCCTGCCTGTGGTGGGAAGTGTGGTGCTTGTATTTGTCTGTGTGCTTCTTGTGTGTTGATCTGTGTGCATGGCTGTCTGTATGTGGGCTAGGGATGGGTGAAGGGAGTGGGGTGCTGGAAGGGGTAGAGGTGGTGGGAAGGGGGATGGAAAAACCAGGGACATTGGCTGCCGTCAAAGCAGAGGCCAGAGCCTGAAAAGATCTCTGTAGGCCAGACATGGCACAGTGAATGCCTTCCAGGTATGCATTGCATTGCTGCATCTTGGATGCTAGCCCCTGGATGGCATTCACAATGGTTGTCTGCCCTACCGAAATGGTTCTCAGGAAGTCAATAGCGTCCTCCGTGAGGGCAGCAGGGCTGACTGGGGCAGGGGGTGAGATGCCCACCCTCCTGGGTGAGGAGCAACTGGGAGGGCGGTGATGGAATGTGGGGTGGTGGAAGATGACAAAAAATGGGTGGGTCCAGTAGGGTCTGCCACCACCAGGGAACTGCCATCGGAGGAGGTATCAGAGTCACTACCTCCAGTGGTAGTTGCCTCCCCGTGGTGCTCCCCTCACCCTCAAACCCACTGGTCCCTTGGCGTCAGTAGACTCTGCCTCCTTGGAACTGTGAGCTGCTGCATCCCCACTCGCCGGTGCCTCAGCTCCCTCGCCAGATGATGCTAATGTACACAGGGACAAAAATGCACAAGGGGGGGAAACGAAACAAGAAAAGTGTATATTAAATCCCTGATATAGGTACATTTTGGGACACAGACACTCTCACCCAGGTCAGGGACGAACCCTCAGCAGACACAACATAGGTTATGAATGTACCCCTGACTAGTAGGCATGACTCCAGCATATACCATATATCCTTCATGAAACACAACTCTGATACACTGTGTGAAGTGAACCCATGAGAGATCATGCCAAGCCAATACATCTACAAGTCCATGAGGCCACAATGAGTGCCAGATGACAAAAAGGGAACCCCTCATTGGCCTACAGACCCTGCCAAAACTAGCTTGGACACTATCCCAAGGACGTGGAGGGGGCAGGACTGCAGGGACATACCTGTCTAAGTGCCTGGCACTACAATGCATGCATCCCACAGCACCCAAATACACCCATCAAAATGATATCACAACATTGTTGGCACTCACCTCCTTGTGGCTGCTGTGCTGCGTTCAAGCATCTATCCAAATCCGCATATGCCACCGCCAGAATGCGGGCCATTAGGGGGGTTAGGATCTGACGGGCACCCCTTCCTTGTTGGGAGACCTTCCTCAGCTGGGCCTCTCCATTCTTCGTGGCTCAGCGCCTCAGGTCCTCCCATCACTTCCTGCACTGGGTCTGCACTTCCTTGGCGATGGCTTGCCACAGGCTTTTCTTTTGATGGGCGTTGACCTGCATGGGGTAAACAGAGCAAAGAAACAGACATCAGTGTTGGTGCCCTGTACACAAATGCCATGCCCTTTCATACTGACATGGCCCATGGATACATGCATATGAACAAATTAAAATCAGAAAGTGCCAGGAAACCTATGGCTGGGCAGTCACACATCAGCCACACATGCATACAGGCATCTGCCACAATCACACACATCTAAGGATGACAGTTGGCAACTCACCTGCTCCTCTGGCCGCCCATACAACTTCGCATACAGGGGTAGGACCCCATCCACCAGCTTCTCTGCAGTGAAGGCCGTGGCCCGTTCCCCTGTCACGTGCGCCATATCAGGGACCAGAGTCAGGACACAGCAGCACACGTAGTGGAATACTACCCTCCACGTGATGCAGGAGTCAAGTGTCTGTCAAAATAGCAGTAGATACCCTGGCAGTGTGCATTGTCACCCCCGGCGGCGATGATGATTTGCCCAGGTTCCCTATTGACAACCATGTAATCCAATGATCAGCTGCACAGTGGTGAACACCTCCTACCGCCATGACGCCAGAGGAATGAAGTCACTTCCACACTACTATACCTGATGGCAGGTGGCTTCCATTTTGCTTTTACCACGTCTCCATTGCCTTGCCGGGGTCCTCATCCATAGTCCCATTCTCTCTCCCCTTCGTCGATTACTGACAGGATTATTTGATTCACACATGTACTCACAGTTGGAAGTGTGTATGCAATGTGATGCCATTATGACAGAGAAACCTCAGCACACATTAGCCTGATAGTGTGCCTCATTCTTTCTGTTTGTGTGCATTACCCATGTGTCGCATTTTGAAAAGTATAGTGACATCATGTGATGCAAGTGTATACTGACACTCAAAATGTTTTCTTCCCTCCCCCATAGGTACAGACCCATGTGGCGAGGGAGGGCCCCATCTGTTTACAGACCCCTAGTAGATCTGGCCACTATGGAGGAACGTCACCTCATTACCTACCGACTTAATAGAGCTACAATCCATGATCTCTGTGCATTGATGGATCCTGTTCTGAAGCCGGCCAGTTGGAATCAGCATGCCATCCCCACAACTGTGCAAGTGCTATCCGTGCTCCATTTTTTGGCCACAGGCTCATTTCAGGTGACAGTGGGAGTAGGCGCAGGGGTATCACAGCCAATGTACAGCCACATCCCGTACAATTTCCTGGATGCATTAGTTCAACACTTGCAAACTCATGTCCAGTTTTCCCAAAGGGCTGAACTCACCACCATCAAATCTGGATTCTATGCCTTTGCTAATATCCCCCATGTGATAGGTGCATTGATGGAACCCATATAGCCCTCAAACCCCTAGAGTGAATGAACAGGCGTAGGAATCGTAAGAACTATCACTACATGAATGTGCAGTTGGTGTGTTCTGCTGATCAGTACATTTCACATGTCAATGCCAGGTTCCCAGGATTAGTCCATGATTCATTTGTCCTGAGAAACAGCAGTGTGTCACACCTGATGGGACAACTACAGGGGGACAGAGCTTGGCTCACATGTGAGTATGTATGACACTGGATCAGTTGTATAGCTGACAGCCAGGCTGTATGCAAATAAAACCTGTGATTCTGGTTACCCCAACTTGCAAGGACCCTGACACCTATGAGGATACCCAGGACAGATGCAGAAAGGAATTACAATGAGGCCCATGGCCGTACTAGGAGGGTGATAGAGCGCACTATAGGATCCCTGAAAGCAAGATTTCATTGCCTCCATCTCTCTGGAGGATCCCCATGCTATGTCCTTGACAAGGTATGTAAGATAGTGGTGGCCTGGTGCATGCTGCAGAACTTGGCTGTGAGGAAAGTTATCCCACTTCTGGAAGAGGAGGGTGCTGTCCAACCAGCCCTACAACCTCAGAGGAGGAATGAGAGTGATGGTGAGGAAGAAGAGGGGGAAGATATCAACTGCAGGACCCAGCTAATCCAGTTATACTTCCAGTGACTCTCAGGTACTGTTTATTGATTCTGATGTCTTCCATGCATAGTTTTACTCTGACTCATGTAATGTGGTGTCTTTTGTCAGTGACAATGCTAAATCATGAATGAAATGGCAGGTGCCAAGGAACGCAATTTTAGGTACAGTGTGACACAGTTCAGACCCTACAGTATGTAGGATCCCCTCCTGCAATAAAAGTGGGATTATGAAGGTAACGTGCTAATGCATTCACATTCGCAATTGATCTCTCATGTTGATTAAGGACATATAATTTGAGTGCACAGGTGTATTTATTCAATAGCAACATATACATAAGTGTTGGGACAGTGAAAGGGAGTGGGCACATGGTGAACAACATTCTCAGGTACATATGCTCAGCTGTTGGTTGCACTGGGGTATAGTCCATGTGGCCATTGGAAGATGGTGTGATGGCAGCGGCATATCAACAAGGTAGCTCAGTGGCACACAAGAGAGACAGTTCAGGGCAGAGTCACTTCCTGGTGCTGGGCTTGGTCTTGGCTGGTGTTTCAGTGGCATATCTGGGTCTGAGGGCATGTTTGCGAAGGTGCAGCTGGGCTGCAGGGATAGGGGTGCTGGTGTCCTGTGAGTCCTCTGGCAGTGCCACCAGTCCAGTGGATGCTGCAGATGTAGATGGCAGGGCAGTGTCCTGGCTAGTGGTAGGGGCCTGCAGGTGGGTGGAGGACTCAGGCTGGCTGTGGTACTGGTGCTGCAGCACCCTTGCAATGGAGGCCATGGTGGCACTGAGCTGTTTCCATTACTCCATGGCCTCCTGGTGATGTGCGATCTGCAGCCTCTGATTCTGCTCCAAGATAGCCAGGATCTGGCCCATCCTGTCCTGGGAATGGTGGAATGCTTCCAGGACCTCAGAAATCAACTATTGGGCTGCTGAATCCATTCTTTGGCCACCCCTGTGGGCCACTGATTCCCTCCCATTGGCCCTAGCCCCTGTGCCTGTGTCCTGTTCACAGGTTTGGCAGCTCCACTTGCACTGGGCCGTTCACCATCCTGTCTGTTAGTGGGTGGGGACTCTGGCCTCTGTACATGTGGGCAGCCAATCTGTGGCCAGGAGAAACTGGTGTGGGTCGTTTGGCTAGAGCTGATGATGGTGGCTGAGTGGTAGGGGTGTCAGTGGTATCATTGGTGGGGCTTCTGGAGGGTGTCAGTCCAGGTTTGTGGGATGGGCCAGGGATTTCCTCTGTGTCCATACTTTCCTCTGCACTCTCCTGAGTGAGGCATCCATCTTCAGTTGGAGGACTGGCACTCCGTGACGTCTCCGTCCAGGTGGCATGGGTGGTGGTGCCTGTGAGTGAGAGAATAGAGATGTGGTTATCCTGTACTTTTTTGGCGATTGCAGCACTGGTCTGCACTAATTGATGGTTATATTCCCCTATAGTGGCATGCAAGGTCCCTTCGTGTACATTTTGGTGCATTTTTGGTGGGGTGTGGAGGTGCACTGTGGGTCCTGTAGTGCCACTGGGATTCCATGCAGGGGTAGGTGACTGTGCACAGGGGGGTGGATGGTGATTTGTTGGGGGGATTGTGGGCATGCAGGGGACTTGGATGTGGGTGTTGTGGACTAGGTTGAGGAGGGGGTCCTTGTGGTAGTGAGGGGATGGGGTGATACATGCATTACGAGTGTGGTGACTGTTAAGGTATTGTAGTTGACTTACCCGAATCCAGTCCTCCAGTGATCCAGTGAGGCCCTCCCGGTGCAGGATAACCAGGACCTTCTCTTCCCAGTCAGTATATTCTGGGGGAGGAGGTGGGGGACCACCACCAATCTTCTGTATGGCGATGTTGTGCCTGGATGACATTGAACGAACTTTCCCGCGCTGGTCGTTCCATCTCTTCCTGATGTCCTCCCTTTTGCGTTGATGGTTTCCCACTGCATTGACCTTGTTGACTATCCTCTGCCATAGCTCCATCTTCCTGGACACGTGTGTCTGCTGCACCTGTGCCCCAAATAGTTGTGGCTCGACCATGAGTATTTCATCCACCATCGTCCTTAGCTCCCTGTCTATTAATCGGGAGTGCTTATGGTGTGCCATGGTGTGTGTTGTGGGTGGTGTGTTGTACGTGTAAGGATGAGGGTGCTGTTGGGTGGTTGGTTGGGTGTGTGGCTTGCCATTGTGTGCATTTGTTGTTGGTGGGTCCCATTGCTGGCCGTGGCGGTCCGTACTGCTAATGGTAATTCGACATTCACTGTTTGCCAAGCTGATTTGTGCATCATTATTTGGTGGGTGGAGGATTTGTCTGCCTGGCAATGGCGGGGTGGGGTGTACTGCCTTTCTGCTGTCATTGGCCCTGGCAGTGGGTTGAGGTTGCAGGATGTTTTGAGGTTTGTCATTTTGGCATCATTATTCAGCGGTGTGCAGTTCAACGCCACTGTCAGTTTTTGTTCACCGTCAGCACAGCAGTAGTCAGTGATTGCCACCAAGGTCATAATGTGGGCCTATGTCTTCTTTTTTAAGAAAGTCTTGCACAACCAGATTGATGCAGTGAGCAAAACACAGGACCCTGAAATAGCCACTGTCTCTTGGCTTTGACTATGTTAATGCCACTTCCTGTGGCAACAAATCCAACTTGAAGACCTCTGGGTCACAGCCATTCAGACACCTTGCGATTAAATTCTTCCAAGATGTATGCAGCTGGTGCGGGGCTTCTCTATGGCGAACATGGCTACAGTTGCATACCGCTGAATGCTCTGGAAAAATTCTTCAGGGCCAAGACCTATAGAGAACTTTTGCTTTACCCCCAGAAAAAATATCCTATGTGCAGTGATTCACATGTAATCAGTCACCTGACAACTGGTCCACATGTCTGTCATCAGAACGATAGTAAGGGCAACACCTTGCGGCAAAGCTTGTCCAACCAATTGCAGCACATCGTGATTCAGCTCTGGAACAGCAACTCTGGCAATTAAGTCCAGCTTGGAACCCTCTATTTGGGTCAGAGGGCTGCCACAAGCTCTGAGAATCCCACTCCTTCCACAAAATAAAATGGGAGGAGGTTGAGTACTAACATTTTTGCCAACTTCCCATTATAAAAACATGTCATTGGATGTTTGCAGTTCTCCAGCCCCTCCTGCCTAAACATGAAAATTATTGTAGCCTGGATTTTCTTCTTTTGTTGGGCCACTGACACAGGTGTCTTTTGAGATGTTGGTGGTGGAAGACTCAATGCACCTCACGGTGCAGTCACTGTATACTGTGGTGTCCCCATGTGACCATGAGTCTTTCTGTGCCATTGTGAGGTTGTTGAGGAAGGTGATTCTGGCGCACTACCAGGGACAAGGCTACCCTGCATGAGGATGTGACCCTCTTCTTCCTCACCTTCCACAGTGATTTGACCTGTTGTAGCTGATGCTTCCTGGCTCTCCTCACCTTTACCACTGTTGCCACGTTGAGTCATTTTTTAAATGTGCTCATCCCAGTGGATTGCGTGATTTTTTGTATATGGGTCGTCCGGCCTCCAGTCCCATAATGGGAACCTGGCTTACCTCGACAAACACTTGTGTGGTAAATGGAGCATATGGCAATGTTCTCCTGTTTGCTAATCAAAAAAAGTACCAAACTGGGGAGGAGTACTTTCTGATTCTTCTCACTCTTAACTTACTTGGGAACTTTCTTTGGGGCCATCTTAAGCTCTAAGTTGGCAGTGGCACTAAGATGCACAAGCAAAAGAGTTATGTGCCTGTGGACCAAAGTACCTGTAAGACCTTCTCTTTGGCGGTACTGATGTGATGCGGGGTCTCTTCTCTTGAACACCTAAAAACAACCAAACAAGAAAAACATGTAGTTAGTGAAACTTGTCATTGTTTCATGTTGAAATAGTACAGAGAATTGCAATCTTAGTGTGGTTGGCTACTTGTGTAATATACCTATTTAATCAAACCTTGTAAAGCCAGACCACACCCCTAACACCTTAAAAAAATTACATTTCAAATCAGACAGCACAACAGGCAGATCAAGCTCTTTGTGTTATCTCCATCTGTTTTAAAAGAGACACCTGGGGTAGTCAGAGCAAGGTGCATGGGTACACGGAATAAAGCTTTAAATAACCTATGGCAGCGAGGTGGTCCAGGATAAGTGGGATAATCAGTAACAAAATAAAATACGCTGTTGATTTGTCTGCCGTGCTCTGCAGCCAGGGTGTTCTGGACGAAATGGAATTACACCTAAAGAAACTAAATGTTGTAGTGCAACTGTGCATCTTTGGTGGATGAATGGAGGGATGGATGGATGGATGGATGATGTATGGCTAGATCTGATGGATGTGGATGGATGAATCAAGGCAAAATGCAGAATTAACTAAAAAAAGCATTATAAAAAATAAAAATAAAAATTGTAAAAATTTAAATTAAAAATACATTTAAAAATGTAATGTAAAAATAAAAATTAAAAAGTAAAAAACATCGAAAATATAAAAATTGAACTAATTTTTCAAAAAAAAATACATTTAAAAAATAAAATAAAAATGGCATAACAAATTAAAATTAAAAATTAAAAATTAAAAAAAAAAAAAAATAGAAAGTTAAAAAACAAATGACCAGTAAGTAACAATTTTTGTATGTTAGCCTATGTCAAAGACACATTGACTGCATACACAAAATGGCTGCTAGCCAGCCACATGGTCTAACAACAACAAGGAACAAGGCGGTATGGCAAACAAAGAACATGCAAGCCTAAGGCAAGGGACATTTGCTGGATGGACAAAATGGCTACCAGCTGGCCACATGGTCAAACAACAACAAAAGGAACTAGGAGGTATGGCAAACAAAGAACGCATGCAAGCCTATGGCAAGGGGCACTGGCTGGGTGGACAAAATTGCTGTCAGCCAACCTCATTGTCAAGCAACAAGAAGCAAGGAGACATGGCAAACAAAGAACATATGCAAGCCTATGGCAAAGGGACACTGACTGCATGCACAAAATGGCTGGCAGCCACATGATCATGGTCAAACAACAACTGCAAACAAGGAGGCATGGAGAATAAAGAACACATGCAAGCCTACGGCAAGGAACACTGACTGGATGGACAAAATGGCTGCCAGGCAGCCACATGGTCAAACAACAACAACAAGGAGCAAGGAGGCATGGCAAACAAAGAACACATGCAAGCCTATTGCAAGGGACACTGGCTGGATGGACATAATGGATGCTGCCAACCTCATGGTCAAACAAGAAGAAGCAAAGCGGCATGGCAAGCAAAGAACACACACAAGCTTTTAGTAAAGGGGTTTACTGGCTGTATGCACAAAATATTTGCTAGCCAGCCTCATTTTCAAACAACAACAAGGAGAACAAAGAAGAACATATGCAAGCCTATGGCAAAGGGACACTGGCTGCATGCATAAAATGGCTGCCAGCCACATGGTCATGGTTAAACAACATCTGCAAACCAGGAGGCATGGAGAACAAAGAACACATGCAAGCCTTTGACAAGGGACACTGACTGGATGGACACAATGACTGCCAGCCAGCCCATGGTCAAACAACAATAACAAGGAGCAAGGAGCAAGGAGGCATGGCAAATAAAGACCACATGCAAACCTATGGCAAGGGACACTGGCTGGATGGACAAAATGGCTGGATGATCAAACAACAAGAAGGCATGGCAAACCAAGAACACAAGCAGTGATCCTAGAGATAACACAACACTCCTAAACAGTCCATATTTAATCCAGAGAAGTCCAGTTGGAGTAAGATTCTTTTGTCTATAACAGAAACATCAATTTGACAAGATGAATATAGTTCAGTACAAGATGTGTTCTGATAATTCACGGGGGCAAGATGACCACAAATCGTTTTTTTCAAAATGACCCATGAATAGATTTGCATATGAAAGTGAAAATTTTGCTCCCATGGCTACACCCTATATCTGTTTATACAATTTTCCATTATGTAAGAATACATTCCATTGGTGAACCTATACCCAAACTGATAGGCCTCCCTGGTGGAAATTTGCCTGGTTTGTGTATCTTAGGTAAAATGTAAATGCACAGTGCATGTAGTGTTGTGTCAGAGCCCTAGTTCAGTGTGGCTGAAGACCATTATCATGTTGGACTTGCAGAAAATCAAACAGGAACTACTGCAAAAGTAAGGAGGTCAGGGCCTGCAAACTTTCCTCAGAACAATGCTGGACTTGCAAAGAATGCCAGACCGACTGAACCTGCTGCATTTGGCATCTGTGAACTGTGAGAAGGACCTGAAGAGATTGGACCCCTTCCACTTGCAATCCGAAGATAGAAAGATTTCCAAAGCATTTCCCTTGGGGGAACTCCAGGAACATAAAAACAGATGGATAGGACATTCCTGAGAAGAATCACAGCTGACCAGTGGCAACTTTTTTTTGACTAGACTTTGCTGCTGCCCTCTACCTGACACTCTAAGAGTCTCTAAGTGCTCTGCCTCAGGTCCTGGGGGCTTGGAGGTGTACTCCTGTGGGTTTTTGGTCACCAAAAGAAATGTTTGTTCCAGAGATTCACTGGGACCAACAGCAAAAAGTTTTCGACTGGCAGTTTCACAGCATCTGCTTGAATTTCCGGTTTATCCTTCATGGAGAAGAGTTTTTCCTTTGTAAATGGTAATGCCCTTTTTCGATTGAGATTAAAAAACGTTTTCAAACTTCCCTGCTTCAGGGCCCTAGAGGGGCCAGTCTACTTGGTGCATCCAAAACACACAACATCGCTATCAGCCTCAGGTCATGCCTAGGTCCTAGTCTACCGAAACCATTGACTACCATTGACACTTTGCGCTTTTTGATTAAAAATTCGGTCCCCTTGTTGGATTTTTGTTATTTTTCTGTCATTGTGGTTATGATTTTTTTTCTATTAAAATAAATTGTAATGGAATTTAACTGCTTGTTTTTAAGTTCTTAACTGTCTTGGTAATTCTAGATGGTTTAAACACATTTTCGTTAAGTTAAGCCTGTCTGCTCTGTACTATCTATATCTATCAGTATTTGCTCTCAGGTTTAAAGTATTGAATCATTTGACTCAATCTCGAAGGAACTGACTTTATTTCTAGTGGTGGACACTAATCCACCCCAACTAATAAATCATTTCACACAAATGCCCCAGAGTATAGAAGAGATTGTAGCCCACCTTCCAGACATCACCAAGGTTTAAAACTCACTCATCTAATTCAGTGCATGTTCTGGGAAGCTGTTTGTTTCTTAATATGAATTCCAGTATCTTTTCTAATAATTTAAATATGGCTGGTAAAAAGTGTCAAAACAAAATAAGTTTGTTTTTTTATTTGATAACTGATTGCCGGTATGAGAGCCTCAACATTCCAGTGGATGCCAGTTCACATTTATGTTTCTTCACACACACATATATACCAATCAAAAGTCACTTGGGTGTGGAAAAAAGTAGATTTTTTGGCAACAAAGATTTAGTTAGGGTGCTAATTCATTTAGAAGTCAAAAATAAAGTAATGTGTTCTCTGGATGGTGAAATATGGTGTAAGTAGGCATAACAGGGGAACCCATTTTCATCTGTGGCAGTGGGTGACACATTCTTCGAAGATTTGAGGAGTGCCTAGAAATATTTCTATTTTTGAAACATCAACAGTTAGACCTTGCATTCTTAGGGTGGTCTTACCCCAGACTTTTTGCCTTTCACCGTCTTTCACCTCCTGTTTTTACTGTATCTTTTTGTTGGTCTTAAGTCTCTGAGTACTTTACACCTGCTAACCAGTGCTAAAATGCATGTGATTATCACCTAAACATGGTAATACTGGGGTATCCACAAATGGCATATTTAATTTATTTGAGAGTCCCCTGAGAAGTGGTATACCATATATCAAGGGCTGGTAAATTAAATGTTGCTCATGGGCCTGCAGCACTGATTGTGCCACTCACTCAAGTAGCCCTGTAAATGTAGTTTTACTGCGGCTTCTACTTGGCATTTAAAACCTCTTGCCAAACCTAAAACTCCACCTTTATTACATATAAGTCAGCCCTGAGGTAGGCGCTAGGTAGCCCGTAGGGCAGGGTGCTATGTGAATGAATGGCAGGACATGTCTTGGTAATGAAAAGCTCGTTTTTCATTACTATGAGGCCTACTCCTCTCATAGGCTAGCATTGGAATTCCTTAATATACTTTTAAGCTGTAATTCCTGGTCAGACAGGAATAGCTACATAATGTTTCATAACATTGGAATGGTAATTATAAGTCCTCTTTACTAATGAAGTCAAATTAATTATTACTATTTTAGAAATGCCACATTTGGAAAGTGGGCTTTCCTCTGATGCCACTGCTCCGTGTGCCTGACAGCCTGTCTACAAAACACATCTGGACTGGGCTGGGTGACAGCTACATTTCTGCATTGCCTCCAGACAGCCACAATAAAGGACACTCAACTGCATCTGTACTCATCTGCAGACTGATGGGTCTTCCAGGGCCAGAAGAATGGGAAGTGCTCCTACTTGCAGTTCAAATGGTAGTGGCCTGAGGCCCACACAAAGGGCTGATTACCCCAACTGATAGTCCGGAGCCAGGGTTGGGATGAAAAGGGGACCTGTGTACTTCCAGTCACCCACACTTCAAAGGCAATTAGGGTTATAAGTACTGGGGCTCTGACTCACGATTTCAGATCACTACTGGGCCTGGGAAGAACTCTGCTGGAGTAAAGACTGCTGAGCTGTAAGGATTTTCACTATACCTTGAACTGACTGTTCTGAGAAACTGCTTCACCGTTTTGCTGATCTGCTCTGCTGCCTGCTGATCTCTGCCCTGCTGAGGACAAGGACTGGACACATCTCGCTTGAACCCAGAGTGACTACAAGGGCATGCTGGCTTGACCCCTGTTCTTCTGCAGTCTAAGGGACATCAAAGACTGCCTGCAACCCCCCTGGTGCATCTGTGAGTCCTACCCTTGCTGGAGGTGCCCTGTCCAGTTCTGGGCCTCAGACGTGGGTTTTGCAGCTGCTGTCTGCTAAAAAAACAATGTATCGTCACCACTGTGCCAGTTGGTACCAATGCATCTCCCCTTTGACGCAGAGGCTATTAGACAACAGCGTATTCACAGCCTGTGCAGGCCGATGATGATGCTCGGCATAGCTGGACAACAATGCATTACATTTATATCTATAGAGCTTGACACATGACCCGACTGCCTTTGCATTTGCTCCGCATCGTTGATCCTCGCTTTGTGCAAGGTAATTCTTCCGCAGACCCTGCATGGGTTCTGAACCCAGCCTACACCCCATTGCTATTGGCCTGAGCTTTGGATTTTCACCGGTCCATCATTACTTAATGTAACCTTTTGACTGCTAGTGACTTCTAAGCACTATTTTGAGTTAATCTTTAAAAGTTAATATCTCATTAATATCTCCACTTCAACTAATTGGATTTTTGTGGTTTTGGTCTTGCTTTACCCAGATAAATATTCTCTATTTTTCTAAATCTATGTGGAGTCCTTTTGTGGTGTTTTCCTTGTATTACTCTGTATTACTCTGTGTGTGTGTTTTGCACAAATGCTTTATACATTGCCTCTTAAGTTAAGCCTGCCTGCTCTGTGACAAGCAACCAGACAGTAAGTACAAGCTAATTTAAAGTGTATATCTGACTTACCCTGACTAGGGTTGTGGTCCCTACTTGGTTAGGGTGCATACCTCAGCCTACTAATGACCCATTTTCTGACATTAACAATACAAACAAAAATAATGGGTGTTCTATTTCTGATCTGCACAACACTTTCGGCCTACTATACCTTATCTGAATTTCTCAAGGTATATCCAAAAAATACAATTGTGATTGACAAGTGGCAGTGGCAAAAACAAGTGCTCAGTCAGCTACATCACTACTGAGTGTTCAAAAGAAAGGAATATAATTCGGAAATTCTTGGCAGGCATTGCCCTGCCCCTGAGCTACAAACAATAGCCTGGTCTCTGTTTGAGATAGAAGCTGTCCTGTATTGCTGTACTGTGTTAATACTGATATAAAAACGACATTCGTCACTGACAGATCCTGCTGAGAAATTGTTAGGGATCCCGAAAGTCCCCATGGGACAAACTAAAATCCTAGCTGTTATCAGGAACAAGGATGAATATCTTTCATCTTCCCTTATAGAAAACACAGTGAGTGCCATCATTTATCCATTGGTCCATCCACATGATGAACACTGTAATCAGAGAGACACCCACTTAAGCTTTAAATGACAGACTGAAAACTATTTGGTGATATGACACATCTTTTTGTATTATATGGCTAATTTTATGTCAAGTATTGGTAATTGTTACTTAATTTAGCACTCTAAAAGGATAAATGTTTTATGGCGCCAGATGAGATGCTGGTGCCTGCCCATTTATGGTACAAATAGCAAGGTTTTAAATGCTTTCCTTAAAGAAGCTCAATGACAGAATATCAAAATTTTACCAAGGAAGTATTTTCAAGAGAGATGCAATTTGGACAAAAACAATATAACTTCCTATATAACATATTATGAATTCAGAAAAAGGACATCACTGAAAAAGAAAAACAGTTTCTTTCAGGAGTGTAGGGTATTGTCCGACTACTGATAAAATAAAGATTATGCCGTAAATAAATATGAGTAAGACTAGTGCTTTAAACGTGATGAGTTCTTTGGCAGGCAGCCAATGCATTGATGCCAAAAGTGGGAGGGCTTGGGAAAACTGATTAACACTAGTCACCAATCTAACTGCCTGGTTTTCAATTTACTTAGTTTAAGCAGATAGTCAGGAAGGCCAATGTATATGGCATTAGGATAGTTGACACATGTTTCTACTATGAAAGCTACGGCTAATCGTTTGCCTTCCAACAACAAAAGAGTAGCAATTTTTCTCAGATTTGTTTCAAAGTAGAAGCACTATTGTTGATACTTGAAGGGCTATAGTAAATCCAGAATGACATATAACTCCTAGATTCTATGTTGTATGTGCAGAGTAAGGTTCATCTCCCTTGACATTAGGCCAAAAGACTTCTATCAAAGATCAACGTTGCCATTCAGGACCATCATCTCTCATTTGTCAGTGTGAGGTTACTTGCTGTCTATCAACTCTCAGCTGAGACTCAGGCCCAGATTTATCAAAGGTCTGTGTTCCCCTTGCCTCACAAAATCTAGATTTGTTATGCCATGTGGAGCAGCCTTGTGTGGCACAGCTTGGTACAGTAAATCCACTATAACCCAAAGCAGCAGAAGTCATTGCCTTGTGATACTCTGTATGGGGATCGATAGGAACATGTCCCTTCCTACTCAAAAACAATCCTGGTTGTAACACAAGCACCCTTACACCATGGCACAAGGGTGCCCGTGTTGGCATAAAGCAGCACTCAGTGCACCAGTGCACAGAGCATGAATGCATCATATCTTAGTAGATATGGTACCTTTCTGCTCTCTCCATTTGATGCAGCACAGTAAGTTATCTTGCTGTGCAGTGAGGCCCTCTTGGACCCATGCTGGTTCCCTAATTTACTGCATTTTATACTTTACATTTTACACGTTTTAGCTGCATCAATTTTAGCAGTGGCATTATACACACTTTTCTTGCTTGATATTATTTTAGGAATGTATTGTTCGAGTTGCTTGTTTTAGTTAGTCTTTTCTTGTCATATAATCAGTGCATTCTGTTTAAGTCTAGGAACGCAGTTCACAATAGCCTCTTGTTTGTGTTGCCCATTCAGGAGACAGCTTCTAACATCTAGACATAGCATTGTATCGGAGCTGTGCTTCTAACAAAGTGTAGCTTTTGTTATGAAAATGCTGCACTGACCCGGAAGGGGCAGAGGGGCACTCCAGCTGCTACTGTCGTGGGAAAAATGCTGTATTTGACAAGTAGCTCCGCTGGCATTAATCTTTCAGCCTCCAGAAGGCTGACTCCTAATGCAGTTTTCAGGTAAGGGGCTAGGTCTAACCCCTTGGGATTGGGCAAAGGCAGAAGGTACATCCACTATTCTCTCAGTGTAGGTTTATGGGTATATAGGAATATCTAGTAATCATTCCCAATGGTTGGATTATTCATTATCTCTACCATGTTCATAATGCTGGAAACTTTGCTCTGATTCATCTGTCTAATTATCGCAGCTCATTCTGTCTATGCAAGACTATGATTTTTGCAATAAATATATTGAAAACGTATCTCGTATCTCTCCTGTGTTTTCGCCTGGGAATGTAAGAGCAATACAATGAAAGGATGAGATGTGTTTCCATAACTTCCTTGGAAGTCAGAGTGTCATGTTTAGATTGCCATAATCACCTTCCACCCCGGTAAAGTTAGGGGGTTGGGTGAGGCCCTGTGAGCTAGCCAGGAACAGGGCCAACAGACTCTGACAGCATGGAAGAACTCAGTCCCCTACATTCTCAAGCTGTCAACCTAACATGCAGTCCTAAGAAGGAACTGTATAACAGATGTGTTGTGCTGCGTCACATCTTAGTAAATCTGGACCTTGATCTTTTCTGAAATAATGCAAGCGCATTAGGTGCAGGACCATGGTCTTCCGCTTACAAGTAAGGCAGAAATGTGAAGTTGCTGGTCCCATATTGAGATTGTAACATATCACGGGTTGCATGACAAAAAACCTCAGCTCCCTCACCACATCACGCAACATTTAGTTCTGGCTCATCTTATGGAATCTTCCCTTGTGGGAGATAGGAAGATCCAGTGTAAGGAGGAGTGCAGTTTAGTGGGTTTGTTTATTTATTATACTTTGTATATTCACTTACCCATAACAGTGCTCCCATTCCTGTGTAAAGTTGGGAAAAAAAGGAATGGTAGATTTGCACATTATGTAATCCTATTGCATAGTTATAATTATTTACTTAATTACAAAAGGTACAGAAGTGCACATTGTAAGGTGGGGTGATACTCTGGTTCAATAATTTGTGATGAAAAGAAATAAATAGAACGTATTGTGACTACAAATATGCCCTGTAATAGTGCGACCAGTTTAAAGATTTAAAGATTTCCTTTGCTAAAAATAATGATGCATGACTAACGTAGTGAATGCAAGACTATTTATTTATCCAAGAACAGGTTCCAGAACACAATCCAAGATAAGACGATGGTTGTGTCACTTCCGGCCCAAAAGACAAACGCAAACAGATTGTTTTTTGAAGAGCATATATACCATAAACATTTTCTCTCCAAACCTTCATTTCAAAGTGTAGCCATTTTATTTCGAGCTTTCGCTCGACCATTGTTTGTATCACTCTGCAACGTCTATTTACTTTTCCTACACCGAGCACCTATTCCTCTTTAACAAATGCATTATCTTATGTCTCTTTGAAATTTGATTCAAGGAATTGCCGTACGTTTTGTTTACATAGATGTCCTGGTTCGTTATTTATTTATAAGGTTTATTAAGTAGCCCATAAGAACTATGAAAGGTTGTTTTTAATGGCACATAATTGGAACATTATTGTCCTGTATAGAAAGCCGAAAGAGACAGTTTATATTTTCATCAATCCCTTAATTAATATGCAACTCTAACGCAAGTGCAGAATTTTGCTGCAAAACACCTCGCAAGTAAACTTAGTTAATGACAAATACTTCTGTCGCAAGTGACCGGTCTTCCCAGAACTGTACAAAAGGTGGGCTTGACAGGCTGTCGATAGGGAAAAAAACGAAAAAAAAAAAAAACTCAAGTAATGCTTGAGGCATAAGACAAAACTGTCCTTGGGTGGTGTTAACTCAGGCAACAGTCGCTCGCCCATTCACTGGCACCAACTTTCCCTGCCCCATGAAGACACGCTTGTCTGACTATTATGCTGACCTGGCTGATTTAATTCAATCCACTTTCTTCACTCTTCCGTTCATATCTGTGTTTAAAATGCACTCACAGCCCACTTGAAACTGATAACACATCGAAAAAGCAAAGCGAGGTTTGTCAGAATGCATAATTTATTTTCGCGTCACTTTTACAAATAGATTCTTTCACAGTGATGTAAAAAGTGGCACTGTAAAAGCAGATTGTGTGTCAGATTGTCCTGAAGCGAGCGGTAAAGCTACAGGAAACTATTGGACTTATTTTGACAACTTGTCATCTTTCCCAGATGCCTAGCTCAGTGCATAAGTTTGTGAAAGCGCATCCTCCGGTAGTGATGCTGATACAAAACGATGTCGCTGAGTTAGAAAACACCCCAGTATTGACTCTCGTGGATACATCATTAGTCATCTTTGATAATAATAGGGGGAAGTATAATGGAAGCAGTAAAGCCTGGGGCACTGTCAGTATTTAGTCATACTTTTAAATCCGCAGAAAAGCTAGCTTTTCTGGATTCAGTCACCCGATTGTTCTGCATGTGTTAGCGCTTGGCAAGGTGTGGTACATGGTATTTGGACAAAGTATTGAATTGTAAGTATATGAGACACAAATAGTGGGAAAAAATTGTGATACAAAAATAATGTGATAAAAAAATTTAGGTAAGTAATAATTTAAGAATATTGATGTTCTTAGGCCCGTATTTATACTCCGTTTGCGCCGAATTAGCGTCGTTTTTTTCGACGCAAATTCGGCGCAAAACTAACGCCATATTTATACTTTGGCGTTAGACGCGTCTAGCGCCAAAGTCTGGGCAAATAGCGTCATTTTTTTGCGTGAACGCCTAAAAAAATGACGGCGACGCAAATGCGTCGTATTTATACTCCCGGGCAAAAGTCACGCCCGGGAGGTGGCGGGTCAAAAAACCCCGCATTTGCGCCACTATTTAACGCCTGGGTCAGGGTAGGCGTTAAGGGGCCTGTGGGCTCAAAATGAGCCCACAGGTGCCCTCCCCTGCCCCCAGGGACCCCCCCTGCCACCCCTGCCCACCCCAGGAGGACACCCAAGGATGGAGGGACCCACCCCAGGGACATTCAGGTAAGTTCAGGTAAGTATAATTTTTTCTATTTTTTTTTTTTTTTTGGGTGGCATAGGGGGGCCTTATTTGTGCCCCCCTACATGCCACTATGCCCAATGACCATGCCCAGGGGACATAAGTCCCCTGGGCATGGCCATTGGGCAAGGGGGCATGACTCCTGTCTTTACTAAGACCGGAGTCATTTAAATGGCGTCTGGGCGGCGAAAATAATGGCGCAAATCGGGTTGAGGCGATTTTTTTGCCTCAACCTGACTTGCCCCATTTTAAGACGCTTTAATGCCATTTTCCCCCTACGCCGGCGCTGCCTGGTCTACGTGGTTTTTTTCCACGCACACCAGGCAGCGCCGGTCTGCTAGCGCCGGCTAACGCCATTCCATAAATACGGCGCCCGCATGGCGCTTCAGAATGGCGTTAGACGGCGCTAAATCTTTTGACGCTAAACTGCGTTAGCGCAGTTTAGCGTCAAAAAGTATAAATATGGGCCTTAATATCCTTTATAGGCGTACAGCTGTAAAAAAAGTTTGTTTTTTAATTATTTAATGTGTATTAGTTCATATAATAATTTTATGTATTACTATTGTTTGTATAGTTATTATTCATTTTTTAAATAAAGTTTGCAATTTTAAGTGATTTCGATTTTTTTTAGTTTCATTGACAATAGTAACTTATAGTGTTGTAGAGGGTGTTGAGTTTGTAGGGGATAGAATGTGAAGTTAATTAAGTGATACATCTGCAATAATTAATCACTTTTAATAATGTGTTTGATATTATTATGCAAAATATATGATACTGGTTTGCTATAGTTATATTTTAGGTGTGGTTTGCTAGGTTTGTTGGGGTATAGGTCAAAAGGTAAGTGATAATTAAAAATTAATTATTAATTGGTAATTATTTATTGAATTGATTAGTCATTACATAAAATGTATAATACTTATATACTTAAGTTATATTTTAGGTATGGGTTACTTTGTTTGCATAGTGTGGGGATTAATTAAATAATAATTGATTACCAATTAATTGTTAATTGGCAATTATTTAATTGATGATTAATTATGTTAATTATTTCATTGTTTTGTGTTTTAAGGCAATTCATGTTGATTAATAAAGTTCATATTAAAAGTTTAAAAAAAATTCTAAATGATTATGGTTATTCATACATGTAATTTATTTCAAGTGAAGGGTTTTTCTTACTGCTGCTTAAACTGGTTTGGGAATAGTAAATTTAACCCCTCCAAAGTCTAACACTTTCCATACTGTTGCACTGTTTGGAATGGATGGGAATAATACATCTTCTTTGTTTATTTTTCAATGTTCATATATATATATATATATATATATATATATATATATATATATATATATTTTGTTTTTGTAAATGTTTGATATGTGTTGTTAGATATACATATCTCTCTTTCTACCATATATATATATATACATATATATACATACATATATATATATATATATATATATATATACATAATATGTGTAATGTATATATGTATATAATATGACCTTGTTTCCATAGAAAAAGCAAAGCAATTTTTCACTTGCCTATATCTTTGGCATCGTTTGACAAATCTCCACAATTTTTTTTAAAAAGTCTTTCCGGTGATTCTTGTTGTACATGTAAACTTTTGGGGGTGATCCGTCAAAGGGGGGGGGCAGAGAAAAACGGGTGTCAATAAAAGTTGTGTTTTCCATGTTAATTCCCATAGGACCTCTAGACACATCTACAGCCCGAACCACTGGACGGAATTACACCAAATTTGGCAGAAAGCTAGTTTTCGATACACAGATTACACCTTTGCTTATTTGGAGTAAATCTGTTCAGTAGTTTTTGAAAAATGTAGTGAAATGCAAATTTGTATATCTCTGGCTGCAAAGTATTCGCGAACAAAGATGAGCTTGTGCAGGGAAATGTACAGCTCTGATTGGTTGCCAACACTTCAAACCAGGAAGTGTTGGCAGCCATGTTGAGACTCGGCTTCAGCTTCAGCCGAGACCCAGTAAAAAAGTTTTAAAAAAAGAAAAGGAGCCAGGGTAAGGACACACTGACCCCATTATCTGTGGTGGGGTGGGATCCCTGGGACCACCCCAGAGTGATAAAGTATCTTTTGTGTAATTGTTTTGCCATGGAATCACAATATTCATGAATTTGTGGCAAAATAATAAAAAAAACAAGCACAGGCTTGTATGTTTTTGTTTTTGATTGTCCCCTGGGAGGGCCAGGTCCTGAGGGCATTAATAATTTTGAGGAGTTTCGGTGACCTTCACACTGAGCATTGAGGGTTTGAGTCCAGCTAGACTTATTTCCCTCATTTTTTAAATTAAAAGTACAAATTATTATATTTTGTAAAATTGATCGATACATTTTTTTATTTTAAATTGCACACAAATATCTCATTCTAAGTATATCATAAATCAAAGCCTAAAAATCTCACAATCTCTTTCCCTATAATATTCTTTTTCTCTCTATCTCTCTTTCAATCAGTTTCTCCCACTCAGACACTTACACACCCACTTAGACACTCAAGCACCCACTCACAGGCCCACTCAGACAGTTATGCACCTACTCACACACCCACTCAGACTGTCACACACCCCTCACAGACCCACTGACACCCTCATGCACCCACTCATAGATCCACACACATACTGACGCACCCACTAAAACACTGATGTATGCACTCTCACACCCAGACAGGCACTCCTGCGGCCACTCTGATCCCCAGATACAGCCTCTTACACTTATTCTCACACCCAGAGAGGCCGCAGCAGACTTCTTCCATGCACGGCCAAAGGGCCGTGCACAGCATGGGGTTGGGTGGTTGGGGGGGGGGGTGGCCGCAGGGACTGATTGCAGGCAAGCCCTTGCTGGCAACCCCTACTGCGCACAGGCGAAGGCTGTGCATGTTGCAAGGTTGGGTGATTACAGTGGGTTGGCCACAGGGCCTGGTCGCAGGATAATTACTCCACATATTATATCATTGATGACATCTTCTATGCCATTTTTCATACCATCACTGCAACATTTTTAATAAAATTATTGATGAGACTACTGTGCATGGTGAGGACCCGAGTTATAGTTACCTTAGGGCGCGAGTTGCAGTTACTTGAAAGAACTCTAACTCTAACTCTAACTGCTGAATTTCTATTGTTTTGTCTGAGTAAATTCAGAACTTAACTGTAACGTCCCTGTAGCCTTTGGTCTTTTCAGTGAATATATATATATATATA
This sequence comes from Pleurodeles waltl, assembly GCF_031143425.1. Lineage (NCBI taxonomy): Eukaryota > Metazoa > Chordata > Amphibia > Caudata > Salamandridae > Pleurodeles > Pleurodeles waltl. Next base: position 370,529,414 of record NC_090451.1, read on the forward strand.
TATATATATATATATATATATACTCTTTTTGGGAATTGTTTCAGAATGATAATTTATATTTAACATGGAAGAGTGTAAACACTGGATTCTAACCTGTATATGTATGCTTGTTTTGCTTCAGAAGATGAGCTAACTGCAAAGTTTTCACTACAGTTTGAAGGGTGCAGGGAGTATAATCTTTAGCACGATCAGGTCTTCGTTGTTTTGGCAAATAGTGTCTCTTTTGACAACTGTTGCATTAAGAGTACACTGTTTTAGTAGATTATTTTGAATACGCTGTGTTGTAGCTGTAATTGCCATGAGACTTTTACTATGTGCAAAAAGCGTGGTACAGAGTAAGGGCCAGATGTAGCAAAGGGTTTTACCTATTCTGTGTCTATGGGAAAATGTGTTCGTACATATGGCCCTAAACACTGTTTACAGTACTCAGTTCCCTACTGATATGAACTTTATTTCTTTATGTAGGTTTGGTGTATATCAGGGGGTTGAGACAAATAAAAGCTGTCTGTAGTAGGGCATTTGTTTTGGAAATGGCATTCATATTTTTAGCTTTCTCTGAACAGTTGCCTACAGATTAAACACCATACTTATTATATGGTTCCTACTGAGATAATAGGACACGGTATTCAGCTGAAATAAATTCAGAATGTGAGGAACTAAAGGCCTGATTTACCGCCATGCCGCATCAGCGGCAAACCTGAAAAGACTCATGTTGGCAGTCTCCCGCCTGCCATATTTAGATGTATTGCGGACAAGCCATAGACCACCACGATGGAGTGTATTCCAGCGTGCCAGCTGCATCCCACAGCCAACACAGCGGATTCCAATGCTGATGATTAGCACTCCATTGCGGTACTGATGACGGCAGCCCGCCAAGCCTTTCTAGATCACACAGTTGTGTGGACGGTGTGTTAGCGGTGGGCCCATGATGGCAGGAGTCCATCCTGGGACCCATTCAGTATAGTACCATGGTTGTGGCCATTGGTTCCATGCCACTAGCCCACACTTGTTGCAAATTGGACAACTGTGAACACCTGCAAAACACACTATAAAACACACTTCATTTCAGACAATGATCCTTTACTGTTCCACTGCAGAAGACCAGACCGACAGCCAAATACACAAGACAGGAGACAGGTGTTTTGATTTAGTTTATCTCTGCCTCTGTGTAAATTTTGTTAAATGTAATTTTTTTTACTGTACCCTTCATTTTTATGAGCACTAGTTTTGTTTAGATATATTTCACAATGGCAGGGAGAAGAAATCCCCGTTTCACAGAGGGAGAATTGTTTGTTGGGGTGGATGAAATCATTAGAGCCACAATTGTTTCGAGCACAAGTCCAAAATACTACCATTTCCCGGAAAAGGCAAATGTGCACCAGAATAGTTGACAGAGTGAATGCAGTAGCCAACAACCTGTGCACAGAGGAGGAGATTAGGAAGAGGTAGATGACCTGCAGGGAAGGTTCATTCACTGGCCTCCACACATCACCTGGAGGCCCAGGGAACTGGTGGTGGTTCTCCTCTCCCCATTATAGCTCTTTCCCTGGGAGAAGAAGGTTGTGCTAATCCTCCATCCTGAAGGCTTGACTGGAATCGCTGGTGAAGCGCAGACTGGTAAGTTAGAGCTAAACGCACCTCCCTAATCACAAATGGAGTCCTGCCCTTAAGGTAGACTTTTAGCATGCTACTACAACCTTGGCAACACAGAGAGAGCTACTTTTGAATAAAAATGGGTGCAGATCTCCTTTTAACATAATACAATATGGATAGTCAGATTGTGTGTGGTTCCTCATGGATCATCCCTTGCATGGGCTCTGTCCATTACTGTCTGTCAATGTATGTTGTGCTTACAAAAACAGGTCCAAAACTACATCCATTTTCATAGGAAAGTATGGTGTTCCTGAGTGGTAATTTCTCATAGTCACATTATATCCATATGTGTGTACCAGTTGCAAATGTGTTTTCATCTCTAAGATAGTCTTTGAAAGTTAAATGTGTAACTTATTTCTCAACCAAGCATTGTCTGTGGTGTCAACAGGTGACTGCAACTACCATGAAGGTCTGTTATTGGATCTGAAAAAACAATAGTGGAATGTAATGTTGTTACACTGTTCTTTACTTTCATATGCACACACATTTTAAAAACTACTGCATTTGTAAGATACCATGCCATGCTATGCATTAAAATATCATTTCTTGTGTATCTCAACCATGTTGACACCTGCGCATTGCTCCATTGAACTGATGGGAATGCTTACATCATTCATTGTCTGTTGAATCCAAGATATCTAAAAACGTCTTGTGATATGCTAAACAGAATTATGTCCATCTTCCACCACCATGTTGGAGAAACTATTGAACCTCCAGTTACGAAAAAAATGTTTCATTTACAAAGAGGAAAAGTGTCAAATGTATCAACTGAGAATGTTTGTAGAACATACTAACATTGGAAACAGGTCCTTGTACAAATGGAGTCTGGGTTAGAAAAAAACACTCTTAAACCCAGTATCTTTGACATTCAGAGTTATATGCTATACTACTTTCATACCGTGGAGGAAAGGGATCATGCAATGGGAACAAATTAAATAGGCAAACTATCACTGATGCATGACCTCAGTTAAAGCCATTTATCCTGCTCTCACAACAGGAATCCTAGATCAATAACACCAAGAGTCCTCATCGTGGCAGTGACAGCATTTGAGGCCACGTGACCAGTACAGGACACTGTGGCATTATCTGGTGCAATGATACATTCACAATTCAGTGGTGTACTAGCAAAAAGTCATATCACCTATAATGAAACACATCAACAGCTACCTCCGCAGTCTACAAATTGAAGATTTATCCAGGGTGAAGGGAGAACAATATGCTAGGGCTTGACATACACATGTGGTTTGAGCTACTCAAGTGGTATGTATTGCCTTGATGACAACATCACACAGAAAACAGGTCTAATACAATATTCAGAACTTTCATGCTATCAGAGTACAGGCTGTCATTGGAAAAACAAATTCCATACCCAGTGGGTGTCTGTCCCAGGATAAACACATGTACGCTTTGTTCTTCAAAACAGCAAATTAATCGGGCAAATGTCACAACGTTCAAATGTTCAATGAAGATGACGTGGTGAAGGACTCTGAAACAAAATAACAAGGGAAAGAAAAGTTTATCACATATTAAATTGAAATCACTTGGCAACTCATTAGGTCACACATACTTATCACAAGCACAGTTCATCTATGTCAATGACTACTTAATCCAAAGTAGGGATACCCTGATTCACTAACATCTTTGCCTTGAACCTTCCTGCACCAAGCATTCTTAACAAATTACCACAGCAGACAGATATGTACCTCAGGGCGCAAGTTCTACTGACATTGTAATGTAAATTTGTAAAGGGATACTTACACTCAGGTGAAGAAGAGGGCAATCCCATGTTGACATAAGTCAACCTCTTCTTCTTCACCACTGTCATCTTCATAGGGCATTTCAACTCACTCACCCAGGGGCTTATCACAGTCTTCTTTCTCTGCAATTATAGGGCTATCTGTCCGAAGGGCGATAATATGGAGAATGCAGAAGGCAACTGTGATTTGGCACACCTTATTCGGTGTGTAGAGGAAGGCTTCACCGTTCTTGTCTAGGTACCTAGAAATAGCCTTCGGGAGCCCAAAAGCCCGCTCCACTGGCCTTCGTGTTCTTCCATGGACGTCATTGAAGCTGGCTTCCCCCGGCATTGTTGGATTCCTCAGTGGTGCCAATAACCACAGTTAGAATATGGCACTTCTCCTACACGGAAGCAACACATTAACAGAACAGTCACATACCAAACAATTGCCCGTTTCTAAACTAGGATTCAGGCAAAAGATCAACAAGTCATGTTGTACTTACCAACAGGCCAGGGCCTCTCTGATCCAAGTTGCAACATCTGCATGGGTATATTGCTGTTCAATAATATGAAAGAATGAATCATGTGTTGACACAGGGAAGAGGGCACACACACACTTGAGATACATGAGTCTGGTAAGCAGACAACTTGCACATTGATGCAATGGAAGCTCTTCACATTACGGTCTCAGTTGTGTGGTGGCAAAAAAGGCAATATGCATGCCATCTATTGCTTCAACCACACGTAGAAATCCACCCAAAGCACAAAATTCCCCCTTCGCGGTCGCAAAATCCTGTGCATGTAGGAATTGGATGCAGCTGTTAATGTTTTTCATCAGGGAAGCAAGGACGTCTTGTAGCAAACCACTGAATGTTGGCTGAAACATGCCCACTGATACTGTCACAGTGTATTGAAAGGTGCCAGTGGCTAAAAAATGCAGTACTGCCATGAGTTCAATTAATGGTGTTATGGCTGTTGGGTTCCTATTGGCAGAGAAGAGATCCTGCTTCGACTGCTGACACAAATCCAGGATAGTATGCCTATTTAGAAGATATTTCTTGATGACATTCCTTTCCTCTATGGTGGCAAGGTCTGGAAAGGGCTGAAACACCTGGAGCTTTCGCCTCCTACCAATGGCTGGCTTCAGTCATCTGAATGCATGGAATAAAAAAGAGCAGGGGGGCCATGTTTGCTGATCTTTCTGGTTGGTACTGCTGGGGCATCGGAGGTGTGCCCCTTGCTGTATATCCTCTGCTGTAAATCCTCTGCTGCACTAAGGCTTCGAGTGACACCATGGGGGCCCTGTACTGCATCAGTTTGAAAACACATAGAGATTGAGCTGCTGCAAGGTATTTGAAGCAGCAGCTGGGGACTACATCACCCATAAGCCCCTGTTGGATCATCAGCGCTGCTACATTCACACTGTTTAAGGGCTATAGAGTCCTGCTGCATGGGACATGTGCATGCTGTGCATAGGCAAAGCCCGGGACAAGGGCAGGCCTGTCCTTGTCCGTCATTGGCTGGAAGAGCCAGGACAGTGCTACCCCCCTTGATTTGTGAATGGGCATTTCTGCCAGGAAGCCACACCTGTTCTTTTTTCATTTTAAGTTTAACAACTTTGACTGTGGGCTTCATTTTGTGGGTGTGTGTTGGGATTAGCTCACTCTTCTGATGCCTTGGGGCTAAATGTGAGCCACAACGTAGTCTAACTTGCAATGTTTTAGCAGGGCCTGTGCCCCTCAGGATGGATTGGGGGAGTCCTTAGGACTAAGAGATATGTTTTAAGACTTTTGGGTCTGCATAGCATTCTGGTTTGTGTGCCTACAAGTCAAGGAAGCTGCTACATCTGGTGTTTGTTACTGTTCACTCCCTATATGATATTGAAATTGGCAGCCTAGTTCCGAACCAGCTTTGGTGCCAAGGAAGCTACTCTATCTGCATTTCTTTTTTCAAAATGATTTTATTAGATTCTATCTTGCAGTTTTGTGTTCAAGTTATCACTTGGTTGCTGGCACAAACAAGCCCTTGGGTGTCTAGACAGATGCCAAGAGTTGGACTTGGGCTCTCTTCCATTGTGCCTTGGGTGAGCCAAGACCAATTATGAAATTGGTACTGACTAGTAGGGGACATTAGGTCTGACTAAGTATTAAAGTAGTGTGCTAACGTTTGTAAGGCTAGTCACAGGGGGAGCAGGCTATTTTATTTTCCCTGTTAACACCTTACAGGTGTCTCTGATTTGGCACCAGTCATTAAGTAGCACAATTTTGTCCATGCAACTGAGTTGTTTGATAACATGGGGAAGCATAAGGCAGTGGAACTCGTACAAGCTATAGCTAAATATAGTAAAGCATCTAGATCCAAAGAAACCCTGATAGAGAATGACAAGTTGATTGGGGAGGTGAAAACGACTATAGGGGTTGTTACTGCTCAAAAGGAAGATGGCAGGCTCAAAGTGCAGAAACGATTTCAAAACATCTCTAGCTATTTTATTAAACCAGTCAGATCTGGGGTCTGTTCAGTTAAAAGGGGAGGGACTATAACTCCTCTTTTAGGCTCACCATTATTATGTCAAAAATGTTTTCTTCCCTTGATAGTGGACGAGGATGGGCCTACACCCTTTAATGATAGGAGTGCACAAACGCCTAGTTTAACAGACCCTACTTTTCTTTTTTCTTATATGGCCACTTATTATTTCCCTAATATGGAGCTAAAAGCTGAGGTGGTTGAATTGAGATTGATACTAGGTCTGCTTATGGGTACAATTGATCAAATACTGACCTTAAGAGAGTAGAAATGTAGTGTGGGGGAATGCCAATGCCTTCAATGGGTCCTGCAAGAGTAGCTATCCCGGTGGCACCAGTGCATAGGCCCACAATTATTCCTAGGGAGAGCTTGCTTAGGACTGCGTATTTGACCCAAGAGACATCCAACGAAACCCAGAACTATAGAGCCACGATTACATCCAAACCACTTAGGGTAAGCAGCAGAAGTAGGAACCTTGACCCTCCACTTACTGGAGTAAGAGACAGGGAATATACAAGAGGAAGTAATTGTATAAACAGCCACTCCACAACTGGGGTTAGACTATCTATGGTTAATGTTCCAAAATTGGCTGACCCTAGTAACTTTGAGGACAAAGAGTCTCTTAAGAACAAAGTAATCCATTGGCTAACACACAGTAGGGGATGTTATTCTGTCATTAGGGAAGATATCAGGAGAGCCAGAAGGTGCTCTAGTGTTGTGACAGCTCTTGACACAATTGAATTAGTGCTTAGGGTTAGGCACAGTGTAGATGGCCTTGTTGATATCCGAACCTGCCCACCCAATAAGTCAAGCACCCAGTTCAAAAATGCAAAATTTAGGAAATAGGGACCTATGGAATCAGGGAAATTGGTTCAATCACATACTGATGGGTCTGGGCTGGACACTAATGATTGACATAGGGATGACCTAGGTTTGCCTGTTTGACATCAACCCAAAGTAGAGGTGAGGACTGGAGGGTCCTTATCTGTGTTAAAATCGGCAGGGGGACTTAAAAACAGTAAGCAATGTGAGGTGCCTTGGGAAGTATTGATGGTGGGGTAGTAGTCCATGATGACTTTAGTATGTCACAATTGTCTGCTTTGTTGACCTCTTCTGAAAATAACAGCCCCTCTAGTCCATTAGTTGATCCAAAATGCCCGGTAATAGTCCTGACAGGAACCATTTCATCAGATGTCCTTGGAAGCTTAAATGAGGACAATAATTTTATTTATTTTTTGCCACCTACAACCTTGGTAATTTCCTTGAATATAGTTGGTCTTGAAGCTAAGTTGTTACTTCTCAATTGGTGTGAGTTTATTGATAGCTTTGATATATGTTTTCTATAAGAAATGTGGTGTACCTTTCTAGTATATAGATCTTTTTTTTTTTTAAATACTTTATCCCGGCAAGGTGGGAAGAGTGTTCCACGTCTTGCCGATGAGGTGTGAGAATGATCTGCGGCCGGTGGTTGCTCTGCGGATGCGTGGGACGGGGAGCCAATGAAGGTCTCTCAGGTGAGCTGTGATGTGGCAGTGGGGGGAGTGTCCAGGATGAGGCGTACAGAGGTGTTCTGGATGCGTTGCAGTCTTTTCTGGAGTTTGCCCATGTTTCCTGCATAGAGGGCATTGCCGTAGTCCAGTTTTCTGCTTATGAGAGCTTGGGTGACTGTTCTTCTGGTTTCAGTGGGGATCCATTTGTAGATCTTCCGAAGCATGCGGAGGGTTTTGAAGCAAAAGGAGGAGATGGTGTTGGCTTGCTGGGTCATAGATAGTAAAGAGTCCACGATGAATCCCAGGTTGCGTGCCGGGTTGGTGGGTGTTGGTGATGTTCCCAGTGTGGCAGGCCATTAGGAGTCGTCCCATGCGGAGGGGGTGGAGCCAAAGAGGAGGATCTCAGTCTTGTCGGAATTCACTTTCAGGCAGCTGTCCTTCATCCATTCGGCGGTGACCTTCATTCCTTTGTGGAGGTTGGTCTTGGCTGTGTCCTTGGTGAGGGAGAGGATCAGCTGGGTGTCATCGGCATATGAGATGATGTTGAGGTTGTGAAATCGAGCAATGTTAGCGAGCGGAGCCATGTAGACATTGAAGAGGGTCAGGTTGAGGGACGAATCCTGGGATACGCCGCAGACGATTTTGGTGGCTTCAGAGCAGAATGGAGGGAGGCTGACTCTCTGAGTTCTATCGGTGAGAAAGGAGGTGATCCAGTCCAGGGCTCTGTCACGAATTACTGCGTCACTGAGGCGTGTTCGTAGGGTGTGGTGGCAGACGGTGTCGAACACGGCTGAGAGGTCAAGGAGGATGAGGGTCCCAGTTTCACTGCTGTCCAGTATGGTTCTGATGTCGTCGGTGGTGGCGATGAGGGCAGTTTCGGTGCTGTGGTTGCTGCAGAATCTGGATTGGGATGGATCCAGAGTGTTGTTCTCCTTGAGGAAACGGGTCAGTTGTTTGTTGACAATGTTCTCTATGACTTTTGCTGGGAAGGGGAGCAGGGAGATGGACCGGAAATTCTTGAGGTCCTTTGGGTCTGACTTAGGTTTCTTGAGGAGGGCGTTGATCTGGCGTGTTTCCAGCTCTCCGGGAAGGTGGTGGACTCAAGGGAACTGTTGATGATCTTCCGGAGTTGGGGTGCGATGACGGAGCTTGCTTTGTTGAAGATGTGGTGAGGGTAGGGGTCAGATGATGAGCCGGAGTGGTTGGTGTTCATGATTTCAATGGTGTCGTTGACGTGGGAGGCTGGTGGGTGGTGAGTCTGTGGTGTTGGTGGTTGATGGGGCGGTCTGAGTACTAAAGCTGTCTTGGATGTCTGTGATCTTGCGGTGGAAGAGGGTGGCTAGGAAGTCACAGAGGTCTTGTGATGACGAGATGTCGTTGACGTTGGAGCTGGGGTTGGAGAGTTCCTTCATGATGTTGAAGAGCTCCTTGTGGCTGTGTGCGTTGTTCTCGATGCGTTCTTTGAAGGCGGTTCTCTTGGCAGTTCGAATTAGTTGGTGGTGACTGTGGATGGAGTTCTTGAAGGCTTTGTGGTTGTCCAGTGTCTGATCTTGGCGCCACTTTGTTTCGAGTCTGTGGCATGTTTGTTTAGATTCTTGGAGGTCAGCAGTGAACCAGAAGGCCTTTTTGTGGGTATGTCTGTTGGATGGATTTTGACCGGGACAAGAATGTTGGCACAGTCGTCGATCCATTGCCTGAGGTTGCGGGCTGCTGTGTCAGTGTCGGTAGTGTCGATGGGTGGGTTCCGGGAGAGGGTAGTGATCAGTTGGTATTTGGTGACTTTGTTCCATCTGCGGTGGGGAATCCATTGCAGGTGATGGTGTGTTGTGGTTTTCTCAAAGGAGAAGTGGATGCAGCGGTGGCTGGTCCAGTGGAGTTTGGTGGTGTGGCTGAAGGAGATGTGCTTGCTGGTGGAGAAGATGGGGTCGAGTGTGTGTCCTGTGGAGTGGGTGGGTGTCACGACGAGCTGTTTGAGGCCGAGGTTGGAGAGGTTGTCGAGCAGGGTGGTAGAGTTGTTAGTGTTAGTGTTCTCAAGGTGGAAGTTCAAGTCCCCAAGGAGTATGTAGACTGTGGATGTGAGAACATGCATGCTGATGAACTTGGTGATGAAGTTGTTGAACTGCTGTTGGGGACGGGGGTTTATAAACGAGGGTCCCTCTGAGGGTGGTGTTTGGGTCGGTGTGGATCTGGAAGTGCAGGTGTTCGGCAGTGCCAAGGGTTTCTTCAGTGCTGGTCGTGATCCTGAGGGTGTTCTTGTGGACGATAGCAATGCCTCCTCCTGGTTTGTTGGAGCAGTCCGTATGGGAGATCTTGTAGCCGTCCTGGATGGCTATGGCGATGTCGGGTGCTGAGGAGGGGTTCATCAAGGTCTCGGTCAGGAAGGCGACATCTGGGGAAGCTCAGTCGAGTAGAGTCCAAAGTTCAACGGCGTGTTTGTGGACGGGGCGGGTATTGAGTAGGATTGATATGAGATGGTTGAGTCCTGCCTTGGTGGGTGGGTCATTGGCGTGGAGGCTGGTGAAGGTGCAGCTCTGGCAGGAGAAGGGTCCGCACGTGAGCTGCAGGGTGGCTTAATGGCAGGTGGGTGAGCGGTTGGTGTTGAGTCACAGAATCACGGCATAGGAGGATGAACAATGGGCTCTCCCGCAGCTGGAGGTGGCCCAGGTAAAAAGATGGATGCTGGCTGCTTGCCAGTTGAAAGCACTCACAGTTGAACTTGGTGTCCGGCCTACAAATGAGAGAATGAAATCTGACAAGAGGGGGCTCACACTTTTAATAATTATAAGTCCAAGAGCTGCAATTATTATATGTTGGTTGATTTAAAGTTCTGGCATTTAGTTAAGAATATGATCATTCAATAAAGAGAGGAGAGTGATTTTAATCCCTACGCCTCTCACTGGAAGGCCTATTTAATAAATTCTCATTTTTTGCCCAAACTTTATTAGCAGAAATATTGAATTTACTGCAGGCAAATATCACCTTAGAAGGCAACAAGTAAGGGGGAAAACTGATTTTTTAATAGATGTCAGAAACAACATCCATGAATTCCTGCCAAAACTATTACATTGCAGGGAAGTAAGTAACGGTGAGCATGGAATTATTAAAATGCACACAAAGTTCTAGGCAATAGCTGCCCACTTTCCTGTCCCTCGTGCAATCAAGAGAAGGCTCCCCTGCGGAGGTGGTAGCTGGTTTAATTTTGAATGTAGGAAGTTAGGGTGTCCATTAGTTATGGTCATAAAAGCAAAAGACTCCTCTTTCAAAACAACTACTAGGAAGGCTTATAAGCTTCAAGAAGGAGTGGGATGACAATAGATGGCGTGACCTCGAGGAGGCATGTATACTCAAGGACAATACTCATTGTTTGGAAATTAGTGGCTAGAAGGGAGCACACAGGTGGGTTCAAACCCCTGAATTATGTCCTCCCTCTGACTGGTTTAATCATTTTTCAGTCTTCTATCATGATGGTGACACCAACTTGGCTGGGAATCCCCTGAGTCCAACTCTTCTTAATTTTAATTTACCATCCTTCTCCTTGGAGGACGTCCTCAAGTCGTAGGCTACTTTCTCTAGGGGGAGAGCTGCTGGCCCAGATAGTATTCCGGTGGATGACTATCTCCAAGACTTGGATGTGTGGGCAGAATATATATTGGCTATTGCAAATTAGATAGAGTTGGCACTCCTATTTATGTATATTGGCATGGAGCGGAGATGGTACCTGTGCATAAAAAGTGGGATCAGAGCTTGCCAGCCAACTAAAAGCCTATTAGTTTAATTGACTGCTTGCAAAAAGTCTTTTGCTGAATGGTATTGGCAAAGATCCAATACTGGGTTGAACATAATGATGCCATGAGTCTACTACAAGCAGGATTTAGAACTAAACATCAACAATTGAGTAGGTCTTTAGATTTGCTACAATATATTGGAAAACGGTTTTGATCGCCAAGAGCGACTTATATGTCACCTTTGTCGATCTTAAATCTGCCTTTGATTCGGTGCCATGGTCAAGACTATGGTCGGTTCTTGAGATGGGGATGCCTCCTGATATTCTGTCCTTACAGCTTAGGTTATATGATAATAACTATGCCTGGGTGCTCTGGGGCTCGCAGGGGCAACTAACTGACAAACTCCCAGTATTAAAGGACATGTGTAAGGGATGTGTACTGGCTCCCACTTTATGTACTTTGTATGTAAATGGCATGGTACAAAATCTCTTAAATGTTGAGGCTGATGATCCTTCCTCAGCTAAAGCTAAGATTCTGATATTCCTGTAGGCAGACAACCCTTTGTTAATTTCTAAAACACCTAGTGGCCTGCAAAAACTATTAGTTTCTATAGCTTTTACCAGGAGTGAGGCCTTGAGATAAACATAGAAAAAGCCAAATTCAAGGCTTTCAATTATCACAAGAAATGTAAGGGAAGACTGGTGATGGGGAGTGAATCTTTGGAGCAGGTTGACTCACTTGTATGTTTGGAAATACCCATACACCAACATCTACCGGGTGGGAACCAAGGCTGACCTATTAACACACGGTGCCTCTGTAGTTGGGCCATCACATTTGAGATACTGCTATTTCTAAGGATAAAGGCATCATGCACCGACCCTGGATACTTAGCATTGACATGGGATGCACTGGTCCGCCAAGCACACCATCTGGACATTCATCGAGTGGAAACTCTTTTGATTTCTGTACACCTGTTCGTTTTGCCTGGGGGACACAAATACAATATGTTGGGGATATGACCCATTGCATAGAAGTCAGCCTTCACTGTGTCCAAATCCTCCACCTGGGGCAATACGATGTAGCTGCACATGTGTTTAATCAGGGCAGACAACACTCTGGTCAGCACTATTGAGAACATTGGCTGTGACATTCCTGCTGCCAAGCCCACTGTCACTTGGAAAGAACCAGTTGCCAAGAAATGGAGCACAGATTGGACTTACACAGTGGGGTGATGGATAACAGATATCAGGTCAGGCTCCAATTGGGCACACAGCTCTGTGATTGTGGCCCTGTCAAGTCTGTAGGTGAGTATTATGTGCCTGTCCTCCAATGTTGCCAAGTCCACCAGGGTTCTGTACACACGGCTATGTCTCCATCTCCTATTCATCCGCAGCAGCTGCAATCTAAGGGACAAAAGAGAACGGAGCTGGTGACAAACTGAACATCAGAGCCACAACAGTACAATGCATGATGTTAATTTGTAATGCGTAAGTGGTATTTGTCCTGTATGTCCAATTTATAACTGTGACATGGTTATTATCCAGGCCCTGCCCCCCCCCCAAATGGCGACTGCCTATTCTGTGTGGAGGGACAGGTGGAAGTGAGGTGATTCCGCTGACGTTGTGCACCGTTGCAGTAGGCGGTTTGGAAACTCCGTTCAACCCCTCATTGGTTAACATTGGGCCCTATAGGGTACAGTGGGCAATGTTGATGTACGCCGGTGGTGACGGTATGCACCGTCGCGGACGTGACTGCCATTTTATATCTGATCACTCACTTGTTACCTGACCTTCCATAGGAGAGGCATGTACTGCTGTGACCTGTGTCTGGCACCCACAATGGCTCGTGTGACTGGGGAAACAGTCCCTGCCTTCACCTCGGTGGAGTTGAAGCGACTGGTGGATGGGGTCCTACCCCAGTATGGACTAGTGTATGGGCCTCCAGACCAACAGGTGAGTACACTGTGAGCACGATGCATATGGCATGAATGTATGGAGTGGTGTGTGTGAAGGCCTCGTGTGGGGGGTGGATGTCCCATGGGCAGCATGCAGCTTGTGTGCCGGGCCCTGTGTGTGTAAATGGCGATGTGAAGGTGTATGGTGGGCCATAAGTGTAACAGGCAGGCCGGTCTGACTGATACCATTCCCTGTTTGTATTTCTCTGCAGGTCAGCGCCCATCAAAAGAAGGGTATATGGCGTGCCATCGCCAAGGACGTGCGGACCCTGGGGATCTACAGCAGGCTGAGCACCCACTGTCCAAAACGGTAGGGAACCAGAGAAAACGGTAGGGGAACCTGAGACATTGGGCACAGAAGACGGTGGAGGCCCAGCTGGGGATGGCCTCCCAACGAGGAAGGGGTGCCCGTCGAACAATGACCCCCTTGATGGCCTGCATACTGACTGTGGTCTATCTGTAGCTGGATGGGCGCTTAGGGGCATCACAGCAGCCACAAGGGGGTGAGTACAGTGCCCATCATTACAACTTACGCATGGTAGGGTGGTATCCGGATGGGGGATGTGTGTCAGTGAGTGTCTCTAGGTCAGGACTGACATTGCAGAGTAGGTCCCATGTTGGCCAGGGTTATAAATAGATAATCCTGCTACCTAGCTTGTAGGCCTCCACAACTGGTCAGGGCTGTGTGGGTCCCAGGTGTGCTGCATTTGGCGGTATGTGCCCCTCCCCATGCCTTTGTGGCTAGCTTTACAAGTGGTAGTGCAATGCATAGCGCGTAGGGCTGTTCCCTGTGTGTGACAGTGGTGTGCAGACCAACAGTGGTGTTGGTGCAGCCACTGACCCAGTGTATCCTTTGTCCCTTCACCCCATTTTTGTTTTATCATCCTGTCCTTATGTGCATTAGCATAATCTGGTGGAGGAACAGAGGCACCGGTGATGGTGGGAGCTGCATCCCAGAGGCGGAGTCCACAGAGCCTGAGGGCACCAGTGGGACGGAGGGCATGGGGAGCACCACGGTGGAGAATGGAGGACACAGTTCAGACAAGGACACCTCCGCCGTTGGAAGCTCCCTGGTGGTGGCGGGCACCTCGGTGACCATTCCAGCTACAGGTACAGCTGCCACCACCGTACCAGCACCGCCCTCCCAGTAGCCCCTCATAGAGTGTCCCATGCCCGCTCACCCAGGAGGGTGGGAATCTCCTTTGCCTCAGGCACCTCAGGCCCTGCCCTAGTGAGCCCTGCTGACCTAAGTGAGGAGGCTATTGATCTCCTGAGATCCATCTCTGTAGGGCAGTCAACCATTCTGAATGCCGACCAGGGGCTGGCAGCCCAGATGCAACAGACTAATGCATTCCTGGAGGGCATTCACACTGGCCTTACGGCCCAACGGAGATCAATCCAGGCTCTGGCCAGCTCTCTGATGGCAGCCATTGTCCCTGTTTCCACCCTCTCCCCTGCAACTTCCTCTTCCCAATTGCATTCCCCTCAACGCCAACCTATCCCAAGCACACAGGCAGAGGAGCATGCACACAAGACAACACACAAGAGTGGCACAGGCAATCACAAGCACCACACTTCATCCCACAGGCACTCACACAAACACCATCCAGATGCAGACATACCAACATCCACAATTTCCACAGTGTCCCCCTCCTCCTCTTTTTCCACCTCCCTCCCACTTGCGTCTACACTCACACCTGCATGTACTACATCCTCATCCACTACCAGCATCACCACCACACCTAGCAGAACACACACCTCACTGGCAGACACCTCCACAACAGCCATGCACACGTCCCCTGTGTCCTCTCCCACTGTGTCTGCCCCCCCTCCTAAAGTACACAAACACAAGCACTCAGACACCCAACAGCCATCCACCTCTCAACAGCATTTAGCCAGTGCACCTGCACCCAAACAAAGCAGACAGACTCCTCCTACAACTACTCCCTATTTCTCCACTCCTAAACATTCTTCCTCTTCCCACCCCAATGTCCCTAAGAAGCTTTTCCTCTCCACAATTGACCTCTTCCCTACTTCCCTGTCCTTCACATCTGGCCAGGGTGGCAAAAACCCAGCCAAGCACCTCAGCCACCTAATCCACGGGCCCAGTAGTCTCCACACCCACTTGTGGTGGGAAAGGATCCAGGGCACCAGGCAGCCTCAAGGAAGGGGTGTCTGCCCCAGCTGATGCCCGGAAGGGCAAGGAGCAATCCCCAGCTGCTGCCTTGAAAGGGCAAGGAGTCATCCCCAGCTGCTTCCCGGAAAGGCAAGGAGCCATCCCCAGCTGCTCCCCGGAAGGGCAAGGATCCACCCCCACTGCTGCCAGGAAGGGCAAGGAGCCACCCCTAGCTGCTGCCTGGAAGGGAAAGGAGCCATTCCCAGATGCTGGGCGGAAGGGCAAGAATCCATCCCCTCTGCTGCCCAGAAGGGCAAGGAGCCATCCCCAGCTGCAGCCAGGAAGGGGCAAGGTGCCTGCCCCAGCTGCTGCCAGGAAAGACAAGGAGCTAGCACAAGCAGGTAGGAAGGACAAGGGGCCTGGTGCAGGCACTCAGATGGAGCACCCACGACCAACCATGGTTGTGCAGTTGTCCGAGGCTGCAGGGGATGGGCTGGAGCTTCCCACCACCACCAGCAGCAGCAGCAGTAGCAGCACCACCACCACCAGTGGGCAGCCTTCCGAGGCTGCAGGGGATGGGCTGGATCATCCCCCACCACGACCAGCAGCAGCACCACCACTACTACTGAGCAGCCATCACCGCCGGCTGACGGTATGTAGTCCTGCCTCCATGGGTTGCTGTGTGGCCTGCTACCTGCAAACCCTTATGTAGCTATTTTATTTCATTTTCACAACACTGTGAATTTTTCACAGTAAAGAGTGAAGGCTGCCATTTAATTTCTAACATTCCAACAGTCAGCCAATTAGAGCACTCGGTCCTGTGAGACTCACTGGACCTTCTCACTCCAGTGAGAGCGCAAAGGCTCACTTTAAAAATGGCCTCTTGACCAATCACAGGCATCCATTTTTAAATTTATACTTCCATGGGACTCCTGTAGGACTCTCGGGAGCCCAACCATACAAATATATAATTATTTTTTACCCTTAATTTCTCAAAAACTACTGAATGGATTCATACCAAAGCATGAAAATCACAATCCGTGGATCAAGATCTAGCTTTCACTTATCAGTTTTTGCTGTAGCCGTTTCTGAAGATGTCAGAAGGTAATATATCTCTATCTATCTATCTATCTATCTATCTATCTATCTATCTATCTATCTATCTATCTATCTATCTATCTATCTATCTATCTATCTATCTATCTATCTATCTATCTATCCATCTATCTATCATTCAATCAATCAATCAATCAATCTATCTATCTAGCTAGCTATCTCTTTCTCTCTATCTCACTCTCTCTCTGTCTCTGTCTCTCTCTCTCTGTCTCTCTCTCTCTCTCTCTCTCGCTCTCTCTCTCTCTATATATATATATATAAATATATATGAATAGTTTCCATAAGAAACCATAAGAAAAGTGTTTTTTGTTTTGCCAATGACTTTGGCGCCTAATATGACAGTTGGTTCAGCTGCCATCTTGAAAGGTTTTGGGATGACCTGTCAAGCAGGGGCCAAGAAAATGACAGGGTGCCAAAGCCTGTTTTCCTCATGTTAATTCTCATAGGGATTCCCAGCATGACTTTAGCCTGAACCGATGGCTGGATTTACAGCAAATCTGGCAAAACGTTAGCTCTTGGTCCAGAATGCTTGCTTTTATGTTATTTGGTGTAAATCCCTTCAGAAGTTTTATAGATAATAAAGGAAAAAGAAGTTTGTATATCTATGGACATCGATCCTTCCCAGATCCACCTGCATTGGATCCACAGATTCACAGGCCATTGAATGAATCTGATTGGCTGGATGCAACCTGACAGGGAAGTTGCGGGTGCCATTCTGTTGTATTGGAAAATGAACCTGTGGCTGAAATGTGGGCTATAATTTTTAAGAAGGGGTCAGGGTACAGTGTCCCTGACCCATGTCCTTCATATACAACAGATTAAATAATGGGCACAAATTGTTAGACAACCCTTCTTTCTGACTTTACCTGAGATCTGTGGATCCAGCCGTGGGGCTCAGCATGGTCTCCAGTGTAAATTTGTGGGTGGATCTGTGGATTAGGGAAATAAAAATAAAATAATATACATATATATATATATGTCCAGTAGAAGGCATTCTGCCGAAACGCGTTGACATTTCTTTGCAGGACTCTGTGTCACCATTACAAGCAATAAATTTGATACAATCTAATTTAATCCGGCATTGCTAAATATGATTTTGTTCAAATGGTCGAGATTCTACTAATGGGAATGGTGCAGCCGTCAGATGGTTATCGTTCCATCTGTTGAGGATTACATATATATATATATATATATATATGTATATATATATATATATATATATATATATATACTGTATATATATATATACTCTCACACACACTGTCATACACCCAGAGAAACACTTGCATATCCGCCCAAACAGACATTTTCACACCTAGACAAGCACTATCACACTCACTCACACACCCAGACACACTCACACAAACCCACACACCCAGGCATGCATTCTCACACCAACTAACACACCCAGACAGACACTCTCACATTCATTCACATAAAACCATTACACAACCATTGGCATATACTTTAGTGTGGCTGGCAGGTATTGGATGCATGCTTTTGATTTGTGAATCCATGACTCATCTATGGATTAGAATGAGATTATAAAAAATATGAATTGAAAAATAAATAAATGTGTCTATAGTAAAATGATTGGCTCTGAAAAGACTCTTTGTGTTTATGATGTGTACATGATAACTATACATGAAACAGGATTCAGTCTTTCAAGTTCTGGATGAACACCCTGTTGCCTTTCTCTGTCAAAAGGGCTCCACCATTTCTATATATACACCATCATGTCAGATTGTAAATTATTGTGGTAAATAGAGCCTATATTATGACCTTTAAGGAATGCTGAAACAGTTTTTTTAATGTTTCCTGGATTTGTCTATTTGTGGACAGCATTCACTTGACCACTTCAACGTCTGCCTTTGGCAAATGTTAGAAAAAACAAAGGCAGTCTCTAGGAAAAGTCCCATTAATTTTCCAAAGGTATCTTTCATTAGGATTTCCATCCCTACCCAGTACCTATGCCCACGTCATTGCCACCACAGTGTGCAATCATAGAGTCTGGATGTTGCCAATTCATAATGCTTTCAACCAAAGGAAAAACGGATACCACTTTAACCCTCTCTGGCCAACTCAAGTAATATCCACATTAGGTAAACCCAGATCCCTGCCAATTCCACTCTTTGTAGGACTCTCTCTGACCCAAACCACAAAGCTATTACCCACAATCCACACGCTGAGCATTTTGGAGGGAATCTGGAGTACCACACAGAAGAAGGCTGAAGCTGAATGAATCAGATTTCAAATGAAAGACAGTTAAAATGAAGTCTAGCACCTAACATTAAAAGAACAACTGTGATTGGATGTTGTAAACATTCTAGTGCTTAAAAATAGGTAGTGTTACAAAGATAAAAGTAAGTGCACACATGTTTGGTTTTGAAGTAATAACAAAAAGTATTGGTGTTTGGGATGTATTTATGATTCCAAACACTCAATCACACCTGCTATACTTGGTTTAGAAATAAGCATGTTGTTGTCAGAAACTGTTGTGAACGTGTGACCTAGTGCTAGCAGAAAATACTTCAAAATTGGTTAACATGGTTACATAGCTATAGGAACATAGTGGGTAGGGAAAAAAAGACCAGAACATGAAATGAAGGAACCGTGGTAATTAAAAAAATGCTCAAGAAGGAGTGTGTGGGTAAAAATGTACTCATTTAGACCAAATGGAGTATAAATGACATCATGTATATACAGATTTTGAAAAGTATTCTCAGTCTCCCCTGTGGATCCATGGATCTGTGGCAGAATTGCAAATGGGCCTTGCTGAGGGCCACAGTGGATCTGCAGATCTACCCAAAACCCATACCAAATTGGGCTTTCTTTTGAGCACTGTAATAAAGAATTGACTATAATGACCACGCACAGGTGGTATAGCATAAGTTAGAAATGAAAGGGAGATGTGATTGGTTTTCTAATTTAGCAACCTTGAAAGCAAAGTTGAAAACGTTTCCATTAATGATTACCTTTTCTGAGAGTGGAGTATTATTCTTGTACTGGGTTTTTGCACATTTTCAGTGAGATGAGATTCTAATTGATAGTGAGATACAAAAATACATACCAACAAACATATTTAACAGGTATGTGAATTAAAGTAAAGTTTAAGCAAACATAAGTTAGGAAAGGTATTTAACAGGTACCTGAAATAAAGTAATGTTTAAGCACATATAAGTTAGAAAAGGTATTTAAGATGGATGAGTGAGTAGCATCTTCACAAATAGTAAAGGATAATATACATTTAGAGTATGTGATGAAAAGAAAGAAATGTACATTGATCAGTACTGGTGAAAGAAAACTTTGCAAAGACTAACAACCCCCAGGCAAACATTAATATAGACACTAAAGCAGCGGCTTGAATCCCAATGCTTGCAATAATTTCTCCAAAACTAACCATCATGTATAGACTAGTCACCCAGGAATACAGTCATGCATACTCTGAGATTCCCAAGCACACAGTCATAAATACACCAAGACACCCAGCTAGACTGTGATGCATATGCTGACAGACCATGGCACACATTGATGCATACATTTACACACCTAAGCACACAGTGATACATACACTGACACACCCATATACACAGTGATGCAGACACAAATTGATGTATATACTGATACACCCAGGCACACATTGATGCCCACGTTAACATACCCAGGCACTCGCTAATTCATACACTAACATATGCAGGTACCCAATAAAGCATACATTTCTAGTTCCAAGCTTATATAAATGCTTTTGTTGACACATCGAGGGAGGCACTGATGCAGACTCTCACACACTTGTACACACAGTCTTCTCTACCCTCATGCTACCATGCAGATTCTGATGCATACGCTCAGACACTCAGACATGCACTAATGGATTTTCTAACACACCAGCTAAGCACTAATATGTGCACTGACACACTCAGGATACACTCCTAAACTGTAATGAAGAGGGTTACTTATCCAATAATACAGAGATGCATACACTAAAACACTCTTGTAAACACTAATAAAGCCATTGTGGCAAATGCACACAATAATGCAACAACTAACTCATGCAGTAACATATCAATGTTAGTAATGACAGCAGGAAGCAACCACTAATGTAGACATTGACACACCCATGCGCACACCAATACAGGTATTTACAGAAAAAATTGCAAATGAAGACGTAGATTGACCTCAATTTCAATATTTTTTTTCTTCAGTTGTTATTTTCTGTAGGAAACCCTTGTAGGATCTACACAAATTACACCTTGATGAATTCAGAATTGTGTTTACTTTTCAGAAATGTTTAGGTTTCTGGGATCCAGCATTGGTTTCATGCCCATTTCTGTCACTGACTGGAAGGATGCTGAAAGCACAACATTTTTTAAAAATGGGGTATGTCCCAGTAAAATGCCAAAATTGTGTTGAAAAATTGGGTTTTCAGATTCAAGTCTGCCTGTTCCTGAAAGCTGGGAAGCTGGTGATTTTAGCACCGCAAACCCTTTGTTGATGCCATTTTCAGGGAAAAAAACACAAGCCTTCTTCTGCAGCCCCTTTTTCCCATTTCTTTGAAAAAAAACAAAATGTTCACTGTATTTTGGCTAATTTCTTGGTCTCCTTCAGGGGAAGCCACAAAGTCTGGGTACCTCTAGAATCCCTGGGATGTTGGAAAAAAAGGACGCAATTTTGGCTTGGCTAGCTTATGTGGACAAAAAGTTATGAGGGCCTAAGCTCAAACTGCCCCAAATAGCCAAAAATAGGCCTGGCACAGGAGGGGGAAAACAACATGTTGAGACTGAATCAGTCATCATTCTAGTTAATGGTGTGCCCACCAAGAACAAAATAATCTGGTAAAAGCTAGTGGATGTTAGTGAAGTGAAATAGCCACATTATATTTGAATGATAATAATGTTTTCTACACAAATGTTGGTATTTGTTAGAACTGGGGTTTCTAGTTGGCAGCGCTTTGCACCGTGTCCAAGAAAGGACAATCACTCTAGTCAGGGTAAGGGAGTCACACCTAAGACAATCTTTTCTCACCCCGTTTGTAGCTAGGCATGAGCAGTTAGAATTAGCTCAGAGGAAATGTGTAAAGTATGTGTATACATACACAGTAACTTAGTGAAAACACCACAAAAGTACTCCACACCAGTTTAGAAAAATAGCCTTTATTTATCTGACCAAACAAGACCAAAACAACAAAAAATCCAACATAAACAAGTGAACATATCACTTTTTAAAAGTTTCAATGAGTCTTAATACATAGGAATCAATGGTCACATCTTATTAGCACAAAGTACCTAGGATGTGCCCAAAATTAAGATGATGTGGGCTGCAGGGGAAATGAGGCAGCAAAAAGCAAAGTGATGGGTCGGTCCCTAACTGCGCAGGGGAGGTGATGCATTGATTCATTCCTCACAGGGAAGGAGATGTTCCTAACTGGCAGGGGAGGTGATGAGTTGATTCTTCCATCACAGGAAAGGTGATGCATTGAATTCCAGACACGCAGCCTCGATTCCTTAATGCGGTGCAGGGTCAATGAGAAAATGATGCTCAGGAGATGCACTCCGTTGATGGAGCTGCTGGGAAACAGGCACTGTGTAGATTCTGCAGCCGTGAGACAGGTGCTCTGTCATTTCTCCAGCGGCGGGACAGGCTCTGCGTTGATGTTTCCGCTGTGGTGCATCAGTGCATGGATTTTGTCCTTCAAGTCACCAGCTTACACTCCCAAGAGCCCAGGGGCTGGAGTTGGCACTTCTTGGAAAGTCAGGACTCTTATCAGAAGAGCCTATGCACTATCAGATGAATTCTTTGATGTCCCTGATACTTTTTTACAGGAGACAAGCACAGTTAAAGCTCTTGGAGAAACTTGAAAAGTAGGGTGTATAAAGCAAAGTCCAGTCCTTGGCCACCAAGGACCAAAGCAGCAAGCCGCAGGCCAGCACAACAAAGCAACAGGCAGAGTGGCAGTCCCTCCTACGGCATCCAGCTTTTCTTCCGGGCAGAATGTCCTCAGTTTGGAAGTCTTCTAACTCAGAGGTCCAGTACTTTTGCCCATTTCTTCTTTTGAAGTAGGCAAACATCAAAGAAAAGTCTTTGTATTGCACAAGACTATGCCTTTCCCTGCCCTGGACCTAGACACACTCCAGGGGGTTTGTGACTGCTTTCTGTAAGGACAGGCACAGCCCTATTCAAGTGCAAGTGTCAGCTCCTCCCACCACTCTAGCCAAGGAAGACCCATCAGGATATGCAAGGCACAGCTCAGAAACCTTTGTGTGACTGTCTAGAATGAGTTCACAAACATCCCAACTGTCACCCTGACCCAGATGTTCCACAGACAGACAGAGGCATAGAATGGTTAATCAAGAAAATGCCCTATTTCTAAAAGTGGCACTAACAAACGTTTCATTTAAAAAACAACTTCACCAAACGATTCATTTTTAAATTGTGAGTTCAGAGACCCCAGATTCCATGCCTCTAGCTTCTCCCAATGGAAAATTACACTTAAAAATATTTAAAGGCAATCCCCTGTCACCCTATTGGAGAGATAGGCCCTGCAATAGTGAAAAACAAATTTACCAGCATTTCACTGTCAGGACATATAAAACACACCAGTGCATGTCCTACATTTTGAACACACTGCACCCTGCCAAAGGGGCTGCCTTGGGCCTACTTTATTGGTGACATACATATAGTAAAAGGGACATTTTGTTCCTGGTGAGTGGGTGCATTTTCCAGGTCAAACTGGCAGTTTAAAACTGCACACACAGACACTACAGTGGCAGGTCTGATACATGCTTACAGGGCTACTCATGTGGGTGGCACAATCAGTGGTGCAGGCCCAATAATAACATTTGATTTACAGGCCCTGGGCACCCATGATGCACTATAATAGGGGCTGGTAATTCAACACAATGATTCAAGTGATAAGAACAAAGAATATTAGGGGATTCTGGCAGTTGGTAAGGGAGGGGAAAGTATCAGGAACCATGCGGTATTTGGTTGGGGAAGAGAATTGGTGTAAATATCTGTCTATCGTATATGATGGTATTGGCACCGATGAAGGACATTGTGTCATTAGGAAGATGGGTGAGAATATGAGATTAGCTTTTGCCCCACAAAAAAAAAAGAAACTGTTGCAGCACTTAAACTAACTAAAGCGGCAGGCCCGGATAATCTCCCACCTATCAGAATAAAAAAAAAAATATTGATTGGTGGTCTTCATTTTTAATAATGATACATTTGGTAAGATTCTTGATCTTGCCCGTTTTCCAGAGAATTGGAATGGAGCCATGATAAGTCCTATCCATAAGAAGGAAGACCCAACACAACCTAAAAATTATCGGTTGATAAGTTTATTGGATGTAGGTGAAAAGGTATTCACAAAGATATTGCTGGGGTTAATTAAAGACTGGGCAGAGGAAAATTAAGTGATACCTGTAGAACAAGGCGGATTTAAGGTAGGGCACTCGACAATAGATCAATGCTTTAGTTTATGGTCTTTAGCAAAAAAAAACAATGGAAATGTGAAGAAGCCTGTACTGCTGTTTTGTGGATTTTCGTGCCGCATTTGATCTGGTAGATAGAAATTTGCTACGGAATATGTTAAGACAGTTAGGGCTTGAATTGAATTTAGTATATCTCCTTCAGAGCCTGCATTCTCAAAATTGGGCCCAAGTAATTTTAGACACGAGTGGCTCACTGTCAAAAAAGATTCCTATAAAGAATGGTTTGCGCCAAGGTTGCGTGTTGGCACCAATATTATTCACATTATTTTTGTCAGATTTGCCCGGGTTGCTGCAGGAGGTCAAAGGCCTAAGCCCAAAAATGGATGGTGTCCACGTTTCCTGCTTATTATATGCTGACGATTTAGTGATAATGGACTGACGGAGTTAGGTCTACAAAGAAAATTAGAGGTGTTCCACTCTTATTGCCCAAAGAAAAAAATGGTCTTAAATTTAGAAAAAACAAAGATTTATGTCTATAGGGAAAATGAAGAGTGATTTTGTTTACCGGCTAGGAGGACAAAAGCTAGAGAAGGTAAACAAATATAAATACTTAGGTATTTGGTTTGACTCAGACCTGAAATAGAAAGATCATATTGAAGCCCTGAAAAATAAAGCTTTATCATCGGTCTGGGGATTTAAACAATTTAGTAGTAAATATGGGGGTCCTTCCCTGCATCCGGTTATCTCTGCCTTTAATGCAA
Source organism: Pleurodeles waltl (assembly GCF_031143425.1). NCBI lineage: Eukaryota > Metazoa > Chordata > Amphibia > Caudata > Salamandridae > Pleurodeles > Pleurodeles waltl. The sequence goes on from NC_090451.1 coordinate 370,553,920, forward strand.
TGGTACGTCCCTAATTTCAATATGGGGTGGAAGTCCTAACACGATCAGGGAAACTAAATTGGGAGACAAAAGAAAGCTTTTGTGTAAAGCGTCTGTTATCATTACCTCCGTCAAGTATGTTACAAGCTTTGAGAACAGAAGGCCAAATGACGGCATGGATTTATCAGGGATTACAAGCAACACTGAAGTTTTGGTTAAGCGTGAGAGATGAGGGGATTTGTAACATCGCAAGACTGTGTAAACAAGAAATAATAACAAGTGAATTATATTGGGCGCTACAAGTGAGAGGGTGGTTAGAGAAGATCTGTGTTCTCTTAGGCTTACCTGGCAATCAGTGGCGCGGTGCACAAATCCTGAAACAAAATCTACACGCAATAGTGATGGAAAAGGCAAGAGAAATAGACCTGAAGTATTTAGAGGGTAAAATAACCCAAGCTATGGTAGGGGGATGGCGGCACCCGGAAAACTTTCCCTATATAGAGGCCCTACCTAACCAAAAATTAAGGGATGCAGTGTTAAAATTCCGAATTGGGCTGAATTCAGGCTATATGGACCCTAAAGCAAAATTGTTTCTTAAGGATATCTTGGGTTTATGTACATGTGGTTTACAACAGAAATTTAGCATGCAACACCTACTTCTGGATTGCTATTGGTTTTTAGAGGTGCTTAAGAAGTTTTTAAAACCAGTGTTTATGGAATATAATATTATTAACGAGTTCAAGCGCTTAGACTATTATTAGACATGAGATTTATGAATGTAACTTGTGCACTAGGCCAATTTTTTATAGGATTAAGAGAGGTCTTAACTGATTTTACAGTGTCGGGTACATTGTAGGGAGGAAAGATGAACTATGAATGTGAAATGGCACAAATTGATTGTTTTTAAACTGGATGATAGAAATGTGGACATTTTGCCATGTAAAATGTATAGCACTTTAAATAGGAAATTGCACTTTATGTCATTATAAGGATGTGAGTCTAGTTAAAACTGTATATGGGATGATTTGTTTAGTATGCTGTACTTTTAAAGATTTACAAGGAAATTAAATTGGTCAATGGTTAAAATAACGTAATGAACTATGTATGTCGAGTTATAGGTTTTTAAATCTGATTTTGTATATCTTTTTATTATTTTTATACTTTTACGGTTTACACCAAATACAATAATTTATGGCCTTTTTTAAAATTCAAATATGCCAATCATGGATAAAATGAACCACCCATTCAATTTAGATAGAGAGCACTTGCACTTTAGCACTGGTCAGCAAAAACGGGTCACAAAAAAATAGAAGGAAGGAGGCAAAAAAATTGTGGATAACCCTGCAAAAAGAGCCATTTCTAACACAACCCTCTCCCATGCTAAAGCAAGGGTGAACCACCCCTCCACTGTAAAGTACTTCAACATATCTGCCCCCCCAATGTCTCACAGGGACCCAGTGCATGGGGGAGCTAGCTCATAGCCCTGAAACCACCTGTGTATGTCATTCTCCTTAGTGTACTTTTTCCCTAGATTCTTAAGTACTTCCACTCTTCACTTATAATGCGCTGATGAAATGCCGCCACAATGTGTTCTAGCCTTGCCTTTCAAGTCCAGCTCCTTTAAGCTCTGCTAGTGAGCCAGGAAAAATTTCCTTTCTTCCATTACCAGTTTCTTTGCCTCCATTTCTAGTCTGAAACTTTTCAGCTCCAAAGTGTACTTCCCAGCCTCCTGCCTGACCTCCAGCTACTCCTTGTGTCAAATCCTTGGAAGAAATACTGCTGCCTGCCCTGGGGGGTGCCTTGCTCCCAGGCAGATCCTGTTGCACCACAAAATCACCATGTAGACTTTGCTCCTCCAGATCCGCACTGTCCACCTCTACATACTCACTACCCTCCCTGGCTGCTAATCAGGCCCTTGGCACCTTTACCAGCTCCTTCTTTCTAGTGAGGCCTGTAAAATGACACCTGAACTCCGTGCAGACCTTTTTGAGCTGATACACTGTATAGGTTTCAAGCCTCTCCTGCTCAAACACTGAATCTGCAAGAGGCATTGGTTCCTTACTATCCAGCAGTGTCAATGAATCCGGCGGGTCAAGACACGATGGTGTGACCTCTCAAGGTCACATTCACACCACGGTGCCACAGGTGCCACGACAGAGACGGGTGTCATGCATGTCGGTAACATGATACTCAGGACTCATGATGTTGTGGGACTTCAGGGATGCTGTGGCGACTTCGAGTCAGTGGCGCTGGATCTGTGGTGTCAATCGTTGCAGTTGAGCTGGCATCACAGCTTCAGATGCAGATAGCGGCGCAAAGTCAAGCAGTGGTGCCGGTTCTAGAGTCGTCCAGAGTCGATGTGCCTGGTTCTTCTTGTTTTTCACCAGAACTCACTTCCAAGGGCCCAGGAACAGGATTTGGCATCATTTGGCAAGTCAAGACTCTCCGCAAGAAAGCCCAGGTGCTGGCAGATGAAGTCTTTATGTCCCTGAGACTTCTAACATGAGGCAAGCCCAGTTCAATCCCTTGGAGAACCTTTGGAAAGCAGGATGTAGAAAGCAAAGTCCAGACCTTTCAGTCCTAGTGCAGAAGACGCAACAGCAGGCTGGCACAGCAAAGCAACAGGCAGAGTCGCAGATCCTCCTCAGGCATCAAGCTGTTCTCCCTGCAGAACGTACTCAGTCCAGTGACATTCTAAAGTTGTGGGGTCAGCAGTCCAATGTTTATACTTATTTCTGCCTTTGAAGTAGGCAAACTTCAAAGGAAAGTCTTTGTAGAAGACAAGACCCTGCCTCTCCCTGTCCTGGCCCCAGAAACACTCAGAGGGCTACAGACTGCTTTGTGCAAGGACAGGCACAGCCCTATTCAGGTGCAAGTGTCAACTCCTCCCTCCACTCTAGCTCAGATGGCCCATCAAGATGTGCAGGCTACTCCCCAGCTCTCTTTGTCTCACTGCGTAGAGGGGATTCACAAACAGCCCAACTGTCAAACTGACCCAGACAGGCAATCCGCAAACAGGCAGATTCACAGAATGGTTTACGCAAGCAAATGCCTACTTTCTAAAAGTGGCATTTTCAAAGTTACAATTTAAAAAAACAACTTCACCAAAAGATGTATTTTTAAATAGTGAGTTTGGAGACCCCAAACTCCAAATTTCTTTCTTCTCCCAATGGGTAATTACACTTAATGATATTTTAAGGCAATCCCTGTGTTATCCTATGGGAAAGAAAGGCCTTGCAATAGTGAAAAAAGAATTTATCTGTATTTTACTATCAGGACACGTAAAAAACACTATTACATGTCCTACCTTTTAAATACACTACACCCTGCCCATCGGGGTGCCTTGGACCTATCTTAGGGGTGACTTACATGCAGCAAAAGAGCAGGCTTGGGCTGGCAGGTGGGTATACTTGCTAGGTGAAACTGGCAGTTTAAAACTGCACACACAGACACTGCAGGCCCACTAGTAACATTTGATTATCATGCACCCTGGTACCTCTAGTGCATCTTACTAGGGACATACTGGTAAATAAAATATGCCAATCATGGGAAAAAAAACAATCACCACCACAACCTACACAGAGTTCACTTGCACTTTAGCACTGGTCTGCATTAGTAAAGTAACCAAAGTCCTAAATCCAGAAAAAACAAAGTTCAGCACTGGATCATAACAGGAGATCAGAAGCCAAAAATACAGTGGAAACCACACCAAGAGCTAACAGGTCTAATAATATTTTTAGAGATGTGAGTTGTATTGATGATGAAATATTACCATCAAGTGGACAGATTGAAAAAGTTTAGAGGCTTGGTGTTTTCCACACCTATTTTGCACTGGAGTAGGGGATCAATTTGATGACCGGTCTGTACAAATACCATCATCAGAGTGTAGGTCAACTAGACTATATTCAGAGGACCCTAGATTTTGGCAATGTATTCCCTATATATTCCATCTATTGTTTGCGAGTGACTTGTCGGGACTATCTTACGCAGTAAACCATATTCTAAAGACACGAGTTAATCTGAAAAATCTCTCTAAAAAGGAATTTGTTGACAAAGTTCAAGGTAAGCATTAAAATCTAGATTGCAAATTAAGTAATTTGATGGCATGTCAATGTAGTATCAATGAGTATTGGTTTGGTCGTCATGGAGAATTTAAATGCATGCTGCAAAACTTTGGTGCATCTACTTGGGTCGTGACAGTTAGGCCCATATTTATACTTTTTTAGCGCCGCATTCGCGCCACTTTTTGATGCAAAGGAAACGCAAACGTACAAAATACAATTGTATTGCTAAAAAAGTATAAATATTGGCCTTAGTTGTACAGAGTATTCACTGAATGATTTATTTGACTTTAGAAGAGAAGCAAATGCTAACATTGAGGTCATCAGTTTAAAGACAGCAGGAGAACTTTGCTCCCTGGATCCTGCTGATTGTAGACATTTTAGTGAGAAGGTTCAAGTTATGCTGGGTTTCATGTGCAATAAAAATGTCATTCTCTTGGTAAAGTTACAGATTTTTTTTGACATAGAGAGTACCAGGCAAGAGATGCTCCTGATGTGCACATGCTATTATTGATAAAAGATGCACCAAAATTTGGAAATGACAGTGATGACTCTCTACTGTCATCTACAGTATAGGTTAGTATGATACATGCTCCATCCTAAAAGATAATGATGATAAAGGCCTAAAGTTCTATGGTTTTGAAACACATGGATGGGGCAAGTATTGCCGTCAAAAATACAAATGTATAGGAACATTTTATACAGGTGTCATTTTTGATTTCCAAGGCCTATCATTTCCAAAGGAAGAGTGAAAAGCTTTTTATCTGCAGTCAGACACACTGACCTTGAAATCACCAACAAATGTGTATAATCTAAGATAAGCAGAGGCCTCCAAGTATATTAATGATTATAATTCTGCGATTCTGAAGTTGTGGAATGGAAATATGTGTATATAATTTGTTGCATACAACTCCATTCCCGTTGCTCATTATGTCACTTCATACCGAGAAGAGAGAGTTGAAGGAAATGGGGGAAGAGATTTCTGCAGAAAAGTGTAACCAAGACGTTGTACTGCTTCAGCTTGAAAAATGCTTTCGCATAGACAGATGAGTTTCTATGAGTGCTGTGACAGGTTGAGCTCAGCCAGTTTGCACTCAAAGACTAGGGGAAATGTTTGAGACAGTCTAGGCCTTGCTAGCCCATGAAAGAGAGTCTTAAAGTAGTTCCCAGAAATTCAGTACCTAGCAGAGTTTTATCTAGAAAGTACAGATATTGTAAAAACAAATATGCTGGATACTTGCTATCTGAGAAGAAGTCCACATCTAGAAAACATATGTGTTTACGAGATTCTGCAACACTATAGGTATAGAAACAATTTGACAGAAAACATAGATGAAGGGAAATGTGCTGTACTTGGTTGCTATGGTTGTTTAGTTAGCCAGGCGAAGGGTAGATTAATGAACCATAGAAAACATACTTGTCAAATTTCTGAGAAAAGACAGTTTTTCGACTTAGCACTTCTGCAACTGTTCAAGCCATGGCGTTCTGAAACTGAGATACTCGGACAGTATGAATGCTAGGGAGATTCTTTCAATGCTGTAAAAGACAGCATTGTGTGTTCAATGTTTCCCAAATACCTGAAAATGTTAAATGATAAGATTGAACAAGAGGACACAATTGCTACTGAAATAGCAAATGACAGTTCACAAAGTAGCAAAAGTTCAGAACATCTTATTCAAGATTCTCTTGTACAACCAATAATTGAAAATGAAGCTGTGATAGCCATGAATGAGCCAAAGGATGCATTAGAACAAGATAGACATTAAAGTGTTAATTTGGAACATTTGGTTGGCCAACTGAATGACAAAGAGAAAGAAATATCTATGGATGTAAAAGAGAAAATAGAGCATGAATTTTCCATGAAAAGAATATATGTAAATGTTCAAGAATTAAACCATTTTTTTATATGTGATTGGTCAAGCTGGCACTGGGAAAAGCCTTTAAATTCAAGTTCTGACCACTAACCTATAAAGGAGAACAGATTCAAGTTTGTCATGTGTTGTAACAGCACCAACTGGATTAGCTGCACACAATATTGAAGGAGTTACTTTGCAACAACTACTTTTGCTAACTGTAGAACATCTGGAGTAGATAGCCATCAAGTTTCTAGAGTTCTGAAGAAATTTAACCTTTTAAGAATCGATGAGGTGAGTATGGTCTCAAACTTAATGCTTGACTTTGTCCACCTAATAATGCAACCGATTCTGAAGACAGAGTTTGATGCACTGTTTGGAGGAAAGCATTTCACTGTATTTGGTGATCTACTGTAGCTTACCCCTATGACCGGACAGCCTGTGTTCAAGACACTCTTACATGAAGAAATGAGAAGTTCTTTAAGAAAATATTGCAAATGTAAACATTTGGTTAAACCACTAATACAAAGAACTACTTAGGAATATGCATCAATCATCTGACATGGAATATGGAAATGTTCTTAAGGATATTAAAGTGGAAGTTCTCAAAAAAGAAGAAAAACATTGCTTAGAAAGTCAACTTATCAAGAACTCATTTCCTGCAAAGTAGTCTGTAGCAGAGCTAATGCTCAATTGTATTGAATAAGGGAAATGCCTGCTCTTCAGCAGTGCTCCACTTTAATGAACAATTACTACAACTGGAGAAAGAAGACATTTTAGAAGTGACAGCAATTGATAAAATGGCACATCAGGAGGTACTAGTATTGTTAACTGAAAAACTACATACAAAATTAGATTCATTGGAGAAGTCTGTTTCAACAACTGTAGGCTTAAAAAAGTGTTTACATGTTTACAAAAACTGCAGAGCAATTTTGGAGTGTAATATAAATGTTGAGGAAGGCTTAGTTAATGATACCATGGAGAAAATAATTGATTTCATTTTGTTTGTATACAGGAGTCCAATTGAATCCCTAGCATTTAAATTTGATCAACTTGAAGGTGTTAAACAAGTAGCAAGGTCTGTTGCACATTTCGTACTCATAAAAAAACTTGTGTGTTCAGATGAAGCAGTTCTCAGTGCCTCTAGCATATGCTGCAACAATATGTAAATCTCAAAGTTTAAGTGTAAATGCAGCGCTTATTAATATAGGTACTACAATGTTTAAGGAAGGTATTTGTATATGTAGAGTTATCACAAGTTAGATCTTTGTCCAGTTTGTATCTCATAGGCTTTGATGACAGTAAACTAAATGCTGATTCAAGTTGTGTCAAAGAGTATAACCATTTGAAAAATGTTTGCGCACCTCATTTAGGACAGTATCCAGTTTACGAAAAACCAATAATCTCTTAGAAGGGAAAGCTTTTGAACAGTCATATTGATGTTCCTAAGAAAAAGTGCAAGAAAGACAATAAGGAAGATTTGAAGAAAGAAAATGCTAAGAATTCTGGTGATACCAGTTGTCAAACAACTCTGGAGTCAACTGCTATGCCAATGTAGTCCTCAATGCACTATCAACTTTATCTCATCTTATTAATACAGTTAAACAGAAATAAAACACAATAGAATGCGCTTTGCAATATTTGCTTTGTTAGAATACATCTGCAGTGAAATAACTAAAACACATTTCATCTAGTCTTAGAGATTATGTAGATCTCTGCACTGGATCTGTACACTTCATTCAAAACACTCAAGAAGATGCACAGGGGTTCTTGATGGTACTATTTGGTATCTTAGAATGGGGTGGTACTTATTGACAAACTATTTGGACTACTCATGGCAGCATGTCTTTGAATATTGTTCTTTTTCTTTAAACATGGAAATAGACTCAGAATGATATATCTACTTGGCTCTACCAGACAGTAAAACTGTACATATTGACAATATTTTTAAAGTCGCATCACAGAATAATACCTGCACAAAATGTCAATCAGATCTTCTACCAACTTTAAATATAAGAAGTGGCAAATATATTATTCTAATGCTACAGCGATGCCCAGCAGATGGAAGTAAATTGGAAACACAAATTACAAATTTTAAAGCTGGACAAATCCATATTTGTGATAAAACATACACCCGTATAGCCATTATTTTTCATGAAGAACTATTACATCTGGACACTACACTTTATAATTAAAAAATACAACTGGATGGACAGAGTGGAATAAAACAACACAGATACCACTAAATTGGAAACAGACATCACAAACTAGAACACGAGACAAAACTATTTTATGGAGATACAAATGCTGCTAAAGTAATCAAAGTTAAAGCTATTTCTGCATATTGAATTTTAAAAAGTTAAACCGGATGGATAAAATATTATCAGAAAAATGTAACAATGAAACTGATATTGCAATTAAAGCTACAAACTTGTAAGAAATATTAGAATTAAAACACTGAAAGAATATACTTATAGTTCTACTTTCTGTTACCTTATATGGGCTGCCAAGGGTGATGTCTTTATAAGTTTTTTTTTATATACTACTAGTGTTCATACATAATAATTGTATTGTAACCCTCTTAATAAAAAAAAGTTACCTTAAGCATATGTGTCATAACATTAGTTCAATTGGTTAATTATTTGTAGTGAGTGTGATGCATAGTGTTGCTAATTTACAGTGACATACTATGCACTTATGTTTTTTTTCTTCAGTCTATGTGATTGTTTTCCCCCAGTGTTCAATGATTAGTCTCTATGCAACACATTGTTTACACAGTGCAGGGGCTCCCAGGGGCACCCCGAGTCTCCCTCACTGCCACCCTTTCCATGGTCTACCGCCATGGACAGGCTGGCAGTAAGGGGAGTTGAAACCCCTAGCAAGCAGCTCTGCCCTGGCAGATTACGACCGCCGGTACCACCATGGCGGTATACCACCGGTCCAGGTTGTATTACCGCAGCGGTACCTCCACGGTCAAAATAAGGTGGCAAGTACCGCCTGCCTGTTGGCTGTACTATCGCCACTATAGCCCTAGCAGTCACCAACCACCAGGGTTATAACGAAGGCCACAGTCACCCCCCTAGGTACTCACTCATGCTTACAGTAACACACCTAGGTACACTTCTGCATACACTGACACACCTAGGCACACACTGACACACACACACTAACACAACCAAGCACACAGTAATGCATACTGTAACACACCCAGGTAGATACTAATGCATACACTGAGATACCCAGGCTCACACAGATGCATATACTGAATCACCCAGGCACACAGTTATTAAACAATGTACACATCCAGGCAGACTCTCATGGATATGCTGACACACCCAGGCATGCACTGATGCATACACTGACACATTCAGACACACACTGATGCATACATTGACACACCCAGGCACAAACCAATGCATACACTGACACACCGAAGCACAAACTCATCCTTACATTGACACATCCAGTTATACACTGGTACATTCACTTACACACTCAGGCATACACTCAGACATACACTAACACACCCATACACACACTCTATATGCTAACACAACTAAACACACACTAATTTATACACTGACACACCCAGCCACACAGCAGTGCATTCGCTAACACACCAAGACACACAAGGGCGCATGCACTGGCACACCCAGACACACACCAATGCAAATGCTAACATATCCAGGCACACTCATATATACACTGACTCGCCAAAGCAGACTCTGATGCATACCCTGACACACTTAGGTACACACTCATGCATGCACTATCTCAACCAGGCACACAGTTACATATACACAAAAAAAACAGACACACAGTAGTACATACACTATCACACCCAGACATGTAATTATGCAGACACTGACATACCCAGCCATACACTGACACACACACTGATACACCGACGCACACACTCATACATAGAATAACACTCCCAGATACACAGTAATAATGCTCTATCACACTCAGACACGTTCTGATGCATACACTGATACACCCAGGCACACAATCATTCACACAGTAACACACCCAGACACTCTTATGCATACTCTTACATGCCTAGGCAGTGACTCATGCATACACCAACTCACCCAGACACACACTGATGCATACACCGACAACGAGAAGCACACAACAATGCATAGACTGACACACCCAGGCAGACACTCATGAAAATGCTCACATATCCAAGAACACACTCATATATATTCTAGCATACTCAGGCACACACTGATATATACAATGACACACACAGCTACAGCTACACACTCACACCCAGGCACAAACTAATGCATACACTGAGACACCAAGGCACACACTGATGCATACACTGATATCCGTAGATACACACTTATGTATACACTCCCATCCCCAGGCAGACACTTAGAAATACACTGACACCCCGCCAAACATTGTGGCATACACTGGCACACCCAAACAGACACTTAGTCGTATGCTGACACCCAGGCACACACTCAGATATACACTGACACTCACTGGCAGATACTGCTGCGTACACTTACATACCCAGGCAGAAACTTGTGAATACATGACATAGCCAGGCACATACTGGTACATACACTGACAAATACAGGCAGACACTTATGAAGTCACTGACGCACCCAGGCACACACTGACACATATACTGGGACAACCAGGCACACACTCATATACACACTGACACACCCAATCACACTCTGATACATACACTTACATACCCAGCAACACACTGAGACATAGACTGACACACCTAGGCACACACTCTTGCATGCTCTGACACACCCAATAACACACTAATTCATACACTGATACACCAAGGCACATAGTAAAACATACACTGACACACCCAGGCACACACTGACACATACACTCAGATTCTCAGGCGCACACTTATGTACACACTAACATACTCAGGCACACACTGATACACATTATAAAATACCCAAACAGACACTCATATATACACTGACCTAGGCACCCACTGTTGCATACACTGTAACACCAAGGGGCACACTCATGCTTATACTACCTCACTCAGAAAAAACACAAACATACACTAACAAAACCAGGCACACAGGAATACATACACCACCACACCAGGCATGTACTGATGCATACACTGACAAAACCAGGCAGATACTCATGCATACATTGACACACTCATGCATACACTGACATACCCAGGCACACATGATTACACATATTCACACACCCTAGCACACACTTACAATATGTTAAGAATAAAAACACAGTGACAGCTCTTTTTTGAGTGAATGGAAAGGTTCTAACAAGAACCATTTTTCTCCTTGAAGTGTTGTTGAAAGTCATTTTTTTGTGTTTTTTTTAATAAACTGGCTCTGAACCAGTTGAGTAGAACAAAAACAAAATAAGCAACTGGCCATAAAAATGCACTGAAAAAAACATGTTGCAGGGGCATTATAGTTAGGGTGACATTTTTAACATATAAAGCCATACAAATTCAGGAATTGTAGTTAACTCGCCTAACTATAACTTACACCTCCACAATGCACTGCTTATGACATCACATATCACGTCACTCATAACATGGTCAATGATATCACTGATGAACTCTCAAAAGACATCACTGATGACATCATCCAAACAAAAACACTCAGACACCCACTCACACAGCCACATAAGCACTCACACATCCAGGGATACACCTTTGCAACCAATCACACAAGCACACAACAACTCATTCACCCACTCTCATATGCAAACAACTACTCACACATTCACTCACACATCCAGACAGCCACTCATGCAGTCACTCACAAAACCCATACAACTACTGTCACAGTCATGCACACAGCCCCAATAACACTCACACACCCACTGATAGGGCCACACATCTACTATCACACCTACTTACACACTAATACAACCACTTACACACCCAATCACACACTCAAATAACTAGTCACACACCCACTCACACAGTCAAAGAATAACTCTTACAACCACTCACACACACATATACTCAAAATACACTCATACAAACTTTTACACACCCACTCACGTACCCACTTAGCTACTGAAACTCTCACTCACACACTGAAACAGCTATTCATATACCCACACTCAAACTAATATACTACTCATACACCCATTCATACACCCATTTTAACACCTACAAACCCATACAACCAGTGATAAAATCACATTCAAATGCAAAAACAAATGTACACACCCATTCACACTCTTGCACAATCACGTCCACACCCATTGATAGCCCTTTGCAACTACTCACAAACTCACTTACATATCCATAGAGGGACTCACATACCCACTCAAACCCCCATACAGCTGCTAAGATACCAACTCACACACTCATACATACAGTAACATATCCACTCACATTACTTATGGTACAATTACTATCACTTATTTCTATTATACAACAAATAGTAATTTAATTGATGTAGCACCTTATTATATATGTTAAACCCTCAGGAACCTTTGCAAAGCACTCACACTCACTGGGTGATGTCATAAAGTTATGTCATCAGTGATGTCTTTTGAGAGGTCATCAGTGATGTCACTGATCATGTCATGACGGATGTAATAAGTGAGGTCATAAGCAGGCATTAGAGGGGTGTAAGTTATAGTTAGCTGAGTTAACTATAACTGCTGAATTTCTATGGTTTTGTACGCTTCAAATGTCAGCTTAACTATGATGCCCCTGCACCCTTTGTGTTTTTTCAGTAAATTTCTAAGGTACCAAATCTGGTGCAGTTATAAAAGTCTTTTCCGCCTTACGAGTTTCAGACTCACCGTCCTTGCTCACAGGCACAGGTCATCATTTTTCAGGCTATCGCAGCTGTTCAAGCCTTCTCGTCAGGACGCTAACTACTGTTTAGCCCCCACTGGATCTCCTAAATAGGTTGTCTGTTGTGCATGCACAGACTCATAGTGCTGGAAGGCCTCATTCTTTACCTCCAATGGGTTAGCCATATCAAAATTCAAGAACTGTTCCCCATATATAACTTTTCTGCTGCCAAATGTTCCACTCTGTGGCTGTGCAATCCCTTGCCATCAGGACCCACATTCATGCATTTGTCGTCATAGTGTTTACTCCGCAGCAGGCCCACCATCATATATCAATCACATTTTGTCCTTAAATTGAAGATGCACTATCATTCGTGATACTATTTTGATAGGCAAGAACCAAATCTAGTGCAGTTATGAAAGTCTTTTCCATCTTATGCGTTTCAGACTCATTGTCCTTGTTCCAGGCACAGGTCACCGTTTTGGAAGGCTATCACAGCTGTTCCAGCCCCCTAGTCAGCATGCTAATTACTTTTTAGCCCCCATGGATCTCCTAAATAGGTTGCCAGTTGTGCATGCTGGAACTCCTAGCGCTGGAACGCCTCATTCTATCCCTCCAATGGGTTAGCCATATCAGAACTCCAGATTTGTTCACCATATATAACTTTTCTGCCACCTAATGTTCCACTCCATGGCTATACAATCCCTCGGCACTAGGACCCACCTTCATGCATTTACAATAGTAGTGCTGTCTTCACGGCCGGACCGCTGTCATATATCAATCACATTTTGTCCTTAAATCTAAGACGCACTCTTGTTCATGATAAGCTATTTTATACACAAGAACCAAATACCGTGCAGTTATTAAAGTCTTATTTGCATTACGCATTTCAGACTCATCGTCCTTGTTCACAGGCACAGGTCATAATTTTGCCAGGCTATCCCAGCTGTTCCAGCTTCCTCGTCAGTATGCTGTTTAGCCCACCTGGATCTCCCAAACATGTTGTCAGTCATGCATGCTGGGACTCATCGTGCTGGAAGGCCTCATTCTTTCCATCCAAAGGGTTAGCCATATATATATGGTGATCAAATCTGAAGTATTGATATGGCTAATTCATTGGAGGTTATATATAAATATTTATTCTCTAAAAAAAAAAAGTCAAAGGTTACATGGACGTCATCGATAAGCTTACGTTTTACATGTACAAAACTATACAAATTCAGCTGTTATAGTTATAGTTTTTTCAAATAACTATAACTACAGCTTTAAGGTAAGTATAACTCGGCCCCCCGCCATGCGCAATTTTCTCCTAATAATCTTATTGTAAATAATACATTGATATTATCAATGATGTTATCAAAGATATTATGAATGTTGCAATATGTGGAGTAATTAGCAGTGCAGAGCGGAGTTTGTTTGCACACGCGTGGTAGGATTTTGGTGCTCTCTCTCGAGTGCCACGATACTCCCAGCCCACTAGCAAGCAGGCACTAGACTTTACATTAGATCATGCTGTTTCAGACCCCGTACACAGGACTTCACATTTACTCAGGCTGCTTTTGACCGCAAAGGCAGCCAAAACAGTCCCACTCATGAGTGTGAATGCACCTGGAGTGGATTTTATACTCCAGATACATCTAAATCTAGTCAGAAAGTGGTATTTGAGCCGATTTTCTTCTCTAATGGACTCTTCCAGCTGTTTTTTAGATTGAGAATCCTTTTTTTTTTCAAACAGGAAGGAAGTGCCCGAGAGAATCCAACTTTTGGTTTCTGTCTAGCAGTCTCCTCCCAGTTCTTTGCCCATCTCCTGGTCACTTTTCACTTGGATGTTGAGGTGTAAGGATCACTCTCTTTGTCTCCTGGATATACCTTTGAACTTAAGGACTTTGTTTTTGTGAAATCACATTAAAAAACTATTGAATAGGGGTGTTGTTTGTTTGCATGGACATGCACAAGTATTTCTTTGTATTTTAATTTGCTTTTTAAATTTTTATAGTGGTGGGTGGCCTTGAAGTTAAATATGGGCCTAGCTATGATTTATTTTGCATTTCATTGATTTTTCATCTTTTGGAAAGGAAAATTGCTGCACAGCTCAGTACCTGCGTTTTCTAATTGTTTGTAGCAATTGCAATCTTATTTTACTATGTGGTCTAGATTTCCAAAGGGCCATCTAGCCAATAGGCCTAGTACTATTAGTCACTCGTGCATGAAATAAATATTTCAGTGGTATATGTTTTTAAAACTTCATCTAGGGCAGGAATGCAAATGGATTAAATTAAAAATATTGGCTATTTTTTGCATTTTTTTTTTGTTGCAAAAAGCGTATATGTTGTGTGGTGAATAATATTTGATGGCATAGGAGGATGTGTGTACTGTTGTTGGGAAATATTTATAGCTCAGGTAATTTTTGTGCTTTGCATTGCTGAATTAATGTTAGTGTTTTCTTCAGTGTTACCACCATGCCTCTTTATGGCCAGTGTGTGCGTGTGTGTGTGTGAGTGTGTGTGTGTGTGTGTGTGTGTTTGTGTTTGCCATCATCCATCATTTGTCTTTGGTCTTCCTGCTGTGTGGCCAGGGGCCATTTTGGTAGTCTATGTCCAGAGGCTTGCATGTGTTCTTTGTACTCCATGCCTCTTTGTTCGCAGTTGTTGTTTGACCATGTAGCTGTCTGGCATTTTCTGAATCCTGCCAGTGTGTTTCTGTCATAGGCTTGCATGTGTTCTTTGTTCTCCTTCTCCCTTGTTGTTTGGCCATGTAGATGGCAGGCATTGTGTTCATCCAGTCAGTGTTCCCTTGCCATAGCCTTGCATGTGTTCTTTCTTGGTTCCCCAGGCATCCTTGCTGTTGTTGTTTGATCAAATGTCTGGCAACCTTTTGTGCATGCAGCCAGTGTTCCTTTGCCATAGATTTGCATGTGTTCTTTCTTTCTTCACCATTGCTCCTTGTTGTTGTTGTTTGACTATGTGGCTGGTGGTGGCCATTTTGTCCATCCAACTAGTGTCCCTTTGCCATAGGATTGAAAGTGTTCTTTGTTTACCATGTCTCCTTGTTCCTTGTTGTTGTCTGACCATTTGGCTGGCAGCCGTTTTTCGCATGTAGCCAGTGTTCATTTGCCATATGCTTGCATTTGTTCTTTCTTTGTTCCCATGGCTCCTTCCTCCTTTGTGTCGTTGTTTGACTATGTGACTGGCAGCCCTTTTGTGCTTGCAGCGAGTGTTTCTTTGTCATAGGTTTGCATGTATTCTTTCCTTGTTCCACATGCCTCCTTGCTCCTTGACGTTGTTGTTTGACCATATGGCAGGTGGCCATTTTGTCCATCCAGTCATTATCCCATAGAGTTGCATGTGTTCCTTGTTTGCCATGCCTCCTTGCTCCATGTTAGTGTTTGACCATGTGGCTAACAGCCATTTTGCACATGCAGCCAGTGCTCCTTTGCCATGGGCTTGCATGTGTTCGTCTTTCTTTGTTCCCCATGCTTCCTTGCTCTTTATTTTTGTTTGACCATGTCGCTGGCAGCCATTTTGTGCATCCAGCTGGTATGTCTTTGGCTTATGCTTACACACAAACATCTTCTATTTTAATTTGTAATTTATATTTTCTAGTTATTTTGTTTGTAATGTTTTATTCTATTATATTTTAATTCAATGGTTTATTTCATATTTAATTTTATTTTAATTTTAATATTTTATTATAGTTCTTTACTTTCATTTTTAATTGTAATTTTTAATTTCATTTTAGTATTCTAATTGTTAATTTTAATTATCATTTATTTTTTAATTTCTTGTTCTTTATTTTAATTTTGTATTTCTTTTTTATTTTTATATATATTTTTTTATTTTTATTTTTCATTTAATTTAATTCTGCATTTTTCCTTAATTCATACATCCAAATCCATTCATCCATCCATCCACTAAATACGCACAGCTGCACTACAGTATTTGGTTTCTTTAGGTGTATAATAATTCCATTTCCCCTGGACCACCTTGCCTCAATTGTTTTTTTTAAAGGATTATTCCATTTTCCCATGAACCTCTTACTGATAACCCCAGGTGCTCCCTTTAAATTAAAACATATGGAGATAAAGAAAAGAGCCATATCTGCATGTTGTGCTACCTGATTTCAAATGAAATTTTATGATGTGTTGGTTGACTTTACAAAGTTTTATTAAATTGGTATTTATTACATAAGTAACCAGCCACACTAAGATTGTATTTGTTTGTACTATTTCAACCTGTAACAATGCCACATTTCACTAACTACATGTTTATCTTGCTTGTTTCCTTTCTGGTGCACAAGAGACGAGACCTCACATCACCTGCAGTACAGACAAAGAAAAGGACTTACAGTTACTTCGGTCCTCCAAACCCTTCCGCTTGTGCATCTTAATGTCACTGCCAATTTAGACCTTAAGGTTGCCCCAAACAAGTTGCTCCCAAGAAAGTGGCCAGTAAGAAGAAACAGTTTTCCACCAGTGGTGTGCCAACCGCAATCTTTTTCGAGAGGTGTGTGCCTGCCACACTGGCCTCCAGGGAGGAACCTGGGAGCAGCACTCCAGCATCAATAGAACTACACCAACATAAGCTCAAGACCGTGTCTGTCAGTGAGGCAGCCACTGCAATCATAGCAACGGCGACGAGAAGTGACATTGAATTGATTTATTCCTTTCATGAAGTGGTACCCAATCATTTCAGAAAACAGAGCAAAGTGGAGAGCAGCCATCAGAAGTAGGTCTTCCTGAAGCTGGAGCAGAACAGGAAGTTGAGCGTCTTGCCGAGCAAGTACCTCCTCTTTAGAAATCAATGACTCACAGATCTCCAGCAAGAAAAAAGAAGGATACTACTCCACCAGCTTCTCCAAGCACCACTTCTGATTATGATAAAAGGGACATGGAGTGGACCCTGGCAGAGTCCGGAAGACGTCAGGAGTGACAAGGGAAAATAAAAGTTCCACAAAGCCTTAGAATCATGGAAGAGGATGATGATGAAGAAGAAGATGATGATGATGATGATGATGATGATGATGACCATGCCACTTATTGGGGAAATGGCACAGAAGAGTTCAACATTATTATCCAACTTACTCTGAGGGATGTGGCACAGGCTGCACCGCTCCCGTATTTGTAAGGCCCACCCATACCTCTGTAGAAGTATGAACTGCAGAGAGGCAATCGGCACACCTCCGGTTCTTCTTCAGGCACTGGCAGTGATCCAATAAGAAAATACTTCTTCCTATTTTGGGACTCTTTTTTACATTTAGAAAACAGGAGGAGAACATTGCTCTATGCTCCATTTGCCACGCAAGTGTTTGTCGAGGTAAATCTGGGTCATGTAATGGTACTGGAGGCCAGAGGCCCATATAAAAAAAATCACGTAATCCAGTGTAAGGAGCACCTTAAAAAATTGCTGAACATCATCACATTGGCGAGGATGAGGAAAGCCAGGAAACCTCAGCTACACCTGGTCAGATTATGGTGGAAGGTGAGCAAGAAGAGGGTGACATTCTCGCACAAAGCAGCCCTGTCTCCAGCAGTGTACCAGGATCACCTGCCTCAGCGACCTCACAATTGTACTGTAAGACTCAGAGTCACATGGAGACACCACAACATATGGCGACTGCACCATAGCGTACACTGAGTCAAGCACCACGTACATCTCAAAAGTCGCCTGCGACAGTGGACCCTCAAAATAAGAAAATCCAGGCCACAATTATGGACATGTTTAACTAGGAGGGTCCCTATGACTGCAACTACCCAATGGCACGTTTGTACAATGGGAAGTTACCAAAAATGTTAGTGCTGTACCTCCTCCCTTTTTCTTTTGTGGAAGGAGTTGGATTCTAAGAGTTTGTGGCAGCCATCTTCCTGAAATGGAAGGTTCCATGTGCTAGAGTTGCTGTTCCAACAATACATTATGATGTGCTGAAATTGGTTGGACAAGCTTTGCAGCAAAGTGTTGTCCACACTATCTACCTCACAACAGCCATGTGGACCAGTTGTCAGTTGATGGATTACATGTGCATCATTGCACACTGGATCTCTTTTATGGGGGTAAAGCAAAAGCTATCTTCAGGTCTTGGCCCTGAAGAAAGTTTTAAGAGTGTTCAGAGGCATGCAACAGTAGCCATATTCACCATGGAGAAATTACATATAGCTGCTAACGTCTTGGACAAATTTAATAGAAGGTGTCTGAATGGCTGTGACTCAGAGGTCTCTGAATTAGATTTTTTGCCTAGGACAATGGCAATGACATAGTCAAGGCCATGGCAGACAATGGCTATTTCAGGGTCCTGTGTTTTTATCACACTGCACCAACCTGGTTGTGCAAGACTTTCTAAAAAACGACGTCATAGTCAGCAACGTACTAACCACCTGCACATGAATCTCCACTCATTTCACTTATTCTTTTAAAGCCCAGACACAGTTTCAGATTCTTCAGAATGTTAACAGAGTGTGAGTTAAAGCCCTGACACAGGAGATGTCAACACGCTGGAACTCAATCTATTATATGTTGCTATGTCTTTTTGAGCAGTACGTATGGATCAATGACTATGTGATTCTAAGAGGAGGGGATGCAATTAGGAAAGCTCTGTCCATGGATGTGGGCATATGGAGCCCAGTCAAATGCCTGATACAGAAGCTGCTCCCCTTTGAGAGTTTCACAAAGGAAGTTAGCAAGGAGGATAGTACGATGGACCAAGCAATCCTATTGTTGCATTTGCTACAGGACCAGCTAAAGAAGGTGTCTGAAAGTTTCACAGTTAGAGGTGGGAACGAACATCTAGAAGCCCATGCCTTGGTTGAGAGCCTAAGCTACGGCTTTACTCGTGATACAAGGCAGCAAAATGACATTATCTTGCCCAAAGAGTACATCTGTGATACCGTACTTGATCCACACTACAAACAAATTATTTCCTCCTTCATTCCTTTTTCTGAAGGGGATGTTTCAAAATCCAACAGGGGGATTGTTGAGCAAGCCGGAGAACTGGAAGAAGAATGGCTGGAGCTTAGATTCCTACTCTGGGGTACCACCTTCAACTTCCAGAGAGGGTAGCCTTGTCTCACAGCAACCAACACCAGCAACAAGAACATGGTCAACAACAGCACCAGAAGAATCAGACCCAACCTCTATATTGGCTTGGTTTCAAATGGCAAATCTTAAGTCCAGTGCAGAGGGGAAGGCAAAAGAGGTTGAGCAAGTTGCTCTTCAGAGGTTGTTCCAGGAGTATATGGATGACCCAAAAGAGGTATATGTGGATCAAAACTCATTGGTGTATTGGTATGGGTAGATCCACCAATGGCTAGAGCTCAGCAGCATGGCAATAGATTTTCTAGCTTAACCTGTAGCCAGTGTGTCTGCTGAATGTGTATTCAGTGCAACTGATGCAGTTGTGACAGTGATAAGGACAAGCCTCTTGCCTCAAAACATGGAGAGATTAACCATGATCAAAATGAACCAGCATTTTATACACCCCAATTACACTGTTCCAAAAACACCACAGGAAGAGGAAGATGATGATTGGTCAGAATCAAGGGTGTTCACTGACCAACTTCTGGGTGAACCACCTGAGTTTGAGGATGAACTCTACTTCCCGGACTGAGTATGCCAGTGCCACCATAGAACTTTTTAATTATTTCTCATTGAACTTCTTTCTTTCTTTCTTTCTTTCCTTCTTTCTTTCTTTCTTTCTTTCTTTCTTTCTTTCTTTCTTTCTTTCTTTCTTTCTTTCTTTCTTTCTTTCTTTCTTTCTTTTTTCTGGTTCCCCAGTCACTTTAGTTATGATTGCACAGGTCTACCTCACTCGGTTTCAAACTGGGATGGAGTTCCTCAGAGTGCGGAGGAGGAGGATGGAAGGACTCAGGGTGGGACTACCTCAACAGCTAGAAAGAGAAAGTTATCAACTTCAAAGAGAACCTTGATGATGGCAAAGACTCTGAAGCCTGGTACTCACTCAACTCTGTGGAATGGAGAGAGATGTGTAGATTTGTGAAATGCTGCTGAGTGTGTGTTTGTTGCATTGCTGGCTCAGACGAGGGACTCCTCTTTTTGTTCTTGCTCTGCCTCTGAGTCTTCTTGGTACACTCCTGACTCCTCATGTAGCTTACCTTGCTTCCTTTTGTCCTTCTCCTTTATTCTGTAATACAGTTACTATTTTTTTTTTCCAATATGCAGGTCTTCTCCTAGTCCATTCTTGCATGAAGAAAACTTGGTGAAAGATGGAGTCTTAAGCTTTTACTCAAGACTCCAGCTTACCTACTGGACAGGTTTAGCCAGGCACCCAAGAGTGACAGACATTCCAAGAAGAATGGAGCACCACCCCATTTAGTGATACAGTATTATTTTCTTTTTAACAATCATAATTTTTAGAACTGGGTGGGTTAACTTCAATACTCCATAACTTGTATTTTTCAAACCTACAAGACATAACATTTAGAGATTTACTAGTTTGAATCGCTCCGGGCAGAAGGACTGGTTGCAATGCATTTAAATGAACTGTGTCACACTTATCCCTTCATCGTTTCCTTCCACAACAGATTGATGATGGTGTGCTGCTCAGCGCCCCAATGAATATTGTCATGGTTCGTTTTGTATATTGTTTTTCTTTGTCACACCTTTCCCCAAATCCCCTTTCCCATCCATTCATCGAGCCCCTAACCCTCTTCCCCCGGGCTCTGTGATTTATTGAGGTGTGACTTAATTTTACACCATATATGGATCAAACACTTGCTGGGGTGGATGTGGTGAAAGAGACACCAACTTACTGCATGACCTTCTAATACCTGAGCAATATTCCACACTGGCCCCATCAACATTATCTTTAAGGCCAGTTGTGTTGTGTGTTGCCTAAACGCTCAACCTTGTCCAACCACTCTTGACTCTGAGACAACTTCTCCTAACTCCATAATTGAATTTCCTAAATTTAATTTTTTAAATATTAGCTGCACCATTGCTCAGAAGAAGTTGATATTGCTAGTTTTGTTACTTTTTATTATCAAATAAAGTCTTCTTTGCTGTGTGTCAAATACTGTCCTTGTGGTAGCCTGACCTCAGTCATCTTAATGTTATAATATGACCCACTAACTCTCTGTTTTCTTTCAATCTAGTTGACAGTGATGGTTAACCCTTTGATTAATCCTGCAGTTGGTATTTGCCTAGGTAGGAGTGGCACCTTCTTTCTTCCCTGTTAGTGTGCTAGCCTGCTACTACCACTACTTACCACCCCCTTAACATGCCACATTGGGGAAAACCCTGCATTAAGAAGACTCTCCTGCTTCATCTATTCAGGTAGGAGAAGAACTATGAATTGAAGTCAGTTAACTTGTTTAGTTAGTAATTAACTCCTTCTGAAGAAGATATCTGTGTGTATCTATGTTTTTGTAGGCAAAATAGGCAATGTTAATTATCCTCTAGTGGTCAATATAGTTGCAGAGGGAAGTAATGTGAGGGTATAGGAAAATGACATACACTATTTTTAGTAGATTTAGAAAACATGCTACACTAAAAGACAGCAGTGCAAACTAAAACATTTGAGGCATAAATCAAGTAAAATAGGTTAGCCTCTTTTTACTTTTAACAAATACAAAAGCACACCCTTTCCAACCACAACGGGCCCATCCCTCTCCCCAAACAAATAGATCAGTCCCCAAAAAGTCCAACTAAAGTCCAAAGTGAAGCCTGGTCCCCACCCTCTCCACCCACAAGTCCCTCGCACCAAAACAACATTTTTTAAAAAGGGCTTAGAAGAGAGCATTGTTCATTTGGTTCTGGAGCTGGTCCAGGCTATTCTCTATGCTCCCTAGTCAGCTTTCAATGTGGTCATGCTGCTGCAGGACCCGAACCAGGAATATCCTGTCTGAGTGGGGGGGGGGAGGGAGGTGACAGCAGTGGATGTCAGGGACCCTGGCAGCTGATGGTGGTGCCAGTGCTGTAGTGGTTGGAAGGCTGTAGGCTGGTGCTGACATGCTGCTGAGCTGGGTCCAAGGCATCTTTTTCACTCTCTTCCTCCTCCAGGACAGCCTCTGCCACCGCAGACGGGCTCCTATCTCCTACCTTGTTGTTGGTTGTCCAGCAGGAGAATCTATATCAATAAAAAAAGACAAATTGTAAATAATGTTCTGAGCAAACACTTCTTCAAATGTAGGTAATGGGTGGCACAGTAGCATTACACTACTGGTGCCCTAGGGATATTGGAATTTGATGTGATTATGATGAGGAGAGTTACAGGACCAATTGTTTTTATTTAGCCACACATGCCTCACATAAAAAGCACTGACTGTCTTGTAGAAAAGAAGGAAGGCAGAATAACACCAGTTTAAAAATCAGTGATTACCTCTCATGTATGAGTAAGGCATTATGCACTATGGAGTACAAGTTGCTGTGCCAAAATAATGGAGTGCGTTGAGTAGTTTGCTACTATCTGCAGCTAGGGCAGCTGTAATTGACAATTATCTATCTTTAATTCCAATGGCCCTGCTCTTTCCAAATGCCATTCACTTAGTTTCTACCCTGACTCCAAAGAGGCAGATAAATCATAAGATACGTCAGGCATCATGTATTAAATGCATATATATAATTTATCCTATCTGCTGTAAGTAGACGGTGGGAAAAATAATGCACTGTGGCTGCACTAAAGGGAAAGGAACAGGCTATATAGATTGCATTTGGCATCTTTGTCACAGAGTATCCCTTATGCCAAACTTGAAATCAAATCGGGCACTTACTAGTCCCCCTTTACTCACTGGCCTTGCCTACCACCAGAAATTATTTCCAACAAATTAATTTGCTAGGCAGTTAGAAAAGGAAACTTGACTTATTCTACTGCAGTGTAAGGCAGAAGGATTAGGCATGTAGGTAATTATTTTGCTATAGAATAGAGGGTTGTCGAATGTCATTGATTCATCATTTGCCTAAGCTTTGGCTTATTCAGTGACTAAACAGGTGTGAAATAAATTTGTTATGGGAAACCATGAAATATATTTTCGAAACACTTCACATAGCCACAAAAATGTTGCACAGCCAAGAATAGATGTTTCCATTTGTTTGGTAGGCTGGGATGGAAAACTTGGGATAGAATAAAAGAGTGAAGTACTAAGAGGTGAATGAGTGGACGAAGGGAAAACAACACACCTTGTGTGTTTGTTTTGCATGACAGTGAAAACTTTGTAAATTCCATTTTAAGTGAAGCAGATAGATATTATACAGCCAACACTGCAGGCAAGACTTGAACCATACTGCACTTCCTTGGCCATGGGTGGTGAAATGCCATGGACAAGGAGGGATGAATGATGATGATGGGTGATGTACATATCTGCCTCATTTAACAAATACAGTGAGTCGAGGGAATAGAACACAAATTAAAATACCCTGCACTTTAAACCATAGCTTTTATAACCATAAAACATAAAGTAAGAGAAGTAGGTGAGCAGCCTGCCCCTCTACAGAACAGCTCCCTTGTTTATTCATCCAAGAAATTATTCAATCATCCTTTCATTCTTTCTACTATATTATTCATCCATAGCCACCATGACCTAAGCTTTATTTTCTCCCATCCAGTCTTTCACTAAAATTCAAAATTTGTTATCCATCTATTCAGTATCCAGTATCGACCCTTTCTTTCAGTCATTCTTTCACTCACCCATTCCTTTACCCAATGTTCACCCACATATCCTTTTACCCACCCATACGTTATTTTGCTCAATTCACCCATCCTTTCTTTTATCCTTCTATTCGTTCCCATTTTCATTTCCTTTTTTCTAGCCACACTGATCATTTTTAGCGTAAATTATATGTGCTTTTGCTGAGTTGCAAATAGACGAGTCCATAAGTAACCCAACCTACGCTGTAGCTGTAACACGAGGGGTCGTGATCACAACAACACCCATGTAGCTAGTGAGTAATAGTAATTGTCAATAAGCAAGCAAAGTGACTTACCACCACCCGTCCTTGTCGCCTCTTCGCCCTTTGCTTCATCTGCTCTTGCAGCAGAACTTGAGCAAGTTCCACTGGTGGTTGGTGTGGCTAGAAAAAAAAGATTATGCAGTTTTTAGAGGTGAGGTACACCTCCCCTTAATTTTTTTAATAACAAAAATAGAACCCCAATATATTGTTACAATTCGGTTAGCACTGCAGTATCTTTTATCAAAAATATCTTAGATTAGAATATAAGATATATTAGAAAAGCCAAGAAGTCAAGACAACCAAATGCTTTGCATAATGGAGGGGCAGAGCTATAGCCTATGATGATGATAATGATGATGATGATGCAGAATCATTGAAGCACAATGGAGGGGTGGAATAAAAATGGTCAATGAACGAGAGAAAAAAATTATGCAGGGATAAGAGAAATTAAACAAAAATTGGATAGGGGAATTGGAAAAAAGCTGACAGTCTAAAGAAAGTAAACAAGGAAACATCAAAAGTATTATAATAGTGGCAGAGGTAAAAGTTAGTGAAATAATAATAATATTAAATAATAGGACTTACTGGGATGAGCACAGCCCACTGCATTGGTCCTGGTGGTTAGTGCCTTCCTAACTCCTACCGGTCCTGCCTACGTGGTGCTCCTCTTCTTGTCCCTGGGTGCTGATGTAAGAAATAAAGAAGATAAAAAATAGATTAGTGGTACAGTTTATCTCCACAAAATTATTATTTCAGGTAAACTCAGTAACATTGTACTTATCTAAATCAGATAGCCTATGGTACTAGTATGATCGACTATTGTTGAGTTGGCTATACTCCTAAAATCCCTATTCCAAATTTCCTTAACAAAACTACATTTCGAATTAATGCATTGCAATTAATGATTTTTATTCCATTCTCATTTCTCAACGCCTTGATGGTGGACCAACTCAACCTCCATTTTTTTGCAATGCATAAATACATACAAGTCAAACACATCACTGTGAAATTGCTTGGGACTGGACAAGCTAGATAAAGAAAGTCAAAGAGAATGCTAACTCATTGATATCACAAATTGACCGGAGGCCAGAAAAGTACGCTTCTTAAATAATCAGTCAATGTGAGAGCCAACGAGTATGTTTAGGTAGTGGCGAGCACCTGCAGAGCTCAAACTGGATCACATAATAATATTCATAATGTAAACTAAGGGCCATATTTATACTCTGTTTGCGCCGAATGTGCGTCAAATATTTTGACGCACAATAAGCACAAACCATACAACATATTTAACTTTGACACCCAAGCCCCCCTTGCGTTAATGACATGCAAGGTAGGTGTTCCCGTCCAAAAAATGACTTAAACTCCTGTGCGCCTTATTTATGCTACTGTGCAAAAATAATGCACAGCCGGGAGGCAGAGGTGGAAAATGACACACAGCCCGATTTGCGTCAAAAATTATCACCTGGGTCTTGGCAGGCATTAAAATGGGGCAAACACGCCTGTACTAAATGAAAATACACAGAAGGAACAGCAGAGCTCCAAAAGGAAGACATGGAGGTGCTTTTCATCCAGCATGCATGCAGACGCAGAGCACAGGACCAACAACAGCAGCTTCCACAACACCAGCAGGGACCCCAAATGCAATGCAGAAGGCAGGAGAGAATATTTTGCTCTAGGACAACCCTTCTGGGACTCCGCCAACAAGACATCATTAGGAGGTGCAGGATCAACTGGCAAGCCATTCAGCAGCTGCTGCACAACATTGCGCCACAGTTGGCACCCAGCTTGCAGACACCTGCACCATTTCACCAGAAACCAAGCTGCTAGCTGTACTCCACATGTTGGCAAGTGGCTCCTTTCAAACCACTGGTGCACTGGTTGTTGGGATCTCACAGACAACATCATTCTCTGCCTTCCTACCCAAGGTACTGGATGCTATCATCTCCCTCACACCCCACCACATCAGCTTCCCCAACACACAACAGGCCCATGTCCTAAGTCCAGCCACACCCATGTTCCCTGTCTCGGCTCACCTTTCTTCAGAGGTCCCTGGAATTGGAATATGTGTCCCCAGATAATCCCTTCTCTACACACCCAGACTCACAATGTTAATCCAGTGTGCTTCCCTCTTTAGTATGGTATGCCATAGTCATTGCAGTTCTACCTGCATGGACGTCAGGTTAAATAATGCACTGGCTTGTAGTCTGTAGGACCTGTAATCACCTGTACATTGCTTCCCATGTGAAAGGTACTGTTGGCCCTTTGAACTTGAATCTCACCTACAGGACTTGTGAGAGATTAATGCTGCACACACCTGTGAGCACCTCCATGGAGACCAGCCATTTGAACATGCACTGCCCATGCAGCTGCCTGGAACAGTACAGAAGCTGCCATTTTATCTATAACACTGCTATGAATTGCCATAAAAATCAGCTGTGTAACACAGCCCTTGGGTTAATGTGTTACGTTACAACACACAGGAGAATCACAGTTTTTAGTTTACACAGTGTTGTTCCACCTTTGACCAGTCTCAGTCTGACCATTGTTTATTTACCTTGTTAAATGTTTGGATCCTGATTAACCCTGCATTCTCTTAGCCTGACTGGCTCCTGTCTTTGCGTTACCCTAAAGGTTCCTTTTGGCTACATTTGTATCATAGTTGCTTTCCCAACCCTCACATTCCTCCTGGGGTATTGTGTCAGGTGGGTCTACAATGCATACTCAAATACATTGTATAGCATAATCAGTTTATTTATCGTACCATGGGGGGGAACTTGTCTCCAAATAGCCGAATCATGGCCTATCCCTTGTCAGGGTTTCATGTATGCATGAGTGACAAATAGTATACCATGGCTGTATGCATGGATTGGGTATGGTGCCTCCAGCACAACAAACAACGTCAGATAATGTGCATGAAATGTCTACACATTTTAGGACCCTGACAGTCCACACGCTGATTCACATTGCTCCCAACATATTGATGGGGCTTGTGTGGTGGATAGCTGTGAGATTAATCAGCACAGAGGCACTGATGTTCCCAGATGCAGTGTGAATTTTAGAGACCAACTTGTGTGCAAATGTTGTGAGGACACCTGCCAGTATAAGAATCCTGACAAATTAACTTTGTGAGCACACCAAGGTTGCCCTGTTGACTGTCTCATAAAACGTCTGCAGTGACAGAGCTGGACCATCCTCATGTGTGTTCTCAATTCTACATTGGTTTTCCTTCTGTTGATCTGTGAAGGATACTTCAGTATGGTTTTCCTTCTGTTGATCTGTGAAGGATACTTCAGGATCTACTGTGTAGATACAGGAAATGGTTCCACAGACTCATGACTAGACCTGCACATAATTGTGACAACATAGACCCCAATAATGATACAGGCTAAACATTGGCCCACACACATGAACCAGACACCTCTGTGCATTTTACCACTGGAAACGTGAACACGTGCTGCTTGGTCTGCTGGTCCTCCACTGACACAGGAGAGACATGGCTCAGTTATATGACTCCAACTGTGGCGTATCATTACAATTGTGTATTATATTTGGGACTCGGTGTCACAAACACGGTACCACATAGCTTTATCCCATGCCTGACTCATGGTGGGTAAACAAACAAGTGCCGAGGAATTAGTATCCAGCATTCCAGGACATGTGATGGCTAAGTTTTGGAACATTGCCATGAACAACCATCTGCTATCTATCCTGTGCATACTTTGTCATTGGTGGTACTTATGTTCCAAAAAACCTAGGAAGTGCACACAGCAGTTGTTGCTACATGTATGACTAAAACATGTCCTCTCTCATTTCCACACTGACTAGCATCTGAGAGTTGGACACATTGACTCCACATGCATACAAGCAGATTTGCAAAAATACATCTTGTGATGGTCACACAGTGGGACAACAACAATAGTAGTCACCAAATCACACACATTGACCCATAGGCATTGAGTTACTGTATTGAGTTGGGTCGCCTTGCTAACCTCTCTTGACGCAAAACATGCCCAAACTGGGTAATACCTAATTGGTTTTTTTTAAATATTTTGTATTGAATTTTCATTACACATCTAAGTACCATCATTTTGTGTTTACATTGGCAGGATTTGGTTGGTCTGATATAACATTTACTTTCAAACAAAACAAGAAAAACATAACTTAGGTCTTATTATAACACTCAAAATATTTGTCTGCTGTATCTGGCTGATGGGTCTTGCAGTGTGGTAATTAGTTGCCACACATTTAGCTACTTGGTTACACTATTCCCTGCTGGTTCATGCTTTCTTTGTGTTGGTGGGGGATGCCGGTCTGATGTCTATTTGTGGTATGTGTTGTAGTTGTACTTGTTGTTCGTATTCTAATTGTTTACTCATCACTTGTTGGCCGCTGTGGGTGACAGCGACTTGAGGGTGTGGGAGTAGGTGCTCTCTCAACCAATATGGTGTGTCTCGCCCAGTTTGCTTTGTTATGTTAGAGGTGGTCAGGTACTATCTAGCTTATCTCTAAAGCTGTATCATTGTCAAGTTCATGGTGGTCTCTCATCGTTCTTAGCCTCTAATCTGGTTACTAAAGTTTCCCAGGCTTCACATCCTATGTGTTGTTGGCCGTCCCCTGCTAATTTTCTTAGTACCTGGTATTCTGTGCAGGTCCAGCGCATGTCAGGGTGTGCCAAGTTTTCACATCTGGTGCTTTGGGCGCTTTCCAATTCATAGCTATCAATCTTTTGTACATCACGTATGCTAGGTCTGCAAACTTATGTAGATGCCTATGTTTCTTTTCTCTCGTTCTCAGCCCTAACAGACAGGATTTAGGGTCAACTGCAAATGCAAGACCCGTCAATTCTGAAACTTCTTCTTCCACTCCACTCCACTCCTTGTGCACCTGGGCAGACTCCCAGACCATGTTTTATAAGTGTGCCAGTGGGGCATTACATCGAGAACAGGCTGGGTCCGATCCAAGGAATATGCATTTAAATCTAGCTGGTGATAGGTATGTTTGGTGTGTGTAGTTGAATAGTGTGTATCAAAATCTAGGATTTCTCGATACCCCCTGAGTATGGTGTAGAACTTTCGTCCAGTCCTCTTGTGGTATCGGGTTTGGCAGAACTGTATTCCATGTATCTCTTACATTCTCCAAATTAGGTTCAGGGGATTTATTCAGAATTTTATATAAATTTGTCACTACTTTTATTTGATTATCATATTGCAGCATGTGATGTAGTGTGGGGGAGATTGCTGGTTCTTAGTCTCCAGCCGCCCATGTCTTTTTGATTAAGTGACATATGGCATAATAAGCTATAAATTGCCCTGAATTCACTGCTGTGATGGCTTGTATGGATTCAAATGTCATCAGTTTCCCCTCTTCAAAGCAGACTCCTTCCAACAGTATGCCCGCCTCCGGCCAGGTCGGTCATGAGTGCGTCCTTGCCGCGTTAGCCCATTTAGGAATCAGTCCCAGGGGAATGAGCGGCGAGTAGGGGAACACCCTGTGTCCTTTTTGTGTGTACCTCCTCCAACATGAATGTCCCACTACCATTAACGGATTATCAGACGCCCCTTTCGGTGTTTTATTTGTTAGCCATTTGATCAGAGGTTCTCCATGTAGTCGCGCCAACACCCATGCGGATTCCGCCAGTGTGGGTCTATGTATCCAGTTCAGTATCCACTGTAACTGTGCGGCAGCGTAATAGAGTTTGAAGTTGGGGACGCCCAGACCTCCCGCGTTAATTGGGCGCTGCAGTGTGGTGAGTGCGACGCGCGCTCTGTCCCCTCCCCATATAAGCTGCAGTAGGACTGCGTTCAAATCTCGGAAGAAGCTCTTGGGGACCCTGAATGGCAATGCTGCGAAGTAATATAACAGCCGGGGCAATAACAGCATGTTTGCCACCGCCACTCTGCCCAGAGGTGACAATGGCAATTTACTCTAGAAACACAGCTACCCCTTCATAGAAGCCAGTGCTCTCCCCAGGTTCCCATCTCTAAGATCCTCAGTTCTATGATATATGTGGACCCCCAGATATTTGATCGCATCAAAACACCACTTCAAGTGTCCTGCGGGCGCATTTTCTTTTCTCGACAGGAACCAGATAATTAGTGGGAACACACACGATTTTTTCCAGTTTACCACCAAGCCTGAGAGCTCCCCATATTCAGTCAAGAGTGAGATTACTAAGGGTATCACCTCGCTTCCTTTCCGCACATGTATTAGGGCGTCATCTGCATACAATGATATAACGTGGTGTAGCCCACTCCTGATTATTCCCCATCTATCTTTCATTGCACGTATTTGAGTCGCTAATGGTTCCATCGCTATAGCAAACAACAAGGGAGAAAGGGGGCATCCCTGCCTGGTACCTCTGGTGATCGGGAAGCTATCGGATATAACCCCTCCCGTTTTCACTCCAGCTTGTGGATTGACGTACAGTGTCTGTACCCATTGTATGTAGTTAGGGCCAATTCCCATACTCTGCATAGTGGCAAACAGAAAGTCCCACCCTAGTATGTCGAATGTCTTTTCAATATCTAATGATAGTACCATCTCGCCATGTGCATCCGGGGGGGGGGTGTCTTCAGATGTTTAGAAAAGTATTACGTTTTGGGATGAATCCGTTTTGGTCATTGTGTATCAAGGTTTGTATGATGGGAGCTATCCTGTTGGCCAATATTTTACCTAGTATTTTACAAACGAGATTTAGGAGCGAGAGTGGTCTATAAGATTTAACGTCTGTGGGATTGCGACCTTGCTTAGGAAGAATCACTATCATTGCCTCTCTCTGTGTTGGAGGCAATAATTTACAGTTCCATGCCTCCTCAAACACTTTCAACAATTGAGGCTTTAAGTGTTTCAAATAAGTAGAGTAGTATTATATTGGGAGGCCATCTATTCTTGGCGCTTTGTTCCTAGGCATCTGTGCTAGAGCTAAGTCCAGTTCCTTCATTCTCAGAGGAGCCTCCAGCATCTCCCTATCTGCCTGCAACAGTTGCACCAAGGGTGATCCTGCAAGAAAGGATTCAAGTTGTTGGGCCGTACATATTGTGCGTTTGGTATAGAGGTTCGTGTAGTATTCCCTAAACGCCCCATTGATCTCTTCTTGCGTGGTGGCCATTTTGCCTTCATCTAACCTTATAGTCCCTATGGGGGACTGCTGACGGTTCTCACGAAGGAGCCACGCCAACAGCCTGCCCGATCTGTCTCCCTCTGTTTGTAGGCTCATTAGATGATATTTGTGGTCATGTCGGCCAAGACGTGAGTCTGCTTCATTATATTTTGTACGCCCACCTTTTGTACTGTGTAGGGTATCTCATTTTGTGCCACTGCAATTTCCCTTACTCTCAGTTCCTTTTCCAATTTGCTGACCTCCGCTTGAAGGGTGCATCTCACTTCCCAAGTGGTTGAGATACAATGTTCTCTGACTACCACCTTATGCGCCTCCCACTCTACTGCTCTTGAGTCTGTGGAGTCTTTGTTGATTTCCCAGTACTGTCTCACCGTTGTGTTCAATTCTTCTGTGAATGCCTGATCCTGGAGAGCTTCCACCTGTAATCGCCAGGTAGGGATTGCTGAACGTCTCCTGCCCCAATTCAGTTTTAATCTAAGCGGCGAGTGATCCAATAGTATCTTGGCCAGGTATTCTGTCCTATTCATCAGTGCGCATATGTCCAGGGTCTCCCATATTATATTTATTTTGGTGTGTACTTTGTGGGGTATTGAGTAGAATGAGCATTCCCTCTTTTGTGGATGTTTCATGCGCCATAAGTCGTAGAGTCTCATGTCGCCTGCCCATGTCAGCAAGGGGCACCTGGCAATTTTATTTATTGATGCTTTCGGGTGTGTGTTTGACCTGTCTAACACTACATTCGGTGTGCTGTTGAAGTCGCCACCCCAGATGGCCGGGGCTGCGGGGTTTACCAATAACGCTGGAGAAGTGTGCCCAGGAATTCAGCTATCGCACTGTTGGGGGCATAGATCCCGATTATCGATAATTGTCTCCCGTCTAAATGCCCATCTAGTACCACGTATTTGCCCCCTTGATCTATCCTATGCGAAGTTTGGACAAATGGGACGCCACCTGCTATCCATACCAATACTCCTCTAGCAAAAGCTGAGTATGTTGTGCCTATAATCTGTCCTCCCCATTTCCCACTTATCTCCTGTAAGTCAGACTCCAGTAGGTGTGTTTCTTGTAGAATGGCGATGTGTACTCCCTGACGTCTGAGGCGTGCATATACTCGAGATCTTTTGCTTGGTGCACCCAGTCCTCTCACATTCCACGTGACTATTACATTTGATGTGTGATGAGATTTGCATTTTGAGCCATGTAGCGTTATATGATATACCTGCATGTGGCACGCTCCAGGTTACAATACCCGTCCGGGTCCCCACCATCCCC
Source organism: Pleurodeles waltl (assembly GCF_031143425.1). Taxonomy (NCBI): domain Eukaryota; kingdom Metazoa; phylum Chordata; class Amphibia; order Caudata; family Salamandridae; genus Pleurodeles; species Pleurodeles waltl. The sequence continues at coordinate 370,586,892 of NC_090451.1, forward strand.
ACCAGTTATATAATTAAGGCGAACAGCCGCAGCAGTGTTTCCTGTGTTCTGATTTGACCTATAGTATACAAATTAACTGTCTCCCCCCCTCCTCCCGCCCCAACTAATTCCCTCACCCAACTATGAACTCGTAATAAACTACACAACCCACTACTACTTAAGAAAACCTGTATCCATGTGAATACCTGTAGGGGAGCTATTTTGACAACCGGATGTGGCTCTTATACGGGGCTCACATCCTTCCACAGACATGGTCTGCGTATACGTGTGGGCGCTCCCGGAGTGTTAGCCCCCCCGGAACACATGCACAATGTCATTAATCAATGTTCTCAATAAAAAAGAGATACATTGTTCAAAAGATACTCTTAGGTGACAACTGCGTCCTCTGTATGGATTCCCACACAGTTATCCTTTGCCGCCCTTCGATTTGTCGCTCAGGAAAAAGCCGTTTGGCAGCTTGCATTTACAGTGCACCCGCGGATCTGGGGGTGAGCTTTGGGCCCTTTAACACTTCTGTTATCATGGAATCTGAGCTAGACGAGTCGGAATCCCAGTTGTCTGCAGGGACCGCCTGAAGTGCCTCAAAGGAATTTTGCGTGTGCAGGGGAGTTTCTTTCAAGACCTTTGCCCTTTCTTCTGCTGCCTGTTTTTCAGTGGGTTGTCCCTTGGATCATTTCTTGGTGCGCTTCCACGATGGAGAGGTAAGCCATTCCTCTCCCTCGTCCGTTCCCTCTTGGGATTGTGAGAAACCTTTGGCGTGCAACCACGTCCAGGCGTCTTCAGGGGAGGGGAATATGTGGGTGCGATCATCTGATATCACTCTCAATTTAGCAGGAAACAATAGGGCGTATTTAATATTGTGTTCGCGAAGGCGTTGTTTGATTTTTGCATAGGAGTTACGTTGTCTCTGTACCTCTTGGGTAAAGTCTGGGTAGGCATTAACAACTGAGTCCTCATGTTGGAATGGGCCTTTGCTACGGAACTGCTGTAGTATTATATCGTGGTCTCTGTAGTTTAAGAATCTTGCTATCAGTGGTCTAGGTGGTTGGCCTGGAGCCAGCAGCCTCACCGGGACTCCGTGCGTCCTTTCCACAGAGAAGAACTTCAATGGGGCCCCATTTAGCACTTCTTTGATTAGCCACTGCGCTAAGAATATTTCCGTACTCTGCTGTGCTCGTTTCTCGGGACCCTAGAAAGCGTACATTATTGCGCCGGGATCTGCCTTCTGCTTCTTCAGCAAGTCGCCATATGATCTTCACCTCGGCATCCAGTCGTTGAATTTGTTTTTGAGTGTTGGAGACCGTAGGGTTCAACTCAATTTAACACATCTTCCGCTGTCTTCACTCTCTCCACCAGATTGCGGTGGTCCACTCTAAGTAGGTTCAAGCCTTGTGATAATGTGTCTATTCTATTTTCCAAGGAGGATTTAGTGTCCATGATCGCCTGCAATACTTTTTCAAATTGTGTAGAGTGGGCTTGGAGTGTGCTTTCCAACGACTATAAGGTTGGCATTAGCTGTTGATCACTCGGTGCCGGTCCAGGTGCCGGTCCAGGTGTATTTCGATCTTGGCTTTTCGCAGATTTAGATTTCCCGGCCATGATGCGTTTCTGTTGGTCAACTTTCGTGATGTAGAGCGGCGTGGCTATGTGCTGCTTGGGCGTCGGATTTCACTGTTGGTGCGCACCCGCCCCTCAGTATGTGGTTCCTAACCGTGGCGCAACCGAATCTATTTGCGTTTCCCCCTGAGCGAGCCAGTCGTCAGCGGCTCACGTTGCAGGCAAATAAGTGTTTAACACTGCTGCCAATTATTAAGGGGGTTATTCTAACTTTGGAGGAGTGTTAATCCGTCCCAAAAGTGACGGTAAAGTGACTGATATACCACCGGCCGTATTACGAGTTCCATAGGATATAATGGACTCGTAATACGGCTGGTGGTAAATCCGTCACTTTTCCGTCACTTTTGGGACGGATTAACACCTCCTCCAAAGTTAGAATAACCCCCTAAGTGTCTTGGGTCAGGAGCATGTTACCTCCATCGGGTTACCCAGCCACCATCAATGAGATAGCGTTTTGGGCGGCCTGGGTGACCACAGCCGGACCGCCCCATGCATTATTCTTATGTATAAATTTGGCCACTGGCGGGGCCGGGGGGGCCGGATAGAAAAGATGGAAGAAAAAAGATGGCGGGTGGGGGGCAACTCCGGTCTCACCCGCCCACCCAGCCCCCTCCTGGGTCCTATGAGACTGTTGCCCCCGTTAACGGGGGTAAGAGTTCTGTTATGGGCAGTATAGAGGGAATTGTCCCTCAGACACATGGGCATCACCACCGGGCCTGGGCATGTGTTGGCCGACACGGCGCATCTGTCCTCTGCACGCAGTACATCTGATTCACCTCCTTTGCTCCGAATTATTCCCCTGGACGGCAGGCAATCGCAGAGGAGCAGTGCGCGACCCCAGGCCTCGCGCGCAAGCTCCTCCGCGTCTTCTCCTCGGTTGAAGGGGCACCCTGCCCAGCGGAAAGAACAGGAGAAATGCGGCAACCGCCGCTGTCCGAGGAATGGGGGGAGAGAGGGGAGAAGCCGTAGTCAGTTCTGGCTCTCCCAGATGGGAACCCCCCTCCGTTCCACCCTCCTCACCTCACGCCGATGCCTCTTGGCCGGGCCAGCGGGCAATGCCCAGCGCCGTCCCAGCCTCCGTGGCCGCCGGGGATCACTCGAGGTCGCGGCCACCGGCTCCCACACGGCTCTCGCCCGTCCCGACCGCTGCATCTCCGCTCGCAGTGCTGCTCGGCTTCTCAGCAGCATGCCGACTTCTCAGGCTAAATTGCTGTGCTTTCGGACGATGAACACTACTCGGGGAGCACCCTACAGGATGTTTTCCGTGAGCCCGAGTCGGATCTCACATTTTAGGCGCGGCCACCATTTTGGCTCCTACCGGTAATACCTAATTGTATCCTACACGTTAGGTCATCTATTGCATCAGTGAAGAGTGCAAATCCGGTTCAACAAGTAGAGGATCATGGTCTGCAGTAGTATGATCTGTCACATGTGCCCATACACCGCCGTAATGCCCAATGTGGGTGCAATCAGCGTATCTCTGTATTGTCACAACTGTCATGTACTATTACAAATGAGAAATGACCCAACCCAATTAAAGTCTGAAATTTTGACGCATATGCGTCAAAAAAAGACGCACATGCGTCAAAAAATGACACATATGCATCAAAATATGACGTACATTGCCATGTAACATCCATTGGCCCTGAGCGGTAATTCCCACACTGTACCCCCTGAAATGGGTTAAGTATGAAACATATTTCAAAATATGGATGCAGGGTTATTTCTAAGCATGTGCGTCAAAAAACAATGATGCACAGACTGTAAGCGTCATAATATTTTGACGCATAATAATAAAAACGCACCGCATTTGAGGCAGGAAGTGATGTAATAGGATATCCAGTTTACAGAATTGGTACAGTGGGTGTACATTCACTTTCACTTTGCAGTTTGTGATATTTCCTGACTGTGTGGCTGTGTTTTGACTTGTCTCTCTGTGCATTTTGTGATTTTGTCTCCAGTGTGGTCTTTACATTGTCTTTTTGTGTTTCATAACTGTCTGTGGTATCCTGTCAGTGTTTTTTTGGTCATTTGTGGTGTCAACGTTTGTCTTTGTTGTGTTGGAGTCTGATGCGGGTAGGGGTAGTTTAAGTATAGTTTTGCCTGTGTTCTTAGTTATTTTGCATTTCCCTGTCCTACTTTCCCTGTATTCTCCTCTGTACCCCTTTATTCCCCTTTCTTTGTGCAAACATGTTGGGTAGGCCTCGTCTTGGCCGGATGGGAGAGGAGGAGCTGGGTGGGTTTATTTGGCTGGTGTGCCACTTCCTACCCTTAATGATAGAGGCAGATGGTCCTGTGATACAAGGATATCACAAAGAGGCAAGGAGGCTTAGGTGGGCAAAGGTGTTGTACCATCTCCAGAAAATCTACAACACACCGCGCAATGACCACCAGCTGAAGCACCGCTGGGCTGACCTTGTTGCCAGGGAGCAAGACCTGCTGGACCACCTGGGGATTCTGATTGGTGGCCCTGTTGGTGAGTACAAATAAGAGTAATGTGCACGTTTAAATGCTCTGTAGTGACAGTACCTGATTTGTTCATATGCTGCAGGCAATGTTTTTGAACATGTGGAATGCTAGTTAAATATACAGGGCCATATTTCTACTTTGTTAGCACCGCAATCGTGACCTGTTTTGAAGTAAGAGTGATGCAAACTTACAAAATACAATTGTACTTTGTAAGTTTGCGCCGCCTTTGTGTCAAAAAGCAGCACAAATGCAGTGCAAAATTTGTATAAATATGAGCCACAGTTGTCTGTGAGGTACACAATATTTCCTACACATTACCGTCATTTGTTGACGCAACAGCTAGGCTAACTTTCAAAACACAACAGGAGCCTGTAAATTAGTGGTGGCTTCTAGTCAATTGATGATGCCAATGTGGCTCTAACACATGTTTCATGTATGGTCTGTGAGTGTATCAGGAAACATATGTTTGAAATTCCGAATTTTTCAAGAAATAATGTGTCCCTCAATTGTTTTCGGATACATGTTTGAAGTGGATTCTGACTAATATGTAGCAAGTTATAGCTTACCTCAGGTAACATCTTTGACTGATATTTTGATTTTGTAGTGCCACATTTGAATTAGGGATGGATGGCAAAAGGTATGCACACAGGTTCATATCTCTATGGTTGGTGCAACTTACCATAGCTGTGCACATCAAATTAAGAAAATGATACAAATTGAGGGCTAACAACTGTCCCTGTCCGTCTGTACATTGTACCTGTGTGTCTTAAATTGGTCTTAGTCACAATGTCTGGGTGACTGGTATTGCAGTCCTCACGGAAAGTGGCTTTGCATGTCTCTCATGGATACACATGATGAGAGGAATACACTCCATGAATTTGTCTGCTAACTAACGAAGGAGCATGTTTGCCACCACATGATAGTTAGGGCCACTACATGTGTGCAGATATGTGTGCCTCACTCACTGGAGTCTGTGCATGTTTGCAATGGTATGTAGGATGCAGTATCATCATGCCTGAGAGGCTTAACTTTCTGAGTTAATATTACACATAGTATTTGTATTTGGAAGTGTTGTACAGTGCACATACATTGAGCACATTTCTCCCTTCCATTCATTACAGGTGGACCTGCACCCTACACTATAGGAGAGGTGGCTCGATTTGTGGACATAGACATCTCCAGTAAGTGTTGAAATTTCTGTTCTGTGTTGTGTTTGCTGATGATGTGTGATTGACTCCTGTGTGTTGGACACATAGCAAGTTGTGATGCGCTGGTCAATGATCAGTTTTGTTTCTTGAGGGGAGTATACTTTTTTCCCCATCTTTGAGTTGGCCAATCATTAGCGTATTGTCATAATTGGGCACTGTAGGTCAGTCTTGTAGGCATGGCAATGTGAGTAGGGATGAATTATGTGGATACAACTTGAAATTAGAAAATGTAGCAGTGGACCATATTAGTGATTTAGTCAGCCAGAAAGACCCTGATTCTCCCAGAATAGGGATGCCAAAGTCTTACCCACAGACTTCAGCTTCCCTATTCACTAATGATCATGTTTGACTGTTGGTTTAACTTCCTAGTAGCATGTAGCTCCAAATGTTGTGCTATGAGTATGAGGCACTTGAGTACAATGGCCTAGGTGTGCAAGCAGCTCATGGCCAGAGGTGTGCTTGCATCTATCTGTTTGTTGTAAGTCATGGGTTACTGGTAGGAAATGATGTTGAGAATGGTCTACATTTCCAAAGGTAAGTGTTGATGGGATTGTCCAAGGTTTGGGTGTATCCTAGTTGGACTTCCTCCTTACCTGTGGCGTGCTGGACAAACCCATGTACAGCTTTCCAAAGCTTCCTGGGTGTCCTTGTTGTTTGAAATTATTTGTTGCTTGTCCACCCCCCCTCAGGCTCAGGCGTAGGGTTGTGAATAGTGTACCTATGACTGATGATCCAAGTTTAGTACACAGACCTGTAAATCTGTAAATCACTTGTCCAAACCTAGGATACCCACTCATGATTAGAAACTGCATTCTATACTGGCAATTCCATTCACAACTCGCAGATCTTGTGGCCCTAGATTGTCATCAAGAACATAGCAATTTGTTGGCCTGTCAGTGGTGGAGGATTTGCAGCATGCTTTTTACCTGACAAATGGCTGAACAATGATGCCAAAGTCATTCCAGTTGTTACCCATCTTTTAGGGTTTTGATGTGCTGTTTGATGATAGGACATGTGTAGGCTGGCTTGGCTGTACTGCCTCAGGGACAATCAGTGATCTGTATGATGATGTGGGCTGTTTCAGGTACATAAGATGTATTGTCTGATTTACTTCTTGAGCCATTTCACATAATGGAGTGCCTAATGTTTGGTTTTCTGTTTGTTTTAACAGCTGCCAATATGACTCCCATCCAGATTCGAGAGTTTCAGCACAGGGCAATGCGTTACTGCCACATTCTGGATGTGGAGTCTAGGTTCCGCGACATGGCAAGGCGTTATCGCCATGAAAGAGCCTCTGGAGTGTGGAGGGCATTTACCCAAGGGGGCCCTTCCTTGTCCACCACAGCCACCACCACCAGCACCACCACTACCACCCAGGTGGCACCAACATTAACAGAGACCTTTGCTGGACCATCAACATCCACAGCTCCCGGACCTGTCACAGCACCACCTGCACCTCCTCCTACAGACATGGCACTGACAAGGGCCCATACTTCCTTCACTGGCACCCAGACCACCCCTGCTGCAGTCATAGACCCTGCAGCTTTTAACCAGATGCAACGGAATGTGGACAGTGTGTTGCGTAAAATGACCAGGCTGCAGCAGAAGGTGGCACAACTGAATCAGACGGTGCATGCCATCAAAAAGACCCTGCTGAGGGCCAACTTGTCCCCTTCCTCCTCTTTCCTGGTTCTTTAAATTAGTGGGTTTAGGGGCTTAGTGTTAGATTAGTATAGGCTGTTAGTTTAGTTAGTAGTAGAGGGTGGAGGTATCATACTTTTTACAACTGTTTTTTATTGTGTGTGGGTGGGTGGCGGACGATGTTGGGGTTTTGGTGTTTAAAAAAATTATAATAATTATATAAAAAAACTCATAATATATATTTGTTTAGTATAAGATAGTATGTGTTTAGGTTAGTATATGTTGTCCTCCATGTGTCCCATCTTATAAGGAGGGTGGGGGTTTGATGTTTAGATTGTTTCGTTAAATGTGATAAGTAAGTTTAGCTTAGGTTAGTTAGGGACAGTGGTGGGTAATGTGTAGTTAGAGTAGTTTAGGTTAGGTAAGGTATTTCCCCTGGTTTTAGCTTCTGTTTTTACTGTTTAATAAATATCTAGATAACTCTTTACAGTATGTGTCAAATGCTTGTAGATCAGGGCCTTGGCATGAGTGAACAGTATCTCTTTTGTATTAGCTTTTGTGTCCTATGCTGCAACCCTATCCCAACTGAGCTGTTACATTGGCAGCTACACCAAAGCTACTTAGCTAAGATTCGGCCATCCATTGCACCCACCACTCACGGTTACTATGGATCCAAAAGTGTGATTATTTTGTGATGTATGTTTTCAATGTCACATACTTTGCTAACAGATTTGGTATTGAGGACACTGTGTTAAGTCTGCCTGCAGCCTGATGTCCAAGTGAATCCTTATAAGGTGAGTGGTAGTATGCTCTCATGTAGTATGGTATACATAACTCACACCTATCATTAGTTACAATGTTCAGCCCAGTGACTTATTTCTATGGAAACTCATACACATCCATTCATGCTGTATGGTGTGTGTTAGCTAAAAATTGGGGCAAATTTCACATATGTAAGTTTTGACTTTCAGAAAAAATTGAAGGCACTATTTTCTGGCTTAGACATCCCTTGAGGAAGCGTTGTTCTGTCCAACACAGCATTATGGTGTATAGTTTATATTTTCCTATGAAATAACCCTTAGGGAGGGCAGATGATGGTACAATCCAGACCACTGTGCATAGTTATAAGCCAAGATTCGTTCAGGTCAGGTGCATTGACAATCAATAATCATTGACCTGAGGTAAACATCACTGATGGCCATCACGGTTGATGTCTCACATTACACAGAGACAAAGTTGTTGTGTAAGTGCTATTCAGTTAAAAGTGCTGTAGTGCTATATGTACATTGTCCATGATTGTGAGTCCATTAGTGTGACATCTTCCATTGTGATCCTACACAAGTGTAAAAGGACATGTCATTGGACATGCTGAGGTGAAGTGTCAGACAGTGCAGATGGACAGGATTTGCCAATGAGGTAGTGAGAGACAATCACAGGACAGGGTGACAAGATAAACAGTGGGTTGAAGCACAGTGCTTGAGTACAGTTTTTGCAAGACTGGCATGTTACAAAGCACAGGACCTTGGTAATAGGTGGCCATGTGGCAGGGACTAGTGCTACCAGGTACTCTTACGGGTGAAGGTGATCTGTTCCACGTCTTCATCTTCTGATGTGTGTGTTGTCTCCTCTGCCCTTGGTGGTGGTGGTTGTGAAGGGGCAACACACACTTCAGTGTTTGAAGACGTGGAGTCAGACATCCCGGTAGCTGTGGGGCTCTTAAGGGCAATACTGCAGCAAGGAGGAGCTGCTGGTTCTTAAGAATAGCAGCCGCATCCCGGTGGTAGGCAGCCAGGCCGGCCCTGAGGGGTTCAATATTGCTTTCGTGCATGCGTTGACAGGATTGCTGTTATAGATGTTGGGTCAACTCTATTACAGCTGTGCTGATTCCTTCAACCTTTTTTCAAGTTTCTGCAAGATTGTTGTTTGCCCTTGCATAGCTGCTGCCTGTTCTTCAGGTGACATCATGCACAAACGCACCCCCTCTAGGCTGGCTGCCATATTTTGCATCCCCACCCGCACCTCCTTGACCAGCTCCCGCTGTACTCCAACTATAGTTCGCTCAAAGCTGGTGCCAGGGTCCTCAGAGTCCTCAACTGTGTTGGAGCTGGCAGGTCGTACAATTGGGGTGGTGGGTGGGTCCTCTGTGATGGCTGCTAGTTCTGTGCTCCTCCTTGTGACTGAAGGTGGGGTCTGGAGGGTTCCAAGGACATCTTGGAGGGTCTGCTGGCTGATGTTTGTCAGCTTGTCATCCATGTCATCAGGGTAGTCCTGGAGAGGCATATCCGCAGGAGAGCCATCGTCCTCTGCAATGAGATATGGTACAATTAGTGTGTCTGTGTTGTGGGATTTGTAATGTGACATGCCTGCCTTCCGATTATTTTCACACTGTGATCTTGGTTCCTGTTCATTGTTCCTGTCTTTCATATTAGCACTCTCCCAGGCCTATGCCCCACCTGCGTGTCACATGTATTGTGGTCAGTTTGTAGACTTGTCAGCATCACATCCTCTAGGTGTTGGTTCAGGCCAAATTGTGAATTGCCACCTTCTTGTCCTACTCAACCCTCCGTCTACTTCCATTCTCATGGTGAAGCCTTTCACTGGTTGTGGGTGTTCTGATGGCACTAGCACCACACTTAACAATCTGGAACTGCCCCAGGCTCTGATCTTTCACATCCACCTATATGTTGTTGAGATCTAGCATATACTATGTATAGCATTGTTAAGACACGATTTGGATGTCAGCATTGGTAATGGGTACTGCTGATGTTGGGGAATGTGTGGTACATTGGATTGCACTGATTGTCCTAGCAGTGTTTCATTTCCTCCTCTGACTGTGGGGGTGTATTTCTGTAACCAGTTACATGTGTCCTCCCCCTCAATGCTGTTGTCTGAGTAGTATGACATTTGGGATGTTGCATGGTGTAATTGGAGCTATTGTGACCCAGGCACAGGGTGGACCCTGACATATACAGCATGGGTATGGCATTGGTGTGTTTACGTCCTAATGTTTATGACAATGGCTGATGTTTGTAGCAACTTTGGACAATCACATTTGACAGGATTGGAACATTTGTATTGATTTCAGGGGATTGATAATGTTGTCATCCGGAACCCTCTAATTTGGGTGTGTTTGATCCATGGGGACGTTACTGCCATTAGCTACTTGACCTGCACACACAGCAGAGGTGGTAGTGCTACTGTTGTCAATGTTACATTTCACTTGCAGATATGGCCAGAGGTTGTTAATTGGACCCTAGTTAATGTAGGGAGAATATTGGCTGACGTGTGACGGGCTGCCAGATTTACGTTGTACCCTGCCCTCCTGGCCTGGCTTTACCTTTGCAACATCCTTGGTATGGCAGCATACCCCCATGCAAAGGTTGTTGGTGTTGTGTAGTATTGTGCCCCAGGTTTTCTCTGTACAGCCCATGCCCCCGTGCCGTGCCCCTTTACCCATGCCACTCCCTGAATATCATGACTTACATGCACTGTGTGGTAGGTATGTCCACCCACCATGCTTACAGTTAACATTTGTGCATTTTAATTCCCCATGCAACTTACCCTGCATCTGTGTTGTCTCCTTGTTGTCTGGCCTGTCCTTTCCTTGAATCCATGTGACGATCTTCTCAGGTATGACGGCTGCCACCATCTCCTCCATGTGGTCCGGGGCCTCCTGCGGTGCTGGACTCCCACCTCCAGTCTGTAGTGCTGCCTTCCTGTTCCTGACCATCTTTTCCTTGGTCCTGTGCTTGCAGTCATGCCAGCGTTTCTTGCACTTGATGAATGTTCTCCGTACTTCTGCCACACTGTTGACATTGTCAACAATTTGTTGCCATATTGCCTCTCTCCTACAGATTGGCAACTTTGAGGTGACAAACAGTTGGTGCTGGTTTTCCGTCACCTCTTTCACCAGAATTTCCTGCTCCTCTGCACTGAAGCGACACTTTCTTTTCTTCTTCTCCCTGTCCTGGGCCTTGTGTGGGTCCTCCTTGCTGGTTCCTGGTCTGTTGTCATCTTCCTGGGGTCTGTGCAAGCACCTAAGATCCATTTTGGCTCTCCTTAGCACACTTTGCAGTGTTTGCGACGCTTTTTGATGCAATTGCAACAAAAAATGGCGTGTATTCGGTTTGCGACGTCGTAAACCATCTCACAGTCATTTTCGCCGTGTTAACGTCATTTTCCTTTACGACGTGACACATTGGTTTGAGTAAAAAAAAATGACTCACACCTGTGGTTTGCGCTGCCGTGCGTCAAAGGATAAATTTGATGCCCGCCGCACAGCGCAAATAAATGGCATTAGCCGGCAGTAATATTTTTTACGCACAACTGCGTTGGCGCAGTTTTGCGTCAAAAAGTATGAATAAGGGCCTAAATGTAACTTACCTCTGACTGTGAGCAGCATGCTGGTCAGAAAAAAAGGTTAGCATTGCATAACACAATCACAACAAATAATATAATTAATACTCACTGAGCCCCAGAATCTCAATAGCAGGTTGAGCAGGTTCTACTTGAGGTCAATGATATCCGCCCAGTGGTGCGTCAGCTGCTGGGTGGTGTGCTGGGCATGAGTGGTACGTCAGACACACCAGCACACCTTAGCCCAGTGCAGCCAATGCTCCTACATAGGGTAACCTCTACCAGGTCTGCCACCTGCTGCCAGCATGGAAGAGATGTGGCACTGAACATAAAAAACAGTGCTGCCACCTCCTCCTCACTAAAAATGGGCCGAGGCTGCACCCCTTGATGGGTCTGCCATCCACAAGGTGGGCTGCTGCTTCTGGCTGTCTGGGGGTGCTGGGGCTGCCACTCCCCTGCTCTGCCATGGTGCTGGGGTGAAGAAGCAAAGAAACAAAAGAAGAAGAAAGGAAGTAATAAAGGGAAAATAAAAATAAATATAAAAAAGCACAAAAAAAGAAAAAATTGTCAGTCACAGCAAGACACATTTATACAATAAATATAAATGAGGGTTATATTAATTAAAAGGGTGGAGGATTGAAAAGATTAATGAGGGATGGAAAAAACAGTCCCAGCATCATAAATAGAGAGAAAAACAAGATGGCCGCTCCCATGCGAGCCTCGTGGTGCGGTTTGGGCATGATTTTGAGTGTGAGAACTTACTTTGTGTTGTGTATGACATAGAATGCAATGCAAATGGGTGTGACGGGGAACTCTGCCTGTCTGTGGATCTCCATGTAACACAGCAGAGTTTGTTTGCTACTTCACAGAGTTCCCCAGAGCGCCACTCTGTGCATTCTGCCCACTCCTATTGTTTGCCTTAGGGCACAAGTTATAGTTACTTGAAATAACTATAACTATAACAGGTGAATTTCTATGATTTTGTATGTTTAAAATGTGAGCCTTCCTATAACATCCCTGTAACCTTTGTTTTTTAAGTGAATTTGCATGGCTTGTTTAATTCTATATCCTAACAATAACATCCCTGTAACCTTAGTTTGTTTCAGTGAATTTTTATGTTTTTTTTTTTTTACATAGGCAATTTTAATTACTAAATGTTAATCAAACCACTACTGCTCATGGCCTTCTGTGCATTACAAAGGTTGGCCGCAGGCCCTGCAGCCAACACCCTATACCTAGCCAATCCTATACCATACACAGCCTTTGGTTGTGAGTGACAGGCTATGGCCGCAGGGCCTGGCCCCTATATTAGCCCAACCCTATGCCACACACAGCCCTCCCTGTGGCATCAAATTTAAATGAGTTAGTAGGGAGCTGCATGGACCCCCTTGAACTCTGGGACTACCACCTAAACGAGGATACATTAAATAAATATATTCAGGGCAATATGGTCCCCTGGGGATCACCATCTTACCGGGGCTACATAATAAACAGATTTTTGGGGGCTTTTCAGACCTCCCTGGGTCACAAGGACCACCAACTCTCTGGGAAAACATTAAAAAAATAGGTGGGCTGCTGCACGGACCCCCGCTGTGTCCTGGGGACCACACCTCCATTGGGCTACAAAACGTAAAAGCTTGGGGTGGGGGCATGTGGAACTCCCATGCCCTGGGGACCACCACCTCCACAGGGCAACACATAAAAAATAGTTAGGGGTGGCACGCACAACCCCCTAGGCCTCAGGGACCCTCACGTCCCTGGGGCTACTTTAAATAAATTCTTGGATGACGACACATAACCGTCAGGCTCCAGGGATCACCACCTCCCCAGGGCAATAATTCAAACATACTAAGAGGGGCTGCGTGGACCCCCCCCCCAGGCCCTAGGGACCACCATCTACTCCGGGCTACATCATAAAAAATGTTAGAGAGGCCATGTGGACCTCCCGGGATTCTGAGGACCATCACTTCTCTGGGGCTACTTACTAAAAATATTTAGGGGCTCACATGGACCCCCCCGGAACCACCACCTCCCCAGGCCCATTTTAATGATTTAAAATGGAAGGGGGGGCCACACAGCCTCCCTACCTATGACAATTTTGGACCCAGGGGCCTCATCCCCTGTACCCTGTCATGTCGCGGTGGGTGCCATGGCCCCACCCTGGGCACCAAATAGGGTTTCAAGGGGACTGCAGGGGGGAGCCACAAGGCCCCTGCAGTCCCAGCTTGCTCCCCATCTCCTGTGGGATCCAGCATTGCTCTTGCATGCATTATATGAAAAGCTACTCTACTGTACGCTACTACAGCACTCCGCTCGACTCTACTTTATGCCACTCTACATCAGTCTATCCCACTCTGCTGTACCACAATGTACCACACAAAACTCTATGCCACTTCACAGTACAACACTTTAATTCTCTCTGTGGCATGCTGCTCTACTCCACTCTATAACACTTTCTGACACTCTACAGCACACCAGTCCACTACCTGAATCACACACCACTTCACACTACAATAGTTTTCTCCACTGTATACTACGCAATTCCAGGCCACTCTACTCCATTCTATGCTGCGCCATGTCACTGAACTCCATTACACTCTACTACACAACACTTTACCCCACTCTGTAGTACTGTTCAACACTCCACTCTACATCACTCCCACTGTACAACACTCTACCCCACTCTATGCAACTCCACTCCACATGACTCTACTACACTTTGTGCTGCTATACAAGACTGTACTCCACTCAATGCTCCCACACTGTACTGTACAATGCTCTACTACACTTTATGCCCCTACAACCCAGTCTACGTGACACCACTCCACTATACTGTACAATACACCACTCCGATTTTTACCAATTCACTCAACTCTATACTACGCCAATCCAATCTAGTGCACTCAACACCACTGTACTATGCAACATACTACTACACTATATAACAATTCACTCCACTGTATGCTACACTGCTCTACTCTACTCCACTTCACTCTACTCTATGATACTCCACTCTATAAAACTCTATTCTACTACAGCCACTCTACACCACTCTACTCTACCGGACTCCATTGAAGAACACTCCACTGTACGCTACTCCAATGTACACCAATCCACTATACTCCTCTCCACTACACCACATTCCACTTTACTTCACTCCGCTCTATTACACTCTATGTAACTATACCCTAAGACAGTACACTGTATCACACAGTCCCCCATTCTACTCTCCCACATTCCACTTAATAACACTCCACTCAACTATATTAACCTGTGGGATTTTAAACACATTTTTATTAGAAATAAAAACTGCTAAAATTCAATGAAAAAAACAAAGGTTAAATCTATGTTATAGTTAGGAAAACTTTATTTAATCTTTATATACAACCAAACTTAAAAAAACATAAACATTACATAATCTTAAACTGTAGTTATATCTTACATTTATAGCATATGCACCACCTTTATATTAATATACATTTATTTATTCTTTATCTACAAACTACACAAAAATTTAAATTTCTAAACTTACATGAATACCTTTAATTTATAGTTTATGCCTTCAAATTATTATACCTCGCATACCTCCATATAGAGTGTATTCAACTCGGTAGCAACATTATGTTAACTGTAACTCGCCACTCTACCATGCACTCTGTTCCCACAAAAGATTTAATTAATGATGTCATAATAACTGTTCTTGTAAATACTATTATATTAAATACTAAAAGTGAGATAATATTACATGGTACAAGCAGAACATGGATAATGTACAAGTATTAGGCATTGTAGTGTGCCTACCAAGGTGAATACATTGTGTTCTCTTGCTAGTCGGTGGATCCTCCTATTAGATTATTTTCCACTAAACCATGGAATTACCTGACAGCCTGTCTGCCAGAGATCTGTCAGATCAATGTGCCGTTCACCCGGCTTGAACAGGCTCTCATTAATTTTACCTGTCCATGTTTGCAAGCGAGGAGTGGTGGAAATGGGCAGGGAAAGTACAGAATGGCCCACCATGTGCCAGGAAAGTTTCCGAATGTGTTGGAATGTATTTATTTATTTTTATTGAAAAAACAATCTCGCCTTCTAGAAGTTTATTTTCTCAATATAAAAGGGTTTGTCAAGGGCTCTCCTTCAGGCTGATGGGACCACAGTGACATCCCTCTTCATAGCACGGAGATCCTTCCAGTTAGGTGGGGATCTTTCTGGTGAAAGTCAACATGGTCAACTGCCAGAGAGATGGAGAACATCGGAAAGGTGGTCCTTCTTCCCAAACATAAAAGATCCCCAGACCTCATTACCAGTCATGTGAATGCAGAAATATTGCTTGTTTTTTCACTAATTTACCCACATGATTGGAAGTGCATGTGATTGTACATCATGCAGTAATACCTTGTAGACAAATATAGCATGATATAGTATGACCTAGTCACATGCAATATTTTTGCCTGCAAAATTTTTACACATTCCTTTTGAAACAGCCAAACATGGGGGAATTAGCCCTGTAAGCGTACTCCAACTCCAGGTAGAAGTAGTGAATCATCGCAGTTAAGTTAAAAATAATTTCTCTTAGGCCTATAGATGCAGTCCACAGCAACACTCATACACACACCAAAGGAAAACCATAGAGGCATCTCATATTATTTATTTAGGCTTCGATGCTAAGTGACAAATGCTACTGCCACTCCCAAAATGGAGAAAAAGGCCTAAAGTTGTTATGCCAAGCATGAACTCACTGAACATGTCACCATCTCACATCCTGCCTACCTGGAGCCTAACACTGACCATATCTGCTGTACCCTTCTTTCTCAAACTGTTTGGTGGACTGCTACTATTTACTACACGTGGATTCCGAATCCCTGGGACTACATGTCTCAGCCACCATTTTTAAGATCTTGAAATAGGTCATGAGCTTCTTACTCACTGTAGCACCCCAGCATATTTTCCTTTCTATAGATCAGCAATCAGTACATGCTGTCAAAGCTAAATTAAATGCAATAGGGATTTCTCTAAACTTCGAAAGTTCCATGTACATAGTTTGTTTTCAGAGCCAAAGAGCAAGTCTGTTAAGAAGATTCAGCACATCACTTAGGTATAATGATCTAAGAATAAAACTTGGCCTTATTTCCCAGATCCACCAATGACTCCATGATCTCAAGGAACAGCTCTGTCCCATACCTTGGAGACACATCATTCCCTCAAGGGATCACTACTAGGTGAGTACATCAGATTCCCTCAAAGGATTTTGAAATGTGTAAAGCCAGCAGTCTTGTGTGTCAATTGTGAACTTCCTGAAATATAGATGCTTTTCTGCGATACCTTATATATTCCAAGAGCTTTCTGCTATTGTAGTGTTAAATACGCACACACACAAACACCCACATACACACACATGCATGCACATACACCTCTTTGATAAAGTGTAGTGTCAGAGCTCTATGTATGTACTCCATGGGGAATGTGATATCTGTGACTCAAAATTTACAGAGGGAACATCACACTGTCATACTTACAATAGAACAATAACATTTATGATAGTCACAAATCGTTAAATGGCCATAAGAACGTTAGCACTGGTCGAGGTGTCCTGGACTGGAAAATGTAACATATAAAATGACTTAATATTTAAATTATGTATGTGAATAAATCTGTACTTCCATGCATATTCTCCGCATTGCCACTTGCACTTACGCATGTGTCCAACCCTTGGTGGAAAACTCTGAATATCCACTAGGGCAATGTATCATGATGTATTGAAGGCCAGAGGACTGGTTTCCCACTTGATATAGTAATTAGCCCCATACCTGTCTCGCGGACTAGTTTACCTCAGATTGTAAGGACATGACTTGAAAGACTGAGGTCACTGGTAGTTAATTAAGTCATATTCTTTTGCATTTGCTTTGAGTTGACGTAACACGGTGCTTTGAGTTGAGGTAGCATAGTTTCAAGGAGCACTTGAATTTTAAGAGGAAGTTAGGAAAGACTTCTTACCTGACTACAGGGTCGGAATGGCCTATAGGGCAATCTGCCAGTGCCTGGAGGGCTGGCCTGACAGGTTAGTGTGTTGGCCAGTTTTTTTGCCTGTTTGTGGACCTGCTGTATGGTCAGGCTAACATGGGTTTACGGCTGATTTCCCTGATATCACCACAAAAACTGGCCGTAGCCAGGACAAATGCATGGTGCCTCGCATACCTCACAAAACACCTATGAGCGCCTGCAAAAGTTCCAAGCTGCTCAAATCTGCAAATGTGGGCCACTTTTAAGCTGTCCGATTCGCCAATGCGGCCACTTTTATGTTGTACCCCATTCTTGTTTTCTCCCACAGTCTGACCGAGCCTGATTGCTAAACTTTAAATTGATCCTTTAACATTCAAGCAGCTCAATGTCTTCTAAATCCAGACTACCAACATACATTTGAGGGCAGAATTAAGAAAGTTCAGCGAATCAATTTTCTGACCATTATCGTGACTGCATGTTTCGGGAAATCTGCCTTGATTGATCAGGAAGAGACTTTAATGAAACAACTTGAAAGATTTTAACGTTTGCCCGGATCAAAATGCATTTATTCAGTTATTGATCAGAATCGTAGGCTGTTGGTTATCTGTAAGTGCTATAAATATAATTTCTAAATGCCTAATTAGGATGCTTGTTAAAAACACAACATGCTTTGTTTTGTGCTAATGGCAGTACTTTGATTTGCCTGAACAGATAAGCAGCATCATAAACACGTAATAAGAATGCGAGTCAGAACACTTTTGAATTAAGCTTAACTGACCTGTAATCACCCACACAGAAGCCATCTGGTGAGGACATTACTGATTCAGGTGTTTTAGACATTCACTGATATTCCCACCGGGAAAGTCTTGTCACTAGTTGTGACAATGAAAAATCCTACGTACAGCTGGGAGCCGAAGCCTCCAGACAAAGTACAGATGCTTTGCAGCCAGCGACACCTGAGCCTGCTGCATCTGCTAGTCATTTTACGGTGCGGCTGCTTTTCACCAAGACGGATTTCTCTTGCATTATAAGCTGTCTCCAGAAGAAGAGACTGCAGCTATCTGTAATTACAATGTAGACTTGTGGACAGTGGCTTAATACAAAAGGATGGGGTCCCCCGCAGAATGTGGCGAGGGATCTCTTAGGCTCTCATATCTTACAGATATTCAAAGGCTTTCGGTTGTGTGAGGGGTCCGCGAATGGAGGGGCTTCCCAGCGCCTAGATGCTGCAAGGATCTGTGTTATGTTAGGCCTGTGGATATCAACATATTTAACATAGAAATGTGCTCTTCCTAGAGACAATTAAGCCATGCTAGCATCAATCAAAACTTGGGTAAAAGTTCTAGTTTAGACTTTCTGCTGGAAGCGCTGTACATACTTCATAACTTGTGTATCAATTTGTGAAGCCAAATGCTTTGCATTTTCATATAGGGTTTTTGAAAATGTTGCCAGCTTTGCAAAGTACAAAAGTGATGAAGTTACAAAAGCAAAAACATCGGTCTGCACAAGAATGATCATTTCAGCTGCCACTAAAGGACACAAGAATACCACAACTGCTTTACGCCCACATACCTTCTGCCTTTGGAACCTCTTGCGATACATCTTTGCTTCTGGAAGGCCAAGGGTGGGAAATTTGACAGTGAGCTATGAAATGTATGCAGCTACTGAAGAGTGTCTGTTGTGTTTCCGGGAACACATTCAAGGCTCAGAGCAGTCCTGAGTGAGAGTGGGGAAAGTTGTCACTCACCAGCCTATTTCCTGTAGGCTGCATTCCGCACCATCAGTGATATCTGGCTTTAGAGACCAGGGGTCTGGTGACCGTTAATGTAGTTGTGGACAGATTTGAGCTAAGTTACCTCCTGGGCTTGCGCTATTTCCATTCTGTGCACCCAAATGTCTATACAGTAATGCTATCTCATCTATGAATATAGACTCTTAACTAAAAAAATTTGAATGATGGAAGGTCTCTGCTGAGACTCCTACTCTGCCCAGTGGTGCCCATCCAGTTCCTAGGACCCTGAAAGGAGAAGCTGACAGACGCAGAGTGAGAATTTCACGCACCGACCGCCCCGTGGGGAATAGATCGACGCAATTCCAATCTGTGGCTGAAAAATCGTCGAGCCGCCGGCTTCGCGGCTGAAAATTGACACTCGCCTGCAACGTGACCAGAGGATCAATGCCAGCAGCTGGAGAACTGACGCGCAGCACCGCTGATGGAGGCTGGAGAGATCTCAACCCGCGCTGAGTGGTTTTCAGATCATCATGCGGCAGGGTTTCCAACGCAAACATCGCTGGGTGAGCAAAAATAATGCAAGGCCTGCCCGGACTCGGGAGTGTGGTTCGAATCCACACATCGTCTCCTGCGGAAAGAAGAAACGGCACACGCCAACTTGACTGAAGGAGAAACAACGCACGGTCTTGCTCATGAATGAAATTGATGCATTGCAAGCCCTTTTTGACACACACTCCCCCATGCGGGGTTATGTTTGATGCACCCATGTACAGTTCCACTCTAACAGCGTTAGCATTGTGTTTGAAATTATATGAAGACTCTTTTTGTTTTTTAATTGATAACTTGACTTGTGTATCATGGATTTTGTCATTTTGGTCTTGTTTTGTTTAGATAAATACTTTCTATTTTTCTAAACCTGTGTTGTATCATTTTGTAGTGTTTTCATCATGTTACTGCTGTGTGTGTTGGTACAAGTACTTTACACCTAGCACTCTGAAGTTGAGCCTGCTGCTTGTGCCAAGCTACCAAGGGGGAGAGCGGGGGTTAGCTGAGGGTGATTCTCTTTTACCCTGACGAGAGTGAGGGTCCATGCTTGGACAGGGGGGTAACCTGACTGCCAACCAAAGACCCCATTTCTAACAGGGATGGTGCAGGATGTAGGAGGTACGTCCCTGGATCTTACATCATCCCGAGAGGGAGTGAAAGTTCAGCGTCAGCTCCAGTGTCACCTTGCAGTTGGGACTAGATGAATGTGTGACAGTTGGAGACCATAGCGTGCATCCTAGGAGACTCTAGGTGTCTGAGCCCCAAGGGTTTGACAATGGCTCATATAGACAGCTACACTTGGCTCCATAGGATTGATGAGTCCCTAGCTGACATCAGTGGTGTCATGGTGCAGATGAAACAACATAAGCCCTCTATTTCTGGCACCAATGAAGTTCCCACACAGCTGGAGGCCATCTGTGATATCATAGGATCCATGAAACACAAGATGGACTTCTACGTTAGTTTTAGTTTTAAAGAATCTTTATTTTATCTCTATCTTCATTGTCATTAAAACACAAAATATGCACAATAAAAAGTACTTCAAAATCGTTAAAATATACAACAGTAGTACATGGAGTATCCAGGTTTGTTATAACATTCTTTTTTTTACCACAAAGTGCTCTACAAATGAAAATTGCAACAATAAAGCAAATAACAGGAGATTCCGGGGCATATAGAAAATGCATCGCAACTTTAAACTCCCTGAAGTTATGCATGATAAAAATAGTCATTAAAAAGTAGTAAAACCAGCAAAATAACAAAAAATTTAATGCACATTGTGTAGAAGTTCAGTCACATGGACATGGATTAGCCTGGGATTTCATTATTTTTAAGGTGGGGATTGCTTCAAGATGATGCACAATGCGCAACCTTCATCTAGTCCGAACAAAACAGTGTTGCGTGTTTGTAATCCATGTTAAATATTATTGAAAACCTAGAGGAAGGTTAGCAAAAATATGTCTACATAGTATGCTTTGCCTCAACCTAAGCAGCTCTTTTCTTCACCCCTTTTTCCAGTAATATAGCTTTTATTGTAGATTTCCCCACAAAGAGTATGCTATCTGGTTCTCCACACTGAGAGACTACGGTATATTCTATTCTAAGGGTGCTTTTAGCATATAACAACCATGGAATTTTCATTGGGAAGTCTATATTCAAACAATCTTGAATGACTACCTTTGTGAGCTCAGTCCCCTGTTTCACCCAAATAGAATGCCACAAGGCCATCGGTTCAAATAATAGAATGTCTTCCTAATGATCTAAGCCAACTTCCCAATGTAAAATAGAGGAAGCAGATGAGCTACGGGAGCATAGCAGATGCCTTAGGAAAACCACTATTTGTGGAGATTTACCAGGAGAATAACCCCACAGACCCTCTGCATACCTTTCAATAGACAGACCCTTTGTTTTATAAATGGTTAGCATTTCTTTAATTGGGCGGCTGCCCAAGCTACTGATTAACCTGAACACCCCTTGGCTAACTCTTTTAATTTTTACCCTGGTGTTATGTATATGTTCAGCCCATGAACCCTTGCTAGTGAAGAGTACTCCCAAATAGCACAAGGACTTAACCTTTGATTTCTGAGTGCCTCTGAGGTAAAAGGCTTTCATGGGGGTCTTTCCACAGCTCATTTTGAAAGTATCAACCTTATTTATTATAAGCTTTACTGAGGCCATGTGGCCCGCAAAAAGGTCTATCATTTTCTACAATCCTGCTGCTGTCCTAGACATGAGGACCGCACCATAAGCATAAAGCAGTGCAGGAATTGGACCGCCCGCGACGACCGGCGCATCAACCTGCTGTGTACAAAGTAGGATGTCAACTCCATTAATGTATAAAGAAAATGGAAAAGCTGCTTACATATACCCCAGCCATCCATTGATCTTAACTCCAAATGGGGCACCAATTCTCCATTAGGACCATACCAAATTTAGCTAGAAAGATTCCCATAAAACTGTACAAATAAATTGACAATGTCCTTTGGTGCTCCATAGTTTAGCAAAATGTCCAACAAAATAATGTTATCAACCAAGTCAAAAGCACTTGAAAGGTCAGCAAAGCAAAGATAAATTGTTCCAGGCTTCTCTCTGGCATATTAAGAGGTCCCGGTTTAAACATTGCTCGACTTCTTCTAATCCTTTCCTGAACCCTTACTGGGACTCTGATAGGATGGAATTCTCATTTGCCCAGTCCTCCTTCCTTCTTAAATGGACTGTACCTAAAAGCTTGGCCAGGGAAGTCAGGAGGGATATAGGGCCAGATGTAGCAAACGTTTTGCGACTCGCAAACGGCAAAATTTGCCGTTTGCGAGTCGCAAAACGCGTATCCCAATGCAGAAATGCATTTTGCGAGTCGTTACCGACTCGCAAAATGCATTTCAGACTCGCAAATAGGAAGGGGTGTTCCCTTCCTATTTGCGAGTCGCATTGGGATGCAATACCATTTGCGACCGCATATGCGGTCGCAAATGGCATCGCAGTTACCATCCACTTCAAGTGGATGGTAACCCAATCGCAAATTGAAAGGGGTCCCCATGGGACCCCTTCCAGTTTGTGACTGGAGCCCAAAATATTTTTTCAGGGCAGGGAGTGGTCCAAGGGACCACTCCCTGCCCTGAAAAAAAAACGAAACTAAAGGTTTCGTTTTTTTTTTGCAGTGCAGCTCGTTTTCCCTTAGGGAAAACGGGCTACACTTAAAACAAAAAAAAAAACTGCTTTATTTAAAAGCAGGTCGCTAACATGGAGCTCTGCTGACGTCAGCAGGCCTCCATGTTAGCGAGTGCCTATACTCGCAATGGGGCCGCAATTTGCGACCCACCTCATGAATATTCATGAGGTGGGTCATTGCGACCCCATTGCGAGTTGCAGTCGGTGTCTGAGACACCGTACTGCATAGCAATTTGCGACTTGCAAATTGCGAGTCGCAGGGACTCGCAATTTGCAAGTCGCAAATTGCTTTTTTCCTACATCTGGCCCATAGGGTGGTAACTGTTTGGGTCTGCCCTATTACCTATTTTGTAGATGGGGACTATAATAGACTTCACCCAAGAAGAAGGAAAAAGACCTTTGAAGGCTGCATTAAACACCTGAGTGAAATTTGTTTGTTGCAACTGCCTTTCTACACCCTGGTTGGCATTCAAAATGGCAGACTGCCCAACAGTGAGGGACCTGAGGAGGTCAATGGCCTCCTCACTGAGGGAAGCAGGGGTGACTGGGGCAGGGCCTGAGGTGCCTGGGGCGAAGGTGATGCTCACCCTCCCGGGTGAGCGGGCACGGGCAAAGGCTGAGGGGCTGCTGGGAGGGTGGTGCTGGAAGGGGGGTGGCGGCTGTACCTGTAGATGGGGGGGCACAGATGTTGCCGCCACCACAAGGGAGTTCCCATCAGAGGACGAGTCCGTGTCACTGGTCTCAGCTCCTGTCCCTGCCGTGGAGCTCCCCTCACCCTCCGTCCCACTGGGGAAGTCCGATTCCGTAGTGGGGGCCTCCATGGCCATGTGGGATGCAGCCCCCTCGTGCTCCGGTGCCACTGCTCCTCCGCCTGATGATGTTAATGCACACAAGAACAGGGAGACCACAAAAAGGGAGACGACGACAGAAGAAAGACATGTTGAGTGCATGCATTACCGCTACTGTTGGCGGACACGACAGACACAGAAGGCCCCTGCACTACGCCACGCTCTTGGGCTCCACTGTTCAATTCCTGGGAAATGGCCTACAAGGCTATGGACGACATCTGCACACATGGATGACACGGGGCATGACTAGGTGTACTTGGCATTCTACAGAGGTGCGGTGGGGAGCCACATGGCCTGCCTTACGGAGGGACCTTGCCTACGGAACACGCCCTGGCCTAAGGAAACCCACAGCCCACCACCCCCACCCAGACCCCTCCACTGCGTGTAAAATCAGCAGAATGAGAGTGTACTCACCCCCTTGTGGCTGCTGTGATTCCCTCAAGCACCCATCCAACTCCGGGTACGCCACCGCCAGGATCCTGAACATCAGGGGGGTCATGGTGCGACGGGCACCCCTCCCATGTTGGGAAGCCATCCCCAGCTGAGCCTCCGCCGTCTTCTTGCTCCAGCGGCGAATGTTCTCCCATCTTTTCCGGCAGTGGGTGCTCCGTCTGTGGTAGAACCCCAGGGTCCGGACATCCTTGGCGATGGCACGCCAAATATCTTTTTTCTGGTCGGTGCTGACCTACATGAAATGTACAGGGGAAAAAGAGAAGTTATTACCAACTGCACTGTCAAAGTGATTGGCCCCCATCCCTGCCCTTGCCATGTGGCACATGCATTCACCGTCTTTACTGCACGCAGCACTCTCCCCCCTTCCTTCTTACATCCAGCCCTCTCCACACAGGCATAGCCCATACAACATGTTCCCTGTGTACTTACCTGTTTGTCTGGAGGACCGTAGAGGAGCGTGTACTGGGGAGGACCCCATCCACAAGCTTCTCCAACTCCTCCGATGTGAAGGCAGGGGCCCTTTCCCCAGACACTCGAGCTATTGTCTCTTCCAGACCGAGGTCACAGCAGCACTTGCAGTGTAGGTCCTCTCCTGTCAAAGATCAGGTATCCAGTGATTGAACAGATAGAAAATGGTGGTCACGTCCACAGCGGTGCGTACTGTCACAGCCGGCGTACATTGTCATTGGCTCCTGGGACCCATAGGGTCCAATGTTAACCAATGCAGCATTGTGCCGCGGTCTTTGACCGCCTACCGCGATGGTGTACAACTCCAGCGCAGTTACCTCACTTACCATTGTCCCACTTTAAAGGTCAGGCAGCCGCCATTTCAGGGGCCCACATGGCTTCATTTTCAACTGCGTCACACATACCTAGGCCTACACTCTACACACATACAGGCCATCTTTTGTGTATGAATGGTCTTCTGTGTAAATTGTGGGTATGTACCTCTGAGTTGTTTGACTCTGTGCTCGCTGTTGTCCTTCATAGGCACCGTCACCTGGTACATGTGAGGAGATGGTGGCATACTCCGGTGTACCGACCGTTGGTGGACCTGTCGACAATGGAGGAGTGACATGTGATTATCACATACAGGCTTGACCGTGCCACAATCCAGGAACTGTGCACCCAGTTGGAGCCAGACCTGATGTCTGCAATCCGCCATGCCACAGGAATCCCCCCTCAAGTGCAGGTGCTGTCAGTGCTCCATTTCCTTGCAAGTGGGTCATTTCAAACAACTGTGGCCATAGCATCAGGTATGTCCCAGCCTATGTTTTCCAACGTATTGTCCAGAGTGTTGTCTGCCCTTCTGAAACACATGTAGAGCTACATTGTTTTTCCTCAGGTGGAGGATTTGCCTACAGTGAAAGGGGATTTCTATGCCCTGGGACACATCCCCAACATGATAGGTGCCATTCATGGGACACATGTGGCTTTGGTCCACCCCCACAGGAGTGAACAGTTGTACAGAAACCGGAAGAGTTATCATTTGATGAATGTACAGATGGTATGTTTGGCAGACCAGTACATCTCCCATGTAAATGCCATGTTCCCTGGCTCAGTGCATGACGCCTACATCCTGCAGAATAGCAGCATCCCTTATGTGATGGGTCAACTCCAGAGGCACCGTGTGTGGCTATTAGGTGAGCACCTGGAAGCAAGTCAGTGGGAATGGCTTTCTGGGTCTGGGGATATCCCTCCAGGTTAGTGCGTGTCTAACAGTTGTCCCTCGCCATTTGCAGGTGACTCTGGTTACCCCAACCTGTCATGGCTACTGACCCCAGTGAGGAATCCCAGGGCAAGGGCAGAGGAACGCTACAATGAGGCCCATGGGCAAACTAGGAGGGTGATCGAGCGGACCTTCGACCTCCTGAAGGCCAGGTTCCGGTGCCTCCATATGACAGGTGGATCCCTATTCTATTCACCAAAGAAGGTGTGCCAGATCATTGTGGCCTGCTGTGTGCTTCACAACTTGGCTTTGCAACGACAGGTGCCTTTTCTGCAGGAGGATGGTCCAGATGGCGGTGTTGTGGCAGCTGTGGAGCCTGTGGACAGTGAAGACGAGGAAGCAGAGGAAGAAGGCATGAACCACAGGGACTCAGTGATCCAGCAATATTTCAAGTGAGACACAGGTAAGAGTACAGACCTGCCTGCTACATGTACTTTAGCACTACTACCTCACTACTGTCTGTCGTGTTCACCTAGTGTATGGTCACTGAGTTGTCACTTTCCCTTACAATTTCACAGATGTGTGTCCCACAGTGTGACATCTGCTTAGATTCCTCATGGACGAGAGCTGTGTGACATAGGTATGTTGACATTACAATTGAAAGAGCGTTTTGTCACTGTAATTGCTAATACACTATTTCGAAATCACAGACAGACTCCAGATTGTTTTGTGCTTCAAGTGTGTTTATTTAAGTGCTCAATATTGGAGGGGGTAGTGAAATGGTGAGGGGTGATGGCGGAGTAATGTTCATGGCAGAGTCCAGTCTATTAGTCTCACAGGTGCATTGCCCATATGGGCATAGGAAGTGGAGCTGAGGCAGTTTAAGTATGGACAGGGTGACAAAGTGGGACAGTAGGATGACATTCAGGGTGGTCTCATTTCTTGGCGGGGGTCTTGGCATCATTCTCTGTCTTTGTCCTGGATCTCAGGGACCGTTTGCGGGATGGTTCTCCCTCTGCAGGGGGTGGAGTGCTGGTGTGGTGGTCCTGTGGCGGGGCGTCCTGTCCACTAGCACCGGCAGAGGTGGTGGGCAGTTCATCGTCCATGCTAGTGTCAGGGGCCCCTTGTTGTGCCACAGTGTCCCTCCTGGTGTTGAGTACTTCCTTCAGCACCCCTACGATGGTGCCCAGGGTGGAGCTGATGGTTCTGAGTTCCTCCCTGAAGCCCATATACTGTTCCTCCTGCAGGTGCTCGGTCTCCTGAAACTTGGCCAGTACCGTTGCCATTGTCTCCAGGGAGTGGTGGTAGGCTCCCATGATGGAGGAGAGGGCCTCGTGGAGAGTGGGTTCCCTTGGCCTGTCCGCCCCCTGTTGCACAGCAGCCCTCCCAGTTCCCCTGTGTTCCTGGGCCGCCATCCCCTGGACCGTGTGCCCACTGCCACTGCCCCCAGGTCCCTGTTGTTGTTGGGTTGGTGGGTTAGCCTGGGTTCCCTGTAGTGGTGGACGCACAGCTGATTGGTGTGTCCTGGGGACAGAGGTATGGGCCCGCTGGGTGGGTGCTGTGCTGGTGTTTCCAGAGGGGGGAAGGACTGTGTTGGCCTGTGACTAGATGAGGGGAACCGACTGTCCCAAGGTCCCCGATGGGCCGGGCTGGTCATCTAGATCCAGTTGGACAGAGGTGCTGTCATCACTGTAGGCCTCTTCTGTTGGTGGTGTGGACATGTCTGGACCCTACTGTCCGGTGACGTTGGGTAGGTGTCCTGCAGGGGTATAAAAGGATGGTTATTACATCTGTGTGTGGCATGGTGTGCAATGGGTGGGTGATCGTGTACCCCAGTGCTTGCATTCCTGTGTGGGACCTTGTGTGATGATGGTTTAGGGGGTTGTGTGGGTATGTGCAGTCGGCATGCTTTAGTGATGGGTGTCCATGCTTTGTTGTTGCATGCAGGGCTTGGTGTTGGGATGGGTGGTTTGTGATGTTGGGACATATGTGAGAAGTTGGGGTGCTGGGGGTGAGGGTGAGGGTATGTGCTGGCTTGCAGGTAGGGTGGGGGATGTAATAGTTAAGATTTGTCTTACCAGGGTCCATTCCTCCACCTACTCCTGCAAGGCCCTCAGGATGCAGAATCGCCAAGACCTGCTCCTCCCATGTTGTTAGTTGTGGGGGAGGAGGTGGGGGTCCGCCGCCAGTCCGCTGAACCGCCAGGTGGTGTCTTGAGACCACGGAACGCACCTTCCCCTGTAGGTCGTTCCACCTCTTCCTGATGTCCTCCCGATTTCTTGGGTGCTGTCCCACTGCGTTTACCCTGTCCACTATTCTTCGCCATAGCTCCATCTTCCTTGCAATTGAGGTGTGCTGCACCTGTGATCCGAATAGCTGTGGCTCTACCCGGACAATTTCCTCTACCATGACCCTGAGCTCCTCCTCCGAGAACCTGGGGTATCTTTGCCATGCCATGGGGTGGTATAGGTGATGTGTGGGGTGGTGTGTGGGGTGATAAGTGTGCTGATATTTAGTGGTGTGTAGTGTGTGGAAATTATGTGGGTGATGGTGTTGTGTGCCTGTGGATGCTAGTATTGTTGATGGTGGTGTCTCTCTCTGGCCTTGTTTCCTGATTTTTGGTCGTACGGGTTTGTGGGTGATGTGGGTGGGTGTTATATATTGTATTGGGTGTGTGGGAGTGGTTTGTGTATGTGTATCAGGTGTGTGTATTTCGAATTGTCCAATGTGGCTGTGTTTTGTATATATGTGTGTATTTTGAGCGCGGCGGTGTGTATTGCCAATGGAATACCGCGGTTGAAAGACCGCCGTGTGGATTCGTGTGTCGTGATAGTGTGGGCGTATTTCTGTTGGCGTGACGGTGGAGGTTTTGTTTTCGCCAGTTTATCACTGACCTTTAGTGTGGCGGACTTGTGTGAGTGTCTGAATTTTGGCGGATTCCGTGCTGTGGGTCACAATGACTGTAGTGGTTTTCTGCGGCCGCGGTGGTGTGTTGGCGGTCTTCTTCACGGCAGTATGCAGCTTTTACCGCCAATGTTGTAATGACTGCCATAATGTGTGAGGTGAGAGTTAATTTTAGCCACTCCTGGTCAATTAATTTATTTTTCAATCCAGCAATATTCCAAGAGACTACTGTACAGATCTCTTTAGAACCCTGCTGGGAAGTGATTAAACCTAAACTACCATCCACCGTAGTCCCATCCAGTTCCCTATTATTAGATAAAGACAAATTAATTATATTCAAGGTCTTTGCATGTTCTAGGGGCACGGTAATTCAATGCACATCATGTAGTTCGGTCAAAGGGGTAAATCTCTTTGCAAGTGTAAGTTAATTAATTCATTCATTAGCTTTATTTCGGTAATAGAAAATACCATAAAAGCTCATCCTACCGTACACGTATAGAAATGAGTAAAAACCATAAATTAAGAACTACAATATAAAACATACTGCAAATAAAATGTTAAGAAAACAGTGCAAAATTGTTAAAAACATGATCAATATAATATAAATTCATCAATATAAAGGACGATAATATAAGAACCTTCGCCCAATAATCTAAAATAGCAGAAAGATGGTATATATTATTCTCTTTAAGAAGGTAACATTTCAATTAGTATCTGTGGTCATACACTTCTTTAGGGGGCCTCTAAATATTTTGCTGTTACATACCAAATTGCATCTAAAAATCTGGCCAACGCACATACCACCATGCCATGGGTATTCGTTTTACATATCCTAAGAGCTGAAAACCGATTATTTATGCCCATGGATCTGCAAAGGGGTATAATCCATTGAATCCGTTGCTTATCAGATACAGGACAGTGGAATAATACATGTTCAATACTTTCTGGTGACCCACAGCCCATTGAGCATAGGTCTAGTTGAGAATCCTGTTGGGACCATCTACAAGTAAAAGTGCGTAGTAGTAACGATCCCAGCCTAAACCTAATATAAAGTGCACGTGCTCGAGGGGATAAGATCAGGTCCATGTAATTTTCAAATTCATAATGACATTTGGCTGATATAAACTTATCTGTCAAGCTAAGCGAAGACATCTCAGCCAATTTGGCTACTTTTAGCTTTAAACAGTATGCATCCTTAACAATTTGCGCCGCATTTTTGGGAAGACCACTTGGGGCTGTCCAGAAATGACCCAACCCTAAATTGAACAAACTGCTTTCAACATGGTTACACCATGGAATTTTCCTTATTATGTTTGTGCTGAGCAAGACATTCAGCCATATCCTAAAAGGGCCGAAAATATCCGTGGACCAAATCCTAATCCAATACAATATTTGGTCTTAAGGCAGCTATGTGAGCAATAGATTCTAAGTTCCGGTCCATCCGAATTGGCAATGTGGGAGAACTAGTAGGTATTTTAAGCAAAGCCTTCAGAAATGATTTTTAAGTGAGCTCTAGGTCCCTCAAGTTGCCATACCCCCATAACTCTGCTCCATATAAAACACTCCTCTTGCTTGTATTTTATATATCTCCATTGCAGGGGAGATTGCAAATCTAGGAGATCTATTAGCAAATCTCAGGACTCCCCCCGAATTCTGTTTCAGTCTCATTTGGCCTTTAATAGCTGGGCCTGCCACTTACGCGTATCCTCTATTATAACCCCCAGGTAATCAAAATCAGCATATCTCTCTAGTGCTTCCCCTTCCATTGTAATTATCTTCCTTACTTTACATTTTTTGTCACCAAAAATCATGTAATTGGTTTTCGCAGAGTTAACTTCGAGGTCATAATCATTACAGAAGGACGTAAACATCGCAAGTAAGTTGTTAAGACCGGAGGCAGTTTGGGATAATACCAAAGTGTTGTCCACAAATAATAAACATGGAGTCTTTACCCCATCTAATGTTGGTGCATCGTTGTCACAGGTGCAAGTGTAAGTTGATCATTCTGTTTTCCCTGCTACAGTGGGGAATAAAGGCCTGAAAAAAGGGTGAGGAGGGTGATGCACTAAAAGTTTATAGAAGAAGCTAAGAGGAACCGGGGAGACTTTATCCTTCTGTAATACCCATCCATACTATCATGCAGGATCTTTCCAGTGTGCCTTGGGTGTCTAAAATTTACAGTAACCCAATCACCTTGAATGTCTTATTGGATGATCCAATCCAGCCCACCCTTTGAGTAAATAGAATTTGGTCTGCTGCTGAAGAGGGGAATAATGAACTGGTCTGAAACCAGTACAATACCTTATACTTTAGTTGGCTCAATGACTCTTCGTCTCCTTTTGGTAGTGGAGGGACATTTACCAAACTGCCAGGTAAGGACAACAGGTAGGGTATAGATCAGTTAAAACCCTACTGGGGCACCGATCCCTACCACTATTATGTAACCTTTACCACCCTTGGTTTGCAGTGGAAGCCTCATAGGGAAGTTTACATTTGCCACGACGCTAAATGCATCATTTACCCTTGATGTTTTCTTTGGGGCAGAGCATTGCACACCCTGCCTGTACTTAGTATGCCTATTTTTTGTGGGCCTGCCCAGATTTTGGTCTACCCCTGGCATTATTGACTCGCTATTGTCCATCCTCTCATGGGTTCCCCCTACAGTAGTTACATGATAGTAACTTTGCTGTTGCAGAGGCAAGGGCAAAGAGGGGGGCTGACAAGGCGGGCATAGCTTACAAGCCTTAAGGTTGGCTGAACTCGCATCGGAGGATCTAAGCTCACTATTGATACCTACGACTTTCTTCCCTTTTTCTGTAGGGTGATCTGATTATCAGGATATGCAAGGATTCTTGTACTAAGATTCTTTAAGACACTCTCTATGAAGTCCACCCTATGATGCATTGGAGCTAACATCCTTGGCTTTTTGTGTCAATGCCTTCTCCAATAAACTTAATTCCTTATCACTTAGCACAAAAGGGTCCAATTAGTCCATTACATGGAGGATGTAGGGAGAGCTGTCGAAACAGACTTCCGTTGGGACTAGCATATTTTCCTTTTTGCAGGGCGACCATTGTTGCTAGATCAAACAGACCCCATGTCTGTTACCAAGCCAGGGTCCAAAGAGGGGGTGTCAACAGTTATTAATGGGGCCTCTGTGTGTTGCAGCCTTTGGCCCTCATTCTGACCCTGGCGGTCTTTGACCGCCAGGGCGGAGGACCGCGGGAGCACCGCCGACAAGCCGGCGGTGCTTCAATGGGGATTCCGACCGCGGCGGTAAAGCCGCGGTCGGACCGGCACCACTGGCGGGGTCCCGCCAGTGTACCGCGTCCCCATTGAATCCTCCGCGGCGGCGCAGCTTGCTGCACCGCCGCGGGGATTCTGACCCCCCCTACCGCCATCCAGATCCCGGCGGTCGGACCGCCGAGATCCGGATGGCGGTAGGGGGGGTCGCGGGGCCCCTGGGGGCCCCTGCAGTGCCCATGCCACTGGCATGGGCATTGCAGGGGCCCCCGTAAGAGGGCCCCTAAATGTATTTCACTGTCTGCTGCGCAGACAGTGAAATACGCGACGGGTGCAACTGCACCCGTCGCACAGCTTCCACTCCGCCGGCTCGATTCCGAGCCGGCTTCATCGTGGAAGCCTCTTTCCCGCTGGGCTGGCTGGCGGTCTGAAGGAGACCGCCCGCCAGCCCAGCGGGAAAGTCAGAATTACCGCCGCGGTCTTTCGACCGCGGAACGGTAACCTGACGGCGGGACTTTGGCGGGCGGCCTCCGCCGCCCGCCAAGGTCAGAATGAGGGCCTTTGTGTCTGTATCAGATCCGATGATGCCTCTCTCCCATTACCAATGATCCTGAGAGGCACTGTTTCACTTGTTCTGTTTCCTCATTCAAGGCCCCCATCGCAGGTTTAATAAGGCCATCCAGCGAGGTGGAGGAAGGCTTAGTTGGGGCAGTTGATTTACATTTTCTCATGCTCCAACACCAACTATCCAGGAAACAGCAGTTCTATGTTACCACACCCACACCCTTGTGACCTCTTGTTCCACACAATCTGTTATAATGTAACCCATATTTTGTTTAAAAAAAGTAAATAAAACAATAGATATGTCCAGCAAGGCAGGTCCCAGTGAATATCCAAGCCCCAACACTAGTACCAACAAGCACTACTGGCCTATGTGGCCATTAGTCCACTATTGGAAAAATTATTAAAGCTGGGCTTTATAATTTAAAATTGTGTTGAGTTCGTACAAAAAACATAGGCAGCCCGCTGCCCAGCCGATTGACTCCAAGATGTATCAATCAAAAACCAGCAGCAACTGTACCTTCTCATAAAGCTCAGGGGGCTGGCCCAGCCTCATCCAGGTGTGGCTTCTCCCAGGTATGGCCAGTGCACATCCCACATACATCCTGTGCAGCAGGTCACCTCACAGTAATGTATGCCCCTCTACATTACAACAATGGGTGCCCTTAATTGCAAAGTTGTTGCTTTGTTGGCAAGCCACCAGTGCCTTGTTAGGGATGTGCTGGCTGCCTTACTGGCACAGACAAATGCTGGTAGGGACAGGGGAGCCACATATTAGGCCTCTGATGTGTGTGTGCCTCAGATGCCTCGCATACAAACACCACCACTGCAGAGGAGCACAACACCCATCAAAGGAGAACATTTTTGATTTCCACAGGTTCTATTGGTGAACTGCCAGATACAGTTTGTCAATGCCTCCTGGCAAGTTTCCTAGTGGTCCTGTGTTTAACATCATGACACCTCCTTTGTAACCTCAGTACTGTACTGTTTGTTAGTGCACCTTGTGATCTTATCCACTTGTGGACTTTTAAATGCCCCTACCTTCCGCAGTAGGAGTTTGTACCTCTTCACTGAAATACTCCTCACCTTCACATGTCACATGACATGTCTCACAAATGGACTCTGTCTGGTCATTTAAGCTTTCAATAGCTGTTGGTGTTTCCCACAATTCTGCAATCTGGCTCCCAAAAAGAATTGTGAGGAACCCATAATATTGTATAAAATAATTCTTAAACACCCTTTTTTCTAAACTACATAGTATTGTATGTTTTGTTTTTTACTGAAAGGGCTACATAAACCATGGTGGAAGTGTAATATCCTAACCCACTTGTTTGCATCTCAAGTCAGTTTCACATGGTGTCTTTAGATATGCACCAGGAGCCGTAGAGGTAGAAGTATCAGGTTACCACTCAGCTATCTAACTAACCATCTTTTAATATCAACAGGAGTGTAACCACTTACCCCAGTATTCATCAAGAGTCACTCTAGTTTCTTTTGGGAGACCTTTACCAGCTATCTTCTACAACAAGTATATTATTACTCTGGTGTACTCATCGCTAATAGCATCATCATCAGGGGGTCTCCTGTTTCTGTAAACAAGACCAGGGGACCACATAAGACCAGGAAATGCACCTACATCAAATACATCCACTGTAAAGGTACTATCAGGAATATGTTGTCTCCCAATAGAATGTCAGAGTGTAACAGCAAGCTGATTTGACTTGACTGACACACAGTGGGAATCTGTTTCCAATCACACACACACTGTGCAGCCACACATTACATCTATTGTAAAGTGAACATATATGCCTTTGCTTTCGACCCAGAGCATGGAACCAGATACAATGCAACACCTCCCCGAGTCAAGAGAACATGTGAGGTTTATGGGCATGAAACTTTGAAACTAGTTAACCAAAGTGAGTTGCAGGAAGTGCCTCCACTTAGCAAGTGGTCAATGTCAATGATGATAGACATTCTCCAGGCAGATGTGAATACATTCACAATTTGTAACCAGCCAACAGCAATGACCAACTTGCACAATGGTGTATGGCTGTGTGTGGTAGTGCCGGGCACCAGTCTGTGTCCCAGTGCAGCCAGGGATCTGCAAACTGTAGTTGCAAAACTATCCAATCTACACGTGGCCTATCACATTCACACAGAGTGCTACAGTAGAAATCTACCTGTGTGGTGCTATATCTATAATCACCAAATGAGGCTGGATTACAGTGTCAAAAGTATGGAAAGTGTCTATACTTGACTCAAATGTGAGGTAGACTAAAAGTTGTCCACATGCCTCTGACAAAGCAACATATATCTTGAAAGTCTACAGGGCAACTGCTATCATGTACTCAACTCACCTTACTCGAAAGTACCAACTCATTCAATATGAAATGATGACGAACTAGTGAAAGTGAAAACAATTTAATTGTATCAAACCTATCCAACTACCTACAACTACCTAACCTACATTAACTAACCCTAACCTTAACAGTAATCTAAACTATCCTAACTCATCTTAAATTAGTTAAAGTACTATACACACATGACAAGATAAACATCAACCTCCCACCCCCTTAATAATTAATAAACATAGCTACGTGAAATACAAACATAAACACAATCCTGTACCTTTAATATCTACACATTTGTGCCAATATTTATACTGTTTGTGGTGAATTAGCGTTGTTTATTTTGACACAAACTTAACTCCATACTTATATTTCAACGCTAGACCCATCTAGAGTCAAAATATATAAGTTAGCATCATTTTATGAATGCTTAAAACCACCATGCGTTAATGAGATGATATTTATCCACCCGTGCAAAAATGATGCATTGGTGGAAGGCGGACCCAAAAAAATGACATTAACCCCGTTCTGCATCAAATTTTAACGCCTGTGTCTGACCAGGTGTTAAAATGAGGCACATACACCACTATTTAAGGAAAACTCACAGAAGTCACATTTACTACCTCCAGGAGAACATGGAGGTTGTTCTGCTCCAGCTAGGCACACACCGCAGACGTCCGCATTGACAGTTGCTTTCTCCACCTCCACAACCCAAAACACCACAACAGCACCCACAAAGGCAACATAGGGGACAGGAGAGGATATTTCAGAAGAGAACAACCCTCCTTGGCCCAGGGAGCAAGACATCATCAGGACTTACCGTCTCAACTGGGAGTCCATTCTACACCTGTTAAACCAGATTGCACCAGACATCACAGCAAGGCTGCAAACTCCCTACAACATACCATCTGTTACAAATGGGGTCTTTGGTTGGCGGTCAGGTTACCCCCGGTCCAAGCAAGGACCCTCACAATAGTCAGGTTAAAGGAGAATCACTCTCAGCTAACTGCTGCTCTCCCCCTTGGTAGCTTGGCATGAGCAGGCAGGCTTAACTTCAGAGTTCTAGGTGTAAAGTATTTGTACCAACACACACAGTAACTTAATGAAACACTACAAAATGACACAACAAAGGTTTAGAAAACTAGGAAATATTTATCTAGACAAAACAAGACCAAAATGACAAAAATCCAACATACACAAGTCAAGTTATTAATTTTAAAAGCAAAAGAGACTTAGATACTTTTGTAAACAGGTAAAACACTGTTAGCATTGAAAAGTACCTGGGTAGTATCAAAATAACATGCATGAGCGAGTGTGCGTCGAAAAAGGTAAGCAGTGTGTCGATTTCTCACATGCAAGCAAGACCGTGCGTTGTTTCTCCTTCTCCAGTCGGTTGGGGTGTGTCTTTTTCCTCTCGGCAGGAGAGTGATGCGTCGATCTGGGCAGCACTCGGGTCTGGGCAGGTGTTGCATTGTTTTTCTGCACCCAGCAAGGTTTGCGTAGAAAATCCTGCCACACAGTGATAGTAAAACCGCGCTGTGTGGGTTGAGACGTTCCCAGCTTCCGTTAGCGATGCAGTGAGTTGTTTCTACAGCCGCGTGCATCGATCTTCCAGTTGCGCTGCAGGTGCTGTGTTGATTTCAGCCATGGAGCTGGTGGCGCGTCATTTCTTCAGCCGCTCTTGGAGGTTGCGTCGGAAATTTTCCCGCACAGCCGTCTGTGTGTGGATTTTCAAGTTTGGCTCCACTTGGCAGGGCAGGAGTCTCAGCAGAGAGTGCAGGTGCTGGCAGGGAAAGTCTTTGATGCCCCTGAGACTTCAACAACAGGAGGCAAGCTCAGGACAAGTCCTTGGAGATTTATTCACAAGCAGGAATGCACAACAAAGTCCAGTCTTTGTCCCCTTTCACCAGGCAGAAGCAGCAACTGCAGGATAGCCCCATAAAGCACAGTCACAGGCAGGGCAGCACTTCTCAGCTATTCAGCTCTTCTCCAGGCAGAGGTACCTCTTGATGTTTGAGGTTTTGGGTGCCCTTCTTTTACCCATTTTGCCCTTTGAATTGGGCTTACTTCAAAGGAAAGTCTCTCTTGTTTGTGAAATCCTGCCTTGCCCAGGCCATGCCCCAGACACACACCAGGGTGTTGGAGACTGCATTTGTGTGAGGGCAGGCGCAGCCCTTTCAGGTGTGAGTGACCACTATTCCCCTCCCTCCTAGAACAGATGGCTCATCATGATATGCAGGCTACACCTAAGCTCCACTTGTGTCACTGTCTAGAGAGAGGTGCAAACAGCCCAACTGTCAAACTGACCCAGACAGGGAATCCACAATCCGCCAGGGCTGTTTCGATGGAAGCACCGCCAACAGGCTGGCGGTGCTTCCCATGGGATTATGACCGCGGCGGAAGTGCCGTGGTCACACCGCCGGGACTGGCGGTTTCCTGCCACATTGGTCCCAGCGGTTGTAATCCCCCAAGGCAGTGCTGCTTGCAGTGCTGCCCAGGGGATTACGAGTCCCCCTCCCGCCAGCCTTTTCATGGTGGTATGAACTGCCATGAAAAGGCTGGCAGAAAAGGGAGTCGAGGGGCCCCCTGGCTCAGCCCCATCGAGCTTTTCACTGTCTGCATAACAGATAGTGAAAAGCCCGATGGGTGCAACTGCAGCCGTCGCACCGCCGCAACACCGCCAGCTCCATTTGGAGCCGGCTCCCATGTTGCGGCCGAGATCCCCGCTGGGCTGCCGGGCAGAAACTTGGTTTCTGCCCGCTGGCCCAGCGGGGATCTCCAAATAGCCACCGCGGGAGTGCGCCCGCATTGGCGGCCGCACAGTGGATTCAACTTGGCGGGCGGAGGGCCACAATCTTAAAATCAACTTTACTAGAAGATGTATTTTTAAACTCAATCTCCACATGTTTATCCACTCCCAAAGGGAATCTACACTTTAATCATATTTAAAGGCAGCCCCCATGTTAACCTGTGAGAGTGTTAGGCCTTGCAACAGTGAAAAACAAATTCAGCAGTATTTCACTGTTAGGACACATAAAACACATTAGTATATGTCCTACCTTAAACATACACTGCACCCTGCCCATGGGGCTACCTACGGCCTAACTTAGGGGTGTCTTACATGTAAGAAAAGGGAAGGTTTAGGCCTGGCAAGTGGGTACACTTGCCAAGTTGAATTGGCAGTTTAAAGCTGCACACACACAGACACTGCAGTGGCAGGACCACCATGTTTAAAGAGCTACTATTTTACAGTAACAGAAACAGCTAAATTAGTCCAGCACATATCAACAACCTGGGAAACAGAGGCAAATAGTTAGGGGAGACCACGCCAAGAATACCAAGTCTAACACCACCCATCACAAAGCTCCTCACTGTATTGCATATGCTGGCTTCTGGATCATTTCAGACAACAGAGGCACTAGTGGCTAGTGTCTACCAGCCATCAATATTTGTTTACCTGCCTAAGGTCCTAGATGCAATCATCCACCTCACACCCCACCACATCTGCTTCCCAAATACCCAGCAACTGCAGCAGGAGACCAAGCAAGGATTCTTCCTGATTGCTGGGTTTCCACATGTGCTAGGTGTAATGGCCTGCACCCATGTGCGACTGGTGCCACCTGCAGCTACAGAACACCTATACAGGAACTGCAAGCACACACATTTGATAAATGTGCACGCCATTGTGGACCACTGTGGGCTCTTCACCAACATCTCAGCCAAGTACCCCGGCAGTGTTGATAATGCTTACATACCCTGGCACTCCACCATCAACGAGCAGTTCCAGGATGGACAAAATGGCAATGGCTTAATTGTCGGTAAGTCAGCCAACCAAGCAATCCACACACAACACACCACCCCTGTAGGACAAACAACATATACACCACAACAAAGACGCATGGGTAAGGGAACACAGACTTACTGGCAACAACACATATGCAACATGCCGCAGTACACCACAATGATTGGACATCACAAACGCAGACACCCATATGTGCCTAACACAGCTAAAAACTAACACCCACACCATGGGAAGGATAGGAAAAGCATAAAGAGTAAGACCACAAACCACTACAAGTGTCCACTGGTTGACTACTAAATATGCTTCACACACATTAGACCAAACCATCAATAGCTCCGCCATGTCAATGGCCTTTTGCATGAGCATGTAAAGAAAGTCACACCTAGGCACATCTTCACCTTATTCATGGTGTGCAAGACTCAGGCACAATCCACAACAAATCACACCCAAGTGCTGACACCCAAAATTAAATCCCATCTGCACATGCCTGAGATACCTGTAGGCTGCACATACATCTGTCAAAGGCATTGAATTGCACACATCAGAAGACTAATGTGCCTGCCATTATAATCAATGGTCAGAATCATGAGAAATGGTGACACAACTACTTAACTGACACTTCACATGCCCCCCTTAGCTCCCCATAACACCATCATGCCTGTACTGTAGACTAACAATAGTACACCCACCATGACGCAGATTCACTGCTAAACTGGAATGTAAATGAATGCCATAGTAGACCCCTGTAGGAGTATGGAGGACATGACTGGCCATACATGCACTGTACTAAGTGACCTTACAGAAATATAGCAGGGCCCCCTCCTAAAGTCTGCACTGTGCATGTTCAGTAAGTCTGGCAGAAATTCTACTGAGAAGATAGGACATATACCAGTACCAAATGTGGTCATCATGCTAAAATATGATACACACCCTTGGACACATGGATACTCATCATGAGTTTGTTGGCCGGCAGAGGCCTCCTGGTAAACTTTCACCACAGTTATACCGCCATTGCAGTTTAAACCCACTTGGCCCAATTAGGAGTTCACTGCTGGGCCTGTCAGTGGAAACATAATTTTCCGTACGCCGACCCAGCTGGGTAGAGGCCCAAAACATTGCAGCCAGTAAGTGATCCTGCTGCAATGTGGTGAATGCAGCAGTACCCGTAGCGGTTAATACTCCACGTAATTTGTGCATTGGCAAGTGCCACAGGACTCACCATCTGGGAAATGGCACTGCCCATGTCAAGTGCATGGCCAGTGCAGGGACCCCCGGGGACACCTGACATCCCCAGTCCACCAGCCCTTGCTGGCTGGTGGCAACCTGGCAATGTTGACGGTCCAAACGTGGTGGGTCCACCGCGGTCATAATGTTGGGGTCACACTTCATGACCGCAGTGGTCCAACTGCCAATGTGAGCCTGGCATACTTGACAACACCAGATATGTAATGAGGGCCAAGATGGTTGACACAATCATCATCTGCCACTAAGGCCGACTAAGTGTTGCACTGCATGCGTAATACCACATGCCTACATTGTCAGAATAGGGTGGCTTTGTAGGGCAACTACGCTGGCCACACATCTGACACCTATGTGCTTCAAGGAGGTGGTAGCCTTCATCTAATATGAGGACACTGCTATGCTACTAAAATGGACTACACATAAGATGTTACATACATGATGAGCACACGTATTGGAATCCACATGGTCACATACAGGTACTTGAGTCAGTACCCAAGAATGACATGTACATCAAAACATTAAAATTGAACCATATTACAAGACCTTGAACATACACAGCTTCACAAACACCTCTGAGCCACTACTCAACTACAACAAACTACTGCCATGGAATATTCATGGCCCCTCTGAAGTCTTCACTAAATTCCTCCCTCTTATCTTTGCAGCTGACCAAGGTTATGGCATACAGCCTTGGGTCATGATCCCATTTCCAAATCCAGATACCAATGAGCAGCGTGCCTACAGTGAAGCACACCGGAAGACACACAGGCCCTCATTCTGACCTTGGCGGTCTTTTCGCAAGACCGCTGAGTTACCGCCGCGGTGAAGACCGCCGACCGCGGCGGTGTGCCGCTGTGCGCATTCTGACCGCTGGGAGCGTTCCGCCGGAAAACCGCCAGCAGCCACACTGGCGGTCGGCGGGAAAGTGGAGACTGGTCAACCTCCACCGCCACGCCAGCAGAACACCGCCCACAGAATTACGACCCACATTTCTGTGTGGCGGTCTTCTGTTGGCGGTCTTCTGTTGGCGGTCACGTCCCTATGGCTCCCGTCGCCTCCCGGAGGACCAACGCACAAGGTAAGTTGATCGTCCGTGAGGGGAGGGGGTGGGGGGGTGTTGTGTGATGTGGGCGTGCATGGGGGTGTGCGTGTGAGTGTGTAGAGTGGGTGTGTGAGTGCGTGTATGCGGGCGGGGGGTGCTGCTGTGTCTATGGGTAATGTGTGCTGTTCGGCAGGTGCGCATGTCGGCATGTATGTGTGCGGGTATGTGTCCCCGTTGTGTATGTGTGTGTAGGGGGCGTGTATATGTGCATGTTGGGGGTGTGTGCATGTCGGGGTACATGTATGTGCATGTCGGGGTGGGGGTGGGGAGGGGGTTCGTACCACCTCTGGGGGGTGGCAGGGGGGTGGAGGGTGTGGGGGGAGGACTCGGGTGGGTAGTGGGGGGTGGGGGAGACCCCTATCAGTGCCAGGGAAGGAATTCCCTGGCCCCGATAGTGCTTACCGCCATGGTTCGCACGGCGGTTCCCGCCCGCAAGAAACCGCGGCGGTAGGCAGGGTCATAATACCCTTGGCGGTCTTGGGACGACCGCCGGGCCGGAGTGCGCAAACTCCAGCCCCGCGGTCATGACCGCCGCGGCGGTCGGAGTGGAGAAGTAGCGGTCGGTCGCGGCGGGGACCGCCGCGGTCAGAATGCCATTTTTAATACCGCCGGTCTGTTCGCGGTCCGACCGCCGTCTCTCCGCCGACCGCCAGGGTCAGAATGAGGGCCACAGTGTAGTGGAGCTTTGACCTTCTCAAATGCTGGTTCAGTGCTTGGATATGACAGGAGGAAGCCTCCTGTATGCACCCCCGCTGGTACGCAAGATCATACTGGTATGTGCTATCATGCACAACATGTATGTCAGAAACAATATCCCCTGGGATAGACAAGCAGATGTCCACAATGAGAAGGAGGAGGATGATGGGGATGAGGACCTTGAAGGGTACCTATCAAACACAGCGGCAGGAGTCCGCAGGAGACAGACAATTGTTGACACTTTTTATATATAGTCAACCAAAAAAGTACTCTAGTAATACATTTTGTTCAACAACACAATTCTTGGTCTCCTCATTATCCAATACATATATTCTTGTAATGTGAATCTAACCTCAGGGAGTGTGTTAGAAACACAGAAACAACAAGTATGGTACATACATCTTTGGTGATGTAGGGGGTTCTACAGACTCCATCTCACATATCACTGACCCCCAAATCCCTGGCATGTGACTTCTGAAGTCCAAGATCTATGCACCACTACATATATTGTTACATCATGTGGGCAATGTGCAATTTCATGGGCCATTCACCAACACAACACCATCCCTAACATGTAGCATGCAAGG
This sequence comes from Pleurodeles waltl, assembly GCF_031143425.1. Classification (NCBI taxonomy): domain Eukaryota; kingdom Metazoa; phylum Chordata; class Amphibia; order Caudata; family Salamandridae; genus Pleurodeles; species Pleurodeles waltl. The sequence goes on from NC_090451.1 coordinate 370,629,084, forward strand.
GGGTCACACATAAGGTAGGGGCTGTCAGGAAATGGAGGTAGAATAATGTCAACACTGAACAATGTCATAACACTGTGTGAGAGTAGCTTGGCCTGCACAGTACATGGGTTTCAAGGGGGGGGGGGGGTCAAAAGTAATGTTGTTTGTACAATAATTGCCCATGATAATTAGTCAATGTTGGAAGCTGAGCCTGCACTGTGTGTCCATGGGAATATGTACTAGCACTACAATAGCCCACATCCCTGACACATGGAGGACTGTAAGTCATGTATGGCACATACACATTGGCTGGAGAATGGTCAATGGCTTGGCAATGACATAAAGCAGCTAGGGCTGTTGAATCCATAACCAAACACATTATAGATTGTATGGTCTATGATTTCCAGTGGGAGAATGCATCTGCCAAATGATAGTCTGGCTGGAATGCAGACAGAGCGTGTGATGGGCCCATCTACATAGGATGTACACCGGTCACACAAATAGGCTTGATTCACACATGCCCATGGCTAATAATGAGAAATATATGTCGACAAATGTATGGGTGTCCATTCCATATAGCAACGGGTATGCCATTGTCCACAATGATTGACCTGTGTCTGAATGTCTACACAGTATGCCCTGTATAACAACATACCACAGCACATAGCAATACAAACAACTCATTGTCGCTTACCTGACAGGTCCATTGCATAGTACCAGACATAACTAACTTGCTCATACATGTAATGGCCTCCACATCACAATCATGTGTGTCATGTGTGAACAAGTGCAGCATTCTCCTACATAGTCAAGGACCCACATCACACTGAATGGGAGTAGACACAGCCATATCATCAGCATCTGGCAAAGGATGAATACAGCTCTAAGGAGGTTATACACCTCAACATCAGTCAGTCATGGTAAGAGTCAGCTAGGTTGTGGCATGCTGGGAGAATTGCATTGGCATGTTTAACAGTGGATGTTGATGTACAGCTCTGAGATGATACTACATGCCATGTCACGTGGAGACTACTCAAGTGCTGTGGCAAGTGCAATGTCATGTGTATCTGGCACTTATTCCATCTCACTAATATTGCCCACTAATATTGCCGATGGGAAATTGACAACTGAGTTGACAGTCATAGGAGAAGAGAACATATCCATATTACACAAGTCACATGTAGGACCCTGTCCCAATATCACCTGACAATGTTGCTGTAGAAGATTTGTACAAGGTGTTAGCAGACAAAAGACTAGGAGCAATGGAGGACACAAGCATACCTCACCAGTCATGCAGGCAAAAGGGATAATGACCAGACAAACACCAAAACAGACTCTACATGTCAAACTCTAACTGATGCACAAAGAGGGTGGGCATGTTAGTACATGACCCAGACATGTTTGCCACCACCATTCAATCGTAAATGCCCTTCCCATGGTACCAGAACAGGAGACAGTTACATACCATTCAATCTTAACCATACTATTTGTCCAACCTTTAGGTCACAGCAGTCAAGCACACCCCCAAGCAGGGTGAGCATGGACACAACTTTGGACTCCTAAACATCCATAGATGTCCTCCATGTGTAAACACACAACCTCTGTACCTGAGAGGGGAAGACTGAAATCTCGTACTGCATTGGAATTAATCACAACCAGGTCTGTATGTCCACATTTGTGCATGTCTCAATCCACTAATGAGTGTGCACAGGTTGAAAATTAGCTATCATAAATGGTAGAGGTACCAACTGAATAAACCCACACACCACTGCTCTGACAACATCAACATATGATTATGTCAGATGCTTGATGCATGTGCACAGGGGGCAGAGTGAAATGGACCACCATCAACCTTAACCTTCATGTGCAACCATGGGTTTATGTTGCCACACACACTCACATAGAGATGTGGATGGGTAGGCCTGATATCTATGCTACACTGCAACACTGCAACACAGTGATACAGCATTGTATGTGACAGTCATGACTGACTTGATGTTGACAGACCAGAAAACACAGATGGAGGCAGGTACACATATCCCAAAGGTCTTAGCACACATGTACCACCATAATGGGCCAGCCATGGTAATGTGAATGTATTCACCGCAAAATCTTACCTAGCAGCAACATTATGGCATAGGTGTCACAAAATCGGTGAGAGTATGAATGTACCCATCAATTGTGTGCTGACATACAGTACATATGTGCCAGTGATGTGACTACACAGACAATAGTTAAAAGGACAACTTCTGTTTATGCAGGGAGATGTCAATGTGAGCTTGCACATCCCATTGACACAGCAATGTCTTGACGTATGACACAAACAACACAACACATGTCAATACAGACACATGGCATAGAGCATTCTTCACCAACACGTGTCCATAACACCTGCAGCAACTAAGATGCATAGGAAAATACATGGCACACGTGCAGCTGCCATATAACTAGGTAATTATGGTAAGTAACCATTGAGTAGACACACATGCACACTCAACTTGACAGTAGATACGTAATATCAATGAAGTCCCAGTCCACTGCATACTCTGAGTACATAATGTAATGGTTGACACATGCCTTAGCATGTGTATGACACAGGGCCAATATAAAAATATTTTTGTAGGTATGTAGACATATATTGTCCACAGACATAACTATGCACTCTACCTGCTACTCACTAGTCATAAACATATGTGACCACATAGCACTGATGTGCCAACATACATGTGGACACAGTGTAGGACACATGAACATATGCACAAATTATGAGTGAGTGCCTACAGCTGCATCATGAAATGGTTGCACATACCAATGACAATGTAATGACATTCATGCATAGACGTGCACACGTAGCCAAACAATATATACCACAGAGTATCACAGCCCATGTAACATGTGAAATTACTCAGGGAGCATTCAAGGGCTTCAATGGAAAAAATGACGCTTATCTGATATGCTTAAAAAAAAATGACACTAACACATCATCATGCACTGTAATGTTGCAAAAATGGCGCCTGGGCCCTGAGCGGCAATTTAACAATACCACTACTCTCAGTGAACCATGAAGAACAATGGACATATGACTCCCATGTGTCAAAAAAATACACGCATGATGCAAAAAATGTGAAGCACATGCCAAAGGAAGTGATGTACAAGGATATCCTGCATGCAAGCATGGTACAGTAAGTGTAGTTTCACTTTCACTTCACAGTCTGTTCCCCTGTGACTGTGTGTGGTTGTGTTTTGGAGGTGCTGGTGAATTTGTGGTGTGTTTGGAGGTCTTGTTGTTCCCCTTTTGCTGTGTCCTGTGTTTTTGTTGTATAAATTTTATATTTACTTGTCATTTGTATAATTGGTGTACTGTTTTTTGTCATTGCATTGTGTGGTGTCTGTCTGGGGTAGTTTAGTTGTTGGGGTAGTTTGGGGAGTTTGGGGTAGGTTTTGGTAGTAAGTTAACACTCTCAAATATATTTTTTTGTTTAACGTTATGTACCCTTTTGTCATGTCTGGGAAGGGTAGGATGGGGAGAATATCTCCTAATGAACTGGGGGGGCACATCTGGTTGGTGGCCCATTACCTGTCCTTCATGCTGCAACTGAATGGCTGGGTGATCCTAAGCTACCTCACCAAGGCAAGGCGTCTGTGGTGGGGCAAGGTCATGCACTATCTGGGGAGGATCTTCAAGACCGGACACAATGAGCAACAGCTCAAGCATCGGTGGGCAGATCTGGTGACAAGGGAGCAGGATCTGCTGGATCATTTGGGAATTGAAACCGGCGAAACTTTTGGTAATTCTCTCATTGCCATTCAATCAACTGCATTTAGCATTTGACTGACAGTTGCAGATAGGTCTGAGTGCTGCTTGTAATGGTTGTGAACATGTAGCATGCAACCAGTATGAGGAGTCTCTGCCCCAATCGAGGCCTGCAGATCAAATGTCGTACAATTTAGACAATACAGGACACATGTACTATGAACCCTGCGTAACCATCACAAAGGGGCATATGTAAGTGCCCCTAGTGCAACCTTCGCGAAGCCATAGTGTCATGTGATTGACGGTAATGTGGAGCTAACCTGCCATTTACCCTGCATTGTCTGTACAAAGTGGTGCAATGCATGCATTGCACTACTTTTGCAAAGCTTGACACCCATCATGGCTGTGCCAGCCACCATGTATGCAAGGGGGGCATTCTGGTACAAAGAGGGCTTCCGTATTAGCAAATAAAAGTCAATGAGACTGCAGCACCCCATTTGTGGCGGATTTGCTAATGACTGCTCTTTGCTGCCGTTAAACATAAGTTCCCATCGTGATCAATGGGCCCCTGGGTGCTTAGAAGGACTCAGTGTATCAGCACAATACACTGAACTATGTTTTTTCCATTTGTGTTAAGTAGGATTCACACTAAGAAATGTTCTACATTCATGTCTTACAGGTGGACCTGCCCCTTATACCATCAAAGAGGTGGCGAGATTTGAGGACCAGTAAGTGCCAGGGTTTGGTGTGAGTCAGTCAGAAGAGTGGAATGCAATGAGTGATGTAGTTTATTAAGAATACAGTAAGTGCCATTTTGTGGCTCTTGTCAGAGTTTGGTGTGAGTCAGTCAGAAGAGTGGAATGCAATGAGTGATGTAGTTTTCTGGACCAATGATATGAAATCATAGGTTGATAGATGGTGACATCATAGGGCATGTGTAAGAGGCCCAAGCACCACCGGAGCCTCTATATTTGTAAAAATGTAAATTAGCACTTGTATAGCGCACTACTCACCCGTTAGGGTCTCAAGGCGCTGTACTCATACCGCTATGGAACCCCTCCTGGCTTTTCCCTGTGACGCACCCACTCCTGAGCACCCCCAGGGTGAAGCCAGGCATCCAAGCGCTGTTGGGGCCGTTGTGGAGATTAAGCAAGCTATTGCCCAGAGTTGCAGAGTGGGACCCATGAATTAGATTAGGCACCGAGGCGAGAATTATCTGGTCAAGGGGAATTGAGCCCAAGACCTGCCGAAGTGGGACTTGAACCCTGGTCTTGAGCCAGATCTCTGCTTCAGGGTCTGCCGCTCTAACCATTGAGCCACACTTCTCCACTTGAGAGGCTATGGGGACGCTATGCCCTGCACCATGAATACATGGTGGGCTTAGTACACATTTTGGAGCTTTACATCAACTGGTCAATACGGCCCCTTCACATGCAGTACTTTGCAGTGATGGAGTGTGCAATGGGTGTTGCAGTGGCTGTGCCATATCAACACCCATACTAATTAGACAGTGTTCCATACCTACATATTTCCTTACACTCGAGACTGTAGCAAATCCTGCAAACACACCAAGGTGTGGCTTTAGCAGGCCACGACAGGCTAACATACATATTTGTGTGACTTCCACACTTTGCTCTTTCAATTGGTGCTGCATTTGGCAGCACACATCAAAAGTGCTGAGTCCCTTTGTAGAATTTGTTTGTGTTGGAAGGTGTTCCTCCATGACAAACACTATCTACCCCGCAACGCAGCCAGCTAAGCACCATAGGGAAAGGGTGGCTGGTTCGAGTACTGGAAGCAATATTATCACCGGCATAGGTGACAACACAGTGATGTTCCCTCTCCTATTCAAAACCTTGCATCCCTGCGTCGTGAATTTGTCGGTCAGCATGGTGCTCCGTCACATTCCATCATCTATGTTGTGGGGTTGTGCAATGAGATTGGCATGCATGTAGTTCTAAGGGAAATGTGTGCGGGCCTGGAATTGTGTGTAAAAGGATTAATTATGGCTGGCCATATATTTATGGCTGTCTGCCATCATATGTCACAGAGTAGTTGTATATGTACATAGCATGCCTGTTGTTAACAACCTTGTCACAGAACCATAATCCGCGATGTGTGCCACACATAGTTCACACTTGATGACCAGATGGGACAGATTTCGGATTCCAACTGCATTACTCTCTAGGGGGTGTCTTTGGGAGAAATACACACACCACAGGAGCCATAGTACCAATCATAGATGATGAGGTAGTGGTATAGCAAGGAGCCATAATATTATGAACTTCAGTAATCTGTGTATACAGTGTATGGACAACTCCACTCAAGATATTAAAGGTCAAAGTCTATTAACCTCCTAACACCAGATGTCAGCAGTGTAACCAATACAGTGGAGCCACCATGTAAATTGTGACTGATGTAGGTCACATAAGAGATGCATGAGAAGGCAATGCAGTTTGTGTAGCTGGTGCTGTGAGGCTATCTGACTTGTTTCTGCTGATGATGTGAGATGCTCCCAGATACAGTTGCAGCACACAAAGCTGTGACACGATTGTTATGGCCTTCAGGGCATCCATACAGCCACCATGCGTGTGCAGTTGAACAAACGTAGCTCTACATGGCACAGGGTAGGGGGCTCCAGTGCTGTAATGAGTTGACAACAGTGAGTGTACAGGTCAGGGTTTGCAGAACCTTTCTTATATCAAGGTAGAATCAGTTATACATGTGTCCACAGCATGGGACATGCAGCTGGACCTCAGTCATGTAGGCTCAGGCCAGGTTTTACACCTGGACACATGAATGTGGATGTACCACAACATAGAATTCCAGTTTTGTAGTTGGCAGCCCCCTTGACAATTGGTCCAGTTTCCACTCCATGATGGGTGCTCAGGCCTTGGTGTATCACCACGGGTGTTGAGCTGATGGATTGCATGCCCAACCTCCTTCAGCTCAGAGAGACAGGACATCCATACTTGTTGAGACATCTGATGCTCAAAGTGTAGATGACATGTACAAGATACTGGTGCTGGATGGTTGGATATAGAGGCAGATGAGGTGAAATACAAAGTGTTTGAGGCATGTGTGTAGGACTGTATGTGTAATCAGCCATAGCAGTGCAAGTTACAAATCTGTGCATACTCCACCCAATGCTGATACTGATGGTTGTTTGTCCTCATTTTGCAGCTGCCAACATGACCAATGAGGAACATTGTCAGTTCAATTGCAGGTCAGAAAGGTAGCAACACATACTGGAGGTGCACACAGGTTACCGCTGCAAAGCATGCCGTTTCTGTTCGGAGAAGGCATCTGGGTAATGGCGGGCATTCCCACACAGGGGTCCCACTCACCCACCCAAAACAAAGGATGGTGCAAGGATATTTTCAATGCAGAGGCTCCCTGCTGCACCCACCCCATCCACCTCTGCAGCACCAGTCACCACCCTGCATCAGTTTTGCCAGCATCAGCTGCTAGTCCATAAGAATTGGAACTGGACTTATGTCGGGACGTGGCCCTGATACTCCAGCATTTGAACAGGTTGGAGGAGGCACTGCCAGAGGACCACAAAGTCCTAAAATACATAAGGAAGAAGCACAAAAAGTCACACAAATGAACTAAGATTGTGATGGACCACCTCCCAGTTCCTTCCCCTCCCTTTTAAAGTTGTACCATATTTTCGTTTGGATTTTAATTAGTTAGCAGTAGTGTTACTGTAGTGTAGCCATTAGTTAGGATAAGTGTAGTTGGGAGTGAGCTTATATTCTTAGTTTTTCATTGGTGGGTTATTGGGTGGGGTGGTCATGTTGGGGTATATATGTGTTTTTCTGAAACATAAAAAAATTTGTTTGGGTCATAGGATTAGTTAGTAGATGTGTAGTTATAGTAATTCATGTCTTACTTGTTTCTTGTTTCTTAAGAGGGTGGGGGTCCAATGTTTAGAGTGTGGTGCTTTATGTGTAAGTTAAGGTTAGCATAGAATAGATAGTTTAGTTGTATGAAGTTGTATGATAAGTATAGCTAGTATAGGTTAGTTTAGGATAGGGTAGGTTTTAGTTTTTTTCAGTAGATCCTTTTTTATAAGAAATGTCCAGCGATCATTGCAAACAGTTTTTATAATTAGTGTGAGGCTCAGCGTTCTCCCCATGTGTGTATTGGCCACTTTGGTTAAATGGCCTATGTAATCCGTCCTGCCTCTAAAAGCGTCATTTACCATATGTAATCCCTTTTGATAATGGAGCTGCCACATTGACTGCAACAACACATCTACTAGTCCATGCATCTGCCATCCAGTGTACCCACCACTCATGATGACTATGTATACTTTGTATTGGACAGGTAGATCTGGTACTTCAGCTGTCAGTGTTGGTGTCCTGTAGTAGGAATGTTAGGAATTGTGGAACATTTGGCAACAGACACAATTGGAACTCTTTCTTGCAGAACTGACTGGTTGCCATCACTAATGAGATTAGCTACCTCTGTACCACACCAATGAGTTCTTCTGGTACTCCCAGCTGACGATGTTGCCGTTGACTTGCTTTTCACCCATACCTGCTGCATATGGCGAAGGAACCATATATGTGTCCTTCATTTGTGACATAGTCAGTGAATTGCTTGTAGGTGATGAGACCAGCATACACATTTGTCATGTTAGGATCCTTGTGTGAAGCTTTGTGCCCTTACAGTCTTGCACATTTGCACTGAAATTCAGTGACCAATGACATGGATTCAAACATTAAAATCATTTAGCTGAGTCGATGGATCACAATAGACGTAGACATACTAATTGTGTACAAAGTGCCTATTTTTATTTACAAGTGGAAGTGTTGTAGTAAGATATTTACAATGGACAGGTCAATGACTCCATTTGTGAAATTCATAAGTTTGTGACATAATACAAGTCCAGGGTTGAGGGACATGTCATGGGGCATGCTTCGGAGTAGTGTCTATAAGTGCGGAAGAACAATAATTGCCAATTGGTAAGTTAGAGACAATGACAGTCCATAGCAGACAGGTCAACAGTGTGTGGGTGAAGAGTGTACACATCCTACTGTGATGACACTGGCCTGAGCTGTAGCACAGAACTATGAAGAACACTGCCCATGTGGCATGGGCTGGTGCTTCTGGGTACTCTTTTGAGTGAAGGTGATCTGTTCCATATCTTCATCTTCTGATGTGTGTGGTGTCTCCTGTGCCATTGGTGGTGGGGAGATAGAGGGGGGCCTCACATACTTCAGTGGTTGAAGATGTGGAGTCCCAACTCCCGGCGTGCAGCAGGTAGGAACTGATGATTCTTCAGGATAGCAGCAACATCCCAGTGGTAGGCAGCTGTGTCTGCCCTGAGGGAGGCCACCTGACACTAAATGGAGTCCAGCTTGTTCTCAATCAAGCTGCTGCCAGTTTAGGAGAGCAGTTGCTGTGGCCTCTCCCTCATGGCAGCAGCTTTTTCCGTCATCCACTTCAGGACTCCACGCAGTGGGGAGACTGTACCTCAGTTGGCAGCTGTGTGTTCATTAGCTATCATGAGGAATGTGTACATTCCCTCTAGGCTGGCTGCTACGGTCTCCATCCCCACCCGCACCTGCTTGGCCAGCTCCCATGGGACTCCTACCACTGTCCTCTGGAAGCTTGTCCCTGGGCCCTCAGAGTCCTCAACTGTTTCGGTGCAGGCAGGTTGTAATATTTTGGTGTTGGGTGGATCATATGGGATTCGTGCTATATTGGTTGTCCTCCTTGCAACTGGAGGTGGTGTCTGGAGGAATACCAGGACATCTTGAATAGTCTCTTGGATGATGGTTGTCAAATGGTCAACCAGGTCATCGGAGAACTCCAGGACAGGGAGATCAGCAGGAAAGCCATCATCCTCTGCAATGAGATGGTGCAAAATCAATCTATGTTGTGGCAGTTGACATGTCACGTCACTGAATACTATTGGAGGCTCAGTGACAACTTACAGCCCAAACATTGTTCTTTTACATTATGGGTGCAATTTATCAGCCCTTTGACCCACCCTAGTGTCACGTATAGGGAGGATTGGGTGGCGCAATAGGCTGCGTCATATTTACAAGGTGTGATGCATTTCCATTTGGTGGCTTGATATCATCTTGTTGTTATGGACCCTTCCTATGCATCCATTTGATACCATCTTGTTGTTATGGACCCTTCCTATGCATCCATTTGTGCGGTAGGGCCGTACAATGGCTGTTGCAGTGGTCAAGCCCCACCAACGCATTGTGATTTGCCCCGTCCCAGTTTTACATGTTTTTCATACAGCAGGGCGGCACCAAAATCTTAGGCCACCCCAGGGATGGCATTAGCAAGGTGCTATATTGTTGTTTACTTTGATTTGTCCTCATGCTGATGTATGTGTATGTGTGCTACCTTGACAGCACACATGGACCTAGCACACTGCAATTTCAGTTTCTGGTTGTGCTGGTAGGTACTCCTTCCTACACAACTATGATCTCCCCCTCAATGCAGCCATCCTTGCACTATGGTGCAAGAGATGCAGGACTATGGCTGTGCAGCTAATTTGTCCCTGGCACAGTGGTGGACCCAGGGATGGCCAGCATGGGTATTATTTGTTGAAGTGAACATCATTTTCTACATGACAGTGCCTGATGCCACAAAATCATGGACATAGCCAGTTGACTAATGTGGAACTTAGATCAGGGCCTCAAGTTAGTTTGATGTAGATTTTGCAGGTAGTTATACTGGTGCATGCATGGACCCTTTTTACAAGTCTGGCTGTCCTATGACCACCAGACTGCTATTGGCAATATGACCACCACCAGCAGTGCAGGTAGAAGTGGCACATGTTGTTCATGGAGAATGCCCCTTGGGCCAATGACCTGGCACTGGCAGGTTGCCGGCAGCTTACAGAATGGCAATGCCACTTGTCTTGTGACACTTGACCAGTATTACGATCAGCATTATCCTCGAGGTATGTTCCCGCTTATCTGCCAGCCTTTGCATGGCGGTCAAATCCCCAGGCAAAGGTTGGTGGTAATGTGGTATGGTGTGCTCCTGCACAGCCCATGCACCTGGCATGGCAGTGCAGGTGGCCCCATGCCCAGGCCCTTTGCGCTTTCCACTGCTTGATTTACAGTGATAAGAGGAGCATGTGCTGTCACACCCAATGCACCCCAAGACTGGTGCTGCCTCTATTTGATCCATCATCAATGTAGTGGTAACTGCCCCACAGAGCTGACATGAGGAGACAGATTTTCATCTGCCATCACAGCATGATACTCATACTGCCAACCATGGAGGGTACACTGCACTAGCAGCCTTGCAAACACCAGACTTGCCCATCACCACCCCCTCATCAATGTGACATAATACACCATGATGTTCACAGACACACACCATATGTTGTGTTTGTGTGATTGTTTCCCCATTCCTATGTGGCTCACATGGTTCTGTGAGAGTAGTTGTGGGATCAGCCTATATGTGTTATGACCTACTGATTGCAATCTGTTGTGCAGTTTTCCTCTAGTGGCACAGTTCTGATCAGCGTCAGTATGTGTGGCTCCACACTGTACCAGGTTAGTTACACTGGGAAGTGAAATTTTTCCTGTGATACTGGACCACCCTGCAATTCCCCCAGCAGCTGCCCAGATTACTTTTCCCTGCACCCAGACAGGCATCCTTATTGCATAATGGAGAAGTGGCTGCCTTTTGAGGATTTGTTGTTTATGTGTGGGGTGGTGGTGCTTCCTGCACATGTCTGAATATTGTTAACTAAGGTGACACTTTAATGTGTGCTGTAAGCTGCAGCACACATATGTTTTAGCAATGGGACAAGGCAGTTGCGAAGTGTTCCTGCAAGAGACTGCACCATGACGTAACCCCAGGAATGATATTGACTGGCTTCCTAGTCCCTGAGGTCTTAGTTGTGTTGGTAGGGTTTGTTTGACTATATGCAAGGAATGTTGTAATGACACAACCACAGGCAATTAGACTTGCCTCTCATCCTATATGCTGCATATGTACATGTTAGTATGTAGCCCTGGTGATTAACATATGTCCAGGTTGTGCATGTGTTGTGGTACATGGCACAACAAAGGCATGTGTACATGTGTTGCTTCTGTTTAAATGGTGCAACTTAATTCTTGGCAAGTGTGTCCCTCTGCACACCTTTCACATGCTTTGATTGTGTACTATGTGCCTCCCCTTTCTTGCATTTGTTAATTTTGCATTTATTCACCCCATGCAACTTACCCTGCATTTCTGGTGGTTCATGGTAGTAGGCGCTGTCCTGTCCTGCGATTCTAGTGACCAGTTCCTCCGGGATAACCGCTGCAACCATATTATCCAGGTCGTCCTGTGTTGCTGGACTTCCACCTCCAGTTTGCAGTTTGGAGGTGACGATTAGTTGATGTTGGTGCTCCGTCACCTCTCTCACAAGGATTTCATTCTCCTCCAAACAAACCAACACTTTGTCTTTTTCTTCTCCTTCCCCTGGGACTTCTGTGTGTCCTCCTGGCTGGTACCAGGTTGCCTAGGGCCACCCAGGGGTCTCTCCTGGCCTGCTGGTTCTATTTTCCCTCTGCTTTGCAATCTTTCCTGCATTAGTGTCTAAAGTTGATGCTAATGCGGGGTTAAAATGATGCATATCTGTTTGCAAAATGTTTACGTACTGTAAAACGGGTTAAAGTACATTTTGCAGGGTGCAAAGGTTAATGTTAATTTTTTTTACTCTAAACTGTTTTTAGTGCCATCCTGTGTCATAGTATAAATATGATGCCCAGGTGGCGCTAAAAAATGAGGTAAGCCAGTGCTAAACTTTTTGACGCAAAACTGCACAGTTTTGCGTCAAAAAGTATAAATCTGCCCCTTAATCCTAAACAAATATTTTTTTTAAAACTATTTTTAGTTTCCTTTTACAAACACTGAACATTAACCCATCCACTTAAAAATCCTGCCATTAAATAACACACTTAAGCCTAAAAACAACTATCTAAAAAATACAATATTTATCATACACTTATCTACACTAAACCCACACCTATAATAAACCGTAAACAAAACTATGGGCCTGATTCTAACTTTGGAGGACGGTGTTAAACCGTCCCAAAAGTGGCGGATAGACCACCTACCGTATTACGAGTTCCATAGGATATAATGGACTCGTAATACGGTAGGTGGTATATCCGCCACTTTTGGGACGGTTTAACACCGTCCTCCAAAGTTAGAATCAGGCCCTATGTCTAGTAACATTTAAAAAAATCAACAAACATACTAACAACAAACATATTAATGTCCAGAGAGAGAATCTCAACTTTAGGCTGAAAGCCTCTCCATGGCCTTCTGCAGGGTTAACATTATTTCATGAAGGCTGGCCTGCTCCTGTTCAATGCCATGCATCCCCCTGTGTATTTTGCACAACTCCCTGAGAATCTGGGATTTCAAGAGAGATTCCCTACCATGTCTGGGCCTCCTTCTCTGCATGATTGGCTGCTGTGAGGCAGTTGCTGGTCCAACTGTGACCTGTGTCTGGACTGGCTGCTGCTTTTGTTGGACACCCGTAAGAAGTTTTGGCCTCCAGATTGTGTGGTGCCCGTCCGCCTTCCCAACTTCCAGGCCACTGATGCCTTGGCCCTTTTATTTACCACCCCATCCTACAATATGCCTTTGCAATGTCATTGTATCTTTCCTTCCCCAATTTGAAAGTTTTAGCTTCATCAGCTGTCACGTTATCTAGGGAGTTAAAATAAAAAACAGTTTAGCTCAAGTTTTAAATGTACCTGATATTTGTGAAAATAGGCTGATATTGTTATACATTCATAGGTGGCAGTCGAGATGAACACCACGAATTTAGATAGAGATATGGACAAAATACCTTCAGTACAAAGACATCTCCTAATCGAGCCAGACAAATTGAGTCAAGTGTGGTCTGTGTAGGTGTACAGTATGGAAATGTAGTCACATTATGATTGCAACCACGTCATTTATTACAGTGAGTCACACTCATGATGATGTGTCAATAGGAAATTGGACACTTGGTACAGATATGAACACTTTTGTTGTTGGTATTGCATCATGCAAGTGAGCTGGAACTTGCTCATAAACATATGTAAAAGGTTATAAATTAAGCATGTCCAGGTAGCGTGCTTCCGCATTGCATGACTTGTCTGAAGTTACACAAGGTAGCACACATTTCTGACTCAGTATCAGGTAGCCAATACATGGATTGAGGTCCTGCAAGACCTTACTGTAGTAGACTTTAGCAATTTACCCTGAAATCTGATATATAACTTTAGGTATACAGTTGTAGCAATAGCATGGTGACCTTTATATAAACCGATGCCTGTGCACTCATTCTCACAGGGCTGCATCAATCAGGGCACAATTTAAACAGGACAATGCATCTCAATGCATCTCAGGAGTGTATGTATGCACAATGGACTACTCATCTGTACAAGAATTGATGGGGTATAATGCAGGGACCCTTGCACCATGATGCACCATGCACCCTTGCACCATGCATTAAGGTCTAGCAGCGCTCCATAGGTTTTACAGCAATGACATTTGAACAATGAGCTCCAAAATATACACTTTGCACTGAGATATGAAAGCTGACATCCAGTTTAGAACTGCAAAGCCATATGTTCAGAATCCTGCCATGCGGACATCCACACTCACAATGTGCATCAGTCCGGCAGTCTGGTAATGATTTTTACAACACCATGGTTAAATAGAGTAACAGGCCTACATCCCTACAGCCTCCAGGGCCTTGGTGTAATCTTTCAACTGTCACTCCATTTCACATAGGTTAACATGGATATGCCTGCCTATTTATGGGCCGGAATGAGAGGGAGCATGCCTGGGACAGATATGCCTCCCCTGGATGGATTCAATTGTGTTTTGGGGGAGGTATGTAGATGATATCATCATGTTATGGAAGGGGACAGTAGAACAACTATTGATGTACCATGCGTTCATCAATGGCAACCCTTATAATGTCAAATTAAGTATACATCACAACAAATTAGAGAATAGAGGTTTTGGATATTCAGTTCTATGTGGAAAATAACAGGATACAAAGTATGCATGTTTAGGAAGCCTACAGCGTGTAATAGCATCCTACATGCAACTAGTGCCCATCCGAAGAAAGTTGTTCATAACATCCCTTTTGGTGAAATGGTATGCATAAGGCAGAATTGTAGTACTAGGGACACTTTTGTTAGCCGTATCAATAGTGCTGAACAGAGGTTTAGAAACTAGGGATATGACAAAAAAGTTTTAGCAAGAGCAGAGAAGCGATTGAGAGGATGACAAGAGATGAAACACTCCGATTGAAGCCAAAGTATGATGGAAAGAAGCCTGCTCACTTAGCTTTTGTGACCTAGTATTCTGTGCTGAGTGATGATATATATGAGGTTCTTAAAAGACATTGGCATTTGCTCACGGAAGTACCCGGGATTAAAGGCTTTGTGTCTAATCTGCCTAAAGTTACCTGTTGCAGGGGCAGGACCCTGAGAGATCACTTATGTCCTAGTTGCGTTACCCCGACCAAGAGACAGATGTGGTTATCCACGGCAGTGAAGGGATTCTTTGCTCGTCATTAATGCAATGTGTGCAGTTTAGGACTGGATAAGATCAAAAGTTTTTGTTACAATACTATGAGGAAATATGAAATTAGATATTTCATAAATTGCAAGACCAGATTTCTTGTGCACATCATAGGCTGTACATTCAATAAGATCTATGTTGGGAGTACAATAAGATCTTTGAAATTTCAGATACAAGAGCATGTTCGTGCTATAAGAAACAAAGACACTAAGGCCCCTATTATGACAATGGCGGTAAAAACCGGCAACCGCCACGGCGACGGCCACCAAAAGTCAGTCGCTGCAGATACCATCCGTTCGCCAAATTATGACCACAGCTGGATTTCCGCCACAAGAAGGGCGGAAATCCATCTGTGGCCATACTGGTGGATGTGGGTAAGGTGGCGCTACTACCACCAGCAGACTGTCACCAGCCAGATTATGACAAATAATACAGCCTGGCAGTGTTCTGCTGGCAGGCGCTGCTGGCGATAGCAGTGCTCCCTCCTTTGCTGGAAGACCCCCTGGATGCAGGTAAGTCGGATTTCCAACAGGGGAGAGAGGGTGTGGGGTGTTGTGTGTGTGTGTGTGTATGTGTGCGTGTGCATGTATGTGCTAGTGTGTGCGTGACTGCGAGTGTGTGTTTAGTGTTGTTTGCGTGCATGTGTGAATGTGTGTGAGTCTGTGTATGAATGTGTGTGAGTGCATGTATGAATGGTAATGTGAATGTGTGTCTGTGTGTAAGTTTGGATGAGCGTGCGGATGTGTGCGTGAATGAATGCATGCATGTATGTATGTTTGGATGAGTGTGTGACTGCATGTATGTGAGAGTATGGGGGATCGTGGATGTAGGGGGTGGGGGTGTCTGGGGAGGTTTGGGGGTGGGGGCCTCCTATCAGTGACAGGGATGAAATTCCCTGTCACTGATAGGACCTAGTGCTATGGTTTTCGTGGCATTCTGAACACCACGGAAACCATGGCGGTAGGCAGAGTCATGATACTGCCGGCGGCACAATGGCACCCGCTGGGCTGAAGATTGTTATCTCCAGCACGGCGGCTGCTACCCCTGTGACGGTCAGAGTGGACCATTGGTGGATTGGCTTCAGCCGACCCGCCAATGTCATAATGTGGCAGTAAGTACCCCCAGCCTGTTGGCTGTACTTCTGCCACATTAGCTCCGCCCGCTGGGGTCATAATGTCCCCCTAAATATCCTTTAACACTTCATATGATGGAACATCATCCTGACAACAATGGAATATGATTCCATGGAGTTGATCACGTACCATCTGATCAGAGGTGAGAGAGTAGGGAATTAACCCTACGTCGTAAAGAGGCTGCAAGGATCTGTCACTTATGTTCTGTGGAAATGGGCCATAATACTGATGATAAATTCATTTATTTTTATAACATTCTTTTATGGGGATCTGGATTGATATCATGAAATCAAGCGTGATGTTCTCAACACTCACTGTAAATATAACAGATAGAAGTATAGAGTGATTATGTTGTCACAAAATGGATGACATGCTTAGGTTACAAAATATTGTGGTTGTAGTTGGAATGCAAATATACTGTGGCCCTCATTACAACACTGGTGGTAAATGCCGCCAACATATCGTGACCGCGGTGGTATTCTGCTACGGGTATTATGACCCACACTGAGAAATCTGCAACTATGCAGACACCCACACAAGTCCGCCAGACCAAAGGTCAGTGATAAACTGGCGGTACCAAAACCCACACCGTTACGCCAACAGGAATACGCCCACTGTATCACGACACATGAATCACCGCAGCGGTCTTTCAAACAAGGTAGACCATTGGCGGTACACACTGCCGGGCTCAAAATACACACATACTTACAAGACACCACCACAGTGGACAATTCAAACTACACACACCGGACACACATATCCACACCACACCCACACACCCACACCACTATAAAACACACACCCACATTACCCAAAACCCCTTACAGTGAAAAAAAAGATAGCAAGCAGAGAGACACAAGCCAGGAGCACTAACTCAATCAGAGGCACAATACATCATCACCTATACACCATCCACGCACCTCACAACACAACATCCCACACATCACCCCACACATCCTCACGCATACCATTCACACCACATCCGTGACACCCCAAAGACACCCCAGGTGTTCAGAGGAGGAGGTAAGGGTCATGGTGGATGAAATCATCCGGGTAGAGCCACAGCTATTCGGATCACAGGTGCAGCAGACGTCCATTGCAAGGAAGATGGAGCTATGGCGGAGGATCGTAGACAGGGTCAACGCCGTAGGACAGCACCCCAGAACTAGCGATGACATCAGGAATAGGTGGAACGACCTACGGGGGAAGGTATGTTCTGTGGTTGCAAGAAACCAGGAAGCCGTACAGAGGACTGGCGGTGGACCCCCACCTCCTCCCCCACAACTAACAACATGGGAGGAGCAAGTCTTGGCAATAATGCATCCTGAGGGCCTCGCAGGAGTAGCAGGAGGACTGGACTCTGGTAATTCAAACCTTTACTACTATATCCCCCCACCCTACCTGCATGCCATTACAAACTCCTACCCCTACCCTCGCCCCATCACTCCACCATCTCACACATACCCCACTATCACAACCCACCCATCCCAATACCAAGCCCTGCATGTAACACCAATGCATGGACCCCCATTACAGACCTGCATGGACACCCATCACCACAGCATGCCCAGTAAAGCCACTCACCCAGCCCACAAAATCACCACGCACATAAGGCAAAACTTGCAAGGAAATCACAATCATACAGGGAAACACACCCTTGCACAAATGGCACATACAGATACAATAACACTGCTTTTGCACCCCCACTGGACCCCTACTCAACGTCACCGGAGAAGAGGTGCCAGCTACATCCAGTCCCCCCAGAAGAGGCCCACAGTGACAAAAGCAGCTCTGTATGCCTGGATCAGGATGACCAACCTGGCCCATCAGGGACCCCTGGACAGTCAGTTACCCTGCCACAATCCTATACCACCACAGAGCCTCCCCCTCAGGAAACACCAGCACAGCACCCACCCAGCGTGCCCATGCCACTGTCCCCAGGACACATCAATCAACAGTGTATCTATCACTAGAGGGACCCCAGGCAACCCCACAAACCCAGGACGATCAGGGAACTGTGGTCAGTGGCAGGGGGAACACAGTTCAGGGGACAGAGGCAAAGGACAACAGGGAAGCTGGGAGGACTGCTGTGCGACAGGGGGAGGACAGGCCCAGGGAACCCACTCTCCAGGATGCACTCTCCAACATCCTGGGAGCATACCACCATTCTCAGGAGACCAAGGGCCAGATACTGTACAAGTTGCAGGAGACCAAGCGGATGCAGGAGGGACAGTAACAGGGGATCAGGGAGGACCTCAAAAACATCTACACCATCCTGGTCACCATTGAAGTGGTGCTGGCTGACATGGGCAAAACCATGAGGTAGGCAGTGGCACAACAACGGGCCTCTGACACTAGTCACACCGAAGAACAGCCCTCCACTTCCGCCAGTGCTAGTGGACAGGAGACCCCGCCATAAGACCAACAGGCAACCAGCACCCCACCCCCTGCAGAAAGAGAACCACCCCGCAAATGGTCCCTGTGATCCAGGCAGAAGCCAGAGAACATTGCCAAGACCCTCGCCAGGAAATAAGACTCTCCTGATTGTGACCCTTCTGTCCCACTCTGTCACCCTGTCCACCTTGAACTGCCATTACTCCCCTTCCTATGCCCCATTGGACAATGCACCTGTGATACCAAGAGACTGGACTCTACCCTGGACTTTCCTCTACCATCACCCCAGCCCATTGCACATCCCCCTCTACTTATGAGCACTTAAATAAACACCCTTGGAACAAATACAAATCTGGAGTCTGTCAAATGATTGAAATATGTATTAGTTCACCATTATCAAAGCATTAAAAGTCATATATACAGGTAAATATACTTTGGAATGACCTTTGGCAGGCAGCAGGACACATAGCAAGAGCCAGAGTGGGACACAGAGATCTGAAAATAGAGATGCCAAAGGGTACAGTAAGTGGCTATAGACATAGGGAAATCAGGCTGCCATGTACAATGTCCAACAGAAAACTGAAAGGTTGAGTCAAGTTACAGTGTCTTAGCTGTGTGTCACTGGAAGTAATGCTGTATGATAGTCATTCTGTTGTCCACATCTTCACCCTCTTCCTCCTCTTCCTCACTGTCCACAGGCTCCACCACTGCCACAAGACCATCTCCAGGCTCATCCTCCTGCAGAAAAGGCACCTGGTGTCTCAAGGCCAGGGTGTGCAACATGCAACATTCAACGATGATCTGGCACACCTTCTGGGGTGAGTAGTACAGGGATCCACCTGTCAGATGGAGGCACCGGAACCTGGCCTTCAGGAGGCCAAAGGTCCTTTCAATAATCTGCCTTGTACGGCTGTGTTCCTCATTGTAACGTTGCTCTGCCCTTGTCTTGGCATTCCTCACTGGGGTCAGTAGCCATGAGAGGTTGGGGTAACCAGGGTCACCTGCAAATATTGAGGGATGCCTGTTAGACACACACTAACCCTTAGGGACAACCACATACCCAGACACCTACTCATACTGTGTGGGGACCTTGGGCTCACCAATTAGCGACACCCAGTGCCTCTGGAGTTGGACCATCACATATGGGATGCTGCTATTCCTCAAGATAAAGGCATCATGCACAGAGCCAGGATATTTGGCATTCAAACGGGAGCTGTACTGGTCCGCCAAACACACCATCTGTACATTCATATAGTGATAGCTTTTTCTATTCCTGTAAACTTTCTACATTTCTCTGGGGGGGGGCAAATGCCACATGTGTACCATCAATAGCACCAATGATGTTGGGGATATGTCCCAGGGCATAAAAGTCAGCTTTCACAGTGGCCAAATCATCTACCTGGGGGAATAAGATGTAGCTGCACATGTGTGTCAGCAGGGCTGACAACACTCTGGTCAACACGTTAGAGAACATTGGTTGAGACATCCCTGATGCCATGGCCACTGTTGTTTGGAAGGAACCACTTGCCAGGAAATAGAGCACTGACAGGACCTGCACTAGAGGGGGATACCTGTGGGCTGGCGGATAGCTGACATCAGGTCTGGATCCAATTGGGCACACAGTTCTTGGATTGTGGCCTGATCAAGTATGTAGGTTACGATAATGTGTCTGTCTTCCATTGTCGCAAGGTCCACCAGGGGTCTGTACACCACAGCATGTCGCCATCTCATATTCAGCCTCAGCGGTTGATCCTATTCACACATGAATTGCACTAATTATGTTTTTTTTCATTTACAGAACCAGTATGTGAATCTGACAGTCAGTTGCTGTGCCAGTGTCTGCTGTGACGCAGTCAGGTGCCATGCGTTGTGCACCCCTGAAATGGAGGCTGCCTGACCTGTGAGGAGGGAAAAGTGGAAATGAGGTAATTCCGCTGGCATTGTGTGCCGTCGAGGTAGGCGGTTAAAGACCGCCGCACAACTTCGCATTGGTTATTATTTGGCCCTATGGGTTCCAGGAGCCAATGGCGATGTACGCCGGCAGTGACGGTACGCACCCCCGTGGACATGCCATTTTCTATATGTTCACTCACTTGTCACCTGACCTTCAAAAGGAGAGGACCTATACTGCAAGTCCTGCTGTGACCTGTGTCAAGGGCAAAGAAGATGGCGGAGGCCCAGCTGGGACTGGCCTCCCAACGGGGAAGGGGTGCTCATCACGCCATGACCCCCCTGATGTTCCCCATCCTGGCGGTGGCCTATCCGAAGTTGGATGGGCGCTTGAGGGCATCACAGCAGCCACCAGGGGGTGAGTACAAAATCTGATTCATTACTGTGCGTGTGTTAATGTTTTACCTGGGTGGTGATGTGGACTGTGGGTGCCCCTAGGCCAGGGAACAGGGTAGGTCCCTTGTTGGGCAGGCCCTGAAGCACTCCTACTCCAATAGTGTTAGTGGGCATCTATCACTGGGCAGGGTCCTGTAGATTTCAGGTGTGCAGCTACTGGCATTAGGCATTGTACCCCATGGGCTGGTGGCTATCTTAGTAACTGGTAGTGCATGGCCTAGTGCATAGTGCTGCTCACTGTGTGTTGTGTACGCCAACGGTAGTGGTGTTGCTGGCATTGACCAAGTGTATCCTCTGTCTCTCCCCCCCTTTTTGTTTTGTCACCCTGTCCTTGTGTGCATTAGCATTATCTGGCAGAGGAGCAGAGAAACTGGCGACGGAGGGAGCTGCATCCCACATGGGCCTGGATGCCGAATCCACTGAGGGTGAGGGCACCAGTGGGACAGAGGGCGAGGGGAGCACCATGATGGGGACAGGAGGGGAGACCACAGACAGCGACTCCTCCTCCGATGGAAACTCCCTGGCGGTGGTGGACAACTCTGTGTCACCCCAAACAACAGGTACAGCCGCTACCCCCCCTACCAGCACTGCCATCCCAGCAGCCCCTCAGCGTGTTTCCCGTGCCAGCTCACCCAGGAGGGTGGACATCTGCCTTGCCCCCAAGCACCTCAGGCCCTGCCCCAGGCAGCCCTGCTGCCCTCAGTGAGGAGGCTATTGACCTCCTGAGATCCCACATTGTTGGTCAGTCAACCATACTGAATGCCATCCAGGGTGTCGAGAAGCATTTGCAACAAACAAATGCATACCTGGAGGGCATTCACTCTGGCGTGGCGGCCCAACAGAGAGCATTTCAGGCTCTGGCCTCAGCACTGATGGCAGCCCTTGCCCCTGTCTCTAGCCTCCCCCTCCAAATTCCTCTACCCAGTCTCAATCCCCTCAACCCCAGCCTATCTCAAGCACACCTTCAGACCAGCATTCACCCAAATCACCACACAAAAGTGGCTCAGGTAACACAAGCACCACACTTCATCCCACAGGCACTCACACAAGCACCATCCCCATGCAGACACACCAACATCCACTGCCTCCACTGTGTCCCCCACCTCCTCGTCATCCACTTCCCTCCTAGTAGCGTCTCCACTTACACCTGCATGCACTACATCCTCATCCACTACCTCCATCACCAGCATGCCCATCACAACACACCCCTCAATGCCAGTCACCACCCTCAGTCACCACCCCACATCCATGCACACATACCCTGTGTCCTCTCCCACTGTGTCTGTGACCCCTCCTCCCAAAGTACAAAAACACAAGCATCCACCCACGCAACAGCCATCCACCTCACAACAGCATCCAGCCCATGCACCTGCACCCAAACACAGCAGACAGACACCTCCTACAAGCACTCCCTCTTCTTCCACTCCCAAACCCTCTCCCTCTTCCCACCCCAGTGTCTCTAAGAAGCTTTTCCTGGAAAACATTGACCTCTTCCTTACCCCTCCCCCGTCCTTCCCTTCGGGCCAAGGTGTCCAGAACACAGGCCAGCACCTCAGCCACCAAGTCGGCGTCCACTGTGGTACCTGCAACTCACAGAGGCTCAAAGGGGGCACCCGTCAGCCCAGCTAGTGTGACACCAACACCTGCAAAGGACAAAACCATTCCACAACCTGCCAAGGTGAAGAGGGGGACAGCATGCAGCAAGGAGGACGAACCACTGAGAAAGGCCTCCTCAAAAACTCCAGCTGCCAGACCCAAGGTCACACCACCATCTGCCAGGGTGCAGAAGGGGCAGAAAACACCAGGCAAGGCACTTCAGCCGTTGCAATCCCCAGGACCAAGCAGTGGCATGGAGCCCCCTTGAAGAGCAGTGGCGTTATTCCATCTTCCTGCTGATGTTCCCCCCCTTCCCCATCCCCCTGAGGTGCCTGTGTGTTTTCGACCTGATGCCCCTGCAGTGTTCTCTCCATATTGAGTCAGGAGTCAAGTGTGGGCTTGGCCCATGATTTTTGGCCCAGTGGCCCACGGACATTTTGAATTGACAATGTACCGTCTTACGTACATATTGTACATTTTTGTAAATACTGTTTTTCTGTTTATTAAGTACATCTGCCTATTTCTAAAATATCACTGTTTAACTCTATTCCTTTAGTCCTTGCGTACTTCCAGGAGGTTACGGGGTGTAAATGTAATGTTGATGCATGTGTTTGTGTGTCTGGTATTTTGGGTCAGTGTGGGGGTGGGGGTGTTGCGTGTGTGTGTCACTCTCTTTTTCCTCCCCCCTCCCATGTTTACTAGGTGCAGTACTCACCGAGCTCGTCTCCGCCGCCTTTCGTATTCCTGGTAGATGAGGAGGTAGACCAGCATAAGCAGGACCTGCAGCTCGGATTCCATGGAGTCCTGGTTCTTCGTTGAGTGTCGAGAGGTGAGTGGTTTCCCTTCCAAGTCCTGTTTCCGCCGTGCTTTTGATGGCGTTGGTACCACCTCAGAAAAGCTGGCGGATTGGCAGGTTGTGATGGGATGGCTAGCACCTCAGCCTCCAAGTCGACGTCCGCTGTGGTACCTGCAACTCACAGAGGCTCAAAGGGGGCTCCCGTCAGCCCAGCTAGTGTGCCACCAACCCTTGCAAAGGACAAAACCTATCCACAACCTGCCAAGGTGAAGAGGAGGACAGCATGCAGCAAGGGCAAGGAGCATGAACCACCGAGCAAGGCTTCCTCAAAAACTCCAGCTACCAGACCCAAGGTCACACCACCATCTGCCAGGGTGCAGAAGGGGCAGAAAACACCAGGAAAGGCACTTCAGCCGTCTGAGGCTTCAGGTGAAGGCCTGGTGCCTATCAGCACTACCGCCAGCCCTGCCACCTGTACTGTGTCCAGCACCGCCAGCAGCCCAGCCGCTAGCACCGCCACTTGCACCACAGCTAGCACCGCCGCAGGCCCCGCCGCAAGCATCGCTGCAGGAGACGGGCTGGAGCCTCCCACCACCACTGGCAGCATCCCAACCAGCACCAGCACTTCCAACAGTTTGCAGCCTTAGCCGCCGCAGGATGGATATATGGATAAATGCAATATACTTTTTTTTTCAGATTGCTTAATTGATAAGATGCTGAGGGTATGATCAATAATGTTGGTCATTAAACAATTCCTATGTACGTTGCAGTGATTCTTTATATCAATATTACTTTCTACAATTTACATGACAGTGCAGTCACAATGGGAAGAGACAGTTTTAAATGAAGGGATCTATTGAAGACAACCGGTTTGGTCACGATTAATTCTTGGAAATGACACTGCTGTTAGAGCTAAATATCAATTTAATGTGGGATTGAAGTGATGTAGAACAGTAAGTTGTAATTATTCTAACAGTCATGAATACAACATCTGGCTCTTCCCCGTTTAGGGTTAATTATGAATAAGATGATGGCTTTACAAACCGGCAACATCTTTGGCTATGAAAAAGTTTTGGTCTCTGTTAAAGTGATGCTATATATTGGCATTATTTAAAATTTAGATTCTCCAATATTTTATTTTTTAGTGGCAGATATGTAAATTACGCTCAGGTATAAATGGAGGGACTTGTTCAAAGACAGTTGCCATGGTTATGAGAAATTTCGGGGAATAGTGACTGGCTGCCTCTGGTGATTATTGGAACACCTAGATGAGATGATGGTTTTGCAAATTGACGACACTTTTGGCTACTGAATATTTCTTGTTTATGCTATGGTGATGATAAATAGTGGTATCATTTTCAATCCAGACTTTAATATTGCATTTTCTTAATCGTAGACAACTACAGTATGTTCCGTTATAAATGAGCGGACCTGTTCACAGATGGCTGCCATGGGCATGGTAAGTTTTGCAGAAGGGTTCTCCTCTACACATATGACTGGTTGCCTCAGGGTGATTGGTGGAACATCCATGATGTTGAATTGTGAAAAGTGGAGAAGCGTGTGGTTAAAATCGGGTGCTTCAAACAACTCAGCTTGTTACTTGTCTCGCGTATGGACACAGTAAGACCGGTATTCTTCTTTTGGAATTCATGAAGGTATTGACAATTTATAAAGGTTTCTATGAATCACTACATTTTAACTATTTTTATTTTTGAGTTTTTAGATATAAAATAATTTCTGATATTTGAGATAAATACTAAATATTAATAGCTTATGTTAACACGCGATAAGGGAAATGTATGGATTCAGTTGCTGCTTTACGAATATCGATGACGGTTGCAATATCCATAACTCGCTATGTGAGGATTTTTTTGTGTGCTTGTGAGCAACATTGTTATATGAAATGGCAACAACCTATCTTTAGGTGTGTGTTACAAGCCCATTCCAAAATATTACTACGAAATAGACATTCCTCGCTTTACGAGTACCTTGTTTCGTATTCGGGAGCAACATAATAAAATGCAATCGCTACAATTAACTTCAAGGTGTTCATTACGAGTTTTAATGAGTAGCTGGCATGTTCCCATTTTAGAATAATGTTAATGATCTTAATGGACTGTGATCGGCAGGCAGTTAGTAGCCTGCCGATCCAAATGAATGGCTTATCCGTCCTTAATGTAAAGTGTCTGTTATTTAGTAAATTAACTGCTGACTCTTTAACTATTTGTCACTATTGATAGTGAATCATGCTTACCGATTAAATAAGATTGTCGAAAGGTCTCATTGTAAAAATTATCCAGCATTGACATGTTGGAGCATTAGTTTAACAAACATAGCTTGCAACTTATCACAATTATGATTAGGAATTTTCTTTTGGTGAATTGATGCAGTCTTTTCTCTTATATCAGGCACCAATACTGGATGCATTTGATATTTTTATGACATTGGGAATTACCCCTCCTCTATGGTGGATCAAAGTGGAATCAAACTATTTGGTATGTGTAAGTTTTTTTTATATTCAATCAAATAATTATGGCTTAATACTGGGTAGGTGAAAGGGTTTATATCCAGGGTTTCAAAAATGGTCTATTGAATAATAAATATATACTTTCCAATGTTGGGATATTGATTATATAGCACATATAGTAGGCATTTTGGATAATTAGAAATCCAAAAACAATTTAGTTCACAATAATGTTTTTTAAAATGGGACTTTCCAGGTGTGATTTTTTAAATATTGGTTCTGAGTAGTGTGTAGCTTTTTGCTTCTCCAATTCTTCTATATATACATTTTTTGCTTTGTCTGTATGAATAATAGGTCATTCAAGTTTCTGTTTTTCTATGTATTTTTTTGTTTTTTGCTAGGTTCTTTTTGCAACAGGTTATGAGTTAATTTTGTGTTTTTTTAAGGAGATCTTTTTTCTTTCCTTAAAATATGTGTATCTCATATGTATTATTTTGTTTTTACTTCAAAGTGTTTTGTTGCTATGTATGTTTGTTGATATATATATATATGTGAATGTGTACACTGAAAGGGAGTCATATTTATTATGTTACAGCCCTGAAGAAGTCCTTTGTTAAGGACCAAACACACTGGCTGTTTTTGCTATGAATATGTCCTGTTTTAAGAAAAAAGAATAAAGAGAATATTTGAATGAAACTACATTAATGAATTTGACTTTTAATTATTGTTGACTGTGGTACACGGCAAGTATTTAAATTCCTCTGAGGGAGGCTCCACTACCCCTGTGTCTTGATCAGGTTAAATAAATGATGATTTATTAATACCTTTCATAGTGTACTAATACCTTTACAGAAACCCATGTTGATATGTCATTTGTTCTCTGTTATGGGTCAAATCCATGACTTGGCAAATCCTTGTCCTATCACAACAACATTTACAGCATGTATCATGGGAAAATGGATTGACTGTGATGGCTACTCTGCTGACAATGTTTTGCATAATTTACCAATTTGGTTTTTGATTTGACACACAGCTACAGGGACAGGTATTTGTCATCCGACATTTTCAGTGTTGATCAGCAGGTATCTTTACCCACACCTATAGTCATTCACACTGAAATTATGTAGCAAGAGAGGTTAAATGTATGCAGCATGCTTGAGCATAGTATGATGCACGATGAAGCAATAAATGCAGCATATTGGCAAAGATTTTCTAAAAATCAGATTTCAACTAACCCCATATTTACAGACAAGCATAGCCTAGCTCTTTTCAATTTGCTGCTAAGGCTGTTAAAATAGTGTTTGTTATGTATGTGCCATTTGTTGTACAACACATATTTATTGTGTTGAACATCTGTAGATTTAGAGCCAGATGATGATTCAAATGCCTAATGTATCAAAACTATAGATATACAGAGATCACCACATCTGCAAAAAATGCATAAATCCTGTGGGCCTGCATACATTGCTCCTACATTAACACTGGAATGCATCCTTGTCAATTCAGCATTATTCTGTGTCAAGTTCAGTTGTGTTGGCACACTGTAATTTGGTTGCAGGTGATTGATACATCGCCATACACATCACAATTGTACAGCTAACATGGATCACACACAGACCTTACAGAGCTACAAACAGGTACTCATTACACTTACTGGTTGCATTGGGACTCCAAAGGTGTCAACTCCCCCCTTCCCATGAATAGGACATGTCCACCTACAAGACAAGAATTTTAACATTACACTGTAAATAGTGCAGCTACACACAGTCTAAATTTGATAGTAAATACAATGACACCCCAGTGATTTCAAATAGTCAACGTGCTTGACACAAATAAGTAATCATTACATGAATATGAGATGCAACTAGTCACCATGCATGCCAGAGCTGGCTGGATGTTGAAGCTTACCTATATCTAACATCACATTCCTTAAACACCTCTCAGGGATGTGATGTTTTCTGTACTGCTGGGCATCATCATCTCAGGCCCCCATGCACCATGACACAAGAGGGGAACCATTGGCTCTAGGTAGAACAAAGAAATGCTACAGTGTTAAAAAAGGGCAGGCATACACTGTATGTAACATTGTAAGGACCATATCAGGCTTTTCATGGGCTTGGTGTTCAAAGTGCAGACTAGTGTCAATGCATGCGCCCTTGCTACATGGTGGCTTGTAAGCAGGTTTATATTTTTTGTCCTAGAAGGGCCACTTTCCTGCCAAACACAAATTGGCAGAGGCATTTTCATCTGTTTAGGGGTGCTGTATGATGCAGCACACATAAAAAGGTAAACATATATGGCGATTTAACCTATGCTTCTTCCCTACAAATCACCTGTGCAGGTTTACCAAATTATTGGAACTTTTCCTGGTCCATCATGTATGTTAATTCATGGAATGCTTCTAAATCCATGCATGTTCAATGTCAACAAACACCTTCAACCCATTGAACAGCCCACTAGGGAACGGTATAGCAACACAGCAGTTACCACTGTGTTGCATTACACTGGATTTATGTACTCCACCCTGAGGCACACAAAATGGACGTGTTTTGTTTACTTAATTGCACATTAATGTTTGCACTGTGCTTGAAGCATTTTGCATGGTGCGAAATCAACCCAACACATACCAAAATCTGCCCCTTTCATGTTTCAACATTTTCATAAATAATATAGTGCCATTACTCTATGCAGATGGTACATACATTCATGTTTAAACTTTTGCATAAATAAAATAGTGACATTATTACATGCAGATGGTACATACATACCATACCTACAGGGCCTTGATCTCCAATCCCAGGATGTCCACTAAATCTGCCTCAGGTGCCATGATATTAGCCCAGCAATGTATTAGCTGGGAGACGGTGCACTCAACCCTGAATACCTGACACACGTGTCAACGTACCCTCTCCCAGTGATTCTTTCTGTCCTAGGGTGGGTAGCCCTGGCTGACGCAATCCCCAGAGGCCAGTATGTTGGGCAAGTAATGTGTCAGGAGTTATATGAGGCCACCAACCTCTCCATCAATATAATATTTACCCCTACTCTTTGCGGACATGACCCAAACACTTCTAAACCTACTACTCTCCAAACAATCACCCCTTAACCTACTGTTTGCCCCAAAAATATATAACCTCTAAATAGA
The DNA here is from genome assembly GCF_031143425.1 of Pleurodeles waltl. Taxonomy (NCBI): domain Eukaryota; kingdom Metazoa; phylum Chordata; class Amphibia; order Caudata; family Salamandridae; genus Pleurodeles; species Pleurodeles waltl. The sequence goes on from NC_090451.1 coordinate 370,658,262, forward strand.
CGAACACTTAACAATACTATGAGAAATACTAATACAATATACTACAAAAAGACACAAAAGCTGTACAATTTAGACAAGCCAGTGACAGACCTGACACGACTAGACCAACATTCCCATAAGACCACCAGACACTTAAAACACCAGCAACACCCAGCACAAACAACAGTAAGTAAAAGTGAAACTAACTTTCACACTTCCTAATATGCAGCCTGACACACTCATTGTATAATTTCCTGGGCATGACCAGCACTTTCCTGACATTTGCTCTGATTTTTCCGATGCATGGCTGGGCAAATGGACAATGAATGATGGATACACTGTGCAGTTGCACTTCTGCAGTACAACCTATTCCACACAATGGCAGGGATGCGCGAGTTCCAACCCGCTCAACTGGTGTGATGTGTGGGTTCAGACCTGTGCAGCAGGAGCAATGCATGGTATCTGACCCGCCCAACAGTGGTGATGGATGGGATCTACAGTAGGAGCGTGGCTTCTCCTGGTCCACAAACACTTTTTCTTCTGGGGTTCATGGAAAGTGGGTAGGTTGAATCAACCGCTGTGTCAAAGATTCAACTTACAACCAGACGAGAAGTGAAAAGTAACTGATATGACCCCATACTCTTGAAGGGCTTCACATAGCTATGCAAGATTGGGGATGTAATAGATCACAAAGGAAAGAAGCGTGGTCTCGCAGTGCAATGCCTTTTTACATGAAAGATGCAATTTTGACTTCCAATGCATATAATCAGGATTAAAGGCTTATGATTATGGAAATTAAGTGGTCACTGAAGAAAGAAACAAGGTTGTGTGGTAATGTCTCTTCAACCCAGAATATACAATTTCGATTAGCATAGCCAGGAAAAAAGGTTTATGGTGCTTCCTATCAAAATACTATCTGTCCTGATGATGACCCATTATTGATTTGCTCTCATATGCTGAGTTGAAACGTCTAGCTAATTGGATGTGGATTATTGTTAAAATTAATATTAACTTCTAGACATCTGGATTGAAGGGGTCCCTTAGAAGATCATTCATTTTTTTAACCACACCATTATATATATTGTATATAAAACTTTGGCACTTTTATCACATTATACACCTTCTATGCGCTGTTACTTTAGGAGCATCTGACATCGGAGTTCTACCATTATTTTTAATGAAACTGTTTATTGAATAAAAGATATAAATAATGAGATAAGTTCATTGAGACAAAAAGATTTCAGTAATTATTGAATCATTGCCGTGGAAATCAAGGGCTACACTTCCCCCCTGGGGCCAAACATTTACTGTTGTGGTCTAAACACTTTAGGCAGACTCTATTGGTCTAGGACTAGTGTGGCACCACTTGGCAGTTCAGAGTGACATATGGCAGTGTCCAGGTGCTTAAGTATGGTGGTTGGAAGTCTTTTATATCCCTGAGACATAATGGCAGGAGGCCAGGCAGATTGCCATTGGAGTCAGTCTAGGCTCAAGGGATGCATGTGCAGTCCTTGTCACCAAGCCAGAGGACAAGCAGCATGGTTTTACAGCAAGGCAGGAATGAAGAGTAGAATGCTCTCACATCACGTTTCCCATGCATTACCAGGGTACATACCTGGATGTCCCCCAGAGTCATATGTGCATGTAAAGATTGATACTGGGGCCCATGCCCCCATCCTTTTGATTCCCTAATCAGTCCAATTTCCCTCTAACTGTGATGTATTAAGACCCATTTCCTTGTGATATGTCATGGATGCAGCACACACTTGAGGAAGGACAGTGAGAGGCTGGCTGCACCACACTCTAGTATATGTCCCACCCAACTTGCAGGTTTGCTAGACTGTCAAACTCCATCTGGTGTGATTCCAATAATCCTCATTTATTTACCAAGCTGCCATGTCTTATGCACAAAGGTAGGCAGGGTCCTCGATGTAATGTAGCAGTGCAGCCCACTTCTGCACTCAGAGTTACATGTATGACCTCTGTTGCATGGCACTAGTACCTCACAATGTGGTACATGCACAACCCAACTCAAATATGATATTTGTGATGCCATGTAAGGCCATCATCAAAGCCCTGAGTGGCTTCATTAATCTCAAATAAAGCAATGCATCACAAATTGTGGCATTGCCTTACTCAGTACTAGGTAGGAATTTAATGGCTATTGCATGGGTGTTCCCATGCAAGTCACATGGTTTTTGACGCATAGCAAGATTTACCAGAATTGGTAAACCTGGGAATGCACCAAAAAGATACATCTTGCCAGGAGGGACGTACCAAGGAGTATTATCTTTATTGCTCCTCGTTACGTCCTCTATCTATGTGTGCTGCATTCTGCAGCACACATAGAGGGAGGAATAGGCCTCTCAGGATTATTTTTTTCAGGAAGGTACCCATTTATGAACAATAACATTCCTAAATACAAGACAGACAACCTTGCACCATGGAGCAAGAGTACCAGAGGTGGCTCTAGGCAGCTAAAACAGCACCAGCACAGGGGGAAAGACAGGACTGTGTCAAATTATTTTGAATACAGAACATTCCTACCCTTGCCCTTTCCCTGTCACACATTGCAGCACAGCAAGGTGATTTGCTACGCCGCACTGCATGACAAATGACACAAATATGCCCATTAGTGTACAGTCACAGGAAATTCAGTTCCCAATACTGTGAACCACATGTATCATGCTACCATCAGCATACTGACATGTACCACACACACTCAGTCTGCACACACTGTTTAGTTCTACACTCCCTTTGAACTCCACTAGCATTTGTCACGATGAACACACTACCAGCACATACACATTACCCATTGGCACACTTATCCACATTTCAACCTATGTGCTGTATACATCTTGCCCAGGCACATGCATTCTCCATGTGGTTTTAACATGCTCACATTTTCTGATCAACCTGCTGTTGGGCAGGGGTAAGTGTAACACACAACAACATAACTTTTATAGAGCTCAGTGAGCCAGTGGTCCATACTGCATTGGACCAGGGTTGAATGGCAATGTTTACTACTACTCTCCACCCCCACTTTAGCTCTGTCTTATGCCTGGTGAAGGCAGTAGCCTACATCTACTATGAGGGCAGGTCTATGCATGGCCCTCATTGCCTAAGCAGACTGAAATCCATAACACAGGCTCATATCAAGCTACACTCCAATATTCCAGGCTCCTCATTGGGATTACACCAGTATAATTGAGCCACACAACTATATAGTTGGGCACTAAGGGAAGGGTAGACTACTGTTACATTGCAGGGGGGAAATCAAACCCTACACCTCCATTGCACCATGTTCCATGAAATTGTGTAAGTACACATAGATTTGTGCTTCAGATTTGACATGGACGTGCAACACATTAACCCTCTCTGTCTTCCTGATGTGATGTGATGGCAAACACCTCTCTTGTCTTACTTCTCTGGTTAATGCAGCACATTGCTACTGCATCAGTGTATTCTGTTTTGTTACAGGCCTTTGAGCCCCATTGCATTGGTGCACAAAGCATGGTAAATGTGTATTTTGTCAACTGGGGCCAGATGTGGTATTTACATCAATCCGCCCAGGTAAGGTGTTAGATGTATGTTGGTTTGTGGATTCCCACACATGAATGAATCATTCTGAACAAATGACATTTTGACATCTCCAACCTGAAACTAACGCTTTGGTCAGCAAATTTGTCTTTTTGCATCTAGTGGAGAATCAGGCCGTATGCAACCGCTAATTAGCATTTTGACATGTACTAACCATATTTTGCAATTCAGGAAGCTATGACCGAATTGCAAAATAAGTTTGTGGGGAAGGGGCCTGTTAAGGGCGTCCCTTCCTAATAGTGAGTCATAGGTGGATGTATAAATGTTATGTGACCGGAATGCAGTTGCAAAACATTCACATTTTACCACCGACTACAAGTTGGTGATAACCCATTCACAAATGGGAAGTGGTCCCCATGGGACTCCTTCCCCTTTGTGAATGTAGACTCAAACGCAAACGGACCACTGCCTACTTTAAAAAAAATAAAAGAAAATGTTTAATTTTACTTTATGAAATGCATCTCATTATACTTTAAGGGAAACAAACTGCATAACAAAAAAAATTGCTTTCTTGAAAAAGCAATCACAGACATGGTGGTCTGCCATCATCCCTGTGATTGTGGCCATTCCCAAGCGGACACAAATTGTGACCTGCCTCATGAATATTGATGAGACAGGTCCATTTGTGACCCACTGTGAATTGAAATATGTGTTTTAAACACATTGGTACATCGCAGTTTTCGATTTCCTAATTGCAAGTCACAATTAGGAAGTCGCAAAATGTGGCAATTGTACATGTGGTCCTATGTGTGTATAATGTCTCCAACATTAGATGAGTCTCTTGCAGCCATATTCAGACCTTTGGTTCAGAATAGTGACAATTTCTTTGACACCCACAAATCAAATTCATATATTTTCATCCAATGAGGTGCGTGGTTACCTACAAGGTATGCCAGGGTCTTACATAGTTTGGTAGGAATATGCATGTCCAGTTGCTTATTAACAATTTCCATTGTTTGACATCTGACATGGAGCTTTCATTTTGGATTAATCATCCTTCATGTATTGTTTTCACAATGGCAAATTGTCTGGATGAGCTTAGATTGACACATAAGAAGAACAATGTTGCCTTTTTCTCTGTCAGACCTAATTATGTTTGAAAGACTGACTTGGTCCAACAAACCTGTACAGTAAAGTTTCTGTCAGAAAATGTATGTTTCTTAAATGTCAATGTTGTTGAATTCAAACTAATATGCAGGGCCACTGGAATTATATGGCAGGAGGGGTTCAAATTATGCAGCAGGTTTGAGGCAACTGTGCAGCAAGAAAAGGCAAAATATGCATCTTAATGTGGCACATTTTGTAATAGTATACTTCTATATTTAGATAATTTTCTAAACTTGGTAACCGTCTCTTGGTATTGGTTGCACCTCATTTGTACATATTTAACATTGAAATATTTCAGTAAGCAACAGAAAGATGGCCTGTCCAGCTTTGCAAAGGGCCTTCCACTCTGTGGCAACATGTTGTTACCATTTTAGTAACTTTTAAACAGTTTGAGCATGAAACAATTCTTTTTGTAAATTTTGCAGATTATGCAGTAGATGATGCATTATGTGGCAAATGATGCAAATCTATAACTATGCATACATCTCTGCAGCCACACAATCTCATACTTCCAGTGGCCCTGCTTATGGACCTTGATTCTTACACCTTTCCTTGATCATAAGTATGTAGATTTGTTTGTGGTAAAGACACTACGATACATTTCCTTCATCACTATGTGACTAGGCTCGTTCCTAGAGTATGACTTCTGTCTTGACCTATGTAAGCAATATGTGACTATTACTATGATAATGTGAACTGCAGTAAATGTAGGTAACTTGCTGTATGCATGTAATCATCCATTACTTTGTTGAAGGATGTCACTGTGCCTTATTATGAATGTGTATTATATTACTTTGACTGTTGTAATGGCTGGTGTCTACCTGCTATGTGCTCTTTTAGTGTGATTTATGTGCCTAGAGAACATATTTGTTACATCGTTTGCTCTAAAACTTTCAGTGCATGACAGTTATTGCTATTTTATAGTTCCTTCACATTTGTGGTCCTAATACATTTATCAGTCAACAGATATACTGCCATGTGTGAAACAGAAACTTTGGATGTGAAGATTTTGCCTACAACAATTTCTTATCAAAATATTTAGCATACATTCCCACCTTGATACACTATTGCATACACACTTTGCACAATTTGAGGGGTTGTTTCTTTATTGTTAGTTTCAACACAGTTTTGGGGCACATTGTCTTTCATTTGCTGTCAATGCAATTCTACTGCTTGTGATTCTGCCAGCTCCAACAGTATAACAGGTCACAACACATAACGTTATACATTTGTTAAACCTTTAGATTCAGAATCTGTGAGTAAATCACACACTGGGATATCATTGGGTACATGCTTGAATGACTTAGGTGGTCATTCCAACCCTGGCGGTCGGTGTTAAAGCGGCGGCAAAACCGCCGACAGTCTGGCGGGACGAAAAATGGAATTCCGACCCTGGCGGAAACCGCCAACAGAGACCGCCACATTAACACACCGCCCGCCACGGCGGTACAAACAAACAGCGCGGCGGTCACCGCCAACAGACAGGCGGGAGACAATGTACCGCCCACTGTATCACAACCTACCAATCCGCCACCTTTTCCAGGGCGGTAGCCCCGCTGATAAAAACACAGCGGAAACAGCCATTTCGAAGGGAAAACGCTCACCTCCATACACCCCACGAGGAATCAGGACAGCATGGAACCCGAACTCCACATACTCCCAGCGATAGTCTTCCTGCTCCTCTACCAGAAGCACGAATGCCGGCGCGGAAGACAATGGTAAGTACTGCACCTACGACACAGGGGAGGGGGGAGGGGAAAATATTACGGGTACACACATACGCGACACACCCACCCTCACCCTCACCCACTACAACACACACATCAATTCATCGCAACACATCAGAGTTACACCCCCCAAATCCCCCAGAAGAATGCAAATACAAAAGGAAATGATTCTAAATATTGGAATATATTGTATTACTGCCAAAAAAATATATATACACATAAAAAACTCTTATATACATAAATGTACAAGTCCGAGCATTGTAGCAGGCATTGTTCGTGGACCACTGGGCCCAAATCACATGGGCAAAGCCCACACAGGATACCTGATTCCAATGGAGAGAACACTGCAGGGGCATCAGATAGCAAAACTACAGGCACCTCAGGGGGAAGGGAAGGGGGGGCACCTCAGCCAGATGAGTGCACAACGCCAGATCCACAAGGGGCCTCCATGGCCACTGTTCAATCCTGGGGAGTGCAAAGCCACAGTCTCACAAGTCCAGATAGTGGGTGGGCTGCCCACTGTTACATCCTGGGGAGTGCAAAGCCACAGTCTCCCAAGTCCAGACAGTGGGTGGGCTGCTCACTGTTACATCCTGGGGAGTGAAAAGCCACAGTCTCACAAGTCCAGACAGTGGGTGGGCTGCCCACTGTTACATCCTGGGGAGTGCAAAGCCACAGTCTCACAAGTCCAGACAGTGGGTGGGCTGCCCACTGTTACATCCTTGGGAGTGCAAAGCCACAGTCTCACAAGTGGATAACAGTCTCCACTGGTTCTGGAGGGGGCCTGGTGCCCAGAGTGCCTCGTGCAGCCCTGCCCGACACAGATGCGGGCCAGCCCCTGCCGCTCATGGGCCAGCGGTGCATGAGATAAAGGGCCCAGTGCAGCGGTGCTTGAGACGGCGGTGCCCAGTGCAGCGGTGCTTGAGATGAAGGGCCCAGTGCAGCGGTACTTGAGATGAAGGGCCCTGTTCAGCGGTACTTGAGACGGCGGTGCCCAGTTCAGCGGTGCTTGAGATGAAGGGCCCAGTGCAGCGGTACTTGAGACGGCGGTGCCCAGTTCAGCGGTGCTTGAGACTGCGGTGCAGCGGTGCTTGAGACGGCGGTGCCCAGTGCAGCGACACGCTTGAGATGAAGGGCCCAGTGCAGCGGTACTTGAGACGCCGGTGCCCAGTTCAGCGGTGCTTGAGATGAAGGGCCCAGTGCAGCGGTACTTGAGACGGCGGTGCCCAGTTCAGCGGTGCTTGAGACGGCGGTGCCCAGTGCAGCGGTGCTTGAGATGGCGGTGCCCAGTGCAGCGGTGCTTGAGATGAAGGGCCCTGTTCAGCGGTACTTGAGACGGCGGTGCCCAGTGCAGCGGTGCTTGAGATGAAGGGCCCAGTGCAGCGGTACTTGAGACACCGGTGCCCAGTGCAGCGGTGCTTGGGACGGCGGTGCCCAGTGCAGCGGTGCTTGAGATGAAGGGCCCAGTGCAGCGGTACTTGAGACGGCGGTGCCCAGTTCAGCGGTGCTTGAGATGAAGGGCCAAGTGCAGCGGTACTTGAGACGGCGGTGCCCAGTTCAGCGGTGCTTGAGACGGCGGTGCCCAGTTCAGCGGTGCTTGAGTCGGCGGTGCCCAGTGCAGCGGTGCTTGAGATGAAGGGCCCTGTTCAGCGGTACTTGAGACGGCGGTGCCAGTGCAGCGGTGCTTGAGATGAAGGGCCCAGTGCAGCGGTGCTTGAGACGGCGGTGCCCAGTGCAGCGGTGCTTGAGACGGCAGTGCCCAGTGCAGCGGTGCTTGAGATGAAGGGCCCAGTGCAGCGGTACTTGAGACGGCGGTGCCCAGTTCAGCGGTGCTTGAGATGAAGGGCCCAGTGCAGCGGTACTTGAGACGGCGGTGCCCAGTTCAGCGGTGCTTGAGACGGCGGTGCCCAGTGCAGCGGTGCTTGAGACGGCAGTGCCCAGTGCAGCGGTGCTTGAGATGAAGGGCCCTGTTCAGCGGTTCCAGCCATGGCGGGGAGGTCATTTGCCACCTGTCCTGTGGCTTGCGGGGCCCTCCTGCCCATCTGTCCTGTGGCTGGCAGGGCCCTCCTGGGCAGCTGTGCCGGGGCTGTTGGTGGCCTCCTGCCCACCTGGGATGGGGCTGGCAGGGCCCTCCTGGCCAGCTGGGCTGATGGCGGTGTTGTCGGGCGTGCTGCCCTTCCCAGCCTTCCCTGATCGCCTGTGGCCCTTCCCCACCTTGGGCGGTGTGCCAGCTGTCTGTACACTTCCTGCCGGAGCCATGGTAGGGGTTTTAGTCCCTGGTGTTTTCACCCTCTCGCGCCGGCCACTGCCTATTTTGGGATGTTTCTCTGGGGGTGGGCTGCCCGTGCCTTGGCTGCGCACCAAACTGGCTGCCCTGGAAGGTGGGGCACTCCACAGTCCATGGCAGACTGTGATGACAGGGGCCGGTTTTGTCGTGGCTGAGGTGCTGACTGTAGTCCTATGACATGGACAGGGTGGGGGAGTTGGTGGAAAGAGGTTGAGTTTAGACAGGAAAAGCTTTTTAGGAGCAGTGGGACGGGTAGGTGTAGTGGGTATGGGAGTGGAGGAAGAGGTTGTGCTTGTAGGAGTTGTAAGTCTGGTGTCTTTGGGAGCAGGTGCTTGGGCTGGAGGCTGTCATGAGGTGGATGGCTGCTGGGTGGGTGGTGCCTGCATTTGTGTATCTTGGAAGAGGGGGTCAGAGACACACTGGGAGAGGACACAGGGGACGTGTAAATGGCAGTTAGGGTGGTGACTGCACGTGTGCGGGGGGTTCTGGTGTGTGTGCTGCTGAGGGACGTAGTGGCTGAAGATGTTGTGCATGCAGGTGTGAGTGAAGACGTGACAGGGAGGGAGGAGGGAGTCGAGGAGGAGGGGGACACAGTGGAGGCAGTGGGTGTTGGTATGTCTGTATGTGGATGTTGCTTGTGTGAATGCCTGTGTGATGTGTGGTGCTTATGTCTGGCTGAGCTTCCCTTGGGTGTTGAGGTGTGTGCAGGCTGGTCGGATGGTGTGTCTGGGATAGGCAGAGGTACAGGTGATAGGGTATGGGTGGAGGAAGTTGGAGGGGGGAGGCTAGAGACAGGGACAATGGCTGCCATCAGTGGTGAGGCCAGAGTCTGGAACGATCGCTGAAGGGCAGCCTGACCAGAATGAATGCCCTCCAGGTATGCATTACTCTGGTGCACCTCCCTTTCTATACCCTGGATGGCATTCAAAATGGTAGACTGCCCAACAGTGAGCGTCCTCAGGAGGTCAATGACCTCCTCACTGAGGGCAGCAGGGGTGACTGGGGCAGGGCCTGAGGTGTCTGGGGCGAAGGAGATGCCCACCTTCCGGGGTGAGCGGGCACGGGCCAAACGCTGAGGGGCTGCTGGGAGGGCAGTGCTGGTGCGGTGGGTGGCGGCTGTACCTGTTGTTGCAGGGGGCACAGATGTTGCCGCCACCACAAGGGAGCTCCCTTCAGAGGAAGAGTCGGTGTCACTGATGTCTGCCCGAGTCCCCGCTGTGGAGCTCCCCTCGCCCTCCGTCCCACTGGTGAATTCGAGTCCGTTGCGTGGCCCTCCATGGCCATGTGGGATGCAGCTCCCTCGTGCTCCGATGCCACTTCTCCTCCGCCTGATGATGCTAATGCACACATGAACAGGAAGACCACAAAAAAGGTGGGGGGGGAGAATGAAGACATGTTGAGTGCATGCATTGGCGACACCGTTGGCAGACAGGACAGACACATAAGCCCCCTGCACTACGCCGCACACTTGGGGTCGACTACGCAAACCGTGGGACATGGCCTACAAGCCTATGGACGACATCTGCACACATAGATGACACAGGGCCATGAATAGCTGTACTTGGCACTCTACAGAGGTGGGGTGCGGGGGCACAGGGCCATGCCTTACGGAGGGCCCTAGCCTACAGAAATCGCCCTGGCATAGGGATACCCACAGCCCTCCTCCCCCACCCAGACACCTCCACTGCGCGCAAAGTCAGCAGAATGAGAGTGTACTCACCCCCTTGTGTCTGCTGTGATGTCCTCAAGCGCCCATCCAAATCGGGGTAGGCCACCGCCAGGATCCGGGACATCAGGGGGGTCAAAGTCCAACTGGCACCCCTCCTACGTTGGGAGGCCATCCCTAGCTGAGCCTCCGCCGTCTTCTTGCTCCAGCAGCGGATGTCCTCCCATCTCTTCCGGCAGTGGGAGCCCCGTCTGTGGTGGACCCCCAGGCTCCGGACGTCCTTGGCGATGGCACGCCAAATATCGATCTTCTTGTGGACGCTCACCTATGTGAAATGTACAGGGGGAGAAGAATAGTCATCACCTTCTGCACCCTCAATGTGAGTGGCCCCCCATCCCTACCCTTGACATGTGGCACATGCTCTCACCATCGTTTGATGCATGCCTCAATCGCTCCCCTCCCCACCATCTTTCATCCACCCCACTCAACACAGGCATAGCCCATAAAGCATGCTCCCAGTGTATTTACCTGTTGGTCTGGAGGACCGTAGAGTAGCGCGTACTGGGGGGGGACCCCATCCACAAGTTTATCCAACTCCTGAGCAGTGAAGGCAGGGGCCCTTTCCCCAGTCGCATGAGCCATTGTCTCTTCCAGACCGAGGTCACAGCAGCACTTGCAGTGTAGGTCCTCTCCTGTCGAAGATCAGGTATCGAGTGAGATAGAAAATGGCGGTCACGCCCGCGGCGGTGCGTACCGCGACCTCCAGCGCACATCGTCATTGGCTCCTGAGACCCATAGGGTTCAATGTTAACCAATGCTGCTTTGCGCCGCGGTCTTCGACCGCCTACCGCCACGGTGTGCCACGCCAGCGCATTTACCTCACATCCCATAGTCGCACTTTACAGGTCAGGCAGCCGCCATTTCAGGGGCCCACATGGCTTACTTTTTACTGCGTCACACATACCTAGGCCTTGCATCAACACTCATACAAACCATTCAATGGATTGAGAATCGTGTTATGTGCAAGCTGTGGTTACGTACCTGTGGGTTGATTGACTCTGTGCTCGCTGTTGTCCTTCATAGGCACCGTCCGCTGGGACATGCAAGGAGATGGAGGAATCCTCCGGTGTACAGACCGCTGGTGGACCTGTCGACAATGGAGGAAAGACATGTCATACTGACATACAGGCTTGACCGAGCCACTATTCATGAACTGTGTGCCCAGCTGGAGCCAGACCTGATGTCACCAATCCGCCAACCCACAGGGATCCCCCCTCTAGTGCAGGTGCTGTCAGTGCTCCATTTCCTAGCAAGTGGGTCATTTCAAACAACAGTGGCCATATCATGAGGGATGTCCCAGCCTATGTTTTCCAAGGTGTTGTCCAGAGTGTTGTCTGCCCTGCTGAAACACATGCGCAGCTACATCGTTTTCCCTGAGGTGGGGGATTTGCCTACAGTGAAGGGTGATTTCTATGCCCTTGGACATATCCCCAACATCATAGGTGCCGTTGATGGGACCCATGTGGCTTTGGTACCCCCCCACAGGAGTGAACAGGTGTACAGAAACAGGAAGAGTTATCATTCGATGAATGTGCAGATGGTGTGTTTGGCAGACCAGTACATCTCCCATGTTAATGCCAAGTTCCCTGGCTCAGTGCATGACGCGTACATCATGCGGAATAGCAGCATCCCTTACGTGATGGGTCAACTCCAGAGGCACCGTGTGTGGCTAATTGGTGACTCTGGTTACCCCAACCTGTCATGGCTACTGACCCCAGTGAGGAATCCCAGGACAAAGGCAGAGGAACGGTACAATGAGGCCCATGGGCGAACTAGGAGAGTGATCGAGCGGACCTTCGGCCTCCTGAATGGCAGGTTTAGGTGCCTCCATATGACAGGTGGATCCCTATTCTACTCACCAAATAAGGTGTGCCAGATCATCGTGGCCTGCTGTATGCTTCACAACCTGGCTTTGCGACGACAGGTGCCTTTTCTGCAGGAGAATGGTCCAGATGGTGGTGTTGAAGCAGCTGTGGAGCCTGTGGAGAGTGAAGACGAGGAAGCCGAAGAAGACGACATAGACAACAGGAACACAGTAATACAGCAGTATTTCCAATGACACACAGGTAAGAATACACACCGGCATATTACATATACTTAAACACTACTACCTCTGTACTGTCTGTCCTTTTCACCCAGTGTATGGTAACTAAGTTGTGACTTTCCCTTCCGATTTCAGAGATGTGGGCCCCACTGTGTGACATCTGCTTTGTTTCCCCATGGACTACAGCTGCGTGACATTGGTATGTTGGTATCACAATGTAAATAAGCATTTTGGCACGGTAATGTCTAATACATTTGTTCAAAATCACATCCAGACTCCTGATTGTTTTGTGCAATAACTGTGTTTATTACAGTGCTCTATATTGGTGGGTGGTTGCAAATTGGTGAGGGGTGATGGTGGAGGAATGTCCATGGCAGAGTCCAGACTATTTGTATCACAGGTGCATTGTCCAAATGCCTGTGGAAAGTGGAGCTGGGGCAGTTTAAGGATGGACAGGGTGACAATGTGGGACAGTGGGATGACAATCAGGGAGGTATCCTTTCCTGGATCTCAGGGACCGCTTGCGGGGTGGTTCTCCATCTGCAGGGGGTGGGGTGCTGGTGGCCTGTTGGTCCTGTGGCGGGGCCTCCTGTCCACTAGCGCCGGCAGAGGTGGTAGGCAGTTCTTGGTCCATGCTAGTGTCAGGGGCCCTTTGTGGTGCCACAGTATCCCGCAATGTGGTGACTACCAGATTCAGAGCCCCTACAATGGTGCCCAGGGCGGAACTGATGGTTCGTAGTTCCTCCCTGAAGCCCAAATACTGTTCCTCCTGCAGGAGCTGGATCTCCTGAAACCTGGCCAGTACCGTCGCCATTGTCTCCTGGGAGTGATGGTAGGCTCCCATGATGGAAGAGAGGGCCTCGTGGAGATTGGGTTCCCTGGGCCTGTCCCCCCCCTGTCGCACAGCAGCCCTCCCAGTTCCCCTGTTTCCCTGGGCCTCTGTCCCCTGGACCGTGTGCCCACTACCACTGCCCCCAGGTCCCTGTTGTTGTTGGGGTGGTGGCTTAACCTGGGTGCCCTGTAGTGGTGGACACACCGCTGATTGACGTGTCCTGGGGACAGAGGGATGGGCCCGCTGGGTGGGTGCTGTGCTGGTGTTCCCAGAGGGGGGAAGGTCTGCTGTGGCCTGTTGCTGTCTGAGGGGAACCGACTGTCCCGAGGTCCCCAATGGGCCGGGCTGGTCATCTAGATCCATGTCGACAGAGGTGCTGTCATCACTGTGGGCCTCTTCTGGGGGTGGAGTGGAAATTTGTGGACCCTCCTGCGGGGTGACGTGGCGTTCGGGTCCTGCAGGGGTATTAAACCATGATTATTGCATAGGTGTGTGCCATAGTGTGCAATGGGTGGGTGCCCGTGTACCCCAGTGCTTGCATTCCTGTGTGGGGGCTTTTGTGATGGTGGTTTGGGGGGGGATGGGGATGTGCAGTGGGCATGCTTTGGTGATGGGTGTCCATGCTTTGTGGTCACATGCAGGGCTTGGGGTTGGGATTGGTGGGTTGTGATGGTGAGACATTTGCAAGGAGTAGGTGTGATGGGGTGAGGGTGAGGGTGGCGGTATGAGTTGGCATGCTGGTGGGGTGGGGGGGATGAAGTAGTGAAGATGAGACTTACCAGAGTCCATTCCTCCAGATTCTCCTGCGAGGCCCTCAGGATGCAGGATCGCCAAGACCTGCTCCTCCCATGTTGTAAATTCTGGGGGAGGAGGTGGTGGTCTGCCGCCAGTCCGCTGAACCGCGATGTTGTACCCGGATACCGTTGAACGCACCTTCCCCCGTAGGTCGTTCCACCGCTTCCTGATGTCATCCCTATTTCTTGGGTGCTGTCCCACAGCGTTGACCCTGTCGACTATTCTGCTCCATAGCTCCATCTTCCTGGCAATGGAGGTGTGCTGCACCTGTGTTCCGAAGAGCTGTGGCTCTACCCGTACGATTTCCTCCACCATGACCCTGAGTTCATCCTCAGAAAACCTGGGGTGTCTTTGCGGTGCCATGGGGTGGTGTGGGCGATGTGTGGGGTGGATTGTGTGGTGCTAAGTGTGGTGATGTGTATTGGTGTGTTGTGTGAAGTGCGTGGTAATATTGCTGGGTGATGGTATGATGCACGTCTGGGTGCTCGGATCTCTATTTCTCTGTGCGTGGTCCCGATTCTATAGGAGTGGAGGTTTGTGGGTGATGTGGGTGTGTGTTTTATATTTAATTGGGTGTGTGGGAGTGGTGTTTGTATGTGTATCAGGTGTGTGTATTTTGAATTGTCCAATGTGGCTGTGTTTTGTAAGTGTGTGTGTATTTTGAGCGCGGCGGTGTGTACCGCCAATAGAATACCGCGGTTGAAAGACCGCCACGTGGATTCGTGTGTTGTGATAGTGTGGGCTATTTCTGTTGGCGTGACGGTGTCGGTTTGGTTATCGCCAGTTTCTCGCTGGCCTTTGGTGTGGCGGACTTTTGTGGATGTCTGTATTTTGGCGGTTTGCGTGTTGTGGGTCAGAATGACCGTGGCGGTTTGCCGCGGCGGTATGTTGGCGGTCTTCTGACAGCGGTATGCACCTTTTAACGCCAAGGTTGGAATGACCCCCTTACTCTCATTAGGTGCACATCACACATGATCCAAACACAGAGATGAGTATTCAGTTATTCATTTCAAAATAGACAAAGTATTCGTAAGTCTGCTATTCTTACCAACGAGTAGGCCATTTCAGTAGTGGAAATTCTTAAACCACTCATTGCTCCGACTGTGGTAGAAAATGTAGGCATTATGTGTACTTGCAGGGTATTTAGTCAGAATGTTCATGAAGGGTCCGTGATGGCCCACTATTGCCCAGCCATTTATTGAATAATTATGTTTTTGGATCTTTCTCCTGTGTAGGTGTGCAGTGGCTGCAGGAGGCACAGATTTCACATGTGTGCAATCTTTAGAACCAAACACATGGGGTAATGTGTTTTGTGTTGCTGATCTTTTAATACCACTGCATTGTTTCCTATGCTTGGTTTGCTGATGCACAGCAATTCCGGTGCTTTTCAGGCTTTGCATTGCATTTACCAAAGATGTGTAATACATTGGAAAACCTATAAATAGTTACATTTGCATCAGATGTTGCTGGGGAATGCCTACATTGTATATATTAAATAATGTGTGGCGCAGAGGGTTCCAATGCAACTTTTGCCTCATGCAACCCTTAGAAAACGATGCATTTTTGCAAATGTGTTGTTTTAGAAATATGACTTCCTGTTTGTGCTGCTGTTGTGTCACAATTCCTGGCTCACTGCCAATGGAAGCCTCCCACAAATAAGTCCATGTATGTGAGAACTTGTCGTCAACACAACTCAATTGGAAATGTGTCAAATATATGGCCTGTTGTTAGCCAAAACATAAGGAGCAACAATTAAACTAAGCCTTACCACTTTTTGAACATTATGGGGGTTATTACAATTTTGGAGAAGGTGTTAATCCGTCCCAAATGTGACGGACATACCACCAGCCGTATTACGAGTTTCATAGGATATAATGGACTCGTAATACGGCTGGTGGTATATCCGTCACTTTACCGTCGCTTTTGGGACGGATTAACACCTCCTCCAAAGTAGTAATAACCCCCAAAGTTTTTTAAATAATTGCTTTAAACAAATATGAAAATATATGGTTATAATTTGACAGCATTTTATTCAAAGCATTGTAGTGTGTTTTAGCAGTTTAGCAGAATGTATATTTTAATCTCTTTCCTACTTTTTTATATCTACATAAATAACTCATTATAGTGGTTTTAACTATTCAATAAAGATTATTACCCATTTAAATATTTATATGTTTATGGCTACCTTTATGGGAAGGCAAGAAATACAATGAACAGTATTGGGTTGAAAAATGAAATACTATGAAAATGACCATTCCAGGAAAGGTCAAGAGAAGATTCATTTTAAGTGTTGGGAAATATTGAAACATTGGTATTGATCAATAAGTATAATGTAAACTAAAAACATGTAGTATTATTTGGAGTGGCAGCCTGAACTGCTTCCTTCAGTATTGTGTCGACAGCATCAAAGTGTACAATGTAGTTTAATGACATATCATTCAAGGCAAGCTATGGTTGCAAGCAGTTTCTGAGGTTTTATCAACTGTGATAGGTTGAATTTGATGTTTGGTAAGAGATACAACTTATTTGAGAATGGGAAAATACCACTCAAGCCCTGATCTCGAGTTTAGGTGCTGTTTATTGGGGGGGTGTTCAATTTCTGGCATTTGATTCAGCAGAATTCCATAGAATATTATTATAATTCAGCAAGATTCTGTGAAATTCCACAATGTGTTGGAATGGGAATTTGGTGCTATTTTCTTACATCCAAAAATGGATGTGAGGATGCATTTCGTACAAACAAAAACATGCAGCCAAAAACCAATCAGCACCTTGCAGACTCTGCAGTGATTAAAGTATAGAAACCACTGCATAGAGCCTTACATATACTGTAGTGATTCAATTTTAAATACTGCAGAGTTGGACACTGAGTGGTTTCTAAACTTTACAAATGACTGCATATCCCTCAACACCCTTCTCACATAAACTGCAGTGATTAAAACTTTTTATTACTGCAAAGTATGGTCCTGTGTCAAATGCAGTGGATTCTAAATTTGAGAAACAACGGCATATCTCTTGGCAACTTTCTTACACATTTTGCAGTGATTAAAACTTTTAATCACTGCACTGCAGAGTATGGGTGCTGATTGGTATGCAGTGGTTCTTAAATTTTAGAAACCACTGCTTGGCTTTGAATTCCCCCAACAGAGGGGCAGGATTTTAATTTACCAGTAATTCCATTTTATCAAAGTAGTGCAGAATTACCAAAGTCTTCTGATTCTGTCTGTGAATTAAAAATTCTGTTGCTCAAATGTGAATTTACCCTGAAAAAACAAAAGACAAGAGGGGTTTGGCAAAGCAGGAATAGTTTGTTTAATTGAACATTACAGCGGGGGGAACAGTTTCAGAACCAGGGTTTGAGGACTGTCTCAAGGTACAGTTGATCTAATTGGTGTTTTATACATTTCTCTGAGTACCATAAAGCAATTAGAGCATTCCTTTTATGGTAAAGAAAGTGAGCAGTGTCTTGGAAATATAAATAAGGTCCTGATAACAAATGCAGGTGGGCCTCTACCTTGCGTGGACACTATGATGGCCAGTGGATAAAGTGTCCAGAGGTCTAGCCTGAGGGGTGTGTGTCACTGTGTGTGTTGTGTTTTGATTAGCTGAGTGTTCCTAACTAATTGTGGCATCCGACTTTATGGTGTTTTGGAATGCACGCACCCCTCTGACCATGTGTACTTTATTGGGACCAATATCCTGGGACCATTGCAGTGTTGCTGCACCTATCTGTGGGACCAATCTTCGGTTTCTTGCTCACACATTTGTTTGCTGGCTATGTGCTGCCCCACCTGTGACCTGTTAATCAGCAACCTCAGGCCTAGGTCTCAGAGCCTACCTGACCACGTAATTTGGAGTCAGGGTTGATGCAGAGTTCATGAATGGTGAGTTCGCTTATAGAGATGTGATTTTGCTGTTATATGTGGACGTATCATTGTACACATTTGTTAGAAATGGGGTTTTTGGTTGGCAGTCAGGTTGCCCTCTATCCAAGCAAGAACCCTCACTCTAGTCAGGGTAAGTCACACACAATCCAAAATCAGCCTGTGCTCACCATCAACTTTTTAAATATGAACATTCCCCCCTCTAGTTGAATTTTCAACTACATCATCTAACCCATACTTTATGACAGTCACATTATTGGGGGCAACTTGTTCTTTGGTTTTGCTTTCTACTACTTCCCTAGTTACTTGCAGTCTACCTAATTTGAGAACTGTGTTTTTACAGCAGGCAACTCCCATTTGCAGGAAACCACACAAAAACAATCTGAATTGTTCCTTTGAATACAGTGAGAGTTTCCGTAAAATTAGGGGTTGCCCCTTCCCTTCTACCCAGGTGTACATATCCATCTCAGTATCCCAGATTTATTTACATGGGGTATCTTTGCTATTATTGAACTCTCCCCTATGAGAGTCATTTCCCTTTGTTTGATCAAAGTGGATGGCCCTACACTGAAACTCCATGTTGGGGGTCCATGTGCTGTGGTAATTTCTAGATGGACTCCATTTGACTAGGCAGTTCTTTGGAAGTGAATGCATGCAACAGTACCCATAAAAAACAGAGGATATACACATGTGAAAAATTACATAACTTTTTTATCATTGTTGGTCTTGGGACAAATTCAGGGGAGATGTCTGTAGTCCTCTGGTGATCGAGGTTTCTTAGTGTTAACAGTTACAAAACATTTGCAGAGCAGTTCATGGTTCTTGATCCTGTTTGGGTATTGCTGTGATGCACTTAAAGTCAAAAAGTTCACGATGTGGTTCACAGTGATGTTGGCCTGTTGGGATTTTTGGTGTGGTCGCCCTAGAGGTGATGGTCCTCTGTTAAGGTGGTTCACTTGGTGGCTAGATTGCAGACCTGTTGGAGCTAGGTTTGGTTTGTTATTTGAAAGAATAACTGCTTTCTTGCATGTATCATTGGCAATTATCTCCTAGGAATTCCTGCGCTTTTCACAATTTTAGTGAGGTACAGGAGTGTAGACCTACTTGGGGTTGAGCTTCCCCCTCTCCGTGTCTGATTAGGTGTACGGTGGTAAACAGTTTTTTATGGGGTAATCTCTTGAGAATGTGGGTAATTTCAGTTATTAAATAGCGCTCTCTGGGTCGTGCAGCCCACCCCATGTCCTAGTGTGTACATGGGGTGTCATCAGTGCAGGTAGTGTCATTTGACCTACATGTGCATGGAGGATGTATAAAGAGGAGGTGTTGTGCAACAGAATGTTATATGGCGATCGCAGTGTGCCCTGAGGTCACGTGTAAACTCCTCTAGCCCTGACATGTGGCATGCAACGTGACCCTCCTTGGTGGCAGCAGGTGTCTTGGCTACACCGTTTTCCTGGAGGCTTCTTTTGGGCTATCATTGGGCCTCTTTTTATTGGTCATTGGGCACTCCCTAGATCTTCACATGTTCTGTTATTTTGATTGTCGTGAATTGGAGGGGGTCGAAGATTTGTGTCGTGGCCCTCATGTGCCTCTAATTTGCGGTGTTCGAGATTGGGATTATGCCTCCCTCCACTTGGTATGTGTTAGTTGATTACTAGGCCTGATATGGGGTAAGCACATGTTCTACTTGGAGCGGTGATGGATCTTTTTGGAATCCCTTTACCCAGGACCCCACTCTCCTTCCAAACACATCTTTCCCAGGGTATTTGTTCTCATGGTTCCCGGCTGTTACTTAGAAAACTTTGTGGAAAGGGAAGAAGCAAAAATATATTGCTGCATGGAGAGTCTGGTGCAAGGCCAAGAAGTTGTTGGTTTGGCCACATTATGGTAATGGACTGAGGCGGCTAGTTCTGGTGAACCTCCTGCCCTTTACTGGTTTGGTGCCATGTGGTGCATCTCAATCTCTCGGAAGTCATGGGTGTGCTTTGGAGGTCATGGGGTTCCATTTGACTTTTGGGTGTGAGGACCTGGGTATCTGCTTTGAAGCACTGGTCAGGGAGCCACCCTGCCCCCTCGTCAGACTGCCGTCCTCCTAGGCTGTGGACAGCCAACCCCGCCCTGGATGATGAGCAGCAAAGTGGGGCCTATGCTCCCACAAGCACCCTGTATCGGGAACTCTAGTGAGGATGCCAAATGACATACCACCTACAGCTGCCCTGAGCTACCTGAAGGCAAGTAAAAGCTGAAATCTATAATGCTGTCTCGTTTGTCCTTCTTTTGAGTTTTCGTACAGTGAATTTTAAGGTACACGTGAAATGAATGCTTTGCATTGAAGGTATTATGTTTTACTTCACAGTTAGGTTCTGCAGATGTGTGACGGCATTATTTCTCTTAACAGTTACCACTCCCTGCCCTGGTTGTGGCTCTGGTCCTTGTTGGGCTGGGTTCCCTGTATGTGGTTGCTGTTGCCACATGCTTGTCCAACCACCTGACACCTGTTGTGGTAGTGCAACAGTTGCCAACTTCCCTGCGGTTGGGTGTAAGGTGCATTCAGGTTTCCCTGTGATGGGCTTCATGGATGGAAATTGTGCAGGCCTAATCTCTGCTCACCAACTTTTGTTTGTAATATGCCTTCAGCTGGCTCTGTTGGCCATGTGGCACATTCTTTAGAAATAGTAACATTCTATAAGGTTTGGCTGCTGCCAACCTCCCTGGTTTCCGTTTTTTGTAGCTAGGTTGAAACACTCTGGAGTTTTGCGGTGAAACTCCCTTCTGAACTGGTGCCATTTGCATGATAGCAGCCAACCCGCCCCTCTCAAGGGTTGTCTTTTTCAATTTCTGTTGGACCAACGTAGCTGTGTCTCTCTGGGCTTGCTCCTGTCTTTACCTGTCCTTTTCTGGTTTCTTTCTCTAATAGTGTAAGATGTGAGCCTGTATCTCCTGCAGGGTTTTGTATTTAGCCCCACTATGCTGTTTAATCCACTTTGTATTTCTATGGACAGCCCCTTTTTTAGGAAATTGTAAAAGAATGCTGCCTGGGGGCCTGTATCGGTCCATGGCGGTCCTGTCTCTTGTCCCCATCATTTCCTCATCCTATCCAGAAAATCGGTTTGGTCTCCCCAGGTTTCATGATATCTGCCATTAGTCACCCTACACCAGGGCAGTCAGGGAACGTTTCCCCTTAGGGCCATCTATTACTGATGCCTATACAAATTGAATGTGGCCCCATCATTCTCGGTGGGTGTCAGTGTGATTGCTGGGGTGCGAGCTCGGGTGAACACTATGTTAGCCTATTGCTGGGTTTATTCCTGCGGTGTACTACTCAAAGCATGAGATCCATTTCCCCACCCCATCCAACAACAGTGAGAACTTCGTCCTTAGTCCTTCTTTATCCATCTGAGCCCAGGGCACATAGAGATTCCTTGACATGCCCTTCTGTAGTACGAGGCATATGGTGACTTTGGGCAGCACCACTGTTTTCTCCCTAACATAACATAACCATCTTCTTAGACAATCCTGCATTTAGGGGAAGTTCCAAATGGGGTCTCTCCCTTTGTGCCGGATGCAGTCTACAGCTATGTCCTCCAGATCGCTCCTCCCATCAGGGTCTATAATACTGGTCACTTCTCTCGGTCCAAAGGGCTAGCAGGGGACAAATTTGTCGTGCAAAGATCTTGCCTTCCTCTCTGGCCACTATATCTTTTGGGGTTAGTTTGTCTGTCCTGTGCGTTCAGGAGGAGCAGCCAACATCTTTGTCTCTGCTCCCCTCGTGTGCACGCAAAGGTGCCATCTTAGTACTCCTGCGTCTAAGTTGAGTTTGCACCAGGCTACCTTGGTCTCTTATTTCCTGTGCAGCCCTCTCCTACATTGATGGTCTGGTGAGGCTAGAACCCCAGCCAAAAGCCTCTTTTCTAATTCTACCTCAGACTATTCCTTAAACAGAGCTCTGTACCTACTCCTGCTCTCCTCAGGTGGAGGGCACGCTGCTCTACTCTCCTGTTGTGTTTCCAGGTTGTGAGCTCTCTCTCCTCCTTGGTTCATGCCTTTTGTCTAAATTCCACCTAGATTGCCTCCTTCATTCTGAGCTTTTGGCTGTCCTTGTTGGTCAGGACGTGCCCTCAAACTCACTTTCTGTTGTTTTTTCAGCTACCTGAGCAAACCCTGTGGCTCACGCCTCATAATTGCATCCTGGAGAACTAGGACCCCTTTCCTCTCTCCTGCTAGACATCTCACTGTCCAGAACCGCTATGAATCTCCCTGTTACTCAAGTGTGTTCACCAGAACCAGTGGGAGTGCATGTTCCCCATGCTGCTGAGATTTGATAAGCTGAACGCAACAGATGATAGGGTCAAACTTTGGGGAGCGCTAGTGCTGGACTGGGGTGGCTCTGGAATTGCCTGGGCCTGCTGGCCTGTTAGTCTCTCATGTGTAGACCTAAAAGTTCATTGTTTGGAAGGGCCCCCTTCGGCTCACTCAACCAGAGGATTAGTGTAACCCAATGTGGGGATAGCAGGCATCAGGGAGAGCACTTCCCTTTTTGCATATGTGGGGGAGATGGGGCCGTATTGCTTGCTGGTTGCCGGATATGATTATCGGTCTGGGCCTCCTCGAAGATGACTCATACTTCTAATAGTGCTTCTCTCTTGTCCTTCTTTTGCCCTACATATATGGTCTGTATATGTGTCTTCATGTGTTCGATTATGTTAGTTTCAAAGGTTCCCTTTTTTGGCTAGGGAAATGCATGTGCCTCAGTATGTGTGTACAATTTGTGACAAAACTTGGTAAACTTTTTATCCTGTGTGTGGAACCTGGTTTGCATGTGGTTTAGTGATGATTCCATGATGTGCTTGGGCAGTTTCTTAGGAGATAGATGCACTTCTAGCTTTTCTGGTATTAGGGAATCTTGAGTTATTAATGTCTAGCTTTTCTGGTTTAAGGGTTTGGTAAGTTCTACTTTGGTCATGGAGAAATATATGCACGGGATTGGTAATTCTAACTACTACTATGAGCTCAGCATTATTTACAGATGCATCAACATGAACATTTCACAAACACAAGTAAGAAAGCATATGAAAGGTAACAACTTAGAAGAAAGTGCAATTGTTAATTCAAACTTCATGAAATGTGGCATCAAAATAGCAAACTCACTTTGGTATCAAATTGCAATTTGTGAGAATTAGCAACTCCTCCATATAGCACATTGAGGCATCGACAAACACAATACTCAAGACAAAACACAGTTGAATTTAATTACCAGTCCCACAATATCAAAAAGATATAGGTGGTCATTACAACCCTGGCGGGCGGTGTTAAAGGTGTGGTAATCCTGCAAACAGGCCGGTGGACAAAAAAAGGGGTTTATGACCCTGGTGGAAACCGCCAACAAAGACAGCCACTTTAACACACCGCCCGCCACGGCGGTACAGACAAGCAGCGCGGCGGTTACCGCCAACAGACGGGAGACAATGTACCGCCCACATTATTACAACCCGCCAATGCACCACCTTTTCCGGGGCGGAATCACCGTGGATAAAAACACGGCGGAAACAGCTTTTGCAATGGGAAAACGCTCACCTTAGCACATCCCACGAGGAAGGAGGACACCATGGAGCCGGAATTACAAATCCTACCTGCCCTTGTTTTTCTGCTCCTTTACGACCAACAGCTACGTAGGCACAGAAGATACCGGTGAGTACTGCACCTATGACACGGGGAGGGGGGAGGCAAAAGTTTAGGGGGACACCCACCAAACACCCCCAACCTCGCATATCACAACATACACACCAATGCAGTCACAAAAATCACAGTAACAACCCACAATCCCCCCGGAAGAATGCAAAGACAATGCGAAATTCGGGCAAACATTGTAATGTGCCAATATACATGTCATACAAAAATATACAGATATATATCTCAAAATCACTCTTATTTACACATACAATCCGAGAAGTAGTGCAGATATGTACAAAACAATGTCCGTGCACCAACAGTCCAAAAGTGCATTTCCGAGGCCCACAATAGATACCTGACCAAAATCGGAGAGAACACTGCAGGGGCATCAGATAGAAACACTACAGGCACCTCAGGGGGAAGGGAAGGGGGGCACCTTAGCCAGATGAATGCGAAGCCAGATCCACGACGGTGCTCCATGCCCATTGATGTATCCTGGGGAGTGCAAAGCCAAAGTCTCTCAAGTCTCTACAGTGGGTGATTTGCCCACTGTTCAATCCTTGGGAGTGCAAAGCCACAGTCTCTCAAGTCTCTACAGTGGGTGGTTTGCCCACTGTTCAATCCTGGGAAGTGCAAAGCCACAGTCTCAAGTCTCTACACTGGGTGGTTTGCCCACTGTTCAATCCTGGGGAGTGCAAAGCCACAGTCTCTCAAGTCTCTACAGTGGGGGGCTTGCCCACTGTGCCATCCTGGGGAGTGCAAAGCCGCAGTCTCTCAAGTCTATACAGTGGGTGATTTGCCCACTGTGCCATCCTGGGGAATGCAAAGCCACAGTCTCTCAAGTAGATGCAGGTCGCCACTGGTTCTGGAGGGGGACTGTTGCCCAGACTGGATGAGTCTCCCCGTGAAAGTACCTGTCCTGTCACTGTCCCAGCTGCACATGGGATAAGAATGCCTGATGTGGCGGTCCATTCATTCCTACACAGTGAATGCCCTGTTCAGCGGTGCTTTGCCATGGCGGTCTATGGACTGTTCAGGGGTGCTTTGCCATGGCAGTCTTTGCCCTGTTCAGAGGTGCTTTGACATGGCGGTCTTTGCCCTGTTCAGTGGTGCTTTGCCATGGCGGTCTTTGCCCTGTTCAGCGGTGCTTTGACAAGGCGGTCTTTGCCCTGTTCAGCGGTGCTTTGACATGGCGGTTCAGGACTGTTCAGCGGTGCTTTGCCATGGCGGTCTATGGACTGTTCAGCGGTGCTTTGCCATGGTGGTCTTTGCCCTGTTCAGCGGTGCTTTGACATGGCGGTCTTTGCCCTGTTCAGCGGTGCTTTGACATGGCGGTTCAGGACTGTTCAGCGGTGCTTTGCCATGGCGGTCTATGGACTGTTCAGCGGTGCTTTGCCATGGTGGTCTATGCCCTGTTCAGCAGTGCTTTGACATGGCGGTCTTTGCCCTGTTTATCGGTGCTTTGACATGGCGGTCTTTGCCCTGTTCAGCGGTGCTTTGACATGGCGGTCTTTGCCCTGTTCAGCGGTGCTTTGACATGGCGGTTCTGATATGGACATTGGTGTGTGGCATGACGATCTCTACACTGGGCATTGGCGTGTCGCATGATGATCTCTACAATGGGCATTGGTGTGTGGCATGACGATCTCTACAATGGGCATTGGTGTGTGGCATGAAGTTCCATCATTGCCCAGCGGGGCTGTGGCATCCTGGCCCCTCATGGGCTGTGACTCCGGTGGTTGTCTCTGGACCAGTGACGATACTTGGGCCCTCCTGGGCTGTGACTCTGGCGGTGGTTTCTGGACCAGTGACGATACTTGGGCCCTCCTGGGCTGTGACTCTGGCGGTGGTTTCTGGACCAGTGACGATACTTGTGCCCTCCTGGGCTGTGACTCTGGTGGTGGTTTCTGGACCAGTGATGATACTTGTAGCCTCCTGGGCTGTGACTCTGGCGGTGGTTGCTGGACCAGTGACGATGGTGCTGGCGGTTGTGTCTGGACCGCTGGAAATGATGGCGCACTTCTCTGCCGTGGCACTCACAACAGGCTAGGCAGACTTCCTCTGGACCTTCCCCACCTTTTTTGGAGTTACAGCTGACTCACCAGTCGCCTTCGATCCCATGTCACTTGTTGTCCCACCAGGAGTCTTAAGACGGTCCCGTCGTCCACTCTCCAATTTCTGAGCCTTTACAGTGGGTGGGCTGCCAGTGCCTTGGCTCCGGGTCCTACTGTCTGCCCTGGTGGCCGGTGCACTCCAAAAACCTGGAAAACGCACCACTGGTACTGGAGGCTTTTTGGCTGAGGCGCTACAATGGGACTGATGAATTGGAGGGGTGGGGGTGGGGGCAAAAAGGTCAATTTGACATAGGGACATCTGACGGACACTGGGATGGGTAGCTGGAGGTGGTCTAGGAGTGGAGGAAGAGGAGGTGGTTGTAGGAGGTGTCACTTTAGCTGTTTTGGGTGCAGGTGCAGGTACTGGAGGCTGTCATGAGGTGGATGGATGTTGGGTGAGTGATTGTCGGCGTTTGTGTACTTTGGGAGGGGGCGTCACAGACATACTGGGAGAGGACACAGGGGACGTGTAAATGGCAGTGGAGGTGGTGAGTGCAGGTGAGCGGCTTGTGGTGCTGGGTGTTCTGGTGCGAGTCCTAGTGCCTGTAGATGTGGTGCATGCAGGTGTGTGTGTAGATGAGACTGGGAGGGAGGAGGGAGGAGGGAGAAGAGCAGGAGGGGGACACAGTGGAGCCAGTGGATGTTGCTGTGTCTGTATGTGGGTGAGGCTTGCATGAGTGCCTGTGGTGTGTGTGGTGCCTATGTTTGCTTGAGCTACTTGTGTGTGTTGACTTGTGTGCATGCTGGTCTGTAGGTGTGCTTGGGATGGGCTGGGGTACAGGAGATTGGGTCTGGGTGGAGGAGGTTGGAGGGGGGAGGCTGGACACAGGGACAATGGCTGCCATCAGTGCTGAGGCCAGAGATTGCAGGGTTCGTTGAAGGACAGCCTGACCAGAATGAATGCCCTCCAGGAATGCATTACTGTGTTGCAACTGCCTTTCTACACCCTGGATGGCATTCACAATGGTAGACTGCCCAACAGTGAGTGACCTTAGGAGGTCAATGGCCTCCTCACTGAGGGCAGCAGGGGTGACTGGGGCAGGGCCTGAGGTGCCTGGGGCAAAGGTGATGCCCACCCTCCTGGGTGAGCGGGCATGGGGCGAACGCTGAGGGGCTGCTGGGAGGGCGGTGCTGGTAGGGGAGGTGGCGGCTGTACCTGTAGAAGCGGGGGGCACAGATGGTGCCGCCACGACAAGGGAGCTCCCATCGGCGGACGAGTCCGTGTCGCAAGTTGGTGATCCGGTGGCCGACGTGAAGCTCCCCTCGCCCTCTGTCCCACTGGTGCATTCAGAGTCTGTGGTGTGGCCCTCCATGGCCATGTGGGATGCAGCTCCCTCGTGCTCCGGTGCCACTGTACCTCCGCCTTATGATGCTGATGTACAAAAGGACAGGGAGAGCAGGAAAAGGGGGGGAGACAGAACAAAGAGAGTTTTAGTGCATGGCATGCCGCTACCGTTGGCGGACAAGACAGACGCAGCAGCCCCCTGCATAACGTCGTGCTCCTGACCTCTGCACATGCAATTTCTGGAACATGGCCTACATGGCAATGGTGGAAATCTGCGCACATGGATGCCACAAGGGAAACTATACTTCAACTTGGCACTCTGCTGAGGTGGGGTTGAGTGCCACATGGCCTACATTATGGAGGGGCCTTGCCTACCTAACTTGCCCTGGCCTAGGGACACCCACAGCCCACCTCCCCCACCCAGACACCTCCACTGCACGCAAAGTACCCAGAATGAGGTTGTACTCACCACCTTGTGTCTGCTGTGATGTCCCCAAGTGCCCATCCAACTCCTGGTAGGCCACCGCCAGGATCCGGAACATCAGGGGGTTCATGGTGCGACGGGCAACCCTCCCACGTTGGGAGGCCATCCCCAGCTGAGCCTCCGCCGTCTTCTTGCTGCAGCGGCGAATGTCCTCCCATCTCTTACGGCAGTGGGTGCCCTTTCTCTGGTGGGCTCCCAGGGTCCGGACCTCCTTGGCGATGGCACGCCAAATGTCCCTCTTCTGGTGGGCGCTGACCTACATGACATGCACAAGGAAAGAGGAACAGTCATCACCAACTGCACCGTCAATGTGAGTGGCCCCCTCCCTACTCTGGCCATGTGGCCCATTCATTCCCATGCATAACTGTTCTATGTACTCTGCCCCCTTCCCTCTTCCACCCAGCCCTCTCCACCCAGGCCTAGCCCATACAACGTGCTCCCTGTGTACTAACCTGTTGATCTGGAGGACCGTAGAGTAGTGTGTACTGGGGGAGGACCCCATCCACAAGTTTCTCCAACTCCTGTGCAGTGAAGGCAGGGGCCCTTTCCCCAGACGCAGCAGCCATCGTCGCTCCCAGACTGAGTTCACAGCAGCACTAGCAGTATAGGTCCTCTCCTGTCGAAGGTCAGGTATCTAGTGAGTGAACAGATAGAAAATGGGGGTGACGTCCGCAGCGGTGCGCATCATCACCGCCGGCACACCTGTTCATTGGCTCCTAGGACCCATAGGATCCAATGTTAACCAATGCAGCATTGCGCCGCGGTCTACGACCGCCTACCGCGACGGTGTGCAACGCCAGCGCAGTTACCCTACAATCTCATTGTCCCAGTTTAGAGGTCAGGCAGCCGCCATTTCAGGGGCCCATATGGCTTAATTTACTACTGTGTCACGCATAGCTAGGCCTATACTCAACACACATACTGGAAGGGTTTTTTGTCTGGTGTAGTCTTGTGTGTAACTGTGGGTACATACCTGGAGGAATAGTGACTGGTTCTTCGCTGTTGTCCTTCTTAGGCACCGTCAGCTGGGACATATGAGAAGATGGCGGAAACCTCCGGTGTACCGACCGCTGGTGGAACTGTTGACAATGGAAGAAAGACATGTCATCGTCACCAACAGGTTTGACCGTGCTACAATCCAGGAACTATGTACCCAGTTGGAGCCAGACCTGATGTCACCAATCCGCCATCCGACTGGAATCCCTCCTGACGTGCAGGTGCTGTCAGTGCTCCATTTCCTTGCAAGTGGGTCTTTTCAGACAACTGTGGCCATGGCACCAGGGATGTCCCAGCCTATGTTTTCCAACGTCTTGTCTGCTCTGCTGAAACACGTAAGGAGATACATCATTTTCCCTGAGGTGGGGGATTTGCCTACAGTGAAAGGTGACTTCTATGCCCTTGGACATATCCCGAACGTCATAGGTGCCATTGATGGGACCCATGTAGCTCTGGTCCCCCCCCCCGCAGGAGTGAACAGATGTACAGGAACAGGAAGAATTATCATTCGATGAATGTCCAGATGGTCTGTTTGGCAGACCAGTACATCTCGCAGGTAAATGCAATGTTCCCTGGCTCTGTGCATGACGCCTACATTCTGCGGAATAGCAGCATCCCTGATATGATGGGTCATCTCCAGAGGCACCGTGTATGGCAATTGGGGGACTCTGGTTACCCCAACCTTTCCTGGCTATTGACCCCAGTGAGGAATCCCAGGACCAGGGCAGAGGAATGGTACAATGATGCCCATGGGCGGACTAGGAGGGTGATCGAACGCACATTCGGCCTTCTTAAGGCCAGGTTCAGGTGCCTCCATATGACAGGTGGATCCCTATTCTACTCACCGAAGAAGGTGTGCAACATCATCATCGCCTGCTCCATGCTCCATAATTTGGCATTGCGACGCCAGGTGCCTTTTCTGCAGGAGGATGATCCAGATGACGCTGTTGTGGCAGCTCTGGAGCCTGTGGAGCCAGTGGACAGTGATGAGGATGAAGCTGAGGATGAAGAACACAACAACAGGGAGTCAGTCATACAGCAATATTTCCAGTGAGACACAGGTGAGAACATTTTCTGGTTTAACATTACATTAACTTTCACACGTCTACCTCTATCCTGTACCTACATTTCACTTACTATTTGTTAATTGAGTTGTACCCTTCCATTTCAGTTTCACAAGTGTGGTAACCTACGTATCAACTGCTTGCATCCTTCAAGGGCTTGTGATGTGTGACATTGGTATGTTAGCCTTACAATGGGTAACCCATTATGACACTGTAATTGATAATACAAAGTTCCAAATCATAGACTGACTCCAGATTTTTTTGGCTTTCAAGGGTGTTTATTTAAGTTCCTAAAAAAAATCAAGGAAGGTTGTAAAATGGTGATGGTGGAGGAATGTCCATGGCAGAGTCCAGTCTATTAGTCTCACACGTGCACTGCCCATCTGGGCATTGGAGGTGGAGCTGGGGCAGTTCCAATCTGGACAGGGTGACAATGTGGGACAGTGGGGGGACAATCAGGGTGGTCTTATTTCCTGGCGGGGTCTTGCCATCTTGCTGTGTCCTGTTCCTGGATGTCAGG
Organism: Pleurodeles waltl; assembly: GCF_031143425.1. Classification (NCBI taxonomy): domain Eukaryota; kingdom Metazoa; phylum Chordata; class Amphibia; order Caudata; family Salamandridae; genus Pleurodeles; species Pleurodeles waltl. The sequence continues at coordinate 370,688,376 of NC_090451.1, forward strand.
GCCCGCTTGCGTGGTGGTTGTCCATCTGCAGGGGGTGGGGTGCTGGTGTGGTGGTCCTGTGGCGGGGTGTCCTGTCCACTAGCGCCGGCGGAGATGGTGGGCAGTTCATCGTCCTGGCTAGTGTCAGGGGCCCCTTGGAGTGCCACGGTGTCCCTCAAGGTCTTTTGAATGTCCGTCAGAACCCCTACTATGGTGCCCAGGGTGGAGCTGATGGTCCTGAGCTCCTCCCTGAACCCCAAATACAGTTCGTCCTGCAGACGCAGGGTCTCCTGCAACTTGTCCAGGACCGTCACCATCGTCTCCTTGGAATGGTGGTATGCTCCCATGATGGAGGATAGGGCCTCGTGGAGAGTTGGTTCCCTTGGCCTGTCCTCCCTCTGTCACAGAGCAGCCCTCTCAGTTCCCCGGTGTTCCTGTGGCTCCGTCCCCTGGACCGTGTGCCCACTACCACTGCCCCCAGGTACCTGTTGTTGTTGGGGTGGTGGGTTACCCTGGGTGCCCTGTAGTGGTGGACACACCGCTGATTGACCTGTCCTGGGTAGGGAGGTTTGGGCCCTCTGGGTGGGTGCTGTGCCGGTGTTACCAGAGGGTGGCAGCTCGGTGTTGGGCTGTGGCTGGGCAAGGGGAACTGACTGTCCTAAGGCCCACGATGGTCCGGGCTAGTCATTAGGATCCAGTGGGGCAGAGCTGCTGTCGTCACTGTGGGCCCCTTCTGGGGGTGGAGTGGTGTTGTCTTGGCCCTCTGGTGTGGTGACTTTCCTTCGGGTTCCTGCAGGGGTATGAGAACATGATTATTGCATGTGTGTGTTTCATGGTGTGAAATGGTTGGGTGTGCGTGATCCCCAGTGCAGGCATTCCTGTGTGGGGGCTTGTGTGGTGATGGTTGGGGGGGTGTTCTGGGTATGTGCAGTGGGCATGCTTTAGTGAGGGGTGTCCATGCTTAGTTGTGTCACGCAGGGCTTGGTGTTGGGATGGGTGGTTGGTGTCATGGGTAGATTAGTGAGAATTTGGGGTGATATGGGAGGGTGTGAGGGTGGGGGTGTGTGATAGCATGCAGGTAGGGTGGGGGATATGATAGATAAGATTTGACTTACCAGTGTCCCATCCTCCACCGACTCCTCCGAGGCCCTCAGGATGCAAGATGGTCAGGACTTGCTCCTCCCATGTTGTTAGTTGTGGGGGAGAAGGTCTGGGTCCACCGCCAGTCCGCTGCATCGCGATGTTGTGCCTGGATACCGTTGAACGCACCTTCCCCCGAAGGTCGTTCCACCTCTTTCTGATGTCCTCCCTATTTCTTGGGTGCTGTCCCACGGCGTTGACCCTGTAGACTATTCTGCGCCATAGCTCCATCTTCCTGGCTATTGATGTGTGCTGTACCTGTGAGCCAAATAGCTGTGGCTCTACCTGTAGGATTTCCTCCACCATGACCCTGAGCTCCTCCTCGGAGAAGCGGGGGTGTCTTTGGCGTGACATGGGGTGTTGTGTGATGTGTGGGGTGGTGTATGTGTTGATGAGTGTGGTGAGTGTAGTGGTATGTGGTGTTTTGTGCGTGGATGTAGTGTGGGTGATGGTGTTGTGTGCCTCTGTGTGATGGGGTTGTCAATAGCTGTGCTGTCTCGGGACTTCTCTCAGAAATTCTGGTTGTAGGGGTTTGTGGGTGATGTGGGTTTGTGTTTTATATTGTATATTGCTGGGTGATGGTATGATGCGCGTCTGGGTGCTCGGATCTCTATTTCTCTGTGCGTGGTCCCGATTCTGTAGGAGTGGAGGTTTGTGGGCGATGTGGGTGTGTGTTTTATATTTAATTGGGTGTGTGGGAGTGGTGTGTGTATGTGTATCAGGTGTGTGTATTTGTAATTGTCCAATGTGGCGGTGTTTTGGAGATGTGTGTGTATTTTGAGCGCGGCGGTGTGTACCGCCAATGGAATACCGCAGTTGAAAGACCGCCGCGTGGATTCGTGGGTCGTAATAGCATTGGCGTGTTTCTGTTGGCGTGGAGGATTTGTTTCCGCCAGTTTATCGCTGACCTTTGGTGTGGCGGTGTTGTGCAGGTGTCTGAATTTTGTCGGATTCCGTGATGTGTGTCATAATAGCTGTGGCGGTCTACCGCGGCCGCAGCGGTGTATTGGCGGTCTTCTGCACGGCAGTAAGCACCTTATACCGCCAATGTTGTAATGACCCCTATAATTTTTACGTGGATAAAAGAAAAACTGTCAAAGCACAAAAAAGGGGATGACTTTGTCAAAAATACCTTCGCCCTCTCCTAGCGCATGCTATCCTGTGACCAGGGGAAGTTCTGTGCAGTTCACTGGACAAAATGAGCCCAATATTCTGGTCAATATTGTCTCCAGGGCAAAGATAACAACAATTTATGTGGCGTGAAAAGGGACAGCTCAACAACCATAGGCGATTTTGTTGTTATATGTGGATGTTTCATTGTATCATTGAACTTATCAACATTGACTTTTTCAATATTAACATTTTCACCCAGGCCTGGTATTTATTGTGCCTTAAAAAAATAACAATACCACTGGGCATGTAACACCTGGTATGAGTTGGTGGGAAATAAAATGCATATTTTGGTGCTTTTCCCATGTTCAAATTCAGTAGGTTTGACTAGTCTAATTTAATGATGGTTGAGGTATTTAATGCATCCAATAATTATCGGATGCAATAAATACCTGCCAACTCATAATTTCAATCCAGGCGTGAACAATGGTTTAATCATTGTTCAGGATATACCAACTAACTCATAATCATGGCCTTAGTTGTGAATCCCACTCCACCATGTTGCAACTGGTTGTAACAATACCTCTATTGCTAAATGAATTACTGCACATGGTATATACATTGCCAATGTAAATACACATTACTGAATTAAGATGGTACTTACTACTGAATGCAAGCTCAGAAATGACTTTAACCCACAGTCTCTACAGACTGGGAAATGGTGCTTGCTATGTATATTCGATCCCAGAAATGTGTCTCAGTTGTAAAAGCAGGATATTTTATAGCATTATTTTTTTAAACTATGCCACATGTGTTAGATTTCTACAGCTTATGCTATTTAATGATGGTAAGTTTACCGCACGTGCATTTAGTGATACTACTGAACACTTGAGTGGTCTACTTGATGAATTTTTAAGTCACCTCCAATGATATTTCTCTGTAAAGGAGCTCTGGAATTGTAGGAGTTTCTCAAATAAGGAAGATTTAAACAAAGTGCATATGTGATCTATAATAGTGGCTGGTGCCTCTTGAAACTGGTGGGAAATGTACAGGGTACTTGCTTCTGCTACATTAACTTTTTCCAGTTTTTCAATTGTGCAAATTCGATCAGACAGTGTTGGAGCTCTTTAGATGAGTACCAGTTACATTACCTTATGAAATACAATTTTAAAAAATAGCATCTTAACTTGGTGATCCTCTTCTTTGTATACCTCTGAGTCAACTCTTCAAAATCCACAAATAAAGAGATACCTGGCTGTACTGAGGAGCTGAGAATGCCGAGCACACGGAAGCTAAGCATCACACATCTTAGCCAATAAAAGCATTGCTCGTGTGCTGTTTATAATAGTAAACAGCAAAAGAGCAGTGTGATTATTGTCTGGGACAAGTGAACACAGTGCTCCATCCAAGACCGATAAGGCTATGTCTCTGCTTCCCAGGGTTTTTACGGTAATGACTCTGGAAGCCTGAACTATGTATGCCAGGCTGTCCACAAGCAAAATGCTGGTCAACTAGACGTGCACAGTTCTATTACACAGCCACAGCTGGTACCCACAAGAAACAATGCATAGAAGCAGATTATGCCTATTATCTGCCAGAAGACACAGTTCTGTGGTAGTCTTGCCCCAAAGGAGAAGAGGAATCCACTTGTGATAAATAAGGCAAATGTTGGATTTGATGTAATGGCTCACAGGTGGGGGGGTCAATGACCCTATGGAGAAACCACTCCTAGCGATCTACTCCTCCCACTTCCAAGATGTATTATTTGATATTCCTAAGGGGCTATCTTAGAACCTCTCTGATGAATGTAACTGAAACACTTTCTGATAGCTATGGTGTTGAAAATATGATTGATTTTGTTAACGAACATGTTAGCCCTTGCTGCCTCTTGTTAAATGTTCCTTGGAGTTCTTGAGATGCCATGAAATAATTTTACAAAGTGCTGTGATTACAAAAGAATCATTTTTGAATATTTAATTTTACACAGGTTTTGCGTGGTCTCCACATAACCTTCCCCGTTACTTCTCTGTCAACCAGTTTCTTTGATGTTCAATGAACATTGCTGAGGATAAAATACATGAAAAGTACTTTTCACTTTTGATACATTGTCATGCAAATATTTTTCTGAGATCTTGACGAATCACCTTTCTTATTGTACATTATACGGTTTTGCTTCCATCTTTTCTAATACAAACAGGAGTACTTTCTCAATGCAAAACCTGACCAATTGGCTTTAACAATTTTTTTAAGTCTACATGTTACCACAATCTTCAATACTAGTAATGCAGTAAATAATAGGTGCTCTTATTACCCATTGACTAGTACTTCTTTTTTCAGCCTCAGAAGGATGGATGGCACCACAATAGATTTCCAATCCTCTGCATTCAGACAGCTCAGGCTCCTGCTTTAGGAACATTAACCCAGAAAGCTATCCTGTAGTCTGTGCATTGTGGTTACGTGCATTTGCGAGTAAAATAACCTGGGGCATTTGATCACCTTCTCAAGACATATGTTTCTAGCCTGCAGAAGAAATGTTGCCTTCGAGGAGAGCTGACACTGAAAAGACTTCCATATGATTTGCACGGATATATTTGAAATTTTGCAAGACTGACTAAAACCTTCATCCTTTTGGGGTTGCTTTAGTTTGCACTATTGAGTTGTGTTGCAGTAACACTTATTATTAAGCTTGAATACACTTTCGCAATAAACCACCAATTTAGTGAAAAGAGCATTCCAGCAATATTGTGATCAGTAACCTTGGGACATAATCCTCAGCCCTCAGTGACCAATGAAGAGGCTCTTGATCTTACTCTGTCTTCCAGCAGCATATATAAAGTCCTTCTTAAGGTCTATCATTAAGGGGCTCCTTGGCCAAATGGCCTACCTCAAGCCATTGTCAAGGAGGAAGCAGTCTTTTGGTCTGAGGTGTTAGGTTCTCTGTATCAGGAAGTCAGACTGGGAGGGGCAATTCCTAAAAGTTGGCTAGGCTCCGTAGTTAATCCGAATTACAAGGGTGGGGACAGGGATAGCCCAGCCAATTATAGGTTAATCACCCTTCTTGAAGCAGAGGCAAAAAATTATACTTCTTTGCTTCTTGCTTAAATAATAGCCTGGTCAGATAAACATAATATCATCCCACCCAATCAATCACGCTTTAGGAAAAGGGTGAGTACCACGACGAATATATTTATAACTACCTTCCTCGCTAAACAAAGTAGACAACAACATAGAAGGTTACACCTCTGTTTTATTGAGTTTAAAACCACCTTCGACTGAGTGAATAAACAGCTGCTCTAGTGTGAATTAAAGCGATGGGGGAGGCCGGACCCACTTTGGAATGCAATAATTTAATTGTATTTCAGGACATTGGTACGCATAAAAATTGGAGATGGCAAAAGACTAAAGGAAAATCTTTACATTCCCCGGTTTGAAACAAGGCTGTGTTTCAGCTCCACACCTTTTTAATGTATTCATGGCAGATTTATCCTCGGACCTGGATGCTGTAAATGTACATCCTCCACATCTGGGAGAGACTTCATTAACACCTACTACACGCAGATAACTTGGTTCTGTTCAGTCATATGATGGTGGGCCTTCAAAGATCTTTAAATATCTTGGCCAACTATGTCAACTCCAACCAGCAAGAAATAAATGTGTCAAAATCTAAAATAATGCCAGTAGGTCGACGGGCATGATTCCCTCAGTTAGAATGGCTTTAAATGATGTTTTATTGGAATCAGTGCCATACTATAAATATCTGGGAGTATATTTGAATGCTCATGGCACCTTTATTCAACTGCAAAGGCATATAGAGCAAAAAGCAACAACCTTAATTTACACCTTTACCCTTTTCACAAAATGACTAGAGCGACCTTCATTTCATCCACTGTTAACAGTTATCTTTTCTAGGTTGCTCCCAAAACTTATTTACGCCAGAGTGGTGATGTACGGCTTGGAAGCAACACTTATGGATAAAATCCAGCTCAGACACTACAGGCGAGTTTTTAAACTACCACAATCAGCTTCACCAGCACAGCTCCGTTTGGAATTTGTGTTAGTCCGGCAAGACATGGCATCAAAAGAAGAGGTGGTAAAAATTTGGAATAAAATTTGTCACTCAGTTGATAAACTAGATAGCACCCTCTGGTTGGCTCTGGAAACAGACCGGCAGTCAGCCTATAACAAATACTTACAGTCATCCATTGGTCAACTGAATCTGGAGGAGCTCTGGGAAGTGGCACCTTCATATGACTCATTCAAAAGAGGTGCCAATAAAGCTAGCAAATCTTTGTCTTTTATTCAAGATAAAACTAAATTCAGCGCCCTCTCCCATGCATGAATGGTCATGAGAGACTATGTCAAATTAGCGCCTGTTGATTATCTTTATATACCATACTCACTACTAATGAAACAACAGTTAATGATAATGCATCTGGGCAATTCCCAACCACATCAAACATTCCAGTATAGAGGAATCCAAGCTTGGTGTAATGTAAGCATTGTAAATGCCACAAAGAAGATCTCATTCATTTAACTTGTATCTGCCCATGTCGGTATGACCTCCAGTGGAGGCTTCTCAAAGGAATGTTTAACAACAGAGGTGTCTGGACTTGTAGAGCAGCCATAGTAACTTGCTTTAATCCACATGATCTGCAGTTAAATTGCAAATTTGTTAGGTTCAAGGCTCTAGCACTGTAAAAAAAAAGTGGTCCATGTGTTTCTAGGTCACTGGAATGGTTATTAAATCAGTTCAATATTAATACTTTTGAAACAATAGTTGCTATTCCTTGTAAGTACTTACTATTACTGGTTCAGCATTTGAACTTTGGGCATTTGGTATTAGGGAACTATTAGTGATGTTGGGTGCAAAAGCGCACCTCAAGCTCTTTAGTCTGATTTGAAACTTAGTAGTTTATAATGTTTCATTGTGTCCACACTTTGCACACAACTAGCTCCAGGTGGGTGTTGTTGGAATAGGGCCTGCAAGCGTTTGATGACGAAATATAAAGGATGGTTCTGTGGGGTTTACCAAGGTTAAATTGGGTGGTTCTAGCAAGGAAATTTGCAGCATAGACTATGTTATGCACAAGGAGTCACTATAGTGGTTGGGAACACAAATATAGTACATGCACTTTTTAGTCTGTTTTTTTTTTCAGGGTGTTAATGAATGGGACGTTAGAGTAAAACGTCTGCATTTTTGGTTTTAGACCCCAGGAGGCCTGTGGATAGTTAAAAGGTAATTTGCAATTCACACTATGCTTTAAATCATTGGAGTGATGTTAACGATGTTCATTTTGAAAAGGCATTTTAAATCTAGTGAAATGTATTTAACTAATATGTACGATGCATAATTGTTATGGTTTTAATTAACTACAACAATAATATCAAATTCATTCATTTATTAAGCTTGAGTAAATAACTCAGAGGATGTTGTTTGCTACTTAAATGGTCCCCCCCCCCCCCCCCGAACCCACAAACATGCAATAAGTAACATTTAAATGTTCATCAAGTGGACATTTCCCTTGTATTCCCTGATGAAGCGAGGATGAAACAAAATTTATGAATGCTTCAGCTGTCTCTCATTATTCTTCCACATTTATTTGGAAATAATTGATGTTTGTAGGGAGTTTGATTCGTTTTAGATTGCTTTCATAACTCTGTCACGTTGTGAAAAAATGCTCCAAAAACATGTCTTTGTTTCACCAAATACCTTCTGGATTTGGAGAACACGAGTGCATGCATATTATGGTTTCCAGATTTGTACCGTCTGAGTTTTCTCATTACTCCCAGCCAGAACACCATAACTATAAAAAATACAACCCAGCCAATGTTCATAAGCAACAGGGTGACTACAGAGAGGGCTAGGGGCCTATTTTTTTTTCTTTACCTGGTCTTGGTTTTACAAACAAAAACTCTAATGACTATATCCCCATGGATAAAGCAGCGGTGAAATGAACAGCTATAACCAGATAACAGGAATACATGTTATGAACTCAAATGTTTCCTTCAGATGCATGCAACTGGTAAAACTATCTTTTGAAAACACCTATCTCCCTTGGGATTTTCATCAAAACAATAAAAGCACATTTATTTTCTGGATGAATATCTAGCTTTCTTCCAAATTTGGTGTATTTCCGTTAAGTAGTTTTTGCAGTATGACTCTTCAATTTTCATATGGAAAAGGGAAAAACGTTTAGGACCCCTCCTGTTTTCTCCCCAGTTTGATGGTTCACCCGGAAACCTTCCAGGAAGGAGCTGAAATGAATGTGACTTTTTTTATGAGAAAGTTTCTTGAAGATTTGTCAAACACCACCAAAATCATAAGCAGACCAAAATATCCCTTTGCGTTGCAAATGTGGTCCTACCTATAACTACCCAGTGGAGTATAAATATTATGTTATTCACATGTTTATTTTTCCATTCACTATAACATGCAGCAAAGGGGAATGGGTCAGGACACTTGAATCATAGGCTAGCTGCACAGTGAGTGACAGCTTTATTCTCCTAAACAAGGAGCACATCCAAACACACACACAGTTCTCTTTCACTGTCAGGGGCTACTTTGGCAAAATGTGTTTTTCAATACTATATCTGCAAGGGCACAGAAGTTACCTATGTATTAAGAGGCATATTTATAAGCCCCTAGCGCCACATTGCGCCACTTTAACGTCATTTTCTTTTACACTAATGTGGCCCAACGAGACCAAAATCCTTGTGCTACATTAACAAAGTAGCGCAATGTATGCATTGTTCCACTTTGTAACCCTTTGCGCAACATTATGCCTGCGCCAGGCATAATGTATGCAAAGGGGGCGTTCCTCCATAGGGGGGGCAGAAAAAATGGTGCAAGGAAATCTAACCTATTTCCTTGCATAACTTTTTACGTCACTTTTACGCCTGCTCAGAGCAGCAATTAAAAGGAGACTTCCATTATTTATAATGGCCCCCTATGTACTCTGCAGCAGTAGCGCTGATATTTTGGCACTACTTCTGCAAGGTACATCAATAGCATCACGAAAATTATGCTATTGCCTCCTACCCTGCTCCAGGGGGCGGTGAACGGCGTAAGAAAAGTGGCGCAGCACACAGTGCAGCGCCACTTTTCTTAAATTCTTAAATATGCCCCCAAGTTTTACAAAAACAATGATAGAGCAAGCACTGACAAAGTGAACAGGCTGGCGGCCAGCACCAAACTTATTGGATGTGCCACTCACTGCTTGTTCTGAACTTTTTGAAGCCCTGGGTGCAAAACTGCCAGCCTGACACAAATGCAAAGTCTCTTTATTGGCCCTTTTGTTAGAAAACTACCACAGAGATAATCGAGGGAGTAAAGTCTGACAATTTATCTTTTAAATACAATAGTACAGTAATCCTTTACTCTTTTAGACAACATTGACCCTGTTTGCTTAAAGCACATATTTTTCCAGCATAGTTCGTATTAGCTGCATTGCTTTAAAATATATCATTAGTCTCCAGTTGAACTAAGCACAAAACAAAACACAGGGAGCACAGCTATATTCTGACCTCAGTGCAATACTTAATAATAGGTATACAAAGTCAATTTATATAAGCGGGCAATAAATTAACCCAAGTTTTGCACATGCAAGGAATGTCACAATAAGGTCAAATACAATCATGAATTAGCACGAAGAAGAAGATATCAAAAGATATTAAAGCACAGCTTTATTTATAAAACAGACACCAGATACAAAAGTTCAAGAGTGTTGTTCCTGTCAGTAAAAACTAATAACGCCCACGGAAATTACTAAGAGCGCTGAATTATAAAAGAAAGCTCTGTTAATTGCACAGAACAAGTCCACAAACCACTGGAAAGGCTAATACTTCAATAAGACAGAGATTTGGAAAAGTCGATCGAAAGTAATGAGTCTCATGCAATCAATATAGATTAATGTAAGAAACTGTCCAAGAAGTTGAGTGAAAATGTTATCAGAAAGAGAGAGTTGGTACACTAGGAAACTGGTAAAACCACGGGGAAAAAATGTAATATCCATATTTAAATCCAAGCTAAAGCTGTATAAATAGAGGTCAATGGCGCAAATAATGTGGGGCATACATAATGTCACTATTTGTGTAAACAGATTTTTTTAGGTACGTCTAGCACAATGATTTTGCCAACTGTCATTTATGTCAACATTTGATCCCCCATGGTAGAATTAAAATCTTTGAATTTTATAGATCGGTCTGGTGTCGCTTATTTGCAGGAAAGACATCGACAAAATCCTCATAGGGCATCTTGTTCACTGATCTTGTTTAATTCTGATAGTTTTTATGCACATTTCTTTCGTTGTAGGCTAAATGTGTTTACATCTGCATGTTAGAAATGAGACCTCGTCTTCCTTTTGAATTTCATTTATGGAGAAGCAATGCTTGAGGCAAGGCGAGATTTCACAGCTAAGAATGTCAATGGAGAACACAGATTCAATTACAGATATTTAATTAGGTATTGATCATTTACAGAATGTACATTGTGCTGTTTAGCCTTGGAACTTAAGGATCTGGCTTAGTGCTCATATGCGTGGATGTAATTCACTGCTGAGACATGCAAGGGACGACAGTCTCCCGCATCCCGCCCAAAATGGATTGATTGACTTACATATGAGCTTTTGATATTGAGTGGATTAACGAAGGCTTAGCTGCTGGTCTCTGAGCATCTAAGAACAGTGCCTGGATTTAACAGTTCCATCGGCGGAGAAGATTAAAGCACACACGTTTGCTAAGCTTTCTTCTTATGCATTTAAAAAGGGGATCAGAACATACGTTAGAACATAGATAAATAGAAGGCGGAGAAGAATTATCCACTGGTGTGGGGGACTCTCCATGCTATAATTTTCTATATGAGATGCAACTTATTTAATAAAACGGGAACTTGCAATTACTTTCGGGGACAGTGCCTAATTTGCAACAATAATAAAAATGAATAAATACATAAATAAATAAATATGCGCACAGGCCAAAAGGTTTTCTTAAGAGCTAATGGTGGGGCTATCAAACACCAAGGTTGCCAAATACCAAGGCTGGCTAATATGGATTCCACCCTGCATGCAGAAGACCTTGGCTGGTGTGAGATGCTTTGCCTACCTTGCGGCAAAGAGCTGGATCAACCTGTCCCTGCACCTCAGGCAGTCACCATTGCTACCCCAATTCTTTAAGAACCTTAAAACCTGTCTCTTCAACTGAAGCTTAGAGGACAAACCCCCTTAGCGTCTTGAGACCCTTTGTTGGAAAATGGGTTATTGGTAAGGGCAGGTAGGTACCTACACTTAGCAATAGGCCACTAACCTCCACTAAGGTCCAGTTTGGTCTCAGTAAATTAACCCCAGCTCAACCCTTGGTAGCTTGGCAACGAGCGTCAAGGCTTAACTTAGGAGACAGAGGGGGTCATTCTGACCCTGGCGGCCGGTGACCGCCAGGGTCACCGACCACGGGAGCACCGCCAACAGGCTGGCGGTGCTCCCGAGGGCATTCTGACCGCGGCGGTTCAGCCGCGGCCAGAAAGGGTAAACCGGCGGTCTCCCGCCGGTTTACCACTGCCCTTGTGAATCCTCCATGGCTGCGGAGCGCGCTCCGCAGCCATGGGGATTCTGACACCCCCTACCGCCATCCTGTTCCTGGCGGGTCTCCCGCCAGGAACAGGATGGCGGTAGGGGGTGCCGCGGGGCCCCTGGGGGCCCCGCAAAGTATTTCAGTGTCTGCTAAGCAGACACTGAAATACGCGATGGGTGCAACTGCACCCGTCGCACCCCTGCAACTACGCCGGCTCAATTCTGAGCCGGCGTCCTTGTTGCAGGGGCATTTCCTCTGGGCCGGCGGGCGCTCTTTTGGAGAGCGCCCGCCGGCCCAGAGGAAATGTCTGAATGGCCGCTGCGGTCTTTTGACCGCGGTGCGGTCATTCAGAGGCGGTACCTTGGCGGACGGCCTCCGCCGTCCGCCAAGGTCAAAATGACCCCCAGAGTGTAAAGCATTAAAATATCACAAAACAGTACTTAAACAAAACACAGGAAACAGTTTAAAAATCCTAAACCAATTTATAAAAATAGATTATATTTTTACCTTTAAAATGACACCAAAACAAATAAAATCGGATAAGGGGAACCTGAGATATGAATTTTTAAAGATTTTTTTTTTTTTTAGCACCTAGAAACAAAAAGCGCCAATCGGGTCATCTGGTTGCACCTCGACCGGGGCAAAGTCAACGTTTTAGGCCATCCGCGATGGAGCCCTGCTCGCTACAGGCCGCGGGAGGCCTCGGTTAAAAGTTTACCTTCACACTTAGTCTCTTTTTCGAAGATTTTCTTCAGCGGGACGAACCTACCAGTCCAATCTGACCTCCTGGAGCCCTTCTCCGGATACGCGTCGGGGGAATCCTCGGTGGAGATTTTTACCTTCAGACTTAGTCGTTTTTTCGAGGTGAAAATCCTTCGACCGGGGTAAACCTGGATCTTGATCCGACGTCCATGGAGCCCTCCTCGGATACGCTGGCTGGAAGGTCCCGGTCAACTTTTTACCTTCGGACTTAATCTCTTTTTCGGAGATTTTCTTTACCGGGAGGAACCAGCAAATCAGGCCGGGTCGCGGTTGAGGCAAGCCGGCTAGAGTTGCCGCGGCGGGTCGGTCCCTCTATGGAGCTTTTTTTCAAAAGTTCTCCAAACTTCCCCAAACTTCTGGGGCTTCTCCCAGATGTCCTTTTAAGGTTCTTTTGAGGTCCACAGCTCACCCCAGCGGTTCAGAAGTTCTAAGATGGTCCTTGGGGGGTGCGGACTACAAGTCCCAGAATGCACCTGGCGCAAACTTCTTTTTGGCCCCTGGACAGTGGTCAGCTGGTCGCTTTCTTCCGGAGTTGGTGCAGGGGACTCTGGTTAGCAATTTTTCACCTATAGCAAACAGGGAGTCCCTCCTTGAACCAGTTGAAGCCAGGCAAAGTCCTTCTTGTGGTGAAGCCCAGGTGTGCAGCTGGTGTAGTCCTTCTGAGTGCAGGTTCCAGGTGCAGGCCAGGGGTCCAGCAGGGCAGTCCTTCTTCTTCTGTAGTTCTTCCTTGTTGGATGTGGTAGGGAACTGAGGTGTGGGTGCAGGTCTGCCAGTTTTGTCCTTGCTCCTGGGTGAAAAGCAGGGAGTCCTGGTTCTCCAATCAGGTGCATGGTCCTTCCCCCTGTGATGACCACTTCCTGGGAAGTGTGGCAACAATCAATCCCAGGAGGCAACATTCTCTAAAAATCCATCATGGCTGAATCTGATTTTTGGAGGTTACATCTGGCTGAGCCCACCCACTGGTGTGGCTAAAAATCATAAACACACCCCTCTTCTGCCCTCTCCTAATCTAATCAAGGGGGCACCTAGTTGTCTGGTGTTGCAGGATGTGGGGGTGTTGCTGGTTGCTCCAAATGTCCTTCTCTGCCTTTGAAGACCAGTTTGGCAGCCCTCCCCCTTCCTGCCTCACCATCTGCTGAGGGGAGATTCCCTCCCACAGGCACATTCCTTTGTGTGAAGCCTGGCCACTTCACACCTTATCAAGGCAGCCTGGCCAGGCTGCTAGAGGGTGGCCAACCAGAGCACAGCAGCAAAAACAATGCAGGGCTGAAATTGGCAACTTTTCAGGTAAAGTTTCAAACTCTTTACCTGAACAAGTTATATTAAATCCCACAACTGGAAGTTGTGGGATTTATTGTTACAATTAATTTGATACCAAACTCTTGGTAACCATCATTTAAGGGGACTTTAAAAATTAAAATCAAGTCTCCCCATTCTAGCCTATGAAGGCCATTTACTACAATGAGGGAAAAACGAATTTGGCTGTTTTTACCTCACCAGGGCTTATAAAACTATTTTTATAAGGTCCCTGCTTATAGTTACATGGCACATAGGGCACACCTTAGGGGCGACTTATACGTAAAAATAAGGTAGTTTAAGACTTTGGAACTACTTTTAATTCCAAAGTCGAATTTGCATATAATTGTAATTTAAAAGTAGCCAGCAAGGCAAGCCTGCCTTTAAAATGACACTGGGCACCTCAGCAGTGCACCTATGGGTGCACTACCTATGCTGTGGTCCCTAAACCTACATGCCCTACCATATACTAGGGACTTATAGGTAGGTTAACTTAGCCAATTGTAATTAGCCTAATTTGCGTATTTATTTTACACAAAGCACAGGCCCTGGGACTGGTTAGCAGTACCCAGGGCACCATCAGAGTCAGGAAAACACCAGCAAAAAGTGAAAAATGGGGGCAAAAAGTTAGGGGGCCTCTGCAATTAGCCCTGTTTTCTCACACCCTTACAGGTGAGTAGTTACGCTTTATAAACCCTGATTTAATTTTATTTTGATCTCATGCTTCTTTCTTTAATCACCCTTCATTTCCTGTCTCATTATCTCAGTTTTGTTAATCTTTTTCCTACTCTCTTACAAACTTTCACACTGTTTTGTATGTTTCCCTTCCTCTTTCTTTCTCCATGTTTTGCCCTCTCTCCTTTCCTGGGCCAAATTTGATGCTAAAAAGTAAACCCTAGCCCCTAAAATGGGTGTAAGTGCCCACCACCTGCACCATCATTGCATATTAGGCACAATTTTAAGGCAGAACAGTAAAATAACAGTCCACTCAAAAAATCTAAAATTTGGCTTTTTTGACTGAACACATTGTTGCGGACTCCCAGTTGGACATATAATTTAATACAAAAAGTGTCCTTATCTTCTCATTCACTTTCATCATCAGTCTTTACCAAGAGTGAGTCTTCGTGCAGGAGACCGGCAACACTTTTGCCCCCACATCAAACAAAATATCCCTCAGATTTTGAAAGTAGAACTTTCATTTCGCCGAGTAAATCACACTGTGTATCAACGGGTTGATGACCAGCATTACAGGCCCTCCATGCCTGCCAAAGTGTTGTGGCAGAGCAAGCGCTGGGCATGTATGAGTCAAATGGCATCTTATCATTAGTAAGAATGGCTCAGATAGAGCCACTTTCTTGTACTTTCATCCTGGCAGGACTTTAGTTTTGGGGAAATGTGTGCTATCCTATGCGGATATTCAGTCTTCTAAATGAAATGGGTTTGGGAGCTTACTGGTGCAACCTTACTCTTTTAAGAATGCTGGCACATACTGCTGTGGGCTCTTAAAGCTTACGTATGCACTATGTCAAGATGCAGGCTTCTGACTCATTACTGTTTAGGCTATGGTTCTGCTCCTAGATCCTCCACCAGGCCCTACACCACCTCCCTTGGGTTGACAGTGACTGCCTATCCAGCTTAAGCAGCAGAGTCAAGGATGATAAATTAAGCCAACTTTTTGTTGCAGGTCCCGTACCAAGAACTTGGTTAGTGGGAACCTCAGCAGTCTCACTTTCTTGATTGTCAGTGGGTCCTGCAGTTGTGCTGCTTAGAGATTAAATCAGCCACCCTTGGTTTAATGTGATGGCTGTACAATTGCTTGTTTGCTTGTACAGGTGCTTGTTTTGGGATTCTGGGTGGCCGCTAAAAGAAAGCACAGGAAGTCAGTACTTCCCTGCCGTCCTGCTCACTCACTGGTTGCAGGTTTGAATCTTTACATGGCTAATTAAGCTCTTCAGCCTTCTGAGGCTGATGACTTGAGTACAACTTGGTTGAGTAATAATAGTCGTGCTATTATTAGAGTGCTTTGAAACTTTAGTGATATAGCCCTACATAAGATGTCTGTGTTTGTATAATTATTGCTTTCACTTTGCTCTGGCTTCATCCAGGTTGAGATGCTTGCTTATGCCTGGTCTTGCTGCATTCCTCTGATCAGACATGCTCATACAATGCTATTTTATGTGTTAAGTTTGATGGTTGCCTAAATACCTTTTGACATAGAGGCAGTGGTGGCTGATGCATTTTAAAAGTAGTGGGAAGGGTGGAAGCGGTGTTGGGGGAGCGCGGAAGCGGTGTTGGGGGAGCGTGCAGGGACAGAAGCACGCACTGGGGGGTTAATAATTTAAAAAAAACTAACTTAGTGCTGCCAGTCACCTGCCGCTCCTCTCCATGGCACCAGCAGAGTCCCTGTGCAGTCCCTGTGCTGCTCTCATTCTATCATCCAAGCATGAGAGCAGTGCAGGGCTTGGCCTGACCAGGTATTGTTTACCACTCACACAGGCACAGGGAGTCTGTGCTGTTTCTCCAAGCTGGCTGTCAAATATAGCCGGGTTGGAAAAACCTAACAACACATGTCTGTTTGCCTGGTAGACTTGCACAGTTAAGTGCACTCCACTTCTTCACTCCCCCTTCTCCTCCCTTGGACCAGCCCCACCCCTCCCTGCACTGGCTCAAAAATAAAACAAAAGTAAAATATAATTTTATTTTCCCACTGCTGGCTCTGAGCCAGAGGGGCAACTCTCCTCCGACATTGCGGAGGAGCCACGGTTCCATAGAGGTAGTTTAACTTACCTTTTATTAATGACTATGTTGGAAAACGGAATATGAGTTGTCTGTTGAATGTTCACATTGAAAGTACTGACAGCTTTCTGCCTAAATCAGGAGTCATACTGGAGTTCCTTTGTCGTCAGTAATTAAACCAGAAATCATCATTTTCCTAAGTATGTTTTTTGGGGGGTTGGAGGCAACTAGGCAGCTAGGGCATCCTGCTGTTTCCCTTCTCTGACTTTAAAACACTTATCTGTCTGTCCTCTCACGATGAAAAAAAGTCTAGTTGGAAACCAAGTGTTCTCAGTTTTTGCAACCCAGCCCTGCAGTTCCATGCGGCTCTAGTCAGGGTCCTTCAAGTTGTCTGGTTTCCTTGGTTCAACCTTAGGCCAGTGATTTTACAGGGTGTTCTTAAAACACATTTCATAAATGGTTCGACCTCTGCTTGACCTGGCTCACACATACAGATGGCAAAACTGTAAATTTGGAAGGCTGGCTGTAAAAATACTCATTTGCCATCATGAACTCTGGAAATCATACAGGTCAGGAACAAAATTACTTTTACAGAATATGGAATGCTGCTCCTTCACGTTCATGGCACACATGTAAAGCGCACAAATGTGTTGTAAATCATTATTTCCCCAAAAAGGTTCAACCAACAATGTGATTTATATGGCACTGAGAAACTGCAAACCTCAGTTGCACCTTGTTTGTAGCTACACTATTAGGTGATTCTGCGGCATGAGGAGGTGGTTCCAATTGACTCATCTGTTATTACTGGTTACTTTGTCTTCTAGCATTTACAAAGTCTTTCATGAGCATAGATTAGGGCTGTACCCTTACAACAAGGGACAGATTTATCATTCTTTTAAACAGCACAATGTAGCAAGCCACCTTACTGTGCTGTGTGTGTGATTGGGCAGACATGCACCATATTTACCACTGTATGGTGCATTCCTATCCTTTCCTAGCAACATCTCACTTTCGGCCTAGCTCTATTTCAAGAACGCTTGTGCCATGGTGAAAGGGTACCTGCATTGTAGGCAGCATTGTTTTTGTGCAGGAAGGGACACCTCCCTACACAAAACTATCCTCAGAGGCATTTTCCTCTTTTTATGCCTGCTGCAGAATGCAGCACATGTGTAAAGAGGAAAAACGAGGAGAAATAAAGATATATCCCCTCCTTACATCTCACCTGTGGAGGCATACCATTTTGACACATTCTCAGGTCTACCGTTAAGAGTAAATCTGGGAATGCACCAGAATGTATGGGTGGATGCATGGGAACATCAATGCACCACCCATGGAACACCTCCCTGCTGCAGAGTAAAGCAAAGCAGCTATTTGTGCTGCCTTGCGTTACTCCAGATTTATCAAGCCATACAGGGCCACACAAGTTGGCCTTGTGTGGTTTGATAAATCTTATCATTTGTGTCGCCCTTGACCAGCATTAGATGGAGCAACGACAATCCAAAACTTTGATAAATCTGGCCCTGAATTTCCTCTCCATCTTATTATCCCAGGTCCAGATGGGCATTCTGGATGTGTGGCACTGTTCCAGATGGCCACAGAAACACTTTATTATAGCTTCACGTAGTTGGAGTTGCATAAGCAGCTATGTTCTAGCTCTTTGAGACATAGAGTATCCTATTCTCAGTACGTCTTGGGGATGGTCAATGACTGGAGGTCTATTAAAAGTCAGCTAATTTTCTTCCTTTTCAGTGGAAGTGTAAATTCTCAAGTTTACTAATACTGTTGGGTAACTGAGAACTTTTGGATCCTTATGGTAATCCCCAGTTTTAAGAATGAATGGTGATACCCATACCCATGTGCCTTGTGTGTACTCCATCCTTAGCGAGTCATTGTTGCCTCCACATTCTAACTATGACAGACAGACTTAGTCACACCTTCTAATCTACCTGGCCAATCACATCACACATGATGCACGCAATTTTCCACACCCATGCAAGAACCTTCTTATGTTCACCTCCTGTTGCAAGGAGTACCTTTCAGATATACCACCACCTACACTGAAGGGTCTTCATGTTCACCTTCTGTTTTAAGGCTACATATGGGGCTAAAAGTAGAAAAAGAGACTGGACATTTGCCTCTTAAATCACAGACACTAGTTGTCCAGCACTGCACACGTTCATATGTTCAAAAGCTCTCTTTAAGGAGAAGCAATATAATATGAATTTGGTTAAGTATACAAGCAGAAAAAAATAAAATGAGAGCAAAACAACGCACCTAATAGCAAGCCCTGAGGCAAGTAGTTGTTGATAACAGTGATTGATAATTTTGGCAACAGGTAGTAGGACGAAATATGGCTTTTCACTCATGAGTTTGATGTCAAAATTAGCATTTTTTTGGAAATATGCATCAAATTAGTATTTGTTTTTTAAAAAATGAAACATTGTAGAGCGCTAACGTTTGATGGTATACCTGATAATTTATTTAAATATTCCCCCATAGGCTCCTAAATGTTACTGACTTTCTTTTTTACCCCATCTGACAGTAGTAATACCTTACAGAGAGAAATGTTCTCCAGCTAATATTTTAAACCAAATAAAACCTAATTGAAATAATTACAGCTTTATTGCTTCACTTGATGTCTCGAAAATTATGTTACGTAAGAAAAATAACAGTACTCTGTTTATAGTTATAGGAAACCAGAATTACGGTCATTCCTGAATCCCAATTGGGTCCATGGTATTACACTTTGACCATGTTGATTTTTTTGCATTGTTGGCTCTTCCACTGCAACCGTCGTAATGAGGGAGATCCAATCTTGCTATGTTATTGGTTTTTGAGACCATTTTACAAGGGGGGCGAAACAAAAAAGCAGTAGGAAATTTGACTGAATGGGGCTCTGAACAAGGTAAGTAAATTCTTTTCAGAATATTAAAAAGCCACGCATGGTTAGGGATACAGTTTGGGAATTCAGTAGCGGAGTATGCAGTGTATCCAACAGCTCAAGACAGTTATTCCTTTTAGCACCTCTTCTGTTTGACTTACTCATACCAGGTACACTTGACGTCTTGGACAGTGCACTCATATTTCATCTATGATTGGTTATCATGTGACCCTTCCTTTTATCCAAATGGACAATACCGTGCAAATGGCACTAACCTCTTTACGTCTGTTGCAAAAATTAAAGCAACTGCTGACCACTCAAAGAAACGATTTGGTGATCGACTAAGACAAAACTAAAGTGACAGGTGTAGTACAAGTGCAGGTGATAACAAACTTGCCCTCTAGAAATGAGCTAAAGGAGGTTCACACATATTTGGGCATTATATATGATGTCAGATAGTCTTGGGATATGAATGTTGGAGATTTGTTCATTGTTCACAAGTGCTGTGGCATCATGTTTTAAGACAAAATATGGAGGTTATTCTTCCCCATCCCACCCTTACAAGAACAAGGCAATATTATTCCGTTATTCCCTCACATGGTAGTGGGTTGGGGCTTGACATTGCTAAACAATAAGCCTTGTAGAAGGACATAATAGAACAATCTTGCTTTTTCATAATTAGATGCAGCTTCAAGTGATTTTCCTTAAAAAAAACTTTTAAAGCCACTTGAGAGTTTTCACTTCACTTTTATTACTTTCCAGTTACATTTGGTGAGAACTTGTTAACACTAGCAGTGCTAGGGATGGTACTTCCATAATTGGATGTTTTAGTAAAGCCACAGGTTGTAGTCCAAATTACAAGTAATTATCTAAAGTCAAATTGGCTGTTTGAGACTCAAGTAACCTTTGTTTTCTTACAGACTTCTGTTCCACAAAGTCAGTAAGGGGTATATGTTATTTTGTTTCCAAGATATTATATTTCAGATGTTAGAGGGATGCTGATATAAAATTGCATTTGGAAAACACAATAGCCTCATTATGACATTGGTGGACTTTTCTGAAGACTGCTGTGGTGACCGCCGCCAACAGAGGCCACTGCAGAGGCCGAAATACGCCCCTTTAGATTATGACACACAAACACAAAACCGACAGAAATCAGCCACAACAACAATTCCGCCAGACCCAACAGATATGAAAAACTGTCAGACCCACCACCCTCCCCGCCACGCCAGCAACACATTGCACTCCAAATTTTGGACCAAGAGTCACCATAGCAAATATTCAATGGCGGTCATCCATTGGCGGTGCAGACCGCCACAGTAGAATTGGGCACCCAGCACCATCAGAAGCCAACATTGGCCAGATTGAAAAACCCACACCTGACACATATACACACACTGTACACATCCACCAACAGCACTATAAAACACCCCCCCACAACAACCCACAATCCTTTGCAAACACTAAAAACTAACTACACCTTGCCAGCAAAGGATAGTACAAGAACTAACACAAACAACAGTCACCTAGTCACCTTTCATGCATCACACACCACACACCATTCCACAACACATATCACACTCTGTCCAACACAAACATTACACCCACCACACAATAGACATGTCCCCACAGAAGAATCCCCATTTCACAGATGAGGAGTTGCGGGTGATGGTGGAGGAAATCATCAGGGTAGAGCCACAGCTGTTCAGTGCACAGGGCTAGCAGATATCCATTGCCAGGAAGATGGAGCTATGG
Organism: Pleurodeles waltl; assembly: GCF_031143425.1. NCBI lineage: Eukaryota > Metazoa > Chordata > Amphibia > Caudata > Salamandridae > Pleurodeles > Pleurodeles waltl. The sequence goes on from NC_090451.1 coordinate 370,709,599, forward strand.
TGCAGGATCGTGGACAGGGTGAACTCCGTCGGAACCTTTCCACGCACAAGGGCCAACATTCACAAGAGGTAAACGATCTACGGCTGAAGGTGCGTGCATTGGCCTTCAGGCACCAAGTTGCCATCATGAAGACTGGTTGTGGACCCCCACCTACTCCTCCACAGTTGATAGCATGGGATGAGCAAGTCTTGGCAATCCTGCATCCTGAGGGCCTCACTGGAGTCACTGGAGGGCTGGACACTGGTAAGTCACCATTACTACCCTACAACAACCGATATCTCCATGGCATGTCACCCCCTTACCCTGACTCCCTTCACCCCACTCCATCCCCACAACCATTGTTAGTTGTGTACCCCTGCATGCCCTACCCACTGCAAGCATACCCCTCCCAGCTCTGCATGCACACACAACAGTAATACATTGACAGCATGTAGCACTACCAATTCCACAATCCACCGCCATGCACTAACCAAAGGTGGGAGGCTAACACCTATCCCATAAAGCAGGCCGGAAATGCTGATTATGTGACAGACAATGACTGTAACAAATATCTTACATGTCCACAGGTGCCCCAGCCAATGTCAGCGGCGAGCATGTGCCATGGCAACCCAGTCCTCCACCAGAAGATGCCCTCAGTGATGACAGCAACTCTGGATGTCCCAATCTGGATGATCTCCTTAGCCTATCTGGGATCACTGGTCAGTCGGCTTTCACATCCGACACTAATCCAACCCAGGGACCCCCATCTGACTCCAACCCCACTGCAGCCACCCAATGTCCCCAAACCTCTGTCCCCTGGACACGTCGGTCAATTGTGTGCCCACCTGTACAGGGACCCGAGTCTACACCACACAGGAAAGACGATGAAGGTCCTGGTGTAAGTGGGAGTGGGCATACCGTTCAGGGGACAGAGGCACAGGATGCCAGGGCCAGTGGCAGGTTATCTGTGCACCAGGGGGAGGCCCAACCCAGGAAACCGACTACCCAGGAGGCACTCACACATGTCCTGGGGGCCTACCAACAATCCCAGGACAGGATGGGCCAGGTGATTACCATCTTGCAGGAGAACGAGCCAGGGGGTACACCACCAGGGGAACATGCAGCAGTTGCAGGGCTTAAATGCCAACATGGCCTCCATTGCAGGAGTGCTGGGTGACATGGCCAACACGATACGTGAGTACACAGCATACTAACGGGCCCCTTCCACTAGCCAGTGTACTCACCAGCCAACAACATCTGCTGGAGCTAGTGGACAGGAAGACCTGCTACATCACTCATAGACCACAAGCACCCCTCCCTCTGCAGCAGAAGAACCACCGCGCAAATGTTCCCTGCGACCCAGACAGACACCAGAGACTGTTTCCAGGGCCCAAACCACTGCCAGGAAATGAGCCCCTCCTGAACGTGTGCCACTGAGACACCTTGTTCACTTTGGACTGCCATTGCTCCTTTTCCTATGGCCCAATGGATACTGGACCTGTGCTACAAACCAACTGGGCCACTACACTGAAGAATTCATCCACAATCACCCCACCCTTGAACACAACTGAAGTGAATGTGGTTTATCATACAACAATATGCAATGTCTTGACCTGCATTATTCTGTGCAAATGTCATGTAATATGTGAATCCATCCAACAAATGTGTGTAAGCAGTCTGTAGTCATCACATCAGTACACAATTGTGACCACACCAACATCTGCAAAAAGGGAAAGCATAAGTGACAATCAATTGAGAAGTAAAGGTAGTAGAGGAACATGAGCCCCTGTAGCATAACAGCCTACATTCAGCTGGTCACTTCTGCTCAGTAATTTGCATAGCAGTTGCCTCCAAATACCATAGGTGAGGAAATATAACTCATTCAGGCCCTCACACAAGATGCGACAGTAGTAGTCATGCCATATTGTCAGGATGCCAATCCATCCTCTGGACCACCTACTCTGGACCACACTGTCATAGACATTGAAGTCACAGAGCGGTTGTGGAAGCACATTGTAATTCACATGGCATTCCTAGTAACATATCCTAAGTACTGCATGGGATGAGGACACAGTTTGCAGTGGGCATGTATCGGAGAAACCTAAACTACTGACACATTGCTTAGGCAGAATAAGCCTGTTCACTATCACCACAACCCTGGCACGACTGACCACAGATGGAACAGTGTCAGGTCACATAATGCTTGACACAACACAGAAGCCACACAGCATTTAACTGCAATGGAGCAATGAACATAAGTACAGGTTTACCTGAGTGTCAGTGGAAGTACTGCTGTATCAGATGTGTCCTGTTTTCCACATCCTCCTCCTCCACATCCTCATCACTGTCTTCAGTGTCCTCTGCTGCCACAGGTGCATTGTCTCCCCCCTTCCCCTGCAGGAAGGGCACATGGCGTCTGTGGGCCAAATTGTGCAGCGTGCAGCTAACCACCACTATCTGGCAGACCTTCTAAGTGGTGTAGAGTAGGGATTCACCAGTTACATGGAGGCACCAGAACCTGGCTTTCAGTAGGCAAAATGTAAGTTCAATAACCCTTCTGGTACGCCATGTGCTTCGTTGTACCAATTGTCTGCTCCTGTCCTCAGATTCCTCACTGGTGTCAACAGCCAGGATAGGTTTGTGTAGCCGGAGTCACCTGGAAGTAGTGAGGGACACACATTACTCATGTACCATGGCACAGAGTACAACTTAAAGTGGCATACAGTGACATATATTGGGTGAATACTCAAGCTCACCTATGAGCCACACTCTCTGTCTCTGTAGTCGTGCCATCACCTGTGGGATGCTGCTATTCCTCAACACATATGCATCATGCACAGATCCAGGAAACTTGGCAGTGACGTGGGAGATATACTGATCAGCAAGGGACACCATCTGGACATTTATAGAGTGGTAACTCTTCCTGTAGTCCAGCTCATTTGACATTGGAGGGACCAAGGAAATATGGGTCCCGTCAATGGCCCCAATCACATGTATGTGTCCCATGGCATAGAATCTAGCCTTCACAGTGGGCAAATCTTCACTATGGGGGAATGAGATGTAGCTGCTTATGTGTTTTAGCAAGGCAACCAAAACTCTTTCAAGCACATTCGAAAACATTGGCTGTGACATTCCTGTAGCCAAGCCCACAGTCACCTTGAATAAACCACTCGTCAGGAAGTGGAGCACTGACAGTACCTGTACTGCAGGGGGTATTGGGTAGTGCTACAGATAGCAGAAATCTGATCTGGCTCCAATTTTTGACATAGTTCAGTAATTGTGGCCCTGCCCAGACAATAGGTCATAATGATGTGCTGTTCCTCCAGTGTAACCATGTGCACTAGCGGTCTGTACACGGGTGCTTGCCTCTTCCTCTGCAGTGGTATGTATGTGTGTGACCACAGGAAGGATATACAGACAATATCACAGTACACAGAGCAGTCACATCCGATTATACCAACAAGATTGTAAAGTGCACTAGTGTCCTCCACATGCAAATAGACTTCCTCAAATATGCCAATACTTTTTATTGGCCATTGTGTCTCGCAGATGTAGACGGAGTTGTGTGTCATGATTAGTATCATCCTATTATAAATGTCCTATCAACTATTCTTCTGCCAGCAGTACACTGGTATGAGATCTAATTTGAGTGCCAGAGTCAACAAGCAAGCCCAAGTATGTAGCGGACTTGAATTGTCTTGATGTGTACCATCAGTACCTATGATGCACATTATATCTCCCGCCATGAGTACCAGCATTAGGAATTGACAACCGCCTGTCTTATACGCAGGGACAGGTGGAAGTGGCCTCAATCTGCCGGCATCACGACGGAAGGCGGTCTGCACCGCCCTGCAACTACTCATTGGTTAACATGGAGGTCTATGGAGCACAGGAACCAATGATGATCACCACCGGCGGTGATGGTGTTCACCGCTGCAGATTTGACCGCCATTTTCTCTGTCCCGCTTCACTTGATTCCTGACTCTCAACAGATCAGCACCTCCACTGCGTGTGCTGCTGTGTCCTGGGTCTGGAACCTGCGATGGCCTGCGTTACAGGGAAAAGGGCCCCAGCCTTCATATCGGAGGAGTTGGAGAAGCTTGTGGATGGGGTCCTACCCTTGTAGGTGAGTGCCTTATGGGTACGTTGAATGCGACAGGGTAGATGAAGATGAAGATGAAGATGTATGTGTGTGCTGACAGTGTGTCATGGGTGGAGTGTATTTTTGCTGCATGCAATGTGTATGGAGAGGTACGGGTCATGTGTGGGCTTAATGTGGGATCTATGCAGTATATAAGCCATATCTGTAACAGAATGGTGTGTTGAGTTCATGGTGTCCATTTGTCTGTGTTCCCTATGCAGGTCAGCGCCCATCAGAAGAAACGGTTGTGGAATGCCATCGCCAAGGACGTGCAGACCCTGGGGGTCTGTAGACGGCAGAGCACCCACTACAGGGAACAGTGGGAGGACCTGATATTCTTGGCCTCAAAGACCATGGAGGCCCAGCAGCGGGTGGCCTCTCAATGAAGGAGGGGTGCCAGTCAGACCCTGACCCCCCTAATGGCCCACATACTGGCAGTGGCCAATCCCGAGTTGGATGGGCGCTTGAGGGCAGCACAGCAGCCACAAGGGGGTGAGTACACACTGTGTGGAATTCTTTTTTAATGCCTGCCATGTTGTATGGGTGCAAGGTTCTAGTCAGTGGATGCCCCATGAATGCTTGTTTAGCTAATCTTTTGGAGTACCGTTTAGCAATGTAGGGTGGCATGTATATTTGGTATTGGCAAGGAGCTGGCATACCATGGCAGACATGGCTTAGTGAGTCCCCGTAGGTGTGCAGATGGTAGTGTTTGGGTTCATTTCTGCTGTTGTTAACAAGCAAAGGTTTGGCATACTGCACAGTGTTAGTCCCAATGAGAGACTGTGATATGCATGCCATATGTTCTGTTGTTGTTGTAATTGACCTGTGCTACCTTTCTTTCTCCCCCACCTTCTCTCCGTTTCCTCATCCTGTTCTTGGGTGCATTAGCATCATCTGGCGAAAGAGCAGGGGCACTGGTGATTGGGGGCGCTGAAGCCCATGGCACCCAGGAGGCAGAGTCCACCGACTCTGAGGGGACCAGTGGGTTGGATGGCGAGGGGAGCACCATGAGGGAGACAGGAGCTTTGACCCCTCCTCCAATGGAAGCTCCCTGGTGGTGGCAGACCCCTCTGGGACCACCACATCTACATCATCTTCCGCCACCACCCAAAAAAGCACTGCCCTCCCAGTAGCCCCTTGCCCAGTTGCTCGTACCTGCTAACCTGGGAGGGTGGGCGTCTCCTTCATCGCAGGCACCTCAGGCCCTGCCCCAGTCAGCCCTGCTGCCCTAACTGAGGAGGCTATTGACCTCCTGAGATACATCTCTGGAGGGCACTCAACCAAAGTGAATGCCATCCAAGGGCTGGCATCTCAAATGCAGCAATGCAATTCCTACTTGGAGGGCATTCATGGTGGCTTGACTGGCTACAGAGATCGTTTCAGGCTCTGGCCTCCTCTTTGACGGCACCCAGTGTCCCTGGTTCTTCTGTCCCCTCTCCAAATACCTGTTCCCACTTCCAATGTCCTCTCTCCCCATCGCACGCACACAATCAGACCAGTGTGCACCCAAGACAACAGACAGGACTCGCACAGCAAGCACAGGCACCACACTTAACACCACAAGCAAACACACAGCCAACACACAGAAGCACATAAAACAACAGCCACTGCCTCCACTGTCTCACCCTCCTCCTCCTCCCTCAGTCACATCAACACTTACACCTGTAAGCACTGCATCTTTAGTCCCAGATCCTGCCACCTGTACAGCCTTGCCCACAGTCACCACAACAGCAGACATGCAGACTAGCACCCCCTTCACCACATACGCAGTCACAACCGTCACCGTCACAACCACATGCGGCACACCCACCTTACTTGCAGACACCACCACAACATACACACACAAGTCCTGTTTGTCCTCCCCCACCTTGTCTGCTCACCCCCTCCAAAGACACATAAATGCTCCCCTCAGACACTCAACAGCCATCCACCTCACACATGCACACTGCATATGCATCTGCAACCCAGTCCAGCACACCTTCTCCTCCTACAATCACTCCCTCTATCTCCACTTCCAAACATCCTCCCACAACCTGCAACATTGGAACTAAAAAATGTTTCCTTTCCCACCTTGACCTCTTCCCTCCTCCTCCTCACATACTACCCGAAAAAGTAAGGTCCCTCTCCCCCAGAAAGTACCTCCAGCTCGCAGTCCACTCATGTCCCTCCCTTTGCAGCTAAACCTGCCACTAAGGGGCACAAGACTGGCACTCCGGCCCCCTGTTCCAAGCCAATACCTCCGCCTCTAAACAACCGATCAAAGACCTGGTCCCTCCCAATCCCAAGTTCAAGGACCCCCCTCTCAAGAAACACCCCTCACCACCCCTCACACCCGCCCTGCCCCCTGAGGTGCCTGCTTGCCATCAGCATGATGCCCCTGCCCAGTGGAGTGACTTGGGCTGTCAGAGTCAAGTTTGGCCTTGGACATATGTGGTTTTCCCACATATTGAACTGTATACAGTTAATTTATTTTATTGTGGTCGCTATTCACACAGGAATACAGTGGTTGGACCAAGGGTATGTGTCCTACCTTTCTTTACTCCTGGCTTATGTTGTTGTTGAATTTCTCTTCAGATAGTTCTCAGTGTGTGGTATGTGTGTATGGTGTGTGTTCTGCATGTGGGTGTGTCACTCTCCCCTCCCTTTCTTATGTGCTGGGCGGCTGTACTCACCGCCGGCATTGCTGCTTCCGGACTGCCATTGTGTGGTACAGCAACGGCAGGACTTCCAGTTCGGATTCCATGGCATCCGCGGATTCCTCTGTGCTCCTGGAGGTGAGTGTCTCCTTCATATGATTCGTTTCCACCAGGCTTTTTGTGATGGTGGTCCCACCCCGGAAATCCTGGTGGTCTGCTATGCCATAATATGGTGGCTGGGGTGTGGTGTTCTGCCAGCCTGAAGATGGAAACAGCAGTGGTCAGTGGACGGACCGCACTGGCGGTTCGGGTGGTACTTTGGCTGTCTATGGGAGGGATCACTGCCATGGTCATAATTTGGTGGGCTTCACTGCTAGCCTGGTGATGGACCTACCGCCATTGCCGGCGTGGCGGACACCTGACCGCCAATGTCATAATGAGCACCGATGTGTATGTTTTCTGATTCACAGCCTCAAACAATTGAATATAGATTGACAATATACTATATTTTTTGTAAATTATGTTATTTTCTGATGAAAGGATGTTTTATGTAGCTAACAAAACATCCCACTTTCAAACTCTTAGATTTTGTTTTTTACTCTTAAATCTCTTAAATATGCCGTTTTTTGATTCTGTGAGTATAAAACGTTTTTAAACTTACAAGTACCACATTTTTGGAACACTACAAAAATAGCAATGCATTTGAAATGCAATATAAAGGAGCTTAGGAAAAAGTGTTAGGAAAAAAATGTAGTCCTCTAGAAGAGAGCGAACTTAGGGCCGATGCTAAGAATGTAACAAATGGAGAGGGATCCATGTTTTGGGGATAGGAAAGCAAAACAATGAAAATAGGGCTGAGGAATGGGGTGAGGGTAAGTACTGTAGGTGCAGTAAGCAATTAACTGTGAATTAGTATGAAGGGCACGAGAGAAAACAAAGAGAATAATAGCAGAGGAGTGTCGAAGGAACAAGGTCTAAAAATCTTTCACATATAGAACACAGACCTCAAAAGAAACATACAGGAGTGACTGGGAATTCAATGACAAGCAATAAGAGAGGAAGTGATCGAGGCAGTAGGCGGTAAGCAGGAGAGGAGCCGGATAGCAGAGATCTAAATAATGCACCTGGAGTGGGTAGACAATAAAACACAGAGGGAAGAACTATTGTCAAAGTCTGAACAAAAAGTAGTGGTAATGACAAGCGTAGTGGCTAGCAGCAGGAAAGAAAAGCTTGAAGAGGTCACTTTTGCAGGGTTGCGCCCTACAGCTCTGGGAAGAATGCTTATGTGTTGTGGGCAGCACAGCAGTCTTTTTTCTGTTCCTGAGCTCGCTTCGACTTTTCAATTGAAACACAAAATTGTTCATTTGGAGCTTGCACCTTTTGCTTGTTCTGAAAAGCTCTGCTCCATACCTTGGATGTGAGGAGGGCACTTTTGATCTACCTGGAACAAATATGCTATTTTCCTCAGGCAAATTCATTTTCTGGGAAGTTTGCTCCGGCCAAAAAGGGCTTCAAACCTTCCACCCCCTTTGGGTGTGATCTTTCATTTCTGTGTAGCTGAACGTCAACATATTCCCTCTGAGGCACCAGTGCAGGAAAGGTCTACTCAAGTCAAGTCAGCCTCCTGGACGGAGAACTAGAGTGCATTTTGATCAAAATTTGTAACGCTGCTACAAGGGCAACATCTTCCACTTTTGTGAAGCGTTATCTCAAAAGCGAGGGGGGCAATGTTGCTGATTTGGTTATAGAGTTCTTTCTGATGTGAAGTGAATATACTAGAGGATTCAGTAACAATTTATGCAGGGGTATTGCATTATTTCACATAGTCTCCCCTTTTTTCTCCTTTTCAGCCAGCCAGGCTTTATTTGTGGCTTTAGTATTCCTCCTAATGTAATGGCTGCAGTAGCGAAAAGGAAGAGGAGGTAATATGTAATGGACCTAATGGTAATTCTTCCTTATCCCAGTAATTTAATTCCACCCTCCCTCCAAGTATGTTGGCTGGGAAAATCTAGAGTGGAATCTAGGGAACTGTATGGGATGTTGCCTTGGTATTTGGTCTGGATGTATTTCCTCTTCGAGCTGTAGGAGGGTCTTAAAATGCTTTGAAAGAGCATTGTGACATCAGAGAGCTTGTCTCTGGAAGAGGATTCACCTCATAGTGTAATGGCTGGAGAAAAGAATAATAATCTCAAAGTAATAGAATAGCTGGTAGTTTAAATAATTTTCCAGTTCTATTACTGAAATCCTTCTCCTGCACCCTGATTATGATCACTGCAATGCGATTATGAGAAACTTCATGTATACATATAACTGATTGGCAGGAATCAGTCCCATGTATTGTGAGGACCTTATATCCAATGGCACTTGTAATATGGAGGACGGGATGTCCATCACCTATCTGCAACCTCTAAATCAGGCCCTTACTGAATTATAATGCACTACTTACTATAGTTCTTTTTGATCGTGGAATGCCTTTGTGTGCACTTGTAATGGCTCCCTGCAGCTCCTGGGGGAAATGCATAGTGAGGCCAGAAGTGTCATCCTTAGGACTTTTGGAGCCTCGGGTCAGACATAATTTGTTTTGTCTTGCCAGATCTGAACACCTTTTAGTATTACCCATTTTTAATTATTTCAAAACTGCAGGATAACAACCAATTTTGAATTATGAGGGACATTTTCAAAAATGAAGGGGCAGATGTAGCAAAAAAAAATTTGCGACTTGCAAATTGCGAGTCATACTGACTCGCAAATTGCAACTCGCAAAAGTGCATGCAGAAAGGTGTCTCAGACACCTTCTGCGACTCGCTATGGGGTCGCAAACACCCACCTCATGAATATTAATGAGGTGGGTCGCAAATTGCGAACCCATACCCATAGCGATTCCCTGCACTTACAGGGATGGTGGCCTGCTGGAGACAGCAGACCTCCATGTCTGTGACTGCTTTTTTTAATAAAGCAGTTTTTTTTGTTTTTTATTGCAGCCCGATTTCCTTAAAGGAAAACGAGTTGCAATTAAAAAAAAAAATGAAACCATTTGGTTTCATTTTTTCAGAGGAGGCAGTGGTCCATTGGACCACTGCCTGCTCTGAAAAAATATTTTTGGCGACATTAACAAAGGGGAAGGGGTCCCATGGGGACCCCTTCCCGTTTGCGAATGCGTTACCACCCACTTCAAGTGGGTGGTAACTGCGAGTTGGTTTGCGACCGCATTCGTGCTCACAAAGCAACTCAGCATGGTGATGCGGTCGCAAATAGGAAGGGAACACCCCTTCCTATTTGCGAGTCCGGTTCACATTTTGCGAGTTGGTACCGACTCGCAAAATGTGAATCTGCATCGCGTTGGCCGTTTTGCATGTCGCAAACTGCGTTTTTCGCAGTTTGCGACATGCAAACCGGTTGCTACATCTGGCCCGAAGTCACAAAAAACAGCCTTGGCTGGGAACCCACAATCCTTTAAATGACGGTGGATAGGAAGAAATGGAGTTTGAAGTAGAGGTAGGTATGCAAAGGTGAAGAGGTTGAAAGAGAGAAATAGAAGTTATATAGAGAGTGAAATCACTTTCCTGAGGGCCTCATGGAAAATAGTGCCCACTTTACCCTGGCCATGCTGAGCCAGTGCTCCTCGCTCCAGTCTGGCTCAGAGTTAAAACGTGCTCCAGGCGATACCATTAGAGGGGTTTGACTTGGCTGACCTGGTTCTTTAATAGGTAGTATTTACATGAAATGTAATTCCTTTGAGACCTGGGGATTATTTAAAAGCGCCTGCTTTGTAGCTTTGATAACTTTCTGCAGGAATAACAAGAAAGGACACAAGTGCTTCGAAAACAGTTATCATCGAGTAGAGGAGTCTCCCTCTTCCCAAGTACTCTCTACACAACTATATTTATCACCAGGTGAATTACAAGGGATTATAGTCAGAGCTGCAACCAATGACGTTTAGGTGCAGTCAAAACACTCTATGTCATGTCTGAAAGGATGAAGATTTGCAAGCTGAGCCTCGTCGTAGTGAATTAGTAGACGGGGTTCATTTGGTCGAAGTTGAATACATACAAGAGTTCAAATAGGCTTCCCTATCCCAGAGTCTGTGGCTGACGCAAATGACTTCTATTCACGACACTCCTGCTACCAATGCTTTACCAATACCTAGGGCAATGAAAGCTAGTCTTAACAGGGAATGAAAAGACAATAACATTACCAGTTTTCTGAGAATTTTGGGATGCTGCTACTCTTTGGAGGAATTTGAAACAGCATTCCCAGTCTTTAAATGTTAAATCTCTTGTTCCCACTAAGTCTTCTTTGGCCACTGAGGATTGCCTTCTATTGACTCCTGCGGACAAAAGATAGAGGATTGTTTGAATGACTTGCACTGCTTCAATGGGTTTCAATGGGCTAGACCTCCTAGAAAAGGCCCAGAACAACATGGAACACTTCAACTTTAAACTACATATCACAACAAACTTCAACCTGGGTGGAACCCTAGCCTACCACCCCCAGGGCTCGAGCCAACTTTGCAAGCAACATTACATTACATATTTCACCACCCCTCTAGCCCTCAACTCCAGCACTTTCATCCTCCTAGGAGCCCTCAATTACCATTTAGTACACCAGATCAACCACAGATCAGTCACCCTTATTGACAACCTTGAAAAGCTGGGACTAATCCAATGTGTCATGGGGGACATCCACTTGACCAGACACATCCTAGATCTCGTCTTTACATCCTTCAAAAACATCACAATCAACCCACCAAGAACTGTCACCTGAAAGGCCCTGCCATAGTCAGTTTCAAAATCCGCATACATCAACAGAGGAGAACTCAAATTGCAGGCCCAGCATGCCAACACTGGAACATCCTAGCAAGGGCAGATTTGACAAACCCGAACTCGTGGGCCTCTTGGCGCACAACATTGATAATTTCAACAAGTGAATCACCAACTGTTCTGACGCTCTAGCCCCCATGAAATTAGGCCACACAGCAAAAACTGGAACACTAGCCAGATGGTACATTGAAGACCTCAGATTGACCAAACAACACTGCAGACAACTGGAATGGAAATGAAGAACCAGCCAAAGGGAAGTGGAAAAATGCACTTTCAAAGCCGCCCAGAGAAGGTACCACTGACTAATCCAAGAAACCAAGTGAAAGGCCCTTGTTGAACGAATATACGCCAGATCTAACAGCAAAGAAATCTTCACAGTCGTCAAGGACATCACTACACCTATAGTTGTCACCAGCAACATCAGCCCATCACAAGATCAGTGTAACAACCTCTCAAACTTCTTTTGCATCAAAATCACAACCTTAACAGCAACTTCGTCCGACAACCGGACCCCCTGACTCCAGAAGTCTCACAGTGATGAACAAAGACAACACAATCACCAAATGGGACTCTATTAACTCAGAGGAAACCACAACGATCATGAAGTCCATTCACTCTATGACCCCGGTGGACACCTGTCCCCACCAAGCTGTTGACAAAGAAGTGATCCCCCTCAACAACACCATCACAACCATTCTTCAACAACTCCATCAGCACAACCACCTTTCCAGAACCATGGAAACAGGCAGCCATCAATGACCTCTTAAAAAAACCTTGGCTGACCCGACCAAATTAACCAATTAACGACCAATATCCCTCCTTCCCTACCCAGCCAAATACTTGGAAAAAGTTATTAACAAGTGCATCTCTGACCACCTTGCCAAACATCAGCATCTCAACACCATCAAATCAAAGTTTAGACCCAACTGCAGCACAGAACCCACCCTCATAGCATCAACAGATGACATCTAGATGATCCTTGACAGGGGGGAAACCACAGCCTTCATCCTTCTACACCTTTCAGCAGACCTTCAACACTATCTCCATCCTATCCTTATCTGACGACTCCATGAAGCATCCTGGAATACACCCTCAAATAAATAGGCTTTATCCTCATCAGAAGAACGATGCCCCACTACCTTCTGAAGCATCATATTTAATCTGCGGAGTCCAGAAGGGCTCCTCGCTCAGCTGGAGGCTCTTCAGCATCTTCAACTACCCTGGCTGATGCCCATAACATAAACATTCACACTTATGCCGATTATACACAACAGATACTTTCAGTCTCAGACAAAACACCCAACAACAGGAACAATTCCACCACATGCATGACGAAGTGGTCACCTGGATGAAATCCAATTGCTTGAAGCTAATCATGGACAAGACCAAAACGGTGGTCTTCGGGAAAGGCATTTCATAATAGGATTCCACCTTGAAGCCTAAAGACCTTTGGCCCACCCCCACATCTTGTTTGCAAGTGAGAGATTGCAGATTCATTATAGACAACAAACTGGCCATATCAACACAGTGGTCTCATCCTGCTTAAACACCCTTAGGATGCTGACAAAAATCTTCAAGTGGCTACCAGATGACACCAGGCAAACAATCACTCAAGCACCATCACCAGCAGACTAGACTATGGTAACACATATATGCAGGTGTAACCAACCAGTTCACAACAAGTCTGTAAACAGTCCAAAATTCAACAGCTAGACTAGTTTTCAACCTCCCACGCACATCACACCACACCTTCTCACCCACACCTACAAAGCACTCTACAACATAGCCCCAATCTACCTGAACAGTTGTGTTCACTTCCAACTACCTTCCAGGAACCTCACTCTGCTGGTCTCTCATTAGCACACAGCTCATGCGTACACACAGCCGGGGGCTATGTCTTGTCTACTTGCCTGCTGAATCCTGGAATGAGCTCCTGCAATACATCAGAGTCTCCTCCTCTCTTCTTGACTTTCCCAAGGAGCTGAAGACATAGATTTTTGAGTTTTGGCCTCACACATCTGCATAGAGCTCCTGACTACCCTCATGGGTGATTAGAACGGTACAAAAACAAAATTAACATAACATAACATAACATAACCTATGCTGCATATACCTCCCTTCCTCACTTGAAAAATTGTCAGATATTTTATGGGAAGCTGTAAAAAGGGAAGAGAAGTGCAGATAGCATTTGAACAGAAGATTACATTTGGTTTGCTTCCCATGAGGGCTGTGGTGTGTTCTTCAAAAGCAAGACTTAAACAAAGGAAATATTCTAAAGCATTTAGAAACACCACACAACAAACTGGGAAAGGCATGCAAAACTAACAAAATCTGACACAATCTATGAAATAGATTATATTTCTATGAATGTTTAGAAACCAAGATGAGCAAAATCCACTGGAGGGTTTTGGTGATATAGATGTTTAAGTAAAACATAAATCCCAGTTTTTTAGTCCAAAGCACAAACAAGTGCTGGCAACCGTAAAGTCTGAAAACTTTTAAAAAGTGTGAGACTGGCATGTTAGAAGAGTTTTGTTTGGCTACTCCAGTCCTGACAGAGCAACCAATTCCATCAGTATTTGGACAGTTACCTGGTTTTCAAAGCAGTCTTAAGTCCAGCTTCACACTTTATACCAAGACGGCCAAAGACTTAAATGGATTAGTCCTGATTCTGTGGATGCAGGATGCTGAGGATGCTGAAAAATGCTCTGGGTGCGATGTGGTCAATGGGGGTCTTCCTGGGACTATTACTCAGTCCACTGGTAAGATGGAGCAACTTTGGCCACAAGGGATATCAATCTCCGGTCACAATGGGTCAAGAAATATCATTTGGTGGTCTAGTGTCCATCTTTGGCAACCAATCCAAACTCTGATGACTCTTCCGAGTTTGACAGACAAGAGTGCAGCTTTTGAGTCTGGACTGGAGGTCTTCTTGGCTGCATACTGATGGTCATGGTTGATTCCTTGTGAGTGGCTACTAACTTGCTGAAACTGGCTACTTCAGCTTTTATGACCCTGGTATGGCACGAGGTCAGCAGACTGACCCTTGGAGTCATGACATCGGTCTGGGGCTAAGGAGAATCTTTTCCTTGAGCCAGACACCACAGGCATAGTCCTCTCCTTGCTAGCTAAAGGAGCAGCAGGTGCAGTCCAGCGGTTGATGCAGCATCTCTTGCTAGGTCCAGGAGTCCCCAGGACAGTATTTCTTCAGGCCTTTCTCCAGTCCAGATGTGATCTGAGGTTCAGGGTGCCAGGTGTGCCACATATATACACAAAAAAAGTGTGGATGATATGGTCACTAGCCAGTGGGCTACCAGAATCCCTCCCGCCCTATATCTACTTAATCTCTATGTATGGCATCTAGCAATCCCAGAGTGCACTATTCTGCCCACTCTCAAGATGTCTGAACCCTTCTTTGGATGTAGGAGTTTGGTATCCCACACTAGAGGTGTGGGTACCTGTGGGGTTCACACCCACAGGAAAACTGGTTTGGCCATTGGTTTCTGCCTCCAGTCCATCTACCTGAACAAAGGGCAACCATACATTAGTGTGATCATCATTTGCCCACCATGTTGGCCAACAACTGTTTGGCATCCTGCAAGGGGGAGGTCATACCTCTCTCTGTAGCAGGCGTCTATTGTTTCTGAATCCGAGAGTTGTTTGCACAACTCCCTTGAAAGGCAGAAATCTGTTGGGAGGCCAGCAACTGTGAGAGGCCATTAGACAAACTGGACAACAGAGTGGCAACTTTCTAAAAGTCACTTTTCCTTAAAAGTGGCATTAAAATCGACCTGAGCATCAGGTCCGGTTTAACACCACAATTAACTTGATATCATGAGTTGCCCATTTTAGTAGTCCCATTCAGATGTTAGCCTCACAGAGAGGTCAGTTGGCTACTAAAATACCCACAGCAAAAACAACAATTTGTGGGTTTTGCTGTTACGACTAAATAAAGTGTATGTCCTACTTAATAATATAGAGGATCCTACCTTACGGCTCGATAGGTGTTCTTTAGGGGAGGCCTACATATATTGTCAACAAAGCCAGCAACAAAGCCAGCAACAACCAACACAAACCACCTGCACTGCATCCTCCTCAACACACGCTCCGCACGAAAGCACGCCATCGAACTCTGGGACCTGCTCGACAACACCGCCCCAGACGTAGCCTTCCTGACCGAAACCTGGTGGAACGACTCCTCGGCCCCTGACATCGCCATCACCATCTCTGACGGATACAAGATCACCAGAAGAGATCGCACCAACGGAATCGGCGGAGGAATAGCCATCGCCCACAAAGCTACCCTCAAGATCCATACCCACATGGACGACACCCTCAAAACAGCCGAACACCTCCACTTCCAGATTCACACGGACCCCAACACTACCCTCAGAGGAACCCTCATATACCGTCCTCCAGGACCAAGAGCCCTCTTCAGCGACACCGTCTCTGACCTCGCAAGCACCCACGCCCTCGCCTCTTCAGACTACATCCTCCTGGGAGACCTAAACTTCCACCTGGAGAACAACAATGACGTCAACACCGCATCACTGACCACCAACCTCTCCAACCTCGGACTCCGTCAACTGGTCAACACTCCCACCCACATCGCCGGCCACACCCTTGACCCACTCTTCACTTCAAGCAACCACATCTCTTTCAGCCACACCTCCGAACTCCACTGGACCGACCATCACTGCGTCCATTTCTCCTTCAAGAAAAACACCGAACACCACCGCACCCCTCTTCCGCCTCACCGCCGTTGGGGAAAAGTCACTGAAGACCAACTCACCAACACCCTCGCCAAAAACCCACCACCCGACCCCACCGACCCGGACTCCGCCGCCATCAACCTCCAACAATGGATCCTCAACTGCGCCAAAATCCTAGCCCCTCTCAAGAGACCCACCGCCAACCAAGAAAAGAAAAAACCAGCCTGGTTCACAGAGGAACTAACCACCTCCAAACGCACCTGCCAGAAACTCAAGAAAAAATTGATCCTCGAGCGCACACCCGAGAACCTTGCTACCCTAAAGGAAGCCAACCATGAACACCACCAACTGATCCGACTCGCCAAGCGCTCCCATTTCACAGAACACCTTAACAACAATGCTCACGACTGCAAGGAACTCTTCAGCATTGTGAAGGAACTCTCCAACCCCAACGCCAACGTCAACGACATCCCTCCATCCCAGAAACTCTGCAACGATCTCTCCACCTTCTTCTACCAGAAAATCGCAGCAATCCACGACAGCTTCAACACCTCACCTCCGCCAGACCCCACCCCCAACAACTCCTCCCACGCCGACCACATCACCACCTGGACCCAAGTAGACGACGCCGAAACCCTAAAAACCATGAACTCCATCCACTCAGGATCTCCCTCTGACCCCTGCCCACATCACGTTTTCAACAAAGCCGACGTCACCATCGCCCCCAAACTCTGCAAGATCATCAACCTTTCCTTCAACACCGCTACCTTCCCGGACAGCTGGAAGCACGCAGAAATCCAACCCCTCCTCAAGAAACCTAAGGCTGACCTCAACGATCTCAAAAACTTCTGACCAATCTCCCTCCTCCCTTTCCCAGCGAAAGTCATAGAGAAGATTGTCAACGCACAGCTCGCCCACTACCTAGAAGACAACTCCATCCTAGACCCCTCCCAATCTAGGTTCCGACGAAACCATAGCACAGAGACTGCACTCCTCGCCGCCACAGATGACATCAGACTACAAATGGACAACGGAGAAACCTCAGCCCTGATCCTCTTAGACCTATCAGCCGCCTTCGATACAGTCTGCCACCGCACCCTACTAACCCGTCTACACGAAGCCGGCATCCAAGACAAAGCCCTCAACTGGATCTCCTCCTTTCTCTCCGGCAGAACCCAGAGGGTCCGACTCTCACCTTTCCACTCCAAAGCCACCAACCTAATCTGCGGCGTCCCCCAAGGCTCCTCACTAAGCCCAACGCTGTTCAACGTCTACATGGCCCCCTCGCACAACTGGCCCGCCAGCACAACCTCAGCATCCTCTCCTACGCCGACGACACCCAGCTCGTCCTCTCCCTGACCAAAGATCCTCTCACCGCCAAAGCCAACCTTCACGAGGGACTGAAATCCATCGCCGAGTGGATGAGCAACAGCCACCTAAAACTTAACTCCGACAAGACGGAAGTCCTCATCCTTGGGCGCACCCCCTCGGCCTGGAACGACTCGTGGTGGCCCACCGCCCTGGGCCCTCCACCCACCCCAGCCAGCCACGCACGAAATCTCGGCTTCATCCTCGACTCCGCCCTCACCATGTCCAAACAGGTCAACACAGTCTCATCCTCCTGTTTTAACACCCTCCGCAGGATCTTCAAGTGGATTCCAACAGGAACAAGAAAGACGGTAACCCAAACCCTCGTCAGTAGCAGACTCGACTATGGCAACGCACTCTACACAGGCATCCCAACAAAAGACATCAAACGACTCCAACGCATCCAGAACGCATCCGCCCGCCTGATCCTCGACATACCCTACCGATGTCACATCTCCCCTCACCTGAAGGACCTCCACTGGCTCCCCGTGGACAAGAGGATCACCTTTAAACTCCTCACCCACGCACACAAGGCTCTACACGACACCGGACCCACCTACCTGAACACCAGACTCAACTTCTACGTTCCCTCACGTCAACTACGCTCCGCCAACCTTGCCCTCACCATCGTCCCCCAAATCCAGCGCAAGACCTCCGGCGGCAGATCCTTCTCCTACCTCGCCGCCAAGACCTGGAACGCACTCCCTACCTCACTATGCCAGACCCAGGACCGCCTCACCTTCAGGAGACTCCTCAAGACATGGCTCTTCGAACGATAGCAGCCCCCCCCCCTCACCACCCCAGCGCCTCGAAACCCTAAAGGGTACATAGCGCGCTTTCTAAATTATTGATTGATTGATTGATTGATTGTCAAGGGAAGTGGAGAGTTTTGCCATTGATTTGAATGATAAGGTCAAACTAGCAGTTTTAAAACTGCTCTTCCAGGCTGTAGAGGCAGCTCAGGAGGCATGTTTCCATTTGCCACATGGGGGGTGGCACAATCAGTGTTGCAGCACTGAGTGGACACTCTAACTTACATGCTCTGGGTACCCATGGTACTATATACTAGGGACTTATAAGTATGTCAGATTAGGCCAATTGGGTTGTAGCCAATTCAAATATAATGGGTTAGAACACTGGCAGTGAGGACTAGTTAACAGGCCTCAGTGTACACTCAGAGTGGAAAAAGCAGCAGCATCAGTATAATACTTTGGGCATGATCATAGAAAAAGAGGCTTTCCGTACCCTTCCTATTGGATAAAACGTTTGATTATGTGCAATCACGGATCATGTTGGTATCTCTCGATGAGCCCATGGATGCTAAATATGACTCAAAAATCATTCGCCCCTAAGTTGGTCTTTTCAGGGGTTAAAAAGGTTTGGTCTTCATCTGGATGAATCACTGATGCAGTCAGGAGAAGAGTAGCATGAACCCTTTAGAAATAGGCAGTGCAGATCTAGGCTTTTCCTATTGTAATGTTATCAACATCAATAGAGTAGTAGGGCTTTATTGAGTTGTATTTTCATGGACACACTGCAGAGCCTGAAAAATGATATAACCTTTTCCAGTTTTTTTTCTACCATTTGACCCTAGAATGATTGAAGATTTTACTTACCACTGCTAAAGACATTGAAAAAGAAGCCCCAATCACGCCTGCCATGGGTGTTGAAGTAACGTGTTGGTGTTTGTGTATCATGAGGTGCATATCCTGATGTTTTAATAACAAAAACTGAAATAAAAAGAGAGAAACAAACCAAAGGACTCTCAGATATCAATTTCAAATTTCCATTTTTAAATTAAATAGTTATATTCAAGGGCACAAGCTACTCTTGCAAGTATGCCCTTTCCTGTACAACCTGTGATAGGGGACTGTGTACAGCAAAACATGACTTGCTCCATCTACAGGTCTTACTCAAATCCAAGGCATGACTATGCCAAAGATGTACTGCTTCCAGTAGGGGGGAGAGTATTCAAGTTCTTTAGCGCATGAAAATTCAGTATCAGAGACTAGTGTGGATTGTAGATTGTGACATTAGGATACAGGCTCGAATTCTATAGTGTTCCTTGGGATCACAGGTTTAATAAAACACCCCTTCTTGCTCAAGAGTTGAAATGAGAGGCTGCCCTGGAAGGTGTAGTTCCCTCTCCAGCAAAGGGGTTGGATGTATATTCTGTTCTATTTGTGATGCACAAACCTTCGGAGAGGTACGTCCCATTCTATCTTTAAAAGGGGTTTATCACTATATGATGAATAAAATCTTCAAGATGGTGTTTCTACAAAAGGTCATAAATCTGATATATCCAGGGAGCTTCTTGTCTACACTGGATCTTCAGGCCACCTATGTTTATCTTCCAATGCATCTTTTATCCCAAAAATATCTTCAATTTGTACTAGGAAGGGAACATTTTCAGTGCACCATCTTGCTTTTGAGACTGTCCTCTTCAATTAAATTCTTCACAGTAATTGGTAAACGTAGCAGCAAAATAAAAATGAATTAAACCCCGATCAGTGACTGAGGGTGAGTGTTTGAAAAGTTTCAACACTCTGTTCATCTTTTTATTTTGTGCTGTTGCTACGTGCGCCGTAAGTGACTAGGGTATGCCCAGATGTGGGCCCCTTGCTCGCTGTGCCATTGGATTCAAGCTAGCCTGGCTGATGAGGGGTGTTAGAGCTAAACCAGTCCCAGGATGCTTGTTTCGGGTCCAGAGAGGACCTTGCTTGGCAGTTCGGGCTGGACTGTTCCCATGGGGAGCAGGGTCAAGACTGATTTGCTTAAGGCTGGGTCCAAACTAGGATGACATAGAGAGCAAAATAACAATGAAATAAACCCAGAACTGCAACTGGGGGTGAGTGTTTGAAAAGTTTCAACACTCTATCCATCATTTTATTTTGTGGTGCGGACATTCTTCGGATTCAGGGGTTACAAATGTTCCCCAACTTGACAAATGGTTAATTTGTGAATTTTCTTTTTTTAAAGGTTCACTAACATGCATTCAAGGTATGCCAGGCATACAAAGGAGTTTGGATTTCAAATGAATCTGGGGAAATCTAATCTTCAGCCAGCACAAGATTGGATCTTTGTTGTATCACACTTTTGTACAGACCTTAGGAAGGTGGTGCTGCCATTGAGTGGGTGGAAGAATCTTTAGAGACATCTGAAAGCCTTGTTGAAAAAAACTTTGTGACTGCTGGGGACTTTCTAAAAGTTAAGAGATCCAATTCAGTCACAACAGCAGTTGTGATATAGTTACATTTCCATCTCATGCTCTTGAAACAACATCTACTGGCTCATTGAAATCCATCAAGACTCAATATACAGATGTTGATTCTTGTAACACCTACCTAAGCAGAAATTGAGCTGGTGGATAGCAGGGAAAATGATCTCAAGCTGGAATGGGTAATTTCTTGAACTGTGCAGAACTAATTGTAGTGTTTTAAGTCCTTCAGGCATGTGTTCATCTTCTAAGGGACCAGATGGCAAATACCTACATAAACAAACAAGTAGTGGTGCTGGAACAACATTCAGAGTGGAGGTGCTGTCATCATTGTTGCATCACTGATGGCATTGGATTGTGAAAAATCCAAGCATCACACAAAGAGCAAGTATAGCAAATGCACCACTTCCATTCAGAAGGAGAGTGCTAAGAGTGTGATATGTAGATGATAGTGCATTTTGTAACACACTGTTGCAAATATATTACTAAAGCATGGCATGGTAGTGCACTGTCCTTTACAGACAACACATTTTCCATTGACAAGGCCACACAATTTGCATTGACAAGCACTTTTACAAATAATACTATGTGCAGGAGGCTGTCCTGGTTTGTACTGAGTACCTTGGGTACTGACACCTTACACCAGGTCCAGTTATCCCTTATTAGTGAAATGTAGTAGTGTTCTAGCAGCTTAGGCTGATAGAGGTAGCTATAGCAGAGCAGCTTAGGCTGAACTAGGAGACATACAAAGCTCCTGCAATACCACTTATAGTTGCACAGTACTTATACACAAGTAAAGACAATACTCAGTGTTACCAAAAATAAAGGTAGTTTATTTGGGTGGCACAATGGCAAAAATATCTTAGAGACTATGGGCAATATGTACGAACACTTTTTCCCATGGACACAAAATGGGTAAAAACCTTTGCTACATCTGGCCCTATATGCCTTCTGGAGGTAAGAATTATACACAATATATACACTAGACACCAAAATAAGGTAAGTAATTAGACATACGATAGTGAAAATAATAGGAAATGCTATAGAATGCAATAGGAGAAAATAGGTCTAGGGGCAACCTAAACCATATACTAAGAAAGTGGAATGAGAATCATGAATTCCAACCTAGACAAGTGTAGTGTGTGCAGAATCACTGGGAGAGTAAGAATACAGTAAAGGTAAGTAAATTACCCCACCCCAGAGCCCGGGAAAGCAAGAGTAAAGTACTGCAAGTTTCCTTAGGACACACTACAAGTAGTGATTAGAGTTATTGCAAGAACCAAGCAAGACTGCAAACAACAAATGATGGATTCCTGGACCTGAGGACCTGCAAAGGAAGGAGACCAAGTCCAGAAGTCGAAAAAAGTTCCAGGAAGGACAGGAGCCCCTGCCAACCTAGAAGAGGGTGCAAAAGAAGAGTCCCCAGTTGGACAAAGACATCAGAAATGCACCCAAGGAAGATGTTAGTGTGTTCCTGCATGATGTTTTTTTAAATTTGTATTTCATTTTATTGAATTCTGCATTTTACCTTGATCCATCCATTCATCCACTTCTCCATCCATCCATCCATCCACCAAAGGCGCACAGCCACAATACAGCATTTGGTTTCTTTTGGTGTATAATAATTCCATTTCCTCCTGGACACCCTGGCTGCAGAGCACTGCTGACAAATCAGCAGCATTATTCATTTTTTAAAATTATTCAATTTTCCCAGGACTACCTTGCCGCCTTAGTTTTTTTTTTAAAGGAATATTCCATTTACCCATTCACCTCTCTCTGAATACCCCAGGTGTTGCCTTTAAAACAGATAGAGATAACGCAAAGAACTGTATCTGCATGTTGTGCGATCTGATTTGAAATTAAATTGTATTGTGTGATGGCATGGTGTGACTTTACAATGTTTGATTCAATTGGTATTTATTACATGATTAACCAGTTGCACTAAGATTGCATTTGTCTGTACTATATCAACCTGCGACAATGCAATGTTTCACTAACTGTATGTTTTTTCTTGCTTGGTTGCTTTAAGTGCACAAGAGAAGAGACCTCACATCACCTGCAGTGCTACCAAACATAAGGCATTACAGTTACTTTCGTCCTCCAAGTTCTTCCACTTGTTCATCTTAGTGCCACTGCCAACTTAAAGCTTAAGATGGCCCCAAAGAAAGTTGCTCTGTGAGAAGAAGCAGCTTTCCACCAGTTGCGTGCGAACGCAACCTCTTTCAGGAGATGCGTGCCTGCCACACCGGCCTCGGGGGAGAAAGCTGGGAGCAGCACTCCCGCATCAACAGCACCACCCCAACCTAAGGCCAAGACCATGTCTGTCAATTAGGCGGTCTCTACAATCATGGTGATGCCAATGAGCAGTGTGCTTGAATTGAATTCGTCCCTTTCACAAAGTAGTAGCCAATAATTTCAGAAAACTGAGCAAAGTGGATGGCAGCTGCAGCCAGCATTATTAGATCTTCCTGAAGTTTGAGCAGAACAGGAGTTTGAGCTGCCTGCCAAGCAAAAACCTCCTCTTTTAGAATCAATGGCTCCTAGATCTCCAGCAAGAAAAAGGAAGTGTATTACTCCACCATCTTCTCTAAACACCACTTCTGATGACAATGAAATCAACATGGAATGGACCCCGGCAGAGTCTTGGAGATGCCAGGAGCTGCAAGGGAAAAGAAAAGATTGAGAAAGCCTTAAAACCATGTAAGAGGATGATAATGAGGAGGATGATGTCAACAAGCCAGTCATTGTTAAAGTTGGCACAGAGGAGTCTGACATTACTATCCAACCTGCTTTGAGTGATGTGGCACAGGCAGTGCCACCAGCTCCCATATTTGTAAGGCCCCAGCAGAGACCTGCACCAACCTGTTCCTTAGTAGAAGTATGCACTGTGGAGAGGCACTCAACATACCCATCTACCTCCAGTTCTTCTTCAGGCATTGGCAGTGGTCCAATAAGAAAGTATTCCTCCCTAGTTTGGGACTTTTTCACGATTACCAAACAGGAGGAGAACATTGTGATATGTTCCTTCTGCCATGCAAGTGTTGGTCAACACAAGTCTGGTTCACATTATGGTACTGGAGGCCAGACGACCCATATGAAAAAACATCACACAATCCAGTGGGAGGAGAACCTTAAAAATGGCTGAACGTGGTCTCAGTCGTGAATTTGAGGCGAGCCTGGAAACATCAGCTACAACTGGTAAATAATGGTGAAAGGTGAGGAAGAAGAGGGTGACAGCTTCACGCAAAGCAGACCTGTCCCCAACAGTGCACCTGAATCACCCACTTCAGCGACCTCACAATGGCACAGGAAGACTCAGAGTCAGATGGAGACACCACTGCATATGGTGACTGCACCACAATGCACATTGAGTCTACCACCACCTACATCTCAAAAGCCCATTGTGTCAGTGGCCCCAGAAAAAAAGAAAATCCAGGCTACTTTTGTGGGCATGTTTAGGCAGGAGGGGCCCCATGACTGCAACTACCCAATGGCTCATTTTGTGCAATGGTAAGTTGGCAAAAATATCAGCAATGGACCTCCTCTGTTTTTTCTCTGCCCAAAATGGAAGGCTCCAAGTCAGACCTATTTTTCTAGAGTTGGTGTTCCAGCACAGCATCACGATGTGCTGCAATTGGTTAGACAAGCTTTGCAGGAAAGTGTTCTCCAGACTATCCACCTAATGACAGACATGTGGACCAGCTGTCAGGCTACAAATTACATGTGCATCACTGCACAATGGATCTCTTTTGTGGGGGTAAAGCAAGAGCTATCGGCGGGTCTTGTCCCTGAAGATATTTTAAAGAGGATTCAGTGGCATGCAACAGAAGCCTTGTTCACCATGGAGAAATCACACACAGCTGCAAACATCTTGGATTACTTTAATAGCAAGGTGTCTGAATGCCTGCGACCCAGAGGACTACGAAATGGATGTGTAGCCACGGACAATGGCAGCAACATAGTCAAGTTCATGGCAGATGGTGGCTGTTTCAGGGTCCTCTGTTTAGTGCACTACATCAACCTAGTTGTACAAGACTTTCTAAAAAGAAAAGACATAGGGGGTGATTCTGAGCTTGACGGGGGCGGGAGCCGCCCGCCAAGCGGGAACCGCCAGAATAGCGCTGCGCGGTCAAAAGACCACCGCAGTAATTCTGAGTTTCCCGCTGGTCGGGCGGGCGACTGCCAGAAGGCCGCCCGGCCGCCCAGCGGGAAACCCCCTTCCACGAGGATGCCGGCTCCGAATGGAGCCGGCGGAGTGGAAAGGGTGCGACGGGTGCAGTTGCACCCGTTGCGATTTTCAGTGTCTGCTATGCAGACACTGAAAATCTCAGTGGGGCCCCACGACACCCGTTACCGCCATCCTGTTCCTGGCGGTCAGAATGCCCATGGGAGCACCGCCAGCCTGTTGGCGGTGCTCCAGTCAATTTTAGCCCTGGCGGTCGTCGACCGCCAGGGTTAGAATGACCCCCATAGTCAGCAACGTACTGACCATCTGCAAACAAATCTGCACTCATTTCAGCCATTCTTTCAAAGCCCAGAAACAGTTGTGGATTATTCACCATGGTAGCATGGTACCAGTTAATGCCCTGATATAGGAGATGCTAACAAGTTGGAACTCAACCTATTATATGTTGTAACGTCGTTTGAGCAATACACACAGATCAAGAACTATGTCATTCTAAGAGAAGAGGATGCAATTGGGAAAGCTATTACCGTGGATGCAGACAAATGGGGCCTAGTCAAATGCCTAAAACAGAAGCTGCTCCCTTTTGAGGTATTCACACAGGAAGTTAGGAAGGAGGACACTACGATCGGTCAAGCGATCCCACTGTTGCATCTGTTACAGGACCAGTTAAAGAAGGTGTCTGAAAGGTTGGCACTCAGAGGTGTAATGAAAATCCAGAAGGAACGCCTTGGTTGAGAGCCTAAGCTATCACTTTGACTTGTAATGCAAGGCTTCAAAATGACAATTATTCGTCTTAAGAGTACATCTGTGCCAACCAGATTGATGTAGTGCGCCAACCACGCTATAAATTTTGTTTTCCTGTTTCATTCCTTTTTCTGAAGGGGATGTTTCAAAATACAAAAGGTGGTTTGTGGAGCAAGCTGGAGAACTGAATGAAGAATGGCTTTTACTTAGAGCCCCACTCTACATTTCTGGAATGCCACCTTCAACCTACAGAGAAGACAGTATTGTCTTAAAGCATCTAACACCAGCAACAAAAAAACAGCAACATCAGTATCAGACGAATCTGACCCAAACTCTGCATTGGATTCATTTCAAGTGGCAGATCTTATGTCCAATGCAGAGGGGAAGGCAACAGAGTTCAAGCAAGTGGCAGCACCAATGGCACTTCAGAGGATATTCCAGGAGTATCTGGATGACTGGAAGGAGGTGTATGGGGATCAAAACCCATTGGTGTATTGGTATGGGAAGATGCACCAATGGCCAGAGCTCGGCAGGCTGGCGATAAAGTTTCTGGCTAGTCCTGTAATATGTGTGTCTGCTGAGTGTGTGTGCAGTGCAGTTGGTGCAGTTTTTACAGTGAGAAGGACTGGTCTTCCACCTCAAAATGTGGAAAGATTATAACCAAGATAAAAATTTACCAGCATTTTATACCACCTGATTACACTGTTCCCGAAATACCGCAGGAGGAGGAAAAGGATGATTGGTCATAAGCAAGTGTGTTTGCTGACCAACTTTTGTGTGAGGAGGAGGAACTCTACTTCCAAGAATGAGTATGCCAGTGCCACCGTAGAACTTTTTAATTATTTGTCATTGAACTTCTTTCTTTCTTTCTTTTGAAAAAACAAAATGGTAGTGGAACATTATGTTTGCGTCAGATGTATGCTGCCCCACCATTTTTGAGTCACATAGTATATGGTCAGATTGTAGTACCCGTGTGCAGTGAAGAAGCCCCCACATTCCCTTCGGGTCATTGGAAACAAAGCCTGCCGCCCTCACATTCCATTGGCTATCCTTTTTTTAACATCACCAAGCATGGCTGCCCCAGAAGATCATTGATTAAAAGACTGCCATTTCCCATGCCTAATTATAATGTGTTGCCCCTTGCTACCAATGGAGGAGATAATATTTAGTTCAATCACCATGCTTTGATTGGAAGAGCTATCTACTAATTATTGAACCAATGAGTGGTGATATATTGAGTGGTTGTGACTGGTAATTGATGATGTACGTGGTGGCTAAAAATGAGGGAGGTAGTTCAACACATTTGTAAACTTGATTCTGATGATTTGCAAAGTTTGGGGGCTGATGAGTGATCATTGTTCCCTGAAGGTGATTGGTCTTTCAATCTCAGACCAGTCACTTTAGTTACCAGGCACAAATCTACACAAAATACTGCAGTTCTGTTTTTCTATTTGTTCTTCAAAAGCAGTGCACTTGACTAAACAGGTCTCCTTCACTTGGTTTGGGACTGGGACAGAGTTTATCAGAATCAGGAGGATGGAAGGACTCAGGGTGGGACTACCTCAACAGCTAGAAGGAGAAAGCTATTGACTCCAAAAAGAAATCATGATGATGATGAAGACTCTGAGTCCTAATACTCACTCAGCGTTGTTGGAAAATGCTGCTGAGTATGTGTTCGCTGCATTGCTTGCTCAAATGTCAAACTCCTCTTTTGTTCTTGCTCTGCTTCTGAGCATTTATGGTACATTCCTGACTCCTCATGAAGCTTACGTTGCTTCCTTTTGTCCTTCTCCTTTACCCTATAATATAGTTACTCTTTTTCAATATGCAGACCTTCTCCTAGTCCTCTCCCGCATGAACAAAACTTGGTGAAAGCTCAAAACAACAGCTTACCTACTGGACAGGTTCAGCCAGGCACCCAAGCATGATGAACATTCCACGAAGAATGGAGATGCATTGCCCAATTTGGCAATACAGTATCATTTTCCTTTAACAATCATATTTTTTAGAACTGGGTGGGTTAACTTAAATACTCCATAATTTGTATTTTTCAAACCTAGAAGACATAGGCCCTCATTACAACCCTGGCGGTCAGTGATAAAGTGGCGATAATACCGCCAACAGGCTGGCGGTAACTACTGCCAAATTATAACCATGGCGGTCAGAACTCAGATAGACTACCACTTTACAACACCGACTGCCAGGACGGAAACAACAGGCACCACGGCGGTAGCCACCTACAGCAAGGCGGAAGTCAATGTTCCACCCACCATATTAAGACACACAAATCTGACACCTTTTCTGGGGCAATACCAACAACATCAAAAACCTGGCGGAAACACTGCACAGAAGTGAAAAGACTCACCAGTGGTGACACAGGGTAGAACCACTCTGCCATGGAGCCTGAACTTCAGATATTCCAGATGATTCTTTATGTCCTGCTCCACCATGAACACCAACGACTGCGAAGATGACCACGGTGAGTACAGCTGCCTAGCACACAGGGGAGGGAGGGCGGAAAAAGAGAGTGACACACACACACACGCAACACACAACACCCCAAACACCATACACACAATCAGATGCAGCAATAAAACATATTTACCCCATACCCCTCATGAATAATGCGAGGACTACAAGAATGTGATGAATTGATTGTGATAGTATAAATACAGTAGAAATACGAAAATTCAGTCAAATGGTATATATATATGTACAGTTCAAGGGAGACTTCTCAGTCCTCATTGTGCATGGGCACAGGGCCACAAGCCAAAGTCCAAGGCCCCACTTGTCACCTGCAGCAACACAGAGCGAACACTGCAGGAGCATCAGTTGGAAAATAGGCAGGCACCTCAGGGGGACAGGGAATGGGGGCACCTCAGCCGGCAGATGGAACGCCACCACTGGTCCTGGAGGGGGCAACATGCCCTGTGCTTGGTCCTGGGGAGGGCAAGGCCACAGTCTCTCAAATGGTTAACTTGCCCACATGCTCTGGAGGGGGGAACATGCCCTTTGCTCTGTCCTGGGGAGTGCAAGGCCACAGTCTCTCAAGTGGGTGAAATGCCCACATGCTCTGGAGGGGGCTACATGCCCTGAGCTCTGTCCTGGGGAATGCAAGGCCATAGTCTCTCAAGTGGTTGACTTGCCCACTGGTTCTGGAGGGGGCATCGTGCCCTGCGCTCTTAATCCTGGGGAGGTTGGGGTTGGTTGTTGTCTTACCCACTGGTTCTGGAGGGGGTTTCGTGCCCTGTGCTCTTCATCCTGGGCAGGCTGGGGATTGGTGGGTGACTTGCCCTCTGGTTCTGGAGGGGGCATCCTGCCCTGTGCTCTTGATCCTGGGGAGGCTGGGGTTGGTGGGTGTCTTACCCACTGGTTATGGAGGGGGCATTGTGCCTTGTGCTTTTGATCCTGGGGCGTATGGGGTTGTTGGGTGTCTTACCCACTGGTTCTGGAGGGGGCATCGTGCCCTGTGCTTCTGTTCCTGGGGAGTGCAAGGTCACAGTCTCTCAGGTGGGTATCATACCCGCAGGATTTGCAGGGGGAAGGCTGCACAGCAGCCCATAGAGGCAGGACTTCATACCGTCCACCGGTGGTGAAAGCTGCTCAGTGGTGGTGCTGCTGCTGGTGGTGGTGGTGGGGGAAGGCTCCAGCCCATCTCCTGCAGCCTCAGACGGTTGCCCACTGCTGGTGGTGGTGGTGGGAGGAGGCTCCAGCCCATCCCCTGCAGCCTCAGATGGCTGCCCATTGCTGGTTGTGGTGGTGCTGCTGCTGCTGGTGGTGGTGGGGAGGGGCTCCAGCCCATCCCCTGCAGCCTCGGATGGCTGCCCACTGCTGGTGGTGGTGGTGGGGGAGGTTCCAGCCCATCCCCTGCAGCCTGGGACGGCTGCCCAATGCTGGTGGTGGTGCTGCTGGTAGTGATGGGGGGAAGGCTCCAGCCCATCCCCGGCAGCCTCCGGACGGCTGCACACTGCTGGTGGTGGAGCTGCTGCTGCTGGTGGTGGGGGGGAGGCTCCAGCCCATCCCCTGCAGCCTCGGATGGCAGCCCACTGCTGGTGGTGGTGGCAGGAGGCTCCAGCCCATCCCCTGCAGCCACGGACAACTGCACAACCATAGTTGGTGGTGGGGGCTCCGTCTGAGTCCCTGCACCAGGCGTCTTGTCCTTCCTGCCTGCTCGTAATGGCCCCTTGCCCTTCCTGGCAGCACTAGGGGAAGGCTCCTTGCCCATCCTGGCAGCAGCTGGTTATGGCTCCTTGCTCTTTCTGCCTGCACTTGGACAGGCTTTTTGCCCTTCCTGGCAGCAGCTGGTGATGCCTCCTTGCCCTTCCTGGCAGCACTAGGGGCAGGCACCATTTCTTTGAGGCTGCCTTGTGCCCTGGATCCTTTCCCACCACAAGTGGGTGTGAAAACTACTGGTCCCGCGGACTGGGTGGCTAAGGTGCTTGCCTGGGTTTTTGCCACCCTGGCCAGACATGAAGGACGGGGGGAGGGGTAGGAAAGAGATAATGGTGGAGAAAAAAAACCTCTTATGAACATTGGGGCGGGAAGAGGGAGAAAGTTTGGGATTGGAGGAAGAGGGAGTGGTTGTAGAAGGTGTCTGACTGCTGTGATTGGGTGCAGGTGCATGGGCTGGATGCTGTTGTGAGGTGGATGGCTTTTGTGTATCTGAGTGCTTGAGTTTGTGTTACTTGGGATGGGGGGCAGACACAGTGGGAGAGGGCACAGGGGACGTGTGCATGGCTGTTGTGGAGGTGTGTGCCAGTGAGGTGTGTGTTCTTCTAGGTGTGGTGGTGATGCCGGTAGTGGATGAGGATGTAGTGTATGCAGGTGTGAGTGTAGATGCAACTGGGAGGGAGGTGGAGGAGGAGGGGGAGACAGTGGAGGCAGTGGATGTTGGTATGTCTGCATCTGGATGGTGTTTGTATGAGTGCCTGTGGGATGATGTGTGGTGCTTGTGTTTGCCTGTGCCACTCTTGTGTGTTGTCCTGTGTGCATTCTCATCTGCCTGTGTGATTGGGATGGGTTGGGGTTGAGGGGAATGAGATTGGGAAGAGGAAGTCGGACAGGGGAGTGTGGAAACTGGGACAATGGCTGCCATCAGAGATGAGGCCAGAGCCTTGGTTGATCTCTGTTGGGCCACCAAACCAGTGTGAATGCCCTCCAGGAACACATTTGTCTGTTTGGGCTGCCAGCCCCTGGATGGCATTCACAATAGTTTACTTCCCTACAGAGATGGATTTCAGGAGGTCAATAGCCTTCTCACTCAGGGGAGCAGGGCTCACTGTGGCAGGGCGTGAAGTGTCTGGGGCGAAGGAGATGCCCACCCTCTTAGGAGAGCGGGCACTGGCAACTCGCTAAGGGGCTGCTGGGAGGGCGGTGTTGTTACGGGGGTGGGGCGGACATGTAGTTGGGGTGGTCACAGAAGTGTCCACCACCACCAGGGAGCTTCCATCGGAGGAGGTATCTGTGTCCGAACTGTCCCCTCCAGTCTCTGCCGTGGCACTCCCCTTGCCCTCTGTCCCACTGGTGCCCTCAGCGTCAGTGAACTCTGCCTCCTGGGACCTCTGGGCTGCAGCCCCCTCCATTGCCGGTGTCTCTGTTCCCCAGCCAGATGATGCTAATACACATAAAGACAAAACAAAAAAGGGGGGAGACAAAGGATACACTTGGTCAATGGCTGCACCAACACCACCGTTTGCGTAAACACCACCGTCACACACAAGGACCAGTCCTACGCACTATGCAATGGACTACCAGTAATACCAGTAATAATGCTATCCACCAGGGCATGAGGAGAGGCACATGCCGCCAACTGCAGCACACCTGGGACCCACACAGCCCTGACCAGTTGTGGATGCCTACAAGCTAGGTAGCAGGATTATCATTTCAGAACACTGCCCAACATGAGACCTACTCTGCAATGTCAGGCCTGGCCTAGGGGCACCCACTGACACACATTCCCCGCCCGGGTCCCCCCCCCATGAGTGAGTTGTAATGATGGGAACTGTGCTCATCCCCTTGTGGCTGCTATGATGCCCTCAAGCGCCCATCCAGCGCCGGACAGGCCACCACCAGTTTGCGGGCAATCAGGGGGGTCAGGGTTCGACAGGCACCACTTCCTCTTTAGGAGGCCATCCCAGCTGGGCCTTCTCCGTCTTCCGTGCCCAGCTTCTCAGGTCCTCCCACCGTTTCTGACAGTGGGTGCTCCGCCTGCCTTTGGCGGTGGCATGCCATATTCCCTTCTTTTGATGGGTGCTGACCTGCAGAGAAATACACACAGGAAATGGTATCAGTCAGACCTTCCTGCCTGTTACACTTATGGCCTGCCATACCCCTACACATCGCCATTTGCACAGTCAGGGCCTAGCACACAAGCTGCATGCCGCCCAGTGGACATCCACCAACCCCCCCCTACACAAGTCCTTCACACACACCACTCCATACTGGGGTAGGACCCCTTTCCACCAGTCTCTCCAACTCCGCCTAGGTGAAGGCAGGGGCCCTTTCCCCAGTCACACGAGCCATATCAGGTTCCAGACACAGGTGACAGCAGCACATGTAGTGTAGGTCCCCTCCTGTTGAAGGTCAGGTAGCAAGTGAGTGATCAGATAGAAGATGGCGGTCACGTCCACGGCGGTGCATACCGTCTCCACCGGCGTACATCACCATTGGCCACTGTACCCCATAGGGCGCACTGTTAACCAATGAGTAGTTGCACAGCAGTTCCCGACCGCCTCCCTCAACGGCGCAAAGCATCAGCGTAATTACCTCACTTCCACCTGTTCCTCCACACAGGACAGATGGACGCCATTTCAGGGGTGGGGGGCAGGCCCTGGATAATAACTGCATCACAGTTCAAAATTAGACATACAGGACAAATACCACTTATACATAAAAAATTAACATCATGCATTGTACTGTTGTGTCTATGATGTTCAGTTTGTGACCGGTTCCTCACTCTTTTGTCCCTTAGACTGCAACCGCTGTGGATAAATAGGAGATGGAGATATACCCCCGTTTACAGAACCCTGGTGGACTTGGCAACAATGGAGGACAGACACATTATCCTCACCTATAGACTTGACAGGACCACAATCAGGAAGCTGTGTGCCCAACTGGAGCCTGACTTAATATCTGCTATCAGTCACTCCACTGGGATCCCCCCTCTTGTGCAAGTCCTATCTGTGCTCCATTTTTTGGCAACTGGTTCTTTCCAAGTGACAGTGGGCTTGGCAGCAGGAATGTCACAACCAATGTTCTCAATAGTGCTGACAAGAGTGTTGACTGCCCTGATTAAACACATGTGCAGCTACATTGTTTTCCCCCAGGTGGAGGATTTGGACATAGTGCAGGCTGACTTCTATGCAACATAATTGGGGCAATTGATGGAACACATATTGCATTTGCCCCCCCCCCGGCTAAATGAACAGGTGTTCAGAAATCAAAAGAGTTTTCACTCCATGAATGTCCAGATGGTGTGCTTGGCAGACCAGTACATCTCCCACGTCAATGTTAAGTATCCTGGGTCAGTGCATGATGCCTTTATCCTGAGGAATAGCAGCATTCCTAATGTGATGGGCCAACTGCAGAGGCACAGGGTGTGGCTTATAGGTTAGCCTGGGTACCCACACAGTAGGTGTTGGTATATGTGTATGGTGTGGGCCATATAGAAGAGTGTGTGCCTAAATGTTGTCCCTCAATATTTGCGGGTGACTCTGGTTACCCAAACCTATCATGGCTACTGACCCCTGTGAGGAATCCCAGGACAAGGGCAGAAGAACGTTACAATGAGGCACATGGGCGAACAAGAAGGATTATCAAACGTACCTTTGGCTTCCTGAAGGCCAGGTTCCAGTGCCTCCATCTAACAGGTGGATCCCTGAGCTACTCACCCTAGAAGGTCTGCCAGATAATCGTGGCATTCTGCATGTTGCACAACCTTGCCTTGAGACGGCATGTGCCTTTTCTGCAGGAGGAGGAGGCTGGAGATGGCCATGTGTCAGCAGTGGACCCTGTGGGCGGTGAGGATGAGGAGGCAGAGGATGAGGACAAAATAACTACAGTGATTTAACAATACTTCCAATGACACACAGGTAAGGCAGTGGTACTTCACATTTCATTGTAATTTTATGGATTATCTTTGTCACTGGCATGCTGTTATTTCCCACTTCTATGCCCACTCACTGTACCCTTTCACAACTTATTTTGAGATGTGGGTGCCCCACTATTGTTCCTGGTGTGATCACTGCAGCCAACTACAGGCTTTTCGTATGTGAACATTACTGCTGCACAGTTGAATTGCAATGTTTGAACATAGTTAAACAAATACATACTTAAAATATTTGACATACTCCATACTTGTATTTTTTCAATGAGGTGTTTATTGAAGTGCTAAAAAGGAGAGGGGTAAGTGCATTGTGTTGGGGTGATGATGGAGGAAAGTCCAGGGTATTGTTCCAGTCTGTTTGTAGCACAGGTGCATTGTCCAAGGGGTCATAGGAAGGGGAGCAATGATGGTTCAAGGTGGACAGGGGCTGACAGAGTGGGACACAAGGGTGCCAATCAGGAGAGTGTCATTTCCTGGTGGGGGTCTTGGCAATAGTCTCTGGCTTTTGCCTGGATCACAGGGAACGTTTGCGGAGTGGTTCACCTTCTGCAAGGGGAGGGGTGCTGGTGGCCTGTTG
Organism: Pleurodeles waltl; assembly: GCF_031143425.1. Taxonomy (NCBI): domain Eukaryota; kingdom Metazoa; phylum Chordata; class Amphibia; order Caudata; family Salamandridae; genus Pleurodeles; species Pleurodeles waltl. The sequence goes on from NC_090451.1 coordinate 370,744,083, forward strand.
GTCCTGTGGCGGAGCCTCCTGTCCACTAGCAGCAACAGAGGTGGAAGGCAGTTCATATGTCTGGCTAGTGTCACGGGCCCACTGTTGTAAGACTGCCTCCCTCATGATGTTGGCCATGTCTGCCAGCACCATTGTTATAGAGACCAGGGTGGTGTTGATGGCTTGCAAGTCCTCCCTGATCCCCGGGTACTGTCCCTCCTGCAGCCACCTGTTCTCCTGCATGTTGTTCAGGATCTGGCCCAGCATATCCTGGGAATGTTGGTATGCTCCCAGGATCTTGGTGAGTGTCTCCTGGAGAGTCGGTTCCCTGGGCCTGTCTTCCCCCTGTGCACAGCACTCCTCCCAGTTTCTCTGTTGCCCTGTGCCTCTGTACCCTGAACTGTGTGCCCACTGCCACTGACCCCAGGCCTCTGATTGCCTTGGGTATAAGGTGTGCCCTGTGGTGGACACACTGCAGATTGACGTGTCCTGGGGACAGAGGTATGGGTACGCTGGGTGGGTGATATGGTGGTGTTTCCTGATGGGGAAGGCACTGTGGTGGTGTGTGACTGGCGTGGGTAACCGACTGTCCAGCGGTCCTTGATGGGCCAGGTTGGTCATCTAGATCCATGTGACCAAAGTTGCTGTCATCACTGTGGGCCTCTTCTGTTGGGGGACTGGACAGTGCAGGCACCTCCTCGCCGCTGACATTGGCTGGGGTATCTGTGAGGATCTAAATGCAGTGTTATTGTTCCTGTGTGTGACACGTTGTGCATCAGTGGATTGCCCTCTTTGTATCTGCCCTGGCAGCTTTCACTTGTGCAAGTTGGTATGTGGTGGGCTAGCTGATTCTCTCTAGTGTGCATGCTTTAGTGATATGTGTCCATGCAGGTCTGTGAGTGGTGCCCATGCATTGTTGGTGAATGCAGGGCCTGGCATTGGGATGAGTGGGATGTGATGGTGGGGTGTGTGGGAGGTGGTGGAGTGACGGGAGTGAGGGTGAGGATGGGGTATGTGATGGCATGCAGGTAGGGGTGATAGTAATAGAGAGTTGACTTACCAGAGTCCAGTCCTCCTGCTACTTCGGCCAGGCCCTCAGGATGCATGATTGCCAAGACTTGCTCCTCCCATGCTGTTAGTTGTGGAGGAGGAGGAAGGGGTCCACCACCAGTCCTCTGTACGGCGAGTTGGTGTCTTGCTGCAATGGAACGTACCTTCCCCCGTAGGTCATTCCACCTCTTTCTGAAGTCATCCCTGGTTCTTGGATGCTGTCCCATGGCATTGACCCTGTCCACAATCCTCCACCATAGCTCCATCTTCCTAGCAATGGATATCTGCTGCACCTGTGCTCCAAATAGCTGAGGCTCTACCCTGATGATTTCCTCCACCATGATTCTTAGCCCCTCCTCTGAGAATCTGGGGTGTCTTTGTGGTGCCATGGGTGTTGTGTAAGTTGTGTGGGTGAGAGTGTGTAGGGTGATTTGTTGGGGAGTGTGATATGGGGTGCGTGGGTGGTGTATAGGTGTAGATGGTGTGTGGCTCTGGTTTTATCTGTAGTCATGGTGTCTGTCTTGTGCCAGTGGTTTGTGATGGTAAAGGGTTGTGGGTAATGTGGGTGTATGTTTTATAGTGGTGTGAGTGGGTGGGTGTGGTGAGTGTATGGGTGTCAGGTGTGTGTTATTCAAATTGACCCATGTGGTGGTGTTTTGTATGTGTATGTGTATTTTGAGCGCGGCGGTATGTACTGCCAAAGGTTTACCGCCATTGAATGTCCGCCGTGGTGATTCGTGGGTCATATTGTGGTGGGCGTTGTTCTGTTGGTGTAACAGTGTGGGTTTGGATGCCGCCAGTTTATCACTGGCCTTTGGTGTGGCAGACTTGTGTCTGTGGCTAAATAGTGACGGATTGGTGTGTGTGTGTCATAATATGGTGAACGGATATCCTCGGCGGCGGCGGAATGTTGGCAGCAGTCAGCATGCGGTAAGTGGGATTTACCATAATATGTAGAGATATACTATCTTAGTTCTATCCCGGGCAGAAGGACTGTTTGCAATGTATTGATCTGAACTGTATCATACTTGTACCTTTATTGTTTCCTTCCACAACAGATTGATGATGAGGTGCTGCTCAGCACTCTTATGAATGTTGTTATGGTTTCTTTTGTGTAGTGATTGTCTTTGTCACACCTGCCCCAAATCCTCCTTCCCATCCATTTATCGAGCCTCTAATCCTCTTCTCCTTGGCTGTGTGATTTAATGAGGTGTGACTTAATTTTACACCATAAATGGATCACATACTTGTTGGGGCAGATGTGGTGAAGGCGACACTAACTTGCTGCAAGGACCATCTATTACCTGAGCAATATTCCACACCGGTCCCATAAACATCTTCTGTCATGTCTTATGTTGTGTGTTGTGTAAACACTTAAGCTTGCCCAACCACTCTTGACTCTGAGCCTGCTTCTCCTGAAGCCATGATTTAATTTCCTAAGTTTAGATTTTAAATACTAGCTTAATCAATCAATCAGCAATTTCTATATCACTGCTAATCACCCATGGGATCTCAAGGTGCTGTTGAAGGGGAGCTGGTCAGTCGAAGAGCCAGGTCATGAGGTCCTTTTTGAACTGATTTAGCGAGAGGGGCTCGCTGAGTTGGGTTGGTAGTGTTCCAGGTCTGTGCTGTGAGGTAGGAGAAGAATCTGCCTCTCACTGTGCTCTTACTGATTCCAGGGGTGGCAGCGAGGGCAAGTTGAGAAGATCGGAGTTGTCTGGCGGGGTGTAAAAAGATAGTCAGTGATTGAAGTAGGCCGTCTGATGCTGTGCAGAGCTTTGTAGGTGTGAGTCAGGAGCATGGAGGTGATGCTTTTGTTGATGGGGGCCCATTGCAGGTCTCTAAGGTGGGCAGAGATGTGACTGTGGTGGGGGATGTCTAGGATGAGTCTGGCTGCTGCGTTCTGAATTCTCTGGAGTCTCTCTTGGAGCTTCTTTGTGTTTCCAGTAAAGAGAGTGTTGCCGTAATCGAGTTTGCTGCTGATGAGTGTGTGGATGACCGTCCTTCTTTCCACTTGAAGATCTTCCAGAGGAGGTGAAGAGTGTGGAAGCATGACGATGAGATGGTGTTGACATGGTGGGTCATGGAAAGCGTGGAGTCCAGGATGATGCCCAGGTTGCGTGCATGGTCAGTGGGTAGGGGGGCGCTTCAGAGGGCAGCTGGCCACCAGGAGTCATCCCAGGCAGAGGGAGCGAGACCCAGGATGAGGATCTCAGTCTTGTCCGAGTTGAGCTTGAGGCAGTTGTTTTTCATTCAGTCGACAACTGCTCTCAGTCTGTTGTGGAAGTTGTTCCTGGCTGTTGCTGGATCGTCTGTGAGGGAGAGAATTAGTTGTGTATCATCGGCATAGGAGACTATCTTAAGGCCGTGCTGCCTGACGATTTTCACGAGAGGATCCACGTAGATATTGAAGAGGGTTGGGCTCAGGGAGGAGCCTTGGGGTACTCCAAAGCGGGTTTCATTTGGTTCCGAGATGAACAGTGGGAGTCTGTCTCTTTGGGTCCTTCCAGTGAAGAAGGAGTGGATCCATTCCAGGGCCTTACCACGGATGCCGGTGTCATGAAGTCTGTTACATAGGGTGGTGTGGGATATGGTGTTGAAGGTGGCAGAGAGGTTGAGAAAGATTGGACAGCCTTGTCTCCATGATCCAGTATGGTGCAGATCTCACCCATGGGTGCAAGGAGGCAGTTCCGGTGCTGTGGTTGCTCATAAAGCTCCCTACCATTGCTCAGAAGAATTTGATATTGCTAGTTTGTATTATGATATCAGGTCTTCTTTGTTGTATGGTAAATACTGCCTTAGTGGTAGTCGTTTTTCAGGCCTCCGAAGGTTATGATAAAATATGACCCACTAACTCTCTGTTTTCTTTCAATATAATTGAAAATGATGGATAACCTTTGATTAATCCTGCAGTTGTAGTTCACATAGGTGGGAGTAGAATTTTCTGTTCTGCTTTCCCTGTTAGCACGCTAGCCTGCTACTACTACTCCCTACCACTCACTTAAGATGCCATCTTGGGAAAAACCTTGCAGTAAGAAGATTCCCTCGCTCCATCTATTCATCTAAGAGAAGAACTATGGATTAAAGTCAACATGTTTAGTTAGTAATTAACTTCTACTGAAGACGATGTTGTGTGTGTGTGTATCTAGGATTTTGTAGGCAAAATAGGCAAAGTCAATCATCCCTAAGTGGTCAATATAGTTACAGAGAGCAATAGGGGAAGGGTATAAGTAAATTAAATACACTTGTTTAGCAAATATAAAAACAGGCTACACTAAAAGACAGCAGTGCAAACTAAAACATCAAAATAAACATTTGAGGCATAAATCAAGTAAAATAAATGATCCAGTTTTTATTTTTAACAAATACAAAAACCCACCCTTTCCACCCACAAAAGGCCCACTCCTCTCCCCAAACAAATAGCCCCAACCCCAAAAAGTCCAACAAAAAGTCCCATCCCAACTCCCTTACCACCCTCTCCACCCACAACAAGTCCCACCCACCAAAACAAAAGATTTAAAAAAGGCCTTAGAAGAGGGCACTGTCTATATGGGCCCAGAGCTTGTCCAGGCTCTGCTTGATCCTGTCGAAATTGCTCTCTATCAGATCCTTCTGCTTCAGGATACAGTGGAACAATGCCCTGTCAGAGTAGGAGGGGATGGCAGCAGATGCAGTCAGGGATCCTGATAGCTGGTGGTGGTGCTAGCAATGTAGTCACCAGGAGGATGGAGGCTGGAGCTGGCATATTGTTGAACTGGGTCCTGAGTCAGAGGCAGCTCTTTCACCCTCTTCCTCCTCCAGGACCACCAGTGGCTGGTATTCTGCTTGGAGGTTCTCCAGACTCTGCCGCCACAGACGGGCCTCTATCTCCTGCCTTTTTGGTGGTCATCCAGCAGGAGTAGCAATAGCAAGAAAAACAAAAAGAAAAACTGTAAGCAAAGATCTGAACAAATATAGTAGCACTACATTGTTGGTCCCCTAGTGACATTGGCATTTGATGTAATTATGATTGGGAGGGTCACACGGCCAATTGTTTTTGTTTATGTACACATACCTCACATAAAACACACTGAGGCCCTGATTATGAAGCCTATCCCCACATAACAACCTTAGTTGTCAGATCACCAGGAAACCGACAGTTATGCCAGGATCTTGGATCCCGGTGGTTTGGCGGTGGCGGAGATCTAATCCGCCAGGGCAGTGCTACAAGAAATGCTGCCCTGGGAATTACGACCTTATTCTATGCCAGCCATTTAATGTCATTAAAAGGCTGGTGAAGAACAGGTGCAGGGACCACGGGGCTGCACTGCCCAAGCACTTGGAATGGGCAGTGTAGGGCCCCCCCGCCCAGCACCATTGAAAAGCAGACAGTGAACATTACAAGGGTGCTGGTGCATCCTGCTTGCAACAACATTGACGCTGGCTCGATTGTGAGGCAGTGACAATGTGGTGGCCTCTTTCCCGCTAGGCCAGCGGGTGGAAACATAGGTTTTTGCCCACCGACCTAGTGGGAAACCCTTAATAATTCTGGCAGGGAGGTCAGCAGGTAGGCGGCAGCCACCTAGTCGGGAGTTTGGCGAACAGAGGTTTCCATCTGTTAACCTCAAAATGACTCCCTGAATGTCTGGTAGAAAAGAGTCAAGGTAGAATAACACCAGATTTTAAAAACTGAATTATTTTTAACCCCTTCGCTGCCAGGCCTTATCCTCTCAGGTGCCGAGCCTTTTATGGTGAGTTGGGGTAGGTCGCGCTTAGGCCCTCATAACGTTTTGTCCACATAAGCTATCAACACCACATTTAAGTCCTTTTTTCCAACATCCTAGGGATTCTAGATATACCCAGAGTTTGTGGGTTCCCCTGGAGGAAACCAAGAAATTAGCCACTATACAGCTAAAAGAAAATGTTTTCCAAAAAATGGGGAAAAAGGGCCACAAAAGAAAGCATGTGTTTTTTCCCCTGAAAATGACATCAGCAAAGGGTTTGTGGTGTTACAATCACCATCTTCCCAGCTTTCAGGAACAGGCAGACTTGAATCAATCAGAAAACCACATTTTTCAACACAATTTTGGCATTTTACTGGGACATACCCCATTTTTACTATTTTTTGTGCTTTCAGTCTCCTTCTAGTTAGGTTAGTGGGTATGAAACCAATGCTGGATCCCAGACAGTTAAACATTTCTGAAAAGTAGGCAACATTCTGAGTTTAGCAAGGGGTAATTTGTGTAGATCCTTCAAGGTTTTCATACAGAAAGTAACAGCTAAAAAAAAAACTAATATTGAAATTGAGGTGAAAAAAAGAGCAGTTTCTGTCCACGTTTTCTTCTATAACTTTTTCCAGCTATGGCAGATTTTTAAAAGCAATATACTGTTACATATTCTGGACTCTTCTGGTTGCGGGATATATAGGGCTTGTAGGTTCATCAAGAACTCTAGGTAACCAGAGCCAATAAATGAGCTGCACCTTGCAATGGATTTCCGTTGCATACCAGGTATAAAGCAATTCATTTGGTGAAATATAAAGAGTGAAAAATAGGTATCAAGGAAAACTTTGTATTTCCAAAATGGGAACAAGATAAGATGAGGATAAGTAGTAGTTATTTACACATCTCTGAATTCCGGGGTCCCCACACTAGCATGTGAATTACAGAGCATTTCTCAAACAGACTTCTTTTTTACACACTGTCTTACATTTTGAAGGAAAAAATGTAGAGAAAGACAAGGGGCTAATAATACTTGTTCTTCTATTCTGTGTTTCTCCAAGTCTCCCAATAAAAATGTTACCTCACTTGTGTGGATAGGCCTAGTGCCCGTGACAGGAAATGCAACATAGAAGCATCACATTTTTACATTGAAATCTGATGTGTTTTTTGGAAAGTGCCTAGCTGTGAATTTTGGCCTCTAGCTCAGCCGGCACCCAGGGAAACCTACTAAACCTGTGCATTTTTTAAAACTAGACACCTAGGGGAATCCAGGATGGGGTGACTTGTGGTGACTCACCAGGTTCTGTTACCCAGAATCCTTTGCAAAACTTAAAATTTGACAAAACAAAAACCTTTTTCCTCACATTTCACTGATGGAAAGTTCTGAAATCTGAGGAGAGCCACAAACATCCTTCCACCCAGCTTCCCCTAAGTCTCCCGATAAAAATGGTACCTCACTTGCGTGGGCAGGCCTAGTGCCCGTGACAGGAAACGCCCCAAAACACAACGTGGACACATCACATTTTCCCAAAGAAAACTGGCCTGTTTTTTGCAAAGTTCCTAGCTGTGGATTTTGGTCTCTAGCTCAGCCGGCACCTAGAAAAACATGCCAAACCTGTGCATTTTTTAAAACTAGACACCAAGGAAAACCCTAGATGGGGTAACTTGTGCTGCTCTCACCAGGTTCTTTTACCCAGAATCCGTTGCAAACCTCAAAATTTGGCAACAACAAAAAAAACACAATGTTCTCACATTTAAGTGACTGAAAGTTCTGGAATCTGAAAGAAGCCACAAATTTCCTTCCACCCAGCATTCCCCCATCTCATGATACAAATGGTACCTCACTTGTGTGGGTTTGCCTAGTGCCCATGAGAGGATATGCCCCAAAGCACAAAATGGACACATCAAATTTTTCTTATGAAAACTAACCTGTTTTATACACAGTGCCTAGCTGTGGATTTTGGCCTCTAGCTCAACCGGGACCTAGGAAAACCTAGCAAATCTGGAAATGTCTGAAAACTAGACACCTGGGGGAACCCAGGATTGGGTAACTTGTGGCGCTGTAACCAGTTTCTGTTACGCAGAATCCTCTGCAAACCTCTACCTTTGGCAAAAAAAAAAAAAAAATTCCTCACATATTGGTGCTGCAAAGATCTGGAATCTGAGGGGAGCCACAAACTTCCTACCTAGCATTCCCCCACATCTCCCGATAAAAATGGCATCTCACTTGTGTGGCTAGGCCTAGTTCCAGTGACAGGAAATGCCCCCAAAACACTGCATTGACACTTCAAAATTATCAATTACAAAATTGCCTGTTTTTTGCGGGTGGCACCTGTGTTTTTGGTCCTGGGCTCAGCAGCCATTTAGGTAAACTGGTAGGTAAACTGGTAGAAATGGCTATCAAACCCAGACATTTCTGAAAACTAGACAGCCAAGGGAGTCCAGGGAGATGTGACCTGCGTGGATCCCTCAGTGATTTCTTTCCCAGAATCCTCAGCAAACCTCAAATTTAGCTAAAAAATCAAATTTTTCCCAAATTTGTCTGTGAGATCACCCCGCCGGCAGACATTTGCTACCACCCAATGTTTCCCTCAGTCTCCCGATAAAAATGATACTCACTTTTGTCGGTGAGCCAAGTGCCTGTGACAGGGAAGAGCCAAAAACATGTTGAAATTGAGGTGGAACCAAAGTGGGTCCAAAAGGCCAGTTTGAAAAAAAACACTTTTAGGTTGACAATTGGGGCAGACTTTTTATCTGTATAGATGCAACAATGCTGGGTGGTAAGAATTGTGTGGATACCTGCAGATTCCGGAAGGTTCCATCACAAAATGTGGGGAAAATGTGTGATTTCAAATAAAGTTGGAGGTTTGCAGGGCATTGTGGGTAAGAAAATGGTGTGGGGTGCATGTGAAGCATACCGCCCTGGATTCATCCAGATGTTTAGTTTTCAGATGTGTCTAGGTCTTGTAGAGATTTCTATATAGCAGCGTCCCAAAGTCCAAAAAGTGCAGCCCTCACCATTCCAGGTGGGACGATTTTGATGGTTAGCCAAGCTCTCATGGCCCAAATGTAAAATTAAAACACAAAGTAATCAAATGTTCTCTTGCTTGCCATTGGGATAAGATCTTTTAGTGTGCGGGGGAGAGCTGAAAGACTGTTACCCCCTTCAGTTGGGGTGGGGGCATAACCATGCCCATACTGGTTGGTAGCCACCACCTCACTTTTTTTTAAATTCCCTGGCATCTAGTAGGCTTTCTGCCCCCCCACCAGGAGTGGATCAGGCGTAATTGCCCAATCTGCCCAGAGGTGGGTAGAATAACTTTCTCTCCATTTATTTGGGGCGAGGGTATGGCTATAGCCCCACCCTCTGTTTTTGAAAAAAAAATCTTCTCTGGTGTCTAATGGGCTTTCTGCCCATGGGCCTTACAAAAATAGGCCAATCTGCCCCCAAACGGGGCAGAAATGGCCAACAGTAATGTGGACCATGTAAAGTGGTCCCTGCCCCCCTTGGGGACAGATTGGCCTAATAGAAATAGTCCAATCTGCCCCAAGAGTGGTAGAAATGGCCTAAAAACAATTTGCCCCAGTGGTGACGGTTGCCTACGGGGTCCCTCCCCTCCTGCAAAAAATAAAAATAAAATATCCCTGTTGCCTAGTGGCTTCTGCCCCCCTTGGGGGCAGATCACCCTAATGAAGATAGGCCAATCTGCCCTCAAATGAGGCAGAAATGGCTTTATAAAAATGCTCCCCCCGGGGTGGGGGGGACCTGTGCCTGAGGGGGTCGCTTCCCTTCGTTGTTATTAAAAAAAAAAAATCTTCCTGGTGTCTAGTGGGCATTTCTGCAGCACGATTGCTATGCGATTGTACTGCAGAAATGCTCAGAGAGACAGCGGAGGGAAGGAAAAGCCTTTCCTTTCCTCTGATGCCCCTCTGACCTATCCCTTCCCCTGTTCGGAAGAGAAATGCTTTTGTTTCTCTTCTGATCGCGCTGGAAGCTGAGTTTCCAGTGCGATGGGGGCGACCTCTGATGATCTTGCACTGATGTCATCAGATATCACTGGGAGGGATCGGGGGCTGTAAGTGGAAGGTAAAGCGATTTCCCTTCCATCCCTGCCTAGGGGAGGGGGGTGGGTGGGCCTTGGGGGGAGCGCTAGGGCTCCCCCTGTGGGCCGGGTGCAGGATGAGCTGGTTACGTCCTCCGTACATGGCAACCATGGCCCAGGGATGTAACTAGCTCGTCCCCGGCACCCAAGTGGTTAAAGGCTATTAACTAAAAATACACTATTAACTAAAAATTACTATTAACTAAAAATACACTTTTAGTGGGAATATGAATTACCTCTCATATATGAGTAAGGCATTATGCACTATGGAGAACAAGTTGTTGTGCCAAATTAATTGAGGCACGCTAGCCAGCTCTTTGAGTAATTTGCTATTGTCTGATGCTATGGCAGCTGTAGTTGACAATTAACTATCTTCAATTGCAATAGCCCTGCTCTTCCCCAAATGACTCCAGAGAAGCTTATTATGGGAAAGTGGATTATTGGTAAGGGCAGGTAAGTACTTACACTTGGCAATAGGCCACTAACCCCCACTCAGGTCCAGTTAGGTCTCAATAAATTAAACAAATTAAACCCAGCTCAACCCTTGGTAACTTGGCAACGAGCGACAAGGCTTAACTTAGGAGACAATCTTGTAAAGCATTTAAAAATCACAAAACAGTAAATAAGTGAAACAAAATAAAAATCCAATACCAATTTATAAAAATAGATTACATTTTTGTCTTTAAAAATACGCCAAAACTAATAAAATCTGAAAAGGGGAACCAGAGATATATATTTTTAAAGGATGACTGTGTTCTAGTGCATAGAAATAAAAAGTGCCAATCTGGTCATCTGGTCGCACTGTGACCAGGGCAAAGTCATAGTTTGAGGCTGACCGCAATGGAGCCATGCTCGGCTGCAGCAAGCCGGAGGCATTGGTCAAAAGTTTCTCTTTCGACGTAGTTATTTTCTTGAAGAATTTCTTCAGGGGGACGAAGTCGCCAGTCCGATCTGACCTCCCTGGTGCCCTTCCCCGGATACACATCGCGGGAACCCTCAGTGAAGATTTCTACGTTCAGACTTAAACGATTTTTGGAGATGAAAATCCTACAACCGGGCCGAACCTGAATCTTCATTCGATGTCCCTGGAAACCTCTTTGGATACACTGCTCGGGAGGTCCCATTCAACTTTCTACTTTCGGACTTAGTCACTTTTTCAGAGATTTTCTTCAGCTGGATGAACCTGCATGTAAGACTGGATCACGGTTGAGGCAAGCTGGCTAGAGTTGCTGCGGTGGATCAGTCCCTTTATGGAGCTTTTTCCAAAAAGTTCTCCAATCTTCTCCAAACTTGTGGATCTTCTTTCAGAAGGTCTTTTAAGGTTCTTTCCAAGTCCACAGCTCACCCCAAGGTTCCAGATGCTGAGTTGCTCCTTGAGGGTGTGGACTATAACTCCCAGAATGAACCTCGCTCAAACTCCAAAACGGCCACTGGACAGTGGTCAGCCTCTTCAGGATTTGATGCAGGGGACTTGGGTTAGCTATCTTTCACCTGTAGCAAACAGGAAGTCCTCCTTGAACCTGTTAAAGCCAGGCAGAGTCCTTTTTGTGGTGTAGCCCAAGTGTGCAGCTGGTGCAGTCCTTCAGAGTGCAGTGTCCAGGTGCAGGTCAGGGGTCTAGCAGGGTTCCTTCTTCTTCTGATGTTCTTCCTTGTGGGGATCTGGTAGGGATCTGAGGTGTGGGTACAGCTCTGTCATATTTATCCTTGCTCTTGGGTGAAAAACAGGGGGTCCTGGTTCTCTAATTAGATGCAGGATCCTCCCCCCTGTGATGACCACTTCCTGGGAAGTGTGGCCAAAACCAATCCCAGGGAGCAGCATTCTTCAAAAATCCATCATGGCTGAAACTGATTTATGGAGGTTAGATATGGCTAAGCCCACCCACTGGTGTGGCTAAAAATATTAAAGACACCCCTCTCCTGCCCTTTCCTCATCTAATCAAGAGGGCACCTAATTGTCCGGGGTTGCAGGATGTAAGGGAGGTGCTGGGTTGCTCCAAACGTCCTTACCTGCCTTTGAAGACCAGTTTGGCAGCCCTCCTCCCCCTTCCTGCTTTCCCATCTGCTGAGGTAGTTCTCCTACCCTAGGCACATTCTTTGTGTTCAGCCGAGTCCACTTCACATCTCATCAAGGCAGCCTGACCAGGCTGCCAGAGGCTGGCCAATCGGAGAATGGCACTTCAGAGCTGAAGTTGGCAACTAATTTTAGGTCGAGTTTAAAACGCTTTGCCTAAACTAGTTATCTTAAATCCAACAATTATAAGTTGTGAGATGTATCATAACAATTAATTTGCTACCAAACTTGAGGTATCAGACTCTTAAGGGGACTAATTAAAATGAAGTCTCCCCATTTTAGCCTATTGAGGCCATTCACTACAGTGAGGGAAAAACAAATTTGGCTGTTTTACCCCACCAGGGCTTATAAAACATTTTTTATAGGGTCCCTGCTTATAGTTACATGGCACCCAATCCATGGGGCACATAAGACACACTTTAGGGGTCACTTATATCGAGAAATAAGGTCGTTTCGGACTTTGGAAGTACTTTTACTCCAAAGTCGAATTTGCATATAACTTTAGTTTAAATGGAGCCAGCAAGGCAGGCCTGCCTTAAAAATTACACTGGGCACCTCAGCAGTGCACCTAAGGGGGCACTACCTAGGCTGGGGTCTCTAAACCTACATGCCCTACCATATACTAGGGATTTATAAGTAGGTTCACATAACCAATTATAATTAGCCTAATTTGCATACTCATTTTACAAAGAGCACAGGCCCTGAGACTGGTTAGAAGTACCCAGGCCACCATCAGAGTCAAGAAAACACCAGCAGAAAGCGAAAAATGGGGGCAAATGTTAGGGAGCCTCTGCAATCAGTCCTGTGTTCTCACACTGATCAATAAATAAGGTACATAACACATGTCATATGTAAAATGCGTATATATTTATCCTGTCTGCTGTAGGTATATTGTGGAGAAACCTATGCACTGCACTACAGGGAAAGGAACGGGCATCATAGGTTGTATTTGGCACGTTCGTCACAGAGTATCCCTAAAATCAGACACTTACTATACCCACTTTACTCACTGACCCACCACAATTTCTTTCCAACAAATTTATTCGCTGGGCAGTAAGGAAAGGAAACTTGACCTCCTCTTCTGCAGAGTAAGACAGAGGGATTAGGTGAATAGGTAGAGCTTTTCTTATAGAATAGAGGGGCATCACTGATCGCAGATTTATCATGTGCCTAAACCTTAGCTTATTCAGTCACTGTATAGACAAATGTATCAAGGGAAAAATCTGAACAGGCATAAAATAAATCTGTTATGGGAAACTACAAAATATATTTTGGAAACATTTCACTTAGTTATAAAAATGTGGCACATGCTAAGAATGGATTATTCAGTTTGGTAGGGTGGGGTGGAAGAACTTAGGAAACAATAAAGGAATGAAGTACTAAAAGGTGACTGAGTGGGCGAAGGGAAAACAACACACCTTGTGTGTTCGGTTTGCAATACATTGAAAATTTTGTTAATGCAGCATTAGCTGAAGCAGATGCACATTGCATGGCCAACACTGCAGGCACAAATTGAACCATACTGCACTTCGGCCATTGGTGGCGAAATGCCATGGCCAGGGAGGGGGTTGATGAATGATTATGATGGGTGCCTAGTTTAAAAAAATACAGTGAGTCAAAGGGTTAGAACACAAATTAAAATATTCCCAACTTAAAACCATAGCTTTGATAACCATAAAACACAAAGTAAGTGAAGTAGGTGAGCAGCATACCCTTCTACGAAGCGCTCCCTTGTTTATCAACCCAAGCAATTATTTAATCATCCCTTCATTCCTACTATATTCACCCATAACCACCATGATTTAAGCTTTACTTTCTCTCAAAAAGTCTTTCACCAAAATTCACATTCCATTATCAATCTAGTCAGTATCTTCTCTTCACCCTTTCTTTCAATTATCCTTTCACCATCCATCCATTTACCGAATACTCACCCATGCATCCTTTCACCCACTCATGCATCCTTTCCTTTCACTCATTTCACTTATCCTTTCTTTTAACCTTCAGTTATTTTATGTTTCTATCAAGCCATCATTTTTCATGTACATTATGAATGCGTTTGCCGAGTTGCAGATAGAAGAGGCCATAACTAACCCAACCACCTATGTAGCTGTAACGCAGGGGGTTCACCATCATGACAATACTCTTGTAGCTTGTGAATAATAGTAATTGTCAATAAGCAGCAATGTGACTTACCATTGCCTGTCCCTGCGAACCCTTCTCCTCCTACTCCATCTGCTCCTACAGCGGAACTTGAGCCAGCTCCACTGGTGGTCGGTGTTGCTAGAAACAAAAACATTATACAGTTTTTAGATGCCAGGTACACCTCTCCCTAATTTTTTCATAATAAAAATACACCCAAAATGTTTTGTTAAATTTTTGTTAGCACTGCAGTATCTTCTATCAAAAATATCACTCTGGGCATTTTATTTGTTCACAATATTGGAAAAGCCAGGCAGTCAAGCCAACCAAAATCTTTGTGTGATAGAGGGGCAGAGCTATAGCCTATGATGATAATGACTCAGAATAATTGAAGTGCAATGAAGGGGTGGAATAAAAATGGTCAATGAAAAGCAGAAAAAAAGATGATGTAGAATGTAGGGATAACGGGAATTAAACAAAAATTGGATGGAGGAGTTGGAAAAAGGGGAACAGTATAAAAAAATAAGCAAGGCAAAATCAAAAGTAGTATAATAGTGGGCAGAGGTAAAAGGTAGGAAAACAATAATATTAAACAATAGGACATAAAGGGATGAGCAGTGCACCATGCATTGGCACTGGTGGTCGGCGCCTCCCCAACTCTTGCCAAACCCGCCTCTGTGGTGCCACACTTCTTGCCCTTTGGTGCTGATGTGAGAAATAAGGAAGATAAAAAAATAGATTAGTGGTACAGTTGATCTCCACAAAATTATTATATATCAGTCAAACACAGTAATGTTGTACTTAAATCAGATCGCCTATGGTACTAGAATTATCCACTATTGTGAGTTGGCTATCCTCCTAAAATCCCTACCCCACTGCAGCTGACCTTCCGGCAGGGGGTAACCACTGCCAGGCCTGATGCCTGCTGCCAGCATGAAGAGGAGGTGGAGCTGCACATAGGAAACAGTGCTTCCAAATCTTCCTCACAAAAGATGGGCCTGGGATGCATCCCTTGGCGGTGCCACCACCCACAAGATAGACAGCTTCTGCTGGCTGTCTGGTGGGGCCTAGAGCTAGTGCTCCCCTGCTCACTGGTGGTGCCCTGCTCTGCCATGGTACTGCATGGTGGGGTGAAGAAAAGAAACAGGAGGAGAAGGAAGCAAGGAAGAATAACTAAGAAAGTCAAGAGAAAAAAATACAAAAATACAAAAAGTCACAAAAAACATGAAAAAATGAAAAAAAACGTAAAAATACACACACACAAAAAGACACACTAATACAATAAATAAAAATGAGGGGTAGACTGATTACGAGGGTGGAGGATTGAAAAGATTATTAAGTGATGAAAAAAACAGTCCCAGGACCATAAAACAGTGAAAAACAAGATGACCCCACCCATGCGAACCATGTGGTGCCATTTGTGTGCAAATTTGAATGTGAGTATGTATTTCGTGTTGCATTTGACATAAAATGCAACGCGAATGGGCATGATGGGGAACTCCTCCTGTCCGCAGAGCTCCACGTAGTGCAGCTGAGTTTTTTGGCCACTTCACGGAGATCCAAGTCGCACGACTCTGCACACTCCGCCAAGGCCTAGCTGGAAGTAGGGATCTGGAGGTGCATAGCAATTCAAGTAGAAACTTGAGCTCAGTGGAATTATGAAGAATGAGACCTCTGTTTTTTTCTCTGGATGCATTTAGTGTGAGCGCCAAAAAGACTCAGAAAATGTCTGTCGTACTATTGCTAATTGTTCCATGGATTAGCTCTTTGTTTACTTTTCCTCATATTGTTTAGAAAGAGAAGGTATTTTGTCATTTAAGCCCAATGACACTCAGTGGTACATTGGAGCATGAAAGCAGTGCCTGTAAGGCACACAAGTCACAAAATCTCTTGCCTAATGAATATTTCCCAGGCAGGAAGCCTTTTGCAAACCTCTGCAAATCCCTAAGAATGCAGGAGTGAAGATATGCGGGAGACAGTATACTTTCTTCTCAGCTTTGCCATTCATTCAAGTGGAATATTTTTTTTAAAGCAGCCCATGTGCCTTACGGGAGTAAGGGATGTGCTAATAAAATGCGTAATTGGAATGAATGACATTTGGGGAAGAAGAAATACGACAATGTGTTTAGAGCTCCTGACCTTGGAATCCTGGCCCTAACACTAGGATCAGCATCCCGTAATTCTGGGTATACTGCTTACTCTCATTATGCCTTGAAAAAGAAACTGAGGCCCTTATTTATACTTTTTTAGCACCTCATTTGCTTAATTTATTGACGCAAAAGTGACGCAAACTTACAAAATACAATTATATTTTGTACGTTTGCGCCGCTTTTGCATCAAAAAAATGACGGAAATGCAGCAGTAAAAAAAGTATAAATATGGGCCAAAGTTTGTGTAATCTTCACTAAACATACACAGTGTAAAATCATATTTCAACCCCCCCTCATCCCATTTAATACACCACAATATGTTGCTTCCTTGCCAGGTTTGTACAGTATAAATACCAATACATACATAGTATGAACGTCAAATCACCAAAGATGAGGGATAGTTGAAGTGACCTCACACCTCAATGACATCGCAGAAAGTGGCATCATAAAACCATTGACAACAAGACCTTAATGCTGATGACATCATAACAGTTTATTTCAATGAAGCCCACTGTATACTCCACATGGAAAAATAATGCTAAATCACAGGCAAATGCACAAAGAAGAGTTTTAAAAAGAGAACAATAGAGGTTAGGCCCACTAGCATTAATTCGTATGGACAATAAATTGCATATGAATGATCAGGTTTGCTTGATTTAGTCGTTTTCATTGATTAATTTATCATCACTTGTAAGTCAACTATCACAAAAATGAAACACAGAGTTGACTGTCCTGCGTAAAGTTTTCAAGTATTAACAGTAATGAACAGTGGCAACACTTTTTAAAATGTGTATTTCCTAATTAGCATCATTTTATTTTGTAGTATAAAGAGCCCCATTCCAGTTGAGAGTTTCAGTTGTCAGTCAAAGTCTTCTTTATTCTGCTAATATAATAGCCATAAAGCACATAAAACACAGATAATAAATAAGAAACAATAAAAATTGACTTAAAAAGATAAAATACAAAGCATCATATAATAAAATACAGTTAGTAGTACACTAGAGTATCCAAACTTCACATAAATACATCACCTATAGCTATACAGTTATATAGTTATGCGTTCAATCTAAGCTGATAAATCTTCTTGAGTGGGTTGCAGCCTGAAGAAATAATTACATTTGTCAGCAAATTTCATCATCAGCCAACCTCATAAAAAAATAATAAGCATTGAGGCAACTGCGAATGTTTCAAAAAGGGCTTAAGATATCTATTGGTGTACATCAAATAGTATTCACAAAAGAAGAGAAGATGAATCATGGTTTGCTTTTGTAAATTGTGGCAGGGATATAGTTTAAAACTAAGATTTGGTTGGTAACCAATAAGGAAGGAAAGGGAGTACTTCATAATGCCGACCCGAAACCTGAACATTAAAGATCTTGGCCAGCTTACATCAATGTTCCACAAATGGCTGGGCGACAGGTCCCCCAAAGTGAAGCGTATGTAATTCATTATACTTGGCTTTAACCCTTCTGCCCTCAACCTCGCTTCTTTGGAGTGCTCCAGGAAAAACTCTTTAACATGCCTTCTACTAATAGGTACACCATAGTTCCCATAAAAAAAGCACTCAGCTAGACCAACTGAAGCCAAACCATTCTTAACATAAGATAGCCATGGGATAGAAAGGCACAAGCTAAACGATCTGATATTATTTCTTTAGTTAATGTGTCATTCGAGCTCCACACAGCCAGCAATAATAACACTGGCCTACTTCGACTGATACCACTCAGGTAGCCTACACCAAGCACATTGTGACATATGAAACTGGCAGCTGAGGGGGTACTAAAAGTAATCTCCGAAGAAAGCGATCTTCCTTCCTTTGCAGATTTGTCAAATCCCCCAGGCCCCAGATTCCTGCCCCATAGGTTGCTCTTGGAGCACACTGAGTAGAATATATCTTCAAAAGAGAGTTTAATGGTCTTTCACCTTTGAGCGACAGGAGAGACATCAGAGAACCCACCGCCCTTGAAAACATAATCCTACTACATTCCATATGCTGGGCCCAGGAGCCAGATGAATTAAAAGTTACCCCAAATAGAAAAAAAGTGCTTGTGCCATACAGTACTTTGTTCCGGACATGAAAAAACAAGGGTTTGTTACACTTACACCCGCATGTCATTAGAAATTACTTATTAAAATTGGTGTGTAGACCTAATTTCCTCATAAAGTCCACAAAAGTGTGCACGAAACAATGCAAGGCTTTAGGAGTGAGCATTATTAGAACTGCACTGTGAATTGCAGGTGTATACTCTAAGAACGTTCCTGTGCCGATCATGTAGAAGTAATGGGGAGGCACGCAACATCTAGGTGGAGCTGGGAACAAGCAACTTGAGTCAGCATTGTGTGTCTCCATGAGATAAACAGACTCTGGACGGTTCTTAATGATACTGGTTATACATGTAGATATAATTTGAGTTAAGCTCTGATGAAGTCCGTGAGAGTACTGTTCTCATAGGACGAAACACGTGTTGGCTGTGGCTGTATGTGCTACATGGATACTGACTTCAATACTGTGTTTACTACATGAACATGGATGTCAAAGGACAATTCTGTGGTTACTATGATGAACTTTTTTGTTGAACAATAAATTGAGCTTGAAACTCTCCATGGTATTAATGCCATTATACATTACATATTGATATATTACTTACTTGGAATTATAGATTCATGGGTGCCCTGACAGCTGTGTTTTGTCATTGTGAGTTTCCCTGGAAACATTAGAGGAGTTAGGAAGATCCTCTTGCCAGGAGCACCATGTTAAAATTGGAATGTTAATGCTATTATATTGACTCACTGTGAGCGCCCATATCCTATGACTTGCTTCCTATGTGCTCTCAATTTTCCAGAACTGCATCATCAGCATAGACTAACACAGGGATGGGGCGGCCCTCACTCCAGGCACATCAGGTGTGCACCAACTAAGCTCTGTACTCAGCTAGTTTAGGTATAAGTGGGGTGAGGACGCACCCCTGTCATACCCCCAGACTTATACTGAACTCATTTGTGAGTTCACTGTTTCCTTCAAATCTAACTTTAGCCTTGGTGCCTGTATGGAGAGCAATCTGCATATGCACAAGAGCGGGATCTATATCTAAATCCATTAAAAGTTGCCACAGCTTCCCTCGATTCACACAGTCAAATGCCAGAGAGAATAAAGGTGACAATGGGGGGAATCCTCCCTCACCCCAAGTTGTGGGTGAGCTACATTATCAGCAAGATATATTTGAAAAAAGTGTTCTTCCCACACTTCCCTCCTTATATGTAATCAATTGAAGCTTCCTCATGATCCAAGGACCTACGGTGGGAAACAGACCTCCAAAATGATTTACTGTCCTTCACACAGGCTGCATAATATAGTTGGTCCCACTGTATACCAATCACTTCACTTCTACGTTTACCTATGGCGTTTTGTATGCCTTGAATAGTTCTACCACTAAAACTTGATTGCGTGGCCTATCAATTAAAACCCTGTGCAAAGCTTGATTAGCCTCCAAACAGTCTTGGTCAAACCAGAGAGAACACCGTGACTCAGCTTTAATGGGTTTTAAGTGAGAGGATTTAATCCCCTCGCAAAAATCAATAAGAGCACCAGCAAATGCACTAGCCTCATCTGTATACAGTTGAAGACATCTAGGGCATTCCCCAAGATATCAGCAACCAGCCTATAGAGAAAATTAATAAGTTAATCTAACTTCCAACACAACCTAGGGTTTTCGTTTGAGGGCTGTAAATTCACCAAACTTTTTTGCAACGTGGTAAGTCTCCCTGATAGACACATTTAAAATTATTTTATTTGCATTGTGATCTCCATATTCAGTTTCAAAAATGTCCCCATGTAATAACGAGCCTCTCAAGTTGTGGGAAATACAAATTTAATCAATTATTAAAGAGCTGCTGTTGCCTCTATAGGTTGGCATTGCCTACTTAGAAGCCCCAACCTCCTCCACAGCAATACACAAATCTGCTGAGGCAACCAGAGCCACCAATTCATTCCCACGTTCAAAACATCTACTGGTTGCTGGTATGGCGCCCGCTCTGTCTAGGTACAGGAGTTGAGCATTAAAATCCCTCCCAAGGCAGAGATAGAGTTGCTGTCCTTGTTGAATCCTCTCATCTACTACAGTGGCAATATACAAAAAAAAGCAGGAAACGTTTGATTTGGAAATTTGGTAAAATCATTGTTATAAAAATTAATGAAAGTTATTGTTATTTCCCCTCTAAATATAATAGCCTGAAAATCAGATTGGTACTTAGCTCCTCCAGACGGCCAGCCAATTGAAGCTTAGTCCAAATTGACAATCCCACAACTGCCCCGCAAAACCTGGAGGGTAACACAGGGAAGTTAAAACATTTATAACCATCAAATACAATCTGATTAACTTCCCATGTTTCCTGCAACATAATAATGTCATATAATCTAATTAAATACTGCCAATCAGGTAGTTTAATCTTGGACCGTAAACCTGCAATATTCCAACTCAATATTTTCAACCCACTATTTATAATGTGAGAAGTACTGGGAACAAGGGTGCGATCATCATTACCATGCATTTGATCAGAGCAGGTGGACGGTACAATACCTGTGGGTGAATTTATCCAAGAAACCCTTCTACCAAGACAGTTACATGAACTTCGCAATGTAACCTTCCCCTCTACTTCTTGTAAACCCTTGGGGCAAGAATAGTCACACTGCCAAATAGCCCGTTTATGAGCCCCCAGCTGCAGAGGTGACAGTCAATCCATTTCATCAAGATCCATCTGGGAGCAAACCTCTTAGAACATACAATGGCCCCCCAGGCCATCCTGATATGTCCCTAAACATTGTCTGATAGGCTACAGCAGAGTGTCTGTAAAAATAACCCAGAGATAATTCTATAATTTTGGTGTTTATATGAAAGCCTGATGTATATGTGTTCAAACGTTTACTCACAAAAGATGGGTGCTTAAAATTAATTACCACACAATCCCCATCTATATTCTTTCGTGAAGGCCAATCCACCCTACTCTCTACACCATGAGAATATTGTTACTGTCCACAGCTTTAAAGTGCAAACACGTTTAACCAACTCGTAGCCTTATTACGGAGGCCGGTCCATGACTCTTCATGATTAGCGTGCAGTGGGGGTACACCTGTCAGAATTAGCACATAGGGGAATGATGAAGGTGACAAGTTCAGTGTACATGGGTTAGAAGCAGGCACTGGGCCAGCGTACCTATGTGCAGCTGATGAGCTCTTTCTGTAACACAATGGGGCTGATTCAGCAGAAATCGGATGACAAAGTTGGGGAGTTTGAATGGTTTGGGAGGGATGATTAGATTCGGATGGTAACTGCTGCATGGCTTAATTCACCTGGGAAGTGGACTCTCCCACTACAGTGGAAACCACGGGTGGGCCACAACTGAAGAATTACAAACATTCCCCTGTTTAACTGACCTACAAGTGGCACATACATAATCAACTTGCTCCTAATGAGCATTAATGCGGGTACCTATGGCTAGGTGTCTTTCAGGCTTGTTATAAAGCTCTCCAATTGGCAGCAAATAGGAGTCCAAAATTTTGCCAAATCGCTAAATAAATCCTCTTCAAGGTCATTAGCCGCCAAAGTAGTCGGATTACAAGATAACTTTCTTGACGCCTTTCCAGGACCCTTTGCCTTTGCCTTTACCCATGTAACTTGCTCGACAGGAGCTTGTGCTTTTGTTTGCAATGGTCCCCCCCCACTCGCACAGTCAGAAAATGAGAAAGTGAATGAGAAGGTGAATTAGCCTGTGACTGGCTCCCACATTTCAAGCCTAAATCACAGTCAGTGATCTTTCCGACTTCCTGGGCCAAGGGTACCACTGGGGGCAACATAGAACCACTGACACTTGTGTTAATTTCTGATATGCAGTTGTTCGAAGAATTTTGTGTGACATTATTACTGTCAGTTTGAATTTTGCCAGCCCCCCCGACCCAGCGTCAACCGTCGCTCAGTGAGAGCAATTTCATTGCTGACCACCGCCACTTCGTGCTCCGACATGAGATCGATACTCTGTGGTTTGCAGGGGGTTCTCTGAGAAGGGCCAGAGCCAGAACCCACCACCCCTTTATGCTTTTCCATGGTCACAATTGATGCTCGAGAAGACTCAAAGGCATCTCACCTTGGCCTCACAGGACTTTAATGCCAGGTGCCTACCTCTAGTAAAAGTTAAAGAGGGGGGCCCAGCCACAGACAGGTGCATATGGGCCCGTCTTGGTCTGGTCTTTACCCAGGCACATGCCTGGGTGTATCCCACACTGCGGGAGTCCCAGATTAATTAAATACCACGCCTCCAGGTGCACTGGAGCTGTTGGAGGTCTACTTGCAGCACACAGTCTCCTCAATAAATTACCTGCACTGCAAGATGCCCAGATGAATTATATACCGCACCCCCAGGCACGCTGGCATTGTTGTCAGTTCAGAATTTATTTAACTTGAAGTGGAATCTCCAAGTGGAATCTGCAGAAGGTAAACAGTGTTCATAACATTCCAGAATATATTAGGTTATCACAGGAACATCAGGACTGGAAACAGTGTATGTAATGACCTAAAGGGGGGTAACCAGCTTCTGCTCATCTGGGACCCCTCAAAACAGTTATCAAAGGGGAAGCTGTGAAATAGGTTGCAACCCCAATTGATGGGTCTGTAACTAATCATTGATTTGTGACTCCAATTGAGGTCCCAAAACATTGATATATCCCAATTCAACTCATAAAGTGGTGTGAGACACCTCTTTCACACCCACTCCTGTTCAAAAATTAATATGGTTTGAAAAATCTCTTGTGTAAATTGGAATGGCTTTTCCAATTTGCGAAGGGGATTTTGTACATTTCAAAAAGTTATATTGTTGTTGCACCTCCCTTACACCTCTCCTGGGTAGGTGGAGGCTTTTGACGCATCCCCAGGTTTACGAAATCTTGTAAATCTGGGAATGTGTCAAATGCCATGGGTGTTACATAGGAACAGCAATTGTAATGCCCATGGCATGCCTCCCTGTTCAGGGTGAGGCAACACATCAACTTGTGCTGCATTGCCTCAGTCCATATCTACAAGGCCATGAGAAGCCACACAGGATGGTTTTACGTAGCTTTGTAGCTATGTCCCTGCAGTGTGCACCACTGGACTGTCACTAAAAGTGACATTCTGGTGGCACACAGGGGCTTGTAAATAAGTCCCCCTATATTTTTTGCAATTTGCAGGCTTTGTAACCACAAAAACAAACTTTGTACATTCAATCAATTCTGCCTTAATCCTGACGCTTGCGGAGAAAAACATTTTCTGAAGTCATAAACTGAGACACCTTAATTTTAATTGGTGTGATAAATACAAGGTTAAATAATTCTGGTGTTTTGTTTTCCTGTTTTAAGTTAAGTATGTCCAATTTTCTTTTAATATTTACACAGTTGCCATTCTAAAACTTCTTGTGGCTAATAGTCATGTCTAACGTGTTATTGGCATAGATGAAATGTATTGTGCATCCCATGAATTGACATTAAAGTGCCTTTTAAAAACTGGGTGGTTTGTTGACTGAGGTGTATGCCCTGGTCACTCAACAGCCACAATCCCTTGAAATGTCAACCACAAAAAGTCACTAAATTATCTTGTGCTTAACCCTGGGAAGGTTGGCACAAAAAAACAGAGAGGCTTAACTTAGAGGCAATGTATAAGTATTTATGCAGCACACAAACAGTAATAAAGTGAAAACACTACACAACAAACATCCGAAACCAAATTAGAAAAATGGAGTAAATCATAGTGAATTATTTGACATAAAAATTATAAAAATCCAATCAGTTGAACCGTAGGTTAGAATTTTTAAGTTTTTAGTAAAAACAAACGCCTAAAAGATCAAGCGCCAACTGTGGATATATAGTCGCTTGAAACTGGGTCAAAGTAAAAAAATATGGCCGACTGCGATGAAGCGCAATTTGGATACAAGAAGTTGATTGTGCCCGTTCAGTGTTTACCTTCAAATTTAGACGAAATTCTGAGAAAAGGTGTCTGAGAAGGTAACGTTTAGTGGAGCAAGGATGCAGGAGGTGTTCGAAGAGGAAGTGTCATCGTTGGATGGTCATGGGTTAAAGCTTTGGTGAAGATTTCTACATTCGGACCTATTCATTGAAGTTGAAGTCAGAAATCTCCAGTGGGGGGAAGCAGAAGGCTGTAGCTGAAGACAGTTCCATGAGGCTGGATACCCTTTTAACAAAGGACCATTGAAAAGGCTTTGTTGCTGCAGAGAAGAATGTAGTGGGAGAAGTTGCAAAGTCAATCTGACTGGAGATATACTCAGATAGACGGGCAAGCAAGTTGGTCCCTGTCTCTTGGTTCCTAAAGTAGTTATTAGCCAAATGTTTTCCATGTCCCCACTTTTAGGTTTTGGCTATCTGGACACCTTTAGCACTGTTTTTTAATGGTCTAGGACTGAAGGGCACCACATGGAGGGATTAGGATTTACTCAGGCTGGACCCAGGTATGGGTTCAAAATGGATGTAGCCGTTTGTGTCCTTGTGACTTGGAACAGGAGTCCAGAAAAATAACCCTTGTGAGTCACTCTGAAGTTCCTGGGACAGATAAAGGTCCAGTCCTTTTCCTCAAGGAGAAGGTAGCAGAGCAGCAGGTCAATCAGGGCAGCAATGCAGCAAGGAAGAGGTCCTTCAGAGCAGCAGTCAAACCGAGTGGCAGTCCTTCCAGCAGCACAGCGGTCCTTTTTCCTGTCAGAGTATCCATAGCTCCAGAAGTGTACTGAAGAGTTGGTGTCTGAGGTCCCATTTTTATAGCCTGATGCCCTCCCTCTGGAAGGTGGGAGACACTTCTAGATAGTGGCTTTGAAGTACATGGAATTTCCTGCCTCTGCTGTCCTGCCTTTAAGCTGGCTGGTGTGGAAATGTGAGGTTGTTAGACCCTTTGTGTAAATACTGACCACAGGCTACTCAGTTGCAAGGGGGGCTGTGTTTATCTCCTCCCCCCATCCCACCGGCAGATTCCCCATTGAGACACCCTTAATCCCTCTGTTGTGTGACTGCCTGGGAGTAATTCACAAAGTCTGTCAGTTACACTCAGTCATGCAACCCAGGCCAGGCTACAGGCACAAAAGGGCTAAGGGCACTAAAATGCCAACTTTTTAAAAGTTACATATAGGCCTCACAGTAGTGAAAAATGAATGTAGGAGTTTTCACTATCAGAATATGTAAAATTTAAAAGAACGCAACATTTTGTTTAAACAGCACCCTTCCTTATGGGCTACCCCAGGCCTACCTTATATGTGACATATGTAATGAAAGGGGAATTTAAGGCTTGGCAAAGGAGGTTTAATGCCAAGTCGACATGACGCCTCAAAACTTCTTTCAGGCTGCAGTGGCAGGCCTGGGCATGTTTTAAGGTGCTACTTATCTGGATGACCCAAAAAGTGCAGCAGGCCCACAAGTAGCATTTAATGTACAGGTCCTGGGTATGCACCATTTTAACCATGTTTAAAGGAGAGAGCACAAGAGCTTTAGCACTAGTTATCAGTGGAAAAGTACACAGAGTCCTAAGGCCAGCAAAAACACCATTTTGCCCAGTACTATTTGTCCATAGAATGAGTTTATGGATAAAATTAATTTTATGATGCAGTTTAACCACATCTGTGACAAGTTAAAGCAACATCACAGCAGGCAAAACTCTTTGTACTACCGCCAGAAAAAAAGTGGTGGTAAATTCACAGTTACACATTCAACAAAATCTGCCGCTGTGTGTTAATCAACATTTTTACCCTAAATTTTGATGCAAATCTAGGTAGAAATGCCATTTCTACTTGCAGGTTTACTTTCTCAAATAAAAGTTGTGTTGTAAGTGAGCATAGTGTTCCTTTTAACACTGTGATCAAGGACATTCACATGTTTTCAGTTCATGACATGGTATGTTTATGTGTGGCCTGTGATTGGTCTTTTTCCTCTGTTTTAGAAAATCTGCATTCTGTGCAGCAGGTATATTAAGCCATTGAACTAAATGTACCATTAGCTGGTGTTTAACTGCTTCTTACAAGTCAGTTTCATGTGCTTCAGTTCTCTGTATAGACAGCTTTAGCTGTTTGTAGCAAATATGGTGCCAGAATTATATTACTTAATAAAATATGCACAATTTTATAAGTTACAAAGTATAAATATACCAGTGCTTCTGTGCTAATATTTGGGTATGGTAAATTGAAGAAATACATTTGAAATAATACTCTATCTTATGTAGTGCTTTTACACAATTCATATAGTGCTTAGTGCTCAGCTTCTTCTGTGACTAAAATGATGCTAGAAATATGATACAAAACTTGAACACCATTAGAAATTATGAAAAATAAAATGCATGAGTGCTTCTGTTTTAATATTTTATGATGGTAAACTCAAGAAGTACTTGCTCTGAATTATGTAACACAGTCACACACTGCACATGAGATGAACGCATCTTCCCAATTTTATTGTAAGTAAATACATAACAAGGAACTTAAAGTATAGATTACAAAATTCATAAAGATACTTTAACATAATATTTAAAAAAATACATTTCTCACTTTTCATTTCTTTCACATTCTCATTTACCACTGTCTCAAAATTCAACGCATATTCTTTCATTCTACTTGGGTCACTTAAAAGTGTATTCTCTAATCTAGGAAGTCAAAATAAAGTAGTGAAAGTTGTAAATATTAGTAGATTAAAACGAAAACTACACTTGAATGACTGCATGCAAAGTTTTTTCTGGTCCTGAAGATGGTTATGCAAAACAACTTATAAAACCAATGCATGTCAATGTTATCATATTATTATGATTGTAGTGAACTCAGGAGTCTTTTAATACAAATTACATGAAGATTGATTGGAAGACTGTGAGTTCTTTGAGCAAGCCACACATACAGCACTGATCTTAAGAGAAAGAAAATTACCAATCTTACATTCACCTACGGACACAAAATGAATTGATCTGTAAACAGTAAAGAGAGCTGAGCCTTATTAAACTGTGATAAAGCCTGTGGCCCTTTCACTAATTCTGAAGTACAATGAATCTTTGCATCTCAGTTTCAAGGGGTGAAGAGTAACACTTATTAAATTCATTAAACAATTTCTGTACAACCCAAATGTCAAATAATAATATTCAGAGTCAATTCTTAGAGTTGAAAGGGTTTTATTACAGACTCAAAGTAAATGTTACATAAATGAGTCTCAAAACCATAGTGTAAATGTATAAAATCACCAAAAGAAAATTAAAACGTTGTACAATGTTAAACTTAGTATATACAAGACTAAAAATGTGATTGCCACAATGTAAAGATCAGAAAAAGCATGTGGTTCTTGGGCACCAGACCCATGTTCTCCTGCCTAACCATGTAAAATAAAACCTGAATATTCTAATGTTAAAGGAGTATTTGAGAAATGTCTGCAAACAGAAATTCAGTAGAATATTCTGTCAAGAGAGGTGTGAGGGTATGAAGCCATGTAGAAATTATGAGCTCTGTACCTCAGAAGGGTCCATTCAGCTTTAAGAATAGAAATGGGTCTGAATCTCTCACTAACTAAACCTTCCTTCAATCAGTTTCCCAAGATGATATCACAGTAGAAGCTTCTTGATTGACACCCTAGTTAAAATTAATTGGAAGTTAGAATTTCCATACCCCTGATACCTCACATCTTGATACTCTTTGGTCTCAGCAAATTCAAAAGAGTTAGGACTGTCAAGCTTCAAGAACACTCCTGTTTTCGTCTTTGCATAGTCTGTTTCAGGCTTTCTTATCTCTCACGCACAATAAGCTTCTTATTGAATTCCTCTCCGCTCCTAACACAAGCATATTGAAAGAAACATTTTAAAAAACAGCTCAACATTGAAAATTAACTGTAGAAAGAAAATGATATGTGTAGGCCTTCACTCCACTCAAGTTAATAAAATATGAACATACTTCCAGATTAAGGGAATTCTAAACACTACATGTATGAATGTATGAAAAACAATACTTTTAAAACGTTAATCTCGAATAGATATTAAAAAAACTGGATTCAAATTTATATCCAAAGGTGCACTCCAATCATGCTTTGCAGTACAGAAATTGCATAAATCGTATTAAATGTAATACAAAATGTGACCACCAAATTGTGACCACCAACAAAATGACCACCCTTTCACGTTCTTTTCACAGAGATGTAGTGGCATAGCCAAGTTACGCTCTTTCAACTGTAAACATAAAAGTGTAATATTCATTATGATCTGTGAAATCTAAGCATAACACACCAAATTGTTAAGTAGGTGACATTTTAAAGAATGAAAAATATATTGATAGACAACTCATTAGAAAGACAGCGTGCAGATATTGTAGACTATTGTAAATCAGAGTACATAAATAATGCAAAGAATTGCTGATTGAGAGATTAGTACAGAATATTTAAATCACAAGGTAGTTATTCATTTGCAAGCTATTTCTCCCTGATTCCTTTACATTTAATAGTAACACATTACTTTATACATTTTGTCACATTTATCAAGTCATTTGGCAGATGGAAGGTTTTTCACTCTACTAAATGGCAGCTGAGTTCAGCTCGTCCTCTCAAAGAACATGCCTCTATATACTTGACATCTGAAAATATGAATCCCGGTTACAATGCAAAGTGGTCAGCTTGTCAAAAAGGCCCCTAAGCATGGAATGTAAACTGTTGGGACTCTTCCCGGAAATGGCTTTGCTTGCATTTAGGAGTGTTAGGAATAGATTTGTTTGACAATTTCCTGTAGTCAGAATCTGTGTTTCCATCCCAGGAATTCAGTATATAGAAACTTGTGTCTTGATTCAGTCCAATTTCTCCAATTAGAATAAGCAGCTGACAACAAAGATTATAAAAGTAAAGGAATGACAGTCATATGTATAGGCAGGGCCCCATTTATGAGGTTTTGGAGCAGGGCAGCACCGCAAGGATTCTTGCGGCACTGCCCTGCGTTGAAAGAAAAGGACAGGAATGTGTCATATCTATTAGATATGGCACATTCTTTTCATTTTCCCTTGTCCTGGTGCACAATGGGATGCCATGCACCAGTCCAGGCACCCTTGCACCATGGTGCAAGGGTGACTGCATTGCAGGGATGATTGTTTTTGTGCAGGAAGGGGCACTGTGCTGTACAAAAACAATCACAAGAGGTGTTTTCCTCTTCCTATGTGCAGCACACATAGAAAAAATAAAAATGAGGAGAAATAGGCTTTTGATGCATTCCCAGGATTACGAAATCTTATAAATCTGTGAATGTGCCAAATGCCAAGGGTGTTACGAGGGAACACCCATGACATGCTTCCCTATCACATGGTGAGGCAACACAGCAACTTGCACTGTGTTGTCTCAGTCCATATCTAAAACGTCATGAAAAGCCATACAGGGGGGCTTACATGGCATTGTTGATATGGCCCTACAGTATGCACCGCCAGACTATGACTAGAAAGTGACACCTGGTGGCACACAGAGGTTTGTAAATAAGCCCCACAGAGTACTATATTGGTCTGTGTAGCAGTACAGCTTTAGCTTGGTGTGAAGGATGCAGACCAGGATAATGTGCCCTACTACAATAAAAGGGCTTGTGCCTGAACTGAGAAAACACCTTAGTGAAAGGTGGACCTGCTCTTTGAAGCCATCAATCTGCTTTTTACAGAGACAGGAGGCCAGCCTGCATTTCAATGGGGGACAGAAATCTCCCTGAAGGCAGGTGAAGTGAATGAGTGCACCTACCTGCAGCGGAACGCCAGGGGGTTCCTATATTCACTTTTTCTTTTTGATAACAGGACGTCCTTGGATGGTAAATTTCCTAATGATCTCTTTGCCTCTGCATCCATGTTAGTGCACCTACATACAAATGAGAGCGCTCCTCCATGGGATCGTGCTGGCACACATTCAGCTGTGAAGTTATCTGTATGACTGAGGAGGCCACACAAGTGTCTGCAACTACTGCTGCAATACCACAGCTCCCGAAACACAGAAGTGGGTTCAAATGTCTTTTATATACCCAGGACGCTCACTATAATAAGGAAATAGGGCCGAGCTGGGAAACCAAGGCGGGGAGAGTATTGGCATACACGGGGAAGCTCTAGTTCATGGATGCTCAAAGTACGGCCCCTCTGACCTTTACATGCGGCCCCTCTGACCTTTACATGCGGCCCCTTGGGCAACAGGAGCACTGGGCAGCTGTTTGCTCGACTCCGCACTAACAATAAAAATATTAAATAGACACACAGGCCCTCATTCTGACCTTGGCGGGCGGCGGAGGCCGCCCGCCAAAGTCCCGCCGTCAGGTTACCGTTCCGCGGTCGAAAGACCGCGGCGGTAATTCTGACTTTCCCGCTGGGCTGGCGGGCGGTCTCGTTCAGACCGCCAGCCAGCCCAGCGGGAAAGACGCTTCCACGATGAAGCCGGCTCGGAATCGAGCCGGCGGAGTGGAAGCTGTGCGACGGGTGCAGTTGCACCCGTCGCGTATTTCACTGTCTGCGCAGCAGACAGTGAAATACATGTAGGGGCCCTCTTACGGGGGCCCCTGCAATGCCCATGCCAGTGGCATGGGCACTGCAGGGGCCCCCAGGGGCCCCGCGACCCCCCCTACCGCCATCCGGATCTCGGCGGTCCGACCGCCGGGATCTGGATGGCGGTAGGGGGGGTCAGAATCCCCGCGGCGGTGCAGCAAGCTGCGCCGCCGCGGAGGATTCAATGGGGCCGCGGTACACTGGCGGGACCCCGCCAGTGGTGCCGGTCCGACCGCGGCTTTACCGCCGCGGTCGGAATCCCCATTGAAGCACCGCCGGCTTGTCGGCGGTGCTCCCGCGGTCCTCCGCCCTGGCGGTCAAAGACCGCCAGGGTCAGAATGAGGGCCACAGTCATTTATTTCAAACTTATTTGGTGTTAAAAAAAAAGAAGTAACTAGGGACTCCTGCACTTAACTTTAGAAACACCTTTTTTTTAAAGACATCTTGCAGCACAAGTGTAAAACTAAGACAGTCTCTTCAAAATTAAAAAGTGTATTTAGTTAACATTCAGAACTTTTTTGCCTTAGTACAATTAATTTTATCAGTGCATTGAGATGTATTCATTTAAAAGTGATAGTTTTCATACATATATTTGGAAACATAAATTATTTCCTCTACCCTGAGAACACCATCAATAGTAAAGAGGCAAGCCACTTGGTATGTGCACTCTATGGGTGACCTAGGTTCCTATCATACATTAACAACATTATAGTTTAATAATTCAAACATAGAATCAGGTTTTGTGCAGCGCACACTATGAATCATGTATTTCGAGGTCATCTTAAATGTGATAATGTAGAAAAAGGAGGGAAAGTGAGACTAAACAATTGCCTAAGATCACACAATTTGGAAAAGTGGGTAAACCAGGATTAATTCCAGGTTTTCTGGTTTCCCATTGTTTTTTTTCAGCCACTAGATGTATATCATTTGCTTCTCTTACACCTACCTTGCCACTAATCCCCCCAGCTACTCCACGCGACCGCCACTGACCTGACATCAATGCGGCCCCCAGGCATGTCACAGACCAAACTTTTTGGCCCCTGGGAAAACGTTTGGGAGTACCCATGCTCTAGTTGGTTGCAAAAGGCCTCTAACTCAATGGCCTTTGTTAACAGTGACCCGAAATACTTCCCTTTACTTCTCGGATATGGAATGTCATTTTTCTGTGTTGGTATTTTCAGGTACGGGGAATTAACAGGGAATACAACATTTTTTAGGCTAACAGGACAGGGCTTGTGCATTATGCTAATTTCTGGCGCTTAACACAGAGATTATTCTGCTTTTATCAGCTGAAATCTCAGTGAAACATCATAATTCATAATTCCAGTAGGGACGATAGCTCCTAATACAGGTGCTAATAGAATTAACTGCGACTCATAATGATGTGTAGGTTTAGTTTTGGCCCAATAGTCAGAGAAGCACAGTAATGATACAGTCTTTTTTTCTGGCAAAGTACTTATAATGAAAAAATATGGCAATGGTTCTTAGCGGGTTCCTTCAATTTACCACAATCAAGGTGCTGCGTTGACTCTATCAATTAATTGTAAAGAAAGTTGAAGGGAAATTGAGAAAAAGCAAGCAAACGAACTCAATATTGATTAAAACGAATACATTGTAATTATATCCACTCCATTAATCTTCAAGTTGCACAAGATTTGCAAAAGTGCAGGCAGTGCTCTCTGAAAAGTGAGGCCGAATACCTAGATTCACACAGCTAACGAAAAATGATTGAACAATTTAATCTTTAATTTCATATGGAGCATCAGAGAGCGTGAATCTGTGCCAAACACTCCTATCAAAATTGCCTCAGACCTCTTTAGTTGAGGTTTCAGTCCTCTTAGATTGAATTAGTGGGTATCATTGCTTGATGTGGTGCTGTCTAGCTCAATTCTAAATGCAGAGTAAAACTACAAAAAGGCTGTCTTCACTATCCCCACTGTCAAACAAGTCAAAAGTGTGAGGTACAGAAAACTTAAGTACTCACACGAAATATGATGGAAGAAAAAAAACTCAAAAACAGGGCAAGCATGGAAGGTCGAAAAAAGGGAGGGTGCGTTGCTTGCTCAAACAATTACAATGCATTCAGCTTACCTTCAGGAATGTGAATGCCAGAGGCTGTAAACAAAAAAGGTACTGTGTACTAAAAACTGGTGTACATGACCAATAATTAGTGATATTCTCAGCAGGTGGCATAATTATATCTTAAGAATTGCTTCCTGTGTGTCATTGTCCGTTTTTTACATGGATCTCATCATCACACTGAGAATGGTATACATTATTCCAGAGCCAGTTTGTTTCATAAAAAAAAGGAAAAAAAAAAAGAAAAAGACAGATGACACTGGCCTCACTGAATGAGAAAGCAGTTGGGCCAGTAATAAAATATGCATGCTTTTCAAAGGGGCTGCCCCATAATGCGCTGCGGGCTTCGTTTTGTCCAAAGTTTCTTTCTTGGGATGGCACCAGGTGGGCAGGGGCACCAATAATGTTTTTAAGGAGAGTTGTAGGGGACTGCAGGAATTGCAGCACCCTTCAAAGGAATTTAATAACTGACCCTACGTTTTCAGGATCAAGAAATCCATGAACCACAGGAACTACACCAGTATTTTAAGGCTGAAACTTTTATTCTACAGCCTGAGGTGCAGGGACTGCTAATGTTTGGTCCCATAGCAGCTTGTTAGGGGGGCTAAAGAGTTTTATGAAAGACATAGACACATGCTATGTCAATTTATGAATGCTTTATTTAAAAACATATAATTGACAATGATTTATGATAAATATTGCAGTGGTGTATTCATGATAATGATCACATGTAAAACATTGTTACTGATTTCAATGGTACATAGGTGGTTTATAACATGATTTTGGGTCTCTTAATGTTGTATCCCTGACAAAGCCAATACCTGCTTTATCTAATGTGACATACTCCTATAAGGTGATGTTTTCTCTGGTATAGGATGGGGGTATTATGGAATTTGGGGTTCTCCACCTTCCCTTAGGAGGGCTTGGAATGCTCTGTTTTGCAACCAGGAGAAAGTCAAGTGATAGAATGTGGTGCACAACTAGCAGCCTGACTTCTATCTATCTATCTATCTATCTATCTATCTATCTATCTATCTATCTATCTATCTATCTATCTATTTGTCTTGGCACCCTTTGCAAATCTTCATGAAATTCTCAAAACTAGTGTGCCAATCAATTTAGCTGCTGTGTGGAATGTGTTGGGGTGATTCGTCAAATGAGGACCAAGAAAAAGGGGGGTCCCAAAACATGCATTTCCCCACACGGATTCTAGACACTACTACAGCCTGAACTGCTGAACCAAACTGCACTAAATTTGACAGAAAGCTAGATCTTGGTCTCAAAAGATCTCTTTTTGTAATTTGGTGTAAATCTGTTCAGTAGTTCTGGAGTAATTAGAGAAAAAAGACTTATGTGTATCTAGAGATGCAGATCCACATGCCAACAGAAATTCTATGATTGCCTGGCCACAATCTGATAGAAAAGTCGCAGCCACCATTTTGTTAGTTGGGCCACGGTTCCTGGGGGGGAGGGGAGTTGCATTTCTTATCCGACTGAATCGCAATTTCAGTCTGTTAAGAAATGCAGCACTGCCTTTCCACATGTACAAAGCCTAAATGAGGTCGCAAAATGCAATTTCTACCCACTAGAAATCTCATTTTGTGATCCCCTAAATAGGAAATTTCAAATTGGGATTTCCTAATTGTGATTTCATAAGCACATGCACAAAACATTTGCTAAATGTGAAATGGGCATTTAGGAAATGCTATTACCATCGGATCTGATCTAATGGTAATCATGTGTAATTTAAAAAAAAAAAACACTCCAAAATGCTTTTTTTTAAAGTGCCATAGATTTTGGGGTGGTGCATCAAGGGGGGCTCAGGCTCATAGGACTACCTGGGTTTGCATTTCCAAATTTGTTATTTCCTATTAGGAAATCCCAAATTTGGAAATGCAAAACAATTCGAACCTATGGGCAAACACAATCACCGACACACACACACTCACATACACACAGTCACTCATACATGCACAGATCAACAGTATTGGTATTTATTTTATAACTTTTCTTGATTGGTCTACTGGTGACTCCTGCATTGCAGCAACATGGCATGAATCTTATGCTGGACATAGGAACCAGTATGGCATGAATCCTATGCTGCAAACAAGAGTCAGAAAAGGCTACAGAGGCAGGTTGAAGATGACAAAGATCCGTCTCAACTCCTCACCCAGCTTCTGAAAGTGCTGGATAGGGCTGATATCTCAGCCATATCAGAAACTGGGACAGGGCTTTGGATCCCCCCTCTGTTGCTCTATGTAGATTCTTGTTCGGCAAAAGAATGCACTGATGAGTATCCAGACAGCTCCCTTCCCTTGCACTGACAGTGCTCATGAAAACAGAAAGGAATGGGGCATTATGTGGTGACTCACAGATGCACCACCTAACAACCTAGTTGATAAACCACCACTGAATGGTGGAAAAAGGAATGAGAGGTAGAAGATATTTTGCATTCATTTATTTTACCATGTTGCAATGGCCTCCAAAGAATCCTCATAGGAATAGCAGAGGGGAAATCTAAGGCATGCATTAGACATCGACAGTAATGGAAGAGGCTCTTTATAAACACCTGATGATGCTCTGGGCCTATGTTCTCAAGTTTCTTCTTCCGATAGAAATTTTTAGGATGCTACAGTGGTAAAGCGGAGTTAAAATCAACCTTTCAATTCAAATAACAGTGAAACCTATTTGGTCACACATTAAATCCAGGAGGCAGAGAACAAAGTTCAAACATTTATTGCAAAATAGGAGCCAAACTAATGCAAATACATCTCAAAAACATGCTGTGTCAGTTCAGAATCACCAAATGTAAAGTAAAGCATTGAATTAAGTTAAATTATATAAGAATAAGGCATACAGGAATTTCAGTTCAAGCAATAAAAAAGTTAGAAAATCTGATAATCGGTATACAAGTTGCAATCCTCTTGCTTAATCATTGAGAAACTAAGTAAGGAAATTGTAATAGTTTCTCAGGAAATAGGAAAGAGTCAACATAACAGAAACCTCAGTAGATGTTCTGAAAGAGAGGTGATGCATAGCATTAAGCCACACAAAAGAATAAGGTACGAGAGGTCTGTACCCCTACAAGTCTCAAGGGAATATGTTCTCTTCTAACTAGGTGTACTCCAATTAAACCCCTGAACCTTCGAGAAGTCCACGTCATCAAGACCAGTAGTTTTCCATCAGCTTTCCACAGTTAAAATTGGCATGTCCCCCTCAGGCTTTTCATCCCACAATTCGAACATCAGGACACCCTGGAGCATCCCTTGGTGCCTAGAGAACAAACAAGAGTATTTTCCTCTCAGTTTGTTAGCGTTTCCTTGTCCTTGCCAAAATATCTTCCCGTACCTCACCATCTTCAACACACAATATGCCTTTCATTAATTATGGACTCGCACAGACGCACCTGCAAAGGAAAAACATTGCTATGCAAGTAAAACTCCACGTTGAAGGTTAAACACTAGAAATCAAATAATTCAAGCCTTTGGTTATGCTAACTTAATAAATCCTTACATGCACATTCAAAATACATGATTATAAGTGCATCTTGCAATTATAAATGAAATGTGATAATATGCAGTTACATCACTACACCAAAAACAGAATAGCTGAATATAAATGTGCATGAGTACCATAATTTAGCATGTTAAAATAAAACATTAGAACACACCTATGTAGTGACTTCTAGTCTCGTGCTTTGAATGCACCTTCAATAATACGATATAGATGTTCCACTTTACATTAGTAAAGTTAAGACACACAATATATGTATTGTTGATTATAATATTTTGTCATTTCTGTAACACATGATGGTTAAACCATAATTATGCTTCAGCACAAATTAAGGACGTATCACTGTTCAGAAGGAATGCATGGTAATCACCTAGTAATCATTCAACCATCACAGTTTTTAACAGACAATTTAAGATTGATGAGAAGAAACTAAGGCCCATATTTATACTTTTTTAGCGCCGCATTTGTGTCATTTTTTGACGCAAAAAACGGCGCAAACGTGCAAAATACAATTGTATTTTGTAAGTTTGCACTGTTTTGCGTCAAAAAACGGCGCAAATGCGGCGCTAAAAAAGTATAAATATGCGCCTAAACACCGATCTGTAGAAGACGGTAAATTAGGGGACAGCAAAGAGAGATACACGCAAGTATTGCAAGTGATACATAAAGTCTGTCCAGAAGCAAGGAACGGTAACCAGCAGAAATTTACAATGGAATATATTGATTGTTGAGACTCATGCATACTGACTCCTTAAACAGCAAGCAGATTTTCACAACCCCTAGGACTTACTGTGTTGATTTTAGTGGGCAAACACTGACATTCAACATTGTTTCAGAAACTCAGACGCGCAAGCACATATAAATATGGATTTACAAGCAAAGCCGCTTTGCATAACCCTCACTGCGCGTGCATATAGATCTCCATTTCATGCTTAACATATTTGCCCAATTCTGTAACTTTTGCCAACAGCATGCTCCATGCTGAATTCTGAGCCCATAATGATAGTTTTAAAAGCAAAACTATTAGCCCCACAATGCCAAATGCTGTTGGCTGATACGCTGGGAATTGTTGCTGGAATCATATGTCACAGTGCTACAGTGCAGAGTTGTGAAAAGAAAAAAAGTAGTTCCTGACTTTCTGCTTCCTTATCTTGTAGGCAATAAACGGTTAAACATGCTAGTAGGTAGGAGGGCAGAGAAAGCCTTTCAGAGGCACACATCAGCATCTCATTGCTAATAGGCTCACATTAACTCTCCTGGAAAAAACAAACAAGCATGCTAAAAATCCATTACTTGCTAGATCAAAGCGAACAGCGGGTGAATGTGCCTGAAGAGACACAGAGAATGGGAAAAGAATGTACAGACACCCATTTTCCCGAGCCCACCTGCAGTACCACTGTGATGATGTCCTGCTCTTAACAGGTGCAGCGTCTGATTTAGATGCTGCCCGCGAGAGACGCCTTAGTTAATCTTCGCCGTTCTTGTTCATTATATGCCTTTATGGTTTATGGTCTATGTCGACTGTCAATGAAAATTTTGCTTTGGCTTGAGTTTTTCACTCCCTTCAAATCGCAGCACATGTTCGAGTATTCATTTCAACACCAGGGGACACTCTTCTACAATAAACGATACAACGATGAACCTTTATAGAAACTTTCAAACAAGGAAACATGAAATAGAAAAGGTTACAATTCGCCTGTGCGGATTGCCACAACTATGAGAAATATCCAATCATTTTCATCAGGGATATGTACAAATATTTGAAGATTAGACTTTCTGTGCGTCAGTTTGGACCATTTCTCAGGGAGTTTTATCATCAAACATATTGTGTGCGAATTCCTTGTACCCATGTTCAAAGCGCCAAGTCACTCTAGATAAATGAATATTGTATTTGACGAAGTACCATTGTACCATTATACAATACAAAGTTCTCCACGCCTTGTCTTCTTTTGATTGAAGTGTCGTTGTTTTTTCTGTCCACTCTCAAAAAGCTTGTCTGTCATTCTAGGAGACAAAACACACCATAGGCGACTTATTGAGCGACTTATTCAGCGATTAGTGCGGAGTTATAGCTTCAGTACACAGGCTCTGAGCAAAATATATCCCTTTCAAATAATAATGCGAAAGGTTAATTGAGAAAAAAAGAATGCTTTTTAACAAGCCAGGTTCAGTACCGCTCCGGAGCATCCCACGGCAGCAGTATGGTTCTACAATACCTTTCAATTACTGAAAAAGCCAAGCCAACATTACAGTGTCTACGTCCTAGAGCAGGCATACTGCAGGTACCTGCAGCTACGCTCTTCGATCCTGGCGCATGTAAGTTAGCCAGCCTTAAAGTCTCGTTCTCAATGAGAAAATAGTACAGTAAATGAATAAAATCATATCGCAGTATATGAATGAACAAAATGAGACCTTGAATAAAATTTGTTTAACTGGAAGTACATGTTTCTATTTTGCTTAACTTATTATTATTATTATTATTATTATTATTATTATTATTATTATTATTATTATTATTATTATTATTATTATCATCATCATCATCATACCAGTGCTTAGGCAGATACTGATCTGTTGCAATCCCACAAGTTCAAAGAATTGAGGGAGGTTGTGGAGCAGCAGTGGAGAGACTGCCATCTTGCCTGACTTCTCCTTTCTCTAATGGAATGTGGGTGGTGGGCTAAGCCCCTGGGGGACAAAAGATGCTGGGGTGGGTGAGCATTTTTTTGTCATCTTCCCATACTTGGATTGCCCCTGGGGGCCCTCATCTCCACAGTGGCTGACACAAAAAGACCTGAGGTTCACAACCCCATCCCAGAGCTTGAGGAGAAGGAAGACTTGTGTGCTTAAGGAGGGGGCCTGGATCCCAACCCCGGTCCTCCAAGGCAAAGGTAGGAAGGGGGAGTACCATTGCACCCCCAGTGACAGTGGGTTCAATCCTGCTCCTCATGCTCATGTCTCGGTGGAGCAGGGTGGCCACCCAGTGCAAGCACCCTGCACAACTGTGCTGGCTGGGTGGGTAGCTGCTGGGCAGCACAGGAGTGGGCTCCCGACACTGACTTGACTAGAAAGGCATTGGGGTGTCCCATGTGGGACTGGGCATGCCCAAGCATAAAAAAGAAAAAAAAAAAAGGAAAAAAAAAAAAGAAAGAAACAGATGACACTGGCCTCACTGAATGAGAAAGCAGCCGGGCCAGTAATAAAATATGCATGCTTTTCAAAGGGACTGCCCAATAATGCGCTGGTGGGCTTCGTTTTGTCCAAAGTTTCTTTCTTGTGATGGCACCAGGTGGGCAGGGGCACCACTAATGTTTTTAAGGAGAGTTGTAGGGGACTGCAGGGATTGAAGCACCCCTCCAAGGAATTTAGGGCCAGATGTAGCAAAGCGTTTGCGACTCGCAAACGGCGAAAAACGGCATTTGCGAGTCGCAAAAGCCTCACCGGAATGCAGAAATGCATTTTGCGAGTCGGATCCGACTCGCAAAATGCATTTCCGACTCGCAAATAGGAAGGGGTGTTCCCTTCCTATTTGCGACTCGCAATGCAATTCAATTCCATTTGCGACCAAATGGAATCGCAGTTACCATCCACATGAAGTGGATGGTAACCCAGTCGCAAACGGGAAGGGGTCCCCATGGGACCCCTTCCCCTTTGTGACTGGACATAAAAATATTTTTTCAGAGCAGGCAGTGCAAGGGACCACTACCTGCCCTGAAAAAAATCTGAAACAAAAGGTTCAGTTTTTTTTTTCTAAGTGCAGCTCGTTTTCCTTTAAGTTTTCCCGTGAGTGCCTAGACTTGCTATGGGGTCGCATATATAATATTAATGAGGTGGGTCTTTGCGACCCCATAGCGAGTCGCAGAAGGTGTCTGAGACACCTTTCTGCATGTGGTTTTGCGAGTTGCAATTTGCGAGTCGCTATGACTCGCAAATTGCAACTCGCAAAACCATACTTACCTACATCTGGCCCTTAATAACTGACCCTACGTTTTCAGGATCAAGAAATTCATGAACCACAGGAACTACACCAGTATTTCAAGGTTGGAACTTTTATTCTACAGCCTGGGGTGCAGGGACTGCTAATGTTTGGTCCCATAGCAGCTTATTAGGGGGCCTAAAGAGTTTTATGAAAGACATAGACACGTGCTTTGTCGATTTATGAATGCTTTATTTAAAAACATACTATTGACAATGATTTATGATAAATATTGCAATGGTGTATTTATGATAATGATCACATGTAAAACATTGTTACTGATTTTAATGTTACAGAGATGGTTTATAACATGATTTTGGGTCTCTTAATGTTGTAACCCTGGCAAAGCCAATACATATTAGACCATTAGAACGTTGGCAGCTCCAATGAAAGCAATGGAGTGCTACGGGCTTTTACTGGCCGGTAAAAGACCGCAGCGCCAACATTCCAATGTTCGCTTTGTTCACAGCAACACCTGTGAACAAAGCCTCACGGAGCCAGAGGGGATTTTAATCCCCTCGGTCTCCGTGAGGAATTTGTTTTATTTAATAGAACATTCTGCCCTGAATGCCAGAATGTTCTAATAGCCTTAGAACCCGCCGTAGCGGGCTATTAAAGGCCCTCTCCCTTGTTAAAGGCCCTCGCCTTCGGCTCTGGCCTTTAACGCGGGAGCGGGCCTTTAATAGCTGGTAGAGCCCGCTATGGCAGGTTCTAAAGCTATAATAATGTGGCATTCTCTAATAAGGCAAAGTTTTCCTCTGGTATAGGATGGTAGTATTATGGAATTTGTGGGTTCACCACCTTCCTTTAGGAGGGCTTGGAATGCTCTGTTTTGCTACCTGGAGCAAGTCAAGCGATACGATGGGGTGCACAACTAATAGCCTTGTTTCTATCTATCTATCTCTCTATCTATCTGTCTTGGCACCGTTTAACAAATCTTCATGAAATACTCAAAACTAGTGTGCCAATCAAATTCTGCTGCTGTGTGAAGTGTGTTGGGGTGATTTGTCAAATGTGGACCAAGAGAAAGGG
This sequence comes from Pleurodeles waltl, assembly GCF_031143425.1. Lineage (NCBI taxonomy): Eukaryota > Metazoa > Chordata > Amphibia > Caudata > Salamandridae > Pleurodeles > Pleurodeles waltl. Next base: position 370,785,398 of record NC_090451.1, read on the forward strand.
GGGTCCCAAAACATACATTTTCCCATGGGGATTCTAGGCACTAGTACAGCCTGAACAGCAGAACCAAAAACACCAAATTTGACAGAAAGCTAGATCTTGGTCTCGAAAGATCTCCTTTTTGCAATTTGGTTTAAATCTGTTAAGTAGTTTTGGAATAACTAGAGAAAAAAGACGTATGTGTATCTAGAAATGTAGATCCACTGCGTTGGATCTGCAGATTCACATGCCAACAGCAATTCTATGATTGTCTGGCCACAATGTGATAGAAAAGTTGCAGCCACCATTTTATCAGTCGGGACACGGTTCCTGGCGAGGGGTGGTGGGGGGAAGATGCATTTGTCATCGGACTGAATCACAATTTCAGTCTGTTAAGAAATACAATACTGCCTTTCCACATGTCCAAAGGCCTAAATGTGGTTGCAAAATGTAATTTCTACCCAGTAGAAATCACATTTTGTGATCCCCTAAATAGGAAATTTCAAATGGGGATTTCCTAATTGTGAATTCCTAAGCACATGCACAAAACATTTCCTAAATGTGAAATGTGCATTTAGGAAATGCTATTACCATCGGATCTGATCTAATGGTAATCATGTGTAATTAAAAATAAAAAAAACACTCCAAAATGCTTTTTTTAAAGTGTCATAGACTGCACACTTACCCCTAGGGCATTTGTGCGCTTTACATGTGCACCACTTTTTTAGGGGGGTACATCAAGGGGGCCTTAGTCTCATAGGCATCCCTGGGTTTGAATTTCCAAATTTGTTATTTTCTATTAGGAAATCCCAAATTTGGAAATGCAACACAGTTCATACCTATGGTCCTTTAGGCTGGTTTAGCATTTCCTAAATAGCGATTTCATAATATCAATTCCTACTCCACTGCACTTCCTAAATAGTGATTTCTTATATTTCGCTATTTGGGAAATGCAAAAACAGAAGGTCAAACATATGGCCCATAGTTACTTGAGATAACTATAACTGCTGAATATCTATGGTTTTGTTTGTGTAAAATCTGAACCTAACTATAACATCCTTGTAACCTTTGTGTTTGTTATTGAAAACATATATATAAATATCAAACCAAGGAACTTTCAGGGTTAGAGTGCCACATAAGTTATGCAAAAAACAAAGGAGAACTCTGGGAAGTTCCCAATTTAGGTGGAGAGCTGCTCTAGTAAGGAGCACTCTGCAACACCAGCGACACTCTAGATTTGCTCACCTCAAATGTCTGCTTATCTAGCAAAGTTTTTAAGCATAGGATCAGCACAGTGCTATCCTCTCCGAGCTAGATAGTGACAAAGTCTTTTGCCATTTGTACAGCAAAATCTTTAAGCATAGGATTCACATAGTGTCATCCTCGCCGAGCTGTAAAATTACAAAAGCCATTTAACACTCCAGGCACAGTATTACAGCTTTGGACTGGTCAAATACCATCCAAGTCAACCTGGAATGAGTAAAGCAACCCCTGACAAGTGTTTCGCTCTCATTAGAGCTCTTCAGAGGGGTATAGCTTTGTCGAGTCACAATGGAGCACCCACTATAAGTCAAACCAAGGCCCTTTCAGGGTTAGAGTGACGCATAAATTATGCAAAAAACAAAGGAGAACTCACATTTTGTGATGCCCTAAATAGGAAATTTCAAATGGAGATTTCCGAATTGTGAATTCCTAAGCACATGCACAAAACATTTCCTAAATGTGAAATGGGCATTTAGGAAATGCTATTTCCATCGAATCTGATCTAATGGTAATCATGTGTAATTTAAAAAAAAGAAAACACTCCCAAATGCTTTTTGTAAAGTGCCATAGACTGCACACTTACCCCTAGGGCATTTGTGCACTTTACATGTGCACCACTTTTTTTAGGGGGGTACATCAAGGGGGCCTTAGGCTCATAGGCATCCCTGGGTTTGAATTTCCAAATTTGTTATTTTCTATTAGGAAATCCCAAATTTGGAAATGCAAAACAGTTCATGGCTTTTAGGCTGGTTTAGCATTTCCTAAATAGCGATTTCATAATATCAATTCCTACTCCACTGCACTTCCTAAATAGTGATTTCTTATAATTCGCTATTTGGGAAATGCAAAAACAGAAGTTCATACATATGGCCCATAGTTACTTGAGATAACTATAACTGCTGAATATCTATGGTTTTGTTTGTGGAAAATCTGAACCTAACTATAACATCCTTGTAACCTTTGTTTTTGTTATTGAAAACATATATATATATATATATATATATATATATAAAATTATACATACACACATATATATACACACACACACACACATGTATATATATATATATATATATATATATATATATATATATATATATATATATATATACACATATATATATATAAATATATATATATATATGTCCACCAATCACTGCCTCACCAGTATTGACTTTGCTTTCAAAAGCATCCCACAACTATAAGGCATTGCCATAGGGATAACGATTGGCCTGCTTGTTATTTCTTGTATGGAAATGTTTTCAACTTCAAATGCAACATTGGTGTGGAAGCAAAATATGAAAATAGCTAATTTCAGTTGTACCCAGAGCAAAGTGTGTATGTTTTGCTGATTCACAAAATGTACACATGCACCTTGACTAAAAGGCTCATGAAGCAAAATGTTAATTCAAAATGCAGTCCTGGCTCACGGGTGTTAGAGGGGGTGGGGCGGGGTGGCGTGCGCGGGGGGAGCAAGGGGTGGTGGGGGGAATAGTAATAAAATGTAAAAAAAAAAAAACTTACCTTGGTTCCCACGCCACGTGCCACTCCTCTGCTTGCTGCACATACAGGTTCCTAGCCTGCCCTGCGGCCAATCCTGACGCTGCTGAAAGCAGCATCAGGATTGGCTGGGAACGCCCAGCTAGGGCGCTCCCAGGCAGACTGGGAGCCTGTGCAGGCTCTCTCCAGCTGAGCCCTGTGTGCATATGTGTTTGGCCAGCCTGAGATGGCCGGCCAAACACACATGCACTTTGAGAGGGAGTGCTGGGGGAGTGCTGAGCACTCCCCGAGCTCTTCCCCTCAGAGCATGTCACCGCCGTGGCACCGCCCTTTTACAAGGAAACAAAAACAAATTTGTACCCAGTGTTCAATGGTTTGTGACCCTCATTCCAGTTGCAAATCTTGAAGAGGTACAGATTCTCACGTAACTAATTTGCAAAAGGGATGGATTCAGCCTGGGACCTGTGACCTTTTGAAAATTGTGGTGGCTGCTTCAAAGGAGCAGGCAGTGGTCCAGGCGACCAGAGTCAACCCTTAATGAAGTTTGTCAAATCTGCAAACAATTTTTTTCAAAGTAGCCACATTTCCTTTGAGGACATTGGGCAGCTTAAAAAAAAAAGTTTTGAAATGCAAAGACAGACATTGTGATCTGCTGTCTCTGGCAGACCAACATGCCTGCCTTTGCAGCAAATCTAAGGGAGTTGCAATTTGTGAACTGCCCAATGAATATTCATTAGACATATCATTCCTCAATCCCCTCCGAATTGCCATTTTATGGAGCAATGTGTTAGTACTTAGGTTGGTTCACAAAATAATTAAACATTTGTTATTTGAAATGGACTGCTTTTTGCGAACACATCTTTAGTACATGTGGCCCCCTGTTATTGACAAAACCTTTGAAGAACAATGGGCCAGATTTAAGAAAGGTGGCGCTGCACCCAGTGCAGCGCCACTTTTCGTGAGCATCCATGTGTGCGCCGTATCTAAGATATGGCACACCATTGGCGGTAGAAAGGAAATTTGCGTCAACATTTTTGTTGCTAGTTTGGAGCTTTGCAGGATTAGCCTGAAACATTTTGACGCTGATTCTGCAAACCCCATTGAGGCCTATTGTAAACAATGGTGTGCCTCCTTTTAACACCTGCTCCGAGAAGGCATTAAAAGTGCCAAAAAATGTATGCAAAGAAATCTCTTAGATTTCTTTGCACCATTTTTTCAGCACCCCTAACGGGGGAACGCCCCCTTTGCATACATTATGCCTGGCACAGGCATAATGTAGTGCAAAGGGTTGCAAAGTGGTGCAATGCATGCATTGTGCCACTTTGTGAATTTGGTGCAGTGATTTTGGCATTGTTGGGCATCGTTAGTGTAAAAAAAAATGATGCTAATGTGGCGCTACGGACTCTTAAATCTGCCCCAAAGTTGTTTAACATAATTGTAACCCAGTAATACCCATATCTTCCTCCTTTGAGCTCCCCTCAACGTACTGAAAACATCGCTAGTTAAAGCTGGGGAAACATTTGGCCTAAAAACTGGGAGTAAATAGGGCAAGCCAGCTGCATGACATGTGGCAAACTCTATTCTCTCAGCATTGCCTAATTTATTGGAAGACTATTGAGGTCCAATTTGTAATGGAAAGATAATTCTGTAATCCAAAATTACCCCCAGTGTCAGTAATTACGGATATAAAATTACCAATGTAGGTTTTTGAATTAACTTGTCCCATGACTGCCACAGATGTTCACAAGTACAGTGAATAAATCGTTACAAGAAAACGTTGTGAAATAATTAGAATAATAATTCCTGCACTGTTGTTTATGAGAAAGGCCAACTGAAAGTAGGCTAGAAAAGAGGACAAAGTTAAGCAATGTAAATATCATAAAATTATGTATTCTTATTTGTCAGTTTCCAAACAATATTCTAGGCTTAACCTCTTTGCTAGTGTTTACCTCATTTAGAGCGCATGTCCTGGTCACTCAAAAGTCACATACTTTACCAAATATAAAATAAAGCACATTCTGTTCCCTGTTATTTTTACACCATCTTTTTGAGACTATCCACCATTTGCATATGTGAGGTGGGCACATGCAAGGAGTGTAGTCCTTGCTCTGTATGCACAAATAAACAGCCAGAGACAACTCAAGTATTCTTCTGTACTCTGATCTTTCAGAATGCCTTAGGCCCATATTCTATAGGAGCCAATAGAACTTTAAAAGTTAATTTAACAATTTTCAACATCTTGGAACAGATGTACTAATTTTTTGTGCAACCAGATTTGGCACGCTGCATTGTATTGTGCAAGGAGGAAAACACAGCACAGTCATCCCAGTTTAGATTGGCCTACTGCTGCTGTCATCCCCTGCACTCTAAAAGGCTGCCCTTGGAGACGTGAACATGCACTGACTGGCATAGGATTTTAACTGGAAGCATAGCCTTCCACTACAAATTCCTATGCCCAAACAAACATAGAAGGATCCTGTACACTTCAGTGTGCTGTGCACTTCAACTCACATGCAATATGTGAGCTTTTGAAAAATAAAAACATTGTTAGTGTTTGTTTCATGGAGGGCCTGGCCTGACAATCTTAGTAGATGAGGCTTTACATCTAAACTATCAGTGTTTGGACTGATCCGCCCAACTAACACCTGAGTAAGGCCAAGAAGTAAAGTTATTTTTGCACAGAGAAGAGGATAGTTCTCCTGCACACCTTTTGTGCTGGAATGCCAATCTCATGTGTCAGGTAGCTCCACTTCGCGGTGCTTTGTGTCACTATGCGTAACACTATAGGCCTTTGTGTGTACCTAGGTACATATTAGGTCCATAAGATGTGTCATAAATTCAATATCTGCAATTGCAAATACCATTGATGTGGAAACTCTGCCTGTACGTTAACTTTTCCACCATTATATGCATGGATGATGGTGTCAGTCAATTGTATATTTTCGGAGATAGTAACAAATATTGGCAATGCCTTTTCTGGTACAAATTTCTCTTCCAAACTCATGTGCATTTCAAACAGGTGTTATTGTGCAGTGAGTGTAGGAAATTGAGTCACATGCCACTATTTGTTTCATGAGTTGTGGGGAACGGGTTTTCAAAGTGGAAAAACATTTACCAAATAGTTAAAAAAAATAAAATGTGGCAATAATTCGCAGTCATTGTGTTAGGGCCAGGGAACTCAGAATGCTGTAATTTCCTTCGGGTCACACCTTTATGTTTTGTGAATCAACAAAAATGAAGCATTAAATCTAAGTAATGGTTTTCCCTTTGACTACATTTAATAAGCCATGTTTTTCTGTGTTGGTTTCTTAGACTAAACAGCTCATTACATTTGCACTGCCAATATAAAGGTAATATTTACAATGAGATTGTGATCATGGGCTCAGCATTTATGTGCCAGAAAGTGTACCAAGAGCCCCATGGCAAAACCTATTTTACAAGTCCATTGACGAACCAATTGGCAATGGTGATCAAGGCCACTCTTTTTGTAATACATATAGCGCTGGTGCAAATGTAGTGTAAGCACTATCCTAAAGGAGTGCTGGTTCATTTGCATGTGGTGTTGTCCCATTCAAATGAGGGAAACACTTTGCCTCTACACCCGTGCCGGACTATTTACGTGGGTTAAAAGACAAAGAGTATGTCAGGAGGTGCACGGACTGTGCACCTCAGAAAGGTGGTGCACAGTCAGTGTGGCACATGATAGCAATCCTTTAGAGAGAGACAATGGGGTTCCAGGCATCCCCCTCCCCCCCCCCCCCACCTGAGTATCCCCAGCTGACTGGTGCATTCTCTCACTACACTTATCTGAAGAGGGGTCTCTGATCCAATAAAAAAGTGTAGGCCGAGTGCCACCTGGTCTGTGAAAGGGGGGCCGACTTCCACATTTAGCCTGTCCACCTTAGGGCAGCATGAGTTTAAGGTTGAGCTGGGGGCAGAACATTATCAGTGATAGGGCACACTGTCTCTGTTTGCACTTAGCGTATCTAGTTAGAGGTGTGTTGTGGCACAAACGGAAAAATTGTGCCCTTACAGTAATAAGGCTCCAGTAGCATATTCACTGCTGTAGTGTCTCAAAATCATGATTCCTTCGTGAAAAGCTTGGGGACTGCAGAGAAGAGGATTTCATGGCACTAACTTGTCCATATGTGATGATGCTCACCAAGCATTCACAGAATTTGGCTTGGGGACTGATCGTAATTGGTACCTTTTGTGCACAGGCACAACTCAGATAAATAACTCACATTGTGGTAAGAGTGCAATAGAAATTAATAAACCTGAAGTAGACAAGGACACAGCTGCTGGCAGTTGCAGTACACATATCAAATCAGCAATCTGGAGAGCTGCATACTAATTTGATTCATAATTCTCTGTTGCAGAAATGTCTGTACGTAATACCTTTCTCCAAATGGCATGTTTTGACATCCAATAATATCAGAGAAAGGGCAAATTGCCCATTTGCCTTGTGCTGGGTTCTGTTAGCTCAGCTGGGGTATTAAGTGCCATTAGGCATTGATTCATATGATTTAATATACCAGGACAGCAGTGTCTATTTAGACATGTAGTAATTAATGATACTAGTTTACATAATCTCTTTCTAGTCGTATTACTCTTAACCCCCTCTGATGTTGTCATGTTCGCTTTCTTTCAGGGAAGCAGTCCGCAAGGATGCATACAGCGAAAATCAAAACTTGTGCTGAATGTGCTACTGGCAACGTGTTGGCATTTGTAATTAAACTCCATGAGACATCGTATTTAATGTATTTAATTGAAAATTTCGGTTCATGCCCAAATTTTATGCATCTTAATTTAATACTGAAGTTGATACAAAAAAATTGGCGAAATATGTTTTTCAACAGATGCAGAATTAGAGTGGAGAAAAAACACAAGTTTGGAGAATGAGTAGGTGTGTGGTAGCTGTGTGTGAAGACCACTAAAGCACGCTGAGATGTCTGTTGCCCAGCAGGCCAAGGAGAATTATTTATTACCCATTCTTTTGGTGCTACGTATTTTGTGTAATTTTTCTCCTCTGCTGCTTATGAGCTTTTACACAGGGCCAAATTTATTAATGTTCTGCGTTGCCCTTGTGTCACGAAAGGGGGTGCAAGAGTGATGCATAAATGAGATTTATTAAGCCACGCAGGGCCAACTTGCATGGCCCTGCAAAGACTGATAAATCTGGAGTAATGAAAGGGGGTGCAAATCGCTGCCTTGCGTTACTGTTCCTCAGGAAGGCATTACATGGGTGGAGCGTGGGTGTTTCTACTCATTCACCCTTGTATTTTGGCGCATTCCCAGATTTAACATTAGTGGTAGACCTGGGAATATGTAAAAATTCTACACCTCTCCAGGAGCAGCATAACAAGGAGAAATATGTTTATTTCTCCTTGTTTTTTCCTTTTTCTGAGTGTGCTGCAGAATGCAGCACACATAAAAAGAGAAAAATGCCTCTGAGTATTGTTTTTTGCCTACAAAACAGGCACCCTTGCACCATGGTGCAAGGGTGCCTGCAGTGGTGCATGAAAGCTAAAAGCGCGCCATCGCTGGGAAAGGAAAGGAATGCACTAATGTTAAATACAGACCATTCCTGCCCTTTACCTTTCATGCAGCGCAGCAAGGTGGCTTGCTGCATTGCAGGAATTTTTGGTGGATATGGCCCAAAGTGTCCAGAATTACTTGGTTCATTTATCAAGTGTGGAAGCTGAGATTACCACTCAGCAGGCTCAGACTGAGACAAAAAAATTGGTATGGACAACAAAATAAAAGTGGTCCTAAATGGTGAATCCGACAGCTAAAAAATAAATGGGCCTCATTTGAAAATTGGTCGGTTTGAACTTGTAAATACACACTGTATGTGTGTTTTGCAAGTTATGGGAGATTGTATATATTTGTCCTTCCTATAGGCAATGTTTATAATAATATTAGGGAATTGAACAGTAAAAGACGGGCCATCTGAAGATGAAACAGGCCCACAACCAAAAGCTTACCTCACACACAGCCATGTCAGACCAGCCCTTCTGGCACTGTCAGATTGCCATACAGGTGAGTCCAACCCTGCCACTCAGGACTCTATGGGCCAGATGTAGATAGGTTTTCATTTGCGAGTTGCAAATTGCGAGTCCCAGCGACTCGCAATTTGCAACTCGCAAAAGGAAATGCAGAAAGGTGTCTCAGACACCTTCTGCGACTCGCTATGGGGTTGCAAAGACCCACCTCATGAATATTTATGAGGTGGGGCACAGTTTGCGGCCCCATAGCGAGTCTAGGCACTCACGGGGACGGTGGCCTGCTGGGGACAGCAGATCACCATGTCTGTGACTGCTTTCTTAATGAAGCAGTTTTTTTCTTTTCTTTTTGCAGCCCGTTTTCCTTAAAGGAAAACGAGCTGCAAACAGAAAAAATACCGAAACCATTAGTTTCGGTTTTTTCAGAGTAGGCAGTGGTCCATAGGACCACTGCCTGCTCTGAAAAAATATTTTTGGGGGAATTCACAAAGGGGAAGGGGTCCCATGGGGACCCCTTCCCGTTTGCGAATGAGTTACCATCCACTTGAAGTGGATGGAAACTGCGAATTGATTTGCGACCGCTTTCGCGGTCACAAATCAACTCTACATCGCGGTGCGAGTCGCAAATAGGAAGAGAACACCCCTTCCTATTTGCGAGTCGGAGTCACATTTTGCGAGTCAGTACTGACTCGCAAAATGTGATTCTGCATTGCGTGAGGCCTTTTGCTCCTCGCAAACAGCATTTTTCGCCGTTTGCGAGGCGCAAAAGGATACCTACATCTGGCCCTATGTTCTAAGTTCATGAAATTAGTCACATGGCCACATCCTGGCCTTGATTTACATGTCTGTTTTTTTCAACGGGTGAAGACAGATTGAAAACAGTCCAACAAAGGGATTTCGGGATAGCGTAGGATTTGGACATTATTGCAATTTAACATTTATGGATTGAAGGTAAAAAGACAAATTGAACATACAAACTGCACATGAGAATCTCCCAAGGAACAAGCATGTTGGAAATAGGATGCATGTTTAGAGAAAAGTGGGCACATCTATACTCAGAACTGTCCCTCTGTCTGAAAGCTCAGCATATAGATGATGATAGTAGGGCTGGTGGCCCTCAAAAGCATGCAAGGGAGATGTTTCAGTGTCAGCCATTTTAAGCAGAGGAAGCAAGGGACCTCAATGCTGTCAATGTGGTGGACAAGAGTTGGGTTGTCTAGCACTAGTGTAAAGTTCTGGAAATAAATGATGCTAAATAAAATATTTTATGGCCCTAATATAAAACTATATTCGTGGAAAGTCAGTAGAGTAGAGCAGTACCAAACTAATAGAAGCTACCTAGCTTGCAAAAATGTGTATTCAGAATACAAAGACATGATAAATAACACTATTTTCATTCACTCTACCAGTAAGTAATAGCCATCACTGACCTAGGAGTGGGTGGAACTCACAGAATTTGACTGCAGAAATCCGTAGGGTTACAAGAAATCTCCACAAGATTCCGTTTTTGTCTGCTAATGAATATAAATAGGTATGTTACACTGCTTGCACTGTGATTTAGCACCTGGAGCATGTTCAGTGCTGAAAAATCAGTGCAGACAGCAGCACACAGCGTGCCAGAGGGCACAGCTACTTAGGTTGATTTTGCAGCAGCTCAAGTAGACTTTTTACTCGAGTGGCATCCTTCCGACCATGAGCTGTTGTGACCGGCTGAGACTGCCCAGGCTGGAAATATCTGACCAGATGTCCTCCTAGTGACTGAAAATCATGCTAAATCTCACTCGTGCTCACCAATTTACCATTTTGGCAAGAGTGGAAGAATAAGTTCCAGCACACAGTGATTTGTGAAATTTGGCGGGAACTCTGTGTTACAAGAGTAATGCAGAGTCTCCAAAATTCTGCCAATTCTGCCAGCGAAACAGAATATTTTACCCACTCCTATGCTGACCCATTACCAGTTAATAGCCCATCAAAATGCTGAAGTCAGCAAGTAAAACACCATCAGAACCGAAGGATATGCATTTCAGATCGCTATAATAAATTAAGGTACATCTAGTATATATATCAAATTATTGTTCAGGCTTTTCTGATTTTGGCCATATTAGGGTGCTCCTTAAGAATTCCACACCAAGAAATATGATGTTTTTGTGTACCAGCCTGCCATGAGTATTGCTGAAATATGCCAAAGTTATTTTGAAAGTTATTTGTCACACTCAAGTTACTGATCATCAAGGCTCAGGCCTCAGACAGTGCACCTATTTATCAGGTTAGCGGTTGTCTCAAGATAATGGAAGCCACATTGTCCAAGCATGCATGATCCATCAGCATAGATCTCTCCCGAGATGGTCTCTTAAACCTGCTTACCATTGGCAATATCTCCCTCACTTAAACCATCTTCACAGAAGTCCACAAGACAGATCATCCCAATCATGAAGAAACCTACATTTGACCCTAATGACCTTGCGGCCTGCTTCCCCATCACTCACCTATCATTGATTGGGAAGATCATAGAAAAAGCATTTGATTCAACTCCAATACCACATCAGTGCTAACTATTTAATACATGACTACTCTAGTTTCAGGTCACACTGCAGTTCTGAAACCACTACCTAACATATCATAGTTGATGCTCTCTTAATGACAGATGTATATTGCCCCTGCCTCCAGATATTGTTGCACCTCACAGTAGCCTTCAACCTAATCAACCATCCTACCCTCATATGCACCATGGTGTCTATAATGGGACTCACCTGAAATGTAATTTTCTGGTTTCGTTCTACTTTTCCAACTAACAACAAATTGTTTGCATGGGTACGTTCAGGTCAGAAAAGATACTTATCACATGTGGAGTCCCCCAGGACTCCATACTGTCACCTGTCATCTTAAGTCTATACATGGAGCCTTTTGGTGCTCTACTCACAGAAAACCGTATAAATATGCACCAATATGCCAATAATACACAACTCTAATTGAAAGGCTCCTCTGCTTCAGACATTCAGGGCCATATTTATACTTTTTGACGCAAAACTGCGCTAACGCAGTTTTGCGCCAAAAAAATTAGCGCTGGCTAACGCCATTCTGAAGCGCCATGCAGGCGCCGTATTTATTGAATGGCGTTAGCCGGCGTTAGCCGACCGGCGCTGCCTGGTGTGCGTGAAAAAAAACGACATACACCAAGCAGCGCCGGCGTAGGGAAAAATGGCGTTTGGGCGTCCAAAAATGGGGCAAGTCAGGCCGAGGCAAAAAAATCGTCTTAACCCGATTTGCGCCATTTTTTTTGGGCGCCCAGACGCCATTAACATGACTCCTGTCTTAGCAAAGACAGGAGTCATGCCCCCTTGCCCAATGGCCATGCCCAGGGGACTTATGTCCCCTGGGCATGGTCATTGGGCATAGTGGCATGTAGGGGGGCACTAATCAGGCCCCCTATGCCACAAAATGTTTTTACAAAAAATACTTACCACAACTTACCTTTTCTTCCCTGGGATGGGTCCCTCCATCCTTGGGTGTCCTCCTGGGGTGGGCAAGGGTGGCAGGGGGTGTCCCTGGGGGCAGGGGAGGGCACCTCTGGGCTCATTCTGAGCCCACAGGTCCCTTAACGCCTGCCCTGACCCAGGCGTTAAAAAGAGGCGCAAATGCGGGGTTTTTTGCCCCGCCCACTCCCGGGCGTCATTTTTGCCCAGGAGTATAAATACCACGCACATGCCTGGGAGTCATTTTTTAAGACGGGAACGCCTACCTTGCATCTCATTAACGCAAGGAAGGTGTTCACGCAAAAAAATGATGCTAACTCCATGAACTTTGGCGCTAGACGCGTCTAACGCCAAAGTATAAATATGGAGTTAGTTTTGCGTCGAATTTGCGTCGAAAAAAACGACGCAAATTCGGCGCAAACTGAGTATAAATATGCCCCTCAATGCCTCAAACACTTCTTGCACATCATCCAGACCTTGATGTCCAGCACCTACCTGAAGCTCAACCCAGCCAAGACACAATTCCAGTTACTTACAAAGAATAACAAACAAGATACAGTACAAACCTTGCTCAATAACATGAACCTTGACTGCTTCGAATCCAAATTTTAACTGAATGTCAAGTCATTTGGATTTACTCTGAACTCTAACCTCACTCTGTCGGAATACATTACCAAATAAACAAAGACAGCCTGGTACTATTTTTTCTAAAGCAATTCAAACCTTTTCCTCAAGCAAGCGACTTCAGAACTGCTGTTAAAGCCCTCATACTCTCAGTTCTGGATGGTGCTAATGGTCTGCTCCATGGCCTCCCAGCTGCCACACTTGCCCCCCTTACAGGTATCGTAAATGCTGCAGTATATCCCTCCTAATACGATCAAATCACCCCAATCCTAATGTGACTCCTTTAGCCCCTCATGCCAGCCTGCACAATATTCAAAACCAGTTGCATCACATACAAAGCTATCACAACCAGCTCTCCTGCTTACCTTCCAGATATGGTCACCATCTCTGGTGGATCTCAGCATACCTCCAGTCAGGAAACCATCAGATTACCGGTCTAAGGTGTAAAAAAGAAACAAGATGACAGCAGGCCTTCTCTACCTATGACCTAGGATCTGGAACAACATCCCCATATCTTTCAGGACTGCCCCAATGCTGTTCCAATTTATTAAGGAGTTGAAGACTCACTTACTTAAAGAACATTACAGAGCATTGCAATGAATATCCACAGCACAGCTTCCTCTCCTCATACTCATTGTCTTTGACCATGTATAGCGCTATGCTGTCTTTTGGGCTATAGAAATACAATACACATAGAGACATACACTTTGCCGTACCAGTTTCTAAATGGGAAACAGCTGTTACAACACAGTCATTAAAATGCAAGGCTGCGACCATGAAGCCATTACCACGCATATGACTTTACCACACATACCTTTACCATTCATGCTTTTATCATGAATATACCTTTACCATGCATGCCTTTACAATGAATTTTGTTTGAAAGGCATGAATAGTAAAAGCATATGCTTGTTAAAGGTTTTAAAGGTAAGTATTACTTTCTAATTTTGTAAAGGCATGAAAGGTAAAGGTATAATCATAGTAAAGGTTTAACAGGTAAGTATTAAAAGGGTCATTATGAACACTGGCGGTCCAGCCCGCCATGCCGGCGGCGGGTGAAATCCTGCCACCGGCATGGCAGGCTGACCTGCCATTTAATGGACACATGGGGGCCGCCATTGGGGGCCCTCCTCCACCGCCAGGCTGCCTCTGACAGGCAGCCTGACAGTGGAAAGAATCATTATCCGACAGGGCAGATCCCTACTGCCCCCCAGCCTTTCGGAAAGGCTGGCAGGAGGGGTGCTCTGGGGCACCCATGGGGGCCACTGCACTGCCCATGCACTTGTCATGGGCAGTACAGGGACCCCTGTGCAGTGCCCCATAGTGCAGGTCACTGCCCGATTTACGGGCAGTGAGCTCCGCGACGGGTACAGCTGCACCCGCCGCATAGAGGCATTGACGCCGGCTCCACGTGGAATGTCCTGGCCAGGCATTCTGCTGGGCCGGTGGGTGGAAACAATGTTTCCGCCCGTTGGCCCTGCAAAATGTCCATTATGCGCCCGTCGAAGTCCCAGGTGGGCTGGCGGTCAATGAAATGACCGCCGGCCTGAACATGGCGGTGAACACCGCCGTGTTCATAAAGAGGGCCTAAATGCTTTAAGGGGTTAGGGTGGGTACAATTTTTTCGGTGGTAAGGGCATTTTAAGGTTTTAGGGTGGGTATGAGCTTTTGGGTGGTAAGGGCATTTTTAGGTTTTAGGGTGGATATGGGTTTTAGGATACTTGGGGCATTTTTAGGTTTTGGGGTGGGTGGGGTTTTTTGGTGGCGGGATATATATAGATGGTATTTTACCAGTCCAAAGCTGTAACACTGTGCCTGGAATGGTAAATGGCTTTTGTCATTTTACAGCTCGGCAAGGTTGACACTGTGTCAAACCTATGCTTAAAGACTTTGCTGTACAAATGGCAAAAGACTTTGTCACTATCTAGCTCGGCGTGGATAGCACTGTGCTGATCCAATGCTTAAAAACTTTGCTAGATAAACAGACATTTGAGGTGAGCAAATCTAGAGTGTCGCTGGTGTTGCAGGGTGCTCCTTACTAGAGCTGCTCTCCACCTAAACTTGGGAACTACCCAGAGTTCTCTATTCTCCTTTTTTTGCATAATTTATGCGGCACTCTAACCCTGAAAGGGATTTGTTTTGATATATGTGTATATATATATATATATATATATATATTTATTGTGGGGTAATTAGCAATGCATGATGAGGACATGAGTTAAATTTACCTTAGGGCATGAGTTATAGTTACTTGGGATAACTAACTATAACAGGTGAATTTATATGGTTGTATGTTTAAAATGTGAGCCTAACTGTAACCTTCTTGTAACCTTTGATTTTCTAAGTGAATTGCTATGTTTTTTTAAATGTATAGTTATTTTCATTACTATACATTAATTCAACCTCTGCTGCGTTGGACCTTTGGCCGTGTATGACGGTGGCTGGCCACAAGAACTGGCCTGTGCCCAGGCCCTATGGCCAACCCCCGTAACCACCCAATCATGAAAGTGAGTGAGGGAAAGTGAGAGATTGAGAGGGAGAGGGAGTTAGGATTTGATGAATGATATACTTAGAATGAGTTATTTCCAGATAAGATTAAAAGAAAAATGTTAATTAAAAAGAGTACGATCACCTTTCAGTATGCAGCTTAAATATTTATAGTTAAAAAGAAACTAAAGCAGGAAATGACCACAGACTCACTTAGATTAGAATCCTTACCCTTCAGTGTACATGGCTCAGACCTTAACCACTAGACCAGAGGTAATCCTTATAGTGTCCAGCCTTAGCTATGATATTCAACCGAAAGATTGTAGGGGAAAAATACTACAATGTTTCATCACTAGGAATGTTTAACAGCAAAACCACTAGAAAATAATCAGACACATTGCCAAGCGATACTAGGATTTGAACCCTCAGCCTACTGAGTGACAGCACAAGACCTTGGCCATTAGGCTAGAAGTGACTCTGTTCTACTATACATCCAAATGTAACTATAACATTCTTATCAAACATCTTGCTGGTCTGACTCTTTGAAGTCAGTCTATGTAGAGACCATTGCAATAACATTCTCTCTCTCTCTTCCATCCCTTTATTGGATGGAAGAGAGAGAGAGACAGGACAACGGGGGAGCCTCAAGGCCCCCTCAGTCCTAGCCGGCTCCACCATCTTAATAGAAACACTAGAAGAGGGGCCCCATGCACCCTTCCTTTATTAAAGTCCCAAATGCCCCTGGAACCTGCCCACCCGGGGACCAATTAACAGAAAAGGTCAGGAAACCACCCTTTAAAAAAAAACACAAAAAACAATGGAATAATCAACAGATCTGGATCCGTGGAGGTTTCCTATGTTTAAAAAAACGTTTTTTAGTTCTGGCAGGGTCCCTGCTGGAACCCCAGCACCAGATCTAATGTGTCATGGTGTCCTTTCCCTTGCCCATTTTCCTTTTTTTTCCTTTTTTTCCTGGGACTCAGCTGAAGCTGAGTCCAAGATGGCTGCCAACACTTCCTGCTTGAAGTTTTGGCAGGCAATTATATATCAGCATGGGGACAGTTGGATCCACAGAGGATCCGCATCCCTAGATATCTATATTTTTTAAAGATTAATTACTCCAAAACTACTCAAGGGATTTACACCAAATCACAAAAGGTGTGCTTTCTGGACCAAGACCTAGCTTTCTGCCAAATTGTGTGTAATTCCATTCAGCGGTTCGGGCTGTATTCATGTTAGAAAATGTGAAAGATCCCATTGATGTAAAAATGAGGGAAAAGTCTTTTAAGAACCACCCCCTTTTTCTGAGCCACAAGTTAAAAGATCACCCCAAAACTTTCAACACAGCAACTTAACCGGCTATAGTATATGTTTTGAAAATTTTGAGCAGATTTGGTAAGCAGCGCCAAAGTTACTGGCAAAACAAAATAAGTTCTGTCTATTGAAAAAATGGTCCTACCTATAAGTACCTACTAGCGACCGCCATTCGGTAATATAAATATGTATTTATGTATGTATACTCACCACTTTACTTTTTACCTTGAAAATGCCTTTATAATGAAGTTTTCATGGTAAAGGCATGCATGGTACAAGGCATATGCATGGTAAAAACTTTTGTTGTAAGTGCATTCACAGTAATAATGCATGCGTTGTAATTACAGTGTTGTAAAGGCATGTGTGGTAGTTGCATGCATGGTTCCATCATAAAATCTTTCTCAATTGCCCTCAGTGTGAAACATTCATAGCATTCTACTATTGTAGTTGTGCAAACTTTTACTTGCAACGGAAAGTTTGTGAACTTCTCAATGTTTACCTCTTGATGAACCTTGGGAAGTTTCTCAATTTAAAGTCTTCTTCACCTGTTCAGGTTTTTCTGTGTATTGCAAAATAATTACCACTGCACTGCTAGATAATTTTCATTCTAATCGAACTCTGCCTTGCTACCACATAAAAGCAGAGTTTGATACAGAATATTTCTATTCACAGGGGAAAATGTTTGCATAATTACGCGCGTATTTCTACATGGGTGCGCCATTTTAGCATCATTTATTTTGACACTAAAATGGCGCTGACCTAACTCCATATTTATATTTAGACACTAGACCTGTCTAGTGTCAAAATATTGGAGTTAGCGCCATGTTGTGGAAGTGGTGCTAATTAGATGCAATGTAGGCGTTCCTGTTCACAATATGATGCTAACCCCCTAGCGCCATAGCTATCCTCCAGTGCAGAAACAACATGCATGGAGGAGGTGGACCCAAATAATGGCGCTCTAACGCCTGGGTCAGACAAGGCATTAGGGTACCTGTGGACCCATTTCCATGGCCTAACACCATGTAATGGGCCCATAGATGCCCACCCCAAGCCCCAGTAACACCACCTCCCACACCAGAGGGACACCACCGGATGGGAAACCCCATTCTGGGTAAGTATAGGTAAGTATTTTTTTTTTTTTTTTTTGGTGTTCCCTTGGGGGCCCCTGACATGGGGCGCCCTGTCTGGCACTGGGTCTTACGGCCTTGCCCAGAGGAAACTGCTTCGCTGTGGTGGCCATTTGGGTGGTGGGCTTGACTCCTTTCTTTATGAGACAGGAGTCACATTTGGGTGCTAGTGCATCAGAAAATGACGCTAGGCTGGTTATCAGCATATTTGTTGCTGCTAACCAGACTAGCGTCATTTCTAACCCACTAGCGCCTTTGTCCCTTCCAATCCCCCCCCCACAGCTAGCATCTTTTTTTTAAGCTAGCCATTCCTTAGCACCCGCGTGCATCAATCCATAAATATGGCACATGACTGACACTATGGAATGACACTAGCAAGCGCTAAGGAATTTGATGCAAAACTGCATTAGCACAGTTGTGTGTCAAAAAGTACAAATATGCACCTTAGCCTTTATGTTATATTTGCATAGGTTTTTATGCACAATGATTTATTGTGCTGGAGAAGAAAAGTAAGTAATGTATTTGAAGCATATTTTATGCAGAACCATTTTGTTAGAGTTAATCAAGGGCATATGCAACATAAAACTTCAAAAGTGCCCATGATTTTCTGAGAAATGTATCACAGCAAAAGTCTTTGGGTCCTTCATGAACACTCAGTAGACCTCTAGGGAGGTCTATGGAAAACATTTCCTTCCAGGTTCGGTTTCAGATTGTGCATGTATGCACAAGGTAAATTCCGTTGCCAATACCCACATTGTCCCTCGTAGGTAAGACACTCATATGTATGTAAATATCTGTGTCCCCTCACTCTCCAAACCATCATTGTCTACAGGGCATACAGTTCTATTGCCATACTGTCACCCGATTTCTCCCATGTTACTTTTGCACTAGCAGGATCCAAGTTACTCAGCAGAATGTACTTTGCACATTGCAGTCCCAGTATTTACATATGTCACAGTATGTAAACAGCACCCACGTTGCCCACAGGATGAAATGCACAGTCGTTACAGATTATTTTTTTGTGATTGGGCTTCTTGGTAATATAGAGCTTAAGGGCCATATGTACGAAAGCTTTTTCCCATAGACACAGAATGGGTAAAATCCTTTGGTACATCTGGCCCTAAATGCCGCAGCCTGTGAACTACCTTTACTGTAACAGTTTCCGTAATGTACAATACTACGCCGGTCCCGGCATTGTGTTCACACTGTCATGGCAGTTTCCACATGCTCCAACGTGTCAAAAACACTGTGATGGCATCACTCACATATGCTCCTTTTAGATCCCCGCCACGTCACCACATCCCGCCCAGCTATTGTAGTGAGTCTTCTCGGTGGCAGCCAAGCACAATTCCTTGCTGTGTTGCCCCTGGATGCAGCACAGCTGGACAGCCCACCTGGGCCGGAAGTGGATGGTGTTCTGGGCTACAGAAGGTCAGCGGGATAGGCTAATTCAGACTCATCCAAAAAGCTCTGAAACCTGAAGCTTGTAGAGGGCTGATGTTGAGAACTGAAAGCGTCCTAACTAAAATGCTCAAACTAGCCCCGCTCCCTTTGTCTCCCTGCACTCATTATCTCTCTTTCCACCCATCCCCTTTCCCTCCTTATCTCTTCTTACTCTCCCGTAGCTTTCTCCCCACCTTATCGCCCCTCCCTCTTTTTCGCACTCTCGTGAAGTCTGCCTGTGCCTGCAGTAATTAACATCAAGGAGCTGGAGAAAGTACAGAGGCAGCAGGAGCGGCCCTGGGCAGTCAAAACCGGGATCTAAGGACTCAACCCACTGGGGAAAAGCTGGTGGAATAAAAGGCCTGTCTGGTCCTGAGCCTGTAGTAAGTGGGTGGACTGGTGAGCTCGATTGGTGCAACAAAACTGCTTCCCCAGCAAATGTTCAGAAAGCACTTCCAATGAACATGATCCAGTCACAATTTGAACGGGTCCTGTTCATGTATTGTTATCCCAGATGACTCAATGAGAAGTTGCTTATGACATGCTCCACTGACGACCTGCAACATTGGCCCTCCCACCTTTCCCGACACTGATGAGTAGAAACTCCCACCAGCCCCCAGGGATACCCTGGCCTCCTACCGGGCCTGTCCGGCTCTTGTCAGTGAGAAATACTGGGACAGTCGGAGGTTAGTAGCTATAGTCTGAAAACAAAGATAAAACTACGTCCGGGACAGCCTCATACTTTGGTAGAACACATGGGCTGTTCGATTCTAATATGAATTCATGTTATGTGTTCCGCAGATTTAGTGCCAAACAATCATAAGTAGCAGAGAAACAAAAAAGACATAAAGATTCTGCAAAGCGGTGGCGCCAAACAGAACAATGTGTCCTCTTTTTTAGCCTGTCACGTCAAATGCACTTAGTTATCTATCTGCAATAATGCAAGGCGTATGAAAGCAAACCACACGAAAGACAATTGCTGCACGCCTGCATTTCAGATGTGACATTTCTAATCTTTTGCAACATCTGCCACACAGAAATACGCACTCTGCAATGGCTCGGTCACGGTTAGGGAATAGACTTGGCAAGCCCTACAGAACCGTGATGAGATGCGTGCAGTGACGCGAGGAGGCCTGACATGTGGAGAGGCCAGAATTGTGTATTATGACATGGATTTTAAAGCCTGTCCAGGTCTCCTGTTGTTGTGAATCTACCCTAGGGCAGCAGACCAGCTCTTTACTCATAGAGCCTTTCAGAGCAGAAATCTCGCTGAAGAGGAAGATACAGATTCTCCACCAAGAAGCAGGGACTAGAGGGGATTTTTTAATAGAGTGCTGCTCCCTAATATCATTAACACGAATAAATTAAAGGAAAAAGACGCAGAGATATGACTGTAGTGACACATACGGATTATACATTCATAGAAGTCGTTTTTATTAACGGATGCACTATCAACCTGGAAAAAATCGATACGTAGAAATCAGGATCAATCTGTACAAATCCTTAAAAAATAGGGATCGCTGTTGTTTATACCTTTATGTTATTTTTACTTTCTATTTTGGTTAACTCTGTACAGATCCACGAATATACATTACAACTGCTTTCAGACAATTTCATATAACTGTATGTATAATTGCATGTGTGGGTGGAATTAATAATTGATGCATGCACCGAGTAACTAACAGATGTACATCTCTGCATTTCATCTGTGTGTACCTCACAAGAAATGAATTGTATGATTCATTTTGAGCAACCACATTTGGAGTCCCATGAACCTTGGAGGGAAGCAAGATGTATATTATTTCTTTATTATCTCTTTAACATAGGCCTTTGGGAGTGTCATTGCAGTGATGTTATGTCAGAATCATTATATCAAGTGTCCGTGTAACAAGAGGCTGTAGTGTTGACAAAGATATATTTAAAAAATTCTGTAATCACCACTTCTGGGTATTTCTTTGTAATTACCGCATAGTCTAACAATTATTTTATACATCGGTATAATGTTTTTTATAATGATACCTATTGTTTGTTAGAAGTCATCACATTGACATATTGATTTTACTAGGGTTGACACGTTTGACTGTAGGTGGACGAGTCTCAAGAATAGATAGACGAGGCTGTGAATAGTTGATGCCGTAGTCCAGAGAGCTCTCTGAAAAGTTGCTAACCAATAAAAGTCGATAAGATGGCACTCAAGAAAAATAATCCTGCCAATAAAGCGGATAGTGAAGAAAAGAAGTCAATACCTGCTGCACTCTCTTCTGGACAGGAAGCTTCTGGGTTAAACCCTTGCTCAACAGTGGTACCACCACCAAAACTAAATCTGGTGTCATAGTGCTCCGGTGACTGCAGTCATTACTGAAATCGTGAATTTGATACATAATTGTACAAGTAAACATATTCTTCCAAGCAAATTGAACAGGAAAAAGAGTCTTGTATGCTTGATTTTCCTGAGGTGGGGCTAGATCTGGAAGTTGGGCTTTCAGCAAAGCATGTTGTTGAACCTCCTCTTTTATCATGTACATTGTCTTCACCAAAGCCTCCTCCAAGAAAAAAGTCAACTCCACTGTCTTCGGTGAGCTCCCCTTCAGATGAAAATAACACAGTGAACCCCTTAGCCTCACCATGGGAGATAAAGGCAAAAAGAATGTTTTAGAAACAGAGTTGGCAGTATTGAATATGAATCCCTGCCCATGGTGAGAATGGCACAGATAATGTGCAAATCACCTTTATTCAGCTTGTTCCTGTACCACCACCTGCTTCCATCTTAAAATTCCAAACAAACACCAATAACCCCTACCATAGTCCTAGCTCACCCTGTCCAAAAGGAAAACCCACCAAATGCCACCATAGGCTGTTCAGGATTTGGCTATATAGGGAGGTTCTCCTCCCCAGTTCGGGAATTCTTTACAGCTAGCTGAGTTTGAAGCACATTCCAAACTGCACAGTTTGCTGCAACTAGTGTGTCATGGACGGCCAAACTGACATCTTAGTAATGGGAGCCAGCTGGCCACATGAAAAACAAACATTCATGAGACAGAATAACATAAACTAACAGAAGGAGATGATGATTATAATGAAGATGGTGTTGCCAGTACAAGCAGCCCTTCTACTGCTGGTGCATTTTGAGCACCATCACTAAAGCTGCTTGGTATAAGGAAGTTGGGCATATTGCAGTGACCCTAAAGTTTCTAGATAAGTATTTATCTATGGATGTTACTTGAGTTTAGATCATCCAGTTCATTGTAAAAAACTGAAGCACCATCATCACTTTGTTCAAGAAGGATGTTCCGCACCATTTAACCAATAAAATGGTCCATTTATACAATGGGAAACTGGCCAAACATTTGTCTCTTGAGTGCCTCCCCTTTTCTTTGCTGGAATGAGAGTCTTGTTTATTGGTGGTGGACCTATGTACAAAATGGTAGGTTCCAAGCCAGATCTATTTCACAACTGAACCTTCAAGTTCGGTTATTGGTTGCTAATACAATGCTAATACAATAAAGGTGAGCACTGAGCCGTCCATCTATCTCACTACAGACACGTGGATCAGTTCTCAAGCTACAGGGTATAGATGCAACCCTCCACACTGGGTGCCCCTCAAAAGTGTTAAACAAAGGTTAGCCACTGGTGCTCCAGTAATGGTGGATTTCGAG
Organism: Pleurodeles waltl; assembly: GCF_031143425.1. NCBI lineage: Eukaryota > Metazoa > Chordata > Amphibia > Caudata > Salamandridae > Pleurodeles > Pleurodeles waltl. The sequence continues at coordinate 370,808,266 of NC_090451.1, forward strand.
GTGTTCATCCGCATGCAATAGTTGTAATGTTTTTCATGTAGACAACAAACACATCTGCCAATATCATGTAAGAGTTCAATAACATAGTCTACCAATGGCTTCAAACCAATGATTTCCCACAATTAAATATGTTTCCATTGCTGACAATAGCTGTAACATTATAAACGCCATAGCAGATTAAGGATAGTTCAGAGAACCCATTGGCTCAACCCGATTGTCCATGATTTCCCCCCCCCAAAAAAAAAAAGCAAAAAGAAGTCCACAACATTAAGTTTTAGATATTTAGGAAGTGCTCGAGGAACATTGAAGAGCCTGATGAAAGTCTCTGTAGAAGGTTCTGACAAACTCATTTTTTAAAAATTGATTATACATGCTTCAAGGCCTCTTTGAACAAGACAAATCTATAAATGATTATGTGCTTCAAAGGGAAGGAGATTATTCTGCCAAACTCATGCCAATGGATCTTCTCAAATGGGTGATAATACAGTGGCGGATCAAGTTGCTTGTGCCTATTGAATTTTTGATACAAGAAATTAACAAAGACAATTGCACCATGGATCAAGGCAGCCCATTACCGCACAGGCTACATGCCCATTTGTGTAAAGTGAAAGTACGTTTATCAATGTTAATGAAGAAGCAGTTGGTGTGATTACCAGCTTAATCCGGCATCCGGATACAAACCCCAGGCTGAAACGAGAGATCATCTTCTCCAAGATAAAAACATGGGCTATCAGCAAAAAAATAAATATTTTTTTCAATAAATGATTCATCAAGAAAATTGTGAATTCCAAAGCAAATAAGAATTTAAGTGCATTCTTTACTAACCACTTGAGAACACAGTGAAGGCTCTAGCAGCATATTTCAACAGCAGAACACAGCACTGATCCTCTGACCAACTCCTCAGTTCTCTTTGGAGGATCCCCCCCCCCCCAAGAAGGACTGCCTGGTACTTCAGAGGACTGCCCTTCTGTTTGAGGTCTACTTCGTACCTCAGAGAACTGCCCTGCTGCTTGAAGCCTGCCTTGCTGCTTGATTATAGATCTACAAATTGATTCCAAGGGCTAGTTGGCTGGCTTCCTGTTCTAACTAGAGGGACACAAAAAGCTTGTACCCACACCTGGGCCCTGACTAAAGTGATTTCTGCCCTCCAAAGTGGTGCCCATCCAGTCCTAGACTCTTGTAAGTGGTTCTGAAGGTGCCTAAACGTCCAAACACCAAATCTTAGGACTTGGAACTTTTTCACTAAAACGTGGTCTGAGAATCGATAGGAGACTGGAATCTATCTGGTTTCTGATCCGTAGCTCGCACTACATTCTTCTCTGCAACAACAAATCCTTTGCAGCAGCTCCTCTTCAGAAGAGTATCTGGCCTTGTCAATCCCTTGCCGCTACAGCTTGCAGCTTCAGGCCACTGAAGATTTTTTACTTCTAACACCGAAATCTTCACCGTGACTTCGTCCAATGGCTCCCTGACAACAATGACTTCTCTGTGAACACTGCCAGCTGTGTTGCCTCTCTGAACTTTACTTTTACAGATATTGGGCCAGATGTAGGAAAAAAGCAAATTGCGACTTGCAATTTGCGAGTCCGTGCGACTCGCAAATTGCAAGTCGCAATTTGCTATGCAGAAAGGTGTCTCAGACACCTTCTGCAACTCGCAATGGGGTCGCAAAGACCCACCTCATAAATATTTATGAGGTGGGTCGCAGTTTGCGACCCCATTGCGAGTATGGGCACTCACGGGGATGGTGGCCTGCTGGAGACAGCAGACCACCATGTCCGTGACTGCTTTTTAATAAAGCAGTTTTTTTTTTTTCTATCTGCAGCCCGTTTTCCTTAAAGGAAAACGAGCTGCACTTAGAAAAAAAAACGAAACCTTTTGTTTCGGTATTTTTCAGAGCAGGCAGTGGTCCATAGGACCACTACCTGCTCTGAAAAATTGTTTTTGTGATCATTCACAAAGGGGAAGGGGTCCTATGGGGACCCCTTCCCGTTTGCGAATGGGTTACCATCCACTTCAAGTGGATGGTAACAGCGATTTCATTTGCGACCGCTTTCGCGGGCGCAAATGAAATTGCATAGCATTGCGAGTCGCAAATAGGAAGGGAAATGCATTTTGCGAGTCGGATCCGACTCGCAAAATGCATTTCTGCATAGCAGAGAGGCTTTTGCGCCTCGCAAACGGCGTTTTCCGCCGTTTGCGAGGCGCAAACTCTTTGCTACATCTGGCCCATTGTTCTTTAAAATGTTATCTAAGCCCGAAGGTAAGCCAAGACCAGGCCCCAATCCACTTCTTGTATACAATGTATACAGACCGTGCGGCATCATGATCTGTCATAACCTTAGACTTTGACCTGGTCTCTCAAAGACTTTTTGCCTGCAGTTGGAGCTTTGATCTTTTGATCTTCTAGTTGCTATTTTTCATTAAAAACTACTAAAACAATCATAACTCTGGTTCCAATGACTGGAATCGTGTCATTTTGATGTTTTTTAAAATTTTCTCTATTCTTTAAATTGTTGTGGGATTTTTATTCTGTTGCTCTACCACTTTATTACTGTTTGTGTGCTGCATAAATGCTTTACACATTGTCTCTAAGTTAAGCCTGACTGCTTTTGTGCCAAACTACCATAAGGTTATGCATAGGTTAAGTTAGTGACTTCTGTGGTTAGCACTGACAAGGATTGTGGTTCTTGCTTCAAAAGGGTCTTTACCCCTCCTAAAAGAAACACAATTTACTACAATCAGCATTCCAAGTCGCATCTTCTGCTACAAAATCAACACTAGCAGTCTCAATAGAAATGGCACCTGGGTTGGTTTTTAGGAGTTTCAGGACTTACATCAACGGCACAGATGCAACAAATTGGAGAGCAGACAATGTCAATTATAACAATAAATAAGGAAGAGGTGTGCAAAATGTGCATCATTTGGTTTTGTGTAATGTGCAAAATTATGGCAGAATTATGAGAAATCATGTATATTACGAAAAATGCATATCTGCAAATGGAAATCTGTCATTTTGTGCTATGTTTTAGTATGAAATGTGTCCTCACATCAATTGTTGGTAGAGGACACATTTGAGCTAAAGTCCAGCGAACAACATGCTCTTGCATTCTGTTGTTCACGTGTTATATTAATAAATATTTACTGGGAATCACGGGACATTGGTGTAACATGAAATTCCTAACATTACGAGATTTAAACCTTCATAATTCAGATTTCACTCCTGCATTTGACTAAGGTGTTACAGGAGTACTTTGAAGCCCAAGCAAGATTTCCAATAATCCAGACCATTGATATATTTGCATAGGAAAAAGGAATTGTTGCCAGATCTCAGTAAACGGGCACTAAATTATTAATTATGTCCTTCAGCCAGTGTATCCTAAACGTGGTTTATAAATGTACCTGGGGGAATTGACAGAGTCTGTCCCCTCAAAATGTGAAGAGACTCAGAATGATCAAGGAGAACTAAACTTGATCAGGCTCAGGAAGACACAACAGTGGATGAAGGTTATTTCTCAAACATCATAAGTGAAGTAAGTGATCCTCCTGAGAAAGTCTTTGAGCATGAAAATGAACTGTACCTTCCTGGTTGAAAAGTAACCACATGTCTGTTGTAAAAAATGAACAGAACTGTAGGAAATGGACCTTCTGCAGGGTTATCCCCAGACTTTTTGCCTTACTCCTTCTCTTTTTCTGACCTAATTTTTGCTGTTTTTTAGACTCTGTGCACGTTACCACTGCTAACCAGTGCTAAAGTGCATATGCTCTCTCCCTTTAAACATGGTAACATTGGATCATACCTAATTGAACTAGTTAATTTACCTATAAGCCCCTAGTAAGGTGCACTGTATGTGCCTAGGGCCTGAAGATTAAATGCTACTAGTGGGCCTGCAGCACTGGTTGTGCCATCCACTTAAGTAGCCCCTTAACCTTGTCTCAGGCATGCCATTGCATGGCCTGTGTGTGCAGCTTCACTGCTACTTCGACTTTGCATCTAAAAGTACTTGCCAAGCTTAAAACTCCCTTTTTTCCACATATAAGTCACCCCTAAGGTGTGCCCTAGGTAACCCCTAGAGCAGGCTGCTGTGTGGGTAAAAGGCAGGACATGTACCTGTGTGGTTTACATGTCCTGGTAGTGTAAAACTCTTAAATTCGTTTTTACACTACTGTGAGGCCTGCTCCCTTCATAGGCTAGCATTGGGGCTGCCCTCATACATTGTTGAAGTGGTAGCTGCTGATCTGAAAGGAGTAGGAAGGTCATATTTAGTATGGCCAGAATGGTAATACAGAATCCTGCTGACTGGTGAAGTTAGATTGAATATTACTATTTTAGAAATGCCACTTTTAGAAAGTGAGCATTTCTCTGCACTTAAATCTTTCTGTGCCTTACAATCCACGTCTGGCTAGGTTTAGTTGACAGCTCCTTGTGCATTCACTCAGACACACCCCAAACACAGGGTACTCAGCCTAACTTGCATACATCTTCATTTTGAGTGGGTCTTCCTGGGCTGGGAGGGTCGAGGGCCTGCTCTCACACAAAGGACTGCCATACCCCCTACTGGGACCCTGGCAGACAGGATTGATCTGAGGTCCATTGCGGAACTCAAACCAGGTACTTTGTGCTTGAAAGAGACTTTGTTTGCTTTTAAAAGACTTAAGACACTTTAGATCACTTTTCAGTGATATCTTTACATTTTCTTATTGCATAGATGTACCAAAAACAGTTTTATTTACCACAGTGTTTGCCTTTTTTGCCTTTTTCTAAGAGATAGTCCCTTTTTCCTACTTTTTGTGGCTTCAATCTACTTGCTGTTGGTTATTGAGGCAGGTATGAAACTCATGGGTAATCCTGAAAAGCTTTACATTTCTGAAAATAAACAAAATTAATTCATGTGTGCAGATGTTTCAAGAGTTTCCCAAAGGAAAAAAATAAAAATAAAATAATCTAGAAATAAAAGAACGAAAGTAAGTGGGCAAAAAATAGTCATTTGTGACAAGTTTTACATCTTTAATTATTTGTCTCGATAGCTGATTCACAGAAGTAATACACCGCTATGTTCGACAGACCCTATTGGTTGCATGTATTTTGAGGGTTTCTAGTTTTCCCAAAAACACATAATACCCTGAGCCATCAACTGTGCTGCAGCTTATAATGATTAGATTTGTCACTGTGTACCAATCATACAGCAATTCATATAATGAAACCTAATTAACCTCTTAGCTGCTGGGCCTTCCCCCCTCCTCCCCGTTCTGAGCCCTTTTATGGCTATTCGGGGTAGTTTGCGCTTAGGCCTTCATAACTTTTTGTCCACATAAGCTATCCATGCCAAATTTGTGTCCTTTTTTCCCAGCATCCAGAGTTTGTGGTTTCACCTGGAGGAGACAAAGAAATTAGCCAAAACAAATTGAAAAAAGGGCTGCCTAAGAAGGCTTGTGGTTTTTTCCCTGAAAATAGCATCAGCAAAGGGTTTGCGGTGCATCACCAGCATCCCAGCTTTCAGGAAAAGGCAGACTTGAATCAGAAAACCACATTTTTCAACACAATTTTGGCAATTTTCTGAGACATACCCCATTTTTACTATTTTTTGTGCTTTCAGCCTCCTTCCACTTAATGACAGAAATGGGTGTAAAACCAATGCTGGATCCCGGAAAGCTAAATATGCTTGAAAAAATAAACAAAATTCTAAATTCAGCAAGGGTTCATTTGTGTAGATCCTACAAGGTTTTCCTACAGAAAATAACAGCTGAAATAAAAAAATATTGAAATTGAGCTGAAAACAACAGCCATTTTCCTTTATGTTTTACTCTGTAACTTTTTCCTGTGATGTCAGCTTTTTTAAAGCAATATACCGTTACGTCTGCTGGACTCTTCTGGTTGCGGGGATATATAGGGCTTGTAGGTTCATCAAGAACCCTAGGTACCCAGAGCCAATAAATGAGCTGCACCTTGCAAAAGGTTTTCATTCTATACCGGGTATACAGCAATTAATTTGCTGGAATATAAAGAGTGAAAAATAGGTATCAAGAAAACCTTTGTATTTCCCAAATGGGCACAAGATAAGATGTTGAGAAGAAGTGGTCATTTGCACATCTCTGAATTCCGGGGTGCCCATACTAGCATGTGAATTACAGGGCATTTTTCAAATAGATGTCTTTTTTTACACACTAATTTACATTTGGAAGTAAAAAAGGTAGAGAAAGACTAGGGGCAATAACACGTGTTTTGCTATTCTGTGTTCCTCCAAGTCTCCTGATAAAAGTGGTACCTCACTTGTATGGGTAGGCCTAGTGCCCGTGACAGGAAATGCCCCAAAACACAACATGGACACATCACATTTTCCAAAAGAAATCAGAGCTGTTTTTTACAAAGTGCCTGGCTGTGGATTTTGGCCTGTAGCTCAGCCGCCACCTAGGGAAACCTACCAAGCCTGTGCATTTTTTTAAACTAGACACCTAGGGGAATCTAAGATGGGGTGACTTGTAGGCTCTCACCAGGTTCTGTTACCCAGAATCCTTTGCAAATCTCAAAAGTTTGCAAAATAAAAACCTTTTTTCTCACATTTTGGTGACAGAAACATCTGGAATCTGAGACGAGCCACACATTTCCTCCTACCCAGTGTTCCCCCGAGTCTCCAGATAAAAATTGTACCTCACTTGTGTGGGTAGACCTAGTGCCCGCGACAGGAATGGATCACACAAGGGTCAATGGTAGTCCTTGCATGAGGGCTACTGTTAACCCTGGAGTGATACATTCCTGACACAGGCACTAGGCGCAGGCACACAAGTGCAGAAACACTGGGTGGTAGGAATTTTGAGGATCCCTGCACATTCCTGTAGTTTCTGTGATAAAAAAAAGAAAATAGTGGTTTTAATCAATAATTCCCTTTTGTAGGGTATTCTGTGTATGAAAACTTTGTGAAATCCAAACACACCACACTTACGTGGGTTGCCATGGGTGTCTAGTTTTCAGAAATGTCTGCGTTTGGGAGGGTCCCTATATGGCTGCCGAGTCCAGGACCAAATACTTAGGTGACTGTCTTAAAAAATGAAGCTGTTTTGTGGTAGGTAATTTTAATGTCTCCACAATCCGTTTTGGGTACTTCCCTGTTGTGGTCACTTGCCCACTCACTAAAGTGAGGCAGTTTTTCGCTGGAGACTTAGTGGAACGCTGAGTGGTAGAAAATTTGTGGCTCCCTGCAAATCCCTGGACTTCTGCTCATTGGAATGCAAGGCAAATGTGTTTTTTAAGCAGATTGTGTGATTTGAAGGGGATTCTGGGTGAAGGAAAACTGGTGAGAGCCACGCAAGTCCTGCACCCTTGGACTCCCCTGGTACTATTTTGTTAAAGTTAACTCACCACTCACACTGGTTGGTTTTAGCATCTCCAGAAAGTATGGTTTCAAAGCATGAATACTTATCAAAGTATCTGAATATTGAAAACAAGCCTTCTGAAGGTGGACCATAAAGCTGCATCCAGGCACCAACTTGTTTATGGTCCAATCACATGCCATTCACGCACAACAAACAACTCTTTCATACCGCCGGCCAAGGGCCCAAACCAACCAATCACTGCACTCACAATAACTTACCGCTGCCAGACAAGGGCCCATCACATTCACACGCCACAGAACGGACTACATTTTACCATTTGTCAAGTAACTGCCTCCTTCTTCCTTAACACTACCAAATGCATGCGTAACAAACCTTTACTAATGACTCCTGTGACAGCCACCTGAGGCTCAGGAAGACATGTTTTTCATGCACCTTTAACGCACTCACTGTGCTAAATCCAACTCCTTCCAGTTTGTGGATGCAAGTTGGGGGTGTCCGAGTATGCCGTACAAAGGGATTTCCCGAACTGAGTGAGCATATCTACCTTTGAAACTCAGGGAGACATGCTGGAGATTTCTCATGATGTTCCCTAAAGAGAACGTCATAGGCTATGAAAGAAGGTAGTGTTTGGCACACAGGGGAGTCCATGAGAACATAGCATATGTCCCAGCCAACATTATGTGCAGTGATGTGACTGTAATGCACTTATACAGCAAACTGAACATCTATTAAGTTCTTATGGAGGTGACCATGAAAAACAGGTCAAACACTGACCTATACAAGTCATTCTCCTTCAGTGCTTGGATGGCACCAATGGGTTTGAATCCATAGGTGTAGATGATGTACATCTGTACTACCTTTACTATCTGCCTTCTACCTGTGCAATATCCCTGTGAAGGCACACCTACCATAAGCTTTCCTTACCCATTCATGTCTCTTTTCTCATCAGAGTCCTGAATAATCCTGTATAATTGCCAAGTGAACCTATACTAGTTTGTGGATGCAAGTTGAGGGTTTCCAAGTATGCCGTACAAATTGATTCCTCGAACTGAGAGAGCATATCCACTGTTGAATGTAAGGTAGACATGCTGGTGAAGAAAGGGTACCCCGTGACAACGTGTCATATGTTCTGTCAACTAGTATATGCAGTAGGGGGAATATAATGCATGTTAATTGAACAGAACACCTACCACGTTCTGATGGTGGATTTAGCTCTCAAGCAGTCCAAATGGAAGTCCATGATGAAGTAGATGAAGTAAAATTCTGTGGCTCCTTTCCTAATGAAGCAGTGGCCCATGGACGTTCGGTATCCATGCACTGCCACTTAAAGGATTACTCAACGGCAGCTCAACCTCAGTTGATTCCCCACAACTTTGCTTTAGTATGATACAACGTAAAGCAAGTAGGGATACAGAGACCTGGTTGTGATGGACACTGGGGACAGTAATACCGACTCTCCTGCCGCTTTCCATGCTTCGAGCAAACTTTACAGCGACGACATGGACGATCATTTTTGGGTGTTTTGGGAATGCGATCAGCAAAGTGTCGCTCCTGCAGCCTTGCCACATCCTCCATAACATATGAGGTGGAGGCTGCTGCTGTTTCTGTAACAGCAGTGAGGCTTTCAATTACAGACAACTGGAAGTCAAGGAAAGTCATGAGTCTTCCTGTGGTTGTCTAATGGTAAACAACATACGCATTATATGTTGCCATCTGAATCAGGTGGGTAAACAGTTTCTTGAACCAAGTGCGAGTTTCACGACCCGCATTGTATGGTTGAAAAACCTGGTCGTTTTTGTCCACTCCACCCATGCACTTATTGTAATCAAGTATACAGATGGGCTTGTGGACTTCGGCCATCTGACCCCAAACCGTGATAGGGGAAGTGCTCTCATCATGAATTGTAGTGAGCATGTATACATCATGCCTATCCAAGAACTTGACTGCGTGCAGTTCGTTAGAACACAATGCAGTACTCTCTGATTCCTGGAGCTTTTGCAAACAATCTCCTGCAGGAATCCTTTGTGGTTATAACAAACTCTACCGCAGGCCACAGTGCCAGCTTTGTAGAGCTCACTGAACAGCTCTACTCCTGTATAGAAATTGTCCACATAAAGGTTATAACCTTTGTGAAGAAGTTGCTGGACAAGTTCCCATACAATCTTACCTGTGACCCCCTAACGCAGGAGGGCAACCTACAGGGTTTAGGGTAGAATCCTTCCCTGTATACACTCTCAAGCTGTACACATAGCCAGAAGAGCTCTCACACAGCATGTACAACGTTATGCCATAGCAAGCTCTTTTGCTTGCAATGTACTGTCTGAAAAGCAGCCGTCAAGGGCTCATCGACTGCTATATTCTTTCCAGGAGTATAGATCTCTGGATACATGGCAGACAAATGTTCCATGACAGGCCGAATTTTGAACAACCTGTCTGGATGGTCCCGGGGCAATGCAGCAGAATTGTCAATGAAATGCAGCATGCGCTGCTGTTGCAAAAAATTATCTCTGCTCATGTATGGTGTGAAGATGAGAGTTACCCAAACCGTGCGAGTCGTCCAGTATGACTGCAAGGTGGGTTTCTGCACTAACCCCATTTTGAGCTTAAGGCCCAAAAATATCTTCAACTCCACCAGCATAGTGGGAGTCCACTGGTGTGCCCTAGAACAGGGCCCTAGAGTGCCTTCACACTCCCTCAGAAATTGGTCTGCACACAAATTTGTTTGCTGCACAATTTCCTGAAGGAAGTCGACATCCAAAAATAGATGGATGTAGTCGACTGGCAAAAAGTTAGCTGTGTCGACTTTACATCTAGCGTCACCAGTAAAAGGTGGAATTTGGGGCTGAACTAAACAGGGGGCTGCCAAGAGAGCACTCTCTCTGTGCTTGAGGCCGCATGCACCTGCTCTCTGGGTTCGGCTAACCCAATGTTGTCCCGCTGCACAGAATGTGCTTGTGAAGGGACAGCACAGCTGTTGTCATTGTCTCCTTCAGACTCACTGGAAGAGGTGTCAGCCGATGGGACTTCACCAGTATCTGCTGTCTCAATCTCTGAGCCTGCATCAGAACTGTCCTCCATAACCCGAGTTAGGGCATGATCAGCAGTCATTCAACGAGACGCCATCTCTGCTACTGGCTAAACTGTCTCTCTAAATTTCTAGCCTATGTAGAAGACAGATAGTCACAAAATTGCTCATGGGTATGTTTGATGTGTCCAATAGGAAATGTCGTCACCTTACCTTCGCTTCTTCTCCAATTCGGCAGATTCTCTGAAAACACTGAAAAGAACAAAAAAGAATGTACTACTTAACCGTACCACATACCCATCATCACAGCCGTTAGCGCTGGTGGCACCCAGTGCGACAGTCATTTTTGGTGCTCTGCCTCTCATTACCTTCTCTTCTAATTCCCTCAGAACCACCCAGCAAAAGTGCCCCTCATATCTCCATAGTCCCCCTCACATAACATTTGTTTTAAAGCGCAGGTAACGCTTGCCTTTACTAATCCTCTCAGCTAAATACATATAAATGTCTATCCTTTGCAGCAGGACAATAAACCATCTGTGATACTTTATGGCAACTGCCACTAGACAAAAGACAGACATACATGTATACATATATATTTATATATATATATATATATATATATATATATATATATATACATGTATCTCTGCCTATACACATATATAGATAGATATCACTTTTATATGTGTGTGGTTTCCCTGGGGGGCCAATTGTGGCTCCCAGAAAACAACACATGAAAAAAAAAAAAAAATATATATATATATATACATACATATATACACACATATATATTCACATATATATTTATACATATATATATATATATATATATATATATAAAGAGAGAGAGAGAGAGAGCGCGAGAGAGAGAGACACTAAATCTCTACATAACTTTTTTTCATACATGTGTGCTTTCCCTTGGCAAAGGGCCTAAGGGCTGACACCCACCATTTTCTATTTTTTTTTATATTCCCTCGGGGGGCCTGATCGTCCCCCCAGAGAAAACTAGATTCTTTTTAGATCCACCAGGGGTCAGCCCATGTTCGGAGGGCCGAGCCTGCCATTTTTTTTTTTTTATCTGGGGGCGGGATCGCCCCCAAAGCAACCTAAATGTATAGTTTTTTAAATAGTGCCCCCACAGGGGAGTGGCCCATTTACAAGGGGGCCGACCCCTCCAAAGAAGATCCCTGGTGTCTAGGGGCGTTTCCTGGCCATGGATCGCAGCTGCGATCAATGCCTTTCTGGCATCTGGGGAGGCCATTGTGGCCTTTTTTTCCCCACCGGAGTAGGAAGAGGATGCTTACCTGCTCCTCTGCTGCTCCGGAGGGGAAAAATGTGACGTTAGCACGCCTCGCGCCATGCTGACGTCACAAAGAGGTGGGTGGTGGGGTGACGCAGAAGTTGTTCCGCGTCTTCTAGACAAAAAAAAGAAAAAATCCTCTGGAGGATTTTTTAACCTCCTCCCTAGTGTCGGCCGTTGGTCGTGACGTGCACCAGGGAAGTAGTGCAGGTGTCAGCCAGTGGCCGACGCCCGCACTTAACGGGTTAATGAAAAATGGGTATGGAGCAAATCTACATACTTCTGAATTGTGCACAAGATAATGAATTAAGGAACAGAGGTTGTTTGCAGAGCTTGGAACTAGGGGTTATGCATGAAATAACGTGATTCAGAGGTCATTTTGCAAAATATCTTCTGTCTCGCACACATATTTAAAAGCAATGTTTCATCTTTTGTTTAAAACAGTCCCCCACTTGTGTGGCTGAACCTAGCAACTGCTTTAAAAAGGGCCCAAATGCAACACAGTGCCATCGCATTCCATTCAGCAAAATCAACACTTTTATTTTACAAAGGGCTTCTTGGAAAACATTTATGAGTTCCATGCAAGTAACACCACCATGGAATTTTCAGAAATGCCAGAGTTTGGTAGGTTTTCCCTAGAGACTGTGCGCCCATGGCAGTAGAGAAAATAAAAACTAAAAATGCACTCTCTTCCACTTCTCTAGTTCAGGCACATAAAGGTTGGATTTGGCATGATGATGAGCGAGAAGTTGAAATTGCAAATGCTATTAACAAATGATCAGACAGACATCAAAACACAGATATCGCTGTCAATAAAATATTTGGAATATCAAAATATTGAACCATGACTGTGTGCCCAGTGCAATACCACATTCAACTGTCTGGCCCATTTAGGGGCCTTTCAATTTCATATGTTCAGAGGACTGAAACACCAATCAGACCACCACTTCCCTGGACATCTGCCGACTTACATAGAAACACACCACTGACAAACTGCTAGTCACCACTGCATGCACATTGCCAGCTAGCCACCTGTGCACACACACCACCAGCCAGCTGCCTGTACAAACACCCACCACCAGCAAGATGCAACTACACACACATTGCCTGCCAATTGCCAGTATAAACACACTACAGCTACCCACTAGTAAACACAAACAACTGTGTAGCCACAGGTATACAGACATTAGACCAACTGCCAGTAGACACATACTGTCAAGCAGCTACCATTACACACTCACACACACCCAGCCAACCAAACTACACACACAGCTCAATCCAGCTGCCCCTAAACAGTTGTCTCTTTTGTCTGACAATTTCAAAGTATTTAGGTAATTGGTATGTAAACCCATGCTCTTTAGAGTAACCTTTACAGTTAGGTTGAACTGTTCCCCACACAACAGTGCCCACTTTGAACAATTCTTTCAATAATTGCACTCATGTAAAAAGTGTCAAATTTCAAATGGTGACTTTTGTGAAAAAGTGTCCTCGCAAGTCCTCATACACTAGGGGATCAATTGAAGATTCCTTACCAGTGTACACCCTGAAACTGTATGCATAATTAGTGGCACTTTCACCCAACATATACGGCTTATTGCTATAATATCCTCTCTTGCTGGGTATGTGCTGTCTGAAAACCAAACAGCCTTTATATGTGACCAGAGACTCATCCATAGTTATATTTTGACCTGGAACACAAATCTCTTTGACATAATCTATTACATGCTCAAAGGCAAGATAATTCGTTCAGGAACATTCACAGACTAGGTGATCTGATGACAATGTTGTAGAATTAGCCAGCAAATGCAGCATCCACTGCAGAAGCAAATATGGATTGCTGCTCTGGATTGTAGAAAAATAGAAGTTGCCATCCATCAAGGGATTAAAACCAATATAAAGACAATGATAGCTGTTTTAGTAATCCAATTGTAAATGTGGCACTGTTGTCCCTCAAAAACTGTTCTCTATACAAGTTGTCTGCTTTATTACAATATTGTCCAAAAATTCATCATCAATAAGGAGCTGGAAGAAATTTATTGGCAAAATGTTATCTGTTCTTTGCATTTTGCAGCTACACTAAAGGCAGACAAAACAGCTGCACTATGCTAGGGGTAGCCTTGGTTTTAGCAATTTCATTGGGAAGCTCTCCGGTTCCTGGCTGCAATCCAGCTTGCTCATGCTGCACAGCAGGCACTTTATTGTACTCCTATAAAAGAGCTGATTCATCTGCATTAATAGTGGAGTCATCATCTGATGATTCCTCTTGGGCAGAAAATGTGTGTGGAACAACTCCTAATCAGGAAATACATACAAATGAACATATTCCCTGGTAACTTGTGAGTTTTCTGAATCCTTTGAGGGTAAATCAGCATTGGAAAATGGCTGATCTTCCGCCTTGGCAGTCAGAAACCAATCATGCAGCACAAATGTACCCCCTCAAGGGGGTGGGGACACTTAGACAAGTGGTCACTCCCCGCAGCACACCAACATCATCCCTGATGTCTAGTGGGTTTTCTGCCCCCTTTGGGGCAGATCCACTTCAAAAACTGTCAAATCTGTCCCCAGGTGGACGGAAAGAAAAAAGTAAATATATATGCCCTTTAGAGTAGCAGCCTTTAGACATGGGGGACCACCCTCCATCCTTAATATACCCTGGTGATCCAGTGGTCAATTTCTGCTGCAGGATCAAGGTCCCACCAATGATCTCACAACTGAAATTCTGAAAAGAGAGACACGGAGGAAAGGAGACAATCTAAACTTTCTCCAGTGTCTCACTCTTTCTTCCCAATCCCTCTCAGTGAGTGGACATCACGAAAAATGGTCCTGATTTGAGATGCACTGGAAGCAGAATTACTCCCAGGATGTCATGGAGCAGAATCATGATATTGGTGTTGGGCACCAAGAAGCGGCACCACAGCTTCCTCTCAAGGTGGATGTTAGGACATGCTGGACATGTCATTAGAGCCAAAGAGGCAGTGCTGAGGAAATGTCCAACATGTCCTCCACACCCAAGACATTAATTAAAGGCAGAAAAACTACTTTTATAAGGAATTGTGCAATAAAGAAAAAATGTAGGAAAAATGAGTGAGAGAATTGTGGTATATGCTGTGAAGGGAGGGATTGTGTTTAGGTGACAGCAGGCTCTCTTTAATACCATGTAAATGGAGAAGAGGCAGAGATGTAAACATAGTAAATTGGTAAAAAGGTTGCCCACTGAGAATAGGTGGAAGTAAGGAATGCTGCACTGGGTTAACAAATGCCGCAGATGTCATTAATAAAAAAATGTGATTCATCACTACCCCCAAAAGCCACTACATGTCCTTCCTAGCTCTATGTCTAGTCTAAGTTGGTTTCCCTTGGGAAGTGTATGAAATTAACATAATTTGCTTTGGTGTAATTACATGAAACTGTGCCAGAAATACTCATAATTATGTGAAGTACAAATCCAAAATTCCGCACCGCTTTAGAGTGAAGTTTATCCTTATGTCTATTTTTGGTGCGGAACAGAAGCACCATGAACAACAGCTGCTCATGTTCTGTTGTCTCCTTGCATTTGCTGTAAAGTTTTACAGTGAATTATTTTTTCACTGTATGTTTTTACTGCAAAACAAGTGTGCTCACTCAAAGCGGTGTAATGATGTAATTTTGGAACTTTCACCTAACAAGCATAGCACAAATTTGCCAACATTATGCAAATTACACTGGAGTGATTAAAATATGTCCAGTCCTGGAAAAATGGTACCTATTTAGTAATATTGCATTCAAACACAGAAATCCTGCATGCAAAAAAAGACTTAAGGGAAATTTTGTCATTACTGTTGCAACGCTGCACCCAGCATTGTGTCCTAAATTTTAGCACTCTTTTGTGGCAGTTCCCCTCTCCACGTCTGTGCAATATTAATGGGACAGCAGAGATGCATCATGAATATCAGACAACTTTGTCATGAATGGCGCAAAATGCTGCAACAAAGTACTACCTATGTCACTCAAAGTGGATTTGTGTGTTCTAAAGCACCTACACATGCTGGGAAAAAGAATTATATCATGTAGGAGTGCTTAGTGATGTAGGGGCGCTGCAAAAAGAGACTTAATCTACACAGCAATACTCCTCAAGACAGAGAAACATGGAAGGAGCTGTACAGTGCCAGAAGGAACCCCAACCCAGAAGACTTATCATCAGCCCTGGGGAAGAGGAAGGCCAACTTCAGTGAAATGGAGAACAAGATACTAATCAGTGAGGTAGCAAAAAATGAAAACCTGTTATTTGTCACCTCAAAGCTGCCATTATCAAGGAAGGACGCAATATGACAGACCGTACTGGACAAGATATACTGCACTGCACAATCAAAGAGGACAATCCTGGAGTGTAAGAAGAGGTGGCATGATTATAAGCATAGGACAAAAGAAAAACTGGCCAGGAACATTAAGGCAGCCATGAGGACTGGAAGAGGACCTAATGCCCAAGAGGAGTTGTGTCCATTGAAGGAGCAGGCGGCATTCCCCATCCCAACAGAGTTGGTAGCTGGAATGGAATGTCAAGACAGTGCTGAAGTAGACGACCAGCAAGAACTACGAGGTGAGTGAAAAAAGGAACCATATGGTTCAAACTGACATGCAGTGCAACGAACCATGACACTTCACTGTGCTGTGTAAAAGGGAAAGGGCAAGAATGCCCCAAAAGTTAACTTATCCATCACATAAGTGTCATTTTCT
Organism: Pleurodeles waltl; assembly: GCF_031143425.1. Classification (NCBI taxonomy): domain Eukaryota; kingdom Metazoa; phylum Chordata; class Amphibia; order Caudata; family Salamandridae; genus Pleurodeles; species Pleurodeles waltl. The sequence goes on from NC_090451.1 coordinate 370,824,636, forward strand.
TGGGCAGTAACAGTTTTTCCAGCTCAGTCCAGCCCTGCCATGTTTACCAGGTCCATGTGTGATGTGCTGCCTCAGTCTAGGTTTTTCATTTGAATACTGGAACTTGTAGTGTAATATATAACATAAGACAGCAATATTACAAGTCCCAGAATACAAAGTAAAAAATGTGGGTTGGAGCAGCACATCGTGCATGGACCTTGGAAGCTTGGCAGATATGCCAGTTCCAATGCTGGCCCCTCACACCATGAGCCAAGTGCGATTGTGTTAGGGCTAGACAGCCAAAAATGAAATGAAATGGAAAATCAATTGTTGTGGCCTTGTAGAGGGTCATCTTGTCACCCGAGAGAGTATTTAGGAGCTGAGTAGATTCATGCTCTTAAATTAGGGTCACTTGAAATGCCAGGTGTACAGTTATTATGTCAAAAGCATATTTAATGCAGCTGTTTTGATGAGCTAGGTAAGGCTGTTACAGGTGTAGCCTGCTATGTAAGAGAACACCCTTGCCCTTATCTTGCTCATATGGATATTGATGGTGGGCGAGAGGGATGCAGAGCGGAGGTTCACAGTTAGTTGGTGGAAGTGTAGATATTGCGTGATCTAGGTGATTCCCTGGTAGTTGGGTGCCTTGTACATGTCGCAGATGACTGTTAGGCAGCAAAAGTGACTTGTTAACAGCTGAGAGGGAACCACGACACAAAGGTACAATTTGGTTGGTTATCCAATTTTTTTTAACCATGAACACATTAGCGTCTAAATTACTGATATGATTCCTTTTTCCATTTTCCCATTTTCCCATTTTTGGCTTCCTAAAAGAAATCAATTTACTGAAGTTTTTTGAAGTTCTTTAAGGTATGATATTTATTTCAGCACTTATATGGTGGAAAGTGCAGGGTATTTGTTTTACTCTTTTTTTTCACGCATGCATTGTAAAAGAAAATTAGTACTGAAATGCCCAACAGTGTAATGAATGTGCCGAGCAAATTTAAATGGATGACCCTGAGGAAGATCTCATTGAGTAAAGGCCTCTGAGGGCATCAAAACGCATTGGCAATTGTGGGAAAGTGTGGGTGTCTTTCTCCATTTTTGAAAAAAATGACTGATTTTGAAAATTGGATAATTGGACGCCTAACAGCACCCCTGTTTGGGGCTCTGTTTAAACAGTAAAAAACATATGTGGACATGTTTTGTGAATTGCTGGGGCAGTGTGCTGCAACTGGTGCTTTTATTGATTAGGCAATATTTATCTAATTTTATGACTAATCATGTAGAAGATGGGCTTGCAATTCAGTATTTGAGTTGTTGAGAATGTTGTTTGTGATTCTGCTCTAACAATATAAATAATTTAACATAATGAATATAGTTTTGGAAGCATCTAATAACAACTTATGTTTTATAAAAGATTTAATGAATATATAATAAATGTATAAAGAATGATGAAGAAATGCTGCATGCCTAAAATTGATTTACATTGAATTATGGTATATGAAGGTCTTGACTTTTGTTAATTATATTGTAGGTGTAGCTGAACACCTACATCTGGCAGTGTGTATGAATGGGCAGGCACTGCATTTATTTTTCTGAGATAAGGTGTGATGTGTGTGCTGCAAAGTAGGTTGAGAAATAGTTTGGCATTGGTGTTTTGGATAGTTTGCTTTTTGTGTAGTAGGTGTGCAGAGATGCTGTAGTAGAGGGTAATGGTAGAGCACAATCTTCATGCGATGAGGACCTGGGTGATGGTGTCGCAGGTGTTAGGAGGGAGTCATATGAAGAAATGTCTGAGCATGCTAAATATGTGAAAGCAGGTAGAGGTGATAGTGGTAATATTGAAGTCTCATGGTGAGTTTTGTGAGCAGGATGTTGGTCAGATTTCTGGGGTGGTTGGTGGGCGAGGGGTCTGGGCCTAGTTCTGCAGGCAAGCAAGGTGAGTTCACATTGCTGAATGCCATCGCTTCAGGTTGAGTGTGAGCAACTAATTTCACATAGTGTTAGCCATGCTGGTCAATTGCATAATTTAACAACTTTTGGTGGTGTTGGTGTCTCCTGAGAATTAATATATGAACTGGTTGTCACCAGCATAAGCAGTGATGTAGAGACAATGGGTCTGAATGATACTTGCAAGAGACACATGCTCCACATACTCAGTGTACTTGAAATTGAACATAACTACTGTCTGAATGTAACAAATATCACTTATGTCATGTTCAGTCATATAACCTTCATGACAAATTTCTATTTCTTCACAGAGGGTAAAACATCTCCTAGAGATCAACCTCGCCGTGATGCCCAACCAGTTGAGGACACCATCCTGCCCCCCGTGGATGAAGACACATTCCAAAAGCTCCTGGACAGTATTGACACTTCTCTTCTGGCACTGACAAAGGAAGACGATGTTGTTGGTCTTCAGATGTTCCAACACTAACTAGACATGGACCATCAGCCGTTAACATAAACATAACAGTTCAGCTCTTTGAGGCCCCCAAATAACTTTTCAATGGCAAGTGGTAGGAGAGCAGCAGAGAATAGAGACAAAGGATGTACTCTTGATGGAGTCAGTAGGTGTCTTAGCCTAATAAAGGGTTGACTAACACAATCACAAACACCTACTCTTGGCCCCATGGGATTGATAAATCCCTAGCTGACATCACCGGTGTCATGATGCTGAAGGAACAACAACAATGGCCTTTTACATCTGACACTAGTGAAGTTTTCAGGCAGCTGGAAGCCATCAATATATCCATTCCATAGAGGCCAAGAGTGAATCCTTCATAGCATCAACGAGTACCCTCAATAGCAAAATTGTTGCTTTGTTGGCTAAATCAGCAAAGCCTTTCCAGGGACTACCATGCTGCCTTATTTGCACTCAAATTTGTTTTTGGGAACACAGGATGTACATCTTCTGCCACTGATGTACCTGAGGATAGTAACATCTCTCAGCTGCCTCCTATTCCAATACCACAACCTCTGGGGGAGGCTGAACATGCATCAGAGAAGAATGATGTACAGTTCTCAAGTTTCTGACGAAGAAAGTTGCGATAAACATTTGTGAGTTTTCCTATCTTTCCTGTGTAGGACACCATGCCACATTGTTTGGAACCCAGTGCAGTACTTTTTGTTTGTGCAGTGGTTTATCTAGTCCACTTGTGCTCCTAAATAATATGCTACACTTGATAAAAGCAATCTGTTCCTCCTCACTTATCTCACTACACATATATATGTGAAGTCACATGTGTAATCAAATGCATTTTGAGGCACAATTCATATTAATTAGCCATAAGTGCTGTTTTCCAAAGATCAACTACTCACATGCTGCAATGTGAAGATATGAACCCCTGGGATGGCAAATAAAATACTTTAGAAACCATTGTGACATTTCTAACGTTGTTCCTCAAACGTCGACATGCATAATGTAACTATAATACAGAAAGTCACCTTTATGAAGCTGAATAAGAGTGAGCTCAAATTAATTACACATAGGGCCTGATTCTGACCCCGGCGGCCAGGGTCGGCGGGAGCACCGCCAACAGGCTGGCGGTGCTCCTCAGGACATTCTGACGGTGGCGGTTCAGCCGCGGTCAGAACAGGAAAACCGGCGGTCTCCCGCCGGTTTTCCACTGTCCTGCAGAATCCTCCATGGCGGCGCAGCTTGCTGCGCCGCCATGGGGATTCTGACACCCCATACCGCCATCCTGTTCCTGGCGGGTCGCCCGCCAGGAACAGGATGGCGGTATGGGGTGTCGTGGGGCCCCTGAGGGTCCCTGCAGTGCCCATGCCAGTGGCATGGGCACTGCAGGGGCCCCCGTAAGAGGGCCCCACAAAGAATTTCAGTGTCTGCTGAGCAGACACTGAAATTCGCGACGGGTGCAACTGCACCCGTCGCACATCCTCCACTCCGCCGGCTCCATTCGGAGCCGGCATCCTCATGGAGGGGTGTTTCCCACTGGGCTGGCGGGCGGCCTTTTGGCGGTCGCCCGCCAGCCCAGTGGGAAACCCAGAATCACCGCAGCGGTCTTATGACCGCGGAGCGGTGTTCTGGAGGGGGGAATCTGGCGGGCGGCCTCTGCCGCCCGTCAGAGTTAGAATGACCCCCATAGTGTCTTTGTGTGTGCACCTACCCCAATTAAATTGATTACAATGGTATCCTGAGCAATGTGTAGTTTAACAACATAATGTCAGAGTATGTCAACAAGCTGCATTTCCTTGGTAGACACACCGTGAGAAGGTTCTTGCAAAATACACAAAAACATACCACCTATAAATGGGATATGCAAGGCGTGTGGTCAGCCAAAACACGGTTACAATAATCCGCATAAATGTTACAAAGTAAAGATGACAACACCATTACCTAATGTGTATACCTCAATTCTCAAACAAACTCTGGATGGTTGTACATATACTAGCCAGATACCCATTCCCATATTCCTCATGGATTTTCATTGTACATGTACTGCACAAGGATGCACAAGGGCTACCCAATAAACGTGAATGACAGCAATCAAGACATGCAAATGCAACTTGCCTCACCCTGTGTATACTGATAAATGTTAAGTAATGAAACACTTATGGTACTCTGCCCCAGAGAGGCCTCACATGTGTTGAGTGTGAGTGCTCTCACACATAAGATCAGTTTCACATACAATTTTGAATTAGTGGCAGACCAGGGAACCTGTAACGATGCTACACCTCTCCTGGGGAGGGGGAAAATGAGTAAGGTATGGTTAAATATTATTTTTATGACCTTCTTTCAAGTGAGCTGCATGATGTGGCACACTTAGTAAGACTTATATGCCACTGATGATGGATGTTTTCCAGGCAGGTGTGACTTCCTGCACATTTACAAGTCAACAATGGAGATCCCTTTGCACAATGGTGCAATGGTGTCTGCGTTAGTGCTAGGTAGCTTTTTGTGTCCCCGCTCAGGCAGGAAGCAGTAATCTGTAGTAAAATATCAAATCCATCACTAGCCTGCCTTCTCCCTATCACATAGGGTGCTACACTCAGGAGACTACCTGTTTTATGCTGAGCGTCAAATCAAAGCATGGAAATGGATCCATACATAACTCTAATGTGAAGAAGACCTACAGTTGTCCAGAGGACTCTGACTATGACAATACAATATATTTCTACAATGTACTCAGGACAAATTGAACATGATGTACTCACCTAACACAATAGTACCAACACATGACAAATGAATAATATCCAACTAGAGAACAATGATCAAGGTATGTAAAAGCAAAAACTAATACCTACAAACACTAACTAGCCCTACCTAACCTACTCTTCATAACATTAACACTAGTCTATGCTACCTCATCTGAAACTTAACTTACTTTAACCACTATTGACACATGACAAGTTAAACATCCCCCACCACCCCTTAAATACACATAGACCAGTACACTACAAACAATAAGTTCATCCTAACCATATACTAACTACACATAGAAGCCTAAACAAATATATATTTTGCAGAATTTGTTTATTTTTAATTTTATTTTTTTCAGAAACACAAAGCATTAACCCCCTAATTAAAAGGCTACATAATAAAACACTTACTAAATAATTACTGCAGAAAAACCTCTTACTTATCTCAAACTAATCAAAACTATTCCTACTCCTACAATAAACTCTAACTATAAGTATAACTATGCCTACTAAAACTAACAATATCAAGTAGTAAAAAAACAGGGAAGGGGATGTCCAAAGGAACAGTCAGATTTGGATGGAAATCTGTTTCATTGCTTCCTGGCATGTAAGCAAAATCCTGCGAATGCTGGCCTGCTCTTTCTTTATCCTGGCCATCCTCCTATCCTTTCGCTGCAAACATCAGGCCAGCAACATGTTGAACCTTGAGGGTGGTGCACATCTGTCTCTCTTTTGGTTGCCCTCTGTCAGCTGCTGTCCACTTGAGGTTCCAAGAGTGGGCTGTGATGCCCCTTGCAGCTGAGTGACATCCTGAGAGCCTATTTCCACAGGGATCTTTTGTGACCTGGGCTATGTACCAGATCCCCAGATGTCAGCAGCATTTGCCTTTTTGTAGGTGCAGTGCATTTTCAGAAAATTATGAGGCATCTTGCATATGTGTCGATAGTCTACCTGTCTCAGTCCAAAGGTCTTGGCCATGTCTACTGTCATGTTAGCTAGGGAGTACATTTGACCTCATGTTAGTGCAAGTTTCATATGTACATCATGTTTCACAAAATTTGTCTGTGAGAAATTGAATCTCTAGTTGGCAGAGTTATGTACTCTTTCCAAATAGGGACCTCAATCCTACTCAGGGTAAGTCAAATACACAACCTAAATTAACCTGTGCTCAAACTCTGGAAGCATTCCACATAGCAGTCAGGTTTAGCTTAAGAGGCAATGTGTAAAGTATTTGAGCAACACTTGAATTACAGTAAAAACACCACAAAAATACTCCATACCAGTTTCGAATAATCGAGAATATTTATCTGAGCAAAACAAGATCAAAATGACAAAAATCCAATAAATGGATTCTGAGATATGATTTTTTATAGAATAAATTGTGATGTAGTGCTTCAAATTCACTATTACTGAAAAGTTACTTAAGTTTGCGCTAGACTGGGACAAATCCAAAGTTCAGGCCGACGCACAAAGGAGAGCAGGCAGGCTACAGGACTCATGCATAGCCCACTGAAAAGTACCTTGGATGGAGCAAACGTCGAGAAGTGATGCGACTGTGTTGCTTTGGTTCCGATCCATGCAGTCTGGTAGACGCATCAGTGTTGATTCTTGCAGGCGGGGCCTGCATCGCCATCAACTACATTGAGATGCATTCATTGCGTCCTCATTGAGCCATGTCCTCAGATCAGGGCTGCATTATTGTCAAACCTCACAGTCAAACCCCACATCATCCTCTAATCGGCAATGAATCTGGGTCAGAGGGTACTGGGTCAGTTCTGAGAAGCGCAATGATGTGTCAATATTTGCCGGGAAACAGCTGCAAGACCGACTTCTAAGGCACCTCAAGCAAGGATAGGAATCACAGATGGCAGAGTCCAGCAGCAGGAGCAGAGTTGCAGGCAGTCTTTGATGTCCCTCAGACTGCAGAATACAGGAGGCAAACCAGCAAGCCCTTGGAGTCACTTGGTTCTGTCTAAGACATAGAGAGCAAAGTCCACCCCTTCTCACTCCCAGGCAGAAAGCAGCAGGCAGCAGACAAACACAGCACTGGAGTTGGGCAGAGTGGCAGTCCCTCCTGGCAGCATGGCAGTCCTTCTTCCTGACAGAATGTCCTTCAGATCCAGAAATGTATGGATTTGGTGAGGTTTAGGGTACAAAACTTACACACAGTTGAGCCTTTGATGTGGCAGAGACTTTAAAGAGAGGCCTTGTAAGTGTACAAGGCCCCTGCCCTTCCTTCCCTGGCTCCAGACACTCTACAGGGGCTTAAGCTGTGGAGAGAGGCACAGTTCTATTCAGGCGTACATGTCAGAGCCTCCCTACCATGTAGCCCAGGAAGACTCATCAGCCTGGTGATGGGTCACCACGATGCAAATATCACACCCCAGCTCCCTTTGTGAATGACTGTCTAGAGGTAATGGACAAAGCCCAGCTGGCCCCTACCACAGATGTGTATTCAAAGACAGGCAGAGGCACAGAATAGTTAGAGTAAGAAAATAACCTACTTTTAAAAAGTGGCATTTTCAGACTTGGAATTTTCAATTTAACTTCACGATGAGGTGTGATTTTACATTGGGAGTCCAGAGACACCAAACTCAGCTTTTCCCAATTGGAAGCTACACTTAAAGGTTGCTCCGAGGTAACCCCAGTGTTAACCTATGTGATAGATAGGCCTTGCAGTGGTAAAAATTTATTGTAATAGTTATTCACTACCAAATCATTTTTCACTACAAGTACGTGTTAAACTTAAAAGTACATGACCAACATTTGAAATGCACGGCACCCTGCCCTTGGGGCTAACCAATGTACAATTAATCGTCTGTACAATGACTTCTCCAATTACAAAACATCAAGCTGGCTGTAAGGTCAGTGTAGGTGTACAAGATATCTATTAAGTCACTATATAAAAGCATGCATTTTACTCATACCTGTGATCCCCATTTATTCAGATGTGTCAATGGCAAATTATACCCATGGCCCAGATATGTTTATGTTTGGTGTTGGTTTTCCATCATGCAAGGGGGGGCAAGGGCATGCAAAAAACTTTGTGAGAAGTGTAAAAGTAAGCAAGTTCAACTCATGTGGCTCTGCATTTTTAAGTAATCTGCAGTTACAGAAAGCAGCACATATTGATGACTTGCATCTCTCTTCAGCAGGGAGCCAGCCTATGGATGGACGGTGGGTGTCTCACTACCTCAACACTTTTCTTTTGATGGCTTCACAGAATTAGCATCATTGGTAGACCCGGAAACATGTACTAATGTATCAAATTCACAGGTGAACCAAAAGGAGAAAGACTCCAATTTAACATTTTTGTTTATTATTCACTTTGTGCTTCATTCTGCAGCACACAATTCGAAAGCAAAAGGCCAGTCAGGAGTGTTTGTATGCAAGCAAGAGTCCTCATCTGTCTAAGAACTATGTTGCCTACAATGCAGGGCTCCTTGCACAATGATGCAAGGGTGTCTGTGTTTGTGCTAGACAGGCAAAAGTACCCCACTATTAGGAAAGGACAGTAATGCACTGTATCAGGGATTCACTTTGCATTCCTGCACTTTACTGCATTGCAGCAAGGTGGCTTGCCACCTTGTACTGCATGGAAGCTTGACATAAATGCCTCATTGAGAGATACTGGTTATGCGGCTGGCATTTATATGCCAATCCATGGTAAATTAAGTAGGTATGTACTGCTGGCCACACTTAGGCCATAGACAATGCATCCATGTAGTGAGGCTTCCTGGAGCTGCATAGGTTTTAAAACAATGAGATTGACAATCGGTGCTCTTCCGAAAACATATGACTGAGATATGCAGGCTGTCATACACGTTACCACTGGTAGGCCACAGAACAAGATCCCTGCCATGTCGACATCTACCTTCACAATGTGCATTAGACAGGCTGATAGTTTTGAACCAAACCTTGGATCAATACATTAGCTGCCCAACATCCATGCAGTCTTCCAGACATCAGTGTAAATGGTCTACATATATCTAACATGGACACTTCTGAGGGAGGCTCAATCACCTCTGTGACAGGATTACAACAGCTATGCCTCAGGTAAGTGTTCATATTGATGAGATGTTCAGACTTCATACACATTACTCCCACCCCTGTAAAACCACGTTGAGATATTATTTGTATATTTTTATGAGTTGTTTGAAAGATTCAGCAAAATTTGGGATCCCAACTGGCCCATTTCCAGCATCTGTCTGTTGTGCAGTGGTTGCAATGTGATGTCTGAAATGGTGAAAATGGAGGGGCCTTGCAAAGATAGCCGACACTCGGAATGTGTTTCCTCATTCTTTGGTCACTGGTGCTGATTGGGCCCTGCCCTACCCACTTCATAGCGGAAGTCTCAGGGTGTCCACATCTACATCACAAGATATCCCCTACACAGGGAATCCAGCCTCCAAGGGTGAGATCAGTACCCAAGGTGGCCGCAGTGTGAGCCACTCTGGGAGTAACAAAATGGCTTTGACTGTGGTGTGGTGAATGTAAAGCCGGCTGTGCCTCCACCTGTCCAGGCCTGGATGCCCTGACCTTTGCAACAGAAGGCAGTAGCAATACCATGCATCTGAATCCCCAACCAGGACTAGTGGGGTGACTCATTGACACCTCCGTGCACCTCATGGCCCTAGGAGATGATCATGCAGTTTTGGTTCGGGCAGAAAATGGGAGCACCAGCGGAGCTGTAGGCATGACAAGGCATGCAGACCTTGGGGACCAGCAGCTACTAAAGACAGTGCTCACAAGCTAGGTGCACCTACTCAAAGCTGAAGGAGAGGCCTCCCCCAGGTTTAACTCCTACACAAAGAGCCCATGCAGCACAGATAAAGCCGGGATCACACACCATTGCCATTGTGCCCAATAGTGCATTGCTTGTGAACTGCACATACTTGTGCTGGAGGTTTTCAGGAACCTCTCTGCTAGAAGAGCCCCCCATTGCCTTGGTGATTGGGGGCCGTACCCCACATACAGCAAATGCTGGTCTGAAGGGCCAATCCAGGCCCCTGAAGGAGCCAGCACAGGGACCATGGACTTCATCCCCATGGTGGCAGCAGAGGTGGCCTAGCAGGTGAGCAGCTGATGGTGGCCTGGGGCAGATCTACGTTTGCCGCCCTCTGTGGTTGGGGTCTAGGGAGTGGTGGCCAGCAACAGAGTCCACCCTTGGACTGTGATCACTGGACAGCCCCTGAAGCGAGATGCCCCTGAGTTAAAAGAACATAACAGGTTGATGCCTTATTCCGATAAGGGGCAACCCAGACACCCCATGGTCACAGCTATGGCTACAGCACTACGACAAGCCACAGGTTGAGGGGTGACCAGGACCTGTGCTTCTGTGGGACCTGCCATGTTTGTCTGGGTGCGTCTGCAAATGCCAGAAGGAGTCCTGGGTACAGCTGTGTAGAATGACCACAGACTGAGAGGTAGGAGAGACATTGGAGGGGAACGTCAAGTGCACACTGTAATTCTGGGAGGCCTGTGGGGCCAAATGGTGCCATGCTGAGTGAGGCTGAGTGTGGGCCTGTGAGGGCTGAGTTGGGGCCCCCTGTGGGGTCTGCAAATGAGGGCTACAGAGTAACTGGGGAGGGAGAAGGGGAGAGCGAGGGGGGCACTGGCAGGACCTTCACTTGGGGGAAGTGATGCCCACGGATGCTGGGCCCTGATTCACCTGCTGAGCCTACACCCAAGACACTGGCTTGTGGCCCCTCCCTCCTTGTGATGAGCCCTTCTAGAACACTTGTGACTGTAAACCTCCCCTGCAAGGGACTGCCCAGGGCCACAGGCAAACATTGCCGCAGCATGGGGAAAAAGGAATGCTCCCTCAAAGAGGTGTTGACCAAACCAGCCAGGGATTAACTGGGGGATTGACCACCACACTCAGGCCCATAGCAACCACTGAAGGGTGACAACACTGAGACACTGGTAACTCAATCCTTCTTAGAGGCTCTGTTTGCTTCCTTCCAAGATGACCTCCAAAGAGTTCAAAAGGACTCATCAAATTACCTAAAAGAGGGCTGCTAAGACCTAGTGGAGGGGGGCGATAGGGTCTCCACCCCAGAAGACAATGAGCCCAGCCAAGATGAAGAAATTTGAAAGCTACAGCAGGAGGTTATCCAGCTCAGAGGCCAGCAGATTGACTTGCAGGCCCTATCTGAAGACCTTGAAACTGGGTCGAGATGAAACAATATACGCATCATGGGGTACTAACCAATGCAGAGGACACAAATACAGGAGCATATGCCAGGGATCTTTTCCTTCAAATCCTGGAATCACCACCAGGCAGGGAGATACAGCTTGACCGGGCGCAAAGAGTGGGCCCCCTGTCACCAGAGAAATCCCATCCAGATGACTTACTGGTATGCGTTCATGACTTTCAGCTCAAAAAAAACATTCTCCGCAAAGCCAGAGACCTCCACCCCTTGCAATTCAAAGTACACATGCAGATGCTCTACCAGGATCTGTCGGTTCTTATGCTGCAAAGATAACAAGACTTCTGCCCAGTGACTGTCTATCTTTGGAGCAAAGGTATTCCGTTCTCCTGGAGTCATCTGTTTTGCATAATCTCTTGCTTGGAGGGCAAGGTTCACCAGCTTCGAACCTTGACAGAGGCTTGCTGGTTTCTGAACATTGAGGAGCCCCATGAGGGAGGCCAATGGGCTAGTCCCTGGGAATGGAAAGCACAAAAATACCTATGGTGGTGGAGGGCAAGACCTCACCTATAGGACTGCGACCTGACTCAAAGTCCATGGCTATGGACTGGCGAGCGGTGGCGGAGACACTGTCCAGCAACTTGGGCAGTCCAGAGGCAAAATGAGTACCACTGAAGCTCCCAGATCACATTTAGCGGTATTGGAGGGTGGGAGGTGGTGACGTGGGGTTGCAAAGTGGCCTGAAGGGATGCTTGAGCCACTGTACGGACCCATGAACTCCCAGTGGAACATACCTGGCTTTTGCCATAGCCTTTGATAATGAAGAAATAATGTTTTTGTCATTGTTCATTGTTGTGTTTTTATGGGGGGTGCACTCATAACACAAGAAAATGCACTACATTCCAGATTCTTAAACACACAGGGTCCGCCAGAGCCTGTGCAGTGTCCAACAGAGGGATGGTGGGTTCTCCTCCAGAGTAGCTGTTACTGAGCGCTTCATCCCTCTCGCTCTTCACTTGATAGTTTAAAGGGTATCACCCTCAATGTGAAGGGGCTAAATCACATGACTAAACGTCAAGCCATCCCATATTACTTAGAACAGACCGGGGCAGACTTGTGTCTCCTACAAAATACCCACCTAGTCTCCAGCGACTGGTACAGGCTGCGATCCTGAGATTTCCTGCAACAGATATTTTCATCCGCCCCCTCTAAAATGGCAGGGGTGGCCATATTTGGTCTCACGCTCCTTCTGAGATAAAATTAGTTCTAAACTGATAGATATTAAAAGAAGGCTTCTGCCATATACCATGAGTGTGGAAGACTACACCAGTACACCGGGTTCCCTATACACCCCAAATGATGGACAAGAATGATTCCTATGGCAGGCTGAGGTGGAGGTGATGTCCTCCCAGGATAGAATGGTGCTCTTGTGGGAGATTTTAATTTAGTGTTCAGTAACAACAACACTGATATTGTCTCACTCGAGCCTTTTCACAGGAGGGACCCTCAATGGTTATAGGAGATGTGTTTGAGAGACATATGATCTGACCAGTATCCCCACACTGAGAATTGCACATTTCACCCATAAGACATACGCCCACCTGGACTACTTTCTGGAGACAAGAGAGCTTCAGACCTTAGTCACAGCAACAGAGATTGAGCTGCAATCTTTATCAGACTATACCGTGCTGTCCCTTACCCTAGTGCTCACCCTATACGATGTACTTCCTAGACATGGAGAATGAGGTAAACCTTACTTCATAGGCCTGAGGTAGTAAAGAGGGTTACCCAAGCGCTAATATACTTCCTAGCCAATATCGACACTGCTGACACCTCAGTCACTGTCCTCTGGGAGACCCTAAAAGCAGTCATTTGGGGGCACTGATCACTGTATCAGTGACTGACAACAAACTCCAGTGCAACAAGAGAGAACACTTACACAAACAGGTGCAGGAACTAGAACACATATACAAGCATACAGGAGCTCCAAAGGTCTGACGGCAAAAAGAAGCAGCATGCCAGAAATAGCAGGACTTGACCTAGGTAAGGCTGAATATGCATTGCTTTGGCTCCGACATTCTTTCTATGTGGAGGAAGATAGGCATAGGAGGCTATTACCTAACAGACTGAGCGAGCAGCAACAGGCCACTGGAGAAGACTTCCTACTCTCCAAGGACAGTACTGACATTGTAGGGGATGGTCCCCATAACATTTACCTTCCAGGACTTCTTTGAAGAACTCTATTCAGAGCAGACCCTAACATCGGAGAGGGCAGACCTATACCTTAAGGAGATGCACACTTTATGACTGACACCTGAACATGCGGACAATCTAGATCACCTGATTCAGATAGATGAGGTCATCTTCGTCATCGCCTGTCAGAAACTCCTCAAATCACCGGGACCATATGGCTCCCTGGATCTGTTCAATAGACCTTTTGCTCCACACTCACTCCAGTGTTAACCTAACTCTTTAACACTAAAGGAGGCCCAGGTAGAGTACCACCCTCTATACTGAATGTCTCCATCATTGTCATTCCTGAACTGAGGAAGGACAAAAAACAGTGTGGCTCATACCCCTGATATCTCTTCTAAATGTGGATATTAAATTATTCACTAGCAACCTAGCAGCATGATTAGGGCCTCTTATGCCAGGCTTGGTCAACCGGGTTAGTCAGGCTTTAATCCTGCACCAACAATGTAATATCAATACCAAATGTATTATCCACAAAGCCATATAGACCATATTATATATGTCTATAAGGCCATATGGGCCATATTATAGACAAGGCTAAACGGTCAGGGAGGGAAATAATGCTCTTGCCCATAGACTCTGAGAAAGCATTTACCCGAGTGCATTGGCCCTACTTGGAGGTGACGCTTACTCACTTTAGTTCTGGCAAGTGCTTCAACACGTGTCCTTAGCAACTACGGTCAACCACAGACGACAATCCAGGTGAACGGGCAGACTTCAGCTCCCTTCCCCATCTGCAGAGGCATACGACAGGGGTGCCCACTTTCACTCCTACTGTTAGCTCTTTACATGGAGGCTCTAGACCAGCATATCTGAGACAACCTGAACATCACAGGGTCAATTTTGTCAGGGAAGAACACACCTCTAGCCTGTTTGTGGATTGTGTAATAGTGGCACTAGATACTCCAGTTGAGGTCCCTTTGGTCCTTCTGGCCAAGATAGAGGTCTTCGGCAAGGCTGCCGGATTCTACATTAATAATTACAAATTACGGGCCCCCAACCTTTCGGTCCCTCTCGGTGATTGAGGCACAGCTCGCTTGCCAATATCCAATACAATAGACGACTACTTCCATCTGTTACTTAGTGGTCCAGCTGGCTCCCACCATGAATCCAACCACGGATTTTAACTACTGAATCTTATTTTGCCAAATCAAAGGAGACCTGGCCCAATGGAAGCACTATCAGCTTTCCTGGCTTAGCCAAGTAGTTGCCCTAAAGATGACTACCTTTCTGAAGATTCTGTTTTTATTTCAGTCCCTACTGATTGAACTTCATGCAGGTATGATCCAGCCCCTATAGAGGGAGATAAACCACTGTCTGGACAGAAGGGAGACCCCGAATGTAGTGCAATCAGGGCTACAGACCCCCAAGAGAAGGGGGCTTGAGCATTCTAAACCCCCTGCACTAATACCATGTGGCTCAGCTCCAGAATGTGGTGAAATGGACCAGTGAGGAATCTGAGAAACACTGGCTGTTGATGGACTGGGTGGTTGCAGGGCTGCACTTGAGGAAGGTCCTATTTCTGAAACTGGTGACCGAGGGACCTTTACTCCACTCCTGTCACTAGAACCACACTAGTGATGTGGGACCGGGTGGCAGGACACAATAGCTTATCATTGTTTCCCTCCCCATTCACACTGATTATAGGCAGTACTGACTTCACACTGAGACTGGACTACACTGCATTTCAGCTGTGGCACCAAGCAAGTTGCAGATCTATTGGTCACCTTTTTGATGAGGAAAACTCTCTTCCCTTTGACCAGCTGCGTTCAGATTATGGGCTGCCAGAATCAAAGAGAATGCACAACATTGAGGTTCAACATTGGCTGTTTCATCCAATGGTACCCCTTGGGGCACAGTGGCCCCTCACCTCCTTTAAGAAATAGTTGGTGATGAAGGCCTCAGATAAGCCCCTTATCATGGAAGTGTATGGCATATTACACCAAGCTACCCCACCGACTAAGACCTCAGGACAGAAAAAATGGGAACTGGAATTGGGACATCAGCTGACACAGAAAGAGTGGGAGGAGGTGTACTAAAGAGCATGTCACAGAGCATAACACAGCCAGCATTGACCCTGCCACTAAAATAGTTACTTATTGGTATCTTACACCAGTGCGCCTACACTGGGATAACCCTACATAGAGCGGTGAATGCATTATAGGCTGTTGGTTCCCTGGAACTTTGCTCCAACTGCTTTGGGACTGCCACAAACTTACATGGTATTCGGTCATGATCCTTATGGACATAGACACTCACTTAAACAACAACTACCTCGATTCCCTGAATATACTCTCCTGGGTCTCCAAAATGCTCTCACCTTTCCACTAAAATCCAGCAGATGGCAAAATATTGGTCTTACATTAGTGGCTGTCCTTCAGAACATCCTAGAACACTGGGGCTCTGGGAACATCCTGACACAGCTGGTATGGCTCCACCATTTATGGTACAACCTGGGAATGGAGAAACTTACCAGTATACTCACCACCTAGAGAGACTCCTACAGGGAGCTTTGGAGGCAATACATTGCCCTTCCATCTGCCAAATTCAGAGAATTAACATTCCCTAGATCCGATTGACGGATGTTGATACCCCTACACAGACTGACAGCGCGGACTAGGGCTAGCACACTGGTGTTACAAAATGCCTTACTGTGTAGAAGACTTTGGCTGTGTGGCTGTGAGTACCCCAGGGGAAGAGTGTGGGTGGGAAGGGGGAACTCTGTTGGGATTTGTGTTGTATTGAGATATATGTGGCTTCATGATGGAGTTATATGTCACTCCCTGCTTGTTGTTATGCTCTTTATCTGTTATTCAGCAATCTTTTCATCGGCAAGCTCGTAATCAGTTTATAGAAGAAACCAATCAATGAAAAGACGGAGTACTCATGAAGGTTATTTGAAAGATCCCTCGAGAAACTCCTTACCTTAAAATTTATGTTGTTATATAAAGATTCATCTGCACATGGAAGTTGGAATTAGAAAATTCAACTCAGTTTGTATTACGTTCGAGGAAACTCATCAACATCGTCGCCTGGATACATATTTATGGGAAGGACGAGAACTTATAAAGTCAGCGACATTATACATTAAGTATGGAAAAGGAACTGCCCTGATGAAGGCAGCCTTACAAATCTGATGGTCACCGCCGAAACGCGCGTAGGCTTGGTTCCTACTGTTGTCCGGATGGACTATGAATTTATGGTGCTAAAATATAAATTGTTCTTGATTTAGTAAGATGGAGATACATTCAGGATTTGAACAATAGTATGATATTACTATCAATATTATCATAGCTCCAGAAAGAGAAAGTGTATATATTTAGTTTATATCTCATTACATTTTTGAAATGTGTATATATTTCTTTGTTTAATGTCATGGTTTCATTATGCTTACTGTCTTGTCTTGTGTGGCACTCTGTCTCTGTTTATTAATTGGTTTATTTGTGTATAGGTATCTATTGAAATAATTGTCTGTTTTCCCATATTTATATTTTTGTATAATTTAGATACTTGCATCTGTTTTTGTTGTACATACATTTGTAATAAATAGTATTTTTGAAATTGTGGTTATTGTTCAGTTGTTTTGTATATTATGTTAGATAATAGTGATTATTGGTTGTAGCTCATTTCGCTTTCTCTTGTGCTCTTTTCTGAATTGCCATAAAGAGTTTTGAACGATAAAATGGTGACACTGTCATGATTGTCTATGCAAATTGTGTTTAATCATGACACACAGTTACATTTACAGGTATAACATCCCCATATCTCAAGTAGACTACCGCATGATCACTTACCTGCACCTATATTGACACCACATTAACATCAACATCTCTCCTTGTCAATTTAAAATGAATCTGTGGACATGTGCTGTTGTAATTGCTAAATGAATGTGATTTGTTGCATGGTGATGAATACCTCCTCATACAGGTACACAGTTACAACTATCATGGATCACACACTTTTGCCAGAGAGCTACAACCAAGTACTTGTGACACTTTCTGCACCAGGATCCCTGGAGCTGTCTCCCTTGTGAACTGGCAATGTCCAGCTGCAAAAACTGAGTTGAAAATCTGCATTATAAATAGTGCATTTACACAAACTAAATTGAACACTATGGTATACCAGTTTAATGGGACATTTCAAGACCTTTAAACACATATCTATACATTTTCAGATCATGGAACTCAGTCAGTCACCTTACAGGGCTCACCTAGCTGGAGGTGAAGGATCAGATATGTCTCACATTACATGCAAGAATCATGCTCCATGCATGTGATGTTTTAGGAAATGCTGGCCATCTTCATCAAGGTCCACTTGCACCATGACCCAAGGTTGCAAGCATTGACACTAGTCAGCCAAAGTTGTTCCTGTGCTAGGAAAGGATAGGAATGCACTGTAATATGTTAAATTATATATATTACTGCCCGTCACTAGGGTGCAGAGCAGCAAGGTGACTTGCTGTGCTACGCTGGGTGAAAGAATATCAAGTGTGCCCCTTGGTACATACATATTAGCCTTGCCCCATAGACACACCTTATAGTGTGTGCAATGCGGATGCTGATATGTATTGGGAACCTAGCTATAAGGGCAGAGCAAACCACTTATTGTGCAGTGTTTGCATTATAAGAGCAAAGGAAAACAGCAATACATTATAAACCCTAGGACATTGACAAGCAAAAACCTTCATCAGTGATGGATTTTGCTAAATTATGACCGTCAATTGGGGAACGGCCTGCTTTGCATCACTTTTCATCAATGGTGCCATCTTCCCAACACAGCATTTATGCCAGGTATGCTGCTTTGTGCAAAAGTTTGATACATCTGCCACCCGGTGTCACTCTCTCTTGCCGTGTGTGTGACAAGGCATCCACACATTGCAGCTATATTCTGTTATTGAATTTATCTAAACTAATATATCTACATTACTGCGTGCTAAGTCTAAGGATATTTCCAAATGTGTGCGTTCATCTTTCACTAGCCTTGTACAGTGACACATGAAAGTATGGTACTTGATCACAGTAGGGTTGACATCACCTTCCTTCACCTTGTGTAGCACAAGTGGATGACACAACATTCACGAATACAGCCTTTAAATGTTGAGGTCTCACAGATAAATCACTTGGCTTAAGTGGATTGTCCAGGTATTCATTGCAACTTCACATCACAAGTGGTTTGACATTAACATGTCTAAATGTATAAAATGAGGACCATGGCATGACACAACACAGATTTATATGTTATTCTATGAGACATATAAATTGATTAGGATGTGTTAAGATTGCAATTATTAATTTAAATAGCACCATCTTTTTCACATCTGACTACTTTGCACTAATACATTATTCCTGAATGTTTGTGATAATTGGTCGTATTCCTGATGATGTACTTGTATAGTTGAATATGTAGATTCAATAAACATCACTCAGTGGTAGACCAGAGACTGAGATGTTTTGCGTTTGTTCTTCTGAGTTTTCATACTTTATTATCATCACTATCATTACATGTCCAACCAATGTTTGCGTGACTACTTATTTAGTTTAGTGTTAACACCAGTATAAACTTGCCCTTGATTAAGAGACATTTGGTAGTCACAAAATCCTGTTTGTTTAACTTTGTACACCAACATGTTTGGTGTCTTTTTTGAATCACTGATGAATTTGCATGATACAGCTGTAGTGGTACTTTGTGCCTTTAAAGTAGATGTTGTGAGTGCTCACCCACTAGTGTAAGTAAATGTTGCAATATGCATTGCCCTCACACCTTACTGTGCTAGCCATTACATGTTAACCTTCAACATGGATATGCACAGATGAATGCACACACTCCTACATTACTCATTGGATAATAGTGCTTCCCACCCTGCATCTTTGTGACTACCACTACAGTATTCAGCTATTTTTTGCCTACCCCAACTTCAGTGAGACTTGATTTTCTCTGGGTGTCATATGTTTGAAAGTCCACATGGGGACAATTTTTTGGCACTTGTTACACTAAGGGAAAGTTTCAGGCATTACACTGTCACTTACCATTGTGAGGATCAATGATGATGCAAATGGTACTTATATGTTGAAGCACTGAAAGCTGTACCAACATGGTGTTGTGACATGATTATATTAAATGTGATCCATACTTTGAGGGTGATCTTTCATCTTTGGCTCATGTATATGGCCTTTCTAAACCATTTTTGAGTATTGGGTTTCTGATGTTGCACAAACCAACTTCATCACTTACAGGTGTTGGTTGTACAAGATAACCTGGTATGTCACATGTCTGTCAGATATGTCTTTTGTATGCATGTCACAGTGATTAGCTAAACATTTGCAAAATTATCTAAATGATACAGATGAGAAGATGATATATGTTGTTAATAATGATTTATTTGTTGAAGTAACAATGCATGGCTAAATGGTAATCATTTTCTAAATTTTCAGAAGAATCGTTGTTAATTATTTTATTCAGTCTCTGTCGGCTGGCTACAGTGTGGACAATATCTTCCTCAGTGTCTTCAGCCTCTTCCTGGTCAGTTGCGATTGCCCCTTCATAGTCCCATAGGACATTTGTCCTTAGACAGATATTATGTAATATTGTGCAGACTAATGTGAATTTGCAGACCATGGTATGTGACTACAGTAGTCTGCCTCCCGATTTGTTCAGACACTTGAACCTGGACTTTAGGACCCCAAAAATACACTCCATCGCATTGCGAGATTTGGACAGAGCTGCATTGAATTTCTTCTGCCTATCCACCTGTTGAGTTGTGAGTGGGGTCATCACCCATGGTTGCAAACCGTGTCCCTGCTCACCTGGAAAGATGATCCTCATCCTTGTGACTTCTACATAACTACCTATGTGTCATTTATATGCAGGCAGTATTAAACAGATTTCATTTTAATTAACACTGATATGTCTTACATATTGTTAAAAATTGCTTTATGCATGTTTGTAGTGAAATTTTGGTTAACTGTGCATATTGTACAGCATGTAGGGGATACAGCACATCAACATGAAGATTATTGTGTTTAGACATAAGATTGGTATGATAAGCAAGTTAGACTATTTGTATCAGGTATATGTGAATTGGGCACTATGGCCCTCATTCTGACCTTGGCGGGCGGCGGAGGCCGCCCGCCAAAGTCCCGCCGTCAGGTTACCGTTCCGCGGTCGAAAGACCGCGGCGGTAATTCTGACTTTCCCGCTGGGCTGGCGGGCGGTCGCCTTCAGACCGCCAGCCAGCCCAGCGGGAAAGAGGCTTCCACGATGAAGCCGGCTCGGAATCGAGCCGGCGGAGTGGAAGCTGTGCGACGGGTGCAGTTGCACCCGTCGCGTATTTCACTGTCTGCGCAGCAGACAGTGAAATACATGTAGGGGCCCTCTTACGGGGGCCCCTGCAATGCCCATGCCAGTGGCATGGGCACTGCAGGGGCCCCCAGGGGCCCCGCGACCCCCCCTACCGCCATCCGGATCTCGGCGGTCCGACCGCCGGGATCTGGATGGCGGTAGGGGGGGTCGGAATCCCCGCGGCGGTGCAGCAAGCTGCGCCGCCGCGGAGGATTCAATGGGGCCGCGGTACACTGGCGGGACCCCGCCAGTGGTGCCGGTCCGACCGCGGCTTTACCGCCGCGGTCGGAATCCCCATTGGAGCACCGCCGGCCTGTCGGCGGTGCTCCCGCGGTCCTCCGCCCTGGCGGTCAAAGACCGCCAGGGTCAGAATGACCACCTATATGTGTCCAATGTGTAAAACATTAGGTAACACTCTCTTGCAGGCATTTAGCTATGTCTATGTATAGGTTGGAATAGTGAAGTATGTTTGATACTCACACATACATTTGTCATATTAACAACTATGATGAGCTTGTTTGCCTACTTTGTACTGCACAGCCTTATATAGTTAGACATGAGTTTTCACACATAGTTGCACGTTAAAAGTTTCCATTTTTTAACGTATGACATGGATATTAAACTTTGGATCAAACATCCTTTAGGTATTGTTTTTGCCTTGGAAGGTTGTCTTGATCAACGTAGAATGACACATAGGAATTGAAATGGAGCCCCTTTCAGATGATGTGACATTGTCAAACTTCTAACCATATGAAAGAGAACTTAAACTGGATTCTTCACTGTAACTCAGGTGACATTGGCCACACAATAGTGCCAGTTTTCCATACTCTATTGCAACCACCATCTTTGGAGAATCCTTGTTTGGAATATGATGCAGATGCTCTTTAGAAGGAGCTAATTTCAGCATTTAATGATTTATGGATTAGGTTAGGATTGTGGTATATTTGATTGATTTGCATTTTCTTAATTATACAAAAGTTCTGCAAAGTTACATGTAATTACATGAAAAGCAAAACTGTAATTTAGACTATAGTTTAGTGCAAAATACAACCATGTGTCCATTTGTAATTCAGGGATACATTTCAAAGTGAAAACAAAACACAAGCGACACAAACAGCAGCCACTTGTATTTCACATTTTCCTGTGCAGTTTGTGCTATGAACATTGCGTAAATACAAAATGTGGTATAATAGTTCAATTTAACACATTTCAATTAATAAGCATACTGCAAAGTTACCAACGTTACTTTAGGCTATACCTACATAATGGACATTTTGCCTCCAACTAGTTCTGGTCATATTTTGAAAAGAGGTGATGTTGCCATTCCTTTGAGGTTACTTAATCCTGTTTGTCCCTTATGGCCAATTGGTGGTCTTACACCTACTTCACCTGCACTGCAAGAACATTATACTAGTCTTTTTGAACAGCTATATTTTTTAAAAGTTGGATTTTTTGTTATGTTTTTTACTGGATACCCAAAAGCATTTCAATATAATTCAGTAGAATTTAGTATAATAGTATTAGCACTTCAAAGCCATAGCTGTTAAACATTTAATGGCACAGTACCAGGAGGGCTGTCATATTTTTATTAGAGTAGTAGCTGTACTTCTCAGAATTGCTGCTATGCATTTTCTAGAACACTACTTATATTCAGCAAGATAATTTTATTGAAACATTAGTAAAACCTTGAAACAGGGCTGCTACACATTTGTTGGGCAATACAGGTCTTCTGGGCAGGGCTACTGGATGTACATTTTGTTGGACAGGGCCAACACTTTTAAGAGGGATATACATAAGATTCCCTCACAAACAACACAGTCACTTCAAACTGTGGGAGTGCGATCACACACAGCACAGGAATACCATGGATAACAGTAAAATAACATGTTTCTCTAAAAAAAAAAAAGAGCTACAAAAGTGGCAAAATGACCATGCAGGGTTCCTTCAGGTGCACAGGGAAGGACTCTCCAAATAAGAAAGCTTGCTTTACTGACAAACAGAATAAGTAAGCACCTGCAGAAAAAGCACAACCTTCCATCACAAAGAACAAGTGTGACCCCGTCATCAGCAGTGCAATTTTCCTCCACTCATTATGCATCGACAGCACAGGTAGCAAGAGTCAAAACTTCTGTCACATATAACTTGTGGTGCATATGCAGCAGTGCAAAAGTCAATTAAATAAATACAAGCACAGAAGAGGGTAAATAACTCATCTGGACAAGTAGGGATTAGAGACTGTTGAGGCAATTTTGTTTTAGCTGACACACCTTGGCCAACCCACGTAAAGTACGAGTGACAAACCAGGTGCCAATCTGAATTATAATTGGCTGAATCTTTAGTGGCATGAGCTGAGTTTATGACATTTTTTATGGAAGTTCTACAGGTCCTGTAATCAATCAATACATTAGCAAGGTTGTCAAGCAAATAGTCAATTTAATGTTCAGTTCAAAGTTAAGTACTTGCCGGTAGATAGTTGGAAACATTAGAGTGCATAAAGAAAAATAGTAAATGGTGGCAATCATTTTTAATGTACGCTATTTAAGTTTACAGATAGGACGGATGTATAAAAATATTCTCTGTTCATAGGGTTCCTGGCCTGTGAGTGGATTCCCTTCAAACCTTCTTTGGCAATGCCAGATAGAGCTATTGTGCTTAAAACTGTCACATAACTCACCACAACAATTCCCTAAACACTTCCATGCATGATCTTACACTTTGTTATCAATATCCCACAAATGCTCCAATATGCATACTTCAAATGGATTATTTGATATTCCTCAAACCTTTGTCAAATACCAGTGTGCCTCACTCACCTGCAATGCTTCACACAACTCTATACATCTGCTTTATATGCACAGATTTAGTGTCACATACAACTCCGCTGATGTATAAAAAACCATTACCAATAACACTTTATGCAGATCTATCCATCCATCAATGGACAGCCATTATTCAAAAGCAGTAACTCTGACACCTCGGCCAATATGCTTCAAAACCTTTAATATGCCTCACGCACTGCTTGACATATTTGTCTCAAGCTTTCTGTGCCTATGTAAGATTTTCTATGGGGGTATTCTCTGTCTTCAAGGTGTACATCAGAACAACCTAGCGAACCAACGGTCACTAACTTAATCCCTACCAGACTTGTTAATCACATCAGGACAGAAGAACTTTTTTTATTTTCCTCGGTGAGCTGTGTGCATAAAATTAGGTTATATACATAAGATTCTGTAATCCATGTACAAACAGCAGTCACTAATGTCTTTATAATTGGTGACTTGTGGTGCACCAAGTTGCCGATTATAAAGAAAAGATGTTAGAACTCAACTATTATAAGGTTATAACAGTCGAGTTCTCTTGTCACAATGCCTGATGCTGTGGGCGATAAACTAGTAAATTTGTTACAAATTAATTGAATGAGTTCATGAATAACCAATGTGAATCATGCACATAAAATGCTTTGATCTCCTCAGCAGGTGTTAAAAATGATGGAAAGAATGGTGCAGCAAAGTTGTAAATTTCACTGTACCGTTTTTTCAGTCCTCCCTGCACTGGAACGCCCCCATGGATACATTATGCCTGACGCAGGCATAATGTAGGTCAAAGGGGGGCAAAGTGGCGAAATGCAAGCATTGCGCCACTTTGTAAATATGGTGTGGCAGAGAAACCACCTTGGCATCAAAAAAATGATACTATGGCGGAGCTAAGGTGACAAAAGGGGCTTCTAATTATGCCCCTAAGTTTTTCTCAAATATAAGTCTTTGATTCTGCCATTTGCTTCTGCCAGGTGGTTTTAAGTAGGTAGGAAATTCAGATCTATGTTTAAAAAAGATGCAGCCTCCTTAGCAAATGTCAATATTGAAATAGCAGTTATTCCGTTCCTCTAGTCTTTAGTATATGTACTCTCCTATTTACAATGTGACCCTTTCTCCCTCTCCCGCGAGGACTGCAATGCCTTTTCTGTGAGTTCAGCAGGGACCTTGTAATCACATTGTGACAGGCACTTATCACATCTCACAGTCATTGTTAAGGCAGTCATTATTTCTCAAGGATTTTCCCCGGGCCTCATTAAAGCATGCTTTTTCGCATACATTAATTCCTACAGCTCCACAAAGAACCCGTCTTTTCAGTGCAAAGTTACATCTTAATAGAAATGTATCAAGGCAAATGCTGAGGAGAAAACTATCGGAACTTTCCAATTACTCTTACACGGACTAGACTTCCTAGGCCCTTAAAAAAAATATCACCTGTAAAAAAGTAAAACGAAATAATTGTATTTTTATGTGAGCGGATTTGTTTGCGTGTAACATTTCCGCTGCACTAATTACCAATCAAGAAGGTCTCGTTGCCGAAATAAAACGCCCTTGTCCCAGATCCTTGTAGACCTTCGTAGGTTGCTCTAAGGGGGCAGTATGATATCTGCACTGCTTTTATAATGAGGTACAATACGTGAAAGGAAATTCGTTATTAATGTTGTCGGAGTACATAAATCACAGATATCTCAAGCAGGTTCCTTCACTGCTCTTGGAGGAAGGACTCAGTGATGAAACCAACATAGCTGGATCTGTCAAGCTCTTCACGATAACCGTGGTTGGGAAAGAACTCCCACTAGGCAGGTAAAAGAATGTCGAAACATATGTGCCTCTTTAGAATGAGAAAATGGACTTCCCTTTTAAGAGCGATATTAGGGCCAATTAGAACTGATTAGTTGTGTCATTAAAATGCAATGTTTTAAAAATGTATCCTATGTGAGGTCCTACTATCTTGTCTGGGTACCGTACCGAACACAGAGACCTTCTGGGTTGCGCAATTAAATATAATTGATAATGCACTTTCAATAATGCAGAACCTTTCTACATGTGACCAGCTGAGAAGCTTGTTATGTTAATGCATTTATAGCTAGGGTTATGCCGCGTAATGTATGCATAGTTGCCAATATTAATTAAATTAAAACATATTAGGATGAGGGTACAGAGATCATCTAGCGAGGGCAACTTGAATAATGCATCGGGGAGGAACAAATTATGCAGTGGCTTTGACTAAATTATGCGGCAAAAGACACATTGTGGGCCTCATTTATAAGGCCTTTGCACCACAGTTGTGTCATTTTTATTTACCTAGTGTTGGCACTGGGAGTGCTCTACCTGATCCAGATTACAAACTGACGCATTGGGCCCAATGTGTAAGTTTATAAAGCCTTGCAAGACATTATACCTGTGCAAGGATTAATGTATTTAATTTAGGCATTTCCATGGGAAGAGCCATGCGGAACTGACACAGTGAAATTTATATCTCACTGTGTCATTCTGTGACTTCAATACATCAAAATGTTGTTCCCGCCTGAACAGAGCAGGCATAAAATTGGTAGAGGGCTATTCTCTATGGGGGACTCCTCGCATCACTGGAGTAGCGTAATTTCTTTGACCCTAGTCTAGCAATGCGTGAGTTTAGCACCAACAGGTGCGTCAGAATTACTGACACATCTGTGAAAACGTACACCATGGAGCTGTGTATTGTAAATACAGCGCATCCATGGCATTGATAGGGGATCATAGGACAGAGCAAAAAATCTAACACATCAGGTCGATGAGTCAGTGCTTTGTAAATGAGTCCCTATGTGTCATAAAAGGACACATCTTGAAGCAGTATAATTTCATTATTTTGTCATTAGGTCAAGCCTTTGAGACCTGCTGTATATACTTCAGTATATACTTCTTTGTAGACTTCAATTCCGCCCACTGCTTCTCATTAGTTTATGTCACTGTCCTTTAAAAATCCTTGCTTTAAAGTGGCTAATCTTTCCTATTTGTCCCATCTTCTTCTCCTTTGTCTACTCCCACGGAGCACGCCCCTAGTACTTGTACCCTTGCACTCGTCCCATTATAGTATCTTTGTCAGGGACTTTTTTTTCCCTTTTGCTCCAAGTGCTTTTCAGCCAGTGGCAACATTGTTATCTCTTCCAAACTTGTTGTTGATCCCCTGCCTGCAGAGTTACTTAATTTTAATTATATTCCTAAATCACTTCATCAGCCCGTGCCATTCCTCCCCTCGCCCAACACCTTCCACACTTCGCTGCTGGCATTTCATTACATCCTACATCTCCCCATGACTAGCCCCCCAACCACCTTTGCTCCTCGCTGCTCGTTTTTTTTAGCATTTGGATGAAGACAGGCACAGTTGTTGGCCTTTTAATTAGCTTTTATAAATTAAACATTTAAACATTTTATAAAAGGAATACAGACAAAAACACACACACACACGACATGAGCATGGAGTCAGGACACTGCAAACAAAAAAAAAACCGTTTTCAAAGTTAGCATCGGGTGAGCACTTTCTGGTCTCAAAACAAAAATAAAGTTGATTAGAAAAGCAAAGAATGGCATTTTGTTTAGTGACCAGAAAGCGCTCACCCAATGCAAACTTTGACAATGGTTTTCTTTTTCCTGGGACTCCGACTCTGTGCTCCTGTCCTGTAAGCGTGTTTTGGTTCGAAACGCTTCCTGGCTGAAAAGAGCTCACTCACCTTGAGCTTGTTTTCTGAAATCTTTGCATGCCTCTTTCAATGTGCACCTGTCCAATATGTGCGTTGTACCCAGTAAAACATAAACCTGTGTGGTTTGTTGCCTTTACAAAGCATTTTTTTATTTTATTTCTGACACAAAAAACGTGAGCTTTCAAAACTGTTTTCTTTTTGCTGGACCTCTATCACAGCGAATTGAGCACGTTTTTAAAAACTCACGTCGGGTGTGAATATTTCATTTAGAAAGGAAAGAGCTTTGTAAAGGCTCCAGAACATATGGCTTGCCAGTAGAAAACACGCAAGCAGCAAGGATTGCTGTTTTGTCTATAAATTGTAAATAAAACACGATTCTTAAAAAAGCCTCAAACGCTCCTTTGCAATTACAATAGTAAGTAAACAAAATCGTTTTTCTTGCTTTACTGTTGGACAAAGCAAGGGACATAATTTTAAATTTGTTTGTTGTTGGGGAAGGTTTATGTTTTTCTTTTTAAAAGAACATATACCCAAGTAGTTAATATGCATTTTGGTGGAAAATAAATGTTTAGTTTGGAAACACATGTTGTTTCTGGCAGTGATGACTATCTTGGATGCTTTAAGCATTTACAACCTTTCACTGGATAAGACTATACTGGTGCATGTGGGACACAGACTCAGAATACTTTGCCTCCCTTACCCCCTCACAGCAGGGCTGTCTCCAAAATATTTATAAAGAAGTGTTAAGTGTTCACGCTTCAATTAAAAGTTGGCTTAGCATAGACAAAAGGCTTGCTGGGACAGAAAGGTTGCCTGCAGCCTCCTCCTCTACCTTCTTCAGTAATTTCAAAAACATAACACCTATCCTTTACTAAGTGTCATCTGCACCTACTAAACTACTCTGTTGCCTTTGTAAAAGGCAATAGATTTTTTCTTTCAAATCTGTGCGGTCACAGCACTGTTTTCAGTATGCAGGGATTATTTAAGGTATGGGGTATTCTTAAATTTCTCTCTTTAAACACTCAAGCACTCATGCTGTCACTTTGACATTGCCTCTTCCCCAAGGCGCATGCTCACCCTGTCACAACATCCAACATGCATCAATTATTATTTAGCAAAACATTAAGGGCTATTTTTAATATTTCTACTCCTAGCCTTCCCCCCAGCATTTCTGTTAGTCAGCCGGCAATTCTGATGGTGGGGTGCTGAAAGTGGTATTCTATTGTAATTAGCATGGCTGATTTAAATTAGGATGCTAAATGGCAACATTTTCATTTTTTGCTGTAGATGGAGGCAGAAGGTAAATGGAAGTGCTTTAGTTATATGCCGGGCCACAAGAATTATGTGGCAGAGAGGACCAAATTATGTGGTAGGGTTGACCAATTTATGTGGTAAGAAAAGACCAGTTATGCATTTACAACACCAATAGCTCCAACTCTCACAAATACGAGACCTATTGCATTGCAAATGCTTGTTTTTAAATATATTAACACATTGTGGGCCTTTTTATAAACTGCATTTAGTCGTATTAAAAGTAGTACCACACTAGTACTATTGAGTGCAAGGTGCAATTTCTAATCCTACAAGTGGCAATCTCCAACTTCATCACTCCTTTCTTTTCTAAGGAGAAAGCCTCACACTTCTAAGTTTAATACTTAGTAAATGTGTGGGGGAGGGGCTGAGGGAGTGGCTCAGAAATGAGGAATGCTTATTACTAAATGGGCTAGGTTTAGAGATTGCTGAGGTGTTTAGGAAGGAGCACATACCTGCAAAACAGTGAGCCCACTACTACTCACAAGTTGCACTTCTAAAGTTACTACAGGCATAAAAGACCCGCAACATTGATGAATGGACTTCACCTCAGAGCTAGACTAAGGCCCTCACTAGGGCCGCAGTACCGGTCTCACCATCAATGGGCCGGTGGTGAAGACTGCCACATTATGAGTGTGGCGGTTTGATCTCTGCCAAACTGCCACATCGCTGCTGGTACCGCCAGCCGGGCCAGAGATCAGCATCTCCAACCTGGCGGTCCACTGAAGACTGCACACTCCTCCCCCCGCAAACAGCACACCTCTCCCCCCACCCCTTTCCGTAACAGCACCTCCCTCCCTCCCCCCCACCCTCCCTGCATACACACACACACACCCACATGTACCTCATACACTCATTCACCAACACCTACATACACACATTCACTCATATGCATTCATACACTCATTCACTCACATGTATACATATTCTCTTAGGAAAAGACCACCAAAGTCATAATGAGGGCCTAAGTCTTTGACCACACATTACCAACCACTAGTATTGAAAGACCTTCACATAGAAAATAATGGTGGTAAGGACTTAAAATTGACATAAGCACGTGAAAAAAAAACCTATAGGAAGTAAAGTTAAGTTGAATATTTTGTGTATAAATACATATACATTTAGGTTAATGTTACAAAAACAAATATCATGTAATTTTGAATTATT
Organism: Pleurodeles waltl; assembly: GCF_031143425.1. Taxonomy (NCBI): domain Eukaryota; kingdom Metazoa; phylum Chordata; class Amphibia; order Caudata; family Salamandridae; genus Pleurodeles; species Pleurodeles waltl. Next base: position 370,854,495 of record NC_090451.1, read on the forward strand.
TGAATAACCTTTTAATTAAAAAAGATGTCTTCTTTAAAAAAAAAAAAGTTAAATTAATTTCAGTCAATTCCATACATAACATGTACTTTCTAATGCAGAATAATTACATGTAGACACCTTACTTTAGGTGGGAGTTTTTAACAGAGCTTTCAAAAATCGTTTTAATTTAGTTTAATGTATTCAAATTAATTCAATAATTAATTCAAAGTGAAATGGCTGTGCTAATCCATAATATTAATCAGTGTATAAAGCTACACCAGCTTGTGGAACCTTAATGGTGGGTGCCTAGTGTCTCATCACTTGCTGTTAGAAATTAAGTCTCTGGTTGGCAGTCAGTTTTCAGTCTGTCTAAGCAGGGACCCTTACTCTAGTCAGGGCAAGGGAGATACTCACTTAAGATAACCTCTGCTCACCCCCTTGGTAGCTTGGCAAAAGCAGTCAGGCTTATCTCAAAGGCAATGTGTAAAGAATTTGTACCAACACACACAGTAACACAGTAAAAACATTACAAAATGAACACCACACCAGTTTAGAAAAATAGTTAATATTTATCTAAATCAAACAAGACCCAAACAACAGAAATCCAACATACACAAGTAAAGTTATGAATTTTTTAAATAATAGAATCCTACTCCATAGAAAACAATGGAAACATCGTTGTTAAAACAAAGTGCCTGGTCTCTGTAAAAGATAAAGCAAGCGTGCATCGGAAAAGTCACTCGCAAGTGAGACCACGTGTCATTTCTTCTCTGGTCAGGAAGGCGATGCGTCATTTTTCTCTCCCGCAAAAGAGCAATGTGTCGATTTTTGGACAGGTACCTCGAGTCGGAGCAGGTTCATGTCGATTTTGACACCCAGGGAAGTTGCATGCAGAATCCCCACAAGGATGAGAATCAATTTTAGCAGCCACAAGCGGGTGTTGTCGCGTGGGCTCTCATTATCCTAAATGAGACTACTGGATTTCTAGGTAGCAGGATCGTTCACGGTGTGGGGGACTGAGTCTGACCCACTTGGAAGGACCTCTGTCACCCTAAATCCGGTTTTGCTCCGGCTAACTAGCAGTGCCTCATCTCTCCCAAGGGGAAGAGATGATTGGGCAGCCGAGCGCATGACATCTTTGGTACTTCTCAGGGAAGTCGTGGTCACTCAGATCCAAACCAGCTCTCTCATTTACAGTATGATCTTATATACAAATGACAAAGGCAGTTTGAGTTTTATAGATTGTTTTAATAAAACGACTGCATTTTAGATATTAAGGCGTGAGCCACAATAACCAGAACCATACAACACAGTAGGATTGAAATAGTCACTAGGAGAGTGAAACATAAGAATAACGCTATCATGGTGTTAATAATTTCTACTCTCTCTCTGCTAGTTCTATTTCGAGCACAGCATGTTAAGCTTCTAACTTGCCTTTCATATTCCCTGGGAAGACATCAACCCTCATACCTGAGCAAAGGCCTGTGATCTTGTTCAGCATCTGCAAGGAGGCAGTCAGCGTCTAGTTGTGGTTCCCTGGTCGGAATCTCCCTCTTGCATGTATTGGGACAAGGAAGTGTTTTTATAACTAACATGTCAGTGTGATCACAAAATGTCCCCACGCAAAAATGCCAAAGACTAAAATCCTACCACGTCTATCGGCAATGTACCAGACTGTATCCTTGACTGAAGCACAGAGTGAACAAGAATGTGTTATTGAGAACTCCAGTGCTGAAGTAGGCTAAACAGTGTGATATAAAAAATAAAACAAGACCGTAGAACTGGTTATTTGAAAAATAACAGTACAAATCCGAATAAAAAGCATTTAGAGCAAAGTGCACAGAGGCTCTAAGCTGCGAGCAAAGGAATAAAATACATCCAGGGCAAAGTGCACAAAGGCCTAAAGCCTGAAGCTAACGCGCAAAGGATACATAAAACTGACCACACTACACTGCCTCCAGCAGTGATGCAGGTGTTGCATTGATTTCCCTGCTGCAATGCCGGTGGTGCATCAATTCACTGCCATGATGCGGGTCGCACATCATTTTTACAGCCGTGTTGCAGGTAGTCCATCAAAATTTTCCATGCATAGTTCCTGTGTGTGGATTTCCATCTTGGTTCCACCAGCTTCACCTTTGAAGGGCCCAAGGACTGGATAGGGCACTGATTGGCAGGGTAGGAGTCTCAGCAGAGAGTTCAGGTGCTGGCAGAGGAAGTCTTTGAAGGCCCTGAGAAATCAAAACAGGAGGCAAGCTCAGTCCAAGCCTTTGGAGACACATCGCAAGCAGGAATACACCACAAAGTCCAGTCTTTATCCTCTTTTAGGCAGAAGCAGCGACTGCAGGCCAACCCAGCAAAGTACAGTCACAGGCAAAGGGGCAGTACTCCCACTTCAGCACTTCTCCTTGGCAGAGATTCCTCTTGTTCCAGAATTAATATAAAAATCTGGGGGTTTGGGTCCACTACTTATACCCTTTTCTGCCTTTGAAGTAGGCAAACTTCAAAAGAAAGTCTCTGTTGTTCACAAGATCCTGCCTTCATCTCCTGGTCCTAGGCACACACCTGCATTGCGTGAGCATGGGCACAGCCCATTCAGGTGTAAGTGTCAGCTCCTCCTCCCTCCACTCTAGCTCAGATGCCCCATCAGGATATGCAGGCACACTCCAGCCTCCTTTATGTCACTGTCTAGTGGAGATTCACAAACAGCCCAACTGTCAGTCAGACCCAGACAGGGAATCCACAAGCAGGCAGAGTCACAGAATGGTATACGAAAGAAAATGCCCACTTTCTAAAAGTGCCATTTGCAGACTGACAATTTAAAAAACAACTTTAACAAAAGATGTATTTTTAAATTATGAATTCAGAGACCCCAAACTCCAAATCTCTTTTTGCTCCCAAAGGGAAACTACCCTTAAAAGGTATTTAAAGGCAGCCCCAATGTGAGCCTATGAGAAAGATAGGTCTTGCAACCGTGAAAATCAAATTTGGAAGTATTTCACTGTTAAGACATGTAAAAACACACTAGCACATGTCCTACCTTTAACATACACAGCACCTTACTCATGGGGCCACCTAGGGCCTACCTTAGGGGTACTTTACATGTATAAAAAGGGAAGGTTTTGGCCTGGCCAGTGGGTACACTTGCCAGGTAGAATTGGCAGTTTACATTCTGCACACACAGACACTGCAGTGGCAGGTCTGAGTCATGTTTACAGGGCTACACATGTGGGTGGCACAATCAGTGCTGCAGGCCCACTAGTAGCATTTGATTTACAGGTTCAGGGAACCTCTAGTGCACTTTACTAGGGACATACTAGTAAATGAAATATGTCAATCATGGAAAAGCTACTTAGATATACACTTCACCCAGAGAGCACTTGCACTTTAGCACTGGTCAGCAGTAGTAAAGTTCCCAGAGCAACAAAACCAGGAAAAAAAGAGTCCAGCACACAGTCAAAACATGGGAAGCAGAGGCAAAAAAGACAGGAGAGACTACACCAAGAATGCCAAGTCTGACACTTGCTCATTGGAAGGTGTAACAGACCTTGATTTGTCTGAGACCGCACATATTGTCCTGCATTGCAAGCAAAGCTTCTGGCCAATAAAGAATAGCACCAAGCTAAGATGTTGGCCCTTTTGCACTTACACAAGATACATCTAGTTTCTTGAGGTATTCTTCCTGGGGCTCTCTTGTGTTATAATAATTATTATACATATGAAAATTGAGAAACATATAGAAAAAAAGCTATCAATGCCAATATTTCGTCCGTACTTCCTTAAACCTATGGGTTGTTTTTCCCCTTGTTTCTCCCCAGCATATGGTGAGAGAAACCAGCCTGCTCAGTACTATGAATTGGCCTGGAAGGAAAAGTGTACAGTAGAGCTGCCCAGCTCCTTCCCTCCTGCACAGGAAATAATCAGCCCCCTTACATCTTATGTATACTGCCTTGCCCAATCAACATTCAGTTCATCTGGTAAGAAGGAAAAGTATATTGCTAGACTGCTAATTCTCCATGATTTAAAACTCCCTGTTCACTTCCATCCTGAACCAATGGTCGTCGGATGCATTAAAACCACACAACCCATTGACAGTAATCCAATACAGGAAGAAAGGCTAGGCAGACCAAGAATAAATTGGGAAAATCAGTGTAGCACAGTTGTACCCACCCCCCAGGCTTGAACTCTATCACCTTCATAATAGCTCAAACAACAAATTAGCTGACTTTGTATTTCTATAGCACAGCACCAGTGATAAGACATCCCAGCACTGGTAAACACAGCACACATAATTAGGAACATTTAGTACTTAGGAGGGAGGTGAAAAGCCAAGTCTTACAGACCATTGGGAAAGAGGGATGATTTGGAATGACTGGAAGACAGAAGGACGAAGATCTTTAGAATTTGCAGCCATGAAGATAAAATGTCTTTCATTTATGATCATCAAGAATATCAGCAAATGTCTCATTTATTCCCACCTCTTTCCTTTTCCCTTTTCTCAAATCAGCCTTCAGGTATTCTTGGAGCAGGATCTTGGGAGTGAGACAAATGATGTCCAGATGGTGTGGAGAACAGTAGCGTTCTACCCGTCCTATATTTTTAATTGATTTGTAAAAGCACGCCTCATGGTTACCCTTTTATTGAGGCAATAGTAGACCTTCACGATGCTGTTGTTGCACTTTTGGTCCACCGTAACGAGTAGCCCAATATATTGTGGTTCCAGCACAAACACCTCATTGGTTTCACATATAAGTTTGTCAACGTTTGTGGACCCTCAGAGTTAAATTTTAGTAAGTTGAACTTGCTCAAATTTAACATGGGAAAATATCCTGAAAATACAATGACATCCAGATGTTGATGCTAAGGCACCAAAATCTTCATTTTATGCCCCGTATCACAGGGGTGAACATTTAATGTGAATCCTCGGGATATGGAAACTAAACATGTTTGATGTGACTCCCCAGGATATGGAAATTAAACATGTTTAATAATTGTTACATTCTCAATGAAAGAGTGGTCTTAGTGAGACATGGCTTTAGGGGGTCAGTCTGTCCCAGCACCTCTCAGCAGGGGTGAATAATCTACTTTTTACTGGGCTGATTCAACATTTATAGGCATGTTAAAACAATTTTTCATCGCAAACAACACAGTCACTTTAGACTGTGGCAGTCCAAGCTTCTCTCACACAGAGCAGAGGTGTGGCATGAGCTGCAGCAGTGGATGCTTCAGTTTTGGGCAGAGTTGACATAGCCCAGACCGCAGCTGCATGCATGTTTCTTACAAGAAGAGGTACAAAAGGGGCACGTAATCCATGTAAACTTCCCTCCATGCACAAAGCAGGAGTGGTATGCCCAGTAAATGTGAAAGCTTCCATTATACAAAGAATTAGTAGAGAACATGGAAAGAATTGGTTTTGCCATGTAAGTATATGTGTTTCAAAGACAAATGGGGGGCACCTCGCATTTAATTATATTTAATTGATTCCTGTACTCCTATTTCTAAGGTCAAATCTTATTGGCTGCATAAATCAATGTTTTGACCAAACACAATACATACTATTCCATTAATTCTGACTTTAAAATAATATTAGTCCAAATTCCGTTCTGTAAATATGTACCCCAATTCTGTTCTCAGATTTATATCATTCTCATTTATACATAAAATCTATAGACCTGCAATTTAATTGTGAACCACAATGTTCACTACCAACAGTCAGTCAAATTTCATAAGTTAGTTTCCTTCAAAACTTGAAAGCCGAACATCTTTAATTGCATTCATTAATTTTATCGTTGAATCCTTTTCACTTCAGGGGTCCGTTATCATATGATTCCTGATGGAATAGCCTTAACAAGACTCAAAATAGCTACATATACACATTATTAGAAACCAAAATAAATGCCATTAGGGAAATTAAGAAAATTAATATATCAATAATTTAAATATTGGTTTTCAGAACCATCAATCAAATAGTTCTCATACATAAGCTGTACAGTGGCAATATCTGGGAACTAACTAATCATGTCTCTCCTCCAAACAATAATATGCATCACTTGTTAATGCATATGATTATGTGATTGTGTGTGATATTATAATATTGTGGATTTAGTGACCTCTTACAGTGTATTGCTATTATACAAACTGGGTTCGTTTTCACATGAAAGTTGCCCATGCTGTCAAAGGCTCGAATTTAGGGTTATTTATGTCTATACACCATAACAAGAATGATGCAACTAATGTAGCCTGAATGAATAAACAGGTTCGTTGTACAACACATTTATATAATTATAATGAATATATTAGATGTCTCAGAGTTTAACCATTAGCATTTCTCTTGATAAATTACTAATTTCAAAACTTCAATATGCAATATGTCTTTACTCCATCCATTTTTTCTGGAACGATTTAAGTGAATGTGTTAACCAATTTGCTCAACCTGAAAACACTGTTTTAACATTTTGTCAATTATATAACTGCTCTATGATTTAGGAGCAGACTTAAAAGTCCAAGACAGGGCCTAACGGAAGGTGAATTGATGTAGAAACTGTTGGTCAAAATTATCATCATTCCCACAGGTCTACATTTGTTTACTAGTTATACTGACCATCATACTACCTTGTCCTGTGATGTGGCATACACGGATTCCAGACCTTTTCCTCACAAAAATGTGATAAAAAAATTAATGTTAGCCAAAGCTTGATGTTTTCATGGCTTCTTGGTCCAAATAGAGGTGGGATCCGTTTAAGAAACACCAATGTGGACTTCACTGGCATCTAGTTTCCAGACATGTTTGAGGTTGGTAGGCTTTCCTTGATGCTAACCTACCCTGGGTCCACATACTGCAGCTACCCACACCCTGAGCAAGATGTACTGCTAATGAGTAGCTTTTAAAAGATGTGACGGTGCCTGTGTTATCTTTGGCAAAACATTGTGTTTGTTTTTTCATTTGTCTGTCTACGTCTGGACAGAGGAAGATGGCAGTCTTGTTTTTGGAACAGTAGTCTGGATATCTGTAGGATGTTTGTTTGCTCCCAATGAAATGTAGTTAACATTTTTAAAAATCACGTCAGACACATGTTTGAGCATCAATATTTGGGGTGATGTTTCCTGGACTGGGAACAGTGACTCAGCTGTAGTAAGGGGTTTGAGACAAAAAAGACATATGAGAGCAGGTGAAAATGTAGGAAGGGGTTCATTATCAAAAAACTCTTTAATTTACACAAACATGTTTAGCTTCTCACATGGGTAGAAATGTGCAACTTTTTTCAAATGCACAATTTTTTTTTCTAGGCCTTGACTGGAAGCCTGCACCAGCTGTGGCTTTGTAGAAGTAATTCTAGAAACGTTTTGTGAATTCCACTGAAAATAATATGGATTTCAAAGAAATAAAATAGCAAGACAATTATGCAGTTGCTCACTTTTCAGCTTTTTTCTCCACACTAAAATTAATTTCCCATGGGTAAATCATTTCTACACCCCCACCATTTTTAAAGTATTATTTTTCCTTTCCCACCTGGAACGGAATTTATTTACTCCTGCCTTGACACAAGTGAATTTCACTCCAATACTTTGATGGGAAGAGGCATAAAATGGTTTATGGATATCCACAGACGCACAAGCTTGTGGGTCATCTCAACCCCGGAGTGCAGTACGGCACTAAAACGCCCACTCCCTATGCTCATATGGAGATAAAGCTTCAGTGAGAGTAAACTCATATATGAGGGTAAAATCAACTTTCCAAAATAGGAAAAGTGGCTTTGCATTTAAAAATCAAGCTATTTGCTCATCTAAATCTTACTTGCATGCATAAATAGCTTTACAAAAAGAGGTCTGCAGTTTTTCTACCTCAGTTCTGAACCATAGTGCCTTACTGCGTAATCACTTTAATATGGATTTGTGTGCTATTTCTGCTCCAGAAAGAACTAGGGGGTTTGTATTTCTCGCTATATGTGTTTTGACTGTGCTATACTTTTGTGTTGCCTATAAAGACATATTCCATATAGCTCTGAATGGAACTTAACTTTTAATGAGCCTTATTTTTTGCATTTTCCCAAATTCTCATCACCCCCTAGTCTAAGCGTTGAACAGTCGACCACACCATCCTTCGAAAAGTCAAATAGGGATACAGGCACTCATTAAGAAGTGTAATAGTACACAATAGCTGCACGACAGAGACCTGTTCTATAACCTATTTCCACAACAGAAATTGAATTAGATGTTTGACATGGACTCACACAGGTGTAAACATGCACCCAATCACTGAACAGCATCCCTGTGATTCCTGTGACTTACAGTGCACTTGTCTCCTCAACTGTAACACTGATGGGTTTTTAAGTACAGGGATCACGCAGCTCTACTAATGCACCTCTAGCGTTATAATATGACTCGATGTTATGAGGACAGCTTGGTCTAGTCTTAGGCTTTGTTTGCCACTGAAGGGTATTCTAGGACTTAACGCATTAGTTTAGTTCAGCTGTGTTGGACTTTTGCTTATGCAGGGTCATCCCCAGTCTTTTTGCCTCCTGCCTCCTATTTTTTTCTGACCTGTCGCTGTTGGCTTTTGAACTCTGAGCACTTTCCCACTGCTAACCAGTGCTAAAGTGCATATGCTCTCTGTGTGAAATTGTATGTGATTGGTTTATCCATGATTGGCATATTTGATTTACTAGTAAGTCCCTAGTAAGGTACACTAAGAGGTGCCAGGGCCTGTAAATCAAATGCTACTAGTGGGCCTGCAGCACTGGTTGTGCCACCCACATAAGTAGCTCTGTAATCATGTCTCAGACCTGCCACTGCAGTGTCTGTGTGTGTATTTTTACACTGTAAATTCGACTTGGCAAGTGTACCCACTTGCCAGGCCTAAACCTTCCCTTTTCTTACATGTAAGGCACCCCTAAGGTAGGCCCTAGGTAGCCCCAAGGGCAGGGTGCAGTGTATGGATAAGGTAGGACATATAGTAATGTGGTTTATATGTCCTGACAGTGAAATACTGCTAAATTCGTTTTTCACTGTTGCAAGGACTGTCTCTCTCATAGGATAATATGGGGGCTACCTTTAAATATGATTAAAGCGTAGATTCCCCTAGAGAGTAGATGGACATGTGGAGTTTGGGGTCCCTGAACTCACAATTTAAAAATACATCTTTTAGTAAAGTTGATTTTAAGATTGTGCGTTTGAAAATGCCACTTTTAGAAAGTGAGCATTTTCTTGCTTAAACCATTCTGTGACTCTGCCTTGTTTGTGGATTCCCTGTCTGGGTCAGTTTGACAGTTGGGTTGTTTTTCACCTCACACCAGACAGTGACACAAAGGGAGCTGCGGTGTAACCTGCATTTCCTGATTAGCCATCTCTGCTAGGAGGGAGGGGTGGAGTGGTCACTCTCATCTGAAAGGACTGTGCCTGCCTCTAACAATGCCGGCTCCAACCCCCTGGTGTGTGTCTGAGGCCTTGCCTGGGCAAGGCAGGATTTCACAAGTAGGTGTGAGTCCCCTTTGAAGAAAGGTGACTTCAAAGACTAAAATGGGTATAAGAAGGGCACCCAAATCTACAGACTTGAGAAACACTTCTGGAATCAAGAGGAACCTCTGCCTGGAGAAGAGCTGTTAGCTGAGGAGGAAGTGCTGCCCTGCCTGTGACTGTGCTTTGTGGAGCTTTCCTGCAGTGCTGCTTCTGCCAGAGTAAGAGGGCAAAGACTGGACTTTGTGTGCCTTCCATCTTGAGAAGAAATCTCCAAGGGCTTGATCTAGAGCTTGCCTCCTGTTGTTTGAAGTCTCCGGGACAGCAAAGACTTCTCTCTGCCAGCACCTGGAGCCTCTGGAGAGACTCCTACTCTGCCCTGTGGTGCCCATCCAGTCCTGGGACCCTGAAAGGAGAAGCTGGCAGCCTAAAGACAAGAAAATCCACGCACAGAGCGCCGTGCGGGGAAAAGATCGACGCGAATCCGATCGGCGGCTGAAAAACGACGCGCCGCCAGCTCCGTGGCTGAGAAACGACGCTCGCAGGAAACGCGACCGAAGAATCGACGCACGGAGCAGGAGAAACGACGCGCAGCATCGCTGACGGAGGCTGGGAGATCGCAACCTGCGCGGCTGGATCATCAACTCATCGTGCGGCTGGATTTTTGACTCGAGTACCGCCGTGCGGAGTTATTTTCGACGCACGCCCGCCCGTGCGGGGTTATTTTTTACGCACACCAGGTACATTTTCACTCTAGCAGCGCTAGTGTGTTTTTAAAACTACTTAAAGACTCTTTTTGATTTTTAATTAATAACTTGACTTGTGTATGGTGGATTTTTGTCGTTTTGGTCTTGTTTTGTTTAGATAAATATTTCCTATTTGTCTAAACCTGTGTTGTGTCATTTTGTAGTGTTTTCATTGAGTTACTGTGTGTGTTGGTACAAATACTTTATGCCTAGCACTCTGAGGTTAAGCCTACTGCTCTGCCAAGCTACCAAGGGGGTAAGCAGGGGTTAGCTGAGGGTGATTCTCTTTTACCCTGACTAGAGTGAGGGTCTTTGCTTGAACAGGGGGTAACCTGACTGTCAACCAAGGACCCCATTTCTAACATTGGTGAACAGCGGTCGGGATTTGGACTTGTATTTGTACTTGACATACAGTGATTAAGTGTACACTACTGTTTTGATCTCAGACCACTACGTGACCACATACTACTTGTTTGGTGATCTTTTGCTTTTTCTCTTAAGGACTCCTTTTTGTTTTACTTCCATGATTTTGCTGATCCCTTGACTGATTCTTTTTACTTCATTGGGAACTTATTTTCTGCCTTTGGAACTTTGCACTTGTGACCATCATGTCTCAATCTGGAGATGCAACAGCTGGAGCTGTGTTTGAAATGGAGAAACTGAAGGAGTACTCAGTTGCTCAATTGAAACAGTTCCTTAAAGATCTTGACTGTCCCACTAAGAGCTCCACCAGGGAGGGGGAGCTGCAAAAGGCACAGAGGGCCGGGGTGACAATCAAGAAGGCTGGAGGGCACACAGAGGAGGAGAATGTGGGTGGGGAAGTGCAGAGGATACACAGTGGTGTAGTGGAGGTACCTGTTACGCCTGGGGGGAGGGTCCCCAGGAGGGGTAGCAGGGTGTCATCCAAGGGTCTGACTCCTAAAGAGTTACAGGACAGACAGGCAGAAAGGGTTCGCCGGTTGGAGGCAGAAAAGTTGAGGATGCAAAGGGAGTGTGACAAGTGGGAAAGGGACTTCGAGATACAAAGGATGATTTATGCTTACAAGCTTAACTTGAAACCGCTGGAAGTCATGAGGGCTGAGTCCAGCTGGAATGGTGGCAGCAACAATTGTATATCCAGTGCTGCTGAAGAAGTGCACATGCCCAGAGATGTGGTGCCCTACTTGAAGGAGGCAGTTAACACACACCAGGAGGTTCAAGGGTATGAGGTAGCTCCAGTGATGCACAGGGTCCCTGAGGTAGATTGGGGAACTGGCATGGGGAGTCATATTCCTACTGGTGGGAGGGACACTCTACTGACTCTAGGTGAGAGTGACAGGGAGAGGGGTTCCCCCCAGGTAGAAGTCCTGGTTATGGAGTGTGAAGACATCCCAGAAGAGTGTGGGTTGAGTGTCAGGGACAGTCAGGTACTGTCTCACCAGTCTCAGGAGGGTGATGTGGGGTGCTTTTTCAAAGCAGAGTCACTGGATGGTTGGGTGAAGGGTACTTTGGTTAATTCATGTGAGGGGCTGAGTGATGTAATTGCTGGAGAGCATATGTCTAGTCCTTATTTTCCAGAGCTATGCCAACACCAGGTGGAGTGTGAGTTCTCTGACCCCAGGGAGCTTACAATGGAGGCAGACCTCTTGGTGAGTACCAGAGAGTCTGAAGAGGCATTTGGGGGTGCTCCTGAGAAGAGTGGTCTAGGTAGTTCCCAACCAGGTGAGGTAGGGAAGGATTGTAGTGTCCCAGGTAGGTCCCAGTGTAGTGGGATGGGTGAGGGACCCCATGTCCAGTCTCAGAGGAGAGGGAATGGGGATGGGTTGAGGCCCAAGGTGCCCGAGATCCGGTCCCAGGTCCTGGAGGGTTCCATGAGGGAACACCAGTAGGGGAGCCTAGCCTGTACCATAGGGCCATCTGTTGAGGGAGACCCCACGGTGTCAGGAGAACTTGGGGGGGCGGCTGTAGCCAGCGTCCCACCAATTCTGGTGTCTGGCAGTACCACTCCTAGTGAGGGGGTGCAGAAGTCCAGACAGAGGGTTGAGAGGGGGTTGCGGACCCCAGTGGAGAACCTGGAGGGTCAGGGGTCAGCTCTGAGAGCAGAGCCCCCCAGGAATGACCTTGGTAAGACCATTTCTGGGTTGGGGGGAATCCAGACTCTGTCAGATGGGCAGAGGTCAGGAGACCTGTGCCAGCCAGACTCTTGTGTGGCCCTTGGGGACAGTGTGTCCCTTGAGGGGGGTAAGTGTGCCCCCCTGGAAGTCCTGGTGTGCCAGGCAGTGGTTCAACTGCAGGGTGGTGACTCTGGGTTGAATGATCAGGTTCAGGGGGTAAACTCTGACCTGATGGGGGGTAAGTGTGCTCCCAAGGAAGTCCTGGTGTGCCAGGCAGTGGTTCAACCGCAGGGTGGTGACCCTGGGTTGGATGACCAGGTTCAGAGGGTAAACTCTGACCTGGTGGGGGGTAGGTATGCCCCCCAGGAAGTCCTGGGTTGCCAGGCAGTGGTCCAGTCTGTGGGTACAGACCCTGGACTGGAGGATCAGGTGCAGGGGGTAAACCCTGACCTGAAGGGGTGGGCGGTTTGCCCAATCACCCCCCCTGGTGTGATTTCAAGGGGTACTCTCCCTGAGGGGGGGGGTGCAGAACCCTGAGAGTAGGGACAGGGGAGAAAGAGCCTCACCCCTGGCCCTGGTCCAACCTGAAGGTACAGACCCCAGGTTGGCGGACCAGTTGCAGGTTAACAGCCCTGCACTGGTGGAAGAATTGTGCAGGACTGCTTCTACAAGCACCCTGACAGTTTTTGACTCTGGGGGTGCCGCTTCGGTAGGGAGGGTACAGAGCCCCAGAGGGGAGGACCAGGGTCAGGTTGTCATCCCTGACCTGGTGGAAGAGAGAGTGGTCAAAGGGTGCCAGGCACCTGGGGCTACCGCCCCCCACTCTCCGCAGTCACAGTGGTTGGCGAGGCCTGAGGTCGGGCTCTCATCCCTGACAGTCGTCCGGGGCCACCGTGGCTTGCTGTCCTGGTGGACAGAGTGGCCCCTGGGGGGGGGACGAGAGTCATACCCCGGGGGTGGAGTGGGCAACACCACTGTGTTGGCCCTGGTGGTACTATCTGCCCATTGCAATTCATCTGTGAGCAAAGTAAAGTTAGGTGCTGCACAGATGGTGTCTGTAGATGTGGAGAAGGGTTCCCCATGGGTTAGCTTAGTGGGCCCTGAGAGTATGGACAGAGGGATCCAACTGGAGTCAGGAAGGCGTAGAACTGGAACATGCCCCTGCTGTTGTGGGCCTGGGTCCTTGTTCTATCGCCCCAATCAGGGAAGTACATCAAGGTATTGATTGTTCTCCCCTGGCTTTAGGCTGGTAGGGGGTCGTGTTGGACTTTTGCTTATGCAGGGTCATCCCCAGTCTTTTTGCCTCCTCGTGTTGGACTTTTGCTTATGCAGGGTCATCCCCAGTCTTTTTGCCTCCTGCCTCCTATTTTTTTCTGACCTGTCGCTGTTGGCTTTTGAACTCTGAGCACTTTCCCACTGCTAACCAGTGCTAAAGTGCATATGCTCTCTGTGTGAAATTGTATGTGATTGGTTTATCCATGATTGGCATATTTGATTTACTAGTAAGTCCCTAGTAAGGTACACTAAGAGATGCCAGGGCCTGTAAATCAAATGCTACTAGTGGGCCTGCAGCACTGGTTGTGCCACCCACATAAGTAGCTCTGTAATCATGTCTCAGACCTGCCACTGCAGTGTCTGTGTGTGTATTTTTACACTGTAAATTTGACTTGGCAAGTGTACCCACTTGCCAGGCCTAAACCTTCCCTTTTCTTACATGTAAGGCACCCCTAAGGTAGGCCCTAGGTAGCCCCAAGGGCAGGGTGCAGTGTATGGATAAGGTAGGACATATAGTAATGTGGTTTATATGTCCTGACAGTGAAATACTGCTAAATTCGTTTTTCACTGTTGCAAGGACTGTCTCTCTCATAGGATAATATGGGGGCTACCTTTAAATATGATTAAAGCTTAGATTCCCCTAGAGAGTAGATGGACATGTGGAGTTTGGGGTCCCTGAACTCACAATTTAAAAATACATCTTTTAGTAAAGTTGATTTTAAGATTGTGCGTTTGAAAATGCCACTTTTAGAAAGTGAGCATTTTCTTGCTTAAACCATTCTGTGACTCTGCCTTGTTTGTGCATTCCCTGTCTGGGTCAGTTTGACAGTTGGGTTGTTTTTCACCTCACACCAGACAGTGACACAAAGGGAGCTGCGGTGTAACCTGCATTTCCTGATTAGCCATCTCTGCTAGGAGGGAGGGGTGGAGTGGTCACTCTCATCTGAAAGGACTGTGCCTGCCTCTAACAATGCCGGCTCCAACCCCCTGGTGTGTGTCTGAGGCCTTGCCTGGGCAAGGCAGGATTTCACAAGTAGGTGTGAGTCCCCTTTGAAGAAAGGTGACTTCAAAGACTAAAATGGGTATAAGAAGGGCACCCAAATCTACAGACTTGAGAAACACTTCTGGAATCAAGAGGAACCTCTGCCTGGAGAAGAGCTGTTAGCTGAGGAGGAAGTGCTGCCCTGCCTGTGACTGTGCTTTGTGGAGCTTTCCTGCAGTGCTGCTTCTGCCAGAGTAAGAGGGCAAAGACTGGACTTTGTGTGCCTTCCATCTTGAGAAGAAATCTCCAAGGGCTTGATCTAGAGCTTGCCTCCTGTTGTTTGAAGTCTCAGGGACAGCAAAGACTTCTCTCTGCCAGCACCTGGAGCCTCTGGAGAGACTCCTACTCTGCCCTGTGGTGCCCATCAAGTCCTGGGACCCTGAAAGGAGAAGCTGGCAGCCTAAAGACAAGAAAATCCACGCACAGAGCGCCGTGCGGGGAAAAGATCGACGCGAATCCGATCGGCGGCTGAAAAACGACGCGCCGCCAGCTCCGCGGCTGAGAAACGACGCTCGCAGGAAACGTGACCGAAGAATCGACGCACGGAGCAGGAGAAATGACGCGCAGCATCGCTGACGGAGGCTGGGAGATCGCAACCTGCGCGGCTGGATCGTCAACTCATCGTGCGGCTGGATTTTTGACTCGAGTACCGCCGTGCGGAGTTATTTTCAACGCACGCCCGCCCGTGCGGGGTTATTTTTGATGCACACCAGGTACATTTTCACTCTAGCAGCGCTAGTGTGTTTTTAAAACTACTTAAAGACTCTTTTTGATTTTTAATTAATAACTTGACTTGTGTATGGTGGATTTTTGTCGTTTTGGTCTTGTTTTGTTTAGATAAATATTTCCTATTTTTCTAAACCTGTGTTGTGTCATTTTGTAGTGTTTTCATTGAGTTACTGTGTGTGTTGGTACAAATACTTTACGCCTAGCACTCTGAGGTTAAGCCTACTGCTCTGCCAAGCTACCAAGGGGGTAAGCAGGGGTTAGCTGAGGGTGATTCTCTTTTACCCTGACTAGAGTGAGGGTCTTTGCTTGAACAGCGGGTAACCTGACTGTCAACCAAGGACCCCATTTCTAACAAGCTGTTACCATTGTGTTATCATGTCTGCAGTCAATGCTCCTAGACTCCGCTTTTACCCATCATTGTCTTTAACATGATAGAACAATGGGATCAATTGGAGAGACTATGTGACACTAACGCCAGAGCTATTGAATTTGCAACTGGGGAACAGGGTTAAAGTCTTGGGGGCATATTTAAGTAAAGTGGCGCTGCACCTAGTGCAGCACCACTTTCCCTGCGCCCCTTAGCATCCCTTTACTGCCACCATGTGTGTGCAGTATCTAAGATACAGCGCACCATGGCGCAGGGTAGGGGGCAATAGCATCATTTTTATTGACGCTATTGATGTACTCTGCAGGAGTCGCACAAAAATACTGGCACTACTCATGCAGAGTACATAGGGCCCATTAAAAAAAATGGAAGCCCCCTTTTAACCCCTGCTCTTAGCAGGGGTTAAAAGTGCCATAAAAAATCACGCAAGGAAATCTGTTAAATTTCCTTGGGCCATGCACCCTTTGTGTACTTTATGCCTGGTGCAGGCATAAGATAGTGCAAAGGGTTACAAAGTGGTGCAGTGCATCCATTGCACCAATTTGTAAAAATGACAGGACAATTTTGGCCTTGTTGGGCCACATTAGTGTAAAAAAAAAATATGCTAATGTGGCGCTAGGGGCTTATAAATATACCTTTTGGTATCTCTCAACATCCTGTGATTCTGGGAAGACCACTTAATCTCTCTGTGCCTAAAAAAACAAATCAATGTGACCTCGTGTAATACAACTTGTGCTAATGTAAAGTTCTCCAAATCCTTTGGGTCGAACTCACACCCTATAAAACTGCAAAAAAAAAAAAAAAAACTAAACTAATTTTACAAGTTCCACAGTGCGCCACAGTGGTCTGGTGTTTGCTATGTACGGATCTTCATTGCACATACATGTGGAATTAAGGACAGAAGATCTACACTGAGTGACGGAGGCTTACCTTTATGATACCTGTGTGGTACATTTTCTGCAGTTGTTATTTTTGTAGGTCAATGTGAAAAACTTGATATTCTTGTACTATACACATTGGCAAACTAGAGTGCCCTATGCTCTCCTGCTTGGTGTGTTATGCCACACACTGCGACATCAGGGCCAGAAGCGGGTCTCAGACAGTATGACGAGGGGGTCGGAAATGCAGAGGAACAGCCTACTGAAATGAGCAGTTATTGAAATGCTATTTGTTGTCGCCCTTTTCTTAACTTTGCATTCGGCATCACGCCAGCGACAACAAGTGGAAACTGTTCCATTTTCATTGGACTGATATGCCAAAAAAGCTTCTTCAGAACAGCTATCCGCACAATAACTTCTGGAAACAAGTCGTTTAAAAGTTTAGTGCAACCTGAATATAAAATACAAGGTTCATTAAAACTCAGCACGATGTGAGTGGCGTGACAGTCTGATGAGCAATTCCGCAGGGCAGCAGCAGCTGTTCCGCACATCAGCTCTGCATTCGATAGCAAGGAAGAGACAACACGTTCACTCTGAAAAGATGTACATAGTCCCCTTCGTGCGAATAGTTAGAAAAGAAAATGCAACGTTTTTGATCTACAGATGATCTAGTTGAGATGTTAAAAAAACTGACTCTTTCAGAATCCCACTAAAATAGAAAGAACAGTGCCTAAGTTGATAAGTGCAGATTTCCCGGGTTGCTCATAAAGCGGTAAATCTCCTATCGACGACGCATTTTTTTTTGCCAAAGGTGGCACGGTAAAGACAACCCCGCGACGTGAGAATAGTATTTTGCAGTTGTCGTCTGCAGAAGACTAGAGGTCATTTGCCCAGAGAAAGGGTTTAAAACAGCACAGCCCCGTGTAACTGCGCAGCACTTCTGATAAATGTAATAAGAACATGTTTAATTACAAAGTTTTTACTCCCACCACATATTCTCACTATCACGTTTTCATCTAAAATATACTTTCTATTCTGCGATGCCCCAAATAAGTAGGGCTGTTCTTTTCTAAGGCTATTCTTTTTGTTTGTAGGAGAGGGTTTTTTGTTACTCATGTACTTGTACAGGAGCAAAGATGGTATGCTCGCATTAGCTTATGGAGAACGGCCTCGTTTTTGTTGCATGGCCTACAAGCAACACGCCGCTCCACTTCTGTGTTTGGTAAAGCACCTTCTGTGACATGAAAAATAATACATGGAGACGCCCTCGCTCATTTACATGGACAACTTTCACTCAGCTGTTTCCCTTTCAAACGTATTAGATACAAAAACGCTATTTGTATTCGTTATGAAGTTTTTGTTTTATAAAAAGGTTCCACATGTAGCACAAGGGGTCTTTGAAAATTCTGGGTAGCTTCCTCCTGAGACAGAACGCCCCATGGTAGTTGCCAAATATTGGGGTGAGGTGGAGCCAAGAAGAGTTAAGGTGGAGTCAAGTGGTGTTTTGCTCACTGCGGGGAAGCAGTGGGCAACACTGCGTGACGTCAGCAACCACTTACCACACTGACTGTCCATTCTGGTACCCAGTCAATCAATCAGTCGCATTTATAAAGCGCGCTACTCACCCGTAAGGGTCTCAAGGCGCTGTGGGGGGGGGGGGGGTTCAATGCTCGAAGAGCCAGGTCTTGAGCTGCCGTCTGAAGTGAAGGTGGTCTTGTATGGCGCGAAGGTGGCTGGGAAGGGATTCCAGGTCTTCGCTGCTAGGTAAGAGAAGGACCTGCCTCCGGCAGTGGCTTTGCGAATGCGTGGTACGGCTGCCAGGGCTTGTCCGGTCGAGCGTAGGGTGCGAGGAGGAGTGTAGAAGGAGATGCGGTGGTTGATGAGTTCTGGTCCGCGGTTGTGCAGGGCTTTGTGTGCGTGGGTGAGGAGTCTGAAGGTTATCCTCTTGTTGACTGGGAGCCAGTGGAGTTTCCTCAGGTGTCCGGAGATGTGGTTGTGGCGGGGTATGTTCAGGATAAGTCGTGCAGCAGCGTTCTGGATTCGTTGTAGTTTCCTCTGTAGCTTGATGGTGATGCCGGCGTACAGAGCGTTCCCATAGTCCAAGCGACTGGTGACGAGGGCGTGGGTGACGGTCTTCCTGGTGTCGGTGGGGATCCAGCGGAAGATCTTGCGGAGCATGCGGAGGGTGTTGAAGCATGCTGAGGTCACCGAGTTGACCTGTCTGGTCATGGAGAGGGAAGAGTCCAGGATGAAACCGAGGTTGCGTGCGTGGTCGGTGGGTTGGGGAGTGCTGCCTAGGGCAGGAGGCCACCAGGAGTCGTCCCAGGCGGTAGGTGTAGGGCCGAGGATGAGGACCTCCGTTTTCTCTGTATTCAGTTTAAGCCGGCTGTCTGTCATCCAGTTCGCTACTTCCTTCATGCCTTCGTGTAGTCTGGTTCTTGCTGAGGTGGGGTCGTTGGTGAGGGATAGGATGAGCTGGGTGTCGTCTGCGTAGGATATGAGGTTGAGTCCGTGTTTGCGTGCGATGTTCGCCAGGGGGGTCATGTAGATGTTGAAGAGGGTGGGGCTGATGGAGGATCCCTGGGGGACGCCGCAGATGATCTCCGTAGCCGTGGATCTGAAGGGGGGGAGGCGGACTCTCTGAGTTCTTCCGGAGAGGAAGGAGGTGATCCATTCCAGGGCCTTGCCTCTGATGCCGGCGTTGCTTAGGCGACGTATCAGGGTGCGGTGGCAGACCGTGTCGAATGCTGCAGAGAGGTCCAGGAGTATGAGGGCCACGGTTTCTCCTTTGTCGGTCAGGGATCTGATGTCGTCCGTGGCTGCGATGAGGGCGGTCTCGGTGCTGTGGTTAGCTCTGAAGCCGAACTGTGAGGGGTCGAGTGAGTCGTTGGTTTCCAGGGCGGTGGTGAGTTGAGCGTTGACGATTTTCTCGATCACTTTGGCGGGGAACGGTAGGAGCGAGATGGGCCGGAAGTTTTTGAGTTCGGTGGGGTCTGCTGTTGGTTTCTTTAGGAGGGCGTTCAGTTCAGCGTGCTTCCAGTTCTCCGGGAAGGTGGCGGTGGAAAAAGATGTGTTGATGACGTCTCGGAGGTGGGGTGCGATGATGTTGTCGGCTTTGTTGAAGATGTGTTGCGGACAGGGGTCGGATGGTGATCCTGAGTGGATGGAGTTCATGACGCGGGTGGTTTCCTCAGTGGAGGTTGAGTTCCAGGTGTGGATGGTGGTGTTGTCGGTGGCGGGTTCCGGTGGAGGGTTCGAGTTGGTTGTGGTGAAGCTGTTGTAGATGTCGGTGATCTTGTGGTGGAAGAAAGCTGCGAGGGAGTCGCAGAGGTCCTGTGAGGGAGGGATGGAGTTGTTTTCGGCGTCGGGGTTGGAGAGCTCTTTGACGATGCCAAATAGTTCCTTGCTGTTGTGGGCGTTGCTGTCTAGTCTGTTCTGGAAGGCTGATTTTCGTGCTGCGCGGAGGAGTTGGTGGTGTTTGCGGGTGCGGGTACCCAAAAGCACTATGTAAAGAAAGAGACATTTATATGGTGTCTATCTGCCAGCACTATGAACAAGCAAATATCGTAAAACAACCATAGCAGCACAAGACACTCAAAGCCACATAAATAAAGGGTTTGCTCAAGTGGCATGTGTCATCTATAGGTCATTAACTGTATATATGCAGGTATAAATGAATGTATATAGTGCAAACCTGGACATAAAACAAGATGAGTTATGAGAGAGTGTAAGGACAGATGAGCATGAGTGAAGTGAGAGGTTTTGTGAGAATGTGTGAGAATGTGTGAGTATGTGTTCCATTAATGTTGGGAGTTTACCTGAAGCATCATTGTTGAGAAGAAGACGGTGCACTTATTGCATGGTCCTTCCTTATTTCTCTGGGCCCCATGCTTGATGTGGGGCTGGGCATTTTCACAAGTCAGACCTCACTGGTATTTCTCCAGATGCGTTCACCTAGTTGTGTGCTCTATTGCCTGCATGGAATGTTTGTGTCAAAGGGCTGCTGCTGGTGGTGGTCTACACTGCCTTGCTTTAGAGGAAATATGTTCAACTTGGGGTTCTTCTTCCTGTGCCTAGCCAACATCATCTGTTGGAAGAAAGGTACATGGGCAAGCCTTATACAGGCCCCTTTCCAAGGTGGTAGTCAGTAAAGAGATTCCCAATTCAAAATGGAGTTGAGACATTAGTCGACCACTAGATATTGGTTTTGCCCCTGGTTTTTGCTCTTTGCAGAAACATTTCTCTGGATTTTTCGGGAAGCTCCTGCTTGGTTCTTTGCTTTGCTGTGATGTCAGGGAGAGTCTGTTGTCTTGCTTATCTGCGTCCGCATAAATATTAATCTTGAATCAAGAGCTAGAGGATGGATAGGGGTTGTTTTGCCATTTGTGCTAATTCCTTCTAACTGGCAGCCTATTAGGGATACTCCTAAAACTTGTCACATATACCATCACATGTATTGTGACTCCGTGGATACTGGAAGGCCTCATCCTTTCATCAGGCAATCAATAAGACAAGCAAGAGACATTCACGATGCCCAGGCCATGACAATGGGTGAGCATTGTGCAGGAATGGTGTACAGTATGTCCCCCAGCTCTTTCCAGGTATTACCGGTGAAACCTCCATCTTGCTAGTTCAATAACCTAATCTATTCCAAGATGTCCGCTCTCATCCAGAAAAGAGAACAGTATTTATTTTGTGTATTTAGCAGGCAACACCAATCTTAACTTGAAATGCTGGTGTGAGTTTATTGATTATTCGGTACACAATTCTCATTGTGCATTCAAATTCTTCCAGTCTCGCACTGTTCAATGCATCCACAGGATGTTGATTAATCTTGGCATTCAGCACTTCAGTTATTCCCAGTTAAGACATTTGCGTTTGTTTGATGTTTTGTCTCAAACTGGGTAGTCTGTCTTTTCCAGAGATACATTACATTATACATTTGGCGTTGCTTTGAATGTTATGCCCAAAGATTCATTTGTGCCTCCATTGTTCTTTTTTTCAGTCAATGGATGGTCAGTTAAATTATCAAAAACAGCTTATATTCCTGATTCAGATAGTTTAGAACAATTGCAAGTCTATGGTGATGGTTGAGCTCCCCTACACAAAGTATCAGCGTCAACGTTACCTAGGGCATGAAGCCCATGGCATGAGGCCCAATTCTCGTTGCAGGTTTTCTTGAGAGCACCATATCCTACTAGAAATTGGACTGATAGCATAAGTGAGAAAGTGTATAGTTTAGGAAAAGATAAAAGAATCAAAGAATATTCACACTACATTACATAGATTTGTTTTAATCTATTTTAGTGGTGCACTTCCAAAGGGATCTTTGCCAAAGTCCTTGTATGCTCCAAACAAACCAACAATATAGTTTGTTTCCCTTTCCTTTTTTTTGTCAATGAGGTTAATCATTGTTGCACATTTTTCTTTTTGCTTCTGCAATATAGATTTCACACACTTCTGTTTTTCTGATACAAATGGTATACTAGAAAGTATCTTGGAATCATGAATAGTGTAAATGGAGCTTGTGAGAAAGTTCCTCTTTTTGAGTGATCATCCCATTTTTTTGTGGACTGATGTTGCTGGGTCTTTTACTCTGTCCAGTGGGACACTGCTAACCAGGTCCCAGTTCACGTGTGCTGACCCTTTAAACATGTTGAAATAGGCTAACATCCAATTGGTATTTTTAAATTTACACCATTGTATATGGTGCCTAAAATACACATGTGACATAAAAATGTAAATGTCACATATTTAATATACTCTCACACCCACATGGACCCTCTCCCACCCACTATCACACCCAGACACACAATCTCAAAGCCACTCTCACGCCCAGAGACACCCTCTCACACCTATTCTCACACCCAGAGAGAAACGTCCTGCGGCCAACTCCCACTGCGCATGGTTGGGTGGTTAGGAGGGTTGGCCAGAGGGTCTTGCCGCAGGCCAAGCTCGCAGCCAACCATCACCTCTCACGGCCAAAGGCTGTGCCTGGCAGTGGTTGGATTAACATATAATAATGAAAATTACTTTACTTTAAAAAAACATTGAAATTTACTGAAAAAAACAAATGTTACAGGGATGTCATAGTTAGGAAATAGAATTTAAAAAACATTACAATTTCACTTAAAAAAACCAAAGGTTACAGGAATGTTATAAGTAGGTTCTGAATTTACTCACACAAGACCAAAGAAATTCAGCAGTGATGGTAAGAGTTATTTCAAGTAACTATAGCTCACAGCCTAAGGTATCTATAACTTGCGCCCTCACCATCCACTGCTAATTACCCCAGATATTACAGGACTCATTGCAACCTTTTATAATGTCAATACAAATAACAATGAAACATTATCAGTCAAATTATTGAAGAAGCAACTGTGCATGGCCAGAGCATGAGTTATAGCTGTCTTAGGCCTTCGAGTTATAATCACCTGAAATAACTAATTATAACTGCTGAATTTCTTTGCTTTTGTGTGAGTACATTCAGAAACTAAGTATAATGTCCCTATAACCTTTAGTTTTTTAAGTGTATATATATATATATATATATATATATGTATTGGAGAGAGAGAGCTAACTATAACGCGCACTCCCAGCATGCACTGATTATGACTTCTTATTTTACATCACTCATGACGTATTTTATGACATCATTTATGAAATCACTGATGACATCTCGGAAGACATCATTGATGACATCACTGATGACATCATCCAATGGCTGTGATAGTTTGTTTTGTAATTTACAAAGTTGCAGGTAGCTACCATAACACTGTGTCCTGATAATGGGTGTGTTCAAAAAGTGCATGTGCTCGTAATGCATCATAGGTGTGTAGAGGTATTTGTATAGAGGTATTGAACATGTTATAAATCTTTGAATTAAAGTGTAGCTCTGTGTGCAGGTGACAACTTGTGTTCAGCATGTTGCACAGAAGTTTATGTACTACATACTAAACATTGTAAACATCTTGAGTTACTAGACATAGGCCCTCATTCCGACCCGGCAACGGAAGCACCGCCAACAGGCTGGCGGTGCTTCATTGCCCATTCTGACCGCGGCAGTAAAGCCTCGGTCAGAAAAGGGGATCCGGCGGTTTCCCGCCGGATTTCCCCTGGCTGGGCTGAACATCCATGGCGGCGCTGCAAGCAGCGCCGCCATGGGGATTCCGGCCCCCTTCCCGCCAGCCTGTTTCTGGCGGTTTTTACCGCCAGGAACAGGATGGCGGGAACGGGTGTCGTGGGGGCCCCTGGGGGCCCCTGCACCGCCCAAGCCACTGGCATGGGCATTGAAGGGGCCCCCTAACAGGGCCCCAGCATGATTTTCAATGTCTGCATAGCAGACAGTGAAAATCGCGACGGGTGCTACTGCACCCGTCGCACACCTGCAACACCGCCGGCTCCATTCGGAGCCAGCTTCTGTGTTGCAGGCCCTTTCCCGCTGGGCCGGAGGGCGCTCCCTTGGCGGGCGCCCGCCGGGCGAGCGGGAAAGTCAGAATGGCCCCCGCGGTCTTTTGACCGCGGGGCGGCCATTTGGCGGTTCCCGCCAGGTGGGTGGCGACCGCCGCCCGCCCGGGTCAGAATGACCCCCATAATCATCACAGCATGACAATTTCTACATAACATAGAAGACTATGCCCTAATTACAACGCTGGCGGTCGGTGATAAAGTGGCAGTAGTACTGGCAACAGGTCGGCGGTAATAACTTTGAAATTATGACCGCTCTGACAGAAAGCCACTTTAACACACCGACCGCGAGGGCAAAATCAACAGGCACCACGGCGGTAACCGCCTACAGCCAGGCGGAAGACAACATTCCACCCACTGTATAATGACACACCAAACTGCCGACTTTTCTGGGGCAGTACCAACAACATCAAAAGCCTGGCAGAAACACTGCACAGAAGGGAAACAACTCACCTCTGGAGACTCAAGGAAGAACCACGCCGTCATGGAGCCCGAGTTGCATGTGTTCCCCATGCTCTTCTACGTGCTGCTCCACTATTAACACCAATGCCAGCGAAGACGACCACGGCGAGTACTGCTGCCTAGCACACAGTGGAGGGAGGAGGAAAAAGAAAGTGACACACACACACACACACACACCCATCCCAACACCATAAACACAAGCAGATGCAGTAACATAACATATTCAACCCGTACCCCTCAGGAATTATGCAAGGACAACTAAAATAGAGTAAAAAGAGTGTAATAAGATAAATATAGTAGTAATACGTGCCTCAGAATCAAAAAGTATATACATATTCACAAATCAAGGGACACTGCCCAGTCTTCAATGTTCGTGGGCCACAGGGCCACATTTCAAAGTCCAAGGCCCCACCTCACTCCTGCAACAACACAGAGAGAACACGGCAGGGGCATCAAGTCGAAAATAGCCAGGCACCTCAGGGGGACAGGGAGTGGGGGGGGCACCTCAGCCGGGAGATGGTATAACACCACTGGTCCTGGAGGGGGCAACATGTCCTGTGCTCGGTCCTGGGGAGTGCAAGGCCACAGTCTCTCAAGTGAATGACTTGCCCACTGACTTGTCCTGGGGAGTGCAAGGCCACAGTCTCTCAAGTGGGTCCCTTGGCCACTGGTTCTGGAGGGGGCATCGTGCCCTGTGAGCTTCATCCCGGGGAGGATGGGTTGAGTGGATTTCTTCCCCACTGGTTCTGGAGGGGGCATCGTGCCCTGTGAGCTTCATCCTGGGGAGGATGGGGTGAGTGGATGTCTTCCCCACTGGTTCTGGAGGGGGCATTGTGCCCTGTGAGGGTCATCCTGTGGAGGATGTGGTGAGTGGATGTCTTCTCCACTGGTTCTGGAGGGGGCATCGTGCCCTGTGAGCTTCATCCTGGGAGGATGGGGTGAGTGGATGGCTTCTCCACTGGTTCTGGAGGGGGCAGCGTGCCCTGTGATACAGATCTTGGGGAGTGCAAGGTCACAGTCTCTCACCTGGGTGTCATACCCACAGGATTTGCAGGGGGCAGACCGCACAACAGCCCATGGATGCAGGACTACACACTGTCCGCCCGTGGTGACGGCTGCTCAGTGGTGGCAGTGATGGTGCTGCTGGTGGAGCTGGCAGTGGTGGGGGGAGGCTTCAGCCCATCCCCTGCAGCCTCGGATGGCTTCCCACTGGGGCTGCTGGTGGTGGTGCTGGCAGTGGTGGGGGGAGGCTCCAGCCCATCCCCTGCAGCCTCGGACGGCTTCCCAGTGGGGCTGCTACTGCTGATGGCGGTGCTGGTGGTGATGCTAGCAGTGGTGGGGGGAGGCTCCAGCCCATCCCCTGCAGCCTTGGATCGCTGCACCACCATGGTTGGTGGTGGGGGCTCCGAATGAGTCCCAGCACCAGGCCCCTTGTCTCCACTGCCTGCTGTTGCAGGCCCCTTGCCCTTCCAACCTGCAGGTGGGGCTGCCTCCTTGCCCTTCTTTGACGCACTTTGGGCAGGCACACTTTCCGTCTGGCTGGCTGGTGGCCGGAATCCTTTCCCACCTGGAGTAGCTGGGGACACTACTGTGCCCGTGGATTGGGTGGCTGAAGTGTTTGCCTGGGTTTTGACCACCCTTGTCTTATGTGAGGGACAGGGGGGAGGGCTAAGGAAGAGGTCAATGTTGGCGAGGAAAAGCTTCTTAGGGACATTCGGGCGGGGCGAGGGAGATGGTTTGGGAGTGGTGGTAGGAGGTGTCAGTCTGCTGTGTTTGGGTGCAGGTGCATGGGCTGGATGCTTTTGTGAGGTGGTTGGCTGTTGGGTGTCTGAGTGCTTGCGTTTATGTACTTTGGGAGGAGGAGGCACAGGTACA
This sequence comes from Pleurodeles waltl, assembly GCF_031143425.1. Taxonomy (NCBI): domain Eukaryota; kingdom Metazoa; phylum Chordata; class Amphibia; order Caudata; family Salamandridae; genus Pleurodeles; species Pleurodeles waltl. Next base: position 370,880,876 of record NC_090451.1, read on the forward strand.
GTGGGAGAGGACATAGGTGACGTGTGCATGGATGTGGGGGTGGTGACTGCCAGTGAGGGGTGTGTACTGATAGGTGTGCTGTTGATGGTGGTAATGGATGAGGATGTAGTGCATGTAGGTGTGAATGGAGACACAACTGAGAGGCTGGTGGAGGACGAGGAGGAGGGGACACAGTGGTGGCAGTGGATGTTGGTATGTCTGTTTCTGGATTATTTGTGTGAGTGCCTGTGGGATGAAGTGTGGTGCTTGTGTTTGCCATGTCCACTCTTGTGTGTTGTCCTGGGTGCCTGCTCGTGTGACTGTGTGCTTGGGATAGGTTGGGTTTGAGGGGAATTGGATTGGGAAGAGGAAGTTGGAGGGGGGAGGGTAAAAACAGGGACAATGGCTGCCATCAGAGAGGAGGCCAGAACCTGGATTGATCTCTGTTGGGCCGCCAAGCCAGTGTGAATGCCCTCCAGAAATGCATTGGACTGTTGCATTTGGGCTTCCAGCCCCTGGATTGTATTCACAATGGTTGACTGTCCAACAGAGATGGATTGCAGGAGGTCAATAGCCTCCTCACTCAGGGCAGCAGGGCTAACTGGGGCAGGGCCTGAGGTGCCTGGGGAGAAAGAGATGCCTACCACCCTGGGTGAGCGGGCTCAGGAAACTCGCTGAGGGGCTGCTGGAGGGCGGTGCTGGTATGGGGGTGGCTTCTGTACCTGTAGCTGGGGTGGGCACAGAGGTCTCCGCTGTGGTGCTCCCCTCACCCTCTGTCCCACTGGTGCCCTCACCGTCAGTGGATTCGGCCTCCTGGGTCCTGTGAGATGCAGCTCCCTCCGTCGCCAGTGCCTCTGCTCCTCCGCCAGATGATGCTAATGCACATAAGGACAGAGTGACAAAACAAATAGGGGGGGAGAGAGACAGAGGATACACTTGGTCAATGGCGGCAGCAACACCACTGTTGGTGTACACAACACAATCACACACAGGGAACAGCCCTACACATTAGGAAATGCACTACCAGTCGCAATGCTAGTCACCAGCCCATGGATAGTGACATCTAACACAAATTGCAGCATATCTGAGTCCCACAGACCCCTGCCCAGTAGTGGATGCCTACTAGCTTGGTTGGAAGACCTTCACATCAGAATCCTGCGGAACATGGGACCTACTCTGCAATGCCAGGCGTGGCCTAGGGGCACCCACAGAGCCCACCCCCCCACTCGGATACCACCCCACTAGGCGTAAGTTGTCATTTAGAGCACTCTACTCAAATCAAATCAAAAACATTTATAAAGCGCGCTACTCACCCGTGAGGGTCTCAAGGCGCTAGGGGAAGGGGGTTACTGCTGCTCGAAGAGCCAGGTTTTGAGCTGCCTCCGGAATGCAGGGTGGTCCTGGGTGGTCCTGAGGTTGGCGGGGAGGGAGTTCCATGTCTTGGCCACCAGGTAGGAGAAGGATTTCCCACCTGCTGTGGTGCGGCGGATGCGAGGGACGGTGGCGAGTGCGAGGTTGGCGGAGCGAAGTTGACGGGTGGGCGTGTAGAAACTGAGGCGACGGTTGAGGTATTCGGGTCCCTTGTTGTGGAGGGCTTTGTGTGCGTGGGTGAGGAGCTGGAAGGTGATTCTTTTGTTGACGGGAAGCCAGTGCAGGTGTCTCAGGTGGGCGGAGATGTGGCTGTTGCGGGGTATGTCGAGGACGAGGCGGGTGGAGGAGTTTTGTATTCGCTGCAGACGTTTCTGGAGTTTAGCAGTGGTTCCTGCGTATAGGGTGTTGCCGTAGACCAGGCGGCTTATGACGAGGGCGTGGGTCACAGTTTTTCTGGTGTCGGCGGGGATCCAGCGGAAGATCTTTCGGAGCATGCGGAGAGTGAGGAAGCAGGAGGATGATACGGCGTTGACTTGTTTGGTCATGGTGAGAAGCGGGTCCAGGATGAATCCGAGGTTGCGTGCGTGGTCTGAGGGGGTTGGGGCAGTGCCTAGGGCCGTGGGCCACCAAGAGTCGTCCCAGGTGGACGGGGTGTTTCCAAGGATGAGGACTTCAGTTTTTTCTGAGTTCAGTTTCAGGCGGCTGAGTTTCATCCATTCTGCGACGTCTTTCATTCCATCTTGTAGGTTGGTCTTGGCGCCAGTGGGGTCCTTGGTGAGGGAAAGTATCAGCTGAGTGTCGTCGGCATAAGAGGTGATGTCGATGTTGTGTTTGCGTACGATGTCGGCGAGGGGGCTCATGTAGACATTGAAGAGAGTCGGGCTGAGCGAGGAGCCTTGTGGGACGCTGCAGATGATCTCGGTGGGGTCTGAGCGGAACGGAGGGAGGTAGACTCTTTGGGAGCGGTTAGAGAGGAAAGAGGTGATCCAGTCCAGGGCCAGTCCTTCGATACCGGTGAAGCGCAGGTGGGATGTTAGGGTTCGGTGGCAGACGGTGTCGAAGGCAGCCGAGAGGTCGAGGAGGATGAGGGTGACTGTTTCTCCGTTGTCCATCAGAGTTCTGATGTCGTCTGTGACTGAGATGAGGGTGGTTTTTGTGCTGTGATTGGCTCGGAACCCGGACTGCGAGGGGTCGAGTAGGTTGTTGTCTTCAAGGAAATTGGTCAGTTGCTTGTTGACGGTCTTCTCTATGACTTTGGCAGGGAAGGGGAGGAGCGAGATGGGGCGGAAGTTCTTCAGGTCGCTGGGGTCCGCCGTAGGTTTCTTCAGGAGGGCGTTGACTTCCACGTGTTTCCAGCTCTCTGGGAAGGCGGCAGAGGCAAACGAGCTGTTGATGATGGTCTGGAGATGGGGGGCGATGATGTCGTCGGCTGTGTTGAAGATGAAGTGTGGGCAGGGGTCCGAGGGGGCACCAGAGTGGATGGAGTTCATGGTAGCTTTGGTCTCCTCCGTGCTGATGTGAGTCCAGGTGTTGAGGGTGATGGCTGGGGTAGTAGGTTCTGTGGTGGTTGGCTGGGTCTGGTGTCCGAAGCTGTCGTGTAGGTCGGTGATCTTACGATGGAAGAAGGTAGCGAGGGAGTTGCAGAGGTCTTGTGAGGGCGTGATGGAGTTGGAGTTGGAGTTGGTGTTAGGATTGGAGAGCTCTTTGACGATGTTGAAGAGTTCTTTGCTGTTGTGAGTGTTCTTGTCCAGTCTGTCTGTGAAGGAAGTTCTTTTGGTGGCACGGATCAGCTGATGGTGTTCGCAGGTGGCGTTTTTCAGGGCAGACATGTTTTCTGCAGTGTGGTCTTTGCTCCAGTCTTTCTCGAGGGTACGGCAGTTTTTTTTGGATTCCTTGAGGGTGTCTGTGAACCATTGAGGTTTCCTGGTGCTGGTCTGTCTTGGGAGGCGTCTGAGAGTTGCGAGGTTGTCCGCGCAGTTGGTGATCCAATGAGTGAGGCTGAGGGCTGCGTCGTTGGGGTCGGTGGAGAAGGTGGGTTGGTTGTCGCTGAGAGTGGAGCGAAGCTGTTCCGTGGGGATTTTGTTCCAATGTCTGCGTGGGATGGGTTGTGTGCGGAGGTGGAGCGTCTTGCGTCTGAAGGTGAAGTGGACACATCTGTGGTCAGTCCAGTGTATTACGGAGGAGTGGCTGAAGGATACGTGGTTGCTGGCGGAGAAGATGGGGTCGAGCGTGTGTCCGGCGATGTGGGTGGGGGTGTTAACCAGTTGCTTGAGACCGAGGTTGTCGAGGTTGTCGAGCAGGGTGGTGGTGTTGGGGTCGTTGTTCTGCTCCAGGTGGAAGTTGAGGTCACCGAGGAGGATGTAGTCCGGCGAGGCAAGGGCGTGCGGGGAGATAAAGTCTGCGATGGATTCGCTGAAGAGGGCACGTGGACCAGGGGGTCTGTAGAGGAGAGTTCCTCTGAGGGTGGTCCTGGGGTCGGTGTGGATCTGGAAGTGCATGTGTTTGGCGGCGAGCGGGGTGTCTTCGGTGGAGGTGGTGATGTTGATGGAGTCCTTGAAAACTATGGCGATTCCTCCACCGACTTGGTTGGTGCGGTCTTGTCAGAGTCACCAGATCCTCGGGGTCTGTGCACGTTCCCAACACTTCCACCACAAGACAGCTCCAATACTCTGATTAGATTTATCACAGAGTCTAAGAGAGTCCAAGTGGGGAAAAGGGGATTAGGACGGGAACAGCTGGGAAGGAGACCTGTAGGAAGCAAAAGGTTAAAACACAAAATCAAAATTACATCTCATGAAATCAGTACCATGCTACAACTCTAAGCTTTGTCTTTTCCGAAAAACATGAACAACCCTAGAATAGTCCTAAAACTGACTAGGCTTTAGATGAGCGAATGCCTGAGGAGGAAACAGGAAAAGTTAAATAGGACTTTCAGATTCGAGTATTTTCTTTAGCATGAGAATCAGGAAACACTCTGAGCAATTTCTAAACAACCATATGAATCTCATTTTAAGAATATATATCAGGAACACACAACATTACATCTAGATCTCTGGTATTGTTGTGTTCATCTCAGAAAAAACATTGGGAAGTGAATTGCGCACATTGCAGATTTTTATATGAGTATTAAACACCATAAAGGATTGTGCACCATGAAATCACACAACGTAGATTCAAGGAATAAATCACGCAACGTGTCAACTTGAAATGCTACCAAGAAAATGTCTTAGAATAGTAGCGCACAGTAATTTACATTATTTATACACGAGGAAAGAATTGCGTGTCTTGCCGATTCTAATGCCACCATACAAATGCCAAGAAATGGTAGCGCACAATGAACAACATGAAAAGCACTCAGGGAAAGAATCGCGCGTCTTGTCGATTCAAATGCCACCATGCAAATGCCAAGAAATGGTAGCGCACAATGAATAACATGAAAAAACACTCAAGGAAAGAATCGCGCGTGTTGCCGATTCGAATGCCACCATGTAAATGCCAGAAAATGATAGCGCACAATGAACAGCATGAATTACACATGAGAAGTGAATCACGCGTTTCGCCGATTCGAATGCCACCATGTAAATGTCAAGAAAAGGTAGCGCGCGCGCAATGAACAACAAAGTTAAATGCTCATGAAACGAGTTGCACGTCTTGCCAACTCGTAAAACATCATGTAAATGTCAAGAAATATCAGCGCGCAATGAACAACAATGTAATAACGAAGTCAAATCTTTATGGAATAAATTGCGCGTCGTCCCTATTTGCAAACCACCATACAAATGTCAAAAAATGGCAGCACACAAGTAATCTGTTATTCATTTAAGAATTAAAATCAAGAATATGAAAATTCTCAATTACGGTGTTGGGAAATGTCCAAACACCGTCTTACCGCCTGGAAACAGTGATCACCAATGAGAGATGAGTGCAGAAGACTGGAAAATCCAAATAGGCCGCCGGGACAGGAGCTCAGGAAGAAGCTGCTGCTCTGCACCGGGACCTCTGAATAGTGAGCACTGGAAGTTGGGCTGACTCTGTTTTATAGAGTCTTGGCCCAGCCTAGAACCACGCCCAGGTATGTTGCAGGGAAAGTCTCTAGAAGGCCCTGGAAAGGGACCACACCCTAACGCACTCTGAATGTCTGCAGCAATACATTGCAAATGAACAGTATTTATAAGCACCTTAAAAATGAATCTTTTGGATGGAATTCTGCAATGCAAAAGGTTAAACAATAACATATCATCACAATGCATAAATTACATTATCTTGCGAGTGTTGGCTTTTTGCATTCTAGATGCCCGTAGAGCACGCACTGTCCTGGTGTTGACAGGTCTCTCCTGGTGATCTTGTAGCCGTCGGGGATGGCTATGGTGATGTTGGGGGCCGAGGAGGCGTTCATCTAGGTCTCAGTGATGAAGGCGACGTCCGGTGCGGTGGAGTCCAGGAGGTCCCATAGTTCAATGGCGTGCTTGTGGACGGAGTGTGCGTTGATCAGGATGCATTTGAGGTGGTTATTGGCGCGTGGGCTGGCGGGCGGGTTTGCAGTCATGGTGGAAGGTGAGTTTGCAGGTGAGGCATGCGAAGGGTCCATGGGTGAGTTTAGGGTTGGCTTGGAAGCAGGTTCTGGAGCGCCCCGGGTTGAGAGCGTGGAGGGAGGTGGGGTCGTAGCGGTGCTGCGGGGTTTGGGAGTGCTGGGGGCCAGGGGTCGTGGCGCTGGGCGCGGACGGGCGCAGACGGGCTTGCCTTTGGCACGCCCGCCATAAGAGGGAGGAGGGGGGAGGAGGGGTTAGCTAGGGGCGGGAGGCGGGGTGACAAATGGGAGCAGGGGGGGCGGGGCCGAGTGGGAGGTGGCGGCGGGAAAGCGGAGGGCGGGGGGGGGTCAGGTAGAGGGGGAGGGAAAAAAGATAGGGAAGGGGGGATTACAGAGGAGGAGAGGAGTCAGGAAGAACAGAAGAGAGGGGTAGAAGAGTCAGGGGAGAAGAGTCAAGAGGGGGAGGGGAGAGAAGATTCAAGAGAGAAGAGTCAAGAGAGAAGAGTCAAGAAGAAGAGGAGAGAGAAGAGTCAAGAAGAAGAGTCAAGAAGAAGAGGAGAGAGGAGTCAAGAAGAAGAGGAGAGACCAGAGAAGCAGAGGAGGGAAGCATCCAGAAGATGGGGAGAAGGCCACAGATGAAGAAAAAGAAGAAAAGAACACGCAGGACAGGGTACTCACCCCCTTATGGCTGCTGTGATGACCCCAAGTGCCCATCTAGCTCTGGATAGGCCACCGCCAGTATGCAGGCCATCGGGGGCTCAGGGTTCGACAGGCACCCCTTCCTCGTTGGGAGGCCATCCCCAGCTGGGCCTCCGCCATCTTCTGGGCCCAGCTTCTCATGTCCTCCCTCCATTTCTGACAGTGGGTGCTCCACCTACCATAGACCCCCGGGGTACGCACGCCCTTGGCAATGGCATGCTATGTACCCTGTTTTTGATAGGGGCTGACCTGCAAGGAGATCACAGTATGCATTGAACTGTAGTGGTTGGAATGTACAGATAATGACCAGCTGGTCACTCTTTTGCCTCATAGATTGCAACCACTGTGGATGAATAGGAGATGGAGACATCCCCCGTGTACAGACCCCTGCTGGACTTGGCAACAATGGAGGACAGCCACATTATCCTCACCTATAGACTTGACAGGGCCACAATCACAGAGCTGTGTGCCCAATTGGAGCCCTCTGCTATCCATCACCCCACCGGGATCACCTCTCTTGTGCAAGTCCTATCAGTGCTACATTTCCTGGCAACTGGCTCTTTCCAAGTGACAGTGGGCTTGGCAGCAGGAATGTCACAGCCAATGTTCTCAATAGTGCTGACCAGAGTGTTGTCTGCCCTGATTAAACACATGTGTAGCTACCTCGTTTTCCCCCAGGTAGAGGATTTGGCCACATTGAAAGCTGACTTCAATGCAATGGGACATATCCCCAACATCATTGGGGCAATCGATTGAACACATATTGCATTTGTCCCTCCCCCTGGATAAATGAACAGGTGTTCAGAAGTCAAAAGAGTTTTCACTCCATGAATGTGCAGATGGAGTGCCTGGTGGACCAGTACATCTCCCATGTCAATGCATAGTATTCTGGGTCCGTGCATGATGCCTTTAGCCTGAGGAATAGCAGCACCCCAAATGTGATGGCCCAGCTCCAGAGGCACAGGGTGTGGCTAATAGGTGAGCCCTGGTTCCCACCCAGTGGATGTTGATGTATAGGTGTGGTGTGGGCCCTAATGGTGAGTGTGTGGCTAACAGTTGTCCCTCGATATTTTCAGGTGACTCTGTTTACCCCAACCTCTCATGGCTACTGACCCTTGTGAGGAATGCCAGGACAAGGGCAGAGGAACATTACAATGAGGCACATAGGTGAACAAGAAGGATTATTGAAAGGACTTGTGGCCTCCTGAAGGCCCAGGTTTTGTTGCCTCCATCTATCAGGTGGATGGATCCCTGTGCTATTCACCCAAGAAGGTCTGCCAGATCATTGTAGCATGCTGTATGTTGCACAACCTTACCTTGCCACGCCAGGTGCCTTTTCTGCAGGAGGAGGAGGCTGGAGATCGCCGGGTGGCAGCAGTGGATCCTGTGGACAGTGAAGATGAGGAGGCAGAGGATGAGGATTAGGACAACAGAAGTGCAATTATTCATCAATACTTCCAGTGAGACACGGGTAGGACAGTGTTAATACACATATAATTGGCAGTTTTTTGTTTCACATTGTCACTGGCAGGCTGTGTATTCCTACTTCTATGCCTACTCACTGTACCCTTTGACATCTCTTTTTGCAGATATTGGTGCCCCACTATTGCTCCTGGTGTGTTCAGTGCAGCCAACTACAGGTCTCTCCTGTGTAAACATGACTGTACAGTTGAATTGCAATGTTTGAACCTGGTTAAACGAATACATTTTAAAAACATTTGACATACACCATAATTGTATTTTATCAAAGTGTATTTATTGCAGTGCTATGAAGGGGAGTGGGTAGTGCAATGGGCTGGAGTGATGATGGAGGAAAGTCAAGGTTAGAGTCCAGTCTATTTGTATCACAGGTGAGTTGTCCAAGGGGGCATAGGAAGGGGAGCAATGGCAGTTCAAGGTGGACAGGGTGACAGAGTGGGACACAAGGGTGACAATCAAGAGAGTCTTATTTCCTGGCGGGGGTCTTGGCAATAGTCTCTGGCTTCTGCCTGGATCATAGGGAACGTTTGCATGGTGGTTCTCCTTCTGCAGGGGAGGGGTGCTGGTGGCCGGTTGGTCCTGTGGTGGAGCCTCCTGTCAACTAGTGGCAGCGGAGGTGGAGGGCTGTTCAGTGGTTTGGCTAGTATCAGGGACCGATGGTGTCCCACTGCCTCCCTCATACTGTTGGCCATGTCTGCAAGCACCCCTGCAATGGAGACCAGGGTGGTGTTGATGTCCTTCAAGTCCTCCTTGATCCCCTGGTACTGTCCCTCCTGCAGCTGCATGTTCTCCTGCAACTTGTCCAGGATCTGGCCCAGCATTTCCTGGGAATGTTGGTATGCTCCCAGGATCGTGGTGAGGTGCCTCCTAGAGGGCCTGTCCTCCCCCCTCACAAAGCAGTCCTCCCAGATTCCCTGTTGTCCTGTGCCTCTGTCCCCTAAACCGTGTGCCCACTGCCACTGACACCAGGTCCCTGATTGTCCTGTGTTTGTGTGGTGTCCTGGGTTCCATGTAGTGGTGGCCTGCTGGGCGGGTGCTTTCCTGAGGGGGGAGGCTCTGTGGTGGTATGGGAGTGTGCCTGTGTAACCGACTATCCGGAGGTCCCTGATGGGCCAGGTTGGTCATCCAGATCCAGGCGACCAGAGCTGCTGTCATCACTGTGGGCCTCTTCTGTGGGAGGACTGGATGTTGCTGGCACCTCTTCGCCAGTGACATTGGCTGGGTTACCAGTGGGCATGTAAATTCAGTGTTATTGTTTCTGTGTGTGGCATATTGTGTATGGGTGTGTTGCCCTCTATGTTTGTTATTGCCCTGGCAGCTTTGCCTTGTGTGAGTTGTTATTTGGTGGGCTAGGTGATTCTCTCTAGTGTGCATGCTGTGGTGATAGGTGTCCATGCAGGTCTGTGAGGGGTGTCCATGCCTTAGTGTTGCATGCAGGGCTTGGTATTGGGATTAGTGGGTTGTGATGGTGGGTGTGTGGGAGGTGGTGGAGTGATGGGAGTGATGGGAGTGAGGGTGGGGGTATGTGATGGCATGCAGGTAGGGGTTTCAAAGTAGTAAAGAGTTGACTTACCAGAGTCCAGCCCTCCTCCGACTCCTTCCAGGCCCTCAGGATGCATGATTGCCAAGACTTGCTCTCCCGTGTTGTTAGTTGTGGGGGAGGAGGTGGGGGTCCACCGCCAGTCCTCTGTACAGCGAGTTGGTGTCTTGCCTGCTATGGAACGTACCTTCCCCCATAGGTCGTTCCACCTCTTCCTGATGTTCTGGGGTGCTGTCCCATGGCTGTTCACGATCCTCTGCCATAGCCCCAACTTCCCAGCAATGGATATCTGCTGCACCTGTGATCCAAATAGCTGTGGCTCTACCCAGATGATTTCCTCCACCATGACCCTTAGCTCCTCCTCAGAGAACCTGGGTTGTCCTTGTGGTACCATGAGTGTGGTGTGAGTGGTGTGGGTGAGGGTGTGTTGGGTGATGTTTTGGGGTGTGTGTTGTAAGGTGCATGGGTGGTGTATAGGTGATGGTGGTATGTGGCTCTGGTTATGTGGGTGCTTTTGCTGTCTCTCTCTCAGTTGGCAATTGTTAGTATCCGTAATGGGTTGTGGGTAATGTGGGTGTGTGTTTTATAGTGGTGTGAGTGTGTGGTATGAGTGTCAGGTGTGTGTAGTTTGAATTGTCGAATGCGGTGTTGTTTTGTTTGAGTGTGTGTATTTTGAGTGCGGCACTATGTACAGCCAATGGTTTAACACAATTGAATGGCCATCGCGGCAATTCGTGGGTCATAATATTGTTGGCGGATATCCGCCGCGGTGGCGGTATGTTGGCGGCAGTCGACATGGCAGTAAGTGGGATTTACTGCCAATGTCATAATGAGGGCTTATGTGTACCAGGTACTTACCTGGGTAGATGTGCTTCTTTTGCTTCAGAAGATGGGCTATTTGTAAAGTTTTCACCATAGTATTAAGGCTGCAGGTCACATAGGCCCTCATTGCAACCCTGGCATTTGGTGTTAAAGTGGCGGTAATACCGCCAACAGGCCGGCGGGAAAAAATATGGGATCACGACCATGGCGAAAACCGCCAAACAAACACCGCGGCGGTAACCGCCAACAGACAGGCAGAAGACAATGTACCGCCCACTGTATTACAAGGCACCAATCCGCCAGCTTTTCCGGGGCGGTACCAACGCCATCAAAAGCACAGCGGAAACAGTCTGTGGAATGGAAACCACTCACCTCTCGACAACGAGGAACCAGGACGCATGGAGCCCGAGTTACAGGTGTTACCAATGTTAGTTTACCTCCTCTTCTACCAGGAACATCAAAGACTGCGGCGACGACCACGGTGAGTACTACACCTAGCACACAGGGGGGGGGGGGAAGAGAATGACACACACACGTAACATGCAACACCCCCACCTCCACCCCCACCCTCACCCACAACACCTACACACAAATACATGCATCAACATTACATTTACACCACGTCACCCCCTGGAAGAACGCAAGGACCAAATGAAATGATTGTAACAAGTGTAATCATTGAAAATCCAGATAGGGAAAAAGGTCTGTAAAAGATCAAAATATACAAATATGTACAACAACCACACAAGTCCAGATAGTGTTCCATTCATTGTCCGTGGACCAGTGGTCCCAAAATGCATGGATGAAGCCCACACATGATACCTGCCTCAAAATGGAGAGAACACTGCAGGGGCATCAGGTCGAAAATTAACAGGCACCTCAGGGGGAAGGGGAGAGGGGGCACCTCAGCCGGATGAAGGGACGACACCACTACTCCACGAGGGGGCTCAATGCCCACAGATTGGTCCTGGGGAGTGCAAAGCCACAGTCTCACAAGTCTCTCAAGTGGGTGGTTTGCCCACTGATTGGTCCTGGAGAGTGCAAAGCCACAGTCTCACAAGTCTCTCAAGTGGGTGGGTTGCCCACTGATTGGTCCTTGGGAGTGAAAAGCCACAGTCTCACAAGTCTCTCAAGTGGGTGGTTTGTGTACATGCTCTGGAGGGGGCATGGTGCCCGGAGTGCTTCATCCTGCCAAGGACTGGGTTAGTGGATGCTTTTTTCCACTGGTTCTGAGGGGGCTTTGTGCCTAGAGTGCTTCATCCTGCCAAGGACTGGGGTAGTGGATGCTTTTCTACACTGGTTCTGGAGGGGGTATGGTGCCCAGAGTGCTTCATCGAACCAAGGACTGGGGTAATGGATGCTTTTCTCCACTGGTTCTGGAGGGGGCATTGTGCCCAGAGTGCTTCATCCTGCCAAGGACTGGGGTAGTGGATGCTTTTCTCCACTGGTTCTGGAGGGGGCATGGTGCCCAGAGTGCTTCGTCCTGCCAAGGACTGGGGTAGTAAATGCTTTTCTCCACTGGTTCTGGATGGGGCATGGTGTCCAGAGTGCGGCACATGGTGTGTGGCAGATCCCATTCCCTCACCTGGGTGTGTGTGCCACAATATTTTCTGGGAACAGGTAGCATGATACTCCATGGAGGCAGAGACACACTCCACCCTGCGGTGACTTTGCCTGCCAACAGCTGGTACTAACAGTGCTGGTTGTGGTGACTCATGTAGTCTGTGCAGGGTCCAGAACATCTCCTACAGCCTCGGACGGCTGTCCACTGGGAATGATGTTCATGTCGGCTGTGGTGGCACTGTCTGTGCACGTCGCGGGGCAGGTGGCAGTGGTTGCGGCGGTGTCTGTGGCTGAGATGCTGCCAGTGGTCCATGTGTCAGCACTTGTGGAGGGAGACAGCAGGACGTTTCCTGCAGCCTCGGACGGCTGCCCACTGGCGATGATGCTGGGGACTGTTGCAGGGGCAGCAGACATGCAGGTGGCCGGTCAGGTGGCGGTGCAGCTGGCGGTGCAGGTGGCGGTGGTTGCGGCATTGGCCTCCGCCGTACAGGTTGCTGTTCTGTTTGGCAGAAGGGGTGACACCAGTCCCTCACCCGGAGGCTCCGTGCCCTGAGCTGACTTCCCTTTAGCCTTGTGTCCCTTCCCCACCTTGGAAGTTGCTCCTGGGGCCTTGGCACTGTCCTCCTTTGTCTTGGATGAGGCCTTGCTGGGTGGTTGGTGCGGCTTTTCCCTATGGCATGTGGGCCCCTTCTTCACCTTGGCAGGTGGCGGAATAGGGTGATCCTTGGCCTCACTAGGTGGCACACTGGCAGCCCTGCTGTGTGCCGCCCCCGATGTTACTGGGCTTGCAGGGGCCACAGTGCTCGAGGATTTCGTGGCTGAGGTGCTGGGCTGGGATCTGGACATCCTGACCCTAGGGGAAGGACGGGGGATGTGTAGGGAAGAGGTCAATGTTAGCCTGGAAACGTGTTTTAGACACACTGGGATGGGAAGATGGAGGGGGTTTGGGAGTGGAGGAAGAGATAGTGGTTGTAGGAGGTGTACGTCTGCTGAGTTTGGGTGAGGGTGCATGGGCTGGAGGCTGTTGTGAGGTGGATGGCTGTTGAGTGGGTGTGTGCCTGCGTTTGTGTAGTTTGGGAGGAGGGCTCACAGACACACTGGGAGAGGACACAGGGAACGTGTGAATGGTAGTGGGGGTGGTGATTGCATGTGAGTGGTGTGTGGTGATGGGCGTGCCGGTGATGGAGGTAGTGGCTGAGGATGTAGTGCATGCAGGTGTGAGTGGAGACAAGACTGGGATGGAGGAAGGGGACACAGTGGAGGCAGTGGATGTTGGCGTGTCTGCATGGGGATGGTGCTTGTGTGAGTGCCTGTGGGATGTGTGGTGCTTATGTTTGCCATGTCCACTCTTATGTTTGATGAGTGTGCATGCTGGTCTGATGGTGTGCTTGGGATAGGCTGAGGTAGAGGGATTGGGTCTGGGTGGTGGAAGTTGGAGTGGGGAGGCTGGACACAGGGACAATGGCTGCCATCAGTGCTGAGGCCAGAGCCTGAAATGCTCTCTGTTGGGCTGCCACACCAGAATGAATGCCCTCCAGGTATCCATTTGTTTGCTGCAAATGCCTCTCGACACCCTGGATGGTATTCAAAATGGTTGATTGCCCAACAGTGAGGGATCTCAGGAGGTAAATAGCCTCCTCACTGAGGGCAGCAGGGTTGACTGGGGCAGGGCCTGAGGTGCCTGGGGTGAAGGAGATGCCAACCCTCCTGGGTGAGCAGGCACGGGAACCACGCTGAGGGGATGCTGGGAGGGAGGTGCTGGTAGGGGGGTGGCGGCTGTACCTGTTGATGCGGTGGGCACAGAGGTGCCCACCGCAAGGGAGCTCCCATCAGAGGAGGAGTTGCTGTTGCTGGTGTCTCCTCCTGTCCCCGTCGTAAAGCTCCCCTCACCCTCCATCTCACTGCTGCCTTCAGACTCTGTACATTCACCCACATGGGCCATGTGGGATGCAGCTCCCTCCTGCTCTGGTGCCAATGCTCCTCCGCCAGATGATGCTAATGCACACAAGGACAGGGTGACAAAACAAAAAGGGAAGGAAAGACAGAAGAGACACATGGTCAATGCCTGCAACAACACCACCGTTGGCGGACACAACACACAGGGAGCAGCCCTATGCACTAGCCCATGCACTAACAGTTCTGGGGAAAAGCACATGCCCATGGGGGACTCTGCCTAGACCCATTTGATGCACACCTGGAACCCACAGGAGCCTGACTAGGTGTAGAGGGCCACTACCACTTTTGGGTTTGGAGTGCCACTGGCCCTGCCTAACAATGGATCTACCCTGGCACGTTTGCCCTGGCCTAGGGGAACCCACAGCCCACTTTCCCCACCCAGAAACCTCATAAAGTGCGCAGAGTCGACTGAATGAGACTGTACTCACCCCCTTGTGGCTGCTGTGATGCCCTCAAGCGCCCAACCAACTCAGGATATGCCACCGCCAGGATCCGGTACATCAGGGGGGGTCATGGTGCGACAGGCACCCCTTCCACGTTGGGAGGCCATCCCCAGCTGGGCCTCCGCCGTCTTCTTGCTCCAGCAGTGCAGGTCCTCCCATCTTTTGCGGCAGTGGGTGCTCCGTCTATGATAGACCCCCAGGGTCCGCACTTCGTTGGCGATGGCACGCCAAATGCCCTTCTTCTGGGGGACGCCGACCTAGAGTATAAGTGAAGTAAGAATGGATTTTAATCCCCCGTCTGGTTCTTCTTACTCATTGGCCACAAAACTCCCACCCTGGCACAGAAACACATACACTGGCCATCCTCACATGCTGGCCTCTGCCCCCCACCCCTGTATCTTCCATCCACGCCACTCCATACATTCATGTCCCATCCATCATGCTCACAGTGTACTCACCTGTTTGTCTGGAGGACTGTAGAGTAGCGTGTACTGGGGGAGGACCCCAGCCACCAGGTTGTCCAACTCCTCCGCGGTAAAGGCAGGGGCCCTTTCCCCAGACACTGTAGCCATTGTCGCTTCCAGACTCAGGTCACAGCAGCACTTGCAGTGTAGGTCCTCTCCTGTTGAAGGTCAGGTATCAAGTGAGTGAACAGATAGAAAGTGGTGGTCACGTCTGCGGCGGCCCGTACCGTCACCGCCGGCGTAGATCTTCATTGGCTCCTGCAACCCATAGGGCCCAATGATAACCAATGCTGATTTGCGCTGCGGTCTTCGACCGCCTCCCGCGAAGCAGCACAATGCCAGCGCAGTTACCTCATTTCCCCTTGTCCATCCCTGCAGGTCAGGCAGCCGCCATTTCAGGGGGGCACATGGCAGGGCAACTATCTGTGCCACAGCACTTTTGGCCAGGAATATGGACAGACAGCGCAACACATCTAAACACCCTTGTGACACCTATGTGGTGTATGACCCTCTGCTCACCCTTCTCCTCCATAGGGCACGTCCGCCGGGCCAGATGATGAGATGGCATCATCCTTCAGTATACAGACCCCTGGTGGACCTGTCGACAATGGAATACAGACTTGATCGTGCCACAATCCATGAACTGTGTGCCCATTTGTAGCCAGACCTGATGTCAGCTATCCGTCATCCCACAGGAATCTCCCCTCTAGTGCAGGTCCTGTCTGTACTCCATTTCCTGGCCAGTGGGTTCTTTCAAACAACAGTGGCCATGGCATCAGGGATGTCACAACCAATGTTCTCTAACCCTAGGGGTTATTGAGCATTCCAGCAGTCCTTGGGCCAGCCCAGTGGTATTGGTTCCAAAGGTTGCTCTACTTGTGCCACTCCAGAACTCAGGTTCTGTGTGGACTACCATGGACTCAATGCAGTCAGCAAGACTGACGCACAGCCCATCCCCCGAGTTGATGAGCTCATTGATCGGTTAGGAGCTGTCACCTACCTCACGACGTTTTAATTAACGTCTAGGTACTGGCAGATTACCTTGACTGAGGGGGCCAAGGAGAGGTCGGCATTTTCTACCCCAGATGGGCACTTTCAATTTAAAGTGGTGCCATTTGGGATGAAGAATGCTCCTGCCACCTTTCAGAGGTTGGTCAACCAGGTGTTGGCTGGGCTGGAGGAGTTCAATGCCGCCTACCTGGATGACATTGCTGTTTTTAGTTCCACATGGGAAGAACATCTGCAACACCTCTGCAGAGTGTTGGAGGCCCTGCAGAAGGCAGGCCTCACTATTAAGGCAAGCAAGTGCCAAATAGGGCAGGGTTCTGTGGTGTACTTGGGACATCAGGTAGGGAGTGGCCAGGTGGCACCCCTACAGCCAAAAATTTACACCATTCTGGCTTGGGAGCCTCTTAAAACCCAGACTGAGGTGAGAGCCTTTTTAGCTCTCACTGGCTACTACAGGAGGTTTGTCAGGGGATATGGTAGTATTGTTACCCCCTTGACTGATTTGACTTCTAAAAAGCAACCCAAGAAGGTGATCTGGACAGAGGCTTGCCAGACCACTTTTGATGCTTTGAAGGCTGCCATGTGCACAGCACCTGTGCTGAAGGCACCTGACTACTCCAAGGAGTTTTTTGTGCAAACAGACGCATCAGAGCATGGTATTGGAGCAGTACTCTCACAGCTTAATGAAGAGGGCCTAGATTAACCCGTAGCCTTCACTAGCAGGAGGTTACTTCCCAGGGAACGTAGGTGGAGTGCCATAGAACATGAAGCGTTTGCTGTGATCTGGGCGCTGAAGAAGCTAAGACCCTACTTGTTTGGGACTCACTTCCAGGTTCAGACCGACCACAGGCCTCTCAGGTGGTTAATGCAGATGAGGGGTGAAAATCTAAAACTGTTGAGGTGGTCCATTTCCCTACAGGGGATGGACTTTACGGTGGAACACCGCCCTGGTACAGAACACGCCAATGCTGATGGTCTGTACAGATTCTCCCGCCATAGTGATTAGAACTCCCATGATGTTTGGTAGTTTCTCCCCACTTTCAGCTGGGGGGACATGTGTTAGACTTTTCATCCTTGGCGTGGTATCCCTTAACTTTTTGCTTCTGTTTCCCCGGTTGTTAATGTGTGCTGGACTCTGTTATTGCTGTTTTTGTTACTCTGGGCACTTTACCACTGCAAACCAGTGCTAAAGTGCAAGTGTATGTAATTGATTCATCCATGATTGGCATATTTGATTTATTAGTAAGTCCCTAGTACAGTGCACTAGAGGTGCCCAGGGCCTGTAAGCCAAATGCTACTAGTGTGCCTGCAGCACTGGTTGTGCCACCCACCATAGGTCTCTGTAAACATGGCTCAGACCTGCCACTGCAGTGTCTGTGTGTGCAGTTTTAAACTGCCAATTCCACTTGGCAAGTGTACCCACTTTGCAGGCCTAAAACCTCCATTTTCTTACATGTAAGGCACCCCTAATGTAGGCCTATCCCTCTCATAGGTTAACATGGGGGCTGCCTTTAAATATGATTAAAGGGTAAATTCCCTTTGGGAGCGGACAGACATGTGGAGTTTGGAGTCTGTGAGCTCACAATTTACAAATACTTATTTTAGTAAAGTTGATTTTGAGATTGTGTGTTTGAAAATGCCACTTTTATGAAATGAGCATTTTCTTGCTTAAACCATTATGGGGGTCATTCCGACCCCGGCGGTCAAGGACCACCGGGGCCGGGGTCGGCGGGAGCACCGCCAACAGGCTGGCGGTGCTCCGCATGGCATTCTGACCGCGGCGGTATGGCTGCGGTCAGAACAGGAAAACCGGCGGTGTCCCGCCGGTTTTCCGCTGCCCTGAGGAATCCCCCATGCGCCGCCATGGGGGATTCCGACCCCCTTACCGCCATCCTGTTCCTGGCGGTTCCGACCGCCAGGAACAGGATGGCGGTGAGGAGTGTCGTGGGGCCCCTGGGGGCCCCTGCAGTGCCCATGCCAATGGCATGGGCACTGCAGGGGCCCCCGTAAGAGGGCCCCACTTTCAATTTCAGTGTCTGCTTAGCAGACACTGAAATTTGCGACGGGTGCTACTGCACCCGTCGCACCCTTCCCACTCCGCCGGCTCCATTCGGAGCCAGCTTCCTCGTGGGAAGTGGTTTCCCGCTGGGCTGGCGGGCGGCCTTCTGGCGGTCGCCCGCCAGCCCAGCGGGAAAGCCAATATGGCCTCCCGCCAGGCGGGCGGAGACCGCCAACCGCCGGCCTCAGAATGAGGCCCTATGTGTCTCTGGTTGTTAGTGGATTCCCTGTCTGGTCAGTTTGACAGTTGGGCTGTTTGCACCTCTCTCTAGACAATGACACAATGGGAGCTGGGGTGTAGCCGGCATATCGTGATAAGCCATCTGTGGTAGGAGGGAGGGGAGGAGTGACCCCTGACCTGCTTTTAGGGTCTGGGCTCGCCCTTCATGCCGCGCAGCTCCTCCAGTATGTGCCCGTGCCTTCCACCCTGCCCTCACTGCTGCCACGAGTTCGAGGCCCTCCGCCACCCGCAGGCACCCGCCTGCGCCTCATCCCTGGTGTCTAGTGGGGTCCGTAAGTGCTGTGAGTGTGTTTTGTTACTGCTCATATCCCTTTATTAAAAATATTGCCATTTCTGTGTTTTTCTGTATTTTTCTGTGCATTTTCGGCTCTTCTGAGCCGTTTGTCTCCTCCGCTGCGTCCCTGTGGCCCCGCCCCCTCACACCCCCATTCGCCCTCACCTCCCGCCTCCAAGCTGCTCCTCCCTTCGCCTCCCCTTTTAATGGTGGCCGCTGTGCGTCCCCCACATCGCTAGACCCTGCTACAGGGCCAATGAACTCCACGCCCTCAACCCGGGCTGCTCCACCGCCTGCGTCCAAGCCACCCCGAGGCACACCCTTCTCCTGCCGGATGTGCAGCTTCACCTGCACCCAAGCCACCAAGCACCACAGCAGCTCCACCCACAACCACCTCAGCTGCATCCTCCTCAACACCCGCTCCGTCCACAAGCATGCCATCAAACTCTGGGACCTCCTCACCACAGCCTCCCCATACATCGCCTTCCTCACCGAAACCTGGATGAACCCCTCCTCCGAACCCGACATCGCCATTGCCATCCCTGAAGGCTATAATATTAGCCGCACAGACCTCACCAACAAACCGGGAGGAGGAATCGCCATCGTCCACAGGAGCACCATCAGGATCTCTACCAACACCCATGACACCATTGATCCCGCCGAACACTTACAATTCTAGATTCATGTCAACGCCAACACCACTCTCAGAGGATCCCTTGTCTACAGACCCCCAGGCCCCGATCACAGTTCTGTGATGCCATCGCCGACACAATCAGCGCCCACGCCCTCGCCTCTATTGACTACATGCTCCTCGGCGACCTGAATTTTCACCTAGAGAATGCCAACGACAGCAACTCTTCAGCCTTGATCGACAACCTCGCCAACCTTGGTCTCAAACAACTCGTCACAACGCCCATCCACTCAGCCGGCCACACACTCGACCCCATCTTCTCGGCCAGCAGCCACATCACCTTCACCCATGCCACCGAACTCCACTGGACCTACCACAGCTGTGTCCACCTCACCTTCCAGAAACCCCCCACCTGCAACAGATCCCTCGCCGTAGCTGGAACAAGATCTCGGAAGACCAGCTGATCTCCTCCCTCGCCCATGCCCCGCCACCCAGCACCAGCGACCCCAACACTGCCGTCCTCAACCTCAAACAGTGGCTAGACGACTGCGCCAACACCCTCTTAGGAAACCACCCAACAACCACACCAGCACAAAAGCACTCTGGTTCACTGCCGACGTTCAGGCCTCCAAGTGGGAGTGCCGGAAAATTGAGAAGATATGGCACCACGAACAAACAGAGAGCAACCACGCTGCCCTCAAGACAGCCATCCGGAAGCATCACCAGCTCATTCGGACTACCAAAAGATCATTCTACAAAGACCGAATCGACAACAAAGCGCACAACAGCAAAGAGCTCTTCAACATCATCAAAGAACTTGCCAACCCCAAGTCCTGCTCCATCAACCCCTCCTCCTCGCAAGACCTCTGCGACTCCCTCGCCCCCTTTTTTCACTGCAAGATCATGGACATCCACAGCAGCTTCGCCTCCCCGATCCCCACGACCACTGCGGCAACCACTAACCCCAACGCACCCAGCCACACCAATCTCCTGAGCACCTGGACCCAAACCAACAACAAGGACACCACCAAGACCATGAGCACCATCCACTCCGGATCACCCGCCGACCCCTGTCCTCACTATGTCTTCAACAAAGCCAGCCAAATCATCGCCCCCCAACTCCGTGCTATCATCAACAGCTCCTTCGAGACCGCCACCTTCCCGGAGAGCTGGAAACACACTGAAGTCAATGCCCTGTTCAAAAAACCCAAGGCAGACCCTGAAGTGCCCTCAAGAACTACAGGCCCATCTTCCTCCTTCCCTTCCCATCGAAGGTCATCAAGAAGATAGTCAACAGCCAACTGACCCGCTTCCTGGAGGACAACAGCACGCTAGACATCTGCCAATCCGGCTTCCGCAAAAATCACTTCACAGAGACTGCTCTCATCGCCGCAACCAACGACATCAGGATCATGCTCGACAAAGGTGAAACCGCGGCCCTCATCCTCCATGACCTCTCAGCAGCCTTCGACACCGTCTGTCACCACACCCTCCGCACATGCCTCCATGACACCGGGATCCGCCACAAGGCCCTGGACTGGATCACATCCTTCCTCTCCGGTAGAACTCAGAGAGTCCGCCTCCCTCCGTTCCTGTCGAAAGCCTCCAAAACTATCTGTGGAGTCCCCCCAAGGATCCTCTCTCAGCCCAACCCTTTTTAACAACTACATGGCACCGCTCGCCAACATTGTCTGATCTCACGGCCTCAACAACGTCTCCTATGCGGACGACACCCAACTGATCCTCTCACTCACCAAGGACCCCGCCACCGCTAAGATCAATCTCCACAACGAACTGCATGCCATCGCCAACTGGATGAAGATGAGCCGCCTCAAACTGAACTCAGATAAGACTGAGATCCTCATCCTTGGCTCCAACCGCTCAGCATGGGACGACTCCTTGTGGCCAGCCACCCTAGGAACCACACCAACTCCCACCACCCACGTGCGCAACCTTGGCTTCATACTAGACTCATCACTCACCATGACCCAGCAAGTCAACACCGTCTCATCCTCATGTTTCAACACCCTCCGCATGCTTCGTAAGACCTTCAGATGGATCCCCATCAAAACCAGAAGAACGGTCACCCATGCCCTCGTCAGCAGCAGACTGGACTACGGCAATGCACTCTACATGGGAAGAACAGCCAAGCTCCAGAGGAAACCTCAACGTATTCAGAACGCCTCTGCACACCCCATTCTCAATATCCCACGCTACAAACACATCTCAGCCCACCTCAGAGACCTACACTGGCTCCCCGTCAAGAGGATCACCTTCAAACTCCTCATCCACGCTCACAAGGCTCTCCATGACGCAGGCCCTGCCTACCTCAACGAGCGTCTCAGCTTCCACGTACCCACCAGCCAGCTCCGCTTCGCCAACGTCGCCCTCACCACCGTCCCCCACATCCATCGTGCCACAACCGGCAGCAGATCCTTCTCCCACCCTGCCGCCAAAACCTGGAACTCCCTCCCTGTCAACCTTCATCTGACCCAGGACCTCCTGACCTTCAGGAAATGACTCAAGACTTGGCTATTTGAGCAGTAGCAACCCTCCCCCAGCACCTTGAGACCCTATCGGGTGAGTAGCGCGCTTCACAAGTGATTGATTGATTGATTAACTCACACCTGAAAGGGCTGTGCCTGCCCTCACACAATGCAGTCTCCAACCCCTGGTGTGTGTCTGGCCTGGGCAAGGTAGGATTTCACAAACAAGAGAGACTTTTCTTTTAAGTAAGCCTACTTCAAAGGGCAAAATGGGATATAAGAAAGTCACCCAAAATCACAGACTTTAGATCACTTCTGGAAACCAAGAGGAACCTCTGCCTGGAGAAGAGCTAAAGAGCTGAGGAAGAAGAGCTGCCCTGCCCGTGACCATGCCTGGTGAAGCTATCCTGCAGTTGCTGCTTCTGCCTGTGCAAAAGGACAAAGACTGGACTTTGTGTGCCTTCCTTTTTGTGAAGAACTCTCCAAGGGCTTGAAACTGAACTTGTCTCCTGTTGTTGAAGTCTCAGGGACAGCAAAGACTTCTCTCTGCCAGAACCTGGAGCCTCTGCTGAGACTCCTGCCCTGCCAAGTGGTGCCCTATCCAGTTCCTGGGGCCTTGAAAGGAGAAGCCGGTAGGCCAAGTTTAAGAAATCCACGCTCAGGCCGCTGTGCGGGGAAAAGTTCAACACAATCTCCAGAAAAACAACGCCCCACAATGTGGCCCCTCTCCCCCAGCCTCAGTAGGCCCTGGGGGCCCCTTGCTCTAGGGCTGCAACTATTTTAAAGGGATGTGGGAGACACATGGCCCTCCTTCCAGAGTCTCTTTAGGCACTGGGGACATCTCCCAGGGCACTGTGTAATTTAAAGGGCAGGGGGCGCTTGGACCCCTTCCCATTTCAATGCACAATCTAGGCAAAAAAGAGCACTTTTTTTAAGGTTTCATTGAGATTCTTCAACTGTGCCAACGTTATTATGAACACAGAAAACGAATTTCCTATTGAAACGCTGACCCGAAATATATATCAAATTACATGTAAAATATAGGAATCCCTTTCCAAGAATATCAGTTTCAGTTCAACTGTTGGTGGACAGAAAGAAATTATATCTGTTAGGCAAACACAGCTTCAAAACTATAATAAAAAAAAAATTTAAACTCCAGGCGGAATGTCCAATAATGACAACAATGGTGCGATGTGGAGTGAAGCTCAGCACGGTGGCTAAACGGCCAGTAATTAATCTTGTTGTTTTGAAAAATGCAAATATAAAGATGGATTTGAGGGAGAGCGCAACATCATTAACTTATATTGAAAAACTTCAATTAGTGCGATGAATAAGACTAATGTGTGGAGGGAAAATTGTAGGGGAAATGGAAAAAATGAATAATAGCAGCGAAAAAGGATGAATTATCTAAACAATGGTAATAACATTAGAGTTCCATTAGGTTCTTAAGTGATTCAGTCTGCCACTACACTGACAGACCGCGCTGTGTGAGACACCAGCATAATAAATAATTAGCAGAGAGGGGACATTTCAAGGCTCTATTGTTATTGCAGCTGAATGAGAAACTACCATGAAGTGGACTAGCCTTTTCAGAAAAGTTCCAACATTTGTTGATTTGTGGTTCCCTTCATTTACCTGAATTTAGCATTATGATTATTATATTAATAATATTAAATAGTAAATATAGCCCATTTTGATATTTGTAATTTGGTAATGTTCAGTCTTGCTGCATAGATAAGGTGTTAATAATGTTTATCTTATTAGTGTTAGTTATAAAGATTATATATTTTTTATACCTATTAAGGGCTAGATATATGAAAGGATTGTATTGCCATATTTTGAAGCAAGGACAACACAATCCTTAAGTCAGATTTACCAAGCCACGCAAAGCCACCTTGCCTGAGTTGGTAAAACCAGAGTAAAGCACAGCAGGGAAAGTCGCTTCCTTGCTTTACTGTACATTGGGAAGACGTTAAATGGGTGGAAAGTAGGTGTCCCAATGCATCCATCCATGCTTTTTGGTGCATCCCCAGATTTACTGAGAGTAGTAAACTTGGGATTGCTTCAAAATTATATGCCTTCCCAACAGAGGTGCAACGAGGAGAAATATCTTTATTTCTCCTCATTATTCCCTTTTTCTAATGTTTCTGCATTCTGTAGGATATTTGGAAGGAGTGAAAAACCAGAATGTGTCCCTTCCTGCAAAGAAAAAATCCTGCCTGCAATGCAGGAACCCTTGCATCTTGGCACAAGTACTCCTTTGCTGGCGCTAGGCAGCACAGAGTACGCCAGCACAGCAAGAGAGCAGAAACATGCCATATTTTAGTCGTAGGCATGCCTGCCCTCTCCATTTGATGCAGCACAACAAGTTGTCCTGCTGCTGTGAACTGCATCAAATGCCAGTAAATCTGCCCCCTAGTATTTTACAACACATCAAAAAAGTCCGGTAGGCTCAATACAATCTTTACTCATACCAGGAAAATATGTGTCACTGCGAGTGGTTTCCAAAGTTGTATTTTCTCACATTAAGCTTATATTCATGATCAGAAAACAGACATGGCAGAACCTGAAATAATGGCAACACAATCCAAAATAGTACAGCACAGTAGAGAATACTGAAGTATAATACAATACACCTTGCATGACACAACATGCCAGAACATAACATAGTGTAAATCCTTTTTAGACCGAAGTGCCACAACTGAGCTACGAATCGATGTCACGTGGCAACAAATTGCAATTGGGGTTTCCATTCAATGACACTGAGAAAACTAGTGGTTCCAGGTTGTATCCCACATTCAGGCCACTTTTGTCATATATTTATTTTATAAGAAATTGTGAGTGTTATTTAGAATAAACCACACATACCCATGTGAGTGCACACACACCCACACAGACAGATAACTAGAACACAAATCTAGATGGATGGATGGATGAATAGATAGAAAGAAGGATAGATAGATAGATAGATAGATAGATAGATTGATAGATAGATTTTTTTAACTGCCATTTGCACCTAACAATAAAACTATAACGTCCCTTTAAGCTTTGTTTATTCAGGGAATATGTGTGTGTGTGTGTGTTTGTATATATATATATATATATATATATATATATATATATATATATATGTATATATATATATATATATATATATATATATATATATATATTATATATATATAATAATATACATATATATATATATATATATATATATATATATATATATATATACACATATATATAGATATATGTATGTATATCTATATATATATATATATACATATATATATATATATATATATATATATATGTATATATATATATATATATATATACACATATACAGACCACCTGTAGCCCTGGCTACCACTAGCTCCCTGGAGCTATGTGCACGTTGGAGGGGGGTCACGCAGCCCCCCTAAAGGATCCATAGGTGGCACTGGGCACCGCCAACCCCAGGGCTGGCTCTTGCTATGTTCTCGGGTGCCTACCCCTCAGACATAGATGTTTGCTCTCACTTGGCACGAGCTCGGACAGCTTCTACCAAGTCAGATCAAACACATGACTTTCTGCAAGTGAGAGTTTCTGCAAGTGTGAGCTGTCAAACAACTCTCACTTGCAGAATGCACATTTTTCCTCTGTTTCCCTGCATTCAAATATGTGTACAGGGAAACAGATGAAAATATTGTTCCCTCAAGCAAGGAGCAGCTATTTAAAGCAGCTTCCTGCTTATGGGAGCAATGCCAGCTCACGCAGAAGGCGGGTAGCCGGCTAGGACACCGAAGGCCTTGAGACTCCCCCTGCGGTCCTGTCACTCTC
Source organism: Pleurodeles waltl (assembly GCF_031143425.1). Taxonomy (NCBI): domain Eukaryota; kingdom Metazoa; phylum Chordata; class Amphibia; order Caudata; family Salamandridae; genus Pleurodeles; species Pleurodeles waltl. Next base: position 370,906,243 of record NC_090451.1, read on the forward strand.
CTCGCTCTCTCTTCTATCCCATAAAGGGATGGCAGAGAGAGAGAGATTGTCATTGCAGTGGTCTCTCCATACAATTACTTCAAAGAGTCAGACTAGCAAGATGTTTGATACAAGTGTTATTGTTATGTTTGGATGCACAGCAGAACAGAGTCACTTCTGGCCTAATGGTCAAGGTCTTGTGCTGTCATTCACTAGACAGAAGGTTCAAATCCTAGTAGCTGTTGGCAGTGTGTCTGTTTATCTTCTAGTGTTTTCACTGATAAACATTCCTAGTGATAGAACATTGAAGTCTTTTTACCTTCAAAACCTGTAGGTTGAATGTCATAGCTAATTCTGGACACTGCACAGAAAAGTTTCACCTCTGGCTCAGCGGTTAAGGTCTTAGACATGCACACTAAAGAGTAAGGGGTGTAGTCTAGGTGAGTGTGGGGTCATTTCCTGATTTATTTCCTTTTCAACTATAAATAATTAAGTTACATACTGAAAGGTGATCACACTCTTTTTAATTGACAAAAACATTTTTCTTTTCAATTTGTCTGGAAATATCTCATTCTAAGTTTATCATTCATCAAAGTCTAAATCTCTCGTTCTCAATCTCTCACATTCTCTCTCTCTCTATCTCAGTGTTGGGTGGTTAGTGGGGTTGACCGCAGGTTCGGCAGCCAACTGTCACCACTCATGGCCGAAGGCCTACGTGGCGTTTGTTTGATTAACATACAGTAATAATATTTACTCTACGCTAAAATCACTATAGAATTTCACTGAAAAAAACAAAGGCTACAGGGGCATCATAGTTAGGAAAGAGGGTTAAAAAAACAGAAATTTACTTAAAAAACCAAAGGTTACAGGGACGTTATAATTAGGTTCTGAATTTACTAGTACAAAACCTTAGAAATTCACCAGTTATAGTTATTTCAAGTAACACTAGCTTCTGCCCTAAGGTAACTAAAACTCACACCCTTGTCCCTTATGTGGCCCTTGATTAATTTTGTGCTGCAGTACCTAGTAAGACCTCCCCAATGGTATTGCTGTGCTAAACTAGCTATTGCCATATTGAAAAACACAGGGTAATCCTGAAATGTTTGATATTAAAAAATAATATAACTATAATAATGAAAATGAAAAACATAAAGTAAGGAAGAAGGATGTTAAGTTTGCAGCAGGTAGAAAAATGCCTACTGAACCTAGCATTCCCAGAAATACTTCATCCAATTTCGAACCAGGTTCACAGCACGTAGCTTCAGAGATCGCATGAGATCGGGTCATTGAGGGTGGTATGGGCCCTGTCATGGAAGACTGCCAGTTCTGGCCTGTTATTCTGACATGGGCACCAGTTCATAACCTGCTGCTTTCATAACCTTTGAACACTCCAAGATACCAAATGCTCTACTTTCTATACTCTCTTACTCATTTCTCATCCACTTGCTATAGACAACCAACCAACAGCAGAGAAATCCTATTCCTTTAACATGTTGCATTTGTTTAATTTACATTCCCACAGTTGTCTTTTAGGACCCAGCACTACTACCTGCAGCAGAGGCAATGCAGCACAAAAACTAACTGCCAACTTGTAACAAAGACTCTAGTTATTTCCCTGAGTTATAACTAACCTCTAGACTCTCAAAGTAGTGACATTTTCCCACTAGAGAGTTGTTACATGCCTATAATGGTTTACAATTAAAAAATTGAACAATAGTAATGGAAATGAAAACGCATAATGAGGAAGGAAGGATGATGATCAGTGGCAAGCAAAAAAATGCATACAGAACCTGGATTTCTCAGATTGTCTTCTATCTAAGTGTTAATAAGGCCCATATTGATGATGTTGTTACATATGCTACAATTGGAATATGATCAAAAGTCTCCCGTAATTCACTTGAAAAAAACAGGAATTGAAGTGGTGTGATAGATATTGTAATAATGTCTTAACAAACTTTAAAGCAAAGAAACTCATCAGGGATGTCATTTGTGATGTAATTTGAGATTTCATCAGTGATGTTATTAATGATGCCATTTAAGATGTCACGGGTAAAATGTGAGGTCATAAGCAACACATGATGTGGATGCAAGATATCGCTAGCTTAATAAATATTAACTGTTGAATTTCAGTGGTTTTTCATTTCATTCTGGTGTTATTTCAATACCTAACAGCAACATCGCTTTAACCTTTGTTTTTTCGATGATGTATATTTATATATCTTAAAATAGTTGTGTTAGAAATTGGGTTCCTGGTTGCCAGAGGTATGCAACCTTTCCAATCAGGAACAACAAGCCTAGTCAGAGTAAGTCAGATACACACACCATAAATTAATCTGCACTCACCCTCTGGTAACATGGCACAGAGCAGGCAGACTACACTTAGGAGTCAATGTGTAAAGTATTTTTGCAACAAATAAAACTGTAACAAGTGAAACACCACAAAAAGACTCCAAACCACGTTAGAAAAATAGATTGTATTTTTATGAGTAAAACAAGACCAACAAAAAAAAAATACAATAAGTAAAAAAACAAGAACTGAATTTTTAAAAATTAAATGTAACTGTAGTGCTTAGAAATGTAGTGAATCCATATGAGCTTTTATTGGGACTCAGGAGGTTAGCCTATCCTTTAGGCTTGAGGCCTGTGCCCCCATCAGTGACATTCAACCAACTTCGCTTGCTCTGTCTTAGCCCATTTATTTTACTATTTCTTTTAAGATGCCTACTATTGTTTATAGCTAGAGAAATATTTTGATTTGCATTATCCGTGCCAATCTGTGAAGGTGTCACTATCAGTGTCATAATCAAGTGATGTACGTAGGTATTCACATCATGTTCCTTTCTCACCTACGTGTGACTGGAACATAATGTACACTTGTTGGGGATTTTTTACATAATTGCAGCCACAAGTCTGCTTCCTTATCAATTGTTTGGGAACATACCAACGTCAGGGGTCCTACATGATCTGTATAAATACATCTCACACAGATAAGGTTATCAGAGGGATTCCTTCCAGATGCCATCCATGCCATCTATGCTGCACATCACCTTGCTGCAGAAATCAGCCTTTGTGTCACCACAGAGTCTGACATAGAGACCTTATTCAAACGTAATGAGGATTGGGGGGCTCTTCTCCTGGACATGGTACTGCCAGATTAGGTTTATCATACCTAGCACTCATTAGGTTAGGGATTAGGCTCTCCTTGCTAGGCATTTTATATTTCATGTTTATTGCTAGATGGTGGGGGTCTTTGTATTCACAACTCTCATCCTCACAATTATGATTCTTTAATTGTTCGATATCCTAATCATTGCAGCTCATGCATTTTACCATAGATTGCAGTCTTTTCAATAAACTTAATAAAAACTTTTGCATCTTCTTCATTGCCTGTGTGTTACTGAGACTTACTGCTAACGTAAGAAAAGGATAACTTCCATTCCACCACAACCCCCCTGAGATGTCGTAATCTAGAGTCCATATGTAATGCTACGAGAAATCATCTTTTACTGTTTGAGTTTTTGGTGAGGTACTGCTTATGAGCCGGGAGGGTTGGGCCGACAGTTGCAACTTGTTGTAGGACTGGATTAGTCACCTACAAACAAAAGTGGTCTCATCCCTAAACCTACGCCTGAAGAAACTTAAAGTGCCACCTGGGGCTATCTGGTCCCACTAGACCGGGGTAAATCCAAAAGTTCGGACTAACCGCAATGGAACACGGGCCTGCTACAGGAATCAACCTCTACCTGCTAAAAAAGTACCTTGTGTGGAGGTTTGTGTTGATGTCAAAGATCTGAAGCGAAAAGCAGGGGAGACGATGTAAAGGTGATGTGTCAGTTCCAATCCATGCATTCAGGGATGCCTCTTCAGCGAGCTGTGCAGTTGTTGATGCAATGTCCTTGAGGTGCGGCATTGAAGCCTTTGTAATGAGGCAATGTGGTTTTGTCAAGCCAGTGATGCGAAGGCGATGCGTCAGGTTTGAGGGCGATGTGTGGGTTCCGAGCCATGCAGTTGGGGCTGTGATGTCTTAGTCCTCAGCGGCAGAGGTGATGCATCAGTGGTGAGGAGGAATTCAGTGGTTCCCATCAATGCAGTGACGAAGATGCATGGATTTCTGTAAAGAAACAGCTGCAGAACACACTTCCATAGGCCCAAGACTGGATTGGCACCACCTGGCATCCTAGGACTTACAGTTGGCGGAGTCCAGAAAATGTAGCAGAGTGGAGTGAAGTCTTTAATGTCCCTGAGACTTCAGAACAGGAGGTAAGACAGCAAGCCTTTTGAGTCACTTTCATTCTGGGCATGTACAGATGCAGGTCCAGTGTTTCTCACTCCCAGGCAAGGAGGACAGCAGGGAGCAAGGCAGGCAGAGCAAAGCAGGAGTTCAGCAAAGTCCAGCAGAGTTCCAGCAGAGTGAGAGTTCCTTCTGCAGCACAGATGCCCTTTTTCCTGGCAGAATGTCCTCAGGTCCAGAAATGTACCGCCTTGGTAGGGTCAGAAGTCCTGTTCTAATACCCAGTGGTACCTTCAAAGTGGGGAGACTTCAAAGAGGCCTTTGAAGTGCACACAGTCCCTGCCCTTCCTCCCCTGACTCCAGACACACTACAGGGGGTTATGCAGCCCTTTGGGAGAGCTCAGGACCCAGCCCCTTAAGGTATACGTGTCAGCTCTTCCCTCCCATCCTGCCAAGGGTGGGCCATCAACATGCAGATGGCCACTCATTCACACCTGAGCTCCCTTTGTGTGTGGCTTTGTGGAGGGCAACATGCTTTTAGGGAAAGACCATATGCACTTTAGCACTGGTAAATATTAAAGTGCCTTGAGTCCTGAAACCAACCAAAATGAAGTCAGAAAACAAGAGGTCAGAAGGCAAAATATTCAGGGGAAACCATGCCAAGGATGCCAGGTCTAACAAAATGTGAAACTGAAGTTATGGTTAATGTTGGGCCTGCGGCTATCCCCACTGTTCATGGCCAAGGACAGAATTTGTGTGCATCATGACGTGCTTTTAAGTGTCATCAGTGATGTCATCAATGATGTCATTTAACATGTCATGAGGGATTTAATTTGAAATGTAATCAGCATTGCATGGAGAGTGCACATTATGGCTAGTTTACTGAACTCACGTTGGCAATTTTCAGTGTTTTTTAGGTTTTGTTTTGACTGTTTGCACTTTGACTGTATTTTTTCTGTGATTTTCAGAGGTTTTTATAAAAATACATTATGGTCCTATAAGCAAAGCTAACCATAACTATAACCTTTACATTTATTTGGTGAATTTCTATTTTCTTTAAATCATAGTCTGCACGTAACTGTTTTTGGGCCTCACAATACCTTCACCTCTAACTGTCACTATGCTGAGACTTTAGCTGTGTTCAATTTGGACAGGCTGGAAGCCCTGTGTCCGTCTGCGGGTTGTCAACCTTGGTAGTGCATGGCCTCATGCCTTCTGAAGTAGGGGTTGTCTTCAGCGTTTGATCAATAGACAACCCTGCTATGCATGGCTTTTAGCTGTGCATAGCAGGGTTAATTACATGGCCTGGTATCTGGCAAGACACTTTCTGTGGCCAACCCTGCTATGCATGGCTTTTAGCCGTGCATAGCAGGGTTCACTACATGACCTGGTATCTGTCCAGACCCTGCACCCCACCTAACCCTTGCAAAGCCTAATCCTCACTTTACACAGCCGAAGGCCAAGTGCTGCAGGGTTTGGCCACAGGACCTGGCTTGCCATGCAAACCATTTGGTTTATGTGCCACAGTTCCTGACTTAGGTTACCCACAGGAACCGTAACTTGTTCTCCCCTAGACTGAGGTGAAAACATTATTTGTATGCTCTTTTTGGAACTGTGCATTCATTGTCTTTTGGTATATTTGTGAGAATATGCACAGGGCCATATATCTCCCACGATTCTGAGCCCTCCTTTTTTGTTTTTGACATTATGTGCCACAGATCCTGCTTGAAAACCATAATTTTATACACCAAATGCACATCTCATTGTTAATTATCTTACCAATATGTTTACACATCACATTACCCTTACCACTTTGACTATGAATGTAGTATCATTTATTGGTTTGATCATGTTTTGTTGAGTAATTACATTTTGCTTTTAGGTGTTATTTATTAACATTCAAAATTGGAAAGGCTTGTGCAGATTTGTTTCACAAGGCCAAAGTTATTTAGAAAACAATAAATGCCTTCTCATCTGGACACATAACCATAACAACACAGGCACCATTGATGCCTCTGTAATATATGTATTATACATATATATTCCACACTAGCAATAGCCAGTCTAGTTGTGGTTATGTCAGAGTTTCTTTAAAAATGAAGTTTTTTATTGTCTCAGTAACCTTGGCATAGTTTGAAGAATCTTCATCAAACTGTCTAAAAAATATTGAGTTTCTTGCAAATTCATCAAGTACTTCAAACTGTGACAAAAAAATGACAATTCCCATTTTACTAACCATCAGGTTTTTTGCTCTCCTTTCCTGAAAAAAAGATTAATAGAATTACTTGGCACAGTCGTGGAATTTTTCTCAAGGAAGTGACTTTGCTTAGCTTAGTGTAAATCCGTTCAGTAGTTTTTGCCAAATTAGCATTTGAAATACATCTTTCATGAAGGGGTTAAAATATAGAGATAATTGACCATTAATCCAATAATCATTTGTGGATTGTCAAATCCATGGAGGCTTCATGAATCAAACAAAAAAAATGTAGAAATACTAGTAGACTACAGAGCTTTCTCTCCTGTCATACATTGCACATTTGACTGTGGATTAGCAAAATTACCATGAACCTATTGGCTCGTCATCACAGGAAAAAATTGGCTGTGACTGCAATTACCCAACACAGTGTTTGTTGTTGCAATTTTTTTTAAATGGCATAAAGAGTGCTAGTTATATTTTCTTTAGGTCACATGTTACAATTACTTGAGATAACTATAACTGCTGCATTTCAGTGGTTTTGTTAGTTTAAAAGAGTATGTTTATCTGACAGTTTTACCTAACCATCACATCCCTTTAAGCTTTGTTTATTTCAGTAAATTTCTAAGATTTTTATTAATGCAAAATCAATCAATCAATCAGCATATGTATAGTGCGCCACTGTCAACCCTAAGGGTATCTGGGAACTGTATCATAATTACCATACCTAGATATAACCTTTGTTTTTTTCAGTGAATTTGTCTGGGTTTTTAACATAAAGTTAAAGCTAAAGATGAAGATAGATTATATCTTAATTTATGACAATTTACTTCCCTACACCAGTGAATGTAGGGTTAAATAGTCAGTCTGGGGTGATCATACAATGGTGTTGATGGGGATAACACTACCCCTGCATTTACTTGCTCACTTTGAAAGAGAGGTAACATGACAAGTCATAGAAGGAAAAGACCTCGCCTTAAATGATCTGGAATTCAGCTGGAAAATGTTTTAGCTGATTTGGTGGGTCTCATGCTAACTGATTTTGAGGTTTATCTCCAAGACCACCCCTTGCCTTCTCAAGATATTGCATCCTTTGGGAATATATGCAGAACAACTGATTGTTTACTCACAAAAACTAAAAAGGTAAATTAATGATGAGTTTAGCCAGGCCTCAGATAATCTTTACTGCACCTTAAAGTCAAGTCAAAAACAAATAGGTTTAATACGCTAAGCAGCATCAAATTATAAGAAAGAATTAAAAGATACAAAAGCAGCTTTAAGGCAAGAAGCTTGGGATAACCTCCTAAAAGCCATTGCAACCAATGATAACATTCCATTTTGGGAAGTTATCAACTCTCCCTTTCTGAAGGACACCGTAGATCCAACACTTAGAGACATATTTACAAGGAGCCTGCACCACCGCTGTGTCATTTTTTTTAAGCAGCGGTGGCGCATTCACTGCTCCATATTTACAAAGTGATGGATTAGGCATAATGTGTCACTTTTCCCTGTCCTGCATCGGTTTTTACCTGAGCTACAACGGACTGTGTCAGATAACGTTAATTATATTCAAGGTAGGCGTTGCTTCTTAAAATCCCACACAGAACTGACACATCCATATCTACAAGAATTTGGGAAAGTGATGCATCATTGGCAAATGATGCGCAGAGTCCAAAATGGGTCAAAATTCCTGCACATTGTCAAACCAGCTGTAAAAATGACATGTTGGCAATGGTACAAAGGCAGGACATACCCAAAACACTTTGACAAGCTCAACTACGCTGTGGAGTTTCTCATCCTGCAGCTAGGAGCACTGGAAAGACCACCACCCTCCCACCACCACCACCGCTATGGGGGCATTGCAGGAGAAGATAGCAGACATACCGGCGGTGAACTACACTCATTGACCTCAGGGAGGAGGAGTTCATCACATATTACAGGCTCTGGAGGCTGCTCCTGCCCCAGATTGCACAAAGGCTGCAGACAACATCCCAGAGGTGCACCAACATCTCTCTGCAGGCCAGGCTGATACAAGAACTACAAATATTGCAGCCATCATTTTCCGCATTTCTACATTGTATCCTCAATGCCATTATAAGCCTCACACCCCCAGTACCTCATGTTCCCCAACACACAGCAGAAACAACTGAAAAATAAGCAGGGCCTCTTTGATATTGTTGGATTTCCACAGGTGTTTGGGGGCGATGTACTGCACTTGTGTGCAGCTGGTGACTGCTGCTGCTACATCACACCTGTACGCAATTGGAAAACACACAAATTCCAAAAAATGTGAATGTAAATTTGAAGACAAGGGTGGATCATCTGGAGAAGATCAGCGATGTGCTGGCAAAGTACCCTAGGAGTGTTCATGATTAATTCACCTTCAGGCTCTCCATCATAAATGAGCGCTTCCAGAATGGGAGATATGGGAATAGCATCTCAAGCACATGACTGACCTCATGACAGTAAATCTTGTTATTTAAAAGAGCCATGTTTGTGTTGGGTGAATAAAACAGTGCATACATAAAAGGTGTGGATGTAATAATTGCACCATACTACATGGCACATCTGAAATACAACTCTCCCAGTCACACATGTTAAGAGCTGTTAACCCACTATGAGCCTCATGAACAAGAGGCCTGCACTGCTGAAGCATCCTTTTTCCTGATGCTTTGGTGGAACAGGTCTCTCAATCATATCTATGAGGCAACGCAAAGTCACCCTGCATGCCCTTTCATGGCCTCATAGATATGGACTAAGACAAGGCAGTGCAAAGTGCTGCGTTGCCTTACTCTATATCAAGGATGTGTCCCATGTGCCTTTCAGTGGGTTTCACCATGCAACATCAACAGGATTTGAAACATTCCAAGAATTACATGACCCTGGGAAACTGAAAATGTGTCAAAAATGTGTGCCTCCCCAGGGGAAGTGTAACACGGAGAAATAACTTAATTTCTCCTTGTCATTTACTCTTTCTATGTTTTTTGCATTCTGCTTCACACCTACAAAGAGGGAAAACACTCCATTGTGTGATCCTTTGTAGGAAGGTGTCCCTTACTACATAAAAACAATTGAGTCCACGAAGCAGACACAGCTGCACCATGGTGCAAGGGGGCATGTGTTGGTGCTAGTCACCAATCTGTGATCTTGCGCATGCAGAAAGAACACCACCACCGTATTTCATGAATATAGCAACACAAAAAGATGATTGACGGAGCACTGAAACTTTCCAAACACCAGTCACTGATCTTGGTTTAATCCATTGTTCTTTTGCTCACCATGCCACCCCAGTTTGTACCCAGCCATATGCAAATAAGTCTTGACCCTGTTCCCCACGGGAACAGTCCCATCAATAAGTAAGGCAGTGCAGTTCTGAAAGTATAACAGTTGCACTGTACAGCGCAAGACTCCCACATATATCCCTTGTGTACTGTTAACATAGTGGACACAGTGCATTGCCATGTGTAGACGTTCATGTCCCACAATGACATGCAGTCACTAATCTCTCCATGGCAGTAGCTAATGAACAACAGTAACTACTACTGTCATGTACAAATATGTGTGAATGAATGAGACAAATCATCTGCCCAGGCTAAACAATGTGATATCTGACATGTATCACTTCAGAAATGCGAATTATGGTCTCAAACAAACACAATGGAGGAGTGTGAGAAAAGCATCTCCTCAATGGATAAATGATTTTCTACTAGTAAAGATTCACTGTGTTCATGTGATTGATACTCACAAGTATTACAAACACTTTTTAAGAAAAGTGGAGGTGTTCACAGTTCAGCGCCACGTTTCTTGCACCCTTTAGGGCCCCCACTAATACCACCATGTGTGCACCATATTTGACATACGGTGCACTATGGCAGTAGTTAGGGGACTAGCGTTATAATTTTGGACATTAGTCTGGAGCTTTGCAAGATTAGCGTAAAAAATGTTGATGCTAACCCTGCAAAGCCCATTGAGGCCCATTGTAATCAATGGCGCACCTCCTTTTAACGCCTGCTCTGAGCAGGTGTCAAAAGTGCTGTAAAAATGACACAAAGAAATCTCTTAGATTTCTTTGCACCATTTTTTCACACCCCTTAACAGGAGAACGGCCTCTTTGCATACATTATGCCTGGCCCAGGCATAATGTAGTGCAAAGGGTTACAAAGTGGTGGAATGCATGCATTGTGCCACTTTGTAAATATGGAGCGGGATTTTAGGCTCATTTGGGCTACATTAGCATAAAAAATGACGCTAGTGTGGCACAAGGATGCACTAGGGACTCTTAAATATGCCCCTAAGTGTAGCATACCAAAACTAAACTGGCGTTTATATGCCAAACAATGTCAGTACATGTTGCATACTTGTTACAATGTGCATGAGTCATTCAGGGCACCAAACAGAATGCACATATGTGTGGGCACATCAACCATCATGACCACTGACTAATTGTTCCTCTCCTGTCTTTTCAGCTGACCAAGGATATGGTCTGCAGCCTTGAGTCATGACTCCATATGCACATCCCAGGATGTGTGCCCAGCAGAGCTACAACAATGCACTCAGCAGGACCCGGTCCATAGTGGAGCAGACTTTTGGAGTCCTTAAGTCATGCTTTCGCTGTCTTGACATGTCTGGGGGAAGATTTCTCTACTCCACCCTATGGTATGTAAGATCATACTTGCTTGTTGCATTTTGCACAACATATGTGTACGGAACAATGTCCCCTGGGACAGAGAAAGGAGGATGATGAAGGAACAGGTGAGGATGAAGCGGAAGATGAGGACCAACACTAAAATGTAGCATCAATTGCTGGGACACAATGGAGAAACCAATGTGTGCACAATGGTGTGCTAAAGTAAATAGTTTGCAATGAGTGTGTGTGTGGTACAGCTAGCCATTTGTACAGCCTCATACTTATGCAAGATAGTAGAGTTAACTCATAGTCTGTGCATGGAAACACAGTCCAACTCATACAGTCCACATATGCTATATCAATGTCTGTAGGCAGGTATTAAATCCTTTGTGACATCTCACACCACACATAGAAATGCACAATACTCAACTGTGCCAATGAAAGATTGGTTACCTAGTACTAATGCTGCCACGCTTGCCCCACTAGAATAATATGAAAATCGGCCAAGAGGGGATGTATCCTACCATGTTATTGAGCTGCACTCAGATACCGATAATGAGTACACTCCCACAACTACATTTTATGTGTGATTGTAGAAACACAACACAAAGAGTCAGAATATGAATCATTTGCCCAGAAGTAATGACTAAATGCAAGGTTAATCCAGCTAAGGTACCATGCACTGATGCATTCCTGGTCATAGTGGCAGATTGTGACAATAAATTCCCAGGTGACCATCTTGTGTGAATACATACCCACATACTAAGTACAAGTAACCCCTCAATATGCCAACATATTATGATGCACATCAATAGCAAACAGATACCTCCTTGGAATAAATCACACTCACTTTGGTTACACCTGCTTGTCTCTTGATCAAAATATAGAGAAACGTTTGAGGCAAACACTAATAAGCATTGACACTGCATGTACAACACTCATTCTTCCAGACCCAAGCCCATACAGCAGATTTGTGAGTACCACGACATGATATGGTAGTTATGTATGACTCATTAGTGACTGTTGGTATGCACATATCAACATGTGTCATATCTGCCTAGATACATCCATTGCAAATTTAGATAGTCAATTTGTCTCCTGAATGCCACATATACTGTAGACTGGCTGAACTAGCCAGTGTATGTCACTCCCTGAGTACGTGAGGCATCTTTGTATAGCAATGTATGCAGATGTGGGCCTATGTACCAAAGGCTTGTGCAACTGGTGTTCCACTACTCTTGGGTCTGAGGTGGCACAAGTCTCTCAACTATATCCATGAGGTCATGCTAAGTCACTCTGTGTGGCTCATCCTAGCCTCATAGCTATGGAGTAAATCAAAGCACCTCGCTGGGCTGCCCTGATTAACTCGGTACCATGGGTGCATTGCAAGGGCCTTGCGGGGGAGAAGTTTGCCAGGCATCACGTATGACTATTCAAGATGACTCATGTAAAATATGGATGTACACCTGGTGTTGTAAAAAATGGCTTATGCTTTCAGCCAATCTGACGTCAAGTTTCATTATAGTTCTCTTCCTGCATTCCATGGGCCTGTTTGGCATGTTGTATGTGTGCTGCAGAATGCAGCACATATGGAAATGGAAAAACCAAGGATAATTTTAAACATGTCTGCTTGTTATGCCTCTTTTGGGGATGTGTATATTTTTTGGGCTGCCCCAGATTTAAGTCAGTCTGACAAGCTTGGTCAATGTCAAACTCCATGAGTGTTGCATCTGAACACCCACTGCAAGGCACATGAAACTCCTCCTTGATGCAGAGTCAAGCAGTGCAGTGCTTAACGCTGCCTTTCCTTACACAATGAATATGAGGTCATGAATAAGCGTGCATCGTGGCTTGTATTGAAAAACCAGTATGAGTGAGAGTCCTGAGCCCCCCAACTTAAAAAAATTGATTCTCCTGTGGGGCAGGACCCTTGTATATGACACCCCTAATGTCAACCACTCAAGAACACTTATGGATAGATTTCATACCATTTTGTTCCGTCTTTCCACCACTGTTGTTTCACATCCATAACACAAAATGCCAGTAGGGAACTAAAAAGCGAGGGTAGGGGCCATCTGCCCCACCTTGTGTGGTTTAGGAAAAAAGGTAATGCAAGTCAGAGGCTTGTGCTGCACTGTGTAACTTTATATTCTGGAAGGTGTTCCATGGGGGAAGCAGTCATTCCCATGCACCAACCCATGGATTTCATTCAATCCCAGATTTCACAAGGTATGTAACCCAAGTATTGCATGATTTATCCATGCATTATGGAGAATGGCATAACCATGAGAGAAAACTGTCAGTGACCTTGTCATTTCTTCTAGCTATGTGTGCTGCAGAATGCAGCACAAATAGAAAAAGGGAAATGCCTTGAGAGCTTGCTGTTGTGCAGGAATCCCTTCCTGCTCAAAAAATATTTTCAATGCAATGCTGGCACCCAGGCACTATGGTGCAAGGGTGCCTGTGTTGGTGCTGGGCTGGCTGAAGTGCATCAGAACAAAGAGATGTAAGAAATTCTCAATATCTTCTTATATGTAGGGCAGGTCTGTCCTCTCCCTTTCACACAACGCAGCACATCAACTTGGCTTGCTGTACTGCTTTGCCTCAATGGTTAATCAATAGGCCCCTTCACATGCCAACAAATTTGAAAATGTTACTTTGTGTGCCCCAGTACTCATAACCGGGGTTGCCTCAAAGAAGTGCAGAAGAGGCACTACAGGCATTTGCACCTGCTTTGTTTGCCTCTGAAGCACTTTTGAATGCCAGAAGGGGTGGCAGATGCTTGAAAAAGTAATTGTTCTGGTCCACCTATAGTGCCTGTTCTATCAGCAGAGGGTGAAGCCTCTTTTGCATTGGGGGGTGACTCCGAGCAAATGAGGGAATCACCTTGCCTCTACATTTGTGTTGTATCAAAGACATGGACGCAGAGGCAAAGAAGATGTCAGGAGGCACTCTGACAGTGAGCTCCTTGAGGGTAGCCCTTTGGTGGCGGGAAAGGGGGTCCTATGGCCTCACCCAGACATTTCCTGGCAGGTGGTTGCAGTCACTCACTGCATTCTCCTACAAGGGGATCTAGGATCCCCCATTAAATTTCAGACAAGTAGGTGCAAGCTCTGTGCAACACAGAACACCCTTACCAGAGCCGCTTTGTTTTACACTTGAATGCACTGCCTCTAGGGCAATGCAAGTTTTTACTCAACCGTGGGGGAAGTGCATTCAATTTAATAGGGTGCACTTTCTCAGTTTGCACACAGTGCACCACTTGTATAGTGTGCCATTAAGTAAACAGAGGAAGTGTGCCCTATAAGTAATAGGACACCAGTAATGCAAGAAGTCACATATATGTGCACTATCAACATGCACATGCAACACATTCAAAGACATTAAGCATGTCCCCTCAAATATTCACAGGCACCACACTACGCAGTAAAACACACATTTGGCACATTGTATCATTTAAAAAAGACGCAATGCGTGAGTTTTTGGACCCATCACGTCAGCCGAATGTCACCATATCAGCCAATCCCTCAGAAATACAGCACTGAGCATTGTCCTGCATTTTTAGAAAATCACACATTGCCTATTTTCCAATGGAAGCGTAAAAAAAGTGACGCATTTGGTGAAAACGTGTCACATCTGCCCAGCAAATGATGTAATGGCTCTGCCAGCAAACCAGGAAGTGTGAAGTTACTTTTACTTCCCCTCACAGTCTTTCTGTCTGTGCTTGCTGGAGGATGTGTCTTGTGGTTGCTGGAGAGTGTGTACCTGTATTTGGGTCTTGTTGGAGTCTGTGTTGTTCATGTTGTGTCCCTAGAGTTTTATTTTTATATTGTAATTGTTATCTGTATTGTTAGGTCCAGGGTACTGTCGGGTGTCTGTCTTTTTGGGTTTTTTTATTGTTAAGGGTAGTTTGGGTTCTTAGGATAGTTTAGTGTTATATGAGATTATTTTTTGTTTGAGGAGTGGCATGTCTGGGAGAACCAGGGTATTTATTATGTCACAGCAGAAGTTCAGTGGGTTCCTGTAGCTCATTATCAACTACCCTCCCAAACATGATTGCCATTGGCGGCCGGGTCATCCAGGGCTACCCAACACAAGACAAGAAGATGCGGTGGGAGAAGGATGCAGCACATGCTAAGAATATTCAAGGTGGAACGCATAATGTACCAACTCAAGCATCACTGGGCTACTGTTGTCACGCGGGAGGCTGACCTCCTTGGTCATCTTGGAATGGAATTGGGCGGAGCTGTTGGTAAGTACACATATGCTTTTGAGTTCATAGATGTTTTTCTTTGGATAATATATGACTTTTACAGGTCACATATGTCAAAATGCCAAGCCTCCACTGAACTATGTTGATAAGAAGAAGCATGTAACAGAGGCATTTTAACACTGGGTTGGCATAGCCCATACAGACCAGGTAATACATACCAGCCACATAGGTGCTTCATGCACCACCAGCAATGTGCAGATAGTACTGTCACCAGGCATTCCAGGTCTTTACTAACACACAAATGTGTGTGACAAACTCTGTGGGCCACATCTCCTATTTTGAGGTGCATGGCAGTTCGGCAAGGCTTCTTACTGTGCTGCCCTGTGTCAAAAGAAAAGGGCATAACTTGTCTGTATTAATGACATATGGGGCATTCTTGTACGTTCTGCCTGCACAGGCATATAAAATCTTGCCTTTTGCAAATGCAGCCACTCTTGGACCGTCGTCCAAGGGTGTTTGCATTGTTGGCATGATTGCTTTTATGCAGGAAGGGACAACTTCCCGCACAAAAACAATCGACTGAGGCCTTTTCCTTTTTCTATATGTGCTGCATTCTGCATTCAAGACAGGATGAGTCGATGCTGCAGTGTCGCGATCACACTGAGTGACATCGGCGACATCACAGCAATGTCAGACTTGCGTTGCGGGTTGCAGTTGTTGCGTGCAGCAAGGACCAAGGGCCGGACCAGGTAGTGGTGTGGCCTTGGGCACCAGCATCTGTGCTGGAGTTGCTGAAGTTGGCCCTGGAGTCGCTGAAGTTGAAAAACTAGCTAGAAGCTAATAGGTGAAGTTGTTTTTGGCCTTGAAACTTCAGAACAGGAGGCAAGCTCAATCAAGCCCTTGGAGAACCCTTTTAAGGAAGGCAGAGTCCTTCCAGCAAAGTCAGATGCCAGCACGCATCAGAGCAACAAGAAGGGTAGCATTCCTTCTCAGCAAAACAGTCCAGCTGAGTCCTTTTGGCAGCCAGGCAGTAACTCTGGCAGAGTTCAGGTATCGATCCAGAAGCGTCTGATTTGATGGGGTCAGAGACCCAGTTTATATACCCAAAAATGTCTTTGAAGTGGGGGAATCTTCAAAGAGTGGTTTTGAAGTGCACAAGTTCCCCTTTCATCCCAGTCCTGTCTGTCAGGATCCCTGTGAGGAATTACCAGTCCTTTGTGTGAGGACAGGCCACTCCCCTTTGAAATGTAGGAGAGATCCCCTCCACCGTTCCTGCCCAGGGAGACCCTATCAGTATGTAGATGAATGCAGATTTGACTGTGTGTCCTGTGTTCATGGCTGTCTGGGTGGAATGCATAAGGGGAGCTGTCAACCAGCACCGACCAGACATGGATTGGAGATAGGCTGTAAGGCACAGATGGTAGTAAGTGCAAAGAAGTGCCCACTATCTAACAGTGGCATTTCTTAAATAGTAACATTAAATCCAACTTCACCAGTAAGCAGGATTTTCTATTACTATTCTGGCCATACTAAACATAACAAGGCCACCCTTCCAGATCAGAATCTACCACTCAAAAGTATATAAGGGCAGTTCTACTGATAGTCTATGAGAGGAGCAGGCCTCACAGTAGTGGAAAATGAATTGATGAGTTGTTTCACTACCAGGACATGTAAAACACATAAGTACATGCCCTGCCTTTTACCTGCGTAGCAGCCTGCCCTACTGGTTACCTAGGGCATACCTTAGGGGTGACTTATATGTTTCCCTAACCCCCTTCCTCTCCATACCCCCCCTTTATACACACCCCTCCCTTCACACACGCACACATGCATACACAAACCCATTCCCACATTCATCTATGCATGCATATATCCATTCACACACACATCCGCACACACTTACATACATACACGCGGACACGCATTCACACAGCTCAACATACGTGCACTCACACCCCCAAACATGCACACACATACAACACGCAACACACACCCGCATACACGTACGCACAGGCATACACACACACACCCACACACACAACACCCCCCTCCCCTGTCAGAGCACCCACTTACCCTTGTGTAGAGGGTCCTCCGGCAGGAGACGGGATGGGGCGCTGCTGCCAGCACCAGTGTCCACCAGCAGAACACTGCAAGGCCGTATTAATTCTCATAATAAGGCTAGCGGCGGACTACTGGTGTGGCGCTGCTGCTGGCAGCATCGCCACCTTACCGTTGTCTGCAGGCATGGCCAGAACCGGATTCCCACCATCCCTCTGGCGGAAATCCGGCTGTGGTCATAATATTGCGGACGGCTATTAGCTGCGGTGACAGTCTTTTGGTGGCTGTCGCCACTGCGGTAGGTGGTTTTTACCACCAATGTCACAATGAGGGCCATAATCCTTACAGATGATTTTAGCGTTTTAGCATTGCCACAAGGGATGTTTATTACTAAATGAAAAATTATAATGATTGATACAGTTCCTAGTCAGGCTTTGTCTGATAGATTTTCATTATGCTCCAACAGACAACATAACCCCAGACTAGAAGAAGGTCCACCTCATCTGTGCCAAACATTACCAGCACATCTGCCTTATGGCAAAGGCATATAGGAGAATGGCCAAGCAATTTGTGGAGGAGAGGGCTGCTGGAACATGCACATTACACCCCAGGGCCCAGGCACACATGCCCAGCCAGGCACAAGTCATGTTGTTACAGTGGAACAGGGAGGTGCCTTCAAGTCCCTGCCAAGCACATTCGCCAGCCAGCCCACAGGACCATCAGTGCCCCAGTCCCAGACCACAAGACATGGTTCAAGCTTCAGACTAATAGTGATGAAAGATATGTGTGACCTAAAGCTCTGAGTAGAAGGCCTTGAACAAAAGATGGACACAGCAATTCGCTTATTGCAAACTCTGCAACAGACTGTGGACAGGATTGCTGAATACTTCTAGACCAGAGGGACCCTTTCTGCCCTTCCCCATATTCTAGGTTTAGGTTTTATCAGTTTTTGTAGCATAGTTTAGGCATAGTTGGTGTAGGCATAGGTTAGTTATAGTAGTTTTGATATATTAGGTGGGGTGGGTTGTTTATTTGGGTCTAAGGTGTATAGGCTATTCAGTGGTTGGGGATGTTGATGTTTAGGATATGTGTTTTCAGAAAAATACAAAACCATACATTTTTGTTTAGGTTTATATGTTTAGGTAGTTTGTGTATAGGTGTAGTTTCTGTTCTTTTTGCATGAAGATGGGTATTAAGGGGTTGGCGGTTGATGTCTAGAGTAAGCTAAGTTAAGATAAGGTAGTTTTCGATGTTTTAAGGATAAGATAGTGTAGTTTAGGTAGCATAGTTTAGTTTGGGTGTAGTTTAGGTTAGAGAGGAAAGGGAGTGTTGGTAAGGTAGTTGTATGTAGAATAAGTTTTATAATTACATTAAATATCATTATTTTGTACATACAAGTCTACCTCATGATTTACTGTGTAGGGAGTAGCATATTTGCCTAGGTAATGTTAAGTACATGCAGTTGGCTTTGCTAGCAGTGTTTGCAGACATGTGTGACTAGGTGAAAGACATATGGAGAGGAATCTGTTAGGCTGGCCATGAAATTAAATAAGGGATTAACAAATATAGTTGTGCACTGTAAGTAGCACTCTTGATGTGAATGGATAGACAGGCCAAAACAGGTATTCACATTCTGTTGCTCTGTAAGTGTACGTCATGCAACAGGCACTGGAGGGATGGTGATGTCAAACCATTGTCACTAATCAAGGAATTAGTGGTCATGTCAGCCCCTTATACACTGACTTGCTTGCCACAGCAGTGTTGTTTGATGGCTAGTATCCATGGATAGACTCCCCACCAATGGTGTGACTTCATTCACCATTAACATTGACTGCATTCTACTTGTTGCACTTCATACTTGTGACATTGAGTAACTACCTGCTAGTACACATAAAGATAGGGTTCACCAAATATATTTCCCTCAACCTGTGCAGCTTTGCCCATGGCTGCATTACACATATGTCCCTTTGGAGAGTAGTTGGTGTCTTTGCCTCACACAATCCACCATGGTCTACTTATTCCAGACTCCAACAGACATACAACACACAGGTTGAACTCAGTGCATTTATTTACATGTGCAACAATTTGTAGGATCACATGCACAGTTATTAGGGCAACAACCCCAAAGGTTTGTTTGAGCCAATGAATGTCCAGACAGAGTCCATGGGTGGTACACTGCATGGGACATGTAGAGGAGAGGAGTGTTTTAGTGAGGAAAAGAATTGACAAATTGCCAATAGGGAAGATGGGCCACATTGACTGTCCACAAATGGGTGAGATCAACAGGTGGGACTGCAAATTGGGGATAGTAACAGTAGGGAATTACATCAGCACTTGGCAAACAAGAAACTAGCAATTCAGCACAGGGAAATGCTAATGGGCAGTTTTACAGTGGAAATAGGTGAATTTCTTATCTTTGTCCTCTGATGTGTTTGGTGCTTCTCATGATGGGGGTGTTGTAGGTGCTGGAGGCGATAGAGGCACACACTCATCAGGGGCTGAAAATGTGAATCTCCAGTTTGCAAAAGCATTTCTTTGGATGGATATCTGCATTGTATGACACATTCTTTGCCTCAGGCCCCCTCACTTGTACATGTACATGCCTCCTCTGCCACCCATCACTTTGTGGCTGCCACACAGTGCTGGAACTCAGATCATACATTGGCTCTCATGTGCCTACTACACCAACAATATATGTAACCATATTCAATGTACCAACATGTCTGGATCTTATTGAGGGCTATGGGTCTAGCTGTACCCGACATGTTAGTAGTGCTGAAATTGGTGACATGTATCTACCCAGGTTTGCAACATGACTGGGCATATCCACCTCAGTCTCCAACCATCGCTGGCTTCTGCTCTTTGTGGTAGCAGACTAGTTTTTCCTGTAGCTTGACAGACCCATATTTCACATCCTCCTACTGACATGTATGTAGCATGGTGAGATAATGTCCCTTCAGAATCCCTCCTGCCACATGCTACATCTTCACCCAGGACCACATCACATGTAAGATGGTGTTCCCCAATGGGCTTTTCTCTGTCATTCCATCCCAGCTTCATTACAAGTGTGACATTTGCCAGACACAGCAGTGCACATCTATTGGTCTGGCTACCTTGCAGTACACATATCCTTTCTCACTTCCTTGCTATGGAGTGTCTTCCCATTTAGACACATTGGCAGTTCAACTTACTCAGCCAGCACTTACATTGCACTGCATAACCAAGGGCCTACCAGGGCCACACCTCAGCTTTGGTTTTTAACACACATGGTCCTCGGATGTGCATCACTTGCATTAACCCTGACCCAGTCAGATTTAGTATGGCATGAGTTTTGGTGGTCCATACCATGTCAAACAACACCTGTGAGGTCTCACAATGCACATCAGGACAGCTATGTGCTTTGTATTGTCATACCAGTTAATATGCATTTGGCTCTTGGCATGTTCTTATGTGTTGATACTTCACATACCCCACACCTGACCCCCCCCCCCCATCAGGTGAGTTGTTTCTCCTCTGGCAAGCACATGGCCTTGCTTTCCTTTACAGAGCATATTTGTGTTTACGGGCCCATGTAAGAAACAGTGTCCTCATGGTGCAAGGTGGCCTGCATTGTTACTGGCAGATTGTATAGAGTTCAGTTGTCCCTGCATGATGTGTTGTTCCAGTACATGGAGCATATTTTCATGCAGCATCTGGCACTGGTATATCACTTTTTGTGACATACCAGCAGAGCAGGCTGCAGGCCCATATCTACATGGCCACACAAAGCCATATTGCATGGCTTTTACTCATCTTGTAAATATGTAGTGAGGCAAGGCAGCATAAGATGCTACATTACCTTACTCTGCTTTGGGGGGCATATCATGGGCTTTGGGGTTGGTTTTCAAATGCAAAATCCATGGGTTTTGTTGTATTTTCTGTTTCACAAAGATTTGTGAACCGGGGAATGCAACACATTCTTACACCTCACCAGAGGAGCCGTAACAAGAGGTAATGCTTTTTGATCCTTGTTTTCTCCTCTTTCTATTTGTGCTGCATTCTGTGATACACATAGTAGGAGGACAAAGCCCGACATGATTGATTTTGTTCAGGAAGGTATCCCTTCCAGCGCAGGGATAAATCTGTCTGTGACACAGATGTGTGTCAGTGCAAGGGGAGAGGACAGGAATGCATGCTTTCTTTTAGGTACAACCTAATCCTCCCCTTTCCATGTGGCACAGTGCAGAGCAGCAAGGTGACTAACAGTGCTGCCCTGTGCCACTTACCTTGTGGATGGGCCCCTATGCTTGTTACTTGGTGACTCATGTTGTACATTCCACTACACATGCCAGTGTACAAAGGAGAACCTGGAGTGGTGCTGCACATCACACATGTAATGGATAAATGTAATGGAGACTAACTGAGCTGTATAACATGTAGCAGGGCAGTGTGACTGACATTTCTGTGCCCTGCTGATAGCAGAGTGGAGCACTGGGACATAGCTAGCTGCGCTGCACAACATGACCTTTTTGCCCACACCATACCTTGTTAATATTTACCCTGTGTCTGTGGTTGCACTTCGTGTGCTGCACTGTCAAGTCCTGGAACTCCAGCCTCTAACTCGACTGGAATGACAGCTGCCACCCGCTCCTACATGGCATCCAGCCCCTCCTGGGCGCAGGGCTCCCTCCTCCAGTCTGCATGTCTACCTTCAGGTTGTTGGACAGTTTCTCCTTTGTCTGTCACTTATAATCATGCCACCACTTCTTGCAATAGGTGACAGTTCTCTTTTCTTGTCCTGCACTGTTGATCTTGTTGACTAAAAGAGCTGGTGTTGGTGCTCTATCACCTCAGTGTTCAAGATATCATTCTCCTCCTCACTGAAGTTGCACTTCCTTTTTCCCTGGGAGTCTGTCTAAACATTCTGGTTGGTGGTGAGGTTGTTTTCCCTGCTTTTGATGCCTTTTGCGTGCTCCATGACTGCCTTCTGTGATGTGTGCCATTTTTGTCAAAGGAAGAGTCATTTAAAAAAAACACATTTCACACTCAAAAGTGCGCAGGACCAATTTACATCACATTATGTGCCACAAGTCAGCCCTGCGTCACTTTTGCAGCAGAAGATTCAGAATTCTTTATGACATGGCTAACACGTGTGCATCATTTTTTTGATGCAGACAGGAACCTTTCCTCATGGTGTGCCATATTGTAAATAGGACACATCCATGGTGAAGGATTCTGTTGTACCGAAGCAGAAGTAGTGTTAGCACATCGCTGATGCAAAGCAACATTACATCATTTCTTGTAAATATGCCCCTTAGTGAAGGGGTTACAGAAGCTCAATGGATAACTCATTTTTATGCCATTTTTAATGAGGAAAATCCCCAATAAGAAACCTCAATTGAAGGGGCACAGAGGATGAGCTAGCCTGTATGTAGTATGAATGATATAGAGTTAGAACTGAGGGAGAGCCCCCTAGCTAAAGCGGTAGGACCAGAGTGGGTACCCTTAGATATATACAAAGTCAACTTAGATCAATGGGCACCACTGTTAACCACATCCTAAGTATAGCAAGAATGGGCTTGTTTCTACAAGCCTGGCCAGAGTGTATCATAGTGCCATTTTTTTTTTTAATGAAGGATGGGGTTGATCCTTCTTTGTTACCACCCAGTTTCCTTGCTTGACTCTTCAGTTAATATACTGGATAAACTGGAAGATTGGGCAGATCAAAAAGCGGCTTTTTCAGATATCCAATATGGGTTTAGGAAAAAACATGCCACAGAGGAGTTCCTAAACATAGAGACGAGAATGTGCAAATACACCAAGGCTAAGAAGGGTTTTCTCCATCTGGGTTTTATGGACTTGAGCAGTGCTTTTGACTGTGTTTCCAACCTTAGGCTCTGGAACATCATGAGATCTATGGGTGTGGATAATTTCTGAATCATTCTGTTAAGTCAGTTTATACCAACATGCTTTTGCCTTAGTACGCTTTGGCCCGGATTGAGAATGTTCAAAGCCCTTCAAAATCAGGAGGGGGGGCAGACAGGGCTGTGTCCTTGCCACTTTTTTAAAATATATTTATATATCAATGGTTTGGAAAATGCCCTTCTTAAAACTAACACCAATATGGTCAACAGAGGTTTGTTAAAATACAAGCCTTACTGTATGTGGACAGAACCGCCCTCTTCACACGAACTCCATAGGCCTTCAGAAACTGCTGGATGTTTTTGTATGTTTTATGGAGTACCTCCACTTGAAAGTGAATATATCTAAAACTTTTATTATGAAATCGGGAGGGAACTCCAAAATCATTCACATTTACAATTATTAGTGCTACAATACCTAAGGTTGACATGTTTTGCTATTTGGGTGTGTTTGATTGTTTGGGTAACTGGAAACTCTTATTATTTGAAAAGAATACATCATGAAAAAGAATAATGAATACTTTTTAAGTTTTGCCACTAAATAAGGCAATAAACCAATTAAGGAAATGTGTACAATTTACAGAAGCAAATGTGTTTCGTCAGATATATTTAGGGCAGGTGTTTGGGGTTACACAGATCCCTAAACCCTTTAGACAACCGAAAACTGCTTTACAAGAGGTTGATAGCGGTTCCCAAAAGCCCCTCTATCACTATTGTCTATAAAGGATTAGCTTTGCCATATCTGGGCGATACGATTAAAATAGCCCTCTTCTCCTATTGAACAATATCTGGAATACACATGAAATGAAGTTAACCTCTTAAGTGCGGGCGTCGGCCACTGGCCGACGCCCACACACCCTCCCTGGTGCGGGTCACGACCAGTGGCCGACACCAGGAAGGGCATTAATAAATCCTCGGGTGCGTTGCACCCGAGGATTATTATTATTTTTTTTTCCCCCCCCCAGGAGACACGGAAGCTACCGTGTCTCCCCCCGCCCCCCACCCGCCCCTTTGTGACGTCAGCGCGCCGCGAGGCGCGCTGACGTTGCAAAGGTGTTTTCCCCATGAAAGCAGGAAGCAGCCTTGCGGCCGCTTCCTGCTTTCATGGGGAAAACGGCCTTTTACACGTTCGGGAAGGCCTCGTAAGAAAGGGGAGAGTCTCCCCTTTCTTACGAGGCCTTCCTGAAAGTGTTTCCTGGCCCCCGGTCGCAGCTGTGCTGCGATCGGGGGCCAGGAAACACTTTCAGGTTTCCTGGCTCCCCCGATCGCAGCACAGCTGCGATCGGGGGGGTCAGGAAACATTTTGAAAAGGCCTCGTAAGAAAGGGGAGAGTCTCCCCTTTCTTATGAGGCCTTCTGAAACGGTTTCCTGGCCCCCTCGGGGGCCAGGAAACCCCACTAGACACCAGGGATTTCACTTTTGAAAATTATGCCGGGGGGGGGCGGCCCGTTTTCCGGGGGGGCCGCCCCCCGGCATAATTTTCTTTAAAAAATAAAAAGGTAGGTGCCCCCTGGGTGGGGGGGGGGGGCGCCCCCCCCCAGGGGATTTTTAAAAAAAAACAATAAAAAAAAAACAATAAAAAAAAAATGAAATGACAGGGGGTCGCCCGTGGGCAGGGTGACCCCCTGTGGGGGCAATTTTTTTTTAGATGTTGTAGGGTTTCCCTGGGGGCCATTTTGGCCCCCAAGGAAACCATACAACAACTAAAAAAATATAGATTTATATATCTATATATATATATCTATGTAGATAGATATATCTAGGTACATGGATATATCTATAGATATATCTATGTAGATATATATTTATATATTTATATATATATATAGGTAGATCTGTATCAAAGAGATTTATAAAGCGCGCTACTCACCTGTGGGGGTCTCAAGGCGCTGGGGTGGGGACGGGGGGGAGGGAAAGGGGCTATGAGGTTCACTGTTTAAAAAGCCAGGTTTTGAGGCCCTTCCTGAAAAGAAGTATGTTTTGGGTCTTGCGAATGTGGGTTGTGAGTGCGTTCCATGTTTTGGGTGCAATGTAGGAGAAGGATCTGCCCCCGGTGGTGGTGTGTTTGATGCGGGGGTCAGAGGCGAGAGAGAGGTCAGCTGAACGGACGTTTCATGTGGGGGTGTGGAAGGTGACTCTCGTTGAGGTAGGCAGGGCCTGTGTTGTGGAGTGATTTGTGTGTGAGGATGAGGATCTTGAAGGTGATCCTTTTGTCAATGGGGAGCCAGTGGAGGGATTTGAGGTGTGGAGAGATGTGTTCGTGTCGGTGGAGGTCGAGGATGAGTCGTGCTGCTGAGTTCTGGATGCGTGTAGTTTGCACTTGAGTTTTAGAGTGGTGCCGGCGTAGAGGGCGTTTCTGTAATCAAGCCTGCTGCTGATGAGTGCATGAGTGACAGTTTTTCTGGTCTCTGTGGGGATCCATTTGAATGTTTTTCAGTATACGGAGTTTGTTGAAGCATGAGGAGGTAAGAGCGTTGATTTGTTAGGTCATAGAGAGGGAGGAGTCTAGGATGATGCTGAGGTTGTGTGCGTAGTTGGCGGGGGTGGGTGCAGGGCCTAGCGTGGTGGGCCACCATGGGGGGTCCCAGGTTTTTTTGGTGAGGGCCAAAGAGGATTATTTTGGTTTTGCTTGAGTTGAGTTTCAGGTGGTTGGCTGTCATATATACATCACTTTTGTCAATATGTGTGTGGTTTCCCTGGGGGGAAAAGGGTCCGACTTGTCTAGTGCAGTTTTAGTGCCATAAAGAAGCGCAGAAGGTTTATATGCCTACTGCAAAGAGCACATCTGTATTTTATGTAAATAGCTGAGTACATTAGTAAAGTCTATGTAGAGATGAAGGGCACTTTTGCTGGGTGGTAATGAGGGAATCCGAGGAGGAGGGAGAGGGAGCACCAATAATGATTGTTGGACTGGGCGCAGGAGGTGCTAAAGACTGTGACGAATGGTATGTGACAAGGTGTTTTTTGAGTGTCTTGAAAGTACGTGCTGATTGAGGGAAGAAGCACAGGTAAGGTGGCCTCTACTGTTGCACGTATCTCACACACACCATCGATTTTGTGACTGTCTACGTAGGCTAGTGTTTTAGAGCAACAGTTTAGCCAATAGCAGAGATGGCATCTTGATGGATGACTGCTGCCTGCACTCGGGTTATAGAGGACCGCTCTGACATAGGATCAGAGACTGAGACATCAGATACTGAGACAGCATCTGAGGGATAGGACAAAGGCGCAGACTCTGGGAGTGATTTTTCAGTCAGAGGAGTCCCATTCGAAAACTCCTCTTCCAGTACATTATGAGGGAGGTGATGAGGACAGTCCTGCTGTCCCTTCGCAATCTGTTCGTGCAACTGGGTAATAGTGGGTTAGGCCAACCCAGAGAGCAGGTGAATGCAGCGGCAAGCAGAGAGAGAGTGCTCTCTTGGGAGCTCACCAATTTAGTTCAGCCCCAAATTCCACCACCCAAATCATATTGTGGAGACATCAAAATTGTCTATGGCAAAACAAACTGGTTTTGTAAGGCAGGCACCTGTGTTTTTGGTCCTGGATTCGGCGGCCATATAGAGAAACACACTAAACCCAAACATTTCTGGAAACTAGACATTCGGGGGAGTCCACAGAGGTGTGACTTGTGTGGATTCCCCAAAGTTTTCTTACCCAGAATACCCTGCAAAGCTGAAATGTTGAAAAAAAACTCTATTTTTCTCGCATTTCTGTCACACAAACTACAGGAATATGCTGGGATCCACAACATTCCTACCACCCAGTGACTCCTCACCTGTCCTGATAAAAACACTACCCCACTTGAGTGCCTACACCTAGTGCCTGTGTCAGGAATGGATCACCCCAGGGTCAACAGCTGCCTCACGTAAGGACCAACATTGACCGTTGTGTGATCTATTCCTGTTGCAGGCACCAGGCCTAACCACACAAGTGAGGTATCATATTTATCGGGAGACTTGGGGGAACGCTGGGTGGAAGGAAATGTGTGGCTCCCCTCAGATTCCAGAACTTTCTGTCACCGAAATGTGTGGAAAACGTGGTATTTTAGCCACATTTTGAGGTTTGCAAAGGATTCTGGGTAACAGAACCTGGTCCGAGCCCCACTAGTCACCTCATCTTGGATTCCCCTGGGTTTCTAGTTTTCAAAAATGTGCTGGTTTGCTAGGTTTCCCCAGGTGCCGGCTGAGCTAGAGGCCAAAATCCACAGGTAGGCACTGTTTTCTATGAAAAAATGTGATGTGTCCACGTTCTGTTTTGGGGCATTTCCTGTCGCGGGCGCTAGGCCTACCCACACAAGTGAGGTATCATTTTTATCGGGAGACTTAGGGGAACGCCGGGTGGAAGGAAATTTGTGGCTCCTCTCAGATTCCAGAACTTTCTGTCACCGAAATGTGAGGAAAACTTGTTTTTTTGGCCACTTTTTGAGGTTTGCAAAGGATTCTGGGTAACAGAACCTGGTCTGAGCCCCGCAAGTCACCCCTCCTTGGATTCCCCTAGGTCTCTAGTTTTCAGAAATGCACAGGTTTGGTAGGTTTCCCTATGTGCCGGCTGAGCTAGAGGCCAAAATCTACAGGTAGGCACTTCTCAAAAAACACCTCTGTTTTCTTCCAAAAATTTGGATGTGTCCACGTTGCGCTTTGGGGCGTTTCCTGTCGCGGGCGCTAGGCCTACCCACACAAGTGAGGTATCATTTTTATCGGGAGACTTGGGGGAACGCCGGGTGGAAGAAAATTTGTGGCTCCTCTCAGATTCCAGAACTTTCTGTCACCGAAATGTGAGGAAAACTTGTTTTTTTAGCCACTTTTTGAGGTTTGCAAAGGATTCTGGGTAACAGAACCTGGTCCGAGCCCCGCGAGTCACCCCTCCTTGGATTGCCCTAGGTCTCTAGTTTTCAGAAATGCACAGGTTTGGTAGGTTTCCCTAGGTGCCGGCTGAGCTAGAGGCCAAAATCTACAGGTAGGCACTTCTCAAAAAACACCTCTGTTTTCTTCCAAAAATTTGGATGTGTCCACGTTGCGCTTTGGGGCGTTTCCTGTCGCGGGCGCTAGGCCTACCCACACAAGTGAGGTATCATTTTTATCGGGAGACTTGGGGGAACGCCGGGTGGAAGGAAATTTGTGGCTCCTCTCAGATTCCAGAACTTTCTGTCACCGAAATGTGAGGAAAACTTGTTTTTTTAGCCACTTTTTGAGGTTTGCAAAGGATTCTGGGTAACAGAACCTGGTCCGAGCCCCGCGAGTCACCCCTCCTTGGATTGCCCTAGGTCTCTAGTTTTCAGAAATGCACAGGTTTGGTAGGTTTCCCTAGGTGCCGGCTGAGCTAGAGGCCAAAATCTACAGGTAGGCACTTCTCAAAAAACACCTCTGTTTTCTTCCAAAAATTTGGATGTGTCCACGTTGCGCTTTGGGGCGTTTCCTGTCGCGGGCGCTAGGCCTACCCACACAAGTGAGGTATCATTTTTATCGGGAGACTGGGGGGAACGCCGGGTGGAAGGATATTTGTGGCTCCTCTCAGATTCCAGAACTTTCTGTCACCGAAATGTGAGGAAAACTTGTTTTTTTAGCCACTTTTTGAGGTTTGCAAAGGATTCTGGGTAACAGAACCTGGTCCGAGCCCCGCGAGTCACCCCTCCTTGGATTGCCCTAGGTCTCTAGTTTTCAGAAATGCACAGGTTTGGTAGGTTTCCCTAGGTGCCGGCTGAGCTAGAGGCCAAAATCTACAGGTAGGCACTTCTCAAAAAACACCTCTGTTTTCTTCCCAAAATTTGGATGTGTCCACGTTGCGCATTGGGGCGTTTCCTGTCGCGGGCGCTAGGCCTACCCACACAAGTGAGGTATCATTTTTATCGGGAGACTTGGGGGAACGCCAGGTGGAAGGAAATTTGTGGCTCCTCTCAGATTCCAGAACTTTCTGTCACCGAAATGTGAGGAAAACTTGTTTTTTTAGCCACTTTTTGAGGTTTTCAAAGGATTATGGGTGACAGAACCTGGTCCGAGCCCCGCAAGTCACCCCTCCTTGGATTCCCCTAGGTCTCTAGTTTTCAGAAATGCACAGGTTTGGTAGGTTTCCCTATGTGCCGGCTGAGCTAGAGGCCAAAATCTACAGGTAGGCACTTTGGAAAAAACAGCTGTGTTTTCTATAAAAAAAATAGGATGTGTCCATGTTGTGTTTTGGGGCATTTCCTGTCGCGGGCACTAGGCCTACCCACACAAGTGAGGTATCATTTTTATCGGGAGACTTGGGGGAACACAGAATAGCAAAACAAGTGTTATTGCCCCTTATCTTTCTCTACATTTTTTCCTTCCAAATATAAGAGAGTGTGTAAAGAAGACGTCAATTTGAGAAATGCCCTGCAATTCACATGCTAGTATGGGCACCTCGGAATTCAGCGATGTGCAAATAACCACTGCTCCTCAAAACCTTATCTTTATCCCATTTTGGAAATGCAAAGGTTTTCTTGATACCTCTTTTTCACTCTTCATATTTCAGCAAATGAATTGCTGTATACCCAGTATAGAATGAAAACCAACTGCAGGGTGCAGCTCATTTATTGGCTGTGGGTACCTAGGGTTCTTGATGAACCTACAAGCCCTTTATATCCCCCCAACCAGAAGAGTCCAGCAGACAAAACGGTATATTGCTTTCAGAAATCTGACATCGCAGGAAAAAGTTACAGAGTAAAACATAAAGAAAAATGGCTGTTGTTTTCAGCTCAATTTCAATATTTTTTTATTTCAGCTGTTATTTTCTGTAGGAAAACCTTGTAGGATCTACACAAATGACCCCTTGCTGAATTCAGAATTTTGTCTAGTTTTCAGAAATGTTTAGCATTCCGGGATCCAGCATTGGTTTCACACCCATTCCTGTCACTAACTGGAAGGAGGCTGAAAGCACCAAATATAGTAGAAATGGGGTATGTCCCAGTAAAATGCCAAATTTGTGTTGAAAAATTTGGTTTTCTGATTCAAGTCTGCCCGTTCCTGAAAGGTGGGAAGATAGTGATTTCAGCACCAGAAACCCTTTGTTGATGGCATTTTCAGGGAAAAAACCACAAGCCTTCTTCGGCAGCCCTTTTTTCCCATTTTTTTGGAAAAAACTAAATTTTCACTGTATTTTGGATATTTTCTTGGTCTCCTCCAGGGGAAACCACCAACTCTGGGTACCATTAGAATCCCTAGGATGTTGGAAAAAAAGGACGCAAATTTGGCGTGGTTAGCTTTTGTAGACAAAAAGTTATGAAGCCCTAAGCGCGAACTACCCCAAATAGCCAAAAAAGGGCTCAGCACTGGGGGGGGAAAGGCCCAGCAGCTAAGGGGTTAAATAGGGCACGAATTGCAGATTCCCTAGTTCTTGATAATGCTACGAAGTTTCCTTAGTTGACTTACATTAGGAAAATGTTCAATAGCATTGTTGTATTATTAAGTACACAGATTCCTGAAGATTCTTCCAAGAGTCCCAAAACTGTTATAAAAAAGTTCTAATTTGCAACGCGAGAGAGCCAGTAATAAGTGTGGCAACGTTACTGTTGTTTACCCTGAACCGTTGGTGATAACTTCAACTATACAACCCTACCTCGTAGCAGTGATTGATAGTATGATCGTTTCCTACTCACCAGGGCCCAAATTCATACTTTATTTAGCGCCGCATTTATGTCTTTTTTTGTCGCAAAAGTGTCGCAAACTTGCAAAATACAATTATATTTTGTAAGTTTGAGCCATTTTTGCATCAAAATATGACGCAAATCCGGCGCAAAAAAGTATAAATATGGCCATAGGTTTTATCTAAATATGGTACATCATTTACTGTTTTTACCGGTAATGGGTCACTGGCCACAATACCCTGGAGTCTGTCCTTGGGAAAATATTTCTTTGCAAAGCACTATGCCCTTTATTTCCTTTTGTAAATGTTGCAAATACCTACGATCCTTCTGTGTGATGTTTAGGCATTGTAGGCCTGCTTTGGGTTTCTTACAAACACTAGAAACGTTATCGCTCTGTGTGGCATTGATTGACTTTTTAAAGAAATCCCTTCGAATAAGGAAGCTGATGTGTTAGAAATGGGGTCTTTGGTTGACAGTCAGGTTACCCCCTGTTCAAGCAAGGACCCTCACTCTAGTCAGGGTAAAAGAGAATCACCCTCAGCTAACCCCTGCTTACCCCCTTGTTAGCTTGGCAGAGCAGTAGGCTTAACTTCAGAGTGCTAGTATCTGTACCAACACACACAGTAACTTAATGAAAACACTACAAAATTACACAACACCAGTTTAGAAAAATAGGAAATATTTATCTCAACAAAACAAGACCAAAATGGCAAAAGTCCAACATAAACAAGTCAAGTTATGAATTTTTAAAGATTAAACTCAAAAATAGCGCTTAGAAACACAAAATGCTTCGATGAGGTGTTAACACAGCGACGTAACGGAGTCGTTCCCAACAAGCCGACACCAGCGGCGCCAGACATGGAGTCGCGTAGGCCCCCAAGTACAGTACCTTTGGTGAAGAGTGAAAACAAGTCACTGTGCAGTCGGGGATCGCAGCATCTGTACGAAACGTTGAATCCACGCAATTCGAGCGGCGTCGGTCATGACGTGGTGCGGCGACTTCCACGGAGTTGTGGCCTTCAGCAGGGCTGCAGCGGTGTCGGGCCTGTGAAGGTCGTCGCGTTCCAGCGAAGCTCACGGAGTCGGTTGCAGGCGGCATCACCGGATTCAGCAGGGCGTCGGTCCAAAGTCATCCGAAGTCGATTTCCTTGGATTTCCACCAGCTTTCCTTTTAAAGGCTCAGGGACTGGATAGGGCACCACTTGTCAGAGTAGGAGTCTCTCCAGAGACTCTGGATGCTGGCAGAGAGAAGTCATTGCTGTCCCTGAGACTTCAAACAACAGGAGGCAAGCTCTAAATCAAGCCCTTGGAGATTTCTTCACAAGATGGAAGGCACACAAAGTCCAGTCTTTGCCCTCTTACTCTGGCAGAAACAGCAACTGCAGGATAGCTCCACAAAGCACAGTCACAGGCAGGGCAGCACTTCTCCTCAGCTCTTCAGCTCTTCTCCAGACAGAGGTTCCTCTTTATGTCCAGAAGTGATCTAAAGTCTGTGGTTTTGGGTGCCCTTCTTATACCCAATTTCTCCTTTGAAGTAGGCCTACTTCAAAGTAAAGTCTCTTTTGAATGTGAAATCCTGCCTTGCCCAGGCCAGGCCCCAGACACTCACCAGGGGGTCGGAGACTGCATTGTGTGAGGACAGGCACAGCCCTTTCAGTTGTAAGTGACCACTCCTTCCCACCCTCCTAGCACAGATGGCTCATCAGGAAATGCAGACTACACCCAGCTCCCTTTGTTTCACTGTCTAGTGTGAGGTGCAACCAGCCCAACTGTCAAACTGACCCAGACAGAGAATCCAAAAAAAGGCAGAGTCACAGAAATGGTATAAGCAAGAAAATGCCCACTTTCTAAAAGTGGCATTTTCAAACACACAATCTTAAAATCAACTTTACTAAAAGATGTATTTTTAAATTGTGAGCTCAGAGACCCCAAACTCCACATGTCCATCTGCTCCCAAAGGGAATCTACACTTTCATCAGATTTAAAGGTAGCCCCCATGTTAACCTGTGAGAGGGACAAGCCTTGCAACAGTGAAAACAAATTTATCAATATTTCACTGTCAGGACATATAAAACACATTAGTATATGTCCTACCATAAACATACATTGCACCCTGCCCTTGGGGCTTCCTAGGGCCTACCTTAAGGGTGCCTTACATGTAAGAAAAGGGAAGGTTTAGGCCTGGCAAGTGGGTACACGTGCCAAGTCGAATTTACAGTTAAAACTGCACACAGAGACACTGCAATGGCAGGTATGAGACATGATTACAGAGCTACTTATGTGGGTGGCACAACCAGTGCTGCAAGCCCACTAGTAGCATTTGATTTACAGACCCTGGCACCTCCAGTGCACTTTATCAGGGACTTACTAGTAAATTAAATATGCCAATCACAGATAAACCAATCAACAATACAATTTACACAGCGAGCATATGCACTTTAGCACTGGTTGGCGGTGGTAAAGTGCTCAGAGTTAAAAAATCAACAGGTCAGAAAAAATAGGAGGCAGGAGGCAAAAAGATTGGGGATGATCCTGCATAAGCAGAAAAGTCCAACACGACCCCCAACCAACCTAAAGCCAGGGTAGAACAATCAATACCTTGATGTACTTCCCTGATCAGGGTGATAGAACAAGGACCCAGGCCCACAACAGCAGGGGCATGTTCCAGTTCTGTGCCTTGCTGACTCCAGTTGGATCTCTCTGTCCACACTCTCAGGGCCCACTAAGCTAACCCATGGGGAACCTTTCTCCTCACCTGCAGATACTATCTGTGCAGCACCTAACCTTTCTTTGCTCACAGATGTATCCCAATGGGCAGATAGTACCACCAGGGCCAACACAGTGGTGTTGCCCACTCCACCCCGGGGTGTGACTCTCGTCCCACCTCCAGGGGCAACTCTGTCCACAGGACAGCAAGCCACAGTGACCCCTGACAACTGTCATGGATGAGAGCCCGACCTCAGGCCTCTCCAACCATTGTGACTGTAGAGAGTGGGGGGGCGGTAGCCCCAGGTGCTTGGCACCCTTTGACCACTCTCCCTTCCACCAGGTCAGGGATAACCACCTGACCCTGGTCCTCCCCTCTGGGGCTCTGTACCCTCCCTGCCAGAGCAGCACCCCCAGAGTCCAAAATTGTCAGGGTGCTTGTAGAAGCAGTCCTGCACAATTCTTCCACCAGTGCAGGGATGTTAACCTGCAACTGGTCCTCCAACCTGGGGTCTGTACCTTCAGGTTGGAATAGGGCCAGGGGTGAGGCTTCCCTCCCCCTGCCCTCCCTTCTGGGGAACTGCACCCCCCTACAAGGAGTGCCCCCCCCAGAAGACAACATGGTAGGTGCACTGTTAGCAGTAGCCCCTTCCTCCAGGTCAGGGGGACACCCTGAACCTGGCCTTCCAATCCAGGGTGTGTACCCTTAGATTGCACTGGGGTCAGGGGTGAGTCTCTCTATCCCCTGCCCCTACTCTCAGGGTTCTGCCTACCCCCTCAGGGAGAGTACCCCTTGACATCACACCGGGGGGGTGATTGGTCAAACCGCCCCCCCTTTCAAGTCAGGGTTTACCCCCTGCACCTGATCCTCCAGTCCAGGGTCTGTACCCACAGACTGGACCACTGCCTGGCAACCCAGGACTTCCTGGGGGGCATACCTACCCCCCATCAGGTCAGAGTTAACCCTCTGAACCTGGTCATCCAACCCAGAGTCACCACTCTGCGGTTGAACCACTGCCTGGCGCACCAGGACTTCCTTGGGAGCACACCTACCCCCCATCAGGTCAGAGTTTAACCCCTGAACTTGATCATTCAACCCAGAGACACCACCCTGTGGTTGAACCATTGCCTGGCACACCAGGACTTCCAGGGGAGCACCTTACCCCCCTCAAGGGACACACCGTCCCAAGGGCCACACAAGAATCTGGCTGGCACAGGTCTCCTGACCTCTGCCTATATGACAGAGTCTGGATTCCCCCCAACCCCGAAATAGTCTCACCAAGGTCATTCCTGGGGGGCTCTGCTCTCAGAGCTGACCCCTGACCCTCCAGCTTCTCCAATGGGGTCCGAAACCCCCTCTCAACCCTCTGTGTGGACTTCTGCACCCCCTCACTAGGAGTGGTACTGCCAGACACCAGAACTGGTGGGACGCTGGCTACAGCCCCCCCCCCCCCCAAGTTCTCCTGACATTGTGGAGTCTCCTTCAACAGATGGCTCTACGGTACAGGCTAGGCTCCCTCCTGGTGTTCCCTCATGGAACCCTCCAGGACCTGGGACTGGATCTCAGGCATCCTGGGCCTCAGCCCATCCCCATTCCCTCTCCTCTGAGACTGGACATGGGGTCCCTCACCCATCCCATTACACTGGGACCTACCTGGGACACTACAATCCTTCCCTACCTCGCCTGGTTGGGAACTACCTAGACCACTCCTCTCAGGAGCACCCCCAAATGCCTCTTCAGACTCTCTGGTACTCACCCAGAAGTCTGCCTCCATTGTAAGCTCCCTGGGGTCAGAGAACTCACACTCCACCTGGTTTTGGCATAGCTCTGGAAAATAAGGACTAGACATATGCTCTCCAGCAATTACATCACTCAGCCCCTCACATGAATTAACCAAATTACCCTTCACCCAACCATTCAGTGACTCTGCTTTGAAAAAGCACCCCACATCATCCTCCTGAGACTGGTGAGACAGTACCTGAGTGTCCCTGACACTCAACCCACACTCTTCTGGGATGTCTTCACACTCCATAACCAGGACTTCTACCTCGTAGCTTGGCAGAGCAGTAAGCTTAACTTCAGAGGGCTAGGTGTAAAGTATCTGTACCAACACACACAGTAACTTAATGAAAACACTACAAAATGACACAACACCAGTTTAGACAAGTAGAAAATATTTATCTAAACAAAACAAGACCAAAACGACAAAAATCCGACATACACAAGTCAAGTTATTAATTTTTAAAGATTAAACTCAAAAGTAGGGCTTAGAAACACAAAATGCTTTGATGAGGTGTTAACACGGCGTCGTGACGGAGTCGTTCCCAACAAGCTGACACCAGCGGCGCCGGACACGGAGACGCGTAGACCCCCAAGTACAGTACCTTTGGTGAAGAGTGAAAACAAGTCGATGGGCGAAGTCGGGGATCGCAGCGTCTGTGCGAAACGTTGAATCCACGCACTTCGAGCGGGGTTGGTCATGACGTGGTGCAGTGACTTGCGGATCTCAGCGGGGCTGCAGCGGTGTCGGGCCTGCGAAAGTCGGCGCGTTCTAGCGAAGATCACGGAGTCGGTTGCAGGCGGCGTCACCGGATTCAGCAGGGACATCGGTCCGAAGTTGTCCGAAGTCGATTTCCTTGGATTTCCACCAGCTTTTCTTTCAAGGGCCCAGGGATTGGATAGGGCATCACTTGTCAGAGCAGAAGTCTCTCCAGAGACTCCAGGTGCTGGCAGAGAGAAGTCATTGCTGTCCCTGAGACTTCAAACAACAGGAGGCAAGCTCTAAATCAAGCCCTTGGAGATTTCTTCACAAGATGGAAGGCACACAAAGTCCAGTCTTTGCCCTCTTACTCTGGCAGAAGCATCAACTGCAGGATAGCTCCACAAAGCACAGTCACAGGCAGGGCAGCACTTTTCCTCAGCTCTTCAGCTCTTCTCCAGGCAGAGGTTCCTCTTGATGTCCAGAAGTGATCTAAAGTCTGTGGTTTTGGGTGCCCTTCTTATACTCAATTTCTCCTTTGAAATAGGCCTACTTCAAAGTAAAGTCTCTTTTGAATGTGAAATCCGGCCTTGCCCAGGCCAGGCCACCAGACACTCACCAGGGTTGTCGGAGACTGCATTGTGTGAGGACAGACACAGCCCTTTCAGGTGTAAGTGACCAGTCCTCCTCACCCTCCTAGCACAGATGGCTCATCAGGAAATGCAGACTACACCCCAGCTCCCTTTGTTTCACTGTCTAGTGTGAGGTGCAACCAATCCAACTGTCAAACTGACCCAGTCATGGAATCCACAAACAGGCAGAGTCACAGAAATGGTATAAGCAAGAAAATGCCCACTTTCTAAAAGTGGCATTTTCAAACACACAATCTTAAAATCAACTTTATTAAATTATGTATTTTTAAATTGTGAGCTCAGACACCCCAAACTCCACATGTCCATCCGCTCCCAAAGGGAATCTACACTTTAATCAGATTTAAAGGTAGCCCCATGTTAACCTATGAGAGGAAGAAGCCTTGCAAAAGTGAAAAACAAATTTAGCAATATTTCACTGTCAGGACATATAAAACACATTGGTATATGTCCTACCTTAACCATAGACTGCACCCTTCCCTTGGAGCTTCCTAGGGCCACCCTTAGAGGTGCCTTAAATGTAAGAAAAGGGAAGGTTTAGGCCTGGCAAGTGGGTACACTTGCCAAGTCGAATTTACAGTTACAACTGCACACACAGACACTGCAATGGCAGGTATGAGACATGATTACAGAGCTACTTATGTGAGTGGCACAACCAGTGCTGCAGGCCCACTAGTAGCATTTGATATACAGGCACTGGCACCTCCAGTGCATTTTACTAGGGACTTACTAGTAAATTAATGTTGATAATTTTATGTATCTTTGTGAGGTGGGTTTATGTATGCTTTTATGGTTTTCTTGTGTGTGTGTATCCGTGTGTGTGGGTGTCTGTGAGTGTGTGTTTATGGTACAGTTTATAGTCATACTTGGTTAGGTAATGGAGAATTGCATTCCTTTTATACACTGACATTATTTCTAACAGTATATTTAACTGTATAAAATATTCATATTCTGATTCACATTGAGAACTAAACCATTCATTATCATCAGACGACTGGATATTTACTGTATTACAAATTGTACAATGGATTACTTAAGCACGTTGATGAATGTACAGCATGATATATTAAACAGTCACGGGGAAGCAGTGTGATGTACATCGTCAGATCTAGGCAATTACTATGCCAGCTTAGATCATTTACAGGCCCCATGCATTTACTGGCCGCTATGAGATAAGGGCAGCGGGCAGAGATATCATCTTAGTTTGTCTGCCCTTTCCTCATACCGCTCTGAATTTATGTCACTGCTATTTAATTACTTCAGGCTCAGGGAGTGATTATAGACCAATGCGTTTATAAGTGGCATTTAGAAAGAAATGCACTTTACTTAAGTGACACATTAAAGCATTTTTCCCCTGGAAAGATCAATCACTTAGCATAAGTGAAGAAATTTCAAGAAAGGCAAATGTGACAACTGCTATAATTTATCTTAGCAATGCAGCGCTTTAACAAATGTTTCCTAGGCTAGTTGGTGAGGCCATGTTCGTCAACACGGCAAAAGATGCATCCTCATATTTGAAAGTTTATCACCTCTGAACTAAGTGCAAAATTTCCACTGTTGTAATCTTGCATTAGAAAAACATGGTGGCAATAAAGGTTGATTATGAGTCAATCATGCGCACGTGAATTCCACAATGTTACACCCAAAAGTACCCACCCAAAATCAGAGACGAATCAGTACTTTTGTTTGCAAATAAATAGCTAGAGAGACCCTAGCATTTTGTTAAGAGTCTGTTGTTGGCAACGCCCAGACTTCAGATGGGCAAATACAAAAGCTAGTTTTGAATCCTTTTCATGCCTCTTTCTCCTACCACTCTACACTCTTATCTAAGTCCTGATCTCTAAAAATGTGTGCCAGTGCCCGACACCTTCTAATCAGCTGCTCTCCCCCTCTGAGATTAAATCCAATATGTAAGGGAAAATGAGGAGTGCGAAGCTGCGCCAAAAGTGGCAGCGCCACGCCACGCTCCATCATTTTGACAACGCAGGGATGCGCCATGTTTAATTGAATACAGCGCAGCCCTGTGTTATCACCTGCACTGGTGCTAAATTTAGCTGCCACCGCAGGTATCCTTGCCCCATCGTGCAAGTTTCAATGCATCGTGGGGTTTGATTGTTAATGTGTAGGAAGGTGTCCCTTCCTGCACATAAATAATCACTAATGGCGATTTGTCACTTCTGTGTGTGCTGAAGAATGCAGCACACACAGAAGTGCCATAGCGTCAGTTTGAAATGATTGATTATGTGCAGGAAGGGACCCCTTTCTGCACATAAAAATAATGTCTGGCATTTTGCTCTTACCATGCACAGAAAAAACAAAAAACGATGGGTGGTGTTAGACTTTGGCGCTACCTCAGGATTACGAAATCTCGTAAATCTGAGGCAACGTCTAAATGCAATGGGTGTAGCTGTGGCACGCCCACAGCAACACACATTGCATGCCCCTTCCATACAGACAACTGCATCGGAGGGGCCCGCATGTACAAGTAGGCATAACGTCACAAAAAGCGGCGTTACACCTCCTTGTAAATATGGAGCAGAGGTTAGCGCCACTGGAGCATCACATAAAGTGATGCTCCAGTGGCACTAGGGCTCTTCAATGTGCCCATAAGTTTCTAGAATAACAATTATGAAACAAAATTAACAGCTACTTTTTTGGTCTTGCGTTTGTCAAGACCTTTTGATTTTACTGAAATATGTATAATATACTTACATAGAGCAGCTTTCAGCCACCTCTCTTCATCCTTTGGTCTGCTGCTGTGCCACTCACATTTCACTCCTGTCCATACAACATATAGCAGAGGGCAGTGGGTCAGCCTACTTTAGCCACTGGTTAGCTTCACTTTGAGTGACTGCATTTTGTTGTTTCAAAGGAGCACATCCACACAAAAGCTAGATCCCTTCAGTGCCATTTTTTTTTTTTTTTTTTTTACTTTAAAATTACTTTAGTGTTATCTTTGTGCTTAAAGTCTGATGTGACAGCAGGACACTTCTATTGTGAACACAAGCTACATCCCATTTGTGAATTCCTTTTGGAGTGTCTTACTTTTCTGGCAGCTGCTTTTTACAAAATACCATATTGAGTCCATTTGAAACTGTTCTATATCAAGGTATTTTCTTCTTTCCTTCATTTTCCTTTCTGTTTCTTCATTCCTTCTTTCTCTGTCTTTCTTTTGCTATCTTTGTTCCTTTTTTCCTAGTTGCCTTCTTTCCTTTTCCTTCCTTTTTCCTTCTTTCAATTTCCCCTTTTCTGTCCTTTCCTTCTTTCTCCTTTCTTTTTTCTAATTCTTTTTTCCTTCTTACCTTCTTTTTCTTTTTCCTTTATTCTTTCTTTTTCCTTCTTTCTTCTTTTTCCCTATTGTCGTCTTCTTTCTTTTTGCTTCTTTCTCTCTTCCTTTTGCCTTCTTTTCAATATTTTCCCTTTTTATTTTCTTTCCTTCATGCATTCTTTCATTCTTGCCTTTTTATTTATTTCTTTTCTGTTCCTTCTCTTTTTACTTTTATCTTTTGCTTATGTTATTTTCCCTTCTTTCTTTGTTTGTCTTTCTTTCTTTCTTTACTTCTTTTTCCTTCTTTTTTGTTTTCCTTTTTGCCTTCTTTTTCCTTGTTTCTTTCTTTTTCCTTCATGACTTCTTTCCTTTGTATTCTTTTTCTTCTTTCCATATCCCCTTTCCTTCTTCTTCCTTCTTTCTTTGTTCTTATTTCCTTATGTTTCATTCTTTCTTTTTCCTTCTTGCCTTCTTTTTTCTTTTTTCATGATTTCTTTTCCTTTGTTTTTCCTTCCTTCCTTTTTGCATCTCTCTTTTTTCTTTCTTTCTTTTTCCCAGACCTGACTTTTGTTAGTCTGTGTTAGCCAAGAACTTTCAATTTGACCAAATCTATGTGTATGAGTTACTTATAGAGGTTTCAGCTAGATTTCACCAATTAATCTGTGGTTGGTGTCTTATTTCCTGCCACCCACTGCAGCACACTAGATGGCTTCACTATGAATTACGATATGCCTCCCTTTCACAAGGAACACATTCAGAAATAAAGTAGTTCCCTTAAGCGCTGGTGGTACAATGCTAATGTGTGCCTGAAGCAAATGTTTTTTTTTGATTGATGAGGGCCCAGCATATTATGAAATAAAGCTTGGTAAAAATCATCACAAAAAAAAAGCATCCAGAAGGTTGATGGTCAGTGCCAGACCTATTGACTTTGCCAATGATTGCTGATTAATGAGGTTTAGAGTGACTATTTTTTAAATTAGTGTTTTGCAGAGTTTCTCTCATTCGTTTAGTTAGTTTACTAAGTTTTGACAATCTTCCTTCACCTACAAGGAGGTTTTTACTCCATAGCATAAAAATGTACACACTAACAGATGCCAGTCAAACCAACAAGATACAATACTTGCAAATTTACATCAAAATCACATTCTGAAAAATGAATGCAGAATTTGTCTGGGCAAGTGTATTGCTATGCTGAGCTTTTTCATGCACACTACCATTTCAGATAGACAATTAAGGCCCTGTTACAAGTTGTGGGTAACATTCGGATCTGTACGCAAACAGGAGATTCGGCAGGGATCAGAATTCCAAGCTGTGCAACAATAGCACTCCTTCTATGTTTTTCCTGACATATTTAAACATGTTAATATTTGTAGGAGGCTGGACTGGCTTGTAGTGAGTACCTAGGGGTACTTACACCTTGCACCAGGCCCAGTTATCCCTTATTAGTGTATAGGGTGTCTAGCAGCATAGGCTGATAGATAATGGTAGCTTAGCAGAGCAGCTTAGGCTGAACTAGGAGACGAGTGAAGCTCCTACAGTAACACTAGTGTCATATGCACAATATCATAAGAAAACACAATACACAGATATACTAAAAATAAAGGTACTTTATTTTTATGACAATATGCCAAAAGTATCTCAGTGAGTACCCTCAGTATGAGAATAGCAAATATACACAAGATATATGTACACAATACCAAAATATGCAGTAATAGTATTAGAAAACAGTGCAAACAATGTATAGTTACAATAGAATGCAATGGGGACACATAGGGATAGGGGCAACACAAACCATATACTCCAAAAGTGGAATGCGAACCACGAATGGACCCCAAACCTATGTGACCTTGTAGAGGGTCGCTGGGACTATTAGAAAATAGTAAGGGTTAGAAAAATAGCCCACCCCAAGACCCTCAAAAGTGAGTGCAAAGTGCACTAAAGTTCCCCAAAGGACATAGAAGTCGTGATAGGGGAATTCTGCAGGAAAGACACAAACCAGCAATGCAACAATGATGGATTTCCAGTCGAGGGTACCTGTGGAACAAGGGGACCAAGTCCAAAAGTCACAAGCAAGTCGGAGATGGGCAGATGCCCAGGAAATGCCAGCTGTGGGTGCAAAGATGCTGCTACTGGACAGTAGAAGCGTAGGTTTCTGCAAGAACGACAAGGGCTAGAGACTTCTTCTTTGGAGGACGGATCTCACACACCGTGGAGAGTCATGCAGAAGTGTTTTGCCGCCGAAATACCGCCAAAAAGCCTTACTAGCTGCAAATCATGCGGTAAGGGTTTTTGGATGCTGCTGTGGCCCAGGAGGGACCAGGATGTTGCCAATTGCGTCTGGGGACAGAGGGGGCGTCGAGCAAGACAAGGAGCCCTCTCAGCAGCAGGCAGCACCTGCAGAAGTGCCAGAAATAGGCACTACGAGGATGCGTGAAATGCTGCTCACCTGAAGTCGCACAAAGGAGTCCCACGTCGCCGGAGAACAACTTAGGAGGTCGTGCAATGCAGGTTAGAGTGTCGTGAACCCAGGCTGGACTGTGCACAAAGGATTTCCACCGGAAGTGCACGGAGGCCGGAGTAGCTGCAAAAGACGCTGTTCCCAGCAATGCAGTCTGGCGTGGGGAGGCAAGGACTTACCTCTACCAAACTTGGACTGAAGAGTCACTGGACTATGGGGGTCACTTGGACAGAGTTGCTGGATTCAAGGGACCTCGCTCGTTGTGCTGAGAGGAGACCCAAGGTACCAGTGATGCAGTTCTTTGGTGCCTGCGGTTGCAGGGGGACGATTCCATCGACCCACGGGAGATTTCTTCGGAGATTCTAGTGCAGAGAGGAGGCAGACTACCCCCACAGCATGCACCACCAGGAAAGCAGTCGAGAAGGCGGCTGGATCAGCGTTACAGAGTTGCAGTAGTCGTCTTTGCTACTATGTTGCAGTTTTGCAGGCTTCCAGTGCGGTCAGCAGTCGATTCCTTCGCAGAAGGTGAAGAGGGAGATGCAGAGGAACTCGGATGAGCTCTTGCATTTGTTATCTAAGGAATCCCAAGAGACAGAGATCCTAAATCGCCAGAAAAGAGGGTTTGGCTACCTAGGAGAGAGGATAGGCTAGCAACACCTGAAGGAGCCTATCAGGAGGAGTCTCTGACGTCACCTGATGGCACTGGCCACTCAGAGCAGTCCAGTGTGCCAGCAGCACCTCTGTTTCCAAGGTGGCAGAGGTCTGGAGCACACTGGAGGAGCTCTGGGCACCTCCCAGGGGAGGTACAGGTCAGGGGAGTGGTCACTCCCCTTTCCTTTGTCCAGTTTCGCGCCAGAGCAGGGCTAAGGGGTCCCTGAACCGGTGTAGACTGGCTTATGCAGAAATGGGCACCATGTGTGCCCATGAAA
Organism: Pleurodeles waltl; assembly: GCF_031143425.1. NCBI lineage: Eukaryota > Metazoa > Chordata > Amphibia > Caudata > Salamandridae > Pleurodeles > Pleurodeles waltl. Next base: position 370,949,536 of record NC_090451.1, read on the forward strand.
GCATTTCCAGAGGCTGGGGGAGGCTACTCCTCCCCTGCCTTCACACCATTTTCCAAAGGGAGAGGGTGTAACACCCTCTCTCAGAGGAAGTCCTTTGTTCTGCCATCCTGGGCCAGGCCTGGCTGGACCCCAGGAGGGCAGAAGCCTGTCTGAGGGGTTGACAGCAGCAGCAGCTGCAGTGAAACCCCGGGAAAGGCAGTTTGGCAATACCAGGGTCTGTGCTACAGACCCCTGGGATCATGGGATTGTGCCAACTATGCCAGGATGGTATAGAGGGGGCAATTCCATGATCATAGACATGTTACATGGCCATATTCGGAGTTACCATTGTGAAGCTACATATAGGTAGTGACTTATATGTAGTGCACGCGTGTAATGGTGTCCCCGCAATCACAAAGTCCGGGGAATTGGCCCTGAACAATGTGGGGGCACCTTGGCTAGTGCCAGGGTGCCCTCACACTAAGTAACTTAGCACCCAACCTTTACCAGGTAAAGGTTAGACATATAGGTGACTTATAAGTTACTTAAGTGCAGTGTAAAATGGCTGTGAAATAACGTGGACGTTATTTCACTCAGGCTGCAGTGGCAGGTCTGGGTAAGAATTGTCAGAGCTCCCTATGGGGGGCAAAAGAAATGCTGCGGCCCATAGTGATCTCCTGGAACCCCAATACCCTGGGTACCTCAGTACCATATACTAGGGAATTATAAGGGTGTTCCAGTAAGCCCATATAAATTGGTAAAATTGGTCACTAGCCTGTTAGTGACAATTTGAAAGAAATGAGAGAGCATAACCACTGAGGTTCTGATTAGCAGAGCCTCAGTGAGACAGTTAGTCTTAACACAGGTAACACATTCAGGCACACTTATGAGCACTGGGGCCCTGGCTGGCAGGGTCCTAGTGACACATACAACTAAAACAACATATATACAGTGAAAAATGGGGGTAACATGCCAGGCAAGATGGTACTTTCCTACAATATTGGCCAAAATCAACCAGAGACGAAGGCCTGGAGCAAATTGCAAAACATGTAGATATGTGTGATTTACAGGGACCATATTGTGAATGATGTCACTATGTTTTCTGAATCCCTAGCATACTTAGACCAGCAAAGCAACATTCTAGAATGTTGCAGGAAATTACCATCTTTTGCATGTTGTACCCACGGATATTATCCCTATCTTTATACGCTGAATGTAGAACTCTGTGCACTTCCCCCCGCTAACCAATAGTAAAGTACCTGTGCTTCTCCTTTCAACATGGTAAAATTGGTATACTAGTAACTGGCATATTTACCTTATCCATAAGTATCTAGTATATAATACAAAGTGTACCCAGGGCCTGTAAGGTAAATGTCACTAGTGATTTGCAACACATCTTGAAGCATCAACTATAGACAGTGTAAATAATGTCTTCAACCTTAACCTCCACAGAAACCTACTAAAACTATGGAAGATCAGAAGAGGACTAAGGCCCTCATTATGACATTGGCGGTAAATTCCACTTACTGCCACTCTGAAGGCCGCCAGTTTACCGCCATGGCAGCAGATATCCATTCACCATATCATGACACATACATACCAATCTGACAGAATTCAGCCACACACACAAATCTGCCAGACCAAAGGTCGGTGATAAACTGGCAGTATCAAAACCCACACTGTTACACCAACAGAACTACGCCCACTACATTATGACCCACGAATCACCACGGCGGACTTTCAATGGAGGTAAATCATTGGCAGTACATACCGCTGCGCTCACAATGGACACCCACATACAAAACAACACCACATTGGACAATTCAAACAACACACCTGGCACCCATACACACACCGCACCCACACTACTATAAAACACACACTCACATAACCCACAACCTGTCCCGAATACAAAGCATTGCCGTCAGAGAGACACCAAGACCATTGACACAACTAAAGCCACACACTACTCAAACCTATAGACCACTCACGCAATTCACATAACACACCCCAACACATTACCCAACACATCCTCCCCAACACACCTCACATTACACCCATGGCACTACAAAGACACCCCCAATTCACAGAAGAGGAGCTAAGGGTCATGGTGGAGGAAATTGTCAGGGTAGAGCCACAGCTATTTGAAGCACAGGTGCAGCAGATACCTAAAGCTTGGAAGATGGAGCTATGGTGGAGATTCGTGGAGAGGGTCAACACCGTGGGACAGCACCCAATAACTGGGGATGACATCAGGAAGCGGAGGAATGACCTACGGGGGAAGGTACATTACATAGCAGCAAGACATCAGCTCGCTATACAGAGGACTGGCGGTGGACCTCCGCCTCCTCCCCCACAACCCACAGCATGGGAGGAGCAAGTCTTGGCAATACTGCATCCTGAGGGCCTGGATGGAGTTGGAAGAGAACTGGGCTCTGGTAAGTCAACTCTCTACTATTATCAACCCCATACCTGCATGCCATCTCACCCCCTCACCCACACTCCCATCACTCCACTACATCCCACATACTCCACCCTCACATCTCACTCATCCCAATGCCAAGCCCTGCCTGCTGTACTAATGCATGGACACCCCTCAGAGCCCTACATGGACACTCATCGCTAAAGCATGCATAGCAAAGAGAACTAACAATCCCACCATACACTAACATACACAAGTGAAAGCTGGCAGGGCAAATCCAACCACAGATGGGAAGCCACAGATGTGACACACCAATGGGCCCCTGCCACTAGCCAGACATCTGAACATCCTTCCACTTCCGCTGCCGCTAGTGGCCAGGAGGCCCCGCCACAAGACTCACAGGCCACCAGCACCCCTCCCCCTGCAGAAGGTGAACCACCCCGCAAACGTTCCATGTGATCCAGACAGAAGCCAGAGACACTTGAAAAGACCCCCACCAGGAAATGAGACTCTCCTGATTGTCACCCTTGTGTCCCACTCAGTAACCCTGTCCTCTTTGACTGCCATTCCTCCCCTTCCTATGTTCCCTTGGACAATGCACCTGTGCTACAAACAGACTGGAACAATACCCTGAGCTTTCCTCCATCATCACCCCATCCCATAGCACTTGCCCCCTATATATGTCAGCACTTCAATAAACACCCTTTGAAAAAAAGCCATTTGGAATATGTCATGTATATCAAATATGTATTATTTGAAACAGGTACACACATTGCACATTAACTGTAAATAGAATGAGCATGACCTGTAGCTGGCTGTTGTGATCACACCAGGTGTATATGTCAAGTCACCAACATCTGCAAAATGAGATTCCAGAGGGAACAGTAAGTGGACATAGAAGTCGGAAATATCAGCATGCCAGTGCCACACAGATTACAACCAAAGTCATTGAAATGAAAAGTGACACTGTCCTACCTGGGTGTCATTGGAAGTATTGTCATATAACTGATGTTCTGTTGTCCTCATCCTCATTGTTAGACCTGACAGCCTTAGGGTGGTCACCCCTAACTTTTTGCCTGCCTCCCTCCACTTTTTGGACACTGTTTTTGCTGGTTTTTAGACTCTGCGCACTTTACCACTGCTAACCAGTGCTAAAGTGCATATGCTCTCTCCCTTTAAACATGGTAACCTTGGATCATACCCAATTGGACTATTTAATTTACTTATGAGCCCCTATTAATGTGCACTGTAGGTGCCTAGGGCCTGCAGATTAAATGCTACTAGTGGGCCTGCAGCACTGGTTGTGCCACCCACTTAAGTAGCCCCTTAACCTTGTCTCAGGCCTGCCATTGCAAGGCCTGTGTGTGCAGTTTCACTGTCACCTCGACTTGGCATTTAAAAGTACTTGCCAAGCCTAAAACCCCGCTTTTTCTACATATAAGTCACCTCTAATGTGTGCCCTAGGTAACCCCTAGAGCAGGGTGCTGTGTGGGTAAAAGGCAGGACATGTACCTGTATAGTTTACATGTCCTGGTAGTGTAAAACTCCTAAATTCATTTTTATACTAATGTGAGGCCTGCTCGCTTCATAGGCTAACATTGGGGCTGCCCTCATACATTGTTGAAGTGGTAGCTGCTGATCTGAAAGGAGTAGGAAGGTCATATTTAGTATGGCCAGAATGGTAATACAAAATCCTGCTGACTTGTGAAGTTGGATTTAATATTACTATTTTGAAATGCCACTTTTAGAAAGGGAGCATTTCTCTGCACTTAAATCTTTCTGTGCCTTACAATCCACGTCTGGCTGGGTTTAGTTGACAGCTCCTTGTGCATTCACTCAGACACACCCCAAACACAGGGTACTCAGCCTCACTTGCATACATCTACATTTTGAATGGGTCTTCCTGGGCTAGGAGGGTGGAGGGCCTGCTCTGACACAAAGGACTGCCACACCCCCTACTGGGACCCTGGCAGACAGGATTGAACTGAAAGGGGACCTGGTGCACTTCTAAGCCACTCTTTGAAGTCTCCCCCACTTCAAAGGCACATTTGGGTATAAAACAGGGCCTCTGCCCTACCACCTCAGACACTTCCTGGAGAAGAAACTTGTAACCAGAACCTGCATCCTGCCAAGAAGAACTGCCTGGCTGCCCTAAGGACTCACCTGACTGCTTTCTCTGAAGGACTGCTGCCTTGCTGTTGCCCTGCTGCATTGCTGTTCCCTGGCTATGGTGAAAACGTGCTCTCCAAGGGCTTGGATAGAGCTTGCCTCCTGTTCCCTGAAGTCTCAGGACCAAAAAGACTTCTCTCTTGCAACTGGACTCCTTGTGTGGCGAAAAATTAGACGCACAGCTTGCTCCGTGGTGAAAAATTCACTGCACGCCGACCCGGGACGACGCTGCTCGACTTCGCAAGGAAAAAATGTACGCGGCGCCTGCGGTGCGACCAGAACTTCTACGCACAGCCCGCCCGGACAACGGCGCCCGACTTCCAGAGGAGAAATCGACGCAGCACCTGCAATGAGGAAGAAAATTCCACACATCGCCCACCGGAGTGACGCGCAGCCGGACAACAAGCCCAGAATTCCACGAACAGACCCCGGGGCGTCTGAAAACCCCGCGACCCACAGAGGAGACATGTCCATGCACCGGAAATCGATGCAACGTCTTCCCTGCGTGAAAAATAACGACGCAAGTCTGTGTGTGAAGGGGCGAAACCGAAGCACACACCATTTTTCCACGCATCTCCTGCTCTGTGGCCCTTTGCGGAGATTCTTCACTTCAAACCAGGTACTGTGTGCTTGAAAGAGACTTTGTTTGGTTTTTAAAGACTTAAGACATTTTGGGGCATATTTATACTCCGTTTGCGCCGAATTTGCGTCGTTTTTTTCAACGCAAATTCGGCGCAAAACTAACGCCATATTTATACTTTGGCGTTAGACGCGTCTAGCGCCAAAGTATGAGGAAAGAGCGTCATTTTTTTGCGTGAACGCCTTCCTTGCGTTAATGAGATGCAAGGCAGGCGTTCCCGTCTAAAAAAATTACTGCGCCGCAAATGCGTTGTATTTATACTCCCGGGCAAAAATGACGCCCGGGAGTGGGCGGGGCAAAAAAACCCGCATTTGCGCCGGATTTTAGCGCCTGGGTCAGGGCAGGCGTTAAGGGACCTGTGGGCTCAAAATGAGCCCACAGCTGCCCTCCCATGCCCCCAGGGACCCCCCCTGCCACCCTTGCCCACCCCAGGAGGACACCCAAGGCTGGAGGGACCCACCCCAGGGACATTCAGGTAAGTTCAGGTAAGTATAATTTTTTTTTTTTTATATATATTTTTTTGGCATAGGGGGGCCTGATTTGTGCCCCCCTACATGCCTCAATGCCCAATGACCATGCCCAGGGGACATAAGTCCCCTGGGCATGGCCATTGGGCAAGGGGGCATGACTCCTGTCTTTACTAAGACAGGAGTCATGTAAATGGCGTCTGGGCGTCGTTAAAAATGGCGCAAATCGGGTGGAGGCGATTTTTTTGCGTCAACCGAACTTGCACCATTTTTAAGACGCCCTAGCGCCATTTTTCCCAACGCCGGCGCTGCCTGGTGTACGTGGTTTTTTTCCACGCACACCAGGCAGCGCCGGTCTGCTTGCGCCGGCTAACGCCATTCAATAAATACGGCACCCGCATGGCGCTTCAGAATGGCGTTAGCCGGCGCAAAATCTTTTGACGCTAAACTGCGTTAGCGCAGTTTAGCGTCAAAAAGTATAAATACGGGCCTTTATATCACTTTCCAGTGATATCTCTACAATTTCTTATTGCACCTTTTCTCGTTTTGGCCTGCAAATATTCAGATAAATATTATATATTTTTCTAAACACTGTGTGGTGTATTTTTGTGGTGCTATATTGTGTTATTGTATGACTTATTGCACAAATACTTTACACATTGCCTTCTAAGTTAAGCCTGACTGCTCAGTGCCAAGCTACCAGAGGGTGGGCACAGGATAATTTGGATTGTGTGTGACTTACCCTGACTAGAGTGAGGGTCCTTGCTTGGACAGGGGGTAACCTGACTGCCAACCAAAGACCCCATTTCTAACACTCATCCTCTGTCTCCTCATCCTCACTGTCCACAGGGTCTACTGCTGCCACACGGGCATCTCCAGTCTTCTCCTCCTGCAAAAAAGGGACATGACATCTGAGGTCCAAGTTGTGCAACGCGCAGCATGCCACTACTATCTGGCAGACCTTCTTGGGTGAGTAGCACAGGGATCCACCTGTTAGATGGAGGCACCGAAAACTGGCCTTCAGGAGGCCAAAGGTCCTTTCAATGATCCTTCTAGTTCACCCATGTGCCTTCTAGTTCACCCATGTACCATTATAACGTTCATCTGCCCTTGTACTGACATTCCTCACGGGGGTCAGCAGCCATGATAGGTTTGGGTAACCAGAGTCACCTGCAAATATTAAGGGACAAAATTTAGCCACACACTATCCTATATGGCCCACATCATACCCAAACACCAACATCTACTGGGTGGGAACCAGGGCTCACCTAGTAGCCACACCCTGTGCCTCTGTAGTTGGCCCATCATATTTGGAATGCTGCTATTCTTTTGGACAAAGGCATCATGCACTGACCCAGGATACTTAGCATTGACATGGGAGATGTACTGGTCCACCAAGCACACCATCTGAACATTCATGGAGTGGAAACTCTTACGATTCCTGAACACCTGTTCATTCTGGCTGGGGACACACAAATGCAATATGTGTACCATCAATCGCACCAATTATGTTGGGGATATGTCCCATTACGTAAAACTCGGCCTCCACTGTGGCCAAATCCTCAACCTGGGGACAAACAATGTAGATGCACATGTGTTTTATCAGGGCAGACAACACTCTTGTCAACACCATTGAAAACATTGGCTGTTTCATTCCTACTGCCAATCCCACTGTCACTTGGAAAGAACCCGTTTCCAGGAAATGGGGTACAGATAGCACTTGTACAAGAGAGGGGATCCCAGTTGGGTGACGGATAGCAGATATCAGGTCAGGCTCCAATTGGGCACGCAGCTCTGTGATTGTGGCCCTGTCAGGTCTATAGGTGAGGGTAATGTGCCTGTCCTCCAGTGTTGCCGAGTCCACCAGGGATCTGTACACAGGGTTCTGTCTCCATCAACTATTCATCCGCACCAGTAGGTATCTAAGGGACACAAGAGTGAGGAGGCTGTCACAAACTGAACATTGGAGTCACAACAGTAGTTTTCAATCAGCAAACTTGTAATGGGTCAGTGTGAATTGTCCAATATATGCCTATTTCTCCTGTGACACAGCATGAATCTATAGGGCTGCCCCCCGAAATGGCGGCTGCCTGTCCTGTGTGGAGGGACAGATGGACGTGAGGTAATTTCGCTGACGTTGTGCGGCGTGGTGGGAGGTGGTCGGGAACTGCCAAGCAACTCCTCATTCGTTAATATTGGCCCATATGTGGTACAGTGGCCAATTGTGATCTATGCCGGCAGTGACGGTATGCACTGCTGCAGACGAGACTGTCATTTTCTATCATATTCCTCTCTTGCTACCTGACCTTCCATAGGAGAGAACCTACACTGCATGTATTGCTGTGACCTCTGTTTGGAACCTACCATGGCCCGTGCGATTGGAGAAAGGGCACCAGCCTTCACTTCGGAGAAGTTGGAGAGACTAGTGGATGGGGTCCTATCCCAGTATGGACTGCTGTATGGGCCTCCAGACCAACAGGTGAGTACAGTGTGGGCACAATGCATGTGACATGAATGCATATGTTGTGTGTGTGAAGGCCTCGATGTAAGGGGAGGTGGATGTCTTCTTTGCGGTGTACACACTGTGTGCTGGGCTCTGTGTACCAATGGTGACGGAAACAGGCATGTTTGGCCATATGTGTAACAGGCTGGACTGTTTGCCTAATGGTGTTTTCCTGTGTGTATTGCCTCTGCAGGTCAGCGCCCATCAAAAGAAGGGTATATTGTGTGCTATCGCCAAGGAGGTGCAGACCCTGGGGGTCTACGGCAGGTGGAGCACTCACTGTCACAAAAGGTGGGAGGACCTGAGACGCTGGGCACGGGAGACGGCAGAGGCCCAGCTGAGGATGGCATATCAAAGAGGAAGGGGTGCCGGTCGAACCCTGCCCCCCCTGATGGCCCGCATACTGCCGTTGGCTTATCCAGAGCTGGATGGGCGCTTGAGGGCCTCACCGTGAGTACAGTGGCTATCATTACAACTTACAGATGGTGGGGTGTTATCTGGGTGGTGGATATGTGTCAATGAGTGCCCTTAGGCCAGGCCTGACATAGAGTAGGTCCTCTGGTGGCTAGTGTTCTGAAGAGATAATCTTGCCTACTTAGCTTTTAAGCATCCACTACTGGTCAGGGTGAATGGGTCCTAGCTGTGTTGCATTTTTGGGTGTGTGCCCCACCTCATGCCTTGGTGGCTAGTAATATCAGTGGTGGTGCAATGCATAGTGCGTAGTCCTTTTCCCTGTGTGTGAGGGTGCTTTGTATGCCAACGGTGGTGTTGGTGCGGCCATTGACCCAGTGTATCCTTTGTCTCTCTCCCCCCTTTCTTGTTTTGTCATCCTGTCCTTATGTGCATTAGCATCATCTGGCGGAGGAGCTGAGGCACCGGCGACGGAGGGAGCTGCATCACACAGGACCTTGGAGGCAGAGTCCACCAACGCTGAGGGCACCAGTGGGACAGAGAGCGAGGGGAGCACCACGGTAGAGATTAGAGGGGACAATTCAGACACAGATACCTCCTCTGGTGGAAGCTCCCTGGTGGTGGCGGACACTTCTGTGACCACCCCAGCTACAGGTACAGCCCCCACCACATACCAGCACCCCCCTCCCAGCAGCCCCTCATCGAGTTGCCCATGCCCACTCGTCCAGGAGGGTGGGCATCTCTGTCACCCCTGGCACCTCAGGCCCTACCCCAGTTAGTCCTGCTGCCCTGAGTGAGGGGGGTATTGACCTACTGAGATCCATCTATGTAGGGCAGTCAACCTTTGTGAATGCCATCCAGGGGCTGGCAGCCCAGATGCAACAATCTAATGCATTCCTGGAGGGCATTTACACTGGACTGGCGACCCAACAGAGATCAATCAAGGTTCTGGCCTCCTCTCTGATGGCAGCCATTGTCCCTGTTTCTACCGTCCGCCTCCAACTTTCTCTTCCCAGTCCCATTCTCCTTTGCCCCAACCCATCCCAAGCACACAGCTAGACAAGCATGCACACAGGACAACACCCAAGAGTGTCACAGGCAAACACAAGCACCACACTTCATCCCACAAGCACTCTCCCAAACAACATACAGTTGCAGACACTACAACATCCACTGCCTCCACTGTCTCCCCCTCCTCCGCCTCCACCACCTCCTTCTCAGTCACGTCCACACTCAAACCTGCATGCACTACATCATCATCCACTACCAGCATCATCACCACATCAAGCAGAACACACACCTCACTGTCCGACACCTCCACAAAATCCATGCACACGTCCCCTGTGTCCTCTCTCACTGTGTCTGTCCCCCCCTCCTAAAGTTCCCAAACACAATCACTCAGACACCCAACAACCACCCACCTCACAACACCACACAACCCATGCACCTGCACCCAAATCCAGCAGACAGACACCTTCAACAGCCACTCCCTCACCCTCCACTCCCATTCCTTCTCCCTCTTCTAGCCCCAATGTCTCTAAGAAGCTTTTCCTATCCACCACTGACCTCTTCCCTACCCCTTCCCCCGTCCTGCACTTGTGGCCAGGCTATCACAAACCCAGCCAAGCATCTCAGCCACACAGTCCACGGCCCCAGTTCCATCTGCGCCTATTCGTGGAGAAAGGATTCCAGGCCACATATGCTGAAGGGGAAGGAGCCTGCACCAGCAAGCAAGAAGGGCAAGGAGCCTACACCAGCAGCCAAGAAGGGCAAGGAGCCTGCACCAGCAGGCAAGAAGGACCAGGACAATGCACCAGCAGCTGTCACGGAGCCCCCACCACCAAGCATGGTTGTGCATCGATCTGAGGGTGCAGAGGATGTGCAGGAGCCTCCCACCACCAGCACCACCACAGTGCAGCTGTCACTGCCGGTGGACGCAATGTGATCCTGCCTCCATGGGCTGCTGTGCAGGCTGCCCCCTCCAGAACCAGTGAGCAAGACACCCACTCAAGAGGCTGTGGCCTTGCACTCCCCAGGTCAATGCACAGGGCATGTTGCCCCCTCCAGAACCAGTGGGGTATTCACCCACTTGAGAGACTGTGGCCTTGCACTCCCCAGGACCAAGCACAGGGCATGTTACCCCCGCCAGAACCAGTGGGCAAGTCACCCACTTGAGAGACTGTGTCCTTTCACTGCCCAGGACCAAGCACAGGGCATTTTGCCCCCTCCAGAACCAGTGGTCTTGTTTCCGCATCCGGCTGAGGTGCCCCCCTACCCCTGAGATGCCTGCCTATTTGCCAACTGATGCCCCTGCAGTGTTCTCTCCGTATTGGTGCAGGTGACAAGTGGGGCCTTGGACTTTGCACTGTGGCCATGCGGCCCACGCAAAATGAGGACTGGGCAGCGTCCCTTTTTCTGTACATTTGTAGATATCTGTAACATTGGCTAAGTTATTTTTATACTGTGTTGACATTATTACACTCACTTTAGTAAATTATTTTTGTCCTTGCATTATTCAGCCGATTCAGGGGGATTCACTTGCTTTCTTGTGCATCTGGTTGTGTGTATGGGGTGTGTATGGTGCGTGTGTGTGTGTCACTCTCTCCCCCCCTTGTGTGCTAGACGGCTGTACTCACTGTCGTCGTCTTTGCCGGCGTTGGTGTTCGTGATGGAGCAGAACATAGAATATCATTGGAAATACATGCAGTTTTGGTTCCATAGCAGCATGGTTGTTCCCTGTGTCTCCAATGGTGAGTCCTTTCACTTCTGTGCCATGTTTCCGCCAGGCTTTTGATGTTGTTGGTACCGCTCCGGAAAAGAGTCTTAATATGATGGGTGGAACATTGACTTCCGTCTGCTGTAGACGGCTACCGCCATGGTGGCTGTTGTTTCCACCCTGGTGGTTGGTGTGGTACATTGGCTGTCATTTGGAGATCTTTTCGCCATGGTCATAATTTGGTGATAAATACCACCGGTCTGTTGGCGGTATTACCGCCACTTTATCACCGACTGCCAGGGTTGTAAAAAGGGCCTAAATCTGCTGTCTGACACCTGAAGTATTGGACCTGTGCTCCCTCTTTTACCCAGGACAAAGAAGTATGGGCCAAGGGTCATAAAGCTGATCTCCTGTTCAAATTAAGGCGACACAACAAACTTCAAGAGGCCTTTCCTGCAAATGCCTAGCTGACCAGTTACAAATGGACCTGACCTGGACCATACTGGTAGCTTTTGCTGTTCATGCAGTACTGGAACTCCGAGCGATGCTGACGTCTACTCCTGTTAACATCCTGAGAAACCTGGGATTTAGAAACTTTTTTGGCTCCAAAGACCAACTGAGTACCAGGACAAATTTGCCAAGCTGATCCAACCAAGGTGCATTGCCACTGGACTGAAGAGTCAGGATTTTCCCAATTTGAGCATTTCTGCAGCCTCAAATCCAATTCAATGAGAGCTTATGGAAAAGGCATCATGCCTCATGGAACCTTCCACGGCTGTAGCCTGAAGCCTTGGACAACTGGAGAAGGCTGAGCTCAAAAACACAGTGACCAAATGCGAATTAAGAGATCTTTGCCTCATTACTACTCTGGCGGTCGGTGTTAAAGCAGTGGTAAGACAGCCAACAGGTCGGCGGTACAAAAAATGGGATCACGACCATGGTGGAAACCGCCAACAGAAACAGCCACTTTAACACTCCGACCGCCACGGCGGTACAAACAAACAGCATGGTGGTCACCGCCAACAGACAGGTGGAAGACAATGTACCGCCCGCACTATTATGAGAGGCCAATCCGCCACTTTTTCCGGGGCGGATTCAACGTGAACAAAAACACGGCGGAAACAGGACTTGGAAGGGGAAACACTCACCTCTACACAAACCATGAGGAACCAGGACGCCATGGAGCCAGAACGCCAAATCCTTCCTGCGATAATATTCCTGCTCCTCTACCAGGAGCACGGAAAATGGCGACGATGACCACGGTGAGTACTGCACCTACAACACAGGGGAGTGGGGGAGGGAAAAGAGAGTGACACACACACACGCAACACCCCCACCCTCACCCACAACAACACACACACCAATACATGCTGCAACAATAGATTTACACCCCCAAACCCCCCTGGAATAACGCAATGACAAAAGGAAATGATTGTAACAATTGTAATCAATAAAAATCCATTAGTCAAACTTTAAATACAGTATAAACAATTATGTAAACCAACTATACAAGTCCCGATAATGCACCATTCAAAGTCTGTGGACCACTGGGCCCAAAATGCATGGGCGAGGCCCACACTCGATACCAGACTGCAAACGGAAACAACAATGCTGGGGCATCATATCAAAATGAAACAGGCACCTCTGGGGGAAGGGAAGGGTGGGCACCTCAGCTGGATGAGTGCACGACACCAGCTCCACGAGGGGGCTCCTTGCCCATTGATGTATCCTGGGGAGTGCAAAGTCACAGTCTCTCAAGTCTCTCTAGTGGGTGGTTTGCCCACTGCTTTATCCTGGGGAGTGCAAAGCCACAGTCTCTCAAGTCTTTTCAGTGGGTGGGTTGCCCACTGCTTTATCCTTTGGAGTGCAAAGCCACAGTCTCTCAAGTCTCTCCAGTGGGTGGTTTGCCCACTGCTTTATCATGGGGAGTGCAAAGCCACAGTCTCTCAAGTCTCTCCAGTGGGTGGTTTGCCCACTGCTTTATCCTGGGGAGTGCAAGGCCACAGTCTCTCAAGTCTTTTCAGTGGGTGGGTTGCCCACTGCTTTATCCTGGGCTGGGGAGTGCAAAGCCACAGTCTCTCAAGTCTCTCCAGTGGGTGGTTTGCCCACTGCTTTATCCAGGGGAGTGCAAAGCCACAGTCTCTCAAGTCTCTCCAGTGGGTGGTTTGCCATCTGCTTTATCCTGGGGAGTACAAAGCCACAGTCTCTCAAGTCTTTTCAGTGGGTGGGTTGCCCACTGCTTTATCCTGGGGAGTGCAAAGCCACAGTCTCTCAAGTCACTCCAGTGGGTGGTTTGCCCACTGCTTTATCCTGGGGAGTGCAAAGCCACAGTCTCTCAAGTCTCTCCAGTGGGTGGTTTGCCCACTGCTTTATCCTGGGGAGTGCAAGGCCACAGTCTCTCAAGTCTTTTCAGTGGGTGGGTTGCCCACTGCTTTATCCTGGGCTGGGGAGTGCAAAGCCACAGTCTCTCAAGTCTCTCCAGTGGGTGGTTTGCCCACTGCTTTATCCAGGGGAGTGCAAAGCCACAGTCTCTCAAGTCTCTCCAGTGGGTGGTTTGCCATCTGCTTTATCCTGGGGAGTACAAAGCCACAGTCTCTCATGTCTTTTCAGTGGATGGGTTTGCCCACTGCTTTATCCTGGGGAGTGCAAAACCACAGTCTCTGTGGCCTTTCTCCACTGGTTCTGGAGGGGGCTTTGTGCCCAGAGTGGTTCATCCTGCCAAGGACTGAGGTAGTGGATGCCTTTCCCCACTGGTTCTGGAGGGGGCTTTGTGCCCAGAGTGCTTCATCCTGCCAAGGACTGAGGTAGTGGATGCCTTTCTCCACTGGTTCTGGATGGGGCTTTGTGCCCAGAGTGCTTCATCCTGCCAAGGACTGAGGTAGTGGATGCCTTTCTCCACTGGTTCTGGAGGGGGCTTTGTGTCCAGAGTGCTTCATCCTGCCAAGGGCTGAGGTAGTGGATGTGACACTCCACTGACGGTGGTGCAACATGCAAGCTGCCCAGGCTCCTGGAACTGACCACGAGCTTCGTACGACTGACCACTGGGAATGGCAGCCATGTCTGCGGTGATGCCACTGGCTCAGGATGTCACGGGGCCGCTGGCAGTGTTGGCGGCGGTGTCAGTAGCTGGGTGCTGGCAGCGGTGTCAGTAGCAGCAGTGGTTGTGGTGGACTCTGTGGCATTGGTGCTGGCGGCGGGCTCTGTGGCATCGGTGCCTGCGGCAGGCTCTGTGGTGTCGGTGCAGGCGGCGGGCTCTGCGGCATCGGTGCTGGCTGCGGCCTCTGTGTAAACGGTGCTGGTGGCGGGCTCACTGACTGCGGTGCTGGTGGCAGCCTCAATGACTGCGTTGCTGGTGGCGGGCTCACTGACTGCAGTGCTGGCGGCAGTGTCAGTAGCGGTGGGCTGGTGGCAGGCTCACTGACTGCGGTGCTGGTGGCAGGCTCACTGACTGCGTGCTGGTGAAGGGCTCAGTGTCTGTGGATCTGGCAGCGGTGCTGGTGGCGGGCTCACTGACTGCGGTGCTGGCGGCGGTGCTGGCAGCGGTGCAGGTGGCCGTGCCGGTGGCCGTGCCGGTGGCAGTCTTGTCCGCCATGCAGGTTGGCATCGACATGGATCTGCCTTTGATTATTTGGCCCTTCCCCACCTTGAATAGTGGCGCAGCTGTCTACCCACTTTCCACTTTTGTTTTGCTGAGCCCTTGGTGGCAGGTGTTTTCGCTTTCCCCTCTGGGATGGGGGCAACGTTTTCTGTTTTGGAGGTGGGGGAATGTCCTTGCCCTCGCTCCTTGGGACACTGGCAGCCCTGTTGCTTGGCACACTCCAGAATCCCACTATTGCTGGCACCACTGTGCCCTGTGAAGTGGTGACTGAGGTGTTGGGCTGGGACCTGGAAAGGCGGGCCCTAGGGGACGGATGGTGGGGAGGTGTAGGGAAGAGGTCAACATTTGATAGGAAAAGCTTTTTAGACACGCTTGGATGGGTAGATGGAGGGGGTTTGGGAGTGGAGGAAGAGGTAGTGGATGTAGTAGGTGGACGTTTGCTGACTTTGGGTGAAGGTGCATGGGCTGGAGGCTGTTGTGAGGTGGATGGCTGTTGGGTGGTTGTGTGACTGCGTTTGTGTAGTTTGGGAGGAGTGCTCACAGACACATTGGGAGAGGACACAGGGGATGTGTGAATGGTAGTGGGAATGGTGGGTGCACGTGAGCGGTGTGTGGTGATGGGCGTGATGGAGGTAGTGGCTGAAGATGTAGTGCATGCAGGTGTGAGTGGAGGTGAGACAGGGAGGGAGGAGGGAGACGTGGAGGAGGAGGACAGAGTGGAGGCAGTGGATGTTGGTATGCCTGCATGGGTATGGTGCTTGTGTGAGTGCCTTTGGGATGTGTTTGCCAGAGCCACCCTTGTGTGTTGAGGTGTGTGCATGCTGGTCTGATGGTGTGCTTGGGATAGGCTGAGGTACAGCGGATTGGGTCTAGGTGGAGGAGGTTGGAGGGAGGAGGCTGGACACAGGGACAATGGCTGCCATCAGTGCTGAGGCCAGAGCCTGAAATGCTCGCTGTTGGGCTGCCTGCCAGAATGAATGCCCTCCAGGTATGCATTTGTTTGTTGCAAATGCCTCTCTACACCCTGGATGGCATTCAGAATGGTAGACTGCCCAACAGTGAGGGATCTCAGGAGGTCAATAGCCTCCTCACTGAGGGCAGCAGGGCTGACTGGGGCAGGGGGTGAGGTGCCTGTGGCAAAGGAGATGCCCACCCTCCTGGGTGAGTGGCCACGGGACACACGCTGAGGGGCTGCTGGGTGGGCGGTGCTGGTAGGGGGGGTGGCGGCTGTACCTGTAGATGTGGTGGGCACAGAGGGGCCCGCCACCGCAAGGGAGCTCCCATCCGAGGAGGAGTCAGTGTCGCTGGTCTCTGCTCCTGTCCCTGCCGTGGAGCTCCCCTCGCACTATGTCCCACTGGTGACTTCAGACTTCGTTGTCTCGCCCTCCAGGGCTATGTGGGATGCAGCTCCCTCCTGCTCCGGTGGCACTGCTACTCTGCCTGATGATGCTAATGCACATAAGAACAGGGAGACCACAAAAAGAGGGGGGAAGAAAGAAGAAAGACATGTTCAGTGCATTCAATACCGCTACCGTTGGCAGACACTACAGACACAGCAGCCCTCTGCACTACGCCATGCACTTAGAATTCCCTAATTAATCACAGGGACATGGGGTACAAGGCCTATGCCCGATTGTGCACACATGGAGGTCACAGCAGCCTGACAAGGTGTAGATGGCTCTTCCACTGGTGGGGTTGGGGTGCCACATAGCCTGCCTCACAAAGGGTCCTTGCCTACAAAGCTCGCCCAGCCCTAGGGTAACCCACTGCCCACCTCTCCCACCCAGACACCTCGTAATGCACGCAGTAAGATGGATGTGACGGTACTCACCCCATTGTGGCTGCTGTGATGCCGTCAAACGCCCATCCAACTCCGGATACACCACCGCCAGGATCCGGAACATCATGGGGGTCATGATGCGACAGGCACCCCTCCCACGTTGGGAGGCCATCCCAAGCTGGGCCTCCGCCGTCTTCTTGCTCCAGCGGCGAATGTCCTCCCATCTTTTCCGGCAGTGGGTGCCCCATTTGTGGTGGACCCCCAGGGTCCGGACGTCCTTGGAGATGGCACGCCAAATATCCTTATTCTGGTGGGCGCTGACCTAGAGGAATAGTACAGGGGAAAAGGGAAAACTTTAACCGTCCGGACCGCCACAGTCATTAGCCCACGTTCCCACCCTTGCCCTGATGCACATACACTCACCGTCCGCTCATGCAGGCCTCAGCCCCCCAGTATCTTCCATCCACACCACTCCACAGGCATTGCCCATACAGCAAGCTCAGAGTGTACTCACCTGTTTGTCTGGGGGACCGTAGTGTAGCGTGTACTGGGGGAGGACCCCATCCACTAACTTCTCCAACTCCTCCGAAGTGAAGGCAGGGGCCCTTTCCCCAGACACATGAGCCATCGTCGCTTCCAGACAATGGTCACAGCAGCACTTGCAGTGTAGGTCCTCTCCTGTCGAAGGTCAGGTATCAAGTGAGTGAACAGACAGAAAATGGCGGTCACGTCCGCGGCGGTGCGTACCATCACCGCCGGCGTACATCGTCATTGGCTCCTCGGACCAATAGGGCCCAATGTTAAGCAATGCAGGATTGTGCTGCAGTCTTCAACCGCCTACCGCGACAGTGTACAACGCCAGCGCAGTTACCTCATATCCCCTTGTCCCACATTACAGGTCAGGCAGCCGCCATTTCAGGTATCACATGGCATTATTTTTAAATGCATCACACATATCTAGGCCTTGCATACACACAGTGACAGGCACATAGCGGATTGACAAATGTGTGCAATAAATACTTTTTTTACTACCTCAGTGTTGGCTGACTCTGTGCTAGCTGTTCTCGTCCATAGGGCACGTCCGCTGGGGCAGGCGGCATCCTCCGGTGTACAGACCGCTGGTGGACCTGTCGACAATGGAAGACAGACACATCATTATCACTTACAGACTTGATAGTGCCACAATCCTGGAACTGTGTGCCCAGTTGGAGTTAGACCTGATTTCAGCTATCCGCCATCCCACAGGAATCCCCCCTCTAGTGCAGGTCCTTTCAGTACTCCATTTCCTGGCAAGTGGGTCTTTTCAAACAAAAGTGGCCATTGCATCAGGGATGTCCCAGCCTATGTTCTCAAACGTATTGTCCAGAGTGTTGTCTGCCCTGCTAAAACACATTCACAGGTATATCGTTTTCCCTCAGGTGGAGGATTTGCCCACAATGAAAGGTGACTTTTATGCCTTGGGACATATCCCCAACATCATAGGTGCCATTGATGGGACACATGTGACCTTGGTCCCCCCCGCAGGAGTGAACAGGTGTACAGAAACAGGAAGAGCTACCATTCAATGAATGTGCAGATGGTGTGTTTGGCCGACCAGTACATCTCCATGTGAACACCAAATTTCCTGGCTCAGTGCATGACACTTACATTTTGAGGAATAGCAGCATCCCTTATGTGATGGGGCAACTCCAGAGGCACCGTGTCTGGCTAATAGGTGAGGACAAGGACCCTATACCCTGTGAATATTTGTCTGGGGTTGTCCCTAAGGGTTAGTGTGTGTCTAACAGTTGTCCCTCGACATTTGCAGGTGACTCTGGGTACCCCAACCTGTCATGGCTACTGACCTCAGTGCGAAATCCCAGGACAAGGGCAGAGGAACGCTACAATGAGGCACATGGGCGAACTAGGAGAGTGATCGAAAGGACCTTCGGCCTCCTGTAGGCCAGGTTCCGATGCCTCCATATGAGAGGTGGTTCTCTCTACTACTCACCAAAGAACGTGTGCCAGATCATCGTGGCCTGCTGTATGCTGCACAACTTGGCTTTGCGATGACAGGTGCCTTTTCTGCAGGAGGATGGTCCAGAAGGAGGTCTTATGGCAGCTGTGGAGCCTGTGGACAGTGAAGAAGAGGAGGCAGAAAAAGAGGATATCATTAACAGAAACAACGTGATCCAGTAATACTTCCAGTGAGAAACAGGTAAGAAGACATCACTGCCTCCTACATCTCATACAACTGTTAGACCTACCATATGTCTGTCACTTTCACCCAGTGAATGGACCCTGACCTGTCACTTTGCCTTTCCATTTCACAGATGTAGGTCCCACTCTGTGACCTCTGCTATATTACCTCATGGACTAGAGCTGTGTGACATAGGTATGTTGACAATACAATGGACATAGCTATGTTCGTTAGTTATGGCAAATACACATTTGTGAAAGCACAGACTGACTCCAGCTTGTTTTGTGATTCAAGGGTGTTTATTTAAGTGCAAATTAGTGGAGGGGGTTGGAAAATGGGCAGGGGTGATGGTGGAGGAATGTCCATGGCAGAGTCCAGTTATTTGTCTCACAGATGTATTGTCCAAAGGGGCATAGGAAGTGGAGCTAGGGCGGTTTAAGGATGGACAGGGTGACGAAGTGGAACAGAAGGATGACATTCAAGGTGGTCTCATTTCTTGGCAGGGGTCTTGGCATTGTTCTTTGTCTTTGTCCTGGATCTCAGGGACCGCTTGCGGGGTGGTTCTCCATCTGCAGGGGGTGGGGTGCTGGTGTTGTGGTCCTGTGGCAGTGCCTCCTGTCCACTAGCACTGGCCGAGGTGGTGGGCAGTTCATCATCGATGCTAGTGTCAGGGGCCCCTTGCTGTGCCACAGTGTCCCTCCTGGTGTTCAAAAGGTCCTTCAGCACCCCTACAATGGTGACCAGGGTGGTGTTGATAGACTTGAGTTCCTCCCTGATCCCCAAATACTGTTCTTCCTCCTGAAGCCGCTGGGTCTCCTGAAACTTGGCCAGTACTGTTGCCATCGTCTCCTGGGAATGATGGTACGCCCCCATGATGTTGGAGAGGGCCTCGTGGAGAGTGGGTTCCCTGGGCCTGTCCTCCCCCTGTTGCACAGCAGTCCCCCCAGTTCCCCTGTTTTCCTGTTCCTCTATCCCCTGAACCATGTGCCCACTGCCACTGCCCCCAGGTCCCTGATGTTCTTGGGTTTGTGGGTTTGCCTGGGTTCCCTGTATTGGTGGACACACTGCTGCTTGACGTGTCCTGGGGGCAGAGGTATGGGCCCGCTGGGTAGGTGCTGTGCTGGTGTTTCCTGGGAGGGAGGCTCTGTGGTGGCATGTGCCAGTGTGTGGGGAACCGACTGTCCCGAGGTCCCAGATGGGCCGGGCTGGTCATCTAGATCCAGATGGACAGAGCTGCTGTCATCACTGTGGGCCTCTTCTGTGGGGGGGTGGACATGTCTGGACCCTTCTGTCCGGTGACGTTGGGTAGGGGTCCTGCAGGGGTGTAAAGGCTTAATTATTGCATCTGTTTGTGCCATCGTGTGCAATGGGTGGGTGACCCTGTACCCCAGTGCTTACATTCTTGTCTAGGACCTTGTGTGATATTTGGTTTGGGGATCTGTGTGGGTATGTGTAGTGGACATGCTTTGGTGATGGGTGTCCATGCTTTGGTGTTGGGTGTCCATGCTTTGGTGTTGCATGCAGGGCTTGGTGTTGGGATGGGTGGGTTGTAATAGTGGGACATTTGTGAGGTGTTGGAGTGAAGGGGGTGAGGGTGGGGTATGTGATAGCATGCAAGTAGGGTGGGGGATGTAATAGCTAAGATTTGACTTACCAGAGTCCATTCCTCCTGCTACTCCTGCGAGGCCCTCAGGATGCAGTATAGCCAAGACTTGCTCCTCCCATGTTGTTAGTTGTGGGGGAGGAGGTGGGGGTCCGCCGCCAGTCCTCTGAACTGCAATCTGGTGTCTTGAGACCACAGACTGCACCTTACCCTGTAGGTCATTCCACCTCTTCCTGATGTCATCCCTAGTTCTTGGATGCTGTCCCACTGCGTTGACCCTGTCTACGATTCTGCGCCATAGCTCCATCTTCCTAGTAATGGAGGTGTGCTGCACCTGTGATCCGAATAGCTGTGGCTCTACCCGGACGAGTTCCTCCACCATGACCCCGAGCTCCTCCTCAGAGAGCCTTGGGTGTCTTTGCGGTGCCTTGGTATGGTGTGGGTGATGTGTGAGGTGGGGTGTGTTGTGATGTGTGAGGGGATGTGTTTGTGTATGTTGTGTGAGGTGCGTGGATGTTGTGTACTGATGGTGTTGTGTGCCTATGGATGCTAGTGTGTTGATGGTGGTGTCTCTCTCTGTGCTTCATTCTAAATTTTTGTTGTAGGGAATTGTGGGTGATGTGGGTGTGTGTTTTATATTGTATTGGGTGTGTGGGAGTGGTGTGTGTATGTGTCTCAGGTGTGTGTATTTCGATTTGTCCAGTGTGGTTGTGTTTTGTAAATGTGTGTGTATTTTGAGTGCAGCGGTGTGTACCGCCAATGGAATACCGAGGTTGAAAGACCGCCGCGTGGATTTGTGCGTCGTAATAGTGTGGGCGTATTCTTGTTGGCGTGACGGTGTACGTTTTGTTATTGCCAGTTTATCACTGACCTTTGGTGTGGCGGACTTGTGTGGGTGTCTAGATTTTGGCAGATTTCGGCCTGTGGGTCCTAATAGCTCTAGCGGATTTCCGCAGCCGCAGCTGTGTGTTGGCGGTCTTCTGCACGGCAGTAAGTGGCATTTACCGACAATGCAGTAATGAGGGCCCTTGTCTGGGCAAAGGCACTAAAGGTATCCAGCTGGTGAGGGACCTTTCTTGGGCACGCATTTTAAATTTCTCCCACTCTGACCTTTCCTATCAAAAGTAAACGGCTTCACCAGGACTTTGTCAAAAAGCTCTGTGACCTTGGGGAACCATCTCGACCACAGCCTACCACCGTGCCTCACAAAGGATTTTTGACTTCCATTTCAGAGACTGTATCAGGAGGTAAAGCTCCCATCTGGGATGAACCTGGTCTTTGCATCCAACCTGCGAAGGAGATATCTTTGACGTGACATTCTAATTTCTCATGCTCATAGCTGCCCCCTCCCACAAATGAATGGCTTCTCTTCAGATGATTAGCCACTTCGTAGTGTCTTCCTTAGCCACAGCTTGTTACTTTCTGCTGCATAACATTTAGGACTTCCATATTTGAGACAAAGGGCCTGAATTATAACTTGGCAGTAAGGATACTCTGTCACAATGGGGACAGAGTATCCTTACAACCAAGATGATGGTCCACCTGCCCAATTTAAATGTAGGCTGACCACAGTTTAGCAATATAACCGTAAATGGTAAAGGTGTCTACAAGGGTTTTTATTCTGTTGAGAATTAATTGAATATTAAATATTTGGTGATGCAATTAAGTGACATCTAAATTAAATTACAAAAGAAAACCACATATTTAATATCAAAGAAAGACTACATTAAGGACTGCAGATCTAAATGTTCAGATTATTTATATCTGACACTTTATTTTCAACATTAAATTTGTGTATGTGCAAAGTATGACATCAATAAGCACATATATAGTAGGGATTGGAAAAGAGTTGCAAGTGCATAAACAATGCCTGATTGAATTTTACTATTTTAAACATTTTTCAATGTACTAGGTGCCACTTTCTGGCATTTTACAGATTGTACGTTGAATTCACATAACAGAAAGTCTGTATTATAAAGAATTTCCACAAAAAGATGGATAATGCATTGATGTTTCGGTCTTCTTCCATGAGACCATCCTCAGGACAGAGATGGTAAAGAAAACAATAACAGCCTAATTGATCTACTTTAATCTAAAGCAAGGTAAATATTTCAAAATAAGATGATGTACACAGTGTTAATATCCTAAGCCTCATTAATATTGTAAGATATCACATGAATCTTGTCTAAGTGATTAAACTTCTCCGCACATGGTCTGAGTTATAAGTCACAGATCTAGCATTCATCAGTTTTTTAGAATCAATGTAAGTTAAATTAGGTTGTCCTCAGAGTCTAGTTCACACAAGGAGCTGGCGTCTGTGAAAGCAAGCACTGTTGTTGAAGATTTTTTTTGCCACCTTCCTGGAGGAGTTAATGTCTCCCATCCTTAGCCACATTAATACATTGTATACCCTATGTTCACCTTCTTTTAATGGCATGGCACAGCAATCTCCCTCGGAGGCCCATCCTATATCAGCACAAGCTCCCAGAATTCTATATACTAGACCCTTGTTTTTATCAATCAGCAGCCTAGCTTCCCTTCGGGACCAGAAAGGCTTTGCTTCCAGAGATAAAGTTCTGTGTCTCGTTTGGGATGGAAAAATCCTGAAGTTCCTTCTCCAACTAAACCTTAAATTTGTGCCCTGAACACTGTGCCCTCGTGATTGACAAGTCCTGAAGGGAAAGCTCAGCAATCTCCCTGCCTATTGACTCCTTTAACGTTTGAGACAGCCATTTCCACATGTCTGGATGTGCTGACTCCGAGCCGTCAGGTGCTCCCACTATATGTATATTGGACCTGCTGGACTGTTTCTCCAGATCCTCACATTTCCTTTGAAAGAGATCTAATTTGCTAGTCCATTTTACTCATATTTTACTCACAGCTTACTCACTCCTCCAGGAGTGTCAGACAACTCTCCATCTCTTGCTGGCTGGTCATGAAGGTCATCATTTTCTCACATAAGGTCACTCTGTCTGTCAGTTAATTTCTCCAAATTAGATACTTTCTCAGTTTAGGTTTGCTTAACTTTTCTAATTTCCACCAAAATACATTTGAGCATTTGCTTACAGGAGTTGCTAAAAGAGAGTGAGGCCACTGAACTGTCTGAATGTGCAAGGTTAAGTGAGTCCATGCTTCCCCAGCCTGAGGCCTTTGTAGTCGACTCCTTTTTTGTCTGGTCAGGTGCTGCCACCAGGCCAGGCTCCATTGTGAGATTTCATCAAATATGGCAAATGAATTTGAAACCAGGACTTCTGTTCAGCATTGACCGATACCTTTGGATATCTTTAAAGCATACTGTGCATATTCAAAGCTGACTTTCTCAAGTTGGTTCTCCCCTCAATGTGAGAGAGAGCTATTATATCTGACCAGACCCCCCTCCCTAACCTTAGGCTCGGTGTGCATGAACACATTGATGTTTGAACTTGGGCGGACTAGATAGTCGGACCTCTTCTCTTGACCGGCCAAATCAGTGAAAGGAGGTATCACTAGTCTCTCCAACTTGTGAGCTCCTGGATGCTCCCAAACACTCCTCCCTTAAGAGTGATAGCCCCTCATGTACAAATGCCACTTAGGTCTCCTGGTTCTCTGGGATGTCCCCCAGAAGCTGTGAAGGGAAATCATCATTGCATGTGAGGGCAATAGCTGTGTCAATTTCTGTGTTATTCCGCAGAGATCAGGATGTCAAAATCTTCCTTTTCCACTCTAGAACATTTCCCAAAGAAGTAGAACTCTAGTCTCCAAGTGTGACCAATGGTATTTCCATCTGGTCTCTGCCTCCCAACCTAGCCTAAGTCAGCCCCAGAGCTTGTTCTTACAGCTGCTTTAGATCCAGGATGGACAGGTTGTGCTCTCCTGTTCATAAATGTAACTACCATCCTTCTAAAGTATCGTAGAGCCTATCTCTCTTGTGGCTCAAGAAATATTGCACAGGAAGTACAGTGGAAGATGTTAAGCCTCAATTTTCCCAAAAGTCTCCCCAACCTACCAAAGGGCCAAGAGTAGGGTATTAGGAGGGATTAGCCCAGTCTCAGTAATGTAAGGGATTTTCATTTTTTTCCCTGTTTTTTCTATTTCCAATTTTTTTAAAACTCCCACCCTTCTCTCTATATATAGTTTCCAGTTATTGTCCTCCCTCTTTTGTCTCCCAGACAGACTCCAACATTCGCCACGGAAGCACCACTAGTGCAAAGTTCATAGTCTTCCCAAACTAGCCAGAATGCCATTAGCCAATCCATGGAGATAATAACGGCATTCACCAGCTCCTGAAGCCCCAGCTAATATACCTAGTCACCGAGAAAAATACTTGTCAGTTTGTCAGATTATTGACCGGTCCATCAAATGTAGAGGGAGGGAGGGGCAGAGAGGCTGGTACGGCTGGGAGTTCCCTTCGTCAAGGACTCTTAATGTTTACAACCTTTTCAACTTTGCTGCCTCTCTGAAATCAAGCCCTCGATGGGGGAACTGACACAATGATAAGCAGACACTCTGACCACAGAGGATCCTAGACCTTGGACACGGAGCGAGAGACAACACCCCACTGCAAGAAGAGAGAGGGAAAAATCCAGGGCAGCAACCTATGCTAAACCGCTACAGCCAGAACAGCAGCCAGTCATCCAAAATCATCCGGAGGGGATAGTTTGCAGCCAGGGACAAATTTGATACTGCACCTACAGCAGAGATCAAGGTAGGTGTGGGGCGGGCAAATGGTGCCAGGGAGGTCTG
Organism: Pleurodeles waltl; assembly: GCF_031143425.1. Taxonomy (NCBI): domain Eukaryota; kingdom Metazoa; phylum Chordata; class Amphibia; order Caudata; family Salamandridae; genus Pleurodeles; species Pleurodeles waltl. Next base: position 370,974,725 of record NC_090451.1, read on the forward strand.
GACCAGTAGCAAAGCAGCGATTTTGGTCCGACCGCCATGTTGAACCAAGCCCTATTAAAAATATTTTATTGTGAGAAGAACCAAAAAGGAACATGAAAACAATACAAGCCCACACGTTTCTAAAGCGTAAGGATACACAATTATAATCACATGCCAATCCTATCACAATCGTTTCCCCTACTTATTCACAAACGCATCCCATCTGCACCACATTGCTTTCCTTTTCCCTTTCACATATTCAGAGAACATTCATATGGAGTTAGTCTTAATCTCGAAGAGAGGTAAAAGTTTACTCCTATAGCACTACTTCCCTTACCCATAAAAGCTTTTACTAATTGGTCCCAAGGGGGTGTTAAAGCCACTCATAAGCAGCCTCAGTTGTCACCATTAAGTGATCACCTTACAATTTATATGTGTGCTGTCAAGCACAATATAAATGTACCTATTTTATATTTCTATAAATGACTCATACACAACAAATTTTAGCATTATAATGTACAATAACATTGTACAATATAACTAAAATGTTTTGGCTTTTGAGTTTATTACTTTTAGAGTTAGGTGAAAATACATCTATTACCAACAACATGACTCATTGCAACTATCAAGTCAATGATTTAAGGTATTTCTCTCCCGAAATAATCAGGTCTCCATATCTTACTGTTTAGGAACATTTGTGTACAGTTCGTAGTTTCATGGCCTTTGGCACATTTATCACTTTATGAAATAGCATTGATGGCCTGTGGAATCATTTTTATGTGGAAAAATCCAATGTACGAAAAGCCCTATCAATATGTAGATTATACTAATCACATAATTCAAAGACTGAGGCTCTCATTATGACTTCGGCAGTCTAAAACCTAGACCACTGAAGTCCCGCCAGCTACTAGACCGCCAGGGATGGCGGTCATCCGACCGCCATATTATGACTGCTGGCAGAATTTGGGTGGAGAGCAGCCAGCAGCCATACTGGCAGTTGACAGTGCAATGGCAGCTGCTCCGCTTGCACCGCCACGTCATCACAACACCGGCATGCCTATTACGAGTTGGTAATAGGCGTGGCGGTGTTGTGGCAACGGAGCGCTGGTGGCAGAGTAGGCCCCAAGGATCCCGTTCCCCTCCCGGAAGACCACTTTGAAAAGGTAAGTGCCCATCCGATAGGGGAGGGGGAGTGATGAATAGTGTGCATGTAGGTGTGCATTTGTGTGATTGGAGGGTGTTGAGGTATGTGTGCGTGTATGTGTGTGATTGTGAGTGTGTGAGTGCGTGAATGGATGCTGGGGTGGTGGGGTTGTGTGCAAGTGTATGTGTGTGTCTGTATTAGTGCGTGAATGTGTGATTGCATGTGTGTGTGGTGCGTGCACGTTTGGATGGGGTGGGGGTTGAGCGGGGACTGTGGCTGTGTGGGAGGGGCTGGGGAGAGTTGCATACCGGTGACAGGAATGTAGATTCCTGTTGCCAGAATCCTTTCCAGCAGGGATTTCCTGGCGATGTTGCTGCTGGAGAATCCCTGGTGGAAATGAGGCTCCTAATACCATTGGCGGTCTATGGTGGACTGCCGGGGCGAAGGTGATCCACCTTCGCCCCGGTGGTCCGACCGCCCTGGCAGTCCAGGTGGTGAACTGGCTGCTTTTCAGCCTGTTCCCCGCCGTGGTCATAATCTGGCGGTCCAGCACTGCCACGCCATCAGCGGTGTTACTGCCACCGCCAGCATGGCAGAGTTGGACCACCAATGTCGTAATGAGGGCCTGACTTTTTATTCAACAGCGTTTAACTTGCAGACCAATAAAAACATATTGTTCTGCATTTTAATAATTTGCATCACAAATTATAGATGTCCTTCTGTTGTATACAATGTAGCAGAATCAAAAATAAAACACATTTGAGCATTACAATTTGCTGAAAGTGCTGTTAAAACTGACAAACTGCAAAACTATCGAACAGCAAACTCATTATGAGATTTTTGGTTACCAATGGAGGGCGCTATATATTTATTTAATATTTCTATTGGTAATTGACAGACCTGGTAGAGCAAACACCCACTTAACATAGAAAGGGGATATAGAGTTCAGGAGTACTAAGTTACAGAGGCCACAGAAGGTTCTGTACATAGGTCATTGACGTATCATAGGTGTTGTGTGGAGGAGAGGTTTATTGGATGTAGGGGTGGAACAGAGAGGAAGGTGTGTATTACAGTTAGTGGTTGTTTGTTACTGTATGACTTTCAGAGAACTTACATTCTGGAAGATCAAAGTGCACAGTAGAGAGAAGGCAGAAGACAGCAAACATCGCCTACACATATACCAGTTGGTGTTTGCTACAAAGGCGGTAGCCCCTGCCCATGAATGCCCAAGCACCACTGGCCTCAGGCACAAAAGACATTACATTTGAAGAGCTAGTGGAATGATATGAGAATGCAAAGTTCGATATCGCAAAGCACAAAAGTGCTACATGGTGTGTAATTATCATCTTGAATTTCAAAGCACATAATTTGCGATCAATTGCACATCAGAAGTGAAAGGATATGTTCTCTCACCTGACAGTTCTGCATGTTCTACTGTTGCAGCTCTGCATCAGATCAGGTCTTCTATATGAGAATGTCACCTCTGTCTCAACCAAGAGTGTGTGGCGCAGACTCTACTAGTGTAAGAATTTATATTAATCCTGTGGTTGCTCAGCTTCTGAAAAGTTGATTTAAAATTATATAATCCATTTGTCTTCTATGCACATCATAGCATCCTTGGGGTGAAGCTCACTCCAGATATCCATCAGGCCCACGTTAGGGACTTTAAACTTGAGCTCTGTCAGACGTGCATTATGTACACCTATCTTTCTCATTGATCACCTGCCTGGATTATTACTTCCCTGGGTAAATATTCAGCTTGTACAGCTTATCAAATTGTCTGCTGGGATTTTGAGGTCTAAAGTGACACAACAGTGATTGCTTGATACACGTGCCCCTCTCACAATCACTCTATTCCTCAGTTCCCTGCTTGGTATGGTATAGTGTACTTCAAGGGATATTTCCCTGTTAAAAGAATCAAGATCCTATACAATTTTACTTGCAGCATGAAACGTGTGTGGAAATTATAGTTATTTTACTCTTCTCCATTCCAGATTTAGGAGATATTTTTAGGGATAGGCTATATTGGATCGTTCTTCAGACATTGCTATGATTTAGTACATATTATGGGATACTTGAGAACATTAGTATTTAGTGTTAGTACTAATGTTGTCATCACCAGGCATCTAGTGATTAGCATCCATAAATGGGTGTGCAGTTCTGTAGGGATATGCCATTAAATCTAGGTTTCCTAACAGGACCATCCAAGATCATTAAAGCCATCAAACATTCTGGCTTGGGTTCTAGGAATCTAGACTTCAAGATAAAGAAAAAGATTTGTGGCAAAAAACAATCTGAAGCATCCCATCAGCATTACAGCTCAAGATAGACAAGGAGCATAGGCCAATAATGAAGCGTGTCACCTTTTTGTAGGTGAAGGGTTGTGCTTCCTATAACAGATGCTCTTGATGAACTCAGTTGGACCTATTACCGAAACTGGATCTGTTGGACCATCACCACGGAACAGCACACACACTTATGAGTATGTTCAGGGAGTACATGTGATGGGTAGAACCCCTCTCTTCCCCACTTTTTGTGAGAGACCACATGATTCATGTCTGCTCTGATGGTAACCAGCAGGTACTTTTACTTCCTCACTCCCACTTTAGGTTTCTAGTGCATCTTTGTGTCAAAATAACTACAAATCAGGAAACACAGATGTGAGAAAACAGGGCTGATTGCAGAGGCCCCCTAACTTTTTGCCCCCATTTTCCACTTTTTGCTGGTGTTTTCCTGACTCTGATGGTGCCCTGGGTACTGCTTACCAGTCCCAGGGCCAGTGCTCTGTGTTAAATGGATATGCAAATTAGGCTAATTATAATTGGCTACGTTAACCTACCTATAAGTCCCTAGTATATGGTAGGGCATGTAGGTTTAGGGACCACAGCATAGGTGGTGCACACCTAGGTGCATTGCTGAGGTGCCCAGTGTCATTTTAAAGGCAGGCCTGCCTTGCTGGCTGCTTTTAAATTAAAGTTATATGCAAATTCGACTTTGGAATTAAAAGTAGTTCCAAAGTCTTAAACTACCTTATTTTTACATATAAGTCACCCCTAAGGTGTGCCCTATGTGCCCCTAGGGCTGGGTGCCATGTAACTATAAGCAGGGACTTTATAAAAATAGACTTATAAACCCTGGTGAGGTAAAAACAGCCACATGTGTTTGTCCCTCATTGAAGTAAATGGCATTCATAGGCTAGAATGGGGAGACTTTATTTTAAATTTTAAAGTCTCCTTAAATGTTGCATACCAAGAATTTGGTATCAAATTAATTGTTGTAATAAATCCCACAACTTCCAGTTGTTGGATTTAATATAACTTGTTCAGGTAAAAAGTTTTAGACTTTACCTAAAAAGTTGCCAATTTCAGCCCTGCATTGTTTTTGCTGCTGTGCTCTGATTGGCCAGCCTGCAGCAGCTTAGCCAAGCTGCCTTGATGAGGTGTGAAGTGGCCTGGCTTCACACAAAGGAATGTGCCTGTGAGTGAGAATCTCCCCTCAGCAGATGGTGAGGCAGGAAGGGGGAGGGCTGCCAAACTGGTCTTCAAAGGCAGAGAAGGACATTTGGAGCAACCAGCAACACCCCCACATCCTGCAACCCCAGACAACTAGGTGCCCCCTTGATTAGATTAGGAGAGGGCAGGAGAGGGGTGTGTTTATGATTTTTAGCCACACCAGTGGGTGGGCTCAGCCAGATGTAACCTCCAAAAATCAGATTCATCCATGATGGATTTTTAGAGAATGTTGCCCACTGGGATGGATTTTTGCCACACTTCCCAGGAAGTGGTCATTGCAGGGGGAAGGACCCTGCCCCTGATTGGAGAACCAGGACCCCCCTGCTTTTCACCCAGGAGCAAGGATAAAACTGGCAGACCTGCACCCACACCTCAGTTCCCTACCACATCCAACAAGGAAGAACAACAGAAGAAGAAGGACTGCCCTGTTGGACCCCTGGCCTGCACCTGGAACCTGCACTCAGAAGGACTGCACCAGCTGCACACTTGGGCTTCACCACAAGAAGGACTTTGCCTGGCTTCAACTGGTTCAAGGAGGGACTCCCTGTTTGCTACAGGTGAAAAATTGCTAACCAGAGTCCCCTGCACCAACTCCTGAAGAAAGCGACCAGCTGACCACTGCCCAGTGGCCAAAAAGGAGTTTGCGCCAGGTGCATTCTGGGAGTTGTAGTCCGCACCCCCCAAGGACCATCTCAGAACTTCTGGACCCATCGTATCCGAGAAGGGCTCCATGGACGTCGGATCAAGATCCAGGTTTACCCCGGTCGAAGGATTTTCACCTCGAAAAAACAACTAAGTCCGTAGGTAAAAATCTCCACCGAGGAATCCAGCATCACGTATCCGGAGAAGGGCTCCAGGAGGTCGGATAGGACTGGCAGGTTCTTCCCGCTAAAGAAAATCTTCAAAATAAAGACTAAGTCAGAAGGTAACTTTTTAACCGAGGCCTCCTGCGACCTGTAGCCGAGCAGGGCTCCATCGCGGTCGGCCTGAAACTTTGACTTTGCCCCGGTCGAGGTGCAACCAGATGACCCGATTGGCGCTTTTTGTTTCTAAGCGCTAGAAAAATAATAATTCTTTAAAAATTCATATCTCCGGTTCCCTTTATCCAATTTTATTCGTTTTGGTGTCATTTTAAAGATAAAAATAGAAACTATTTTTATAAATTGGTTTTGGATTTTTAAACTGTTTCCTGTGTTTTATTTAATTACTGTTTGGTGATATTTGAATGCTTTACACACTGTCTCCTAAGTTAAGCCTTGACGCTCGTTGCCAAGCTACCAAGGGTTGAGCTGGGGTTAATTTACTGAGACCTAACTGGACCTAAGTGGAGGTTAGTGGCTTGTTGCTAGGTGTAGTGTGAAAATGAGTCTTTTTTAAACTACACCATCAGAAGGTGATATTCATCCTGTCCTTTCTTATTCATGAGCCCAAGCACAATTGATAATACTCACACCACCACCATTTTCAAATGTAACATATTGAAGATAGCATCTAGAAATAGAACTTATAATAGATTGCTTCTGATAGACAGATGACCTTCACCCGCCTTACATATGTTCACCATTCAATGATGTGTGAATGTGTTGGCAGCATTCTTGTTCTGTAGCTTATCACCTCTGTTACATCCAGATTTACATTGCCCTTGAGTTCACTTTCTGCTTGATGAGCACTAGCGAGCCCACATTCAATTTTACTTACATATACAATGCTTACTCTTTCATTTACTGACCACTGCAAGTGTTCATTGAGTATTCTGCATCGTCCTTCATATGACCACAATGTGAAGTGATTTTTCCCCAATTAAAATTTCAACCCACTAAAAGGTCTACTGATTTTTATTTTTATTCTTTCTCAGCTCTCCCTCGGACTGCAGCCCATTTAAACAAATTTAGTGTTAGCTTTAGGCTATGTCCTGGACAAGCTGCATCTAGGATTCCATGTGGCAAAGGGGAGCTTCTCAGCAAGATTGATTGACAATTCTTTTATTCATTTGGGATAAGTCATTTTAGCCACTAAATCTCAGGGTTTCAACTCATATTTGCTGTGGCATACCTGTGCGATTTCTCAAAACTAAGTCTTGCACTGCCCCAGCCCATAGCTGCGAGTCTTTTGAAATTTCTTCTATTGTTCTAAGGAGATTGTGCCTTCCGGGATCTGCTTTACTTGCAGCATTTGCCTGATCTTTTAGTTGCAAGTTCAATCATTGAAAGTGTGTGAGTCTTTTTGTGACCTCTGACACCTCAAGCAGCTTCTCAAACTCCTTTCCTTTGAAAAGTGTAAAGGAGACAATGGTATTAACACAATGTGCCAAGCCTTAGGTGGATGACACAGATCTGCTTCAGGCTTGAGTCTGCACCTTTGGCCTTGGGGCAGTCTAATGCAGCAAATCGACTGCTAATGTATTTCTGATCAATGCTAAGAATATCCTTGTTTGGTGTTTCCTTAAAGTGCTAGCCTTTCACTTCGGCTTTTAACATGACAGCCATTATTTATGTGATCCCCTATCCGAGAGACATGGATTGTTGCCTCTTCTTCCCTACTTCGATTGAGACATTGAGATTTTTAAAGTTGACCTATTTGTGGGTCACTATCCTTTCAGTCAACAGTCAGATCACAGAGCCGCACTGTGGAACTTGCCCATGCCACTGACTAAGCCTCCAGTCCATCATCTGTCATTGGCAAGTGTAAGAGCCACTCAACAGCTGTATAGATACTCCTTCTTGGCTGAATCCAGTGGCATCTTACACGTAGGGTAGTTGATCACACGGGGTCCGTTCCCACCAGTGCTTGGCTGTTCATATCCTTTATGTGCAGCTGATTATCCAGTATGAATTCCTCTTGTTACAAAGTGATAACAGCTCTCCAGCCCTCTTCAAACTCTCTTCAGGCTCAATAACTCCTGTCTACATGCACTCTTCATCCATTCATATTGAAGCACTGATTTAGTTCTGAGGATAGGGCCCCCCATCATTGATTATAACTTTTTCTCTATAAATGTATTTGGCAGGAGACCGGATGTGCTTGTGCTCCAGACTTTGATGCACCATTTGCTGTAGTGCCAAGCAGGATAAGACCTGATTAGCCTGTGTGCTTCGCCATGATCTAGCTAGAGATATGAAGAGCAACGCAAGAAACCTCACAGAAACCTTCTGACCAGACCCTGCAAAATAATTTTATATTGAAGCATCTGACCATAAGGTACATGGAACTGTCCAAATCAATCACTACTGCTTTATATTACTAATTCATGTAGAAATAACACATCCAGTTGCATCTAAACTGCAGCATGGTCCCTTTCTCCAACACTGTGGACCCAATTCACAAAGGAAAACTTAGACATTTTGTCTAAACTTACACCAAATGTCTGAGTTTATGAGTTTGAGAATTCACAAAGGGCATTTAGGAGTACTATCTTTAGGTCAACACTTGGGGCAGATCTCTGTGCAGAGTGAGGACCTAAAGGTAGTACTTATGAATGGGAAACAGCCTTTATCACAAAGGGTTAACAATGAGTAGCCTTTACCACAAAGGATTTGTAATGAAAATGCTTTCTAACCAAAGGCTTTTCAAACAATTTTTTTTACAACAATTATGAATTTATGCTGATGCCTTTTGCAGTGAAAATCATGGTAAATGTAAGCATATTACAGGTAAGTAAACAGCTTGTAAATACTTATTTGTGTACATTAACTTGTCATTTGACAAATTTTCTGTAAATTTTCCTAAAGAAGTGTAACAGTGATTCTTGTGATGCACAGAAAGTTTTGGGGTGATCTGTCAAGCTGGGGCAGACAAAAAGGGGTGTAAAAAATGCTGCGTTTCCCGTGTTAATTCCCATAGGACCTTTAGACATAACTATAGCCCGAACCGCTGGACGGAATTGCACTAAATTTGCCAGAAAGCTAGCTTTCGGCAAGCAGATTGTGCTTTTGCTTATTTCGTGTAGATCCGTTTAGTAGTTATTGAGAAATTGAAAGGGAAATAAATTTGCATATCCAACGTCACAGATCCATTGCAATGTTTTTGTGGCGATTGCAGTGTTTTTAAGAATGTGTGTGCCAACAAGAATATATATATATAAATATTCACTGAAAAAATCAAAGATTACAGGGACGTTATAGTTAGTCTCACATTCTAAATGTTCAAAACCATAGGCATTCACCTGTTATCGTTAGAGTTATCTAAAGTAACTACAACTCGTGTCCTAAGGTAACTATAACTTGTGCACGATGAGAATCCTTATAAAATATGCTAAATTGGATTTAGAAGAAGCACATGGTATGATCAAAGAAACTGAAGACAAACTAAACAAGCATTTACAATGCAACGGGTCTCGCGTTTGCTCATGTTAGAGCTGATCGCGTTGTAAACTCCTAACCCGACTTTTCACCTATCGGGCAAAAGTGCATTTATGTACGTAACCCGAAAAAGTGAAATTAACTATGTAAAGCGCTTGACTTCTGCCAAGCGAGATCGCGCTCGTAAATTAGAGAAAAAGAAGTCCACGAGCCCGATGGAAAACAGCGAGCTTCGCATGTTTTCTGTACTTGGTCCCTGCCCTCGAGGAGGGCTAGCCACCGGAAAAGGCATGACATATGCGTGCCTTCGACTAATGAAAGCAAGCAGATTTTATTAGGCGAGCCCACGAACCAATAAAAAACACTGATGTGAAGTTGACAGGGCTCTGAGCCCTTTTCTAACTACTAAAGCGTCTTGCTGCGATACGCATGCGCGAGCGCATGCAACGCAGGCTCGACCCTAAAAAAACCATGATAATAAAAGTGACCAAGCAATGATCGGGAAAGATATGGAAAGTCGTCTGGATAAATATGAGGATATTGTACAGGAACGAAAAAAGAACACATTTGCAAAGGATAAAAAAGATTATGAACAAGGGAGAAAACTTTTTTGCGAAAAAGTTTGACAATTTGAAACAAGATCACAAGTGGAACAAGGGAAACTTGGGCTCAGATATAGTGGATACTCTGAGTGAATCAGATGTTGATCTTAGCGAAGGAGAAGGGCCTTCAAGATATGATAGTGTTATGACAGCCACAACTTTTTTAGAGGAAATGAGGGTACTATGGGGCATATTTATACTCTGTTTGCGCCATTTATGCATCATTAATTTTGACGCAAAAATGGAGCAAATCTAACTCCATATTTATATTTTGACGCTAGACCCATCTAGCGTCAAAATATAGGAGTTTAAGTAATTTTTGGGATGTGCGAACCCACCTTGCATCAATGAAATGCAAGGTAGGCTAACCCGTCCGAAAATGACTCTAAGCCCGTATCTCCATATTTATCCCTCCGTGCTAAAATGATGTACTGGTGGGAAGCGGACCCAAAAAATGACGTTAACCCCATTTTGTGTCAAATTTTAACACCTGGGTCTGACCAAGTATTAAAATGAGGCACACACACCACTACTTAAAGAAAATTCACAGAAGGAACATTTGCTACCTCCAAGACAGCATGGCAGTCGTACCACTCAAGATAGGTACAAACCGCAGACATCCACAACAACAGCAGCTCCCTCCACCACAACAACAGCAACCCAAAAAACACCACCACAGCACCCACAAAGATGCAGAAGGCAGGAAAGGATATTTTGGCATAGGACAACCCTCCTTGGCCTTAGGGAGCAAGGCATTATCAGGACTTACCGTCTCAACTGGGAGTCCATTCTACGCCTGCTGAAGCAGATTGCACCAGACATCACAGCCAGGCTGCAAACTCCCAATAATATACCACCTATCACAGAGCTCCTCACTGTTCGGCACATGCTGGCTTCTGGATCCTTTCAGACAACAGGGGTACTATTGGCTGGTTTCTCCTGGCCATCAATATCAGTTTTCCTGCCTATGGTCCTAGATGCCATCATCCGCCTCACACCCCACCACATCTGCTTCTCAAACACCCAGCAACAGCAGCAGGAGACCAATCAAGATGTCTATCTAATTGTTGGGTTTCCGCATGTGCTGGGAGCAATGGACTTCACACATGTACAACTGGTGCAACCTGCTGACACAGAACATCTCTACAGAAACCACAAGCACACCCATTTGATTAATGTGCAGGCCATTGTAGACCACCGTGGGCTCTTCACGAACATCTCAGCCAGGTATCCCGGCAGTGTTCATGATGCATTCATATTCCCGCACTCCACCATCAATGAGCGGTGCGAGGATGGACAATATGGCAATGGCCTACTTGTCGGTAAGCCAACCAACCAATCAAAACACACACAGCACACCAACCCTAAAGGACGAACAACATACACACCACAACAAATACACATGGGCATAGGACCACAGATGTACTGGCAACAACACATATGCAACATGTCGTATGTACACCACAATGATTGGACATTACAAACGCAGACACCCACATGTACCTAACACAGCTACAAACTAATAGCCACACCACGTGATGGACAGGTGGAGCTATTTCCCCTTTGCATACAGAAGAAGACTACAAACCACTATAAGTGTTCAGTGGTTGACTACTAAATATACTTCACACACATTACACCAAACCAACAATAGCTCTGCCATACCAATGGCATATGGCATGGCCACGTAAAAAAAAGTCACATGTAGGCACATTCCCCCCTCATTCATGGTGTGCAAGACTCAGGCACAATCTACATCAAATGTCACCCAAGTTGTGCCAACATCAACTACATCTCATCTACACATACCTGACATACCTGTAGTCTGCACATACATCTGTCAAATGAATTGTATTGCACACATAGGAAGACTAATGTACCTGCCATTAAAGACCATGGGGCAGAATCATAAGAAAAGGTGCCATAACTACTCAACTGACACCTCACATGCCCCACTTAGCGCACCCTAACACCATCATGCCTGTATTGTAGTCTATCCATAGTTCACCATGGGGCTGATTCACTGCTAAACTGTAATGTACATGGATGACATAGTAGGCCCCTCTAATAGTATGGAGGACATGACTGGCCATACATGCACTGTACTAAGTGACACTTTAGAAAAATAGCTGGGCCCCCTACCAAAGTCTGCACTGTGCAGGTATAGTAAGTCTGGCTGAAAATCCATTTACTAAGGACATACACCTGTACCAAATGTGATCATCATACTAATATGTGATACACATCCTTGGACACCTGGACCCTCATCATGAGTCTGGTGGCTGGCAGAGGCCGCTCGGAAAACTTCTACTACTGTTAGATCGCCATTGCTGTCTAAACACCACCGGCCCTATTAGGAGCTCACCGCTGGGCCTGTGGGCAGAAACTGCATTTCCGCCCACTGGCCCAGCTGGGTAGAGGGCCTAAACATTGCAGCTGGTTCGTAATTGAGCTGGCTGCAATGTGGCATTGCGGCGGGTGCAACAGCACCGGTTGCACTTTCTACTGCCTGTAATTTGTGCAGTGGAAAATGAAACAGGGCTGTCCATGGGGGCCCCACCACTGCCCATGCCTAGTGCATGGCCAGAGCAGGGGCCTCCAGGGGACACCCGACACCCCCATTCCACCAGCCTTTTCATGGAAGTGGAACAGCCATGCAAAGGCTGGTGGATTGGGGAGTCAAAATCCAGAGGGCAGTGCAGCTTGCAGAGCTGCCCTGGCAGATTATGACGCCTGGGACTGCAAGGCTGCTGGCAACCTGGTGATGTTGGCAGACCAACCGTGGTGGGTCCACCACAGTCATAATGTGACAATCATACTGCCACGACCGCGGCGGTCCAACCAGAACTGTTAGTCTGGCAGTCTTAAGACCGTCAGATTTGTAAAGAGGACCAAGATGGCTGACATAACCATCATCTGCCACTAAGGCCCACTAAGTGTTGCACTGCATGCGTAATGCCACATGCCAACATCGATAGAATAGTCTGGCTTTGTAGGGCTACTATGCTGGCTCCATAGCTGACACCATTGTGCTGCAAGGAGGTGGTAGCCTCCATCTAACACTAGGACATTGCTACCAATATAGACTACACAAAACATGTTACATACATAATGAGCATATGTACTGGAATCCAGATGGTCATATTCGGGTCCATGAGTCAGTACCCAAGATTGTCATGTACATGAACACAGTCAAATTGAACTATATTACAAGATCAGGAACATACACAATACCACGATCACCTCTGATTCACCACTCAAACTGCAACCAACTAGTGCCATGGAATATTCCAGATCCCTCTCAAGTCTTTACTAAATTTCACCCTCTTATCTTTGCAGCTGACCAAGGTTATGGCATCTAACCATGGGTCATGACACCATTTGTAAATCCAACAACCAATGAACGTTGTGCCTACAATGAAGGGCACAGGAAAACATGCAATCTGGTGGAGAGGACATTTAGCCTTCTCAAATCCAGGTTCAGGTGCCTAGACTTGACAGGAGGAAGCTTCCTGTATGCTCCACTGCTGGTATGCAAGTTTATACTGGTATGTGCTATTCTGCACAACACTTGAAACAATGTCCCCTGGGATGAACAAGTTGATATCCACAATGAGGAGAAGGATGATGGGGCTGAGGACCTTGAGGGGGAACAATCAAACACAGAGGCAGGAGTTCACAGAAGACTGACCATTGTTGAGAACTTTTATACGTAGTCAACAAAAACAGTATTTTGTAAATACCTCCCATAAATATTTATTTAACCACATTCACCTTGGTCTACTCATTGTCCAATATATCTACCATTGGAATGTGACTCTAACCCCAGTGAGTGTGTCAGAAACACAAAAACATCAAGTATGGTACAAACATCCTTGGTGATGTAGGAGGTTCCACAGACTCCATCTCACATATTAGTGACACACAAACACCTGGCATGTGACTTCTGAAGGCTTAGATCCATGCACCACTACATATATTGTGCCATCACGGGGGCAAGGTGCAATTTCATAAGAAATGGAGGTTAAGTAATGTTAGAACGAACACTGTCACTACTCTGTGTGATTGTAGCTTTGCCTGCACGGCACATGTGTGTCAAGGGGGAGACATCATAGGTACCAATGCTACTTCAGTAATTGCCCACAGAATGTCCTCAATGTTGGAAACTGAGCCTGCACAGTGTGCCCATGGGAATATGTTCTGGCACTGCAATTGGCCACATTCCTGACACATGGAGGACTGTAACTCATGTATAGCACATACACGTTGGCTGGGAAATGGCCAATGTCTTGGCAGAGACATAAAGCAGCTAGGGTGTTGAATCCATACAGAAACACATATCAGATTGTATAGTTCTATGAATTTTAATGGGAGAATGCATCTGCCAAATGATAGTCTGACTGCAAAGTAGGCAGAGTGTGTAACACTCCCTTTCTACATAGGAATAACACCTGTCACACAAGTTGGCTTGCTTCACATATGCCTTCTGCCAATAATGAGACATATATGAAGACAAATGTATGGGTTTCCATCCTAGGTAGCAAAGGGTATGTCATTATCCACAATGATTGACCTGTGTCTGTCTGCAAGTCTACACAGAATACTCAGAATAACAACATTACACAGCACATAGCAATACAAAGCACTCATTGTCACTTACATGACAGATCCATTGCATGGTACCAAATGTTACTAAATAGCTCCAATATCACAATCAGGTGTGGCATGGGTGAACATGTGCAGTATTGTTCTATACTGTCAAAGACTGTACATCACACTGAGTGGGAGTAGACATACACATATAGGTAGCATCTGGCAAAGGATAAATACAGCACTAAGAAGATGCTACACCTCAACATCATTCAGTCATGGTAAGAGTCAGCTAGGTTGTGGCATACAGGGAGAATTTCATTGCCATGTTCAATGGAGGATATGGACGGACAGCTCTGAGATACCCACAAATACTTGCTGATACAAAACGCCATGTGACTTGGAGACTACCCAAGTGCTATGGCATGTGTAATGTCATGTGTACCTGGCACTCATTACATCTCACTAATATTGCCAATGGGACATTAACTACTAAGTTGACAGTTGTAGGAGAAGGGAATATCTCCACATTACATGTCATATGTTGTATCCTGTCCCTATGTCACCTGACAATGTTGCTGTAGAAGATGTGTACAAGGTGCTAGCAGACAAAAGACTGGGAGCAATGGGGGACACAATACATACCTCACCAGTTATCGATGAAAAAAGAGATGATGACCGGACATACACCAAAACAGACACTGTAAGACACCAATGTCTGCATGTCAAACTTTACCTGATGTGCAGAGAGGGTGGCCACATTTGTACATAACTCACACATGTTTGCCACTAGCATACCAAGGTATTTGTTCCTGCGCATGGTACCAGAACAGGAGACAGTCACATAGAACACCATCTGTATCATGTCATTTGTCCAACATTGATGTTACAAAAGTTTTACAACCCCTAAGCAAGCGGAACATGGACACAACTTTGGAGTCCAAAGATTTATACATGTCCTACATGTGTAAGCACACGACCTCTGAACCTGAGAGGGGAAGGCTGACATCAAGTACTGCACTGGAAATCATAACAACCGGGTCTGTATGACCACATTTGTGCATGTCTCCATCTACTATGGAGTGTTCACAGGATGGAAATTAACTATCATTAATGGTAGAGATCCCAGCTCAATGAACCCACGCACCACTGCTCTGACAATATCAACGTATGATAATGTCAGATGCTTGATGCATGTGCACATGGAGCAGAGTAAAGTGGAGCACCATTAACCTACATCTTCACATGCAACCATGGGTTTGTGTTGCCACACAAACTCACACATTGATGAAGATGAGTAGGATTGCCATCTATGCTACACTGCAATACTGCAACACAGTGGTACGACATTGTATGTGACAGTCATGACTAACATGGATTCAGTACAAAAGCTAACCTAGCAGCAAAATAATGACAACATTTGTGACAGTAAAAATGTTCTCATCAATTGTGTTGTGACACACAAAACAGAGGTGCTAGTGATGTGACTACACAGGCAATACTACAAAGCCAACTTCTGTCTATGCCGGAATATATTAATGTGAGCTTGCACATCCCATTTACACAGCAACATTGTGATGTGTTACACAAAACCCACAACACATGTCTATACAGACACATGGCATATAGCATTGCTCACCAACACACATGACCATAACATCTGCAGCAACTAAGATGCATGGGAAACTACATGGCACATGTGTAGCTGACCTATGACTAGTTAAATACAATAAGTAGCCAGTGAGTAGAGACACATGCACACTCAACTTGACAGGGGATACGTGATGTCAATGCCGTTCCAGTTCACTGCATACTCTGAGTACAAAATGTAATGGCTGACACATGCCTAAGCATGTGTTTGAGATGGGGCCTAAATACAAATATGTTTGTAGGTATGTATACATATATTGCCCACAGACATAACTATGTAGTCCACCTGCTACTCACTATTCATACACATCTTTACACACATAGCACACATGCCAATATTTATTTGGACTTTGTGTAGGGACACATGCACATATGCACAAAGTATGAGAGAGTGTCTACAGCTGACTCATGAATACACGTATTGGTTGAACATACCAATGACACTGTAATGACATTAATGCATAGACTTGTACATGAAGGCAACAGACATATACCAAATAGTATGATATCCCATGTGACACGTGAATTGAATCAGGGCGCATTCAAGGGCTATAATGGAAAAAATGACGCTATTCCGATATGCGTATAAAAAATAAAACAAAAGCATCAACACCACACTGCAACGTGGATAAAATGATGCCTGGGCCCTGAGCGGCAATTCAACGCTACCACTTCTCTCAGTACACCATGGAGAAAAATTGACGCATGACTCGATCAAGTGTAAAAAAAAGGTGTACAACAGAAATAATGTGAAGCACATGCCCAGGAAGTGATGTACCAGGACATTCTGCCTTCAAGCATGGTACAGTGAGTGTAGTTTCACTTTCACTTCACAGTCTGTTCCCCTGTGACTGTGTGGTTGTGTTTTGGAGGTGCTGGTGTATTTGCAGTGTGTTTGGAGGTTTTGTTGTGTCCCTTGTGCTGTGTCCTGTGTTTTTGGTGTCTAAATTGTCTATTTACTTGTAATTTGTATTGAAAGTGTACTGTTTTTGTCAGTGTATCGTGGAGTGTCTGTCTGGGGTAGTTTAGTTGTTGGGGTAGTTTGGGGTAGTTGTTAGGCTTAAGTTTCCTTTTCCTATTTTGTTTCGGGTGATGACCTTTCCCTGTTGGGAATGTCTGGAAAGGGTAGAAGGGGGAGGATGTCCGCTGATAAACTCAGGGGGTTCATATGATTGGTGGCCCATTACCTGCCTCTAATGCTGCAACTGGGTGGCTGGGTGATCCTCGGCTACCCCACCAAGGCAAGGCGGCTGCGATGGGGCAAGGTGGTCCACCACCTCACATGCCTTTTCAAGACCAGATGCAATGAGCACCAGCTGAAGCATCGGTGTGCAGATCTGTTGGCAAGGGAGCAGGATCTGCTGGACCATTTAGGGTTTAGACTAACAGTTTCAGATAAGTCTGAGTGCTGCATGTAATGGTTGTGTACATGTTGTATGAAACCTGTATTAAGAGTCTGTGTGCCACTTGAGGCCTGCAGTTCAAATGTACAGCAATTCAGCCAATGCAGGACACATGTATGATGAACCCTGCATCACCATCATAAAGGGGCATATTTAAGAGCCCCTAGTGCAACCTTTACGCTGCCATAGTGTCATATTATTGACGGTAAGGTGGCGCAAACCTGACATTTACAGCGCAGTGTCTTTACAAAGTGGCACAATGCCCTCCACTTTGGAAAGGCTTGGCTTGGCACACATCATGGCTGTGCCAGGCACAATGTATGCAAGGGGCAGTTCTGGTGTAAAGGAGGTCTCCAAATTGGCACAAAGAATTCAATGAGATTGCTGCACCCCATTTGTGGTGGATTTCTTAACGCCTGCTTTTTGCAGGCATTAAAAATATGCTCCCATTATGATCAGTGGGCAGCTGGGTGCTTAGCAGGACTAGCGAAAACATGTTTGACACTAGACTCCAAAGTGCTACTGTCAAACATTTTGATGCTACTCCCCCTAACTACCGCCATGGTGTGCAGTCCATTGGAGACGGCACACAGATGGTGGTATCAGGAGTGCAGCAGGGCCTGCACTTCACCAGGCTCAGCACCTAGTGATATATATGGTCCAAATCGTAGTGACGCATGCACAGTTAAACTTTTCAATAAACAGCTAAGAATGAGGCCTGCACCATGAAACATGCATGAAAGGGTGTGTAAAAATAAGATAGGGAAGGCAAACTCCAAACCTCAGAGTAATAACATAGGGGGTTATTACAACTTTGGAGGAGGTGTTAATCCGTCCCAAATGTGACGGATATACCACCAGCCGTATTACGAGTTCCATAGGATATAATGGACTCGTAATACGGCTGGTGGTATATCCGTCACTTTACCGTCACTTTTGGGACGGATTAACACCTCCTCCGAAGTTGTAATAACCCCCTTATTTTCTTAAGTTTGAATTCCAAACACTCTGTAGGGCTGCTGAGTGAAGGTGTGAACTTTGGGCATATATGTGTATGAGAAGGGCCCCTATGTACTTAGCAAACGTTTCCGTGATCTGTAGCAACTCCTGCTGAGTGCATCATTGGCCTTAACATTAATACATGATTTTGGACCACAAAGCCATCATGCTGTGACTTATTTCTGACTATGCACAGGCGTGGCTGTGAGTAAGGGGTGCACTAAGGCCCACAAGGACAGTATAGATGCAATAGCTGCTGCAATACTTTAGTCCTATAGGCCCCTTGGTGTCATTATGCAAGGCCATGTAAGGGAGCTTGACCATGCACTGGTTCCAGACTACTGGCAGTTCCATTTGACCTGTGCATTGTGTATCTGAGTCAGCTTATCTCCATGACCACACAAATGTTCTGGGTATGTTCCACTGGCCTGCTGCTCCTCATTGACAGTATGGGGCTGTGCTGCTTCAGCTCCATCACTGGCACATCACTCACCAATCTGCAACACCAGATGCACCCTCTGACCACTGAGCAAGTGTCTGTGTTGAGCCATATTCCTATTCCCATGTACTTATCCCTCACTGGTTCAACAATGGTATACCATGGCAACAGATGCAGGGCACACATCATTGCAATGCATCCATGTTTCAAATCAGTCAATGTGCAGGTAGGTACAACTATCTTCACATGAGTCCACTGCAATTGCAATTTTTATAGTGTGTCTGCCTTGTGATGGCACACACATTCACTTACTTCACTGAAGGATGTATAATCTCAATCCTCAACACCTTGGAAAACCCACACAACCCCATGGTAGCAGTTTATAATTTTGCTATGATAATGATATAGGTGTATACTACATATCAAGCAGGGTGAAATGCTATGATTGTGATAATGGGCCAGGCACTGAAACAACCATACCATTGCCTTCAGGTGGGATATACATGTTCAAGCTGTCCCATAAGGTCATGGAGGAGTTGTGCTACCAGACAGCTGCATTATAATGCCATGTAGAGATGGTGCAGTGAAATGCACCACAGGAGTGTCATGAACAGTAATGGTTTGTAGATGTGTCAGTCTACCTCATCAGGGAGAATGTGTGATTGAGTGATTGAGCGATCATAGTTGTCTGTCAGTTTCACTGATCTTCCATTTGGATGACTTCTTCACACAGCCAAACTCGTTTACACTAAACTATGTTGTCCATTTGCATAAACTTTGCATTTACACTAAGCAATGTTTACCATTCATGTCTTACAGGTGGGCCAGCCACATACACCATAGGAGAAGTAGTGAGATTCGAAGACACTGATGCATTCATAAATATCATATTGTTGCTCCTGTTAGCTAATCCAGGGTTTGGTGTGAGTCAGTCCGAAGTGTAGAATGCAATGAGTGCTGTTTTTTCTGAACCATTCAACAGAATGGATGGTGACATCATGGGGCATGTGTAAGAGGCCCAAGCACTATCGGAGCTTCACTTTTTTTGAGGCTCCGGGGACGCTATGCCCTGCACTGTGTATACAAGGTGGGCTTAAGACACATTTTGTGGCTTCATATTACCTTGGCAGTATGGCCCCTTCACATGCAGAACCTTGTGTGAAGGAGCATGCAATTGGTGTTGCTATGGTTGTGCCACAGCAACACCCATAGCAATTAGATGGTGTTCCAAATCAACATATTTTCTTACACCAGAGATGGTACCAAATTCTGAAAACACACCAAGGTGTGGTGTAAGCAGGGCACAAGGAACTAAAATATATGTTCTTGTACCTTTTATTTTTGCTCTTTCAATGGGTGCTGCATTTGGCAGCACACATCAAAAGTGCAAAAAAGATTATGATTGTGTAAGAAAGGGTCCCTCCATGCGCAATAACAGTTCCCCCTGAACGCAGCCATCTCTGCACCATCGGGCAAGGGTGGCTGGGTTAAATACTGCAAGCAAAATTAGCACTGGCATAGGTGACAAAACAGTGATGCCCCATCTCCTATTCAACAAGGCGCATCCTTGGGTTTTGAATATAGCGGAGTGCTGCTCTGCCAATTGCCCGTCAACATGGTGCTTCATCAAATTCCCTTCATCTATGTTGTGGGGTTGTGCAATGAGATTGGCTTGCATGTAGTTCTAAGGCCAAAGTGTGGTGCCATGGAATTGTGTGTAAAAGGAATAATAACAGCTAACCACATATTCATGGATGTCTAACATTATAGGTCACAGGCCAGCTGTATATGTACATAGCATGCCTGTTGTAAAAAACCTTATCACAGCACCATGATCAGCAATGTGTGCCACACATAGCTTATACTTGTTGACAAGATGGCACAGATGTAGGGTCCTAACTGCAGTACTCTCTAGGGGGATTATGTGGGAGACAGTACCCTCCAGAGATGATGAGGTAGTGGTACAGCAAGGAGCCATATTGTGCAGAACTGCAGTCATCAGTGTACTTAATGTGTAGACAACTCCACTCAAGGTATTTCAGGTAAAAGTCTATCAACCTCCTAACACCAGATATCAGTAGTTTTCCCAATATGGTGCAGCCAATATGTGAATTGTTACTGATGTAGGTCACATCACAGATGCATAAAAAGGCAATGCCGTATGTGTAGCTGGTGCTGTGAGGAAATCTGACATGCATCTACTAATGATGTAAGACACTTCTTAATACAGTTGCAGTACCCAAAGCTGTGTCACAATTACTGTGAGCTTAAGGGCATCCATACAGCCATCATGTGTGTACTATTGAACACATGTAGGAGTAGATAGCATAGGGTGGGGCATACAGTGCTGTTATGTCTTGACAACAGTGATGTGCAGCTCAGGGTCTGCCCAGCCTTTCTCATGGCAAGGTGGCATCAGCTGTACATGTGGCTACAGCATGGAAAATGCAACTGGACCCTTGTAAAGTAGGCTGAAGCCAGGTTTTACACCTGGACATATGAATATAGATGTACTACAATATATTATACCAGCTTTGTAGTTAGCAGCCTCCCTAACAAATGGGCCACACCTTCACTCCATGATGAGCGCTTAGGCTTTGATGTAGTACCAGAGGTGTTGAGCTGATGGATTGCATGCCCAACCCCCCTTATACTCAGGGAGACAGGAAATCCAAACTTGTTGAGACACATGATGCTCACAGTGTAGATGAGCGTGATGTTGAGCAGGCCATTATTAGTTCCTATCAGCTTTGGCCCCTTTTGATTCACAAAGGATTGACGTCATCCCACTGACATGTACAAAATACTGGTGATGTATGGTTGGATATAGATGCAGATGAGAAGCAACTCATTTTTTTGAGAAATGTGTGTAGGACTGAATGTGTAATAAGCTGTAGCAGTGGAAATTACAAATCTGTACATACTCCCCCGAATGCTGATACTGATGGTTGCTTGTCCTCATTTTACAGCTGCCAACATGCCAAAGTTCACACAGAGGGCCGAACAATACTGTCACCTCTTGGAAGTCCATACAGGATACCGCCGCTTGGCATGCCATTTTTGAGCAGAAAAGCTTCTGGGGAATGGCAGGCATTTCCACACAGGGGACCCACATAGCCATCCAAGACAATGCATGTAGCAAGCTCCTCAACTATGCTGGGGCTCCTAGCTGCACCCACCCCATCCACATCTGCAGTACCAGTCGCCACACAGGCACCAGTCTTGCCACCGCCAGATGCTGGGCCATCCCAGTTTGAACTGGATCTACGTGAGGACACTAACGTAATCCTCAGTTGTTTGGACAAGTTGGTGGAGGATTTGGCGGAAGACCGCAAAATATTGAAGTATATCATGAAGAAGGTGAAGAAGTCCAAGAAATTAACTTGTACTTCCCCTCCCTTATAACATATTTTAGTTTGGGTTTTATGAAGTTAGTTGTAGGTTAGTGTAGTGTAGCCATTAGTTAGGATAAGTGTAGTTAGGGGTGGGTTACTATTCTTATGTTTTTATTGGTGGGTGGTTGGGTCGGGGGTCATGTTGGGGTATGTATGTGTTTATATAAAAATAAATGCACAAATTATATATTTGTTTAGGCCATGGGATAAGGTAATACATGTGTAGTTGTAGCAATTATTGTCCTACTTGTATCTTGTTTCTTAAGGGGGTGGGGGCAATGTTTAGAGTGTGGTGTTTCATGTGTAAGCTAAGTTTAGTATAGTTAGATAGATGTAGTTCTATGACAAGTATAGTTAGTATAGGTTAGTTTCGGATAGGGTAGGTTGTAGTTGTTTTTATTTAGATGTGTTATTATAATAAATATCTTGTTATAATTGTAGACATTTTGTGTAATTAGGTGTGGGTCTCAGGGTTCTTAACATGAGTGCACTGGACAAATTGGGGAAATGGCCTAGGGAGTCCCTCATGCCTTCAAACCCCTAAATTACCATGTGCTACCCCTATTGACAACAGAGCCGTCTCATTGACTGCAACATCACATCTACTAGCCCATGAATTTGCCATCCAGTGTACGTACCATTCATGATGACTATACTTTGTGTTGGACAGGTAAGTCTGGTACTTCAGCTGTGAGTGTTTGGGTCCTGTAGTAACAATGTTGGGAATTGTGACACATCTGACAACAGCCACAATTGGAACTCTCTCTTGCAACACTGACTGGTGGCCATCACTGATAAGGTTAGCTACCTCTGTATCACACCAATTAATTCTTCTGGTACTCCCAGTTGACAATGTTGCTCTACACTTGATTTTCAGCCATACCTGCAGTATATGATGAGGAAACCATAAATGTATCCTTCATTTCTTATATACTCAGTGAATTGCTTGTAACATGACCAGGATATGCATTTGTCATGTTAGGGTCCTTGTATGTAACTTTGTGCCCCCACATTCCTACACTTGTGCACTGCTGTTCTGTGACCAATGACAAGGAGTCATACATTACAATCATTTAGCTGAGTAGATGGATCACAGTAGACATAGACATGCTAAATGTGTATAAGATGTTTAGGTACAATTGGCAGTGTGAAAGTGAGATAATTACAATATCCAGGCCAGAGACCCCATTCGTGAAATCCAGATATTTGTGACACAATACAAGTCCAGGATTGAGGGACGTGTCATGAGACATGCTTCGGAGTAGTGTTGATAAGTGTGGCGGAACAAAAATTGCCAAATGGTAAGTGAAAGACAATGACAGTCCATAGCAGCCAAGTCAACAGTGGGTGGGTGAAGAGTGCACATATCCTACTGTGACAACACTGGCATGGTCTTAAGCCCAGAACTAAGGAGAAAACTGGCCATGTGGCACAGACTAGTGCTACTGGCTACTTTCCCGAGTAAAAGTAATTTTTGCAACATCTTCATCCTCTGATGTGTGTGGTGCCTCCTGTGACATTGGTGGTGGTGGTAGAGAGGTAGAGGCGGGCCACACACACTTCATGGGTTAAAGATGAGGAGTCCAAGCTCCCGGCAGCTGCCATTTGTGGTAAGACATATGGCATCACTGCAGCAAGGAGGAACTGGTGATTTTTCAATGTAGCTGCAAAATCGCAGTGGTAGGCAGCCGTGTATTCCCTGAGGGAGCCCACTTCATGTTCAATGGACTCCAGCCTGTTGTCTGTCATGCTGCTGCCAGTTTGGGAGGGCAATTGTTGTGGCCTCTCCCTCAAGGCAGCAGCTATGTCCACAAGACACTGCTGGACTCCACGCAGTGGAAGTGTGAGCCTCCAATGGCAGCTGTGTTCATTAGCTGTCACAAGGCATGTGTGCATTCCCTCTAGGCTGTCTGGCATGGTCTCCATCCCCACCCGCACCTGCTTGGCCAACTCCCACTGGACTTCAATCACTGTCCTCTGGAAGCTTGTCTTTGTGTCCTCGGGGTCCTGAGCTGTGGTTGTAATGGCAAGTAGTATATCTTGGGTGTTGGGTGGACCATCTGGGGAGGCCGCAACATTGGGTGTCCTCCTTGCAACTGGGGGTGGTGACTGGAGGGATCCCAGGACATCCTGGAAGTCTGTTGGCTGATGGTTGTCAGCCGGTCATCCAGGTCACCAGTGAAATCCAGGACAGGCAGATCAGCAGGACGGCCATCATCCTCTGCAATTAGGTGGTGTAAAATCAATCTTTCTATGTTGTGGCAGTTGACATGACACTTTCTTTAATTGCTATTGGAGGCTCAGTGACATCTTACAGCCCAAACATTGTTCTTATACATTGAGGGTCCTATTTATCAGTCCTTTGCCCTACCTGAGTGTCGCTTAAAGGGGAGCTCAGGTGGCGCAAAGGGCTGCATCATATTTACAAGGTGTAATGTATACCTTTATATTGGCTTGACACCACCTTCTAATTACGACTGCTTCCCATGCATCAGTTTGCATGGGAGGGCCTTGCAATGACTGTCGCGGTGGTCAAGCCACACCAACACATATTGCATTTTGGCACTGTCACAGATTTACGTGTTTTCATACACCTGAGGTGGCACCAATATCTTACACCACCCTAGAGATGTCATTACGAAGGCGCAATGATGAAGTTTACTTTGATTGCGCCTCATGTTTAAGTTTGTATATGGTGCTGCATTCCACAGCACACATGGACCTATCAGATTCCCATTTCTGTTTCTGGTTGTGCTGGAAGGTGCTCCTCCTTCACAACTAATATCTCCCCCTCAACGCAGCCAACCTTGCACAATGGTGCAAGGGATGCTGCATTGTTGCAGGACAGCTAATTTTCCACTGGCACAGGGCTGGACCCGGGATGGCCGGCATGGGTATCATTTATTGATCAGCATTTTGTACATGACAGTACCTGATGCCACTAAATTATGAACATAGCCAGTCGACTTATTTTCAACTTTGATCGGGGCCTCTAGCTAATTTGATGGAGGAATGCAGCTAGTTGTACAAGTGCACACATGGGCCCTCATTACAAGTCAGGCAGTCCTATGACCACCAGACTGCCATTGGCAAACTGACCACCGCCAACAGCGCAGATGGAACTGGCACATTTCGACTCTGGGGAAAGCCCCACGGGTCAATGGCCTGGCATTGCCAAGTTGCTGCCAACTAACAGACTGGCAATACTACCTGTCTTTTTGACACCAGCCGAGCATTGCAATCAGCGCTACCCTCCAGATTATGGGGGTTATTCTAACTTTGGAGGAGTGTTAATCCGTCCCAAAAGTGACGGTAAAGTGACGGATATACCACCAGCCGTATTACGAGTTCCATAGGATATAATGGACTCGTAATACGGCTGGTGGCAAATCCGTCACTTTTCCGTCACTTTTGGGACGGATTAACACCTCCTCCAAAGTTAGAATAACCCCCTATGATTCCACTTTTCCACAAGCCTTTGCATGGCGGCTCAATTGCCATGCAAAGGTTGGTGGTAATGGGGTGTGGTGTGCCCCTGGGCACTGCTGCACTGCCCATGTGCATGGCATGTGCAGTGCACAGGACCCCATGACCAGGCCATTTGCGCTGTCCACTGCCTGATTTGCGGTGAAAAGTGCAGCATGTGCTGTATCACCCAATGCACCCCAAGATTGGTGCTGGCTCTGTTTGATCCAGCAACAATGTTGTGGTGACTTCCCCACAGAGCTGCCATAAGGAGACACAGTTTCCACCTGCCATCCCAGCGTGAAACTCATAATGCCAACCGTGGAGAGAAGACCGCACTGGCAGTCTTACCAACGCCGGACTTGCCCCTGCGGCATCCCCCGCCCGTCACTGTGATAATGTGCACCATGATGTTCAGAGACATACCCCATATGTTGTATTTGTGTGTTTGTTTCCCCATTCCTATGTGGCTCAATAGGTGTTATGGGTTCAACCTGTATGTGTTGTGTTCTACAGATTGCAATCTGTAGTGCGCATTTTTTCTCTAGTGGCACAGTTCTGATCAGCATCAATATGTGTAGCTCAACACTGCGCCAGGTTAGGTACACAGCGTAGTGCAATGTTTACTGTGATACGGGACCACCATGCAATTCCCCCAGCAGCTGCACAGATTAGTTCTCCCTGCACCCAGACAGGCATTGATGCAGCATGATGAAGAAGTGGCTGTATTGTAGAGATGTATTGTATATGTGCTGGGTGGTGTTCCTTCCTGCAAATTTACAAGTAATGTTAGCTAAGGTGCCATTTCAATGTGTGCTGTAAAATACAGCACACATGTGTTTCGACAATGGGACATGGCGGTAGCGAAGTGGTTCTGCAAGAGACACCACCATGACATGAACCCAGGAATGGTATTGACTTTCTCCATCTTCTCTGATGTCTACGTTGTGTAGGTAGAGTAGGTATGACTATATGCAAGGGGTGTTGTGATGACACTGCCACAGGCATAGTAATTATACGTGCCTTCCATCCAATGTGGTGCATATACACATGTTGGTGTATAGCCCTAGTGATTGATGTATGTCCAGGTTGTGTATGTTTTGTAGTGCATAGCACCTCTAAGGGTGTGTACATGTGTTGCTTATGTGTGAATACTGCATCTGGATTCATGGGCACTGTGTCCCGCTGCAATCCCTTAGCATGCATTGAGTGTGTCTTCCCGCTTCTGGCATTTGTAAAATTGGCAGTTATTTCCCCCATGCAACTTACCCTGCTTTTGTGGTGGTTGATGGAAGTCTTTGCTGTCCTGTCCTTGTATTCCTGTGACCAGCTCTTCCAGGATGACCGCT
The DNA here is from genome assembly GCF_031143425.1 of Pleurodeles waltl. Lineage (NCBI taxonomy): Eukaryota > Metazoa > Chordata > Amphibia > Caudata > Salamandridae > Pleurodeles > Pleurodeles waltl. The sequence goes on from NC_090451.1 coordinate 371,001,550, forward strand.
GCAACCATCTCCTCCATCTCATCCAGGTCCTCCTGTGGTACTGGACTTCAACCTCCAGTTTTCAGGGCTGCCTTTCTGTTCCTAGCCATTTTCTCCTTTGTTCTAAGCTTGCAGTCACGCCAGCGCTTCTTGCACGCAGTGACAATTTGCTTCACCTCTGCCACACTGTTGAGTTTGTCCACTATTTGCTGCCATGTAGCCTCTCTCTTACCAATTGCCAATTTGGAGGTAACGAAGAGCTGGTTGTGACACTTCATCACTTTTCTGACAAGTATGTCGTGCTCCTCCTCAATGAACCAACACTTTCTCTTTTTCTTTTCCTTCATCTGGGACTTCTGTGAATTCTCTTGGCTGGTGCTGCTTCCATCTTCCCTTTAAATTTCACTCTTTCTGCTTGTGTGTTTAAAGTTGATGGAAATGCGGGGCAAATCCGTTTGCAACATGTTTACATGCTGCAAAATGGGTTTGAGTCAGTTTAGCAGCATTAACGTCATTTTGCCTCACGACAGGGTACAAGGGTTAATGTCATAATTTTTTTATGCTAATCATTTCTTACCACCATTGTGCGTTATAGTATAAATATGGAGTTCAGATAGTGTTAAGGAATGGTGCAAGCCAGTGTTAAAATCTTTGACGCAAAACTTTGTTTGCTCAGTTTTGCATCAAAAAGTATAAATATGGGCCTATATCTAGATCAGCAATTGTAGAGAGGAAAGAGGGAGAATCAGAGATTGAGGACAAATTCAAAACTTTCGTTGAGTGACAAAAGAGAAAACCCAGAAGAGCCAAAAGAGGAAGAGAAAAGACAATACCCTCTCAAAAGTCAGAAGAAGCAACAATGATGTTGAACTTAGTGGTGAATTTATCTGATCATGAACTAACATCAGCGGAACACCAAATGTTGAATAGAGGACTCTCCTTTTGCCCTGAAGCTCATTTTAATTATGTTGATGGACATATATACATTTATAATTTCATCAGAAAGCTTAAACTAACCAAGTTTTATGCAACACGCCCTTATGAGTCAGAGGTCAATGACAGTGATTCTATCCAATCTGAATGTAAGGAACTGGGTATTGATCAAATTCCAGATTTGAAAACTATATTTGATCTATATCATAATTTGCAAGATGATGAATTAACAGAAGTGGAAGTTTTGGAGATGTTGGAAATTGATTCTAACAAACACAAATTCAGTACATTTAAAGAGAAGTATAATTGTATCACCAGGCAAAAAGGTCTTTTACAGAACTGATATTGGGAGATTTGGAAAAACTGAAAAAAATCAAGGCATCAAGGTAAAGGACAGAACTTAACTTTGAAGGAACGGTTGGCATTAAAAGATTTAGCAAAAAAACGACAAGATTATTATTAAACCGGAGGACAAGGGAGGCAATACAGTAGCTCTTAATACTTGAGACTACATCAAGGAAGCATATAGACAACTCAATGATGAATTAAATTACAAAAGATTGGAACATAATCCGATTAACCAAATAGTCCATCAAGTGAAGTTGAAACTGAGAAATTGGCATCAACAATTTTTACTTAATGATAATGAGTATCAATTTAAAAAAAAAGATAATCCCGCAATTCCCATGATATATTTTCTCCTGGAGATACATAAGTCAATGACTAACCCTCCAGGAAGACCAATTGGGTCAGCATGTGATTCTCTCTATGAGAAAATATCTGATTAAGTGGATCATTATTTAGCACCTATTGTGATGATATTAGGGGCCGTATGTACGAACACTTTTTCCCATAGACACAGAATGGGTAAAAACCTTTGCTACATCTGGCCCTAGGTTCCTATATTAAGGACTCAGGAGATCTTTTGAGGATCTTGGCAAATACCAATTAGAGTGATGAGTATCTTTTAGTAAATATTGATGTAGTATTCCCCTGTACACATCAATACACCACGATGTGGGATTAACATTTTGTGAATACTTTTTAAGAGAAAGAAACATTGGAGAATTAGAACACACTAAGATGCTACTCTCCATGATAGAACTTTATTTGAAGAATAATATCTTCATGTTTAATCAATAATTGTTCCATCAAATATGTGGTACAGTGATGGGTATTTCTCTATGTCCAAATTATGCAAATCAAGTAATGGGTTGGTGGGAAAGGAAAATAGCATGGGGCATGGCTAATGAATTGTACTTAGAAAAAATTGCATTGTGGATGAGATACATTGATGATCTATATATAATATGGCATGGGTCACAACAAGAGTTCATGACGTCTTTTTCCATTCTGAATTCTAACAGTTTTGGATTAAGATTCATGTGTGAAACAAGTCAAGACAAAATACATTTTTGGACCTAACATTGTACATTAAAAATGGTCAGACAGAAACAACATTATATCGTAAGGAAATACCAACGAACAGCATACTGCATGGAGAACATTTCCATCCAAAAACATTGCTGAAAAGTATACAATATGGAGAATTAATAAGAATTAAGAGGAACTGATCTAATGATGAGGCTGCACAAATCAAGTTCAATGACACAATACAAAGATTTAAAATGAGAGGTTATGAACAAGGTATCCTCAATAAGAATTTGGAGAAAATAAGAACAATTAGTCGCAAAGATGTGCTATTTCCTAAAGTATCAAAAGTAAAAACAGGTGACAAAAACACTTTAAGAGTAGTGATAAATTACTGCAAAAAAAGTGGAGTAATCAAAAATATTTTACAAAACCCTTGAATTTTGATTTCTATAGATCCAGATATAGACCCCACGGTGGGCATCATACCTTCAGTAACATATCGCAAAGTATCTTCCTTAGGAGACAATTTGTTGAGAAGTCATCTATCACAAAACCAACAAACAATTGGATTGCGGAACAACAAAAAGGATTCATTAAATGCAATAACTGTAAAGCTTGCAAAATTGGAAGATCTACTAAAACATTCTTAACGGACAACAAAACTGAAGTTTATATTAAACATAGGATATCTTGTCACACAAAGTTTACAGTACATGGGAATGAGTGCCACTGTGGGTTAAGATGCATTGGTAGCACTATTAGTATGCTCAAAAAGAAGATCTTGGAGCACATCAGAACAATCACACACAAAGATCTGACCTATGCAGTCAAAACACATTAAAGAATACACGAGGCGAACAGTTGGAGAACATTGAGGTATTATGGGATAGACCATATTCCAGAACATGAAAGAGAGGGGAACAGGACAAAGACATTCTGACAACTCGAATATAAATACATCATTCAGTTAAGAACCAAGGTTCCTTCTGAATTGAACTATGATGAGGAGCTTCATGTTCATTTACAAACTGAATTATCAGAGTTTAGCATTAGTAATGGACTTTGTAGATTAACATGGGGTTGTCTAAAATTGGATATTGGAATCCTGTATAACTATGTATTAAGCAGGTAGAAGCTATTGCAAATTGGGGTACTATACCTAAATAGTGGAACATTATGAGATCTACAACAACAACAGATATCATGAATTGCGAACTTGGTACTATACCTCAGTAGGGAATTGGTATATGCTACTCATTAAAGAGGCAAATGGTTAAATGGTTCAACAATGACACAGTTAAACAAGATCCCTGATTGAAGTTGAAAATGATGAATTAGTGAATTTGATTCCTTGAAAAAAAATTTTCATTGTTTTACTTTTGAAGTTATGTTGTTTTAATTGAAATACTACATGTCCAAGAATGCCTCCTAACAGGCAATTGTGACTTTTGAGTATAAAAAGATAACATAGTAAAAGGACTCACTAACCGTGACAAAGACCGTTGTGGTTGAAACGCGTTGGTAGAGTTGCACGTTTTGGAGCAAATAAAGGAACTTACAATGTTCACGGAGTGTGGCGCAAATTCTTTTGGAACATAAACTTTTGAGGGGTTCCATCTCCCCTCTTGGCACGAGCACCAGCTGTTGAGGGCGTCATCCTTAGTGACCGTATTTTGAATAACTATATATATATATATATATATATATATTCACACACACACATACACATATATATATGTATGTATATATATATATATATATATATATATATATATATATATATATATATATGTATATATCACCTAGTGGCAGTCGCCACTAGGTATTTATAGTTAGGACCTAGTTTATATAGAAAAAATGTTTTTTTTCTTGCCTAGATCTTTGGCGCTGGTTGAGGAATCTTCGGAAACTGTTCCCTAAAAAACACAACACTCATGTTAGTTGCTGTCTGGAAAGTTTTGGGGTGACCAAGTAAAAGGGGGGTTCCAAAACGTGTTTTCTCCATGTTAATTTCCATTGGGTTTTGAACAGGAAGAAGCTGAACCTTTGGACAAAATTACACCAAATTTGACAGAAAGGTAGCTCTTGGACCAGAAAGAGCCTTTTTTGTTATTTGGTACAAAGCTGTTCAGTAGTTTTTGAGATATAAAAGAAAATTCAGATTTGTGCATATAGGAACACAGACCTTCATTGGGTCCTCCTCGGATTTGTGAATCCACGTGCCAACATCAATGTCGTGATTGGCTTGCCACAACCTGGGAGGAAAGTTGTGGCTGACATTAAATAAAGATAAAAAGTGATAGGAAGGTTCAGGGTAGAGAACTCATGGAGGGCTCTGTACGGGACCCCTCAGGGGCAAGTAATTGTCCAAAAACCTTTTTTTACCACACAAGATCGGCGGGTCCTCCCCGATCCTCACGGATTCGGGTAGATTGTGGTGAATTCAGGGAATATTTGAGATCCAGACCCATTATAAAAAATGTATGCACTCCCTCAGAGATCCACACACCTACTCACACACTTACTCACTCCAACACCCACTTATACATTCACACAACACTCACCCTCCCACTCACACACCCACTAACAGACCCACAAAACCTCTCACACACCCACTCACAGACTCACACAGTCACTCAGACACACACTAGGACACACACACAATCACTTACACACTCATGCACCCATACAGCTGCACATACCCACTCACACACCCATGCAGCCTCTCACACACTCACTCGCAGACCCTCAAAACCACTCAAATACTCACAGAGCCACACAGCTTTTCTACACCCACTCACACACTCACTTGCATACCCAAACAACCACTCACACAGTCACTCACACAGCCACTCACAGACTCACAAAACCACTCACACTCCCACACAGCCACTCCCACACCCACTTACACACCCACACAACCACTCACACACCCACTCACACACACCCTCACACACCCAGGTTGCAGGGATGTTACAGTTAAGAAATAAAATTAAAAATTTAAATTTAAATTAAATCAAATCTTAGAAATTCACTGAAAAAACAAAGATTACAGGGACATTATAGTTAGGCTCAGATTTCACTTGCAAAAACATTGCAATTCAGCAGTTATAGTTAGAGTTATTTAAAGTAACTATAACTTGCATCCTAATGTAACTATAACTTGAACTCCGCCATGCACAGTTTTGTCTTCAATAAGTTGAATTCTAATGTTTCATTGATATTTTTATTGATGTTATAAATGTTGTCCTGAGTGGCGTAAAATCTGTGTAATTAGCAGTGAATTTAAAAAGGAGATGTGTTCACACATAAGGGAAATGAGTTATAGTTACCTTAGCCCGCAAGTTATACGTACTTGAAATAATTTTAACTATAACTGCTGAATTTCACTGATTTTATTCTATTGAAATCTGAGCCTAACTATAACGTTCATGTAACCTTTGGGTTTTTTTCATGGAATATATGTATATATATTTATATATATATCTATATATATCTATCTATCTATATATATATATATAAATATATATATATATAGATACATATAAGTAACAAAGAGAATGCCACTCCTCACCGGCACTAAAAAGACCGCACTCCAAAGTTTTAGATGCAAAATAAAGTTTTATGGCAACGTGCTTCGATCAAACAGATCTTCCTCATAGCCCATATTTCACATAGTGCTCTATTCCATTTAAAGAAACATAAAACACCCACAAATAAGCATAGTAAAAATACTATATATGCCTAGATTTGGCCATATATAATCCATTCAAGAAAGAAAAATATCAGTTGTCCCAGAAGAATATACATGTCACAATTCTAAATCTAAAAGTTCCAACTTAATATAAGACAAAGGGAATAAGGAGAAAATAATAAAAATAACTGAATAAAAATAAATCAATTATGTCATGTCTAATGAGAAGTGTCTGATAATTAAAATAAACATAGTGTTAAATCACAGATATTCATATGAGATTAATTACATAATAATATCAAAACATTAATTCATTACTTCATCAAATCTCTTCCCATTGTAAATTATTATAAGTCCACGAAAAAAATCTTAATGAAAAGAATCAAAAAATCTTTTCCCACGACTTTCAAATTTTGAATCTCAGCCAAGTGGCCACAATAATTTTCTTAGAAAAACCAAAAAATGAACTTTTTAAATCACATTATCACAAAAGAATGCTTATGTGTGAACACATCTACTTTTAAAATTCTTATGGACCATTTATAATCTTACAAAATATTTCCTGTCAAAACTTTAGGAAACACACAAATTAAACATATATTTAAGGAAATTCCTAAGAGTCTAAGACTCAACCCACATGTACAAAATGTTCCACATCCACATTGAACCCCATTGGGGTTTCACTATGAAGACAGACAATATATTCTGATTCTATAATGCATAACCTCCTCTCCCTGTCGCCACCTCTGGCAGAAAACAGCACCATGTCAATGCCAAAAAATGAAAGCATGTCAGGATTTTAGGAATGCATTTCTTTCCAATATCTTGCTACTGGGGTATTCTGATCACAATTCTTTATTGCCCTCAGATGTTCAAGAACTCGCTTTTTTACAGGAAAGATAGTACTTCCCACATATATCAGGCCACATGGGCAGGTAAGGACATAAACACAGACATCACTTTTACATGTAATAAATTTGTCAATTCTTTTCTTTTGTCCATTCAGTAATACAAAAGTTTTTACATTTTTACTACTTCTGCATGCTTTATATTTCCCACATTTAAAGAGATCTTTCAGTTCTGGAAGCCGACCTTCATGTTTAGTTTTCATACTAAAGTTACTCTGCACTAGCATGTCTCTCAACCACATTTGTTTACGATAAGTGATCAGCGGTTATGGTGACATTTTCTTTCCAATAACAGGATAAGACTTAATCAGATGCCAATGTTTTGTGAGCATTCCCATAATCTTGGCTGACTCCGAGGTGTAGGTGGTAATTAGTCTTGCTACCTGTTCATTTTCTTTAGCCTTGATTTTCTGGATAAAAAGATCTCGCCTGCTTCGAGTTCTAACTCTCTCCCTGGCAGCCTTCAATACATGCCCAGGATAGCCTCTCGCTCTGAAATTGTCCAGCATAGTTTTTTCTTCCTTCACATATGCCTCCACAGTACTGCAGTTACCTTTGGCTCTAAGGAGTTCCCCATAGGGGATACTTCATAAAGGATTGGTGGGATGATGACTATTCACATGTAATAAGCTATTACCTGCTGTTTTTCTGGGGAAAAGGGAAGTGCATAATTTATCACCTTTTTCCGTACAATATATCTAGTTTGTAAATACACAATTTAATTCATTATGCAAATTATACTCCAGGAATCCTAGCAACTGGCTCTTTGGACCATCCCATATTTCAAAAAAGATCATCAATATATCTGGTCCAAACTAATATATGCCTAGTCCATCTAATTTTCTCGTCTGTCCAGACATGTTGCTCCTCCCACCATCCCATGAAAATGCCTGCAAAACTTGGGGCAAAGCAACTGCCCATCACAGTACTGGTAACCTGTCTATACCACTGATCGTTGAAAAAAATAATTGTTGTTCTCCAGACAAAGTTTTAGCATATCCAAAAGCATCATTGTATGATCTTATAAAAAGATGGCCTTGTCACGAAAGAAAAACCCACAAGCCCCAATCCCTAATGCGTGATCAATGAATGTATATAATGAGACCGTGTCAATGGTTACCATCAGGTTTGTGGGCAGCCAAGGCATAACCTCAGTTTTGGTGATAAAGTCAGCACTATCTCTGCAATAAGAAGGTAAGTTTAGAACATATGGTAACAAATAAAAATGTAAATACATAGAAGTAGGTTCTAAGAGGTTACCATTTGCTGAAATAATAGATCTGCTTGGAGGATTAACGTTGTTCTTATGGATCTTGGGAAGCATATAAAAGCAATGCCCCACAAGTTTATGGACATGCAAGAATTGAAATTCTTCAGTACTTAAGACTCCTCTTCCTCTCCATTCACTCAAAAGATTATGGTATTGTACAATGGATTGTTTGCAATATTGATACCTTGATATCTCATAGTCATTTACCATAGTTAGTTGTCTATTTGCCTCCTGTATGTATCTTTGAATATCCCACAGGACTACATTACCCCCTTTATCAGAGGGCTCGAGCACAATAGTGGAACCCTGTGTTAATGATTGTAAGGCTAATTTCTGAGGTCCACTAAAAGTTTTCGCATTATGGTTTTTACTCTCTTTCCATATTTTCAGAAGATTACCAGCTACAACCTCATGGATGGTATATATATATATATATATATATATATATATATAAAGTTATAAAGGCATTATACTTACTTGTTATATGCTTACAAATCCATGATAAAAGCTTTCATTGTAAAGGTATATTTGTTGTAATAAATGTTGCTGTAAAAGTCTTTTGTTGTAAAGGGATTATCAATATGATGCTTGCGTTATAAAGCCGTTCATTGTAATGGCACTCAGTATTTCGTCATACACCACTCGAGGATGCGGTGTGTGAATTCCCAAAGTCTAAACTTAGACTTTTGGTCTAAGTTTACACTAAAAGTCTAAATGTAACTTTGTGAATCGGGCCCAATGTGCAGTAAAAGAACTTTCAGATTCCGGAACCTTAGATATTTGAAGAACCTTTATTCTACAATCTATCTCACTCCAGATATAGAACTTTTTCAGGAACTGATGCCAGCACCTAGTTGTTCCTAAGAGGTGGTTCACGTTGACATTTCTTGCCATTACATTTTCATTTTGGAGGCGGAAAAACACAGTGGGTCCATTCAAATTGACCGGGAAAACAAAGTGCAACAATGGTATGGAATACTATTGGCAAAGCTAATAGAACTTGATATTTCAAAGAATCAACGGCATTCACAATTGCATACTCTTGGGCTCCTTCCAAATGCAATCTGTAGTAATGTGTGTTTTGTCGTAGATATTTGACTGGGTGAATGTAAGGATAAATCTATGGGATATGATTTAATGCTCCCAGCCATACACTCTCTTATGCATCCTAACATTCATGCACTCACTTCTTAATCATGCACTCTTTCACTTGTTTCATTTACTCATGATTCCATCTACCACACAATTGATTCATTCTTGTATTTATGCACTCACATATCCATAATAACTCATGCACACAAAAATGAACCTGTCAGTGAAGTAGTGCTTTCAATTATAATTTATAAATCTGCCCTGTTGATTTACTTGAGATTTCCACGCAAAGGTCAATTTTTGTCTTTTAAGATAAGCATGGAGTTTTTTTATAATAGCACTAGTGCAATCCCTCCTCCCACCAAATGAAAACTTAAACTGTCCAACCAGTTTGGTCTGTGAAATGTTATCGGATGGTCACTAAACATGGAGAAGAACATGGTGAGCCAATTCCTGTTTGGCCCTCGCCTAACCAAGTGAAATGGTTAAGACGACTGATCGAGTACCTCTTTGTGTATGTTATATTTCTGGATGTATTACGGTGTGTTTCTGTTGTGTCTATGTGTTTTTTGAGTAACCCCTCATCTACTCTCTCTAAAATCTGCTTCACCTTCCTTGGAGAAATAACTTACGGGTTTAAAAAAGACTGTTAAAAAAGACTGTCACCTGCTGGGGAGTCCTAGTCCAGCTACCTAGTATTTCTGGACTGGCACAACCTTGCAAACCAAGATAGTTTTTTGGTTGTTAACAGATACTCAAATTAAATTGTCTAAGGTAGCATCAAGATTTTGTTGTTAGGGGCACCCAGACAAGGTTAAGAAATATGTGAGGACACTCAATGAGGAAACCAATGTCCTCCGTATTCCTTGGTTAACATGTTTTAGCCATCACACCATGGCCTTACTGGGCTAATTGGCTTTCTTCAGGACCTCATAATATTTGTGCACAGTAAAAATGTGGAAAACACGTATTAGCCAGAATAATACCCTTTGTACATACTAGGCTACTTGGTAAATTTTTTGTGTTTCTCTGTTGGTACGAAAGATATAACAGCTCAGTAATAAACAGTTCCTCATCAGTTCATGCAATTAATACATTTATTTGTGCTCACATATCCGCACAACATGGTGGGTAAGAAAATAGGACGATCATGTGGTCACACCATGAACTCAAACATATTGATCACCTTGATTTTTTAACTAAATTGTGTCTTGTGCACACTTTGTGGCCCTTCACAAGCTGTGTATTATCCCAAAACTGTATTTGCCACTCTACATATAGGCCCTCATTCTGACCCTGGCGTGTCGGCGGAGAGGCGGCGGTCGGACCGCGAACAGACCGGCGGTCTTAAAAATGGCATTCTGACCGCGGCGGTCACCGCCGCGATCGCCCGCCACTTCCCCACTCCGACCGCCACGGCGGTCATGACCGCCGGGCTGGAGTTTGCGCACTCCGGCCCGGCGGTCGTCCCAAGACCGCCAACGGTATCATGACCCTGCCTACCGCCGCGGTTTCTTGCGGTCGGGAACCGCCATGCGAACCATGGCGGTAAGCACTATCGGGGCCAGGGAATTCCTTCCCTGGCACTGATAGGGGTCTCCCCCACCCCCCACTACCCACCCGAGTCCTCCCCCCACACCCTCCACCCCCCTGCCACCCCCCAGAGGTGGTACGAACCCCCTCCCCATCCCCACCCCGACATGCACATACATGCACCCCGACATGCACACACCCCCAACATGCACATATACACATCCCCTACACACACATACACAACGGGGACACATACCCGCACACATACATGCAGACGTGCGCACCTGCCGAACAGCACACATTACCCATAGACACAGCACCACCCCCCGCCCGCATACACGCACTCACACACCCCCTCTACACACTCACACGCACACCCCCATGCACGCCCACATCACACAACACCCCCCCTCCCCCTCCCCTCACGGACGGTCAACTTACCTTGTGCGTTGGTCCTCCGGGAGGCGACGGGAGCCATGGGGAGGTGACCGCCAACAGAACACCGCCAACAGAAGACCGCCATACAGATATGTGGGTCGTAATTCTGTGGGCGGTGTTCTGCTGGCGTGGCGGTGGAGGTTGACCAGTCTCCACTTTTCCGCCGACCGCCAGTGTGGCTGCTGGCGGTTTCCCGGCGGAACGCTCCCAGCGGTCGGAATGCGCACAGCGGCATACCGCCGCGGTCGGCGGTCTTCACCGCGGCGGTAAGTCGGTGGTCTCGCGAAAAGACCGCCAAGGTCAGAATGAGGGCCATAGTGTATTAATACCCATTTCATAAATGCATAATCCTTGCATTAAAAGATTCTCTTCGGTGTTCCATGAGGATAAGGAAATGGGCGGACCTTGCAGTTACATACTAAAAGAAAATTAGGGTAGGTTTTCATAATCTCATCAAATAGGTTTTTAAGAATAGGCCTTTGTTCTCCTGGGGCCCAAAAGGACCCGTAGAGCAGACCCCCTTACCTCATCAATGGTACTCATCCCGGCTCTGAACTAATTTGGTTCCCCTCTTCCCCATATTCTATGACATGGCCCTGTCTCAGCCCTCTTTAACCTGTGGCACATCTACATCATGTGATGTATCACATTGGGACATCCCTTCGGCTGATTGGTGATTGTGGCCCATATTTATACTTTTTTAGCGCCGCATTTGTGTAATTTATTGACTCAAAAGCAGCGCCAATTTACAAAATATAATTGTATTCTGCAAGTTTGCGCTGCTTTTGCGTCAAATAATGACGCAAATGTGGTGCTAAAACAGTATAAATACGGTCGTGTGTGTTTTCCAGTCAACCATCATCGTTTAATGTTAAAAACTGCCCAGATGTTTTGCCATCTTGATTTCAAAATTATATCTGTTTTCTACAGTCCCAAATGAACATTCAATTCCATTCAAGAAAAAATCCATACTATCCTTGACTTGAATGACAGTAAAGCCCGCTTAGACATTGACTTTATTTCGACAGTTATAAAATAGAGCATTTAAACGAAGGTTTCCAGCATTTTGTGGATTTGTCACCAGGCACAACTGGAAAGGAGGTTGGGAATGGGGAACTTTTGCACCAGTTTGGCAGCTGCTCAAATGTGGCCATCCTTCGATGTGAAAAGATTTACTTGTGCATCCCCCAATGTTGATTGCTTGCCCATCGGTTAAACCAGCACAACTGGTATCGGTGTGGCTTTGCATGGCTGCACACTTTGTTCACCTCTGAGAATCTCAAAGTAGTAACGTTCAACCCAGGTGTGCACGGACCTTTCTCATACAAGTGCGATGTGGACTGCCCTCTGATGCAAGCACCACTTCGGCTGTGCATGCAGAAGGAGAAACTTCTGCTGATTCATCAGCAGCAATCAAGATCTATCCCATGGTAGAATGAGGTTCTGAATACTTTGAAAATAAAACTGCTGGTAACTGTATGCCAGTGTGCTGGGTGCTCCTCCTGCAGTACTACAGATTCATTAATGGTGATGATGGAGACAGTGCCAGCAGCAACGATGAGGTAGGGGGGAGTCTGTGGCAGTCCCACTCAATCAGCTCCTCGCTGGGAGAAGGGAGGAGGTGGCCAAATCACCTGCTTGGTAAGTGGTCTTTAGAAATGTGTCCGCAATTGCCTGCTTGATGTAATAATTACATTGGAAAAATGTAGACATCTGTGCAATGCCATAGGATGGACCCAAAACAGGATTGACAATCCAGCAGGACAAATCCACATATGGGTTTGCCCAAGCATACCAGTTGGTGAACGGGGCTGACCAAAAGCCACTTTCAGTAGGTGTATGTTTCTGTATATATATGCAATAGGGTGTGTCTGTTTTGTTGGGTGTTTTGTGATGACAAGAGCAATTGTGAGACGTCTAAAGCTGTCTGAAGCAAGACCTACAAAACTTAGAGTAACCTTAGAGCTTACATATGACTTTGGTTTCAAGACGATGTAGTAAAATAGGAGGCCTAGCACCCCAAGTCTGCTTCCATAGTGGGGGAGAACAGGGCTGATTGCAGAGGCCCCCTAACTTTTTGCCCCCATTTTTCACTTTTTGCTGGTGTTTTCCTGACTCTGATGGTGCACTGGGTACTGCTAACCAGTCCAAGGGCCTGTGCTCTGTGTAAAATCAGTATGCAAATTAGGCTAATTATAATTGTCTAAGTCAACCTACCTATAAGTCCTTAGTATATGGTAGGGCATGGAGGTTTAGGGGCCCTAGCTTAGGTAGTGCACCCATAGGGGCACTGCTGAGGTGCCCAGAGTCATTTTAAAGCAGGCCTGCCTTGCTAGCTGCCTTTAAATTAAAGTTACATGCAAATTCGACATTGGAATTAAAAGTAGTTCCAAAGTCTTAAACTACCTTATTTTACATATAATTCACCCCTAAGGTCTTCCCTATGTGCCCCTAGGGCTAGGTGCAATATAACGATTAGCAGAGACCTTATAAAAATAGTTTCATAAGCCCTGGTGAGGTAAAACAGCCAAATGTGTCTTCCCTCATTGTTGTGAATGGCCTCCATAGGCTAGAATGGGGAGAATGCATTTTAATTTTAAAAGTCCCCTTAAGTAGCAGATACCACACATTTGGTATTAAATTAATTGTTATAATAAATCCCCCAACTTCCAGTTGTTGGATTTAATATAACTTGTTCAGGTAAACACTTTAAACTTTACCTGAAAAGTTGCCAACTTCAGCCCTGCAGTTTTTTTTGCTGCTTTGCTCTGATTGCCCAGCCTCTGGCAGCCTTGCCAGACTGCCTTGATGAGGTGTGAATTAGCCTGGCTCAACACAAGAGAGATGTGCCTGGGGGAGGAGATCTCCTCTCAGCAGATGGGGAAACAGGAAGGGGGAAGGCTGCCAAACTGGTATTCAAAAGCAAGGAAGGACATTTGGAGCATCCCAGCAACACCCTCACATCCTGCAAACCCAGACAATTAGGTGCCCCCTTGATTAGATTAGGAGAGGGCAGGAGAGGGTGTGTTTAGGATTTTTGGCCACACAGTGGGTGGGCTCAGCCAGATGCTCCCTGGGATTGATTTTTGCCACACTTCCCAGGAAGTGGTCATCACAGGGGGAAGGACCCTGCCCCTGATTGGACAACCAGGACCCCCCTATTTTTCACCCAGGAGCAAGGATAAAACTGGGAGACCTGCACCCACACCTCACATCCCTATCAGATTAGAAGAACTACAAAAGAAGAAGGACTGCCCTGCTAGACCCCTGGCCTGCACCTAGACACTGCACTCTGGAGGACTACACCAGCTGCACACTTGGGCTTCACCACAAGAAGGACTTTGCCTGGCTTCAACTGGTTCAAGGAGGGACTCCCTGTTTGTTACAGGTGAGAACTTGCTAACCAGAGTCCCCTGCACCAACTCCTGAAGAAACCAACCAGCTGACCACTGTCCAGTGGCCAAAAAGGAGTTTGTGACAGGTGCATTCTGGGAGTTGTAGTCCGCACCCCTCAAGGAGCATCTCAGAGCTTCCGGAACCTTGGGGTGATCTGTGGACCTAAAAAAAACCTTAAAAGAACATTCGGAAGAAGATCCAGAAGTTTGGAGAACTTTTGAAAAAAAGCTCCCTAGAGAGACCGACCTGCTGCGGCAACTCTAGCCAGCTTGCCTCAACTGCGACCCGGCCTGACTTGCAGATTCGTCCCAGTGAAGAAAACCTCCAAAAAAGTGACTAAGGGCCTCATTTCACCCTCAGCGGTCTTTTTTCAAGACTGCCGAGGTAACGCTGTGCTGAAGACCACCAGTGCAGGTGGTTTTCCGCGCAGCACATCATGACTGCTGGCAGCCCTCCATCCTTTTTCAGTTGGAGAGCCGCCAGCAGCCACAATGGCAGTTGGCGGGGAAGTGGAGGCTGCTCCAACTCCACCGCCCCATCATCAGAACACTGTCCACCGAATCCCAACCCAGGATTCGGTTCTGGTGACGGTGAACTGGCGGCCGAGCAGCCCCCATGGATCCCGTTCCCTCCCAGAGGATCACCTTAAAAGGTAAGGTGATCGTCCGTTTGGGGAGGGGGGTGTTGTGTGCCTGCATGGGGGTGTGCGTGTGAGTATGTAGAGGGGGTGTGTGAGTGCGTGTATGCATGCAGGGGGTGTGTTGTTTGTCTGGAAAATGTGTGCGGGTCGGTCTGTTTGCATGTCTGTATGTGTGCAGGTTTTTGTTGTTGTAGTGTATGTGTGCGTGTAGGGGGTGTGTGTGTTAATGTTGGAGGTGGGGGTGGGGGTGGGGAGGGGGAGGACTCGGGGTGGGGGAGGTGGGTGGGGGAGACCCCTATCAGTGCCAGGGAAGGAATTCATGCCTATTGCCATGGATTTCGTGGTGGTTCCAAACCACACAAAATCCATGGCGGTATGCAGGGTCCTGATACCGCCGGCGGTCTGATGACGGCCGCCGGGCTGGAGACCGAAGTCTCCAGCCCAGCGGTCGTCACCGCTCTGGCGGCCGGAGTGGAGAAGTGGCGGATGACCATGGCGGTAACCGCCATGGTCATAATTCCATTTTTTTCTTCTGCCGGGCTGTTGGCGGTATTACCGCCACTTCTCCCCCACCCGCCAGGCTCATAATGAGGGCCTAAGTCCGAACGTAGGAAGTTGACTGGGACCTCACAGGCAGTGTATCCGAAGTAGGCTACAAGGACTTCGGATCAAGATTCAGGTTTACCCCGGTCGAAGCATTTTCAAGTCAGAAGGTAAAAATCTCCCCCAGGGGCTCCCGCGATGGGTATCCGAGGAAGAGCTCCAGGAGGTCGGATAGGACTGGCAGGTTCGTCCCGCTGAAGAAAATCTCCAGAAAAATGACTAAGTCCTAAGGTAAACTTTTGACGAGGCCTCCCGCGGGCTGTAGCTGAGCCGGGCTCCATCGCGGTAGGCCTTAAACTTTGACTTTGCCCCGGTCGAGGTGCGACCAGATGACCAGATTGGCACTTTTTGTTTCTGTCCGCTAGAAAGCATTCATTCTGTAAAAATTAATATATATGGTTCCCCTTATCCGATTGAATTTGTTTTGGTGTCATTTTAAAGCTAGAAATATTTCCTAATTTTATAAATTGATTTTGGATTTTTAAACTGTTTCCTGTGTTTTATTTAATTACTGTTTTATGATATTTGAATGTTTTACGCTTTGTCTCCTAAGTTAAGCCTTGTCGCTCGTTGCCAAGCTACCAAGGGTTGAGCTGGGTTTAATTTTTTGACACCAAACTGGATCTAAGTGGAGGTTAATGGTCTATTGCTAATTGTAGGTACTTACCTGCCCTTACCAATAACCCATTTTCCAACACATAGTATATGTACCTGTGCATGTCTCCTGGAGGTCCTGTTTTTTCTGTAACACCTAAAGCTACTTGACTTTTTGTGTGCTGGGGTTTGTAGATTCTCTCTTTCCATTACATTATGGGCTTAAGACTCCCAGCGTCCTGTGCACTGAAAACACAGTCTAGGCAAGCAGAAGGTCTCACTCCTGACATAGGACCGCTTGCAGTAGAGTAGCCAGTGTGTCATGGTCCCTAGTGCAAGAAGGAGATGGGCCCCCTGACCTCTGTTTCAATTGAAAAAATACTGTTATAATTAAGGTTCAGTGTGCCCCTCAGGCATTTGAGCCCCAGTGCCACTGCACCATTTGCACTAATGGAAGCAACACCCTTGGCCACTTGCCAGTGACAAATTAATTTAAAAGAGTTGCCAACTGATTTTTTTTTTGGCTATTCTCAGTTCTAAGCTCGGCGAACGCCTGTAAGTATAAAATATACTTTCTCCATCTACACCCCTTTTTAGGGTCGAGCGCACAAAGCGCCCTGTCCCTGTTGTTATCTCTCTATGGGCTTGTAACCATGCCCATCACTTTGGTTGGTTTGTTGTCTTGCCTTTTAAAATTCCCTTGATTTGTTTAGTGATAGGCAGTCATACGTCATCCATTTTCCGGTGTTTAGCCCTCCGCACCCGCCAACTACTAAAAACATACAAGGCTCCATGTTTTCTGTATGGTTTCTGGACTACTTTTTCTCTTTGTTTTGCAGGCAGTGCGATCTCACTGGGCAGCATTTGTGCGCTTTGCATGACATCCATTCCATTACATAGATAATTGCACTTTTGTCAGTTACATGGATAATTGCAGTTTTCCTGGTAACATGGATAATTTAACTTTTGCTGACACGTTTCACTGCAAGCTAACTTCTGTTTCCTTTTGTGTGTTTGCTTTGCGGCTGTCGGTTCGCTTATGTGAAACTGTTTATTTTTCATTTTCAGTTTATGTGGCAAGAACATCACAGGTAGCAGTTTACAACGCTAATAGCTCTAACTCGAGCAAACGCGAGGCCCATTGCATTTGCAAATACTTATTTCTTCCATTCGCAAGAGCTCCTGGCAGTGACATTTATAAGGAATACAGAATCCTTGGCTTTTTATAGGGGAGGGCTGCCTGTGTGGTGTGTTTGATATTGATATCCAGTTGCCGGAAAGGAAGGAGAAGCTCTGTTTGGAAAGTAGACATCACACCGTCGATAGCCATATTGTCAATGCAGCCCATACTAATAAAAGGTCAAAGTCTGCCGGAAGAAAAATCACCTGAGATAGAGGAAGCGCATTCACCTCTCACCCCAATTGCGCTCTCACGCGCAGTTAATACTTCAAGTTGATGGGCAGCCGTGGTTTGGAGAGGAATATTTCCAAGTTGCCCATCATTTGCTTGTTTCCTGTGTGCGGATGGATCATATTACAAGGATAATGAACCATTTAATGACTTGTGTGTTGATTTATCAGATGGCACTGGAGAGACCAATTTAAAAATATAAAGCCATAAGTCACTGTGTCAATGTGAGCACCTCCTGGAAACTGCCTGTCCCCCTTAGCAGGGACTGCTGTGTTAATCAAGGCATCATTAGCGCTGCCAAGTGGAGAACGACCCCTTCTTGGGGCTTTTGTCACTAATATGGCGACGAATCCAAATAACAAATCATTATTTCCCCAGTATTATCAAGCCAGACCACCCTAATAAAGTCTAATTAGCTTTTTGCAAGTTGAACTTTAACCTTATACAACTCCTAATGAATCGTGTCTTTTCTGATACTGATGAGAAGTACCAAACTTGCTATTAATTAATGCAGACTTGGCCTTTCACCCATAGCAGAGTGCTATTTTCATTGGACAAAGGACAGAACAGAGCCACTCTCCTTGGGTGCATATAACGAATGAATCCCATTGTTCCCAGAGTTGTGGACCCACTGAGGTTGTTTACAACATTTGTCTTAAAATTTTAATGTGTTTATTTTGAAGGGACTGTCTACGTAATTCCTGTTGATTCATTCGATTATTTCTGCTAAAAGTAAAAGGCTGGAAATGTGCACATTTAAGAACACATTCTTGGGACCCTGTCATGTTGCAGTTTGCTGGCTAAGCACAGAGCCTAGCAACGCACCTACATTCCACCTACACTGGCTCAGGATCAGATGCGTGGGACCTAGACACTTTAATTGCTTATCCCAGGAAAACATCAAACCAGGGTGGTTGCAGAAAGACTAAAGATGGCACGCTAGGTGCTTGGTATGTCCAGTCGGGTCTAAAGAAGAGTATTTTAAAAGTTAATGGTGTGGGAGCCTAAATTTTAGTAATGCTTTTATTGACCCAGAGGTCAGCAGAAGGTGAAATTTATTCTCATGTTTAAAAAACCTAACATATAGAAAAACTGCAATGACACATATTTTGAAGGTGCACATGTTTTATTTTGTGTTGGACATTGTGCATGCCAGAATTGACAATCTACTAACAAGACTTAAATAATGTTGAAGTATATTTTAATCATTAGAGTAACTGCTAGTAGAAATTAATTTGATCTATAAAGTTCAATGTGATTTATTAGTATAAAGTCTTGTGCACAGAAAATAAATGCACTTCTCAGTCATATCTAATATGATGCCTGAACAAAGTTTGCAAATATTAATGAAATGTTTTTACTTATTCTCATTATATATTATTAAAGCTGAATTTAACCGTTTGCATATTATATGTGTTTTATTAATAACAACATTAATGTATTATATTTCTTGTGTTAGGATAACTAGGTGTGAAGACTTAATATTTGAAGTCATGTAAAAGTGATGAATCATTTCTTTTCATCTAACATGATTTTTTCCATTAGGTCTTTTCTCGTGAATAGTAAAGCGTCCCATTGTTCAATGTGTAAAAAATGTTTCCCAATGACCTTGATTCTGGTACACTGAGACCTGGAGACTGAAAGCTAAAGCAGTTGCTTCCGTTCAACTGAACTTTTCTCATGTGAATTGTGGAATTTGTTTTGCACCACGAGAAAGAATGTGCATTGCAACAAGTGATGCACAACATTGTTGAACTATTGGATTCACACTGAAAGGAGATGACTTCTCACCAAACCTGGGTTATTTCTATCATGTTGCAAACTTGATTTGTGCTAGAAATCTAATTGGACATTGCCCCTTTTGAGTAATGTGGATTCATTGAATTGACCAATAAAACTATTTGGAGTATTTGTGATTAAGGGATGGACTTTCTATGTTTGAGTCAGTCCCCTTTAGAATCTTTTTTTTTTAAACAGATCTTTTTATTGAACAGCAAAACAGCCATTGCACAGTATAGCATGTCGCAATACAATTTGTGGCAATAATTCAAGGTGTAATATTATGATTGAAAATCGTCCTAATATGACAATCAAATTCAACTGGTACGCTGACGCTCCACCGTCCAGTGGAATCCCACCTGATGAGTCATTCCCAATTCATGTAGGCTCCATCCCTCCCCAGATTTTCTCCCACGTTTTTTTGGGCAACCCCTACTCTGGTAGATCACTTTCTCCACACCCCTGCACTAATCCAGATAAGTGTGTCATTCCTGTACACTAGGCAGAGATTCATCTCCCCAGGCTCGTGCTATATTATGCTTAGCCACCACTGCCGCTATGGCCAACCAAATGCCCTGGTATTTGGGCAGGGAATCTTCCCCCTCTATATTGAGTAGAAACAGCTTGGAATCCAATGGGACCTCCTTCCCAAGCCCGAGCCATTGCTCCGGCGATTCCCTGCCAGTAAGCCTGTATCACGGGGCATGCCACCAGAATATGGTAAAAGGTGCCCTCCTGCCCACAGCTTCTCAGGCACTGCGGGGTCTGCGCCCTGCCCATCTTACATAGCACTACCCTGGAGTAGTAAGCCCTGTGTAGAATCCGCAACTGGATCAGCCTGAACCGGGCTTTAACCGCCACCACCCTGGGGCTCTGTATCGCCCCACACTCATCGTCTAGTGTTCCCGAGTCTGCCTCCCATTTGGCGCACAGGGGTATTATTGAGTCTGGGGAGCTGTGCAGTAATTTTTTATACATCAGAGAAATGGCTTATCCTTCCAGTGATTCCGTCAGGAGATGGTACTCAAGAGGCAATGTTTCTGGCAATTGCTCATCGCCCTGGATATGCTGGCTCAATGCGTGCCGAAGCTGCAAATATCTATATCGCTCAGTGTCTGCCAGAGCATACTCCTGCTGAAGGACTTCCAATGTCACCAGCTCTCAGCCCCCCCCACACATCTCCTAGGTGTTCAATTCCTAGCAGAGACCTTTTATGAAACCTGCCCAGGGTCCTAAAGCCACCCAATAGGTTACTGCACCACAGTGGGCTTTGTGCTGTCTACGTGGATCATACCCCAGATACCGGGTGGTGTCACGCTACACTCTCACCACAATTGCGGTGTGCATCAGCAGCAGACTCATCTCCTTTCCTGTCCATCGTCTCCCTGTCCACCTGGAACACTGAGTCGCCCCGGTCGACAAAGGCCCAGTCATTGACAGTGATTAATTGTGCCACCCAGTAGTAACACTGGGGGTCTGGGATGGCCAACCTACCCTCATAAACCCCTAGTTTCAACTTCTGCAGTGCTACGCGGGAACAGCCACCGTCCCATAGCAGCAGTCTAATCTCTCAGTCCAGTTGTTGAAACACCGCTGCAGGTATGCTATACGGGGTATTCCGAAAGACATACAAAAGTCGTGGCAATGTCATTATTTTGTATAAGGTGGCTCTGCCCATCAGGGAGAGTGGTAGCGTCCTCCAATGAGCCACATTGCTGTGGAATCTATCCAGTGGTGGCTGGAGATTATTTTGGAGAAAGCCCTCCTGGGTACTGGTAGCATGTATCCCAGGATATTTAAAACCATCCCAGCATATCGATGCCCTCCAATCCGGAGGCAGGATGGGAAGCTGGGGGGAAGACCAGCTATTTTTCCCAATTGATCTGATAGCCAGAGTGTTCCTCAAATAGTCAGAGAACCTGCATTCTCCTGTCTACGGACCATCAAGGGTTGGTGACCTACAGTAAAATGTCATCTGTGTACAGGGAGATGCGCTCCTCCCATGTTGTGCCAGAGTCTATGCTCCCCATCAAGGGGCCTTGCCAGATCCATGCTGCTAAGGACTCAAGCACCTGCGCGAACAGTATAGGTGAGAGTGGGCACCCCTGTTGGGTACTTCTATGTAGTGTAAAGGGCCGGGAGAGCACGGCATTAACTTGCATCCAGGCTAGCAGGTCCCGATATAACAGTCTGATCCAGTCTAAGACCTCACACCAAACCAAACCTCTCGAGAGTGGCGAAAATGTAAGGCCATTCCAAGCTATTGAAGGCCCTCCTGTCGTCCAGTGACAAGAGTGTTGACTGCTCACCAGTCTGATTTTGTGTCATATGGAGGGCCCCATAGAGTCTCTGCAGATTCAGGCTCGTGCATTAGGACGGCATAAAGCCAGAATGATCCGGATAGACCAACTTTACAATAACTGCACATAATCTAGTTGGTAGGATGTTCTCCAGGACCTTAACCTCCATATTGAGAAGGGAGATGGGCCTATAAGAAGCACATTTCTCTGGGGACCTGCCTTTTTTTGGAACTACCACACTACCCCATCGCTTCCAAGAACGTAGCCAGCATATGCTGGGCAATCTTATTCCCCATGCACTTAACCAGCTCAGCCGGGAGTCCATTATTCCCACAGCCTTACCTGCCTGCAGCGCCCGTAATGCTGAGACAACTTCCTCCTCGGTTAACTCAGCATCTAGTACTCCCCTTTCTTGTTTTGAAAGCTTGGGCAGCTGTATGCCTTGCAGAAGATCCCTGCAATCCTCCTCGGTCATTTGTGTCACAGAAGCATAACCTCCCTCATAATCTGTAGCGAAAGCTTCAGCTGTAGCCTCATTTAACCTGTGGGTGATGCCCTCTTTGGAACAAATCTCCCTGACCCATGTTCGTTCACAGTCCCTCTTATTTAACCAAGCCAATAACTTGTTTGCTTTGTCTCCCACCTCATATAGTTAGCGCTGGGATGCCAACGCTTAAGCCTGTGCATGTTGTTCGGCTAGTGTATGGAGTTCCTGCCGTTTTAGGGCAATTGGCGGTGTAGTCCACTGACCGCTTTTCCCTCTGTGTGGTAGCGGGCCTCAAAGACCTCAATTTCTCTCTCCAATTGCCCACACTGCAGGTTATGCTCCTTTCACTTGCACCCTATCAAATCCTGTGCATGTCCCCTGATTACAGTTTTAAACGCCTCCCACAAGACACACGCAGTGTCCACAGACCCCACATTATCCTCGAAGTTCTCCGTAGCCCTCTTCCTAATTTTATCGCTAAAGGACTTATCTGTCAAGTTTCAGGAGTTCAGTATAGGTGGCAGAAAGTGAGACCGCGTGGGTGCCAGCAACGTGACTCCCACTGGGGAGTAATCGAAGATGCCCCATGGGTAGTGCGTGGCCTCCCTAAACCTCCCAATGTATGCCTGTGTGGTGAGTAGGTAGTCCAGCCTTGACAAGCCACCATGGGTCACTGAGGAGTACGTAAATTGCTGTTTCTCCGGGTTGTGCTCCCTCCACAGGTCTGCAGGCCAAACGAGTCTAAAATGGACTGCATTCCCACTGAAGTGTCTGGTGCCCTTGCATGTGAGACTCTATCCAATCCCAGGTCAACCACAAGATTCAAGATGCCTTCCATGATTAGTACTCCTGTTGGGAGGCCCACCAACAGTGCCCCTAGATCCGCCAGGGTGGGGCCCTGCAGCCATGGCAGGGCATAGACTCAACATAAATTAAGCTTTTACCTCTCCCAATCCCCCGAAACTGCCACATATCGCCCGATGTGTCCCTCCAGGTATGAGTCAGTATAAATGGTATCGATCTTTTTTTTGGACGATGCCTACTCCACTAGAATCCACTGTGTAGCCCTCATGTGCAATTAGCTGATAGCTGGATCGGACTAGGGCTTTGTATTGATTCCCTTTAATAAGTATTTTCTGTAGCAGGATAAGGTCTGGGCCATGTCTGCGCAGGTATTGAAGGACTATGGAGCGTTTAATACGATTACCCTTTCCATTTACATTCCATGTCAGGACTTTAAGGGTGCGCACCGAAGTATCTGCCATTGGGAAACTTGTCTAAGTTTAGACGGTTGCAGCACCAGCCCCACCGCCACATATTCCTTAAATATCCCTCTATCACAGGGAGTGTCCCAGGTCATCATACGGCTGTGCAAAAGCATATAAACACCATATAACATTGAATTGTTGATTAACATCCCCCCTCTAGTAACTCCCTCCACACTGCGACCCCGCAAAGCAGTTTTGAACTGCCCACAACCGCCCTCAGAAACTCAAACTGTTGTGTGGGTGTGCTTGCGCCAGCAAGTCTGACCATCACAGCCAACCAGTAGCAATTAAATACAATTAGATCCCCCAATCAACATATCCTTTGTTTTAAATTGCCACCTCAATGTCCTGTTCAGGCCCCGGCAAGCGGCTGTGAGCCAGTCCGAGCGCGCTGGAAACCACCATCAGATTTCAGCCGGTAGCTCCAGCCGTCGTCACAGCCCACGGATCCGGGAGGCACATTTTCCAGACTACCTCCAGTTGAAGGCAAACTGCCCCCAATCAGCATCCAAGCTTAGCAGTCCCTACTATGGGCCATTCCGGGCTGGCCACCTATTTAGTCGGCGATCTCGATGCTGTGGTTCCGGAGTCTTGTCACTGCGGCTGGGGTTCCACCTTCCCTCTTCCTTCATGTCCTCTTCTGTCGACCTTCCGGCTTGGGTGACCCGCTGCCCAGGACCCCTCCAGCCACTTCCAGGCCTCGTTTGGTGTGTCAAAGTGCCATGATTTACCCTCTGCCACCACCTGCAGGCGCGCCGGGTAGAGCATCACATATTTTAGTTCAGGATCTCGTAGCTCTTTCTTGACCTCTTGGAAGCTTCGCCGTTGTCACTGAACCCTTAGCCTAAAGTCTGGGAAAAAATGGACTACTGCACCCTCATATTTGAGATCCCCATGAAATCTAGCAACCTTTTAGGATAGCGTCTCTATCTCGATAACTGAAGATTCTCGCAATGATTGTCTTCCGAGGGGCCCCTCTAAAAATGTAGATAATCTCTTAGGGCAACAATGGTCTGTGATTAGGGACTCCAGAAAGAGCTCAACACTCAGGCCCTCAGCCCCCTCCGGTACCCCGACCACTCTGATGTTACTTCTTCATGCCCTTCCATCCTGATCTTCCAAGTGTGCCACCATTCTCTCGTATCCCGTAGTGAGAAACTGTACCTGGTCTTCAAGTCTCTTGGATGTAGACTGTAGGTGGGCAATATCCATCTCTGCAGTTGTGACTTTTTCCACTACTTTCTTGAGGTCTGCCTGCTGGAGAGTTACATCCACAGTTACTGCGTCAAGTTTAGGCTCCAATGTTCCCTTCAGGTATTGAATGGCTGCCATTATGGAGCCCAGCGAGGTTTCACTCGGGATGGCACCTTCCGCCACCTGTCCCCTGCCGGCCTCCTTCAGTGTCCTGGATCCCCCTTCCTGCTTCGGGACAGTGTACTTGTCCATTTTATTATTCTGCTGCAGTAGCTACCCTTTGTTTTGGACCATATTTTGGGGACCCCGGCACCGTGGCCCTTTATGGCCCATGTAGGATTCTCCACAGGGATTCCTCCTGTACTCTCTGCCCCCACTGTCAAAGTCTGATGTTGGTCCTCCACATTAGAAAAGTCACTCCCCTGGCCCAGCAATGTCCGACCTACTCCGCTGCTCATGCCAGGGGCCCCGGCCCCTCAGTCACCAGTTACATGGCCCAGGTACAGGGCCTAGCCTCTCCCTCCACGTCAAGAACCTGCCACCTTCTTCGCAGCCGTCACACTGTTACTAGGCCTACTGCCACCATCTTCGAGACCCCCCATAGGGTGGGACAGCTTCCCGATTCCCCTGGGGGTGTTCAGCTAGTTCTACCAGGGGCAGACAGCCAACACAGGCACCTCACTTGCCTCCCCTGCCTTCACCTGCCCACTGCCATCGCCAGTGTGCTTCTGGACCCTCCTCACCTCCACTGAACCTCGCTCCGCGGCAGCTGCTGGTGTTGTCCTTGGGAGAGAGGAGTACCGTAGGCCTCCTTCAATTTCTGCACCCAAGCCGCGGGGGCCCCAGCACTCAGAGGTCCCCGGATCTGGTGCTCTGCCCTCTGCCGTCCTCTAGTCCCACTGTGGGCCGACTGCCCTGTCACGGCCACCACCCACCATCTTCCCATGAGTTAGGCTTCACATGGCAGATGCTGGCAACAGGCCGCTGGGCTCATTCCTGCCTTCCGGCGGCCCCAGAGTCCCAGGGGCCACTCACATCAGTGTCCCTTTGTCCCAACCTCACCCGGAGCTCCTCCAGTGTTGGGCGGTTCGGATTTAATGTTGAATTTTAAAGGAAATTGTTCATTAACCGCGGAGCTCCACAGGTTGGTGGCCATCTTGGCTGGCACTCAGCCATGCGCCCCCCCTTTCGAAACTTGTTATGGTAACTTGCCCCTTGGATGTCTCCTGATTTCCATGCGCATTCTGTGTTCTGCACTTTCCCCTGATGATGCTTTCTAATGGAGCCAGATATAGCTGATTTTCCAAATGATTTTTGTCTTTACTTTTGACTTTTGCACGCATGTGTTAGCCCGTTCCCACACATGCTTGTCCTAATTTGGCTAGCAGTAGAGACAACCTATGCCCAATTCCTAATTTCTATATCTTTGAAATTCATTAGACTAATATATTCACAGTCTGATTTAAAAAATGATTCTGTGTCACAAATTGTGCCTTTATTAATATGCATTCTTCTTCTTGAACATCTAATGGTGTTGATGTTAAGTAGATTAAACTTGTTTCTCTGAATTTGGTCAATGTATGGGGTTTATTTACCTTTACAAGTTGATTTTGTGCACTATTTACATGACTTTGGCCTTGTGGTTTCAAAATAAAGCTTTGCAACTTTTTATTGATTGGACTTTCTTCCGTGTACACATGGCTCATGATGTTTAAATTTATGGTTGAGTTTGAATTGATTGTGTATGTTTTACCACACTCTTCACTGGATCCAAAGATCCCATCGACCTCTGGAAAGTATTTTTGAATCCTGCGAAAGATGAGAAAAACGTGTTAACAAATTGAGTGTAAAAAGCCAATCAAAGTGTATTTTCAATACTATGGGAGCAAAGAACACTTATAGAGCCATTTGAACTCTTTATTATTAAGGTTCAATTCATTTGTCAGTTTGTTTCATAATGTAGGATATGCGCTTGTCCATGTGTACCGTTGTTAATATGATTTCAGTGGACTTTTCATGAAACATTGTTTGTGCCCACAGTTATGGTAGGTTATTGGTGTTCTTATGAATGTGGTCTTTTATTACGAAATTAATGCTTTATGAAAAACTAAAAAAAACGTGTTCATTTAGGACCTTGCACCATGGGCCATTGTATGTGTGGTGATAATTCCCCACCCCATCCCATCCAGCAAAAACCACTAGGCTGGGATCAGTATTACATCTCCATTCCCTGCTCCGCACCTCAGAAGGGTGCTACCTGGCAATGCCACATGTTAACACCTGTTCCTAGCTGCAGAAACCAGAATGTGTAGCATGTTTCTGACACCTTTTCCACCAGGTTATATTTGGTGAAATTTGTATGGGGCTAAAGTGTGGCATTAGCCTCACACCCAAACTCTAATCTTGATTCATGCATAAACTTACATTGTATTCAAATTGAGATTAACACATTACACGCCTGAAGCTTTTAGAGAGATAAATAGACAGATGTTTAATAACCCAGTAAGCATTGCTTTAAGCTTTATTATGCAATCGAAATGTCAATGTGTGGAGAGGGAGAAAATTGAATCAAGGGACATAGGATTGTTGAAGCAGATATGCAATAAGAAATTATTAATGAATGTTTACGTGTTTTGATTTAACAAAAAGTTATTAGAGAAATTAATTGTAGCAAAATCAATGTGTACGTTTGAAAATGTGCCCCCGGAGAGTGGTAGCCAGCTTATACAAATTTGTACTAAAATGATTAAAAATGCATAAAATATTGAAAATGAACAAAAATAATGTAGTAGTATGTCATATTAAGATGTATAACCTATGTTGTGCATTATATTATAGAGTTAACTTAGCCGCAGTTGTGGCCTAGTTGCCAGGCCTCATGCAGAAGATGAATTTCTAGTGCACTGCAGAGAAACTGGTGCGTTTAACTGTCCCTGAACTGCATGCGTTAATAAAATCTGCTTAGCTAGAATTTTCTGCAATGTACCGATGGACAGGAGATGAGGGACTAGGATATGTAACAACTTTGGTGTAAGACTGACTCAATGTACTTTCCCAGGACTTGAATAATAGAAGCACTGACTGGAGAACAAGATGCAACATTTTCGATACCTGATGAGCCGGATGATGAGGACATCTTACAGTGAACCAATCAATGAACTAAGAATGGTGAAATATTAGAACTCATAGATTTGTACAAATAATATTATTGGTTAGGGTAATAACTGGTGATTTACTGACCAATTAGGAATTAGGGTGAGGGACTGGAAAGCCTTAATAAAAAGTCATGGCAAGGGGCAAAAACTTCAGATGCGATGATCAGATGTGAAGGGAGAATTGATGACATCAAGAGATACAATTTGAGATTCTGTCATTGGGCTTATGCTCTTGAGAGCCTGATGCGTTGCTGATTGATTGATGACCTGAAGACGAAGACTGACTTTGTTGCTGATCCATTCTGTGGATAGGTAGCTATGACAATGTGACTGTTAACGTTTTGTGCCTTTTCTTTCTAGGTACCAACTGCGCTGTTTGAATAAGTTTTGCTTTTAGCTAGATGTTTTCTAAATTTGTATTTCTAAATTGTTTTCCTGATGCTAATCTGGGTTAGGTAAGGTTCCTTTGCTATTAATGCTGTTATATTCACCTTTGATTGATTATGCTGAAGCATTAGAGCATATGTTTTCTCAAGTTCTGATTAGATTATGTTACTGGTGGTCATTAATGAACTAATTCTGAGCTGTTTGAATAAAGTTTGAATTAACTTCATGACTTAGTATTGTGACTAATAGGGAAATAAAATTGATAAAACGTATATTTGAGTTGTGGTTATTCATGAAATGCTGATATAATTGTCTCATGCTTAATGATTCTCTTAGTAGTTATTGATTGATTGCATTGATAATTGATGTTTAACGATTAGTACATAGCTACGATACTCTATGCAATCCATAAGGTTCATCGGCCTATACGCGTCCCCTTGTAAGTTTACTTACTAAGGACCAGGCACGCAAGCAGTTTTTGGTAGCAGCCTGATGGTTAGTTTCTTTGTGGAACTAGTTATGTGGGTATGGTGGTAGTTTAAATTAGGGTTAGTTTTTCATTTTTATGAGGTTTGAATTTGGTTTTTCTGAAGTGGCAATTGTGGCAAAGAAGATGTCCCCTTAAGCCCAGAAATGACTTTCCCAGATCCTGGATCCCGCTAGTAAAGTTGGGTATGTTCTCGGCATCTTTGTGATAGTGTGAAAGCAGTAGGTTGCGCTTGCAAAGGCTTATGCAGACCGCAGGTGAATTGAGATGTATGTGAGGGAAGTAGGGAGTTTGCGTACTCCATTTGAGGTTTAGAAGGAATGTGCGCACTCCGCAGTATGAGAGTAGGGAAGTCGTCGAACTTCATATGTGTGTGGCGCTTTGTGCTCAAAAGTTTGTCCATATGGTTGTTGGTGATGTACGGACCCTGCATGGTCCAAGACTTCGGAGTATATTGACAAGTGTATGAGACACTTGGTTATATGTTGTAATCTGTCTGGTTTAGTAGGTTGATCGGGCGTGGTCAACAAGTCGGTGTGTAAGTTAAGAGAGTAAGGGAAATCTTCGACTGAGATTTGGCGAGTCCTATGTGCAGCAGGACAGACCCATGGATCAGTTGAGAGTGAAAATTGCGGGTCAAATTTTGCTTGCGAGTGTGGGAGACTGAGGAAGAGGAATAGCTGCATGAGTGAAAGGGCCATCAGTGAAAATCCATAAGGTCTCTGAAGCGATTGTGTACCTTCCTGTGGCAAACCAGCTGATTTGTTTTGGTTATTGGTTCTTGGTTAGTGCTCGCAATAATTTTGCATTAGTTTCGTGTGAGTTGAAGATCAGGAGGACAAGCGGCGAGACTTTGTCAGCTGCAGTGTTTGAGTGTGACATCAGGGTGAGCCGCGCTGGGATAGGTTGGTTAGTGAGAAGAGTCGCAAGTGGATTGGTAGCTGTCCTTAAGAGGCAATTGGTTGAGTAAGCGGGTGAAAGGAATCTTGGGAGTAAAAGCCATTTCCTTATTGAATCAAATATATACAAAAGAGAAAATTAAGTTTTTCAAAGTGTTTAGGAGTGCCATGAAGGGCGATAGTTACATTAAGGCGACAGTGGGAGAGCTGACCCACCGGAAAATTCTCCAGCTTATATTGTGATGGAGGAGAGATGTGTCTCCATGTCTTTGGTTAAAGTTAAAGAAGTGGTGCAAATTGACAGAGAAACAGTGAGCTTTAGCGTTTCCAGAGCATGGAACGTTCAATTTGAGAATTTTGGATCAGTTGCGAATGACATTATATGAGACAAAGCCACTTCCGAGACCAGCACAGTTTGAGGCTTTAGCAGTTTGGGAGCTCATAGCAAGACAACAGCAAGAAATGAAATTCCAGAGGAGAATAAGGAAGGTAGAGAAGTCTCTAGCGGAGGCAAGATGGTAGTAGGGAACAGAAAAAGTGTAGAATGACAACGTTGCAGGGGGTTAAGTTATTTCCTGCAATTACAGAAGAAGATGAGTCAGAAGAGATAGCGGATACTAGCAAAGGTGAGAAGAGTTCATCAATGGTAAGAAAAAGAAAAAGACTTATGCAGAAGAGGAAGATTCCGATATTGAGGATCGTATTACTCAGGTGTTGAGGGACCGACCTCTACCATATGTGGTGCAGGAGGGGGTCCAAGTACTAGTCCTGCTCCAACTGCCCCAGCCCAAGTGTTGGGGACAGCGGGACCAGTACAGATAGAAAATGGACAGGTACAAGGGGTACTGCAAAGTACTCCTAATGCAGTAACTACTTTGGTGGTACAAGGGCAGATGCACTCCCCACCGATACAGAAAATGTATCCAGAGATACCAGTTCTTGAGACAACTTAGAACTTAGTGGTGCTGACGGAGCAAATGGTTCCGAGGCCAATGCTAGCTCAGACTGAGCCAACTCCAATGTTGTTGCCTCAGGCACAGCCACAGGGTTTGCCGAAGTTCACACCAATGACAGGGACACAGACGGATATGACACCAGTGATTAATCAGGGCATGGGAGTAGCCCTTCCACAAAATGCGGGTGTCAGAGCGGCACCAGATGCAATATCGTTGCCAATTAAGTTGGTCCAGCGGTACCATTGTTTGCGCAGGATAAGTCGATTGCAGGAGTTCAGGGTGAAACGTCACAAAGCCTCGCGAGGAAGGGGGTGAGAGATCATGTGCAGGTAATATCATCTATGGGTCAGACCTTTGATGGATTTAGACCATTAATGGATCTTAGTCCATTTGTTGTGCTTCAGATGCGGTAAATGGCCCGAGTAAAAGTCAGAGCTTGACGCTTTTGACACCGCAAACTCCAGGTGCAGTGGTACAACAGGTGCCATTGCTGAATGCAAATAACATCTCATTACAGGGATTGACAGCACAGCAATTGAATGAGTGGTTGGATAGTTTGAATAATCCTCGAAACACATCCAAGGGTGAAGAACAGATTATTCGTGTAAGATTGGCTACAGGTTAATGGAGCTAGTTGAAGGAACGATGGGAGTGAATAGGTTAGAATCCTACAGAGAAGAAGAGCTGAGATACTTGTGTCTGAGGATTACGAGAGAAGTGGGTAAGATACATCAGAAATGTGCAGATCTGGCAGATAAACATGACATAGAAATTGAGAAAACAAAGCATTTGAAATGAAGCTACAGGTTAGATTTCGAGGCAAAAGATTTTGAACACATGAGGTCAGTGCTCAGATTTGGGGAGCATTAGAGAAGTGGGAAGGCAGATGGGCAAAGAAGAAGTATAAACGGAAATGATATTTACAAGAAGGGTCTGAGAGTGCTAATAAAGAAAAGGATCCTTTAAAAATTTTACCAATGAGAGAGATTCCAGGAGGGCAATTTGTTCATGTACCTTGGCACAGGAGTGATATTTTGTCATTCACAAATGATTATCCAAAATTGAGGGAGAAACCAGTCGAGAGGTACCAGCAGACAGATAGATTTGTGAAGCTTTCTAAATGCCTGTGGGAAGATTTGAATACTTTGTTGGAGATAGTGGTTCCAGCTGATTTGTGGGTTGAGTGCAAGGGAGCAGTGGATTGGCCAACGAGTGAACCAGAAAGGGATGGAGTTACAGGTGCACCATCACCTGAAGTGATGAAACATTATTATAAGGTGATCGCATTTCTAAAGATGAGAATTTCACCTAAAAATATTGATTGGCAAAGGATTGACAAGACAGTTCAGGAAGTAAAGGAGTCGATACATACCTACTATGAGAGATTGCTGAAAGCTTTCAAGGAGTACAGTAGTAGGGAAGCGATTGAGCCGAAGGACATGTTGCACTTTGTGTTCAGGTTCGCAGAAGGATTGAGACCTGAAATAGGACAGATGATTAAGGGTCATTTGATTTGCTGGCAAGTGAAGCCGATTGATGAGGTGTTGCAGTATGCGAACTACTGTAGTGATGCGATTGAGTTGAAGCAGAAAAAGTTCAAGGAGAAAGCAATGGTGATGTAAATTAAGACAGCTCAAAATGGAGCACAAGGAGCTTTAGTGCAACAGATGCTGCAACAGCAGGGAACTGTCATGTTCCAACCCCAAGTGAGAGGTAGCGGTTGTGGAGTCAATATGAATCGTTGTCCGGATTTGAGTACAGTAGTGGTTCAGAATGATGTGCAAGGGATGAAAAAGATGTTACTGTGTCATCTGTGAGGAAACGTGGGACACTGAAAGCGGGAGTGTTCGTTGATGGTGTTCAGCAAAGTAGTGATGTCAATACATTTCAAACTGTGAAAGTCCCTAAAATGAGAGGACTTAATCCGTATTTTCAGAATCAAGTGCTGAATTTTCAACCCATGCAGCAGGTGCAAGTCCCGCGTGCACAAGTGACACAGTTACAACCAATGCAGCAGCTTGTTCCTATGGTACCTAGACAGCAAATGCAGATACCTCAAGCCCCGACGGAACAGCAACAGGTGATGCTTACTCAGCAGGCCACAGGTCAGAGACATGACAGAAGTAGTGACACAGTACACCAATTCCCATTACACAGTGAGAGTGGAATAAACAACGAATGGATGTGTGAGAGTTTGGATGAAGAGCCATGTATGCTTGCAGCATCCACAGAGGTAGATCAGAGAGGACCCTTTGTAAAAGAAAGGTGATGGGTCATACTGTCTCATTTCTAGTAGACACAGGAGCTATGCTCTCTACAGTGAGAAGTGCAGACGTTCCGAACTTACCTCTGTCAGGCAGAACAGTTCAGGTTGTGGGAGTAGCTAACAGACAGCTGATAAATCCGATCACAAATCCAGTACAGGTTGAGATTGGCAACTTCCAGGGACTGCATAAGTTTGCAGTCTGTGACTCAAGTCTAGTATCTCTACTGGGAAGGGACTTGTTGTACAAAACCAGATGTTCAATTAGTTGTTCGACTGATGGAATAGAGGTTCCCACAAATAGTGATTGTGAGAAAACAGGGCTGATTGCAGAGGCCCCATAACTTTTTGCCCCCATTTTCCACTTTTTGCTGGTGTTTTCCTGACTTTAAAGGTGCCCTGGGTACTGCTAACCAGTCCCAGGGCCTGTGCTCTGTGTAAAATGGATATGCAAATTAGGCTAATTATAAGTGGCTAAGTTAACCTACCTATAAGTCCCTAGTATATGGTAGGGCATGTAGGTTTAGGGACCACAGCATAGTTGGTGCACACCTAGGTGCATTGCTGAGGTGCCCAGTGTCATTTTAAAAGCAAGCCTGCCTTGCTGGCTGCTTTTAAATTAAAGTTATATGCAAATTCGACTTTGGAATTAAAGGTACTTCCAAAGTCTTAAACTACCTTATTTTTACATATAAGTCACCCCTAAGGTGTGCCCTAGGTGCCCCTAGGGCTGGGTGCCATGTAACTATAAGCAGGGACTTTATAAAAATAGATTTATAAGCCCTGGTGAGGTAAAAACAGCCAAATTTGTTTTTCCCTCATTGAAGTAAATGGCCTTCATAGGCTAGAATGGGCAGACTTTATTTTAAATTTTAAAGTCTCCTTAAATGTTGCATACCAAGAATTTGGTATCAAATTAATTGTTGTAATAAATCCAACAACTTCCAGTTGTTGGATTTAATATAACTAGTTCAGGTAAAAAGTTTAGACTTTACCTAAAAAGTTGCCAATTTCAGCTCTGCATTGTTTTTGCTGCTGTGCTCTGATTGGCCAGCTTGCAGCAGCTTCTGCCACGCTGCCTTGATGAGGTGTGAAGTGGCCAGGCTTCACACAAAGGAATGTGCTTGGGGGAGAGAATCTCCCCTCAGCAGATGGTGAGGCAGGAAGGGGGAGGGCTGCCAAACTGGTCTTCAAAGGCAGAGAAGGACATTTGCAGCACCCAGCAACACCCCCACATCCTGCAACCCCAGACAGCTAGGTGCCCCCTTGATTAGATTAGGAGAGGGCAGGAGAGGGGTGTGTTTATGATTTTTAGCCACACCAGTGGGTGGGCTCAGCCAGATGTAACCTCCAAAAATCAGATTCATCCATGTTGGATTTTTAGAGACTGTTGCCTTCTGGGATGGATTTTTGCCACACTTCCCAGGAAGTGGTCATCACAGGGGGACGACCCTGTCCCTGATTGGAGAACCAGGGCCCCCCTGCTTTTCACCCAGGAGCAAGGATAAAACTGGCAGACCTGCACCCACACCTCAGATCCCCTCCAGAATTCAACAAGAAAGGAACTAAAGAAGAAGAAGGACTGCCCTGCTGGACCCCTGGCCTGCACCTGGAACCTGCACTCAGAAGGACTGCACCAGCTGCACACTTGGGCTTCACCACAAGAAGGACTTTGCCTGGCTTCAACTGGTTCAAGGAGGGACTCCCTGTTTGCTACAGGTGAAAAATTGCTAACCAGAGTCCCCTGCACCAACTCCTGAAGAAAGCGACCAGCTGACCACTGTCCAGTGGCCAAAAAGGAGTTTGCGCCAGGTGCATTCTGGGAGTTGAAGTCCGCGCCCCCCAAGGACCATCACAGAACTTCTGGACCCTTGGGGTGAGCTGTGGACCCCAAAAGAACCTTAAAAGAATATCTGGGTGAAGCCCCAGAAGTTTGGAAAAGATTTGAGAATTTTTGGAAAAAAGCTCCAGAGAGGGACCGACCCGCCGCGGAAATTCTAGCCGGCTTGCCTCAACCGCGACCCGGCCTGACTTCGTGGTTCGTCCCGGTAAAGAAAAACATCCAAAAAAGAGACTAAGTCCGAACGTAAAAAGTTGACCGGGACCTCCCAGCCATCGTATCCGAGAAGGGCTCCATGGACGTCGGATCAAGATCCAGGTTTACCCCGGTCGAAGGATTTTCATCTCGAAAAAACGACTAAGTCCGAAGGTAAAAGTCTCCACCGAGGAAACCCACATCGCGTATCCGGACAAGGGCTCCAGGAGGTCGGATTCAACTGGCAGGTTCGTCCCGGTGAAGAAAAACTTCAAAATAAAGACTAAGTCAGAAGGTAACTTTTTAACCGAGGCCTCCCGCGACCTGTAGCCGAGCAGGGCTCCATCGCGGTCGGCCTGAAAGTTTGACTTTGCCCCGGTCGAGGTGCAACCAGATGACCCGATTGGCGCTTTTTGTTTCTAAGCGCTAGAAAAGTAATAATTCTTTAAAAATTCATACCTCCGGTTCCCCTGAACCGATTTTAATCGTTTTTGTGTCATTTTAAAGATAAAAATATAAACTATTTTTAAAAATTGGTTTTGGATTTTTAAACTGTTTCCTGTGTTTTATTTAATTACTGTTTTGTGATATTTGAATGCTTTACACTTTGTCTCCTAAGTTAAGCCTTGACGCTCGTTGCCAAGCTACCAAGGGTTGAGCTGGGATTAATTTACTGAGACCTAACTGTACCTATGTGGAGGTTAGTGGCTTGTTGCTAGGTGTAGGTACCTACCTGCCCTACCAATAACCCATTTTCCAACATAATTGGAAGCAGCGACGGGATCCTGTACTTGTGTTCAATATCACGTTACAGTTTTAGGTAAAACAAATTAAAAATCCTTTAAATTGTCCTAGTGCAAAAATTGTTTTTAATTTTTAATTTGGATTAATTTCAATTATTGAATTTTTGTAATTTTTCTAAATTCTTGTTTCCAATTTTTGCAAAAAGTTTTTGTTGACACAAAACTAGGGAACCATGGAGCTTGATCTGGCTAGCCTACCCACACTGACAGTAGTCCAGCTTAGGGGGTTGTGTATTGAAAGAGGGTTGCCTGCAACCACTGATCTCAGGAAGCAAATCCTGATCACATCCCTGACAGCATGGGCTGAGGCCCAAGAGGTAGAGTCAGAAGAAGCTCCAGAGGAGGGAGAAAGAAGGGAGGATGCAAGCTCTAACCACTCAGGGGAGGGAAGGCATCTGAGCCCAAGTGAGGATGAGGAAGAACGGTCCTCAGTAAACACAGTCACTAGGGGCAGATCCAAAGCTAGTGGTGGGAAGGGGGTCCTTTCAGGAGGAGAGAACCCATCCATCAGAGAAAGAGAGCTGGAGGCCCAGCTAGCATACATAGCTTTGGAAGCAGAGAAGCTGGCCCTAGAAAAGAAAAAGTGGGCATACAAAGAGAAAAGAGATGGAAGCAGCGATAAAGAAGCTGAGGTGTCCATGGGTGGGGGAGTTTGCCCCAGATTACCCAAGGGGGTGGTTCCTGCTTATGTAGAGGGGGATGACATAGATAAGTGGCTGGGGGCCTTTGAGAGGGCACTCCAAATGAGAAGGGTTAGGCCTCAATACTGGGGTTCCCTTTTGTGGGAGTTGGTCCCCAACTCAGGGAGGGATAGGCTTATGACCTTAAGGGGGGAGGAGGCAGATTCATACCCTAGTATGAAGAGGTGCTTAGCCAAGAAGTTTGGTCTGACCCCAGAGCAATATAGAATGAAGTTCAGGGACACCCAGAAGGTCAGTACCCAGTCTTGGGTTGACTTTGTGGACATTTCACTAAAGGCACTAGAGGGCTGGATTATTGGTAACAAAGTAGATACTTATGAGGGGTTATACAATCTGATCATGAGAGAGCACATCTTGACCAATTGTACCCAAGAAAGGTTACGCCAGCATCTAGTGGACTCTAAGCAGACCAACCCTAGAGAGCTAGGGGAGGCAGCTGATGAGTGGTTGAGAACCAGGGTGGTTGTCAAGTCCCAGGGGGGAGACTCCAAGAAGGGGGGGACAGGTCCCCAAAAACCTAAGGAGGGAGGTGGTAAGCCCACCACAGAGACTCCCTCTGTACCCCAGAACCCTAAGAAGGAGGAGAGTAAATCCCACTCCCACTCTGACAAGCAGAGACAGGGAGACCCATGGTTAAAAAAGCTCTTGGACAGTAGGGCTTGCTTTGACTGTCAGCAGACAGATCCCTTCAGAGGAGATGCAGCCTGTCCAAAGAAGGTGGTTAGCACTGGGCTGTCCAGTGTAGCCATAGAGGAGGATTCCTCAGATGATGAAGTCCTCCTAGCATTGTGCTGGGAGACAGGACCAGATGGTAAGCTGGTGATCCCTGAGGGTGGGAGTAGGCACTTCCACCACATTCAAGTGAATGGGATCCCTACCACTGGCCTGAGAGACACCTGTGCCAGTCACACTATAGTGAGTGACCGGTTAGTGACCCCAGACATGTATGTCCCAGGAAAGACAAAGAAAGTCAGGATAGCCACAGGGGAGGTCACCTCCAAACCTGTAGCCATAGTGCCCCTAGAGAGGGAGGGTATCCTTGACTGGATTAGGGTGGTAGTCAGTGCTGACCTCCCCCTAGATTGTATCCTGGGCAATGACCTCCCAGAGGTGAGTCTGGTCACAGATGGGGTGGTCGCCCAGGGCGCCCCCCCAACCCAAAGTCCTGGGGAGTCAGTCCCTACAGTTAGGAGACAGGGGTCCCCAAGAAAAGGAAAGAAGAAAAGGAAGGGTAGGCCACTCTTAAAGAGAGTTCCAGGGAGCCAAGGGCCTTCTGCCCCAGTAAGGGGGGAGCCCAGAGTTGGCACTGGTGAGGCCTCACCTGACCCCAAGGAAGTCCTGAGTAGTCAGGCAGCTGTCCAGATGCAGGGTGTTGCCCCTGCACTGACAGAAGGGAGAGTGGAAGGAGGGTGTCTGCCACAGGAGGTGGTAGCCCCCCACTCTAGACAGCAAGAGGGGTGCCAGGACCCCAAAGTTGCCCCTATAGCAGCTCAGCCACCTGTCAGTGGAGAGCTTAGGGTGTGGTTCTGGGTACTGACAGCTGTCAGTAGCCTCTGCTGGGTGCTAGCCTTCCTGGCAGCACTGTACTTGGCCTGGGAGGCAGACCCCAGGGCCAATAGCAAAGTAGGCCTCCTGACCCTATTGGTCATGGTGGGGTTGCTCAAGTGTTGGGTGACCTCTTTGGGTAAGCTAGGTGTTGCCCTAGCAAAGTTTGGAGTAGGGGAGGTGGGCACCTCACTACCCAAGTTGGCAGAGAGAAAGGAGGAAGACCCCCCTAGAGGAAAGTTTCAGTTTGTGTTGGGTCCTTTTACTGTTGGGATGGCTTCACTACCCATAGGGAGTGACCCTGACAGGAGGATATAAGGCAGAGTAGGCCCTGCAAAGGGACAGCCAGTTTTCTTCACTATCTTCCTCGCCTAACAAGCCAGGAAGACTCTCCCAGGGTTGGGCTGAGTCTCCTGGGCGTGTGGGCTGGGGGGGGGGGTTGTGTGAGAAAACAGGGCTGATTGCAGAGGCCCCATAACTTTTTGCCCCCATTTTCCACTTTTTGCTGGTGTTTTCCTGACTTTAAAGGTGCCCTGGGTACTGCTAACCAGTCCCAGGGCCTGTGCTCTGTGTAAAATGGATATGCAAATTAGGCTAATTATAAGTGGCTAAGTTAACCTACCTATAAGTCCCTAGTATATGGTAGGGCATGTAGGTTTAGGGACCACAGCATAGGTGGTGCACACCTAGGTGCATTGCTGAGGTGCCCAGTGTCATTTTAAAAGCAAGCCTGCCTTGCTGGCTGCTTTTAAATTAAAGTTATATGCAAATTCGACTTTGGAATTAAAGGTACTTCCAAAGTCTTAAACTACCTTATTTTTACATATAAGTCACCCCTAAGGTGTGCCCTATGTGCCCCTAGGGCTGGGTGCCATGTAACTATAAGCAGGGACTTTATAAAAATAGATTTATAAGCCCTGGTGAGGTAAAAACAGCCAAATTCGTTTTTCCCTCATTGAAGTAAATGGCCTTCATAGGCTAGAATGGGCAGACTTTATTTTAAATTTTAAAGTCTCCTTAAATGTTGCATACCAAGAATTTGGTATCAAATTAATTGTTGTGATAAATCCAACAACTTCTAGTTGTTGGATTTAATATAACTAGTTCAGGTAAAAAGTTTAGACTTTACCTAAAAAGTTGCCAATTTCAGCTCTGCATTGTTTTTGCTGCTGTGCTCTGATTGGCCAGCCTGCAGCAGCTTCTGCCACGCTGCCTTGATGAGGTGTGAAGTGGCCAGGCTTCACACAAAGGAATGTGCTTGGGGGAGAGAATCTCCCCTCAGCAGATGGTGAGGCAGGAAGGGGGAGGGCTGCCAAACTGGTCTTCAAAGGCAGAGAAGGACATTTGCAGCACCCAGCAACACCCCCACATCCTGCAACCCCAGACAGCTAGGTGCCCCCTTGATTAGATTAGGAGAGGGCAGGAGAGGGGTGTGTTTATGATTTTTAGCCACACCAGTGGGTGGGCTCAGCCAGATGTAACCTCCAAAAATCAGATTCATCCATGTTGGATTTTTAGAGACTGTTGCCTTCTGGGATGGATTTTTGCCACACTTCCCAGGAAGTGGTCATCACAGGGGGACGACCCTGTCCCTGATTGGAGAACCAGGGCCCCCCTGCTTTTCACCCAGGAGCAAGGATAAAACTGGCAGACCTGCACCCACACCTCAGATCCCCTCCAGAATTCAACAAGAAAGGAACTAAAGAAGAAGAAGGACTGCCCTGCTGGACCCCTGGCCTGCACCTGGAACCTGCACTCAGAAGGACTGCACCAGCTGCACACTTGGGCTTCACCACAAGAAGGACTTTGCCTGGCTTCAACTGGTTCAAGGAGGGACTCCCTGTTTGCTACAGGTGAAAAATTGCTAACCAGAGTCCCCTGCACCAACTCCTGAAGAAAGCGACCAGCTGACCACTGTCCAGTGGCCAAAAAGGAGTTTGCGCCAGGTGCATTCTGGGAGTTGAAGTCCGCGCCCCCCAAGGACCATCACAGAACTTCTGGACCCTTGGGGTGAGCTGTGGACCCCAAAAGAACCTTAAAAGAATATCTGGGTGAAGCCCCAGAAGTTTGGAAAAGATTTGAGAATTTTTGGAAAAAAGCTCCAGAGAGGGACCGACCCGCCGCGGAAATTCTAGCCGGCTTGCCTCAACCGCGACCCGGCCTGACTTCGTGGTTCGTCCCGGTAAAGAAAAACATCCAAAAAAGAGACTAAGTCCGAACGTAAAAAGTTGACCGGGACCTCCCAGCCATCGTATCCGAGAAGGGCTCCATGGACGTCGGATCAAGATCCAGGTTTACCCCGGTCGAAGGATTTTCATCTCGAAAAAACTACTAAGTCCGAAGGTAAAAGTCTCCACCGAGGAAACCCACATCGCGTATCCGGACAAGGGCTCCAGGAGGTCGGATTCAACTGGCAGGTTCGTCCCGGTGAAGAAAAACTTCAAAATAAAGACTAAGTCAGAAGGTAACTTTTTAACCGAGGCCTCCCGCGACCTGTAGCCGAGCAGGGCTCCATCGCGGTCGGCCTGAAAGTTTGACTTTGCCCCGGTCGAGGTGCAACCAGATGACCCGATTGGCGCTTTTTGTTTCTAAGCGCTAGAAAAGTAATAATTCTTTAAAAATTCATATCTCCGGTTCCCCTGAACCGATTTTAATCGTTTTTGTGTCATTTTAAAGATAAAAATATAAACTATTTTTATAAATTGGTTTTGGATTTTTAAACTGTTTCCTGTGTTTTATTTAATTACTGTATTGTGATATTTGAATGCTTTACACTTTGTCTCCTAAGTTAAGCCTTGACGCTCGTTGCCAAGCTACCAAGGGTTGAGCTGGGATTAATTTACTGAGACCTAACTGTACCTATGTGGAGGTTAGTGGCTTGTTGCTAGGTGTAGGTACCTACCTGCCCTACCAATAACCCATTTTCCAACATAATTGGAAGCAGCGACGGGATCCTGTACTTGTGTTCAATATCACGTTACAGTTTTAGGTAAAACAAATTAAAAATCCTTTAAATTGTCCTAGTGCAAAAATTGTTTTTAATTTTTAATTTGGATTAATTTCAATTATTGAATTTTTGTAATTTTTCTAAATTCTTGTTTCCAATTTTTGCAAAAAGTTTTTGTTGACACAAAACTAGGGAACCATGGAGCTTGATCTGGCTAGCCTACCCACACTGACAGTAGTCCAGCTTAGGGGGTTGTGTATTGAAAGAGGGTTGCCTGCAACCACTGATCTCAGGAAGCAAATCCTGATCACATCCCTGACAGCATGGGCTGAGGCCCAAGAGGTAGAGTCAGAAGAAGCTCCAGAGGAGGGAGAAAGAAGGAAGGATGCAAGCTCTAACCACTCAGGGGAGGGAAGGCATCTGAGCCCAAGTGAGGATGAGGAAGAACGGTCCTCAGTAAACACAGTCACTAGGGGCAGATCCAAAGCTAGTGGTGGGAAGGGGGTCCTTTCAGGAGGAGAGAACCCATCCATCAGAGAAAGAGAGCTGGAGGCCCAGCTAGCATACATAGCTTTGGAAGCAGAGAAGCTGGCCCTAGAAAAGAAAAAGTGGGCATACAAAGAGAAAAGAGATGGAAGCAGCGATAAAGAAGCTGAGGTGTCCATGGGTGGGGGAGTTTGCCCCAGATTACCCAAGGGGGTGGTTCCTGCTTATGTAGAGGGGGATGACATAGATAAGTGGCTGGGGGCCTTTGAGAGGGCACTCCAAATGAGAAGGGTTAGGCCTCAATACTGGGGTTCCCTTTTGTGGGAGTTGGTCCCCAACTCAGGGAGGGATAGGCTTATGACCTTAAGGGGGGAGGAGGCAGATTCATACCCTAGTATGAAGAGGTGCTTAGCCAAGAAGTTTGGTCTGACCCCAGAGCAATATAGAATGAAGTTCAGGGACACCCAGAAGGTCAGTACCCAGTCTTGGGTTGACTTTGTGGACATTTCACTAAAGGCACTAGAGGGCTGGATTATTGGTAACAAAGTAGATACTTATGAGGGGTTATACAATCTGATCATGAGAGAGCACATCTTGACCAATTGTACCCAAGAAAGGTTACGCCAGCATCTAGTGGACTCTAAGCAGACCAACCCTAGAGAGCTAGGGGAGGCAGCTGATGAGTGGTTGAGAACCAGGGTGGTTGTCAAGTCCCAGGGGGGAGACTCCAAGAAGGGGGGGACAGGTCCCCAAAAACCTAAGGAGGGAGGTGGTAAGCCCACCACAGAGACTCCCTCTGTACCCCAGAACCCTAAGAAGGAGGAGAGTAAATCCCACTCCCACTCTGACAAGCAGAGACAGGGAGACCCAGGGTTAAAAAAGCTCTTGGACAGTAGGGCTTGCTTTGACTGTCAGCAGACAGGTCACTTCAGAGGAGATGCAGCCTGTCTAAAGAAGGTGGTTAGCACTGGGCTGTCCAGTGTAGCCATAGAGGAGGATTCCTCAGATGATGAAGTCCTCCTAGCATTGTGCTGGGAGACAGGACCAGATGGTAAGCTGGTGATCCCTGAGGGTGGGAGTAGGCACTTCCACCACATTCAAGTGAATGGGATCCCTACCACTGGCCTGAGAGACACCTGTGCCAGTCACACTATAGTGAGTGACCGGTTAGTGACCCCAGACATGTATGTCCCAGGAAAGACAAAGAAAGTCAGGATAGCTACAGGGGAGGTCACCTCCAAACCTGTAGCCATAGTGCCCCTAGAGAGGGAGGGTATCCTTGACTGGATTAGGGTGGTAGTCAGTGCTGACCTCCCCCTAGATTGTATCCTGGGCAATGACCTCCCAGAGGTGAGTCTGGTCACAGATGGGGTGGTCGCCCAGGGCGCCCCCCCAACCCAAAGTCCTGGGGAGTCAGTCCCTACAGTTAGGAGACAGGGGTCCCCAAGAAAAGGAAAGAAGAAAAGGAAGGGTAGGCCACTCTTAAAGAGAGTTCCAGGGAGCCAAGGGCCTTCTGCCCCAGTAAGGGGGGAGCCCAGAGTTGGCACTGGTGAGGCCTCACCTGACCCCAAGGAAGTCCTGAGTAGTCAGGCAGCTGTCCAGATGCAGGGTGTTGCCCCTGCACTGACAGAAGGGAGAGTGGAAGGCGGGTGTCTGCCACAGGAGGTGGTAGCCCCCCACTCTAGACAGCAAGAGGGGTGCCAGGACCCCAAAGTTGCCCCTAAAGCAGCTCAGCCACCTGTCA
The DNA here is from genome assembly GCF_031143425.1 of Pleurodeles waltl. NCBI lineage: Eukaryota > Metazoa > Chordata > Amphibia > Caudata > Salamandridae > Pleurodeles > Pleurodeles waltl. The sequence goes on from NC_090451.1 coordinate 371,044,851, forward strand.
GTGGAGAGCTTAGGGTGTGGTTCTGGGTACTGACAGCTGTCAGTAGCCTCTGCTGGGTGCTAGCCTTCCTGGCAGCACTGTACTTGGCCTGGGAAGCAGACCCCAGGGCCAATAGCAAAGTAGGCCTCCTGACCCTATTGGTCATGGTGGGGTTGCTCAAGTGTTGGGTGACCTCTTTGGGTAAGCTAGGTGTTGCCCTAGCAAAGTTTGGAGTAGGGGAGGTGGGCACCTCACTACCCAAGTTGGCAGAGAGAAAGGAGGAAGACCCCCCTAGAGGAAAGTTTCAGTTTGTGTTGGGTCCTTTTACTGTTGGGATGGCTTCACTACCCATAGGGAGTGACCCTGACAGGAGGATATAAGGCAGAGTAGGCCCTGCAAAGGGACAGCCAGTTTTCTTCACTGTCTTCCTCGCCTAACAAGCCAGGAAGACTCTCCCAGGGTTGGGCTGAGTCTCCTGGGCGTGTGGGCTGTGGGGGGGGTGGGTTGTGTGAGAAAACAGGGCTGATTGCAGAGGCCCCATAACTTTTTGCCCCCATTTTCCACTTTTTGCTGGTGTTTTCCTGACTTTAAAGGTGCCCTGGGTACTGCTAACCAGTCCCAGGGCCTGTGCTCTGTGTAAAATGGATATGCAAATTAGGCTAATTATAAGTGGCTAAGTTAACCTACCTATAAGTCCCTAGTATATGGTAGGGCATGTAGGTTTAGGGACCACAGCATAGGTTGTGCACACCTAGGTGCATTGCTGAGGTGCCCAGTGTCATTTTAAAAGCAAGCCTGCCTTGCTGGCTGCTTTTAAATTAAAGTTATATGCAAATTCGACTTTGGAATTAAAGGTACTTCCAAAGTCTTAAACTACCTTATTTTTACATATAAGTCACCCCTAAGGTGTGCCCTATGTGCCCCTAGGGCTGGGTGCCATGTAACTATAAGCAGGGACTTTATAAAAATATATTTATAAGCCCTGGTGAGGTAAAAACAGCCAAATTCGTTTTTCCCTCATTGAAGTAAATGGCCTTCATAGGCTAGAATGGGCAGACTTTATTTTAAATTTTAAAGTCTCCTTAAATGTTGCATACCAAGAATTTGGTATCAAATTAATTGTTGTAATAAATCCTACAACTTCCAGTTGTTGGATTTAATATAACTAGTTCAGGTAAAAAGTTTAGACTTTAACTAAAAAGTTGACAATTTCAGCTCTGCATTGTTTTTGCTGCTGTGCTCTGATTGGCCAGCCTGCAGCAGCTTCTGCCAGGCTGCCTTGATGAGGTGTGAAGTGGCCAGGCTTCACACAAAGGAATGTGCTTGGGGGAGAGAATCTCCCCTCAGCAGATGGTGAGGCAGGAAGGGGGAGGGCTGCCAAACTGGTCTTCAAAGGCAGAGAAGGACATTTGCAGCACCCAGCAACACCCCCACATCCTGCAACCCCAGACAGCTAGGTGCCCCCTTGATTAGATTAGGAGAGGGCAGGAGAGGGGTGTGTTTATGATTTTTAGCCACACCAGTGGGTGGGCTCAGCCAGATGTAACCTCCAAAAATCAGATTCATCCATGTTGGATTTTTAGAGACTGTTGCCTTCTGGGATGGATTTTTGCCACACTTCCCAGGAAGTGGTCATCACAGGGGGACAACCCTGTCCCTGATTGGAGAACCAGGGCCCCCCTGCTTTTCACCCAGGAGCAAGGATAAAACTGGCAGACCTGCACCCACACCTCAGATCCCCTCCAGAATTCAACAAGAAAGGAACTAAAGAAGAAGAAGGACTGCCCTGCTGGACCCCTGGCCTGCACCTGGAACCTGCACTCAGAAGGACTGCACCAGCTGCACACTTGGGCTTCACCACAAGAAGGACTTTGCCTGGCTTCAACTGGTTCAAGGAGGGACTCCCTGTTTGCTACAGGTGAAAAATTGCTAACCAGAGTCCCCTGCACCAACTCCTGAAGAAAGCGACCAGCTGACCACTGTCCAGTGGCCAAAAAGGAGTTTGCGCCAGGTGCATTCTGGGAGTTGAAGTCCGCACCCCCCAAGGACCATCACAGAACTTCTGGACCCTTGGGGTGAGCTGTGGACCCCAAAAGAACCTTAAAAGAACATCTGGGTGAAGCCCCAGAAGTTTGGAAAAGATTTGAGAATTTTTGGAAAAAAGCTCCAGAGAGGGACCGACCCGCCGCGGAAATTCTAGCCGGCTTGCCTCAACCGCGACCCGGCCTGACTTCGTGGTTCGTCCCGGTAAAGAAAAACATCCAAAAAAGAGACTAAGTCCGAACGTAAAAAGTTGACCGGGACCTCCCAGCCATCGTATCCGAGAAGGGCTCCATGGACGTCGGATCAAGATCCAGGTTTACCCCGGTCGAAGGATTTTCATCTCGAAAAAACGACTAAGTCCGAAGGTAAAAGTCTCCACCGAGGAAACCCACATCGCGTATCCGGACAAGGGCTCCAGGAGGTCGGATTCAACTGGCAGGTTCGTCCCGGTGAAGAAAAACTTCAAAATAAAGACTAAGTCAGAAGGTAACTTTTTAACCGAGGCCTCCCGCGACCTGTAGCCGAGCAGGGCTCCATCGCGGTCGGCCTGAAAGTTTGACTTTGCCCCGGTCGAGGTGCAACCAGATGACCCGATTGGCGCTTTTTGTTTCTAAGCGCTAGAAAAGTAATAATTCTTTAAAAATTCATATCTCCGGTTCCCCTGAACCGATTTTAATCGTTTTTGTGTCATTTTAAAGATAAAAATATAAACTATTTTTATAAATTGGTTTTGGATTTTTAAACTGTTTACTGTGTTTTATTTAATTACTGTTTTGTGATATTTGAATGCTTTACACTTTGTCTCCTAAGTTAAGCCTTGACGCTCGTTGCCAAGCTACCAAGGGTTGAGCTGGGATTAATTTACTGAGACCTAACTGTACCTATGTGGAGGTTAGTGGCTTGTTGCTAGGTGTAGGTACCTACCTGCCCAACCAATAACCCATTTTCCAACATAATTGGAAGCAGCGACGGGATCCTGTACTTGTGTTCAATATCACGTTACAGTTTTAGGTAAAACAAATTAAAAATCCTTTAAATTGTCCTAGTGCAAAAAACATTTTTTATTTTTAATTTGGATTAATTTCAATTATTGAATTTTTGTAATTTTTCTAAATTCTTGTTCCAAATTTTTGCAAAAAGTTTTTGTTGACACAAAACTAGGGAACCATGGAGCTTGATCTGGCTAGCCTACCCACACTGACAGTAGTCCAGCTTAGGGGGTTGTGTATTGAAGGAGGGTTGCCTGCAACCACTGATCTCAGGAAGCAAATCCTGATCACATCCCTGACAGCATGGGCTGAGGCCCAAGAGGTAGAGTCAGAAGAAGCTCCAGAGGAGGGAGAAAGAAGGGAGGATGCAAGCTCTAACCACTCAGGGGAGGGAAGGCATCTGAGCCCAAGTGAGGATGAGGAAGAACGGTCCTCAGTAAACACAGTCACTAGGGGCAGATCCAAAGCTAGTGGTGGGAAGTGGGTCCTTTCAGGAGGAGAGAACCCATCCATCAGAGAAAGAGAGCTGGAGGCCCAGCTAGCATACATAGCTTTGGAAGCAGAGAAGCTGGCCCTAGAAAAGAAAAAGTGGGCATACAAAGAGAAAAGAGATGGAAGCAGCGATAAAGAAGCTGAGGTGTCCATGGGTGGGGGAGTTTGCCCCAGATTACCCAAGGGGGTGGTTCCTGCTTATGTAGAGGGGATGACATAGACAAGTGGCTGGGGGCCTTTGAGAGGGCACTCCAAATGAGAAGGGTTAGGCCTCAATACTGGGGTTCCCTTTTGTGGGAGTTGGTCCCCAACTCAGGGAGGGATAGGCTTATGACCTTAAGGGGGGAGGAGGCAGATTCATACCCTAGTATGAAGAGGTGCTTAGCCAAGAAGTTTGGTCTGACCCCAGAGCAATATAGAATGAAGTTCAGGGACACCCAGAAGGTCAGTACCCAGTCTTGGGTTGACTTTGTGGACATTTCACTAAAGGCACTAGAGGGCTGGATTATTGGTAACAAAGTAGATACTTATGAGGGGTTATACAATCTGATCATGAGAGAGCACATCTTGACCAATTGTACCCAAGAAAGGTTACGCCAGCATCTAGTGGACTCTAAGCAGACCAACCCTAGAGAGCTAGGGGAGGCAGCTGATGAGTGGTTGAGAACCAGGGTGGTTGTCAAGTCCCAGGGGGGAGACTCCAAGAAGGGGGGGACAGGTCCCCAAAAACCTAAGGAGGGAGGTGGTAAGCCCACCACAGAGACTCCCTCTGTACCCCAGAACCCTAAGAAGAAGGAGAGTAAATCCCACTCCCACTCTGACAAGCAGAGACAGGGAGACCCAGGGTTAAAAAAGCTCTTGGACAGTAGGGCTTGCTTTGACTGTCAGCAGACAGGTCACTTCAGAGGAGATGCAGCCTGTCCAAAGAAGGTGGTTAGCACTGGGCTGTCCAGTGTAGCCATAGAGGAGGATTCCTCAGATGATGAAGTCCTCCTAGCATTGTGCTGGGAGACAGGACCAGATGGTAAGCTGGTGATCCCTGAGGGTGGGAGTAGGCACTTCCACCACATTCAAGTGAATGGGATCCCTACCACTGGCCTGAGAGACACCTGTGCCAGTCACACTATAGTGAGTGACCGGTTAGTGACCCCAGACATGTATGTCCCAGGAAAGACAAAGAAAGTCAGGATAGCCACAGGGGAGGTCACCTCCAAACCTGTAGCCATAGTGCCCCTAGAGAGGGAGGGTATCCTTGACTGGATTAGGGTGGTAGTCAGTGCTGACCTCCCCCTAGATTGTATCCTGGGCAATGACCTCCCAGAGGTGAGTCTGGTCACAGATGGGGTGGTCGCCCAGGGCGCCCCCCCCAACCCAAAGTCCTGGGGAGTCAGTCCCTACAGTTAGGAGACAGGGGTCCCCAAGAAAAGGAAAGAAGAAAAGGAAGGGTAGGCCACTCTTAAAGAGAGTTCCAGGGAGCCAAGGGCCTTCTGCCCCAGTAAGGGGGGAGCCCAGAGTTGGCACTGGTGAGGCCTCACCTGACCCCAAGGAAGTCCTGAGTAGTCAGGCAGCTGTCCAGATGCAGGGTGTTGCCCCTGCACTGACAGAAGGGAGAGTGGAAGGAGGGTGTCTGCCACAGGAGGTGGTAGCCCCCCACTCTAGACAGCAAGAGGGGTGCCAGGACCCCAAAGTTGCCCCTAAAGCAGCTCAGCCACCTGTCAGTGGAGAGCTTAGGGTGTGGTTCTGGGTACTGACAGCTGTCAGTAGCCTCTGCTGGGTGCTAGCCTTCCTGGCAGCACTGTACTTGGCCTGGGAGGCAGACCCCAGGGCCAATAGCAAAGTAGGCCCCCTGACCCTATTGGTCATGGTGGGGTTGCTCAAGTGTTGGGTGACCTCTTTGGGTAAGCTAGGTGTTGCCCTAGCAAAGTTTGGAGTAGGGGAGGTGGGCACCTCACTACCCAAGTTGGCAGAGAGAAAGGAGGAAGACCCCCCTAGAGGAAAGTTTCAGTTTGTGTTGGGTCCTTTTACTGTTGGGATGGCTTCACTACCCATAGGGAGTGACCCTGACAGGAGGATATAAGGCAGAGTAGGCCCTGCAAAGGGACAGCCAGTTTTCTTCACTGTCTTCCTCGCCTAACAAGCCAGGAAGACTCTCCCAGGGTTGGGCTGAGTCTCCTGGGCGTGTGGGCTGGGGGGGGGGTTGTGTGAGAAAACAGGGCTGATTGCAGAGGCCCCATAACTTTTTGCCCCCATTTTCCACTTTTTGCTGGTGTTTTCCTGACTTTAAAGGTGCCCTAGGTACTGCTACCAGTCCCAGGGCCTGTGCTCTGTGTAAAATGGATATGCAAATTAGGCTAATTATAAGTGGCTAAGTTAACCTACCTATAAGTCCCTAGTATATGGTAGGGCATGTAGGTTTAGGGACCACAGCATAGGTGGTGCACACCTAGGTGCATTGCTGAGGTGCCCAGTGTCATTTTAAAAGCAAGCCTGCCTTGCTGGCTGCTTTTAAATTAAAGTTATATGCAAATTCGACTTTGGAATTAAAGGTACTTCCAAAGTCTTAAACTACCTTATTTTTACATATAAGTCACCCCTAAGGTGTGCCCTATGTGCCCCTAGGGCTGGGTGCCATGTAACTATAAGCAGGGACTTTATACAAATATATTTATAAGCCCTGGTGAGGTAAAAACAGCCAAATTTGTTTTTCCCTCATTGAAGTAAATGGCCTTCATAGGCTAGAATGGGCAGACTTTATTTTAAATTTTAAAGTCTCCTTAAATGTTGCATACCAAGAATTTGGTATCAAATTAATTGTTGTAATAAATCCTACAACTTCCAGTTGTTGGATTTAATATAACTAGTTCAGGTAAAAAGTTTAGACTTTACCTAAAAAGTTGCCAATTTCAGCTCTGCATTGTTTTTGCTGCTGTGCTCTGATTGGCCAGCCTGCAGCAGCTTCTGCCAGGCTGCCTTGATGAGGTGTGAAGTGGCCAGGCTTCACACAAAGGAATGTGCTTGGGGGAGAGAATCTCCCCTCAGCAGATGGTGAGGCAGGAAGGGGGAGGGCTGCCAAACTGGTCTTCAAAGGCAGAGAAGGACATTTGCAGCACCCAGCAACACCCCCACATCCTGCAACCCCAGACAGCTAGGTGCCCCCTCGATTAGATTAGGAGAGGGCAGGAGAGGGGTGTGTTTATGATTTTTAGCCACACCAGTGGATGGGCTCAGCCAGATGTAACCTCCAAAAATCAGATTCATCCATGTTGGATTTTTAGAGACTGTTGCCTTCTGGGATGGATTTTTGCCACACTTCCCAGGAAGTGGTCATCACAGGGGGACGACCCTGTCCCTGATTGGAGAACCAGGGCCCCCCTGCTTTTCACCCAGGAGCAAGGATAAAACTGGCAGACCTGCACCCACACCTCAGATCCCCTCCAGAATTCAACAAGAAAGGAACTAAAGAAGAAGAAGGACTGCCCTGCTGGACCCCTGGCCTGCACCTGGAACCTGCACTCAGAAGGACTGCACCAGCTGCACACTCGGGCTTCACCACAAGAAGGACTTTGCCTGGCTTCAACTGGTTCAAGGAGAGACTCCCTGTTTGCTACAGGTGAAAAATTGCTAACCAGAGTCCCCTGCACCAACTCCTGAAGAAAGCGACCAGCTGACCACTGTCCAGTGGCCAAAAAGGAGTTTGCGCCAGGTGCATTCTGGGAGTTGAAGTCCGCGCCCCCCAAGGACCATCACAGAACTTCTGGACCCTTGGGGTGAGCTGTGGACCCCAAAAGAACCTTAAAAGAATATCTGGGTGAAGCCCCAGAAGTTTGGAAAAGATTTGAGAATTTTTGGTAAAAAGCTCCAGAGAGGGACCGACCCGCCGCGGAAATTCTAGCCGGCTTGCCTCAACCGCGACCCGGCCTGACTTCGTGGTTCGTCCCGGTAAAGAAAAACATCCAAAAAAGAGACTAAGTCCGAACGTAAAAAGTTGACCGGGACCTCCCAGCCATCGTATCCGAGAAGGGCTCCATGGACGTCGGATCAAGATCCAGGTTTACCCCGGTCGAAGGATTTTCATCTCGAAAAAACGACTAAGTCCGAAGGTAAAAGTCTCCACCGAGGAAACCCACATCGCGTATCCGGACAAGGGCTCCAGGAGGTCGGATTCAACTGGCAGGTTCGTCCCGGTGAAGAAAAACTTCAAAATAAAGACTAAGTCAGAAGGTAACTTTTTAACCGAGGCCTCCCGCGACCTGTAGCCGAGCAGGGCTCCATCGCGGTCGGCCTGAAAGTTTGACTTTGCCCCGGTCGAGGTGCAACCAGATGACCCGATTGGCGCTTTTTGTTTCTAAGCGCTAGAAAAGTAATAATTCTTTAAAAATTCATATCTCCGGTTCCCCTGAACCGATTTTAATCGTTTTTGTGTCATTTTAAAGATAAAAATATAAACTATTTTTATAAATTGGTTTTGGATTTTTAAACTGTTTCCTGTGTTTTATTTAATTACTGTTTTGTGATATTTGAATGCTTTACACTTTGTCTCCTAAGTTAAGCCTTGACGCTCGTTGCCAAGCTACCAAGGGTTGAGCTGGGATTAATTTACTGAGACCTAACTGTACCTATGTGGAGGTTAGTGGCTTGTTGCTAGGTGTAGGTACCTACCTGCCCTACCAATAACCCATTTTCCAACATAATTGGAAGCAGCGACGGGATCCTGTACTTGTGTTCAATATCACGTTACAGTTTTAGGTAAAACAAATTAAAAATCCTTTAAATTGTCCTAGTGCAAAAATTGTTTTTAATTTTTAATTTGGATTAATTTCAATTATTGAATTTTTGTAATTTTTCTAAATTCTTGTTTCAAATTTTTGCAAAAAGTTTTTGTTGACACAAAACTAGGGAACCATGGAGCTTGATCTGGCTAGCCTACCCACACTGACAGTAGTCCAGCTTAGGGGGTTGTGTATTGAAAGAGGGTTGCCTGCAACCACTGATCTCAGGAAGCAAATCCTGATCACATCCCTGACAGCATGGGCTGAGGCCCAAGAGGTAGAGTCAGAAGAAGCTCCAGAGGAGGGAGAAAGAAGGGAGGATGCAAGCTCTAACCACTCAGGGGAGGGAAGGCATCTGAGCCCAAGTGAGGATGAGGAAGAACGGTCCTCAGTAAACACAGTCACTAGGGGCAGATACAAAGCTAGTGGTGGGAAGTGGGTCCTTTCAGGAGGAGAGAACCCATCGATCAGAGAAAGAGAGCTGGAGGCCCAGCTAGCATACATACCTTTGGAAGCAGAGAAGCTGGCCCTAGAAAAGAAAAAGTGGGCATTCAAAGAGAAAAGAGATGGAAGCAGCGATAAAGAAGCTGAGGTGTCCATGGGTGGGGGAGTTTGCCCCAGATTACCCAAGGGGGTGGTTCCTGCTTATGTAGAGGGGGATGACATAGATAAGTGGCTGGGGGCCTTTGAGAGGGCACTCCAAATGAGAAGGGTTAGGCCTCAATACTGGGGTTCCCTTTTGTGGGAGTTGGTCCCCAACTCAGGGAGGGATAGGCTTATGACCTTAAGGGGGGAGGAGGCAGATTCATACCCTAGTATGAAGAGGTGCTTAGCCAAGAAGTTTGGTCTGACCCCAGAGCAATATAGAATGAAGTTCAGGGACACCCAGAAGGTCAGTACCCAGTCTTGGGTTGACTTTGTGGACATTTCACTAAAGGCACTAGAGGGCTGGATTATTGGTAACAAAGTAGATACTTATGAGGGGTTATACAATCTGATCATGAGAGAGCACATCTTGACCAATTGTACCCAAGAAAGGTTACGCCAGCATCTAGTGGACTCTAAGCAGACCAACCCTAGAGAGCTAGGGGAGGCAGCTGATGAGTGGTTGAGAACCAGGGTGGTTGTCAAGTCCCAGGGGGGAGACTCCAAGAAGGGGGGGACAGGTCCCCAAAACCTAAGGAGGGAGGTGGTAAGCCCACCACAGAGACTCCCTCTGTACCCCAGAACCCTAAGAAGGAGGAGAGTAAATCCCACTCCCACTCTGACAAGCAGAGACAGGGAGACCCAGGGTTAAAAAAGCTCTTGGACAGTAGGGCTTGCTTTGACTGTCAGCAGACAGGTCACTTCAGAGGAGATGCAGCCTGTCCAAAGAAGGTGGTTAGCACTGGGCTGTCCAGTGTAGCCATAGAGGAGGATTCCTCAGATGATGAAGTCCTCCTAGCATTGTGCTGGGAGACAGGACCAGATGGTAAGCTGGTGATCCCTGAGGGTGGGAGTAGGCACTTCCACCACATTCAAGTGAATGGGATCCCTACCACTGGCCTGAGAGACACCTGTGCCAGTCACACTATAGTGAGTGACCGGTTAGTGACCCCAGACATGTATGTCCCAGGAAAGACAAAGAAAGTCAGGATAGCCACAGGGGAGGTCACCTCCAAACCTGTAGCCATAGTGCCCCTAGAGAGGGAGGGTATCCTTGACTGGATTAGGGTGGTAGTCAGTGCTGACCTCCCCCTAGATTGTATCCTGGGCAATGACCTCCCAGAGGTGAGTCTGGTCACAGATGGGGTGGTCGCCCAGGGCGCCCCCCCAACCCAAAGTCCTGGGGAGTCAGTCCCTACAGTTAGGAGACAGGGGTCCCCAAGAAAAGGAAAGAAGAAAAGGAAGGGTAGGCCACTCTTAAAGAGAGTTCCAGGGAGCCAAAGGCCTTCTGCCCCAGTAAGGGGGGAGCCCAGAGTTGGCACTGGTGAGGCCTCACCTGACCCCAAGGAAGTCCTGAGTAGTCAGGCAGCTGTCCAGATGCAGGGTGTTGCCCCTGCACTGACAGAAGGGAGAGTGGAAGGAGGGTGTCTGCCACAGGAGGTGGTAGCCCCCCACTCTAGACAGCAAGAGGGGTGCCAGGACCCCAAAGTTGCCCCTAAAGCAGCTCAGCCACCTGTCAGTGGAGAGCTTAGGGTGTGGTTCTGGGTACTGACAGCTGTCAGTAGCCTCTGCTGGGTGCTAGCCTTCCTGGCAGCACTGTACTTGGCCTGGGAGGCAGACCCCAGGGCCAATAGCAAAGTAGGCCCCCTGACCCTATTGGTCATGGTGGGGTTGCTCAAGTGTTGGGTGACCTCTTTGGGTAAGCTAGGTGTTGCCCTAGCAAAGTTTGGAGTAGGGGAGGTGGGCACCTCACTACCCAAGTTGGCAGAGAGAAAGGAGGAAGACCCCCCTAGAGGAAAGTTTCAGTTTGTGTTGGGTCCTTTTACTGTTGGGATGGCTTCACTACCCATAGGGAGTGACCCTGACAGGAGGATATAAGGCAGAGTAGGCCCTGCAAAGGGACAGCCAGTTTTCTTCACTGTCTTCCTCGCCTAACAAGCCAGGAAGACTCTCCCAGGGTTGGGCTGAGTCTCCTGGGCGTGTGGGCTGGGGGGGGGGGGTTGTGTGAGAAAACAGGGCTGATTGCAGAGGCCCCATAACTTTTTGCCCCCATTTTCCACTTTTTGCTGGTGTTTTCCTGACTTTAAAGGTGCCCTGGGTACTGCTAACCAGTCCCAGGGCCTGTGCTCTGTGTAAAATGGATATGCAAATTAGGCTAATTATAAGTGGCTAAGTTAACCTACCTATAAGTCCCTAGTATATGGTAGGGCATGTAGGTTTAGGGACCACAGCATAGGTGGTGCACACCTAGGTGCATTGCTGAGGTGCCCAGTGTCATTTTAAAAGCAAGCCTGCCTTGCTGGCTGCTTTTAAATTAAAGTTATATGCAAATTCGACTTTGGAATTAAAGGTACTTCCAAAGTCTTAAACTACCTTATTTTTACATATAAGTCACCCCTAAGGTGTGCCCTATGTGCCCCTAGGGCTGGGTGCCATGTAACTATAAGCAGGGACTTTATACAAATATATTTATAAGCCCTGGTGAGGTAAAAACAGCCAAATTCGTTTTTCCCTCATTGAAGTAAATGGCCTTCATAGGCTAGAATGGGCAGACTTTATTTTAAATTTTAAAGTCTCCTTAAATGTTGCATACCAAGAATTTGGTATCAAATTAATTGTTGTAATAAATCCTACAACTTCCAGTTGTTGGATTTAATATAACTAGTTCAGGTAAAAAGTTTAGACTTTACCTAAAAAGTTGCCAATTTCAGCTCTGCATTGTTTTTGCTGCTGTGCTCTGATTGGCCAGCCTGCAGCAGCTTCTGCCAGGCTGCCTTGATGAGGTGTGAAGTGGCCAGGCTTCACACAAAGGTATGTGCTTGGGGGAGAGAATCTCCCCTCAGCAGATGGTGAGGCAGGAAGGGGGAGGGCTGCCAAACTGGTCTTCAAAGGCAGAGAAGGACATTTGCAGCACCCAGCAACACCCCCACATCCTGCAACCCCAGACAGCTAGGTGCCCCCTTGATTAGATTAGGAGAGGGCAGGAGAGGGGTGTGTTTATGATTTTTAGCCACACCAGTGGGTGGGCTCAGCCAGATGTAACCTCCAAAAATCAGATTCATCCATGTTGGATTTTTAGAGACTGTTGCCTTCTGGGATGGATTTTTGCCACACTTCCCAGGAAGTGGTCATCACAGGGGGACGACCCTGTCCCTGATTGGAGAACCAGGGCCCCCCTGCTTTTCACCCAGGAGCAAGGATAAAACTGGCAGACCTGCACCCACACCTCAGATCCCCTCCAGAATTCAACAAGAAAGGAACTAAAGAAGAAGAAGGACTGCCCTGCTGGACCCCTGGCCTGCACCTGGAACCTGCACTCAGAAGGACTGCACCAGCTGCACACTTGGGCTTCACCACAAGAAGGACTTTGCCTGGCTTCAACTGGTTCAAGGAGAGACTCCCTGTTTGCTACAGGTGAAAAATTGCTAACCAGAGTCCCCTGCACCAACTCCTGAAGAAAGCGACCAGCTGACCACTGTCCAGTGGCCAAAAAGGAGTTTGCGCCAGGTGCATTCTGGGAGTTGAAGTCCGCGCCCCCCAAGGACCATCACAGAACTTCTGGACCCTTGGGGTGAGCTGTGGACCCCAGAAGAACCTTAAAAGAATATCTGGGTGAAGCCCCAGAAGTTTGGAAAAGGTTTGAGAATTTTTGGAAAAAAGCTCCAGAGAGGGACCGACCCGCCGCGGAAATTCTAGCCGGCTTGCCTCAACCGCGACCCGGCCTGACTTCGTGGTTCGTCCCGGTAAAGAAAAACATCCAAAAAAGAGACTAAGTCCGAACGTAAAAAGTTGACCGGGACCTCCCAGCCATCGTATCCGAGAAGGGCTCCATGGACGTCGGATCAAGATCCAGGTTTACCCCGGTCGAAGGATTTTCATCTCGAAAAAACGACTAAGTCCGAAGGTAAAAGTCTCCACCGAGGAAACCCACATCGCGTATCCGGACAAGGGCTCCAGGAGGTCGGATTCAACTGGCAGGTTCGTCCCGGTGAAGAAAAACTTCAAAATAAAGACTAAGTCAGAAGGTAACTTTTTAACCGAGGCCTCCCGCGACCTGTAGCCGAGCAGGGCTCCATCGCGGTCGGCCTGAAAGTTTGACTTTGCCCCGGTCGAGGTGCAACCAGATGACCCGATTGGCGCTTTTTGTTTCTAAGCGCTAGAAAAGTAATAATTCTTTAAAAATTCATATCTCCGGTTCCCCTGAACCGATTTTAATCGTTTTTGTGTCATTTTAAAGATAAAAATATAAACTATTTTTATAAATTGGTTTTGGATTTTTAAACTGTTTCCTGTGTTTTATTTAATTACTGTTTTGTGATATTTGAATGCTTTACACTTTGTCTCCTAAGTTAAGCCTTGACGCTCGTTGCCAAGCTACCAAGGGTTGAGCTGGGATTAATTTACTGAGACCTAACTGTACCTATGTGGAGGTTAGTGGCTTGTTGCTAGGTGTAGGTACCTACCTGCCCAACCAATAACCCATTTTCCAACATAATTGGAAGCAGCGACGGGATCCTGTACTTGTGTTCAATATCACGTTACAGTTTTAGGTAAAACAAATTAAAAATCCTTTAAATTGTCCTAGTGCAAAAATTGTTTTTAATTTTTAATTTGGATTAATTTCAATTATTGAATTTTTGTAATTTTTCTAAATTCTTGTTTCAAATTTTTGCAAAAAGTTTTTGTTGACACAAAACTAGGGAACCATGGAGCTTGATCTGGCTAGCCTACCCACACTGACAGTAGTCCAGCTTAGGGGGTTGTGTATTGAAAGAGGGTTGCCTGCAACCACTGATCTCAGGAAGCAAATCCTGATCACATCCCTGACAGCATGGGCTGAGGCCCAAGAGGTAGAGTCAGAAGAAGCTCCAGAGGAGGGAGAAAGAAGGGAGGATGCAAGCTCTAACCACTCAGGGGAGGGAAGGCATCTGAGCCCAAGTGAGGATGAGGAAGAACGGTCCTCAGTAAACACAGTCACTAGGGGCAGATCCAAAGCTAGTGGTGGGAAGTGGGTCCTTTCAGGAGGAGAGAACCCATCCATCAGAGAAAGAGAGCTGGAGGCCCAGCTAGCATACATAGCTTTGGAAGCAGAGAAGCTGGCCCTAGAAAAGAAAAAGTGGGCATACAAAGAGAAAAGAGATGGAAGCAGCGATAAAGAAGCTGAGGTGTCCATGGGTGAGGGAGTTTGCCCCAGATTACCCAAGGGGGTGGTTCCTGCTTATGTAGAGGGGGATGACATAGACAAGTGGCTGGGGGCCTTTGAGAGGGCACTCCAAATGAGAAGGGTTAGGCCTCAATACTGGGGTTCCCTTTTGTGGGAGTTGGTCCCCAACTCAGGGAGGGATAGGCTTATGACCTTAAGGGGGGAGGAGGCAGATTCATACCCTAGTATGAAGAGGTGCTTAGCCAAGAAGTTTGGTCTGACCCCAGAGCAATATAGAATGAAGTTCAGGGACACCCAGAAGGTCAGTACCCAGTCTTGGGTTGACTTTGTGGACATTTCACTAAAGGCACTAGAGGGCTGGATTATTGGTAACAAAGTAGATACTTATGAGGGGTTATACAATCTGATCATGAGAGAGCACATCTTGACCAATTGTACCCAAAAAAGGTTACGCCAGCATCTAGTGGACTCTAAGCAGACCAACCCTAGAGAGCTAGGGGAGGCAGCTGATGAGTGGTTGAGAACCAGGGTGGTTGTCAAGTCCCAGGGGGGAGACTCCAAGAAGGGGGGGACAGGTCCCCAAAAACCTAAGGAGGGAGGTGGTAAGCCCACCACAGAGACTCCCTCTGTACCCCAGAACCCTAAGAAGGAGGAGAGTAAATCCCACTCCCACTCTGACAAGCAGAGACAGGGAGACCCAGGGTTAAAAAAGCTCTTGGACAGTAGGGCTTGCTTTGACTGTCAGCAGACAGGTCACTTCAGAGGAGATGCAGCCTGTCCAAAGAAGGTGGTTAGCACTGGGCTGTCCAGTGTAGCCATAGAGGAGGATTCCTCAGATGATGAAGTCCTCCTAGCATTGTGCTGGGAGACAGGACCAGATGGTAAGCTGGTGATCCCTGAGGGTGGGAGTAGGCACTTCCACCACATTCAAGTGAATGGGATCCCTACCACTGGCCTGAGAGACACCTGTGCCAGTCACTCTATAGTGAGTGACCGGTTAGTGACCCCAGACATGTATGTCCCAGGAAAGACAAAGAAAGTCAGGATAGCCACAGGGGAGGTCACCTCCAAACCTGTAGCCATAGTGCCCCTAGAGAGGGAGGGTATCCTTGACTGGATTAGGGTGGTAGTCAGTGCTGACCTCCCCCTAGATTGTATCCTGGGCAATGACCTCCCAGAGGTGAGTCTGGTCACAGATGGGGTGGTCGCCCAGGGCGCCCCCCCCCAACCCAAAGTCCTGGGGAGTCAGTCCCTACAGTTAGGAGACAGGGGTCCCCAAGAAAAGGAAAGAAGAAAAGGAAGGGTAGGCCACTCTTAAAGAGAGTTCCAGGGAGCCAAGGGCCTTCTGCCCCAGTAAGGGGGGAGCCCAGAGTTGGCACTGGTGAGGCCTCACCTGACCCCAAGGAAGTCCTGAGTAGTCAGGCAGCTGTCCAGATGCAGGGTGTTGCCCCTGCACTGACAGAAGGGAGAGTGGAAGGAGGGTGTCTGCCACAGGAGGTGGTAGCCCCCCACTCTAGACAGCAAGAGGGGTGCCAGGACCCCAAAGTTGCCCCTAAAGCAGCTCAGCCACCTGTCAGTGGAGAGCTTAGGGTGTGGTTCTGGGTACTGACAGCTGTCAGTAGCCTCTGCTGGGTGCTAGCCTTCCTGGCAGCACTGTACTTGGCCTGGGAGGCAGACCCCAGGGCCAATAGCAAAGTAGGCCCCCTGACCCTATTGGTCATGGTGGGGTTGCTCAAGTGTTGGGTGACCTCTTTGGGTAAGCTAGGTGTTGCCCTAGCAAAGTTTGGAGTAGGGGAGGTGGGCACCTCACTACCCAAGTTGGCAGAGAGAAAGGAGGAAGACCCCCCTAGAGGAAAGTTTCAGTTTGTGTTGGGTCCTTTTACTGTTGGGATGGCTTCACTACCCATAGGGAGTGACCCTGACAGGAGGATATAAGGCAGAGTAGGCCCTGCAAAGGGACAGCCAGTTTTCTTCACTGTCTTCCTCGCCTAACAAGCCAGGAAGACTCTCCCAGGGTTGGGCTGAGTCTCCTGGGCGTGTGGGCTGGGGGGGGGGGGGTTGTGTGAGAAAACAGGGCTGATTGCAGAGGCCCCATAACTTTTTGCCCCCATTTTCCACTTTTTGCTGGTGTTTTCCTGACTTTAAAGGTGCCCTGGGTACTGCTAACCAGTCCCAGGGCCTGTGCTCTGTGTAAAATGGATATGCAAATTAGGCTAATTATAAGTGGCTAAGTTAACCTACCTATAAGTCCCTAGTATATGGTAGGGCATGTAGGTTTAGGGACCACAGCATAGGTGGTGCACACCTAGGTGCATTGCTGAGGTGCCCAGTGTCATTTTAAAAGCAAGCCTGCCTTGCTGGCTGCTTTTAAATTAAAGTTATATGCAAATTCGACTTTGGAATTAAAGGTACTTCCAAAGTCTTAAACTACCTTATTTTTACATATAAGTCACCCCTAAGGTGTGCCCTATGTGCCCCTAGGGCTGGGTGCCATGTAACTATAAGCAGGGACTTTATACAAATATATTTATAAGCCCTGGTGAGGTAAAAACAGCCAAATTCGTTTTTCCCTCATTGAAGTAAATGGCCTTCATAGGCTAGAATGGGCAGACTTTATTTTAAATTTTAAAGTCTCCTTAAATGTTGCATACCAAGAATTTGGTATCAAATTAATTGTTGTAATAAATCCTACAACTTCCAGTTGTTGGATTTAATATAACTAGTTCAGGTAAAAAGTTTAGACTTTACCTAAAAAGTTGCCAATTTCAGCTCTGCATTGTTTTTGCTGCTGTGCTCTGATTGGCCAGCCTGCAGCAGCTTCTGCCAGGCTGCCTTGATGAGGTGTGAAGTGGCCAGGCTTCACACAAAGGAATGTGCTTGGGGGAGAGAATCTCCCCTCAGCAGATGGTGAGGCAGGAAGGGGGAGGGCTGCCAAACTGGTCTTCAAAGGCAGAGAAGGACATTTGCAGCACCCAGCAACACCCCCACATCCTGCAACCCCAGACAGCTAGGTGCCCCCTTGATTAGATTAGGAGAGGGCAGGAGAGGGGTGTGTTTATGATTTTTAGCCACACCAGTGGGTGGGCTCAGCCAGATGTAACCTCCAAAAATCAGATTCATCCATGTTGGATTTTTAGAGACTGTTGCCTTCTGGGATGGATTTTTGCCACACTTCCCAGGAAGTGGTCATCACAGGGGGACGACCCTGTCCCTGATTGGAGAACCAGGGCCCCCCTGCTTTTCACCCAGGAGCAAGGATAAAACTGGCAGACCTGCACCCACACCTCAGATCCCCTCCAGAATTCAACAAGAAAGGAACTAAAGAAGAAGAAGGACTGCCCTGCTGGACCCCTGGCCTGCACCTGGAACCTGCACTCAGAAGGACTGCACCAGCTGCACACTTGGGCTTCACCACAAGAAGGACTTTGCCTGGCTTCAACTGGTTCAAGGAGAGACTCCCTGTTTGCTACAGGTGAAAAATTGCTAACCAGAGGCCCCTGCACCAACTCCTGAAGAAAGCGACCAGCTGACCACTGTCCAGTGGCCAAAAAGGAGTTTGCGCCAGGTGCATTCTGGGAGTTGAAGTCCGCGCCCCCCAAGGACCATCACAGAACTTCTGGACCCTTGGGGTGAGCTGTGGACCCCAAAAGAACCTTAAAAGTATATCTGGGTGAAGCCCCAGAAGTTTGGAAAAGATTTGAGAATTTTTGGAAAAAAGCTCCAGAGAGGGACGGACCCGCCGCGGAAATTCTAGCCGGCTTGCCTCAACCGCGACCCGGCCTGACTTCGTGGTTCGTCCCGGTAAAGAAAAACATCCAAAAAAGAGACTAAGTCCGAACGTAAAAAGTTGACCGGGACCTCCCAGCCATCGTATCCGAGAAGGGCTCCATGGACGTCGGATCAAGATCCAGGTTTACCCCGGTCGAAGGATTTTCATCTCGAAAAAACGACTAAGTCCGAAGGTAAAAGTCTCCACCGAGGAAACCCACATCGCGTATCCGGACAAGGGCTCCAGGAGGTCGGATTCAACTGGCAGGTTCGTCCCGGTGAAGAAAAACTTCAAAATAAAGACTAAGTCAGAAGGTAACTTTTTAACCGAGGCCTCCCGCGACCTGTAGCCGAGCAGGGCTCCATCGCGGTCGGCCTGAAAGTTTGACTTTGCCCCGGTCGAGGTGCAACCAGATGACCCGATTGGCGCTTTTTGTTTCTAAGCGCTAGAAAAGTAATAATTCTTTAAAAATTCATATCTCCGGTTCCCCTGAACCGATTTTAATCGTTTTTGTGTCATTTTAAAGATAAAAATATAAACTATTTTTATAAATTGGTTTTGGATTTTTAAACTGTTTCCTGTGTTTTATTTAATTACTGTTTTGTGATATTTGAATGCTTTACACTTTGTCTCCTAAGTTAAGCCTTGACGCTCGTTGCCAAGCTACCAAGGGTTGAGCTGGGATTAATTTACTGAGACCTAACTGTACCTATGTGGAGGTTAGTGGCTTGTTGCTAGGTGTAGGTACCTACCTGCCCTACCAATAACCCATTTTCCAACATAATTGGAAGCAGCGACGGGATCCTGTACTTGTGTTCAATATCACGTTACAGTTTTAGGTAAAACAAATTTAAAATCCTTTAAATTGTCCTAGTGCAAAAATTGTTTTTAATTTTTAATTTGGATTAATTTCAATTATTGAATTTTTGTAATTTTTCTAAATTCTTGTTTCCAATTTTTGCAAAAAGTTTTTGTTGACACAAAACTAGGGAACCATGGAGCTTGATCTGGCTAGCCTACCCACACTGACAGTAGTCCAGCTTAGGGGGTTGTGTATTGAAAGAGGGTTGCCTGCAACCACTGATCTCAGGAAGCAAATCCTGATCACATCCCTGACAGCATGGGCTGAGGCCCAAGAGGTAGAGTCAGAAGAAGCTCCAGAGGAGGGAGAAAGAAGGGAGGATGCAAGCTCTAACCACTCAGGGGAGGGAAGGCATCTGAGCCCAAGTGAGGATGAGGAAGAACGGTCCTCAGTAAACACAGTCACTAGGGGCAGATCCAAAGCTAGTGGTGGGAAGTGGGTCCTTTCAGGAGGAGAGAACCCATCCATCAGAGAAAGAGAGCTGGAGGCCCAGCTAGCATACATAGCTTTGGAAGCAGAGAAGCTGGCCCTAGAAAAGAAAAAGTGGGCATACAAAGAGAAAAGAGATGGAAGCAGCGATAAAGAAGCTGAGGTGTCCATGGGTGGGGGAGTTTGCCCCAGATTACCCAAGGGGGTGGTTCCTGCTTATGTAGAGGGGGATGACATAGATAAGTGGCTGGGGGCCTTTGAGAGGGCACTCCAAATGAGAAGGGTTAGGCCTCAATACTGGGGTTCCCTTTTGTGGGAGTTGGTCCCCAACTCAGGGAGGGATAGGCTTATGACCTTAAGGGGGGAGGAGGCAGATTCATACCCTAGTATGAAGAGGTGCTTAGCCAAGAAGTTTGGTCTGACCCCAGAGCAATATAGAATGAAGTTCAGGGACACCCAGAAGGTCAGTACCCAGTCTTGGGTTGACTTTGTGGACATTTCACTAAAGGCACTAGAGGGCTGGATTATTGGTAACAAAGTAGATACTTATGAGGGGTTATACAATCTGATCATGAGAGAGCACATCTTGACCAATTGTACCCAAGAAAGGTTACGCCAGCATCTAGTGGACTCTAAGCAGACCAACCCTAGAGAGCTAGGGGAGGCAGCTGATGAGTGGTTGAGAACCAGGGTGGTTGTCAAGTCCCAGGGGGGAGACTCCAAGAAGGGGGGGACAGGTCCCCAAAAACCTAAGGAGGGAGGTGGTAAGCCCACCACAGAGACTCCCTCTGTACCCCAGAACCCTAAGAAGGAGGAGAGTAAATCCCACTCCCACTCTGACAAGCAGAGACAGGGAGACCCAGGGTTAAAAAAGCTCTTGGACAGTAGGGCTTGCTTTGACTGTCAGCAGACAGGTCACTTCAGAGGAGATGCAGCCTGTCCAAAGAAGGTGGTTAGCACTGGGCTGTCCAGTGTAGCCATAGAGGAGGATTCCTCAGATGATGAAGTCCTCCTAGCATTGTGCTGGGAGACAGGACCAGATGGTAAGCTGGTGATCCCTGAGGGTGGGAGTAGGCACTTCCACCACATTCAAGTGAATGGGATCCCTACCACTGGCCTGAGAGACACCTGTGCCAGTCACACTATAGTGAGTGACCGGTTAGTGACCCCAGACATGTATGTCCCAGGAAAGACAAAGAAAGTCAGGATAGCCACAGGGGAGGTCACCTCCAAACCTGTAGCCATAGTGCCCCTAGAGAGGGAGGGTATCCTTGACTGGATTAGGGTGGTAGTCAGTGCTGACCTCCCCCTAGATTGTATCCTGGGCAATGACCTCCCAGAGGTGAGTCTGGTCACAGATGGGGTGGTCGCCCAGGGCGCCCCCCCAACCCAAAGTCCTGGGGAGTCAGTCCCTACAGTTAGGAGACAGGGGTCCCCAAGAAAAGGAAAGAAGAAAAGGAAGGGTAGGCCACTCTTAAAGAGAGTTCCAGGGAGCCAAAGGCCTTCTGCCCCAGTAAGGGGGGAGCCCAGAGTTGGCACTGGTGAGGCCTCACCTGACCCCAAGGAAGTCCTGAGTAGTCAGGCAGCTGTCCAGATGCAGGGTGTTGCCCCTGCACTGACAGAAGGGAGAGTGGAAGGAGGGTGTCTGCCACAGGAGGTGGTAGCCCCCCACTCTAGACAGCAAGAGGGGTGCCAGGACCCCAAAGTTGCCCCTAAAGCAGCTCAGCCACCTGTCAGTGGAGAGCTTAGGGTGTGGTTCTGGGTACTGACAGCTGTCAGTAGCCTCTGCTGGGTGCTAGCCTTCCTGGCAGCACTGTACTTGGCCTGGGAGGCAGACCCCAGGGCCAATAGCAAAGTAGGCCCCCTGACCCTATTGGTCATGGTGGGGTTGCTCAAGTGTTGGGTGACCTCTTTGGGTAAGCTAGGTGTTGCCCTAGCAAAGTTTGGAGTAGGGGAGGTGGGCACCTCACTACCCAAGTTGGCAGAGAGAAAGGAGGAAGACCCCCCTAGAGGAAAGTTTCAGTTTGTGTTGGGTCCTTTTACTGTTGGGATGGCTTCACTACCCATAGGGAGTGACCCTGACAGGAGGATATAAGGCAGAGTAGGCCCTGCAAAGGGACAGCAAGTTTTCTTCACTGTCTTCCTCGCCTAACAAGCCAGGAAGACTCTCCCAGGGTTGGGCTGAGTCTCCTGGGCGTGTGGGCTGGGGGGGGTTGTGTGAGAAAACAGGGCTGATTGCAGAGGCCCCATAACTTTTTGCCCCCATTTTCCACTTTTTGCTGGTGTTTTCCTGACTTTAAAGGTGCCCTGGGTACTGCTAACCAGTCCCAGGGCCTGTGCTCTGTGTAAAATGGATATGCAAATTAGGCTAATTATAAGTGGCTAAGTTAACCTACCTATAAGTCCCTAGTATATGGTAGGGCATGTAGGTTTAGGGACCACAGCATAGGTGGTGCACACCTAGGTGCATTGCTGAGGTGCCCAGTGTCATTTTAAAAGCAAGCCTGCCTTGCTGGCTGCTTTTAAATTAAAGTTATATGCAAATTCGACTTTGGAATTAAAGGTACTTCCAAAGCCTTAAACTACCTTATTTTTACATATAAGTCACCCCTAAGGTGTGCCCTATGTGCCCCTAGGGCTGGGTGCCATGTAACTATAAGCAGGGACTTTATAAAAATAGATTTATAAGCCCTGATGAGGTAAAAACAGCCAAATTCGTTTTTCCCTCATTGAAGTAAATGGCCTTCATAGGCTAGAATGGGCAGACTTTATTTTAAATTTTAAAGTCTCCTTAAATGTTGCATACCAAGAATTTGGTATCAAATTAATTGTTGTAATAAATTAATACAACTTCCAGTTGTTGGATTTAATATAACTAGTTCAGGTAAAAAGTTTAGACTTTACCTAAAAAGTTGCCAATTTCAGCTCTGCATTGTTTTTGCTGCTGTGCTCTGATTGGCCAGCCTGCAGCAGCTTCTGCCAGGCTGCCTTGATGAGGTGTGAAGTGGCCAGGCTTCACACAAAGGAATGTGCTTGGGGGAGAGAATCTCCCCTTAGCAGATGGAGAGGCAGGAAGGGGGAGGGCTGCCAAACTGGTCTTCAAAGGCAGAGAAGGACATTTGCAGCACCCAGCAACACCCCCACATCCTGCAACCCCAGACAGCTAGGTGCCCCCTTGATTAGATTAGGAGAGGGCAGGAGAGGGGTGTGTTTATGATTTTTAGCCACACCAGTGGGTGGGCTCAGCCAGATGTAACCTCCAAAAATCAGATTCATCCATGTTGGATTTTTAGAGACTGTTGCCTTCTGGGATGGATTTTTGCCACACTTCCCAGGAAGTGGTCATCACAGGGGGACGACCCTGTCCCTGATTGGAGAAGCAGGGCCCCCCTGCTTTTCACCCAGGAGCAAGGATAAAACTGGCAGACCTGCACCCACACCTCAGATCCCCTCCAGAATTCAACAAGAAAGGAACTAAAGAAGAAGAAGGACTGCCCTGCTGGACCCCTGGCCTGCACCTGGAACCTGCACTCAGAAGGACTGCACCAGCTGCACACTTGGGCTTCACCACAAGAAGGACTTTGCCTGGCTTCAACTGGTTCAAGGAGGGACTCCCTGTTTGCTACAGGTGAAAAATTGCTAACCAGAGTCCCCTGCACCAACTCCTGAAGAAAGCGACCAGCTGACCACTGTCCAGTGGCCAAAAAGGAGTTTGCGCCAGGTGCATTCTGGGAGTTGAAGTCCGCACCCCCCAAGGACCATCACAGAACTTCTGGACCCTTGGGGTGAGCTGTGGACCCCAAAAGAACCTTAAAAGAACATCTGGGTGAAGCCCCAGAAGTTTGGAAAAGATTTGAGAATTTTTGGAAAAAAGCTCCAGAGAGGGACCGACCCGCCGCGGAAATTCTAGCCGGCTTGCCTCAACCGCGACCCGGCCTGACTTTGTGGTTCGTCCCGGTAAAAAAAAACATCCAAAAAAGAGACTAAGTCCGAACTTAAAAAGTTGACCGGGACCTCCCAGCCATCGTATCCGAGAAGGGCTCCATGAACGTCGGATCAAGATCCAGGTTTACCCCGGTCGAAGGATTTTCATCTAGAAAAAACGACTAAGTCCGAAGGTAAAAGTCTCCACCGAGGAAACCCACATCGCGTATCCGGACAAGGGCTCCAGGAGGTCGGATTCAACTGGCAGGTTCGTCCCGGTGAAGAAAAACTTCAAAATAAAGACTAAGTCAGAAGGTAACTTTTTAACCGAGGCCTCCCGCGACCTGTAGCCGAGCAGGGCTCCATCGCGGTCGGCCTGAAAGTTTGACTTTGCCCCGGTCGAGGTGCAACCAGATGACCCGATTGGCGCTTTTTGTTTCTAAGCGCTAGAAAAGTAATAATTCTTTAAAAATTCATATCTCCGGTTCCCCTGAACCGATTTTAATCGTTTTTGTGTCATTTTAAAGATAAAAATATAAACTATTTTTATAAATTGGTTTTGGATTTTTAAACTGTTTCCTGTGTTTTATTTAATTACTGTTTTGTGATATTTGAATGCTTTACACTTTGTCTCCTAAGTTAAGCCTTGATGCTCGTTGCCAAGCTACCAAGGGTTGAGCTGGGATTAATTTACTGAGATCTAACTGTACCTATGTGGAGGTTAGTGGCTTGTTGCTAGGTGTAGGTACCTACCTGCCCTACCAATAACCCATTTTCCAACATAATTGGAAGCAGCGACGGGATCCTGTACTTGTGTTCAATATCACGTTACAGTTTTAGGTAAAACAAATTAAAAATCCTTTAAATTGTCCTAGTGCAAAAATTGTTTTTAATTTTTAATTTGGATTAATTTCAATTATTGAATTTTTGTAATTTTTCTAAATTCTTGTTTCCAATTTTTGCTAAAAGTTTTTGTTGACACAAAACTAGGGAACCATGGAGCTTGATCTGGCTAGCCTACCCACACTGACAGTAGTCCAGCTTAGGGGGTTGTGTATTGAAAGAGGGTTGCCTGCAACCACTGATCTCAGGAAGCAAATCCTGATCACATCCCTGACAGCATGGGCTGAGGCCCAAGAGGTAGAGTCAGAAGAAGCTCCAGAGGAGGGAGAAAGAAGGAAGGATGCAAGCTCTAACCACTCAGGGGAGGGAAGGCATCTGAGCCCAAGTGAGGATGAGGAAGAACGGTCCTCAGTAAACACAGTCACTAGGGGCAGATCCAAAGCTAGTGGTGGGAAGTGGGTCCTTTCAGGAGGAGAGAACCCATCCATCAGAGAAAGAGAGCTGGAGGCCCAGCTAGCATACATAGCTTTGGAAGCAGAGAAGCTGGCCCTAGAAAAGAAAAAGTGGGCATACAAAGAGAAAAGAGATGGAAGCAGCGATAAAGAAGCTGAGGTGTCCATGGGTGGGGGAGTTTGCCCCAGATTACCCAAGGGGGTGGTTCCTGCTTATGTAGAGGGGGATGACATAGATAAGTGGCTGGGGGCCTTTGAGAGGGCACTCCAAATGAGAAGGGTTAGGCCTCAATACTGGGGTTCCCTTTTGTGGGAGTTGGTCCCCAACTCAGGGAGGGATAGGCTTATGACCTTAAGGGGGGAGGAGGCAGATTCATACCCTAGTATGAAGAGGTGCTTAGCCAAGAAGTTTGGTCTGACCCCAGAGCAATATAGAATGAAGTTCAGGGACACCCAGAAGGTCAGTACCCAGTCTTGGGTTGACTTTGTGGACATTTCACTAAAGGCACTAGAGGGCTGGATTATTGGTAACAAAGTAGATACTTATGAGGGGTTATACAATCTGATCATGAGAGAGCACATCTTGACCAATTGTACCCAAGAAAGGTTACGCCAGCATCTAGTGGACTCTAAGCAGACCAACCCTAGAGAGCTAGGGGAGGCAGCTGATGAGTGGTTGAGAAACAGGGTGGTTGTCAAGTCCCAGGGGGGAGACTCCAAGAAGGGGGGGACAGGTCCCCAAAAACCTAAGGAGGGAGGTGGTAAGCCCACCACAGAGACTCCCTCTGTACCCCAGAACCCTAAGAAGGAGGAGAGTAAATCCCACTCCCACTCTGACAAGCAGAGACAGGGAGACTCAGGGTTAAAAAAGCTCTTGGACAGTAGGGCTTGCTTTGACTGTCAGCAGACAGGTCACTTCAGAGGAGATGCAGCCTGTCCAAAGAAGGTGGTTAGCACTGGGCTGTCCAGTGTAGCCATAGAGGAGGATTCCTCAGATGATGAAGTCCTCCTAGCATTGTGCTGGGAGACAGGACCAGATGGTAAGCTGGTGATCCCTGAGGGTGGGAGTAGGCACTTCCACCACATTCAAGTGAATGGGATCCCTACCACTGGCCTGAGAGACACCTGTGCCAGTCACACTATAGTGAGTGACCGGTTAGTGACCCCAGACATGTATGTCCCAGGAAAGACAAAGAAAGTCAGGATAGCCACAGGGGAGGTCACCTCCAAACCTGTAGCCATAGTGCCCCTAGAGAGGGAGGGTATCCTTGACTGGATTAGGGTGGTAGTCAGTGCTGACCTCCCCCTAGATTGTATCCTGGGCAATGACCTCCCAGAGGTGAGTCTGGTCACAGATGGGGTGGTCGCCCAGGGCGCCCCCCCAACCCAAAGTCCTGGGGAGTCAGTCCCTACAGTTAGGAGACAGGGGTCCCCAAGAAAAGGAAAGAAGAAAAGGAAGGGTAGGCCACTCTTAAAGAGAGTTCCAGGGAGCCAAAGGCCTTCTGCCCCAGTAAGGGAGGAGCCCAGAGTTGGCACTGGTGAGGCCTCACCTGACCCCAAGGAAGTCCTGAGTAGTCAGGCAGCTGTCCAGATGCAGGGTGTTGCCCCTGCACTGACAGAAGGGAGAGTGGAAGGAGGGTGTCTGCCACAGGAGGTGGTAGCCCCCCACTCTAGACAGCAAGAGGGGTGCCAGGACCCCAAAGTTGCCCCTTCTAGCAGCTCAGCCACCTGTCAGTGGAGAGCTTAGGGTGTGGTTCTGGGTACTGACAGCTGTCAGTAGCCTCTGCTGGGTGCTAGCCTTCCTGGCAGCACTGTACTTGGCCTGGGAGGCAGACCCCAGGGCCAATAGCAAAGTAGGCCCCCTGACCCTATTGGTCATGGTGGGGTTGCTCAAGTGTTGGGTGACCTCTTTGGGTAAGCTAGGTGTTGCCCTAGCAAAGTTTGGAGTAGGGGAGGTGGGCACCTCACTACCCAAGTTGGCAGAGAGAAAGGAGGAAGACCCCCCTAGAGGAAAGTTTCAGTTTGTGTTGGGTCCTTTTACTGTTGGGATGGCTTCACTACCCATAGGGAGTGACCCTGACAGGAGGATATAAGGCAGAGTAGGCCCTGCAAAGGGACAGCCAGTTTTCTTCACTGTCTTCCTCGCCTAACAAGCCAGGAAGACTCTCCCAGGGTTGGGCTGAGTCTCCTGGGCGTGTGGCTTGGGGGGGGTTGTGTGAGAAAACAGGGCTGATTGCAGAGGCCCCATAACTTTTTGCCCCCATTTTCCACTTTTTGCTGGTGTTTTCCTGACTTTAAACGTGCCCTGGGTACTGCTAACCAGTCCCAGGGCCTGTGCTCTGTGTAAAATGGATATGCAAATTAGGCTAATTATAAGTGGCTAAGTTAACCTACCTATAAGTCCCTAGTATATGGTAGGGCATGTAGGTTTAGGGACCACAGCATAGGTGGTGCACACCTAGGTGCATTGCTGAGGTGCCCAGTGTCATTTTAAAAGCAAGCCTGCCTTGCTGGCTGCTTTTAAATTAAAGTTATATGCAAATTCGACTTTGGAATTAAAGGTACTTCCAAAGTCTTAAACTACCTTATTTTTACATATAAGTCACCCCTAAGGTGTGCCCTATGTGCCCCTAGGGCTGGGTGCCATGTAACTATAAGCAGGGACTTTATAAAAATAGATTTATAAGCCCTGATGAGGTAAAAACAGCCAAATTCGTTTTTCCCTCATTGAAGTAAATGGCCTTCATAGGCTAGAATGTGCAGACTTTATTTTAAATTTTAAAGTCTCCTTAAATGTTGCATACCAAGAATTTGGTATCAAATTAATTGTTGTAATAAATCCTACAACTTCCAGTTGTTGGATTTAATATAACTAGTTCAGGTAAAAAGTTTAGACTTTACCTAAAAAGTTGCCAATTTCAGCTCTGCATTGTTTTTGCTGCTGTGCTCTGATTGGCCAGCCTGTAGCAGCTTCTGCCAGGCTGCCTTGATGAGGTGTGAAGTGGCCAGGCTTCACACAAAGGAATGTGCTTGGGGGAGAGAATCTCCCCTCAGCAGATGGTGAGGCAGGAAGGGGGAGGGCTGCCAAACTGGTCTTCAAAGGCAGAGAAGGACATTTGCAGCACCCAGCAACACCCCCACATCCTGCAACCCTAGACAGCTAGGTGCCCCCTTGATTAGATTAGGAGAGGGCAGGAGAGGGGTGTGTTTATGATTTTTAGCCACACCAGTGGGTGGGCTCAGCCAGATGTAACCTCCAAAAATCAGATTCATCCATGTTGGATTTTTAGAGACTGTTGCCTTCTGGGATGGATTTTTGCCACACTTCCCAGGAAGTGGTCATCACAGGGGGACGACCCTGTCCCTGATTGGAGAACCAGGGCCCCCCTGCTTTTCACCCAGGAGCAAGGATAAAACTGGCAGACCTGCACCCACACCTCAGATCCCCTCCAGAATTCAACAAGAAAGGAACTAAAGAAGAAGAAGGACTGCCCTGCTGGACCCCTGGCCTGCACCTGGAACCTGCACTCAGAAGGACTGCACCAGCTGCACACTTGGGCTTCACCACAAGAAGGACTTTGCCTGGCTTCAACTGGTTCAAGGAGGGACTCCCTGTTTGCTACAGGTGAAAAATTGCTAACCAGAGTCCCCTGCACCAACTCCTGAAGAAAGCGACCAGCTGACCACTGTCCAGTGGCCAAAAAGGAGTTTGCGCCAAGTGCATTCTGGGAGTTGAAGTCCGCACCCCCCAAGGACCATCACAGAACTTCTGGACCCTTGGGGTGAGCTGTGGACCCCAAAAGAACCTTAAAAGAACATCTGGGTGAAGCCCCAGAAGTTTGGAAAAGATTTGAGAATTTTTGGAAAAAAGCTCCAGAGAGGGACGGACCCGCCGCGGAAATTCTAGCCGGCTTGCCTCAACCGCGACCCGGCCTGACTTCGTGGTTCGTCCCGGTAAAGAAAAACATCCAAAAAAGAGACTAAGTCCGAACGTAAAAAGTTGACCGGGACCTCCCAGCCATCGTATCCGAGAAGGGCTCCATGGACGTCGGATCAAGATCCAGGTTTACCCCGGTCGAAGGATTTTCATCTCGAAAAAACGACTAAGTCCGAAGGTAAAAGTCTCCACCGAGGAAACCCACATCGCGTATCCGGACAAGGGCTCCAGGAGGTCGGATTCAACTGGCAGGTTCGTCCCGGTGAAGAAAAACTTCAAAATAAAGACTAAGTCAGAAGGTAACTTTTTAACCGAGGCCTCCCGCGACCTGTAGCCGAGCAGGGCTCCATCGCGGTCGGCCTGAAAGTTTGACTTTGCCCCGGTCGAGGTGCAACCAGATGACCCGATTGGCGCTTTTTGTTTCTAAGCGCTAGAAAAGTAATAATTCTTTAAAAATTCATATCTCCGGTTCCCCTGAACCGATTTTAATCGTTTTTGTGTCATTTTAAAGATAAAAATATAAACTATTTTTATAAATTGGTTTTGGATTTTTAAACTGTTTCCTGTGTTTTATTTAATTACTGTTTTGTGATATTTGAATGCTTTACACTTTGTCTCCTAAGTTAAGCCTTGACGCTCGTTGCCAAGCTACCAAGGGTTGAGCTGGGATTAATTTACTGAGATCTAACTGTACCTATGTGGAGGTTAGTGGCTTGTTGCTAGGTGTAGGTACCTACCTGCCCTACCAATAACCCATTTTCCAACATAATTGGAAGCAGCGACGGGATCCTGTACTTGTGTTCAATATCACGTTACAGTTTTAGGTAAAACAAATTAAAAATCCTTTAAATTGTCCTAGTGCAAAAATTGTTTTTAATTTTTAATTTGGATTAATTTCAATTATTGAATTTTTGTAATTTTTCTAAATTCTTGTTTCCAATTTTTGCAAAAAGTTTTTGTTGACACAAAACTAGGGAACCATGGAGCTTGATCTGGCTAGCCTACCCACACTGACAGTAGTCCAGCTTAGGGGGTTGTGTATTGAAAGAGGGTTGCCTGCAACCACTGATCTCAGGAAGCAAATCCTGATCACATCCCTGACAGCATGGGCTGAGGCCCAAGAGGTAGAGTCAGAAGAAGCTCCAGAGGAGGGAGAAAGAAGGGAGGATGCAAGCTCTAACCACTCAGGGGAGGGAAGGCATCTGAGCCCAAGTGAGGATGAGGAAGAACGGTCTTCAGTAAACACAGTCACTAGGGGCAGATCCAAAGCTAGTGGCGGGAAGTGGGTCCTTTCAGGAGGAGAGAACCCATCCATCAGAGAAAGAGAGCTGGAGGCCCAGCTAGCATACATAGCTTTGGAAGCAGAGAACTGGCCCTAGAAAAGAAAAAGTGGGCATACAAAGAGAAAAGAGATGGAAGCAGCGATAAAGAAGCTGAGGTGTCCATGGGTGGGGGAGTTTGCCCCAGATTACCCAAGGGGGTGGTTCCTGCTTATGTAGAGGGGGATGACATAGATAAGTGGCTGGGGGCCTTTGAGAGGGCACTCCAAATGAGAAGGGTTAGGCCTCAATACTGGGGTTCCCTTTTGTGGGAGTTGGTCCCCAACTCAGGGAGGGATAGGCTTATGACCTTAAGGGGGGAGGAGGCAGATTCATACCCTAGTATGAAGAGGTGCTTAGCCAAGAAGTTTGGTCTGACCCCAGAGCAATATAGAATGAAGTTCAGGGACACCCAGAAGGTCAGTACCCAGTCTTGGGTTGACTTTGTGGACATTTCACTAAAGGCACTAGAGGGCTGGATTATTGGTAACAAAGTAGATACTTATGAGGGGTTATACAATCTGATCATGAGAGAGCACATCTTGACCAATTGTACCCAAGAAAGGTTACGCCAGCATCTAGTGGACTCTAAGCAGACCAACCCTAGAGAGCTAGGGGAGGCAGCTGATGAGTGGTTGAGAACCAGGGTGGTTGTCAAGTCCCAGGGTGGAGACTCCAAGAAGGGGGGGACAGGTCCCCAAAAACCTAAGGAGGGAGGTGGTAAGCCCACCACAGAGACTCCCTCTGTACCCCAGAACCCTAAGAAGGAGGAGAGTAAATCCCACTCCCACTCTGACAAGCAGAGACAGGGAGACCCAGGGTTAAAAAAGCTCTTGGACAGTAGGGCTTGCTTTGACTGTCAGCAGACAGGTCACTTCAGAGGAGATGCAGCCTGTCCAAAGAAGGTGGTTAGCACTGGGCTGTCCAGTGTAGCCATAGAGGAGGATTCCTCAGATGATGAAGTCCTCCTAGCATTGTGCTGGGAGACAGGACCAGATGGTAAGCTGGTGATCCCTGAGGGTGGGAGTAGGCACTTCCACCACATTCAAGTGAATGGGATCCCTACCACTGGCCTGAGAGACACCTGTGCCAGTCACACTATAGTGAGTGACCGGTTAGTGACCCCAGACATGTATGTCCCAGGAAAGACAAAGAAAGTCAGGATAGCCACAGGGGAGGTCACCTCCAAACCTGTAGCCATAGTGCCCCTAGAGAGGGAGGGTATCCTTGACTGGATTAGGGTGGTAGTCAGTGCTGACCTCCCCCTAGATTGTATCCTGGGCAATGACCTCCCAGAGGTGAGTCTGGTCACAGATGGGGTGGTCGCCCAGGGCGCCCCCCCAACCCAAAGTCCTGGGGAGTCAGTCCCTACAGTTAGGAGACAGGGGTCCCCAAGAAAAGGAAAGAAGAAAAGGAAGGGTAGGCCACTCTTAAAGAGAGTTCCAGGGAGCCAAGGGCCTTCTGCCCCAGTAACGGGGGAGCCCAGAGTTGGCACTGGTGAGGCCTCACCTGACCCCAAGGAAGTCCTGAGTAGTCAGGCAGCTGTCCAGATGCAGGGTGTTGCCCCTGCACTGACAGAAGGGAGAGTGGAAGGAGGGTGTCTGCCACAGGAGGTGGTAGCCCCCCACTCTAGACAGCAAGAGGGGTGCCAGGACCCCAAAGTTGCCCCTAAAGCAGCTCAGCCACCTGTCAGTGGAGAGCTTAGGGTGTGGTTCTGGGTACTGACAGCTGTCAGTAGCCTCTGCTGGGTGCTAGCCTTCCTGGCAGCACTGTACTTGGCCTGGGAGGCAGACCCCAGGGCCAATAGCAAAGTAGGCCCCCTGACCCTATTGGTCATGGTGGGGTTGCTCAAGTGTTGGGTGACCTCTTTGGGTAAGCTAGGTGTTGCCCTAGCAAAGTTTGGAGTAGGGGAGGTGGGCACCTCACTACCCAAGTTGGCCGAGAGAAAGGAGGAAGACCCCCCTAGAGGAAAGTTTCAGTTTGTGTTGGGTCCTTTTACTGTTGGGATGGCTTCACTACCCATAGGGAGTGACCCTGACAGGAGGATATAAGGCAGAGTAGGCCCTGCAAAGGGACAGCCAGTTTTCTTCACTGTCTTCCTCGCCTAACAAGCCAGGAAGACTCTCCCAGGGTTGGGCTGAGTCTCCTGGGCGTGTGGGCTGGGGGGGTTGTGTGAGAAAACAGGGCTGATTGCAGAGGCCCCATAACTTTTTGCCCCCATTTTCCACTTTTTGCTGGTGTTTTCCTGACTTTAAAGGTGCCCTGGGTACTGCTAACCAGTCCCAGGGCCTGTGCTCTGTGTAAAATGGATATGCAAATTAGGCTAATTATAAGTGGCTAAGTTAACCTACCTATAAGTCCCTAGTATATGGTAGGGCATGTAGGTTTAGGGACCACAGCATAGGTGGTGCACACCTAGGTGCATTGCTGAGGTGCCCAGTGTCATTTTAAAAGCAAGCCTGCCTTGCTGGCTGCTTTTAAATTAAAGTTATATGCAAATTCGACTTTGGAATTAAAGGTACTTCCAAAGTCTTAAACTACCTTATTTTTACATATAAGTCACCCCTAAGGTGTGCCCTATGTGCCCCTAGGGCTGGGTGCCATGTAACTATAAGCAGGGACTTTATAAAAATAGATTTATAAGCCCTGATGAGGTAAAAACAGCCAAATTCGTTTTTCCCTCATTGAAGTAAATGGCCTTCATAGGCTAGAATGGGCAGACTTTATTTTAAATTTTAAAGTCTCCTTAAATGTTGCATACCAAGAATTTGGTATCAAATTAATTGTTGTAATAAATCCTACAACTTCCAGTTGTTGGATTTAATATAACTAGTTCAGGTAAAAAGTTTAGACTTTACCTAAAAAGTTGCCAATTTCAGCTCTGCATTGTTTTTGCTGCTGTGCTCTGATTGGCCAGCCTGCAGCAGCTTCTGCCAGGCTGCCTTGATGAGGTGTGAAGTGGCCAGGCTTCACACAAAGGAATGTGCTTGGGGGAGAGAATCTCCCCTCAGCAGATGGTGAGGCAGGAAGGGGGAGGGCTGCCAAACTGGTCTTCAAAGGCAGAGAAGGACATTTGCAGCACCCAGCAACACCCCCACATCCTGCAACCCCAGACAGCTAGGTGCCCCCTTGATTAGATTAGGAGAGGGCAGGAGAGGGGTGTGTTTATGATTTTTAGCCACACCAGTGGGTGGGCTCAGCCAGATGTAACCTCCAAAAATCAGATTCATCCATGTTGGATTTTTAGAGACTGTTGCCTTCTGGGATGGATTTTTGCCACACTTCCCAGGAAGTGGTCATCACAGGGGGACGACCCTGTCCCTGATTGGAGAACCAGGGCCCCCCTGCTTTTCACCCAGGAGCAAGGATAAAACTGGCAGACCTGCACCCACACCTCAGATCCCCTCCAGAATTCAACAAGAAAGGAACTAAAGAAGAAGAAGGACTGCCCTGCTGGACCCCTGGCCTGCACCTGGAACCTGCACTCAGAAGGAATGCACCAGCTGCACACTTGGGCTTCACCACAAGAAGGACTTTGCCTGGCTTCAACTGGTTCAAGGAGGGACTCCCTGTTTGCTACAGGTGAAAAATTGCTAACCAGAGTCCCCTGCACCAACTCCTGAAGAAAGCGACCAGCTGACCACTGTCCAGTGGCCAAAAAGGAGTTTGCGCCAGGTGCATTCTGGGAGTTGAAGTCCGCACCCCCCAAGGACCATCACAGAACTTCTGGACCCTTGGGGTGAGCTGTGGACCCCAAAAGAACCTTAAAAGAACATCTGGGTGAAGCCCCAGAAGTTTGGAAAAGATTTGAGAATTTTTGGAAAAAAGCTCCAGAGAGGGACCGACCCGCCGCGGAAATTCTAGCCGGCTTGCCTCAACCGCAACCCGGCCTGACTTCGTGGTTCGTCCCGGTAAAGAAAAACATCCAAAAAAGAGACTAAGTCCGAACGTAAAAAGTTGACCGGGACCTCCCAGCCATCGTATCCGAGAAGGGCTCCATGGACGTCGGATCAAGATCCAGGTTTACCCCGGTCGAAGGATTTTCATCTAGAAAAAACGACTAAGTCCGAAGGTAAAAGTCTCCACCGAGGAAACCCACATCGCGTATCCGGACAAGGGCTCCAGGAGGTCGGATTCAACTGGTAGGTTCATCCCGGTGAAGAAAAACCTCAAAATAAAGACTAACTCAGAAGGTAACTTTTTAACCGAGGCCTCCCGCGACCTGTAGCCGAGCAGGGCTCCATCGCGGTCGGCCTGAAAGTTTGACTTTGCCCCGGTCGAGGTGCAACCAGATGACCCGATTGGCGCTTTTTGTTTCTAAGCGCTAGAAAAGTAATAATTCTTTAAAAATTCATATCTCCGGTTCCCCTGAACCGATTTTAATCGTTTTTGTGTCATTTTAAAGATAAAAATATAAACTATTTTTATAAATTGGTTTTGGATTTTTAAACTGTTTCCTGTGTTTTATTTAATTACTGTTTTGTGATATTTGAATGCTTTACACTTTGTCTCCTAAGTTAAGCCTTGACGCTCGTTGCCAAGCTACCAAGGGTTGAGCTGGGATTAATTTACTGAGACCTAACTGTACCTATGTGGAGGTTAGTGGCTTGTTGCTAGGTGTAGGTACCTACCTGCCCTACCAATAACCCATTTTCCAACAGTGATGATGAGGAAGAGCAGACACCTGAAACTGAGACTGAAACCGTGACCGAAGAATACCCGTTGATTGAGTTTTTCCCAATGTTTACTGTGAAAGAATTGCATGCAGATTTGCAAGGAACAGTACAGGAAAATGTGTGGGACCTGACAGGTAAAGAAATGGGTTTAATCAAGGGAGTGGAACCGATTAAGATCACTTTGAAGCCAAATGTAGTGTTTCCGCAGCTTCCACAGTATAACCTGGCACAGGATGTTCCGATGAAAGTGGTGCAGATAATTGGAGACTTTCTAAAACAAGGAGTTTTGAAAGAAGTGTTGAGCAGTCCATGTAATTCACCAATAATGGGCTTAAAGAAGCATTGTGCAAGACTTGCGAAAAGTGAATGACATGGTGGACAAGTGTTGCCCTGTAGTGCCGAACCTAGCAGTGATACTGTTTCAGATTCCTTGCGAGGCTGAGTGGTTCACAGTGGTTGATTTGTCACAAGCTTTCTTTTCTGTGCCTCTCCATTAGGATAGTCAGTTTCATTATAGTTTTAAATTCCTAGACAGAGTCTACAGCTGGTGCAGGCTTCCTCAAAGGTATACGGAGTCATCGTCTCTGTTCAATCAGATTCTGCAAAAGAATTAGAAGTAATTGGAACTACCGTACCAATCGACTCTAGTGCCGTAGATTGATGATTTGATGATCGCGTCCAAGACAAGGGACGATTGTAAGTACGAATCGATTGCCCTGTTGAATCATTTCGGGAAATTTGGGTGTCACCTTTGAAATTGCAATATTGTCAGAAGTCAGTGAAATACCTGGGACACCAAATTGAGAAAGGGTCAAGGAGAATTTCCAGTGAAAGAATTACAATGATATTGTAGAGAAGTCCACGACTTCACAGAGAGATGTTAGGATGTTTCTGGGAATGGTAGGTATTGTCGTCAGTGGATTCCAAATTTTGCTGAGATTGCCAAACCATTGCAGCAGCTGACACATAAGGAGTTTACAGACCCCATTGCATTAGATGAGGACCAGATGAAAGCATTCACTGAGATGAGAGAGAGTTTGTGCAGAGCTCCAGCATTGGGAATGCCTGATTACACAAAGCCATTCACATTGTTTTGTCATGAACGTGATGCTTGTTTTTTGTCTCTTTTGGCACAGGTCCATGGAGGTGCTTATCGCCCAATAGCCTATTTTTCAGCTACCTTGGACCCAGTCGCAGCAGCTTTACCAGGTTGTCTGTGTGCTTTTGCCGCAGTTGGTCAAAGTCTCTCTCAATGTGAGGGAGTAATGATGGGATACCCTCTAACGGTAATGGTACCTCACTCTGTTGTAATCTTACTGACAACGACGAAAACACAGTATTTGACTGGTGCCAGATTGACAAGGTATGAGGCGAGCATTCTAGGTGCTCCAAATGTAACACTGAAAAGATGTACAGTGCTGAACCCGGTAACATTACTTCCGAGTGATATTGTTGAGATTGAAAAAGAGGAAGACATCGAGCATGATTGTGTTGATGTAACTGAGCTGTGTACAAATCCTAGACCTGATATCAGAGATGCCTGATTGGAAGAAAATGACAAAATTGTCTTTATTGATGGCTCATGTCTCAGAGATGGTACAGGAACATTGAGGGCAGGATATGCTTTATGCACAATCCCAGGTACATTAGAAGCTTCGAGGTGTATATTCTGCACAAGTGGCAGAGTTGGTAGCTTTTACTTGAGCGTGCCATGTTTCTGCATGACTGAGAGTCACAATCTATACTGACAGCCAATATGGATTTGGAATTGTTCATGATTTTGGTCAATTGCGGGCGCAAAGAGGTTTCCTGACCTCTGGTGGCTCACCAGTAAGAAATGGTGACAGAATAAAAGAATTGATATCTGCAATAAAGTTACCTGAAGAAATTGCCCTGGTAAAATGCAGTGCACATCAAAAGACACATGGGCTACATCTCATTGGGAATTGGATATGCAGATCAAGTCGCAAGATTTTGTGCATTGAACTGTATATCGTTCAAAGACAAGTGAGAAATGATGTCAGAAGAAGATAACCCATGTACAAATTTTGCGTTGAAAGTGATCGATACTTTGGAAGAATTAAAAACAATGCAAGATAATGTTGACAAGGAAGAGAAACAACTCTGGTCCAAATTAAAATGTGTCCAATGTCCTGATGAGATATGGGTTTCTGAGGAGGGTCAGATGGTCCTGCCCAATAGTTTATTTTCGCAAATGGCCAGGTATTACCATGGTCAGGCACACATTGAGAGGGATGCCATAGTTCAATTGTTCAAGATTGAGTGGTTTAATCCTAAATTTAGGCAGGCAGCAGAGGCAGTCTGTCATCACTGTATAATTTGTCAACAACTAAATGTGGGAAAAGGACCAATGGTGAATTTGAGCCACATTGGAAGAGCAGGAGGTCCATTCAGCAGAATGTAGTTGAATTTCATTGAGATGCCTGTATGTGGAGGTTTGAAGTAAATGTTGGTGATTGTGTGTGTTTTTAGTCACTGGATTGAAGCATACCCTACAAGAAGGAATGACAGTCTCACAGTAGCAAAGTTGTTACTTAGGGAGTTGATACCACATTTCAGGTTTCCGATCTCTTTAGAATCAGATAGGGGAACTCACTTCAATAACGAGGTGATTAAACTCTTATGTGCAGCACTAAACATTGAGCAAAAATTGCATTATAGTTACCCCCTGAAGCAGCAGGACTGGTGGAGCAGATGAATGGTGCCTTGAAATCAAGAATTGCAAAGATGTGTGCAGCCACGAATTTGAAATGGCCGGATGCATTGCCTTTGGTGCTGATGTCAATGAGAAATACACCTGACAGAATGATAGGGCTGTCGCCCCATGAGATCATCATGAGCAGAGCAATGAGATTGACAGCAGTTCCAGCAAATGCACTTGTGAACATTACAGATGATATGATGTTGGACTACTGCAAGGGGCTGGCTGATGTGGTTCGCTCTTTGTCTCAGCAGGTGCAGGCCACTACCCTGCCACCCATCCACGATCCAGGGCACAACCCGAGAGCCGGTGATTGAGTCGTTGTTAGAAAGCATGTTCGGAAGACCTGTTTGGAACCGCTTTGGAGGGGTCCTTATCAGGTGGTGCTAACAACTACGACAGCTGTGAAGTGTGCAGGAATTCCAAACTGGATACATGCAAGCCATACCAAGAGAGTGGTATGTCCACAGGATCATGAAGAAGTGTTGTTGAGAGCACCAACAACAGTGAAACAGGTTGCCGCACCTGCACCAGAAAAGGATCCAAGAGAGCATAAAGTTGAACCAGAACTGGTGGAAGATGGTTCTATTACCCCTGGAAGAGACGAAGGTGAAGAATTACAGAAGGGTGTGGAAGAATCTATCTGAACAATGCAGTAGGAGAGCCAAGTTCAGCAGGGTTCTCCCAGAAGCAGACAGTGCTGAAAAGCAGACAGAGCAAGTGCCAGACCAAGAGGGGGAAAGAGTCAAAATGGATCAAAGTCAAGGTGATCTGACTCCTCCTGAGCCCATTGCAGGCCCATCAAGCGAAAACACCATAGAGAAAGAAAAGGAGAAGAGTCCGATTCTGAGAAGAATATTAACAGAAGGATTGAGAAAAGGAGCTAATTGGCCTGAGTCGTAAATAGGGAAAAGAAAAGAATTGGTCATAAATGAAACAATGGAGGAAGAAGTAGATACCACAAGAAGAATTGAGTGAAGGTGAACTAAGTCATGATCGAAGGTTGAAAAGAAAGAGAATAGCAAGTCGACGTTGGGCCTATGCAACTACTAATGAATGGCAACACAAGTTTATGTCCTTTTGTTTTGATGGAGAAGTTCCAAGTCAGTACTTTGATGTAACTTGAAGAGGAACAGAGAGCTGATTTGTTGAGCTAATCTGAAAAGCCTAAACGAGACTGCTGAAAATAAACTGGAAGAGACATTGATAACCTGATTTGACATTAAACCGGATGTGACAAGCTGCTAATCGATTTTGACAAAGGAAAAGGGTTCCTGAATGTGAAACTGACTGTGAGAGAATGATTTTTTCTTATTTTTAATTTTTTTACTGCACCTTTTAAAATACTTACTTCTGCTTTCTAATTCTTTACAGATCATGGCTGAGGTAAATGATCAAAGTAGAAATGCTAGACGCTGTAGATATATGAGTGTTGGATTGGCAATTATGTGTGGAATCTTGTTTATAGTGGTGATTGTGGGAATGTCTGTTTTTGATGTGAAGGGAGACATTCATACTGCTGCTCCTGAAACTACTACACTAACGGCTTTGGAGAAGTTTAAGTTAGATGAGAAATATTTGCATGATTATACTAATGCTCAAGGAGAGCTTTCTTTTAACGTCTTCTATCACTTGTTGAGTAAGTATGTTGAGACGATGGATGTAAAGGATTGTCTTGTGTGTACGCAAATTCCTTTGTCAGTAGAAGAAGGGGTTACGTACCACAGCTTACCATTAATCTATGGAATAAGGTGTAGCTTGCTACTAACAAGGTTCTATACGCAAGAGTACCTACGATATTTTTATTCTAATCATGGTGTTGTGTTTTAGTTTGTTCCTATTATTAGATATCTAAGTAAAGTAGCTAGAGAGCATGACCTGGTTCTAGTTAGAGGATTCTTTAAGCCTACATTAACCTTTGGAACACCCTATGCGCATCGAAACTGTTAGAAATGGGGTCTTTGGTTGGCAGTCAGGTTACCCCCTGTCCAAGCAAGGACCCTCACTCTAGTCAGGGTAAGTCACACACAATCCAAATTATCCTTGCCCACCCTCTGGTAGCTTGGCACTGAGCAGTCAGGCATAACTTAGAAGGCAATGTGTAAAGTATTTGTGCAATAAATCATTCAATAACACAATATAGCACCACAAAAATACACCACACAGTGTTTAGAAAAATAGATAATATTTATCTGGATATTTGCAGGTCAAAATGATAAAAGATGCAAATAAGTAAATGTAGAGATATCACTGGAAAGTGATATAAAGTTTCTTAAGTCTTTTAAAAGCAAACAAAGTATCTTTCAAGCACAACGTACCTGGTTCGCGTGAAAAATCTCTGCAAAGGGCCGCAGAGGACAAGAAGCATGGAAACAAAGGGGTGTGCGTCGATTTCTCGGGCCACACATGGTTGATGCATCGTTTAGTTTCCACACAGGGACGGCTATGCATCGATTTCTGGTGCTCGGTCATGGATCCTCTTTGGGTTGCGGGATTTTCAGACGCCCCGGGGTCTGTGCGTGGAATCCTGGGCTTGTGGAATGAAGTCACAAGCTCTGCGTCGTTCCGGTGGGTGCTGCGGGGAAATTTCTCCCACACGGCAGGTGCTGCATCGATTTCCCCTCTGGAAGTTGGGCTGCGTCGTTCCAGGTCGGCTGTGCGTCGTTCCAGTCGCAACGCAGGTGCCACGTCGATCTTTTCCTTGCGAAGTCGGGCTGCGTCATTCCGGTTCGGCGTGCAGTGAATTTCTCACCGCAGGACAGGCTGTACGTCGGTTTTAGCAAGCTGTGCGTCGAATTTTCGCCACACAAGGAGTCCAGTTACAAGAGAGAAGTCTTTTTGGTCCTGAGACTTTAGGGAACATGAGGCAAGCTCTATCCAAGCCCTTGGAGAGCACTACTTCACCACAGCCAGGGAGCAGCAAGGCAGCAGGGCAACAGCAAGGCAGCAGGGCAACAGCAAGGCAGCAGTCCTTCACAGAAAGCAGTCAGGTGAGTCCTTTGGGCAACCAGGCAGTTCTTCTTGGCAGGATGCAGGTTCTGGTTACAAGTTTCTTCTCCAGGAAGTGTCTGTCTTGGTAGGGCAGGGGCCCTGTTTTCATACCCAAAAGTGCCTTTGAAGTGGGGGAGACTACAAAGAGTGGATCAGAAGTGCACAAGTTCCCCTTTCAGTTCAATCCTGTATGCCAAGGTCCCAGTAGGGGGTGTGGCAGTCCTTTTTGTGAGGGCAGGCTACTGTCCATTGTCATGTAAGTGTCAAGCCCTCCACCCTCCCAGCCCAGGAAGACCCATTCAAAATGCAGATGTATGCAAGTGAGGCTGAGTATCCTGTGTTTGGGGTGTGTCTGAGTGAATGCACAAGGGGCTGTCAACTAAACCCAGCCAGACGTGGATTGTAAGGCACAGAAAGATGTAAGTGCAGAGAAATTCTCACTTTCTAAAAGTGGCATTTCTGAAATAGTAATATTAAATCCAACTTCACCAGTCAGCAGGATTTTATATCACCATTCTGGCCATACTAAATATGACCTTCCTACTCCTTTGGGATCAGCAGCTACCACTCAAACAATATATGAGGACAGCACCAATGTTAGCCTATGAAAGGAGCAGGCCTCACAGTAGTGTAAAAACAAATTTGGGAGCTTTAGCCTACCAGGACATCTAAACTACATAGGTACATGTCCTGCGTTTTGCCTACACAGCACCCTGCCCTATGGGTTACCTAGGGCATGTCTTAGGGGTGTCTTATATGTAGAAAAAGGGGAGTTTTAGGCTTGGCAGGTACTTTTAAATGCCAAGTCGAAGTGGCAGTGAAACTGCACACACATGCCTTGCAATGGCAGGCCTGAGATAAGGTTAAGGGGCTACTTAAGTGGGTGGCACAACCAGTGCTGCAGGCCCACTAGTAGCATTTAATCTACAGGCCCTAGGCACCTATAGTGCACAGTACTAGGGACTTATAAGTAAATTAAATAGTCCAATTGGGTATGATCCAATGTTACCATGTTTAAAGGGAGAGAGCATGAGCACTTTAGCACTGGTTAGCAGTGGTAAAGTGCGCAGAGTCTAAAAACCAGCAAAAACAGTGTCCAAAAAGTGGAGGGAGGCAGGCAAAAAGTTAGGGGTGACCATTCTAAGGCTGTCAGGTCTAACAGAAACAATCTAACGTTCTTGCTTACCCCTTTAAAAAAGAGATTTATAGGGCATACTGATGATAGAAGGAAGGCATTAAAAGAAAAATTAGAAAAGGGTTAAGAGAAAAGAACTTACAAAAATGATTATGCTTACACTGCCATTAAGACGCAAGGTAAATTAGTATTAGCTGCATTACATGTAGGGAAGCTTTGTATTTACAGGCCAAAATCATGCATTGACACTTTATTTGTGGGAACGAGTGAATGTAGACATGTGTTTTTGTTTCAGAGTTAGTGGACGTTTATGCTGAATGGTCAGGACCCTGCGATTCCTGGAATTTATTAAATTTGTGGACTCAGTGCTTATTACCGTCTTCCAAGAGGATGGTATGGGACATGTTATTTGGGAACAGTTTTCCCAAAGATTTATCAGATAGATGACTTAAAGAAGTTTCTGAAATTGACTGAATTACATCATAAGCAACAGGGGAGTGAAACCTCTTCTGCAGTTGTGGGAGATATCTTTGGTGTGGTGATTCCTTCAGTGGGAGTCATCCTAAATTCGATCAAAATACGAAGGTTGTCTACTATTGTGGATAACATGCTGACAAACTTTACAGGAGCAATACTCCTGGTAGATATTGAATTAGCCGCGGATAGAGCTACGACACTTCAAAAGAGGCTTTCTTTAGACATTCTTTTAGCAAAAGATGGCGGAGTTTGGAAGGTGATTAATTCTAGGCATTGTTTCTCATATATTAGGGATAATGATAGGGAGAAAAGAGACTTACTCACTAACTTGACTAACTCAAGTAAGGATTTAAAGGAATTGAAAGAACCAGGTGTTTGGGGAAAGGTTGGAAAGGGATTTGCTTCAGTGGGAAATTGGCTTAGTAACATTTGGAATGGAACATTATTAAAACTTATACAGGAAATATTAATTGTGATTGCTTGCATATTAGGATAAAGGGCTTCATGTAAATTGTGTCAAAAGATTAAATTAAAAAGGTCTAAAAATAATCAAAGGAGGCAAGAACGAAACAGGGAAAG
The DNA here is from genome assembly GCF_031143425.1 of Pleurodeles waltl. Taxonomy (NCBI): domain Eukaryota; kingdom Metazoa; phylum Chordata; class Amphibia; order Caudata; family Salamandridae; genus Pleurodeles; species Pleurodeles waltl. The sequence goes on from NC_090451.1 coordinate 371,087,047, forward strand.
AATCTGTAGAGAAGATTTGAGAAGGAGACAAAATACAGCAGAAACCGAATTGTGAAATGTGATAAAGAATGGTGTGATTACATATTTAGTCATCAGAGGAGGGACTGTTGAAGCAGATATGCTAATTAGAAATTATTAATGATTGTTTCCATGTTTTGAATAACAAAAAGTTAATAGAGAAATTAATTGTAGAAAAATTAATGTGTACGTTTGAAAATGTGCCCGCGGAGAGCGGCAGCCAGCTTATACGAACTTGTACTAAAATGATTAAAAATGCATAAAATATTGAAAATGAACAAAAATAATTTAGTAGTATGTCATATTAAGATGTATAACCTATGTTTTGCATTATATTGTAGAGTTAACTTAGCCGAAGGTGTGGCCTAGTTGCCAGGCCTCATGCCGAAGCTGAATTTCTAGCGCACTGCAGAGAAGCTAGTGTGTTGAACTGTCCCTGAACTGCATACATTAATAAAATCTGCTTAGCTAGAATTTTCTACAATGTACTGATGAACAGGAGATGAGGGACTAGGATATGTAACAACTTTGGTGTGAGACAGACTCGATGTACTTTCCCAGGACTTGAACAATAGAAGCACTGACTGGAGAAGAAGATGTAACATTTTCAGTACCTGATGAGCCGGATGATGAGGACATCGTCCAATGAACCAATCAATGAACTAAGAATGGTGCAATATTAGAATTCATAGATTTGTAAAAATAATATTATTGGTTAGAGTAATAACTGGTGATGGACTGAACTATTAGGAATTAGGGGGATGGACTGGAAAACCTTAATAAAAGGTTATGACAAGGGGCAAAAACTTCAGATGCGATTATCAGATGTGAAGAGAGAATTGATGACGTCAAGAGACGCGATTCAAGATTCTATCATTGGGCTTATGCTCTTGAGAGCCTGATGCGTTGCTGATCGATTGATGACCTGAAAACGAAGACTGACTTTGTAGCTGATCCATTCTGAGGATAGGTAGCTATGACAATGTGACTGTTAACTTTTTGTGCCTTTTCTTTCTAGGTACCAACTGCGTTGTTTGAATACGTTTTTCTTTTAGCTAGATGTTTTCTAAATCCGTGTTTCTCAATTGTGTTTGCATGAAGTCCCACATGCTAATGCTAATCTGGGTTAGGTAAGGTTCCTTTGGGTGATGCTGACATTGACAAATGATTGACAAACTGATTGCTGAACTCTGCTATTAATTCATCTTTGATTGCTTATGCTGAAGCATTAGAGCATATGTTTTCTCAAGTTCTGATTAGATTATGTTACTGGTGGTCATTAATGAACTAATTCTGAGCTGATTGAATAAAGTTTTAATTAACTTCATGACTTAGTCATTAGTATTGTAACTAATAGGGAAATAAAATTGATAAAACGTATAATTGAGTTGTGGTTTTTCATGAAATGCTGTTATAATTGTCTCATGCTTAATGATTCTTGAGTGGTTATTAATTGATTAGATTGATAATTGAGGTTCATCGATTACTACATAGCTAGGATACTCCATGCGATCCAAAAGGTTCATCGGCCTATACGCGTCCCCTTGTAAGTTTACTTATTAGGGACGAGGCGCGCAAGCACGATTGAGGGGCAACACACCTGTTTGAAATATGCATTGGACTACAATTCAATCAGTGCAGTGAAAACTTCATACACGTAAGGTAAGATAGATATAAAGCAAAAAAACAAACTGCTATTGAAGGAATATCAAATCTCAGAAGGTCATGCATGCTAAGGCATGCATTCTGAGACTTCTATCTTACCGGTCTTTAGACCGTGGCGATATAGGAAGTGCTAATTATCTTTGCTATTCCTGTGTATTAATGAAATTAGGTCTGTGGTTGGCCGGCAGCCATAACATGAAAACGTCGGGATAGGATAAAGCTAGGAAAGTAACAATTTGTGTAAAGCATCCAGGAGAGACCAGACCACTATACTGCAATGCACCCTAGCAAACTCTGGTTGAGAATTTCCAGATTCAGTCACTCGAAAAGAGCCGATATATGATCAACTGAATTTATTTTACTTAACATTCTATGATCTTTTTTAAACACAGGTCACATAAATATATATTCTTGTAACAGACAAGACCACACACTCTGCTCATGCTGTCTAAACATAAAAGACAGGCCCTGCACAGTGATCCCCAGCTCTATATTTTCTTATTTAATAGTTACGATCAAAGTTTGCTTCAGGGTCAACTGAAAGGTTGTTTGTTTTCCAGAGAGAGGCTCATTATAGGTGAAAAATGTATATTAGGTGTGGGGAAAGATTCAAACATATTTGTTTTCAGAAAATATAAAAAAAATTAGAGTAATAGTTTTGGATTAGTGACTGTTTGATTAGAGATCAATTCAACTTCCTTAAAAAAATATTTCTGTAGTAGAGTTTTGTTGCTGAAATCACAAAGATGCTCATCAATTTATGAATAACTCAATAAATTTATTTATTTGAAACCACACATTGAAGCAAGCTATTTCTTATGTGTGCGCATAATAAATCAGTAAATCAGACCATCCAAAGGATTTCAAACACTTACTATTACAGTGATAACCTATGATAATCTATTTCACACTTTTGAGAAGACAATAACACATTAGACACGCTCCTGCACTGTAGTAAAAAAATCCAAAGTATATTTTCTCATTTGTGTACCATTTGTTTATTAGATCCTAAATAAAATGTAAGTAACTGAAAATGCTTCATTCTGCCATACTGGTCTTCTGCCATCAGTCTTCTAAAAAAAAGCCAAACTTACTGTGTTTTTTTCAATCGTGGTTAAAATGGAGTTCCCGATCCAGTCCACATTTTGTAGCCGACCTACCTGGAATTACGTAAGCGATTTGCAAACCAATAGCCATTAGCCCTGTGTGTAACTTTCATCACAAGAGCAACTTGTGTAAAGCCCCAGAATAGATACTGCTGCCAGCTTACTTAATTCATTTTCTTTTCTCCAAAGCTCACTATGACCATGTAGCATTGGTTCACAGGAAAATTGGTTCAAGCAGAAAAGTCTCATGAAACCTGTAAATCAGAGGTGAACCATGTGTGTTGAACTGTCAACGATCACTGAGCGACATACAGCATTCAAAAAGCTGACTGATGTGAGGGAAAGCAACAATCATTCATACTCTCAGAGCAGATGATGAAACTGAAGATCTCACAATGGAAAATTTGTATAAGTCCTGATTTTTAGACAGACAGCCACCATTGCATGGAATGTGCAAAACCGGTAGTTCCTGTGAGAATTATTTGTGTGGGAAAAAATGCAACTTTCCCTAGTCAAAAAGGAAGATTATCCTGAACTCAATCTGAAGTTATCCAATGACTCGAGCTGGGCTATTCCTATAAATATCTGCTAAACTAATCTGAAACCATCCTGAAGTATGTATACCGGGCAAACAATTTAAATGAGGTGACTCTAGAGTCATTACAAAAACTACTCTGAGATGGATTCCTGATGACTTCAATGCAAATCATGTGATGATCATGGACGACAGTAGGATGTTTGTGCAATGACTTCAGCATGTTTTTTTTTTTATTATGCCAGGATGCCTCCATGATGGCTTCAAGATGGGGCTGGATTACTCCAGGATGATTTTATGGTGAAATAGCGATGAACCTGAATTACTCCAGGATGCTTCAATAATGATTTAAAAATAGACCTGGATGACCCAAGATGATTAAATAATGATTTAAAATGGGCCTGGGTGTCTCCAGGGTGATTAAATAATCATTTAAAATGGGCCTGGATTACACTAGGATGATTACATAATGATTACATGGATCTGGAGTACTCAAGGATGAGTAAATAATGATTACAAGAAGAGGCTGGATTACTCCAGGATTATTAAACTATTTATTAATAGATTTGGATTACTCAGGGTGATTGTAAGAGAATTTCAGTTTGGGGCTATGTTACTCCTACAAGATGCCATGATTTCAGAGCAGGCTGCAGCACTCCAGGAGGAGTTTGCTACAGCAGACTTCGCAATAACTACATATTAAGGACTGCTGTATTTCCTGTTACAATTTTACATCAATAGTGTTTTGTGAGGCTAATGCATAGAGAGAAATACTCCCATCTTGCATCCCTGTTACTGTATTATTGTTAATTATGACTCTTAAGCTCCTTTCCTTACACTTTCACCTATACCTATTAACTGTGTTGAGTGTGGATGTTAATGAGTGACAGTAATTGCAGGTATTACCAACAGCAGTGTAGAATCCTTCTGTTTGAGTCATGGTTGAGTGCCTCAAAGTCAATCTTTAAGTCCCTGATTAGGATTTGGCCAGTACAGTATCCTTGAGAGACAAGGGATACATTGGGGAAATATGAGTAATAGAGCTTCAGGCAATTGTGATGTGCCCAGTATTTCCACACTTGGGATTATTGGATACAAGGTCATAGGGTCCAATTTACCAGCTGTGAAAACCCACCCAATAAAATCAGGGCTTTCTGTGGACAGTTTCCACCTGCTAAATGTAGACAGAAATATCTATTGAAAAGGCCCTAGCATCAGGAAAAACTTGCATTGTTTGACTCAGTAATTCCAAATCTAATAACTTGTAATCACTAATAACTGGTGCAGAAATATGAGCTGCAATCAATAATTCTGGTGCCGGGGTCTCCCCATGTGGTTTACAGCCATCCTGTAATAAGGACCTGATTGGTGTTGTGTGATTGTGGAATGTTGTAAAAGTCCATGGTTCAGTGCAAATGGATTATTATAGTGATTTGTGTCACAAGTAGCTGATATAGTAATTTAAGCAAAGGATGTTATATGTAGATTTTCGTATAGAGAGCCCAGAAAGTAGTGTTTTGAGTTGCTCTGTTGGATTTGAGTGGCTGTGGTTATGCCATCTCAAAAATGTAGGCCCATATTTATTGGGAAATGATGGAGCGTAGCACTATGCCAAAATTGGCTGCACCATTCTACGTCATTTTCACAATGAAGGGATGCGTCGTATTTAAGTGAATACAGTGCACCCCTGTGTTGTCCTCTCCGCTGGTGCTGAATTTAGCTGCCAGCGTCAACGCAGGCATACTTGCACCATCGTGCAAGGATGTCTGCGTTGAGGGGTGTGATTGTTTATGTCCAGGAAGGTGTCCCTTCCCGCACATAAACAATCACTAATGGCGCTTTGGCATTTCTATGTATGCTGCAGAATGCAGCACACACAGAAGTGCCAAAGCGTAATTTTCAAATGATTGCTTATGTGCAGGAAGGTACACCTTCCCGCACATAAACAATCATTTCTGGCATTATGCTCATTCTATGCATGCTGCAAAATGCAGCACACATAGAAAGTATACAATGCCCTGTGAAGACTTGGGCAACATTTCAGCAACCCTTGATGACTTTTCTCTGCTCTCTACTACATCTGCTCTTTACTGATGAAGGGCTAAATCCAGAGATACATGTCAAGAGATAAGAGCACTATGTGCACCAACTTTGGTGAAAACATACAGAAACTTTGAAATAAGTGTACTGCATTTATCATAATGCAATGGGGTAAACTGTGCTGGGATGAGAGACAGTGCCTTCAAAGTGGCCCTATCACTAGCCACTAAAGTGCAAACAGTGTCAATATTAGCGTGCAAACAGTGCCCATGATGGAACCAATCTCTAACAGAGGCTTAGCCTATGTAGCCTCCCCTAAGTTGCAGGAACTAAACGCAAAACAAAACGCCTAATATTGTCTTACAGCTCCTACCCTTTGGGCGAAGGCCCCTTCAAAAGTGTGGTTCCTTTCATTTTGGTGAACCATTGCTGAAATGAAGGGTCTGTTGATGTTTTCCAGCCATGCAAAATATGGGAGCGGGCTACTGCAATGGCAATTGATATAAAATACTTTTGGTATTTTCAAAAACTACACAGCTCATTTGAAAACCCAATAAGCACCAACATCGGGGTCAGGAAAATCTCAATCTGGGCACTGTACCTAATTGCATTAAAGACTTTGCACCAGAATTGCTGAAGGCTCGGGAAATCAAAGAAAACACGGATCCATCAACTAAACCCCATAGCAGAGCACCTAAAGCACTGATTGGGCACCAAAGAATACATATTTTGAAGCCTATGTGGTGTATATTATGCAAACCATCTTGATAGAAAAGCTATACAATTGGCTGCTCGTATTGGTCTGTACCTGACCTTGCTGAGAAATTCCCATTCCTGACTATTAAATCTACAATTTGTTTCCTGGAAGATTTTCTACAGTAGTTCAGGAAGTAATTTCAGATTCACATGATGATGTAACAAATGGTACCAATTCCCCAGGCCTGTCAATTTGGTTACATTCATATATTGTTCTATCAGCCTTGCAGCTTCGTTCATTATTATATCATCTTTCTTTAGGAAGCTGCTAATTTGATTGAAACTAAAACAAATTAAAGTGCCTAGATTACCAAATTGTGGTGCCACACTATCCCATGTTATCGAATTTGCCCCGTTATAGAAGTCAGCAAGCGTCCTAAATCCAAGTGCCTTCCAAACTTCTGAAACATGATGAGATAGAGACAGGCCCCAAACCTCGCAGTCTTTTAATGGGATAAAAGCATGACAAAATGGGATACACCATGATCTGAAAAAGGCTGATATCTGACATGACAGAACTGATACTGTCTTCTAGCTGGTCTTTTTGGGGAATTTAGCATACGTATAAAGACTGGCTGCCTAATTTGAGTTTCAGTGATCATTACATTCAGCAGAAAGTTGTCGTAAACTACGGGGGTCTGATGCCAACTAGACCATGTAATCAAGTAACTTTGTCTGATAATATGTCAGAAGATGAGATAAGGCTATACCTCTCTGGGCTACATCTAATTGCACTATGGGGAGTTTAACTCTAGGCTGCTTGCTTGCCTCATAAAAGTTCTAAAAACACTATCCACCTCATTAAAATATGAACTAAAAATTCTAAGGGGGAGGTTGAATAGTAAAAATAAAGAGGAGGATAGACATCTTAATTAATGCAACGCTCCCAATCAATGACAGGGTAAAAGAGTGCATCTCTGCAACAGATTTTTGACTTTCAACAGCATAGCCCCATAGTTTAGCTGAAACAACTGAGAATAGTTATTCAGCACATATAGTCCTAGGTACCTAATTGGATGATTCAGAATAAGCCACAGAATAACAAGAATGAAGGAACGGGCTGGATTAAATAGAAGGATTTCTGTTTTTGCTTGCTTAAATTTATACCCACCGATCTGCTTCAAGCATAATATTTTGTTGATGCCATTCTGAACATTTTGATAATCAGCCTTTAGCTATGGAATAGCTTCTTCGTCACCATCCCAGCTCTGGAAGTTTAATCAGGGGGATGACATGAATCCTAACCGCTAGAGGTTCAATAAAAAGAACAAAAAGCAACGGAGACAAGAGACACCCCTGCCGCCTGCCACATTTAATCCTTACAGCCCCCGCGTCTTTGGCATTAATAATAATCTTAGCCTCTGCACCATTATAAAGTTCATTAAGGATAGTTATCAATGAGGGCAGGAACCCAAAGTTTCCCAAAATGGAAAAAAGTGTCTGACAATTTAGAAGATCAAATGCTTTTTCAGGGTTCATTATTTGGATTCCCACCTTTTCCTTGTTGACTGTAAAACAATTGATTGCTTGAATCAGAAAATGGGTATTGGCGGCCATCACCCTATTGGGTAGAAAACATTTTGGTCCTCATGGATTACCCGCTGAGCATAAGGTGCAAGACATTCAGCCCATATTTTCATAAATAATTCATAGTCAATGTTCAGCAGGCTTAAAGGATGATATGAATTAGGGCATGATGGATTTGTATCCCTTTTCTGGCTTACTACAACAGACTCTTTAAAAGTCTTTATATCCCTAAGAGTACTATTAGAAATGGAAGAAGTTCTGCCACAAAGACCTCTCCAATCTTCTCCAAACGTCTGGATCTTTTTCCAGAAGTTTATTTGAGGTTATTTTGGAGTCCACAGCTCATCCCAAGGTTCCAGAAGCTCTGGGTTGCTCCTTGAGGTTGTGGACTACAACTCCCAGAATCCACCTGGCTCATACTCCAAATTGGCCACTGGACAGTGGTCAGCTGGTCAGTTTCTTCAGGATCTGAGACAGGGGATGTTGGTTAGCAATTTTTCACTCACCTGTACCAAACAGAGAGTCCCTGCTTGAACCAGTTGAAGACAGGCTAAGTCTTTCTTGTGGTGAAGCCTAAGTGTGCAGCTGGTGCAGTCCTTCAGAGTGCAGTGTCCAGGTGCAGGTCAGGGGTCGAGCAGGGCAGTCCTCCTTCTCATGATGTTATTCCTTGCAGGGATCTGAGGTGTGGGTGCAGCGCTTCCATATTTATCCTTACTCCTGAATGAAATCAGGGGGGGGGCCTGGTTCTCCAATCAGATGCAAGGTTCTTCCCCCTGTGATGACCACTTCCTGGGAAGTGTGGCAAAAATCTATTCCAGGGAGCAACATTTTTCAAAAATCCATTATGGCTGAAACTGATTTTTGGAGGTTACATCTGGCTGAGCCCACCCACTGCTGTGGCTAAAAATCCTAAAAACACCCCTCTCCTGCCCTCTCCTAATCTAATCAAGAGGGCACCTAATTGTCTGGTATTGCAGGATGTGAGGGAGGTGCTGGGTTGCTCCAAATGTCCTTCCCTGCTTTTGAAGACCAGTTTGGCAGCCCTAGTCCTTCCTGCTTCTCCATCTGCTGAGGTAGTCCTCCTTCCCCAGGGACATCCTTTGCGTTCATCCCAGGCCACTTCACACATCATCAAGGCAGCCTGGCCAAGCCGCAAGAAACTGGCCAATCAGAGAAGGGCACTACAGAGCTGAAGTTGGCAACTTTTTAGGTAGAGGTTAAAACTCTCTACCTGAACTAGTTATATTAAATCCAACAATTGTAAATTGTGGGATTTATTATAACAATTAATTTGATACCAAACATGAGGTATTTGGCACTTAAAGGGACTTTGTTAATTAAAATAAAGTCTTCCCATTTAGACATATGGCACGAATATGGAGGACATTCACTACAGTGAGTGAAAAAGAAAATTGGCTATTTTACCTCACCAGGACTTACAAAACAATGTTATAAGGTCCCTGCTTATAGTTACATGGCATCCAAACCTAGGGGCACAGAGGGCACACCTTAGGGGTGGCATATGTAAAAATAAGTTTGTTTAAGACTTTGGAAGTACTTTTAATGCCAACGTCGAATTTGCATATAACGTTAGTTTAAAAGCAGCCTGCAAGGCAAGCCTGCCTTTAAAATGACACTGGGCACCTCAGCAGTGCACCTATAGAGGCACTACCTATGCTGGGGTACTTAAACCTACATGACCTACCATATACTAGGACTTATAGGTAGGTTGATACTGCCAGTTTTAATTAGCCTAATTTGTATATCCACTTTACACAGAGCACTGGTCCTGGGACTGATAAGCAGTACCCAGAGCACAGCCAAGAGTCACTAACCACCAGTATTATTGTGTTTCTCTGTGCTTCAAGTGCCTCAGAATCGCCCATGACTTGAGACACTATTCCCAGCAGCAATGCAACTTTAGTCATTGTTGTTGCTCCTTGGGGGCTGGCAGATGATTTCCCTTTATGTACTACAGGAACACATGTAAATTCCCTTTTGGTCTTTTGAATATGCCGAGGTGAGTCAACCACCCTAGGGCTATAATTGTGCCTGTGTTATAGAGCTGCCACATCTCCAATATCAAAGTCAGCTCTATTGGTTATGAAGGTGTCTGCTTATTCCATTGTCGGTTGATGTTGCTGCTGCTTACACCTAAGGTGCTAACACTTGTGGGTAGCCTTCCCCAGCGACCCTCGACTGCTATCAAGATTGCGCAATAAACAGGCAATAAGCAATCACTGACCACAAGGCAGCTCCCTGGAGGAAGGAAAAGCCATGCGCTACAGATTTCCTCCTTAAATCACAGCAGAAACAAGTAACATCTTTGGTTCTTCGTCAATGGCGGTGCAACGACCGTGCTCCCAGCAGAACACCATTCTCCTTGTGTGTATCTTCTGTGTCACGGATCACGGCTAGATCCAGCAACATCCGTACGTAGCGAGGGGGAGGTCCCAAGCATGACCCTAGGCAAAACATGTGGGGTGCATCCGCCCGTACTCCAGAAGGGCCACGTTTTCACTGCGTTTGTCATCAGCAAGTGTTCAACTCATTGAGCCATTCTGTTAACTAGTGTTAACAGAATTTTATGAAATCAGGGGTAGTGGCAGTCACCTGCGAACTATCTCCCATTCATCCATGACCATATAATTAAAACCTAAACATGGCTCAATAAAAAGTGGGCTGCAAGTCTGTCATGTGACAATTGCATTAAAAGTGAGTTCTTACATAAAAAGCTTGTTTCAAAGTTCTCAGATAACTTCCAACAAAAGGAATGAATATCAAACAAATTGGCAATGGACGAAAGAGAGATGACAATGAAATGCTCTCTTGGGCCAATACAATTTGTAGATGAATTTGGCAATAATTCTACCATCACTGGTATTTTAACTTTTATTTAGCATGTGGCTATGTTAAGACTGTACATTGAGGTTGCTTATAAAACAGTAAAGCAGGCACTATTAGCACTTCACATGTTGCACTATGCTTGTTGCACTTTATAGAGGCTTGAAAAAAAGACACTGCTTAGCCTCCTTGCGGGACATTGTTTCTTCCCTTCCGCTGTGTGGTCAGGAATAAGTTTGTGCATATTGCTTTTACTGTTGTGTGATTTATAATTATCATTTATATTTTTTATTGTATTGCCTAATTATATATTTTTGTGTTTGTGTGTACACAGCTGCAGTTATATTTTCGGTGTCATGTGTTGTTATTTTATGCAAGATCATCATCGCTGATTTTGATAATGTTTGTTAATGCTTAGAGCTTATTTTTATTTCTCATTCTTCATTTTTTGGATTTTATTATGCAGTGTGCATTTTGTTTAATATTTGATTACGTTATGTGGACCTCCATAGGAGTTCCGTATCATAATAAAATCTACTTTACTTGACTTGAAGAGGACAATGCACAACTGATTGTTTCAAGCTCTGTATCTTTCCAACTTTGGCACTTTTAGTGAATAGCTTATGAGACTGGGTGCCGTCTTTCCAGGGGTAATGCCCGATTTCTGTTGGATTCTAGGGTGGTTTTCTTATTTTTCTTATCACCTACATACTATGAGCAATTAGCTTGAAGAATTCAAATCTTGACCAAAAACAGGAGTAGGAGAATAATTAGAACATGCGATTAGAGAAGAGAGGAAACTGGGAAGCTGGGATTAAAATCCACATCTTCTTATCCATTGTTTTCACCCTGTTTACTGCAACACAACTACGGGAGAGGTGGTTTCGATGATGAGGCCCAAGGAATGCTCTTCGTAGGGAAAAGGGGAAATATGTCCATTTATGTAATACAGTCCTTACTAATATGTATTAATATTGATGAAGGTAGGATTACATTTAAAGCCCCCTACAGCCAGGCCTAAACCCTAAAGATTGTGAACTCACCAAAGGTGGTGAACGTGAACCCTCAAGGCTACTGTACAGAAGGAGGTAGAGGGGCTGAAACTAAGACATTATGATGCACTAATCACCCTTGATACACTCAAAATTTGCTCAGATCTGTATCTAGTTTAGAGGATTGTGGTGTGGAACAAAATCACAGGTGTGTTTTGTAACACATAGGTAAGTCATGATGGTAGTACCATTTTTATTGGTATACATACAGTACATTAGCAGGTAAGGCTTCATTTTCACAGCTCACTGTTGACATATTGGCAACAACATTAAATACATTAGGAGAAGAGAAACCCACTTTAATGATTGTTGAATGGATAATGAGTGGTGACAGCTGATATTGTCTCCTGAAGATAAATACATGAACCAATAATAGCAAAGATGCTCATGGCAATTAAAAGGCTGGTACATTATTAGGCTCCCTTTAATTTCCTAGTTAAGGGATGGTACTGATTAGCACAAATCCCTAATTGAGTATAAATGAGACAATCCAAGGCTTCACACGAGTTTTTTAAAAATATTTTTCGTGCAAAAGAACATTCCCTGGCTGAGCAGTGAGATAAAACATGATTTCTAGTGACAAGCGAGGGTTAGGCACCGGAGTGTTGCCGTAAACACAACTTTACAAAAATAGTCTGAATAGATAAAACTTATTTTCCTTCTTTAATTATACACCTGTTGCTATACTTGACCTGTGATCGTAGCACCTTTGGGTAGGTCAAGCCATTCAGCTGGCAGGCAGTCCTGCATGGTGGAACCTTTCTGTGACTTCGAAAATATGTCTGTTAGCCAGAGTTATTCCAAATGATATAATTCGCATTACAAGTTTCCTACTCACTATTCATATTTTGAGTAATTATGTGGCTCGGATCCAGGTCTATGCGTATGTATGTTATGAGATTCAAATCACACAAACCTAGCTACAATTCAGCCACTCACTGGATTCTGTAGAAAAGATATCAGCAGGAAGATCATGGTGGCAAAGAAGCATAAAGGACTGATGGGTGGAGATGAAGATGGAGGTGAGTGGCATGTCCAGGGCGTCATTTCTTCATTTCCACTGGTTCTTCTACCCATGTCTGTGTGTGTTGCAACGGGTTATTCAGTAGTGAGATGCTCTATGACAATTTGGGGTTTCAATCTCTTTCTGAAGTGGAGGAGGGAGAGTGCCTAGATTTTATTCAGGATGTTTTTGAAATCCTTGGAGTGTAGCAAGAAAACGGCTGGTGTTTGTTTTTTAGGTCAAAGCCTCTGAGACATCACTGCTGTCAGGTTTGCTAATGGCATCTTGGGGACATTCTGGAATTTTCCCTTGGATTGCATTCCACCCATTGCTTACCATTGGCTTTGTAGTTTGCAACTCAGATTTTCTGTCTTTGTATTTGCTTGCTTTATTTATTTTACTCTGTTCAGCTTGAGTTCGGCCCTCCCAGTGCCCAAACTTTGTTTACTGTATTCCACCAAAAACTTCCTTTCTGAAAACATGACTTTAAATCTTGTTCTTATCTGGTGTTTGCTGTGCATTCAAAGATGGAGGTCAAATGTCAATCTGTACTTTCCGAGAAAGCTTGGTGTTTCCTTTCTTTCTGTGACTTGATAGTGAGGGAATTTATGTGACAATCCTGCTGAGTACCCACGAGAGATGAGAGGGTGTTGGAAGTATTTCTTCCTGGCATACAACAACAACAAAAAATTAACATCACAGATTTTTCAGAACATATCAGAATTAGTACAAATTAAGCACATTTCTTGTAATTCTGAAGTGTGGTGAAAACAAGCATTTGAATGCAAACAAAACCCACCAATACACTAGGTGATAACATTTGAACTGGATCATCGTTCATGTGCATTAAAACCATATTTCAGTGCAAATATAATGGTCATTTCAGTTGACCATGTGTTGTCTGTAATGGCAGTGTGCTACCATACCATGTATACTCCACACTATGCCACTCAACACTATGGCCCTCATTCCGACATTGGTGGTAAATCCCACTTACCGCCATGCGACTGCTGCCAACATACCGCTGCTGCGGAGGATATCCGCCAACCATATTATGACACACACATACCAATTCGTCACTATACAGCCACACACACAAATCCGACAGCCCAAAGGTCAGTGATAAACTGGAGGTAGCAAAACCCACACCGTTACACCAACAGAACTATGCCCATAACATTATGACCCACGAATCACCAAGATGGACATTCAATGGCGGTAAACCATTGGTGGTACATACCGCCATGCTCAAAATACACATACAATAACAAAACAACACTACATAGGTCAATTAAAACCACACACACCTGACACACATACACACAATACACTCACACACCCACATCACTATAAAACACACACACACATTACCCACAGCCCTTTATGAATACAAACAATTGCCACCAGAGAGAGACAGCAAGACTACTCACACAACCAGAGCCACATACCACCATCACCCATACACCACCCACGCACCTCACAACACACACCCCAACACATCACCCCACACACCCTCACCCACACCACTCACACCACACTCATGGCGCCACAACGACAACCCGTGTTCTCTCAGGAGGGGCTAAGGATCATGGTGGAGGAAATCATCCGGGTAGAGCCACAGCTATTTGGATCACAGGTGCTGCAGATATCCAATACTAGGAAGATGGAGCTATGGCAGAGAATCGTGCACAGGGTCAACGCCAATGGACAGCACCCCAGAACAAGGTATGACATCAGGAAGAGGTGGAACGACCTACAGGGGTAGGTGTATTCCATTGCAGCAAGACACCAACTCGCTGTACAGTGAACTGGTGGTGGACTGCCACCTCCTCCCCCACAACTAACAACATGGGAGGAGCAAGACTTGGCAATGATGCATCCTGAGGGCCTGGCTGGAGTAGCAGAAGTACTCAACTCTGGTAAGTCAACTCTTTACTACTATCACCCCCCTACCTGCATGCCATCACATTCCCCCACCCTCACCCTCACACCCATCACTCCACCACCTCCCACACACCACACTATCACAACTCACTCATCCCAAAGCCAAGCCCTGCATGCAACATCAATTCATGGACACCCCTCACATAACTGCATGGACACCTATCACCACAGCATGAACACTAGAGAGAATCACCTATCCCATCAAATAACAACTCACACAAGGCAAAGCTGCCAGGGCAATAACCATAGAGGGCAACACACCCATGCACAATATTTCACAGGCAGAAACAATAACACTGCATTTACATGCCCACAGGTAACCCAGTCAATGTCACTGGCGAAGAGGTGCCCGCAACATCCAGCCCCCCCAGAGAAGAGGCCCACAGTGATGACAGCAGCTCTGCTCACCTGGATCTGTATGACCAACCTGGCCCATCAGGGACCTCTAGACAGTCGGTTACCCAGGCACACTCTCACACCATCACAGAGCCTCCCCCCACAGGAAACAGCACCCACCCAGCGGGCCCATACCTCTGTCCCCAGGACACGTTAATCAGCAGTGTGTCCACCTCTACAGGGACCCCAGGCCACCCCACAAACACAGGACAATCAGGGACCTGGGGTCAGTGGGCACACATTTCAGGGGACAGAGGCTCAGGACAACAGGGAAACTGGGAGGACTGCTGTGTGACAGGCGGAGGACAGGCCCAGGGAACCGACCCTCCAGGAGGCACTCACCGCGATCCTGGGAGCATACCAACATTCCCAGGATACGCTGCACCAGATCCTGGACAAGTTGCAGGAGAACATGCGGCTGCAGGAGACACGGTACCTGGGATCAGGGAGGAGTTGAAGGACATCAGCACCACCCTGGTCTCCATTGCAGGGGTGCTGGCAGACATGGCCAACAGTATGAGGGAGTCAGTGGCACACCACCAAGGCTCCTGACACTAGCCAGACCACTGAACAGCCCTCCAACTCCGCTGCCGCTAGTGGACAGGAGACCCCACCACAGGACCAACAGGCCACCAGCACCCCTCCCCCTTCAGAAGGAGAACCACCCGCAAACGTTCAGAACCACCATGCAAACATTCCCTGTGATCCAGGCAGAAGGCAGGAACTATTACCAAGACCCCCCTAGGAAATAAGACTCTCCTGATTTTCACATTTGTGTCCCTCTCTGTTACTCTGTCCACCTTTAACTGCCATTGCTCCCCTTTCTATGCCCCCTTGGACAATACACCTGTGATACAAATAGACTAGATTCTAACCTGGACTTTCCTCCATCATCACCCCAGCCCATTGCACTACCCCCTCTATTTCAGAGCACTGCAATAAGCACACTTTGATAAAATACAATTATGGTGTATGTCAAATGTTTTCAAAATGTATTCGTTTAACCAGGCTCAAACATTGCAATTCAACTGTACAGTAATGTTTACATAGGAAAGATCTGTAGTTGGCTGCAGTCAACACACCAGGAGCAATAGTGGGGCACCAACATCTGCAAAAAGAGATGCCAAAGGGTACAGTGATTGGGCACAGAAGTAGGTGACAATGTCACATATCAAATTGTCAATTCTATGTGTATTAACACTGTCTTACCTGTGTCTCATTGGAAGTATTGATGAATAATTGCACTTATGTTGTCCTCATCCTCATTCTCTGCCTCCTCATCTTCACTGTCCACAGGATCCACTGCTGCCACACGGCCATCTCCAGCCTCCTCCTCCTGCAGAAAAGGCACATGGTGTCACAAGACAAGGTTGTGCAACATACAGTATACCACGTTGATCTGGCAGACCTTCTTGGGTAAGTAGCACAGGGATCCACCTGTTAGATGGAGGCAAAGAAACCTGGCCTTCAGGAGGCCAAAGGTCCTTTCTATAATCCTCCTTATTCGCCCATGTGCCTCATTGTAATGTTCCTCTGCCCTTGTCCTGGCATTCCTCACAGGGGTTAGTAGCCATGAGAGGTTGGGGTAACCAGAGTCACCTGCAAATATCGAGGGACAAATGTTAGCCACACACTCACCCTTAGGGCCCACACCATACCCATAGACCAACATTCACTGGGTGGGAACCAGTCTCACCTATTAGCCACACCCTGTGCCTCTGGAGTTGGGCCATCAAATTTGGGATGCTGCTATTCCTCAGGATAAAGGCATCATGCACATACCCAGGATACTTTGCATTGACGTGTGAGATGTACTGGTCCGCCAGGCACTCCATCTGGACATTCATGGAGTGAAAACTCTTTCGATTTCTGAACACCTGTTTATTTCGCCGGGGGAAAGTGACAAATGCAATATGTGTTCCATTGATTGCCCCAATGATGTTGGGTATATGTCCCATTGCATAGAAGTCAGCTTTTACTGTGGCCAAATCCTTCACCTGGGGGAAAACGGGAAAAAGATGTAGCCGCACATGTGTTTAATCAGGGCAGACAACACTCTGGTCAGCACTATTGAGAACACTGGCTGTGACATTCCTGCTGCCAAGCCCACTGTCACTTGGAAAGAACCAGTTGCCAAGAAATGGAGCACTAATAGAACTTGCACAAGAGGGGGGATCATGGTGGGGTGACGGATAGCAGATATTAGGTCAGTACACAGCTCTGTGATTGTTGCTCCGTCAAATCTATAGGTGAGGATAATGTGCCTGTCCTCCATTGTTGCCAACCACTACAGTTCAATGCATATTGTGATTGTAACATTATTTTGTTGGAGATGTCCAAATAGGGCATTTGTGTACTGGGACGCAGTTAGGATCCATAGCCTGCACCCCCCCCGAAATGGCGTCCGCCTGTCCTGTATGGAGGGACAGGTGGAAATGAGATAATTCCGCAGACGTTGTGCTCCGTTTTGCAGGAGGCAGCCGAGAACCGCTGTGCAACTCCTCATTGGTTATCATTGGGCCCTATGGGGTACAGTGGCCAATGGTGATCTACGTCAGCGGTGACGGTAGGCACCGCCGCGGACATGACCACCGTTTTCTATCTCTTCACTCACTTGCTACCTGACCTTCAACAGGAGAGGACCTACACTGAAAGTGCTGATGTGACCTCTGTCTGGAACTGACCATGGCTCGTGTTACTGGGGAAAGGGCCCCTGCCTTCAACTCGGCAAAGTTAGAGCGACTGGTGGATGGGGTCCTACTCTAGTACTGCTGTTTGGGCCTCCAGACCAACAGGTGAGTACACCGTGAGTACGTGCTTGGGGCGTGAATGCATGGAGTGCTGTGTGTGAAGGCCTCCTGTAGGGGGTGGTGTTGGTGGATGGGCTCTAGGCAGCGTGCAACATGTATGCTGGGCCATGCCTGTGCTAATGGGGATGGGAAGGGGCATGGTGGGCCATAAGTGTAAAATGCAGGATGGTTGGACTGAGACCTTTCCCTGTGTCTATTTCCCTGCAGGTCAGCGCCCATCAAAAGAAGGGTATATGGCATGCCATCGCCAAGGACGTGCAGACCCTGGGGGTCTACGGCAGACGGAGCACCCACTGTCAGAAACGGTGGGAGGACCTGAGACGCTGGGCATGGAAGACGGTGGAGGCCCAGCTGGGGATGGCCTCCAAACGTGGAAGGGGTGCCCATCGTGCCCATCGAACCCTGACCACCCTGATGGCCCGCATACTGGCGGTGGCCTATCCCGAGCTAGATGACGCTTGTGGGCAACTCCTGGTGGGGTGGTATCCGGGTGGTGGGTGTGGGCCCTGTGGGTGCCGCTAGGCCAGGCCTGGCATTGCAGAGTAGCTCCCATGTTGGGCAGGGTTCTGATATGAAAGTTCTCCAACCAAGCTAGTAGGCATCCACTCCTGGGCAGGGGTCTGTGGGTCTCAAGTATGCTGCAATATACGTTAGGCGTCCCTATCCATGGGCTGGTGACTAGCATTGTGAGTGGTAGTGCATTGCCTAATGCATAGGGCTGTTCCCTGTATGTGACTGTGTTGTGTACACCAACAGTGGTGTTGATGCCGCCATTGACCCAGTGTATCCTTTATCGCTAACCCCCCCCCTTTTTTTGTCGCCCTGTCCTTATGTGCATTAGCATCATCTGGCGGAGGAGCAGAGGCTCCAGCGACGGAGGGAGCTGCATCCCACAGGACCCAGTGGTCGAATCCTCCGATGGTGAGGGCCCCAGTGGGACAGAGGACAAGGGGAGCACCACGGCAGAGATGGGAGGGGACAGTTTGGACACGGATACCACCTCCAATGGAAGCTCTCTGGTGGTGGTGGACACCTCTGTGCCCACCCCAGCTACAGGTACAGCTGCCACCCCCCATACCAGCACCCATTCCCAGCAGCCACTCAGCAAGTTTCCCGTGCCCGCTCACCCGAGCAGGTGGGCATCTCCTTTGCCCCAGGCACCTCATGTCCTGCCCCAGTTAGCCCTGCTGCCCTGAGTAAGGAGGCTATTGACCTCCTGTGATCAATCTCTAGTGGGCAGTCAACCATTGTGAAAACCATCCAGGGGCTGGCAGCCCATTTGCAACAAACAAATGCATTCCTGGAGGGCCTTCACTCTGGCATGACGGCCCAACAGAGATCAATCCAGGCTCTGGCCTCCTCTCTGATGGCAGCCATTGCCCCAGTTTCCACCCTCCAACTGCCTCTACCCAATCCCATTCCCCTCAACCCCAACCTATCCCAAGCACACAGGGAGACCAGCATGCACACAGGACAACACACAGGAGTGGACATGGCAAACACAAGTACCAAACTTCATCCCACAAGCACTCACACAAACAACGTCCAGAAGCAGACATACCAACTTCCAGTACCTCCACTGTGTCCCCCTCCTCCTCCCCCTCCCTCCCAGTTGTGTCTCCACTCACATCTGCATGCACCACATCATCATCCATTACCACCATCACCAGCACAGCGATCAGTACACACCCCTCACTGGCAGTTACCACTCCCACATTCATGCACACGTCCCCTGCGTCCCCCCTCCCAAAGTACACAAACACAAGCACTCAGACACCCAATAGCCATCCACCTCACAACAGCATCCTGCCCATGCACCTGCACCCAAACACAGCAGACTGACACCTCCTACCACCACTCCCTCCACCTCCACTGCCAAACCATTTCCCTCTTTCTTCGCCACCATTGACCTCTTCCCTAGCCCTCCCCCGTTCTTCACGTCAGTCCAGGGTAGTCAAAACCCAGGCAAGCACCTCAGCCACCCAGTCCACGGGCACAGTAGTGTCCCCAGCAACTCCAGGTGGGAAAGCATCCCAGCCATCAGCCAGCCAGACGGAAGGGGTGCCTGCTCCAAGTGCTTCAAGGAAGGGCAAGGAGACAGCCCCAGCTGCAGGAAGGAAGGGCAAGGAGCCACCCCAGCTGCTAGAAGGAAGGGCAAGGAGCCAGCCCAAGCTGCTGGAAGGGAGGGCAAGGAGCCAGCCCCAGCTGCAGGAAGGAAGGGTAAGGAGCCAGCCCCAGCTGCTGGAAGGAAGAGCAAGGAGCCAGCCCCAGCTGCTGGAAGGACGGCCTGCAACAGCAGGCAGTAGAGATAAGGGACCTGGTGCTGGGACTCAGTTGGAGCCCCTCCCGCCAACGATGGAGGCGCAGCTGTCTGAGGCTGCAGGGGATGGGCTGGAGCCTCCCACCTTCACTACCAGCTCCACCACCAGCACCACCAGCCCCAGTGGACAGCCATCCGAGGCTGTGGGGGATAGCTGGAGCATCCCCCGCCACTGCCAGCACCGCCAACAGCACCAGCAGCCCCAGTGGGCAGCCGTCCGAGGCTGCAGGGGATGGGCTGGAGCCTCCCCCCACCACTGCCAGCACTGCCACCAGCACCAGCAGATCCCAGTGGGCAGCCGTGCGAGGTTGCAGGGAATGGGCTGGACCTCCCACCACCACAGCCAGCACCCAACCAGCACTGCCACCAGCACAAGCAGCCCCAGAAGGGCAGCCCTCCGAAGCTCTAGGGGATGGGCTGGAGCCTCCCCCCAGCACTGCCACCAGCACCAGCAGCTCCAGTGGGCAGACATCCGAGGCTGCAGGGGATGGGCTGGAGCCTCCCCCCACCACTGCCAGCACCGCCACCAGCACCTCCACCAGCAGCAGCAGCCCCAGTGGGCAGCCATCCGAGGCTGCAGGGGATGGGCTGAAGCCTCCCCCCTCCACTGCCAGCACCACAACCAGCACCGCCACCAGCAGCCCCAGTGGGCAGCCATCTGAGGCTGAGGGGGATGGGCTGGAGCCTCCCCCCACCACTACCAGCTCCACCAGCAGCACCACCACTGCCACTATTGAGCAGCTGTCACTGCCGGTGGACAGTGTGTAGTCCTGCATCCATGGGCTGTTGTGCAGCCTGGCCCCTGCAAATCCTGTGAGTCTGACACCCAGCTGAGAGACTGTGACCTTGCACTCTCCAAGATCTGCATCACAGGGCACAATGCTCCCTCCAGAACCAGTGGAGAATCCATCCACTCACCCCATCCTTCCCAGGATGAAGCTCACTGGGCACAATGTCCCTCCAGACCAGTGGAGAAGCCATCCACTCATCCCATCCTCCCCAGGATGAAGCTCTCTGGGCACAATGCCCCCTCCAGAACCAGTGGAGAAGCCATCAACTCACCCCATCCTCACCATGATGAAGCTCACTGGGCATGTTGCCCCCTCCAGAGAATGTGGGCAAGTCAGCCACTTGAGTGACTGTGGCCTTGCACTCCCCAGGACAAGTCAGTGGGCAAGTCACCCACTTGAGAGACTGTGGCCTTGCACTCCCCAGGACAGAGCACAGGGCATGTTGCCCCCTCCAGAGCATGTGGGCAAGCCACCCACTTGAGAGACTGTGGCCTTGCACTCCCCAGGACAAGTCAGTGGGCAAGTCACCCACTTGAGAGACTGTGACTTTGCACTCCCCAGGACCAAGCACAGGGCATGTTGCCCCCTCCAGGACCAGTGGCATTGTACCTTCTTCCGGCTGAGGTGCCCCTCATTCCCCGTCCCCCTGAGGTGCCTGGCTATTTTCGACCTGATGCCCCTGCAATGTTCTCTCTGTGTTGTTGCAGGAGTGAGGTGGGGCCTTGGAATTTGTGATGTGGCCCACAAAAATTGAGGACTGGGCAGTGTCCCTTGATTTGTGAATATGTATATACTTTTTGATTTGGATACACATATTACTACTATATTTATCTTATTACACTCTTTTTACTCTATTGTAGTTGTCCTTGCATTATTCATGGGGGTATGGGGTGGATATGTTATGTTATTGCATCTGCTTGAGTGTATGGTGTTGGGGATGGGGGTGTTGCATGTTGCATGGGTGTGTCACTCTTTTTCCTCCCACCCTCCCCTGTGTGGTAGGCGGCAGTACTCACCGTGGTCGTCTTCGCCGGCGTTGGTGTTCGTAGTGGAGCAGCACGTAGAAGAGCATGGAGAACACATGCAACTTAGGCTCCATGGCGGCATGGTTCTTCCTTGAGTCTCCAGAGGTGAGTCGTTTCCCTTCTGTTCAGTGTTTCTGCCCGGCTTTCGATGTCGTTGGTACCACCCCGGAAAAGGTGGTGAATTGGTGAGTCATAGTACAGTGGGCTGAACATTGTCTTCCGCCTGGCTGTAGGCAGTTACCGCCATGGTGCCTTTTGATTTCGCCCTGGCAGTTGGTGTGTTAAAGTGGCTGTCTGTCTCAGCGGTTTCCGCCGTGGTGATAATTTCAAAGTTATTACCGCCGGCCTGTTGGTCGTATTACCGCCACTTTATCCCCGACTGCCAGGGCCTATGTCCTTCCACCCTATGTCATGCCACTCCATTCCATGCCACTTCACTCTACTTTGCGAAATACCACTCCACTCTATGCCCCTTCACTCTAAGGAAATCTACAACATGCCACTCGACTCCGCACCACTCCAATCTATACCACTCACTCAATGACACAACACAACACACCACTCCACTCTACTCCCCTCCACTCACCCTATGTCACTTCAATCTACCCTACTCCACTCTTCTCCAATCTACCCCTCTTAAATCCAATCTACCTCATTCCAATCTACCCCACTCCACCCCATTCCAATGTGTCAACCCCTCCAACCTACCCCACACCACTCTATCCAGATCCACCACAGTCTACCCCACTCCAATCCATCCCATTCCAAACTATCCCATTCCAATATATCCCACTCCACTCTACCCCACTTCTCACCAATCTCCCCCACTTGTCTCCAATGTACCATACTATAATCCATTAATTCTACCCCACTCCATTCTACCCTATTCCATTGTACCCCATGTCACCATAATCTACCCAATCCACTCCAATGTGCTCCTGTCCACTTCAGTCTACCCCACCCCACTCCAATCTACCGCACTACACTCTAATCTACCCCAATATATCCCACTCCACTCTCCTCTGATCAACCCCACTCCACCCTACTCCATCCAACCCATCCCATTTCCATCTACTCCACTTCCCCACTCCAATCCATCCCACTCCAATCTCCCCAATTTACTCCAGTCCAATTTACCCCACTCTACCTCACTCCACCCCACTCCAGTCTACCCCACTCCATTCTAATCGACCCCACATCATTCCAATCCACACTACTCTCTCAATCTACCCCACACCACTCCAATCAACCACAATCTATCCCACTCCAAACTACTCCAATCTTCCCCTCTTCATTTCAATCTACCCTACCATAATCCACCCACGTTACCCTACACCAATCTAACTCTCTCCACCACTACACTCCAATCCGCCCCACTCCACTCCAGTCTACCAGAAATTCATCTCACTCATTCTTCCCCAATCTGTCCCAATCCACTCCAGTCTATCCCACTATATCTCACTTCACACTACGCCAATCTCCCCGATCTACCTTACTGAATCTACCAAACTCCAACCTACCCCACTCTACTCTACTCCAGTCTACCCCACTCCAACCCAAACTACCCCACTCCACTCCACCCACATTCAATCAACCACACTCCGATCTACCTCACCAATCTACCCCACTCCAACCTACCCCAATCTACCCCACTCTACCTCACTCCAATATACCCAAATTCATCCCGCTCCATTCTACCACACTCTACCCTACTGCACTCTACCAAATATGCCCCCTCCACTCTACCCCAATCTACCCCATCCCAATTTATCCCACCCTACTGCATGCCACTAACTTTTAGCCGACCCCAGTGACCTCAAGAACTACTGGCCGATCTCCCTGCTCTCATACCCAATCAAAGTACTCGAGAAGGCCATCAACTGGCAGCTCACCGACTATCTAGTATGAAACCACCTAATCGACGCATAGCAATCGGGTTTCCAGGACAACAATAGCACTGAGATCGTGCTCATCGCCACAACAGACAATATCAGAACCCTCCTCGACCAAGGAGAAACAGTGGCTTTGATTATCCTCAACCTGTCTGCAACATTCAAAGCTATCACCCACCACATCCTCATCGACAGACTCCATAACATTGGCATTCAATAACACACCACCAAGTGGATTGTCTCATTCCTCTCAGGACACACCCAGAGAATCCATCTACCTCCTTTCATATCCACTCCCAAGGCCAACATATGCGGCATGCCCCAAGGACCATCCCTCAGCCCCACTCTGTTCAACATCTACATGACCCCCCTTTTGGGCACTGTCAGATCCCAAGGACTCAACATTATCTCCTACACGGATGACACTCAGCTCGTCCTCTCGCTCACCAAAGACCCCTCTAACACCAAAACCAACTTCTGTAATGCCATTACCAATGTAGCTGACTGGATGAGAGCCTCAAATTGAACTCTGACAAAACTGAGGTGCTGATCTTCAGAAAGGACACCTCTGCTTGGGACCACAACTGATAGCCGGAAGAACTCTGACCTATTCCAAAACCAAATGACCACGTTTGCAACCTCGGGATAATCCTGGACAGCCAACTGACCATGAAACAAGAAGTCAATGCAGTCTCCT
Organism: Pleurodeles waltl; assembly: GCF_031143425.1. Classification (NCBI taxonomy): domain Eukaryota; kingdom Metazoa; phylum Chordata; class Amphibia; order Caudata; family Salamandridae; genus Pleurodeles; species Pleurodeles waltl. The sequence continues at coordinate 371,111,468 of NC_090451.1, forward strand.
CCACTGGCTTCCCCACCCTTCTCATGCTCCACAAAATCTTCAGATGGATCCCAGTAAACACCAGAAAGATGGTCGCACAAGCCCTCATCACCAGCCACCTAAACTATGGCAACATGGTTTACACTGGTATCTTCTTTCAGCTCTTCAGAAGACTCCAGACAATAGAGAACACTGCAGCCAAACTCATCCTAGACCTCCCCAAGCATATCCACATTGCTCCTCACCGCAGAAACCTCCACTGGCTCCATGTCCAGAAAAGATGCCAGTTCAAGACGCTCACACACACCTACAAAGTCCTCCACAAACAAGGACCTTTCTACATTAACCACCGGCTGAACTTCCATGTTCCCCCAAGACACCTGCACTCCATTTCACTTGCCCTTGCACATGTTCCTGCATCTATTGCACCCACTGCTGAGGTCACACATTCTCCTATATCACTGCCAAAGCCTGGAATGATGTTCCCCTCCACCTCCGAAAGGCATCCTCTCTGCCAGACTTCGGAATGCAACTCAAGAGCTGCCTTTTCGATGTAGCCACAGCAACCTCAGTGCCCAGCTACCCCTCCGGGTGACAGCATTGCACTTGAAAAAAGACTAATTGATTGATGCTGAACAGCAGCTACACTTGTGTACAACATGGCTAACATTGGTCAAAGCCAATAGCTCATGCATAGCAAGACCTATTGGTTTTGACAATGCCAGCTTTTCTTGTATGTGCTAGTCTCAAAGTCTGGCAATTTCTGCTGCAGTCTTTGTGTGCCCCTCTGAATGTTTCAATCTTGGATGCTACGATGTGTATTTCCATAGCTGAATGTGTTGTAAAGCGTAAGTCTTCCCGGGTGGGTCTTAATGCGTGAAGCAGGTGTAATTGCATGTTCTGTACAACTGCAGAATTTGATGATTAGATTCCAGACTGCATGGCGATAGCTGGAGCAATTGTCAAAGAAATAATATGCAAACATGGCAGTTAAAACACACTCAGATTCTGATTATACATGTGCTGCTAATTCTGTTTTGTTCTGAAACTACTACTAGCACTCAAAAGAGGGTAACATTTCAGATGCAAGTTTCATACTTTCCAGAGACTTTCTATTGTAATTTGTGGATAACATCTACATCAGCATATATAAATAAACATTATAGGGGAAGGTTTGTCACAGAATATTTTTGGCCGGTTGTGCTTAGTATCAGAGGTGGTTGAGCCAAAGAATTTACAGGGAGAGCCGAGCTAGAGCCAAGCCCAGCTCAGATAGAGCCCATGCACGAGCTAAACCAAGAACTGTTTGTATGTAATTCACACAACAAAAAATGCATTAACTATGATAAAGTTGCTTCAAAGTTTGAAAAAATGTATTTCTTTACAAGTGAGGCTTTGACAATAATACATCACATTATAGTACTGCACTGAGAAGTACTTATGATGTATATTATTGAGTAACATACTAGTCTAATAAATCTTGCAGAATAAGTTTTTGCACAATTAGTATTCTGAACTCACAAACTTGAAGACTCTTTCAAATGCGATAATGAAGTAAAGAGAGTTTTGGTGAAATATATTTGCCACAATTTTAGTGGGGAAGCCGCAATTTACCCAGGTTTTCTAGTTTCATTTTTGGTCAAATCAGAGAGGAAATGAGTATCTACTTGTCTTTCCTTATGTTAAAGCTTGGTTTATACCTCTTTGTCCCTTTGTTTGCGGTTCTCAATATGGTCGATTCAACCAGAAAGAATTTGAGAGGTTTACATGAGCATCAGTTACATTACACAAGGTCCCATGTATTGTTTATAGGGCCGGGGAGATTGAGGGGCAGATTTATCAATTTTTCATGCAGCGCAACTCTTGCAAACAATTGCTATGCTGCGTGAAAGGGCAGGAATGCATTGTATTTACCATTATACAGGCATTCCTGTCTGTTCTACTTTTGGCTGCATGAAGCGCGAGGGTGCCCATGCCTCATGTTGCAAAGGTGACTGCAATGTAGACAGGATTTTTATGCAGGAAGGTATACCTTCCTGCACAAAAAACAATCCTGAGAGGCATTTTCATTTTTCTATGAATGCTGTAGAATGTAGCACACATAGAAAGAGGAAAAATCAAGCAGAAATAAAGATATTTGTCTTTTGTTACACCTCACATGGGGAGGCCTTACATTTTGATGCATTCCCAGGTCTACCATTAATGGTAAATCTGGAAATGTGCCAAAATACATGGAAACACCCACTTTCCACCCATGGAACACCTCCTTGCCGAATAGTAATGCAAGGCAGCAATTTGTACTGCGTTGCGCTACTCTAGATTTATCAAGCCATGCAAGACCATTCAAGGTGGGCTTGCGTAGCTTGATAAGTCTTGCTTAGGTTTGGGAACGCCCTTGCACCCCTTTCCGTGGTGCAAGATTTATTCAAAACCTTGTTAAATATGGCCCTCAGTGATTTGCCCAAAATCCAAAGTCAGCAGCTCTGGCCTTAATGCCACAACCTGGTGAAGGGAGGGTGGCAGACAGAAGCCACACTCTGTTCGTTATGGGCTCAAGGTTCCGAACAGAACCTCAAGCTGAGCCAGAGCAAGGCTTTCAACTCGTGCCCAGCCTAAGCTTTCTGTGACTTGCCCACCTCTACTTAGTATAGTCAAACTCACAGAAGCCTTCTTGTAGATTATTTAGAGTCCTCGGCTTTCCTCACCCATTTCTTCCTTCTCTGGAGCAATTTTATTAGCAGTTTTATATGGTTCAAACTCTGCAAGGACACATTCATTTTTTTATTTATTTTAGACACAGGGAGGTTAGTTGATTTGCCCAGAATCACAAGATGTTGAGCCTTTGCCAAGTCTGGTTACCTAGTTCTAAAGTCAGCAGCTGTGGCCGCAGTGCCCCATTCTCTCCACTTTCTGTTTCATTCTGCAACCAACCAACTAACTTTGTCATGAATTGTACCAAAACAATATCTGAAATTGACATAAGGCACAGCTAGCTTGAGCCCCCAATCCTACCTAGTTTTGTAAACTAAATACCTTCCCCAAGCTAGAAAATGCCTAGTTGATTGAGCTTACACCTAATATATGCCCATGTCCTACCTACAGTTATGCTCTGTATGCCCACAGAAGTGGAAGTCCCAAACATACAGAGGTGTTTTCACTAAAATGCCTCACACCTCAGCTCAGCAACCAAAGTTGCTGTGTTGTTGTAGAGATTACATTTAGCCTCCATTTTAGTTTTCCTTTTTAGCTCAGCATCTTTATCTAAGTGGCTTTCCCATAATATGAGAATGTACCACACACGCATTTATTTCTAGTTGTTATTGTGGCCCCGTAGTTTGCACAATTAGTTCCAGGGACATGAAATAGAGCGTGATGTCCTTGTTATATTTTTGTGCGCGTAGGAGTGACTGTCTCCCCACACCAACTAAAGATGCTGTTCAGCACCTATGCCACAGTATGATGTGGATAGTGCTTTATTACTTAAACAGCATCCATGCTGAACTCAGTGAGAGGCACTTTGCAAAAACGTTACTAGGGTACCTGCTGTGAGCTGTAACTGAGGTTCAGCCCTGCTGGCCTGACCTTTATCCCTAAAAGGAATAATAACCGTGCAAGAGAAGTGTGCTGGCCTGCATACTTAAACGGGTACATTTGCTAATGCACTGAGGTTGGCTTCATGGCACATAATGCCACGGTTTGGGATTAGATCATTCCAACAGGTCTAGAAGAAGGGTACTACCACAAAACTCTCTCTAGTGTAGAGGTACTAGAAACAGATAGAAGTAACGTTAGGAATAATTATTAAAATGGTTAAATTTTGTGTTTTTCACCATCCTAATACTGCTTATTACCATGATGTGTCTCATCTGCTTAATAATCACAGCTCATGTTTTACTTACAAGGATAAGACATTTTCAATAAATATTTGAAAGTTTAGTTTCATACTTTTCTTTGTGACACATTGGGCATGCAAATGTGATGAACAAAAAGGGTAGATCTGTTTCCATGAATTCTTTGGGAATGAGAGTGATCATGTTTGAGGTTACTGACATCTATAACCCTGAAAGGCTAGAGGTTTAGATGTGATACTGTGAGCTGGCCAAAAAGTCAACATTTATTGATTATATGAGTAGACTCAGGGCCTTATGATGAGTTTGGAGGAGGGGATCACTCTGTCACAAATGAGACAGATATCCTGCCCACAGTATCACAAGTTTCATTATATCCTATGGAACTTGTAATACGGCGGACGGGATATCTGTCACATATGTGATGGATTAATCCCCTCCTCCAAACTCGTAATGAAGCCCTCAATCTCTATATTGTGAAGTTTTGCTGATCTAGTGCACAATCCTACTAAATGTATAGAAACTGTATAACAGTGATCCACTGCGTGAGAGGGAAAGAACAAAAAAGCACCGTACCTACAGACATATGACACTGTAATGCTCTCTCCACAGGGCTGGCACATCTTTGCTCCATAGTGCAAAGGTACCTGTGTCATGTCTAGCAAACCCTTCCAACACAAAATACTGTTCTTATGCTACCTTTTAAATGTTTCTAACTTTGGATGTGTGCTATACAAAAGCACACATGCAAAGTCCAAAATGATTTCAGAAATACATTAATTTCTCTTGGATAACACCAATGTCAAAATGGCATGAGTGTTTGATGCAAAATACTGTATATGTTTTTAATAGATAGAGTTATTGTATTGTATTGTATAGTATGCCATTTGTAAAGCACATTCCGGCCGTAGCATTAAAGCGGTGAAGAGAAACCAGTGAGTCGTAAGAATACAAGAACAGAAAGTGATCAGTCGCTGTGGCCATTCCATGGTCACCCATCCCTAATGGGAGAACAGCCAAGTTTTCAATTTCTTTCTGAAACAAAAGTATGACTCCACCTGCCTAATAGCCTGAGGGAGGGCGTTCCAGAGTCTGGCTGCCCCCACCAAAAAGGCTTTATCCCCCCATTTCACCCTATGACAGAGAGGCACCGAAGAAAGCTGCTGAGATGAAGATCTAAGCAGCGAGCCAGCTGGTAGGGCTGCAAAGCAGATCTGAGATAATCGCAGCCACCTTGATGGTGGGCCTTCTAGGTTAAACAGAGTCTTAAACTTAATCTGTTTTTCCACCGGAAGCCAGTGGTGTTGTTTAAGGCTCCTGCTAGCTGATGCGGAGCGTGGTAGGTCCAAGACCAAATGGGCTGCCGCGTTCTGGATAAGTAGTAGTCTATGGAGTGCGGACTTGCTAATGTTTATGTAGGAGGATGGCCTGGCTGATAGTGGGTACCTTGTGGTGCTTACACCTTGTGCCAGGTCTAGTTATCCCTTATTAGTAGATTAGTAGTGTTCTAGCAGCTTCGGCTGATAGAGGTAGCTATAGCAGAGCAGCTTAGGCTGAACTAGGAGACATGCAAAGCTCCTACTATACCACTCAGATCATATATCACTATATCATGAGAAACGCAATACTCAGAGTTACTAAAAATAAAGGTACTTTATTTTAGTGACAATATGCCAAAAGCATCTCAGAGGATATACTCCCTTAGGAGGTAAGTAAAATACACAAAATATACACACAAACCAAAATCAGGTAAGTAAAACACTTAGAAAAGTAGTGCAAACACTGTAGTACACAATAGAATGCAATAGGAGACAATAGGCCTAGGGGCAACAAACCATATGATCCAAAAGTGGAATGCGAACCACGAATGGACCCCAGACCTAGTGTAGTGTGTAGAGGGTCACTGGGAGTGTAAGAAAACATTAAGGGTGTCCAAGATAACCCACACCAAGACCCGGAAAAGTAGGAGTAAAGTTACCCTACTACCCCAGAAAGACAGTAAAGTCGAGATAGGGGATGCTGCAAATGCAACAACTGACTGCAAAGCACTGAAGACGGATTCCTGGACCTGGAAACCTGCAAAGGAAGGGGACCAAGTCCAAGAGTTACGCAAGTGTCCTGGGGGGCAGGAGCCCACTAAACCCCAGATGAAGGTGTAAAAGGGCTGCACCGGGTGGAAGAAGCTGAAGATTCTGTAGCAACAGAAGGTGCCAGGAACTTCTCCTTTGATCAGAAGTTGTCCCATGGCGTGCTGGAGGATGCAGAGTTGTTTCCATGCAGAAAGACCGCAAACAAGCCTTGCTAGCTGCAAGAGTCGCGGTTGAAGATAATGGGTACTGCCAGGGCACAGGAAGGACCAGGAGGTCGCCCCTTGGAGGACGGGATAGAGGGGGCACTATTCAACAGAGAGAGCCCATGCAGAAGCAGGTAGCACCCGCAGAAGCACTTGAACAGGTGTTCAAGAAATCTGAGCACGGCGGTTGTCTAACCACAACAAAAGAGGGTCCCACGAAGTCGGTGGTCAACTCAGCCAGTTGAGCAATGCAAGACGGAGTGCTGGGGACCTGGGCTGTGCTGTGCACGAAGGAATCCTTGCAAAAGTGCACAGAAGCCCTAGCAGCTGCAGATCACACAGTATGCAGGATTACTGTCTGGCTTGGGGAGGCAAGGACTTACCTCCACCAAATTTGGACAGAAGGACCACTGGACTGTCGGGGTCACTTGGATCTAGCCCTGAGTTCCAGGGACCATGCTCGTCAAGATGAGAGGGGACCCAGAGGACCGGTGATGCAGAAGTTTGGTGCCGGCGTTAGCAAGGGGAACATTCCGTCGACCTATGGGAGATTTCTTCTTGGCTTCCAGTGCAGGGTGAAGGCAGACAGCCCTCAGAGCATGCACCACCAGGAAACAGTTGAGAAAGCCAGCAAGATTAGGTGCTACAATGTTGCTGGTAGTCGTCTTGCTACTTTGTTGCGGTTTTGCAGGCGTCCTGGAGAAGTCAGCGGTCAATCCTTGGCAGAAGTCGAAGAGGAAAAGGGAGATGCAGAGGAACTCTGGTGAGCTCTTGCATTCATTATCTGACAAGAAACCCCAGGGTGGTGATGGACAGGGGAGTGGTCATTCCCCTTTCCTTTGTCCAGTTTCGCTCCAGAGCAGGGGCTGGGGGATCCCTGAACCGGTGTAGACTTGCTTATGCAAGAAGGACACCATCTGTACCCTTCCAAGCATTTCCAGAGGGTGGGGGAGGCTACTCCTCCCCAGCCCTTAACACCTATTTCCAAAGGGAGAGGGTGTAAAACCCTCTCTCAGAGTAAATCCTTTGTTCTGCCTTCCTGTGACTGGGCTGCCCAGACCCCACGAGGGCAGAAACCTGTCTGAGGGTTGGCAGCAGCGGTAGCTGCAGAGAAAACCCCAGAGAGCTATTTTGGCAGTACCCGGGGTCCATGCTGGAGCCCCAGAATGCATGGGATTGGCACCCCAATACGAGATTTGGCTTGGGGAACAATTCCCTGATCTTAGACATGTTACATAGCCATGTTCGGTGTTACCATTGTGAAGCTACACATAGGTATTGACCTATATGTAGTTCATGTGTGTAATGGTGTCCCTGCACTCACAAAGTCTGGGGAACAATGTGGGGGCACCTTTGCTAGTGCCAGGGTGCCCTCACATTTAGTAACTATGCACCTAATCTTCACCAAGTGAGGGTTAGACATATAGGTGACTTATAAGTTACTTAAGTGCAGTGTAAAATGGCTATGAAATAACGTGGACGTTATTTCACTCAGGCTGCAGTGGCAGTCCTGTGTACGAATTGTCTGAGCTCCCTATGGGTGGCAAAAGAAATGCTGCTGCCCATAGGGATCTCCTGGAACCCCTAGAGATTTATAAGGGTGTTCCAGTGTGCCAATCAGAATTGGTGAAAATGGTCACTAGCCTGCAGTGACAATTTTAAAAGCAGAGAGAGCATAAACACTGAGGTTCTGGTTAGCAGAGCCTCAGTGATACAGTTAGGCACCACACAGGGAACACATATAGGCCACAAACTATGAACACTGGGGTTCTGGCTAGCAGGATCCCAGTGACACAGGGAAAAACAAACTGACACACAAGTAAAAATAAAGGGTAACATGCCAGGTAAGATGGTACTTTCCTACAGTTTAACATTAAGGCATTACAGTAGTCTAATTTAGACATCACCAGTGCCAGGACCACCACAATTTTCAGGTTTCCCTGAAGAAAGGGAAAATTTTTCGTAAGCGTTCTTAATGCCCAGTAACAACATTTAACAGATATGCATCAAAAATCATGGGTTGTTGCATGAAACCGCCCATGTATCATCTCTGATATGCCATTTTGTCACAAAGTAATGCAAAGCAGCACTATCTATCAGGTGACTTACCAGAGCAAAACATGTTTTGCACTAGAAAGTTAATTTCAAATAAGTATTTTGGGCCAATTTGGTCATTGTTGTTATGCGAAGTGAGCACTAAATCTTAGTAAATAAATCCACAGTTTATCATACAAGATTCAGAGAACACTTTTTATCTCAGGGCTTAAAACCATAAGGTCATCACAAACTGCATCAGCCACAAAGGTACGTATGCCATACTCAAAGTTATAACAAAGGAGAAATTGGTTTGTATTTGTTTTAAAGTGTGCCACAGCAAATTCATCATACTGTCGTTGAATGATGTAGATTGGTTGCCTTCAGCCATGGGAGATGGTCAAGGTGATGCCTACTTGTGTTCTTGTTGTGCCTCATGGATGCAAAAGGAGAAGGACTGTGTTTCTTTAGCTACACCTTTTTCTCACACTTTCCTATATAGCTTAGATTGTAGGTCTGTGATAAATCTGACATGAAGTAATTCTATGATGAAAAGTAAACCTAAGGTAGTAACTAACTGTAGTGCTTAAGAGTGCCTCCCAAGAGTAGCCCCTGGGATCCCAGGGTATACATGATCTCAAAAGTGGTATCCTGTCGTAATTGACTGTCCAAAATTCACATTTTGCCACTTGAACCTCGATAAGTCAGTGGAACCTGGGATTGAGACCCCTATTATAATTTCATCCTCTGTGGTGTAAATAAGTTAAGGAGGATGAGAGAGGCCTCCCCACACATCACAGATGTATTGCCTGTTCTCCCGTGCAGCTCTGATGAGGATATAACCAGCATTTTAAAGGGCTGATTCCTAGTTGGATATCACAACTTCCTGAGGTAGGTATTGGTCTTGAACATGCAAATATCTTCCTCACAGAAATATAATTTTATGAACAGAGACAGAAAATAGGACAGTCTGCCCTGATTGGCCAATGCCAGATGTGGCCCAGGGATCAAAAGAAAAATCCAGAATTTTCCACCTGCGGCCAGAAGGAACTCCATGCGCTAGATACTGGTGCCATTGGTCACTGCTGGCATTATCTCTTGGGAATGGAATATACACCCATGCTGCAAGGTGCTCCCTAACTATTTATTCACAATAAAGAAGAGGAGGATTTGGGATTGAGCACTGCTGTCTGTGTCTAAAGTGGTTCAAGAGAGAATTTCTTATTCATCATACCTATGAGAATAATGAAAAAAGAACATTCATCCCAGTAGTGATCATTAGACCCCTGGAACAGCCAGGCTATTGACATACTACTGGTGTGAGTCAAACAGTGTATGGAGGCTCTCTACTTTGCAGAGATTTCTCCCTTACAGTGACATTCTTGCCTGAATTCCGCCTATAATCACCCCTCCAACGTGTGAAAGACTTCCCAGTCCTGCACATATACTGTAGATACCATTTCATCCTGGACTGGACTGCCAACAGCCAGAAAATACTTCACTGCCATTTTTATTCTCACTTTTGCCTCTGTTAGCGTCTTGTAGTGTCCTCTAGCCCTACCATTTTGCTTGTCTCAAAGGACGCTATCATCTAACGCAAGGGCCTCAACTGTGCACCAACAGGCCTATGCAGGTTAGGACTACGAACAGTGGACCTAGTCGTGACACTCTACATAGTTATTACATGTCTATATGCTCTAACCTTTTTCTCTCATATACATGCAATAACAGTCAGTTGTTTAACCCCTTTGCTGCCAGGCCTTTTCCCCCTCCTGTGCAGAGCCTTTTTTGGGCTATTTGGGTCAGTTCGCGCTTAGGCCCTCATAACTTTTTGTTCACATAAGCTACCCACCCCAAATTTGCGTCCTTTTTTTCCAACATCCTAGGGATTCTAGAGGTACCCAGACTTTGTGGGTTCCCCTGAAGGAGACCAAGAAATTAGCCAAAATACAGTGAAAATATTGTTTTTTTTAAAAAAATGGGAAAAAAGGGCTGCAGAAAGCAGCCATGGTTTTTTCCCTGAAAATGGCACCAACAAATGGTTTGCGGTGGCAAGATCACCATCTTCCCAGGTTTCAGGAACAGGCAGACTTGAATTGGAAAACCCCATTTTTCAAATTTTTACATTTTACTGGGACATACCCCATTTTTACTATTTTTTGTGCTTTCAGCCTCCTTCCAGTTAGTGACCAAAATGGGTGAGAAACCAATGCTGCATCCCAGAAAGCTAAACATTTCTGAAAAGTAGACAAAATTCTGAATTCAGAAAGGGGTCATTTGTGTAGATCCTACAAGTGTTTCCTACAGAAAATAGCAATTTTACTCCACGTTTTACTCTGTAACTTTTGCCTGCAATGTCAGATTTTTGAAAGCAATATACCGTTATGTCAGCCGGACTCTTCTGGTTGCAGGGGTATATAGGGCTTGTAGGTTCATCAAGAACTCTAGGTACCCAGAGCCAATAAATGAGCTGCACCTTGCAACGGGTTTTTATTCTATACCGGGTATACAGCAATTCATTTACTGAAATATAAAGAGTGAAGAACAGGTATCGAGAAACCCTTTGTATTTCCAAAATTGCCACAAGATAATGTGTTGAGAAGCAGTGGTTATTTGCACATCTCTGAATTCCGGGTTGCCCATACTAGCATGTGAATTACAGGGCATTTCTCAAATAGACGTCTTTTTTACACACTGCCTTACATTTGGAAGGAAAAAATGTAGAGAAAGACAAGGGTCAATAACACTTGTTTTGCTATTCTGAGTTCCCTCAAGTCTCCCGATAAAAATGGTACCTCACTTGTGTGGGTAGGCCTAGCGCCCCCGAAAGGAAATGGCCCAAAACACAACGTGGACACATCACATTTTTTCACAGAAAACAGAGGTGTTTTTTGCAAAGTGCGTACCTGTGGATTTTGGCCTCTAGATCAGCTGGCCCCAGGGGGGGGCAGAAATGGCCTAAAATAAATTTGCCACCCCCAAACCCCCTGGGGAGCGACCCTTGCTTACGGGGTCGCTCCCCATGTGCGACATTGGCACAAAAAAAAAGATCCCAGGTGCCTAGCTGTTTCTGCCCCCCTTGGGGGCAGATTGGCCTAAAATCGGCCGATTTGCCCCCAAGGGGGGCAGAAATGGTCTAAATACAATTTGCCCCCGAGGGGAGCGACCCTTGCCTAATGGGTAGCTCCCCATCTCTAAAAAAACAAACAAACAAAAAATAAAAACACAAAAACAAAATTTGCCCTGGCGCCTAGAGGTTTCTGCCCCCCCTGGGGGCAGATCAGCCTAATAACAATAGGCCGATCTGCCCCCAGGGGTGGCAGAAATGGCCTAAAATAAATTTGCCCCCCAAACCCCCCGGAGAGCGACCCTTGCCTACGGGGTCGCTCCCCTTGCGTGACATTAGCGCAAAAAAAAAATCCCCGGTGCCTAGTTGTTTCTGCCCCCCTTGGGGGCAGATTGACCTAAAACCCACTGATCTGCCCGGTCAAAATATAATTTGCCCCCCAGGGGAGCGACCCTTGCCTAATGGGTCACTCCCCATCTCTAAAAAAACAAACATAAAAAAAATTAGCCCTGGCGCCTAGAGATTTCTGCCCCTCCTGGGGGCAGATTGGCCTAATAACAATAGGCCGATCTGCCCCCAGGAGGGGCAGAAATGGCCTTAAATAAATTTGCCCCCCCCAACCCCCACCCGGGGAGCGACCCTTGCCTACAGGCTCGCTCCCATTGCGTGACATTGGCGCAAAAAAAATCCCTGGTGGCTAGTTGTTTCTGCCCCCCTTGGTGGCAGATTGACCCAAAATCGGCTGATCTGCCCCCAAAGGGGGCAGAAATGGCCTAAATACAATTTGCCCCTCCAGGGGAGCGACCCTTGCCTAAGGGGTCACTCCCCATCTGTAAAACAACAACAACAACAAAAATCCCGGTGCCTTAGTGGTTTCTGCCCCCCCCTTGGGGGCAGATCGGCTTAATTAAAATAGACTGATCTGCCCCCCAGGGGGGCAGAAATGGCCTAAAATAAATTTGCCCCACAGGGGAACGACCCTTGCCTAAGGGGTCGCTCCCCTTGCGTGAAATTCGCGAAAAAAAAAAAAAAAACTACCTGGTGTCTAGTGGTTTCTGTCCCCCTTGGGGGCAGATTGGTCTCATAAAAATAGGCCAATCTGCCCCCAAGAGGGGCAGAAATGGCCTAAATATAATTTGCCCCCTATGGGAGCGACCCTTGTCTAAGGGGTCGCTCCGCACCTAAAAAATATAAAACAAAACATAACAAAAATACTCCCTGGTGCCTAGAGGTTTCTGCCCCCCCTGGGGGCAGAAAAGGCCTAATTATAAAAAAAATGCCATCCCTGGGAGCGACCCTTGCCCAAGGGGTCGCTCCCTCATGCCAATTTCATTTTAAAACAACATCCCTGCCAAAACGCTGAGATAGTCTTCAAAGGGAAGGAAATAACTTTCCTTCCCTTTGAAGTCTCTCTGCCTCCTCCACGTGATCGGAAGAGAAATGCTTTTGCATTTCTCTTCCGATGGGAGGAGGCCTTGTGACAATCAGCGCGCGCTCGCGTGCTGATGTCACAGGGGGGGTGGGGGGGGTCGGGGGTGGAAGGGGAAGGGCGTTCCCCTTCCATCCGTTCCTTGGGGGTTGGGGGGAACCCCACAGAGGGAGCGCTAGCGCTCCCTCTGGGCTCTGTGCCCAGGACGTAATGGTTACGTCCTGGGCACATGAGCACTGTCCCTCAGGACGTAACCATTACGTCCTGGGCACAGAAGGGGTTATAGTAGACCACAGTATTTCTGTTGCTCATGAAGCAAGGGGCGTGCTTTGTGATATGAATTTCCAGTGTTGTTGTTTGTGCAAGTATAGCGCTCAACTCTATCCCAACGGTGCCATGTGTGATCCCCATTCCATCATCTTGCACTCATGCTCACTTACCTGCTTTCCAGCCATTACTCAAAACCCTGCTAAAGTACATTGCTCAAGGTGCAGAAAAAGAGGAAAAGGAATGGAAAACATGCCGCAGTGTGGGGTTCAGTCAATCTCAGGGCCCATAATTGAATGGCAGGTGGGAAAGAATATCAATAGCCCAGTCTGTTTAAAAAAAGAACACATGGGAAATGGCTAATTGACGTAATTCTCCAAAAAATACCACACATGCCAAGTATCCATGCTCAACTGTGCCCAATGACTTTTATTAAGATCATTACAGTACTTTAACACATTTGCTGCCAGGCCTTTTGCCCCTCAGGTGCCAGGCCTTTTTAGGCTATTGGGGCAGTTTGCGCTTAGGCCCTCATAACTTTTTATTTACATAAGCTACCCATGCCAAATTTGCATCCTTTTTTACCAACATCCTAGGGATTCGAGAGATACCCAGAATTCGTTTTCTTTAAAAAAAAGGCCAAAAAAGGGCTACAGAAGAAGGCTTGTGTTTTTATCCCTGAAAATAGCATCAACAAAGGGTTTGTGGTGCTAAAATCACAATCTTCCCAGCTTTCAGGAACAGGCAGACTTGAATCAGAAAATCACATTTTTCAACACAATTTTGGCATTTTGCTGGAACATACCCCATTTGTGCTATTTTTTGTGCTTTTAGCCTCCTTCCAGTTAGTGACAGAAATGGGTGTGAAACCAATGCTCGATCCAGGACAGCTAAACATTTCTGAAAAGTAGACAGAATTCTGAATTTATCAAGGGGTCATTTGTGTAGACCCTACAAGATTTTCTACAGAAAATAACAGCTGAAATAAAAAATAATAGAAATTGAAGTAAAAAAGCAATTTTTCTCCACGTTTTACTCGTACACTTTTTCTTGGAATGTCAAATTTTCAAAAGTAATATACCGTTATGTCTGCTGGACTCTTCTGGTTGCGGGGATATATTGGGCTGGAAGATTCATCAAGAACCCTAGGTACCCAGAGCCAATAAAGGAGCTGCACCTTGCAATTGGTTTTCATTGTATACCGGGTATACAACAATTCATTTAGTGAAATATAAAGGGTGAAAAATAGGCATCAAGGAAACCTTTGTATTTCTAAAATACACAAAAGATAAGGTGTTGAGAAGCAGTGGTTATTTGTACATCTCTAAATTCCGGGGTGCCCATACTAGAATGTGAATTACAGGGCATTCTTTTTTACACACTGTCTTATATTTGGAAGGAAAAATGTAGAGAAAAACAAGGGGCAAGAACAATTGTTTTGCTATTCTGAGTTCCCCTAAGTCCCTCAATAAAAATGATACCTCACTTGTGTGGGTAGGCCTAATGCACGCGTCAGGAATCGCACCAAAACACAACATAGACACATCACATTTTCCCCAGAGAAAACAGACCTGCTTTTTGCAAAGTGCCTGGCTGTGGATTTTGACCTCTAGCTCAGCTGGCACCTAGGGGAACCGACCAAACATGTGCATTTTTTGAAACTAGACACCTAGGGGAATCCAAGATGGGGTGACTTGTGAGGCTCTCACCAGGTTCTGTTACCCAGAATCCTTTGCAAACCTCAAAATGTGGCAAAAAACACTTTCCCCACACATTTTGGTGATAAAAAGTTCCGGAATCCGAGAGGAGCCATAAAGTTCCTTCCACCCAGCATTCCCCCAAGACTCCTTATACAAATGGTACCTCACTTGTGTGGGTAGGCCTAGTGCCCGTGAAAGGAAATGTCCCAAAACACTATGTTGACACATCAAAGTTATCAAATACAAAACTACATGTTTTTGAGGTGGGGACACTTGCGTTTTTGGTCCAGGGCTTGGCAGCCAAATAGGGAAACCTACCAAACCCAAACATTTCTGAAAACTAGATACTCAAGGGAGTCCAGGGAGGTGTGACGTGTGTAGATCCCTCAGTGTTTTCTTAACCAGAATTGTCAGCAAACATCAAATCTAGCTAAAAAAATCACATTTTCCCACATTTCTGTGTGGGATCACTGCACCTGCACACATTTCCTACCACCCAACATTTCCCTCAGTCTCTCGGTAAAAATTATACCTCACTTGTGTAGGTGGGCCAAGTGCCTGATCATGTCGAAAATGAGCGGGAACCAAAGCAGGTCCAAAGGGCAGTTTGAAAAAAAAAATGTTTAGGCTGACAAGTGATGCAGAATGTTTATCACTGTAGATGTGACAATGCTTTTGAAAGGTTCCATAAAAAAAAGTGGGAAAATGTGTGATTTTCAGCAAAGTTGGAGGTTTGCAGGACATTGTGGGTAAGAAAATTGTACGGGTTGCATGTGAAGAACTCTACCCTGGACTCACCCAGATGTTTAGTTTTCAGATGTGTCTAGGTCTCATAGATTTTTCTACATTCCCCTTGCGTGAAATTGGTGCAAAATAAAAATCCCTTGTGCCTAGTGGTTTCTGCCCCCTTTGGGGCAGATTGGCCTAATTAAAATAGGATGATATGCCCCCAAGGAGGGCAGAAATGGCCTTCAATAAATTTGCCCCCCAGAGGAGCGACCCTTGCCTAAAGGGTTACTCCCCTTTTTTTAAATTGTTGCAAAAAAACGAAATCCCTGGTGTCTAGTGGTTTCTGCCCCCCTTAGGGGCAGATTGGCCTAATAAAAATAGGCCAATCTGCCCCAAATGGGGGGCAGAAATGGCCTAAAAACTATTTGCCCCTGTAGGGGAGTGACCCTTGACTAGGGGGTCACCCCCCTTATCAATGTAAACAAAACAAAATCTCTGGTGTCTAGTGGCTTATGCCCCGGGGGGAAATTGGCCTAATTAATATAGGCCAATCTGTCCCTGGGGGGGCAGAAAAGGGCTAGTAAAATAATTGCCCCCAGAGCCACCCGTTTCCTAAGGGGTTGTTCCCCTTATGAGTGTAAACAAAAAAAAATCCCTGATGTCCAGTGGCTTCTTACACCCCCGGGGGCAGAAAAGGCCTAGTAAAATAATTGCGCCCCGGGGAGTGACCCTTGCCTAAGGGGTCGCTCCCCTTATCAATATAAATACAAAAAAATCCCTAGTGACTAGTTTCTTCTGCCCCCGGGGGGGCAGAAAAGGTGTAGTTACAAATTGCCCCCTGGGGAGTGACCCTTGCCTAACAGGTCACTCCCTTTATACAAGTAAACAAAAAAAAATCCCTGGTGTCTAGTGGCAGGAATGCTCAGAGAGACATGAAAGGGAAGGAAAAGCCTTTCCTTACCTTTTCATGCCTCTCTGACCTCCCCTGCCCCTTACTAAGGCCTAGGATCATGATGGAAGCATGCTTCCAGCACGATGGGAGATGACCTTTGATGAGGTGATGTCATCAGATGTCACTGGGGGGGTCGGAGGGGCTGGGGTGGAAGGAGAAACGATTTCCCTTCCATCCCTTTCCTTGGGAGGGGGAGTGAGGCCCTCGGGGGAGTTCTAGCACGTCCCCCGGGGGACCATTGCTGGTCGAGGTGGTTACGTCCCTGGCGCCTGAGCGCCAGGGCAGCCGACGTAACCACCTCGTCTACGACACCTGAGGGGTTAATGTCTAAATGCTGGCCACAGCTAGAGGAAAATAACACACTGAAGCAGAGTGCCTTAGAGGAAGTCCACATAAATTTCAACATGCAATATAGTAAGTAGTTATTTTCACTTATAGAAAGGACTTAAGATGTCAGATCTATCATTGCAATTGTTAGACTTTTCACCCGTGGCGTGGTCTCCCTTAACTTTTTGCCTCTCTTCCCCAGGTTGTTGATGTATGCTGGACTCTGATTTTGCTGTTTTTGTTAATCTGGGCATTTTACCACTGCTAACCAGTGCTAAAGTGCAAGTGCTCCTTTACAAAATGTGTATGTAATTGGCTTATGCATCATTGGCATATTTGGTTTACTAGTAAGTCCCTAGTAAAGTGCACTAGAGGTGCCAGGGCCTGTAAATCAAATGCTACTAGTGGGCCTGCAGCACTGGTTGTGCCACCCACATAAGTAGCTCTGTAATCATGTCTCGGACCTGCCACTGCAGTGTCTGTGTGTGCAGTTTTAACTGTAAATTCGACTTGGCAAGTGTACCCTCTTGCCAGGCCTAAACCTTCCATTTTCTTACATGTCAGACACCCCTAAGGTAGGCCCAAGGTAGCCCCAAGGGCAGGGTGCAGTGTATGGTTAAGGTAGGACATATAGTAATGTGTTTTATATGTCCTGACAGTGAAATATTGCTAAATTCATTTTTCACTGTTGCAAGGCCTGTCCCTCTCACAGGTTAACATGGGGGCTACCTTTAAATCTGATTAAAGTGTAGATTCCCTTTGGGAGCGGATGGACATGTGGAATTTGGGGTCTCTGAGCTCACAATTTAAAAATACATCTTTTAGTAAAGTTGATTTTAAGATTGTGTGTTTGAAAATGCCACTTTTAGAAAGTGAGCATTTTCTTGCTTATACCATTTCTGTGACTCTGCCTGTTTGTGGATTCCCTATCTGGGTCAGTTTGACAGTTGTACTGGTTGCACCTCACACTAGACAGTGACACAAAAGGAGCTGGGGTGTAGTCTGCATTTCCTGGTGAGCCATCTGTGTTAGGAGGGAGGGGAGGAGTGGTCACTTACACCTGAAAGGGCTGTGCCTGTCCTCACACAATGCAGTCTCCGACCCCCTGGTGAGTGTCTGGGGCCTGGCCTGGGCAAGGCAGGATTTCACATTCAAAAGAGACTTTACTTTGAAGTAGGCCTACTTCAAAGGAGAAATTGGGTATAAGAAGGGCAGCCAAAGCCACAGACTTTAGAACACTTCTGGAAACAAGAGGAACCTCTGCCTGGAGAAGAGCTGAAGAGCTGAGGAGACGTGCTGCCCTGCCTGTGACTGTGCTTTGTGGAGCTATCCTGCAGTTGCTGCTTCTGCCAGAGTAAGAGGGCAAAGACTGGACTTTGCATGCCTTCCATCTTGTGAAGAAATCTCCAAGGGCCTGATTTAGAGCTTGCCTCCTGTTGTTTGAAGTCTCAGGGACAGCAAAGACTTCTCTCTGCCAGCACCTGGAGTCTCTGGAGAGACTCCTGCTCTGTCAAGTGGTGCCCTATCCAGTCCCTGGGCCCTTGAAAGGAAAGCTGGTGGAAATCCAAGGACATCGACTTTGGATGACTTCGGACCGAAGCCGCTGCTGAATCCGGTGGCGCCGCCTGCAACCGACTCCGTGATCTTCCCTGGAACGCGATGACCTTCGCAGGCCTGATGTGATAGCAGCCCCTCTGAAGTCCGCGACTCCGTGGAAGTCGCCGCACCACGTAATGACCGACGCCGTTCGAAGTGCGCGGTTTCAACGTTTCGCACAGATGCCGCAATCCCCGACTTCGCGCATCGACTTGTTTTCACTCTTCACCAAAGGTACTGTACTTGGGGGTCTACGCGACTCAGTGTCCGGCGCCGCTGGTGTTGGCTTCTAGGGAACGACTTCATCACAACGCCATGTTAACACCTCATCAAAGCATTTTGGGGGTCATTCTGACCTCGGCGGTAAAAGGCGCTTACCGCCGGCCAGAAGTCCGCCATAACACCGCCTCGTACGCGGTAAACCGCCACGGTCATTCTGACCCACAACTGCCAAACCGCCAGAAACCCGACCTCCACTGAAGGCCGCCACATCAGCGGCCAGCGATAAACTGGAGATGACCAAACCTCCACCGTCACGCCAACAGAAATACGCCCATGCCATTACGACCCACGAATCCACGCGGCGGTCTTTCAACCGCGGTATTCCATTGTCGGTACACACCGCCGCGGTCAAAATACACACACATTTACAAAACACAACCACATTGGACAATTCAAAATACACACACCTGATACACATACAAACAATACTCCCACACACCCAACACTATATAAAACACACACCCACATCACCCACAAACCCCACAATTCGAAATTCAGAGACAAGGAGCAATACACAGAGAGAGAGCACAGAGAACGCAAACCACAACACACACAGGAACCCAACATCATCACCCACACCACATCTACGCACAAAACACCACACACCACCACACTCAGCACCACAAACACCACCCCACACCTCATCCACACCACCCCATGGCACCCTAAAGACATCCCAGGTTCTCGAACCAAGAACTCAGGGTCATGGTGGAGGAAATAATTAGGGTAGAGCCCCAGCTCATCGGCACACAGGTGCAGCACACCACAATAGCCAGGAAGGTGGAGCTATGGCAAAGGATCGTCGACAGGGTCAACGCTGTGGGACAGCATCCCAGAAATCGGGAAGACATCCGAAAGCGCTGGAACGACCTACGGGGGAAGGTGCGGTCGATGGTGTCAAGAAACAACATCGCTGTGCAGAAGACTGGCGGCGGACCCCCCCCACTCCACCCGAATTCACAGCATGGGAGCAAGAGGTCTTGAACATCCTACATCCTGAGGGCCTCGCTGGAGTAGGCGGAGGAATGGACTCTGGTAAGTCTAATCTCAACTACTTCATCCCCCCCAACCACCAGCATGCCAACCCACACCCCCACCCTCACCCCCAACCCCCCAGCACACATCCTCCCTGCCAATGTCTCACCAGCACAAGCCACCCAACCCAACACCAACCCCTGAATGCCAACACAAACCATGGACACCCATCACCTAAGCATGACCACTGCATATACCCATCCCCCCCCACAAACCACCCTCACAACTCCTCCCACAAGGGAATGCCAGCACTGGGGGACAAGGGCACCCACAAATCGCACGCCATGGCACACACAGAAGCAATAACCATACTCTTTTACCCCTGCAGGGCCCGAACGCCAACACACCGGCCAGGAGGGTCCAGAATTGTCCATCCCACCCCCAGAACAGGCCCCCAGTGGTGACAGCAGCTCTGTCGACCTAGTACCTGATGACCAGCCCGGACCATCGGGGACCTCTAGACAGTCGATTACCCTCAGGCAGCCACAGACCACAGCAGACCTACCCCCCTCTGGAAACACCAGCACAGCACCCACCCAGCGGGCCCATGCCTCTGTCTCCAGGACACGTCAAGCAGCGGTGTGTCTACCAGTACAGGGCACCCAGGGTAACCCACCACACCAACAACAACAGGGACCTGGGGGCAGTGGTAGTGGGCACACCGTCCAGGGGACAGAGGCCCAGGAACAAAGGGGCACTGGTAGGGCTTCTGTGCGACAGAGGGAGGACAGGGCCAGGGAACCCACTGTCCAAGAGGCCCTCACCACCATCATGGGAGCGTACCACCACTCCCAAGAGACGATGGCGACGGTCCTGGCCAGGTTCCAGGAGATCCAGCTTCTGCAGGAGCAACAGTACATGGGGTTCCGGGAAGAACTGCGCAGCATCAGTTCCGCAATGGGTACAATGGTGGTGGCACTCAACCAGATTGTCGCCACTTTGCGTGACCATGTGGCCCCCCAAAGGGCCCCTGCCACTAGCATGGAGGAAGAACAGCCCACCACCTCCGCCGGCGTTAGTGGTCAGGATGCCCCGACACAACAGCAACGGCCCACCCGGACCCCACCCCCTGCAGAACAAGAACCACCCCGCAAGAAAGGCCTGAGATCTATGAAGAAGACAGAGTAGGATGTCAAGACCCCCGCCATGCACGATTCACCCCGGATGTCATCCCACTGTCCCACTTGTTCACCCTGTCTAAGCTTGAACTGCCCCTGCTCCACCTTCCACAGGCATATGGACAATGCACCTGTACGAACGAGAGTCTGGACTCTGCCATGGACATGCCTCCACCATCACCCATCACCCTTTTTGAACTATACACCTATTTAGCAACTTCAATAAACACAATTATTGCACAAAAACCATCAGGAGTCTGCTATCTATTTTTTCAAATCCAAATGTATTCGATATAACCAACCAAAAAGTTTTAATTACATTGTGATGACAACATACCAGTGTCACACAGCGGTAGTCCATGGGGAAATAAACCAGAGGGCACTCCGTGGGGACCAGATCACTGATATAGGAAGGGAATTACACAACTAAGTTACCATACATTGGGGTGAAAGGTCAGACAGTAGAGAGCCAGTACTGTTACAGATATAATACAATGCAGGAGTAGATTCTTACCTGTGTGTTACTGGAAATACTGCAGTATCACTCTGTCCCTGCTCTCTGTGTCGTCCTCTTCGTCTTCCTCCTCTTCACTCTCCGCAGGCTCCACAGCGGCCTCAACACCACCATCTGGACCATCCTCCTGCAGGAAAGGCACCTGGCGTCGCAAAGCCAGGTTGTGAAGCATGCAGCAGGCCACGATGATATGACACACCTTCTTTGGTGAGTACATTAGGGATCCACCTGTCATATGCAGGCACCTAAACCTGGCCTTCAGGAGCCCGAAGGTCCGCTCGATCACCCTCCTAGTACGCCCATGGGCCTCATTGTACTGTTCCTCTGCCCTGGTCCTGGGATTCCTCACTGGGGTCAATAGCCAAGGCAGGTTGGGGTAACCAGAGTCACCAATTAGCCACACAAGGTGTCTCTGTAGCTGTTCCATCACATAAGGTATGCTGCTATTTCACATGACGTACACGTCATGCACTGACCCTGGGAACTTGGCATTTAAATGGGAGATGTACTGGTCAGCCAAACAGACCACCTGGACATTCATCGAATGATCATTTTTTCGGTTCCTGTACACCTGTTCATTGTCTTTTGGTGGGACCAAAGCCACATGGGTACCATAAATGGCACCAATGATATTGGGAATGTGTCCAAGGACATAGAAATCACCCTTCACTGTAGGCAAGTCACCCACCTCAGGGAAAACGATGTAGCTCCGCATGTATTTCATCAGGGCAGACAACACTCTGGACAACACCTTTGAAAACATAGGCTGAGACATCCCAGATGAAATGGCCACTGTAGTTTGAAATGATCCACTGGCAAAAAAATGCAGTACTGACAGCACCTGCACTAGAGGCGGAATCCTTGTGGGTTGGCGGATGGGGGACATCAGGTCTGGCTCCAGCTGGGCACACAGTTCCTGTATAGTGGCACGGTTGAGTCTGTAGGTGAGGATGACGTGTCGTTTTTCCATTGTCGACAGGTCCACCAGCGGTCTGTACACGGGAACATTCCTCCGTCTCCTCGCAAGTCCCAGCGGACGGTGCCTAGGAAGGACAACATGGAGCACAGAGTCAAGCAACCCACAGGTAAGTGCCCACAGCATGCACATAACACGAATCTCTCGGGATTGAATGGCTAGTATGATTGTCGGTGCAAGGCCTAGCCATGTGTGACGCAGTAGGAATTGAGCCATGTGGGCCCTTGAAATGGCGGCTGCCTGACCTGTGAAGTGTGACAATGTGAAGTGAGGTCATTGCGCTGGCGTGGCACACCGTGGCGGTAGGCGGTCGCAGTCCGCGGCACAAAGCCGCATTGGACAACATTGAACCCTATGGGTTTCAGGAGCCAATGGCGGTGAGCGCCGGCGGTCGCGGCACGCACCGCCGCGGTACGCACCGCCGCGGCCGTAACCGCCATTTTCTCTATGCTTAATCACACGAGACGTGAGCATCCACAGGAGAGGACCTATACTGCAAGTGCTGCTGTGACCTCGGTCTGGAAGTGACAATGGCTACTGCGACTGGGGAAAGGGCCCCCGCCTTCAGTTCCGAAGAGTTGGAGAAGCTCGTGGACGGGGTCCTCCCCCAGTATGCGCTACTCTACGGCCCTCCAGACCAACAGGTGAGTACACGGGGGGCAATGCATAGTGGGCTATGCCTGTGATGAGTGGGGAGGATGTACGATGGAGGGGATGGCAGCGAATGACGAATGCATGGAACGACAGATGAGAGCATGTGCCACATGGCAAGTTTGGGGAGGGGGGGCCACTCACATCGAGCATGCAGAAAAGTGATGATGTTTCTCTTCCCCCCCTGTACATGTCAAATAGGTCAGCGCCCATCAGAAGATCGACATTTGGTGTGCCATCGCCAAGGACGTCCGGGCCCTGGGGGTCCACAACAGACGGGGCACCCACTGCCGCAAGAGGTGGGAGGACATCCGCCGCGGGAGCAGGAAGACCGCCGAGGCCCTGCTGGGGATGGCCTCCCAACCTAGGAGGGGTGCCAGTCGTACCTTGACCCCCCTGATGTCCCGGATCCTGGCGGTGGCCTACCCCGATTTAGATGGACGCTTGAGGACATCACAGCAGAAACAAGGGGGTGAGTACCAGCACATTCAGCTATTTTGCGCGCAGTGGAGGTGCCTGGGTGGGGGAGGAGGGCTGTGGGTATCCCTAGGCCAGGGCGATTTCTGTAGGATAGGCCCGTCCGTGAGGTATGATCCTGTGCCCCCGCCCCCCACCTCTGTAGGGTGCCTAGTAACGCGATTCATGGACCTGTGTATTCTGTGTGGGCAGTTGTCGCCCAGAGGCTTGTAGGGCATCTCCCAGTGAATGAGTAGTGTACCCCAAGTGCGCAGCATAGTGCAGGGGGCTTCTGTGTCTGTCCTCTCCGCCAACGGTGTCCCCAATGCAAGCACTCAACTTGTCTTTATGTTTTCCAACCCCCCCCTTTTCTTTTTTTTTCTGTGAATGTGTGCATTAGCATCATCAGGCGGAGGAGAAGTGGCATTGGCGCAAGAGGGAGCTGCATCTCACATGGCCCCGGAGGGCCATGCAACGGACTCCGACATGACCAGTGAGACGGAGGCAGAGGGGGGCTCCACCACGGGGACCCGTGCAGACGTCAGTGACACCGACACGTCCTCGGATGGGAGCTCCCTTGCGGTGGCGGCAACATCCGTGCCCACCGATCCTACAGGTACAGCCGCCACCCAGCGCACCAGCTCCGCCCTCCCAGCAGCCCCTCGGCCTTCGGCCTGTGCCTGCACGGCCAGGAAGCCGGCCATCTCCTTCGCCCCAGGCACCTCAGGCCCTGCCCCAGTCACCCCTGCTGCCCTCAGTGAGGAGGTCATTGACCTCCTGAGGACCATCATTGTTGGGAAGTCTACCCTTTTGAATGCCATCCAGGGTGTGGAGAGGGAGGTGCATCAAAGCAATGCATACCTGGAGGGCCTTCATTCGGGTCAGGCTGCCCAGCAGCGATCGTTCAACGCTCTGGCCTCAGCACTGACGGCAGCGATTGTCCCTGTCTCCAGCCTCCCTCTTCTAACTCCCTCCACCCAGTCCCACTCCCCTGTTCCTCTGCCTATCCCATCCACACCTACAGACCAGCCTGCACACACCTCAACACCCAAGGGAAGCTCATCCAGACATAAGCACCACAGATCACACAAGCATTCACCCAAGCAACATACAGATGCAGACATGCCAACAGTCACTACCTCCTCTGTGTCCCCCACCTCCTCGTCTCCCTCCTCCCTCCCTGTGACGTCTACACTCACACCTGCAAGCACACCACCATCAGCCAGTACACCCATCACCAGCACACCCTCCAGACCAGTCCGCACACATGCAGTCACCACCCCCACTGCCATGTACACGTCCCCTGTGTCCTCTCCCAGTGTGTCTGTCATCCCCGCTTCCAAACCACACAAACGCAGGCAGGCACCCAACCAACAGCCATCCACCTCACGTCAGCCTCCAGCCCAAGCACCTGCACCCAAAGACAGCACACTTGAATCTCCTACAACCACATCCTCTTCCTCCACTCCCATACCCACTCCAGCTCCCCTTCCCATGGCTCCCCAAAAAATGTTCCTCTCTAAACTGGACCTCTTTTCCTCACCTGACCCACCCCCTCCATCCCGTAAGAGTTCCACAAACACCTCAGCCACCACCAGCCCAGCAACTCCCAAGAACCTGTTTTTTGGAGTCCGCCCTTTCCTTGGGCTGGGACATCGTCCAGCAGCAAAGGCACAGCCAGCCCCCCCCCTGGGAAGAGGAGCAAAAAACTGAAGGGCAGGCGAGACAGGCCTGATACGCCTGCCCCCAAGGAGGGTAGCCTTGCACCGTCACCTGCCACATCGGGTAAGGGAGCCAAGGGCCACGGACAGTTTACCAAGGAGGGCAAGGGCAGCAAAGAGCAAAAGGCAGGGAGCAGCCGACCTAGCCATGAAGGCCCCACCAGCCCCATTCCTGGGGTATCGGAGGAGAGCCAGGGCCCCAGGACTCCATCACAGGAGGGCCCCGCAATGGAAAGGTCCGATGCTGACTGAGCGGCAAGTATTGGCCAGGTGTGGTTCACTCGAAACACAAGACAGGCACCGCTGAACAGGGCCCAGCCGTGAGGAGCACCGCTGAACAGGGCCCCGCCGTGAGGAGCACCGCTGAACAAGGCCCCGCCGTGAGGAGAACCGCTGAACAGGGCCCCGCCGTGAGGAGCACCGCTGAACAGGGCCCCGCCGTGAGGAGCACCGCTGAACAGGGCCCCGCCGTGAGGAGAACCGCTGAACAGGGCCCCGCCGTGAGGAGCACCGCTGAACAGGGCCCCGTCGTGAGGAGCACCACTGAACAGGGCCCTGCCGTGAGAAGCACCGCTCCGCTGGGCACCGCCGTCTCAAGCACCGCTCCGCTGGGCCCTTCATCTCAAGCACTGCTCCGCTGGGCCCTTCCTGTCAAGCACCGCTCCGCTGGGCCCTTCCTGTCAAGCACTGCTCCGCTGGGCACTGCCGTCTCAAGCACCGCTCCGCTGGGCCCTTCCTGTCAAGCACCGCTCCGCTTGGCCCTTCATCTCAAGCACCGCTCCGCTGGGCCCTTCATCTCAAGCACCGCTCCGCTGGGCCCTTCCTGTCAAGCACCGCTCCGCTGGGCCCTTCATCTCAAGCACCGCTCCGCTGGGCCCTTCCTGTCAAGCACCGCTCCGCTGGGCCCTTCCTGTCAAGCACCGCTCCGCTGGGCACCGCCGTCTCAAGCACCGCTCCGCTGGGCCCTTCATCTCAAGCACCGCTCCGCTGGGCCCTTCCTGTCAAGCACCGCTCCGCTGGGCACCGCCGTCTCAAGCACCGCTGGCCCATTGGCAGTCCCGGTTCTGTGTAGGGCAGGGCTTCACGAGGCACTCTGCCCACCATGCCTCCTCCATGACCAGTGGACTCTGTACTCCACCTGATGGACTGTGGCTTTGCACTCCCCAGGATGGCACAGTGGGCAATCCACCCACTGTTATCAACTTGAGAGACTGTGGCTTTGCACTCCCCAGTATGGCACAGTGGGCAATCCACCCACTGTAGAGACTTGAGAGACTGTGGCTTTGCACTCCCCAGGATGGCACAGTGGGCAATCCACCCACTGTAGAGACTTGAGAGACTGTGGCTTTGCACTCCTCAGGATGGCACAGTGGGCAAGCCACCCACTGTAGAGACTTGAGAGACTGTGGCTTTGCACTCCCCAGGATGGCACAGTGGGAAAGCCACCCACTGTAGAGACTTGAGAGACTGTGGCTTTGCACTCCCCAGGATGGCACAGTGGGCATGGAGGCCCTTCGTGGATCTGGCGTCGTGGACTCATGTGGCTGAGGTGCCCCCCCTTCCCTTCCCCCTGAGGTGCCTGTTTTTTATTTTTGTGATGCCCCAGCAGTGTTCTCTCCAATGGACTCGATCTCGTGTGTGGGCTTTGCCCATGTGTTGCTGCACATTGGCCCACGGACTTTTGGACTTTGAAAAACTGTGCCGGACTTTTGCAACTTGTATGGATATAGTTCTAGATGTGTAATAATTCTTTATATATTGCTAAGATCGCTATACTTTATTGCTGCAATAATATAGTTCTACTTTTACATTCATTGGCTTTTGTCTTTGCTTGTTTTTTTTGGGGGGGTTTGGGGGTGTCACTCTGACTTTTTTAACTGCATTGGTGTGTAGGTATTTCGGTGGGGGTGAGGGTGAGGGTGGGGGTGGGTGTGTCGTGTATGTGTGTGCCCGTAACCTTTCCTCCTCCCCCCTCCCCTGTGTCGTAGGTGCAGTACTCACCGTTGTCGTCTGCGGCGAGGTTCGTGATCCTGGAAGGACAGCAGGAAGGCAATGGCTGGGAGGATGTGGAGTTCGGGTTCCATGCTGTCCCGATTCCGCCGTGTTTTTTTCGGCGGGGCTCCCGCCCCGGAAAAGGTGGCGGATTGGTGAGTCGTGATAGGGTGGGCGGTACATTGTCTGCCGCCTGCCTGTTGGCGGTGACCACCGCGCTGTTTGTTTGTGCCGCCGTGGCAGTCGGTGTGTTAATGCGGCGGCCTGAGTTGGCAGTTCCATTTTTTTGACTGCCAGCCTGTTGGCGGGTTGGCCGCTGCTTTAACACTGACCGCCAGGGTCGGAATGACCCCCCTTGTGTTTCTAAGCGCTATTTCTGAGTTTAATCTTTAAAAATTCATAACTTGACTTGTGTATGTTGGATTTTTGTCATTTTGGTCTTGTTTTGTTTAGATAAATATTTCCTATTGTTCTTAACTGGTGTTGTGTCATTTTGTAGTGTTTTCATTAAGTTACTGTGTGTGTTGGTACAAATACTTTACACCTAGCCCTCTGAAGTTAAGCCTACTGCTCTGCCAAGCTACCAAGGGGGTAAGCAGGGGTGAGCTGAGTGTGATTCTCTTTTACCCTGACTAGAGTGAAGGTCCTTGCTTGAACAGGGGGTAACCTGACTGTCAACCAAAGACCCTATTTCTAACATTGGTGATCAGCGGTTGGGATTTGGACTTGTATTTGTACTTGACATATAGTGATTAAGTATACACTACTGTTTGAGTTCAGACCTCTATGTGACCACATACTACTTGTTTGGTGATCTTTTGATTTTTCTCTTTGGGACTGTTTTTGTTCTACTCCATTTTTTGTCACTGATTCCTTGATTGACTTTCTTTGGAACTTCATTCGGGAACTTGTTTTTCTGCCTTTGGAACTTTGCACTTGTTTTTGAATCTTCATCATGTCCCAAGCTGGAGATGCATCAGTTGGAGCTGACTTTGACCTTGAGTAATTGGAGGGTTATACCAAGGCTCAGTTGAAGCAGCTCTGTAAAAGTTTTGACTGTCCCATTAAGAGCTCATCCAGGAAGGAGGAGCTGTAAAGGGCGCTGAGGGCCTGGGTGACAGCTAAGAGCACTGAAGGGCACACAGAGGATGAGGGAGATGAGGAGGAGGAGGAAGAGAGTTCAGTACACAATGGTATTGTGGGTGGGCCTGTTTTGTCCAGGGAGAAGGTCTCCAGGGCAGGTAGCAGTGTCTCATCCAAGGGTCTGACACCTGAAGAGTTGCAGGACAGACAGGCAGAAAGGGAGTACCAATTGGAGCAGAGAAGGCTAGCTCTTGAGGAGAGGAAGATAGCGATGGCTCATGAGCTTAGCTTGAGAGAGATGGATCATAGAAGCCAGTCCAGTAGAGATGATGGCAGCAACCCTACAGTGCAGCCTGAGAGGAGGGTGAACATTCCTAAAGACCTTGTGAAAGATTACAAGAGGGAGGATGACATATACTTGTGGTTCAAGGGGTATGAGTCTGCTTTCCACATGAGTCTGGTCCCTGAAGCTCATTGGGGGGCAGGTCTGCGGAAGCACTTTGAGGTAGAGGGGAGGGATACACTGACAGCCTTAGGGGATGCTCAGAATCTCACCTACTCTAACTTACCCCTGAGCAGTACAAGGATAAGTTTAGGTCCTACAAGAAGAAGGAATCCCAAACATGGTTGGAATGTGTTGATTCTTATTCCAGGTCACTGGATGGTTGGGTGAAGGGCAGTAAGGTAACTACGTATGAGGGGCTTTACAATCTGATTGCTTGGGAGCACTTGTACAGTTTATGTTTTCCAGAGCTGCGCCAGCACCTGATTGACAGTAAGCTGACTGACCCCAGGAAGCTTGCGCAGGAAGCGGACCGCTGGGAGAGCACCAGGGTCCAAAAGAGGTATGGGGGAGACCACGCCAAGGGTGGGCAGGGTCCCTCTCAGAAGAAAGGGGGGGTAAGGGTAAACAGGGGGAGTTCTCTAAAGGGCCCCAAACTGATTCCCAGGGTAAGGATTCCCAACCCCCCAGTGAAAAGAAGCCATGGTTCTCCAAAGGGAAGCCAGTGGCAGGTGGTCCCCCATGTAAGTGCTATGCATGTGACCAGGTGGGTCATGTGAGGGGGGACCCCAAATGCCCCAAAAGTACACCGGCACCCACTGGTGCGACGTCCCAGGGTTTGGCCAGTGTAGCGCTTGGGGAGGAGTTGATTTCACGTGGGTGGGAACCAGCTGAGTTGACCCTTGTCTCACTAGGGGAATGTGAGATGGTCCAGAGAACCCTAGTGCCTGAAGACACTAAGAAGTACAGGCAGTGGGTGACCATTAATGGACAGAGGGTGGAGGCTCTGAGAGACACAGGAGCCAGTGTGAATACAGTGAGGAGTCAGCTGGTATCTGAAGAGCAGATTGATCCCCGGGAACTTCACCAAGTAGTTGCAGTGGACAACTCAGAAAGCCTGTGCAGAGTGGCGTAGGTTCCCTTTGAATGGGGGGGAGGTCTCAGGTTCCTTGAAGGTAGCTGTGAGTCCAAACATGCCTGTTGATTGTTTGCTAGTCAATGACCTGGAGGATTCCCCTTGGAAGGAGGTGGAACACAGGTCTCACTTGGAGATGTTGGGTCTGCCTGGGTGGATATGCATATCCTCCCGGTCAATGGCAGCTCATCAGGGTAATCAAGAGCCCCTGGAGCCTGAAACAGTGGCCCAGGGGACCGCCAAGAAGAGGAAGGGCAGGGGGCGTGGGAAACAGGCACCAGAAGTTCCCACGGTCCGGGAGGAGGCGGAGCCTTAGGGTGACGCCCCGGAACCTACAGCGGAACAGGTGGCTGAACTGGGGGAGGTCCCTGAGCTGTCGCAGTGGCAGCAGGAAGGGGGCCAACCTGGGAAGCATTCTGTGCAGCACAGAAGACATGCCCTACTTTGGAGGGTTTGCGGCAGCAGGCTGCAGACCAGGCTGCTGGCAAGGAGCCAGGATCACACCTGATCTATTGGGAGGATGACCTCCTGTATAGCGAGCCTAAGGTTCCTGAGCCTGGGTCAGCCCGTGTGCTGGTGGTATCCCAGTGCTTCAGGGCCTTCCTACTGGATTTGGCTTATGATGTGCCTTTAGCTGGACATTTGGGGCAGGACAAGACCTTTGAGAGTCTTGTCACCCATTTTTACTGGCCCCTAATGCTCAGGCACTCAGATGCACATTGCAGGTCTTGTCAGACTTGTCAGGCAAGTGGCAAGAGTGGGAGGAAATGTAAAGCTCCCCTCCAGCCTTTGCCTGTTGTCAGCACTCCCTTTGAAGGGACAGGCATTGACATTGTGGGGCCTCTGGATCCCAAGACAGCCATGGGCAACAGGTTTATCCTGGTCTTGGTGGACCATGCCACCCGGTACCCAGAAGCCATTCCTTTTAAATCAATCACTTCCCCTGTGGTGAGTCGTGCTTTGATGGGGGTTTTTACCCGCATGGGTTCCCCAAGGAAGTGGTATCTGATAGGGGTACCAACTTCATATCCACGTATATGAAGTCTCTGTGGAGGGAGTGTGGGGTAACCTACAAGTTCACCACCCCTTACCACCCCCAAAGTAATGGTCTGGTTGAGAGATTCAACCACACTTTCAGAGGCATGATCATGGGCCTGTCAGAGCCCTTGAGGCGGAAGTGAGACCTCCTCTTGCCATGCCTTCTGTTCGCCTACAAGGAGGTGCCTCAGAAGGGACTTGGATTTAATCCCTTTGAGCTGATTTATGGCCATCCTGTGAGGGGACCTTTGAGTCTGGTTAAGGAAGCTTTGGAGAAGCTCCTAGTAAACCCCCCTCAGGATGTATTCAGTTACATGCTGGCTTTGAGAAACCAGACTGCCCGCTTCAGGAGTCTCTCTCAGGAGAACCTGGAAGCAAGCCAGGAGGACATGAAACACTGGTATGACCAGAATGCCACTCTGGTCAAGTTTCAACTTGGTCAAAAAGTGTGGGTGATGGCACCAGTGGAGCCTAGGGGGCTCCAGGATAAGTGGACTGGGCCATTTGAGGTGGTGGAGCGCAAGAGTGAAGTCACCTACCTGGTGGACTTGCGGTCTCAAAGGAACCCTTTAAGGGTCCTGCATGTCAACCGCCTCAAACATCACTTTGAGCAGACTGAACTGTCCATGCTCCTTGTGACAGATGATAGGGTAGAAGAGGAGAGTGAGCCTCTTCCTGACCTCCTGTCTGCAGGAGAAAAATATGGGTCAGTGGAGGGAGTGATCCTCTCCCCCGCCCTGACTGAGGAGCAGCAAGGTGACTGTCGCCATGTGTTGGGACAGTTTTCCTCACTGTTTTCCCTGATCCCAGGAGTCACACACTTGTGCACACATGATGTGGACACTGGGGACAGTACACCCATTAAACAGAAGGTTTACAGGGTGACTAACAGGGTCAGGGCATGCATTAAGGATGAGGTATTGAAAATGCTTATCCTAGGGGTTATGCTCAACTCCAGCAGTCCTTGGGCCAGCCCAGTGGTATTGGTCCCAAAGGCTGCTGCCCCTGATGCCACTCCAGAACCACCAGGGACTCAATGCGGTCAGCAAGACTGATGCATACCCCATCCCCGAGCTGATGAGCTCATTGACCAGTTGGGAGCTGCCAAGTACCTCAGTACGTTTGATTTAACATCTGGGTACTGTCAGATTGCCTTAACTGAGGGGGCCAAGGAGAGGTCAGCATTCTCTACACTAGATGGACACTTTCAATATAAAGTGATGCCATTTGGGATGAAGAATGCCCCTGCCACCTTTCAGAGGTTGGTCAACCAGGTGTTGGCTGGGCGAGTTCAGTGCTGCCTACCTGGATGACATTGCTGTGTTTAGTTCCACATGGGAGGAACACCTGCAACACCTCTGGAGAGTGTTAGAGGCCCTGCAGAAGGCAGGCCTCACTATTAAGGCGAGCAAGTGCCAAATAGGGCAGGGTTCTGTGGTGTACTTAGGACACCAGGTGGGGAGTGGCCAGGTGGCACCCCTACAGCCTAAGATTAACACGATTCTGGCTTGGGAGCCTCCCAAGACCCAGACTGAAGTGAGTGCCTTTTTAGGTCTCACAGGATATTACAGGAGGTTTGTTAAGGGATACGGTACCATTGTTACCCCCTTAACTGAGTTGACTTCTAAGAAGCAACCCAGGAAAGTGATCTGGACAGAGGCTTGTCAGAACGCTTTTGATGCCCTGAAGGCTGCCATGTGCACAGCACCAGTGCTGAAGGCACCTGACTACTACAAGGAGTTTGTTGTGCGAACAGACGCCTCAGAGCATGGTATTGGAGCAGTACTCTCACAGCTTAATGAAGAGGGCCTAGATCAACCCGTAGCCTTCATTGGCAGGAGGTTACTACCCAGAGAACGTAGGTGGAGTGCCATAGAACGGGAAGCGTTTGCTGTGGTCTGGGCACTGAAGAAGCTAAGACCCTACTTGTTTGGGACTCACTTCCGAGTTCAGACCGACCACAGGCCCCTCAGATGGTTAATGCAGATGTGGGGTGAGAATCCAAAACTGTTGAGGTGGTCCATTTCCCTACAGGGGATGGACTTTACGGTGGAACACCGTCCTGGTACAGAGCACGCCAGTGCTGATGGTCTGTCCAGGTTCTTCCGCCTTAGTGATGAGAACTCCCATGAGGTTGGGTAGTTGCTCCCCACTTTCAGCTGGGGGGACACGTGTTAGACTTTTCATCCTTGGTGTGGTCTCCCTTAACTTTTTGCCTCTGTTCCCCAGGTTGTTGATGTGTGCTGGACTCTGATTTTGTTGTTTTTGTTACTCTGGGCACTTTACCACTGCTAACCAGTGCTAAAGTGCAAGTGCTCCTTTACAAAATGTGTATGTAATTGGCTTATCCATGATTGGCATATTTGGTTTACTAGTAAGTCCCTAGTAAAGTGCACTAGAGGTGCCAGGGCCTGTAAATCAAATGCTACTAGTGGGCCTGCAGCACTGGTTGTGCCACCCACATATGTAGCTCTGTAATCATGTCTCAGACCTGCCACTGCAGTGTCTGTGTGTGCAGTTTTAACTATAAATTCGACTTGACAAGTGTACCCACTTGCCAGGCTTAAACCTTCCCTTTTCTTACATGTCAGACATCCCTAAGGTAGGCCCTAGGTAGCCCCAAGGGCAGGGTGCAGTGTATGGTTAAGGTAGGACATATAGGGGGTCATTTTGACCCTGGCGGTCCGAGACCGCCAGGGCTAAAGTGACGGAAGCACCGCCAACAGGCTGGCGGTGCTTCCTGGCCTATTACGACCGCGGCGGAAGCTCCGCGGTCGCACCGCCGGGTCCGGCGGTATTCTGCCACTTTTGCCCTGGCAGTGATAATCCACCTGCCCAGCGCTGCTTGCAGCGCTGCCCAGGGGATTACGAGTCCCCGACCTCCAGCCTATTTCTTGTGGTATGAACCGCCAGGAAAAGGCTGGCGGTATGAGGAGTCGTGGGGCCCCTGGGGGCCCCTGCACTGCCCATGCCACAGGCATGGGCACTGCAGGGGCCCCCTGACAGGGCCCCGTGCAGCTTTTCACTGTCTGCATAGCAGACAGTGAAAAGCGCGACAGGTGCAACTGCACCCGTCGCACGGCCGCAACACCGCCGGCTCCATTTGGAGCCGGCTCCCATGTTGCGGCCCACATCCTCGCAGGGCCGGTGGGGTTGTCCAAATGGGCACCGCGGGAGTGCGGCTGCATTGGCGGCCGCCCGGCGGTTACAGATTGGCGGGCGGCTACGTCGTAATGACCACCATAGTCATGTGTTTTATATGTCCTGACAGTGAAATATTGCTAAATTTCACTGTTGCAAGGCCTGTCCCTCTCATAGGTTAACATGGGGGCTACCTCTAAATCTGATTAAAGTGTAGATTCCCTTTGGGAGCAGATGTACATGTGGAGTTTGGGGTCTCTGAGCTCACAATTTAAAAATACATCTTTTAGTAAAGTTGATTTTAAGATTGAGTGTTTAAAAATGCCACTTTTAGAAAGTGAGCATTTTCCTGCTTATACCATTTCTGTCACTCTGCCTGTTTGTTGATTGCCTGTCTGGGTCAGTTTGACAGTTGGGCTGGTTGCACCTCACACTAGACAGTGACACAAAAGGAGCTGGGGTGTAGTCTGCATTTCCTGATGAGTCATCTGTGTTAAGAGGGAGGGGAGGAGTGGTCACTTACACCTGAAATGGCTGTGCCTGTCCTCACACAATGCAGTCTCCGACCCCCTGGTGAATGTCTGGGGCCTGGCCTGGGCAAGGCAGGATTTCACATTCAAAAGAGACTTTACTTTGAAGTAGGCCTACTTCAAAGGAGAAATTGGGTATAAGAAGGGCACCCAAAACCACAGACTTTAGAACACTTCTGAAAACAAGAGTAACCTCTGGCTGGAGAAGAGCTGAAGAGCTGATGAGAAGTGCTGCCCTGCCTGTGACTGTGCTTTGTGGAGCTATCCTGCAGTTGCTGTTTCTGCCAGAGTAAGAGGGCAAAGACTGGACTTTGTGTGCCTTCCATCTTGTGAAGAAATCTCCAAGGACTTGATTTAGAGCTTGCCTCCTGTTGTTTGAAGTCTCAGGGACAGCAAAGACTTCTCTCTGCCAGCACCTGGAGTCTCTGGAGAGACTCCTGCTCTGACAACTGGTGCCCTATCCAGTCCCTGGGCCCTTGAAAGGAGAGCTGGTGGATATCCAAGGACATCGACTTCGGACGACTTCGGACCGACGCCGCTGCTGAATCCGGTGACGCCGCCTGCAACCGACTCCGTGGTCTTCGCTGGAACGCGATGACCTTCGCAGGCCCGATGTGATAGAAGCCCCACTGAAGTCCGCGATTCCGTGGAGGTCGCCGCACCACGTCATGACCGACGCGCTCGAAGTGAGCGGATTCAACGTTTTGCACAGACGCCGCAATCCCCGACTTCGCGCATCGACTTGTTTTCACTCTTCACCAAAGGTACTGTACTTGGGGGTCTACGAGACTCCGTGTCCGGCACCGCTGGTGTTGGCTTGTTGGGAACGACTTCATCACGACGCCATGTTAATACCTCATCGAAGCATTTTGTGTTTCTAAGCGCTATTTTTTAGTTTAATCTTTATAAATTCATAAATTTACTTGTGTATGTCGGATTTTTGTCGTTTTGGTCTTGTTTTGTTTAGATAAATATTTCCTATTTTTCTAAACTGGTGTTGTGTCATTTTGTAGTGTTTTTATTAAGTTACTGTGTGTGTTGGTACAAATACTTTACACCTAGCCCTCTGAAGTTAAGCCTACTGCTCTGCCAAGCTTCCAAAGGGGTAAGCAGGGGTTAGCTGAGGGTGATTCTCTTTTACCCTGACTAGAGTGAGGGTCCTTGCTTGAACAGGGGGTAACCTGACTGTCAACCAAAGACCCCATTTCTAACAGCAATGAATAAAAACCCCATACTGTGGAAGAATAAATAGGGACATGTTAATAGAGTACGAAGTAAAAAGATTTGGGAAGAAACGTGTTTTTTTTCTTTAAATTTGCTGATTTGATACTTGTCTTTACTACGTTTAAAAAATGGAAACAATAAGATTGAGTTGGTAACTCATAGTTTTGGCTGTGCCCTTATGTGTCATAAAAGTGACATGACACTTTAATGGATAATACATATATTGTGGCCTATATTTATACTTCTTGATGCAAACCAGCGCCAGCGGTAACGTCATTCCTACGCGCCATGCGGGCGCCTTATTTAAGGAATGACGT
This sequence comes from Pleurodeles waltl, assembly GCF_031143425.1. Lineage (NCBI taxonomy): Eukaryota > Metazoa > Chordata > Amphibia > Caudata > Salamandridae > Pleurodeles > Pleurodeles waltl. The sequence goes on from NC_090451.1 coordinate 371,147,185, forward strand.
TAGCCGGCGCTGCAGACTGGTCAGAGTAAAAAAAAAAAGACTCAAACCAGGCAGGGCCGGCGTAGGGGAAAATGGGGGTTATGCGTCACAAAATGGTGCAAGCCAGGTTTGAGGCAAAAATCGTGCCTCAAACTGGACTTGTGCCATTTTTTGACACACAACCCCCATTGAAATAACTCCTGTCTTAGCAAAGACAGGAGTCATGCCACCTTGCCCAATGGCCATGCCCAGGGGACTTCTGTCCCCTGGGCATGGTCATTGGGCACAGTGGCATGTAGGGGGGCCCAAATTAGCCCCCCCTATGCCACTTAAAAAAATACAAATACTTACCTGAACTTACCTGTACTTACCTTGGATGGGTCCCTCCATCCATGGGTGTCCTCCTGGGGTGGGCGAGGGTGGCTGGGGGTGTCCCTGGGGGCAGGGAAGGGCACCTCTGGACTCCTTCCTTGGTCAGAGACCATGGAAGTGAGCCCACAGGTCCCTTAACGCCTGCCCTCAGCCAGGCGGTAAAAAACGGCGCACATCAGGCTGTGTGACATTTTTTAATGCCCACCCCCTTCTGTGAGTCAAAATGACGCAGGAGTATAAATAAGGCACACAGGCCTTAAAGTAATTTTTTGGGCAGGAACGCCTACCTTGCATGTCATTAACGTAAGGCAGTTTCCCACATCCAAAAAAGTGACGCACATGGAGGAATTTTGACATACGGGGGCTCGGGTGTCAAAGTTTAAATATGGGGCACGGTTTGCGACGAATGTGCGTCAAAATGTTTGACGCACATTCGGCGCAAACAGAGTATAAATATGCCCCTGTGTGTCTTAACCTTAGTACTGTAAAGTGGAGCATCAAAATAGTATTACTGAAGGTGCATTCACAGTAGAAAACTAGAAGTTGATGTACAAGTATTTTCTAATGTTTGACTTTAACATGCTGAATTGTAGTACTCATGCTTATGTATATTTGTGTACTCTATGGCTGGGCCGGCGTTAGCTCTGGTGGCGCCCCGTGTGACCATGCTTGTTGGCGCCCCAATGACCACCTACACCATGAATTCCCTCACTACCACCCATTACCAGCCCCTCCCAAGTCTTCATAAACATGCTCTCTCAGTTGCATTTAATTACTTTTATGGTGCCACTCATACCAGTGTAGGGTGTAAGAGCACTTTAAATGCACGTTGTGATCTGCATGGCACAAGTTCTTTTCAGCAGGCATATTAACCCTCTGTGGGGGGGGCGTGGCCTGACTCTGTTGGCAGAGGAAGCCTCTCCGTGAGGCTCCTGCTAGCAATCCCCACTCCGGTCCAGCCTGAAATGCAGTGGACCCCCAACCCGCCCCATTGCCTGGCTGAAAGTGCGAAGGGGTCCTGAGGTTCATTTTGAGGGGCCCAATCCCGAAGGGAAGAGAGTTTCGGGGCTGAATTTGCGGCCGACGGAGTGCCGAAAAAAAAAAAAAAGATGGCAGCCGCGATCTGACCGACGCTCCCGGCGGCAGACGATCCACTACAGCAACTCCCTGATCCTATCCAGCTCACCCCTTTGTGAGACAAGAATTACAAGGGGACCTGGCGGTTCCCTCTGGGGACCCACGCCGGTGAACAGTGGGGCCCAGCACTGCGACAGCGCTCGGCTGAGGTCTGCGGAGAACACACAACATGGCGGCCGGCACCCGAGGGAAGGATCCAATGGTTCACGGTTAGAGGCAATAATTCCGGGGTTCCCCCGGAGCTCCTTTGGCAGCTCCCCTCTGAGGACGACTGATTGCAGTCTGCACGGCAACGCCGGGGGGTACTCCTGGGAGGCTTGACTCCATGGACTTCCTGAGGTGAGCTGGAACGAGGGGGACGAAGTCAGTGGCTTGATAGGGCAAACCTGGCCTGCACTGAGGCGCGGTGCATACGGCCCCCCTTTACAAGGGTCCCTCTTGTTGCGCAGTGCTACCTACAGGAGAGTGCAGGGGGCCCCCAGACACTGGATGAGAGACATGAATGCTTGAGGGAGCCCCCCACAAACGGCGAGGCTACTTGGCTCGACAGGTCCACACCCTGACTGAGAGGAGAGAGAGAGTCCTGACTACCTGACGTGTGGTGTCCCCAGGGGTTCCTGGCGGCCCAGAGTGTGGAGTGCGGCTGGCACTGGAAGGCGATAAGCCTCTTACACGAGTACCGAGCACCGGAAACAGCAGTTCTCTAATAACAGTTCGGCAATCTCTCTGGCAGTGAAGTGTACAGCGCTGAGGTGGGAGGATTGATGTCCAGAGGCCACCGACCAGATGGAGTTGGAGCCATACCCCAGAAAATAGGTAAAGTTGGTCGCCGGAGGGACATGGAACAAAAAAGTGGGTCCTCAGCTGAAGCACAAGCAGACCCGCCTGACCCCAGGAATGACGCTTCAAGAGAGGGACGCGACGACCCCACACTTCAAGATGTCCTACAAGCTATAACGGCTTCCCGTGTACCACTGGAGGGGAAAATCGACGCTTTGGCCACGGATCTCACAGTACTGCGAGATGATCACCGTCGCCTGGCCGAAAAAGTGTCCACCACCGACAAGCAACTTAAAGAGCTTCTTCCGGAGGTCAAGGATGCCACTAAGTCTACAAAGCAGCTGGAGAACCGGATCAGGGCCCTGGAATTAAGGGCCGAAGATGCGGAAAATAGATCGCGACGCAATAACATACGAGTGATCGGTATGCCTGAAAGTGTTCCACAAACTGGCCTGGCGGAGTTCCTCGAGCGGTGGCTCCGAGAGGACTTAGCGAGCGATGGACTTTCTCCCTTTTTTGCGATTGAGAGGGCACATAGAGTTCCGACGCGTCCTCCCCCCCAGGAGCCCCCCCACGACCTATAATAGCCAGGCTTCTTCATTACCGAGATAGGGATTACCTGTTGCATCAGAGCAGGACCAAAGGAGATCGCACAATAGACAATCACACGGTACGTATCTTCCCAGACTTCTCCGAAGTACAGAAACAACGAGCCTCCTTCAGGGATGCAAAACAGAAACTGTGCCAATTAGGTCTACAATATGGCATGCTGTTCCCGGCGAAGCTTAGAGTAATGGCCAAAGACAGTACACAGTTTTTCACTACGGCAGAGGAGGTATGGCAATGGCTTGATCTGCTGACACATGAGGGGAATGGCCCTCCGACACAGAACCCTGAACATGAACGGAGGAGAGGGGCTAAAAGCAACACGACCCGTATAGTAAATAGTCCTTCCCCGGTGGAGATGCAAACTGAGAGACGAAAAGCCATGGAGGCAGCAGCTTCATTGAGCGGCTCTGATCGGGGATCCCAAGTACAGACCGCTGCGGACGATGAACCATCTGATTCGGACCATGAATCCGAGACCTCCCGTGTGTCCGATGGATCGGGCCCGGCCATAACACCGGGCACCTCTGACTGTATCATATGAGAGTCCTCCCATCGATCTACACTTGCACCAGTTGCCCTGGTAATGAGAGCCTCCTCTGGCAGACACCGTAGTAGCTGATGAGGGGGGCGCACTAGCTGTCACTATGGCGGTCGTACCCACCAGATGGATGAGATATGGGTCCACAAGTACTACTATATCTTGCAATCCGGTAGTGGGGATCGGAGTGATGGCCCACTCCTTTTGTGATCTAGGAGTTCCCCCACTTTCGATAAACTAGTTGACATTTCACGAAGTTTGGATGAGAGACGTTCAAACTTTTGTCCTGGGGAAGGGGAGTCGGGATGTTAATTGTTGGGGCTTGTTTAGGGGGAGTGATGAGTGGTGGATGTTTAACATTGGGCTGCTGGAGTTGTATAATGTGAGAGTAGGGATCTTCGTGGTATCTGCTAGCCCTTCTTGGGGCATGTAACAGATGGGGACTGAAATACAGTTATGGCGACATTAGGCACTTATAAATTTCTCTCTTGGAATGTACGGGGCATGCACACAATGTCTAAGAGATATAAGGTATTCTCACATTTACAGCGGAGAGGGATTCAGATTGCGTTGCTCCAAGAAACACATTTAACCCAGACTGAAGGGCAAGCACTGCAGAAACGGTGGAGGGGCCAGGCATACTATACCTCTTATTCCGCATTCGCCAGGGGTGCCTTGATATGGATCAAAGCCGGGGTTCCATTCCAGGTTTTGGACAAGCTCATAGACCCTGAGGGACGTTTTGTAGCAATCCGTGGTCGACTGGAGGGAAGGGATCTAGCGTTGATCAATGTCTATGCCCCGAACTGGGACCAGGGTGAGTTCTTTACACGCTTATCGGGCCTCCTGGCCACCTATTTGCAGTTCCCTCTAGTGATGGGGGTGACTTTAATTGTGTGGCCGATCCCTCCAGGGATCGCTCCCACCCTCCGTTACATGATTCCCCTCTGATGAGAGTAGCAAGGCTATTCTCCTCCTGTCAGGCGAGCTGGGGGCTGGTGGATGTCTGGAGACGGCTACACCCTGAGACCAGAGACTATTCCTACTTCTCTCCCTGGCACGAGCTCCATGTCCGCTTAGATGTGTTTTTCTGCTCCCCAGACATTTTCCCTCAGGTGCATAATGTTGAATACCTGACCCGCACAATCTCTGATCATAACCCTCTATTATTAGAGTTACACTGGGGTTCACCCCCTTCCCGCATCCCCACAGGGCGGCTGAAGACTGAGTCCCTAGAAGACGCACCCTTTCGGGAGGAGCTGAGACAACATATTACCCACTACTTTGTAGATAACGAGGCTTCGACCAATAACCCCTTGATTGAATGGGACGCTTTTAAAGTGGTAATGCGTGGGCGCTGTATTGCGGGAGCGGTGGGGGTCCGAAGGACTCTACTCAGGGACACTGAACAAGCGGAGAGTGAGCTGCGAGAGGTGGAGAAAAAAAGACCTGAAAATCCGCTCCTTCAACCTACTATCCTAGAGCTTAGAGCAACGGTCGCTGACTGTGTAGAGCGCCTTTGTTGCTTCGACTACCAAAACTATATCACACGAGCACACGGGGAGAGAGACAAAGCGGGTCGGATGTTAGCATGGGTAGTATCACAAGCGCATAAGACATCACCTATCCTGGAAATGATATCGGAGGGGGGGAATCCCCTTCACGGGCAGGAGAAAATTAACTCTCACCTCATGACCTTTTACCATAGATTATATAAAAGCACTCTTTGTCCTGATGGTAACTCCATCGATAGTTATGTATCAAGACTGCAGTTGCAGGCACTAACGCCGGACGCTGCGTCACAACTTGAGGGCGCCATTACGCAACCAGAGATTCGGAGGGCCATTAGTGAACTATCAAGGGGAAAGACTCCGGGGACAGATGGTCTCCCTATTGAATTCTATGCCATGTATATAGATTTGTTAGCTCCTAGGCTCGAGATTCTATTTCAATCCGCCAGAGACCGAGGAATTTTGCCAGCAACAGCGAGGGAGGCGGTGATAGTGCCCTTGCTTAAACCTGGGAAAAATCCTGCGGAAGCCGGGGCATTCCGACCTTTATCCATGCTGAACCTTGATTACAAGATCCTCAGCAAGGTACTGGCCTCTAGGCTGCTCCCCCACATGGCAACACTAATACATACTGACCAGGCAGGGTTCATCCTGGGGCGCAACACAGCGGATAACATACGCAGATTTATAGCGGTCATGAACGATCAGAATTCGACTAGCCCAGACCCTGGAGTGCTCGCAGTCGATATAAAAAAGGCCTTTGATAGCTTGGAGTGGGCTTTCCTTTACACAGTGATGTCCCACCTTCGTTTCGGACCTGAATACATTGCCTGGGTCAGATTGTTGTATACCGAGCCCACTGCTAGGGTACAGACAGGACGGACTATATCCAGACCTTATGCCGTTGAGCGGGGTACCAGACAGGGGTGTCCTCTATCACCGCTACTGTTTGCACTGGCTATGGAGCCACTGGCAGCCGCAGCGCGCGGTGGTGGTGGGGGTCCGGGCATAGTGGCGGGGGGCAAGAGACATCAGATAGCGTTATATGCGGATGACCTGTTGATCTTCTTAGACGATGTACACAGAGACCTTCCCCGAACCCAACAGATGCTTTCGCAATTTGGCGAGCTTTCTGGACTTCGGGTGAATTGGGGCAAGACCGGCCTGTTTCCTTTGAACGCTAATGTAACCTCACCATTGGAGTTGGGAAATGTCCAGTGGGTTCCAAGATGCCTCTCATACTTGGGGATCAGGATTTTCCATGACCCACAGGATATAATAGACAGCAATATTGGAGACTCAATGCGTTCCATCCGTTCCAACATGGCTTTCTGGCAAACCTTACCTCTATCTGTTGCGGGGAGGGTAGCCATCCTTAAAATGGTGGTGTTGCCTCGTCTCCTGTATCACTTCACGGTCCTGCCAGTATGGATTCCTAAGGCCATATTTGCAGAACTGGAGTCCAGGGTCATAGCCTTTATCTGGGGGGGTGGACGGAAGCGAGTGGCTCTGGCCAAACTTCAGAGGCGATCCCCAGACGGAGGCCTAGCAGTTCCAGACTTTGAGGCTTACTACTTGACAGCGCAGCTCCAGTGGTTGGCGCAATGGATAGCCAACAGAGCAGTGACAGGGTTGGGGGTAAAGTCATTTACTCCCCCAGAGACTAGATTATACGAACTGTTGTTGGGGTGCCCGAGTACTGGGAAACATGATTCCCTTGAATTTAAAGTCCTTGCGCGCTGTTGGAGGAGCTTTTTACGTAAACTTAAAGTAAAGGCTCCTTACTCCCCTGACCTACCCCTCTTGTCCCTAAGAGCTTTGCCCCACTGAGGTGACTGGGGTGGACTCCAGTCCTGGGTGGAGGCCAGGATACAGACGGTCGGAGCACTATTTAAGGAGGGGACGCTGATGCCGTTTGAAGTCCTTCGGACACAATTCGGTCTACAGGGAGGGCACTTCTTATTATATGGCTCAGTAGTGGCTAGTATCAGGAAACATTGGCTGAGACGGTCAGGAGAGCTCACTGCACAAACAACCTGTACATATTTGGCGACTTCTTCTGGCACCTTTAAGGCAGTTTCTAATCTCTACAGCAGGGTTCAGGCCGATAGGACCATACCTTTGACTCAGCTCAAATCGTCCTGGGAAGTAGACCTAGGCACAACTATATCCGAAGTGGACTGTGAGCGTATTCTGGGGGGCTCCCCCAAAATGACTCGCAATGCCAGATTTAAGCTGATTAATTTTTATGTACTACATAGGGCATACCTCACCCCTAAACGAATCAGCAGGTACTTTGGAGTGGAAGGAGTACATTGCCCGAGGTGCGGGCTAGAGAAGGCGGAATTTAGGCATATGTTCTGGAGCTGCCCTACGGCGGAAGTGTATTGGACGGAGGTGAGCCGTCTGGTGGCTGGAGCGATAGGAAGGGAGGTCCCCTGCACAATAGGTCATTGTCTGCTTGGCTGGTTTCCACGCACGGCTAAGTACAAAATAACCAACAGGTTCCTGGACTTGGCCTACGTGCTGGCCAAGAGGGAAATAGCGATGTCCTGGAAGAATCCAGTTGGGGCGAGACTGTCCCAATGGACCAGAGAATTAACTAGGTGGGCTGGGTGCGAGAGCGCGGTTCTGCATGGTGAGGCCAGAAGGGGTTGGCGGCCCCTGGAGGCGGCGCAAGGTTGGGATGCGATATTAGACTCCTTTAAGGAGGAATGTCAATTGGGTCCAGTCCCCTGATTGAATGATGATTGGATGTTTTGTGAAGTTACCTATAGACCCAATCCATTGGTGCCATTACAGATGACCCCGGGGCAGGATCCTACGGTTGGATTAGACGGGGGAAACACACTCACATAGTGAGCGGAGGGTTGACTCCTTCATAACACACCTACACACAATACAACTGACCAGATATGCTACCAGCATCATCACTGGGGGGAAGGGCACTGTTGGGGAGGTTGTGGGATGGGGGGTAGGGTAGATGTTGCAACATTAGATTGCTGTTAGTGCAGAGATGTATAGATTGAAAAAGCTATAGCCCTCAGAGTCTATGTAGATCACTGTATGTTCTCTTATACTATGTTTACCTGCTCACTGGTTGATCGAAATTGCAATAAAATTTGTTTACAAAAAATATTAACCCTCTGTGCTAGCCCTATGATGAATCAAAACTTCCACCAGACGATACTCCGATCTCTCTCCAGGAAAAACATTAATCACAGGAGTTATCTTGAAATTTATATTGCTGCCTGAAAGCTGCTGAAGGCAAGAAACGTGGCCGGTGATTTTAAACCCATAATATACTTGCAAACACAGTGTCCCCACCCGAAGTCTGCACCCGGTGCACTGGCACCGGTCAGATTTCCCTCAAGCCGGCCCTGCTCTATGGTATTTTGGTGTAACTGCATATTTTCATGTTTCATTTATAATTCATTGCTTTCATTTAAAATTGCAGATGCACTTATAATCATGTATTTCAAATGTGCATTCAAAGTCTCATTAGTTTAGCATAACAAAAGGCCTGAACATTTGACTTTTTTATGTTTACTCTTCAATGTGGAGTTTTGGTTGTGTTGCAGTGTTCTTTCCTTGTAGGTGCGTATGTGTGAGTCTACAGTTAATGAAAGGTATATTTTGTGTTAAAGAAAGTAGAGTATGGGAGGATTCTTTGGCAAGCACAAGGTGTGCAAACAAACTGAGAAGAAAAGACTCCAGTTTGTGTATTAGTCACTTAGAGACATTTTAAGCTGTCCTGATATCCAATTCATGGGATGTGAGGTAGATAGGAGTTGCCAATTTTAACTATGCAAGGAAGATGGAAAACTATTAGTGTGGATGGCATAGCTTTCTGGAAGACTCTGTAAGTTTAATTGGTATTCACCTAGTTAGACGGGAGCAGATTCCCATGAGACTTAGAGGGGTACAGACCTCTCTACTTTCTATTCCTTTGTGTGGCTGTATGCTATGCATCACCTCTCTATCAGAACTTCTACTGAGGTTTCTGCTATGTAGGCACTTCCCTATATTTTTTCCATGAGACTTAATTAGGTTTTCCCTATAGCTTGGTTTAGGGTATTTAGATTAACTTAGATCCTTCAATGATTAGGCAAGAGAACCTTGATTTATGTTTAGATCATCATTGTTTCCCATCTTTTGTATTAATGCAACTGAAATTCTCATATGCCTTATGCTTATACGATTTAACCTCATTCCAACATTTACCTCAACTTTGGTGATTTTGTACTTATATAGCATGATTTTGAGATTCATTTACACCAGTTTGGCCCTTATGTTGTAATATTTTTCTAACTTTATCCTCTGCTTCCTGGATTTAATATGTTACACTGTCAATTGAGTTAAAAGTTGATTATAACTGTCCTTTACTTCTCTAGCATCCTAAAATGCAGGGGGAGCTCCTCCGTTATAGTAGAGGAGCATTGTACCACTATACAAAATGTCCCCTAACACTGCTCAGAGATGAAAACTACAGTGGTGATAAAGTTCGTTTATCACTTTTTTATTTTTCATCCTCCATCCTGAAGCAAGTGTCAGGATAGGGTCGGGCTACCTAAGTGCCAGCAGCAGGGGGGAGTGGTAAAAATAGACAAGTAGACTTGTCCAAAGTATTTTGCAGGGTCTTACTTAAAAGGCACAGGCTCCATGGATTCTGATGAAAGCCTTCTTGAAATTTTGAATCTGGAAGTGTTTGGTGTAGGAAATGTCTCTGTTTGTGTATTGTGAATTTGTTGATACATTAATTTTGGTTACTGTCTTTTGTATAGTAAATATGCTTTTTAAATGTTATGATTCTGATTTATGTAGAGAGTGCACAATTGTAAAGTGAGTGCTGACTGTCAAGGTATGCTCTCTGAGTTGTATCACACATTAAAAGTGTTGTTGCTGCACTTTGGATTTGCTGTAGATAAAATGTTGACAACTTCTGTAAACATGCTGCATAATCAATGTTTGACAAGATGACAGTGTACATCATTGTTTTGAGCTAAAGAAAGTAGGTAGCTATAAAGACGTTCACAGGTGAGTCAGAGTTCTCAGCAAGTAATAAAGCCAGTGGCTAGGACAACGCTCTTAATATCCCCAGGTCACTGCTTGTGCATCCCAACTGTTTTCATTCTGGGGCTTGTGGCCCTGATTTTGTAAATGAGGAACAGGACTGAAAGTCCTAGAGCTCGAAGAAAAATTCTGACCTGGATGAGCTACTAAGGCATAGACCAAGAAACCATAAGAACTATTCTACCTTTACTCCCTCAGTTTGTCCTCCTTATCCCAGCCCTTACCTTGTGAGATGCAGTGGCAACTCTCTCTCTCTCTCTCAAGAGAGAGAGAGAGAGAGAGGTGGGGTGGGGAGGAAAACACAAAATATATAATTATAAAACAAAACTTACCTGTCGACGACGATCTTCTGTCCTCAACTGCAGTACAGGCACAGGCTCCCAGCCTGGCCTGCATCTAGTCCTAACACTGCTTTCATGCTGCTGGCAGCATGAAAGCAGTATTAGGAGTGGATGGAGCACCCAACCAGGGTGCTCAGAGGCAAAGTGAAAGTCTCTGCCTGCTGTCTCCAACCCAGCAACACAGTGTCTACATTGCTGGGTTGGGAAGAGCCCAGTGGGCATGTGAGGCCAGCCCAAGACGGCTGACCAAACATACATGCGCAGTAAGGGGGAGGGCTGTGCATTCCCCCCCTGTCCTCATCACAGTCTGTTGGCCTGCCCTTTTTACAAGGAAACAATAATAATCACAGTTTATTATTGTTTTCTTGTAAAAGTTTTGTAGCTGCTGTGCAGCAGCTGCTGGCGGGGGGCGATGCTACTCTGCTGTAGCAGAGTAGCCACCCTTGGTGAGGAGACCCCACCTCAGACAAAGACTTTACTATGACCAATGGATTTGACATCCCACCCATTGCCTTTTTCTACCATTTCTAATGTAACACCCTACAAAACATTCCTCCTCCCACTCCTTCTCTTGTGTATTTTTCTGACAGGAAAGGTAAGGCATGCTTGTATTTATTCCTTTTATGTTGCTCGCTACAGTGAATGGATCACCCTGTCCTACTGTATGCAAGGGTTATTGGTGCACTGACCATCATTGCACTCCCGCTCATGGGCTGGTGCACAGAGGCAGACATCGTGCTGGAGATGATCCTGTTTTCAGAGCTGCAAGGATGGTGTCCTGGGATTTTGCCAATGGACTATTTAGCACGTGTCGGTCAAACAGGAGGCAGCACTGTATGTTTAGTGACCAAATGATGTGAGAACAAGATTTAGTTATCAAGCAACGCTATTTAAATGGGAAAATGCTGCTCCAGTGCTTTCCTGTGTTGTTGGCCACAACAGAAGGCAAAAAGACAGCAACTAAGCAGTATAACCAATTACCTCCAGCAAAAAGAAGAAGTAGAGGTTCTACAAATATCAAGGTCTAACATACAGGCCTTATTTAAAAGGCTGTAGACTCTGCCCGAACTGAGCCCCGTGCTAAAAAGCTAAGCAGGAGCTGTTAGAAGATCTAGACATAGAACAGAAAGGCTTCTAGCTATGTGACCTCTTGAAGCATGTTAGATGATCTTTGGATTTGAGAAGCAAGCCAAAGAAGAAGAGTATTTTTACATTCAAGACAGAAGTCATGGAGGTGGATGATAACCCACAGTATGAAGTTATTGAAGGCATAATTTTTAAGTACTGGAAAGTTCCAGATGAGTTGGCGATTCCATGACTCCTAAGTAAAATGTTTGTGATTAAGAATGTTGAGGATACTTTTACGCAGATACCAAAGGTGAACACGATTTTATCATTAATTTCATCAATATTGTCTTTAGAGTCAGAAGACTAAATGCTATCAGATGTAATTGGCAAAAAGGTCGAAGCTATATTAAAGAGGTCATACACCACCTCAAATTTCACAATTAAAGCAAATTCCTATGCAGTATAGGCAACAGAAGTCTTGCTTAAGGACTTTCAACCACTGTATGACTGTCGTCATTTAGGCAGCCAATGTTATCTATGTTTTACTCTAGGAGAAGATTATTTTCAGTTTCAAGCTCTGCCCTTCAGTTTGGCAAAATTACCCACAGGTTTTACAAAGCTACTGACACCTGTAATTACACACATGCAAATGAAAGGTTTTGCACATTTTTCACACTTTGATTTCTGCTTCTTTTTCCTACACAAGAGAATGCGTAGAAGATGATCAGAGTGCTGCAGGAACTGAGATTCATCCTGAACTTCCAGAACTCTCAGTTGATTCCAACACAGGGCAGATTACTTGTTAGGGCCCTATTCAACAATCAACATTGCAGACCAGAATCAAGGCAATTCTATCCCAACCTCAGAAAAGTATTCAGTGAAGCCAAGATAAAATTGAGAGCTTGGCAAAAAGTGTAGGGGTTAATGATGTATCCACAGCAGTGGTGCCTAAGAAAGTCAAACTATTTCTTCCATGGTGCAATAGTGTTTGCATTGTCAGCAGGATTGTTGTTGTGCAGGAAGTGGCACCTAACTGCACGAAAACAATCTTGGGAGGCATTTTTCTCTTTCTGTGTGTGCTGCAAAATGCAGCACACATAGAAAGAGGAAACAACAAGGAGACATAAAGATATTTTTCCTCATTGTGCCTGCCCTGGCAAGGCATACAGTTTTGACGCATTTGCAGGTTTACAGATTCTTGTAAATCTGTGAATGTGTCAAAACCCATGGGTGTTGCATCGGAGCACCCACCACACCAGACTTATAAACTGCAATGATCACAGGTAATCCCTCTTTTGTTCATGCACACCACACAGATACTACAGAAGTAAACACTGAAAATTCCCACTCTACCATTCCTCTTTCATAAACTATTTTTTATTGGCCCAATTATTGGAGTGGAGAGAACATGAATTTAAATGATGGACAAACATAATATGTCTTAGCTCAACATAGAAGTGTGATAAAAAATGACTGTTTATTGTTTATATGTTTTTAGAGCTGGTTTGAGGGGAAAGGATGGCCTTCAGTGGTTTTTACGTTCCAGGCATATACAGAGGATGCATACACAGAAATACTGCCTGGCTAGCCCATCTACTTAAGGTTTGAGTCATTATCTTTATGCACTTGATTACTGATATATGAGAGACAAACAAAGCATTTGATGACCTATAGCTCTTCTAACATCCAAGGAAGAAAGAACTTATGAATCATGTTTAATTGGGGAGCTGGGAGAACTATCTCTTGGGGCAAATGAAAAGACGAGTGGACCTTTGGGACGAACTTAGGATCCAATCTGAGAACATCTCAGTCTGAAAAGAGTCTCATGTATAGATAAGATTTCACTACAGTGCCCAATTCACTAAATCTCCTTGCAGAAGTGATTGCAACTAGAAAAGCGGTTTTGAAGATAGTCATGCTAGAAGTAACTCCTTCAGTGGTTCAAAAAGTTTGTGCTGGAAGCCTCTTAGCAGTATTAACAGACTGCAAGTGAGAATAGGATGTGGGACAATTAGCTTCTTTAATTTAAAGCTCTTCAATAGCCACAAAGGGATATCAAGATACATTAAACTAATCTCCCCCTAACTTAAGGACATTAGCGGCCACTCAAATGAAAGATTAAGGCCCTCATTACAAGTCTGGGGGTCTTAAGACCAGCAGACTCTCAGTGGCCGTTGGCCTGCTGAGGTCGTGGTGGTGTGACTGCCACATTATGACCGCCGACACCTCCAACACCGCCAGATGACTGCCAGTCGACAGTCTGGCGGTCTCGGTGGTCGTAATGCACCAGGGTGGCACTGCATGCAGCGTCACCCTGGGGATTATGACTCCTCAATCCGCCAGCCTTTTCATGGCGGTTGGAGCGCCATGTAAAGGTTGGAAGAGTGAGGGCATCGGGAGCCCCCATGCACAGCCCCGTCGCACTTTACACTGCCCGAATTATGGGCAGTGGAAAGCGCAGTGGGTGCTGCTGCACCCGCCACATTGCCGCCGGCTCGATTACGAGCAGGAATCAATGTTAAGGCCCTGTTTCCCGGTGGGCTGGAGGGAAACATTTTTATCTCAAACTAATCAAAAGTTACAAAAAATATGGCAAATTGGTTTTCTGCGCATGGAAGGCTTTTTGCAGAGTTTAACTGGTCATCTTTCAGTTGCTCATTGTTTATTATGGATGTTAAATTGGTGCTAATTAAGGAGGACACTTTTCTCAGACACTTACTAGGTGTAAAAATGACAAAATAATGAAATAATACTATCATAAAATGTGCCACATTATGCAGCATATTTTGCGTTTTCTTGCTGCCCAATTTAGTCGGCCTTGCCACATTGTTTGGTCCTCCTCTGCCACATAACTCCAGTGGCCCCAACAAAAAGGACCTGATTTAGATATCTAAATCCCATTATATCCTGTGGGATTTAGATTTTGAATGACAGGATTTCTGTCACTGTTGTGACAGAGTAACCTGTCCGTCAATATCTAAATCAGGCACTAAGTTTTTATGTCTGTTGGATGAATATTGGGTTATGAACTCTTGCTACCCACACTATGTCCCTGAGAACCCTGTGATTGCTCACCCTCACCACCCTGAGAGGAGAGTGTGGAAAAAGTTGTACTTGTTCCAATTTGCAGAGCCAGAGTAAGAAGGACCACAGTCTATCGGTGGGAAATGGCCTCAAATGCCACAGATGGGTCTCAATAGCCCTCTGCCTCCTCTGTGGCTCGCTGAATAGGGTCAAACATCACTGAAATGTATTTCACATAGGACCTATGTTTTTGCATACATTACATGTATTTTGCTGAACAATATTTGTGCATGTCTCACAACCCTAAATTCTATGTTTCAAAATCTAATATTCATTGTTTTTGTATTTTGCAGCCATCAGCAATTAATTGTTTTCTAGGCACGTGTGTGTAATTAGTTGGCAGATCCTAGACTGCAATTTATGCATGTGACAATTAACAATATACTTCCTTTCAAGTATCTTTGAAAACATGCTCATTGTAGTGTCCCGGGTAAGATTGCCCCTTCATTCATGATCTGTAAGAGGCCATTTAGTGCATCTTTTCAAGCAAGCCTGTTACCCTGGCCAGTATTTAGTAGAAGGAATATGTGGCCATCCACATAATCTGCATCAGCTATTGCAGTGTCATTTGTCATTGGCTGTGAGGATCATCACAGTACCAGTGACCCGTCATACTTCCTTCTATATGAATGTACCAAGTTCCCTCTTTTTGCATGATTACCTCAGATTTTTCATTTTTCTGGACCCTATTTTGCTGGCTTTAGAGCTCTGTGCACTTTACCACAGCTAACCAGTAGTAATGTGTCCACGCTTTACCTCTAAATCATATGCTGTACATTAGACTGATACAATCCTCATTTGGCTTATTTAACTTCCTATAAGTTCATTGTAAATAGTACTTTAAGTGCACAGCATGGCATTCAAAGTTAAAGGTCATGTGGGCTGCAATGTATATATGTATATTTACACCACCCATATAGGTGACAACAGATATTTGTGACAGGAGCATCACTGTGCTGTGGCAAGGCTGTAGTTTAAATACAATGCCTTGCAGTGACACCTGACTGCCCCCTTTGCCAGCTAAAATAATATATATATATATATATATATATATATATATATATATATATATATATATATATATATGTATATTCACTTAAATAAACGTAGATTATAGGGACGTTATAGTTAGATTCTGAATTTACTCGCACAAAAACATAGAAATTCAGCAGTTGTAGTCAGAGTTATTTCAAGTAACTATAACTTGCACCGTAAGGTAACTATAACTCCCCCCATGCACAGTTATTTCTTCAATAATTTGACTGCTAATATTTCATTTATATTTTTAATGATGTTATAAGTTGTCATGAGTGCTGTAATATCTGGGGTAATTAGCAGTGGATGGTGAGAGCACGAGGTATAGTTACCATAGGGCACGTTACCTTAGGGTTTTACTTCTGTACTTCTGGTTCTGTTGGTACTATGTCGTACCACCAGCTGTTTTGGTGCCTGACGGCATTAACTTTGATTTTGTGTTTAAGGCTGAACAAAACCTTAACCCCTTGCTCTTATTCCTAAACAGGATTGTGTTTACATTGAAACACCATTTATTTCTCAAAAGTATGAATTCTCTGACTTTTTAGTGACAACTAAAATTTTACAAAAATTCAATTGAACAAACATCCATCAATCCTAGATAAAAGCAACTGTGGGGAACTAACTCAATCATGATCAAGGTAACCCATATCAAATAAGTCCAAATGTTTGGGAAGCACATAATAGTTAATTCGTTTTTTTCTTACATTGTGCAGTGGCAGACCATCCAGTGCATATATAAATAGATCAAACTTAAAATACTTAATTTCTCTGCCAACTGGAAAGCTACATTTTTCAATTGGTTTTTGCAGTGGTGTAACAAAACTTGATGAGGCCTCCCTGCAAAATATATAGGGGGGACACACTCTGGGCCCAGTCAGGTGTTCTCAGACCAGGGGCCTGCCGCCTCGGCACAATGCTGGAGAAGCTCCCCTGGAGCTCGCCCTCCCCTGCCCCGCCGGGGCTACGGAGGCTATTATTACTCCACTGGGTCTCGGATGTTCATCTGAACTCAGATGATGTCCAGTCCATTGGGCCAGGCATGTTAGGTTCAGGCATGTAATGAACACTACAATGGTTTTCACAGTGCTGTCGGCTCCTATTCCTAGCACGAACACATGATTTTCTTGACCTGGAATGGTGGACAGGCCCGTATGTTACTCACCACCATCTCCCACCTACTGCCACACAGCACAAACCCTTTTCGCGTTTTGCTACCCCACCAGCGAACCCACTGCACCACATCATGCCCTTCCAACAGGCTCGCCTATCCAAAATTTCTCCCCCCACAGATTGGTCAGCAAAAAAATGCAACCCCAACATGTAATGTGCATTTCCCATCTCTGAGAGATGCACACTGCTGTCCCTGAAAAGCACCTGCTCATACTCTGTTATCCCCTCGTGTATCAGCACTGTAATATCATGTGCCCAGCAGAAACCCCACATAGCCCTATTGAGCTTCCGCCAAGCCCTTTCAATAGCCTTGTGTTTCAGTGCTCCTCTCCATTTTCTCCTGGACACCAATTCAGTCCAAACCAAACAAGTCCCATGCATGTTGTGCTGCAGCAGTGCCAGGTCCCGTTGCATGTATTGTAGTACGGTGAGCCCAGAGAGCTGGACCATATCATTCTCCCCAAGGTGTACCACCATTACATCATTACATCCCCATGTCGGCATAATCGATGTGATAACAGGAAGCAAATTGCCCCACCTCATTCCACTCTTTCCCCACCACAAGACCTCCTGCCTGCTACTCGGAAGTCCCAACCTGCTTCTCCTCTTATTTAGCTGCCCAATGAATGAAAGAGTGGCCGACCAACCACATGATCGCCGTATCTTTTTTTGGGCCCCACACACAATCTGGAAGGAGAAACAAATGTCAGTATGCAACAATAAATCCCACCAGCCACCTCAGAAATCCCCACACCTGAAAACGACACCCAGTCCCAAACCTAACACACCTACCACATCCCTAAAAAGCATAAAATCAGGCTTTCACATATCTGTCACAACATTTGGACTGTCACCGCCCAATACGCCTGATTTGATCCCAATCCCAACCCAACTGGGCCGCTTCAGTCATTGCGCCAATCCTGAAGGAATAAGTACCAAAGTTACCCGCCTGCCTCCCCAAGCATTTCAAAACCATTCTCAAAACTGATAACAACTGGAAGGCTGTAAGCTTTTTACCATTCTCATGACAAAGCACACTCTCCTGTTGACCCACCCTGTGCACCATGAAATCTTCCCATTCCCGTACTGGGCATGCCTCCAGCACCCCTCCCCATTTCTAACCTCCAGCACCCCTCCCCATTTCCAACCATATCCATTACCCCTTTCCTAGTTGATCCATCTTGGATCGCCTCAACCAAATCCCCACGTGCTCACCCTGCCTTTACACATCACCCACCCTTACACCACAAGCTTTCCCCACACCCAATAATTCAGACACACGAAATGCCCCAAAAAACATCCATAGTGTACAAAATAAAAAGAGCCACCTCGTGGGCATTCACACAACAAACAGGCAGTACATGCAAAATGTCCAAGAGCAACTCAAATGTAATAGCCTCACACACTGCACCAGACCCCGTTCGCATTCTTCCTATTCTTTCAGTATTTTTCCCAAAATGTCATCCTTCGCCATGCCACAGCCAAAAAACAACTTCCCATAAAAAGACACCCCTGTCAACTTGCCCCCAATTCTGGCAGGCGATAAACTCTTCTGAATAAAAAATATAACAAAATGCAGCACCCGACCCTTAAGCATTCCTTTGTCCTGCCTCCAAAACTGCCCTTCAAAAACCTAAAAATCCTGAAATTCCAACCATGCAAGGCAATAACTCCTGAGGGTTGATTCAGCTAGTGACATCTCCACCAGTCTCATGACCATCATGTCCCCCACTCCTAAATGTCTGCCGGGACTGCTGTCTTGTGTTCATCTGCCCCGGGCGCCAATTGGTGGAAACGTTGCCACTGCAAACGAGACAGGGAATCTGCAATGGAATTGTTGACCCCTGGAATATGTGCAGCCTTAAATATGATATTCAAAGACAAGCAATGCAACATAAACTTCCTCAGCAGATGCAGCACCCTTAGATCCCTGGCCCTCTGTTTGTTCACCAATTCAACCACTGTCAGATTGTCCACATGAAACATCACTGTCCTGTTGGCCAGTTCGCCATCCCACACCGACAAAGCCACAAGCCGAAGTAAAAATCCAAAAAGGCACTGCTCTTACCCTGACTCAACCACTGCGCCGGCCATGACTCTGCACACCACTGCCCATCCCAGAAAAGTGCAAAACCAGAGGCAATCGCTGCATCTGAAAAAATCTGCACCTGCCAGACAGTGTCTTCCTCCCCAAAGGACATTGAGACCCCGTTGAACGGTGTCAAGAATAGGTCCCATACCCTGATGTCTTCTTGCAAACCCATGGCCAACTGAATCCTGTGATGAGGGAGGGATGTGCCTGAAATCGCCACCCCCATGCGCCTGCAGAAAGTCCCACCACCCCAGACCACCCGACACGCAAAGTTAAGGAAACTCAGGAGTTGTTGAGCCACGCACAGTTCAATCTTCCGTCTGGACCTGATCTTCCACAAAAACAGGAGAATATCCTCCACCTTCACAGCAGGCAGTCGCGCCATGAAAGTTATTGTGTCAAGTTCGATGTCCAAAAAATTCAAAACACAGCTCGCCCCTCTGTCTTCTTAGGAGCCAAGGGCACCCCAAAATCCTGCGCCAATTGCTCAAAACACTGCAATGTCCTACCACATGACCACTGACTGAGACACCCCCACAAAAAGGAAATCATCCAAATAGTGCAACACCGTCTGATGTCCACTCACCTGAATAAAACCCCACTGCAAAAAGGTGCTGAAGGCCTCAAACAAACAAAGCACAGGAAATTGTGCATCCCATTGGCAGCACTCTGTCCACGTAAATGGCCCCACCCAACTTCTTTCCCAGCAGAGAGAAATCATCGGGGTGAATGGGGAGCAACCGGAAAGCTGCCTTGATGTCACACTTAGCCAGCTCAGAATCCTTGCCACACCCCCTTATGAGCTGAGTGGCATCATCTACCGAGGCCTACACCACTTGCGTATCCTCTGGTGCGATGAAATAATTCAAGGAGGCCCCTTCAGGCCATGAAAATGATGTTTCAGCCGGAAATCCCCTTTGCTCTTTTTTGGTACCACCCCCAAAGGTGAAATCATCAAATCATTCATGGGCCACTCGTAAAAGGGGCCAGCAGTTCTCCCCTCTGCCACTTACTTACTCAATTTAGTCACCACTATTTCAGGCTTGGCCTTAGATGACTGCAAATTGTCAGCCCATCTCCTCAACCGTGGCCCTTGGTATCACACCCAGAAACCTTCTCTGAAACCCCATTCCAATTTGAGCACCATGTCTGTATCCGGGTACATGCGCAACCAGGGCAGTAACCTCTCCAACTTAATTGGAGTACGTGCCCTTCGGCCCAGGAGCGCCTTGCCCCCCTCTGCCCCGGCACATTTCCATCCTCCGCCGGACTAGCAAAGGGAAAAATGGTGAATAACTGGGTGTCTCCCTCCACATTTGGAACACTTATGCTTAAATTTACAGGGGTGCCAGGAGCAGAACCTCTTGTTGAAGTGCCAGCATGCTCCTGAGGTAGGCACTGGGGCCCTCTGTGCCATACCCACCCTCCCTGAGCGGGATGCTGCTGAAAAGGCTTATAGACCACCGGGAGACCACTAGCCATGTGGGTGGATGCCGCTGATTGTGAAGACGACAACCAGTGCATCTGTAACTCTGAATCCACGTCACCCCATTGCTTTTCAGGATTAATGCTCACTCTGTCCATGAACTCCTCATCATAGCTTAGCCACGCAAAACCCCCAAAATGCATTTAGGCTTTACAAATGATGTCCATATATTCAAACATGGCAATGGTCCGTTCAGGGTATTTTTCACAGTAAATATCGGCATCAATCAAAAATGCAGAGGTCCAATTGTCCATAGTTATGGGGACCCTAGGCCTATGCACTAGCTCCCACTCCTCCTCTTTAGAGCCTTCCTTCGACTGTTTATCCCTGTGCAGGAGTTTGAACACATTAACATACTCGTGTTTCCAAATCCTTTCTTTAGTGTTATCCGCTACATGCAACCCCAAAGGCATGGCTAGACCCATATATGGAAGTCTTTTCTTGTGGCCAGTCCCCTCCTTGGCATCATCCTCCTTATCCCCATTTACCGCTGCTGCCCCGCCCTGTGGTGGAAGCACTGTTTTAGCCACTTGGGCCTTGCCGCCTACGAATACCCCACCTGTACTGGGCATAGTGTGAATCGAGTCCTTCCCCACACCAATGGACTTGGATTGAGCCGCAACGGCCCTGCCGTCCGATCCCTCCATGGGGCCCACCAGTCCCCCTTACCTTGGACACTGAGGCGAGGAGCACCAGCATCCATTGCCGACTTGCACCCCCACCTTCTTTTCGGGACACCTCGCGCCCTCGTATGTCAGATGTTGAAGCCTGCAAAACTCCGCAGCTTCCCCTTCCCTTGTACCCCGCTCATGTCTTTTTCACAAATCACCCCATTCTCCCACTCATAATCTAACTCAAACACGTCTTCCTCGTCCACACCCCAAACATCATCAGCACGTGCAGTCTCACCCGCATCATGTTCTACATCCAGCCCAAATCTCTTGTGGCTTAAACCAGGCATGGGCTTTGTGCATTCCCGCAGTGTAGAGAAGGCCGCCGAAGACCTCTCTATGGCTTCCGACCAACGTCCTGGGGCCGTGTTGTGCCCCGTTGGCTTTGCCACCTTTCTGCCAACCTCTGACACTGGCATTGACTCCCTGCGCCACACTGGGCCATGTGTGCTCTGTGTTGCCCTCACGCTGCCTGCCCAATGGCTGCACCAGCCTCCTGATCCATCTCCCGCTCATGAGGGACCCACACCCAGCTGCCCTGCCTTGAAACTTGCCCTTCTATGTGGCCCCCACTAACCTCCACCGACTTCCTCTTCGCCTGCCATGACCTCCCCTCCGCGTCTCCTTGCATAACTTGTCCCACCTGTCCTCCGTCTCTGTGACCAGCTTCCTCCGTTCTTGAATCCTGTCCTCAATGTCCACTGCCGACCAGTTAGTGGTTGGGTGCTGCTGGGACTCCACCCTCCTTGTTTGTGCACACACACCTCTAATTGTTCCCCTGCACACCTTAGCTCAGCCTCACCCCACTGCCCACCTATGGGCTCCCTGGTGGCCCCCTGCAGCTACGCTTCCCTTCTTGCCCTTCCCTTTGCTGCCACCTAGCCCCTGCCCCTTGCCTTTCCTGTGGGCTGTGGCTGACAAACCAGCCACAGAGAGGTCCAGGGGCTGCTCCAGCCCACCAGGCCCACTTGGCTCCTGCCCTGCCTGCAGTGTACCCGCCCCCCTGCTGCAGGCCCAGCCCAAAGGGTCCTGCCGTGATCCCGGAGTGACCACTACTCCAGGCTCCTCCCCCTCTGCCCTTCATCAATAGGGAGCTCCCCTTGCTGCTCCTTTGCCACCCTGTGGGAAGGGGGGTGGACGTTCTGCACCCCCACCCCCATTTTGCTTTTTTTTCCACTCCTTTCAATGGATAGCGGCAAGCGGCAACCGCCGCTGCCACTCCCTGATCCGCCAGGCCAGAGAGGATCACCACGGCCGGCTTCGCCCAAAATGCGAAGCACGGCCCGGACTGCTGTGGCATCATGGCCCACAGCCATGCTCACCGAACCCTGCACGCAACTGACACCTCCCCGGGGATCAGCCAACCTCAGCGCAGTGCGACAAGCTGGCGCAGAAGAGGCTGATCCCTAACTCCAGCACATCCATATATACCCTCCCCCTAAACTTTCCTTACAAAACCCCCAGCCTATCTCTGCCCCGGCCCGAATGCTTCAGTGGAAGGACTGGACTGCGTTCAGCTCTTCACAGGGCCCTACATTCTGAGTGGCGGATGCACAGACTATTCAAAATGGACTGTTGCTATGAACAAATGAAGTGCCATAGATGATTCTCTGAGCAGTCAAATCCTTGGACAAGTCTTGTAGATAACATAATACTAGTACGCTCTGTTCCAACTTGCAAAAGGGGTGATGAGAAACCATATACAACAATTGTTTTCTGAATTCATCACTGACAGAATTCCTCTGCGCTCAAACCAAATGTTTCTTTTCTGTCTTTATGAAGCTCGTCTAGTTATTTGCTGTGCTGCATATTATCATCCATCTGTGATCTGCTCCCTCGAGATTTCCGACGGTAAACTGTGTTTTCAGAGCTTGTGTCAACGCCTCAAGCCATCTTGAATTTGCATATCAGGATATGATATTATTTTGGGCACTACTTTACATAAACATATTCCTACATCATTTATCTAAATTCAACTGATACTTAATGTATTTTACCGTACCACATTTTATAAGGAAATGTGAAAAGAGTATGGGGTTAAAATTTTCGAGAATAAACAGTGTGTGCTGTTTCAGCAGTTGTCATTTCATATTCATGTTACGCAAAACTGTCATATCATATCATGACATATATTGCAATAGACCTCATTATTGCTTTGAGTCAAGTGTTTAATTTGTAAAACATTTAGAACTGACCCCAAAGTTTTGCTCAGAAGCCCGCCGCTGGTGCTACTGAATGTCCGAGCCATATACCTGAACTGAGTAGTGTTGATTCGATCGCATGACTCTTTAACTCACAACCAAGCACTCCATGACTCTTTATCTCACTGTTGCAGGTTGTTTTTCATCCCCGTTTTCTCGCCTTCTCACTGTTTTGGTCTTTATACTCATCCGTCTTTCCACTCAGTGTTTTTCTCGCTCTTGCTCTAGGCTCTGCTGAGAAAAATAAGCGGCCCGGCCGGTACATACAATCACCTGCTCTAATTAAGCTCTTTTTGAGTCCCGAAGTTCCAGATTCTGGAGATTTGTATTTTTTCCAGTTTACATTGACCGTGTAGTGCAGTATCTTAACAAAGGCCCCAGCAATCCCTGTGGTGCGGGGGGTTGGGGTGGGGGGGCGTTTGGGGGGAGCTCCAGGGGACTCCTTCAGCACAGAACCTTGCATGAGCAAGTCCGGAAGAGGGACCCCTCCATGTTCTCTGCAGGGGGCCCTGTAAAGTTTCGTTTTTGCCACTGGTGTAGTGATATACTCTTCGTAAATGTGAACCCCTATTTTCTGTTCCATGTAATACCTGATTCTAGTGGTCCCTCATTCTGTGTTTCCTGAAATTCATCATTCTAGTGGTAACAAGGATTTGTGACGAGTCGTCATTCCAAGAGGCACTACTGATATTGGCGCATTTTCATTATTTTTTTCATAGCCATATTTGCCAGATATTATTTGGCGGAAAAGAGCCCGGAAATTCTGAATTAAGTACGGAAATGAGTTCAAAGACAACAACTTCTGTGAAAAATTCCTGTTCCGTAGGCAAAAACTTGGAATGCTGCTGTAAAGACCGCATATCACAGAAACATATATGAAAGATTGTTCTCTGCAAGAAACTTTTTTAAAGATTTTCTTTGCACAGTGACAAACCTGCAGAAGTTTTGTCTGTAATTTTATCTTGCACATGTTGCAAAGTAAAAAAAACTTGCAAAGTTTTGTATTTAACCTTTTGAAAATTGCAAAAATATATTGATAGAGTCACAAAATTGTCTAAAATATGAGGATGCAGATTAGTTTAGGAGGTAAGTCTTACTCTTAATGGCAACAGTTAGGCCCATATTTATATTTTTTTTGCGCCACATTTGCGTAATTTTTTGTTGCAAAAGCTGTGAAAACTTCCAAAATACGATTACATTTTGTAAGTTTGCGCCCCTTTTGCATCAAATCGCAAAAAAAGTATAAATATGGGCCTTAATGTCTACTCTTGTCATTATATCTGTAAAGGAAGATTGGAAGAATTATGAACATTGGCGAGCTAATAAGGGGCAAGGGTTGCCATTGTCCCTCCAGGTTTAGTGCTTACTCTCGATGCGTCACTAGTGCAGGGGTTGATGGGCTGGTACTTTAAAATTACATGCCTTTAAAATTGATATATAAAAAATAATTTGCAAAAGCTGGCTAAGTTCCTTGATTTTCCAAATGAATAGGATTGTATTTTGTAATACAAACGCATTGTTTGAATATTTCCCTACCAGCAACTTTATTTTGTTGTGTCATTTCACCTCAACAGCAGCATGTGTGGACCCAGGTAAGATCTGTGGAGGAGGAACATTCAGAACAACGACCTACGTTGTTGGCGCAAGCGGAACATAGCTTGAGTTAACAAAAACTCCCATTTTCTTTGCCTTAACCACGCATGTGCTGAATAATGCACATGCGTGGATAAGGCAGAGAAATAGGGAAAGTGTGTCGGGAGAGGACGCAGTCAGGTAAGTGGGGCTGGGGCAGGGTTGGGGGGTATTTTTTAGGGGTGGCTGGGGTGGATTAAGGGCTTGTTGTGGGGGAGGTCGGGATACTTTGTTTTTTTAAGGGCAGGGATAGGCGGATTGGGGTAGTTCTAGTTTTTAGGGGCGGGGATCGGGGCAGTTCTATTTTTAGGGGTGGGGATCAGGGCAGTTTTGTTTTGTGGGTGAGGGATCCGGTACTATTGTTTTTGGGGTGTGGGGGTTGGGGTAGTTTTTTTTGGGGGGGCATGGGGTCAGGATATTTTGATTTTTGGGGGAGGGGGTAGTTTGGCTTTTCAGGTGAGGGGATGCAGTAGTTTGATTTTTGTTGGTGGGAGTTGGGGTACTTAGTGTTTTTGGGGGTGGCGGGTAAGAATAGTTTGGCTTTTGTGGGTGGGGGTCGGGTAGTTAGTGTTTTTAGGGGTGGGATGGGGTCAGGGTAGTTTGCTTTTTGGGGGTCGGTTTAGATTGGTTTTTGGGGTTGGGGATCGAGGTAGTTTAGTTTTTGGGGGTGGGGGGTCGGGGTAGCTAGTGTTTTTGGGGGTGGGGGTTTTAGTATTTTTTGGGGGGGTTGGGGTCGGGATAGATTGTTTTTTGTGGGTGGGGGTTGAGGTAGTTTGGTTTTTGGGGTGGGAGTTAGGGTAGTTAGTGTCTTTGGGGGTGGGTGGGTCAGGATTGTTTGGTTTTGGGGTGGGGGATGGGGTAGTTTGGTGTGGGGTGTGGGTGTGGGTGAGTCAGGGTAGTCAGTGTTTTTGGGGTGGGAGGGTCATGGTAGTTACATTTGTGGGGGTGGGGGATGGGATAGTTTTGTTTTTAGGGGTGGGGGTTGGTTGTTTTTAGGGCTGGTGGGTGAGGTCGGGGAAGGGTTTAGGGCTCAGAATGGGTGGGAGGCATCTGGGTTAGATTTGCTTTATGGGTTGGGGGGTCAGGGTAGTTTTTAGTATTAGGGGTGGGGTACTTCTGGGCCTTAGGACAGGGGGGGTCGCATTCTAGAACCACACATGCCGTTCCCACACATGCCTTTATTAGGCATGGTTTTACAACAAAATGTTTTTGTAAAGGCATGCGTGGTAAATTCATTCATGGTAACAACGTGGTCATTGTTCCGACCGTGTTGTTCAGGCATGCGTGGTTCCAGCATTCTTTGTTCCATCATACATTCTCTGTGGAAGGCACAGCCCACAGTCAAAGAGAAAACTGCAGCAGGTGCAGTGTCCCTGTACCAAGCTCTTAGTTCTGTCTATTGGTTAAGGAGAAAAAAGGAAGCAAGCACCTTCAGGTTAGTAGTCAGACAAACATTAATTTAGGTACTAATAAGCAAACTTTGGGCCAGATTAACTACCATTTTTAGCCGTAGCAAACAGAGATTTATCCCGTTTGTGACAGCTAAAAAGGGTTGGAGCATGTACCAACCCTTTTTTGCGAGTCGGTAACCTGTTACTGACTTGCAAAATAGGGTTTGTGAGTCACTATTAGGAAGGGGTGTGCCAAGGCATACCTTCCTAACAGCTAGTTGTAGGGGGATGCACAATTGTTTTGAGACAGGAATGCGGTTGCAAAACAATCACAGTTTACAGCCTGCTTCCCCTTCCCCTTTGTGACTGGCAGTGAAAACGTTTTTCAAGAGTAGGCAGTGGTCCCAAGGACCGCGGTCCGCTGTCTACTTTAAAAAAATTAAACTGAAACGTTTCATTTTTATTTTTGAAATGCAACCCGTTTTCCTAGAAGGAAAACAGGCTGCAGTTAAAAAAAAACTGCTTTATGTGAAAAGCAGTCACAGACATGGTGGTCTACTGATTTTAGCAGGCCGCCATCCCTGTGAGCGCTGGCCATTTCTAATGGGTCGCAAATTGCGACCTGCCTCATGAATATTAACAGGGCATGTCCCTTGTGATCCATTTAGGAATCGCAACCAGTGTCTGAGACACTGTTGTACATCAGCTTTTGCAACAGCTGTGTGAGTCTAAATGATCAGAGGATCTTAGGGGTTGATTCATAGGCCTCTGAGACTCCACCAATGTTTGCATGGTGGTATACTGTATAGACATTCCGGAAAACAATACCATAAGTGATTATTCCATGGCTTCAGTTAGAAGTTTAATTTGTAGCTCAATGTATGAGCGGAGTGGTAGAGGATCCAAAGGATGAAGCTCAGGAATGTGCTAGGATGTGGGGCACCCAGCACAGATAGTCTCCATGGTCGATCCAATCCATTTAATGTTCCTGTGGGGAAAAGGAACCCAGCCTGTATGTTCTGGTATGTCTCTCCTGAGAATAAGACACTGGATCAATGAAAACAGAAAATGAGGGGGATACAGGAAGGACGGCAGCTCATTGAGTGAAACAATACCTGCTGAGGTATGTGTGTTGTGAAATGTGTAATGTAAACATCACAAACTCAAATTCACCAGGGCCTACTAGGCTTCTCTCCATTCTAGGATAGAAAACACAGAGAACCATCAATTTTAGTAATGTCATGTAAGCAATAATGTGTGGTTAGTTTTTTATAGCACCACACAAGTCACTTTGTGACCACTAAAGTGAACTTATTTACAATTAAATTGTGCATAATGAAATCTCTTGTTCACTGTGATATATCAAATGACTTATTTGGGATATTAAGCACAAGACAAAGACACGTTGTTAAGGGCAATGAGGGGTATCTTGAGTAAGACGAGGTGATGCTGGAGAGGATCATTACAAAGATGAAAATGGATTGACACCTGCAAAGAAGAAAAGGAGGAGGTGAAGAGAAAGGCAAGGACAGTGATGATATATATGAGCAGCGCAGCTAAGAGTGGAAAAAAAGGTGGCAAGGATAGACAAAGATGGCGGATGATAGGCAACATTAGTGGTGGGAGAAAAATAATTAACAATACTGAAGAGACATGTACCTAATTGTCTAATCTGATTGAAGTTTTTTCAACAGATCATTATGACATTCATCAAGTGTGCTAATCAGAAATAGGACAGGTGAGTGTGACAGTACCCTCTCTTGATCTCTTTCTTTTTACCAGTCCCTGTACCCACACAGTCTCTGCCTTGATTACAATCCTTGACTCCCCTTCATGAGTTGTAAGCCTAGTGAGAAACCTCTGACTGTGGGGAGGTCGAGAATCCCAGGTTTTTACAGACTTGGGGGGTTATTCTAACTTTGGAGGAGTGTTAATCTGTCCCAAAAGTGACGGTAAAGTGACGGATATACCACCAGCCGTATTACGAGTTCCATAGGATATAATGGACTCGTAATACGGCTGGTGGTAAATCCGTCACTGTTCCGTCACTTTTGGGATGGATTAACACCTCCTCCAAAGTTAGAATAACCCCCTTGGTCTGCCAGAGGTAAGGGTAACCCCTTCCATTAGCAACGATGACGCTGACTGATCCATTTCCCCCTCAGCAATAGATGGCTCATGGCGGCATGCAGGACTTGTCAATTGGATATCGGGTGCAAGGCTGGTGGGTCTAACAGGTTTTGGAACAATTACCTTAGGTGGAGTTTTATGTTGGCAATGGAATCGGTAGAATAAACAGTCCTATGATTTTACCAGGTGCCCTTATGAGTGACAAGTCTTTTGGCTTAGTTGTAGCGATGGGGCTGATGCATTGGTAGCAGGCTGAGGGTCAGACAGTAATTGAACGGCCTGAGTTTGCAGAAGCTATGGTGATATGAGGACAATAAAAACACAATGCCACTGATACCTGAAGGCACCTAAGCGGAGGGAGGAAAAACCCCAAAGGCAAAAAACCTCCTACCTGACAACAAGGCTCAAGGTAATAGTGTAACCCCAAGGATAGGAGACTGGACTAAAAGGAGCAGAAGACTTCAGCATACATAGGAAATCCCAGGAGCTGGATCTATAATGGCTGAAGAACCAGTCTGTCCAGAACTGATAAGGTGTAAACACCAACAGGGAGCAAGAACAGATGAGCTGGATATTATACCATAAAGACAAGAAATACCTTGCAGGAAGAGAGCTTAGTAATATTGCAATGGCAATCACCTCATAGCAAATAATAGTCAGGTGGCCATCTTGGAAAGAGCAGGATATATTCCACAAACGTCCCACTAGAGGATTCTGGGAAAGAGAAGGTAAAGCAGTATGGAGACGTCCTCCACATTACCCCCAAGTAAAAACACAAGTGCTTGGGAAATTGTATCGGTGGGTTAACTACCATGAGGTAACTCTGACAACCATGTGCAGTAACCTGCTGGCAGCATCCTGGTCAAATATGCTCACATAAAGCTGTGCATCCTGCTCATTCAAGATCAACTCAGGAGTTGGCATCAGGCAGGACATTAGTGAAACACTACCATCAAACCTCCTGACCATGCTAATTCCTGTCAGGTTCCCTCTCATGTCACACTCCAAATCCCTTCAGACTCTCAATCGCATCACAGTATAGATCTCAAACAATGTCACCTTTCCATCTCTTTCACACTTCCAGTCTCTGTTACTCTCCCCATCCCTGTTACACCCCTGTTCTCTGTCACATTCTTGTTTCATCTGTCACTCCAAGTTCAGATCACTCTTGCAATTCTAGTCACTTCTTAATCCCTTGCAAACAAGTGGAAGAAAATGCGGCGATGTAGGTCAGGATTGCAGTGGGAGTGGGAGCCCAAGTAGAGGAGTAACTTAGGACCAGATGTATCATCACGGCCCTTAGCGAGTCGGAAATAGCGATTTTTAAGAAATCGCTATTTCCAACTCGTAAAGTGCCATGTATCACATTTGCGATTCGGTAATAGCGATTTCTTAAAAATCGCAAATGCTATTACCGAATCGCAAATTGCGATACGGGCCCCATTCGCAGCTATGGGCCTGTTGGCCTTGATTTTTCAAAATGTCTTCCTACTTCTTGCTACTATTTTCATAATAATTGAGTAAGGCAGTTTAGTAATATTCCTAATCGCCTTGCGATGTGGATTTGCGAATCGCAAATTGCGACTCGCAAAACCAGGTCGCAACGCAAGAAATCGCAATTTTAGCGATTTCTTATTTGTGGTCTGCGAATGCCTTTCATGCATCGCAGACCACTTTTTTGCACTCGCAAACGGACTAATTTTGCGATTCACACCGTTTGCGAGTGCAAAAAAAATTCAGACATCTGGCCCTTAATGATTTGAAAGCTAGGACTGAGGTGTGTTTTCAGAACTGTGTCTGTATATCCACAATACTGAAAACATATTAATGCTAAAGGTGAGAATCAACACCAGGTACATTGGCACAGCTTTGCGTGAACCCCGGTACTGGAATATCAGGAGACAAAACACCTTGAGAGTGAGTGTTATAGGTACCGCACCATTTGTATGAGTCACCGTATTAAAACAGCAGTAGATGTGGCATTGGCAGAGCCGTGTGTGGGTCCTAGTATGGAAAAAACTAGTGTAACAGGTCAGGACTGAGGTGCATACACATGGTGTCTTCAGGCCGATATATGAAGGAGCTGTATGTCAAGACTGCAGAACATGGGCAACGATGTTTGTGAGAGACCAATAATAGGTGATGTCTACAGGTAAAGACTGACTCTTGCATTTACAGAGCTATGACCAAGTAATCACCAGTGCTGGAATAACAGGAGTGAAGTGCACTGCCAACAGTCCTTGTGCCTTTACTGCAAGAGGAGGAGGTGCTGCAGTTCAGGATTGGGGTGCATTGGCATTGCTATGGATAGGTGTCATTACTAGAGTTGAAGGAGGTGCTTTAGATCAGGATTAAGATGCATTAAATATAGTTGTGGGTGGATGTGCTCCTATGTGCCTAAATGCAAGGGTTGTAGCAGTTCAGGACTGAGATGATTTGCAGTGCTGTGTGTGCTGTGTGTGCCCCATATTATTCAAATACGAGAGCCACACTGGTCAGGATTAAGGTGCATTTCAGAACACCTCAGTAGTGGAGTAATATAGGTGCAGCAGATAAGTGCTAAAGTATGGGCACTCTGTGTTCCTTGTACCATAGAAACATTATAGTGAATGAAACTATCAGAGGTAGAAAATCTAGGACATTTGTAATGGGGCAAATCCTGATTTTGTGCTCAGACTCCTTTCACTGTTGAACTTTAAAACACACCCACATATGAAAGTAATGTCTGCTCCCACTTGCTAGTATATCACAGGTTTGCTAGTTATTGTTGTAATTTAGATGACCAAGAAAATTATACTGGAGACATAGGCTATTGCTTTTATAACCTCAAGTGCACGAAGAGTGTTTTAATATATTGAAGAGATTCCTTCAAGTTCTGGAAGATTAGGATTGTACACCCCTTTAATTGACAATGTAGACATACCTTATTATTTTAGCTTGGAAAATAGATTGTGTTCAGGGAGACAGGGGGCTCTGTGAACTATGGGTGCATTTGCAATAAGTTTGGGGGTCACCCTTGGGTTCAGTGGACTGATTAATTGTGTGCTATATACCGCATTGCCGAGGGAGACTGTCACTTTCACTTTGAGATTTCCTAGGTGGGGAAATTCTTGACTGCTTCTGCTGTTGATTTGCATAGTACAGTGATATTTCTGCTGTACAAAGGAGAATACCTTGAGTTCAGTATACCGGGAATGAATAGAGCAATCAGTGTTGGGGTGCAAATGTGATGATGCATTTCCAGACTTCACATATTTGACCTGAGCATTGATCATGAAATGCTAGTGTCCATGTCAGTTATGGATTGACAGGAGCTCCTGCTAAACCAGACTTACACTATGGCACCACTGGCATTGACCCTGCTCCCCCTGGTCCCAGGGATCCAGAGACAAGCCCATTTTTGACTTTAGACATTGGATGACGGGCAGGCAGAACAGTTTATGTTAGACTATTATGGATGAGCTGTAAGTTTTTTATTGATATAACTATATTACTGAGCTGTAATTGTAATGGGTATATGGTTTGGCAAAGAAATACAACATACATTTTGTGGCACTATGCATCTCATGAGCATATTGAGTTGCATATTATTCTGAGTGATGTCTATTCTGATGTTAATTGACATTTATCACTTTATTTGTAGGAGTTGGGAAGTGTCTTACTAATTAGAAACCTCATTAGCTTCCAAGTTCTCAGTTCCTGCTCCTAGATCCTGGTTGACACTGACTCCCTAGCTTTAGTTTCAACCTGGGTCGTTTTCAGAGACTACTGAGTTGAAATGAGGGTCTTCAATTTGACTTTCAAGCAAGACTCATTAAGACCTTATTGTGACATTTACTAGTGGTGTGAATGGATGCAGATTTATATTTCTCCCAAAATTTGAATATTTGTCAGAAAATGTATGAAACATGGAACCTTGCAATGTTCTAAAAGAGCTAGCAATGTTCCACAAGAGCTGTACTTCAACAAAACATAATGGGCTCTTGCAAGCATTTTGTAAGCAAGTTTCACATGGAGGTACCTTTCCCGCATGCGTTAACCCACAGAGAAAAACCTCAAGCAATCTACACTCATATATAAAATACTTGCAAGTCACTAGTGTGACCGATAGTATTTGACAGGGTAAGGCATGTCA
This sequence comes from Pleurodeles waltl, assembly GCF_031143425.1. Classification (NCBI taxonomy): domain Eukaryota; kingdom Metazoa; phylum Chordata; class Amphibia; order Caudata; family Salamandridae; genus Pleurodeles; species Pleurodeles waltl. The sequence continues at coordinate 371,179,623 of NC_090451.1, forward strand.
GTTGTCAATACCGTCCAACACTTGAGAGAGAAAAAGTATTAGGGCTTAGGCGAAGAGTGATTGGGTCACTGAAAGCCAATAAATGAAAGCCAATAATTGGGAACCATGGAAAACTTCCATCCTGTCATAAAAGAGTCGCAAACCTCTAATGAATGGCAGGTTAGCACTAAGTGATTATAAAAGGCGATGGCAGAGATAAAATGGGAGTACAAGAAGGGCATCAATAAATTAGCTTCATACTACTATTTATAGCAAAGCAAATTATATTAACCTAATGAGGGTAAATGGATCCATCTTTAGAGATTGACTAGTACCATGGGTTGTGACTTACTCTGTGGATAGAAAAGATATTTTAAAACATAGCAGTGAAGAGACAAGAATGTGGGACTCAATAAGAGGGATAGCTAGACTTTTTGAACAAGAAGACAGATCCATCACCTGTCCAAGGAATCTGAAATCCTTTCATATCCTTGTGCAGGATCTGACTTGAAGCAAATCTTGACAAATTCCAGCACCATGAGAATGGAACCTGCTGCTTTATTTACCATCAGACCATATCGTCTGATCGTGAAGGGGCTATGTGTTGGTGGAGGTAGGGACGTAAATGTTTAGTGAATGTTTTGCTCTCATACTGTGTTTCTTCATAAAAGTAATACAAAGTAATTGAACCATAAAAGATTGTCTCAAAACTAAACTGTGGAATGAGCAGTGATATTTTTTAAAGACTATGAAGGAAGTGCAAATGGACAGAAGTGGATTTTAAGCTAACCCTGTTCCCTTCAGGAAGCATATCTGAAAAATATGCCTTGCTTGTTGACTTATTACTATATCCTGTTTTCTTCTCACCTCCAAATTATACTGTAAAGAAGTAACATGTCTTTCTAAACCCTGTTCTACATTATAATGTTTCCATTTCCCAAAAGGGATTTACATGTTTCATGCAACTTTCTGAAGGGCTAGATTTTAAACGTCACATATATTCTAGTCGGATATGCAAACCCGCCAGACAAGTAGGAGTCTGATTTAGAACTTGGAGGATTGGTTACTCGGTCACGATGGTGACAGATATCACCTCCATCCGAAATCTAAATCCCATAGTATAGAATGGGATTTAGATTTCGGCAGACAGGATATGTGTCATAATTGTGACAGAGTAACCTGTCCACTGAGTTCTAAATTAGGCACTAGGGGCCATATTTATACTTTTTGACGCAAAACTGCGCTATCGCAGTTTTGCGTCAAAAAAATTTGCGCCGTCTAACGCCATTTGGATGCGCCATTCGGGCGTCAAATTTATACTTTGACGTACGGCGGCGCAACCAACAGGTGGGAGTCATTATTCCGTGACGCAAACAGTGTCGGTCTGTCGTAAGGGAAACCCACGTAAAAGTGACGCAAATCACTGTGGGTCGATTTACGACAGCGCAATCGTGAAAACGCCGGTTTCTTTCACGCTATTGCGTGACATTTTTGCGCGAAAACTGCACTTACAGGAGAGGAGACCCAAAATGGATCCTAGATGCCCCAACAGACCCCAGGAGGATGAGAGCAGACCAGGACCCAGCCAGGAGGAAGCATACAGGAACCAGGACATGTTAAAGAAAAAAAGAAAGTGTCGCTTCAGTGCAGAGGAGCAGGAAATCCAGGTGAAAGAGGTGACGGAACACCAGCACCAACTTTTCATATCCTCAAAATTGCCACTCAGTAGGAGAGAGGCCATCTGGAAAGAAATTGTGGACAAGATAAACAGTGTGGCTGAAGAACGCCGGACAGTCACCGAGTGTAAGAAACGCTGGCATGACTGTAAACGTAGGACCAAAGAGAAAATGGCCAGGAACAGGAAGGCAGCAATGCAGACTGGAGGGGGGAGTCCAGCACAACAGGAGGCCCTGGACCACATGGAGGAGATGGTCGCAGCCGTCATCCCGGAGGAGATCGTCACAGGGATACAAGGACTGGACAGCGCAGACTACCACGACACTACGCACATGCAGGGTAAGTCGCATGGGGAATTACAATGCAATAATGGGGACTGTAAGCTTGGGGGGGATACCTACTACACAATGCATGTAACTTAGCACATATATGAAGTGGCATGGGGAAAGGGGCACGGCAGGGGGGAATGGCCAGTACTGACCATAGCCGGGGCACGACAAAATACTGCCACCACTACAGTCCCACGGGGACATCCTGTAATTACAACAAGAGAGCCAAGGGAAACCAGTGACAGGTGGGAAGGACACTACCCTGAATCCACATCCAGGCACTTGTTTTGCACAAACTATTCCCCATCAACTAGGTCCCTTCCTGTAATGCAGTAGCAAATACAACAACTGCAACTTAACTGCCACCACAGTTGACAATAACACCTCTCATCTCTGGGCAGCTATAGTACCAAATGGCAGGAACCCCACCCTGGAACATACATTCCTAAATTAGGGGGTGAGGATGACATCTGCAACTACTCCTAGAAATAAGACAAAGGTACCAGTACACTTAAATGCCGAATGTCCATAACTGACACATACATAAGCCTAAGTAAACAGCAATAGGAGCCACACAGCACTAACGACACACACATGCTGCATACGTCAGGGTCCCTCACGTGCCTGCCTAACAATGCTACATCACAAATGTCATACTGCTCAGACAAACACATTGACGAGGGGACACAGGCAACTGGTCAATGAAACACATCTGCACAGTCTAACCAAAAAATAGGACATTCATACGATAAACAGGCCAATCCAGTAAGACACACATGAGACCCCATCAGATACAAACATCAACAATGTTTACATCCATACCACATCCTAACATTGACATACATAGGTCATGCCACCTAACATGTACAGATCATGCAATGTGAATAAAAAGTGTATGGTGCAGGGCCTGTGAGGCAAGTGTGCTGGCAGGGCAGTCACAACACCCACAGTCAGTCAAAGTGTAGCGTGGCAAGTGAAACGTATACTTTGCGCAATAGCCTCAGGCTGGAGGCCTTTGTGCATCTTACCCTGAATGTACTTATACTCATTTGCTCACATCTAAGTGCCTCAGAGCACTTTGCACTAAATGAATCTCATTGCCCTTCCTATCAGTTAATGTAGCAAATAGTCATTCCTAAGGTGTTGGCAATTAGTCAAATCACCCTGTTTTGCCTACTTCTGCACTGGAGTTTGCCAGAACATATTCACTCTGTGCCCCAGTCAAGGATACCGTCTGGTTCGTTGATGATAGATGTGGTAGGGGTTAAGGTTTGCCATTCCTGCGTAGGGAAACTTTGTCATCACAATGACATATGTCTTTTAAATTCACTTCCTCGTCTCAAGACACGCATGGGGGAGTTTACAAACAGAAAATCACATCTAGATGCTGCCTGCCTTGCTGCTGATGCACAACCAGATCCCAGCCCATTCCTCTGATATGAGGGATGATGTCTCCCCTGTGATTCAGACAGCCAAGCTCCAAACTTAACATGCAGTGCTATATATAGAACAAGCCGAGGGAGAGTAGAAACTGTTAGGCACCATGATAGCTGTGTACCAATGTATTACTCTCCTGCGGACTATGTCAGTTCTAACTGTGTGTATTGGTTTGGTTATTGGGGCTCACACCTAAATTCCTACAAGTCAGTTGTACAATGAAACTTCATATCAAACAAATACTGTCTGTGTCATTTGTGTATGGGAACATACCGGAAAAGATAGAAATGTGTAGGACCTGAGTGACCACCACTTCCCTGAGAAGTCCCAAAGATGTCATGGGCTTGGACTTCTAAACATTCCTCTGTTGTGGGAGACCAGAGGCACTGCTAGTCTGTCTGAGCTAAATAGAATATCTGGGTGACAGAGTTATTTACAAGTGTGTCAAACTTAGTCCCCCACACCATTAGCTATCCTGCTGCCTAGAAAGCCAAGAATCACATGTAGGATAATGAGAGCCCACCCAAACAAATGTCCCTCCATAACAATAGTGAAACACCGAGGGAGGAGTAGGACAAAAAAATGCATATTCCGAAATAATTACAAATCAACACCTAGAGATGACCTGGCAGGCATGTCTGATAGCTCCATATCATACATGTGACACACAGGTGGGCCATAGGCCTACAACAATGCCCTATGACGGACAGCAGATACCAAGACAAAATCAGAGTACAAAGTTAAGGCATCCAAAGGCTTGTATCTTAGTGCTAAATGATCTCAACACAGACACACTAATTGTACCCTGTTTCTTTGCAGAGGAACACGGATCTCCTGCCGATATGCCTGTCCATGAGTTCCCTGATGACATGGATGACGAGACCATCAACCTCACACAAGAGACCATTGACATGGTCCTCGAAAGCCTCCAAACCCCCCCTTCAGTAACAAGGAGGAGCCAAGAAGAAGCAGCCACCACAGTAGAACCACCCGCCACCCCAATTGTAAGACCTGCCAGCTCCAACACAGCTGAGGACTCTGACGACACTGGCACCAGCTTCGAAAGAACAGTCGTTGGGGTCCAGCGGGAGCTGGCCAAGGAGGTGCGGGTGGGGATGCAAACTATGTCAGCCAGCCTTGAGGGGGTGCGTTCGTGCATGCTGTCAACTGCTGATCAGGCAGCTGCAATGCAAGCCAGAACATCGCTGTTGGAGGAACTTTTAGTAACACAGAAGGCAATCTGCACAGCTGTCATCCAGTTGACCAAACAACTACAACAGCAAGCCAGTCAGCGTGTGCACGAATGCAACATTGAACCCCTCAGGGCCGACCTGGCTGCCTACCATCGGGATGTGGCTGCCATTCTGAAAAACCAGCACGCTCTCCTTGCTGCAGTACTGCCCTTCATAACTGGACAGGGATCAGCCCCCGGGATGTCTGCCTCCATGTCTTCTGACACTGAGGTGTGTGTTGCCCCTTCACAACCAACAACAACAAGGACACACCAGGCAACACACACATCAGAAGAAGAAGACATGGAACAGATAACATTCACTCACAAGAGTACCCGGAAGCCCTAGTCCCTGCACCATGCCCTACTCTGACCAAGGTCCTACGTTTTGACACATGCCAGCCTCACTCCAACTACCCTCAAAGACTGTTCGGCAATCTACTGTTTAACTTGTCCACATTGGCTGTAAATGTTTCTCTCCTGCCATTTGGCAATTCCTGTTCCTCTGCACCGTCTGTGACATCACCCCAGCATGTCAGGAGCATCATCCACACCCTGTAAATAGGATCACCATTTAAGAATGCACCAGAACGGACTCACCTAACATTGTTAATGGACTTTTTGCACTACTCCACCTAAAAATAAATATCACTTGCACACCCATTGTGTCTCTGTGTCATTTCACACTTCAACTGTGCAGTACATAACTCCAAAGTGGCTGTGTGGCAACCATGTCGATTCTCTATACTACTGTCCTGATTTCATGTATACTGAAACATCTGTGCAGTGGCCAGGATTGCATCATAGCTTTACTAGACTGAGGAAAATAACTGATGTAGGGACTAAACACACACAATCATGCTGTGTTGGACAGAATGAGGCCCCATCCATAGCTATTCTAGACAACTAATGGTGGCTGAGAAATGTAGGCAACTTGCAATACTAAAACAAGACATTATGCTGTAAAATGAAAGGAATGATAACCAAATTACACTGCATCAATCACCCTTACAGCGTATACTACCATGAAGGAAAGTCATGCTCAAGCAGTACACACATGATGTAGGTCAGCAATGACAGCAACAAGACAAGAGTGTGAACAAATACTCATCTACAAAGCTCTCCCTGAACTCCAATGCTGTCCGACCTATCTATTTACCTACAAAATCAACTCTGGAATCACTCTTTGTGAAGTAGGATACATACCAACCCCAAATCTTGATGATCTATGCACACTACCAATGGTGGCTCTACCACATGGTGGATACTTACCAAGTTAGCACACGGGTAGCTGGCATGTTAAACCTCAATAGCCTGGGGATAGCGAGCATAGGACACAAATGTCATACTAAAACTTTCTGCTACACTGATGTCAAGGCCATGAAAAGGTAGCACCTAACGCATCAGGTAAAGGGTTAACAAAATTTTTATTTCCAATAAGTAATAAAAGAGGCAACTAAGGGAAAGATAAACCTACACTAATCTAACCTGACTACTACTAACCCACAACTGTCCCTAACTAACCGAAGCTAAACTTACTCTACACATGTAACGAAACGATCTAAACATCAACCCCCCACCCACCATTATGAGACAAGACACATGCAGGACAACACTTACTAACCTACACACATACTACACTATCCTAAACAAACATATATTTTTTTTATTTTTTTATTTTTATATAATTTTTTTTTTTTTTTTTTTTTTAAACAGGAATCCCAACATTGCCCTCCACCCACCCACCCACACAAAAAGATAAGATATAAAGAAGAAGGACCCCCCACCCTCTTACCTAACACTAACTAAGCTAATTTCCTACACTTATCGTATAACTAACCCCCAAACCCAACTAACAGTATGAAATAGGAAAGAGGTGAGAGGGGAGGGGTAAAAGTTCTGGAGGGCAAAATGTCTACTGATTTGGCCTCCGTAGTGTTCGCCGGATGGAGCGCACCTTCTTCTTCACCTCAGCCATGTCCTCCGTCAGGGTGTCAACTTTTCCAATCAACCTGTCCAATTTCCTTGACAATGCGTGGAAGTCCGCTGGGTTGATCGGAGGGTCAGTGCAGGTCTGGGTGCCGGTGGAGGTGGATTGTGTTGGTGGAGTGGTGTGGGCACGGGACTGCCCTGCTCCCACCACACGGCTGGGTCCAGGTCTGGATGAGGATGCCTGGTCCGTTGCTGGGTCCACTTGGCCAGACCTGGTGGATGTAGTGGCGGGGGTTGTTGGGGGCACCGTTGGGGGAGCCTGTGGTGTGGCATACCACGCCCCGAGGCCCGTTCCGAATTGTATCTGTGGGCCATCCTCCGATACCCACACTGCACCTGCAGGATGTGGCTGTACCTCATTGCCCGGCGCTCAAACTGGTTGCGAGCTGCGGCACTCAGGTTTGCAGCTGTGAAGAGAAAAGGCAAATATTGAGCATAGAATTTACAGTGGGTTGAATACCACAATGGGTAATTTGTCCATTACTAGCAATGTATTGGTTGCAGCAATTGTTACAACATAGTTCACGGGAAGGCTCAGAGGAAGTACATGTGAATCATGCATACTGAAGGGCATATCACATATAGCATATCCATGTCTCTACATGATGGATGACATCACCCTAAACTACTCATACAATTCATACATAAGGCATTATACATTATGGCACCAGTTCGTCCGCATACTGACTTCACTACATATGTCATTCTATGTGATAAGAATCACACTCCTCACTCAATGGCATTTCGAAATAGTTGTGTGCTAAGATTGAACCCCTGGCCATGAATCATATGTCGACACTATGGGCCAGATGTAGGAATTGATGGGAAATCAACTAGCAAATTGCAAAGCTGAATGGTGTCTCTGACACCGTCTGCGAGTCACTATGGGGTCCCTAAATCCCACCTCATGAACATCAATGATGTGGGTTCCAACTTGCACCACCTTAGCAACTATGGGCACTCACGGGGATGGAGGCCTGCTGGGAACAGCAGAACTCCATAGACGTGACTGCTTTTAAATGAAGCAAGTTATTTTTCACCAAGTGTAGGCCCTTTATCTGAAAGGAAAATGAGCTGCGATTTGTTTAAATTCACAACAATTGATTTTTCGTAATTTACACAATAATTATTGCTCCCCTAGACCACTGGCTGTTTTGTGCAGGAGTATTTTGGTCCACTCACAAAGGTGAAGGTTCACAATGAGGACCCCTTCCAGTCAGCAAGTTGGTTAGCATCCACCTCAAGTGGATGATAACAGCTACTCACTTTGCAACCACGTACTCGTTAGCAAATGGGATTGCCTACCACTGTGATTTGCAAGTAGGGCTGGTAAACTCCTTTATTTTTTTCATTTAGAAAAGCATTTTGCGAATATGTACATGACCACCAAAAACATTTCGGATTAGGAAACAGACGTTTGCAACTCACTAACATCAAATTATGCTATTTGCAATGTGGAGACATTTTGCTACATCTGGACCTAGGTACAAACTCAAGTCACAAAAGGTGTTAAGTACGTGTAACATACTGGTTGCTACAGTCCTAGGTACCCTGTTTCACAGTAACATCCCAGTCTTTGTGGGTGGTGTGGGAAGAACAAACAACAATCCCATGATCAATGCACAACCAGGAGTGTACAGAAAGTTCAACAGGCATGTGCCTTCACACACAACACCTATGAAGGGCTAGCAACACGTTGGAGTCAGCCCAACCTTGTCACATCCCAGGTCCACACATGTCAAAATGATATGACTTAGCCAAACATAACATACTATTAGTGAGGCATGTTTTACAACACACACAGAGGAGGTAGAACACCCATTCACATGATTCAACAGAACACCTAGGCCATTGCACTCAAGTCACACACACTTCGAGGTCACCTTGTGGAAGTACATGCCCCCGGAAGATCCGACCTACAGTGTACACAGTCCATCCTCAACTATGAAGAAGCACTTGTCATCGAAGCCATGTGCCTAAGCTATCTGGGAGACTGTCAGTCTGATATGCTGACTCAGTTAATGGCAAGTTCCTGACCAAGTCTCACATTGACCAGTGAATTCAAAATGAGTCATGCAATTCCCAATTGTCGCACTAATTGAATGACCTACTGCCCCTCAATCTGAGAGATGACTAGGTATTGCTTTACAGAAACATTATTCCAATTTGATATCACACCAAAACAACAAAGCCAATGAACGGCCAGCACATCAAATCATGAATTATCCTGAACACACAGTAATCCATCATGCTTCATTTCCAAACAATGTAAATAGCACTTAGGCAACACTCACTGTAGGTATCGGGGCCGTCAAAATGGGCTACCTCACCAACGGTGTACGGGGCTGGTCCACCTGTAAAGCATGAAAGGAAGATTATACTCAGACTGGGTGAACAGACAAATAATTTCTGTTACAATGACAGTGTGTGAATATTACATGGTAATGAGACACTTTCACACATGCTCATCCTGCCTGGCTGACTTTGTATTCTAGATTATCATTGGATGAGTCTCCTGCTCCAGTGACACACCCTACTACACTCATGCAGTGGCCAGGACAGTCATGTGTCGTCCAAGTTAATCCTCCATTAGTAGGCCCGAACAATCATGTGATCCATACATCTCAGCATGTGCATCCCAGAGAGAAACATTCCACAACTGGTTCCATGAGGACTGCATGACCACTCACAATCAAACAGGCTATGTGGACAGGTTCAACACACAGCAACCAGACACACATGTGACATATGTGTGGACAACATGACTAACTTCATGTGACGTGAAGGCAACACACAGGTGTAGCATCATCATGTGTTTGCAATTTTCGGTCTAGCTATGGCGTCTACATATGTAGGTATGTTGTTTCTACATGACGTACTCACTGGCCATTATGACCAGTAGAGTACAAATAGAGCAGTTCACGTGTTGCTTTTCAGACACAAATGCAACAGTACATTCCATGCAGCTACAGCCATCTGGTATGTGTTGCAAAAATGAGGCATCGGCCTGGTAGCATAGGTCTTCATACACATCCTGCAACAAATACACATTTGGACACATATGTATACCTTTGTAGCGCAGCATTTGCATCATTTTGTGACACAGAGAGGGGGCTACTTAGCAAAATACAAATAGATGTTGCATTTTACTGCTGTTATTGGGTGTACATGTGTAGCAAAAATGGGGATTTATGTGTATGCCCATGGGCCTAGGTTTCCCTAGTATAACACGCAGTCAGCTACTTATTTTGCAGATTGGCTACCAATCATCACATGTTCACGCACACATTCCTATTATTCCCATGTAATTGATTATTACTCACCAACATAGCCACCAATCCGGAGTCCCAGGTGGTCCAGCAGGTCCTGTTCCCTGCTGATCAGATCTGCCCAGCGGTGCTTGAGTTGATGTATATTCCTCAGACTCCCGTAGACCCGGACCAGGTGATGGCGCACTTTCTCCCAACGGATTTTCCTCGCCTCCGTGTGATACCCCTGTATCACACGGCCCCCAGCCTCCAGCATCAGTGGGAGGAAATGGCTTACGAGCCATATGAAGCCCCCCAATTCGTCCTCACCCATCCTGGACAGGCGAGGCCTACCTGACATGATGAGAGGTGTAAAAAAGTACAAAAGAAAAATGAAAGAAAAAGTGGGAAATGGGGAAAGGTAGAGGTGTGAAAGAAAAAGAAGAAGGAGAAAAATAGCCCAACTAACCCCCCAAACTATGCTACCCACAACAGACTCCCACAGACAATACAAACTATCACAGGTATAGACAAAATAACACTAAACAGACTGAGACAATGTTAGACAACAATAAAAGATTGACACAAAGACAAAATACAAGGCACACAGGACACTAAAGCAGTAAAACACAGGACAACACCTTTCACACAACCACACAGTCTAGATAACTCTGAGACTGCAAAGTGAAAGTGAAAGTCAACTCCCAGTACAGATTTGGTAAACAGGATATCCTATTACATCACTTCCTGAATAAAATGGCCGCCGTTTTTATTTTCGCGTAATGCGTCATATTTTCACGCATACACAGATGTGCGTCATATTTTTTTGACGCATTACAGTGCACATGATGCGGAGTGTAAAAATATGATATGAATATTAATATTTCAAATTCTACATGAGATGACCAACATATTGTGCATGTAGCGTCAATTTCACCACGCATACATCATGGGCGTCGTTTTTTTTACACGTACAGTGGTGCACATGATGCGGAGTCAAAAAATATGATATGAATATTAATAATTAATACTGTACATGAGATGACCAACATATTGTCCATGTAGCGTCATTTTTACCACGCATACATCATGGGCGTCATTTTTTTTACACGTACAGTAGTGCACATGATGCCGAGTGAAAAAAAAGGATATGAATATTAATATTTCAAATTGTACATGAGATGACCAATATATTGTGCATGTAGCGTCAATTTCACCACGCATACATCATGGGCGTCGTTTTTTTTACACGTACAGTGGTGCACATGATGCGGAGTCAAAAAATATGATATGAATATTAATAATTAATACTGTACATGAAATGACCAACATATTGTCCATGTAGCGTCATTTTGACCACGCATACATCATGGGCGTCATTTTTTTTACACGTACAGTGTTGCACATGATGCGGAGTCTAAAAATATGATATGAATATTAATAATTAATACTGTACATGAAATGACCAACATATTGTCCATGTAGCGTCATTTTGACCACGCATACATCATGGGCGTCATTTTTTTTACACGTACAGTGGTGCACATGATGCGGAGTGAAAAATATATGGTATGAATATTAATAATTAATACTGTACATGAAATGACCAATATATTGTGCATATAGCGTCAATTTCACGACGCATACATCATGGGCGTGTTTTTTTTTACACGTACAGTAGTGCACATGATGCAGAGTCAAAAATATTGTGGATGTAAATAATAATTTGAAGGTGAAATATCAAGACACTTTTGGATACATTTGTATCTGACTCTGCATTGTGTGCACTCATGTACATGAACAAATTATGACGGCCATGCTGTATGCGTAGAATATGGAGCAAATTTATCCAAATGTCTTCATGTGTTTAGCTTTGGAAAGGTGATTTGTCATGGTAAAACGGTGCGATGTGAGACACATTTGTGTTTGTATATGACAAATGTCCGTACTTTTATGTATAGACGGCCTTCACACTGTGATGTTTGGGATACGTTAACTAATGTATTGACCATATTTGACAACATATTTGGTGTAATTGCTGATGGCTATTTTGAAATGAGGTTTTTGATATCATTATGTATTCCGTCTCCAAAATGTCCCCACCTTTATGATGGGGATGCTTTTATCTGTAGTCCTAACAGGGAGTGGGAGAGTCACTTTCAGTTTTTATGGGGCTGACCATGTCCCATTATGATTTTGTGTTTCATATTTGTGTAGGACTTGTGACATGGAGGGCACACATGTGCCTTATGCATGTCTTTAGTTCACAAGTACATGATTCCTGTATGTTTTGGGGGTGGTAGAGGTGGAGTTAGGCCCCCAGCACCCTAGGATTTGACCATCCAGAATAGCTACTGTATCCATGGAGTATTTTTATCATATCCTGGCAAACCTGCAGCAGCGGGCGAATGTAAGGCCATATGGTATGAATGACTGTTGACCATTCATTCATCTCATTAGCCCATTTGACGTTTGCAGTATTGATGATTTGGAGCTAAGTTGCATTCCATTTTCATATGACTAAGGGGGTCATTCTGACCGCGGCGGTCGGCGGTCGGCGCCCGCCAAGCGGTTCCCGCCGATAGACCGCGGCGGTCATTCTGGCTTTCCCACTGGGCTGGCGGGCGACCGCCAAAAGTCCGCCCGCCAGCCCAGCGGGAAACACCCTTCCCACGAGGACGCCGGCTCAGAATGGAGCCGGCGGAGTGGGAAGGTGCGACGGGTGCAGTTGCACCCGTCGCGAATTTCAGTGTCTGCAAAGCAGACACTGAAATTCTTTGTGGGGCCCTCTTACGGGGGCCCCTGCAGTGCCCATGCCACTGGCATGGGCACTGCAGGGGCCCCCAGGGGCCCCGCGGCACCCCCTACCGCCATCCTGTTCCTGGCGGGAGACCCGCCAGGAACAGGATGGCGGTAGGGGGTGTCAGAATCCCGCGCTCCGCCGCCATGGCGGATTCTCAAGGGCAGCGGGAAGTCGGCGGTACACCGCCGACTTCCCGTTTCTGGCCGCGGCTGAACCGCCGCGGTCAGAATGCCCATCGGTGCACCGCCAGCCTGTTGGCGGTGCTACCGCCGACCTCCGCCATGGCGGTAATTACCGCCAGGGTCAGAATGACCCCCTAAGTTTGCAAGACTCTCAGCGTTCACGATGTGATAATGCGAAGATTGTTTTGCTTGTCTGTGTCCCTTTCTGCATAAACTGGTTTAGTGTCATGTTACAATCTTCCTGCTAGGTTCAAACTGGGACACAACTGTGATGGTCTACTTTCAAATATTAGGTTGGTTGTATGACATATGTGTACATGTGTGTGGGAATGTGGATCCAGTAGGACCTGTCTGTGTGTATGTTGTCACTGTAACTTCAAGGTCTCCTCCTGAGTTAGTGGCAGCTGATGTTGTTGCAATTATGTATTGCTCACATCATACACTTGAGAGAAGCCATTGATGACATGTTCACGTACACATGGATGGTCCCACCCTGTCTCTGAACACGTGTGATGTGACTTTCAAATGATCTCCAATTTTGGGCTGGATGAGAGACTGTTTCAGTTGTTTGGATCCGGCATGTGTAATTGTCACATTTGTACTCTTGTTGGGCTCTGTGTATGGTAATGTAACATGTCACATCCTACCCTCTGTGCATACAGTTGTGATGTTTATTTTTGGTGTGATGAATTTTAATGGCATTCTTGATCAATGAGACGACATTCATCTTCAGCTATTTCAAACTAAAGGTGGTCAGAAATGAATAGGCCAAAGCATGATGTGGTGTTTGTGATCTGTGTTTATTTACAAGTGTGGAATACAAGTGATTATAATGACTTAAGTAAAAAAATTGTTCACAAGCTGTTGGCGCCTACGCACTCCTGCTGCGGTGTTAGGTTGTTCCCCCTCCTGTTGCAGGCCAGCATCCTCCTCATCATCATCCTCAGGCATGTCTGGGTCCGGTTCAAGGAGGGGAATGTTCCTTTGTACACAAATATTGTGTAATATGGCACAAGTGAGTATGATTTTGCATACCATCTCTGGGGAGTATAGTAGGCTTCCGCCAGTGATGTCAAGGCAGCGGAACCTTGACTTTAGGATCCCAAAGGTCCTCTCCACAATGCTGCGTGTCCTCTTGTGGGCGTCATTGTATGCCCGTTCAGCAGCAGTATTTGGGTTCCCATATGGTGTCATTATCCAAGGCTGGATGCCATACCCCTGATCAGCTGAAAGAGAAACACAGAATGGTATCAATTAGATGTAGGAGGCACTGTTGTACGTATCTTTGATGGCAGTAGTTGTGTTGTGTTGTCTGTGACTATTTTGTGTACTAATGTGACAACCTATGGTTGTTGGTGGAAACTTTGCCATTGTTTTTTTTCCTTGGCTGAGCAAGTGTTTGTTGTCTAACTGTTTGTCAGCAGGATGTATTGGTTTCTCAAGTACAGTGTGCCCTCCCTTGCATTGTGACTTGTGACACAGGTGTCCGTGTGTCCTCACTGGGGGTGTGATGATAGTTCCATGCAGAGTTGAAACATGAAAGGGTATTAGAAACGTTCATATGAACATAGCCAGGCCATCCCATCCCTTAAAAGTTATGCATTGTATTAGTGTACAGGTTATTGTGAGACTTCCAATTTGCAAGGTGGCATTTAGGCAACCACAGTCATGAATGTCTTCACACTAAGCTGTGGAGTAAATTCAAATGTGTGAGAGGTTCAATGGTGACTTGTGACACATGGCTAGTGATGTGAGTACCTCAGTGTGTTCCTGTCTAGGTGTTGCTATTGTGGTGTATGGGTTGTTTATCCTAGAGGGTTTCTGTGCAGTGAGTATATAAGTAGATTTTTGTCCTTACCAACAAGTAGTCCATTGCCATACCGTCCATCCTGGAAGTGTTGGTTGATGGTGGAGTGACGGAAGATGAATGCGTCATGTACACTCCCAGGATATTTAGCCACAATGTTGCTGATCAGTCCTTGGTGATCGACTATGGCCTGCACGTTGATGGAATGTGTGTGCTTCCTGTTGCGGTAGAGGTGTTCACTCACAGCAGGTGGCACAAGGCGTACGTGTGTGCAGTCGATTGCACCAAGGACGTGCGGAAAGCCACTGATGGCGTAGAACCCCTGTTTTGTTTCCTGCTGCTTCTGCAGTGTGTTAGGGAAGCAGATGTGGCGGGGTGTCAGTCCAATGATGGCATCCAGTACTTTAGGCAGGAATGCAGAGAAAGATGGTTGTGAGATTCCACCAACCAGGGCACCAGTTGTCTGAAAGGAGCCACTTGCCAGCAGGTGAAGTACGGCAAGCAGCTTTGTTTCGGTTGGGATAGTGCGTGGAGTCACTAAAGTGGGGGCCAATTGCTGTTCAATATTTGTCAGCAGCTGCTGAATGGCCTGCCAGTTCAACCGGTACCTCTGGATGATGTCTCGTTCCCAGAGGCCATGCAGGGTTGTTCGTGGGCGGAATATACTCTCCTGCCTTCTGCGCTGTCTTTGGGGTCCCTGCTGTTGGTGTTGTGGCTGCTGTTGTTGCTGCAGGGCTCTGCGTCTACGTGCACGTTGAAGAAAAAGCACCTCCATGTCGCCCTGTTGCTGCTCTGCTGCTCTGCTGCTCTGTTGTTTGTTCTGTGTGTTCTGATTAAGTACAGGTGTGTTTGCCCCATTTTAACGCCTGCCCTGACCCAGGCGTTAAAATTTCACGCTATTCGTGCTTTGCGCCATTTTTTTGCGCCGCCTGCCGCGCGGGAGTGATTTTTGCCCTGGAGCATAAATACCACGCACCGCTATGTGCGTCTGTTTTTAGACGGGAACGCCTTCCTTGCATCTCATTAACGCAAGGAAGGCGTTCACGCAAAAAAATGACGCTATTTGCCCATACTTTGGCGCTAGACGCGTCTGACGCCAAAGTATAAATATGGCGTTAGTTTTGCGCCAAATTTGCGTCGAAAAAAACGACGCTAATTCGGCGCAAACGGAGTATAAATATGCCCCTAGATGTGATACCCAAGGCAACCCTCATGGAATCTCAATTCATTATTTAAGGTTGCCACTTTTCCTAGAAAAAAATGCTGCCCATTTGTTCACGTTTTAAGTTTCTGCAAAGGCCCATGCATGACACTTAAATAGAACATTAAATAAAATCAAATGTTTTCATTTTTAACATGACCTTTCTGTTTTGTTTACTTTAATTATCAGTAAGGGGTCATTAAGGCAGCTCTAGAGTTTTAATGTGCTTTCTTCTTATAATTGCAGTGTTAGGTACAGACTAGTAATGAGAAAAAATACCAGATTTGAGATGATTTTCCTAGTTTTTGCACTTGCTGATACATGCAAGTCATACGGTAAAAAACCAGCAAGGTGGCAACCCTATTCAACCTCCTCTTTGCATTGAACTCCATGGCATGCAAGCAAATTGTGTTTGCCTCGATGAATGAATTAATGCACCTCACTACTTTAAATCTTTAAAGAATCAACATATATCATCATCGTGACTGAGCCTGAATCAGCAGCATAGTGAAAACTGTTTGGTAGCAAGACAAAGGCTGCTCAGTAAAGCAACACTTGCTGAAGCACTAAAACATACATAAAACATTGAGGCCCTCATTATGACTTTGGCGGTTTCCGGGCAAGACTGCTGTGCAGAGTACTGCCTCTATACCATCAGTGCTGGTGGTACAGTGACTGCCATGTTACAAGTCACAAAGTGAAAAACTGCCAAATACAGCCACAAATTCAACACCGCCAGGCTGACCAATGGCAAAAGAATGACTGTCCGAACACCAGCACCGCCACGCCAACACCATTCCGTCCGCCCTATTATGTGTCAGTTTCCTGTACGGCGGAACATGATTGGCAGTGCACACTGCAGTGGTACATAAAGGTACCACCAATAGTAGGCAACACCACATTCGACAGTTTGAATACCCCACACGTGAGACACATACACAAACCACACTCACCTGCTCACAGCGCTATAAAACACCCCTATACACACCCACAATCCCTTGCGATTCCTACGAACAGCACTCATAGCTACGACCCATTCACACAGATCCCATACACCACAGGCACCTTCACACTGCACACTCAGCACACAGCACACAACTTCACGTTTTGCACTAGGCACACATCACACTCACACACCAACACCACAACCCACCTGCACCCACATCCAAACACCCCCACCCCACCAATCACCCCACACTGCACCCTACACCCACTACATCATCATCCACGCAACATAGCACGTCAAAAGCACCCACATTTCACTGACAATGAGTTGAGGGTAATGGTAGATGAAAGCATCAGGGTAGAGCCACACCTTTTCAGAGCCCAGGTCAAGCAAACATCATTGGCAGGAAAAAATGAGTTATGGCAGAGGATCGTTGACAGGTTGAACTCAGTGGGCACACATCCATGCACTAGAGAGGACATCAGGAAGAGATGGAATGAACTACAGGGGAAGGTGCTTTCCATGGTGTCCAGGCACCAGATTGCCCTGAACAAGACTGGCGGTGGGCTCCCAACTCCACCCCTTAATTTAACATCCTGGAAGGAAAAGGTCTTGGACATGATGCATCCAGAGGGCCTGACTGGAATCATTGGAGGGCTCAACTCTGGTTAGTAAACAACACCCCTCAGGCACCAGACATGCCTGCCCAGCATGCGTCCCCACCACCCATCACACCCCAATCCATCTCATTCCATACTTTTGCACCCCCTCCACTGCATGCCACCCCACCCCACTGCCACCATCCCCACACAGTCACCCCCTAATGCACGGATACCAAGCACAATGCCAAGCACCACAACTCCCACAATATAACCCTCCCTACACAGCAGAGGATCACAGTCCCACTTCACAGTGGAATAACTGCATGGAAAATCATAGCACATGCCACACCAACTGTTAGCCTTGACTGCGTTCCATCACATGGCCATGACAGCAATGTTATCCACTATCCTCGACCCGCAATGGCACATGGAAACAGTGGCACAATCTGCATCCCTCAAACAATGTCTGCAGTACTGCAGCTGTCATTGTCATCACTGGGAAGCAAGTCAGGCTACACCATGCAACACATGATGTGGTCAACAAGTACATCTCCAAAATGGAACTCACTCCCTTTCCATCCACAGGTCCCGCTGTCACTGCCACCCGCCAGAGGATGCCAGGGTCAGACAGCCTGCCCAGGATGAAGGCCCCAGTGGATGTCTGGATGGTGACGACTTGCCTGGCCCATCAGGGACGACTGGTCAGTCCATACTTAGCAGTTCCACCCTGGATATACCAGGCTTCCCCTCCCATGTGGCAACTATACTGCAGCCAGCCTTTCATCCCCAAACCAGTGCCGAACGACAGGTCCTTCAGAAGAGTGCCCACAGTACAGGGGCCAGAGTCAAGGGCACACACTCAAGATAATGAAGGTCCTGGTGCTACTGGGAGTGGGCACAAGGCCATGGGCACAGGGACAAGGGGCCAGGGGTAGTTGGAGGGGACCTGTGGTCCAAGGGACAGGGCAGCCACAACAACAGACTGCCCAGGTGGCGCTCTCCAAAGTCCTAGGTGCATACCACCAAACCCAGGACACGATGGGCCACATCCTCTCGACCATGCTGGAGAACCAGAGGCTGAAGAGGGAACACCATTGGGAGGCCATGCAGCAGTGGCAGACCCTCAATGTCACCATGGCCTCTATTGTAGGGGTGCTGAAGGAACTGACCAGCATCCTGCATGAGTCTTACAGCCACTAGCAGGCCCCTTCCACTAACCACATCCCAAAAGAGCCCTCCACCACAGTGGCAGCTAGTAGAATGAAGGCCCTGCCTGAGGACCTGCAGACCACCAGCGCCCCTCCCCCTTCATCTGAGGGACCCACACGCAAGCAAAGATATCCAACCAGACATCCTGCAGGAACTGATGCCAACACCACAGCCAGGAAATTACCCTCTCCTCAACATTCTCCCTTGTGTGCCATAGAGACACCCTGTTGACTCTCCACTGTCATTTCTCCATTCTCCCATCGCCCCCTATACTGGACCCGGACTACCCACAGGTGGGCTAACTACACTGATGAATTCACCCACCATGACCCCACTCATCAACCCGTGCACTGGTCAGTCACAAATAAACACTATTGAGCGCAGTTACTATCTACGTGCTTTATTGTAAGAAGTACCATTTACTGTGGCATAACGTGTTTACCAGTCAAACCATTGTCCTGCCGACGTTTGTGAGTGTGACAGAAGGGGCAGCATGGATATTAGTGGAGCAGGCAGAGGCTGGAGACTTGTGTCAAAGGAGGCAATAGGTGATGCAGGAACCAGAGTAAACCATACAAATGCCCTGCAAATAGAACAAGAGAGGGAAAACAATCACTGTATGGGTCAAATATGCCCACACAACACACACATGTACTAAAATTACAAAGTCCCAAGGGTGTGATGGCAAGTGTCAGCTCTAACCATATGCCCATGTCAGACCCAAATTCCCAAGACAACCATCCCCAATAGTCCTTCCATCACAGCAGACAAAGCTAAACTTAAGGCATGTTCCACAGCCAGAAACAGTAATGTTGCACTGTGGACTCTTAGTATAGGTAGCAGTACCGTTGACACCATAATGTATGGCACACATAGTGCAGTTGATATGGCAGTACAGGGAACAATGGAAAAGCACAAACATGTCACATGTGAAGCAGCACAACAGCAGGGTGATAAGTGCACTGAAATGTGCACAATAACAACTCCACTTATGGGAAAATGTGACCCCCCAACCCACCCAGAGGCACAGCTGCACCTAGTTCCACCAGTGCTAACAGATACCAGGAGGATCTATGTCACAAGGCAGCCAGGAGTACAGGTCACATTCCATACATCTGACTCATACCTGTAGCTCAGTGGAAGTATTGTTATATCAACTCTGCTCTGGAGACAGCTGCATCCTCATCATCTTCCTCCTCATCACTCACCATGTACCCTTCATCAGCCACTGGTTCAGCTGCCACCTCCTCTGCATCCAGCAATGGGATGTAATGTTTCAGGGCTAGGTTGTGCACACTTTCAGTGCTTTATAGAGTAGGGCACCTCCGGAGATGTGTAGACACTGGAATCTGGCTTTCAGCAGCCCAAAGGTTCTCTCGATCACATACCTTGTCCTCCTGTGGGGCTCATTGAAACAGTTTTCAGCATCTGTAGTCAGATGTCTCACAGGTGTCAATAGCCAGGGAAGGTTGGGATAGCCGGAGTCACCTGTGTACACAGAGGTAGGACCCATGTCAAGACCGGGAGGGAGATCAGTCAGGGTGTGAAGAGAGTTGAGTGTACAGGGGCACACAGATGAATGTATACATACAGATGAGCCCGGTCTCTCTGTAGTGGTGCCATCATGTGTGGGACATTGCTGTTCTGCAGAACAAACGAGTCATGCCCAGACCCGGGAAACTTGGCCATCACATGGGAGATACTTTGGTCAGTGAGACACACCACATGCACATTGATAGAATAAACGTTTTTTTTGGTTCCTGGACACTTGTTCATTTCTCCTGGGTGGCACCAAGGCAATGTGTGTGCCCTTTATGGCCCCATCACATGAGAGACATGTGCCAAATCGTAGAAGGTAGCTTTGACGGTGGCTAAACCAGTACGTTGGGGGAACAAAATGAAGCAGGGCAGATGTCTTAGCAGGGCACAGAGTACATCCCTCAAAACGGTACTGAACATCGACTGACATCCCTGCTGCCAAGCCAAACTGTCATCTGGAATGACCATGTGGCAAGGAAGTGGAGGAGTGACAACATCTGTACTGTGGGAGGGATGGCATTAGGATGATGGATGGCAGGCAACAGATCGGGCCCCAACTGGGTCACCAGGTCCATAGTGGTCTACGGTTCAGATGATATGCATGAATGATGTGTCGCTCTTCCAGGGTGGCAATGTCAACTAGGAGCTGGTACACAGTAGCATGCCTCATCCTCAACATTGCACCGTATCTGGAAATAGGAGAGGGAGAAGTCAGAATAGGCTGCATTGACTCTGTGGACACAGTAAAGCTGTGCAATAGTCCCAAAATGTCACCCATGACGCACCTAACATTCAGCCACTATTCTCTAATACATGTAAAATGGCAGCCACCTGTCCTGCATGCACAGGACAGACGAAGTGACCTGACACCACTGGCATTAGACGGCATGGCGTTAGGCAGTCACAATCGCTGTGAAACTCCACATTGGATCACATGGTTGTCTATGGGAGACTGGTACCAATGGTGATCACCGCTGGCGGTGACGGTGATGTGCGCTGCGGACGTGACGGGCATTTCATGTGGCAATGCTCACTTGATTCCTGACACCTCTGAACACAAGACCTCTGCTGCGTGTGCTGCTGTGTTCTGACTCTGGTAGCCAAGATGCCACGTCGTGCAGGTGATAGGGCCCCAGCCTTCTCCCAGGAAGAACTCAAGGAGCTTGTGGATGGGGTCCTACCCCTGTATGGACAGTTGTATGGGGTACTAGAGCGGTAGGTGAGTTTAATGTCAGCGTCCTGTCTGATAGTGATGTTTATGTGGATGAAAGCCTTTGGAATGAAGCAGATAGAGTGGATGCATGGAGATGGGTGAGGATTCTGACCATTAGTGGTGTGAAGACAAGACTGTGGGCATGAGATGTGTGATATGTGTGCTGTCCACTGCTCTACATGACTTTGTCATTCTGTCTGTCTGAGATGGATGGGCACTTGAGGGCAGCACAGCAGCCACAAGGGGGTAAGAACACACTCTCACCTCGTTAATGTGTTGCATAGATGGCTTTGGGTTGAGTACTAGTGGGAAGCTGTAGCGTAGGTCCTAGGTAGATGCCTGTCCACCATGGGTATCAGACACCCTGGCAGGATAGGTATCACAGATGTGTGCCCATACCATACAGACAGTGGCATATGATGGCAATTATTTCCAATGTGTAAGTTGTGTGGTCACCCTGAACCAAGTTTTGGAACCCAGCTCCTGCCAGTACACCTGAGGTGTCAGAGCATTGTCCACTGTATTTGCCTACCACTGTGATAGAGGAGATAAGTAAGTCCTCAATCTGCTGCCATGTACTGTATGTGTAGTGAGGCAGAGTGGAGCGAGATGTCACTGTGCTAATTGTCAAAGGCTTAGTAGGCATGCTACCGACTCATACAGGATTCAGTTGATACAGGAGTACAGTAGTTCTTTCCCCAAACGGCCATGAGGAGTTGCCAAGTACTGGGCAAGTGTGACTAGTGTGACTCACATCAAGTACATGGGTACAGTTTTACCACCATCAGCAGTTCACAACAGCATAGCTTTAGTTTCCCCCTTGTTGTCCCACTGTTGTAGCATGTATAGGTGAGGGCATGGCGTGTCATGGCATGGCAGCAGATAATGATGTTGTTACTCTGTGTGACTGTTGCCCTGGCATTGACCCATTGCACCCTGTCTCTCTCTCCCACCCATGCCTCCTTCCCTACCTCCTTCTCCTCCTCTATCTTTGTGTACATCAGCATCACCTGGGGAAGGAGAAGGGACACCGGCGAATGGGGATGCTGCAGCCCTCGGGATCTGAGGGGACCAGTGGGACGGAGGTTGAGGGGAATTCCATGGGGCAGACATGATCGACCACACCATCTTCAGATTCCTCCTCTGATGGCAGCTCCCTGGCAGTGACGGACCCATCTGGGACCACTCCAGTAACATCCTTGTCCGCCACTCTCCTTTCCAGCATGGCCCTCCCTGTAGCTCCCCACCCAATTGCACATGCCTGCTCATCCAGGAGGGTGGGCATCTCCTTCACCGAAGGCACCTCTGCTCCAGCCCCAGCCCCAGCCCCAGTCAGCCCCACTGCCCTCAATGAGGAAGCTATTGACCTCCTGAGGTCCATCTCTGTGGGACAGTCAACCATTGTGAATGCCATCCAGGGACTGGCATCACAGATGCAGCAGACCAATGCATTCCTAGAAGGTATTCACAGTGTCCTGGGTGGCCTGCACGGATCGTTTCAGGGTTTGGCCTCCTCATTGATGACAGCCAGGGTTTCTTCTTCTTCCGTCCCCCCTCCAGCTACCTGTTCCCAATCCCACATCCCTCCGCCCTCACCCATCAAAGGCACAATTTCTGACCCACATTCATCCACTTCAACAGACATGGGTACGCAAGGACACACATAGGCACCACAAACGCCACCACCGCTATACACGCACAACATTCAGATGCAGAAATAATAATATCCACTCCCTCCACTGACTCCCCCACCACCTCCTCCCCTCACAGGTATTACACCACTCACACCTGCAGTCACCACCTCATCAGTCCCAGATCCTGCCTCAAGTGCACTCATTGCCACTGTCACCACAACATCAGACCCACATACCTGCATCTCATACACCACATGCAGCACACTGACCCTACCTACAGACACCACCACAACATTCACTCACACATCCCCCCTGCTATCTCCCTGCATCTCCTCCCCCTCCTCCCACTACATCTAAACGCCCACAGTCACCCACCCAACAGTCATGTAGCACGCACATGGCATCCAAACACGAACCTGCACCCAAATCAACTCTACGTACACACATCTCAACCACTCCCTCTCCCTTCACTCCCATACCTTTCTGCCATGACCATCCCCATGCCCCAAGAAATGTTTCCTCTGTACATTTTTCCTGTTCCCTACCAACACCCCAAGCACCCTGATACCTTCCCCACACCTCTGCCTCCCACCTCCCAGTCCTCCCCTCCTAGTTGCCATGCCACTCCCCACCTAAGACTTCTACCCCACCAAGTTCACAGTTACCCCTCCCAAACCCAAACCCAAGCCCACCCCACCCAAAATCTAAGTCAAAGGCCAAACCTCCCCCATCGAAGCCTAAGGACCCCCCTCAAACCCATACCTAAGTACTCCCCTCCAAACCCAAACCTCCCCACCCCCACCCCTACATCTTTGAGGTGCCTGCATTCCCAATTGATGACCCTGCCCAGTGAGGCCAGCAGTTTACAGTCAGGAGTCAAGTTGGGACCTTATTCTGTGCCCAGTTTGCTAGGGGCACTATGGACATTTTGGACTGGCCCTTAGGCCTCTTTGTACATAGTTATTAATTACAGTTTTCACTTTTTTAATATATCTGTACCACTGCACCATTGGTGTAGATGGTAACAACCTTGTCCTGGCTTTCCTTCCACATGTATGTGTCGTGAATATGCGATTTGGCGTGTGTGAGTGTGTGTATGTGTGTGTGTGTGTTGGTGCAGGAGTTTGAATTCTTGTGTGTGTGGGTTAGTCTTGCTGTGTCATGTGTTTTTCAAGTCTGTGTACTAATGTCCTTTCCTCCAGTGTGTGCTAGCAGGGTGCACTTATGGTTGGTGTTTTCGTCGCTGGTCCTGGAGATCAATGGCCAGTGGGAGCATTGGGAAGACTTGCAATTCACGTGCCATGGAGCCTGCGGGCGTACCTGTGTTCCTGAAGGTGAGTGTTCCCTTTTTAAGTGATTAGTTTCCACCAGGCTTTTTGTGGTGGTGTCACCGCCCCCGAAATCCTGTCGGTGTGCAGCCTCATAATAAGGTCATGGGAAACAGCCTCACCGCTGGCCTGGACATGCCTGTCACCGGCTGCAGCAGTCCCTACTCAGTGGCGGCTCGGGTGGTGACTTGGCTGTGTTCTGTTGGTTCCATCACCGTGCTCATAATATGGTAGTCCGCTCCGTCGGGGCCACGGTGCTGCGACTGCCCCCTCCACAGTAATGACCACCTTAGTCTGCTTTCCATTTCACTATGAAAAGTTCAAATGAAAAGGAATTGGATAGGTAGGTTGCTGGCCCAACACTGTGTTGTCTATTTGTTATAGGCTTGCTGTCCTTTAAATTTCCATGATTCTTTCACTCCTTTTCTATGCCACTGGAAGAAGAACTGCTCGATGGTGACTTGTGTGCTGCTACTGATTATGAAGATCTGGCTGCTAATCATCCTACTGCTAATGTAATAAATTCCATAACAGACATAATGCAACAAGATTATCCTCAACTTCCACAGTGCTCTGTTTCATCTCATGAGACTCCTCATCTCCAAATTGATTTTTTTTTATCCACTCAGATTGTTACACTTAGAAACACAGCTTCCCATTTCCCTGTAAATAGTAGTATTGGGGTGACACAGTTAATTCCAGACATAAAGACAGGATATTTGTACTGACCTTTTGGAAAGGAAATTGATACTTAATATCAAGCTAAGCTACCCAACAGACCTATACTTTTTTCAATACAGGGTGCAGAGTTGGACTTGCTGGGATCTTGATTCTGCCTCTGGCCGGCTGTGTCATCACAACCTCAAAAGGAAGCAGGATGAGGGAAGTAATAAAGGGAAAGGAAACTGAAATGGAGATAGAGAAGACCTGGATGAGGTGAAGCGTGTAGCTACTTCACTCTGCGTAATAAAAGTTATTCAACCCTGACTCCTCGTCTTGTACCTCATTACTGCAAGGATACAACTGGCGATGAGGAGGTGAGCCCATGCAGCTCTTCAGACAAGCGCAGCTCTTCAGGTGAGTTGACACTGCACACCCCGGCACTGGCCGGCCCTGAGGGCATTGTAAAGTGGACAAGCTAACCTCTGCATGGCGGCCCATTTCCCAGTGAGTGTGCTGTGCTCCAATCCTGCTGCCACACCCTGCTGCCTCCTTCAAGCATGTGCTGCACTACAGCTTCAGCTGCCCTCCTCCTTATGACCAGGAGATGCACCACTACAGACGTCTTCTCAAGCACTGCACAGCTCCTGCCACACCAACAAAGCATGTGGCTATTTATGACAGTGTCCTGACACCTACAACACCAGCTGCAGCAATTGTGTCTTTTTGAGCAGCAGCTACAAAAGCTTCACCCATTACTGGTGCCTTGGCCCTTCCAACTGATCTGGCGGCCATTTTCAATTGGGACTGCTGTCTGACTACATTGCTTTCTGTCTGGAGGTGACCATCTTGGATTAGATTAGCCCACCTCACCGTTCATTCGGCATGAACTGCCTACTGCTGGCAGCCATCTTGGATTGACACAGCTCATCTCCCCTCAGCCAGTGCCCACCTGCTACCTGGTGACCATTTAGAGTTAGGAGATCCTTCCCACTCCAGCATAGACCCCCACTTCCTAGCTACCCCTCGTCACCTGCCCTCCCATGCACTGCACTGCCCCTGGCCGCTGTACCGCCTGATTGTCTTCTGGTACTCAATCATCCTCTGGCCCAGCTTACCAATTGTGCTGCCTTACCACTCTTGCTGCTCCATCTGTGATCTGTCACCCACCGGTGGCTACTGCATCAGGTTATACATGCACACCATCTCGTTTCGACACTGTGAATACCCAGTCCACCACACACAGTTATGTTGATGGACAGGTGACCTACATTCGGCTAACATTTTGAAGCCACTGCCGTTCAACACGTCCAATAGGTACAACATAGGTGCACGATGACCTCACTGGATCAAAACAATTGACAACTTCATCGAGGCTCTCAATGGGTCTGTTGATACCAAAAACATTAGCTATCTCAGAAATCTTGCTGGGGTTGGTATTCGTGAAGCCATCAAGAAAATTCTCAAAGAAGACATCAAAACTTACCGCAGACTCAAAGATGAACTAGCCAAGAAGTTCAACCCAGCCACCAATGTAGACTATGAGTTATATATGTTCAGCAAAGCTTGAAAACAGCCTTGAGAGTCCATGGATGACTGTGGAACACATGGAAACCCTCCTCAAGCACTGTTGCTTTTCAGAATTCTCCAGTGAAAAAGCCATGCACCTCAGGTTCTTTAATACATGTTAATCAGAAGCTTTCTAGAGGAGAATGCTTCAGGAAACTCACATCCTAGCAAGATGCTTGCAACCACCCATGCAGAAGAATGTGCTGAAAAGCAGGCTGCAGACAAAGAAGTTGGTGCGAACACTGTGAGGTCAGTACTGGCTATCATCAGCAACTAACGAGTGCGCAGAGAAAAACCCAAGGCCCAACAATCAGATGCCTAGAAATCTTAATATAGGTGTGGTTTGGCTTTTCCTCATGATGGTAAATGCTCTGCTATCAGACAAGTGTGGAAAGGCCGTGTCAAAGAAAATAATTTCAGATCCATCTGCCGCACATGGTCAAAACACTACTCCAATGATTGAAGCAGGTGACTTGCCAAACTGGGCAAAGAGCAGTGCCGTTGTCACAAATCAAGTAAAAAACTATGCCATCACTTACAGTAGGAATCTGGCTCTTTATATAGTGGACCAAAAAAGGGTATTCTGTGCAAAGAGTCCAGGCAAATCCCAAAGGTCACAAACAACAGTCCAAATACTCTCTTTTGTGGTAATGTGGGCGAACAGTTAGACATATCAGAGTGTATTGCTAAGCATGTAAGGCACACACATAGGCATTTAGGGTCAGATTTATACTTTTTCATGCAAAACTTTCATTCCAAGATGCCGGCCGGGTGCCATATTTGTGGAATGGCGTTAGCCAGTGCTAATGCCCTGTTAGCATCCTTGGAAAGGACGCTAACAGGGCGGGGGAGGCATATGAAAAACTGGGGCCTGTGCGCCGAATTATGGCGCTACACTGTTTAGGGGCAGAAAAATGCCTCTAAGCAGTGCAGCGCCATTTTCTGGCGCACAATCCCAATGGACATGGCTCCTGTTTTAGTAAAGACAGGAGCCATGCCCACCACCCCAATGGCCATGCTCAGGGGACAGATGTCCCCTGGGCATGGCCATTGGGGCCAGCGCCGTGCAGGGGGCCCCAAGGCAGGGCCCCTCAGTGGGGAAAAAGATAAATTCTTACCGGGGCTTACCTGGGATGGGTCCCCCATCCTGTTATGACCCTCTGGTGTGGGTGGGGGTGTCTCTGAGGGTTATATGTGGGAACCGCGGGTGCCTAAACCACCCGTGGCTCAACAACGAGATCGGAACAACGACCTTGTTCTAAACACTAATGCCTTTACCACGAATGCGTTTACAACGATTTTACCATAGTAAACGCATTCCTGGTAAAGGCATTACCAATCAGCATGCACAACCCAGCATGCTTCCACCCCAGTCCCCCACTCCCCCCACTCTTCCCCTTAAACCTAAACCCTGATTCCCCTAAACTCTAATCACCCCCAGCCCTCCACCCCACCCCAAAAACTAAAAATACCCTGAGTCCCCACCCCGCCCCAAAACCTAAACCCTGCCCCCCAAACCCTAATCACCCCCAGCCCACCCACACCCCTCCAACCCCCAAAACAGCCTCAGTCCCAGCCCAACTTACCTCCTCCTTCACCGCATCCACTCTGACTCCCTTCTGTACCTTAACCACGCATGTACGTTGTTCAGACATGCGTGATTAAGGTACCGAAACCAGGGAGTTTTGGAAAACGAAAGCGTTGTTTCACTTTAGTTTTTCACAACCTTGTGGTTCCGGACTCGTTCTTCCGGGTGTTTTTCATCTCTGGGGCCAGGGAAGGGCACATGTTGGCACTTTCCATGGTCAGTGACCTTGGAAATATGCTTACAGGTCCCCTTGCCCCTGTTCACACCCAGGCGTTAAATAATGGCACTAAGCAAGCTTAGCACCATTATTTAAGGCCCCTATCCCCGTGCTGGATTTTAGCACAGGGTATAAATATGGCGCAAAGGCCATAACGTCCTTTTCTGGATGGGAACGCCTACTTTCCATCTCATTGACACAAGGTAGAATTCACGTCAAGAAAATGACGATAAGTATAAATATGGAGTTAGGTTTTCACTGAATTAGCATAAAAAAAATTACGCTAATCAGCGCAAAATGAGTATAAATATGGGCCTAAGTGAGCCACACACTCAACAAAGAAATGCAATATCATTTTATGAAAATAACACATACTTTTATATAACTTTAAATATCAAGATCACTGGAATCAGGTGAGTACTTTTTGACATAGGAATTTTTTGAGTTTTCAAAAGCTGACACACCTTATTATTTTGTAGCTGCACTGTTATTCTATGGGAGAGAAAAATACATGGTAAATAGGTACTTCACAGCAACTTACAGGACCAGTCTTCTTGACTTAAGGTAAGTATGGGGCAGTGTCCTAGGGCACATCAACTGGTCACCTTGGGCAACACTGGATGGTGGGGTTCAGTGGTGCAGTTCAGCGTCAGGTGCCCCGTCTATGGAGATCAGTCCAGTCACAAAGGTGATGCAGGAGTGGGCTGAGAGTCCAGTCTGTGTGAACCACTGAGGGGGTTCAGTTCTTCCGATGCTTGGGATGGTAGGGACACCGGTGGTCCAGTTTTCCTCAGTCTGGAGTGTCCGAATGTAGAGGTCGTTTGGACCATCGGGTTTATCATCACCAGTGATAGTCATGGTGGAGGGGGCCCACAGAAACAGGCTGCAGGTGTGGATTGAGGATCCAGTCCTGCTGAACCAATAAGTGGGCTCAGGTCTCACAAGCCTGGGGGATATAGGGGCACCAGTAGTCCTCTTCTCCTTACTTCTGGGCGTCCGGGTGCAGAGGTGCAGTGGACCATCGGCTCTCCATCACCGGAGACGGTCGCAGTGAAGTGGGGGTCTGTAGAAAAAGGCTGCAGAAGCCATTGGGAAATCCACAATGGGTGAATACAAGGTGAGCTCTGAAGGGTGTGAGAACCACGTTGACACCGTTGACCCACTTCAGCTCAGGCTAAACAGCTTGGGTGCAGTGCAGATATCCGGCATCAGGTTTATGGTGGTCCTGGTACTCACAGTTCTTTCTTGGGTTGTCTGCAGATGCAGGGAGGCAGCTCCCCTGCCCCAAAGTAGCTTTTCATGGTGATTTGCAAAGCACTGGCAGCTCTCCTGGTTTCTTGAAGGCTGCAGGACAGGTCAGTTGCTCCTCAAGGGATGGGTATAGCAGACAGGCTAGAAGGGTTGGCGCCAAGTCTGTTGTGCCCCTCTGTTCTCAGGTTCATCAGGCTTCTTGTCCCCTCCTTCTTTTGCATCTAGCAAAGATCTGTTTTCCTGGAACCTAGGGGTCCCCTAAATATTAAATTTAGGAGATGTTAAGGGGAGTAAAGGGTAGTAGCCAATAGATGACCAATTCCTTTGGGGAGTAGGCACCACCCTGTCACAGAATTCCTAATTCCACCACACACAAAATGCTGTGTTCACTTCAGGCTGGTCACCCTAGAGGTGTGTCCAATCTGGAAATGCAACACTGCTCCTGCATAGCTAATTTTCCTCCCTGTCCAGGTGCCAAATGCGCCTGGGGGCAGTGGGGTCAGCATCTCCCTCTGATACCAAAGATGGTGGGCTTCTTTGAAGCCTCCTGCCTTGGAATGCAGATTTGCAGATCATCCTGTTGGGAGGGGTGTGTAACACCCCAGCCAAAGCAGTCTTTGTTTCTGACCTCCAGAGAGCAAAAGCTCTCACCCTCAGGGTCAGCATCTTCTCTGTTGGTGGAAGGCTGGCTAGAACTAGTCAGTTAGCCCACCAGCAGTTGGTAGATTTTCAGGGAGCAGATCTAAGGTGCCCTCTAGGTGCATGTGTTAATAAATACATCACTGGAATCAGTGAGGGTTTATTAATACTAGATACCAAAACATCCCTGTTTCTAGTGAAGTCATCTTGTAGCTGAGGAACTCGTATTGACCAGTGTTCAGCAGCTGTATTTTAAATGACTTCCCTGTTTACTTACTATGTCTAAAAATCGACAAAGACATAGCAGGGGCATAGCTGCTGTTGCAGATATGTCCACACATGTAATATAATGCGCACTGCCTTAGGGCTTTAAGACCTGCTGTACGGGTGACTTAAAATATTACATGCAATGTTTCAGGGACATGGCACATAGGCCATGTGCCATGTCATGGTTTCACTTTTTGGGAGCACGTTGTCATGAATCCTACAATGTCAGTCTGCATGAGGTTGGAACTAGGGGCCATATGTATGAACACATTTTCCCATAGACACAGAATGGGCAAAACTGCTTGCTACATCTGGCCCTAGGTCCCTTAGAGTGGCACAAGTTGTGCTGTAGCTCTCAGGAACCCTCTTTAGCACTTATGCCTTTTGTACTAGAGGTGCCGTTTACTAGTGCTTTACAGAGTTGCTGAATGGTCTGGACACTTGGGGTTCAAGTGACTAGGGGCCAGATGTATCAAAGGTTTTTACCCATTCTGTGCCTATGGGAAAATGTGTTCGTACAGATGGCCCTAGGTGTCTTGTTTTGGAGAAGGAACACTGGCACTGGAGATCTGGTTAGCAGGAACCCAGTGCACTTCAGTCAAAGTTGCAGCAAAAACCAGGCAAAATGAGGAGGGTGCTCCAACCAGAACTCAGCTTCCATCACATTGCCACCTCCCTGAATGGGCCCCTCTTGAACTTCATTATCAACAGTGGAGCATCAACTGATATTGTCAGCATCTACTCACCCTTCGAAGCTATGTACAAGTGTTTGAGCCTCAAAGACAGATACATGTCTGGGGTGAAGATACACCTATATGATAACTAGGGAAATTCACAGCCACCCTCACGTACCGTTTAATCATTATCAATAAAACATCAATCAATGTCATGTCCTTCAAATCAATTTACCACTCTCGCCCTGGTGCCACACCTCAGACACTCACCTTTAAGAGTCTTTACCTAAGCCACGTCTAAACCACTACACAGCCATGGCTCCTTCATGACAACCTTGTCCTGCAGTAAGAAATCCCTATGGCAACCATTCAGATGCTATTAGGAAAGAAATCTAGAGCTTGCCTTTCCAGCTCCATCATGGTAGCGATAATGGGACTAATTTCTATCAAGTTCAAGCCTTAAAACAGGACCCGATATAACTTGCCTTTTCCTGGCCCACTTCAAAGTATTAGGAAAGCTGAAAAATACCTGTGTCCACCTCAACATACATGAGAGCCTCCACCCAGTATTTCAGCAAGACAGAAAAGTCGCCCTCCATCTACAGAATGCAGTGAAAAGAAAAATTAACAATTTCCTCAGCCATGCGATCATAGAACCATCGGAGGGCCCCACTCCACGGGTGTCTCCCATCGTGGTCGGCCCAAAGAAGAACAATCCAGTGGCCGTCCCGTATGTTTAGATATGTGCAAACCTAATGAAACCAAAGAAAAATAACATTATCCACGGCCACACATCACAGACATGATCACTCAATTCAGTGAATCGAAACTCTTCTCCAAACTAGACCTCAATAAAAGATACCATCAGATTGAGCTGGAGGACCAATGCTTGTACACCACAATATTTACTACTCACTTGGGTTTGTTCTGGTATAAGAGGCTGAACTTCGGCATCTCATCCGCAGCAGAAACCTTTCAAAAAGTAATCTTCAACTGTACACAATGCACTTAACTACAGCAATAACATTCTTGTTTTCAGAATTACCCGCACAGCGCACGATGATTCACTAAAATTAGCTATCTTTGCTGCAATGCTCGTCTCACCTCAACTCTGGCAAATGTGAATTCCACAAGGCCAAGCTGAAGTTATTTGAACACATCTTCTCAGAATAGGGCATGACACGCAACCCTGACAAAATAGCTGGCCTCACTTCTGCCAACCCACCAGTCCTCATTCCTGTCTCCTTCCTAGGCATGGCCAGCTACTGTGTGAGGTACATCAGACACTACACCACAATCAGAGCTTCCTTCCAACACCTCACAAGGCAAGGAGTGCCCTTCCAGTAGTCTTGGACTGTAAAAGGAGTTTCCAGCAAATCAAATCTGCTCTAGCCAAGGCCACGGTCATGGCCTATTCCAACCACAAACTGTATGCTGAGTTGGCAGTGGATGAAAGCCCAGTGGGGCTGGGTGCCATCCTAGCTTAAAACTCTGGTACCTTGGATGCTCAATGTCACATACTTGCATATGCCAGCCGAAGCCAGTCCCATTCCCAACCAGAGAAAGAAAGTTGTGAAGTGGTATGGGCCTGTGAACACTTTCATGTCTTCTGGATATGGAAAGAAGTTCACCATCATCACTGACCATCAAACCCTTCTAACCATCTTTGTGAATCCTAAACCCAAAATGTCCCCCAGATTGAACGGTGGGGAATGCACCTCCAAGAATACAACTGCACAATCACTCGCAAGCCTAGCAAGGAGCACAATCCAGCTGACTACTTCTCATCAAGCAAAACAATTGAAAACACAGCAAGGAGTGGAGCGAATACTTGGTGGAAATCAGAGAATTCTATAATATCAGAAATTAACTGGAAGCCACTGTGATGGAATAATCTTGAGAGGATCATGGATAGTGATCCCCTAGACACTCCACAAATATGCCATTGATTTGGCCCAGTAAGGACAGCACTGGACAGTTGCCACCAAGAGGGCACGCCGAGACAGACTGTGGTTTCTAGGACTAGACTCCATGGTGGAGATGGAACTTCAGAAATGCCACCTATGCACCTGCCTCCCAACAGCCACACCCTCTCTATCACTAGAAATGTCAGAGATGCCAGAGGGTTTATGGGAAAGAATAGCAGTTATTTTTTTAGCCCCATAGAATCCGAAAATACCTGTTAGTACTAGTCGATTAATTCTCCAGCTTCCGGTTGGTCGGCATTCTCCTCCATCAGCACTGCCAAGGTCCTCAAAATCCTCAACAAATCCTTTGCAACCTGGGAATCACCCTTGGTTTTGAAATTGGAAAATGGGCCACCATTCACCAACAAAGAATTCAAAAACTTAATGAAGTGCCTAGACATTAGACATCAACACATAACTCCACTTTGGCCACAAGCCAATGGAATTGTGGAGTGACTCATGGTAACACTCAAACAAAAGGTGCAAAAAGGGACTTGTGCTGGAAGATGCCCTCTGCAAGGTTCTGGGAACATACTGAACCACCTCAAACTCAACAATGGGAGAAAGTCTAGCCACGCTAATGTTTGAACAATCTGTGCATACCAAGATACCAGATTGGATGTTAGAGTGACCCATAGACTCTGATGCAGTCAAAGTCATGAACCGAAAAAGAAAAAGACAATGAAGGATCAAGCTGACACCAGGCAAAGAGCACAAGTGACACTCTTTATGTCTGTTGTCCGGGTGACAGCCAAGCAAAGGCAACAGAATAAAGTAGGCATTCCTTTCAGCACCCAAACTCACCATGTCACAGATATCAAGGGGAGCATGTTTACAGCATCTTGCCCTGAGAAGTTAGTAACTAGAAACGCAACACACTTCTGGTCCACCCAACGCAGTCCAGATCCCAGTGATTCATCAGTCACATCAGATGTGCCAGCTTGTCCCCTATGACCAGAGGGACACGGAGGTCACATTGCCAAAGATCATTTGCCGGTCTGGTTGAGTGGTGTCAAGACCTTGAAGACTCATCAAAGACATCTGACTTTGTAAGAATGACGGAAAATGTTAAATGAGCAGGAGGTGTAGAGGTGAGCTTGCTAGGACCCTAAATCCACCTCTGGCTGAGATCTGAACAAGGTTTAGTGTGTGGCTTCCTTGCTCGGGGTAATTAAGGTGATTCAACTCTCACTCCCCTTGCCATGCCTCAATTCTGCAAATATACAATGCAGTGCAATGAACACAGCCTTATTTCGAGCACTGCTGGAAGCAGGTCCATGTCAGCCAGAATTAAAGCACAGGCATAATACATTTCTTTATGACACATATAGGCAAAGATTTATCCCAGACTGTTATATGAAAAAAGCTGTAGGGGGTTGTTCTGTGGAAAGGCAGGGGGTGGGTTTCTCCTACATATACTTGCATTTTCTGCTTTGCATGTTGAATATTAGCAGAAAGAAACAATGAACACTTTGCTAAAACATGGATCTAAACTGGGTATTTTCTAAGCTCAAAAAATGAAAAGAAAAAATGTAGCTATTTTGTGTGTTTGGTAGCTAAAAAACAAATACTTCTAACAAAATTTAGAAATAGCCTGGATAAAAGTGTTTTTTCTTAGATTTGAAAACTGAAAGGGAAGATACATTTAAAAAAACAGAGCTAGCTGCATGAAAAGTAAGAGCAGCCGGACTCCATTGTGTCATTGTTGACTCTACAGTACATATCTGGTCTCTTTGTAACAGTAGTGAGACAGTGAAATGTTCATAATTTGCTTTTGCATAATAATGTTAAATTTTGGGAAATTACAATAAATTACATGTAATTATGAGAAATGCAAATCCAGCATTTAGAGCCATAATTTAGCATGAAATGCATCCTTGCATCCATTTTTAGGTCTAGCGTAGGTAGCACACATGCGCTGTCTGCAAGACATGCTGTATTCAGTCTATGGACTTTAACCATGCCCACTAGTGCAATTCACTCTTTGTTGTGCTTGTACTAAATGCTTCCTTTTTATTGGTGCATTTTTTTTCTAAATGTCCCCTCCTCTATGTGCTTAGTTCCTTCCCAGGCAATTTCACTAAGAGAAAATTTTGTTGCCCATCACACAATGTTCATGAGTGTTCACACTTCTTCCTGTTACAGTATGTGATGGCACCTCCTCCTGGCTGGGCATTGCAGCCTGAGGGGCTGATTTAAGATCTCCTAGCACCTCCTTGCCCCACATTCATGTTATTTATTGATGCTAAGGTGGCCCAATTAGGCCAAAATAGCCAATTTGCAACCCTTTGAGCTACATGACACCAGCGCCAGGCATAGTGTATTCAAAGGAGGCGTTCCCCTCATGGGGGGGGGGGGGGTTCCAATAAAATAGAGCAAAGAAATCTAAAAGTTTTCTTTGCCTTATTTATTTTGGCACTTTTAATGCCTGCTCAGAACAGGGGTTAAAAGGAGGCATGCCATTCTTTTCAATTGGCCTCAGTGGGCTTTCCAGGATTAGCATAAAAAATGTTGATGCTAATCCTGCAAAGCTCCAAACTAGCATCACAAATTTTGACAATAGTTTCCCTTACTGCTACCATATCTTAGATAATGTGCGCATATGGTGGCATTAGGGGGGCGCTAATGGGCGAAAGAAAAATGCTGCTGCACTGGGTGCAGCGCCATTTTTCTTATATCAGGGTCTTAGTGTTCTTGTGATTGTCCATAGCAATTTTTTCACACTACAGCAGTGAAAACAGTGTTTAGAAAGGTACAAATGTTTCAGGTTTCATTTGTTCTTGTGCCTCTGCTCAGGTATACTTAATTGATGGTTTCCAAGCCACTTTTCCCTCCACTGCAGTTTTAGAAATGATTGGCTCTGTGTGCATATTTCTTATCATCCGGCAGACACACACTCATCCATTTTCAGTCTTCCTCATTCTAAAGTCCTCTGAACAGAGTTGCACCTGCTTCTCTGGTCCTAGTGGTAAATCCTCATTCTTAATCCTATAGGCAGTACTGCAGCTGCTTCTCCGGTCCCATCGGTAACTCCTCCATTCTAAGTCCTCGGGCAGTGCTGCAGCTGTATCTCTGTTCCTAGTGGAAATTCCCCATTCTTATTCTTCTAGGCAGTGTTGCAGCTGCATCTCTGTTCAGACATCCACTACACTCCGAACCAAAGCACGTAGGTAAAAGACATTACCATTTACAATGCTAATAGCTTTAACTCTCACTAAAGCGAGACCTATCACATTGCAAATGCTTGTTTTAATTTGTTTTCTGCTTAGACAAAGATTTCATAACCAAAATACATAAACACAAGAAATTGAAGTAATGCAAAATCATGGATCAATAAATATCAACTTATTGCATAAAGTGCACTTGTTAGATTTGATTTCAACCCCATTTTGTCATATTCATAGAGCAAACCATTCTTTTATAATAGATGTTTTCGGTCTAACTGATCTTACTCATTTTCTGTAACCGTGAATCAAACAAGGGTGGGTCTTTTGCTTTCTAACATCTATTTATCTGTGAATGGGCTACAACCATCACAATAAACGGCCACCTGAACCTAGCTATGGTGGTTATGCAAAGGCGTTTAGAACTCCCTAATAGTATTAACACATTATCTGGGATCACAGTTTTCTCCATCAAATTACTTCTATAGGAAAATATGGAGTTCCAAGATATCTGTATTTTTGTGCCCCTGTCTTGATTATCTTGAGCATTGATCAGAAAAAATCTGTTTTTTTTACTGTAGAAAGTTGGGACATACAATATATGAGTTACTGTGCAAATAATGTTCTTAAAGTTAGCACCCCTTAATGCTTTGTTACCGTGATCTGAAGCTTCTACCCAAATCCTATTCATTCAAGAGTTAATCTGGTCTTTCCCATTATCTCTTATTTTTGTGCATCATTCCATCTTGCTTATAGTTCAGATTACAGAGATTTTGAATCCATTGACCGATATCATGACACGTGTTGTGACTATGGAAATCTGAGATTCGTTTTCATCTATTGGGAGATTATGTATTCTAACTTTAATTTGCATATATGAAACTCTATGCCATTCAAGTTAGTTTTTGCTTTCATTGCATACTTGATCCCAAGCAATGAGATTTCCCTTCTCGATCCAACTCCCAACTGTCCTCAAACCTAGTTATACCCAACAACGTATTCAGGTAATAGTTTGATTATCACATATTACCTCGAGTGGAGTCTCTGCGTGAAGATAAAGGATGCTTAATCTTCTGATCATCTGGTTGTAGCATACAATCAGAACCTTTTTTGTGTTAAAATGTATTTTAGTTCGAATAATAAATTCTTATGGAAAAACAAATCTTAAAATATAGTGCACTAAAGCACCATACATATATACAATCCTAAATAAAACCATTTAAGCATACATATGATGAAACATTTCTTATGTACTTGTATAAATGAAATAGAAATCCAAGAGAAACATCCCCACATCTTAACGTAAGCTTGATCCTGACTCATAGGGCCATATTTATACTTTTTGACGCACAACTCCGCCAACGCAGTTGTGCGTCAAAAAAAATAACGCCGGCTAACGCCATTCCAAAGCACCATGCGGGCGCCTTATTTATGGAATGATGTTAGCCGGCGCAGCTGACTGGTGTGTGTCAAAAAAAATGACCCACACCAGGCAGCGCCAGCGTAGGGGAAAATGGAGCTTGGGCGTCAAAAAATGGGGCAAGTCGGTCTGAGGCAAAAAATCTGCCTCAACCCGATTAGCGCCATTTTATTTGACTCCCACCCTCCATTGACATGACTCCTGTCTTAGCAAAGACAGGAGTCATGCCCCCTTGCCCAATGGCAGGGGGTGTCCCTGGGGGCATGGGAGGGCACCTCTGGGCTCCTTCCGAGCCCACAGGTCCCTTAACGCCTGCCCTGACCAGGCGCTAAAAAATGACGCAAAAGCGTCTGGATGTCATTTTTTTTGACCCGCCAACTCCCGTGCGCCATTTTTGCACGGGAGTTTAAATAAAGCGCACATGCCTTGGAGTCATTTTTTAGACGGGAACGCCTACCTTGCATATCATTAACGCAAGGTAGGTGTCCACGCTAAAAAATGACGCTAACTCCAAGATCTTTGGCGCTAGACGGGTCTAACGCCAAAGTATAAATATGGAGTTAGCTTTGCGTCAGATTTGCGTAAAAAAAAATGACGCAATTCCGGCGCAAACAGAATATAAATATGCCCCATAGTTTGGAGCGAGTGCTATCTCGTAGCACTGTTCCTGCCAGTCTGACTGGCGGGAGTGATCTATTGCAATATTCCTGATGGTCCGACGGGAACATTGTAATAGGGCAGGGGGACGCCACTACCATGGCAATGGCGTCTTCCCCCGAGTTTGGAGGCCCCGCGGTGGGACCGCCAATCTCATGATGAGGACATCTGTAAAGTAATCTGTAGATTATTCTTTCAGAAATCTTGATGATCCAGAGGACTTTTCCTTATTTGTCTAAGGTCACTGACAAATGAGGACTCATTGGGAGATCGGCAATCCCACCATGGGACCTCCAAACTGGCAGGAAAGATGCCACCTCCATGGCGGTGGTGTCCCTCTGCCCTATTACAACGTTCCCGCCGGTCTGACCATCGTGAACAATGCAATAGAGCATTCCTGCCAGCCAGAGTGGCAGGAATAATGCAACGAGGTAGCACTCGGCTCCCTGAAAGTAGCCGAGTTTTGTCTTGTTGCACAGAGGGGGCTGACCAGCACCCTTGGTATGTGCACCATCTGCAAAGTAGAGAGTGCGCATTCCGATGGTGATGGGCAGAGGGGGCCAAGGGAATGGGCAGTGCAGGGCCCCTCTACATCCCCCGGCACACCCTCACCACCAGCCTTTCCATGTTGGTGAAACCACTACAGAAAGAAAGGGGATTTGTAATTAGCCAGGCAGCATTGAATTCAGCACTGCCCTAGCTAAGTACAACTCTGGCCATTGTCATGCTGTCAGGAACTGCCCGCTAGGGTTGTAATTGGGCAGTCTGACCACCTGGAGGCTGCAGTCCAACCGCCAACATGAGTGTGGCAGCTCGTAATGAAGCCCTGAGTCCTTACCCCATCTCAAAACATATTTATTAACTTCTTTAGGGGCATCCGACCATCTGTCTAAAAAATGTCTATTCCCAATTCAGAATTACCAATTAATTTACAAATAGGCAGCCAGAATTCATCAGCATGTGTCCTTACATCACCAGCATTAAAAGAAAATAGTTTTTCCTCACAGCAACATTGTTTAATACTGTAAAGAAAATTTATGCTCAGGATTGCTCTGATAGACTTCTGCAGTTGAGCCCAAGGTTCAACCTGACTGCATGTATCATTGAGCTTTTGGGGAGCTGTCCTGCCATTTGATAAAGTTTGTTTTGACCAATGACTTTGTGTTTCACCACTGCGCATATTAGTTGCTCAATGTTCACCAGTAGCACATGGTATGTTTTATTCAGTTTAGCCGCCTATGGGCTTTGACATTGCATTAGTCATTACATTCTGTATTGTGCCTTTTGGCTTTGACATGGCATTAGCCATTACTTTCTATATTCAGTTGAGCCGCCTATGGGCTTTGACATTGCATTAGCCATTACATTCTGTATTCTGCCTATTGGCTTTGACATGCTGTATCCAGTCTAGCCGCCTATTGGCTTTGACATTGCATGCCTATTGACTTTGACATGATGTATTCAATTTAGCTGCCTATTGACTTTGACATGCTATTAGATATTCTGCCTATGGGCTTTGACATGATATTATATATTGCATTTTGTATTCAGCTTAACTGCCTATTGGCTTCAACATGATATTCAGCTTAACTGCCTATGGGCTTTGACATGATATCATATATTACATTTTGTATTCAGCTTAACTGCCTATTGGCTTTGACATGATATTATACATTGCATTTTGTATTCAGCTCAGCTGCCTATTGGCTTTGACATGATATTATACATTGCATTTTATATTCAGCTCAGCTGCCTATGGGCTTTGACATGATATAAGACATTGCATTTTGTATTCAGCTTAGATGCCTATTGGCTTTGACATGACACTAGACATTGCATTTGATATTTAGGTTAGCTGCCTATTGCCTTTAACATGACATTGCATTTGATATTTAGGTTAGCTGCCCATTGCCTTTAACGTGGAGTTCTGCATTTTTCCAAGCTGTGTTTTTGCACCAGAGAACCAAGATGTTTTGCTCTCACAGTAGACTAGACCTGATAAGAGAGAGTACATGGGCGTCGTTTCTCTTCCCTTGAGCTTGGGAACAGGAGTAGTCTTGGAGACCTGGCCAGTCTCCAAAAGGCTTGCTCAGTTTCCCAGGTCTGAGAGGAGGGGGCACACCTTTGTAACGAATGTAACAGGCTGCAGAGAGTCAGATTCGAATCTGCCGGACCTCGTGCTGGAGCTTGGCGCCAGCTGCCAGCATCCCGTGTGGGTAGATAACACTCTTTCTCGCGGCTGACAGGGGTCATCAGCTTGCAGACCTTAGAAAGATGTAGCTGTAAATAGTTCCTACACGGTGAAGTATTTGTTTTGCTTTGCATTCAATATCTTATAAATATAACCTGCTGTGTATATTGCAAACTGATATATTTTGTTTGATTAACGCGGACTTGAAAGCTACTAATTCGTCATTCATTCATAAACATTGTGGTTGGGGAAGAATAAAATAACAATAAAAGTCTTCTTTGACCTCAGAAGTGCATTTCTGTTGTGTTATGTTAGTGCTTAGAAACTAAATAAGAGGAAAGCACTACAATTGGTACCTGGAGTCGTGGGGTCGGTCATTAAGAGGTGATTAAGGGGTTTGACAAGTTAGTAGATTTCGAAGTGCACACTTTAAAAGTGTAATTGTTTTTTTGTTGTTTGGAGAATTACAGAAATTGTTTTCTGTTTGGGGAATCACAGTAGCACGGCAGACCATGTCTGAGAATACATGTGTTGATGAACTGCCTGATGGTGCTAAGAAAAACTGTGAATTGTTTTCTGTTTGGGGAATTACAGAAGAAAATGCATGTGTAGCTAAAATGCCTGATGTTGTTTTGAGAAATAATTCCCGTTGTATATATGTAGAAAACGTGTGTTTTGGAAGTAATGATGACAGAAAGGTCTGGATACCTTTATCTGCTTACAGAGAAATGCAGGAGAAATGTAGGAAGTTGGAACATGAAAATAGGAATTTACGTGAGCAAATTAGCCCGACTGAAAGTTATAAAAGGGCTGTTTTTGAAGAATCTTTCTTGTCCC
Organism: Pleurodeles waltl; assembly: GCF_031143425.1. Taxonomy (NCBI): domain Eukaryota; kingdom Metazoa; phylum Chordata; class Amphibia; order Caudata; family Salamandridae; genus Pleurodeles; species Pleurodeles waltl. The sequence continues at coordinate 371,221,081 of NC_090451.1, forward strand.
ATTCCAGTAATGAGGGGGTTAAGACAGCTCCGAGCTGCACTGAGTTTCCATGTGAGCCAGGGTTTTTGGCAGACAATATGCATTCCTTAACTGATAACAGGGACGAGAGAGCTCAGAATGTGATTTACGAGTTACCGTTGCAAAATGCACAAGTAAAAGGAAAGATTTTAGAGCAAGACACCCCGAGTTTCATTAGCTTGTTTGATTTTTGGAAAAAGAATAGCCCTCATTTGAGAGAAATCCTAACACTTTTGTATATGGTCACTGTGAAAAATAATATGCAGCTGCGCGCTTGTGATTTGGCAAATGAAATAATGCAGACTTTAGGTTTCTGCGCAGTGCAAGAAGGAAATACTTATGTACATGTAACTCAAGAACAAGGAAAGAAAATAGTGCCCCTAGCTAGAATCATACAATGGATCTGGTACTTGCAAGACAGGGCTAGAGTACCACAGATAAAAGAATTACCGATGAAATTGTGTGCACCATTTGAATTCGTGTCTACTGAAGATAAAAAGCATGTTTGTTTTACTAATGATCCATTGACTGAAATGTTGCTTTCTGGCACAGTAGAAGGAACAGCGTTGTATAATGTGTGTCAGATTTTAAAGCAAGAGCTACGTGAGATGTGTCATTTTTACGCTGATTTTTGGTTCTTTGATGATGTTTTAGCCACATGGCTTGTACCTAACTGGTTCAATTACCTTGCAGATGTTAATGAGAAAAATGCAGAGAGAGAAGTGTTCACCCAGAATTCTGCCTTAGTGGGGATGGCTATGTGGGTGCCCCAGAAATGTGAAAAGGCCACTTACAGGTGGGCAGAGATGAGAGAGATGCACATTCCCCTAGATTTGATAAAAACTGTGCAGCACGCACAAAAGCAATCTGTCATGCAAGCAGTCACAGAGCAGTTGGGGAGAGGAAAGTTGCCAGAACAGAAATGGCAAATTGATCAGGTTTTAGGGAGAGTGATTGCTGCAAATTACCAAGGAAAAATCGAAATTATGCTGATACCTAGAAAAGAATCTGATTCATTCATACAAATTGGAGACAGAATGGCCCAACTTGGCAAAAATGCAGTGAATGGAGGTTTGGTAAAGAAGGAGTCTGCCCCAGCCCTTCTGACAGTGCAAGAAAAGGGAAGCTGTGGTGCAGCAGATAAAAACCTCAGTACTGATGTGTGGGCTGAAGCCCCAAGTGATCCTCCAGAACCTGCAGTGAATATAACAAAGGGCCCCAAAAACGTCCTGCTGATTATAAAACAGGGAAAGAAAGAGGAAGGGTGCAGTTTAAATGAAAAATGTTATTTGCAAGAAAAGTCATACTTGTTTCTTTTGCAGATCCTACCACGTTTCGCCACTGTCCCTGAGTGCGCTGTGTGGTCCCCCTTCCGGTGTGTGCGTGTGGGGTCGGGGAAGGGACCGAATCCCCAACCTGAACCTGGCTGAGTAAAGTGCCAGCACCATGGATCCATTTTGCGCAAACTGCGCCTTCAGTTCAAGTTCAACTTGTTTGCTGTGTTTTTTTTTTTTTCCCCTCTCGTATGGAACTCTGACTTTTGCTTATCTTCCAGCAAACCTTTCAAGTGGACCGTGCACCTTTACATGAGCAGAACTCATGCCACATCAAATTGCTAACACTGTTGAATTAGAGACTCATTCAGAGAAAAAAGAAAAAAAAAAAAAAAAAAAATTGCCCAGTCTTTTCTATGTAGATGTATCTGATGTGAAAGGTTATGAAATCAATCTGTTAATTCACTTCTATTGCTTTACAGGGATTGCTTTGATCATAATGTTTTTTTTTGTGCTGATGTTTTTTTTTTTTTTTTTTTTTTTTTTTTTTGAAATATGAGATATGTGAAACAAAAATTCATTGATCAAAGGGCGGAATGTCCTGCCATTTGATAAAGTTTGTTTTGACCAATGACTTTGTGTTTCACCACTGCGCATATTAGTTGCTCAATGTTCACCAGTAGCACATGGTATGTTTTATTCAGTTTAGCCGCCTATGGGCTTTGACATTGCATTAGTCATTACATTCTGTATTGTGCCTTTTGGCTTTGACATGGCATTAGCCATTACTTTCTATATTCAGTTGAGCCGCCTATGGGCTTTGACATTGCATTAGCCATTACATTCTGTATTCTGCCTATTGGCTTTGACATGCTGTATCCAGTCTAGCCGCCTATTGGCTTTGACATTGCATGCCTATTGACTTTGACATGATGTATTCAATTTAGCTGCCTATTGACTTTGACATGCTATTAGATATTCTGCCTATGGGCTTTGACATGATATTATATATTGCATTTTGTATTCAGCTTAACTGCCTATTGGCTTCAACATGATATTCAGCTTAACTGCCTATGGGCTTTGACATGATATCATATATTACATTTTGTATTCAGCTTAACTGCCTATTGGCTTTGACATGATATTATACATTGCATTTTGTATTCAGCTCAGCTGCCTATTGGCTTTGACATGATATTATACATTGCATTTTATATTCAGCTCAGCTGCCTATGGGCTTTGACATGATATAAGACATTGCATTTTGTATTCAGCTTAGATGCCTATTGGCTTTGACATGACACTAGACATTGCATTTGATATTTAGGTTAGCTGCCTATTGCCTTTAACATGACATTGCATTTGATATTTAGGTTAGCTGCCCATTGCCTTTAACGTGGAGTTCTGTATTTTTCCAAGCTGTGTTTTTGCACCAGAGAACCAAGATGTTTTGCTCTCACAGTAGACTAGACCTGATAAGAGAGAGTACATGGGCGTCGTTTCTCTTCCCTTGAGCTTGGGAACAGGAGTAGTCTTGGAGACCTGGCCAGTCTCCAAAAGGCTTGCTCAGTTTCCCAGGTCTGAGAGGAGGGGGCACACCTTTGAAACGAATGTAACAGGCTGCAGAGAGTCAGATTCGAATCTGCCGGACCTCGTGCTGGAGCTTGGCGCCAGCTGCCAGCATCCCGTGTGGGTAGATGACACTCTTTCTCGCGGCTGACAGGGGTCATCAGCTTGCAGACCTTAGAAAGATGTAGCTGTAAATAGTTCCTACACGGTGAAGTATTTGTTTTGCTTTGCATTCAATATCTTATAAATATAACCTGCTGTGTATATTGCAAACTGATATATTTTGTTTGATTAACGCGGACTTGAAAGCTACTAATTCGTCATTCATTCATAAACATTGTGGTTGGGGAAGAATAAAATAACAATAAAAGTCTTCTTTGACCTCAGAAGTGCATTTCTGTTGTGTTATGTTAGTGCTTAGAAACTAAATAAGAGGAAAGCACTACAGGAGCCTCAGTAAAGTCTTTTTACAGAGGCTTTTGAGGAGTCCTACTCAACTCTCTGACCAAGGGCCATTACCTTAGCTCCATTGAGTGCTTGTGGAACAAGCGTGCCAGTAATTGCCTTCCTAGAAGGCTCTGCCAAGTGTCCCCTAAAACAAGATTCAAAACTTTTTAGGTCATTTACCGTTGCTAAAAGTGAGACTCAAATTTGCTGTATGTTTGTCCCATATAGGATTATTGGCAAACATAATTTCAGATACTTATATTTGCAAACCTGTACATTTTATTGTTTGAGTCTAAGCTTTCTCCATATTATCAATAAATCTGTTTAATTCACAATAGATCTGCAAAGCATTGAGGTTTCACTGAAATCTTATGGGAGTGTAATTATTATGATTAAGGAGGTCATTATGACTTTGGCGGTCCCACAGCGGGACCGCCAATGCTGCGAGGAGGATGCTGCCATCATGCCAATGGTGTCCCCCATTGTATTCCAATGTACCCGCCGGGCTGACTGGTGAGAACATTGTATTATGACATCCCCGCCAGGCTGAGTGGCGGAAACAGTGCTTCGGCATTGGTCTTGGTTCCCTTAAGGAAGCTGAGGCCAATACCGTAGCTCACCAGCACCCTTGGAATGTGCGCTGTCTGCATAGAATACAGTGTGCATTCTGAGGGTGATGAGCAGGGGGGTCCCTGCACTGCCCATGCCACAGGCATGGGCAGTGAAGATGCCCTTCTCTGGCCCCCAACACTGTGCTTCCACCAGCCTTTCCATGGCAGGGTCCCTGGCATGGAAAGGCTGGCAGAAACAGGAGTCAGGATCAGCACAGCAGTGCTGAGTTCAGTGCCACAGTGGCTGACCACAAGACTGATTGCCGTCTTCCAATCTGAAAGTTTGTTTCCAGTGGTGATGGTGATCCCCTAGTGATCCAACCACCTGGAGTGCGGCAGTCTGACCGCCACCATGAGTCTGGTGGTCCTTGGACTGCCAGGTTTGTAATGAGACCCTCAGTTATTGGCATACATTAGGTATTGGACATTGGAGCCCCCTATGATGGGTGCAAATTAATTTCCCTTTGGAAGTGAAGTTAGGAGGTCTGAAATAAACAGACTAAAAAGCAGGAGAGTAAGACACACCACTGCTTTAGTCCCTTTCCAACTGGATTTTTCTAATCAAATTTCACACTGATTTAGATGTAACCTGTACCCAATCATTAGAGTGCAGTTGCTGAAGCACAAAAAGCAGATCCTGTGGAACACATCACTTGTGCAATTTCTCCCAAAGGGTTGATTAATCAACCAGATGAAAAGGAGCCTGGAAGTTAACAAAACAATAACAGAGCCTATCAATGATTGCTGTCAACCTTCTTGAAACTCCCCATAGTACAAAACAGTGTCTATTGGAGAGTAGTTTTGTCTAAAATCCCCTTGCTCTTTTGGGAAAGTTCCCAATTCAAACACCCATGAGTGAAGATATTTTAACAGTGTTTGGGCGTCAATTTTGGAGGATTCATCTAAAAGTGAGGTCAATCTATAGTTCGCCGGAGCATCCCTTGTGTCCTTCTTGTTGATGGGCTTTATAATTTCCCCCCTCTGTGAGTCAGGAATTAGGCTTGACAGGTAGAATCATGTAAAACAAGGTGTGAAGACACCAGACCACCAAATAGAATGAGCTTACGAAAGTACAGCAGGCAGTCTAACTGGACCCGCAGCCTGCTGTTTCATGCTATTTATAATTTTAGAGACTATCCCTGTTCCTTGACAGATAGTTAATTGATTACTTGTTGTGCAGTCTTGAGGGTGATCAATATTGACTTTAGGCTCAGGGTTTTTATATCTGTGTGAGATGCATTCTACCCACAGGGCTTCAGTAGCTTGAGCCTCTGTACTTGAGGGAGATATTACAAGTTCACTATTTACCATACACCAAAAGAGTTCAGGTTTATTCTTGATATAGCTTACTGCATTTTACTCCGGTTTGACTCATAAAATGTTCTCTTTTTTGACCCAGCAACATTTCATAATCGTTTCTCAGAGCTCTAAATTCCTTACTAACATTTTCACCCCCCAATTATTTGTTCTCCATCGTAATCTATTAAAGGACTAATAAAGGACACCGATTGCAGTTAGAATATTATTTTTTTACCCTTTATGCTTGGAATATTATTTAAACAATAGACACTTTAGCTGCTGAGGTTTCCTTCCCCGATACTGATATCTTTTTTGGATGTTTAGGGTAATTCAAGTATAGGCCTTTATAACTTTTTCCCACAAGTGATATCCAGGTCATGTGTGTCCTTTTTTCCATATTAAGGGGATTCTAAAGATATCAAGGGATTCTGGAAACCTCTAGAGCGAACCAGGAAAATAGCCAACACACAGCAAAATATATTTGGTGGGGACTGTTTTGGGCAAAAAAGGGAAAAATGTAGTGTGAAAGAAAGTGCTTAGCTTTTTTTTCTAAAAATTGCATCAACAAATGGTTTGTTGTTAAAAGATCGCCATCTTTTCAGGTTTCGGGGGGCAGAGCAGTTTAAAATATTTTTTATCATGGTTTTTGAATTTTTAAAAGTGATAGTCAATTTTTCCCAATTTGTGTGGGTTCAACCAACTTGCAGTTTGTGGTGGAAACCAGTGTAAAACCGATGGGTGATCCTGGAAAGCTTTATACTTCCATAAAGCAGGCAACACTCAGAATTTAGCAAAGGGTTATTTGTCTAAACCCCTCAAGATTTTCCAAAAGAATCTAATTGTTGAAAGAAAGAAATTATAAAAATGAGTCGTAAAATTTGCCATTTGTGGCATTTTAATTTGTAATTTTTATCACAGTGGCCAATTTACAAAAGCAACAAACTATTGTGTCCGACAGATATTTTTGGCATTGATGATGAACAGGGTGTGTAGGCTGATGCTTATAATGAGCTTTCATTGTACACTAACCGTACAGCAATTTATGCAATTTATAGGCTTAAATATCATGAATGAAAAATGAGTTTGACTTAAACTTTTGCATTTCTGAAATGTATACACTTTGTAGACACAATCTGCCCGAAAGTCCTGTTATCTGCTACTTAGACTTCCGGGATCCGGAGAAGTACCAATCAGAGGATAAACATTCGCTCCAAGTGTGAATTTACAGTCCCTAACATCCCTAAGATACACATTATGGCACTTTAAGTGTTGTCATATTTCCTTGTCTCAGCTCTGAATCAGATTCCAGGCCTTTGTACCTGCTATTGTGCTAAGATATTTAATGAGCTCTCCAACCGAGGGATAAACGGCATTCCTATACAATAGAGTAATTGTCAGTGCTTGACCAAGTTCCTGGGAAAGGTAGGGGCGGAGAGGAAACTTGCACCCGTTAATTAGCTTGTCACATTGGCCATGGAATGTGAGATCCCAGGCAAACTGGAACAAAGGAAGCCAGACCTCCGATACCAACACAGAGGGTAGGGCTCTGTTTAGAAGCTTTGGTGGAAAGGGATCAGGCAGCCGTGACATCAAGGAGTGGAGCTGAGACACTGAGGGGAGCTCTTTCCACAGACAATTTGAAACCCCCACAGTTGTATCCCCCCAAAATATGGTGCATGATGGGAAGGAAAGGGATGGTGAATGTGGAATACTAGGATTGGCAATGAGGGCACGTCTTCTAGAACTTTTTCTTCTCACTTAAAAGCCCTTGCACAAGGAAGAGACTACTGAGAATACTGTGGACCTGGGAAAACAATAGTAAAAGAATGCCAAGCTGAAAGGAACAGCTACCTATTGCCCTGCAAGGATGGATTTTGGGACTTTGACTCCAGCTGACTTCCTAGGACTAGGCTGCGTCTCTCCAGGGCCAGTAGTGCTGTCCTCTTTATGCCTCCTATCTACAGTTGGGAGAATAGAAAAATTGACATGATGGGGGACCCTGGAAGATTACTCTGGACCTTCTGTGGGGTGGCCCTGAAATTTGCTAGCTCACAGGCACCCTTCAAAATCCAGGAGGCTCTGATTCCATTGGAGTGTAGCAGGGAGGGTGTTTTGCTGGCTGGCTACAGAAGTGTTATGTAAGATGTCCCCAGACAATAGAGCATCAGGAACCAGGCAGAAGACAGGTCTAGCACAGAAAGTCCATAAAACCCAGCACCTTGTGAAAAGTACCTTTAGAGGCTGGGAAGCCTGAAGATAATATTCCTGTGGTTATGGTTAGCCACTAGGACAAAACAAGCATACAATTGTTCAATTTAGCCCAATGGGGCAAGAGAAAGTGGATAGGGAGTTTGGCCCTTGGGGGAAAAGAAATGAAGAAACCAAGCATGTAATCATCATCCCAATTCCCAAAAATTCCCCTAGGGTGGGCCAGGGCATGGGGACCTGCACATCTATTGTTAATAATTTTCTTTTTGGGCAGGCACATGCATGGGGAACACCTCTCTGAATTCACTGTGCCCACTGAAGCCCCATCTATCTGGAGCCATCCCATATACACAAGGTCTCAGGGACCCTGGAACCATCCCATCCAATGAAGTGAATCAACTAGGACAAAGTAACCATTGCAGAGCTGGGTGTGCTGCTTCCGACCCATACCTGCATCTAGTGGGGTGGGTTGGGTGCATCAGCCTCTCCTCTCCCTGCCCACACTCCTTACGGGCAGGAGACTGCACAGCTCCTGCAACGCAGAAGGAAATAGCTTGATCCTGTTACAGAGGGAGCAGAAGACAAGTTGCTAGCTTGAGCACCCAGGAGGCACACCCAGATGGTGTATGAGCATGTGAGGAGCCGACTGGGGCAGCAGGTCCATGGACACCCCCTCCACTGTCATTAAAAAGCCCTCAAGTCTGTGAGGGTGAGACTTAGGCACCCACAAATAAGAAAAGAAAAAAAGGAAGACTCTATTGCCCCTTCTGGGGTGGAAGTTTTGCCCAATGCCAGGGGGGTCACCCACTCTTTTTATTTCTTTTGGCATCATTTTGAAATCACTGGAGTCTACTGGGCTTTGTTCCCCAGGCATACCCACTCTTTTGGGCGACCCTCCTATCTGTCCCCAAGAGAGGTAGAAAGACTATAATGCCCTCAGGGGTGGGAGCATGGAGCGATGCCAGGGTAGGCTGCCCCATCACATTTATTTTGTTTCACTGGTATATAGTGGCTTTTTGTCTCTGTTGGTTTCCCCCAGTCTGCCTCCCATGTGGGCAGAAAGAGTGCACAGTCCCATTTGAACGGTATTTGTCTAATGCCAGGGTGGAGCACCACCACCGTTTGTTTAATCCCAGTGTAAAATCTGTGATGTCTAGTGGACTTTCTACCTTTCGGGAGGGGCCAAATTATGTGCAAACCCCAATCAGGGCAGCCTTCCTGTCTGTCTCCCGGTTGGCAAAAAAAAGTATTGCCCCCTTCAGGTTGTGGGCATGGCCCAATGTCAGGTGTGCTGACCCCATCACTTTTTTGGGCAGTGTAAAACTCCTTGGTATGAAGTGGACTTTTCTACCTTCAAGGGACAGTTTAGAGCAAAACCCCCAGTCTGCCTACCAGAAGTTCAGATAGTCTGCATTTCCCCTTTTAGGGTGGGGAAATGGTTGTATGTCAAGTTAGCCCACCCCCAGCACTTTCTTTTGAAAAATAAATCCCTTATCTCCAGTGTGAGCTGCTCCACCTTTTTTCTTTCAGTTCAGTTCTCTGGTGTCTAATGTGCTGTCTTCACCCTCCAGGGGGCAGATTGGGGATAAACACCTGCAACAGCTATCTCATGGGGCAGAAACACTGTTTGTGGCATGGGGAGAAGGAAGCAGAGGCCTATGCCCAGAGAGCCACTCCGCTCCCAAAAAAGTATTCACTGATCTCTAATGGTGTGATTTCCTACGTGGGAATTGCTCCCTAAGAGTGATCCCCAAGCAGGGATCCTAAAGACAGAGAGACCTTTCGAAATATGAGATTCCACCCTTTCGAATGATACCTCCACCATTGAAATAGGTGCTTGGGGTGCTGTGATATCCTACTGAGCCCCATTGCAAGTGAAAGTAAAATGAGCAGACTGGCTCTTTTTACATTCATGTTTACAGCAGTGTGTGATGTTTGACATCACAGAAAAACAGCCTCTGGCTGCTGGGAAAGCTCTGCATTGGCAGCCTGACCTGAAAGACGAGAAAGGGAAAACTTCTGGTGCTAGCACTTCTGGTGTTAGCGCTGGGAGGCCTTTGGGTAGCTATGCGCTTTATAAATCTGTTAAACTAAACTAAACTAAACTAGCACTAAAGGGAATCCCTTCCCTTGCGTGATTGATGTGGGATCCACATCAGTAGCATCTGGCTTGGAGCACTGTCGACCTGGAGGTTACATCAATGCCATCCAAATAGTTAAATGTCTCTAAACCTTTCAAACATCGGGCTTGTGCTTCATTGTACAGCACACACATAAAGTGGGAACGGTTGTAAAGTATGCCAGAGCTTAATATTTGTTCCTGAAGGGTATTGTTTTAACAAAAAGAACTAAGTTAGAAATCATGCAAACAGCCTTGCGAGGTAGTGCAAGGGCATATGGTAGGCACCATAAAGTATGCCAGCATGACAAGAGAGTGCAACAGTGCCGTATTTCAGTAGATTTGATTCTGTTCTGTTTTCTCCCTTTCAAACAATGAAGCAACTTTGGTTGCTGCACTGTGTTGTGTGTCTTCCAGTAGATTTGACCCCCAATGTGTTGCAAAATGCAGTTTGTGAATAGGCCCCCAAGTACCAGCAGAGCTGAATTGTTCCTGTTTGCTGTTGTGTCAGAACAAATAGTTTTGACAAGAGTCATGCAGTGTATTTTTCCTGAAGATGGAGAAGAATGCAGAACCAAACTTGCAGAAAAATTAAACAAGCACTGGCAATGCTAATAGGTTTGACTTAAAAATGCAAGTGCCTTTTGTGCCAGTGATGGGTTTAGATACTCAGTAAGTTATCACACATGTACTCTGTGACTCATCTTTGTACTCATGCACAGATTATTCAATCCACTGATTCATTCGTACATTCATCTTCTGACAAAGCTGCATTAACACAATTAGAAACACAAAAACATATGCAAAATAATTTGAAAAATACAAGTAGAAAAAATAAAACATTCTGCTGTATGAACACAGGAGGCATATGCTTGCAATACCAACTAAACATAGCAGTGCATGTCCGTCTTGAAGAGGTATTGCAAAATGTCTATCATAGCCTTAAAGTTCAGGCATGGCCACCACATTTAGGACCAATGTGGTGACCATTTTGGAATATTAAAACTCTTACACACTCTGGACAACAGTATTCCAAAATAGTTTCCTCATCTAGAGGAAGGGGCCTTGAGGAATGCAGAGCACTGTAGGTGAAGATATCGATAAGCAAGTTATCAATTAACATGGAGACTGGACAAGATATAGGATAACAAACATGATATGGAAATATCATGTCAAGTGTATAAGGATGTCAAAAATGTAATTGACAGGAATATTGTAGGTAGGAAAAGTGTTGTTTTTAAAATCATTGTAAAAAATGTGGATTTAGAAAATATTGTGTCTAATATTGCTTGCAAGTGATATTTTGTATGTAATTTATTGTAGTTTGTTGATAATATGTGTTTAATATTTTTTTAATTTGTGTTTTAATAAAGATAATTTATTATTATGGTTGAAATTACTATTTTTTTGTTGTTTTCATGTCGAAAAAAATGGATTTATATTTTGTTTAGCAGGGGGATATTAGATTTTTAGGGTATAAGCGGGAGGAAAATATCAAAAAGTGGATAATTCAATTTAAAAGGAATGTTCAATATGTTAATGATATGCAAATACGTATACTAAAATGTATAAATGTTTTTGGGGGATAAAGGTGGGAAAAATAATGAAAAGGGGATAATTTAATTTAAGAGTAATGCTCATTATTTTAAAAATATGCAAATTAGTATAGCAAAATATTTAAATGTCTTTTGTTACATTAACTTTGATACATAATACTTTATTACATTTCTGAATACATATTTATTATATTGAATTAAAAACATGGTTTAATTGTACATTTTAAAATAAATAATACCACTGTAACACTTTTATGAAAAATAAACATATATCAAAAATACATGTATTAATGTGAGATACATGTATTTTTATGACAATCTTTTCATTTAAGTTTTATAAAGATATATAAATAAGCAAATGTAAACACCTTTTTGACAAATTTTATATTTACATTTATTTAGAAATGTTTTTGAAACTGTGTTTAATTATATTATGAACATAATATAAATATGTATTAGTTATGATACGTAAATGTATATTCTGCAGTATTTTTATATCTTATGTGTTAATTTATGAAAAATCTGTTACCAGAAAATCAACAATTAGATTGGTTTAATATCTGAAAATTTTCTGTTATTGGGAATATTTGTTTCTGAATTTAATACATTTATTTCTTTTAAAATGTATTAAGCACTTTAATTTAAAAAAAAATTATAATTGCTAATTTTGGAGTATGATGTTAATTTTTTAGGTTAAAATATTGGGAATGGTATCAAACTTTTTAAAAATGTAATAGTTATTAAAAGTGATAAGAATAATCTACGCAAATGTTAAATCATGTATATATAGGTTTGTACTGTGAGTTAGAGTGTTTTGAAGTTGTTGTTATTTTGTTATACAGTTACAAAATCATGTGTGAGCATGGAATATTGATTGTGTATATTAAATTCTTAGTGTATAACGCCTTGCTTAAAATCTTTTAGATTATAGTGTAACTGGTAAATGCCAACCCTTGATTGTCTAGCACTTTCTTCAAAATAGTTTTCTTTGGATTAGCCATGGTGCATGTCACCCATTTAGTGCCCAACACTTTCTCCAAATTAGTATAGATTGTAGTCGAAGTTGTAAATGTCACCCGTTTTGTTTCCAACACCTTTCCCAAATTGTTTTAGATTGGAATGGAAATAGTAAATATCACCCCTTTAGTGTCCAACACCTTTTCCAAATTGGTAGAGATTGAAGTGGGAATAGTAAATGTCACTCCTATAGTGCCCAACGGTTTTCCAAAGTGGTTTAGATTGACGTGGGAAAAGTCAAAGTCACCCATTCAGTGTCCAACACCTTCCAAAGATTGATTACGATTTCTGTAGGAATAGCAAATGTAACCACTTTAGTGTCCAGCAGCTTCCTCACATTGGTATGCATTGGATTGGGAATAGTAATAGTAATAATGATGCCATCCCTTCAGTGTCCAACACCTTCCCTAAATTGGTTTAGTCTGGAGTGGGAATAGTAAATGTCACCACTTCAGTGCCAAACACCTTTCCCAAATTGGTTTAGATTGGAATGGGAATAGTAAATGTAAACCACTTAGGCCCATATTTATACTTTTTTTAGCGCCGCATTTGCGTCATTTTTTGATGCAAAAGTGGCACAAAATTACAAAATATTTTAATTATTTTCATGTCAGAGAAATAGTTTATGTTATTTAATTAATATTGTTGGTATAGTGTTTCGAAATATAATTAAAATAATAATTGTATGTTTTTGAGATAAATAGTATTAGGTACATAGTTTTCTAATTTTATTCATGTATACAAAGTTGATTTAGTGAATGTTTTTACATTTCTACACATATATATTTCAGCATAAAAATAAATGTTTATATATAGCTACATAAAACACTTTTGTATTATTACAGAACACAAAATAATATTTAAAATAAAATTGTATGTTGTTCATTTTCCACTTTTTCCATTAACATTCTTTGACATTTCTTAAATTGTTTTATATACATATTTTTAAATCAGTTTAACAAAATATTTTTCAGTTATATTAAATTATTGTTCATGTTTTTAAACTAATATTTAATTTAAACCGTATTATTTTTTCACATTTTTTATACTTATACATTTTCGACTTGTTTTACATGTTGAGTTTTTTAAAACATTTTTAAAAACATGTTTGCAGCAATTTTAAATGATTTGCCTTTCATTTCTCTAGGTAGTGTTGCACATTGCCCTCTCTGCATGGTCATCTCCAAACTTTTTGCCTTTCTTCTCCTTTTTTTGTTGAATTGGTTTTTGCTGGCCTTAGTTTACCACTGCTAACCAGAGCTAAAATGCTGATGTCATCTCCTTTAAACATGGTAGAACTGGCTTGTACCTCAACAGAATTATATAATTTACTTGTAAGTCCCTAGTAAAGTGGCACTACAGTGCCCAGGCCCTATAAAATAAATGCTACTAGTGGGGCTACAACACTGATAGTGCCAGCAATGGCAGTAGCCCTTTAAACATGTCTCAGGCCTGCCATTGCGGAGCCTGTGTGTGCAATTTAAAATTGTAACTTATGTTGAAGTTAGATTTTAAACTGCAATTCTGAAAATGCCACTTTTAGAAAGTTGGCATTTTCTTGCCTTAGCTATTTGGTGCCTGCAAACCTGTCTCTGGTCACATGACTGGGTGTAGTTGGCAGTTGGGCTTTGTGTATTCCACCTAGATGTTCACACAAAATAGGAGCGTAATTGTGTCTTGATGGGCCATCTGGGTCAGGATGGGAAGGAGGAGCTGGACACAGCCTGCCTTACAACTCAATAGGCTGTGTCCTGTCCACACACAAATGGCCTAAAGACCCTGTATTGTCACTCCAGCCAGTTTAGAGGCAGCGGAGGTAGGAAATTCCTTGCACTTCAAAAGCACTTTCCAGACATTTCTCCCACCTTCCAAAGCCAGGGCACCAAGGTATAAATACTGGATGTCAATGCACTTCTTGAATTGTGGCTACTTTGCCAGGACAGGAAGAGGGAGTGCGGTGCTGCTACAAGGACTGCTACTCTGCTGAACTGCTGCTCTACATCAAACTGCTGACCTGCTGCCCTCTTGCGTGGGGAAGAAGTGAACCTGCAAATCCATCTTGAACTCATGATCCTAGGGTGACTCAAGGGGCTAGTCTACTGGCATCCTGATCTGAGCCTCAGGGACATATTAGTTTTCCTACAACTTCTGGACCCATCTTCAGTGAGATATTGACCCCCGATACATGCTTCTCAGTTCCTGGGCCCTTGAAATAGCTCTTGAGCTCTTTGGAACACGTTTTTGGGCTTATGGTGATCCCAAATGAGCTAGTTCACTCCAGAACCACGCCACTTGCATGGAAAATCAGCATGAGCTGCCGCAAGTCCCTCTCTTTACACCGCAAGCATCATCCACCCACATGGATCACCAATGCAGCCTGCCCATCTGCGAGTCCCCAGCCTGCTCCTTGTGCCAAACCACCATCACCAGTGACTCTTTCCTTGCTCCTGCCAAACATCTTCCACACCCATGGAATGCTTGGCACAAAACTTGAGAAAGTAAAACTTCAGAGGGACTAATTTGGGACCGTGTCTGGCCTGTGCTCCATTGTGGTAGTTTTTAACTTTTGACTTTGACCTGGTCCAGTGCAACAGTTGGTGATTTGGGGAGCTATATCGGACCTTATTCTTGAAAAAGTCATAACTCTGGTTCTACCACTTGGATTTTTGTCATTTTTGACTTGCTTTCTTCATTATATTAAACTCTATTTTTCTAACTTGGTGTGGTGTACTGAACCGACTGGCACCAAATTATGAAAAGCACTCTTTCAGGACCAAGATCTAGTTTCATCCAAATTTGGTGCACTTTTGTTCAGCAGTTTGGGGAGTAGTTGTGTTTCAAAATCTCTACGGGAAATTGCATGGAGAAAATGCATTATGGGACCTCCCCTTTTTCTCAGCCCCCACTTGACAAATCTCCCCAAAACTTTCAAGACAGCACCTGAAGTGAGCACCCAACCTTGCACTGTGCAGGGCCTTCATCTGCGCGCAGAAGAGGTTGCTCACAAGACCTGGCCTGCATCCAGACGCTGCAGCAAAATCCATTACCAGCCAACCCCATGCTGTGCACAGCCCTTTGGCCAAGTGTGGCGGAAGTTGGCCACAGTCTCTCTGGGTGACAGAATAGGTGTGAGAGCATGTATCTGTGTGTGAAAGTGGCTGTGAGAGTGTCTGTCAAGGTGTGAGATTGCATACATTAGTGTTTTAGTGGGTGTGTCAGTGTCTGCGCGGATCAGCAATTGGGTGCATGAGGCTATCGATGGGTCTGTGAGTGGTTGTGTGAGAGCCTGGGTGTGTGAGGGTCTGACTGGGGCTGTGAGTGGGTGTATGAGACTGAGTGGATCTGTGAGTGGGTGCATGAGTGTCTGAGTGGGTCTGTGAGTGGGTGCGTAAGTGTCTGAGTGGGTGTGAGTTGGAGAAATTGATTGAAAGAGATACATAGAGAGCTAGAGAAAGAAAGTGAGAAGGAGAGAGATAGAGAGGTTTTTTTTAAGCTTTGATGTATGATATACTTATAATGAGATATATCTACAATTTAAAATAAAAAACATATCTGTCAGTTTTAAAAATTAAAACATTTTGTACATTAAAAAAACAAACAAAAAAACGGGGAAATAAGTCTGTCTGGACTCAAACCCTGAGTGCTCAGTGTGAAAGTTTGTGATCTTCACACTGGGTTATTGCTTGCTTTGTTTAAAAAAATGTAGTCCATTATGGGCTATCAGGGACCATGAGGGAGCCTTTAAGGGCTCCCCTGTGGTCCCTAGGTTTTTTTTTTTTACTTTTATGGGCTATCTGCTATCTGACACCGTGGGGTAAGCCTAAAGGCTTACCTTGCGGTGCCATTGCTTCAGCAAGTAGGAAGCTGCTTTTAACAGCAGCTCCCTGCTTGCTGAAGCATTTAATTTCTGTTCTCTGCACGCATGCAGGGGACAGAGGTGAAAGCTTTGTTTTTTTACTGCAAACAGCTGTGTCCTCGGGGTAGGCACTCTGGGACATAGAAGGAGCTGGCCCTGGAGTGTGGCGGTCCCCAGGGACATCAGTGGCTCCATGAGGGGCGCCTCGCAGCCCCACTCCAACAAAATGTAACCCCAGGGAGTGGTGATCCCCGGGCTTAAGGGGGTCCAAAACAGACCCCTTTACCCTTTTTCATCTATGCCAAGGAGGAAGTGGTGATCCTAGGGGTAGCAGGTCTGAGTATTAATAAAGCCCCAGGGAGGTGGGGGTCCCTGGGTCGGGAGAGAGACCATGCACCGCATTATATATATATCTAGGTTATATAAATGTTTGTAGTTAATCCAAATAGTTTGGGGTTATTTTGTTAGGATATTTTATAGGGGTAAATTATTGGATGCAATATATTTATTTTTAAATCAAACATGTGTATACAATGTTTTCTGTTTATTTTAAATACTTGTTTTACATAAAATCTGCTTTTTAATTTAATTGTTATTAATGATAATGTCATTATGTTTCCAATATTATTATAGAAAGTATTCTGTGAGTCAAACTTTTTGACATATTCTATATTTATAGGTGGCATTTTTGTTTACAATATTTGTGGTTTCTGCATAAGATATTTCTAACAATTATATTTGTGTGCTTGATATTTGTGGTTTTATTAGTTAAGTAAAGGAGGGCAATATTTTTGTTGATGATATTTATTTTCAAATATTTTCATGTTTATATTTCAATATGGACTGAAGCAGGGATTGGAACAGACTCTGTAAATGCTTTCCTTCAAGATAGCACAATGCTCTTTCGCAGCAGGCTGCATTTCCTTTCCTCTCATTCTTCATTGAAGCAGATTAGAAATTGCCAGTGGGTGCGTCAAGGATTTTTAAAAGAGGAACAGGTATGCCATTGTTAAGTGATCCTGTACTAATCACTAAATGGTCCTCATACACCAACTAACACTTGCACCTTACTTTTCCGTATTTAAAATGTCTAGAGGAAAAATATTTCCACATAGTCCTCTGTGAAATAAGTTCCAAAATTAATGGACCTTTGAGAAGAATAATGTTTCCTTTCCCTTAAAAGTTAATATACTGCCAACTAGTTGAGATTGATAGGCATTGAAGTCATTCCAGCACTTTCTGCTAGGGCTGCCCCCAGGGCGTCTCGGAGGCAGTGGCAGCTGGTTTCTATTTACGGCAGGGGCAGTGGGGGGATACAATAATAATAATTTCTTTTAAAGAAAAGAAAAGATACTTCCCTGGCTGTCAAGGTTCTCCCTCTCCTCACGGAGTCCTTCTCTTGTCATGGCTTCAATGTGGCGCAGGGAGCAGGAAACAGAGCTTACAAATCCTGATGGTATCAAGCATGAAACCATTGTCAGGATTGGTGGGAGCGGGCTCTCTCAGCACTCACCAGAGTGCTGGAGGATTGTGCATTCTCTAACCCAGCTGTTTTAAGACAGCTGGATTAGAGAAGTTTAAAGTATGAATGTCAAGCCAAAGGGAAATGCGCACTTTAAACTAAAGTGCATAGCTCCCTACTATAGTCATTCTGCAGCAGAGCAGAAGTGGTACCACCCCATCCTGACGCTCAGTTTGGGACGGGCGCTGAAAAATAAAATGGTAATAAAGAAAGTTTATTACTATTTTATTTTTCAGCACTGGTGCATTTTTGGGGCATTTTTGTAGCAGGGTGACATTCCTCTGCTCTTGTGGAGGGGCCGACCCGGCACACAGGTAACTGAAAATAGAGTATCAGTCAGAGATTCTCTGTTGAAAATTTTGATTTGAGTTTAGGAGGCCCAGTTGTATTTAGGCCTTCAGTTACAGTCGCATTTTCCAAGTTCTAAATCCAAGCCAATAATGAATATAAATACATATACTGTATAGTTGTCCAAATGCAGCACAGTTTCTACCTTGTCTGACATATTCCACATTGCGCAAATAATTCACTTTGTTTCACATAGTTTCTTCACTTTCTTTCAGGACTAGATTTTATTATTTTGGTAAGACCTCAGAACTGCCTAATGCTCTGACATACAGTCTGAGCAAGCCATCAATTGTCATAGGCTGCACTCCGGAGGCAAATACATTTAATTTTAAAGAGCTCAAGGAACTATGTTCTGTTTAGTAGGCCTAAGCCTCTAGCATAGCTGAATATTCCAACAGACAAATCGAAACAGGAGGTAGGCAGATGTGCATATGTTGCATGTGTGTGCTTGTATAAATATTAGATGCAGCTAAAGATATGTGTCTGTTGTCTGAATGTCTATATGTGCCTGTATTAAATGTAATAAGCATTATTTATTAGAGAATTTTCCTGAAAATGCATTTGTCTCCCTTTGTCTGTATGTATGTGTGTTACCTGTTCACATGCATGCCTATACATATATTGTAATTGCAATTTTATTTATATGGCACTTACTACCCCTGACGAGGTGTTGAAGCACTTTTCAGCTAGTAGCATGCTGCTCCAGAACCCAAAGGATTAGTGGTGGATTAGTATAGGGAAATATAAATTGTTAATTTGAGGGGTGGACATGTGAGTCTGCCCGCGCAGACACTGACACACCCACTAAAACACTTTGATTGAAAGGTATAAAGTACGGATAGAGAAGGGAGGAGTATAGATAATGTTATTTGAGAGTTCATATTAGATGATTTTCGAAATGAGTCAAAGCATAGATAAAGGGAAGATTCTAGAAAGGTGGTATTAGGGAGATCATTGAAGTAAATCGAGGTTTGGGGTGAGTAAAGGAAGGATAGAGGAGGGAAGATCAATAAAGGGTTTTATGGGAGATCATAGTGATAGAATGAGGTTTGGGATGAGTCAGAGAGTAGAGGTGGAGGATATATTGAGAGAGGTATAGGATGAGACAGAGTAACACAATGGAGGAAATTGAACTTTGTTCTACGTTAGGAGTAAAGTGATAAATATATAGATACAGAACTACATAAAAATGATATACATTTATAAGGAAAATAATAAAGGTATATACAATTGTATTACATGAAATTCCATATGTGCATGTATGGACACATAGTTAGAAAATCAGACTTTCATGTGTTGCAGTAGAGAAAAGATAATTTATTTCAATTGTTATGATCATATTTACATATTGTTATAGATAAATACAATAAGCAGAGACCCATAAGCATCTGATCAAGTAGTTTATATGAAAGCTTTGCAGTAACCTATATATATGTTAGGCATAAATGTATATCTATCTATCTATCTATCTATCTATCTATCTATCTATCTATCTATCTATCTATCTATCTATCTATCTGTCTATCTTTATATATCTATAGCTATATAATAAACAGACCTAAAGAATATCTATTTTAACCCATAAGTAGTATATATATTTGTACAAAGACATGCACATATCTAAATACACACACATACAAAACAATTTTACATATTTACATGCTCAGGCAAATGCTGTACATTTATTTTTAAAGAGTTGTCTTCTCAGGATTAAATAGTTATCCGTGGATCTTATGTTTGAGGGGTAATGAATTACATAGGCCTTCATTATGAGTCTGGCGGTCTACTCACCGCCAGACTCGCAGTGGTGGTCCCAAAGCCAACGGGCTGGAAGTGGGGCCATGGTCGGACCTCAGACACCACCAGGCTGCCGCCAGCTGGCAGCCTGGAGGTCCCAGCGGTTGTAATCTGCTAGGGCAGCGCTGCCCTGGGGATAACGAGTCCCATACTGCCAGCCTTTCCAAGGCAGTTACACTGCCATGGAAAGGCTGTTAGAATGGGTGCATTAGGGGGGTCCTGGGGCCTGGGGGCTCCTGTGCTGCCCATGCACTTGGCATGGGCAGTGCAGAACCCATGCCCACCCCTGTCACACATTCCACTGCCCGAATTACGGACAGTGGAATGTGTGACGGTTGCTGCTGCACCTGCCGCACTGCCACATTGCCGCCGGTCCGATTACGAGCCTGCTGCAATGTGAAGGCCCTGGGCTGGCCGGTGGAAACACTGTTTCCACCCACCCGCTCTGCGGTGAACCTGTAATAGGCTCAGCGGTGTTCTGCGTGCACTGGTGGGCAGGTGGCGGAGCGTGTTTGCCGGGCAGCAGAGGCCACCCGACAAACTCGTAATGAGGACCATAGTTTGGCTGCTTGAACAGAGAAAGATGAACCACCCATGGTTTTATTTCTTGTATGTTGTGGTTTGGGGTGGAGGTGCCAACCTTGAGTATGATGTAGGAGTAGTCTGGCAGCAAAGTTGTGAATTAGTGGCAGTATTTTTCATGGCTGATAAAGATGACCTATGGTAGAGGTCATTGGTGTAATAAAATTTAGACATTACAAGAAAGATAGTAGCTTGGACCGCGCTTGGAAATCCTAGGTGGGAGTGGATTTGGAGTTTTCACAGTAATGAAGCTTGATCTTGCTGACTTTTCCACTTGGGCATTCATTAATAATGTGAAGTCCATGGTAATTCCAAGGTTCTCTCTTCTTTAGACACTTCAGGAGGTGGTTCCAGATCATCAGGCCAGGCGCAGAGTAGGTCATCATTTTTACATTCCCCACATGTGAGTATTTCAGTTTTGAAAGCATTCAGTTTAAGGTGGCTCTATGTCATTCATTGATCAACTGCTCTGAGGCAACTTAAATGTTTTGAGTTTCCAATGAATTTTGGGCTTTCCAGTTTAAGAAGTATGTCAGCTGCATAGTTATAGCATGTGAGCTGAAATTGAATGATCATTGTTGATGGATACTTCATGTTGATGTTGAAAAGCAGAAGTGAGATGATAGAGCCTTGAGGGACCCCTGCTTTTTGTGAAGTGCAGTTGGATGAGAATGGGGAAGGGTGGTTGACATTTCTCCTGTTTTGAAGGGAGGATGTAAGTTATTCGAGAGCAGCCCTTTCTAAACCGGCTTCATAGAGTCTTTGGATAAGGGTGCCATGGTTAAGTATGATGAAGGCAGCTGAGAGGTCCAAGAGAAGTGATGCAATGACCCTGTTCCAATCTACTGTTTTAAAGGCCATCCCAAATGGTGATGAGGGCAGACTCTGTACCTCTTCCTGAATAGAATCCTGTTTGAAAGTCAGACAGTATGGAGTTATCTTCAATGAATTGTGATATCTGGGTGAATGCTGCTCTTTCCATCAGTTTGACCTGGGCGAATCCATTTATAAAGGGTCTGTAGTTGTTTGGGTCGTGCAGGTCCAGGTTTGTTTTCTTTAACAATGGGTGTATGTATGCCTCTTTAAGTATTCTGGAAAACTTCCTGTAATTAAAGAATTATTGATGACTTTTATTACTAGTGTGGCAGCAGAGGTAGTTAAAAGAATGTTACTGAAGATTTGTGGTGGACAAGGGTCCGGAGGGCAGCCAGCTGGCCTGCTTACTTTGACCAGATCCATAAATTCACTTTGTGATAGTTGTTTGAAGGAATGCAGAGGCTGGATTGGGAACTCTTGGACGAAAATTGGTGGAAATTAGTTGGTGCTGGTGGTTTTGCTCTGTTTTAAATAGGAGCCTAACATGTCTGGTTTGGGTGCATACTGATTAGCCAGTTTGTTAGTAAAGTCTTGAGTCATGAGCTGAGTGCTGAGTTCCTTCTGTGCTCTTAGCTTTACCAAATTCAGTGAGAATTTTACAAAATTCTTTATTTGCACATTTAGCATTTTGAACTCTGTCTCAATAGTACCTTGTTTTGCTTTTCTGATTTGTACATTCTGTTGCACTTGAGCTAAGTGTGTTGAAGGTTTGCAATTTGTTGTTTATCTTTTTTTAGTTCTGCATTGCACTAAGGTGGTTGTTTTCTTTTGCCCTGTTTTGTTGTTCTTAGAGCTATTAGGATATTAAATGCTTCCCGGATCCACTGATAAAGATTTTGAACTGAATTTTTTGTGTCTAGATGAGTGTTAGAAGTTCATTGAGTTTCTAAGTGTTCAAAACTGAGTTTGTTCCAAGGTCGATAGGTGGATGCATGTATGGTCGCCTTAGTTTGTTTTGATTTGTAGTGTTTTGAGTTGGA
The DNA here is from genome assembly GCF_031143425.1 of Pleurodeles waltl. NCBI lineage: Eukaryota > Metazoa > Chordata > Amphibia > Caudata > Salamandridae > Pleurodeles > Pleurodeles waltl. Next base: position 371,243,160 of record NC_090451.1, read on the forward strand.
AAGCTACCAAATTGTGGTATGACCATGTGACTGGAATAATCCTTCAAAAGGTGACTGTTCTTCTGGTTTCGGTGGGTTCTGGATTTGCAAAAATGACATCTAAGATGTGTCCAGTGATGTGTATGGGTTTGTGGACAATCTAATGTAGGTAGCGTGCCTAGGCCAGTGACAATAGTTTTTTGGATGTGGCTTATTGAGTTTGTCAACCCATTTGTTTAGGTTACCAAGGATGAATACGTTGGTGTGTAGTGTCAGGGGTTTGGTTTTAAACTATATCTAAAAACACATCTGGGAATGTTGGATTGTTAGGTTGTGGTCTATAAAGAAGGAGAACGTTATAGAAGCAAGTTGGCATAGTGTTGCATCTGGTCATGGGGGCCTTACAACCTTGAATGGAAATGTTGCCTGCTTTGGTGAAATGTATTGTTTCTGTGAATGTAACAGCTAGTCCCCCTCCTCTCTTGCCAATACAATTTAGCACAATACGTTGATAGCCAGGAAGAATGGTTTCAGGCAACACTGGAGCCATGTCATCTTCCAACCATGATTCAGTTATGAAGAGTAGGTCAGGTTGTCTGTCATTGAGAAGGTCATAGATGCGGTTCTTGTTTTAGAGAGTGATCAAGCTTTAATTAGTAGACAGCTGAGAGATTATGCTTTGGTGATGGTGCGACTATGTTTGCTAGAGTAGCAAATAGTACTCTGTGAAGTTGTAGCAAGTGTGTTATTAGTGTTAGTAATAACTGTGTGAAGATAGCCATCATGTTGTTTGTCTGTATCATAATCATCATCCAACAGGTTTGGAAGGCATTTAGCTGGGGGTGCATGTGTAGATGGTGGAGATAGTGGTTGAGAGTGAGTTGGTGAGCTGTGTTAGTTTTGTAGGGTAGCCTTGTTGTGTAATAGAAATGGAGATGCAAAGTTGTGAGACGTGGCACGTTGTTTCTTTTGTTTGCTTCTGTTTAGGGTGGAAGGTGTATGGGTCAGGGCGGTTTTGGAGCACGTGGGTCATGTTTTTTTAAGGCCCTAAATTGTGAAATGGATGAGAGGTGAGTGAATGACTGATGCTGTGTTGGGGTGTTTGTCATAGGTGTTGCTCAAGACAGAAGATTTGGGAGTAAAGATGGTTTAGGATCCGAATTATTTGTGTAGTCATAAGCGTGGGTGTAGGTGTTTGTTTTTATTTTGTACTGAAATATATAATGAAATTGCGTGTGTGTGATATTTCGATGTGTTGGTGTGTGTGTGTTATGTTTTTTTTTGTGTATTTGTGAGATGAGAAATTGAAGTAAGGTATTTCTATGAAGGATTTGGATGTAAAGTAATGCTGGGGTGAAGAAGTTGAATGGTAAAGCGGGTGGTAATATGGTGAGTCCATTTGTTGGAGGAGAGTCTATGTAATGTGTGAGAGGGGATGGGTAGGAGTTTGTGTTAGATTTGGTATCAGGAAGAGGTAATGTGTGTGGTGAAGTGGAGTGTAAGGATTGTTTGCCTGTGTGTTTTTGGTAGAAAAGGTGGATGGTGCTGGTCGTTGATGCAAGAGAGGGTTCAGTATAGGTTTGGTGATGACATAAAGGAGTGTGTGAGGAGTAAGTTGAGGGTAGAGCTGGTGTTTTGTGTGAGTACGAAGGGTGTATTTGTAAGGATTAAGGTAAAGTACAGTGTGGATTTGTGTTGTATTGGTGGTGTGTAGATTCAGTAGTGGTATAGGACAGTGTGGTATTCTGTATGAGTTGGAAGGTGCCATTATGTGGCAGTCGGGGTTGAAGGGTGTGTAGATGTGGTTTGTAGGGTTTTGTTGTGGTTATTGAGACATTGAAGTGTGGTTAGGGTTTGTTGTTTGGTAATGAGCACTGTGCGTTTGTTCAGAGTGGTATTAAGATTTTGGATGGGTTAAAGTGGTGGCTGGTGAATAGTAAAAAGGGCTCATCCTCTCCATCTTTAGACTTGACGTTCAGACTGAGACACCCTCAGCTGTAAGATTAAATTGCCCTTGGTCAGGTGAACTTTGGCAAATGGGAACCGTAGCCCTAACCAATCAGAACCCTCTCCCTGAGCCCTAGGAGCAATAGAGGAACTGGCCCTTTTAACTAATCACAGCCCTATCCCTATCAATCAATCAATCAATCAGAAATTTGTAAAGCGCACTACTCACCCGTGAGGGTCTCAAGGCGCTGAGGAGGGGAGGGGGAACAAGGGTGAGGGGGATGTGCTGCTACTGCTCGAACAGCCAGGTCTTGAGAAGTTTCCTGAAGGTGAGGAGGTCTTTGGTCTGGCGCAGGTGGGTGGGAAGAGTGCGTGGGACAGTTGCTATGGCGAGGTCAGCGGAACGGAGATGCCGGTCGGGGTGTAGAAGGAGAGTCGTCTGTTGAGGTATTCTGGTCCGGTGTTGTGCAGTGCTTTGTGAGCGTGGGTGAGGAGTTTGAAGGTGATTCTCTTGTTGACTGGGTTTTTCAGGTGGTCTGTGATGTGGCAGTGGCAGGGGATGTCCAGGATGAGGCGTGCGGAGGCGTTCTGGATGAGTTGCAGCCTCTTCTGGAGTTTGGCCGTGGTTCCTGCGTAGGGTGCATTGCCGTAGTCCAGCTTGCTGCTTACGAGGTCTTGGGTGACTTTTCTTTCTTTTTTTGGTGGGTATCCATTTGTAGATCTTTCGGAGCATGCGGAGGGTGTTGAAGCAGGAGGATGAGATGGCGTTGACTTGCTTGGTCATGGATAGTCAAGGGTCCAAGATGAATCCAAGGGTGCGTGCGTGGTCGGTGGGAGTCGGAGTGGTTCCGACAGTGCCAGGCCACCAGGAGTCATCCCATGCAGAAGGGGTGGAGCCGAAGATGATGACTTCCATCTTGTCGGAATTGAGTTTGAGGCAGCTGCTCTTCATTCATTCGGCGATGGCCTTCATTCCTTCATGGAAGTAGGTCGTGGCAGAGTCCTTGGTGAGGGAGAGGATCAGCAGGGTGTCATCGGCGTATGAGATGATGTTGAGGTTGTGGGATTGGGCGATGTTAGCGAGTGGGGCAATGTAGACGTTGAAGAGGGTCGGGCTGAGGGACGAACCCTGGGGTACACTGCAGATGATTTCGGTGGCCTCCGAGCGGAATGGGGGAGGCGGACTCTCTTGGTTCTGCCGGTGAGAAAGGAGGTGACCCAGTCCAGGGCTCTGTCGCAGATTCAAGCATCGCTGAGGCATGAGCGTAGGGTGTGGTGGCAGACGGTGTTGAACGCGGCTGAGAGGTCCAGGAGAATGAGGGCCATGGTTTCGACGCTGTCCAGTATAGTTCTGATGTCTTCAGTTGCTGCGATGAGGGTGGTTTCAGTGCTGTGGTTGCTGCGGAATCCAGATTGGGAAGGGTCCAGGGTGCGGTTCTCCTCGAGGAAGCGGGTTAGATGTCTGTTGACAGCCTTCTCAATGACTTTTGCTAGAAAGGGGAGCAGGGATATAGGCTGGAAGTTCTTGAGGTCCTTTGGGTCTGCCTTGGGTTTTTTTACGAGTGCGTTGATCTTGGTGTGTTTCCAGCTCTCCGGGAAGGTGGCAGACTCAAACGAGCTGTTGATGATCTTCCGTAGTTGGGGTGCGATGACGGAGCTTGCTTTGTTGAGGATGTGGTGAGGACAGGGGTCAGATGGGGAGCCGGAGTGAATGGTGTTCATGATTTTGATGGTGTCGTTGTTGTTGATGGGGTCCAGGAGAGCAGGAGGTTGGTCAGAGGTGAATCTGTGTTGTTGGTGGTTGCCGGAAGAGTCTGGGTGCTGAAGCTGTCATGGATGTCTGCAATTTTGCAGTGGAAGTCGGAGGCTAGGGAGTCGCAGAGGTCTTGGGATGGCAGGATGGCACTGGAGCTGGGGTTGGAGAGTTCCTTCACAACGTTGAAGAGCTCCTTGTGGCTGTGTGCGTTGTTGTTGATTCAATCTTTGAAGGCGGTTCTCTTGGTGGCTCGGATGAGTTGGTGGTGTCTGAGGATGGCGTTTTTGAAGGCTGTGAGGTTGTCCAGAGCTGATCTTGGCGTCACTTTCTTTCGAGTCTTCGCCAGCTTTGCATATATACATGGAAGTCAGCGGTGAACCATGAGGCCTTTCTGTCGGTACGTCTGTTGGAGGGATTCTTGATTGGGGCGAGAGTATTAGCACAGGTGTTGACCCATTGCCTGAAGTTGCGGACAGCTGCATCAGTGTCTGTGGTGTCGATGGGTGGGCTCTGAGAGAGGGTTGTGATAAGTTGGTCTTCGGTGACCTTGTTCCAATTGTGTGGGGGATCCATTGTGGGTGGTGATGTGTTGTGGGTTTCTTGAAGGAGAAGTGGATGCAGCGGTGGTCTGTCTAGTGGAGTTCGGTGGTGTGGCTGAAAGAGCTGTGGTTGCTGGCGGAGAAAATAGGGTTGAGTGTGTGTCCTGCGGAGTGGGTCGGTGTCGTGACAAGCAGTTTGAGGCCGAGGTTGGAGAGGTTGTCGAGCAGGGTGGTGTTGTTGTTGTCATTGGAGTTCTCGAGGTGGAAGTTTAAGTCCCCGAGGAGTATGTAGTCAGTGGATGCAAGACCGTGCGTGCTGATGATGTCGGTATTGGAGTTGCTAAACTGCTCTTGTGGGCCGGGGGGCCTGTAGACGAGGGTGCCTCGGAGGGTGGTGTTTGGGTCAGTGTGGACTTGGAAGTGCAGGTGTTCGGCGGTGCTGAGGGTGTCTTTGGTGTTGGTCGTGATTCTGAGGGTGTTCTTGTGGATGATGGCAATGCCTCCTCCTGGTTTGTTGGAGCGGTCCCTGCTGGTGATCTTGTAGCCGTCTGGGATGGCTATGATGATGTCAGGCGTTGAGGAGGGGTTCATCCAGGTCTCGGTCAGGAAGGTGACATCTGGGGAGGCTTGTGGACGGAGCGGGTGTTGAGAAGGATACATCTGAGATGGCTGTGAACTGCCGTGGTGGGTGGATCGTTGGCATGGAGGTTAGTGAAGGTGCATTTCCGGCAGGAGAAGGGTCCGTGGGTGGTCTGTGGGAGGCTTGAAGGCAGGTGGGGAGTGGCCGGTGTTTAGGGTGCGGAGGGTGGTGTCATCACAGTGAAGACATGCTTGTCGGCGGTTGGGGGATGAGAGCCAGGGGTTCTGGTGCTGGGTGCGGTACAGGCGTGGATGGGTGCAGACGGGCTTGCCAGCGGCATGGCCACACAGCAGCCGTCATTAAGTAGGGAGGTGGGGGTGAGAAGAGGACAGCTGGGAGGCAGGAGGGGGACAAAAAAGGCATGAAAAAGGGGGCTGGGCGGCGGGTGAGACAGAAAGGGGAAGAGCTAAAGTGAGAGAGAGAGAATGGAGTGAAAGAGAAATGAGGAAAAGGAGCACTAAGGGACAGTAGTGAAGCAGAGCAGCGAGCAAAGCAAAGCAAAAGAAGGAGAGAGGCAGAAGGTAGCCTAGTAGGAAAGCAGAGCTCTCTCACTAGACAACGACACCAGGGATGAGGCGCAGACAGAAGCCCGCGGGTGGAGGAAGGCCTCGAACTCCTGACTGGGGTCAGGAGTTCAGAGGAGCCAGGGAAAGGGCTCTACTTAGAGGGTGGAGCCACGGGAGGCAGAGCAATGCACTGACCAGGTCAGACAAGCAATCAAAAAACAAATCATAAGCCCTAGGTCCAATAGAAACAGAAGCACTAAAAACCAATCAGAACCCTAAACCCATCAGTCACTCCGACCTTGAACCCTAAGGCCTAGGTCCAATAGAATCGTAGCACTAGGAATGTTGCAGAGCTCCAGATCTATCAGCCAATCAGAAATCTAACTCTAAACCCAAATCCAAATGAAACCCTAGCCCTGGGCACAAATCAGAAACCCAGAGCTATCAGCCAAACAGAACTCTAACACTATGGGCCTGATTCTAACTTTGGAGGACGGTGTTAAACCGTCCCAAAAGTGGCGGATATACCACCTACCGTATTACGAGTCCATTATATCCTATGGAACTCGTAATACGGTAGGTGGTATATCCGCCACTTTTGGGACGGTTTAACACCGTCCTCCAAAGTTAGAATCAGGCCCTATGTCCTAAGTCCAGTTAAAACCCTAGCTCCATGAACCAATCAGAACCCCAGACCTATCAGTCAATAGAAACTCTAAACCTAAGTCCAAATCCAATAGAAACTCTAGAGTTAGGAACCAATAAGAACACAGTTGTAACAACCGGTAAGAAACTGATGCCAGAATCTTCTTAGAATGTGTTGCTAAAGTTACCCTAAGCGTCCTGATGATGCTTGTTTTCGGTCCAGGGAGGACATGGCCTTGCAGATCGGGCAAGACTGTTCCCATGGGGAACAGGGTCAGGACAAATTTGCACATGGCTGGGTTCAAACGGGGGTCGCATGGTGAGCAAAAGAACAATGGGTTAAATCCTGATCTGTGACTGGGGGTGAGTTTGAAAAGTTTGAGCACTCCGTCCATCATCCTTTTGTGTTGCTAAAGCCACCCTAAGTGACCAGGTGTAGGAAAGTCCTCCTTTTTGCCCTGGTCACCCCCACACTTTTTGGACAGGTACTGGTAGTTACTGACTCTTGGCTGTGCCCTGGGTACTGCTTGCCAGTCCCAGGGGCAGTGCTCTGTGTAAAGTGGATATGCAAATTAGGCTAATTATAATTAGCAAAGTTAACCTACTTATAAGTCCCTAGTATATGGTAGGGCATGGAGGTTTAGTGACCCCAGCATAGGTAGTGCCCCCATAGGTACACTGCTGAGGTGCCCAGTGTCTTTTTAAAGGCAGGCCTGCCTTTCTGGCTGCTTTTAAATTAAAGTTACATGCAAATTCGACTTTGGAATTAAAAGTAGTTCCAAAGTCTTAAACTACCTTATTTCTTATATATACGTCACCCCTAAGGTGTGCCCTAGGTGCCACTAGGGCTGGGTGCCATGTAACTATAAGCAGGGACCTTATAAAAATAGTTTTATAAGCCCTGGTGAGGTAAAAACAGCCAAATTCGTTTTTCCCTCATTGTAGTGAATGGCCTCCATCGGCTACAATGGGGAGACTTCATTTTAATTTTAAAAGTCCCCTTAAGTAACAGATACCAGAAGTTTGGTATCAAATTAATTGTTATAATGAATCCCACAACTTCCAGTTGTTGGATTTAATATAACTTGTTCAGGTAAAGAGTTTTACATTTTACCTGAAAAGTTGCCAACTTCAGCCCTGCAGTGTTTTTGCTGCTGTGCTCTGATTGGCCAGCCTCTGGAGGAGAGCCCCCTCAGCAGATGGTGAAGCAGGAAGGGGGAGGGCTGCCAAACTGGTCTTCAAAGGCAGAGAAGGACATTTGGAGCAACCCAGTAACACCCTTACATCCTGCAAACCCAGACAATTAGCTGCCCCCTTGATAGGATTAGGAGAGGGCAGGAGAGGGTGTGTTTAGGATTTTTAGATACACCAGTGGGTGGGCTCAGTCAGATGTAACCTCCAAAAATCATTTTGCGCCATGATAGATTTTTGAGGAACGTTGCTCCCTGGGATTGATTTTTTGCCACACTTCCCAGGAAGTGGTCATCACAGAGGGAAGGATCCTGCACCTGATTGGAGAACCAGGACCCACCTGTTTTTCACCCAGGAGCAGGGATAGAACTCGCAGACCTGCACCCACACCTCAGATCCCAATCAGATTCCAACAAGAAAGAACTACAGGAGAAGAAGGACCGCCCTGCTGGACCCCTGGCCAGCACCTGGACCCTGCACTCTGAAGGATTGCACCAGCTGCACACTGGGGCTTCACCACAAGAAGGACTTTGCCTGGCTTCAACTGGTTCAAGGAGAGACTCCCAGTTTGCTACAGGTGAAAAATTGCTAACCAGAGTCCCCTGCACCAACTCCTGCAGAAACCAACCAGCTGACCACTGTCCAGTGGTCAAAAAGGAGTTTGCGCCAGGTGCATTCTGGGAGCTGTAGTGCACACCCCCCAAGGATCTTCTCAGAGCTTCTGGAACCTTGGGGTGAGCTGTGGACCCCAAAAGAACCTTAATGGAACATCTGGAAGATGATCTAGAAGTTTGGAGAAGTTTGGAGAACTTTTGAAAAAAGCTCCATAGAGGGACCGACCCGCCGTGGCAACTCTAGCCGGCTTGCCTCAACCGCGACCCGGCCTGATTTGCAGGTTTGTCCTGGTGAAGAAAATCTCAAAAAAAAGAGACTAAGTCAGAACGTAGGAAGTTGACCGGGACCTCCCCGCCAGCGTATCCGAGGAGGGCTCCAAGGACGTCGGAACAAGATCCAGGTTTGCCCCAGTCGAAGGATTTTCACCTCGAAAAAACGACTAAGTCCGAAGGTAAAAATCTCCACCGAGGGCTCCCACGACACGTATCCGGAGAAGAGTTCCAGGAGGTCGGATTGGACTGGCAGGTTCGTCCCGCAGAAGAAAATCTTCAGAAAAACGACTAAGTCCGAAGGTAAACTTTTGACCGAGACCTCCTGCGGGCTGTAGCCGAGCCGGGCTCCATCGCGGTCGGCCTTAAACTTTGACTTTGCCCCGGTCGAGGTGCGACCAGATGACCAGATTGGCGCTTTTTGTTTCTAGGCGCTATAAAACAATAATTCTTTAAAAATTCATATCTCTGGTTCCCCTTATCAGATTTTATTTGTATTTGTGTCATTTTCAAGATAAAAATATAATCTATTTTTATAAATTGGTTTTGGATTTTTAAACTGTTTCCTGTGTTTTATTTAATTACTGTTTTGTGATATTTGAATGCTTTAAACTCTGTCTCCTAAGTTAAGCCTTGTCGCTCGTTGCCAAGCTACCAAGGGTTGAGCTGGGTTTAATTTACTGTGACCTAACTGGACCTAAGTGGAGGTTGGTGGCCTATTGCTAAGTGTAGGTACTTACCTGCCCTTACCAATAATCCATTTTCTAACACCAGGGTATGCCCAGACATGGTTTCCTTGCTCACTGTGCCACTGGATTCAAGCTAGCCTGGCTGAAGAGGGGTGATACCATGAAACTGGTCCCAGGATGCTTGTTTCCGGTCCAGGGAGTATCTGGCTTGACAGTTCGGGCTGAACTGTTCCCATGGGGAACTAGGTCAAGTTTAATTTGTATATGGCTGGGTCCAAACTGGGGTAGCATGGTGAGCAAAAGAACAATGGATTGTACCCAGATCTGTGACTTGGGGTGAGTGTTTGAAAAGTTTAAGCAGTTCTTCCATCATCCTTTTGTGCTGCTAAAGTCTTCTTGAATACAGACAGGCTCAATCCACACTTTGTTGTTCCTGTTCAACCCTTCAGGTAAACTCCACATACAAAGCCACTAAAATGAAAGCCAAGATTTACAAAAAAGTGGTGCAGTGACAAAATTTGCAGCGTCGCACCACTTTTGAAATGCAGGGATGTGCTGTATTTACAAAAATACGGCACACCCCTGTGTTTCCCGCTATGCCAGTGTTAAGTTCAGCTGCCAGCGCCAATGTAGGCATCCTTGCACCATAGTGCAAGGGTGTCTGCGATAAGGGGATAGATTGTTGCTGGGCAGGAAGGCATCCGTTCCGTCACATAAACAATCTTCAGTGATGATTTGACACTTCTATGTGTGCTGCAGAATAGTGCACCCATAAAAGTACCAAATTGACATTTTTGAATAATTGTTTATGTGCAGAAAGAGAAACTTTCCTGCGCATAAACAATCATTCACGGCCTTTTGCTCTTTCTATGTGTTCTGCAAAATGCAGAACACAAAGAAAAAGCAAAAAAGAGGAGGAATAAAAGTTTTCCTCCTTATTGCGCCATGCTAATGCCACCCCCCGGGTGGCATTAGTTTTTGGCGTTGCCTCAGATTTACGATTTCTCGTAAATCTGGGGCAGCATCAAAAGCAATGGGTTTTGCACCCCTAAACAAATCACTTTTTCTACCAAAAAATGAGTGCTACATAGACTTTCCAAAGACAGTTTAAACCATAAAGCGGGTTAAGCAGTCTCTTAAACACACACTGGTTAGCTTCTGAAGTGTATTTTATCTTTTTACCTTGTAAAAAAGACTGGGCGTTAGCAGGGTTTGCCTTCTACAGGCCTTAGCACAGTATAGGGGAACACTAGGAGAGAAATATAAAAGGTCAAAGGTAGAAAAAACAGCAGTTTAAAAGTACAAATTGCACAGAAACCTAGATGTAAATTTAAACAGTCACAGATAGAGGAAAAAAGCAGTTTAAAAGTTTGACAAATACACAGCACAATGTCTGTGTTCTTACCAGTTTCTTTTTCTTTTGCTCACTGGGCTGTTAGTGGGACAGGGAAGTTGGGATACAAAATGGAGGTGGCTTTCCCGGGGTTCCCTCCACTAACTTAAGGGCATGTGCAGGTATGAGAGGGGGGTTCAGGTTAACTTGGGAGCTAGAGGGCCAATAGTTAAGCAGAGGCTAGTGGGCAGGAGAGGGGGGAGGTACTCCTGAAGTCAGAATCTCCTTGGCTACAGACAGGCTGAATCCACAGTATGTCATGAATATATGTTATTCTTACATGTAGGATTGTATGTGTAGATTTTGTGTATGCTACCTGTCTGCTCATGAACACCACTACGTCCTCTTTGTTAGCCTTTGGACCCATGGTGCAGTCTGTGCATGACTGTATTCACTTCAAAAAAGCTATGTCTACTGGGGATGTCAGCATTATTTTGCATTCTGCTTCACTCTGAAACGGTGCGTGTGAAATAAAATTACCATAGTTGTTTTGCTGAATGCCGCAGTAGAGTCTTTGGAAAGCATGGAACATATTTAATGAGCAGGCGGATTGTTAGTTAGTCCTTGGTCGCTTTGCAAACCATGTTTGGTGTTGTATTCGTTTTCAAAGGTAGATTCTGCTATGCTGTTTCTTAAGTACCCAGCGTTCATGACTATCTCTTCTTCGATTGTGTTTGAATGGCCTTGGCACGTACTAAATGCACTCTTATGTTTCCATGGAAGACGAATGCATTTCAGATAGTCCCGGTTACAAGGCCATATCTCTGTATGTAAACAAACAACAGCACAGCTTGGTGATGGAAATCAACAGCAGTATTTGGGGATGGAAAAAAGTAGTACAGGCTGGTGATGAGAATCAACAACACAGGTTGGCGATGGAGAGCTGCAGCGTAGAACAAATCTCTCATGGCCAAAAACAACATAAGCATGAGATAAAAGTCTGTCATACACTGATTCTTCATTCTCCATAGTTAGAAAGTCACCCTGATAATGTCACACACATCGGATGGTACAGCTACCATTGGGGCGGCACGTGCAGGGCCATCGGGGCTCAGAGCCCTGAAGGACCATTGACCCCTGATAATGCTGTATTTCACTAGCCCAACAGCAGTCAAGGCGGCAATTTTTCCTTGCTTACACCAGGGCTTTTGGAATCCCCGCTATGCTACTGCACACAGTGCTTTTGTAAATTGCCAAATTATTCATCAACATGACAGCTATTAATCTGTAGACATCCTGTGATTTACTAAAACACAACGTTTTCTGGGCACAACTTGCCTGCTATGCTTTTTAACTAATTTAGGAAGATATGTTAAATTTGATGAGGGCCATGTCTCGTACTAGTGAATGGATAATTCTGTAATGAGTGCATAATTGCATGAGGGAAAACGAATTTAGGTTAATCCTATTTGAAACAGCTGTGCTGCTAAGGTAATATCAGCAAAGGAAAGTTTGAAGGTGTTCCATATCTGAAAACAAACAGTGGAACCAAATATTTTCAGTCACTGGCAGAAAAAAAGAGTCTTGAAAGTGCATGTTCCTTTCTCAAAATGATCGCTATTGTGTGGGGGAACCCTAATATTGCTGAGCCACAGCAAAAGCCTACTAGAACTATTGTAGATTCGCCATGTTGACAAAGGGGAAATTGCCTTTCTGATTCCAAGTGTTAAATGTCATTATTCACTTTAAATAAGAATGGCGCACACAGAAAATATTGGAAAATTGATGTATGCAATAGTGCTAACATGGGTAAATATCCTTCAGCTCACTAAACTGAACCCTTCCCCAAAATATCTTGTGCAACTCAGTATTCAGCAAGTTGTTTGGGAACTATACACGCAAATGATCTTTGAATGCGTGTTTGATTGAAGGGCCTGTCGTTTTTAGGAACATTGAGCCCCTCATTCTAGTAAGAAAAGAAGCAGCACTTCTCATGTATTTTACAGCTGATCAGTATTTTACTTGGACGTACAAAACATGGAGAGTACACGTTGGTTACTTTTGCCCACCCTGCGCGTCACTCACAATCTGTATTAGCAACGCATCCAGTGCCAACTGCAGTTATGCAATTATGTTCATCGGGGTAGCTGTTGTCCAGGTGCCCAAAAGTGAAGACTAGCATTGGTAAATCCAATAATTCTCGCCTTTACTACAGTGTGCCAAATTATTGGTTTTAACTTTTTATTTGATCCAGAGATGCCTCTGTGTATGCAAAGCAGGCATCGCCTTTGCTACAGTGCACCTACCTATTGGCTTCAACAATGACTTTTTTTTCGGTCCAGTGATGCCATCAAAAGAAACTCCGTTATAGGATGACCGTCATGAATGAGCAGGAATGCTTAGCAGCTATCTTTTCATAGAGTTTCTTAAGTTTTTGTTTTTAAAGATTCCATTCCAAGATGGCCATGGTATATGCGTGTGGCCGCTTAATGGCCATTTTGGAATGATATAGCTTCACCAAGGCTTGCTTAGCATTGGAAATTCTAAAAATACGAGCATGCTCTCACCGGAAGAAAGTGGGTAGTGGTAGCCACATCTTACACTGCAGCTATGGGGCAGTGGAAGGGAAGAGCTGGGGCAGAAAGACAGCGAGGCAGGGCAACAGAATAGTGGCAATGTTACCACAGGGGACTACCAAAAGCCCCCCTGAGTTTCCATACGATGCTATGGATTTCATGACAGCACACCCGCCAGTGGCAGCTCCTAAAAATACCAGTGGCTGAAGTGGGATGAACGCGATACCACTGCTTTGTATTGCATGCGTGCATGTGTATTGGTAACATGAGATCACCAACAGGGATAGCTCTCAGTGTGGCAGACGTAAAAGGGAATTTTAAACCATTTAGCACAATTTTTTTTTATTTTCACATAAATATTCCATCCTCCCACTAGAGGGAGAAAATCCCTCTGCTGCTCCCATCAGAAGGATTCCATTTTATATCTCTCAATTCCAAGGGCAGCTCCTCACGCCAAAAGCAGAAGCTGCAAACCTTTCAGAACAAAAGGATAATACACCGTGTTTATTATCCTTTTGTTCTGAAAGGGGCGGGGCCAAGGGGTGACGTGCACTGAGGGAGAGTACCCAGCACTCTCCCTCAGAGCGCATGTGTGTTTGGCCGGCCGTCTTAGGCTGGCCAAACACACATGCACAGTAGGCTGTCTCCACACATTCGCAGTAGGTGCTCCCAGCCAATCCTGAGGCTGCTTTGAGCAGCGCCAGGATTGGCGCAGGGCAGGCTGGGAGCCTGTGCCTGCACCATGCAATGGAGGAGCGGCGCACTGCAAGTTAATGTAAGTTTGTATTTTTATTTTTTGAATAATTTAATGTATTCCCCCCTTCTGCTCCCACCTCCCCTTGTCCCCCCATTCCCCTCCCTGTTGCACCGCACTAACCAAGCCCCTTTTAAGAGGTGCGAGCCACTACTGCTCAATTCAAGCTGCGAGAAAACAGATTCCCTCACAGTTAAAGGTATTTTTTTCGCTGTGACAAGCAATGCTCCATGTGCGTTGATGTCATAGCTTGTGAAAGGGTAAGCTGCCTCATCCCCAGTCCCTAATGGCTGGCTGGTTTCAGTGTGATCAATGATCAGGAAAATATTTCAGCTCACCTGACTACTTATTACAATGAAAGAGGTACAGGGTAAAGGGGAGAATATCTCCTTTCTAATGGGACCTCTTTCTAGTGGATATCTGAATAGGGACTGACACGGAGCGGTAACAGAGCAGGAATTCACACACTAGACAACTGGGATATGAAAACTGGGGGCAATGGCCCCAAACATGGGTTATTATTCCCTCTACCAACCAAGGTCCCTAGGCAACTTTCTGCACCCTATGGAGTTACTGACAGATCCACCCCCAATCTGTCCTCCTCCAGGGGCAGAAGCACTCTAGACACAGGGGGCTCGATGAACAAAGTTAAACTTAGACCAAAAGCCTAACTTTATGACTTTCGGTATTCACAAATGGACTTACGAGTCATATCTTTACGACTGCAGAGGTTCTGCACTCGTGGCAGAATCTTCACACTCGGGTGGAGACTGCACTCAGGGGGCAACACAAAAAAGTCTAGTTGTACAACCAAAATAGCATAAAATACATCACTGAAAATATGCAATAGTTACATGAAGGCACTGGCTGGTTACATACGTGTAGGTTATGTATTGCAGTGGTAAATATTTTGGCCGAAACACACTCCACTGCAAGAGTGTTGCAGTGGGAAATATTCTGGTCGAAACACACACTTCTACAAGAGTGTTGAAAACAATCACAAGTAAAAAAAAATTTCTTCTATAGTTGCACATTTAAACCCTCAGTCATGGGTAATGTAATGTCCTCCACAAACAGACACATTTTGAATGTAATATGCCACTCTAAATCTATAAATAAACATCAGGGGCCAGATGTAGGAAACGATTTGCGACTCGCAAACGGCAAAATTTGCCGTTTGCGAGTCGCAAATGTGAGTTTCCTCTGCAGAAATGCATTTTGCGAGTCGGGACCGACTCGCAAAATGCATTTCCGACTCGCAAATAGGAAGGGGTGTTCCCTTCCTATTTGCGAGTCTGAGTGGTATGCAATACCATTTGCGACCGCGTACGCGGTCGCAAATGGTATCGCAGTTACCATCCACTTCAAGTGGATGGTAACCCACTCGCAAATTGGAAGGGGTCCCCATGGGACCCCTTCCACTTTGTGACTGGACCCAAAAATATTTTTTCAGGGCAGGGAGTGGTCCAAGGGACCACCCCCTGCCCTGAAAAAATACCGAAACTAAAGGTTTGAGTTTTTTTTTAAAGTGCAGCTCGTTTTCCTTTAAGGAAAACGGGCTACACTTTAAAAAAAAACTGCTTTATTTACGACGACAGCAGGCCTCCATGTTTGCGAGTGCCTATACTCACTATGGGGCTGCAATTTGCGACCCACCTCATGAATATTGATGAGGTGGGTCATTGCGACCCCATAGCGAGTCGCAGTCGGTGTCTGAGACACCGTACTGCATTGCAAATTGCGACTTGCAATTTGCGAGTCGGATGGACTCGCAAATTGCAAGTCGCAATTTGCAATATTGCTTCATCTGGCCCCAGACTCCTACGTTTCTTCCAAAACACACCACACACACCAAGTCAGTGTTCACAATGGCACCACTCTGCTCCAGCTGTAAGTCGTTAACCAATCACAGCCTGTTGCATACATACATTTAGAGCTGCCACACACAAACCCTTTCAGACCTTACAACCTGTCACTGAATGTGTTTGTTGGTTTGGCCCTTATCATGTGATACAATGCTGTGAGGTGAAGGAGGGAGAGAGCAGAGAGAATCTTCAGACAAAGGATTAACCTCTTTGGGATGTCAAGCCAAGATGTTAGCTCCAGATTCCGTTCTTCCCTTATGTCATCTTGAAGATGGTTTTGGAGTGGGAACATGATCTTGACTCTGTGGCCTGCTGCTCCTATGCCATCCCAGCCTAAGTTAAGATCTTAGCAGATCTCCATTTATTTGCTACTGGGTGTCCCCATAAGGTGTCCAGTAATATTGTGGATATTTCTCAGGCAAGCCAGTCACAATGGTTGAGTCAGGTTCAAAGCTGCATTAGTAGGAGAGTGCATCTGTATGTATCTATGCCACATACACTGGCAGAAAGAACAATGGTTTTCAGGGATTTCTACTTCTTTTCCTACGTCCCACATGTGATTGGTGCAATTTATTGCACTTATGTGTCACCTCAGTTACCTCACCACAATGCACACATCTTCCGCATGGACACCACTGGCACTCCATCAAACTCCAGCGTGTGTGATGCCAGTGGCTTCTTTGCAAATGGACATGCAGTGTCCCCAGGTAGTACACATGACAGCTACTTTTTCCATAGGTCACCTTTTGCCCGGCAGCTAGGAGTGGGAGCATTTGGCAACATGTGGCTTCTGGGTGAGTACTCAAACAACAGACCACTTTGTATATGTTTATACACATCCATCACATTTTATATTTATTGTAACACATATATGATGCCAACAAACACTGCATGTACCATTTAATATATTAGTAACTTTACAAATTCAACAGGGACATGCACCAACATTGGTACAATTTCTTCCTCAAGTGATGCTTATATGCACTCTCCCCTCATCTCCTGACACCCACAGATGTACAATTGCTCTGCCTCAGCCTAGGTACAATACGATACACATAAGGAAACATGCCATCATATAGCATACTTTTTGACTAGAATTGATTTGGATGTCTTGACTGAAAAGGGGGCATGCTGATGTACTCCCCGAAGTTGTGTGCAAGATAATAGTAGCCTGTTGTGTCTTACACAACATTGCAGTACATCAGGGCTTACACACACCACTGAACCCTCACCTAGATCTGAATCCAGGGAACAGGGCCATTGTACCACACAGAGGGCAGGGTGTGCAGGTGCGTGACCAACTAGTTGAAACTTTTTCTCTTGAGCCACTAGTTGTGTTACAGGCTTTATGTGGCTGCACAGTCTGTTCTCATTGATGATTGGTGGACATTCAACATTCGGTCCATAAAATCCGTCCAGAGATTACTCTGTAAGCCATACATATAGTTTGTCAAAAACAGATGTTTTCAAGAGCCAAAGTTAGGCCCGCTACAGATTGTGTGCCCATTTCAGTGATTAGTGTTAGCAAACTCACAAAGGACTCCATGGCTTAAGGGGTGTACATGTCACTACATTTGTGAGATTGACCTGGACAATGGACACCTGAAACTTTGTCTGCAAGGATTGATGCCTATGCACAGAGAGTCACTGAGCTTTGGCACTGATGCAAGAATGTAACCTACAGGTATATGTGAAACAGAAAATTTTGCAATTGTGTCAACCTTCAATTTTTGAGATACCCATACTCCAAACAAGCACACCTTGTCAATTGATTATATGAGGTTTGCTGAGTGGCAAACTGTACTTTTGAGAATGGGCTTTACACACGTATGTGACATGGGGCTGTAAGGCGGTATTAGAAACTAAAGAATCCACTCATTAGACATTGTATAAACAACAGCATATAAAAATATACAATACTATGTACTGCTAATCACAAAAGTAATTTGATGTCAGTGTTTGAGACACGGTATTTGGGGTGCTGACATAGGGCCTGATTCACAAAAGTAAAATTACACTTTTGGTTGACTCTATGATTGCATGCTATTCACAAAGAGAGTTAAAACTAGTATCCTTTCAAGTGCAAAGTCTCCACACATGAAGAGATAGGTATTTTTCTGTGCAGAGACTCCACATTCTTAAAGAAACTAATTGTACATTCTGTTGTGATGAGAAAACAATGGTAAACCTACATAAAAGTGTAAGTTTACTTTTGTGAATCAGGCCCATAGTGAGGTTAGGATTGTAAAAATCTTCAGTGGCTATGCTACACTGGTTTCCCACATTGTCTCATGATGAGTTGCATGGTGAATTACTAAAATACCACACACTTCTTCTATCTCTGTGCAACTTATGTGATGTACTCAGACAGTACTGAATGCGCACTGGTGTCTGTGTTGAGTTGTATACAGGATTAGTAACATGTAACATGTTTGTTCCAGATCAGAAAACTGTCTTGTAATTCTGTGTACTGCTACTCAGGTGGCAGTGTAGCGATATGTCTATTATATATACACCATGATACAAAAGTACTTGTGTGTGGTCTAGGATTTTGCATGCTCAGAAACAGAATCCTTCA
Organism: Pleurodeles waltl; assembly: GCF_031143425.1. Classification (NCBI taxonomy): domain Eukaryota; kingdom Metazoa; phylum Chordata; class Amphibia; order Caudata; family Salamandridae; genus Pleurodeles; species Pleurodeles waltl. Next base: position 371,261,042 of record NC_090451.1, read on the forward strand.
AGTATCCAACCAAAATCAAGGCATATATGCCCTAATTATGACATTGGTGGTAAATCCCACTTACCGCCATGCCGACTGCCGCCAACATAACTCCATCGCTGCAGATAACCGCCAACCATATTATGACACACACACATACCAATCCATCACTATACAGCCACACACACATGTCTGCCAGCCCAAAGGTCAGTGATAAACTGGTGGTAGCAAAACCCACACCGTTACACCAACAGAACAACGCCCACAACTTTATGACCCACGCAGTGGAAATTCAATGGTGGTAAACCATTGGTGGTACATACCGCCGCGCTCAAAATACACATACTCAAACAAAACACCACCACATTGGACAATTCAAACTACACACTCCTGACACACATACACACACCACCCCACACCAGTATAAAACACTCACCCACATTACCCACAACCCTTTACGACTACAAACCATTGCAAACAGAGAAAGAGACAGCAAGATCACCCACACAACCAGAGCCACATACCACCATCACCTATACACCACACACGCACCTTACATCACACACCCCAACACATCACCCCACACACCCTCACCCATACCACCCACACCAAACTCATGGCACCACAACGACACCCCAGGGTCTCTGAGGAGGAGCTAAGTCTCATGGTGGAGGAAATCATCCGGGTACAGCCACAGCTATTTGGATCACAGGTGCAGCAGATATCCATTGCTAGGAAGATGGAGCGATGGCGGAGGATCGTGGACAGGGTTAACGCCGTGGGACAGCACCCCAGAACAAGGGATGACATCAGGAAGAGGTGGAACGACCTATGGGGAAGGTGCATTCCATTGCAGGAAGACACCAACTGGCTGTACAGAGGACTGGCGGTAGACCCCTCCTCCTCCCCCACAACTTACAACATGGGAGGAGAAAGCCTTACCAATCATGCATCCTGAGGGCCTAGCAGGAGTAGGAGGAGGACTGGACTCTGGTAAGTCAACTTTCTATTACTATCACCCCCAACCTGCATGCCACCACATACCCCCATCCCTACCCTCACTCCCATCACTCCACCACCTCCCACATACCCCACCATCACAACCCACTCATCGCAAAACCGAGCCCTGCATGCAACACCAATACATGGCCACCCTTCACAGACCTGCATGGACACCTATCACCACAGCATGCACCCTAGAGAGAATCACCTAGCACACCAAATAACAACTGCCACAAGGCACAACTGCCAGGGCAATAACAACCATAGAGGGCAACACACCCATGCATAATATGTCACACGCAGAAACAATAATACTGCATTTACATCCCCACAGGTATCATAGCCAATGTCACTGGCGAAGAGGTGCCAGGAACATCCAGTCCACCCAGAGAAGAGGCCCACAGTGATGACAGCAGCTCTGGTCGCCTGGATCTGGATGACCAACCTGGCCCATCAGGACCTCCGGACAGTCAGTTACCCAGGCACAGTCACACACCACCACAGAGTCTCCCCCCTCAGGAAACACCACCACAGCACCCACCCAGCGGGCCCATAACTCTGTCCCCAGGACATGTCAATCAGCAGTGTGTCCACCGCTACAGGGACGCCCTGCCACCCCACAAACACAGGACGATCAGGGACCTAGGGTCAGTGGCAGTGGGCACACAGTTCAGGGGACAGTGGCACAGTACAACAGGGAAGCTGGTCGGACTGCTGTGTGACAGGGGGAGGAAAGGCCCAGGGAACCGACTTTCCAGGAGGCACTCACGTGATCCTAGAAGCAAACCAACATTCCCAGGATACGCTGGTCCAGATACTGGACAAGTTGCAGGAGAACAGGCGGCTACAGGAGGGACAGTACCTCGGGATCAGGGAGGACTTGAAGGACATCAACAGCACCCTGGTCTCCATTGCAGGGGTGCTGACAGACATGGCCAACAGTATGAGGGAGGCAGTGGCACACCACCAGGCCCCTGACACTATCCAAACCACCGAACAGCCCTCCACCTCCGCTGCCACTAGTGGACAGGAAGCCCCGCCACAGGAACAACAGGCCACCAGCACCCGTCCCCCTTCAGAAGGAGGACCACCCTGCAAACATTGCCTGCGATCCAGGCAGAAGCCAGAGAATATTGCCAAAACTCCCGCCAGGAAATAGGACGCTACTGATTGTCACCTTTTGTGTCCCACTCTGTCACCCTGTCCATCTTGAACTGCCATTGCTCCACTTCCTATGCCCCCTCGGACAATGCACCTGTGATACAAATAGACTGGACTCTATCCTGGACTTGCCTCCACCATCACCCCAGCCCATTTCACTACTCCCTCTTCTTCAGAGCACTGCAATAAACACACTTTGATAAAACACAAGTATGGCGTATGTCAGATTTTTTCAAAAGGTTCAAAGAATGCAATTCAACTATACAGTAATGTTTTCATTGGAAAGATCTGTAGTTGGCTGCACTGAACACACCAGGAGCAAAAGTGGGGCACCATCATCTGCAAACAGAGATGCCAAAGGGTATAGCGATTGGGCATAGAAGTAGTAATACACTGCCTGCCAGTGACAATGTCACACATCAAACTGTCATGTATATGTGTATCAACACTGTCTTAACTGTGTCTCATTGGAAGTATTGGCGAATAATTGCACTTCTGTTGTCCTCATCCTCATCCTCTGGCTCCTCATTTTCACTGTCCACAGGGTCCACTGCTGCCACACAGCCATCTCCAGCCTCCTCCACCTGCAGAAAAGTCACCTGGCGACGCAACGCAATGTTGTGCAACATAGAGCATGCCACGATGATCTGGCAGACCTTCTTGTGTGAGTAGCGCAGGGATCCACCAGTTAGATGGAGGCAACAAAACCTGGCCTTCAGGAGACCAAATGTCCTCGCTATAATTCTTCTTGTTCACCAATGTGCCGCATTGTGACGTTCCTTTGCCCTTGTCCTGGGATTCCTCACTGGCGTCAGTAGCCATGAGAGGTTGGGGTAACCAGAGTCAACTGCAAATATCGAGGGACAACTGTTAGCCAGACACTAACCCTTAGGGCCCACAGCATACCCATACAACAACATATACTGGGTGGGGACCAGGTCTCACCTATTAGCCACATCCTGTGCCTCTGGATTTGAGCCATTACATTTGGGATGCTGCTATTCCTCAGGATACAGGCATCATGCACAAACCCAGGATACTTTGCATTGACATGGGAGATGTACTAGTCCGCCAGGCACACCATCTGCACATTCATGGAGTGAAAGCTCTTTTGATTTCTGTTCACCTGTTCATTTTGCCAGGGGGGGGACAAATGCAATATGTGTTCCATCAATAGCCCCAATAATGCTGGGGATATGTCCCATTGCATAGAAATCAGCTTCCACTGTGGCCAAATCCTCCACCTGCGGAAAACGATGTAGCTGCACATGTGTTCTATCAGGGCAGGCAACATTCTGGTCAGCACTATTAAGAACATAGGCTGTGATATTCCTGCTGCCATGCCCACTGTCACTTTGAAGGAGCCTGTTGCCAGGAAATGGAGCACTGAGAGTACCTGCACAAGAGAGGGGATTGCCGTAGTGCTACTGATGGCAGGTATCAGATCAGGCTACAATTGTTCACTCAGCTCTGTGATTCTGGCCCTGTCCAGATGTTAGGTGAGTATGATGTGCCGGTTATCAAGTGCAGCCAACTCCACAAGGGGTCTGTGCACAGGTGTTTGCCTCTTTCCTATTCCTCCACAGTGATTGGTACCTAAGGGACCCAAATGTAAGAAAGGAGTGACAACAGGAATCATGAACACACTTCGGCAGTGTACACAGAGCATGCTTGTATGTTGGACACAGTAATTGTGTAGGTGAGTACATTCGACTACAATGACGCACTTATCAATCTGTACATGTGTACCAGCATTAGAAAATGGCACCCCCCGTCCTCATGGACAGGTGGAAGTGACCTCACTCTGCTGTCGTTCGCATCATGGCGGCAGGAGGTCTGCCACACTGCGCTATTCCTCATGGGCTAACATGACCCTCTATGGAGAATGGGAACCAGTGATGATCCATGCAGGCAGTGATGGTGTTCACCTCTGCGGACGTGACTGCCATTTCCTTTCTACCACTTCACTAGATTCCTGACTTTCCACAGGACGACATCTCCACTGAGTGTGCTGCTGTGACCTGTGTCTGGAACCTGCCATAGCTCATGCAACAGGGGAAAGGACCCAAGCCTTAACGTCGGAGGAGTTGGAGAGCCTCGTGGATGGGGTCCTACCCCAGTATGGGCAGTTGTATGGGCCTCCAGACCAACAGATGAGTACCAACAAAAAGAGGGATCGGGAGGGTTAAAGGTCCAGTGTACATACTCCCAATACGTATAATCAATAGCAAAAAGTACACAGTTCCTAACTCTAGGGTGAACAATTAAAGTTTAGGAGCTAGAACCCTCACACACCCGAAAGGGTGTCATGCTTCATCATCGGGAAGCTCCTCGTCAGACCGGCTGGTGCAATGTCTGACGGGCTCCCCTTTCGGGGGCTCTTTGCCGGAGATCTTTTTGATATGAGGTAGCTGCCGTTAAATTATAAAGGTCAGGCACTCTGAATGGCAGGAGAGTAATAAAATTAAGATTGATTAGTAACCCCTAAAATTGTTTTAATTTAATATCTAACTCGAGGGGTTACGATCAAGATTAAAAACCTAGTTAAGTGGAAGATGAGAATGATGCTCAACCACTTTAGAAAGCCTGGAGTACTGGGAAATTGTCACCTGCCCCCTAGGGTCTGGTCAAAACCTAGGGGGCAGGTGACAATTTCCCAGGTACCTCATATCAAAAAGATCTCCGGCAAAGAGCCCCCGAAAGGGGAGCCCGTCAGACATTGATTGTTCACCCTAGAGTTAGGAACTGTGTGCTTTTTGCAACAGATGAGTACACCATGGGTAAGTTGCATTTGACATGGGTGCATGGAGATGTGTGTGTGTGCTGGCAGTGTGTCAGATGGAGGATATGGGTGGTGGCAGTGCTAATGCAGGGGTATGGGTCATGTGTGTGCCTGATGAGGGGACAGTGCTTTTTGTGGGCCATATGTGTGACAGAATGGATCATCTGGTTAATGGTGACCCACCTTCTGTGTGTCCTCTGCAGGTCAGAGCCCATCAAAGAAGGGTTTGTGGCATGACATCGCCAAGGATGTGCAGACTTTGGGTGTCTATAGCAGGAGGAGCACCCACTAATAGAAACAGTGGTAGGACCTGAGATGCGGGCCTGGAAGACTGCGGAGGCCCAGCTGGGGATGGCCTCCCAACGAGGGAGGGGTGCCTGTTAGAACCTGAGCCCCCTGAAGGCCTGCACACTGGCTGTGGTCTCTCCAGAGCTGGATGGACACTTGAGGGCATCACAGCAGCCACAAGGGGGTCTTTACAGTGTGTTTGTCAACAAACTCTGCAGCCTGGCATGGGATTTGGGTGCAGGGTACTAGCCAGTGGATGCCCCAGTATGCCATTTTAGACATTGATGTGTGGTCCAGCTCAGGTTAATAGGGTGGAAAGCATGTACGAGATAGCTAGGTAGGTGGCTTCCCATCTCAGATAGGGCTTAGCTGGTCCCAGTTGGTGTGTAGCTCGCAGTTTTTGGCTCCTACCTGCTGTGGTAATTAGCCAGTGGTATGCCAGTGTGGTCCATACTGCCCATTCTCAGTCTCAGTGTGTGACAGTGATGTGTCTGCCATCTGTGTTGTTGGTGCTGAGATTGACCCTGTGCTCTCTTTCTCTCTTCCCCCCTCTCTCTTTTTGTCTACCTATCCTTGTGTGCATTAGCATCATCTGGCAAAGGAGCAGGGAACCGGCGAGTGATGGAGCTGCAGCCCACGGGACCCAGGAGGCAGAGTCCACTGATGCCGAGGGGACCAGTGGGACGGAGGGCGAGGGGAGCACCATGGTGGGGACAGAAGGTATTACCACTGACTTTGATTCATCCTCTGATGAGAGCTCCCTGGTGGTGGCGGACCCCTCTGGGACCACCCCAGCTACAGGTTCTACCACCACTCCTGTACCAGCAACCGCCCTGCCAGTAGCCCCCCACTGAGTTGCTTGTGCCCGCTCACCCAGAAGTATGGGCGTCTCCTTCACCCCACGCACCTCAGGTCCTGCCCCAGTGAGCCCTGCTGCCCTCAGTGAGGAGTCTATTGACCTTCTGAGATCCATCTCTGTAGGGCAGTCAACCATAGTGAATGCAATCCAGGGGCTGGCATCCCAGATGCAGCAATGCAATGCCTTGCTGGAGGGCATCCACAGTGGCTTGGCGGCCCTACAGAGATTGTTTCATCCTCTGGCCTTTTCACTGATGGCAACCAGTGTCCCTGTTTCATCTGTCCCCCCTCCAAGTACCACTACCCAGTCCCAGTCTCCTCACCCCCAACCCATCCCATGCAAACAATCTGACAAGCATGCAGACAAGACTCACACAAACAAACACAGGCAGCACACTTCAGTCCACAAGCACTCACACTGCCAACACAGAGTTGCACACACAATATAATCCCCTGCCTCCACTGTGTCCACCTCCTCCTCATCCCTCACAGTCCCATACTCACTCATACCTGCATGCACTTCATCAACAGTCCCAGAACCTGCCACCTGCACAGCCTTGCCCAAAGTCACCACAACTCCAGACTTGCAGACATGCACCCCACACACCACATGCGCAGTCACCACCACCACCACCTCATGCAGCACACCCACCTCACTTGTAGACACTACCACAATATCCATCCACATGTCCTGTTTGTCCTCCCCACCCTCTCTGCCCACTCCAGACACACACACACATGCTCGCACTCACACTCCCAACAGCCATCCACCTCACACAAGTACACTGTCCATGCACCTGCACCTAAGTCCAGCACACCTCCTCCTCCTCCAACCACTCCCTCCATCTCCACTCTCATCCCTCCTTCCACATCCTGCCCCATTGGCCCTAAGAAGCTTTTCCTTGCCCACCTTGACCTCTTCCCTCTCCCTCCTCCTCGTCCTGCCCATAAAAGGAAGGTCCCACCACCCCAGCCCAGTACCTCAAGCATCCAGTCTGACATAGCTCCATCCCCAAAGTCTCCAGCTGCCACTAAGGGGCACATGAGTGCGACGCTGGCCCCCGCACCAAGCACACATCTCCCCCCAAAACGGAGGATTAACGGGCCGCCCCCTCCCAAACAGACTGGCAGGACCATGTGGCCACCTCCAAAACCTAGCTCAAAGGAGGCCCTACCCAAATCCCAGGCCAAGGAGGCCCCAATAAATCCAAGGCCAAGGAGGCCACACCAAAATCCCAGACCAAGGAGGCCCCATAAAAATCCAAGGCCAAGGAAGCCCCACTCGAAACCATGGCCAATTAGGCCCCACTCAAAACTGTGCCCAAGGAGCCCCATCCTGAACCAGAGGCCAAGGAGCATCATCAATAACCAGTGGGCAGGCAGCCCCCTCCAGAACCAGTGGGAAGGAAGCCCCCCTCCAGAACCAGTGGGCAGGCAGCCCCCTCCAGAAACAGTGGGCAGGAAGCGTTGTCGCCTTCGCCAGCGTTGGTGCGCCAGGACAGCCATGGCGTGGTACAGCATCGGGAAGACTTGCAGTTAAGGTTCCATGGCGGCATCAGACTCCTCTGTGTTCCTGGAGGTGAGTGTCTCCTTTTATATGCTGTGTTTACGCCAGGCTTTTGGTGGCATTGGTACCGCCCTGGAAATCCTGGCGGTGTGCTATGTCATAATATAATGGGCGGCTCCTTGTCTTAAACCTGCCTGTAGGTGGCTACCGCCGTGTTCGGTGTTCTTACCGCGCTGGCGGTTGGTGTGGTACACTGGCTGTCTATGGGAGGGCTCACCGCCATGATCATTATTTGACGGTCATTACCGCCAACCTGTTGGTGGTGATACTACCACATTAACCCTGGTAAACAGAAGACCGCCAGGGTCATAATGACCATAATAATGTCATAAGTTGCTGTGTCTAGATGCTTTCAGGTTGCATGCCAGATATCTTCAAAAGGAGTTGAAGGCTCTGTTTATGTGCTAAATGATGAAATGACACATATTCCCTGTACTCAAAACACATTTAATCCCATACAACACATTTATTCCTACTGCTAGAACATGACCACTGCACTGTAGTGTGCTTAAATATTTTGCGAATTAGGGTTTGTCCTGCATTATTCGACTGCGGGAAGGCAGGGGATTTTGGTTGGAGGTAAGGGTAGCTCAGAATTACCTTAAAATGGTTAACTGGAACTTCATGTAATGAATCTCCAGCTTTTTCTTTCCTATGTGTTATTTTCTGTGGCAAATCTTTGTTTTCTGGGTCTGGTGCAGAGACTTTGCCCTGAATTTGGAGTCTTCGCCCCCAGTGCGTAAACTCTGTACATGGAGCGGCGACTCAGCAGTCGGGCTGGAACTCAAAGATATTATACACAAAATGACAAACAGGAAATAAATAGTAGGAAGTTCACAACAGGAAGTTACTGACAGCCATTTTATAATCATTCCAAGCCATCCTCACTTCCAAACAGGATTCTTTGCCATCCTGCTGCTCTGTGTACCTAACCTGTCCCCAACATGGCTGAGGGACTTAAGGACAAGGCACCCCTTTCAGTGAAACTTAATTTAGCACTCTAACTGAGGGTCTGCTCAACTTCAAGGTAAATGTGAGGAACAGCTAGGTATTGCAGTGTGCAATAGATTCTGGCAAGCAATCACTGTGTGCTGCAGTGCAGTGGCATTTACAATTGGTGAGCTTGAATGAACCGCAAGCACCTGGAGGATCAGCGATGCTGCACCAGAAAAATAGGCCCAGGACTTATTGGGCCTGCCCTCCCAGCTCCACTTACAGACGCCCCACCTTGGCCCACAGTATAGGAGGGTCGTGAAAACAGCCTGGCTCACGGTCCATGCTCAGCTGGAGGAGTCTGAGCAGCAGAGACCTAGTAAGCATATGAACTGCATTTTATGTCTGGTGGCATGATGTGAGTGGTGAAGGGGTGTAACATCATGTTTTTGTCAACATTCACTCTATCAGCGTACTGGCTACCATACTTATAAGGTCTATGTCCCTTGGAGCAATTAGAATGCTGTTTTATGAGGGCATTCTGGGACACATAGGCCCTCATCACAACATTGGCGGTAACTACCGCCACGGCGACGGTCGCCAACATACCGCCGCCGTGGCTACCAGCCGTCTACTTGTATCATGACCGCCGACGGTATTCTGCCACAATGCTGGCGGAACATCGCCGACGGTCATGGCGCAGATGGTGGTAAAGCGGCGCTGCTGACAGCAGCATCGCCACGCGAGTAAAACACCACGACCATATCATGACCAATGATACGGCCTGGCAGTGTTTTGCTGGCGGACTTGGACCGTCTCCAGCCAGAGGACCCCCTGCAAGCAGGTAAGTCGGGTTCTCTGACAGGAGAGGGTGGTGGGGGTGTTGTGAGTATGTGGGGGGTGTATGTTTTGGAATGCGTACATGCGGGTGTGAGTCGCGTTGAATGCATGCGTGAATGACTGATTGTGAATGTTGTGTGTTGTGAATGCATGTGTGTGACAAGGTATGTTGGTGTGTGTTGCGGTGTGTGGGTATGTATGTGTGCATGTGTGGGTGGTGGTGGGTATGCATGTGTGCATGTGTGTATATGGGTGTGCGTGTGGCTGTGTATATGTGTGGGGGCAGGAGAGGGAGGGTGGGGGAGGACTATGTGGATGGAGTAGGGGCAGTGAGACCTCTATCAGTGCCAGGGAAGGGATTCCCTGGCATTGATAGTGCCTAGCGCCATGGTTTTCATGGCAGTAAGTTTGGCACGAAAACCATGGCAGTAGGCCGGGTCGTAATCCTGAGGGTGGGATTGTGACGGCCGCCGGGCTGGAGACTGATGTCTCCAGCCCAGCGGCCGTTATCACCCTGGCGGTTGGTGTGTTAAAGTGGCGGTCTTTGATGGCAGTTACCGCCAGGGACAAAATCCCATTTTTTTTACCGCCGGCCTGTTGCGGTATTAATGCCGCTTTAACACCGACCGCCAGGGTTGCAATGAGGGCCATAGTGTTCTAAACACAACGGGGTACTTCTCCCTTACAGTTGCATCTTATTAATTAAATGCACTTAAAAAATGACTAGTCAGCTAAGGACCTTATTACTGTTGTATCCAATAGTGAAGGAATGGCTTGCACAATGCCTAGTGTTGGTATGAGAGGGGTTTGACTGTATCATGCACGCTTTTTGTGTGTAATTATTTCCAGGCTGAAAATTATATTTTTGTAACATGAAGTGAAGGCTCACTTTGTGATACTTTTCTCAGTCAAAATGATACAAACATATCTAAGAGGGACGAAATACACACATCTTCTCAGGAGTGGCACATATATAATTCCTAATATCTACGTAGCTATAAAAAATATCCACATGTGGTTACCAGTGTACAGCACAAATGAAACAGTCTGGACATGCTAAATGTGGCACTTGCCATGTAGAGTGTCTGAAGTTGTGAAGGGATATTCCAATATTTTGAATTACATCTTTGCAAAGGTCAAATCCAAGGACTTGTTTGTATACGTACGCCCAATTTTACATGTATGTAGTTTCAGTATGCTACACAAAAAATTACATTTGATAGTAAGTGTAAGACTGTTGAGACTGACAATACAGGATAATCCTGGATCCACTTTTATGTCCATTCAGACTGTGTCCCATCTCTACTTGAAAACTTGCAGTGAAAGATATCCATGTTTCAATGTCTGGAAACTCACATTGCACTAATGAAGGTGCAGTTTAGTAAATATTGAAGGGTATACTGACCAAACTTAAGAAAGATGTTATTGTGTGCGTAATATCAGGAGATCACAGTGATAATACACACACTTTTATGTTGAAAAAAATATAGGGCCTGATTGACAAAGGTAAACTTAGATGTTTTGTCTAAACTTAGACCAAGGGGCATATTTAAGAAAAGTGGCGCCTCACACAGTGCAAGACCACTTTGCTTGTGCTTTTTACCACCCCCTACAACCACCACGTGTGCACCATATTTAAAATACGTTGCACCATGGTGCAGGGTAGGGAGCAATAGCGTAATTTTTCATGACGCTATGGATGTACTCTGCAGGAGTAGCACCAGAATGCTTACGCTACTCCTGCAGAGTACATAGGGGCCCATTGTAAACAATGGTGTGCCCTTTCTAATGCCTGCTCCAAGCAGGCATTAAAAGTGCCAAAAAAATGATGCAAGGAAATCTCTTAGATTTTCTTGCACCATTTTTTCGGCCCCCATAATGGGAGAACGCCCCCTTTGCATATATTATGCTTAGTGCAGGCATAATGTAGCGCAAAGGGCTACAAAGTGGTGCAATGCAAGCATTGCACCACTTTGTAAATATGGTGCAGGGATTTAGGCCTAGTTAGGCCACATTAGCGTCAGAAAAATTACACTAATGTGGTGCAAGGAGGTGCTAGCGGCTCTTAAGTATGCCCCCAAAGTCTACGTTTATGACTTTGGGAAACCATAAAGGGCATTTACAAGTAGTATCTTTACATCTGAACTCATGGCAAAGATCCGCCCCAAGTGCAGATATAAAAATACTACTCATAAATTCCCTTTATGAATTCCCTAAGTCATAAACTTTGATGTTTGGTCTAAGTTTAGATAAATCGTCCAAGTTTACCTCTGTGAATCAGGCCCATAATTGGCTAGTGAAATCAAAGGAGTACAAAGTCAGCACTTGTTTCATGTGGTCGAGAGCTTTGTTGTGTACTGCACACAAACTACATAATTGTTTGCCTTTTAGATCAGTGGACCAAGCTGGCCAAGGAACATCAAGATACGACCAGGGGCAGACCAGTGGAACCTCAGCTTGTCAGCTGGCATGTCCTCTGGACAGCACAAGTGAGGAGGAGAAGGGAGACCAAGACTCAGGCAGGGGCAGTGTGCACACCCAAACCGAACCAAGATAATCAGCCTGGGTGGAGGCTGAGGACACTGAAAGGGAGTCATTGAGAGGGACACCACCAGCTGGGGGGAGGAGAATATTGGTCTCCCCTTGCCCGGAAGACCTTGAATTTAAAGTAGTGTCTCAAGGGTAGACCACATCACCATCTGTGCCTGCCACCAGCCCCTCTCTAACTCCTGAGGCCCCCCCATTTTATTGTGGCTTCCAGCTGCACCCCCTGCCACTACACCTCCTCCAAGTGCCTGCCCGGAAGAGCTGAGGAGGACAGCTGCCCCAGACACCCCATAGACTTCATGTTCAATCAAAAGCCCCCCATGTAGTAATAATTCTGTGGCTAGATCCCAGGAAGTGATGGTGGCATCTGAGGTTGAGCAAAATGTGTCCTTTTGGATCTTACATGAGATCCAAGATGAACTCTGTAGCTCCTGAAAGGCACATTCCAGAGATATGGCCAATCTCACTGCCTCCATCACTTTCTTGGGTGCAGCCATATTGTCTATGTTGGCTCACTGACCCACCTAAACCACTATTGTAGTGTCTCCTGGTTCATCTTCCCTCACTGTTTCCCTGCTACCCCTGCTATCCCTCATATTGCCTGCTCCCATGGGGTGTCTTGTCCTGCACCAGCCAGCCAGGTAGAGTTCACAGGAGCAGAGAACTTGAAAATTATTGTCATGGAGGACAGTGAGGGTGGCGAGTCACTGGACATTGTTTGGACTCTTTTTAAACCCCTTGCACATAGACTGGTTCCCCTGATGCTTCCTGATGTGTTATATTTATTTTGCCCTATTTTGCCTATACTGGTGGTGAAGGTGCCTATACTGGGAGTGTGGGTGCTACACAGGAGGTAGAGGTGCCTCTAGAGGGGCTGAAGATGCCTGTACAGGTGGTTTATGTACCTGTACTGGGGGTGAGGATGCCTGTACAGGTGGTGGACCTGACTCAGTAGAGGGCATGACTTTGCACGGGCATGTGCAGGGAAAGTGGTGTCTGTTTACCTGGGAGGGTTCTTGTTCAGGATGTGGCACAGGTGGCTGTGTGGGGTGTGGTGCAGGTTGGTGTGTTGGGTCCCCTCCATGTGTTGACCATGAAGGAGACTTTAGAACACTTCCACATGATCCATCGTCTTCATGGGCAAGGCATGATGTCTTTCACTCTCTTCCCTATAGATTGCTATTACGTCATTTTGCCTCTTTGACATGACTTGGCTAAATGTATCAATCCTGTCTGTTAGAAATTGGGTCTCTGGTTGGCAGAGGTATGTACCCTGTCCAAGTAGGAACCACAGTCCTAGTCAGGGTAAGTCAGACACATAACCTAAATTAACCTGTGCTCACTCTCTGATAGTTTGGCACAGAACAGACAGGCTTAATTTAGAAAGGAATGTGTGAAGCATTTGTGCAACACTTACTTATAGTAACACAGTGAAAGACATCAAATAAAGACTCAACACCAGTTTAGAAAAATAAATAATACATATCTGAGTAAAACAAGACCAATCCAATCAGTAGAAGTTGAGAGAGAAATGTTTAAAGATTAAGGGGGTCATTCTGACCCTGGCGGTCACCGACCGCCAGGGCCAACGACTGCGGAAGCACCGCCAACAGGCTGGCGGTGCCTCCTGGGCCATTGTGACCGCGGCGGTAAAGCCACGGTCAGAAAAGGGCAACCGGCGCCGCCATGGGGATTCCGACCCCCTTCCCGCCATCCTTTTCCTGGCGGTTTTTACTGGCAGGAACAGGATGGCGGGAACGGGTGTCGTGGGGCCCCTGCACTGCCCATGCCACTGCCATGGGCAGTGCAGGGGCCCCCTAACAGGGCCCCACAAAGATTTTCAGTGTCAGCTTTGCAGACACTGAAAATCGCGACGGGTGCCACTGCACCCGTCGCACCCCTGCAAATCCGCCGGCTACATTCGGAGCCGGCTTCCTCTTTGCAGGGGCTTTCCCGCTGGGCCGGCGGGCGATCTCTTGTAGATCGCCCGCCGGCCCAGCGGGAAAGTCAGAATGACCGCCGCGGTCATTTGACCACGGTGCGGTCTTTTGGCGGTCTCCGCCCGGCGGGCGGTGCCCGCCACCCGCCGGGGTCGGAATGACCCCCTAAATGTAAAGATAGTGCTTAGAAGTCTATAGCAATAAAGAGTTACTTCAGTTCATAAGGGACTGGTGCAAATCCAAAATGTAGGCCAACCAAGATGAAGGATAGGCTGACAAACAAAACACACACAGGTCCACTGAACACTACCTTTGTTGGAGCAATGAGTCACTTACTGAAGTTTGTAGCTGCAGAACCCACTTCCGAGGCCCAGGACTGGGGGGGGTGGACGGGGCAACTAGGCAAGGGTAGCACTCACAGGTGGTAGAGTCCTGCAGCAACAGGAGAGTTGCATGCGGTCTTTGATGTCCCTAAGACTGCAGAAGAACAGGAGGCAAGCCCTTGGAGACTCTTGGGTTCAAGGATGTCGAGAGCAAGTCCAGGCCCTTTCACTGCAGGACAGAAGCAGCAGGGAGTAGCCCAACACAGCACAGCAAAAAGCAAAGCAGCAGTCTCTCCTACAGCACAGCACAGCACACAGCAGTAGTAGGACAATACGCAATGTAGTTGCCCAGTGGCAGTCCCTCCTAACAGCACAGCAGTCCTTCTTCCTGGCATAGTGTCCTTGGTTCCAGTAGAGATTTGGTTTGGTGAGGTTTGGGATCCATATTTATTCTTTGGTGCCCTGGTTCTGCAAGGTGGAAGAAACTTCCAGGTATTTCTTTGGAGTCCACAAGGTCCCTGTCCTGCCTTCTCCGGCTCTAGACACTCTGCAGATGGTTATGCAGCCCTTTGTGTGGGGAGAAGCAGAGTCAAATTAGGTGCTAAGCTCTGCCCTCACTCAAGCCAGTTAATGGGCCATCAAGGCCCATTACACCACACATAAACTCCCATTGTATGACTGTCTACAGGGAATTCACAAAGCCCAGCAGTCATCTACCCCAGATGTGTATTCAGAGACAGGCAGAGGCACAGAATGGTTAACGTCAGAAAATGCCAATTTTCAAAAAATGTGATTTTCAGACTTGCAATTTAAAATCTGTTTTCACCACAATCTGTGATTTTAAGTTGTGAGTCCAGGGGCATCAAACTCCATGTTTTGATCTTTTCCCATTTAGGAATTACATTAAAAAGATGTTTCATGGCAATCTCAATCCCAATACTGTCCTTGCAATAGTGAAAAATGAATTTAAGAGGTATTTACTAAATGTTAAGCTTAAAAACACATGGCCAGCTTTTTAAATACACTGAACTCTGCCTTTGGGGCTAACTAGAGCCTATGTTAGGGGTGACAGATGTAATAAAAAGGAAGGTTTGAGCCTGGCAAGTGAGTACACCTGCCAGGTCGAAATGGGAGTTTAAAACTGCACACACGCTCTGCATGGGCAGGCCTGAGACATGTTTGAAGGGCTACAGTAGTAGGTGGCACAATCAGTGCTGCAGGCCCACTCGTAGCATTTAATTTACAGGCCCAGGGCACATATACTGCAATTTACTAGGGATTTACTACTAGGGATTTACAAGTAAATTAAATATTCCAGTTGTGGCGAGGCCAATGTTACCATGTTTACAGTACATAGCACCTGCATTTTAGCACTGGTCAGCAGTTGTAAAATAGCCAGAATTCTAAAAGTCAGCAAAAATTAGTGAGGAAAACAGGCCAAAGAAGGCAAAAAGTTTGGGGGTGGCCCTACAGAAATGTCATTTCCATCACAGTCCAAGACACTGGCCTGTCTGACAATCATCTGAGGGATTTCCTGTGGTGAGTCTGACATCTCAGACAGAGTAACATTTTGGCATGAATGTCCTCCCTCACATCCCCCTGCTGTTTCAAAAAATGCATCCTCCCACTGGCCACGCTGATCATCTGCCAGTCCTTTCCCCAAGGGGCAGCCTCCGATATGACCATCGGATTCACCACCGGAGGGGTGGCACGTGGGAGGCTATGGGGAGGACATTGGAGTCTAAGGAATACCTGCTCCTCACCAGGGGTGTTAGGTCTCTCAGATGCTTGAGAGAAGGCCATTGAGGCACTGTCATGGGAAGAGAGTGTAGGAGAACACACACATCTAGCTTGGATGTGAGGGCTGTGAGGAGCTGATGGTTGTGTTGGAGTAGGTGAATGCTGTGGCTGGTTGGCTGACTGCTAGGAATGGGCAATACTCAGAAGTGAAGTAGGAGGCACAATGCTGGCTGGTCCTGTTGTTCAATGCTTTGCCGAGTGGGCCAACAATGTCCTCCTGATAATTCACGTCCTTCTCTAGACCAGCACATCATCACCTTCTTCTTGCTGATCCTGCTCTTCTTGTACATTGCTGGCAGAAGATCAGATCCTCTCCTCAGTTTGCCCACTGCCCTTTACTGGAGCGTGGTTCGACTTCATGAGGTGTCTCATTATCATCAGCACCTGAAAGACAGAGGTTGCAACAAGTATTTCCAATGTGTATATCATGTGCCACAGCACAAGTGTTGGTTCCAATATTCTATGCTTCTATCTAACATTCCACATGTGACCCGGACTGTGAAAACTTAGACCAGCTCACACTATAGCATTGAGGTGTTTAATGCAGGTGTACAATGCAAAATCAAAAACAACAAGTGATGGACGGAATGCTGAACATTGTCAAACATTCACCCCCAGTCACAGATCTGGGTTTAATCCATCGTTTTTTTGCTGCCCATGCCATTCCAGTTTGGATCCAGCCACATGCAAATCAGTCTTGACCCTGTTCCACATGGGAACAGTCCAGCCCGAACTGCTAGGCCAGGTCTTCCCTGGACTGGAAACAAGCATCCTGGGACCGGTTTCGGGGTTTCACCCCTCATCAGCCAGGCTAGCTTGAATCCAGTGGCATGGGAAGCACGGGACCCACGTCTGGGCATACCCTTCCCACTAAGGGCGAAAAATGCAAAAACAACAAGTGATGGGCGGAATGCTGAACATTGTCAAACATTCACCCCCAGTCACAGATCTGGGTTTAATCCATCGTTTTTTTGCTGCCCATGCCATTCCAGTTTGGACCCAGCCATATGCAAATCAGTCTTGACCCTGTTCCACATGGGAACAGTCCAGCCCGAACTGCTAGGCCAGGTCTTCCCTGGACTGGAAACAAGCATCCTGGGACCGGTTTCGGGGTTTCACCCCTCATCAGCCAGGCTAGCTTGAATCCAGTGGCATGGGAAGCACGGGAAATCAAACACACCAGCCACAGCTCTGTGTAGTATTGATATTCCCTGTGCTGTCATCTGCTGAACTGGCTCCTTGAGTGTGTTGCAGAAAAGGTCCTCCTCGATCCAGCATCTTCATAAGGAAGGGAGATCCTAATTAAAAATTAATGTTCTGCATGAAATGGATGTGAACATACAAAAGTAACAAACACATCACTGACTATGGACCTCATTATGACATTGGCGATAAATCCCACTTACCACCACGCTGACTGCCGCCAACTCAGCGCACCAACGGCAGATATCCGTTCACCATATTATGACACATACACACCAATCCATCAGTATTCAGCCACATACACAAATCCGCCAGCCCAAAGGTCAGTGTTGAACTGGCTGTATCAAAACCCACACTGTTACGCCAACAGAACTACGCCCATCACAATATGACACAATATTCACCATGGTGAACATTCAATGGCGGTAAACCATTGGCAGTAAATACCGCTGCGCTCAAAATGGACACACACAGACAAAACAACACCACATTGGACAATTCAAACAACAAACACTTGACACCCATATACACACACCACCCACACCCCTATAAAACACACACCCATAACCCTTTACCATTTCAAATCATTGCCAGCAGAGAGACATCAAGACCAAAGACACAACTAGAGCCGCACACTATTCACACCTATACACCACTCATGCACCTCACATCACACACCCCAACACATTACCAAATACACCCTCACCTACACACCTCACACAACACCCATGGCACCACAAAGACAGCCCCCTTTCAGAGAAGAGGAGCTAAGGGTCACGGTGGAGGAAATTATCAGGGTTGAGCCACAGTTATTTGGAGCACAGGTGCAGCAGATATCGATAGCTAGGAAGATGGAGGCATGGCGGAGAATCGTGGACAGGGTCAATGCCGTGGGACAACACCCAAGAACTAGGGATGACATCAGGAAGAGGTGGAACGACCTACGGGGGAAGGTATATTCTGTTGCAGCAAGACACCAACTCGCTTTACAGAGGACTGGCGGTGGACCCCCACCTCCTCCCCCACAACTAACAGCATGGGAGGAGCAAGTCTTGGCAATACTGCATCCTGAGGGCCTGGCTGGAGTAGGAGGAGCACTGGACTCTGGTAAGTCAACTCTATACTACTACTACCCCCCTACCTGCATGCCATGACATACCCCCACCCTCACTCCCATCACTCCACCACTTTCCAAACACCCCACCATCATATCTCACTTATCCTAATGGCAGGGCCTTCATGCTCTACCAATGCATGGGCACCAGTTACATCCCCACAGGTACTCCAGCCAATGCCAGCAGAGAGGAGGTGCCAGCAATATCCAGTCCCCCAATAGAAGAGGCCCACAGTGATGACAGCGACTCTGGCCCATCAGGGACCTCTGGACAGCCGGTTACCCAGGCCCATTCACACACCACAACAGATCCTCCCCCATCAGGAAACACCACTACAGCACCCACCCAGCATACCCACACCTCTGTCCCCAGAACACGTCAATCAGCAGTGTGTCTACCTCTACAGGGACTCCAGGCCACACCTCATACCCAAGACAATCAGGGACCTGGGGTCAGTGGCAGTGGGCACACTGTTCAGGGGACGGAGGAACAGGCCAACAGAAAAACTGGGAGGAATGCTGTGTGCCAGGGGGAGGACAGGCCCAGGGAACCGACTCCCCAGGAGGCACTTGCAGAGATCCTGGGAGCCTATCAACATTCCCAGGACACGATGGGGCAGATCCTGGACAATGTGCAGGAGAACAGGTGGCTGTAGGAGGGACAGTACCAGGGGATCAGGGAGGACTTGCAGGGCATCAACAACACCCTTATCTCCATAGCAGGGGTGTTGGCAGACATGGCCAATATTATGAGGGAGGCAGTATCACAACAGCGGGCCCCTAACACTAGCCAGTCATCTGAACAGCCTTCCACCTCCGCTACCGCTAGTGGACAAGAAGCCCCATCACAGGACTCACAGGCAACCAGCACTACTCCCCCTGCAGAAGGTGAATCACCCGGCAAATGTTCCCTGTGATACAGGCAGAAGCCAGAGACACTTGCCAGGAAATGAAACTCTCCTCTCTTGTATCCCACTTAGTCACCTTGTCCACCTTGAACTGCTATTGCTCCCCTTTCTATGTCCCCATGGACAATGCACCTGTGCTACACACAGACTAGAACAATACCCTGGACTTTCCTCCATCATCACCCCATCCCATTGCACTTACCCCTCTACATTTTAACACTTCAATAAGCACCCTTGGAAAAAAAGAAGTTTGGAGTATGTCATGTATATCAATTATGTATTCATTGAAACAGGTACAAACATTGCAATTCAACTGTACAGAAAATTAGCATAGATGAATGATCTGTAGCTGGCTGGAGTGATCACACCAGGAGTATTTTCATATCACAAACATCTGCAAAATGAATTGGCAGAGGAAACAATAAGTGGGCATAGAAGTGGGAAATATCAGCATGCCAGTGCCACAGAAATTCAAACAAATGTCATTGAAATGTGAAGTAACACTGTCCTACCTGTGTGTCATTGGAAGTATTGTCTGATCACAGATGTGCTGTTGTCCTCATCGTCATCCTCTGCCTCATCCTCACTGTCCACAGGGTCCACTGCTGGCACACAGGCATCTCCAGCCTCCTCCTCCTGCAGGAATAGGACATGGTGTCTGAGGGCCAGGTTATGCAACATACAGCATGCAACCACTATCTGGCAGACCTTCTTGGGTGAGTAGCACCTGGATCCACCTGGCAGATGGAGGCACCGGAACCTGGCATTCAGGAGGCCAAAGGTCCTTTCAGTTATCCTTCTGGTTCGCCCATGGGCCTCATTATAACGTTCTTCTGCCCTTGTATTGGCATTCCTCACAGGGGTCAGCAGCCATGATAGATTGGAGTAACCAGAGTCACCTGAAATATCAAGGGACAACATTTAGCCACACACTATCCCATATGGTCTACACCATACGCATACACCAACATCTACTGGGTGCAAACCAGGGCTCACCTATAAGCCACACCCTGAGCCTCTGTAGTTGGGCCATCACATTTGGGATGCTGGTATTCCTCAGGACAAAGGCATCATGCACCGACCCTAGATACTTAGCATTGACGTATGAGATGTACTGGTCCGCAAGGCACACCATCTGTACATTCATACAGTGGAAACTCTTCCGATTTCTGAACACCTGTTCATTCTGGTGGGGGGGGAGAGAAATGCAATATGTGTTCCATCAATCGCCCCAATTATGTTGGGGATATGTCCCATTGCATAGAACTTGGCCTTCACTGTGGCCAAATCTTCAACCTGGGGGAAACAATGTAGCTGCACATGTGTTTAATGAGTGCAGACAACACTCTTGCCAGCACTATTGAGAACATTAGCTTTGTCATTCCTGCTGCCAAGCCCACTGTCACTTGGAAAGAACCAGTTGCCAGGAAATGGAGCACTGATAGGTCTTGCACAAGAGGGGGGATCCAAGTGGGTTGACAAATAGCAGATATCAGGTCAGGCTCGAATTGGACACACAGCTCTGTGATCGTGGCCCTGTCAAGTCTATAGGTGAGGATAATGTGCCTGTCCTCCAATGTTGCCAAGTCCACCAAGGGACTGTACACAGGGGTATATCTCCATCTCCTATTCATCCTCAGCGGTAGGAATCTAAGGGACAAAAGAGTGAGGAGCCGGTCCCAAACTGAACAATGGAGCTACAACAGAACTTTGCATCCTGCTAACTTGTAATGGCTCAGTATGATTTGTCCAGTATGTCCTAATATCACCAGTGACGTAGCAATTTTCAAGGGCCTGCCCCCCCCCGAAATGGTGTATGCCTGTCCTGTGTGGCGGGACAGGTGGAAGTGAGGTAATTCCACTGACTTTGTGCACCATTGCGGGAGGCGGTCGGGAACCTCCGTGCAATTCCTCATTGGTTATAATTGGGCACTATGGGTTACAGTAGCCAATGGTGATCTACGCCGGCTGTGACAGTATGCACCGCTGCGGATGTGACTGACATTTTCTAGATGATTCTTCACTTCCTACCCGACCTTCCACAGGAGAGGACCTACACTGCATGTGCTGCTGTGACCTGTGTCTGGAACCTATCATGGCCTGTGTGACTGGGGAAAGGGTCCCAGCCTTCACATCGGAGGAGCTGGAGAGACTAGTGGATGGGGTCCTACCCAGTACGGACTGCTGTTTGGGCCTCCAAACCAACAGGTGAGTAAACTGTGGGCACGATGCATGTGTCATGAATGCATGGAGTGGTGTGTGTGAAGTCCTCGTGTAAGTTGGGGTGGGTGGATGTCCTCTGGGCGGTGTACAGGTTGTGTGCTGGGCCATGTGTGTGTAAATGGTGATGGAAACGGGTATGGTGGGCCATGTGTTTAACAGGCAGGACTGTTTGTCCATATCTATTTTCCTGTGTGTATTGCCTCTGCAGATCAGCGCCCATCAAAAGAAGGGTATATGGCGTGCCATCGCCAAGAAGGTGCGGACCCTGGGGGTCTATGGCAGGCAGAGCACCCACTGTCGGAAACGTTGAGAGGACCTGAGATGCTGGGCACGGAAGATGGCAGAGGCCCAGCTTGGGATGGCCTCCCAACAAGGAAGGGGTGTCCGTCAAGCCCTGATGCCCCTGATGGCCCCCATACTGGCGGTGGCCTATCCTGAGCTGGATGGGCACTTGAAGGCCTCACAGCAGCCACAAGGGGGTGAGTACAGTGACCATCATTACAACTTACACATGGTAGGGTAGTATCTGAGTGGGGATGTGTGTCAGTGGGTGCCCCTAGGCCAGGCCTGACATTGCAGCGTAGGTCTCCTGGTGGCTAGGGTTCAGAGGCAAAATCTTTCTACCTAGCTCGTAGGCATCCACTACTGGTCAGGGCTCCAGGGGTCCCAGGTGTGCTGCATTTGGCGGTGTGTGCCCCTCCCCATGCCTTGGTGGCTAACTATTTCTCTGGTAGTGCAATGACATACTGCGTAGGCCTGTTCCCTGTGTGTGAGGGTGCTGTGTACGCCAACGGTGGTGTTGGTACAGCCATTGACCAAGTGTATCCTTTGTCTCTTTCCCCCCGTTTTTGCTTTGTCATCCTGTCCTTATGTGCATTAGCATAATCTGGCGGAGGAGCAGAGGCACCGGCGATGGAGGGAGCTGCATCCCACAGGACCCAGGAGGCAGAGTCCACTGACGCTGAGGGCACCAATGAGACGGAGGGTGAGGGGAGCACCACAGCAGAGACTGGATGGGAAAGTTCTGACACAGATACCTTCTCCCCAGTGGTGGCGGACACTTCTGTGACCATCCCAGCTACAGGTACATCCCCCACCCTGCGTACCTGCACTGCCCTCCCAGCAGCCCCTCAGCGAGTTGCCCGCGCCCGCTCACCCAGGAGGGTGGGCAGCTCCTTTGCCCCAGGCACCTCAGGTCCTGCCCCAGTTAGCCCTGCTGCCCTGAGTGAGGAGGCTATTGACCTCCTGAGATCCATCTCTGTAGGGCAGTCAACCATTGTGAATGCCATTCAGGGTCTGGCAGCCCAGATGCAACAATCTAATGCATTCCTGGAGGGCATTCACACTGGATTGGCGGCCCAACAGAGATCGATTCAGGCTCTGGCCTCTTCTCTGATGGCAGCCATTGTCCCTGTTTTTACCCTCCCCCTCCAACTTCCACTTCCCAGTCCTATTCTCCTCACCCCAACCCATCCCAAGCACACAGGCAGACGAGCATGCACACAAGACAACACCCAAGAGTGTCACTGACAAACACAAGCACCACACTTCATCCCACAGGCACTCACACAAACACCATCCAGTTGCAGACACACCAACATCCACTATTTCCACTGTCTCCCCCTCCTCCTCCACCTCCCACCCAGTTCTGTCCACACTCACACCTGCATGCACTACATCATCATCCACTACCAGCATCACCACACCAAGCAGAACACACACCTCACTGGCAGACACCTCCACAACAGCCATCCACACGTCCCTTGTGTCCTCTCCCACTGTGTCTGTCCCCTTCGTAAGGTACACAAACGCAAGCACCCAGACACCCAACAGCCATCCACCTCACAACAGCATACAGCGCATGCACCCACATCCAAAAGCAGCAGACACCTCCAACAACCACTCCCTCATCCTCCAATCCCATTCCTTCTCCCTCTTCCTGCCCCAATGTCCCTAAAAAACTGTTCCTATCCAACATTGACCTCTTCCCTACGCCTCCCCCCATCCTGCACGTATGGCCAGGGTAGGAAGAACCCAGCCAAGCACCTCAGCCACACAGTCCATGGGCAGAGTCATCACCACACCCACTCATGGTGGAAAGGGATCCAGGCCACATGTCCTGAAGGTATAGGAGCCATCACCAGGCAGCCTCAAGGGTAACGAGCCTGCCAGGGCTGCCAGGAAGACCATGGAGCCTGCACCAGCAGGCAAGAAGGGAAAGGAGCCTGCCCCAACTGCCAGGACGACCAAGAAGCCTGCACCATCAGGCAAGAAGGGAAAGGAGCCTGCCCCAGCTGCCAGGAAGACCAAGGAGACAGCACCACCAGGCAGGAAAACCAAGGTGCCCTGGGCAGGAACTGTGACGGAGACCCCACCACCAACCATGGTTGTGCAGCCATCCAAGGTTGCAGGGGATGGGCAGGAGCCTCCCCCCACCAGCAGCACCACCACCACTGTGCAGCTGTCCGAGGTTGCAGGGGATGGGCAGGAGCCTCCCCCCACCAGCAGCACCACCACCACTGTGCAGCCATCAGCACCGGCAGATGGTATATAATCCTGCCTCCATGGGCTGCTGTGAGGCCTGCCCCCTCCAAAGCCAGTGGGTATGACACCCACCTGAGAGACTGTGGCATTGCACTGCCCAGGATCAAGCACAGGGCACATTGCCCCCTCCAGAACCAGAGAGGAAGACACCCACCTGAGAGACTGTAGCCTATCACTCCCCAGGATCAAGCACAGGGAATGTTGCCCCATCCAGAACCAGTGGGTATGACACCCACATGCCCATCAATCCCCAGGAGCAAGCACAGGGAACGTTGCCCCCTCCAGAACCAGTGGAGAAGACACCCACCTGGGAGACTGTGGCCCATCACTCCCCAGGATCAAGCACAGGGCATGTTGCCCCATCCAGAACCAGTGGGTATGACACCCACATGCCCATCAATCCCCAGGAGCAAGCACAGGGAACGTTGCCCCCTCCAGAACCAGTGGAGAAGACACCCACCTGAGAGACTGTGGCCCATCACTCCCCAGGATCAAGCACAGAGCATGTTGCCCCCTCCAGAACCGTGGGGAAGACACCCACTTGAGAGACTGTGGCCTTTCACTCCTCAGGATCAAGCACAGGGCATGTTGCCCCCTCCAGAACCAGTGGTCTTGTAAAATCTTCCGGTTGAGGTGCCCCATCCCCCGTCCCCCTGAGGTGCCTACCAATTTACCAACTGATGCCCCTGCAGTGTTCTCTCCATGTTGATGCAGGTGACATTTGTGGCTTTGGACTTTGGCCTGTGGCCATGTGGCCTACGAACAGTGTGGACTGGGCTGTGTCCCTTTTTCTGCGAATGTGTATATATCTATTATCTTGCCTAACTTATTTTTTATACTGTGTTGATTCACTTTTGTGAAATCATTTTGTCCTTGCATTATTCAGCCAGGTGACAGGGTAAAATAGTTTTTATAATGTATCTGGTTGTGTGTATGGTGTGTGTGTGTGTGGGGTGTGTGTTGTGCGTCTATGTATCACTCTGTCTCCCCTCCCTTGTGTGCTAGGCGGCTGTACTCACTGTCATCTTCTTCGCCGGTGTTGGTGTTCCTGGGAAGACATGCAGTTCTGGTTCCATGGAGACATGGTTGTTCCCGGTGTCTCTAATGGTGAGTCCTTTCCTTTCTGAGCTCTGTTTCCGCCATGCTTTTGATGTCCTTGTTACCAGCCCGGAAAAGGTGGCTGATCATGTAGTTGTAATATGGTGGGAGGAACTTTGACTTCCGCCTGGCTGTAGGCGGCAACCACCGTGGTGGCTGTTGTTTCCTCCCTGGCGGTCGGTGTGGTACATTGGCTGACCTTCTGAGATCTTTCCGCCATGATCATAATTTGGCAGTAATTACCGCCA
The DNA here is from genome assembly GCF_031143425.1 of Pleurodeles waltl. Lineage (NCBI taxonomy): Eukaryota > Metazoa > Chordata > Amphibia > Caudata > Salamandridae > Pleurodeles > Pleurodeles waltl. The sequence goes on from NC_090451.1 coordinate 371,286,400, forward strand.
GCCTGTTGGCGGTATTACCACCACTTTATCACCGACCACCAGGGGCGTAATGAGGGCCTATGTTCGGAAGCTATCAAAAACCAACATCAGATGCTTAAAAAAGTGGCAATATCTGATAATATCCATTCACAAGGATGTGGTTATTCTGCAATATGTGGTAATCAATAGTTTACAACAGTATATGGCACACTTACCTGGTGGAAGGATGCTAGTGGTTTGGCTGCTGTAGCCAGCATGTCTCTCATATCCCTAGATGAGGTCCTTTGAATGACTGAGGGTATCCTGACAGCAGCTGTAATGTACCATACCTACCAATATTTCAATACAAAGGATGGTGTGAATCATTTTTATATGTATATGTTGTAGGTATAGACTTTCAGCCCCCTTGTGGCTAGTTATGAGCAATTTGGAACACACTGTATATATGACAAATAAAAGTGCACTCATCCTTTCATTAGCCAAGATGTTATGAAATGGTATACTCTTATGAGCCACATCTGAGCATATGAAGATAAGTGGTAACAGGGATATTAGACAAGCACCGCCTACTGCTGATATAGCACCCAATATTTAAGACTATGAGTCATTAATAAAGTCAATTTTCTTTGCATTTACCAGTGTCTACCATTCACTCAGTGTGTAGTGCCTAACTATACGTCCCACCTGTATGTGGTGCAGAGATTTCTGTAGTAGATATTTTTCTCGCCAACTTCAAAGGCCCTAAAATGATATGAGTGTATTTCATTTACATTCTAGTTGACATGTTATGAACAGCATATCTTAGATCAGTTCACATGTTTGAGGCTATTGATGTATTCTATGTCGAGAACCTATGGGTTATCTGATCACACTGAAGAAAATGGGACCCTCTTCTGGCCATATTGATGTACCAGTTTGTGCCAGTGGTAATGGTTGATGTGCCTCATGACATTGCCTCCCTGTAAGTTCAGGGACCTTGCTCCATTGGGTGAATCTGCAAATGCAAGTCATCATTACAGTGAATATTTGCACACACTTCAAGTGACTTACATAGTAACATTTGCAGTGTATTATACACATTTATCACTTTAGTTAAATGCTTGAATCATAACATTTTACCTGGCATCACTTTTGGGTCAACAGGCAGCCCTTGCAGCAGCAGGGGGTGCATTGTAGAGAGGACACTTGTCTCAAGTGGGGTGAGAGGGAGATGTTTGTCCCCCAGGGAGAGCTTTGGCCACCTTTATCCTGGTGAACCTCTCCTTCACCCGCCTCCTTTCATCCTGCCACTTCTTTTTTATATCTGTGACAGACTGGACATCCTCCCCAATGCAGTGACTGCAGTACCCGACTGCTGCCATTGGGCTGCCTTCTGTGTTGCAGTGCTAAGGTATCGAGGTAGACCATATAGTTTTTGGTAGTTCCTCCCTACAAAGTTCAGAATCATGATAGTCTCCTCCTCTGTGTAGTTTTTCTTCCTTCTCACAGGTAGCGTGGTGATAGCAAGATGCATTACAAGCTGGTGAAGTGTGGAAAAACCAGAGCCTTGGAAGTGTGCTGCTTTTATGTGGTTTGTAGTGCATGGGTTGCAGGTGGCAAAAATTGTCTGCAGCTGCATAACATTCCACTCATTCCACCCTGAGTGTGGAGTCTCCGTCCTGGGTGCGAAACCTCTGCAGTCGTCAAGAAACAACTCATAAGTCCCTTTGTAAATACTGTTAGTCATGAAGTTAGACTTTTGGTCTAACTTAACACTTGGTAATTGCGCCAGGATATATATTTTTATTTAAAATAAGAATGGTTTAGGTGCTGGTGTATCCTGGTATTGGGCTTCATCTGCACCCCTCAAGTCCCAATAGTCTTCAGACATTAAACCTGGTGGAACCCACAACAAAAAAGTAGGACATTTTGAAAAAGGAACTATCTGAGTACCAGTTATATCTTAAAGATAAAAAAATGAAAAAAATACATAGAGTAGGACAAAGTTACGAAAAAGGGAGAATTTTTACCTTTGCTTGTAAATATGATAATATTAACCTCAAAGCTGGGGTTGAGTCTTCAGAGAAAAGGGATGAAACTGCACTTTCAACTATGAATATATACCTTTCATCACTTGATAGCAATTAGGGAGAGGGGACAAGTACCAATGAGTCATTAAACAAGGCACCTTCTACTTTTTTAGTAAACGTACTAGGGTACAGAATTAGAAGCAAGAGAACAAATCTAGAGAAAAGAAAAGAAGGACAAGAAGGGGTGGGAAAAAGCATAAGAACATGTGTACAGACAAGACAGCAGACAAAGAAAGGACAGAACAAAGATTAGAGGACAATGGGGAAACTACTGCACAGGAAGACAAGGGTATGAATACAATGAACAATTCCCCTATTATGGCATTGATGTTTTTAATCTATCATCAAAGGGAATTACAGGTTGAAGAAATTTGTGTCTTGATGAAGGGTTTGAATTTCTGTTTCACCACTCCTGTTGACTTTTATGAGGAAATTGAGACTAAAGGACTATTTCAGTACTAACAGATTGCATGATGTGTCACATAATCAACATAGATGTCCATCTGATTTTACTATTGCTGATATGTGAGGAGTACAAACTCTAATGTCTTTGACTGAAACTGATGAAGTAACTAATCTGAAACAAGTGGTTATAGAAATGGGGATTGAGGAGAATACCACTCTAGATAGTGGGGTTAAATTGAAGTCCAGTTTCATACCACCAGGAACTATGCATCCTAAAATTGAAGAATTTTCTCATAAAGTAACATTGGATCTATATAAAGTAGAGGACTCACATATGAGTGGTCATAGATGTAGACACAAATCTAACATTACCAGAAGGGAGCATACTATTCTAAAATATTTACAAACTGACCAGTCTATAGTCATTCATGAAGCTGATAAAGGAGGTAATATTCTGATTGTCAGGAATCCCCAAGGTGCCTCCTGCGTTATCTGTCAGCATCCCCAGGGATTAGGGTTAAATCATATCTCTGTTCTTGGTTAAACCTTCATGTTTCTAAGTAAACATAATGTGCTGTGTTACACAATTGGTTTTATCAATGCTTGTTTTACCAATGCTTGTTTGCTAATGTGAGCAGGTGTAGACATGTGCTTCTAATTGGGTGTGGTGTAGACATGTGGTTCTAATTGGATGTGGTAACTAATCCACATGTGGAAACTCAACTGCTTTCCTGATTGGCGATAAATAGCAGAGTGAAGCATGCTTTCCTGCTTGGCTTTGTTTTGCTTCCTAATCTCAGCATCTGATTTGGCAGTCCAGCCCCTGCTGTCATCCTCGTATTCAGGACTTTTGAGGCACTTCTTTTCTTCGTTCCTGTACCAGCTGGCACCAGGCATTCCTCCAGCACTCCGGAAAAGACTGCAGCTAAGTGACTGGTATTCTCCAGGGAGTTTGTTCTTTGAGCGCTGTGCTTTCCTAGAACAGCTGGTGTATTTCAGACCTTGTATGTTGTCAGAGTGCTTACATTGAAGAGACAAATGCATTTCTGAACATTCTACATTATTATTGTAGTTACTTGCCTAAATGTGCTTCAGGAAATCTGCCTGAGCTCAAGTACTACAAAAAGTGACAGTGCAATTTTAAAAGATCATTTACGTGACTTTTCTTTCTCTAATAGCATAACTCTTGGATTTAAATTGTGCCATTCATGTCTGTGTTTCAGGTTTGGGAAATTTGCTTTTGAAGGGTTTTTCACACACACAGTGAAACCAAACCAAACTGTGCCACCCTAACTGTTTAAACCCAGAGTGGATATTTGTATTTCTTGGATTGTTTTTGTTCTTTTTCGTTTAACCTTGTGCATGCAGGAAAGTTATACCTGATATAATTAATGCTCTTGTTTGTCTTTCTTGTGCATGATAAGTAAAACCACAGTTCTAAATGTAGTGTGCAACAGTGAATCTCTGTGAAGCCAGCCCTAGTGTTGCAGTACTTATTGTTATGGTAATGCAGTGTTAGTAATTGTGCCAATAGTTATTATTATCCAAGAAAAGTGCTGGAGTATCCCGGTGTTCTTCTACCGCTCTTGTGCCCATATCAGAAAGAGAGATTCAGTTTCAAGGATGTTGAGTGCACTAACTTTACTATCACTCTGTCAACAACAACCTCCCCCCCCCCGAAGATACAGGTTGCCTGGCTGGACCGTCAAGACGTGGCAGTGGTTTGTCTCTTTCTCTTCCACTCCCCCTTTCCTTTTGGGACACCTGCCGGGGTTTCTGTGTCCACCAGGAAGTGCCGAGAGGTGTTGCAGTAGGTCGTGGCATACCATCGCCCCTGCAGACATCCTGCTTTTCAGGGGAGTGGCCCAGTCTCAACTCTGTTCATGAATATGGATGACTATATGGTAAGATATTGCGACAACTACTAATTTGATACGTAGGAGAGATTAATGAAGAATCCACAGACACGGAATACACATTCTTGAAAGTATGCAGTCCTAGATGCACATGCATTTATATGTTGCCTAAAATTCCTAAAGCATTTTTTTTCCAACTGGTAAACTAATCATATCCTGAAATGGGTCCCCCTCCTGAAAATATTTACTTGCAACCCCTATTTTGGAATTTACCCCTCTACATTAAAGACAGTTGAGATGTGCTAGGTAAATTAAATGACTTTGTATGGTATGATACAAGTCTTATTTTTGTCACCTTTGATATGACAAGCCTATATACTTGCATTGAACATGAAAAGGTCTTAGAGGCAATGAAACAATTTTTGTACACAAGAAGTGCTAGCTTTTTTGGAACACATGGAAATGCTTCTGGAGATGGCACATATTATCCTGACTCATAATATTTATTTAAATGCCAGAACCAGGTACACCCAGAAACACTGGACCACGATGGGTTCCAGGTTTGGTCCTTTATACCGAATCCTGTTTATGGATTTGTACGAGTGGCAGCAGGCCTTGGGCCCAAGTGCCAAAATATGAATAAATTATATATAATTTTTGGGCTCGGTTCATTGACAATATTTCAGCTATCTGGAAAGGTACCGATCCAACTAGATGCCTTTCTGATCTATTTAACTGACAATAGGTTCAATGTGCAGTTAACTATAAAATGTGACACTACCACAATTGAATTTGTGGATCTTTTACTGTACATTAAGAATGATACCATGCAAAGTGACATATACAGGAAGGAAACTGCATGCAATAGTGTACTACATGCAGCAAATCTACACAATAGGACTACAATTGAAGCCATCCCATATGGGGAGTTAGTACGGGCCCACCACAATTGCAGTCAGGATAAGAACTTTTAAAAAAGAATTGAGGAGATCAAATCCAATTCTAAATTGAGAGGCTATAGTGAAGAAAGATTGAAAGAAAGCTGATGGAAGGGCTTTCAAATTAAGGAGGGAAGATATGTTACAATACAAGGTAAAGAAACAGTAAAATGCTAATAGGCAAAGCAACCTAATGATGAGATTTGTTACCCAATATAACATGTATAGTGCACATGCCTATAGCGTTTTGAGAAAACATTGGTCTCCATTATGTGATTTGAATTTTTAAAATAGCATTATGCCCTCAAAACATATGTAATATATATTGGAAAGAGAGAACCATTAAAATTCAACTATGCCCAGGTATGTGAGAAACACATTAAATGAAAATAAATTACTGGTTGGATGCCTTTGAAACTGAACAGATTCTACATGTGTGGCAAATGTAATGTTTGCCAGTTTGGTAAAAATAAACACAGTTTTTTTCATATGATACTCAGGAGAGCTACACTTTTGTGACATCAAGTTACTTCTTATGTCACAGGCTGTCTGTGCTAACAGATATATATAGGGAGTAGCACAGGGCCACTTGAAAAGCATGTTCAGGAACATAGAGGAGTGGTTAAAAATATCAGTCCAGATTATCCCCTAGCACTGTACTATAAGGACAAGCATTCGGGCACGCATACTGTATGGTTCTATGGAATAGAATAGGTGAAGTCTCATGAGAGGGATGAGGGACCAGGAACTTTTATTATGACAAGCAGGAGCAAGGTGGATAGCACAATTACTAAGTGAAAAACAGGGAAATAACATTAATAAGGAATTGCACTATTTTCTGTAAATGCATGTGCCTTTTATAAAAAGGATTTTAATGAAATTGGCACATGTAATCTGCTGTGATGCAGTTGTTAAGATGGGGAAGTATTTACATGAATATTTAACCGCATGGATGACGATGTTCATTTTGGTTAGAATTTAGATACAGGACCAGAAGTGAGGTGGATTAGTCCTTTGAGGGTATCAAGAGGATTGTACTATTTAATACATATGTAGCTTGCTAGATTGACAATGGATATTACTGAGTTTGTAATCAAATGATGTTTTGCCTTCATCTACGCGCCTGGTGCTATATGGCTGCCAGTCCTCTTTCGATGATGATCATCGTGGTTAATGCTGCGTGTATGGTTCTCCTTCTTTGATTACAGGGAAGTTACGTGTAAGTTCTTCAATGAAGATTGCGCATGACTTGTACGCCAGGAGCTCAGCATGCCTCTTTGGGTGCTTTAAGTGCCATGGATGCAGGGAAGATAATATCAACTGTGCAATATCATAATAGTTCGATATAGTTTTTTAGAATGCAAGGCATGTGTTTAAATCTGTCTGCTCCATATAATATTGAGTGATATGTGGGCAAGTCAGTTTTATATTGACAACCGCAGTATCTTTGACATCTACGATGGGTGGTTTCTCAAACGGACAGAAAAAATCTACTAATCATTATATTGAGCTATATTTGGTCAAGTCAATTTTATATTGACAAGCACAGTATGTTCTGTACTTGATATGGGGGGTTTGTCAAAGTATACGAGCCAAAAGGATCATTTTGATAGAGTGGGTTGTCTCCTAGTAATACAAAGACTGGCCATGTTGGTGTATTTTTATAATGATGGCTTATGTGTGACCGCACAGGAGTTTACTATTATCTTTACCCATACCATCCGGGCGTGTTTATTGAGGAAACTATTGCTACACTAAAATCTTTATACTAGATAAGGGCAGTCGTACAGCCATAAGTTTGTGTGAAAATAAATTTATACATGACATAGCACTTTAAGTGCATGTATTGACTACTGTTTTGTAATTACTAATAGAATCCCCTCATGAACAATTATAGCATGTAGTGTATTAATTTTCTGCTTCAATTATGAAACTTCAATTATTGGGGTACAGTTTTGGATAATGGATTGTATGATTGAGACTAGGAATGTCTTTTTTTCAAGAGAACTATTGTGGTGATCGTACCTTTTTTACTGTCTTGTCACAAATGGACAGAGTGGGTGCATTATACAGATGTTAAGATAAATGGACTAATCGACATGCATCTGATCTTTGTTTGTTTCTGTTTGTCTAAAAGCATATACAGTGTATTAGCGATTATGAGATTCCCTACCAACAAAAAATGTGTGGAAATCCCCTAAGGAGTCTAGGTTATAGAGGTTTTAAACATAAGTGATAATAATGTGTATATAACATATGTGCAATATAACAATGACAAATATGGTCAATGTAAGGACTTAAGGGTATTTGTTTAATTAAGCGACATATTGAATGAGTAGTGTATTCATTTTCTGCTTCAATTATGAAACTTCAATGGTTGGGGTAAAGTTTTGGATAATGGATGGTATGATTGAGACTAGAAATGTCTTTTTATCAAGAGAACTATTGTGGTGATCGTACCGTTTTTTACTGTCATGTCACAAATGGACAGAGTGGGTGCATTATACAGATGTTGAGATAAATGGACTAATCGACATGCATGTGATCTTTGTTTGTTTCTGTTTGTCTAAAAGCATATACAGTGTATTAGCGATTATGAGATTCCCTACCAACAAAAAATGGGTGGAAATCCCCTAAGGAGTCTAGGTTATAGAGGTTTTAAACATAAGTGATGATAATGTGTATATAACATATGTGCAATATAGCAATGATAAATATGGTCAATGTAAGGACTTAAGGGTAGTTGTTTAATTAAGCGACATATTGAATGAGTAGCAAGAGTGAAGGTGAATTTTTCACAGAGTAAATGTGGGTGTAGCACTATTTTGAAATATTTTAAGGTATAAATTGTGTTTTAATGTGAAGGATAATGTATATTTATATTTCAATTGTATCAATGATGAAGTGCGCATAGAACAAAATGCATTAGCTATAGGCTATGAAGGTGATGCTTTTGACTGCACACAAGACTTGTGCCTTGAAAACTCTTCTGGCAATAAAATAAATGTAAAAAATCGTGGACCAAAGGGGAAGTTCTTTGAGAAAATGTGGATTTAATAATGGACTTTTTTTCTAGGGTTGTGTTATTTTAACATTTAATTTGTGTGAGTGCAGGATCCTGACCTGGTTAAAATTACTAGAAAGGAGGTTCCATTTGGGAGGGTGAGCTGGCTGACCCCCCCCAGATCCATATACACCTAACATTTTGAAATACAGTGATAATTTGTAAATAGGAGCAGCTACAACAGGGCCTTGAAATATAACAGAAATATTTTTGGTCCCTCTGGGGAAAGCATATGAATTAAGGGCCATATGTACAAACACATTTTCCCATTGACACAGAATGGGAAAAACCCTTTGCTACATCTGGCCCTAACTTCCACGACAGTGGTTGTACCATAAAGAACTTTCTGTATGATGAAGTTCATAAATAATATATCACATTTATTGGAAACTTAAATTCCTCAATCTAAAGTAAAGTAATCAAGGTGTTCCTGTATAAAGACACAGTGTAAGTGAATTATGTGTTAGTATAAGTGCTGCAGTGCTGTTTACATGAAAACTAAAACCAAACTGTGGTTAAAAGTTTGAGGTCTCTGATAAATACCTCTAACAATAGATGTTGTGAGCCTACTGAGTTTTTAAAAAGTCAATTCACTTTTTCAAATTCAATGTTGATGTTTCACCCCCAAAACCACCAAATTAATTCAAGCTGGTCATCATCAGGACAGAATATTGGAATAGCATGCACCCCTCCGTGATATCAATCAAACACATATTAATTGTGTTAACAGTAAAACCTTGCCAATCGGCCATCCATTTCTTGTAGTCATGGTGTGGTATCATTAGTTCCACTCTTTAACATCACCATCTAATGGCTTGTGGAAGGTCATACATCGTTCCATGAAAATGAGCCAATAGTTTAAGATACTTTTTAAAACATGTCAGTAGGGTCCTGTAATAGAGTTAAGGATCCCTGGTCCTGATTTAATCAGGAAAATTGCTCTAGTTTTGGCTGGTAGTGAAGCAGCACGATGAATCCATGATTGGCCAAATTTTACTGCTGAAGGTAAATCTATTCCATTATGTGTAACTAGGTTAAGTCGATGGCTCTGGTGTCAATGGTAAATATACTAGGATTCATTTTCTCCCTCTGAGACTGTGACCCAAGTTTAGTGGTTCAAATAAAGCCCTATGTATGTCACTAAGTCTTAATTTGGTAATTCATTATTTTTGTTAAATTTGGGCCCCAGAACCTAGTACCCAGGTGGAGATACTAAAGCTAAATCTAATGAGATGTAGATTTTTTTGTCATGGAATAGATTACTACCTGAACGCATGGGTATACAGAGGGATACACCTGCACATGCATACACAGATTTCAATTAGTTCCTCCACATCACAAACTTAGGTAGTGAGTATATGCACCTTAATAGATAGAACCCAAAGGGAGGCAGCACATGATTGAGTAAAACAATGTCAAATCAATTTGTTGACATAAGCTGTAAAGGGCTACTTTGTAAGTATACCTTGTCTTCTAACCACTGGCCTTCCAACTCTAGATTATTTGCACAAATAAGAAATGGTGTAATATAATAGATACATTTAAAATGCTATGGGTCAGTTGTCTCAATCCACAGAATAGCAAACAGATGATAAAGCAATATGTCAATCCCCTTCAGTGTTGGCTAATTTCTAATTGACATTCATATTTTGATATGCTCACTGTGAGCAGGGAGTGACCTCAAAGTTATTTACTGATAATCTCCCCAACTCTTGGGCCATTTAGAAATGGACCTTTGAGATAAGTGAGGAGTTCAAGCAGCAAAATTCAAACTGCATAAATAATTCCAACTCTCAATTATTTTTACTTTCTAGAGTCAATAATGAGAGTGTGTTATAGAACATAGCATAAAGCATGACCCATAAATTGGATCCCTAGTCTAATTTCTGCAAAGAAAAAAAATATTTAGTTGAATAGTTCATGAATAGTCCTTTTAATGCCAGTCCTAGTAAACTCAGCAACGGAAAATACATCCCAGTGAGAAATGTCATCATCAAGAATGAAATATAAAATACCAAAAAGGAACAAGTGTCAGAGTCTGTCAAGCCACTAATGCTGTTCAGTTGCAAATGTAAGTTCTAAGCTGAGGAAAGTAAGTATGAGAGTACATCAGCCAGCCAACTACTCTTTCCCTGTGACACTTTTACACAGTATACAATGATACAAAAGTACTACCAGTTTCACAGATGAAATGTCTCTTCAGACCAATTGTCAAGCAAATATTCTGTGGGACAAGGACAGTTTCTGTTCAGATGGTAAGTTCCAACAAAGAGTGTTCTAAATACAAGATACATTCAACTAAATGTTTAACAACTATTAAACAAAATACAAACGTTCTCATCCATTTGATTTCTGCAATACAGAACATTCATGTACGTTTTATGCACAAACACATCTTGTCATTATTATTCGCACACGTCTTCACCCTAGGAGCTTGTTCATAAAGAAGCAAGTTTTTAAGATTATTTAAGCAAAGAAGACATTTCAATGCAAGTCAAGGGGTTAAGCAGAAAAGAAGAATATTATTTTCTTTGTTAGCATAGGATGTTTGTGTCATGCAAGTTATGCGGCTGGGCCATGTCAGTGACAAAAGAAGCAACTTCAGCTTAGCTTAGTAGTACGGAATTTTGCCAGTGTTAGCATCTGTTGGAAAGTGCATGTTGTGTAGGCTTTAGAAAGTAAAAATGCCTTTAATATGCAGTGCTTGTTTAGGCCTATAATTCACTTAAACAGGTTCGTTTTTAAATGTATTTATTTTTATTAAGATCTCTAACAAATTTCCACATTAGATTGTTTTGAACTATCACAAAAGTACAATTCATAAATGTATGTTAGAGCTCGCTTTCATCTTTTTCTGTATTACTCCTTTTCCTTTCCAAATCTTCCCCTTTCTTTGAATCTTTTATATTCTTCATTTACTTATTCGTTCAATTCCAAATCGTCTTTCATTCCTTTGTTAAAGTTTCTATTTCTCTTCTTTTACAATAGTATTTTTACTGCTTTAAATATTACTAATGTAGAAAGAAACAAGTTATTGCAATTGATATAGGAACTAAAATAGTTTTAAGGATCCCTCCTCCTACTGCCTTAAGCCAGTTACCTATTGAAAAAAAACCTTTTGTTCGACTGTGTACTATGCTAGTGGTTTCTAGAGGTTCAGGGTCACACTTCAGATCAGAATAATTTTTTGCATAATCTGCTATCTTCCTACTCTCATCAGGAATGTATATACAACAATTTTCAGTTTTCTGCGTCTTGCCAACTCCACCTTTCTCTGCGAGTAAACTGTCCAATACGTAATTATTCAGCAATACCATTGGTCTAATTGCTCAGAGTTCAGTATTTTCCACTGATAAAGCTCCAGAAGTACCAGTTGCTAATCTATCTACTACTGTTGAAAGCTCCCTAATGTTCCCATAATTTAATACTACTCCTCTAGAAGGTATACTTGTATAATTGTTCCAAATATATTTCCAACTAATTATGTTCCTTCATTCACACTTCATGTGTATCTGTGTGCAACTGGCAGTGTTATGCTGCTTAACTCTGCCACCTCCTTGATTGTTGGTGGTATGGACTCAACTGACACTAGATTTCAATTTGTTTAAACTGTAAGCTTTTGTCTATTTAGCATTATGGACATAATTTCTTGTCTCTACTGCAGAACTTGGCCCTTTTCCTTGATCACCTTGTTTTTCTGAAGGTAATCCAACTGTCACCTCTCCAACTAGGCTTCTTGCTTCTTCAATTTCTATACCAAGAACTCCAATGCCACTCTGTGAGAGGTCCGATAACTGGACTCCTTCACATCTCAGTGGTTCTTCACCCCTTGCTTCTTCTTGCTGTCTCTGATCAAAGACATTTCTCCTTTGAGTCTGAGTTTGTACAGCTTGTGGTGGTACATTCACCAATAGCACACTATTTCTTCATAAGGATCTCTTGATTTTGGGGTATGTGATGCACGTACCCAGTTTGGAATTCCAGCACACTTGACAGCTGTATTCATGATCAGAATAACTTGGTAGGGGGCTTTCCAATGTGGCACTAGATAGGAATTTCTCAAGTGTTCCTTGACTAAGATCCAATCTCCATTTTGTGTGTGCCTTCTCATTGCTTTTCCCTCATTCTCACTGCGTTTGCCTTGCTTTCCCCCCATTTTTTGTATGCCTACTCCTTGTTTTCCCCTCTTCCGCACTGCTTTCTCCTTGCTTTTCACCCTGTTTTGGTGTACCTTCTCCTTGCTTCCCCCTAGTTTTCACTGGTTTCTCCTGGCTTTTTACCCTTTTCTGTGTGCCCTTTCCTTGCTTTTCACCCATTTTCACTGCTTTCCCCCTGCTTTTTCCCAGCTTTTGTGTGCCTTCTCCTTGCTTTTCCCTCTTTCTCACTACTTTCTCCTTCCTTTTTCCATCATTGCTGCTCCCACCTGCCACCGTTATTTCTCACCTCCTTTCTATCCCCTCCCACTGCCTCTCAGGGTCCCTTTCTCCTCCCAGGGCTTACTTAATGGAGGCCACAGCACAACCCAATTGAGCAGGTCCCAGGCCCATCTCATCTTTCCCAATGCTGGTGCATCGCTCTTGCACCTGTCCTCTCCTTGCTTTTTCCCTATTTTTCAAGTGCCTTCTCCTTGCTTTTCCCTAATTTTCACTGCTTTCTCCTTGATTTTTCTCCTATTTTTTGTATGCCTGCTCCTTTCTTTTCTCTTGCTTTCTCTGCTTTCTCCTTCCATTTTCCTAATTTTCACTGCTTTCTTTTTGCCCTTTCCCCTTTTTGTGTGCTGTCTCCTTGCTTTTTGCTAATTTTCACTGCTTTCTCCCTGCTTTTTCCAATATTTTCTTGTATGCCTTCTCCTTGCATTTCCCTCATTTTCACTGCTCTCTCCTGGCTCTTTCCCTTGTTTTTTCCTCATTTTCACTGCTGCATGTTATTTCCTGCCTCTCACATATCCCTGCTAGCCACCTCCCAGCACCCCTCCCTCCTCTCAAGGCCTACCTAATGGAGATACAGCACGATCCCGTTCAGCAGGTCCCTGGCCGAGCTTTCTCCGTGCTGCAGCATTGCTGTTGCTCCTGTCTTCTCCTTGTTTTTCCCCCTGTTTTTTGAGTGCCTTGTCCTTGCTTTTCCCTCATTCTCACTGATGTTTCCTTGCTTTCCCCCATTTTGTGTGCCTTCTCCTTGCTTTTTCCTAGTTTTCACTGCTGTTTCCTTGTTTTTCTCCTGTTTTCTATGTGACCTCCTATTGCTTTTCTTTCATTTTCACTGCTTTTTCTGGGACCTGCCAACTACTGGATACCCTGTTGGATGATTGGCAGTGCTTTGCAAATCCTGATTGATTGATTGATTGACTGATTGATTTATAGCAAATTGTTTGGTAATAATGATCTTCCATCTCCTGAAACTCAAATATCATTTCATCCTTTCCACAACCATTCTCGTTGTTCTGTTTCAGGTACACTTTCCTGCACTGGTTTCAATTCATCGCAACTGTCTGCAATTTCCATCAACATAGAAAAAACGTTTTCATCTTGAGATCTATTTGTGCTTGTTCCATTAAATGTACAGACCACTTGCACAATATCATGCCATTTCATTAGCATATCTGTTGCCAACTGTGACAACTATTGCCGCTCCTGCACAGTGCACATATAGCAACAGCAATTTTAGTTGGAGGTTGCAGAGCTCCCAATAGTTTTCTGACATGCTCATCGTTCCTCATTGGTAATTAAAATGAGGTGGTGAAACCTTTCTATGACCATACCTGCCCAAAGTCATGGACAACACCACAGCCACACTATCTGTAAATATAGTCACTCTCATTTGGGCTGTCAAGCTTCAAGCTCTGGTAAAAGCAACCAATTCTGCAACTTGTGCCATGAAGCTTCTATTATTTAGAATCAATACATATTAAGGCTCATCTTTTATAGCTGGTCTAGGCTTGGTGCATAAAAACATTGCATCAAGGCAGCCATGCTCAAAAACTTCTTATTCATCAATTTCAAGTGATGGGACCAGTCTACTGTTATTCAAGATTTGACTTCTGCTTACCAGAATAAAGACTCAGCACTTGACCAGCTCACATCTCACTAAATATGAGCAGCATATCCTTACTGCAAGTGATATTGTTCTGATAAGATGTCAAATTATTTCTTTTTGAATCCCTTTCTTTATCATACCCTCAATTATTGGTGTTATTCCTGCTACTGTTTCAGAAGTCATTTTAATAAGGTGCTGTTCTTGGAAAGATTACATATGGTCTAACATTTATTTTGACTAGTTCTACTCCTTTGATTAAACTATTGTATTTTTCAGTGAAATCCCACACTTCTGGATTCACCGTTTCTTTTAAACCTGAAGGGAGGTCTTTTATTGTCCTCATTGGATAAATCCCTTTTGTATGTTTGTTGAGCTATTTCGAAATCCACCTCCTCATCAGGAGTTTGAAACGCAACTCCTTGAGATGTGCAATAGATGACTAAATTTAACTTGCACAACAAATAACAACAAATCTCTTCCTAAAAGTCTTAGAGGGCTAAAATCCCAAACAACTAACTGATGATGTTCTTTAAATGAACCTATTTTTACATGAACTTTTTTCAAAATTGGATGTGTAATCCTTCTATTTGCAACTCCTACAACTTGCATCCTTTTTGCCGAGATGGTTAGGTCTGGTGCAGAGCTGTTCTCACAGTGGAACAGGTAGCTCCTTTGTCAATAAGGAATGACTTCCTTGGTGGCCATTTACTTCACCTTCCGCAAATGTCCATTCTTCTCTACCTCTAGGACTGCACAAAGCACACCATCTACCTCCCCCTCAGTACTGTCATTGTGATGTGTCTGAATCTGAATCTTCATCATTAAACAATGGAAATTGTTGTATTGCATTTTGATTTTGCATCTGCATTATATTTCAATTTACTCAGGGTAAATGATTCTGATTTAATCTTGCGCGGTTTACATTCTGTTGAACCACAGGGGCTTGTGGAGCAGAAACCACTTGAACTTGGTTTTGTATTGGTGCTTGTACCTAATTTGTAGGCAGCTTCTGTATTTGGTTTCCTCCCTGTAACTGAGAATTGTTTACTATATCTGGATTTGTCCCACTTTCGCTCTTCCAATGGCCCACTCTGTTACAAAAATGATAAGGAGTCATTTTCTTCAACGTTGCAACATCAACACCTCTACTCGGATCAATTGGGGCACCCCTACCTCTGCCCTCAGACACAGCCATTCTTCCTTGAACACCTTGCATTCCTGTTTGAAAACCACCTGCTTTTATTTCAATTAAACCATTTACATTCTGTGCTGTACCACTATTTCCCCTAAAATGACTGATTTTGAAACCCTCTCCGCACCAGTCTTGTTTGCACCAACATGAATTTCTCTTTAAGTTTGAACTGTTTCATCTCTTGTTCATCACTGCAATAATTTGCATATTTCAGGATTTCATCTGCAGACTCTGCCTTCCTACAAATCACATTTTGCTGTATATGTTGACTAATCTTGGATCTCAGACCAAATACAAACTGTGAAATGAAAAATCCCATATGTTTATGTTGAAGGTGTGTCTGATCTGTATGCTACTGCAATTCTTTTACCAATCTCTCATAATATTTGTGCACAAACTCCTTAACTTCCTGCTGAATTCAATCTCAAATAATTTAAATCCTTGAGAGGAGCTCTGCCCTTTATAAATGTAACTGCCTCATTATACTTAGTCATTATAAAAGGTGAAGGCACATTTGTGGGAGGATCTCTTTTTGGTTCTGCATCTGGCAACTGAACAGCAATTTCACGTTCTGCCCCAAAGCACCTGAAACAACAATATCAAAGAACATATATCAAAGAACTTATTCAAATAAGTGCATAACACCTTTGACATTTTTACAAACCTTTTGGCTTGAGTGTACCTCTGCAAAGGACTTTCCCTCAACTTTGAAAAGTTGTTCATAAATGATGCTAGATCTTCTATACTCCAAGGCACATGACCATAATCTCCATTCAGTATCTCCCTAAAGGGAACGGTGTTGTTTCCTTATCACTTTCACAATCTGCAGTTTGTTTTCTTTTTCCCTCAGCCCCCTCTGCCTGTTTCTTTTTTTCTCATGTTTCTGTGGCCATTTGATTTTTAATGATCAAATTCCCTTAATCTGCATATGCATGTCATTAATTCAGTTTAATGAATTCTCATTTCTGAAGAATGCATGGTTGCAATTGAATCATCATCCAATTGTACCCTAAAACTCTTTTGCAACAGAATACTTTTAGAAATATCAACTTCGTCTTTGTTTGCCAACTCAGTTAATCTGCCATGAGCAGTTGCAGATTTTATCCTTATTTCTTTGCACAAGTAAATTTATTATTTTTCTTGATACTGATTTACATGATCAAGATCCAAACATCCTCTAATTACGCCTCCTAATTCAATTTTTAATTTAGGAACATTTAGGCCCTCGTTTCAAACTCGGCGGTCTCCTCCAGAGACCGCCGAGGTTCTGCCGGGCCGAAGACCGACAGTGTTGGTGGTCTTCAGCCAACCATTTTATGACTGATGGCGACCCTCCACCCTTTTTCGGATGGAGAGCCGCCAGCAGCCAAACTGGTGGTTGGCGGTGTAATTGAGGCTGCTCCACCGTCACCGCCATGTCATCAGAACACCGCCCACCGAATTATGTCTCAGTATTCGGCGTGGCGGTGTTATGGTGATGGGATTCTGGTGGCAGAGCAGCCCCCATGGATCCCGTTCCCTCCCAGAGGAACACCAGAACAGGTAAGGTGATCGTCTTTTAGGGGAAGGGGGTGGGGAGGTGTTGTGTGGTGTGTGCGTGCATGGGGGTGTGAGTGTGTAGAGGGGTTGTGTGAGTGTGTGTATGTATGCGGGGGGTGTAATGTGTGTGGGGAAATGTAACTTGTATGCATGTGTGCGTGTATGTGCGCGTGTACGTGTGTGAGTGGTGTGAGCGTGCGTGTGGAGCGGGTGGGGGGTATGTTTTGGGGGGTTCAATGGGGGTCGTGGGTGGCAGGGGCAGGGGTGGGGAGGGGGTCCTACTACCTTTGGGGGGAAGGGGGGTCGTGGGTGTTGGGGGTGGACTCAGGGGAGGGGGGAGTGGGAGACCCCAATCAGTGCCAGGGAACAAATTTCCTGGCACTGATGGTGCATACCACCATGGATTTTATGGCGGTTGTAAACCCCACGAAATCCATGGCGGTATGCAGGGTCCTGATTCTGCCGGCGGACTAGTGACGCCCGCCGGGCTGGAGACGGTTGTCTCCAGCCTGGCGGTCATTACCGCCGTGCAGGACGGTGCGAGACACTGGCGGTTTGGCATATGCCAACCGCCAATGTCATAATGGGACGGTAATGACCGCCTGCCTGTTTGCAGTCTTACCGCCCTATTTGCACCGTCCGCCAGGGTTATAATGAGGGCCTTAATGCTCATGACTTTGATCATCCAAAGTTCATCCATATAATTCCTCATTGCCCTTTTTATTTGTTTTTAGTACAACTCCCTCTCTAATTTGAGACATTTTTTCCCAAGTACTAAGGCTCATATTTATACTTTTTTTGCACCGCATTTGCATTATTTTTTGATGCAAAAGTGGTGCAAACTTACAAAAAATAATTGTATTTTCTAGATTTGTGCTGCCTTTGCATCAAACAATTACGCAAATGTGGTGCAAAAATGAATAAATATGGGACTTGGGGCCAGATGTAGCAAAAAACTATTTTGCGAGTTGCAAATTGCGAGTAATACCGACTCGCAATTTGCAACTGGCAAAATTGTATGCAGAAAGGTGTCTCAGACACCTTCTGCGACTCGCTATGGGGTCCCAAAGACCCACCTCATGAATATTAATGAGGTGGGTCGCATTTTGCGACCCCATAGCGAGTCCATGCATTCACAGGGATGGTGGCCAGCTGAAGACAGCAGACCTCCATGTCTGTGACTGCTTTTTTAATAAAGCAGTTTTCTTTTTTTTTAATTGCAGCCCGTTTTCCTTAAAGGAAAACGAGTTGCAATTAAAAAAAATAATGAAACCATTTGGTTTCATTTTTTCAGAGTAGGCAGTGGTCCATTGGCTGCTCTGAAAAAATATTTTCAGCGACATTCCCATGGGGACCCCTTCCCATTTGCGAATGAGTTACCACCCACTTCAAGTGGGTGTTAACTGCGAGTTGGTTTGCGACCGCTTTCTTGGTCACAAAGCAACTCAGCATTGCGGTGCGAGTCGCAAATAGGAAGGGAACAACCCTTCCTATTTGCGAGTCGCATCCTCAAATTGCAAGTCGGTACCGACTCGCAATTTGAGGATGAGCATCGCGATGGCCATTTTGCATGTCGCAAACTGCGTTTTTCGCAGTCTGCGTCATGCAAACCGGTTGCTACATCTGGCCCTAAATACTTTAAACTGCGTAGGTCTAGGAGGTGGGTTCACTTCACAAAAATTTCTCATAATTTATCAATAATTCTTAAATGAAATATACCCCATGTAGGAAACCTCATTGCACCTTCTTTCTCAGTGATCTTGCACCACTGATAAAGGCAAGAGCATGTGTGTAACCCTTCATCAACTATCATATGGTATGAAGGTGTACCCTCAGGAGGTGCTTCTTCACCCTCCTACCACTCGTTCCAGGAGCTTTGAAAAATTTGATTATTTCAGTTTTATTTCAACAAAATTGATAATCAAAATTGCAGCATCTCATTTTTTTTAAACCGGTCCGTATATGTCAAATCTCAGAACTCTTTCTTCAAATCACAATGCAGTTCAGTAATTCAATCACCCAATGATTTCACTACCCTGGCCATACAACAACCAATCACTGCACGGCGTTACACCAACTGACCAATAACAGCGCAGTGCAAAATTACATAACATCTCACTCCTTGCAGCTGCTCACCCTCCTTTACAATTTCTTCATTTAATATGGACAGCTTCAATTAAAATAATTGAGCATTATAAAATACCATCTTTGTCTCCTTCTTCTAAGAAAAACAATAGCACAATCATCAATTGGAATTTAAGTTTTACACCTTCCGATCTTTCTATCAAACAGAATTTTCAGTCACAATGATGAGTTCTTGACCTGCGGGAACATCACCTAATCAATGTTGTGTCACATTTGCACATCAGGTTTCCCGAACACTGATACATTTTAGTACAACCACAGCAATTCATTAAGGGACACATGTGCGTAGGCTTTTAGTGGTCACAAATGGTCCGATTGGCAGAATCGGGGCATTTGTGACTGCTAAAAACATTTTGGGATGTACAGACCCTATTTTGTGATTTGGTAATCTATTACTGAATTGCAAAATAGGTTTGCAATTCGATATTAGGAAGGGGCATGTTAAGGGTGTTCCTTTCTAATAGCGACTCGCAAGGGGATGTATGAATATTTTGCAACCAAAACCACCAACTTCACGTTGGAGTGACCCATTCGTCAATGGAAAGTGGTCCCCAAGGGACACCTTCCCCTTTGTTAATGTGGGTGTGGATGGGTGTGAAAGTGTTTGAAAAATTATTTAAGAACAGGCAGTGGCCCAAAGGACCACTGCCTACTCTTAAAAAAAGAAAATAAAACTTTCCAGTTTTCTTTTTGAAACAAATCCAGGAAAATGGGGTACATTTAAAAGAATGTTTATTTAAAAGCAATCACAGACAATGTGGTCTGCTGAGCCCACCAGGACACAATCCCTGTGATTTTTGGCCAGTCCCAATGTTTCGGAAATTGCGACCTACCTCATGAATATAGATGAGGTAGGTCTAGTCACGATCCACTGGGAATAGATAAACATGTCTGAGACACATTAGTGCACCACTGTTTGCAATTTCCTGATTGCGAATCACAAAGATTCACAATTAGGAACTCACAAACAGATGTCTTCGTACTTGCGGCCCTAAGTCCCTATCTATTCATGTAGCCGACGGTGCCTCATAACTTAGTGTGGAGTCAATCAATTAATCAATCAATCAGTTTTTATAAAGTGCAACTACTCACCTGTGAGTGTCTCAAGGTGCTGGTGGTGGGTCTAGGCCTTGTTCGAAGAGCCATGTTTTGAGGTTCTTCCTGAAGATGGTGAGAGATGGGCTTTGTCTGAGGTGCCTGGGCAAGTTGATCCAGCTCTTAGCTGCGAGGTATGCAAAAGATCTTCCTCTGGTATTGGTTTTCTGGATGTGTGGGATGGTAGCTAGCACCTGCTGGGCGGAGCAGAGGGGTCTGGCGGGGTTATGAAAAGAGATGGGATGATTCAGGTAGGCCGGTCTGATGTTGTGAAGGGCCTTGCAACCTAACTCATAACTATAGATGAGGTAGGTCTATTCACGACTCACTGGGAAAAGCTAAACATGTCTGAGGCACATTTACATCACTGTTTGCTATTTCCTGATTGCAAATCACAAAGATTCACAATTAGGAACTCAAACAGATTTCCTCATACATTTGGCCCTAAGTTCATATCTATTCGTGTAGCTGACGGTGTCTCATAACTTATACTTCACCTAAAAGGAATTGTGGCAGCTGTGAGTTTAAGGCTTTGTCCACGACTTTGGCTGGGTAAGGTAGCAGCGAGATGGGTCGGTTGAGCTCTGCTGTGTCAGCTTTGGATTTCTTCTGGAGGGGCGGACTTTGGTGCATTTCCAAGCTTCGGAGAAGGTGGTTGTTTTGATGGAGCAGTTCAGCATCTTTTGGAGTTCGAAGGCGATGGATGTACTGGCTCTGTTGTAGACAGGGGTCTGTTGGAGATCCAGAGTGAATGCTGTTCATGATGATTTCAGTTTCTTCTGTGGTGAGAGTGGACCAGCTGTGGATGGTTTGGGTAGGTTCTGGGGGGCTGGGTCGGTCGTAGGTTCCGACGCTTGGTGGGTTCTGCAGGAGAAAGGTGTCATAGATGTCCTTAATCTTGCAGTGGAAGAAAGTGGCCAGTTTGTCACAGAGGCCTTGTGACGGGAGGATGTTTGTGGCTTCGGAGGGAGGATTGGTGAATTCATTGATTACCGCGAAGAGTGCAGCTTTTTTTGCGTTCTTGATGAGTTGGTGATGGGTGGCAATGGCGGCTCTGAAAGAGGCGAGGTCTTCACTGGTTTTGCTGCTTCTGCATTTCTTCTCTAGGCACATGCAGCTGGCTTTTTTTGGGACACGCATGACCAAAGTTGATCGGAGGGGGGCTAAGGAGTTGGCACATTTGGTGATCCAGGAGTTGAGGCTGCGTGCTGTGGTTGGGGTGATTTGGCGAGGGTCGTGGTGAGTTGCTCGTCGGTAATTCTGTTCCATTTCCTGTGGGGGGCCCTGGGGACGTGGAGGCGACTGTTGGGTGCGGTGATGGCGAAGTGTATGCAGTGATGGTGGGTCCAGTCCAGTGTGGAGGTATTTTTTATAGTGATCCGGTTGCTTAGGTAAATATGGGGTCTAATGTGTGTTCTGCGGTGTGGGGCATGATGATCTGTTGCCTGAGGCTTGAGGGTAGTGTGAATGTTGATTAGGGAGGTGATGCTTTGGTCATTGCGGTCCTCTAGGTGGAAATTCAAGTCACCCAGGAGGAGGTAGTCGGTGGATGCCATGGCATGGGAGCTGGCAATATATACAATGGCGTACGTGAAGGCTGGGTGGGGGCCAGGTGGTCTGTGGAACAGGGTTCCTCGGAGGGAGGAGTTGTGAGTGGCGTCAATCAGGAAGTGTAGGTGTTCCATTGTGGTGCAGTGTTCCTCTGTGTTGATCGTGATGCAGAGTGAGGACTTGTGTACGATGGCCAGTCTTCCACCTGGATGGGAGGATCCATCCTTCCTTAGCAAGTTGTAGCCATCCAGGATTGTGATGGCGATGTCTGGTCCAGAGGTAGGGTTGGTCCAGGTCTCGGTTAGGAAGCCGTTGTCTGTATGGGTGGAGTTGATCAGGTTCCAGAGTTCGGTGGTGTGCTTATGGAGGGATTGTATATTCAGAAGGAGGCAGTTGATGAGGTTGTGGCAGACCTCAATGGTTTCAGGTTTGGGGTGTTCCAGTTGTCTGTTGTGACAAAAACTGAGGTTGCAGTTCTGGCAGGAAAAAGGTCTGTAGGTGTCCTTAGGAGATGCGGTGCAGCAGGCGCTGACACGTCCTGGTGTTAAGGCGGTGGAGGGTCTTGGTGTCATAATGGAGGGTGGCCAGGGAATGGCACGTTGGAGATTCAGGGATCCCTGCGCTGAGCATGATCCACACGCAGACTGGCTTGTTTTTGGTGCGCCTGTGGAGCGGCCGTCATTAAGAAGGGGACGGAGGTGGGGGTCTGGTCAGCTGGGCCACGGGAGGGCGGGAAATGTACCTCGTGGGGAGGTCATAGTGGCAGCAGCGGCGCAGGAGGGAGAGGGGAGCTGAGGACAGAGAGAATAGGGAAAAGAGATAGAAAAAAGAAAAAACGAAGTAAAAACAGAGGTAAAGGCAGAAGTATCAAGGCAGAAGTAAGGAGAGACAGACCAACAGAAGATGCTTACTTGTAGATGGCCACTAGGCCACCAGGGGTGAAGGGCAGACAGAAGCCTGTGGGTGAAGGAGGGCCTCAAACTGAGAGTGATGCAGACTCTCAGTTCGTTCCCAGAGGCAGAGGAAGCAGCAGCAGCAGGGGGAGCTGGGGAGGGCAACAGACTCTGGCCAGGAGGTTGGCCAGGAGGAGTTAAAGTTGCAAAATTCAAACTGCATAAATAATTTAAACTCTCAATTATTTTTACTTTCTGGAGACAATAATGAGAGTGTGATTATTTTGTTTATCACATTATTATTGGGTTAAATCCAAATTCCAGAGCAAAGTGTAAAGCATGTCCCAAAAATCTCATCCCCAGTCTAATTCCTAGGGGTGGGTGGCAAACTCCGCCATAGCCATGGAGTTCACCGAGTTTTGCTCAGTCTGCGCTCCACTTGGAGCGTGGAGTTCAATAAAACTCTGCATACCGCAGACAGAGCAGAACTTGCAGGCACATTCACAATCAACCTAAACACTCTACTGGCTGCTGCAATCTTATTTGTGATTACCTTTTTTTGGGGACTTTTTTTAAGCAATTGTTCATGTCCTTAAAACACACTGGTGACGATCCCAGTGACGTGGTGTGTGTAACTTGAACGTGAAACCTGAGAGCACTCATGGACACCGAGAGCCAAGTCTTCCAAGTTGCAAGCTGACTGGTAGCAGTGGGAGGACAACAACTTCTAAGCCTAGTGGGGGGCATGTAGAGCTTGGAGAACAAGATGGCTGTCTCCGAGAAGGAGTTTGTGGCACAGGTCGCTCAGCTGGAGAAGGCTCTGCAGAAGTTCAGCACATGCCTCCAGAACTGGGAGCAGAAACTGAATAGGGACTGAGGAATCTACTGTGTCACAGGGGTGGCATGGACAGGCAACAATCGGAGGTCTGTTAATGAAAGCAGATGGCTGCTTTGGTGTTCATATCAAATGGTACAGACAGCGCTGCTTTCTTTCTGATGGGTAAGCTGGTCCACTTTAAATTTTTATTTATAGTTACAATGGAAAAATTCTGTCAGCAGAGTGGATTTGAGGCGAAATGTGGCTCTTAGGTCTAGATA
The DNA here is from genome assembly GCF_031143425.1 of Pleurodeles waltl. Taxonomy (NCBI): domain Eukaryota; kingdom Metazoa; phylum Chordata; class Amphibia; order Caudata; family Salamandridae; genus Pleurodeles; species Pleurodeles waltl. Next base: position 371,310,257 of record NC_090451.1, read on the forward strand.
AGCTTTGCACAGGAGGTTCTCATGAGGCAAAGTAACACACATTTAGGGGATCATTCCAACATTGGCAGTAAAAGCCGTCTACCGCAGTGCAGAAGACCGCCAACACACCGCCGCGGCCGCGGAATTCCGCCATGGTCATTATGACTCACAGCTCGGAATCTGCCAAAATCCAGACACCCACACAAGTCCGTCACACCAAAGGTCAGTGATAAACTGGCGATAACAAAACCTCAACCGTCACGGCAACAGGAATCCGCCCACACTATCACAACCCACGAATCCACGCGGCGGTCTTTCAACTGCGGTATTCCATTGGCGGTACACACCGCTGCGCTCAAAATACACACACATTTACAAAACACTACCACATTGGACAATTCCAAATACACACACCTGATACACATACACACACCACTCCCACATACCCATTACAATATAAAACACACACCCACATCACCCACAAACCCTTACATCAACAATTGCGACTGAAGGCCAGAGAGAGACACCACCATCTACAAACTAGCACCCACAGGCACTCAACACCATCACTCACACAACATCCAAGCACCTCACACAACACACCTCTAAATATCACCCCACACATCACAACACACACCACCCCACACACCACCGACACCACCCCATGGCCCCGCAAAGACACCCCAGGTTCTCTGAGGAGGAGCTGAGGGTCATGGTGGAGGAAATCATCTGGGTAGAACAACAGCTATTCGGATCAAAGGTGCAGCACACCACCATAGCTAGGAAGATGGAGCTATGGCGAAGAATCGTGGACAGGGTGGACGCAGTGGGACAGCACCCAAGAACACGGGATGACATCAGGAAGAGGTGGAATGACCTACGGGGTAAGGTGCGTTCCGTGGTCTCAAGACACCAGATTGCGGTTCTGAGGACTGGCGGCGGACCCCCACCTACTCCCCCAGAACCCAATACATGGGAGGAGCAGGTATTGGCTATACTGCATCCTTAGGGCCTCGCAGGAGTAGCAGAAGGAATGGACTCTGGTAAGTCAAACCTTTAACTACTTCATCCCCCACCCACCTGCATGCTATCACATACCCCCACCCTTGCCCTCACCCCCATCACGCCAATTTCTCACGTATGTCCCAATATCACAAACCACACATCCCAAACCCAAGCCCTGCATGTAACACCAAAGCATGAACACCCATCACCAAAGCATGGCCACTGCACATACCCATACACCCCCCTAAACCATTATCACACAAGGTCCTACACAGGAATGCAAGCACTGGGGTACACGGTCACCCACCCATTGCACACCATGGCACACACAGATGCAATAATCATGCTTTTACACGCCTGCAGGACCCCTACCCAATGTCACCGGACAGGAGGGTCCAGATATGTCCAGTCCACCCACAGAAGAGGCCCACAGTGATGACAGCAGCTCTGTCCAACTGGATCAAGATGACCAGCCCGGCCCATCTGGGACCTCGGGACAGTCGGTTCCCCTCACACTGACACAGGCCACTAAAGAGCTTCCCCCCTCTGGAAACACCAGCACAGCACCCACCCAGCGGGCCCATACCTCTGTCCCCAGGACACATCAATCAGCAGTGTGTCCACCACTACAAGGAACCCAGGCTAAATCACCACCCCAACAACACCAGGGACCTGGGGGCAGTGGTAGTGGGCACTCGGTTCAGGGGACAGAGGCACAGGAACACAGGGGAACTGGGAGAGCTGCTGTTCTACAGGGGGAGGACAGGCCCACTCTCCACGAGGCCCTCTCCAACATCATGGGAGCCTACCACCATTCCCAAGAGACGATGGCAACGGTACTGGCCAAGTTTCAGGAGACCCAGCGGCTGCAGCAGGAACAGTATTTGGGCTTCAGGGAGGAACTCAAATCCATCAATTTCACCCTTGGCACCATTGTAGGGGTGCTGAAGGAACTCGTCAACACCAGGAGGGACACTGTGGCACAACAAGGGGCCCCTGACACTAGCCTGGACAATGAACTACCCACCACCTCTGCCGGCGCTAGTGGACAGGAGGTACCGCCACAGGACCACCACACCAGCACCCCACCCCCTGCAGATGGCGAACCACCCCACAAGCAGTTCCTGAGATCCAGGACAAAGACAGAGAACAATGCCAAGACCCCCGCCAAGAAATGAGACCACACTGATTGTCATCCTTCTGTCCCACTTTGTCACCCTGTCCATACTTAAACTGCCCTAGCTCCACTTCCTATGCCCCTTTGGACAATGCACCTGTGAGACTAATAGACTGGACTCCTCCATGGACATTCCTTTACCATCACCCCTGACCATTTTACAACCCCCTCCACTATTGAGCACTTAAATAAACACCCTTAAATCACAAAACAATCAGGAGTCTGTCTGTGCTTTTGAAAATGTGTATTAGCAATAACTGGCAAAATGCTATCTCAAATGTAATATCAACATACCTATGTCACACAACTCTAGTCCATGCGGAAACAAAGCAGATGTCACACAGTGGGGCCTACATTTGTGAAATCGTAAGGGAAAGTGACAACTCAGTGACCATACACTGGGTGAAAATGACAGACAGATGAGAGGTAGTAGAATTAAATCGGATGTAGCAGGCAGTGTTGTCTTCTTACCGGTGTCTCACTGGAAGTATCGCAGGATCACTGTGTTCCTGTTGTCTATGTCCTCTTCTTCTGCTTCCTCGTCTTCACTGTCCACAGGCTCCACAGCTGCCACAACACCTACATCTGGACCATCCTCCTGCAGAAAAGGCACCTGTCATTGCAAAGCCAAGTTGTGAAGCATACAGCAGGCCACGATGATCTGGCACACCTTCTTTGGTGAGTAGAATAGGGAACCACCTGTCATTTGGAGGCACCGGAACCTGGCCTTCAGGAGGCCGAAGGTCCTGTCTATAACCCTCCTAGTTCGCCCATGGGCCTCATTGTAGCGTTCCTCTGCCCTTGTCCTGGGATACCTCACTGGGTTCAGTACCCATGACAGGTTGGGGTAACCTGAGTCACCTGCAAATGTCGAGGGACAACTGTTAGACACACACTAACTCATAGGGACATCCCCAGACCCAGACACCTATTCACACTGTACTGGGTCAATGTCCTCACATAATAGCCACACACGGTGCCTCTGGAGTTGCCCCATCACATAAGGAATGCTGCTATACCGTAGAATATAAGTGTCATGCACTGAGCCAGGAAATTTGGCATTCACATGGGAGATGTACTGGTCTGCCAAACACACCATCTGCACATTCATCGAATGGTAACTCTTCCGGTTTCTGTACACCTGTTCACTTCTGCAGGGGGAGGACCAAGGCCACATGTGTCCCATCAATGGCACCTATGATATTGGGGATATGTCCCAGGGCATAGAAATCACCTTTCACTGTAGGCAAATCCTCCACCTGAGGGAAAACGATGTAGCTCCGCATGTGTTTCAGCAGGGCAGACAACACTCTGGACAACACGTTGGAAAACATAGACTGGGACATCCCTGATGCTATGGCCACTGTAGTTTGAAAAGACCCACTTGCTAGGAAATGGAGTACTGACAGCACCTGCACTTCAGGGGGGATTCCTGTGGGATGGCGGATAGCTGACATCAGATCTGGCTCCAACTGGGTACACAGTTCCAGGATTGTGGTATGATCAAGTCTATAGGTGATGATCACATGTCGCTCCTCCATTGTCGACAGGTCCACCAGCGGTCTGTACACCGGAGGATGCCGCCATCTCCTCACATGCCCCAGCGGACGGTGCCTATGGAGGAAAACAGCGAGCAGACAGTCAACCAACTCTGAGGTACGTAAACACAGCTTAATCGGAAAATATTAGCAGGGTCCCAGGAGCCAATGACGATGTACGCCGACGGTGACGGTACGCACCTCCGCAGACGTAACCGCCATTTTCTATCTGTTCACTCACTTGATACCTGATCTTCGACAGGAGAGGACCTACACTGCAAGTGCTGCTGTGACCTCAGTCTGGAAGAGACAATGGCTCGTGTCTCTGGGGAAAGGACCCCTGCCTTCAGCACGGAGGAGTTGAAGAAACTAGTGGATGGGGTCTTCCCCCAGTACACGCTACTCTACGGTCCTCCAGACAAACAGGTAAGTACACTGTGAGCATGCTGTATGGGCAATGCCTGTGTGGAGTGGTGTGGATGAAAGATAGGGGGGGTGAGAATGAGGCGTGCATGAAACGACGGTGAGTGCATGTGCGTCATGGCAAGGGTTGGGATGTGGGCCAATGACTGTGACGGTGCAGACAGTAATATCTTCTCCTTTTCCCCTGTACTATTCCTGTAGGTCAGCACCCACCAGAAGAAGGACATTTGGCATGCCATCGCCAAGGGAGTCCGGACCATGGGGGTCTACCACAGACTGAGCACCCACTGACGGAAAAGATGGGAGGACATTCGCCACTGGAGCAAGAAGACGGCGGAGGCCCAGCTGGGGATGGCCTCCCAACGTGGGAGGGGTGCCTGTCGCACCATGACCCCCTGATTTTCAGGATCCTGGCGGTGGCGTACTTCTGTGTCTGTAGTGTCCGCCAATGGTAGCGGTATTGCATGCACTCAACATGTCTTTCTTCTGTCTCCCCCCCCGCCTTTTTGTGGTCTCCCTGTTCTTGTGTGCATTAGCATCATCAGGCGAAGGAGCAGTGGCACCGGAGTAGGAGGGAGCTGCATTCCACATGGCCCTGGAGGGCGACACAACGGAGCCTGAGTTCACCAGTGGGACGGAGGGCGAGGGGAGCTCCACGGCGGGGACAGGAGCTGAGACCAGCGATACGGACTCCTACTCTGATGGGAGCTCCCTTGCAGTGGCGGGCCCATCTGAGCCCCCCGCATCTACAGGTACAGCCACCACCCCCCCCTACCAGCACCTCCTTCCCTGCAGCCCCTCAGCATGTGTCCTGTGCCCATTCACCCAGGAGGGTGGGCATCTCCTTCGCCCCAGGCACCTCAGCCCCTGGCCCCTGTCACCCCTGCTGCCCTCAGTGAGGAGGCCATTGACCTCCTCAGGTCCCTCACTGTTGGGCAGTCTACCATTTTGAATGCCATCCAGGGTGTAGAGAGGCAGTTGCAACAAACCAATGCATACTTGGAGGGCATTCATTCTGGTCAGGCAGCCCATCAGCGAGCTTTTCAGACTCTGGCCTCAGCACTGATGGCAGCCATTGTCCCTGTCTCTAGCCTCCTCCCTCCAACTTCTTCCACCCAGACCCAAACCCCTGTACCTCAGCCTATCTCAAGCACACCATCAGACCAGCATGCACACATGTCAAAAGACAAGGAAAGCTCTGGCAAACATAAGCACCACACATCCCACAGGCACTCATGCAAGCATCATACACATGCAGACACACCAACATCCACTGCCTCCACTGTGTCCCCCTCATACTCGTCTCCCTCCTCCCTCCCTGTCTCGTCTCCACTCACACCTGCATGCACTACATTCTCAGCCACTACGTCCATCACGTGCACTCACCACCCCACTACCATTCACACAGCCCCTGTGTCCTCTACCAGTGTGTCTGTGAGCCCACCTCCCAAGGTACACAAACGCAGCCACACACCCACCCGACAGCCATCCACCTCACGACAGCCTCCAGCCCATGCACCTTCACCCAAAGTCAGCAAACGTACACCTCCTACAACCACTACCTCTTCCTCCACTCCCAAACCCCCTCCATCTGCCCGTCCCAGTGTTCCCCAAAAAATGTTGCTGTCCAACCTTGACCTCTTCCCCTCACCTCCCCCACCTCTTCAGTCTCCTAGGGCCCACCTCTCCAGGTCCCAACCCAGCACCTCTGCCACAACATCTGCAGGACCAGTGGTGCCAGTAGTAACTGGCTTCTGCAGTGCGCCAGGCAGCAGGGCAGCCAGTGTGGCAAGGAGCCAGAGCACGGACAGTGCCCCACCTGTAAAGCACAAAAAGTTGGCCAGTGCCCGGCGGGAGAGAGGAAAGAAATCAGCCACCAAAGCTGCTCCCAGGGGTACAGTTGGGAGTGTGGAGACAGCTGCGCCACCATCCAAGGTGGGGAAGGGGCACAGTAAAACCGGCAAGTCTGGGAAAATCTGCACAGCGGACAAGACCGCCACCAGCCCTGCTTCCCAGGACACCGCCGCCACCAGCACCGCTGCCCAGGACACCGCCGCCACCAGCACCACTGCCCAGGACACTGCCTCCACCAGCACCACTGCCCAGGACACCGCCGCCACCAGCACCACTGCCTAGGACACCGCCGCCACCAGCCCTGCTGCCCAGGACACCGCCGCCACCAGCACCGCTGCCCAGGACACCACCGCAACAAGCACCGCAGGCCAGTGAGCGCCAAAGATTCCAACGCTACTGAGGCCGCCACGAGCAGGATGAAGCACTCTGGGCACAAAGCCCCCTCCAGAACCAGTGGAGAAAGGCATCCGCTACCTCTGTCCTTGGCAGGATGAAGCAATCTGGTCACAAAGCCCCCTCCAGAACCAGTGGAGAAAGGCATCCACTACTGCTGTCCTTGGCAGGATCCAGCACTCTGGGCACAAAGCCCACTCCAGAACCAGTGGAGATTCACATCCACTCACACAGTCCTTGGCAGGATGAAGCACTCTGGACACAAAGCCCCCTCCAGAACCAGTGGAGATTCACATCCACTCACACAGTCCTTGGCAGGATGAAGCACTCTGGGCACAAAGCCCCCTCCAGAACCAGTGGAGATTCACATCCACTACCTCTGTCCTTGGCAGGATGAAGCACTCTGGGCACAAAGCCCCCTCCAGAATCAGTGGAGAAAGGCATCCACTACCTCTGTCCTTGGCAGGATGAAGCACTCTGGGCACAAAGCTCCCTCCAGAACCAGTGGAGATTCACATCCACTCACACAGTCCTTGGCAGGATGAAGCACTCTGGGCACAAAGCCCCCTCCAGAACCAATGGAGAGTGTGATTCACTTGAGAAACTGTGGCTTTGCACTCCCCAGGATTGAACAGTGGGCAAACCACCCACTGGAGAGACTTGAGAGACTGTGGCTTTGCACACCCCAGGATAAGGCAGTGAGCAAACCACCCACTGGAAAGACTTGAGAGACTGTGGCATTGCACTCCCCAGGATAAAGCAGTGGGCACACCACCCACTGGAGAGACTTGAGAAACTGTGGCTTTGCACTTCCCAGGATAAAGCAGTGGGCGACCCACCCACTTGAGAGACTGTGGCTTTGCACTCCCCAGGATAAAGCAGTGGGCAAACCACCCACTGGAGAGACTTGAGAGACTGTGGCTTTGCACTCCCCAGGATACATCAATGGGCATGGAGCCCCCTCATGGATCTGGCGTCGTGCATTTATCCGGCTGAGGTGCCCCCCCTTCCCTTTCCCCTGAGGTGCCTGTTTTATTTCTATCTGATGCCCCAGCAATGTTCTCTCGGTCTTGTTCGGGTATCTTGTGTGGGCCTCGCCCATGCCTTTTAGGGCCCAGTGGTCCACGGACTATGATAGTGGAATACCTTGGACTTGTATTCTTGGTGTATAAATTTGTTTATAGTGTACATATCTTTATATATGTATATATTTTTGATTACTGTATGTGGATATGTTACAATCACTCGACTCATTTCCTTTTGTCCTTGCATTCTTCCAGGGGGGATTAGGGGGTGTAACTGTAATGTATCATGATGTATTAGTGTGTGTGTTGTCGTGGTTGAGGGTGGGGGTGGGGGTTTTGAGTGTTGCGTGTGTGTGTCACTGTTTTTTCCCTCCCCTGTGTCGTAGGTGCAGTACTCACCGTGTTCTTCGCCGCCAGCATTCATGCTCCTGGTAGAGGATCAGGAAGATAAAGGTTCGAAGAATCTGAAGTTCTGGTTCCATGGCATCTTGGTTCCTCGTGGGATGTGTAGAGGTGAGCATTTTCCCTTCCAAGTCCTGTTTCCGCCATGTTTTTGTTCGCGGTGAATCCGCCCCGGAAAAGGTGGCGGATTGGACTGTTGTAATTCTGTGGGCGGTACATTTTCCTCTGCCTGTCTGTTGGCGGTTACCGCTGCGGTGTTTGTTTGCACTGCCTTGGTGGTCGGAGTGTTAAAGTGGCTGTCTATGTTGGCGGTTTCCGCCAGGGTCGTAATTCCATTGTTGGCGGTTTTACCGCCGCTTTAACACCGACCGCCAGGGTTGTAATGACCGCCTTAGTGTCATTAACGTTTTGAATGCACAATATCTTTGCACCAAAAGCCTCCACAGCAGACCTCTCTTTAAGTTCTATAGTGCAAATATTCCCCTGATAATGTACATACAGTGGGCATCACATATTGAAGCAATTGACCCATCCCTCCGCGTGTAACAATTGTGATAGGCGACAGGGTCAGAGGCTTTGGAGCAGCATATCATAGGTGTTCTTCTTATTTTCTGAAAGTCTTATTTGTATAAAAAAAATAGCAAATATGGTTGTACTTAAGGGGCAAGGCTCGGGGGTTCTATGCCACTCCCGTTCATGGAATGGAAAAGTCTCTTGGGAATAGGATTCAGGGGTGCATAGAAGGATAAGAAAAAGTCAGGTCAGTCGAAGCAAAGTATGCTCCCTGCAAAACAGCTCCCGGTTGAGCCGTACGACCCAGAGCAGAGAGTTAACCAATACTGTCTGTGCATTCACATGCAACTAGGTTCCGTCATAGGCTCGTTAATAATAAACTGCTCAAAAGAGAGGGGCCATCTTGCCTCACTGGCCACATAGAGTTGTAGCGCAAGGCATGACTAGCATGTTTGAAAGTGCTGATGGTGTGGAGCTGCAGCCGCTGGCACATTGGGCACCATTTCCCCATTTGAATTTTTAACTTCATCCACCACTCTGAAAGACTACTCGAGAACAGCCTGTACTCCAGCTTCCAGGAACGATACACATTGGAAATCCAGTGTGGTCCATTACCTGGATAAACTCCTGCTGCTAAACATTGATGTAAAGAGGTTTAAAATGTTCATAATGTTTTTTATAAGCATACAGTCTTCAGAGACATTTTGTACCAAGGAGTTTTGTTGTAGCTGAGAGACCGGAAGCTTCATCTCCACAACATTGATACTGAAGCCTTTCTGAAATATCATCCTCAGACTGACTATGTCCTCATGTGGCTAACAATGGTTGTCAACAGTAGCAGGACCGTTTCAACTCCATACAATGGTACTGGGTGTCCCCATGGATTTTTATAAAAAATACAGGTCACTGCTGGCTCCCCAACTGACAGAGATGTACGCGGAGGCACTGCAACATAGAGAGCTACCGCGCACACTGTGGGAGGCTTTGGTGGTGCCACTCCCCAAGACAAAAGACAGGGAAGCTTCGGTGACGGACTTTAGGCCTTCATCAATGCTAAACAGCGATTTCAAAATTCTTAGCAAGATCATGGCTGCTCGGCTGCTCCCCCTTATGACCAAGCTAGTGCATGCTGACCAGAACGGCTTTGTCCCCGGCCTTAATACCTCCCTGAACCTGAGACGGGTTTTTACGGTTTTGCACATGCCCAAGGACCTGAGGCCGCCAGCGGGGGTCTTGCTCGCAGTGGACTTCGAGAAGGCCTTCAACTCTATCAGGTGGGAATACTTAAGGACTGTGATGCTTAAAATGGGGTTGGGGGAGGAGTGGGTGAAATGGGTGGACTTGTTATACTCATCCCCACTAGCAAGAGTTAAGACCGGAAGGACGATTTCCAGTGCATACCCGGTATACCGGGGAACTAGGCAGGGCTGCCCCTTATCCCCACTGTTGTTTGCCCTGGCAATTGAGCCCCTGGCATCGCAGTTGCGGTGTGAAGGCATGGGCAATGGAATACCTTGGGGTCCGACTGAGCATATCGTTTCTCTGTATGCTGATGATATACTTCTCTACCTGAGGGACGGGACAAGAGGACTCACGTGGGCACTGGGGATACTGGAAGACTTCGGAGGCTTATCCGGACTCCGACTTAACCGGAGGAAAACATTTGTGTTCCCCGTGCTGTCAGGCAGCGTGCGCCCTGATGCGTGCCCAGCGGATGTAAACTGGTCCTCGCGGACTTTTAAATACCTGGGCATACAAATATTTCACGAATTGAGCGACCTTAGAGACGGCAATCTTGGCAGGACACTCAGATCCCTGCGCTCCTCGGTGGGGTTCTGGAGATCATTGAAACTAACAATAATGGCCAGTGTGGCGCTCTCAAAAATGATTATGCTTCCACGCCTCCTCTACTACTTTGCTAACTTACCCCTGCAGGTCCCCTCTGCATGGTTCTGAGAGCTGAACGCTCTGCTCAGAGAGCTGATATGGGATGAGGGTCGCAGGAGAACGGCGCTCTCGACCACCTGTAGACTGACACACCTAAGGGGTCTGGGTGCCCCTGACTTCGAGGCTTATTACTTGGCATCCCAGCTACAACGGGCGTCCGGCTGGCTGGCGGGCAGGGGACGGCCGGACCTGGCTACCGCACACGGAGTAATAGATACAGCTTGGATAGCAGCAAGTATGGCGGGCAGGAAGATTGCCCCCATAAGAGACAACATAATGTGCAATGTGGCGATGAAATGCTGGAAACGGTGCGAGAAAAGGACTGGGGTGGGGCCACCGTACTCTCCCGCTCTGCCGCTGGCGACCGTCGCTCTGGACCTGGGAGTGGGGGAGCGAAGGGGACTGGGATTGGGACCATGGACGAGAGCAGGAATGGTGACAGTGGGGGGGCTATTCAGGGAGGGGGTGTTGAGGAGCTTCGCTGATGTAGCAGGGGGTGAGTGCCGCAAGGACAGTTTTTACTCTTCAGAAGGCTGGTGCACACCCTGAAAGATCATTGGGACACGATCAACGCGGAACCCACTGTCCACGGGGTGTTGCACCTCCTGTTGACAGCAGGAGAGGAACCTCACTTGATTGCAAAAATATACCGGGCCCAAATAGAGGCAGCTGTGGACCCCCTGCATTCCCTAAGAGAAAAATGGGTGAAGACAGTTGGGCGGGATCTGTCTGAGTCAGAGTGGACCAGAGCACTAGCTTATCCTAGGATGATCTCACGCAACACAAGGCTGAGATACATCCAATACAACTACCTACACAGAACATACCTCACTCCTCAACGGCTGCACCGCATATATGGGGGGGTGCCCAGGACATGCCCCAGATGTGGGGACGGTGAGGCCGACTTTGATCATATGATGTGGGGATGCACGATGCTCCAGAGGGGCTGGGGCGCGATGATGGCAATCCTCACGGAGCTGTTCGGGACCCCCGCCATGTGTCTATTGGGCCTTAGTGCCGGCGTCAAATGGAGCAGGGTTCGGGGTCGCTTCCTTGACCTGTCCCTAGCCCTAAATAAAAGACTGATTACGAAGGGCTGGAAGTCTCCTGCACACCCATCTCTGACAGAATGGAGAAGCGATATCACAAGATGGTCCAGGGCTGAGCTGCAGGTCCTTAAAGCCGAAGAGGCCAGGGGAGTTCGCCAGAACCCCATCGCCTCGGAGTGGGAAAACCTAGTGACAAACTGGGACGACCTAACGAAGAGACCAATAGCACCGGAGGGGGTGGGATGTGCTAGCTGAAATGGCCAACAGATATGATCGTAGGAGAAGGTCCCTGTAACCATGACGGGAGGAATACTAGGCGCCCTGCCGGGCCGGATGCGGAGAGAGAGAGTACGGGGGAACAGGACACAATAACTACAAAGATAGAGGAGGGAGGGGAGTGGAACACAGGCCACCCCTACATAACAAGAAACGCCCTGACAATCCTCCCTTTTAGAAATTAAGCAGCTAAACCCACTTAAGCCAATAAGTTTGTTTACAGTTTGAAGTTGAGTTAAGTCTGTTACAAGGTCACAAAATACAAAAGGTAACAAGGGGCACTGAAAGAACTGACACCATAAAAACGGTCTGATTAAGAGCTGGAAACAATGATGTATAAATATTATAATATTATTGAAATGAACAGGTAATTGTGAAACACATTGCAAGCAAGGCAAAACAGAGATGCGGCTCAGTTAGTAGAAATGTACAATAAAGACAAAATGTTACTGTAAATAGACCTACATATGTAAAACAGCAAACAGTTAATAAAAATATATTTAAAAAAAAAAAAAAAAAAAAAAAACAATGGTACTGGGTGGCCAAGCAATACTTCGCCGGCATTCAGAACTCCCGGAAATTCGGCTGAGTTTTTTGGTACCTCTGCAGAATTCCGTGGAGTGAAACTTCATGAGCTCCATCCAGGCCTACTAATTTCTTAAAAGAAAAAATGATTTAGTTGAATAGCTCATGAAAAGTCCTTTCAGTAACAGTTCTAGTAAACTCAGCAACTAAAAATAAATTGAGTTAGAATCATTATCAAGAATGAAATATAGAATAGAAAAAAGGAACTAGTGTTTGAGAGTCTGTTTAGCCACTAAGGCTGTTCAGTTGCAAATGTAAGGTCTAAGCTGAAGACAGTGAGCAGGAGAGCACATCAGGCAGTGTGAGAGAACAGGGCTGATTGCAGAGGCCCCCTAACTTTTTGCCCCCATTTTCCACTTTTTGCTGGTGTTTTCCTGACTCTGATGGTGCCCTGGGTACTGCTAACCAGTCCCAGGGCCTGTACACTATGTAAACTCAGTATGCAAATTATGCTAATTATAATTGGCTAAGTCAACCTACCTATAAGTCCCTACTATATGGTAGGGCATGTAGGTTTAGGGCCCCAGCATAGGTAGTGCACCCATAGGTGCACTGCTGAGGTGCCCAGTGTCATTTTAAAGGCAGGCCTGCCTTGGTGGCTGCTTTTAAATTAAACTTACATGCAATCTGGAAGAGACAATGGCTCGAGTGTCTGGGGGAAGGGCCCCTGCCTTCACATCGGAGGAGTTGGAGAAACTTGTGGATGGGGTCCTCCCCCAGTACACGCTACTCTATGGTCCTCCAGACAAACAGGTAAGTACACAGGGAGCATGTTGTATGGGCTATGCCTGTGTGGAGAGGGCTGGATGTAAGAAGGAAGGGGGGAGAGTGCTGTGTGCATGAAAGACGGTGAATGCATGTGCCACATGGCAAGGGTAGGGGTGGGGGCCAAACACTTCGACGGTGCAGTTGGTAATAACTTCTCTTTTTCCCCTGCACATTTCATGTAGGTCAGCGTCCACCAGAAGAAAGATATTTGGCATGCCATCGCCAAGGACGTCCGGACCCTGGGGGTCTACCACAGACGGAGCACCCACTGCCGGAAAAGATGGGAGGACATTCGCCGCTGGAGCAAGAAGACGGCGGAGGCTCAGCTGGGGATGGCCTCCCAACGTGGGAGGGGTGCCCGTCGCACCATGACCTCCCTGATGTTCAGGATCCTGGCGGTGAGGGCATCACAGCAGCCACAAGGGGGTGAGTACACTCTCATTCTGCTGACTTTGCGCGCAGTGGAGGTGTCTGGGTGGGGGAGGTGGGCTGTGGGTTTCCCTAGGCCAGAGCGAGTTCCGTAGGCAAGGCCCCTCCGTATGGCCGGCCATGTGGCACCCCAGCCCACCTCTGTAGAGTGCCAAGTACAGCTAGTCATGCCCCTGTGTCATCTATGTGTGCAGATGTCGTCCATAGCCTTGTAGGCCATTTAACAGAAATTGAACAGTGGAGCCCAAGAGCACGGCGTAGTGCAGGGGGCTTCTGTGTCTGTCGTGTCACCCAACGGTAGCGGTAATGCATGCACTCAATATGTCTTTCTTCTGTCTCCCCCCCCCTTTTTGTGGTCTCCCTGTTCTTGTGTGCATTAGCATAATCAGGCGGAGGAGCAGTGGCACCGGAGCACGAGGGAGCTGCATCCCACATGGCCCTGGAGGGCGACACTACGGAGTCTGAATTCACCAGTGGGACGGAGGGCGAGGGGAGCTCCACGGCGGGGACAGGAGCTGACACCAGCGACACGGACTCGTCCTCTGATGGGAGCTCCCTTGTGGTGGCAGCAACATCTGTGCCCCCTGCATCTACAGGTACAGCCGCCACCCCCCCTACCAGCACCGCCCTCCCAGCATCCCCTCAGCCTTTGCCCCGTGCCCGCTCACCCAGGAGGGTGGGCATCACCTTCGCCCCAGGCACCTCAGGCCCTGCCCCTGTCACCCCTGCTGCCCTCAGTGAGGAGGCCATTGGCCTCCTCAGATCCCTCACTGTTGGGCAGTCTACCATTTTGAATACCATCCAGGGTGTAGAGAGGCAGTTACAACAAACCAATGCATTCCTGGAGGGCATTCATTCTGGTCAGGTGGCCCTTCACCGAGCTTTTCAGACTCTGGCCTCAGCACTGATGGCAGCCATTGTCCCTGTCTCTAGCCTCCCCTCTCCAACTTCCTCAACCCCGACCCAATCCCCTGTACCTTAGCCTATCCCAAGCACACCTACAGACCAACATGCACACACGTCAACACCCAAGTGAAGCTCAGGCAAACATAAGCACCACACATCCCACAGGCACTCACGCAAGCATCACACACATGCAGACACACCAACATCCACTGCCTCCACTGTGTCCCCCTCCTCCTCGTCTCCCTCCTACCTCCCAGTCTTGTCTACACTCACACCTGCATACACTACCTCCACAGCCAAGATGTCCCTCTCCAGCACACCCACCACCACAGCCCGCTCACGTGCAGTCACCACCCCCACTACCATTCACACGTCCCCTGTGTCCTCTCCCAGTGTGTCTGTGACGCCCCCTCCCAAGATACACAAACGCAGGCACCCACCCACCCAACAGTCATCCACCTCACGATAGGCCTACAGCGCATGCACCTTCACCCAAAGTCACCAAACGTACACCTCCTACAGCCACCACCTCTTCCTCCACTCCCAAACCCCCTCCAGCTACCCGTCCCAGTGTGTCCCAAAAACTTTTCCTGTCCAACCTTGACCTCTTTCCCACACCTCCCCCACCCCGTCCGTCTCATAGGTCCCGAACTAGCACCTCAGCCACAACATCTCCGGGACCAGTGGTGCCTGTAGTCACCGGAATGTGGAGTGCACTTGCCACCAGGGCAGCCAGTGTGGCACGGAGCCACAGCACAGACAGTCCCCCACCTGTGAAGCTTCAGAAGTTGGCCAGTGCCCGGCGGGAGAGGGGGAAGACTCCAGCCACCAAAGCCGCTCCGAGGGGTCCCTTTGGGAGTGTGGAGTCAGCTGTGACACCTTCCAAGGTGGGGAAGGGCCACAAGAAACCCGGCAAGTCTGGGAAGAGCAGCACGGTGGAGAAGACCGCCATCATCCCCGCTGCCCAGGAGGCCACCGCCAGCACCAGCGCAGCTGCCCAGGAGGCCACAGCCAGCACCAGCCCAGCTGCCCATGAGGCCCCAACCAGCACCAGCCCAGCTTCCCAGGAGGCCACTGCCAGCACAAGCCCAGCTGCCCAGGAGGCCACCGCCAGCACAAGCCCAGCTGGGCCATGAAGGACCGCCAGCAAAAGGCCCGCTGGGCCATTAAGTACCGCCAGCAAAAGGCCCGTTGGGCCATGAAGGACCGCCTGAGCCAGCCCCGCTGGGCCATGAAGGACCGCCAGCAGCTGAGACCCTGCAATGGAGACCGCCATCTGAAGCACCACTGAACAGGGCACCGCCATCTGAAGCACCGCTGAACAGGGCACTGCCATATCAAGCACCGCTGAACAGGGCACCGCCATCTCAAGCACCGCTGAACAGGGCACCGAAATCTCAAGCACCGCTAGCCCATGAACAGCAGGGGCACTGACGCAACTGAGTCCGTCACGGGGTGAATGATGCACTCTGGGCACCATGCCCCCTCCAGAACCAGTGGAGACTGTCATCCACTACCTCTGTCCTTAACAGGATGAAGCACTCTGGGCACCATGCCCCCTCCAGAACCAGTGGAGACTGTCATCCACTTGTGAGACTGTGGCTTTGCACTCCCCAGGATTGAACAGTGGGCAGACCACCCACTGTATAGACTTGAGAGACTGTGGCTTTGCACTCCCCAGGATTAACCAGTGGGCAGACCACCCACTGTAGAGACTTGAGAGACTGTGGCTTTGCACTCCCCAGGATTGAACATTGGGCAGACCACCCACTGTAGAGACTTGTGAGACTGTGGCTTTGCACTCCGCAGGATGGAACAGTGAGCATGTGGCCCCCTCGTGGATTTGGTGTCGTGCACTCAACCGGCTGAGGTGCCCCTCCTTTCCCTCCCCCTGAGGTGCCTGTTTTCTTGGTATCTGATGCCCCTGCAGTGTTCTCTCTGTCATGGTCGGGGATCTTGTGTGGGACTCGCCCATACCATGTGGTCCCAGTGTTCCACGGACTGTCTTAGTGCACTACCTGGACTACTATGCTTGGTATTTATTTTGTACATGGTGTATATATATATTTCTGCCTACTTGTTTTTAATATATTACAATGGTTACACTAATTTTCTATTGTCTTTGCATTCTTCCAGGGGGTTTGGGGGGTGTAACTGTGATGTATTGATATGCATTTGTGTGTGTTGTAGTGGGTGAGGGTGGGGGTGTTGCATGTGGCGTGTCCCTGTTTTTTCCCTTCCCCCTCCCCTGTGTCGTAGGTGCAGTACTCACCGTGGTCTTCGCCGCCGGCGTTCATGCTCCTGGTAGAGGAGCAGGAAGACTATCGCAGGGAGAATTTGGAGTTCCGGGTGCATGGTGTCCTCGTGGGGTGAGTAGAGGTGAGAGTTTTCCCTTCGAAATTCCTGTTTCTGCCGTGTTTTTATCCGCTGTGAATCCACCCCGGAAAAGGTGGCGGATTGGCCTGTCATAATAGTGTGGGCGGTACATTGTCTCCCGCCTGTCTGTTGGCGGTGACCGCCGCGCTGTTTGTTTGTACCGCCGTGGCGGTCGGAGTGTTAAAGTGTCTGCCTTTGTTGGCAGTTTCTGCCACAGTCGTAATTGCAATTGTTTTACCGCCGGCCTGTTGGCGGTTTTACCGCCGCTTTAACACCGTCCGCCAGGGTTGTAATGACCACCTATGTCTCCTAAGTTAAGCCTTGTCGCTCGTTGCCAAGTTACCAAGGGTTGTGCTAGGTTTAATTTACTGAGACCTAACTGGACCTAAGTGGAGGTTAGTGTCCTCTTGCTAAGTGGAGGTACTTACCTGTCCTTACCAATAACCCATTTTCCAACAGGCAGCCAACTATTCTTTTACCGGGACACTTGTATGCAGTATTCAAGGATACAAAAGTATTAACAGTTTCACAGATAAAATTTCTCTTTTGACCCTTTAGAAGGCGAAGTTTCCATGAAACAAGGACAGCTTGCATTGAGATGGTAAATTCTAACAAAGAATGCTCTAAATATAAGATTCATTCAAATAAACTTTGAAAAACTTTGAACAACTTTGAAACAATGCGAAAGTTCATATCCATATGGTTTCTGAAAGACAGTACATTAATGTAAGTTATATGCGCAGATACATCTTGTCATTATTATTCGCACACATCTTGACACTAAGAGCTTATTAATAAGGAAGCAAGTGTTTAAGATTATGTACGCAAAGAAGACATTCCAATGCAGTTCAAGTAGTTAAGCAGGAAAGAAGAATATAATTTTCTTTGTTAGCATAGGAAGTTTTTGTCATGCAAGTTATGGGACAAGGCCATGTCAGGGTCAAATGAATCAACTTCAACTTAGCTTAGCAGTAAGGGATTTCACCAATGTTAGCATCTTTTGCAAAGTGCATGTCGTGCAGGCTTTAGAAAAGAAGATACATGTTTAATATGCAGCATTTGTTTAGGCCTATAACTCACTCGTACAGGTTAGTTTCTATTAAAATCTCTAACAACTTGCCATTCATTCCTGGTTTGGTGTGTCAGCCATTATGGGGGTCATTACGACCCTGGCGTTCTTGCACAGTGGCTGTCCGACTGTCACCAAAGAGGTGGTCCAACCTCTTTGGCGGCAGTCTGACCACCACAGTCGGACTGCCAGCAGCACCATTTTCCCTCCACAGAAGGGGCTGGCCGGTGCTGGCAGTCCTAATCCGCCATGGCAGTGCTACATGCAGTGCTGCCCTGGGGATTACAACCCCCCTCTCTGCCAGCTTTTACATGGTGGTAGCACCGCCATGTAAAGGCCGGCAGAGATGGTGGTGCAGGGGGCCAGAGGGGGGCCCGTGCACTGCTAATACACTTGGCCAGCCCCATCGCGCAATTCACTATCTGCACTGCAGACAGTGAACAGCACGACGGGTGCTGGTGCACCCTACACACTGCAACATTGCCACTGGTGTCAATGTTGTAGGCTGTTCCCCACTGGGACAGAAGGCGGAGCCCCCGTTTCTGCCCCCTGACCTAGTGGAACTTGTAATGAGGCCCGCAGGAAG
Source organism: Pleurodeles waltl (assembly GCF_031143425.1). NCBI lineage: Eukaryota > Metazoa > Chordata > Amphibia > Caudata > Salamandridae > Pleurodeles > Pleurodeles waltl. The sequence goes on from NC_090451.1 coordinate 371,328,557, forward strand.
GCGGTCGCACTGGTGGCAACCTGACCATGTGAGTTTGCCGGACGGCCTTTTCCATCTGCCAAACTCAATATGTCCCCCTATGTGTGTTTTGATGTTTTGGTGTTTTACTATCACACTCCTCCTAGTTTAGGGTCAAGGAAAAACAGCACAGGCGTCTATTTCAACCCACCCAAGGTAATCCACATAGCACACCAGCCTGCCTCCAATGCTTCAACTGAGTGATACATTTTCCTCTCCAATACTTTTGTCATGTAATGCGTGCGTGTTACAGTAGTACACATGCAGTATGTGTGTGTTGGTGGCCAGTTGTTTTTCATTTTTTTATAATTTTATGCACAGTCGCTGCAGTGTTTACTGATGCATGCTGTTCAATAAGCTTACATAAAAACAGTCTTCTGAAGTCAAGCCCCTTATGTGATGGCTGCAGTCACTGCTGGAATGAGTAATACCATAACAACACCTTTTAAGACAGTGGTTGTCAACAGACTTATAATACTATCCGTGCTGACCAAAATGAGTCAAAGTACACTGTGCTTAGCAACATTAAACTTACATGGAAACGTTTTTACAAAGTATAGCATTCTTTTGGCTTCCATCATCCAAAATGAGGATTGGTGTGCTGCACACACCATTTCAGTTAGCATAACTGCCTCCCAGGTCCCTTTGAGTCTGTACACTATTTACTTTCTCAGGCATCCTGCATTTTCCTTCATGGTCAGTCAACCTATCTGTCGATTGGTGCATACAGTAAGCCTACACAGATGTTTTTTTCAAATTCACACAATTGTTCAAATTTACACACATACTTAGTCCTCCGTTTCCTAACTTTACCATGTTTACAACCATGAACACACAGGCACCAATCGATTACTTGCTACTTTCACTCATAAAAAGCTAGATCTATCGGTTTTACCAGTGCTTGTTTTAGAACACTGCTCATAAACCACACCAGGAGCATCTGCACTTTAGCACTGGTTAGCAGTGGTAAATTGCCCAGAGTATCAAAAACAATAAAAACAGAGTCCAGCACACATCAACAGCCTGGGAAACAGAGGCAATAAGTTAGGGGAGACCACACCAAAGATGCTACGTCTAACACACACATAGACATATTCACCTGTGAAGGGGTAGTTGATAAGTCTGTCTGTTTAGTTTTGCTTGGTCTGCACTATCTGATAAAGCATCTTCTCCTTGATCCCCTTTAATGTTACTGACGGTGCGCTGTCATGAGGCATCAATTTACCTGCTTGTTTGTTTTCTCTGCTCTGTATCTATCATTATTGTCTTTTTACTGCTTTTGGCCCTGTATTGTGTGGACACTTAATCCTAGTGCTTAATTTGTAGATGTAATAGGTACCAGGGCCCTTGTCAAGAAGCCCCTGCAGCTTGGCCCACCCATTACCCCTACCAGATCCTCCAATGACAGATCCAAAACAACTACTGACAGCACACCCTACCAGAGTGAAAATTCAGACTATTCCAGCCCTCAAAAACTACAAGAATGGCTTAAGCTGCAGGGGTTAGTAATTCTTAATGTATACTGAATAAATGAACCACTCTTGATGTGCTCCTGTGAAATTTAGACAAACAGCCCCACCATGTGTAAGTCCTGAGTGCCGAAGTTGACAAATAAGTGCAGGGCACCAGAAACAACTGGCTCAAATTAAGCATTGCTTAATCATGTTTATTTAGTGCTTCTAGTCCTGATCTCTGGCGGACACCCAGACCTTTTTTTAAGTGCTTCTGTTTCTGTTGCATGTCTGGATACCTGATGTGTCGGTTTACTGCTGATGGTTGTATGCTTGGTAAAATATAGTTTACAAATTATTTATGCAAGTCAAGGTTTTTTGTAAAAATCTGCACACAACCCAGATGTATTTTATTGTTTAAACCTGTACTAATAAAGTTGGTATGAAAGCATAAGCAGAGGTACATAAAGTCAACATAAATGATACCCACATGCTACCCTTGCAGACATCATTCTATCACACAGAAAAAAACAGGGAATAAACCCACACTGACTTTTAGCACTAAGGGGGTCATTCCAACCCTGGCGGTCGGTGATAAAGCGGTGGCCCACCCGCCAACAGGCAGGCGGTTAAAACAATGGAATTCTGACCCTGGCGGGAACCGCCAACACAGCCCGCCACTTTAACACTCCGACCGCCACGGCGGGACAGACAAACAGCGCGGCGGTCACCGCCAACAGGCAGGCGGCAGACAATGTACCGTCCACCCTATCACAACTCACCAATCCGCCACCTTTTCCGAGGTGGGAGCCCCGCCGATAAAAACACGGCGGAAACAGACTACGAACGGGAAAACGCTCACCTCTACACACTCCACGAGGAAGGAGGACAGCATGGAACCCGAATTAAACATCCTACCAGCTATTGTCTACCTGCTTATCTACCACGAGTACGAACGCCGGCGCAGACGACAGCGGTAAGTACTGCACCTACGACACAGGGGAGGGGGGAGGAGGAAAGCTCACGGGCACACACATATGCCATACACCCACCCCACCACCCCAAATACCTACACCCCAATGCAGAGCAACAAGTCAGAGTGACACCCCCCAAACCCACCGGAATAATGCAAAGATACAATTAAAATGATCTATCAAATATATGTATAAATAGCTCCATTGAAGTTATGGGAAATATGCAATATGAAAGATACAAAATAAGGAATGAACATAGTTAAAAATATATACATAGGCAATAAGTCCTGCCCATTCTGTCAAAGTTCCATAGTCCGTGGGCCAATGTGCACAAACACATGGGCAAAGCCCACACAGGAGACCAGATACCATTGGAGAGAACACTGCTGGGGCATCAGATGATAAAACTACAGGCACCTCAGGGGGAAGGGAAGGGGGGGCACCTCAGCCACATGAGTCCACGACGCCAGATCCACGAGGGGCCTCCATGCCCACTGTCCCATCCTGGGGAGTGCAAAGCCACAGTCTCACAAGTCTCTACAGTGGGTGGCTTGCCCACTGTGCCATCCTGGGGAGTGCAAAGCGACAGTATCTCAAGTCTCTACAGTGTGTGGCTTGCCCACTGTTCCATCCTGGGAAGTGCCAAGCCACAGTCCATCAGATGGATTACCGACTCCACTGTTAATGGAGGAGGCATGGTGCCCAGAGTGCTTCGTGAAGCCCTGCTCGACACAGAACCGGCACTGTCAATGGGCCAGCGGTGCTTGAGACGGCATTGCCCAGCGGAGCGGTGCTTGACAGGAAGGGCCCAGCGGAGCGGTGCTTGACAGGAAGGGCCCAGCGGAGCTGTGCTTGAGACAGCGTTGCCCAGCGGAGCGGTGCTTGAGACGGCGGTGCCCAGCGGAGCGGTGTTTGACAGGAAGGGCCCAGCAGAGCGGTGCTTGACAGGAAGGGCCCAGCGGAGAGGTGCTTGAGGTGAAGGGCCCAGCGGAGCGGGCCTTGACAGGAAGGGCCCAGCGGAGCGGTGCTTGAGATGAAGGGCCCAGCAGAGCGGTGCTTGACAGGAAGGGCCCAGCGGAGCGGTGCTTGACAGGAAGGGCCCAGCGGAGCGGTGCTTGAGACGGCGTTGCCCAGCGGAGCGGTGCTTGAGACGGCGGTGCCCAGCGGAGCGGTGCTTGACAGGAAGGGCCCAGCGGAGCGGTGCTTGACAGGAACGGCCCAGCGGAGCGGTGCTTGAGATGAAGGGCCCAGCGGAGCGGGCCTTGACAGGAAGGGCCCAGCGGAGCGGTGCTTGAGATGAAGGGCCCAGCAGAGCGGTGCTTGACAGGAAGGGCCCAGCGGAACGGTGCTTGAGATGAAGGGCCCAGCGGAGCGGTGCTTGAGACGTCGTTGCCCAGCGGAGCGGTGCTTGAGACGGCGGTGCCCAGCTGAGCGGTGCTTGACAGGAAGGGCCCAGCGGAGCGGGCCTTGACAGGAAGGGCCCAGCGGAGCGGTGCTTGACAGGAAGGGCCCAGCAGAGCGGTGCTTGAGACGGCGGTGCCCAGCGGAGCGGTGCTTGAGACGGTGGTGCCCAGCGGAGCGGTGCTTGACAGGACGGGCCCAGCGGAGCGGTGCTTGACAGGACGGGCCCAGCGGAGCGGTGCTTGAGATGAAGGGCCCAGCGGAGCGGGCCTTGACAGGAAGGGCCCAGCGGAGCGGTGCTTGACAGGAAGAGCCCAGCGGAGCGGTGCTTGACAGGAAGGGCCCAGCGGAGCGGTGCTTGAGATGAAGGGCCCAGCGGAGCGGGCCTTGACAGGAAGGGCCCAGCGGAGCGGTGCTTGAGATGAAGGGCCCAGCGGAGCGGTGCTTGACAGGAAGGGCCCAGCGGAGCGGTGCTTGAGATGAAGGGCCCAGCGGAGCGGTGCTTGAGACGGCGTTGCCCAGCGGAGCGGTGCTTGAGATGGCGGTGCCCAGCGGAGCGGTGCTTGACAGGAAGGGCCCAGCGGAGCGGTGCTTGAGACGGCGTTGCCCAGCGGAGCGGTGCTTGAGACGGCGGTGCCCAGCAGAGCGGTGCTTGACAGGAAGGGCCCAGCGGAGCGGTGCTTGAGATGAAGGGCCCAGCGGAGCGGGCCTTGACAGGAAGGGCCCAGCGGAGCGGTGCTTGAGATGAAGGGCCCAGCGGAGCGGTGCTTGAGACGGCGTTGCCCAGCGGAGCGGTGCTTGAGACGGCGGTGCCCAGCGGAGCGGTGCTTGACAGGAAGGGCCCAGCAGAGCGGTGCTTGACAGGAAGGGCCCAGCGGAGCGGTGCTTGACAGGAAGGGCCCAGCGGAGCGGTGCTTGAGACGGCGGTGCCCAGCGGAGCGTTGCTTGAGATGGCGGTGCCCAGCGGAGCGGTGCTTGACAGGAAGGGCCCAGCGGAGCGGTGCTTGAGATGAAGGGCCCAGCGGAGCGGGCCTTGACAGGAAGGGCCCAGCAGAGCGGTGCTTGACAGGAAGGGCCCAGCGGAGCGGTGCTTGAGATGAAGGGCCCAGCGGAGCGGTTCTTGTCACACCGGGCCCCTGTTCAGCGGTGCTTCTCACGACGGGGCCCTGTTCAGCGGTGCTTCTCACGGCGGGCCCTGTTCAACGGTTCTTGTCACGGCAAGGCCCTGTTCAGCGGTTCTTGTCACGGCGGGGCCCTGTTCAGCGGTGCTTCTCATGGCGAGCCCCTGTTCAGCGGTGCTTCTCACGGCGGGGCCCTGTTCAGCGGTTCTTGTCACGGCGGGCCCCTGTTCAGCTGTGCTTCTCCTGTGTTTCTAGGGAGCCAGACCTGGCCAAGACTTCCCGCTCAGTCGCCATCCGACCTTGCGGTCGCGGGGCCCTTCTGTGATGGAGTCCTGGGCCCGTGGGTGTCGTCCGTCACAACCGGGAATGGGCTGGTGGGGCCCACCTGGGCAGCTCGCCTGCTGCCTGACTTCTCCGCCCTGCTGCCCTTGCCCTCCTTCGCTGAAGCTCTGTGGCCCTTGCCTCCCTTTGATGATGTGGCAGGTGACGGGACAAGGCTACTGTCCTTGGTGGCAGCCGTCTCAGGCTTGTCGCGCCGGCCCTTAGTTTTTTTTGTCCTCTTCCCAGGGGGTGGGCTGGCTGTCCCCTTGCTGCTGGCCAATGTTCCTGCCCTAGGAGCTGGTGGACTCCAATAGCCCTGCACTATGGTCATAGTAGATGCAGGGCTGGTGGTGGCTGAGGTGCTTTTTTGACTCTTACCAGATGGAGGGGGTGGGTCAGTGATTGGAACGAGCTCAAGGTTGGAAAGGAAAAGCACTTGGGAAGGACAGGGACGGGTAGGTGTAGTGGGTATGGGAGTGGAGGAAGAGGATGTGGTTGTAGGAGAGTCAAGTGTGCTGTCTTTGGGTGCAGGTGCTTGTGACGGAGGCTGTCGTGAGGTGGATGGCTGTTGGGTGGGTGGCTGCCTGCATTTGTGTGGTTTGGAAGAGGGGGTGACAGACACACTGGGGGAGGACACAGGGGACGTGTAAATGGCAGTGGGGGTGGTGACTGCACGTGTGCGGACTGTAATGGAGGGTGTGCTGGTGATGGAAGTACTGGCTGATGGTGGTGTGCATGCAGGTGAGTGGAGACGTCACAGGGAGGGAGGAGGGAGATGAGGAGGTGGGGGACACAGAGGTGGTAGTGACTGTTGGCATGTCTGCATCTGGATGTTGCTTGGGTGAATGCGTGTGGGATCTGTGGTGCTTATGTCTGGATGAGCTGCCCTTGGGTGTTGAGGTGTGTGCAGGCTGGTCTGATGGTGTGGATGGGATAGGCAGAGGAACAGGAGACTGGGACTGGGTGGAGGGAGTCAGAAGAGGGAGGCTGGAGACAGGGACAATGGCTGCCGTCAGTGCTGAGGCCAGAGCGTTGAACGATCGCTGATGGGCAGCCTGACCCGAATGAATTCCCTCCAGGTATGCATTGCTCCGATGCACCTCCCTTTCTACACCCTGGATGGCATTCAAAAGGGTAGACTGCCCAATAATGAGCGTCCGCAGGAGGTCAATGACCTCCTCACTGAGGGCAGCAGGGGTAACTGGGGCAGGGCCCGAGGTGCCTGGGGCGAAGGAGATGCCCGTCTTCCTGGCCGAGCGGGCACGGGGCGAAGGCTGAGGGGCTGCTTGGAGGGCGGGGCTGGTGCGCTGGGTGGCGGCTGTACCTGTTGTGGCGGTGGGCACGGATGTTCCCGCCACCGCAAGGGAGCTCCCTTCCGAGGACGTGTCGGTGTCACTGACGTCTCCACGGGTCCCCGTTGTGGAGCTCCACTCGCCCTCCGTCTCACTGGTGTACTCGGAGTCTGTTGCATGGCCCTCCGGGGCCATGTGAGATGCAGCTCCCTCGTGCGCCGATGCCACTTCTCCTCCGCCTGATGATGCTATTGCACACATGAACAGGAAGACAAAGAAAATGGGGAGGGGGGAGAAACCGCAGGCGCACATCCTCATTGGCTACTGAAACCCATAGGGTGCAATGTTAACCAATGCAGCTTAGCACTGCGGTCTTCGACCGCCTACCGCCACGGTGTGCCACGCCAGCGCATTGACCTCACATCCAACTGTCACACTTCACAGGTCAGGCAGCCGCCATTTCAAGGGCCCACATGGCTGAATTTCTAGTGCGTCACACAGGCCTAGGCCTTGCATTGCCACTCATACAAGCCTTTCAATGCATAGCGATTCGTGTACTGTGCAAGCTGTGTGAACGAACCTGTGGGTTGCTTGACTCTGTGCTCCATGTTGTCCTTCCTAGGCACCGTCCGATGGGACTTGCGAGGAGAAGGATGGATCCTCCCGTGCACCGACTGCTGGTGGACCTGTCGACAATGGAAGAACGACATATCATACTTACATACAGGCTTGACAGAGGAACTATACATGAACTATGTGCCCAGCTGGAGCCAGACCTGATGTCCCCCATCCGCCAACCCACAGGGATTCCCCCTCTGGTGCAGGTTCTGTCAGCACTCCATTTTTTGGCAAGTCCGTCTTTTCAGACAACAGTGGCCATATCATCTGGGATGTCTCAGCCTATGTTTTCTAAGGTTTTGTCCAGAGTGTTGTCTGCCCTGATGAAATACATGCGGAGCTACATTATTTTCCCTGAGGTGGGCGATTTGGCTACAGTGAAGGGTGATTTCTATGCCCTTGGACATATCCCCAACATCATTGGTGCCATTGATGGGACCCATGTGGCTTTGGTTCCCCCCAAAGAAAGTGAGCAGGTGTGCAGAAACAGAAAAAGTTATCATTCGATGAATGTCCAGGTGGTCTGCTTGGCTGACCAGTACATCTCCCATGTAAATGCCAAGTTCCCTGGGTCAGTGCATGACGCGTATGTCATGCGAAATAGCAGCATCCCTTATGTGATGGAACAGCTACAGAGACACCGTGTGTGGCTGATTGGTGACTCTGGTTACCCCAACCTGTCGTGGCTACTGACCCCAGTGAGGAATCCCCGGACCAGGGCAGAGGAACGGTACAATGAGGCCCATGGGCGAACTAGGAGGATCATAGAAAGGACCTTCGGGGTCCTGAAGTCCAGGTTTAGGTGCCTGCATATGACAGGGGGATCCCTAATGTACTCACCAAATAAGGTGTGCCATATCATCGTGGTCTGCTGTATGCTTCACAATCTTGCTTTGAGACGCCAGGTGCCTTTTCTGCAGGAGGATGGTCCAGATGGTGGTGTTGTAGCAGCTGTGGAGCCTGTGGAGAGTGAAGAGGAGGAAGACGACGGGGACGACACGGACAACAGGGATACAGTCATACAACAATATTTTCAGTAGCACACAGGTAAGAATCACCCCCGCCATTTTACATTTACTTAAGGCCTCATGCGTCTCCACTGTCTGTGTTTCCCCCCAGTTCCTGTTAACTGATTTGTGACTTTCCCTTCCCTTTGCAGAGCTGTATGACCCACTGCGTGACTTCTGCTTTGTTTGCCCATGGACTAAAGCTTATTGAAATTGGTATGTTGTCATCACAAAGTAACTGGACATTATTGCACCGTTATGTGTAATACATTTGTTAAGAATACAAGCAGACTCCTGTTATTTTAAGTGCAATAAGTGATTTATTTTAAGTGCTACATATAGGTACATGATTGTAAAACGGTGATGGGTGGGGGTGGAGTAATGTCCATGGCAGAGTCCAGTTCTCAGTCGCACAGGTGCATTGTCCATATGCCTGTGGAAGGATGGAGCAGGGGCAGTTAAAGGTTGGACAGGGTGACAATGTGGGACAGTGGGATGACATCAGGGGGTATCTTAGGCTGGCGGGGGTCTTGCAATCCTACTCTGTCTTCTTGTGAGATCTCAGGTTCCGCTTGCGGGGTGGTTCTTCTTCTGCAGGAGGTGGGGTTCTGGTGGCCTGTTGTTGTGTGGGGGCCTCCTGTCCACTTGCGCCGGCGGAGGTGGTAGGCTGTTCCTGGCCTGGGCTAGTGACAGGGGCCCTTTGGGGTGCCACATGGTCCCGCAATGTGGTGACTATCTGGTTAAGGGCCACGACGATGGTCCCCATTGCGGAACCGATTTTCCTCAGTTCCTCTCTGAACCCCATGTACCGTTCCTCCTGTAGTGCCTGGATCTCCTGGAACCTGGCCAGTACCGTCGCCATCGTCTCCTGGGAGTGGTGGTAAGCTCCCATGATGGAGGAGAGGGCCTCTTGGAGAGTCGGTTCCCTGGGCCTGTCCCCCCCCTGTCGCACAGCAGCCCTCCCAGTTCCCCTGTGTTCCTGGGCCTCTGTCCCCTGGACGGTGTGCCCACTACCACTGCCCCCAGGTCCTTGTTGTTGTTGGGGTGGTGGGTCAACCTGAGTGCCCTGTAGTGGTGGACACACCGCTGATCGACGTGTCCTGGAGACAGAGGCATGGGCCCGCTGGGTGGGAGCTGTGCTGGTGTTCCCAGAGGGGTTTGGGTCTGGTGTAGCCTGTGGCTGTCTGTGGGGAACCGACTGTCCAGAGGTCCCCGATGGGCCGGGCTGGTCATCTGGGTCCAGGGAGACAGAGCTGCTGTCATCGCTGGGGGCCTCTTCTGGGGGTGGGATGGACATCTCTGGACCCTCCGTGGCGGTGTGGTGGCGTTCGGGTCCTGCAGGGGTATAAAGGTATGGTTATTGCTTCTGTGTGTGGCATTTCGTGTGATGGGTGGGTGTCCGTGTACCCAAGTGTAGGCATTCCCTTGTGGGGGCTTTTGTGAGGGTGGCTTGTGGGGGTGATGTGTGTGTGCAGTGGGCATGCTTTGGTGATGGGTGTCCATGCTTTGTGGTCGCATGCAGGGCTTGGTGTTGGGATGGGTGGGTTGTGATGGTGAGCCATTTGCAAGGAGTTGGTGTGATGGGGGTGAGGGTGGGGGTATGATTTCGCATGCAGGTGGGGTGGGAAGAAGTAGTGAAGATTTGACTTACCAGAGTCCATTCCTCCGCCTACTCCTGCGAGGCCCTCAGGATGCAGGATGTGCAAGACTTCCTCCTCCCATGCTGTAAATTCTGGGGGAGTAGGTGGGGGTCCGCCGCCAGTCTTCTGCACCGCAATATTGTGCCTTGATACCATAGAACACACCTTCCCCCGTAGGTCGTTCCAGCGCTTCCTTATGTCATCCCGATTGCATGGATGCTGTGCCACCGCGTTGACCCTGTCCACTATCCTTTGCCATAGCTCCATCTTCCTGGCAATTGTGGTGTGCTGCACCTGTGCCCCGAAGAGCTGGGGCTCTACACGGACTATTTCCTCCACCATGACCCTGAGTTCTGCGTCAGTGAACCTGGGGTGTCTTTGGGGTGCCATGGGGTGGTGTGGATGAGGTGTGGGGTGGCGTTTGTGGTGATGAGTGTGGTGCGTGTGGTGGTGTGTGGTGTTTGGTACGTGGATTCTGTGTGGGTGATGGTGTTGTGTGCCTCTGTGTTGTGGGATTGTCTATTCTGTGCTCTCTCTCTAGCCTTCGTCAATAATTTCGGGTCGTAGGGGTTTGTGGGTGATGTGGTGTGTGTTTTATATTGTGTTGGGTGTGTGGGAGTGGTGTTAGTATGTGTATCAGGTGTGTGTGTTTCAAACTGACCAATGTGGCTGAGTTTTCTATGTGTGTGTGTATTTTGACCGCTGCGGTGTGTACCGCCAATGGAATACCGCGTTTGAAAGAGCGCCGCGTGGATTTGTGGGTCGTAATGGTATGGGCGTGTTTCTGTTTGCGTGATGGCGGAGGTTTGGTCATCGCCATTTTTTCGCTGACCTTTGGTGTGGTGGACTTTTGTGGATGTTGGGTTTTTGGCGGTTTGCAAGTTGCGGGTCAGAATGACCGTGGCGGTTTGCCGCGCCGGTGTTCTGGCGGTCTTCTGACCGGCGGTAAGCGCCTTTTACCGCCGAGGTCAGAATTACCCCCTAAATGTATTTCCTTCAAAATGTATGTAGCCCTAACATTCAAAGCCATGTAATATGAAATCGCAATGAATGTTCAGAAATAAAAGATATACAAACATTGACATAGATAATAGCCCTGGTTCTAACATAGCGGAGGTAATGTTGGTGTGATTATGGTGGTATTAATAATGTAATTGTGGTGGTAACTGGGTGCATGTATGAGAGATACAGCAGAATATTTGGTGTTAAGAAATTGACAGGAGATGCAGGTGCAGCAGAATGAAGTGAGAAGCACCTTAAAGAGAGAAGCAGCAGCAGGTTGATAGGTGTGGCAAAATGAGATTCCGGCGCAGCAAAATATATGAAATTATTTCACCACTACTGTGTCTAGTAAGATGGAGTGCATGATTAAATGCTACAACGTGGCCAATGCCTGGCTTTGGGGAAGGAGGGAGGAAGGAAAAGATGAACATGCAATTCAAAAAAGATTTTGTGGTTAACTAAGAGTTTTAAAAACAGCTTACCGATTACTGCATAAAGTCTGCTCATCCTTAAAAATGCATACCCTTCTGCATTACTTACAAGGACGTTGCTGGGAGGTAAACGTGTGTTAGACAGAGATGCTTAATGGTTTTCACTGAAATGACAAAAAAGCTTAAAATCCCGCTGCTGGACTCAACCAGACAGTTTTCCAACCCCTTGGGAGTTTCTACCTGGTGAATTAACCCAGAATCTGAGCTTTGCTTCACTCGTTTAATATCCAATATCCTAGCATACCTGGCATTGCTTGCCCACGGCATACTAAATAAGTAGCCCCAGATTAAAATAACAGCATTAAAGGCCATGCACCATCTTATATATTGACATGGTTTTGATGATTCCCCACTGACGCAAAACAAAATAGAAAACCTTTGAAATACTAAGACAGTGGTGAAGCTGCCCCTGAAACCAAGCTGCATCTGAATTGACGAGCCCCAATTAGGGCCGACACAGTCTTGGGTTGCATGTTTTCCAGTTCAGGAAGAACCTGACCAAGCAGTTTGGGCTAAACTGTTCCTATTGGAGCAGAGTCAAGAACATTTTGCATATAATTGGCTTAAAACTGAGATAGTATGGTGTGCACAATAGCCATGGACTGGGATGAGGCCTGGAGAAATCACAATTGGCCGAAATTAATTTAAGCATTCCATGCATCACTTTTTTATATACTTCCGTGTGATGCCCTAAGTGCAACAGGTATGCCCAGCTATGGGTCCCATGCTCATTGTGCCACTGGAACCAAGCTGCACCCGACTGACAAGCCCCAACAAAACTAGTCTTGGGTTGCTTATGTACTGGTTTAGGAAGGATCTGGCAAGGCAGTTTGGGCTGCACTGTTCCTGTTGGATTAGGGTGAAGACTGATTTACATGTGGCCGGGCCTAAACTAAGGTGGCATGGTGTGCAAAATAACAACAGACTAGGATGCAGTCAGAGTAATCACCATTTGCTGAGATTAATTCAAGCAGTCTATCACTTTTTTGTATACTTCAGTGAGACAGCCTCAGACATGGCAGTTGAATTGAGGCAGAGAAGTAAGCATAGCTCTTATTTTTTGGCAACTTAATTCAGGTACGGAAATATGTCATTTCAAGTGAAGTCTGTGAAACTGTTCTGAGAAGGTACTGCTGTAGGAAATAGTGTATATACACACCAAAGGATTACATGAGCTACAAATACAAAAAAAATCTACCAGTGAAAAGGCTACACAAAATGGGGATTTAATGGATCGCGCAGGAACTCCTGTGGTCCTATGCTGCTCCTCTGGCAACTTGTTACATCCCAAGTGTTCTGAGGATTACTGGGGTGGTGCTCAGCACAACAGTGATCTTCAAATGCCATGGAAGTAGGAGGGATATTGGTGGCCCACTGTCTTCTCCATTGGTCTCACTGCCAGTGTAACAAGTGAAGCAGGCGATTGGACTTTTTCATGATGGTTGTGTATGCAAAAATGCAGATGTAAAAAGGTTCCTCATAGGTTGCATTCCAAACACCCCACAAAAGGCAGAATAATACATCACTTTGAGAAAGAAACTCTTCTGGTCTGATCCAAGGGATGAGTAACAATGTTTCAAGACCATTACTGAGTGAGGCTTATCAAAACGAGTCAGTGGTTGATGGGGCTAACCCAAAGTCCACTCTATGTACACTATAAGCAATTCTACTTCTAAATAGGCCCTTATATCTAGGTCATTGTGTTAGAACAGACATTATTATGTCACTTCTCGCCACTTCAGAAACCTACTTTTGAACAACTGTGCTGATGCTTGACCTCTCACCCCTAGATGGAGGTAGTTCACTGATTAACTGCCACCAGCGTTGGTCGCTTCAAATCTGAAGGGGAGGGATGGGGGAAATGAAATAATAATAAAGACAAAAATGTACCTGTTCCCATCACCGCCGCATGCCGCGTTCCTCCTCTGCTTTTCTTCTGGTGTCCCAGCATTCACTGGGACACCCATACAGGTTCCTCAGCAATCCTGGTGCTGATTTCATGCTAAACCTAGAATGAAAGCAGCGCCAAGATTGTTCTGACCGGCTTGTTATGCCACTCAAACTCTACGCGGGAGTCTGTGGCGTTTCTCCAGCCCAGCTGTGTAGCACAGCTAGGTTGGAGAAATCTAAGTGCGCATGAGTGTTTGGCTGGCTTGAGATGCCTGACCAAACACATACGTGCACTTAGTGTCAGATTTCAATCCCCTCTCATCCATTTCATGGCCCAGACCATCCCCTCCCTGCACCTGCTGATGACTCAGCCAGCAGCTGAAAGATAAAGGGATAATGAAATATTGTTTTCTCTTTCAGCTCCTGGCTTAGCCCGGGGGGCGACGCTCCTTCGCCATTGCTAAAGAGCCACCCGCGAACTGCCACCTTGATGCTACTTTAGCACCTGTGCATGACATCCTACTTGTTCCGGTTTGTCTCGTAAATAGAGGGAAGAACTTTAATTACATCACCACATCACTGAGTGAACATCACTGGCTCCTTCAAGGCCCACATCATCCTCAAGAACAGTTGCATCACCCACAAGGCCATCAGAGACATAATCCCCACATACCTAGCACCTAACATGGACTGCACCATGTCAGAACCTGAGGCATCAATATACTTGAGACAAAGAAATATAAGGGAATACAACTGAATGCAGACCTTCTCCATATACACACTCAGGATATGGAACAACATCTCCACCAACACTACAACTATTCAAACCCTCCTACAGTTTAAAAAGAAATTGAAGACACAACCACCCTGCACATTAGGAATCTGTTTTTCTACATTAATCATTGTAAACATTCCATGAATCTAGGCTAGGCCCTCTTGAGCACTGTACAGTAGTCTGCTGCTACCCAGCTAGATTCATACTGCATAGCATTACTGTACACAAATATTCATTCATACGTACGGTCATAATAGTTGATGAAAAGCATGATGAAGAAATCATCATTTTGCACAAAGGACAGATAATGAACTATGAGAAAATAAGAATAAATAGGTAATTTAAGAACATGGAATGAAAAGATCAATTCAGGCAAAATCTATTTAAAATGTTCCCTATTTTTCGGAAGAATGGAACAGTTTCTTTAAAGCATGAGCAAGTAAATATTTTTCTCTAAACAAGCATTAGATTTAATTTCAATGAAACATCCAGCACAGAATGTAGAAGAAATATTCCTATTTTGTCTTCTGGACATAGAATCCAACACCAGTTACTCTCAATTGTCTTGGTGTTGGACCCTGCCCTTTCTCCAGCGTCACCCCTGATGTTTTGCCTTCCTTTGCTGAACATGTTTTTTCTGGCTTAAAGGACTCTGCAAACTTTACTCCTGCTAACCAGTGGTACAGTGCTTTTATTCTCCCTCTTAGACATGGTGAAATTGGCCTACACCCAATTGGTACAGTTGATTTACTTATAAGTCCCTAGTAAGCTTTACCCAGGGGCTGCAAATGAAATGATATTAGTAGGTTGCAGCACTCATTGTGCCACTCAAGACAGTAGCACTGTCTCGGGCCTGCCACTGCAGCCTTTCATGCAGTTTTAAACTGTCATTTTGGCTTGGCAACATATACCTTTTGCCAGGCCTAAACCACCTTTTTTATACTTATAAGTCACCCCTAAAATACACCCTAAATGCTTATTTGGCACAGCACATGTAATATAAAAATTGAACATGAGTATTTATGTTTTACATGTCCTGAAAATAAAAAACTCCTGAGCATTTTTTTTTTACTGTAGCAAGGTTATCTCTTCCATAGACTAACAAAGGGTTGCCCAATGTTAGGGAGTTCCCAGGAGCAGAGGATAGAGTATTTCCTAGTTGCCTTATTTGAGAAGTGGACTCAGAGGGCAAGCTAGTGATAGCAGAGGGTCAGAGTCATCACTTCCTCCAGGTCAGAGTGAATTGGGTTCCCTTTCACTGCTCTCAGAGATACATGTGCTAGTGTCATAGTTGGACTCTTGCTCTAGACAAGACTGTTTGGGGATGACAGCACTTTTGTTTGTTGGTGACTAGGCCAATCCTGAAACAAGTCACAACTGTCGGCCCAACCCTCCCGGCTCACAGGCAGTATCTCACCAAAAAGATAAACAGTAAAAGGTTATTTGTGGCAGCCTTTATGCATGGACTGAAGAGTGTGACATCTCAGGGGAGTCTAGCTTAAATGGAGATTACCCTTTTCTCACATGAGCAACAAGTCTCAGTCACACACAGGCAATGAAGGAGATGCAGTGACGTTTTCAATAGGTTTTATTAACAAGACTGCAATCTACTGTAAATTGCATGGGCTGTAATGATTAGGATAATGAACAATGCAAGAAACAGAAAGGTTAAAATGAGAGTCATAAACACAAAAACCCCTACCATCTTGCTATAGCATAGGATGTAAAAGGTGTGAAATAAACTCTAATACCCTAGCATGATGAACCTAATCTCTAACCTAAAGAGAGCTAGGTGTGTTAAACCTAATCTGCCAGTACAACATCCATGCGAAGAGCCCCCAACCCTTGTTACCTTGGAATGAGGTCTCTAGATCAGACTTTGTGGTGACATGAAGATTGAGTCTGCATCAAGGCGACGTTGAGTACAGATAGAATTGATGGCATCTGGTAGGAATACCTCTGATAATCTTGTCTGTGTGAGATGTATTTATACAGGTCTTGTAGGACCCCTGATGCAGGTATATTCCCAAACAATAGATAAGACAACATGCTTGGGGCGGCCATTTTATAAATAATTCCCTGAAAAGGTACATTATTTTACTGTCACTCGAAAGTGGGAAAGGGCATGATTTGAATACCCACGTATGACATTTATCTTTGAGGCTGAGAGTGACGCCTTCACAGAGTGGCACTCATAAGCCGAAACTAAAACATCTTCCTAACTATACACATAGCAGCCATTTTGGAAGACATAATGATATAAATATGCTAAAACAAAGCAAGCTAAGTATGTTAAAAGTCACTAGGTGATGGGGCACAGGCCTGCAAGCCAAAAGGCTAAGCTAAACTCCTGATTCCCATTAAAACTAAATAGGATCCACTACACCCTCCCCATTGCCAGAACAAGCATGACACCATAATGATGACGCCAGAGAAAGTGAATGAACCCAAGCTAAAATACTCTGGACTAAAACAAGCAAAAATCATATTAAGACAAAACTAAAATCTAATTAAAAACTTGTTAAAATAGTTAAACACAATGTCGACCATGACAAGCACAGCAGGCCAAAGGTAAAGGCAAAGTTTGGCAAAACTTTAAAACTTTTGAATAGGCCAATGGTCACATTTATTTAACAGTGGTCATGATCTTGAAGAATGTCTTTAGAGCCATTGAAGGGAAAGGCATTCAGGAAAGAAGCCACATCATCAGATGTTAGATCGATTACAAGATTGGCAGACAGATCCATGTGGCAGTAGTGCACAGCGACCTCAGGCGCAGGATCATCCACGAGGGCAGCACCATCCAAAGTGCCTAAAGGAGCCAGACAATTCACCAGTGGCCTCGCGATTCAGCCTTAGTCTCATCAGGAACATCAGCAGTTCTTTGTCCACAGGATGCACTGGCGGAACAGCAAGTCACACCAAAGGTAGATGTTCGAACAGGCACCAGGTGCAATGAAAGACTGGTTGCACACATCATAGGACTGGTCCGAATGATAGTGACCAGTCGTGCTCTATTTCACCCACCAACAGGGCACCAAAGAACTGCACCATGTGATCACAGCACAGTTGGGCTGTTGGTAGTAGCTCCATCACTCCGCTTAGCTGGGAAGGCACAACCACTGCGTATCAGGAACAACAGCAGCAGTATCCCGCCAGTCAATGCCAAAGTCACAGGGAAACACCCAAACACACTTAAGACTTAAGAAGAGTGAATGGATGGCTAAGGGAATGACTCCGAAGACAGTCTGGATGATGGACACAAATCCAGACCCGGCAGCCTTAAAGAAGTGCACAATCCCTGCAGTGCTCAATACCAGCTATTCAAAGTGCTTGGAAAAGATGGTATTTAATAGGGATTGTATCTCAGCTGATGATCATGCTATCTGGAGAGCATACGTCTCTCTGGCCGATGTCAATGCAACTTGTTTCTGGAACAGTAGTGCCTTTAGTCTGCTCAGCTTGTCATAATTTACATTAGTAGTATCAATGTGAGGCCACATTTCTGCAACTTTTATCTCTTGCGTGGGGGGGAATAAAACATGTCTGCAACATGTTACGATCTTAGAGACTAACATTGCATAGACAATTCCTGGTCGCATACCGCAACAGCTTTGTTCATTCAGGACCACATAACTTCCATTCAAAAGTACATGAAACTCTGGATGAATCAAAGGGACTGAAGTACCATTCAGAAAACAAGCCAAGTTTGCGACCCCCGCATTGCAAAGGCCATGAAGGGACACCTGTTTGCAAATCATTGAATGACTAACAGTAATCTCACACTCGCTTCCGCTGAGAAAGACCTCTGTTTCACCATTCAAACACTTATATTGAAAGGGCAACTCCCACTCTACTTTAATATAGCTATCGCCTAGCCACTCGTATCTGCCTGCAGCAAGATGTTTCAAGCATTTCAAAAAACGAAAAGTGGAAATGGGCAGATTTATAATGCCATGTACAAGTCATACTGTTGATGGACTTTCTGCAACCGTGAAAGGCAACTTTTCTAACTTTTCTATGTGAAGCATGATGAAACTCTCTTCCCTTTTAGCCATTGTCTGTTGTCCCCGGGATAAATTCAAACCAGCAAACAGGTCACTACTGTTAATATATTTCCATGGAACACGGCCATTTTTCCAAATCTATAGTGTGCAACCAAACTGCATTATGGAATGCAGCTGACTTTGTCCATGGTGTAAAAAGGACATGTCGTTCTGAATGATGTCTATTGCAGGAGACACTGTGGCCCCTGAACTCGTACCGCAATCTCACCGCATCGCTGGCCCTTTTACACATTTCCTGCTAGGCCGGCGGGCTGAAACAACATTTCCGGACCTTAACATTGACTCCGGTTCGTAATCAAGCCGGCAGCAATATGGCGGTGCAGGTGGTGCAGCAGCATCCACCGCGCTTTCCACTGCCCGTAATTCGGGCAGTGGAAAGCTTGACGGGGCTGTCTATGGGGGCCCCTGCACTGCCCATGCCAATTGCCCCCATTCTGCCAGCCTTTCCATGGCGGACCAACAGCCATGAAAATGGGGATGGGGATTAGGGAGTCATAATCCCCAGCGCGGTGCTGCATGCATTGCCACCCTGACAGATTACAACCGTCAAGACCGCCAGGCTGTCACCTGAGGGCAAACTGGCGGTGTCGGCGGTCGGAATGTGGTGACTCCATCACTGTCGCAATGTGGCAGTCTGACTGCCACCTTGAGGCTGGCGGTCTTAGGACCGCCAGACTCGTAATGAAGGCCTATGTTATTAAGGGAATAAATCCTGTTGGACAGAGTGTTCATGCCATTATTAACAACAGCTAAAGCCTTTTTCCAAATTTTCCTTATCTGTTTGCCTTAAACACACGGCAGCTTCCATTTGAGAAAGCTTTTAGATCTCATTGTATATGACATAGATCCATTTTTTAAAGCGTGGCTTTCTTATACCTAATAAGTAGCCCTGCAAATCTATATCTTCAGATGGAGTATTAAGATATACCTTAACTGCTGCTAAGGTGTAAGTCTGTAACCACTGTTGGCACGGTTTACCCACACTGTGTGTAGTAACTTTACCTGAGTGTTGACCTGAGACAAAGCGAGGGTCCGGCCGGCTAATCTTGAAACCGCCTGAGGAATTCACAAAACACGCCTGACACCCATTTGTGTCTATTGGCCACAATAACCACCTGCCGAGACTTGAAAGTGAAGAATTATAGGTACCAGCCTTAACCTTTGCATCTAGTTCTTCCTCTGTGACATTCAGTAAAGACTGCCAATTTGTGAATTTTGCCGGTGCGGGTATGCTAGGCGCCTTCATTTCTTTTTTTTTTTGCAAACCCTATACAAGATGTCTGTTGAATTGTATCATTCAAAAGGATCATTTGAACAGGAATAAGGCATGCTCTAAATAAAGCTTGCCTACCCTTAATTTGCCAATCTTGTGTTCCCCATACCCTTTTTAAATCAATAGTGTTTTTCCAGTATTCGTAGCCTTCAACTGCAAGTTCAGAAACAAAGGAATCTGAATAAATCAACTTTGTGTTTGTTAGCACAATTATCTTAATTTTAGAAGGTGATAACTTGAAATAGTATGACTCTACATTCTTAACATCATGCCTAAGCAAATATGTGAATTTATCTGAATAATGCTTTGGGCTCCCCACAGGCAGAGTTGAACAATGTTCCCACTGTGTAATTAACTACTGATCTGTGTTTAGATGCACGGTGCAGGTAGTAATGCCCCCAATTGTAATAACAGAACATTTCCACATAATTCTTTGTGTTAGTTCACTCATCAACACTTTCAAATATAGTATAATCCTTAAATTCAGCTAAAATGGAATCAACTGTTTGAACATCTCAGTCATTCGAAACAACACCAGGTGTAATTACATCAGTCATTGATATTTTTAAAACATACGGAATTTGAATGATCTCAGTTGGCCCGTATATATCAAATGGAACTTTATCCCACACAATCCCATCAGGAATTGGTACTACTGAAATGTTCACAAGGGACAAGCCTCTTCGGACCTTTCGCGAGGAAAGATAGGGAGTTAGAACTTCATCCACTTTGCTCAACAGAGCAGCATTCATAAAGGTAATGACCATTTATAAGGAGAAAGAAAACAATCACAAAACCAACCCATAATAAAAATGAAAGCAATGTCAGAAATATCCACAGATAGTTCCATGGATAAATTAAATAGTTATTTTAAAGCCATATGTACAGTTTACCTGTCTTTGGAACAGTTTTAGTAGCAGGTGCGGATGAATTCAAAGAAAAGTCATCAAAGTTGATAAAATAACCAGAAGCAGTCTCTGCAAACATAGAAGCTGGTGCACTACTGGTGGATGGATCCACTTCTCATAGAGGCTCATAGTAGACGATGTTGTCAGTCTGTGTGGTGGTGGAGCAGAAGACAGCCACATCTTGGACAGGTGTTGTCATTGAGGTGGTAAAAGGAAGCAGCAAAAGCTCATTTTCTTCTCTCCCCATTCTTGAGGAGGCATTTGTAGCATTGTTTTACATGCTGTTGTAGTTAGAAGAGTTGTTGTTTCTTCTTTGAAGAGGAATGTCCTGTTGGGTAGTGGGAGGGGACTGGAAACTACCCAACGGACCTCTGGGTCTACTGTGCAGGATGTTGTCAATGGCCATTAACCTGTTCTGTGCCTTGGACGAGGTGACCTCGTCCAAGGCTACAGTTCCCGTGTGCCTTGGACGAGGTGACCTCGTCCAAAGCACACGGTAACATTGGGGGAGTGCTAGCGCGCCCCCCCTGTGCACCCTCCTCCCCCCCAAGGTGGGGATGAAAGGGGAAGACCTTCCCCTTCCACCCCCGACCCCCCCCCCCAACCCCCCCTGTGACATCAGCGCGCGAGCGCGCGCTGATTTGTGACAGGGGCCTCCCCCATCGCGCTGGAAGCAGAGCTTCCAGCGCGATTGAAAGAGAAATGCAAAGCATTTCTCTTTCAATCACTGGGGACGGCCCGGAGGGGCTTCAAAGGGAAGGAAATGTATTTCCTTCCCTTTGAAGTCTCTCCCAAGGGGGGCAGAAACCACTAGACACCAGGGAGTTTTTTTTCTTTGCGTGAATTTCACGCAAGGAGAGCGACCCCTTAGGCAAGGGTCGCTCCGGGGGGGGAATTATTTTAAGCCATTTCTGCCCCCCCTGGGGGCAGATCGGCCTATTATTAGGCCGATCTGCCCCCAGGGGGTGCAGAAACCTCTAGGCGCCAGGGCAATTTTTTTTTTTGTGGTTTTTTTTTTGTTTGTTTGTTTTTTTAGAGATGGGGAGCGACCCATCAGGCAAGGGTCGCTCCCCTCGTGGGCAAATTGTATTTAGACCATTTCTTCCCCCCTTGGGGGCAGATTGGGCGATTTTAGGTCAATCTGCCCCCAAGGTGGCAGAAACCACTAGGCACCGGGGATTTGTATTTTGGCGCCAATGTCACGCAGGGGGAGCGACCCCGTAGGCAAGGGTCGCTCCGGGGGGGGTGGGGGGCAAATTTATTTTAGGCCATTTCTGCCCCCCCTGGGTGCAGATTGGCCTATTATTAGGCCGATCTGCCCCCAAGGGGGGCAGAAACCTCTAGGCGCCAAGGCAGATTTTTTTTTTTTTTTTTTTTTTTAGAGATGGGGAGCGACCCATCAGGCACGGGTCGCTCCCCTGGGGGGCAAATTGTATGTAGACCATTTCTGCCCCCCTTGGGGGCAGATTGGCTGATTTTAGGTCAATCTGCCCCCAAGGGGTCAGAAACCACTAGGCACCGGGGATTTGTTTTTTGGCGCCAATGTCACGCAGGGGGAGCGACCCCGTAGGCAAGGGTCGCTCCCGTGAGGGGCTGGGGGTTGGGGGGGAAAATTTATTTTAGTCCATTTCTCTGCCTATTATTAGGCCGATCTGCCCCCAAGTGGGGCAGAAACCTCTAGGCGCCAGGGCATTTTTTTTTTTTGTGTTTTTTTTTTGTTTGTTTGTTTTTTTAGAGATGGGGAGCGACCCATCAGGCAAGGGTCGCTCCCCTGGGGGGCAAATTGTATGTAGACCATTTCTGCCCCCCTTGGGGGCAGATTGGCCGATTTTAGGTCAATCTGCCCCCAAGGGGGCAGAAACCACTAGGCACCGGGGATTTGTTTTTTGGCGCCAATGTCACGCAGGGGGAGCGACCCCGTAAGCAAGGGTCGCTCCCGGGTGAGGGGTTGGGGTTGGGGGGGCAAATTTATTTTAGGCCATTTCTGCCCCAGGAGGTGCCAGGGCAATTTTTTTTTTTTTTCTTTTTTTTTTTTTTTAGAGATGGGGAGCGACCCATCAGGCAAGGGTCGCTCCCCTGGGAGGCAAATTGTATTTACACCATTTCTGCCCCCCTTGGGGGCAGATTGGTTGAATTTAGGTCAATCTGCCCCCAAGGGGGCAGAAACCACTAGGCACCGGGGATATGTTTTTTAGCGCCAATGTGACGCAGGGGGAGCGACCCCATAGGCTAGGGTCGCTCCAGTGGGGGTGTGGGGGTTGGGGGGCAAATTTATTTTAGGCCATTTCTGCCCCCCCTGGGGGCAGATCTGCCTATTATTAGGCCGATCTGCCCCCAAGGGGGGCAGAAACCTCTAGGTGCCAGGGCAAATTTTTTTTTTGTGATTTTTTTTTTGTTTGTTTGTTTTTTTAGAGATGGGGAGCGACCCATCAGGCAAGGGTCGCTCCCCTGGGGGGCAAATTGTATTTAGACCATTTCTGCCCCCCTTGGGGGCAGATTGGCCGATTTTAGGTCAATTTGCCCCCAAGGGGGCAGAAACCACTAGGCACCGGGGATTTGTTTTTTGGCGCCAATTTCACGCAGGGGGAGCGACCCCGTAGGCAAGGGTCGCTAGCGGGGGGGTGGGGGTTGGGGGGCAAATTTATTTTAGGCCATTTCTGCCCCCAGGGGGGGCAGAAACCTCTAGGTGCCATGGCACATTTTTTTTGGGAGTTTTTTTTGTTGTTTGTTTGTTTTTTTAGAGATGGGGAGCGACCCATCAGGCAAGGGTCACTCCCCCGGGGGGCAAATTGTATTTAGACCATTTCTGCCCCCCCTGGGGGGCAGATTGGCCGATTTTAGAAACCACTAGGCACCAGGGATTTGTTTTTTGGCGCCAATGTCATGCAGGGGGAGCGACCCCGTAGGCAAGGGTTTCTCTGGGGCAGGGGGGGCTTGGGGGGGTCAAATTTATCTTAGGGCATTTCTGCCCCCCCCCCCGGGCCGGCTGAGCTACAGGCCAAAATCCACAGGTAGGCACTTTGCAAAAAACACCTCTGTTTTCTGTGAAAAAATATGTTGTGTCCACGTTGTGTTTTGGGCCATTTCCTTTCGTGGGCACTAGGCCTACCCACAGAAGTGAGGTACCATTTTTATCGAGAGACTTAGGGGAACGCTGGGTGGAAGGAAATTTGTGGCTCCTCTCAGATTCCAGAACTAAGAGGAAAAAGTGTTTTTTTGGCCAAATATTGATGTTTGCAAAGGATTCTGGGTAACATAACCTGGTCAGAGCCACGCAAGTCACCCAATCTTGGATTCCCCTGGGTTTCTAGTTTTAAAAAATGTGCTGGTTTGCTAGGTTTCCCCTGGTGCCGGCTGAGCTACAGGCCAAAATCCACAGGTAGGCACTGTTTTCTATGAAAAAATGTGATGTGTCCATGTTGTGTTTTGGGCCATTTCCTTTCGTGGGCGCTAGTCCTACCCACACAAGTGAGGTATCATTTTTATCGGGAGACTTGGGGGAACGCTGGGTGGAAGGAAATTTGTGGCTCCTCTCAGATTCCAGAACTTTCTGCCACAGAAATGTGAGGAACATGTGTTTTTTCAGCCAAATTTTGAGGTTTGCAAAGGATTCTGGGTAACAGAACCTGATCAGAGCCCCACAAGTCACACCATCTTGGATTCCCCTAGGTCTCTAGTTTTAAAAAATGCACAGGTTTGGTAGGTTTCTCTAGGTGCCGGCTGAGCTAGAGGCCAAAATCTACAGGTAGGCACCTTGCAAAAAACACCTCTGTTTTCTTTCAAAAAATTGGATGTGTGACATTGCGCTTTGGGGCATTTCCTGTCGCGGGCGCTAGGCCTACCCACACAAGTAAGGTATCATTTGTATCGGGAGACTTGGGGGAACGCTGGGTGGAAGGAAATTTGTGGCTCCTCTCAGATTCCAGAACTTTCTGCCACAGAAATGTGAGGAACATGTGCTTTTTCAGCCAAATTTTGAGGTTTGCAAAGGATTCTGGGTAACAGAACCTGATCAGAGCCCCACAAGTCACCCCATCTTGGATTCCCCTAGGTCTCTAGTTTTCAAAAATGAACAGGTTTGGTAGGTTTCCCTAGGTGCCGGCTGAGCTAGAGGCCAAAATCTACAGGTAGGCACTTTGCAAAAAACACCTCTGTTTTCTTTAAAAAAATTGGATGTGTCCACATTGCGCTTTGGGGCATTTCCTGTCGCGGGCGCTAGGCCTACCCACACAAGTGAGGTATCATTTTTATCGGGAGACTTGGGGGAACGCTGGGTGGAAGGAAATTTGTGGCTCCTCTCAGATTCCAGAACTTTCTGCCACAGAAATGTGAGGAACATGTGTTTTTTTAGCCAAATTTTGAGGTTTGCAAAGGATTCTGGGTAACAGAACCTGGTCAGAGCCCCACAAGTCACCCCATCTTGGATTCCCCTAGGTCTCTAATTTTCAGAAATGCACAGGTTTGGTAGGTTTCCCTAGGTGCCGGCTGAGCTAGAGGCCAAAATCTACAGGTAGGCACTTCGCAAAAAACACTTCTGTTTTCTTTCAAAAAATTGGATGTGTCCACGTTGCGCTTTGGGGCATTTCTTGTCGCGGGCGCTAGGCCTACCCACACAAGTGAGGTATCATTTTTATCGGGAGACTTGGGGGAACGCTGGGTGGAAGAAAATATGTGGCTCCTCTCAGATTCCAGAACTTTCTGCCACAGAAATGTGAGGAACATCTGTTTTTTTAGCCAAATTTTGAGGTTTGCAAAGGATTCTGGGTAACAGAACCTGGTCAGAGCCCCACAAGTCATACCATCTTGGATTCCCCTAGGTATCTAGTTTTCAGAAATGCACAGGTTTGGTAGGTTTCCCTAGGTGCCGGCTGAGCTAGAGGCCAAAATCTACAGGTAGGCACTTCGCAAAAAACACCTCTGTTTTCTTTAAAAAAATTGGATGTGTCCACGTTGCGCATTGGGGCATTTCCTGTCGCGGGCGATAGGCCTACCCACACAAGTGAGGTATCATTTTTATCGGGAGACTTGGGGGAACGCTGGTTGGAAGGAAATTTGTGGCTCCTCTCAGATTCCAGAACTTTCTGCCACAGAAATGCGAGGAACATGTGTTTTTTTAGCCAAATTTTGAGGTTTGCAAAGGATTCTGGGTAACAGAACCTGGTCAGAGCCCCACAAGTCACCCCATCTTGGATTCCCCAAGGTCTCTAGTTTTCAGAAATGCACAGGTTTGGTAGGTTTCCCTAGGTGCGGGCTGTGCTAGAGGCCAAAATCTACAGGTAGGCACTTCGCATAAAACACCTCTGTTTTCTTTCAAAAAATTGGATGTGTCCACGTTGCGCATTGGGGCATTTCCTGTCGCGGGCGATAGGCCTACCCACACAAGTGAGGTATAATTTTTATCGGGAGACTTGGGGGAACGCTGGGTGGAAGGAAATTTGTGGCTCCTCTCAGATTCCAGAACTTTCTGCCACAGAAATGTGAGGAACATGTGTTTTTTTAGCCAAATTTTGAGGTTTGCAAAGGATTCTGGGTAACAGAACCTGGTCAGAGCCCCACAAGTCACCCCATCTTGGATTTCCCTAGGTCTCTAGTTTTTAGAAATGCACAGGTTTGGTAGGTTTCCCTAGGTGCGGGCTGAGCTAGAGGCCAAAATCTACAGGTAGGCACTTCGCATAAAACACCTCTGTTTTCTTTCAAAAAATTAGATGTCCACGTTGCGCTTTGGGGCATTTCCTGTCGCGGGCGCTAGGCCTACCCACACAAGTGAGGTATCATTTTTATCGGGAGACTTGGGGGAACACTGGGTGGAAGGAAATTTGTGGCTCCTCTCAGATTCCAGAACTTTCTGCCACAGAAATGTGAGGAGCATGTGTTTTTTCAGCCAAATTTTGAGGTTTGCAAAGGATTCTGGGTAACAGAACCTGGTCAGAGCCCCACAAGTCACCCCGTCTTGGATTCCCCTAGGTCTCTAGTTTAAAAAAATGCACAGGTTTGGTAGGTTTCCCTAGGTGCGGGCTGAGCTAGAGGCCAAAATCTACAGGTAGGCACTTTGCAAAAAACACCTCTGTTTTCTTTCAAAAAATTGGATGTGTCCACGTTGCGCTTTGGGGCATTTCCTGTTGCGGGCGCTAGGCCTACCCACACAAGTGAGGTATCATTTTTATCGGGAGACTTGGGGGAACATAGATTAGCAAAACAAGTGTTATTGCCCCTTGTCTTTCTCTACATTTTGTCCTTCCAAATATAGGAGAGTGTGTAAAAAAGACATCTATTTGAGAAATGCCCTGTAATTCACATGCTACTATGGACACCCCAGAATTCAGAGATGTGCAAATAACCACTGCTCCTCAACACCTTATCTTGTGCCCTTTTATGGAAATACAAAGGTTTTCTTGATAGCTATTTTTTACTCTTTATATTTCAGCAAATGAATTGCTGTATACCCGGTATAGAATGAAAACGCACTGCAGGGTGCAGCTCATTTATTGGCTCTGGGTACCTAGGGTTCTTGATGAACCTACAGGCCTATATATCCCCGCAACCAGAGGAGTCCAGCGTAACGTAACGGTATATTGCTTTCGATAATCTGACATTGCAGGGAAAAGTTACTGAGTAAAACGTAGAGAAAAATTGATGTTTTTTTCAGCTTAATTTGAATATTTTTCTTTTTCAGTTGTTATTTTCTGTAGGAAACCCTTGTAGGATCTACACAAATGACCCCTTGCTGAATTCAGAATTTTGTCTACTTTTCAGAAATGTTTAGGTGTCTGGGATCCAGCATTGGTTTCATGCCCATTTCTGTCACTGACTGGAAGGAGGCTGAAAGCAAAAAAAATTGCAAAAATGGGGTATGTCCTAGTAAAATGCCAAAATAGTGTTGAAAAATTGGGTGTTCTGATTCAAGTATGCCTGTTCCTGAAAGCTGGGAAGCTGCTGAGTTTAGCACCGCAAACCCTTTGTTGATGCCATTTTCAGGGGAAAAACCACAAGCCTTCTTCTGCAGCCACTTTTTCCCATTTTTTTGGAAAAAAAAGAAATTTTCACTGTATTTTGGCTAATTTCTTGGCCTCCTTCAGGGGAACCCACAAAGTCTGGGTACCTCTAGAATCCCTAGGATGTTGGAAAAAAAGGATGCAAATTTGGTTTGGTTAGCTTATGTGGATATAAAGTTATGAGGGCCTAAGCGCAAACTGCCCCAAATAGGCAAAAAAAGGCCTGGCACAGGAGGGGGAAAAGGCCTGGCAGCGAAGGGGTTAATCTGTTTGCTTTGGAACAAGGCAGCAGTGGTAGGCTGGCAGTTCTGGTACCTTGTATCCCCAGGACATGGACGAGTGCTCCGTAGGATGGGCTGAATTCCTTCTTCACAGCAATCTTTTCATGCATCAGATCCCTGACTTTAGGAATCTAGCCAGTAGAAGTTGTTGGCAAATCACTTATTCCTGAGGTGGCAGCACTGGCGGATGATTTATCATCACAAAATTGCTGAAGCTCCTGTAAGACAGTGAGACGTTAATTTATCCCAAAAGGTGTACCTACTGCCACCAAAAAAGGGCCATTCTAGATCTGGGACATACATAGGTATCCCAAAGAAAACTTCATAAGAAGTGCGTCCCCTTAAGGACCTTCTTGGCAGACTATTCAGTGGCCTCTAGACCCCATATAGGAGAAGAATCCAGCTGCGGCTAGAACCTAATACTCTAGCTGTTAAAACTACTTTAGATCTTGATTCCTCCTCTCTTAACAGAATTTCCCTCAGGATGGTAGGGTAAGGAGTAATGGAGTTCAACACCCATTGTCCTCATGGTGACTCTGAATGCCTTAGAGGCAAAGGCAGGGCCCTGATCTGAATAGAATGATGTAACTGCACATGTACCGATAAAGATTAGCAAGTATTTTATAACAGTTTGAGCATCAGCCAACCACTGAGGCCAAACCCACAGGAATCTAAAACAAGAATCTACAGCGACTAAGATGTATTTGTATGTACCATCAGGTTGTAGGGACCACAATGGCCTGTTGTACACTAAGAGCAATGTCTGCAGTGGGTGTTTGATGTTTGAATCCTTTATCTGGTGGCAAATGTCACAACAAAGGACATATTGCTTGCTCTGTTTGTATAGACCTGGCCACCAGAAGTGTTTCTGTAAGAGTGTTATTGCGACCGCAACACTAGCATGTGCAGAAGCGACACCCTCATGTGCTGCTTTAATTAAATCTAATCTCTGGTCTTGGTTGGGGATCACTCGATATTCAACCCCAGAAGTGTTGTATAAGCCAAATTCTGTGCACTGATGTGGTAAGAGTATTTTGTAGGGTATGCTTTTGGGAGAGGTTTGCCTTCAGCTGAAGTTTTCACTGCAGCCAATATTTCATTATCCAATTTCATCTGGGAACTAGTCACTGCAGCAACAGAAGCTGTAACTCCTGCAGATTTGGCAGTTTTATCAGCCAAAGTGTTGCCAATAATGTGTGCATCTACACGTTGATGGCCCAATGTATAGACTACATGAGCTCTCAGTAGCTTATCCTTCAGATCAGCCACCCACTCCCACAGAGTTCTTTGTTTTATGGTGTTCCCTTTGGAGTCTCTGAACCCATTCAATCGCCAGTTATTAAGAAAATCATTGCAGGACTGGACACAGTGGTACAAATCACAAACAATCAACGTGAGTTGTCCTAGATCTGCATGTTCTAGCGCAAGGATAAGGGCTTTAAGTTCAGCCAGCAAAGCTATGCAGTCCCCCAGTGTCTGCGTGTAGGTATTGTGAGGGTGGAATATACCATCCTTCATCACTCCTCTCATGGTTGCGCAAGCAGCTGAGTATTGATGTTTAGTACCTACAGCTGTTTGTGCTGAACCATCAGTATAAATGACAGTATGGTATTTGTCAAGCGGCAAAATGTCTAGAGTTGCAGGGTACTCCAGTTCGTAATGGAGAAATTCTTGTGTCTGAAGTTTTGGATCAAAGATGTAATCAACATCAGTGGCAGTCGGGGAGGTTGCCCATTGAATCCAACGTGGATCTAATGCTTTAGGGTTAGCAACACTAGCTTTGGCGACAGCCTCTAGGGCTGGCACTGGGGTAACGACAATAATGCATTTCTCTTGGGCCAGTGACATTTCTTTGATGACAGCTATCTGTACTGCAGTTAGAATTTTTCTGTGGGTGCAAAGCGTTGTACTACAGTGGAATATAAGTGTGATTTATATGCTGCGGGTTCTGTGTCACCTTCATTAAAGATAACATAAGTGAGCCCAATGGCACCAGCAATTACTCTGCTGACCAAATTTGTTTTGTTGTCACAGGTGTGAAAGTGTTTTGCTTCTAGCCTGTCCTGCTGCAATCCTCTAAAGATGCGTGTGTGTTCTATTGTCCAGTGTCTGCTAGAAAAATATGGGCAATTAAGTAATAGAGTGGCTTGATACATTCTGCATAGTCAGGAATGTAAGTTCTGCAAAAGTTATAGAAACCAAGTAAAGACTGTAGTGTCTTGATTGTATTTGGTGGCTGGAGTTGAGCACACGGCTCCAAAAAGTGCAGGGCCAGGCTCTTGCCCTCATTTAATAGCTTATATCCCAGGATTAGTACGCTGAGAAAGGCTATTTTAGTTTTTCTAAAAATGAAGTTGTAACTAAGGGCTGGGAATCCTAGAAAGATCCAATCGACCCTGGCATGATGAGTTTTGAGGTCGTCATCTGTGAGATAGATATCATCCACATAGGACAATGCCTCAGGATCAATATCATGTAATATTGTTGTTACATGGGCTGAGAACAGACCTGGGCTGTTCTTGTAGCCTTGGTGCAAAGGACAGAAGCGTTTTGTGAGCCAAATGAGAATGCACTCAGGTCCCGACTTTCGTGTGTTAAGTTCTGGCAGAAGAAAACATTGGAAATATCCAAGGTCATTTTGTATTTTTTACGCACTATGTTAATTAATGCTGTGCTGTGTGAATTTTGTATTTCGTATGTAAGTGTATGACTGGTTAAGTGTCTGTAATCTAAGACTACTCTGTAGGAATGGTCAGGTTTTGCAACAGGGAATAACGGGTTACTCATTGCAGAGACAAATTACTAAATTACTCTCTGATACTCAAGCTAAGTGAGGATCTCCCTCACTGGAGCTTTAGCTTCGTGTTTGACAGGATATTGTGGCTGAGGCTGGGTTGTAGACCTAACAGGTATTACATGGTAAGGAGAATACTAATCCGAGCCTACATGATTGAGGTATAGTGCAGGTGCCTGTGTTAAAGCCCAGTTGATAGCATAGGCTTCTGGAACAAGATCAGAGAAAGAGGACAAAATTACATCTTTACCATGTGGGAGCTTACGGACGTGCTCAGGTGTTCAGTCTCTATGGGCCAGCGGGATATCACAACTAAGTTCATCCCAGAATGTCATGCTAATGGTGCGCTCTATGTCTCTCTCAATTTGGATGTTTAAATCATAAACCCTGGTGGGTGGGAGAACACACCCGTCCGTAGTCTTGACTGCAATAAAGTCACCATTTGTTGTCGCATCCAGATGATCTTTCAGACTCTGGCGACATTTTGTAACTTCTGCCGCGCTGTCTAGCAGTGTCACTGCCCATATCTTGTTCTTCTGCAATGTTCTCAAGTTACTGGCATTTTTAATTGCCACATTTTTCTTTTTAAACTGTGTCTTTTGTTGTGGGGACTTGTGTTCTTTTTTGTCGGAAGAGTGTGGTGAGTCTTTCTTCTGTTTCACATTGTCAGGACATCGCTCTTACCGGCCCACTCTATTGTTATGTCTATCCGATGTGTCCTGAAAGGAATAAGAGGGATGTGAAACAATTTATCTATCAGAAGCTTTTATATTTTCCCTATTTTTGAGATTATATCTCCTTCCAGAGTTCTCCGGGTGTGGAGAATCTGCTCTTTGACTTCGTCTGCCTCTCATTTGCTTTTAGTTATCCCAGCGCCTTTTAGAGCCCTCCTGTGCGTGTTTGATACCTTCCTTAGGGGTGGCACTCGGTATTTCAGACTTTTTCGGCTTGGCTCGCAAACTATCCAGTCCTATACTGGTTTAGGTATCGGAAATAATTTTCTGTAGCTGTTTTTCCTTTTCTAAGTGTGGAATCTGTTGGAGCCGCTGGCGTATAGCCAACGCTACCGCTTCCCCTTTAATGTTACTAAGTATTATTGAGGAGACTGCATCGAAGTTACGCATTAATTTCATCCCCAAATCTTGGGCTGAGGCAGCCCCATGTTCATTCTGAATTTGTTTTAACACTTCTGGTAAATTGGCAAGTGTCAGGGTACCAAGTGTGAGTGATAGTATAAATTAAAGCGAAAGCTGTACCCCATGTAGCACAGTCATCTAATCGAGGGAACCTTCCCGAAGAGCAAGCACATTGTGAGAATTTTCTGTTTTTCCTGTGGTCCCATGTGAGGAAAAACAGCTTCCCTCTGATTTGTTTTCTGGGCTATCCAGAACGGGATCTTAATTCGTTCCATAGGCACTTTGCCCATGATAGAATGTACTGTTTGTGGTTTAATCCCAGTAGTAGCTAATTGGTATCCAGCAGGTGCTGGTAGTGCTGGACGTGCTGGTGTTCAGAGTGCACATTACGGACTGAACAAGTCGTCTATATAGTGTTACTAGTTCCATATAGAATGCGCAGATCAGCTGCCTGCATGTTTTTTTACACCGGGATGAGGTGTATATGTGGCAAACATAGGCCACGTTGGCCCTTCATTCCCTAAGGGACCTAATCACATGGGTTGTATTACATGTGGTAGGGTGCCATTAA
This sequence comes from Pleurodeles waltl, assembly GCF_031143425.1. Taxonomy (NCBI): domain Eukaryota; kingdom Metazoa; phylum Chordata; class Amphibia; order Caudata; family Salamandridae; genus Pleurodeles; species Pleurodeles waltl. The sequence goes on from NC_090451.1 coordinate 371,360,580, forward strand.
ACCATTTGTGATGTTCTTGATATGTAATTGGAATTTCAAGATACTGGTATGCGTGGTACAGTTGTGGTACGTTTGCAATTCTGTATGTGTGGAATGTGAATGATCCAGGGTCTTCCTGAGGAAAAGTGGCCCAAGAGTAGAATGTTTCTGTGTGTGGATGCTTTATTAGGTTCTACTATGAATGTGACATCCAACCCTCTTCTGTTAAGCCATGAACTACTAGGTGCAGTGTTAATGCCTGTCTGGCATTCTCCGGAATGTCTATGGCATTAGCCATATTGTGAAATGGGTACAGAGATGGAACACCAAGTGGGGAAAAAGTAATTTTAAGAGTTCAATCTCAAGCAACCTACAGCCTAATTAGGTGCTCCCTGTTCAGCTGAGGAGGAACTTTCCAAAGACCGCACATGTTTCCGTAGAATGGTATTTATGGTACCTGTTGTGTGTGAGACAGAGATAATCAGGGCATTCGTAAATTAGTGTCAAAACACCATCGTTGGTGGCGCCATGTCATAGTTGGACTCTTGCTCTAGGCAAGCCTACTGGTTTAGGGATGACAGCACTTATGTTTGTAGGCTACTAGGCCAAACCTACAAGTTGCAACTGTCGGCCCAGCGTCCTTGGCTCACAAGCAGTACCTCACCAAAAAGCCAAACAGTAAAAGGTGACTTGTGGCAGCCTTTACGCATGGACTCAAGAGTGCGACATCACAGGGGAGTCATGGTTAAACGGAGTTTACCCTTTTCTCACATGAGCAACAAGTCTCAGTCACACACAGGCAATGAAGGAGATGCAGTAAATATTACAAAAGGTTTTATTAACAAGACTGCAATCTACTGTGAATTGCATGGGCTGCAATGATTAGGATAATGAACAATGCAAGAATCAGAATGGTAAACATAAGAGCCATTAACACAAAGACCCCCACCATCTTGCATTAACATAAAATGTAAAGCAGGTGTGAAATAAACCCTAATACCCTGCATGATGAACCTAATCTCTAACCTAAAGAGAGCTAAGTGTGTTAAACCTAATCTGCCAGTACACGTCCATAATAAGAGCCCTCCAACCTGCGTTACCTTGGAATGAGGTCTCTAGATTAGACTCTGTGGTGATAAGAAGAATGGGTCTGCATCAAGGAGATGTGTAATATAGATAGCGTTGATGGCATCTGGTAGAAATCCCTCTGATAATCTTGTCTGTGTGAGATGTATTTATACAGATCTTGTAGGACCCCTGATGCATATATGTTCCCAAACAATAGATAAGATGACATGCTTGGGGCGGCAATTATATAAACAATTTCCTAAAAAGGTACATTATGTTACTGTCACACGAAAGTGGGAAAGTACATGACGTGAATACCTACGTACGTCATTTATCTTTGACGCTGATGGTGACACCTCCACAGAGTGGCACTGATAACGTGATAACGTGAAACTAAAACATCTTCCCAACTATAAACTTAGCAGCCATTTTGGAAGAAATAATGAAATAAATGAGCTAAAACAGAGCAAGCTAGGTAGGTTAAAAGTCACTGACGGGGCACAGGCCTGCAAGCCAGAAGGCTAAGCTAAACTCTTGATTCCCATTAAAACTAAATAGGATCCACTACACTAGGTATTCCTAGAATGGGGTGGGGAAGTGGCCCAGAGGAGGGTCCATCACTCAGAATTTTGGGTCATAGTCAGTTTCCAGATTCCCATTGACTGCACCTTGGGAAATTAACACCAGTGATAGAAGAGCTGGGTGGGGTAACCACCTAGTGTGCCCTGAAAAGCTCAAGATTTGAGTACCACACCCAAATGGAGAGCAAGGAGTGGTAGGTGGAGACAATTCACAGTGGGACTGCAGGTGGATAAGGGGCTACCAGCTCTGAGAGCAGACCCCTGCAGGACTGACCCTTCTGGCCTAGAGATGCTCTCTCTGCAATCCAAATGACAGCAGATGTGAGACTTGCACCAGGCATGTGGTTTGTGGTAGTTCCCCCTTGGAAGCCCTGGCTTACCAGGTACCTGTTTAACCATGGGGTACAGACCAGAGGCTGAGAGGCCAGTCTCAGGACACAACCTCTTAGATAGTGTAAGAGAGGGTAGAGGTATGGTTCCTATTACCCAGGGCTATTACCCCCACTCTGAGAGACCTAAGAGGCAAGGGAAACCTCAAGAAAAAGTGGGGAAACCCTTGCAAGCTCCAAGGCTGAAATTGAGGTCTGCCCAAGACACAAAGTTGGAGCCTCCATCTAACAGTGGATGGCTCGTGCCTGGCTCTTGACACTGGTAGCTGTTAGTAGCCACTGTTTTTTCTCCCTTTTGGCAGAGTCTTTCTCGGTTGGGGAAAGACATCTGATCTGAGGGGCGGAGTGGGCCACATCACCCTTTTTGGCCATAGTGGTACTATCTTCCTACTTGGATGCATCTGTGATCAAACTAAGATTAGGAGTCTCACAGATGGATTGCATAGTTAAAGGGAAGGGTTTCCCATGGATCTGTGCAGTCAGTCTGGAGGGTGTTGACGGAGGAATTCCACTAAGTCCACAGGGGCTTAAAACTGACAAGTGCCACTGTGGACGAGTCCAATTGACCACGTTCTATTGCCTGAGCAGGGACGCCCATCAAGGTATTGACTAGTCATCCCTAGATTTTGGCTAGAGGAGTTCATGTTGGATCGGCCTTTTCTACTGGGCCAACCCAGCTTTTTGTCATCCTTTGCTGAACCTGTTTTCGTTGACTCTAGGGGACCGATGTACAAAGCTATTTTGTATTCGAAAAGTACAAAATTCGTCTTTTGCAACAGCAAAATGGCCTTGTTGCAAGTACTATCCCTATTTTGCGAGTCGGTGTATTATTACTGTCTCATAAAATAGGGATTACGACTCGTAATTAGGAATCTGTGTGCCAAGGTCATCCCTTCCTAATTGCAACTCACAGGCCCATGTCTGATTGTTTTGCGACCATGAATGTGGTTGCGAAACAATGGTAGTTATCATCAGCTTCAAATTGGCAGTAACCCATTCGCAAACAGGAAAGGGTCCCCAAGGGACCCCTTCTCTTTTGTGAATGGGGGCACCAAAAAAATTTCAGAGCAGGCAGTGGTCCCACGTACCACTGCCTACTGTGAGAAAATTAAAAGGCAACTTTTCCTTTTTGTTTTTCAAATACATACCGTTTTCCTTTAAGGAAAATGGGCTGCATTTAAAAAAAATATCTTTATTGACAAAGCAATCACAGACATGGTGGTCTGTTGATCCCAGCAGGCCACCAACCCCTTTATTGTTGCCATTCACAAATGGGTCACAAATTGCGACCTGCCTTGTGAATTTTGATGGGGCATGTCCCCCTTGCAACCCTTTTGCGAATTGCAAATATTGGTGGTCATTACAACCTCAGCGGTCTTTTAACAAGACCGCCGAGGGACCGCCGTGCGGAAGACCGCCAGTAGTGGCGGTTTGCCGCTCGGCGTATTATGACCGTTGGCTGCCTTCCGTTATTTTTCCGACAGAGAGCCGCCAACAGCCATACTTGCGGGCGGCTGGGAAGTGGAGGTTGCTCCACCTCCACCGCCACGCCAACAGAACACCGCCCAGCTAATCACGTCCTGTGATTCTGCACGGCGGTGTTCTGTTGGCGGTGTGGTGTCGGCAGAGCTGCCCCCATGGCTCCCGTCCCCTCCCAGCGGATCGACGGAACAGGTAAGTCGATCGTCCGTTAGGGGAGGGGGGTGGGAGGGTGTAGGGGAGGGAGTCGGGGTGCGGGTGGGGGGTGGGGGAGACCCCTATCAGTGCCAGGGAAGGAATTCCCTGGCACTGATAGTGCTTACCGCCATGGATTTCATGGCGGTTCCTTCCGCTGGAAATCCATGGCGGTAAGCTGGGTCAAAATACCGGCGGCCGGTATTGTCTCCAGCCCAGCGGTCGTCTCCGCTCTGGCGGGCGGAACGGAGAAGCGGCGGATGACCATGGCGGTAACCGCCATGGTCATAATCCTCAAAAAAAGACCGCCAGCCTGTTGGTGGTCTTACCGCTGCTTTAACACCATCCGCCAGGGTTGTAATGACCCCCATTGTGTTTGACATTGTTGTACAATTTGCTTTGCGTCTCGGAATTTGCAATTCACAAAAAATCATGAATTGGAAATCGCAAAACAAATGTGTTAGTACATCTGTCCCTAAACCTTTACTCCTGCTAGATAGTGCTAAACTGCTTGTACGGTCCCTCTTAAACATAGTAAATTTTCCCTATACCTGAGTGCTACATTTAGTTTACTTATAAGTCCCCAGTAAATGGTACTACAAGTACCCAGGGCCTCTAATGTAAATGCTACTAGTGGGATGCAACACTCATTGTGCCACCCAATAGACTAGCACTGCCAAACATGTCTCATGCCTTCCACTGCAGCTTTTTGTGCATTTTTAAACTGTCATTCCAACCTCACAAAAAAAGACTTTTGCCAGGCCTAAACCTTCCTTTTAAACACTTATTGGTCAGGCAGGCATTAAAGGCTCATAGGGCAAGATACACAGCATTTAAAAAGTAGGACATGTGTACTCAAGTTTTTCACTGTAGCAAAGTTGTCTCTCCCATAGATTAACACTGGGTTACCTTATTACACTTAATAAGTGATAACTTCTTTTTGGGGACAGCTAATTAAATAGTTCTTCCACTCATTCAAATTGTAATTTAAAATCCACTTTGGGGTAGAGTTGGATTTTAACTTCCTTTTCTGAAAATGGCACTTTTAGAAACTTGGCATTTTTCTGCCTGTACCAAATGTGCCTTTCTTCCATTGTCCAGGGTCACATGACTGTGAATGAATCTCCTGTGGTGTGATGTAGATTCCTTCCAGAAATAGGGATGAAAGGAGCCTCAGAGTAGAGGGAGCGGGTCTTCCTGTCAGGAATGGCTGAGGAGGAGTTTGCCTTGCCCTGACTCCACTTTCATGGACCATGCCTGCAGAAAATACAAAGGGACCTGACACCAGGCCTGCCCTTGACTTTGCCGCTCTAGACAGTGTGGAGCCAAACCAAAGGGAAGAACTGACAAGAACCAGTTAGGCAGTAGGCCAAAGATTTCCCTGACACAAAGGCTGGATGACTGCCCACCGTTTGAAGAAGAAAGACTATACCTGCTTGCCTTGAACCCAGTATCCCCCAAAGTGAATCCAAGGATCAGTTGACTGACCTCCTGTTTGAGCCACAGGAACACAAAAAGGTTCCAGAGGCCTTCATAGCAGCTGTCCAGATGACCAATGCCAACTGAACTTGCCTGAGCCCTGCTGCTGACCTCTGTTGGAGTGAGCCTCATCCCCAAGAGGTGCCCCCCACGCCCTGGACCTTTGGCTGGAATCAGAGTGTACTCCTGCTTCCAAACTAAACTCCTGGGCCTCCACCCCTCTCAACTAAAACACATCTTACAGGAATATACTGTTCAGTTAGACACAATAAAGAGTACACTCCTTGTAAGAACAATTGCCACATAAAATAGCATGATGTCATTAAATGTTTACAGAACTGGCAGCTTTTGATCCTGCAGAATCATGTGGAATTAATAAAATTCCTCTGATTCTGCCGGCAGAATTGATACCTTCACTTGGGCATAGATATCACGGCACAGACACACACAGGCATTGATTCATGCTTGCGTGTGCACAATACATTCACACATGAACATGCAAAGGGAGTCAAACACAATTGAACACACACACTAATTATGAGGTAAAGAACACACAGACACACATATAGAAACAATAAAAGAAAATCAAATATGCGCATAGGCACATTAGGATAATCAGAACTGTATGTAAACAAACACACACAAACCAACCGAAACACATTGATAACATACCAACATAAAAAACAAGCCACCTAAAACAAATTTACAGCCCCTAGTAAGCATTCACAATTACATGTAAAGAAGCAATTGACACATCCACACACATATACACAATGACACAAGCATTCGCCGTCCTTCTTCCAGTATATAGTGATTCCAGCATGCAGTTATCCCGATTGCATGCAGAAGCAGAATCCATCAGGCGGTAAATGGGTGATTATAGTTTAATCTGTCAGTAGAATCACAGATAACTAGTTTTTATGCCTCAGGTCAGATTGGTGACATTAATAACCCGAACAACTTGATTACCTGGAATTAGTAGCAAGCCATTTTGAAAGAAAATTGTATCTGATATCATCAGCTGGTGACAAGTGGGGAAGTGGTTTGAATTCAAAATGCACAGTTAACATCTATGAGCTATCCAGCTTCAAACAGAGAAAGCACACACTGGCAGCGAAAAACACACATATGTACGCACCCCAATAACCACAGTCAGTTTTAGAGGCCAGGTATAAATCTACCACGCTTTACTTTCAAGCACTTCTCCATTGCAAATCCTATGAATATCCAAGCCTTATTAATGATCTTGCATTAATCCACTAGATAATTTTACAGCAAATCATTGGACCGTCAATGATTTTTTTGTGATTTGTAATTTGCGATTAAAAAAAAATCATGAATTTCGAGTCCCAAAACAAAATGGTCATACATCTGGCTCTAAACCTTTATTCCTGCTAACTAACGACAAACTGGTTGTACGTTCCCTCTTAAACACACAAGAAAAGAGGATTTAAATGACTCATGACAAATATTATATTATACAGTCATCTCAGCGAAGCAGTGACAACCTATTTTCTACTCTTGTAATGATATAAAGATGAACGCCTCATACAAAACCATTTTGCAACCGCAACAGCAGTTGAAAACCATTGAAAGTCACAGACACTACAAAGGAGGGGGAAACACACTTGCAAATTAGGAGTTGCATAGCCTTCCCTTAAGAAACTGTGGCCCTGAGTTAGGATGGCCTCCTTGCGCCACTTTGGCATTATTGTTTTACGCTAATGTGGCCCAGCGAGGCCAAATTCACCACGTCATATTTACAAAGTAGCGCAATGCATGCATTGTGCCACGTTGTAACTCCTTGCACTACGTTATGCCGGTACCAGGCATAATGTATGCAAGGGTGGCGTTCCCCCATTAGGGGGGCCGAAAAAATGGTGCAAACTTATCCAAAAGATTTCTTTGCGCCATTTTTTCAGCATTTTTTATGCCTACTCAGAACAGGCTTTAAAAGGGGGCACACCATTGGTTACAATGGGCCCCTTTGTACTGTTCAGTGTTAGCGCCAACATTTTGTGACATCAGTAGCGTGAAAGGTTCTGACACTTCTTCCCTCTACCTGGCGCTATGATGTGCTATTCTTTAAATAGGGTGCACACATGGTGGCGGTAGTGGGGTGCTAAGGGGAGCAAGGAAAGTGGTGCTGCACTGGGTGTAGTGCCACTTTTCTTAAATGTTCTTCTGTGTCCATTGTCTTGAAGGGAGAAGGCATGGTCCTCAGCTCCAGGGTTGAATTGGGACCAAAATAGGCCCAGGTACCCAAATGGAATGCTCCAGATTGAGAATTGGGTACTAAAATATTATTGCCCATATTTGCAAATCATGCAACTCTGAACTTCTTAAAACCTCCATTCTGGGTGGTCTCTAAGAGGTGTGGACTGCAGTTATCTGTGCTGAACACAGGCACTGTGTGCGGTAATATTAGGAAAACGCAGCAGTGATATTCACTATGCTTTGAAAAAGCTAAAAATCAATGACACATTCCTACTCGTGTACCCCAAAACTGATGATGACATCAGACAAAATCATAACGTCTTTAAAAAAAAAAATGGGATTTTGTAATGCATATGTTGTTATTCTGGCTTCACTGCATTGTTACCTTTCACTGCCTCTCACTCTATGTGATCAAAACCTCAAACGTCAATTATAAAGAGCTATGGAAGACAACCTGACAAACTGTTGACTTATCTCGGACTTATTCAGTATTTAAAAGGCACTTGAATCAGTAGTCATCTGTCAGCTTTCATCACACTTAGAATCAACCAGTCTTCTCAGTAACTATCAATTAGGTTTCATGCCACTAAGGGGCACAGAGTCAACACTGCTAAAGGTCAGGAAAGGACTACTCATTCGCACGACCAAGCCATACTCTGCATCTCTTCTTCATTTGACCTCTTAGCCGCATTTGAACACCATCAGCCACAAGGTGCTTATTGACAGTGTGTCTCATTTGGGTGGCATCAGGATTATAGTGATATTTTTGTTTAATTACTTTTTTTAATTTGTAATCTTTATACTGCACTGCAAACAACTTTACAATAGCCTAAAAGTGCCATAAATTGGATACACAGAAGACTGAAAATGGTGAAAGCTCTGAATAATAACTGAACAACTCTCAGAGTGGTATTATCAGTTGGGGGAACCTAATAACCATGTATGCTGATGGTAAGGTGATAAAGAATTGGTGAAAAGTCTGCATAATGAAGGGATTGGAAACCAGTTGTATGCATCTGTCCCATAGAATTGAGCAAAGAAGGAGAATAGAGGCAGACATAAAGAAGACTTGCTAGAAGTCTTGTTGAAGAAATTAACTCAAGTGATCCTATTATGGGAAAGCAGACTCGATGTGCAGAGGCAGATGTAAGGAGCGCTACAGGAAAGAGGTATGCACAAAACATCATCCCTCTTGGTGTTTTATAACAGGTTAGACAAGTAGACATTAACTTAAGATGGGAAGGCATTAGACATGAGGTGGAGAGATGAGATGCAAACTGAGAGGTAATTCAGAGACATGAGGTGGAGAGATAAGATACAAACTGAGAGGTAATTCAGAGCTCGGCCACGTATGATTTTGTGGATGAGGCAAACGGATTTGAAATATCTTCTTTCATTTGGAGAGAGCCAGTTAAGGGCCTTCGGTGCAGGCATGATGTGGTCATTTATGTTGTTTCAAGGTGAATAAGAGATGGGGAGGATGGTTGGGAACTCTTTGAGGCATGCATATTGATTTGTTGAAGTCTTAACTGTAGGACATATTTCAATAGTGAAGATGAGAACACGGTTGATACAAAGCTGGGGAATGCTTCTCAACCACAAAACATTATAAAGTATTTTTCCAAAAAACACTTTGGCTAGGAAAAAAGGAGATGCTTATCAAACAATATCTTGTTTGTCTATCTAGCTTAATGTCTCCTCCAGCACTTTTTAAGCGGACAAGACAATCAGCACCTCTTCTCTCAAACCTCTGCAGAGTTCATGCTACATAGGCAAGTGACTACAGCCCTGCTTGCCAACAAGACCTACCCATCCCTATTACTTGCCAGAACATAAGGTTGCATTTCGAACTAGACATTATTTTCACATTCACTGCACAGTGACTAGGGTCACAGTAGAGGTAGAGACCAGGAAACTTGTGAAATGTATGTGTGCTGTGTACAGCAACTGTAGTTGATTGGGTGGCAGGTGATTTATTTTCAGGTTATAACTACACTGCCTACTACGGCTCACTAAAATATGACAGAAATCAGCTACTTTTATACCAGATATACCCGATATGACACCCCATGCTGAACAGTTGTGTGTACCCAGTACAGCCTACCATCCCCAGTACAGTGTTTCCTACTACTGCCTCCAAGCCCTTACATAAATGTGATCAAACAGCACCCCACAGGCGGCCCAAACCCGCCCACATTCAAGAAACCTGGCCCAATCGCAGACACAAACAGGCCCACAGAGATGGGCAAAATTCTCTTTTTCTCATCTTCTGTAAGTGGATGCGAAACTGTGAGCATTTTCACCATTACCGCATCTGTCTGCAGCGAGTTTGAAAAAAAGGAAGGAATACATCTGGAATGCAAGGCAAAACAAGGATCTCTCATTCTGGGCACTGAAGAATGAAAGGGATGAAGAATTGAATTATATTAAGTTGATTGCAATGGCCTGTGCCTTCAAAAAACGTTCCAAGCAGGGAAGCTTAAATGTAGCACCTGCCTGCCATGAAGACCCTGCAGGCAGGCACCACACACAGGAGTCAGCGGTCCGGTGTTTTCCTTAAAGTAGTTACCATTAATGAAAATATGTTGCATTGCCCCTCAGGATACTGTGATTTTTGTTTTTATTTTCCATTCAAGGGGCAGTGGTTCAGGTCTAGTTCAGCTCCATGTGAGTTAAAAAAAAAAGGGAACAATTCGCATGCGTGGCTTTTTATTTTGTAATTTTGCCCACACCACCTTTCAGTGTATTTGGTAACTCCTTATTGTTGTAATTCCAAGACTAAGGCAGTTCACACAATCAATCCCAGGATTGCGTCTAGACCCTAACAGACATATTTTGAGAAGCAGGGAAACCCATTGATCCCGTTTTTGTTGTGAGAAGTGGAAAAATATTATCATCGATTTGACCATTAATAGATAATGAGTTATTAAGCAAAAAACAACATTCTTTATTATCTGATTAGTTTCCTGATTACATAAAAATATCAGAATGAGGTGCAAAGGATTCCTTTTCAGATTGACCATGACTCCTTGCTTCGTCTACCCCTTATAATCTCGAAGACAGACGAACAAAGAGTTTCGTTTGTCTCTGATCATAGCCTCTTTATAGTCTGTATACAAATTAAAAACACACATGATGCCTGTAATAGGTCCCTTATCATACAAGGGCTTAAGGCACATGTTACTAAGGCCTCGGCAGAGTCCAGACAACAGCGACGGCCCCTCAAATCTCAAGTTAAGGGGCGCGCGGGGGCAATGGGAACGGGGACAGGGGAAGGAATAAAAAATAAAATAACATTTTTTTTTTTTAAAACATACCTTCAAGGCTGCTGCTGGCCGCCTTGCACTCCGCTCCTCTTCTGGTGTCCCAACATTAACTGGGACCCCAGCACAGGCTTTCCAGCAATCCTGGCTCTGCTTTCATGCTAAACCTAGCATGAAAGCAGCATCAGGATTGGTCTGAATGGCTTGGACTGCAGCTCAGACACAACCCTGGGGTCTGTGCAGTTTCTCCAGACCGGCTGTTCAACACAGCCAGGTTGGAGAAACATAAGTGCGGCCTAAGATGTCCAGCAAAACACACATGAGCATATAGGTGCCATCCTCACTCCCCCCGCTGGTGGCCCAGCCCCGCCCCTTCCTGCACATGTGGCTGGCTGAGCCAGGGGCGCAGCTCTCGTTCGCCATTGTGAAGGAGCCACCCCGCTAGACAGACCAATGATTTCTTTGAGGCGCCTCAGTCGAGCTTTGTTGCAGTGTAAAGAAAATGCTAAATTTTTCTTTTTTTCTCTTCTTAAGAAAGGAGGCAAAACATTCCAGAGTATGTCTAAAAGCCACTCTATGGTTTGTAGTCCATGTATCTATTTACTGAGAAAATAGTCTCAATAGGGTTTTGTTTAGACTTGTCACTTTCCAATATGACGTGTTCGCCGACACATGTAGACTTCTTTTTCATTCGGAGAATTTTTGGAATGGTGGCAGTAGGATATTTGCCCGGGCATCAGAGATTAATTGTTTGTGGCACATACATTATAGACATTTTATTATTATGTACACTATTTAATGTTTTCAGGTCAATTAGACTAAGGAAATGTGGTGTGATACATGCAAGTTTTGCCTCCCTGGATTTCTATACATTCGGAATTTTTTTTAAGACAGTCCGGCTTGGTTGTCTATCAAATAACTGCCCTCATCCTTGTTGTTGAAATCAGGCTGAGTAAATTACTTTCAATTGGTTTCAGTTTTCCCGCGACCCTCACACATACAATATACTTTCCCAGACATTGGTCTATTGTTTTTATAATGGGCTGTGCAAATGAAAGACTGTGGCAAATTTGTCATTGAATTCTGATGTTTACTGTCACAAGTATATGAAAAAACGACGTTTTTCTAAATTGTATAGTTTGGAAAGGTTGTGTGCACACGTCAATCACACTAAATACTTTCCCGGTGTTCTAATTTACAAAACAAAATGTGTGTAGGTGGTACATTTAGTAGATTTGTAGATTATGCCACGTGAACTTCGTAGAAAAACCTGCAGCCATTTTACTAGTCAAATTTTACTTAAAAACCCCTCCGAAATAATTGACAGACACAGGAAGTGATAACGCGTCCAGCCCTTATAAATTACCTGTACCTGGACACGTTGGAGGTGGTGGATCTTTCAACCAAGTCGGGCTCTCCTCTTCCTAGAATAGTCGGGTCATTCGGATCAATAATCAATAACTATTGTAATCGATGATCAATACTCAATTAATAGATCAATATATCACATCAGAAATCAATAACAGTTTGTAATTCGGCGCACCATGACCTTTCAGTCATGAATAACCACACCAGTTCATTAAAAGTTAGTGAATTTATTTCCCTATATTAACAAAGCTAGCACGATGTATATAAGTCTCAAAACCAAATGATATATGTAAATGAACATTGCAAGCTGTCCATAGCGGTGGAAGAAACGCAATCTACGCAAAATCTGTATAATTGTGCACTCAGTTATCGCAATACAAATCACTAATATAACTAACTGTATTTGACTGATTTCATACATTGGTCAGCATAACAAGATTTCAAATCAACATGGTGCATCAAATGAATCCCTCGACTAACCTCTAATTAGCATTGGCATGTGGGACTTCATGCAAAACGAATTTAGTCAATACAAATTTGAAAAACTTCTAGCTAGGACCCTATCAAAATAGCAGTTGGTACCTAAAAGGAAAAACACAATGCATAATACATTTGTCCTTTCATATTTACCAAATACAATCAGCATTCAAGAAAGTCTTCGTCCTCAGGTACCGGTTGATCAGCATGGGGCAAGTTTCAAGAGGGGCAAAGTTAAGGGCAAGCTCCCTTGCAGCGGCAAGGAGAATGGGGCAAAGTTACTGCATGGGCAAGACGGGACAAATCAAAGTTAAAGTCTCTAGGGTGAGAATTCTTAAAGTCTCCTTCTATCAGATAGGGAAAAGAACATCAGGGTGTCGTCCAAAATGGAGTCGGGCATCTGGCTTCAAAGTTGGCATCAAGGAAAATGGCTGACTTCTCTTTGTCCAGTGAATTTAAGTAAGAAACATTCCAAATTCTGCAGGGTCTTCCATTGGAGGGTTCATAGGTTGGCTTCAAATTGTCCAATGAAAATTGTCTTTTACTAGCGCTCATTTATGCATACACTGTCCTTGGAGCCTTGGAACACAAGTTGTAACATGGTTTGCCAATTATTTTACTATCTGTACCTTCATTGTCCGCACCTGCAGACTGGCCTTGTATCAAAGGGGATGAAACCGGCCTAGTACGAAACCTTGGAGATAAGTGTATTAGTCATCTCTGCTGGAAAAATACAACTTCAAGCAAGAATATATGTTTCATTAGTTCAAGAAAAAGGCACGCAGTTAGAATCTGAGACCAGGCAACTAGGCCATAGCCTCTACTAAATTTAAGCTAAGCAAAACAGTTTCAAACGAGAAATCATGGCATACATTTGCAATTATGACGGATTACTACATTTTCAAAACTTCATGATTAATAAAGCTCATTTACAATGTTGGCGAACTACCCCGAGGGCACAATTTCCCTCGTACATTATTTTCTTTACTAAAATCACACTACATTATATGTCTTTGATTACTTGATGTGTATGAATATATTTTGGACCCTCTTTTTCTGTGTCATCAATCCCTCCTCTGATGACTAATTATGTCATCACATCAAATCTACCCACAAATTTTATTCCATTAAAATTCTGTATAGTAATTTGGCACTTCAGTCAATTCCCTTTTTCTTTTAATCCCTTTTGATTTTTCTCTATATATTTCTACCATTTTAGCTTGTTCTTTTTCTTCTCTTTTCCTTTCACGTCTTATTTTCCATATTTTAATAGCTTTCCTTATTCCCCAAAGGCCTAATAAACAAATTAATATTATCAATATTCTCTTCACTATGTTTAGTAACAATCCGTTCCAAACGTTGCTGAGCCAATTTCCCACAGAAGCAAATCCTTTTCCAACTTTCTCCCAAACTCCTGGTTCTTTCAATTCCTTTAAATCTACACTTTCTTTAGTTAAATTTGTAAGCATCGTTCTAATTTTTCCACTGCTGTCTGGTATATATGTACAACAGTGACGTGTACCAAGCATTTTGCAAACGCCGCCATCCTTTGCTAAAAGAATGTCTAAGGCAAGCCGATTTTGAAGAGTCATAGCTCTTTCTGCAGCAAGTTCAGCATCCATCAGTATTATAGCTCCTGAAAACTTTGTCAGCATGTTATCCACAATAGTAGACAACTTTCGTATTTTTATTGAATTCAATATGACTCCCACTGAAGGAATCAATGCTCCAAATATATCTCCTACCACGCCAGAAGCTGTCTCTCTTTTCTGAACATGATGTGATTCAGACAGCCTTGGAAATTTCTTTAAGTCGTCTAGTTGGTAAATCTTTGGGAACACTATTCCCAAATAACACCTCCCATACCATCCTTTAGGAAGACGATAATAGGCGCTGAGTCACCAAATATAATATATTCCAGGAATAACTGGGTCTTGTCCATTCAGCATGAACGTCCACTTAGGTTTAAATGCATACGTATGTTTGCATTCACTCGTTCCCACAAAAACTGTGTCATAATATGATTCAGCTCTATATATACAAAATTTCCCTACGTGCAATGTATCTAAAGCTATTTTCCCTTGTGTCTTTATTGCGGCAAAAGCTTAATTATCTACAGATGTCCTTTTGTGTAATTCCCTTTCTAATTCCTCCTTCATTTCTTTCCTCCTATCATCAGTGCGGTCTAAGAAATGTATTTCTACTGGTGAAAGCGAGCATGTAAGGTTCTCTCTATGTGCGTGAGCTGTGTGAAAAGGTGACATTGGTTCAAAGAATTCCCTCATTAATTTGGCATAATAATCTCTAGCTATTTTACTCAGGTGCCCTATTATGGGGACATACGCAAAAGTAACATCATAATTAGAGTAAAAATAATGAATGTACGTCTGACCATAAAATCTGGACGCTATTATACTACATGTAATTCCATACGTAAGAGGCATGCTGTGATATGTCACCCCTTCCACCACTGAGGTAAGTATTTGTGTACACACATAACAATCTTTCGCATCCATGGTCTCAACCTACTCACTCAGCAAGCGATAGAAAACGTTAGATGAAAGTTCCTTCTTATCATGCAAGTGTCTCTTGTCTTGTTCGAGTCTCTTCAAAGCTGTTAGTTCAGTAACGATAGTAGGTTTAGAAGTAGTAGCATCATTCGTCTCGTTCTCATTCTTACCATGCATTCCAAGAACTATTGCTATAATGATTAGTACGCATGCGGTTATTAAACCTATACACATGTATTTACAACACTTCATTTTACGCCCCTGTGTAGTGAAACTAGTCATGATCTGTATAGAATCAGAAAGTTGAAGACACTTTATCAAAGCGGATTTGCAGATATTTACAAAGCTTGAACGAGTTCAATGTTCACACAGTTTTCTTTAGCAGCTTTGGTCTCTTATCGGTTAGCAGCGTTGTCTCAAAATCGGTTTCAAGGTCAATCAAGTTAGCAATGTCTTAGCCGGCTGAAAGTCAATCAGGTGGTCAATGTCTTCAATCGACAGAGTCCATGAAGTTTTTATTTCCAAAGTGAAGTTCTGGCTCTTCGTTCTCGAGACTGAGGGATACGAATTCGTCTGACCAATCGTTATTGGCTACGTATGCCCACTCCGGACCGGAATACCTTCTGCTCGGTATCCTTTTTCTTTTCAATTTTGCATCTCTCTTTGATTCTTTTTCACTGGTACTTTCCTCTTTGGCCAAGTCCTTTTCTTCACTTGGTGTTGGTACTACGACAGACACTTCCTTTCTTTTCTCTTTCACTCTCGGCCCTTCACTGTCGTTCAACGTTTCCCTTATTCTTAGTTTTACTGGTGATATGCTTTGTCTTTGTTTTGCACTGGGTCCACTTGATGGACCTGCAACCTCTTCCGAAGGAGTTTGAACAGTTTCGCTCTGTCTTGTTTTGTCTTCTTCCTCTGGGAAGTCTATCAGGTTCTCCTGTTCTTTTCCTATATCGTCTGCTTCTGGGAAAGCCCTCCTCTGATCAGGCTCTCCTGCTTCTTCTAGAGGCAAAGGAGAGGGACCGGGAGTTTATGTGGTCCAGTGTACAGTCTCCCAACAATGTAATATACAAAAAGGTACACTGTTCCAAAAGTGCTCAAATAACCTAGGGCACACTGAGGTGTCAGGAGCAAAAACCCTCAAGCATCTCAATGGATGGCTGGCATCATCATTGGGAACTGCTCCTCGCCAGGCCGGCGCTGCAACGCCTGACGGGCTCCCCTAAAAAGGGAAGCACTCAGCCGTACTGTTCTGATAAAAACGAATCAGACAGGAATGCCTATATTAAGGCACCAGCATACGCTCGGAGAGAATAAGGTGTAAGACTAAAATTGGTTATTCATCCCGGAAAAAAGTTACATTCTTTTAATGAATATACTCGGATGAAGACCAAGATTAAAATCAAAGAAGAAAGTAATAAACTGAGTGTTAATGCTCAATTACTTTCAAAGAGCAACGAACTATCGGGGTCTGTAATAATCACAGTACCCTCAGGAAAGGGTCAACATGTTTCGCGTCGTTTGGTCCTCAAGGATCCAGTGACGCTTCATCAGGACCAAAAAAAATGCAATTGTTAAGATAATTCTTCTCCAATTAAAAAGGAAAAATGTGACGAAAATTAAATATCTATACCGGTCACTTACAGTTTAAGTCAGACTGGCTTACGTCACTGTCAGGTCGCCCTAGGGGACAGAGAAGTATTAAATCAAAACAAACAGAAAAATATATTCATACAACTCATAATACCTTTTGTGAATATCATGGTGTAATATGTTTTTATCATAAGATTGATCAAGCAGTCTTTGAAGTTAAAAATGGGCTTACCATCCCCTAATCAGGATAGGGCTCCTTGAGAGGCACGTTTCAGGGACTTGGGAACACGTAGCCTATTGGTAGATGTAAGTCATCAAAAAGCACAAGAAAAACACGTGATCCATTTATACAAATAATGTGAGTGGCACCAAGCACTCTGTAATCAGTGCGTAGTATTGTGAAGTAAGATTGGTGTCAAAAATAACCAAGCAATTATGTGCGTTGCAATTGTTAGTACCAATCATTAAAAAAATGTTTTAAAATAATCCATCAGATGTTAGTACACGTCACCATAAGTGCCATACAATTAAAGAATCATGCCCACACTCGTGTAACTGGGAAGTATACATTAGAAACGCTGGGTCGTTATGGCTGTTGCTGCAACTAGTATCGAAAGAAATGTCCAAATACTACGATATATGGTGTATCAAAATAATACACCATTAGGCATTTGTGAGCTCGAAAAGCGAGCTGTAAAGCGCTAAATGTCGCGCAAGTAAAAGTCATCGTACTCACATTAATAGTCCCGGTCGCGCAAACATGACTTCCTCACGTGCTTCTTTATCACGACCCAGTCCCCTGCTTTCAGGGCGTGTCCTGGACCCTGGATCGGTGCCTCCACCTGGTGAGAGAAAGAGCGAACCACATCAGCTAGACCTTTGCAGTAGTCTAACACCATATCATCTGTAATATTCAAAAGCGCATTTGCAGGAACTGCTGGAAGTCTCATAGCTCTGCCCATGAGGATCTCGTGTGGGGACAGTCCAGTCTTTCTGTCAGGGGTGTTTCTCATTGACATTAGCACCAAAGGCAATGCGTCAGGCCATTTCAAGTTTGTTGATGCGCATATTTTCGCCATCCTCGATTTCAATGTGCCATTCATTTGCTCCACTAGACCTGATGCTTCACGGCGGTAGCTACAATGCAACTTTTGCTCAATGTTCAGTGCTGCACAAAGCAATTTTATTACTTCGTTATTGAAGTGACTTCCCCTATCTGATTCTAAAGAGATCGGGAATCCGAAACGTGGTATTAGCTCTCTCAAGAGTAGTTATGCAACTGTGAGACTGTCATTCCTGCATGTAGGGTATGCTTCGATCCAGTGACTAAAAATGCACACAACCACCAACACATACTTCAAGCCTCCATGCACAGGCATCTCGATGAAGTCCATTTGCATCCTGCTGAAGGGACCCCCTGCTCTTCCAATGTGGCTCAAATTTACTACGGTTCCCTTCCCTGCGTTCATCTGTTGGCAAATGACGCAACGATGACAAACTGCTTCAGCAACTTGACGGAATTTGGGGTTAAACCAATCGGTTTTAAACAATCTAATCATGGCATCCCTCCCAAGATGAGCTTGTCCATGGTAAAATCTGGCTTTCTGTGTCAAAAGGCTGTTTGGAAGAACGAATTTCCCTTCACTTGAAACCCATAATTCATCTAGTCTCTTTACACATTTTGATTTGGTCCATGAGAGTTTCTCATCCTCACTGACATCATTCTGTAAGGATTTCAACTCGTCCATCGTGTCTACAACCTTTAGAGCAAAGATTTCGCGTGGTTCAAGTTCTGGTTCACTTATCAAATTCCATTCATCCCTAAGCAATATACAGTTCAATGCGCAAAACCTTACGACTTGATACGCATATCTATTTCCCAGAGAAACATAGTCTTGTCCCTTCGAGTGTGCACTGCATTTTACCACTGCTTCTTCCCCTGGCAATCGAATGGCATGTAACAATTCTCTTATTCTTTCACCATTTTTCACTGGTGATCCTGAAGAGGTCATGAATCCTCTCTGTGACCACAATTGTCCAAAATCATGCACTATTCCGAATCCGTACTGGCTGTCAGTGTAAATGGTAACTTTCATTAATGCAGAGAGTTGGCAAGCTCTAGTAAGGGCTACCAATTCTGCTACTTGTGCAGAGTAAACTCCTTGAAGCCAAGATGCTTCCAGAACACCCGTTACCGTGCATACAGCATATCTTGCTTTTAATATTCCCAGAGCATCTCTCAAACATGAACCATCAACAAAAATGACTTGATAATTTTCTTCCAATCAGGTATCTTTGATATCAGGTCTTGGTTTGGTGCAAAATTCAGTCACCTGAAGACAGTCGTGCTCGATGTCTTCAGCATTCTCAATTTCGGCATTTTCACTGGGAAACAAAGTTGCTGGATTCAACGTAGTGCACCGTTTCAGCTGCACGTTAGGTGATCCCAGAATTATTGTTTCATACCTTGTGAGTCTAGCACCAGTCATGTGCTGTGTTCGGGAACGTGTCAAAAGTATCTTGACTGAGTGAGGGGCCATGACTGTTAATGGGTGTCCCATCACTATTCCTTCACTCTGAGTGAGGCTGATACCAACTGCGGCTACGGCACGCAAGCACCCTGGCAGTGCTGCTGCGACCGGATCCAAAGTAGCTGAAAAATATGCTACTGGTCTGTTTACGCCACCATGGGCTTGGGTCAAGACAGACAAGGAACATGCATCACGTTCATGACAAAACAATGTGAAAGGCTTTGTGTAGTCAGGCATACCTAAAGCTGGAGCCCTGCACATACATTCCTTTAATTCAATTAAAGCATCCATTTCATCTCCTTTCAGCTCTATTTCATCCAACGCATCTTTCTGGGTCAATTTCAGCAAAGGTTTTGCTAGAGTCGAGAAGTTGGGAATCCATTGGCGACAGTAGCTCACCATTCCCAAAAACTTCCTCACCTCCCTCCTCGTCTTTGGGGGACTCATTTGGAGTACACTTGTTATTCTTTCCTTCATTATTCTCCGTGACCCTTTCTCTATTTGGTGACCCAAATATTTCACTTTCTTCTGGCAGAATTGCAATTTTGAAGGGGACACCTTGTGTCCATTCCTTCCCAAATGGTTCAATAGGGCAATAGTGTCAGCTGTTCAGTCACTTTCTGTCTTGGATGCAATCAGTAAATCGTCAATGTACTGTACTAGGGTTGACTCGAATGGCAACTCCAATGCTTCCAAATCTTTCTGAATCTGATTGAAAATTGATGATGACTCTGAAAACCCTTGAGGAATTTGACACCAACTATAGACTCTGTCTAGGAATTTGAAACAAAAGAGAAATTGGCTGTCCTCATGAAGAGGCACAGAAAAGAATGCTTGTGATAAGTCGATAACTGAGAGCCATTCAGCATCACAGGGAACTTGAAACATTACTTAAAACATATCACAGCTGGATTTGGTACTACAGGGCAACATTTTATTATTATGTCATTTATTTTCCTCAAATCCTGAACAATTCGGACCTTTCCACTGGGTTTTATTAGTCCCATTATTGGCGAATTACATGGACTGCTCAATACTTCTTTCAGTACTCCCTGTTTTACAAACTCATCAATGAGTTGGGCAACTTTTATGAGGGTGTCTTGTGCCATGTGGTACTGAGGGGTCTGGGGAAAGGTTACATTGGGTTTCACAGTCACTTTCACTGGTTCCACTCCTTTCACCAATCCCACCTCTTTCCCTGTCATATCCCACACTTCTTTTCCAACTGTTTCCTGTAACTCAGCAGGAATATCTGCTTCAGTGATCATCGGATAAAGGGTAATCAGGGGATACTCTTCATCGACAGTCTCCATCTCATCCCCTCCTACACTGTCCTCTTCTTCCCCATCACTGCTTGTCTGAATTTTAATTCCATCGTTTGAACACATAATCGAAATCCCAATTTGCACAATAGGTCTCTCCCTAACAGTGATATCGGGCTTGAGTCACATACCACAAATTTATGTTACCCTTGATAGTTTCCAATTCTGACTTGTACCGGGTCTGTGATTGGGTTCGTCAGGTACCTATTTGCTACTCCCACTACCTGTACTGTTCTCCCTGAAAGTGGCAAATTTGGTACTTCAATGCTCCTAACAGTGGAACGTGTCGCTCCTGTGTCAACTAAGAATGAAACGCGATGACCCATAACTCTTCCCTCCACATACGGACCCTTTTGATCAACTTCCAAAGATGCTGCAAGCATGCAATTTGCTTCCTCATCTGAACTTTCACTCTCCCATACATCGTTTATTCCATTCTCACTGTGTAATGGGAACTGGTGTACTGTGTCATTTTGACTCATTCCCTGACCCGTGACCTGTTGAGGAAGCATTGCTTGCTGCTGATTCATTGGTGCTAAGGGTATTTGCATTTGCTGATTAGGTACCATAGGAAACTGCTGTTGCATTGGCTGCAATTGTGCCATTTGCACACGGGGCATTTGCACCTGTTGCGGTTGCATGGGTTGTAAACCCTGCAGCTGGTTTATATTGTTTAGGGAAATTTGGGTTTGGACCTCTCAATTTCGGTCCTCTCATAGTCTGGAATGCATTGACATCATTGTTTTGCTGACCTACTCCTTCCTGCACCATCATTGGGCACTCCTGTTTCCAATGCCCGACGATTCCGCACGTGTGACACGGCATCACCTTCTTCATTGCCTGTATACCATTCGGAATCATAACGGTATTCAAATCAGGACCATTATTCACAAAACCTCCTCGGCCTCTACCTCTCATCTGCGGCTGAAACATAGCGTTTCCCTGTTGCTGCTGCTGCGGCATCTGTTGTTGAAAACCTTGCAAACCTTGTAAACCTGTCTGAGCTGCTCTGAGCTGCATCACCATCACCTTTTCTTTCAACCTTTTCTGCTTTGTCTCAATCTCATCACTGCAATATTTTGCATAATTCAACACCTCATCGATCGACTTTGACTGCCAACAAATCAAATGCGTCCTAATCATCTGGCTGATTTCGGGCCTCAACCCTTCCACAAACCTGAACACAAAATGGAGCATGTCCTTTGCCTCAATCGTTTCCGTGCCACTGTAATTTTTAAACGTTTTCAACAACCTCTCATAATACGCATGTATAGACTCTTTAACCTCTTGGGCAGTCCTGTCAATCCTCTGCCAATCCACATTTTTCGACGCAACCTTGGTTTTCAAGTGCTCGATCACCTTGTGGTACAAACTCATTACCGTAGGTGATGGCGCACCTGTGTCCCTATCTCTCTCTGGTTCACTCGTTGGCCAACCTACAGCCCTTTTACAATCTTCCCACAAATCTGCCGGAACCACAATTTCAAATAGAGTATTCAGGTCTTCCCAGAGACATTTCGCGAGTTTCACAAATCTATCTGTTTGTTGATACCACTCGATCGGCTTCTCTCTCAATTTAGGAAAGTCATCCGTAAAGGATTGAATATTGCACCTGTGCCATGGTACATGTACAAGTTTTCCCCCTGCTGTCTCTCTCATTGGTAACATAGTTATCAGATCGTCATTCTGTTGTTTTTTTCTCATTCCGCTCTGGAGTACTTTCTTTCTTTTTGTCCTTTTTCTTGACCCATCTGCTTTCCCACTTGTCTAAACATCTCCAGACCTGTGCACTCTGCAGTATCTCTTTAAGGTGTGTTTTCATCCCTGCGGATCTCATGTGTTCGAAGTCTTTTGTCTCGAAATCTAACCTGTAACTTCTGCTCAGGTGCTTAGTCTTACTTATATCGATCTCGTTTCTGTCTGCAATTTCTTGTAACTTCTAGTGTATGCTGCTTACTTCTCTTGTAATTCTAGGGCACATGTATCTCAGCTCTTCTTCTGTGTAGGATTCTAATCTGTTCAGACCCATTGTTCCCTCTACCAATTCATCTGCCTCCATTCCCAATCTTATTTTATTCAGATATTCTTCTCCCTTCCCGCTGGATGTACTCTGTGGGGAGTTCAGGCTATTGAACCATTGTGTTAACTGTTGCGCGTTCAATCCCATCAGTGTAGCAGTTACAACAACTGCTACCGATGGTTTCTGTAATGTTTCAGTTTCTGAGGTTAACGGTACTAATAGTGGTGGATGTGACCTTACCACGGTTGACGGAGCACAAATTGGACTAAATTCCGACAAGGACCCAGATCCATTTGGCAGTGCCGCTATCGGAGTTGTTTCTGGAGTGGTTTCTATGCATCTTCTCCCTGTCCCACTCTGTATCATTAACCCTTGGTCGCTTGTGCTTGAATTTGCCTGTATGTACAGTGGTACAGGTGGACCTACAGTGATAGGCAGAGATATCGCGTCTGGATTCTGTCTGTTCCCCGAATTCTGTGGCATGTTAATCCCCACATTGTGGTTCATCATTGCTTGCATACCTAACTGGCTTTCTATTACTCGCACTTCTTGTGTCTGCTTTTGGGGCATCGAGAACTGTGTTGATTCAGCTTGAATCTATGTCGGTCTCTGATAGTTTTGTCCTCCCTGCGCCATTGAATCAGAACTCATTCCCATGTTATGCTCATCACAGCAGTGCCTTTGAACCTGTGGCTGATAGTTATCAGCAGGTTTCAATGTAGGCACGTCTGGGTATATTCTCTGAATCTGTGGTATTTGTGGTGAGAAAGGCATGTCGGAGCTGCTCGGCCTCTGAGATATTCTCAAATTTGGTGCTACATTACCCTGTATTGGTTCTGGAGGGGCAGTACTAATGCTTGAGCCTTTTTCGCTTTCTACATATGGTGGAGGGCGATCATTCAGCAATTGTATAATGAACTCCTCATCATCTGACTCGTCTCCCCTTTTCGAGTTTCTATTGTTCTCTCTGTCTCTGGACTGACTCCTGTTTGTCTTATGTGTGGCTTTCCTTCCTTCCGTCTCCGCTTCATCAGTAATCGCTGGAAACAATTTAATCCCCTGCAATACATCTGATCTCCAAACCTTTTGTGTGCTGTCCCATCTAGCATCCGCTAGTGTCTTTTCTACTTTCCTTATTCTGGTCTCAAACTTCTTTTGTTGTTGGTTTCTAGCTATTAGCTCCCAAATTGCTAATGCCTCAAACTGTGCTGGTCTTGGAGGTACTTTCATGTCGTATAGCGCAAATCTCAGATTTTCTAAAACCCTTAGATTAAACGACCCGTGGATGGGGAACGCTACACTTCCATGTTTCTCTGTTAATTTGCACCATTGTTTTAACCAAAGACATGGCGCTTCACCCTTTTCTTCAATGACAATGTAAGCTGGTGTACCCTCAGGCAGTGTTTCTTTTCGTACATTTGCTTTAATATAAACATCTCCCCTCATGGCACTCTTAAATGCTTTGAAAAATGTAATCTTTCCGTCTTTTGTTTTTCTAAAATGTGTAATCAATAAGTGACTTTAATTCCTGGAATACTCTTCGCTTGCCTTTCCCCTTCCAATTGCGCTTCACGGACTGCGTCCAATCCGTGCGTGACCCTTCTCACCAACCGACCTATCCCAGCGCGGCTCTTAGTGACGTCACACTCACACACTGCGGCTGACAAAGTCCCGCGGCTTGTCCTCTTTTCATTCGGCTTCACTCATAAACTAATTTCTGCAATGTAACGCGAGCGCTTAGCCAAAAGAATAAAACAGATCTGTCGGTTTACTACAGGAAGGGTAACACAATCGCTTCAGAAACCTTAGGGATTTTTCACTAGCCTCAGCAGTTATTCCATCTTTCTCGGTTTCCCACTTTCGCAAGCAAAATTTGACCTGCAAACTTTACTCTCAACTGATCAATGAACTATTCTAGAGCACTTTAGAATTCGTCAAATCACAAAGTCAAAGTTTTTCTTTCACTCCACAACATTCATACCGGCTTGTTGACCACGCCCGATCAACCTATTAAACCGACCAGATTACAACATTAAACAAGTGTCTCATACACTTTTCAACATACTCCGGAGTCTCTTGACCTCGCAGGGCCCGTCTCAACATCAACAACCACGTGGACAATTTTTCTGCACAAAGCGCTACATACACGTGAAGTTCGACGACTTCCCTACTCT
The DNA here is from genome assembly GCF_031143425.1 of Pleurodeles waltl. Classification (NCBI taxonomy): domain Eukaryota; kingdom Metazoa; phylum Chordata; class Amphibia; order Caudata; family Salamandridae; genus Pleurodeles; species Pleurodeles waltl. The sequence continues at coordinate 371,385,225 of NC_090451.1, forward strand.
CACACTTTTAGAGTCTAATATCTTTTAACCCCCTAAAATCCTCACAAACTTCTCAATTAATCTGCGGCAATAAGCTGTGCAAGCGCAAAACCCTAACTTCACTCATAACGTCACTAGAAACGCCGAAAACATTCTCACACCTCCATGTCCTCCATTCGCAAGCTCCGAGATCCCGGGAAAGTCATTGGGGACTTAGGGCATCATCATCCCTCCAACTTGTTTTTTCAAAGAAAATTCGAACTTGACTCTGTCTATTGTTCGGCTGGGGTCCCAAAGGGCGAAACCATCAATCTCTGCTACCATCTACTGATAACGCGTCCAGCCCTTATAAATTACCTGTACCTGGACACGTTGGAGGTCGGTGGATCTTTTAACCGAGTCGGGCTCTCCTCATCCTAGAATAGTCGGGTCATTTGGATCAATAATCAATAACTATTGTAATCGATAATCACTACTCAATTAAAAGATCAATATATCACATCAGAAATCAATAACAGTTTGTAATTCGGCGCACCATGACTTTCAGTCATGAGTAACCACACCAGTTCATTCAAAGTTAGTGAATTTATTTCCCTATATTAACAAAGCTAGCACAATGTATATAAGTCTCAAAACCAAATGATATATGTAAATTAACATTGCAAGCTGTCCATAGCGGCGGAAGAAACGCAATCTACGCAAAATCTGGATAATAGTGCACTCAGTTATCGCAATACAAATCACTAATATAACTAACTGTATTTGACTGATTTCATACATTGGTCAGCATAACAAGATTTCAAATCAACATGGTGCATCAAATGAATCCCTCGACTAACCTCTAATTAGCATTGGCATGTGGGACTTCATGCAAAACGAATTTAGTCAATACAAATTTGGAAAACTTCTAGCTAGGACCCTATCAAAATAGCAGTTGGTACCTAAAAGGAAAAACACAATGCATAATACATTTGTCCTTTCATATTTACCAAATACAATCAGCATTCAAGAAAGTCTTCGTCCTCAGGTACCGGTTGATCAGCATGGGGAAAGTTTCAAGAGGGGCAAAGTTAAGGGCAAGCTCCCTTGCAGCGGCAAGGAGAATGGGGCAAAGTTACTGCATGGGCAAGACGGGACAAATCAAAGTTAAAGTCTCTAGGGTGAGAATTCTTAAAGTCTCCTTCTCTCAGATAGAGAAAAGAACATCAGGGTGTCGTCCAAAATGGAGTCGGGCATCTGGCTTCAAAGTTGGCATCAAGGAAAATGGCTGACTTCTCTTTGTCCAGTGGGTTTAAGTAAGAAACATTCCAAATTCTGCAGGGTCTTCCATTGGAGGGTTCATAGGTTGGCTTCAAATTGTCCAATGAAAATTGTCTTTTACTAGCGCTCATTTATGCATACACTGTCCTTGGAGCCTTGGAACACAAGTTGTAACATGGTTTGCCAATTATTTTACTATCTGTACCTTCATTGTCCGCACCTGCAGACTGGCCTTGTATCAAAGGGGATGAAACCGGCCTAGTACGAAACCTTGGAGATAAGTGTATTAGTCATCTCTGCTGGAAAAATACAACTTCAAGCAAGAATATATGTTTCATTAGTTCAAGAAAAAGGCACGCAGTTAGAATCTGAGACCAGGCAACTAGGCCAAAGCCTCTACTAAATTTAAGCTAAGCAAAACAGTTTCAAACGAGAAATCATGGCATACATTTGCAATTATGACGGATTACTACATTTTCAATACTTCATGATTAATAAAGCTCGTTTACAATGTTGGCGAACTACCCCGAGGGCACAATTTCCCTCGTACATTATTTTCTTTACTAAAATCACACTACATTATATGTCTTTGATTACATGATGTGTATGAATATATTTTGGACCCTCTTTTTCTGCGTCATCAGAAGTCATCCTGTTCCATGGAACATGCCCATCCCCCAAATGTGGAGTACAATTCTGGTCAGGGAGCTTACTGTACTGGAAAGTAGGATGACCCCACAACTGGTAGGAGCAGTTAATTCTTGAATTTATTGCTATTACTCGGAGCAAACAACCTCTTCGCTTCAATATCTTAAGTTCCATCTTTAGCTCTTACCTGGCTCCAGTCATCAGTAGACTGAAAACATAAAGGTCTCACCGGAAACATACTTTGGGTAATATAAGGAGAGGTCTAGTAATCTGAAAGTCCCACCATAAGGTAGGTGTGTGCTAGGGCAAAGTCTTCAGTCCTCTTTGGATAACTCTTGCTGTAATCTTGATGGAACCTACTATCCAGAACGATGAGCTGATTGAGCAGTCCTGCAGGTTACCCTTTTTCCTACTCCCTCTTCTGTTCTGGGCTCATAGTAGCTTTGGTTTATGAGGAGGGAAGAGCCTGCATGAGAGGTTTGATTACAGATTACACAGGTGGGGAGTCACCTGCACCCACAATGTTCTCTCTGGTCTGGAATAGTTACTGTTAACGAAATCGTTTTTGACAACTGGTTATAAAGAATGTGAAAGAATCAGTTATAAAGTTGGACCCAAAAATGATAGTGTCTGATAGGTACATTATCTCTGCTAAAGAAAATAGCCCGAACCAGGGAATTGACGTTTCCTATTTGTAGCATTTAGAGAGCAAGAGGTGGCACTCTCTACATGATTTCAAGGTTGGGCATTAATCCTGTTAAAAGAAATCACAAATAAGACCCTATTCTCTCAAAAAAGTCAGGCTTGGCTAGGTTAAAATGTATACACTTCAAAACAATAATTCCGGTTTTATGCTACGATTAAAAATGCTCTAAATAAATGTGGCAGCTAATTACAATCACTGTTTTTGTACCACCTATGGCTCATTCTCTTTACTGCCATCCTTTGAGATTAAGTCCGGTGTGTGTTTTGGCACAGTGACATCTAAACACGCCTCTAGTCACGTATTAATTGTGTGCTTTAAATAAAACACAAATGACTGCCATATTTTTTTTTTAAAACATGCACTATAAATTAGGAGTGATAGTGTCTGGAGATGCATATGATTGTCCATGTACAATCATTGGACCACAAAAATGGTTGAGGTCAAAGTAGAATACATCTAAAGTTGAAAGCGTTAGGATCCATTCGATAACTGGTGCGTTCCCTACACCAAGACGCTGAACATCATGCTGCTTTTTATGGTCTGGCTGGACAGGGTAGCTGTTGCCAGACAGTTATGTGAGAACAATCAAAAGAGAGTATTTAGTTCTGCCCACATGTTGGCAGCCAGGAGTTTTGATTATCCAGACGTTGTATTTTTCCACCAAAAAGTGCTTGCCCTCAACGCAGCTGTGATCATTTTGTTTACTTATCCAACTGCCTGACATTGAACATTCAATGCACACACATCACATTGTAATTCTATTAAAGTGTCTTAGATAACTGGATAATTTATGTTATTATTCTCTGGAAGCAGCGCAGATGGGAAGAGGGCAGTCCTTTACCTACATTGCTTTTTAGGTCTGAGTTGACGCAGCATCCATAAGACAGACGTATTGTCATTACAAATGCTTGTTAAAATAGCTAACAGCATTTATTTTTTTAATAAATAAAATAAGAAATGTTTTGGGCATGTAGATATGCGTTGTTTGACTACACAGTTTCTGATATATTTGCTAGACTTTGATGTAAGACCTTCAGGTGATCTTTTTAAATCAGTAGATGTGTTTTAGATCCCCAAGCTCCAGTTCAGGGATACCGTTTAAATAATAATAGAAGGAATTATTGTTGTTAAGTAAGTTTGGGGACTCAATAGAAAACCAGACTAATAATAAATCATAAATTTGACAAAACAGTTCACCTCTCACAGATTCTCCACAACTAAATATAACCAAAATAAAAAAGTATAGGTTTTGGGGTTGATTTCAAAATGAGTACATACATAGGATGTTGAGAGGTGGTCAGCCAATTAGATTCTTCAGAATGCTGGAACGCTAGCAAACTAAGGCCCTCATTACGACCCCTGGGGGTGAGTGATAAAGTGGCGGTAATACCACCAACAGGCTGGCATTAAGTACCGCCAAATAATGACCATGGCGGTGATAACTCCCATAGACAGCCAATGTACCACACCAACCGCCACAGCGGAAACAACAGTCACCACGGTGGAAGCCGTCAATAGCCAGGGGGAAGACAGAGCACCGCCCACCATATTAAGACACTGCAAACTGCCACCTTTGCCAGGGCTGTACCTATGTCAATAAAAGACTGGTGGAAACATGCTCCACACCAAGACTGACGAAGACGATGACGATGAGTACAGCTGCATAGCACACAAGGGAGAGTGGGAGGAAAACGAGAGCGACACACACACGCACAACACACACCAGACACACACACACCATACACACAACCAGCTGCACATGTAAATCAATGGCACTCGACACAAGGCATAATAAAACACGGACCATAATGCTGGGTAACGACAATGTATTAACATAGCAAAATCCACCACACAAACCAAATATATACAAATGTCCATAAAGGGCCAATGCCCAGTCCAAAGTCACGAGGGCACATAAGGCCACAGGGCACAGTCCAAGGCCCAACCTGTTTCCTGACACAGTCAGAGAGAACACTGCAGGGGCATCATTTTGCAAGTGGGAAGGCACCTCAGGGAGATGGGGGAGCACCTCAGCTGAATACAGAAACGTCCCCACTGGTTCTGGATGGGGCAACATGCCCATTGCTTCATCCTGGAGAGTGCAAGGCCACAGTCTTTCAGGTGGGTGACTTGCCCACTGGTTTTGGATGGGGCAACCTGCCCATTGCTTCATCCTGAGGAGTGCAAGGCCACAGTCTTTCAGGTGGGTGACTTGCCCACTGGTTCTGGAGGGGACAACATGCCCATTGCTTTGTTCTGGGGAGTGCAAGGCCACAGTCTTTGGAGTGGTTACATGCCCACTGGTTCTGGAGGGGCCTCCATGCCCATTTCTCTGTGCTGGGGAGTGCAAGGCCACAGTCTCTGGAATGGGTGACTTGCCCACTGGTTCTGGAGGGGTCAACATGCCCATTGCTTTGTCCTGGGGAGTGCAAGGCCACAGTCTCTGGAGTGGGTAACTTGCCCACTGGTTCTGGAGGGGGGTCCATGCCCATTGCTTTGTCCTGGGGAGTGCAAGACCACAGTCTCTCAAGTGGGTGACTTGCCTACTGGTCCTGGAGGGGGCAGGCCTTACAGCAGCCCCTGGAGGGTGGCCAACATGGCGTCCGCCTGCAGTGATGGCTACACTGTGGTGGTGGTTGGAGGAGCCTCCTGGCCAGCCCCTGCACTGTCCGATATATGCACTGTGGTGGTGGTTGGAGGAGCCTCCTGGGCAGCCCCTGCACTCCCTGATGGCTGCATTTTGGTGGTGGTTGGAGGAGCCTCCTGGTCAGCCCCTGCACTCGCTCAGGACAGCACTTCCACAGCTGGCAGTGGGGGCCCGTGACAGCGGGTGAGGGTGGCGGTGTAAGCCTGACAGCTTCTGCTTGCGTGGAGTGCCTTGTTTCCTCCTGTACATGGGTCGTGGATCCCTTACCCTTCCTGGCAGGGGTGGATGGGCTCTTCCCCTCTCTGCCTGGTGGTGCAGGCTCCTTCCCCTTCTTCACAGCCGGTGCAGGTTCCTTCCTCTTCTTCACAGTTGGTGCAGGCTCATTTCCCTTCTTCACAGCTGGTGCAGGCTCCTTTCCCTTCTTTACAGCTGGTGCAGACCCCTTCCCCTTCTTTACAGCTGGTGCAGGACTCTTCACACTCTTCACTGGTGGTGCAGGACTCTTCCATTTCTTCCCTAGGGGTGCTGGCTCCCTCCCCTTCTGTGTTGTAGGTCTGGTATCCTTACCACCACGAGTAGGTGATGCTACCACTGTGCCCGTGGACTGCTTGGCTGAGGTGCTGGGCTGTGTCTTTAGCACCCTGCCCATAAATGCAGGACGGGGGGGGTAGCGAAGAGTTCTATTTTGGAAAGGAAAAGCCTTTTAGGAACATTGGGGTGAGAGGAGGGAGGAGTAATGGGAGTAGAGGATGAGGGAGTGGTTGTTGGAGGTGTATGTCTGCTGGATCTGGGTGGAGGTGCATGGGCTGTATGCTGATGTGAGGTTGTAAGAGGCTGGCCTGGCTTATAGTGGGTACCTGATGGTACTTGCACCTTGTGCCACGTCCAGTTATCCCCTATTAGTGGATTAGTAGTGTTCTAGCAGCTTAGGCTGATACAGGTAGCTATCACAGAGCAGCTTAGGCTGAACTAGGAGACATGCAAAGCTCCTACTGTACCACTTATATCATATAGCACTACATCATAAGAAACACAATACTCAGAGTTACTAAAAATAAAGGTACCTTGTTTTAGTGACAATGTGTCAGAAATATCTCAGAGGATATACTCCCTTAGGAGGTAAGTAAAATACACAAAATATACACACAAACCAAAATCAGGTAAGTAAACAGTTAGAAAAGTAGTGCAAACACTGTAGAATACAATAGGATGCAATAGGATACAATAGGCCTAGGGGCAATACAAACCATATACTCTAAAAGTGGAATGCACAAATAGACCCCAGGCCTAGTGTAGTGTGTAGAAGGTCGCTCGGAATGTAAGAAAACACTAAGGGTGTCCAAGATACCCTACCCCAAGACCCTGAAAAGTAGGAGTAAAGTTACCCAACTACCCTAGAAAAACACTAAAGTCATGATAGGGGATTCTGCAAAGGCAACAACTGACTGCAAAGCACTGAAGATGGATTCCTGGACCCGAGGACCTGTAAAGGAAGGGGACCAAGTCCAAGAGTCACGCAAGTGTCCGGGGGGGTCAGGAGCCCACTAAACCCCAGATGAAGGTGCAAAAGGGCTGCCTCTGGGTGGAAGAAGCTGAAGATTCTGCAACAATGGAAGATGTCAGGAACTTCTCCTTTGCACAGAAGATGTCCCATGGCATGCTGGAGAAAGACCGCAAACAAGCCTTGCTGGCTGCAAAGGTCATGGGTGAAGAAAATGAGTGCTGCCTGGGCTCCGGAAGGACCAGGAGGTCGCCCCTTGGAGGAGGTGACAGAGGGGGCACTCAGCAGCACAGAGAGCCCATGCAGAAGCAGGCAGCACCCGCAGAAGTACTTGAACAGGCATTCAAGAGATCTGAGCACGGCGGTCATCTCAACACTACAAAGGAGGGTCCCACGAAGCTGGTTTTCAACTCAGTGAGTTGAGCAATGCAGGATCGAGTGCTGGGGACCTGGGCTATGCTGTGCATGAAGGATTCCTCGCAAAAGTGCACAGAAGCACAGATCACACATTACACAGGATTACTATCAGGCGTGGGGAGGCAAGGACTTACCTCCACCAAATTTGGGCAGAAGGACCACTGAACTGTTGGGGTCACCTGGATCCAGCTCCTGTGTTCCAGGGACAATGCTCATCAAGATGAGAGGGGACCCAGAGGACCAGTGATGCAGATGTTTGGTGGCTGCGTTAGCAGGGGGAAGATTCTGTCGACCCACTGGAGATTTCTTCTTGGCTTCCAGTGCAGGGTGAAGGCAGACAGCACTCAGAGCATGCACCACCAGGAAACAGTCGAGAAAGCCAGCAGGATTAGGCGCTACAATGTTGCTGGTAGTCATCTTGCTACTTTGTGGCGGTTTTGCAGGCGTCCTGGAGCAGTCAGCGGTTGATCCTTGTCAGAAGTCAAAGAGGGAGATGCAGAGGAACTCTGGTGAGCTCTTGCATTCATTATCTGACGAGAAACCCACAGGAGAGACCCTAAATTGCCCTCAGAGGAGGATTGGCCACCTAACCAGGTAAGCACCTATCAGGAGGGGTCTCTGAGGTCAACTGCTGGCACTGGCCACTCAGAGGTCTCCATTGTGCCCTCACACCTCTGCATTCAATATGGCAGAGGTCTGGGACACCCTGGAGGAGCTCTGGGCACCACCCCTGGGGTGGTGATGGACAGGGGAGTGGTCACTCCCCTTTCCTTTGTCCAGTTTTGCTCCAGAGCAGGGGCTGGGGGATCCCTGAACCGGTGTAGACTGGCTTATGCAAGGACAGCACCATCTGTGCCCTTCAAAGCATTTCCAGAGGCTGGGGGAGGCTACTCCTCCCCAGTCTTCAACACCTATTTCCAGAGGGAGAGGGTGTAACACCCTCTGTCAGAGGAAATCTTTTCTTCTGCCTTCCTGAGAGTGGGCTGCCCAGACCCCAGGAGGGCAGAAGCGTGGGTTGGCAGCAGCAGTAGCTGCAGTGAAAACCCCAGAGAGCTAGTTTGGCAGTACCCGGGTTCAATGCTGGAGCCCCGGGGATGCAAGGGATTGGCACCCCAATACCATATTTGGCATGGGGCGACAATTCCATGATCTTAGACATGTTACATGGCCATATTCGAAGTTACCATTGTGAAGCTACATATAGGTATTGACCTATATGTGGTGAACGTGTGTAATGGTGTCCCGCACTCACAAAGTCCGTGGAAATTGCCCTGAACAATGTGGGAGCACCTTGGCTAGTGCCAGAGTGCCCTCACACTTAGTAACTTTGCACCTAACCTTCACTAAGTGAGGGTTAGATGGATAGGTGACTTATAAGTTACTTAAGTGCAGTGTAAAATGGCTGTGAAATAATGTGGACGTTATTTCACTCAGGCTGCAGTGGCAGTCCTGTGTAAGAATTGTCTGAGCTCCCTCTGGGTGGCAAAAGAAATGCTGCAGCCCTTAGGGATCTTCTGGAACCCCAATACCCTGGGGACCTAGGTACCATATAATGAGGAATTATAAGGGTGTTCCAGTTGTGCCAATAAGAATTGGGGAAAATGGTCAGTAGCCTGCAGTGACAATTTTAAAAGCAGAGAGAGCATAAACACTGAGCCTCAGTGATACAGTTAGGCACCACACAGGGAACACATTCAGGCCACAAACTATGAGCACTGGGGCCCTGGCTAGCAGGGTCCCGTGACACATATCAAACACACTGACAAATAGGGTCTTCACTATGAGCACTGGGGCCCTGGCTAGCAGGATCTCAGTGAGGCGGTAAAAACACCCTGATATATACTCACAAACAGGCCAAAAGTGGGGGTAACTGTCAGAGTCACAAGATCCTCGGGGTCTGCGAACGTTCCCAACATGTCCACCACTGAACAGCTCCAAGACTCTGATAGATAAATCACAGAGGCTAAGAGAGTTCAAGAGGGGAAGAGGGGATTAGGAAGGGAACAGCTGGGAAGGAGACCTGTAGTTAGAAAAAGGTTAAAACACACAATATGAAAATTACATCTCATGAAATCAATACTAGACTATGACTCTAAGCCTAGTCATTCTGAAAACATGAACAACCTAAGAATTAGGCTTAAAATAACTACGTTTCAAGATGGCCGGATACCTTTAAGGGAATCAAGATGGATTAAATGAAACTTTCAAATTCAAGTACTTTCCTTTACATGAGAATCAGGAAAAAACATTCTGAATAAGTTCTAAACCAGTCATATGAATCCTTTTTTTGAGAATGCATACTAGGACCATGTAATATTGCATCTAGAAACTCTGGTCTTCTGTGTTCTCTTGAAATGTTTCAACATGAATTGCGCATGTTGAGATTTTCATATATATAGTAAACACCATAAAAGGATTGTGCACCATGAATAACACAATGTGGATTCAGGAAACAAATCACACAACTTGTCAACTCGAATATTACCTAATAAAATGTCTTAGAATAAATGGCATACAATGAACAACATGAATTAAGCTCGAAGAGAGAATCGTGCGTCTTGCCGATTCGAGTGCCACCATGTAAAATGTCAAGAAATGGTAGCATGCAATGAATATCAAGGTTAAATCACCATTAAACGAATCGCGCGTCTTGCCGATTCGTAAGCCACGATGTAAATGCCAAAAAATAACAGCGCGCAATGAAAAACAAGATTAAAGCACCGTGAAACGAATCGCGTGTCTTTTGCCAATTCTTAAGCCACTATGTAAATGTCAAGAAATGGTAGCGCGCAATGAATAACAAAGTCAAATCATGAAACGAGTCGCGCGTCTTGCCGATTCGCAAGCCACCATACAAATGTCAAGAAATGGTAGCGCGCAATGAATAACAAGATCAAATCAGCATGAAATGAATCGCGCGTCTTGCCGATTCGCAAGCCACCATGCAAATGTCAAGAAATGGTAGCGTGCAATGAATAACAAGATCAAATCAGCATGAAACTAATCGCGCGTCTTGCCGATTCGCAAGCCACATTGCAAATGTCAAGAAATGGTAGCACGCAAAGTAATCTGTTAATCATTAAAGAATTAGGCCAAGAATATAAAAGTTCTCGATAACGGCTTCGGGAGGTGAGGCCAACCACCGTCTTACTACCCAGATCAAGGATCACCAATGAAGAATGAAGGGCAGAGGCATGGAAGATCAAATAGGCCACCGGGACAGGAGCTCAGGAAGTAGCTGCTGCTCTGCACCTGGACCTCTGAATAATGAGCACTTGGAGCTGGGCTGGCTCCCTTTTATAGAGTCTTGGCCCAGCCCACAACCACACCCAGGCATGCTGCAGGGAAAGTCTCTGGAAGGCCCTGGAAACGGACCACACCCTAACACACTCTGAAAGCCTGCCGCAATACAATGCAAATGAACAGTATTTGTAAACACATAAAAAATCAGGATTAAACTCTGCAATGCAAAAGGTTAAACAACAACATATCAGCACAATGCATAAATTACATTGTTTTGAGAGTGCTGGGTTTTTGCATTCTAGTCACCAATAGAGTGCGCACTGCCCTGGTGTTGACAGTAACAAGGCTAAAAATAGGCTACCTTCCTACAGAGGTGGATGGCTGTTGGGTGTCTGAGTGCTTGCGTTTGTGTCCCTTAGGAGGGGAGAGGACACAGGGAATGCATGCATGGTTGTTGTGGAGGTGTCTACCAGGGAGGTGTGTATTCTGCTTGGTGTGGTGTAGGACTTTTGCCCTTTTGCAGGGTCATCCCCAATCTTTCTGCCTCCTGCCTCCTATTTTTTCTGACCTGTTGCTGTTGGCTTTTGAACTCTGAGCACTTTACCACTGATAACCAGTGCTAAAGTGCATATGCTATCTGTGTAAATTGCATTGTTTTTTGGTTTATCCATGATTGGCATATTTGATTTACTAGTAAGTCCCTAGGAAAGTGCATTAGAGGTTCCAGGGCCTGTAAATCAAATGCTACTAGTGGGTCTGCAGCACTGGTTGTGCCACCCACATTAGTAACTCCGTAATCATGTCTCAGACCTGTCATTGCAGTGTCTGTGTGTGCAGTTTTAACTGTAAATTCGAGTTGCCAAGTGTGCCCACTTGTCAGTCCAAAACCTTCCCTTTTCTTACATGTAAGACATTCCTAAGGTAGGCCTTAGGTAGCCCGAAGGGCAGGGTGCAGTGTATGGTTAAGGTAGGACATATAGGGGGTGATTCTGACCCTGGCAGTCGGTGATAAAGCGGCGGCCAACCCGCCAACAGGCTGGCGGTCCGAAAAATGGAATTCTGACCCTGGCGGGAACCGCCAACAGAGACCGCCAACTTAACACTCCGACCGCCACGGTGGGACAAACAAACAGCGCGGCGGTCACCGCCAACAGGCAGGCGGCAGACAATGTACCGCCCACCCTATCACAACTCACCAATCCGCCACCTTTTCCGGGGCGGGAGCACCGCCGATAAAAACACGGCGGAAACAGACTACGAATGAGAAAACGCTCACCTCTACGCACTCCACGAGGACGGAGGACAGCATGGAACCCGAATTGAACATCATACCTGCTCTCGTCTACCTGCTCATCTACCACGAGTACGAACTCCGCCGCAGACGTCAACGGTGAGTACTGCACCTACGACACACGGGAGGGGGGAGGAGGAGAGGTTACGGGCACACACATATGCGACCCCCACCCCCCCCCCCCAAGATGTACACACCAATGCAGAGCAACAAGTCACAGTGACACCACCCAAACACCCGTAAAAAATACAATCACATAACCAAATTGAGAATAAATATTTATGAACAAAATAGTCTCAGAAAAGTATTATCAACCATCAAAACGTTCTTCTGATAAACAAATTATTCACACAGCAGTGGATAACTGAAGCAAGTAGTCCTGCACATCTTACGAATCCATCATGTCCGTGGGCCAAAGTGTAGCGAAACAAGGGCAAAGCCCACACAGGAGACCTGAGTCCTTTGGAGAGAACACTGCAGGGGCATCTGGTGACAAAACTACAGGCACCTCAGGGGGAAGGGAAGGGGGGGGCACCACAGCCACATGAGTCCACGACGCCAGATCCACGATGGGCCCACCATGCCCACTGTGCCATCCTGGGGAGTGCAAAGCCACAGTCTCTCAAGTCTCTACAGTGGGTGGCTTGCCCACTGTGCCATCCTGGGGAGTGCAAAGCCACAGTCTCTCAAGTCTCTACAGTGGGTGGCTTGCCCACTGTGCCATCCTGGGGAGTGCAAAGCCACAGTCCATCAGGTGGATAAATGTCCCCACTGGACAAGGAGGATGCATGGTGGGCACAGTGAACCCTGAACAGTGCCTGACAGGAAGGGCCCAGTGGAGCGGTGCTTGAGACGGCAGGGCCCAGCGGAGCGGTGCTTGACAGGAAGGGCCCAGCGGAGCGGTGCTTGAGACGGCGGGGCCCAGTGGAGCGGTGCTTGAGACGGCGGGGCCCAGCGGAGCGGTGCTTGACAGGAAGGGCCCAGCAGAGCGGTGCTTGAGACGGCGGGGCCCAGCGGAGCGGTGCTTGACAGGAAGGGCCCAGCGGAGCGGTGCTTGAGACGGCGGGGCCCAGCGGAGCGGTGCTTGAGACGGCGGGGCCCAGCGGAGCGGTGCTTGACAGGAAGGGCCCAGCGGAGCGGTGCTTGACAGGAAGGGCCCAGCGGAGCGGTGCTTGAGACGGCGGGGCCCAGCGGAGCGGTGCTTGACAGGAAGGGCCCAGCGGAAGCGGTGCTTGACAGGAAGGGCCCAGCGGAGCGGTGCTTGAGACGGCGGGGCCCAGTGGAGCAGTGCTTGAGACGGCGGGACCCAGCGGAGTGGTGCTTGAGACGGCGGGGCCCAGCGGAGCGGTGCTTGAGACGGCGGGGCCATGTTCAGCTGTGCTCTTCTGCACGGCGGGGCCCTCTTCAGCGGTGCTCTTCTGCACGGCGGGGCCCTCTTCAGCGGTGCTTGTCTTCACGGCGGGGCCCTGTTCAGCGGTGCTCTTCTGCACGGCGGGGCCCTCTTCAGCGGTGCTTGTCTTCACGGCGGGGCCCTGTTCAGCGGTGCTCTTCTGCACGGCGGGGCCCTGTTCAGCGGTGCTTGTCTTCATGGCGGGGCCCTGTTCAGCGGTGCTCTTCTGCACGGCGGGGCCCTGTTCAGCGGTGCTCTTCCAGTCAGTGTAGGGAGTCAGACCTGGCCTGGACAACCTGCTCACTCGCCCTCCGAACGTGCAGTGTCAGGCCCCTTCGGAGACGGAGTCCTGGGCCCTTTGGTGTCGTCCCTTGCAGCCGGGATGGGGCGTGTGGGGCCCTCCTGCTCCGCGCTCCTGCTGGCTGGCCTCTCCGCCCTGCTGCCCTTCCGCTCCTTAGATGGGGCTCTCGGGCCCTTGCCTCCCCTGGCTGTTGTGGCAGGTGAAGTGGCCTGAGTCACCTCCTTGGGGGCAGCCGTCTCAGTCCGCTCACGGCGGCCCTTCACTTTCCGGGTCCTCTTGCCTGGGGGGGGGGCTGCCAGTCCCCTTGCTGCTCAGTGAAGTGTCACTGCCGCCAAAGGGTGGACTCCATATTCCATGCACCACTTGTACCTTGGAAGCTGGGCTGGTGGTGGCTGAGGTGCCTTTGGGACTTTTCCCAGATGGAGGGGGTGGGTCAGGGGAGGGAAAGAGGTCAACATTTGTGAGGTAATATTTCTTTGGACCAGGGTAAAGGGTAGGAGTAATGGAGATAGAAGTGGAGGAAGAGGATGTGGTTGTAGGAGAGTCAGGTGTGCTGTCCTTGGGTGCAGGTGACTGAGACGTAGGCTGTCGTGAGGTGGTTGGCTGTTGTTTGGGTGTCTGCCTGCGTTTATGTGTCTTGGAAGAGGGGGTGACAGACACAGTGGGAGAGCACACAGGGGACGTGTACATGGCAGTGGGGGTGGTGACTGCACGTGTGAGGACTGTAGTGGAGGGTGTGCTGGTGATGGAAGAACTGGCTGATGTTGGTGTGCATGCAGGTGTGAGTGTAGACGTCACAGGGAGGGAGAAGGGAGACGAGGAGGAGGGGGACACAGAGGTGGTAGTGACTGTTGGTATGTCTGCAACTGGGTGTTGCTTGGGTGAATGCTTGTGTGTTCTGTGGTGCTTATGTTTGGATGAGCTGGCCTTGGGTGTTGAGGTGTGTGCAGGCTGGTCAGATGGTGTGGATGGGATAGGCTGAGGAACAGGAGACAGAGAAAGGCTGGAGGCAGTTAGAAGAGGGAGACTGGAGACAGGGACAATGGCTGCCGTCAGTGCTGAGGCCAGAGAAGTGAAAGCTCGTTGATGGGCAGCCTGACCCGAATGAATGCCCTCCAGGTAGGCATTGCTCTGTTGCACCTCCCTTTGCACCCCCTGGATGGCATTCAAAAGGGTAGTCTGCCCAACAATGAGCGTCCTAACGAGGTCAATGAGCTCCGCACTGAGGGCAGCAGGGGTAACAGAGGCAGGGGCTGAGGTGCCTGGGGCAAAGGAGACGCGCGCCTTCCTGGGCGAACGGGCACGGAACGAAGACTGAGGGGCTGCTGAGAGGGCGGTGCTGGTGCGCTGGGTGGCGGCTGTACCTGTTGTTGCTGGGGGCACAGATGTTGCCGCCCCCGCTAGGGAGCTCCCAAACGAGGACGTGTCCGTGTCGCTGGTGTCTCCACCGGCCCCCGTTGTGGTGCTCCCCTCGCCCTCCGGATCACTGGTGCCCTCGGTGTCTGTGTCAGTGCCCACCGGGGCCTGGTGACCTGCAGCTCCCTCGTGCTCCGACGCCAATTCTCCTCCGCCTGATGATGCAAATGCACAAGAAACAAAGAATAAGGGTGGGGGGAGAAAGAAAACAAAGTTGAGTGCATGCCTTGTCAATAGCCTTGGCGGAGAGGACAGACACAGGTGCCTCATGCACTAAGCCGCGAACTTGGGGTACACTACTCTGTACTTCTGACTAGGCCAACAGGTCTAGGGACAACAGACGCGCTCATGGGTGATGTTGGACCATGGATAGCTGCACTTGGCACCCTACAGAGGTGGTGGGCGGGGGCACAGGGCCATGTCTAAGGGAGGGGACTACACTACAGAAAGCGCCCTGGCCTACTGTCACCCACAGCCCTCCTCCCCCACCCAGACGCCTCCACTGCGCGTATAGATAGGAGAATGTGCTGATACTCACCCCCTTGTGTCTGCTGTGATGTCCTCAAGTGCCCATCCAAATCAGGGTAGGCCACCGCCAGGATCCGGGACATCAGGGGGGTCAGGGTACGACTGGCACCCCTCCTAGGTCGGGAGGCCATCCCCAGCAGTGACTCGGCGGTCTTTCGGGTTCCGCGGCGGATGTCCTCCCACCTCTTCCGACAGTGGGTGCCCCGTCTGGTGTAGACCCCCAGGGCCCGGACTTCCTTGGCGATGGCACGCCAAATATCGATTTTCTGATGGGCGCTCACCTGTTTGACATGTACAGGGTGGGAAAGAGAAAACGTCACATTTCTGCATGTTTGGAGTACATGCCCACCCTCCCCACCCTTGCCATGTGGCCCATACTCTCATCAGTCGTGCGTTGCATTCCTCATTTTCTCCCCACCCCACCAACTGACAGCCACCCCACTCCACACAGGCATTACCCATTCAATGTGCACTCAGTGTACTCACCTGTTGGTCTGGAGGACCGTAGAGTAGCGCATACTGGGGGAGGACCCCGTCCACAAGTTTCTCCAACTCTTCTGTAGTGAAGGCAGGGGCCCTTTCCCCAGTCGCAGCAGCCATTGTCACTTCCAGACCGAGTTCACAGCAGCACTTGCAGTATAGGTCCTCTCCTGTGGATGATCAGGTCTCGAGTGATTAATCAGATAGAAAATGGCGGTCACGCCCGCGGCCGTGCGTACCGCGGCGGTGCGTACCGCGACCGCCGGCGCACATCGTCATTGGCTCCTGAATCCCATAGGGTTCAATGTTAACCAATGCGACTTCGTACAGCGGTCTTCGACCGCCTACCGCCACGGTGTGCCACGCCAGCGCATTGACCTCACATCCCATTGTCCCAGTTTAGAGGTCAGGCAGCCGCCATTTCAAGGGCCCACATGGCTTAAATTCTACGGCGTCACACAGGCCTAGGCCTTGCATTTGCACACATACAAACATAGCAGTCAAAACATTTTCGTGTACTGTGCAAGCTGTGTTGTACGTACCTGTGAGTTGATTGACTCAGTGCTCCATGTTGTCCTTCCTAGGCACCGTCCGCAGGGACTTGCGAGGAGAAGGAGGAATCCTCCCGTGTACCGGCCGCTGGTTGACCTGTCGACAATGGAAGAACGCCATATAATACTCCGTTACCGACTTGACCGAGCCACTATACATGAACTGTGTGCCCAGCTGGAGCCAGACCTGATGTCACCCATCCCCCATCCCACAGGAATTCCCCCTCTAGTGCAGGTTCTATCAGTCCTCCATTTCTTTGCAAGTGGCTCATTCCAGACAACAGTGGCCATGTCATCTGGAATGTCTCAGCCTATGTTTTCAAAGATTCTGTCCAGAGTGTTGTCTGCCCTGATGAAACTCATGTGGAGCTACATCATATTCCCAGAAGAGGCTGATTTGGCCACAGTGAAGGGTGATTTCTATGCCCTTGGACATATCCCCAACATCATTGGTGCCATTGATGGGACCCATGTGGCATTAGTACACCCAAATGACGATGAACAGGTGTACAGAAATCGGAAAAATTACCATTCTATGAATGTGCAGGTTGTCTGTTTGGCAGACCAGTACATCTCCCATGTAAATGCCAAGTTCCCTGGGTCAGTGCATGACGCGTATGTTATGCGTAATAGCAGCGTCCCCTATGTGATGGAACAGCTACAGAGACAGCGTGTGTGGCTAATCGGTGACTCTGGTTACCCCAACCTGCCGTGGCTATTGACCCCAGTGAGGAATCCCAGGACCAGGGCAGAGGAACGGTACAATGAGGCCCATGGGCGTACTAGGAGGGTCATTGAAAGGACCTTCGGCCTCCTGAAGGCCAGGTTTAGGTGCCTGCATATGACAGGTGGATCCCTAATGTACTCACCAAAGAAGGTGTGCCACATCATCGTGACCTGCTGTATGCTTCACAACCTGGCTTTGCGACGCCAGGTGCCTTTCCTGCAGGAGGATGGTCCAGATGGTGGTGTCGTAGAAGCCGTGGAGCCTGTGGAGAGTGAAGAGGAGGAAGACGACGGTGAGGAAACAGACAACAGGGAAGCTGTCATACAACAGTATTTTCAGTAGCACACAGGTAAGATTCAGCCACGCCATTTCCCAGTTACTTAGAGCCTCATGCATCTCAACTTTATGTATTTCCCCCCAGCTCTTTTAAATAACATATTCTTTTTCCCTTCCCTTCTCAGTGCTTAATGACTCATAGCCCGACTTCTGCTTGGTTTGGCCATGTACTACAGCGTATTGACATTGGTATGTTGTCATCACTAACTGACATCACATATTGTGAACTGTTATATGTTGTACGATTTTTTGAGAATACAGCATGACTCCAAACGGTTTTCTGTGCAATAATTGTTTTATTTTGTGTGCTCAGATAATGGTACATTATATGATGACGGTGATGGGTGGGGGTGGAGTGATGTCCATGGCAGAGTCCAGTTCTCAGTCTGACAGGTCTATTGTCCATATGCCTGTGGAAGGACGGAGCAGGGGCTGTTTGAGTTTGGACAGGGTGGCAATGTGGGACAGTGGGATGACTTCTGGGGGTATCTCATGCTGGCGGTGGTCTTGGCATGCTACTCTGTTTTTTTTTTGGGTCTTAGGCTCCTCTTGTGGGGTGGTTGTTCTTCAGCAGGAGGTGGGGTTCTTGTGGCCTGTCGTTGTGTGTGGGCCTCCTGTCCATTAGCGCCAGCGGAGGTGGT
This sequence comes from Pleurodeles waltl, assembly GCF_031143425.1. Classification (NCBI taxonomy): domain Eukaryota; kingdom Metazoa; phylum Chordata; class Amphibia; order Caudata; family Salamandridae; genus Pleurodeles; species Pleurodeles waltl. The sequence goes on from NC_090451.1 coordinate 371,403,287, forward strand.
AGGCTGTTCCTGGCTAGTGACAGTGGCCCTGTGTGGTGCCACATGGTCCCGCAACGTGTCTTCTATCCTGTTGAGGGCCTGGACCATGCTCCCCATGGCGGTAGCGATGGTGGTGAGTTGGTTGCTGAACCCCATGTAGAATTCTTCCTGCTGTGCCTGTATCTCGGTGAACCTGGCCGGTACCGTCGCCATCGTCTCTTGGGAGTGGTGGTATGCTCCCATGATGGTAGTGAGGGCCTCTTGGAGAGTGGGTTCCCTGGGCCTCTCCTCCCCCCCCTGTCGCACGGCAGCCCTCCGAGTTGCCCTGTTTGCCTGGGCCTCTGTCCCCTGGACGGTGTGCCCACTACCACTGCCCCCAGGTCCCTGTTGTTGTTGGGGTGTTGGGTTAACCTGGGTGCCCTGTAGTGGCAGACACACCGCTGCTTGACCTGTCCTAGAGACAGAGGCATGGGCCCACTGGGTGGGAGCTGTGCTGTTGTTCCCAGGGGGGTTTGGGTCTGCTGTGGCCTGTGTCTGTGTTTGGGGAACCCACTGCCCAGAGGTCCCCGATGGTCCGGGCTGGTCATCAGGTTCCAGGTCGCCAGAGCTGCTGTCCTCACTGGGGGCCTGTTCCGGGGGTGGGATGGACATTTGAGGACCCTCCTGACCGGTGTGTTGGCGTTAGGGTCCTGCATGGGGTGAGAGAGTATGGTTATTGTTTCTGTGTGTGGAAAAGCGTGCGAATTATGGGTGCCCTTGTCCCCCAGTGCAGGCATTCCCTTGTGGGTGGTGTTGTGAGGGTGGTTTATGGGGGGGATGGGTATGTGCAGTGGTCATGCTGAGGTAATGGGTGTCCAATGTTTGTGGTGGCATGCAAGGGTTGGTGAGGGGTTGGGTGGGTTGTGCTAGGGATACATTCTCATGGATGATGTGTGATGGTGGGTTGGGGTGAGGGTGGGGGTGTGGGTTGGCATGCTGGTGGGGTGGGGGGGATGAAGTATATGAGATAGGACTTACCAGAGTCCATTCCTCCGGGTACTCCAGCGAGGCCCTCAGGATGCAGGATGTTTAATACTTCTTGCTCCCATGCTGTGAATTCTGGTGGGGTGGGTGGGGGTCCTCCGCCAGTCTTCTGCACCGCGATGTTGTGTTGCGACACCATCGAGCGCACCTTCCCCCGTAGGTCGTTCCATCGTTTGCGGATGTCGTCCCTATTTCTGGGATGCTGTCCCACCGCGTTGACCCTGTCCACGATCCGCTGCCATAGCTCCGCCTTCCTTGCTATGGTGGTGTGCTGCACCTGCGAGCCGAAGAGCTGGGGTTCCACTCTTAGGATTTCCTCCACCATCACCCTGAGTTCTTGGTCCGTGAAGCGTGGGTGTCTTTGTGGTGCCATGGGGTGGTGTGGATGAGGTGTGGGGTGGTGTATGTGGTGATGAGTGTGTTGGTGTGTGGTGCTTTGTGCTACTATGTGGTGTGTGTGATGTTGTAGTGTGCCTCTGTGTGTCTGGCACTCTATTCTCTGATGTGTCTCTCTCTCCTTCGTCTCTGATTTTTGGTAGTAGGGGTTTGTGGGTGATGTGGGTGTGTGTTTTATATTGTATTGGATGTGTGGGAGTGTTGTTTGTATGTGTATCAGGTGTGTGTATTTCAAATTGTCCAATGTGGTAGTGTTTTGTAAAGGTGTGGGTATTTTGACCGCGGCGGTGTGTACCGCCAATAGACTACCGCGTTTGAAAGACCGCCGCGTGGATTTGTGGATCGTAATGGCATGGGCGTATTTCTGTTGGCGTGGCGGTGGAGGTTTGGTCATCTCCAGTTTATCGCGGGCCGCTGATGTGGCGGACTGCAATGGCGGTCGGATTTTTGGAGGTTTGGCAGTTGTGGGTCAGAATGACCGTGGCGGCTGACCGCGGCCGCGGCGGTATTGTGGCGGTCTTCTGACCGGCGGTAAGCGTCTTTTACCGCCGAGGTCAGAATGACCCCCATAGTAATGTGTTTTATATGTCCTGACAGTGAAATACTGCAAAATTTGTATTTCACTGTTGCAAGGCCTGTCCCTCGCATAGTTTAACATGGGGGATACCTTTAAATTTGATTAAAGTGCAGATTCCCTTTGGGAGCGGATAGACATGGAGTTTGGGGTCTCTGAGCTCACAATTTAAAAATACATCTTTTAGTAAAGTTGATTTTGAGATTGTGTGTTTAAAAAAGCCACTTTTAGAAAGTGGCCATTTTCCTGCTTATACCATTTCTGTGACTCTGCCTGTTTGTGTATTCCCTGTCTCGGTCAGTTTGACAGTTGGGCTGGTTGCACCTCACGCTAGAAAGTGACACAAAGGGAGCTTGGATGTAGTCTGCATTTCCTGATGAGCAATCTGTGCTTGGAGGATGGGGAGGAGTGGGCACACACACCTGAAAGGGCTGTGCCTGCCCTAACACAATGCAGTCTCCAACCCCCTGGTGAGTGTCTGGGGCCTGGCCTGGGTGAGGCAGGATTTCACATTCAAGAGAGACTTTGCTTTGAAGTAGGCCTACTTCAAAGAAGAAAATGGGTATAAGAAGGGCACCCAAAACCACAGACTTTAGAACACTTCTGGAAACCAAGAGGGATCTCTGCCTGGAGAAGAGCTGAAGAGCTGAGGAAGAAGAGCTGCACTACCTGTGACTGTGCTTTGTGAAGCTATCCTGCAGTTGCTGCTTCTGTCAGAGTAAGAGGGCAAAGACTGGACTTTGTGTGCCTTCCATCTTGTGAAGATCTCCAAGGGCTTGATTTAGAGCTTGCGTCCTGTTGTTTGAAGTCTCAGGGACAGCAAAGAATTCTCTCTGCCAGCACCTGGAGTCTCTGGAGAGACTCCTACTCTGCCAAGTGGTGCACATCCAGTTCCTGGAACCAGGAAAGGAGAAGCTGGCAGCCTAAGAGGAAGAAATCCACACCCAGGACCCATGCGGGGAAAGATCAACGTACTCCAATCTGCAGCTGAAAAATCCACGTGCCGCCGGATTCGCAGCTGAAAAACGACGCTAGCCTGCAAGGCGATCAAAGAATCGACACACAGAGCTGGGGAAACGATGCGCAGCATCACTGACGCAGGTTGGTGAGATCACAACCCACGCTGCATGGTTTTCGGATCATCGTATGGCTCGATTTCTGACGCAAGTACCGCTGGCCGTGTAAAAACAACGCAAGGCCTGCCTGGACCCGAGAGTGCTGACCAGATCGATGCATCGCACTCCTGCGGAGAGAAGAAATTACGTGCCTCGACCCGACGAAAGGAGAAACAAGACAAGGTCTCGCTCATGAGTGAAATCGACACATCGCAAGCCCTTTTTGACACGCACTCGCCTGTGCAGGGTTATTTTTGACGCGCCCAAGGTACATTTTCATGCTAACAGTGTTAGTGTGTGTTTAAAACTACATGGTATTTGGAGGGGGGACAGTAGGAACAGGGGCAAAGGCTTCCATCAGAGAGGAGGACAGAGCCTGAATTGATCTCTGTTGGGCCACCGAACCACTGTGAATGCCCTCCAAGAATGCTTTACATTGCTGCATCTAGGATGCCTGCCCCTGGATGGCATTCACAATGGTTGATTTCCCTACAGAGATGGATCTCAGGAGGTCAATAGCCTCCTCACTCATGGCAGCAGGGCTCACTGGGGCAGGGCCTGAGGTGCCTGGGGTGAAGGAGAAGCCCACCGTTCTGCATGAGCGGGCACAGGCAACTCGCTGAGGGGCTACTGGGAGGATGATGCTGGTACAGGGGTGGCGGCTGTACCTGCAGCTGGGTTGGTCACAGAGGTGTCCGCCACCACCAGGGAGCTCCCATCGGAGGAGGTATCAGAGTCTGTGTTGTCCCCTCCAGTCTCCGCCATGGTGCTCCCCTTGCCCTCCATCCCACTGGTTCCCTCGGCGTCAGTGGACTCTGCCTCAATGGTCATGTGGGATGCAGCTCCCTCTGTCACCGATGCCCCTGCTTCTCTGCCAGATGATGCTAATGCACACAAGGACAGGATGAGAAAACAAGAAAACAAGAAAGGGGGAAGAGAGACAAAGTATACACTGGGTCAATGACTACACAAACACCACCGTTGGCATACACAGCACCCTCACACACAGGGAAGAGGCCTATGCAATATGCATTGCACTACCAGTGATATGGCTAGTCACCAAGAAATGATGAGAAGCACACACCGCCAACTGCAGCACACCTGGTGCCCACGCAGCCCTGCCTAAAAGTGACTACTTACAAGCTAGGTTCCCTCTATTTGCCATGCAACCATTACCCTTCAGAGGATCCAAGCTGCAATGTCTGGCCTGGCCTTAGGTGCACCCATTAACACACAACCACCACCCAGATACCACCCCACCTGCCAAAATTTGTAATGATACCCACTATGCTCATCTTCTTGTGGCTGCTGTGATTCCCTCAAGCGCCCATCCAGCTCAGGGTAGGACACTGCCAGTTTGCGGGCCATTAGGCGGGTCAGGTTCCAACAGGCACCCGTTACTCGTTCGGAGGCCATCCGCAGCTGGGCCTCCTTGCTCTTTCGTGCCCCGCATTTCAGGTCCTTCCACCATTTCCGACAGTGGGTGCTCTGCCTGCCATAGACCACCAGGGTCGCACCTCTTTGGCGATCGCACACCATATTCCCTTCTTTTGATGGGTGCTGACCTCCAGAAGCCATAAAGACAGGAGAACACTGTTAAGCTAACAGTCTAAGCTGTCACACACATGGCCCCCAATACCAGTTTCCATAACCATTGGCACACACATTGCCCAGTGCACGACATGTACACCACCAACAGATAATACCCCCTTACACAATGCCTTCACACACATCTCCGTGCATCCATGCCACATGCATCATGCCCACAGTGTACTCACCAGTTGGTCTGGAGGACCATACAGCAGTCCGTACTGGCGTAGGACCCCATCCACCAGTCGCTTTAACTCCTCCGAAGTGAAGGCCGGGCCCTTTCCCTGGTCACACAGGCCATGGTAGGTTCCATACACAGGTCACAGCAGCACAAGCAGTGTAGGTCTTCTCCTACTGAAGGTCAGGAAACAAGTGAGGAATGATTTAGAAAATAGCGGTCACATCCGCGGTGGTGTACACTGTCTTCACCGGCGTACATCCCCATTGGCCACTTTACTCCGTAGGGCCCAATATTTTCCAATGCATGGCATTTCACAAGCACTAACCGCCACAATGCCCAACGTCGGCGTAATTACCTCACTTCTACCTGTCCCTCCACACAGGACAGGCGGTCGCCATCTCGGGGGGAGGGGTGAACAGGCCTATCGATAATTGCTGCATCACAGGATATATAGGCACATACTTTGAAATTTACACTGTCCCAATACATAATTGCACAATGTGGACTGCTGTTGTCGTTTAGCTGTTCCAGTTGTGACAGTCTACTTACTCTTGTGTCCCTTAGATACCTACAGCTGCGGATGAATAGGAGATGGAGACATACCCCCATGTTCAGACCACTGGTGGACTTAGCTACACTGGATGTGAGGAACATTATACTCACCTATAGACTGGACAGGGCCACAATCACAGAGCTGTGTGCTCATTTGGAGCCTGACCTGATATCAGCTATCCGTCATTCCACTGGGATCCCCCCTCTTGTGTAAGTTTTATCAGTGCTCCATTTCCTGGCAACTGGTTCTTTCCAAATGACAGTGGGCTTGGCAGCAGGAATGTCACAGCCAATGTTCTCAATTGCATTGGCAAGAGTCTTGTCTGCCCTGGTAAAACACATGTGCAGCTACATTGCTTTTCCCCCAGGTGGAAGATTTGGCCACTGTGAAGGCTGGATTCTATGCAATGGGACATATCCCCAATATTAGTGGCATGTGCACAGGAATCGTAAGAGTTTCCACTCCATGAATGTGCAGATGGTGTGCCTGGTGGACCAGTACATCTCCCACTTCAATGCTAAATATCCTGGGTCGGGGAATGATGCCTTTGTCCTGAGGAATTGCAGCATCCCAAATGTGATGGCCCAAGTACAGAGGCACAGGGTGTGGCCTATATGTGAGCCTTGGTCCCCACTCAATGTATGTTATTGTGTGCCTCTGATGCTAACCTCAAGGATAGTGTGTTGCTAAACGTTGTCCCTTAATGCCTGCAGGTGGCTCTGGCTACCTAAACTAATCATGGCTGCTGACCCCTGTGAGGAATGCCACAACAAGGGCTGAAGAATGTTATAATGATGCACATAGGTGAACCAGAGGGATCATTGAAAGTACATTTGGCCTCTTGAAGGCCAGGTTCAGATGCCTCCATCTGACAGATGGATCCCTGTGCTACTCACCCAAGAAGGTCTGCCAGATAGTAGTGCCATGCTGCATGTTGCACAACCTGGCCCTCAGACACTGTGTACCTTTTCTGCAGGAGGAGGTGACTGGAGATGCCCCTGTGGCAGCAGTGGACCCTGAGGACAGTGAAGATGAGGAGGCAGAGGATGAGGATGTGGACAACAGAACATCAGTTATCCGTCGGTACTTCCCATGACACATAGGTGAGACAGTGCAACTTCACATTTCTATGACTATTGTTGTATTCTGTGTGGCAGTCGCATGCTGGCATTACCCACTTGTTACCTCTACTTACTGTCACTATTTTACAGTTGTTGGTGATATGCCAACAATGTCCTGATGTGATCACTACAGCCAGCTCCAGGTCATTCTTTCCATGCTGTCCCTATGTACAGTTCATTTGCAATGGATGTAGCTGTTTCAATCAATACACATTTTCAATACATGAAATACTAGTAGTCAATTTGTTTCCAAGGGTGTTTATTGTAGTGCTAAAAAATAGAGGGGAAAGTGCAATGAAATGGGGTGCTGATGGAGGAAAGTCCATGGTATTGTTCCAGTCTGTTTGTAGCACAGGTGCAGTGTCCAAGGGGCCATAGGAAGGGGAGCAATGGCAGTTCAAGGTGGACAAGGTGACTGAGTGGGACACAAGGGGACAATCAGGAGAGTCTAATTTCCTGGCTGTGGTCGTGGCAAGTGTCTCTGGCTTCTGTCTGGGTCACAGAGAACGTTTGGGGCCTCACTCCGTCCTAACTCCTCGCTCACAGGAAAGGAAAAGCGAAGGGACACGTTTATTCAAGAAAAAAAAAAAAAAAAAGCGTATTAAAAAAGCCTGCTACAAAACACACAAACGTGCACCAGTAAATTGAAAAGGCGGCGAGAGACGGGATCTGTCAGCCTGCTTTAGCGGTCAGTCACAAAGAGCCGGAGTGCGCGGTTCTTCACCCTCAGGGAAAACTCGTCTTCTGAGGCTCTCTCTTTCCATATCCCACTCGGCGCTTGGATTTTCATCACACAACTGCAGCCTGGAAGGGAGCGGCAACAAGTTATTATACTAACACTCCTGCGTTCTCCATGGAGGGAGATTTCCACTCGAGGATACAACGCCAACTTGCATATGGATCCTGGGCACTTTTTATTTCCATTTAAAGAACGGCATTGGATTTTCCGTATATAAGCTTTGGTGGAAATCTTTATTATTGGAAGATTTAACGGAGAGACAAATAATTAAAGTCAAGTGCCCTGAAAAAGTCGTTTGGGACGAGAGAAAACACTGTCCCGAGACGAAACACGTGTTGGCTTGAATTATGGCTTGAATTATAATAACATGACGGACGAATTACAATGAATTGATTGTTACAAATTGGCTTGAACTGTGAAAAACATTTTGACGGACGGGTTATAATGAATGTTTAAACTGATTATTATAATTATAATCAAATCTATAATTTGTTTTGAGGCATGAATTGTATAATCATGTACACAATAGTTGTTTCGAATGAGTTTATAATGTGTGCACAACAATAAATGTTTTGATTTTTGATTGGTTAAACCGAAATTATATTTGAATGGATTTTTCTGTTGGAAAGTTATTTTATTAAGACTGGTTTCTAACAATTTTTATAAGAGGTACCGCACATTGTTGTGAACGTTTGGGGGGTGGTTCACCTTCTGCAGGGGAGGGATGCTGGTGGCCTCTGGGTCCTGTGGTGTGGCCTCCTGGCCACTAGCAGCAGCGGAAGTAGAGGGCTGTTCAGTTGACTGCCTAGTGGCAGGGGCCTTCTGATGTGCTGTTGCCTCCCTCATGACCATGTCTGCCAGCATCCCTGCTATGGAGATAAGGGTGTTGTTAAAGGCCTGCAAGTCCTCCCTGATCCCCTGATACTGTTCCTCCTGCAGCTGCCTGTTCTCCTGCACGTTGTCTAGGATCTGGCCCATCGTATCCTGGGAATGTTGGTAGGCTCCCAGGATCTCAGAGAGTGCCCCCTGGAGAGTCGGGTCCCTGGTCCTGTCCTCCCCCTGGTGCACAGCAGTCCTCCCATCCTTCCTGTTGGCCTGTGCTCCTGTCCCCTGAACGGTGTGCCCACTGCCACTGACCCCAGGTCCCTGATTGTCTTGGGTTTGAGTGTGGCCTGGGGTTCCTGTGCAGGTGGGAACACTGCTGATTGACGTGTCAAGAGGACAGAGGTTTGGGTACGCTGGGTGGGTGTGGTGGTGTTGGTTTCTGATGGGGGAGGCTCTGTGGTGGTCTGTGAGTGGGCTTGGGTGACCGGGTATGTCTTCTATCCAGAAGACCAGAGTTACTGTCATCACTGGTGGCCTCTTTTGTTGGGGGACTGGATAGTGGTGGCACTTCTTCTCTACTGACATTGGCTGGGATACCTGTGGGGATGTAAGTGATGTATTATGCTTCAAGTATATGACATTTTTACTTCCCTAGTTTCCCCTATATGGTTGATGTTACCCTGCCAGCTTTTGCTTGTGTGTGGTGATGTATTGTGGGATTGTTAGTTTCCCAATGCTGTGCATGCTTTAGTGATGGGTGTCAATGCAGGGCTGGGAGGGGTGTCCATGCATTGGTCTGGTTTGCAGGGCTTGGCATTGGGGTTAGTGAGATGTGTAGGTGCAGTGTGTGGGGTGGAGTGGAGTGATGGGAGTGAGGGTGTGAGATGGCATGCAGGTATTGGGGGGGGATAGGTAGTAAATATTGACTTACCAGTGTCCAGTCCTCCGGCTACTCCAGCGAGTCCCTCAGGATGCAGTATTGCCAGTACTTGCTCCTCCCTTGCTGTGAGCTGTGGGGGAGAAGGTGGGGGTCCTATGTATGGTGAGCTGGTGTCTTGCTGCTATGGAATGTACCTTCCCCCGTAGGTCGTTCCACCTTTTCCTGATGTCATCCCTTGTTCTTGGGTGCTGTCCCACGGCATTGACCCTGTCCATGATTCTCCGCTATAGCGCCATCTTTCTTGCTATAGATATCTGCTGTACCTGTGGTCCAAAGAGCTGTGGCTCTACCCTGACAATTTCCTCCTCCATGACCCTTAACTCCTCACTAAAACTGGTGTGCCTTTGTGGTGCCATGGGTGTTGCTTGATATGTGTTGGTGAGGATGTGTTGGGTAATGTGGTGGGGTGTGTGATGTGAAGTGCATGAGGGGTGTATGGGTGTAAGTGCAGAGCGTGTCTAGTTGTCTCTGTGCTCTTCTTTTCGATCTCTTGGTAGAAATTTGTGTTCGTAAGGGGTTGTGGGTAATGTGGGTGGGTGTTTTATAGTGGTGTGGGTGTGGTGTGTGTATGGGTGTCAGGTGCGTGTATTTGGTATAGGCCAATGTTGTGTTGTTTTGCATGTGGGTGTTCATTCTGAGCGTGGCGCTATGTACCGCCAATGGTTTACCGCCATTGAATGTCCGCCGTGGTGATTCGTGGGACCTAATGAGATAGGCGTTGTTTTGTTGGTGGAACGGTATGGGTGTTGGGACCGCCAATTTAGCACTGGCCTTTGGTCTGGCAGATTTGTATATGTGGCAGTATTCTGTCGGATTGGAGTGTGTGTGATAATATGGTGAACAGATATCCGCCACCGCAGCGGTCAGCATGGCAGTAAGTCAGATGTACCCCCAATATCATAATGAGACCATAATGTGTTGACACCCATGTGATGATGTCCTCAGGGGGTAAGCACAGCTCTGTAGGAAACAGAAATCTATCAATAAATCAGTAAATGGAATGCGCTGAAGGTGTTACTGATTTTGTAGTCCATGATAAATGTTAGTGATTGTCCATTACTCACATGTTGCACACTTGTTTCCAATTTGTGCCCTTAGGTTGGGTGACAGTCAATGACCAACTTTATTAACTAGTTCATAATTCAAAAGAATTTGCTGACAATGATGATTGTACCTGTATGGACAGAAACATGTCAGCTACGTGATAACACACCAAAAACCGGCATCACACAAGACCCTTGTGCATCCAGGTTTTATTGATGTCACTTACAAGTAACAATAAAACTCTTTGCTTCCCTGGACAAATTTGTATCTTTATTAGGTGAGTCCTGGTCCATCTGACTCTTTGGAAGGTGGCAACTGAAAAAAAACTTCTCTTAAAAAACAGCCTCATACAGAGCTCCAGGTGGAGCTCAGTGAACTCACAAATTGTGGGGCTAGGGAGAGGAGGGACCCAGTGATGAAGCATGCCACCTTATTAGATGAGAGCTTTCGTCATTTTTTGAAAAATCCTTTAACACAACACCCTTAACTGAGGATGCCTTCAACACAGATCTTGTTTTGAAATGACATTAAGAACAATTTACATGTTTGAGGATACAAAGGTGGTGATATGTTGAAGGTTTTCCCTGGACTTTAAATTTATGGCACAAAATGAACTTTATTTCCAAGCAAGTGTTGGAAAAGGGCCATCTCTGGAGGGTTATTGTTAGAAATGGGGTCTCTGGTTTGCACTCAGTTGGCACTCTGTTCACGCAGGGACCCTCACTCTAGTCAGGGTACAGGAGAAACACACCTGGGTAACCCCTGCTCACCCCCTTAGTAGCCTGGCACAAGCAGAAAGGCTTAACCCCAGAAGTAATGTGTGACGTATTTGTACCAACACACATGGTAATACAGGAAAACACTACAAAATGGACACCACACCAGTTAAGTAAAATAGGTAATATTTATCAAAAGCAAACAAGATCAAAATGACAAAAATCCAACATACACAAGCCAAGATATGAATTTTCAAATGAATAACAGTCTTAATCCATGGAAAACAGTGAGAATGCTATTGTTACACATAGTACAGGCGAGCACGCATCGGAAACGTCAGTGATGCGTTTATTCCTTACTCACACATGAGGCTGTGCGTCGTTTCTTCTCCGGTCAGGTCGGTGATGTGTTGTGTTTCTCCCTTGCAAGAAAGTGATGTGTCGATTTCCGGATGGGCAACTAGGGTCCAGGCAGGCTTTGCCTCAATTTTTCACACCCAGCGATGTTGCATTCAAAATCTGGTTGCACAGTGTCAGGAAACTGCGCTGCATGGAGTTTGTGTCATTGTCAGCAAGCGGGTGTTGCACGCCGTTTCTCCAGCCACGATGAATTGATCATCCAGCCGCAAAGCCTGCAGCATATCATTTATCAGCCGCGTTGCGGATGGTGAAATGAAAATGTTGTCGTATGGCGGTCTTTGCATGGATTTCAGTCCTTTTCCACCAGCTTCACCTTTCAAGACAATGGACTGGATGGGGCACCATTTGGCAGGGCAGGAGTCTCACCAGAGAATCCAGGTGCTGGCAGACTAAGTCTTTGATGGCCCTGAGACTTCAAAAACAGGAGGCAAGCTCAACTCAAGCCCTTGGAGATTCTTCTCAAGCAGGAATGCACAACAAGTCCAGTCTTGCCCCCTTTCCCAGGATGAAGTAGCAACTGCAGGACAGCCCAACAAAGCACAGTCTCAGGCAGGGGCAGCACTTCTCCTCAACTCTTCTCCTTCGCAGAGGTTCCTTTTGAATCCTTGAAGAAATCTGATTTTCAGGGGTTTTGGGTCCAATACATATACCTCTTTCTGCCTTTAAAGATGGCAAACTTCAAAGGGAAGTCTCTCTTGTTTGCAGGATCCTGCCTTGCCCAGGTCAGCCTCCAGACTAACACCAGGGGGTTACAGACTGCATTGTGAGAGGGCAGGCACAACCCATTCAGGTGTAAGTGACCCACTCCTCTCTCAACTCTAGCTCAGATGGCATATCAGGATATGTAGGTTATTTCCAGCTCCCTTTGTCTCACTGTCTAGAGGGAATTCACAACAGCCCAACTGTCAGTCTGACCCAGACAGAGAATCCACAAACTAGCAGAGTCACAGAATTGTTAAAGCAAGAAAATGCCCACTTTCTAAAAGTGGCATTTTCAAACTGACAATTTAAAAAACACCTTTACCAAAAGATGTATTTTTAAATTGTGAGTTCAGAGACACCAAACTCGAAATTTCAATCTGCTCCCAAAGGGAATCTGCACTTAAAAGTTATTTAACGGCAGCCCCCATGTTAACCTATGAGAGGGATAGGTCTTGCAACAATGAAAGCTGAGTTTAGCAGTATTTCACTGTTAGGGCATGTACAACACATCAGTACATGTCCCACCTTTAACATACACTGTGCCCTGCCCATGGGGCTACCTAAGGCCCCCCTTAAGGGTGTCTTTCATGTATGAAAAGGGAGGTCGAATTGGCAGTTTGAAACTGCACACACAGACATTGCAATGGCAGGTCTGAGCCTTGTTTACAAGGCTACTCATGTGGGTGGCACAACCAGTGCTGCAGGCCCACTAGTAGCATTTGATTTACAGACCCTGGGCACCTCTAGTGCACTTTACTAGGGACTTACTAGTAAATCAAATATGTCAAATAGGAATGAGCCAGGAGCACTTGCACTTTAGCACTAGTCAGCAGTGGTAAGGTGCCCAGAGTGCCAAAAACAGCACAACAGAGTCCAGCACACAGTCAAAACATGGAAGCAGAGGCAAAAAAGACAGGGGAGACCACACCAAGGATGCCAGGTCTAACAGTTACCCTAAACTTTATGCCTTCCTTCTCCTGTTTTTCTGACCTCTTTTTTGGCTTTAGGACTCTGTGCATTTTACCATTGCTAAACAATGCTAAACTGTTTGTGCTCTCTCCTTAACCTGTTCTGTGCCCTGGACGAGATAGTCTCGTCCTCGGCTCAGTTGCCTGGTGGCGAGGACAAGAACACCTCGTCCGGCTATGGGCCCCAGGGGGGAGCGCTAGCGCTCCCCCGATTGCAAATACCCCCCTCCCCTGGGCAGGGATGGAAGGGGAATCACTTCCCCTTCCACCCCCGCCCCCGTAACCCCCATGGCGTCTGATGACATCAGCGCGCTTTCGCGCGCTGACCTCATCAGAGCCCTTCCCCCCGGCACTGGAAGCTCAGCTTCCAGCGCCGATCGAAGGAGAAATGCAAAAGCATTTCTCCTTCGATCAGGTGGAGGGGGCAAAGAGGCATGAAAGGAGAGGAAAGGTCTTTCCTCTCCTTTCATGTCTCTCTGAGCATTTCTGCTGCCCGATCGCAATGCGATCGGGCAGCAGAATTGCCACTAGACACCAGGGGATTTTTTGTTGTTGTTATTTCTAATAAGGGGAGCGGCCCATTGGGCAAGGGTCGCTCCTCGGGGGGCAATTTATTTCTTGGCTATTATCGGCCTAATATTATTTTAAATTTTATTTATTGTTTTTTTGGGGTTTTTTTATGTTTGGGAAGCGACCCCTTGGGCAAGGGTCGCACCCGGGGGGGGAGGAAAATTATTATCATGCCCAGGGAAGGGCAGAAACCACTAGACACCAGGGATTTTTTTTTTTTGTACTTGCGCATGAGGGGAGTGGCCCCTTGGACAAGGGCCACTCCCCAGATGGGCAAATGACTTTTAGGCCATTTCTGCCCACCCTGGGGGCAGATCGGCCTAATATTATTAGGCCGATCTACCCCCGGGGGGGCAGAAATCCACTAGACACCAGGGAAAATGTTATTTATTGTTGTTTTTTTATGTTTGGGGAGCGACCCCTTGGGCAAGGGTCACTCCCGGGGGGCCATTTATTATTAACCCCGGCCATGCGGTCTGGCCCCAGTGGGGACAGAAACCACTAGACACCAGGGATTTTTTTTTTTTGTACGTGCGCATAAGGGGAGTGGCCCCTTGGGCAAGGGCCACTCCCCAGAGGGGCAAATGACTTTTAGGCCATTTCTGCCCCCCCTAGGGGCAGATTGGCCTAATATTATTAGGCTGATCTGCCCCCGGGGGGGGCAGAAATCTACTAGACACCAGGGAAAATTGTATCTATTGTTTTTTTGTTTTTTTTAATGTTTGGGGAGCGACCCCTTGAACAACGGTCGCTCCCGGGGGGGCAAATTATTATTAGGCCATTTCTGTCCCCCTGGGGGCAGATCAGCTAATTTTTGTTAGGCCAATCTGCCCCCTAAAGGGGCAGAAACCTCTAGACGTCATGGATTGGTGTGTGTGCATATGTGTGTTTTGATTTGGGGGGCAGCCTCTTGGGCAAGGGTTGCTCCCCATGGGGGCACATTACTGTCGGCCATAACTGCCCCCCTTGGGGGCAGATTGGCCTATTTTTGGAAGGCCCATCTGCCCCCCAAGAGGGGCAGAAAGCCCACCAGAGACCAGGGAAGATGTTTTTTTCAAAATAAGAGGTTGAGGGAATGGCCATACCCCCACCCCAAATAAATGGGGCCAACGTTGTTCTGCCCACCAGTGGGCAGATTGGGCAATTACCCCCAATCCACACTCCAAGGGGTCAGAAAGTCTACTAGATTCCAGGGAATAAAAACAATAAAAGAAAATAGTGGGGTGGTGGCGACCAACCAGTATGGGCCTGGTTATGCCCCCACCCGAACTGAAGGGGCTAACAGTCATTCAGCTTTCCCCCGCACACTAAAACATCTTATCCCATGGCAAGCAAGAGGACCTTTGATTATTTTTGTGCTTTGTTTAACATTTGGGCCATGAGAGCTTGGTAACTCTCAAAATTGTCCCACTTGGAATGGTGAGGGCTGCACTTTTCTGAACACTAAACATCTAGTTGATTCCAGGGTGGTGTGCTTCACATGCACCCCACACCATTTCCTTTCCCACAATGCCCTGCAAACCTGCAACTTTGCTGGAAAGCACACATTTTTCCCACATTTTTGTGATGGACCCTTCCGGAATCTGCAGGAATCCACAAAACTCCTACCACCCAGCATTGTCTCATCTATACCGATAACATTTCTGCTGCACTTGTCAGCCTAAAAATATTTTTTTTCAAACTGCCCAAGTGGACCCACTTTGGGTTCCCGTCAATTTCAACGTGTTTTTGGCTCTTCCCTGTCACAAACACTTGGCCCACCCACACCTGGTGAGAGCCCCACAAGTCACCCAGTCTTGGATTCCCCTAGGTCTCCAGTTTTCAAATTTGTGGCTCCTCTCAGATTCCAGAACTTTCTGTCACCGAAATGTGAGGAAAAAGTGTTTTTTTAGCCACATTTTGAGGTTTGCAAAGGATTCTGGGTAACAGAACCTGGTGAGAACCCCACA
Source organism: Pleurodeles waltl (assembly GCF_031143425.1). Lineage (NCBI taxonomy): Eukaryota > Metazoa > Chordata > Amphibia > Caudata > Salamandridae > Pleurodeles > Pleurodeles waltl. The sequence goes on from NC_090451.1 coordinate 371,418,692, forward strand.
AGTCACCCCGTCTTGGATTCCCCTAGGTCTCTAGTTTTAAAAAATGCACAGGTTTGGTAGGGTTTCCTAGGTGGCGCCTGAGCTAGAGGCCAAAATCCACCGGTAGGCACTTTGCAAAAAACACCTCTGTTTTCTTTGAGAAAATGTGATCTGTCCACTTTGTGTTTTGGGGCATTTCCTGCCGCGGGCACTAGGCCTACCCACACAAGTGAGGTATCATTTTTATCGGGAGACTTGGGAGAACACTGGGTAGAAGGAAATTTGTGGCTCCTCTCAGATTCCAGAACTGTCTGTCACCGAAATGTGAGGAAAAGTGTTTTTTTTAGCCACATTTTGGGGTTTGCAAAGGATTCTGGATAACAGAACCTGGTGAGAGCCCGACAAGTCACCCCGTCTTGGATTCACCTAGGTTTGTCGTTTTCAAAAATGCACCGGTTTGGTATGTTTCCCTAGGTGGCAGCTGAGCTAGAGGCCAAAATCCACAGGTAGGCACTTTGCAAAAAACACCTCTGTTTTCTTTGAGAAAATGTGATGTGCCCACTTTGTGTTTCGGGGCATTTCCTGCCGCGGGCACTAGGCCTGCCCACACAAGTGAGGTACCAATTTTATCGGGAGACTTGGGGAAACACTGGGTGGAAGAAAATTTGTGGCTCCTCTCAGATTCCAGATCGTTCTGTCACCGAAATGTGAGGAAAAAGTGTTCTTTAGCCACATTTTGAGGTTTGCAAAGGATTCTGGGTAACAGAACCTGGTGAGAGCCTGACAAGTCACCCCATCTTGGATTCCCCTAGGTCTCTAGTTTTCAAAAATGCACAGGCTCGGTAGGTTTCCCTAGGTGGCGGCTGAGCTAGAGGCCAAAATCCACAGGTAGGCACTTTGCAAAAAACACCTCTGTTTTCTTTGAGAAAATGTGATGTGTCCACTTTGTGTTTTGGGGCATTTCCTGGGCCTACCCCCCCAAGTGAGGTACTATTTTTATCGGGAGACTTGGGGGAACGCTGGGTGGAAGGAAATTTGTGGCTCCTCTCAGATTCCAGAACTTTCTGTCACCGAAATGTGGGGAAAAAGTGTTTTTTTTAGCCACATTTTTAGGTTTGCAAAGGATTCTGGGTAACAGAACCTGGTGAGAGCCCCACAAGTCACCCCGTTTTGGATTCCGCTAGGTCTCTAGTTTAAAAAATGAACAGGTTTTGTAGGTTTCCCTAGATGGCGGCTGAGCTAGAGGCCAAAATCCACCGGTAGGCACTTTGCAAAAAACACCTCTGTTTTCTTTGAGAAAATGTGATGTGTCCACTTTGTGTTTTGGGGCATTTCCGGTCGCGGGCACTAGGCCTACCCACACAAGTGAGGTGCCATTTTTATCGGGAGACTTGGGAGAACACTGGGTAGAAGGAAATTTGTGGCTCCTCTCAGATTCCAGAACTTTCTGTCACCAAAATGTGAGGAAAAAGTGTTTTTTAGCCACATTTTGGGGTTTGCAAAGTATTCTGGGTAACCGAACCTGGTGAGAGCCCGACAAGTCACCCTGTCTTGTATTCCCCTAGGTTTCTAGTTTTAAAAAATGCACAGGTTTGGTTGATTTCCATAGGTGGCAGCTGAGCTAGAGGCCAAAATCCACAGGTAGGCACTTTGTAAAAAATATCTCTGTTTTCTTTGAGAAAATGTGATGTGTCCACTTTGTGTTTTGGGGCATTTCCTGTCGCGGGCACTAGGCCTACCCACACAAATGAGGTGCCATTTTTATCGGGAGACTTAGGAGAACGCTGGGTAGAAGGAAATTTGTGGCTCCTCTCAGATTCCATAACTTTCAGTCACCGAAATGTGAGGAAAAAGTGTTGTTTAGCCACATTTTGAGGTTTGCAAAGGATTCTGGGTAACAGAACCTGGTGAGAGCCCGACAAGTCACCCCGTCTTGGATTCCCCTAGGTCTCTAGTTTTCAAAAATGCACAGGTTCGGTAGGTTTCCCTAGGTGGCGACTGAGCTAGAGGCCAAAATCCACAGGTAGGCTCTTTGCAAAAAACACCTCTGTTTTCTTTGAGAAAATGTGATGTGTCCACTTTGTGTTTTGGGGCATTTCCTGGGCCTACCCCCACAAGTGAGGTACCATTTTTATCGGGAGACTTGGGGGAACGCTGGGTAGAAGGGAATTTGTGGCTCCTCTCAGATTCCAGAACTTTCTGTCACCGAAATGTGAGGAAAAAGTGTTTTTTTAGCCACATTTTGAGGTTTGCAAAGGATTCTGGGTAACAGAACCTGGTGAGAGCCCCACAAGTCACCCCGTCTTGGATTCCGCTAGGTCTCTAGTTTAAAAAATGCACAGGTTTTGTAGGTTTCCCTAGATGGCGGCTGAGCTAGAGGCCAAAATCCACCGGTAGGCACTTTGCAAAAAACACCTCTGTTTTCTTTGAGAAAATGTGATGTGTCCACTTTGTGTTTTGGGGCATTTCCTGTCGCGGGCACTAGGCCTACCCACACAAGTGAGGTGCCATTTTTATCGGGAGACTTGGGAGAACACTGGGTAGAAGGACATTTGTGGCTCCTCTCAGATTCCAGAACTTTCTGTCACTGAAATGTGAGGAAAAAGTGTTTTTTTAGCCACATTTTGGGGTTTGCAAAGTATTCTGGGTAACAGAACCTGGTGAGAGCCCGACAAGTCACCCCGTCTTGGATTCCCCTAGGTTTATAGTTTTCCAAAATGCACAGGTTTGGTAGGTTTCCCTAGGTGGCAGCTGAGCTAGAGGCCAAAATCCACAGGTAGGCACTTTGCAAAAATATCTCTGTTTTCTTTGAGAAAATGTGATGTGTCCACTTTGTGTTTTGGGGCATTTCTTGTTGCGGGCACTAGGCCTACCCACACAAGTGAGGTGCCATTTTTATCGGGAGACTTGGGAGAACACTGGGAGAAGGAAATTTGTGGCTCCTCTCAGATTCCAGAACTTTCTGTCACCGAAATGTGAGGAAAAAGTGTTTTTTTAGCCACATTTTGGGGTTTGCAAATGATTCTGGGTAACAGACCCTGGTGAGAGCCCAACAAGTCACCCAGTCTTGGATTCCCCTAGGTTTCTAGTTTTCAAAAATGCACAGGTTTGGTAGGTATCCCTAGGTGGCAGCTGAGCTAGAGGCCGAAATCCACAAGTAGGCACTTTGCAAAAAATATCTCTGTTTTCTTTGAGAAAATGTGATGTGTCCACTTTGTGTTTTGGGACATTTCCTGTCATGGGCACTAGGCCTACCCACACAAGTGAGGTACCATTTTTATCGGGAGACTTGGGGGGACGCTGGGTGGAAGGACATTTGTGGCTCCTCTCAGATTCCAGAACTTTCTGTCACCGAAATGTGAGGAAAAAGTGTTTTTTTATCCACATTTTGAGGTTTGCAAAGGATTCTGGGTAACAGAACCTGGTGAGAGCCCCACATGTCACCCCGTCTTGGATTCCCCTAGGTCTCTAGTTTAAAAAATGCACAGGTTTTGTAGGTTTCCCTAGATGGCGGCTGAGCTAGAGGCCAAAATCCATCGGTAGGCACTTTGCAAAAAACACCTCTGTTTTCTTTGAGAAAATGTGATGTGTCCACTTTGTGTTTTGGGGCATTTCCTGTCGCGGGCACTAGGTCTACCCACATAAGTGAGGTGCCATTTGTATCGGGAGACTTGGGAGAACACTAGGTAGAAGGAAATTTGTGGCTCCTCTCAGATTCCAGAACTGTCTGTCACCGAAATGTGAGGAAAAGTGTTTTTTTTAGCCACATTTTGGGGTTTGCAAAGGATTCTGGATAACAGAACCTGGTGAGAGCCCGACAAGTCACCCCGTCTTGGATTCACCTAGGTTTGTCGTTTTCAAAAATGCACCGGTTTGGTATGTTTCCCTAGGTGGCAGCTGAGCTAGAGGCCAAAATCCACAGGTAGGCACTTTGCAAAAAACACCTCTGTTTTCTTTGAGAAAATGTGATGTGCCCACTTTGTGTTTCGGGGCATTTCCTGCCGCGGGCACTAGGCCTGCCCACACAAGTGAGGTACCAATTTTATCGGGAGACTTGGGGAAACACTGGGTGGAAGAAAATGTGTGGCTCCTCTCAGATTCCAGATCGTTCTGTCACCGAAATGTGAGGAAAAAGTGTTCTTTAGCCACATTTTGAGGTTTGCAAAGGATTCTGGGTAACAGAACCTGGAGAGAGCCTGACAAGTCACCCCATCTTGGATTCCCCTAGGTCTCTAGTTTTCAAAAATGCACAGGCTCGGTAGGTTTCCCTAGGTGGCGGCTGAGCTAGAGGCCAAAATCCACAGGTAGGCACTTTGCAAAAAACACCTCTGTTTTCTTTGAGAAAATGTGATGTGTCCACTTTGTGTTTTGGGGCATTTCCTGGGCCTACCCCCCCAAGTGAGGTACTATTTTTATCGGGAGACTTGGGGGAACGCTGGGTGGAAGGAAATTTGTGGCTCCTCTCAGATTCCAGAACTTTCTGTCACCGAAATGTGGGGAAAAAGTGTTTTTTTTAGCCACATTTTTAGGTTTGCAAAGGATTCTGGGTAACAGAACCTGGTGAGAGCCCCACAAGTCACCCCGTCTTGGATCCCGCTAGGTCTCTAGTTTAAAAAACTGAACAGGTTTTGTAGGTTTCCCTAGATGGCGGCTGAGCTAGAGGCCAAAATCCACCGGTAGGCACTTTGCAAAAAACACCTCTGTTTTCTTTGAGAAAATGTGATGTGTCCACTTTGTGTTTTGGGGCATTTCCGGTCGCGGGCACTAGGCCTACCCACACAAGTGAGGTGCCATTTTTATCGGGAGACTTGGGAGAACACTGGGTAGAAGGAAATTTGTGGCTCCTCTCAGATTCCAGAACTTTCTGTCACCAAAATGTGAGGAAAAAGTGTTTTTTAGCCACATTTTGGGGTTTGCAAAGGATTCTGGGTAACCGAACCTGGTGAGAGCCCGACAAGTCACCCCGTCTTGGATTCCCCTAGGTTTGTCGTTTTCAAAAATGCACCGGTTTGGTATGTTTCCCTAGGTGGCAGCTGAGCTAGAGGCCAAAATCCACAGGTAGGCACTTTGCAAAAAACACCTCTGTTTTCTTTGAGAAAATGTGATGTGCCCACTTTGTGTTTCGGGGCATTTCCTGCCGCGGGCACTAGGCCTGCCCACACAAGTGAGGTACCAATTTTATCGGGAGACTTGGGGAAACACTGGGTGGAAGAAAATTTGTGGCTCCTCTCAGATTCCAGATCGTTCTGTCACCGAAATGTGAGGAAAAAGGGTTCTTTAGCCACATTTTGAGGTTTGCAAAGGATTCTGGGTAACAGAACCTGGTGAGAGCCTGACAAGTCACCCCATCTTGGATTCCCCTAGGTCTCTAGTTTTCAAAAATGCACAGGCTCGGTAGGTTTCCCTAGGTGGCGGCTGAGCTAGAGGCCAAAATCCACAGGTAGGCACTTTGCAAAAAACACCTCTGTTTTCTTTGAGAAAATGTGATGTGTCCACTTTGTGTTTTGGGGCATTTCCTGGGCCTACCCCCCCAAGTGAGGTACTATTTTTATCGGGAGACTTGGGGGAACGCTGGGTGGAAGGAAATTTGTGGCTCCTCTCAGATTCCAGAACTTTCTGTCACCGAAATGTGGGGAAAAAGTGTTTTTTTTAGCCACATTTTTAGGTTTGCAAAGGATTCTGGGTAACAGAACCTGGTGAGAGCCCCACAAGTCACCCCGTTTTGGATTCCGCTAGGTCTCTAGTTTAAAAAATGAACAGGATTTGTAGGTTTCCCTAGATGGCGGCTGAGCTAGAGGCCAAAATTCACCGGTAGGCACTTTGCAAAAAACACCTCTGTTTTCTTTGAGAAAATGTGATGTGTCCACTTTGTGTTTCGGGGCATTTCCTGCTGCGGGCACTAGGCCTGCCCACACAAGTGAGGTACCAATTTTATCGGGAGACTTGGGGAAACACTGGGTGGAAGAAAATGTGTGGCTCCTCTCAGATTCCAGATCGTTCTGTCACCGAAATGTGAGGAAAAAGTGTTCTTTAGCCACATTTTGAGGTTTGCAAAGGATTCTGGGTAACAGAACCTGGAGAGAGCCTGACAAGTCACCCCATCTTGGATTCCCCTAGGTCTCTAGTTTTCAAAAATGCACAGGCTCGGTAGGTTTCCCTAGGTGGCGGCTGAGCTAGAGGCCAAAATCCACAGGTAGGCACTTTGCAAAAAACACCTCTGTTTTCTTTGAGAAAATGTGATGTGTCCACTTTGTGTTTTGGGGCATTTCCTGGGCCTACCCCCCCAAGTGAGGTACTATTTTTATCGGGAGACTTGGGGGAACGCTGGGTGGAAGGAAATTTGTGGCTCCTCTCAGATTCCAGAACTTTCTGTCACCGAAATGTGGGGAAAAAGTGTTTTTTTTAGCCACATTTTTAGGTTTGCAAAGGATTCTGGGTAACAGAACCTGGTGAGAGCCCCACAAGTCACCCCGTCTTGGATCCCGCTAGGTCTCTAGTTTAAAAAACTGAACAGGTTTTGTAGGTTTCCCTAGATGGCGGCTGAGCTAGAGGCCAAAATCCACCGGTAGGCACTTTGCAAAAAACACCTCTGTTTTCTTTGAGAAAATGTGATGTGTCCACTTTGTGTTTTGGGGCATTTCCGGTCGCGGGCACTAGGCCTACCCACACAAGTGAGGTGCCATTTTTATCGGGAGACTTGGGAGAACACTGGGTAGAAGGAAATTTGTGGCTCCTCTCAGATTCCAGAACTTTCTGTCACCAAAATGTGAGGAAAAAGTGTTTTTTAGCCACATTTTGGGGTTTGCAAAGGATTCTGGGTAACCGAACCTGGTGAGAGCCCGACAAGTCACCCCGTCTTGGATTCCCCTAGGTTTGTCGTTTTCAAAAATGCACCGGTTTGGTATGTTTCCCTAGGTGGCAGCTGAGCTAGAGGCCAAAATCCACAGGTAGGCACTTTGCAAAAAACACCTCTGTTTTCTTTGAGAAAATGTGATGTGCCCACTTTGTGTTTCGGGGCATTTCCTGCCGCGGGCACTAGGCCTGCCCACACAAGTGAGTTACCAATTTTATCGGGAGACTTGGGGAAACACTGGGTGGAAGAAAATTTGTGGCTCCTCTCAGATTCCAGATCGTTCTGTCACCGAAATGTGAGGAAAAAGGGTTCTTTAGCCACATTTTGAGGTTTGCAAAGGATTCTGGGTAACAGAACCTGGTGAGAGCCTGACAAGTCACCCCATCTTGGATTCCCCTAGGTCTCTAGTTTTCAAAAATGCACAGGCTCGGTAGGTTTCCCTAGGTGGCGGCTGAGCTAGAGGCCAAAATCCACAGGTAGGCACTTTGCAAAAAACACCTCTGTTTTCTTTGAGAAAATGTGATGTGTCCACTTTGTGTTTTGGGGCATTTCCTGGGCCTACCCCCCCAAGTGAGGTACTATTTTTATCGGGAGACTTGGGGGAACGCTGGGTGGAAGGAAATTTGTGGCTCCTCTCAGATTCCAGAACTTTCTGTCACCGAAATGTGGGGAAAAAGTGTTTTTTTTAGCCACATTTTTAGGTTTGCAAAGGATTCTGGGTAACAGAACCTGGTGAGAGCCCCACAAGTCACCCCGTTTTGGATTCCGCTAGGTCTCTAGTTTAAAAAATGAACAGGATTTGTAGGTTTCCCTAGATGGCGGCTGAGCTAGAGGCCAAAATTCACCGGTAGGCACTTTGCAAAAAACACCTCTGTTTTCTTTGAGAAAATGTGATGTGTCCACTTTGTGTTTTGGGGCATTTCCGGTCGCGGGCACTAGGCCTACCCACACAAGTGAGGTGCCATTGTTATCGGGAGACTTGGGAGAACACTGGGTAGAAGGAAATTTGTGGCTCCTCTCAGATTCCAGAACTTTCTGTCACCAAAATGTGAGGAAAAAGTGTTTTCTAGCCACATTTTGGGGTTTGCAAAGGATTCTGGTTAACCGAACCTGGTGAAAGCCCGACAAGTCACCCCGTCTTGGATTCCCCTAGGTTTCTAGTTTTCAAAAATGCACAGGTTTGGTTGATTTCCCTAGGTGGCAGCTGAGCTAGAGGCCAAAATCCACAGGTAGGCACTTTGTAAAAAATATCTCTGTTTTCTTTGAGAAAATGTGATGTGTCCACTTTGTGTTTTGGGGCATTTCCTGTCGCGGGCACTAGGCCTACCCACACAAATGAGGTGCCATTTTTATCGGGAGACTTAGGAGAACGCTGGGTAGAAGGAAATTTGTGGCTCCTCTCAGATTCCATAACTTTCTGTCACCGAAATGTGAGGAAAAGGTGTTGTTTAGCCACATTTTGAGGTTTGCAAAGGATTCTGGGTAACAGAACCTGGTGAGAGCCCGATAAGTCACCCCGTCTTGGATTCCCCTAGGTCTCTAGTTTTCAAAAATGCACAGGTTCGGTAGGTTTCCCTAGGTGGCGACTGAGCTAGAGGCCAAAATCCACAGGTAGGCTCTTTGCAAAAAACACCTCTGTTTTCTTTGAGAAAATGTGATGTGTCCACTTTGTGTTTTGGGGCATTTCCTGGGCCTACTCCCACAAGTGAGGTACCATTTTTATCGGGAGACTTGGGGGAACGTTGGGTAGAAGGGAATTTGTGGCTCCTCTCAGATTCCAGAACTTTCTGTCACCGAAATGTGAGGAAAAAGTGTTTTTTTAGCCACATTTTGAGGTTTGCAAAGGATTCTGGGTAACAGAACCTGGTGAGAGCCCCACAAGTCACCCCGTCTTGGATTCCGCTAGGTCTCTAGTTTAAAAAATGCACAGGTTTTGTAGGTTTCCCTAGATGGCGGCTGAGCTAGAGGCCAAAATCCACCGGTAGGCACTTTGCAAAAAACACCTCTGTTTTCTTTGAGAAAATGTGATGTGTCCACTTTGTGTTTTGGGGCATTTCCTGTCGCGGGCACTAGGCCTACCCACACAAGTGAGGTGCCATTTTTATCGGGAGACTTGGGAGAACACTGGGTAGAAGGACATTTGTGGCTCCTCTCAGATTCCAGAACTTTCTGTCACTGAAATGTGAGGAAAAAGTGTTTTTTTTAGCCACATTTTGGGGTTTGCAAAGTATTCTGGGTAACAGAACCTAGTGAGAGCCCGACAAGTCACCCCGTCTTGGATTCCCCTAGGTTTATAGTTTTCCAAAATGCACAGGTTTGGTAGGTTTCCCTAGGTGGCAGCTGAGCTAGAGGCCAAAATCCACAGGTAGGCACTTTGCAAAAATATCTCTGTTTTCTTTGAGAAAATGTGATGTGTCCACTTTGTGTTTTGGGGCATTTCTTGTTGCGGGCACTAGGACTACCCACACAAGTGAGGTGCCATTTTTATCGGGAGACTTGGGAGAACACTGGGAGAAGGAAATTTGTGGCTCCTCTCAGATTCCAGAACTTTCTGTCACCGAAATGTGAGGAAAAAGTGTTTTTTTAGCCACATTTTGGGGTTTGCAAAGGATTCTGGGTAACAGAACCTAGTGAGAGCCCAACAAGTCACCCAGTCTTGGATTCCCCTAGGTTTCTAGTTTTCAAAAATGCACAGGTTTGGTAGGTATCCCTAGGTGGCAGCTGAGCTAGAGGCCGAAATCCACAAGTAGGCACTTTGCAAAAAATATCTCTGTTTTCTTTGAGAAAATGTGATGTGTCCACTTTGTGTTTTGGGACATTTCCTGTCATGGGCACTAGGCCTACCCACACAAGTGAGGTACCATTTTTATCGGGAGACTTGGGGGGACGCTGGGTAGAAGGAAATTTGTGGCTCCTCTCAGATTCCAGAACTTTCTGTCACCGAAATGTGAGGAAAAAGTGTTTTTTTATCCACATTTTGAGGTTTGCAAAGGATTCTAGGTAACAGAACCTGGTGAGAGCCCCACAAGTCACCCCGTCTTGGATTCCGCTAGGTCTCTAGTTTAAAAAATGCACAGGTTTTGTAGGTTTCCCTAGATGGCGGCTGAGCTAGAGGCCAAAATCCACCGGTAGGCACTTTGCAAAAAACATCTCTGTTTTCTTTGAGAAAATGTGATGTGTCCACTTTGTGTTTTGGGGCATTTCCTGTCGCGGGCACTAGGCCTACCCACACAAGTGAGGTGCCATTTTTATCGGAGACTTGGGAGAACACTGGGTAGAAGGACATTTGTGGCTCCTCTCAGATTCCAGAACTTTCTGTCACTGAAATGTGAGGAAAAAGTGTTTGTTTAGCCACATTTTGGGGTTCGCAAAGTATTCTGGGTAACAGAACCTGGTGAGAGCCCGACAAGTCACCCCGTCTTGGATTCCCCTAGGTTTATAGTTTTCCAAAATGCACAGGTTTGGTAGGTTTCCCTAGGTGGCAGCTGAGCTAGAGGCCAAAATCCACAGGTAGGCACTTTGCAAAAATATCTCTGTTTTCTTTGAGAAAATGTAATGTGTCCACTTTGTGTTTTGGGGCATTTCTTGTTGCGGGCACTAGGCCTACCCACACAAGTGAGGTGCCATTTTTATCGGGAGACTTGGGAGAACACTGGGAGAAGGAAATTTGTGGCTCCTCTCAGATTCCAGAACTTTCTGTCACCGAAATGTGAGGAAAAAGTGTTTTTTTAGCCACATTTTGGGGTTTGCAAAGGATTCTGGGTAACAGAACCTGGTGAGAGCCCAACAAGTCACCCAGTCTTGGATTCCCCTAGGTTTCTAGTTTTCAAAAATGCACAGGTTTGGTAGGTATCCCTAGGTGGCAGCTGAGCTAGAGGCCGAAATCCACAAGTAGGCACTTTGCAAAAAATATCTCTGTTTTCTTTGAGAAAATGTGATGTGTCCACTTTGTGTTTTGGGACATTTCCTGTCATGGGCACTAGGCCTACCCACACAAGTGAGGTACCATTTTTATCGGGAGACTTGGGGGGACGCTGGGTGGAAGGAAATTTGTGGCTCCTCTCAGATTCCAGAACTTTCTGTCACCGAAATGTGAGGAAAAAGTGTTTTTTTATCCACATTTTGAGGTTTGCAAAGGATTCTGGGTAACAGAACCTGGTGAGAGCCTCACATGTCACCCCGTCTTGGATTCCCCTAGGTCTCTAGTTTAAAAAATGCACAGGTTTTGTAGGTTTCCCTAGATGGCGGCTGAGCTAGAGGCCAAAATCCATCGGTAGGCACTTTGCAAAAAACACCTCTGTTTTCTTTGAGAAAATGTGATGTGTCCACTTTGTGTTTTGGGGCATTTCCTGTCGCGGGCACTAGGTCTACCCACATAAGTGAGGTGCCATTTGTATCGGGAGACTTGGGAGAACACTAGGTAGAAGGAAATTTGTGGCTCCTCTCAGATTCCAGAACTGTCTGTCACCGAAATGTGAGGAAAAGTGTTTTTTTTAGCCACATTTTGGGGTTTGCAAAGGATTCTGGATAACAGAACCTGGTGAGAGCCCGACAAGTCACCCCGTCTTGGATTCACCTAGGTTTGTCGTTTTCAAAAATGCACCGGTTTGGTATGTTTCCCTAGGTGGCAGCTGAGCTAGAGGCCAAAATCCACAGGTAGGCACTTTGCAAAAAACACCTCTGTTTTCTTTGAGAAAATGTGATGTGCCCACTTTGTGTTTTGGGGCATTTCCTGCCGCGGGCACTAGGCCTGTCCACAAAAGTGAGGTACCAATTTTATCGGGAGACTTGGGGAAACACTGGGTGGAAGAAAATTTGTGGCTCCTCTCAGATTCCAGATCGTTCTGTCACCGAAATGTGAGGAAAAAGTGTTCTTTAGCCACATTTTGAGGTTTGCAAAGGATTCTGGGTAACAGAACCTGGTGAGAGCCTGACAAGTCACCCCATCTTGGATTCCCCTAGGTCTCTAGTTTTCAAAAATGCACAGGCTCGGTAGGTTTCCCTAGGTGGCGGCTGAGCTAGAGGCCAAAATCCACAGGTAGGCACTTTGCAAAAAACACCTCTGTTTTCTTTGAGAAAATGTGATGTGTCCACTTTGTGTTTTGGGGCATTTCCTGGGCCTACCCCCCCAAGTGAGGTACTATTTTTATCGGGAGACTTGGGGGAACGCTGGGTGGAAGGAAATTTGTGGCTCCTCTCAGATTCCAGAACTTTCTGTCACCGAAATGTGGGGAAAAAGTGTTTTTTTTAGCCACATTTTTAGGTTTGCAAAGGATTCTGGGTAACAGAACCTGGTGAGAGCCCCACAAGTCACCCCGTCTTGGATTCCGCTAGGTCTCTAGTTTAAAAAATGAACAGGTTTTGTAGGTTTCCCTAGATGGCGGCTGAGCTAGAGGCCAAAATCCACCGGTAGGCACTTTGCAAAAAACACCTCTGTTTTCTTTGAGAAAATGTGATGTGTCCACTTTGTGTTTTGGGGCATTTCCGGTCGCGGGCACTAGGCCTACCCACACAAGTGAGGTGCCATTTTTATCGGGAGACTTGGGAGAACACTGGGTAGAAGGAAATTTGTGGCTCCTCTCAGATTCCAGAACTTTCTGTCACCAAAATGTGAGGAAAAAGTGTTTTTTAGCCACATTTTGGGGTTTGCAAAGGATTCTGGGTAACCGAACCTGGTGAGAGCCCGACAAGTCACCCCGTCTTGGATTCCCCTAGGTTTCTAGTTTTCAAAAATGCACAGGTTTGGTTGATTTCCCTAGGTGGCAGCTGAGCTAGAGGCCAAAATCCACAGGTAGGCACTTTGTAAAAAATATCTCTGTTTTCTTTGAGGAGAAAATGTGATGTGTCCACTTTGTGTTTTGGGGCATTTTCCTGTCGCGGGGCACTAGGCCTACCCACACAAATGAGGTGCCATTTTTATCGGGGAGACTTAGGAGAACGCTGGGTAGAAGGAAATTTGTGGCTCCTCTCAGATTCCATAACTTTCTGTCACCGAAATGTGAGGAAAAAGTGTAGTTTAGCCACATTTTGAGGTTTGCAAAGGATTCTGGGTAACAGAACCTGGTGAGAGCCCGATAAGTCACCCCGTCTTGGATTCCCCTAGGTCTCTAGTTTTCAAAAATGCACAGGTTCGGTAGGTTTCCCTAGGTGGCAACTGAGCTAGAGGCCAAAATCCACAGGTAGGCTCTTTGCAAAAAACACCTCTGTTTTCTTTGAGAAAATGTGATGTGTCCACTTTGTGTTTTGGGGCATTTCCTGGGTCTACCCTCACAAGTGAGGTACCATTTTTATCGGGAGACTTGGGGGGAACGCTGGGTAGAAGGGAATTTGTGGCTCCTCTCAGATTCCAGAACTTTCTGTCACCGAAATGTGAGGAAAAAGTGTTTTTTTAGCCACATTTTGAGGTTTGCAAAGGATTCTGGGTAACAGAACCTGGTGAGAGCCCCACAAGTCACCCCGTCTTGGATTCCGCTAGGTCTCTAGTTTAAAAAATGCACAGGTTTTGTTGGTTTCCCTAGATGGCGGCTGAGCTAGAGGCCAAAATCCACCGGTAGGCACTTTGCAAAAAACACCTCTGTTTTCTTTGAGAAAATGTGATGTGTCCACTTTGTGTTTTGGGGCATTTCCTGTCGCGGGGCACTAGGCCTACCCACACAAGTGAGGTGCCATTTTTATCGGGAGACTTGGGAGAACACTGGGTAGAAGGACATTTGTGGCTCCTCTCAGATTCCAGAACTTTCTGTCACTGAAATGTGAGGAAAAAAGTGTTCTTTTAGCCACATTTTGGGGTTCGCAAAGTATTCTGGGTAACAGAACCTGGTGAGAGCCCGACAAGTCACCCCGTCTTGGATTCCCCTAGGTTTATAGTTTTCCAAATGCACAGGTTTGGTAGGTTTCCCTAGGTGGCAGCTGAGCTAGAGGCCAAAATCCACAGGTAGGCACTTTGCAAAAATATCTCTGTTTTCTTTGAGAAAATGTAATGTGTCCACTTTGTGTTTTGGGACATTTCCTGTCATGGGCACTAGGCCTACCCACACAAGTGAGGTACCATTTTTATCGGGAGACTTGGGGGGACGCTGGGTGGAAGGAAATTTGTGGCTCCTCTCAGATTCCAGAACTTTCTGTCACCGAAATGTGAGGAAAAAGTGTTTTTTTATCCACATTTTGAGGTTTGCAAAGGATTCTGGGTAACAGAACCTGGTGAGAGCCCGACAAGTCACCCCGTCTTGGATTCCCCTAGGTTTATAGTTTTCCAAAATGCACAGGTTTGGTAGGTTTCCCTAGGTGGCAGCTGAGCTAGAGGCCAAAATCCACAGGTAGGCACTTTGCAAAAATATCTCTGTTTTCTTTGAGAAAATGTAATGTGTCCACTTTGTGTTTTGGGGCATTTCTTGTTGCGGGCACTAGGCCTACCCACACAAGTGAGGTGCCATTTTTATCGGGAGACTTGGGAGAACACTGGGAGAAGGAAATTTGTGGCTCCTCTCAGATTCCAGAACTTTCTGTCACCGAAATGTGAGGAAAAAGTGTTTTTTTAGCCACATTTTGGGGTTTGCAAAGGATTCTGGGTAACAGAACCTGGTGAGAGCCCAACAAGTCACCCAGTCTTGGATTCCCCTAGGTTTCTAGTTTTCAAAAATGCACAGGTTTGGTAGGTATCCCTAGGTGGCCGCTGAGCTAGAGGCCGAAATCCACAAGTAGGCACTTTGCAAAAAATATCTCTGTTTTCTTTGAGAAAATGTGATGTGTCCACTTTGTGTTTTGGGACATTTCCTGTCATGGGCACTAGGCCTACCCACACAAGTGAGGTACCATTTTTATCGGGAGACTTGGGGGGACGCTGGGTGGAAGGAAATTTGTGGCTCCTCTCAGATTCCAGAACTTTCTGTCACCGAAATGTGAGGAAAACGTGTTTTTTTATCCACATTTTGAGGTTTGCAAAGGATTCTGGGTAACAGAACCTGGTGAGAGCCCCACATGTCATCCCGTCTTGGATTCCCCTAGGTCTCTAGTTTAAAAAATGCACAGGTTTTGTAGGTTTCCCTAGATGGCGGCTGAGCCAGAGGCCAAAATCCATCGGTAGGCACTTTGCAAAAAACACCTCTGTTTTCTTTGAGAAAATGTGATGTGTCCACTTTGTGTTTTGGGGCATTTCCTGTCGCGGGCACTAGGTCTACCCACATAAGTGAGGTGCCATTTGTATCGGGAGACTTGGGTGAACACTAGGTAGAAGGAAATTTGTGGCTCCTCTCAGATTTCAGAACTTTCTGTCACCGAAATGTGAGGAAAAAGTGTTTTTTTTAGCCACATTTTGGGGTTTGCAAAGGATTCTGGGTAACAGAACCTGGTGCGAGCCCGACAAGCCACCCCGTCTTGGATTCCCCTAGGTCTTTAGTTTAAAAAATGCACAGGTTTTGTAGGTTTCCCTAGGTGGCAGCTGAGCTAGAGGCCAAAATCCACAGGTAGGCACTTTGCAAAAAATATCTCTGTTTTCTTTGAGAAAATGTGATGTGTCCACTTTGTGTTTTGGGGCATTTCCTGTCGCGGGCACTACACCTACCCACACAAGTGAGGTACCATTTTTATCGGGAGACTTGGGGGAAGGCGGGGTGGAAGGAAATTTGTGGCTCCTCTCAGATTCCAGAACTTTCTGTCACTGAAATGTGAGGAAAAAGTGTTTTTTTTAGCCACATTTTGAGGTTTGCAAAGGATTCTGGGTAACAGAACCTGGTGAGAGCCCGACAAGTCACCCCGTCTTGGATTCCCCTAGGTCTCTAGTTTTAAAAAATGCACAGGTTTGGTAGGTTTCCCTAGGTGCCGGCTGAGCTAGAGGCCAAAATCCACAGGTAGGCACTGTTTTCTATGAAAAAATGTGATGTGTCCATGTTGTGTTTTGGGCCATTTCCTGTCGCGAGCGCTAGGCCTACCCACACAAGTGAGGTATCATTTTTATCAGGAGACTTGGGGGAACGCTGGGTAGAAGGGAATTTGTGGCTCCTCTCAGATTCCAGAACTTTCTGTCACCGAAATGTGAGGAAAAGGTGTTTTTTTAGCCACATTTTGAGGTTTGCAAAGGATTCTGGGTAACAGAACCGGGTGAGAGCCCCACAAGTCACCCCGTCTTGGATTCCGCTAGGTCTCTAGTTTAAAAAATGCACAGGTTTTGTAGGTTTCCCTAGATGGCGGCTGAGCTAGAGGCCAAAATCCACCGGTAGGCACTTTGCAAAAAACACCTCTGTTTTCTTTGAGAAAATGTGATGTGTCCACTTTGTGTTTTGGGGAATTTCCTGTCGCGGGCACTAGGCCTACCCACACAAGCGAGGTGCCATTTTTATCGGGAGACTTGGGAGAACACTGGGTAGAAGGAAATTTGTGGCTCCTCTCAGATTCCAGAACTTTCT
This sequence comes from Pleurodeles waltl, assembly GCF_031143425.1. Taxonomy (NCBI): domain Eukaryota; kingdom Metazoa; phylum Chordata; class Amphibia; order Caudata; family Salamandridae; genus Pleurodeles; species Pleurodeles waltl. The sequence continues at coordinate 371,434,925 of NC_090451.1, forward strand.
GTCACTGAAATGTGAGGAAAAAGTGTTTTTTTAGCCACATTTTGGGGTTTGCAAAGTATTCTGGGTAACAGAACCTGGTGAGAGCCCGACAAGTAACCCCGTCTTGGATTCCCCTAGGTTTATAGTTTTCAAAAATGCACAGGTTTGGTAGGTTTCCCTAGGTGGCAGCTGAGCTAGAGGCCAAAATCCACCGGTAGGCACTTTGCAAAAATATCTCTGTTTTCTTTGAGAAAATGTGATGTGTCCACTTTGTGTTTTGGGGCATTTCTTGTTGCGGGCACTAGGCCTACCCACACAAGTGAGGTGCCATTTTTATCGGGAGACTTGGGAGAACACTGGGAGAAGGAAATTTGTGGCTCCTCTCAGATTCCAGAACTTTCTGTCACCGAAATGTGAGGAAAAACTTTTTTTTTTTAGCCACATTTTGGGGTTTGCAAAGGATTCTGGGTAACAGAACCTGGTGAGAGCCCAACAAGTCACCCAGTCTTGGATTCCCCTAGGTTTCTAGTTTTCAAAAATGCAAAGGTTTGGTAGGTATCCCTAGGTGGCAGCTGAGCTAGAGGCCGAAATCCACAAGTAGGCACTTTGCAAAAAATATCTCTGTTTTCTTTGAGAAAATGTGATGTGTCCACTTTGTGTTTTGGGACATTTCCTGTCACGGGCACTAGGCCTACCCACACAAGTGAGGTACCATTTTTATCGGGAGACTTGGGGGGACGCTGGGTGGAAGGAAATTTGTGGCTCCTCTCAGATTCCAGAAATTTCTGTCACCGAAATGTGAGGAAAAAGTGTTTTTTTATCCACATTTTGAGGTTTGCAAAGGATTCTGGGTAACAGAACCTGGTGAGAGCCCCACATGTCACCCCGTCTTGGATTCCCCTAGGTCTCTAGTTTAAAAAATGCACAGGTTTTGTAGGTTTCCCTAGATGGCGGCTGAGCTAGAGGCCAAAATCCATCGGTAGGCACTTTGCAAAAAACACCTCTGTTTTCTTTGAGAAAATGTGATGTGTCCACTTTGTGTTTTGGGGCATTTCCTGTCGTGGGCACTAGGCCTACCCACACAAGTGAGGTATCATTTTTATCGGGAGACTTGGGAGAACACTGGGTAGAAGGAAATTTGTGGCTCCTCTCAGATTCCAGAACTGTCTGTCACCGAAATGTGAGGAAAAGTGTTTTTTTTAGCCACATTTTGGGGTTTGCAAAGGATTCTGGGTAACAGAACCTGGTGCGAGCCCGACAAGCCACCCCGTCTTGGATTCCCCTAGCTCTCTAGTTTAAAAAAAAAGAACAGGTTTTGTAGGTTTCCCTAGGTGGCAGCTGAGCTAGAGGCCAAAATCCATCGGTAGGCACTTTGCAAAAAATATCTCTGTTTTCTTTGAGAAAATGTGATGTGTCCACTTTGTGTTTTGGGGCATTTCCTGTCGCGGGCACTACACCTACCCACACAAGTGAGGTACCATTTTTATCGGGAGACTTGGGGGAACGCGGGGTGGAAGGCAATTTGTGGCTCCTCTCAGATTCCAGAACTTTCTGTCACTGAAATGTGAGGAAAAAGTGTTTTTTTAGCCACATTTTGAGGTTTGCAAAGGATTCTGGGTAACAGAACCTGGTGAGAGCCCGACAAGTCACCCCGTCTTGGATTCCCCTAGTTCTCTAGTTTTCAAACATGCACAGGTTTGGTAGGTCTCCCTAGGTGCCGGCTGAGCTAGAGGCCAAAATCCACAGGTAGGCACTGTTTTCTATGAAAAAATGTGATGTGTCCATGTTGTGTTTTGGGCCATTTCCTGTCGCGAGCGCTAGGCCTACCCACACAAGTGAGGTATCATTTTTATCGGGAGACGTGGGGGAACGCTGGGTGGAAGGAAATTTGTGGCTCCTCTCAGATTCCAGAACTTTCTGCCACAGAAATGTGAGGAACATGTGTTTTTTTAGCCAAATTTTGAGGTTTGCAAAGGATTCTGAGTAACAGAACCTGGTCCGAGCCACACAAGTCACCCCATCTTGGATTCCCCTAGGTCTCTAGTTTTGAGAAATGCACAGGTTTGGTAGGTTTCCCTAGGTGGCGGCTGATCTACAGGCCAAAATCTACAGGTAGGCACTTTGCAAAAAACACCTCTGTTTTCCTTCAAAAATTTGGCTGTGTCCACGTTGCGCTTTGGGGCGTTTCCTGTCGCGGGCGCTAGGCCTACCCACACAAGTGAGGTATCATTTGTGTCGGGCAACGTGGGGGAACGCTGGGTGGAAGGAAATTTGTGGCTCCTCTCAGATTCCAGAACTTTCTGCCACAGAAATCTGAGGAACATGTGTTTTTTTAGCCAAATTTTGAGGTTTGCAAAGGATTCTGGGTAACAGAACCTGGTCAGAGCCCCACAAGTCACCCCGTCTTGGATTCCAATAGGTCTCTAGTTTTCAAAAATGCACAGGTTTGGTAGGTTTCCCTAGGTGGTGGCTGAGCTAGAGGCCAAAATCCACCGGTAGGCACTTTGCAAAAAACACCTCTGTTTTCTTTGAGAAAATGTGATCTGTCCACTTTGTGTTTTGGGGCATTTCCTAGGCCTACCCCCACAAGTGAGGTACCATTTTTATCAGGAGACTTGGGGGAACGCTGGGTGGAAGGAAATTTGTGGCTCCTCTCAGATTCGAGAAGTGTCTGTCACCTAAATGTGAGGAAAAAGTGTTTTTTTAGCCACATTTTGAGGTTTGCAAAGGATTCTGGGTAACAGAACCTGGTGAGATCCCCACAAGTCACCCCGTCTTGGATTTCCCTAGGTCTCTAGTTTCTAAAATGCACAGGTTTTGTAGGTTTTCCTAGGTGGCGGCTGAGCTAGAGGCCATAATCTAAAGGTAGGCACTTTGCAAAAAACACCTCTGTTTTCTTTGAGAAAATGTGATGTGTCCACTTTGTGTTTTGGGGCATTTCCTGGGTCTACCCTCACAAGTGAGGTACCATTTTTATCGGGAGACTTGGGGGAACGCTGGGTAGAAGGGAATTTGTGGCTCCTCTCAGATTCCAGAACTTTCTGTCACCGAAATGTGAGGAAAAAGTGATTTTTTAGCCACATTTTGAGGTTTGCAAAGGATTCTGGGTAACAGAACCTGGTGAGAGCCCCACAAGTCACCCCGTCTTGGATTCCGCTAGGTCTCTAGTTTAAAAAATGCACAGGTTTTGTAGGTTTCCCAAGATTGCGGCTGAGCTAGAGGCCAAAATCCACCGGTAGGCACTTTGCAAAAAACACCTCTGTTTTCTTTGAGAAAATGTGATGTGTCCACTTTGTGTTTTGGGGCATTTCCTGTCGCGGGCACTAGGCCTACCCACACAAGTGAGGTGCCATTTTTATCGGGAGACTTGGGAGAACACTGGGTAGAAGGACATTTGTGGCTCCTCTCAGATTCCAGAACTTTCTGTCACTGAAATGGGAGGAAAAAGTGTTCTTTTAGCCACATTTTGGGGTTCGCAAAGTATTCTGGGTAACAGAACCTGGTGAGAGCCCGACAAGTCACCCCGTCTTGGATTCCCCTAGGTTTATAGTTTTCCAAAATGCACAGGTTTGGTAGGTTTCCCTAGGTGGCAGCTGAGCTAGAGGCCAAAATCCACAGGTAGGCACTTTGCAAAAATATCTCTGTTTTCTTTGAGAAAATGTAATGTGTCCACTTTGTGTTTTGGGGCATTTCTTGTTGCGGGCACTAGGCCTACCCACACAAGTGAGGTGCCATTTTTATCGGGAGACTTGGGAGAACACTGGGAGAAGGAAATTTGTGGCTCCTCTCAGATTCCAGAACTTTCTGTCACCGAAATGTGAGGAAAAAGTGTTTTTTTAGCCACATTTTGGGGTTTGCAAAGGATTCTGGGTAACAGAACCTGGTGAGAGCCCAACAAGTCACCCAGTCTTGGATTCCCCTAGGTTTCTAGTTTTCAAAAATGCACAGGTTTGGTAGGTATTCCTAGGTGGCAGCTGAGCTAGAGGCCGAAATCCACAAGTAGGCACTTTGCAAAAAATATCTTTGTTTTCTTTGAGAAAATGTGATGTGTCCACTTTGTGTTTTGGGACATTTCCTGTCATGGGCACTAGGCCTACCCACACAAGTGAGGTGCCATTTTTATCGGGAGACTTGGGAGAACACTGGGTAGAAGGAAATTTGTGGCTCCTCTCAGATTCCAGAACTTTCTGTCACTGAAATGTGAGGAAAAAGTGTTTTTTTAGCCACATTTTGGGGTTTGCAAAGTATTCTGGGTAACAGAACCTGGTGAGAGCCCGACAAGTAACCCCGTCTTGGATTCCCCTAGGTTTATAGTTTTCAAAAATGCACAGGTTTGGTAGGTTTCCCTAGGTGGCAGCTGAGCTAGAGGCCAAAATCCACCGGTAGGCACTTTGCAAAAATATCTCTGTTTTCTTTGAGAAAATGTGATGTGTCCACTTTGTGTTTTGGGGCATTTCTTGTTGCGGGCACTAGGCCTACCCACACAAGTGAGGTGCCATTTTTATCGGGAGACTTGGGAGAACACTGGGAGAAGGAAATTTGTGGCTCCTCTCAGATTCCAGAACTTTCTGTCACCGAAATGTGAGGAAAAACATTTTTTTTTTAGCCACATTTTGGGGTTTGCAAAGGATTCTGGGTAACAGAACCTGGTGAGAGCCCAACAAGTCACCCAGTCTTGGATTCCCCTAGGTTTCTAGTTTTCAAAAATGCAAAGGTTTGGTAGGTATCCCTAGGTGGCAGCTGAGCTAGAGGCCGAAATCCACAAGTAGGCACTTTGCAAAAAATATCTCTGTTTTCTTTGAGAAAATGTGATGTGTCCACTTTGTGTTTTGGGACATTTCCTGTCACGGGCACTAGGCCTACCCACACAAGTGAGGTACCATTTTTATCGGGAGACTTGGGGGGACGCTGGGTGGAAGGAAATTTGTGGCTCCTCTCAGATTCCAGAAATTTCTGTCACCGAAATGTGAGGAAAAAGTGTTTTTTTATCCACATTTTGAGGTTTGCAAAGGATTCTGGGTAACAGAACCTGGTGAGAGCCCCACATGTCACCCCGTCTTGGATTCCCCTAGGTCTCTAGTTTAAAAAATGCACAGGTTTTGTAGGTTTCCCTAGATGGCGGCTGAGCTAGAGGCCAAAATCCATCGGTAGGCACTTTGCAAAAAACACCTCTGTTTTCTTTGAGAAAATGTGATGTGTCCACTTTGTGTTTTGGGGCATTTCCTGTCGTGGGCACTAGGCCTACCCACACAAGTGAGGTATCATTTTTATCGGGAGACTTGGGAGAACACTGGGTAGAAGGAAATTTGTGGCTCCTCTCAGATTCCAGAACTGTCTGTCACCGAAATGTGAGGAAAAGTGTTTTTTTTAGCCACATTTTGGGGTTTGCAAAGGATTCTGGGTAACAGAACCTGGTGCGAGCCCGACAAGCCACCCCGTCTTGGATTCCCCTAGCTCTCTAGTTTAAAAAAAAAGAACAGGTTTTGTAGGTTTCCCTAGGTGGCAGCTGAGCTAGAGGCCAAAATCCATCGGTAGGCACTTTGCAAAAAATATCTCTGTTTTCTTTGAGAAAATGTGATGTGTCCACTTTGTGTTTTGGGGCATTTCCTGTCACGGGCACTACACCTACCCACACAAGTGAGGTACCATTTTTATCGGGAGACTTGGGGGAACGCGGGGTGGAAGGCAATTTGTGGCTCCTCTCAGATTCCAGAACTTTCTGTCACTGAAATGTGAGGAAAAAGTGTTTTTTTAGCCACATTTTGAGGTTTGCAAAGGATTCTGGGTAACAGAACCTGGTGAGAGCCCGACAAGTCACCCCGTCTTGGATTCCCCTAGTTCTCTAGTTTTCAAACATGCACAGGTTTGGTAGGTCTCCCTAGGTGCCGGCTGAGCTAGAGGCCAAAATCCACAGGTAGGCACTGTTTTCTATGAAAAAATGTGATGTGTCCATGTTGTGTTTTGGGCCATTTCCTGTCGCGAGCGCTAGGCCTACCCACACAAGTGAGGTATCATTTTTATCGGGAGACGTGGGGGAACGCTGGGTGGAAGGAAATTTGTGGCTCCTCTCAGATTCCAGAACTTTCTGCCACAGAAATGTGAGGAACATGTGTTTTTTTAGCCAAATTTTGAGGTTTGCAAAGGATTCTGAGTAACAGAACCTGGTCCGAGCCACACAAGTCACCCCATCTTGGATTCCCCTAGGTCTCTAGTTTTGAGAAATGCACAGGTTTGGTAGGTTTCCCTAGGTGGCGGCTGATCTACAGGCCAAAATCTACAGGTAGGCACTTTGCAAAAAACACCTCTGTTTTCCTTCAAAAATTTGGCTGTGTCCACGTTGCGCTTTGGGGCGTTTCCTGTCGCGGGCGCTAGGCCTACCCACACAAGTGAGGTATCATTTGTGTCGGGCAACGTGGGGGAACGCTGGGTGGAAGGAAATTTGTGGCTCCTCTCAGATTCCAGAACTTTCTGCCACAGAAATCTGAGGAACATGTGTTTTTTTAGCCAAATTTTGAGGTTTGCAAAGGATTCTGGGTAACAGAACCTGGTCAGAGCCCCACAAGTCACCCCGTCTTGGATTCCCCTAGGTCTCTAGTTTTCAAAAATGCACAGGTTTGGTAGGTTTCCCTAGGTGGTGGCTGAGCTAGAGGCCAAAATCCACCGGTAGGCACTTTGCAAAAAACACCTCTGTTTTCTTTGAGAAAATGTGATCTGTCCACTTTGTGTTTTGGGGCATTTCCTAGGCCTACCCCCACAAGTGAGGTACCATTTTTATCAGGAGACTTGGGGGAACGCTGGGTGGAAGGAAATTTGTGGCTCCTCTCAGATTCGAGAAGTGTCTGTCACCTAAATGTGAGGAAAAAGTGTTTTTTTAGCCACATTTTGAGGTTTGCAAAGGATTCTGGGTAACAGAACCTGGTGAGATCCCCACAAGTCACCCCGTCTTGGATTTCCCTAGGTCTCTAGTTTCTAAAATGCACAGGTTTTGTAGGTTTTCCTAGGTGGCGGCTGAGCTAGAGGCCATAATCTACAGGTAGGCACTTTGCAAAAAACACCTCTGTTTTCTTTGAGAAAATGTGATGGGTGCCCTTTGTGTATTGGAGCATTTCCTGTCGTGGGCACTAGGCCTACCAACACAAGTGAGGTACCGTTTTTATCGTGAGACTTGGGGGAACATAGAATACAAAAAACAAGTGTTATTGCCCCTTGTATTTCTCTACATTTTTTCCTTCCAAATATAAGACAGTGTGTAAAAACGTTGTCTATTTGAGAAATGCCCTGAAATTCACATGCTAGTATGAGGACCCCAGAATTCAGAGATGTGCAAATAACCACTGCTCCTCAACACCTTATCTTGTGCCCATTTTGGAAATACAAAGGTTTTCTTGATACCTATTGATGACTCTTAATATTTCAGCAAATGAATTGCTGTATACCCGGTATAGAATGAAAACCCACTGCAAGGTGCAGGTCATTTATTGGCTCTGGTTACCTAGGGTTCATGATGAACCTACAAGCCCTATATATCCACGCAACCAGAAGAGTCCAGCAGACGTAACGGTTTATTGCTTTCAAAAATCTGACATTGCCGGAAAAAGTTACAGAGTAAAACGTAGAGAAAAATGGCTGTTTTTTCATCTCAATTTCAATATTATTTTATTTCAGTTGTTATTTTCTGTAGGAAACCCTTCTAGGATCTACACAAATTACCCATTGCTGAATTCAGAATTTTGTCTTCTTTTCAGAAATGTTTAGGTTTCTGGGATCCAGCATTTGTTTCATACCCATTCCTGTCACTGACTGGAAGGAGGCTGAAAGCACAAAAAATCATAAAAATGGGGTATGTCCCAGTAAAATGCCAAAATTGTGTTGAAAAATTGGGTTTTCTGATTCAAGTCTGTCTGTTCCTGAAAGCTGGGAAGCTGGTAATTTTAGCAATGCAAACCCTTTGTTGATGCCAATTTCAGGGAAAAAAACACAAGCCTTCTTCTGCATCCCTTTTTTCTATTTTGTTTTAAAAAACTAAATTTTCACTGTATTTTGGCTAATTTCTTGGTCTCCCTTAGGGGAACCCACAAAGTCTGTGTACCTCTAGAATCCCTAGGATGTTGGGAAAAAAGGACGCAAATTTGGCATGGGTAGCTTATGTGGACAAAAAGTTATGAGGGCCTAAGCGCACCCTGCCCCAAATAGCAAAAAAAAGGCATGGCACCTGAGGGGGAAAAGGCCTGGCAGCGAAGGGGTTAAAATGTAACATTGGCTAATCCACAATTGGCATACTCTGCTAGACTGCAGACCTGGAAGGACTACTTTCTCCTGTGCTGCTGTCAGGAATGTCATGACCAGTTAGAGTTCAGAACAACCTAAAAACCTGTATACATCCTGATTGGGAAAAAAACTATTTCCTTGTTGGAAACTGCAATTAAAGTTTATACTGCAGTATTTACAACAACAAGTTAAAAGAAAGACCAATATGGCGGTCCCTAGCTGCTAAGTAAAAAAGCCGTCTAGTCTTTTTGTTACCGGGGATCACTCTGACTGTTAATGTGCAGACACAAGGTTTGCACTGTGCACTTTACAGGTAACTGAAATCTATTACCAAGAGGAAGTGTCTCTCACTTCATGCCTGACAGAAGCATGTGAGTAGTGTTTCCTGTCAAGTATCTGAAGACTTTCAATGCAGCGTATGCTCCAGTGGTTAATGTCTCATCACAATGCACTCTCCAGTGGGGACAAGTGAAATTTATCAAAAAACTAGTGTCACAGTAAGGCACTTAAACCTTTTGTCAGAGGCAGCTTTTCAGTCTGCAAGTGAGAGTCAGAACAACGCACATGTAAATTGAAATTAAAACGGTGCCACAGCTCGGTGATTAGTGTTAAATCAGTGTGCGCAACATAAAGGCAAGAACATTGTATTTCCAAGGCGTTTTGGGCATTATTGGCAAGCGCAACTTCATTTTGTGAGTACAGAATGCACAAAATACAATCAGAGCATAGCGTATGAATAGAACTGCAATGAGGAAATAGCGTTCAATTCCAATGCATGACCTGTGTTTTCAAAGTGCATATTAACTCTCTTGCATAACCATTAATAGAACTGGTAATTATTTATTTCCAGTGAGCAATCATCAAGTGTATGTAAGAAAACAAGGTACCATAGTTTATTCAAGTTGCTCTGCTTTCACACTATATATATATACATATTGCTCTTACACATATATACTGTCCGGTTGAAGGCGTTGTTGACAGTTTTGTTGGGTGACAACATTTTTCTATTATAACACATTTAATAAAGCAGATGAATTCCATAGAAAGAGATCCTAATCACAGATCTCATTGTAAGATTTGGTTGGCTGTCACCACTTCAGCCAGAAAGTGCTGACAGCCACCTTGGGAGCAATAAACATGATAGCACTAGTTGTAGTAAACAGCAGGTTTCTCTCCCCTAAGTGTAACAAAATAATCATTTTATCAACTGCATAAGAAAAAATCAAGATAGCAAAACATTTAAAAGTGCTTTGTTCCTATTTGATAACTAACACTAATTATAATTTCAAAGGGAATAAGACTCTCTCATTTTTATAATTTCTAAAGGAAATGCTCTAGTAATTATAGTTTTGATTACATCAAGGTGACTTCAGGGGTGACACACTTTTGTAATAAATATAGAATGTTAACAATCTAGTTCTTCATTAGAATAATGTGGAGAGGCAGATGTCAGAGGCATTGACTCAGATAATTGAGGGCAGGGAGGAGGGTGCAGAGGCAGCAAGTTGACCACGCTGGGCAGGTGGGAGGGGCAGTGGCAGCATAACGGACCATAGAGGACAGGGGAAAGGGGGCAAAGGTAACAAACCAACCATGCAGGACAAGCAAGAGAGGCTGTGGCAATATAACAGACCACTGAGGGCAGAAGGAAGAGGCAGTAGCAGTACAACCACACATGCCAACAGACCAGATTCCGACAGGAGATTTGCGATGTTTTTAAGCCGAAAAGGGCTTTATTTTATCTGTCTCCTGCCTAAAATCTTCTCTTTTTCAATGAAGGTTTATGGGGAAAATCAATTCCCTAGGTTTGATTTTCAAACTCTCCCTCTTATCAAGTTCAAAACGTTGGCACGTATGCTACATTGGATCACTGAGGGCATGAGGAATGGGGTAGGGACATCGACTCGGATAACAGAGAGCAGGAGGGTTATGGACAGGGGCACAAAACTGACCTTACAGGGCAGGCTTCAGGGGTTTCAGCAGCAAAATGCACTACACAGGGCAAGCAGGATGGCAGTCTAGCAGAACGGACCATGGAAAGCAATAAGTTGGGGACAGGGCCATGCATACGGACAACAGAGAGCCGAGGGGAAAGAGGCAAGAGCAGCAAGTTGACCATACCGGACAGACAGGAGCGACAGTCGCAGCTTAACAGTCCATGAAGGGAAAAAGGGAGAGGGCAGTGACAGTACATCAGACCATGTAGGGCAGGCGGGAGGGAGCTGGTGCATTGATTCAGGAAACATAGGGTAGGGAGGAGGTGGATGTGGCAGAAAGCTAACTGTTCATAGCAGGCCCGAAGAGCAGTGACAGAACAATGGCCACTCAGGGCTGTAATAAGGGAGCAGGGCCTGAACTTTCACAATGGATGACAAGTAGGAGGGGGAACAGGAGCAGCAAGCTTGGGTGGGGGCATCACAATGCCAGGCTGGGTAATGTGTCCAACACCCATCACCAAAGCCAGAAAATATATGTTAAGTCCCAGCCCCAGTGGATGGGGTCCCTGGGGCCAAAATTGGCCCAGGGAGGAGGGCCCCCTTCCCCATAAAAGATTATATAATTTAAGGGCCCTGGAGGATGGGGTCCCTGAGGCCAAATTTAGCCAAGGGAAGGGGGCTGCACATTCCCCCCCCACAAAAAAATGATATATTTTAAGACCGGTCACAGGGGATGGAGTCCCCTGGGCCAAAATAGGCAATAAGAAATTATATTAGTACATCCTCACAGAACAAAGAAGCACTTACCTCATATGGCTAAGAGGAAGGACCCTGGTTTCGTAGAAATGTACCCCTTTGTAGTCTCATTGACCTCTCTAAAGGATTCATGTTATCACAGAATTTTAAGAAAGAGGCCTGAGTCACAATCATATTGCCAAATGCACACAAGGTCACTGGAGAGATTTCTTTGTGGTCCACAATACAGCTGTACTGTAAAGTACACATTAGATATTTACCCAAGGAGTCAGAAAGAAATCCACTTTGGTAGATATTTTGTGATAAACTGTGGACTCTTGTTGGATAAAAGAGCAGGTGAGGTTTGTTTGTGGCCGAGTCACTCACACAACTACTGAAACACCCACACAGACTCTCACACACCCACTCACAGACGCACTCAGACACTCATGCACCCAGTACCAGACCTACTCAGACACAGATACACCCACTCACAGACCCCCTCAGATACTGATGCACCTACTCAAAGACCCACTCACACACTCTTGCACCCTTTCACAGACCCACTTAGACACTCATGCATCCACTCACAGATCCACTCATGCATTTACGCACCCACTCACAGTCCCACTCTGACCCTCACAAACCCACTCACAGACCCACACAGTCACTCCCACACCCACTCACAGAGACACTCTCATACCCAGGGACTCCCTCTCACACCTACTCTCACACCGAGCCAGACACTCTCACACACACTCTCACACCCACATTCTCATACCAACTCTCGCACTCAGACAGACACTGTCACACCCACTCTTACACCCAGAGACATCCTCTCACACCTCTTCTTACAGCCGGAAAGACAGGCCCTGTGTCAAATTCACACTGCAAATGGCCTTTGGCTGTGCACTGCACATGGTTTGGTGGTTATAGGTGATTCGATGCTGGACCTGGCGGTGGAGGTTGGATTTACTTTGTAACTAAAATAACTTTACATTAAAAAAATAGGAATTCACTGAAAAAAACAAAAGTTACAGGGACGTTATAGTTAGTAAGTAGAATAAAGAAAACATAGAAATGTACTTAAAAAGCTAATGGTTACAGGGACGTTATAGTTAAGTTCTGAATTTACAATCACAAAACCATAGAAATTCAGCAGTTAGAGTTAGAGGTATTTCAAGTATCTATAATTAACAACCTAAGGTAACTATAATTCGCACCCTCGCCATGCACTGCTAATTAGCCCAGATATTACAGAACCCATGACAACATTTATAATGTCAATAAATATATCAATGAAACATTAGCAGTCAAATTATTAATGAAAAAAAACTGTGGATGTTATATTTACCTTAGGGTGCAATTAAAGTTAATTGAAATTACTCTAATTATAACTGCTGAATTTCTTTGGTTTTGTGCGAGTAAATCAACATCACATTAGAACCAATTCATTGCTGCTACTCCTGAAGGAAGATTGATGAATCCTTTCACTACTGTATGTGGGGAAACCAGGTGCATCAGGTTTGCAACAGACACATCTCAGAGACAAGGATTAGGGTACTTTTCTCTGCGGGCCCTGTGCAAGACCTGTAGCCATCCTGCGTTTTATCCAGTGCCTAATTAGTGCTTGTTGTTTCCGGTGCTGAGCACCGGCACTTATTTGTGAGGGCCGGGGCTTATTCTTATGCCTCAAGAATTTGCTGCAAGCAAAAGACATGTATGGGAAAGACGGAAGAAGGAAAAACTAAAAAGCGTCATAAAGGGAGAAAGTAGAAAGTTGCAGGATGAGCTGAAGGGGCAGGGGTGGCGTAAATGGACTGAAGAGGCCTGAGATGGCTTCAGGATTATGCTGCCTTGGTGTTCAGTGCTGGCAGATTTATTTACAGCAGCCTGGTGTTTCAGAGAAGGGCTTTGAGCACTGGCACCTCCTAATTTACAAATTAAGCACTGTTTTTTATCATGGATGACCTGAACTTTTTCACTCTGTCCCAGAAAAGTTCAATCTTAAGTAACCCCTAAAGCGCAGTTTGCTGCTAAGCACTAGAGCTCTTATTATTATTTAACAATTCATAATGTGACTTCTACCTCTTGGATTTTTACCGTTTTGATCTTAATTTATTTCTAAAATTACTGACTATTTCACTAAACGTATGTGGATTCTTTTGGTTATGTTTTCATCATGTTACTGTGAGTGTGTCTTGCATTAATACTTTACACAGTGCCTCTTTAGATAAGCCTGACTGCTCTGTGACAAGCTACCAGAGGGTGAGCACAGGATATCATTTAGTGTGTGACTGACTCACCCTGACTAGAGTGGTGGTCCCTGCTTGGACTGGGTGTATGTCCTTGCCAACTAGAAAGCCAATTTCTAACAGCAAGCTACTGAACACGTCTGATATTCAAATAAGCGGAAGGTGTATAGAAAATAAATGCAAACTAAACGTAATGTATTCGTTTTATTGAAGTACGCTTTGCATTTTGGAAAGCTGGCAACCTATTAAATATATTCAAATGATCGCGAGAAGTTGCAATGTCTTTATGGACTTTTCCTAGATCTTATGTCATCTTTAAAATAACCCTCTGTTTTTCGCTTTCTTAACCTTCTGCAGTCTTCCCACGAGCGCAGCCGCGATCGTGGAATAAAGCATTGTTAAAGTAGTCTGCCGTCAGTTAGTGTGAATGTTAAACACAGGAGGTCATGTGCATTTCAAGTTAACCTCCTATTCATTCTCTGTATATAGTTCTGTACATTTCCAATGAATTGTAACCTGACCACCCTGAAACCAAGGGCTTCCCTCAGAGAGGCAATTTAGCAAATCCTCAAAGCAATTTCTGAAAGCAACAAAACACACTTCTTTCAAATCATTGGCTCAGCCAAGCTAAAGTTCAAATGCTTTCTAGAGTTTCTTTCTGTTAAATATGTTTGAACCCTTGAAAAGAAAATTATAGTGTTTATGTGAAAAGTATATTTTGTCCCTATTTCTGAACATCACAAATGCTTCGGATTGACAGGAGTGCATTTTCTATATACTTCTTTTTGACTGGGATCAAATGGTTACTGTTGCTTTCAGAGTGGAAAATCCAGTTCACTGCAATGGAAAATGACTGAGAATTTCCTTCAGCAGAGACAATAATAGACACAGACATGGGTAGGAGCTCTTGCCATATCATAAAATCAAATATTGTGTTCATAAATTTCGATACAATTTTCCAAACGTTTAATGCACTTACATAGGCGCACGTATTGTAAAATACAGCAGCTCCGTACCTGGTGCGGCAGAGTCAGAAAGTGGTCTACCTGCGCCTTCTCACTCATACAGCATTCTTGGAAGTTTGATGCGCAGTTTCTGCAAACATTTTTATCATTCAGAGAGAACCTTTCTAATGTTTTTAAAAATCTGTGGTGCTGGTAACCAGTTTTTTCACACGCTCCAGTGTATATGATGTGTTCTTGTAGAGCTGGAGTGAACGTATTTTACATTTTTGGCAAATTGTAAACTTTTAAAAAACGTAAAGTATAGAAGATGTGGGAATTCCAGCTAATAAGGCACTGCTTTCCTCGATGTGTAGGAACCTTATGAATTTTGCTGCTGCCCTAAATATTTTAGTTAGGATGAGATTTGTCATTGATGAGGAGGTTGCACCGAGAAAATTTACATTTGCAAATATGTGCTTTTGAAGTGTCACCTTGAAATCAAGATTAAAAAGCAGATGAGTCTTGTATGAAACTGATAAAATAGCTTATAGCTTCTTGGCAGAAAGATTGTTTTGACTCACTCAGTTCTGAATCAGGATTGTGTGGTCAAGGTCAATAAAAATCAGTTGGGGATCGATTGAGTTTGAGAGTGAAGGAATTCAGACGTTTTCAGGTAGTCATGTGCTATATCAACAATCTCAAATGAAGTGCCAAATGATTGGTTACAGTGAGGTTCAAACACCACAAACATTAGAAGTAAAAAACCTTTATACCCACTAATCACGTTTTTTGGCAAGATTACAGTTCGAAGCAAAAAGCACCACCAAAGGGGCAGATAGTCTAACCAAGGAGTCTTAAAATGCAAGTGAGACAGAAGTTGGAATACCATTGGAGGAGTAAAATACATGCTTCAGGATCCCCAGGTTGCAGAGTTGTTAAAGACGCAAAGGTCACAGAGCTGCACCGGCATGCACCAAGCAGAATGTTCAGCAAAGAGAAGGAACTGCCATGGAGCTAAGTTGGAACCTTGGAAGTGCGTAGAGTGTGCTACAGCAGTGGTGCTCCCCAATGTGGCTATTGTACAGTTAAAGTCCACACAGACAATACCACAGAACCTTCCCAGGCCGGATAGAACAAATTCTTGAAGTCCAATTGGGGCAGCCAGAGACACACATCAGCCAAGCAGGGGCTCTCAACAAGTCCGCTGGGATTCTCAGTGCGTACGTCACTCATAGTACTTGATCAGTTCTTTCTCTGGGCAGTTGCTCCACCAGACAGCTAATGTTTTGCTCTCTTTTGAGGAATATCCTGCAGAAACGCCTCCTTTGCTTCTATCTAAGGAAGGTTCTTATCTGGAAGACAGGCTCCTTATCCAAGGAAGGGTGTCAGCACTCCAGCA
The DNA here is from genome assembly GCF_031143425.1 of Pleurodeles waltl. Lineage (NCBI taxonomy): Eukaryota > Metazoa > Chordata > Amphibia > Caudata > Salamandridae > Pleurodeles > Pleurodeles waltl. The sequence goes on from NC_090451.1 coordinate 371,450,442, forward strand.
GAACTCCTTAGATTCCCAGGTGATGTGTGCTTGCCTGGCTGCAAAGCTGGCTGTCAGAGATAGCACCTCTGGATCACCCTGTGGAGTGTTGCTTAGGCAGCAGTCAGGGAGAAGTCCTGCAACCCTTAGTTGGGGTTTCAGTCCCCTTCTTATACCCCAAGGGCAGTGGATTCTCCAGGCACAACTCTCGGAATGGTTCTAAGTTGTTCTGCCATTTTGTGTATCCCTTTGTAGACAGATCACAAAGTCCTGGTCTTCCAGTATCAGCAGAAAGAAGTGGTGGGGATGGGACTCTTCAACTCAGTGAAATCCAAAACATGGGTGCAAAGGATAAAGAAGTTTTCGTAATCGACATACATACATCTATTGGTGGAAACACATCTGTGGGAAGTAAATGGTCAAAAGCTAACTATGCACTATTAAAAGAACTACTGCCTCTTGTCCTCCTACAACCTACAGTCTATCTACTAACAATGGCCTTAGTAATACATTGAAGCAATCCTGAAATATATATCTATATCTATATATATCTATATCTATCTATCTATATATATATATATATATATATATATATATATATATATATATATATATATATATAGACACATAACACACACACACATATATATATACATATAGATACACACACACACATATATATACATATAGATACACACACCCACACACACACACACACACACATATATATATATATGTCTGTGGTGATGTAGGTGATCTACTTCAGTTTGAAATTAAAAGCATACGATCTTTCCTGGAGTGCAGCATAATCTTTGTTTGAAAATTGAAACGAGATAAGGTCCATCCATAACACGAGCACCAGCCAGAGAAAGCGCACCTCAATGGGACCGCTTTGCGTGATTATTAAATTGTTTCCGGTAGCGCCCAATATAAGTGGGACTCAATTCTAAAGATGGATGGATGGATTGTAATGCGAGAAATGAAAATTTGGACAATGGAATGGAGCTCCTAACAACTCCAAAAGTTCTATATGCCCTTTAAAAAAACGGATTCTAGAACATATCAGAGTAGTAAAGAACAAAGATGTGAACTAAGCTTTGACAAAACATCTATTGACACACACTGGGAAAGACTGGACAAATATGAGATACTTTGGCATTGCAAGTATTGATAAGGATGAGAGAGGGGGCAATCGAGAGTTAAAACTCAGGTGTTTGGAATCATGATAAGTCATACAACTAAAGACCAAGACTCCCAATGGATTGAAAGGGGGCGAAGAACTATATGTCATCTATAAATGTAGACTCCAACAGTAATAATATAATTAAAAAGAGACGATGCCATTAGTGGCTGTCCCAGCATGTGTGGCAATTAAAAAGGCCTGTTCTGTTAAACAAACACATGTCTGCAATCAATATCTGAATGCTGTATTAGAAACAGAGCGTACTTGTGCTCCTTAAAAGCATGTGCCACTTGATTTTATTCCTCCAAAACACTGAACATGACTCTGGGTCTCAAAATATTAAACACTCAGCCCTCAGAGTACATGGATGGTAGGCTTGTATGGTGAGGCCAAGAAAAAGGTCAAAAATAGAAGCACTCTTTGGGTAACTCAGGGCAGGTGTGCATGCTTGCAACATCATGCAGTGTACATTCTCATTCCATTAAGAATATTAAAAAAAACCATAGAACCCTAGGGTTGGGAGAGGACTACATGACTATAGACCAAGTACTGTACAAGAACACTGACAATATCATTGCAGTGGTCGTTGACCAAATATGAGGAATAAACACACCACAATTTCTTTCACATCTTCTCACTCATTGTTTTTATAACTGGCATGAGGCCATGGCCACACAGGTGTGCCAAGCATGGATGGCCACTACAAAAGCCACTTGGGGGATAATGTGGCTTCTGAACCGCTCACCTTAAGATTATGGTGGTCATTATGACCCCGGCGGTCGGCGGTTACATGGCGGTAAATACTGCCAACCGGCTGGCGGTACTTGCCGCCATATTATGAAGCCAACCCACCAATGTACTACTCCGACCATCACGGCGGTAACAGCCGCCGGGCTGGAGATATACGTCTCCAGCCCGGCAGCTGTCACTTTACCGCCTGCAGGATTATGGCCCAGCCTACCGCCATGGTTTTCGTGTCTTCCTTACCGCCACGAAAACCATGGCAGAAGGCACTATCAGTGACAGGGAATTTCTTCCCTGTCACTGATAGGGGTATCTTCCCCTTCCCTCTCCATTACTTCTCCCACCCCTCCTGTCTCTCAAAAGCCCCCCACCCGCTACATTTGAGCGCCCCCTTGACACACTCACACGTACACACACCCTTTCACACAAACATCCATGCATGCATACATCCACTCACACACAACCACACACTTTCAAACATGCAAGCACACACGCATTCACAAACACAAAATACAAGCACTCACACCTCCATACATGCACACTCGCATTCAGCACACAACACACACCCTCATCCACGCACATACAAACATACACACACACCCCCCACACACACAACACCTCCCACCTCCTCTCCTGTCGGATACCCAACTTACCTGTGTTCAGGGGGTCCTCCGGCAGGAGACGGGATGTGGCGCTGCTGCCACCAGCAGCGTCCGCCAGCAGAACACCACCAGGCCATATTATGGGTCATAAGATGGCTGGTGGGGGTCTACTGGCATGGCGTGGCGCTGCTGGTGGCAGCAGCGCCGCCTTACCTCCATCCTCCAGCATGGCCGCAGACGAATTTCTGCCTTCCTTATGGCAGAAAAACAGCTAGCTATGGTCATAATACGGCAGACGGCTGGTAGCTGCGGCGATGGTCTTTTGATGACCGTCCCCATGGCGGTAGGCGTTTTTTACTGCCAGTATCAAAATGAGGACCTATGTGTCTGCACATGTTGTGACGCTGAAGACTGTGGTGCAGTTATACCTTGATGCTTGTCCAATGGCTTGGTGGTGGGGTGTGCTTTTGAGGAGCACATTTCTTTTTTGTTCTGTAGTTTCCAAGGATTACATGATGAGTCCTGGAAGAGGGAACCACTGGTGTGGTGCTATGGTCTGTCAAGGGTAAAGGAGAGCCTAGAACATCAGAGGAACAATACCTCAGCCGTCAACCACCAATGGGTGTCCCGTTTTTAATCTCTTGGAGAGTCTGGATAACAGAGGGCAACATCAGAGTCAAGTGATGGCGCTTGTGTTGCCATTGCATATTGATATACTTTACATATGGAGACATCTCGTCTGATTAGGAAAGAGTACATGACTGGACAATCATTTATTGAGTGCTGTTATTGTGTGCCAGGCAGTGGTGATTACTGGCCCACACTACCTCTCCTGAGTAGGTCTTTTTAACTGCCGGGTGGCTTACGGCAAGGAGAGGAGGCAAGGAGAAGAGAGGAGACGCACCTTGTGCACCAGAGAAGTGCTGAGGTGCCATGGGTGTTTGCTGCCTTGCCTGCAGTATCACCAGGGGGCCATAAGGCCTGCACCACAAAGTAAGACAACTGGGAGAGAGTGCTGCGAGAGCCATGGGTGCCCCCAGTGCTGCGGGAGCCGCGGTCACGGGCGTTGAGCGGAGAGTAGAGCGTAGTTGTCGCTGGTCGTGTTTACTGCCCCGCCCATTGCCATTAGCCCATTAACCCCTTTGCCTGCCTGATGCTCAACGTTACGCGCTACGGACGTTTCCCTGGCCCCCTCTTCTTGTTCCTGTTGCGGTTGCGGCCCTGTGGCCCTGTGTGTCCCTGAGTGCAGCCAGCTGGTCAGGTCCTGACATTGAGGGAAGCTGTTGGTGGCCCAGAGGCTGTGCGAGGATTGGAGTCCCGGAGCAACAGGTTCAGCTGCTTTGATAAGGGAGATAAGGAGGAAGAAAGCAAAGGTGGATGTGGAGGGGGAGTGCTGAATGTGGCAATTGTGAGACTTCTTTGGAGGATCTTTGAAGGACCCAACCACACCCACGCACCCCCCAGTCCCCATTGGCTTCTGGCTCACCGACCTTATCGACCACCCAGATCATCATTGCCATATAATTGCTTATATTTCCCTCACTGGCTCATCAGAGAACACTAGAGAACATTGTGGCAGCGGGGCTTGGGGCTTCTTGGTGCAAAACAACAAAGAGGAGATCCGGAGAGAAACAGTGGTCTTGAGGAAGAGGAAAGGTGTGGAGTGCAAAATGCGGTGTTAGTCGGCAGAGTACAAATCAAATGCCTGAACCTGCATCTGGCTGTCATCATGAGCAAAAAGGGAGAAAGGGCTCAAAGGGGGTGGAGACTGTGCAAAGTGGGTAGGGGCTCAAGGTCGTGAACTGTGGATTGTGGAAGCGGTCCCTGATAGGGGTGCAACTACTATACCTCAGCAACCAAGGATCTCCCAAAGTTTATAAAGCTGCAAAGCTATTATAGGTGGAAATCACAGTGTATAGGAATTAATCACTCTTCACTTGGGAGAATGCATTCAGGGAGAGGTCATCTCTCCCATCAGTAAAAAGAAATAGGAGGAAATAAAATGCCCCTACCTTGCAACCTGTGAAGTTAAAGCGATCAAAAAAGACTGAGGAAGAGAGTGCGACCTTGATTTCTCCCACTGCACGTATGTTTCGGAAGGAAGTGAAGATGCCACATAAATTTGACTTCTTGGCGGACCCAGTGGAAGCAATTCTTTTCTACCACCAAAGATCAAATAGCCCTTCCTCATCTCATTTCCCTAATAAAAAGTGAATGCAGCTTTGCAAAAAGAAAGGGGGATTATGTTGGTTCAGATGTGGTACAAGGGGGGTTAACAAGTGCCCAGGGCAAATCTTCCATTCTCCAAATTTCCAAAGCCCAAGGGGCACTTCAAATTCCAGTTTCATCTAATATAAGTGATTCAACTGGGTGCAATTTGAAATACTAATACGGGGATCAAATTGAATCAGAAGTAGATGGGGAGGGGGCTAAAAACACCTAGGGTATTCCTTAAAACACTAGTTGAAAAAGCAAATGATTGGGGATCAATTAGTGACTTGGAACTACTCACTTTGAGATTGTCTTCTACATCACCATCCCCATCTCCTAATAGACCTAAAAGCTCCTTGGAAAGAAGAGACTTGATTGCCCTAGAGGTGAACGTTATCATTAAGAAGAATACAGATACGGAAAACTCCAAAACGTCAATGAACAAAGATCTTATAGGGGTGGTCAAAGATGTTGTAACAAGCAACAGCCAATTTCCCCTGATTCCCTTGAATCTGTGGTCTTAAACCCCAGTGAGGGCAGATGGCGTCAAGGTAATGATTGTCATATAGGTACCCATTACTGCTCAGGCAAATGTTGCCTGAGGGTGCACCTTATTACTACAAGGTCAAAAAGTCGCAAAAGAGAGAGACTCAACACAAGACCAACAATATGACTCTCCCAACCTTCAAGGGCACAGCGAGTGTCATTGCTTTCCACAGAGCCTAGCTAGGTCCATAAAGCAAAAGAAAGTGGGGGGCATCTTTTTAAAAACTTCACAATGAACTCTAGACGCTTTGACTTAACAAGCTACAAAAATGGATGTGCAGGTGGATCTATTAAATGTAATGGTGAAATCTATTTCTGGGATTGACCATAAACTGGCTGATTTAAATGCTTTGATCAAACATTCTCAGAACAATGCAGAAACAATAGATCATGATTGCACCTGTGCTACAATAATTAGCAAGTTAGCCTCTCTCCCAGAGGTTATAAATACTCTGATGACTGATTTCAAAGCCAATCTTACTACCTTGAAAAGATATAATGGTGAACTAGGGTTGATTGTAGGTGAACATATGGGTAGAGCAAATGGCGATAGGGAGGGAGTGGTTACAATAGTAGAAGATGTAAGGGAGGATCACCAATGTCCTGGAAACAAAGGTATCACAGAAGTACCAGCAGAAGAGACATTGGAATCCTGGAATCCTGGTAAGGATCACTTATTCAGACTCTACTCTCCCCCTCTTCACCTTTCTCCTTGTCTACAAAAACCCAATCCCAACAATCTTTAAAATTACCAGTAACTAAAAGGCAAAGGAAAAAACAAAGAAAAGCCATGAAAAAGTTAAAGGGTGTCCAGGTTGCCACCAGTGGAGCCATGACAAATATTCCAGTCTCTGCGAGTATCAAAATCGAGAAAGGGAAACGATTCAAGAATGACATTAATAATAAGAGTAGTCCATCAACTACTAAGGTATACCTGTTATTCAACATTCAAAAAGGGGGGTACCACACCCCTGGTCCTAGTGAGTCCATTCCACGCTCAGAGGAGGCAGTGGCTATACCTAATATAGAAAGTATAGGTTATAGGGAAATGGAAGCTCAAGTGCGCCAAGATGCTGGGTGGAAAGGTCAAAAACAAGGGGATGACTCAGAACTTGGGTCAGAAGAGGGACAAAGAGGGAATCTTAGACTGAAGGTAGCTGAAAATGTTTCTGAAATTGTAGCTCCTATAACAGATGCCAATGTAAACAGGGGAAATGGGTCAGTATCTATATTAACGCCCCCGCAGTGCTTGAGCACCAGGGAGGGGGTGGGTCCCCAGGGCCCTCAATAGAGCAGATGATGATAGCTAGCTCAGATATGGGTCTCAATCGAGACTAACAGCCATACAAATGTCCAGCATGGTCAATCTTGTAAAGTGAGTCAGGATAACCAGGGAAGGGACAGCAAATAGCTCTATCCTAAAATCCATCTTGGTGACTTGGATCTCATCACTTGTCGCCAATAGGGTCTTTAAGGAAATAATTGTCTTTCACAAATAGGAAATTGAGCTTAAAATCCCTCAGCAGATCGGTTATCCATAACCCTTGGAATTTGACAATCGGATGGTAGATCTCACTAGAAAGAGCAAGCTTCAAAAACCCTATTCAATTCTGAGAATCGCAACGAGAAACTCCACAATGGCTACCTACCACCCATTAGGTTATACACTAGATAATGAACAGGGACCTGGGTAACTAAATATGGGATGGCTTTCAGCTGCTCTTCACAATGGTGGGAGCCCTTGACAATATTTCATGTAATTTAGATCTCTGAAAGTTACACACCATTGTAAGTTACAAAAAATCTGTTCCTGGGATATAAACCGGTTTAGTGCTAATAATCCATGAAAAGATTTAACCCTATTAAAAAATTTTCAAATTGACGGCTATCTGGGCTTTTTCCCCCACCCTCTAAGGTGAAGAAATTTGGGCCTCCGAAGGGTGGTTTGGCGACTTTTATAGCAGCTGGGCTGAAAGTAACCTGTACACAACTAAAAGAAGACTATGCATATTTATTGGTAGTAAAATTGCTAAACTGGCATAAAACCATGTGGAGACCCCTTTTTATAGTAAATGTTTATATACATCCCAACGCCTACTCCAAGAAATGTATGTCCTCCGAACTTGTAGAAGTAATTTTAGCCGGGTTTCAGGAACCAGACACCCTGGCGCTATTAATTGCAGGGGATTTTAATACAAAACTAAACTATTGCAACCCTATGAAAGAGAGGAACAGATTGTGCATCAGGATTTTATATGGTCTGTCCCACAGCAATCGTTAGGCAACAAAGGTAGCGGCATTACAGATGCCAAGATGGATACTTTTGTGAACAATTTGGAGGTGTCTGGTCTTAGAATTTTGAATGGGAGGTATCAGCAGGATACTCCCCCCATGGCTACCTGCTATGCCTTCAGAAAACAATCCCTAATTTTTTATGCAGTGGTTACTTTGCCACTTTTAGCCTTAGTTGCTTCTTACCATATTGTAAGGACAGAATGAAGTGACCGTGGTTTGTAAAGTATTGAGATTAATTATAGTTATCCAAACCATATACCAGCTGCTACCCTTTCCAGGGACCTTATTTCAAGTAATTATAAGAAGGTTTGATGGCGTGGAGATGCAATTGAATTCATTAAAATAAATTCAGAGGCTCTATTTAGCAAATTTAGATGTGATCCAATTGATGATCCAATAATTTTATGGTCAGTATTCTTGGAGGAGTTTGCAGTCAGGTTTCTCTCTGACACTTTTCATAAACCTCACCAGTATTATGAGTTAGAAAACGCAAGAAACAGAGAAAAAATAAAAACAATAGCTGTTACTGGACTGAGAAAAAAGAGGAATAGATTATTAAGACTGGCAAAAAAGTGCTCAACCGACCCTTGTATACAAACAGATTTAAAAATTACCAATAATTTATATCGGAACAGATGTGGGAAGAAAAAGCAAAAACTAGGTAGGACTACTGACCAAAGGTCTTATTTTTAATTAAACAAAGGAATTCTCAGGTATTCTGGAACATGGTAAACAATTTAAACAAAGCCGCCACAATCCTGACCAGTTCAGATATCTCTGATTCTTCCTGGTATGATTTTTTAACTCAATATTTTAACCAAGATACAAAATGTAAAGAAGAGATTCTTTGCGCAGGGAGGTCATTAGGGACTCACGGCTAGCAATTCAATGCTAATTTAACTTGCCATAGGCCTAAGGAAGAAAATGAACAAATGTTCTCTGTTGCTCAGATTACTAAACTCATTAATAAGAGAAGGCAGGGTGGGGCATCTGTCCCAAATGGGGTCCCAAATGCCTTGTATAAAACAAATCCAGTTTTCTGAACAGAGAAGTTGGTTGTGGTTTATAAGAATGGTCTGGAGCTTGAAACTATTCCATGCTCCTGGAAGGGTGCTATTATCCACCTGATTATTAAAGGCGGTATCATTACCAACCCTGAGAAATATTGTCTAAGTACTTTAACCGACTCAGAAGCAAAATATTATGCTGGCTCTCTTTTGGAAGATCTTCAGACCTGGGTTGTAGAAAATAATATTATTCCGGTCAATCACACAGTAGTCATTAAAGGGCCTGAAACAGCTTATCCCTTACTACCATTATAGACAAATGTAAACAAAAATAACAGCCCCTGTATGCATGTTTTGTGGATTTGAAATACACTTTTGACTCGGTACCACATAGCCAAATATGGGCAAAACTAACCTCCTGGGGTATCCCCGTGAAGTTATTGAAAGCAATACAGATGCTATACACAGATACTTGGATTAGAGTGAAAATTGTGGATGGTACCTTTCTATCAAGGAAAATTGGGACTAAACACGGTCCTAAACAAGGCTGCGTGCTTGCGCCTTACCTTTTCAATCTTTTTGTTTCTGATCTGTCCTCCATGTTAAATGGGGGTAAATACGCACCCTCCAAAGATTGGGGACCTATTAATTTCGAATTTTCTCTATGTGGACGATTTAATCCTTCTAAGTCATATAAAAGTGGGACTTCTGCATTTGATAAGGAAATTGGCAAAATTTGCTGTAAAAAACAGATTGGAAATGAATGAGAAGAAAACAAAAGCTATGGAAATAAGCAGCAGAATACATAAAACATATAAGTGGTACATCCAAGGCCAAAAAACTTGAACAAGTAAAACCATATAGATATTTGGGGGTTCTATTAGATTGACTGAATATGAAAAGGAAATATGCTGTTGCTTGCTTTCTTTACCATGCTAAGATCACTACATGGTCCTAGCTACAGACCTCTGTTACAAGTGATAACCACTACATTAATTCCAAGTGTCACTTATGGTAGCAAAGCTTTGAGGGGTAGGGATGCAGTTACCCTGATTGGGATAGTCGGGAACGTTTTTAAAGCCCTTTTTCATTTCCCAAAGAAAGCATTTCAAGCCTAAATTAGGCTGGAGTTTGGATATATGATCCAAACAATTGCAAGACAGGGTGTCTATAATAAAATCTGGAAACATGAACAACAAGCTAATGGAAACGAGTTAAGTCCAGCACTCTGGAAAGTGAGTGTGAACCCGAGGGCCACTTCACAGTTATATTTAGACCAGTCCCTCGACGATCTGGGGTCCTGCTCACTGTCAGAAGAGTTTTTACCACTTGACGCTTTAAAAAAAATCATAAATCGTATTGTGAAGAAAAAGTCTTTGTCTCTGGATAAGAGTCCTTTTGCTTCTAGATCTCATTCCTGGGCAATAATAAACAAGTATAAAGCTCACATATATGAAGTAGACTTTCATTAAATCAGGTTTTCTGGAGTGTTAGACTCTTTTCCCAAAGGCAGGGTAAAATAGCTATTTTTTTATGGCAAAAGTGTAATTATAACACACAAACTAAGTGGACTGTTGATATGCATTCAGACGGTCCTTCTTTATTGAGCCTGGAACCTTACTGAACCATTATACATAACCTGCAATATAGGTATTAACTTACCATTTTCACTCACTGTGTGCTTTGTTGTACAATTCACAGCACTCTACATACATACTTTTTGGAGCATTTTTACAGGCTGCTAATATTATACAATATAAGATTGACTTGTTATTTTCACAGTAGCTATGATTCATCTAGAAAATGGTATGTTGTACTGATTATTTTTAAAAAATGCATGATTTATTTATTTGATTTTTTTACTGGATGCCAGCTGTTTTGAAATGTGTTAATTTTCTATGATTTTGCTTTTAACTTAAGATTATTATGACAATGTTCTTGCAATGTGTAAATTTTAATGATGAACAAATTGAATCAACCCGCAAGATTAGAGGAAAAAGAGCACTATCATCTCCTTAATCAAGAACCTAGGAAGACATGTAACTCTGTTGTGTCGAGGTATCCATATCCTTTAGTGAGTGTGTGGCACAGTGCTGCCAATATATAGTTTTTTTACATGGCCACGTAAAGGTGTATACTACATAACTGCTCTTACAGGTTAGGTATTTGGAAATGCCTAATTTCCTCCTAGGAAAATAATTATCCAGGTATTTGCCCCTGTGTGGGTCTTTGGTTGGCAGTCAGGCTGCCCCCTGTCCAAGGAAGACCCTCCACTATAGACAGGGTAAAAGAGAATCACATGTGTAAAGTATTTGTTCCAACACACACAGTAACACAGTGAAAACACTACAAAATAACACATCACAGGCTTAGAAAAATAGCAATATTTACTTAAACAAAACAAGAGCAGAACGACAAAAATTCAACATACAACAGTCAAGTTATGAATTTAAAAAGCAAAAGAGTCTTAAATCCTTTAGAAAACAGTGAGAACGTTGTTAGCATACAAAAGTACCTGGGAAACTTCAGAATAACACCACACGGGTAAGTGTGCGTCAGAAAAGGCCAGCAAAGCATTGATTTTTCACTCTCAAGACAGTGCGTCGTTCCTCCTCCAGTCAGGTCGATATGTGTTGTTTATTCTCTCCTGCAAGAAAGTGATGCGTTGATTCGGACGGGCACCTCGAGTATGAGCAGGCTTTGCGCTGTTTTTCCATGCCCAGCGATGTTGTGTTGAAAATCTGGTTGCATGGTATCCCAAGACCGCGCTGCATCAGGTTTACGTCGTTATCAGCCTCAGTTAGTGGGCATTGTGCATCATTTCTCAAGCCCTGTTGCATTTATCTTCCAGCTGCGATGCAGGTGGAGCATTGATTTCAGCCGCGAAGCTGGCAGCGCATCGTTTATCAGCCGCAACACGGACAGTGTGTCGAAAAATTTCCCGCACGACGGTCTGTGAGTGAATTTTCATTTCTTGGCTGCCAGCTTCACCTCTCAAGGGGCCAAGGGATTGGATAGGGCACCACTCGGCAGGGCAGGAGTCTCAGCAGAGAGTCCAGGTGCTGGCAGGGGAAGTCTTTGATGGTCTTGAGAACTCAACAACAGGAGGCAAGCTTCATTCAAGTCCTTGGAGATTCTTTTCAAGCAGTAATACACAACAAAGTCCAGTCTTTGTCCCCTTTCGCAGGCAGAAGCAGCAACCACAGGATAGCCCAACAAAACACAGTAACAGGCAGGGCCAGCACTTCTCTTCAGCTCTTCAGCTCTTCTCCTTGGGAGAGGTTGCTCTTGATTCTAGAAGTGATCTGATTTTCAGGGGTTTGGGGGCTCTTCTTATACCTCTTACTGCCTTTGAAGTAGGCCTACTTCAAAGAGAAGTCTTGGGTACCTGCTTTACCCCCAGCTATGCAAATCTGTACATGAGCTGGTTGAAGGAACAGGTAACCCATGGTCAAGAGTTCACACAATTCATAGATGATGTTGTAATGCTGAAATGTTTTACAGAAGACTTATTTTTCCTATGGGATGACAGGAGTCTGAAGTTCTTTGGCCAAAAAACCAATGACAATGCTTGGAATTTGTACTTCACTGACACAATGAGTAAAGAGAATGTTGTTTTCTTTGGTATTAAGTGAGGTTATTGAGATTGGGATAATTAGCAATACACAGAACACAGACATTAGTGAATGATATCCATCATGCTTGCAGCTTACACCAGGGAGTTTAAAAATGTTGTATATCCGTACAGTGAGTTGCTGTAAGTAGAATGAAATTGTAGACAAAGCAAAAATTTAAGAAGGAAACTAAGATCATGCCAAATGCTTAAAAAAGAGGATATTGTGAAGAAATGTTAAATTCTGCAAAATCCACGGCAACAAATTGAAGGAGGGAGGATTTCCTTTTTTGGGGGCCGCAACATTCAAAGAAAATACCCACATGGAAAGATAGGAATAACAGATTTGTCATAACATATACCAAAACACATGCCACAGTGAGTTCATTCCGACACAAACACTGGAAAGTGAATAGCTCGGATCCATTCATAAAGGAAAGTTTACCTAATAGACCATCCATAACTTTTCACAAAGTCCCATCAATATAGAATATGCTGATAAGGTGTAAATATAATTCAACGTTCCTTACAAAGTCATTCTTTTTGGAACAATCAGGGTTTTATAAATGCACGTATTGTAAATATGGCCAGAGGTGCTGTTGGACGTTTTCCCTTTTGCAGGGTCATCTCCAATCTTTTTGCCTCTTTCTTCCTATTTTTTCTGACCTGTTTTGCTGTCTTTGGGCCTCTGGGCACTTTATCACTGCTAACCAGTGCCAAAGTGCATATGCTGTCTGTGTAAATTGTATTGTTGATTGGCTTATCCATGATTATCATATGTGATTTACTAGTAAGTCCCAAGTAAAATGCACTAGAGGTGCCTAGGGCCTGTAAATCAAATGCTACTAGTGGACCTGCAGCACTGGTTGTGCCACCCACATTAGTAGCCCTGTAAACATGGCTCAGACCTGCCACTGCAGTGTCTGTGTGGGCAGTTTTAAACTCCCAATTAGACTTGACAATTGTACCCACTTACCAGGCCTAAATCTTCCCTTTTTATACATGTAAGGCACCCTAAGGTAGGCCCTAGGCAGCCCCATGGGCAGGGTGCACAGTACGTTAAAGGTGGGACATGTACCTATGTGTTTTACATGCCCTGACAGTGAAATACTGCCAAATCCGTTTTTCACTGTTGCAAGGCCCAGTCTCTCATAGGTTAACTTGGGGGCTGCCTTTAAATACTATTAAAGTGCAGATTGATAGAAACCCATTAAGGATGAGACGCAGAGGGGGCAAACCGGACTATGGGGGTTATTCTAACTTTGGAGGAGTGTTAATCCGTCCCAAAAGTGACGGTAAAGTGACGGATATACCACCAGCCGTATTACGAGTTCCATAGGATATAATAGACTCGTAATACAGCTGGTGGTAAATCGTCACTTTTCCGTCACTTTTGGGACGGATTAACACCTCTTCCAAAGTTAGAATAACCCCCTATGTGTGGGATACATGTGGTGAATGTGTTGGGGATCTAGATATGTGTGGTGTATGTAATTAAATTGTGTGAATCTGAACCTGGCATTTTGGGATATTTCCTTTACCGACTGCAACTCCTTGCCCCATTCCACGTCTGTCAACAGCTGTGGCAGCGCCCACATTCCGATTTTCATCTGCATTCCATAGAAGGTTGCCTATAGGTCAGTGTAGTGCAGCAAACAGGGTGATAATAGTGCGTTTAGTGCACCTGGCTAATAAAATGGAGTGTAATGCGTGAGATGTGGGGGGTTCTGTATATATTGCACCCCAGAGGCTGCGCATGACCTGCAATGTAATATAGTAAGTAAGAAATGGCCCAGGTGCAATGTCGTGTTCTGTGACCATTTCTTGAAAGGACCTCTGTGTACCATCCAAAAATAAATATCCCAGGTGGGTAACCCCTTTTTCCATCCAGTGGGTGCGATCATGAGCTTGTGTTTTCAGTGTTATCCCGGGCATCTCCCAGATCGAGATCTCTGGTGAGTAGGGAATATGAGGGCCCTTTACCTGTTGATATCTGTGCCAGCATATATGTGCCACTTCATTAATTAAATTAGAGTGGTGCGAGGTCCGTTGTCTGTTAGCCAAATGTATCTTGCAACATTCCCCAGATGGGTTTGTATAGCATGTGTTTCCGGGTGTAGTGGTGAAAGTAACCAGCTGTTCGGCCATTGTAACTGTGCCGCTGCGTAATATATCTCGAAATTTGGAGCTCCTAACCCGCCCTCCATCTATGGCCTTTGGAGTTTAGAAAGGGCTACTCTACAGCATCCGTCCCCCCCAAATCTAATCTAAAAGCAAGCTATCGAGTGTTTTAAAGAAGGCCCGCGGTATTGCTATGGGTAATGATGAGAATAAATACAGCAGCCTGGGTAGAATTAACATCTTTGATATTGCCACATGGCCAGTCGGCTATCGTGGTAGCGATCGCCAGAAAGTAAGGGAAGTACGTATATTCGCAACCGCCTTATGTAAGTTGCCATCGAGGAGGTCCTGCATTTCATGATAGACATTAACTGCCAAAAACTTTAAAGTATCATATTGCCACTGCAAACAGGAGTCGGCTGTGGTCATTCTGTCCACAGGTGGGCACGGGGCTAGCGACAAGGCACAGGACTTGGGCCAGTTAACCTGGAGACCAGAGATCTCCCCAAAGGTTGCCAGTAGTTGTTCGAGCTCGGGTAATGCGGTGTGCACATCTCTAAGATAGATGAGAGCATCATCTGCATAGAGAGATACCACGTGGGACCACTGTGAGTCCCATATCCCCCAAATCTCAGCCCGGTCCTGCAAATAGCATGCCAGGGGTTCCATGGCCAAGGCAAAGAGGAGTGGCGAAAGTGGGCAACCTTGACGCGTCCCGAGTTGTATGCCAAAGCACAGATCTTGCTCGAACTAGTTCCGAGGCCTTTAAGATGTGTCCCCTGAAGCATTGCAATATGCATCTGACGGTGTTTGAGATATGAGTATACCCTATGGCGCTTGATGAAGGATGCCATGCCCTGTACATTCCAGGTCAAGAATCTATATTGTGGAGTGTGGGTCAGTGAGGGCGTGTTCGACATCATTCCTAATACAATGAGTGAGCGAGAATACCCTTTTAGCTACTAGTTGTACCTTGACACTTGACATCCCATTGCACCCACAGTAGTCATCACTCCTGCTTATCCCCAGTGTTATTGTCCCATGCACATAATAGCAATGCTGTGCACAATAATACAATGTTTAGCACGATAAAGCAAGCAGGTAAATCGAAGATCACCCCAACTTTAGTAACAATCCCCCAGGGCCGAAACCACGTGGTATACCGCCCAATGCACATATTCATACGCAAAATAACATTTGCCATGATAACTTAGTGAACAATGTGTCCACAGATACATCGTATGGGGACATTATCAGCACGTGTATTGTGGTACCCCACATTAGGACCCGTGTCCTAGTGCAAGAGAGGACCCTGAATGAGTCAGTGCCTGCAGAAAAGTCCTGCATGTTGGCGAGAGGTGCACAGAAAAAAGGCAGCAGTTAGTGTGGTATTGTGTTGCTGCTACTACTACATGGGCCTGCTCTGCTGCTGCTTGGTCTTGATCTGGTCGGGAGCTTGGTGGTTTCCTGCGATGTCGTCGAGGTTTAGGTGTCACCCATGTGTCTGTTTATTTCTCCTCTTCGAGTGTCGGTGCTAGGCCTTTGGCGTGCAGCCAAGTCCACACATCCTCAAGTGTCTGAAAGATGTGTGTTCTTTCATGGTCCATAACTTTAAGTTTCGCTGGGAAGAGGAGGGCATACTTGATTTGTAGTTTGCGTAACCAATGTTTAACCTTCATGTAGTACCCGTGTTTATGTTGCACCACTATGGTATAGTCTGGGTAGGCTGAAATTGCGGTGTTGTTGAATTGCCACGGGCCTTTGGTAATGAATAATTGAAGGATGAGGTCACGATCGTGAATAAGAGGTCACAGTGGTGCTCCCGCTTTGGGGGGGGGGCATCCTGGTATGCGGTGAGCCCTCTCTATGGAGAACAAAGGGGGTGTTTTATCCTTTAGCACAGTCGACAGAAGCCACTTCTCTAAGAACAGTTTGGCACAGGGAAGTTCTGAGCTTTCAGGGAAGCCAATAAAGCGAATGTTGTTGCGCCGTGATCGTCCTTCTGAGTCTTCACCTCTGTGGTGTAAAGCAGATATGGCTTTCTGCATGTTCGTTATTTGCATTTGCATGGACTAGAGGATTGGCAATATAGTTTGCGTGACTGATTCAGCTTGGGTAACCCTATCTGCAATCTTGTGATGATCTGCTCTCAATAGGTTCACCTCCAGAGATACCAAGTCAATTTTAGCCTCCAGCGAGGCTTTGGTGTCCAGTATCGCATGTAAGAGTTTCTCAAATTTCTCAGAGTGCCTGTTAAGCGTGGATTTAAGATGTCAAAACTGATCAACTTGTGATGGGGGTCTGATGAGAGAGTGTTGACTGTTTGCATGGTGTCTCCTGTTGTCTTGGTGGGTCGTAGCTTCCCCATGACCTCACGAGGAAAAGATCTGTGATAGCGAATGTGTGCTCGTGTTGCTGGTTAAACGGTAAGATGGCCTTACGCTCCGCTTTAATTGTACCGCTCGATCAGCACTGCCATGAGTAGGTCATGCAATGCCAGGGCCCGCGGATCGAGAAGCCATGCAAATATCGGCACAATATGTCTCAGTCAAAGACCGTAATGCGATGTGGCCAGCAAGTGATTATTAAGGTGTGATCCTTTACTCTGTATATGTTATCTCAGCATCTCACATGGTTTAACAAGGGAGGGCAGTAAAACAAACAAATCACAGTGGGTAGGCCCGCAGCCAATTTCAGCTCGACTAGCGGGCCCGGCACAATCCCACACGCACCAGCGCTACTTCGCAGATCCGTTCCATAACATCAAGGCAGGGCCCCAGTGCCTCAGGTAGTCTTTAGGCTGTAAACAATTCTCACAGTGGCGACATGCAGTACACTGTCACAACAGTGTCAGGCACACTATGTTTCATCTGCATCAATGGACTTACTGTTCCTCAGGATGGCGCCCTTCCCTAACCTTCAGTGGCGCCACATCTATCTCCTACAACACCGCAATATGGGATAGCCAGCAGTTAGGCCTGACACCTCTCATGTGTCTGTGTGGTTGGCAGTGGTTCCCCAGCAGCCCCCTCATATATCGCTGGACTTCGCGTCAGTAGCGAGATGACCTTTTTGCAGCTTCAGCGGCCCTTGTAGCATCGGGCGATCCAGGCCCAGGAAAGCTATGTGCGGCACTGCTGCAGCCATCCGGGCCTCCACACACCAGACTGGGTTCAGCAGATCCGTGCATTATTTATGGAACCCCTCTGTCGGCGAAACACAGGATATTGACCGGGCCCTGTGAAGAGCTCACTAAAGAGCGTCCGATGCGGTCGCCATCTTGGACCACACTGTACATTTTCCTAATAACAAGGCAAGGACAACGAGATCACCTTTTGGGGAATCTCTTCAACATAACCCAAGAGCACTATCATGGGGCTGAGTTGACATTCATGTTTGGTCATGTTGAGTAATGCTTACTGGATAAGAAACCAGAATATATCCACTGCAGGGCATGTCCAATTTAAGTGTATAAAAGACGCCTCTGGTGCCCCACATCTGGAGCATTTTGCATCAACATCTGTGAAGAATCAAAAAAGGTCCATGGAGAAGAGGTGTTCTCTATGCAGGTATTTGTAATGAATCAAATGGAACCTGCCATTGGAGGACACCTGCTTAGTTTGCTTGCAACAGAAACTCCATTGCGCATCCGTTAAGTCCTGCCCCATGTCACCCTCCCATGCCTGGAAAATCTTATGGAGGTCTGAAGCTCATTGGTCCATAGTGCATTGTATAATAGAGATATAAGTTTAGAGGAATGTGGGTTGTTGAGGAGAATATTCAGGAGTGCCAATTCCAGGGACTGGTTTGGAAACATATTAAAAACCGTTTGGCTTCATGGGTAAGTTTGTCATAAACATGCACATCTCCCATATAGGCCGAAGCATTCCCAACATACTCCTGATAACTCTTACATGTATTGGTGTGAAATAAGTCACCTAGTGTAAGAAGGTGTCTCTTCCACAATGAACGCAAGACCCCTGAGGTGTTGCCTAGCTGAAGCCTGTGGTAGTACCTGATGTGTATGTGTTTAGAATAGATCAAGGGAACGCCACATAAGGTGGCCAATCTGTGCCAGGCCCAGACTGTGCAGCGCACAGTGTGGATTTCTTTGGTTGTTCTGGGGAGTTGGACAAATGTAACTGTCGATAAGGGAGTAGGGCTCATTAAGCCCCTTTTGATGACCACATGGATGGTGTGCCTGCTATTATGAAACCAGTAGTGTATATAGTGTATCTGCACTACTAAATAGTAGACCTCAAAGTTAGTGGTTGAAAAATCACCCCTGTGGTACAGAAGTTGTAGAGTATGCCAGCTAGTATGGAGCTGTTTACCTGCCCAAATCAGACTGATCAGGAGGAAACATAGTTGGGTAAAGAATACTTTGTTTAGAGATACTGTAATATTCTGGAATAAGTAGAGCAATTTTGGAAGGATTACCAACTTCATTAAGGCCACTCTGTCAGCCAGCAATAACGGACGGGTTATCCACCTATCTATACGTTCTCGTAATGTCTTCAGGTAATTTCCATAATTTGCTATTATGACAGTGGGAATATCTGTGTGATAGAGTGCCAAAGTAGCTAACTGGATCTGTTAGCCACTGTAGTTGAAATGGAGTATTAGGTTTGGTGGTAACAGCTCTGAGGGGGAACATAATGGACTTTGTCCAGTTTATCTGGAGTCCAGACTAGTGACCAAACTGGATTATCTCTTGGATAATGGGGTTCAAATTAACAATTGGGGTCTCTAATCACTAATAGCTTGTTGTCAGCATACATAGGCTGTAAAGTGTAGCATAACCCCGTGTTTACCCTTGATTATGATGAAATTCACACAATTTCCACAGTGAGGGCAAAAAGTAGGGGTGACAAGGGCAACCCTGTTATGCTCCCTTACCTATTGCAAAGGACTCAGACAAACCTCCATTCAGACTTAGTCTCGCAGATGGATCTGTGTAAAGTAGCTGCACCCATTGTATAAAGGATTTGCTCAGTCCCATTCTAGTGAGTACTGAAAGTAGGAATGTCCACTCAAGTGTGTTGAATGCCTTAGCAGTGTCTAAAATGTTGCTATTTCCAGCAGTCTAGGGTCTAGCTGGTGAGTAAGGGCAAACAGAGAACAAAGATTATCTGCAATGGATCATCCTGGTATGAAACCAGACTGATTTGGACAAATTAAATTGGACATCAAAGGCAACAGATGATTTGCCAGTAATTTAGCTAGTATTTTACTTTTGAAGTTTATTAAAGAAATGGGGTGGTAGAAGTCACATCTATGTGGGGGCTTGTCTGGCTTAAGAAGTGTAATTATGATGGATTCCCTCATTGACTGTGGAAGTACCCCCTGCCAGAATGCCTCTGAGTATACATCCAGTAGCATGGGCACCAACTCGTCAGCATAAGTCTAAAAAAATGCTACCAGGAAGCTGTCACTTCCAGGGACTTTTCCATTCGTAATTTGTGCTATTGTCTGTTTAATCTCCCTAAGCGTTAGGGGCGGACAAAGAGCCTCCTGCTTTGTCTCATCCACCCATGCCAATGCAACCTTCTTTAAATAACTGTCCACCTCTGCAGGGGTACCCTGTGTGCATGAGGTGTATAGTTTTCGGTAGAAAGTAACAAATTCCCTCATTATGTTGTCAGGGGCATGTTAAGACTGCCCATGTGGAATTTCAATAGTGTAAATATAATTGGCAGATCGCCGCAGTTTAAGGAGCATAGCTAGAGTGTGTCCTGATCTGTCACTCTCATTTTCTAGCCTGTGCATATTTCCTTAGAAACTTCACCTCTCTGTCAGTTTCCTAACAAAACTCCATTAGAAGCATTTTCATTGGATCTAGCAGAGATTGATCATTGGTCTCATCATCTTGGAGTACCATGCCTCTGGAAGAGTCAACCCCCTCCCTGGTGTCTGATGTGTTTCTTGCAAATAAATGACATCTACACACTACCCTCCCACACTAGGACCCAATCTTCAGTGAATCCCCAAGACATTATGAACCTTATTTTCAACAGAAAAATTTGTTAACTGAGGTAATGTCGAGCAGCTCAACAAATAACATGGCCAGAGGCAGCCAGAACACTGATAATATTGTGATGACCAGCTCAGCAATTCTTACTTCTGAATACCAGAAAAATTAGACCTTAGTACATGTCAACATTCTAGTACAACAGATGAGACATTGCAGCTTATTTTATCAGGTAATGGCTACAGATTATGTCAAGGCTTTGACCCAGGACAGTGGAACCAGGGACTCAGGACCACTCAGGAGTCTCGCATCTCTGACCTGGGGTATCTCGAAAGTCCTCGGTGAGCCTGAAGTACACCTATTCCTCCTCATCTAAGGATGAAGCATTGTCTGCATGCTCAAATGGAGATGAGGTACCTTTCTGGGGAGGTCGTTTGTGTAGGAAAGTGAGTGCTGCAGCAGGGTCCACACAGATTTTTGGTTTGCCCTCCAGATGAATCGCAACGGGATACAGCATGGCATAAGCCATTCCTTGCTCCTGCAGTTTTTTTTAGCAGGATGAACTTTCTGATCGTCAGCTAGTGTAAAGTCCTCCATGCTGAACTTCCCATGCTTCCGGTGCCAGGCAAAGCACTTGATCTCCATCTCTATAATTAAGGAACGTCACAATAATGGGCCTGGTTGGGGTGCCTGGAATCTGGCATGGAGCTAGCGACATTATGTGCCCTCTCAGCAGTAAAGGTTTGGGAGAATTTTTCTGCACCAAAGAGTTGGAGAAGTAGGTTTTCAACATAGTTTTTGTTGCAGCCCATCAATTTTGATTCTGTAATGCCTAAGATGCATACATTGTTCCTCCTGGATGTAGCTTCCAGATATTAGTTCTTAAGCTGAACGTTTCCAGTTTCATCTCCCCTAGTGTTTTTTCTTGTTTCACGTGAACATCCTCAATGTCTGAAATGTGCTGTTCTGCATCAGTTAGGTGCATCTTGTGTGTGTCAATTTTGTTTTTCATGTTGTCCATGCACCTGGTAAGGGAGTCAAGCTAGCAGTCAATGGTGGTAAGACTGGTGTGCATCACTAAAAGATTGATCTTTAGGTCTTCAGCTGGGGGGAAGAGTCCACTTACCCCACTCCCCAGGAGCAAAGGAGTTGGCAATGTTGTTAAGTGCATTGATTTTTTAGTTTCAAATGTAAGGCACTGTTGATTGGTGTCAGATTTGCCCACCTTGTCAGGAGTATATCATGATTTTGCGATTAGTTTTAGGTAACTCAGAGCAATGACTTCACTGGTGGGGGGCATCTCGTTAGAGGGTTTCTTACTTGGCAGATTGGGTGTCTTTGACTTGTGTTCAAGTTGATAGTGCACTATTAGTTAGCAAGGGCCTGTTTATATTGTGCCATACACTAATTGGATGACCCTGGGCACCATGCGCTGATCAAAAGCAGTCAGGAGAAGTCTGATAAAAAGCAGTTACCTCATCTCCTGTCTTTTCTTGACCTTGCATGCCCCCAATGCTGGTTCATCTGTTTTCTGAGCTACTCTCCTCCACAGGCGGGAAGACCCTCCTCCCCACTATAGCGGTAGGCCTGAAAGCCACATGGTAGGAGGCCACAGGTGGGACTATGCTGCATGAAGGTCCTGGCTTGCTTCTCAAGCTGTCCCCAGTCTGATGCACCACCATATTGGGCTCACCAAGGCTACCTGGGTGTGCAAGGCACAGCCAGAGGTGCCCACCTTCGCCTCCATCTCATACCACAGCCAGTGCCATCACAGGACTCTCGGACCCTGGGATGACCTGGCAGCCCAGGCCGAACATGGGTAGTCTTCCTCCGGGGCCTGCATGTCAGATACCACAACGGTCAACCCTGCTGCTGTTGTGGGTGCTGGGCTAAATATTTAACCCCCAGCCGGTCGATATCACAGGCCAGGCTGGAGCAACATGCCAGATAGGTGCTCCGACCGGCGGAAATTGTTTAAAGCACTGCCATCTTGGAGCAGTGTTAGGGGGAGGCCACCAAAGTCAGTTGAAACTTTGATGTACGATGGGAGCATAGATGAGGTAAGGATAAAAGTTGAATGTTAATAAGCTGCTCTTGACAGGTGAGCAACTGCATGAGTGTTATGACAATTCTAAAGGGAGCTCTTCAAAGTGAGTTGTGTTGCCTCTGCTCACGGACTCACTCTAAATATTACAAAGAGTTAGAAATGCCACCCAAAAGCATTAATCAGAGGAATGAAAATATAAGAAAACACTTTGATATGAAATCCTGAAAAACATTCAATTACACAAAATAGAGAGGTAGAGGATAATCACAGCCCCTCAGTCCCCTAGTCACACACTAAACGTAATCCACCTAAGGAGGGCAAGTATTATGATTCACATTACAAGGTCTGGTTTACCGTTAATTCTCTAGCTACCCACATATACTGTTTTTATGGATGGCTAGGCCTCACCCACATAATTGTGGAATGCTCCATCATCGGCCTATCCGTCCCAACGAATTGAGATAGTAATAACCCGACAGCCTCGACCATAGCCCAGGAAAAGGATACTTTTTCCGGTGGAAGGGAGATCAAAATAAATTGTCTCCTTGTAGTATAGGGAACCAGTCTCAATTAAAACTGCCTCTGCACATATCTTGGATGTCTCCTTTGTTATGGATTGCATGGGGCGGGATTGAAAGCTAGCTGCCTCCAAATTATGGAGCGTGTTCTGGGTCATTAAAGGGGACTGACATACCCACACTGTTCCTTGTGCCAACATGTTTCGCCTCCGCCTTGGAAAACTCCTACCTGGAGTTCTAACTCCTCCAGGACTAGGGTCTCGGGCCTTCCTCAGAGCTAAATTATCAATGGGGTCTCTACTGTCGGTCCACATGTAAAAACCGTACATGAAGAAGGTAAGACTGTCTCTCACCTTGTCCTCTTCTTGTCGCCTGGAAAAAGACACAAAGCAGTAAGGGATTGCAATTACTGATAAAATCTGCCTCTCACTCGAAGCACCTCTGTGTGAATCATACTATTTATTTGTGAGGCGCAAATCACATTGTGAAACACAAAGGCAAAAAGCACTCTGTGAGAAAACAGCGTCCAAACTACATGGCCATAATTGTGCTCACACTATTGTTGTGAATACACTGCAAACTGAGACACCAAACAGTTGTGGGTCCCACACTTACCCTGCAACTGTCAGGAGCAAGCACCATCAGTCACTAAAGGGTGAAGTCTCACCGATAGTCACACACTGGGAAACATGAGGGACATGAATATATCATCATTAAGGGGAAGAGACCTTCTCATCTCAATGTCAGACACCACAAGTGCATTCCCAGTACTTCACACTCGGAACCTGCAAGTGTAATCCCTGGCGTGTGTCTGCATATAATCCATTTCCAATGTGACCATTGCTCTGTATGCTCTGTAGAGAGGCCAACCCACTAACAAGCACTGTGACAAATGTGCACGCCTTGAGCCTCAGTGCCAGAGGTCTCAATCACAGCCCGTCATAAACGTCTGGTACAACTTAGTTTAAAGTATGCACTATACAAGAGTAATAAGATACACCAATAAAACACAGAAACTCTGCATGATGAAAATGACTAATGCTCTTAGGGAATGGCAGAATAAGTAAAACATATGAAATAGAAATAGGAACTAAGGGCCAGATGTAGGAAAGGATTTGCAACTCGCAAACGGCAAAAACTGCCGTTTGCGAGTTGCAAATCGCATTTTCCTATGCAGAAATGCATTCTGCGAGTCGGACCGACTCGCAAAATGCATTTCAGAATCGCAAATAGGAAGGGGTGTTCCCTTCCTATTTGCGATTCCTAGTGGTATGCAATACCATTTGCGACTGCATATGCGGTCGCAAATGGTGTTGCAGTTACCATCCACTTCAAGTGGATGGTAACCCACTCGCAAATTGGAAGGGGTCCCCAGGGGACCCCTTCCAGTTTGTGACTGGACCCAAAAACATTTTTTCACGGCAGGGAGTGGTCCAAGGGACCACTCCCTGCCCTGAAAAAATACCGAAACTAAAGGTTTCGGGTTTTTTTTTAAGTGCAGCTCGTTTTCCTTTAAGGAAAACGGGCTACACTTAAAAAAAAAAAAACTGCTTTATTTAAAGCAGTCACGAACACAGAGGTCTGCTGACTACAGCAGGCCTCCATGTTTGCGAGTGCCCATAGTCGGTATGGGGCCGCAATTTGCGACCCACCTCATTAATATTAATGAGGTGGGTCATTGCGACCCCATACCGACTCGCAGACGGTGTCTGAGACACCGTTCTGCATGACATTTTGCGAGTTGAAAATAGCGGGTCGCTAAGACTCGCTATTTGCAACTCGCAAAATGCTTCTTTAGTACATCTGGCCCCAAATCGCTTACATGCATTACCTTAATGTTCTTAACATTATTTGTTCGGAAATCAATTAGTGTTTCTGGCATTAATGATAAGGGCATGAATATAGGGCCTGACAGGGACCTTTTTCAATGTCTGTTTAAATGCCATATGAGAGAGTCAGATTCCAGAATTACACAACCACAAACATCCAGCATACTACATAACCATCTTTACAATCAAAACATGTCCAGAGTGGGGATCAAACATTCTAGAAACATCATTCTATATAAATCAAGACCTCAATGAACACCAAGTATGTGAGCCATATTCTAGGCATAAATACTCATAGCATATAAAAGTTTTTTCTGGTATTCTACAAATCAGGACACTATATGCACATATCCTCACTTGTTGCTTGACTCCCTCAAGGGAGGACATTTGGATCAACTTTGCCAGGGTACAAAAGCCCTCTACGACTTTTGAATCATCGTCTCTGGGAAACAAATACAGCACCTCCACTTCTAAAGGAGCCAGCTACCTATGGCCACAGCCTGTGGTATCCAGTCGCAGAGGTCTGCATGACCAGCATCTCAGCACAATATACCTAACACTAGTCTAGCATCAACGACTACCATTACCGAGGACAACTCACTTACCACACCCACATCTAATCCTACCCAATGTTGAATGCAAAAGGTTGGGATCTTTGCCTGTGAATGATGTCTGGCCTCGTGCAGGGATGAAGCCTTCAGTGACTGAAACTTTGACCGCAGCAGCATCACTGGCCTGCAGTGAATATCACCAAAAACTCCCATGGCACAGAAAGGCTTTAGAAAAGTAAGCTTTGCATCCGGTATCTTTAGAATAAATCAATGCACTTAATATGTTTCAGGAAAACATGTATGAACGTCAGAGGAGTGCAGCCCCAGTGCACTAAAGCAGAAACCGCCCCAACAATAGTTACATTCAAACACACTTGCAAAATGGAACTACATTTGCATAGGGTGGAAAGCCCTTAACCTTTTTAGCTTGCTTCATTGTTAACAGTAAAACAGTAAAACAGTAAAAATCAATCTGCCTCTGTAATTTTTATTTAAGCATGAGTGTTACAGCAGATAGGTAAAAATTCCAATCTAGATACTTTCCAAGAGATCTACTTTTTGTAGCCTAAATGTTTTGCATTTTGGAAGAGGTAGCAAATATGTGCATTCTGTCAGTGAGAAATTATGTTTATGCTGGTATATTCTTGTGTAATTTCCAGCATTGTACACTAAGGTTGGTATATAAAATGGGCGATATTAATCCCGGAATGATTAGTGTATAGAGCAAGCTACTACAGTTAGGGCCAGATGTATCAAAGATTCGTTTTGCATTTCTTAAATAGCGAATTTTAAGAAATCGCTATTTAAGAAATGCAAATTGGGATGTATGAAATTTGCGATTCGGTAATAGCGATTTCTTAAAATTCACAATCGCTATTACTGAATCGCAATTAGAGAATGGGACTCCAGTCATTCCTATGGGCCTGTAGGCCCATAGGTGCAAATGGTTTTGCATTTCCCAATTTGCAAATTCCAGTTAGGAATTGGCAAATTAGGTAATGCAAACCCCAGGGTGCTGGGGGCCTAAGGCCCCTTCTGATGCATCCCCAAAAAATATTTGCAGACATTTGAAGCACACACATGCCCTAGGGGCACGTGTGCGCTACATGTCATTTTTAAAATGCATTCTTAATGCATTTTTTTAATTTGCACATGCTTACCCCCAAATTGGATTTGGTGGTAATTGCATTTCCTAAATGCCTAATTTGCATTTAGGAATTTAGGAAATGCTTGATACATGTGCTTAAGAAATCGCAAATAAGGATTCCTTATTTGCGATTTCCTAAATAGAGAATCGCAATTTGCTATTATCTAAGTGGGGTCCCAATTTTAACGATTCGCTATTTTAGCGATTCCTTAAAATTGCACTGCGGATGCCTTTCATACATTCTGAAAGGCATTTCTGCATTCGGAAACGGCCGAATTTTGCGATTCACACCGTTTGCAAATGCAAAATTGCTTGATACATCTGGCCCTCAGTGACCAAAGTATTCTTCTAGTTAGATATTGACTTTACTCAACTAGTTATATAAGTGGTAATGACAGTTTAGAGCTGAAGGGAAATGGATCTACTTTTGGTAGACTGGTGGATATTTAGGTAGATGTAGAAATGAAATAAAATAATTATGGTTCTGCATTTTTTTTTAAATGGTAAATGCTCAGTTTTAGCACACTTTGGGCCAGATGTATGATCACGGCCCATTGCGATTCGGTAATAGCGATTTTTAAGAAATCGCTATTACCGACTCGCAAAGGGCCATGTATCACATTTGCCAATCGGTAATAGCGATTTCTTCAAAAACGCAAATGCTATTACCGAATCGCAAATCGCGATACCGGCCCCATTCGCAGCTATGGGCCTGTTGGCCCATAGCTGCAAATTTTTTGCATTTCCAAAATTGCGATTTCTGAACCAGAAATCGCAATTTTGGAAATGCAGAAGGCCAGGGTGCTGGGGGCCTAAGGCCCCCTCTCCTGCACCCCAATTTTTTTTTTTTGAACATGTAAGGCACACACATGCCAAAAGGGCATGTGTGCTTTACATGTTAAATTTAAAAATGCAGTTTAACTGCATTTTAAAATTTTGCACCAGGTTACCACCTGGTTGCAACGCATGGTATTTTGCAAGTGCAAAATGCCATGTTTGGGAAAATCGCAATTGGCGATTTTTTCCTGAATAGCCTTGCGACCTGGAAATTGCGAATCGCAAATTGCGACTCGCAATTTCCAGGTCGCAACACAAAAAATCGCTATTTTAGCGATTTCTTAGTTGTGGTCTGCAAATGCATTTCATGCATCGCAGACCACGGTTTTGCACTCGCAAACGGCCGATTTTACCGTTTGCGAGTGCAAAATCATTTCATACATCTGGCCCTTTGTTATTTTACTTTTATTTGAGTTCATTTTGAGGAGCGCTTAACCATTCATTAGCGTTTAATGGATGCAGAAAAGAAAGCATTGACAGCTTGATATATCAATATGAATAAAAATATGTTTTAAGAATTTTGCGAAATATAGAGAGATTAGTTTCCTTTTAAATAGAGTGCGTTACAGACAAAGACTAATAGAACGTGGAATGCTCTGCTGGAACTGCAAAAGCTGCGGAGGGAGAGGATCTCAGTTGTTGGTAAGGAGAGTATTTTTGTACATTTCTTTGAGAAAAAGATTAGTAAGGACCCAAGTGCATCAAATAAACGGTCTTCCATTGAGCACATTTCGTAACGCAAGCTCGGTGAAACAGGTTGGGTTGAGAGTAACGTGACAGACAAGATGAGTGTGAGCATAAAAATAGTGTTACTCAAAGTTGTAGCAGCAGGAATGCTGAAGGTGACAGACACAAGTTAAACAATAGGGTTTAAAATATGGCTCTCCAGGGTCTCCCAAAAAAGGTGATTTTGACTTTTAGTGAAAATGAACAAGCTGAATTACCTGTAACGGAGGAATGCTTTTATCTAGCTCAGAACCATACTATACATTGGTAAAATTAGGCATTTTAGAAGAACGGTGGGGTCTATGGTATCGAAGGCGGTAGAGAGGTCCAGTAGTATCTGCTACGATTCTGAGGTCATCAATAGCAGAGATCACTGCTACCAGTTCCATGGGCGTAGGAACTGTGGGGGACGCAGGGGATTTATTCCCCCCAGATTTTGGAGGTGAGGGGACAAGGGGACAATAGTTTTTGGGGGGAGTCTTGGTGACAAACGACCTTGAGGTTTAAAACGAGACCATGATGCCGTCCCTGTTTAAACTTAATTTGTTTGTCAGTGCATTGAAAGCATGAAAACTGAAAACGAATTAAGTTTAAACCAAGCTGTTTATTTTTTTTTCTGAATCAAACCTCACAATCCCCATAGCTTGGACTGCTGCAGCTTCCCTGACACCAATGATTCTTATCTGATCTGTGAGCTGGACTCCACA
Organism: Pleurodeles waltl; assembly: GCF_031143425.1. Classification (NCBI taxonomy): domain Eukaryota; kingdom Metazoa; phylum Chordata; class Amphibia; order Caudata; family Salamandridae; genus Pleurodeles; species Pleurodeles waltl. The sequence continues at coordinate 371,479,076 of NC_090451.1, forward strand.
GGCCATTCAAGGCCTTTCACATGTAGAGGAGCCTTTGTTTTTTTAATTACTTCTTGTGCCCCCTGCAGTATCACCCTCTCCTCAGCCCACTGGCAAGGTGTCATTTAAAGACTTGGTGGGGACAGATAAACAGGGATGAATGGCTCTATTGTCATATGTCTCCCCACTGACAAATACACAGCAGTAGTACCTTGTCACACTCTAAACTACTACAAAGGAGAGGTTATGCAAGTTTCTTTTAAATATAAATGAGAAACACAGTCACATTGTATTAATATATTGGTATTTCTATAGAGCTTCCCTATTTGTTGTGAGTCCCAAGGTACTGTAACAAATATTTGAAACAATTTAAATGTCAGTCTTTTTTATTTTCTTACAGCCTTGAAACCATTAATAACATAAGACACTATTTAATTAGAATCTTTAATGAAAAAAGTTATAATCTATCATCAGGTTCAATAACTGATTTTATTTAATGGTCCAACTGTCCATGTCCATCCACTCTTCTCCTTCCATGTAATTGTTGCATTTACCAAAGTATATTATAAGCGCTATAGGCACTGTTGCACTGTAAAGTGCATGTCGTATTTTCCTTCTATGGAAGATGCTTTGCGAGGGGTTGGATGAACTTATGGGCCTTTTAACTGCATGAAACTCTGGTTTTGCGCCTCTGATGGTAGGTACCCTTTAACTCATATCAAAATAGTCCAAACAAAGGCTACAAGGCACTCACACACTTCCATCCATGTATTAGAATCAGTCAAGAGCAACCTATTCTTTTCACCTCACATTCATGCAAAAGAGCAGCGAAACCACATGGTAGGCCCACAACCCTGATGTGAACATATGAACATATGTGGTATCTTTGAGCATTAAGCCTGTACTAATGAGATGAAGCCTTTCCCATACAGTATTAGGATTGAAAAAAGGCAATATAATGAAGTAGTACAATCACAAAAAGTTTACAATTTGCTTTCTATTGCTGCATAATTTAGTCAATGTGGTCACATAATTTGGTCCTCCGTGGTCTGTGTGCAGTCCAATGTTCTGAGAGTAAACCTCAGTTGTTTAATATGGAGGTGGGCGAGCCAACAAATTAACAGGGTGAGCCAAGCCAAGACTCTGGCTTGCATCTTAGAGCCCAAGCATGAGCCAAGCCCTGATAATATTTGCTATGTAAATCATACAACAAACATCACATAAAATATGATAATTTCTCTTCAAAATTGATTATTTCCTAAAGATGAAGCCTTGACAATAACAGGGAGCATTTTCGCACTCCACCGGGAAGTATAAGTTAAAAGTGATAGTTTTCTACCACTGGTAATCTGAACCACATATTTGAAAGTGTTCTCATTTGCGATAATGAAGGAAAATTAGTTTGGGTGAAATAAAGTATTTCACACAATTTAACTGGAGAAGCTGTGATTAATTCGACTTTTCTGGTTTCACTTTGTACAAATCAGCCTCTAAATAGGTTTTGTTTTGTTTATCCTTATGTTAAAGCTTCAATTTGACCTCTTAGTGCATTTTTCTGCAGTTTTTGATACATAGTGCAAACTCAACCCAAAGCTATTGGAGTGCTTTATATGAGCACCAGTTACATTACAGAAGATCGCATGCATTGTTTACTGGTATGGGGAGTTTAAGTGATTGGCCCAGAATCACAAGATGTTGAGCCAATGCTTGACTTGAACCTAGTTTCCCAGTTCTACATTCTGCAGCTCTGACTTTAACACCACATCCTGGGTAGAGGGAGGGGGCAGGCAGAAGCCAGTGCTGGGATCGTTATGGGCTGGAGGTCCCAATAGGACCTTGAGCTGAGCCAGAGCCAGGCTTCCAGCTCAAGTCTGGCTTGAGCTTTCAGTGGCACACCCACCTCTAATTTCCATACAACCATCCATGGATTTTGATGCAAAGCGTTATTTACTTAAATAAAATAGATAGGACATTGTTCCAAACATTTACAAATCCTCGAGGCAGGCATAAAGAATGAGAAAAGTTTTATTTTCCCTAAACTTTTAAAACTTTATATATGTACAGCACTTTACAGAATACATAGAGTGGTCAAAATAGTAAACTAGGTTAAAGCATAGTATTTGTACAGAAGGGTACCCTTACACTACAAAAACCTATGTTTGACATCAAACACACACTCCTGCACTAAAGTGTATGGCTGTGTACACTGGTCCAAGGCTCTTGTGCGGCAGCGCAGAGAGAGATAAAACTGGTGTCCTATCTTAGTGGATATGGTGCTGTTCTACTCTCTTCTATTGATGCATGAAAGCAACTTTGGTTGCTGTGCTATGTTGCATCAAAATTTACACATTTTCCCCTTAATGTTTAATTGCTTACAGTACTTTCAAAAATATTTTTTTAGTACAAGACATTCAGATTTTACCTAGTGCAAACCTTTCATGTACTGGTAATAATCTTAGAGTGCCTTTCAAAAAAGAATAACTCTCTGACACCATGAAGCTTCAAATGATTCTATGAATTAAAGCATGTACTGGCTCCAAAGGAGATCTTAGATTTGCTTATTAACCAAGCATCCCCCACATTCATTTCATTTGACATATTGTACTATACTGAATTTCTGTGAGCATCTCACAAGCCAGTGCCACATTTCTCATTGTTTCAAGCATGTCACAACATAAGGTACACTGTGCCTCATACAGCAGGCATTATGTGTTTGTATGACCCATCTCTCACACACACTGCATTTCGTGTTTTTGTGAACATATTACACACACACACACACACACAGTCTCTGCGTCTGTTTTTTTAAGGCATCTCACATGCTAGGCTTTATGTATCTCTTTCATTTGCATCTCATACATAATGCATAATTCATGTCATTTTTATCTGCAGCTTCAGCTTTTCAGTTTGTGACCACTCTACACTCACGGTACCTATCTGCATTAATTGTTTGACAGCAAAAGTTTAAAGCTATTTTTTGTCTTTTATCTTTTGTGCTGAATTCTGTGCCTACAGTGCCTCGATCTCCACCATGCGGCCACTTTGCGCAAGCAATATACTTCAGCTGTCTGTGGTTGCATCCTCACTCACCCTCCTGTGCAATGATAAAGCAACTGGCAGCAGAGATATACATGTTTGAAAATATGATTGACCATGAACAGACCATTATTTAGTGGAAAGACAGGGACTAATAATCACTTTCCTGGTTCCACATTCCCCACAGCACTGCAGTTATGGTGAGGTAGGTTCTGAGGACAATTCCAAGAGATTGCTGGGATTAGAAATTGTATTGTTCTTTAGCTAAAACATACACAGACAAACACATTTATTGGAGTGGTGCCATCTGCTAATGTTAGTGAATTGCCAACTGGAGGTCTGATCAAGGATATTTTAATAGCATTGTTTCTAAGTGCTTTCATTCTCTGACATGCCTCTTCCAGAGGTTTGGGATGGAAAGTGGTTATTGAATGATGGATACTGTGCGAAATTGAGCTTTTGATTGAGTGGGTGACTCCCCTTCTTATGCAACAACCACAATCTTGGTCAGGGTGATCCACAGAAGTCTCTAAATTAACCTGGGCCTAACCCTCTGGTAGCCGGCTCAAAAGCAGTTAGACTTAACTCTGAGGCACTGCACTAAGTATTTATGCAGCACTCAAACTGTAGTAAAGTGAAAACACAACACGAGACAAGCCCCTTACCAATGTAGAAAACAAAGAAAAATGCAATAAATAAAGTGAGACTAAAATTACAAAATCCTATCAATAGAACTGGAGATATGCAATTACAAAGGTTTAAGTAAAAATAGCACCAAGAAGCAGAAATCTCTAACTGTGGCTATCTGGTTGGTAGACCAGGACAAAGTCATACATTCAGACTGAACAAGATGGAGTGTGGGACAGATACAGGGACAAGCTTAGTCCAGCTGAAAAGGTTACCTCCTCAAAGTAATGCGCATAGAGATTAAAGAATCAGGATTTCACAGGAGGAGCTCAACTAATGGCAGAAAATGATCCAGGACCTGTGGGGAGCACCTCTTGGGGATCAGGAACTCATTCCAGCAGAGACCTGCAGGGCTGGGAGGGCCAGTTGCAGCAGGTCAGTTTGACAGGTGCAGTGAGGCTCCTGGAGCTTGTTGTGTCCCTTTAACCCATAAAAGATCAGCCACCTGACCATTAGAGCGACTCTGGTAGTCCTGAGTTCGAAGAGATGGTCCTCTCCCATTCAAGCAACAAGGCAGGCCTCAAGAAGCAGGCCAGTCTTCTCAAGAACAAGGCAGGCCTCAACCAACAGGGCAGTCCTCTGGAGAACAAGGCAGGCCCCAAGCAGCAGGGCAGTCCTCTGAGAAACAAGGCAGGTCTCAAGCAGGAGGGCAGTCTTCAGAGAAACAAGTTACAATTCTTTAGACACCAAACTTGAACTTCCTACCTGTTCCCAATTGAAGATCTCACTTATTAAAAGTAATAAGGTAACCCAATGTTATCCTACTTGAGAGGCAAGCCTTGCAGTGGTGAAAGAAATTGTTAAGGGTTTTTCACTACCAGGACATGTAAAACTTAAAATCACATGGTCAACATTTTAAATACAGTCCACTGCACCCTATGCCTGTTTAGGTCCTACCCCTAGGGGTAACATGTGAATTAAAAATGAAGGTTTAGGTCTGGCAAAAGGTTTATTTTGCCAGGTTGAAATATCAGCTTAAAACTACACATCTTGGAAAGGACTACTTATGTGGGTGGCACAATAAGTGCTGCAAGGCAACTGATGGCATTTCCTTTACCTGTCCTGGGGCCATGTAGTACCACTTTACAAGGGACTTATAAGTAAATAAAATGTGCCAATTGGGTGTAATCCAGTTTTACCATGTGCAAAGAAGAAGCACAAGCACTTTACCACTGGTTGTCAGTGGTAAAGTGCACAAAGTCCTAATGGCCAACAAAAACAGGTTTGGAAAACAGGAGTGTCAAAGGCAAACGTTTTCAAAGTGACCCTGCATTGAGGGGTAAGTATAAAAGATACTTATTGGTTTCCCGTTGCCGGATATGCTCCTATATTACAATTCACTAAGCCTTTGCACAGCTCACTCTTAAAGAGTAGCAACTGTGGGAAGTCAAGGTTTAGCTGAGGTGATAGAGGGATGGGTTCCTTACAGCATGATACATTAATCATACACTTTAAAATTCAATGAGTGGTTACAGCTTTGTCTTTTAAAAGGTGGCTTATGGTAGAGAATGACGGCATGGATTGAAACCTCAAAAATAAGTACAGAGACACACACTAGACACCATTGCTCGCTATGAAGAAAATGAAAATGTTCTACTCTCACCTCAGTTAACTGTATTATCAAGTACGTTTAAGTACTCTTCAAGGCCAGAACTTGCAGTCATACTTTGAAAAAATGCTTTCAAGAGAGAGAGCTTTTTAAATATAAGTTGAGGTCCTACAACAGGTCATCTTAGTTCTTCCACTATCTTCTTTGAGGCTGAGAGAAACTTCATTGGACTCCACCGATGGAAAAACGTTGTTAAGGTCAATTATGTCACAGAAAAGACTGGATAATGCCATAAGCAAAATATATAAAGAGATGATGAAATCATTTGACATACAGACAAAAGCAAATTAATTAGACCTCCACACTAAATAACATGAGAAAATATTTTATTTTTCAAACTTAAGTTCAGTATTTTATTATAACTGCCAGCAGCAAAAAGAATGGTTTCTGATTAATCCAGTTGCATTTTGAGGTTTATGCATGTCGCTAAGAAAATTGTGTTTATTCTTCCTTATTTTGCCTCCCAACCTTGTTGCTTGTGCATAAAGAAGCAAAGATCATGTTTTTTTCTGCATATTTTCTAACTGTTTTCCAGAATGTAATTGAAAATAAAGCATACTTACAGACTGTGATGACATGCCCTCCTTTCTTGCTATTGCACTTCAGAGCTACTATCGAAGCCTGCTGCTCTTAGACAATGGGTACTTTCTATAGGGCCGATCAAAAGTCCCCAGGCTGTTCCTGTCCCCCCCAGAAATTTAGGTTCTCCTACATCCCTGACCAGTTCTGCTCTTTCCAGCCCCCGGGCCTACATTTTACCTCTTGAGGTCTAATTACTGGATACTCAGTATTCTGTTGCTTCCCACGCTGCACAGACTACTTTTCTGACAGATGTAACAAAAAGGATTTCTCCGAAGTTTAAAAAAAGTGCTTAGCAGCTGACATGATATTTAATTATTTTTTCATTATAGAGTACTAGTTTTCAGAATGTAATCCATATTGTAGAGTATTCATTTGCACTTCAGAAGCATACGTTAGTATGATTGTTTTCAATACTAGGAATGCAGGATGGTTGCTTGCATTCTGTGACACTCTGTAATAATTAATTTCACACAAAATTTCAATGCCATATTTTTCATTTTATTTAAAAGTGTGGAATCAGCTATTATCGAGAGACTACACAATTGTCTTAGGGACCTAGGGATATTGTATTTGCAATTTTGAATGACATTGAGGAGCCTTCAAACTATAGTATTCATTACACAACAAATCTATTCATGCCTTCGCCAGAGCCACCGAGACCACTTCAGCGGCATGTTTCTTCTTCAGAGTTTCTCGTTATATTTATGACCACTCGTGTTGTTCTGCTATTATGTTAAATAAATTTCCATGCAAATTGACAGTCCTTCATGTTCCATTTTCTTTTGTTCTAATGGTATCACTTGATTACAATTAGTTATCCCTTTAGAAGCATACTTCAAAAATTGTATTGAAAGTTGAACGTGTGGAGGATGTTGCCAATGGTGTCCTAATATGTATGTCACCACTCATTCTTCCTCCACTAAACCCATGAGTTCCTGCAAAGTTGGTTGTTTTGGGTTTCTGTGAAAAAAATGGAAGACAATACAAGGAACTGAACTTAAAGAGATCAATAGAAGAACATATACAGTAAAGTCGCACCAACCAGTAGATACACATACTAGCCCTTGAAAATTCCAACCCTGAACTTTATCACTAATCTACTTTTGCTCGAGAAAAAGCACTGTAATCTGATTCACAATGTATACTTTCATTGAGAAGCCCCACATTGTAACAGTACCTATATACACTACCTCCACTCTGGATCTACTGGCAGTGTTTCTACGCCATGTTTACAAGTTACCTGGGTTACTACTAAAAGGTCTCACCTCGTATCTTAGCACCCAGTTCACAGTCCTTTTTTTAAAATCTCTGGGTATTATAATGGATATTCTGGTATGTTTACCTACCAAATTACATCCATAGGTGAAGGACAAACCAGCCAAACACTAGAACAGTACTTAGACTGTTATATGTGAGAATGACAAAGTGGTGTCATTTATTTTGTTTTAATTTCTTTTGATGACAGAATTCACTAACAATATTGCTTACCATTCATCAATCAAGATCTTGATGTTCTTCTGTAATTCTTGGAAACATCCACGCCTGCTCCCCAATTGGTTCCTAAATTATCATCTCTTGATATTGGAGACACAAGTGAATATGTTTTAGCCGTGAGCAAACAAGCTGCAAACATAAGCTCTTTGGAATGGTTAGGATAGCCAGCATAAAAAGCATGGAGGCAAAATGAGACAAACCCACCTGTTTATAAAAATTACAGGACTGAGGCCCTCATTGCAACCCTGGTGGTTGGAGTAAAAGTGGCGGTAATACCCTCAACAGGCAGGCGGAAAAAAAATGGAATTACAGCCATGGCGGTTACCGCCATGGCAAACCACCACTTCTACACTCCGACCGCCAGGGTGGTGATGACCGATGGGATGGAGATTTCGGTCTCCAGCCCAGCAGCCGTCACTATACCGCCGGCAGTATCAGGACCCCGCATACCGCAATGGATTTCATGGGGTTTTGTACCGCCACGAAATCCATGTCGGTAGGCACTATCAGTGCCAGGGAATACGTTCCCTGGCACTGATTGGAGTCTCCCGCTCCACCTCCCCAGAGTCCTCCCCCAACACCCAAGACCCCCCTACCACCCTGCAAAGGTGGCAGGACCCCTTCCCCTGTCCCCCAGATTCACACACACACCCCCCATACCCCCTACAGGCACGCTCACACCACTCACACACATACACGCACACATACATGCACACATGCACACAGACATTTGTCACATTTCCCATACACACAATACACCCACCGCATGCATACACACACTCACACAACCCCTCTACACACTCACGCGCACTCCCCCATGCACGCACACAACACACAACACCCCCCACCCCTCTCCCCTAATGGACTATCACCTTACCTGGACTGGTGATCCTCCGGGAGGGAACAGGATCCATGGGGGCTGCTCCGTCGCCAGCACCCCGTCACCAGAACACCGCCACGCCGAATCCTGGGTTGTGATTCAGTGGGCGGTGTTCTGATGACGTGGCGGTGGAGTGGAGGCACTTCACCCTGACCGCCAGTATGGCTGCTGGTGGCTCTCCTTCCGAAAAAGGGTAGAGGGCTGACAGCAGTCATAATACGCTGGGAGGGAGACCACCTGCACTGGCCGTCTTCAGCGCAGCGGAACCTCAGCGTTCTTGAAAAAAGATGTCCGAGGTCCAAATGAGGGCCTGAGTCTGGTTATCAGTGAAGCATTTCCATCTCTCGGGTCTATAGTTCATGTTCTGATTCTATCCGGGGTACATAAGTCATTTTCACTTCCCCTGCATCAACAAGCTTATGGCTATTCCAGTGTCACTATGTAAACAAATGTATATCCATCTAATGTATTATTGATCCCTATTAGGGTTCAATATGAACTTTCAGCACCTCCTTCACCAACAGCAAAAGGAAAGGGACTTACAGAATTCAAAGTCCACCACCGTCTATGCTGACACAAGAGAGGGAAGCGTATAGAGTAGCTACTAGACTAGAAGAGAAATGTTCCAGATGACCGCTTATAGGTTTCTGCTGTAAATGTTACTGTTCCTTTTATGTATTGTGTCTTTCACTTGGCTATTGCATCCCCAAATTCAGTAAAACGATTTGAAACCTCAAAGGGGCATGATGCCAATTTCTTACTATTAGGTTGAACCAGGAAAACATTGATGCATCTGTCCTCAGAGCCACAGTGACTTCCTGACTCAAGCTCATTCACTGGTAGCTAAAGAAGACCAACTTCCTTCTTACTCTGAGAGAGGTGTTTATTTGTGCATGTGAAAATGACACAGTAGCAAGAGTGTAGTAGTGCGTAATATCCATTAGTATTCTGTATTCTTTATTCCTGTACTGTCACAAGGGGTAATTTGTATCTTTAAAACAAACAATATTAATAATAGAATGTCACTAAATCATAATAGGGCTATTAGATAATACAATTTACAAAGGAAGTGAAAATTACTATCTGATTACTATTGAAAAGTAGAACTTTTATTTGGCAATATCACCAACTCAGTATTTGTAGGGGTTCTAATATTGCGCAAATCCATCTGAAAAACGATAGAGCACTAAACAACAGGTAAGAAAGAGCCCAGAGATACGAATCAGGGCAATTCGTTCATAAGCAGAGAGAATATACATTTATAACTCAATTTATTCCGGCATGTTGATAATTTTCAAGAAAGGAGTGCATTTATATGGTTTTGATATAGATAAGTCTATGAAGCCATAATTAAACAACTGTATTAGATAATTATAGGACGTTAACGTGTGTTTTTGTTGTCAAAAGTCATTTGCTTGCTGTAATTTTTGCACTCGATGCCTGACTGTATCAGACAAGATTGTACTCATTTAGATGTGAAACAGCTCACAGGTAAGTTTAAATGTATTTTGTTCTTTATAAGGGAATGCGAATGTTATTTTGAATTAACCACAGGAGTCTCTTCACAAAGGCTCCTATGCCAGGTCTGTCGCAAGGGTTTGGCCTTTCATACTAGAACAATTGTTAAGAAACGTTACTGAAGATGTGCAGCGTTCAGCTCTCATCAGGGTATGTGATATTCCACCATGAGTTCAGTTGTAATTTTGTTTTAAACAAGCGGTCAGTCCCCCTCCACCACTGCTTATTTACTTGTCAGCAGTAGGTAAATGAAGCGTTCTATTCATTAAATTGTTTCCAAGACCCGCTTAGCAAGATTATAAATATCTTCTCAATCATATTGAAACGACCTGGTCAGACAGTGCAATTATATCGCTAATTAATGCGTCGGGCCTGTCATAGTAAATGCCAAGTTCAAATGAGTTCTGTCAAGACCAGTGGTGCTGGAATAGTTTTTTGACTGTGGGGGCTGGCCAGGTGTTTTAAAAATTATAGGGGTCCTGAAACTAAATGTATGGATTTGTTTTAACAAAACTCTGCTATTACTGAACGAATGTGAGCAATAAAGTGTGCAGCTTATGTTTGTGAGATGGAAGGAGGTGAATGAGATGATAGTTTGAGACATTGTTTGAAACAATGTATTTCAATGCTGTAGTACAGTGTTTCCCAAACTTTTGACTTCTGTGGACCGTCACTTTATCAATCTTGGAACCCGTGGACCCCCACTGAATCGTTATTGGAATCTAGGGACCCTCCACTGAGTCATATTCTCAAACTTTCTAAGATGTTGCGGGCCCCCCTGAGGAGGCTTCGCAGATCCCCAGGGGTCCCCGGACCTCAGGTTAGGAACCACTGCTGTAGTATAATGCAGTATTCTTAAATAAGTGAATGCATTGCGTAAAAGTTTATGTCAAAAAGATGAATCTTAAAAGAGACCATTAATAACTTAGAATGGTTTTAGCCATGTGCTGGTTTGTTTTCTTGCTATACTTCCTATATTTGAAACTTGCCTGCCACCACATTTCTGAATATAAGCCTGTTTTTTCATATTTGTAACTTTTAAAAAAGAGCTAATTTTACAGCAGTGCCTTCTCTGTGCCCCATTTATTCATCATACGACCCAAAGACGAGTGGCAACAATTTGTTGACAAATGTCATCCCTTTGATGGGACATAATGCAAACTTAGATATACATGACAAGCAAATGTGCAGTGGGTTATTGAAAATTGTTCTGTGTGATTTTCCTAATAACCATTGAACGTTCACTGCATTGGAACAGACAGCTAATGCTGCATGAAAAGAAAACTGATTAAAAAGTCGCATTTGTTCTCATTACGTTTGTCCCCAGGTCTGGGAGAGCTGCAGCCACAGGTTCAGGCTTTGGTAAAGTGCAACAGGTTCTGCTTTAAAAATGCATATCCCCTTTTCCATGGTCATATTCAAAAGATCCTCTTCCCACAGCAGTTCAGAATGCTCATAACTTTTGAGTGTTGTCTGACAAACGTACTTTTCCTTTAGGACCCTAATACATGCACCATCTAAGAGTACAATGCTTTCTTAAAGATTAGCTAACTCAGAATAGCCCTTGGACTCTTTTAACTTCCTTGTGCTTGCCATAGTCAACACAGTTCCCACAGAACTGCACAAACACAGTCTTTCAGACCTACAGTATATTTGGCCCAAAACCATGCAGACTGTTAATATGGGCTGGAGACTCAGTACAACATCAACACTAGTTCCAAGGCCATACACATTTTCCTGCTAAATCGGACCTTCCAATTCAACACGTTCTGATTGGGGCTAAAAACGCTGTATGATCATTCTTCTGACTAACCACATCTTCTGCATATTGGCTAAAATCACTCGTCACCTGGCTAGTATCTGCCATATGCCCTCTGTTGAGCCAAGGTTGGCAGTCTGAAATGGCCTGTAACAAACCTCAGACTCTAAGGAGACATCTTAAAGTTTTAAGAGACTGGAGAACAATGTGTTTCTCTCTGCATATTAGCAAGCATTCACTGTTCAAGTTAATTGTTCTGCCCCAATCTCTGTAGGTCATGAACTAAGGCCATCCTCCACTCTAGGCCCCCAGCTATTATTTGAGAGACAATGGTGAAATATCACTTTCGAGACATTAGCTTATCCAACTCAACTCTTGTGACTACCAATGAGCAGTTTGCTTTCCTCAATCTAGTGTGATGCCAGTGAACTATACCCATCCTCCAGGACCGATTTACCCTTCTATATTGCCATTTGTATTTCCCTATTTCATAGTGCTCAAAAGAGGTAAAAATGGCATATAGAACTTACAAGAATTCATAGACAAAATCGATCACAAACCCAAAAGAATAAATTCAAATTAAGTAAATGAATATTTTAATCTAACTTCATTAATTTCTTTGGGTGGGCTTGGTAAGATCACCCACTATTTATTGATTTAGTGTGGGCTTGGTAAGCTCATCTGCTATTTTTTGACTTACTAAGCATTTGTTTGTATTATGTTGGATTATGTTGGGCTGAGTCTTGATCTGAGCCTGATGGGACATAAGACAGGTGCTTGTTTATCTGCCAAATGATATTGTTTTCCATCTCACCAGAATGCACAATGTGGCTTCAGAGCCTATGACTTCTCCACATAGATAGTTGTTCATGTCTTGATTTGGTTGATCACAATGACCACTGCCAGGTCAAATGGAAATGTCCAATATTTAGTGTGTTTGTAAGTTATATTTAGGATTGTGTTTCCATAGGAAATACCCATTTTGTGTTGCTAATAACTTTGGCACAGTTTAATGAATATTCACAAGATTTCCCAAAAAAATTCTACTTTTTGTGTAATTTGTTCATTGCAGTGATCTGTCAAGTAGAACTGAGCAAAAATTGGGTACCTGCCAAGTGGGTATACAAACGTTGTCCCTGCTGCAAGAGGACATACAGTGTATTGCACCCACACAATGGGAGCAAAAGAAAACTGCTACCTCTTGATGGGAGCAATGCCAGCTGACACTGCACCCATGATGGGTGCAAACAGAAAAGCAAGTGAAGTGTGGAGATCCTGGGCTTCCGCCCCAGCCCAGAGTAAGGAGTGAAGGACCAGCTGTGGGTTGTCCTGGGTGGACAATGGGGCACCACACTTAAATTAAAAAAATGATTTAAAAAAAAGATCAGAATACCGGCTCCTGCTGGAACAGGAAACCAGCAGAGCTGCGGGGGCCCTAGGACTCCCCCCATGGGCCCAAAGAAAAATAATGGTCTGTGGAGCCCTGGATGAGCAACAGGGGCTGGATGAGAATGATTTGTATCACTTTTAATCCCGCCAGTGCCATGTGTGTATTCTTAAATAGTCAGTAGTTGACACTTCTTTGCAAATAATGTTTCCTCTTCTAAGTCATGAATCAACCTTTTGAGGGAAAGCACCTGCCAGAGATGTGAAACATTGCATTGTGCTGGGAGGCATCCTATTGTTCCAGTACAAGACTATCAAAGCCTTTTTTGCTCTTGTCATCTGTCAGAATAAGGTTTTCTGTTGAATTTGCACCTGAAAATAGTCCATAGTTTCTCCCCAAAGTCCTAATTGAGACAACTATCTTGAACATTTGATACTGGCCCCTGAGTGAATATTATGAAGCAGTCCTGAGGTCATTTACCAGTGGAACACCACTTTATATTCCATTACTCTACTTGTGACAGCTTGATGACATTTGGGAATGTCTTTCTATACCTCTGCTAGTTCCTGATTGACATTCTTGTAAAGCTGATTCACAGAAAGCTTGGTACCTTCATTGTGGGATGTTTTCAATCTGCTGTGAGATTTTACAAACTCCTGAAATCATACCCCCTGCCACCCAGATGGGTTCAAATGAATTTCTCTGGTGAAGTGGCCTCCCTTAGTGTGTATGTTTCACCTGCTTCCCCACACATCAATCTTTCAATTCCACATCTTTGGAATACAGATTATATTGGTATATATTACACGTTTAGCATGGGTCATGCCCTATTAAAGTGGCAAATGCTATAAACCTTTTAAATGTCTTTATAAACCAGATGGTCTTTAAAAGTGCTAGGTCTGTTGAACACAAAGCCTGTGAAAAAAAGGCTCTTGTCACCAAAATGCAACGTGCACAAAAGTCCTTCAGTGATTATGTGCACTCTGTTATATAATTAATTAAAGGTGTTAATGGGTCAGATGGCCCTGATGCAGGTGATTCTTATGTTCTAACATGACTTTGCTGGAACAATTAAGGGCATATTTGGCAGTTCTTTTCAAGACCCTTGATGTGAGGGAGGGCTAAGATTGTGCTATGAGTTTGTACTCCAAATTCACTTTTTTTATGCACTCAGTTGTGGCGCTACAATTTCCTCAAAAGTAGTGAACTTGCTGACTGGTAGATTCTTGTTTAAAGACTTCATGCAGAAAGAGCGGAAAATAGTAACTAGTTTGTACAAATTGGTTTCTTGTGTACTGTTGTTGTTAATGCCTATGAGGTCCTGGACTATTCTAAAGGGGAGAACAGTGGATGAACTCCCACTCCGAGGAACAAATTAAGTTGGCGTTAAGCAAAACAAAATTCATTGAGAATGCTGGGCTTGCCCACGGCAGCTTTGGAATCACATTTCTGCCAAAAAAACCTGCAATTTGCCTTACATGGTGGTTACTGTGAGAAACTGGGTTACTGGTTGACTGGGATGTGTGAGCATTTCAGACCTTATTTGTTTTATATTCTTATGATAAGCTGACACATATAGGGTTAGTCATCTATGACCCTCAGAGGTCCTCAGACCTTTTGACTCAGACAGGAGAGTGAAATCCTCCACTCAGACAATATTATCGAATAAACATCAAATAAATCATTCAATAATCAAAATATTCAATATGGAGTTAGAAATGTAAACATACCATGACCTATGTGGCCATGAATCACCACACCAGTTTAGTAAAGTTTAAACATGTATTGCCCTAAAATTAACAATGCTAAAGTCATGTAAATCATGTGCAAGACCAAATGATAGAAATACAGAAACATCACAAGCTGTCCAAAGCGCCTGAAGAATCTCAACCGAACCAATGCATTTATCATGAAAGACTCCAAAAGAACAATGCAGAATAGAAAGAGAATCAGGTGAAAAATAGAAACAGTATACATTTAGTTTGTGTAGTTGAATAAATCGAATCAAGTTAATATACATTCAAAAACAGGTATTAGGTCAGACATTCCTAACTATTTCTCTAGTCAAAAAAGCATGTGTGGACTTCATGCAAAAACAAAAATAGGACAAAAATGTATTTGGAAAACATCTAACTATGGCACTAACCAAAATAAGTGGTTGGATTTTCTAAAGAGAAAGCCTGCAAAGAAAACAGAAATGCACATTGGTTATACCTTTCCTAAATAGATCAGCAATCAGTATTATCTTCATCAGGAGAGCGCAGGAACATCAGGTCTTCATTAATCAGCATCTGGAAATGAAAGGGAAACAGTTCGGTAAAGTTGGGCCTAATACAACTAAACTGTTAAAATCATAGGCAAGATCAGAAACACATCTAACTGAAACAGAACTAACTAACATCACCTAAAACTTTCCTATATTAAAGTCCCAAAAGTTACTAGTTAAGCTTCTATTGGACAAGACTATGAGGTGTTATAGTCTGCAACCAATAACACTTCATCTGTGCTTCAGATGTTTCTTTTTACATTTTCTGTACCCAGGATTGGTTTACGCTGTCGCTCCTCTCTCATCTTCAGTCACCTCTTAACATGTGCTTCCTGCCAAAAACTGAAACTTGAGCAAGAACAAAATATGCAGCATGAAAACACGACATTGAGCACTGAGGCTCATTGTTTGAAGCTAACACTGTTTTTCTTGAAGAAATATGCAACACGAGCAGTGAAAGCAGGATAGAAATTTCCATTGTGCTAGTCACACAGGATGTTTGAAGAAACATTATTTTGTAAAATTAGCAGACCATTTAAAGTACATGTTTCTGGAAAATTACTAAAATGTGGGGCCTTTAAACTAGTGCTAAGCATGAATAATACAGCATTTCATAATACATTTAATCCATTATTCTTTTAGTACATATCAATATTCATCTTTATTTAAAACATTTAATTATGATTAAACAAAATACATTTTCCTTAGACATTATTTTTCACATAATACTTTGTTGTTTATGAAGTCCACCATTTCAGCTGCATTTTTAATTTTTATCACATATTTTTCAGTTAGGCCTTTTAATACACATTATTTCACACTATGTTTTAGCAACACATTTTTATTGATAGTGTTTGTTCTGTAACAATCTCTCCTCTGGTGACTGTATATGTTGTCACGAAATAAATACTTATTAATACCTGTATTAATAATAATGAGGCAATTCAAAACTTAATTTGTTTAGTATATCTATTATTTCCTGATTTTCTCCAGATTTCTCCAGATTTCAGAATTTGTTAAATCATGAAAGTATTTGCTTCTCATCCATTTTAACTTCTTTGTTAATTTTTCATCCTTTGTCCTTGTATGAATCTATGCAATTTGTAAAATCTGAATATGCAAATGAGACCTACAACCACTATTAATAATAGTTTCAGTATCATTCCCACAACACCCTGGCCAAGCTTTCCCAACCAATTTTTTCTTTAGTAAAAATGTGCCCATATTTTCCCACACACTTGCAACAATGTTTTGTTTTAAGCATCCAGCAGACCCCGCCCTCTTTTGCTAAAAGGATATCAAGACGGTTCTGAAGAACCATCGAGCGTACCACAACCATTTCAGAATCCATCAGTATAATTGCTCCAGAAAAATCTCTTTGCATTGTATCAATAATAATAGCCAGATTTCTAATTTTCTTATCATTCAGAACAACTCCTACAGAAGGAATATTTGCTCCATGTATATCTCCAGTTATTTCCGAATACCTTGCCCTTTTTAGGTCGAGAGTTAGCATTCGGCCTACTGTATACTTTTAGTATACCATAGTGTGAGTTTCAGTGTTTCCATTGGTTAGTTGCAGTGTCCTTCAAAATGCCTTGCTTGCTAGTGGTCAGTTCGGCCTCTTTGTCCTGCCTTTTTTCACTTTGGGAGCAGCAGAAAGTACTGTGTAAATACACTATGGGGGTCATTCTAACTCTGACGGGCGGCGGAGGCTGCCTGCCAGAGTTCCCCCCTCCAGAACACCGCTCCGCGGTCAGAAGACCGCCGCAGTGATTCTGGGTTTCCCACTGGGCTGGCGGGCGACTGCCAAAAGGCCGCCCACCAGCCCAGTGGGAAACACCCCTCCATGAGGATGCCGGCTCCGAATGGAGCCGGCGGAGTGGAGGATGTGCTACGGGTGCAGTTGCACCCGTCGCGAATTTCAGTGTCTGCTCAGCAGACACTGAAATTCTTTGTGGGGCCCTCTTACGGGGGCCCCTGCAGTGCCCATGCCATTGGCATGGGCACTGCAGGGGCCGCCAGGGGCCCCACAACACCCCATACCGCCATCCTGTTCCTGTAGGGCGAACCGCCAGGAACAGGATGGCGGTATGGGGTGTCAGAATCCCCATGGCGGCGCAGCAAGCTGCACCGCCATGGAGGATTCAGCAGGACAGCGGAAAACCGGCGGGAGACCGCGGGTTTTCCTGTTCTGACCGCGGCCATACCGCCGCGGTCAGAATGTCCTGTGGAGCACCGCCAGCCTGTTGGCGGTGCTCCCGCCGACGGACCGCCGGGATCAGAATCACCCCCTATGTCCTGTTTATCTCTTCTGTAAGGGACTTTTTTTGGGCATTTGCCTGTTTCAACTCAACAGTGTGGGTACTTGTTCAGTTACTCCTCCCCACCAGCTCCCTCTGTAAACATAAACCAACAGCAGAGGGGGGGGCTTTTCCAGGGCCAGTTCACCCTCGCTCTCTTCCTTTTGTTATTTTCAGTCTGTGCGGCAATAAAAGTCCAGTCAGTAATTTACAACGCTATGAGCTCTAACTCAAGCAAACACAAGACTATTGCATCATGCCAGGGACATTCACACATTTCACCGAGGCACTTGCATTTTCGGATAAACTGGTCTCTTATTTGCTCGAGTTAGAGCGATTAGCTTTTCTTCTGATGGCATTCTGCCTCTATGCCCGGCAGTAAGCAAGCAAGGGATTTTAGAAATCAGGGGCTTTAGTTGGCTCCAGTCAGCTGAAGCTTCTCTCCTAAAAAGAGGTATGTGCGAAGGTAAGAGCAGCCCATAAAGTACAGCTGTGTGAAAACCCTCCTGGCATCCTTTGCTGCAGCCCTTGGTGAGCCACAGCTGCACTCAGCTTAATGCATGGGTTGCATTTACAGAGATTTTAGCTTAAAAAATGCAGTTCTTTGCACCAAGCCCCCAGGCGTGAATTTGAACCCTGCCCAAATGATTTGCCATGCACATAACCTTTCAGTTCACCTAGGAGCCAAAATATGCATTTTTCATTTCTAGAAGCTTTGTTCGACCCCTTCAAGTGCCAACGGCTTTGATATTAATGGCGCTGCAGGGCTATTTTCTATGGAAACGCGCCTTTGTCAACCTGAATAATCCAGTGTGTGGGCACTAAACGCTTGGACGCCATCCCAAGAAATTATTCCTTTGAGCTCTACCCTGTCAAGTGCTCACCCTTCAGCTATGGAAAAATGTTGACTGTAGGAAGTGAAAATAAGTAAAGGCAAAATTCAAAGGGGAACGGCGCGACTCTGATCTTGCCAATAAATGGAATAACAAGTTGGTAGGACTGCTATCATTTTGAGAAATGTTGAGCCTGGTTATACCACAGCATTTCACGGGAATTTCTAATAATATAGTGACATTATATAGTATCCAAAGTACAGACATGCAAAATTGTGTGATGTTCTTTTCACAAAATTCTATGAAACTTATACAATTACAATTTCAGAGCGTAATGTAGTTTGCGGTATCTTCCATGCTGTATCTTGCATGAGTTTTCAAGTGCACCCTGAGCTAGACTGAAAATCAAAACCTACTTTGGCATAAATGCTGAAACCTTCCAGCTCCCTTTGTCTCCTTGTGCAGCCTCTTTCCATCTATCGATTCTCTTTCTACTTTCCTCTCTATTCTCCCTTGAACCATTATTCTGTCCCCTCCTCCCCCAACCTACCCCTTCCCTTGTTTACAAAACCTACAAGTAGTTCTGAATAGAACAGTTGCATTGTTTTTAGTGCACCATGTACAACTCGTGATGCTCCTATCCAGCAACTGCGCAGGTTGCCAAGCGGGCGCCGTATTGAAGTCCTGTTGCATGGTATATAAGGCACTTACAGGTGTGTCCCCTGCCCGATTAAGAAGATACTGTCCTGCAGATAATCTCCTCACGATGCCCAAGTTCTGTTAGTCAAGGATTGGCGACTGTTGCATTATTTTAGTGTCGCGCTCGCAGGCGATCTAGCCTGCTGTCATCTCTGTGGGCTTTTAACCACTCCCACCACACGCCCATCAGTTTTGTTGACTTGTGGGCTTGCTTTTTAAAAATCGCTTGATTTCATTTGTGAAAGCCATTTATACATCATGCCTTTTCCAGGGTTTAGCCCTCCTCGAGAGCACCGGCCACCTACTGAAAACATACAAGGCTCCATGTTTTTTGCATGGCTTCTGGACTACTTTTTTCTTTTTATTTTCTACCCAGCGTGATCTCGCTGGGCAGTAGTTGAGTGATTTGCATGACATCGACCCTGTTACATGAATAATTGCCAATATGTTTGACTGCGAGCAAACTTCTGTATCCTTTTGTGTGCTCCTTCACGCTCACGGCGTGGTGCTTTAAATCGGCTTGGTTATGTAAAACTGTATTACTTTTCATTTTCAATTTTTGTGGCAATAAAAGTCCAGTTTGGACCTTCCAATGCTAATAGCTCTAAGTCGAGCAAATGCGAGACCTACTGCATTGCAAATGCTTGTTGATTTTAGTCTCAGGTTTTCGTGTGTTTCGGCTATGTGGTCAGTATTATAACGTTTAGGAAAAAACACTCCCAGGTAGCAAGTACCATACCATCCCCTAGGGAGACAATAATAAGCACTTTTCCCAAAAGATGAAATAAACCCAGGAATCGCAGGATCTTGTCCATTCAGCATAAAGTCCCATGTATTCTTAAATGGAAATACATGTCTGCATTCACTCGTTCCCACAAACTTAGTATAAGTTCTGGATTATGGTCTTTATATACAAAGCTTTCCTGCATATTGGTAGTCTAAAGCAAGCTTCCCTTGTTTGTTAGTTACACTATATGCATTGTCATTTTTGTAAGTGAGTTTCACTAAACCCTTATCTATGTTCTCCCTCAATTCTTTTCTTCTGTCATCAGCCTGATCCAGGAAAGTTTTCTCAGCTGTTGAAAATGTAGATGGTACATTATTATGATGGGCATTGGCAGTACCAAATGTTAGTGTAGGCTCAAAGACACCTCCTGCAATGTCAATGTTCCTAGCTGTAGCAATACTACTCAAGTGTTGGTCAACTAGAACAAAAGAAAAGACAATGTTGAAATTGGAGTAGAAATATTGGATATATTTCTGATAATAAAGCCTTGTTAATAGAAGCCAGGAACTAATTCCATTTGTTAGTGGTAAGCTATGATATGTAATTCCTTCGTGTACTGATAAAGGGATTTCCGTACAGACAGAACATTCTCTCACATCTGTTGTCTCAACATATTCATACAATACGCAATAGAAAACATTAGAAGAAAGATCTCCTTCTGAGCTGTCTAAGTGTAGCTACTTTTCATCTTTATTAAAGTACTTTAATTTAGATAGTGTAGTAGACTGGAGGAGGTGTATAATTAGTTTCAGCTTTATCAGAAACACTCATACTTATAATCAACAACAAACCTATCAACACACATATACCTGCTAATCCAGCACACATACACTTGCAACACTCATTGTTTCTATTGTGGTTGTGATTGCCATTCATGGCCGGTAAAGAATCAGAAAGTGGAAGAAAAATAGATTTAACTATGCAGCCAAACAAAAATCAAAAATAATCTTCAGTCTTCTTTGCGATTATTTACAGCAGCTTGCAGACTTTCTCCAGAACTTGTCAAAAATTGGTTTAGCAGCTTTGCCAAAATCAGTTTCAAATGTCTCTTGTTAGATCATGATCTGCTGATCATTAACTATTACTTCTAGTGTATAATATCTCTCTCGTCCAATTGGCATTGTGATTTCAAAACTCAGTTCAACTGTGATTTCAAGTTCCAAAATGTAGAACTGGATTCTCACGGTCAAAAGAAAAGGACATAAACTTGTGTTCCCATTCATCAGATGCGAGATATGCCCATTCAGGATCTGTGTATCTTTGATTTGCATCTCTCTTTCTCTTTGATCTTTGATTTGTATTTGTTTCTCCTTCACTCTGATCTGTTCCTTCTGTTGTTTCTGCTTCCTCGTTTATTCTCAAGATTGCATCAGGAACTTTTATAGACAGTGATGGCAAAACTGGATTTATGCTTTGATTCTTCTTCTTCCAGCGGGATTTTGACAAGCACTTCTTTGACTTTGACTTGCTTCACCTGCACCATTAGCCGCTTCAGAAGGAGTCAAATCTACACGACTTTGATCCAACTCAGCTCCACTTTTGGCTTCTTCAGGGAATGAGATCTGCTTTATCTCTTTTTCCCAATCATCTGCTTCTGGGAGAGTCCTCCTTAGATGTGACTCTCCTGCTTCATCTCCTTCTAATTCTGCTGATAGAGGAATATTAGGATTATCCTCTATTTCATCTCTCTGAGGATTACTGGATCTTCACCAGTTTGCAATGTCATTAATCGTGCAGTCTCTTTCTCTGTCTTTGTCACTTACTCATTTGAGACGCTATTACTTCTGCTTGTACTTTCAACAACACTGGATCTTCTTCCAGAGGATATGTCTCTTTGAGAGTGTGACTCGTATGGACCCACTGCGGAACTCCAGCACACTTCACAGCAGTCGTAGCCACCAGAATAATTTGGTAAGGACCTTTCCACCTATGCTCCAAGCAAGTCTTCTACATGTGCTTCTTGATCACCAACCAATCTCCAGCTCAGAGACTATGACACTGATCTTAGGATGGTGGAACGGCTGTTGCTTCCACATGGTGAGAAAAAGAGTGAACCACATCAGCTAGACTCTTGCAATAATCCAGCACCAAGTCACCTGTTATGTTTACAATTGCAGTTGCAGGAACAGGTGGCAATCCCATTGCTCTGCACATCAGGATTTCATGGGGAGAGAGACCAGTCTTTCTGTCAGGTGTACTTTGCATGTTCATTAGAATCAAAGTTAAAGCATCTGGCCATTTCAGATTTCTGGATGTATATTTTTTGCCAATCGACCTTTCAAAGTCCCATTTATTTGTTCTACTAATCCAGAAGCTTTAGGACAATAGCTACAGTGCAGCTTCTGCTCAATGTTTAAGGCTGAACATAGTCATTTAATCACCTCATTATTGAAGTGACTTCCTCTGTCTGATTCTAAAGAAGTTGGAAATCCAAAATGTGGGATCAACTCTCTAAGTAACAGCATTGCTACTGTGAGGCTATCATTTCTATGTACAGAATACACTTCAATCCAGTGACTAATCACCAACATGTATCACAAACCACCACACACAGGCATATCAATGAACTCCACCTGCATTCTGTTAAATGGACTACCTGCTCTTCCAATGTGACTCAAATTGACAACAGTTCCTTTTCCCACATTCATTTGCTGCCATGTAATGCATCTGTGACAACTTGTTTCAGCAACCTATCTAAACTTTGGATTGTACCAGGATTGCTTAAATGTTTGAATCATTGCATCCCTGCCAACGTGTGTTTGACCATGATAATATCTTGCCATTTGCATCAGTAGCAGTTTGGTAAGACCAATTATCTTTCATTTGAAACACAAACTTTGTCAATATTTCTTTGTGTGTTACCCAATTTTATACAGCTTTTGTTTTCATCATCTAGAACCTCATGTTGGAGTCTCTTTATTTTCTCCCAAGTGTCAACTACTGTCAACAAAACATATTGACGTGTCTCATCAATATTCATCACACCAACATTTTTCCATTCTTCATTAAAAGAAATACTATTTAATGTGCAAAAACAAGCAACCTGATCTGCATAGGAATTTCCCATGGAGAATAAATCACATGACCTTTGATGTGCACTGCATTTGACCACTGCAGGTTTTTCAGGCAGTTGTAGGGCTTGTAACAAATCATGAATTCTATCACCATTTCTAACTGGTGAGCCAGAAGAGGCCATGAAACCTCTCTGGGACCATAGCTGCCCAAAGACGTGCACAACACCAAATCCCTACTGGTTGTCTGTAAAAATCATAACTTTAAGCTATGCAGAAATACAGCATGCTCTAGTAAGAGCCACCAATTCAGCCAAAACTCCTTGAAGCCATGAAGCCTTGAGTATGCCAGATACGATACATACAGCATAACCAGATCCCAATATTCCCACATTGTCTCTTAGACAGGAACCATCAACAAAAGTATTTGATCATTTTCTCTAACGGTGTATCCTGAATATCAGGTTTGGCTTTTGTGCACAGTTCAGTAACCTCTAGGGGGTCATGCTCAACTTAATTTTAATTTTCTGATTTAGCATTGCCTACTGGGAGCAGGGTTACTGGATTAAGCACAGTGCACCTCTTAAGGGTGATATTCTGGGAACCTAGAGTCAACAATTCATACTTGGTCAGACCAGCATTTGTGAATACGAGTCTTGGTCCTGGTAAGCAAGAACTCAACCAAATGAGGTACCAGAACAGTTAAAGGATGTCCCATCACAATACTCTCACATCGAGCGAGACTCACACCAACCGCAGCTACCTGCTTAAGGCAGCCTGGTAAAGGGACAGCAACCCGATCCAATGTAGCTGAAAAATATGCTACAGGATTATTTATCCCACCTGCCTCAAAACAGATCACGTTCATTACAAAACTGTAAAAATGGCTTTGTGTAGTCAAGCATTCCCTGAGCTGGTGCTCTGTACAGACTCTATCTCTCAACTCCATAAAAGCTTTCATACAAGCTTCATCCAATGGCACTGGTTCTGTAACATCTTTGTGGATCAATCTCTGTAAGGGCTTAGAAATAACAGCAAAAAATGGGAATCCATTGGTGGCAGTAACTCACCATTCCCAAAAACATCCTGACATCTATTTGAGTAACAGGAGGGTTAATTTGTAAAATATGTAACCCGTACTATGGACATCTTTCTTGCACCTTTTTCTATTTGATGTCCTAAGTATTTTACTTCTTTCTGAGAGTACTGTAATTTTCCTCAGAATACTTTATGTCCACTCTCACCCAAATGGTTCAATAAGGCAAAAGTATCTTGTCAGCATGATTGCTGTGTCTTTGAAGCAACCAACAGATCATCAATGTACTGTACCAATGTTGATTGGAAAGGCATTTCCAAGGATTCCAAAACTTTTTTCAATACCTGATTAAATATTGATGGGGATTCTAAAAAGCCTTGTGGGATCCTACGCCAGCAAAACACACAATTGCAGAATTTAAAACAGAATAGCAACTGGTTATCCTCATATAGCGGCACTGTGAAAAATGCTTGTGACAAGCCCACTACTCTGAACTATTCTGTGTCACAAGGAATTTGATATAAAATCACTGCCTGATTGGGTACTACTGGACAACATTGGACACAATATTATTACTTTTTCTCAAATCATGAACTATGTAAAATGTCCCACTTGGTTTTCTCAAACTCATAGTAGGTGAATTATATGGGTTGCTCAGCACTTCTTTCAAAACCCCTTGTTTAACAAAATCTGCAGTTATAGGAGTAACTCCTTCAATTACATCTGGTGCCATGTGATATTGAGGAGTCTTTGGAAATACTGCATTAGGTTTCACTGTGACTTTGACTGGTTCAACTCATTTAATTAGACCAATATCTTTTTCAGAAAGATCCCAAAGTTTTGAAATAACTGTATTTTGTAAATCAATTGGTAAGTCTAATACTGTAAATGCAGGATAAAGAGAAATCAATGGAACTCTTCATTAATCAAATTACAGTTTCCAACTGGTAAACAAGATTTCTCATCATCACTATTGTTTGAATGGCAATTCCATAATTTTTGCAAGTAATTGAACATCTTGTTTTGCACAACAAATCTCTTCCCGTTAGGCATACTGGACTTGAGTCACAGACTACAAATCTGTGCATGCCTTCAAAATTACCAGTCTTAACAGGAATCAGCTCAGTAATCGGATCTATTTTACCAACCACAGAGGGTAACCCAGGAAAACACAAAGGGGTCTAGGTAGAACTTTATTACAAAAACAACATGAACTCCTAGGGACAACTTGTGACCGCAGTCACGTCACACCTCGTACATACACATACAACATTGCCATTCAATCATTCCAAGGAACATTTATTGATTACAAATATCATATATATTTTACTTCATATAAATACAATTTGTATAGTCCCTCATCATATCTCAACAAAAAATGAAGAAACAGCAGAGAACCAAGTGCAATTAAGATCAAGTTCTTGTGTTTCAGAAAGAATAGGAAATGACAGAATTCCCATTAAACAATTCAAAACAATACATTAAAAAAATATATCATAAAACAGCCTATTGGGAACTCCTTCAACCACATTTAATCACAATATTATTTCATGAACAGAATTAAATCCTCTTCAAAAGTAAACCAAATCCTGGCTAGAGCATCACCGTTGGTGTTTCAACCCCCTCACTCTCTTCGGCCAATCAATGGCTCCACACGGGTCTTCTTCAGGACTGATCGACAGCGGACACCCACATAACTCCACACTACATTAAATATCCATCTTCATCAGTTTAGATAGGTTTCATTAATAAGTCTATCAATCTTAACTATCATAGGAATAATCCCCACCATTTCCACTTAAATTAAGATCACTTCAAAACCTTCCATATCTCGTCTCTTCTAATTCAATTTAGTAGCCCTTTCGTTGCCAACATTCCTCCAATCTTACGCCCTTCTTCTCAATTGGATCTGGCAGGTGCTGATTTGCTACTCCTAAAACCTGTACTGTTATTCCAGAAATTGGCACATTAGGAACTTTTGCAGATCTGACAATAGAGGGTGTAGCTCTTGTGTCAACCAGGAATGAAACATTATGACCCATTACTGTTCCCTTTATATAAGGACCACTCTGATCCACCTCTAATGAAGCTGCTAGCATACATTCTTCTTCATCCGAACTCTCACTCACAATGTCATCACTTGTTTCATTCTCACTGTGTAAAGGAAACTGCTGCATGCATGGTTGACTGTTTTGCCTTAAATTTTGTCCTATGTTCTGCTGAGGAACCACTAGCTGCTGCTGTGCCATTGGAGCTTGATGTATTTGCATTTGCTGCTGTGGCACCATTTGCTGTTGCATTTGCTGTTGTGGTAACTGAAAATGTGGCACCTGTACCTGCTGTTGGGGAATTTGCTTTAGCTGCAGAATCTGCATTTGATTATTCATATTCTGAACATTTACATTAAAATTCAGAATTCTCTGTCCTCTCAAATTTGGAAAATGATTTTGTTCATTCATCTTCACAACACCTTCCTGTACCACCTCAAGCGTGACAAGGTAACGTCATCTTCTTTTTCTACATAGCACATGAATCACCACACACATTCAGATCAACACCTGCACAATTTCAGTTTCCGTTTCCAAAACCACCAAGTCCTCTGCCTCTTGCAAGTCCCTTACTCTGAACCATCTGTATGCTTGCCTGTTGTTGTGGAATTCCCTGCATCCCTTATTCTGCTGCTCTAACCTACATCACCATTGCCATTTCTTTCAATCTCTTCTGTTTCATGTCAATCTTGTCACTGTAATCTTTAGCAAACTGCGACACTTCATCAACTGGTTTTCCTTGCCAGCAAATCAAATGACCATTAAGCATGTTACCAACTTCAGGTCTCAACCCTTCAAAAACCTAAACACAAAATGAATCATAGCTTTGGCCTCAGTTGTTTCTGTACCACTGTTGTGTTTGAATGCCTGCAACAACCTTTCCTAATATGCATGTATTGACTCTTTTGCTTCCCGAGCTGTCCTATCAATCATCTGCCAATCAATATTTTCAGGAGAAATTATTATTTCAAAAATGCAATCACTTTGCAATAGCTTTTCATTACTTCAGGACATGATGCAACTGTAACTGCATCTCATGTAGGTTCTCGTGTCAGCCAACCAACACTCATTTTGCACTCAATCCATAAATCAGCTGGGACTACTATCTTTAAAAGAGTATGTAAATCCTCTCACAGGCACTTTGCGATATTTACAACCCTATCAATGTGCTCCTACCATTCCATTGGTTTTTCTCTCAATCTCGGGTGATCATTTGTGAATGATCAAATATCACTCCTACTCCAAGGGACATGAACATAATTCCGTCCAGTAATATCTCTCATTGGTAACATCTTTACTGAACTATCAGTCTGCTGTGTATCAGTCTAGTTCCCATTTGCAGACTCTCTTTTCTTCTGATCTCTTTTCTTTATCCATCTGCTTTCCCATTTATCTAACGCTCCCCATGTTTGGATAATTTGGATTAATTATCTAATGTGGATTTTCATTCCAGGTAATCTCATATTCTCAATGACTTTTGGATCAAATTCTGATCTGTAACTCATCTTCAATTGTTTAGATTTCCCAATATTCACTTTATATTTTTCTGCATGTTCTGATATTTTCTGATGTGCAAATCCTGCTCTATTTGTAACATGTTTACACATGAAACATAACTCATTTTTATTATATGAGTCAATTCTATTTAATTCACGTGTTCCCTCAATCATTTCATTTAATTGGAAACTCAAAATTTTGTGAAACCCTGGAATAAGTTAAGTCTTTAAGCGGACTTGTTTTGTCAAAAGTCTGATTCATTGAAGTCATAATTCTCACAGTAGAATTGCGTTTCTCCATTTCTGCATTTGTGCTGAATAGATTCAGTATATTGCTCGCATTATTACTCTGAGTATACAATGGAACAACTGTACCAATTGTTACAGGAACTGTTAATGCTTGTAGGCTTGATGGAACATTCTGATTTCACGAGTAAATTACTCTGACTCGTAAGTACTGATGAACTTGTTTGCATTACTGTTACTGGAGTATACCTTGGCATTGTCTGAATTTGACTAACAACTTGCACAGGAGTCATTGAAGTAGGTGTAGACTCCACCTGAACTATTATTGGCTTCTGGAAAATCTATGGTGCCACTGGTACTGTAATACTCGGAGCAGAGCTCACAATAGGATCTGTAGAATAAACAACAGGCTGTGCTACAGACTGAATCACAGGAGTTTGAATAACTTTAATAGTAGGAATATTAGTTGCAACCTGTACTTGACTTTGTGTTACCACAACTGCACTTGGACTAAAACTAGTACCTGGACTTGCCTCTTGTGCTGCATATGGTGGGGGGTAATTTCTCACTAGTTGCGATATAAATTCGTCATCATTTGAGTCACTATCATAAGTCAGTGAACTCTTAGTTTCATCTGACTTTGTCTCAATTTCTTCACTGAGCTGTATTCTTTCTCTTTGTCTTTGGTCTAACATTGTCCTCTTTCTCTTGAGTAATTATAGGATATATCTGAATACCATGTAATGTTTCTGTTCTCCAAAATTTCTGTTCATTGTCCCATCTTGCTTCTAGCAACATTTTCTCAGTTTTTCTCGTTCATCTGTCAAATTTTTATTTCTCTTGTTGAATGGCTACTAACTGTCAAATAGCTAAAGCTTCAAATTGTGCTGGCCTGCTCGAGAGCTGTAATTCATAAAGTACTCTTCTTAAGTTTTCTAAAATTCTTATATTAAAATTTCCATGAGCAGGAAACACTAACCTCCCTGACTTCTCTGTAATGTTTCACCACTCCTTTAACCATAGACATCCTGAAGGACATTTCTCCTCAATTACAATGTATACAGGTGTACCTTCTAGCGGGGCAATTTCTACTAATCTGACTGGAATGAAAGCATCTCACCATCGCACTTTTTAATGCTTTGAAAAATGTAATTTTCACCATTTTCACCTTTAATTGACTCAAAACTACGATTTAATCTCAAAATAGGAAGTAATTCAATCCTAAAATCCTTTTTGCCTGCTACTCTTGACCAATAGTGAAACGCTATTGTCCACCATTTCTGTTCTCGGCTTCTTTTCACCAACCGACCAACCCCAGCACAGCCCCAATGACGTCACACTCACACACAGTGGCTGACAAAGCCTCAAGGACTCGTCCTCCAAACTTGATTCACATGAAAACTAAATGAACAATATTGTGAGCACTAAAGAAAAAAACAACAAAGCAAATTGTCTGCCTGCTACAGGTAGGGGCACAATCACTTCAAAAGTTTTACAGAATTTTCGACTGTGGCTCTTAGCTTTGACAGCTACTCATTCGATTTTAGCCTTCTCTCATGCCCCCCAAAAAATGTGATCTGCAAATTTCACCCTTCAGCAACACCCGATCCTCCCTGCGCATGCAGGAATCACCAGGCACCTGTCAAACTAGCACTCCCTTAACACGCACAGTAGAGACACTATTTGTTAACCACGCCCAATTGACCTAACACAGCAAACAAGTTACAACAACAACCAAGTGTCTCATACACTTGTACAGTACTCTGGAGTCTTAGACCAATGCAGTGTCCGTACATCAACAATCACGTGAGCGCTTTTTTAGCACAATGCGCCACATTCACTTGAAGTAAAACAACTTCCCTACTCTCATCCTTTGGAGTACGCCAACTTCCTAATCAACTAAGTTGGTGTATGCAAACTCCCTAATTCTCTCACACATCACAGTTCACCTGTGATTTACCAAAGCATTGCAAGCGCAAGCCCTACTCAAAACTCAAACAGTCACTGGGAACACTGGCTACATACCATATCTCATCCAAACAAGTATTGGCAAAACCAAATTGCCAAAAATAAAAATTTCAACAAGCATTGACAAAACCAAATCTCTAAATTATCTCCCATTGATATAAAACTACCAAAACTAGGACGTTTCCCTCCTATTGAGATAAAACCATCCTCTGCTACCAAATTCTGTGGGCATGTCAGACCTTATTTGTTTTACATTGTTATGATAAGGTGACGTATAGGGTAAGTCATCTATTACCCTCAGAAGTCGACTCGGACCTTTTGACTCAGCTAGGAGTGTGAAATCATCCAATCAAATATTATAAGCCAATAAACTTCAAATAAATCATTCAATAATCAAAATATTCAATGTAGAGTCAGAAAGTTAAACACACCATGGCCTATGTGTCCATGAATCACCACACCAGTTTAGTAAAGTTTAAACATTTTTTCCCTCAAATTAACAATGCTAAAGTCACATAAATCATGTGCAAGACCAAATGATAGAAATACAGAAACATCACAGTCTGTCCAAAGCGCCTGAGTAATCTCAACCGAACCAATGCATTTATCATTAAACACTCCAAAAGAACAATGCAGAATAGCAACAGAATCACATGAAAAGTAGAAACAGCATGCATTTAGTTTGCGCA
Source organism: Pleurodeles waltl (assembly GCF_031143425.1). Taxonomy (NCBI): domain Eukaryota; kingdom Metazoa; phylum Chordata; class Amphibia; order Caudata; family Salamandridae; genus Pleurodeles; species Pleurodeles waltl. The sequence goes on from NC_090451.1 coordinate 371,509,389, forward strand.
GTTGAAGAAATCCAAATCGGTTAATATACAATCAAAAACAACTATTAGGTCAGGCATCCCTAACTATTTCTCTAATTGAGAAAGCATGTGTGGACTTCATGCAAAAACAAAATTAAGCCAATTATTTGGAAAACATCAAAATATGGCGCCAACCAAAATAAGCAGTTGGATTTTCAAAAGAAAAACCTGCACAGAAAAACAGTAATGCACCTAGGTTATACCTTTCCTAAATGAATCAGCAGTCAATAGTTTCTTTATCAGCAGAGTGCAGTAACATCAGCTTTTCATTATTCAGCATCAGGACATGAAAGGGAAACAGTTCAGTAAAGTTGGACCTAATATAACTGAACTGTTAAAATCACAGGTATTAGAGCTGGCAACCTTGGCGTAGGCTTCCCTGTCTTTTGTGCCTCTGCTTCACCTGTGTTGACTGTGTACTGGACTCTGTTTTTTCTGTTTTTAGTTCTCTGGGCACTTTACCACTGCTGGCCAGTGCTAAAGTGCAAGTGCTTCTGTGTAAAGAGTATGTGTAGTTGGCTTTCCAATTATTGCACATTTAATTTACTAGTAAGTCCCTAGTAAAGTGCACTAGAGGTGCCCAGGGCCTGTAAACCAAATGCTACTAGTGGGCCTGTAACACTGGTTGTGCCTCCCATATTAGTAGCCCTGGAAACATGGCTCAGACCTGCCACTGCAGTATCTGTGTGTGCAGTTTTAAACTGCCAATTCGACCTGGCAAGTCTACCCGCTTGCCCGGCCCAAACCTTTCCTTTTTATACATGCAAGGCACCCCTAAGGTAAGCCCTAGATAGCCCCATGGGCAGGGAGCAGTGTATGTGAAAGATGGGATATGTACTGATGTGGTTCACATGTCCTAACAGTGAAATACTGCTAAGTTTGGTTTTCACTGTTGCAAGGCCTCTCTCTCTCATAAGTTAACATAAGGGCTGCCTTTAAAAAACAATTAAAGTGCAGAATCCATTTGAGAGCAGACAGAAACTTGGAGTGTGGTGTCTCTGCACTCACAATTTCAAAATACACCTGTTAGAGAAGTTGTTTTTTAGCTTGTCAGTTTGAAAATGTCACAAAGTGGGCATTTTGTTACTTAAATCATTCTGTGACTCTGCCTATTTGTGGATTACCTGTCTGGGTCAGAATGACAGTTGAGCTGTTTGTGAATCTCCTCTGGACAGTGAGACAAAGGAAGCTGGGGTGTAGCCTGCATATCCTGATGAGCCATCTAAGCTAGAGAGGGGGGAGGAGTGATCAATCACACCTGAATGGGCTATGCCTGCCCTCATACAATGGAGTCTCCAACCCCCTGGTGTGTGTCTAGGGCCTGGCCTGGGCAAGGCAGGATCTTGTGAACAACAGAGACTTTCCTTTGAAGTTTGCCTACTTCAAAGGCAGAAAGGGGTATAAGTAGTGGACCCATCACCCCAGACTTAAGATCACTTCTGGAACCAAGAGAACCACTGCCAAGGAGAAGAGCTGAGGAAAAGTGCTGCCCCTGCCTGTGACTGTGCTTTGTTGGGCTATCCTGCAGTTGCTACTTCTGCCTGTAAAAGGGGACAAAAACTGGATTTTGATGTGCATTCCTGCTTGAAGAAGAATCTCCAAGGGCTTTAACTGAGCTTGCCTCCTGTTTTGGAGTCTCAGGGACATCAAAGACTTCCTCTGCCAGCACCTGGACTCTCTTCTGAGACTCTTGCCCTGCCAAGTGGTGCTTTATCCAGTCCCTGGGCCCTTGAAAGATGAAGTTGGCAGAACAAGAGCTGAAATCCACGCATTGAACACTGTGCATGGAAATGTTTGATGTACCATCTGCCACGCGGCTGATAGATCGACGCATTGTGGCTGGAGAAAGGACGCACCACCCGCTTGTGGCTGCTGATAACGATGCAAACCCCATGCAGCGTGGTTTTCTGACACTGTGTGACCGGATTTGTCACACTTCATCCCTGGGCGTCAAAGTCATTGTGAAACTGCGCAGATCCGAGGTGCTTCATCTGGAAATCGACGAATCGCCAACTCGACCGGAGAAGAAACCAATGCACAGCCTCGCTTGCGAATAAGGAATCGATGCATCACTGACTTTTTCGACACACACACGCCCGTGCTGCTTTATTTTTTACTCAAACCAGATACGTTTTGTAAAATCAACATTTTCATTGTTTTCTATGGAGTAAGACTCTTATTCTTTTGAAAATTCATATTTTGACTTGTGTATGTTGGATTTATGTTGTTTTGGTCTTGTTTGATTCAGATAAATATTGCCTATTTTTCTAACCAGGTGTCGTGTCCATTTTGTAGTGCTTTCACTGTATTACTGTGTGTGTTGGTACAGATACTTTACACATTGTTTCTGAGATAAGCCTGACTGCTTGTGCCAAGTAAATAGGCACATTTCTCGAACTCCGAGGTGCAAAATATGTTTAAGTGGGTTAAGAGATCTCCGCTGACAACTGTGAGTGACCTGCAGAACACAGTTTTGATTTCAGCAGGGCCAACTTAGCCTTTCTTCATTCTCAGAACAAAACTTGAAGGATCATTATATTGGTAATATTTAAAAATGCTTATGGTGCTGCAAAACAACAAAAACTGTGTTTGTAAGCACTATATGAAAATAAGTAAGTATTAGATGTAATACCATATTTAGCCAGTCTGTTTTTGCATTTAGAGATATATCCTGTTTCCCTCCGCACTTACTTTGCCAACAACTCGATCGCCCGGTTTGACAGCTCACCTATTCTTCCACTACATCCATTCCTGCAGGACAGACTGTATTGTGACAAGAGGTGAAGCTAGGTAACACAATTCAAGTATTTTACTGAACTGGAAACCTCTTGTCACGTCTGATGGTTCCCAATATTTACATTACAGTATTACCTTGAAACTGAACTTGAATTTTTATTATTAATTCGTACCCATCATCAGCACTTGCGATGACATTTTTCTCATGTCATCACGTTTCATCTTCCATAACATATCTATCTTATCCATTGTCCACGGAGCAACAATGTCATTTTAAGTGCACACTTTTGTTCTTCAAATTGTATTTACACATTAACTTAAGCATCTGGGAAATTGTCTTTCTATTCAAATCTAAATATAATGCCAAATGTAATTACAGGCTTTCCCAGAACACATGCCAGGAACTTCTTTTATTAAACACACGGGTTTTGAACATAAAATATTGTGCATGTTTTCAGGGTGTAAGTATGCATGTGTTAAGATATACAGTCACAAACATATATGTGTGCGCACACAGACATACAGGAACACCCTGACACCCTTTTTGATCACGTGGCCCATACTTTCCTGGTTTTCAATATTCATCTTTCTGTTTTTAAAGTATTTCCTTTTCATATTCATCTGCTGCAAGTAAAAACCATTTTAAATTGTGTCAACAGAATTACCACCACCGTGAGTGCAGATAGTAGGGAGGTGGAGGACTGACCTTTCATCTTTTATGAGAGGAGTTCTTCACATATAATCCTCATCATAATGGTTTTTATTCCCCATCTGGGGTGGAAGCCAGAGGTCATTAAGGAGGCTGCACAAGTCCGGGTGGGAGGAAAATTGTCTTTTGATAATCGCTCCAAGGTCCTTGGTCATGCAAGATTAAGCAAAAAGAGGAATTATTGTCTACTGACAAATCTTAGGCAGGAATGAGCTTGGTCAGGAAGCGTGTTATAAAAAAAGCATGTTTCAAATCATGATGGACAATTTTCGTAGTAACCGGGTTAATAAGATCAACAAAAGTAAACCATAAATTGCCTATATATACTTACCTTCACAATATTCTGATAGCTGATGTTTTTGGCACAATAGTTTCAGTTCAGTATTAAAGTCTCAATGGTCTGGTAACCCTTAGTTCAGTACTTTAGTAGATTTGGCCGAGACAGCTTTTCCTGTCTGCCACGGCTCATGCAATGAAGGAAAATGGACATTGAGTGGGTCTTTGTGAAAGCCTACTTCAACCGTTACTTGTTGTAAGTGACATTCACATTTTGGAATAGCCACAGGGCAGCAACTTAGTGTTAAAGGTGTGCGTAAATGGTCAGTTCTGCGTAAATGGTCAGTTCTGTTTCACTACAACACAGACCTTCTATATTGGTGTCACAGTTGTATGAGTCCACACCTAGGAGACCACAGTCTTTATCTTCTGTGCTAACACTAGGGTCTGTGTGTCATAGTACCTTTTGTGAAATGTATCCTTTTTACATTAAAATCCACTAAGTCAGTGATTTCTTAGACTACCTGAGCGACAAAAGCCTAGTAAGCGCCCCAGGTTGTCTATTTGAAGTCCCCACGGCACACTTGCACATTTCTCTCAAGAGTTAATAGATGGCTAAGATAGATTTGATCTGGGTACAACATAATTAGCTGTTTCATAGATAATTAGCATAGGAATGATCCTCCCAATAGGTAAAGTGGTTCCCAGATAAAACTTAAATTTTAAACTGTTCAGAAGAGAGTGCAACTGATGGCCTATAGTCAGACAACGAGAATAACAATAAACACCTGTAACCACGAGTAAATAACGATTATGCAAACGTGTCATTTCCATTGTACAGTCTATAGTGCATGGGCAATCACCCATAACGAGGGATAATTTACAATATATTATGGTCATCATAGGGCCCACACGTATTGTAATTCTTGCAGTCGCTAAATGGTAGCAATTCATAACCCATTGTCAGAATTCTTGGTACACTTGTATCCATTGTTGACGCAATATTTACACTACTTCAAGAGGGGTATTTTTGGCCATTTTATAACATTATTCCTACTGTTGTATACATTCAATAAGAGAACCCGGCTTTGGGGGGTCACTTCTTTATGGCTGTGATGTCATAGAAAGTGGGACCGTTATGTTTTCATTGAACATAGCACTGACAACAATCACATTTTCTCATTTTCCATGAGTTACATATTCCAGCCACAGATAAGCACAAATCAGCCCACTATTCTCTAATACCGGTGGCGTCAGTAAACCTCTAGGGGTGGAGATTCCATTGGATCGCGATTGGATTCTTTTGGAACATGGGAATACCTCACCAGATTCTCCCGGTAATACGTTTCAGCTCCCCTTGGTGTCCTTCCTTCGAGAAACAACATTTTGAGAGATGCTCTGCTGTAACAGGGATATAAAAGCACTTCGGCGTCATAGAAAAATGCTTTTTAACACCAGTGATTCCACTTATAGTGTTGGCATTGTGAAGCGGAAATTGCATGCACTTTGTTCTTAAAGTAGAATTGAAGGGATGGAGTCATTTTGCAAGTTTAAAACCACTCAGAGGTTGAACAGATCTGCTCAAGTGAAATGGGAATGCATTGATGTGGGAGTTATTTAAGGCAAACAGACACAAGCGTCAAACACGGCAGATATAATGAAAAAAGAGGAAAGCAGAAACCTTACAGCATTATTAAAGCTCTTAAATGACAAACCTGCAATTTGCAAAGAGAAGGCCATTCCCATGATGCATGTTATATCTTCAATTTCCAAATTGCCGAGTTCTTACAGAAATTGTTTTTTGCCTGGGAGGGCATGCTGTCAGTCAAGGTGCATGCTTTCCTGAACAGTACTTTTTTCACCGGAGAAAATCTCCCATTTATGCAATTTATAAAATGGTAAAATGTTAGATCGCATTTGACTCAATTTAATTGCTTCACTGGCACTTGAAAGTAAATAGTTTTTATCTACTTAAATGAAGCAGGGTGCGCAGACAGGCATTCTGAGAATGTGCACATTTTGGGTAAACTCATTTTACTCACATGGCCCTCAGTGATAATATTTTAGTATTGTAATGAGTTAGACCTGACCGCCTTATGGTGGTCACCCTCAACTTTTTGCCTGCTTCCCTCCACTTTTTGACACTGTTTTTGATGGTTTTAGGACTCTGCACACTTTACCACTGCTAACCAGTGCTAAAGTGCATATGCTCTCTCCCTTTAAACATGGTGACATTCATTGGCTTATACCCAATTGTTTTATTTAATTTACTTATAAGTCCCTAGTAAAAGTGGACTACATGTGCCTAGGGCATGTAGATGAAATGCTACTAAGGTGGCCTTCAACACTGATTGTGCCACCCACATAAGTAGCCCACTAACCATGTCTCAGGCCTGTCATTGCCAGGCCTGTGTGTGCAGTTTCACTGCCTGATCGACTTGGCATTTGAAAGTACTTGCCAAGCCTTAAACTCCCCTTTTTCTACATATAAGTCACCTCCAAGGTAGGCCCTAGGTAATCCATAGGGCAGGGTGCTCTGTAGGGAAAAGGCAGGACATGTACCTGTATAGTATATATGTCCTAGTAGTGTAAAACTTCTAAATTTGTTTTACACTGCTGCAAGGCCTGCTCCTTTCATAGGCTAACATTGGGGCTACCCTCATATACTGTTTGAGTGGTAGTTTCTGATCTGAAAGAAGTAACGAGGTCTTATTTAGTATGGCCAGAATGGTAATGCAAAATACCGCTGACTAGTGAAGTTGGGTTTAATATCACTATTTTAGAAATGCCACTTTTAGAAAGTGAGCATTTCTCTGCACTTGAATCCTTCTGTGCCTTACAGTCCACGTCTGGCTGGGTTAGTTGACAGCTCCCTTGTGCATTTCCCTCAGACAACCCCAAACGCAGGATACTCAGTCACACCTGCACACATCTGCATACTGAATGGGTCTTCCTAGGCTGGGAGGGTGAAGGGCCTGACACTTACATGTCAAAGGACAGTGGGCTGCCCTCACTCAATGGACTGCCAAACCCCCTACTGAGACCCTAGCAGACAGGATTGAACTGAAAGGGGACCTTGTGCACTTCTAAGCCACTCTTTGAAGTCTCCCCCACTTCAAAGGCACATTTGGGTATTTAAACAGGGCCTCTAACCCTATCAACTCAGACACTTCTGGACAAGATACCACTGGGGAAGAAACTCTGAACCAGAACCTGCAACCTGCCAAGAGAAGCTGCCTGGCTGTCCAAAGGACTCACCTGACTGCTTTGCTATTAAGGACTGCTGCCTTGCAGTTGCCCTGCTGCCTTGCTGGCCTCTGGCTCTGCTGAGAAGTGCTCTTCAAGGGCTTGGATTGAGCTTGCCTCCTGTTTCCTGAAGTCTCATTGCCAAAAAGACTTCATCTCTGCAAAGAACTCCTTGTGTGGTGAAAAATCAACACACAGCCTGCCGGAATCGATGCACAGCCTGCATTGCGGTGAGAAAATCACTGCACGCTGAACCGGAATGATGCAGCCCAGCTCCCTGGGTAGAGATCGATGCAGCGCCAGCATTGTGACTGGAACTTCAATGCCCGGCCCACTGGATCGACGCATAGCCAAGCCAGAACAATGCAGCCGGACTTCCTGCGAGAAGAATCGACGTAGCGCCTGCCGTGCGACACAAATGTCCCTGCATCGCCCACCGGATGGACACAGATACTGTTACTTCGTTCCACACACCCAGGATTTCTCTGCATCGTCCCCGGGGCATCCAAATACCCCACAAGAGGAAGAGGATCCAAGTCTGCACGCCGGAAGTCGACACAAGACCCCTGCGGTATGGAAAATATCTACGCACTGTCTGTGTGCGCCCAGAGAAACCGACGCACACTTCCCAGTTTTCTACACATCTCCTCCTCTGCGGTCCCTTGCAGATAATTTAGACGCCAACTAGGTACTTTGTGCTTGCAAGAGACACTTATTGCTTTTAAGAACTTAAGACTCTTTTTTATCATTTTCTTAGGTGATATTTCAATGTGTACTTTTCAAATCTTGAATGATCAGCTGTGAGGATAGGACTTGTGTTTGTGCAGTGACATACAATAGCGAATGGTACACTACTTACTCACAGTTGAAGGTCAACTTGATTTTGTATTCTTTTTCTGCAGTGTTGTTTTCTACCTTCCATTTTAACTTAATCCTCATTCAGCGTGTCTCTGGCTGGGTCTCAAGCAGGAGCTAAAGATTTTGACCTAGCCAAGCTGGAGACATACACTGTTAACCAGCTGAAGGGGTTCTACAAGGGGATGGGAGTACCTACCCGGGGTGCCTCCAGAAAGGAGGAATACCAAAGGGCGCTGAGGGCCTAGGCAGACGCCCATTCAGAAGAGGATGTTGAGGAGGAAGAGCCAGAGGATGGTCCATCAAATAATTTTTTTGACAGCAGTAGGGGATGTTACCCCTGTAGTTCTGCCCCCTGCTAAACCAGGGAGCAGTGTCTCTAGCCATGGCCTGACTGCACAGGAAAGGAGGGAGGAGAGAGAATTTCAACTGCAAATGGCAAAGTTAAAAATTGAAGCTCAACAGGAGGAAAGGAGGGCAGAGAGAGAAGCCAAACAAACCGAGGCTGAAAGGGCTTTGGCTGTGAAGAAGATTCTTCTGGCTCATGAACTAAATCTCAAAGAGCTGGATATCAAGGTCGAGGCAGTCTGAGTCCATTAGTCATGGTGGCAACATACATGCAGGACCTGCTGGGGAAAAGATGGTTTGTATACCCAAACATGTGGTGCCAAGGCATGTGGTGGGAGATTACACTGATAAGTGGTTGGCTGCTTATGAAGTTGCACTAAGGGCTCATGGGGTTTCTGAAGAGCAATGGGGGGAAGCCTTGTGGTGGTATGTATAAGAAGTGGGGTGAGACACACTCCTTGTATTGGATCCAAAGGATCAAAACACATACGCAACCATGAAAACTGCTTTACTTGCAAGGTTGGGCTGACATCTGAGAAATGCCGTCAGAGGATCAGGGACCGCACCAAACTCTCCACACAGAACTGGGTATACTTTTTTGATTTTTCCAACAAGGCACTGAATTGATGGGTCAGTAAAGTAGATGACTATTTGGGGTTATATAATCTGATCCTGAAAAAACATATGTTCAGTATTTGCTTTACAGAGTTGCACCAGCACCTAGTTGACAGTAAGCTGACTGATCCTAGAAAGCTTGCTGAGGAGGCGGAGCTCTGGGTTAGCACCAGAGTGTCCAAGAAGGTACCTGGGGGGGACACCCACAAAGGTGGTCAGGGTTCCCACCAGAAGAAAGAGTAGGGGGACAAATTTAAAAAATAGGAGTTCTCAAAAGGCCCTCAAAACAATTCCGGGTTGAGGTGGTAACAAGTCCCTGCCCGAATTTAGGAAGAAGCCAGGGTTCTTTGACAAAAAGCAAAGGAAATTTATCCCCAAATGCTTAGAGTGCTTCAAGCTTGGACATTCTCAGGATGACTTTTAGGCCCTCATTAGAACCCTGGTGGTCAATGTTAAAATGGCAGTAATACCGCCAACAGGCCGGCGGTAACAAAAATGGTATCATGGCGATGGTGGAAACCGCCAACACAGACAGCCACTTTAACACTCCGACCACCACAGCGGTGGCAAAAAACACTGCAATGCTAACTGGCAACAGTTGGCAGAAGACAATGTACCGCCCACCCCATTACAAACCATCCATCTGACAGCTTTTCCGGGGTGGTACCAATGCCACCAAAAGCACGCGGGAACAGTACTTTGAAGGGAAACCACTCATCTCTCGACACTCAAGGAAGAACCAGGAAGCCATGGAGGCCGAGCTGCAGGTCTTCCCCATGCTGGTGTTTCTGCTCATATACTAAAAGTACCAACGGCGGCGGCAATGACCATGGTGAGTACTGCACCTAGCACATAGGGGGGGAGGAAAAAGAGAGTGACACATACACGCAACATGCAACATCCCCAACCCGACCCTCACCCCCAACACCATACACACAACCACATGCAACATTACATATACACCTTGTAGCCTGCTGGAATAATGCAAGGACAAAAGTAATTGAGTCGAATGAGTGTTATATCAGAAATAGTCAGAAATACATTAATAATTCAAAAACAGTATTTACAAAATATACAATATGTACAAAAGGCAGGAAAATATCCACTCAAAATGTCTGTGGCCCACTGGGCCAAAACACATAGGCCAAGCCCACACTTGACTCCTGGCTCAAATACGGAGAGATCACTGCAGGGGCATCAGGTCAAAAAAGCACACAGGCACCTCATTGGGACAGGGAAGGGGGGGCACCTCAGCTGGAACATGGTATCACGCCAAAGCTCTTGGAGGGGGCTCCATGCCCACAGCGATGTCCTGGGGAGTGCAAAGCCACAGTCTCTCAAGTGGGTGGTTTGCCCACTGCTTGGTCCTGGGGAGTGAAAAGCCGCACTCTCTCAAATAGGTGGTTTGCCCACTGCTTGGTCCTGGGGAGTGCAAGCCCACAGACTCTCAAGCGGGTGATTTGCCCACTGCTTGGTCCTGGGGAGTGCAAGGCCACAGTCTCTCAAGTGGGTAGTTTACCCACTGCTTGGTCCTGGAGAGTGCAAAGCCACAGTCTCTCAAGTTGGTGGTTTGCCCATTGCTTGGTCCTGGGGAGTGCAAGCCCACAGTCTCTCAAGTGAGTGGTTTGCCCACTGCTTGGTCCTGGGGAGTGCAAGGCCACAGTCTCTCAAGTGGGTAGTTTACCCACTGCTTGGTCCGGGGGAGTGCCAAGCCACAATCTCTCTAGTGGGTGGTTTGCCCACTGCTTGGTGCTCAGGAGTGCAAGGCCACAGTCTCTCAAGTGGGTGCCTTCTTCCACTGGTTCTGGAGGGGCTTTGTGCCCAGTGTGCTTCATCCTGGCAGGGATAGGGTGAGTGGATGCCTTTCTCTCCTGGTTCTGGAGGGGGCTTTGTGCCCAATGTGCTTCATCCTGCCAAGGATAGGATGAGTGGGTGCCTTTCTCCACTGGATCTGGTGGGGGCTTTATGCCCAGTGTGCTTCATCCTGCCAAGGACAGGGTGAGTGGATGCCTTTCTCCACTGGGTCTGGAGGGGGCTTTGTGCCCAGTGATGCAGCACTTGGGGGGTGCCAGGTCACAGTCCCTCACCTGGGTGTCAGAGCCATGAGATTTGCAGTGACCAGGATGCATGATAGTCCATGGAGGCAGGACTAGTCCAACAATGGCTGCACAGTGGTGGTAGTGCTGGTGCTGGTGGGTGTGCTGCCAGTGGTGGGGGGAGGCTCCAGCCCTTCTCCTGCAGCTTAGGACGGCTGCCCACTGGGGCTGCTGCTGCTGGCAGTGGTGTTAATGTCAGTGGTGCAGGTGGTGGTGCTTGCAGCGGTGCAGGTGGCGGTGGTGGCTGTGGTGCAGGTGCCGGTGTTGCCAGTAGTGGGGGGAGGCTCCAGCCCTTCTCCTGCAGCGTCAGACGGCTGCCCACTGGGGCAGCTGCTGCTGACAGTAATGGTGCTTGTGGCGGTGCAGGTGGTGGTACTTGCGGCGGTGCAGGTGGCGGTGCTGGCCACGGTGCAGGTGGCGGTGCTGGCGGTTGTGCTGATAGCCACCAGGCCTTCACCTGCAGGCTCGGACGGCTGAAGTGCCTTGGCTGGTGTTTTGTGCCCCTTCCTGCCCTTGGCAGATGGTGGTGTCACCTTGGGTCTGAGAGCTGGAGTCTTTGAAGTGGCCTTGCTGAGTGGTTTTGGCTCCTTCCCCTTGCTGGGTGCTGTCCCCTTCTTCACCTTGCCATGTGGCAGAATGTTCTTGGCCTTGGCAGGGGTTGGTGGCACACTGGCTGGGCTGATGGGTGCCCCCTTTGAGCCTCTGACAACTGCAGAAACCACAGCGGACGTGGACTTGGTGGCTGAGGTGCTGGGCAGGGTTTTCGCCACCCTGGCCTGAGTTGAAGGATGGGAGTGAGGGATAGGGAAGAGGTCAATGTTTGCTAGGAAAAGCTTCTTATGGACATTGGGGCGGGAAGAGGGTGAAGGTTACGGAGTGGAGGAAGAAGGAGTGCTTGTAGGAGGTGTCAGTCTGCTGTGTTTGGGTGCAGGTTCATGAGCTGAATGCTGTTGTGAGGTGGATGGCTGTTGGGTGGGTGTGTGCTTGCGTCTGTGTAATTTGGGAGGAAGGGTCAGAAACACAGTGGGAAAGGACACAGGGGACGTGTGCATGGGCGTGGGGGTAGTGACTGCCAGTGAGGGGTGTGTAGTGATGGGCGTGCTGGTGATGGAGGTAGTGAATGAGGATGTAGTGCATGCAGGTGTGAGTGGAGACGCTACTAGGAGGGAGGTGGATGAGGAGTAGGAGGGATAGAATGGGGTTGAGGGGATTGAGAGTGGGTAGAGGAAGTTGGAGGGGGGAGGCTGGAGACAGGGACAATGGCTGCCACCAGTGCAGAGGCCAGAGCCTGAAATGCTCTCTGTTGGGCCGCCACGCCAGAGGAGTCAATGCCCTCCAGGCATGCATTTGTTTGTTGCAAATGGCTCTCAACACCCTGGATGGCATTCAGTATTGTTGACTGCCCAACAGTGAGGCATCTCAGGAGGTCAATAGCCTCCTCACTGAGGGCAGCAGGGCTGACTGGGGCAGGGCCTGAGGTGCCTGGGGCGAAGGAGATGCCCACCCTCCTGGGTGAGCGGGCATGGGAAACATGCTGAGGGGCTTCCAGGAGGGCGGTGCTGGTGGGGTGGGGGGTGGCGGCTGTATCTGTTGTTGAGGTGCGCAAAGAGGTGTCCGCCACCGTCAGGGAGCTTCCATCGGAGGAGGAGTAGCTGTCTGTAGTGTCCCCTCCTGTCTCTGTCGTGGTGCTCCCCTCGCCCTCTGTCCCACTGGCACCCTCACCCTGTGTGGATTCAGCCTCCTGGCCCATGTGGTATGCAGCTCCCTCTGTCGCCGGTGCCTCTGCTCCTCCTCCAGATGATGCTAATGCACACAAGGACAGGGTGACAAAACAAAAAAGGGAGGGGACACACAGAGGATACACTTGGTCAATGCCAGCAACAACACTACCGTTGGCATACACAACACACAGGGAGCAGCCCTATGCACTAGGCCATGCACTACCAGTGATAAAGATAGTCACCAGCCCATGGGGTGCATAGCATAACGCCAACAGCTGCACACCTGAAACAAACATGGCCCTGACCAGCAGTAGATGCCCACTAACACCATTGGGGTTGGAGTACTTCAGAGCCTGTCCAAAAAGGCATCAACCCTGCCATGTTCGCCCTGGCCTAGGGGCAGCCACAGTCCACATCCCCACCCAGGTAAAACCTTAACGCGTGCAAAGTCATGAATCTGAATTTGTACTCACCCTCTTGTGGCTGCTGTGATGCCCTCAAGTGCCCATTCAACTCCAGATAGGGCACCGCCAGAATGCGGAACATCAGGGGGTCAGGGTACGATGGGCACCCCTTCCTCATTGGGAGGCCAGCCGCAGCTGGGCCTCTGCCATCTTCCTTGCCCAGCGGCGCAGGTCCTCCCACCATTTGCGGCAGCGGGTGCTCCGCCTGTCAAAAACCCCCAGGGCCCGCACCTCCTTGGCGATGACGCGACAAATACCCTTTTTTTGATGGGCGCTGACCTGCAGGAAAAACACAGCAGAAAAGGGATTAGTCATGCCGTCTGGACTGTCACACTCCTGGACCACTATATCCATCCCATCTCCTTACGCACATACATTGACCACCATACATGCAGCACTTTGCCCAGGACACCTCACCCCCCCACATGTGGTTTACATACACAGCACTCCATACATTCATGGCCCACGCATCATACTCACAGTGTACTCACCTGTTTGTCTGGAGGACCATAGAGTAAAGTGTACTGGGGTAGGACCCCATCCACCAGTCTCTCCAACTCCTCCGAAGTGAAGGCAGGGGCCCTTTCCCCTGGCACATCAGCCATTGTCACTTCCAGACACAGGTCACAGTAGCACTTGCAGTATAGGTCCTCTCCTGTTGAAGGTCAGGTAGCAAGTGAGTGAATAGATAGAAAATGGCGGTCACGTCCGCGGCGGTACATACCGTCACCGCCTGCGTACATCGCCATTGGCTCCTGGAACCCATAGGGCCTAATGTTAACCAATGCAAAGTTGTGCGGTGGTCGCCGACCGCAATGGCGCACAACGGCAGCAGAATTACCTCATTTCCACTTGTCCCTCCTCACAGGTCAGGCAGCCTCCATTTCAGGGGGGCACAGGCCATGGCACCTAACTTCATCACAGCAGACATTGGCACATCAACTGACTCTCGGATTCACATACTGGTTCTGTAAATGAAGAGATGCATCATTATTGCAATAGATGTGTGAATATGACGCTCTGCTCACCGTTTTCCTCCCTAGACTTCAACTGCTGAGAATGAATATGAGAGGAGACATCCTCCAGTGTACAGACCCCTGGTGGACCTTGTGACAATGGAGGACAGACACATTATCCTAACCTACAGACTTGATTGGGCCACAATCTAAGAACTGTGTGCCCAACTGGAGTCAGATCTGATTTCAGCTATCCGCCAGCCCACAGGTATACCCCCTCTAGTCCAGGTCCTGTCAGTACTCCATTTCCTGGCAAGTGGTTCCTTCCAAAGAACAGTGGCCATGGCATCAGGGATGTCTCAGACAATGTTCTCCAACGTGTTGACCAGAGTGTTGTCTGCTCTGCTGAAACACATGCGCAGCTACATTGTATTCCCCCAGGTGGAGGATTTTGCCACAGTGAAATATGTCCTGGGATATATCCCCAACATCATTGGTGCCATTGATTGTACACATGTATCATTTGTCCCTCCCCCCGGAGAAATGAAAAAGTGTTCAGGATTAGAAAAAGCTATCACTCTCTGAATGTGCAGATGGTGTGTTTGGCAGACCAGTACATCTCCCATGTGAATGCCAAGTATCCTGGCTCTGTTGTGCATGACTCCTTTATTTTGAGGAATAGCAGCATCCCATATGTGATGGCTCGCCTCCTGAGGCACCGGGTGTGGCTAGTAGGTGAGCTGAAGGTCCCCACCCAGTATATGTTGGTGTATGGGTATGGGGTTGACCCTAAGGGTTAATGTGTGTCTAACAGTTGTCCCTCAATATTTGCAGGTGACTCTGGTTACCCCAACCTCTCATGGCTACTGACCTCAGTGAGGAATCCCAGGACAAGGGCAGAGGAATGTTACATTGAGGCACATGGGCGAACAAGGAGGATAATTGAGAGAACCTTGGGCCTCCTGAAGGCCGGGTTCAGGTGCCTCCATCTGACAGGTAGATCCTGGTACTGCTCACCCAAGAAGGTGTGTCATATCATCATTGCATGTTGCACAACGTGGCCTTGAGACGTCAGGTGCCTTTTCTGCAGGAGGACGAGCCTAGAGATGGTCTTATGGCAGCGGTAGAGCCTGTGGACAGTGAGGAAGAGGAGGCAGAGGATGAAGATGTGGACAACAAAAGCTCTCTCATACAGCAGTACTTCCAGTGACACACAGGTAAGACACTGTAAATTCACCTTACATTTCAGTTTTCTGTTGGACATTGGACATGACAGCATGATTTCCCCATGTTTATGGCCACTTACTGTACACTTTGGCATCTCTATTTTCAGATCTCTGTTCCCCACTCTAGCTCCTGGTGTGTTTTCTGCTACCCACTACAGGTCATACCAATGTATATATAACTGTACATATAAATTGAAATGTTTACAGATTGTTGAACTAATACAAATTTCAATCAATTGACAGACTCCAGACTTGTATTTGTTCCAAGGGTGTTCAATTAAGTGCTAAGAGGTTGAGGGGGATGTGCAATTGGCTAGGGTGATGGTGGGGGAATGTTCAGTTAGAGTCCAGTCTCTTAGTTTTACAGGTGCATTGTCCAGTGGGGCATAGGAAGGGGAGCAATGGCAGTTCATGGTGGACAGGGTAACAGAGTGGGACAGAAGGGTGACAATCAGGAGAGTCTTATTTCCTGGCAGAGGTCTTGGCAATAGTCCCTGGCTTCTGCCTGGATCGCAGGGACCATTTGCAGGATGGTTCTCCTTCTGCAGGGGGTGGGGTGCTGGTGGCCTGTTGTTCCAGTGGCGGGGCCTCCTGTCCACTAGTGCCGGCAGAGGTGGACGGCTGTTCTTATTTGTGGCTAGTGTCAGGGACCTGTTGGTGTGCCACTGCCTCCCTCAAGGTGTTGGCCATGTCAGCCAGCACCCCTGCAATGGTGACCAGGATGGTGTGGATGTGTTTGAGGTCCTCCCTGACCTCCAGGTACTGTCCCTCTTGCAGCCGCTGAGTCTCCTGCAACTTGGCCAGTATCTGGCCCAAGGTTTCCTGGGAATGTTGGTATGCTCCCAGGATCCCTGCAAGTGCCTTGTGGAGAGTGGGTTCCCTGGGCCCGTTTCCCCCCTGTCGCACCGCAGTCCTCCCAGATTCCCTGCTGTCCTTTGCCTCTGTCCCCTGAACCGTGTGCCCACTGACCCCAGGTCCCTGATTGTCTTGGGTTTGTGGGGTTGCCTGGGGTCCCTGTAGTGGTGGACACACTGCTGATTGACGTGTCCTGGGGACAGTGGTATGGGCCCGCTGGGTGTGTGATGTGCTGGTGTTCCCTGAGGGGGGAGGGTCTGTGGTGGTATGGTACTGTGGCAGGGTAACCGACTGTCCAGAGATCTCTGATGGGCCAGGTTGGTCATTGTGATCCAGGCGTGCAGAGCTGCTGTCATCACTGTGGGCCTCTTTTATGGGTGGACTGGATGTTGGTGGCACCTCCTCTCCGATGACGTTGAGTGGGGGTCCTGTGGGGATGTTAATGCAGTGTTATTGTATCTGCGTGTGCCATCTTGTGCATGGGTGTATTTCCCTGTATGGTTGTGATTGCCCTGTCAGCTTTGCCTTGTGTGCGTGGTGATTTTGTGGGTTAGGTGATTCTCTCTAATGGGCATGGTTTAGAGATGGGTGTCCATGCAGGTCTGTGATGAGTGTCCATGCTTTGGTGTTGCATGCAGGGCTTGGTATTGGGATGGGGGGGTTGTGATTGTGGGGTATATGTGAAGTGGTGGAGTGATGGGGTGAGGGTAGAGGTAGGAGTTTGTGATGGCATGCAGGTAGGGTGGGGGATATAGTAGTAAAGATTTGACTTACCAGAGTTCAGTCCTCCTGCTACTTCTGCGAGTCCCTCAGGATGCATGATTACCAAGACTTGCTCCTCCCATGTTGTTAGTTGTGGGGGAGGAGGTGGGGGTCCACCTCCAGTCCTCAGTGCACCCACCTTGTGTCTTGCAACCACAGAACGCACCTGCCCCCGTAGGTCATTCCACCACTTCCTGATGTCATCCCTTGTTTTGAGGTGATGTCACATGGCGTTGACCCTGTCCACGGCTCTCCGCCATAGCTCCATCTTCCTTGCAATGGACGTCTGCTGCACTTGTGGTCTGAATAGCTGTGACTCTACCTGGATGATTTCCTCCACCAAGACCCTTAGCTCCTCCTGTAAAAACCTGTGGTATCTTTGGGGAGCCATGGATGTGATGTGAGTGGTATGTGTGAGGATGTGTGGGGTGATGTGTTGTGGTGTGTGCTGTGAGGTGCATGGATGGTGTATGGGTGATGGTGTTTTGTGGCTCAGATTGAGTGGGTGCTCCTGGCTTGTCTCTCTCTGTTGGCAATCTTTTTTTCATTGAAAGGGTTGTGGGTAATGTGGGTGTGTGTTTTATAGTGGTTTTGGTGTGTGGATATGGTCTGTGTATGTGTGTCAGGTGTGTGTAGTTTGAATTGTCCAATATGGTGTAGTTTGTAAGTGTGTGTGTATTTTAAGCACGGCGGTATGTACCGTCAATGGTTTACCACAGTTGAAAGACTGCTGCGGTGATTCGTGGGTCCCGATACTGTGGGCGTATTTCTGTTGGCGTAATGGTGTGTGTTTTGGTACCGCCAGTTTATCACTGACCTTTAGGCTGGCGGACTTGTGTGGGTGTCTGTATAGTGGTGGATTTCTCTGTGTGGGTCATAATACCCGTAGTGGTATATCACCGTGGTCACGGTATGTTGGCAGCCGTCAGCACGGCGGTAGGCGGCATTCATCGCTAATGTTGTAATGAGGGACTTAGTGTCCCAAGAGGGCACAGCCCCCCACTGGAGGGCAGACACCTGGGTTGGCTAGTGTAGCGCTGGGGGGGGGTTAGTCCCAGTTAGCTTTGGGGAGCCGATAGAGGTGTCCCTAGTATCCCTGGGAGATGAAGAAATGGTGCCAAAAGCCCACATGCCTGCCAGTACTTCCAAGTATAGGTAGTGGGTTACCATTAATGGTCAAAGGTTGGAGGCTGTGCGTGACAAAGGAGCCAGTATGACTACTGTCAGGGGTCAGCTGGTGTCAGCAGAGCAGGTCATCCCTAATACATTCCACCAGGTCATAGTCGCTGACAATCATGAGAGCCACCTACTGGCAGCTCTGGTTCCCTTTGAGTTGTGTGGGGGGGGCTCTGGTACTCTAAAAGTAGCTGTGAGTCCTGCCATGCCTGTATATTGTCTGTTAGGCAGTGATCTTAAGCACACTGCCTGGAAGGAGGGAGAGCTCAGATCCCACCTGGAGATGTTAGGTTTGTCTGAAAGGGTCTGCATGACCACATGGTCCATAGCTGCCCGAGAAAGGGAGTCAGGGGTGTCTGGATCCTGGAACAATGGCCCAGGCAGCTACACAGAGGAAGGGCAAGGGGAAAGGAAACCAGCCCCAGATGGTGGTGGTTGACTGGGTCCCAGAAGAGGAGGTCCCTGAGACAACTGGGGAAGATATTACCACCCTGGGTAACCTGCCTGAGCTTGCTTGCTGGCAAGTGGAGGGTGGGCCATCCAGGGAGGAATTCTGCAAGGCACAGAATGAGTAGCCCCACTCTTGATGGTCGGACGCAACAGGCCTCAGCCTAAGCAGCAGGTGAAGCCTCTGGCAATCATCACATATATTGGGAGAATGATCTCCTCTACAGTGAACCTAAGGTACCGGACGCTGGGGCAGCACGTGTGCTGGTGGTCCCCCAGTGCTACCGGGCCTTCCTAATGGGCTTGGCTCACGACATCCCCCTGGCAGGACATTTGGGGCAAGAGAAGACCTTTGCAAGGCTTGTCACCCACTTTTATTGCCCTCGTATGCGGGTAGCCTCAGATCATTTCTGTAGGTCCTGCCCAACCTGCCAGGCTAGTGGGAAGATAGGGAAAAGGCTCAAGGCTCCCCTGATCCCACTCCCTATTATTGGCACCCCAATTGATAGGGTGGGCATCAACGTCATTGGTCCTTTGGATCGAAAATCTTCCCTAGGCAACAGTTTTATCCTGGTTTTGGTAGACCATGCCACCCACTATCCAGAGGCAATCCCTCTAAGGACAGTGACTGCACCGATGGTGACGAGAGCTCTAATGGGGATATTTACCCATGTGGGGTTCCCAAAGGAGATTGTGTCTGACAGAGGCACAAACTTCATTTCAGTGTACACGAAGTCCATGTGGGATGCGTGTGAGGTAATCTACCGGTTTACCACCCCTTAGCATCCTCCAAAAAATGGGCTTGTTGAAGGGTTCAACAAGACCCTGAAATGCATGATCACTGGCCTGTCTGAGGCCATGAGGCGTTAGTGGAAGGTCTCTTGCCATGCCTTCGCTTATAGAGAGGTGCCACAGAAAGGGATGAGGTTCAGCCCCTTTGAATTTCTCTATGGATACCCTGTGAGAGGACCACTAAGCATAATCAAGGAAGGTTGGGAGAAAGCTCCCAAGAAAACCTCCTCAGGATGTGGTCAGTTACATGCTGGCCCTCTGCAACCAGATGCAGCATTTCTGGAAACAGGCCAAGTGCCACTTCGAGGCCAGTCAAGAGGTGATGAAGGAATGGTATGACCAGAAGGGCACACTGGTAGAATTCCTCCCTGGAGACAAAGGCCCTCATTACAATCCTGGCGGTAAAAGACCGCCAGGGCTGTTTTGGAGGTTGTACCGTCAACAGGCTGGTGGTGCAAACTCGCATATTACTACCGCGGTGGAAGAGCCACGGGACCGGCGGTTTTCCACCACGTTGGTCCCAGCGGATTTAATCCTCCAGGGCAGCGCTGCCCAGGGTATTACGAGTACCCTTCCCTCCAGCCTTTTCATGGTGGTAGGAACCGCCATGAAAAGGCTGGCGGAAAGGGGAGTTGTGGGCCCCCTGGCACCGCCCCATAAATCTTTTCACTGTCTGCACAGCAGACAGTGAAAAGCGCAACGGGTGAAACTGCACCCTTCGCACGGGCGCAACACGGCCAGATCCATTTGGAGCCGACTCCCATGTTGCGGCCGACATCCCCGCTAGGCCGGCGGGCGGAAACTCGGTTTCCGCCCGCCGACCCAGCGGTGATGTCATAATGGCCACCGCGGGAGTGCGACCGCATTGGCGTCCGCACAGCAGTTACAACTTGGCGGGCGCCAAAGTTGTAATGAGGGCCAAAGTATGGGCGATGGAGTCAGTAGATCCTAGAGCTCTCCAGGACTGCTGGGCTGGCCCATTCGAAGTCAAGGAGCAAAAGGGGGAGGCCACTTACCTAGTGGACCTCAAGACCCCCAGAAACCCCTAAGGGTTCTCCATCACAACCAACTGAAGCCTCATTTTGAGAGGTCAGCATGCTTTTTGTGACAGATGAGGGCATGGAAGAGGAGAGTGAGCCTCTCCCCGACCTCCTCTCTGCCAAGGAAGATGATGGGTCAGTAGAGGGTGTTAATCTCTCTGACTCCCTGACTCTAGATCAGAGAGGAGACTGCTATGAGTTGTTAGGGCAGTTCTCTTCCCGGTTCTCCCTCACGCCTGGGCTCACACACTTGTGTGTCCATGATATTGACACAGCAGACAGTTCACCGGCGTGCAGACTTGGATCCTCTTCATCTTGTCTGCAGACGATACGGAGAAATCCTGGGTGTGTGGAATGAAGTAACAGTAGCTGTGTCGATCCGGTAGGCGATGCGGGGAAATTTCTGTTGCACGGGTGGCACTACGTTGATTATTCTCACAGGAAGTCGGGCTGCATTGGTCAGGCTCGGCTATGTATTGATTTGTTTTGTCATGAAAGGAAGTACCTGGCTGGATATTCATTTATTTTAGTTGCTGGATGTAAAATGAGGCTTGTGCCCATGTACACCTTGAACCTACCTCCTCCCTACCTCCTTCCAGAGAATCCCAAAGCCTTCAAACCATCCTAGAAAACATTTAAAATACTGTATTGGCAAGACTCAACATCTGGGACTATCTTTCCAGAATGTTAAAGTGAAGGTTGTACTACCCATGCATGCAGGTGAGTGAATATTTTCCGAATGGTATTTAGGTACGTGGAATTTCCCTCCACTGCTAGTAAACCTGCATTGGCAAAGCCAATTGATTTGCTGTGTGTATGGTATACAGATCAGGGGTGCACATGCCAAAGAAATATCAAAACATTTTATTTTTTTTGCCAAAGCTTGTGTGACCAGGCAGCAGTGGGGTACAAGCACAGCAAAAAATCTAAAAAAAATTAATGAAACAGTAAAAAGAGTTGCTATTTTCTGCAGCATCCACTTTTTAGATGCTTTTATCAGTGCCTGCAACACGATGACTGATTATAAACACTGCATCCATCTTGGATTGGTGAACAATAGCAAGGTATGTAGAATACCTTTGCAAGATGGCATCTATGTTTATAATACATGAGTGAGTGATGCAGCAACACTATGGACAGAGACCAATGCAATGCTCATGGGCTCTCAAAATGCATATCACTACATAAGACCACCCAAAAGCTTAGCATAATTACATAAAAACACATACACAAATAAAGAAATCGTAGCATCTGTATAGATGTCTTATTGATAATGTTAATGCTGCTATCATGTTCATTTCACCAGTGCCATAATTTATGTCATTTGTGATTTGTGCAGGAACTATGGCCCTCATTACATCTTTGGCGGGCGGCAACCGCCACCTGCCAAGTTGTAACCGTTGTGCGGCCGCCAATGCAGCCGCACTCCCGCGGTGGCCATTTCGATATCCCTGCTGGGCCGGCGGGCGGAACTGAGTTTCAACGCGCCGGCCCAGCAGGGATGACGGCTGCAACATGGGAGCCGGCTCCAAATGGAGCCTGCGGTGCTGCGGCGGTGTGACGAGTGCATTTGCACCTGTCGTGTTTTTCACTGTCTGCTATGCAGACAGTGAAAAGCTTCATGGGGCTGTGCCAGGGGGCCCCTGCACTGCCCATGCCTAAGGCCTAAAGCATGGGCAGTGCACGGGCCCCCAGGGGCCCCGCGACTCCCCTTTCCGCCAGCCTTTTCATGGCGGTTCCTACTCGTAATCCCCTTGGCAGCGCTGCCCTGGAGGATTCAATCCGCCGAGACCAAGGTGGTGAAAAAACGCCGGTCCCAGCGGTGCGACTGCAGCACTTCCGCTGCGGTCATAATTCCCAAGATTGCACCACCAGCCTGTTGGTGGTGCAATCGACAAAACAGCCCTGGCGGTCTTTGACCGCCAGGGTTGTAATGAGGGCCTATATTTGGTGTGTGAGCCATTGTTTACAGGGTTTTAGTGAGAGTTTGGGATTGGGGACCTAACTATATATGGCAATTTTCAGGGGGTTTTCAGGTATAAGTTGTAACCCTGACTGTATTTCAACTGTGTTTTTAAGTGAATATCTATGCAGAGGATACATAATGGGTAACCATGTAATTTGGTCTAATTAGTCCTGTACAGTACGCCTCTCGTTTTGGATAGGTTTTCGCTTAAAAATACCAAATACATACAGACATACAGTACAAATGGGACAGAATATATTTTCATTGTGGGGGTTGGTTTACAAAGAATGTATGCATAACAAATTATAGTATGTTCTATAGTACATGCACGGTTTATGTTAATCTATCACTGCATAAGGTGCGTTACCAAGGTCTATGCCCGAGGTGCACAACAACCTTCACTCAACCCACCAGCATACCTCCTTGAAAGGGAATTAAAAAGTAAGCCAGTGCAATACAACTACAACTATACAGTTGGAAACACACTTTATGAACTTCAATCATCAATGTTCCCCAGGGTGATCCATGCATGATAATTAGTATTCAGAGCACCCATGTTATCCTAATGCATTTACTTCCATTTCAGAGTCATGGGACCCTAATGTTAGGGCATTCAAGAGCCTTCTTCATGGCATGGTGTGGTGTGCCCTTGGAAGGACAGGTTCAGGGAAAGTTCAATTGGGGATCGGCACACAAATGCTTCAGTATCCTGCACAGTAGGCACTTGAATTTACATGGTGTCCTGTATTCCTCTGTGGAGGCAATGCACTGTGCTTCTGTCTCCAAAGGGCCATGGTTTGCCAAAAGACATTTGGTCTCTCTCCGGTTGGACAATCAACCATCAACACAATGCCTGTGTATCCATTTTCTATATAGGCAGCACTACAATACCTTTAAAAAAATAGTAACAAGAATGATTGTGAGTTTGTTCAAAGAGCAAATTGATGTCCATCAAACGCTTCTGTCAGATTTCAATGCAAGACACCACATAAAAGAGGCAGTGTGATTACAGTAACGGAGTTCAATAACTTACAGGGTTACGCCCACGGAGGTTTCAATGCACCAAATCCATACCTATATTACCTGTGTGTGCAAGCACATTTTGCACATTATTGGTACACCCCACATGCTTTTACCACACATAGCTGCAGAAGCATCTCAGTTCCATTTTACCCCATCAAGAACGGCGGATGATGCGAGGGGCAATAAATACAGCAAATTGCACCACGTTGCATGGCGAGAACTGGAAGCATATACTAGGAGACTCCCACTCTAAACCCCAGCACTTCCACTATGACAGCACCCGAACATCTTAGTTACACACAAAACTGGAACACTCGCCCTCCTAGATAAGGCCAGATTAACAACATTTGGAGATATGTATCATACAGATCTGTTTATTACCAACACTGACGTCCCAAATGCAGACCGTCAGACACCACTGCTGACTTTCACATATTATCCGTTAAGAGTAGCACTGAAAGAACTCTACCCCTACTTCTTGGTGGAATCCCCAACACTGACCGCACTCCAAATTCTACTAACTAGGCCCTCACAGAAAAATCTCCTCACCAGTTTATATGATGCAGTCCAAGACGACCACTGCGCCACAGTCTCCCTAGCTATAGATCGGTGGAACACTCTCTTAGATCCACCTATAGATGATGAGGATTGGGCGCTCTGCTGCACATTAACAAAACAACTGACATCAAACTGCAATCTCTGTATAATTCATTTTAAATATTTACACAGATGTATTACACACCCATTTGATTGGCAAAATATGGCCTACGAGATAATACAAGTTGCACCCGCTACAGAACACCTAATTTCTACTTCATGCACCTGGCATGGCAGTGTGGGCCTGTCCCATTGTTATGGACCAAAATAACAGCAGGCCTGACAGCCATGACAATGGAAAAAATACCTTGCACGCCACATGTATGTCTACTCAGATTGAATAAGCTACTCCAGTCCCCACATTGCAAGTTTGTAGCAATCGCACTGCTGTTGATGAAACGAGAGGTAGCCAGGTGTAAGGGCAAAAGATTGGCTCTGAAACCTGTTAACTGGGTATTAGACATGCTGTACTGTAAAGCACAATGAGGGACCTATGCTGAGGAGCTACCACAAACATCACGACCTAAAGACTCATGGAATCCACTGAAGGCCTATCTCTTATTTCCACATACAACTTCATTATAGGCTATACTGTCTACTTAGAATGTTGGCTCAGATGTTCAACAAGCGTGTAAGATTATATTTGTGTTCACTATGTTTGCTAATTTTGCAATGTAAAATACGAGTACCTGTGGCAATTGTTCTTTGTCATGGCTATGTTTATCCTGGAAAAAACACAATAAAAAAACAGTAAATAAAAATAACATACCCGGTTGGGTCTTAAACATGATGTTCCAGACACCAGAGATCCGGCACTTAACTACCAGGTCAGAGAGGGGTAGAGCCCTAAAAAAAGGTAGTAAATGCAGCAGACCATGTCTGGGTACACTGGTCATTTAAACTTCTTTGCTTAATGATATAGTTTGCACCTGTAATTACTTTCACCCACATTTGTTATTTTTTGCCTTGGTCAGTTCCCTCGGCCTCTCATCTGCTTCATTGTACTGACCAATGAATTCATTTAAGACTGACCTCCATATTTGACTCAGCTACTGCTTTTGAACCTGCCCCAGTTATCGCCTGGGATTTGGCTTTGGTGATTAAGAACCTTCTTCTGACCAGACTTCAGATTATCCCTTTTTGGTTTGTGGAATTCAATACTATCTTCTGGTGGAGTGGAGTTCTACGCATCTTGTGTTCTCATGCAAGTTTCGGGTTTTTACTAGGGGCTAATTACAGCGATGCCTCCCATCAAACCAGGCTAGCCGCATCATGTATTTCTGCATTACCTATCTGTTAAGCACCTTTTTCAGTTATAGGATATTTACTATTTTCTGTTTCCTCTCTTGACTGTGAGCCATATTGTAGTTTTGCAATGCCGTGCAACTCTGTATCTCGGAGTCCAGTCCAGCTCTTCTACCAACCATCCTGCCAGAAACGAGTGGCCTTCTCTCTCTTGCTGATCCTTCACACCTCTTTTCCCCTTGTTGAGAAACAGGTTCTCTCTAGAAGAAGAGAAGATGGGTTTAACCTTGCTGTCACTCAGGCAGCATTATAAGGGACTTGCCAGTTTCTTACTGAACCCCCGGGTATTCACCTTTGATTCAATATTGACTAAGCAACATTCCAGGCAGTCAAGGACAGCATATGTATCACATACATTAGTTGTGCTGCCCACCTAGTCTCACTGTATCCGCTTGTGTCCATTGACACCACTGACCATAAGGCCCTAATGGTGACTTATTCTACCACATAGGCATATCAGACACCAAGGTGACACCATTGATCTATTCTCTTCCTGGCAGACAATAATTTGTCTAAATTGAATTGTCAAAGTCGCATGCGACATTTCTTAAGGTTCCATACTTCTTCCTGTAATGTTCATCCTTCACACGGAAGCCCTAACACATACCATGGAATATCCAAAAACTATTGGGAATGACAAGCTGGTGTCAACTCATTTACTAAAAATGAAAACTGGTACACTGAGTCAATCATAGAGTTAGTTTTTCAGAAAATGACATTTTATTGGTTTGGGAGATTCTCCAAAATAAGAGCTTTCATTTGATTAAAAATGTGTGTATTTCCAGAAAAATACAAGATGATATTTGGAGATACATCAATTGCATCACTAAAACATATTTCAGTCTTATAGCTGCATGATAATTTAAAGCGATTTATGAAGATGTGCTAGCGGTGTTATTACCTTCGTGCCCTGAGGCTGAAGTGGCTGCTACTTTATTACCATTCAGAGACAAGTCAAATTGCTAATACTTTTTGTGACTTTACTCTTGGTAGCCCTGCTTCGTGTACCAGTATTCAAAGCAGTCATGTTTTGTAACCTTGTTTGAACTGGTCCCAATTGCAACAGTGATGCTATCTGTTAATAACGCAGGATGATTTTCATTGATCAGAATAAACTCTCATTACTTAAAAGGTTTGAGAGCCAGGGCACGAACTAACATAGAGACTGATGAAGAACCAACCGGTTTTCAGATTTATACTCCACATTCTGCCTACGATCCACGGCTTACCATAAAGTCGTGTTCCTAATTCTTGTTATTAATGTCTAAACTATTATAGGTCCTCATATCAGCCTTTTCACAGACAGCGAATCGTTTTTGTACAAAAGAAGACAGTTCAGCCTGATGGTCTTCATCCTTTTTCTGTGGTTGATCCCCCGTGATGAACATCAGATTATTAAGTATGTAAATATTGTCATTATTGACAAAACTAGCATGTGCGTGATATTTAAATTTCCTATTGGGTGTAGATTCATTATTCACTCCAATTAGGCAATGTTTTTGTAAAGCATGGTTATGATAACATATATATGTCAGAGGAAATTCTGTTACTCGGAAGGCATTTGATTTCATTCTTACCTACCATTTTCCTGGGAGAGGTGCCACAGATCGACTGATCATAGCTTCCCTAGGCAGAGACTCTCTTGCCTTTCACTGTCCTTCTCTTTTAACAGCTTTCCTTATTTAATTTGAAATCGCTATGATGTTTTGAAGGGACAGCCTTATGCCTAGGCGAAAAGAAAATTGCTCTGTCATCATGCGTGTAATTTCAGGAATTTCCCTTTCCCTTCTTACGCGAAATACCCCAAATTATGCCATTACGATTATTTCACATTTGCTGTAAAGATTTGCCATGAATGCATGGGAACAACAAAACGTGAGTGGCTGTCGTTTCTTATGCTTCATTTTAGTCGGTCCCCACGCCAAAAATGTATGCAGGAACACATATTGGGCCAGTTGTAGGAAGCTTGTTTCCATTTCTTAACGGTCTGGATTGGTATTCAGGCTGTTAGGAAATGAAAACTGAGCTTTTTTTTAAATCTACAAAGCCCTTTAAGGAACCACAATTTACGATTTCTACCCTGTAAAAATCGCAATTTACTATTCCCAGAATAGGAAATGGAAATAGGGATTCCCTATTCTGATGTACTCTACATTTCCAAAATGCGATTTGGGCATTTTGGAGATGCAAATATTACCGATTTGAAGTCATAGGTAACCAGGTGCAATTTAAAAAAGCACACCAAAGGGGATGCACCAAGGGGGGCCTTTTCCCAGTGCCATCCTTGGTTTTGCATTTCCTAATTGGCGATTTCTTAATAAGAAATCACTAGGAAATGTAAAACCAGCCCATTGACTCAAATGCAATGGGATTTCTTAATACAGATCTCCTAATAACTATTCCTCCTCAATCGCTATTAGGACATTTTTATTTTTTTACATAGCATTTTGCATTTCTTAAATAGCGATTTCTATGAAGTCGCTATTTAGAAAGTTCAGAATTGCAGTTTCATACATCTGGCCCTTTGTGCTTAAATATACCACAAAATGACTAATTTGCATTTTGAGTACTTTTGCGTGCTTTCACTGAAATTTCATACAATTACTTCAAAACTTATTAGAACAATTCCGTACACCCCCTAGACAGTATTCCACAGAGTTTAAGGATCCATCCCTCACCCTCAGAATGAAGAAAGTGGATGTGTCTAGAATAGGTGTTCTTCTGTTTTCATTCCAGGGGGCACAGAAGAAATTGGATTTGAGGGTAGTTAGGAGAGAGGGAGCAAGAATAGTAAATAAAGTTTAATTTTCTTGTTTGGTTATCATGGAGAAAAGAAAATCATTGAATGCTTATTTTGCCCTGAAAGTGGCTAGCTGTGACAGGATCTGGATTATGGTATAGCAAACAAGAGGTGTAGAATGTGCAACATTTCTACCTTGATTTGTTTAGCATGATTCCATTCACATTACAAAAACTAAAGTAACTACTGGCAAGACAGTGACATGTTTGAATGTTTGAATAGTACTTCACTTATGTAGCTGGAACTTGTGCCCATAATATGAAACACCCCGAAGTGCAACAAGGACTCTTTATATTTTTACACTGAAAGCTGCGGCTTTTTGAGCCATAGCTCAGCAGGCACCTGGGGAAATATACCCAAACCATACATTTCTGAAAACTAAAGACCAGGGGAGCTGAGGGTAGTATGATTTGTCTGGCTCTTGTCACCAGGTTTTCTTATCCAGAAGACCTTGCAAATCTCAAAGTTTGGCTAAAAACACACATTGCCCTCATGTGTCTCAGAGGGAAACGTCTGGATTCTGTGGGGAGCCACAAATTTCCTACCACTCTGCATTCCCCTAAGCCTTCCAATGAAAATGGTTCCTCTCTTATGTGGCTGGGCCTAGTTCTTGCAACAGGAAAGGGCCCAAAACACAACATTGTCATCCTCAAATTTTAACACTGAAGATCAACACTTTGGTGGTCATTCTGACCTCGGCGGTAAAATGCACTTACCGCCGGTCAGAAGACCGCCATAACACCGCCGCGGCCGCGGAAACCCACCACGGTCATTCTGACCCGCAGAAGGCAAACCTCTGAAAATCCGACAGCCACAACCGACCGCCAGCGGTCGGCGGAAAGGTGGAGGTGACCAAACCTCCACCACCACGCCAACAGAAATACGCCCATGCCATTACGACCCACGAATCCACGCGGCGGTCATTCAAACGCGGTATTCCATTGGCGGGACACACCGCCGCGGTCAGAATACACACAAACGAACAAAACTCAGCCACATTGGCCGATTTGAATCCCACACACCTGATACACATACACACACCACTCCCACACACACAATACAATATAAAACACCCACCCACATCACCCACAAACCCCTACGCAAAAAAATTCTGAAAGAAGGCCAGAGCGAGACACCAGCATCCACAAACTAACAGACACAGCCACTCAACACCATCACCCACACACTATCCACACACAAAACAACACACACCACAACACTCAACACACTTAACTACACATACTCCACCCCACACATCATACACACCACCCCATGGCACCCCAAAGACAACCCCGCTTCACAGACGAAGAACTCAGGGTCATGGTGGAGGAAATCGTTCGGGTAGAGCCCCAGCTGTTCGGCACACAGATACAATACACCAGCATTGCCCGGAGGACGGAGCTATGGCAGAGGATTGTCGACAGGGTCAACGCAGTGGGACAGCACCCCAGAAATCGGGAAGACATCAGGAAGCGATGGAACGACCTACGGGGGAAGGTGCGTTCCATGGTATCCAGGCACAACATCGCCGTGCAGAAGACTGGCGGAGGACCCCCACCTCAACCCCCACAATTCACATCATGGGAGGAGGAAGTCTTGAACATCCTGCATCCTGACGGCCTCGCAGGAGTCGGCGGAGGAATGGATACTGGTAAGTTGAAGCTTCAATACTGCTTCCCCCCCACCTGCATGCCAAATCATACCCCAACCCTCACCCCAATCCTCGAACCCCACCCTCACCCCCACCCCCATCCTCACCCCCACCCTCACCCCCACCACCATCCTCACCCCCACCACCATCCTCACCCCCAACCCCAGCACACCTATTCCCCGCCAATGTCTCACCATCACAACCCACACATCCCAAAACCTAGGCCTGCATGCGTCCACTAAGCATGGACACCCATCACCAAAGCATGCCCAATATATATACACATCCCCCCCACAAGCCACCCTCACCAAAGCCCCCACACACGAATGCCAGCACTTGGGGACACGAGAACCCATAGATACACCCATATGCCACACATTGAAACTATAACCATACCTCTATACCCCTGCAGGACCCGACCGTCAACACACCGCGGTGGAGGGGCCAGAATTCTCCACACCCCCCACCCAAGAGGCCGTCAGCGATGACAGCAGCTCTGTCGACCTGGACACCGATGACCAGCCCGGCCCATCGGGGACCTCTGGACAGTCGGTTCCCCTCACACAGGCCCAGGCCACTACAGACCCAAACCCCTCTGGGAACACCAGCACAGCTCCCACCCGGCGGGCCCATGCCTCTGTCTCCAGGGCGCGTCAATCTGCGGTGTGTCTACCACTACAGGGCACCCAGGATAACCCACCGCCCCAACAACAACAGGGACCTGGGGGCAGTGGTAGTGGGCACACCGGCCAGGGGGCAGAGGCCCAGGGAAACAGGGCAACTCGGAGGGCAGCTGTGCGACAGGGGGGGGGCGGGCCCAGGGAACCCACTCTCCACGAGGTCCTCACCACCATCATGGGAGCATACAACCGCTCCCAGGAGACGATGGCGACGGTACTGGCCCGGTTCCAGGAGATCCAGGTACTGCAGGAGGAACACTATCGGGGGTACAGGGAGGACATCAGAGCCATCAACACCACCCTGGTTACCATGGTAGGGCTGCTGCAGGACCTCGTCAACAGCAGGGCGGACACTCAACAACACCCAAGGGCCCCTGCCACTAGCCTGGACCAAGAACAGCCAACCAGCTCCGCCGGCGCTAGTGGACAGGAGGCCCCCGCACAGCAGCAGCCCACCAGACCCCCACCTCCTGCAAGAGAAGAACCACCCCGCAAGAGGGCCCTGAGATCTCGCAAGAAGACAGAGTAGGATGTCAAGACCCCCGCCAGCAATGGATACCACCTGATGTCATCCCACTGTCCCACATTGTCACCCTGTCCATCCTTGAACTGCCCATGCTCCATCTCTCCACAGGCCTCTGGACAATGCACCTGTGTGACTGTTACTCTGGA
Organism: Pleurodeles waltl; assembly: GCF_031143425.1. Taxonomy (NCBI): domain Eukaryota; kingdom Metazoa; phylum Chordata; class Amphibia; order Caudata; family Salamandridae; genus Pleurodeles; species Pleurodeles waltl. The sequence continues at coordinate 371,540,421 of NC_090451.1, forward strand.
CTCTGCCATGGACATTCCTTCACCATAGCCCCCACCCACTTGAAACCACCCATCCCATTTTGAACACTTAAATAAACACCTATTTTGCACAAAACTATCTGGAGTCTGGCTGTGATTTCAAAATATTGTAATTGTCATGACAGTGCAAATATGTCCTTGTACATGGTGAAGTCAACAAACAGCTGCCACAAAGCTGTAGTCCATGGGGAAACGAAGCACAGGACTCGTAGTGGGGACCCCAGATCTGAAATAGGGAGGGAAAAGCCAAAACTCAGTCATCATACACTGGGGCAAATAGACAGGCAGCAGAGATGCAGGAGAGTAGTTAACATTTACTAAATTATCTTAGAAATGTTACCTGTGTCCTATTGGAAGTACTGTTCAATGATTCTGTCCCTGTTGTCTGTTTCAGCCCCGTCGTCTTCCTCCTCGTCACTCTCCTCAGGTTCCACCGCTGCCACAACACCACCGTCTCGACCATCCTCCTGCAGGAAAGGCACCTGGCGGCGCAAAGCCAGGTTGTGAAGCATGCAGCAGGCCACGATGATGTGACACACCTTCTTAGGTGAGTACATTAGGGATCCACCTGTCATATGCAGGCACCTAAACCTGGCCTTTAGGAGGCCAAAGGTGCGTTCGATCACCCTCCTAGTACGCCCATGTGCCTCATTGTACCGTTCCTCTGCCCTGGTCCGGGGATTCCTTACTGGGGTCAGTAGCCACGACAGGTTGGGGTACCCAGAGTCCCCCACTAGCCATACACGGTGTCTCTGTAGCTGTTCCATCACGTAAGGGATGCTGCTATTCCTGAGGATGTAGGCGTCATGCACTGACCCTGGGAATTTGGCATTTACATGCGAGATGTACTGGTCAGCCAAACACACCACCTGGATGTTCATTGAATGGTAATTTTTTCTGTTCCTGTACACCTGCTCCCTGTCTCTTGGGGGAACCAAAGCCACATGGGTCCCATCAATGGCACCAATTACGTTGGGAATATGTCCAAGGGCGTAGAAATCACCCTTCACTGTAGCCAATTCGCCCACCTCAGGGAAAATGATGTAGCTCCTCACGGATTTCATCAGGGCAGACAACACTCTGGATAACACCTTCGAAAACATGGGCTGAGACATCCCAGAAGCAATTCCCACTGTTGTCTGAAATGACCCACTTGCCAAGAAATGGAGTACTGACAGGACCTGCACCAGAGGGGGAATCCCTGTGGGTTGGCGGATGGGGGACATCAGGTCGGGCTCCAGCTGGGCACACAGTTCATGGATAATGGCACGGTTAAGACGGTAGGTCAGGATAATGTGGCGTTCTTCCATTGTCGACAGGTCCACCAGCGGTCGGTACACGGGAGGATTCATCCGTCTCCTCGCCCAACCCAGCGGACGGTGCCTAGGAAGGACAACATGGAGCACACAGTCAAGCAACCCACAGGTACGTACTCACAGCTAGCACAGTAAACGATTCTCTATGCAGTGAATGGCGTGTCTGAGTGGCTATGCAAGGCCTAGGCCTGTGTGACGCAGTTGAAATGGAGCCATGTGGACCCTCGAAATGGCGGCTGCCTGACCTGTGAAGTGTGACAATGGGATGTGAGGTCAATGCGCTGGCGTGGCACACCGCGGCGGGCGGCGGGCGAAGACCGCGGCGCGAAGCCGCATTGGTTAACATCGAAGCCTATGGGTTTCAGGAGCCAAAGGCGAAGGGCGCCGGCGGTGGCGGGACGCACCGCCCCGGTACGCACCGCCGCGGACGTGACCGCCATTTTCTATCTACTTATCCACTTGCGACTTGAACTTTCACAGGAGAGGACCTATACTGCAAGTGTTGCTGTGACCTCGGTCTGGAAGGGACAATGACTGCTGCGCCTGGGGAAAGGGCCCCTGCCTTCACTGGAGAGGAGTTGGAGAAACTTGTGGATGGGGTCCTCCCCCAGTATGCGCTACTCTACGGTCCTCCAGACCAACAAGTGAGTTTAATTCAATCTGGATTTGGGGCCACTGGCTGGCTTGGGGGCCTGGCGGGGGGCCTGGCGGGGATGGGGGGCATGTTGGGCCTGGCGGGGGGCATGACGGGGGGCCTGGCGGGGATGGGGGGCATGTTGGGCCTGGCGGGGGGCATGGCGGGGGGCCTGGCGGGGATGGGGGGCATATTGGGCATGGCGGGGGGCCTGGCGGGGATGGGGGGCATGTTGGGCATGGCGGGGGGCCTGGCGGGGATGGGGGGCGTTGGGCCACTGGCAAGGAAAATGCTGACAAACTTGAACGTGGTATTTCTCCCTCCCTGTACGTGTCACATAGGTCCGCGCCCATGAGAAGATCGGGATTTGGCGTGCCATCGCCAAGGAAGTCCGGACCCTGGGGGTCCACCATCGACGGGGCACCCACTGCCGCAAGAGGTGGGAGGACATCCGCCGCGGGACCAAGAAGACCGCCGAGTCTCTGCTGGGGATGGCCTCCCAACGTAGGCGGGGTGCCTGCCGTCAACTGAGCCCCCTGATGTTCCGGATCCTGGCGGTGGCCTACCCTGATTTGGATGGGCGCGTGAGGGTAGCACAGCAGACACAAGGGGGTGAGTACAAGCATTATCTACTCTGTTGTCGCGCAGTGGAGGTGTCTGGGTGGGGGAGGAGGGCTGTGGGTCCCCCTAGGTCAGGGCGATATCTGTAGGCTGGGCACCCCCGTAAGCCCATGTGTCCCCAGCCACCACCCTCAGTAGTTTGTCAGTACAGCCATCCCTGGGCCGTGTCATCCATGGGTGCAGTTGTCAACTCTAGGCGTGTAGGGCATGTTCCACGGAATGCGTAGCGGACCCCAAGTGCGCAACTTAGTTCAGGGGGCATCTGTGTCTGTCATGTCCGCTAACTGTACCGGAGATCCATGTACTCAATATCCCTTTATTTCTCTCTCCCCCCCCTTTTTGTTTGTCTTTCTGTGCTTGTGTGCATCAGCATCATCAGGCGGAGGAGAAGTGGCATCGGGGCAGGAGGGAGCTGCATCTCACATGGCCCAGGAGGGCCATGCCACAGAATCAGACTGGACCAGTGAGACGGAGGGCGAGGGGAGCTCCACGACGGGGATGACTGGACCCTGCAGCGACACGGACACGTCCTCGGAAGGGGGCTCCCTTGCGGGGGTGGCACCATCCGTGCCCCCCGCCATTACAGGTACAGCCGCCACCCAGCGCACCATCTCCGCCCTCCCAGCAGCCCCTCAGCGTTCGCCCCGTGCCCGCTCTGCCAGGAAGCCGGGCATCTCCTTCGCCCCAGGCACCTCAGGCCCTGCCCCTGTTACCCCCGCTGCCCTCAGTGAGGAGGTCATTGACCTCCTCCGAACGCTCATTGTTGGGCAGACTACCCTTTTGAATGCCATCCAGGGGGTGGAGAGGGAGGTTCATCGCAGCAATGCGTACCTGGAGGGCATTCATTCGGGTCAGGCTGCCCATCAGCGATCGTTCCAGGCTCTGGCCTCAGCACTGACGGCAGCCATTGTCCCTGTCTCCTGCCTCCCTCTACTAACTCCCTCCTCCCAGTCTCCTGTTCCTCTGCCTGTCCCACCCACACCATCAGACCAGCCTGCACACACTTCAACACCCAAGAGAAGCTCATCCAAACATAAGCACCACAGATCACGCAGACATTCACACACGCAACATTCCGATGCAGACATGCCAACAGTCACTACCACCTCTGTGACCCCCACCTCCTCGTCTCCCTCCTCCCTCCCTGTGACGTCTACACTCACACCTCCATTCACCTCACCATCAGCCAGTGTTTCCATCACCAGCACACCCTGCACTCCAGTCCGCACACGTGCAGTCACCACCCCCACTGCCATTTACACGTCCCCTGTGTCCTCTCCCACTGTGTCTGTCACCCCCTCTTCCACACCACACAAACGCAGCCACCCACCCACCCAACAGCCATCCACCTCACGACAGCCTATCCCTCCTGCACCTGCACCCAAAGACAGCAAACGTGACTCACCTACAACCACATCCTCTCCCTCCACTCCCATTCCCACTGTACCTCCCACTCTCCATTGTCCCAAGAAACTCTTTCTCTCCACTACTAACTTCTTTCCTGACCCTGAGCCCCCCCCTCCTTCTCGTCGGGGTAAGAAGAGCACCTCAGCCACCACCAGCCCTGCAGCCCCCTTGAGAAGGGTGCAGGGGTATTGGAGCCCGCCAGCCCGCATGTCTGGATCTTCGCCCAGCAGCAAGGGGACAGCCAGCCCACCCCCTGGGAAGAGGAGCAGAAGGCGGAAGGGGCGCCGCAGGAGCCCGCCTTCTACATCCCCCCGGGACACCACCCAGAGACAGTCACCAGCCACAGCTCCAAAGGGAGGAAAGGGCCACAGGCCCACGACTAAGGAGGGCAAGGGCAGCAAGTCGGAGAGGTCAGGCAGCAGGCCTGCTGCCCAGGAGGAGCCCACAACCCCCATAGCCGCTGCCCCGGGAGGAACCGGCACAGCTGCCCCGGGAGAGCCCACCACCCCCATAGCCGCTGCCCAGGGAGGACCCAGCCCAGCTGGCCAGGAGGGCCCCACCACCCACAGCCCAGGTGGGCATTGAAGGAGCACCATCCCCGCTGCCCAGGAGGGCACCACCAGGCATTGAGCAGTTGGCCATAGACCGGCCGCCGTCTCCAGAACCGCTGAACTGGGCCCCGCCGTCTCAAGAACCGCTCCGCTGGGCCCCGCCGTCTCATGAACCGCTGAACTGGGCCCTTCAAGGCAAGGAGCGCTGAACTGGGCCCCGCCGTCTCAAGAACCGCTGAACTGGGCCCTTCAAGGCAAGGAGCGCTGAACTGGGCCCCGCCGTCTCAAGAACCGCTGAACTGGGCCCCGCCGTCTCAAGAACCGCTGAACTGGGCCCCGCCGTCTCATGAACCGCTCCGCTGGGCCCCGCCGTCTCAAGAACCGCTGAACTGGGCCCTTCAAGGCAAGGAGCGCTGAACTGGGCCCCGCCGTCTCAAGAACCGCTGAACTGGGCCCCGCCGTCTCAAGAACCGCTGAACTGGGCCCCGCCGTCTCAAGAACCGCTGAACTGGGCCCCGCCGTCTCAAGAACCGCTCTGCTGGGCCCCGCCGTCTCAAGAACCGCTGAACTGGGCCCTTCAAGGCAAGGAGCGCTGAACTGGGCCCGCCGTCTCAAGAACCGCTCCGCTGGGCCCCGCCGTCTCAAGAACCGCTGAACTGGTCCCTTCAAGGCAAGGAGCGCTGAACTGGGCCCCGCCGTCTCAAGAACCGCTGAACTGGGCCCCGCCGTCTCAAGAACCGCTGAACTGGGCCCCGCCGTCTCATGAACCGCTCCGCTGGGCCCCGCCGTCTCAAGAACCGCTGAACTGGGCCCTTCAAGGCAAGGAGCGCTGAACTGGGCCCCGCCGTCTCAAGAACCGCTGAACTGGGCCCCGCCGTCTCAAGAACCGCTGAACTGGGCCCTTCAAGGCAAGGAGCGCTGAACTGGGCCCCGCCGTCTCAAGAACCGCTGAACTGGGCCCCGCCGTCTCAAGAACCGCTGAACTGGGCCCCGCCGTCTCAAGAACCGCTGAACTGGGCCCTTCAAGGCAAGGAGCGCTGAACTGGGCCCCGCCGTCTCAAGAACCGCTGAACTGGGCCCCGCCGTCTCATGAACCGCTCCGCTGGGCCCCGCCGTCTCAAGAACCGCTCCGCTGGGCCCCGCCGTCTCAAGAACCGCTGAACTGGGCCCTTCAAGGCAAGGAGCGCTGAACTGGGCCCCGCCGTCTCAAGAACCGCTCCGCTGGGCCCCGCCGTCTCAAGAACCGCTGAACTGGGCCCTTCAAGGCAAGGAGCGCTGAACTGGGCCCCGCCGTCTCAAGAACCGCTCCGCTGGGCCCCGCCGTCTCAAGAACCGCTGAACTGGGCCCTTCAAGGCAAGGAGCGCTGAACTGGGCCCCGCCGTCTCAAGAACCGCTGAACTGGGCCCCGCCGTCTCAAGAACCGCTGAACTGGGCCCCGCCGTCTCATGAACCGCTCCGCTGGGCCCCGCCGTCTCAAGAACCGCTGAACTGGGCCCTTCAAGGCAAGGAGCGCTGAACTGGGCCCCGCCGTCTCAAGAACCGCTGAACTGGGCCCCGCCGTCTCAAGAACCGCTGAACTGGGCCCCGCCGTCTCAAGAACCGCTGAACTGGGCCCCGCCATCTCAAGAACCGCTGATCTGGGCCCCGCCGTCTCATGAACCGCTCCGCTGGGCCCCGCCGTCTCAAGAACCGCTCCGCTGGGCCCCGCCGTCTCAAGAACCGCTGAACTGGGCCCTTCAAGGCAAGGAGCGCTGAACTGGGCCCCGCCGTCTCAAGAACCGCTCCGCTGGGCCCCGCCGTCTCAAGAACCGCTGAACTGGGCCCTTCAAGGCAAGGAGCGCTGAACTGGGCCCCGCCGTCTCAAGAACCGCTCCGCTGGGCCCCGCCGTCTCAAGAACCGCTGAACTGGGCCCTTCAAGGCAAGGAGCGCTGAACTGGGCCCCGCCGTCTCAAGAACCGCTGAACTGGGCCCCGCCGTCTCAAGAACCGCTGAACTGGGCCCCGCCGTCTCAAGAACCGCTCCGCTGGGCCCCGCCGTCTCAAGAACCGCTGAACTGGGCCCTTCAAGGCAAGGAGCGCTGAACTGGGCCCCGCCGTCTCAAGAACCGCTGAACTGGGCCCCGCCGTCTCAAGAACCGCTGAACTGGGCCCCGCCGTCTCAAGAACCGCTGAACTGGGCCCTTCAAGGCAAGGAGCGCTGGCCCTTTGGCAGACGTGGCAGGGCAGGATCTATCTCGGGCGGGGCTGCAGGATGTCCTCTGGCCAACTTGCCTCCTCCAGTGGCAGTGGGGTCTGTTATGGACTGTATGGACCGTGGCTTTGCACTCCCCAGGATGGCCCAGTGGGCAGGCCACCCACTGTATGGACTGTTTGGACTGTGGCTTTGCTCTCCCCAGGATGGCCCAGTGGGCAGGCCACCCACTGTATGGACTGTATGGACTGTGGCTTTGCACTCCCCAGAATGGCCCAGTGGGCAGGCCACCCACTGTATGGACTGTATGGACTGTGGCTTTGCACTCCCCAGAATGGCCCAGTGGGCAGGCCACCCACTGTATGGACTGTATGGACTGTGGCTTTGCTCTCCCCAGGATGGCCCAGTGGGCAGGCCACCCACTGTATGGACTGTATGGACTGTGGCTTAGCACTCCCCAGGATGGGCCAGTGGTCATGGAGTCCCCTCGTGGATCTGGCGTCGTGTACTCAAGTGGCTGAGGTGCCCCCCCTTCCCTTCCCCCTGAGGTGCCTGTCCTATTTTCTTTCTGATGCCCCTGCAGTGTTCTCTCCGTGGAGTTCTTGTCGTGGGACTGGGCCTTGCCCCTTTGCACAGGACCCCTGTGATCCACGGACAGTGGTTGGACTACATTTAGTAGCTGTGTATATTTTGTACATAGTTTATTTATTTATTTGGATTACTGGTGTACATATTTCAATATATCTGCCCGTTTATGATCTCTTATTTTGGTCTTTGCATTATTTCGGAGGGGGGTGGTTTGTGGGTTGTGACAGTGATCTGTGGGAATGCATTGATGTGTGTGTTGTAGTGGGTGTGGGTGGGTGGGTGTGTGCCGGTAATCTTTTCCCTCCCCTGTGTCGTAGGTGCAGTACTCACCGATGTCTTCCGCGCCGCCGGGCGTGCTCCTGGTATATGAGCAGGTATAGGAGTGCGGGGATGACCTGCAACTCTGGTTCCATACTGCTGGAATCTCGCGTGGAGTGCGTAGAGGTGAGCGTTTTCCCGTTCGTAGTCTGTTTCCGCCGTGTTCTTATCGCGGTGCTCCCGCCCCGGAAAAGGTGGCGGATTGGTGGGTCGTGATAGGGTGGGCGGTACATTGTCTGCCGCCTGGCTGTTGGCGGGGACCGCCGCGCTGTTTGTTTGTACCGCCGTGGCGGGCGGAGTGTTAATACGGCGGGTTGTGTTGGCGGTTCCCGCCAGGGTCAGAATTGCATATTTTAGACCGCTGGCCTGTTGGCGGCTTGGCCGCCGCTTTATCACCGACCGCCAGGGTCAGAATGAGGGCCTTTATTTGCAGTTTGGGTAGCAGTTGGCCTTTTGCCCTAGCTCAACTGACATTCATGAAAACCTAATAAACTCATACATTTGTTATACATATACTTATATCCCTGACCATCTTGATAGCGAGGAAAAGCAAAGCTCCAGGAGGTTCTTGTCAGAATACAAGAATTCCAGCTAGAGATGATCAGCATTTCAAAGGAAGCGATATGGCACATCTATGGTAAGTTCAATTTAAAGTTTAATGGAGCAGTATGGGCTGTCTAGTGTAAATTCAAACAGAGTGGAATCCTAAAAGGGAATGGAGCCTATGGGAGGCAAAAAAATAAATAACAAGGGAGTAATGAAGTGAAATGCTGGTGTGAACTATTAGCAAACATGAAAAATGTAGCAACTTGCACAGTTGTCAGGTTAGGAAGTGAAGCCCTGGCAGTCTTTAAAATACTCAGCCATTCTTACTCTGGAACAGGAAGTAAAACCAAGGTTTACGCCATCTTGGAATGGTTTATATTATTCCCATGGAATACTAGTGGTAGTCATTTTGTTTGTGAAGGATACTGTCTTTTCCACCTGTCCTGTCTGCGGTCTCCCAACTGCCATGAGTTCAGGGATGCAACCACCTCCAACTATCACTCCATTGACCATATCACTGACTGCCTTTCTAACGAAATCAGCCCACATCTTTCCTTGCCCTGGTGGTCACCATTTTGTTGGGATGTGGACACTGAGCCAGATTACATTTTAGTCCTGGCAGACTCACAAATTGTGAGTTACTTCCAAATTCAGCTGCACTTAGAAAGCAAACAAATGAATGTAAATTCTAAATTGTTCAGAACCATTGATATGTATTTCGCACATTCCTTATCATTGTTATTAGCTTGTTTGTGCCTTTTCGACCTTTTCCTGCAATACTCTGGAATGTGTTTCTCCTTGACTTTGGACTATCACCAAATTAGTGATGTCTCCATCTGGCTAGCTACCCCAGCCTCCCTCAGCTGGCTGGGCAGTCTTTATCACACCCTTAAACCTACCCCCAAACTTCATTTAAATAGCTACTGAAGAGGGGCATGACCACGCCGGCAACCAAGATGGCCACATGGCACTGAACCTCCCATGTCCCGTCCAATTCTGCTGCCCCCGGGGCATATATCCATCCTTGATTTATGCAGATTGGCAGAGCCTGATGTGTGCTGGACCACTCACCATTCCTCTGGAGCTAAATTTTCACCCCTGTTGCAACCCGATGGACCACCTTCCTTTGAAGCTGCCAACTCGGCTACATGTGGCCCTCAGAGACTCCGCAGTGACTGCGAGTGAGCCTGAGGGGCCGCGGTGCACACTGCCTGAACCCAAATGCTTGTCCTCTGTGCTCCCACTACAGATGCCCTCCTCACACTGCAACAGGAACGAAAAAGCCTGCACCTCAGCTTATGTCTCCTGCACCTTTGCGCTATCAGGTGCCCTTATAAAAACTCGCTGTACATTGACCTGCAAGACTGGTTGACTTGGCTGGCTCCACTTCATCATGCCTGCCCTGGACAGTTCCGCTGCCTGCCTCATATGCAGGCACTAGATTCCCACTGAGGCCACCTCCTTTGGTGATCTCGTTACCCTTTTGGTGCAGTTTGCTCGCTAGCGCTGCAGCACTTTCTTACAATCACTGCACTACCATCAATACCATGGATCGGGGTGATCCCAAGCAAAAGAAGCTGTCTTTTGATGCAGCCAGAATGCCACACCACTAGCAACACCTGTTGGATTCTGAAGATCCTCCACCAATTGACTTTGATAGGCCCCCTCTTGAAAGAGCCTCCGCCATCATGGCTGAACTGTGCGCAGGCTTTAAGTTCATTGATGCACGCTTCTATAACCTTAATAGCTGACTAGATAGCATGAATGAGAGGCTAAAATGACACTCTGTGCGACTGGATGGCCCTGAATGCAGGATCTCCTAGGTTGAAGACAATGCCATGGGGGTTCAAAAATGGCTCAAGAAGGTGGAACGCATGTTTAAATCCATTATGACCAAGAATGAAGATTTGGAGGTGCAGATGTGCTGCAACAATATACGAATAGCGGGCTGACTCGAGGAACATAGGCCGTTTGGATGTTTTAATTGAAAACCTGTTGACTGAACTGTTCAGCAAGCAAGCTTTCACAGCCACTCTCCTGATTGAGAGGGCCCACAGATCGTTTGGGGTGCGGCCTGTACTGGGGAACTTCCTTGACCAGTTGTGGCGCACCTCCTCAACTTTAGAGACAGGGAAACCGTGCTGCCACTGGCCTTTGAGAAAGCCCCTCTCCACTACCAAGGCTCTTCGCTATCCATTTTTCCAGACTTTATACAAGCCATACAAGAGGGGCAACAGAAACACACAGATGTGAAACAGACTCTCTGGAAATACGGATGTAAATACTGCATGCTTTACATTGCAAACCTAGGAGTGGAGGCAAATGGGCGGAACAATATCTTCCAAACCACCTCTGATACTGTTCAATTTTGTATGAAACACATGGGGTTTTGAACCTGCCTTCCCATGCATTCCCCTGGTTGTTCACTCACGGAATCTTTTGCTGTCTCCCAGCCAGATCCACCTCCCTGAACATCTCCCCTTATTTTTTCTTGTACTCAGTTTAACACTGCTCTGTAAGTTTGGTCAGGTGAATTTGTAGTTTTGATTCCCCCCTGCATATGTAGCTATTGGACCCTGTTGCCTATTAGGGCAATGATCCTCCTCGATACACACCTAATATTCAGAAGGGCATTGCTCTCTGGAACGTTGTCTCCCCTGCAAGGTGTACACCAACATGTTTATTGGTTTGAATTCTCGGTTTTATTGCAGGATTCTCCAAAGGATCCTCCCCTGTGTGGGTTCTTGTCAAGTGAATTGATTTTGTTACTGTTGTTTGCAGAGCTTCTGCACTCCACAGCATATTAAAAACACAAAGCCCTGCAGGTGTACCATTTAACTACCATACAACATTACCACACATACTGCCAAGGCAGGGGGTCTCAGTCTCCTGTGCATGATTTGGAACATACAAGGTTTAAATAACCCTAAGAAAGGGTAGCAGGTCCTTTCATACTTGAACAGACACGGAATTAAATTGGCACTTCTCCAGGAAACCCACCTCTCCCCATGCACAAACTGCACATATGCCACTCCATGGGGATCAAATAACTTTTCTGCCCATTACAGCTCTTATTCTCGCAGGGTCTGTATCCTGATCCATAAAAGTGTTCCCATTGTGTGCAGTGACTGTGTATCAGATAAAGAGGGCAGGTATCTGCTTGTGGCTGACACCTTGGCTGCTAGGTCAGTTTTGCTCATCAATGTTTATACTCCCAATATCAACTCTCCAGAATTTTGTCAGGATCTATCTGCACTGATTGGGTGCTCCTGGGCAGATTTTGTACTTATTGGCAGAGATTTTAAAAACACATGTAACCCTTCCCTAGACACAACTGGATCCACTTGAGTTGCCAAACCCCGATCCCTACAAGTGCTTACTGAACTCACTTGACACCTTTCAACTGTTAGACACATGCCATTCCTGTAACCCACATGCTACAGATAACACATTTTTTGGGAGCACATAATGCTTGCACCCGTATTGATCATTGGTATGTCTCCTGCTGAGCCTTGTTATGGCTCACTGATGTCATACATAAGCCTCAAACTCTGTCGGATCACTCCCTTGTTGTAGTGACACTGCACATACCAAGCGAAGACTGGACAGTCAGCACTGGCAATTTCATGAGAATGCCCTGCTTGATGACGTCTTCTGTACAGAGGTTTGAGATGCCATAAAATAATATTTCTCCCTTGAATGTGATCTTGGTAGACAAATATTCCACACCTTGAGAAGCTTTTAAACCATATATAAAAGGAGTGTGCCTAGCTAAACATGCAGGAGTTCTCTGCAGTATCCGTAATAACCTAGACAACATAGAAGACTAACTGTGAAACATGGACCTTGCTTGGATAACTACCTCCATTGTCTCCTGGTTGCCTGATTGGTTTAAATTCTTGCAGAAATTTTGTGAGCTGGTGGAGAGGGAGGTTAATTACTTGGGAAAGCATGCTACAGAGCTCCAATTTGGCAAAGGTGATAGGCCAGGATGTACCCTGACACAGCTTCTCACATCGAGCTATCACACCACATATGTCACAAGCCTTATGACAGTTAATAGCAGCACTGCTACAGATAATGCCACTATCAGACAGATGTTTTATGAATACTGTAAATTATCATCCCCTTGCTGGGAATGAGTCCTCACTGGCAGAGTACCTGGTCGAAATCACAATGGTGTGGCTTACTCCTGGGCAACAGCAACTCCTAGCTACTCTGATCACTTGTGATGAAATCTCAAAAGCCATCGATGCTTTGAGTGGCACAAAGGCCCCTGGACTTGACATGTTTATGGGAACCTCTACAAAGCATGTAAGCATATCCATGCTCCCCACCTCTTGGAGGTATATGCAGAATCACTTCAGTGAGGCATATTACTCCCCCTCACTACGCAAAGTCATCATCACCCTATTGCTGAAACCTGATAAACCTGCCCACCTCTGCACCTCATACAGACTGCTATCTCTCTTGAATCATGATAACAAGATACTTGCTAATGTCATAGCAATGCGTCTCTTGCTCCTCATGGAAAGTATAATCTGCCCCATGCACTCAGGCTTTGTACCACATCACTCCACCTCAATAAATCTGTGCACCATTTTTGGGGTCTTAAATCAAATGTCACCAGTTGCACTATTGGAGGCTCAGAAAGCATTTGATTTGCTTGAATGGCCCTTCTTCCTTGTGATGCTGACGAAACTGGGGATTTCTAAAGGCTTCCGAGATCAGGATTGTCCCCTCTCCCCTCTGCTTTTTATCATCGCCATGGACCCACTTTTCCAGCTCCTCTGGGAGTGCCATCTGGGCAGAGGACTCCAGTTCTAGCAGGGCCCATGACTAGCCTAACTATATGCAGACGATATGTTGTTATTCATACATGAACCAGCTAATAATCTTCCCCTGTTAATTCATGCAATAATACGATTTGAAACTTTCTCTGGCTAACTGATTACCTCGGGAAAATCAGAGCTATTCCCACTCATGCAAGCCACCGCACACTGCGAGTTAGACTTTCCATTATGGTGGTGCACTGATTCTCCCAAATACCTGGGCATTTTACTACACAGGGACAAGCTTGAAGTTCTACAACTGAACTATGGCCCTCGGTTGAGAAGATCACCACACAGGTGGAGCGATGGATCAAATTACTGCTGTCAGTGGCAAAGCACATCACCTTTCTTAAAATGGTGGTGTGGCCCCAGTTCTTGTACCTATTCCTAAACATCTCCATTGCAATGATTATGCAATTGTATTATTTAGTGGCCCAATCCAACTTCACCTATCACTGGTACCACCTGGGCACCAGGGTGCCACACCTTACATGGGAGAGAGCATAGGAGCCCAATCTTCCCCTCCCTCCCTGCTCCCTAATGGACCTCCCCAATGCCCCACAGATATACAAACTCTCTCCCTCAACATGTTGGGCCTGGTTTCAACTGCAAAGGTACCTGGATGACATGACCCTATACTCCCTGCAAATTCCTCTACACACTAACCCTTAGTTACAGCGCACACAGGAACGTTTAGTGAAACAGACACTTACCACCTTCCAACTATGTGTGGTCGGGTACCCATTCCTAAATGGTAGACTGAAACCCATCATGGAACTTACTGCAGGTGCACATCTAAAACCCATGAATAGAGTCATACCTCATTCATACTTGGGTAAGCTGGTTTCACCTTGCCAGCTTACTCCAAAGAACATCGTGATTTTCCTCTTCTCCTCATGGTCATTGCTACAAAGGACAATAGTGGGTTGATATCTCATCTCTATCATGCTTCTTTGCAGTTGAGACCCGCTGGCCTAGAAAAATTTAGAATAGCATGGGAGAGGGACCTGGGACGTGGTATTAGTGATAAGACCTGCTACTATACATATCCTGACAGTGAAACATAAAATTGTCATTTTCACTGTAGTGAGGCTGGTAGTCCCATTAACTAACATGTTGCATTATCCCACACTTTAAGTGCTAACCTCCTATTTGAATCATCAAACATAGTATTCCAAACTATAAAATTAATTGTTACATTAAACCTTACTTAATGCTGAATTTGGGATTAGACTAATGGTTAAAGTAAAGGGGACTAGAAAATTAGCACTTTCTTGCCCCAAAGTTCTAGTAGCTGTATTTGATCACCTACAGCAGTTATCACCAAACAAAGCCTGCTGCCTTCTTGCTAGGGGTGTGAAGCACTCTCAGGAATTCAGAAAACAATGACTATTGGTGGGAGGAGTTGTGCCTCCTCTGTCAGGATGGCCAGAGGGCTGTGGCCACAGATGACCACGTTTAGAGGGTCTACCGCCTTAGAGGAGCAAATGCAATGCAAGTCACACCTTAGCTTGCTATATCCTTTGTGGAGGTAGGTAGACTGGCATATCCTCCAAAGGGGGAAAATACTTGCAGAACTGTTTTTTTCTAGGGGAGTGGGTGAATAAGTATACTAGACACTCCTCAGGGGTGTTCCCATAACTCTGATCTAGGTAAGAATGTTCCCACCATTTTTGGTTCAGGCAGAGAGATGCACTGGGAACTGTAGCCCCATTGGACATGGAGTACTCCACACCCATAAACTCATAATTGGCATAAAAGTTGTTTCTTTGCTCAGCTTCTGAATATTGCAGGATTTGGAAATCAAACTGCAGCTGCTGAACTTGTGGACCTTAGAAAGAAAGGTTGCATCAAGAAAGACAGCATCGGCTAACCTAAGAGAGGACTTTCGAAAGAGAAGGGCTGCTTCTACTGACTTTGTGGCAGGAGCCTCAAGGGCTAACATCCTCCTCCCCTTTCCAGGAACCAGTGACTGGACTCAAGGGAATAGTTGGCTAGCCTTCTGTTAGGCTTCAGGGACATTTAAAACTAAAGACGCCTGCACCTGCAAAGTGCCAAGCTGAATTCCTGGCTCTTGCTAACTTTACTCTTTACTTCCACAGAAATGCAACTTGCAAGACAAAGGCAAAAAATAACAGTTTTTGGGCACATAGTCCAAAGCTCATAGACCTCTGCTACTCTTTGGTTCCTGGATAGCCTTGATGCCATCAAAAACCATGGATCTTCACCAGACCACTGGATTTCACCAGTCCATTGATGTTGAGCTTAACACTGGCATCAAACTGCAGAGTACTCTGCAGATGCCATCGCAAATAAGAAGAACCAGAAACGTCTTTAAGTGGGAAGGTAAAATATTTATCGGGACTGACCTGGCACATGCATCCAACCTCTACTTCCAATGTTGTCAGCCTGAAACTTTGAATTTTCTCTGAGCCCTCACAGTCGAGGCTAATAGACTACCACTCAGAGTGAAAAGCAGTGATTTACAAACTTTTTAAACATTTTGCAGAAACATTTTATGAAAGCCTTACAAAAATATAGCTTTATTTCCCTTCATCAGATATTTGTCCTTTTGGTGTCTATTGGAAGATCAAACTATGTACTAATTGCAGTGTGAGGGTGTTCATTGTCGTGTGCCTTACTAAGTGACTAGTTTGGTACTGATAAATGCTTTACACTTCTTTTAATTTGATTTAAGCTTGACTACTTTGTGCCACAACTACAAAGGACTGAGTTAAGGTTCAATTTAATGAAACGTAACTGATCCTGAAAGAATGTAGTGACATTATTACTTTGGGAGGCCTCACAACCACCCCAACTAATAATCCTCACTTTCTCTCACTAAAAGACAGTGTAATGGTTAGGCTTAGGCATGAGAAAATTAAGTTTAATTTACAATCATGTCATATAATTTAACTCCTAACTAAAAAAACTGATTACACATTTTTTGCAGGGTTAGAAATAGAGGGGCGTTTTTATCAAAGGTTTTGTGTCACCTTTGCACCACACATGGGGGCACAAGGGAAACACAAACCTAAGTGAGATTTATCAAGTCACGAAAGGCAACCTTGCGTGGCCCTGAGTGGCTTGATATATCTGAAGTAACACAAGGCAGAGCAAATCACTGCATGCATTACTCTGCTGGGGGAAGCGTTCCATGGGTGGAGCGTGGGTGTTCCCACACATCCACCCATGAGTTTTGACACATTTGCAGATTTACCAATATTGGTAACCATAGGAATGCATCAAAATGCTATGCCTCCCAAGAGGGGAGGTGCAACAAGGTGAAATATCTTTATTTCTTCTCATTGTTTCCTGTAAGTGTTCTGCATTCTGCAGCACTCTCAGAAAGAGAAAAATGACTCTGAAGATTATTTTTGTGCAGAAAGGTGTCACTTTCATCAGAAAAGCTAATGTACCTGCAACGCAGACACCCTTGCACCATGGTGCAAGGGTGCCTGCATTGGCACAAAGCAGCACATTGTGCACCAGCAAAAGGAAAGGACAAGAAGGCACAGTAGTATGTTAAATATGGTGCATTCCTGCCCATTCCCTTTCATGCAGCACAGCTCAATAAGGCGGCTTGCTGGCTGCTTGAAATAATGATAAATGTGCCCCAGAGTAGAAAGAGATTGGTTTATGATTGTGGTTTAGGATAGGCCCTCCAGCTGTTACTGACAAGGTAACGCTCATATTAAGAAAATTATGTCAATGTAATAGTGATTCTAATGGTGCAAATGATTCAGATAGGCTGGTGAGGCAAAGAGAGAGAATCAGTGCTTAATTTGTGCCAGTAGTTGCAGGTAATGGCGTCATACTCATTTTTGGGCATTGGACATTGACCCAGAGCAAAAGCATTAAGAACTTCTGAGAATTCTGATTATTTAACAAC
This sequence comes from Pleurodeles waltl, assembly GCF_031143425.1. NCBI lineage: Eukaryota > Metazoa > Chordata > Amphibia > Caudata > Salamandridae > Pleurodeles > Pleurodeles waltl. Next base: position 371,557,336 of record NC_090451.1, read on the forward strand.
ATATTGGCCCTCATTATGACATTGGCGGTAAAGCCCACTTACCGCCATGCTGACTGCTGCCAACATACCACTGTTGCAGCGGATTACCGCCACCCATATTGTGACCCACACATAGCAATCCGTCACTATACAGCCACATACACAAGTCCACCAGCCCAAAGGTCAGTGATAAACTGGCGGTACTAAAACCCACACCATTACACCAACAGAACTACGCCCACAGCATTATGCCCCATGAATCACCGCTTTGGACATTCAATGGCACTAAACCATTGGTGCTACATACAGCTGCGCTCAAAATACACACACACACTAACAAAACAACACCACATTGGACAATTTGAATAACACACACCTGACACACATACACACACCACACCCATACACCACTATAAAACACACACACACAATACCACAACCCTTTACCATTACAAACAAGTGCGACAAGAGAGATAGCAAAACCACAGACAAGACCACAGACACACACCACCATCACCTATACACCATCCATGCACCTTACATCACACTCCCCACAGCACCCCACACACCCTCACCCACACCACCCACAATACACCCATAGCACCGCAATGACTGGAGGAAATCATCCGGGTAGAGTCACAGCTATACGGATCACAGGTGCAGCAGACGTCCATTGCAAGGAAGATGGAGCTATGGCGGAGGATCGTGGACAGGGTCAATGCCGTGGGACAGCACCCCAGAACAAGGGATGACATCAGGAAGCGGTGGAACGACCTACGGGGGAAGGTGTGTTTCACAGCAGCAAGACACAAAATAGCTGTACAGAGGACTGGCGGTGGACCCCCCCACCCCCTGCCCCGCAACTAACAACATGGGAGGAGCAAGTCTTGGTAATAATGCATCTTGAGGACCTGGTATGAGTAGGAGGAGGACTGGACTCTGGTAAGTCAAATCTCTATTATTATCACCCACCCTACTTGCATGACATCATATACCCCTACCCTTACCATCATTCCCATCACTCTACCACTTCCCACACACCCCACCATCACAACCCACCCCTCCCAATACCAAGCCCTGCATGTAACACCAATGCACGGACCCCCATCACAGACCTGCATGGACACCCATCCCTAAAGCATGAGAATAACCTAGCTCACAAAATCACTACTAACACAAGTCAAAGCTGCCAGGGCAATAACAACCATACAGGGCAACACACCCATGCACAAGATGACACACAGAGAAACAATAACACTGCATTTACATCCTCCACAGGTACTCTACCTAACTTCACCACAGCAACTTCCAGTCCACCCCCAGAAGAGCCCACAGTGATGACAGCAGCTCTGTACGCCTGTATCTGGATGACCAACCTGGCCCATCAAGGATCTCTGGACAGTAAGTTACCCAGGCACAGTCCCATACCACCACAGAGCCTCCCCCTCAGGAAACACCACCACAGCACCGACCCAGCGGGCCCATACCTCTGTCCCCAGGACACGTCAATCAGCAGTGTGTCCACCACTACAGGGACCCTAGGCCACCCCACAAACACAGGACGATCAGGGACCTGGGGTCAGTGGCTGTGGACACACATTTCAGGGACAGAGGCACAGGACAACAGGGAAGCTGGGAGGACTGCTGTGCAACAGGGGGAGGACAGGCCCAAGGAACTGACTCTCTAGGAGGCACTCACCAAGATCCTGGGAGCATACCACCATTCCCCATAGATGATGGGCCAGATACTGGACAAGTTGCAGGAGACCAAGCGGCTGTAGAAGATACAATACCTGGGGATCAGGGAGGACTTGAAGGACATCTACACCACCCTGGTCACCATTCCTGGGGTGCTGGCAGACATGGCCAACACCATGAGGGAGGCAGTGGCACACCATCGGGCCCCTGACACTAGCCAAAATGATGAACAGCCTTCCATCTCCGCTGCTGCTAGTGGACAGGAGGACCCACCATAGGAACAACAGGCCCCCAGCACCCCACCCCCTGCAGAAGGAGAACCACAGCGCAAACGGTCCCTACAATCCAGGCAGAAGCCAGAGAACATTGCCAAGACCTGTGCCAGGAAATAAGACTCTCCTAAATGGCACCCTTATGTCCCACTCTGTCACCCTGTCCACCTTGAACTGACATTGCTCCACTTCCTATGCCCCCTGGGAAAATGCACCTGTGATACAAATAGACTGGGCTCTATCCGGGACTTTCCTCCATCATCACCACAGCCCATTGCACATCCCCCTCTCATCGTTAGCACTTAAATAAACACCATTTGAATAATATAAGTATGGATTCTGTCAAATCATTTAACCATGTATTCATTTAACAAGCTTTAAACACTGCAATAAAGCTATACAGCATTGTATACATAGGAATGACCTGTAGTTGGCTGCAGTCAACACACCAGGAGCGAAAGTGTGACACAAATATCTGAAAAGAGAGATGCCAAAGGGGACAGTAAGTGGCCATAGAAGTTGGAAAATCAGCCTGCCAGTGACAATGACAAATACAAAACTGTCAATGTAAAGTGTAATTACAGTGTCGTACCTGTGTGTCATTGGAAGTACTGACTTATAATAGCACTTCTGTAGTCCTCATCCTCTGCCTCCTCATCTTCACTGTCCACAGGGCCCACTGCTGCCACTTGACCATCTCCAGCCTCATCCTCCTGCAGGAAAGGCACCTAGTGACGTAAGGCAAGGTTGTGCAACATACAGCATGCCATGATGATATGGCACACATTCTTGGGTGAGTAGTACAGGGATCCACCTGTTAGATGGAGACAACAACACCTGCCCTACAGGAGGCCGAATGTCCTTTCTATTAATCTTCGTGTTCACCCATGTGCCTCATTGTAACCTTCCTCTGCCCTTGTCCTGGGATTCCTCACAGGGGTCAGTAGCCATGAGAGGTTGTTGTAACCAGAGTCGCCTTCAAATATCGAGGGACAACTGTTAGACACACATTAACCATTAGGGCCCACACCATACTCATGCACCAACACCTACTGTGTGGGAACCAGGGCTCACCTATTAGCCACACCTGGTGCCTATGGAGTTGAGCCATCACATATGGGATGCTGCTATTACTCAGGATAAAGGCATCATGCACAGACCCAGGATACTTTGCATTGACACAGGAGATGTGCTGATCGCCAGGCACACTATCTGTACATTCATGGAGTGAAAGCTCTTTCGATTTCTAAACACTTGTTCATTTTTCCGGAGAGGGACAAATGCAATGTGTGTACCATCAATCACCCCAATAATGTTGGGGATATGACCCATAGCACAGAAATCAGCTTTCACTGTGGCCAAATCCTCCACCTGGGGGAAACCAATGTAGCTGCGCACGTATTTAATCAGGGCAGACAATACTCTGGTCAACACTATTGAGAACATTGGCTGAGACATTCCTGCTGCAAGCCCACTGTCACTTGGAAAGAACCACTTGCCTGGAAAAGGAGCACAGAGAGGAACTTGCACAAGAGGGGGGATCCTGGTGGGCTGAAGGATAGCAGATATCAGGTCAGGTTCCAATTGGGCACACAGCTCTGTGATTGTGGCCCTGTCCAGTCTATAGGTGAGGATGATGTGCCTGTCCTCCATTGTTGCCAAGTCCACAGGGGCCTGTTCACTGGGGATGTCTCCATCTCCTATTCATCCACAGCGGTTGCAATCTAGGGGGCAAACAGAGAGCAGCTGGTCAGTATTCCATATTTACAAACACCACACTGCATTGCATGTTGTGACTGTAACACAATATTGTTGAATAGGCCCAAATGGTGCCTACGTGTACTGTGACGCAGTTAGCGGCCATGGCCTGCCCCCCCTGAAACGGCATTTGCCTGTCCTGTATGGAGGGACAGGTGGAAAAGAGGTAATTCTGCGGACGTTGTGCGCCGTTGCGGGAGGTGGTCGAAAACCACCGTGCAACTCATTGGATGCCATTGGGCCCTATTGGTTACAGTGGCAAATGGTGATGTACGCCAGTGGTGAGGGTATGCACCGCTGTGGACGTGACTGCCATTTTCTATCTGTTCACCCACCTACTACCTAACCTTCAACAAGAAAGGACCGACACTGCACGTGCTGCTGTGACCTGTGTCTGGAACCGACCATGGCTCGTGTCACTGGGGAAAGGGCCCCTCCCTTCACAGCTGCAGATTTAGAAAGACTGGTGGATGGGGGTCCTACCCCAGTACCGGATGCTGTATGGGCCTGCAGACCAACAGGTGAGTACACTGTGAGCACAATGCATGGGGCATGAATGCATGGAGTGCTGTGTGTGAGGTCCTCGTGTCGGGGGGTTGGTGGAAGGGACTTAGGCTGTGTGCTGCATGTATGGTGGGCAATGTCTGTGCATAAGGGGATGGGAGGGATATGGTGGGATATGAGTGTAACAGGCCGGACGGTCAGACGGATACCTTTTGCTATGTGTATATTTCTGCAGTTCGGCGCCCATCAGAAAAAGGGTATATGGCATGCCATTGCCAAGGACTTGCGGACACTGGGGGTCTATGGCAGGCGGAGCAACCACTGTCGCAAAGGAAGAGGGTGGAGGCCCAGCTGGGGATGGCCTCCTGACGAGGAAGGGGTGCCCATCGAACCCTGACCCCCCTCATGGCCCGCATACTGGCGGTGGCCTATCCGGAGCTGGATGGGTGCTTGAGAGCATCACAGCAGCCACAAGGGAGTGAGTACAGTTCCCCAATATACTACATGCAGGGGGTGGGGTGGTCTCCAGTTGGGGGATGTGGGCACCCCTAGGCCAGGCCGTACATTGCATGGTAGGTCCCATGTTGGGCAGGGTATGATATGAACCACCTCCAACCAAGCTAGTAGGCATCTACTAGTGGGAAGGGGTCTGTGGGTCTCAGGTATGCTGTTATTGGTGTTAGGTATTACTGTCCATGGCCTGGTGACTAGCATTGTGACTGGTAGAGCTTTGCCTAATGCATTGGGCTGTTCCCTGTGTGTGTGTTGTGTATGCCAACGGCGGTGTTGTTGCAGCCATTGACCAAGTGTATCCTTTGTCTCTTCCCCCCCTTTTGTTTTGTCACCCTGTCCTTCTGTGCATTAGCATCATCTGGCGGAGGAGGAGAGGCACCTGCGACAGAGGGAGCTGCATCCCACATGGCCAAGGAGGCTGAATCCGCCAACGGTGAGGGCACCAGTTGAATGGAGGGCGAGGGGAGCACCACGGCGGAGACAGGATGGGACAGTTCTGACAGTGATACCTCCTCTGATGGAAGTTCCCTGGTGGTGGCGGACACCTCTGTGTCCACCCCAACTAAAGGTACAGCCAACACCATCCATACCAGCATCGCCCTCCCAGCAGCCCCTCAGCGAGATTCCCGTGCCCGCTCACCCAGGAGGGTGGGAATCTCCTTCACCCCAGGCACCTCAGGCCCTGCCTCAGTTAGCCCTGCTGCCCTAAGTGAGGAGGCTATTGACCTCCTGTAATCCATCTCTGTTGGGCAGTCAGTCACTGTGAATGCCATCCAGGGGCTAGCAGGCCATTTGCAACAAACAAATGCATTCCTGGAGGGCATTCACTCTGGCATTGCGGCCCAACAGAGATCAATCCAGGCTCTGGCCTCCTCCCTGATGGCAGCCATTGTCCCTGTTTCCAGCTTTCTCCCCCCAACTTTCTCTACCCAATCCCATTCCCCTCAACCCCAACCTATCCCAAGCAGACAGGCAGACCTGCATGCACACAAGACAACACACAGGAGTGGTTCAGGCAAACACAAGCACCCCACATGCTCCCACAGGCAATCACACAAACACCATCCAGAAGCAGACATACCAACATCCACTACCTCCACTGTGTCCCCCTCCTCCTCCTCATCCACCTCCCTCCCCGTAGCGTCTACACTCACACCTGCATGTACTACATCCTCATCCACTACCTCCATCACTACACACCCCTCACTGGCAGTCACCACCCCCACATCCATGCACACGTCCCTTGTGTCCTCTCCCACTGTGTCTGTGCCCCCTCCTCCCAAAGTACACAAACGCAAGTACTCAGACACCCAACAGCCATCCATCTCACAACAGCATCCAGCCCATGCACCTGCACCCAAACACAGCAGACAGACACCACCTACAACCACTTCCTCTTCCTCCACTCCCAAACCTTCACCCTCCTCTCACCCCAATGTCCCTAAGAAGCTTTTCCTCTCCACAGTTAACCTCTTCCCTACCTCACCCCCACCCGTCCTTCATGTCGGGCCAATGGTGGTCAGAACCCAGGCGAGCACCTCAGCCACCCAGTTCACGGCCACAGTAGTGTTGACAACTACTGCAGGTGGGAGAGGATCCCGCCAGCAGCACTGAAAGTGTGTCTGCACCAGGTGCATCAAGGAATGGCAAGTTGGCACCACCAGCTGCGAAAGGGAAGGGCATGGAGGCACCACAGCTGCAAAAGGGAAGGGCAAGGATGCACCACCAGCCACGAAAGGGAAGGGAAAGGGGCCTGCACCTGCAAGCAGGAAGGACAGGAGGCCTGGTGCTGGTGACTCATTTGGAACCCCCACCACCAACCATGGTGGTTCAGCCATCCGAGGCTGCAGGGGAAGGGCTGGAGTCTACCCCACCACTGCCAGCACTGCCACCAGCACCACTGTCAGCAGCAGCAGGCCCAGTGGGCAGCCTTCGGAGGCTGCAGGGGAAGGGCTGGAGCCTACCCCCACCACTGCCAGCACCGCCACCAGCACCGTCACCCACACCACTGCCAGCAGCAGGCCCAGTGGGCAGCCGTCCGAGGCTGCAGGTGAAGGGCTGGAGTCTACCACTGCCAGCCCCAACACCAGCCCCGCCACTGCCACTGCCACCACTGAGCAGCCGTCACCACCGGTGTAGTCCTGCCTCCATGGGCTGTAGTGAGTCCTGGACTCTGCAAATCCTGTAGGTGTGACACCCGGGTGAGAGACTGTGACCTTGCACTCCCCAAGATCTGCATCACAGGGCACAATGCCCCCTACAGAACCAGTGAAAGAAGCCATCCACTCACAGCATCCTTCCCAAGATGAAGCACACTGGGCACTATGCCCCCTCAAGAACCAGTGGAAGAAGCCATCCACTCACTGCATTCTTCTCAGGATTAAGCACACTGGGCACAATACCCCCTCCAGAACCAGTGAAAGAAGCCATCCACTCACTGCATCCTTCCCAGGATGAAGCACACTGGACACAATGCCACATCCAGAACCAGTGGAAGAAGCCATCCACTCACCGCATCCTTCCCAGGATGAAGCACAATGGGCACAAGGCCCCCTCCAGAACCAGTGGAAGAAGCCATCCACTAGAGAGACTGTGGCCTTGCACTCCCCAGGACCAAGCAGAGGGCAAACCACCCACTTGAGAAACTGTGACTTTGCACTCCCCAGGACCAAGTAGTGGGCAAACCACCCACTTGAGAGACTGTGGCCTTGCACTCCCCAGGACCAAGCACCGGGCATGTTTCCCATTCCAGAGCATGTGGGTAAGTCACCCACTTGAGAGACTGTGGCCTTGCTCTCCCGAGGACATCGCACAGGACCAGTGGCATTGTACCATCTTCTGGCTGAGGAATCCCCCTGAGGTGCCTGTGTATTTTCGACCTGAAGCCCCTGCAGTGTTCTCTCCGTGTTGTTGCAGGAGTGAGGTGGTGCCTTGACCTATGTGATGTGGCCCTGTGGCCCACGGACATTGAAGACTGGGCAGTGTCCCAACATTTGTAAATATGTATATACGTTTGGATTATGATGCACTTATTCATGTTATTTTAATGTATTACACTCACTTTCTCCTAATCATTTTGTCCTTGTAATATTCCTGAGGGGTACAGGGTGGCTAAGTAATGTATGTGCTTCTGTTTTGTGTATGGTGTTGGGGTAAGGGTGAGGGTGTTGCGTGTTGCGTGTGTGTGTGTCACACTCTCCCCCCCCACATTGTGTGAGGGGCGACAGTACTCACCGTGGTCTTCTTCACCAGCGTTGCTGCTCATAATGCAGGAAAAGGTAGATGAGCATCCGGAAAATGGGCAACTCGGGCTCCATGGTGTCCTGGTTGTTCCCTGAGTCTCCAGAGGTGAGTCTTTTGAACAGTATTCTGTTTCTGCCGTGCTTTTGATGTCGTTGGTACCGCCCCAGAAAAGGTGGCGGATAGGCCTGTCATAATACAGTGGGTGGTACATTGTCTTCCGCCTGACTGTTGGCGGTTCCCGCCGTGGTGCCTGTTGCTACCGCCATGGCAGTCAGTGTGTTAAAGTGGATGTCTGTCTGAGCAGTTTCCGCCATGGTCATAATTTCTTTTTTTTTAACCGTTTGCCTGTTGGCGGTATTACCGCCACTTTATCACCGACCACCAGGGTTGTAATGAGGGCCTTTGTCTTTTAAGTAACCCTAACAATCCTCACTGCTATACCTTCCCTCTGTCTGTTAAGCCTGCTCATGCTCTGCTTCTCAAATAACGTATCTTACCATGGTACGCCAACGTGATTTTTGGGAAATTTGAAGCCCCTCCACCCCACCACCAATCGTACTAACCAAGCTATGCCCCTTACATGGCACCCTTGCCACATCACTGAGGACATGGGAGCCTAGTGCACCTCAGCCATTCGAAACATCGTCGTCTGACTACAGCCATTACTGATAAACTTCATTTGAAGGTTTGCAATGCTTTACAAAACACGCGTTGGCAAGTGACATTTATTTCTCTCAAGAAGTTTGGGTTCCGCTGTTTACTTATTTACATCTCATATTCATCAGGATTTATCAGCGACCCTGTGTGTTTGCTTCCTGAAGGCGGCTCTAAAAATCTCCCTGGGATCTAATTTTAACTTTGAAAAACCTCTACGTGGATCTCCGTGGGCTGATTAGACCGCGCAGTATGATTTTGCTGGATCCGCTTGACACCTTTCATGCCCTTCCAACAGCATAACTGGGAATATTGATGACATTTGAAATTAAAGACATTCTTTAAAGGGAAAGGATGTTGTCAGGTTTTTCAGATGTACTGAATTGAAACAGCTAGGATGTTTAGAGCAAATAAACCCAAGACGGGAAGGATCACACGGTCTGGAACTGTCTTTTTAGCCCTGTGAGCCTTGTCTGAACTGACTGCTCTTGCTGGCTGCTTCCCTTTCGTACTCCTCGTGAAATGGTGCATTCATGCAAGGGTCACCTTGCGCTGTAACAAATGTAGCTTGTATGTGATCCTAGGATGTCAGCGTCAGTGCCCGAGGTTTCAAATTCTTTGCTGTTTGTCACTTTGTAGTTGTGACATGTACTCGTGTTGAGGCAGATCAGAAAAGCTGTGCTTTTTCAAAGGTGTCAGAATCTTCCGCGAAAAATAGCGGAATATTCCTTATCTTTTTATCTGAATGACTGATTGTGCGAGTTAAACCACATGCAGCGAATAATGTTTATTTATCGTGTGTTAATGCACATCGCAAATGTTACACAATGTGCTTGGTGAATGGCTGTATGTTTAATTGTTAGGTGAATTTCTGGGAACGCTATACTTAATTCAAACAGTGAGACCTTGGGGCTCGTTGCTGAAGCCGCAGTGGAATCTTATCCCTCTTTAAGAAACTTAGATTGCAATTATGAGTCTTTATGGTAAACAATGGATTGTAAGTAAGAAGAAACGACACAGTGTTTCTGGGATGCTAGTTTGTTACTTTCGGCTTGATTTAGATCTTGATGGTATTAGTCAATCCGCGGCAGTGTCAGACTAGGTACTCCGTCAAGTAGATGGTGTTCCGCTCACCGTATTTAGATATATTGAGGCTGAGCCGAGGACCTCCATGATGGAGCACTCTTTCTAGCCGTCAGGCAGACGGGTTCCAGTTGACAATATTTAGATGTCACAGCTCTGCAGGCGGTATGCTGCTGGTAGATTGCTGATGGAAAATGCCTGTCTCTAGACTCAATGGCGCTCATACGATGGGAGTTGCCATAGAATATAGGTAAGTCAGACACACACACTGTACCTTTGCCAAATATGTCCCCCTGCACGCCGCATGACTCAACACACCATATACTCACCATTATCCATTGCCATTCTAACAACACACAACCAGTGCATGCCACAAACACCCATCGTCATACATCCATGACACAACTTACACAGATCATTTACACTGCACCCAAACACGACACAACTGCAACAACCAACCCCACTATACACTCATCTACACAAACACACACACACGCGGCACAACTACACACATCACGGCAATGTTCACCACACAACAATGACATTCACCTGAATGTTACACTAAGCAACACATCACACACCCAACAATGAACAACAACATCAGACCCATACGCGCGTGGCACACATACTAACACAACCAGATCACCCACTCCAGCTCCCTCCACCTGAACCAGCTAATCCCATTGCACACATACATATACATACAGACTCACATACACTGTGGGAAGCACAACATAACAGGTACAGGTCCCCTTGCAACGTGCACACATGGACACAATTGACAAGTGCGAAGGTCGCTTTATTGTGGTGCCAGCATTCATTTGGCCATGAATACTGACACCAAAGTGACATTTGAGTATGTGTGCTATATGTGTCTTGTATCAGTGTTTCCCATCCATATCTGACATAAACGGTTCCCAACATATGCATGTCATAGTAATTTTAAAAAATTGCAGTGGTCTGGAGCTCTTGTGCACCGCCCACAATGTACATTGTCAATGCTGGTTCCCTACCTTTGAGTCCGGTTATGGAGGGGTTTTGTTTTCTCTCTGGGTCAGTGGCAGTAGCAACGGTAGGCCTTGTCCAGTCGTATCCAGTCAAAAGCAGAAAAGGAATTGGGAGAAAAGGTAAGTTTTTACCTCATTTCCCTTCCATTTCACCAATTCAGGTGTTGAAGTTGGATTGCCACATTAAGCTTGCAGTCGGACACATCCAAATTTGCAAGGCAGTAAATTTGGCTGGGGTCCCACTGGCAGCCACTATTTCCAGTGGTGTCATCGATGTAGGTTGAGTTTCTTCGTGAAGATGGGGATAGGAATGCTGGTTATCGCCTATAGGACCACTAACATCTAAATCAGGCAGGCGGACTTCCAAGGTGGTGGACGGGTTTTCAGTCGGAAACAGCAGAACAGTTCTCCAAGATCTAAATCAGGAGCAGCTAGAGGAGCTTCTGCACAGAGGCAGGACTCCATTGGACAGATTTCTTGTTTTTTATTTGCGACAATAAAGAGTGGTATGCCATCTAAATATCGAATCAGAAATGTTGAGGGACCTTAATACCATAGACATACTATTGAGGGACAAAATATCCAACGGTACATATGTAAATATTTCTTATACCTAACCAGGATGTAGTTTAGGGGAGGTATTTTGGGGGTTTCACCCCCTAATAAATGTACTTTCTGATAAATAGTTGGGTCAAAGTGCTTTCATTTGGGAATGGTGAAGTTGCTGTCAGATTTCACCAGGCATTTTTACGTAAACACAGACAAAAATGCACACACCTTTGCCCTCTCTATGTTTTGAAAGTTTAAAAAAAATGTTGGTTATGTGATAAAATATTGTGTTTTCTCTTGCACAGTGCCCTTAGCAATATGCATTTCTCTCCCTTTCCTCTGCCCCTTGAGCCCCTATAATACATCCTCCTTCATGTATAATGTATTTTTACATTATATGTGTTGGAAACATCCCTTTTTGCAGGGTCATCCCCAATCTTTTTGCCTCCTGCCTCCTATTTTTTCTGACCTGTTTCTGTTGGCTTTTGAAGTCTGAGCACTTTACCACTGCTAACCAGTGCTAAAGTGCATATGCTCTCTGTGTAAATTGTATTGTTGATTGGTTTATCCATGATCGTCACATTTGATTTACTAGTAAGTCCCTAGTACAGTGCACTAGAGGGGCCTGTGGACTGTAAATCAAATGCTACTAGTGGGCCTGCAGCACTGGTTGTGCCACCCAAATTTTGTAGCTCTGTAAACATGGCTCAGACCTGCCACTGCAGTGTCTGTGTGTGCAGTTTTAAACTGCCAATTCGACTTGGCAATTCTACCCACTTGCCAGGCCTAAACCTTCCCTTTTCTTACATGTAATGAACCCTAAGTTGGGCTCTAGGTAGCCCAATGGCGGGGTGCAGTGTATGTATAAGGTAGGACATTTACTAATGTGTTTTATATGTCCTAACAGTGAAACACTGCTAAATTTGTTTTTCACTGTTGCAAGGCCTATCCTTCTCATAGGTTAATATAAGGGCTGCCTTTAAATATGATTAAAGTGCAGATTCCCTTTGGGAGCAGATAGACATATGGAGTCTGGGGTCTCTGAACTCACAACTTAAAAATACATCTTTTAGTAAAGTTGATTTTAAGACTGTGGGGGTCATTCTAAGTCTGGCGGGCGGCCTCCGAAATACCGCTCCGCGGTCGAAAGACCGCGGAGGGTATTCTAAGTTTTCCCCTGGGCTGGCGGGCGGTCGCCAAAAGACCGCCCGCCAGCCCAGGGAAAAACTCCCTTCCCACGAGGACGCCGGCTCGTAATCGAGCCGGCGGAGTGGGAAGGTGCGACGGGTGCTGTTGCACCCGTCGCGTATTTCACTGTCTGCCAAGCAGACAGTGAAATACTTGTAGGGGCCCCCAGGGGCCCCGCGACCCCCTCTACCGCCATCCGGTTCCCGACGGGCGGACCGCCGGGAACTGGATGGCGGTAGCGGGGGTCGGAATCCCCTCGGCGGCGCAGCTAGCTGCGCCGCCTTGGAGGATTCCAAAGGGCGGCGGTACACTGGCGGGAGACCGCCAGTGTTGCCGGTCCGACCGCGGCTTTACCGCCGCGGTCGGAATGCCCTTGGGAGCACCGCCGGCCTGTCGGCGGTGCTCCCGCGGTCCTCCAACCCGGCGGTCATTGACCGCCAGGGTTGGAATGACCACCTGTGTGTTTGAAAATGCCACTTCTAGAAAGTGAGCATTTTCTTGCTTAAACCATTCTGTGACTCTGCCTGTTTGTGGATTCCCTGTATGGGTCAGTTTGACAGTTGGGCTGTTTGCACCTCTCTCTAGACAGTGACACAAAGGGAAATGGGGTGTAGCCTGAATATCTTGATGAGCCATCTGTGCTAGGAGGGAGGGGAGGCATGGTCACTCATGCCTGAAAGGGCTGTGCCTGCCCTCACACAATGCAGTCTCCAACCCCCTGGTATGTGTCTGGGGCCTGGCATGGGCAAGGCAGGATTTCACAAACAAGGGAGGCTTTTCTGTGAAATAAGCCTTTACTGAGTATAAGAAGGGCACACAAAACCACAGACTTTAAATCACTTCTGGAAACAAAGAGGAACCTCTGCCTGGAGAAGAGCTGAAGAGCTGAGGAAGAAGAGCTGCCCTGCCTGTGACTGGGCTTTGTGGAGCTATCCGGCGGTTGCTGCTTCTGCCTGTGCAAGAGGACAAAGACTGGACTTTGTGTGCCTTCCTGCTAGTGAAGAACTCTCCAAGGGCTTGAAATTGAGCTTGCCTCCTGTTACTGAACTCTCAGGGACAGCAAAGATGTCTCTCTGCCAACACCTGGAGCCTCTGCTGAGACTCCTGCCCTGCCAAGTGGTGCCCTATCAAGTTCCTGGGGCCTTGAAAGGAGAAGCTGACAGGCCAAGTTTGAGAAATCCACGCACAGACCGCTGTGTGGGGAAAATTTTTATGCAACCTCTGGAAAAACAATGCGCCACCGGCTTCGCGGCTGAAATATAAACTCAGCCTGCAGCACAGCTGGGAGATCGATGCACGCAGCTGGAGTAGCGGCGTGCAGCATTCCTGACAGAGGTTGGTGAGATAGCAACCCACCCTGCGCTGTTTTTGGATCGCCATACAGCAGGATTTCCAATGCAAACATCACTGGGCGTGTAAAAACGACACAAAGGCTGCCCGGACCCGAGAGTGCTTGTCTGGATCGACGCATCACTCTCCTGCGGAGAGAAGAAATGATGCACGCCGACCGAAGGAGAAATGACGCACGATCTCGCTTGTGAGTGATATTGATGCAACGCAGGCTTCTTTTGACGCACACTCTCCCATGCGGGGTTATTTTTGATGCAAAGCAGGTACATTTTCACGCTAACAGTGTTAGCGTTGTGTTTAGAAGAACATGAAGACTCTTTTTACATTTTAATTAACAACATGACTTTTGTATGTTGGATTTTGGTGGTTTTGGTCTTGTTTTGTTTAGATAAATATTTTCTATTTTTCTACACCTGTGTTGTGTCATTTTGTAGTGTTTTCATTAAGTTAATGTGTGTTGGTACAAATACTTTACACCAAACACTCTGAAGTTAAGCCTGCCTGCTCGTGCCAAGTTACCAAGGGGGTGAAGGTGATTTTCTTTTACCCTGACTTGAGTGAGTGTCCTTGCTTGAACAGGGGGTAACAAGACTGCCAACCAAAGACCACATTTCTAACAATATGCTTGCCTTATAGTTGGCAAATCTACAACTCACACCCCCAATCTTGCTGACCAAGCTCTGCCAGTGTACCTAACTCCACATATATGTACTGTTGAACTTCGCCCTTTCAGCTGGTTCATCCCCAAACTTTTTGCCCTCCTTCTCCATGTTTGCTGAGTTCATTTTTGTTGGTTTTAGGACTCTGCACACTTTACCACTGCTAACCAGTGCTAAAGTGCACGTGCTCACTCCTTAAAACATGGTAACATTGGCTTATACTCACTTGACATATTTAATTTACTGCTAAGTCCCTAGTGAAGTGGCACTACCTGTGTCCAGGGCCAGTGAATTAAATGCTAATAGTGGGCCTGCAGCACTGATTGTGCCAACCACTTAAGCAGCTATTTAACCATATCGCAGGCCTGCCATTACAGAGCCTGTGTCTGTAGTTCAAAACTGCCTTTTGGACATGCAAAAATAAACATTTGCCTAGCCCAAATCTGCCTTTTTAATCTAAAAAATATCAGTCACCCATAGGGTAGACCCTGGGAATCCCAGAGAGCTGGGTGTAGTTGGATGTATACTTTTGATATTTACATTCCCTGGTAGTGAAAGACTCTTATATTTTTTTTCACTACTGCAAGGCCTAGCTCTCCCAAAGACTAACATTGGAGTTACCGTATTACATTAAATAAGTTGTCTTTCTAAATTTCGAGATGTAGTTCATGTTTGGTGTCTTTGGAATTGTAATGCAAAATCCTAAATTATGATGAAGTTGGATTTTTAATTACAATTTTGAAAATGCTACCTTTAGAAGGTTGGCATTTTTGGTCTTGGCCATTTAGTACCTGTAGCCTGCACCTGGGTCACATGACTGGATGCTGACAGTTGAGCTTTATGGGTACCTCATAGAAAGCCACACACACAATAGTGAGCTTAGATGTGTCTTGATGAACTATCACTAGCAGAATGTGAGGGCGGAGCTGGGAACAACCCCACTAATACTTGAATAGGCTGTGTCCTGCCTCAGCACAAAGGGCTATATACCCTATGTACTTAGTCTGGAGGCAGGGGAGGCAGGATGCCTAGAGACTTCAAAGGAAACATTTGGAAGTTTCTCCCCCACTTCTAGGGCACAGCTAGGTATACATACATGACCTCAGACACCACCACTTCAGTACACTTCTTGACCTGCAGATACTCTTCCAGGAAACAGGACTACTGAGATGCTGAAGGACGCCCAGACTGCTGCCCTGCTGTACTGCTGCCTTGCTGTGCTGCTGCCTTGCTGTGCTGACCTGTTGCCTGCTACCCTTTTGTCTGATTGAGAAGGACTGGACCTGCATCTCTTGAACCCAGAACCCCAGAGTGTCTCTTAGGGCTAGTTGGCTGGCCTTCTGACTTGAGTATCATGAACATAAGGCACCAACAACCTTGATCCAGTACTGGGGCTCTGCCATCTGTGAGCCTACCCTGCTAAGTGATGCCATCCAAGTCCTGGACCCTTGGAAGTGAGCTTAAGGTGTTTTGGCAGCCTCTGTGGATCCAGCGAAACTGACACATCTCCTCTGCTGCACGGCCCAACCCCAAGCAGAACTGATGTATCACCACTACTGCATGGATTGGAACTGCAGCAAAGACCGGCATTGTATTACAGCTCGTTGCTGCATTTGAACCACTGCTGGGTGATGCATCCTCAGCCCAGCATAGGCCCTCGCATCCCTTGTTGATGGCAGCCTTGACAACGCCGGTCTCCACATTTCAGCTTCACAGCTCTTCCTAGGAATCAATGCATCACCACAACTGCATTGTGCATCCTCAACTTTGGACATAGCATCACAAGCCCTGGTCAATGGGATCCTCAATGACAATGCAAAACCTTGCACCAAAACCTTTTTGCATCTCAAAATTGATGCATTTCTTCGCCTGAGTGACACATCTTTGATGTGGATGTTTGCTGCGTTCTGTAAACCAGAATTTATGGTACTCTATTCAGCTGGCCTAACCCGGTTTCTGTAGCTGGCTCGCACTACATTGGGGTCGGTCTGAACTTGTGATTTTGTCCCAGTTTAGCAAAACAAATATCCGTACTTGGTGCTTAATGCCTTTTACCGCTATTTTCACTAAAATCTTTAAAACTGAGGCCCATATTTATGCTTTCTTTGCACTGCATTTGAATCATTGTTTGACGCAAAAGTGGCTCAAACTTACAAAATATAATTGTAAAAAAGTATAAATATGGGCAACATCTCCTGATCTACTGATTGGATGTTTGTCATTTTGGGGTTGATTTATTTATGAAAAGCTACTGTATTTTTCTAATCCTCTTATGGACTCATTTTGCAGTGGATTTTCACTGTTTTACTGTGTTGCACACATTCTTTTCACATTGCCTCTGAGTTAAGACAGACTGCTCTGCGGCAAGCTACCCAAGGGTTGAGCACAAGTTAATTTAGGGTTTACTTCTGACTTCATCCTGAGAAGACTTGTGGTTGCTGCTTTAAATGGGTTTCACCTCGTTCAGTCAACAACCCAATTTCTTGCATTCAAATTGAAATACTTAGGAATATTATGTTCATATTTAAAACAGTGCACAACTTTAAATAGAATGAAATGATTATAGATCATTGTTACAACATTACAATTTTTTGGAGTATCTCACAACTAAATATGATTTAATTACCTTTTTTTAAAGTCTTTTTATATAGCATACACATATTTTTTCTAAACACTAATAAAAAGCCCCCATGAAATGTCCATTGTTTAGGAAACAGTCAGCAAATACAATTAGTTGAAAAGTGGTCTTTTTTTTATAACTTATTATGAAGTTATTTGAATAAAGATTTTCTAACTCAATTTATCTCTTAATAATTGACATTACAATATGTGTCTTCAGACCTCATAAATCTTCAAAGCAGTAAATTGTTCTTTAGGATTAAACATTTAATAAAGTAAACATGCAATGGCAAACCAATAGGTTAAGCTTTAATGTGCTACTGTGCACAAACCCACACCTGAACATTTGCAATTTGTTTGCATTAGCACATTAAAGCCACACATTTTGGTTTTGTTCATTCTGATTGTCCGGAGAGTGAGTAGCACAAGACTTCAGCACCGCAGATTGCTGCTAGGTGTCCAAGGACTAAAAAAGGGTATCTTCAATTTATTACAAATACACTACTTACACATGATAAACTAATTTTGACAATATTTAATAAACAATGCTGTACTTATATTAGTCAGGCCATATTCATGAATTCTATGAAACGCTTCTATTTAATTTAAGAAGGACTACAATGGAACATACAATCAGTGACACAAACGCAGGAACTCACCAGCACATACAATCAGTGACATAGAAGAAGGTCTACAGTAGACTGTATAACCATTGACATTGGCACACACAACAACAAACAATGAAGAAGGCTGATAATCCTTGTGAGAGGTTGTTCACAATGAAAAGAAATTTTGGTAATCCTACCTTGAAAATGAAGCAAAAGTCTGAGCAAAGTAATGATACAGCTCATCAAGAAAAGCATTTAAATTCTCAAACATATATGTATGATTTTATTTGTTAAAGAGAAAACTAAGTGTTAGAAATGGGGTTTCTGGTTGGCTAGGGTATGCACCTCAGCCAGGCAGAACCTACCCACTCTAGTCAGGGCAAGGGAGTTACACATCCAAGATAACCCCTGCTCACCCCCTTGGTAGGTTGGCACGAGTAGTCAGGCCTATCCCAGAGGCAATGTGTAAAGCGTTTGCACAACACACACAACACACGTGATGCAATATCCCCACCACAAAGGAAACACAACACCAGATTATATGAAAATATACTGTATTGTACACAAAGCAATTATTAGACCAAATATCACATATCACTAATAACCTGCTACCTTACCAGTTGTCAGAACGTTCCACATTAGTTACTCTGCAAACTAGCAGTAATCACACATAACCCACAGGATACTCAGTATTCTGCAACATAAGCAGTAGTCAGGAAACATGTTATTACACTAAAGCACTTGTCATAATAATATTAGTACCCATAGTAGGAACATTAGAAAACATATGGCAAGTTAGAAAAACATATTAGCAAGTCATGTCCATAAAAGGAACATTTGCACACACATGTAAAATCATCATCAAACAGGCAGGTAACATAAATCAATCAGCAACATCTTTAGGCAGAACTTGTATTGTAAATACATTAGTCCTCTGAAAAGTACCTGATTTGATGGAGCTGGCACCTTCAGTGCCTAGAAGAGCAAAGAAGGGCCCCGGCGCTCTTCTGGGCAACATTGGGGCCTCCCTAACACTCATGGGTGAGAGGGGGGCGGCATGCACCCCCTCTATATTCCTAATGGGCCCCTCCTGGGGCCCACGATCACTGGGGGCCCCCCGGGGCCTCCACCGGCCCTCACAAGGGAGTCCACAATCTGGTAGGAAACGCAAGGAGGAGGGGGCCGCCACGCACCCCCTTGCTCCAAGGGCAGGCACTGTTTGGGACCTGCGGTCATTGTAGGGCTCCCCCCGGGCCTTAACTGGCCCTCCATGAAAGGGGGGGGACCCAAAGCTCAATCCTAGCCCACACAAGGGCCAAACCAAGGACCGGCGACGCAGGGGAGGAAGCAGGATGGCCTCGTTGGGGCCAGAGAGAACCTCCAATGAGGTTTCCTTCCCTCCGCCCGGCTTCCAAATGTACGCGGTGGCCCGGCCGGCCGTTAAGAAGGAGGCTGGCACCAAAGCTGGTGCCTGCCAGTGACCCAGGGCACTCCACAGAGGATGCTTCGAGTGCTCCGGGGGCACAGAGAGGGGCGCACTGGCGCCTCTCTTCTCCCCACAGCGCCCTGGGGGCTGAAATGCAGCACGCTTCGGCGTGCGTCAGGAATTCACGGGGCACGGCAGCGGCGGTGATTTCCTGGTACCATGATCAATCAATCAGCAAACAAGGACAGCAGCACAACAAACCACTAATGGGAAGTGCTTCCAAGCGCCAAAGGAATCCCCTAAGGAGCGCTTAGCGTTCCAGCACAGTGAAGCACCCCTCGTGCTCCAGGGTAGAATGCAGGGGTCAGGGGCCACAGCACCCTGCCCCTGGGGAGCAAAGTTAGCAAGAAAAGGCCCACAGGTGGAGGACCCAATAACAGGCCAGCACAAGGAGTATGTAGCAAGTGGCAAGTCCTCTTCAGTGACCAAGTAGGTCACAGGTCAGCACAGCAGCAATCCTCCATGGCGGTTCCTGGTGAGTTGTCCAGCAGTTTGTGTCCATTTCCAGGTAAGTTCAAATAGTCTCCAGATTGTGGGGAAAATTCCCCTGTACTTATACTCAGTCCTTACAATGTTTTGTAATGGCAGGGAGAGGAGGATCCGGCCAGTTACAACCGGTTCTGGGAGTGCTCCCTCTCTCCTTTCAGCACAGGCTCCAAACATCAGTGGGGGGTTAACGACCCTATTCTGTGAGGCCAGGGCACAGCCTTTACAAATGTAGGTGTGCCCCGCCTCTCCCTTCTCTCAGCCCAGGAAGACTATTCAGTAAGTATATGCACCTCTGTGACTCCTCCACCCTCCCTGTTTACAAGCTGCCTGAAAAGTATGCACAAAACCCCAACTGTCACTCTGCCCAGACGTGGATTGGAGTCAAGCTGCAAAACACCAGAGTCATAAGCACAGATAAATGCGCACTTTCTAGAAGTGGCATTTCTGTAATAGTAATACAAAATACACCTACACCAGTAAGCAGCATTTATTATCACTATCACAACCATACCAAAAACGCCTATGCTACCCCTCATAAATCAGACAATACCCCTTACACATAAGGCAGGGCATTTCTAATGCAATCCTATGGGAAGGCAGCACTCACAGCAGTGAGACACTAAGGGGGTTATTCCAACTTTGGAGGAGGTGTTAATCCGTCCTAAAAGTGACGGTAAAGTGACGGATATACCACCAGCCGTATTACGAGTCCATTATATCCTAGGAACTCGTAATACGTCTGGTGGTATATCCGTCACTTTTAGGACAGATTAACACCTCCTCCAAAGTTGGAATAACCCCCTAAGTTAGGCTTTTTGTCACTACCAGGACAGGCCACGCAACCTGGCACATGTCCTGTCTGCTACATACATGGCACCCTGCCCATAGGGCTAGCTAGGGCGTACCTTAGGGGTGACTTACATGTAGTAAAAGGGGAGTTCTGGGCCTGGCAAGTAAATTTAGATGGCACGTCCCAGTGGCAGAAAACTGCGCACACAAGTCCTGTGCTAGAAGGCCTGAGACATGTTTGAAAGTCTACTTCAGTGGGTGGCACAAGCAGCGCTGCAGGCCCACTAGTAGTATTTAATTTATAGGCCCTGGATATAGAGATACCACTGTACAAGGGACTTCTAGGTAAAATAAATATGCCAATTATGTATAAGCCAATCATACCAACTTTAGATGGCATCTTTTAGCAATGGGGACCCCAGGGAGGTTCCTCAGGTGCTGGGTGATGTGGGTCCATTTGGGCAGATTGACGATCAGTCTGGCTGCTGAATTCTGTATCATCTGGAGCCTTCTCTTGATCTTGATGGTGGTTCCTACATACAGTGCCATAGCTCAGAGGGCTGGTGATTAGGGCTTGCATGACTGTTTCCCTGCTGCTTGTTGGGAACCATTTGAAGATTCTTGAGAGCATACACAGTGTATGAAAGAAGGCCAAGGAGACTGTGTTAATCTGTCGCTTCATGGTGAGTTTGCTGTCCAGGATGATGCTGAGGTTGTGAGTGTGGTCTTTTGGTTTGGGCATGGGTTTGAGTTCTGTGGGCCACTAGGTGTCATTCCAAAGGAAGTTATGTTTGCCAAAGAGCAACACGTTGGTCGCCTGTGTTGAGCTTCAGACAGTTATCCTTCATCTAGGCTGATGGAGGGGGATGTGTGCTCTGTGTGTGTCCCGTGAGGAATGACGCAGTCCGGACAGTGCATCTTCTATGATTCCAATCTGGTGCAGACTCTTGATGAGCGTGCTGTGGAAAATAGTGTTGAGGGCTGTGGAGAGGTCGAGGAGGATCAGGGCAGCCAGTACTCCTCTGTCGAGAAGGGTGCCAATGTCATCTGTGGTGGTGATCAGGGCACTCTTGGTGCTGGGGTTGACTTTGAAACCTGAATGGGAGAGGTCTAGTAGTTTTTTTCTCTCCAAGTGTTCCATGAGCTGACGGTTGATGGGCTCCTCCAGGACTTTGGTGGGGAATGGGAGCAGCAAGATGGGGCAGTGGTTCTGGAGATCGCTTGGGTCTGCTGAGGATTTATTGAGATCTTATCTCTGAGTGTTTTGATGAGTTGGGAAAGGTGCTGTGGCTGTGGTGATGGATGCGTTGAGGACGGTGGTGAGCTGTTGATTTATCTTGTCGCTTTCTAGGTTGAAGAGATGGTGGGGACATTAATCAGTGGGTGCTCCAGAGTGGATGGAGTTCATTATGGCTGTGGTATCCATTGTGGTGAGCTGTTCCCATTTGGTGAGATGTTGGTCAGAGAAGACTTCCGTAGGAGTGGGGAGGCTGAGGACATCAGTGGGTTGGGGTTCGAAGTTCCTCTAGATGGAGAAAATGTTGTGGAAGTGATTTGCTAGATCATTACAGAGTACCTGTGAGGGAGAGATTGTGTTCTCAGTGGCTGTAGGGCAGAATGAATCATTGACAATGGTGATGAGTTACTTGGTGTGTTTGGCATTAGCCTTGATGCGGTTTGCAACGGCATCCTTTTTCTTGTTTGAGTTGTTCGTGGCACTTGCTGCGGGCTGATTTAAAAGTGACTCAGTCTGTATCATTGCAGCTGGTGCACCATCTTCTTTCTAGTTTTTTACAGCTGTGTTTCATTGTCCTGAGTTCCAAAGTGTACCAGCTGGCTTGCTTGGTGGATTTGCAAGTTTTGGCTCATTTGATGGGGCTAACTTGCAGCATTGGTGATCCAGGTGTTGAAGTTCTTAACTGCTGATTCAGCTTAATTGTGGTGTCCGGCTGTGTGGTGTTGAGGGTGTCCATCCATTGGGTCTGTGCCACTTTGCTCCACCTGTGGAAAGAGGTGCTGGGAGGTTTGGGGTGGTGTGGGTTGTTGATGTAATGGTGAAGTGGTTAATGGAGTGGTTGATCCAGGTGAGTTCCATGGTGTGGCTGTATTTGACTTTGTTGCTGGACGTGAAGATGGGGTCCAGTATGTGTCCAGCTCTGTATGTGGGGTTTGTAAGCAACTGGGTGAGGCTGGTGTTGTCCATTAGTTCCAAGAGGTTAGCAGAGTTCGTGTCTTTGGGGTCATCCAGGTGGATGTTGAAGTCTCTGAAGAAGATATAGTGCTTGGATTCAATGGCGATGAAGTCTTTTATGGTGTCGCTGAGGCTGGTTTGTGGTCCTCGGGGTCTGTAGGCAAGGGTGCCTTTGATGGTTGCATTGTCCTCTTTGCAGAGTTAGAAATTCAGGTGTTCCATGATAAGCGTATTTTCGCCTTTGGTGGTGGTGCAACAGATTGATTCTTTGTGGATGATGACAAATCCTCCTCCATAGAGGATGGCAATGCCCCCTCCATGCCAGGTGTAAAAGTGGTAACCCTGGATACCCTTCTCAGAATACTGCTGAACCTGAGGAAGAAAGAAAAAGGACTGCACCTGAGGAACTAACTCTGACTTCTGTAAGAGAAATGCACCTGCTGTAACCTGTTGAAAATAAACCCCTAAGGATGGACCTACTCCCCAGTTGCACCCAGGGCAGAAGGGTTGATTTCAAGAGCTAGTTGCTGCAGGGAGTCTGTCCAGAAGTGCTGGGAGCTCCCACGTCCCTCTTCTTAATAAGATGACTGGCGACTTTGGCACCAGGAAAGCAAAACACAAACACTGTGGGATAGCGTAACTGGATGGACCGAATGCGGAACCAATCAAACATTCACCCCCAGTCACAGATCTGGGTTTAATCCATCCATTATTTTGCTCACCATGCCACCCCAGTTTGAACCCAGCCACATGCAAATCAGTCTTGACCCTGTTCCTCATGGGAACAGTCCAGCCCGAACTGCCAGGCCAGGTTCTCCCTGGACCGGAAACAAGCATCCTGGGACCGGTTTCGGGGTTTCACTCCTCATCAGCCAGGCTAGCTTGAATCCAGTGGCACAGTGAGCCCGGGACCCACGTCTGGGCATACCCGGTGCACTTAGGGCGGCAAAAGCAAAGCAAAACACAAACGCTGTGGGATAGCGTAACTGGATGGACGGAATGCGGAACCAATCAAACATTCACCCCCAGTCACAGATCTGGGTTTAATCCATCCATTATTTTGCTCACCATGCCACCCCAGTTTGAACCCAGCCATATGCATACCAGTCTTGACCCTGTTCCTCATGGGAACAGTCCAGCCCAAACTGCCAGGCCAGGTTCTCCCTGGACCGGAAACAAGCATCCTGGGACCGGTTTCGGGGTTTCACCCCTCATCAGCCAGGCTAGCTTGAATCCAGTGGCACAGTGAGCCCGGGACCCACGTCTGGGCATACCCGGCGCACTTAGGGCGGCAAAAGCAAAGCAAAACACAAACGCTGTGGGATAGCGTAACTGGATGGACGGAATGCGGAACCAATCAAACATTTACCCCCAGTCACAGATCTGGGTTTAATCCATCCATTATTTTGCTCACCATGCCACCCCAGTTTGAACCCAGCCATATGCAAATCAGTCTTGACCCTGTTCCTCATGGGAACAGTCCAGCCCGAACTGCCAGGCCAGGTTCTCCCTGGACCGGAAACAAGCATCCTGGGACCGGTTTCGGGGTTTCACCCCTCATCAGCCAGGCTAGCTTGAATCCAGTGGCACAGTGAGCCCGGGACCCACGTCTGGGCATACCCGGCGCACTTAGGGCGGCAAAAGCAAAGCAAAACACAAACGCTGTGGGATAGCGTAACTTGGCACCAGGACCACGGTGACTGTGGACT
Organism: Pleurodeles waltl; assembly: GCF_031143425.1. Lineage (NCBI taxonomy): Eukaryota > Metazoa > Chordata > Amphibia > Caudata > Salamandridae > Pleurodeles > Pleurodeles waltl. Next base: position 371,581,684 of record NC_090451.1, read on the forward strand.
ATCAGACAATGTGCCCATAACAGTTTGGTTCTCCTCATAAGCCCACTCCAGTGACCTGTCCACATCAAAGAACACCAAAACTTGGGGCTACAGCCTCTTCAGATGAAGGAATGCTAGACTATGAGCCTGCCCTGCGTGAAGCTTACAACAAATGGCTGGATCCCCCTTTCTTTGCCTCGTCAACTCTCATCATACTAGCCACATGCCTGGCACACTCTCTGTGGGTCCTGACCACAGGTTCTATGCCACCAAAAAGAGCTTACCCCAACAGAGTCTTCAGCTTATTTATGCCGGTTGAAGCAAAAGATGATTTCCAGACAACAAAATAGACCAATGCAATGTCCCTCACTAAGGGCGACCTTCTGTCCTCTTAAAGAGATTTCAAAAGAGAACTAAGGGTGGAGCTAAAGACCAGTTCAACATCCTCACTGGAGGCCTTCAAATAGGAAATCAAGACTAAATTTATCTCCCTTCAACAAGATGCAGACTCTGTAGGCACCAGAACTCATTACAAATGTCCAGGACCTGGAGTGATGCATTTATCCTCCACAGAAATTCTTAACGCACAACTCCAGACATCCCTGCTCAAATGCGAAGATTTGGAAAATAGATCATGGAAAGACAATGGGGGTTATTCTAACTTTGGAGGAAGTGTTAATCCATCCCAAAAGTGACGGAAAAGTGACGGATTTACCACCAGCCGTATTACGAGTCCATTATATCCTATGGAACTCGTAATACGGCTGGTGGTATATCCGTCACTTTACCGTCACTTTTGGGACGGATTAACACTCCTCCAAAGTTAGAATAACCCCCAATATATGCATCTGCAATATTGGAGGAGAGGGTGGAGGGCCCTGATAAACAATATTTTGTCGTGGGCTTATTTTCATAGGTGTTCAGCGATGATCAGGCAAAGATTAAACTGGATAGAGTCCATCGTGTGAGCCTGCCGACTCCTGGATGGAGAAACGCCCCCAAGATATTTTAGTGAAACTTCATTTCTGCAGAGTCAAGGAAGCAATTCTGCAAGCAGTGCAAAAAGAAGAGGAAGGCATGTTTCAAGGGGCCATTTGCTCTTTATTCCAAAATATAGCTCCAGCTACTCTGAATCATCGTCTGCAATCTGGCCCTGTTACCAGCAAGCTGCATCTCAAGCACATAAAAAATCATTCGACTTACCTGTTTGGCTTCACATTTGATTTCCAAAAGAAAACCCATCACTTAAAAGAATGGTCAGTGGCTGCATCCTTATTAGGCATCTAACTAGGGACATGCCACACATGGAGGAAAACTGAGAAAACCCCACTGGGAGCCAACCCGTCACTAGAGGGAGGAGACACTGGTTCTCACAACCTTAGGAACCTGAGGAAATGTTGACTTGAAGTGACCCTGCTCTTTGCCTCTTTGAAGTACCAGATTAACGCTTAGATCTGTGGCCCAGACAGCTGACACTCCCTGAACAACTGGTGGGCTGCACCGGTTTGTATTCACTGATTGATGTTGGGCACCTCATATCAACTGAGAGCTAACTTCTTTGACTGGGGCAGGCTGCACCCTACTTCCTTGGGTGCCATCATCATTTGATATCCGTATATCAAGAGGTCCTTCAGCCTCTAATATGCTGCATTAGTGGTTTTTGACCCAAAAGCCCTTTAGTTCTATTTTTCAGAAATGTCTAATTATTGTTGGGGACTGTTCACCCTGTTTATTCATGTTTTTAGGTTAACTATCTTTTTTTTTCCAGGTGCGTAGGGGGGTAGGTGTGATTGAGAGGGCAAACAGGGAACTCCAGACAGTCATGCCGATCTTTGATCAGAGGTAGTTGGACTTGCTGTGAGGCTATGTGATGGGGTCGATATATAAGATTACAGTTTCTAACTAATATGACTCTATGGTAATCACCACACTTACATGGAACGTCAAATGCTTTAAAAATGCCGTCAGCTTCGGAAATATCTACACGATCAACTCCCCAATGTTGTAACTTTACAAGAAACACACCTGATGAGGAACACTGGCTGAGGCACTAGGCATATCTTGTCATGAATAAATCATCTGACACTACCAAACACAAAGGTGTAGCGTTCCTTTTTCACACCTTCCTAAAATTTCAACCTGAGGGCTGCAGAATTGATAGGAAAGGTAGGATTGTCTTGGTAAAAGGACACCTAGCAGGATTGATGTTGGGGCCGCAGGGTGACACAAGGAAACTGGTGAATTGAAGCTGATACACCAGTTCCTTGAAAATATGCCCCAAAATTTGTAAAACAATCAGGGAATTCTTCTCCTTGAATAACCTTCATGACACCAATTTCTCTAATACTTGGGATGCCTTTAGGGATGTGATTCATGTGAAATGCATAGCCCTCTTGGCAATACTGAATAAACAAAGAGCAAACAACAGACAGTCCCTGGCTGAACTTCGTGAAGTGGAAAAAGCTCACAAAGAAAAACCTTCTCTACCCCGAAAAGGAAACGTAATACTATTTGTAACAAAAGAGCTGAATTCAGTCTATTATGTCTCAATTATACAATTTATGAACAGGGCAACAAGCTGAGCTCCCACCTCACAAGACAACTTTGGGTCAAGCATGAAAAAGAATACATAGGGAACATTGCTCAAAGGGATGGGCTAGTGGCTGTCTCTGATGATGACAAAGCAGAGATCTTTGAACACTTTGACAAGCAACTTTACACTGCTGACCCCAGTGATGTCACAAGACAATTAAACTATTTGAATGAGGGGACTCTACTCCAGGTGACTGGCAATCAAAATGTTTCTTTACTGGATCCCATACACGAGGAAGAGGTACAAGCCACAACCTTTGCACTGAAACTGTACAAATCACCTGTACCTGATGGCTTTACAGCCCAATTCTATAAAACCTCTAGTTCAGACATAGGGGGTCATTCTGACCTCGGCGGTAAAAGGCCCTTACCGCCGGTCAGAAGTCTGCCATTCTACCGCCGCGGCCGCGGTAAACCGCCACGGTCATTCTGACCACCAACTGTGAATCCGCCAAAAATCCGACATCCAAGGAAGGCCGCCTCATCAGCGGGCCGCGGAAAACTGGAGATGACCAAACCTCCACCGTCGCGCCAACACAAACACGCCCATGCCATTCTGACCCACGAATCCACGCGGCGGTCTTTCAACCGCGGTATTCCATTGGCGGTACACACCACTGCGCTCAAAATACACACACAGCTCCAAAACACAGCCACATTGGACAATTCGAAATACACACACCTGATACACATACACACACCACTCCCACACACCCATTACAATATAAAACACACACCCACATCACCCACAAACCCCCACTAGTTGGAAATCGGAGCGAAGGCGAGAGCGAGAGAGATAGAGGTAGAGAGAGCGAGCACAGCAATAGAAAACCCCAACACATACAGGAACCCAACTTCATCACCCACACCACATCCACGCACACATCACCACATATCACCACGTACATCACCACAAACACCACCCCACACCTCATCCACACCACCCCATGGCTCCCCAAAGACACCCAAGGTTTTCGGACCAAGGACTCCGGGTCATGGTGGAGGAAATCATGAGGGTTGAGCCCCAGCTCTTCGGCACACAGGTGCAGCACACCACCATAGCAAGGAAGGCTGAGCTATGGCAAAGGATCATAGACAGGGTCAACGCTGTGGGACAGCATCCCAGAAATCGGGAAGATATCAGAAAGCGATGGAACGACCTACGGGGGAAGGTGCGCTCGATGGTCTCCAGGCACAACATCGCTGTGCAGATGACTGGCGGCGGACCCCCACCCACTCCACCCCAATTCACAGCATGGGAGCAAGAGGTGGTAAACATCCTGCATCCTGATGGCCTCGCTGGAGTACACAGAGGAATGGACTCTGGTAAGTCGAATCTCAACTACTTCACCCCCCTCCCAACAACCAGCATGCCAACCCCCCCTCACCCCCAATCTCAACCCCCCAGCACACAACCTCCCTGCCAATGTCTCACCAGCACAACCCACCCTAAACAACACCAACCCCTGAATGCCAACACAAACCATAGACAGCCACCACCAAAGCATGACCATTGCACATACCCATGCACCCCCCCCCCAAACCCTCACAACACCTCCCACAAGGGAATGCCAGCACTGGGGGACAAGGGCACTCAAAATGCACGCCATGGCACACACAGAAACAATAACCATACTCCTTTACCCCTGCAGGGCCCGAACGCCAACACACCGCCACGGAGGGTCCAGATTTGTCCATCCCACCCCCAGAACAGGCCCCCAGCGAGGACAGCAGCTCTGTCGACCTAGAACCTGATGACCAGCTCGGACCATCGGGGACCTCTGGACAGTCGGTTCCCCACACACAGACACAGGCCACAGCAGACCCAAACCCCTCTGGGAATAACAGCACAGCTCCCACCCAGCGGGCCCATGCCTCTGTCTCGCGGACGCGTCAATCAGTGGTGTGTCCGCCACTACAGGGCACCCAGGCTGACCCAACACCCCAACAACAACAGGGACCTGGGAGCAGTGGTAGTGGGCACACCGTCCAGGGGACAGAGGCCCGGGGAAACAGGGCAACTGGGAGGGCTGCTGTGCGACAGGGGGGGGAGGACAGGCCCAGGATGCCCTCACCACCATCATGGGAGCATATCATCACTCCCAGGAGACGATGGCGACGGTACTGGCCAGGTTCACCGAGATCCAGGTACAGCAGGAGGAACGATACATGGGGTTCAGCAATGAACTCAGGAACATCGCTACCGCTATGGGGACCATAGTCCAGGCCCTCAACCGGATAGAAACCACATTGCGGGACCATGTGGCACCGCAAAGGGCCCCTGTCACTAGCCAGGAACAGCCTACCACCTCTGCCGGCGCTAGTGGTCAGGAGGCCCCCACAGAACGACGGGCCACCAGAACCCCACCTCCTGCTGAAGAACAACCACCCCGCAAGAGGAACCTGAGATCTCAAAGGAAGACAGAGTAGGATGCCAAGACCCCCGGCAACCTAATATCCCCCCTGATGTCATCCCACTGTCCCACATTGTCACCCTGTCCAACCTTGAACTGCCCCTGCTCCATCCTTCCACAGGCATATGGACAATGCACCTGTGCGACCGAGAACTGGACTCTGCCATGGACATAACTCCACCCTCACCCATCACCGTTTCAATATCATATACCAACATCTAGCACTAAAAATAAATCACTCATTGCACTGAAATCATTCTGGAGTCAGCCTGTATTATTGACAAATGTATAACACATTACTTATCAATAATGTTCTGTAATTTATGTGATGACAACATACCGATGTCAATAAGCATTAGTCCATGGGCTTCCCAAGCAGAAGTCACGCAGTGGGTCATACAGCACTGAAAAGGGAAGGGAAAATCAAACATCAGTTTAAAAGAACGGGGGGGAAATACACAAAGTAAAGATGCAGGGGGCTTTCAGTAAATGTTAAGTGGCGTGGCTGATTCCTACCTGTGTGCTACTGAAAATACTGTTGGATAACTCTGTCCCTGTTGTCTGGGTCGTCCTCTTCGTCTTCCTCCTCTTCACTCTCCGCAGGCTCCACAGCTGCTTCAACACCACCATCTGGACCATCCTCCTGCAGGAAAGGCACCTGACGTCGCAATGCCAGATTGTGAAGCATACAGCAGGCCACGATGATCTGGCACACCTTCTTTGGTCAGTACATCAGGGATTCCCCTGTCATATGCAGGCACCTAAACCTGGCCTTCAGGAGGCCAAAGGTTCTTTCAATGATCCTCCTAGTTCGCCCATGGGCCTCATTGTACCGTTCCTCTGCCCTGGTCCGGGGATTCCTCACTGGGGTCAATAGCCAAGGCAGGTTGGGGTAACCAGACTCACCAATTAGCCACACACGTTGTCTCTGTAGCTGTTCCATCACATAAGGGATGCTGCTATTTCGCATCACATAAGCGTCATGCACTGACCCAGGGAACATGGCATTCACATGGGAGATGTACTGGTCAGCCAAACAGACCACCTGGACGTTCATCGAATGGTAACTTTTCCTGTTTCTGTACACCTGCTCATCGTCTTTTGGGGGTACTAAAGCCACATGGGTCCCATCAATGGCACCAATTATGTTGGGGATATGTCCAAGGGCATAAAAATCATCCTTCACAGTGGCCAAATCAACCTCCTCAGGGAATACAATGTATCTCCGCATGTATTTCCTCAGGGCAGACAAAACTCTGGACAAAATCTTTGAAAACATATGCTGAGACATTCCAGATGACATGGCCACTGTTGTCTGGAATGACCCACTTGCCAAAAAATGGAGGACTGACAGAACCTGCACTAGAGGGGGGATCCCTGTGGGTTGGCGGATGGGGGACATCAGGGCTGGCTCCAGCTGGGCACACAGTTCATGTATAGTGGCACGGTCAAGTCTGTAGCGTAGTATTATATGGCGTTCTTCCATTGTCGACAGGTCCACCAGCGGTCGGTACACGCGAGGATTCATCCTTCTCATCGCAAGTCCCAGCGGACGGTGCCTAGGAAGGACAACATGGAGCACAGAGTCAAGCAACCCACAGGTACGTAACCACAGCTTGCACAGTAATTGACTCGAAATGCAGTGAAAGGCTTGTATGAGTGGCAATGCAAGGCCTAGGCCTCTGTGACGCAGTTGAAATTATGCCATGTGGGCCCTTGGAATGGCGGCTGCCTGACCTGCGAAGTAGGACAATGGGATGTGAGGTCACTACGCTAGCGTGGCACACCGTGGCGGTAGGCGGTCGAAGACCGCTGTACGAAGGCGCATTGGTTAACATTGAACCCTATGGGTTTCATGAGCCAATGACGATGTGCGCCGGCGGTCGCGGTACGCACCGCCGCGGTACGCACCGCCGCGGGCGTGACCGACATTTTCTATCTCCTTAATCACTCGAGACCTGATCATCCACAGGAGAGGACCTATACTGCAAGTGCTGCTGTGACCTCGGTCTGGAAGATACAATGGCTGCTGCGACTGGGGAAAGGGCCCCTGCCTTCACTTCTGAAGAGTTGGAGAAACTTGTGGATGGGGTCCTCCCCCAGTATGCGCTACTCTACGGTCCTCCAGACCAACAGGTAAGTACACTGAGTGCACATTGAATGGGTTATGCCTGTGTGGAGTGGGGTGGATGTAAGTTGGTGGGGTGGGGAGAAAATGAGGAGTGCAAGGCACGGCACGGCAGATGAGAGAATGTGCCACATGGCAAGGTTGGGGAGGGGGGGGCATTCACATCTAACAAGCAGAAAAATAACGTTTTTTCTTTCCCACCCTGTACATGTCAAACAGGTCAGCGCCCATCAGAAAATCGACATTTGGCGTGCCATCGCCAAGGAAGTCCGGGCCCTGGGGGTCTACACCAGACGGGGCACCCACTGCCGCAAGAGGTGGGAGGACATCCGCCGCTGAACCAGAAAGACCGCCGAGTCACTGCTGGGGATGGCCTCCCGACCTAGGAGGGGTGCCATTCGTACCCTTACCCCCCTGATGTCCCGGATCCTGGCGGTGGCCTACCCTGATTTGGATGGGCTCTTGAGGACACACAAGGGGGTGAGTATCTGCACATTCTGCTATCTTTACGCGCAGTTGAGGCGTCTGGGTGGGGGAGGAGGGCTGTGGGTGACAGTAGGCCAGGGCGCTTTCTGTAGTGTAGTCCCCTCCCTTACACATGGCCCTGTGCCCCCGCCCCCCACCTCTGTAGGGTTCCAAGTACAGCTAACCATGGTCCTGCATCACACATGTGCGCGTTTGTTGTCCCTAGACCTGTTGGCCGAATCAGAAATACTGAGTAGTGTACCCCGATTGCGCGGCTTAGTGCATGAGGCACCTGTGTCTGTCCTCTCCGCCAACGGTGTTGACATGGCATGCACTCAACCTGTTTTTATTTCTCCCCCCACCCTTTTTCTATCTCTTCATGTGCATGTGTGCATTAGCATCATCAGGCGGAGGAGATTTGGCATCGGAGCACGAGGGAGCTGCAAGTCACAAGGCCCCAGTGGGCACTGGAACAGACACCGAGGGCACCAGTGATCCGGAGGGCGAGGGGAGCACCACCACGGGGACCGGTGAAGACACCAGCGACACGGACACGTCCTCGGTTGGGAGCTCCCTAGCGGTGGTGGCAACATCCGGGCCCTCCGCCTCTACAGGTACAGCCGCCACCCAGCGCACCAGCCCCGCCCTCCCAGCAGCCCCTCAGCCTTCGCTCCGTGCCCGCTCGCCCAGGAAGGCGGGCGTCTCTTTCGCCCCAGGCACCTCAGCCCCTGCCCCTGTCACCCCTGCTGCCCTCAGTGAGGAGGTCATTGACCTCCTTCAGACCATCATTGTTGGGCAGACTACCCTTTTGAATGCCATCCAGGGGGTAGAAAGGGAGGTGCATCGGAGCAATGCCTACCTGGAGGGCATTCATTCGGGTCAGGCTGCCCATTAACGATCGTTCAATGCTCTGGCCTCAGCACTGACGGCAGCCATTGTCCCTGTTTCCAGCCTCCCTCTTCTAACTGCCTCCACCCTTTCTCTGTCTCCTGTTCCTCAGCCTATCCCATCCACACCATCAGACCAGCCTGCACACACCTCAACACCCAAGAGCAGCTCATCCAGACACAAGCACCACAGATCCCACAAACACTCACCCAAGCAACACCCAGATGCAGACATTCCAACAGTCACTACCACCTCTGTGTCCCCCTCCTCCTCGTTTCCCTCCTCCCTCCCTGTGACGTCTACACTCACACATGCATGCACACCACCATCAGCCAGTGCTTCCATCACCAGCACACCCTCCAGTCCAGTCCGCACACATGCAGTCACCACCCCCACTGCCATTTACACGTCCCCTGTGTCCTCTCCCACTGTGTCTGTCACCCCCTCTTCCAAGACACATAAACGCAGGCAGACACCCAAACAACAGCCAACCACCTCACGACAGCCTACGTCTCAGTCACCTGCACCCAAAGACAGCACACCTGACTCTCCTACAACCACATCCTCTTCCTCCACTTCCATCACCACTACTCCTACCCTTTACCTTGGTCCTAAGAAATATTGCCTCTCTAATCTTAACCTCTTTCCCTCCCCTGACCCACCCCCTCCATCTGCTAAGAGTCCCAAGAGCACCTCAGCCACCACCAGCCCTGCTTCGAGTGTCACAGTGGTGCATGGGTTCTGGAGTCCACCCTTTGGCGGCAGTGACACTTCACTCAGCAGCAAGGTCACATCCAGCCCCCCCCCAGGCAAGAGGACCCGGAAACTAAAGGGCCGCCGTGAGAGGACCGACACGGCTGCCCCCAAGGAGCTCACTTCAGCCACTTCACTTGCCACAGCAGCCAGGGGAGGGAAGGGCCCGAGAGCCCCATCTAAGGAGAGAAAGGGCAGCAGGGCGTAGAGGTCAGCCAGCAGGAGCGCGGAGCAGGAGGGCCCCACATGCCCCATCCCGGCTGCAAGGGACGAGAACAAAGGGCCCAGGACTCCGTCCCGAAGGGGCCTGCCACTGCACGGTCGGAGGGAGAGTGAGCAGGGAGTCCAGGCTAGGTCTGGCTCCCTAGACTTACTGGAAGAGCACCGCTGAACTGGGCCCCGCCGTGAAAACAGTCACCGCTGAACAGGGCCCCGCTGTGCAGAAGAGCACCGCTGAACAGGGCCCCGCCGTGCAGAAGAGCACCGCTGAACAGGGCCCCGCCGTGAAGACAGTCACCGCTGAACAGGGCCCCGCCGTGCAGAAGAGCACCGCTGAACAGGGCCCCGCCGTGCAGACAGTCACCGCTGAACAGGGCCCCGCCGTGCAGAAGAGCACCGCTGAACAGGGCCCCGCCGTGAAGACAGTCACCGCTGAACAGGGCCCCGCCGTGCAGAAGAGCACCGCTGAACAGGGCCCCGCCGTCTCAAGCACCGCTCCGCTGGGCCCCGCCGTCTCAAGCACCGCTCCGCTGGGCCCCGCCGTCTCAAGCACCGCTCCGCTGGGCCCCGCCATCTCAAGCACCGCTCCGCTGGGCCCCGCCGTCTCAAGCACTGCTCCGCTGGGCCCTTCCTGTCAAGCACCGCTCTGCTGGGCCCCACCGTCTCAAGCACCGCTCCGCTGGGCCCCACCGTCTCAAGCACCGCTCCGCTGGGCCCCGCCGTCTCAAGCACCGCTCCGCTGGGCCCTTCCTGTCAAGCACCGCTCCGCTGGGCCCCACCGTCTCAAGCACCGCTCCGCTGGGCCCCACCGTCTCAAGCACCGCTCCGCTGGGCCCTTCCTGTCAAGCACCGCTCCGCTGGGCCCTGCCGTCTCAAGCACCGCTCCGCTGGGCCCTGCCGTCTCAAGCTCCGCTCCGCTGGGCCCTTCCTGTCAAGCACCGCTCCGCTGGGCCCCGCCATCTCAAGCACCGCTCCGCTGGGCCCTTCCTGTCAAGCACCGCTCCGCTGGGCCCCACCGTCTCAAGCACCGCTCCGCTGGGCCCCGCCGTCTCAAGCATCGCTCCGCTGGGCCCCGCCGTCTCAAGCACCGCTCCGCTGGGCCCCGCCGTCTCAAGCACCGCTCCGCTGGGCCCTTCATGCAAGCACTGTTCACGGTTCACTGTGCACACCATGCATCCTCCTTGACCAGTGGAGAAATTTATCCACCTGATGGACTGTGGCTTTGCACTCCCCAGGATGGTACAGTGGGCACCCCACCCACTGTAGAGACATTGAGAGACTGTGGCTTTGCACTCCCCAGGATGGCACAGTGGGCAACCCACCCACTGTAGAGACATTGAGAGACTGTGGCTTTGCACTCCCTAGGATGGCACAGTGGGCAACCCACCCACTGTAGAGACATAGAGAGACTGTGGCTTTGCACTCCCCAGGATGGCACAGTGGGCATGGTGGCCCCTTCGTGGATCTGGCGTCGTGGACTCATGTGGCTGTGGTGCCCCCCCCCTTCCCTTCCCCCTGAGGTGCCTGTAGTTTTGTCATCAGATGCCCCTGCAGTGTTCTCTCCAAAGGACTCAGGTCTCCTGTGTGGGCTTTGCCCTTGTGTCGCAAAACTTTGGCCCACGGACAAATCGAAATTCGTAACATTTGCAAGGCTAATTGCTTCGGTTATCCACTGCTGTGTATATGGACTTTTTGAAATGTAAATATTTTTGATAGTTGACCAATACTTCTCAGAGCCTATTTTGTACATAAATTTTTATTCCCAAATTGATTATGTAATTGCATTTTTTATGGGGGTTTGGGTGGTGTCACTGTGACTTGTTGCTCTGCATTGGTGTGTACATATTGGGGGGGGGGGCGTCGCATATGTGTGTGCCCGTAACATTTTCTCGTCCCCCCTCCCCTGTGTCGTAGGTGCGGTACTCACCGTTGTCGCCTGCTCCGGCGTTCGTACTCGTGGTAGATGAGCAGGTAGACGAGAGCAGGTAGGATGTTTAATTCGGGTTCCATGCTGTCCTCCTTCCTCGTGGAGTGCGTAGAGGTGAGCGTTTTCCCGTTCGTAGTCTGTTTCCGCCGTGTTTTTATCGGCGGTGCTCCCGCCCCGGAAAAGGTGGCGGATTGGTGAGTTGTGATACTGTGGGCGGTACATTGTCTGCCGCCTGCCTGTTGGCGGTGACCGCCGCGCTGTTTGTCTGTCCCGCCGTGGCGGTCGGAGTGTTAAAGTGGCGGGCTGTGTTTGCAGTTCCCGCCGGGGTCAGAATTCCATTTTTTGGACCGCCAGCCTGTTTGCGGGTTGGCCTCCGCTTTATCACCGACCGCCAGGGTTAGAATCACCCCCATAATACCTTATTTGAGAACACTGTTCAAATATATGGCCCAAACCCAGGGGGTCATGCCACCCGTGAGTGAAGCCTCAATAACGGTCATTCTGAAACTGAGGAAGGACCCTTAATCCTGCAGCTCCTATAGGCCTAAATCCCTTCTTAACCTGGGTGTTGGATTGTAAATCGAAATTTTAGCCACCAGTCTCAAGGACGTCATGCTTGACCTAGTGCATCCAGATCAATTTGGGTTTATCAAGGGGAGACAGACTCATGACAATCTGTGGTGGGTGATCCATCTGGTCAAAAAAGCTACAAAAGTCTAGGCCTGCAGTCCTCTTGGTGCTAGATGCTGAGAAAGCCTTAGACTGGATGGGTTGGTCAATCCTATTTCATACTTTCCAACGCTACTGGCTTCTGCATGTATTTTCTAGCTATGGTTTGGGCCATCTATGCCACGCCATAGTCTCAAGTTCTAGTCAATGGGATGAGCTCTCATCCCTTTTGCTTAGAGAGAGGTGCAAGGCAGGGATGCCCGATCTCTCTAATTCTGTTGTGCTGAGCATTGAACCACCTTCAGCCAAAATACGAGCCACACCCACTATCCAGGGTATTTCATTTGGGTCGATGGAGAATAAAATCTCCCTTTTTGCAGATGATGTGCTGCTCACCTTTGCCTCCACCCAAACTTCATTGATAGCACTTCAAACCAAACTCCACACTTATGAAATGGTGGTGGGCGTTTGTATCAATTTACATTAATCTTTAATACTCAATCTGACTTTACCTACCCAGGACACAGAGATCCTGATACCCCTCTTTAATGTGGGCTAAACAACACATCACTTACTTGGGCATCAGACTCACCCTTCAAATGGTGGATCTTTATCAAGCAAATTACCCCCCTCTTTTTCAAGAACTAAAAATATACCTCAAACATTAGGCCACAATGTACATATTGTGGTTTGGTCGCATTTATAGTAATAACATGACTGTCCTGCCTAAATTGAATACCTACTTCAGGGTCTTCCAAATTAATTTGACCGAATGTTTTTACCTACTCTAACATCCCTTCTTAAAAGCTTAATTTGGAAAGATCACAGAGAACGTCTACCTTACAAATTACTGAGACTACCCAAAGATGCAGGAGGTCTTGCTCTACCAGATCTTCACTTGTACTACAAGGCAGCACAATTACGAGTTGTTTCTGAGTGGTCCCTGCATGAGTCAGGAAAACGCTGGCTCCATATGCATAGAGGCACTGGTGGGCAAATATATTTGGGATTTACTATGGAAACCAAAGGTGCAGCGTCCACCTAATACTTATATTAGTACTCATTTTAGGACAACCCTCAATGTCTGGGAAGTGGTAACTCGAACTCGAACCACTGAACGGACAACTTTTACCTCCCCTTTTACCCCAATCCACTTTAACCAAACATTCCCTCCCACAATGCGTCCAGGACCTTTTGATCATTTGAAAGAGGGTGTTTGCCTCACTTTTTCTGACTTATTTAATTGCTGGGACATTTACACTTTTGCACACTGCCAGTGAGACCTTAATCTCCTAGACTCCGAACACTTCTTCTACACTCAGCTGAAGCACTCAGTAATGCAGCCAGATATCTGGCAAGTGGCAACAACAGATTTTACACACATTGAACAATTCATTAGATGGTCAGGAGGTTCCAGGGGATGCATTTCATTCTTGTATTCTCTACTTCTCTCAACAACACTTACCCTGCAACCCTGATACATGACCTTACAGGAACAAATTCTAGATGGCTCAGTTTCAGTACAGAAATGGCACAAACTGTGGAAAGACATCTCTAAATTTAATCACTCTATTACTATGTGAGAAGCACACTATAAACTCTTATTTGACTGGTACCTCTACCTGACCAAACTGAAAAAGATCTTCCCAGGTATGTCTGACCTATGTTAGTGGTGATGTGGCCTTCTCTGGGACTTCTGACGTATCTGGTGCGATTGCGCGACCAATCGCCTATTTTTGACAAACATTCTCACCTAGATTAAGAACGTTTTGGGTGATTCAATCCTGAGCCACCCCTAGCTCTGTCCATTTAGGCCTCCAGGATGACTCACTCAAGTGTTAAATGATGGGAGACAGGGCAACAATGTGGCTGTGCCTTGGTGCAGCCAAGATGGCCATAGTGTCTGCATTGAAGAAAAAAGGCGTGCCTTTACTAACCCAATGGCACACCCGGGTATCCGTTACCATGGAAAGAAGGACAGATATTTTACGGGACACATATAAAACTTTTCTGTGGTGGAAAAGCTATCAAAGGGACTCCCTCAGTTCACATGCCCGACACGTACACCAGTGCTCCATCTTTTCCAATTTCAAATGTCAGCAAGCACTATCTCTACCCTTCTCACCACTACCTCCTTCACTACACACACTGCCTTCCCAGAACTACCTGGTTTACTCCCTCATCACGCACTACCGTTCATGCCTGTTACAACCTTGATTGGTTTATAGTGGTTTTTCATTGGTGAGGGGCTATTGGGATTATGCCTATTAAGTTGTAGTCTGTTATCTGATTGAAAGAATGTATTGCACTAAGATACAAATATAATCAATGACACTCTGTTGTTACCAAAATTGTTTTGATGCTTTAGCTTCTCCTCTGTCTATCACTGGTGCTGGATGCTGCATATGCTGTTGATCATCATGTTATGTATGGAAAACTGATAAATAAAGTTTGAAAAATAAGGTACTGAGACTTAATTGGGCCTAGTAAGGATTAGTGCCATTATTGCATGAAGAGGTCTACCCTCCACTTCAACTAATAATCCACTTTCTCACATATGATAAATGCCAAGAACAATTTTTTAAACATTGTGAGTATGAATATAACATTTGCACTTTTTCTGTCAGTGTCTCTCTGCACCTGTGGTTTGTCAAACACATACAAGTATTACTAGTGTCATCTCTAGGATAAAAGGTACCGGTGATGTCGGATAAGGAATCTCCTGCTGCATATTATTAGGATATTGCCTGTCACAGAGTAATTCTGTGACTTTAAAGAGGATTGAGGCTGCCTTAAAATGGCCATTTAATGTATGGCAGTGAGTATTTTATTTCTTCTAATACATAGTCACACCATCACTCACTCCACAGGCTGCTTAAATCATTGTTGTCTAACTCCCTCATGTGAAGGGAACTGTACAGGTGCAGACATAATAGCACAATATATAGTGTGAAATAAAACACACCAAAAATCAGTTAGTAATTTGTTGCAAAAACATACAAGCAAACCTTTTTAATTTAAATTAATTCTGTAGCTCAGAAATAGTAGAAACATATAGAGAAATCCATACAGAGAAATGACCATTCATTTCTCATCAGTGCAGATCACTGTTCATTTTAGAAAAATAGATCACCATAATGAAAATCCAGTTCCTATTTCATTTATTAAACTGTAGCTATAATTAACCCTGTTACCTGCTCTTTAGCTTCACTACTGGATCTGGCTCTAGGCTTTATGATGTCACCTTAACTTTACAGTTGAGCAGCTGCACCATTGTGTTACTATAGGTGACTAGAGGAATCAAAACTCAACTGTAATACAAACATTGAATACCGGCTTTTTGAGGATTTGGGTGTACTAGATGATATAACTGTGGAGCTTTATCATGCAGTACACTCTCAAATACTGCCTTGGGTCCAGTCAGGCACGTTTGGTTAACTTTATGCTCAACCCTGAGTAGCTGTGGCTGTGAGCAGTAAGGCTTGGCAAAGGAACATAATGTGACGCATTTAACAGCACCAAACAACAATATAAGAAAGCCACACAACAAGAAAGAAACATGGCACCAATGTATAAAAATAGAGCATATGAATGTTTAGAGTCCTTGAAAATCAAAATCCACTGGAGGGTTCCGGAGATATTGATTTTTAAACATTAAATAACTTTCTAATTCAAGTACAAACAATCATTGGTCAAAAAATGTTTGTAAACTGTTGAATAGTTTGAAAGAGTTTGTTGGACAACTCTGACCAAGTTGGGTGACCACTTCCAACAGGGCAGGAGTCTAGGAGGTCAGTAAGGACACTTTGGAAAGTTACCTGGCCACCAGAGCCTTTTTCAGTCCAGTTTCAGCCTTTATGAGATGACCTCTATGGACAACACTGGAGTGGTCCTGATGCTGGTGATGTAGGAGAAAAAGATGCTCAAGGCTGCTTGTTGGAAATGGGATTTCTAGTTGGCAAAGGTATGCACTTCAGCCAGGCAGAACCCACCACTCTAGTAAGGGCAAGTAAGTTACACATCAAACATAACCTGTGCTCACCTCCTGGTAGCTTGGCACAGAGCAGTCAGGTTTATACCCAGAGGCAATGTGTAAAGCATTTGTGTAATACACTTACACTAGTGACACAATAATTACCCCACAAAAGAGACTCCACACAGAAAAATATATAACCATATGTTTCTTATTGTTAGAAATTGGGACTCTAGTTGGCAGACATTTGCACTCTGTCCAAGTAGGTACCACAATCCTAGTCAGGGCAAGTAAGATACACACTAAAAGTTTACCTGTGCTCACCCTTTGGTAGCTTGGCACAAAGCAGTCTGGCTAAACTAAAGAGACAATGTGTGAAATATTTGTGCATTCACACAAAGTAACACAATTAAATCACAACTAAAGGACTCCACACTAGATTAGAAAAATAGCCAATATTTATCTGAGACAAACAAGACCAAGATGACAAAAAAACAACATTCACAAGTCAAGGTATGAATTTTGAAAGGTTAGATCAAAATTAGTTGCTTAGAAGACAATAGCTCCAACCGGAGCTATCTGGTTGCACTGGATCGGGGCACATTCAAAAGTACAGTTCGACCACAATGGAGCACTGCCAGGTACAGAGGTCATGCAAACCCACTGACAGCACTTTTGTTGCATCGAGGCTCTGTGATGATACGTTGGTCCAAAGGAGGGGACGCATCAAGCTTGGAGGCCATGCATTGTTTCCTGATCGGGCAATGCTGCTGGTGCCTCGATGTCCAGAATCTAGGACTACTAGTTCCCATGTGTCCGCCTTGTGTCAGCCACCCCAGGGACATGTTGTAAGTAGGGGTTGTTGCATCACATGGTTGGCAAGTGTTGTCAGTAGCTTTTGTGCAAGCAGCAGCAAAGCAGTGTTTCTGCAGCGGGTTGTGTCGGTTCCAAGTGACGCACCAGTGTTGTTGCATCAGTTCTAGGTTGCAGCACCACACTAACCTCCAAAGGCCCAGGGATGAATGTGGCACTATTTGACAGAGTAGGACTTACAACAGAGAAGCCCAGGTGCAGGTAGCAAATGCAAGTGAAGCCTTTGATATCCCTTAGACTTCAGAAAAAGGAGGCATGCTCAGTCAGGCCTTTGGACTAACTTAAGGCTTGCAGGATGTAGAGAGTTAGTTCCAGTTCTCTCATTTCCAGGCAAGAAGTAGCAGGCACTGTCATTTTCATGGAGAATAGTTCTGCTGCTAACTTATCCCTATCATCCGTCATCTAGGAGACGTTTCTTCACTCAGTACTGTTCCTACTGGGCATGTACTGTAGCTGGTGCTCAATTAGTTTACACCAGGCCTCTTCTTTAGGCATGTGACCCATATTTTCATCTTTCTGTTTCCCCCCCTAGGTTCTAGACTTACCATGGTCTGGTGCATCAGGGACTACCGTATACCCTGTTGCATGAACAAGTGACTGACTTTAAATCTACCTTCTGTTACACTTTGTAATATAGAGGTGAGTTCTCAATAAATGTGATATTCACTGTACACAGGTGTCACTTATATGCTGTTCGTCTGCTACTGATCACCACTACTTGTCCTGTTTTAGACACACTCTGTTGTGGTTTTTCCAAGTTAGACTTCGAATACCCAACTAGGTACAGCATTCTACTATGGTTTTCTTGATTCTTTGTTTTGTTGGTTTGCAGCAATGCGTGGTATCCTCCACAATGAATCACCACCACCCTTTACAGGCTTTTCTAGTTGACTAACTCCACTGACTTTGGCTTGGGCAGACTGAGCCCATTCTAGACTGGCTTTATTTGCACTGTAATGAGGCAGGCACACATAGCTTTGGCTTTTTGCTTGCACACTCATCACTGGTAACACTGCTCTATCACTAATTGTCTTGCGTGCTTCACACCATTTGACTTCTATTTGGATATAGGGGTGCTTCACCACCTGGCTCTTTGTTTGGATGGACACATACCCAATTATCAGATTTAACACTTTGATCTCTATGCTATCACCCTCAACATCTGCAGAT
This sequence comes from Pleurodeles waltl, assembly GCF_031143425.1. NCBI lineage: Eukaryota > Metazoa > Chordata > Amphibia > Caudata > Salamandridae > Pleurodeles > Pleurodeles waltl. Next base: position 371,599,734 of record NC_090451.1, read on the forward strand.
TAGCTTTTGGCAAACGTATTTCTGTATATCTTGCAGCCTTGAAAAAGTCACCTGTTGTGACGAAAAACGTGTTGGATGTAATTGTGGAACGATACTCATCTTATTACTTTGATGTCCATATCTACAAATAAAAGGAACCTACTACAACCAAATTCATCTGGATGACTTGTTGATTACAAACTATTTTGGAGTGCCTCAGTATCTTTGAAAAAAAGTAGCAGGCAGCAGGCCAATACAGCAGAGCAAACAGCAAAGTTGCAGTGACTCCTGACAGCACAGCCTGGTAAAATTGCCTCAGTCCAGAAGCGTTCTGAGTATGTGTCAGAGGACTAGTACTTATACTCAAAATGGTGTTTGATGTAGGGGTAACTTCAAAGACATTTTCCGAAATTCACATAGTTCCCTTTCAACCCGACCATGGCTCCAGACTACCAGTAGGGGGTAATCATCCTTTTGTGTAAGGACAGGACACAGCCTATTCAGATATAAGTGTGACCCTCCTCTCCCTCTCCCAGCCCAGGACGACTATCAGTATGCAGATATCTTCTGTCACACCCAGCACTTCCTGTTTGTAGATGTCTGGAGCAAATGCACAAATGTAGCTGCCAACTAATCCCAGATGTATATTCAGAGACAGGCTTAGGCACAGAATGGTTAAAGTAGGAAAACACCACTTTCCAAAAGTGGAATTTTCAGACCTGCAATTTAAAAATCACCTTTACCAAATTATGTATTTTTAGATTGTGAATCCAGAGACACGAAACAAATTTTTTCAGTCTTTTTCCATTTGGAAATTACACTTACAAGATGTTCCAAGCTAACCCCAACGTTAGTGTTAGACATAGCATCTTTTGGCGTCTTTCCCATGTCTTTTTGCTTTCTGACCTCTTGTTTTTGTGATATGCTGAATGTATTTTTTGCTGGTCTGTTGTCTCTGTACACTTTATCAGTGCTGATTAGTGTTAAAAGTTCAAGTGGTCCCACTGTAAAGTGTGCTACTGATTGATATTTCAATGACTAGCTTAATTGAATTACTAGTAAGTCCCTAGTATTGGGCACAGATGTGCACAGGGCCTATAATCAAATCCTACTATTGCGCCTGCAGCACAACTAGTGCCTCCCACTCAAGTAGCCTTCCAAAGGTGTCTCAGACCTGCCTCTGCAGTATCTGTGTGTGCAGTTGTCGACCTGGCAAGTGTACCCGCTTGCCAGACCCAAACCTTCCCTTTCAGTACAAGTAAGGCACCCCTAAGGTAGGCCAAAGTTAGCTCCATGGGCAGGGTGCAGCATATTTAAAAGGAAGGACATGTACTGGTGTGTTTTACATGTCTTGATAGTGAAATACTGCCAAATTTGGTTTTCATTCCTGCAAGCTCTATCCCTCACAGAGGTTAACATGGGGATCGCCTTGAAATTTGTTTTAAATGTAAATTTCCATTGGGAACTCACAATTTAAAAATACATCTTTTGGTGAAGTTGGTTTTTAAATTGTAAGTTTGAAAATGCTACGTTTAGAAAGTGGGCATTTTCTTCCTTAACCATTCTGTGCCTCTGCCTGATTGTGGAGTACACATCTGGGTCAGGATGACAGTTGGGCTGTTTGTGAATTCACTCTATTCAGTCACACAAAGGGAGCTGAGGTGTGCCCTGCATATCCTGATGGGTCTTCCTGGGCTAGAGTGGTGGGAGGAGCTCACACTTGCACCTGAATAGGGCTGTGCCTGTCCTTACACAATGCAGTCTCCAAACCCCTAGAGTTTGTCAAGGATCAGGGCAGGAATGCAGGGTCTTGTGCACTACAAAGACTTTCCTTTGAAGTTTGCCTACTTCAAAGTTAGAAATTAGTATAAGTATTGGACCTAAAACACCAGACTTTTAGAACTCGATTGGACTATGGAACCTGCAAAGAAGAAGAGCTGGAGAAGGTGTCAGCAGGTAATTCCACTGCGCTGAGTACTTTGCTGTGTTGGATTGTTGTTTGCTGCTTCTGTCTTGGGCAGAGAAAGGACTTGACTGAACTTTCTGCAACTTATTGCCTGAGTTTCTCCAAGTGCTTGAAGTAGAACTTGCCTCCTGTTGGAAGTCTCAGGAACACCAAGGATTTCAAGTTCATCTTCCAACACCACTTTGAACTGTGTGTTTTGTGCTGCAACAGAAAAACAACAATAAGACAACACCAACTATGCTGCTACCTACAGTGTGACCTGTTGGCACCACACAAAGTATCTGCTACTTCACACCACAACCCAGGTCTAACTTCCGCCACCGCCTGACTCCATCTTCGAGTCACTGCTTGCACTACAACCTGTGGGCACAACACACCGACATCGACACTGCTGCGTGCACTGTGGCCTGTGAACGCCACCCATGAGGTACACAAAGCATCGCCCCATTTCACGCCGCAGCCCTGGTTCACTGATGTCAGCACCATCAACTCCAGCCTCATCAAATTAATTCTCTGTTTGCACCGCAATCTGTGGGCACCACATGAGGTTGTGCTTTCTGTCACAACCTTGGATTAACAAATGACAGTGCTTCAGCAACGATGATGCTCTGCCTGTACCACAACCTTTAGATGCCACACATTACACCGCCCACTTCACACTGCAGCCCTGGTCTCACCGACAAACCCAGACACCATCACTGAGCCGCTGCCTGCACCGTGACCGGTGGGGTCCGTGAGTCACATCTTCCAATTTTGCATCGCAGCCCTGATGCCAGGGCTCCTGACTTCACCCTCTCAGAATTCGATATGCAATGTGTGTGACTTGAAGGGCCCAACGACTCCTGCACCGACCTCCAGAACCAACGCATGCGAATACTGGTGAAGCTGCAAGTTAAGCTCTCATCTCAAAGACAGTGATGCTCTGCATTTCAAAAGTACTGTTTGCAGGTCTACCCGACATCATAGCAGGCCTGTGACCTCGCAGCCGGGCTCACATGTTAGATTTGTTGTTCACAATGCTATTTTCTACACAGGTAACAATTGGCTATTTTAATAAAACTGGTATGGTGTCAGTTTGTTGTGTTCTTACTGTATTACTGTGTGCTATGTACAAATGCTTCACATATTGCCTCTGAGATAAGCCTGTCTGCTTGTGCCAAGCTACCAAGGAGATGAGAAGGGGTTATTTTAGGTGTGTAACTCCCTTATCCTGACTAGAAGGAGGGCCCCTACTTGGACAGAGTGCAAGCCACTGCCAACTAGAGACTCATTCCTAACATTGGTTGTCAGTGGTGAGGACAGGACTTGCATTTGTACTTAATCCACAGTGATTGGTGTACACTATTACCATACCACAGACCATTACCTACCACATACATGTATTTCCTTTGTTCTTTTTTGTCTTGAGTTCAAATTTAACTTCCTACTATATCATGTCTCACTCAAGAACTTCATCTGTTACATCACTGTAATTGGTTTTTGAGGAGGATAGGTTGGAAACCTACACGATAAAGGAACTGAAGTCAGTTTGCTAAATTCTCAAAATCCAAGTTAGAGGCCTCACCAAAAAGAAGGAGCTACAAAAGGCAGTGAAGGCCTGGGTAGCAGCCAGAAATTCCAGTGGGCAATCTGAGAATCCAATTGGAGAGGCTGTGGAACCAAATGGAAAGGAAGATGTGCTGAGGGTGCAGGAGTTGCTGGGGGTGGAGGCACCCCCTGGGTCGGGCAGCTGTAGTGCTTCAAAGGATCTGACCCCAGAAGAGCTGGAGGACAGACAGGAAACTAGGAGGCATCCAATAGAGCTAGAGAGATTAAAAATGGCGTTCCAAAGAGAGAAGCTAGACATGGAGAAAAGTAGGATACTTTTAGACCATGAGCCCACAGTAAAGGAGCTGGATCAGAGGAGTAGATCCAGCACAGATGGTGGCAGCAATATCTTGGTGGACTCCAATAGAAAAGTATACATTCCCAAGAATGTACAAAGGGAGTACAAGAAAGTTGATGATATCCAGATGTGGTTTCAGGGATATGAGGCATCTATCCACATGAATGGGGTCCCTGAGAAGAATTGGGAATCAGGACTGTAGAACCGTTTTGCAAAGGAGGGAGGGACACATTGTTAGCTTTGGGTAAGGGGTACAACCTCACCTATTCTGACATGAAGGAGGCCCTTCTCCTGAGGTATGATCTCACTCCTGATAAGGCATGTGTGACGGTCTTTCTGTGTTCCTGGGGGATCCATTTGAAGGTGTTGCATAGGACGCAGAGTGTGTGGAAGCAGGTGGATGTGACTGAGCTGATTTGGTGGTCCATGTTGAGTTTGGCATCCAGGATGATCCTGAGGTTTCGGACTTGGTTTGTGGGGGTGGGCAGGTTTCCGAGGGTGGGTGGCCATCATGAGTCGTTCCATGCGTCAGGTTGTGGGCCCACGATGAGCACTTCTGTCTTGTTTGCATTGAGTTGGAGGCAGCTGTTTTTCATCCAGTTGGCTACTGCTCCCATGCCTTTGTGGAATTTGTGTCTGACTGTGTTGGGTTCGTTGGATAGGGAGAAGATGAGTTGTATGTCGTTGGCATAGGAGATGATATTGATTCTGTAGCTCCTGACGATGGTGACCAGTGGGGTCATGTAGATGTTGAAAAGAGTAGGGCTGAGGGAGGTTTGTGTGTACAACAAATGCTTTGCACTACCCTCTGATAAGCCTAACTGCTCGACCACACTACCACAAAAGAGAGTATTGGTATTATTTACTTTAGCCTCTGTTAAGCCTCTAGGGAACCCCTGGACACTGTGCACACAATGGGCCTGATTACAACTTTGGCAGAGGGGGTTAATCCGTCCCAAATGTGACGGATATCCCGCCTGCTGTATTACGAGTCCATTATATCCTATGGAACTCGTAATACGGTGGGTGGGATAGCCGTCACATTTTGGGATGGATTAACCCCCTCCGTCAAAGTTGTAATCAGACCCTATATCTCATTTTGATATAGTATATTTAGAGCCAGCTTCCTACAGGTGGTCATTGACATAGTAGGTCCTCCGGACTCTAAGATAGCCCTAGGAAACAGGTTCATCCTGTTCTTGGTGGACCACATCATACAGTACCTGAAGGCTATCCCTCTGAGAATAGTTATGGCACCCATTGTGGCCAGGGCACTGATAAGGATCTTTACCAGAGTAGGTTTCCCCAGTGAGGTGGTATTTGACTGGGGTTCCGACTTTTTGTCCGTGTTTATAAAGGCCATGTGGAAAGAGTGTGGGATGAACTACAAGTTCACCACTCTTTACCACCCCCAGGGTAATGGGTTGGATGAGAGATTCAACCAAACCTTGAAAGGCATGATGGGGGTTTGTGAGACTCCATGAGGCATAAGTGGGACATCTTCTTGACATTCCTTCTCTTTGCTTACAAGGAAGTACCACAGAAAGGGGTTGACTTTAGCTCCCTTGAGCTGTTATATGGGCACCCCGTGAGAGGACCTTTAGGTTTGGAGAAAGATGGCTGACAGAAAGCCCCTTGGAAGTTACCCGAGATGTATTTAGTTACATGTTGGCCTTCAGAAACCAGGCTGTCCGCTTCAGGAAACTAACTCAGATAAACCTGGAATATATTAAATGCTAGTACAAACAGCATACCACTCTGGCTGAGCTTGAGCCTAGCCTGAAAGTGTGGGTCATATCCCCAGTGGAGCCCTGAACTCTACAGGACAACTGGACAGGGTCTTTAAGGTGAAGGAATGCAAGAGCAATGTCACCAACCTAGCAATGAGAGTTATCACACTGTTTTTGATGCCCTGAAGGCAGCTAAGTGCTAAGTGCTGAAGGCACCTGACTTCTCCAAGGAATTTGTTGTGCAGACTGGTGCTTCAGAGCATGGTGTGTGGGCATCTCTAGCACAGCTGAATAAAGAGGGCCTAGGCCAGCCTGTAGCCTTCATTAGTAGGAGGCTATTCCCCAGGGAACAGAGGTGGAGCACAATATCAAGAAGGCCTTTGCTTTGGTCTGGACACTGAAGAAGCTAAGATCCTACTTGTATGGGACTCACTTCCAGATTCAGACAGACCAAAGGCCCCTCAGATGGTTAATGAAGATAAGGGGTGAGTACTCACAACTGTTGAGGTGGTCCATTTCCCTGCAGGGGATGGACTTTTTGGTTGAACACCGCCCTGGCACAGAACACACCAGAACTGATGGTCTGTCCATGTTCTTCCCCATTAGTGAAGAGAACTCCCAGAAGGTTTGAGCTTTTCTCCCTACTCTCCGCTGGAGGGAACATGTCTTAGACCTCCAGCCTTGTCAACCAATGTGGCTGTTTGCACCATGACCTATGAGCACCAAATGAGGAAGCGGACCGCTTAGCATCGCAACCTTGGGTTTACCGACTACATTGCTTCTGTAAATAAGATGCAGCTGCCTACACCATAACCTGTGAATGTCGGACCGCCCACTTCATACTGCAGCCCTGGTCTCACTGATGATGCCACCACCGAACCGCTGTTTGCACCGTGATTGGTGGGCACCGCACGTCACATTGTCCAACTTCGCATTGCAGACCAATGATCCTGCACCATCCCCTGGAACTAAGGCCTGCCAACGCTGATGATGCCGCAACTTCAGCTCTCACCGCAAGGGCCACCATGCTCTGAATTTCCAAGGTACTGTTTGCAGGTCTCCCTAACACTGTAGCTGGCCCACAACCTCACCGCCAGTCTGAACTGTTGGATTTATTGTTCACGATGTCTTGATAGCCCCAAACGGAGCTAGAGACTTCAAGGAACTATATTTTAAGCTCACTCATGCAAAATTTGTACCTTTATTGCTGTATGTTGGATTGTCCTCATTTTTATCTTGTTTTACACAGATAAATATTGGCTACTTTTCTAAAACTGATGTGGTATCATTTTGTAGTGTTCTCACTGAATTACTGTGTTATGTAAAAACGCTTCATACATTGTCTCTGAGATAAGCCTATCTGTTTGTGTCAAGCTGCCAAGGGGGTGAGCAGGGGTTAATTTAGGTGTGTAACTGCCTCATCCTAACTAGAAGGAAGGGTCACCACTTGGACAGGATGCAAGCCACTGCCAACTAGACTCCCATTTCTAACAATTAGCCAATGGAGAGATATTCCTTGCAATAGTTAAAAACAAATTTAAGAGTTTTTCACTACCTGGGTATGTTAAACTTAAAAGTACATATCCAACAATTTAAAATTGCTGCACCCTGCTCTTGGGGCTTACCAGGGCCTACCTTAGGTGTGACTTACATGTAACAGCAAGCATTTTCAATGCAACGGGTCTCGCATTTGCTCGAGTTAGAGCTATTAGCTTTGTTCAGAAAAAAAAGCAGCTCGATCGCACTATGTAAAATGCAGCACGATCGCACTGTGTGGAAAATAAACAGATAAAGTAGTTCGGACACCAGCTTTGTATGTTTTTAGTAGTTTACCGATGCTGTGTAGGTGGGATAAACACCGGAAAAGGCATGACATATGCATGCCTTTCCCAAATGAAAGCAAGCGGATTTTAAAAGGCAAGCCCACAAACCAATGTAAGTGACTGACGTGACATGGGCGTGGCTTGAAGCCCAAAGAGAGATTACAGAATAGGCAGAGCGCTTTGCGTTCACTCATAAAAAGGACAATTTGGGCCTGGCAAGTGGGTACACTTGCCAGGTCGAAATAGCAGTTTAAACCGCACGCACAGACTCTGCAATGGCAGCCTTGAAACATGTTTGAAAGGCTACCGTAGTGGGTGGCATAACCAGTTCTGCCGGCCCACTAGTATCATTTAACTTACAGACCCTGGGCACCCACAGTGCACATTACTGGGGACTTACTACTAAATAAAATATGCCAGTAATGGATAAACCAGTGTTAACATGTTTTAGACACAGAGCACATACACCTTAGCACTGGATAGTAGGGGTAAAGTGCACAGAGTACTAAAGTCAGCAAAAATGAATTTCAGTACACAGTCAAAACAGGAGGTCAGAAAGCAAAAAGTCAGGGGAAACCATGCCAAAAGATGCCAGGTCTAATATTTATGTTGTAAATAAGGATCTCAGACCAAACATGACATAAATCATTAGTACTGTGATTAGTATGTAAATAATAAGGTACTACTCATTATCCTGACAAAGCAGGTATCCAAGCAACATACATCATAACATCAGGGCATACAATGCAGCAGTTATAGTAGAAACAAGCATATGAGTTACCAGGTGTAACTGTGAGTACAAAACCTACCATGTGTCCCCATCAGCATATCAACAGCAATGAGCCCACATAGGCACCGGGAACTCTACACTACTATTAGCTTGGTTATGGTAATTGTGGAAATACTTGGTCCCAATTGTAGGGCACAGGATCACCAGCACACCTACTGGGAGTGATACAACAGTCAGGGCAATTTCCTGTATGGTGCAAAGTAATTGCCTGGTGATGAATGGGTCCTCTGTTGAGGATCCAGCCTGTTGTAGTAAGCCATGGATGCAGGGAAGCAAATAAAACAGTGCTGCTCACAAAGGCAGTGTGGGAGAACTGTGTGCCTGCCCCCGGGACTCACAGAGACTCAGAAGGGCCCCTGCATGAAGAACACCAGTGCTGCAGATTTCAGAGGGAACCCTCTCTGAATAAACCAAAGACGACTGCACGCGAGCGTGTTGCAGCTGCAGGGCAATACCTTTCTTGGCAGCAGGAGTCTCTCTTGCCAGAAGATGATGGGAGGTAGCAAGCTTCCTCACTATGGTCCCTCCTCACAGGGGCTTCTGATGTCCCAAGGAATAGCCGGTGTGGGCCCAAGGAATTTTTCATTGGTTTAGCAACGTGCCGGACATTCATGTGCAGTGCAGAGACAGCAAGGTTAGGTGCTGTGGATTGCCAGCAATGTGGTCCTAACGCATAGCTTTTCTCTGTGCCATGGTGCTTCCTTGTGGAGGGCAGCACTGGGTGGAGAAGAACACAGCCACTTAACATGTGCGTCGTTGCACCCATGACAGCGCTCAACACATGCTGTTTAAACTCAGTTAAAGTATTCACTGTATGTTGGGGGGAATGAAATCTCTCACTATGCGCTAGTGATAACATGAGGTGAAACTACAAAGCGTTCACCTTGAGCAGTGTACAGAAGTAGCAAAATGAAGTGCTCTCTTTGCGCAGGTGGCTGGGAAGTGGCAAATGAAGCACTCTCCATGTGCAGGTTGTAGAAGTCGGAAGCACAACCAGTGCTCATGCTGTGATGGGCTCCTGGGAAAGTAATTGGGGGAGATCCAGGCAGCAATAGGCAGTGAGACCAGCACAACAAAACTAGTAGTCCTAATGGCAATCTCTCCTGGCAGCACCACCGAGCCTTGGCAGAACAAAATCAGGGAGCTGCTGGACACATGTCAACAACAGAAAAGCAATCCAGTGAGTTCTTTAGGCCACCCAGCAAGTAGCAGGTAGGGCTGTCAACAGTAGAAGAGCAGTCCAGATGAGTTCCTTGGGCAGTGCAGCAGTCTTTCTGACAGAGATTTGGTTCAAGTTGAAACAGTGATCTGAAAAAATCGGGTTGGAGCCCCTGTACTTATACTCAAAAATGTATTTGATGTAAGGGGTGACTTCAAAGGAACCCTTGAAAGTGTGACACAAATCCCTTTTAACCCAGCTGTGGCTCCAGATATCAGTAGGAGGAAAATCAGCCCTTTGTGTGAGGGCAGGACACAATATACTGATATGTAAGGTGTGAACAACCTCTTCCTCTCCCAGCCCAAGAAGACTATCAGTATGCAGATGGATGCAGATGTATCTCCTGTCACACCCAGCCCCTTCTGTGATGTGGCTGTCTGGAAAGTACGCACAAAGTGTAGCTGTCACTCTTCCCTAGACACGGATTGGAGTCAGGCTGCAAAACCCATAGAGATATAAGCACTGAGAAATGCTCACTTTCTAAAGGTGGCATTTCTAAAATAGTAATGTAAAATCCAACTACGCCAGTATCCAGGATTTCTCACTACCATTCCTAACATAGCAAACTTGGCAACACTACTCTTTTCAGATGGGAAATTACCATTTAAGTCATATATGGGAATTCCCAATGCTAACCAATGAGATGGCCAGCCCTCAAAGTAGTGAAAAGCAAAATAGGCTGTATGTCAATACAAGGGCATGTAAAACATAAAGGTTTATATCTTACTTTTTACTTAGACAGCACCCAGCCAATAGGGCTACCTAGGGTCTACTTCAGGGTGACTTAGGTGCAATTAAAGGAGAGTTTAGGTCTTTGCTAGTAGTTTGAAATGCCTAGTCAATGTGGCAGTAGCTGCCCATGCAGCCACTGCAGCAGCAGGCCTGAGACAGGTTTGAAAGGCTACTTCTGTGGGTGGTGCAATCAGTGCTGCAGGCCCACTAGTAACATTTAATGTACAGGCCCTGGGTATATGGTATACAACTTTACAAGTGACTTACGTGTAAATTAAATATGCTAAACAGGTGCAAGCCAATCATACTTTGTTTAGGGGAGGGAGCATATGCACTTTCCACTGTACAGCAGTGGTAAAGTGTGCAGAGTCCTGAAGCCAACAAAAAAAGGTCAGACAAATTGGAGGAGGAAGGCAAAAGGTTTGGTGATAACCCTGCAGAAAGGGTCATTTCAAACAATGCTCCTTCTGTTGTGTGGTCAACAGGGGTAAATTCCAGGTGATCCTTTGGTACATGGGTTATTTGGAGCAACTTTGGCCCCTGAACCTGGGGTCCCACGAAGTCCTCTTTAAGATGCTCAGTTCTCATGACACAGCAGTCAGGCTGCAAAACTTTGGTGGGGGCTAGTGAGGAAAGACTACACACACCAGTTCAGCAGACATTGATGCAACCTTTGGCTATCTAAAAATTAGTCTCCTGAAGTGTCCACATCTAGTAGGAGCAAAACATCTTTGGTGGCAACCGACTTGGCAGTTTGGGCGGCTCCTCCAGCAACTTCAATGTACCTGGTGGTGTTCCAGGGAGCCAGCCATTGACCCTTGGAGTCACTGCTTTGATCTGGGAGAGGAAGTCAACATTAACAGCCAGGAGTCATATACATGAACCAAACTTTACTAGCCTAAAGTGCAGCAGGTGCACTCCTTCTGCTAGTGCAGACTCTCTTTGTGCACATTCAATACCAGCAGGATTGTCCATCTTTGGTTCTCTCTCCAAATCTGTGGTGTATTGAGGGGAAGGGTGTCAGGGGTGCCTTATGTATCCCTGGAAAGAGCCCAGAGGGGACAAAGTGGTCACTAGCCAATGGGCAAGTAGGCCCCTGTTTTGCTTAAGTTCAAACTAAGAGGTAACAAAGCCAAAGAATGTAGCACTCTTAGGGCTATATTTATACTTTTGACGCAAAACTGAGCCAATGCAGTTTTGCGTAAAAAAGTTTAACGCCAGCTAACGCCATTTCTTTGCTCAACCCGGGCATCAAATTTATACTCTGATGCTCTGTGGCGCAAACCACGGGTTAGAGTAAATTTTTTTACTCAACCCATTGCGCCATGTCATAAAGAAAAACAACTTTAACACGACGAAAATGAATTTAATCCGGTTTATAACATAGCAAACCGGATACGCAACTTTTTTCCCCACAATAGCATCAAAAAGCGGCACAAAGACAGCAAAATGTGCTAAGGAGCCCCAAAATGGATCCCAGAAGCCATGAGAGACCCCAGGAAGACTCCAACTGACCAGGAACCAGCCAGGAGCACCCAGACAAGACTCAGGAGAGGGAGAAGAAGAAAAGAAAGTGTCAGTTCAGTGCAGAGGAGCATGAAATACTGGTTAAAGAGGTGAAGAAACACCAGCATCAACTTTTTGTCACCTCAAATTTGCCAAAAGGGAGGAGAGAGGCAATTTGGCAACAAATTGTCGACAAGATAAAGAGTGTGGCAGAAGTAAGGAGAACAGTCACTGAGTGCAAGAAACGCTGGCATGACTGCAAGTGCAGGACCAAGGAAAAAATGGCAAGGAACAGGAAGGCAGCACTGCAGACTGGAGGTGGGAGTCCAGCACCACAGGAGGCCCTAGACCAGATGGAGGAGATGGTGGCAGCCGTCATCCCAGAGGAGATCGTCACAGGGATTCAAGGACAGGACAGTGCAGACTACCAGAAAACCACACAGATGCAGGGTAAGTTGCATGGGGGACAAAAATGCCTAAATGTTAACTGTAAGCGGGGGGGACATACCTACTACACAATGCATGTCAGCCATGATAATCAGGTAGTGCACAGCACGGGTGCATGGGCTGTGCAGGGAAAACCAGGTGCACAGCACAACACTACACCAACAACCTTTTCATGGGGGTACTTTGCCATGCCATGGCTGTTGGAAAGGCAAAGGCAGTCCAGGAGTGTAGGGTACAATGTAAAACTGGCCTGCTGCCACACAACAGCTAGTATTGTCGCTACATGAACTAGGGATAAATTACCAGTCTCAGGCCATATCCGCAAGTGGTATTTTCAATTGACAACAGTTGCCACTACCACCTGTGCTGTGTGTGCAGGTCAAGTAGCTAATGGCAGTTACGTGCCCATTGATCAAACACACCCAAACTAGAAGGTTCAGGATGATAAGGTTATCAATCCCCTGTAATTCCTAACAAAGTGCAAATCCTGTCAAATGCTCATGTCTATAGGTGCAATAAACATCAGGTATTGTTACTTACATTATGAAGTACACAGCCGTAATGTCATACCGATGCTGCACATTTCAGGGTCTACGCTGTGCCTGTGTTACAATAACTGCAATGCCACATTGCAACATCCCAACTGTCATACTGCTAAGACAACAGCAATGAAGGGGAGGACATATGTGTCTAGCTAGTTAAACACACCCACACAGTCATAAGAGGAAATGGGATACTGCCAGGACCATCACTGCAATCTAATGTAGCACACATTCCCCAACATCATCGTTACACACTACCAATGCTGACACCTGTATCGTGCCATGCCAATGCTATACATACTATATGCTAGGTCCCAGCAACATATAGGTGGATATGAAATATCTGAGATTTGGTCAGTTCCAGATTGTTAATTGTGGTGCAAGTGCCATCAGAACACCCACAGCCAGTGCTAGGCCACACCATACTAATGGAAGTACACGGAGGGTTGAGTAGGACAATAAGGTGGCAACATACAATTTGGATAGAACCTACACCTAGAGGATGTGACTCAGACAAGTCCCCAAACTGCCCACACTACATGTGACATGCAGGTATGGCATAGGCCTGGGACAATGCTAATCTTAATGACAGGATCAATGAACAGGAACCAAGATTACAATATTCCACTAATAGGAAGTCAGTAACGTCACATTACAAATGCCACAACACAGACACACTAAGGGGGTGATTCTGAATCTGGCGGGTGGCAGAGGCCGCCCGTCAGACTTCCCCCTCCAAAATACCGCTCCGCAGTCGAAAGACCGCTGAGGGTATTTTGGGTTTTGCACTGGGCTGGCGGGCGACCGCCAAAAGGCCGCCCGCCAGCCCAGTGCAAAACACCCTTCCCACGAGGACGCCGGCTCAGAATTGAGCCGGCGGAGTGGGAAGGTGCGACAGGTGCAGTGGCACCCGTCGCGTATTTCAGAGTCTGCAAAGCAGACACTGAAATACAAAGTGGGGCCCTCTCACAGGGGCCCCTGCAGTGCCCATGCCATTGGCATGGGCACTGCAGGGGCCCCCAGGGGCCCCACGACACCCCATACCGCCATCCTGTTCCTGGCGGGCGAACCGCCAGGAACAGGATGGCGGTATGGGGTGTCAGAATCCTCCATGGCGGCGCAGCGAGCTGCGCCGCCATGGAGGATTCATTTGGGCAGCGGAAAACCAGCGGGAGACCGCCGGTTTTCCGCATCTGACCGCGGCCAAACCGCTGCGGTCAGAATGCCCTGCGGGGCACCGCCAGCCTGTTGGCGGTGCTCCCACCAACCCTGGCCCCGGTGGTCCATGACCGCCGGGGTCAGAATGACCCCCTAATTGTACAATATCTCATTGCAGAGGACAATGGCTCTCCTGGGGATTTGACTGTCCTGGACTTCCCTGATGACATGGATGACGAGCTGACAAACATTAGCCAGCAGACCATGCAAGATGTCCTTGGATCCCTCCAGACCCCGCCTTCAGTTCCAAGGAGGAGCACAGAAGTAGCAGCCATCACAGAGGATCCACCCACCACCCCAATAGTACGACCTGCCAGCTCCAACCCAGCTGAGGACTCTGAGGACACTGGTACCACCTTTGAGAAGAAAGTAGTGGGAGTACAGCGGGAGCTGGCCAAGGAGGTGTGGGTGGGGATGCAAAATATGGCAGCCAGCCTTTCAGGTGATGCGCATGTGCATGATGTCATCTGCAGAACAGGCAGTAGCCAGGCAAGCGCTACCGTCCATCCTGCAAGGACTACAACAATGTATAAGAGAATTCACCACAGTAGTAAGGGAGTTGCCACAACAGCTGGCATCCCAAACCTTTCACTGCGTGCACAAATGCAATTATGACCCCCTCAGGGCCAACCTGGCTGCCCACCACGGTGATGTAGCTGTTATACTCAAGAACCAGCAGCTCCACCTTGCTACAGTAATGCCCTTAATAGCCCCACAGTTGGCAGCTACCGGGAATTCTGACTCCACTTTTTCAGAAACTGAAGTGTGTGTTGCCCCCTCAAACCCACCACCACCCAGGGCAGAGGAGACAACAAACACATCAGAAGATGAAGACGTGGAACAGATCACCTTCACTCATAGGAGTACCCGGTAGCACAAGTCCATGCCACATGGGCACTGATTTCCTAGGTCCTGTGCTTGTTAACATGCCAGTCTTGCTACAGTTGGTCACATGCACTGTTCTCCAGCACACTGTTTACCTTGACACTATGCTCTGTGATTGTCTCTCACTACCTCATTGGCAATTCATGTTCCTCTGCACTGTATGACACGTCACCCCAGCATGTCCAATGACATGTCCCATTGCACTTGTGTGGCATCACAATAGAAGGTGTCACACTAATGGACTCACAATCCTGGACTATGTAATTATTGCACTACAGCACTTTAATATAAATAGCACTTACACAACCACTTTGTCTCTGTTTAATGTGACACATCAACTGTGTAGGAGATTAGTGATGTAAGTTACATGTCATTGGCTATAGAATGTCAATACAACAGCGTTGAAAGATTGTGGGCTGATAACTATGCACTGGGGTTTGGATTGTATCACTGTCTGCGCTTCCTGAGGCTTATTTCTGAAGTGAAACGAAAACAAACAGTATAATGCTTTGTAGGACAGAAAAAGTCAGCTTTAAGGCATGTATAAGCTGAAACCCAATGTGGATAACATTCCCTTCAAGACAATCTTTATGTATGTGACATCTGACTATAAACTTTCATCACACATACACACCAAACAGCAGGAATTGATGTGTACAAGTGTAAGGACAAATATGTAACCTGGGAGTATAATGTAAGAAATGATAGATGTGATTTATGTATACAATACTACATAAGATTATAACATCACTCAGCTTATCAGGGTTCACATGAACATCAGGCTACAAGCAGACGTACCACAGTGCCCAAGATTCCAAATCAGGACTCAAACGATGACAGATTTAAAAACACATCCGAACTTCACAACACATTGGGAACCATAGTAATCTTGAGTGGTGGGTGCAATGGATGGCAGATGCATAGAGAAGTAGCTTTGGTGTAGCTGCCAGTGTGACAGTACATTAGGAATTGGTAATAACCATGTCAATGATGGAATTCTGATGCAGGATGGAACAAAAATGCAAATACTAAATTGACACTGTTTACCCATGCCAAGGCCCTGATCCCCAAGCATATGACACATACTGTAAAGGAAAACCTAAAACTTTATTTCACAGTAATAAACAATATTTAAACTAGGGGAAACACATAAACTAACCTAACCTATCCTAACTACACATTACCCACAACTGGTCCTAACTGCCCTAACCTAAACTTACCTATCACATTTAACTAAACACTCTAAACATCAACCCCCCACCACCCTTATATGATGGGACACATGTAGGACAATATATACTAACCTAAACACATGCTAACTTATCCTAAACAAATATATATATATATATATTCTTTTGATTAATATTTTTTTTTACAACAATTATTTTTTTATTTTACATAAATCCCAACATCATCCCCCACCCACCTACCCACAATTTTTTTAAATAATATAATCCCCCCACCCCTCAACCCACTTATACTAACCAAACTAACATCCTACTCTAACCTCACACTAAGCCCCCTAAACCCACTAAAGATAAGAATGAGGAAAGAGGAGGGAGGGGAGGGAACCATGGGTGAGGATCCAAAAGTCACAAATTTGCCCTCTGCAGGTTCTTCTTAATACCCTGCAGTCTCCTGCTATTGTGGGGCACCTCCTGCTGCAGCCTGTCCATCCTGCGCAACATCCGTTGCATGTCACGTCTCATGTTCTGAAATTCAACATTGTCTATCACAGCAGCTGGGGTTGTCTGTGTTCCACTTATTGATCCTATTGCTGGTGCCAGTGCTGTGCTTGGAGGGGGAGGTGCAAGAGCTGCTGCATGTGGGCCTGGAGCAGATGAGATTGAGGGACCTGCAACAGTGGCTGTCATCCTTTGGGTGACTGTGGTCTGAGCTGTAGTAGTGGTGGTGGATGTTGTGGTGGCTGTTGTGGGCAAGGCTGGCCCCCCTTGGGCAAGTGCCCTCCAGACCCCTGTGGCTCTCTCATGGCGATACTGGTGTGCCATATTGTGGAACCCAGACTCCACATCTAGTATGCATTGCCCACCTCAGGAATTCCCTGATCTCATAGGCATTCATGTTGGCAGCTTTAAAAATAGAGAAAGCCAAACATTAGTGACATCATTATGTGATACATCCACAGATGATATTGTAACACTTCCTCAAAAATAGCTGAAACAGTCCAAATCACCGTACAGATCATAGAATGTTTCTGAGGAATGACAGGCCTACGCAGCCTACACATCTACTATCTGACAGCACAGCAATGCACAAAAAGGTGTGTACCTACTTAAATGATCTGTGCATCATTGTACTGCTATTAATCACATAACAAATGCTGCAAGTACTCCACATGTGTCAGGCCAACTAATGACTATCTTCTGGAAGCCAATCAAGGCCCACAATACCTGTGATTTGTAAATGGAATTGCCTGTATGGTATTTAGTTGCTAATCATGAGGGGGCATCCTAGGTTGGAACAAATGAATGTTTGAATTACATGTCTGTCTTCTACACTTGTA
This sequence comes from Pleurodeles waltl, assembly GCF_031143425.1. NCBI lineage: Eukaryota > Metazoa > Chordata > Amphibia > Caudata > Salamandridae > Pleurodeles > Pleurodeles waltl. The sequence goes on from NC_090451.1 coordinate 371,616,980, forward strand.
TCCTCACACCTAGGTACACATATCTCCTATCCCTAACCCTGTGCCTCGGAGGAGAGATGGACATGCAACACATCCTTTCAAACATCAAGGACAGCCAGGAAGCTTTGGACAGCTGTCCATGGGTTTAGTCAGTCCACCATAGGTAAGGAGGGCTGCCGACTAGGATTGACTCAAACATTGGACAATCACATCCACATTTAAGTTTCTAACTGCGGACAACTGTCAACATCATTAGATCTCACTGATACCTTTCCAAAAACAAGCATAGATGCAAGCACCCATGTGGGCTTGAGCTGCATGCACACCTATGACATTTCACTCAAGTGCCACATAAACGGAGCACAACATGTGGAGCTAGATGCTGCTAGGAAGTCAAACATACAGTCCTACATGTTCATTAGTTAACAGGGATGCTCAAGTTTGTGTTAATACTTCAGAATCACTGGTCTGTGTGAATCAGGGTATGCCTTGCTGACTAAATCATGAAATTGGCCACCTCCAAATTAATCATTGGCATACATGTAGCAAAAAATCACCCTGTTCATCTGCCCATGCCTATAGCGCAGCACTCAACTCCCGATAAAAGACTCTCTACCACAGAATGTACAGCTCAAACATGGAACCAAATGTCAACCTCCAGTCAAGTCACATATCAGATCATGTGCCAGCACATCATACTGTGTGAGTCCAACACACAGAAGTCAATCACACAACAGCTACAAACACAACACAGGGCAAACATATCAACACTTACTGGATACATCTGGGTCCGCAAATCGAGCCACTTCACCAATTGTGTAGGGGGCTGGTCCACCTGTAAAACATGGAAGGGTGAAATGTGCTCAATGTCTGCTCCCTGTACAAAACCTGGATAAACAAATTACTGCATGTGACATTTAATATGATAGATCAGCACATCAGGCATGTAGACACCCCAACAGACATATTACTGCAAACATGCATTGACACTGTCACTCCAGTGAGTGTTAGACACACATATGCACACATGCACTGGCCCTAACAATGATGTGGTGCCAAACATGATTACTCAATTTAGTGCAGAATTCATTCTAGAGGGTACTCCATTTCATCATTTTTTATTATGAGAGACATGCAAAGCCACATTCTTTGTGCACTGTAGTACCAGTGACTCAGGTATTGTGGCTTGTGCATCAAAGGCACAATGAGTTACTGTGTGATGCTCATGTGGGTTGAGTTTAGTTCTGGAATTATTGTGCTTTCAATGGTCCATTATATGTGTGCCTGTGTTGTATGTAGGTGCATGAGCACAGGTGTAGTCATTGCACCTGAAATGTTTTATTCTGGGCCCTGTGTACCTATATCAGGTATTGTATATCACAGTTTGCCACATTCATTAGCTTACATTTGCCAAGTTGGGTGATCTGTGGTTATACAAGCGGACTGACTCTGTCCCCTAATTGAAACATGGTTTAGCAAATGTCCTACGTCTGCAATCTTTATGATGTAGGTCTCTATTTGTAAGCACCTTGGGAATGGTGGCACTCACAGGAATGCTGGCCTGCTGATCTTAGCATACAACCATGTCTGTGATAGCCTTCATACTGAGAAGGTAACTATTGTGCATATGCTGCACTAGATCAGCAGGGGCGTACCAAACGTAAAGTAGCAAACTATTTTGTGACTTTAAATGTATGATGGAAGCAGTCAGTGGTCCCTTGCACAACATCATGCAAATACAGATTTTCTGACCATGCATTCACAAAGTTCAGGGATCCCATGACGACCCATTGACTTTAGAAAATTGTTTGGCTATAAAGTGACACAGATGGCAAGTGCACCAGATCTGTACCAGCAATTGTTCCCAAGGCAAAATCGTTGTTGGGCCATGCTACTCAATGATAGGAATTCTACACCTACTCCTAAAAGCCACAAGAGGAACCTGTGTACTGCTACTGCAATCTGGTAGAATCCTGGCACAAATATGTTTGGCTATGTGAAAGATTATCTGTCCAGACGTAAACACACAGAAACAATGAACTTAGGGCCAGATGTTATTGTTTTTTTTTTTATGTGGCGCATTTGCTTCACTTGTTTACGCTACAGCTATGGAAAGTAGCGCAAACAAATAGATATTATCATGTGTGCAATACATTGGCATCCATAATTAATTTAAATGCTGCACAAACCAAGTCGAAATATTAGCCTAAGACACTAACAGAGGTTAGGAAGATATTTGTACGTAGGGTCATGGATACTGTGCATACATGTATTAAAAGATTTGGGAACGAATACGGTTACATGCATTAGCATGTGAAATACATCTCTTTCCTGGTACACTCACAGGCCATAAATAATACTTTTGTTTGTGCAGAATTACCATCATCTATTGACTTAAAAGCAGCACTTATTAACAAGATAAAGTTGTCTTATGTAAGTTTGTTCAGCTTTTGCGTCAACAAATGACAGTAATGCATAGCAAAAATAGTATTCATCAGGGCCACAGTGTGTTCAACTTGCATTCCACATGTCCACAAACATTGCATGCAGCATGTCACAAAATCTGCAACTTTCACTACAGAACATTTAACTCTGCACATTAGTCTAATTTGTACTCGCCAACAGGGCCACCAATCACCACACCCAGGTGGCCCAGCAGGTCTCTGGCCACCAGGTCGGCCCTACGATGTTTCAGTTAGTGGTTGTTGCGCTGGATGTTGAACAGTCTTTTTTAAGAGGAACAGCACCTTTGACCACCTGAGCCTCCTAGCCTTGGTGTGATACCCCTGTATCACCCTGCCACCAACCTCCAACATCAGGGGGAGGAAGTAGCACACCAGCCAAATAAAAGCCCCCAGCTCCTCCTCACCCGTTCTCCCCAGATGTGGCCTTCCCAACATATCAGAAATAACAGGGATAGGAAAGGATAAAGAGGGAAATACAGGGAAAGGAGGTATGGAAAGGAAACTTAAAGAACCCACAAACAGCCCAACAATACCCCAACAAACAATACCCACTAACACACTCCCAACAGTACAAAGACAAATCTAACTCTCGAAAAATGACAAAAACACACTTATACTGGTTTACACAGACACTTACAAAAACAACAGATGACAATGGAAATGACACACAGGAGACAAAAGCACAATATTGACAGACACAACTCTATACACAGCCACACAGTCTAGAAGAATCACAGACTGCAAAGTGAAAGTGAAAGTACACCCACTGTACCATTTCTGTAAACAGGATATCCTATTACATCACTTCCTGTCTCAAATGCAGTGCGTTTTTATTCTGATGCATGAAATTTAATGACGCTTACGGACTTTGCATCAATATTTTTTGATGCGTATGCTTAAAAATTCCCCCCGCATTCAAGGATCAATATTTTTTTAATGGATAACCGATTTCATGGGGTACAGTGTTGGAATTAGCGCTAGGGACCAATCGATGTATAATGGGTGTGAGCGCCATTTATTATCGCACATGCGTCATATTTTGATGCATATGCATCTTGTTTGACACATTTGCATCAAAATAACTGTCTATAACTGTGTTTGTGTCATCTTTTCTTTCTTAACATACATGAAGTCTATCACTATGCAAAGAGAGGATGTTATGACCTGCTGTGTGTGTTCTAGTGTTTGGGCACATGTGGCAGACCACACTACTGTGGACCATACTATTCAGGTTGTTGTGCCGGATTAGCACTCTTAACTGACGCAACAGCAACACAAACTTTTGAAATAAAATTGGTATTTCCTAGTTTGAGCAGGTTTTGTATCAATAGAGGATAGCAAGGCTACGCAACTTAAAAAATTCACTCATGGCCTGTGTCTTTATGTCTGAGAATTGCCTATTTCAATTGTTGTTGTGCCTCTGTGTTAAAGTCACAAGAAGTGTTTTGCATAATGTGCTTGTATTAATGTGTTATAATTGTGGATAACCATCAGATGCCATTCATTGAGGTACATCAGTCATGATATGTGTTTGTTAAATCTGTTGCGTCTTATGCTGTGTGAACTTCCCTGACTTTGGGGACAAAACATCTCCCATGACAAACTATACACAGGATAGATAGAGGACGGTCGATAATGGCAATGTCAGATATGTAACCCATCACATGTAATGATATGTTGGATACCACTTCATGGTCACTTGTGTGTATACTACCCATGAGTCAGGCATTTGAACATGCTAGGTATGTACATTGTTTGTGACACAGAGTCCCAAATCCAATCCAAAAATATTTTGGTACACCACAGTTTGACTGTGTAATATGTAAGTAATTAGTAATAGGTAACAGGCAGCTTTCATCACATCATGTGTACACAGGGTGGTCTTGAAAATTCCCACTGCAACAGGGAACATCGGTGCCTCTGTGCTAATTAATCTGTCAGCTAGTCACCACGCAAGCACCATCAAAAGGTGGCGGCAGAAGTGATTCAGTGTGTGGACCGTCAGGGCACAAACATGTTTTGTCCTCACATACACATTGGCAAGCCTTGTTTGTTGTGCTGGAGACACCATACGGAATCCATGCATACAGCCATAGCACACTGTCACTGTTTGGCAAACATAATTGCAGGCAGCACCAGACAAGGGATGGGGGCTGGATTAGGCCATTTGAATACACGTCTCAAAACTGATTACGATGAGTAACATGAATAAAATATACTATCTATTTGAGGATTAATTGAAGACCTACCACACACAATAATCCATGAGGCAAGAGAGGGCATGGAAAGAAGCTATGAGACAAATGTAGCCACAGGGAACCTCTATGTTGAATGCAAAGCCTGGAACGAGTCTGCCTACCAGGATGCTGGCTCTGTCAGGAACAAACATGAACAAGGCAAATACACAGTGAGCAGACTCAGACTGGGACAAGCAGGAACAACACTGTGGGAACTAAAAACAGTTTGTGCTGTGGTCTGCAACGTTACACAATCCCCCAAGGGCTCTGGCACACAAGTGATTTGTGTGCCAAGCCACAAAAAGGAAATTCTGAAACTGGCAGCTTCTAAACAGTTCCAGGTGGCAGCAAGGGCAGGACAGGTTCAAATGGCTGGTCTGCATGGTTGTGCTCGCAGGTGTGTGCAGCTTCAGTCTCTCACAAGTCATGGAGTTGAGACTCAAGTTCAAAGGGCCAAGTGGACCTTTCACATGGGAAGCAATGGACAGCGAATACAGGTCTTACCGACTACCAGACAGTGCATTATTTGACCTGAAGTCCATGCAGACTGATGCACCATGACTTTGGCATGCCATCCTGAAGTGGGAAGCACACAGGAGTCAGAATGGGAGTCTGTGTGTGTGTAGCTGAGTAATCTCAGGATACAGATAGTCCATTTACAGGGCCCTCTAGAGAAGGGTGGGGAGAGACTTAAAACATGGCAGTGGCAGGACTTATTACCTGGGATGGACTGCGCAGGGCATGTTTTGTGAGCAATGCTTGTCATACTTGGGGCAGTCGTGCTATCCATTTTCAGCTTAGATGGACTTCTTGTCACACATGCTCCTTGCAGAGATAGCTGATGTCACACTTACTGCTGTCAAGGGTTTGGTCATACATTTCTGTTACCAATGCAATAACACATCCACTGCCTTATGCATGAGACACTTTTTTCATTATGATTGATGGTGTCTTAGTTGTGTGTCATGTGCTGCAATGGACCATGTTGGCAACATGGATGTGTCTCATGGCTGTGGTCCTCTGATATTGCCCTTCACATGTGAAATATACAGGATCTATGTCATTTACACTGTGTGTGATGTTGGCTGTACATTCATACCCATCAAATGTGATGTGGATTTTCCAGTATCCTAATCTGTATTTCTGCAATGATCCATGAATCTAAACTCTGATTATGATTCCTAGGGATCATGTGATGCATACAATATTACCCAGAGCATGATTGAGTGATGAAGGTAGGTGTTTAATGACATATGATAACAAAGTGGAGATGGTGACTATAGTTAGAAGAAGTTTTGTTCGATGTGTTGTCTGTGACACAATCCTGCAGCAGTGTTTGGATGTTCACCCTCATTTTCACGGACAGCATCCTCCTCTTCCTCCTCTTCAGGCATTTGTGGGTCTGGTTCGTAGAGGGAAATGTTCCTCCTTACACAAATGTTGTGCAGGATGGCACAGGTCAAAATCATCTTGCAGACCATTTCAGGTGCAAATAGGAGGCTGCCTCCGGTGATGTAGAGGCACATGAATCTGGACTTTAGGATGCCAAAAGTCCTCTCAACTATGGTGCATGTCCTACGATGTGCCTCAATATAGGCATGCTCTGCTGCTGTGCTTGGGTTGGCAAATGGGGTCATGATCCATGGCTGGATCCCGTAACCCTGATCAGCTGAAAGAGAAAATGAGGGTAAATAGTTGGTTGTTGGTTGCACCTTGATTATCACTTTGCATGGCAGTTGTTATCTTGTGTCGTCTGTGACTCATCTGTGTTTGTGGCATTGTGTGGGATCCTAGGCTTTTAAGGTGTTCTTTCTGTATTGGGTTGTTTAACTATCAAAACTAGGGTTTGGCTGATTGACCTGATATCAGCTGTATATTTCTAGAATTCCAGTTCATTGTGTATCTCCCATGCATTATGTCATGTGAAAGAAGTGTCCATGTGCCTTCACTGGAGGTGACATGATACTTCCACACACACAATCGATTCCACTATGGTGGTAACATGGTTGCACTATATGGGCTGAACATCCCATCCAATTAGACATATGTAATTGCATGTGAAATGCAACAGCGAGGCCCTATGATTTGGCTAGGTGACAATGTACAACACATCTCCATAAGTTGGCAGCACTGAAGTGTTCACAATTGACAATGCACAATTATCCCATGTGTGATAAGTTCTATGCAAACCTATGTTTGTGCCCTCACTGAGTTGGCTCATGTGCAAACATGTACCTACACTACTGAACCTGCTCTAGGTAAGTTGGCTAACTTGGTTGTGACGGTGAAGGTTTTAGTGTCACAAGGTCCATGTGCCTGTACATCTGTTATGTATATGTGTAATTGTCTCAATCCATATGTGTAGCAGTATGCACTTTGCATTAGTGTCACATCCACATGTTTTCATAGCACAGTCCACTTCCTTATTACTAGCGGGCAATGTCACCCCAGGAGTGATGTGATATGTTGATACTCAATGATTCCATGTCATCTTCATTAGAGTCAGCATCATCATGCTATGTGTCTCATGGTGTTTGACCTGCAGCGAAACACATTATACTCCCCTTACACAGTGCGTATTGCTTGGAAGGGTGTGTGATTGAGTGTTATTGATGTGATATTGGAAGATTCATCTTCCAAGTTGTACTGCCAGTTAAGGCCCTGTCATTGTCACTGTGTTGTTTTAAATTGGTCCTGTGTGGCCCTGGAGTGGCATCTGTTGTTATTTGCATCTGTCATTTGTCCATAGGTGTGTATCCCTTTGGCTCAGGATATCAAACATGACTACCAGTGTCACTACATCAGTGTCTTCTCGGCCACGTGTCAATGTAGTGGTGTATGTGTTGTGTGTCCTGCAGGGTTGCTGTGCTGTGTGTATATTACTAGGTTTCTGTACTTACCAACAAGTAGGCCATTGCCATATCGTCCATCCTGTGTTGATTGATGGTACTGTGGCCGAAGATGAATGAATCATATACACTCCCAGGATACTTTGCCACAATGTTGGTGATCAACCCACGGTGATCTACAATGGCATGCACATTGATGTAGGGTGTGTGCTTCCTGTTGCGGTATAGATGCTCCATTGCAGCAGGTGGCACAATCCGTACATGTGTGCAGTCAATGGCACCATGCACATGCGTGAAGCCATTGATTTGATTGAAGCCCTGTTTGGTTTCCTGCTGCTTCTGCTGTGTGTTGGGGAAGCTGATGTGGAGGGGTGTGAGAGAGATGATGGCATCCAGTACTTTGGGAAGGAAGGCAGAGAATGAGGGCTGTGAAAACCCGGCAACCAGGGCACCATTGGTTTGAAAAGAGCCACTTGCCAACATGTGCAGGACAGCTAGCAGCTTGGTCTCCGGTGGAATGATGTGCGGTGTATGCAAGTTGGGAGCCAACTCTGGCTCAATGTGGCGCAGCAGCTGCTGTATGGCTTGCCAGTTTAGTCTGTACCTCTGGATAATGTAATGTTCCCTGAAGCCCTGAAGGGTTGTCTTGGTCCTGAATATCCTCTCCTGTCTTCGGCGTTGCCTTTGTTGCTCCTGTGCTCTGCGTCTTTGTGCATGCTGGATGGATAGCACCTCCATGTCTTCCTTTTTGAGTTCTGATGTTGCTTCTGTGGGTTTTCCTTAAGTACTAGTGTGTTTGCCCCATTTTACCGCCTGCCCTGACCCAGGCGTTAAACTTTGGCTCAAATCAGGATTTGCACCATTTTCCGGCTCCGCCTCCAAGCCGTGCGCCATTTTTGCGTGGTTGGATAAATATGGCGCACAGGTATTTAAGTCATTTTTTGGACGGGAACGCCTACCTTGCATCTCATTAACGCAAGGTGGTTTCACGCATCCAGAAAATGTCGCACACTGGGATATTTGGACGTTAGATGGGTCTAGCGTCAAAGTAGAAATATGGTGTTAGCTGTACGCCACATTTGCATAAAAAAATGACGCAAATCCGGCACAAACAGAGTATAAATATGGGCCTTCATCTGAGTAATGAATTTATTAAGGCATTTTCAGGATCTCATATGAAAGCACACAAAAATATGAACATGAGCATTTAACTAGAATGTAGTAAAACATGTGCAGATACCAAAATAATCACAGAGTTAAATAATGTCAGGCATAAAATTGCAATGACAATGAATGTGTACACAGTGAATATATATATATATATATATATATATATACATATATATAGATACGTGTATATATGTAAATATATATGTATATGTATGTATATATACATATCTATACATAGATATATATATATATGCATCAATATGTATATATATACATATATCTATGTATTATTATATATATATATATATATATATATATATATATATATATATATATATATATATATATATATATATACACACAAAAGTATGTGCACAGCGAACTAGATAATTAAGAATAAAAATGCATCACCAATGGGGTTGACTTCTTCATCCTTGCCAACATGAAGCCGAGGAGCCCTGGACGGCTGACGAGGAGCCCTGGACTGCTGAGGCACTAGGAGATTCTTCCAACCTGAGAACTTTAACCTGAACTGTGCGTCCACGTTAAGGAGAACTCCTTCAAACTTATTGCCAAGCCTCCCCAACTTATCTACCTTAAACAAACCCAAGAGAAAGGTACTGGCAACCTCCCCCTTCCTTCTCGTAAGTTATCAAATTCAAGTGCTGGCTGTGCTCGATCTGTGTCGAAAACACGCAAAGGAATGGGCCCTGCCCCAATGCGCATTCCCAAGACAGAGAAGCTGTACTTTTCCTTGATGGAAACATTCACAGGCTGAAGCTTTCTCTTATCATGTACCTTCCACATCCCCCTATTTTGTTCAACACGGTGTAACCTTGTGCTAGGAAGAAGAGCATATGCACATTCTGCATAGAAAACAACCTGTGTGGGAAAATACCTGCATCACCGATGTGAAGGTATTTGAAGCTTAGCACAAAATGGAGTAATTAGTCAAGATGGAGTCGTTAGTTAAATACAAGTAGCATTACAGCCCCTCCTCTTTGGTGATGTACTTCCTGCTTTCTGTGTCATCTGGCTATCCCAGAGTTCAACATTCTTGCCCCTTTCAAGCTGACACGACCCTTCCTTTGTCACCCAGAGATTGGTAGCCAACCCAGAGGTGTCGCTACCTAAGGGCTACACGTCCACAGGAAAACCAGTCTGACACTGAGTTTCTCTCTCTGTCTCTGTCTCCAACTTGTCTAGAAGAACAAAAGGCAGCCTGCTCTGGAGTGTTATCAACAGTTCCCGTTCAAAGGCTGTTAACCCTTTGAAGCTCGCATTGTGGGTTAAAACTATGAAAGGCCACCTTGGGGGAGGAGACCACAACTCACTCTCTGGTGATTGCCTATGTTCCTGAGCCTGGGAGTTGTTCACATGTCTTCCAGGGAGTCAAAAAGCTGTCATTGTGACAGACCCTTTGTGAGGCCACTGGACTAGCCAGTGTACAAAGTAGTAACTTTCTAAAAGTTGCTTAACTTTCAAAGTGACAGAAATGTAGATGTGGCCATCAAGTCACATTTAATGCCACAATTAATTTGATACCTTATAGTACCCAATTAGGTATCCACATTCAGAAGTTAGCCAGGCTGGGATGCTAGGGGGTAACCCTGTGTTAGCCAATGGGGCTTGTAACTTTCCTCAGCAAAATGACAACGTTGAGGTTTTCCTGCTAAGACATATATGAAACTGATAACGCAGATATACTAATTAGAAATTATTAATGAATGTTTAAGTAGTGTGAGTAATTAATGTAGAAAAATAATGTGCACGTTTGAAAATGTGCCATCAGAGAGCGATCACCAGGATTCACAAATGTACTAATAAAATGAATAACTTATACGAAATATAGAAAAACATATTGAATAATGTAGTAGTATGTCATATTGAGATATATATTGTATATTTTGCATTATATTGTAGAGCTAAGTTAGCCGAAGTTGTGGCCTAGTTGCCAGGCCTTGTGCAGAAATCGAGTATTAATGCGGAATGTAGAAAAAAAGCGAATGTGCTGGACTGACCGTGTACCGCTTATTGTTTAATAAAATCTGCTCAGCAAAGATCCTATGTGTGAACCATGAACAGGAGATGACAGAGAAAAGTTGTATCCACATCAGTGTAAAGTATGCTGGATGTACATTCCCAGGACTTGAACGATGGAGATACTGACTGGAGAAGAAGATGCAACATGTTTGATACCTGACGAGCTGGACGATGAGGACATTGTACAGCGAACCAATTGACATCTTGAGAACTGTGTAATGTTAGACTTCATAGACTGGGAAAATAGGGACTATTGGATAATGCAAAATCATGAGATTAATTGACCAATTAGGAATTGGGGGATAGTCTGAGAGACTTTGATATAATGGCGTGTCAAAAGGAGAAAGAAGAGACATTAGAGGTTAGGCGTGGATGTTCGAAGAGATTCAAGATCTGTCATAAGGCTTATTCCCTTGAGAGCCTGATGTGATACTAATCGATTGATGACCTGAAGACGAAGACTGATTTTATTGCTGATCCATATCGTGGATAGGTAGCTATGACAATGTGACTGAATTACCTTTTGTGCCTTTTCTTTCTAGGTACCAACTGCGCTGTTTAATAGTTTTCTTTTAGCTAGATGTTTTCAAAATTCACGTTCTAAATTGTTTTCGCATGAAGTCCCACATGCAGATGCTAATCTGTGTTAGGTGAGGTCCTTACCTTATGATATTGACAATCGCAGAGACAATTGATTGACAAACTGATTGCTGAACTTCGCTATTCATGTTGACTTAATTAATTCCTGATTCACTTATTGACTTATGCTACTGCTTTAGAATGCACTCTGATGCAAGTTTTGATTAGATTATGTTTTTGTCACCGTCTAATGAATTAATACGGATTTGCTTGAATAAAGTTTGAATTTTTTTGAATTAACCCCATGACTTAATATTGTTACTAATAGGGAAATAAAATTACAAAAAATATATTAAGTTGTGGTATGATGATATTAACTGCTGATTAATGTTTTGCTTAATGGTTATAGATTGGTGTACTGATTATTGATGAACATTGGTTACACCGTAGCTAGGATACTCCATGCAAATCAAAAGGTTCATCGACCTATACGCGTCCCCTTATAAGTTTACTTATTAAGGGCCAGGGGTGATAGCAGTTTTTGGTAGCAGCTTGATAGTTTATTTCCTTGGAGAACTAGTTATATGGTGACCAATGGTTATGGTGGTACTTTGAATTAGGGTTAGTTGTTCATTATTATTGTGAATTGGATTTTGTTTTTCGGAATGGCAATTGTAGCAAGAATTATGTCCTCTTAAGACCAGAAATGACTTTCCCACATCCGGGATCCTGCAAGTAGAGACGTATATGAGGAAAGTAGGGAGTCTGCGTACTCCAGTTGAGGTTTAGTAGGAGTGTGCGTACTCCGCACTATGAGAGTAGGGAAGTCGTTGAACTTCACATAAGTGTGGCGCTTTGTGCTAAAAAGAAATTGTCCATGTGGTTGTTAGTGATGTATGAGCCCTGCGTGTCTAAGACTCCGGAGTATATTGACAAGTGTAGGAGACACTTGGTTACATGTTGTAATCTGTCTGGTTTAGTAGGTTGATTGAGCGTGGTCAACAAGTCGGTGTGTGAGTTAAGTGAGTTAGAGAAAATTTCGACCGAGAGTCCTATGTGCACCAGGACAGACCCATTGATCAGTTGAGAGTAAAATTTGCAGGTCGAATTTTGCTTGCGAATGTGGGAGACTGAGAAAGAGGAATAGCTGCATGAATGAAAGGGCCATCAGTGAAAATATGTAAGGTCTCTGAAGCGTTTGTGCACCTTCCTGCAGTAAACCAGCAGATTTGTTTTTGGTTATTGTTTTTTGGTTAGTGCTTGCAATAATTTGCATTAGTTTTGTGTGAGTCGGAGAGTAGGAGGACGAGCCGCAAGACTTTGTCAGCGGCAGTGTGTAAGTGTGACATGAGAGTGAGCCACGCTTGAATAGGTTGGTTAGTAAGAAGATTCGCAAGCGGATTGGCAGCCGCCTGTAAGAGACAATTGGCTGAGAAAGCAGGTGTAGGGAATCCTGGGAGTAAAAGTCATTTCCTTATAGAATCAAATAAATACAACAGAGAAAGATGAAGTTTTTCAAATCATTGAGGAGTGCCATGAAGGGTGATACATACATTAAGGCGACAGTGGGGGAGCACACCCCACCGGAAAATTCTTCAGCTTATATTGTGATGGAGGAGTGAGGTGGTGTCTTTGGTTAAGGCAGTGGTGCAAATTGACAGAGAAAAAAGGAGCTTTAGCGTTTCCAGAGCATGGAGCGTTTAATTTGAGAATTTTGGATCAATTGCGGATGACATTGTATGAGACAAAGCCTCTTCCGGGACCAGCACGGTTTGAGGCATTAGCAGTTCAGGAGCTGAAAGTGAGACAGCAACAAGCAATCAAATTCCAAAAGAGAATAAGGAAGGTTGAGAACTCTTTAGCAGAGGCACGATGAGAACAGAAGAGGTGGACAATGGTGACATTGCAGGATGTTAAGTTGTTTCCTGCTATCACAGAGGAAGATGAGTCGGAAGGGAAAGAGGAAACTAGCAAGAGTGATAAGAGTTTGTCAAGGAGTAAGAAGAAGAAAAAGACCTACATAGAAGAGGAAGATTCAAATGTGAAGGATCTTATTACTCAGGTGTTGAGAGACCGAACTCCACCATATGCGGTGCATGGGGGGGTCCAAGTATTAGTTGTGCTCCAACTGCTCCAGCACTAGTGTTAGGGACAGCAGAACCAGTGCAAGCAGATAATGGACAGGTACAAGGGGTACTGCAGAGTACTCCTAATGTAGTGACTACATTGGTGGTCCAAGCACAGATGCACCCAACACCGGTACAGAGAATTTATCCAGAGATACTGATTCTCGAGACAACCTCGAACCTAGTGGTACATGCAGAGCAAGTGGTTCGAAGTCCGATGCTAGTTCAGACTGAGCCGACTCCAATGTTGATGCCTCAGGCACAGCCACAAGGTTTACTGAAGTTCATACCTATGACAGGGACACAGTCAGATGTGACACCAGTAATGAATCAGAGTATGGGAGTAGCCTTCCACAAAATGCGGGTGTCAGAGCACACCAGATGCAACATCGCTGCCAATTACTGCTGGTCCAGCGGTACCATTATTTGGGCAGAAGAAGCCGATTGCAGGAGAACAGGGTGAAATGTCACAAAGTCTCTTGAGGAGGGGGTGAGAGAGCATGTGCAGATGGTTTCATCTATGGGTCAGACCTTTGATGGATCTAGTTCATTAATAGACCTTAGTCCCCTTGTTGCACTTCCAGATGTCGTAAATGGCCCAAGTGTAAGTCAGAGCTTGAAGCTTTTCACATTGCAAACTCCAGGTGCTGTGGTACAGCAGGTGCCATTGCCGAAAGGAAATAATGTTTCATTACAGGGATTGATTGCACAGCAAATAAATTCGTGGATAGATAGTCTGAATACCCCACGAAACACATCCAAGGGTGGAGAGCAAATTGATTGCGTAAGGCTGGCTACGGAAATGATTGAACTGGTTGAGGGATCAATGGGAGTGAATAAGATAGTATCCTATACCTAAGAAGAGCTGAGATATTTATGCCAGAGAATTACGAGAGAAGTGGGCAAGATACATCAGAAATTAGCAGATTTGGGAGAGAAACATGATATAGAAATTGAGAAAATGAAGCATTTCAAAAGGAGTTACAGGTTAGATTTTGAAGCCAAGGATTTTGAGCACATGAGGTCAGCTGGAATGAAAGCGCATCTTAAAGAATTGTTGCAGAGTGCTCAGATCTGGGGAGCATTAGAAAAGGTGGGATGCAGATGGGCAAAGAAGGATAAACGGAAACGAGATTCACAAGAAGGGTCTCAAAGTGTTCAGAAAGAAAAGGATCCAGTAAAAAATTTACCAATGAGGGAGATTCCAGGAGGGCAGTTTGTTCATGTTCTGTGGCACAGAAGTGATATTCTGTCATTCACAAATGATTATCCGAAAATGAGGGAGAAACTGATTAAATGGTATCAGCAGACAGATAGATTTGTGAAGCTTTCAAAATGTCCGTGGGAAGACCTGAATACTCTTTTGGAGATAGTAGTGCCCGCTGATTTGTGGGTTGAATGCAAGAGAGCAGTTGATTGGCCAACGAGTGAACCGGAAAGAGATAGAGTTACAGGTGCACAATCACCCGAAGTGATGAAACATTATTATAAGGTGATTGAATTCCTGAAGATGAGAATCTCGCCTAAAAATATTGATTGGCAGAGAATTGACAGGACAGTGCAGGAGGTAAAAGAATCGAGACATGCGTACTATAAAAGTTTGTTGAAGGCATTCAAGGAGTACAGTGGCAAGGAAGCGATTGACCCGAAGGACATGCTACACTTTGTGTTTAGGTTTGTGGAAGGACTGAGACCCGAAATAGGTCAGATGATTAAGAGTCATTTGATTTGTTGGCAAGCAAAGCCGATTGATGAGGTGTTGCAGTATGTGAAATACTGTAGTGATGAAATTGAGTTAAAACAGAAGAAGTTGAAGGAAAAAACGATGGTGATGCAGATTAAGGCAGCTCATACAGGAGTGAAGGGAGCTTTAGTGCAGCAGATACCGCAGCAGCAGGGAACTGTTCTGTTCCAACCGCAGGTGAGAGGTAGAGGCGTGGAGCTAATATGAATCGTAGTCCAGATTTGAATACGGAAGTGGTTCAAAATGATGTGCAAGGGATGAAAAAGATGTTGCTGTGTCATTTTTGCAGAATCGTGGGACACTGAAAGCGGGAGGGTCCGATGATGGTGCAGGATGGTGTTGTTCAGCAAAGTGGCGATGTCAATACGTTTAAAACTGTAAAAGTTCTAAGAATGAGAGGACTTAATCCGAATTTCCAGAATAATATGAATCAATTGCAGAATTTTCAACCCATGCAGCAGATTCAAGTACCTCGTGCAAAAATGACACAGCTGCCACCAATGCAGCAGCAGGTTCCTATGGTACTTAGACAGCAAATGCAGATACCTCGAGCCCCGATGGAACAGCAACAGATGATACTTACTGTTACACTTAATCACTGTATGTCAAGTCCAAATACAAGTCCAAATCCCAACCACTGATCACCAATGTTAGAAATGGGGTCTTTGGTTGACAGTCAGGTTACCCCCTGTTCAAGCAAGGACCCTCACTCTAGTCAGGGTAAAAGAGAATCACGCTCAGCTAACCCCTGCTTATCCCCTTGATAGCTTGGCAGAGCAGTAGGCTTAACTTCAGAGTGGTAGGTGTAAAGTATTTGTACCAACACACACAGTAACTTAATGAAAACACTACAAAATGACACAACACCATTTTAGAAAAATAGGAAATATTTATCTAAACAAAACAAGACCAAAACAAAAAAAAAAACGACGTACACAAGTCAAGCTATGAATTTTTAAAGATTATACTCAAAAATAGCGCTTAGAAACACAAAATGCTATGAGGTGTTAACACGGTGTCATGACGGAGTCGTTCCCAATAAGCCGACACGAGCGGTGCCGAACACGGAGTCGCATAGACCCCCAAGTACAGTACCTTTGGTGAAGAGTGAAAACAAGTCGATGCGCGAAGTCGGGGATCGCGGCATCAATGCGAAACGTTGAATGCGCACACTTTGAGCGGCGTCGGTCACGACGTGCTGCGGCGACTTCCACGGAGTCGCGGACTTCAGCGGGGCTGCAGCGGCGTCGGGCCTGCGAAGGTCATCGCGTTCCAGCGAAGATCACGGAGTCGGTTGCAGGCAGCATCACCGGATTCAGCAGCGGCATCAGTCTGGAGCCGTCCGACGTCGATTTCCTTGGATTTCCACCAGCTTTCCTTTCCAGGGCCCAGAGGCTGGATAGGGCACCACTTGTCAGAGGAGGAGTCTCTCCAGAGACTCCAAGTGCTGGCAGAGAGAAGTCTTTGCTGTCCCTAAGGCTTCAAACAACAGGAGGCAAGCTCTAAATCAAGCCCTTGGAGATGTCTTCACAAGATGGAAGGCACACAAAGTCCAGTCTTTGTCCTTTTACTCTGGCAGAAGCAGCAACTGCAGGATAGCTCCACAAAGCACAGTCACAGGCAGGGCAGCACTCCTCCTCAGTTTTTCAGCTCTTCTCCAGGCAGAGGTTCCTCTTGTTTCCAGAAGTGTTCTAAAGTCCGTGGTTTTGGGTGCCCTTCTTATACCCAATTTCTCCTTTGAAGTAGGCCTACTTCAAAGTAAAGTCTCTTTTGAATGTGAAATCCTGCCTTGCCCAGGCCAGGCCCCAGACACTCACCAGGGGGTCAGAGACTGCATTGTGTGAGGACAGGCACAGCCCTTTCAGGTGTAAGTGACCCTTCCTCCCCTCCCTCCTAGCACAGATGGCTCATCAGGAACTGCAGACTACACCCCAGCTCCCTTTGTGTCAATGTCTAGTGTAAGGTGCAACCAGCCCAACTGTCAAACTGACCCAGACAGGGAATCCACAAACAGGCAGAGTCACAGAAATGGTATAAGCAAGAAAATGCTCACTTTCTAAAAGTGACATTTTTAAACACACAATCTTAAAATCAACTTTACTAAAAGATGTATTTTTAAATTATGAGCTCGGAGACCCCAAACTCCACATGTCCATCCACTCCCAAAGGGAATTTACACTTTAATCAAATTTAAAGGTAGCCCCCATGTTAACCTATGAGAGAGACAGGCCTTGCAACATTGAAAAACGAATTTAGCAATATTTCACTGACAGGATATATAAAACACATTACTATATGTCCCACCCCAACCATACACTGCACCCTGCCCTTGGGGATACCTAGGGTCTACCTTAGGGATGTCTGACATGTAAGAAAAGGGAAGGTTTAGGCCTGGCAAGTGAGTAGACTTGCCAAGTCAAATTTACAGTTAAAACTGCACACACAGACACTGCAATGGCAGGTCTGAGACATGATTACAGAGCCACTCAGTTGGGTGGCACAACCAGTGCTGCAGGCCCACTAGTAGCATTTGATTTACAGGCCCTGGCACCTCCAGTGCACTTTACTAGGTACTTACTAGTAAATCAAATATGCCAATCCTGGATAAGCCAATTACATACACATTTTGTAAAGGAGCACTTGCACTTTAGCACTGGTTAGCAGTGGTAAAGCGCCCAGAGTAACAATAACAGTAAAATCAGAGTCCAGCACACATCAACAACCTGGGCAACAGAGGCAAAAAGTTAAGGGAGACCACGCCAAGGATGAAAAGTCTAACACTTACTAAGCAGGTCATAGGTCAGAGACAAGACAGAAGTAGTGACACAGTGCATCAATTCCCATTACATAGTGAGAATGAAATAAACGACGAATGGATGTGTGATAGTTCGGATGAGGAGCCATGCATCCTTGCAGCATCACTAGAAGTAGACCAGAGAGGAACTTTTGTGAAAGGAAAAGTAATGAGTCATAGGGTGTCATTTCTAGTGGACACACGAGCTAAGCGCTCTACAGTGAGAAGTGCAGATGTTCCGAATTTACCTCTTTCAGGCAGAACAATTCAGGTTGTGTGGGTAGCGAATAGACAGTTGATAAATCTGATCACGGATTCAGTATAAGTTGGGATTGGCAACTTTCAGGGACTGCATAAGTTTGTAGTCTGTGATTCAAGTCCAGTATCCCTACTGTGAAGGGACTTGTTGTGCAAGACCAGATGTTCGATTAATTGTTCAACTGCTGGAATAGAGGTTCAAATGAATAGTGATGATGAGAAAGAACAAACTCCTGAAATTGAGAATGAAACCACTAATGAAGAGTACCCATTGATTCAATTTCTCCCCATGTTTACTGTGAAAGAATTACATGCAGACTTTCAGTGAACAGTGCAGGAAAATGTGTGGGACCTGACAGGTAAAGAAGTGGCTTTGATCAAGGGAGTGGAGCCCATTAAGTTCACTTTGAAGCCGCATATACTGTTTCTGCAGCTTCCAGAGTATAACATGGCACAAGATGTTCTTATGAATGTGGCACAGATAATTGCAGATTTCCTGAAACAAGGGGTTTTGAAAGAAGTGTTGAGCATTCCATGTAATTTACAGATATTGTGTTTGAAGAAACCTTGTGGGAAAGTACGAATTGTGCAAGACATGCGAAAAGTGAATGACATGCTAGTCAAGTGTTGTCCTGTGGTACCAAATCCAGCGGCAGTATTGTTTCAGATTCCATGCGATGCAGAATGGTTCACAGTGGTTGATTTGTTACAAGCTATCTTTTATGTGCCTCTTCTTGAGGATCGTCAGTTTCTTTTTAGTTTCAAATTCCTAGACAGAGTCTACAGCTGGTGGAGGCTTCCTCAAGGGTACACAGAGTCACCGTCTTTGTTCAATCAGATTTTGAAAAAGAATTTGGAGTCATTGGAATTGCCATACCAATCGCTTCTGATGCAGTACATTGATGACTTACTGATTGCATCCAAAACAAGGGACGAGTGTAAGTACGACTCGATTGCCCTGGTAAATCATTTGGGAAAATTCAGACATAAAGTGTCACCTTTGAAATTGCAGTATTTTCAGAAGTCAGTGAAATACCTGGGACACCAAATTGAGAGGAGGTCAAGGAGAATTTCCAGAGAAGGGATAACAATGATACTGCAAAGAAGTCCCCCGACTTCACAGAGAGATGTCAGGATGTTTCTGGGAATAGTAGGTTATTGTCATCAATGGATTCCACATTTTGCTGAGATTGCCAAACCGTTGCAGAAGTTGACACATAAGGATGTTACAGATCCCATTACTTTAGACCACGATCAGATGAGAGCATTAACTGAGTTGAGAGAGAGTTTGTGCAGGACCCCAGCCCTGGGAATGCCTGATTACTCAAAACCATTCACATTGTTTTGTTATGAACGTGATGCTTGTTCTTTGTCTGGCTTGACACAGGTCCATGGAGGTGCTTATCGCCCAGTAGCCTATATTTCAGCTACCTTGGACCCAATTGCAGCAGCCTTACAGGGTTGTTTGAGTGCAGTTGCCGCAGTTGGTCAAAGCCTTTCACAGTGTGAGGGAGTAGTAATGGGATACCCTCTGACGGTAATGGTACCTCACTCTGTTGAGATCTCACTGACAAAGACAAAAACACAGTATTTGACTGGTTCCAGACTGACAAGGTATGAAACGAGCATTCTAGGTGCTCCAAATGTAACACTGAAAAGGTGTACAGTGCTGAACCCGGCAACCTTACTTCCAAGTGGTACTGTTGAAATTGAAAAAGAAGAAGACATTGAGCATGATCGTCTTGAGGTAACCTAGTTGTGCACGAAACCCTGACCTGATATCAGAGATAAACAATTGTCTTTATTCATGGCTCATGTCTCAGAGATAGTACAGGAACGTTAAGAGCAGGATATGCTGTGTGCACAATTAAAGGTACTTTAAAAGCTTCTTGTCTTCGAGGTTTATATTCTGCACAAGTAGCAGAATTGGTAGCTCTTACTAGAGCGTGCCACGTATCTGCAAGATTGAGAGTTACCATCTACACAGATTGTCAATATGGATTTGGAATTGTCCATGATTTTGGTCAGCTGTGGTCACAATGGAGTTTTCTGACCTCTACTGGTACCCCAGTAAGAAATGGTGACAGAATAAAAGAGTTGCTGTCTGCAATACAGTTACCTGAAGAAATTGCTATGGTGAAATGCAGTGCACATCTAAAAACACCGGATTACGTGTCACTGGGAAATGGATATGCGGATCAAGTCGCAAGGTTTTGTGCATTGAACTGTATATCATTCAAGGATAAGTGGGAATTGATGTTAGAAGAAGATAATACATGTAAAAGTTTTGCATTGAGGGTGATCGATACTATAGAAGAGTTGAAAACACTACAAAATAATGTTGACGAAGAAGAGAAATTACTTTGGCCCAAAATAACATGTGTTCAAAGGCCTGATGAGATATGGGTTTCCGAGGAAGGTCAGATGGTCCTGCCAAATAGTTTACTGTCACAAATGGGCAGGTATTACCATGGCCAGGCACACATTGGAAGGGATGCCATGGTACGTCTGTTTAAAATTGACTGTTTCAATCCCAAGTCTAGACAGGCAGCGGAAGTAGTGTGTCATCGTTGTATAATCTGTCAACAACTAAATGTGGGAAAAGGGACAGTGGTGAATTTGAGCCACATTGGAGGAGCAGGAGGTCCATTCAGCAAAATGTAATTGGATTTCATGGAGAAGCCTGCATGTGGAGGTTTGAAGTATGTGATTGTGTGCATTTTTAGTCACTGGATTGAAGCATACCCCACAAGAAGGAATGACAGTCTCACAATAGCAAAGTTCTTGCATAGGGAGTTGATACCACGTTCCGGGTTTCCAATCTCTTTAGAATCAGATAGGGGAACTCACTTAAACAACGAGGTAATTGAACTTGTATGTGCAGCGCTAAACATTGAGCAGATGTTGCATTGTAGCTATCCCCTGAAGCATCAGGACTGGTGGAACAGATGAATGGTACCTTGAAATCAAGAATTGCTAAGGTGTGCACAGCTACAAATCTGAAAGGACCAGATGCATTGCCTTTGGTGTTGATGTCAATGAGAAATACACCTGACAGGAAGACAGGGCTATCGCTTCACGAGATCCTTATGGGCAGAGCAATGAGATTACCAGCAGTTCCAGCCAATGCACTTGTGATTATTACAGATGATATGGTGTTGGATTACTGCAAGGGTCTGGCTGATGTGGTTCGCTCTATCTCTCAGCAGGTGCAGGCCACTACCCTGCCACCCTGCCACCCATCCACGATCCAGGGCACAATCTCAGAGACGGCGACTGGGTCATTGTCCGAAAACATGTTCGCAAGACATGTTTAGAGCCATGCTAGAGAGGGCCTTACAAGGTGAGCCTAACAACTATGACAGCTGTGAAGTGTGCAGGACTCCCAAACTGCATTTGTGCAAGCCATACGAAGAAAGTGGCATATCCACTGGATCATGAAGAAGCATTGTTAAGGGCACCAACACCAGTGAAACAGGTTGCCACACCTGAGAAAGAATAAGAACCAAGAGAGCCTGAAATTGAACAAGAGCTTGTGGACGACGGTTCTGTTACCCCTGTAAGAGACGAAAGTGAAGAATTACAGGAAGGAGTGGAAGAAACAATCTCCACAGATACAGCAGGAGAATCTAGCTCAGCAGGGTTTCTCCCAGGAGCAGACTGTGCTGAAAACTAGCCAGAGCAAGTGCCAGACCAAGAACGGGAGGGAGTTGAGACGGATCAAAGTCAAGGTGCTCAGACTCCTCCTAAGCCTGTTGCAGGTCCATCAAGAGAAAACACCATAGAGAAGGAGAAGGAAAAGAGTCCAATTCTGAAAAGAATATTAACAGAAGGATGGAGAAAAGGAGATAATTGGCCTGAATCACAAGTAGTAAAAGGAAAGGAAGTGGTCATAAATGAAACAATAGAGGAAGAAGTAGATACTATGAGAAAAGAAGAATTGAGTGAAGAAGGAATAAGTGGTGATCGAAAATTGAAAAGAAAGAGAATAGCAAGCCGGCGTTACGCAGGTCCGGAATGGGCGTATGCAACTACTAATGAATGGCAACATGAGTTTATGTCCTTTTGTTTTGATAGAGAGGTTAGGAGTCAGTATTTTGATGTAACCTGAAGAGGAACAAGGAACTGAATTGTTGAACCAATCTGAAAAACCTTAAAGAGACTGTTGGAAATAAACCGGAGAAGACATTGATAACCTGATTTGACATAAAACCGAATGTGACATGCTGCTAATCGATTTTGACAAAAGAAAAGGGTTCCTGAAAGTGAGATTGAACTGTGAGAGAAGAACTTTTCTAGATTTTACTGCACTTCATAAGAAATTACTTCTGCTTTCTGATTCTTTACAGATCATGGCTGAGTTGAATAACCAAGTTAGGGATGCGAGGCGCTGTAAATATATAAGCATTTGATTGGCAATTATGTGTGCGATTTTGTTTATTGTACTGAATGTGGGTATGTCTGTTCATGATCCAAGAGGAACCATCCATACTACTGCTTTTGAAACTACTACACTAACAGCTTTAGAGAAGTTTAAGTTGGATGAGAAGTATTTGCATGACTATACTAATGCTCGAGGAGAGCTTTCTTCTGATGTCTTCTATCACTTGTTGAGTGAATATGTTGAGACGATGGATGCAAGGGATTGTCTTGTGTGCACACAAATTCCTTTGTCAGTAGAGGAAGGAGTTACGTACCACAATCTTACACTAACCAACGGAACAAGCTGTAGTCTGCTACTAACAAGGTTCTATAATCAAGAGTTTATACAGTATTTTTATTCCAATTATGACTTAGGCCCTTATTTCAACCCTGGCAGTCAGTGTTAAAGCGGCAATAATACCGCCAACAGGCCGGCGGAAAAAACAAATGGGATCACGACCACGGCGGAAACCGCCAACACGGACAGCCACTTTAACAAGCCGACCGTCAAGGGGGTAGCAACAAACACCACGGCGGTCACCGCCAACAGACAGGTGGAAGACAATGTACCGCCTACGCCATCACAACCCAACAATCTGCCAGCTTTTCCAGGGTTGTACCAACGCTATCAAAAACACACCGGAAACAGTCTTTGGAAGGGAAACCACTCACCACTCAACACTCAACGAAGAATTAGGACGCCATGGAGCCTGAGTTACAGGTCCTGCCCATGATGGTCTACCTCCTCATCTACCAAGAATACGACCACGGTGAGTCTTGCACCTAGTACACAGGGGAGGGGGGAGGAAAAAGAGAGTGACACACACATGCAACAACCCCACCCCAACACTCACCCACAACATCATACACACAAATACATGCAGCAACAGTACATTTACACCTCGTTACCCCCTGGAAGAAGGCAGGACAAAAGGAATAGAGTAAAATCAGTGTAATATTAGAAATAGGCAGATCTACGTAACGATTATAAAAACAGTATCCACAAAAATGTACAATATGTACATAAGGCCGTACATTGTCACTTCCAAATGTCTGTGGGCCACTGGGCCAAAAATCATGGGCCAAGCCCACACTTGACTCCTGCCTCAATACTGACAGAACACTGCAGGGGCATCAGGTCGAAAACACACAGGCACCTGAGGGGGACGGGGAAGAGGGGGCACCTCAGCTGGAAGATGGAATAACACCACTGCTCCTCGTGGGGGCTCCATTCCCACTGCTTGGTCCGGGGGAGTACAAGGCCATAGTCTCTCAAGGGGGTGATTTGCCCATTGCTTGGTCCTGGGGGTGCAAACCCACAGTCTCTCAAGTGGGTGGTTTGCCCACTGCTTGGTCCTGGGGAGAGCAAAGCCACAGTCTCTCAAGTAGGTGCTTTGCCCACTGCTTGGTCCTGGGGAGTGCAAAGTCACAGTCTCTCAAGCGGGTGCTTTGCCCACTGCCTGGTCCTGGGGAGTGCAGAGCCACAGTCTCTTAAGTGGGTGGTTTGCCCACTGCTTGGTCCTGGGGAGTGCAAAGCCACAGTCTCTCAAGTGGGTGCTTTGCTCACTGCTTAGTCCTGGGGAGTGCAAAGCCACAGTCTCTCAAGTGGGTGCTTTGCTCACTGCTTGGTCCGGGGGAGTGCAAAGCCACAGTCTCTCAAGTGGATGCCTTTTTCCACTGGTTATGGAGGGGGCCTTGTGCCCAGTCTGCTTCATCCTGCCAAGGATAGGGTGAGTGGATGCCTTTCTCCACTGGTTCTGGAGGGGGCCTTGTGCCCAGCCTGCTTCATCCTGCCAAGGATAGGGTTAGTGGATGCCTTTCTCCACTGGTTCTGGAGGAGGCCTTGTGCCCAGTCTGCTTCATCCTGCCAAGGATAGGGTGAGTGGATGCCTTTCTCCCCTGGTTCTGGAGGGGGCCTTGTGTCCAGTCTGCTTCATCCTGCCAAGGATTGGGTGAGTGGATGCCTTTCTCCACTGGTTATGGAGGGGGCCTTGTGCCCAGTCTGCTTCATCCAGCCAAGGATAGGGTGAGTGGATGCCTTTCATCACTGGTTCTGGAGGGGGCCTTGTGCCGAGTGATGCAGCACTTGGGTTGTGCCAGTTCACATTCCCTCACCTGGGTGTCTAAGGCACGAGATTTCCAGGGACCAGGTTGCATGATAGTCCATGGAGGCAGGGCTAGACTCCATGCTGCGACGCCTAAGGCTGCAAACTGGTGGTGTTGCTGGTGCTGGTGGGGGTGCTGCCAGTGGTGGTGGGAGTCTCCAGCCCATCTCCTGCAGCCTCGGACGGCTGCCCACTGGGGCTGCTGGTGGTGGTAGTGGTCCTACTGTCTGCAGTGCAGGTGGTGGTGCTTGGGGCGGTGCTTGGGGCGGTGCTTGCGGCGGGGCTGCTGGCGGTGCTGCTGGCGGTGCTGCTGGCGGTGCTGGCTGTGGTGCAGGTGCCGGTGCTGCCAGTGGTGGAGGTAGGTCCCAGCCCTTCTCCTGCAGCCTCGGACGGCTGCCCACTGGGAATGCTGCTGCTGACAGTAGTGGTGGCAGCAGCAGTGCAGGTGGTGGTGCAGGTGGCGGTGCAGGTGACGGTGCTTGCGGCGGGGCTGCTGGTGGTGCTGCCTGCGGTGCAGGTGGTGGGGCTGGTGGTTCTGCAGGTGGGTACCGGGCCTTCACATGCAGCCTCCGATGGCTGAAGTGCCTTGCCTTGGGTTTTCTGCCCCTTCTGCGCCTTGGCAGATGCTGTTGTGACCTTGGCTCTGGCAGCTGGAGTTTTGAAGGAGGCCTTGCTGGGTGGTTCGTGCTCCTTGCCCTTGCTGCATGTTGTCCCCTTCTTCACCTTGGCAGTTGGCGGAATGGTTTGGTCCTTTGCAGGGGTTGGTGGCACACTGGCTGGCCTGACGGGTGCCGCCTTTGAGCCTCTGGGAGTTGAAGGTACCACGGCGGACGCTGACTTGGTGGCTGAGTTGCTTGCCTGGGTTCTGGACACACTGGCCCGAAAGGGAGGACGGGGGGAGGGGTAGGGAACAGGTCAATGTTTGGCAGGAAAAGTTTTTTAGACACACTGGGGCAGGAACTTCACTCTTAAACACGCACAGCGGGAAGAATGAAGTTTCATGTGGACATTTCAATAAATAAAAACGTTTCCAGCGCATCAGCTTCTAGTGAATTACAAACAACACTACATTTTTTGCAAACTCACTCCTTTCTTTATGCTTATACAGCAACAATTAATGCACTCTAGAAATAAACACATATCCATTTACACTTCCAACGCGGAAAAAACAGCTGAGTCAAGAGTGAAAAGTCAGCCTGTTCAATGCAACATTGAATTGTGTTTTTCAACTGGGCCTTGTAGCAATGATTAAATGAATTCACAATTTTGCATTTCTTAAAACTAAAGTACTTAGGGGCATAATTATACTCCATTTGGGCCGAATTTGTGGGGTTTTTTTTTAAGCAAATTCATGGCAAAACTAACTCCATATTTATATTTTGACGTTAGACCTGTCTGCCATTAAAATATGAGAGTTTGCACCATTTTTTAGATGTGTGATCCTACCTTGCGTCACTGAGATGCAAGGTAGGTGTTCCCATCTAAAGAATTGAGCTAAACCCGTAGCCCCATATTTATCCCCCATGCTAAAATGACACACAGGTGGAAGGAGGGGCTAAATAATGGTGCAGAGCTTGCTTTGCACCAGTATTTAACACCTGGATCAGACTAGGGTTAGGGGACCTGTGGACCCATTTCCATGGTTAAACACCATGGAATTGGTCCACAGGTAACCTCCTCAAGCCCCAGGAACACCCCACCCACACCAGAGGGACACCGGGGGATGAGGGACCCACATCCCAGGTAA
The DNA here is from genome assembly GCF_031143425.1 of Pleurodeles waltl. Classification (NCBI taxonomy): domain Eukaryota; kingdom Metazoa; phylum Chordata; class Amphibia; order Caudata; family Salamandridae; genus Pleurodeles; species Pleurodeles waltl. The sequence continues at coordinate 371,643,498 of NC_090451.1, forward strand.
GTAGGGTAAGTATAGGTAAGTATTTTTTTTTTTATTAAAGTGCCATTGGGGGTCCAACTTGGGTCCCCCCACATGGCACAGGGTACAATGGCCATGCCCAGGGGACGCTGGTCCTCTGTGCTGGCCATTGGAGTGGTGGGCATGACTCCTGTCTTTTCTAAGACAGGAGTCATGTGGTATGGATGGTTTTGCATCAGAAAATGACGCTAGGCTGGTTAGATGCATTTATTTTGCATCTAACCAGCCTAACATAATTTTTTGGTGGAAACCCCCCTTCTCCCATACCGCCACCCCCACCCGGCTAACGTCATTTTTTTTACTCTAGCCTACCCTTTTGCTCCGGCTTGTGCAATTCCATAAATATGGTGCCCGGCTGGTGCTCAGGAATGGCGCAAGCATTAGTGCAGTTTTGCATCAAAAAGTATAAATAGGACCCTTAATTGTTTTGATAGCGTATCTGTCTAATTGGAAATAATAGCAACTCCAGATCATTCACTGATTGCTTTCTTGCACCATGTGCCAACCACTTGTGCAGTATGCAAACCAGAAAGCTCAGGCCTTACAATAAGGCTCCAGTGTCAAGGCTCCTGCTTCAGCCCACTGGCCACACAGGTTGTGAAGTTGGAATTTCAGTTCCCGACTGCAGAAGGCAGGCAGCGCGATTCCCACTGGACAGCTTAATTCTGTTGCTCGAGTCAGGCATTCGACAATGATGTCACCTGCTACTGCCAGCTCTGCCTCAACTAAGCTCAACTGAGCCAATCAGAGCAGCTTGTTTATTTGAGGACAGGCAAAAGCTGCACAGAGCCCTGAAATTAATAAAAATAGTAAAGACTGAGGAGATAATGGGTTGCAAGCTACTCACAGAGTGTCTGTGAGCTACCAGTAGCTTACAATCAACAATTTAGAGACAAGGGAGTTAGAAAAATACACAATTCTCAGTGTGTACTGCGCTGGTTACACTATATTAGAAAATATTATTGTCTAATTTGTGACATTATTAATTTTCTTTTTGCTCTAAAGTTGTTAATATTCTCTTGATGGAAATGCATTTTTATAAAGGCAGTTTGAGTAAATGGATTAAACCATGATGTGAAGTATCCCTTGATTCTGAGTGATCCAAAATGGTGTTTTAAAGTTCATCCAAACTTTAACTTTACCAATGTAGAGTTATCATCTTTAAAGTTAGCTCCCTGCAATCTACCAGATTCCTACATCTAAGTAATGTATTCTTTATCAGAGGGAATATTTTGGACTCTTGCTGCAGGGTTGAATTATTGCAAAAATATTGCACCGAATTAATATTTTCCTCTACAAGTGATTGAGGCATCAAATAGTGCAACCATTTTTACTTCTCTGTTATACCTAAAGATGGTATTTTGGCCACTGGCCTAACATATCATAACGTCTGAGAAAATATGACTCAATCAGCTTTGCTAATACATTCTGATGTAAACTATATTTTCTCATCTCCGAACATACCATGATGAGAGTCATTGCTTTTACACAATACCTAAAAACATCTCCCACAGCCTTTAGTAGGAGGGAGACTTGATACCCCATTCCCATCCCTTTAGAATGGAATTGAACATCTGTGTATATAAGAGATGAAGCTGCTACTGGTACCAATCTTATATACCACTCACCTCATATCCTGCTGTCCCTTGGATATGTCCCACTTGCTAGGCCCTGGACTGCCCAGAGAGCCTCTAGTGTCATAATACCTTTTAATTACACCTCTCTGAGCAAAGGAGAGTGTTGGAAGAATAATTCCTACTAAGGACTTCCTTTTATGTCCCCATTATCACCTTCATCATTTTTTATGAAGGGCCTGGCATACAAGCCCTATGATTGTTTGTCTATACTAGTACATCTCCTGTGTCTCTTCCTTTATTTCGTGTTGACCCCATATAATCAGGACAACCTCTCTGTTTGCCACAGTTTTGTGAAATGTGTGCTGACCCCTGCAGCTTCCGTTAAGAGTTTATAGTTTCTGACCCATGGTGTGTTTCTTCTAAGAAGTATATATTAACACTGCTCCATATTTTCATCCTATTTCTGTCACTGCACAATCTTCAATGTATCCTTTACATATTTCAAGATTCACGACCCACACCAGCTGACGTTTTGTCTCTGCAATTCCTCACTCACCAACTTCATTTCCTTTTTCCCTCCTTCCCTTTTGAAGATGAGAGGATTGTGTTGAGGAGGTTTTCCTCTCTTTCCTCCCCTTTCCAATCCTTGACGAATCATACTTTAGAAGATAGCCTAACAGTATTCCTCAGGTCTCCTGTCACCATGCATAAAAATATATATACCTTTTTTTACTTGTCAAATATTTTATTTCTAAGAAATACATTCTTACAGAAATATGACATCAATTTTCCAATTCATTTATGCATACAATTTAAATATATCAAAAACATGTACTTAACATTTAGATATATCATAAAAGCACCAATGAATAGCTTAAATCACATTATTACTAGACACAACACAAACCTTAAACAGATAAAAATAATTTATAAAAATACTTTCCAAAATAAACACCTTAGTAGTAAATACACCGCATCCAATTCATTGACATACTTACACAGTACCCAGTACACAGAAGTTATATCCTATTAAAAAACAATCAGCAGAAATTTACAATTACTTGTGTATTAAATGAAAGGGCATTTTGCAAAGCAGAGTATGGGGTCACTATGTCCAAGCGATGCAGGGGTAAAATGTCCTTACATTGCACAGGTATTGGCCGGTAGCAATGGCAACATCCTGATGTGTCACTCCACACAACATATTTAATCCCATTTCTCTAGTCCGGATCCCATATTTTTTAAAGATTGGTCACAGAATCTATTTTCTTTCCTCATGGAAAAATATACAATCCACCAGTAAGTGGCACACTGAGTACCCCAGACCCAAACTGCAAGGGCATTGCCCTCTCTTCTCAGCTTTCTGCACTTTTAGACCTGGCATCTGCCATCCTGTATCAACTCCCATGCTCAGGTGCAGAATTTCATTCCGTAAGTGTCTGACTGGCATTCTATAAAGTTAGTGAAAGAGATCATGGCCCTCCTGGGTTAGTACAAAGGGGACAACAGAGGTCCTGTTGTCCAGATACAATTGCTCTTCATTCCAGCTGCTTTCCTTGACTCAATGCCTGAAGGTGCTTTTTGTTTGGTCAATTTTTTTAAATCAATCCCTTCAAACTGCATAATTGAGCCCCCTAAATGTTTCATGATATTTTCTGCTGGGTTCCTCTTACCAGGGATAGTTGCCATAATCTCAGGGAAAAATTGCACAGATAATTCCACACAGGAAGCTTTATCAAAAAACAATATTTAAGGACCCTTACATTGTCCAAAAGTTCCCAAGCTACAAATTACAGTGTATGTCTTATCGCTTAGATTATTGCATTTTTTGGTGAATCAAGCAATGATTTCAAGGTACTACTTTCTAGCATCTCTCATGCGACCCATCTACCCAGGACCAGCATGTCCACTCAATACAGGGCCTGAGAGTGGAACTACCCAAAATAACTTTACTAAGCAGCTCAAAGGTATACCTGCCATAATTACAAACTGCTTCAGATCATTAGCTTCGACCATCAAAGCAACCCTTCTACTAACCAAATGCTTGTCCCATTGTAAATCATCTGAGAAAATCAACCCAAATAATTGTAAACTCACACCTGCTCCAACTGCATATTGTCTAGGAACCAAGAAAAACTCCTCTTTTGCTTTGCAAATGACAAAGCTGTGTCATCAATATTAATCAACAGCTTATTCTCTAGACAATCAGTACTTAGTGTGTTTAGTTTACATTGGAGCCCGTATGGGCGTGAGGTCCATCACCACCATGTCATCACCATACTTTAGACAGGTCATATGCTTGACCCCCAATCATAGGGGAGAAATTCGATGTAGCACTCACTGCCGAAGGGAGATCCATGATGAATAGGCTGTATACCAAGGGTGCTAAAATGCAACCTTGTCATTAGCCATTCTCCACTGGAATTTTCTTTGACAGGCTCCCAACACCAACCAGGTCAACTCCTACCAGGTTAGTTATTAGTCAGCCTCAACCAGGTCAGTTATTAGTATCAAGTTCAGTCAAGAGACCCAGCAGTGCCTCGTGGATGTTCGACTAATGGAGCTTAAGCCATAAAATGCCTCTGTCCACGCTGTCCAAGGCCACCCAGAAGTCAACGAAGCAGCAGGAAAGACAACCTTTCAGCTCAATTGATCTCCTTGCTACCCCCTACAGAGTGAAACAGTGGTCAGGTGTCGAAACATGCGGCCTAAACCCTTCCTGCTCCACAGGGATAACCTAACACCCAGGCACCTAGATGCTTTAGTAAAGTCTGGGCAAATAACTTAGGGGTGATATGCAATAGTGATCTTAAGCAATAATCAGCTGGTGAGTAGGATTGACCTTTTTTGTGAATAGGCTTCATTGTGGCTCCCATCCATGAGTCTGGGAGGGTCCCCGTGTGTGTTACCCACTTGAAGAACCTACTGAAAACTAAGCCCCACTTCTTGGGATCCTTCATAAAAATAATTGATGGAAGGCCATCTGGTCCTCCAGCCATAGAGGATTTCATATAAGAAATTATTTCTGATACTACGACAGCTGTTTGAGAATTTGTGATAGCCTCCTTGTCAGCTTGCAAAGCACCAGAGACCATATCTACAAATAGAAGAAAAAGAGAGAAAAAAATACAATCTGAAATAAACATCCATTTACGGAATCCTACATCCTTCTAATGAAAAATACCTATCTATTTGGCAGATTTCACTTTGGTCTCATTCAGAAAGACTTACATCTTTTCATGTTGAAAGAAGATGTGGGAGAACCTTGCCACCTCTCTTTCATCTTCTATATGGGCACTACCATGGCCTGAATTGTCAGATGCTTCTAGTGAAGTAGAATACAACATATCTGCTTGCTATTTTTTAGCAATGTCAAAATACAATTGAGGGAAGAATAAACAAGAGTACTCAAGAGATGTTGCAATCTGTCTATTCACATCAAAAGTTCTAATTTTGCAATTGAGTCATTCTAATGACAATTCACTAGTAAAGATATGAATAGTTTACATAATTAGATGGGCAGTAATGTGAATAATGCATTGTCCTGCAAAGTAGAAAAACTGGAGGCTGTCTCATTTCCACATGCCTTATGCAGAGTGCATGTGTTGGTGATGACAGTTTTCCCAATGACAAATCTTCCACTGGCTTCTCCATCTAGATAGCAATCTCTAGTGGGAAAGGTGTTAGAGGAACTGATGTGTTTAGGCATCTCCTCTGAAATCAGTCCTACTTCAGTATGTCTTGTTCGGGTTTGCACATTAGGCTACAGTGGACGCTGACAGGTTTGTTTCATAAATATCTCCCATTCATTCTATGAAAGCTCTCAGCATGTGGTTGAAAAAGATGACACCCTGAAGGGTGGGCAAATGAAGTTGGTGTCTGTTGTGGAAAGAAGTGCTGGAAGGTTGCTGTGGACCTGATATGATTATTTTCTCCACAGAATCTCAGGCAATTGACATAAGCGCCAATTGAGGGAAAAAAGGCTGCTGCCATGTGAGGGAACTCTCAGTGCAGCATGCTTGCTTCATCTGGGTGGTGGAAACAGCACCTCTGCAGCACCAGTAATATCACTCCTTGCCTGGCAAGGGGCTAATTGAGGCCCTCAATCACTTGGATTCAGAATAAGTAGAACTAATTTTCATTGCATACTTGGCATTTGGATAAATATTTTTTAACAATGTTTACTTTGTAGGGACTCCATATGAATTATTGCAACAAATCCATCAGATGTATATACATTTCTTTAAGTAGGGCTCTAGTATATTACACTTCATATCCAAAAGGTCAATCTAAGTTGTAATAGTACGATTATTTCCGAGACATGATAAAGTAAGAAATAACTAAGTAAAAAAGTTGTCTTCAAAATATTCTACTCCATACTACATATGTCATAACATTTTGCCACCACATTCCTTAGACTCTCCTGTAACCATAGCAATCTCATTTCTTAGACTGCTCATCTCTAATTCACTGTCCTTCAAAGGTCTGCGGACAGTTGCTAGGCTGAAAACAACAGTGGGAAAAGAGTTTAACACCAGCAAAAGAGGTAGATGAACATTCTTTAGAAGATAAGAAGCCATACTTCTAGATCGGTTCAACTCAGCTGAAAGTATCTGTTGGAAAAAGCATCCTGTGAATATTCATTATTAGACATGTCACCTAAGGTTGGAGAATTTACAGATGTCTGTATGGAATTATTTACAAGATAAATGCAAAGTTATCTGTGCCCACAGCTGTAAGACCTCTCTTCTTGTATTAGGGTTTGCTTATTTCAACAATTGGATCTCGACTAAGGTAATGCTATCTGCAGGGCTGAGTTTTCAAGTACATTTGAATTGAATAAACCTCAAGACAGACGGTATATCGAATTTGTTGATCACAAAACAGCACAAAGCATACAAGGAATGCAGTAAGCAGGCTTCATGCCTTGCCTCCTTGATGCACTGGGTCTAGGAGAAAAACTAGGTTTGGCAGTATGGTGTACAGGGGAAGCATTTCTGGATTGCCTTTCCTTTCTGTTTTCCAGACTAAGCTTGCAGATAGCCTTGAACAGAGCTACGTCCTCCATTGTGAGTGCAATCACCCTCATATCATCAGTCTTGTAGATTAATTTCCCAGAACGCATGTCCCAATGGCCACAATCATTAATGTGTAACATGCCTGCACATTTTATTAATGCACTTGTGACAATAAAGTGAGTAAAAAATAAGGAAAGAGTAGCCTACATGTTAATATTGGAATAATCAATGTTGATGCATACAACAATACATTCATATATACAAAGTTGCATCACCATTATTAGATTCCCCTGTCATGAACTTTCCACCAACCCCGTCACAAAGGTATTTAGTCAGGAAGGTGCTGAGACCTAGGCCTGAAGATGCTGGCTGACAGGTCACAGGTGGGGTAACATGTAGCTAACAGGCAAACGCATAAACAGGAAACTTTGATCAGATCCCACAGATAGGTGCAACAACACCACAATGGTCCCAGGAGTTTGCCCCCATTAAAACCCACATGTCAGGTGTGTGTGTTTATTCACAGAAACGCCATAAAGTAAAATGCTGCATGTAGTTAGGAAAGCTTAACAAATCAGACCACAGCACACACCACACACACAGTGACCACGCGCTTCTCAGACCGGACATCTGGACACATTACAGACTGGCCCACATTGTGTCCACGCACGGTCGAAGCCCAGCTTCATTTATTATCAGGACCTTAGTTACAACTTCATAGCAACTGTTTACATTCTTAACTACAAAAGGATGTTTTTTAATACTTTATGGTACTCAGAGAAATGTATAAAAATTGCTCCAAACTGATGTAAATTGAGGGATAGTCCTCAGACCCTGGTTCTGTAACTACTCTCCTTGCCATAATGTTTAATTAAACAAGCCTTTCCTGTTTTACCAAATGCCTCTTGTCTTCCGTTTTTTAGGGTACATTCTCATTCAAGCAAATACAGATTTAGATTTTTTGTTTGCCTTCTTTTGGTCTTAGGTAATACTAATATTGACTTCCTTGATTCCATTAACAGTTCTTCTGTGGTTGAGGATTCTAATTACCAGCCTCTTCCTAGACAATCTGGACCCAATTCACAAAGGTACAATTTTAGTGAGTTTACATTTCGTAGTAATTTTCTCATTAGCAGCCTCGTCCTAGACAATCCAGACCCGATTCACAAAGGTACACTTTTCAGTACGTTTACATTTCATAGTAATTTTACTACTTTTGGTATTCGCAGACCTTGAGAGTAAATTTGCTACAAATGTACAAGTTACATGTCTCCACCCCAGAGTAATGCAATTACTTACTTCTATGTGGGAGGGTGGCATACCTCCCTAAACCACCTCCCCCCCGACGTTTAAAATCCATACTTACCTGTGCAGAGACTACATGGTTGGGGCAGAGAACTAAGCACATAATCGTTTAGGCAAAACATAGACATTGTAGTATGTTTTGTAGTATGTTTAGCAGTATTTGCAAAACGTACTACAACATTCAGTTTCTGAGTCCCTGTCATGTACTACATGAAGTTACATGTAAAAATACAGAATTTAGACCAAACAAACTTTTTAACCCATTTAAGATTTTCAATTACAGTTGTTGCAAGACAGTTGTATCAAATGGGATGCTGCCAAGCAAGTCATCATTTTCATATATAATGCTTTGGGCCATCCCAGGATAAGCATTTCAATTTCTCTGATATGGTTATCGGTCTACTTCTTGGATCATACCTTCGGAGCAGCTGAGTAACATTCAGCTTTACTATGTGAAGGTCTTAGAAGGAGAGTTTGTGTATCTTTTCTTTTTTCCCCGTCACCTGACCTAGAGGAATCAGAAAAAAGCTCCTGTCGAGAGCCGCAGGCACAAACCAAGATGCACCATGTGGGCATTTGGTGGCTGACTCTGCCAACTGACCCATGTCATGTTAGCTTACCTTTGGCCTCCGGGCATCTCTTTGAAGTGTCTCACAACAGAGATGTTTTGAAGCACAGGCAAAGTGAGCTCTGGCCCAGGGCCACAGGTTTTGGGAAGGCCCCTGATAGAGCCAGCTCAGTTCTGCAGAGTCTTGTCCAAATGAATTTGAATAATTCTTAAACAGATTGCTTTTAACACCCTTTCCCTTTAATTTATTTTTTAATGTCGGTGACGTGTGAGTCTATTACAGACATTCTACACAGAAATGCATTTATGTTTCATGCAACAGCCATTAAAAAAGTTTCTTTAAGATCAAAACAGGACCTCACATATGAGAAATGAGAGAGTCTCACAGAGATTGTTTGCGTAATAATAGCGAGCTGCTGTTGCGTTACAATATTAAAAACACACATCACAATCCCTGAATATTAGATGTAAATGCATTTAAAATTTGGACGATTGTGTCTGTGTACCCTCTGTAACCTGGCCAAAGAGTAGTCAGCTGAAATTGGATCATACATTTAAAGCTGTTTTGAACAGGGCCCCCAAAAAACTTTTGGCCCACGGCCCACAAATTCCTTAAGATGTCCCTGTCTCACAACACCGAGTGGTCAGTGTTTGGCAGTCAGCCGACAGCAATCAGCTGTCAGTATTTACAAGGCAAATGTAAAGTCGCTCACTGACGTCCACAAGGAAACTGTGGTAACAGGATGCTGGCAGCTGGTTACACTCAGTAGGAGCATAAAACACCCAAGGCAGTCCTATTTGTCCACTGCACAGCGGCTCTACACCTTCAGTGAATCTACTCACTCTCCCTGCTCGGGACACATGGCAACAACTTGCAAAGCCTCTGAACCATTGACTGGTAACCACACGTCAGTCACTGTCGAAGGGGAACTGGGCGACTGCCTTAGGTGAGCCGTACAGACCCACCACACCAGCAGGCAGCAAGAACTGGAGCGACATGAGGAAAATGGAGTACCCTGGGAAAACACTCAAAGCCACAAACCGACAATAAAGAACCAGGCAGATGGTAAAAAACCTCCCACGGCACTACTCTTAACCATACAAACTGTGTCTTTGTCACTAGAAATATGAGTGGGAACAGAGGCGCAGTTTGAGAAAGCAAATCTGCATCAGGCTCATTACATAGTCACTGTGAGATAAATAAATACTTACCCAAGAGAAAAAACAATCCGGAACATGCCAGCATCTAGCAATGATTTTCTATTTTTTCCCACTTCAGCAGGATGAGTTTGGTTCGCGGTACAGCAATAGTACGTTAATTGTTATCACAGGGCGCATAAGGCTCTCGAGCCTTTCACAGAGTAAGCACGCATTATAAGTAGAATTACACGCCTTAATAATTTGTGGTTTTCATTATAGCTCTCGCAGAATCCCCCTGCAGTCACATCAGTAGGAGGCCAGATTTTTATTCCAGAATTATGAAACATTTCTAAGTATCATTGGTTTCCTCGATGAAACATTCACGGCTCAGCTGCACATGACGCGGGTTATTTTTCTTGGGGACACATAGACAATTAATCTCTTACTACCGCAGCTAGAAAAATAGATGTGAACGTTGCTGGTTTCCTTTGCAGTATTTACTTCAGAGCTTTGCATCCCCTCTGGGACTTGGCGCGTTTCATATTATTCTGCAGACTTGAGCTTTGTGGTCGAAGAGCGTCATTATAAAACATGTGGACTGTGAACGATCATATGCTACACATTTACTCTAAAGCACACAATAGAATTTTCTTATCTGTGTGAATGCCCACTATCCTTAAAATGGTGTGCCTTTCAGGAAAGCTACCCAAAGGCAACAAGAGGGATTGGTACCTGGGGAGTAAAAGGTAACACGACAATCAGATATTACAATTTAATGAGCTCTTTTGTGACACTATAATTTGTCTCAGCACATTTTCCCAGTGAGTCCAGAAGCAATATGTAGATGAGTTTTCTTGTGACGCGTTCTTGCCAGGCTGCTGCAGGGAATTTTGCACTGATGAAACGATGTGGCTGATAATGGAGCCGAGGAAAGTAGGAGCCATTGGCCTTGGGGTTAGCGCGCTTTGTGAATATTTAGGGAAGTGGGTTTGTGTTGAAAGTAATGTGTTCTGCTCTGTGTGGATAGCCTAGATAGGAAAGCCTGGCGCCGTTACAGGGGCCTGTGGGTATCAGTGCTTAATGTATATAAAAAAATACAATGTAATATTAAATATATAAAAAACGTGCTGGGGGCAAAATATTTTCCTAGAGCCCACCGGTATTGCTGCTGAATGCCAATGTCAATGAATACTAAAGCTCCCTATTATTGATCCATAAAACCTCATGCCTCTTTATTCCTCCACCCTGCACTCCTTATTTCTTTTTTCTACTCCTATGGGTCTTCTATAAATATTTGCACTCACCCTTTGTCACTGTTTCCTATCTTTCTCTTTCTCTTCCTCCTCATTTCTTATTTTTCCGATCGCTCACTTTGGGCCTGATTACGACCTTGGCGGATGGGATACGTGATGGATATCCTGCCTGCCATTTTACAAGTTCCATAGGATAAAATGGAACTTGTAAGACGGCAGAAGGAATATCTGTCATGTTTGTGACGGAGTATGACATCCGCCACGGTCGTAATCAGGCCCTTTCTCAGGTTCAAAGTAAAAGAGGAAAAATAAGGGCCTGATTCTAACCCTGGCGGGCGGCGGTAGCCGTCCGCCAGGCGGGAACCGGCATTTGGCCGCCATGCGGCCAAAATACCGCTTCCCCCATTCTGACATTCCCGCTGGGCCGGCGGGAATGGGGGCCGCAACACAGGAGCCTGCTCCGAATGGAGCCGGCGGTGTAGCGGCGGTGCGACGGGTGCAGGTGCACCCGTCGCGCTTTTCACTGTCTGCTAGCCAGACAGTGAAAAGCTTCATGGGGCCCTGTTAGGGGTCCCCTGCACTGCCCATGCCAGTGGCATGGGCAGTGCAGGGGCCCCCAGGGGCCCCAGGACACCCCTTACCGCCAGCCTCTTCCTGGCGGTGAAAACCGCCAGAAACAGGCTGGCGGTAAGGGGGTCAGAATCCCCAGGGCAGCGCTGCTTGCAGCGCTGCCCTGGCGGATTCGCCCAGCCGGGGCAAAAACGGCGGGAAACCGCCGGCCCCGGTTTTCTGACCGCGGCTTTACTGCCGCGGTCAGAATGGGCTTGGAAGCACCGCCAGCCTGTTGGCGGTGCTTCCGTCATTCGTGGCCCTGGCGGTCTTGGACCGCCAGGGTCAGAATGATCCCCTAAGTCTCGGTGCCCAAAAATGAGTGCCGGTGCCTACCACCTGCAGTCATTTGCACAGCCTATACTTTAATGGCTCCATATTCGTTATGCTTTGGTGTGCCTGTGATTAAGTAGCAAGGTTATATTGGAGAAATATTCTGGAGCTCTATCATAAAATCTTTTAAACATATGAGCTAAATTTACATCAGTCATCAGATTTCATATACAGATTGCATTGATGAATGGGAAAAATGTATCCTGTAGGTGAACGTTCCGTTTTCATAGGTATAAGCTGGTGACAGAAAAATGTGAGCTCCAATTGAGTGGCTTGAGATTTGAGAGTGTAAATGTAGTGAACATTCACAAAGTTGTACCACTGTGAATAGTCATAACATTTGCAACTTATTCTTTTACATTCATTGTCCTTCCCTAATTCATTTAGGCATGAGTGGGTAGGGGTCTCAATAATCCCTAATTTTTAGGTGTAAGGAAACTGCTTCACATGGAGTAATGTTTTCTATCTGAAAAAAATATATGCATGTCGCTAACAGAGTCAGCCCTAGAATCAAGCTTAATTCTTTAACTGCCATGCTGTTCAGTTGCTAAATAAGACATAATAGATAGGCTACTATTGGCACACAAAATCAATCAATCAATCAGGTGGATTTATATAGCGTGACTAATCACCCAACATTGTATCCAGGTGCATGAGAGTCATGATGGTTCAGGTGCCTCATTCAAACAGGTAGGTCTTGAGTGGTCTCTGGAATTCCAAAAGAGATGCGGAGATCTATAGCTCCAGAGGAAAGTTGTTCCAGAATTTTGCTGCAAGGTAGGAGAAGGAGCATCCTCCACTGTTGCTTCAGTGGGTGCGAAGGGTATGGACGAGTGAGAGGGAAGTGGAGCATAGTTGTCTGGTAGGGTGGTGAAAGTTCAGGCGACTGTTGATGTAGGCTGGTCCTTGGTTGTTCAGTGCTTTGTCAGCATGGATCATCACCCTGAATTGGCATTTTCTCTGTATGGGGAGCCAGTGGAGTTTTCTGAGGTGGGGGGTATGTGGGTCCATCTGGGGAGGTTGTGTATGGTATGGAGTCTCTGAAGAAGGGTTACGAGAATGTGTTGCCATAGTCAAATCTGCTGGTGTTAAGGGCCTGAATGACAATATGGCTGGTGTTCACAGGGAGCCATTTGAAGCCTTTTTGTAACAGGCAAAGTGTGTGAAAGCAGGCAGAGGCACTTGCATTGATCTGGACTTTATGGTCTTTTTGATGCCCAGGATAAAGCCAAGGTTTCTGGTATGGTCAGGCGGTTTAGGTGGTGTTCGTAGTTCCAAAGGCCTCCAGGATTCGTTGCAAGAGGTGGTGTTGTTGGTGAACATCAGCACTTCCATTTTGTCCTTGTTCAGCTTCAGGCAGTTCTCCTTCATTCAGTTGACAACTTTGGTCATGCAACTGTGGAAGTTGGTTCTTGTGTTGGTGGGATCTTCTGAGACCGAGTAGATGAGCTGGGTGTCGTCTGCATAGGATATGATGTTTAGTCCGTGGGATCCAACAGTATTGGCCAAGGTGGTCAAGTAGGTGCTGAAGAGGGTGGATCTGAGGAAGGATCGTTGACGGAGACTGCAGATGATGTCTTTGGGTTGAGAGGTAAATGGAGGTTGGTGGACCTTCCGAGTTCTTCCGGTGAGAAAGGAGGCGATCCACTTGAGGGCATATCCTTGGATACCAATGTGAGGCAGTATTCTGATCAGGGTGTGATGAGTTACGGTGTCAAAGGCCATTGAGTGGTCAAGGAGGATCAGGGCCACTGTGTATCTCCAGTCGAGGAGGGCTCTGATGTCATTGGTGGCTGTGATCAAGGTAGTTTTGGTGCTTTGGTTGGTGCAGAATCCGGATTGGGAGGTGTCTAGGAGAAGGCTCTGCTCCAGATATTCTTTGAGTTGTTGGTTGATGGCTTTTTCCAGGACTTTAGTGGGGAAAATGAGATGGGGATAGTTTTTGAGTTCGCTTGGGTCAGCAGATGGTTTCTTGAGGAGTGGTTTGACTTCTGCATGTTTCAAGTCTTCAGGAAAAGTGGCCAGGGCATGTGAGGAGTTGAAGCACCATTTTATTTAAAACCAGCACATTTAATTTACTTAATAATAATAATAAAGTAATTTATAGAGCACCTAGTAACTCCCTACAAAGTATCCAAGTGCTAATAAATTACTCCCAAAACTGACCAGAGGAACTAGTCACAGCCAACCACACCTAAATCGATCTGAATAGCAGGTTTTTACATTTTTAAGAAAGAGAGTTCCACATTTTAGATGCAGCCCCTTAAAGAACAGCCCCTGAAACCTACTAAACAGGCATGCAAATCTGATGAGCCTTTGCTGGTCTTAAATTCCTTCTGGGGTGATAAAGTATAACCAAAGGATGCAGGTAACAAAGGCCTTTGTTGTTGATAATCCGATGACAGTGACACATTGCTTTAAAAAAGAGCCTTTCCCTCACAGGCAACCGATGCAGCTTAGCAAGAGCAGGGCTCAAAGGCAAGGGAGCTGCCGCATTCTGAGCACGTTGGGATCTTCTCAGTCGAGCCTGTGAGAATCCCAGATGCAAAATATTACAATGATTCAGCCTAGATATAATTAAGGCCTGGACCACTGTCTTTCTTGCAGCTTGTGAAGAAATCTAAGAATGTTTTTTAGAGTTTTTAAAATTCCAAAACATTTTCCAGACAGACAAGTAATCTGGCTGTCAAACTAAAGCTTTGTATCAAACCAGATGACAAGATTCATGACTTTTGCCTTAGTGATTGGTAACACCCCTAATGAATCCAGCCATCAGGAAGGGGACCAAACCGAAGGCTGCTTACCTATGGCAAGGACCTCAGTTTTTCCTTCATTCAACTTTAGGCAGTTGAGATCCATTCACTCAGCCACTTCCGACAGACATGACTTTAAAAGAGCCGCCATATTGACAGCATCCAGAGATAAAGTGATGATGATTTGGGTATCATCGGCGTATAGCACCATATCGAAAACCAGAAACGCTCAATTATGTCAGCTAGGGGACCCATATAAAGATTAAATAAGGTGGGACTCAACATGGTGCTCTGAGGCACTCCCTGCTGCAATGGAAAAACCTTAGATGTAAACAGTTTCAAGGCTACCTGAAAGGTATGGTTCTACGAGAAAGAGTCAAGCCACCACACAGCATTAGAACTGACCCCTTATCCCCAGAGATATTCAAGAAAAAGACTGTGGGAGAAGGTGTCAAAGGTTGCACTGAGATGCAACAGCACCACCACAGTTCCGCCTCTGTCCATGATTTGACAAATAGATTCAGAGGTGAACAATAGCGCAGACTGTGTGCTGTACTAAGGGTAGAAGCCCGACTGAGGTCTATGAAGGAGCTCTTTTACCTCAATAAAGGTTGACAGCTGTTGATTAATATATTTCTCAGCTACTTCAGATAAAAAAGGAAGCAGAGAGCTGGGTCTAAAATATCCCAGTTTAGGGAGATCCAATGATGGTTTTTTAAGAAACAAATCTATGGCAGTGGCGGCTCCTCCGCTATGGCGGAGGAGCATCACCCCCCCCCACACACACCAGCTGCAACAGCTGCAAACCTTTTACTACAGAACGATAATAAACTATGTTTATTATCATTTTGTACTAAAAAGGGTGGGGCATTGGAGATGACAGCCATGGAGGGGATTGCTCAGCATATGTGAGTTAGGCCGGCCGTCTTGAGCTGGACAAACACACAAGTGCAGTGTGCCCTCTCCAGCCCGGCACTGTGTTGAGAGCAGGTACAGGCTCCCAGTCTGCCTGGGGGCAACCTGGCTGGGCGCTCCCAGCCATTCCTAACGCTGCTCTGAGCAGCATCAGGATTGGCTACAGGGCAGACTGGGAGACTGTGCTGCCTGCTGAGGAGACGGAGGAGCGGCAGCTTGGAGCAGAGCAGAGCAGAGGTAAGTTTTTTTAATTTATGTTTTAAAGTTTATTAATAATCCTCCTCCCTCCCGGGTGCCACCCCGCCTCCTGTTAGACCGGCGAGCCGTGACTGAACTATGGTGGCATGTTTCCAGCATTAAGAGACCCGACCTGTTTAAAAAAAGCTATTAAATATCTCAAAAAGCACATGTAATATAACAATCATCCCTAGTTCTAGGACCGCAGGAGAGGTGGGGTCAACCAGGGCACCTGATTTAACAGCTGAAGTTACCATAAGCAATTCCTCAGTGGCAATGGGGCCAAAATTGGAAAGTCTAGAGCTGTCGGGAGAAGATTCAAACCAGACCTCAAGACAAGGAGTGTCTCCAACTTTCTGTGGAAAGGAGTAATAGATGGAGGCTACTTTATCAAAGAAAAACTGACCAGTCACACTGCATTGTCCTCTGACAATGGAGAAGTCAGTGTAATTCGCTCCAGGGTTGTTAGTGACTTCACAACTGAAAAAAGTTCACAAGAGTAGTTCTGAGTCATCTAAATTTTCCAAGCATAGAAGGTACGAGTAACACTAATCCATCTGTGATAATCCTACAAAGCCACCCGATAACTGACATTGTCCATTCGGTCCAGATTTTTGAGCCAGATACGTTCCAAACCTTTACTCTTTCTCTTCAAAGCAAGTAGCTCATTGTTAAAGCATTTCGCCGAAGGTTTGGTTCTTCTAATAGTGTTGACAGTGACAGAACAATTTGGTCAAGAGCACCAATCCTTCTAATTGTGAGTTAGCTGTAACAACACATTCATTAAGAATGGGGCAATTGGTAGCCTTGGCTTGGGTAAAAGCAACAGGAGTCACTGACTGACTGACCAGAGGTATGTACAGCTACAGATGCAGTCATAGGAATCTGGAACAGTATGGCAAAATGGTCTGACCAAAGAAAGGGGAGGGTGGAATCCACTACTAGACTAGTTACATTAGAAAAAACAGGGTCCAGCATGTGTCCCATCTTATGAGTAGGAACATTGACTAGTTGAACTAGCTGAAGGGCCTCCAGGTCTGCAACCAATAAACCTGCACTCAGACATGCAGCATTTTCGAAATTGAGATTAAGATCTCCAATGACTGTAAAATTTGAATAGCAAGGAACAAAAGGCAGCAATGTCTGCTAGTGACTTTATAATGTTAGAAGCCGGGCCCGGAGGACGGTAAATCAAAAACCCAAATAGAATAAAATTACTACAAAGGGCGAGAGAGAAAAAAGCTGCCTCACTTCCTGCAATTTAACTTTCCATGAATGTGCAGTGAATAGACTGTTTAAAATAATCGAAATTCCACCCACTTTATGATTGCCTATCTAATCTAGCAGTCGCATATGTGCAGTGATTTAAACAGTAATAGACTGTTTAAAAATAATTGAAGTTCCACCCCCCATTTGCGATTGCCTATCCAATCTAACATTCGCATATCCTTGGGGAATGGTTGTCAAAATATCAGGTGCTGAGTTTTTGGTTAGCCATATCTCCGATAAAAAGATTGGATCAGGCAAATAATCATTCAGAAAGTCAAACATTTCTAGTTTGTGCCTAACTAATGAATGACAACTAAAAGAATAAAAGTTTGGCCCCAAAGAGGGCTGTAAGTACTTACTCTTATCAGCATTATCTGCTTAACCAGGCCTGTGGTACAAATCTGCATTTTCCACAAAGGAGGTTCCCTTTGGTTAAATTAAATGTGTGACGGCATTCATTTTGCATAGTTGGGTGTGAATGGGCGCTGACAGGCTTGCCTTACACATGCCAACAGCATGCCTGCGGCATGCACACTACACGCATCCATGCATTGGCCCTGTTTTTATACTGGATTGGACCTATAGCAGGATTTGCACCCGCACTGAAGTGCTGACCTGTATTCCATGTAGGGCACCCAAAATGGCCACCAAAGATTCCCCACTCTAAACTGGAGCACTGTTTCCAATGAGTACAAGCTATAACAGGCTTGCAACTCCAGTACATGAAAATATTTAGTGAAAAGTAGACATTCTATCTACTTTTATTGTAAAAAAAAAGAAAGAAAAAAAGAAATGGAAATATTTCATTTTGGATGCCAAATTACATTGTGAGGTGTCAGGAATCTTCACCGAGGAGTCTAAGCTAACCAGGGGTATTGGCCCCATCTGTTTTAACTTGAGTCTTTCACTTCTTTTTTTTATTATTATTTTTTTTTTTCATTAAAAGAACACAGAGCGGGTTACATGATTGCAACATAAAAGAAGAGAAACAAAAATAAAGAAAAAGTCATAAGTACATCAATGTTGTCATACATATAGGGGAACCATGCATTCTATTCTAAATCAATAGTCATAGTTTCTGGTTTTAAAGATCTCATATAAGATTACTTATTTAATTAACATATTCTCGAGGCCCCGAGAGCCATGCAGAAAAGGGTGCCCAAACTCTAGTGAGTCTTTTACCGGCCGCTGCTCCTTTTAGTTCATACAGGCTATTCTCCAAGTGATACATAGATAAAAGTCGTGAAAACCATTGATTAAATCGTGGGGGATCTACATCACGCCACAGAGATGCTATGCAGCTGGGAAATACCGACATTGCTATGAACAGGAAATATCTATCTCGACTATTACAGACTGCATGATCTACTCCCAGCAAAACCATTTGAGGTGTCAGATAGATAGTCTGTTTCAAGATTTTCTTCAATATATCGGATATCCCGGTAATCAGGCTATCCAGCTTTACGCATTGAAAAAACATATGACAGAGATCTGCATTCGGGCAACCACATCGTGGACACATGATTCCCATCGTTTTACCCCAGCTCGCAATCTTAGCAGGTGTATAATATAAATTATACAATACCATAAAATGTTGAGCTTGCGGGCTTGCAGACAATAAAACAGTCCGTGCCATTTCCATAGATTCACAAACCTCTATCTCTTTAGCTCCAACCCGTCCTTCCCATTTTTTAACAAGTAAAACCCGGTCGTCCAATATAGCATTTAGAAGCAATGGATACAGGTTTTTAATGCCGCAGCTAGTGGGGTGTCGTGAAACTTCCATTAATTTAGTCTTGTCTAGATGCCAACCTTGGGTCATACTAGTTAGTAGAAAAGCTCTAATCTGTAAAAATTTTAAGAAGTCTGTTTTTTCCAGCGCAAATTCCACACTCAGTTCCTCAAATGATTTGAAGTGGCTGCCAGAATGAAAAAGGTCCCTGACTTTATGAATGCCCCGGTTACTCCACCTCAAACAATAATGGTCTTTAAATATCGCCGGAAACGTGGGAGTAATCCACAAGGGAGTGTAGTAGCAAATTCGTCCTATACCTATCTTGCGCTTAACCTGGGTCCATGCCTTAAATGCAGCATAAATTACCTTAAATTTAACCTTTTTGTAGTAGCTGGGTTCCAGAATCCCCAGAAAGACTGCATCTGCTTCTTTGCCCAAAATCAGGGTATATATCGAAGGGAGAGCATCTTGCTCAGATCTATCTGTGACATAAAGTGTCTGTGCATACTGAAGCACTGCTGCCAGATAATAAAGTTTAAAGTTGGGAAGTGCTCACCCCCCTTTCACTCTAGGAAGAGTCATATAGTGGAAAGCCCGGCGCGGATTTGCATAGGACCAAATAAAACTATT
Organism: Pleurodeles waltl; assembly: GCF_031143425.1. Taxonomy (NCBI): domain Eukaryota; kingdom Metazoa; phylum Chordata; class Amphibia; order Caudata; family Salamandridae; genus Pleurodeles; species Pleurodeles waltl. The sequence continues at coordinate 371,662,858 of NC_090451.1, forward strand.
AACCAATCCCTCTATTAGTTTGAACCAGTCTTGCCCAATCTCTAGGGGGATTGTTCTAAAGAGATGGAGTATTTTGGGTAGAAAGACCATTTTTATCACGTTGCAACGTCCCATAAGTGACAAATGTAGATTGTTAATGCGAGCAAGATCTTTCCTAGTCTTTGTTAAAATGGGGCCCATGTTTATTTTCACAACTTCGTCAAGGTTTACTGTGAGTTTAACACCTAAATATTGTACCTGTGTCAGCGCCCGCTCATCCTTAAAATCTATTGAGTCGTTCACCAACATTTGGCATTTACTTTTGTTCAGCAAATAGCCAGATTTTTTCCCAAACTGCAGGGCTTCCTGCTCTATTTCCAATATAGCAGTCCTGGGGTCCGTGGTCACCACCGCAATATCATCTGCATATGCTAAAATCTTAGTACACCCTCCTTTCAATGAGACTGGAATGATCCGATCATTCCTGATCATTCTCCTGATCAAGGGGTCAATATATAGCGCAAAAAGCAGTGCTGAACACGGGCACCCTTGTCGCGTACCTCTCTGGATACTGATTGAGGTCGACTTTAGCCCGGCAACTTGTATCGTGGCCGTTGGTTTGTGATAAAGCTGTTGAATTGCTTTAACAAACCCGGGACCGATGTTATTTTTACGCAAGACAGACCATAAAAAGGGCCAGTGAACCCGATTGAAAGCTTTTTCCGCATCTAGCAAGATTACTGCCATAGGAAGCTTGGCTGTTGCACTAACCTCAAGTAACGTGATGACTCGTCTTATATGATCTGCCGTGCTCTTCCCCGGGATGAAGCCATGCTGCCATGGAGATACTAAACCTGAGATTACCAAACTCAGGCGACTGGCAAGTATTTTAGCATAAATTTTGGCATCACTGTTAATTAGAGAAATTGGGCGATATGAACCAGGCTGCGTGGGTTCCTTGTCCTTCTTCAGCCTCCCCCCCAGGAGGCCGGTTGAGGAGCCCCTGCTTATACTTCAATAAATAAATTAAGCAACTGTTTACATATCTCCACAAAAAAAACTTTGTAGAATTCCAGTGGGATTAAATCCCCCCCTTCCGCCTTCCCGCTTGCCAAGGCGCGAGTTGCTATCTCCAATTCTTCCAATGTCATAGGTGCTTCTAAAGCTGCCTTATCTTCCTCTCTTAACTGATCTGATATCTCATTGCCCGTAGCATCAATCCCTTCCTCTTCTTGGGGCTGTTCTTCCTGGGTATATAATTTTTGATAGAATCGTCTAAAAACTTCCATAATCTCTGGACCGTTGTGTACCATCCGCCCCTCTTCATTCACTAAACTTTTAATGCTCCCAAATACCTGCTTTTGTCTTATTCTTAAGGCCAGCTGTTGGCCCACTTTCCCGCTATACTCATAGCATTTCTGGCGATATACAAAAAATTTTGCAGCAGCCTTATCCATAAAAATCTTAGTGGCTTCTGCCTTAATGATATTCACCTCACACAGAATGTCTGCGATCTCTACTCCACTGCGGATCACTTCCCCTAGTCGCTGCTCTGCTTTAACCAGCTTTGACTGAACTAATTTTAACTGATCCATGCGTATTTTCTCCTTTCTTAACCCATAGCTCAGGGTTTCTCCTCTGACAGCAGCTTTGAATGTATCCGAAACTGTCTGGCAAGAGGCAGAGTCCTGATTTATCTTAAATAATTCCCGGATCCATTCCTTCATTTTTTGGATATACCCTGGATCGGCTAATAGTGCCCTATCAAATGTCCAAGATCTAGGCTGCGGGCCCTTTCTCCCAATCTCTAAAGCCAAAACCAATGGGTTGTGGTCTGATATGATTCTAGGAAGTCTGTTGATCCTTATTTGGTTTTGTAGAAAGGCTGTCACAAAAAAGTAGTCTAGCCTGACTAATTTCTTATGTGGGGCAGAAAAAAAGGTGAACCCTGAATCCTGCGGGCAACACAGCTGCCAGACGTCAATCAAGCCATGATTAATGGCCAATGATTGAAGTGCCCTAAAAACTTTATTCTTTCTACCCAGGTAGAGTGTTTGTTCCTGAATGGGTTCTTTAGTATCTAAATGTATATTGAACTCTCCACACATTATGATAGGTGTTGCCCAGGTCGCAAGTTCTAAATTAAGCCAATCCAGTATCTCTGGATCATCTGTGTTGGATCCATAAATAGAACATAGAGTGAACCTTAGCCCCTTAACCGAACATTCCAACAGAACCAGCCTGCCGAGTTTATCAGCGAATTGTTTATGTATAACCAAAGTACTTATCCGAGTTAATATCGCGACCCCTCTAGTGGTTGTGTGTTGTCGTGTAAAAACCGCTAGCTTCCAGCCATAAAGCTCCATTAGTTGCTTTTGTGTAACTGGGATATGTGTTTCCTGCATACAAATAATATCGACATTCCATGACTTGAAAACCTCTCCTACAAGCTGCCGTTTTTTGTTATTGTTGAGCCCACAAACATTCACTGTGGCAATACGTATTTCACTTAACTGTCCCATTTTCATGGATGTTGGTCCTTCTGGCTCCCCTGTATGCCCCATTCAAATTTGCTGCTTTCACACCCTGTCCCTTTTTCCACTGATGAGAGCCATCCCCACTCCCCCCGCTGTGTCCCATTATCCTTTTTGTCCCTGTGACCCCCCACCCTCCTTTAACCCACCCCCCAACCCTTACCCCTACAAATGGAATCGCCAGGCTTCTGAGCCTGTAAGATGGTATTAGCCAGTCCCGCTCCCGTTAGCCCACCCATACGTTAAAAAAACACCTTCCCACATCTATTACCAATCCTTGCCCGCGGCCCCTCTTCTTCACCTTCCCGATCGAAACCCTTGACCAATACACAATTCAAAAAAGAAAAAAGGCCAAAATAATTAAAAAAAAAGATACAAAAAAAAAAATGGGAGGGTAAAGAGCGGAGTGAGGGGGGAGTTTACCTACCCCCAATCAATATCACATACATTTACATACAGTATAAACAGCTATTTACGGCAAGCCCTCCCCCCCCTTCTCCCGTACCCCCTGCACTTGACCAGTTTTCAGTTGCTGTACATATTCCCCTGCCTTAATTTCTGAGAGAAAAAATCTTATAGTTGTTTTATAGACAACTTTTAGACGTGCAGGGCTTAACAAGTAGGCTTCCGACCCCAACTCTTGGAATTGAGCAATCATCTGCCTGAGTCGCCACCGCCTCTCTACCGTGGCGTGTGCAAAGTCTGGCCTACTAAAGAATGATACACCTTCCACCATCACCTTTGAATTGGGGCGAGCTTTTTCAAACACAGCCTGTCTCAATAAAAAATTACCAAAATACACTATAATAGCCCGTGGATAGCTCTGGTCTCTACCGGCAGAGGTCAAGGCTTGTTTTTTCCTCATTAACGGAAAACGGTGTGCTCTCTGAATCTCCTTTTCCCAATCCCACCCAATCAGGTCTGGGAATGCTTTCTTAAAAAGTAAAGCTATGTAGGCCCTAGTATCCTGCCCCTCAAGGTCCTCTGCTATACCCAAAATCCTCAAGTTATTCCGCCGCTGGCGGTTTTCCGCATCTTCCAGTTTCCATTGAATATCCGAGATCTGCTGTCCTTGTGTCGTCGTCTGTGCTGTTACTGCTTTAACTTCGATTTCCAGCTCCTCTGTTCGAGTCTCCATGGTGGCGATGCGTGCACTAATGTCCTGGCAAGATTTGCCAACTTTTTTAATGGATAATTGTAACTGTCTCTTTGCTGCTTTCATTTTCCTGCTCTCCCTCTGTGCCTGTTCATGATTCTGAACCATTGTCCTGTAGATAAGATCCAACGAGGGAGGCTCTGCAGGGCCACCCATGGAAGGGGACATTAGAGTACTGCAGGCCGAATCACTTTTCGAAAAGGCCTGTTGGGTGGCCGTATAGTCCCACTGCATTTCACCATCCTCCTCTTGAGGCTTAAGCGGGTCTCTCCTAAGCTTGGCCCCTGAACTACCCCTAACATCAGTTTGCTCGACTGATTTTCTTCTACATGTTGAGTAGTTGGATACCCAGATACTTGCTGCAGAGCTACTCTCAATATCTGAGTCTGTTAAAGGGATTTCTTCGTCCAAGTCTGAGTCTCTAGACTGATCGGAGAGAGAAAATAAGTTTTCTGCTGTATCTAATGACCCCTGATCCATGTTTACTAGTTTCGCCTCTTTCCCCCCCTGGACTGGAGCTGGGGGGGTAGTCTCATATGTCGTTGGGGCCTTGGCCATACCCTCAGCTTGTTGCGAATTTAACTTGCAGCTTAACGTACAAGGTTGTATTTCACATTTCTCTGAATTAGTTTCCTGAGCCCCCTGATTTGAATCTTTGGGTTCCTGCTCAGATAATTTCTCACACCCATTGAGGGGGGGGGGCACCACCTCCCCGCTCTTTCCTGGACTCGTACTATCAGTCTCTCGACTGGGTGGCTCCCTCCCCCCTGCATTACATATAGGAGTGCGTACTTCAAGAAATGTAGATACAACCGGTACCTGCTCCTCATTGACTCCTAGCACGTTAGATTGCGAATCACATACTGCCTTTTCCGTGGACCTTTGCTTAAGCCGCGTCACGCTAGTAAACATTGTTGGAACAGAGTACCTGGTGTCTTTTTCCATGTCGGTTCTTTTATGCAGGGCCCCTTTCACTTGAGGATTGCTGTGCTCCTTCAATCCGGGGACCGGTAGCTTTTTGTCCTTTCTGGTTCCTCCTGGATCTTGATTCTGCCGTGCCCGTAAGGAGCGAGGGGTCCTGTTTAGCTTCGGCGCCATCAGGGCATCCTACACACCCCACAAGCCAGCCAAAGTTGCCAAGAAACGGCGGGGGTTGCGCTCGGTCGAGAGGAACAGGAGCGTGGGTCTAGGGCGAGCGCCGCACTCGCAACTTCTTGCGGGGCCCTCCGGTGCTTGCCGACGCGGCCCCGATCCTAGCGTCCGCGGCTTTCGCAGGTGAATGGGAGCCGCGTGTGATCTGGAGGTGGGCTAGAGCGGTAGTGGCGATCAGCCGGGAAATCCGGCCGCCATCTTGGATTCCACAATGAGTCTTTCACTTCTGGTGTGTTGGGTTCCTCCCCCCAAAACTGCAAAGCCCTTACATTTTAACCCAATACCCTTTTATAGCACTTGACTCTCAGGGTAGGATGATAGAGGCAAGGTAGAGAGCAGTCCAGAGTTTATTGGGAAATGTTATGTTATGTTATTTTATGTTATGTTATGTTATTGTTAGAAATGGGGTCTCTAGTTGGCAGAAGTATACACCCTTGTCCGAGCAGGGACCACAATCCTAGTCAGGGTAAATCACACACAATCCAAATTATCCTGTGCCCAGCCTCTGGTAGCTTGGCACTGAGCAGTCAGGCTTAACTTAGAAGGCAATGTGTAAATTATTTGAGCAATAAATCATACATTAACACAGTGACAATACCACAAAAATAAACCACACAGGTTTAAAAAAGTAGATAATATTTAGGTATATTACTTGTAAAAGGTTTAAAAGAGTCTAAGACCCTCATTATGATACTGGCGGTAAAAACCACCTACTGCCACGGCGACGGGCTCCAAAAGACCGTCACCGCGCCCACCATCTGTCCACCGTATTATGACCACCGCCGGATTTCCAACAGAAGAATGGCGGAAATCTGGCTGTGGCCATGCTGGAAGATGTCAGTAAGTTTGCACTGCTTCCAGCAGCAGCGCCACGCCAGTAGACGGCCGCCAGCCGTATTATGAGAAATAATGCAGCCTGGCGGTGTTCTACTGGCAGACGCTGCTGCCGGCATCAGCGCCCTGTCCCATCTCCTGCCAGAAGACCCTCTACACAAAGGTAAGTGGGTGCTCCAACAGGGGAGGAGGGTGGGGGGGTGTTGTGGGTGTGTGTGTGTGTGGGTGTGTTTGTCTGTGCGTGCGTGTATGCGGGTGTGTGTTGCGTGTTGTGTGTGTGTGCATGTCTGGAGGTGTGAGTGCGTGTATGTTGTGTGAATGCATGTCTGCGTGAATGTATGTAAGTGTGTGCAGATGTGGGTGTGTGTGTATGGATGGATGCATGCGTGGATGAATGTGGGAATAGGGATTCCCTGTCACAGGGTCAGAATCCCGCAGGCGGTACAGTGATGGCCGCCAGGATGGAGATTGATATCTCCAGCCCGGCGGCCGTTACCGCTGTGGCGGTCGGTGTGGTACATTGGCAGTTTGGCTTCAGCCAAACTGCCAATGTCAGAATATGGTGGAAAGTACTGCCAGCCTTTTGGAGGTACTTTCCACCATATCACCGCTGTCCGCCAGGGTCATAATGAGGGCCTTAATCCTAGGAAATAAACAGTTGTCTCTTTGTTACACACAGTACCTGGTATGCATCAAAAATAACGGTAGACGGAGACTGCAGAGAAGGGGATGCATAGAAAAATAGGATGTTGGTCAATTTTCTGGCGCAACATAGACGTTGCGTTGTTTCTTTCCATGATGCAAGGGGCTTGCATCATTTTTCAGCACACAGTCTTGATTTCTCACTGCAATGCGGCATATTTTGATGCCCAGGGACAATACAGGGAAAATCCTTGAAGTGTTGGAAGAAGGCACAGGCGCTGCGTCAATCCGGTAGGCGTTGCAGATGAGTGCAGGTGGGATTGAGTGTCCCGTGTTTGTGGTTGTCTGGGTGAAATACAAAAGGGAGCTGTCAACCAGCCCAGCCCAGATGTTGATTGGAAACAGGCTGTAAGGTACAGATGGTTTTAAGTGCAGATAAATGCTTACCTTCTAAAAGTGGCATTTCTAAAATAGCAATATAAAATCCAACCTCACCAATAAGCAGGATTTTCTATTACAGTTCCGGCCATATTAAATATGACCTGGTTACCCCTTTCAGATCAGAATCTACCAATAAAAAAGTATATGAGGGCAATCCTAATGCTAGTTTATGAAAGGAGCAGTTATCACAGTAGTGGAAGACAAATTCAGGAGTTTTTCTGTACCAGGACATAAAAACACATATGTGCATGTCCTGCCTTTTACCTTCCTAGCATCCTGCATGATGAGTTACCTAGGGTCTACCCAAGGGGTTACATATGTAGAAAAAATGGAGTTCAAGGCTGGGCAAGTACTTTTAAATGCCAAGTGAAAGTGGCAGTGAAACTGCACACACAGGCCCTGCAATGGCAGGTCTGAGACATGGTTAAGGGGCTACTTATGTGGGTGGCAAAATCAGTGATGCAGGCCAACTAGTTGCATTTAATTTACAGGCCCTGGGCACAGGTTGTGCGCTTTACTAAGGATTTATAAATAAATCAAATATGCCAATGGGGATAAACCTATGTTACCATGTTGAAGGGAGAGAGCTTATGCACTTTAGCACTGGTTAGCAGTGGTAAAGTGCTCAGAGTCCTAAAACCAGCAAAAACAGTGTCAGAAACATGGAGGGAGGTAGGCAAAAAGTTGGGGGATGACCACTCTAAGGCTGTCAGGTCTAACAATTATGTTATGTTATCTTATCTTATGTTATGTTATGCTATTTCTATTTTTGAGGCACGTCGTCTGGGAAAGTATCCTGCTTCATTTGAAGGGGGTTGGCGGAGTGATGGCCTATTTGGGGGCCTATTGGAAGAGCCCGGTATTCGCCAGGTATCATTGCACACAATACTAAATATATGCACAAATGTACACATTTGAACAGAATGCCAGGTGGAAATGCTTGGGATCATGTCCTTTAAGCTGACTCACAGCTAGGTGGGACACACAAGATGCCGGGGGAATGTGTACCAGCCAGCTCTGAACCCTGGAAATACAATATCCTAAAGCCTAACACAATAGAGCTGATGCAGTTAATAAAAGTCAGGACTTCTGGCGTTGTCAAGGCATCACTAGAATAGTTAAACAGAAATATATCACAAAACAGCACAATAAATATTAAAACATTTAGGGATTATACCACCTCTTGATGACAAACAACAATATATAGAATAAATCACTTTTAGTATGGCTCTTCCCTGTAAAGATTTCCATTTTCAATATTGTGCAGTCTGTACTTGTGTGTTGTTTACCTTTACACATGCTGCACAACAGCAGCAGGACCTAGAATTAAAAGCCCTTACAAACCAGAATTTATTGCAATAAATGTTTCAGCTCCAGAATTACGTGAAATCTTTGGGGGTCATTACAACATTGGCGGTAAATCCCGCCGTGCAGAAGACCGCCAACACACCGCAGAGGAATTCTGCCACAGCTATTACGACCTACAGCTCAGAATCAGCCAAAATCTAGACATCCACACAAGTCCGCCACACCAAAGGTCAGTGATAAACTGGAGAGAACGAAACCTCCACCGTCACGCCAACAGGAATACGCCCACACTATCACGACCCACGAATCCACGCGGCGGTCTTTCAACCGTGGTAAACCATTGGCGGTACACACAGCCGCGCTCAAAATACACACACTCTTACAAAACACTGCCACATTGGACAATTCGAAATACACACACCTGATACACATACACATACCACTCCCACACACCCACACCACTATAAAACACCCGCCCACATCACCCACAAACCCTTACTACCTAAAATATTGATGAAGGCCAGAGAGACAGCACAGCAAAGACAACACCACCATACAGAGGCACACAACACCATCACACGTGCCCATCCACGCACAAAACACCACACACCCCTAAACATCACACCACCTCACACATCACCCACACCACCCCATGGCACCACAAAGACACCCCAGGTTTTCTGAGGAGAGGCTCAGGGTCATGGTGGATGAAATCATCCGGGTAGAGCCACAGCTATTCGGATCACAGGTGCAGCACACCACCATAGCTAGGAAGATGGAGCTATGGTGCAGAATCATGGACAGGGTCAACGCAGTGGGACAGCACCCAGGAACACGGGATGACATCAGGAAGAGGTGGAACGACCTACGGGAGAAGGTGTGTTCCGTGGTATCCAGACACCACATCGCAGTTCAGAGGACTGGCGGTGGACCCCCACCTCCTCCCCCACAACTAACAACATGGGAGGAGCAGGTCTTGACTATACTGCATCCTGAGGGCCTCGCAGGAGTAGCAGGAGGAATGGACTCTGGTAAGTCAAATCTTAACTATTACATCACCCACCCTACCTGCATGCTAACACATACCCCCACCCTTACATTCACCCCCATCACGCCAACTCCTCACATATGTCCCACTATCACAAACCACACATACCAACACCAAGCCCTGCATGCAACATCAATGCATGGACACCCATCACCCATGCATGTCCACTGCACATACCCACACAGAGCCCTAAACAATTAGCACACAAGGTCCTACACAGGAATGCAACCACTGGGGTACGGGGTCACCCACCCATTGCACACCATGGCACACACAGATACTAAAACTATGCCTGTACACCCCTGCAGGACCCCTACCCAACGTCACCCGACAGGATGTTTCAGACATGTCCACTCCCCCCCACAGAAGAGTCCCACAGTGATGACAGCAGCTTTGTCCAACTGGATCTAGATGACCAGCCCGGCCCATCTGGGACCTCGGGACAGTCGGTTCCCCTCACACTGGCGCAAGCCGCAACAGAGCCTCCCCCCTCTGGAAACACCAGCACAGCACCCACCCAGCGGGCCCATACCTCTGTTCCCAGGACACGTCAAGCAGCAGTGTGTCCACCACTACAGGGAACCCAGGCTAACCCACAACCCCAAGAACAGTAGGGACCTGGGGGCAGTGGTAGTGGGCACACGATTCAGGGGACAGAGGCCCAGGAACACAGGGGAACTGGGAGGGCTGCTGTGTGACAGGGGGAGGACAGGCCCAGGGAACCCACTCTCCACGAGGCCCTCTCCAACATCATGGGAGCCTACCACCATTCCCAGGAGACGATGGCAACGGTACTGGCCAAGTTTCAGGAGACCCAGCGGCTGCAGGAGGAACAGTATTTGGGGCTCAGGAAGGAACTCAAATCCATCAATACCACCCTGGGCACCATTGTAGGGGTGCTGAAGGAACTCGTGAACACCAGGAGGGACACTGTGGCACCACAAGGGGCCCCTGACACTAGCCTGGACGATGAACTGCCCAACACCTCTACTGGCGCTAGTGGACAGGAGGCACCGCCACAGGACCACGACACCAGCACCCCACCCCCTGCAGATGGAGAACCACCCCGCAAGCGGTCCCTGAGATCCAGGACAGAGACAGAGAACAATGCCACGACCCCCGCCAAGAAATGAGACCACCCTGATTGTCATCCTTCTGTCCCACTTTGTCACCCTGTCCATCCATCAACTGACCCAGCTCCACTTCCTATGCCCCTTTGGACAATGCACCTGTGAGACAAATAGACTGGACTCTGCCATGGACATTACTCCACCATCACCCCTGCCCATTTTACAACCCCCTCCACTATTTAGCACTTAAATAAACACCCTTAAATCACAAAACTATCTGGAGTCAGTCTGTGCTTTCACAAATGTGTGTTTGCAATAATTGAGGGAAATAGCAATATCCATTGTATTGTTAACATACCTATGTCACACAGCTCTAGTCCATGAGGAAACATAGCAGAGGTCACACAGTGGAACCCATATCTGTGAAATCGAAAGGGAAAGTGACAAATCAGGGTCCATACACTTGGCAAAAGTGACAGACAGATGAGAGGTAGAACAAGTGTTTCAGATGTAGCAGGCAGTGATGTATTCTTACCTGTGTCTCACTGGAAGTACTGACGAATCACATTGTTTCTGTTGTCGATATCCTCTTCTTCTGCTTCCTCTTCTTCACTGTCCACAGGCTCCACAGCTGCCACAACACCTCCTTCAGGACCATCCCCCTGCAGAAAAGGCACCTGTTGTCGCAAAGCCAAGTTGTGCAGCATACAGCAGACCACAATGATCTGGCACACCTTTTTTGGTGAATAGAATAGGGAACCATCCGTCATATGGAGGCACCTGAACCTGGCCTTCAGGAGGCCGAAGGTCCTCTCTATAACCCTCCTAGCTCTCCCATGTGCCTCATTGTAGCGTTCCTCTGCCCTTGACCTGGGATTCCTCACTGGGGTCAGTAGCCATGACAGGTTGGGGTAGCCAGAGTCACCTGCAAATGTTGAGGGACAACTGTTAGACACACACTAACCCTTAGGGACAACCCCAGACCCAGACAACTATTCACACTGTATAGGGTCCATGTCCTCACCTAATAGCCACACACGGTGCCTCTGGAGTTGCCCCATCACATAAGGGATGCTGCTATTCCTCAGAATGTAAGCGTCATGCACTGAGCTAGGAAATTTGGCATTCACATGGGAGATGTACTGGTCGGCCAAACACACCATCTGCACATTTATAGAATGGTAACTCTTCTGGTTTCTGTACAACTGTTCACTCCTGCAGGGGGACCAAGGCCACATGTGTCCCATCAATGGCACCTATGATGTTGGGGATTTGTCCCAAAGCATAGAAGTCACCTTTCACTGTAGGCAAATCCTCCACCTGAGGGAACACGATGTAGCTGTGCTTGTGTTTCAGCAGGGCAGACAACACTCTGGACAACACGTTGGAGAACATAGGCTGGGACATCCCTGATGCTATGGCCACTGTTGTCTGAAAAGACCCACTTGCCAGAAACTGGAGTACTGACAGCACCTGCACTAGAGGGGGTATCCCTGTGGGATGGCGGATAGCTGACATCAGGTCCGGCTCCAACTGGGCACACAGTTCATGGATTGTGGCACGGTCCAGTCTGTAGGTGACAATTACATGTCGCTCTTCCATTGTTGACAGGTCCACCACGGTCTGTACACCGGAGGATGCCGCCATCTCCTCACCTGCCCCAGCCGACGTGCTCTGGAGGAGAATAGCAAGCAGAGGGTCAGCCAAAACTGAGGAACGAAAACACAACTTCATTGCACAAATTTTTAAATCCGCTATTGGCCTGTCTTAGTGTGTATGCAAGGCCTAGATATGTGTGACGCAATCAAAAATTATGCCATGTGGCCCCCAGGAAATGGTGGCTGCCTGACCTGTAAGGTGGGACAATGGGATGTAAGGTCGCTGCGCTGGCGTTGTACACCGTCCCGGTAGGCGGTCGAAGACCGCAGCGCAATCCTGCATTGATTAATGTTGGGGCCTATGGGTCCCAGGAGCCAATGATGATGTACGCCGGCGGTGATGGTACGCACCGCCACGGAGGTGACCGACATTTTCTACCTATTCACTCACTTGATACCTGATCTTTGACAGGAGAGGACCTACACTGCAAGTGCTGCTGTGACCTCAGTCTGGAAGCGACAATGGCTCATGTGTCTGGGGAAAGGGCCCCTGCCTTCACCACGGAGGAGTTGGAGAAACTAGTGGACGGGGTCATCCCCCAGTACACGCTACTCTACGGTCCTCCAGACAAACAGGTAAGTACACTGTGAGCATGCTGTATGGTGGTGTGGATGTAAGTGCGTCATGGCAAGGGTAGGAACGCGGGCCAATGACTGTGACGGTCCGGACGCTTATATCTTTTCCTTTTCCCTTGTACTATTCCTGTAGGTCAACGCCCACCAGAAGAAGGATATTTGGCATACCATCGCCAAGGAAGTCCGGACCCTGAGGGTCCACCACAGACGGAGCACCCACTGCCGTAAAAGATGGGAGGACATTCGCCGTTGGAACAAGAAGATGGCAGAGGCATAGCTGGGGATGGCCTCCCAAAGTGGGAGGGGTGCCCGTCGCACCATGATTCCCTTGATGTTCTGGATCCTGGCGGTGGCGTACCCGGAGTTGGATGGGTGCTTGAGAGCATCACAGCAGCCACAAGGGGGTGAGTACACTCTCATTCAGCTGAATCAGCGTGCATTGGAGGTGTCTGGGTGGGGGAGGAGGGCTGTGGGTACCCCTAGGCCAGGGCAAGTTTTGTAGGCAAGTTCCCTTCGTAAGGCAGGCCAAGTGGCACCCCACCCCACCAGTGTAAAGAGCCAACTACACCTAGTCAGGATCCTGTGACGTCCATGTGTGCAGAATCGGGCATAGGTCTTGTACCCCATGGCCCTGTGATTCATGAGGGAACTCTAAGTGCATGACGTAGTGCAGAGGGCTGCTGTGTCTGTAGTGTCCGCCAACAGTAGCAGTATTGCATGCACTGAACATGTCTTTCTTCTGTCCCCCCCCCACTATATGAGGTCTCCCTGTTCTTGTGTGCAATAGCATCATCAGGCGGAGGAGCAGTGGCACCAGAGCAGGAGGGAGCTGCATCCCACATGGCCCTGGAGGACGAGACAAGGGACTCCGAATTCTCCAGTGGGACGGAGGGCGAGGGGAGCTCCACAGCGGGCACAGGAGCTGAAACCAGTGACACAGACTCCTCCTCTGATGGGAGCTCCCTTGCGGTGGTGGGACCCTCTGTGCCCCCCGCATCTACAGGTACAGCCGCCACCCCCCTACCAGCACCGCCCTAACAGCAGCCCCTCAGCGTGTGCCCCGTGGCCGCTCACCCAGGACGGTGGGCATCTCCTTCGCCCCAGGCACCTCAGCCCCTGTCCCTGTCAGCTCTGCTGCCCTCAGTGAGGAGGCCATTGACCTCCTCAGATCCCTCACTGTTGGGCAGTCTACCATTCTGAATGCCATCCAGGGTGTAGAGAGTTGCAACAGACAAATGCATACCTGGAGGGCATTCATTCTGGACAGGCAGCCCAACAGCGAGCTTTACAGACTCTGGCCTCAGCACTGATGGCAGCCATTGTCCCTGTGTCCAGCCTCCCCCCTCCAACTTCCTCCACCCAGCCCCAATCCCCTGTACCTCAGACTATCCCAAGCACACCATCAGACCAGCATGCACACACCTCAACACACAAGGGTAGCTCTGGCAAACATAAGCACCACACATCCCACAGGCACTCACACAAGCATCATACCCATGCACACATACCAACATCCACTGCCTCTACTGTGTCCCCCTCCTCCTCGTCTCCCTCCTCCCTCCCTGTCACGTCTCCACTCACACCTGCATACACTACATCTTCAGAAACTACGTCCATCACCAGCACGCCCATCACCACACACCGCTCACGTGCACTCACCACTACACTACCATTCACACATCCCCTGTGTCCTCTCCCAGTGTGTCTGTGAGCCCACCTCCCAAAGTACACAAGCGCAGTCACACGCCCACCCAACAACCATCCACCTCACGACAGCCTCCAGCCCATGCACCTTCACCCAAAGTCAGCAAACGTACACCTCCTCCAACCACTACCTCTTCCTCTACTCCCAAACCCCCTCCATCTACCTGTCCCAGTGTGTCTAAAAAACCTTTCCTCTGAAATATTGACCTCTTCCCTCAACCTCCCGCACCCCTTCCGTCCCCTAGGGCACGGCTTTCCAGGTCCCAACCCAACACCTCAGCCACCACATCACCGGGAACAGTAGTGCCAGCAGTAAGCGGCTTCTGGAGTGCGCCAAGCAGCAGGGCAGCCAGTGTGCCACGGAGCCAGACCATGGACAGTCCCCCACCTCAGAAACATAAGAAGTTGGCCACAGCCCGGAGGGAGAATGGCAAAACACCTGCCACCAAGGGCTCTCCTAGGACTACAGCTGGGAGTAGCAAGCCATCTGCGCCACCATCCAAGGTGGGGAAGGGGCAGAGAAAGAAAGGGAAGTCACCGCCAACCTGCACGGCGGACAAGACCGCCACCAGCACCGCTTCCCAGGACACCGCCGCCACCAGCATCGCCGCTTCATAGGACACCGCCGCCACTAGCACCGCTACCAAGGACACCGCCGCCACCTGCACCGCTGCCAAGGACACCCCCACCACCAGCACGCTCACTGAGCCACCCTCCAGCACCGCAGGCCCATGTGCGCTGCAAGCACCGCCGCTACTGAGGCCGCCGCAAGCACCGCCAGCGGCCACGCCAAATCATGTGCCAGTGGCACCACCGCAGACATGGCTGCCATCTCCAGTGGTCAGTCGTGCGAAGCTGGTGGTCAGTTTCAGAGGCCTGGACAGCTTCCATGTAGGCCCACCGTCAGAGGAGAAAGCCATCCACTACTCAGTCCTTGGCAGGATGAAGCACTCTGGGCACAAAGCCCCCTCCAGAACCAGTGGAGAGTTACATCCACTACCTGAGTCCTTGGCAGGATGAAGCACTCTGTGCACAAAGCCCCCTCCAGAACCAGTGGAGAGTTACATCCACTACCTCTGTCCTTGGCAGGATGAAGCACTCTGGGCACAAAGCCCCCTCCAGAACCAGTGGAGAGTTACATTCACTACCTGTGTCCTCAGTAGGATGAAGCACTCTTGGCACAAAGCCCCCTCCAGAACCAGTGGAGAGTTACATCCACTACCTCAGTCCTTGGCAGGATGAAGCACTCTCGGCCAAAGCCCCCTCCAGAACCAGTGGAGAAAGGCATCCACTACCTCAGTCCTTGGCAGGATGAAGCACTCTGGGCACAAAGCCCCCTCCAGAACCAGTGGAGAGTTACATCCACTTCCTCTGTCCTTGGCAGGTTGAAGCACTCTGGGCACAAAGCCCCCTCCAGAACCAGTGGAGAAAGGCATCTACTACCTCAGTCCTTGGCAGGATGAAGCACTCTGGGCACGAAGCCCCCTCCAGAACCAGTGGAGAGTTACATTCACTACCTCAGTCCTTGGCAGGATGAAGCACTCTGGGCACAAACCCCCCTCCAGAACCAGTGGAGAAAGGCATCCACTACCTCAGTCCTTGGCAGGATGAAGCACTCTGGGCACAAAGCCCCCTCCAGAACCAGTGGAGAAAGGCATCCACTTGAGAGACTGTGGCTTTGCACTCCCCAGGATGCAGCAGTGGGCAACCTACCCACTGTAAAGACTTGTGAGACTGTGGCTTTGCACTCCCCAGGATGCAGCAGTGGGTAACCCACCCATTGTAAAGACTTGTGAGACTGTGGCTTTGCACTCCCCAGGATACATCAATGGGCATGGAGCCACCTCGTGGATCTGGTGTCGTGCACTCATCTGGCTGAGGTGCTTCCCTTCCCCCTGAGGTGCCTGTTTTATTTCGATCTGATGCCCCCTGCAGTGTTCTCTCCGTTTTGGTCGGTAGCTTGTGTGGGCCTCGCCCATTCATTTTGGGCCCAGTGGTCCACGGACTATGTATGTGCAGTACATGGACTCGAATTCTTGGTGTATATATTTGTTAATAGTGTATATATAATTTATGAGTACTGGATTTTTATTGATTACAATCGTTCAACTCATTTCCTTTTGTCCTTGCATTCTTCCAGGGGGGGTAGGGAGGTGTAAATGTAGTGTATCAACATGTACTTGTGTGTGTGTTGTAGTGGGTGAGGGTGGGGATTTTGCATGTTGCGTGTGTGTCACTCTCTTCTCCATCCCCCCTCCCCTGTGTTGTAGGTGCAGTACTCACCGTGGTCTTCACAGCCGGCGTTCCTGCTCCTGGTAGAGGAGCAGGAAGACAATGGCAGGTAGAATATGGAGTTCCGGCTCCATGGCGTCCTGGTTCCTCGTGGGGTGTGTAGAGGTGAGCGTTTCCCGTTCCAAGTTCTGTTTCTGCTGTGTTTTTGTTCGTGGTGAATCCGCCCCACAAAAGGTGGCGGATTGGACTCTCATGATACTGTGGGCGGTCCATTGTCTTCCACCTGTCTGCTGGCGGTGACCGCCATGCTGTTTGTTTGTACCGCCGTGGCGGTCCGAGTGTTAAAGTGGCTGTCTATGTTGGTGGTTTCCGCCACGGGCGGTTTTACCGCCGCTTTAACACCGACCGCTAGGGTTGTAATGAGGGCCTTAGGGGGTTATTACAACTTTGGAGGAGGTGTTAATCTGTCCCAAAAGTGACGGTAAAGTGACGGATATACCATCAGCCATATTACGAGTCCATTATATCCTATGGAACTCGTAATACGGCTGGTGGTATATCCGTCACTTTACCGTCACTTTTGGGACGGATTAACACCTCCTCCAAAGTTGTAATAACCCACTTAGGGGGTCATTCTGACCCCGGCGGCGGCGGTTGCCTCCCGCCTGGCGGGAACCGCCATTTGGCCGCACCACGGTCAAAAGACCGCTGGTGCCATTCTGACCTTACCGCTGGGCCGGCGGGCGCTACCCAAGGTAGTGCCCGCCGGCCCAGCGGGAAGGAGGCCTGCAACACAGAAGCCGGCTCCGAATGGAGCCGGCGGTGTTGCGGGCGTGCAACGGGTGCAGTTGCACCCGTCGAGCTTTTCACTGTCTGCTAAGCAGACAGTGAAAAGCTTAATGGGGCCCTGTTAGGGGGCCCCTGCACTGCCCATGCCAGTGGCATGGGCAGTGCAGGGGCCCCCAGGGGCCCCTAGACACCCGTTACCGCCATCCTCTTCCTGGCGGTGACAACCGTCAGAAACAGGCTGGCGGTAAGGGGGTCAGAATCCCCATGGCGGCGCTGCTTGCAGCGCCGCCATGGCAGATTCGCCCAGCCGGGGATAAAACGGCGGGAAACCGCTGGCCCCGGTTTTCTGACCGCGGCTTTACCGCCGCGGTCAGAATGGGCAAGGAAGCACCGCCAGCCTGTTGGCGGTGCTTCCGTCATTCGCGGCCCTGGCGGTCTTTGACCGCCAGGGTCGGAATGACCCCCTTAGTGTCTTTCAAGGTCATACATTCTTCTACCTGGGCAATTATGGTGGCACTTCAAATTTTAAGTAAGGATCCTGTGAGGACTGTCAAATTCCTAACAGCCACTTTTTCTGTGATGCCCCTGCCATCCTAGGGCACCATGAAACAGAATATGCACATTTTGAAGCATACTACTGGGGTCAGGTGTGATTCCCAACCCAGTTGACTCTGCATCTATGGTATGTTCCGTAATGCAGCTGTGGGCTTCTCTTTATTTCCTTTTTTCAATAAAGTGCACTTCAGTTTAACTTTTTCATCCTGGGTGCCCATCTCAAGCTGGGCACCCATAATCTGCACGTTTTGGGCTGCTGGGGAACAACTACAGTCCACATGGTCTCACCAGGTCCCTGCACACAGCAGAGATATGTAAAGCTGGTGAATAAGCCAGCATAATTTTTCTTCTCCTGTCCACTTCTGTGTCATCAGGACCTGCCCACTTGGTGCTCTCTGCCTCATGCCCCCAAGACCTGGGTCTGACAAGTGGAGGAGATTGACAGTACCTTTTCCAAGGAACTAGCCTTTCCTGGGGGAATTTTATTGAAAGACGGATCAGAACGCTTGGTGGTAAAATAAATTGTGGATCCCCACAGATGCTGTAATTATTGTTCACAGAACTGTAAGGAAAATATGTGACTTTTGCCAAAGTTTGGTGTATACAGGTCATTCTGTGTAAGAGAATATAGTGGGATGCATGCAAGCCATAGCAACCTCAATTTGCCTGGCCTGCAGGTTTCCTAAATGCTGGGTGACCCGGAAACTGAATGGTGTATCATGTGAGAGGAAATTGAGATTTACCCTCTCTTTTCTTCCAATATATCAATATTATGCCAAATCGGCACCCACTGGTCAGAAATATGGCTAGGCTTTAGGAGCCTTATGTGGATCTGCCCCACATCAATACCTTTTGTAAACAGTATCCCTGGATCTAGTGGGTTACTTCCCTCCCCCATGATGGAGACAGAATGAAGATAAACACCTGCCTCTCAAGGGGGCTGAAACACTTGGGGGTTTAGAGATAGGTTTAAGGCTTAATGCTTTTGTGGGGCTAGCCTATCCGATTTATTTTTTAAGGCTCCCAGGTGTCTAGGGGAATTTGTGTCCTATGGAATGCAGACTGAGGCTAGTATGCCTAATCTGCCCCGGGAGGGTGGAGGGCAGAAAGACTGCTGCTGCCTTTTTGAGGTAGGAACATGATCCAATGGTAGGATGAGCTGCCACCTCCCCATTCTCTAACTCAAAAATATTCCCTGGTGTCATATGGACCTTTTACCAGCCTGGGGAGGACAGACAGAGGTAACAGATTAATTGTTTGATTGATTGATTAAAGTGCTAACTAGATTCACCCCACACAATTGTGAATTTAGGAATAACATTAAAATTAATCTTTTACAATCCTTGTAATGTTTTCTATTATTCCCAGCATGCATGAATAGCAATTAGTACCTAGAAACTCCATAGGTGAAAATCATACTTCACAATCTAGTCTATGTTATTTGGAGCGTTAATTGAGGTCAACAGTTAAAAAAACAATTATCACCATAACAAATAATACAAAATATTTTGGTGGATAAAGAATAGAGCTGCTCTCACAGATCAGGAACAAGGGATTTCCAGAATGGTTGAAAAGGGATTAAAGGAATGTCAGACAACCTAGAGTGGTTGAATGAGCCTCAATACATGTAAATAAGCATCAACAAGTGTTTCTAGAAAGTAAACATGGTTTCATTAACTGCAACCATCTCCTTAACACATTCACAAAGCCATAAGCTAATATTTTAGAGAACAATGTGTTAGGAAAGTATGGTTTTGTTGTTCCATAATGTGTTACTAAATGCCTTTATTTCGAAACAAACTGTCCTTTTTTCATATAGAATGCATGATTTTATTTTACTTTTTCATTCATCTAGTTCTGTCAGACCTTTAAATAGTAAAATGTTTTTTTTTCTGGAAGAGTTTAAGTGAGAAAGCATGGTTTAGAAAGGGCTCAGAACCACTGCAAATCTTCCATTGTCATCACTAGTGGACAAAACGATCCTAAACAAATCCATCCTATTCCCTTGTTTTGTGGACTTGAAAGATGCTTTTGATTCAGTCCCGCTCAACCTTTTATGACAGAACCTTGCTGCAAAGAAAATCCTGCTCTCCTTTGAAAAAGTATTGTCAACGTGTGCTTCAATATGTGGCTTCAAGTCAGACAGGGGTACGGCAGATCCTTGTCATGAAAAATACAGACAACAACAGGGCTCACACAAGGCTGGGTCCTCACTCCCCCTCTCTTTCAAATTTTCCTCGCCAACCTCTCCACAGTCCATGGGAAAGTGAATGTGCATGCTCCCAAACTAGGAGACAAACTAGTCTGATGTCTTCTATATGTAGATGATGCTCTTCTATTACCCAAGACCAGAGAGGAGCTACTGCAGCTCTTGGATTCTCTCCACCCCTACATGAATCAAAATTGGCTGATCATCAACCTTGCAAAAACAAGGACAATTATCATAGGTTGAAAGAAAAGCAAACTAGGCTGGTGTCATTTAAAATGGTCTGGCAGTCTGCACCACTGTGAATTATAAGTATTTGGGTGTTACTGTGGACAACCGCAAAACCTTACAACCACATAAAAGGCCATAAAGTCAAAATCAGTCAAGCTTTTACATGCATTCCTCAAGCTCTTCACAAAGCTCTACCGTCCCTCTTTTGAACCTCTAATAAAGGCGATGCCTGCTAAGTTAATGCTTATCCTAGCCTATGGTTCAGAAGTCATGTATGGCGGTGGCTCCCTTCTGCTGGATAAGTTAGTAGTAAGCACCTGCAAAAAAGTATTACTGAAACATGCCTCTTCAGCACAAACCGAGCTTGAATTTGGTATGTATTGTCAAGTCCCGGAAATACAAGTCACCTTCCTGAAAATCTGTTTTGAGCTTTGCTCTGCAGGCTCTGAAATGTTAGGGACCCCATTCTGAACAAAAATATCCAAAACCGCTGCCCGGGACTTCCTGGATCAAATAGTCCAGAACCTACAGGCTGCCATGCTACAGGTAAACCCCATCTCTTTTCCTAATTTCAAAAGGATAATCACCAAAATGGTGTATAAGATTTCAAGGCTAAGTGACAAACAAAAACAGCTTCATGCTCGCACTCTTGGTCGGTTCTAGGTCGCTGTATCAAACAGCGACCGTATCCAGTCACAAACACATGCATGTCAACGTATGTCAAACAAAAGCTCATTCGATATAGGCTTAAGGCTACTGATCATGGACTGTCAATCTGCACATGAAAGAGAAAGTTCAATCTATGCAGGCTGTGTTTCTCCTGCAGAGAAATGCTTGAGCAGAACATCTGCACTTTCCCTGGCCTGCTGTAAGAAAGACAAGCTTTTTTAAAACCACAGTTCCTAGCTTTGGACATTTGCACTGCAGACCTGCCGTAATTGCCGCCTCTCCGCTGAACATCCCATCCTAACAGGAAGACTCTTAAAGTTCATGCAGGTGTTTGAGAGAACTCTGAACAATCTAGCCCATCTGGATTAACACATCCATAAAGCACTTAATTTCCACTAATCATTGTGGCCAATGAAATGCGCTCAGAATTTGCATTGGGTAAAGTCAAGACAGCACTTTTTTCAAGTAAGCCACCCTTGCAGGACATGCATGCTTTGTTTTGCACTTTTTTATACTAATATTTTAAATATGCATGTTTTAAGCTCTTTTTATGCAAGTCATCCTATGAATGATTTTAGCATGCAGAATAAGATTTTCTTAATATTAGTTTTTATTAATAATACAAATAAAGAAATATTGAGAAAGTAGTACAGTTTGTATTTAAGATAAGAGGCAAGACTTTTCAACTCTCTCTGTCAGAGGAAAATAAGCACATAAAGACATTACATTTGCACACACTAAGGGTGAAGAAACAACCTTTGCAACAAGCGCTAGTAAATATAACAC
The DNA here is from genome assembly GCF_031143425.1 of Pleurodeles waltl. Taxonomy (NCBI): domain Eukaryota; kingdom Metazoa; phylum Chordata; class Amphibia; order Caudata; family Salamandridae; genus Pleurodeles; species Pleurodeles waltl. Next base: position 371,684,428 of record NC_090451.1, read on the forward strand.
AAAGATAAAGCCACAACTACACCTACATGAAAGCCTCTAAATTGCACATTCAACACAATGAGTATTGCCTGTCATCCATTACTTTACTAGACCTTAAACCAGCCACCACTAACTGAACAGGCATGATTTTATTTAAGTTTTGTATAGCGCACAAATACTTGAAAGTGTCACGGCACTGAAACTGTAAGCAGAGAATGGATCAAAAGGGCCCAATCTATTGAAATAAATTTGTTTTCAGCACTGCTGGTACGCCCACTGAGGTCCTCTTCCCTCCGTGGGTTCAGAAACCACAGGCATGCAGTTGAGCTCACCCTTCAATATTGAGCATATCTTTGAACTTGGTGACGGAGGCAGTAGTCAAAAATCACTCAATCACAAATAAATCACATGAAACCATAAACAATTTTAGACTGTTCTAGTTTTTAGAACAACTCTAAATCAAATTCCAAACTGAATGAAGTTTCAAAGCTTTATTACAATCCAAAAATCAATGTCACATAAACGCTGCACAAAACTAAATTATAAACCATATGAAACCACAGGTTGACTAAAGCATCTGAAAAGATTCAACCTGACAGATATCAATACTGTTAAGCCCTCCAAAAGAATGATATAGATTAGCAACAAAACAATATGGACATTATTACCAGATTTCAAAGAAGATGATAGTGACATCAGTAAATCATCAAAATAGAATTTAAATAAATAATTTCAGAGCTAGGCCAATCCTAACACTAAACAGAATTGGGATTTGCATGTGTGGGAACAGGCTAACAAATGTGGACAAATTCAAAAATAAAAGAAGACAAAAATAATTTGGAAAACATGTAACTAAAATAACTCACTATAAAAACATGCTGGTGTAAGAAACTAAGCTAAAAAGGGAAACCAAATTAGTTATACCTCTCCTCATGGGACAGCAGACAGGATGATTTCACAGGAATGGTCGCCTTGTTCCAGCAACAGTTGATAGCAGCATCAGAATGGTGCAGAACACGGGCTGCACAAATGGCAGATCAGCAGTTCAGAATTAGTTGGCTTTATTAATGCTGAATCACATAACAGAATAAGGCAGTTAAACATATGATGAGGAAACTCATCAGGGAACTTAGAGAAGAGAATGGGACAGCAGACTTAAGCAATCATAGAATTGATTTTCAGAAGAGCTGGCAATGGACTGACTAATAGGACATCTCTAAAGGGAACTGCTCTGGATTCTAAAGCTCTTCACTAATTAAAATTATTACATACTCTAATAATTTGCTACTTAAAATACCTTTCACACGGTCCACAACAAACTAAAATAATATTCTTTCACATGAGTGCTAAAGGTTTCTTGTTTCATTCCACAGCTAGAACAAATATTGTTACATTAACTAAACTTGAAACATGCTCTTCTCCTGCAATACAATAGGACATTCAACATTACATTAGCAGCTTAGGAAAAGAATTTAAGTCAGAGGGGACAGAATAAACAAGTACAATTTTCCATGACTGCTTGCAAAAAGAACCTTTTAGGTCTAGTGATGTTAAGAAAGCCTAATGCATGTTACTGCAATGAATACATTAATAAAAGCGTTTGCATACCTTAAATTCAAATCAAATATGCAAAACAAATTATTTCATTTCAAATATCATTCATGTTATGTATAAACAGTTTCAAACGTATCTTTATTTTTCTAAAGACGTAATTCGTTATAATGAAATCCATTTTTTCAATGTAAGTGTGTTTAATTCATATACATTCAATGCTCATAATACATTTTATTTCTACTGTTTCAACCTAGAAATTATACTTTCAGGTTAATATTTATTAATAATTTATTCAAAATACAAATGCATGTCTTCATGTTAAGCGTGATATCAAAATATGATTGTTAGGCACAATGTCCACCACTATTTAAACAAGAACATTTTCATGTCTAAGTTATTTTCTCTGTTAGACTTTCAAATCATCAGATTTATGAGTTGCAATATGCTACGTCTATACCACTAATTAATTAATAAAACTTGATATCTCTCAATTCCTCCTCTGACGGGAATCTAAGCTGTCACAAAATAATTATTCTCATTTACAGTGAAACAAGTAAAAATGCATCTATCCAAGTTTGCAGTGATTGTCAATTCTTTTCATCTGATAATACCTGGTTCTGATATTATCCATTTCCCTTTCTTTCCTCCTCTGTTTATACTTTGCCTTTTGTCTTTTCCAGAAATTGTAAACTTTGTAAAATCCAAGTGTGCAAATTATGCACAGTGTCACAATCAGTAAAGTTTTCAGGATCATTTTCACAAAACCATATCCCAAGTTACCAAACAAAGGCCCTGATTAAAGAGGGCCTAGCGCCGCTTTAGTGACGTCTTACCATCATTTTTTTATCCTAAGGCGGTGCTAAGGTGGCATTTTTCCTGAGCCAGATTAACAAAGTGGTGCAATGCATGCACTGCGCCACTTTGGAACCCATTGCACTACATTATGCCTGTGCCAGGCATAATGTATGCAAAAGGGCATCCTCCCATTAGGGAGGCTGAAAAATGGTTCAAAGAAATCTAAGGGATTTCTTTGCATAATTTTTTTCGGCACTTTTAACACCTGCTCAAAGCAGGCTTTAAAAGGGGGCCCACCATTATTTATAATGGGCCCCTATGAACTGTTCAGGGTCAGGGCCAACATTTTGGCGCTGACCCTGAACAGTACATCAATAGCATCAAAAATGTTGATGCTATTGCCCCCTTTCCTGCGCCATCGTGCGCCGTATCTTAGAAACGGCGCACACATGGTGGTTGTACGGAGGCGCCATGGGCCGCAAAGAAAGTGGTGCTGCATTGAATGCAGTGCCACCTTCATTAAATCTGCCCCCAATATCCTACCTTAGGGAATCCTTCACCTACTGTCCCAAACATTTGTCTCTTTTAGGTCATTCAGGTCATGTCTCAAGCTTGTCAGATTAGATTAATATATCATAATCTCCTTGCTATTATTCGGAATATACGTAAAACAGTGCTGTGATTTCAAAACTCTGCAGACTCTGCTCTCGTTTGCTAAAACAATGTCTACTGCCAGGCAATTCTGATGAATCATAGACCTTGTTTCAACCACTTCTGTCTCCATTACGAGCATTACACCCATAAAATCAGTTGACATCTTGTCTACAATCATTGATAACTTCCTTAACTTAATGTAATTCAAGATCACACGCACTGATGGAATAATAGCTCAAAAAATATCACCTGCAATCTCTGAACCACTTGCTCTTCTCTTAAAACTCATTTTAGGTCTCTCTATCCCTTCTGGATTGTCAATGTTATCCACTTGTTACCTTTTTGGGGAAACCTCTCCCAAATAGCATATACCATACCAGCCTTTTGGTAACTTATAATGAGCGTTCTTACAACAGATGTAGTAATCACCAGGTACAGCGGGGTCTTGTCCGTTTAGCATAAAATCCCATACACTCTTAAACAAAAACACATGTCTACAGTCACTCGTACCTACAAACATATTGTAAGCTTTTGATTGTGGCCATAAATACACAAAGCTTCCCTACATGTTGCCAAGCTAAAGCCAGCAGCGAAAACTAAGGGGTCTACCCTAATAACCCTGCTATACCTGGCTAAATTGAAACAAAAAACAGAAAAAGTGGTACAACAGTAGGGAAACATTATATGAATTTTTTTTAACTGCAGCAAAACTATAAATTAATCACTATGCAAATAGTTCATTTGTATATTTCTTTGCACATTGTTTTAATTAAGCGATTACATAACAAATATACACATATCACAAAACTTGTGCTACCAATTACAAATCGAACCAACACCTAGTGAACACATACTGAGACATAACAAAGTCAATCCAACATACAATGTATGTACTTAAATCATCCCTCATTTTCAATATATGTGGTTGTAAGTAGTGCTTAAAGAGTCAATCCACATAGGAAATAGTTGTTTCATATTCACATCTTTTTAAGTAACAATTATTTATACAGACCAAAGATATGTTTCAAAAACTTTCCTTATAGGTTGAAATAAATATTTTCTCACAACCTCTCCCTAATATGATAAGGTCGATGCATTTCGGCATTTTCTATTTTTAGGCCTCTTCAGGACTATTGGAGAATGAAGCATTGTCTGCTTCAGACATCATTTGTGAGACATACCGAATATCTATTCTAATATAATGAAAGGTTCTTGTTCAGTACCCAAATTCGCCTACAGCAACTTGCACCATATAACAGCTAGAAAGTTAGTTACTTGACACCCGAGGATCTCGTCCGACTTTGCTGGATCGCTTAATTTAGGAACCTGGGAATTGCTTTCTATCTGTTATACGCAAGACTTCCATACATGCTTCTCAACCAAAACCCTTCCCCGGCCTTCATCGTGTGACACTGTTCTGGGGCTGGTTGAACTGTTGCTGCTTCAACCTGATGAGACAACAAGCAAACCACATCAGCCAGACCTTTATAATAATCCAGCACTAAGTCATCTGCTATGTTAACAAGTGCATTTGCAGGTACTGCTGGTAGTCTCATTGCACGACTTATCAGTATCTCATGAGGAGACAGTCCTGTCTTCCTGTCAGGGGTGCTACGCATGCTTATCAAGATAAGTGGCAATGCATCAGGCCATTTAAACACCTGTGAGGTACAAACATTTGCCAATTGAGCTTTCAGTGTTCCATTCATTTGTTCTACCAATCCAGATGCCTATGGCCTGTACTGCAGTGCAATGTTTGCTCAATGTTCAATGCTGCACACAACAACTTTATGATCTCATTATTTAAATGAGTTCCTCAATCTGATTCCAAATAAGTTAAATCCTTACCTTGGTATTAGTTCTCAGAGCAGCAGCTTAGCTACAGTAAGGCTATCATTCCTACGTGTTGGATAAGGCTCGATCCACTTGGAAAACACACACACAATGATCAACACACACTTCAATCCATTACCGGCAGGAATTTCAATGAAATCGATTCACATTCTGTTAAATGGACCTCCTGATCTACCTATGTTGCTCTGATTAATCACTGTGCAATTCCCTACATTCATTTGTTGGCATGTACCACATCTGTGACAAACCGCTTCTGCAACCAATCTAAATCTGGGATTAAACCATGTCTGCTTGAATGTGCAAATCATTGCATCCCTGCCAAAATGAACCTGACCATGATAATATCTAGCCATTGAATGTAGTAAACAATCTGGTAACAAAACTTTCTCTTCTTTTGAAATCCAGACATCATCTCCCTCTCTATGAGCACAACCTGCTTTTTTCCAACTTCTGTGTTCTTCTTCTTCTGCAGCCTCTTCCAGCAATCTATTAATTTCATCTCAGGTACCAACCACTGACATCAAGAAGTTTTGATTTATCTCACTGGTGTAATTTTTATTACTCCACTCTTCATAGAAGGTGACCAATGGAGTGCAAAATATCTGGCAATTTGGTCAGCATAGGAATTACCTAACCTTACATAGTCCTTTCACCTCCGGTTGGTCACACATTTGACAACAGCAATCTTCTCAGGCAACTTTAGAGCTTTCAACAAGTTATTAATTCTTTCTCCATTTCGAATGGGTGATCCAGACAAGATCATGAAACCTCGCTGGTATCATAACTGCCTGAAATTATGGACAACACCAAATCCATATTGACTATCTGTGAATATTGTCATTTGAGCGGCTTAGATACATAGCATGCTCTTGTAAGAGCAACCAATTTGGCAACCTGGGCAGAAACAACTCCTTGAAGCCATAAAACTTCAATCATTCATGAGAGTGCAAACCTCATAAGCTGCTCTCCTTCACCGTCTCTTAAACAGGAGCCATCAACAAAGACAACTTGGTCATTCTCCTCTAAAGGAGTATCCTGAATATCAGGTCTGGATTTGGTGCACAGTTCAGTTACATCAAGTCAGTCATGTTCCACTTAATTAACATCAACTTTATCATCAACATTTACAGGCATCATTGTAGTGGGGATCAAAGTTGAACACCTCTTAATCACAACATTGGGTATTTCAAGAATTATTAACTCATAACAGGTAAGTCGAGCACTGGTCAAATATTGGGTTTTTGAACTAGTCAAGAGTATTTAGACCATCACAATGCTTTCGCATTGACCGGTACTCACACCAGCACTAGCCACGGCTTTCAAACAGCCAGGCAAAGCAGCCACTCCAAGATCAAATGTAGCAGAAAAATATGCCACTGGCATGTTTATTCCTCCATGTGACTGCATCAAGTCAGAAATAGCACAAACAACACTTTCATGACAAAACAGTGCAAAACCTTTTGTGTAATCAGGCATTCCAAACTCTCTCTCAACTCACTAAATGCATTCATGCACTTTCATCAAAAGGGACTGGATCTGTGACTTCCTTGTGTGTTAACTTCTGCAATGGTTCCGAAATTACTGAGCAAATCAGGGTCCATTGGTGGCAATAGCTCACCATGCCCAAAAACATTCTGACCGCTCTCTGTGTACCTGGGGGATTCATTTGCATAGTTGATGCAACTCTCTCTCTGGACACTTTCCTCACACCTTCTCAATTTGGTGGCCCAAATACTTCACTTCTTTCTGGCAATACTTCAACTTAGCAGGGGGAACCTTGTGTCTGTTTTCACCCAAATGATTCAATAACGTTATGGTATCTTGTCTGCAAGCTTCACATGTATTTGACACAAGCATCCGGTCATCAATGTACTGCATTAAAGCAGACATAAATGGCATGTTCAAAGACTCCAAATTCTTTTTCAGAATCTGATTAAAAATAGACAAAGTTTGAGAAAACCCTGTGGAATATGGCACCATTAATTCACACGGTTGCCGAATGGGAAACAAAAAAGGAACTGACTATCCTCATGCAATGGCACTGAGGAAAATGCTTATGACAAATCAATAACTGAAAACCACTCTGCTTCACATGGAATCTGGAATAAGATCACTGTTGGATTTGGCACTATGGCACAACAGGATACTACAATTTCTTTCACCTTTCTCAAAACCTGAACTATGCTATATTTCCCACTTGGCTTTCACAGATCCATAATCGGAGAATTATATGGGCTGCTGATTGCTTCTTTTAACATACCCTGCTCAACAAAATCTGCAATTACTGGGGAAGTACCTTCAATCACTTCTGGAATTTTGTGATACTGTGGTGTTCTGGGGAAAACTGCATTTGGCTTTGCTGCTACTTCGACTGGTTCAACACCTCAAAAAAGTCCAATATCTTTACCCGAGAGATCCCAAACTCTCGGAGTTACTGTCTCTTGTAATTCATCAGGCAAGTCTTTAACTGTCATGGCAGGAAACAATGTGATGAAACGATACATCTCAGCAGTTTGACAGAAGGTTTCATCATCGCTATTAGTCTGAATTTCTATTCCTTCTTGTGTACAAGTACTGGAACACTTTAATTTGCATAGTAAATCTCTTCCTAATAGACTCACAGGACTTGAATCACAAACTACAAAAAGGTGCAGACCCTCAAAGGTTCCTATCTCAAGTGGAATGGGCTTTGTGATGGGTTTCCCAAACGCTGATTTGCTACTCCTACAACCGGAACTGTCCTTCCAGAAAGGGGCACATTAGGGACTTCTGTAAATGTGACAGTAGAACGTGTTGCTCCTGCATCAACCACGAATGAAACATCATGATTCATCACACTTCCATTCGCATAAGGACCACGCTGATCCACTTCCAATGAGGCAGCCAACACACATTCTTCCTCTTCTGAACTCTCACTCAAGCATTCTTCACTCTCTTCATCATCACTGAAATCAATCAATGGGTATTGTGTGATTAACTGATTTGCACTTGCATTTACTCTTTGGTACACGTTCTGCAAAGGAACCATCACCTGTTGCTGTGACATTGGAGCTTTTGGTATCTTCTTCTTCTGTGGGACATGAATTTTCTGCTGGGGAAATTGTACTTGTTGCTGGGTAACCTGCTTTTGGACACTCCTATAAGAACATTCATATTTGGATTTCGAGGCCTTTGAACTCTATGATTTATAAATTGACTGTTGTCAATCATCTGCGCAACACCACCACCTTGCACTAAATTATTTATATTGCCATAGAGGCACTCACACTTCCAATATCCGCAGATGATACACGCATGACATGGCAGCACCTTCTTCGTATTCTGAACATCAGTCACATTTGTATTCGGATTAACTGGAACTCCATGACCTCTAACTCTAAACTGAGGCAGCATATTGCCCTGCTATTGCATCCCTTTCAGTCCTCTGCCTTCACTATAGTCTGTGATTTATGCATACTTGCTTCTTGGGCTGACCATTACCATTTCAGTTAACCTTTTCTTGTTCATATCAATCTCATCACTAAAGTATTTTGTGTTTTGCAGCACTTCATCAATCAGCTTTCCTTGACAGCAAATTAAATGACTCAGAATCATATTATTAATTTCAGGCCTCAATCCTTGAAGGAATCTGAACACAAAATGAATCATGTTTCTCGGATCAATAATTTCTGTGCCACTGTATTGTTTAAATGCTTTCAACAGCCTTTCATATTATACATGAACTGACTCCTTTGCCTCCTGTGATGTCCTGTCAATTCTTTGCCAATCAATATCTTTAGGGGAAACTCTAGTTTTCAAAAACTCAGTCACCTTGTAACAGTTTGTCATCACCTCTTCGGACAGCGCACCTGTTACTGAGTCTCAGTGTCTCACACGTTGGCCAATCCACACTTAACCCACACATCTGCTGGAACCACAATCTCAAATAAATTGTTCAGATCTTCCCACAAACACTTCACAAGCTTGACAAACCTCTCCATTTGCTGGTACCACTCCACTGGTTTCTCCCTTGACTTTGCGTAATCATTTGTAAATGACAGTATGTCACTTCTATTCCAAGGGACGTGAACAAAAATCCCTCCTGGAATTTATCTTATTGCCATCATTTTTACAGCTCATTCAGCCTGCTATGCAGCAATTGAAGATGAAGTCAGCTTTTTGTTTTGAGCTCTTTTCTTTGCCCATCTGCCTTTTCATTTATCTAATGCTCCACATGTTTGGATACTCTGGATTAATTCCCTAATGTGAATTTTCATTTCAGGCGATCTCATGTTTGAAATATCTCTCGAGTCAAATTCTAAGTCGTCAGCTGTTTTAATTTATTTATTTAGATTTCATATTTCTCTGCCAAATTAGCTAATTTCTCAGACGCATATCCTGTTCAAAGAGTAACATCTTGGCACATAAAGTGCAATTCATTTTCATTGTATTAATCTAATCTGTCTAATTCAAGGGTACCCTCAATCATTTCATTTCATTCCAATTTTAATCTAGGCATGTTCAATGTCTTTTCTCCCTCTGGTATGTTTCCTGGAACTGCTGTTCCACTCAGTTTATCTAAACATCCAGTCAATTGTTGGGCTGTCAATCCTTGTAAACTAATGTTATTTCTTCTGTCTCTGGGCATAAACTGTGGATCATTTTATGGGGCTCTCACAACTTGCTCTTGAGCCATCACAGATGATCCCATTGAGCATGGGGGACACATCACATCAATCAGTGGACCAATTCCATTATTTGTCTGCTTCGCACCGAAAGAATTCATAGGAGTCATGGCTAGCAGAGTAGTGCTCAGTCTCTATATTTCTGCATTAGTTCCGTAATGGTGATTTTGTTGGTGATACTGGATTTGAAATCTGGGGACCACTCTCCATATTAACCTGGGCATAAAACAGGACTACTGGACTAATAGTCACAGGAACTGTCAATGCTTATGGACTTGTCAAATTCGACTGACTTTGCGGGAACAATAATCCTTTACTTTGGCTGGTCACTACTGTACCAAAAGCTTGATTTGACTGATTCGGGCCAACATTCTGTGGTGTCATTACTGGGGAATACATAGATATGGTTTGTCTCCAGTTTACGATTTGTGCCAGTGTCTGTACATTAGAGTTGGACTCAAACTGAGTCATTCCTGCATTCTGAATTGGCTGTGGCAGAACTGGAACTGGAACATCCTGAACTGTGTTAACATTTGGAACTGTCGGATAAATCACTGTCACCCGTGCAACATTAGCAGTAGGCACATTTGGAACTATCTAAACCTAGAAATGTGCAATTGGAGCTGTGGTACCACTCCAGACTACATTCTGGTTTACTGATCCAACTGCATTATAAGGAGGGGGACAATTTTGCAACAACTGAGTTATAAATGTATCCTCTGAATCACTCTCAACATCAACTACCTTTTTACTTTCATCTAATTTCTGTTCTGTATCGTCCCCAGATTTCATTTTGGTTTTGGGCTTAACACTTCCATCACTTTCCTGAGTAACTGCTGGAAATAACTTCACTGCATGTAATGTATCTGCACTCCACATTCCCTGTTCTGCATCCCACCTAACTTCTGCTAGTGTCTTTTCTGCTTTATTCATTCTCCTTTCAAATTTCTGAGCATCTTTTTGTTTCACAACTAATTCTGAAATAGCAAGTGCTTCAAATTGTGCAGGTCTAGGAAGAGGTTTTGTTTCATGTAGAACCCTCCTCAGATTCTCTAAAAATTAAAGGTTCTATAACTAGGAAAAGCTAAGGTACCTTCCTCCTTAGTTATTTTGCACTATTGATTTACTCAAAAACATGCTGAAACTCCTCTCTCTTCCAATACTTCGAATGCTGGTGTACCCTCAATAGAGCAAGCTCAGCCTCCCTAACTGAAATAAAAACATCTCCTCTCAGCACATTGTTTCAAGCTTGAAAATTTTCATTTTTTTCACAAATCTAATTCACAAAGACAAAATCTACGAACCTAAGAAATAATTTTCAATCCCACAATCCTATTCACAAGCTGTTCTTGACATACAGCAGTGCAGTCTTGTCCACCAATCTGTGCACAGCTTTTCTCACCAACTGACCAGCCCTAGCGCGGACCAAATGACATCACACTCCCTCTGTTCAGCAGCTGCAACTCACTTCAGAGCCATCTTGCACACTTCTCACGCAGAACCTAAATGCAAAATATTGCGAGCACAAAAAACAAACTCTGTCTGCTCTCTACGGGTAGGAGTCAAACATTGCAGAAGCTGTATAGAAACTTCAACTGTGCCCTTTCGCACAAACAGCTACTCTTCTCACTGTGGCTTTCTCACAAACACAAGTAAGATTTGACTTGCAAGCCTCACTCTGATTAGCATGGATCCTCCATGTGCACACAGGATTCACCTCATACCAACCAGCAAAACATACACACAAGGGGAATACTACTGGCGTTGTTGACAGCACTCAATCAACCAACACCTTTCCAAGCAGACAATAAATTAATCAAGTGTCTCTATACACTTGTATAATACTACTCCAGAGTCTTAGGACACGCAGGACCTGTAAAACAACAACAACCATGTGGGCACTTTTTTAGCACAATGCACTACATTCACTTAGAGTATGCCAAGCCCTCTCTCTCACAATTGGAGTATGCAAACTTCCTACTCAATTACCTTTGGAATACGCAAACTCCCTTCTTCACTTCATACATCACACTTCACCGCAATTTAGCCAAAGCACTGCAAGCAGAAACCCTACTCAAAGCACATACCGTACATATGTAAAACAATCCTGAGATTTCATCAACCCTTACACTACATAAAGTACAACTTGCAGTGTGGGAAAATTCTGACTCTACTCCTCACAAAGATATAACCATAGTTCTACTACCAAAAACTGCTTGTGCGCCCGCAGGGGTCCTCTTCCCTCCTCGGGTTCAGAAATCACAGGCACAGGGATAAATACCATCACAAAACTCACCCTTCGATGTCGACCAGATATTTTGTCTTTGTGACGGAGGCAGTAGTCAGAAATCATTCAATCACAAATCAGTAATATGAAACCATAAACAATTTTAGACACCATGAATAATTCAACTCTAAATTAATCTCCAAACCAAATAAAGTTTTGAAGCTTTATTACAATCCCAAAATCAATGTTACAGAAATGGTAAGCAAAACTAAATTGTAAACATACATGAGACCATAGGCTGACCAAAGCATCTGAAAAGATTCAACCTGCTAGACATCAATACTGAGCAACAAAACAATATGAACATTATTACCAGATTTCAAAGCAAATTATAGTGACATCACTAAATCAACAAAGTTCAATTTTAACAAATAATTTCAGAGCTGAGCCATTCCTAACACTAAACAGAATTGGGATTTGCTTGTGTGGAAATGACTAACACATGGAGACAAAAGCAAAAATAAAAGAAGAAAAAAATAATTTGGAAAATATCTAACTAAAATAGCTCACTATAAAAATATGCTGGTGTAAGTGACTAAGCTAAAAAGGGAAACAAGAAACCACATTTAGTTATAACTCACCTCATGGGACAGCAGACAGGATAATTCCAAGGGAACGGTCACCTTCTTCCAGCAACAGGGAATAGCAGCATCAGGATGGTGCAGAACAAGGGGTTGCGCATTGGACAGATCAGCAGTTCAGAATTAGTTGTCCTTATTAGTGCTGAACCACATAACATGAATAGGGCAGTTAAAACTATATGAGGAAACTCATCAGGGAATTTAGAGAAGAGAATGAGACAGCAGACGTAAGCAAACAGAACTTATTCAGAAGAGCTGGTGATGAACTGATTAATAGGAAGTCTCTAAAGGGAACTATGCTGGATTTCAAAGTTCTTCACTAATTATAAAACACAAAATTTAGTCATTGGTTCTTCGGGTGGCACATTTTCGGTGTCAGTTTCAGCATCCAATAGCAGGCAGTGGTACCACCAAGTTTGAAACTTTTTGAAATCTTCCCAGCAAAAGTGCATTGTCATCTGGTGACCTAACATGTGACTAACAAAATATTGCATTCTCTAATAATTTTAATTACAGTTCCTTTCACAAAATCCACAATAAACCAAAGTAATATTCTTTCATATGAGTGCTACAGATTTCCTCTTCCATTCAACAGCTAGAACAAATATTGTTACATTAACTAAACTTAAAACTTTCTCTTCTCTTCCAATACAGCAGGACATTCAACATTACATTAACAGCCTAGCAAAGGTTTCAGGTCAGAGGGGACAGAATAAATAAGTACAATTTTCCATGACTGCTTGCAAAATGAACCTTCCAGGCCCAGTGATGTTAAGAAAGTCTTAGGTACCGTAATACAATTAGGGGCATATATAAGAGCCCCGAGCACCACCTTAGCGCCGCCATCACTTTTGTGACGCTAAGGCAGCACTAAAGTGGCATTTTCCCTGTGACATATTCACAAAGTTGCGCAATGCATGCATTGCACCACTTTGTAAACACTTTCGCCACATTATGCCTGCACCAGACATAGGCCCTCATTATAACATTGGTGGTAACTACCACCTACCGCCGCGGTGACGGCCGGCAGCATACTGCCGCCGTGGCTACCAGCCATCTCACGCATCATGAACGCAGACGGTATACCGTCAGAATTCTGGCAGAACACCGCTGACGGTCATGGCGGCGGAGGGCAGCGCTGCTGACAGCAGCACCGCCACATCAGCAAAACACCGCCGACCATATTATGATCAATAGCGGTGTTTTGCTGGCTAAAGCTGCTGCTGAAAGCAGCGCCACAGACCGTCTCCAGCCGGAGGACCCCCTGCAAGCAGGTAAGTCGGGTTCTCTGACAAGAGAGGGGGGTTTTGTGTGTATGTAGGGTGTGTGTGTGTATGTTTTGGAATGCGTGCATGTGGGTGTGCGTCACGTTGAATGCATGCGTGAATGAGTGATTGTGAGTGTTGTGTGTTGTGAATGCATGTGTGTGACAAGGTATGTTGCAGTGTGTTGATATTTATGTGTGCATGCATGGGTGGTGGTGGGTATGCGTGTGCGCGTGTGGGTGTGTATATGTACGGGGGGTCAGGAGAGGAAGGGGTAGGATGGGAGAGTGCTATAGGGAGGGGGAGGGGGCCGGGGGAGATCCCTATCAATGCCAGGGAAGGGCCGAAGTCTCCAGCCCAGCGGCTGTTACCACCCTCGCGGTTGGTGTGTTAAAGTGGAGGTCTTTGATGGCGGACAAAATCCATTTTTTTTATCGCCGGCCTGTTGGTGGTAATAACGCTGCTTTAACACCGACCGCCAGGGTTGTAATGAGGGCCTTAATGTATGAAGGGGGGTGTTCCCCCATGAAGGGGCCGAAAAAATGATGCAAGGAAATCTAAGAGATTTCCTTGTGCCATTTTTGGCACTTTTAACACCTGTTCAGAGCAGGTGTAGTTTTAATGTTATTCTAAACTCTTTTTGATAATATATGTTTGCGAGCAAAAGGTAAGGAGTTTACAGCCTTTATTTCAGGTTTGGACTTGCTGTTGTTTTTTCCTTGTAGCGTATTTGCCTCGCGTTTCATTTCTGCAGAGACAGCTTGTGTGCATTGGAATATCTGGAGAGTGACACACGATGTGTTGCCATTTTAGATTTGAGCGGCACATCACATGAGCCAATGGCAGCCTGTTTACCCTTTAGCACGCTGCATTTGGCTGCATGGCGATTGGCCTTGTTTTGGGCACGAGTCAGTTATACCTGTCTCCGAACTCGTAGGGCATTCAGTCAGCTGCTGATGTTTGGCGCGTTCAGGGAGAATGAGTTTTCTATAAAGGAAATCATCTATTCTGTCAATTTAGCATTCACTTTTAGCACTGAGCAATCGGATATGCATACATTTTGGAACATTCTATAATATATTGACAATAGTATTCTATAATATTTTGACAATAGTGCATGCCTTAATATTATGTCTTTTATTTTGTGAATAGGTCCTCCACAAAGTTTAACTATATAAAAGTACATAGATTAAAAATGGTGTTAAAAGTTTATCATGTTTTAAGATAATGACTGATCAACCAGTGCAAATGACTCAAGAGAACATATTTAGAAAAATAGTCTCAGAAGAACTGCAACTCACAGTTAAGGAGACAGTGAAGGAGGTTGTAATGGCGAAAAAGCCAAGAAAGACCCAGGAATATTTTTGAATTTAGGAGGAGGAAGGTGACACCCTTAGAGGACAAGGAGGAACGTGTATTAAGAAAAGAAAACATATGGAAGGGTCTGGAAAAAGGAGCTCTTCTCAACTCAAAAAAATTGGTTGTCCTATGCAACACACAGGATGGGCATTCTTACACTGCTTTGGAGACAAACAAACATTATGGGTTTTGGAGTTTAGATGATGGACATGATGAGGATGCATAAATTTTGGACTTAAATTATATGGATTGTTTGGATGATGATATATCTGATTCTTTATGGCAAAAAGAGAAGAATAAGGGTGTGGTTCTAGATCCAATGTATCAAAAATTATTTGATCCCAAGGAATTGAAACATCTTAGAAGTAAGGAGTGGTGGCCAATTGATCATGTGGCGGATTATATTAAGGTATGGTGGAGAAGGCCATTAGATAAAGAAGAACAAAACATAATGAGGGCAGAATGTTCTCACCCCCTCATAGATAATAACTTCACCTTAACTCCTAAGAAAGATCCAGGAATGATAAATTATTTGTTTAAGTTAGGTAAAGAGCTAACAAAAGGTTTAGAGAAATCCCTAAGGTCTTGCCAGGACAAAGTTCAGGACATTCTGGGTCCCATGGCAAGAATTTTTATTTAATTGAGAAAGCTTATATAAAGAGAACAGATGTCAGCTTAGAATTATTGTGAGGTTGCTGCTAAAGGGCCATTTGTTTCATAGTGAATGTCAATGCTAGTTTATTAGTGGAGAGACTTAAAACCATCTCAATGCTAATAAACCCTAAATTAGGGGATTTAGCTGTCAAATAGACATCTGATGATCCAAAAAGTATTTTATTTTGGGAAGGAGTATGGGCAAGGATGTCCAAATTTCCACAAACCTTGATAAGGCATAGTGTTCCATGAAAAAGGTATTTCCCTGAAATAGTTTTCCTGGAATGGTTGGGAGGAGAGGGCAACCTCTCGGCTGAGGGCTTTATAAGTCCCATTATTCAGGATACCAAGGAGGCTTCCAAGGTGGATTTTATAAACCAACCTAAGAATTCTATCCCAGGAAAGGGAGAAGCGGTAATGCTAGAGGTGCCAGAGCAAGAGGTCAAAACCACAATTTTTCTGCAAACCAGGGTGAGTATGAGGATGCATTTGGGCTCTATCCAAAAAGGAGTTGAGGAAGGCTGAAATGTTCTGTAAACCAGTGGAAAGAAATTTCAGACGATCCATGAGTCATAGCAACAGTGGAAGGTTATCAAATAGATTAGATTTGGAGCCTTTTCAGAGCAAAGAGCCTACGGTGTTGAATTTGCAAAAGAATTTAGAGGAGATTGTAGCAGAAACAGATGCTGGAGAAAAATGCTAGTGTGCAGATTTTGGACAAAGAAGCAAGTTTTGTCACTACCTTTTTTAGTGGGAAAAAATGACAAAGTGTGGAGGCCAGTTTGAAATCAGAGGGAACTGAATCGTTTTGTAACTTACAGACATTTCAAGATGGGGGAATCAATCTTCTTCTGGACATGCTATTAGAAGGAGATTGATTGGTGAAACTGGATGTCAAGGATGCTTATTTCACTAATCCAATTCATCCGGAAAGTCAAAGATTATTACAGTTCAGATGGAAAGGTCAGCTGTTCCAATTTCAGTGTCTTCCATTCGGTTTATCCTCAGCCCCATGGTGTATTAGAAAGGTGAGGAAACCAATAGTGGGTTATTTAAGAGACAGAGATGTAAGACTGATTATTTATCTAGACAATATACTGATATTAAATCAGTGTTCTGAAGATTTAAAGAAAGATTTGATTGCAGTGAAGAGTCTATTGGGCTCATTGAGTTTCATAGTGGATATTGAGAGGTTAGTATTTACCAAATATCATATGTTGGAGTTGTTAGGATTTGTCACGGATATTCTGAAAAACCAGTTACGTCTTCCAAGAGGGAAAATAAAGAAGATTAGAGAGGAGATAAAGACAGTTTTGAAAGAAGAGATTATAATTTTGAGGTCATAGCATGTGTAGTTGGTCTGCTTTCGTCATCAATTCAGGCAGTTTTCCCAGGACCATTACGTTACAGAGCATTACAGAGATTAAAGTGGACTGCTCTGACAAAAGAATTATTGTATGGAGACAAAATACAGTTGACTGAGGAAGCAGAACTACAGTTGCTTTGGTAGATGGAGAACTTTGAAGTGTGGAATGGCCATGCTATCTTTGGTGCAAGGTCAGATTTTGTCTTAGAGACAGATGCCAGTTTGTCTGTATAGGATGCAGTATGTTCAACTCTGGGGGCAGGTAGGGAATGGAATGTGCTAGAGGAGAAAGATCACATCAATTACTTAGAGATGAAAGCAGGATTATTTTCTTTTCACAGTGTCAAAAAATTACAGGGAATGCCAGTTCTGTTGAGGATGGGCATTATGGCAGTGATTACTTACATAAACAAATTAGGTGGAAGCAGATCGAATAGATAGGCAGAGCTAGCAACAGAAATGTGGAATATTTGTCTGGAGCACAAGATTTCCATGAAAGCAAAACATCTTCCAGGGCAATGCAATTTTATGGCAGACTCGAATTCCAGGATTCAGGTAAATTTTAGTGATTGGAAGGTGGAGAAGAAATATTTTAGGAAAATGATGGTTCTGTTAGGCCCTTTGAAGGTAGATTTCTTTGCGTCCAGATTGAGTTTCAAATAGACAGAGTACTACAGTTGGAGACCGGATCCAGGTGTAGTGGTATAAAACATTTTCTATTTAATAGTGTTTCAGCAAAAAACAAATATCCTGGTTCAATAGAATACATTCATAAGGTTGCTTGTAGATTGGTTTCATAGTGATAAGAAAACAGCTGACACGTGTTTCGTCATCCTTGACTTTTTCAAGGCTGTGAAAGATGGAATATAACAATCTTAAAGCTAGTTGGTGCTAATGAAATGTATTATAGTGTGAAAAGTGGATAATTCAAAAGTGTACAAGCCTAATAACATGGAAAAAAAAAAAAAGAAAGAAAGAAAGAGAAGACCCCGTGTTATAGATGTGATCAGATTGGAAATGTAGTACAAGAATATTGTGTCACCTTAATAATATAGTGGTACTATATATAAAGAGAAATACCGGTGGGAAGGTGGATACTAATAATGCACCGTAGTGAAGAATCGTGAAAAGAAGTTAACAAGCCAACTGCCAATAAAGTGTTGGATGGCCTGAAAGTGAAAACATATCACCACAAGTGATTATAAAGATATGGCAGTGTGTGTCCAAGCAGTTAAAATAAGGGCATACCTCATTCAAATTTTGGAAGAGTTGAGTAATTGGTAGGAGTATATATTCCAAACAGGTTTGTAAATTGAATCAGTTTAACAGAATGATGGAAGGAGTCACAAGACCATGGTAAGTCTGTAATGAGAGAGGGGAAACATGGAACGTAGGTTAAATAAGGTCAAGGAAGAAAAATAGAAGGAACAAATTCTCTACTTGTATAGCCCATTGGAGAAAAGATATAGTACCAAAGGCAATCGTTGTCGATCCTAGGTCAGGAAAAATTGAAAAATTGGTAAGTTTCCTAGAAATACAGTTAATTGTATTTTAAAACTGTATTTAGAAAAATCCTTGTTGTATGGGAGAGACAAAAAGGAGTTTTATGGCGATGATGCAAATGAACAAAAAAGAGACCGACGGAATCGATAGTCCCGTTGTATCTTTAAATTTAATGAGAAGGCATACGGTCGCCGTAGCTACTAAATATATGATTAGATTAAAAAACTACACGCGGGTAAAAAGTATTTGGCAAATGTCTGATGTGGAGGGTGAAGGAGACAAAAAATTTCTGCTATAACACCAAAATGACACACACGATAAAACAATTCATGAACTGCAATACCAAATTTGTTGTCTATTGTATTCTATGCATATGTAAGAAAATATATGTAGGCAGTACTATTAGACCACTCAAAGAAAGACTGCAAGTGCACATACAGGCGATTAAAAACAACAACAAGGATTACCCTTTTGCAGTCCACTACAACCTAGAACATCCATCTCAAGAAAGGTTAAACATACAAACACATGGTATTGCCACTCTGGGTAGAGTTAATAGGGGTGGTAATAAAACTCTCATGCTGAGACAACTAGAGAGCAGGTGGATAATCAGACTCCGCACAGTGGAAGAAGGGTTAAACTCAGATAAGGATTTACATGTTTTTCTGTAACCTGTTTATAATATATTGCTGTGGTTTCTGTACTTCTTCTTTGTACCCGTGTATTTTACTGTGTTACCAACATACTCTGTCATTAGTCATGCAACCAGCTTATTATCCATTCCCTTTTTTTGACATCCTTGTTAATTATCTTCCAATGCTATCTGTAATTTTTCACACAACTGTACAGATTGTATACTATTGATGATATCTTTTAAAAAAACGTGATGCTCAATGATCTTTCCCAATATACTTGTATTGTTTTAGTATGTAAATGTTTCATTGTAATGTTAAATCAGACTTAATTAGCACCTATACATCTATTAGTACACTTGTACATACATCAGGTCTCACTCAAAATCGATATGAGTCAGTTTTTCAATTTTCTTCTGACTTCACACATAATTCTTCTTTCCTCTTTTACCATTATTGACATTGTGTGTCCATGAGGACCCTATTTTCGTCCTATCAGTCCGCTTTCTATTTCTATTGCTCGTCCCCTTTTTAACAAACGCATTACGGACGTCCACCGTAGTTACTAACACAGCACCTGGACTAAACAATCCACAGGTCGGCTGCAGGTAAGGGCGCACTGCCGTATTCTTGTACCAACCATTTGCCCTTTGGTCGTTGCTGAGCCAACGCGTGTTATATTAATATTCTTAGCCTAACAGGTTAGTTTCCTTCACCCTCCACATCAGACATTTGCCAAATACTTTTTACCCGCGTGTAGTTATTTAATCTAATCGTATATTTAGTAGCTACGGCGACCGTATGCCTTCTCATTAAATTTAAAGATACAACGGGACTATCGATTCCCTCGGTCTCTTTTTTGTTCATTTGCATCATCGGCATAAAACTCCTTTTTGTCTCTCCCATACAACAAGGATTTTTCTAAATACAGTTTTAAAATACAATTAACTGTATTTCTAGGAAACTTACCAATTTTTCCATTTTTCCTGACCTAGGATCGACAACGATTGCCTTTGGTACTATGAGGGTCATTCTGACCCTGGCGGCCGGTGGCCGCCAGGGCCACCGACCACGGGAGCACCGACAACAGGCTGGCGGTGCTCCAACGCATTCCCGTAAGAGGGCCCCGCAAAGTATTTCAGTGTCTGCCTTGCAGACACTGAAATACGCGACGGGTGCCACTGCACCCGTCGCA
This sequence comes from Pleurodeles waltl, assembly GCF_031143425.1. Classification (NCBI taxonomy): domain Eukaryota; kingdom Metazoa; phylum Chordata; class Amphibia; order Caudata; family Salamandridae; genus Pleurodeles; species Pleurodeles waltl. The sequence continues at coordinate 371,704,770 of NC_090451.1, forward strand.
CCTTCCCACTCCGCCGGCTCGATTACGAGCCGGCAACCTCGTGGGAAGGTCGTTTTCCCCTGGGCTGGCGGGCGGTTTTTCAGCAACCGCCCGCCAGCCCAGGGGAAAACTTGTAATACCCGCCGCAGTCTTTTGACCGCGGCGCGGTATTTCGGAGGGGGGAATTCTGGCGGGCGGCCTCCGCCGCCCGCCAACATTGGAATGACCCCCTATATCTTTTCTCCAATGGGCTATACAAGTAGAGAATTTGTTCCTTCTATTTTTCTTCCTTGACCTTATTTAACCTACGTTCCATGTTTCCCCTCTCTCATTACAGACTTACCATGGTCTTGTGACTCCTTCCATCATTCTGTTAAACTGATTCAATTTACAAACCTGTTTGGAATATATACTCCTACCAATTACTCAACTCTTCCAAAATTTGAATGAGGTATGCCCTTATTTTACTTGCTTGGACACACACTGCCATATCTTTATAATCACTTGTGGTGATATGTTTTCACTTTCAGGCCATCCAACACTTTATTGGCAGTTGGCTTGTTAACTTCTTTTCACAATTCTTTACTACGGTGCCATATTAGTATCCACCTTCCCACCGGTATTTCTCTTTATATATAGTACCACTATATTATTAAGGTGACACAATATTCTTGTACTACATTTCCAATCTGATCACATCTATAACACAGGGTCTTCTCTTTCTTTCTTTTTTTTTTTTTTTTTTCATGTTATTAGGCTTGTACACTTTAGAATTATCCACTTTTCACAATATAATACATTTCATTAGCACCAACTAGCTTTAAGATTGTTATATTCCATCTTTCACAGCCTTGAAAAAGTCAAGGATGACGAAACACGTGTCGGCTGTTTTCTTATCACTATGAAACCAATCTATAAGCAACCTTATGAATGTATTCTATTGAACCAGGATATTTGTTTTTTGCTGAAACACTATTAAATAGAAAATGTTTTATACCATGATCCTGTGATGTGCCGTGGTTTTCTCATCATTTACATGGACTGGGACCCCTCTTGGGCAACAGCTTTATACACCCTGTGGCTGGGTGTTTAACCACTTGAGCACTCCTTTTCTCCAAAAAGAGACTTTGCTGTTATGAACTTTGTATTTCCAACAACCAAAAGTCTTTGGTAGTGCGCAGCTTCTACACACAGCCACGTCTTTCTTTGTTCAATATTGGATCCAGGTGTAGTAGCAACGGATGCGTTTCTACAGGATTGCACAAGGAAAAAAGGATATGCTTTTCCTCCTTTTTTATGATTCAGAGGGTTTTACTGCATTTCAGGAAACAGAAATGTCAGATAGTGCTAGTGACACCATTTTGGAAAACACAAGCTTGGTTCCTGACAGCTTTAGAGATAGTGATAGAATCACCGTATTTGATAAAGTCAAAGTTTATTAGAACACCCGTTATTTCTGTCAGGTTTGCTCAACCTTCTAGTTTGGAAAGTATCAGGGAATCTGGAAGATTACAAGACTTTCAGACTCAGCTTCTGGATTATTCAAAGAGTCATGGGCCCCAGAAACAAAGGGGGGGTACAGGAGTGCTTGAAGATTATGGTTTCATTGGTGCATGGAAAGGGATGTGGATCCCATGGAGGCTGATGAGGTAGACGTGGCTAATTTTTTGGCAGAACTCTTTGATAAAGGTCTTTCATGCAGAAGTGTGAATTGTTATCGCTCAGCCATAGAAGCAGGTCATTCAATGATTCAGGGAATCTCTATAGAAAGGAGTCCTCTCATTTGTAGATTAATGAAAGGAATAAAACTAAAGAGAGGTCTAAACTCTAGATATCAATCCTTTTGTGATGTTAACATTGTTTTGAGGATGTTTCGGGAATGGGCAAGTAATAAATACTTGGGATTGAGGGAACTATCTTGGAGGTTGGCCACTTTGATATGTTTAATATCTTTTTGAAGAGTATCAGATGCTGGGGAAAGCAGTCAGTCAGGATATTATAATACTACCAATCAACCATGTCTGTTTCAGTTGTCTCTGATAGATTTTCTTCACTACCTACCCCTAACTCAGATGATTGACTGTCATCTGTCATGCATCTGCCAATAGATGCATCACATCCATTTCTAATGAACAATATTACATTGGATGATAATATGGGTACTCTGGGTGATCCTTCAATTATTAATGCTTCTCTTGGTGTGGCTTTCACATTGCATGAAACAGATTTGATTGCTGATCACAGGATGGTAGTTTGAGCGGTTCCTACATTTGACATTGATTCTGAGAGTCCTTTCATGGAATATTGCTGGGCTAAAGTTCATAATGTTAAACTCAGGTTGAATTTATTTAATTGAATCTTATAAAATTATTCTTTCCCTGATCACAAACACACTACTATTTGGGTGGTTATGCTTAGATTTCTGTTCTAGTTGTTCTTTTCAATCTATGAGAGAAAAAGGGGTGGTTTAACTATATGAATAATTGTGGGCATGGATAAATGCACAATGGAGTAGCACATGCCTCTCTGGTGCTGTCCGTCACCACCCCAGTGTCCACTGTCCCCTGGCCATTGTGCCTTTAGACCTGCCCACTAATTGTCTCCCTGGCCTGACCAGGACTAAGGGCTGAAGAAAAGCTGATCAAGAGAGTTCCTAAAGAGGATCAGCCCTTGCATGGAGTGGCCAGGGAGCTGACCTGCATCACAGACAAGATAGCAGTGGGAGACTGGGCCATGACCGGTGCTGCACTGCCAATGGGGGGCGGCTTGGGGTAGGACTGTGACTGATCTTTGTGGCAGGGATGGCGGAGCATGGAGAGAGTACAGGGATGATCTGTGAATGAAGTGCTCTGACCAGTATTTCCCTCCAACCTGGGATAAAGCCTGCCCCCCCCCAATAAAGAGACCAGCTTGTTCCCCAAAATGATGGTACACAGATAGATACCCATAGGACACAGGGCACAGAACAATGACAGACTGCCCTCCAGAGTATCTGTGCCCTAGATTAGTAGCTGTTGAGGACCTGATCAGCTGCAAAATGGCCCTCTCGGTTAATGGATTCACTTCACAACATAGCTGATGACTGCCTTCAGCAGCAAGAGGCATGAGTGTTTATCCTTCATAATGTTGTATGTGGAGATGGTGCCATTCTTTCAGCAGGCAGTGCAAGTGAGGGCAAAACAAGTGATGAATGGCTCAAATTATAGAGAACAGGATGGACATGTTTCGGACTCGCATCTTGCTACTCAGGAGTGTGCTGGTGTGGATGGTCCCTGGTCTCCCACCCAGAATTACTCACACGAAATTTGATAAGGATGGCAGGTATTATGGAGGGCACACATGAGGTGGTTGGTGTAATGTTGGTGAGTATATATGCCCCTAATTCCTGTTGTCTTTAGATAATTGGAGATTGGTAAGAAATTGGGTTATTGGTTGACTGAAGTGTGAACCATGGTCAAACATCAACCACAATTTTTGTCAGGGTAAGGCACAAGCAAACCCCAAATTAATCTGTGCTCAAACCCCTGGTAGCTCGGCACAGAGCTGTCAGGCTTAACATAAGAGTCAATGTGTAAGTGATTTGGGCAACATTTCAAATAGTAAAATGGTGAAAACTCCACATAAAAAGCTCCCAGACCACATTAGAATAATAGAGCACAATTTAATAAATAAATTAGCCAAAATGACAAAAGAACATGAGTTATACATTTTTAAAGAATACATTGTCAAATCGTGCCTAAAAGAATAAATTGCCAATCACAGCTATCTAGTCAAATTTCAGAGCTTAGGCTGACCACATGGGTCGTGGGTCAGAAACATTCCCAGATTAGTCCCATTGAATGTTTGCCATCCCAAGTTTTGAGCCAAGAGTCCTGTTCACATTGAAGCACGAGCAGGTGGAGTGTCCTGGACAGGGGAGCTGGTGCTTCATTTTGGCAATCTCCCATGGGCAGTTGATGCAGCTGTGCAAAGAGATGGGCTGGCGGCACTTTGCGCTGGTTTTCAGTACGAGTGGTATGGTGTTTGTGTGACTGGGCCCATTCATTGTCACGAAGAGCCCAAAAGCTTGATTTAAGAGCTTGTGAGCCACACCGAGGGTATAGGACCTGAGAGGCACCACCTGGGGGGGGTCAGGAACTTACTGCAGCTTGGCCCAGGAGCTGTTTTGGGAGCATGTGCTGTCCCTGAGGCTCAGACTTGAGGCCAGTAGACCAGTCCTTGGAGTCACTGTGGGGTCATGGGTACACGCTGAAGTTGCAGGTCCAGTTCTTCTTTCCCAGGCAAGAGGACAACAGGTTGGAGGTCAGCACAGGAGAGCAGCAGTTCCTTTACAGAAGCAGTCCAGTAGAGTGACAGTCCTTGTGACAGCATAGCTGTCCTTCTTCCTGGCAGCAGGTACAGACATTTCAGGAATAGTTGGTGTCTGAGCCCCAGTATTTATACCCAGTTTTGCCTTTGAAGTTGGGGAGAAGTTATTAGGTTTTTCTTTGAAGACCCCGGTCATCCTGAATTGCCTGCCTTGGCTCCAGACTGACTACATGAGGGATGCAGCCCTTTGAGTGGAGGCAAGGCACAGTCTATTGAGGTGTAAGTGGGACTGTGCCTAACTCCTCCCTCCCATCCTGCCAGTGATGGTGTACCCAGACATACCTAAGCTCCCTATTGTGTGTGGCTGTCTAGGAGGAATACACAAAACTCAACTGTCGGCTACACTCAGTCATGTGACCAGAGACAGGCTACATGCACTAAATGGCGAGGGCAAGAAAATGCCATCTTTCTAATGTTTATGGTTGCTATAGTGAGGACAGCTGGGACCGGCTCATAAACAGGACTGCAGAGACTAGCTTCCTCCTGCTTGGGTGCGAAGAACTGTAATAGAATTATATAGGACCCCCATCAGGAATAAAATAAACGGTCATTTCGTTCACCAAGAAGAAATCGCCAATTCAAACTAAAAGAACCAGGCAATCAGAAAGGGTGAAATAGTGCCGGCCTCTCCACAGAACAACATCATGCACAATACATGATGATTTATTTGATCTTAAAGGACATTATATGCATAAAGTGAACTTTATACCAGTTCAGTGCCCTGAAACATGATTACATCATTTTCACATCAGATTAGACCTGTTCTTTATCAAACATGGAATGGAATTATGATGTTAAGTATCTGAGTAAAACATTATCCATACGCAGTCCTCTCTGGATGTGCTTGGAGACTGATGGTTCCAGGCCAGTGGATCCAGCATGGCAGTTGCAGGTGGATGGTAATTCAGGATGACATTGGTGGCCATTATTTTCAGGGTAATAAAGGAACAGCGGCTGATTGTGTTCTCCAAGTGGTAAGGCAGGGGTTATGCCTTATAAAATACATATGGGGAGGATGGTATGGAACTGCCAAGTGGTCGGGCTTGAATCAGGTATGGGAGAGCATGAGCCACAAATCCTGCAACACATATTTCTAGAATCAACGGAGAGAAAGAATACCGGGCACTTCTCGTGGGATTGAAAAATTATCGTACAAGGAGTATTTAGCTTAGAAAATCACACACCAAAATATGTGTTATAAGGTTGCCCTCATACCCCCTTGTGCACACACAACTAGATAATAATGGCACTTACTCCTCAGTGCTGTATGCAGTTTAATGGAGAATGACCGAACTGACTTGGACAGGTATTTGGCAAACACTGGGCTGCTGATGCTTTTTGCTGATGATGAAGATACTTTGAATGCTCTCATCTCAGTGGAGAAAATAAAATCAGTGATAGATCAACTAGCTAATGGTAACACTGGGAAGAGATGGATTACCATCTGGATTGTGTGGCATATATAAAGAACAACTAGCTCTAAACTGCTGCAATGTATGAGCATGTCCGGTCCAAAGGCTCCCTACTGGAGTCCACATGAACGACCATGATTGTTGTCCTTCCTAAGGAAGGCAGAGACCTTTTAGATGTTAAATCCTACAGACCCATCTTGCTACTAAATACTGAGTTTTAGATATTAGGGGAATGTATACAGTGTACTGTTGATGAAACTCAATAAAATATGTTTAAAAAAAGATATTAGGGAAGCTGTTGTCGGAAAGACTGCTTCCATGTTTTATTAGTCTGGTCTACCCTGATTAATGTGGGTTTATTCTGGACTGTAACACTGATCTAAATCTGTCTCATTTTGATACCGAAAAAGACCTTCCACACGTGTCCTCACTAGATATAGAGAAGGCCTTTTATACCCTGGAATGTCGGTGGCCTGAAACTTCCTGTGATTGGCTGAATACAACTACTGTAATAACTTTTAGCTGGGGTGCGTACAAGCCAATTTTCTTCATAATCCTTACATGTTTGAATGCGTGTCAGCGCTGCCCTCTCTCTTCATTGCTGTTCGCATTAGTGATGGAGCCTCTGGCGTGTATGAGGAGAGAGAAGACAGCAGAGTGGGGTATCAAGCTTTCTACAAATGTTTATACTGTTGAATTATATGTGGGTGATGCCTTATTATACTTAAAGAGAATCTGGCTGTGGTTTACCAGGGGCATAGCCATACTTGACACATTTGGATTCTGCCAGGGCCTGAAGATGAACTGGGCAAAATCATGCCTCTTCCTGGTCTTCCCAGTGGGTAACTCTCATTCTACTGCTTATGTGAATTCCCCAATGGTGTGGAAAACTGATACGTTTTGCTCTTTGGGGATACAAATATACCACTCAGTCACTGCCCTTATCCCTGGGATTATGAATAAAATGGTGTCCGTTTGGACATTCACCCCATTTTGGACTGAATTGCCCCATCAGCTATGGGTCGAGTGGATATTGCCATAATGGATATCCTCCTACATTTACTATACTTGTTTGTGGCCATTTAAGTGATAGTTAAGATAGAATTCTTTAAAGAGCTGGATTATCTCCTAATGGTTTTGATCTGGACTACCAAGAGAAAGTGACTGGCTCTAGCAAAGATGATATGAACCCTTTAGGCAAGGGGAATGGGTGTACTAAACATTGAAACATATTACTGTACAGCACAGTTGTTGTGGCCAATTAAGTGGCTTACACAGCCTGTGGACTGATCGTCCACAGAAAGTACTGACCCACTGCTTGGCCTGCCTAGGCAGCATCCTATTGCTGCCATAAATATTTATCAAAACGTGGTGGCAAAGCATCATACTCAACATCAATACTTTTATAGAGTATGCCTCATTTCACTGAATTGACCCTTATATATGACTGAAAACCGTGCAGGACACAGGTATTAGTACAGTTGGGGAGCTATGTTGCAGGGATACACTGGCCACATTTATGAATTACAGGAGGACACAGACATATCAGTGAGTCAATTCATGCTGCATGTTGCACCGACTAGAGTAGCCAGACGTACACCGGTGATGGAAGAGATAGAGCCAGATAGCACTGCACTTCTCTCTAAACTGGTATTAAACAATGCATGTCCACACCCAGAATCAGTCTCCCACCTATCGTTTGTACTCATATTTTATGTGGATTTGTCTATCTTGAAGATCCACTGGGTACAATGCGTGGTGAAAGAGCTCACCGATACTGAATGGGAAAACATCATGGCATACCCAAAGATTGCTACTAGAAATCATTGGTTCAAGTACACAATCTTAATTAAGTACATCAAACATATATATCCCCGAAGAGTATCAGGACAATGTGCCTTGGAGTGCAGGCCCACTGCCACAGATGCCAACCCCTACGAGAAATTTTTTATCACATGTTTGGGAGTGTACACATATTCAAACATTTTGAACGTATATTTGTATGCAAATGGCAGATTAGTTGTGGTCTGTTAATACTGATAGTGAAAAATTCCAAAAAAACGATGTGAGTCTCTGTAGGCGAGTGTCGTTCACCTCGCCTACCACCGAACAGCCATGGCGGCTGCAGCGCACCTCCTCCGTCCCCATTTCGCGTCGTCAAGGAGACGCATGGGGGTGGGGAACTCGATCGGCCCTGGACTTCCGGGTTGCCGCGTCTAATAACAGGGAGTACGCCACAGATGAGGAGAACGCCGAACTGGAGGAGCAGGAGGCGAGCGGAGCAGCCGAACCGGAGGAGCAGGAGACAAGCAGAGCAGCCGAACTGGGGAAGGAGAAAAAGGGCGAGGAGACCGAACGGGAGGAGGTGGAAGCCATCAGACCAGAACTAAGTGCAGAGAGGAAGCCCAGCCCCGGCGCTGGAGCTGGAGCTGAAGAGCAGCCGAGAGGAAGAGAGACATCCTGCCACGACCCAGGAGGGTCGTGGCTAGACAAGAGTCCACGAGAACCCAGAAGAAGCTACCTGAAGATTGCCACCTAAAAAGAAGAAAGAAAGAAGGTTAAAGGCTCTTACAAGACAACCCCCACCTATAACAGAAAATTCCGCAAAGAAAACTCTAGACGACGTATCGTCATTATTATTATAATATCTGTCCTATAATAATAAACCGTGTATACGCCCTATTAGGGCCCTAAAATCCGAGTCCGAGTCCTCTGTACCACTGAGCCCAACCCCACAGTGGTGTCAGAAGTGGGATGGTGAATTAGTATAACCACTCCATCCTGGGCCGTACAGAGGTATTGCAAACATGGAGGAGAAACCCACCCTCGAGGACATGATAAAGCAATTGGCGGAGGGTCAACGCCACCTCCAACTAGTGTGGGAGGCGCAACAAAGGGAGGCCAAAGAGGACAGAGAGGCCCTTCAAGCCGCCTTGAAAAGTCAGGCCACTATAATGGCCAATAATCAACTGGTTCATGAGACCGCTCTTCAAAAACTGACCGACACAATTGCTGCCAGTAAAGTGCACCCGAATGTGCCAAGTTCGGTATTACAAAAATATCAGGAGGGAAAGGATCCCGACTCTTTTTTTACGAACTTTGAAAGAGTAGCTTCATCAGCTCAATGGCCTGAAAACCGGTGGGGCCAATACATCGCTCCCCTCTTGACAGGCAATCTCCAGTCCGCTTATCAGGCTGCAAATCCCAGTGGCACCACCCCATATTCCGATATTAAGAAGAGTATCCTAGAGCGAGTGGGGCATGATACTGAGTATTATAGGACAAAATTTTGCAAAGTTAAATGGGGACCAAATGAAGACCCACGTACATTTTATTACCGGGTGAAGGACCTAGGACTGAAGTGGCTGGGGCCCTTAGGGACTGACCATGAAGATGTTATTAAGGCCATCATTTTAGAACAGTATCTAGATTCCCTTCCTACAAGCACCCGGAGCTGGATAAGGCAGCACCCTAAAATAGATACCGAACTAGCCATCGACCTGGCGTGCGCGTATCACAGGTCAGTGGATGTGAAAAGCCAACTTCCCAGACCCCTGAGTAAAATACCTATAACTCCTCCTCAATATACAACAAGACGAACCACTGAGGAGCCCGGATCCTCCCGGAGTACCGAGAGAAACCCTATGCAACAACCTCAGTGTTTCAGTTGTGGGGAGTGGGGCCACATAGCCCGAGGATGTCCAAAGAAACATGAGGGAGTGGAACCAATGGAGATAGGGGTTAGTTGAAGGAGAGTCCTGTGCCTGTGAAAAGGCGATACGTCGTTCAAACAACCCCTTCGGATAAATGGACAATTGGTCATGGCCTTGATTGACTCCGGATGTAGTCAATCAGTGATATGTCGCGATATAGTCAAATCTGTCAATCCCAATACCGATCACTGGGTGACGATATGTTGCATCCATGGGGACCGAGCTCAGTACCCCCTTGAGTTGGTAGAAGTAGAATGGAACACCTATCATGACTTCCTCTCCATGGGACTCATGGATAACTTAATAGAAGACTGTGTCATTGGGACTGACTACCAGCGATTTCATGATATATTAGACCAAACACGGAAGCACAACCCTATCGATGATTGGTGGGTTGCTGCTCCATTTCGGGATACCCCCATTTATAGCCCCCCCGAACTGAAAAAAATAACCCGAAAAGAGAAGAGAGCAGAAAAACAGAAATTTACTGCTAATCAAGGACAGAAGGAAGTAGAGAAAACAGTGGCCAATATAACCAGCGCCCCAGAGTCGTTTAGAGTAAGCCAACGCAAGGATCCCACCCTCGAGCACGCCTGGAGGAGTGCCAAAAATGACTCTACCGGAGAGGTAGGTCCCCACTTTATAGTGCATAAGAACCTGTTGTATAGAGTAACCACGACAGTAAATGGCGAGAAGAGACAACTAGTGGTCCCCGAGCCTTACCGGACTCAGGTACTGTTCCTAGCTCACAACCAGCGGGGGAGGCCATTGTGGCTGGGAGAAAACAGAGGAATACTTATTGAGACGGTTTTACTGGCCAGGAGTTTATGCCCATATTCGAAGGTACTGTACCCACTGCCCAAAATGTCAACTAGTAGAACCGGGAGGAATCAGAAGAGCCCCGCTACATCCACTACCAATTATAGATACTCCCTTCAAACGAGTAGGCATGGACTTGGTCGGACCACTTTTACCATCTACCAAGGGACACACCCATATCCTCTTCCTGGTCGATTATGCGAGCAGGTATCCAGAGGCAATTCCCCTTACCAGTACCACTACCAAGGTTGTTGCACAAGCCATGATAGCATTCTTTTCCCGGGTTGGTTTCCCCGAAGAAATTCTTACCGATCAAGGGACACCATTCATATCTGGACTTATGAAACAGATATGCAAAACCCTAGGCATTACACAGATAAAGACGTCGGTGTATCATCCGCAAACGGATGGTTTAGTGGAGCGATATAATCGCACCATCAAAACCCTCTTGCGGAAAATGGTGAGCGATTCGGGAAAAGACTGGGATCAGAAACTACCCCTAGTGCTTTATGCAATAAGGACACATGAACAGTCCTCTACTGGGCATAGTCCATTTGAACTAGTATTCGGAAGACAGCCCCGTAATTTACTAGATATGGCGGCCGAATTGTGGGAAGAAGAGAACAACGAGGAGAGACCCATCCTAGAGTATATCTACAATTTAAAAACCCACCTCCAGACGGTTTGGGAGGATGTAAGGCACCACCTAGAAAAAGCACAGGAAGCTCAAACAAATTATTATGACCAGGTCACCAAACTGCGGGTACTTCAGCCCAACGATAAGGTATTAATCATGCGACCCACCTCTGAACATAAGCTACTGGCTAAATGGCAGGGGCCGTATCGGGTGATAAAAGCAGTCACCCCGGTTACGTATTTGATTGAACTAAATGATCACCTGAGACGGACCCAAATTGACCACATTAATTTGTTAAAGAAATGGGAGAATCCGGAGAACGATAGTGACCCTTCTGCTAGGGGATACCTGATAACACCGACAAACTCGCTAGGGTTAGAACTATGCCCCACCCTACAACCAGACAAACCAAAACCCCCTTGTATCAATGATTCCCTATCCGATACGGAGAAACGGCAATTATTGGAGTTAATTCAGAATTATGCCAAGTTCTTTTCAGAGCTTCCCGGACGAACAGCTTTGGTCCAACATCGTATTCGAACACCTGAGGGCCAAACTGTCCGCCTACGGCCCTACCGAATAACAGAAGCCAGAAAGATTCTTATAGAGGGAGAGATAACAAAGATGTTATCTCTAGAAGTCATTGAACCATCCACGAGTCCGTGGTGTTCCCCTGTCGTTTTAGTACCGAAACCGGATGGATCGGTCCGGTTTTGTATCAATTTTAGAAAGCTCAATGAGATATCACTCTTCGATACCTATCCTATTCCCCGGGTAGACGAGGTTCTAGAGAAGATCGGGCAGGCGCATTTTATGTCCACTATTGATCTAACGAAGGGATATTGGCAGATTCCCTTAGCCCCACAAGACAAAGAAAAGACAGCATTCGCAACCCTTTCGGGTTTATATCAGTTTACTGTCCTTCCTTTTGGACTTCACGGTGCCCCTGCGACATTCCAATGCTTGATGGACCGACTCCTACGGCCATTCCAAGAGTTTACGGCCGCCTATCTCGATAACATTGTCATTTTTAGTGCAACCTGGACAGATCATCTCCTTCACCTAGAGAAAGTGTTCTCAGCCTTAGCAACCGCAGGTCTCACCGCCAATCCTACCACGTGTGTCCTAGGGCAGACCTAAATAGCATACCTTGGATATGTCATCGGTAGGGGAGTGTTGCGTCCTCAGAAAGATAAAGTAGACACCATTAGACGGATACCGCTCCCCAAAACAAAGAAAGAACTCTGTTCCTTCCTGGGGTTGGTGGGGTATTATCGTAGATTCATTCCACAATATCCTACCATTACTGCCCCCCTCACTGACCTGCTAAGGAAGCAATATCCTAACACCCTTCCTTCTTTTTCTCCTTCACAACTTCAAGGTTTTCAATTTCTTAAAGAAGCCCTCTCAACCGAACCTGTGTTGAGATGTCCTGATTTTTCCAGGCCTTTTCATCTTTTTGCCGACGCTTCCAATGTCGGCCTGGGAGCAGTCCTGGCACAACCTGAGGATCTGGGGCATGACCACCCCATTGTCTATATCAGTCGTAAGCTATTGCCTAGGGAAACTCATTATCCCACTATAGAGAAGGAATGCCTTGCCATAAAATGGGCGATTGAGTGTCTCCAGTATTATCTCCTAGGTCGCCCTTTCGTCCTGTATACCGATCATGCGCCATTGACCTGGTTGGCCTCCCATAAAGATACTAATTCCCGAGTGTTGCGCTGGTTCCTTGAACTAAAGCCCTTTACCTTTCAGGTCCGTCACATCTCTGGGTCCCGTCAATGTCCCGCTGACTTTCTCTCCCGCTGCCCGGACTCCACGGTCCTCTACCAGTCCCATTCATGGGATGGGGTATGTAGTCAGGTGTCGTTCACCTCGCCTACCACCGAACAGCCATTGCCGCTGCCGCACACCTCCTCCGTCCCCATTTCGCGTCGTCAAGGAGACGCGTGGGGGCGGGGAACTCGATCGGCCCCGGACTTCCGGGTTGCCGCATCTAATAACAGGGAGGACGCCACAGACGAGGAGAACGCCGAACCGGAGGAGCAGGAGGCGAGCGGAGCAGCCGAACGGGAGGAGCAGGAGACAAGCAGAGCAGCCGAACCGGGGAAGGAGAAAAAGGGCGAGGAGACCGAACGGGAGGAGGTGGAAGCCATCAGACCAGAACGAAGTGCAGAGAGGAAGCCCAGCCCGGCACTGGAGCTGAAGAGCAGCCGAGAGGAAGAGAGACATCCTGCCACGACCCAGGAGGGTCGTGGCTAGACAAGAGTCCACGAGAACCCAGAAGAAGCTACCTGAAGATTGCCACCTAAAAAGAAGAAAGAAAGAAGGTTAAAGGCTCTTACAAGACAACCCCCACCTATAACAGAAAATTCCGCAAAGAAAACTCTAGACGACGTATCGTCATTATTATTATAATATCTGTCCTATAATAATAAACCGTGTATATGCACTAATAGGGCCCTAAAATCCGAGTCCTCTGTACCACTGAGCCCAACCCCACAGTCTCACTCACACTGGGTTGTAAAATAGCTGAAATAAGGACTGGTTGCAGAAAACATTTATTTATTATGTTTGGAGGGTTTTGAGCTTATTTTTGTTAATGTATATAAGGAAATCATTAATCTAGAGTGGTTGAATGCTGATCTGTAAATGGTAACTCTGGAGGGCTTTCATATCTTCTTTCATGCAATGATAACACTAATTTGGGTTCTAATTATGATGGCATAGTTGCTGATGGTTTCCAAAGCTGTAGAAAGTTGGATACTTTGAGCCTGATTTAGATGTTGTTAGCAATGTCTGCCGTCGTGTAGGTCCACCTGCCGTATTTTGATGTTGGTGGTCCCATAGACGAAATCCTGCATTCGAACCACCGCCTCTGACAAGAAACACCAACCGTGTAAATAGCGGGAAAGGGAAAAGTGGATGTAGTAGGGACCACAGCCACGCTTCCCTACTTGCAGATTTGTTTGTGTCTTACCGCCAAGAAAAAAGTTGCAGTAATACCTCCATGTCTGAGTTGGCGGATTGGTGGGGGAAAGGGGTGAAACCTCACCTTTTTTCCCAATTCCACCTCTGTCTTCGACTGGGCACAACTGGACGACACCTGCCTTCACTGCTGCAACAACCCACAGAGAAAGAACAAACCCCCAAGGTACTTTGGATGGGCACTGCATGGGTGGTTGGGACAACTGCAGACACAAATTTGTCACAGAAGTTTTTTAAAATTACTGAGAAATGCATATTAGGTGTACCCAATGGTGTCACACATGGCTAGGGACACACTGGCACAACATGCATATTGCACACATACACAAATGTCATTGTGGTGTCATCATTCATTGCTAAATGAATGCTGGCACCACAATGACGGTACACTTACACTGGACAATGATGTGTATGTGAGTCTGTACGTGTGTGTGTGTGTGTGTGTATTAGCTGTTTGACGAAGAGGGAGCTGGAGTGGGTGGTGTGGTTATGTCTGTATGTGTGTCATTTGCATGTGAGACCGATGTTGTTGTGTATGTTGTGTTGCCATGTGACACATTGGGGTGAGTGTTGTTGCTATGTGGCAGATGTTGTGATGTGTGTAGTTGTGCTTATGTGTGAGTGTGTAGCTGAGTGTGTAGTTGTGTTGGTTATTGTGGTTGTATTGTGTGTGGGTGCAGTGTCAATGGTGTGTGTATGTTGTGGCATGTCAACATGTGTTTTCGGCATGTACGGGTTGTGTTGTGTTGGAATGGCAATGGGTTACAGTGTGAATGTCGTGTGTTGCGTAGTTTAGTGCAGGAGGACACATATGGCTAAGGGACAGTGTGTGTGTGTCACTAACCTCTTTTCCATAGCCCCTGCCATTTTATGAAGTCCATTGGGCCCCGCCACTCTCTTCCTTCGTCAGCAATTTGTTACCAGTCAATCCAGAACTGTAACATCTAAAGACAGCGGGCGGAACACCCTTGACTTAACAGTCCTTTTGAGTGAGATGATGACGCAGTTTGGCGGTAACACCGCCAAGATCTAAAAAAGGCCCTTTGTTATTTCCACAGGTTAATGAAGAAGGTTAGGTCTAGGAAGTGGTAACAAAGTGGAACCTTCATCATGCTTTCTTTTCATCAGCTCTTGTCTATTCCTTCTAAATTGAGAGGTTTTTTATACATTATTAATCAGAGTTCTATCTCTGCTGAACTCCTAGTATTCCACTATTTTGTTTTTATCCCTTTTTGGTGATCATCAACTATTAACAATGGGTCTTTACTTGTTTAACCAAACCTCCAAATCCATTTCTCGCTATGGATGACACCATTAGAATATAATGAGTATGGCTGTTCCTAATCCACATTTTAGAACAATTGAGAAAGGCCATTTATCAAGATTTTGAAATTTGCCTAGATATCTCAAATGGCCCCATAACTGTGGTGAATGCTTTTTATTATAATACTTCAAAGGCACTAGACGCCTGATGTATAAAACCATTTTGCGGTTCCAAAGCCTGCGGTTAGAAAATGCATAGGATTTGTGATCACAATGTTTTTTTTTAAATATACAAAACCTATTTTGCAATTGGGTAACATGTTAGTGAATCACACAATAGTTTGTAAAAGGCATACTAAATGCTATTTGGAAGGGAAGTGTTAGGGACATTCCTTCCAAATAATGATTCATTATGGTACCTATCGTTGTTTTGAGAGTGCACAACACATTGAAAACCGATCTATTCGCAAAAGACGTTCTTTTGGGGCTTCTTCCCATTTCTGAAAATTTAAAACATTTTTTTTCGGGCTGAAAACAGTGTTCCAATGGACCAGAATCAATTCTCGAACAAACATTTAAAAAAAACTTTAGTTTTTAAATACAGCCCCAAATCCTTTACAGCAAACAGGATACATTATTAAAATAGTGTTAACTTTACTTAAATGCGATCGTAAACATGGTCGTCTGCTTACTCCAGCAGGCCAATCTTAGTGGCTCACAATTTGCAACCTACCTTACGAATATTGATAAGATAGATCAGATTGCAACTACTACGATTATTTACTCAGGAAAGAGGTCTTATCTCTCAGATCATTTAAATAAGTGTTTACAAATCGTAAAGCAGTCATTAGTTAAAAAAATCACCTGGAATTTCTTTCATCTACCAGCACTATCAAGAACTGTAAAGCTTTTATGAGCAGTGTCAATAACTCTTTTTTCAAAATATAATTGTCCACCTTTAGAAGTACACATTACTGCTAACAGATACGTTTTACTCAAGAAGAAATCAATGATCATTTGAAAGTTCTTAGTTTCCACATGCGGACCTATCACAATGGCCGAGAAAACTAAAATAAACTATCGAGGCACCATATGCCTGTTTTTAATATCTGAAATCATTTGTGCTGTACTGTGTTCATAAAATGGATATGGGAGAACTTTTGTTTTTCACGTCTTAATCCTCAATTGGTTCTGTATAACTGGTCACATCTGTGCACAGATTGATGAAACCCATTGCTAAATAAATCCACCAAGAAGCAAACAAAAAAATAGGTCAATTCCGCTGCATTCCAGCATTTCCCTACACCAACAGCATTGTGGCCTTTTATAGAGTGCCACAAACAAATTTGCAGAAGAAATGCTCTCGAAAGCATAAATCACGAGAGCCAAGGAATTAATTTTCACATGCAATATCATTATCATCCATGCAGGCCCCACAACCCAAGAGGAACTGATCGTTGTAAAAAAAATGTGAGATATACAAGCACATACATTATGCAGACAGATTACTATCCCCACACGGCAGAACACAATTGGGAAAGTGCACGGTCCATTTACAAGCCGATAAGCCAATGTGGTGTATTTTATCTACTAGAAGGAATACTCCAAAGCATACTACCAAAGAGAATAACCCGTCCTGGCAACAGTATAAATCACTACTGATGCAAAATTACTGACCTCGGTGGTAGCACACCTGTGGGAAACCTTTTCTTCTACTTAGAACTCATTTCCTGGCAGGTAAAATGTGGTACCTTCTAAAATAAAAAGTGCTGTTAGATGCCGTCAATATGAATACACCCATTGTCCTCAAAATCCTCAAAGGCGGTAAATATCTGTGCCTGTAATGTGCAGTGCACGGATCACTTCTATGCATGGGCAGCATCGCCGTTCAGACAGATATTGCTAATCAGTGTGAAGTTATTTATAAACAATCACATTAAATAGCATTAACTAAAATTTTCGTAGCCCGTACACAAAAGCGCAGAAAAATGCAAGCAATAAACGAAAAATTATTTATTATATTCATTTTCGTTGATATTTTTTTTTTATGATGTATCCTCATTTGTAGTAGCTTCATGTTTTTGTTTGAAAGAGTTTTTGTATATTTTACTTTTTACTAGTTCAAGCTTCAGGTTCCTCCGCCAGTGACCCACTGAACACGGACAATGACATTCTTCAGCAAACTAAATTGATTCTTTGTCAGGACCGGAGGCGGGGATTATGCTTTTCTCTCTTCATTGAACTACAGCTAAGCAGAGATGTGTAAAACTACATTTCCCATAGGCACTTGGGAAAAGCAAAACAACCCACATTCCATCAACATTATCAACTAATAAATAGTCCACGATATCCATAAAGTCCATCCTCACTGTCACCGCCTTTTCTTTCTTTGCTGCTCCCCGCAGTCGAGCTAAGGGGTATATTTATACTCTGTTTGCGCCGAATGTGAGTCAGAATTTTTGACGCACATTCAGCGCAAACCAAGCACCATATTTAAACTTTGACGCCTGAGCCCGGGGACATCAAAATTCCTCCGTGTGCGCCATTTTTTGGAAGCGGAAAACTGCCTTGCATTAATGACATGCAAGGTAGGCGTTCCCGGCCAAAAAATGACTTTAAGGCCTGTGTGCCTTATTTATAGACAGAAGTCCCCTGGGCATGGCCATTGGGCAAGGGGGCATGACTCCTGTCTTTGCTAAGACAGGAGTCATTTCAATGGGGGTTGTGCATCAAAAAATGGTGCAAGTCCGGTTTGAGGCATGATTTTTGCCTCAAACCTGACTTGCACCATTTTTTGACGCACACAACCCCCATTTTCCCCTACACCAGCACTGCCTGGTTTGAGTAATTTTTTTTTACTCAGACCAGTCCGCAGCGCCGGCTAACGTCATTCCATAAATAAGGCGCCTGTATGGCCCGTAGGAATGGCGTCAGCCGGCGGTAAAAAGTTTGACGCAAACCAGCGCCTGCGCTGGTTTGCGTCAAAAAGTATAAATATGGGCCTAAGTGTCTTGGGCCTTAGTGCCACCTTGTTCTCCTGTTGTTTATTACTTGGCATTCATTTTCTGTGTTGGTATAGTGAACAGAGTGCATTATGTACCACTAACATGTCCTTTTTCCGCAGGTGACTTTCCACAGCAGTGGGAACTCTTAATGCTCCAGCACGGCTGCTCTATCACAGATAATGCGCCTGAGCGTGCACGGGGCAATTGCAGCAGGGTCCCTCGACCTCCAGAGGGTGCCACATTCACAGCACGGCTCGTGCTTGTCTTATTTGATATCACCCGGTCAGCGCAAGGTTCAAAGTAGTATTCTGCCTTAGGTGAAATTAGTGCGACCGAACGGGCATCGGAAACGTTTATCCTTGCTTCGCCCGCCTGGAGCGAGACGCCCAATCCTCCGGGATCTGTATTTGTTTGAAGTACTGCACACTTTGTTTGATGACACTGGGCTTAGGCGATGAAGTGCCCTCTGAAGCTATACAGGCATGTGTTTTTGGGGAGCTGATCCCTGTCATTGGCCTCTATATTTGGCTGGGAGACCCCCACCTGAGCCATCCCTCTGTAACTGCCTGGTAACCCCAGGCCTGTCTCCATCATTACCAGTGACCCTGTAGGTGGGAAGTTTCCCTCCAAGGCAAACATGACGTCCATCTCCAAGTATTCCCAGGCCTCCCAAAACATACGAGAGCTCCTCATAAGGGTCATATTTCTGCCCATTTCCGATCAGTGATGAGGAGACCTACATGGAGAAGCAAGTGACTTTGCTCCCTGTGGATAAAAACTTTTGTAGGATCATGAATGGTTGGACGTTCACATCTTTGGACAAACCCCAGATGTCAGTCAAGTGAATCTTTACCCCTTGGATTTTCTCTGGGGCTGGCTGAGGCAGGGGGCAAGTGATCGGCCGATCATGCTCAAAGGCCCCCGGCAGGAGCCCTGCTTCAAGGAGAGGCCAGTATCAGGATGCCTCCAGGTTCAGAACCTTCTACCTGGCCAGACTTTATCCCATCCACAGGGTATCACTCAGAGCCCACAGAGGTGGCGGAGGCATGAACTCCTTCAAAGGTTTTGAGACCGTGGCCAATGGCCAGTAATCAACCTGAAGAAGTTCAATGAGCGGTTGATCTATAGCACCTTCAAGATGGAGGGGATCCATCTTCTTCGGGACCTCCTTCAACCCAACGACTGGATGATGCATCTCATCCTAAAGGTCACTTACTTAACTGTCCCGGGCTTTGCTCCTCAAAGCTGATTATTCCAATTCCAGTGGAGGGGGCAGATGTTCGAGTTTACACTTCTCCCCTTTGGCCTCTTGTCCTCACCCTGGTGCTTCACCAAGGTATTGAGACCAGTGGTTGAGTTCCTCAGGGCTCAAGGGGCATGCCTCATCATCTACCTGGATGATATCCTACTCATGGATCAGTGCCCCCCTCTCTTGCTGTCCCATCTTCAGAGAGCGGTAGCCCTCTTGGAGTCACTAGGCTTCATCATCAATGGCCAGAAATTTGTCCTCACCCCTACACAATCTCTGGTGTTCCTTGGGTTTGCAGTGGACTCTGTTTGGGCCACTCTCAGTCTGCCTTCCCGGATATCAACAAGATAAGGTACGAACTGTGCAGGATGGTGGCCAGGCTTCCACCTCTTTCTACCAGGTAGCCAGCTTGGTAGGCCTGCTGTCTTTCTCTATCCAGGCAATATTACTGGGCCCTCTCCACTATCAGGGCCTCCAGTGCCTCAAAACGAGGCATCTCTGGAAGGAACTCACATACTCGCAAGTGGTCCCCCTTTCGGAGGAAGCTCCAGAGGAGATACAATTGTGGTTGCCCCACATGGAGGCTTGGAACGGATGGGCGATATTCGGCTCCACTCCAGAGCTGATTGTAGAATCTGATGCCAGCGGCTCGGGCTGGGGGGCCACTTGTGGACCCTTTACCACCGGAGAACGGTGGTCATCTAAAGAAAAGCCCATGCACATCAACTGCCTCAAACTCCTTGCAGGCTTGTTTGCAGTCAAATGCTGGGCCAAATCTCAGGTGAGGTATTGCATCCTGTTGAAGATGGACAATGTGGTGGCAGTGCATTACATAAATCATTTGGGAGGCACCCGCTGCAGAGCACTGTCAGACCTGGCCAGGTCTTTCTGAGAATACTGCCTAGTGAGCCAAATATCAGTAACAAAGGAGCTTTTGCAGGGCCTATCCAATCAGGATGTCAGTCTATGGCAGCTCCATCCGCACCTCTTCAGCAAGATTCAGGACCTTTCGGGTTCATTCTCAGTGGAACTCTTTGCCTCCCGGCTCCACCATTCGATTCCCAGATACTTCAGCTGGATTCTGGATCCGGGTGCGTCCTCCACAGATGCGTTTCTTCAGGACAGGTGGGGTGAACAGGGCTATGCCTTTCCTCCTTTGCAAGGATAACACATCTCTTGGCACAGGTGAGAAGACAGGAAGCAGACCTGGTGTTCGTAGCATCCATTTGGAGGTCGCAAGTATGGTATCCGGTTCTACTGAAACTTTCTTGTGAGAAGCAGACTTGGTGGTGATAGTGTCCATTTGGAGGTCGCAAGTATGATATCCGGTCCTACTGAAACTTTCTTGTGATTTTCCAATCACTCTACCCCATTGTCAGGATCTCTTCTGGGATCCCAACAGGAATTCACATCCTCTAGTGGTGCAAGGATCTCTGTGGCTTATGGCTTGGAGGATTACCAGGAATGATGAAAAGTCCTAGGCATTTCGAAGCAGGCTGCATCTCTCCTATCCAAAGCATGGGCAGATAAAACCATCAAACGTTACCAATCCACATGGGCTCAATGGTTGGGCTGGTGTTGTAGCAGAACCTGGGTCCAGTGGGGGCCCATGTTTTCCATATCTTGAATTTCCTGGCTTCCCTATCCTCAGAGGGTCTGGACTACAGGACAAGAAATACCTTCATATCCACTATTATGGCCGGGCATGCGTCGGGGGGGGGTTACCCAATGGGAGAGCACCCCTTGGTGAGAAAGCTTATGCAGGGAATTTATTTATTGCTTCCACCAGAGCCAAGGTACTCATCCCTATGGGATGTTAACAAGATTCTGAATTTGTTCTTGTCAGGGCAGCCCAATAAGTACCTTTCCTGTAAGGAACTGTCAGCCAAATTGGCCACTCTGCTGTGTCTGGTGTTGTGCAGACAGGCCCTGGACATTACAGGTAGAGTATTTACCCCCGGATTGGTTGACTTTCACATATTTTAAAGAATGAAATGCAATTCCCATGTGGTTTCTTACCCTTCCTTTCCAGATTCCTCTAAGTTGTGTATTATGCGATGTATGTTATGTTATGTTCTGTTATCTTATTTGTAAAGCGCATGGCTACCAACAGGCTTCCCAGCGCTAGAGGACTACGGACCAGTACAGAGGGAAGAGTAAACCCTGTGCCTAGAACAACCAAGTTTTTAAAGATTTCCGGAATTTATATTCATTGGTCGTCATACGAAGGCCAAAGGGAAGAGAATTTCATAGATTGGCCCCTTGATAGGCACCTCCCTATCTAGATTTATTTATTCTGGGGAGGCTAGCAAGGGCAACTGAGGCTGACCTCAGATCTCTCTTAGGCTTGTAGGGAGAGGAAAGGGTTCTCAGAATCTGGGGGGCCTTGTTGTGGAGGGATCTGTGAATACAACACAAAACCTTGAACTTAATGCGTTCATCCACGGGTAGCCAATGTAGTAGATTCAATCATGCCTTTACAGAGCTCCTTTTGGGGATATCTAATAATAAACGGGCTGCCGCATTTTGGACCCTCTGTAATTTATTTTTAACATATACGGGTGACCCGGCAAAAAGACTGTTTCCATAGTCCAGTCTAGAGATAATAGGAGCTTGGACAATAAGCTTTTTAGCTACGGGAGGAAGAATATGCAAAACATTCCTTAAGAGTCTTAAGAGGCCAAAGCAAATACCAGATATATGCTTGGCATGGTGATCCATTGTAAGAGCTGGGTCCAACCATATCCCTAGGCTTTTGATATGTTCCCTTGGAGCAGGAAGCACTCCTCTGGAAACATCAATCTCCAAAGTCTGATTGGGGCCAGACTTATTACCCAGGATCATCAGCTCGGTTTTGTCATTGTTTAATACCATTCTGCTGTTCGTCATCCAACCTGCTACAGCTTGCAGGCAGGAGGATAGAGAGGACACGTCTTGCATAGAGTTGGAGTTGAACGAGACCATCAATTGCGTGTCTTCAGCATAGGAGACTAGTGAAAACCCCCGGGATTCCACCAACTCTGCCAGGGGAGCCATGTATATATTAAAAAGTGTGGGGCTGAGTGATGAGCCTTGTGGTACCCCGCAGACGTTATAGAATTTGGCTGAGAGGTGGGATCTGTCTAAGACCTGAAAGGACCTATCTTTTAGAAAGGATAGAAGCCAGGCCAGGGCCAGCCCTTCTATTTCCAAATTTCTCATCCTCTGACCCAGCACCTCATAATCCATCGTGTCAAAAGCTGCGCTTAGATCTAAAAGTGTGACCGCTGTGATCTTTCCTTGGTCCATGCTCTTCCTGGCTTCTTCCAGGACTGCAATGACCGCAGTTTACGTACTGTGCTGGGGTATAAAGCCTGTCTGGGTGGGGTGCAAGCAGTTATTCAGTTCCAGAAAGGAGGACAACTGCTTGTTAATATGTTTATCTAGAATTTTTGCGGGGCTGGGTAAGAGGGAGATAGGTCTATAATTCTTTAAATCCGTGGCATCCAGCGTAGGGGTTTCACTATGGCATGTTTCCATAGTCCGGGGACTTCACCCATGGAGATGGACTTATTCAGCATATTTGTTATTGCCGGGACAATAACCATGGCGCCTTGTGCAAGTATTTGGGGTGGAGCTGAATATACAGGGGAACCAGACTTGAGAGTAGTTAAATATGAGGAGACTTCCTCCAGAGAAATAGGGGTGAACTGTGAAAGGGTAGCCCTATCCTTGATATAAGGAGAGGCCTGTCTTTCTTGCCTGGGAATAGGTTCGGGAAAATTGGAATAAATATCTACAACTTTTGTTGGAAGAATCCCGCTAATTTGTTACTGTGCTCTACTGAGGCTATCATGGGATTCTCCTCTCAGGGTACCTGAATGATTTCTTTTAATATCTGAAATACTGCTTTAGGAGATCCAGCAGATCCCTCAATCCTTTCTGCGTAATAGGTTCTCTGTGCTAGTTTTATCTCCAGGTGATAAGCTCTGATCTCCTTTCTATAAGCCTCCCTGTCCGCGGTTTCGTAGGATTTTCTCCACCTTCTTTCTAACCGCTTACAGTTTTTTTTCAAGAGGTAGAGGTGCGAGGAAAACCATGGGGAGCTGATGGTCTTACGTACCCCTGTTTTTACCTTACAGGGAAGAGTAAGATCCAGACTGTCAGTAATCCAGTCATTACATTTCTCAGACTCACAATTAGTCCCATTGAGGGAACTAGGTTTCCGAATCTCAGGTACCCTAATCCATTCTTTAGTGGAGAGCTTGTGCCAGTTCCTGCCCCTCTGCCTAACGGGCTGTAGATGAGTATTCCTCAGCTTCATGGTAAGACTCAAAGGAACAGAGAAATGGTCTGTCCAAGGGAGGGGAAATGGGCGTTTTGATGTAAGTGCCATGAGGCCATGACAGTGGAGGTTTGTCCCCAAGGGGAGAACCAACTGCTGATCACCCTCAGGAAACCCTTCCAGGCCGGTGTCCTTCCCAACCATCGTGAGATCAGTGAGATGAGCGATGCAGGAGGCAGGCATAGACACAAACATTTTTGGGGCCTACTCTGTCAGAGGAGCTATGGTGTCTAAGGCATTCTCACTTGGGGCACGAGTAGAGGACATCCTTAATGTGGCAGATTGGTCCTCAGATTTTACATTCAAGAGGTTTTATTTCAAACTATTCCCCATAAGGCGTCGCTGATGGTGGGGACGCTTTAAACTAGCGTAGTCCTTGCCTCCGGTCCTGACATAGAATGAAAACTTTCCCAGCTATCGTAATGGAAAGTTTCGATTCTTTTAAGGGCACGGAGGTGACCATTAGCCCGCCAAGGAATGACACACTAATTTCCCCTCCCTCAGCAATTCATCGTAAGGATTCTTCTTGTTTTTACGTGATGGATGTAGCTATCGATGACTACGGCCGCATTTTGTTGTTATTGCAATTGAAAGGTATGGCTTTGATTCTGCTTTTAGTAAGCTGTGTTTTACAGAATCATGGGTCTTGTTGTCTGGTTTTTCGCAGTGTTCAAGGGGTCCAAACAAGACTGAAGAAAAATTCAGTTGATCTTGGTTGCAGTGAGAAAGAGGAGGCGGAGACAGTGAGGATGGACTTTATGGAAATTGTGGACTGTTCTTTGGTTGACAATGTTGATGGAATGCTTGTTGTTTTTCTTTTCCCAAGTGCCTATGGGAAACATAGTTTTATACATCTCAGCTTGGCTGCTGCTCAATAAAGTGAAGAGAAAAAAGCTTAATTCTCACCTCTGTGTCCTTAATAGAATTAAAACTTTCTGTTACAATAGCTAGGACATTTTTAATTCAGAACAACTATTGTAGAACCATAAACTATTGTTTTTTTAGTGGGACTTTGAGCATAGTAATAACTAAAGAAGCTTTGTTGAATATTATTTATAAATAGCTTCCATTTCCTGGTAATTTACCAATCAAGGAGGTAATTCTAACTATCACACAAATTTGAGTGGTAATTTTGTATTCGGTAGATACAAATACCACTGTTTGTCATATTTACCTGGTGCACAACATTACTATTTTTGGACCTCAGTATAGTTTATAATCTGGCAATACCATGTTTCCACCAGTTCAAAGGTGTACAAATTCCGAATTTGATCAGGCTCCTCACGAATTTGCACCCGACTTTAACTACCAAAACAATGTGTGGATGTATATCTGTAGGGAGCTCAAATAACTGCCTGAGATACAATACCGATGAGTGCCCCTATTTAGATATGCTCAGAATTCAGAATAAGGATGTCACTGTCTCTCTCTCATTTGACCACTCTGCACAAACCTTTTCACTACCCAAATTGAAAACAAAATTACCTGTTGCCCTGCCACCCACCATCAGCATTGTTTGAGCACTCCTGTCCCCTCCCAGCTGAAAGGCACATTTCCAACATTCACACCTGAGAGTGGAGGGTCAGCACCATTCTTAGAATGGTTCTATGTAAGCATCATCAGCACAGCTGCATTTTCCATCCCAACTCAGACCTGCAAAGATCATCTCTAACAAAGGAGAAGACGGCTGGTGCAGGCACAGTGCAGTCCACATTGTCTTGTCTCTTTTTGATCTGCCAAGACCCGCGTGAGACAGGAGATTATGTGGGGGGTCTGCCAACCACTATTTCCTCTGCTAGGCTCAGATCCCTGGAGACCCAGATGAGGCATTGAAACAAAGGGGACGAGCATGCTTCTCCTAGTTGACGCCACAACTGTGCCTAACCAATTTTGTTAAACACTGTTATGATGTCAGTGTAGTGAATAACCCACTTCCAATATGGTTAGTCGTGCTAAAGTCTTCAAATGAAAGCCATATAAAAAATTGAAATCTCCCCTCAGTGTGGCACCACTGGATTTGAATAAAAGAAAGCCATTCCTTTTTGACTTGAGAGATGTTTTGTGTGTAAGAGGTGTTTACATTATATGGTTAGGCTACTCTGTTGTTACTAATACTTGATGGTTGTCTATGATGTTTATTGGTGGGTTCTGATGTATTGTGAAATTAATAATGTGATTCAAAAGGAGTAGGGCAATTGGCTTACAGAACCATTTGAAGGTGACCGTGGTTAACGAAATCTCTGGGAAATCATTCACACCTTCCTAGGTTAGAGAAATTAAGGTATCCAGTAGTAACACTGCTAGATGCCACTGCATGAATATTATTTTTTCCCTATGTGCTACTATTAGAAAACTGCTATTTTGGTGAGGTCTTTGACTTGGGGCTTCAAAGCACAAATTTAGTTTAGAAGCAGGTACACCACCCAGAATCAAAAGGTGACACTTCCATATAGAGCTTAAATAGAGGTCATTTTATTGAACCCTTTGGCTGCCAGGACTTCCCCCAGTGCTAAGCCTTCTTTGTCTATTTGGGATTGTTCGCTCTTAGGTCCTATTTTTGCAACATTTTAGGGATCCTAAAGGTACCCAGAATTTGTGGATTTCCCCAGAGAGGACCGAGAAATTAGCCAAAATATAACAAACATTTCATTTTGGGGGGAAAACTGGAAAACAGTGCTGCAGAAGAAAGTGTCTGTTGTTTTCCTGCAAATGGCATCAATGAAAGGTTTGTGGTGTTAAAATTATCATATTTCCAGCTTTCAGGAGCAGGCAGACTTGATTCAGAAAACCACATTTCTATCTCAGTTTTGACATTTTACTGTGAGATAGCCCATTTTTCCTATTTTATGTGCTTTCAACATCCTTCCGGTTTGTGGTTTTAACAGGTGTGAACCCCATGGTTGATCCCTGAAAGCTATTCATTTTTTGAAAACTGGACAACATTCTGAATACAAAAAGGGGTCATTTATGTAGATCTTCCAAACTTTTCCCAAATAAACTAAGAACATGATCTTGGAGGATGAAATACTCCGTCACAAGTGTGACTTATATTCCATCCACCATATTATGACTCCCATAGGACATAATGAAATCGTAATACGGTGGACTATATATCCCTCACATTTGTGACTGAATAACCTGGTCTGCCAAGATCGTAATCAGGCCCTAAGTGTTGAAATTAACAAATATTGAAAAAAATATTCATTTGTGAAAATGTTTCTATCACAAATGCCAATTTACAAAAACAATATACCATTACATCTGCTAGATCATTGTGGTTGTCAGGATATATGAAGTCTGTGGGTTTCCAAAGAAACTTGCACTGTTTTTTCATTGTGTCCCAGGATTAGAGCGATTAATATTGTAAAATATAAATAGTGAAAAGTGAAAACTTATGTATTTAGAAAATGGGCACAAGGTATGAAGTTTAGAATCAGTGCTCATTTACACTTCTCTAAATTTATGGTTACCCATACTAGCAAACACACTGTCTTACATTTGGAAGAACCAAGTGTGCAGAAATTCATTTGGTAATAACACTTGTTCTACTATTCTGTGTTCCCTGAGTCTCCTGATAAAAATTGTACCTCACTCGTGTGGGTAGGGCTTGTTGGCGCGAGAGGCAAGGCACTAATACACAACATGGACACATCACATTTTTCCACTAAAACTGGACGCTTTTCTTGCAATGTACCTACCTGCAGATTTTGGGCCCTGACTCAGCCAGCACCTAGGGAAACCTAGCAAGCCTGCACATTTTTCAAAGCTAGACACCTGGAGGAATCCAGGGTGGGGTTGCTTGTGTGGCCTTCACTTGGATTTCTTACCCAGAAGCCCCTGCAAACCTCAAACTTTTACTCAAAACATATTTTCCTCACATTTTTGTTATGTAAAGTTCAGGATCTGCAGGGAGCAATCCATTTCTTACCACCTATCATTCCCCAAGTCTTCTGATCAAAATGGTACCTCATTTGTGTGGGTAGGCTAGTGGCCACAAAATGAAATGCGGCAAAATGCAACATGGGCTCATCACATTCTTCCTTTGAAAACTGACCCATTTTTGCAAAGTGCCTAGCTGTGGATTTGGGGCCCTCACTCAGCTGACACCTCAGGGAAACCTTGCAAGCCTACACATTTTTGAAAACTAGTCACCTGGGGAAATCCAGAGTTGGGTACCTTATGAGGCTCTCACCAGGTATTCACACCCATAAACCCTTGCAAACCTCAAACCTTGACTAAAAACACACTTTCCTCATATTTCCGTGAAGGAAAGTTCTGGAACCTGCAGGGAGCAACTAATTTCCTACCACCTATTATTCCCCCAAGTCTCCCACAAAAA
Organism: Pleurodeles waltl; assembly: GCF_031143425.1. Lineage (NCBI taxonomy): Eukaryota > Metazoa > Chordata > Amphibia > Caudata > Salamandridae > Pleurodeles > Pleurodeles waltl. Next base: position 371,732,869 of record NC_090451.1, read on the forward strand.
CAGTACCTCACTTGTATGGGTGGGGCTACTGGCCACAACAGGAAAGGTGACAAAACACAACATGTACACATCACGTTTTCACACTGAAAACTCTCCCTTTTTTGCAATGTGGCTAGCTGTCACTTTGGGCCCTAATTTAACAGGAACCTAGGGAAACCTAGCAAACCTGCACATTTTAGAAAACTAGACACCCGGAGGAATGCAGTGTTGGGTGACTTTTGTGGCTCTCACCAGGTTTACATACTCAGAAGACCTTGCATACCTCAAACCTTCATTAAAATAACATTTTCCCCTCACAGACAGCATATACATCTTAATTCCATAAAGTGCCTTCTTGCTAGGAATGTACTACCTAAAAAACAAACAGTCCTTGAGCAGGATCCCCATCCACAGACCTATTTATTTCCCTGGAACACAGTTTTCTGGAACGCAATCTACAAAATGTTCAAGGACAGGACGATCTCGAAGAGAAGGTCACAATCAGGGTGATCCGGTGGCAATGTTAAAGCATTAGCAATAAACTGCAATATCTGAAGCAGAAGCAAATACCGACAGTTGCAGGAAAATTAGCAGTAGTCATCAAAGGCCTAATAGGCCAATATGAAGACAGAAATGACTTCCTTATCAGTCCCATCAAAAAAGTTAAACCCCAGAACTTCTTTAACTCATCCAGATTTGTGGGAATCCACTGGCTAGCTCTTGAGTGGTGCTTAAGTTTGGCACTGTTGTCCCTCAAATACTGTTCAGCATAGAAATTAGTCTGGCAAGCAATCACATCTAAAAGTACATCGTCCATAAACAACTGAAAGAAATATATAGGCAAAATGTTTTCAGTATTGACTCTATATCCCTTGACCCCACAAAAGGCAGGCAACACATGCTGCACCATGGTTGGGGCAACCCAGATTTCAGCACTTCCACTGGAAAGCCTTTCTGCCCCAGGCTGCAATCCAGATTCCTCTTGCTGCATTATCAGCATATCAGTGTCCTTCTCTAAAAGAGGCAAATCCAGATTTTTGGGAATCCCATGGCTAGCTGTAGAATGGGGCTTAAGTTTGGCACTGTTGTCCCTCAGATACTATTCAGCATACAAATTAGTCCAGTGAGCAATCACATCCAAAAATACATTGTCCATAAACAACTGAAAGAAATCTATAGGCCAAAGGTTTTCAGTATTGACTCTATACCCGGTGATACCACAAAAGGCAGGCAACACATGCTGCACTGGGACAACCTAGAGTTCAGCACTTCCAATGGAAAGCCTTTCTACCCCATGTTGCAAACCAGTTTCTTCTTGCTGTACTATCGACATTTTAGTTTCCTCCTCTTAAAGAGGCGCTTCCTCTGCACTGGTAGTGACTTCATTATCAGGTGATTCCTCTTTTACATAAAATTCACTGCCATAATCTGGGACTTCCTCTTGTGTCTCAGATGCAGAGACAGTCTCAGAAACATGGTCAGAAGAAGAATTGAAAAGCAAACCAAGAACCTGCTAAACCATATTCCTTTGTTTAGCCATAATCCTTACTGTTAGAAATGGGGTTTCTGGTTGGCTAGAGTATGAACCTCAGCCAGACAGGACGCACCACTCAAGTCAGGGCAAGTCGGTTACACACCAAAGATAACCTGTGCTCATCCTTGGTAGCTTGGCATAAAGCAGTCAGGTTTATCGTCAGAGGTCATGTGTAAAGCATTTGTGCAACACACACAGCAGTGACACAATAAATACACCACAAAAGAGACTCCACAAAAGGTTATATAAAAATATAAAATACATTATACTGAAATCCTAGACGAAAACAACATAAATCCGTAGTTACTTTGCCAACTAGGCGATTGTCAAAAACCTCACAATGCGTGCAATAAAAGAAAGACTGGTATGTTGCAAAACATCATGGAAGAAAACAGTACTGGGCATTTTATACGGCCCCTGAAATCATACTCATTACCCTGACCAGTACATGGCATAAAAACAACATCAGATTGCCGCATGTAATGAGTAAGGCGCAGGAATTACCATATTAGTGCCAGTCATGTAAAGTAGATTAGGGACAAGCATATGAGTCACACTATATACTTCTGAAAATATAGGAGCCAGTGCTCCTGTGCTCTGATTAGTAAAATTGCGGTAATCTTTAGACCATCTGGTGGATCAAATGCAGTTGAGATAGGCCAGGTTAGTCACAGGAGCCCCTGTGTGCCGTTTACCTAGACTACAATAGTCCATCCCTAAATGCAACATGAACCACTGTCTGGTGGTGAATATATCCTCCATTGCAAACCTGACCCACAACAACAAGCCACGGAGACGGCACCTGCGGTATGGCTCAACACTATGAGGGCACTCACTCTGAGACTTCCCACGTGCTGTATCAAAACCCAGGCTTGCAGGGAAATATGAGGATGCTCCATTTGTGGGAGTTACAGTAGTGCCATAGGGCAGCTGGATCATGCTCCTGCATAAATTGCAGGTGTTCCTTCAAGAATTCCCCTCAAAGCCAGGAGCGACATTGTTTGACCTGCATCAGGACCTCGTCACACTAGGCAGCAGCTCCTAGTCTGATCCTCATAGGTAGGGGCAGCAGCCTTGCACATGAAGAGAAAGTCACGCAGTGTAAGGAGCACTTCAGGCTGTGGGTGGCCTGATGAGAGGATTCCTGGCATTGGCAAGCCTAGCACACAGGACCCATGTCCTGGGTTTAAACTGCGCTGGAAGCTGGCTTACTCCGTGATTGACAGGACTGCCTACTGATGACTCCTGTGTTGGCGGTACTCCCAATTGGCTTTGATTGCAGGGCTGGCTTTATGGTCAGGGAAGCAGTCCGAGAACTGGAGTATGAAGTGTACAGAAGCCCCAGTCAAGCAAGGCTCAATCCCACAGTGCCGGTGCGGGAGAAACGGGGATGGAAGGCCGACATTGGAGTCCTTGGATGGGAAGCACCCAGTGAGTCAATTAGGGGTGATGTGAGGTCCTTGATGTCCCAGGGACCATGCAGAAAAATGGGGGGCAAGCCAACAAGCCCTTGGAGATTCTTGGAGAGAGGGATGTAGAGAAACACCCAGTACTTCTTGCTGCAGGGTAGATGGATCAAGCAGCAGTCCAACACAATAGAGCAGGCACCAAAGAGGCAGTCCCTCTTACAGCAGCAGAAGGTCAACACAGCAATGCAGGTGCAGAGTGGTAGTCCCTACTCTCAGTTCAGCAGTCCTTCTTCCTAGCAGAGTGCCCTTGGCTCAAAAAAGTGATCTAAAAACATGGGAACTGAATCCCTGTACTTTACTCAAAAATGCCATTGTTCAGAGGGTAACTTTAAAAGAGTCCTTTCAAGTGAAGCCTAATACCCTTTTAACATAGCCCGGTATCCAGACATCAGTAGGGGGTAATCAGTCCATTGTGTAAGGGCAGTACACAGCCTATTCACATGTAGGGTGTGAACGACCCTCCCTCTTCCCAGCCCAGGATGACTATCAGTATGCAGATGCCTTTTCTGTCACACCCAGCCCATCCTGTGTGATGACTGTTTGGAAAGTATGCACCAAGTGGAGCTGTCACTCTGCCTCAGCCGTGGATTGGAGTCAGGTTGCAAAGCAGCAGTGTTATAAGCATAGAGAAATTCCCACTTTCTAAAAGTAAAAAGAATAGATGATGGATGGAATGTGGAATAAATCAGAGTTTCACCCCCAGTCACAGATCTGGATTTAATCCATCATTTTGTTTTTAAAGTAGCATTTCTGAAAAAGTGATGTAAAATCCACCTACACCAATAACATGATTTCTCACTACCATTCCAAACATGCCCATACAGCACATCACAAATCAGAAATGACCACTTAGACATATACCAGGGAATTACCAGTGCTAACCTATGAGAGGAGCAGCCCTCACTGTAGTGAAAAACAAAACAGACTGTTTGTCATGTAAAACATAAATGTATTTATCCTACCTTTTACATACTGAGCTCCCTGCCTATAGGGCTATCTAGGGCCTACCTCAGAGGTGACTTAGGTGTAGTTAAAAGGGAGTTTAGGCCTTGGCAAGTAGTTTGACTTACAAGGTCAATGTGGCAGTAATCTGAGCACGCAGACCCTGCAGTGGCAGACCTAAGAGAAGTTTGAAAGCTTACTTCTATGGGTGGTGCAATCAGTGCTGCAGGCCCACTAGTAGCATTTAATTTATAGGTCCTGGATAGATGGTATACCACTTAGAAGGGACTTACATGTCAATTAAATAAGCTAAACAGGTGGTACCAATTATACGAAGTTTTAGAGGAGACAGCACATGCACTTTAGCACTGAGTAGCAGTGGTAAAGTGCCCAGAGTCCTAAAGCCAACAGAAAGAGGGTCAGAATAGTAGTAGGAGAAAGGCAAAATGTTTGGGGATAACACTGCAGAAAGGGCCACAGCCAACACTTTCTAATAAATGTAACACAACATATAAGTCAACTGTTAGACTTGGTATCCTTGGCGTGGTTGCCCCTAACTTTTTGACTCTGTTTCCCAGATTGTTGATGTGTGCTGGACTCTGCTTTTGCTGTTTTTGTTACTCTGGGCACTTTACCACTGCTAACCAGTGCTAAAGTGCAAGTATTCCTATATAAAATGTGTATGTAATTAGCTTTCCATGACTGGAATATTCGATTTACTGGTAAGTCCCTAGTACAATTTACTAGAGGTGTCCAGGGCCTGTAAATCAAATGCCACTAGTGGTCCTGCAACACTGGTTATGCCACCCACATGAGTAGCCCTGTAAACATGGCTCAGACCTGCCACTGCAGTGTCTGTGAGTGCAGCTTTAGACTGTCAATTCAACCTGGCCAGTGTACCCAATTGCCAGGCCTAAAGCTTCCCTTTTTATACATGTAAGCACCCCTAAGGTAGAACCTAGGTAGCCTTAGAGTTAGGGTGCAGTGTATGTTAAAGGTGGGACATGAACTTATGTGTTTTACATATCCTAACAGCGAAATACTCCCAAATTTGTTTTTCACTGTTGCAAGGCCTATCTCTCAGAGGTTAACATGGGGCTGCCTTTAAATCTGATTAAAGCATAGATTCCCTTTGGGAGCGGATGGCCACATGGAGTTTAGGGTCTCTGAACTCGCACTTCAAAAATACATCTTTTAGTAAAGTTGGTTTTTAGATTGTGTGTTTGAAAATGCCACTTTTAGAAAGTAGGCATTTTCTTGCTTAAACCATTCTGGAACTCTGTGTGTTTTGTGGATTCCCTGTCTGTGTCAGTTTGACAGTTGGGCTGCTTGCACCTCTCCCTAGACAGTGACACAAAGGAGGCTAAGGGGTGTAGCACGCATATTCTGATGAGCCATCTGTGCTAGAGAGGAAGGGAGGAGTGGGCATTCACACCTGCCTGGGCTGTGCCTGCCTTCTAACAATGCAGACCTCCTGGTGTGTGGCTAGGCCCTGGCCTGGACAAGAAAGGATCTCACAGACACTTGAGACTTTACTTTGAAGTAGGCCAACTTCAAAGGCAGAAATGGGTATAAGAAGAGCTCCCCAAACCCCAGATTTTATAATACTTCAAGGATTCAAGAGGAACCTCTGCCTGGAGAAGAGCTGAAGAGCTGAGGAGAAGTGTTACTCTGCCTGTGACTGTGCTTTGTGGAGCTATCCTGCTGTTGCTACTTATGCCTGTGCAAGGGGACAGAAACTGGTCTTGGTTGCATTCCTGCATGAGAAGTGCCTCTAAGGGCTTGGAGTAGAACTTGCCTCCTGTTTTGAAACCTCAGGGACAACAAAGGCTTCACCAACCAGAATTGAGCCTACTTGCTGTGGACTCTAGCTTGTCAGAGGGTGCCATTCCAGTTCCTGGACCCCTGAAAGTGAATTCCTGAAGAGAGAAACCAGTCTACCGATGCAGGACGATGCAGTGGAACTTAGTGAAGGATGCCACTGCCCGGAACCACAACGCCGCTTGCTCCGAGGTCGTGGACCTCGCTGAAGTGCAAACCCAATGACCCTGTGAGCTGATGCCACTAACTTAGACCCGCAAGGCACCCTACCCCAAGGCCGTGGACTTTGTAGAAGCCTGACGATCCTGTAGGCCTTGCGTTGCTGCAATCGCTGATCCTTTGCTGACACCGGAGTGTCGTAAGTCCGACATCCGTGACGATCCAAAGCTATTGCAGTGCCTGCAGCCCTGTGATGTCATTGCGACCCAGTGAGGTCGTGCCAAAGCATCGTAACTCTGCCAGACTCACATCTGCTGGAACCAAGGGACCGACTTCGCATCCAATGCCGCCTCACCTCCACCACCCTGTAGAGAGGACCCGATGCTGCTGTGCGACGCCCCAGTCTTCCTGCCCCGTGGCACCGGAGCCGACGGCACATTGGATCCAGCAAAGCCAATCACCCCTACTCCGTGCACCAGCCTGATTTCAGTTTGTTCTAAAGGAACTGTACCTGGGGGTCAACCGACTCCGTGAACGACTTCGTTACAACGCTGTGTTTTACCAACTTACAGTGTTTTCACCTGAGATCACTATTTTCTTGCTTTAAGTGCTAAATTTGTATTTTTAACTGTATTTTGTGGATTTTTATTATATTTGGTCTTGTTTATTTAGATAAAATATTCAGTGTTTTTCTTAACCTGTGTTGTGTCATTTTGTAGTGGTTCACTGTATTACTGTGTGTGTTGGTACAAGTACTTTACACCTAGACTGTGAAGTTAAGCCTTCCTGCTCATGCCAAGCTACCAAGGGTGTGAGCGGGGGTTAACTGAGTGTGATTCTCCTTTACCCTGACTAGAGTGAGGGTCCTTGCTTGGACAGGGGGTAACCAGACTGTCAACCAAAGACCCCATTTCTAACATCAACAATAACCAACACTGAGTAAAATAAGTAATAAACTGTCAGAGTCACCAGATCCTCGGGGTCTGTGCACGTTCCCAACACTTCCACCACAAGACAGCTCCAATACTCTGATTAGATTTATCACAGAGTCTAAGAGAGTCCAAGTGGGGAAAAGGGGATTAGGACGGGAACAGCTGGGAAGGAGACCTGTAGGAAGCAAAAGGTTAAAACACAACATCAAAATTACATCTCATGAAATCAGTACCATGCTACAACTCTAAGCTTTGTCTTTTCCGAAAAACATGAACAACCCTAGAATAGTCCTAAAACTGACTAGGCTTTAGATGAGCGAATGCCTGAGGAGGAAACAGGAAAAGTTAAATAGGACTTTCAGATTCGAGTACTTTCTTTAGCATGAGAATCAGGAAACACTCTGAGCAATTTCTAAACAACCATATGAATCTCCTTTTAAGAATATATATCAGGAACACACAGCATTACATCTAGAACTCTGGTATTGTTGTGTTCATCTCAGAAAAAACATTGGGAAGTGAATTGCGCACATTGCAGATTTTTATATGAGTATTAAACACCATAAAGGATTGTGCACCATGAAATCACACAACGTAGATTCAAGGAATAAATCACGCAACGTGCCAACTTGAAATGCTACCAAGAAAATGTCTTAGAATAGTAGCGCACAGTAATTTACATTATTTATACACGAGGAAAGAATTGCGCGTCTTGCCGATTCAAATGCCACCATACAAATGCCAAGAAATGGTAGCGCACAATGAACAACATGAAAAGCACTCAGGGAAAGAATCGCACGTCTTGTCGATTCAAATGCCACCATGCAAATGCCAAGAAATGGAAGCGCACAATGAATAACATGAAAAAACACTCAAGGAAAGAATCGCGCGTGTTGCTGATTCGAATGCCACCATGTAAATGCCAGAAAATGGTAGCGCACAATGAACAGCATGAATTACACACGAGAACCTTGGAAAGCAGGATGTAGAAACAAACTCCAGTCATTTCATTCCCAGGACAGAAGCAGCAAGCTGCAGGACAGCACAACACAGCAACAGGCAGAGTGGCAGTCCCTCCTACAGCATCCAGCTCTTCTTCTTGGCAGAATGTCTTCAGTCCAGAAGTGTTCCTACTATATAGTGTCAGAGGTCCAGTACTTATACACATTTCTGTCATTGAAGTAGGCCAACTTCAAAGAGAAGTCTTTGTAGTGCACAAGACCCTGCCTTTCCCTAGCCCGGCCCCAGACACAATCCAGGGGGGTAAAGACTGCTTTGTGTGAGGGCAGGTACAGCCCTATTCAGGTGCAAGTATCAGCTCCTCCCACCACTCTAACTCAGGAAGGCCTATCAGCCTTGAGATAGGTCATCAAGATATGCAGGGCACACCTCAGCTCCCTCTGTGTGACTGTCTAGAGTGAATGCACAAACAGTTGAACTGTCATCCTGACACAGACGTGTATTCAGCAGACAGGCAGAGGCACAGAATGATTGAGCAAGAAAAAGCCTACTTTCTAAAAGTTACATTTTCAAACTCACAATTCAAAATCCAACTTCACCAAAAGATGGATTTTTAAATTGTGAGTTCAGAGACCCCAAACTTCTCATCATCATCTGCTCCCAATGAGAAATTGCACTTCAAAGATATTTTGAGGCAATCCTCCTGTTACCCTATGGGAGAGACCTTGCAAAACCTAATTTAGCAGTATTTTCATATCAGGGCATGTAAAATACACCAGTACATCTCTTACCTTTTAAAAACACTGCACCCTGCCCGTTGGGCTGCCTTGGGCCTATTATATGGGTGACTTACATGTAGTAAAAGGGAAAGTTTGAGCCTGGCAAGTGGATTTACATTGCACACATAGACACTGTATTGGCAGGTCTGAGACATGTTAACAGGGCTACTCCTGGGTGTCACAATGAGCGCTGCAGGCCTACTAGTAGTATTTGATTTACAGGTCCTAGGCACACATGGTGCACTTTACTAGGGACCTACTAGTAAATCAAATATGCCAATCATGGATACACCAATCACCAATACAATTTAGACAGGGACCACGTGCACTTTAGCACTGCTCCGCAGTGGTAAGGTCCCCAGAGTCCTAAAACTACCAGAAACGAAATCCAGGACACAGTCAAAAACAGGTGGTCAGGTGTTAAAAGTTTGGGGAAAACACTGGGAGAAGAGCCATTTCCAACAGTTGACAAAGCTTGCCACATCAGCAATGCAGAGTACATCACTCAATGAATCGAATGAGTTTTGGACTGTCAGAGTGCTATTGTGATGTCTCCTTCTATAGGACTGTGACTCAGAATTGTATACTTCACTTTAGGAGATACCTTTTACTGGGTCCAAACCTTACTTCTAAAAATGTTAGGCATATGTAACTCAAACCTTGAAGAATTCAATTTCAGTTCCCAGTCTGCACCCAAAAAATGAATGTCAATGCCATAAAAGATTTAGTTCCATTTTATATCAAAAAGAGCAAATGAAAAGGGAAGAAATCATTGCAAAGCAAACATTTCAAAGTGTGGGTAACACATTATCTACATTAATTGCCTATTAACAATTTATTTTCTTTTTAATGTGTAAGTTTAAATTAGTCAAAGGAGGGCTTCAGATTTTACTAAGAAATGCAAAGTTACGAGAGTGACACATGCAATGATATATTAAAATATGCTATTTATATGACAAATCTGCAAATTCAAAATGGCCAGAATTATATTTCCTGCAAAATCATGTTCCTCCTCGTATAACTTTAAAAAAAAAAAATTGCCACCTTCCATTCCTTCAAATATGCCATTTTTGTTTCACCTTCATTATGGTTGATTTAATATTATGAAGCTATCGATTGAGGACGTACAAAGGCAACCATATAAAACAAAATGTATATATAATATTCTCATATTTGTACTGGTAAAGAATTAGGGGGGTCATTCTGACCTTGGTGGTCCATGACCGCCATGGCGGAGGGCGGCGGCAGCACCGCCAACAGGCTGGCGGTGCTTCCTTGGCGATTCTGACCGCGGCGGTAAAGCCGCGGTCAGAAAAGGGGAGCTGGCGGTTTCCCGCCGGTTTCCCGCTGGCCCAGGGAATCCGCCATGGCGGCGCTGCTTGCAGCACCGCCATGGGGATTCCGACCGCCTTCTCGCCAGCCTGTTTCTGGCGGTGTCCACCGCCAGAACCAGGATGGCGGGAACGGGTGCCGTGGGGCCCCTGGGGGGGGCCCCTGCACTGCCCATGCCACTGGCATGGGCAGTGCAGGGGCCCCCTAACAGGGCCCCACAAAGATTTTCACTGTCTGCTTAGCAGACAGTGAAAATCGCGACGGGTGCCACTGCACCCGTCGCACCCCTTCAACTCCGCCGGCTCCATTCCGAGCCGGCTTCATTGTTGAAGGGGCTGTCCCGCTGGGTGGGCCGGCCGGCGGTCTTCTGGCGGTCGCCCGCCGGCCCAGCGGAAAAGCCGGAATGGCCGCGCCGGTCTTTCGGCGGGAACCGCTTGGCGGGCGGCGACCGCCGACCGCCTAGGTATGAACACATCATCCAGTTTAAAACTGAAGAATTGTTTGAATTTGAGGGTATTAAAAGCTACTGATTGAGATGATTGTCTGGTGGGTTTCAGGCAGAAACTTGAGAGTTTCTGGCTTAGCAATTTGAGAGAAGTTACTTGCAGAGGCAACATTAAAATATTATTTCCAGACATTACTAATCAAAGGGAGGGCTGAGCGTGATTAAAGGGAAATTAATATAATAATTTTGTGATACAGTTGATGATAAGAAGTTGGATCCAACGTGTAGGTTGTTGTTGGTTACTGTTTGAAAGTGATGTAGATCTAAATTTGAGACCATATAAAAAACAGTACTGTTTTACACCTATTAGACTCTAATAAAGATGCCAGAATTCGGATTGTGGTAAGGCCAGTACAACTCCACTACCACCACATACCGAGAAGAACAGTTATATAGTGGATGAAATCGGTGGTTGGGAAGCGTTACTTCTTTCTTCACCAACTGCACTTTTAATTATATACATAAAAACATTGATTCATCCTCACCTCAGATGTTCTGAGTGTAAAGGTAAGATACAGAAAAGCAAATTTTAACATTTGGAAAGTGAAAAGAATCCTAGTGTTAAAAAAAGATTTTGGGAATTTAGTGTTTCTGATGATGAATGAGCATATATAGAGTAACAGAAGGAAGAAATCACCAATTTATAAACTGCATTTTCCACAACTGATTATTTTCAGTTTTAATTAATACTATAGATGATTATTTATTAGATTTAGAGAGTAGTATTACCATGTAATGTGCTTTCTGTTTTACTGTTGGTATATATTATATAACTTTGGGCCTCATTACGAGTTTGGCAGTACCCTTGATGGTCATGTTGGCGGTGGAGGTCCGACCGCCAACGATCTGGCGGAGGGGCACAACATATGAGTTTGGTGGTCGTACAAACAAAAGCCAGCCAGCAGTCAGCCGGCACTGCCAGGCAGCAGAGACCGCCACGGTCACAAGGAAGCATAAACAGGCCCATTACAAGGCTGCACACCTCCAATGTGACCATGGCGGTCGAACCACCATGTACAAGCTGACAGAAACGGACAGTATAAAGAGAGACACTCACCTGCTGGCAGCTGTACATGTTGAGGCCACCATGGAGCCATTCACAAACATGTCACTGCTGTTGCTTGTCGAAAGACAACAAAATCAACATTGACGTTGATGCCATCAACTGTAAGCACACACACCTACCCATATCATCAAAATTTAAAAACAGCTTGTAGTACCTGTAAACACATCACGGGTGGTGTATGCCATAGGCAGCAGGCACACGTCTCATACAACACACACTCACTGACATACTTCAACACGGACACGTGCACTCACACAATATGCACACTTTGGCCAGCACACTCACACTACACTGCAACACCACACAAATATACACGGCCACACAGCCCATGAAGAGGAACATTGAAGGCTACACAATGCTGTCATACACAGCAACAACAACACACCTACAGCACATTTACAATTACAGCTCACACAACCACATTCCACACTGGCTAGGACCTGTTCACACATGCAACACACATATGTAACGATGTGGCATGCAACACAAACAACATCACAAGTAACCAGCTGTGTAATGGACAACACATCACAGCACAACGGAAACACAATGGCATGCATAAAACACATAGGGCCTGATTCTAACTTTGGAGGACGGTGTTAAACCGTCCCAAAAGTGGCGGATATACCACCTACCGTATTACGAGTTCCATAGGATATAATGGACTCGTAATACGGTAGGTGGTATATCCGCCACTTTTGGGACGGTTTAACACCGTCCTCCAAAGTTAGAATCAGGCCCATAGAGACAAATGCACCAAAAACAACATATCAACTACACCTACACAATTGGGATGGGGCCATCTGGGACACACATGGAAGGAGACTGCACTGGGGCATATAGCACATTGAATAGGACCCACAAACAACATCTCCACAGGAAATGGCCCTACATAGGTTTCATAGACAAACAATACCAAAACCAATTGTCAATAAAGCACATACAAATCCTACTGCATGGGACATACGTCTACAGGAACTAGCTGAAAGGGACACACACTGAAATGGTCACATTCACAGGTAAATGCAAACAAAGCTAACGAAATTTAACACACCTACAAAACTTAAGAATACACACATCTCATGGACACATAAGCCAGATGAGGCGGAGAAGTGGAACACCATACATGCTCACATTGGACATTCCAATAATAAATATTTACCGTACCAAACAGTCCCAATGCCATGATACCACCATTGCATTCACACACACATACATATACATACAACATATACCCTTCTCCTGGGGACAACAGCACTGCATATAAACTTACATACTGCTAACAACAGCAACTGGAGCATCAAGCTGGCTCAAACACACACAACTGCAGGCACACAGCCAAAGTTACTCAGGGACAACAGAAAGCTAGAAAAGGAATTTCAGGACAAAAGTGTACCCAAAACAAAACACTGTTGGGTTTATTCATACGATCTATTAAGACTGTCCAAAGGCCATTGGCCAGTCCATGATTTGTAGCCAAAAATGGCACACTGTTGTGCCCCAACTTGACTCCTGACTGCCATGTAACCTCCACAGGAATGGGCATCAGGGGGGCAGGCAGCAACCTCAGGGATTATCAAGAGAATCGGATTTTGATGGGGGCTTTTGGATTGGGAGGGGTAGACTTCTTTTTGGGAGTGGTAGACTTCTTTTTGGGAGGAGTGGGCTTCTTTGGGGGAGAGGAATAGCTACTTGTGGGGGGACAGGGGAGGCTTTGGAGGTGGAAGGGATGGACTGGGAGCTGGGCGGGGTCCTTCTGGGTGTGGTTTAGTGGGAGAACAGGGGTAAAGCAGAGGTTACACAGGAAAATATTTTGGGAAACAGTGTTATGGTCATCAGAAGGGGGACAGGGTTTGGAGGTTGAGGGAGAGATTGTAGACTTTGTAGGTGTGGATGTCTTTGGTGTGTGCTTATGGGGGAGGTATGCTTGTGTGTGTAGTGGGTGTCTGTTGGGTGGGAGAGTGAGGGTGTTTATATGTCTTGGGCTTAGAAGGGTGGAGGTGCTGGGGGATGCCGTGGTGGGTGGGTGTGTGTCTGTTGGGGTGGTGACTGCATCTATGGTGGATGTCATAGATATAGGTGTGCTGGTAGGTGTGGTGTCTGTGTGTGTGGCGCTTGTGGTGGATGTCTGAGGGTCTGCTGGGGTGGTGTCTGTGGGTAGGATGGGTGTGGTGGCTGTGTCAGTGACTGTTGCAGTGGTGTCTGTAGGTAGGCTTGATGTTGTGTATGTGATGCTGGGAGTGATGGGAGTGTCAGTGACAGTTTTAAGTGTTGCTGTGTCTGTGGGTGGATGTTGTTTGTCTACATGCTGGTGTGTCTTGTGGTGCTTGTGTTTGTGTGTGCTACATTTGTCTATTAAGGTGGATGCATCAGGAACTGTTTGTGTGTGCATTGGGTAGGGAGGGGAAGGGGGGTTTGGATTGAGAAGAGGGAGTCAGAAACTGTGGGGTGACTGGCTGCCGTCAGTGTGGAGGCCAGAGTCTGAAAAGATAACTTCATGCCAGACATTGCACCAGGAAAGCCTTCCAGGAATGCATTAGTCTATTATGCTGACTTGCCAATCCCTGAATGGTATTCACAGAGGTAGTCTGACTCACATAAATTGTTCAATAGTCTCCTCATTGAGGGCAGCATAGGTAACAGGGGCTGTGGTGGAGGTGCCTGCAGCAAAGGAGATGCCCACCCTCTTTGGTAAGTGGGCACAGCCAACTGGGTGGGGAGCAACAGGGAGGGTGGTGATAGAACAGGGGATGGTGGACAAGGATGGTACTGGGTGGGTCCTCGATGGGTCCCTGATGGGTCGGCCACCACTGCAGAGTGGCCACCGGAGGAGGAATCCAATGATGAGGATATGGTTCCCATCTCCCCTGTGGCACTCCTCTTGCCCTCAAGGCCACTGGGGCCCCTCTGTGTTGGTTGTATCTTGACCCGAGATCCCATAGCTCGATGCTTCCCCACTCGGCTGTGTCTCATCTCTTTCGTCTGCTCGTGCTGATGCTGCAAGAATAATGAGAAATAGGGTCATAACATATATACATGATAATGCCTCAATCACAACTCTGGTTGACAAACAATACCATCATGTCAAGTAGGCTTCATCAAAATATTTCACCAAAGTGGCACTTTCATGGTCCATACCATATGCATTCATGCCATCTGGACTTAATAAAGTTACCCACAGGCTAATAAGGATCGCAAATATCTACAAGTAGACAGCTGAAGTCTTGCAACCACAATGACCGTACACAGCAACTAGGTAACCTCTCCATCCTCATAGCTGAGCCACATGCAGCAGACCTCAGTTCACTTGTAGCCAACAATACAATCCCTTGGTACAGTAACTTCCCATATTTCACACACAAGTTTATGCACATATCTATTTTGCACATACATGATTTACCAACGATATGAGATGATGCCTGTGGCCGGGAAGCGGAGGGCAGGGAGAATGCTGTGGACGACAATGTGGAAATGGAGCCGCGCACATAGCCCCCTGGGGGTCTGACAAAGTGTTCCTCACCAGGAAGTGTTTATGACTTCTGGGTTGCGGGGATAGAAGTGGACACCAAATTCGACGCTGGGGACAGGAAGGCAGAGCCAGGGAGAGTGGACAGAGGTGAGAAGGAGAAGGCATGGAGCAGGAAGAGTGGAGGCAACGAGGACGAGAGGAGCCAGGACAGCGGAGACAACGTGGATGGGCGGAGCGAGGAGAGCCTGGATGGAGAGACCAGAGTGAGAGGAGGAGAAGACCAAACATCAGGGGGACTGCCGGCTCTTACTCCCAGTCACCTTCCTGGCGGAACGTGGCTGAACAAGGTATGGTTCCTCTTAGGGGGAGGAAAGAGTGGAAGAAAGAAAATTGGGAAAAGGGACATAAAGGGGATCAGGACCACTGAGGAGTGCATGTGAAACCACCCACCCCAGGTAACACTGGATAATGTCCTATGCACCTCGGAGCACCTACAAAATATAAATGCATGATAAGGGTTCCTTCCTGGTTGTCCCTCACTAGCCCCAACCCCTTCTAAAACATATATAGAAAACACTCACCTGATGCCTTGTATCCTCTTATGTTCTCGAAGTGAGGTCCTCTGGTGCAACCAAACCCTGGCAAGAAAAAGAAGGTGAAAACCTTTTACCCAAAATGAGGAATTAAGGAAGAAGAACACACAAGAACCTAATCCACTTTTTTTTCTGTAGTAAACGCAAGAGTTAAATAAAAATTGCATCATTAGAGAGAGAGAGAGCATCTTACTTACATTGATAAGGGACAATGGCCGACAAAAATAGGGGGGCAACTACAATGCCAATGAAATCCAGATATATCAGATACAAAAGTGAAATATCCTGGAGTAGTTGGCATGGAAATACCCATGTCACAATGGACACATTTCAACAATGTAAAGCTCAAAAAGTGACACCTGTTCCAATAGAGTCAAGGAGGTATTATCAGTGTCACTCAGATAGGCCTCACATGTGTCATTGAAGGAACAACATTGACGTCAGGTTCAATATGTCTAGGAGAGAGGTCTCCTGAAAACACACAACAATGAATCAGTCAGCCAAGGATAGACACCACTAATTTCTAACACCCATTACAATGACATCATCTAAGTGCGTCTGTAGTACACATCTGTACATTGCATGTTGGAGAGACACAGAACTTGCAAGGAAAAATTGAAGGACCCCAACCTGTTGTCCAATCAGAAACAACATCACTATACACATTTTAGACATGCAAATCCTTGTATATATCTGTGGATTAATGTCTGAATCCAAATACATCTCAATAAATCAATCAATCAATTTTTGTAAAGCGTGGCAACTCACTCGTGAGAGTCTCAAGGTGCGGTGGGAGGGGCCTCATCCGAAGAGCCACATCTTGAGGTTCTTCCTAAAGATGGTGAGCGACAGGCTTTGGCTGAGGTGCAGGGGGAGGTTGTTCCATTTCTTTGCTGCAATATATGTGAAGGATCACCCTCCGGCGGTGGTTTTGCGGATGCAAGGGATGGTGGCCAGGGCCATCTGAGTGGAGCGGAGGGATCTGATGGGGGTGTGGAAGGAGACGCAGTGGTTCAGGTAGGCTGGTCCTGCATTGTGTATGGCCTTGTATGTGTGGGTGATTAGCTTGAAGGTGATTTGCTTCTTGACTGGTAGTCAGTGGAGGGTCCTCAGGTGTTGGGAGATATGTTCTTGGTGAGGGAGGTCCAGAATGAGTCTGGCGGCAGCGTTCTGGATGAGTTGTAGTTTTTGGATGTTTCTACTTGAGGTGCTGGCGTAGAGGGCATTGCCGTAGTTGAGCTTGGTAGTGACTAAGGCGTGGGTGACTGTCCTCCAACAGTCGGCTGGGATCCATCTGAAGATCTTCTGAAGTTTGCGGAGTGTGTGCCAGCAGGAGGAGGCGAATGAGTTAATCTGGTGGGTCATGAATAGGAAGGAGTAGAGGATGGTTCCTAAGTTGCGGGCGTGTTCAGTCAGTGCAGGGGGGGCGCTGAGGGATATGGGCCACCAGTAGTTGTCCCAAGCTGAGGTGGCATTTCCGAAGATGATGAACTCAGTCTTGTCGGAGTTGAGCTTGTGGTTGCTTTCTCTCGTCCATGTGGCGACGGCTTCAAATTCCTGAGTGGAAGTTCATTTTGGCCATGTCTTGGACTTGATGAGTTGTGTGTCATCCGCATTTGACACGATGTTCATACTGTGGCTTCTGACGATGGCAGCGAGAGGGGCCATGTATCCGTTGAACAGTGTGGGACTCAGTGAGGATTCTTGGGGGCTCCACAGTTTTAGAGCAGGAGTCTGGCCAATAATGACCTCTGCGTCCTTCCGCAGAGGAGGGAGTGGATCCATTCCAGGGCTCTTCCGCGAATTCCTATGTCTTGGAGTCTGGTGCCCAGAGTGCTGTGGGAGACCATGTTGAATGTTGCTGAGAGGTCGAGGAGTGTGAGAGCTGCGGTGAGGCCATGGGCTGGGAGTAATTGGATGTTGTCAGTGGCTGCCAGGAGGGCTATCTCTGTGCTGTGCTTGCTGTGGAAGCCGGACTGGGAGCTGTCCAGGGAGTTGTTGTCCTCAATGAAATTCTGTAGTTGTGCGTTGATTGCTTTCTCCTGTAATAACTACCAAGGGGAGATTTTATGTGGATCAGTGTTCTCCCTTCAACAGTTACCGGCGTACTCGTGGACTCCATGGAACTAATTGCAGGATACACTTTTGTGCGACTGCATATTGGGGCATCCGAGTAAACATACAGCACATTGAGCAAACTTACATAGTCAGATCATATGGCACTACAATAAATATTTTAAGGATCATCAGAACTACGAACCCCAATTTATATGAACAACTATTTTGAGATCAGAAAGGCCTGAGGAAGTCAAGGGGTATTCCTCTGACGAAACACGTGTTGACTGGGACTGGACTGATACTGGAACGGGAGCAATTTTGGATAAAAGAACCTTCGAGAAGAATAAAGAAGATTATGATTCAATTTTTGGAGACTGTTATAATTATGGATCTTTGAACAATTAATGTAACATGGATTACTAATGCTTACTGGGTTTTGATGTGTGCCGTTCAGATTTGCAATGCTTTCTCCTGTACTTTGGAGGGGTAGGGTAGCAGCGAGATGGGCCTGAAATTCTTTAGTCCTGGTGGGTGAGACAAAGGTTTCTTCAGGAGAGGGTGTATTTCGGCATGTTTCCAGTCCTCAGGGAAGATGCCAGTGTTGATGGAGCAGTTGTTTGTGTTCCGGAGCTCGGGGCGAGGGATGCACTGGCTCTGATGTCTATGTGGTGTGGGAAGAGGTCCATGCGGGCTCCGGAGTGGGTGCTATTCATGATGCTGACTGTTTCCTCTGTGATGAGCATGGACCAGCCATGGGTGGTCTGGGTGGGTCCTGGGGGGGTGAGTCGGTCACAGGTTCCAGTGCCAAGATTTTCTGGGAGGAGGCTGTCGTAGATGTCCTGGATCTTGTGGTGGTAAAAGGTGGTGAGTTTGTCACAGAGGTCCTGTGAGTGGGGGATGCTGGTGGCTTCGGAGGGGGGATCTGTGAACTCGTTGATGACTGAGAAGAGTTCCTTAGAGATGTGTGCAGAAGAGTTGATGCACTCCTGAACTGTGACCTTTCTTGCGTTCTTGATATTTCATCGGTGGGTGGCGGTTGTGGATCCGGATGAGGCAAGGTCTTCGCTGGTTTGGCAGTTCCTCCAATTTTTCTCTAAATGTTTGCGGGTACGCTTTGATTCTTGGAGTTTGGTGGTGAACCAATTGGCTTTCTTAGGTACACGTTTGGCTGATGTCAGACCAAGAGGGGCTAGAGTGTCAGGGCATTCGGTGAACCATGCGTTGAGATTGTGCGCAATTGTGTTGGCATCGTCAGAGGGAGGAAGAAGGGATTTTGTGAGTGATGAGGTGAGTTGCTCATAGGTGATTTCATTCCATTTCCTGTGGGGGGTACTCGGAGGTGCGGCTGCTGGGTGCAGTGATTATAAAGTGTATGAGTCAGTGGACGGTCCAGTCTGGGGTGGAGATGGCCTCAATGGTGATTCGGTTGCTTGAGGTGAAGATGGGGTCCAATGTGTGTCCTGTGATGTGTGTGGGTGTGGAGACCAGCCGTCTGAGGCCAAGGGTGGTGAGGTTGTCGAGTAGAGCGGTGGTGTTTGGGGTCGGCATGGTCCTCGAGGTGGAAATTCAGGTTACCGAGGAGAAGGTAGTCGAATGACGCCAGGGCCTTGGGGGGTAGCGATGTCTATTACTCCGTCTATAAAAGCTGGGCAGGAGCTGGGTGGCCTGTACACCAAGGTGCCACGGAAGGAGTTGTTGTGGTCAGAGTGGACCAGGAAGTGAAGGTGTTCCATGGTGGTGCCTTGTTCTTCTGGGACGGCCTTGAAACGTAGTGAGGACTTGTGTACGATGGCGAATTCTCCGCCCAGGCAGGAGACAGGTCCCTCCTTAGAATGCTGTATCCATCAGGAATGGTGATGGCAATGTCTGGCCCCCGAGATGGGGTTGGTCCAGGTCTCGGTAAGGCAAAGTCCGGTTGGGCAGTTTCAATCAAATCCCAGAGTTCAGTGGCGTGTTTGTGGAGGGAGCGGATGACCAGGAGCAGGCGTTTGATGGGGTTGTGGAGGTTGTTGTTATCCTTGTGTGCAAAGAGTAGCTTCAGCTTGTTGAGGCTGGTGCTGAAGTTGCAGTTCCTGCAGGTGAAAGGTCCGTGGATGTCCTTGGGGGAGATGATGCAGCAGTTGCTGAGATGTCCGGTGTTGAGGCAGAGGAGGGTCTCGGAGTTGCAACGGAGTCTGGCCAGGATGTGGTTTAACGGAGATCCAGGGTTCCTGGTGCTGGGCGCGGTTCAGGCTGGACAGGCACGGACAGGCTTGCCTTTGGCGTGCCTTGATCGTGCCACCAGCGTGGTGGTGCTGCAGCCACCATAAAGAAGGAGAGGGGGCAGGGGAGATGTTAGCTTGGAGGCGGAAGGGGGATAGGTGCTTTGCGGGAGGAGGGTGCCAGAGGAAAAGAGGGGAGAAATAAAAGGAAAAACAAGAGAAAAAAGGCAGAAAAAACAAGAGTGAAAGTGCGACAGAGAGAAATACTTACTTGTGCTGGCCATTAGACCACCAAGGATAAGGTGCAAGGACCAGCTTGTGGGTGGAGAAGTGCCTCGAACTGAGAGTCTGTAGACTCTCAGTTTGTCCCAGGCAAAAGGCAGAGGCAGCAGCAGCAGCGGCGAGAGGAGCTGGGGAGGGCAGCAGACGCTGACCAGGCGGTCAGTGCAGTTGCCCTCCCACAGCACATCGGCCGCCATTAAGAAGGGGAGAGGGCGGGGGAGAGGTCATCTGGGATGGCGAGGGTGGGAAAGGTGCTTCGTGGGGAAGGGGGGGAGAGGAAAAAAGGGCAGAAAGGAAAATAAAAGGAAAAGAGAGAAAAAAGGAAGAAAAAGCAAGAGTGAAAGAGCGAGAGAGAAAAATACTTACTTGTGATGTCTACTAGACCACCAGGGATGAGGCGCAGGGACGAGCCTGTGGGTGGAGGAGGACCTCGAACTGGGAGTCAGGAGACTCTCAGTTTGACCCAGGGAAAAGGCAGAGGCAGCAACACCAATAGCCAGAGGAGCTGGAGAGGGCAGCAGACGCTGACCAGGACGTCAGTACTGGCTGACATGTGATGTCAACATTACTGCAAGTTACTCCATGATGCATGACAACAGTCAGGGAACAATCCTCAATCATTCAGCATGTGCAATGCACTTTTCCAGAAGATGCCACAGCAAGGGCATGAATAAACACAGAGTGGTTCCACACTCTGGGCCTAAATATCATGTCCCTCGTTGCTATTGCAGTCCTACATGATAACATACTAAATGCATGCAGGTATCTGTCAGACAATAAGCAATGCTGGCACACTCTTGTCTGTGGCGCAACATGAAATGGATCACCATTGTAAATGTACTATTCCACTAACAGTTTTACATGCACATATATGTGAGGGAATATAAACATCATCCCAGCAACATTGGTAGAACATGCATGAAATTGCAGAATGAGGATGTTTGCTCAAGAGAAAAGGACACATGCTGACATTTAGGCACTAGGCTCAAGGAATGTTGGCTACAGGCATGGGACATAAAACTACTCAATGGACATTCCCCACTTACCAAGGGAAAGTGGCATGCTACATTTACAAACGATTAACCATGTAAGCCATGTCACATCTATTCTGGGCACAAACACATCGCAGACTACAGTGAGGCACCAGCGCACATCATACACTGAAGAAAACGTGCTTCTGGGTGGCAAATGTCTACATACACATATGCCCAGACACATGGCAGAGGACAGTGATCCATAATCCACTTACCTTTTCTCTGTGACTTTCAGGGGAAGTGATCTGTGGATTTGAAATTACATCCACTACAAAAACAGAAAGTACATGAAAGATCACTGTACACAACCATTTGTGGCCCCTGCACAGAAAGTTGTTTGAGGATTCCCCCCCAGATTTGTACCAGATCCCAGGTTCAGAAGGCAAGGTAGACCAGTTTGATACACATGACATGTCAACACAAACAATCCCCCATCCACTGTGTGAGGGATAGGCATGAATTTGCCGTCTATTCATCCCCTCATGACTGTTGTGCTACCTTAAAAAAGCACATCCAGCTCTTGGTAGGCCACCACCAGGAAACGGGCCATTGGAGGGGTCGCTGTCCAGGGTCCGCACCTTCTTGGCAACGGTTTTCCAACTCCCTTTGCCCTGATGGGCATTGACCCGCACAGATACAACAGAGAAGACAAGAAATTATGTCCACAAGTACCATCCAAAATGTCATTGTCAGTACACACAGCTATGAACAATCTTTTTTGTCCAAACTGCCAAAGTGTTCAACTTACCAGCCACTAAGTACAGGGACATGACTACAAACACTTCCCAACCTGCAGATATATTCACCAGCCTGATCAGGCCCTCCACTGACTAGGTAGGCGAACTGACATCTTGTGGGACATGCTCCAGCAATCTAACTGACAGCTGAGGAACCATGGGACACATCACACCTCTGTGGTTTCTGAGTGGTACACTTCTTAGGCATGAATGCATCAATACACTCTCACTCTGAGAGAATGATTCCCTGCATACAGTTCCTACAGGCTACTGTCAGAATACAGAATACAGACTCAAACATTACACTTGGGTAACAATGAAGGGACTGGCATGTTGGGTATAGAAGGTGTCCAACCTATCCATGTGTAAACATGTGGACTGACAAATGTCTACTCATGCCACCTCAAGGGGTGGGGGTTCTGTATCATGGACACATGCCGTTGTACATGCTTCTGGAAATATGGGTCCATCCAACAGAGATGGCATCCAACAAAGGCATGCATTTTCCATTTTCTGCTATATGACCAAACCAATGAGTCGTATAACATGGGTTCCCAGGATTCATCACACTGTCTGCACTATGGGACTATCATTTATTAAATAAGTCTGTACAGGAACAATATGACCTGTGTGATACTCTCTACAGGGTTGTGGGCATGAGGGACCTACCAGTGTGTCAGAAACACACATAAACTGTGATGCCAAGTGAAAATTATACACAGATCATTGTCTCCCGACTAAACCCATTTACATACTCATCAGGGAAAGAACCTCAATAAGCTGCATTTCTCACAGAGCCTAGATTGATTCAGATGACAGGACATACTTGGATACAGGGAGTGGGCACAGTGCCACAACTGCATAGTCAAAAAGACTCAACACCAGCCTAGACTTGGAGCCATACTGGGATATACATTTGAAAGGCCCTGGTCTCTGCAGGCAGAGCAGACATAACCTACATGGAGCTCCATTCCCTTCACTTCCACTCATGACAGTACATCATGTAGCCATCAACATATTGGCATGTGTTGTGTATGTGGTAACCTGAAGGGCAGAGTGGGTCAGGCTATGCCTTCAGAATAACAGTTTAGTAAGGCCAGATGTGATTTGAAATCTCAGTGGCAACATACAATAGCTCACTTGACACACACTTGCCCCATGCAACATGCATACACAGCTCATGCTGTCATGCAAATACATGTGGTCCCACACTGTCAACATCCATGTGTCAAGTGATGCATGGGAATAGCTGTGATTTCACCTCACCTAGTTTTGTTCAGACAATATAAGGTACAACAGACACACATACCAAAGTCTAAGGACCCAACATCTCACACTGAACACAGTTACTTGAACATTGTCTCTCTCATTGATGCTACACCAGCTCCACCTCCATGGCCTTGACTTTACATTCTGACACACATGGGCAAAGTCTAGCCTGTGAGGAGGGAAAATTTGATGAAGTACAGTGATAAAAAGTGGACATGAGGTACTCAACTGCTCCTCTGGTGCACAATAGAGCTGTTCATACAAGGGTAGGACCTCCTCCACAAGCTTCTCAAGCTCCTCTGGGGAGACGGCATGGGCCCTATCACCAGTTGGGTATGGCATGATTGTTCCCAGAGGCGGCACTCAGCAGTTCAGGTCATGGAGGTCTTACTGGCAGCAGTGTCAGGAGTCAAGTGAGTGATTTTCAGAACATGGCAGTCACGTCTAGCATGTACATGGCCATTCACCGCCAGCGGATATAGCCATTGGCCTGCAACTGCCACTGGAAACAAGATTAGCCTAGGCAGTGTCCGCAGTGGTAGCAACTGCCTAATGCCATGAAGACTTCCACCGGTGGTAGCGGGCGGTTCATAATGTACAGTCGAGTAGGTCCGGCACCTGACAGATATGAAATGCATCATATTAAAATGTGTCACAACTCAAAAAAATGTTGTTAATATCATTGATAAGTGCTTGTCTTGTCCTGTCATGTGGGTCCTTGAGTTGGACACCATTTTTGTACATTGCTTGACACATGTGGCAACTTCCTTAGTGGCACAGCCCACCCCCTCTCTGGGAATTTAAGTCTTGGAACATCAAGCCACAGTCCGAGTGGCAAATATTAGGCACAACTTCTTGCTGTCTAGATAGATGATGTGTACACATTTGTGGGTGGCAAAGCAAGGGGGAAATATGTTGATTCTGTGACATAGGCAGTGGTGATGTGTACTATGTATCAAGTCCTCAACTTATGACATGCCTTGTCACAGTTTGTCACTAACATGTCTAATGTATGTTGGAAGGGACAAATTGAGTGATGGCTAAACTCATTACTTGTCCTACATAGGTAGCCAGGGAGGGGAAGGATCAGACATCCTCCTGTCTATCGTCCACTGCCAGACCTTCAGGCCATGGATGAAAGACACATTATCCAGATGTATCCCTTGAATCGACAAACAATTGTGGATCTCTGTTGTCAGTTGGAGCCTGACATTCGTCATCCAAATAGCATACCACCCATTACACAAGTCACGGCAGTGTTGCACTTCCTGGCCACAGGGTCCTTCCAAAATACAGTGGCACTATCTGCTGGGATGTCCTAGCCTATGTTCAGTCTTATATTGAAGTATGTACTCTCAGCAATGGTAAAACACATTGTCATCTACATCCAGTTTCCTCAAGGTGAGGATTTCACCCATGTGAAGGCTGACTTCTATGGTTTGGCACATATCCAACATGTTGTGGGAGCCATTGATGGTACACATGTTGCTTTGGTTCCGCAGAATGACTATGAACAAGTCTCTTGTAACCTGAAGAACTTCCATTCCATCAATGTCCAAGTTATTTGACTGGTGGACCTCTACATATCACAGTTCTGTGCCCATTATCCAGGTTCAGTCCAATGATGCCTTCATCATGTGGAACAGTGCAGTTCCAAGCTGATGTCACAACTGTACCCAGAGAGAGTTTGTTTGTATGCAATGTTTGCAGCAAAAATTCAGATGAGAGGGACTCATAGTTGCACATATATCTCATTCCATTACAAGGGACTCTACATACCCAAACCGTCCATGGTTGTTGACACCAGTTGGGGAACCTATGCTAGATGGAATTCTGAAGTGCACAATACACTTGTTTGATGTGGTGAGTTGGTCCAATTCTCATGTGTGTGATTATGTGCCCTTGAAATATGTCATCCAGTTCCATCCATGCATTCTCCCTTCAAATTGTGTTGACAATGATCCTGTATGAGCTTTGTGTAGCTATCGATGTGTTTACTCACTGCGGGCGGCAGTGCCTGTGCCACAACACTGACATAGGCTTGTGTCACGCCACCAGATGCTTGCTCATTGTAAACGGACGGACCAATGATAAGGGATGGTTGTACTGCCCTCTGTCTGTATCATGGTGCATGTTAAGTTGGCAGACATGTTTTGGTATGTAATGAGGCTTTAGCTAGAGACAAGATGCACTAATTTGTTAGCCTATTCTACGTGACAAGGTTTGGCAAAGTCCTATCTTCTGTGGTCTGGGGAAGGTACTTTAGTGATATTTAGCCTAACTCAAGATGGTTCAGCCATTCTTGGCTATGACATTCCAGACATTTTAACAGCCTATGTGCTGTACTGTGCAATAAAATGTTTGTTGTGAAAAGACACTTGTGTCATCATGTTGCTAATTCTCCTCAGCATGACACTACCTGAGACATATGCCCCCTTCCATTACCATCTTATGCCTTCCTTGTGTGCATTACATGGGTTTACAATTCAACCTTTCAAAAAGTAGAAATATGGTAGTAGGCGGTGTTTTTGTGATAGGTGTGTTTGTTTACATATGTACATTACAAAATTGCAAGACAAAACAAAAGTGAAGTGAAGGGATCAGTAATGGTGGATGAAATCAAATTAGTAGATGCCACAACATTTGAAGTCCAAAGTACAATGCCCTACAACCATGGAAAACGGAAAGTGGTTTGAGAACAGTCAACAGAGTGAATCTGTGGCGCACAAAAGAGTTCTTTCAGGAAGAGGTCACTTGCTGGCAGTGGTTGATGTCTTGACATCTGTACCTTCCGGAGTCTTGGCTGGACATCTCGTTTGCGGGGGGATCTGCTGCTACAGAGGCAGAGATGTCTGAGGCAGGTGCTTCTCCTGACATGGCCTCTCTTCCAGTGGCTATCACAGATGTTGAAGGGGCTGGTGTTTCTTGGCCAAAGAAAGGGGTGTAGTGTTGCTCATGGTCCCTGTTCAGGGTACTACTAATCTCCTTGAACACCCTTGTTAGGGAGGCCAGAATCATTTTGGTGGTCTCCCACTTTTCCAGAGATTCACAATGGAAGTCCCTCTGCAGTTGCTTAATCTCCCTGAGTTCGGCAAGTACCTGGTGCATCATGCCTTGGGATTGTTGGTAGGCTCCCAAGACTTGCCTGATGGTGTCATGGCCAGGGTCATCCCCAGAAGTCTCATGAGGAAGGCCCACACTATCCCTCCCACACACCTACCCCCCACATGCCTGCACCCTTGGCAAAGCTTGCTCCCTACGGCTGGTTCTAGTACCATAACTGTCTGAGGTGTTTTGCTGTGACTCAGGATCCTGGACTAGGGGGCACAAGATGGTAGTCACAGTATTCGGGACACAGGTTTTGGTGTGACTGGGTGCCAACAATGTTGAAGCAACAGGGTTGGGAGGAGTTGATGTGGTCACGGTGAGGCTTCCTGTTGTCGTCTAACCAGGTTGCCTGGATGGACCAGAAACGTTCTCAACGTCCATACATCCAGGAATGGTGTCCTTTCTGAGGGCCTCTTCCATGGAGGTAGTATCATTCTCTTCAGAGGGCTTGGTATTCGCAGTGGCAACTAGACCTGTTGATATGAGAGATACAATGTCAAAGGCTGTATTGTGACATCTACCTCCAATAGTGAACAATGACATTTGGGTAAGGCTATGCATACACTGTATTTGCAGATTTCCCTTATGTGACAGGTAGACATGCTATCAGTTATATTGACCTGACATTTGGGTAACATACCTATTCCATTTCAGTCAACTATCTTCAGAATGTCTGAATTTCACAGCACTCTGAAGGATGGTCAAGGACTAATTTGTTACCAGCAGAACAGGCCAAACAGTGACTGGGCAGGATGTGTTTTAGGTCATTTTCAGACTTAATTGGCTGTTATGTAGACAGATCCAAAACATTTTTTGTATGTGATAGCTGTCATCATGTGGTCAGTGCATTTGGAATGTGCCTGCTGCTAATACCATTCATATGATGTATGTTGGGACCTTTGGTCTGTCTTAAATTGTTTTGGTAGACATGATGAGCTGCCCTACCTGTGCATAATATTTTAATCTTGGCACATCTGCTCAAGCTGGATCTAGGTGTTTGGTCAAAGCACAGAGTGTACCCTGATCTGTATCTTGGTCCCTCCCAGGTGGTTAAACTTCATTTATGAGTTCACAGACAGATGCAGAATACCCTATGGACACTGGCCTGGTGATTGAAGTTACATGGACTGGCCCTTCTGGAATCTACAATCACGTTACTCCAAGAACTACACACAGTATACAGATGTCATCCTCTCAGGTGAGTGTGTTTCAAAGGCTTAGTAGAGGTAGAAGGGTCTTTGGAGCAGAGGACACTGTGGTGGCTGAGGGGAGTGAGAGTAGCAGTGCCTCCCGGCCTTAGCATTCCTGTCAGTGCCTGTCCTACCCACAGAGTATACAGCTGGTATCCTCCCAGGTGTGTACATTTCAATGTGGAGGTGACAATCATGGTAATTTCGAGTAGGATCCACTGTTCAGGTTTTAGTAATGGTGGACCAGTTCCGGCTGTGAATTGTAGTGCTGTCAATTCTTGTACTACATACTCTAAACAGAGTTGTTGTTGTCCCAGGTGAGTCTAGTTCACATGTTGGAGGCCAGACAGGGGTTTATGGAGAGGTGGACACTGGGCTGTTGAGTGGTTTGACAGTGAAGTTGGCAAAGGTGATAAATGAGCATGCATGACAAGACGATTTGCTGATATTTTATTGTAATGACTTCCCCCACTCCCCCAGGTATTTCTGTCAAGCACTCAGGATGCAGGCTGAGTGCCCAGACCTTCTACTCCCAGGATGTGAGTTGTAAGGGAGGAAGTAGGGGCCCACTGGACATGCAGCTGGTGCCTGGATACCATGAAATGGCCCTTCCCCCAGAGGTCATTCCACCTCTTCCTGATGTCATCCCTTGTGTGCTGGGTGGGGCCTACAGCATTCACTCTGTCGACTATCCTTTGCCACATTTCATTTTCCAGGCAATAGTATTGTGCTTGACCTGGGCTTCAAATAGATCTGGCTCTACTCTAATGATTTCATCCACCTTGACTCTTAACTCATCTTCAGTGAAACTTGGATATTTATGGGGTGGCATGGTGGTGATAATAAAAATTTGATAGGTGGTGGGAATCAAACAGGTGTTGGGGAGTAAATTGAGTGGTGAAGTGCAAATTGATGTAATAGGAGTGTGTTGAGGGTGTGGGATATGTGCTTAGTTTAAGTTTGTTGGATGACAATTCTAAGGTTTTTGTTTTATTATGTTGACCTCGAACTGCCATGGCGCAGACCGCCATACCTGACCGCCACTGCGAGTTTGTACTTGTAATATGTTCCGTAGGTTGGTTGACGGGCTGTCGGTGCTGGTGGTTAGACCACCTATTTTCTGCCCTCCAAAGTACTGGTGATGTTGGATTTTTGGCTGACTTTTGTTGGTCCTGCCTGTGTGACTCGTAATACGGTGGTCTGTATGACCGGCAACATGGCATTTTGCTTTGGCGGCCGCCACTATGACAGTGTTGTGGTCCGACCACCAAACTCGCAATTAGGCCCTCTATGTCAAACCTCAGTGACTATACAGTTTCTTATTTGGGAGATAATCCTGACTCCTTCTTGGTCACTTACAGTGAAGACTCATATTAGTCTATACTGTATAATGATCTATGCTTAGAAAACTCCCATGGTCTTTCTCTCCTGCTAACTGAGCTTCCCTTAAGGAAATTGCTCTTTAAACCTTTTGCACTTTGTCCTAGTCTGTATTTGGTTATAGCTGTAGACTAAATTAGATCTCAGCTTCCATTGTCAATTCCAAATTACATGTTATTTGCATTTCAGGCTTTATGAATTGATTGACTAACTATCATATTTTTGCTATATCTATTGATGGTTAAGTTTAAATAAACCTTCATGTTTCGTACTTTGAACCTTGTCTTGTGTGGGCTTTGCTGTGAGGATTTCCCTATGTGTTTACTCTGGACTTACATAGATTTGTGTTTGGGTTGTCACCTTTAAAGACTCACACAGTCCCAATCCATCAATCAGCCCTTTAATGCTAAAAGCACCTACACTATAAAATGCAAATTCATGAATCTAAGGCCAGAGAATTCTGCTTCCCCTATTTATTTTGCAAGTATACAACATTGTAGTAAATGTGGGTGGGACCAAGGGGAGTAGTAGATAATTGGGCAGTAATTGCTCAAACATTGATGAGACAATGTAATTAAGAGGAGTTTGTGAAGGCCATGCTAATACCAGCCATTCATTCACAGATGTCTAAAAGCATAAAAAAAGGTAAACATGCTTTGGAGTAATTATAGTATTGGCCATTGCTAGTATTACCCATGGCTAACCACTGGTACTGCAGCACACTCCCAAGGTGCAAGTCACCTGTTCACGGGAGGAGCTGTAAATAGCTCATGTAACAACCAGCGAACAGACAAGTATTGAAAGTGAGGAACATTTGAGCCTTAGCAGGGTCTCTGTTTTAGAAATAGCAAGCACACTGCTCACGAGAATCACAATATTGGTAGAGAAGGAGGAGGCACAAGATTTGAGGTAGTGAGGGCTGCCATCCTGGAAAAGTGTATGGCATTGTGTATCTCCTTTGATATTTTGCACCTGGTTATCATTCACTTGATGGTAAATTGCCTGTGCAAAATGCACAGTGTGTAGCTATTTTTTTTAATCTGAATGATTTGCACATATTATTAGTGAATGTCTGTTTGCAGCAGTGACCCGTATCTGCACTGAGGGGCCACAGCCACACATTTTTCAGGAAAGAAGTGTCTGCAGGCTGCACAAAGGTCAGCCTGACAGACAGTTTTCTTTTTCAGGTCCGGCAGCCAAAATTTAGACATGCACTAAATGAGCATGCTTCTGGCAGCCTGAGCTGAACCTGGCCATGCTGAGGTTTTCACAGCCCTGTGGGCATGACCACCTCCATCACACAAAAGTGCTTTGAGGACCTCCCCCTTGTGACAAGGGAGATCATCTCTGAATTTCCTCAGGCCTGAAGTACCTAAGGCTGAGAGTCAATCAATTACACCATGTCATAGAGTGGGGTGGGGTCAACAGTCTCACTGACCCCATCCCACTCTGTTATGACTGAGGGACTGCTGCCTTCACTCCAGCCAATGAGGGATGGCAGCAATTCCAACCCTCATGGGGCTTCTGAGGCTTCTCTCTCTGAGAGCTGCAGTTAAGGTAAGTTTGATGTGTTTTTTTATGTTTGGTGCGTGCATGCTTGTATGTACGAATGCATATGAATTTGTGAGTGAGGGTTTGTTGGACCTGGCCCTTTTCACAGGGTTGTCCCTAAACATTTTGCCCTCCTCCTATTTTTCTGACATCTTTTTGTTGGCTCTAGGGCTCTGGGCACTTTATCCCTGCTGATCAGTGCTAAAGTTCATGTACTCTTCCTTCTAAACTTGGTATGATTGGTTTACAGCAAATTGGCTTATTTAATTTACCTGTAAATCCCTTGTACAGTGGTATCCCTTGTACCCAGGTCCTGTAAATTAATTGCTACTAGTGGGCCCTCAGTACAGCTTGCACCAACCACAGAAGTAGCCTTTCAAACCTGTCCCAGGCCTGCCACCGGAGGGCCTGCGTGCACAGTTTGCTGCCACAGGGACCTGGCATCTACATTTACTTGCCAGTCCTGGAACACCCTTTTGCTACATATAAGTCACCCCTAAGGTAGCCCCTAGCTGGCCCTAAGGGCAGGTTGCTGTGTAGGTAAGAGGTAGGATTTGTGCACTGACTTGTGTCCTAGTAGTAAGAAAAAGCCTATTTGGTTTCTCACTGCGGTGAGTAGTGCCTATCTCATAGGACTGCATTGAGAATTTTCAATGCAATCCTATGTCTGATCTATGATGGGTGGCATGGGCATGTTTGGTATGTTTGGAATAGTAGTGAGAAATGCTGCTTACTGGTGGAGGTGTATTTTTTATTACCATTGTAGAAATGCCCACTTTTAGAAAGTGGGCATTTCTCTGTGGTTATAACTCTGGTGCTTTTCCATCTTGACTCCAATCCACGTCTGGGGTAGAGTGACAGCTGGGCTTTGTGCATAATTTTCAGACAGCCAGTACACAGGGAGGGTGGAGGTGCAACAGGGTCTTCCTAGGCTGGGAGAGGTAGAGGTGGGGCACACATGCATCTGTAAAGTCTGTGCCTGGGTCTCACACAAAGGGCTTGTTTACCCCCTACTGATGTCTGGAGCCAGTGTTGGAGGAGAACAGGACATTCCTGGAACTGGTTAGTGCTGGTTGGAACCAATCTCCCCACCTTTGTGGAAGCTGAGCAGAATGAGTATAAGTACAGGGGGTTATACACCACATTTTTAAATGCTATTGGGCTAAAGAACTGGGTACTAGATGCTGGAAGGACTCACCAGGAACCCCCTTTGGGACTGCTTTGCTGTGGGACTGACCTGTAACCTGCTAGGTCACTGGAAGGACTCCGCTGTTTTTCTCTGGATCCTTGTGCTGGCCTGCTTGACTGAATCCTGCAGTCCTGTACCCCTACAGCTGTCTCCACGGGCTGGGTGGTGTGCACCCCTGCTCCTCTGCATGTCTGTTGTGCTGCAGCTGAGCATGAGCAGACTGGCCCCTGGCTGTTGGGAAGCACGTGGAGACTTCTTTATTTCTTCTTCTTTGCAGAGCATGAGGAGTGCTCCACTCTTTTTCCCTACAGCACATGAAGAGCGCTTTGGCTTTTTTTACTTGCCTGAGCGCTAGTAAGCGTCCATGTCACCCTGTGCATGGCTTCCCCCATGCCCCCCCACAGGGGTGGGAGAGGTCTTGAGGGGGACCAGAGCCAGCGCGGATGAGTGTGCTTCCTCCAGTGCCCCAGGGCACAAGCAGGTTCTTACTGAGCTACAGTCACTGCCATAACCCGAGCTGCTTTTGAAGTGTGAGGGAGAGAGAGCCCTGTTGCTGGGGGAGCCGGGATTGCTCCCCGCGAGAGGAAGCAGGAGTCTACATCGGGCCAGGACGATGCAGAGGGGTCACGGAGACCACTTCCTGGCCTAAGTTACTGTCGGCCCAGTGAACAGGTCCGCCTGCCCTTCAGCAAACAGTCTCAGGCAGCCCAGCTGTTGTAAGGAAGTCTGGGTCACGTGGGTGTCAACCAGAGCCCCGCCTGTTCACAGGCAGTACCCTCCCCTCAGAAACCTTACCTTAGGAAGCCCACAAAGGGCTTCCTCGCCTTCCAACTCCCCCTGGGAGCTCTTTCATTCTGGAGAGACAGGATGGAACTTCAAAGGAGGTGCCATTCCTGCTGGAGGTGAAATACCACCCCCTGTGTATTTAGGGGCACATTAACTCCTTTTGCTGGGCAGGGTGTGCTCCAATTGCCACACATCTTACAAAAGGAGCATGGAGGAGCTGCAATCTTTGTGTGGAAGGTATTGTTGGTGGTTCTTACAAAAGTTACCCTCCACCATGATACTGTCTCCCCCAGTGTATTACTGCACTGTTTCTTCATGATCTGATGTCATATTATATGTTGTGCTTGCCATTTTGGATAGGCACGCATCTTTCAGGAATTGCAGGGCAGACATTGAGTCGGGTATGCAATCTTTGTATGACCTATGCCAGATGGAAATGTTTTCATGATATATGCATTTATTTTGCAGATTATAATGATCTGCCATTTGGGAATATTTCTCTTTTATGTGCGTACATGATGATGTCTTGGCACTCAGGACAATGTGTTTATTACTGCTTGTGTTGCAGAATAGTAGCAACCTATATGCCTGGCTACTGTTTGCTTTCGCAGAGTACTAGTAATCTGTGTGATGTTCTGGCAACTGCTTGTGTAGCAGGGTATTACTGATACATGTTATGTTTGGTAAATAATGCTTTGTGAAATACAGATTACTTTTATATAACATATAGTGGAGTTTCCTTTTGTGGTGTATTTATTTTGTCATGTGTGTTGTGCGTTTTTTGCAAATGCTTTACACATTGCCACTGGGATCCGTCCTGACTGGTCATGCTAAGCTACCAAGCAGGTCAGCAGGGGTTATCTTAGGTGTGTAGCTCTCTTGCTCTGACTAGAGTGGTGGTCCCTGCCTGGCTGAGGTGCCTTCACTAGCTAACCAGGAACCCCATTTCTAACAGTGTTGTGAATGTGTATGTGCTCATGTGTGACTGCACGGATGTGATTGAGGGTGTATGTGTGCGTGTGTGGTTCCCCACCCATTCCAAGGTTAAATTACCAGCCTCCACTCTCTGTTTGGTAATGATAATTATAGATTTGCAGTTTCAGTTCCAAAATGCTAAATTTTGGTTCACAGTGCTAAATTGCCAAAATCATGTTTTTCATGCTTTCATATATTGCAATTTGCATATTTTGCCATTTGTAATCCATTATATTGTCTGTGTTTTTTGTTTAGCACACACCAAAATCTACATTTTTGAAGGTGCATAATTGTTTCTTGCAAAGCCCTACAATTTACAGTTGAACTTGAGTGGTGAAAACTCAACATTGGTTATAGTCATTACATGAACTGAGGAACCACTCATAGAACTATAGGCCTGATTTAGTTCTTGGCAGTATTACTGCCAAGCCACGTCTACAGCGGGCCCGAAAAGCCCATCAAGTCAGTGATTTCCATCCGCCGTATTTAGATGTATTGCAGCTAAGCCAAAGACCCCCTCAACAGAATGTACTCTGTCGCGCCAGGTGCATTCAGCAGCTGACACAGCGGGCTCCAATCCGAATGAGTAGGTCTTCTGTTGCCGTCTTGATGGTGGCAAACCGCTAAGCCTATTTATATCACTCAATTGTGCTAATTGTGTTTCAGAGGCAGAGCCATGATGGCAGGGGTCTGTCATGGGAACTGTGAGGTATGGTACAATGGCTATGGCCATTGGTTGAATGCAAGTAGGACACACATGTTGTATATTGGACAATTGTGAACACCTGCAAGGCACACTATAAAACACACTTCATTCCAGACCATTATCCTTTGCCATTCCACTGCAGAAGACCATTTAGGCACAAGACATTTAAAGCCAGGAGGCAGTTGTTTTCTTTATTTTGATTTCCTCTCCCTCTGTGTTATTTTTCAATTTAACTTAATTTTATTACGCCTATTTGTTTGTGCAATATAAATTTTGCTTTGTAAAAAATCACAATGGCAGGGAGGAGAAATTCCAATTTCACAGACATGACTGTCATGTTGGATGAAATAATTAGAGTACAGCCACAATTATTTGGAGCACAAGTAAAAAAATACTAGAAGACAAGGCAAATATGGTCCAGAATAGTGAACAAAGTGAAAACTGTAGCAATCTGCGCATATATGAGGAAATTAGGAAGAGGTAAAATGACCTGGGCGAAAGTCTGTTCCCTGGCCTTCAAGCGTCACCTGAAGAGCCTGAAGACTGGTTGTGGTTCGCCCAACCCCCTTTTAAAACTATTTCCCTGGGAGGAGAAGGTCTTGCAGATCCTAGCTTCTGAAGGTTTGACTGGAATCCCTGGTGAAGTGGAGTCTGGTATTTTGCACTTAGCAATGCCTCCACAATCACAAATGGAGTTCTATGCTTAACTTAGATGTTTAGAATGGTTCAAGAACCTTATCAAAACAGAAATAACCTAACTTGACTAAACAAAATAACTTTTTTCATACCAATGATTAGCCTTATGGTTGAACCTCTCTCATTAACAATGTACAATGTGTGTAGCTAGATTGTGTGTTGGCCACCATGGATCATCCCTTGCAGTTGCTCAGTCCCTTGTATACTATCAATGCATGCTGTTCTCCCAAAAACAGGCAATAGACCCCATCCATTTGCACAGGAAGTATAGTGTCTGTAAGTGGTATTTTCACCAATTCATATCACACTCATATGTGTGTATATGTTATAAATGTGTGTTCATCTTCACTATAGTCATTGAAACAGACATGTGCAACTCATTTTTGAATAAGTATTGTCTATGGTGTGAACAGATGACTACAACTACCATGATGCTGTGGTTTTGTATCTGCAAAACTACAGTGCTGTGTAACGTTACTCCACCTTTCTGAACTTCCATATGTACACACATTTCAACAAATTGTGCGTTACACAGTCACCATGTCAAGTCATGGTTTAAACTGTCAGTTGCTGTATAACTCAAGCATGTTGACACCTCATAGCTACATTGAAGTGATGGAAATACTCATACATTTGATATCCCTCTGCATCCAAGATTTCCTACATTGTGATGTGGCATGCTGTATAAAAGTAGTATTCTCACACGAGTTACATTGTACTGTCCATATGATGACCAATGAGAGTTACATTTTGAAGTTGAACCATTCTGATTCTAATGTGTTGTAGCTTGCTAGGCCTTGGAATGGTCCAGTACTATAATCTACTCACCATTGTGTTTGGTTGAAAGTCTACTACATGTAGTGTAGAATGCTGAAAAAACACTTTTGCATTTCAGGACATCTCTGCAACGTCATCACTGGAGTTGGCATCTGTTTAAATCAGCCAAAATGTGTAAAACAATGGAAATCACACAAAGTCCTAATGATTTTATCAGTCTGATTTTACTTTTTTAGGTTTCCCCATTTGTAGCTAAAGACACATAAAATGCACAAATGAGATATTAGTTACAAATTCTCAGAATACTTCTCAGGTTCAACACCCCAGATCAGTGGCACAGTGACTGTCACCCAAGATACCCCCATTCCAGACCAGGAGCAAGCCTTTAGTGAGGACACCACTCTTGCAAGTCCAGATGACCAGGAGAAATTTGCTCTATCTTGTCAGTGTAGCCAGACAGCTCCAGTGTACTCGGCCCACACCTATACCTCCTACCCCAGCTGTAAGAACACCTTAGCCAATGGATTCCTCCACTTCCTTTGTCCAAAGGAACATCACACCAGTCTTGTGCCCCCTATTCCTGGCTGCTGTTGAGAACACACCAACACCACCTCCAGGCCTGGCAGGAACCAGTAGCATGGGGCACACCACTTCAAGGGTACATGGTAGTGGGGTATAGGTTGTGGGAGAGAATCTTTAGGTCAGCTACATGATGTAACTGGGGTCTTTGTCAGCCAGACCACCATTGACCGAGCCTTGGTAGCAGTACAACAGTTCTAAGACATGATGGGCCAGGTAGTAACCGAGCTCAGGGAAAGAAAGGAGGTGCAGAGAGAGCTCAAATTTGAAATGCGTAATCATAATAAAAATATGAACTCCCTGACTGGGGTGCTTTATGACATATACCACCATGTGTGCAGATCTTTTCCTATTCCCTCTGGCCCTGTCTGTGTACCCTCTGCATCTCGCCCTATTACACCACTGCCAGCCACAGACATGGAGGACCTGCCACAAAAGGAGCCTGCTCCTCTAACCCTCGCCCCTGCACCTGTCCCCCCTGTGCTCACTGGAGTGGACGGTCATCCAGACCACCAGGAGAGGATGGAAAGATTGCCACCACCACCTCCAAGAGACACAAATCCTAGTTCCCTCCGGTGCGTGTCTAGCATTCACTCTGCTGACCTCAGCGTTTTTTTTAAAAGACCAGCGAGGTTGTAATGAGGGCCAAAGTTATTTTATGTGCAGCAACTACAGATGACACTGGCTAACAATCATCCATCTCAGTCTGTCCCATTCTAACACACACTTGTTCATATATACCACGCATTCCTGCTCTCACTGACACATAGCAGCCCTTCTATCTTGCCCTTAGTCCCTGTATGTCATGCAGACCATGGGTTCTGACTCTTGGGAGTTTAGGCAGGAAGCCATTGTAGCTGTGCATAGGATTATATGGAAGAATTTTACAAGTGGTTTGGCCTTTGGTAGCTCTCAATGATTGTGAGTAATCAGGGTGAGTACTCACAACAGGCTAGGAGGCATAGGGTTGGCCGAGATGATATTGTAGGCCTGATTAGATAATATGCAGAGATAGTAGGTTTTGATAGTGCTCATGAAATCACTGCAAACCAGTATTTCCTGGCTAGCTTTAATATTGTTTTGGGGAAAAATGTAGTTACTTTTTTGGTGAATGTGCATGTGAATATCCAAAGTGTATTGTCACAGCACTACTGCCAAATCGAAGCACTCAAATTACTTTTCTTGTTCTTTTCTGTCATCCTACAGGACAACGCCTATCAGAAGTGGGAAATTTGCAGCACCATCACAAAGGTGTGGATCCTTGGGGTCCACAAGCAGCACAGCCTGCACTGTAGAAAGAGGTGGGAAGACCTGCGTCATACAACGTCAGGCAGTCCTCCCAGGGATCCAGGTGAGTGCACCACACCCTTACCCCCTTAATGGCCTGCATCCTTGTGTTGGCTTTCCCTGGAGCTTCACAGGCAGCTGAGGGCAGCAACAAGGGGGGTATGTCCACGTCTGTAGATATTGTTGTGTTTTAACCTCTTTACTTTCCAGCTATGTTCTATGCCATCAGCATTGAGGATGACATACACCCAAAGCAATAAGGATTACTAGAGATGTAAGTTGAAGAAACAATGCCTGATGCTGCATGTGGTGTATTGCTTTGTGCTGAAGGTTGCCACTAGATTCCTCCTCACAAGGCAGACACATGGCTGCCTGCGAACACAGGGTTTCCAGCATTTTCTCAGTGACATGAGGGACAGTTTCACGAAACATACCCCATGTCATGATTGGGTCAGGTGGGATGGTATACCATGAACGTGGGTAGTGAATGTAGGCCCCATTACTAGTAACTGTGGTAAACTGTGCAATTATAATGCAGTGATATATCACACTTGACATTGATAAGCTGGTGCTGTGACAATATGAGAATGTGCATCAGCCCCACATGTACTGGATTTCCACATTCAGTGGTATTATTACTTACTTGTCACATGTTTAAAAACTGTTTGTATAGAAAACTTGTAGTAAGTTCATATGGACAGTAGCAGGTTGACCTTAGTCCTTAGTCCTTCACAAATGTACGTGTAAGCCAGTCTGTGATTACTGATGTGAATATGCCTGCCAAACTGTTTTGATTGCAACAGACAGGAATGTGCCCAAATTGGTGATAGAGTTATACATCCCACAGACAACATTTTGGTGTTCTTAGTTCTGCCCAGAGGAGAAATTGATGATGGAGAGCAATGAGATACTGAAAAGGACAATTGCATATGGAAGGTTACATCACATAGATTTTTGAGGTGTCCCAACCTGAGCACTCAATTTCATCCCAACACCTTGCCTTTTGGGAAATGTGAATCAATTTTAGCTCTGTAATGCAGTGAATCAGAGGTGTTTCCAGGCCTATGTGTTTACTCATGCTGTTGGAAACCTTTGTCATGGAGTGAACTACAAGTGTATAAGTGACAAGGCATACATGATTTGGGAACTGGGATGGAGAATTACTGAATGTTGTGCAAATGTTCTGTGATGTACATTGATGTCCAATTTTATTCTCACGGATATCTGTTGTATCTGTGTTTTCGCCATCAACTGGGCAAGGTGAAGGTGACAGCGGTTACATCGGCAGATTGAAGTTGACCACTGGGGATCAGGTGTGGACACCACCAACACCAAGGGACCCAGTGACACAGAGAGTGAGGGGACTGGCCAGGATGCCATGAGTGATTCAACATCTTTCTCGGAGGCCTCCAATGAAGATTAGTCAGTAGTGGGGGGGGGGCCTGAAGACGACTGTGACACCTGCATCTTTTGGCTGTAGCTGTCCCCCTTAAAGGGGTGGGGTCACCTTTGCTGCAAGTACCTCTGCCCCTCTGTCCCATGTTGCGATCAGTCAGGAGGCTGTAGGCTGTTTACAGACGATCGCTGTAGGCCAAACTGCACTTCTGCATGCCATCAAGGGGCTGGCTGGCCAGAACATCCAGATGCTGGCTTACATGTATGACATTCCTGGTGCCCTGTCTGGCCTACAGCAATCATTCCAGGCTGTGTACTCCTCATTGGGCACATCCTCGGATCCCCCTCAACCTCATGCCCACTCTTCCAACCCTTCCCCCTCCCAGATCACTCAACCCAGCCCTGTCCAAAGCACACACAAACATATGCATTCACCCACCCAACAGCCAGAAGCTGCACATCCTCACACCAACACAGCAAAAACACAAACACAGAGAGACATGCAGGCAATGCCTACCACCACTACCACCACCCCTGGCATATACCTACCACTACACCTACAACCCCACATACCACAAGCACATATCCAGTCTGTGCTCCCACCGCTACAGCAAGACTCAGAGGCACTACCAGCACACCCCCAATCAGTGCACCCGCCATGATGCAAACACCCACTCACCACAAGGACACCCCCAGTCTGCGCACCCACTACTTCAGCAACACCAACACACATCACAGGCACACCCCA
Organism: Pleurodeles waltl; assembly: GCF_031143425.1. Taxonomy (NCBI): domain Eukaryota; kingdom Metazoa; phylum Chordata; class Amphibia; order Caudata; family Salamandridae; genus Pleurodeles; species Pleurodeles waltl. The sequence continues at coordinate 371,772,357 of NC_090451.1, forward strand.
AGTCAGTGCACCCACCACCACACAGACATGCACCAGCACACCCACAGACACCACAACCACAACACACACATCCATACACACACATACTGAAGGCAAACACCCACCCTACAATCTGTAAGAGACACAAATCAAAACATACAGGACATACACCAGTCACTCAGACACCCACACCTTCAACAAACATATGCACAACAGCCTCAGCCATTCCCTCTACCTCCCAGCCCTAATTCCCTTCCACTTACCCTGCCATTTTCCCTTAGGAGGATGTCATGTTTGCCCTGGCCCTGATCCCTACCACCTCCTAGACCACCCTTCCCAAACATTTGACTACCCCACCCTGACATGTTTGTACCCCTTCTACATCCCACACCACCCCTTCCAAATCCAAACCCACCCCTACCAAAACCAGCCCCACCCCTTCCAACTCCACTCCCCACAAACCCAAGGACCCCCCACCTCCCAGTGACACCACTGAGATGCTAGCTCACTCTTCCCCATAGATGCCCCTTCCAGAGGACGTTCTTCCCGGACAGTGATTGTAGGAGGCAAGTGTGGCCTGGGAGCCACTGTGGTCTACATGGACTTTTTATATTTTTTACATACGTACATAGTTGTTTTTTGTGGAACATTCATACTTTATTTAACTATTTTGAGAGAAGTATCTCATTTATCTATATAAAAAAAAACTTTTATCTTTGAACCTACCTTTGTCCGGGCCTTCTTTATGATTGCTACTGATTGTTTGCTGATAATGGCCCTCATTACAACCTTGGTGGGCGGCTGAAGCCGCCTGCCAAGGTTGGACCACCGGGCGGCAGCCAATGCGGCCGCACTCCTGCCGCGGTCATTTTGAGAAACCTGGTTTCCACTCGGCGGCCCAGCGGGGATCACGGCCGCAACACAGGAGCCGGCTCCAAATGGAGACGGCGGTGTTGTGGCTGCGCGACGGGTGCAGTTGCACCTGTCGCGCTTTTCACTGTCTGCATAGCAGACAGTGAAAAGCTGCACAGGACCATGTCAGGGGGGCCCGCGACCCCCGTACCGCCAGCCTTTTCCTGGCGGTTCAAACCACCAGGAAAAGGCTGGCGGTAGGGGGACTCATAATCCCCTGGCGGATTAAAACCGCCAGGACTGAAATGGCAGTGAACCGCCGGTCCCGCGGTCGTAATACAATGGGAAGCACCACAAACCAGTTGTAGGTGCTTCCGTCGAAACAGCCCTGGCGGTCTTTGTAATGGTTGTAATGACCCCCAATGTTATTTCTGTTGTGTGAGCGTGGCAAACACATGTTGTATCTTTGACTTTTTTCTAAATGTACACATAAGTGTTGTACTTTAGGGATGGACATGATAATTTTGATGCAAGCATTCATCATGTTAAAGGAAACCTACACTAATCGTATGTGTCCTTCTGATATTGTGACTGGAGAATTCATGTGTGCTTATTTTGACATTTATTAGAAATGGGGTCTTTGGTTGGCAGTCAGGTTACCCCCTGTCCAAGCAAGTACCCTCACTCTAGTCAGGGTAAGTCACATATAATCCAAATTATCCTGTGCCCACACTCTGGCAGCTTGGTACTGAGCAGTCAGGCTTAACTTAGAAGGCAATGTGTAAAGTATTTGTGCAATAAATCATAGACTAACACAATATAGTACCACAAAAATACACCACACAGTGTTTAGAAAAATATATAATATTTATCTGGATATTTGCAAGTCAAAACGATCAAAGATGCAATAAGTAAATGTAGAGATATCACTGAAGAGTGATATAAAGGCGGTCATTCTGACCGCGGCGGTCGCCGCCCGCCGCCCGCCAAGCGGTTCCCGCCGAAAGACCGCCCCGCGGTCAAAAGACCGCAGCGGCCATTCCGGCTTTCCCGCTGGGCCGGCGGGCGACCGCCAGAAGACCGCTGGCTGGCCCAGCGGGACAGCCCCTTCAACAATGAAGCCGGCTCGGAATGGAGCCGGCGGAGTTGAAGGGGTGCGACGGGTGCAGTGGCACCCGTCGCGATTTTCACTGTCTGCACAGCAGACAGTGAAAATCTTTGTGGGGACCTGTTAGGGGGCCCCTGCACTGCCCATGCCAGTGGCATGGGCAGTGCAGGGGCCCCCAGGGGCCCCACGACACCCGTTCCCGCCATCCTGGTTCTGGCGGTGAAAACCGCCAGAAACAGGCTGGCGGGAAGGGGGTCGGAATCCCCATGGCGGTGCTGCAAGCAGCGCCGCCATGGCGGGTTCCCTGGGCCAGCGGGAAACCGGCGGGAAACCGCCGGCTCCCCTTTTCCGACCCCCAAAGTGTCTTAAGTCTTTTTAAAGCAAACACAGTCTCTTTTAAGCACAAAGTACCTGGCTTGCATGAAAAAAATCTCTGCAATGGGCAGCAGAGGAGGAGAAGCGTGGAAACAAAGGGGGTGTGTGTCAATTTCTCGGGCCGCACATGGTGATGTGACATTTAATTTCCCCGCAGGGACGGCTGTGCATCAATTTCTGGTGCTCGGTCTTGGGTCCTCTTCGGGTTGTGCTGTTTTCAGACGCCCCGGGGTCTGTGCGTGGAATCCTGGGCTTGTGGAGTGAAGTCACAAGCGCTGCGTCGTTCCGGTGGGCGTTGCAGGGAAGTTTCTTCCGCATGGCAGGTGCTGCGTTGATTTCCCCTCTGGAAGTCGGGCTGCGTTGTCCCAGGTCGGCTGTGTGTCGATCCGGTGGGCCATGCGTCGAAGTTCCGGTCGCAACGCAGGCGCTGCATCGATTTTCTCCTTGCAAAATCACGCTGTGTCGTTCCGGTTCGGTGGGTGGTGAATTTCTCACCGCAGAGCAGGCTGTGCGTCGGTTTTAGCAAGCTGTGCGCTGAATTTTCGCTGCACAAGGAGTCCAGTTTCAAGAGAGAAGTCTTTTTGGTCCTGAGACTTCATGGAACAGGAGAAAAGCTCTATCCAAGCCCTTGGAGAGCATTTCTTCACCACAGCCTGGGAGCAGCAAGGTAGCAGGGCAACAGCAAGGCAGCAGTCCTTCACAGAAACCAGCCAGGCAGTTCTTCTTGGCAGGATGCAGGTTCTGGTTACAAGTTTCTTCTCCAGGAGGTGTCTGAGTTGGAAGGGGCAGAGGCCCTGTTTATATATCCAAATGTGCCTTTGAAGTGGGGGAGGCTTCAAAGAATGGCTTAGAAGTGCACCAGGTCCTCTTCCAGTCCAATCCTGTCTGCCAGGGTCCCAGTAGGGGGTGTGGCGGTCCTTTGTTTGAGAGCAGGCCCTCCACCCTCCCAGCCAAGAAAGACCCATTCAAAATGCAGATGTATGCAAGTGAGGCTGAGTATCCTGTGTTTGGGGTGTGTCTGGGTGAATGCACCAGGACATGTAAACTACCTAGGTACATGTCCTGCCTTTTGCCCACACAGCACGCTGCCCTATGGGTTACCTAGGGCATACCTTAGGGGTGTCTTATATGTAGAAAAAGGTGAGTTTTAGGCTTGGCAAATACTTTTAAATGCCATGTCGAATTGGCAGAGAAACTGCACACACAGGCCTTGCAAAGGCAGGCCTGAGACAAGGTTAAGGGGCTACTTAAGTGGATGTCACAACCAGTGCTGCAGGCCCACTAGTAGTATTTAATTTAAATGCCCTGGGCACATATAGTGCACACTGCTAGGGACTTCTAAGTAAAATTAAATAGTCCAATTGGGTATGATCCAATTCTACCATGTTTAAAGGGAGAGAGCATATGCACTTTAGCACTGATTAGCAGTGGTAAAGTGCGCAGAGTCTAAAAACCAGCGAAAGCAGTGTCCAAAAGGTGGAGGGAGGCAGGCAAAAAGTTAGGGGTGACCACCCTAAGGCTGTCAGGTCTAACAACATTCTGGGGGTCATTGTGACCCTGGCGGTCACCGACCGCCAGGGCCAACGACCGCGGAAGCACCGCCAACAGGCTGGCGGTGCTTCCATGGGCATTCTGACCGCGGCGGTACAGCCGCGGTCAGAAACGGGAAACCGGCGGTGTCCCGCCGGTTTCCTACTGCCCCAGGGAATCCTCCACGGCGGCGCTGCAAGCAGCGCCGCCATGGGGATTCCGACCCCCTTACCGCGATCCTGTTCCTGGCGGCTTTCACCGCCAGGAACAGGATGGCGGTAACGGGTGTCGTGGGGCCCCTGGGGGCCCCTGCAGTGCCCATGCCAATGGCATGGGCACTGCAGGGGCCCCCTAACAGGGCCCCACATTGATTTTCAGTGTTTGCCAAGCAGACACTGAAAATCGCGACGGGTGCCACTGCACCCGTCGCACGCCTTCAACTCTGCTGGCTCCATTCCGAAGGCGCTTTCCCGCTGGGCTGGCGGGCGGCCTTCTGGCGGTCGCCCGCCAGCCCAGCGGGAAAGCCAGCATGGCCGCTACGGTGCGGTCATTCGGCGGCTCCCGCCGGGCGTGCGGTTACCACTGCCGGCGGGAGTCGGAATGACCCCCTCTGTGTCAATATTATGTACATATGCATTATCCAGGGCACATGACACTTTGGGGTTCAATATCATCTACTGTTTGACATCAATTACAAACACCAAGGAGACATATGAGCTTCCAGGATCTCTGACTTGTTTGCAGTTTAGAGGTAAAATTGGTTGTAAATTCTGTGTACACTCCCTTGTAGCTTTTTGTATTGCAAATGCTACTGTGTCATGCTGTAGAGTAATTCATATAGGGGGATACTATTTATATTTGGGTCTTTTATTTAGGGAGATTATTGCACATACCTGAATGATCATAATTTTATTTGGGATTGCTGTGACTTATGGTATTTGTGTCCAGTGCCATGAAATCAGTTAGTGCCAGATTGGAGGTGATAGAAAGTTGATTATCGGTAAGGGCAGGTAGGTACCTACACTTAGCAATAAGCCGCAAACCCCCACTTGGTCCAGTCAAGGTCTCAATAAATTAATCTTTGCCCAGCCCTTGGTAGCTTGGCCCACGAGCAGTTAGACAATTTAAGAAACAGGTATTTACAGCATTTATTATCAACAAAACAGTATAATTGTATTGTATTGAATTGTAATAGTATTTAAAAGAAAATATTGGATTTATGAAACAGATAGGTGTTTATAAATGTATGACATGCAAATACAGTATGAATTGCAGTACCTATACATTGCCCACAGGGGAAGTGAGAAAAATTGATAAATTCATAAACTGCAATTCGGATTTTACTATCTATATCATAAAATGTCCATGTAATCTTTGGTATGTGGGCAGTACAATTTTTCCGGTCAAAAAACGTATATTGGAACACTGGCGGGCAATTAAGAATAATTATGCCAATTATCCGATGGCGCGGCATTGTAGACAAATTCATGATGGGAAAATTGACGATATGCTATTCCTTGGAATTGACAGGGTTGTGCTGTCCCCACGAGGAGGAGACAGGGAACGAATCTTGAGGAAGATGGAATCGGAATACATTATTAGGCTTATCAGCAGAGCCCCGTGGGGGTTGAACCAGGATGAAGAATTGTATGTGCATGTGGGTTGATATGAAAATAAATTGTTTGAGGACCGGGCACTAAATGAATGATGTAGTTGACACCACCATTTTAAATTGAATGTTACATTGATATCATATTATTACTGTTGTTTTTTTGAGCCAATACGTTAATTTGTTAGAATGGAGAATGGGGTCTGAAGAGAATCATGAGGATGGAGGAAATTAGAAATAATGAATTGAATATCCAAGAAATAAATAGGATTGAATTGAGAATTGTATATATATGTATAAAGTGAAATAATGAAGTAGGAGGTTGACAGAAATAGTAATTGTGTTAGTGATATGATTTCAGATTGATGAGTAAAGAAATTTTGATTTAGGGTTTCTTCTATGTCTATTAGCAGACAGAATATAATATTGAGGGGTGGTGTAGTTTTTTCATTTGGAATAAGGTGGGCCATGAAGAAGACCAATTTGGTTGAAACGCAGTGCCCAGAGCCTTAGACGTTTTTCAGTTCATATTACCGGCACGGAAATAAACGATTATTGTGCAATGAGCCTGGAGTGCCAGCGTCTCTTTCACAAATGTGAATGGGAAGGGATTTTTTGAATATATATACATACATACACACATACACACACATATATACATACATGAGTGCACACACATATGCACACATATATGTACATACAATATATAATTAGAACCATGGGTTAATATACTTAGTCAAACAGGTTTAAAGAGTGTGTGTGTATTTTATTGTTATGACATAGTAGTGATACATATTTTCTAAAGAACTATACATAACTAGAAATAGACACATATTCAGAAAAAAATATTTATCAAGATAGGCTTATGTAGTCCATAGTTGTTTGAATATGGTGGTTATGAAGGAAAGAGCCAACTCTTGAGTAGTTTTCTGAAGATAAGAAAGTTATCTGTGGCTCTTATAGTTGGGGGTGGTGAATTCCATAGTTTGGCTGCTTGAACGGAGAAGGATGTACCACCTATAGTCTTTTTCTTGTATGGTGGTATTCTAAGGCGGGGTGCCAATCTTGAGCAGAGGTTTCTTTGTTGGATGTATTTGGTCATTTTGTTTCTGATAAAAAGCAGTCCTGTTCCATGTATAGCTTTGTGGGTGATACAAAGCAGCTTGAAAGTGCATCTTCTGGCAACGGGTATCCAGTGTAGTGCTCTCAAGGCAGGGGAGATGTGGGCTTGCGGCTTTACATGTAATAGTAGCCAGGCTGCGGAGTTCTGAATACGTTGTAGTTTTTTCATAATAGATAGAGATGATCCATGGTAGAGGCCATTGGTATAATCCAGTCTGGATAGTACAAGCGAGATAGTAGCTTGCACCTTGTGTGGAAATCCGAGGTGGGGGAAGATGCTTTGTAGAGTCTTCAAGGTGATGAAGCTTGTTTGTGCTAATTTGTCCACTTGGGCATTCATAGTTAACTTGGAATCCATGGTGATTCCAAGGTTTTTAACTTCCTTGGATAATTGAGGAGGTGGTCTGAGATCGTCAGGCCAGACGCACAGAGGGTCATAACTTTTCCAGTCACCACAGTATGAGTATTTCTGTTTTGGAGGTATTTAGTTTGAGATGGCTCCAGGTCATCTACTGATCAACGCCTCTGAAGCAACTGAAGATTTCTGAGTTTTCAATGTTTTTGGGGCATTCTAATTTAAGTAGTATTTGTGTGTCATCTGCATAGTTGTAGCATGTGAGATGCAAATCATTGATCAGTTCTGGTAATTATATTATGTAGATGTTGGAAAGCGAAGGTGAGATGATTGATCCTTGGGGGACCCCTGCTTTTGTGAGGTAGGGTTTGGACGAGAAGGGGGTGAGTAGATGATATTAGATCCGTTTTGAAGATAGGAAGTAATCCAGTCGAGAGCAGTCCCTTGTATGTCGGCTTCGTGGAGTCTTTGAATCAGGGTGTCATGGTCAACCGTATCAAAGGCAGCCGAGAGGTCCAAGAGAAGTAGTGCAGTAACTCCATTGCGGTCAACTGTGTTTTTAAGATCATCCCAGATTGCTATGAGTGCTGATTCAGTGCCTCTTCCTGGGCGGACTCCAGTTTGGAAGTCTGAAAGTATAGAATTGTCTTCAATTAATTTTGACATCTGGGCGAATGCTGCTCTTTCTATCAAATTGCCCAGGAAAGGTCCATTGTGATTGTGCTATAGTTGTTGGGGTCTTGCAGGTCTAGGTTTGTTTTCTTTAATAACGGTCGTATGTATGCCTTTTTCAGTTCTACAGGAAAAGTTCCTGTAGTTAAAGAGTTGTTGATGATTCTTCTTACAGGTGTGGCAGCAGAAGTAGATAGAAGAATGTTCTTGAAGATTTGTGGTGGGCAAGGGTCAGAAGGGCAACTTGAAGGTCTGCTTGCTTTGACTAAATCCATAAATTCACCTTGGGATATATGTTGGAAGGACTGTAGAGGCTGGGTTGGCTTATTCTTGGAGGGTATTTTAGGACAGGGGTTGGTGCTGATGGTTTTCTTCTGTTTTAAATAGGAGTCCAATGTGTCTGCTTTGTTTGTGTAGTGAGTTGCAAATTTGTTTGCAAAATCTTGAGTAGTGGGATGACTTCCTTCCATGCATGTAGGTTCGTGAAATTCATTCAGAATTTCATAAAATTCCTTGGTTGTAGATGTAGCATTTTGAATTCTGTCTGAGTAGTACCTTTTTTTAGCTTTTTTGATTGATGATTTGTATATTCTCTTAAGTTTGTGTAGCTGCAGATTATCTTGACTGTTGTTTGTTTTGAGCCAGGTCCACTGAAACTTTCTGATTTGTTGCTTTATCTTTTTAAGTTCTGTGTTTCTCCAAGGTATTGGTTTTCTTTTGTCGTGTTTAGTCTTTCTGAGTGGTATTAGGATATCAACAGCTTGCTGTAGCCACTCATAAAGTTTTGGCGATGAATTAATTGTACCTAGATCTGTGTTTGTTGTTAGTTGTGTTTCTAAGTCATCAAAATTGAGTTTGCTCCATGGTCGATAGGTGCATGTATGTAAGTAGTCGTGGGGTGTGTTGAATTGTGGAGTTTTATGTCAGGAAGTTATCAAATGGTGGTCTGACCAAGTGATTGGCGTGCTGCTATGAATGGTAACTGGTTCAGGCTTAGCAAAAATGACATCTAGGATGTGTCCAGCTACGTGTGTGGGATTGTGTACAATCTGATGTAGGTTCAATGTGACTAGGCCAGTGGTGATAGCTTTTGGATGGGGCATATTGGGTTTGTCAAACCAAATGTTTTGATCCCCAGTAATGCATAGGTTGGAGTATAGTGTAATAAGTTTTGAAACTGTATCTAGAAAAGCATCTGGGAATGTGGAGTTGTTAGGTGGAGGTCTGTAAAGGAGGAAAAAGTTACAGGAGGAAGTTGGAGTAGGGTGGCATCTGGTGAGGAGGGCTTCACAACCTTTAATGGAGATGCTGTCTGTTTTACTGAGGTTCATTGCCTATACGGTTTTGTGTGATGGTTTGATAGCCCGGAGGAAGGGCTTCGTGCAGCACTGGGGCCATGTCATCTCCCAACCAGGATTCAGTTATGAATAGTAAGTCTGGTTGTGTGTCTGTGAGCAGGTCGTAGATGTGGTGCTTGTTTTTTGAGAGTGATCGAGCATTTATGAGCTGGCAGTTTAGAAAAGGTGTGTTAGTGGTAGTGTTGTTTTGTTTAGGAGAAAGGTACGTAGTATATTATGAGCTTGAAGCAGGAGTGTTGTTAGTTGTGATAACTGTTTGAGGCTCACAACAGTCTTGCTTTTCAATACAGTGTTCCTCTTCCAGCAGGTTAAGGAGGTATTTTGTTGGGTCTGTGTGTGTGGGTGGTGGACTTGGTGGCTGAGTGAGACATGAAGAGTGTTCTGTTTTTTGTAGGGTAGTCTTATTATGTTATAGACAAGGGGATGCAAGGTTGCTAAGAGTTACATGTTGTTTATTTTGGTTGCATCTGTTTAGTGTGGATGGAGTATGGGTTAGGGGTGGTGGAGGAGCATGTGGATCATGATGTAAGGCTCTAAACTGTGCAATGGAGGAGAGGTGATTGAGTGAAAGTTGCTGGGTTGGGGTGCTTGTGGTAGGTGTTTGTGAAGAGTGAGAAAGTAGTGGTAAAGATAGGATGGGATTTGTATTCTTTGTGTAGTCCTGAGGGTGGGAGTGGGTGTGATGATAAGTGTAATGAAAGTTTGTGTTGGTTTGATGTGCTGATGTGTGTGGTCTGTATTGTTTTTGTGGAATAGTGAGGGGGATATTGGTGTAGTTGTTTTTGGTGAGGGATTTGTATGTGAAATAGTGCTAGTGAGTGGAATTAGAGTGTCAGATGGGGTGTTGATGTGTTTTGGATATGAATGTCTGAGGTGTGTAAGAGGTGATGGATGTGTGTCAGGGGAGTTAGTGTTAGTTGTGATGCCTGGAAGAGGTAATATGTGTGGTGGAGTGAAGTGTGGGGATTGTATGGTTGTGTGTAGTTGGTGAAGAGAGGGGAAGGATGTTTGTAGATGGTGTGTTGGAAGGCTGGGTTTGGGCATTGTTATGATGAAAGGTGGTCTGTGTGGAGCAAACAGCGGATAGTGTTGTTGGTTAGTATGAGCAGAGAGTGTGTATCTGGAAGGCTGAGACTGAGAGAAATGTATACTGTGGTTTTGTGTCATGTGGGTGATGGCAGGTTGTGTTAGTGGGAGTGGACAGAGTAGTGTTTGTTGTGAGAATGCAGGTGTTTGACTGTTGTATTTGTAGAGGATATGTGCATTTGTGTTGTATAATTGGTGTTGTGTTGGGTGATGGGACATTGCAATCTGTCTGCGGTCAGTTTGTGATGCATGAGTTGGATGTCTTTGCAGATAATGTGTTTGCATGTTGATGGATGTGTAGGGACTGAAATCAATCCTGGTCCACAGTGAATTGGGCAGCATTTCTGTCCCTAGGCCCTAGTCCCTACCTGTCCCGAACAGGCCCAAACAGGCAACTGCCCTTGTCCCCTCTGCCCGGGCTGAGACATCCTCAGTCCTAGGCTGAAGTAGCCCTACTGGCCAATAGGAACCTGGGCCTAACCCTAACCAATCCAATTTCTAACCCTGATTCAAACAACTAATGGGATACCCAGCCCTAATTACCAATCATACCCCTAATCCTGACCACCAATCATAACCCCAGCCCTATAACCAGCAATCAATCAGATTCCCAGCCCTATCCACCAATCACAGCCCTAGAACCAACAGCCAATCAGAATCCCAACCCTATCCACCAATCACAGCCCTAGAACCAACAGCCAATCAGAATCCCAACCCTATCCACCAATCACAGCCCTAGAACCAACATCCAATCAGAATCCCAGCCCTCTCCACCAATCACCGCCCTAGAACCAACAGCGAATAAGAATCACAGCCCTGTCCACCAATCACAGCCCCAGCCCTGGAGCCAGCAACCAGTGGAATGACCAGCTCCCAACAACCTATCACAACAACATATGCAACAACCAATAGTAACGTATATAAGGAGCAAGTTAACTGAAGTCCAGTCCCTTTGGCCAGGGAGGAGGCAGCTGTTGCTCCACTCAGAATCTCCTTGGATAAAACACAACACACAATAAAAATCACAACATCAATTTATAAAAATAGAAAATGAATTTATCTTTAAAATGACACCAGAACAATAAACATCCAATGTAGGGAACCGTACATATGATTGTTTAAAGATTAATTGAAAAAAAATGCTCTCTAGCACCTAAAACCCAAAAGTGCCAACCAGGGACATCTGGCCGCACTTGACTGGTGAAAAGTCAAAAGTTAAGGGCAACTGCGATGGAGCCCTGTTTAGATACACTAAGCAGGATGCCTTGGTCAAAGTTTTACCTTCACACTTAGAAATGTTTCTAGAGCTTTTCTTCCTCAACGTCATGCGGTTCTTCTCATCAAGCCGATTTCGATTCAACTTCATTGGACTGCCTTCCCGCAAGCCCCCAGTCAAATCCTGTAAGTCTGGGGCTCCGGTGCTTTCAGCTGGATGAATCTGAAAATCAGGCCAGGTTGCAGATGAAGGTACTCAGGTTGACTTTCGACGTCGGGTTGGTCCACTTATGGAGCTTTTTTTCAAATTGCTCTAAACTTCTGGATCTTCTTCCAGAAGTCCTTTATGGGTCCCAGGAGTGTTCAAAAACTTGATCCAAAGTTCCAAAAGCTCTGAGTTTCTCCTTGGAAGTTGGGACTAGGGTTCCCAGAATGCACCTGGTCAGAATCCTCAAATGGCCACTGGACACTGGTCAGCTGGGCTATTCTAGCAGGAGTTGATGCATGGGACTCTGGTCAGATACTTGTACCTGCAGCTTACAGGGAGTCGCCTCCTTGAGTTACAGAAGAAAGAGCTAATCCTATTGTTGCTGAAGCCCAATTTGTGCAGCTGGTGCAGCCCTTGTGGGTACAGTATCCAGGTGCAGGCCAGGGTTCCATAAGAGTAGTCCTTCTTCTCCAGTATCTTCTTCCAGCAGGGATCTGAATTTTGGGGCAACTCTGCCATATTTATCCTTGTTCCTGGGGGTGGAAAGCAGGGAGTGCTCCTGTCCAATTGGGTGCAGGCCAACACCCTCTGGAGTGACCACTTCCTGTGACGTGTAGCAAAAATCAATTCCAGAAAGCAACATTCTTTTAAAAAAAACATGGAGGAAATCTCTCCTTGAAGATTACATCTGGCTGAGCCCACCCACTGGTGTGGTCAAGTTTTCCTACCAAACCTCCTTCAGCTCTTCTCCCAATCTAATCAGTGCAGCTCCTGGCTAGGGGTGCAGAAAATTGGGGAGGTCTTGTTTCTGCCCCAAGTGGCTTTTCCTCCTTTGAAGACCAGTTTGACTACTCCTCCCCCACCTTTCTCTGCCATCTGCTATAGCAGTTATACGCCCTCCAGATGCTTTCTTTGTGTCAGCCCAGGCCACTTCATTCACATTAAGATAGCCTGGCTCAGGCTACCAGAGGCTGATTAATCAAGAAAGGGCAGTACAAGGCTGAATTTGGCAACTTTCAGAAAGAGTTCTAAAACTATTTCCTTGTGGTAGTCATATTAAATTCAACATTAGCAAATTATTGGATTTATTATAACATTTAGGCCCTCATTATAACATCAGCGGTACATACCACCTACTGCCGCGGTGACGGTCACCAACATACTGCCACCACGGCTACCATCCATCCGCCATATTATGAGCACTGCCTGACTTCCTCCACAATAAGGGCAGAAATCCAGCAGTGCTCATGGTGGTGGACGGTGGTAAGCTGGCGCTGCTACCACCTGCACCACCACGCCAGTAGAACGCTGCCAGCTGTATTATGACTAGTAATACGGCCTGGCTGCTTTCTGCTGGCTGAGCGCTGCTGACGGTAGCAGTGCCCCTTTCCGTTCCCTGCTGGGAGACCTCCATGACCAAGGTAAGTAGGGCTTCTGACAGGGGAGAGGGTAGGAGGGTGGGGTATGTGTTGTGTGTGTGTCTGACTGTGTGCATGAATGTCTGAGTGTGTGTGTGCATGCATCTGTGTGTGTTGTTTGAATGGGTGTATGCATATGAGTGAATGCGTGTAAGAATGGTGTAGTGATGCGTGTCTGCATGTCAGTGTGATTATGTGTAAGAATTAGGGGGTCATTCTGACCCCCGCCGGCGGCGGAAGCCGCCGGCCTGGCGGGAACCTCCAGAAGACCGTACCGCGGTCAAAAGACCGCGGCGGTCATTCTGACTTTCCCGCTGGGCTGGCGGGCGACCGCCAAAAGGCCGCCCGCCCAGCGGGAAAGCACCAGCAACGAGGATGCCGGCTCCGAATGGAGCCGGCGGAGTTGCTGGTGTGCGACGGGTGCAGTTGCACCCGTCGCGATTTTCAGTGTCTGCCAAGCAGACACTGAAAATCTCAATGGGGCCCTGTTAGGGGGCCCCTGCAGTGCCCATGCCAGTGGCATGGGCACTTCAGGGGCCCCCAGGGGCCCCATGACACCCGTTCTCGCCATTCTGTTTCTGGCGGTGAAAACCGCCAGAAACAGGATGGCGGGAAGGGGGTCGGAATCCCCACAAGCAGCGCCGCCGTGGAGGATTCCCTGGGGCAGCGGGAAACCGCCGGGAAACCGCCGGTTTCCCTTTTCTGACCGCGGCCTTACCGCCGCGGTCAGAATTGCCCCAGAAGCACCGCCAGCCTGTTGGCGGTGCTTCCGCGGCACTCTGCCCTGGCGGTTTTCAACCGCCAGGGTCAGAATGACCGCCTTAGTGTGAGCATGTCTGGAAGTATGTGTGAATGAATGCGTGAATGTCAGTCTGTGAATTAATGCTTGCATTTCAGTGTAAGTGAATGGGAGGTATGCCTGGTGCATGTGGTTGTCTGTGTGCATGGATGAGGGGAGGGGGTGTGTGGAGTGAGGGGTGCTGTGACTGTAGTGGGGGTGGGGGTGTGATGTGTGCTTATGTGGCAATGGGGGAGAGGTCATTTGTGTGGTGTGTGCGTGTATGGGGGGGTTAGTGAGTGGATCGGAGGGGGTGGGGGGTTTTAGTATGTGTATCGGGTGGGTGGGGGGGTGAGTATGGATGGGCGTCGGGGCCTCTGGTGAATGTAGGGGTGGCGGGGGAGCTGCCTACCGGTGACAGGGAAGGAACTCTCAGTTACCAGTAGGACCTACCGCCATGGTTTTCGTGGTGAAAACCATGGTGGTAGGCAGGCTCATAATGCTATGGGCGGCACTATTTCAGCCGCCGGGCTGGAGATAGACATCTCTGGCTCAGTGGCTCATACCACCATGGCTGTGTGAGTGGAGAACTGGAGGGTTGACTGCAGCCAACTCGCCAATCTCATAATGCGGCGGTATGTACCGCCAGCCTGTTGGCGGTCATACCGCCACATTATCCCTGGTGGTCAGAAGACCGCCAGGGACATAATGACCCCCTTAATGTGGTACCAAACTTGCTATATTTAGCTAATCTCTATTGCAAATAATATGCTATTATTTTAAAATAAAATCTCCAATGTTGGCCTGTAGAGCCCAGTGACTATAAGTCGAATTTGGGATTAACTTTAACTTAAAAGCAGCCAGCAATACAGGCCTGCCTTTACAATGACACCAGGGACCACAGGAGTCCACTCAGGGATGTCCTGTCTACCCTTCGGTCCCTAAACCTACATGCCCTACCCTATACTAGGAACTTATAGGTAGGTTGTCAGAGCCAAGTATAATTAGGCCTAATTTGCATATACCATTTTAAACAGAGCACTGGCCCTGGGACTGGTTAGCAGTGCCAAAGGCACAGTCAGAGTCAGAAAACACTAGTATCAGCTAAAAATGGGGGCAAAAAGTGAGGGGGCTTGTGCAGTCATACCTGTTTTCCCACAAGTACTGCATACATCTCAAGGTGTGCTTTTGAAACATTGTATCAGTGTGACACTGCAGGCATATACATTGCATGTCATTATTCTGTTGTCTGGGGCCCTTGGATAAAGGAAATCTAGTCCAGTGCTGTTGTACTGCGCCAAGCCTGTCAACTTTAATCTTTTCATCTTGCACCAGCAGCAGCAGGGTTATCAATGCCACCAATGGGTTCTTGTCGGTGGGAAAGAGGAAAAGTATAAAGAAAAGGTGAGTTTTGTCCTTTTATCGCTTCTAGTCTGCCAAATCAGGTGTGGAGGTTTAGCAGCCACAATTGTGTAGGTGGAACTGCACATCATGATTTTCTCAGCAGTCAAAAGGGCTGGAGTCCTGCTGCCAGCCGCTTTTGTCTATGGTGCTGTTGACGCAGGCAGTGATTCTTGGTGGTGGCGGCAGACCTTTGGCAGTCTTTCGCCTATGAACCCGCAAACATCTAAATACGGCAGGTGGACCGTCATGATGGTGGGCGAGTTTTCAGTCAAAATCCCAGCAGTGGGAGCATTTCTTCCAAGATCTAAATCCGGCCCTCTATTTTTCCTTGTCTGTAGTTTCTTAGGAGGGGATGGTGGAGTCGGCACTTCACCTCAGAAGCCATTATTTCAGAAACATGAAAGTAAAAAAGTGCTTTTGGGGCCTCCCTGATCCCGATGCACTACGACTGGTAATAGATTTATAGGATTTCTAGAACAAAATGAAGGGTCATCTTTCGATATATTTATTAATTGTGAGAACAGTGAGAGCTGTTTGGCAGATCTAAGGTTTATGAGAGGTTTGTCTTGCTTAGTCGTTGCTGAAGGTGTGAGAGGCAGTGCCAGCCATATTACAAGAAAGTCAGGTAGACAATATTGAAATGGGAATGAACCAATGAAAATTATATATTACTGTGGATACAAAGGGACTTTATTTAAACTTGCAATGAGTAGGGATGGGCAAAATATTACATTGTAAGTGAAGGGTTTGGTAAATATGAGAAGATTTACACTTTGCTGAGTTTGCAGCCTTTTGTAAATGTCTGTTAAGGGAAACTTAGCTACACCAGTGGGTGGACTCAGCCAGATCTAAACTCTAAGATTGAATTTTTGCCATCTTGGAGTTTGGAGAAGTGTTGCTCCCTGGGACTGATTTTGTGCCACACCTCCCAGGAAGTGGTCACTCAAGAGGGTGGTGGCCTGCATATGATTGGACAGGAGCACCTCCCTGCTTGCCACCCTAGGATCAAGGATAAATATGGCAGATCTGCCCAACACTTCAGATCCCTACTGAAAAAAAGAGAAGAAGGACTGCCCTGCTGGACCCATGGCCTGCACCTGGACACTGAACTCAGAAGGACTGCACCAGCTGGGCACTTTGGCCTTCACCAAGAAATTGACTTTTGCCTTACTGCTACAACTTCAAGAAAGGACTCCCTGTAAGCTACAGGTAGAAAGGAGCTGACCAGAATCCCCTGCATCAAGTCCTGAAAAAATAGCCCATCTGACCAGTGGCCATTTAAGGATTTGGACCAGGTGCGTTCTGGGAGTTGAAGTCCTAACCCCCAAGGAGCAACTCAGAACTACTGGAACCTTGGGGGTGAGTTGTGGACACTAGAAGGACCCTAAAAGTACTTCTGGAAGATGATTCAGAAGTTTGGAGATGTTTGGAGCAACTTTGGAAAAAAGCTCCCTAAGTGGAACGACTTGATAGTGAAAGTCAAGCCTACCAACGCCGACCTTGACCTCGCCTGACTTGCAGGTTCGTCCAGCTGAAACACTCTGGAGCCCCAGACTTTCAGGCTTTGATCAGGGGCTGATGTAAAGGCAATCCAACATTGTCACATTGAAATTGGCTTGCTGAGGAGGAACGTCTAACGTCAGGGGAAAAAAGCTCCAGAAACGTTCCTAAGTCCAAAGGTGAAAGTTTGACTGAGGCCTCCCATGCAGTGTATCCAATAAGGGCTCCAGCACGGTCGGCCTCACCTTTTGACTTGGTCCCGGACAAAGGATTTCATCCAGAAAAAGTTTCTAAGTCCAAACGTAGAAAACTTGACCGAGGTCTCCTGCGCAGCATATCCGAAGAGGGCTCCAGCACGGTCAGCCTCAACTTGTGACTTTGTCACGGTCGAAGAAAAATCTTCAGGAAAACAACTAAGTGTGAAGGGAAAACTTTGACCAAGGCCTCCCGCTGAGTGTAGCCGAGCAAGGATCCATTCTGATTGGCCTCAACTTTTGACTTTGCCCCGGTTCAGTGCGACCAGATGTACATAGTGGTGTTTTTGATTTCTAGGCAGTAGAAAACATTTAGATCCTCATTACTACCCTATGGTACTTTCCACCATATTATGACAGTGGCAGTTTGGCTGAAGCCAAACCGCCAATGTACCACACCGACCGCCATTGCAATCTCTAGCCCGGCGGCTGTCACTGTACCACCTGCGGGATTATGACCCAGCCTACCGCCATAGTTTTCGTGGCTCCCTTAGAGCCACGAAAACCATGACAGCAGGCACTATCAGTTACAAGGAATCCATTCCCTGTCACTGATAGAGGCCTTTCCCAACCCCAACCCCTCCCCAGAGTCTCCTCCACCCCCCCTTCTTCCCCAAACCCCCCCACATTCACACTTCCTTCGCACACATGCATACACACACCACGTCCACATTCATCCATGCATGCATACATCCATACATACACACATCCGCACACACTTTCATACATCCACACAGACATGCATTCAGAGAAGACAACATACATGCACTAATACATCCATACAAGCACACACATTCAACATGTAACACACACTCGCATGCATGCATGCACAAACATACACACACCCCCACACACACACCCAACACCCCCCCACTCCCTCCCCTGTCAGAGGACCCACTTACCTGTGCTTAGGGGTCATCTGGCAGGAGACGGGATGGGGCGCTGCTGCCAGCAGTAGTGTCTGCCAGCAGAACACCGCCAGGCCGCTGCTGCTGGCAGCAGCACCACCTTACTGCCATCTGCCGGCATGGCCACAGCCACATTTCCGCCATTCTTCTGGCGGAAATCCGGCTGTGGTCATAATATGGCCGATGGCTGATAGCCGCAGCGATGGTCTTTTGGCAGCTGTTGCCATGGCTGTAGGCGGTTTTTACAGCCACTGTCATAATGAGGGCCTTAACCTTTAAAACATCATATCCCTGGTCTCTTTATTGGATTTTTGCCATTTTGGTGTCATTTCTATGTTTTTTTCAGCACACGCAGACATAAATATGACCAGCGCTGCACAAGGCCTTTGGCCGTGCACAGGGACGGCTGGCAGAATGGCCTGGCCAATGGCCTGGCCCAGTGGTCAACCCACCTCCATTCACCCCAACCCAAGCTGCGCACGGCTTTTGGCCATGCACAGCATGAGTTTGGATGAAGTGGTTGTTTTTTTCCCCAATTCTCTCTGCATCCACAGATCCACCAATGCCTCGATGTGTTCATGGATGCATGGATCAACCTGTGAATCTATGGATCGGGTGACATAAAAGTAATTGGGCAATTTTGTGCCCACTCCTCTGTGCTCAATGGGGTCAGGATACCGGTTTCCTGACCCCTTATGTGCTTTTGCACTCTTCTTTTCCTACCCCAAGGTGCTGCGTCAAACTCAATGGTAGCCACAACTTTTCTATCAGGTTGCTGCCAGGCAATCAGGCCCTTGTTTTTCCCTAGATCTGCAGATCCGGACCCAGATCTGCCGGTCCGGATTCACAGCAGATCTGCATCCCTATGTTGCTATATTTTTTAAACACTAACATCTCAGGAACTACTGAACTGATTTACACCAAATCACAAAAAGCTTGCATTCTGCACCAAAAGCTAGCTGACTGTCAAATTTTGTGTAGTTCTGTTCAGTGGTGCGGGCTGTAGTTGTGTTCAAATTTTTAAAAGTCCTATTGGTGTAAAAATCAGAAGAAGTGTTTTGGACTCCCCTTTTTCTCAGGCCCCGCTTGATGGATTACTGCGAAACTTTCAAGACAGCAGCTGCACTGGCCAAAGTATATGTTTGGAAAATTTTGTGAAGATTCATCAAATGGTGCCAAAGATACTGGCAAAACAAAAAAAGCTCCATCTATAGGGAAAAAAGGCACTATCTAAAATTACCTACTGGCGACCAAGTCATCTCTTTCTGTTCCTCAATCTTAGACCCCCACCCCCAGAAAGAGTTTAAGGTGGTGCAAACATTCGAAATATGAAACTAAAACAGGAATTGTGCCATAGGGAAGGGTGGGGGAGTGTAAAAATGGGTTGATAATATTAATTATAAATTCTTTGCGAGAATATGATGTCCCTTTTTTATGTGTATTTTATAAAGCATTGGGATGTACCTTTTTAGAATTGTAGACTGAAGATGGTTTTACTACAGCTTAAGGTCAAACTAAATATACATTAAGAGATGTGCGGAGATTGCAAGATGCAGAATCCTGCCTGATTTTCACCAGAATGTTTGAACAAGGAGACTTATTAGGAAATTGTGGGGCATATGTAAGAGCCCCTAGTGCCACTGGAGTATCACTTCATGTGATGTTCCAATGGCGCTAACCTCTGCTCCATACTTACAAGGAGGTGTAAATCCACTTTTTGTGGCGTTATAACTATGGGCCCCTCCAATGCAGTTTTCTGCGACAGAGGGGTGTGCAATGGGTGTTGCTGTGGGTGTTCCACCGCAACACCCATTGCTTTTGACACTACCCCAGATTGACAAGACAAATCGCAAATATGTGGCAGTGCCAAAAACTAACATGGCAAAACGAGGAGGAATGCTTTTTGCATTCTACAGAACACTAAGAAGAAGCAAAATGCTATGGATGATTGTTTATGTGCAGGAAGGTGTCGCTTCCTGCACATAAACAATCATTCCTAAATGATGCTTTGGTACTTCTGGTGCTGCATTTTCCATTATAGATTGCTTATGTGCAGGGAAGGACACCTTTCTGCACATAAACAATACATCCCCACACCTAATATAAAAAGCCCCTGCATATCTCCCATTACTTGCTAAAACAAATGGTGAGTGGGTCTTAGCAGACGACATAGCTGTTTTTATTTTGATCTAGCTTCCCGATCATTGATGAAAGGAGTTGGAAAACATTTGTGGTTTAATATTATCCTGGGTGTGCTTTTAATCAGGAGTTGTCTTTCTGGTCCAGATATTTAATGTCTGGCTGATAGGTTTTTTACAGCTAAGGCAGTTGAAAAGATCATCCCTTTCATTCCTTCAGATTCACACAGTGTGGTAGGGGTGGTATGCTTGTTATTTCACTTCGACTGCAGATTTGCAACTATCAAGAACTTCAATAGATCTTTCTTCCAGAATACAGCACCTCAAAAACATGGTAAGCTGACTGATTTTTGGATTGCAGGGATATGATCAGGTCTCTGTGGGCTGAGAATGCACTCCTCTGGCTCCCTATAGATCTGATTCAAAGAACTATGCGACCAAAATAGTGTTGCTTCAGAATGTATGAAGTCCATTTGGTAACCAAAAACAGAGATACATCACTTTTGCGAATCAGTAGTTTTAGTGACTGATTTTTGTGAATCTCAACTACAGAATCATTAATTGCTACTTGCAAACCTTATGTTTGAGGGTGTCACAATCTGCTACTAGTCGCAAAAACACCCGTTTACACATGCAATTTTGCACTGAATCCATTCAGGTGGAAACTTTGTTCAAACTATAAATACTGACCCAGAATGAATCAGGAGTTTCCACAATGGCTGCTCTCTATGTGATTGTGATGATGATGCAACTCCTGGTTGCCCAGCAGAGGAGGAGGAGCAGACAGGAGAGGATCTTTAGAACCAGGCTTACCATTTTCCAACAGACAGAGGAGGAAGTCTTTGAAAAATACTGGCTGAGTCGTGCAGTGATATTAGATTTGATAGGTTTACTTAAACCACATCTGGAAAGCAGTACCCTGTGCAGAAGTTTCATCCCCACTCATGCGCAGGTGTTGTGCTCACTGCACCTTTTGACCTCAGGTAGCTACCAGGGTGTGATTGCTGTTGCTGGTGTGGTGTCTCAAAATGCACTGTCACAAGAACTGTTCCACATACCTACCCAGGAATGCAGAGGAAAATCTAAATGCAAAATTAAACTTTTACAGGTTTACCAAATTCCCCCATGGTTTAGGGTATATTGTTAGAACACATGTTCCTACTTGTCCATTAGCCCATATAGAATATCTGTTTCAGAATAGGAAAAATACATGTTCACTCAACAATCAAGTTGTATGTGATACCCATTATGTAATGGCAGATATAGTAGTCAGATACCCAGGGTGCACCCATGATGCATGGATTTTCAGGCACAGTGGAATATAACAACACCTGGATGGGGGGGTTTGAGGATGGCTATGTACTAGCTGATGGAATGCTGCAACATAACACTCATGAACGTGTCCGCCAAATCTCAGGTCCTTCCATACTCACACTTATTTTACTTGTTCTAGGTGACAGTATATGTGCGTTTGGGCCTTGGATATTGACCTCATACCTAGCTCTAGCTAACTAAAATGAAAGGCGTTACAACAACATTGATTATCAATGCACCAGAACTGAAATTGAGTGAACATTTAGTGTATTCAAATCCAGATTCCGGTGCCATCAAAAGAGTGGAGGTGCACTACAGTATGCTCCTAAGACTGCCTGCAAAATTTTTGCAACATGTGCCATTTTGCACAGCATAGCAATCAGGCGCGGGAGACACATCACTTTGCAGGACATGGATTCTGAAGATGAGAAGCCTGAACCCCCTCTTCAGAAGTCTAGAGGCCAGATTTCAGCAGTGGATGGGGGATGCAGACTGGAACACATAGCAACACATTATTTTTCGAGGTAAGCGATGTGTGACACTACATTGACTGAAATGATGAAAGCCGACACATTGTTCCAAACTAAAGCAACCTTTAATGTCAGGCTATACTTTCCATAGTTTAAGATGTAAACTTTATGATTACCAAGTGGTCAGGAAAGTGCAAACAAATAATTACATCACCAAACGAACTGCAGCCATGCCAATAGGACATAACAAAATGATGTGTCTGGTCCATCACTGCTATTTGAGGCTATGTCCAACATAGCCTGTCCCTTCTTGTTTTCCAACAGGGGTACGACTGCTACTGCTATGCAGAGCATGTGCATCACTGACAGATATGTTTTTTTTTTTTTGTCCTCATTCAACCCCGCTTACTGAGTCACCTCTTAATTCCTGTAAACTTCTCACCCTCTAACTAAGAGAGAGACTCAAGTCAAGGGATGCACCTTTGTATCTCCCGGTCTGCCTAGGCAAACCTGCCGGAGCATCCAGCAGTGGCTAATCATTGGACAAAAGAGAGAAAATAACCGACACAATTTCACATAGTCACAAAGTAGCAGAGATTAACAGGAAAACAGATTCAAACTACTCCCTCCCATTTTAATAATGATGACCACAGTTCTACGTTTCTCTTAGAGCCCTGCACATTTAGATCCATGTTCGCCGCACGAAGAGCTGCATTAAGCCAATCTATATAGCTCGGAGGGTGCTCCTTCATCCAATTTTTGCAGATTTCGTTCCGGCCCAGCACAATTACATAAGACAAAAATGGGCGATTAGCTTTATTCACCCTGCTCCATATACCCTCTTCCTGAAGCTGCCCAAATATAATCAGTGGGAGTGAAACATTAATTTTCCAGCCTAGCATAGATGATATTGCCCCAAAAACCTCCTCCCAAAACAACCGAATAGCGGGGCAATCCCAGAACATATGTATATCCGTTGCTCCTGGCCCGCCACATTTTGGACATTTAATCACCTCCCCCTTCTTAAACTTGGCAAGTTTTGCCGGAGATATATACGCTCTGTGTAGAGTATAAAGATGGTTTTTCCTTAATGGGGCAGGCTTCACTATTTCATACAGAGTCACAAACGACTTCTTCCACCATAACCCAATCTTGTCGCCTGACATCGCCTTGCCCCATAAATTGTTTGGTAGGACAAAATTCTCATCAAGAGTTTCTAATATTTCCCAATACCAAACCGCCAACCTCTTCAAAGGTGCCGAGTCCGCCAGATCTAAAAATGAATCCTCCAAAGCATTCACCACTCCCAATCCCCCCTTAATTTCTTTTTCCCACTCTCTTATCTGTAGATATTTTAACCTGGACAGAGATCCATCCGTTATCCTTACCAATTCATCCCATAAAAGTAAAGTACCCTCTCGCGCAAGCTCACCCCACCTTTCCACACCTGCCCTTTTGAGTGGTAATGCTAAGATATCTTGACAGCATTCTGGGGTGCCCGGGGAATCCCAGATAGGGGCCTGATAGCTGTAATAGTGTGCACCCAACTGTCGTCTCAGCTGATACCAGCTCCTTGCCAATCCTTGCAGCACTTTTAATTTAACTTTTTTGAAAAATTTAGGGTCGCCGAATTTGAATAGAAAAGACTTTAAGGCCCCTTTCACAGATAAAACCATTGCCTTATACATTCTGCCCACTGCTGAACCGTCTGGGGACAGAAACAACATCCTTGAGTTTTTAAACAAGAAAGCCCACGCATAATATGCCAAATCAGGTAGAGCCAGTCCTCCCTTTTCCCTTCTTCTGCATAATTTTTTCCATGATATCCTCGGCCCCTTTGCATTCCAAATAAAACTACTTATTGCTTGCTGCATTTTATCCAGGTATCCCTTATGCATTGCCAAAGGTATAGCTGAAAACACAAAATTCCATTTGGGCAGAATAAACATCTTAATTAAATTTATCCTCCCGAGAATCGTCAAAGGGAGATATGCCCATTTTTGTAGCATAGCTTTACATTCCACTAATAACTTTCGTGCATTCCTTTCCACTAAGTCCTTCAAATTTTGGGTCACTAAAATGCCCAGGTACCGTATTTCCTGCTTGTTTGATATTGACCCTACTTCCATATTCCACTGCATAGTTTCTGTTTTCCCCACATTAATCCAATACCCTGATATCCTTCCAAATTGTTCGGCAAGATCTTTAACTGTGTTAAAAGCTAAAGGCAGGTTATTAGTATATATCAGTAAGTCGTCTGCATATAAAGAGATTTTCTTTTCCCAGCCATTGCAGCAAAAGGGCGAGATAAGAGGATTTTGTCTGATTTTTCTAGCAAACGGCTCAATATACAGATTAAACAATACAGGTGACAGGGGGCAACCCTGCCTAGTACCTCTTGAAATTGTAATGGGGTCCGTAAGTTTCCCATTCACCAGAATCTTGGCACGTGGTGATGTATAGATCCGGTCAATAACCCCACAAAACTTGGATCCTAAGTTGGCCCGCCTCAAAACCGATTTCAAAAAGTTCCAATTTACTTGGTTGAAGGCTTTCATTGCATCTAAGATAATAATTGCCAATGGCGACCCAAACGTTGTAGCCATATCTATTGCCCCGATCAGTTCAAAAGTTAATTCATGCAGATATCTGCCTTTAGAAAAGCCTTTTTGATCTGGGTGCACTAAATTATTAGCTATCTTACTCAACCTATCCGCTAGAATCTTAGCCAGCAATTTATAATCGCTGTTCAGCAATGATATAGGCCTGTAAGAAGCACATTTCGCTGGATTTTTATCCGGTTTCAAAATTAAAAAGATCACCGCCTCATTCCACGAAAGAGGAATGTCATTACCAGATTCCAGAATCCCCCCAAACAACTCAGTCAATACTGGGATAATTGAGTCCCCTAATACCTTATAAACATCCACTGGGATACCGTCCCCGACTTACTACTAGTCAAGGTTCTCCTAATTTCCTCAGCCGTTATTGGAGCATTCAATGCTTCCCTCTCCTGCAACGATAAACCTAAGGATATATCGACCCCCATCGAATCCGTTACCATATCTTCATCCACCTCTAACCCCTCTGAATACAATTGTGAAAAAAAGTTTTGAAAAGCCGATTCTATTGCCGCCTCATCCGTTCTTCTTTCTCCTGAGTGCTCCATTTCAACCTCCTTGATGTAGTTCCTAACACGATCTGTTTTGGCTTTTCAGGCTAACAATTTCCCCGCATTTTCCCCATATTCAAAATGAGCCAATTTGCTTGCCTCCCATTTCCTTTGAATTCTTCCCTGTAGTATCTTCTCCAACTGGCTTCTCAACCCATCCAAGCTGGCCCTCAAAGCCTCAGTCTCCCCTGCTTCTATTATTTCGACTTTATGTTTTCGCATTTCCTGCTCTAGCGCATTA
The DNA here is from genome assembly GCF_031143425.1 of Pleurodeles waltl. Taxonomy (NCBI): domain Eukaryota; kingdom Metazoa; phylum Chordata; class Amphibia; order Caudata; family Salamandridae; genus Pleurodeles; species Pleurodeles waltl. Next base: position 371,797,423 of record NC_090451.1, read on the forward strand.
ATCTCGTCTCTCTGCCATTTATGTTTCTGGATGGAACTACTCCTTATCTCCCCGCGAATAACCGCTTTAAACGTGTCCCATACTACTGATAATGGGGCGGAGCCCAAATTTACACTAAAAAAAAATTTGGATTCCTTATGCAGCTTTAACAACACCTCCTGATCTAATAACAAGGACCGATCAATCGTCCACCGATTACTGAAACTTGTCTGCCGAAAACTCATATTTAACACGACCGCAGAGTGATCTGATAAATGCGAGGGCAGATACGCTATATTCTTCACCTCCTCTCTCAGACGTGTATCTAATAAAAAATAATCGATTCGAGAGGCATGTCTATATTTCTTATTAAAAAAAGAAAAATCCCTGCTATTCCCCACCCTTTGTCTCCAAATATCGCACAGGCCAAATTCCTTCATCATTCTCCTTAAATATTGTTGCGACTTAGGCGTGCCTCGTGATTTGCAGTTATGCCTATCCATCTCATTATCTAACACAACATTGAAATCACCCATCAAAATAACTGGGTCCGAAAATTCAAGAAGCTGAGAAAAGAGATGCTTTAAAGATTCTATATCGTTGCAGTTGGGGCCATAGTAACCTGCTAAAACCAGATTACGACCCCCAAATTGTATTTTAACTATCACCCATCGCCCTGCTATATCTGATCTAGATTCCAAAATTGCCACACCCCCCTGCTGTGAATGTTTAACTAAGATTGCCACCCCTTTATTATGATAGTTGTGTTCTGTACATGAAAATGTTTGAACCCATCTCAGCTTTTGTATTATGTTAATGCACTCTGCCTTTGTTAAATGCGTTTCCTGCAAAACTAAAATTTGCGCCGTAGAATCCTGCAGATACTGGAATATTCGTTCCCTTCTTCCTCACACCCTCAAGCCATTAACATTCCATGAAAGGATTTGCAATGATATGTTCTGCACCCCCTGCCTTCTCTCCCTACTAGCTATCAATCAATCTTTGGAAACAGATTACTTTTTTCCCACTCTCCCTCCCCAACCCTAACCCTACCCCCCTCTCCCCGTCCCCTTCCCCCCATACCCCACCCGTGGAGAACCCCCCGACTAAGGACCATAATAATCCACATTTTAGAGCGCCCCCGTGTTCCTGGGAGAATTTAAACATTAAACATTAAACGCAGCCTTATTCAGTGGACTGCCCATTTTTGACCACTACCAATAATTCATCTGCCTCACTTATGTCTCTGATATTATACATTTTGTTATTATACATGACCCTGAGGAAGGCTGGGAATTTCAACTGGGCCGAGACCCCCAAAGATTTGAAAATCTCCAAACGTTTCCCCAGTTCCCACTGCCTATCCATAGTAACCCTGGATAGATCAGACCTGATCTCAAAAACAATATCATTCACTCTTAAAGACTTTTGTTTCAGTGCTCTAGATAAAATCTTTTCTTTCATCTGGTATGACAAAAAGTTTATAAAAATTTTCCGAGGTCTACTACTGTTCATTCGCAGCTTGAAGGGGTCTCGATGGATTCTCTGAATTTCCTTCCCGATTTCCTCCTCAGTCTCCTCCAAATCCACCGCTGATTTAATTAGTGATACTACAAAGGCCTTAAGATCGTTCCCTTCTATACCTTCAGGCACTTTCAAAAGTTTTAAATTATTTCTTCTTGAATAATTTTCCAGCTGCTCAACCCTGTTTTTTAATGCCTGTTCGCTCCCCTTCAGTGTATCGATCTCACCCTTATGCTGTGCCAATTCCTCCTTCATACCCCCCATTGCTTCTTCCAGGGCCTGTGTTCTTTCCATTACGCCATCAATTTTATTTTCTAAAATAGCAGAAACCTCTCTTATCTCCCCTTGATTTACTTCTGAGTTCGCAAAACCTTTTTTTACATCCTCGGAAATAGACAAAATTAACGCCTCCAAAAAAGAACTCAGTGAAGGGGAGGTAACAGAAACAGCTTGAGGGGAATCCACAGCTACCGACTTAGGCACGGGGTCTTGAACCTCTGCGGGCATAGCGTTTGGGATCTGAACTTGCACTGGGGCCATCTGTTCTTCTCCTGGCAGTGGCGGGGGGGGCCTCGCCCACCCCCTGCCCTCACCGGCAACATTATCCGACTGCCTGGTGGTAACCTCCATTGCCACTCTGGCCTGCCCAGGGGTTAGCTTAATTACCTCTGGTCTCACTTTAAAAAAAGACTTTAGGGAGGGCGTCAACTTATCTCTCCCCTTAAACTTGCTTTCCCCCACCTTCCTCACCGCAATCCTTCCTCCTTCCCCAGATTTAGATTTCGGATTTTTTTTGGCTCCCTTCTCCTCAGCAGTCACAGCCAAATTGTCCCGAAGCCACTGATCAGTCCCCTCCACTCTTGTTAAGAGAAGCGGGGGGAAGGGAAATCACCCCCCCCCCACACTGCCTCACCGTTTTTCTCCTGGCTCTCTTCTCCAAATTTTCTTAAAATTGTGCTCCTTGCCGCAACTTCTCGGCTGCTGCTCCACCCGTTCCGCTACTGCAGCTACTATTGCTGCTATTTCCCCGAAGGGGAATTCGCGCCACACCTTTCCGGGCCCGGCGTAGCTCCAGCGCGGCCCGGCGCCACCAGACAGCCCCCGCTGCCCTCCAGTCTGCCTCAGACTCCAAAAAATGCGGCACGCACATCAGTGTGCCTACAGCCGCAATCCGCTCGGCAGCCGCGTCCTGCCGCGCCCCCCAGGAACCGGAACCGGAAGCGCCCTAGCGCGCTGCGTGAACTCCGCAGCCCGCCATGTTTTCCACTGACAGATATGTTGCTGAGATAACCACACTATCCGGACGGACATCTCCTGCACCTCTTGCTATCTGTGCGTTTTGTAGCACTTAAACTTCAGACATGATCTGGCCTAGGCCCCTGGTAACATCACCACTAAAGTGTTTCACTTACACCTGCAGTGTAACCATTCTCCTTGATAGGCTGTAAATAGAATTGTCCAAATAACCAATGGAATGGCTTAGACAGTTCATTTTAGATGCAGCTCTGCGATCACAATGCCCCCATGTCGTGAAATAATTTGTGTATGCGGTGGTGAGGCTGACCACATTGGTGTTCATTGTTTCCAATTGTGTCCCTGTGTTGCCAAAGCCAAATTATATGTTTTGCTGCATGTTCTAAATCTTTGTGCTGATTATTTTCATCTGCTTGTTTTGCCGGCATTGAGTTTGGAGCAGGGATGTCTCCAGACCTACAAACAACTGTGCACTGGCCACAGCTTCTACAGCTTGAAATGCCTCATGGTGCCTACTACTCCAACACCCTGGAACACACTGGTGTTGCCTAACACATGGCTGTGGGATGGGACTTGTTTGCAGAGGGACCTCTTCATCCTCCATTGATGCTACCTGTGCTGACAGTGATGCAGTGCTACATTGGGCTGGTATGCTGCTCCAGTGACTCAATAAGGATGGGTTCCCCAGCTGCCGTCTTTGTTCCCTCGACTCCCTCCACGTTCGTATCATCTCTATGTACGTCAGGGAGATCTGTGAGACAAATGAGATTAAGTTTACTCACTGATACGATGTACATGTGACTCCTAAGGTGACTTTTTGACTACATGGCCCATAATACACTTGAATGTTACATTGTAAAACAAATTTGGGGAACAACCACTTGATGTATGCTGCGGTTCTATGTGGATTTGGACATAGATGTGAGGTCACAGATGTGATAAAATTAAATATTTAACCCTTAGTTTGCGAAGCTCCAGGTGCAGAAATGTTGATGTTCCCAATCCCCACAACAGTCTCAGGCTCCGGGGTGGTCTCAACCATGGTCTCCAGTACAGTGTGTGGTTGTACAGTTGGGGGGCCACCTCCTGTAGCCCGGGATTCCGACAGTCGCGCTGCCATTTTCTCCTTAGTACATGACCTGAGGTCATACCACCTCTTACAAATATCATCTATGGAAAGGTGGGAGGCTCCAATGGCACTGATTGTGGCTTTCATTTCCTACCAGATTTGTTTTTCTGTGAATCTGGGACAATCATTGATGCCTTTACAAAATGTACCAGCACTCCTCTGTAAGTATTTCCCATTCCTTTGCCAAAAATGTCATTTTCCTTTTCCTTCAAACATTCTTTTCTCCACTTTGGCTGGCCATTGGTGCTGATTGAGCTCCTTCGGTCTGTTAAACCTGTGCTGTAAATTGCAGCTGCTCTCCACCCCCACTCAGGCTGGTCTCCAGGCAGGTAATGTGAGGCACTTCCTGGTTCAGAGGTGATAACCCATGACCAGGAAATATTGTTCCCTATTTGCGATGGCGTTCGCAATATGCGGTGCGAGTACCGCTTTTGGCAATAGCTATTTGCGATTACCAAAATTGTGAAGCCACTTGTCTTACCGACTCCCTATTCATGGACTAACTTTGTACATACATAAGGAATTGTAGTCCCTATTAGTGATTTGCATTGAATCACAAATTGGAAATTGTAAAATATTTTTGCTGGCTCTATATGTTTTACGCTAAGGGTTGATTCTTTCTCTCCCTCTGTTCACACCTTGCATCCCCACCAGCCTCTTGAACTCTGAGGCTCTCCTAATGCTATGAATCCCTTATTTTAAATATGCTTTTTGTGGGACTAGAGCTTGGGTTTTTGAACTTCAATTGTGGAAATTTTCACCTTTGAAATCCATATTTTGTCTGATTACTGAGAATTTGGGATGAAACTAGAGACCTATCTAGTCAGGTTGTATGACGGGACCACACATGCAAGAATATGCATGCCTTTACAATGCTGACTTAAAAAAACGAGCACATCTTGACAACGCATACCTTAACCCACAAAACCTTTACAATGCATGCCTTTACAATGAAAATTTTAATATTTAGCAGGTAAGTATAAAGCCTGTGCATGTGAAGGCATTATGTTTAACTGCAAAATACTTTCATTTTCAAAGTACAGGCATGCGTGGTATATATATATATATATATATATATATATATATATAAACAATGCATATTTACTAAAATATATAAACATATTTACATTTTCCCTAAACCCATTCGCTACCAGGCCCTTTCCCCCTCAGGTGGCAGGCCTTTTTTAGGCTATTTGGAGCTGTTTGCGCTTAGACCCTCATAACTTTTTGTCCACATAAGCTATCCCAGGCCAAATTTGCATCCTTTTTTCCCAACCTCCCAGGGATTCTATAGGTACCTAGAGTTTGTGGATTTCCCTGAAGGAGACCAGGAAATTAGCCATAATACAGCAAACATTTTGTTTTCTTTAAAAAAATGGGAAAAAGGGCTGTAGAAGAAAGTTTGTAGTTTTTTCCCTGAAAATGGCATCAACAAAGGGTTTGCGGTGCTAAAATCACCAATTTCCCTGCTTTCAGGAAGAGACAGACTTGAATCAGAAAACCAAATTTTTCAACACAATTTTGGCATTTTACTGGGGCATACCTTATATTTACTAGTCTTTCTGTTTTTAGCCACCTTCCAGTTAGTGACAGAAATGGGTGTGAAACCAATGCTGGATCCCTGAAAGCAAAACATTTCTGAAAGGTAGACACAATTCTGAATTCAGCAAGGGGTCATTTGTGTAAATCCTACAAGGTTTTCCTACAGAAAATAACAGCTCAAAAAAAAGATTGAAATTGAGGTGAAAAAACAGACATTTCTCTGCACGTTTTACCACTTTTTCCTGCGATGTCAGAGTTTTGAAAACGATATACTGGTACGTCTGCTGGACTCTTATGGTTGTGGGGATGTATAGGGCTTGTAGGTTCATCAAGAACCCTAGGTACCCAGAGCCAATAAATGAGCTGCACCTTGCAATGGGTTTTCATTTTATACCGGGTATACAGCAATTCATTTGGTGAAATATAAAGAATGAAAAATAGGTATCAAGAAAACCTTTGAATTTCCAAAATGGGCACAAAATAAGGTGTTGAGAAACAGTGGTTATTTGCACATCTCTGAATTCAGGGGTCCCCATACTAGCATGCGAATTACAGGGCATTTCTCAAGTAGGTGTCTTTCATACACACTGTCTTACATTTGGAAGGAACAAATGTAGAGAAAGACATGGGGCAATAACACTGACTGACGTGTTTATTTGGAAAGTGCCTAGCTGTGGATTTTGATCTCTAGCTCAGCTGGCACCTAGGAAAATCTACCAAACCTGTGCCTTTTTGAAAATTAGACACCTAGGGGAATCCAGGATGGGGTGTCTTGAGGGGCTCTCACTAGGTTCTGTTACCCAAAATCCTTTACAAAACTCAAAAAAATTTGGCCAAAAAACACTTTTTCCTCACATTTTGATGACAGAATGCTCTGGAATCTGAGAGGAGCCACAAATGTCCTTCCACCCAGCGTTCCCCCAAGTCTCCCGATAAGAAATTGTACCTCACTTGTGTGGGTAGGCCTAGTGCCTGCAAAGGTAAATGCCCCAAAACACTACCTGGACACATCAAAGTTATCAAATACAAAACTACCTGTTTTTGCGGGGGCACCAGGGTTTTAGGTCCTAGGCTCAGCAGCCATCTAGGGAAACCTACCAAACCCAGACATTTCTGAAAACTAGACACCTGATGGAGTCCAGGGAGGTGTCACTTGCGTGGATCCCCCAGTGTTTTCTTACCCACAATCCTCAGCAAACCTCAAATTTAGCTAAAAAGTCTAATTTTTACCACATTTCTTTGAGGGATCACTGCACCGGGACAAAGTTCATACCACCCAATGTTCCCCTCAGTCTCCCAGTAAAAATGATTCCTCACTTGTGTAGGTGGACCAAGTGCCTGTGAAAGGGAAGAGCCAAAAACATGTCAAAATTGAGGGAGAACCAAAACGGGTTCAAAAGGGCAGTTTGAAAAAAAAAAAAATTTAGGCTGACAAGTGGGGCAGAATCTTTATCGATGTAGGAAAGTCTTCCTTTTTGCCCTGGTCACCCCCACACTTTTTGGACAGGTACTGGTGGTTACTGACTCTTGGCTGTGCCCTGGGTACTGCTTACCAGTCCCAGGGCCAGTGCTCTGTGTAAAATGGATATGCAAATTAGGCTAATTATAATTGGCTAAGTTACCTACCTATAAGTCCCTAGTATATGGTAGGGCATGTAGGTTTAGGGACCACAGCATAGGTAGTGCACCCATAGGCACTGCTGAGGTGCCCAGTGTCATTTTAAAGGCAGGCCTGCCTTGCTGGCTGCTTTTAAACTAAAGTTATATGCAAATTCGACTTTAGAATTAAAAGTAGTTCCAAAGTCTTAAACTACCTTATTTTTACATATAAGTCACCCCTAAGGTGTGCCCTATGTGCCCCTAGGGCTGGGTGCTATGTAACTATAAGCAGGGACTTTATAAAAATAGTTTTATAAGCCCTGGTGAGGTAAAAACAGCCAAATTCGTTTTTCCCTCATTGTAGTAAATGGCCTTCATAGACTAGAATGGGGAGACTTTATTTTAATTTTTAAAGTCTCCTTAAATGATGCATACCAAGAATTTGGTATCAAATTAATTGTTGTAATAAATCCCACAACTTCCAGTTGTGGGATTTAATATAACTTGTTCAGGTAAAGAGTTTTAAACTTTACCTGAAAAAGTTGCCAATTTCAGCCCTGCATTGTTTTTGCTGCTGTGCTCTGATTGGCCAGCCTCTAGCAGCTTGGCCAAGCTACCTTGATGAGGTGTGAAGTGGCCTGGCTTCACACAAAGGAATGTGCCTGTGGGAGGGAATCTCCCCTCAGCAGATGGTGAGGCAGGAAGGGGGAGGGCTGCCAAACCGGTCTTCAAAGGCAGAGAAGGACATTTGGAGCAACCAGCAACACCCCCACATCCTGCAACCCCAGACAACTAGGTGCCCCCTTGATTAGATTAGGAGAGGGCAGGAGAGGGGTGTGTTTATGATTTTTAGCCACACCAGTGGGTGGGCTCAGCCAGATGTAACCTCCAAAAATCAGATTCAGCCATGATGGATTTTTAGAGAATGTTGCCTCGTGGGATTGATTTTTGCCACACTTCGCAGGAAGTGGTCATCACAGGGGGAAGGACCCTGCACCTGATTGGAGAACCAGGACCCCCCTGCTTTTCACCCAGGAACAAGGATAAAACTGGCAGACCTGCACCCACACATCAGATCCCCATCAGATTCCAACAAGGAAGAACCAAAAGGAGAAGAAGGACTGCCCTGCTGGACCCCTGGCCTGCACCTGGAACCTGCACTCAGAAGGACTGCACCAGCTGCACACTTGGGCTTCACCACAAGAAGGACTTCGCCTGGCTTCAACTGGTTTAAGGAGGGACTCCCTGTTTGCTACAGGTGAAAAATTGCTAACCAGAGTCCCCTGCACCAACTCCTGAAGAAAGCGACCAGCTGACCACTGTCCAGTGGCCAAAAAGGAGTTTGCGCCAGGTGCATTCTGGGAGTTGTAGTCCGCACCCCCCAAGGACCATCTGAGAACTTCTGGACCCTTGGGGTGAGCTGTGGACCCCAAAAGAACCTTAAAAGGACATCTGGGAGAAGCCTCAGAAGTTTGGAGAAGTTTGGACAACTTTTGTAAAAAAGCTCCATAGAGGGACCGACCCGCCGCAGCAACTCTAGCCGGCTTGCCTCAACCGCGACCCGGCCTGATTTGCTGGTTCGTCCCGGTAAAGAAAATCTCTGAAAAAGAGACTAAGTCCGAAGGTAAAAAGTTGACCGGGACCTCCCAGCCAGCGTATCCGAGGAGGGCTCCATGGACGTTGGATCAAGATCCAGGTTTACCCCGGTCGAAGGATTTTCACCTCGAAAAAACGACTAAGTCAGAAGGTAAAAATCTCCACCGAGGATTCCAGCATCGCGTATCCGGAGAAGGGCTCCAGGAGGTCGGATTGGACTGGCAGGTTCGTCCTGCTGAAGAAAATCTTCAAAAAGAGACTAAGGGGGTCATTCTGACTTTGGCGGGTGGCGGACGCCGCCCGCCAAAGTTACCCCGTCGAAAGACCGCGGGGGTCATTTCGACTTTCCCGCTGGGCCGGCGGGCGACCGCCAAAAGATCGCCCGCTGGCCCAGCGGGAAAGGCCATACAACAATGAAGCCGGCTCCGAATGGAGCCGGCGGAGTTGCAGGGGTGTGACGGGTGCAGTTGCACCCGTCGCGATTTTCACTGTCTGCAATGCAGACAGTGAAAATCCTTGTGGGGCCCTGTTAGGGGGCCCCACGACACCCTTTCCCGCCATCCTGTTTCTGGCGGTGAAAACCGCCAGAAACAGGCTGGCGGGAAGGGGGTCGGAATCCCCATGGGTGCGCTGCAAGCAGCGCCGCCATGGAGGATTCCCCCAGCCGGGGGAAATCCGGTGGAAAACCGCCGGACCCGGCTGGGCGACCGCGGCTTCAAAGCCGCGGTCGGAATACTGAATGAAGCACCGCCAGCCTGTTGGCAGTGCTTCAGCCGGCCTCCACCCGAATGAGGCCCTAAGTGTGAAGGTAAACTTTTAACCGAGGCCTCCCGCGGCCTGTATCCGAGTAGGGCTCCATTGCGGTCGGCCTGAAACTTTGACTTTGCCCCGGTCGAGGTGCAACCAGATGACCCGATTGGTGCTTTTTTGTTTCTAGGCGCTAAAAAAAAAAAAAATCTTTAAAAATTCATATCTCCGGTTACCCTTATCTGATTTTATTCGTTTTGGTGTCATTTTAAAGATAAAAATATAATCTATTTTTATAAATTGGTTTTGGATTTGTAAACTGTTTCCTATGTTTTATTTAATTACTGTTTTGTGATATTTGAATGCTTTACACTCTGTCTCCTAAGTTAAGCCTTGACGCTCGTTGCCAAGCTACCAAGGGTTGAGCTGGGTTTAATTTACTGAGACCTAACTGGACCTTAGTGGAGGTTAGTGGCCTATTGCTAAGTGTAGGTACCTACCTGCCCTTACCAATAACCCATTTTCCAACATTTTTGGTGAGCAGTGGCGGGATCCTGTACTTGTGTTCAGTATCACGTTACAGTTTTAAGTAAAAAAAATTAAAAATCCTTTCAATTGTCCTAGTGCAAAAATTGTTTTTAATTTTTAATTTGGATTCATTTCAATTATTGAATTTTTGTGATTTTTCTAAATTCTTGTTTCCAATTTGTGCAAAAAGTTTTTGTTGACACAAAACTAGGGAACCATGGAGCTTGATCTGGCTAGCCTACCCACACTGACAGTAGTCCAGCTTAGGGGGTTGTGTACTGAAAGAGGGTTGCCTGCAACCACTGACCTCAGGAAGCATGTCCTGATCAAATCCCTGACAGCATGGGCTGAGGCCCACGAGGTAGACCCAGAAGAAGTTCCAGAGGAGGGAGAAGTAGGGGAGGATGCTAGCTCCAACCACTCAGGGGAGGGAGGGCATCTGAGCCTAAGTGAGGATGAGGAAGACCGGTCCTCATTACATACAGTCACTAGGGGCAGACCCAAAGCTAGTTGGGGGAAGGGGGTCCCTTCAGGAGGAGAGAACCTGTCCCTCAGGGAAAGAGAGCTGGAGGCCCAGCTAGCATTTATAGCTTTGGAGGCAGAGAAGCTGGCCCTAGAAAAGAAAAAGTGGGCAAGGGAAGAGAAAAAAGATGGTGGCAGTGACAAAGAAGCTGAGGTGTCCCTGGGTGGGGGGTTTTGCCCCAGATTACACAAAGGGGTGGTTCCTGCCTATGTAGAGGGTGATGATATAGATAAGTGGCTGGGGGCCTTTGAGAGGGCCCTCCAGATGAGGAGAGTCAAGCCTCAGTACTGGGGTTCACTTCTTTGGGAGTTGGTTCCCAACTCTGGGAGGGATAGGTTCCTAACCTTGAGGGGGGAGGAGGCAGACTCATACCCCAGCATGAAGAGATGTTTGACTAAAAAGTTTGGTCTGACCCCAGAGCAGTATAGGCTCACATTTAGGGACACCCAAAAGACAAGCACCCAGTCCTGGGTGGACTTTGTGGACATTTCAGTAAAAGCACTCGAGGGCTGGATACAGGGCAACAACGTAAGTACCTTTGAGGGGCTGTACAATTTGATTATGAGAGAGCACCTTCTAACCAATTGTGTCCAAGAGAAACTCCGCCAGTATCTAGTTGACTCTAAGTTGACCAACCCCAGAGAGCTGGGGGAGGCAGCAGATGATTGGTTAAGAACTAGGGTTAACCAGAAACCCCCAGGGGGTGATCAGAAAAATGGAGGACATGGTCCTTCTCAGGGGAAGAACCAAGGGAAAGATGATAAAAAGCCCAAAGAGTCCTCACAAGAGTCCCCAAAAACTTCTCGGGGTGGGGGAGCCCCGAGCCATTCCACTTCTAAGGGGAAAGGGTATCAGGGAAAGAATTATGATCCTGCTAAAGCAGGAAAGTTTCAGGAGCTTGCTAAGGCCGGCAAGTGTTTTGAGTGTCATCAACCTGGACACAAAAGAGGAGATGCTATCTGCTCCAAGAAGCCCCCCACTGATGGGCAATCCCAGGGGATTGCTAGTGTAGGTTTGGGGGTGGAAGTTGGCCCAGGGCTGGGATCAGGGTACACAGAGGTCACCTTAGTATCCGTGGGTGGGGTGGACATTGCAACTATGGCCACCTTACCTCCCAGCATGGAGAGGTATAGGCAGAGGCCTAAAGTCAATGGGACTGAGGTGGAAGCTCTGAGAGATACAGGAGCCAGTGTGACAATTGTCACAGAGAAGCTGGTTTCTCCAGAACAGGTCTTACCTGGTGTCTTCCACCAAGTGACTTATGCAGATAGCAGAACCAAACTCCATCCCATGGCCATGGTGAGTCTGGAATGGGGAGGTGTGACTGGCCCTAAGAAGGTAGCTCCTGCCCTCCCAGTAGAGTGTCTGCTGGGAAATGATCTTGAAGCATCTGAATGGTCAGAGGTGGAGGGAAGGGTCCATGCACAGATGCTGGACCTCCCTCAATGGGTGTGTGCTGTGACCAGGTCACAGGCCGCACAACAGGGAAGTGCTGGACACTAGGACCCTGGAACAATGGGCCAAGCCTCCAAGAAGAAGAGAAAGGGCGCTGGGTCTGGCTTGCCAGCCCCTACAAATACAGAGGGTCAGGAGGAATCCAACCCTGAGGGGGAGGATCTGACCTCTGAGGGAGGGACACTTCCCCTGCAAGCTCTGCCTGACTTGGCAGAACTGCAAGGGGCAGGTGGGCCCACCAGAGAAGAGTTGTGCCAGGGACAAAGAGAGTGTCCCACTCTTGAGGGCCTGAGGCAGACTGCTGCCAGGCAAGAACAAGGGGATACCAGTGGGACCCACAAGGTTTACTGGGAGGATGGAGTTCTCTACACTGAGGCAAGGTCCCTCAAACCAGGGGCCACCAGGAGAGTAGTGGTCCCCCAGAAGTATAGAGAATTCCTCCTTACCTTAAGCCATGATATCCCCTTAGCTGGACATTTGGGACAGACCAAGACCTGGAACAGGCTGGTCAACCATTTTTTTTGGCCCCAAATGTCAGAAAAAGTCAAGGAGTTTTGCAGCTCCTGTGTCAGCTGCCAAGCCAGTGGCAAGACAGGGGGCAAGCCAAAGGCTCCCTTGATACCACTGCCAGTGGTTGGGACTCCCTTTGAGCGGGTGGGGATTGACATTGTTGGTCCCCTAGACCCACCAACTGCCTCAGGTAACAGGTACATTTTGGTGGTTGTGGACCATGCCACCAGGTACCCTGAGGCAATACCCCTCCGGACAGTCACTGCTCCCACAGTGGCTAGGGCCCTACTCGGTGTGTTCACCAGAGTGGGGTTCCCAAAGGAGGTGGTCTCAGATAGGGGCACAAACTTTATGTCAGCCTATCTGAAAGCCATGTGGGATAAGTGTGGTGTTACTTATAAGTTCACCACCCCCTATCATCCACAGACCAATGGTCTGGTGGAAAGATTTAATAAGACCCTGAAGGGCATGATCATGGGTTTGTCTGACAAACTTAGGAGGAGATGGGATGTTCTCCTCCCATGCCTGCTGTTTGCCTACAGAGAGGTGCCACAGAAGGGGGTTGGATTCAGCCCCTTTGAGTTACTGTTTGGGCACCCTGTAAGAGGCCCATTGTGCTTGGTGAGAGAGTCTTGGGAAAAGCCTCTCAGAGAGTCCAAGGAGAATGTGCTAGATTATGTGCTGGGCCTGCGGTCACGCATGGCTGAGTACATGAAGAAGGCAAGCAGAAACCTGGAGGCCAGCCAGGAGCTCATGAAGCTCTGGCATGATCAGAAGGCTACCATGCCTGAGTATCACCCAGGACAGCTGGTGTGGGTTTTGGAGCCCATGGTTCCTAGGGTACTTCAGGCCAAATGGACTGGGCCCTATCCAATTCTGGAGAAAAAGGGTGAGGTCACCTACTTGGGGGACCTTGGCACCCCCAGGAATCTTCATAGGATCCTGCATGTTAACTCGCTGAAACCCCACCAGGACAGGGCAGACATGACCATGCTGATGGTCACTGATGAAGGGAAGGAGGAGGAGAGTGAACCTCTGCCAGACCTCATGTCCCCAAATGCACAAGATGGGTCAGTGGAGGGAGTGGTACTCTCTCCCAAGTTGACAGACCAGCAACAAAAAGACTGCAAACAAGTTTTGGAACAGTTTGCTAGTCTGTTCTCCCTGACCCCTGGACTCACCAATTGGTGTGTCCATGACGTTGACACTGGTGACAGCTTGCCTGTCAAGAACAAGCTGTACAGGCTGTCTGATCAAGTCAAGGCCAACATCAAAGCTGAAGTGGCTAAGATGTTGGAGCTCAAGGTAATTGAGCCCTCTGACAGTCCTTGGTCCAGTCCAGTGGTACTGGTGCCCAAACCTAATCCCCAAGGTGGGAAGAAAGAATTGAGATTTTGTGTGGACTACAGAGGTCTAAACGCAGTCACTAGGACTGATGCTCACCCCATACCTAGAGCTGATGAGCTCATTGATAGGTTGGGGGCTGCCAAATTCCTGAGCACATTTGATCTGACCTCAGGATACTGACAGATTGCCTTAAGTCCAGGAGCTAAGGAGAGGTCAGCATTTTCCACCCCAGAGGGCCACTTTCAGTTAGAGGTGATGCCCTTTGGCCTGAAAAATGTTCCTGACACCTTCCAACGGTTGGTGAATAGAGTACTGTCTGGGTTGGAATCTTTCAGTGCAGCTTATCTGGATGATATAGCTGTGTTTAGTTCCACCTGGGAGGACCACCTGGTCCACCTGAAGGAAGTGCTTCAGGCCCTGCTTCAAGCAGGCCTGACTATCAAGGCAAGCAAGTGCCAGATAGGGCAAAGCTCAGTTGTGTACCTGGGCCACCTTGTTGGTGGAGGCCATGTACAACCTCTCCAGCCCAAGATCCAGACCATCCTGGATTGGGAGGCCCCTAAAACCCAGACTCAGGTCAGGGCCTTTCTTGGCCTGACTGGGTACTACAGGAGGTTTGTTCAGAATTATGGGACCATAGGGGCCCCTCTGACTGAGCTTACCTCCAAGAAACAGCCCAAGAATGTCATTTGGACCCCATAGTGTCAGAAAGCTTTTGACACCCTAAAACAGGCTATGTGTTCAGCACCAGTGTTACTGGCCCCTGACTATAGCAAAGAGTTTATAGTGCAAACAGATGCTTCAGAGGAAGGGATTGGGGCAGTGTTAGCACAAGTTAATGAAGAGGGCCAAGATCAACCAGTTGCCTAGGGGAGGAGCCAAGATGGCGACCGGGAAGGACGCTTGATTAAGCGCTCCTCTCGGGCTCGCCACGTAAATATTTGCGGGGCGCTTCTGGGGCGCCGCTGTCACATCCCTGTGGCGGGATCCGCTGCTGGGACCGCTCTCCCCTCGCTGACGGCTCCAGGCGCAATCGAGCGGCCGGGTGGAGGAGCTGCCGCGGAGCGGATCGGAGCGGGGAGCTGCGGCCGCCATTTTGCCGGCTGTGTCGGGCTGGACACGGCCTTAAGGACTGGTAGAGAGGTGGGTGAGCAGAAGCGGGAGCGGCCCACCTCGCGAGGGTGATAAGCCCATATTTTGCTTCAGTTCCGCCCTGGGTGCCCCCCCATCCTCGTCCGCCTATCGGCCGCCGGAGTTTCCCCTCCCCCCCAACCAGGCATGGGGAACTCCGAGGAGCAGCGGCGAATTAACGGCGGGGACTGCAGCGACCCCGGGTGGATGCCCCCGCCGCGGCTGGAGACGAGCGGAGAGTCGCGCCTCCCCCTCCGCAAAAGGCCCTGTGGGACCACAACAACAGGCCAGGGGTGAATTTGTTTCATGAGCGGGTCGGGACCCGCTCCCTGGACCCCCCAGCTTCTTTGCGTGGTCGCGGGCCCTGTCGGGCTGCTGTGAGCTCTGCCACAGCAGACGCACCCTCTCCTGGAGGCCGCTGGCGCCGTCTCCCCTCGGGGTGGGGTTCTGCGCCAGATTTGGAGATCCGGAAGGCGAGACGGGCGTACAGCGTCTGCGGGGACCGCCGTGAAGGGAACCGGGAGCCACTGCCTTCGCTTTGCATCGACTACCCCCTCCCGCCCACGAGGGGGGATGAAGGACGGGAGACGAATCCTGTCGTGGGCCACTGGGGGTGCCTCCCTATCTCATGACTGATGGCGTGGAGCGCCCGTCCCAGGAATCGTCTCTGGACCTGCAGCTGGATATCGAAGCCACCACAGACGTGGCTCGCGCAGGGTCGATCAGGATCAAGCTAAGCCATATCCTCTGTTAAATGGCGCCGACCTCCACCACAAGGTGGAACAGTGCTTAAAGAACTGTGCGAGCCCGTAACACACTAAGCGAACACACTTGGGAATACCACTCCTCTACTTCACACTGGAGCTGGCTGCCGACCGGGGGCTCGAGGCACGCGTGCGGACCCAGCGACGGGAGGTACTAGACCGCCTGAATAAGATCTCATTTAGAGGACCACCAGCAGGGCCGAAACCTCAAAAACTGAAATCTGCACTGGCGTGGCCCCGCGGGGACATATATGCCCTCCTCGCTTGCAGGGCCCAGAGAAAGTAGGTGAGCGTGTGATTCTAGGAGGAATCAGTCCGCAACAGTTAAGTCAAAATGGCCGGAAGGCCCAAATCAGCTAAAAACCAGGATCGGAACACGCTAGGCCAGACACCCGGAGATCAGCAGCATACGCCCTCTCTGCAGTCGTTGGAGTCCACGCTCATGTCACATTCCTCGCAATTCGAGAAAGTACTACAAGCAATCATGGACACTAAAACCTCACTGGAGACCAGGATAGACACGGTATCGCAAGACCTGAACATCCTCAGAGTAGACCATGGCAAACTATCTGATAAAGTGAAGACTACGGAGGCGGTGCTAAGTGAACTGGCCCCCACGGTAGCGGATAAACAAAAACAAATTCTCCGTCTAGATGCAGAAGTAAAGTCACTGCTGAGAAGAGCAGAGGAGGCGGAGGGCAGATCCCGTCGCAACAACATACGGTTTCTTGGCTTTCCCGAAAAATCACTGGATCAAAGCTCAGAGCTCCTGCTGGAACACTGGCTAATTAAAGAGGTCCTGAATGGAACCCCATCCAAATTCTTCTCAGTGGAAAGAGCATATAGAATCACCGGACGCCCCCCGGCACCGGGCCAACCTCCGAGACCGCTGATAGCTAGGTTTCTAAACTTCAGGGACCGGGATACGATACTCCAACAGTTCCGCAGCAAAGGCCCATACAGGTATGAGGACTCAACTGTTTATGCTTATCCAGACTTCACTCAGGAAGTGCAAAGGCAACGCAACTCCTTCACCCAAGTTAAACAACGCCTCCGGGAATATGACATAAAATACGCATTAATGTTCCCCGCTAAATTACGTGTAACAACAGATGAGCGCATCCATGTGTTCACCTCACCGGAAGATGCCTGGACGTGGATGCATGCCAAAGGCTTCACCCAACCCTGCGAGGCAGCCGGTACCGACGAGAACTGGTCAACGACGAAAACTAGGAAACGATCCAAGAGGCATGCCAGGGGTCAACCCACGGTGGAACAGGCTGCAGAGGAGAGAGCCAGGGCCCTGAAAGAAACCCCCCTACTAACACAGAATTCCTTTGAGATGCTCAGGACCCAGCCAGTGGAGGGCTCGGAATCTGACTCGGTCAGCTCGGACTCTACATTAACAGACGCATTGAGGGGCCCGGAGTTCACCCCCAGGTCCGCAGACACACTCTGAACAAACACTACTGAACTATCCCCCCAAGGGGGACCAACCGCCACAGCCGGAGTACAGAACTGAACTTTGCGACTTCCTCCTGAAGTGGGTGGTCACATCACCTGAACTTATGTATCCTTGCACGTTTGCTCCTGGAGATAACTCCTTTACTCATATTGTGCACGGCTGGCGGCGTGGGGCGGGGGCAGATGGCTGTGCCCTGGGAGTGCCCCAAGCCAATTGCGGACCGTGTCTGCAGAAGGATGCGAGCCCCTAAAATGAGCCGCATCCAGATAGTACTATTGCTCCCCCGCAGATATCCATACGGATACACCTTAGCACGCACCTAAAATGGATGTGTAGCCTGTTGCAAGTTCACAGTTGGGGTTGGGATCCAGTTGGGGAGGGAAAGAGGGTAACTATTAGTTTGTGCACTACCGGTCTGCTCACAACACTGGATAAGTGCCCGGAGGTGGGGGGCCCGCCCGCGGGGGTGTCGGGGGCGGAGGAGATCCAATGGGCCTTCCCGGGATCCGGGGAGCAAGACATGCACTCACAAATTGAATATGGCCCAATCCACAACCCATAGCACATACAAATATGACATAGTCACTTGGAACGTCAGGGGACTGGGGACTCCGGGCAAAAGGTCCAGGGTGCACGCACGACTCAAACGCCATGGCACACATATTGCAATACTACAAGAGACTCACCTGCGGGACCCAGACCTGCAGGACCTACGTAGTAAATGGGGAGGTCAGATTGTGGGCACATCCTACTCAACCTTCGCGAGGGGGGTACTCATATGGATAGCAGGGAATGTCCCTTTTATCCAAACATCACACAAGATAGATCACGAGGGCAGGTATGTGGTAGTGGAGGGTAAGCTGGACGGCAAACAATTGTCAATTATAGGGGTATACGCTCCCAATAGCACACTGCCTGAGTTCCTGAGCACACTCACTCCAGCGTTATTAACGAACCCCGAAACACCCGCCATATGGGGAGGTGACTTCAATTGCACGCCAGATCCAGCATTCAACAGGTCAAAACCCCCCACATATTCAACAGCCAACAGACACCTCAGCCGCCCATTATCGACATGGGCTAGTAACATGAGCCTTCATGACATATGGCGCATGAAACACCCACGACATAGGGAATATTCATTTTATTCAGCACCACATAAGGTACACACCAGGATAGACTTGATGTGGGGCACCCAGGAGATCTGCACAGGGACCAGTAGAATAGAATACCTAGCCAAGACACTATCAGATCACTCACTGCTTAAAATAGTTTTGGACTGGGGCAGGAAGCGCCAGGCTATCCCAACGTGGAGGCTACAAGCGGAAGCCTTACACGACCCTGCATTCACAGACTCACTGAGAACAGCGCTGAAACAGTATTGGGAATTAAACACCGGCACCACAAAACTAAGAGCAATGGAATGGGACGCACACAAAGTGGTGATCCGTGGACATTGTATTTCCACTACATGGGGGGTGAGGCGCACACTCCATGCAGAGGTTAGCAAGCTGGAGAAGAAACTAAGAGCACTAGAAAACGCAGTTGCCCGCAATGAAACGCCATACACGGCCCTGAAGGAAACGCGCGCGGAACATGCAACGGCTGATGCTACATTACGCCTTCACGTTCACAAACACCACGTGGCTAGGTTACAGTCGGAAGGCGACAGATCTGGTAGGCTGCTCGCATGGCTGCTGCGGGAGGACCGGCGGTGCCCCCCAATCGGGGCGATAGGAACAGGCGCGGGCGCAATAGCTACCACGCAGGTAAAAATAAATGATGCGTTTAGGGAATATTATACACAATTATACACTAAAAGCACATCATGTACCATCCAACAACTTGAGTCCTTTCTAGCAGATTCTCCCCTGCCCCAACTAATGCACGTCGACAGAGAGACACTAGAAGCCCCCATCACATTAGGTGAACTTAATAAGGCTCTCGAACAACTACCTAGGAATAAAGCCCCAGGGACAGATGGCCTGCCATCAGAATACTACTCCACTTTCGCGACACACCTTAACACACATCTCCTAAAAACGCTCGAAGAAGCAGGGACCAATGGTATCCTGCCCCCCTCAATGAGAGAGGCAATGATAGTGGTCCTTCCAAAGCAGGGGCGTGACACCACTGACGTCAGGTCTTACAGACCACTCTCACTGTTGAACCTAGACTGTAAGATACTTGGCAAAATCCTGGCTAACAGGCTAGCTCCCTACATGCATATCCTGGTACACGATGACCAGAATGGATTCATCCCGAAACGTAACACCTTCCTAAATATTCGGAGGCTGCTCAGTGTGATGGGTGACACCCCCCCGATTGCACTCGAGGAGGTGGTGATATCGCTCGACATAGAAAAAGCGTTTGATACATTAGAATGGGACTTCCTGTTTGCCACTATGCAGTTACTGGGTATCGGTCCAAAATTCACAAACTGGGTTCGCATTCTGTACACTGCCCCACAGGCTAGGGTGAAGACGGGAGGAGTAATATCAGAAAGCTTTCCGATTAGCAGGGGAACAAGACATGGCTGCCCCCTCTCCCCCCTCCTATTTGCCTTAGCGATGGAACCACTAGCTGCACGCGTCCGTGCCAAAAAAGAAGAATGGGGGGTGTCAAGGAACGGCACTCTCCACTCCATATCATTATACGCAGATGATGCCCTGTTATACATACGCAGAGTGGAGGAGTCGCTGCCCCCAGTGATGTCGCTGCTGTCTGAGTTCGGAAGGGTATCTGGTCTAATGGTTAATTGGGGGAAATCCTGCATATTCCCACTAACCAGCTGGCCTCCTGCGAGGCAAGAAAGTGCCCCACCAGGCCACCTAAAAGGTTGCTTTGACACATTTAATTTAAATACCTAGGGATCAACGTATACCACAGGGCGGAAGATCTAAGGGATGGAAATCTGGGGAAAGCGGTGTCCTCTGTTAAGAGTTCAATACGCTTCTGGAATAAATGACCACTCTCACCACTGGGTAAAGTAGCTATAGCAAACATGCTGATATTACCTAGGCTGTTGTATTATTTTGCGGCCCTACCAATCATTATCCCCAAAAGCTTTTTCGGCGGCTTGAACTCCATCCTGCTACAACTGGTGTGGGGCGAGGGCAGGGGGTGGGTTGCACTTACCACGCTGCATCATCCGGTAGCAATGGGCGGACTGGGCGCCCCAAACTTTGAGCTCTATTCCGCGGCCGCACAGCTGCAGTGGATCTTAAATTGGCTCCATAGACCTAGCTCGGCAGAAACTATATGGTTGCAGTCCCGACTCCAAGGCGCTCCCATACTAGTTTGGTTGTTGGATAAGCAGACTAAAAGCACATGCACAAACCTGTTGATGATAGTGGCACACACATATTGGAAGAAGTATATCCAAAAGGGAGTCAAAAAACGACCCTACTCACCACTCCTCCCGCTGGATCGGCTCCCCGGGTGGGTGGAAGCCGGCTCATATTCACCTACAACTTGGTTAGACGCGGGTATAAGTGCAGTAGGAGACTGTTTTGAGGAAGGGAAATTAATGACATTCGAAGCTATACAGGCCCTTACAGAGATCAATCCAGGGCAATTCTTGGCATATCACGCGATATGCCATGCAATCAGGAAAACGTGGGCATCTGGCGACGTAGAGCCTGATATCTCAGTCACCCTGCACCATATGCTGAACTGGGACCCCCAAGGAAAAGCAGTCTCAAACCTTTATAAACTTCTGAACAGACCCCCGGAAGATAACCTGCAGAAAGCTAGGGAGAGGTGGAACATTGTATTGCCCATCCCGATCTCAGGGACAGATTGGCCAAAAGCTCTGTGCCACACACGTGAGGTCTCAAGAAACCCCAGATTCCGATATACACAGTTCAATTATCTACATCAGACATACCTGGCGCCGGCCAGGATTAAACGCATGTTCCCCGGGTCGGACCCAGCCTGCCCCAGATGTAAAACACCAGCAGCACAGTTCTATCACATGGTCTGGGAGTGCCCGCGGTTACGGGGGGAATGGGAAGGGGTGGTCACAGCCTTAGCGGAAATCACGGGGCTCAACCTGGACACGAATCCCAAATCCTGTCTACTCGGATTAAGGACAAGGACGAAAAGAAATAAACACTTGCACAGGTTTGTAGATCTAGCGTATGTAATGTACAAAAGATTGATAGCAATGAACTGGAAGGCTCGCAACGCGCCTGACTTAAAAGTCTGGCTTGCTCTTACGCTACGTTGGGCTCGAGTTGAGCATCAGGTATTAACAAATTTAGCTCGTAGGGGACTGCGACAGTCGGGTTGCGAGGCCTGGGGCGTCTTAGTGTCTAGGCTAGAAGCCAAAAATGATGAAAGACCCCCCTGAATCACAGACAGCTGCATCCACCTGGAAGGCCGCGGGCCCCGCCCCCGGCAGAAAGGCAATACTACACTTGGGGACGCATACATATCCATCATCAATGCCTCGCCAACACTGTTAGCTCAGCAGCCCCCCCCCCATGCATGCATGCCACAGCACCAAAAGGTCTGCATACTCAACCAATAGACACCAGCGCTAAGAGCTATTGTGCCATATCCCTCCACCTTGTCCCCCCCCCCTGTTTCCTCTGCCCCCCGTCCTCACCCGTGTGGTCACGAGGGCCCCTGTCACCAGTGGCAATAGAACCACATTGCAACTGAACGCTTCGCCCTACGTGGCGGCAACCTCGGCAGTGATGGGTAGAGCTAGCAGACCGGGAAGTGCACACAAGTTCTTAGAAGTTTGTTATATATATTGACCTTAATATGGGAGAGTCAGACGACAGACTGTAACCATTGACAAATTGCTATCAATGACTTTGTATGCCAGAAAATGTATGGCTTTCGTTTTGAAAAATCAATAAAAACATGTAAAAAAAAAAAAAAAAAAGATCAACCAGTTGCCTTCATTAGCAGGCGACTACTCCCCAGAGAGAAAAGATGGAGTGCCATTGAGAGGGAGGCCTTTGCTGTGGTCTGGTCCCTGAAGAAGTTGAGGCCTTACTTGTTTGGCACTCACTTCCGTGTACAAACTGACCACAGACCTCTCAGATGGTTGATGCAGATGAGGGGGGAGAACCCAAAACTGTTAAGGTGGTCCATTTCCCTACAGGGGATGGACTTCACAGTGGAGCACAGACTTTGGACCGCCCATGCCAATGCAGATGGACTTTCCAGGTTTTTCCACTTAGCTGATGAGGACTACCAGGGTGTAGGTTAGTACCCATCACCTTTCATCTGGGGGGGGGCAGTGTAGGAAAGTCCTCCTTTTTGCCCTGGTCACCCCCACACTTTTTGGACAGGTACTGGTGGTTACTGACTCTTGGCTGTGCCCTGGGTACTGCTTACCAGTCCAAGGGCCAGTGCTCTGTGTAAAATGGATATGCAAATTAGGCTACTTATAATTGGCTAAGTTAACCTACCTATAAGTCCCTAGTATATGGTAGGGCATGTAGGTTTAGGGACCACAGCATAGGTAGTGCACCCATAGGTGCACTGCTGAGGTGCCCAGTGTCATTTTAAAGGCAGGCCTGTCTTGCTGGCTGCTTTTAAATTAAAGTTATATGCAAATTCTACTTTGGAATTAAAAGTAGTTCTAAAGTCTTAAACTACCTTATTTTTACATATAAGTCACCCCTAAGGTGTGCCCTATGTGCCCCTAGGGCTGGGTGTCATGTAACTATAAGCAGGGACTTTATAAAAATAGTTTTATAAGCCCTGGTGAGGTAAAAACAGCCAAATTCGTTTTTCCCTCATTGTAGTAAATGGCCTTCATAGACTAGAATGGGGAGACTTTATTTTAATTTTTAAAGTCTCCTTAAATGATGCATACCAAGAATTTGGTATCAAATTAATTGTTCTAATAAATCCCACAACTTCCAGTTGTTGGATTTAATATAACTTGTTCAGGTAAAGAGTTTTAAACTTTACCTGAAAAAGTTGCCAATTTCAGCCGTGTATTGTTTTTGCTGTTGTGCTCTGATTGGCCAGCCTATAGCAGCTTGGCCAAGCTACCTTGATGAGGTGTGAAGTGGCCTGGCTTCACACAAAGGAATGTGCCTGTGGCAAGGAATCTCCCCTCAGCAGATGGTGAGGCAGGAAGGGGGAGGGCTGCCAAACTGGTCTTCAAAGGCAGAGAAGGACATTTGGAGCAATCCTGCAACCCCAGACAACTAGGAGCCTCCTTGATTAGATTAGGAGAGGGCAGGAGAGGGGTGTGTTTATGATTTTTAGCCACACCAGTGGGTGGGCTCAGCCAGATGTAACCTCCAAAAATCAGATTCAGCCATGATGGATTTTTAGAGAATGTTGCCTCATGGGATTGATTTTTGCCACACTTCGCAGGAGGTGGTCATCACAGGGGGAAGGACCCTGCACCTGATTGGAGAACCAGGACCCCCCTGCTTTTCACCCAGGAGCAAGGATAAAACTGGCAGACCTGCACCCACACCTCAGATCCCCATCAGATTCCAACAAGGAAGAACCAAAAGGAGAAGAAGGACTGCCCTGCTGGACCCCTGGCCTGCACCTGGAACCTGCACTCAGAAGGACTGCACCAGCTGCACACTTGGGCTTCACCACAAGAAGGACTTTGCCTGGATTCAACTGGTTCAAGGAGGGACTCCCTGTTTGCTACAGGTAAAAAATTGCTAACCAGAGTCCCCTGCACCAACTCCTGAAGAAAGCGACCAGCTGACCACTGTCCAGTGGCCAAAAAGGAGTTTGCACCAGGTGCATTCTGGGAGTTGTAGTCCGCACCCCCCAAGAACTTCTGGACCCTTGGGGTGAGCTGTGGACCCCAAAAGAACCTTAAAAGGACATCTGGGAGAAGCCTCAGAAGTTGGGAGAAGTTTGGACAACTTTTGTAAAAAAGCTCCATAGAGGGACCGACCCGCCGCAGCAACTCTAGCCGGCTTGCCTCAACCGTGACCCGGCCTGATTTGCTGGTTCGTCCCGGTAAAGAAAATCTCAGAAAAAGAGACTAAGTCCGAAGGTAAAAAGTTGACCGGGACCTCCCAGCCAGCGTATCCGAGGAGGGCTCCATGGACGTCGGATCAAGATCCAGGTTTACCCCGGTCGAAGGATTTTCACCTCGAAAAAACGACTAAGTCCGAAGGTAAAAATCTCCACCGAGGATTCCAGCATCGGGTATCCGGAGAAGGGCTCCAGGAGGTCGGATTGGACTGGAAGGTTCGTCCCACTGAAGAAAATCTTCGAAAAGGAGACTAAGGCCCTCATTCTGACCCTGGCGGTTTGTAACCGTCAGGGCAGAGGGCAGAGGAAGCACCGCCAACGGGGCAATTCTGACCGCGGCGGTAAAGCCGCGGTCAGAAAAGGGGAACCAGCGGTTTCCCGCCGGTTTTCCCCTGCCCCAGGGAATCCTCCATGGCGGCGCTGCATGCAGCGCCGCCATGGGGATTCCGACCCCCTTCCCGCCAGCCTGTTCCTGGCGGTGTAAGGCTGGCGGGAACGGGTGTCGTGGGGCCCCTGGGGGCCCCTGCAGTGCCCATGCCACTGGCATGGGCACTTCAGGGGCCCCCTAACAGGGCCCCATTAAGATTTTCAGTGTCTGCTTGGCAGACACTGACAATCGCGACGGGTGCAACTGCACCCGTCGCACCCCAGCAAATCCGCCGGCTCCATTCGGAGCCGGCTTCATCTTTGCTGGGGCTTTCCCGCTGGGCCGGCGGGCGATCTTTTGAAGATCGCCCGCCGGGCCAGCGGGAAAGTTAGAATGCTCCCCGCGGTCACTTGACCGCGGGGCGGTGTTTGGGCAGTTTCTGCCCGGCGGGCAGCGCCCGCCGCCCGCCAGGGTCGGAATGACCCCTAAGTGTGAAGGTAAACTTTTAACCGAGGCCTCCCGCGGCCTGTAGCCGATCAGGGCTCCATCGCGGTCGGCCTGAAACTTTGACTTTGGCCCGGTCGAGGTGCAACCAGATGACCCGATTGGCGCTTTTTTGTTTCTAGGTGCTAAAAAAATTATAATTCTTTATATTCATATCTCCGGTTCCCCTTATCTGATTTTATTCGTTTTGGTGTCATTTTAAAGATAAAAATATAATCTATTATTATAAATTGGTTTTGGATTTGTAAACTGTTTCCTGTGTTTTATTTAATTACTGTTTTGTGATATTTGAATGCTTTACACTCTGGCCCTCATTCTGACCCTGGCGGTCCTAAACCGCCAGGGCCACGGGCAACGGAAGCACCGCCAACAGGCTGGCGGTGCTTCAGTGCCCATTCTGACCGCGGCGGTAAAGCCGCGGTCAGAAAAGGGGATCCAGCGGTTTCCCGCCGGATTTCCCCTGGGCCAGAGAATCCTCCATGGCTGCGGCTTGCTTGCCTGCGGTAAAACCCGCCAGGAACAGGATGGCAGGAACGGGTGTCGTGGGGCCCCTGGGGGCCCCTGCACTTCAGTGCAGGGGCCCCCTAACAGGGCCCCACAAAGATTTTCACTGTCTGCTATGCAGACAGTGAAAATCGCGACGGGTGCTACTGCACCCGTCGCACCCCTGCAACTCCGCTGGTTCCATTCGGAGCCGGCTTCCTCGTTGCAGGGGCTTTCCCGCTGGCCCGGCGGCCGATCTTCTGGCGATCGCCCGCCTGCCCAGCGGGAAAGTCAAAATGACCCCCGCGGTCTATTGACCGCGGTGCGGTCTTTAGGCGGTTTCCGCCCGGTGGGCGGCACCCACCGCCCGCCGGGCTCAGAATGAGCCCCTCTGTCTCTTAAGTTAAGCCTTGACGCTCGTTGCCAACCTACCAAGGGTTGAGCTGGGTTTAATTTACTGAGACCTAACTGGACCTTAGTGGAGGGTAGTGGCCTATTGCTAAGTGTAGGTATCTACCTGCCCTTACCAATAACCCATTTTCTAACAATCGGTATAGATGAGACAATACTGGGTTGTAGGAATTTTGCGGATTCCTGTAGATTCCGGAAGGTTCCATCACAAAAATGTGGAAAAATGTGTGATTCCCATCAAAGGTGGAGGTTTGCAGGGCGTTGTATGTAATAAAATGGTGCAGGGTGCACGTGAAGCACACCACCTTGGACTCACCCAGAAGTTTAGTTTTCAGATGTGTCTAGGTCTTGTGTATTTTTCTACATGGCAGCGTCCCAAAGTCCAAAAAGTGCAGCCCTCACCATTCCAAGTGGGATGATTTTGAGAGTTAGTCAAGCTCTCATCGCCCAAAGGTAAAACCAAAACCCAAAATAATCAACTGCCCTCTTGCTTGCCATGGGATAAGATGTTTAAGTGTGCCGGGGGAGAGCTGAAAGACTGTTACCCCCTTCAGTTGATGTGTGGGCATAACCATGCCCATACTGGTTGGTAGCAACCACCCCACTATTTTTTTTTTAATTCCCTGGCATCTAGTAGACTTTCTGCCCCCCTGGGGTAATTGCCCCATTGGCCCACTGGTGGGCAGAACAATTTTGGCCCCATTTATTTGACGTGGGAGTATGGCCATACCAGCCACCCTCTTATTTTGAAAAAGAAACCTTCCCTGGTCTCTGGTAGGCTTTCTGCCCTCCTTGGGGACAGATGGGCCTCCCAAAAGTAGGCAAATCTGCCCCCAAGGGGGGCAGATATGGCCAACAGTAATGTTCCCACATGGGGACCGACCCTTGCCCAAGGGGCTACCCCCCAAACAAAACACACACATAATAGAAATAGAGCGATCAGCCCACAAGGGAAGCAGAAATGGCCTAAAATAAATATGCCCCCCTAGGGGAGCGTGACCCTTGTCTAAGGGGTCGCTCCCCTTACATGAAATTGGCACCAAAAAAAATCCCTCTGGCCTAGTGGTTTTTTCCCCCCTTGGGGGAAGATCGGCCTAATAAAAATAGGCCAATCTGCCCCAAAGGGGGGCAGAAATGGCCTAAAACAAATTCCCCCCCAGAGGAGTGACCTTTGCCTAAGGTGTCGCTCCCCTCACGCGAAACTGACAGTAAAAAAACCCTGGTGTCTAGTTGTTTCTGCCCCCCTTGGTGGCAGATTGGCCTAATAAAAATGGGCCAATCTGCCTTCAAGGGGAGCATAAATGGCCTAAATAAAATTTGCCACCCAGGGGAGCGATCCTTGCCTAAGGGGTTGCTCCCCACATATAAAAATATAAAGTAAACAAAAAAAATATCCCTGGTATCTAGGGGTTTGCATTAAATTAATTTCTCCCCCTAGGGAGCGAGCCTTGCCCAAGGGATTGCTTCCCTCATGACAAGAAACAAAAATAAAAAAAAATCCTGGTGTCTATTGGGCATTTCTGCTGCCCGATTGCATCGCGATCGGGCAGCAGAAATGCTGAGAGAGACTTTAAAGGAGAGGAAAGGCCTTTCCTCTCCTTTCATGCCTCTCTCACCCCTCCACGTAATTGGAGGAGAAATGCTTTTGCATTTCTCATCCGATCTGTGCTGGAAGATGAGCTTCCAGCGTGGGGGTAGGCCTCTCATGAGGTCAGTATGCGATTTTGCGCTGACTTATTCAGACGCCATGGAGGAGTCGGGGGCAGGGGTGGAAGGGGAAGTGATTCCATCCCTGACCAGGGGAGGGGCGCTCCCCTCGAGAGCCCATGTGAGGACGAGGTGGTCACTTCCCTGGCACCTGAGGGCTACGGCAGCGGAGGTAACCAACGTATCCCGGGCACCCAAGGGGTTAAATAACCCTGAATCCCATACCTACCCAAAACCCTTGAACCACCGTTGCTACCCAAATATCCCATTCCCACCCTAAACCCTAAAAATTCCCTTCCCAATCAAAAACCCAAACTCACACTAAACCCTAAAATTCCTTTTGCACCCAAAAGCCCAAACCCACCCTAAACCCCCAAAATTCCCTTACCAACCACAAAACCAAACCCACCCTAAACTCAAAAAATTCCCTTCCCACACAAAAACCCAAACCCACCCGAAACCCCAAAACCCAAACCTACCCTAAACCCTAAAAATTCCCTTCCTAACTAAAAACCCCAAATGCACCCTAAACCCTAAAAATTCCCTTACTACTCAAAAACTCTAACCCACTCTAAAACCTAAAAATTCCCTTCCCACCCTGAGTAACAAAGGTTGATCACTACATTACATAGAAAGATTACAGCTGGTGATACAATCCTCCATGCTCATAGTTTTCACCCTAGGCTCATGATTGGGAATATTCCCTATAGTAAATTAAACAGAGCCAGAAGATCATGCAGCACTGGAAATTAATACATGAGGATTGAGTAGGAAATGTGTTAAAGATTTGAACAGCGAGGATATACAAAAGACTGTCAAAAGTCAGCAAAGGAAAGGGCATGAAAAATAGAGAGGGAAGAGGCTCTGTTTGAGGAGATCAGAAAGTATAGGTTTATTACAGTTTATCACAATATAAAACACACAAGTGTTACTAAGAAAAGCTATGAAAAAACATTGTCACCTGATAAGAAGGGACCCCCTGATAGGTGATTTGATGGTTGGGAGACCAAGAGTACATTTTAGAAGAGCAGTATTCATGAGGGACCATCTAGTCAGGAGTGAAGTGAGACAAGTTAATCCAGTGGTGAATTGGCTAAAAATGGGGAAATGTTTAATGAAGTGTACAAAATGTAAAGCCTGCACATATGGATATAATAGGACAGAATATGACACAAAATGCAGGAAAGGGGTTGCCATTAATGAAAACATAACTTGTAAGTCACCACTTGTTGTGTATATATGAGAATGTTCAAGCCCGGTGTTATACTATTCTGAGACTTGCTTTTAATATTTATATGTAATTTAATAAAAGAGTTGTTTGCATGTTCACCTATGTGATTTTTATGATATATTTATGATGTGTGTGAATTGTTTTCTGTCCTCCTAGAAGGGCACTGTTGTCTTTGATAATTGATTTCTACCCAGCCCTTCTGGGTGCATGGGTTACCCTCTGTGGTTTATAAGTAAGGTAAAGAAGGGGCCAGCATGCAGAAGGGAAAAGCCGCACCACCCACCCAGCAAGGCCTCATCCAGAACCAAAGAGGACAGTGCCAAGGTCCAAGCAGTGACTACCAAGGTGGGGAAGGGACAAAAAACCAAAGGAAAGTCACCTCAGGGCACGGAGCCTCGTGGTGAGGGACTGGTGACCCCATTTCTCATGACAGGCCAGCAACCTGTACCACGGTGAGCACCGCTGCAGCGACCACCACCTGCACCGCTACCTGTACCGCCATCTGCACCACCACCTGTATGGCAGCTGCCACAACTACAGTCACCAGCATCATCCCCAGTGGGCAGCTGTCCGAGGCTGCTGGAGTCAGACTGGTGTCTCCCTCCACTTCTACAGACACCTGCACCATGGGCACCACCGCAGCCACTGCCACCTGCCCCGCGACGTGCCCAGCAAGTACCACTACAGCGGACATCAGCAGCATCCCCACTGGGCAGCCGTCTGAGGCTGCAGGAGACGGCCTGGACCCTGCACACACTACATGAGGCACCACCACCAGCACTAGCACTACCAGCAGTTTGCAGCCTAAGTCGCCGCAAGGTGGAGTAAGGCTCTGCCTTCTTGGAGTATCATGCTATCTGTTCCCTGAAAATCTCATGGCTCAGACACCAAGGTGAGGGAATGGGAACTGCCACACCCAAGGTGCAGCATCACTGGGCACCAAGCCCCCTCCAGAACCAGTGGAGAAAAGCATCCACTCACCCATGCCTTGGCAGGATGAAGCTCTCTGGGCACCAAGCCCCCTCCAGAACCAGTGGAGATAAGCATCCACTAACACAGTCCTTGGCAGGATGAAGCACTCTAGGCACCAAGCCCCCTCCAGAACCAGTGGAGAAAAGCATCCACCAACACAATCCTTGGCAGGATGAAGCACTCTGGGCACCAAGCCCACTCCAGAACCAGTGGAGAAAAGCATCCACTAACACAGTCATTGGCAGGATGAAGCACTCTAGACACCAAGCCCCCTCCAGAACCAGTGGAGAAAAGCATCCACTCAACCAATCCTTGGCAGGATGAAGCTCTCTGGGCACCAAGCCCCCTCCAGAACCAGTGGAAATAAGTATCCACTAACACAGTCCTTGGCAGGATGAAGCACTCTGGGCACCAAGCCCCCTCTAGAACCAGTGTAGAAAAGCATCCACTAATACAGTCCTTGGCAGGATGAAGCACTCCGGGCACAAAGCCCCCTCCAGAACGAGTGGAGAAAAGCATCCACTAACACAGTCCTTGGCAGGATGAAGCACTCGAGGCACCAAGCCCCCTCCAGAACCAGTGGAGAAAAGCATCCACTCACCCAATCCTTGGCAGGATGAAGGTCTCTGGGCACCAAGCCCCCTCCAGAACCAGTGGAGATGAGCATCCACTAACACAGTCCTTGGCAGGATGAAGCACTCTGGGCACCAAGCCCCCTTCAGAACCAGTGCAACATGTCACCGACTTGAGAGACTGTGGTTTTGCACCCCTCAGGAGCAAGCAGTGGGCAAACCACCCACTAGAGAGACTGTGGCTTTGTACTCACTAAGACCAAGCAGTGGGCAAACCACCCACTAGAGAGACTGTGGCTTTGCACTCCCCAGGAGCAAGCAGTGGGCAAACCACCCACTAGAGAGACAGTGGCTTTGTACTCCCCTGGACCAAGCAGTGGGCAAACCACCCACTTGAGAGACTGTGCCTTTGCACTCCCCAGGACCAAGCAGTGGGCAAACCACCCACTAGAGAGACTGTGGCTTTGCACTCCCCAGGAGCAAGCATTGGGCAAACCACCCACTAGAAAGACTGTGGCTTTGTACTCCCCAGGACCAAGCAGTGGGCAAACCACCCACTTGAGAGACTGTGGCTTTGCTCTCCCCAGGAGCAAGCAGTGGGCATGGAGCCCCCTCGAGGAGCAGTGGCGTCGTCCCATCAGCTGGCTGAAGTGCCCTACCTCCCCTTCCCCCTGAGGTGCCTGTATTTTTATCGACCAGATGCCCCTGCAGTGTTCTCTCCATTTTGAGGCAGGTGTCATGTGTGGGCTTCGCCCATGCTTTTTGGGACCACTGGTCCATGGACATTTAATGGGACAGTGTACGGACTTGTTTACTTGCTGTAAATATTTGTATATACTGATTATTTACTGTTCTCTTGGGCTATCTGATTGTTGGAATATTACACTAGTTAAACTCATTTTGTTTGGTCCTTGCGTTCTTCCAGGAGGTGACGGGGTGTATCTGTGATGTGATTGGATATGAGTGTGTGTGTGTTGTTGTGGGTGGGGGGTGTGGGTGTTGCGTGTGTGTGTCACTCTCTTTTGCCTCCTCTCCTCCCCTGTGTGCTAGGTGCAGTACTCACCGTGGTCGTCGCCGCCGTCCTTCGTACTCCTGGTAGATGAGAAGATACACCAACATTGGTAACACCTGTAGTTCGGGCTCCATGGCGTCCTGGTTCCTCATTGGGTGTCGAGAGATGAGTTGTTTCCCTTCCAAAGACTGTTCCCGCTGTGCTTTTGATGGCGTTAGTACTGCCCCAGAAAAGCTGGGAGATTGGTGCCTTGTAATAGTGTGGGCGTTACATTGTCTTCTGCCTGTCTGTTGGCGGTTACCGCTGCGGTGTTTGTTTTTATCGCTGTGGCGGTCGGTGTTAGTGGTTTCCTCCATGGTTGTAATTCCATTTTTTTTACCGCCGGCCTGTTGGCAGTATTACCGCCGCTTTTTCACCGACCGCCAGGGTTGTGATGAGGGCCTTACTGTGTAAGACGAAATGTTCCATCAATTGTTCAGACACAGGTATAGAAGTCCAGACAAATAGTGATGATGAAGAAGAGCAGGCAAGTGAAATGATGGTTAACAATGCTTATGAACAATACCCATTGATTGAATTTTTCCCAATGTTCACTGTGAAAGAATTGCATGCGGAATTAACGGGGAACTGTGAAGGAAGAAGTCTGGGATCTGACAGGAGAGGAAGTAGGTCTGATTAAGGGAGTAGAACTGATTAAAACCACTTTAAAGCCGAATGTAGTGCTTCCGCAGTTTCCGCAGTATAACGTGGCACCGGATGTCTTCATGAAGTTGGCACAAATAATTGGAGACTTTTTAAAACAAGGAGTTTTGAAAGAAGTGCCGAGCAGCCCATGTAATTTACCAATAATGGGTTTGAAAAAGCCATGTGGGAAAGTACGAGTTGTACAAGACTTGTGGGAAGTGAATGACATGGTGGTTAAATGTTGTCCGGTGGTGCCCAATCCAGCAGTGATACTGTTTCAAATTCCTTGCGATGCAGAGTGGTTCACAGTAGTAGATCTGTCACAAGCTTTCTTTTCTGTGCCTCTTCATGAGGATAGTCAGTTTCTTTTTAGTTTCAAATTCCTAGACAAAGTCTACAGCTGGTGTAGGCTTCCACAAGGGTATACTGAGTCACCATCACTGTTTAATCAGATCTTGAAAAAGAACCTGGAGCCGTTAGAATTGCCATGTCAATCGAGTCTTGTGCAATACATTCATGATTTGCTAATCACATCCAGAACAAGTGACGAGTGTAAGCATGACTTGATTGCCCTGTTGAATCATTTGGGACAATTCAGACATAAAGTCTCACCTGTAAAATTGCAGTATTGCCAAAAGTCAGACATCAGATTGAAAAGGGGTTGAGGGGAATTTCCAGGGAAAGGATTACTATGATCTTGCAGAGAAGTCCCCCGACTTCACAGAGAGATGTCAGAATGTTTCTGTTAATGGTGGGGTAATGTAGACAGTAGATTCAAAATTTTGCGGAAATTTCAAAACCCTTACAGCAATTGACACGCAAGGAAGTTACAGATCCCATTACCCTAGATGAGGATCAGATGAAAGCATTCACTGAATTGAGAGAGAGTTTGTGCAGAGCTCCAGCGTTGGGAATGCCTGATTATACAAAGCCTTTCACGTTGTTTTGTCATGAACGTCATGCTTGTTTTTTGTCTGTCTTGACACATGTCCATGGAGGTGCTTATCGCCCAGTAGCTTATGTTTCAGCTACCTTAGACCCGGTGGCAGCAGCTTTATCAGGTTGCCTGCGCGCAGTAGCCGCAGTTGGTCAAAGTCTTTCCCAATGTGAGGGGGTAGTCATGGGATACTATTTGACGGTAATGGTACCACACTCTGTTGAGATTTTACTGACGAGAACAAAAACCCATTATTTGATGGGGGCAAGACTGACAAGGTATGGAACAAGCATATTGGGTGCTCCAAATGTAACATTGAAAAGATGCACAGTGCTGAATCCTGCAACATTACTTTCAAGTGACACTGTTGAAATTGAAAAGGAGGAAGATATTGAGCATGATTGTCTTGAGGCAACTGAGCTGTGTACAAAACCAAGGCCTGACATTGGAGACATGCATTTAGAAGAAAATGATCCGATGGTCTTTGTTGATGGTTCATGTCTCAGAGACGGAACAGACACACTGATAGCAGGATATGCTGTGTGCACAATTACAGGCACATTAGAAGCTTCATGGCTTCCAGGTGTGTATTCTGCACAAGTGGCAGAACTAGTAGCCCTTACTAGGGCTTGCTATGTCTCTGCAAGGTTAAGAGTTACAATCTACACTGATAGTCAATATGGGTTTGGAATTGTTCATGATTTTGGCCAGTTGTGGTCGCAGTGAGGTTTCATGACCTCTACTGGAACACAAGTGAGAAATGGCGACCGCATAAAAAAGAAATTGCTGTGGTAAAATGTAGTGCACATCAAAAGACACAGGATTACATTTCCTTGGGAAATGGATTTGTGGATCAAGTCGCAAGACTTTGCACACTGAACTGTATTTCATTTAAAAACAAGTGGGAACCAATGTCTGAAGAAGAAAATAACTGTGCAAGTTTTGCTTTGAAAATAATTGACACACTAGAAGAATTGTTGACGCTACAGGAAAATGCAGACAAGGAAGAGAAAAAGCTTTCGGTAAAATGTAAGTGTATTCAAAGACCAGATGAGATTTGGGTTTCTGAGGAGAGTCAGATGGTATTGCCAAACAGTTTGTTGACTCAGATGGCCAGGTATTATCACAATCAAGCACATATTGGAAGAGATGCCATGGTTAGGCTGTTTAAAGTTGATTGGTTTTATCCAAAGTTTAGACAAGCAGCAGAGGCAGTATGTCATAGATGTGTAATCTGTCAGCAACTAAATGTGGGAAAAGGGGCAGCGGTGAATTTGAGCAACATCGGAAGAGCAGGAGGACCATTCAGCAGAATGCAGTTAGATTTCATTGAGATGTCTGCATGTGGTGGATTGAAGTAAGTGCTGGTGATTGTGTGTGTGTTAAGTCATTGGATTGAAGCATACCCCACACGTGGAAATGATAGTCTCACAGTTGCAAAGCTGTTGCTTAGAGAGTTAACACCACGGTTCGAATTTCCGATCTCTTTAGAATCAGACGGGGAACACACTTTAATAACAAAGTGATCAAACTCTTATGTGCAGCATTAAACATTGAGCAGAAGTTGCATTGCAGTTATCGCCCAGAAGCGTCAGGAATTGTAGAGCAAATGAATGGTACACTGAAATTAAGAATTGCCAAAATGTGTGCCACAACAAATCTGAAATGGCCAGATGTATTACCTTTGGTGTTGATGTCAATGCAAAATATACCTGACAGAACGACAGGACTGTCACCCCATGAGATTCTCATGGGCAGAGCAATAAGGTTGCCATCAATTCCAGCAAATGCTCTTGTCAATATTACAGATGCTATGGTGTTGGACTACTGCAAAGGTCTGGCTGATGTAATTCGATCTTTCTCTCAGCAGGTGCAGGCTGTTACCTTGCCACCCATCCATGACCCAGGTCACAATCTGGGAGCTGGAGATTGGGTCGTCATCAAAAAAGCATGTTCGAAAGACTTGCCTAGAGCCACGTTGGAAGGGTCCATACCAGGTGGTGCTGACAACCACGACAGCTCTGAAGTGTGCAGAACTGCCGAACTGGATACATGAGAGCCATACCAAGAGAGTGGTGAGTCCGCAAGATCATGAAGAAGTGTTGTTGAAAGCACCTACAACAGCAAAACAAGTGGCTCTTCCTGAGTCAAAATCAGAGCAAGCTGAGCCTGAAATTGACCCAGAGCTGGTGGAAGACGGGTCAATCACACCAGTGATAGACGAAAGTGCAGAAATCCAAAAGGGTGAGCAAGAGTCTAACTCAACAGACACAGCAGGAGAACCAAGCACAGGAGGGTTCTCCCAGAAGTAGACGGTGCTGAAGCACAAGCAGAGCAAGTGCCAGATCAATTGAGGGAAAGAGTTGAGACGGGTCAAAGCCAAAGTGGTCCGACACCTCCTGAACCCGTTGCAGGTCCGTCAAGAGATAACACCATAGAAAGAGGAAAAGAGAAGAGTCCAAATCTGAAGAGAACATTGACAGAAGGAACAAGAAAAGGAGAAAAATGGCCTGAATCCCAATTTGGAAAAAAGAAAGAATTGGTTATAAACGAG
Organism: Pleurodeles waltl; assembly: GCF_031143425.1. Taxonomy (NCBI): domain Eukaryota; kingdom Metazoa; phylum Chordata; class Amphibia; order Caudata; family Salamandridae; genus Pleurodeles; species Pleurodeles waltl. The sequence continues at coordinate 371,832,931 of NC_090451.1, forward strand.
CCCATAGAGGAAGACCTAGATACTACAAGAAAAGACAAACTAAGTGAAGGGAAATTAGGTGGAGAACGATGGTTGAAAAGAAAGAGAGTAGCAAGTAGAAGATACGCAGGTTCTGAGTGGGCATATGCAGCTACAAGTGAATGGCAAAACGAATTCATGTCCTTTTGCTTTGACTGAGAAGTTCCGAATCAGTATTTGATGCAACCTGGAGGGAATCAATAAACTGAGGGCCTCATTCCGACCCTGGCGGTCATGGACCGCCAGGGTGGAGGCCGGAGGTAGCACCGCCAACAGGCTGGCGGTGCTACATGGGCAATTCTGACCGCGGCGATAAAGCCGCGGTCAGAAAAGGGCAACCGGCGGTTTCCCGCCGGTTTACCCCTGCCCAAGGGAATCCTCCATGGCGGCGCTGCTTGCAGAGCCGCCATGGGGATTCCGACCCCCTTCCCGCCATCCTGTTCCTGGCGGTTGTTACCGCCAGGAACAGGATGGCGGGAACGGGTGTCGTGGGGCCCCTGGGGGCCCCTGCACTGCCCATGCCACTGGCATGGGCAGTGCAGGGCCCCCCTAACAGGGCCCCATTAAGATTTTCAGTGTCTGCCTTGCAGACACTGTAAATCGCGACGGGTGCCACTGCACCCGTTGCACCCCTTCAACTCCGCCGGCTCCATTCAGAGCCGGCTTCATTGTTGAAGAGGCTTTCCCGCTGGGCCGGCGGGCGGCCTTCTGGCGGTCGCCCGCCGGCCCAGCGGGAAAGTCGGAATGACCATCGCGGTCTGTTGACCGCGGAGCGGTCTTCCGACGGGGTTACTTTGGCGGGCAGCCTCCGCCGCCCGCCAAAGTCGGAATGACCCCCTGAGTGTTGAGCTAATCTGAAGAAGAGAAAAAAAAAATCTGAAAAGAGACTGTTGAAATAAAACTGGAAAATACATTGATAACCTGATATGACATTTTAGAACCCGGATGTGACAAGCTGCTAATCGATTTTGACAAGGAGAAGGGCTTCCTGTGTGTGAAACTGAACTGTGAGAAATACATTTTTTTCCTCATTTTTGATTTTCCATTTTTCATTTTTGATTTTTCTGTTGCGCTTAACTAAGAGTTATCTTTATCTTTCTGATTCTTTACAGATCATGGCTGAATTTAATAATCGCATTAGAAATATTAGATATTGCAGGTATTTGAGTGTTGGAGTGGCAATTATGTGTGGAATAATGTTTATAATAATGATTGTGGGAATGTCTATTCATGAGATGAAAGAAGCTGCTATTACTCCTGTTCTTGAGACTACTATACTAACAGCCTTAGAGAGGTTCAAGCTAGATGAAAAATATTTGCATGATTACACTAATGCACGAGGAGAGCTTTCTTCTAATGTTTTCTATCGGTTGTTGAGTATGTGGAGACAATGGATGCAAGGAATTGTCTTGTGTGTATGCAAATTCCTTCCTCTGTGGAAGAAGAAGTTACTTACCATAGTCTACCTTTGACTTATGGCATAACTTGTAGCTTGCTACTAACCAGATTCTATATACAAGACTATTTTCAGTATTTCTCTTCCAATCACAACTTAGGTGGTCATTACAACATTGGCGGTAAAAGCCGCTTACCGCCGTGCAGAAAACCGCCAACATACTGCGGCGGCTGCAGAATTCCACCACAGCTATTATGACCCACATCTCGAAATCCGACAAAATTCAGACACCCACACAAGTCCGCCACACCAAAGGTCAGTGATAAACTGGCGAAAACAAAACATCCACCGTCACGCCAACAGAAATACGCCCACACTATCACGACCCACGAATCCACGCAGTGGGCTTTCAACCGCGGTATTCCATTGGCGGTACACACCGCCACGCTCAAAATACACACACACATACAAAACACCGTCACATTGGACAATTCGAAATACACACACCTGAGACACATACACACACCACTCCCACACACCCATTACAATATAAAACACACACCTACATCACCCACAAACCCCTATGACCACTATTACTGTGAGAAGGCGAGAGATAGACACCACCATCCACAAACTAGCAGCCACAGGCACTCAACAACATCGCCCACACAACTTCCACGCACAAAACACCACACACCCCTACATATCACCACAACTATCACCATACACACCACCCCACACATCACCTACAGCACCCCATGGCACGGCAAAGACACCCCAGGTTCTCGGAGGAGGAGCTCAGGGTCATGGTGGAGGAAATCGTCCGGGTAGAGCCACAGCTATTTGGAGCACAGGTGCAGCACACCTCAATTGCAAGGAAGATGGAGCTATGGAGAAGAATAGTCAACAGGGTCAACGGAGTGGGACAACACCCAAGAAATCGGGACGACATCAGGAAGAGGTGGAACGATCGACGGGGGAAGGTGCGTTCCGTGGTCTCAAGACACCACTTGGCGGTTCAGCGGACTGGCGGCTGACCCCCACCTCCTCCCCCACAACTAACAACATGGGAGGAGCAGGTCTTGGCGATTTTGCATCCTGAGGGCCTCGCAGGAGTCGGTGGAGGAATGGACTTTGGTAAGTCAAAGCTTTACTAATATATCCCCCACCCTTCCTGCATGCCATCACACACTCCTACCCGTACCCTCACCCTCAGCACTCCGCCAACTCACATGTACCACAAACCACCCATCCCAACACCAAGCCCTGCATGCAACCCCAACGCATGGACACCCATCACTAAAGCATGCCCACTGCACATACCCATACAACCCCCTAACCCATCATCACACAAGTCCCCACATAGGAATGCAAGCACTGGGGTACACCGGTCACCCACCCATTGCCCACCATGACACACACAGATGCAATAATTAAGCTTTTACACCCCTGCAGGACCACTACCCAACGTCACCAGACAGGAGGGTCCAGACATCTCCACCCCACCCACAGAAGAGGCCCACAGTGATGACAGCAGCTCTGTCCAACTGGATCAAGATGACCAGCCCGGACCATCGTGGGCCTCGGGACAGTCGGTTTCCCTTGCACAGGCACAGGCCACCACAGACCTTCCACCCTCTGGTAACACCAGCACAGCACCCACCCAGCGGGCCCATACCTCCATACCCAGGACACATCAATCAGCTGTGTGTCCACCACTACAGGGAACCCAGGATAACCCACCACCCCAACAACAACAGGAACCTGGGGGCAGTGGCAGTGGGCACACGGTCCAGGGGACGGAGGCCCAGGAACACAGGGGAACTGGGAGGGCTGCTGTGCGGCAGGGGGCGGACAGGCCAAGGGAACCCACTCTCCACAAGGCCCTCTCCTCCATCATGAGAGCATACCACCACTCCCAGGAAACGATGGCAACGGTCCTGGCCAAGTTTCAGGAGACCCAGCGCATGCAGGAGGAACAGTATCTGGGCTTCAGGGAGGAACTGAGAGCCATCAGCTCCGCCCTGGGCACCATCATAGGGGTACTAAAGGAAATACTAAACACCAGGAGGGACACTGTGGCACTCCAAGGGGCCCCTGACACTAGCATGGACGATGAACTGCCCACCACCTCCGCCGGCGCTAGTGGACAGGAGGCACCGCCACCGGACCACCACACCAGCACCCCACCCCCTGCGGAGGGAGAACCACCCCACAAACGGTCCCTGATATCCAGGAACAAGACAGAGCACAATGCCAAGACCCCCGCCATGAAATGAGACCACCCTGATTGTCATCCCACTGTCCCACTTTGTCACCCTGTCCATATTGGAACTGCCCCAGCTCCACTTCCTCTGCCCACATGGGCAATGCACCTATGAGACAAATAGACTGGACTATGCCATAGACACTCCTCCGCCATCACCCCTCATCATTTAACTTCCCCCTCCAATATTTAGCATTTAAATAAACACAACTAAAGCACCAAGATCTGGAGTCTGTCTGTGATCTTGAAATAGTGTATTTGCAATTTCATTGTCACCATTTCCAGGAATTAGTAATGTCAACATACCTATCTCACACAGCTCTAGTCCACGAGGAATCTAAGCAGATGACACATGTTGGGACCCACACCTGTGAAACCGTAAGGGAAAGTGACAACTCAGTGACCATACACTGGGTGAAATCGACAGACAGGATAGAGGTAGAAGTGTAAAAGTACTTGTAGTAGGCAGCAAAGTATTCTCACCTGTGTTTCACTGGAAATATTGCTGGATGACTCTTGCTGGAGTCCCTGTTGTCAATGTCTTCTTCCTCTGCTTCCTCCTCATCACTGTCCACAGGCTCCACAGCTGCCACAACACCGTCATCTGGACCATCCTCCTGCAGAAAAGGCACCTGTCGTCGCAAAGCCAAATTATGAAGCATACAGCAGGCCACGATGATCTGGCACACCTTCTTTGGTGAGTAGAATAGGGATCCACCTGTCATATGGAGGCACCGGAACCTGGCCTTCAGGAGGACGAAGGTGCATTCGATCACCCTCCTAGTCCACCCATGGGCCTCATTGTAGTGTTCCTCTGCCCTGGTCCTGGGATTCCTCAATGGGGTCAGTAGCCATGACAGGTTGGGGTACCCAGAATCCCCTAATAGCCACACCCGGTGCCTCTGTAGTAGACCCATCACATAAGGGATGCTGCTATTCCGCAGGATGTAGGCGTCATGCACTGAGCCAGGGAACATGGCATTCACATGGGAGATGTACTGGTCTGCCAAACATACCATCTGTACATTCATCGAATGATAACTCTTCCGGTTTCTGTAAACCTGTTCACTCCTCTGGGGGGGGACCAAAGCCACATGGGTACCATCAATGGCACCTATGATATTGAGGATATGTCCAAGGGCATAAAAGTCACCTTTCACTGTAGGCAAATCCTCCACCTGAGGGAAAACGATGTAGCTCCGCATGTGTTTCAGAAGGGCAGACAACACTCTGGACAGCACGTTGGAAAACATCGGCTGGGACATCCCTGATGCCATGGCAACTGTTGTTTGAAAAGACCCACTTGCAAGGAAATGGAGCACTGATAGCACCTGCACTTGAGGGGGGATTCCTGTGGGATGGCGGATTGCTGACATCAGGTCTGCCTCCAACTGGCTACACAGTTCCTGGATTGTGGCACGGTCAAACCTGTAGGTGATGATCAAATGTCTTTCCTCCATTGTCGACAGGTCCACCAGGGGTCGGTACACAGGAGGATTCCGCCACCTCCTCACATGTCCCAGCGGACGGTGCCTATGAAGGACAACAGCGAGCACAGAGTCAAACAACTCAGAGGTATGTACCCACAGTATGCACAGAACATCAATCATACACAAAATGTGGCCTGTATGTGTGTTGAGACTAGGCCTAGGTATGTGTGGCGCAGTTGGTAAGTAGGCCATGTGGGCCCCTGAAATGGCGGCTGCCTGACCTCTAAAGCGGGACAATGGGATGTGAGGTAACAGCGCAGGAATTGTACACCGTCGCGGTAGGCGGTCGAAGACCGCCGCGCAATGCTGCATTGGTTAACATTGGACCCTATGGGTCCCAGGAGCCAATGACGATGTACGCCGGCGGTGATGGTACGCATCGCTGCGGATGTGACCGCCGCGGACGTGACCGCCATTTTCTAACTGTTTAATCACTCAATACCTGATCTTCGACAGGAGAGGACCTACACTGCAAGTGCTGCTGTGACCTCGGGCTGGAAGAGACAATGGCTCGTGTGTCTGGGGAAAGGGCCCCTGCCTTCACTGCAGAGGAGTTGGAGAAGCTAGACGACGGGGTCCTCCCCCAGTACACCCTACTCTACGGTCCTCCAGACCAACAGGTAAGTACACAGGGAGCATGTTGTATGGGCTATACCTGTGTGGAGAGCGCTGGTTGTAAGAAGGAAGGGGGCAGAGTTCTGAGTGCATGAAAGACGGTGAATGCATGTGCCACATGGCAAGGGTAGGGATGTGGGCCACTCACTTTGACGGTGCAGTTGTTAATGACTTCTCTTCTTCCCCTGTACATTTCATGTAGGTCAGCGCCCACCAGAAGAAGGATATTTGGCGTGCCATCGCCAAGGACGTCCGGACCCTGCGGATCCACCACAGACGGAGCACCCACTGCCGGAAGAGATGGGAGGACATTCACCGCTGGAGCAAGAAGACGGCGGAGGCTCGCTGGGGATGGCCTCCCAACGTGGGAGGGGTGCCCGTCGAACCATGACCCCCCTGATGTTCCGGATCCTGGCGATGGCCTACCCTGAGTTGGATGGGCGCTTGAGGGCAACACAGCAGACACAAGGGGGTGGATACACTATCATTCAGCTGACTTTGCGCACAGTGAATGTTTCTGGGTGGGGGAGGAGGGCTGTGGGTTCCCCTAGGCCAGGGCGAGTTCTGTAGGCAAGGCCCATTCATAAGGCATGGCCCTGTGTCCCCCCACCCCACCTCTGTAGAGTGCCAAGTACAGCTATTCATGCCCCAGGGTCATCTATGTGTGCAGATGTCGTCCATAGCCTTGTAGGCCATTTCCCAGGAATTGCACTGTAGAGCCCAACAGTGCGACGTAGTGCAGGGGGCTGCTGTGTCTGTATTGTCCGCAAACGGTAGCGGTAAGTCATGCACTCAACCTGTCTTTCTTCTGTTTCCCCCCCCTCTTTTTTTGCGGTCTCCCTGTTCTTGTGTGCATTAGCATCATCAGGCGGAGGTACAGTGGCACCGGAGCACGAGGGAGCTGCATCCCACATGGGCATGGAGGCCCACACTACAGACTCAGAATACACCAGTGAGACGGAGGGCGAGGGGAGCACCACGGCGGTCACAGGATCTGCAACCAGCGACACGGACTCGTCCTCCGATGGGAGCTCCCTTCAACAGGTACAGCCGCCACCCCCGCTACCAGCACCGCCCTCCCAGCAGCCCCTCAGCGTGTGCCCTGTGCCCGCTCACCCAGGAGGGTGGGCATCACCTTCACCCTAGGCACCTCAGCCCCAGCCCCTGTCACCTCTGCTGCCCTCAGTGAGGAGGCCATTGACCTCCTAAGGTCCCTCACTGTTGGGCAGTCTACCATTTTGAATGCCATCCAGGGTGTAGAAAGGGAGTTGCAACACACAAATGCATTCCTGGAGGGCATTCATTCTGGTCAGGCTGCCCTTCATCGAACCCTTCAAACTCTGGCCTCAGCACTGATGGCAGCCATTGTCCCTGTGTCTAGCCTCCCCCCTCCAACTTCCTCCACCCAGACCCAATTGTCTGTACCTCTGCCAATCCCAAGCACACCATCAGACCAGCCTGCACACACCTCAACACACAAGGGAAGCTCAGGCAAACATAAGCACCACACATCCCACAGGCACTCACGCAAGCATCACACACATACAGACACACCAACATCCACTGCCTCCACTGTGTCACCCTCCTCCTCGTCTCCCTCCTCCCTCCCTGTCTCGTCTACACACACACCTGCATGCACTACCACTACAGCCACTACGTCCTGCACCAGCACACCCACCACCACACCCCACTCACGTGCACTCACCACCCCCACTACCATTTACACGTCCCCTGTGTCCTCTCCCAGTGTGTCTGTGATGCCCCCTCCGAAGATACACAAACGCAGGCACACACCCACCCAACAGCCATCCACCTCACGAAAGACTTCTTCGCATGCACCTGCACCCAAATCCACAACATTTACACCTCCTACAACCAGAACCTCTTCCTCCACTCCCAAACCCCCTCCAGCTACCCATCCCAGTGTGTCCAAAAAACTTTTCCTGTCCCCCCTTAACCTATTTTCCACCACCCCTCCTCCAACTCATAGGTCCCGTACTAGCACCTCAGCCAAAAAATCTCCGGGACCAGTGGTGCCTGTTGTTACAGGTATGTGGAGTGCACCGGCCACCAGGGCTGCCAGTGTGGCACGGAGCCACAGCACAACCAGTCCCCCTCCGTGAAGCACCAGAAGTTGGACAGTGCCCGGCGGGAGAGGGGGAAGACTCCAGCCAGCCAAGCCGCTCACAGGGGTCCCGGGGGGAGTGTGGACTCAGCTGTGACTCCTCCCAAGGTGGGGAAGGGGCAGAAGAAACCTACAAAGTCTGGGAGGAGCAGCACGGCAGAGAAGACTGCCATCATCCCCGCTGGCCAGAAGGCCACCGCCAGCCCCATCGTCACTGCCCAGGAAGAGGCCACCGCCAGCCCCATCATCACTGCCCAGGAAGAGGCCACCGCCAGCCCCATCGTCACTGCCCAGGAGGGCCCTGCAAGCCACAGCCCAGCTGACCCATGAAGGACCGCCAGCCACAGCCCAGCTGGGCAATGACGGGCTGCCATGGCAAGCACCGCTGAACAGGGCAAGCACCGCTGAACAGGTCAGAAACTGCCAACTCAAGCACCGCTGAACAGGCCAAGGACTGCTGAACAGGGCAAAGACCGCCATGGCAAGCACCGCTGAACAGGGCAAGCACCGCACAACAGGTCAGAAACTGCCAACTCAAGCACCGCTGAACAGGCCAAGGACCGCTGAACAGGGCAAAGACCGCCATGGCAAGCACCGCTGAACAGGGCAAGCACCGCTGAACAGGGCAAAGACCGCCATGGCAAGCACCACTGAACAGGGCAAGCACCGCTAAACAGGGCAAAGACCAGCATGGCAAGCACCGCTGAACAGGGCAAGCACCGCTGAACAGGCCAAGGACCGCTGAACAGGCCAAGGACCGCTGAACAGGGCAAGCACCGCTGAACAGGGCAAAGACCGCCATGGAAAACACTGCTACCCCATTTGCGGCAGGGGCAGTGACGCAACTGGGACCGTCACGGGGTGAGTGCTGCACTCTGGGCACCAGTCCCCCTCCAGAACCAGTGGAGACTGTCATCCACTCCCTCTGTCCTTGGCAGGATGAAGCACTCTGGGCACCAGTCCCCCTCCAGAACCAGTGGAGACATGCATTGACTTGAGAGACTGTGGCTTTGCACTCCCCAGGATGGTACAGTGGGCAAACCACCCACTGTAGAGACTTGAGAGACTGTAGCTTTGCACTCCCCAGGATGGTACAGTGGGCAGCCCACCCACTGTAGAGTCTTGAGAGACTGTGGCTTTGCACTCCCCAGGATGGTACAGTGGGCAACCCACCCACTGTAGAGACTTGAGAGACTGTGGCTTTGCACTACCCAGGATGGTACAGTGGGCAAACCACCCACTGTAGAGACTTGAGAGACTGTGGCTTTGCACTCCCCAGGATTTAACAGTGGGCCAACCACCCACTGTAGAGACTTGATGGACTGTGGCTTTGCACTCCCCAGGATACATCAATGGGCATGGAGCCCCCTCGTGGATCTGGCGTCGTGCACTCATCCGGCTGAGGTGCCCCCCTTCCCTTCCCCCTGAGGTGCCTGTTGTATTTCTATCTGATGCCCCAGCAGTGTTCTCTCTGTCATGTTTGGGTATCTTGTGTGGGCCTCGCCCATGCATTTTGGGCCCAGTGGTCCACGGACTATGAATGATGCAAAACCTGCACTAATAATCGTGGTGTATATTTTGTTTATAGTGTATATATATATGTATATTTTTGCTTAATGATTTTTGATATATTACAATAGTTACACTAATTTCCTTTTGTCTTTGCATTCTTTGGGTGGGTTGGGGTGTTACTGTAATGTATAGATAAGCATTGGTGTGTGTGTTGTAGAGGGTGAGGGGCGGGGTGGGGGTTAGGGTGTTGAGTGTGTGTGTCCCTGTTTTTTGCATCCCCCCTCCCCTATGTCGTAGGCGCAGTACTCACCGTGCTCTTTGCCGCCGGCGTTGGTGATCCTCGTAGAAGAGCAGGAAGACTAGCGCTGAAAGAATATGAAGTTCCGGCTCCATGCTGTCCTCCTTCCTCGTGGAGTGTGTAGAGGTGAGCGTTTTTCCTTCGGGATTCCTGTTTCCGCCGTGTTTTTATCCGCTTTGTATCCGCCCGGAAAAGGTGGCGGATTGGCCTGTCATAATAGTGTGGGCGGTACATTGTCTCCCGCCTGTCTGTTGGCGGTGACCGCCAAGCTGTTTGTCTGTACCGCCGTGGCAGTCGGAGTGTTAAAGTGGCTGTCTTTGTTGCCGGTTTCTGCCACGGTCGTAATTGCTTAATTTTTACCGCCGGCCTGTTGGCGGTCTTACCGCCACTTTAACACCGTCCGCCAGGGTTGTAATGACCCCCTTAGTGTTTTCTTTTGTACCCATTATTATATATTTGAGTAAAGTAGCTAAGGAGCATGATATAGTACTGGTTAGGGGATTCTTTGAACCAACACTAACATTTGGAACTGCTTATGCTCTCCGTAACAATCTAACCAACTTATTAACTCCATTAGAAAAGAGCTTTATAGGGCATACTGATGATAGAAGGAAGGCATTAAAGGAGAAATTAGAGAAAGGACTGGAAAAAAGGACTTATAAAAATGATTGTGCTTAGACTGCTATTAAAACACAAAGGAGATTAGCTTAAGATGCATTACATGTAGGGAAGCTTTGTGTATAAATAGGCCAAAATCGCGCACTGACACTTTGTTTGTTGGAATGAGTGAATGTAGGCATGTGTTTTTGTTTCAGAGTAAATGGACTTTTATGCTGAATGCTCAGGACCTTTTGATTCCTGGAATTTACTATATTTGTGGACTTAATGCTTATTACCGTCTTCCTAGAGAATTTTATGGGACATGCTATTTAAGGATAGTTTTCCCTAAGATTTATCAGATAGATGATCTAAAGAAAATACCGAAAGTGACTGAATTACATCATAAGCACCAGAAAAGGGAAACCTCTTCTGCAATTATGGGGGATATTTTTGGTGCAATAATTCCTTCTCTAGGGGTTATTCTGAATGCAATCAAGATACGAAAATTGCCTACTATTGTGGATAATATGCTGACAAACTTTACAGGGGCAATACTCCTGTGAGATACCGAACTGGCTATGAATACAGCTATTAAGCTTCAAAATAGGCTTGCTTTAGACATAATTTTAGCAAAAGACAGCAGAGTTTGCAAAATGATTAATGCTAGGCATTGTTGCTCGTTCATACCAGAGAATGTTAAGGAGATAAGAGACTTCCTTACTAATTTAACTAATTCAAGCAAGGATTTGAAAGAATTGAAGGAACCAGGGATTTGGGAGAAGGTTGGAAAAGGATTTGCCTCTGTGGGAAATTGGTTTAGTCAAATTTGGAATGGGGTATTATGGAAAATTGTTCAGGGAATATTAATTGTGATTGTTACTATATTAGGATTATGGGGTATATGCAAATTATGGCAGAAAATAAGATTAATACAAATCTTAGAATGATCAGAGGAGGGAAGAACCACCTAGGAGGCGAATGTATATGGAAAATTCAAGGAGAAAACAGAATACATCTGAGACAGTATTATAAAGTGTTGTTAAAGAATGTGTGATGACATATTTAGTCATCAGAGGCAGGATTGATGCAGCGGAAATGCTAATTAAAGAAATCGCTAAAGACTAATGTGTGTTTATTAATGAGAAAAATGCATAGAGACATTAATTGTAGAAAATAATGTGTGCGTTCAAAAAATGTGCCCTCGGGGAGTGATCACCATATGTACTGACATAACTAAATGATTTAAAATAATGAAAAAGAAGAAGAGAAATTGTACTAATATGTCATAACGAATTGCATAACCTATGTTTTATGTTAATTCATATTCTTAAATTAGCCGGACTAAAGGCCTGGTTTCACTGGGCCTCACTTGCTCTGAACATGGAAGAATTTGAATGCTTCGCAAGGACTGGTAACTGGAAAAAGAGACTTTGAACCAATCAGAGTTAAAGCCGCTCAGCTAGACAATTCTGCAAATGTAGCAAAGGACAGGAGATGATGAAGTCAATTTGATACAATTATGTGTAGTGTAGGCTAAATGTACTTTCCCAGGACTTAAACAATGGAGGCACTGACTGAAGAGATAGATGCAACAGTTTAGTTACCTGAAGAGCGGGATAATGTTGTCATCGCAAGAAGGACCAATCAGTTTTATGGGACACAAGACACATGCAAAATTAAAGATTTGGTAAACAAAACCTATAGGTTAGAGTCATAACTTCCAATAGATTGACCAATTTGCAGTTAGTGGGATGGACAGGGAGACCGTAACAAAAAGTCATGACAAGGGGTGAGAAATCAGAACTGCAAGGAGAAAGTTGATGACGTCAGGAGACGCTGTCCGAGGTGCTGATATTGGGCTTCTACTTTGTGAGCCTGATCCGTAGCTGACATTTGATGACTTGAGGACGAAGACTGACTTGTTGCTGATCCATCCTGGATAGGTAGCTCTGAAATGTGACTGACAATTTTGTACCGTTTCTTCTAGGTACCAACTGAGCTGTTTTTCTAGACTTTTTCTCTTTTAGGTAGATTTTTCCAAATTAATGTTTTCACTAAATTGTTTTTCGCATGAAAACCCACATGCTGATGCTAATCTTGGTTAGGTAGGCTGACATGGGTGACATTGACAGTGACAAATGACTGGCGAATCTACTTGCTGAATTGTATTATTAATGCTGATATCCATCTACTTATGATCTGCATTGTTGCTCATGTTTCCCTTGGAGAAAATGTTTTCTTTTGATGAACTAATAAAGATTGATTAATAAAGACACTAATTAACATTTGAATAGAATTGTAATCAATAGGGAATAAAAGTTGTTAACCTTTTCCATGAGTGATGGTTATTTCTGATTACTGTGGTTTTCTTGTGGTTATTTAAGGTGTTTGTCTAGTTCCATTGATGTTGATTATTGATTCAGTAGTCACTGCATGACTAGGATACTCCATGCGATTCAAAAGATTCATCGACCTATACGCGTCCCCTTGTAAGTTTACTTACCAAGGACCAGGCGCGCTATCAAACACCTATGCTGCACTGTGCACAGTCGAATCAAGGCCCAGTAGGATATTTTGTATATGGTGAACCCTGGCCCCTCATCACATCGCCTTTTAGATGGAAAAACTATTTATCCATCTTAAGTTTAGTCAATGTTTAATGTAGTAGACATTTGTTTTATTGTGCTATGGGGTGCAGGGGATTGCATATGATGATGTTTATGAAATGCTGTAGTTCAAAGCATGTAATAGATGCCCTGCGACTTTTCGTTTTTATGACACCGATGAATATCAATCAGAATGTTTTAAATATTTATTATTGTACTTTTATGATCCTTGGTTCATCGAAATAAAGCCTATTACAGACTGGCTGACCGAAAAATGAAAGAACTACATATCTGACCGTGGTAAAACTTCATTTTGTTTCGCTGACTCTCGGATGATTGTAATCTTCACATCTATCACAGGGAATCCTTATGGGTGAAGAACGAGGGGCAGTCATGAGTAACTTACAGATGTTACTAGAATCTAAAAGTAGCACAGATCATTGATTTGAGGATTAGAGGTGAATTATTAGCTCATGATTATGTGGTTAATGACTTGTCAGTGGTGGCATTAATGCAAGTGTTCAATGGGCATTCAATAATTCACTGCGGGTACATAAACGAGGAAATGGTCGAGAACTTATCCACCTAAATGTGTGGCAATAATTAGCAAACCATGGAAATAGAACCGAATGGGCAATAACTGTAATGATTATGCAAATGAAATATGTCACTTTATTCCTCAACCCATTTAAATAGTGTGTGATTGTGTGTAACTGACAAAATAAAGAAAAAACAACATTAAAGAAATGTCTATATAATGTGCCATGAAAGTGCATTAGCATAACAGTGTGAAACATGAAAACATCTAACAAAGAAATATATCGTCAAAAACTTACTTCATGTCTTCCTTTTAAAGTTTTCCTGTGTATGATAATAAAATTAGTAATTTGTAGAGAAACAAGTTAAAATGTGGGAGCTTGAAACGAATGTGTAGAAGTGTCTATGTGCACGTTTGTGTCCGATATTCCATATTTTCAATTACCTCAATGTCCAGATTGTCTTGCTGTCAATAATAAAAAGAGAACATTGATTTTTTTCTGACAGATCTTCTCTAGCTCAGGATTTTAACATCTGAACACTGTTCTTCAATGACTACTGAAATAGTTTGGTCAAGATGTTTTCCGTTTTCTTTCTATAGTCGAATATCCTTTAAGTTTGGATTTAAATCCACGGTCAAGTTCGGCATTGTGTTTTTCTCACAAGGTGGAGAACTGCCAAAAAAACAAGCATTTGCAATGTAATTGGTCTCGCATATTTCGAACAAGTTATTTGTCATCTTTTGACAACAGCACACACAAGCAAAAACTAAAGAAAACATGAAAAGAAGCTGAGAAAAGACCACTTGTAAAAATTAAATAAAGTTAGCTTTAAATAATAAAACTTAGCAATTTTTTGCATGCTGAGCATGTTTTTGCCAATCATAAGCCTTCTGTTTGCGGGGCAATGGAAGCCAGTTGCGGCTTGTCAGGGTTAAAGGGAGTGAAGCGGCACACGGGGGGAAGGGTTGGAGGAATATTAATAAAACTTAAAAAAATAAAAAATGTACCTCTGCTTAAAGCTGCTCCTCTGCCTCCTCAGCAGGAAGGCACAGGCTACCAGCCTGCCCTGCGGCCAATCCTGACACTGCTCAGAGCAGCGTTAGGATTGGCTGGGAGCGCCCAGCCAGGGCACTTCGAGGCAGACCTGGAGCTTGTGCCTCCTCTCTCCACCCAGGAAAGACAGTGCAGGCTGGAGAGAGCACAGTGTGCATGTGTGCTTGGCCGGCCCGAGACAGCCAGCCAAACATACATGCGCACTGAGGGGAGTGCTCTGTGCACTCACCACCATGGTTGTCATCCCCAATGTCCCCCCTTTCACTACAAAACTATAACAAATATTGTTTATTATCATTTTGTAGTAAAAGGTTTGCAGCTGCTGCTGCTGACGGGAGTCAGGGGGAGATGCTCCTCCACCATAGCAGAGGAGCTGCCACTGCTGGAAGTTAAAAACAACAAATAGTACCTCGATCATGTCAGGAGCAGCCGACAGGCACTAATTAAGTCACATCAATTAGTGCTTGATCCCTGCTCCACACAGAGAAATGGAAGTGATGCCAGATGTGCCTTGACAATTTACGTGGCAGCAAAGAAGAGGGTCACGCAAACCAACAAATGGTGAGCGAGAGGCGGGCTCCAAGCCCTTCATTGAACACAGCAGAGTCTTGCAAGCGAGACATGTGTGCTAGCGCATGCACTCACAGGCTCAACCCTCAAAAGAAGAAAGAAAGAGGAATGCAAGAGGAGCTTCTTCAGGCCCCTGGAAATGCAATGAAAGATGGGCAGTAGTTTCAAGAAAAGCACCCGCCATGTTTACAAGTGGTCAGTGAGTTATTTTAAGTGTCTGATTTGTGTTTGGAGCAATTTCACCTGTGCTGAAATTGTAAGAATGTTTTAAGTGCAGAAGCCAAGGTTTTCCTTACGAGCACTATTTGCAAACAAAAATTATTTTTAATAAAAATGTGCAAAAGCCTTTTGTATTCTGTTTTATAATTAAACATCGATTATTGGTTTATACTATACAACCTAAAGATTAATTCTTACCAGATAAAAATTTAAATAATAAAAATAATTGAAAAGAAAACCCTTTAGTGCACACAAATTCTCTTGTTTGACTACACTAAAAGCAATTAATGATTTAACATGCCATTGGATTGATGTAGGTGTTTGCTTCTTTTTTTCTCTTTGTTGATGAACAAAGGTCCATACAACCAGTGGTGGGGGATATTTAATGATTACACCCAAATATTGATATATTAAAAACGGTTTTTGACTGTATTTGACAGCACTCTCACAACATAGAGAACTGCAAATGAAAAAAATACATAAGCAAGAGGAACTTGTTCAGGTCTCTGGAAACTCAATGAAAATGGGGCAGTAGTTTAGCAGTAGTTTCAAGAAAAGCACCCACCTTTTTCAGGTAGTTATTTTTAGTGTCTGATTTGTGTTTGATGCAATTTAAGCCATGTTAAAATTGTAAGAATGTTTGAGTGAGGGATCCAAGGTTTCCCTTAGGAGCATGCCACCAGTGCTACCGAATGCAGCGTTGCTGATTGTCAAGACTGACTTTTCTTGCTCCTACATCAAGCCTCTTTCTTCTACAAGTCTACATTACTTTCTCCCTCTGTTATGGTTTATTTGTTTCTCTAACTCCTTCTTTCTTTTTGACTTCACATTGTTTACTATAGGGCAGTCTGATGATGAAGAATAAATTCTTGTCCCTCCAAGAATGAGTGCTGTTTTCCACCACCTGCAACCATATTCACAAATTAAGCATTGCGTGTATCATTTTATTGCTGACTACTGACATGGAGCAAGTATGCAGTATGTAGTGGAAGCAGAAACCTATACCAAGGCTTCCACAATTCTAAGTCAAGCAACAATATTCTGGAAAAGAAACGAGATGACAAAATCAAGAGTAGTCAGAGAGGCTAAAGTTCATGATCCCCCAGGCCTGCAGGGAGGGAAACACACATTTGCAGTAATGTGAGAACATGTTTATCTGTGTAATGCCTTTTAGTTGGGCATAGTGAGTTGATTTCTTAAGTATAGGAAAGGTCAAAAACTTAACTGATAAATTAAACATTACCACCAGAAACAGAGTCATTCCTTTTAGGGATGGGATGTCCGAATATCAGAGTGGCACAAGAAGATTCTGGATGTGGAGGTGTTGGCAGCAGTAGAATTTTGATGAAAGGAGGAGCACTGCTGTAGCTCGACTGACCTTTTGTGGTTTGATGTGTGATGACATAAACAAGCAACATTGTTGTTTTTCCTTGGTGTTTTTGGAAAGTAGAGCTGAATTTGATTTTGAAATTGGAAGTACGTATTACAACATACTAATTCAATGATACCAACTTCCTAACCATTACTCTTGAGGTAAAATAGTGAAAATAGCAGTGCTTAACATGATCCTAATACCGTGTTGTGTATCTCACCACATCAGTGTTAATTTAAGGGAACATTTTGTTGATATATTTCTAACATTGATTCAGGCATGGTAACAGAATGTTAATTGGCTAGTTTTCAACATTTTAGCTTGCCATTTGCCAAATTTAGGGGCATATTTATACTCTGTTTGCGCCAGAATTGCGTCTTTTTTTTTACGCAATTCCGACGCAAAACTAACTCCATATTTATACTTTGGCGTTAGACGCCTCTAGCACCAAAGTCCATGGAGTTTGCGCCATTTTTTAGCGTGGACACCTACTTTGCGTTAATGATATGCAAGGTAGGTGTTCCCGTCTAAAAAATTGACTCCGAGGCATGTGCGCCGTATTTACACTCCCAGGTAAAATTCACGCCCGGGAGTGGGCGGGTCAAAAAAAATGACGTACGGCCGCTTTTGCACCGTTTTTTAGCGCCTGGTCAGGGCAGGCGTTAAGGGACCTGTGGGCTCGGAAGGAGCCCAGAGGTGCCCTCCCAAGCCCCCAGGGACCCCCCCTGCCTCCCTTGCCCACCTCAGGAGGACACCCAAGGCTGGAGGGACCCATCCCAGGGACATTAAGGTAAGTTCAGGTAAGTGTTTTTTTTTTTTTTTTTTTGTGGCATAGGGGGGCCTGATTTGTGCCCCCCTACATGCCACTATGCCCAATGACCATGCCCAGGGGACAGAAGTCCCCTGGGTATGGCCATTGGGCAAGGGGGCATGACTCCTGTCTTTACTAAGACAGGAGTCATTTCTATGGGGGTTGGGAGTCGGAAAAAATGGCGCAAATCGGGTTGAGGTGAAAAATTTGCCTCAGCCTGACTTGCCCCATTTTTTGGCGCCCAAGCTCCATATCCCCCTACGCCGGCGCTACCTGGTGTACGTCATTTTTTTTCACGCACACCAGGCAGCGCCGGCGGCTAACGCCGGCTAACGTCATTGAATAAATACGGCACCCGCACGGCGCTTTTGAAAGGCGTTAGCCGGCGCTAATTTTTTTGACGCAAAACTGCGTTAGCGCAGTTTTGCGTCAAAAAGTATAAATATGGCCCTTAGGGTTTTTGAAGATTTCTAATGAGCGGGTATGATGGAGTGGGCGCCAAGCACTTAGACAAGAACTAGTGTTTTATCCTGAGAAGCCAACTGGATCTCTTGATCTGTTTCTTCAAAGTCTGCAGTAAAGGGGTTTCGCTGAGGAATTTTCCGTACCAACAATGTTGATTGTGCAAAGTGCATTATAGACCTAGCGCTAAAGGTTACACCCTCCTTGACATTTTTCAATTCTCGACGGCTCTGAGTTTCCAGTCCTCAATGCTGCAGTGCTTTTCATAATTTTTTCCACCAAGCAGCTGCCAAGCAGAGTCTTACAGAGTGATGGCACCACTTAGGCAAAATTGCTCGGATCATACCCTAAGCCTGATGAGAACTCAGCAGCAAGCCTTTCTTAAAAAAAGAATATAGAAAGGTTGTTTTCAACCTATTGTTCACCCCCGGCCCCAAACACGACACTTTGTTTCTTGAGCAAATACATGACTTCGAAAAAGATGTTATAAACAGTGAAGAGGAAGCGGACTTACAAGCAAAAAGGAGACTCAGTTATGGGGATGATGGACAAAGTACATCATTGTGTATGAGTTTTTGGGATTTCTGCACGTCTGTGTACTTATCTTGATTGTTGTCTTGAAAACAAGGTTTGCAACAACATAATATAAAAACATACAGTTTCAGCTTATTCAACAGTTGATTCGAAAATATTATCCATCTCTGTAAACTGGAGAATTATCCAGATTTCAGCTGCAATTACCTCAATTTGTGAACTCAGCAGGTAATTTTGACCTCTGTATGACTAATCTCAGACAACTTTAACAGTCTGTGACCAGACTGGTCTGTTGTACTGTTTCCAATACACATACATTGGACTTTGAGTCAGTCATTGCTCATGTCTTTGTTGTCTATTGTTAGGCCTGGCACTTAGGATGCTCTTCCCCCAAACATTTTGCCTCCTTGCATCCAATTTTGCTGAATTTGTTTTTGTTGACCTTAGGACTCTGTGCACTTTACTACTCCTAACCAGTGCTAAAGTGCTTTGATGTGATTGGTGTATACCTAATT
Source organism: Pleurodeles waltl (assembly GCF_031143425.1). NCBI lineage: Eukaryota > Metazoa > Chordata > Amphibia > Caudata > Salamandridae > Pleurodeles > Pleurodeles waltl. The sequence goes on from NC_090451.1 coordinate 371,851,932, forward strand.
GGCACATTTAATTTACTTACAAGTCCCTAGTAAAGTGCATTACATGTGTCCGGGGCCTGGAAATTAGATGCTACGAGTGAGCCTGCAGCACTGCTTGTACCACCAACTTAAGTAGCACTTTAAAACATGTCCCAGGTCCGCCATTGCAGCCTGAATGCAGTGTTGCACTGCCATGTCGACTTGGCATTTGATACCCCATGCCAAGCCTTAAACTCCCCAATTATTACATATAAGTCACTCCTAAGGTAAGCCATAGGGCAGGGTGCTGTGCAATTAAAAGGACGTTTTTACATGTCCTGGTCCTGGTAATGAAAAACTCTCAAATTTTCACTACTGTGAATCCTACCCCTCCCATAGGATAACTTTGAGAATTGTGTATTACATTTAATAAACTGTAATTCCTGATTGGGAGGAGGTATATCTGTCATGTTTAGTACCTATGGAATTGTAATGATAATCCCTCCTTAGTGGTAAAGTCGCATTTATTGTTGTAGTCTTGAAAATGGCACTTTTAGAAAGTTGAAATTTTCTTGCTTTTCCCCCTGTGTGCCTGCAGCTTGCCTACAATACACGTCTGGGGCGGGTGACAGCTGGGCTTTGTGTATTCCCTATAGACAGCCACACAAAAAGGGAGCTTTGGTGTGACGTAATGGGCCATCCACAACATCATGGGCCATTCTTGGCAGGATGGGAGGGAGGAGCAACTGAATAGGCTGCGTCTGGCCCCCACACAAATTACTGGATTTACCCCCTGTAGTGAGTCTGGAGCCAGGGCACCAAAGGAGGGCCTCTGTGAACTTCAAAGCTGTTCTTTAAAGTCTCCCCCACTTCAAAGGCACCCCTGTGTATAAGAACTGGACTTCTGACCCTACCACTTCAGTACACTTCTGGACCTGAGGATACTCTGCCAGGAAGGACTGCTGTGCTGCTAAAGGACTGCTACACGACTGGACTGCTACCCTAAAAGAACTGCTTCCTTGCTGTGCTGACCTGCCTACTGCTGCCCTCCTTGCTTGGGTGAGAAGGACTGGATCCACATCACTTCAACCCAACACCCAGAGTGACTCCAAGGGCCAGCTGACTGGTCTCCAGTTTTCTGAAGTCTCAGGGACACAAAAGGCTTCCAGCATATCTGCATCTGCATTTGGACTCTGCCATCTGTGAGTCTGCCCTGCCAAGTGGTTCCACCCAGACCTGGACCCCTGGCAGTGAGGCCTAAAGTTCTTCTTCAGCCAACCCATGCATTCTCACCAGAACTGGTACATCTTTGCCATTGCGGCAATCAGAACCAGCACATCTTCACATTTGCGTGAATCAAAACTGGCACATCCTTGCTGCTGTGTGATGCAGCATCAGAGCATCGCCTTTGGAACCAGCACATCAGCCTCAGAGTCAACACATTCTCTGCTACTGGAGCAGAACTGACATATCGCTCTTGGAACCAACGTATCGCTGGCTTTACATGGAGAAAGTGGATATATCCCCTTCTGTTGAGGGATTGAAAGCGATGGATTTCCTCAGCTGAACCTCACATCTTCCTCGACGTAGGTGCAACTAGGAGCAAGATACTTTTGTTGAGTGGGCCTAAGTGAGTCGCTGTAGCTGGACCATGCTCCATTGCAGTCAGCTTAAACTCTTGACTTCGTTCCATTCCAGTGCGGCCTGAGTCGCACTTATTAGCACGTAAGCACTTATTGTTTCTAAGCACTATTGCACTGTTTATTCTTCGAAAATTCATAACTCACGTTCTACTTATTAGATTTTTGTCATTTTGGTCTTGGTTATTTAATAAATTAAGGGGCATATTTATACTCCGTTTGCGCCGGAATTGCGTTGTTTTTTTGATGCAAATTCCGACGCAAAACTAACTCCATATTTATACTTTGGCGTTAGACGAGTCTAGCGCCAAAGTCCATGGAGTTTGCGTCATTTTTTAGCGTGGACACCTACTTTGCGTTAATGAGATGCAAGGTAGGCGTTCCCGTCTAAAAAATTGACTCCGAGGCATGTGCGCCGTATTTACACTCCCGGGCAAAATTCACGGCCGGGAGTGGGCGGGTCAAAAAAAATTACATACGGCCGCTTTTGCGCCGTTTTTTAGCGCCTGGAAAAGGCAGGCGTTAAGGGACCTGTGGGCTCTGAAGGAGCCCAGAGGTGCCCTCCCATGCCCTCAGGGACACCCCCTGTCAGCCTTGCCCACCCCAGGACGACACCCAAGGCTGGAGGGACCCATCCCAGGGACATTAAGGTAAGTTCAGGTAAGTCATTTTTTTTTTTTTTTGTGTGTGGCATAGTGGGGCTTGATTTGTGCCCCCCTACATGCCACTATGCCCAATGACCATGCCCAGGGGACAGAAGTCCCCTGGGCATGGCCATTGGGCAAGGGGGCATGACTCCTGTCTTTGCTAAGACAGGAGTCATTTCTATGGGGGTTGGGAGTCGGAAAAAATGGCGCAAATCGGGTTGAGGCGAAAAATTTGCCTCAGCCTGACTTGCCCCATTTTTTGACGCCCAAGCTCCATATCCCCCTACGCCGGAGCTGCCTGGTGTACGTCGTTTTTTTCCACGCACACCAGGCACCGCCGGCGGCTAACGCCGGCTAACGTCATTGAATAAATACGGCTCCTGCATGGCGCTTCAGAATGGCGTTAGCCGGCGTTAGCGCAGTTTTGCGTCAAAAAGTATAAATATGGCCCTAAGTTCTATTTGTTAACCAGGTGTGGAATCTTTTTGTGTGGTGTTTTCACTGTTTTACAGTTTAAATTGTTGCAGACATACTTTACATATTGCCCCTTAAGTTAAACCTGACTGCTCTGTGCCAAGTTACAGGGGGTTGAGCACAGTTTACTTTAAGGTGTGTTTCTGACTTATCCTGTCTAGGATTGTGGTTTCTGCTTGGAAAGGGTTCATACCTCTGCTAATCAGAAACCCAATTCCTAACATTGATGATCAGCAGTACGGTTAGGACTTGTTTATGTGCAGTACTATAAAGTAACTTGGTGTACATTACCATTCCACATTTAAGACCAATTTGAGTAAATTCTGCCTAATTTGCTTTTTTGATTTTTACCAAATGTATCCTATCTGCCTGTTGATGCTGGTTGGAATCTCCAGCTGCAACAGATGAATTCTGAGCTGGCCAACTTGCAGAGCTACACAATGGCACAGCTCAAGGAATTTTGCCAGGATAGGGGGTTGCCTGCCAAGAGGACTATAAAGAAGGAAGAGCTCCAAAATGCATCGAGACCCACCTGGGCCCAACAGATGATGTGGAGGAAGAGTTGATTATGACCAGCAGGAGTACTTTGGAAGGCAGACTGTAGAGGAAGGGGGCAAACTACTCATAGGATTGGTAATCTTTTCTCCAGGCAAGGACCAGTGTGTCTTCAATTAGCCTGTCCCCAGAGGAGCTGGAAGACAGGAGAAAAAGCTTAAGTTGTAGCTTGCTAAATTGGAGAAGTATTAAGTTCTATAGGAGAAGAGACTGGCCGTGGAGGAAAAATGTAAATGGCCCATGAGCAAAGTCTTGGTCAGCTGAACATCAAAGCCTTGCAAGTAGAGTCCAGAAGTAATGGTGCAGCATACCTTAGTGTCCACTGGAGAAGGAAGGGTCTGCATACCAAAGGATTTGGTGAACAACTATGTGGTGGGAGATGACTTTGAGAAGTGTTTTTTTTGCTTATGAAGTAGCTCTAAGGGTGCACAAGGTTGCCGAGGAGTACTGGGGGCTAGCTTGCAGAGATTCATGCCACCAGTTGGCCTCACTTTGCCCCAGAAGATTACATGGATGTCCCAGATGTTGAGGATGGTGTAGGGAGCAGTGTGTCTGCCAGAGGCCTGTCCCCACAGGAGGGAGAGGTTAGAACGGAGGAGAGGAAGATCAAACTGGAGCTAGCTAAATTGAAGAGGGAGATACTGGCCATGGATCATGAGTTCAGTCTCAGAGCTGAGACCTAAGCAGATTGATTCCAGTAGCAATAGTGGCAGCATACCTGCAGTGTTCACTGGAGAAAGAAATGTCTGCAAACCCAAAGATTAGGTACCCACCTATGTGGTGCAGATGACATTGATAAGTGTTTTTCAGCATATGAAGTAGCTCTAAGGATGCAAAAGCATCCTAAAATAGTACTAGGGTAACTATGGAGGTACATGACCACAGAGCGGAGGGACACACACCTAGAGGTAGAGGACCAGACACAGTACACTCTCATGAATGCAATAATTGTCAATACATTTAGGTGGAATGCCTGAGAGACGCAGGCAGAACATCAGGGGCAGTCACAAACTTCCCACATACACCTGGGCAGACATTCTAGATTATTCCAGCAAGGTACTGAAGACCTGGTGAGGGGCAGCAAGGTAGAAGATTTTACAGGACTGTAAAACCTAATTTTGAGGGAGCAAATGCTTGCTATTTGTTTTACAGAGCTGCACCAACACCTGGATGACAGCAAGCAGATTGACCCCAGTAAGCTTGCTGAGAAGGCTGACTTCCGGGTCAGTACCAGAGTGTCCCAGAAGGCATCTGGAGGGTCTCCCAAAAGGGTGGTCAGGGTTCCCACCAGAAGAAGAAGGTGGAAATAAAAAGAAGGTGTTCTGCAAGGCCTGCAAACCAGTTCTCAAGGGAAAGGGTCTCATTCCTAAACTGGCCACCAGAAAAAGAGCTTCCCTCATAAGAATTAGAACAAAACCCCGAAGTGCTATGAGTATTGGAGCTACAAGGGAGATCCCAAGTGCCCCAGGAGGGCACAGCCTCCCAGTGGAAGAAAGACACAAGGTTGGCTAGTGTAGTGCTTAGGGAAGAGTTTGTTCGAGTCAGTGGGAGGGGAGTCAGTTACCCAAATGCCTCCTGATTCTGCAAAGCTTAGGCAGTGGATCACGATTAATAGGCAAGAAGTTAAAGCTCTGAGTGACATAGGAGCCAGCATGACTACAGTAAGGCATCAGCTGGTGGCCCCAGAGCGAATTTTACATAATGCATTCCACCAGGTTGTAGTAGCTGACACCAGGAGTGTCACTGTCCAGTTTCCCTTGTTCGATTTGAGGATGGGAGGTCCCAGATCTTCTGAAAACTGCTCTGAGCCCTGCCATTCCTGTGGACTGTTTGTTAGAGAATGATCTGGAGTATACTGCCTGGAAGGAAGTAGAGCTCAGGCAACACTTAGAAATGTTAGGGTTACCTGAGTGGATTTGTGCAACCACCAGGTCCATGGCTACCCTGGAAGTGAGTCAAAGCAGTCTAGAACCTGAAAAATAACCCAGACAACTGCCAAGAAAATGAAGGGCTGGGGTGTCCGAGACCAGACTCCAAATGTCTCCCAGCTTAGATGGACGGGGCACCAGAGGAGGATGCCCCAGAGTGCACTGATGAGGGCATTGTCTCCCTTGGTGACCTACCTGAACTTGCTGGATGCAAGCAGAAGGCGGTCCTACCAGGGAAGAGTTGTGTCAGGCACAGAAAGAGTGCCCAGACCTATAAGGCAACAGACCAAAGCCCAGGCAGCTAGTGATACCTCAGGAGTCACCGCATCTATTGGGAGGATGGACTCCTATGCACGGAGCTTAATGCACCTGTGCGTGGGACAACAAGAACCCTGGTGGTCCCATAGCACTACAGGGCCTTCCGACTGGGGCTCACCCATGAGATACCCCTGACAGGACATCTGGACCAGGACAAGACCTTTGCCAGGCTTGTCCTCCATTTTTATTGGTTCTTTCTGTAGGACTTGCTTGATATCCCAGGCCTGCGGGAAAACAGGCAGAAGCTGAAAGCTCACCTGAATCCCTTTACTGTCATTGGCATCCATTTTGAAAGAGTGGCATCAACATTGTAGGATCCATTGATCCCCAGACAGCCTCTGGCAACAGGTGTATCCTGTCTTTGGTGGATCTTGTCATAATGTACCCAAAGTCTCTAATGGGGATTTTTATAAGGGTGGGTTTCCCCAGAGAGCTGGTGTCTGACAGGGACACCAACTTTATGTCTGCTTATATGCACACAGTGTGGAAGGAGTGTGGAGTTACCTACACATTTTCTACACCCTACCATCCAAAAAACAAGATAGTCACTGAGAGATTCAACAAGACTCTCAAGGGCATGTTAAGGGCCTACCATAGACCATGAGGTATAAGTGGGATGCCATCTTACCATGTCTGTTCCTTGCCTATGGAGATGTGTCACAGTAGGGGGATGGTTTTAGTCCCTTTGAAATGCTGTATGGGCACCCTATAAGAGGACATCTCAGGCTGATTAGGGATAAGTGGGAGCAAGCTCCCAGAAACCTCACCAGGATGTGGTTAGCTACATGTTAGCCATCTAGAGCCAGTGGGCCACGTTTTGGAAGCAAGCTTTTGAAAACATGGCGACAAGTCAGAAGGTAATGAAGCAGTGTTATGACCAGAAGGCTACCTACACCTGTGGAATTCCAGCCTGGGAATCCCAGGGCCCTCAAGGACCATTGGACTGGACCTTATGAAGTGGTTGAGAGGAAGGGCGAAGCCACCTTCTTGATGAACCTCAAGACCCCCTAGCACCTTCTAAGGTTTCTCCACATCAACCGCCTCAAACCCCATTTTAAAAGGTCTGAGGTCATCGTGCTGTTGGTGACAGATGGTGGGAAGGAAGAGGAGAGTGAACCTCTTTTGAACCTCGTATTGTCCAAAGAGAAGGATGGGTCAGTGGAAAGTGTAAACCTCTCCCCTCAACTGACTTCAGTACAGCAGAAGGAGTCACCAATTGCTGGGACAGTTCTCCTCTCTGTTTTTCCTCACTCCTGGGGTTACCTATGTGCATACCCCTTATATTAATACAGGAGGTAGTCTTTCTATCAAAAACAGAATATACTGGCTGTCTGACAAAGCGAGGGCTATAATCAAGGAAGAAGTCTCCAAGATGTTGGTTTGGAGCTAGGGGTGATTGAGCCTTCCAGTAGCCCATGGTCCAGCCCTGTGGTGTTGATACCAAAAGCATCCCCACCGAGCGCTACCCCAGAACTTACGTTCTGTGTGGAATACAAGGGGCTCTACTCAGTCACCAAGGCTGATGCTCATCCCATTCACCAGGTTGATGAGCTGATTGACAGGTTAGGGGCTAACCATTTCCTGAGTACCTTTGATCTGGCTTCAGGGTACTGGCAGATCGGCCTAACTGATCCGCCTCGAGTGTGGACGTAAATATGCTACTCATAAATATCCTTTATGAATTCCCAAAGTCATAAACTTAGACATTTGGTCTAAGTTTAGACCAAATGTCTAAGTTTACCACTGTGAATCGGGCCCTCAGTGGGCAGGGGTAAGGTATATCCCCTCCAGGCCAAGATAAAGATTATCATGGCCTTGGGGCCACCCAAAGCTCTAACTGAGCTAAGAACATTCCTGGACCTTAAAATATATTGCAGGAGGTTTGTCAAGGGATATGGCATCATTTTTGCCCCCTTGACTGTGCTGACATCTAAGAAGCAGCCCAGAAAAGTGATTTGGACTGAGGCATTCCAGAAAGCATTTGACTTCCACTGGGAATGGCCCTTTTTGCAGGGTCATCCCCAGATTGCTTGCCCTTTCAATCCACTTTTTTCTGCTGAATTTGTTTTTGCTGGCTTTAGGACTCTGAGCACGTTACTACTGCTAACTGTTGCTAAAGTGCATGTGCTCCCTGCTTAAAACATGGTAACACTGGCTTTTCTAAAATTACAATATTTAATTTACTAATAAATCCCTATGTAAAGTGCACTATCTGTGCCCAGGGTCTGTAAGTTAAATGCTACTAGTTTTACCTGCAGCAATGATTGTGCCACCCACTTCAATAGCACATAAAACATGACTCAGGCCTCCCATTACAGAGCCTGTATGTGTAGTTTTAAACTGACATGTTGATCTGGCAAGTTGAACCTCTTGCCAGGCCCAAAACTTCCTTTTCAATTAATTTAGGTGACTCCTAACGTGTGCCCTAGAAAGTCAAGGGCAGAGTGCATTGTTTATGAAAAATAGGACCTGTTTTAGGAGTGAAACAGTTTTAAATTGTTTTTTCAATACTGCTAGGCTTGTCTCTCTCATAGGAAAACATTGGGCATCCCTTATTGCATTTTATAAGTGTAATATCCAATTGGTAAGAGATGGTACTCCCAAGTTTGGTGTCTTTGGAATCACAATTTAAAATCTCAACTTGTGGTGTTTTCTTAGTTTAACCTTTTGGTGCATTCAGTCTGTCTTTTAATACACGTCTGAGGTTGGTGGCAGCTGGACTTGTGAACTCCCTCTAGACAGCACATACAAAGGGAGCTTAGGTGTGACTGGTGGGCCATCCTGGGTGGGATGCGAGGGAGGGGCTAACACATCTGAACTGGCTGTGTCCCATCTCCACACAAAGGGCTGCACACCTCCCTGTAGTGAGTCTGGAAGCAGGGCAGGGCTGTGCATACTTCAAAGGCATCTCTTTAAACTTCCCCCACTTCAAAAGCACAACTTGGTATAAGTACTGGACCTCAGAAACCACCAACTCAGTAAAATTCAGGTCCCGTGGATACTCTGTCAGTAAGAAGGTCTGCGGTGCTGCTAAAAGGACTGTCAGTCTACTGGACTCCTGTTCTGCTCTACTGACCGGCTGCCCTCTTTGTCTGGTAGTGAGAAGGACTGGACATGGATCTCTCCAACCCAGAAACAAAGTGACTCCAAGGGCTTGCTGGCTCATCTTTTGTTTCCCGAAGTCTCAGGGACACAAACGAAACTCATCTACCTAAAGCACATGGACTCTGCTAATTGTGAGTCTTGCCCTGCCAAGTGGTACCAATCCAGTCCTGGGTCATTGGAAAAGGGTATAAAGTACTAATCTTGCCAGAACCAACACACCATTGCTGACATGAGGGACAGACTCGGCTTATAAACCCGATGTGTGGGTCAGAAGCAGTGCATTGCCTATACTGCAGGGATCCTCTCTGAGGCATCGCTGCTGCTGCAAGCCTAGAATTGCTGCATTGCCTTCAGAATGGGAGCCACAGCATTGCCGCTGCTGCATGTGGAAAATAATGCATCTCTCCTGCTGTGGGGATTGACTCAGCTCATCACCTTCGAAACCACCCAACCTTAGTATCGCTGCATTGCCGCTGCTTTGTGGGGACAATCAACGCATCTCCTCAACTGTGTGGGGAAAACTGTTGCATCTCCTCTGCTGTGAGGATTAACACCAGCACATCACCTCCTAGCCTTCATGCATCTACATCAATGGACTCAGGATTAAGGTACTTTTGTTCAATGGGCCTCACTGGGTCCCTGTAGCTGGCCCACGCTCCATTGCGGTCGACCTCAACTCTTGACTTTGTCTTGGTACAGCACAACCATATATCTCAAGGAAGATCATATGGATTCTAAGCACTATTTTACTGTTTATTCTTTGAAAATTCCTAACTCAATTTCTACTTATCGGATTTTTATCATTCTGGTCTTGTTTTATTTAATAAATTAAGTTAAATTTTTCTACCCAGGTGTGGTATCTTTTTGTGTGGTGTTTTTACCATTTTCCTGTTTGAAGTGTTGCACAAACACTTAACACATGGCATTTTAAGTTAAACCTGCCCGCTATGTGCAAAGCTACCAGAGGGTGAACACAGGTTAACCTAGAATGTGTTTGTGACTTACCCTGATCATTAGTGGGATTCGTGCTTGCACAAGGTGCATACCTCTTCCAACTAAAATCCCAATTTCTATGATTAGTGAACACTATCAATCCATACCAAAGACCAATTCAAACTCTTTTCAATTCTCAATAATTGGTATTTTTAATTGTTTTTCAAATAATGTCTCTGGCTGAAGGTTCTACGTTTTCACCTGCACCTGCAAAGATGGACTTGAGCTGTCCAACCTGAAGGGTTATACTGTGGCCCAGCTTAATGATTTCTACAAGAGAATTAGGTTTCCGGCACTGATATCCACCAGGAAGGTGGAGCTGCAAAAGACACTGCGGGCATGGGCATAAGCTTGTGCTGCTTTGAGTGTTACTCCAGATGAGGATGAGGAGCTGGGTGAAGAGGAATTGGACTAAGACTCACAGGAGAGTCTTGAACTGCTACCTGTGGAGGAGGGGGGGGCAACATCCTGCCTGGATTAGTGATTTCACCCCAGCCAGAGAAGAGTGTGTCTTCCAGAGGCCTGTTCCCAGAGATGCTGGAGGACACAGGGGAGGAGAGAAAATTAAATGTGGAATTTGCTAAATTGAACTTGGAGAGGGAAACAGAGCAAAGGAAACTGGAGAAAGAGAAGGTATTAGCCATGGAGGAAAGGAGAATGGCTGATGAGCCAAGTCTAAAGGAACTGAAGATCAGAGCTAAGCAAGTAGAGTGCAAAGGTGGCAGCATTACCCCAGTGCCCCCTGGAGACAAGAGAGTTCACATACCCAGGGGTCTGGTGTCTGACTTTGTGTGGGAGATGACAAAGATGGATGATTTGAAGCCTATGCAACTGCTCACCAGAAGCACAAGATCTCTGAGGACAATTAGGGGTGGGTAGTCTTTGGAGACATATCCCTAGTGATGGGAGGGACACCCTACTGGCCCTAGATGTTGGTGACAGGATGAGGTATTCCCTCATGAAAAAAGCCCTCATCGGAAAGTATGGTTTAATTCCTTAGCAGTATAGGCAGATGTTCAGGGACAGTCAGAATCTATCCCGACAGACCTGGGTGATCCTTTTTGCAAGGCACTTGATGGTTAGGTGACGGAAAGTTAAGTAAAAGATTATCAGTTGCTATATAACTTAATTGCAAAGAAGCACATGTTCAGTCTTTGTTTTCCAGTTCTGCACCAGCACTTTATTGACAGTAAGCTCTTTGACTCCAGGGAGTTTGCTCAGGAGGCAGACCACTGGGTCAGCACTAAGATCCACAGAAAGGTACCTGGCAGTGAACCCAAGAAGGGGTGTTCAAGTTTCCCCCAGCATAGTGATGGGAGAACAAGGCAGACACACATAAGTCCTAGAGTGAGGGGGAGGAAAGGGTTCCCATACCCCTTCTTAGAAACAGAGAGGAGTTTCTAGTGGGTAGTGTCCCAGGGCACAGCATTTTCAACCCCACTGCTTTGATTGTTTTCAACTAGGACACAAGCCCACTGGTGGGACCGCTACATGAATGGCCTATGTGGCCTTAGGGGTAAGTAATCGCCAGGGGTAGGTCTTAGGCCATGCCGTGATCACCCTTAGTCAGGAGGTGGACTCAGAAAGTATGTTGGTGATTCATGAGGGTGGGGAGTCATCACTTCCACCAGGTGACAGTGAATGAGGTCCCAATTACTGCTCTGAGGGACATTGGGGCTGGTCAGACTATGGTAGTGGAAAGGCTAGTTTCCTTAGAGCACTACACCTGCATGGTGTGTAGAGTAACTTGGGACCATGGGCAGGACCTTTTCTGCCCTATGGCCCTGGTATCCCTAGAGTAGTGAGGGGAGATGACCCAAAGAAGGGTAATAGTTAATACCAAGATATCCATAGATTGCCTACTGAAGAATGAGTTGTCCCAGTGTCAGCAGAGCTAGAAGTGGTGGCCGTGACCAGCATCCTGACAAGCAGAGGTCGCAGGACTACAGATGGTGGAGGAGGGTGAGGGAAAGGCCAACCATAGCTCCTGTTCAGCTTCAGGGTGCAGACCCTAATCTGCGTGGAGTTGTTAATGATGCCACTCTTGAACTAATGGGAGGTAATGTGGAAAAATTGTGCAAGCCATCTCGGGCTACTGCCCCCACTCTGAGAAACCACAGAGGTCAGAGACTCCTGGACTAGCTGACGCCTGGCTTTCGACACTGACAGGTGCCAGTAGCCTGTGTTGGCTGTTGTCGTTATGGACGTAGATCCCATATTTATACTCTGTTTGTGACGAATTTGCATCATTTTTGGACGCAAATTCAGCACAAACTTAACTCCATATTTATACTTTGATGCTAGACACGTTTAGTATCAAAATATTAGAGTTTGCACCATTTTTTGGATGCGTGAACCTACCATTTGTCAATGTATATCCCCCTGTATTAAAATGATGTATGGGTGGGAGGAGGAGATAAATAATGGTGCAACGCTTGCTTTGCACCATTATATAATGTCTAGGTCAGACCAGGCATAATGAGACCTGTGGACCAATTTCCATGGTTAAACACCATGGAATGGGTCCACAGGTGCCCTCCCTAAGTCCCAGGAACACCCCCACCCCCACCAGAGGGAGACCGGAGGATGGGGTCCCCTGTGCTGGCCATTGGGGTGGTGGGCATGACTCCTGTCTTTCCTAAGACAGGAGTCATGTTTTGGTGGTTGTGCGCCAGCAAATAGTGCTAGTCTGGTTAGAGGCATTTTTTTTGCCTCTAACCAGGCTACCGTAATTTTTTGATGCACAACCCCCTTCTTCCCTACTGCCACCCCCACCCGGCTAGTGTGTTTTTTGAAGACGCTAGCCCAAGTTTAGCACTGGCTTGCGCCAGTCCTTTAATATGGAGACATTGCTGGTGCTGAGGAATGGCGCAAGCTGGCACCATACTTTGCACGTTTGCGCAGTTTTGTGCCAAATGGTATAAATCTGGGCCTTCGTTTTCTCTGAGTTGGGGACAGAAATCAGACCCAAGGAGTGGAATGGGCCATATCTCTTTGTTGTCCATGGAAGTACTGTCTGCCTAGTGGGATGCATCTATGAGCAAGTTTAGCTTAGGTGCTGCACAGGTGGAATCCACAGATGATGCGAAGGGTTCCCCATGGGTCAATTCAGTGGCTTAGGAGAGTATAGACAGAGGGATCCAACTGAATTCATAAAGGCATAGAGATGATAATTACCCTGCAGTAGTGGGCCATTGTCCATCTTCTATTACAAAAGCAGGGAACCCCATCAAGTATTATTTAGTCTTCCCTGGCTTTAGGTTAGAGGGGGAGTTGTGTTAGAAATTACCCTTTTCTGCAGGGTTATCCCCAGACCTTTGCCTTTTTCCTGCACTTTTTGTGCTGAATTCATACATATAAGGTAGGCCCTAGAAAGCCCAAGGGAAGAGTGCAGTGTATTTAAAAAGGAGGACGCATACCTTTATGTTTTACCTGTCCTAGTAGTGAAAAACTCTTAAATTCATTTTTCACTACTGCAAGGCCTATCTCTCCCTTAGGATAACACTGAGATGACCTTATTAAATTTTTTAGGTGTCATTTCTAATTGAAAAGAGATGGGACCCCAAGTTTGGTGTCTCTGAAATCACAATTCAAAATCACAATTCATGGTGAAGTCAGATTTTAAACTGTAATTCTGAAAATGCCTCTTTTAGAAAGTTGGCATTTTCTTACTTTAACCATTTGGTGCCTTCCGCCTGTCTCCTGTCCCCACACACAGGGTGGCATACCCCCATGTAGTGAGACTGGAACCAGAGCAAGAAGGGCATGGACTCTGTGCTCTTCAAAGGCATCTATTTGAAGACTTCCCCACTTCAAATACACAACAAGGTATACGTACTGGACCTCAGACGCCACCAAGTCAGTACACTTCAGGATCCATGGATACTCTGCCAAGAAGAAGAACTGCTGTGCAGCTGAAAGGACTGCCACTATTTTGGACTCTGCTGGACTCCTGCTCTGATGACCTGCTGCCTGCCACCCTCCTTGCCTAGCAGTGTGAAGGCCTGGACCTGCATCTCTCTAACCCAGGACCAAAGTGACTCCAAAGGATTGCCGGCTTGCCTCCTGTTTTCTGAAGACTCAGGGACACAAAAGACTTCTAACTCTTCTACCTACAGCACCTGGACTCTGTCAATTATGAATCTTGCCCTGCTAAGTGCTGCCATTCCAGTCCTTGGCCTTTGGAAATTAATTGTCGCTGTTGTGAGGGATAGAACCAGCACATAGCCCCCCTTGCATGTTTCGGAACCAATGCATCGCCTCTACAGTGGAGATCCACTCCAAGGCATCGCCACTGCTGCAAGGCCAGAACTTGTGCATCGCCTTCGGAACCACCATACCTTGGAGCCACTGCATCACTGCTGTGTTGCTTTTGTGAGGGATAGAACCAGCACATCGCCCTCTTTGCATGGATTGGAATCAGTGCATCGCCTCTACAGTTGAGATCCACTCCAAGGCATCGCCACTACAGTTGAGATCCACTCCAAGGCATCGCCACTGCTGCAAGGCCAAGACTGGTTCATCACCTCAGAACCACCACACCTTGGAGCCCCTGTATCACTGCTGCTGCATGGGGAAAATCCGCACATCTCCCCTGCTGCAGTGATTGAATCCAATGCATCGCCTTCAGAACCACCACACGCTGGTATTGCTGCATCACTGCTGCTGTAAGAGGAAAATGGATGCATAGCTTCAACTGCATGGGGAAACTCGATGCATATCTTCTGGTGTGGGGATCATCACCGGCACATTGCCTCCTCCATTCCCCGCATCTCCATCGGCGCAACCAGGACTAAGGTACTTTTGTTCAGAGGACCTCCCTGGGTCCCTGTATCCGGCCCATGCTCTACTGCCATCAGCCTGAACTCTTGACTTTGTCCAGATCCAGTGCGACCAGATGTCCCAAGTAAGCTCTTATTTCTTCTAATCACTATTTTACTTTTTATTCTTTGAAAATTCAGAACTCAAGTTCTGCTTGATGGAATTTTGTCATTTTGATTTTGTTAAATTTAGTAAATTAAGTTCTGATTTTCTAATCAGGTGTGTTATCTCTTTGTGTGTTTTGCATTGTTTTACTGTTTGAAGTTTTGCACAAATCCTTAACACATACCCTCTCAAGTTAAGCCTGACTAATCTGTTCCAAGTTATCAGAGAGTGAGCACAGGTTAACATAGGGTGTGTTTGTGACTTACTGCGACTAGTATTGGGGTTCCTACTTAAACCGATTGCACACCTCTGCTAACCAGAAACCCAGGGGCATATTTACAAGGAGCTTGCACCACCATTAAATCTTTTATTCTGATGCTGTGGCAGCACATTCAGTGCTCCCTATTTACAAAGTGACTCATTAGAGCCAATCTGTCACTTTTTATTGGCCTGCATCAGAATTGTCCTGTGCTTGAGCCAGTTGCATCACGGATCCATAAGTTTATGCAAGGTTGGCATTCCTTCGTAAAAATCCACTCAGAAACAATGCAGTGATATTTACAAGTGTATGGAAAAGGTGTTGCATTGTTAGCGAGTAGAGCCTGACATGCGTCAAAATTCCAGCACATCAGTAACCCAGGCATAAGGAATGATGCATTTGCAGAGATATATAAACAGAACATGCCCAAGTCACTCTGGCAAGCTCAACTTTGCCATGTAGGTGCACATTCTTCCATTAGGAGCAGTGAGAAGACCACCACCTCTACCATTACCATGTGGGCAGCAAAGGAGAAGGTAGCAGATATACTGCCAAAGGACAACCCTCAATGACCTCTGGGAGGAGGAGGTCATCACCTAGTACAGGCTCAGGAGGGAGCCCATCATCCAGCTCCTGAACCTGATTACACTAAAGGTCGCAGGCAAAATCACAGAGCTAAACCACCATCCCTCTGCAGGTCAAGCTGATGGCAGTCCTCCACGAGCTGGCATCTCGTGCATTCCAAACCACCACAGCCAGAGTGGCAGGAATCTCACAGACATCCTTTTCGGCATTCCTACCCTCCATCCGGGATGCCATCCTCAGCTTGACATCTCAGTATATCATGTTCCCCAAGACACAGCAGCAACAACCGGACAACAAACAAGGCTTCTATGCAATAGCTGGCTTCCCACGTGTCTGGGGGGCAGTAGATTGCACACATGTGAAACTTGTGCCTCCTGCTGCTACATCCTACCTGTACCACAATAGGAAACACACCCACTCTATAACTGTACAGGAAATAGTGGATCATCTGGGGATGTTAATCAATGTGCTGGCACAGTACCCTGGGAACACTCATGATGCCTAGATCCCCAAGCACACCATCATCATGGAGCAGTGCCAGAGTGGGAGATTTGATAATGCCCTACTGGGTGGTAAGTATATCTGAGGTATGTGACAGACCTAATAAGAGTAATTAATGTATGATAAAATAGTCATCTCTGTTTGGTGACTGAGACAATGCGTATGCAGGAGGGGTGTGCCTCGTAGTTGCACCATACATCATGGCACATGTGCAATGCAACCCTGCAAGTCACACATGTTAAGACCTGCTAAGCTACTGTGTGTGCTTTGTAAAGGTGGAACAATCCCGAGCAATGCAACACTTTGAAAAATGCTGTGTTGCAACACAGTGTGCAAGGAAGGGCTTCCATGTCTGTTGTCTGTGTGTCCACATGTAACTCCCATGTTCATGAAGCATATCATGTATCCAACACCAGGTAAGCCATGAAATGTCTCAAACCATTTGCCCTCCCCAGGTCAGGTAAACCACAGAAATTTTACTTTAGTCATCCTAAACACTCTTGCCACCTATGTGTGGTGCATTCTATTGCACACAGACATACACTATAAGGCCTCCAAAGGTTCTTGTTGTGTATGAAGGTAGCCTTTCATGCACAAAGTACATCTTACAGGAAATGCAGCCATACATTCATCATGTTGCAATTGTGCCTGTCTTGGTGCTACGCAGCCCATTGTGTGCCACTGCAGATTAAAAACTCAGGATAGTGCTGTGTGGCCTAAAATATGTCATCCACTGCCCTTACTTAGTGTAGCAGTGCAGTGCTGATAATTTACTAGTTGCACTGTTCAGTGCATGATTTCTAAATACCTGTGCCCTATCGCAACACAAAAGGATGATGGACGGAGTGCTGACAATGCAAACACTCACCCCCAGTCACAGATCTGGGTTTAATCCATCATTCTTTTGCTGCCCATGCCATTCCAGTTTGGACCCAGCAATCGCAAACGGGAAGCCTTTGCGAATATCAGTGAAAACAATTTTTAAGAGCATTCAGTGGTCCTACGGACCACTGCCTGCTCTGAAAAAATGAAACAAAAACATTTCATTTTTTATTTTTGAAATGCATCTCTTTTTCCTGTAAGGAAAACGGGCTGTAATTCCACACAAAAAATGCTTTATTTAAAAACAGTCACAGACATGGTGGTCTGCTGTCTCCAGCAGACCACCATCCCTGTGAGGGCCACCATTCCAAAGGGGGTTGCAAATTGCGACTTACCTCATGAATAATCATGAGGTTGGCATTTGAACCCCCTTGCGAATCGCTAATAGTGTCATTGACACTATACAACATAAGGTTTTGCGACTCGCAAAATCAAACGTTGGTACATGTGGCCCCTAGTTCTTTATTTTGCATTTCAATGATTTTTCATCTCTTGTAAAGAAAAATTGTTGCACACCTCAGTACCTTTTCTCCATGTTTGTTACATTTGCAATATTAATTTATTTTACTATGTGGCCTAGACTTCCAAATGGCCATTTTGCCAGTAGGCTCAGTACTAGTAGTCATCTGTGCATGAAATAAATGTTTCAGTGGTATATGTTTTTATAACTTACTTTAGGGCAGGGATGGCATTGGATTAAATTAAAAATGTTGGCTACTGTTTGCATTTTATTCTTTCAACCAAAAAGTGTACATGTTGTGTGGTAATATTTGATGGCAAAGGAGGATGTGTGTTGTTTTTGTAGCTCAGTTAATTTTCATGTTTTGCAGTGCTGAATTCTTATGTGTTACCACCATGCCTCCTTTTTCTGGCCAGTGTGGTCATGCCATGTGGCCAAAGGCCATTTTGTGTAGTCAGTATCCTTAGGTTGCATTTGTTCTTTGTTCCCCATGCCTCCTTGTTTGCAGTTGTTGTTTGACCCTATGGCTAGCAGCCATTTTGTGCATCCAGCCAGTGTGCCTTTGCCATAGGCTTGCACGTGTTCTTTGTCCTCCATGCCTTCTTGCTCTCTGCTGCTGTTTGACAATGTGGCTGCTGGGTGAACTTTTATGATGTGGTGGTGTGGTTTGACAATGTTTGATTAAATTGGTATTTCTTACACAAGGAACCAAATGCACTTATATTGCATTTGTATACTATTTCACCCTTCAACAATGCCACATTTCACTAACTACATGTTTTTTTTGCTTGGTTGCTTTTAGGTACACAAGAGAAAAAATGTCCCATCACCGGCAGTACTGCCAAAGACAAGGTCTGTACAGTTATTTCAATCCTTCAATCTCTTTTGCTTGTGCAACTTAGTGCCACTGTCAACTGAGAGCATTAAGATGGCTCCAAAGTAAGCTGCTCCAAGAGAGTGGTCAGTGAGAAGAAGCAGCTTTCCATCAGTGGTGTGCTGACCGGAACCTTTTTCAGGAGACATGTGCGTGTGTAAGTGTCTGTGTGGGAGTGTGAGTGAGAGAAATAGATTGAAAGAGAGAGAGAGTCAGACTGAGAGGGAGAGAGATAGAGAGTTTTTTAGGCTTTGATATATGATATCCTTAGAGTGAGATATTTCTGCATCATTTGAAAAGAAAAATGCATTTGTCATTTAAAAATACTAAGATCACCTTTCAGTATAAGCCTTAGATATTTAAATAAAAAATAAATAAAAAAGTAGGGTAAAGACCAGGGACGCACCTGGATTTGAACCCTCAACAGTCAGTATGAAAGTCTGCTACATTCACACTTTAGCTGTTTCTTTTATTTATAGTTTCTTTAGCCCTTTGTGGGCTATCTCGGACGCCAGGGGGAGGCACAAGACCTCCCTCACAGTCCCTGAAGACTTTTTTATTATCTGCCCTTAATGGGCTATCTGGGACACTGGGGAAAGCCTCCGCACAGAATATCATAAATGCTCTGGGGAGGGGGTGATCCCCGGAGCAGCAGGGAGCCAACAGCCCGCCCAAGCCAGTAATAAATGTAGCCCCAGGGAAGTGGTGATCCTCGAGGCGTGGAGTGGTTCTGCAGCCTCTGCACATAATTTCTGCTTTGCCCAGGGGAGGTGGCAGTCCCTGTGCTGTGCAGTGGCCAGGTCGCCCTGCCGCACTGCATTTAAAAAATGCTCCCAGGACTTGGCCCACTCAGGGGCTAAAAAAAGACAAAGACCAGGAGCCCAAGTTTTGTTTTCTTTCGAATTTTCTCTCGATCTGCCGCAAATCGCAGCAAAATGTTTAAAAAAATGCTTTTTAGCCCTGGGGGTATCCCTCTGGGACCCCACTACCAGAGCTAAGGGGTCGGGGTGTCTGTACCCTGGCCCCTTTTATTTATTTTTACATTTTTGGGGGGTAATTGGCTGTCATGACCCAAGATGGCTGCCAACACTACTTGGCTGAAGTGTTGGCAGTCAATGAGTTCTCAGCACGAGATCGGAAGGGGTCACAAATCCTGTGCATCACTACATATACAAATTTGTTTTCCCCTTAATTCCTCAAAACTAATGAATGGATTTACAACAAAATGACAGGTTGCTTTCTGGATCAGGACCTACCTTTCTGCCAATTTTTGTGTGATTTCTCCATTAGTTTTGGCGCTATCGCTGTTCAAAATCCCTATGGAAAAAATGAATGGGGAAAAAGTGTTTTGGAACACCCTTTTTCTCGCAACCCCCCCCCCAGACGGATCACCCCAAAACTTGCCAGACAGCATCTGACATGACTGGTAAATTTTTTGGGAAAGTTTTGTTAATATTTGTCAAGCAGCACCAAAGATATAGGCAAGTAAAAAATGTTTTTTTTTACAAACTAGGTCCTAACTATAAGTACCTAGTGGTGACCGCCACTAGGTAATTAATATATATACATATATATATATATGTGTGTGTGTGTGTGTATATCTATGTACATATGTGTGCGTGTGTGTATATATATATATATATGTGTATTATATATATATATATATATATATATATATATATATATATATATATATATATACACTGAAGTAACTAAGACTCACACATCCCCTCCAGATGTCATCAGCTGTTGTTATGTTATCAATAGTTATCAATGGTGTCATAAAACATGTCATGAGTGATGTACTATGTGCGAGTTTAAGAAGTGCATGGTAAGGGAACGAGTTATAGTTACTTCACTTGGGCTTTGTAAAGAGGAGGTACTTGAAGCAATTGTCACAGTGCCCAATGGGAGGGCACCCAGGCCCCATGAGTTTTTAAAAAGGGGTCAAGAGTGGATCCAAAGTATTGTTGCCCAATCACCCTTATTGATTCCACCATTAAGGTCATGGGTAAAGCTATTCTTTCCAGGCCTATTGAGTGGCAAGATCAAAACAGTGTTATTTCAGGTCTTCAGTACAGCTTTAAACCCGGGAAAGGAAGTTTGGATCAATGTATGAATTTGAAATTGATAATTGGGAAATACACAGGGGCTAAAAAGGGTGTGTTGCACATGGCATTCATAGATCTTACCAGTGTGTTCGATCGTGTGAACAGAGGGAAATTTTGGGGGATGAGGATTGTCTTGAGGGGGTGTTAGACCTGGAATCCCTGGGATGGTTTCTCCTGTCTCTTTGCCCCTGCTTCCTGTATTTTTGACTGTGTGCTGGACTTTGTTTTTGATACTCTGGGCACTTTACCACTGCTGACCAGGGCTACAGTGCAAGTGCTCTCTGTGTAAACTATGATTATGATTGGTGATCCCTGATTGGCATATTTGATTTGCTAGTAAGTCCCTAGTTAAGTGCACCAGAGGTGCACCGGGCCTGTAAATCAAATGCTACTAGTTGGCCTGCAGCACTGATTGTGCCACCCACATGCATAGTCCTGTAAACATGTCTCAGACGTGCCACTGCACTATCTGTGTGTGCAGTCTTGCACTGCCAATTGGACCTGGCAAGTGTACCCACTTGCCAGGCCCAAATCTTCCCTTTTTTCCACACATAAGTCACACCTGAGGTAGGCCCTAGGTAGCCCCATCAGCAGGGTGCAGTGTATTTAAGAGGTAGTGTCGCGTAGGCTCTAATTATTCTAATGAGACTATTGGATTTGAATGGCAGAATCGCCTGAGGTGTGGGGGACTGAGTCTAACCCACTACAGGTGACACCTGTTGGCCTAATCCATGTTTTGCTCCGGCTAACTAGCAGTGCCTCATCTCCACCCTAGAGCAGGGATGATTGGGCAGCCGAGCGCATGACACAATTGACTCCTCAGGGAAATCGTGGTCACTCAGATCGCATCAGTTTCTCTCAGTCACATTGCTCTCAAATATACAAGGACAAACAGAGGCAGTATATGTTACAATAAGGTTTTAATGAAGCAACTGCATCTCAGATAATAAAGCATGTACTGCAATAACCAGGACAATGAAGCATGACAGGATTAAAATTGTGACCAGGAGAGTAAAGCATAAAAATAACGCTACCATATTGTCACTAGAATCATTAGGCTAACTCCTACCTAGGCTATATTAGAGCACAGCATGTTAAGGTGTAGTTCTGCCCTTCAGGTTCCCCTGGGAACACATCATCCCTCATACCTTATCAAGAGGCCTGAATTCTGAATAAGCATTCAGCAATCAGCATACAGTCATGGTCTTCTGGCTTGAATCTCCCTCTAACGTGAATGGGACAGAGAAGTGTTTTTATAATAAAACAGCTGATGTTCTGAGAAAATGTCCCTACATAAGGGTGTGTATGTTTCTCTGAATACCAGAGACAAAGCGTTACCACATTTACCTGCAACCTATCTTATTGCAGCCTTGAGAAAAGCACAAAGTGAAAGAAATGTCTTGTTTAAAAACGTAGTGCTGGCCTAGGCAAAGAAGAGCTAGATAGAGAGAAATAAAACAAGACTGCAAATGTGGCTATTGTTAAAATAATAAACAAAGCTGAATAAAATATATCTAGGATAAAGTGCAGAGCAGCAGGCCTAGTGTGCTAAAATAACATGTATTGAGCTATAACTAAAATGGCTACACAACAGTAGGACATGTACTGGTGTGCTTTACATGTCCTGAAATACTGCCAAATTCAGTTTCACTATTGCAAGGCCTATCTCTCCCATAGGTTAACATGGGGACTGCCTTTAAATATCTTACAAGTGTAAATGCCAATGGGGAGCAAATCGAGAAATGGAGTTTGGGGACTCTGAACTCACAACTTAAAAAATACATATTTTGATAGAGTTGTTTTTTAGATTGCCTGTTTAAAAATGCCACTTTTAGAATGTTGGAAAATTCTTGCTTAACAATTCTGTGCCTCTGCCTGCCTGAGGAATCCACGTCTGGGTCAGACTGACAGTTGGCTATTTGTAATTTCCTTGCAGACAGTGACACAAGGGGAGCAGAGGTGTGTCCTGCATATCCTGATGAGTCTTCGTGGGCTGAAGTGGGAAGGGAGAAGCTGACACCTGCATCTGAAAGGGTTGTGTCTGTCCTCACACAATGCAGTCTCCAAACCTTGTGGACAACAGGGTCTTTCCTTTCAAGTTTCCCTAAGAGAGAAATGAGTATAAGTAGTGGACTTAAAACCCCAGACTTTTAGAACACTTCTGGATCAAGAGGAAAGAGGAGCTGAAGAGCTAGAGGAGGAGTACTGCCCTTTACTGTGTGTGCTCTGCTGGGTTTGCCTGCAGTTGCTGCTTCTGCTTTAAAGAGGACAAAGTCTGGACTTTGCTGTGCATCCTGCTTGTGAAGTTTCTCCAAGGGCTTGGACTGAGCTTGCCTCTTGTTAAGAGGTCTCAGGGACATCAAAGACTTCCTCTGCCTGCACCTGGGCTCTATTGCTGAGACTCCCTGACTTGCAAAGTGGTTCCGCATCCAGTCCCTCTGCCCATGGAAGGCGCAGCTGGCAGAACCAGAATGAAAATCAATCCACTTGAGCCGAGCGGCAGAAATATCGATGCAGCACCTGTACCTCAACTGAAAAATCAATGCAACGCCAGTGAAATTGACCCATCCTCAGCTCAGCACGGATTCATTGCTTCAGTGCATCTGGATTTTCCAAATATCATCCTTGGGTGTCAAAATCTTCAACATCACCACACAGACCCGAGGTCGCTGGTCCGGAAACCAATGCATCGCTTGCCCATCGGAGAAAGAATAGATGCATGGCCTCATTTGCGAGCAAGGTATCAATGGATCGCTTGCTTTTTCGATGCACACTAGCCAGTGCATCTTTATTTTTCATGCATACCATGCACTTTGTGCTAAAACAACACATCAATTGATTTCTCTGGATTAAGACTCTTTTTATTTGTAAAATTTGTATCTTTGCTTGTGTAAGTTGGATTTTTGTTGCTTTGGTTTTGTTTGATTTAGATACATATTGGCTATTTTTCTCAACTAGTATGGAGTCCTTTTGTGGTGTTTTTATTGTGTTACTCTGTGTGTTTGTGCAAATACATTACACATTGCCTCTGAGATAAGCCTGACTGTTTGTGCTAAGCTACCATGGGGGTGAGCAGGGGTTATATGAGCTATGTATGTCCCTTACCTTGACGAGAGTGAGGGTCCCTGCTTGGGCAGAGTACAAACTGACTGCCAACCAGAGACCCCATTTCTAACAGGGTCGAAAGCAGTGTGGTGTATTTTCTTTCCGATTTGCGGGATCTTGCTGCTAATATAAGATATGATCAGGAAGGGGTTTTAACTGACTCTATGAGTCTTAACCGGAGAGTGAGGTAGGGCTGTGTTTTGGCCCCCTTTTTATTTAACATTATAAGTCAATAATTTGGGTCGGGATCTAAATGTTGTCTGTATTGATATACCAAGGGCTGGTTCACAACTGGTGCCCACCCTTTTATCTGTGGATGATACCCTGCTGATTGCTAGGACCGCTAAGGGCTTGCAACAGTTGGTTGACTCATTTGTATCCTTTCTGAGCACCTTTGATTTGAGCACCAGTTACCTTAATTCTCATACAATGGTTGTTGAAACTAGAAAACCACAGAAAAAGTGATTTTGGGGGGGTAAGGAATTAGTTAGAGTCTTGACCTTTTCATGTCTGGGAGTTCTGCTTGATGAGAGAGGGTCATGGGGAACTCAAATGAGACAAAAAGGAACTTTTTCTCACAAGCAGTTGCAGCAACATTAGACTTTGCCAAGAAGATGGGTGTGAAAACTATTCAGGCCCTTATCAAGGTCTATCAATGCATATGTGTCCAAATTGCGACTTTTGGTAGTGACATTTGGTGCTTTCAAAACATAGTGGAAATCCAGAGAGTGGAGAATAAATTCCTAAGGAAATTGTTGTCGGTTCCTCAGTCTATTCCTGTGTATTGTTCACGAGGAGCTGGGGCTTGGATATATTGGTGATCAGCTAGCTCTCACTCCTCTGCTAAGGTCAATTAGGGTCTGGTCCAATCCAGTGTTAAACTTAACCTGGCTATCATCAAAGTTTGCTTGACTTTAGACAAGGCGTTATGTACTCCCTAGTTCAAATATTTCAAAGATTTTACTGTGAAACTGTGTTGCCCCGAACTTCTTGTGAATCCGCACATCATTACATAAAAAGATTTGATTTTGGAAAACAACATTTCACTTGCATGATGAAGTTAGAAAGGGAGGCACAAGAACTTGTCAAAGCTACAGTCCGCTCTCACGTGATGACCTAACCCAGCCCCCTGATGGAGCCTTATTTGTTTACTGTTACATTGTCACAACAGTGTTTAATGCTGATGAGTTTCAGATTTAATTTACTGCTCTGGTCTTTTGCAGTTCTTCAAGGAAAGCATGAGTTGGAAAAGAGATGCCCACGCCCAAGTGATAATTTTTTTCCACAAGAGACAGTGCACTTTGTTTTCTTTTGTGAGTACTATAGTGTACCTCAGCATAAGTACATCTTGCCATTGCTCAGGGGATTCTCGTTTGTGCAGGTTAAACTGGCTTTGTTGTCAAGTCCTCTTATTTGCCAGTGTTGCAAGCTTCCTGGAAAGGGCTCATAAGATCAGGAAGTCTTTGCCTAGTTGAAATTAATATACTATGGACGCTGGCTCACATTTTATATTCTTTTAAAGATATTTTATATTGTACTTTTTATCGTTTGTGAACTTAAATTATATTATTATATTTGTTTATTTATGTGTGTTTTATGTACTTTTAAGACTTTTGGTAGTCAAATAAAGTTTATGTGACTGATAACTTTAACTGGTGAATTTCAGAGTTTTTGTGAGTTTCAAAATTTAAAGTAGCAGGAGCTGTCTTCAGTGGTTTGCTCCTTTCTGGCAGGAACAGCTTTTATTTCTGCTCTTGAAGGTCAGGAACAATCCTATGTTCCTATGTTTCCTGCCCAGAAGAGCATGGGCAGGGACTTACCTTTCTGTTGCCTGCCCATGCTCTCCCAGACAGCACAGTGTCTTGGGGAATGGGCCAATACACAGCTCTAGGAAGTGGGTCCCTGCCCCTTACCCAATTAATCATACATCAGGTCACATGAATATAATAAAGACAGCCCGGGTATGTGGCCCCCAGGGCCATTAAGTGGTTTGAGGAGGAATATCATACGACTCCTTCCCCACATAAAAATGTAATGAAGCAGGCCCCAGGGCCATTAAATGGCTCGGGGAGTGGGGCCACTGTCCCCTATCTCTAATATCGATACTGCAACAACCACCAGGGCCCTGGGGTATTCTAACTAAAAAGAACACGGAAAATTGTTTTATTTTACTGCTGTACTGCTAAACATTAAGTCCAAACTTGTTCCTGTTAGAAGGGTGACCCTCTAGGACCTCACCACAAGACCTAGGGTTTCATGGCATCCCTACCTTGCCCCCCTGCATGTTACTTTTATTATTTTAGGACCAGTCATAAAATGTCAGCCAAACGTCTTGTTTGATCTGATGGTCTTGTGGTACTCCAGCATCTCTAGATAGCTATACATTTGAACCTTAATTGCTCAAACACTACTGAACAGATTTACATCAATTCACAAAAAGCAGGCTGCCTGAGTAAGGATCTCACTTTCTGCCAAGTTTGGTGTAATGCAGTTCAGCCATTTTGGCTGTAGCTGTGTCTAAAGTTCTTATGAGAATTTGCAAGGGGAAAATGCATTTTGCGATACCCCCTTTTCCACGCTCCCCGCTTAATGGATCACCCTGAAAACCTATCAAACAGTGCCAAAGGTATTAGCAAACAAAAAATAGAAACATAGTCCTACCTTTTTTGACTGTTGCACAGAATGGCATAGTTTAGCATCACTTTGAGTTTTCAAACTGGTTTGTTTTAAGCACCCATCCATCTTAGTTACTGCTGTCTCTAAAAAAATCAATTTGAAATGTTGCAGCTACCAAATCAATCCATCAATAAATAAATTAATGCATACTTACATACATAAGTAGGTAACTGTACAGCAGCGCTTCTGATTTTCTGAGATATGTGTTGTAATGTGTGCACATGCTGTGTCTGTCCTAATTTAACAGGGGTGTGTAGTGAGTGCCTGTAATGCAATGCAGTGTCTTCAAGTGTCTGGCAATGTGGGAGTATTTATTTGTTCACATCTGCATGTGAAGGTTTTCAGGATTATATCAACATTGAGGGGGTTATTCCAACTTTGGAGGAAGTGGTAATCCGTCCCAAAAGTGACGGTAAAGTGACGGATATACCACCAGCCGTATTACAAGTCCATTATATCCTACGGAACTCGTAATACGGCTGGTGGTAAATCCGTCACATTTGGGACAGGTTACCACCTCCTCCAAAGATGGAATAACCCCCTGAGAATTTTCAGGGGTTTCACCAGTAGTACACCGTGAGAGTATTAATGATCCAAGCAGCAATAACAAAATAGGCCTGGTGAGCTAGTCAACTAAGTGGTTAAAAGGCAAAACGCAAATGGCAGGAACAGAACAATATGAACTTCTACTAATAAAATGAGTGAATTTAAATTATTGCTGACTGTAAAAGGTATGCTATAAGGATCTTTAATTTAGATACCTTTGTCGGATGGGAAACAACATGTTCTGTGAGATAGACATTAGGACCATCAATTTAATTGATTACATCAGAAAGATAAAAGAAAAAAATATTTAGAAAAGCGGAAGCCTAAGGTTGTCTTACTGAGCATTTAGAACAGGAAGTACTTTGTAAAAGGGCATTTATATTTTCTGGAGACATAAAAAAGCTTTTGAGAGGGAATACAAGGTAAAAGCGATATGTGGAAAAACATTTTCTATAGTCATTAGACAGGATTGTATGAGTAAACACAAATCAGTTATTTACAACATAATTTTTGGAAATTACCATCTTTTTTCCCCCAGATATTTGCCTCCCTTTGCCGAACACATTTTATTTTTGGCCATAGGATTTTGCACACTTTACCCTTGCTAACCAGTTATAAGGAACTTGTTCTTTCTGTTTCAAATATATTTTTGCTGAATTTGTTGGCTTTAGGACGCTGGGCACTTTATCACTACTAAACATTGCTAACATGCATGTGCTCTCTGCTTAAAACATGGTAACATTGCCTTATCCACAATTGACATATTTAATTTACTTATAAGTCCATTGTAAAGTGCACTACCTGTGCCCAGGGCTGTGTTAAATGCTTCTGGTGGGCCTGCAGCACTGATTGTGCCACCAACTTTGTTCCTCTTCACTAATGTCTCAGGCCTGCCATTTCAGAGCCTGTTTGTGCATGTTAGAGGACGGTTCTGACCATCAGGTCTGCCCTGATTTTTCGATTTTTGACCACCTGGTTTTTGACTGTTTACTGTGAGGAACCCTCCTATGAGGTGACTCCCGCAAAATAAACACCTGGTAAAATGGACTGCACGTGTTTACCGCTGGTGTCGCCGTGCTAAGGAAAGGCTGCTGTGGCGCAGCAAGGCAGAGGCCCAGGGCAGGTTACATGTGATCATGTGTGCGCGTGGATCTGCACCAATGTGAGGGCTGTGGGAGGAGGATTCCTAGTGTGCGCAGCCCAAGAACTGCACTTAGGTAGTCCTGGTGCAGGAGGAACTATGCAGAGTGGGTGGTGACCTGGAGTAGGTCTCATGAGAGGGGTGTATACATGTGAGGGAGAGTCAGTGTGCTTACTGCCTTTTCACTGTAGGGACACCCAGTTCAATGCCAATGTCAGGGTGCTTAAGATATTTGCATTGGGGGGATACTCCATTGAATGTCAATGGAAAAGGAGGGGCTAGGGTGCAACTCCAGTTCTCTGGGGTCCACCGAGACCAGAGTCACACGAAGGTACACTGTAACCTGTAAGAAAAGAATGATGCAGTAGGTTACAGGAGCATAGTTGTACAACTTATGGGTCATCCAGGGATGTAATCTTTCTCTACCTCAGCTCAGGATTAGGGCCTATTACTGCTCTGTCCAGTTGCTGGAGCAGGGACTAGCATCAATCAGCCAGCTGTCATTCCGTGCCAGGACCAGGCTGGAGAAGCCCTGCGAGGAATGTCAGGTAGGAGGGGCTGAGACTTTTAGAACACATGTGGCAACTAACTCCTGGAGGATGCCATTTTGAGCTATCCCAGAAGACTGTGCAAGAAGGAGGGGACGGGCAAGGAAGTGATGTGGCACATCTGGATAGGCCAGAGGTGCAGACCTGCTGGACACTTCCACCCCCACTTAAAAGGTCCTGCACAGGGGAGAGCTCTCTCTCTTGGCTGTGTTTCACTGCTTGACACTGGGACTGCAGACGGGCGTCATGGACAACTGGAAGGAAGAACCTCCTGACTGCCCTTGGGGCAGGGACTCTGCCCCTGAAGGATCCCAGGCCAGCGAGGCGAATGCCAGGGCCAGGCAAGCTGGCCCCCTTATCCCCCCAGAGGACTAGTTGGGGGAAGGACTGGGCTAGCGCAAGGAGAGCACGCTGCCCAGAAGGAAAAGAGGTAACCCAGAGGAAAGATTGGAGCAGGAGTCAGTGGGACTGGCTCCCTGATGATCTGGGTCCCTTCCAGGCCAGGAGGCCTAAGGAGAGTGCTCCTGGGGGCAAGAGCTTGTCACCAGGAGCGGAACGACACAAGAATGATGAAAATCGGCCCTTGGGGGCCTGAGATATCACCAGACAAAGGATGGCGACCTTTGACCTTTGGGAAAGCAGCTACGAAGCGCGTGGAGCTCCGCAGCTGCTTGCGACTGTGTTCCCAGGGTGGGCCAGGGCCTGGGGGCTGCCCAGGAGAAAGAGGAGCAAGGGGGTGCCCTCGCACTCCCCCTCGCAGAAGAGGAAGGGGCCCAGGACCCCATCCCGGGGCCCCGTGAAGCCTGGTCCCGTGTTGGACTTTAAATGGGGGAGGGGGGCGCCGTCGTGCACCCCCTGCCACTGTGGAAAGGGGATCCCGGACCCCATCCGGGGGCCCCCGGCGGCGAAGACAAGCCAGGGAGCGCCATCGCGCTCCCCGCGAAGAAAGGAGTAATGGGGGGGGGGGGCGCCGTCGCACACCCCCAGCGGAAGGGAAGTCGGGGAGCGCTCCCTGTGAAGATGGCCAGAGGGACCCCGGACCCCATTCCGGGGCTCCAAACAGAAGAGGGCCTGGGGGAGCGCCGTCGCGCTCCCCACTAAGGAGGAGAGGGGCCCCGGACCCCATCCCGGGGCCCCGAGAAGAGGACGACTCCGGGGAGCGCCATCGCGCTCCCCGCCAGAAGGAGGAGGGGCCCCGGACCCCATCCCGTGGGCCCCAAAGATGCCAGGAGGAAGGTGGATTGCTGCTGCACTCCCCCCGCGCGGCCTGTCCGGCCGCCAGCATCCCTTAGTCTGCCCGCTGGAGCGGGCAGACTTCAATGCAGCTGGCCGGCTCCCGCGACAGCACCCGGAGGTGCTGGCCGTGCGGGGAGCCGGCAGGGGCAGCCAGGGGCGGCCAGGGGTGGGCTCCCTGGTCCGCCCTCCCACAAGGGATCCTCTTTGTGGTGCGAGGGGTGTCCGGGTGGGACCGCCACCCCCAAAAAGAAAAGCAGGAAAACGGGCACAGCGGCTCTCCCCAGCACAGCGGGAGAGCCGCTCATCCATTATGCAGCTGCCCCAGCCTGCTTTGCGGGGCAGGGGCTGTTGTTTGAGCCCCTAAAATGCCTGTGGTGGTCCCAGGGAGATGGGGGCCACCACCAACGGAGTAGTAGGAGACAGGGGGAGCTGCAGGAGCAGCGCAGCCTCCCCCCAACATCTGTTGGTGTCCCCACCCTAGGTAGGGTGGGACACATGAGAGATAACCCCTCAAGGGATGGATGGATATTTGAAGCACAAACTTCAGTGAACTTTTGTTCCTGGTTGTGCAAGGGTGCCTACCATAGGTGTAGGTTGGTATGGCCCCATGCATTCTACTGTTATTTCATTGTTAGGAAGGAGTAATCCAAAAGTAATCTAAAAGTAATCATGATGGTTATAATGCTAGAATTTGGTCTCTTATGTTCCCTGATTATGCTAATTTGAATAATGATACTGACAGTCACCTCTTGGCAAGATGAAAGCATTTAATCACAAATGTAGGGGTCATCATTGCACTGTACTGTGGAATACTGTCAAAATTTTCAAATGTTGCAAGGGGGGCACTGGGATTGTTTTGCCATGTGGATTCTTGGATTATATTCTCCCTTAAGGAGACCTGAGAGATTACATACTGTTTGCCCAGAGTAATTCTATCACTTTGTATATATTTGTAGATTGTTGCATAGTATTGAGTAGTGTGTGTGAATAATAAATGTACTTTTACTTTATCAAAAGAAAAAGCACAGACTGGACATTAATTTATTAAGAATCATGCATGCGTGCTTGTGAATGGGGATTACTAGCCCACACCACCTCCCTTGAGTAAGCCTTGGACAGCTCTGCAACGCTACCCTATGAGAGTCAAGCGCTACAATGGGGTGTTTGGTTCCCAGTGGCGGTCGTGTGCGGACTCGTTACTTGTGCAGGCCACACAACTAATGACCCACCTTCCAACAGTGCAGTTTTAAATGGGCATGTCTACATGGCAAGTTAACCCACTTGCCAGATCTGATCCTTCCTTTTTAATACATTTAAGGTACCCCCAGGGTAGGCCCTGGATAGCCCAAAGGGCAGGGTGCAGTGTATTTTAGAAGTTAGACATGTATTTTAAGTTTTACATGTTCAGGTAGTGAAACACTCTTAAATTCTTTTTTCACTAGAGCAAGGCCATCTCTCCAATAGGTTAACATTGGGATGGCCATATTACATGTTATAAGGGTACTTTCCTATTGGGAAGAGATGGTACCCCCAAGTTTGGTGTCTCTAAATCACAGTTTAAAACCACAACTGATGGTAATGTCAGATTTCAAATTGTAATGCTGAAAATGCTACTTTTAGAAAGTTGGCATTTTCTTGCTTTAAATCATCTAGGCCCTCATTACAACCCTGGTGGTCGGTGTTAAAGCGGCGGTAAAACTGCCAACAGGCCGGCGGTAAAAGAAAATGGAATCCCGACCGTGGCGGAAACTGCCAACATAGGCAGCCACTTTAACACTCCAACCGCCACGGCGGTACAAACAAACAGCGCGGCGATCACCGCCAACAGACAGGCGGAAGACAAGGTTCCGCCCACTGTATCACCTTTTCCGGGACGGATTCACCGCGAACAAAAACTCGGTGAAAACAGGACTTGGAACGGAAAACCTCACCTCTCCCCCCCATGAGGAATCAGGATGCCATGGAACCCGAGCTGCAGATACTGCCAGCCTTTATCTTCCTGCTTCTCTACCAGGAACAACAAAGACGGCGTCGAAGACCACGGTGAGTACTGCACCTACGACACAGGGGAGAGGGGACACACGCACGCAACACTCCCACCCCCACCCTCACCCACTACAACACACACACAAGTACATGTTGATACATTAAATTAACAACCCCCAACTCCCCCTGGAAGAATGCAAGGACAAAAGGAAATGATTCAAACGTTTGTAATCTAACAAAAACAGTAATCAAAAATATATACATTCATATACATATATTTACACTAGAAACAAATATATTCAAGTCCAAGGTATTCCACCATCATAGTCCGTGGACCACTGGGCCCAAAATGCATGGACGAGGCCCACACTCAATACCGGATCAAAACAGAGAGAACACTGCTGGGGCATCAGACAGAAATACAGCAGGCACCTCAGGGGGAAGGGAAGGGGGCACCTCAGCCAGATGAGTGCACGACCACAGATCCACAAGGGGGCTCCATGCCCATTGATGTATCCTGGGGAGTGCAAAGCCACAGTCTCTCAGGTCTCTCCAGTGGGTGGTTTGCCCACTGCTTTATCCTGGGGAGTGCAAAGCCACAGTCTCTCAAGTCTCTCCAGTGGGTGGTTTGCCCACTCCTTTATCCTGGGGAGTGCAAAGCCACAGTCTCTCAAGTCTCTCAAGTGGGTGGGTTGCCCACTGCTTTATCCTGGGGAGTGCAAAGCCACAGTCTCTCAAGTCCCTCCAGTGGGTGGTTTGCCCACTGCTTTATCCTAGGGAGTGCAAAGCCACAGTCTCTCAAGACTCTCCAGTGGGTGGTTTGCCCACTGCTTTATCCTGGGGAGTGCAAGACCACAGTCTCTCAAGTCTCTCCAGTGGGTGGTTTGCCCACTGCTTTATCCTGGGGAGTGCAAAGCCACAGTCTCACAAGTGGATAAGAGTCCCCACTGGTTCTGTAGTGGGCTTTGTGCCCAGAGTGCTTCATCCTGCCAAGCACTGAGGTAGTGGATGTGAATCTCCACTGGTTCTGTAGGGGGCTTTGTGCCCAGAGTGCTTCATCCTGCCAAGGACTGAGGTAGTTGATGCCTTTCTCTACTGGGTCTAGAGGGGGCTTTGTGCCCAGAGTGCTTCATCCTGCCAAGGACAGAGGAAGTGGATGCCTTCCTCCAATGGTTCTGGAGGGGGCTTTGTGCCCAGAGTGCTTCATCCTGCCAAGGACAGAGGTAGTGGATGTGAATCTCCACTGCTTCTGGAGGGGGCTTTGTGCCCAGAGTGCTTCATCCTGCCAAGGACTGAGGTAGTGGATGTCTTTCTCCACTGGTTCTGGAGGGGGCTTTGTGCCCAGAGTGCTTCATCCTGCCAAGGACAGAGGTAGTGGATGTGAATCTCCACTGGTTCTGGAGGGGGCTTTGTGCCCAGAGTGCTTCATCCTGCCAAGGACTGAAGTAGTGGATGCCTTTCTCCACCGGTTCTGGAGGGGGCTTTGTGCCCAGAGTGCTTCATCCTGCCAAGGACAGAGGTAGTGGATGTGAATCTCCACTGCTTCTGGAGGGGGCTTTGTGCCCAGAGTGCTTCATCCTGCCAAGGACTGAGGTAGTGGATATCTTTCTCCACTGGTTCTGGAGGGGGCTTTGTGCCCAGAGTGCTTCATCCTGCCAAGGACAGAGGTAGTGGATGTGAATCTCCACTGCTTCTGGAGGGGGCTTTGTGCCCAGAGTGCTTCATCCTGCCAAGGACTGAAGTAGTGGATGCCTTTCTCCACCGGTTCTGGAGGGGGCTTTGTGCCCAGAGTGCTTCATCCTGCCAAGGACTGAGGTAGTGGATGCCTTTCTCTACTGGTTCTGGAGGGGGCTTTGTGCCCAGAGTGCTTCATCCTGCTTGTGGCGGCCTCAGTAACGTCAGAATCTTTGGCGCTCACTGGCCTGCGGTGCTGGTGGCGGCGGTGTCCTGTTCAGGGGTGCTGGTGGCGGCGGTGTCCTGTTCAGCGGTGCTGGTGGCGGTGGTGTCCTGTTCAGCGGTACTGGTGGCAGCGGTGTCCTTGGCAGTGGTGCTTGTGGCCACGGTGTCCTTGGCAGCAGTGCTTGTGGCTGTGGTGTCCTCGGCAGCGGTGCTTGTGGCGGTCTTGTCCGCCGTGCAGGTTTTCCCAGACTTGCCTGTTTTACTGTGCCCCTTACCAACCTTGGATGGTGGCGCAGCTGTCTCCACACTCCCAACTGTACCCCTGGGAGAGGCTTTTGTGGAAGATTTTTTTCCTCTCTCCCGCTGGGCACTGGCCAGCTTTTTGTGCTTTTGAGGTGGGGGACTGTCCGTGCTCTGTCTCTTTGGCACATTGGCTGCCCTGCTGCCTGGCGCACTCCAGAATCCGGTTACTACTGACACCACTGTTCCCGCAGATGTTGTGGCTGAGGCACTGGGTTGGGACCTGGAGAGGCGGACCCTAGGAGACTGAAGGGGTGGGGGAGGTGAGGGGAAGCGGTCAAGGTTGGACAGGAAAAGTTTTTGGGACACACTGGGACGGGTAGATGGAGGGGGTTTGGGAGTGGAAGAAGAGGTAGTGGTTGTAGGAGGTGTACGTTTGGTGACTTTGGGTGAAGGTGCATGGGCTGGAGGCTGTCGTGAGGTGGATGGCTGTTGGGTGGGTGTGTGGCTGCGTTTGTGTACCTTGGGAGGTGGCCTCACAGACACACTGAGAGAGGACACAGGGGATGTGTGAATGGTAGTGGCAGTGGTGACTGCACGTGAGCGGGGTGTGGTGGTGGGTGTGCTGGTGTTGGACGTAGTGGATGAAGATGTAGTGCATGCAGGTGTGAGTGGAGACGAGACTGGGAGGGAGGAGGGAGACGAGGAGGAGGGGGACACAGTGGAGGCAGTGGATGTTGGTATGTCTGCATGTGCATGATGCTTGTGTGAGTGCCTGTGGGATGTGTGGTGCTTATGTTTGCCTGAGCTTCCCTTCTGTGTTGACGTGTGTGCATGCTGGTCTGATAGTGTGCTTGGGATAGGCTGAGGTACAGGGGTTTGGGTCTGGGTGGAGGAAGTTGGAGGGGGAAGGCTAGAGACAGGGACAATGGCTACCATCAGTGCTGAGGCCAGAGTCTGAAAAGCTCGTTGATGGGCTGCCTGACCAGAATGAATGCCCTCCAGGTATGCATTGGTCTGTTGCAACTGTCTCTCTACTCCCTGGATGGCATTCAAAATGGTAGACTGCCCAACAGTGAGGGACCTGAGGAGGTCCATGGCCTCCTCACTGAAGGCAAAAAGGCTGACTGGGGCAGGGCCTGAGGTGCCTGGGATGAAGGAGATGCCCACCCTCCTGGGTGAGCGGCCACGAGGCAAACGCTGAGGGGCTGCTGGGAGGGCAGTGCTGGTAGGTGGGGTGGCAGCTGTTCCTGTAGATGCGGGGGGCACAGAGGGGCCCGCCACCGCAAGGGAGCTCCCATCAGAGGAGGAGTCTGTGTGGCTGGTCTCAGCTCCTGTCCCCGCCGTGGAGCTCCTCTCACCCTCCGTCCCACTGGTGGCTTCTGACTCCATTGTGTCACCCTCCAGGGCCATTTGGGATGCAGCTCCCTCCTGCTCCGGTGCCACTGCACCTCCGCCTGATGATGCTAATGCATACAAGCACAGGGAGACCACAAAAAGGAGGGGTGGAGACAGAAGAAAGACATGTTGAGTGCATCCAATACCGCTACCGTTGGCGGACACTACAGACTCAGAAGCCCCCTGCACTACGCACAGGGACATGGGTTACAAGGCTATGCCCGATTGCTGCACACATGGAAGTCACAGGAGCCTGACTACGTGTAGTTGGCTCTGTACACAGGTGGGGTGGGGTGCCACAGGGCCTGCCTTAAGGCTACTAATCTCGCCCTGGCCTAGGGGAACCCACAGCCCACCTCCCCCACCCAGATACCTACAATGCGCGCTGAATCAGCTGAATGAGAGTGTACTCACCCCCTTGTGGCTGCTGTGATGCCCTCAAGCACCCATCCAACTCTGGGTACGCCACCGCCAGGATCCGGAACATCAAGGGGGTCATGGTGCAACGGGCACCCCTCCCACGTTGGGAGCCCATCCCCAGCTGGGCCTCCGCCGTCTTCTTGCTCCAGCGGCGAATGTCCTCCCATCTTTTCCGGCAGTGGCTGCTCCGTCTGTGGTGGACCCCCAGGGTCTGGACTTCCTTGGCAATGGCACGCCAAATATCCTTCTTCTGGTGGGCGCTGACCTACAGGAATAGTACAGGGGAAAAGGAGAAGATATAACCGTCCGCACCGTCACCGTCATTGGCCCGCATCCCCACCCTTGCCATGACGCACATGCACTCACCGTCGTTTTATGCAAGCCTCATTCTCTTATGAACACAGGCTAAAATCACAGCACTCCAGCTTATCTGCTGTGAAATATCATTATGGGCACAGCCTGGTGAGAGAAGATACTCTTCTCAATTCCTGGTGGAGTTAAACATTGGGGTACTGCCTTTTGTAGACCCAAGTACTCTGCTGGGATGTAACCAGATAAATGAGGCTGGCCCAACAGTGGTCTTTAAGGCTACTCTGGACAAAAACACAGGAAATCCAGTTTGTGTAAAAAGGCCACAGGATGGTACGGCTGTTTTTACTTACCAGATTTTTCATCCTTACACGATCTTAGTTCTCTGCATGTTACAAAAGTGGGACACTGACCTAGAACGTGACCTAAACAGGACGAAGCAGGGTTTAATTTAGAGTACACCCGGACAATCGTCTTTCAACTCTCCTAAATGGAGTTTAGTTCTGAATTTCATCATTAGGGTGGAGTAGATTCTTTCATTTACGATAGTTGTTGGCACCTCTTCCCCATAAGTTAGGATACTCAGACATATGGACTTCACTCTTGCAGTGGACGTGAAGTCTGTTGTATAAGCATTGGGTCAGGAAAGGCATACTTGGCACAAGGTTGCTGCAATGTAATGTTTGCATTAGCACAATCTTTCCATAGCCATCATAGGCACATGTGGCTCATTGTTCTTCAACATCATATTTCCTTGATTGGGCCAAACTCTACTACCTTGTGAAAGTGGACCTGAAACTATGACATTATGCTAACATTCTTGATATGATGCCATCTTAAGAATGTCTATATCTAAACAGGGACTCTGATTAAAAGTTGTGCCTGTGTGATGCCTATGTGCTTCAAATGTCAGGCTTTATTAAAACGACAGTAATTAAATGCGTCAAATGAGCTAGTTACTTCGATATCACTATTGAAAGGTGAGCTCCCTCTTGTCCGGCTTGAGGAGCTCACTCACCACTCAATCTCACCCGCACTCTTTGGCTTCTGGAGTGAATAATAAATAAGTCACTTTTCTGGTACCCGACATAGAGATGCTTATTTTTTCTGGGCCCACCTGCATGCATGTTTTTAGTGATATTCGCAAAGCCTATACCTGGCGAAATGAATCTGTGGGCAATCGATCAGTTGATTCTCAATATTGAGATCAGCATCAAGGAGTCTTCCAATTGTAGTCTGACCTCCCTGTCTTGTATGAGGGTTCTACTGCCATCTTAGATAGCCTTTCTTGCCTACTGTCAGCCCGTTTGCTCCCATGTGATATATTTCTAGCAATAACTGTTAGAGATGGAAGTACAGGAATGTCAGAAATATAAGGAGCACTGTCAAGATTTCCATTTGAAATAGTCTTCTTGTATGCCTGAAATTAGCATCAAAGATCAATACATTTGTGAATGTTTGATCTCACGAACGGATGTGAAGAATCCAATTGAACTACATGATTTTCCAACACAAGCTAAATCTCTGAGGATCTCATATAACCTTTGTGGGTTTTTTTCACTTTTCCTGAAGAGCTGTTTTCCCGGGACAAGCACTTTCACCTTTGACCATAAGGTTAAAAAAGGTCCATCATCATCATCATCATCATCACATGAATAAACTCAGAAATAAACACAACATTATGTTAGTTTAAAGTGCTTGTTAGTTTGGGTATTCATGTTTTAATGTTTTAAGTCAAGGTAATGTAAGTCAAAAAGCCACAAAATTGACCAACAACAAAAGCAAGGATTATGTCAGCACGAATTAACAAAGGGGGTCATTTCAACCCTGGCGGACGGTGTTAAAGCTGCGGTAATACCACAAATAGGCCGGCGGACAAAAAAAGGGAATCATGACCGTGGCGGAAACCGCCAACATAGACAGCCACTTTAACACTCCGACTGCCACAGCGGTACAGACAAGCAGCACGGCGGTCACCGCCAACAGACAGGCGGAAGACAATGTACCGCCCACAGTATCACAACCCGCCAATCCGCCACCTTTTCCGGGGTGGATGAACCGTGGATAAAAACACAGCGGAAACAGCTTTGCAATGGGAAAACGCTCACCTTAACACACTCCACGACGAAGGAGGACACCATGGAGCCGGAATTACAAATCCTACCTGCCCTTGTCTTCCTGCTCATTTATGAACACCAGCAATGGTGGCGGCGAAGACAACGGTGAGTGCTGCACCTACGGCATAGGGGAGGGGGGAGGCAAAAGTCAGGAACACACACACGGAACACCCCCACCCCCACCGTCGCATATCATAACACACACAGCTATGCATGTCAAAACATCCCAGTAACAACCCACAACCCCCCCGGAAGAATGCAAAGACCAAAGGAAATCAGTCGAAAAATTGTTATGTATCAAAAAACAGTTACCAAATATATACAGATATATATATACACATTCAAAAGTATATACATTACGAGAAGAAGTGCAGGTATGCACATATCAATGTCCGTGCACCACTGGTCCAAAAATGCATGGGCGAGGCCCACAATAGATACCTGTACACAAACGGAGAGAACACTGCTGGGGCATCAGATCGAAATACAACAGGCACCTCAGGGGGAAGGGAAGAGGGGGGCACCTCAGCCGGATTACAGCACCACGCCAGATCCACGCAGGGGCTCCATGCCCATTGATGTATCCTGGGGAGTGCAAAGCCACAGTCTCTCAAGTCTCTACAGTGGGTGGGTTGCCCACTGAACAATCCTGGGGAGTTCAAAGCCACAGTCTCTCAAGTCTCTACAGTGGGTGGGTTGCCCACTGAACAATCCTGGGGAGTGCAAAGCCACAGTCTCTAAAGTCTCTACAGTGGGTGGGTTGCCCACTGAACAATCCTGGGGAGTGCAAAGCCACAGTCTCTCAAGTGGATAACAGTCTCCACTGGTTCTGGAGGGGGAATGGTGCCCACACTGCATTTAGCTCCCCGTGACGGTTCCTGTACCATCACAGTCCCAGCTGTACATGGGATAACGATGCTTGATGTGGCGGTGTTTCCTTGTTCAGCGGTGCTTTGCCATGGCGGTCTCTGATCTGTTCTGCGGTTCTCTGCCCTGTTCAGCGGTGCTGTGCCCTGTTCAGCGGTCTTCACCATGGTGGTGATTCCCTTGTTCAGCGGTGCTCTGCCATGGCGGTCTCTGATCTGTTCTGCGGTTCTCCGCCCTGTTCAGCGGCGCTGTGCCCTGTTCAGCGGTCTTCACCATGGCGGTGATTCCCTTGTTCAGCGGTTCTTTGCCATGGCGGTCTCTGACCTGTGCATTGGTGTGTGGCATGATGGTCCCTCATTTTTCAGCGGGGCTTTGGCAGCCGGGGCCCTCCTGGGCACTGACTCCGGCGGTGGTCTCCTGACCAGTGACGATACTCGTGCCCTCCTGGGCAATGACTCTGGCAGTGGTCTCCTGACCAGTGACGATACTCGTGCCCTCCTGGGCACTGACTCTGGCGGTGGTCTCCTGACCAGTGACGATACTCGTGCCCTCCTGGGCACTGACTCCGGTGGTGGTCTCCTGACCAGTGACAACGGTGCTGGCAGTGGCGTCCCAGCCGCCGGTGAGGATGGCACCCTTCTCCGCCGTGCTGCTCTCACCAGACTATGCAGACTTCCTCTGGCCCTTCACCACCTTTGGAGGAGTCACAGCTGACTCTGCAATCCCCCTGGGACCCTTGTGAGCTATTTTGCCGCCCGGAGTCTTCACCCTGTCCCGTCGTCCACTTTCCAACTTGAAATGCTTTACAGGGGGTGGACTGGCAGTGCTTTGGCTCAGTGTCACACTGCCTGCCCTGGTGACCGGTGCACTCCACACACCTGTAACACACACCACTGGTACTGGAGTCTTTTTGGCTGAGGTGCTACTACGGGACTTATGAATTGGAGGGGTGGGGATGGGGGCAAAGAGGTCAACGTTGCTGAGGGAGAGTTTATGACGAACACTGGGATGGGTAGCTGGAGGGGGTCTTGGAGTGGAGGAAGAGGAAGTGGTTGTAGGAGGTGTCACTTTAGGTGTTTTGGGTGCAGGTGGAGGTACTGGAGGCTGTCATGAGGTGGATGGATGTTGGGTGTGTGGGTGCCCGCGTTTGTGTACTTTGGGAGGGGGCGTCACAGACACACTGGGAGAGGACACAGGGGACATGTAAATGGGAGTGGGGATGGTGAGTGCAGGTGAGCTCGGTGTGGTGCTGGGTATTCTGGTGCGAGTCCTAGTGCCTGTAGATGTAGTGCATGCAGGTGAGAGTGTAGATGACACTGGGAGGGAGGAGGGAGACGACGAGGAGGGGGACACAGTGGAGGCAGTGGATGTTGCTATGTCTGTATGTGTCTGATGCTTGTGTGAGTGTCTGTGGGATGTGTGGTGCCTATGTTTACCTGAGCTACTTTTGTGTGTTGAGGTGTGTGCATGCTTGTCTGTTGGTGTGCTTGGGATAGGCTGGGATACAGGGGCTTGGGTCTGGGTGGAGGTAGTTGGAGGGGGGAGGCTAGACACAGGGACAATGGCTGCCATCAGTGCTGAGGCCAAAGATTGCAGGGTTCAATGAAGGGCAGCCTGACCAGAATGAATGCCCTCCAGGAATGCATTACCGTGTTGCAACTCCCTTTCTACACCCTGGATGGCATTCACAATGGTAGACTGCCCAACAGTGAGAGACCTGAGGGGGTCAATGGCCTCCTCACTGAGGGCAGCAGAGGTGACAGGGGCAGGGGCTGAGGTGCCTGGGGCGAAGGTGATGCCCACCCTCCTGGGTGAGCGGACACGGGCGAACGCTGAGGGGCTTCTGGGAGGGCGGTGCTGGTAGGGGAGGTGGCGGCTGTACCTGTAGAAGTGTGGGGCACAGATGGTGCCACCACCACAAGGGAGCTCCCATCGGCGGATGAGTCTGTGTCGCTGGTTGGTGATCCGGTGCCCGACGTGAAGCTCCCCTCGCCCTCCGTCCCACTGGTGCATTCTGAGTCCGTGGTGTGGCCCTCCATGGCCATGTGGGATGCAGCTCACTCGTGCTCCGGCGCCACTGTTCCTCCGCCTGATGATGCTGATGCACAAAAGAACAGGGAGAGCACAAAAAGGGGGGGGGGACGACAGAAGAAAGACAGGTTGAGTGCATGGCATACCGCTACCGTTGGCGGACAATACAGACACAGCAGCCCTCTGCACTACGCCTTGCTCCTGGCCTCTACAGATGCAATTCCTGGGATCTGGCCTACATGGCTATGGTGGACATCTGCACACATGGATGCCAAATGGGCATGTATACCTGTACTTGGAACTCTTCTGCGGTGGGGTGGAGTGCCACATGGCCTGCATTATGGAGGGGCCTAGCCTATGGAAGTCGCCCTGGCCTAGGGAAACCCACAGCCCTCCTCCCACACCTAGACCCCTCAACTGCACGCAAAGTCCCCAGAATGATAGTGTACTCCCCCCCTTGTGTCTGCTGTGATGCCCTCAAGCGCACATCCAACTCAGGGTAGGCCACCGCCATTATCCGGAACATCAGGGGGGTCATGGGGTGACGGGCACCCCTCCCACGTTGGGAGGCCATCCCCAGCTGATCCTCCGCCGTCTTCTTGCTCCAGCGGCGAATGTCCTCCCATCTTTTACAGCAGTCGGTGCCCCATCTCTGGTGGACCCCCAGGGTCCGTACGTCCTTGGAGATGGCACGCCAAATGTCCTTCTTCTGGTGGGCGCTGACCTACATGTCATGCACAGGGGAAGAAGAGAAGTCATTAGCAAGAGCACCGTCGAAGTGAGTGGCCCCCATCCCTGCCCTTGCCATGTGGCACATGCATTCACAGTCCCTCATGTTCACTGCACTCTGCCCCCTTCCCTCTTACAACCAGCCCTCTCCACCCAGGCATAGCCCATACAACGTGCTCCCTGTGTACCTGTTGGTCTGGAGGACCGTAGAGTAGCGTGTACTGGGGGAGGACCCCGTCCACGAGCTTCTCCAACTCCTGAGCAGTGAAGGCAGGGGCCCTTTCCCCAGATGCAGCAGCCATTGTCTCTTCCAGACCGAGGTCGCAGCAGCCCTTGCAGTGTAGGTCCTCTCCTGTCGAAGATCAGGTATCAAGTGATTGAACAGATAGAAGATGGCGGTCACGTCCGCGGCAGTGACGTCCGCGGCAGTGCGTATCATCACTGCCGGCGCACTTCATCATTGGCTCCTGGGACCCATAAGGTCCAATGTTAACCGATGCAGCATTGCACCGCGGTCTATGACCGCCTACCGCAACGGTGTACAATGCCAGAGCAGTTACCTCACATCCCACTGTCCCAGTTTAGAGGTCAGGCAGCCGCCATTTCAGGGGCCCACATGGCTTAATTTACAACTGCGTCACACATACCTGGGCCTACACTCGACACACATACAGGAAGATTTTTGCCTTTGGTGTTGTGTTCTGTGTATCTGTGGGTACCTACCTGGGATTTTGTTGACTCTTTAGTCGCTGTTGTCCTTCTAGGCACTGTCAGCTTGGACATTCGAGAAGATGGCGGAATCCTCCGGTGTACCGACCGCTGGTGTCCCTGTTGACAATGGAGGAGCGACATTTACTCATCACCTACAGGTTTGCCCATGCCACTATCCAGGAACTATGTACCCAGTTGGAGCCAGACCTGATGTCACCAATCCGCCATCCCACAGGAATCCCCCCTCAAGTGCAGGTGCTGTCAGTGCTCCATTTCCTTGCAAGTTGATCGTTTTAGACAACAGTGGCCATGGCATCAGGGATGTCCCAGCCTATGTTTTCCACCGTGTTGTCTGCCCTGCTGAAACACGTAAGGAGCTACATCGTTTTCCCTCAGGTGGAGGATTTGCCAACAGTGAAAGGTGACTTCTATGCCCTTGGACGTATCCCCAACATCATAGGTGCTATTGGTGGCACCCATATAGCTCTGGTCCCCCCCCACAGGAGTGAACAGGTGTACAGGAACCGGAAGAGTTATCATTCCATGAATGTACAGATAGTATGTTTGGCAGACCATTACATCTCGCAGGTAAATGCTATGTTCCCTGGATCAGTGCATGACGCCTACATCCTGCGCAATAGCAGCATCCTTTATATGATGGGTCAACTCCAGAGGCACCGGGTGTGGCTATTAGGGGACTCTGGTTACCCCAACCTGTCCTGGCTATTGACCCCAGTGAGGAATCCCAGGACCAGGGCAGAGGAACGCTACAATAAGGCCCATGGGCGGACTAGGAGGGTGATCGAGCGAACCTTCGGCCTCCTGAAGGCCAGGTTCAGGTGTCTGCATATGACAGGTGGTTCCCTTTTCTACTCACCAAGGAAGGTGTGCCAGATCTTCATCGCCTGCTCGATGCTTCACAATCTTGCTTTGCGACGCCAGGTGCCTTTTCTGCAGGAGGATGGTCCAGATGGCGGTGTTGTGGCAGCTGTGGAGCCTGTGGACAGTGATGAGGAGGACGCTGAGGAAGAAGACATAGACAACAGGGAGTCAGTCATACGGTAATATTTCCAGTGACACACAGGTGAGAACAGTTTTCTTTTTACCATTACATTCACTTTCACACTTCTACCTCTATCCTGTCTGTCATTTCATAGCAGTATTTGGTCACTGAGTTGTACCTTTCCATTACGGTTTCCCAGGTGTGGTTAGCAATGTGTGTCATCTGCTTGCATCCTTCAAGGACTTGTGATGTGTGACATAGGTATGTTGGCTATAAAATTGGAAAGCATGTAGACACTGTCATTGATTATACATATTTACCAAATCACAGACTGACTCCAGATTGTTTTGTGGTTCAAGGGTGTTTATTTCAGTGCTCAAAAATGGAGGGGGGTAGTGATATGGTGATGGGGGACGGTGGAGGAATGTCCATGGCAGAGTCCAGTCCATTAGTCACACAGGTGCACTGCCCATATGGGCATAGGAAGTGGAGATGGGGCAGTTCCAATCGGGACAGGGTAACAAAGTGAGACAGTGGGAGGACAATCAGGGTATTCTCATTTACTGCCGGGGGTCTTGCCATCTTGCTCTGTCCTGTTCCTGGATCTCAGGGACCGCTTGCGGGGTGGTTGTCCGTCTGCAGGGGGTGGGGTGCTGGTGTGGTGGTCCTGTGGCGGGGCGTCCTATCCACTAGCGCCGGCAGGGTGGTGGGCAGTTCATCGTCCATGCTAGTGTCAAGGGCCCCTTGGTGTGCCACGGTGTCCCTCATGGTCTTTTGTATTTCCTTCAGCACCCCTACGATGGTGCCCAGGGCGGAGCTGATGGTTTTGAGCTCCTCCATGAACCCCAAATACAGTT
Organism: Pleurodeles waltl; assembly: GCF_031143425.1. NCBI lineage: Eukaryota > Metazoa > Chordata > Amphibia > Caudata > Salamandridae > Pleurodeles > Pleurodeles waltl. Next base: position 371,895,967 of record NC_090451.1, read on the forward strand.
CGTCCTGCAGGCGCTGGGTCTCCTGAAACTTGGCCAGTACCGGGGCCATCGTCTCCTGGGAGTGGTGGTATGCTCCCATGATGGAGGAGAGGGCCTCGTGGAGGGTGGGTTCCCTTGGCCTGTCCGCCCCCTGTCGCACAGCAGCCCTCCCAGTTCCCCTGTGTTCCCGTGCCTCCGTCCGCTGGACCATGTGCCCACTACCACTGCCCCCAGGTCCCTGTTGTTGTTGGGGTTGTGGGTTATCCTGGGTTCCCTGTAGTGGTGGACACACCGCTGATTGACGTGTCCTGGGGACGGAGGTATGGGCCCGCTGGGTGGGTGCTGTGCTGGTGTTACCAGAGGGTGGAAGGTCAGTGTTGGGCTGTGCCTGTGCAATGGGGAACCAACTGTCCCGAGGCCCACGATGGTCCGGACTGGTCATCAGGATCCAGTAGGGCAGAGCTGCTGTCGTCACTGTGGGCCTCTTCCGTGGGTGGAGTGGAGTTGTCTGGAACCTCCGGTGTGGTGACGTTCCGTAGTGGTCCTGCAGGGATATAAGAGCATGATTAGTGCATGTGCGTGAGTAATGGTGTGCAATGGGTGGGTGTTTGCGTACCCCAGTGCAAGCATTCCTGTGTGTGGGTTTGTGTGATGATGGTTAGGGGGTTGTTATGGGTATGTGCAGTGAGCATGCTTTGGTGAGGCCTGACCATGCTTTGTTTTTGCATGAGGGGCTTGGTGTTGGGATGTGTGGTTTGTGTTATGAGTACATTAGTGAGGAGTTGTAGTGATAGGGGAGGGGGTGAGCGTGGGGGTGTGTGATGGCATGCAGGTAGGGTGGGGGATATAATAGTTGAGATTTAACTTACCAGTGTCCATTCCTCCACCGACTCCTCCGAGGCCCTCTGGATGCATGATGGTCAAGACTTGCTCCTTCCATGTTGTTAGTTGTGGGGGAGGAGGTGGGGGTCCACCGCCAGTCCGCTGTACCGTGATGTTGTGCCTGGATACCACTGAACGTACCTTTCCCCATAGGTCGTTCCACCTCTTCCTGATGTCCTCCCGATTTCTTGGATGCTGTCCCACAGCGTTGACCCTGTCCACGATTATTTGCCATAGCTCCATCTTCCTGGCTATGGATGTGTGCTGCACCTGTGAGCCAAATAGCTGTGGCTCTACCCGTAGGATTTCCTCCACCATGACCCTGAGCTCCTCCTCGGAAAACCTGGGGTGTCTTTGGCGTGACATCGGGTGGTGTGGGTGATGTGTGGGGTGGTGTAAGTGTTGATGTGTGTGGTGATGTGTAGTGGTGTGTGATGTATTGTGCGTGTAATGTTGTATGGATGGTGGTGTTTTGTGCCTCTGTGTGGTGGGGTTCTTAGTTGCTGTGCTCTCTGTCTATCTGGCCTTCGTCTCTGATTTGTGGTCATAGGGGTTTGTGGGTGATGTGGGTGTGTGTTTTATATTGTGTTGTATGTGTGGGAGTGGTGTGTGTATGTGTATCAGGTTTGTGTAATTCGAATTGTCCAATGTGGTGGTGTTTTGGAGATGTGTGTGTATTTTGAGCTCGGCGGTGTGTACAACCAATGGAATACTGCGGTTGAAAGACCGCCGCGTGGATTTGTGTGTCGTGATAGCATGGGCGTGTTTCTGTTGACGTGACGGTGGAGGTTTTGCTTTCGCCAGTTTATCAGTGACCTTTGGTGTGGCGGTCTTTTGTGGGTGTCTGAATTTCGGCGGATTCCGAGATGTGGGTCATAATAGCTGTGGTGGAATTCCGCGGCCGCAGCGGTGTTTTGGCGGTCTTCTGCACGGCGGTAAGCGGCTTTTACCGCCAATGTTGTAATGAGGGCCAAAGTTTGCATGTTGTACATTTTAGCAAGTATTGACTAAGGCGAAGTGTACGATGAAAGATAGCCAACAACACTAACAGATAACATCAACTCAAACTTTCACTAGATGACCATTGCATCTACAGCTGACAACAAAACACAGCCAGCATTGTAAAACAAAGTTTCCATAAATGATTTTGGCTTTTTCAGTGAATTAGCCATTTTAATAATAATAATGTACAGTGAACAAAAAACATATCTGCAGTTGCAATTTCAGAGTATATAGAAAAATGGCAGAGCTCAGCAATGTATAAACCAGGTTCATTCAAAGTAGATCAATAAATCAGAATGGAGGGTATTACCCAGAATCAGGTGCTCGCAATATCTTTTTTCATATGCCAGGATTGAAGTAGGACGTCTATGGACTCCATAACTTGTTAAGGTTCTAAAGGCTGCCTTTTGCTTGATAAATAGGGGCTGCGGTGATTATTACCCAATCCACACATTGCATCTATTCGTCTAACCATTGCACCTTTGTGTTTTGACAATTACCTATCATGCCCCACATTGCAATTAAAGTTCTAAAGCTCCTATTGGCCTCCATTCGTTCTAAGCAGAAGAGTGCCACTTTGGTGGTTAGGGCTAAAATCTAATCCTTCAACTCAGAGATATTGGTATTAACACACCCTTGATATGTTCAAAGAACATCGCAGCCTGACCTAGTATGCATGGCATCAGGCCTCTGAGCAAGGCAGCACATGAAGTGGGTGACTGTTCCTGGTACACATTTCTTAGTTTAAACCTCTATAGTGCACCAAGGGGACTATGTATCTGGGAGCTATCTTCGGATCTATATAGTCATTGTCGTGGGTACTAAGCCAGTGCTTAATTTGAGCTGGTGGTTGCCAGGGGGGTTCGCCAACACTAATTTTTGGGACCGACACTTATATTACCTTGTCAGACATTTGCTGAGAGGGAAAAACACACAGAGAAGACAGAGGAAGAGAAAGACAGAATAAACTTTAGCACGGGAGACAGCAGGAACATGCAAGAGAGATATAAGGAAAGGCAGTGTCTGGCAGTGGATTAAAGAGGCCTGAGGTGTATTCAGGAATACACAGTCTTGGTTTTTGTGCACTGACATGTAATAGCACCTGCTGCTGGCTTCTAAGCAACGCTTTGGGCAACCACACTCATTATTTTACAAACTAAGCAATATACTAAGCACAAGCACAGGCACTTTGTAAATCTGTGAGTAATTTGTGTAATCTTGTAGTACAGTGTTTCTTTCCAGTTACAGTTTTGTTTCTTCTGTGCTAAAGTTTGAAAAGGAGGCAGTGATTACAAGACATTGGCCAAGCGCATGTCAGTAAAAATATCTATAAAACCGAGTTTTATGCAACTCAAATTTAGTCTGTAGTAAATAGAATGATATCAGGGAGCACAAGGTCAGTGCATAACACACCTTAGAATTTCCAATTATGGCCTATTTGTTGAACTCCAACAACTATGAGTTCTGAGCAAATCAAGTCCTTACGAAGAAGAGTTTCTCGCTGCAAAGACATTGATACCACTCAATGTCTCATAAGTATCATACCAAGGCCATAATATCCCCAACGTCGCTCAGGGGAGTGAACAAGAAGTAATTCACTTGAGAGAATGTTTGAGTACCTTCAAGAACTGAATTCTCACTTTAATTTGTTGAGTCCACACTCAAGCTATTTTTTTAGGCATTCAAATCTCTCAGGTGTGGTGTCCAGTAGTTAATATTTGACATCACCGGCCTCCCTTCGTAAGTCAACCAGTAGAACTTTACCAGAGAAACACCCCACCATAAGGAATGAAAGAAATTGTAAGGTCAGTAACTGTGGAAATTCCCTAGTGGTAAGAGGTGGGTAGTTCTGTAGAGAGTACAAGAGCCTATGGAGGGTCATCATTTAACAAAGAGAATCTCTACACATGCTCAAGATTGGAAAGGGTGGCCCAGTCTTTATATCGTACATTAAAATATACCCTTTCATCCATTACTACAGATAATTTTAAATATTTCAGTCTACTAAGATCTGCTCTTGATCTTGACTGTCAGACTATCATGCCCCCAGACCTGGACAGGGTATAATATAGAATATTACAGATTTAAGTCAGTGTACAGCAAGACCAGATGATTTGCAAAAAAAGGTACTGTAAGAAAGTCCTCCTTTTTGCTTTGGTCCCCCCAAACTGCTTACCAGTCCCAGGGCCAGTGCTCTGTGTAAAGTGGATATGCAAATTAGGCTAATTATAATTGGCAATATTAACCTACCTATACGTCCCTGGCATATGGTAGGGCATGTAGGTTTAGGGACCCCAGTATAGGTAGTACACCCATAGGTGCACTGCTGAAGTGCCTAGTGTTATTTTAAAGGCAGACCTGCCTTGCTGGCTGTTTTTAAACTAAAGTTATACGCAAATTCGACTTTGGAATTAAAAGTATATCCAAAGTCTTAAACGACCTTATTTGTAAACATAGGTCACCCCTAAGGTGTGCCCTATGTACCGCTAGGGATGGGTGCCATGTAACGATTGATTTTTGCCACACTTCCCAGGACGTGGTCATCACAGGGGGAAGGACCCCTGCATTTGATTGGATAACCAGGACCCTCCTGTTTTTTACCCAGGAGCAAGGATAAATATGGCAGAGCTGTACCCAGACCTCAGATCCCTACAAGGAAGAACATCAGAAGAAGAAGGACTGCCCTGCTGGACCCCTGCACTGCACCTGGACACTGCACTCAGCAAGACTGCACCAGCTGTACACTTAGGCTTCACCACAAGAAGGACTTTGTCTGGCTTCAACTGGTTGAAGGAGGGACTCCCAGTTTGCTATGGGTGAAAAATTGCTAACCAGAGTCCCCTGCACCAACTCCTGTAGAAACTTACGAGCGGACCACTGTCCAGTGACCAATTTAGAGTTTGTGCCAGGTGCATTCTGGGAGTTGTAGTCTGCACCCTCAAAGAGCAACTCAGAGCTTCTGGAACCTTGGGGTGAGCTGTGGTCCTAAAAAAGTTTAAAATACCTTCTGGAAGAAGATCCATAAGTTTGGAGAAGTTTGAAGAACTTTTTGGAAAAAGCTCCATAAAGGGTCTGACCCACTGCAGCAACTCAAGCGGGCTTGCCTCAACTGCGACCCGGCCTGACTTACAGGTTCCTCCCGGTGAAGAAAATCTCAGAACAAGTGACTACGTCCGAATGTTGAAAGTTGACCGGGACCTCCTGCACAGGGCATCCGAAGAGGGCTCCAGGGACGTTGGATCAAGATTCAGGCTTGCCCTAGTCGAAGGATTTTTATCTCAAAAAATAATCTAAGACCGAAAGTAGAAATCTTCACCGAGGGCTCCCGCGACGCGTACCTGAGCAAGGGCTCCAGGAGTTCAGATCAGACTGGTGACTTTGTCCCGCTGAAGGAAATCTTCAACAAAACGACTAAGTCCAAAGGTAAACTTTTGACCGAGGCCTCCTGCTTGCTGTATCTGGGCAGGGCTCCATCGCGGTCAGCCTTAGACTTTGACTTTTCCTCGGTCGAGGTGAGACCAGATAACGAGAATGGAGCTATTAATTTCTATGCGCTAAAAAATGCTAAATCCTTACAAATTCATATTTTCTGTTCCCGTTATCTGATTTTATTCGTTTTGGTGTAATTTTAAAGATAAAAATATTTCCTATTTTTACAAATTAGTTTCGGATTTTTAAACTGTTACCTGTGTTTCATTTCATTACTGTTTTGTGACACTTGAATGCCTTACGCTTTGTCTCCAAAGTTAAGCCTTGTAACTCATTACCAAGCTAGGGGGTAATTTATTGAGACCTAACTGAACCTAGTGGGGGTTAGTGGCCTATTGCTAAGTGTAGGTACTTACCTGCCCTTACCAATAATCCATTTTCCAACAGTTACATTTTGTAATCGCATATAAAATTGCATGTCATATCATATCATATTTGGGCAAGCATTCATTTTTTGCTGCGTGACAAATGCATAATTCTCTTCAAATGTTTTAAAAATATTTGCTATGTCAGCCAGAATTATTTAAATTGAGCCCTCCGGACGGTGAGCAAGAACTAGACATTATGGAGGTGACCTTATGCTGTGCCTAGTAGCAGTGCACAGCATGAATGCAGTTTGATGCGGATGGACTAGTGTAAGAAGGGTAACATTTTTTTATATGTTCCCCTCTTCTTTCCTTGCATGACTTTTTTGACTTACAGATACACAGAGTGAGTGCTTGTACTCTTAATCATGCACTGTATATTGCCTTAAATGTAATTACTTATTTACCTTTCCCATAAGGTCAGATGGAATGATGCAAGAAATGCCCCAATGGCACAGAATATTGGTCATATGTAGGCTAAAAAGTGTATTTAATACACACATATGAAAAAAATGTATGCCTTCGGGGAAAACCATTGTGCTCTGTATTCAGTTTAGAAGTACTGAAGTGACACATAGCTAGAGGTGTGCAGAATGTTTCATTCGGTCATTTAATGTTACTCTTTAACACAGAGTTTCTGCCAATTTCCTCCAGTCACTGTGTGGCAGACTTTTTCTCCCATGAAGCTCCAGAAAATGTGAACTGGTAATGGCGAGGGAAATTTGGCATTCCCTAGTGAAACTTTTTAACATGAGTGGTCACAGGCCAGATGCCTGATGCTCAATTAGATTTTCTATTCGAGCGGCAGCAAAATTAATTTGACTTGAATGCCCGTGTGATGTTAAGAAATGCATGATGCTGTTTATGTTGATTTTTCAATAGTTCGCAATACCAGTGCTAAATTTCAGCACAAGCTGCATATTTTCTACCCGTTGGTGGAACTCTGCAGAATTCAATGGGAAAAACTCTGCAAGTTCTTTCACTCTTACATATGACAAGGAAAAGTGCTCTCCATTGAAGGAATATGTATATATATATATATATATATATATATATATATATATATATATATATACAGACATAAACACACATGGATAGATAGATATATTGCTAATTACCCCACAAATTAAGGCACTCATGACATCTTTGATAACATCACTGATAATATCAATGTATATTTGCAGTAAAGTTTTTGATGGCGGGGGCGCGAGTCATAGTTACCTTAGGGCACATATTATAGTTACTTGAGAAAACTCTAACTATATCAGGTGAAGTTCTATGGTTTGGTATGTTTAAAATGGGAGCCTAACTATAACGTCCCTGTAACCTTTGTTTTTTTAAGTGAATTTCCATGTTTTTTCATTCTATTTCCTAACTATAACATCCCTGTAAAATTTGTTTTTTTTCAGTAAATATATACATATATATTTTCACTTGAAAAAAAAGGAAAAGGAGATATTATACTTAGGCTCACATTTTAAATGTACAAAACTATAGCTACTCACCTGTTATAGTTAGAGTTGTCTCAAGTAACTATAACTCGTTCCCTAAAGTAACTATAACTCGCATGAATGGAATCAGAGGTTAAGGGGTCAGGTTATCCCTACCCTGGTCCCGTTTCTTTTTCTTAGATATTTTTTTGGGGGACTCAACAGGACCCAACTCAAGCTGAGTCCCAGCATAGCTGCCAACACTCCCTTGTTCAAGTGTGGACAGCGAATCAGATCTCAGCACAAGACTGGGAGGGTTTGTGGAGCCTTCACGTCCCTACATATACAAGCTTTAATTTCTTCAAAGTTACTGAAGGGATTTACATCAAATAACAAAAAGGGTGCTTTCTGGAGAATGTATGTCAGAACAACGCATGCTGGAACAATGCATGCCTGAACAACACAGTCGGAACAACGACCGCATTGTTACCACTAATGCCTTTACCATGAATGCCTTGACAATGATTTTTTGTTGTAAAGGCATTCCTGGTAAAGGCATTAGTGAACGGCATGCATGGTTCCAGCATGCAACCCCCCTGGCCCCCCAACCCCGCCCCTAAAAATTACTGCGACACCCCCACCCCCACCCCTAAAACAACCCCAACCCCCCACCGCTGCCCCTAAAACTACCCCAACCCCCCACCCCGCCCGTAAAATTACTGCAACCCCATCCTGCCCCTAAAACCTAAAACTACCCCAATCCCCCACCCCACCCTTAAAACCTAAAACAATCCCAACCCCCACCCCATCCCTACAACCTAAACTACCCCAACCGCCCTCCCCGACACTCAAACCTAAAACCACCCCAACTCCCACCCTGTCCCTAAAATTACCCTGACCCCCACCCCACCCCACCCCTCCCCTAAAACCACCCCAACCCCCCAACCCACCCCTAAAATTACCCCAATCCCACCCCTAAAACCTAAAATCACCCCAACTGCCCACTCCACCCCTAAAATTACAGTGACCCCCTCACCCCAACCCCTAAAACCTAAAACCACCCAAACCCCCACCCCGCCCCTAAACAAAAAATGCCCTGACCCCCTCCCCCTCCCCCTCCCCCACCCCTAAACCTAAACCACCCTGACCCCCACCCCTAAAACTAAAAATACCCTGACCCCCTACCTCCACCTCTAAAACAAAAAATACCAGACCCCGCCCCTAAACCTAATCCGTCCCTAAAACTAAAATGACCCCGTCTCCCCCTCCCCCACCCCTAAACCTAAATCACCCTACCTCCCACCCCCTTAAACTAAAAATACCCCGACCCGCCACCCCATCCTAAAACTAAAAATACCCTGACCCCCCACCCCTAAAACAGCCCCACTTACCTGATCACGTCGTCCTACTCAGACGACTCTCTTCTTCTGTGCCTGAACCACCCATGTGCGTGGTTCAGAAAATGTGTGGTTAAGGCACCAAACAAGGAAGTCATGGTTAACGAAAGCGTTGTTCCGCTTTTGTTGTCCACGACTTCGTTGTTAGGGAGTCATGGTTAAGGCCGCTTCCCCTTTCTGGACCAAGAGCTACCTTTCTGTCAAAATTGGCGCAATTCCGTCTGTTGGTTCGGGAGCTCTTTCTGTTCAAAATCCCTATTGAAAAATGCATGGGGGGAAGTATGGATCACCCGGAAACTTTCCAGACGGACACTGAAGCGAGTATTATATTTATTGGAAAAGTTTGTGAAGATTCATTAAATGGTGCCAAAGTTATTAGTAAAACAAAAATTATTTTTCTATAGAAAATAGGTCCTAACTATCACTACCTACTGGTAACGCCACTAGGTTATATATATATTTTAAGAAATTTGCACCGCGCTCTGAACTCTTGAACCCTTTACTGCTAAACAAGTTGCAACTGTACCGACACGTTTCGACCAAACCAGTCTTTTTAACGGTTAGTGAATCCTATCACTATGTCCATTATAGCCATTAAGAGGTGGTGTAAATTCCTTTGGATTGTAATTGAATTTGAGGGGAACGGTCTCCCCTCCCGGAAACTGCACCAGCTCTGGAGCACATCATGTTGGATTGACTGCATTGTGGGTATATATACATATATATCATCGACTGTGAAGAAGATCTCATTGAGATCGAAATGTGTTGGCATTAAATTACTTTCTGCAAACAACAAGCCCTGGAGTGCAAGTTTTTCAAGTGTCTGTGACTAGTGGCACTTTCTTCGTGTGAGCGTGTGTGTCTATATATAAATATATATATATCTATCTATATATATATAGATATATATATATATAGATAGATATATATATACATACATATATATAGATATAGACATAGATATATATATATATATATATAGAGAGAGATAGATAGATAGATAGATAGATAGATAGATAGATAGATAGATAGATAGATAGATAGATAGATAGATAGATAGATAAATACAAGCAAACAAAGTAATGCTCACTCAGGAACACTGTACAAGGATTTATTAAAACAGACACATTTTGGCTGTTACCGCAGCCTTGATCACATGACTCCAATATGTCCTCCACTTCATCAAATAGGTGTAGTAAAAATATTTTTAAAAAAGACATATGATACATGTAAACATCACCGCCATCTTAGAATGGCTGCTGCTGGTACAATGAGTGTGTACCAGATATCCTAAAGTGCATATTACTATTCAGTTTAATAGTATCAAAGGTACAGTATAGTGAGAAATGAAACAAAATACCGTTAGATATTACAAAGGTTAATATTAATGATTGTTGCAATTTCATAGAAAATATCATAAAAAATGTTACTTTTCTTTCAAAGCAAAATCAAATACTGTTGCCATCCAATGATTAAATCTCTTATACACCAGCCCATAATGTGCATATACATATTTGATAGTTATCACTTAACATTGAAAAATGTTCTGGTTATTATATTGCACCTAATGGGGCTACATTCAGTCCCCATTATCAATATAAATCAATGTACAATGTTCTATTATAATGTTCTATCTCGCCCATAGTGGGCAAATTGTAATCTTAATAGATTATATTTAGAACACATTATGGTCATATATACAAACAATGTGTGTCATCTGAGTGGTGATTCTCTGAGAGCCCCCAATATACTTCCAACTGTCTAGATAGAAACATAAATGTGTTAATCGAATATCATAACATATCATTCAAAATAGGAGCTCATTATGTGTACCCTAACCGGTGTAAGATTTTACAGTGAACAGTTGACCAAAGGCTGTCTAAAATGTATATGTAAATATGCATTTTCCATTAATAGGTCTAGCAATATGTAAAAAATATTATCTGATAATATCACTGGAGAAAATATTGGAGCGATAATTAAAAGTTATTTTTCAATTATTTTTAAAAATCTAATTCTTCGGTGAATGTAGAGTTTTGATAATTTTAGAGGAAGAGCAACTTCAGGACAGTGTACTTTGTGCTACTTAAGAGAAAGCACTACGCTGAGACCTAACTCACATCCTTGGTTGATAACGACCCTGCTTCTGGAGGACAATGCTTGGCCAATGGGTCATCAGTGGCAGAGTTGTTGTCAATAAAAAGGGAGAGCTAGTTGATGTCCTGAAAGAGGGTTCCTATAGATATAGCAGGACTGTGTATTAAACCAACACAAACTTCACAATATACAGACTGAGTCCACATGTACTATCAGTAAGTGTCGTCATATCTTGGCTAGTTCACAGTACATGTCTAATCCCCAAACAAACCAGGCAAAGATGTTGTTGGCAAACTAAAACATAACCCTATGATTAACAAGGAGTCACCGGAAACAGGTTTTACCCTTTTCACAGTTACTCTCTTAAGCCCCAGGTAAAGAGAGGTACAAAAAGTTTTTTCACAACATTTATTGAAATGATTGTATTCTTGTATAACCGGTGTGTGCTGTAATTATTAGATGGATGATGCATGCCACCATAATCAGCATTGGTAAAATAGTGAAAAAGTTACACAATTTATCTGTGGCAAATGTTGCTGATGTTTGCATAGTCCCATCAGTATCTAATACTGTGCTAATGAGAGCATAGATGGAGTACCCTCTTCCAATTTCTTTGGGATAGCCTAATCCCCATAACTCAGTTTTAGATGTCTATATACATATGGATGTATGTTATCCACTTTGGCAGGGTGGAGGTCAGAGTCAGCAAGGAGGCTGCATCTCAGTCACAGCTTTCATAGGTTCTGTCATATTCCCAGTATGGAAGTGCTTGTTTTGCTGAAGTAAAGCACGGAAGCTGTTTATATAGTAAAGTAGCATTCTTATCACAGTATGAGGTGAGAGAGATGCAGAGCAGCTCATTCATTTTGTCTAGCTACAATGAAGTGCCTCCTAACAAGCAAACAAGAAGCAAAACAAATGATATTGTGTTCTAAAGTGTAGAACCCTGGAACTAGTGGTGCAGACTACAGGGTATCAGTCCCTCCCTATTAGAAATGCACATACAGCACATTCACACACTAAAGTGTAGAAAAGGTTACCACAAAAAGGAGATGTTAACATCTAAAATGGAGACTGCATGCAAGCCACACTACAATGGAAGTCTCTAAAATAGGGACCAGAGCTCCTTCAGGTGGAGGTGGTAACCACTTTTCTTTTGGACATCATTGGACAGTTTGTAATAAACCAAGGCCCGTATTTATACTCCGTTTGCGCCGAATTAGCGTCGTTTTTTTCGACGCAAATTCGGCGCAAAACTAACGCCATATTTATACTTTGGCGTTAGACGCGTCTAGCGCCAAAGTATTGGCAAATAGCGTCATTTTTTTGCGTGAACGCCTTCCTTGCGTTAATGAGATGCAAGGAAGGCGTTCCCGTCTAAAAAAATGACGGCGACGCAAATGCGTCGTATTTATACTCCCGGGCAAAAATCACGCCCGGGAGTTGGCGGGTCAAAAAACCCCGCATTTGCGCCACTATTTAACGCCTGGGTCAGGGTAGGCGTTAAGGGGCCTGTGGGCTCAAAATGAGCCCACAGGTGCCCTCCCCTGCCCCCAGGGACCCCCCCTGCCACCCCTGCCCACCCCAGGAGGACACCCAAGGATGGAGGGACCCACCCCAGGGACATTCAGGTAAGTTCAGGTAAGTATAATTTTTTATATTTTTTTATTTTTTTGGGGTGGCATAGGGGGGCCTTATTTGTGCCCCCCTACATGCCACAATGCCCAATGACCATGCCCAGGGGACATAAGTCCCCTGGGCATGGCCATTGGGCAAGGGGGCATGACTCCTGTCTTTACTAAGACAGGAGTCATGAAATGGCGTCTGGGCATCGTAAAAAAATGGCGCAAATCGGGTTGAGGCGATTTTTTTGCCTCAACCTGACTTGCCCCATTTTAAGACGCCCTAACGTCATTTTTTCCCAACGCCGGCGCTGCCTGGTCTACGTGGTTTTTTTCCACGCACACCAGGCAGCGCCGGTCTGCTTGCGCCGGCTAACGCCATTCCATAAATACGGCGCCCGCATGGCGCTTCAGAATGGCGTTAGACGGCGCTAAATTTTTTGACGCTAAACTGCGTTAGCGCAGTTTAGCGTCAAAAAGTATAAATATGGGCCCAAGAGAGGAAGGGCTTCACAAAGAAGTGGGAAATTAGCAAGGAGAAATGTGGGTGAAACAAATTCTCAAATCTCCGGGTAATGCCAGGATACGACTGCCACTTTGCTAACCCCTCTTCAGAGCACTCCTGGACCTGAGAAAAAACACCCTTCAAGAAGAAGACTCTGCCTGCCTTCTGGAAGAAGAAGGCTAAAGGACTTCCCTCAGAGGACTAGAGAATAAGATTTTTGCCACAAGGAAATCTGTGACCTTGTGGTAAAGATATCTAGCCTCTTAAAACCCTGCGTAGCTACAGCCTTCTGCTTTGCCCAGCTGTGAATTATGGGAAAATGGTGATTACTTAGAAGGTTAAACCTTGGACAGGGGTGAGGCGGCAAATCTATCACAAAGTAAAGCAACCTCAGCAGCTATGAAATTCAGCTTTGTCTCAATTGGAGATTTTGATGTCCTAAACAACAGCTTTAGCTGAAGCTTGACAATAGCACTTACCACTTAGAGGGTCCTTCACCGGCTTCAGCTTTGGACCTTGCCCCGCTGCAAAAACTTTGAGCTTCAAAATGTTCACTAAGGCCCTTATTTAAAGTTTGGTGGAATGGAAACTCCCACAAATGTGTTGGATACGCTATCCCTCATATTACAAGTACCACTTAGTTACACTTATAATATGATAACATGATATGATAATAATGCACTTGTAGTATGATAAGAAGATAGTCAACACGTTTATCCTGTTTACCAAACTTTACATGAGGCTCTAAGTCTCTAGGTAAACTGTTAGACCTTTGAACCTACTTCTCTTACCTGGCCTCCGCTTCTTCACAGTTCAGCTGATCATAGTCAACCATGAAGTGAACATTGACATTGGTGGTTTACTTTTTGTAGGTGCTATTTGCCTATAAACCTTAAAAATCCTATGTCCATGTCCCTTTATTCAATTTGGATTATGTTGTTATTTTTTTTGCTTATTATTTTTTCTCTGTTACTTATAAATTGATTTGGAAATTTGAATATGCTGTTATTTTGAATTTAAATTTGTTAATACTGCTTCAACTTAACACAATTCTATGAGGAACTGCCCAGGGGTTCTGCCACTACTATCATAGGTTGAGCATAGTTTCCCTGAGAACTGTGTTGGAACATGCCCAAGATGTGGTAATTAAGTTTGTAAGGGTACACCCTTCCCAAATTAATAATTATTCTCAACTGTCTATATGCCAAAGCCTGTGAAGTGTTTCTTGGCCCACCATATATCAAGAAAGTGGCCAACATTTCCAAGAGTCATTGAGCCTTGGGAATGTCTGTCAAAACCATCTCTCTCAAATCACCAAGCAATATACTGTTCTAGCAGATTATTCTGCAATTTTGTATACGTAGGCCTCATCTCTTTCCATCAGGAAGGTGTTGATGTCAGTGGTTTACTATAACTGGAAAAGGCAAAGGCATTCAACAGTTCTTTGGCTGTAATCTCCCCTTCTAAAGAATTCCTCTTATCCAGGTGAGCTTATTTAAAGAATGCTGGCAAATAAAATCCATTAGACCATCCTGTCTATTATTGTGTCTCAGTATTTATAGTGCTTTATTCTAAACAGAAAACATCTGGTTTAACTGCTCTGTCAAATGGTTGAAATATAAATGTTTAAAAAGTAAACAGTCAAATCAAAATAGTGAGTGATGAGAAAAGATAGGCAAACATTGAGGTGACTGAAAAAATAAGGTCAAAGTGGAGGAAATTATTATGTCATGAGGTAAAAGAAAGACTGGATTGTACTTTGTAGAAAAGATGAAGCTCTGATAAACTAAATATAAAAAGCAAGAGGTGTGAGACAGCTGAAAGACGATGGGGGTTATTACAACTTTGGAGGAGGTGTTAATCCGTCCCAAAAGTGACAGTAAAGTGACACATATACCACCAGCCGTATTACAAGTTCCATAGGATATAATGGATATAATGTAATACGGCTGGTGGTATATCCGTCACTTTACCGTCACTTTTGGGACGGATTAACACCTCCTCCAAAGTTGGAATAACCCCCAATGTGTCATACAAAACATGGGGCCTTTTTTAGTAGGAAATGGAAATGTTGTTGCGCCAAACTGCGTCATTTCCAAAACCCAGGGATGCGCCATATTTGAAAGAATATGCTGCATCCCTGTGTTTCCCCTGCACCAATACTAAATTAGAGGCTTCGTTGGTGCTAGGCCCCCCGTACATAATGGTGTAAGGATGGCTTTGTTGTGGGGGAGATTACTTTTTTCAGGAAGAGACACCTTCCTGCACAAAAGCAATTGGTAATGGCACTTTGCTCCTTCTATGTGTGCTGCAGAATGTAGCACACATAGAGAGAGCAACAAATTAGGAGAAATAAAAGTATTTCTCTGTGTTGTGCCTCTCTGAGGTGCTGCCTCAAGTGTATGATTTCTCGTAAAACTGAGGCAGTGTAAAAAAACAATGGGTGTTGCGTGGGTACACCCACAGCAACATCCATTTCATGACCCTTAGCTGCAGAAAACTGCGTTGGGGTGGCCCATATCTACATGTCACGTTAAGCCAGGAAAAGAGGCTTAGGGGGTCATTCTGACCCTGGCGGTCTTTGACCGCCAGGGTTGCGAATGACGGAAGCACCGCCAACAGGCTGGCGGTGCTTCCAAGCCCATTCTGCCCGCGGCGGTAAAGCCGCGGTCAGAAAACCGGGACCAGCGGTTTTCCCCCGGCTGGGAGAATCCGCCAGGGCAGCATTGCAAGCAGCGCTGCCATGGGGATTCTGACCCCCTTCCCGCCAGCCTGTTTCTGGCGGTTGTCACTGGCATGGCATGGGCCCCATGAAGCTTTTCACTGTCTGCCTAGCAGACAGTGAAAAGCGCGACGGGTGCAACTGCACCCGTCGCACGCCCGCAACACCGCCGGCTCCATTCGGAGCCGGCTTCTGTGTTGCAGGCCTCCTTCCCGCTGGGCCGGCCGGCGCTACCATGGTTAGCGCCAACCGGCCCAGCGGGAAGGTTGGAATGCCTGCATTGGTCTTTTGACCGCATAGCGGCCAAATGGCGGTTCCCGCCTGGCGGGCGGCAACCGCCGCCCGCCAGAGTCGGAATGACCGCCTAAATGCCATCTTGTAGATATGGTGTACTGCACAGTGCCACCGGAGCGCCACAAAAATGATGCTCTTGTGGCGCTAGGGCCTCGTAAATAAGGCCCATGGTGTTTAAAAAGTAAACACAGCTAGCAACAAAGGTAAAGCCTATGATGAACTCAGCATTCAAACCTTGGAAGGGGTGATTTGGAAGGAATGCATAATTGCCCTTTTTCGGCCATTTCAAAGAACTGAACCAGGCATGGCAAGAAGAGATATTATTAGCCTTATTAGTAATTTGTGAGGCTGTTTTAGTTTGACAAGGCTATGTGAATATACAATCGACCAAATATGGAAAAGAACAACATTAAAACATTATTAGACTAAGACTCAAATGCAGATTGCTCAGGTCTGACTTGATAGACACAGTTGGGTGACTATACCCCCTCTATCCTGCGAATGCAGCTGCGGTTCCACTTTCAAGGGGCTGGTTTAACTATCTGGAAATTATACAAATTCCTTTATTCATAGTATAGGGATACTCTTAATTTGTACATAAAAACATGCTGGTGCGGAAACACGCTGCTGCTGCAATTAAATGTGCGAGCACACTATACAGAGGGAGCATAATATAGGAGCCATCTCGGGCCTCTTTAATCCATTTGCAGGCACTCCCTGCCACTTCAGCTCACTCTTGCAGATTTCTGCTTTCTCCATTTGTGACGCTTTTTCGTTTTTCTCCTCTTCCCCTGTCTTTCCCAAATGTTTCTTTTGATTGGAATAAATGGTTGAGGCAGAAAAATAAGCACCGGCCCTCAAAAAGAAGTGCTGGTGCTCCGCACCAGAAACAACAAGCACAAATTAAGCACTGTTCTTACCTGCATACAGTTCCACCAAGGACAATCTCCATGTGCCCTGAAACAATTTAGAATCTTTCTGTATTGCAGGTATACATTAGGATGGGTTTGATTGTTATAAAAAGAATGGAAAGGAAAGGGCAGTGGACCGTCTACATAATGTATTGCCAGTGAAAATATATTTTTTCAGTATCCTTTTCTTAAATTGTCATTCTCACATTATACAAAATAAGGTTCTATGGCCTTTCTACGTTTCTCGTCAGCATACTGCTCTCACGTGCATCCCTTTGATCTAAACCAAACTGTGATGTAATTGAAGTCTCTATCACCCCATAGGTTATGCATGAATTGAAATATCACTGTGAGATATCACTAATGCAAGAAAAAACACCCATGTAAAAAGGCAACAGAAACAAACAAGTAGATAAGGCCTTTATCCTTCAGACTCATCGAAATATCTGTCTGCAACTAAACCACCACTGCATGCAAAATGTTAACTTCGGGACGGACCATAATGTCTGCTCGGTTACTGATCTATAAATCTGTGTTACTGTGCATCCTTTTTTGTTTCTTCCTAAAATTTGTAAGGTATCACCATGTCTTGAAATTGTTCTGTTTTATTATTTTGAACGATCACAAATATTTAATTGACAAATTAAAGTTAGATAAAGTAAAACAGAATGACAATGCTAAAACATTGATGGTCAGTATTGTTCCCTTACTGGAAGTTTGGTATTGTGTCTCCATAATCCTTCCTCCTCATGTCCCATGGAATACTAGTAAAAGACGTGAGGCCTGTTTTAGTCTAGAGTTGTGATTAGACTTTAGTGGGAGGAACAAGTTGCTGGTCAGGTTTCAGGAGATATGCACTTTCAGAATTAAGTCAACTCCCATTGGTCCATTAGCAGCCTATGTGGCTTGGCGTGCATCACCCTAACTGATATGCATTTGCTCATTGCCCAAATAAGTTCTCTATCTATTTATAGAAAATTTACCCTATCTAACGTCAAAGCTGGTGTTACTGCAAATACCAATTTTTAGACTCTAGCCAGAGTCCCAGTCCGAACTTGCCTTGGTTTGGTAAATGGTCTTCCAACATACATGATTTTTCAGGCAATAGTTAGGCAATTTAGAACTGCTAGCATTCAAATATATAACCGTTTGATATACCATGTATGTTTATAGGCCCTTAGAAACTGGTCTAAAGGACATGCATTCATTGTAAGTTTTGATTTAATTGGTGAACATTTCCCTACAGAACCTGCTACTTGTAGGCAGAGATGTTGCATTCATTATACTAAGTGCTGAGATGTTTCGATGTACAGCAACACAGTGCAAACATTTTTATGAAAAATTAAACAAGAACAGAAGAACTTCCTTTTAAAGTAACATTTGTTTGTACACTTCACCTTGAGAATACATGCTTTGCTAAGTCTGCAGTGATGAAAAAAAAGTAACACCTCAAAAGCCTTTTCACATTCTGACATTTCTGGTCGCTGTTGATGGAACTGACTCAGAAAGCACCTTCACAAGTTAACATGCCATATGCTTCTGTGTAAATAACTGTTATTGGGTTTTATCTGAAAAGCACAGATGGTTCCTATAAATGCGAGAATTCTGAAATTCTGCGTCAGTTCCCTTTAAAATATGCTTTGATTATGAAAATACCTGGGTTGGCGGCATCATCTTCTGTGCTTTTGACTAATAATGTTGAAAAGTACAGTAGGTCAGCAAAGATTTATTTTGAGCCATGAAATCCTTTTATTTAGTTATAATAGAGCGGCCGCGATTACTTCTGCAATCATGTTTGCCTACATTCAGGGGCACCATAATTACGGTTTCGTCAGCAAAAAAAGCACACTTGCATTTCTTCAGCGTGCAGCTGGAACAGGGGGAAAGTGCACCGTCACCACTTTCTGTGAATATTTTAACAGTGGTATTTTCGTGTCCTTCTTTTGGATGCCTATCTTTGTTTCTTGTAAATGACTTGTTATTTAGGCAGAAACCAAAAATCATTATTTTTTTCTCATTTTAACATTTCCTATTAATATCAGATTCCAACTTACGTACCTGGACCAAACACTTTGTGGTCAATTTAAAAAAGGTATTTATGAGTAGTACTGCATGAGTACTCTTTTATAGACTTTTACATGTCTTTGTGAATCTGCCATGTAACATACAACTTGCTATTACTAAAAGGGCTTAGAGAATACAGTCCTTTCTGTCTGCACTACTTGTATATGAAGAGTCCCTGAGTTCCATTTTATTCCCATTTTAGATGTTTTGGGGACAATTTAAAAAGGTGTGTTATATTAGTAAGTACTACTCCAGTAATCTTTTACGTAGTCTTACATTCCTTTTGAAAATCACCCACAGTGTCTATTTGAGAGGAGTCCTTAACTTATAAAAGAATAAGTGCTGATGCATAGTGTTGTACTCAGAAGCTGGCAACCAGTGCTAATAGCATGCCAGTATGCTTAATACCAAGGCTGCCTAGTCTTAAATCCACCGATACCTCTTTAATCCTCTCCCAGGCGCTCTCTTCCCCTTATCTCACTCTTGCATGTTGCCACTTTCTCCCTTTGTGACGAATTTCCGTCTTTCTCTACCTTGGTCATTTCACTTTGCTTTTTCCTCTTACTCTCCTAAAGTTCTGATGCGAAAAAATAAGTGTCGCTCTCCAAAAATGAGCGCTGGTTGACCCCTCCTGCAACCACCAGTTCAACTTAACCACTCTATGAAAGATAAGAGTGATCTGAAGACGGTTGCTTTACTGCATTTGTAATCATTTAAGGTAGATTAGCAACACTCAAGGTGAGGGATGTTACACAGCTATTGCCACTTATAACAGAATTAATGTGATGCGAGTTACATATTCATACACATTTGGGCATTCCTCCACCCGACTTCCTGAAAATACCAGTCAGTATCCTTACGTTTGTATGCTGATATTGAACCCTTACATTTTGTTTGAAAGAATGAGAATTATGAACCCAGTATTCTTTCTGCAATTAGAATATAGGCACATATCATTTGCATTTCTAAGGACCAAATATGTAAACTGCCCTGTTAGTTTTAATGTGCATCAAGGAGCTATTTAGCTCAATGTTACATGTTGTAAGGTGGTGTAATGTTGCTCCTTTTCTTTTTGTGTGGTAGTCAATGACGTTTTGCTGGAGCAAATTAATATTCATACTATGCCCATACAAATATAAAAATCGTTTATTGCCTTTGAAATAAAGTAAAAACAGAGGTGGACAATAAGAGTCCACAACTGTCATCTGAAGTAAAAGGTGCAGGTGACAAACATCATATGTGTGACACAATCTCACAGTCACATTCCGCCACATAGTGCCAAGTTGTAGCAGGAACATGCCAATTTCAGAACAGTATGAGCAACAACATTAACAATAGCTTTTCAAATTACCTCCCACCTTCCTTTTAGCCCCTCCTCTCACCATAACCTCCTAGCAATGTCCCCACAGTACAATAAGGGTAGATGCAAAAACACAACAGAGACCAAGGTTTGCCAGTTTTGGAGCAAAAGGCTTAAGCTGCTGTGTTGGTATGTTGGACTACCAGAGAGTAGCTAGAGGATTCCCAGAGTGGCCATGTAGCAATTGGGTCATAGTGTGACCAGGGATCTATGTTGCGTTTAATTTGGATTGACAGGGAGGCATTTTTTATGGTGGCTGTTCGTCATCTTTTCCATTATCCTTAAGGGTTTGTAAGAGTGCATCCAAATACTCTGCAATCAGGTATTTCCACCCACCCTTTATCTCTTCCCTGCAGAGTTCATGACCCTCAGCCTAACATTCCAAGTCATTGTGCTATGTGTGTGCCACAGGATCTAGCAAGGATTTCCACCTCTTGGTAGTCACCCACTTGGCAAGGAGGAGAACTAAGTCAGTATATTTTGTACTGACCTTGGCGATTTTGGGCCTGGATTAGATGCCAAGTAGACAGGCATCTATAGTGTCAAGGTGCTGTCTGGAGGTTATAGTGGCTATGCAGCACTTAACTTTCATCCCAGGAATAGTATAATTTATGACAAGATCATATCATGTTTGCAGGTCTGCTGGATCCACCTGACATCTAGAACAGGATGCAGATGTGAATATCATGTGTAATTTATGTGGTATAAGGTAGGCGCTGCATAATATGTTCAAATGAATAAACTTAAAGCAAGCATTCCTGGAAACTTTCCATGGATATTTCTAGGGCTCTCAGCCAGTCAGTCAGTCAGTCAGTCAAATAACTTTATTCGGCGATTGCCATAAAAGTGTGAACCAGAACGCATTTCGTAGCCATTCATTATCATTATGTGCCCTTTGCGAGTATTCCTCTGATTGACCTCTGAGATTCTGAAGTGAGATTCCAGTATTTTCAAGGATAACTTTGTAAAGACATGTGATCAATCTGCATCTCTTTCCCATTGTGTGTAATGTTTGCAGTACAGATTGTGAATGCGGTTCTGTTCCATCTGCATTCCATGGTTCTCTAAGCACATGTGCATGTGCAAATTTACCCCAGAGCAGGAATTGGCCTCTGCCAAGCTCCAGCTCTTCAGTCAACATAGGAAATTCAGCTTAGGTGACAAATAATAGAACAATGGCATCAGACTCTCCAAGTTGCACCAATGTGGGCAAATTTGTAGTGCTGCTGAATAAGTTTCCACCAGTCAAAAACCAACAAGTTCACAAACCCACTAGTAAAAAATGTCATTTTGCATAGATTAGTCAGTCAAATTGTCTTTTGTACTAGTTATTGTGCAAAATTCACAATACCAATACAAAAGTGCCTTCCACTGTACCTCTTATATAATGTGGTGTCATGAGCCCAGGAGCACCAGACGTAGGGGTGCTGAAGGTGCTGCACCACCCCCTAACTTGAAGACTCTTCAGAAGGATAATGGACAATATTGGGACTCATCCCCAATTTCCCTTGCGGCCTTTGCTGTATATTCATACTGTTGGGCTGATTTAGATCTTGGCATTATGACTGCAAAGGTGCGTCAGTGGTAGACCTGAAAAGACCATCAAGTCAACAGCATTCTGTCAGCCACATTTAGATGTTACAGCTCTGGAAGCAGTGGACTGGTGACGGATTGCTGATGAAGGAAGATGGCGGCAGGATCCAATGGACTTTGCTCAATGTCTATTGAATAGAGGTAAGTAACACACACACTATCCCCTAGCCATGTGTGTACCCCTGCACTACACACTACACAACACACCATGTACACACCATCATCCATTACAATTCCAACACAACAGAACCCATACATGCTGAAAACACACATTGACATACATCCATGACACAACATACACACACAATTGAGACTGCATCCACACACAACACAACCGCAACATCCAACACAACTACACACTCAGCTACACAAACACACTCACACACAAGCACAATTACACACAGCATGGCAACGACAACCACAAAATAACAACACTCACCTGAATGTGTCACATGGCAACAGAACAAACACAACAGCATCTGTCTCACATGCAAGTGACACATATACAGCCACAACCACACCACCCACTCCAGCTGCCTCCACCTCAAACAGGCAATTCGCCCACATACACACATGCACACTTACTGACTCACATACAAGACAGATAGCACAAACCTACTTGTACAGGTCCCCTTGCAGTGCGCACACATGGACACTATTGTCCAGTGTGAGTCTACCGTCATTGTAGTGCCAGCTTTCGTTTTGCAACGAATGATGACATCACAATGACAGTTGTATATTTGTCCATCACGCAACTTTTGCCAGTATGTTCTCAGCCATTGTTAGACACAATTTTCTCCCCGACATATGCATGTCACAGTGATAAAAAAATAAATTACTGTGACATGTATATGCCTGCAGTGGTCCCGACCTCCTGTACAGTGCCCAGCTAAATGTTTAAAGATGGTCTGAAGGCTTTGGCTTTCAACTGCTTGTTCCTTCCTTTTATTAAGATTTTAATCAGGTTTTCTAGGATGATATTGCACAGCAGGTGGCCTGCTTAGCGAGCTAAGGCGGTCATTCTGACCCTGGCGGTAAAACCCGCCAGGGCCGTGGTCCGCGGGAGCACCGCCAACAGGCTGGCGGTGCTCCTTTGGGCATTCTGACCGCGGCGGTACAGCCGCGGCCAGAAACGGAAAGTCGGCGGTGTACCGCCGGCTTTCCGCTGCGAAGGGGAATCCTGTGCCGCCATGGGGATTCCGACCCCCATACCGCCATCCTGTTCCTGGTGGTTTCGGCCGCCAGGAACAGGATGGCGGTATGGGGTGTTGTGGGGCCCCTGAGGGCATGGGCACTGCAGGGGCCCCCGTAAGAGGGCCCCACTTAGAATTTCAGTGTCTGCTTAGCAGACACTGAAATTCGCGATGGGTGCTACTGCACCCGTCGCACCCCTTCCACTCCGCCGGCTCCATTCGGAGCCGGCTTCCCCGTGGAAGGGTGTTTCCCGCTGGGCTGGCGGGCGGCCTTTTGGCGGTCGCCCGCCAGCCCAGTGGGAAACCCAGAATGACCGCCGCGGTCTTTTGACCGCGGTACGGTCTTCTGGCGGTTCCCGCTTTGGCGGGCGGCTCCCGCCGCCCGCCAAGCTTGGAATGACCCCCTAAGTCTTTGAATCCTACTGATGGCTCTTTATTAACCTAATAAGATTTTAAATCATGTTGTTTATTTCAGCAGATACAGGAAAGTGACTTATCTTCTCAGACCTACCTGCTGTCAATGGCATGTTAATTTGTTGTATTACTTGTAGCCAGACCACTTTTTAATAGCAACACATAGGGTGCCTAAGGATCTATTAAGTATGAGTAGCAGGGGATGTGGACTAACCTCTCTACTATGTCACTAATTCAAAAATGTAAAGATGCACAGTGCAACTGCTAAAGAAGTAAGAATTGACAAAATCAATAGTTCTTACACAAGCCACAAGGGTGACCACCTACTGGTACTGCTTATTTCCAGATGTCTTTTGCACATATAAACCCATAGCAATCATCTTGGAATACTGTTCTCTAACGTGAAAAAGAAAATTGTAAGATTATTTCTGAGCACACATGTGCATGTGTTTTAGCTATTGTGAAATGCTTTTTCTTTTGCATTAAGACAGGCTATTCAAATCTGGCTGCCTTGTACGTGCAGATACATATGCATTCAAAGGAGTTGGAGGGCAAGGGGATGCTTGGATTGGGTTAACAGTAAAAAAGATAGTGGGGTGTAAATAATGTATTAAGGTGAAATGAAGAGAAAATGGTCCCTCACACACTGTAATGTAAGTGCCTGACATCAGCTTTAGAAGGATGCAACTCAACCAATCAATACAAGGTTAGATCAAAATATTCCTTGAGTGAGGCAAGCACAAGAATAGGGAAGAAAGGAATTCAATTAACAGCAGAGTACTGATATAGAAATTCATTGATCCAAAAGCACACAGAAGATCCAAAACCAGCAGATTTGTAGGTAAGACATTAAAAAAATGCATTTCATATGAAATTCACAATTATAAAATCCTAATAAAAGAAGAAAAACAGTTGAGGAAAAATCATCTTGAAGATTGTCCACTTGAATTCACACTTTAAAAATGACTGAAACAATGCTATTTCATATATGCAGCATTTTCACTTAAGAAAACAAATTTATATTGTCAATAGATTGCTGTCTCTAATGTAGAGCGGTGTGGTTACCTTGCCCTTGGAGGTACTCTGGTCGTTGCATCTTAGGATATGAAGTTTGGGATAAGGCATGTTTACTCCAAGAGTGAGCCCCCCAAAATACTGCAGCCCACCACTGACCTTGCATATATGAGGATCTAAATTAGGAAGCTGCTCCAAGAACAATGGGTAAATAAGGATGGGAGAGTATGGTGTGGTTACTAGTGCAAATGCTGTGAACAAGAGTGAAGGTACTTAGAGCAAGACTGTGAGGGTTTTGAATGACATAAGTAATCTGAAAATTATGGGGGTTATTACAATTTTGGAGGAGGTGTTAATCCATCCCAAAAGTGACGGTAAAGTGACGGATTTGACTGATCCAGAACTGCCACCTCAAGGGCATGGAGGTTTGCTTGGTTGGAGATGGTGGTTCGTTGGGAGGCTGTTTAAGGACTGGCTGCTTGGTGGCTGTCTGTCTGATATGCCCAGTGTCCCCTAGATACTAGTCCTTCGCTAGTTGCAGACTATCTGGGTGAAGACCACCCACCAAGGTGCTCATCCGTTTGCCCCACAACTTAATTTGTATAATCTTTAAAAGAGTAGTGCATCATGAGCATATGTTTTCAAGCATGAATCAATGTGTATTTATCTAAGCATGTTTTGCCACTGTGAACAGTGATTATGTAAGGCAATCACAGTCATTTGTAGGGCCTGATTCAAGGATAGAGGCGGTGCACCCAGTGCAATGCCACTTTCCTTGCACCACTTAGCGCCCCCCTACCACCACCATGTGTGTGCTGTATCTAAGCAGGAATTAAAAGTACTGAAAAAATGACACAAAGAAATCTCTTAGATTGCTGTTTGCCATTTTTCATGTGCTACTTTGTAAATCTGGTGTGACAATTTTGGCCTTGTTGGATCATTTTAGCGTGAAAAAAAAATTATGCTAACGTGGTGCAAAGAGGTACTAAGGGCTCTTAAATCAGCCCCTTAGTATCCTCAATTCCTTCACTAAATCCATGGTTTCCCAGCAGCAAGACTTTGGTGGTCATTCCGACCTCGGCGGTCTTTCGTCCAGACCGCCGAGGCCGGGGGAGACAGAATACCGCCATTGCCAGCGGTATTCATGCCTCCCTATTCCGACATTTCCGCTGGGCCAGCGGAAATGGTTCATCAACATTGCCGCCGGCTCGTAATAGAGCCGGCGGCAATGTTGATGTGCAGCGGGTGCAGTAGCACCCGTCGCGCATTTCACTGCCCGAAATTCGGGCAGTGAAATGCGCGACGGGGCTACGCGTGGGGGCCCCTGCACTGCCCATGCCAAGTGCATGGGCAGTGCAGGGGCCCCCAGGGGCCCGTGCGTCCCCTTACCGCCAGCCTTTCCATGGCGGTGTCTACCGCCACGGACAGGCTGGTGGTCGGGGACTCATAATCCCCAGGGCAGCGGTGCTTGCACCGCTGCCCTGGGGATTATGCCCGCCAGGCGGAAACCTGGCGGGAAAATGGAGGGGCCGGCGGTATGGCCGTGGCTTTTGCACCACGGTCATACTTGCTGGCGGGACACCGCCAGCCTGTTGGCGGTGTTCCCGCCAGCAAACCGCCGGCCGCCAGGGTCGGAATGACCCCCTTTATTGTTTGGCAACCACATTCACTTCTCCCATGGCCAGAGCATGAGGACTGGAGCACAGTCACCTCCTGGTCAATGCTGGCAAGATAATTTTGGCTGACAAGACTTCTTATAAACTATGAGGTCATGCTACATCATAACAATGTTCTCAGCATCCCACCTTAGCGGTACAACTATGTTAACACTGTATGTGTTAGACCTGGCGTCCTTGCTGTGGTCTCTCCTAACTTTTTGCCTCTACTTCCCAGGTTGGTGCTGTGTGCTGGACTCTGTTTTTGCTGTTTTTGTTACTCTTGGCACTTTACTACTACTGACCAGTGCTAAAGTGCAAGTGCTCCCTATGTGACATTTTATGTGTAATTGGCTTTTCCATTTTTGGCATATTTGATTTACTTGTAAGTCCCTAGTAAATTGCACTAGTGGTCCTAGGGCCTGTAGATCAAATGCTACTAGTGGGCCTGCAGCACTGAGTGTGCCACCAACATGAGTAGCCCTGTAAACATGACTTAGACCTGCCACTGCAGTATCTGTGTGTGTACAGTTTTTAAACTGCCAATTCTACTTGGCAAGTGCACTCACTTGCCAAGCCTAAACCTTCCCTTTTTATACATGTAAGGCACCCCTAAGGTAGCCCTAGATAGCCCCATGGGCAGGGTGCAGTGTATGTTAAAGGTAGGACATGTACTTGTGTGTTTTTACATGTCCTAATACTGAAATACTGCCAAATTCGGTTTTCAATGTGGCAAGGCCTATCTCTCTCATATGTTAATCCCCAGGACTACCAGAAGGCAGCTAGAGGATTCCCAGAGTGGCCAAGTAGCAATTGGGCCATAATGTGACCAGGGATCTATGTTGCGCCTAATTTGGACTGACAGGGAGGCCCGATAAAATGGGTCTCCACAGAGACGAACTGGTCTTGTCCTTGGCCACGGTTCCCGAGACCAGCTCGTCCTGCACCCAGCACATGGGGTGAGTGCTATTGTTACCCCTGTGGGCCTCCCACCCACACCCCCATCAGGGATGGAAGGGGAATTGCTTCCCCTTCCACCCCCGACTCCTCTACACCCCCACACCCCCTCCAGTGACATCTGATGACATCAGTGTGCAAATCGCGCTCTGAGCTCATCAGAGGTCACCTCCTATCGTGCTGGAAGCTGAACTTCCAGAGCGATCTGGAAGAGAAATGCAAAGCATTTATTTTCTGACCGGGAGGTGGGGGCCGGCAGAGGCATGAAAAGAAAAGAAAGGCCTTTTCTTTCATGTCTATGTAAGCATTTCTGCAGACCGATAGTGAAGCGATCTGTCTGCAGAAATGTCCACCGGGCAGAAGGGAGCTTTGTTTTTTTGTTTTTATTATGATTCATGTATGAGGGGAGCGGCCCCTTTGGCAAGGACTGCTCCCCAAAGGGTCAATATATCACTAGGCCTTTTCTGCCCCCCTGGGGGCAGATCGGCCTATTTTAATTAGGCCGATGTGCCCCCGGGGGGGGCAGAAGCCACTAGACGCCAGGGAGTTTTTTTTTTAGAATGCTATGAATGAAGAGGAGCAGCTCCTTGAGCATGGGTCGCTCCCCTGGGGGGTAATTTATTATCAGGCCTTTTCTGGCTCCCCTGGAGGGAGATCAGCCTATTTTAATTAGGCAAATCTGGGCCCTGGGGGTTAAGAAACCACTGGACACCAGAGATTTTTTTATGTCAGTTTCACGCAAGGGGAGTGACTCTTTAGACAAGGGTCGTTTACCTGGGGGGCACATTTATTTTAGGCCATTTCTGCCCACCTTGGGGACAGATAGGCCTATTTTAATTAGGCCGATCAGCCCTCCAAACCACTAGGCACCAGGGATCTTAATTTTTTGTATTTTTTAACAGATGGGGAGCGTTCCATAAGGCAAGGGTTGCTCCCCTCAGGGGTAAATTTATTTTAGGCCATTTCTGTCCACATCTGGGGCAGATCGGCCTATTTTTCTTAGGCCAATCTGCCCCCAAGGGGGGCAGAAACCACTAGGCACCAGGGATTATTTATTTTTTTGTTCACAGATGGTTAGTGACCCCTTAGGCATGGGTTGCTCCCCTGGGTGGCAAATTAATTTTAGACCATTTCTGCACCCCTTGGGGGCAGATCGGCCTATTTATATCAGACCCATCTGCCCCGGGGGGCAGAAACCAATTAGGAACCATGGATTGGTGTGTGTGTGTATGTGTGTTTTGTTTGTTGGTGCAGCCCGTTGGGCAAGTGTCGTGCACCATGGGGGCACATTACTGTTGGCCATTTCTGCCCCCTTGGGGGTAGATTGGCCTATTTTTTAAGGCCCATCTGTCCGCAAGGGGGCAGAAAGCCCACCAGAGGCAATTACCCCCGATCCGCCCCCCTGGGGGGGGGGGGGCAGAAAGCCTACTAGATGCCAGGGAATTAAAAAAAAAAAAAAAAATGTGGGATGGTGGCTACCAACCAGTATGGGCAAGGTTGTGCCCCAATCCCAACTGAAGGGGGTAACAGTCTTTCAGCTCCACCCCAGCACAATAAAACATCTTATCCCAAGGCAAGCAAGAGGACATTTGATTATTTTTGGTTTTGGTTTTACATGTGGACCTTCGCCGCAGGTGGCTGCGCACTATTTGTCTTACCTGTTCTTTTAGTACTGCTTCTAACCTATTACAAGCCTTACTCATTCTGCCTAATGAAATGTTTTGTGCTAGAGTTTTTAACTATTTTAAGTGTTTTTTAAATTTGTATTAGCTTAATCAACTTGTTTTTTACAAAGTTTAATTCATTTACCATCATTGTTTCTTCTCTTAATACAATTATGTACTATTTTATGTGGACCTCTGTTGGAGTTCCGTAACATAATAAACTTGAGTTGATTTGGTTGACTTGTGTATCAACATACACTGCACTATCAAACAACATTAAAAAATTGATCAATAAAAGATGGTCGATCACAACCAGTGGAGGTACATGTATCCCCAAACTATTGTTCGCGTTTAAGAGGACTTCTAACATTAAAGACATGATAGTTCACACTCGTCCTCTGGCAGAACGTGAGACTAACAGTCAATCGACTCTATGGAATCTCCCTCCTGTAACTGGTCACTACCCTTGTGGCCAGTGTAACGTCTGTCCGCTTACCAGACAACTGAAGGCATTAGAGATGGATCCTATTGGGAAATGGTGTCTGACCAAACATACCAACTGTAATTCACGTAACTGTATCTATATGATCACCAGTCCTTGTGGCTTAAGCTACGTTGGTATGACAACCAGACCAGTGAAAGTAAGAATTAACGAACACCGTAGCAATATTAGGTGCGGTTGTGTTACCACTAAACTTAGTACACATTTTTTGATGTCCCACCATAGCCCCAATGATTTGTGGTGGGTGGTTTTGGACTCCCCAAGATTCGTCACAGACAACCCCGCTCTCTTTTTGTGGCTGAACAGCGATGGGTCTTTAAATTGGGGACTCACACCCATGGGCTAAAGGATGAGATACCATGGGCAAGTTTCTCCCTTTGATTGGACAATTTGACAACCTGGTACCTAACTGTGTGGATTTTACACACTTTTTTGTTTAGGTTCAGCATTCCCCACCTTCACCTTGACTTCCAATTTGTGAGTTTTGTGTTCCCCCTCTTTGAATTGCTATACCTTTACATTTGGGGTTGTTCTATTAAGATGAATGCTGATCATAACCCCTAGGAAGGTTGACAGGATAGAGTTTTCATGTACATGCCCAAACTTTGTTTGTAGATTTTTGCACATTGAGTTCCCCCGATCCACGAGTAGGTCCCTGTCATTGCCCGTGTGGGTGAGTCCCTCGTCAGTTTCAATGAAAGGCCGACAGGGGTCTCCCCCCCTTAGCCCGTTTTCTATTTCTACTGCTCTTCCGCAGAAGGCAAAGAAGAGCCAACGGGTAGATAGTATTGGGACTGCCTTTCAGGTCCTGTTGTCTTTTTTACCACCGACCGCGGTCCGTGTTTATTCTACAGGAACACGGCCGCGGGGTAGGTCCTCAGCCAGGGACTGGTCTGCATGATTTTGAGTACCGTTTTATTCGCCTTGCGTGCCGCAGTAGTTAATTTTTGGGGGACTCGATTTTGCATACACTTAAATTAATTTCAATGAACACCTGGGGTGTGGGGGGCTCTGTATTTCTTTTACTCCGTTTTGTTCACTCGGTACTCCATATTTGGGGTAGAGTCCTGAGATGACGATCAAGGCTCCCTTAAATATATAACCAGCAATTCATGTGATTTCATCTATACATTTTACAGTTTCAGGCCATGACTAGTTGTTTTCTTCCCCATTTCGGGAAGCATATTGCGACAAATATGATTGAGGGAGACGCATTGTCTTTTGTCCCCTCAAGTCCATGAATGGGTCTTGTGACTCACTGCTTTTCAAGTATATTTTGATTATGGTGGTGTTTTACTGTCTAGAGTACTATGTTTTATTTTTTATCAGTTCTTGCACCAGTCTTCAGGCCTGTATTTACCTAAGGAGCCTTTTCCAAAATTTGGGATGGTAAGCACTGAAACTGTTTTTCTCCCCACTGAGCACTTTGTTCACTAATTGTCACTGAATATTATATCATGTATACAATATAAACAACAAGTTATATACTGACTTTGATTATGTTCACAGGGTGCTCTTTTTCTTAACTGATGCACAGATTATTAAAGTAAGTGACTGTTTTTTTGACTGACGAATTAGACTCAGTCTGGCCCTTGTGGTTTTAGAAAATAGGAGAGGTTTTGAGTTGGTCCAGAAGAAGAGTCGCTGGGACTGTGAAGATGCGAAACATGTTGACCCACAACTAGAGGGTATTTTATATTTTCTTGTCCTCTATTTTGTTGTTGTTGTGTGAGTGGATGAGCATGACTACTCATTAAGCACTCACCATTTGTTTTTTAATCTTGGCCAAAATCTTGTGCGGATAATAAATTTATAGCACAGTCGTAGGTTTTTGAGCCAATTTTAACTCTTTCTCTCCTGCTTGCATGGTACTATATGGCAGTAATAGTATAAGATCTCTGGCAAAGAGCCCCCATTCTTTGGGGAGCCCATCAGACATTGCAGCACCAGTCTGACGAGGAGCATCCCTGATGATGAAGCATGACATTCAATAAGATGTGTGTGGGCTCTTGCTCCCATGATTTAGGTTTCCCTGCCGTTTTCATTTGGAACAGTGTACCTTATTGAGATTGACTTGATTTGGGCCATGAGAACATGATTACTCTCGAAATAGTCCCACTTGGAACGCTGCCATGTCGAAAAATCTACGAGACCTAGATACATCTGAAAACTAAACATCTGGGTGGGTCCCGGGTGGTGTGCTTCACCATTTTCTTAACACAATACCCTGCAAACCCTCAACTTTGTTTGAAATCACAAATTTTTCCCACTTTTTTTGATACAACCTTCTGGAATCTGTGTGAATCCAACAAAATTCCACCCACCCATCATTGTCGTATCTATACCAGTAAAATGTCTGCCCCACTTGCCAGCCTAAAAATGTTTTATTTCAAACTGCCCTTTTGGACCTGCTTTGGTTCCCCCTCATTTTCATCATATTTTCGGCTCTTCCCTGTCACAGGCACTTGGTCCACCTACACAAGTGAGTTATCATTTTTACCAGGAGACTGAGGGGAACGTTGGGTGCTAGGAAATTCGTCCCGGTGTGGGAAAATGTGATTATTTAGCTAAATTTGAGGTTTGCTGAGGATTCTGGGTAAGGAAACACTGTGGGATCCACGCAAGTCTCACCTCCCTGGACACCCTCAGGTGTCTAATTTTCATAAATGTTTGTAGGTTTCCGTAGATGGCTGCTGAGCCCAGGTCCACAAACGGAGGTGCCACCCCCCTGCAAAAACAGGTAGTTTTGTATTTGATAATTTTGATGTTTCCACGTGGTGTTTTGGGGCATTTCCTGTCATGACCCCTAGGCCTACCCACACATGTGAGGTACCATTTTTATCAGGAGACCTGGGGAAACGCTGGGTAGAAGTTTGTGCCTCCCCTCAGATTCCAGAACATTGCACCACCGAAATGTGAGGAAAAAGTGTTTTTTTGTGCCAAATTTTGAGGTTTGTAAGGAGGCAACAGAACCTGGTGAGAGCGCCACAAGTTATTCCATCCTGGGTTTCCCTAGGTGTCTAGTTTTAAAAAATGTACAGGTTTGGTAGGTTTTTCTAAGTGCCGGCTGAGCTAAAGGACAAAATGTGAAATGTCCACTTTGTATTTTTGGGCATTTCCTCTCGTGGGCACTAGGCCTACCGACACAGGTGAGGTACCATTTTTATCAGAAGGCTTGGGGGAATGCTGGGTGGAACGACATTTGTGGCTGCTCTCAGATTCCAGAACTCTCTGTCATCGAAATGTGAAGAAAAAGTGTTTTTTGCCGACTTTTGAGGTTTGCATAGGATTCTGGGTAACAGAACCTTGTGAGAGCCCCACAAGTTACCCCATATTGGATTCCGCTAGATGTCTAGTTTTAAGAAATGCACAGGTTTGGTAGGTTTCCCTAGGTGCCGGCTGAACTAGAGGCCAAAATCCACATCTAGGCACTTTGAAAAAAACAGGTATATTTTCTTTGGTAAAATGTGGTGAGTCAATGTTGTGTTTTGGGGCATTTGTTGTTGCGGGCACTAAGCCTACCCACACAAGTGAGGTACCATATTTATCAGGAGACTTGGGGGAATGCTGGGTAGAAGGAAATTTGTGGCTTCTCTCAGATTCTGGAACTTTCTATCACCGAAATTTGAGGAAAAAGTTTTTTTTGTCAAATTTTGAGGTTTGCAAACGGTTCTGGGTAACAGAACCTGGTGAGAGCCCCACAAGTCACCCCTTCCTGAGTTCCCCTGTGTGTCTAGTTTTAAAAAACGCACAGGTATGGTAGGTTTTCCTAGGTGACCTAGCTGAGCTAGAGACCAAAATCCACAGCTAGGTACTTTCCAAAAAAACACATTAGTTGTCAATGTAAAAATGTGATGTGGACATCTTGCGATTTGGGGCGTTTCCTGTCACGGGCACTAAGCCTACCCACACAAGTGAGATACCATTTTTATTGGGAGACTTAGGGGAGTGCTGGGTGGAAGGAATTTGTGGCTCCTTTCAGATTCCATAATTTTCGATCACCTAAATTTGAGGGAAAAGTGTTTTTTTCACCAAATGTTGAGGTTTGCAAAGGATTCTGGGTGACAGAACCGAGTGAGAGCTCCACAAGTCACCCCATCCTGGATCCTCCTAGCTGTCTAGTTTTAAAATATGCACAGGTTTGGTAGATTTCCCTAGGTGCCGGCTGAGCTAGAGGCCAAAATCCACAGCTAGGCACTTTGCAAAAAACACGTCAGATTTTAATGTAAAAATGTGATGTGTCCATTTTGCATTTCCTGTTGCTGGCACTAGGCCTACTCACACAAGTAAGGTACCATTTTTATTGGGAGACTTGGGGTAACACAAAATATCAGAACAAGTGTTATTGCTCCTTGTCTTTCTCTACATTTTTTCCTTCCAAATGTGATACAGTGTGTAAAAAACACATCTATTTGAGGAATGCCCTTTAATTCACATAGTAGTATGGGGACCCCAGAATTCATGTGCAAATAACAACTGCTTCTCAACGTCCATTTTGGAAATACAAAGGTTTCCTTGATACCTATTTTTCACACTTTATATTTCACCAAATGAATTGCTGTATACCCGGTAAACAATAAAAACCCATTGCAAGATGAAGTTAATTTATTGGCTCTGTGTACCTAGGGTTCTTGATGAACCTACAAGCCCTATGTATCCCCACGGCCAGAAGAGTCCAGCAGATGTATCGGTATATTGCTTTTGAAAATCTGACATGACAGGAAAAAGTTAAAGATTAAAACGTGGAGAAAATTGGCTGTTTTTTCCAGCTCACTTTCAATATTTTTTTATTTCAGCTGTTATTTTCTGTAAGAAAACCTTGTAGGATCTACACAAATGACCCCTTGCTAAATTCAGAATTTTGTCTACTTTTCAGAAATGTTTAGCTTTCTGGGATCCAGTATTGGTTTCACTCCTATTCCTGTCACTAACTGGAAGGAGGCTGAAAGCACCAAAAATTGTAAAAATGGGGTATGTCCCAGTAAAATGCCAAAATTGTGGTTTTCTGATTCAAGTCTGCCCGTTCCTGAAAGGTGGGAAGATGGTGATTTTAGCACCAGAAACTCTTTGTTGATGCCATTTTCAGGGAAAAAAACCACAAGCCTTCTTCAGCAGCCCTTTTTCCCCATTTTTTTTAAAACAACAAAATTGTCACTGTATTTTGGCTAATTTCTTGGTCTCTTCCAGGGGAAACCACAAACTCTGGGTACCATTAGAATCCCTAGAATGTTGGAAAAAAGGACGCAAATTTGGCATGGATAGCTTATGTGGACAAAAAGTTATGAAGGCCTAAGCGCGAACTACCCCAAATAGCCGATAAAGGGCTCAGCACTGGGGGGTTGGGGGGGAGGCCCAGCAGCTAAAAGGTCAGGGGGTCACACTCGGCACCGTGCAGCGGGTGCCATTAGGAAAGGGAGGTGGGAGGGAGGAGCAGCTGGGAGGCGGGAGGCGGGAGGGAATGGCAAATTAGGGTGCAAGGGGGGCGGGGACGCAGGGGATGCAGCAATAGGGACGTGGAAAACCGATACGAGCTGCAAAAAACAGGCACAATAGCAGAGCAACAGCAATGGGCACAGAAAGAATACAAAAGTGTGGGGCACAGAGCAAAACAACAGAATACAAAACAGATTACAAAAAATACAGTAAATACAGTGAATGCAAGATACGCCTACCACTAGGCACCGGGGATGAGGCGCAGGCGGGTGCCTGCGGGTGGTGGAGGGCCTCAAACTCTTCACAACAGCAAGGGCAGGGTCTGGGTCATGGAGGCAGGATGGTGGAGCTGTCTGCTGTGTCGAGTGTACTCCTGTCCTTAAGGCAGGTCAGAGGGTCACCTGCATGCACGGTAGCCATTCTCCACATCCAGGAGTAAAGAGAGAGTAGATAACTCATGTAACACTTAATAAAAATACTATTTATGCACCAGGTTTTATATTCAGTCCATCCAGGCGCTGTTGCAATCATGCAGTACAGGCACCGAGGACTGGCTTCAGCACTGGTGGTACCAGGTGCAAAAATCTTTTATGTTACTCCCTCCCTCATGACCAACTGTTCGGATTACTTTAATGCCACGGGGAAAAAGTGCCCTCATCCCTACATAGCACTTCTCCAATAAACATTTCATTTCTTTTAAAGTGCTGGTAAAGGCTGGTGTTACTAATTCACTCAACTTTCCACATAAAATGCAGATCTGTTCTTTGCAGCGGGCATATTAACCTTGTGCCCTACTTTGTGGTGAGTCAAAACTGCCCCTAGACAAAACTTGATCTCTCTCTCTCTCAAACAAGAACATTAATCACAAGAGTTGTCTTGACATTTTAATTGATGCCTGAAAGCTAGGCGCACAAGGAACTGAGGTCAGTGCCACCACCCCTTCTAGGTCAGCGCCAAGAACGTTGGGTGTACAACACTTCAACTCATGAGTTTGTGCGGACCTCTGTGGCTGCAGCGAAGTTGAGCCTACGCTGAAGTTGGGGGGGTCGCGCCTCCGCGAGGTCCATCGATCCAAGTGGAGGAGGGATTACAGACTTTGAGCAGCAGTGTCTTAAGTGAAGTTGTACAGAGTCATCTGGCATCGTTTCACAGGATTTCACCAGAAATTCACTTCCAGGGGCCCAGGATCTGAAATGGCACCCTCTGGCAAACTAGAGTCCACAGCATCCACAATCAGAGACTGGTTGGTGAAGCCGTTGCTCAGGAGTTTCCTCAGCTCTTCAGCTTTTCTCCTGGCAGAGGTTCCTCTTGAATCCTTGAAGTAATCTGAAGTCTGGGGTTTTGGTTATAATACTTATACTCCTTTCTGCCTTTCACGATGCCCAACTTCAAATAAAAGTCTCTGTTGTTTACAGGATCCTGCCTTGCCCAGGCCAAGCTCAAGATACACACCAGGGGGCTGGAGACTTCATTCGGTGAGGGCAGGCACAGCTCATTCAGGTGTAAGTGACCATTTCTCCCTCCACTCTGGCCCAGATGGCTAATCAGGAAATGCAGGTTACACCCAGCACCCTGTGTATCACTGTCTAAGAGAGATACACAAACAGCCCAACTGTCATCCTGACCCAGTCAAAGAATCCACAAACAGGCAGAGCCACAGAATGGTGTAAGCAAGAAAATGTCTACTTTCTAAAAGTGGCATTTTCAAACTAATAATCTAAAAATCACCTTCAATAAAGATGTATTTTTAAATTGTGAGTTCAGAGACCCAAACTCCAGACTTCCATCTGCTCTCAAAGGGAAACTGCACTTTGAGGATATTTAAAGGCAGGCCCCATGTTAACCCCTTTGTTACCAGGCCTTTCCCCCCTCAGGTGGCATGCCTTTTTTGGCTTTTTAGGGCAGTTCACGCTTCGGCCCTCATAATTTTTTGTCCACATAAGCTACCCACGCAAAATTTGTGTTCTTTGTTTCCAACATCCTAGGGATCCCAGAGGTAACCATAGTTTGCGGATTCCCCTGAAGGAGACAAAGAAATTAACCAAAATACAGCGATTGTTTTTGTTTTTTAATGTGAAAAAAGGGCTCCAGAAGAAGGCTAGTGTTTTTCCCCTTGTAAATGACATCAATAAAGAGTTTTCAGTACAAAACTCACCATCTTCCCAGCTTTCAGGGACAGGCAGACCTGAATCCAAAAACCACATTTTTCAACACAGTTTTGGCATTTTACTGGGACACAACCCATTTTTGCTACTTTTTGTGCCTTTAGCCTCCTTCCAGTTAGTGACAGAAATGGGTTTGAAACCTTTGCTGGATCCCAGACAGCTAAACAGCTCCACGTTTTACACTAACATTTTTTCCTGCAATGTCAGATTTTTTAAAGCAATATACCGTTACGTGTGCTGGACTCTTCCTGTTGCGACGATATATAGGGCTTGTAGGTTCATCAAGATCCCTAGGTACCCAGAGCCAATAAATGAGCTGCACCTTGCAATGGGTTTTCATTCTATACAGGGTATACAGCAATTCATTTGCTGAAATGTAAAGAGTGAAATATAGGTATCAAGCAAACCTTTGTATTTCCAAAATGGGCATAAGATAAGATGTTGAGAAGCAGTCATTATTTGCACATCTATGAATTCCGGGGTGCCCATACTAGCATGTGAATTACAGGCCATTTCTCAAATAGACGTCTTTTTTACACACTGTCTTACATTTGGAAGGAAAAAATGTAGAGAAAGACAAGGGGCAGTAACACTTGTTTTGCTATTCTGTGTTCCCCCAAGTCTCCCGATAAAAATGGTACCTCACTTGCGTGGGTAGGTCTAATGCTCGTGACAGGAAACGCAACATGGACACATCACATTTTTACATTAAAATCCGACGTGTTTTTTGCAAAGTGCCTTGCTGTAGATTTTGGCCTCTAGCTCAGCCGCCACCTAGGGAAACCTAGCAAACCTTGGCATTTTTGAAAACCAGACACCTAGGGGAATCCAAGATGAGGAGACTTGTGGTGCTCTTACCAGGTTCTGTTACCCAGAATCATTTGCAAACCTCAATATTTGGCTACAAAAACTCATTTTCCTCACATTTCGGTAACAGAAAGTTCTGGAATCTGAGAGGAGCCACAAATTCCCTTCCACCCAGCGTTCCCCCAAGTCTCCCGATAAAATTGATACCTCACTTGTGTGGGTAGGCCTAGCACCCATGACAGGAAATGCCCCAAAACACAACGTGGACACATCCCATTTTTTGACAGAAAACAGAGGTGTTTTTTGCAGAGTGCCTACCTGTAGATTTTGGCCTCTAGGTCAGCTGGCACCTAGGGAAACCTACCAAACCTGTGCATTTTTGAAAACTAGAGACCTAGGGGAATCCAAGTTGGGGTGACTTGTGGGGCTCTGACCAGGTTCTGCTACCCAGAATCCTTTGCAAACATTAAAATTTGGCCAAAAAAACACTTTTCCTCACATTTCGGCAACAGAAAATTCTGTAATCTGACAGAAGTCACAAATTTCCTTACACCCAGCGTTCCCCCAAGTCTCCCGATAAAAATGGTACCTCACTTGCGTGGGTAGACCTAGCGCCCACAAATGGAAATGGCCCAAAACACAACGTGGACACATCACATTTTTTCACAGAAAACAGAGGTGTTTTTTACAAAGAGCCTACCTGTGGATTTTGGCCTGTAGCTCAGCCGGCACCTGGGAAAACCTAGTAAACCAGCGCATTTTTGAAAACTAGATACCTAGGGGAATCCAAGATGGGGTGACTTGTGGGGCTCTGACCAGGTTCTGTTACCCAGAATCCTTTGCAAACCTCAAAATTTGGCTAAAAAACAAATTTTCCTCACATTTCGGTGACAGAAAGTTCTGGAATCTGAGAGGAGCCACAAATTTCCTTCCACCCAGCGTTCCCCCAAGTCTCTCGATAAAAATGGTACCTCACTTGTGTGGGTAGGCCTGGTGCCCGCAACAGGAATAGATCACACAACGGTCAATGTTGGTCCTTACGTGAGGCAGCTGTTGACCCAGGGGTGATCCATCCCTGACGCAGGCACTAGGTGTAGGCACTCAAGTGGGGTAGTGTTTTTATCAGGACAGGTGAGGAATCACTAGGTGGTAGGAATTTTGTGGATCCCAGCATATTCCTGTAGTTTGTGTGAGAGAAATGCCAGAAAAATAGAGTTTTTATTCAACATTTCAGCTTTGCAGGGTATCCTGAGTAAGAAAACTTTGGGGAATCCACACAAGTCACACCTCTGTGGACTCCCCCGAATGTCTAGTTTCAAGAAATCTTTGGGTTTAGTGTGTTTCTCTATATGGCCGCCGAACCGAGGACCTAAAAACACAGGTGCCTGCCTTACAAAACCAGTTTGTTTTGCGATAGATAATTTTGATGTCTCCACAATACGATTTGGGCGGTGGAATTTGGGGCTGAACTAAATTGGGGAGCTCCCAAGAGAGCACTATCTCTCTCTGCTTGCCGCCGCATTCACCTGCTCTCTGGGTTGGGCTAACCCACTATTACCCTGTT
This sequence comes from Pleurodeles waltl, assembly GCF_031143425.1. NCBI lineage: Eukaryota > Metazoa > Chordata > Amphibia > Caudata > Salamandridae > Pleurodeles > Pleurodeles waltl. The sequence continues at coordinate 371,935,047 of NC_090451.1, forward strand.
GCACAGACTGCTTGTGAAGGGACAGCAGGACTGTCCTCATCACCTCCCTCATAATTTACTGGAAGAGGAGTTATCGAATGGGACTGCTCCGACTGAAAAATCACTCCCAGAGTCTGCGCCATTGTCCTATCCCTCAGATGCTGTCTCAGTATCTGATGTCTCAGTTTCTGATCCTATGTCACAGCTGTCCTTTATAACCCGAGTGACAGCAGCAGTCATCCATCAAGATGCCATCACTGCTATTGGCTAAACTGTTGCTCTAAAACACTAGCCTACGTAGACAGTCACAAAATCAATGGTGTGTGTGAGATACGTGCAAGAGTAGAGGCCACCTTACCTGCGCTTCTTCCCTCAATCAGCACGTTCTTTCAAGACACTCAAAAACACCTTGTCACATACCATTCGTCACAGTCTTTAGCACCTCCTGCGCCCAGTCCAACAATCATTATTGGTGCTCCCACTCCCTCCTCCTCGGATTCCCTCATTATCACCCAGCAAAAGTGCCCTTCATCTCTCCATAGCCGCCCTCCACCCTGCACATACATTTCATTTGTATTATAACGCAGGTAATGGCTGACTTTACTAATGTACTCAGCTATTTACATGAAATACAGATTTGCTTTTTGTATTAGGTATATAAACCTTCTGCGCTTCTTTATTGCACTAAAACTGCAACTGCCACTAGACAAGTCTGACCCTTTTGTAGCAGAAACATAATCACAATACTTACTTGACTTTTTTATTGCTGCCTAAAAGCTACAGTTGAAAAGCGTCAGTTGAAGTATGTGCATTGCTTTGAAGACGCAAGCTGCAACTGCAAGACAACTGGTGGCAAATCTCTCTCTCTCTCTCTCTCTCTCTATATATATATATATATATATATATATATATATATATATATATATATCACTTTTATATGTGGGTCTGGTTTTCCTGGGGGCCGATTGCAGCCCCCAGGCAAACCACACACGTATTGACAAAAGTGATATATATATATATATATATATATATATATATATATATATATAGATCTATCTCTCTATATATATATCTACATAGATATATCTATATATAGATCTATATATATGTACATATATCTATATATATCTATATATCTATCTATAGATATATCCATGTAGATAGATATCTATATATATATAGATCTATATATATATATATATATATATATATATTTATATATATATATATATATATATATATATATATATATATATATATTTTTTAGTTGTTGTATGGTTTCCTTGAGGGCCAAAATGGCCCCCAGGGAAACCCTACAACAACTAAAAAATATATTGCCCCCACAGGGGGTCATCCTGCAACGGGCGACCCCCTATCCATTTCTTTTTCTTTTTAAAAAAATAAATAAAAAAATGTAGCCCCTGGGGGGGCACCTACCTTTTTTTAAAAACAAATATGCCCCCGGGGGGGGGTGCGGCCCGTTTTCCGAGGGGGCCGACCACCCCAAGTGAAATCCCTGGTGTCTAGTGGTGTTTCCGGCCCCGGATTGCAGCTGTGCTGCGATCGGGGCCAGGAAACACTTTCAGGAAGGCCTCGTAAGAAAGGGGAGAGTCTCCCCTTTCTTACGAGGCCTTCCCGAACTTGGGGAAGGGCATTTGTAGCCATTTTCCCCATTGGAGCAGGAAGAGGGCGCAAGGCCGCTTCCTGCTCCGATGGGGAAATCCACAAAGTGACGTCAGCGTGCCGCGGGGGGAGACACAGAAGAGCTTCCGTGTCTCCCGGGGAACAAAAAAAAATAAAAAATCACGGAGGATTTATTAACCCCCTCTCTGGTGTCGGCCACTGGTCGTGACCCGCACCAGGGAGGTAGAGAGGGCGTCGGCCAGTGGCCGACACCCTCATCCAAGGGGTTAAGGACAGGAGTACACTCGACACGGCAGGCAGCTCCACCATCCTGGCTCCCTGACCCAGACCCTGCCCTTGCTGTTGTGAAGAGTTCGAGGCCCTCCATCACCCGCAGGCACCCGCCTGCACCTCATCCTCAGTGCCTAGTGGTAGGCATATATTGCATTCTCTGTATTTACTGTATTTTTTGTAATCTTTTTGTATTCTGTTGTTTTGCTCTGTGCCCCACACTTTTGTATTCTTTCTGTGCCCATTGCTGTTGCTCCACTATTCTTCCCGTGTTTTCTGGCTCTTGCCGGTTCTCCACGTCCCTGCCGCTGCGTCCCCTGCGGCCCCACCCCCCTCGTGCCCCCATTTGCCACTCCCTCCCTCCTCCCGCATCACGCCTCCTGCCTCCCGCCTCCCAGCTGCTACTCCCTCCAACCTCCCCTTCTTAATGGCGGCAGCACGCAGCGGGCACGATAGAGGCAAGCCCACCTGCGCCCGTCCGTGCCTGGACCACGCCCAGCGCCTGCCCCCTGGTCCGCACACCACCTGCGTCCCCAAGTGCCTCTACTCCTCCACAGAGCTCCTTCCTCTCAACCCCGGCCGACACACAGCCTGCACCCAAGTTGACCCCAGACACACCCACGGATCTTTCACATGTCACTCATGCCACTTCTCCTACACTTACACCAACAAGCACCACAAGAACACCAAACACCCCAATCACCTCAGCTGCATCCTCCTCAACACCTGCTACGTCCACAAGCACGCCATCGAGCTCTGGGAACTACTCACCATAACCTCTCCCAACATCGCCTTCCTCACTGAAACATGAATGAACCTCTCATCGGAACCCAACATCACCATATCCATCCCAGAGGGATATAATATCACCTGAAAAGACCGTATCGACAAACCAGGAGGAGGAATCCCCATAATACACAGAGATTCCATCAGGATTTCCACCAACACCAACAACACCCTGGATGCTGCAGAACACATTCACTTTCAGATACACATCAACGCCAACACCACCTTGAGAGGAACCCTTGTCTACAGACCACCAGGACCCTGCCCCCCCATTCTGTGACACCATCATCAACGCTATCAGCTCCCATGCCCTCTCCTCCACAGACTGCCTACTTCTCTGTGACCTAAACTTCCACCTAGAGAACACTAACGACTGCAACTCCACTGCCCTGCTGGACAACCTTGCAAACCTAAGCCTCAAGCAACTGGTCTCCTCACCCACCCACTCAGCTGGTCACACGCTTGGACGCCATTTTCTTCTCCAGCAACCACATCGCCTTCTCTCACACCACCGAACTCCATTTGACTGACCACAACTGTGTCCACTTCTCCTTCCTGAAGCCCACCACCAACAAACTCCTGTTCCTCACCGCAAATAGAACAAGATCTCCAAGGAGCAACTGATCACCAACCTCGCCCAAGCTCCACCACCCATTACCAACGACCCCAACGCCGCCACACTCAACCTCACACAATGGCTTGACATATGCGCTAACTCCCTCACCCCTCTAAAAAAAAACAACAACACCCGCACCAACAAGACAGCTCCCTAGTTCACCACAGAACTTCAGACTTCCAAACGAAAATGCCGGAAAATTGAGAAAGCCTGGCGACAAGAACCACCAGCAAGCAACTTCTCCGCCCTCAAATCAGCCATGCACAATCACCACCACATCCAGACCACCAAACGTTCCTTCGAGAAAGAATGCATAGACAACAGCACACACAACAGCAAGGAACTTTTCTCCATCATTTAAGAACTCACCAAACCCAAATCCTGCATCACTGACCCTTCACACTCTCAAGACCTCTGCGACTCCCTCTCCAGCTACTTCCACCGCAAGATCACAGACATACATGAAAGCTTCATATCATCGCCACCCACCACCACCACCACTGACGCAGCACTCTGCCACACCATCTTGCTGAACACCTGGACCCCCATCAACACCAAAGAAACCAGCAAAACTATGAGCTACATCCACTCAGGCTCCCCAACAGACCCCTGCCCCCACCACATATTCAACGAGGTTAGCCAAATCATTGCTCCCCAGCTTCGGGACATCATCAACAGTTCCTTCGAGACCGCTACCTTCCCAGATATTTGGAAACATGCCGAAGTCAATGCCCTGCTCAAAAAACCCAAAGCAGACCCCGATGACCCCACAAACTACCGACCTATCTCTCTTCTCCCCTTCCCTGAGAAGGTCATAGAGAAGATAGCAAACAAATGACTGTCCCGCTTCCTGGAGGACAACAACATTCTCAACGTCTCCCAGTCTGGATTCCGCAAAAAACACAGTATCGAAACCACCCTCATCGCCTGCACAGACGACATCAGGACCAGACTGGACAAGGGTGAAACCGTCGGCCTCCTAGACCTCTCCGCAGCATTCAACACCGTATGCCACCAAACCCTTCGTACACGCCTTTTCGTTTCCAGTCCAAAACCAACAAGACCATTTGTGGGGTCCCCCAAAGATCCTCACTCAGCCCCACCCTCTTCAATATCTACATGACTCCCCTCATCAGCATCGTCCGCCCACACGGCCTCAACATCATTTCATACGCCAACGACACCCAGCTCATGCTCTCCTTCACGAGAAACCCACCTACCACCAAGAACAACCTACACGCTGGACTCCTCGCCATCGCTAGCTGGATGACAGCAAGTTGAACTCAGGAAAAAACGAGATTATCATCTTCGGACCCAACAAGATAGCATGAAATGACTCTTGGTGGCCTACCACCCTAGGACCACCCCCGACACCCACGACCCACGCACTCAATCTCGGCATCATACTTTACTCATCTCTCTCCCTGGCTCGGCTAATCAACGCCATATAGCCTCATGCTTTAACACCCTCCACATGCTATGCAAGACCTTCAAATGGATCCCAATAGAAACCAAAAGAACGGTCACCCATGCCTTCCTCAGCAGCAGACTGGACTACGGCATCGCCCTCTATGCTGGGATCACAGCCAAGCTTCAGAGAAATCTCCAGCGCATCCAGAACGCTGCTGCCTGTCTCATCCTCAACCTCCCTCGCCACGAGCACATTGCCGCCCACCTCAAATCCCTACACTGGCTGCTTATCAACAAAAAAGATCATCTTCAAAATCCTAATCCACGCACACAAAGCCCTCCACGATACCGGACTGGCCTACCTCAACGAACAAATCAACTTCAACATCCCAACCCGCCAGCTCCACTCCGCCGACCTCACCCCGCAACAGTCCCCGGCATCCAACGCACCACCTCTGGTGGCAGATCCTTCTCCCACCTCACTGCCAAAACCTGGAACTCCCTCCCCACCAACCTACGCAAGACCCAAGACCTCCTAACTTTCAGAAAGCAACTCAAAACTTGGCTCTTTGAGCAATAACCCCCCTCCCACATACAGCGCATTGAGACCCTCCTGGGTGAGTGGCGCGCTTAAGAAATTTGATTGGTTGATTGATTGATTGATTGATTGATTGATGTTAGTACTTTGAACAAGTTTGGTGGAAGTGTACTGTAGAATACACAACATTGTCTACATTTGTTGCACTCAGCCATTATTAAAGTCTACATGACGCAGTTTCATCGAAAGGAGCATCTGCAATAACATTAACTCTGCATTGCAGTATTTCCTCCATTTTTGCTAACGAGTTAGAAATAATAAAGAAAATGGAAGCCAACCTTTACATCAGAGCCTTTACAACAGAGCCTTCGCGATTATAAAAATACAATGAAAGTCTATGTTTGTAAAAAATCTCACCCACACAGCAATATTTTCGTCGCTACTAATAGCTGCTGTGGTTTTTTTTTATCCTTCGCACTTGTTTCTTATGAAAAGCAGTGTTCATTAACTAGGCTCATTTCAATGCCATATCAAAGATTAACATGGTTGGCTGCCCCACATCTCTGTGTTTCCATTGCAGCACAGATGGAGCTTGAGGTTGCCAAGGTATCCCTTTAACAGATTTCTTTCACTACCCCAGTCTTATTACAGTTGCCCATAATTTTAAGAGAACCTTCTGGAAGCCTTATTTTTTCCAGGCTGGTTATTAAAGTGTCTAGCCACCTTTATCAGGGGGATGCAAAATTACAATAAAATGACTGCTGAAAGCAAAGCAAATCGCATTTGACTACATGTGTATGCTGATTACAGCCTGTTTTCCATTTGCCTAAATGACTAATCCCAGAGTGCAGCGCTCATGTAGATTGTTTAGGGAAACAGATGACATATGCCGCAGTACTAAACAAGCTGAAGCTCAGCCAGGATAAAGACAGAAGGTGTTTGTTTACTTATAAGGGAAGCAGATTTTTATGAAATGACACAGTAAGGAAGAAGGATGGGATAATGATTCTCTATTCTATACCCAGTGGCCTATGAATAACAGCAATTTACAACCCAATTAAGGCAAAAGATTAATAATGTCTGACACAGGATTCCCATGTTACACAAGGTGCACAAAATATCACAATTGATTCTTTGAAGTGACTGGGATGGTGGCTTATCTGCTCGTATGAAAAGCCGACCATTGAGAGAAAACAAAATCAGCATAGAATCTGATCGAAATTCAAAGGGTAAATAGCTGTTTTGTTAAAACAATTGCTGACTATTTTTCCACAGTAAAATAATTTGCTTAAATTCTTCTAGCAAGTGGTACATTTTGTTTATTACAGTTAATATGGATTGCTGAATTTACGGCATTATTGGTAACGTTGATATACAGTGATAAAGAGTTCACCTAAAACATAATAATGTGTCCCCTCTTTATATCTAATTAAACAGAGCCTGCACCATACATGCTAACTAGTAATGCACCTTTAGTAACAAACATTATGCCTGGGTTGATACAATATATTGTAATAAGATCAATTATATTATGGGGGCGTGGCTATTGAGCAGAGAAGAGCTTCTGCATTCTTCGTGCCTCCCAGGAGATCATTACCACCATGCTGCCTGCCTTCTGTCTTAATGCCTGTCTACTAACATTAAGACAGATCATAATTTGACTATAATATTTACAGCTGATTGGCCTTATTTGTGGCTTTGAAAACAGGTTGATTTGCTATAATGTTCTGTTTGAATCTTTGCCCATGGTTTCAAAGAAAATGGCGGGCACCTATGTTTTTGGCTAGTGGTTTTGATTGCTTAGATGTTGCGTGAGTAAGAAAATCCAAAGGCATATCAGTCAGGCCGGGTCTGGCATTGTACTATTCTAGCATTTCCCCTGAGAGTTGCAAGCCATGAACCTGTTTTCATTTTTTGCTACGTCTGATCTTTATTTCAAGTCGGAACCTTGTACTTGGATGTACTATCAAGTCTGTGCAATAATTGAAGACTGGAAACAGAAGCCTTTGAAGACTGGAAACAGAAGCCTTAGAAGCTCCTGATGAATATCACTACAAGGATGAGGCCGTGCTCCTTTGTGTCCTGCATCATATTAAGGTCTAGGTGGCCCTCGTGGGCCGGCAGAGGCAACCCTTATCCCTTCAGTTACCCTCCTTTGATCCTGTGGATCAGGGACCTATCTTATAAGTAACCAGTGAGGTGTCCACCAGTCGTTTCCTGTATGAGGTAGGGTGAGGCTGCATGCTGCATGCTGCACAAAAAGCCCTCACATACAAAGAATACAGGGGCATATTTATACTCCGTTTGCGCGGAATTGCGTCGTTTTTTTTTACGCAATTCCGACGCAAAACTAACTCCATATTTATACTTTGGCGTTAGACGCGTCTAGCGCCAAAGTCCATGGAGTTAGCGTAATTTTTTTGCGTGGACACCTACTTTGCGTTAATTATATGCAAGGTAGGCGTTCCCGTCTAAAAAATCGACTCCGAGGCATGTGCGTCGGATTTATACTCCCGGGCAAAATTCACGCCCGGGAGTGGGCGGGTCAAAAAAAATGACGTACGGCCGCTTTTGCGCCGTTTTTTTTGCGCCTGCAAAAGGCAGGCGTTAAGGGACCCGTGGGCTCTGAAGGAGCCCAGAGGTGCCCTCCCATGCCCCCAGGGCCCCCCCTGTCACCCTTGCCCACCCCAGGAGGACACCCAAGGCTGGAGGGACCCATCCCAGGGACATTAAGGTAAGTTCAGGTAAGTGTTTTAAAAAAAAAGAAATTGTGGCATAGGGCGGCCTGATTTGTGCCCCCCTACATGCCACTATGCCCAATGACCATGCCAGGGGACAGAAGTCCCCTGGGCATGGCCATTGGTCAAGGGGGCATGACTCCTGTCTTTGCTAAGACAGGAGTCATTTCTATGGGGGTTGGGAGTGAAAACAAATGGCGCAAATCGGGTTGAGGCGAAAAAATTGCCTCAACCTCACTTGCCCCATTTCTTGACGCCCAAGCCCCATATCCCCCTACGCCGGCGCTGCCTGGTGTACGTCGTTTTTTTTAACGCACACCAGACGGCGCCGGCAGCTAACGCGGGCTAATGTCATTCGATAAATACGGCGCCCGCATGGCGCTTCAGAATGGCGTTAGCCGGCGCTAATTGTTTTGACGCAAAACTGCGTTAGCGCAGTTTTGCATCAAAAAGTATAAATATGGGCCACAATCTTTGTCTAGGTCCAAAGCAATCATAACCAGATCCAAACACTGTGGCCCTCATTCTGACCTTGGCGGGCGGCGGAGGCCGCCCGCCAAAGTCCCGCCGTCAGGTTACCGTTCCGCGGTCGAAAGACCGCGGCGGTAATTCTGACTTTCCCGCTGGGCTGGCGGGCGGTCGCCTTCAGGCCGCCCGCCAGCCCAGCGGGAAAGAGGCTTCCACGATGAAGCCGGCTCGGAATCGAGCCGGCGGAGTGGAAGCTGTGCGACGGGTGCAGTTGCACCCGTCGCGTATTTCACTGTCTGCGCAGCAGACAGTGAAATACATTTAGGGGCCCTCTTACGGGGGCCCCTGCAATGCCCATGCCAGTGGCATGGGCACTGCAGGGGCCCCCAGGGGCCCCGCGACCCCCCCTACCGCCATCCGGATCCCGGCGGTCGGACCGCCGGGATCTGGATGGCGGTAGGGGGGGTCGGAATCCCCTCGGCGGCGCAGCAAGCTGCGCCGCCTTGGAGGATTCTATGGGGTGGCGGTACACTGGCGGGAGCCCGCCAGTGGTGCCGGTCCGACCGCGGCTTTACCGCCGCGGTCGGAATCCCCATTGGAGCACCGCCGGCCTGTCGGCGGTGCTCCCGCGGTCCTCCGCCCTGGCGGTCTTTGACCGCCAGGGTCAGAATGACCGCCTGTATGTCCTACCACATATCAACTACCTCTGAAGTTTAAGACATGATCCTTCTAGATCTCAGAAAAGAACACAGAGCTTTCAAATTCTGAACTTAAAGTAAAAGGCAGAGGTAAAAACTGATCATATCCAAGCCATGAGCTGCCTAACCAGGCCCTCTCATCCTGACTAGAGAACATTTGAATGATCTGGACATTATAGGAGAAAGGATTCTTGACAACCAACATCTGACTAAAGAACTGGCAACCACTTGTGACCAGGTTAAAGCCACGAGAGATATCCTTGAAAAGCAGACTTTAGTTGTGAGGCTGTCAAATTAAGAACTTTACAAAAGATCTAGAGAGACACATGTCCAGGGATATGAAGAAAAGGACACTCGGAGCTATATGGCGAAGACGCTTGCAATGGTAGTGGAAAATTACATTTTAGCCATGAAGCTGAACTGAAAAAGCTAAAAAATGGACATCTCATCATCCAGGCTTAAAGATATACTGGCTGAGTTCTGTCATTTACAAATTAGAACAAAGGGTTTGTGGGACACGGCTGAAGACAAGGAAGTAAATTACAGGGCCCTCCCATTGTTATGCTTTGAGAATGTTTCATCAAATGCAGAGAGGAAATTACGGTATATACACTGCCACCCTGTCTTAGATGACAAATTGTTAAATTACTATTTATATAACACGTGGTCAATACTTCAACGTTTTTTAGTTAACAATGTTGATCGATATATAGTCAAAAGAAGATGATAGTGTAAAGAGTAATATTCGCATTACCCCTCCACTTAAATGCTGGATCAACTTGTCCATCTAGAAAGCAAGACCTGAAAGGGCTGCCTTCATAGTTGGATGTCGCACACTGGGCAATTTCATTTCTGACCTGTGGCTTAAAGTAAATGTGGTAACCAGTTTTTTCTTAACATTACAGCATTGGACCAATACAGAGAAAGAACATATTCAAAGTACAAATACCTTATGAATAGTTACATACGATTGCCTGTGGTGCAAAAGATGCACATGAGGAAGCAACAAAAGAGGTAAAATGTGAACTGAGACAGGGAATCTGGCAGAGTTCTACATACAGTAAGTAATGTAAATATATCTCTTTGAGATTCTAGCAATTGGGCATTGACAGCATACGGATACAGTGCAAAATAAACACCATCAAAATCAAGCCCATGGTAGCGCACCCCACTACATCATCCCAACACCCCGTGGTCTTTAATAGGGCCACAGCTCAACCGTCATAAACCACTCTGCTCACACAGCACCTTCAGAACCCTGCATCTTTCTGTATCTAGGGCCCCATGTAGTAAGTACTCTTGGTATGGGCCCCATATATCTTTCGGTCTATTGCAGAGTGGCATCAGGGCATGATATGTGTCCGAGAAGTCAGAATTAAAAAAAAAAAAAAAAATTGAGGAAATGGAACTTTAAGAAATGTACCTGCTCCCAGCAAGAATTTCCTGGCAGCTAATTTGCACTAACTCTCCAACAGTAGCCCAGCCAGTGATTAGCCTTGAATAGATGTGAAAAAGGTGTCAAATGCCAGCCAGGATTAAAAGTAGGCTGAGCTGAATGGACAGAGGTGACTCTTCTGAACTCCCAGAATATGTAGGGTGGGGACTTGGGGCATTCCTTTTGACACTACCATATCATTTTCTGCTTGAACCCAGGAGGGCAGAGCCAATGTCCCTCTATGTCTGAATCATTCTTGAAGAATAGAAAATGTAGAGAGATGTGCAATAGCTTCTCATCTGGAGTCAGTATGAGGAATACCAAGCCAGCCTTACTGGTGATGTCAGCAAATGGATTTGCTAGACAGAGGAAAACTATCCTTAAAGCTCATAGTAGGTGATCTGTTCCGCTTCCATAGGGCTTCCCCGGGAGGTACATGCAGAAAGAAGAGAACAGAAGTGGTAAGTGGACTAGGTATTCCTGTCATATGGTAAGTATTGAGTTCCTTATCCTTTTATCCTCACTTTCTAGTCATGATACTAATCATTCCAGTGTTTCTTTTATATTTAACATCCTTTCTTTCTATGGGTTTGTTTTCTATAGAGCTCGTAATCCTGTGCGTGATGGCTTCGGTGATTTAGACTCTTATTATATTCTACGGTGTTAGGGGTAAGTGAAGTTTCTGGCCTTTCCCCCCCTTCCTTCCACTCCTCCCCCCCCCCTATAGTGCTCGTTTGTGCCCTCGTTCGACTCTCTCTCTCTCTCTCTCCACTATTACTCAGGTTCAGGCTTGTGATCCCACGCACCTGTATTGCCACGCTTCTCCGGAAGCGTGGCGGGCTGCAGCAGCTCGTCCTCCCGGTCTCTGGGCTTCAGGATGTCCGATGTTCGTCCCCAGCCGTCACCGCCAATATACAAGTGCTTCACCTGCCTCCGTGTAGTCCTTTGGCTCCGTCCTCTGCTCCCGACGTCTGTATGGTTGTAGTCCGTCTCCTTGCTTTGATGGGATTTCACTGGTCCTTGATCGCCTCCAACTCCTTCCACACAAACCCCGGACACCGAGAACTCCGGTAGCGGCGATTTTAACTTCCTGACATCCTGCCGCTTGCAAACGTCCAGCCAATCACGGGACGATAAACTGGGCTGCCTGGGCCCACCAGTGGCAGTGGCAGTGTCAGCACAAGTGAAGTCCGAGTACGGGCGAACAGGTTCCGGCCCGTCACATACACTCCCCCTAGAGAGCGGCCTGTCGAGCCGCACAGAGATCGGATAGCGGGAGAGAAAATCCGCAGTCACCATTTGTTTTCCGGGCAGATGTTGAATCTGAAATGAGAAAGGCTGTAGGGAAAGAAACCATCGGAGAACGCGGGAATTAGTGTCCTTATTATGAGCAAGCCATGTAAGAGGAGCGTGATCAGTGATGAGGGTAAAGGGTCTGCCAGATAGATAATATCGGAGAGATTCCACAGCCCACTTTATTGCCAGGCATTCTTTCTTAATAATTGGATAATGTGTTTCACGGGGCAGTAATTTCCTGCTGATGTAGAGAATGGGGTGGGTTGTCCCATCCTCTTGGGGTTGTGATAATACAGCCCCAAGGCCCACGTCGGAGGCATCAGTGAGTAGCACAAAGGGCTTTTTGAAATCAGGACAACATAATACAGGTTCAGAAGTAAGAGCAGCTTTAAGACGGTTAAAGCTTTGCAACGCAGTCACTGAAGGGGACCCCAGGGTGTTGGGATATGATTTCTTTAACAATTCCGTAAGGGGTTCTGATACGGTGGAGAAGTGAGGAATGAAACGTCTATAGTAACTCACCAATCCCAAAAAAGCCCTAACATCTTTCTTTTTCTTAGGGAACGTCATATTGGAGATAGCTTCTACCTTTTTGATTTGGGGAAAGATCTTAGCACCCCCTACAACGTAACCCAGATATCTGATGCTCGTTTGACCTAGTCGGAATTTCTCAGGATTGGCAGTTAACTGTGCATTTCGTAAAGCATGTAAAATGGTATTGAGATGGGTCATGTGTTCTTCCCAGGAATTGCTATAGATAACAATGTCATCCAGATAGGCTGCGGCATATTGGGGGTCATTCAGACCTTGGCGGAGGCCGTCCGCCAAGGTACCGCTGACAAATGACCGCACCGCGGTCAAAAGACCGCGGCGGCCATTCAAACATTTCCGCTGGGCCGGCAGGCGCTCTCCAAAAGAGCGCCCGCCGGCCCAGCGGAAATGCCCCTGCAACGTGGACGCCGGCTCAGAATTGAGCCGGCGTAGTTGCAGGGGTGCGACGGGTGCAGTTGCACCCGTCGCGTATTTCAGTGTCTGCAAAGCAGACACTGAAATACTGTGTGGGGCCCTCTTACGGGGGCCCCTGCAGTGCCCATGCCATTGGCATGGGCACTGCAGGGGCCCCCAGGGGCCCCGCGGCACCCCCTACCGCCATCCTGTTCATGGCGGGTTTCCCGCCATGAACAGGATGGCGGTAGGGGGTGTCTGAATCCCCATGGCGGCGGAGCGCGCTCCGCCGCCATGGAGGATTCAATGGGGCAGCGGTAAACCGGCGGGAGACCGCCGGTTTACCCTTTCTGACCGCGGCTGAACCGCCGCGGTCAGAATGCCCTTGGGAGCACCGCCAGCCTGTTGGCGGTGCTCCCGTGGTCGGTGACCCTGGCGGTCACCGGCCGCCAGGGTCAGAATGACCGCCATTGTCTAAAAGGTCGTAAGATTTCGTCCATGAGTCTTTGGAAGGTGGCAGGAGCTCCGTGGAGCCCGAAAGGGAGGACTGTAAAGTGGTACAATCTCGAAGGGGTAGCAAACGCGGTTTTCTCTTTATCTTCTTTCCTTAAGGGTATCTGCCAGTACCCCTAAGTAAGATCTAAGGTAGATAAGTATTTGGCCTGACCCAGTCTCTCAATGAGTTCATCAATTCTTGGCATGGGATATGCATCAAAATAGGTTACATTATTGACCCCCCTATAGTCTACATAAAACCTGGTACTGCCATCTGGCTTAGGTACCAGTACTACAGGCGAACACCACGGACTGGTTGACGGTTCTATAATTCCTGCCGCTAACATGGCTTGGACTTCTTTTTCGCTAATCATCTGTTTGGCTTCAGGGATGCGGTATGGTCTCTGGCGGTGAACCGTATTTGTTTAAAGGCGGATGGGGTGCTGGACTAGGGGGGTACTTCCTGGATATTTGGAGAAGACATCATGATTGTGTCATACTAGGTGAGTTAGTTGGTTGTGATAAGACCCAGTAAGGTCAGGATTGATCCAGGGTAAGGACAGGTTAGGGAGTTCAGGTTTGGTTAGGGTGGGGTATGGAATGTCTTCATTAATGTCAGTATTGATGTACCGAATGTTATGGTCCTCTGTAGGATCTAACCATTTTTTAAGCAGGTTAATGTGATAAATCTGTTCCCTGCCACTTCCTTGGGGTATGGCCAATTTGTACGTGGTGGGGTTAATCTGAGCTGTCACTTCAAATGGCCCTTGCCATCGGGCCAACAACTTATTATCTGTGCTAGGAAGTAACACCAGTGCTTTGTCTCCTACTGTCAAGGTTCGTACTGTGCTTCGGGTATCATATAGTCTTTTCTGTTTTTCCTGGGCCTCTCGCAAAGCAGTATGGGCTTCTTCCCATACCGTAAGTAAATTCTCTCTTAACTCCTGGGTATAGGTTAACAAATCTTTCACTTCTTCCTCCGTATCCTCCCATTGTTCGGCTAACATATCCAACATTGTACGAGGTTGGCGGCCGAACAGTAATTCGAATGGGCTATTACCTAGGGACGCCTGTACATGTGTACGGATGGCATATAAGACTAACAGTAACTTTTTCTCCCAATCTTTGCCTGCGTCTGATATACTTTTTCAGAGGAGGGATTTAATAGTTTTATTGTACCTTTCTACCAGTCCATCGGTTTGCGGATGGTAGACTGAGGTACGAATTTGTTTGACCCCTAATAAGTGGCATACTTCTGCCATCAGTCGGGACATAAATGGGGTCCCTTGGTCTGTCAATATTTCTTTCGGGAAACCCACCCTCGAAAAAAATGCAATCATTGCTTGGGCAATGGTTTTAGTGTGTGTACTGGGAAGAGCTATGGCCTCTGGATACCGTGTAGCATAGTCTACCAACACAAGTACGTATTGCCTACCCTGAGTGGAGGGAGTGAGGGGGCCAATGAGATCCATCCCACCTCGGGTAAAAGGGATATCAATAATTGGAAGGGGTTGGATTGGAGCAGGGATTTGAGAAGAAGGGTTGTATAACTGGCATTTGGGACATTCCGCACAATGTCTACGTATTTCACCATAAACCCCGGGCCAATAAAACCGTCTAAGTACTGCCTCTTCAGTTTTCTCCCTTCCCAAGTGTCCTTCCCCGTTATCCCCATGTGCTAGTTGTAATACTTGTTGCCAATGACTTTTGGGTACCACTAACTGAAGGTCATTTCCTCGGGTGGGTGTGGGATTGCGATACAGTAATTGGCTATGAACGATGAACCTGGGACCTACCCCTTGTATTTTCCCAGACTGCGCCTGTTGCCATGCGTGTTTCAAGGAGGGATCCTCATTCTGATTCTGCCGGAAATCTCCTGTAATCGTACAAATTCTCCCAGATGGAGTAGAATCTTCATCGGACGGGAGGGTTTGCCAATATGAGTGTCTTTGCTCTCTTTTTGTCTTTTACTGAGGGTAACTCGAATCCTTCCTGGTCCCTCCAGCATGTCTCCTTCGGGTGCTTCCGTCCACCAAGACGTCAGCATGTGTTCTTGCCCTGCTCGCTCCAATAAGGAGGAAAAATCCACATAGTCAGTACCAATGATTATGTCCTCCTCTAGTTTGGAGAGTACCCCGACTCTGAGGTCCTCTGACCGCTCTCTCCATTGCAATTTTATTGTAGCTAAGGGATAGTACCGCTGATCTCCATGTACACATGTGATTAGGACTTGTTGCCCTTTTTCTACTTGTCCTGGCAATACTAGATTTCCTCTTATCACGCTGTGACTAAACCGGAGTCAATGAGGGCTGTTCTTTTCTCATTATTGACGACAATGGGAAGGATATATTTGGGTTTGTCTCCTCCAGACCAGAACACCCTTCCCTTAGTCAACTCTATCTCCATGGGTTCTTCGGTTTCCTTCTTATGCGGATAATTACGGGCAATATGTCCCCACTCTGAACAACTGTAACATTGGGGTCCAGGGCCCACAGTTCCGGGTAGCCCTGGGCCTGTGGCGGATGATCTATCGGTACCATGTGTCATTACAGGTCGCTGGAGAGTATTTCTCGATGTAGTTGGTCGCATAGGGGGTAGGGGAACCCGACTAGTGGTAGCACGGAAGTCTGAACCTCTATGATAAGCGCAGGCAAGATCTACCGCAGTTTCGTTTGTTAGCCCGGGATGTTGTCTTACCCAGTTCCTGGTGGTGGGTGGTAAAGCATCCAAATACTGTTCTAATACTATGACATTAAACATATCTTCTTTTGTGTTTTCTGTGGGTTGTAACCACCTCCCGGCAGCATGTTGAACTCAGTAATATAAGGTGCGGGGTAACAGCACACCATCTCGTATCATAGCCTAGCCTCCTTGGGGGATGATAGTTACAACATCCACAAATGATGCAACAAAAACATTTCTCAAATAAAATGGTGGAATATGTGCGAACCATCCCTCTGGGCATGCGCTGGTTTCACTTAACCCATGTGTAACTATCTTCTAAAAAGTTCTACTATAATTATTGTTAGAAGCTTTGAATAATTGGCCCCATAGATCAATAGCCCACTCATTTTTCTTCTTTTTTAGGAGATCTTCTACCCTTATGTGGCTGGTACATGAAACCGCATTAGGCAAGCTCACTGACACCATTGCCCATACTAAAGTACAACCTAAGGTGCCCAGTAGTGTGTTACAAAAGTATCAGGAGCAGGACGATCCGGACTCTTTTTTCACAAACTTTGAAAGAGTGGCCAGCACCGCTAACTGGCCTGAGGACAAATGGGGTCAATATATCGCCCCCCTGCTCACTGGACAATTACAAACCACATACCAACATTTGTGGATGTTGTAACTATCATCCCCCAAGGAGGCTAGGCTATGATACGAGATGGTGTGCTGTTACCTGTATTTTATGTGGTGCTTAACCTTTTACAATAGACAAAGCCACTAAAGCCTTTAACTTGAAAAGGATTAGGAAAGCTCCAACACTAGGCAAGATTCTGTCAGATCTCTTCAAATCAGAACCATCAGTCAGCAGTTTCGACGCCATGTGTCATGACCTTAATGAACAACATTGTATGCATGGGTGAGTACCTGTTTTTTGGCTTGGTGGGAAGATTGTCCTAATACACAAGAAGGGTTGCCAAAAAAAACAGGAGTTTTAAAATGATTAGCATAACAGAAATATTCAGAAATATTTGGGCATCTGGTTTTAAATCATACTGAGGAATGGATTACATTTAATATGATTTCATCTCATTGCCAGATGGTTTTTGATAAGGTTATTAGTACTGTAGGTTATTTTTAGATTGTACCTCCTAATTCAAATGTATGTAAGGCTAACAAACTAATATTTTAACTCAGTTTTCATGGATTCAAAATCTGCTTTTGACAATATTCCTCATGATCGGCTGTAGATTGCCTTTAGCAAATCTTGGTATTTGTTTAGAATTGCTTCAAATTGTGAAAACTTTGCAAAGATTGGTGGCGTTCTAAAGGCGAAACGTCCAAGTCATTCCCTGTAAAGCAGGGATTTTTAACAGTGCTGTGTCTTACCACCAACCTTCCTTATTTTATTGATTAATAAAATGGTTTGCTGGCTCAAGGAATGTACTGATGATGCACTTTTACTTGGGGACCAGGAGCCGTTAGATGTTTGGCTAATGTTATTGCACCTTACCTTAATAAGTAAACTTACTAGGGGACGCAAATTAATAGAAAGAATAACTGCGCATACGATATCACATACATTTAGATTCAGCAAAGAAAATACATCAATTGTTATTTCATATAGCAAACTTCATTAGTGAGATTCTTAACTAACACCAGATTAACATTAGGATGTTTGGGCTTCATGCAAAACAATTTCATCAACACAAATTTGGAAAAACATTTAACTATGGCTCTATCAAAATAGCGGTTGGTACGTAGAAACAAAAGCAAATAGACATAGCAAACAATTTCATAGTCAATACACCTATCCTCGGTTTGGATCAGCAAGCTGTGACAGTCTTTGTGATCAGGACATCAGTCTGGTCAGCAAGGCATCAGGATTCAGCATCAAGGTTCAGAAAAGGCAAAGTCTTTTAAGCATTAAAGTTAAGCACGTCTCTTCTCAAGACGGTCAGGAAAATAATGGCGGTATTGCCACGGAAAATAGGCAAATGGTGTCTTCTGCTCAGTGCAGTCCGAATAAGTTAGATTTCCTAAAACTACGACCCAAATCCCTATTGGTCAAGGGATCGCATATTCACATTTTGTCCAATAAAACCAAAACTTAAAATCTACATTTCTGCTAGTACATGGTTCACATGTCGATGATTGGTTCCTTTCGTACTTTCATCACCATCCGGCTTGTCAGGTAACAATATTGTTGCAGGTTATACTCCAGTCAGTGTCTTCATTGTGTTCTCCTGAGAAAGTCAGTCTTACACACATTACAATAAACAATGTTACGCTAGCAATTACATCATCTCCTAGCAAGCAGTTCTCATGAGAAAGACAATTTAACTCTCTAAGCAGCCATCTTATTACATGCCTAAGAAATGCAGCTTGACATCAGGCCGTGCAACTAGGCGAAGACCTTTGCTAAATTAAGGCCGATAAGTAATAAAGCTAAGACATAATGCATAATCCTCAATATGACATATTACTACATTTATCAAACATAAGCTGTTAATGAGCCATTAATAGGAAAACTTCGTGAACATTGGCGGCCACTCACATGGTCACACTTTCAAATGTGTGCATTATTTTTCTCTATATTATTTTACTTTCTCCACAAATTTATCACTCAGAATACATGAATATTCATTAATAATTTCATTAATAAGACCTACCTAAACAATCCCTCCTCTGATGACAAAATATGTAATCACACTAAACTTCTCTCACAAATTTTTGGTTCTGCTAAAACAACCCCCTTAAATCTTCGTTCCCCTTACAAATATTCCCTTTTTATTTTCTTCCTTCCTCTGATTATTCTTTGTCTTTTTCAATGTAATCTTTTTTACACAATTGATATATTCCCCATATTCCAATTAAGCAAATCACAATAATCAATATCCTCTGTATTATTTTCAATACTATGCCTTTCCCAATGTTGCTGAGCCAATTTCCCACTGAAACAAAGCCTTTTCCAACTTTCTACGCAAATTCATTACTCAGAATACATGAATATTCATTAATGATTTCATTAATAACACCTGCGCTTACACTAACAAGAACTTGGAGGCAGAGCTGACTTTTTAGCAATTGCAGTCTATAAGGCTCGAGCACGAATGACAGCTTGTTATGGGAGTGAGATTCAGGGATATTGTAATGTACACAAATGCAGTAAAACTCAAAATACATTGGTCTCCCCGAAGTACAATGGCCATTCCTTTTATCGCTAACTAGGACTACTCCTCAACTAGGTTATGTCACACTTAAAACCCCTATTGCACTAGTATGCCTGTGAAATAACACTGTCAAGTAATCAACAAAAAGGCATTACACAATATACCTTCTTTCCCAGGGAGTAGTGAGCTGGGATAGCTTAGAATTGTTCACAGTCAATTGCAAGCTGTAGAAACAGACTAGATTTCAGACAAGCCAGAAGAAATTAAACTCAATACTGTTTAACTTGCTAAATCTACTTGTTTGTGTTGGTGGAAGCAAGTTAATACTACATCACCACATCAGGTAGGCTGAGAAATATATTGTCTTTAAGGAGGAAACCTGCCTGTGATGTCTATCCGGAGTTTGTGGAGCCACAATATGCAAGAAGGTATTTCGATTTCGTGTTTGCATGCTATCATTAGCTGGATTAACATGACACTGGGAGGACAAATCCATTCTGTGTGGTTATTGCTTTGTTTGTCTAAATCAGATAGAGTTCGAAGTCCATTACTTATTTGTTCGTCTCTTATATGTGAAATATAGGAGCAGTTTTTCAATTCCCTGACTGAAGACATTCGGGTCAGACACTATATCAAACCAATCTCCTTTGGTAAATCTCTGACTCAGCAGGTAGCCATCTTTGCCACATCTAAATATGTGTTATTTTTTGCCTGGAATATAAGGCAGAACTTTATCTAATATCAAATATCTGTTATCTTGATTTTAAGGGGTGATATTCTTATCTAAATGTAACAAATTCTGTTTATTATGACCATATTTGTTTTTAATGTATTTAAAATGAAATGTGATGTGTTGATGTTACTGACAGGTGTATGCATCGAATGTTCTTATCTATATTGAGTTTTGTGGAATATGCTCCAAAATAAATTAAATGCAACTTTGACTTAGGAATAATGTGGTCTGCTCTGAACTAATAGACATAGGATAAAAAGATGTGTTCAGCCCTATGCAAACAATTCAAGATTATTGTAGAATTAATGCAAACCAGTATGACTATGTGACAGAACTTGCATGACTGTGTGTCTTATTCCAACTCTTTGGGACAATTATGTATTGAAAAAGGTGAGTCATGCATACCTCACATCTAAGTTTGCTGTATAGAACACCACCTTCCACCAAAGAATTCTGTAAAGTTCACTGCAGGTTGCAGGAAGGAGAACTGTGTGGATGAATATCTAGCTCAAGACATCAATGTCAATGTTAAAGAGGGACCATGTGTGCATGACCAAAAGCAGTATGAATTAATGGAAAACACAATGCCATTTGTGATTACCCAGTCTAGGCGGCGGTCAAAGCTGGAATGTAATTGGAAGTAATTCAATCATCAATGGTGAGTCATGTATGTATAATGGGTAACTGATGGGGCTGGTCATAAAAGTATCAAACAACAATTCAGTACATTCCCAAAACATTGTAGACAAGGTCTGAGGGGTATACAGAAAAGCTGTGAGTGGATATGGACAAAATCCATTGTTCCTGCTATCAGAAGATGTTCTTTTCAACAGAGAGGCCCTAAAGAATGCACCGGTGTAAAATACTGCTGTTTGGTGGCCAATGATGCAGGCACCAGTCAAACCTTAGGGAGCTTTCCTTTATTGGATGTGTTAAGAATGGTCTTGTAATTAGCTGTTTGGATAAGCAGGAGGGTATGTAAAAGAATTTTGAGAGACTTTTCCTCGGCATGTAACAAGATGAAATCTACTGATATGATATTCTCTCATCAACGATCCCTGGTGAACAATCCAAGGAGTTATTGTGGCCCATTATCCAAGACCTGATGAAGCCAAAATACGGGTTGTTGTGAAGAAGGATGTTTTATTGCTGATGGTCATGATGGTCAGAGACATTCACTGCCAAAAATGATTTGACCAAGGACAGCTGTGATTTTCTGATCATTGGTATTTTCTTATGATTAGATATCTGTGAGAAATTGGGTTTCTGGTTGGCAGAGGTATGCCCCCTGTGCAAGAACGAACCTCAATCCTATTCAGAGCAAGACACCAGCACACCCTAAATTAACCAATACTCAACCCCCGGTAGCTTGGCACAGATCAGTCAGGCTTAAGTGCGAAGGCAATGTGTAAATTACTTCAAATAGTAAAATAGTGAAAACACCATGAAATATAGTGCTTAAAAGCATAAAGTCTAACCAGGGCCATCTGGTCATGCTGGAACAGGTCAAGTCTGAAAAGTCAGGCCGACCGTGATGGAGCTCAGTTCGAATCCGGGGACAAGCATTGGTCCATTGATAATGTAGTTTGTTTGCGTTGATGTCGAGGAGAAAGTGAGGCACAGAGGAGGAGATGGCTCATCATTGATCACTAGGATGAATGCACATCTGCTCTGAGCTGCACAAAGCCAGAGATGTGTCAGAAATGGAGGTGATGCACTGCACAGTCAAAGATGCATTGCACACGATCCTTGCAGCAGCATCAATATGTCTGCATCGAAGGGGATGTGCCAGTTCTGATTTTTGACTATAGCAGCACTGTACACCCACTTCCATGGGCCCAGGGCTAGATTTACACCACTGGGAATGGCAAGACTCACAGCTGGCAGAGTTCAGGTGCTGTAGGTGATGAGTTGGAAGTCTTTTATTTCCCTGAGACTTCAGAAAACAGGAGGCAAGTCATAAACCATTAGAGTCACCCTGGATTTGCGTTCAAATGATGTGGGTCTAGTCCCTCTCAACCAGGCTGGAAGGGCAGCAGGTAGCAGGTCAGGACAGCAAAAACTGCTTCTTCTAAAGCAGCAGCCCAGCAGAGTTGCATTTCTTGTTGCAGCACAGCAGTCCACCTTCCTGGCAGAGTACCCATAGGTACAGATGTGTACTGATTTGGTAGGGTCAAAAGTCCAGTTCTTATACCCAGTGGTGTCTTTGAAGTGGGGGACACTTCAAAGAATGGCTTTGAAGTACATAGAGGTCCTTCCTTCCTGCCCTTGCTCCAGACTCACTAAAGGGGTTTAAACAGTCCCACATGTCGGGACAGAACACAGCATAGTCAGGTGTAAGTGTGAGGGGGTGCCCAGCTCCACCTTCCCATCCTGTCTAGGATGGCTCATCAGGATGTTCATGGCCCATCAGTCGCACCTAAGCTCCCAGTGTGTATGGCTATCTAGAGGGAATGCACAAAGCCCATTTGCCACCCACCCCAGACATGCATTAGAGACAGGCTGCAGGCACACAGGACTAAGAGCAAGAAAATTCAAACTTACAAACAGTGCCATTTTCAAAATTGTAACAATAAATCAGACTTTGTCATAAAAGAGGATTTATAATTACAGTTCCACAGGTACTAAATATGACAGATCTATCCTTTCCCAATCAGGAATTACAGATTATTA
The DNA here is from genome assembly GCF_031143425.1 of Pleurodeles waltl. Taxonomy (NCBI): domain Eukaryota; kingdom Metazoa; phylum Chordata; class Amphibia; order Caudata; family Salamandridae; genus Pleurodeles; species Pleurodeles waltl. Next base: position 371,957,611 of record NC_090451.1, read on the forward strand.
AATGTAATAAGGAATCCCCAATTTTATCCAATGAGAGAGGTAGGCCTCACCGTGGTGAAAAATGAATTTCAGGATTTTAAAGCATGGCAAGGGGTTTTAAATGCCAAGTCGACATGGCAGTGTAGTACTGCATTCAAAATGCAATAGCAGGTCTGGGACATGTTTTGAAGTACTACTTAAGTGAGTGGCACACACAGTGCTGCAGGTCCACTAGTAACATTTAGGTGGTCATTACAACCCTGGCCGTCGGTGTTAAAGCGGCGGTAAGACCGCCAACAGGCCGGCGGTAAAAAATTAGCAATTACCACCGTGGCGGAAACCACCAACAAAGACAGCCACTTTAACACTCCGACCACCACGGCAGTACAAACAAACAGCGCAGCGGTCACCGCCAACAGACAGGCGGAGGACAATGTACCACCCACACTATTATGACAGGCCAATCCGCCACCTTTTCCGGGGCGGATTCACCGCGGATAAAAACACGGCGGAAACAGGAATCCCAAAGGGAAAACGCTCCCCGACCATGACGGAGAGAACACTGCAGGGGCATCAGAGAGAAACTAAACAGGCACCTCAGGGGGAGGGAAACGGGGGGCACCTCAGCTGCTTGAGTGCACAACGCCAAATCCATGAGGGAGCTACATGCCCACTGTTACATCCTGGGGAGTGCAAAGCCATAGTCTCTCAAGTCTCACAATTGGGTGGGTTGCCCACTGTTCAATCCTGGGGAGTGCAAAGCCACAGTCTCTCAAGTCTCACAAGTGGGTGGGTTGCCCACTGTTCAATCCTGGGGAGTGCAAAGCCACAGTCTCTCAAGTCTCTACAGTGGGTGGGTTGCCCACTGTTCAATCCTGGGGGGTGCAAAGCTAAAGTCTCTCAAGTCTCTACAGTGGGTGGGTTGCCCACTGTTCAGTCCTGGGGAGTGCAAAGCCACAGTCTCTCAAGTGGATAACAGTCTCCACTGGTTCTGGAGGGGGCATGGTGCCCAGAGTGCTTCATCCTGCTAAGGACAGAGGTAGTGGATGTATCTCTCCACTGGTTCTGGAGGGGACATGGTGCCCAGAGTGCATCATTCACCCCGTGACGGACTCAGTTGCGTCAGTGCCCTTGCCGCTCATGGGCCAGCGGTGCTTGAGACTGCGGGCCGTGTTTAGCAGTGCTTGAGATGGCTGTGCCCTGTTCAGCGGTGCTTGAGATGGCGGTGCCCTGTTCAGCGGAGCTTGAGATGGCGGTGCCCTGTTCAGCGGTGGGTGCCCTGTTCAGCGGTGCTTGAGACGGCGGTGCCCTGTTCAGCGGTGCTTGAGACGGCGGTGCCCTGTTCAGCGGTGCTTGAGATGGCCGTGCCCTGTTCAGCGGTGCTTGAGATGGCGAAGCCCTGTTCAGCGGTGCTTGAGATGGTGGTCTCCATTGCAGGGTCTCAGCTGCTGGCGGTCCTTCATGGCCCAGCGGGGCATTTGCTGGCGGTCCTTCATGGCCCAGCGGGGCATTTGCTGGCGGTCCTTCATGGCCCAGCGGGGCATTTGCTGGTGGTCCTTCATGGCCCAGCGGGGCTTTTGCTGGCGGTCCTTCATGGCCCAGCAGGGCATTTGCTGGTGGTCCTTCATGGCCCAGCGGGGCTTTTGCTGGCGGTGGCCTCCTGGGCAGCTGAGCTGGTGGTGGGGGTGGCCTCCTGGTCAGCTGGGCTGGTGGTGGCGGGCCCCTCCTGGGCAACTGGGCTGGTGGTGGCGGGCCCTCCTGGGCAGCTGGGCTGGTGCTGGCGGTGGCCTCCTGGGCAGCTGGTCTGGTGATGGGGGTGGCCTCCTGGGCAGCAGGGCTGGTGCTGGTGGGCCCCTCCTGGGCAGGTGGGCTGGTGGTGGGGGTGGCCTTCTGGGCAGCTGGGCTGGTGCTGGCGGGCCCCTACTGGGCAGGTGGGCTAATGCTGGCGGTCCTCTCCTGGGCAGCTGGCCTTGTGCTGGAGGTGGCCTCCTGGGCAGCGGGGATGATGGCGGTCTTCTCCGCCGTGCTGCTCTTCCCAGACTTGCCGGATTTCTTGTGGCCCTTCCCCACCTTGGAAGGTGTCACAGCTGACTCCACACTCCCACCGGGACCCCTGGGAGCGGCTTTGGTGGCTGGAGTCTTACTCCTCTCCCGCTGGGCACCTGCCAACTTCTGATGCTTCACAGGTGGGGGACTGTCTGTGCTGTGGCTCCATGCCACACTGGCTGCCCTGGTGGCCGGTGCACTCCAGATACCGGTGACTACAGGCACCACTGGTCCCGGAGATGTTGTGGCTGAGGTGCCAGTTCAGGACCTATGAGACGGACGGGGTGGGGGAGGTGTGGGAAAGAGGTCAAGGGTGGACAGGAAAAGTTTTCTGGACACACTGGGACGGGTAGCTGGAGGCGGTTTGGGAGTGGAGGAAGAGGTGGTGCTTGTAGGAGGTGTACGTTTGGTTACTTTGGGTGAAGGTGCATGCACTGGAGGCTTTCTTGAGGTGGATGGCTGTTGGGTGGGTGTGTGCCTGCGTTTGTGTATCTTGGGAGGGGGCGTCACAGACACACTGGGAGAGGACACAGGGGATGTGTGAATAGTAGTGGGGGTGGTGACTGCACGTGAGCGGGGTGTGGTGGTGGGTGTGCTGGAGAGGGACGTAGTGGCTGTAGATGTAGTGCATGCAGGTGTGAGTGTAGACGAGACTGGGAGGGAGGAGGGAGACGAGGAGGAGGGGGACACAGTGGAGGCAGTGGATGTTGGTGTGTCTGCATGTGTGTGATGCTTGCGTGAGTGCCTGTGGGATGTGTGGTGCTTATGTTTGCCAGAGCTTCCCTTGTGTGTTGTGTGTGCATGCTGGTCTGTAGGTGTGCTTGGGATAGGCTGAGGTACAGGGGATTAGGTCTGGGTGGAGGAAGTTGGAGGGGGGAGGCTAGAGACGGGGACAATGGCTGCCATCAGTGCTGAGGCCAGAGTCTAAAAATCTTGCTGAAGGGCCGCCTGACCAGAATGAATGCCATCCAGGAATGCATTAGTTTGTTGCAACTGCCTCTCTACACCTTGGATGGCATTCAAAATGGTAGACTGCCCAACAGTGAGGGACCTGAGGAGGTCAATGGCCTCTTCACTGTGGGCAGCAGGGGTGACTGGGGCGGGGCCTGAGGTGCCTGGGGCAAAAGTGATGCCCACCCTCCTGGGTGAGCGGGCACGGGGCAAAGGCTGAGGGGCTGCTGGGAGGGCGGTGCTGGTAGGGGGGGTGGCGGCTGTACCTGTAGATGCGGGGGGCACAGATGTTGCCACCACCACAAGGGAGCTCCCATCAGAGGACGAGTCCGTGTCGCTGGTGTCACCTACTGTCCCCCCGTGGAACTCCCCTTGCCCTCTGTCCCACTGGTGGACTCTGAGTCCGTAGTATCGCCCTCCAGGGCCATATGGGATGCAGCTCCCTCGTGCTCCGGTGCCACTGCTCCTCTGCCTGATGATGCTAATGCACACAAGAACAGGGAGACCACAAAAAGGGGGAGGACGACAGAAGAAAGACATGTTGAGTGCATGCATTACCGCTACCGTTGGCGCACACGACAGACACAGAAGCCCCCTGCACTACGCCACGCTCTTGGGCTCCACTGTTCAATTCCTGGGAAATGGTCTACAAGCCTATGGACGACATCTGCACACATAGATGACACAGGGGCATGACTAGGTGTACTTGGCACTCTACAGAGGTGGGGTGGGGTGCCTCATGGCCTGCCTTACAGAGGGGCCTTGCCTACGGAACTCGCCCTGGCCTAGGGAAACCCATAGCCCACCTCCCCCACCCAGACACCTCCACTGTGCGCAAAGTCAGCAGAATGAGAGTGTACTCACTCCCTTGTGTCTGCTGTGATGCCCTCAAGCGCCCATCCAACTCTGTGTAGGCCACCGCCAGGATCCTGAACATCCGGGGGAGTCATGGTGTGACGGGCAACGCACCCACGTTGGGAGGCCATCCCCAGCTGAGCCTCCGCCGTCTTCTTGATCCAGCGGCGAATGTCCTCCCATCTTTTCCGGCAGTGGGTGCTCCGTCTGTGGTAGACCCCCAGGGTCTGGACGTCCTTGGCGATGGCGCGCCAAATTTCTTTTTTCTGGTGGGCACTGACCTACATGAAATGTACAGGGGAAAAAGAGAAGTTATTACCAACTGCACCGTCAAAGAGATTGGCCCCTATCCCTACCCTTGCCATGTGGCACATGCATTCATCGTCTTTCATGCATGCAGCACTCTCCCCCCTTCCTTCTTACATCCAGCCCTCTCCACACAGGCATAGCCCATACAACATGCTCCCTGTGTACTTACCTGTTTGTCTGGAGGACCGTAGAGTAGCGTGTACTGGGGAGGACCCCATCCACGAGCTTCTCCAACTCCTCTGATGTGAAGGCAGGGGCCCTTTCCCCAGACACTCGAGCATTGTCTCTTCCAGACCGAGGTCACAGCAGCACTTGCAGTGTAGGTCCTCTCCTGTCGAAGATCAGGTATCGAGTGATTGAACAGATGGAAAATGGCGGTCACGTCCACGGCGGTGCGTACCGTCACCGCCGGCGTACATCGTCATTGGCTCCTGGGACCCATAGGGTCCAATGTTAACCAATGCAGCATTGCGCCGCGGTCATCGACCACCTTACCGCGATGATGTACAACGCCGGCGCAGTTACCTCACATCCCATTGTCCCACTTTACAGGTCAGGCAGCCGCCATTTCAGGGGCCCACATGGCTTCATTTTCAACTGCGTCACACATACCTAGGCCTACACTCTACACACATACGGGCCATCTTTTGTGTATTAATGGTGTTCTGTGTAAACTGTGGGTACGTACCTCTGAGTTGTTTGACTCTGTGCTCGCTGTTATCCTTCATAGGCACCGTCTGCTGGGACATGTGAGGAGATGGCGGCATCCTCCGGTGTACCGACCTTTGGTGGACCTGTCGACAATGGAGGAGCGACATGTGATTATCACATACAGGCTTGACTGTGCCACAATCCAGGAACTGTTTACCCAGTTGGAGCCAGACCTGATGTCAGCAATTTGCCATCCCACAGGAATCCCCCCTCAAATGCAGGTGCTGTCAGTGCTCCATTTCCTTGCAAGTGGCTCTTTTCAAACAACAGTGGCTATAGCATCAGGGATGTCCCATCCTATGTTTTCCAACGTATTGTCCAGAGTGTTGTCTACTCTTCTGAAACACATGCAGAGCTACATTGTTTTTCTTGAGGTGGAGGATTTGCCGACAGTGAAAGGTGATTTCTATGCCCTGGGACACATCCCCAACATCATAGGTGCCACTGATGGGACCCATGTGGCTTTGGTCCCCCCCCACAGGAGTGAACAGGTGTACAGAAACCGGAAGAGTTATCATCCGATGAATGTACAGATGGTATGTTTGGCAGACCAGTACATCTCCCATATGAATGCCATGTTCCCTGGCTCAGTGCATGACGCCTACATCCTGCGGAATAGCAGTATCCCTTATGTGATGGGTAAACTCCAGAGGCACCGTGTGTGGCTATTAGGTGAGCACCTGGAAGCAAGTCAGTGGGAATGGTTGTCTGGGGATATCCCTCCAGGTTAGTGCGTGTCTAACAGTTGTCCCTCGACATTTGCAGGTGACTCTGGTTACCCCAACCTGTCATGGCTACTGACCCCAGTGAGGAATCCCAGGACAATGGCAGAGGAACGCTACAATGAGGCACATGGGCGAACTATGAGGGTGATCGAACGAACCTTTGGCCTCCTGAAGGCCAAGTTCAGGTGCCTCCATATGCCAGGCGGATCCCTATTCTACTCACCAAAGAAGGTGTGCCAGATCATCGTGGCCTGCTGTATGCTTCACAACTGGGCTTTACAACGACAGGTGCCTTTTCTGCAGGAGGATGGTCCGGATGACGTTGTTGTGGCAGCTGTGGAGCCTGTGGACAGTGAAGACGAGGAAGCAGAGGAAGAAGACATGAACAACAGGGACTCAGTGATCCAGCAATATTTCCACTGAGACACAGGTAAGAGTACAGACCTGCCTACTACATGTACTTTAACACTACTACCTCTCTACTGTTTGTTGTTTTCACCCAGTGTATGGTCACTGAGTTGTCACTTTCCCTTACGATTTCACAGATGTGGGTCCCACTGTGTGACATCTGCTTTGATTACTCATGGACTAGGGCTGTGTGACAAAGGTATGTTGACATTACAATTGAAAGAGCATTTTGTCACTGTAATTGCTAATACACTATTTCGAAATCAGAGACTTTCTCCAGATTGTTTTGTGCTTTAAAAGTGTTTATTTTAGTGCTCAAAATTGGAGGGGGTAGCAAAATGGTGAGGGGTGATGGCGGAGGAATGTCCATGGCAGAGTCCAGTCTATTAGTCTCACAGGTGCATTGCCCAAATGGGCATAGGAAGTGGAGCTCGGGCAGTTTAAGGATGGACATGGTGACATAGTGGGACAGTAGGATGACAATCAGGGTGGTCTCATTTCTTGGCGGGGGTCTTGGCATCGTGCTCTGTCTTGTTCCTGGATCTCAGGGACCGTTTGCAGGGTAGTTCTTCCTCTGCAGGGGGTGGGGTGCTGGTGTGGTGGTCCTGTGGCGGGGCGTCCTGTCCACTAACGCCGGCGGAGGTGGTGGGCAGTTCATCGTCCATGCTAGTGTCAGGGGCCCCTTGTAATGCCACAGTGTCCCTCCTGGTGTTGAGTACTTCCTTCAGCACCCCTACTATGGTGCCCAGGGTGGAGCTGATGGTTCTGAGTTCCTCCCTGAAGCCCATATACTGTTCCTCCTGCAGGCGCTGGGTCTCCTGAAACTTGGCCAGTACTGTTGCCATCGTCTCCTGGGAGTGGCGGTAGGCTCCCATGATGGAGGAGTGGGCCTCGTGGAGAGTGGGTTCCCATGGCCTGTCCACCCCCTGTCGCACAGCAGCCCTCCCAGTTCCCCTGTGTTCCTGGGCCTCCGTCCCCTGGACCGTGTGCCCACTGCCACAGCCCCCAGGTCCCTGTTGTTGTTGGGGTGGTGGGTTATCCTGTGTTCCCTGTAATGGTGGACACACAGCTGATTGACGTGTCCTGGGGACGGAGGTATGGGCCCGCTGGGTGGGTGCTGTGCTGGTGTTTCCAGAGGGGGGAAGGTCTCTGGTGGCCTGTGACTGGGTGAGGGGAACCGACTGTCCTGAGGTCCCCGATGGGCCGGGCTGGCCATCTAGATCCAGCTGGACAGAGCTGCTGTCATCACTGTGGGCCTCTTCTGTTGGTGGTGTGGACATGTGTGGACCCTCCTGTCCGGTGACGTTGGGTAGGGGTCCTGCAGGGGCATAAAAGGATGGTTATTACATCTGTGTGTGTCATGGTATGCAATGGGTGGGTGATTGTGTACCCCAGTGCTTGCATTCCTGTGTGGGTCCTTGTGTGATGATGGTTTAGGGGGGTTGTATGGGTATGTGCAGTGGGCATGCTTTAGTGATGGGTGTTCATGCTTTGTTGTTGCATGCAGGGCTTGGTGTTGGGATGGGTGGTTTGTGATGTTGAGACATATGTGAGGAGTTGGGGTGCTTTGGGTGAGGGTGAGGGTGGGGGTATGTGCTGGCATGCAGGTAGGGTGGGGGATGTAATAATTAAGAGTTGTCTTGCCAGAGTCCATTCCTCCACCTACTCCTGCAGGATGCAGAATCGCCAAGACCTGCTCCTCCCATGTTGTTAGTTGTGGGTGAGGAGGTGGGGTCCGCCGCCAGTCCACTGAACCACCTGGTGGTGTCTTGAGACCACGGAACGCACCTTCCCTCGTAGGTTGTTCCACCTCTTCCTGATGTCCTCCCGATTTTTTGGGTGCTGTCCCACTGCGTTGACCCTGTCCACTATTCTTCGCCATAGCTCCATCTTCCTTGCTATTGAGGTGTGCTGCACCTGTGATGCAAAAAGCTGTGGCTCTACCCGGACGATTTCCTCCACCATGACCCTGAGCTCCTCCTCCAAAAACCTGGGGTGTCTTTGCCGTTCCATGTGGTGGTGTAGGTGATGTGTGGGGTGGAGTTTGTGGTGACAAGTGTGCTGATATGTAGTGGGGTGTTGTGTGAGGTGCGTGGAAGTTCTGTGGGTGATGGTGTTGTGTGTCTGTGGATGCTGTTGTTCTTGCTGGTGCTGTCTCTCTCTGGCCTTCTTTCAGAAGTTTTGGTGGTATGGGTTTGTGGATGATGTGGGTGTGTGTTTTATATTGTATTGGGTGTGTGAGAGTGGTGTGTGTATGTGTATCAGGTGTGTGTATTTCGAATTGTCCAATGTGGCTGTGTTTTGTATGTGTGTGTGTATTTTGAGCGTGGCGGTGTGTACCGCCAATGGAATACCGTGGTTGAAACACCGCCACGTGGATTCGTGTGTCGTGATAGTGTGGGCGTATTTCTGTTGGCGTGACGATGGAGGTTTTGTTTTCGCCAGTTTATTACTGACCTTTGGTGTGGCGGACTTGAGTGGGTGTCTGAATTTTGGTGGATTTCGTAATGTGGGTCATAATAGCTGTGCCGTAATTCTGCGGCGACGGCGGTGTGTCGGCGGTCTTCTGCAAGGCGGTAAGCGGCTTTTACCGCTAATGTTGTAATGAGGGCCTTAATCTACAGGCCCATGGCACATGCAGTGCATTTTACTAGGGACTTGTGAGTACATTAAATATGTCAATTACGTATATACCATTCAAACAATGTTTTAGGGAGAGAGCACACACTCCATAGCACTGGTTAGTAGTGGTAAGGTGCACAGGGACCTAAGGCCGCCAAATATGAATTGGCGGCAAGCAGGTACAATGTTGGGGAGGCTACCCTAAGGCTGACAAGTCTCACAAAATCCAATAAATTATATTCTCTGATTTTGACAGCTGAGCATATTTGATGCATAAAGTGACAAAAAGAAATGTGCACAGCATTGGCTTATGTCTCCCTCTGCAATGACCATCATATCTACAGTTGGCATGGGAAAATAAGATTCTAAAGCAGTTCTCAAAAGCTGGGATGACAAAGGTGATCATCATCCATGGAATCAAGTACAATGATGAGGATCTACGAATTTTGTTGAGAAAATTGTGATTACAGTGACGCTTAGTATTGGTTCGGCCCTGTAAGAATATTTGTTTGGGCAGAACATGCCAAGATGACAGGTGTTTAAGGTGCCCACTGAGGAAGGTTCTCCTAAGAAAGAACGGTACAAGCTGGAGGCAGATGTGGAGAACTTGATAGTAGAGAGTAAGGAGTAGGCTTATTACAACTCAAACAACAAATTCATCTGATGGCCAATGGACGTGTGCTGGGCCCAAACAAGATCTCAGACTTACTGAAACCTGGAAGTCTATGAGATATAATTAATATATTAAGAATGGTAGAAGCACCTTCAGACAGTGGAAGAAAAGGCAGGTAGATTGGTAGAAAAAGGAGTTCACAAGAAAGAAAAGGAGAAGTGTTATATACATCTCTCAACAGGACAAGGCACCTAATCCAAAGCAAAAAGAGAACATGCTAAATCAATAAAATATAATTAAACACATTTTCTTAAAAACAAAACAATTACTGTTCATAAAGAAACCATTTTAAGCCTTAATTTAAAGTTAGATGTTAATGGAAAATTCTACTATTATCTGGAAGAAATGTGGGATAAGCTACTAAAAAAGGTCAGTTGTCACAGTGTTTGAATAGTGGGAAAAAATCATCAGCGGATTCTGCACAAGAAATTAGACATTGTATCACTGCCACACACTGTAAATCAGGTCCTGAGTCTCTAGATCATTCTTGCAATATGAGGTACATCAAATCTAAGATAATGCAAAACCTTCAGGTGAATTCCCTTCCACTTACCCCTGTGACCAGTGCCCTCCACTATCCCACACTGAAACATTGAGGACCTTGGAAATCCCCTTTGACTTCAAGCTCTCTTTCACTCCCTAACTTTTCAATAACATTAATCTGCAGCATTTCTTATTGATTCAAGGAATGATCCACCAAATACAGCTGATGGGAAGCCTGATAATGTGATGGTGGGGAATATATTCATTCAACATCATCTGCAGCAGACCCCCAAAGCAATTGATTAACAGACTGTAAGGGTTACACAATCAGAATGCCAACATGTACTTCAACCTACTGAAGAAAGATCACATTAAACCCACCCTGAAAGTGTCTCATTGCCTCCTGCTAGAAGCAAAAATAATATTCTAGATGCTCTGCATGATACACAAAGTATACTGGTAACAGATCCAGTGTATTTCCAAAATGTTACACTCCAGTGGGTTCCACAAAGGCCATTACACTCAACCATTGCCCACCAGATCACTTAAAAAGTGTTCAGATCACAGCAACATGAAGGAAAAGATGTTGGCATCCAGAGCCCATCTTGAGGACTGCTTTAAGATTGAGGGCTGAACTACCTACCTGTGCATCAAAAAGAAGCTGACAGCAGATCTTTTCAGGCGAGCTTACAACTAAACTCAGCTCATACTGAAAATTGATGAATAACATCTTATGGGGGTCTACCATCATTGGTTGGATTCTAACGGGCTGATTGTTCTAATCCTTTTTTTGTTCCAACCTTAATGCTGTGATGTCTGCAAGGCATGATGCAGTGTTTTACTAAACTCCTAAATAGGTAAATTGTGCACAGCTGCATAGTAGAAAAATGATTTCTTCCACTTGATAGTGCACTCTAAATTAACAAAGACTCAACTTATAAACAGTTCTTTCTTTCTTCTTTCTCATTTAAATTGAGTGGCATGTTTTGCATTTGGCTAGGAGCACATTCACAAATATAAACCAATGAAAAAGGAGTTGAGAATTCACCTCTTGTGAACACACCTGGTGTAGATGGGCTAGCTGTCACAGTGTCATCAAGAACAGTCTTGGGAATTTGCTGCTCACACTGTATTTGATTTGATTTGATTTGAATTTGTCAGGCGTGCAAACACCTGGACCATCCTGGTGCTGCAGATTCACTGCCTGTTAGCTGTGATGGCTAGTTGCTAAACAACTAGGGACATATTTATCAAGGTTTTGTGTCACTCTTATTCCAGTCAAGGGGATGCAAGGGTGACAAACATTTCAATGAGATTTATAAAGCCACACAAGGCCACGTTGTGCGACCCTGGGCGGATTGATAAATCTAGAGTACAAATCACTATCTCACGTTACTCTGCGCCAGGGATGTGTGCCATGAACTCTGACACATTCCCAAATTTACCAAAATTGGCATTCTGCCACACACTTAGAAAGAGGAAAATGCCTCTGAAGATTCTTTCTTCTTCCTGCACTGAAACAAACTTGGGTGCAACACAGACACCCTTGCACCTTAGTGCAAGGGTGCCTGTGTTGAAGGTAGGCAGCCAAAAGTGTACCAGAGGTAGGAACGGACAGGCATGAACTGTATAATGGTAAACACAATGTATTCATTCTTTTCCCTTTCCCACAGCACAGCAAGTCTCAGTCTTAATCTATTTTCAAAATAAAAGGTGATTAGAGATGAGCTGCATCTCTACAGGCAGCGATTTCCAAGTGCAGTCTGCCAAATCAGAAATGGAATTGCCCCCTTGCTTGGAAAGTCTAATTTTGAGAATTAAGATCAGAGCCTTAGTCAAGGAGTGAAGGGACTGAGAATGCTGGTAACTGGGAAATGTATTTTTTAAGGAAGGTAGGACTGCAGTTTTTTAGAGCCCAATAGTTGATACAAAGGACTTTACATTTTATGTGCTTTTGTAACTTGAGCCAATGTAAAGCGCAGATATGGCCAGAAATGGAAGTGCTCTGGAGTAGGTTGAGAAGCAGTCTGGCAGCCACCTTTTGTATAATTTGGATACTATGTAACAGATAAAAAGAGAGAGAGTTTGAGGTAAAGAGAGTTGGCATAATCCAGACAGGACCAGATTAGTGCATGGATGATGATTCTCTGATGAACTGCTGGCAGCAATAAAATTATTTTCTAAAGAGTGTGCAGCAATCGGAAGCATGCAGATGCCACATTGGACATAAGTTTGGAAAAAGAGAACTTATCAAAAATGCCCCAAAAAGGAATGGTTGACTAGAAGGAGGATTTCTGTTTTCCCGTATTTAACTTTGGTCAGTTCAGACACATCCAGGCAGCTACCCTGGAGATAAACTGGCTGGAAATCATATTGAGAGAAGGTCACATCATTAGACATGGAAAGGACTATCTGTGAGTCATCAGGGGATTTTACACCAAAATGCAGCTAATCCAAAAGAAATGCACAACTATTAAAGAGAATAGGTATGAGGAAGGATCCTTGGGATACATCACATTAAATTTGTCACTCTAGAGAAAGCAAAGGTAGACATGAAACTCAGTTGGTTCTGTCTGTTAGAAAGGACCATAACCATTTGAGTGCATTGTTTCTGATCCCAAATTCTGAAAGACACTTTAAGAGTACCTTGTGATTAACCACATCAAATGCAGCAGCTAGGACTCAGAGGACCAAAGTCACAGATCCACCGTGGGCCAAGATGCTTCTTATTAAATGTAATAAGGATAGGGATGATAAGGTGCTGCACTAGTTGAAATATATTTGTGTGTGAGGGGCAAGAGCGGAACCTGAATTGGCTCGGGCCACAAGTTTTTCAATACGTTTTTGAGAGGTGGTGTAAGTGTTTGATAGGAAGTGCCCTTGGTAGTCTGAGCATTTATGTTTAGCAGCCTGTCAATATTATAAAAAATTGTACGAAAATTCAGACCATATTTCAATGATGTAATAGCTAAAATGTTGAGTCTAGTCATTACACAAAGATTAGCTTAAGTAGGGTGAGCGTAATTATTAATTATTATTATTATTATTTTGGAAGAAAAGTAAATTAGCTTTGGGAGCTCTAAAACGCTTTTGTTAGTTGAAAATGCCTTCTTAATAGCATATGTTGGCTTGTCACCCATTTGGAATTCTCCAACAGGCTTCTTATTCCTTATTAAGTCTTCTAGCTTATAATAAACTGTCAAAATACCAAGGTGCACTTGCCTGTGACCTTCTTCATGATGGGGAGAATGGAGTCAGAACCAGTTGCCAACAAAGCATTGAATTACTGGCATTGAATTCAATGTGTTGAAGAGAGTTCCAGATGTTCAGTACCAGTGCATGATCTAAGTTGTGTTGTTTGCCCTTGGTCCATGGGGGAGCATAGGTGGTATGCGTAGTGACTTAATGATATAGAACGGAAACTTGATGGTTCCAGGAGGACTCCTTATCAGTGTGTGACGTAACCGCTAGGATAGAATGCATGAGAACTTACTTTAGAATGTTGGAGTTTACAGGCACATGCAGAGAAATAAAGATGTTTGATTTACAGCTCCGTGTGTAGCCTAGTCCTCCACCAGGTGCCAGGCTGGGTAAGACAATACAACTGCTGATTAGATAGGGGATAAGTAACCTGAAGAAAGAAGTGCTTTCCTGAAGAGTTTGCCAGGGTTCAAGCAAACTGCTTATGCTTGCAACGTGTGTCTTCATCTAAGTGCTTGGTCGACGGTTGGTATATGTTGAGTCAAAGCACAACTCCAGTCTGTGTGAAGTGTACAAATGGAAACAGAGCTTCACAGAAAATACCACGTATCGGTAGTCAAGAAACTACAACCAAGATTCAACAAAAAAGGTACCACGCTGCCACACAAATAAAGTTATACAATATACGGAGCCTACCACTAAAGGCAGGTTCAATCAGGCTACAAAGTTAAAGCAAGTCACAGATATCAAATAGCGATAGCTGACTGAATAAGTAAAAAGGATGCATACAGCTGTCACTCCTAACTGAGTCTTGACAAGATGAGCTTTATGACCTAGGTACCAGGCCCCAAAAGAAACATTGGAGTTGTGCTTAGTGAACTGTCCAGTACCTGAAGCGGCACACCATCAAAGATGAGAGGTGGCAGCTCAGAACAGCTCCAGAGGTCTCTGTGATTGAAGGGGCTCTGAGGGAGACCAAGAAGAAGGTCAAAACTACAAAGGCTGTCCTGCATGACCAAGAGGCTGAAACATCATCAGGCTCCGTGATAATGCAGATTTCCAGGGACAGTTACCAGTATTTGACAGAGCTCCACCCTTAACGCCGGCCACTCCCATGAACAATTACAATGCAGTTGCCTTCCTCAAACCACCACCATCATTTGACCCTGTCAAAAAGCAAAATATTGATGATAGAAGGTCGGCATGGATAGAGATGTTTGAAGATTTAATTGATGCACTCGAAGAGACTGATCACAGCAAGATTAAAAAATATCTAAAAAATCATGCTGATGATGATATGAAAAAAGTCATAAAGAAAATGCAGAGAACTGACGAAGAAGTCACATGCCATCAGATTAAGAATGCATTGAATCTCAAGTTTAATTCCGTACCACATGTTGATTATGAAGCGAAGGTTTTCACTCAAGAATGTCAAAGAGTTTGCAATACTATTAATGAATTTATGGAAAGACTTGGCACGCTCATTAAACACTGTAAGTTCAGTGAATTTAATAATGAAGAAGCCATGAGGCTTAAAGTGATCGATGGATGCTCGTCTGATTCATTCAGGCGACAAATGCTATGAAAAATTCTTAGTCTGCAACAGGTGTTGATGGCTGCCAGAGCTGAGGAACGTGTTGAAAAACCAGCTGCCAAAATGGAAGCAGAGGTGCCCAGAGTGAGTCAGTCATGAGTGTGAAAAGTAATTCAAAACAAAAGTCTGAAAGACACAAAGTGATGTCTATATCCAAAAAGAAATTGTGTTTTAGATGTGGATTTGCATTTCCACATAAAGGAAAGTGTCCCACTATTTGTCAGCTATGCAAAGGCTGTGGTAAATGCTTTTCAAAAAATGTGCAATTTTTCATTTAACAGAGGTGAGATGTAGTGTCTTGCATGATTTAGAATGGGCCTTTATGGCTTCCCAAGGATTCCGTATCAGTGTGTGACATAATATCTAGAATAGAATGCATGAGATCTTACTTCAGAAAGTTGGAGTTCACACGTACATACAGAAGAATAAAGACCTGTGATTTACAGGTCTGTGTGTGCCCTAGGCATTCAGCAGGTACCAGGCTGGGGAAGATGCTACACCTGGTTATGAGATAAGGGAATAAGTAACGTGGAGAAAAGAAGTGCTCTCCTGGAGAGTTTGCCGTAGTCCAAGCAAACTGCTCATTCGTGCAAAGGTAGCCTTCATCAAAATGCCTAGTTGGGGGTTGGCGTATGTGGAGTCAAAGCTCAACTCCAGTCGAAGTGACGCATACAAATGGGTAGAGAGCTTCACGGAAAAGTCCACGCATCCTTGGTCAAGGAACTACAACCAAGATTCTACAAAATAGTACTTTGTGGCCACACAAAATAAAGATATACAACATACGGGGCATTAACACCAAAAGCGGTTTCAACCAGATTTACAAAGCACAGTTATCAGATATCAAATATTGTTGGTTGATAGAGTAAGGAAAAAGGAAGCATACTGTTGTTATTCGTATCTGACTCTTGACAAGTGGAGCTTTACGACCTCAGCACCAGGCAAAGAGATCCAAGAGGAAGCACTGGGTTTATGCTTACTGGACTGTCCAGTACCTGAGGTGGCATTCCATCAAACCTGCCAGGAGGTGGCACAGAGAAACTTCAGAGGTCTCAATGAGATATGGGGCTCTGAATGAGACCAAGAAGAAGGTCAAAACTCCAAACCCTATCCTGGATGACCAGAGGCTGAAACATCATTGGGCCTCCATCATAATGCAGATACCCAGGGTCTCAGACATTTATAGCTCCTCGAGGACTCCGTATCAGTATGTGATGTAATCGCTGGAGAAGTATGCAGAAGAACTTACTTTAGAATGTTGGAGTTCAGAGGTACATGCAGAAGAATTAAGACATGTGATTCACAGCTCCCTGTGTGGCCTAGTTATTTAGTGGGTACCAGGCTCAGGAAGACACTACGGTAAGTGTTAGGAAAGGTGACAGATCGTGATGATCCTGAAGGAAATGTGAATTTCAAAGGCTACCATTGAATGGTTTGCCCTGATAAGTGAAAGGAGTGACTTTAATAAGGTCTTTGTTAGTGAATAATGGATCTATAGAGTTTTTGGCTCGATAGTGGGCCGACTCACTTTCTGGGTCAGACCTAGTATCTCAAGGGAGCTTATGAGGGTTGTTGTATTAGTCTTAAGGGACTTATCAAGATAATATTTCAGGTCACCTGAGAGAGGGAAGTTAGGGCCTCATTTAAGAGGTCGTTGCACCACCAGAGGGTCACTTTTAGTGATGTAAATATGGGCCACCTCTAACAGTTTTCTGTGGCAAAGGGGCATGCAATGGGTGTTGCTTTGGGCGTACCTGTGCAACACCCATTGCTTGTTGACACTGCCCCAGATTTACGAGAAATCATAAACCTGAGGCAGCGCCAAAAACCTAACGCCTCGCAAGGGGAGCACACATAGAATGAGCAAATCAGAATTAATGATTGTTTAGGTGTAGGAAGGTGTCCCTTCCTGCATGTAAATAATCAACCCCGGAAAGCAGGCATCCTTGCACCATGGTGCAAGGGTGCCTACAGTGGTGTTAGGCAGCTGATTTATCACTAGCACAGGGGTATACACAGGGATGCGCCATATTCTTGAAAATATGGCACATTCCTGCGTTTTGGAAATGACGCAGCTCATCGCAGCAATAGTGCTTGTGGCACCATGCCCTTTGTGTTTTTCAAAATGTAAGGCTCGAAGTATTAAGTAAATAACTAAGTAATGTACAAGAATTGCTTCTTTCATCCCACATTCGAAAGCTAAGACAATAGTCAATTTTTACCCTCGCCAAGGAGAACAAAAATGTCACTAAATGCAACTGCAATTTTCTTTGTGCCAATAGAAGGACAAGGATCTTTTTTTTATCTTAGATGATATTTGCTTATCCAAAAAGCAGAATCCTTGATGAAACTTCAGCACTCTGATCTCACTTTTGTGGCTAGCTCACTTCCTTGCAGCACAGCCAGTCACCTCAAGTCAGCATTCTCTTTCCATTCCTGTACCGTCACATTTTTCAAGTGCTGTTTGGAGGATCTGCTCTGTCACCTCTGTTGACTTGACAGCTTTGATTAATGGTTCCTTCGGATTAGGACTCTGAGCCTACCTTGGTTCTGAACTGAGGCAAATGCAAGAGCTTAAATTGTCTTGGATACTTCCAATGACAACTCTGCATATTTATGGTTTTGGAGAGCCTACAAGGGTTGTTGAAGAGGAACAGAAAAGCGCTGGGTTGATCAGATGCAGCATTGTTGAATGTTAAGGCTAAATCCATGGAAGAGAACTATTCCTCTTGAGTAGCCCTGATGCAAGGAAAAATCAGGATACACACACAGTGTATTTCAAATGTAACAAAGACAAGGGGTGTGCATTTGAAAGGGGTAGCATTCCTTGTCTCTTTCTGTCAAATTCTCACTCATTTATGTTGCCGCTTCCGGTAGAATCACAGCAACTGCCTAGAGACAGAGGTACACAATTGTGCTTCTCCATGAAAAAATGAAGTGTGTGTGTGTTTGATACAAGTGAGTTAATGGATTCTCAAATAAAAGTATACAGTAATTTACGTTTTGCACCTGCTTAACATAACTGAAATGTCTAGAGTATTTTCAGGTGGTACCGAATGATCAGGATGAAATGTCAGGAATGTTTTTCAGCAACAGTTTCCTGTGGTGTGAAATGTCTTGCTGGACTAAAATAAATTGTAGAGGGACAAAAGGTAATGCTTTTACTGCTCATTTAGTGGTGACCAATTATTTAAAACACCTTGACATTCTTAGTGAATATTTCTGAACTGGCAAACGTGTTAACATTGGCAATATTCTGTCCACAGAAAATAACTTTTGGGTAAATTATAAATAAATTATGTGTCTAAGCATATGCAGATGTAGAACTCCTTCACAACCAGAACGTAAAAACATTTTCAAAGAAGCTGTTTCACGAGTTAACATGAAATATAAAATAGTGCATGATTTTTATGATTAGTCTTCAATTCCCGCTACAGACATTCTCTTTCAGCAAAAGTCCTACTAATTAAAATTGTGATCACAGAATATACTGGCCTTACATGCAGGCATTTTGTAGTACGTAAATTAGTACTCCTAGGCTACTCTTGTACGCTCTCATACAGGCTTTACTGAATACCACCCCCCCAAAAAAAAGAAAGTATAAAATGGGAACGAACAGATATATTCAGAAATTATGCATACATAATTAGTACAAATAGAAAGAACTATGGGCCAGATGTAGCAAAGGTTTTTCCCCATTCCGTGTCTACGGGAAAAAGTGTTCATACATATGGCCCTATGTCCTTTGTAGATTTTTACTAATAGAGAGTTGGGCATTTTGGGATGATCTACAGAGGCATGATTATGTATATGACTTGACCCTATGGTTCCAAAATCCACTGTAATTTTTACATATACAACAAACATACAGGGCTTTTTACATTTACGTTTTTACATGAAAATCTTACATGAAAAGTTTAACATGGAATATTTTTAACATGGAAGTTTGACATGGAAATGTTTTCATGGAACGAGAACAAACAGCAAACAGGGGAGATATTGCATAATGCTTTTTTTATGTCAACCCAAATAGCTGACTTAAGTACTGATGAGCGAAGCCTTTTTGTAGTCGCAACCCCTGTGATTTGCCAATTTATAGTGTTTGGAACTGCTAAAAGGCTTTTTTCTATGTACTAAATGCATTTTCTAACTCGGAAAAAGATTTTTTCTTGCAAAATGAAGTTTGCGACCCGTTTCAAACTACAATAAGGAGGGGATGTGAATGAAGGCTCCCCTCCTAATTACGAGTTGCAATGGTATTTATGAATAGTAAGGTACTATAATTGAGGTTACAAACCATTCCAAACCATTCATCAGTTAGCTACACCTTAAAGGAGATGGTTACTGATTTGCAAAAAGGAAGTTAACTTTTTTGGACACCTCCTTTTCAGCAATTATACAAGCAGCATTGGGGGAAGGAGGATGTGATCTGGTCCAGGGGAACACTGCCTGCAGCTCACATGTTTTCCCAAAATGGAAACTTTTTTATTTTTTAAAATAACACAAAGCCTGCTTCAAAAATGTATCTTGTTTGTGAATGCAAAAGCAGGGATTGTGGTCTGCTGTTTTTTAAAAGCCACAATGCCTATGTTTGCTGCCAATCACAGGGGGTCACATGTACCAACCTCCCTCATTAAAATGTACTAGGCTGATAATTCTTTGGCTGGTCATTTTGCAGTGTGACCTATTAGTATGTAAGTTGTCTCACAAAATCAAAAACCTGTTACAAAATGTCAGGGAGCAATTTGCACCCAATATGTATTATCAAACTTTTGATACATCTAGCCCTAAAGGCTTTATTCTGCTACCCCATCAATTTCTGTTGCAAATTGCACTGCAGGAAAATACTGGTAGTGAAGGTTTTGATATTTACAAAGGTTACAATTTGTGAATCGTTTTAAGGTTTACAACTTGAAATGGGAGATGATTTGGCAACTGTGCATGTGACCCTTGTTTAGAGGTGTGGAAAATCAGATTTTTCACCAGGTTTTACCTGGCAAATAATTGTCTGGGCAAGAACTCTGGAAGCACGTAATTGGTACTGCAGTTGGAATCCTAATTTGAACAAAAGAGGAGGTTGCATGTGAATCAGAACCTGTGCAAGTTTCAGAATAAGTTCTTAAATTTCACTAAAGGGAAGCATACTTTCACATCCCAACACTTACTTTGAATAACCTTTAATACTCTACCTGAAACCAAAAATCATGTTTTGATGACCCACTGAACAATAGACTAACACTCACAAAGTGTTCAATAGTGAGAAAATAAGATCAGAAATAACGTTAAAAAATAATGATGTTAATTAACGAACTAGGTAATTCAAAAATGTGAGAGAAGTCACAGATGAACATTGCAGACATCGAAGATTGAAAATAAAAAAGAGTATCACATCGTTAAATGGGTGCACCTGCAACATTGCAGTCATTTGGTCATGAACACCTTCGCATATGTAACTACACACCAAATCAAAGGACATTTATTATAATCACCAGTCCCCACTCATATTCTGCTACAAAGGCAAATTGAATTAAGTATTCAGAGGCAGAGAACCTGCATGAACAGCTTAGCCTTCTCAACTAGCAAACCTATGAGGCACACATACCCAAACCAATCCTCATGCAAAGGGTGCATCACGATGAGTAAAGGGATCACAGATGTCTACAGTGATTCAGAATCACAAAGGGTATCCTTAACACACTCTATCGATCGTCACACCACATATCACGGTCCTTAATACCACACCACACACCATGTAAGTTTGATCTTCAGTAGACAGTTCAATACTGCACCACTGGATTCATCCACTAGATCCCTATAAAGTGAACGAATATGCAAGGCACCTTCACAAGACATAAATGCACTCCACTCTCATGTAATCTATCATATCATACCACAATCGCTTCTTCTAGCATGCTATATGGCCATCACTTACATAAACATCATAACAAAACCTCACAGTCTCTTTGCCTAATACAATTGCAAAGATGATTCAAATGTCAATGTATGGTTGGGGTGTGATGCACAACAATGATTCATGAATACTTCAAAGGGTTCCATAATTTCTGTAGTAGAGTACTGGCACAAATATAAATGCATAGATACAGAAACTGTGATCTACCACTTGTCTAGTGCCCACATTTCTTCCTGTTTCCTTAATTATTCATGGCTCTCTATTCTCCTCTAAGGGGATGGTTGCTAGCACTTGGAAATGTATGATTACCTCTTAATTCAACCCAGCAGTAAACTAAAAATGAAGGAATGCAAAAGGACACACAGGTAGACAAAACGTACAACCTATGTAGGCCCTCATTACAACATTGGCGGGCTGCCTTGTACCGCCAGCAGGCCACCAATGCGGCATGAAATCCGCCGGCCGTAATATGACATCCCTGCTGGGCCGGCGGGTGGAAACAGAGTTTCTGCCCGCCGGCCCAGCGGGGAGTACAGCCATAACATTGCAGCCGGCTCCTAATGGAGCCAGTGGCAATGTGTCGGTGTGGCAGGTGCAGCAGCACCTGTCGCGCAATCCACTGCCTGTAATTCGGCCAATGGATTGCATGATGGGGCTGTGCATGGGGACCCCTGCCCTGCCTATGCCAAGTGTATGGCAGTGCAGGGGCCCCCAGGGGCCCCCGAGTCATCCATTCCGCCAGCTGTTCCATGGCGGTATTTACCGCCATGGAGTGGCTGGCGGATGGGGACTCGTAATCCCCAGGTCAGCGTTGCTTGCACAGTCATGATATGGTGGTCGCATCACCAGCCTGTAGGCCGTGCGAACGCCAGCGCAAGTCTGGCGGTCATGCGACCGCCAGACTTGTAATGAGGGCCATAGACATTGGCAGCAGTTATACTAACATTTGATGAAGCAATGTAGCAAGACAACTTGCTGCAGTGCATCAAATGGAGAGGGCAAAATGTTCCATATGTACTAAAATATTGTTCATTCCTACTCTCTCTGCCCTGGGCTGGTGCACTAGTGGCTGCCAAGAGCCAATGCAGACATGATTGTTTTTGTATAGGAGGGGACACGTTCCTGCAGAAAAGCAGTGGTCTAAGGCGTTTTCCTCTTTCCACGTGTGCTGTAGAATGCATGACATTTAGAAATAGCGAGAAAATGAGGAGAAATACCCATATTTCTCCTCTTTATGCCTGCCTTGGAAAGGAGTAGCATTTTGACACATTTTCAGGTGTGCTATTGTAAGAAAATCTGGGAATACACCAGAAATAATGGATAGATGTGTGGGAACCCCCACACTCCACCCATGGAATGCCTTCCCAGGGCAGAATAACACAAGACAAGACCTTGCACTACTTTACGTTAATGCAGGTTTACCATCCTTCCTTTCGTAGTAGACCCTAATATGTTTCCTGTGCTGTCAGAGAGCTGAAGTCATTTGTATCATGTAGATAATGAATCTTGCACACCACTCTTAACCCGATTTGTCTTGAACTTTTACCCACAACTATGCACATGGAGCCATGTGTCAAGCTTTAGCTTCTACTTCCTTTGTTGGTAAATTTCAACTGTAGATAAGCTTACATTGTATTTCCAGAGTAGTGTGAAAGCAGTGATTTCTCCCCATTACTTCATACTAATTGTGGTAAAAAAACAGAGTCCATTTCTTCACAAGTAGATCTTTATTGACATTATTGATGGTTAGACATCACTGATATATCAGATAGGCACTAAAAGGTGATAAGGTTATTCAGCACAAATTACAGACAATATGGATATCAGGATAGTATCTTCAAGAACCTTGATTGCCTAGCCATGTTTGGCAGGCATATCCCCCATGCTTACCCCGTGTATGTCTCATGTCTCCTCGCTGAGAGGGTGGACATTTACCCTTTGTCTAAGACCAGTTGCTATTAACTAGTGTAACAATGTGAAATAGCCATCTGGGGTGTAGATATTGTAACTGTGATTTTGTAGACTTAAGTTAGCTTCTTTGTCTGTGGACGCTAGTGTTTTCAGGGTCTAGCAGGAAATGTGGTTTGGTCATGGGGATGGGTGGAAGAGTAATAATGTCACCACCACTGTGGAATATCCGCAGAGGGCTGCTTGGTGAGAAGAATACAGCCTCCTATGTTATGCATGCCTTATGTACCTCTTGTGCAATCAGGACTGTGGGCCCCTTAACACCAGATATCTGGGAACAGAGAAAGCATCCTCTCTCATGGGGACCTTTAGTCCATCACAGGTGGCAGCTGTTCCAGGTATGCATCCTGACATTACTCCAAGGTGCACCTTCCATGCATGTGGTTAATGTGTGACAGGCCTTTACCTACGCTGCAGCCCACTTTAACAGGTTCCTTTGCCAAACCTGTATCGGGGGAGCATCAGGGGATTTCCAGGACATAGCTACACATTGCTTTGCTAACATGTACACCCAGTCAATACATTTTATAATGTCTTTATTTTTGCCTGTGTGCACTGATAAACCAAAGACTCACAGCAGTGGCTCAACTGGTAACGCCTGCCCAATGATGTTCCTCAGATTTGTCGGCATGGTCGTCCAGAATTGTTCTGTATTGGGGCAAGCCCATGCCATATGGTGAAAGTCAGCATCTAGGCATGGGCATTGGTGACCTTTGGGTGGATGTTGAGAACATACTGCGGATGCACACTGGTGTGAGGTATGTCTGGTCAAGGTAAATATATAGAGTATACTTCAGGCAGGGATTCTGGATACCTTGCACACTTTTCTGACCGCAGTGATCTACTGTTGTTCTGTGAGCTCCTGGCCTGTGGCATCGGCCCATTTGGCCTTGAGGGCTGGGAAAGTTGTGATTTGGGTGTCGAGCAGTGCTAGGAAAGTTGTGATTTGGGGGTTGAGCAGTGCTTTGTGTGGCATTGTGATCGCCCGTCTGGATTTTCTGTGGGTAAGTAGTGTCTGCCAAGGAAGCAAGGGCTCCAGTTCCTTTCCCTCTGGGCCCCAGAGTCTTCCTATTGTGGCTGCTAGCTCATTAGAGGCCAGGAACAGTCCCTCCTCAATGCCATACTGTCCCTGTAGCTCTTGAAAGGTCAATCGAGATTTCCGATTACAGAAGTCTCCTAGGGTGCTAAGGCCTTCATCCCTCCGTGCTCCAGCATTGTGATGCTTAAGCAACCTCAAAAGTGCAGGCAGGGCTCATAGTGGTAAGCTCAGCAAGTACAGACCAAATCACCTCCAGATTGGGTGTATCTAGGCCAACAGTATTTAGCAACGTCAGTCAACATATGAGGGCATAAAGCAGTTTGCAGCAGATCCAGCAGACAGTCTACTATCGTTCACAACACCCCTCTGTACATTCCCACATTTGGGGTTGAGGCTGTCTAAGAGCCAACGTGTTGGCCACTGCAGCTTGGCTGCAGCATAGTAAAGTTTGTAGTTTAGTGCACACAATCCACCCCGTTCAAGAGAAGCATATAATTTGTGGAGCACCACCCTCCTATGGCCAAGCCGCTTATCACAGCAGAGCGTTTGAAGTCCAATTTTCTGAAGAAGCATCAAGGTAGGATAATCCAAAATGCCAGGGAACTGCGTATACTGGATACCGTTGCTGCCAGGTTGCCCTGAGCAAGTCATTGTCTGATGAATAAATATTGATGCCCAGGTATCTGAATGTGTAAGGGTGCCTGCCCAGTGCTGGGGGAGGCAGCACCTCTCTCTCTAGTTGTGTGTGGCTATGCATGGGGAACACAAGAAAAAGCAATGAGCTACAATCAATATTCACTTTTATCTAACATAGAAAAAAGCTGTAACCAATTTTTTTTTTTTTAAATAAATATTTATTATAAATGTATGTCAAACAACGGCATAAATCAATATTCAAATATACAATTATATAAAGATAAACATGGAAAGACAAAAACAAATTCCATTAATATTTACACCTATACATGAATTAATAAACGGAGACAACCTTACACATCAGACAAAACAATTAAGATAATCAGACCATGACACTACATAAACATACACACAAATTATCTTACAGTACAGTGAAATACAAATTAAGAATATACAATTTATTTTTCTGAAGCTGAAAAGATATTCACATGAATGTCATATTGTTATTCAATTCCTAATTATGTCTCCATCTTCCTTGATAAGAGGAAAATTTCTATTTTAACCCCATAAATTCAGGGTCCATACAAAAACCAAACAATGGTAGGAACAAAGCCTACGCGCGTTTCGGCGGAGACCACCAAATTTGGAAAGCCGCCTTCCTCAGGGCCGTTACTTTTCCATACTTAATACATGATGTCGTAGATTGAATAAGTTCTCATCTTTCCCATTGAATAAATCCTGATAAATACAAAGTAAAACAAAGTAATACATTTTAAACCAGGCTCTTGAGCTTCCACTGCCCACCCGTGACTAATAACCTCAAAATCGACAACCAATAAATTAGGAGGTGAAAACAGAAAACGCCAAAGCAAAAATAAATAAAGTAAGATGTGAATAAATAAAAGAAGAAAGTAAGAAAACTTCAAATAGAAGTCAATTAGACAAATAATTAAAACAAATAATTAAAAACACCACCATCTCCCTCCTTGCGTGTATAATCACCAATAACAGCATTCAAAAACTAAATAATAAATAAATAAATAAATAAATACCCGGCGATGATGTTGCTGAGTTTCCTCAATTATAGTGCAGACAAGGTTCAGTTTTCTAATTTCTACTTCAATTCGCGAATAAGTCCTTGTAAAAACACATAACCGGATATATACAATCACCTCATTTGGTTCAACAAAACATACTAAATAACTGGAAAAAAAGGGGGGGGGAAAGGGGGGATGCCCGGAAAGAGAGGGGGGGTGAGGGAAAAAGGAAAACAGGAAGGGAAGTGGGTAGGAAAAGGGAGGGGGGGTTTGGGAAGGGGGGGGTGTGATGCAAAGTGATCCTCTACCAAGAGACAAACAGCTAATTCCTTCACCTACCCAAATAATCTTTTAAGTAAGTTCTTGCTGATAAAAGGCATAAACACACAGATCTTAATTGCTTTATAGATTTTAGAGGGAACTCAAATATTGGCGCTACACCTCTAACCCCCCTATATATTTTCAGCGTGGGCTTATATTCCTATCAGCGAGCCTACCTTCAATTTTCACAGATTCTTCCAAAAAACCCAAATCGCAGGCGTCCGATATAAAGATTGCCGAATGTTGCTGACTCTATTTTAAAGTCAAGCAACATATTCTAAATCTCGGTTGAAAAACCGCGAGACTACGGAGTTGCCGATTCCCACAACAGCAGTGTCGGCCATCTTGAAATGGTGTTAAATACGAATAGCCTTTAATTCTAATAGTATCGCAGTGGAGGTACATTCTACTTGATGCAAAGATTTGTTCAATTGCAACAGTTCATATTAGGAATAGTGAACCTAGGAGACATCTAAAAAATAAAATAAAAAAGTAAAAAATGAAAAATTAAACACTTTAACTTGTGGGTCCCACACTTGACTCTTAGTTACAGTCATTGAGCCACAGCCCCTTCTATCTGGTCGAATCAATTCCAATCAGAAAAAAGACCATACATGCTGTCAGCAATGTAATAATGGTCATCAGGAATCGACCAGCTCTTAGAGTGAAAGAAATTTGAAGATAACCTAAAGACCGTCAGCCCTAACCAAATGATCATAAAGACTCACTGAATTAATTAAGAACTTCTGGATTTTAACAGGAGAAAATACTGGATACAAGAAAGCGTTCAAACTAAAGCATTTTCCCAGGGCATACATTAATTTAGCCCATTACAATATGTATCCAAGGAAAAAATCCAAAAAACTTTCCGCTTTTTTCTTATGTTCTCCCTTTCTTTCCCTGGAATGTCCTTAATTTTTTCCAGAATCGTCCAAGACATTTCATCCAGACAATGTTTTTCTTTCAACCAGTGTTGAACTAAGGGAGCTCCCTCCCTCTTGTTGCGAATATTAGATAGATGTTCTGAAATTCTGACTCTCATTTCACGTCCAGTCTCTCCCACATACCCAGCCGGGCAGGGACAGGTAATCAAATATATACAATTTGATGTTCTACAATTAGTCATATCACATAACTTATACTTCCTTTGGTTCCACACTAAAAGGTCACTCACTACAGCTTTAGGACATGCTTTACAAGTCCCACATTTGTGATTCCCCCTCACTGGGGCTAATCCGGTGATGGACTTTTGACTGAATTCACTATCTCTCTGTAAAGCTGCCTTAACTAATTTATTACGAATGTTCTGATTTTTCTTAAACGCCAAAATAGGTCTATCTAGAGGAGTAATAGTTTGATCGCTGTTCAGGATTTGCCAATTACTATTAATAATTTTCCTGATTTTATCATTCATATTAGAATGTTGAATAACACAAACTAATTGTGCTTTCAGTTCTTTTGTACGCTGTTGAAACATGCTCTCTCTGTTAAAGTATTTCGCACGTTTATATGATTCCCTGATCAGTCTCTTGGGACAGCCCCTCAGCAACAGTTTTTTTTGGAGAACATCTGCATGTATATTGTATTCACTAAGTTCTGTACAATTTCTGCGGATCCGGAGAAATTGACTGAAAGGGACTCCTTGTTTTTGGCATCTTGGGTGATAGCTATCAAAATGCAAGATGGTGTTCTTTGCCATAGATTTGGTGTATAATGATACTTCTAACTGTAAGTTATGTTTTTTTATCCAGATGTCTAGGAACTCAATTTTGTCCCTGCTTCTATGGATGGAGAATTTGAGATTGGTGTCACATAAATTGACCCATTCACAGAATTCATTCAATTCTTCTTCATGTCCAGACCAAATGAAGAACACGTCATCTATATATCTAGACCATAACCTGATGTTCTCATAAAAAGGGGCCATTTCATTATAAATGTGGGTCTGTTCGAATAGACCCACATAGATATTCGCAACACTGGGGGCACACGCTGCCCCCATACTTACTCCCTTCTTCTGCTGGTACATTTTCTCATCGAATTCCAAAAAGTTACCTTCCAAGACGATCTTTAAACAGTCTAGAACAAACAGCAAATGATCAGTCATTCCCTCCTTAGCAAATAGTTGGCGCACTGCCTGCAGAGCTTCATACTGGGGGATATTTGTATACAGAGCCTCGATTTCCATAGTTACCAAGAACTCATTATCTGGATTGAAACTGGCCCCTTCCAGTTTTGAAATAATATGGCATGGGGAACAGAAAGGGCATTACCCAATGCAGTCAGGCTGAGGCCTTGTTGAAGTCCTCAAAGGCCCCCATCATCCACAGGCGATCTCTGCCTGCATCCTTTAGGTAAACCAGCATATTGTTAGCATACAGCAAGATAACCTCCCAGTTGGCACCGATTAGGATTTGCCATGCGGGCCCCCAAGGCGGTAGGGGTTTGTAAGTGTCTCCATGGCTGGGGCAAAGACAAGAAGCAACAGTAGGAATCCCTGTCTGATGACTGCGCACCTCAAATGCAAATACCAGATAAGTGTAGAGGAGTGCTTTCCAGTGCCTTATCTCTGGGCCCAGTCCCCTGCACCTCAACTCTTCCATCTTATAAGGTCATCAATACGAAGAGAAAGTGCAGTTCCTTGTGACAACTTCTGTCTTTTCTTCCATTTCTTCTGTGTGATAAATGTTCACTGACCTGTTGAGGAGAGCCACCAGGGGTCGATGCGAACAACCCAGGGTAAGTGTCCTGCCGGGGTCTTTATGGGCCCTTTCTACAGAGAAAAAGTGGGCCTTTTTCTTCTTAGGACTGTGTGGGGATGCCAGTCCTCCAGAAATATGTCCATGTTTGGGTCCTCTGCCTCTTTAGGTAGCCCACCAAGGGAACCTTATTCTGGCATGAACAGCCTTCTGCATCTTCACCCTGGCACACAGTTGAGTTACGTTTGATTGCAGAACCTTGATGTTGGATTGTATCTCCACCAGTGTGCAAAGCACCCCAGCCAGAGTATACTTGCTCGTCGCCATCTTGTCTCTAAGGTTGGCTTGGTCTGCTCATAGAAGGCCTATGTTGATTACCAGAGCAACAAGCTCTATGGTGTGAATAGAACAAGACCTACCCACTGAGCTCTCAGCTGAGACAGATAGTGATCATGGGGGCTGTTGCTACTTCTGAGTGGGGTTCACAGCTCAAATTTGTGGCAAGTGAGGGAGGAGGCTTGTATGCAGCACCAAAGCAGTCCTTGGTGATGGTTGCACCTAGGGGCTCCGGCCACAGTCTTCACCATTAGTCTCTGGTGGGGAGAGGCAGCACAAGAGTTGACCAGGCTGCCTATGCCCTACATCTTAATTGCCATCAGATTGCCCCCCTGATTGTTGTATGGAGGTGGTAAGTCCCAGTCCAGCAATCACCAATCAGGCCACCCTGCTGTTGCAGCAAGAGGAGCAAACCAGCTCGGTGTCCCAGTGTAATGCAGGAGACCACAGCCCAAGGTCCGGGCAGGCCGTGGAACCTGACTAGGCAGCTCCTGGTCAGGAGTGCACACGGCCAATCCTATGGCCTTCCAATGCTGTCTGGTTGTGGCTGCCGAGGTGCGGCAGAAGCAGGGCAGAGGCTTCACTATGCGGATTCTGAGTCTGTGGGCAGTCGGCCAAACAGCAGACCATGGCCCAAGTGTCATGCAGGATGTAGCCATCAGCCTGCTGGTGCCCTCCCCCCAGCTGGTCTTTTGTGACTGCAGAGCCTGTAGGGATATTTGTCACCCCCTGAAATGAGGTGGAGAGATGACAGGATAATGTCTGGTGGGCTTGCAGAGCGGAGCTCCCTCACTCGGTGTCTGCCCTAGTTGCAATCTTGGCCACGGCCCCCAAAACTGATGTCCATTATGTGAGACTGTCTCTGTACTCAGTATCTAATCTAGAGCTGTGCTACTATTCAACTGTATGTTTGCTTATTTCCCTGTAAAATGCACCCGTGTATGAATACACAGCTTCCCTCCCAGTGCTGCACATTTAGAAAGCACATACATTAAAATTGGTACATAAAAATATTGCAAAGAGGAGCAGTGTTAATGGGCTTGTGGACTTGTAGTGATAATAAGACACATCTTCACTTGCCCTTAAAGAAACACAAGTTTGAATCTATAGGGGATTTCCTTACTTAAATACTCTAAAATGTATAACATGTAACATAAAAACTTGGATGGGCATTTCTACCCCCACTATATTAGTGTGAGTGTACTAAATGTATTTATCTACCACTACATTTGCACTTGCAGTTACAGTTCTACTCTCCACAAAACGCCTCATCTAAGGAAGTGAGCGCTATATAAATGCAATTTCAGTTCAAATGAATCTTGCAACTGATCACTGTAAGCTTTGGTCTGCTGTGCCAATGGCCTACTCACTGTAAAGTGCTTTAACATCTTATCTGGGGTACTAAGCGCTTTATGAATGCAATTTCAACTCATTTCAATTCAATCTTGTAAATGATAGTAGTAAGCTGATGGTCTTCTTTGGCGATGTGTGATAGATTCTGGGCTTGCAAATGTTGCACTGTAGATCTTATTTTCCCTCTTGCTCCCACGGTTCCTTCTTCCATGACCCCAGCTAGAGCCCACATATAATCAAATGCTGCTGAAAATCTGTAAATTATTTAAATAATGCTCATTCCCAATTTTTTTTATGAAAAGTACACTTTTATTGCTGTTTTCATTACTGAATCTCAAATAAAGACCACACTTAGCAATATATATGTGCCTAAAAGGAACAACCAAGAATGTTACTGGGAATTACTTTCTGAGATTGGAACTGGAGGAATGACAGCACATTTTTGAAAGAGGTGTTAGACCCGTCAGCTCTTGGGTGGTTTCCTCTGTCTTATTGGCTTCTGGCATCCTATTTTTGATCCTGAGCTGAATTTCGTTTTTTCTGGCTTTAGGACTCTGGGTACTTTACCACTGCTAATGTGCAAGTGTTCTCTGGCCATATGGTATTGGTGATTTGTTTATCCATGATTCACATATTTTATTTACTAGTAAGTCCCAAGTATAGTGCACCATGTGTGCCCAGGGGCTGTAAATCAAATGCTGCCAGCAGCGCTGGTTGTACCACCCACATGAGCAGCCTTGTAACCATGTATCTGACCTGCCACTGAAATGTCTGTTTTAAACTGCCTATTTCATCCTGGCAAATGCAACTACTTGCCAGACCCAAACCTTCCCTTTTTCTACATGCAATTCACCTCCGAGGTTGGCCTAAGAGGGCCCCATGGGCAGGGTGCAGAATATTTAAAAGGTAGGACATGTACTGGTGTGGTTTACATGTCCTGATAGTGAAATACTACTATAGTCATTTTTCATTATTGCAAGGTCTGTCTCTCCCACAGGGTAACATGGGGATTCACTTGGAATATCTTTTAAGTGTAATTTCCCATTGGGGGCAGATAGAGATGTGGCGTTTGGGGTCTCTGAACTCACAATCTAAAAATACATATTTTGGTGAAGCTGGTTTTCAAATTGTAAGTTTTAAAATGCTACTTTTAGAAAGTGGGCATTTTCTTGCTTAACCATTCTGTGCCTCTGCCTGTCTGTCAAATACACATCTGGGTCAGGATGACGATTGGGCGGTTTGTGAATTCATTGTAGACAGTCATAAGAAGATAGCTGAGGTGTGTCCTGCATATATTGATGGGTCCCCCTGAGCTAGAGTGGTCAGAGGAGCTGACACTTGCACCTGAATAGGGCTGTGCCTGTCCTTACCAAAGCAATCTCCAACCCCATGGAGTGTGTCTGGGGATAGGTCAGGGAAAGGCAGAGTCTTGTGCACTACAAAGACTTCTCTTTAAAGTTTGCCCACTTCAAAGGCAGAAATTGGTATAAGTACTGGACCGCTGGCCCCACAAAGTTAGAACACTTCTGAACTGAGGACATTCTGCTAGTAAGAAGAGCTTGATGTCATAAAAGTGACTGCCACTCTGCCCATGGCTTTGTTGTACTGGCCTGCTCCTTGCTGCTTCTGTCTTGGGGTTGAAAGGACTAGACTTTGCTTTCTACATCCTGCTTTCCAAGGTTTGCCTCCTGTTAAGAAGTCTCAGGGACATCAAAGACTTTACCTGCCATGGCCTGGGCTCTTCCGCTCAGAGTCCTGATTTGCCAAGTGGTGCCAACTCCAGTCCCTGGGCCCTTGGAAGTGTAAGCTGGTGACCTGAAGGAGAAAATCCATGCACTGATGCACCACAGCAGAAAAATTGATGCAGCACATGTCTCGTGGCTGGAGAATTGATGCAGTGCTTGTCTTGCAGCTGCAGAATCAATGCAGCGCATGTTTCCCCACTGATCCATCGACACAGCACATCTGGATTTTTCACGCACTGTCCTCGGGGCGCCAATTTCTCATTGACCCCATATTGCAGTAAAGAACGAGGCTGCCTGTCCACAAATAAACACATTGCCTTTCCTGCCAGTAAAGAATCAACACATCACCTACCCTCCCAGCAAGGAACCAACACATCACCTCTCTTGCAAGGTAAGAATCGATGCATTACCCCCGCGAGGTAAAGCACCAACATATTGCTTTGCTTTTTATCGCCTTACCTTCCCTGCAGCCCACATTGTCTTTGTTTTTTATGCATCCCAGGTACTTTGTGCAAAAAAGATACAATCATTGATTCCTATGGAGTTAGACTCATTTCAACCTTAAGAAAGTGATATCTTTACTTGTGTATGTTAGATTTTTCTTGTTTTGGTCTTGTTTTACTCAGATAAATATTAGATATTTTTCCAAATTGGTGTGGAGTACTTTAGTGGTGTTTTCACTTTGTTACTGTGTGTGTACAAATACTTTACACATTGTCTCTGAGATAAGCCTGACTGCTCCTGCCAAGCTACCAAGGAAGTGAGCACGGGTTATCTTAGCTGTGTGGCTCCCTTACCCTGACTAAAGTGAGGCTCCCTACTTGGACAGGGTGTAAACCACTGCCAACTAGAGACTCCATTTCTAACAAGAAGTATCTAAGTAAAACCTTGTGTAATTTACAAATGTTACTTGCTGCATCTATTAACAGGTCTGAGCACTCTACTTATGGTTGCTTTTCATTTATATGCGTTTTTACAGGGATAAATCCTGTATTCTGGAAACTCAGCATTCGGATCCCTCCATGACTTATTTTACAACTTTAGAAAATTACACTATCTACTGACAGGCCGCTGCACTGAAATCTGTTTCTGTACTGCGCTTTATTGTTGAGAAATTTAACGTGAAACTCAATTCCGATGTTCTTAAAAGTAAAAACAAAAGCATAAACCTGCAATTCAACCACACAGGATTTTATTCTTTTAGTTAGACGGGGCTTCAAAAATCACTCTGAAGGTCCTTTAACCACAGAATATTTGCCTGCGATCCTTCTCCGATCAAGGATAACAGCATATCAGAAAATAAGAGGGTCTAATGTACAAGCAAGACTAAACGATCTTTGCCCAATTGACCTTAATATGAAGATAATAAAACATGTGTGTTGTGATACAAAAAGCTATTTGAACAAGTTTAAAATTCTAAGATGGCTTGACATACTTGTGCAAATTGGCTTTTGCAGTTCAGACAATATTGTATTTCACTCATAAAGCAATTAGCCATACCCTAGTAGCGTGTAATCTTGTGAAGGAATGATTGTTCGCCTATTCATGTGGGTATATGCCCTGGAATGACTGGGGATACTACTTACAAACGTCTCCAAAGCCAATGTCCACCCATTGAAACATTTAGAAAGGTACCCCAGTCTTTCTTTCTTTATTTCAGATTGAATAGCAAATACTTACACATAAAAAAAAAATCACACATCAGCTTTAAAAAGGATTATTTTTAAACCGCCATCCCTTTAAAGGAAACACTTTTTAGAAGCCCATTTTTAAAATCAATACTTTCAGAAAACCACAATTAACAAAAACTCTGTTAAAAATCCTACTAGTAAAATAGACTACAAAACATGGCACACTATACAACATCCTGACCACAACAACTGATTTAAGCTCTAAGCGCCTGGCCAAAAACATTGCCACATGAATATAAATACAGCATCTGTAAGTAAATCAAGGTGGACTGTGCCTGATAAAAACCTTTCCCTCTTAAGAGAGGCAATATATATTGCTTCCTTAAAGTGCAAAAGTGGCCGCACAAAAACAAAAAGTGCATTGTGTCTTGGTTAGAAAAATTGTCACAGAAGCAAGGTATAAGCCTATCCGTGTTATAAGGTATCTGGGTATCCGCTAATTTCCAATGTAAAGGGTCTAATCTGCTCCATGTTAACAAAAAACTGTGATAAGCTGAATTCGTGGTACAGAGGTAGGGTTCTAAACCAAATTCAGATTTTGTTAGAAAATAAGCTCTAACAGTTGTTTTTTGCAGCTCCTTCGCTTCCCTCACACTTTTTGCACAGACCATAAAGTGTTGTTTTACCCAGGGCACGTCTTTCTTTTGGATCTGATTCAGGGTTGCAAAAAAGAATTAGGACAGACTAATTTCTCCAACAAGCTCCTAATATTGATTAATAAGAAAATAGTAGAAATAATTAGCATAGCGAAATTAATGTGCGTGTTTGAAAATGTACCCTCAGAGAGTGGTAACCAAGATTCACAAATTATATATAAAATGACAAAAAATGTGTGAAATGTTGAAAATGCGTAATAAGAATAAAATAATATGTCATGTTGGAAATGTACAACGTATGTTTTACATTATATTGTAGAGCTAACTTAGCCAAAGTTGTGGCCTAGTTTTGCCAGGTCTCATGCAGAAGCTGAATAATCATGCAATGTAGAGACGCTAATGTGCTGAACTGACTCTGAACTACCCGTTGTTAAAAAAGACTGCTTAGCTAGAATTTTCTGCAATGAACCGACGAACAGGAGATGAGGGAATCAAATTTGAAACATGTACTGTGTAAAGCAGACGAGATGTACTTTCCCAGGACTCGAACAATAGAGACACTGACTGGAGAAGAAGATGAAACATTTTCGATACCTGATGAGCCGTATGATGAGGACATCATACAGTGAACCAATCAACAACCTGAGAACGGCGTAGTATTAGAATTCATAGATTTGGAAAATTGGGTACAGTCATAATTCCTATTTAATTCACCAATTAGAATTTGGGGGACGGTTTGGGTGACTTTGATATAATGTCATGAAAGAGGGATAACATTTCAGAATTGATGGGGAGATGTTAGAGACAGATGATCGTGGAGAGACCTTAGCCGAAATGGATGCGAGACTTTGTCATTGGGCTCAAGCTCCTGAGAGCCTGATGTGCTGTGGATCGATTGATGACCTGAAGACGAAGACTGACTTTGTTGCTGATCCATTCCGTGGATAGGTAGCTATGATAATGTGACTGATTAACTTTGTGCCTTTTCTTTCTATGTACCAACTGCCCTGTCTAATAGTTTTCTCTTAGCTAGATGTTTTTCCAAATTTATGTTTTAAATAGTTTTTACGCATGAAGTCCCACATGCTAATGCCAATCTGGGATAGTTAAGGTTTCCTATAAGTGAGACGTTGACATATACAGTGACAAATGATTGATGGACTGATTTGCTGAACTCTGCTATTTATGTTGACATATTCTTCTTTGTTGACTCATACTGATGCATTAGAGCGTATGTTTTCACAAGTTCTGATAAAATGATGTTATTGGTGGTCACTGATTAATTAATTGAGTTGATTGAATAAAGTTAGAAATTAACTTCATGGATTAGTTTTGTAACTAATAGGAAATAAAATTGTTAAAACGTATATTGGGTTGTGGTTATTCATGAAATGTTGTCACTATTGATTAATGTTTAATGTTTTTCTTAGTAGTTATTGATTTGTGTATTGATTATTGATGTACATTGGTTACTACATGGCTAGGATACTCCATGCGAATCAAAAGGTTCATCGGCCTATACGCATCCCCTTGTAAGTTTACTTATTAAGGACCAGGCATGCTAGCAAAAATAAGCTCTAACAATTGTTTTTTGCAGCTCCTTCTCTTCCCTCACACTTTTTGCACAGACCATAAAGTGTTGTTTTGCCCAGGGCACGTCTTTCTTTTGGATCTGATCCAGGGTTGCAAAAAAAATTAGAACAGCCTAATTTCACCAACGAGCTCCTAATATAAGCCAGCCAAAGGATATTAAGGGCATTATCAAGGGCAAGACAACAATAGCCTGGTTTAGTTTGAGCTCAGGATAAGACCAGGTGTAGTTCCTGATGTGCGAAAAATGTAGAGACCAACTGTATGAAGGCATTCTCTACTCTTTGTATCTCCCCGCAGTGCTTATATCCCCAAAGCCCACATCTATAGGAAACTACTGCAAGACATTTGGCAGAATATACCTTAAAAATTGCAGGAAAAGGTCTAGCCCCTAACCTGGCGGCAAAGTCAAAAAGCGAGGTCACAGCCCTAGCCATCGAATTTCTCTTCGCCTTCGTTTGTAATGCCAGGTTCCTTTCTCATCAAACATTATTCCCGGTTAAGGGAAGGAGGGGACTCTCAACACTTCCTGCCCCTCACCAAATATTCTTCTACATTGCTTACTCTATTTCCCAGTGGCCATAAAGTGGGACTTAGAGTAGTTTACCGGCATATCCAGATATGCCATAAAAGTGAGAAAGGAATTCAGATTTTGAAAGCCCACCACAATTCTGGCGAGATGGACAGTATCATCAGCATATAGCAGTGCTGGAATCATCCTAAAAAAGACCTGGGTTATATCCTCAGTGGCAGAACTGAGTTCTGACACATGTTGTTACCATATAAACTAATCAATAAAGGAGCCAGAATACACCCCCACCTTACCCTACTACCAATCTTTATTAGTGCTGTTAGGGAGCAGCCATGATTATATCTAACCCTCTCCGAAAGATTATGGTCAGGATCATGCAAGACATTGACCAGGTTGAGCTCCAATTACATATCAATAAGTATAGACCACAACTTATCTCTATTTAACCGAACACATGCAATAGACAGGTCCATAAAGGAAAAATATAACCTCTCATTTTTGGCAACTGTACAATTACCAATAAAAAGATGCAAGTTGAGCTACTGATCCACAGTGCCCCAACCTTGTCTAGACCCATATTGGAAACATGAAATAATATTCATTTGCTCTAACCAAAGAGTCAGTCTGGGCAAGATGAACCTCCCTAAGACCTTAAGTGAAGAGTCAATAAGCCATATTGGCCTATGGCATTTGGGATCTGACCTATCCCCTTTCTTAAACATGGGGATTATGATGGAGCATTGCTAGGACAAGAGAGGACCCTCTTGCCATGCTTGAAAAAGTAGGAAAGAACTTTAACCCAAAGACCTGCGGTGTCACAAAACAAATCTGCTGGTTCCCCATTCGGGCCGGGAGCCTTATACTTTGCTATAACAGCCATAGCCACCCTAACCTCCTCCTCTGTAAACCATATAGGGGTACTGACCCTGCCCATAATCAGTTCGCTATGGATTAAAACCTCCTGGGAGCTGCCATATATTGATACAAAATGGTTAACCCAGTCCTTGGCCGGGATAAGGCAATTGGTTACCCGATTTGGCTCACAGAGAAAAAGTGGCAATTGATAATTTCCCAAAAAGAAGCACTATCTAAGAAGGTCAGTGGGTTAGATAGATCCTCCCATGCCTGTTCCCTAATTCCTTTTTTGTGGGCAAAGGTAGTTAATTTTTAGGCCTTTCTACTCTGGCCGATTTTAGCTCTATTACTAGGAACCTCTTTAAGCACCATTTTCAGGTTCTGAATGGCCTCACTCAGGGCTAAACCATCTTTTTCTTGGGGCTGCAATGCCTGACGGGCCCCACAAAGGGGCTCTTTGCCGGAGATCTTTTCTTGTGAGAGAAAGCCTGTGCTACTTCTGGAAATTTGACCAATTTCCAGAAGTAGCACAGGGGACCTTGTGTCTACTCTCACTATAACTCCAGATTGAGTGATTTAGTGATTTTTCCTCATTGTTTATTTGTTTGGAGAGTTTAAACATTGTTTTATTTTCTCCCTCTCTTTTGTTTTTTAATCATGGCAGACGTCAGACATTCTAATAAATTGCGTTTTACATCTAGTCATTTTTAACAGTTTTTTCACACCAATCCTAGATTAGTATTTGTGCTGACCGGCTTTCTCTCACAATAAAAGATCTCCGGCAAAGAGCCCCTTTGTGGGGCCAGTCAGGCATTTCAGCGCCGGCCTATCGAGGAGCATAGCCCTGTGATGAAGCATGTCACCGTAAGGTGAGTGAGGGCTCTTGCTCCAAATATTTTTTATTTCTAGCAACCTGTTATTTTCAGAGACATTTTGTAAGGAATTGTGTATATATTTTTGATTAAGACATTGTTGGGAGAAGTACACACAGGACCAGGAATTTTTTCCAAACCTCCCGCCCTTTGACATCCCCCCCTCTTTTTGTTGTTTGATAAACCATCTTTTACCATACACTTCGGCATGCCTCTTGGCAACCCTAAGCTGGGAATCAATCTGCATGCTAACCCTACCAAAGCCCTCAAGAAGCCTTTTATTATCCTCTAGGTCACCCAAACAAACCTCAAAATTGAACTCTGACATCCTAAGTAGATCTTCCAGAAGAGCATCTTTAGCTACACACCTCCATTGTAGCCTCCTCCCCTGATCAAGTGGGGTGAGTTCCATATTTGAGGGCCCTAACTCACCCAATCCGCCCACATGACAACCCCAGACAAGATGACAAACTAATGGGTTATGGTCACTAAAAGCCTACCAACAGACACCAAACATATGAATGGTCCTCACCAGGGCAGCAGATGCAAAAATGTAGTCAATAGTCGTATTGGACCCTCAACCTTTAAACGTGGGGACCAATGGCTCTTCTATACCCTCCCCAGCCAGTCTCAGGTTAAAATTGGCCAAAATCTCTTCTAAGTAACTGCCTTCACAAGAGTGTTCAAAATGGCTTCCCAGCTCCATATCTACATAGTCAGAATATTTGGTAGTATGACAATTCAGAAGACAAAGATGCAGGTTAAAGTCTCACATAAGGATCAAAAAGTACATAACTTTATGTTTTATCCCCACAAACTGTAGGGCTGTGCATTGGCAACCAAGATGTTCCCGAGCGGACTCTTTCTCAAACTAATTATGAACATTTACCAAAACAAAACTTGGATGACTTATGAAATCTAGTCTTTCCACCAACAAGTGCAAAGAATTAAACTCCACTCGTAAGAGGGAACACTTTAAATCAAGGGCAATCAAAAAAAGTAGACCACCCTTCGCTCTTCCCATCTAGGATGGTACAACTGGTACTGCAAAATTTGCAAAACCATCTAGGATTTTTTTTTACTCAGTATCCCTTGTCTCCTGCAAGCCCACAATGTCAAACTCTTCAATTTCTCTTAACTATGCAGCATCCAGCTTCTTTTTACCCAATCCAGAAATATTCCAGCAACATATTTTTAACAATGAGGTATCCTTCTTTAGAAGCTAGTCCCGGGGGATAACCCCCTACACTGAGGGGCTATCAGAATCTCATATTTGAAAATCTTACCCCTCTAACTTCCCCAAAGGCTGATACCTATTTCTAAGTTCAAAGGAGGGTGGGGACCTCCTATTACCAAGGCCCTCATCTCTCCCAGCATAATGACCCTTATGATTGTAGATAGCTGACAGGAAAACCACAGCCATTGGGTAAAAATAACCAATGGGGAAGACTTTAATCTCAGAGCCTCTCCTCTAGAGGAACAAGAGCACAAAATCAATTGACCCACAATATATTTTTTCACTAAAGTTCACAACTACACAATCCCCTTTATACAATTTTCTTCCTACCCCAACCCACCCCACTCTTCTGGCCATAACGATCTTGTCATAATCTCGGTCAAGCAAACCCCTCCCCTCCTTGAACACCAATGCCTAACTTTCCTGATAAGATCCTCCATAGATCTGTCCACCCCTCAAGAAAGGAACATTCACCAAGATAGCCACAAAGGGAGTCAAGGCTGGGGAAGATTCAACCTGTGGTAAGGAGCATGTAGAAACTTGTGAGTCAGGCTAGGGGGGAAATCATTCTTATCATGTTCATGGCAATAGGAGCTCCTCACTGCAGGGGGGCACTACCAAAGGGAGCCGATCCTGTGAGAAAGGTTGCTCCACAGATTTGTGAGCTTCAAGTCCATCCCTTCCCAATCCTCTTATCAGAACTTTCCCAAACCCATTAGCTACCAAAGAGGGGTTACCTTGTGTTTCTGACAGCTTTACTAAGGTAGATCCCCCTGAAGACAACCTCTGGGTAGGGGCTTGAGTAGCCCCAAAAGCTGGCCCAGAAGGGTTAGTGACATTGGCCCTCATTCTGACCTTGGCGGTCGGCGGAGAGACGGCGGTCGGACCGCGAACAGACCGGCGGTATTAAAAATGGCATTCTGACCGCGGCGGTCACCGCCGCGACCGACCGCCACTTCCCCACTCCGACAGCCACGGCGGTCATGACCGATGGGCTGGAGTCTGCGCACTCCGGTCCGGCGGTCGACCCAAGACCGCCAACGGTATCATGACCCTGCTTACCGCCGCGGTTTCTGGCGGTCGGGAACCGCCATGCGAACCATGGCGTTAGGCACTATCGGGGCCAGGGAATTCCTTCCCTGGCACTGATAGGGGTCTCCCCCACCCCCCACTGCCCCCAAGTCCTCCCCCCACACCCTCCACCCCCCTGCCACCCCCCAGAGGTGGTACGAACCCCCTCCCCACCCCCACCGCGACATGCACATACACGCACCCCGACATGCACACACCCCCTACATGCACATATACACACCCCCTACACACACACATACACAACGGGGACACATACCCGCACACATACATGCCGACATGCGCACCCGCCGAACTACACACATTGCCCATAGGCACAGCAGCACTCCCCGCCCGCATGCACGCACTCACACACCCCCTCTACACACTCCCACGCACACCCCCATGCACGCACACATCACACAACACCCCCCCACCCCCTCCCCTCACGGACGATCAACTTACCTTGTGCGTTGGTCCTCCGGGAGGTGACAGGAGCCATGGGGAGGTGACCGCCAACAGAAGACCGCCAACAGAAGACCGCCACACAGAAATGTGGGTCGTAATTCTGTGGGCGGTGTTCTGCTGGCGTGGAGGTTGACCAGTCTCCACTTTCCCGCCGACCGCCAGTGTGGCTGCTGGCGGTTTTCCGGCGGAACGCTCCCAGCGGTCAGAATGCGCACAGCGGCATACCGCCGCGGTCGTCGGTCTTCACCGCGGCGGTAACTCGGCGGTCTTGCGAAAAGACCGCCAAGGTCAGAATGAGGGCCATTGTGTATTAATGTATTCCTTCCCAATTGACCCACCATGTGAGTATCACAGAGAATCTAGATGTGACTCTATTTTCTCCAGGTGAGTTCTGGTAAGAGCTAGATGGGCTTCCAAAACTGATTCTAACCATTTTGCTACAGGCACCAAGTCAATCAACCCAGAGGAAGCAGAAGCCACACCTATGCCTCCTGCAGGGCATGCTGGAGCTTTGTCCCTTCTCAGCGTGGCCCTTGCCTTTACTTTTGGTAGCCGTCTCCCCTGGAGATGGCGGGATCATATCCAGAGACAAATTCTTGTCTCCATTTAGGAGGACTGCTCCAATTAACCATGCTGCAGGTCGATGTACTAACATGGCCTCCTCCTCTCCCCCCTGCTCCCCGGCAGCTATCATAGCTGTTGCAACACATTCTTCCCCCCCTTCAGGGCAAACCGTCTGGCCCACAGACAACCTGTCGAGGGAAGAGACAATCCGTTTCCAGGTCAAGAATAGAAAGAGAAGACTCCAAATTTGGTCAGGGTGCATTGGAATTGCTTTCACTACTGGGAAAAATAAATACTTGTGAATGCCAAAAAGGTGCAGTCGCATTAATGCAAAGGCTTTTTTCCCATGAGCAAATGTAGACTGTCCAAATATGCATCTGCACATGCCTATATATTCACATAATGGGTAATTAAGATCTCCTATAAATCTTCAATTATCACTGGTTTCCAAGAATAGTTCTCCAAAGCTTTATGAGCCTGATTAAAAAGATAATCATAATTTTCCAGTTTTGTGAATGTTTTGAATTGACAAAAGTTTGGAAGAGTACTCCAGGACACCTGCTATGGTGAGTGTCAATGAAGGAGAAGATGAAGTGCTGTTGCCTTTTAGGTAATCTTCGTTTGAGAATGTAAATCTTTATCTTAATTTTTCTAATCGTACATAATTTTTCGATCTAATACCTTTTGGATATGTTAATGCTGCTGTGTAAGTGCCCATACAGGGTGTGTTTTGGATAGGAATGTCTGGTAATTCATTCTGCCAGGTGTGTTTAGAATGTGATATGGGCCCATAATCACTAGAGTTTTGCTGTTTTTTAATCATCTTATGTGCACATTGCAGAGACTTTGGGAGTCAGTCAGAAGCTGGTGGACAACTCATCTGACAATTTTGCTATTTCCCTTCACAATTTAGAGGTGTTCCAGCAACAGAAAGCCTTAACAGAGTGGTCTGTCCACCGTTGGACCAATCTAGGATCAGGGCAACCATCACAGAATTGCTGTGCCCAGGGGAGCCATAGGAGTGATGGAGGACCAAGGCAGGGAACACAAACAATGTCCTTGACACACAGTACAAAACTCTCTGGGTGTCAGGGCTATGTTATTTTTTGTTTATTTTCTGTAACAAACTCCTGATTTAAAAAAATGCTGCTGAGCAGGTAGTGTAACATACTGCCCACTCTACGTTCTGCGCAGCCTTCAATTAATCCAGTACACTGCTGGATGCACCAAAAACATTCAGCTAGACAACACAACGGCCCTCTACGCTGGGTAGTCCTTCACTAGGAGAGGAGAGGCGAAGACCTCAGCTGGCCTGAATAGTTAGCAGATCATCCGGCACTTAGTAATTGAGCATTGTGATTAGGCTCTTTGCTTAATGCTGCACACCAGGTTTTGGACTTAGAGTTCTATTTGACAAGATTGCTCGAAGGTACTGGATGGAATGTTTTTGCCTACTCCATTAGACCCTAACCTTTCTAATAATAATTTGTAAATCTTCAGTTTCCTGAAGCATTGCCTATTTCATCACAATACTATGCTTATTGACTGTCATGGAGTAATACATGGTTAAAATAATTGTCAGAAAGGTTCTGCTGAATGGTAACTTGTTATGGATTTGTAACATACTCCTCAAGACAACCCTTTTGCAAATTCACTTTAAAAACCCATAGTTTCAAGTTATGACCGATTGGGTGCAATATACAAAGAGGAATGTGTACAGTGCAATTATTTCAGTGATCCTCCAGGCACAAAACTGTTAATGATTAATAATTGACTCATGCATTTTTGCAGAGACTATTAGGGTAATGCAGTCATTAACGACAAACGTTTAGAGCCTCTGGACAAAATGGAAATTCCTGAGGTTGTGATCTATAATTAATATAGATGCAAAGGAGAGCAGATTCTGAGAATGGAGGCCTTGCTGAACACCACTAAAACAAGGGCTCACCAACTCCCCAAATGTTAATCCGAGACATAACTAATTGCAGCAAAAGCTGGTTCTCTATTTCCCACACTTACTATATGATGAACAATAGGTTACTGTCAGACTATGATAGGAATGAATTTTGTTTCCATTTTCCTATTTTTTTTCTCCTAAGATTCTGCAAAATGCATCAATCACTAGTAGGCATATAACTGTGTGCCAATCTACATGCATATCATTTGGAGCTAAGACAATCTGCAGAACTGATTCAGCATTCATACATGCTAGATGAATGTATCAATTGCTTTTATCATTCCATATTTTGTTAGCTTTAGTCCCCATAGGCTATCATCTTGAGATATGAGCATGGTGTAAGTCAGATTTCTGTTTACTGGCCAGCAATGGCATTCAATTAGTCAAAGGGCATAATCAATATATTTTGCACTACTGGTGAACTGATTCCTTGGAGTAAATCGACAACAAAGAGACGCTCACCTTTGAATTTCATCCCAGTCATAAATGTTGGCAGCAGTTTAGTTTTGCTGTGCTGATCTCAAGCTTTAATTTATTTTAACATGTACATTTGAGATGACCTGAATACACTGTGGCATAAATTGAGGTCACTTCAAACAGGCCAAAATGGAAAAACATTCCTGCTGCAGAGCGTTGTGCAGCATGACAAAAAAGCACTGCATTGCATTAATGATAGAATTTTTTGGAGTGTCTATATTTACAGAGTAACCATTCACTGATGTCATCAACCTCGCTCACATAGATTGTTTGACGCACAGTCTTGTACTACATCTACGACCTGCTCACAGACACACAACCTGACTTACTATTCATAACTGAATCCTGGTTGGGAGATGACACGGCCCCAGTGTTGCACGAAGCCGTTCCTCAAGGCTATCAAACCATCACACAAAACCATATAGGCAAGAGAGGAGGTGGACTAGCTATTATATTCAAACAGGCATTGAACCTCAGTAAAACAGACAACATCTCCATATAAGGTTGTGAAGCCCTCCTTACCAGATGCCACCCTACTCCAACTTCCTCCTTTAACTTTCTCCTCCTTTACAGACCTCCACCTAACAACTCCACATTCCCAGATGCTTTTCTAGGCACAGTCTCAAACCTTATTACACTATACTCCAACCTATGCATTCTTGGGGATCGAAACATTTGGTTTGACAAACCCAATATGCCCCAACCAAAAGCTATCACCACTGGCCTAGTCGCATTGAACCTACATCAGATTGTACACAATCCCACACACATCGCTGGTCACATCCTAGATGTCATTTTTGCTAAGCCTGAACTAGTTACTATTCATAGCATCACGCCAATCACTTGGTCAGATCACCATTTGATAATTTTCCGACATACAACTCCACAAATCAACACACCCCACATCTACTTACATACATACACCTATTGACCTTGGAGCAAACTCAATTTGGATGACTTAGAAACACAACTAACAGCAAACACAGATCTAGATACAATGAATTATGTGGCAAAACGTTATGAGTGGCTACAGGAAGCTTTTGATATCCTAATACCACTCAGAAAAACTAAACACGACAAAAGAAAACTAACACCTTGGAGAAACACAAAACTTAAAAAGATAAAGCAACAAATCAGAAAGTTGCAGCGGACCTGGCTC
The DNA here is from genome assembly GCF_031143425.1 of Pleurodeles waltl. Lineage (NCBI taxonomy): Eukaryota > Metazoa > Chordata > Amphibia > Caudata > Salamandridae > Pleurodeles > Pleurodeles waltl. The sequence continues at coordinate 372,002,279 of NC_090451.1, forward strand.
AAAACAAACAACAGTCAAGACAAACTGCAGCTACACAAACTTAACAGGATATACAAATCATCAATCAAATAAGCTAAAAAAAAGGTACTACTCACACAGAATTCAAAATGCTCAATCTACAACCAAGGAATTTAATAAAATTCTCAATTAATTTCGAAAACCTACATGCATGGAAGGAAGTCATCCCACTACTAAAGATTTCACAAACAAATTGGCAACTCACTACACTACCAAGGCAGACACATTGGACTCCTATTTAAAACAGAAGAAAAACGTCAGCACCAAACCCTTTCCTAAAATACCCTCTAAGGATAAACCAGCCCAACCTCTACAGTTCTTCAAACAAATATCCCAGGATGAATTTATGGATTTGGTTAAAGCAAACCTTCTGGTTGCCCTTCTGACCCTTGCCCACCACAAATCTTCAATAACATTCTTCTATCTACTTCTGCTGCCACACCTGTAAGAAGAAGAATCAACAACTCTTTAACTTCAGAAACTTTTCCTGTAGACCTGAAAAAGGCATACACACGACCTTTATTAAAGAAAACAAACCTAGACCCGCTAGACCCCAATAACTACAGACCAATCACAAATGGACCTTTCCTGGGCAAATTGATAGAAAGAGCAGCATTCGCCCAGATGTCACAATTCATTGAAGACAATTCTATACTTTCAGACTTCCAAACTGGATTCCGCCCAGGAAGAAGCACTGAATCGGCACTCATAGCAATCTGGGATGATCTTAAAAACACAGTCGACCGAAATGGAGTTGCTGCACTACCTCTCTTGGATCTCTCAGCTGCCTTTGATACGGTTGACCATGACACCCTAATTCAAAGACTCCACAAAGCCGGCATACAAGGGATTGCTCTCGACTGGATTACTTCCTAGCTTCAAAATAGATCGAATATCATCCACTCGCCCCCCTTCTCATCCGAACCCTACCTCACAAAAGCAGGGGGCACCAAAGGGTCAATCATCTCATCTTTGCTTTTCAACATCCACATGATATCTTTACCAGAACTGATCAATGATTTTCATCTCATATGCTACAACTATGCAGATGACACACAAATACTACTTAAATTAGAATGCCCCAAAAACATTGAAAACTCACAAATCTTCAGTTGCCTCAGAGCCGTTGACCAGTGGATGACCTGGAGCCATCTCAAACTAAATACCTCCAAACCAGAAATACTCATGTGTGGTGACTGGAAAATTTATGACCCTCTGTGCGTCTGGCCTGACGATCTCGGACCACCTCCTCAATTATCCAAGGAAGTTTAAAACCTAGGAGTCACCATGGGTTCCAAGTTAACTATGAATGCCCAAGTGGACAAATTAGCACAAACAAGCTTCATCACCTTGAAGACTTTACGACGCATCTTCCCCCACCTCAGATTTCCACACAAGGTGCAGGCTACTATCTTGCTTATACTATTCAAACTGGATTATGCCAATGGCCTCTACCATGGATCATCTCTATCTGTTATGAAAAAACTACAGTGTATCCAGAATTCTGCAGCCAGGCTACTATTGCATGTAAAGCCACAAGTCCACATCTTCCCTGCCTTGAGAGCACTACACTGGTTACCCGTTGCCAGAAGATGCACTTTCAAGCTGCTTTGTATCACCCACAAAGCTATACATGGAACAGGACCACATTTTATCAGAAACAAAATAACCAAATACATCCAACAAAGAAACCTCCGCTCAAGATTGGCACCCCGCCTTAGAACATCACCATACAAGAAAAAGACTAAAGGTGGTACATCCTTCTCCGTTCAAGCAGCCAAACTATGGAATTCATTACCCCCAACTATAAGAGCCACAGATATCTTTCTTGTCTTCAGAAAACTACTCAAGAGTTGGCTCTTTCCTTCATAACCACCATATTCAAACAACCATGAACTACATATGCCTATGTTGAAAAATATTTTTTTCAGATTCGGTATATTTCTAGTTATGTATAGTTTCTTTAGAAAATATGTATTGCTACTATGTCATGACAATAAAATACACACACACTCTATAAACCTGTTTCACTAAGTATATTTTATCCATGGTTCTAATTATGTATTGTATGTGCATATGTGTGTGTATTCATGTGTGTGTGTATGTATATATATATGTATATGTATGTATGTATGTGTATATGTTGTTTCTGTGCTTGACATGTTCGTGGGTCATTGCATGGCTCCTGGTTGGGTTGTTATACTAGATATCTATGAAATCCTGCTCTCATCTTATCACACGTATCTACCCATCATCATATGTCATGTCTCTATCAAACTATCCTCCATTCTCACTCTGACTCATCCCAAATCCTTTCTACTACTTTCATCTCCTAAATAACTCTGCCTAAGCTGTTTCCTCCGCTTCCACATCTAACTCACCAAACCTCACTCTACTACTGTGACCTCCCACACAACCCTACTAGATTCTCCTGCATTTATCTCACCCTGCTATTATGCTCTCCCTAACCCTTCCACATACTCTTCCCTACTCTATCCCCCTTTACTCATCCCAAGCCTTTGGGTTGAGTAAATTAAGGATATACTCCCAATTAACACTTCTGGATTTCTTTCCTCCTCCACCCCTCCATTACTCCAGTCAATCTAACTAACAAACTCTCATATCCGCGGCTCAAATTAACTCATAATAATACTAAAACTGTACTCATTATTTCCTGATACTAATCCATCACTAATTCTTGTTGGGTTCCAGAGTAGCGTGCTACTCACCGAAAAGCGCTTCTACGCCTCGTCAGGGGTAGTAAGCGCTATATAAATACGATTACAATACAATACAATACAATATCGCAAAGGCAATCCAGCAGTGTTGCCAATTGTATTTGTACCCAAGGGACGCCCACCTGTAGAATTCCCGTCCAGAAAACAGAATAATGGATTTCAAGCCAAATTTGATTTGTGCTTTCATGTAAAAGACGCACGTATTGCATAGATATCCTAGACAAACAACCACTTGGACCCTTGTTTGATCTTGGCTTCACATAGAGTAAGGTTTTGGTGCATAGCCGGGTCATACAGTCTTAGATGATCGTGTGCTGTGTCAAAAACCTCATTGTTTGCTCTTTTCCACCCCAGACATGATCACTTTGCAATAAATTACCAGGCTCATGTAGCAAGTTTCCACAATTAAAACCATAAGTACAGCAATGTAGATTAGTTGTACCTTTTTGTGTCGCTTAGCGCTACACGAGTGCAAGCAAACTTTAAAAGTACATTTGAGGGTTTCAGTGACAAGAAAATGTGCACTGGCAAAGCAGAGTTGGAAGAATGACTGGAGGATTAACATGCTTTGATGTTACAGTGAAGCTTCAGGCACACAGAAATCAGTGGAATTTACATCACCAACTAATTGTGAACCAGGCCTTGCATGAAAAATTAAAACTTGAACAGACCAACACATAGATATTTTCCGACCACAAGAAAATGCAAAAACGACAAATAATGGACACAGTTATCACAAATTGGGATTATGATTAATATGGTTTCTCAGACTTGTGATGCTACTTCAGAGAAGTCCAATAAATCTAAATGTGCATCTGTTTTCAGGCCTCTTTTTGAGTGTCCCAGTTTCAATTTAGCATTCCAGCCCCTCCCCAACAATATCAGGGTCTTGCTTTCTCTGGAGGTGTGGAATTTACAAGAATTATAGGTTCAGCCCAGAAATCGATCTGAGCAACAAGGATTTACCAGGGGAATCTGTTATTTCGGTTCCAATTCCCCAACAGTTCTTCATCCCCCGTCCCTGCCCCACACACACAGTTTTCCCCAAAGAGTTTGACTGCTTCCAACTGCTGGAATCTCTTGGAGACACATAGGGGGTGATTCTAACCCTGGCGGTCGGTGTTAAAGCGGCGGCCAACCCGCCAACAGGCTGGCGGTCCAAAAAATGGAATTCTGACCCTGGCGGGAACCGCCAACACAGCCCGCCAACTTTACACTCCGACCGCCGCGGCGGTACAGACAAACAGCGCGGCGGTCACCGCCAACAGGCAGGCGCCAGACAATGTACCGCCCACACTATCATAACTCACCAATCCGCCACCTTTTCCGGGGCGGGAGCACCGCCGATAAAAACACGGCGGAAACAGACTACGAACGGGAAAACGCTCACCTCTACGCACTCCACGAGGACGGAGGACAGCATGGAACCCGAATTGAACATCATACCTGCTCTCGTCTACCTTCTCATCTACCACGAGTACGAAGTCCGGCGCAGACGACAACGGTGAGTACTGCACCTACGACACACGGGAGGGGGAGGACGAAAGGTTACGGGCACACACATATGCGACCCCCCCCCCCAATCATGTACTCACCAATGCAGAGCACCAAGTCACAGTGACACCACCCAAACACCCCTGAAAAATGCTAGGACATAATCATATTTGGAATAAATATTTATGTACCAAAAAGCTCCAGAAAATTAGCGTACAACCATGAAAGATATCCACAACAAAACGAATGACATACACATCAGTGTATGACTGAAGTACCAAGTCCTGCACATCCTACCAATTCAGCATGTCCGTGGGCCAAAGTCTTGAGAAACAAGGGCAAAGCCCACACAGGAGACCTGAGTCCTTTGGAGAGAACACTGCAGGGGCATCAGATGTAAAAACTACAGGCACCTCAGGGGGAAGGGAAGGGGGGGGCACCACAGCCACATGAGTCCACGACGCCAGATCCACGAGGAGCCACCATGCCCACCTTTCAATCCTGGGGAGTGCAAAGCCACAGTCTCTCAATGTCTCTACAGTGGGTGGGCTGCCCACTGTGCCATCCTGGGGAGTGCAAAGCCACAGTCTCTCAAGTCTCTGCAGTGGGTGGATTGCCCACTGGACCATCCTGGGGAGTGCAAAGCCACAGTCTCTCAATGTCTCTACAGTGGGTGGGCTGCCCACTGTGCCATCCTGGGGAGTGCAAAGCCACAGTCTCTCAATGTCTCTACAGTTGGTGGGCTGCCCACTGTGCCATCCTGGGGAGTGCAAAGCCACAGTCTCTCAAGTCTCTGCAGTGTGTGGATTGCCCACTGGACCATCCTGGTGAGTGCAAAGCCACAGTCTCTCAATGTCTCTACAGTGTGTGGCCTGCCCACTGTACCAACCTGGGGAGTGCAAAGCCACAGTCTCTCAATGTCTCTACAGTGGGTGGGCTGCCCACTGTGCCATCCTGGGGAGTGCAAAGCCACAGTCTCTCAATGTCTCTACAGTTGGTGGGCTGCCCACTGTGCCATCCTGGGGAGTGCAAAGCCACAGTCTCTCAAGTCTCTGCAGTGGGTGGATTGCCCACTGGACCATCCTGGGGAGTGCAAAGCCACAGTCTCTCAATGTCTCTACAGTGTGTGGACTGCCCACTGTACCAACCTGGGGAGTGCAAAGCCACAGTCTCTCAATGTCTCTACAGTGGGTGGGCTGCCCACTGTGCCATCCTGGGGAGTGCAAAGCCACAGTCTCTCAATGTCTCTACAGTTGGTGGGCTGCCCACTGTGCCATCCTGGGGAGTGCAAAGCCACAGTCTCTCAAGTCTCTGCAGTGGGTGGATTGCCCACTGGACCATCCTGGGGAGTGCAAAGCCACAGTCCATCATGTGGATGACAGTCTCCACTGGTCAAGGAGGAGGCATGGTGGGCACAATGAACCATCAACGGTGCTTGAGACGGCGGGGCCCAGCGGAGCGGTGCTTGAGAGGAAGGGCCCAGCGGAGCGGTGCTTGAGACGGCGGGGCCCAGCGGAGCGGTGCTTGAGAGGAAGGGCCCAGCGGAGCGGTGCTTGAGACGGCGGGGCCCAGCGGAGCGGTGCTTGAGAGGAAGGGCCCAGCGGAGCGGTGCTTGAGACGGCGGGGCCCAGCAGAGCGGTGCTTGAGAGGAAGGGCCCAGCGGAGCGGTGCTTGAGACGGCGGGGCCCAGCGGAGCGGTGCTTGAGACGGCGGGGCCCAGCGGAGCGGTGCTTGAGACGGCGGGGCCCAGTGGAGCGGTGCTTGACAGGAAGGGCCCAGCGGAGCGGTGCTTGAGACGGCGGGGCCCAGCGGAGCGGTGCTTGAGACGGCGGGGCCCAGCGGAGCGGTGCTTGAGAGGAAGGGCCCAGCGGAGCGGTGCTTGACAGGAAGGGCCCAGCGGAGCGGTGCTTGAGAGGAAGGGCCCAGCGGAGCGGTGCTTGAGACGGCGGGGCCCAGCGGAGCGGTGCTTGACAGGAAGGGCCCAGCGGAGCGGTGCTTGAGACGGCGGGGCCCAGCGGAGCGGTGCTTGAGACGGCGGGGCCCAGCGGAGCGGTGCTTGAGACGGCGGGGCCCAGCGGAGCGGTGCTTGAGACGGCGGGGCCCAGCGGAGCGGTGCTTGACAGGAAGGGCCCAGCGGAGCGGTGCTTGAGACGGCGGGGCCCAGCGGAGCGGTGCTTGAGAGGAAGGGCCCAGCGGAGCGGTGCTTGAGACGGCGGGGCCCTGTTCAGCGGTGCTCTTCTGCACCGCGGGCCCTGTTCAGCGGTGCCTATCTCCACGGCGGGGCCCTGTTCAGCGGTGCTCTTCTGCACCGCGGGCCCTGTTCAGCGGTGCCTATCTCCACGGCGGGGCCCTGTTCAGCGGTGCTCGTCTGCACCGCGGGCCCTGTTCAGCGGTGCCCATCCAGCAGGTCAAGGGAGCCAGACCTGGCCTGGACTCCCTGTTCAGTCGCCCTCGGACCGTGACGTATCTGGACCCTTCGGGGACGGACTCCTGGCCTCCTTAGTGTCCTCCTTCCCAGCTGGGATGTGGCATGTGGGGTCCACCTTCTCCGCGCTCCTGCTGCCCTTCCGCTCCTTTGATCGGGCTCTCGGGCCCTTGCCTCCCCCAGATGGTGTGGGTGTTGAAGTGGCCGCACATTGCTCCTTGGGGGCAGCCCTGTCAGTCCTTGCACGGCGGTCCTTGGTTTTGCGGGTCCTCTTGCCGGGGGGGGGGGCTGGACGTGTCCTTGCTGCAGCTCGATGTGTCACTGCTGGCAAAGGGTGGGCTCCAGAACCCAGGCACAACAGTGACACCCGAAGCTGGGCTGGTGGTGGCTGCGGTGCTCTTGGGACTCTTTGAAGATGGATGGGGGGGGTCATCGGGGGGAAAGAGGTTAAGGTTAGCCAGGAAAAGTTTTTTAGGGCCAAGGTAAAGGGTAGGAGTAGTGGAGATGGAAGTGGAGGTAGAGGAGGTGGTTGTAGGAGAGTCAGGTGTGCTGTCATTGGGTGAAGGTGCTGGTGCTGTAGGCTGTCGTGAGGTGGATGGCTGTTGGGTGGGTGGCTGCCTGCGTTTGTGTGTCTTGGAAGAGGGGGTGACAGACACAGTGGGAGAGGACACAGGGGACGTGTACATGGCAGTGGGGGTGGTGACTGCACGAGTGTGGACTGTACTGGAGGGTGAGGTGGTGATGGAAGCACTGGCTGATGTTGGGGTGCATGCAGGTGTGAGTGTAGACGTCACAGGGAGGGAGGAGGGAGACGAGGAGGAGGGGGACACAGGGGTGGCAGTGGGTGTTGGCATGTCTGCATCTGGGTGTTGCTCGGGTGAGTGTTTGCGGGATCTGTGGTGCTTGTGTTTGGATGAGCTGCTCTTGGGTGTTGAGGTGTGTGCAGGCTGGTCTGATGGTGTGGATGGATAGGCTGAGGAACAGGAGACAGAGACAGGCTGGAGGCAGTCAGAAGAGGGAGGCTGGAAACAGGGACAATGGCTGCCGTCAGTGCTGAGGCCAGAGCAGTGAACGCTCGTTGATGGGCAGCCTGACCCGAATGAATGCCCTCCAGGTACGCATTGCTCTGTTGCACCTCCCTTTGCACACCCTGGATGGCATTCAGAAGGGTCGTCTGCCCAACAATGAGCGTCCTTACCAGGTCAATGAGCTCCGCACTGAGGGCAGCAGGGACAACAGGGGCAGGGGCTGAGGTGCCTGGGGCGAAGGAGACGCGCGCCTTCCTGGGCGAAGCGGCACGGAGCGAAGACTGAGGGGCTGCTGGGAGGGCGGGGCTGGTGCGCTGGGTGGCGGCTGTACCTGTAGAGGCGGGGGGCACGGATGTTGCCGCCACCCCTAGGGAGCTCCCATCCGAGGACGTGTCGCTTTCGCTGCTCTCACCAGCGGTCCCCGTCGTGGTGCTCCCCTCGCCCTCCGGATCACTGGTGCCCTCGGTGTCTGTTCCTGGGCCCACCGGGGCCTTGTGTCCTGCAGCTCCCTCGTGCTCCGATGCCATATCTCCTCCGCCTGATGATGCTAATGCACACATGCACAAGAAGATGAAGAGAAAGGGTGGGGGGAGAAAAAAGAAGACCAGGTTGAGTGCATGCAATGTCAACACCGTTGGCGGAGAGGACAGACACAGGTGCCTAATGCACTAAGCCGCGCATTCGGGGTACACTACTCAGTACTACTGACTAAGACAACAGGCCAAGAGACGTCAAACGCGCACATGGGAGATGCTGGACCTTCAATGGCTGTACTTGTCACCCTACAGAGGTGGGGGCCGGGGGCACAGGGCCATGCCTAAGGGAGAGGACTACACTACAGAAAGCGCCCTGGCCTAATGTCACCCACAGCCCTCCTCCCCCACCCAGACGCGTCCACTGCGCAGAAAGATAGGAGAATGTGCTGATACTCACCCCCTTGTGTCTGCTGTGATGTCTTAAAGCGCCCATCCAATTCAGGGTAGGCCACCGCCAGGATCCGGGACATCAGGGGGGTCATGGTGCGACTGGCACCCCTCCTAGGTTGGGAGGCCATCCCCAGCAGTGTTTCTGCGGTCTTCCTTGTTCCGCGGCGGATGTCCTCCCACCTCTTGCGGCAGTGGGTGCCCCGTCTGTTGTGGACCCCCAAGGTCCGGACTTCCTTGGCGATGGCACGCCAAATATCGATCTTCTGATGGGCGCTGACCTATTAGACATGTACAGGGTGGAAAGGAGGAAATCATCAATGGCCTGCATGTTAGATGTAATTGGCCCCCCCCCCACCCACTTTGCCATATGGCACATGCTCTCATCTGTCGGGCGTTGCACTCCTCATTCGCCCCCCACCCCACCCCACCAACTTACATCCACCCCAATCCACACAGGCATAGCCCATTCCATTAGCACCCGGGGTACTCACTTGTTGGTCTGGAGGACCGTAGAGTAGCGCATACTGGGGGAGGCCCCATCCACGAGCTTGTCCAATTCTTCAGACGTGAAGGCAGGGGCCCTTTCCCCAGTCACAGCAGCCATTGTATCTTCCAGACCGAGGTCACAGCAGCACTTGCAGTATAGGTCCTCTCCTGTGGATGATCAGGTCTCGAGTGATTAAGCAGATAGAAAATGGCGGTCACGTCCGCGGCGGTGCGTACCGCGGCGGTGCGTACCGCGACCGCCGGCGCACTTCGTTATTGGCTCCTGAAACCCATAGGCTTCAATGTTAACCAATGCGGCTTTGCGCCGCGGTCTTCGACCGCCTACCGCCACGGTGTGCCCCGCCAGGGCAGTGACCTCACATCCCATTGTCCCACTTCACAGGTCAGGCAGCCGCCATTTCAAGGGCCCACATGGCTTAATTTTGACTGCGACACACAGTCCTAGGCCTTGCATTGCCACACATACACGCCTTTCAACCCATTGCCATTCTTTAACTGTGCAAGCGGTCTGTACGTACCTGTGGTTTGGCTGACTCTGTGCTCCATGTTGTCCTTCCTAGGCACCGTCCGCTGGGACTTGGGATGAGAAGGAGGAATCCTCGCGTGTACCGACCGCTGGTGGACCTGTCGACAATGGAAGAACGCCATATAATCCTTCGATACCGACTTGACCGTGCCACTATCCATGAACTGTGTGCCCAGCTGGAGCCAGCCCTGATGTCCCGCATCCGCCAACCCACAGGGATTCCCCCTCTGGTGCAGGTTTTGTCAGTCCTCCATTTTTTGGCCAGTGGGTCATTCCAGACCACATTGGCCATGTCATCTGGAATGTCTCAGCCTATGTTTTCAAAGATTTTGAGCAGAGTGTTGTCTGCCCTGATGAAACTCATGCGGAGCTACATCATTTTCCCCGAGGAGGGTGACTTGCCCACAGTGAAGGGTGATTTCTATGCCCTTGGACATATCCCCAACATCATTGGTGCCATTGATGGGACCCATGTGGCTTTGGTACCCCCAAAAGACTATGAGCAGGTGTACCGAAACAGAAAGAATTATCATTCGATGAATGTCCAGGTGGTCTGTTTGGCTGACCAGTACATCTCCCATGTAAATGCCAAGTTCCCAGGGTCAGTGCATGACGCGTATGTGATGCGAAATAGCAGCATCCCCTATGTGATGGAGCAGCTACAGAGACAACGTGTGTGGCTAATAGGTGACTCTGGTTACCCCAACCTGCCGTGGCTACTGACCCCAGTAAGGAATCCCCGGACAAGGGCAGAGGAACGCTACAATGAGGCCCATGGGCGTACAAGGAGGGTGATTGAGCGAACCTTTGGCCTCCTGAAGGCCAGGTTTAGGTGCCTGCATATGACTGGTGGATCCCTAATGTACTCACCAAAGAAGGTGTGCCATATCATCGTGGCGTGCTGTATGCTTCACAACCTGGCTTTGCGACGCCAGGTGCCTTTCCTGCAGGAGGATGGTCCAGATGGTGGTGTTGTAGAAGCCGTGGAGCCTGTGGAGAGTGAAGAGGAGGAAGACTCTGAGGACGACACAGACAATAGGGACAGAGTGATACAACAGTATTTCCAGTAACACCCAGGTAAGAATCACCCACGCCATTTCACAATTGCTTCTAGCCTCCTGCATCTATACTTTCTGTAGTTCCCCACAGATGTTTTTTATTAATTTATGCCTTTCCCTTCCCTTCTCAGTGCTGTCTGACTCAGTACCTGACTTCTGCTTGGTTCGCCCATGAAATACAGCGTATTGACATTGGTATGTTGTCATGACTAATTGACAGGACAGAAATTGAACAGTAATATGTTATCCCTTTGTTAATAATACAGCATGACTCAAAACAGGTTTGTGTGCAAAAAGTGATTTATTTACAGTGCTAGATACCGGTACATGTGATTCTAAGGGTGATGGGTGGGGGTGGAGGAATATCCATGGCAGAGTCCAGTTCTCAGTCTCACAGGTGCATTGTTCTTTTGCCTGTGGAAGGATGGAGCATAGGCAGTTCATGGTTGGACAGGGTGGCAATGTGGGACAGTGGGAAGACTTGAGGGGGTATGTCCTGCTGGCGGGGGTCTTGACATCCTACTCTGTCTTTTTCTTTGGTCTCAGGCTCCTCTTACGGGGTGGTTGTTCTTCAGCAGGAGGTGGGGTTCTGGGGGGCTGTCGAGGTGTTGGGACCTCCTGTCCACTAGCGCCGGCGGAGGTGGTAGGCTGTTCCTGGTCCGGCCTAGTGACAGGGGCCCTGTGTGGTGCACCATGGTCCCGCAACGCGTCCTCTATCCTGTGGAGGGCCAGGACGATGGTCCCCATTGCGGTCCCGATGATTCTCAGCTCCTCCCTGAAGCCCATGTAGCGTTCCTCCTGCTGTGCCTGGATCTCAGTGAACCTGGCCAGTACCGTCGCCATCGTTTCTTGGGAGTGGTGGTAGGCCCCCATGAGGGTGGTGAGGGCCTCTTGGAGAGTGGGTTCCCTGGGCCTCTCCTCCCCCCCCTGTCGCACAGCAGCCCTCCGAGCTGCCCGGTTTCCCCCGGCCTCTGTCCCCTGGCCGGTGTGCCCGCTCCCACTGCCCCCAGGTCCCTGTTGTTGTTGGGGTGTCGGGTTAGCCTGGGTGCCCTGTAGTGGCAGACACACCGCTGATTGAGCTGTCCTAGAGACAGAGGCATGGGCCCGCTGGGTGGGAGCTGTGCTGGTGTCGGCAGAGGGGGTCGGGTCTGGTGTGGCCTGTGTCTGGGTGAGGGGAACCGACTGCCCAGAGGTCCCCGATGGTCCGGGCTGGTCATCAGGTTCACTGTCGACAGAGCTGCTATCCTCAGTGTGGGCCTGTTCTGGTGGTGGGATGGACACTTCTGGACCCTCCTGGCTGGTGTGTTGTCGTTCGGGTCCTGCATGGGGTAAGAGAGTTTGGTTATTGTTTCTGTGTGTGCAATAGCATGCGTGTTGTGGGTGCCCTTGTCCCCCAGTGCAGGCATTCCCTGGAGGGAGGTGTTGTGAGGGTATTTAGTGGGGGGGAGGGGTTAGTGCAGTGGTCATGCTTAGGTGATGGGTGCCCATGGTTTGTGTTGGCATGCAGGAGTTGGTGTTGGGATAGGTGGGTTGTGCTGGTGAGACATTGTCAGGAAGGATGTGTGCTGGGGGGTTGGGGGTGAGGGTGGGGGTGTGGGTTGGCATGCTGGTGGGGTGTGGGGGATATAGTAGTTGAGATGGGACTTACCAGAGTCCATTCCTCCGGCTACTCCTGCGAGGCCCTGAGGATGCAGGATGGTCAAGACGTCTTGTTCCCACGATGTAAATTCGGGAGGGGTGGGTGGGGGTCCGCCGCCAGTCTTCTGGACCGCGATGTTGTGCCTGGAGACCATCAACCGGACCTTCCCCCGTAGGTCGTTCCATCTTTTGCGGATGTCCTCCCTATTCCTGGGATGCTGTCCCACCGCGTTGACCCTGTCCACGATCCGCTGCCATAGCTCCGCCTTCCTGGCTATACTGGTGTGCTGCACCTGCGAGCCGAAGAGCTGGGGTTCCACTCTTAGGATTTCATCCACCATGACCCGGAGTTCTTGGTCCGAAAATCGTGGATGCCTTTGGGGTGCCATGGGGTGGTGTGGGTGAGGTGTGGGGTGGTGTATGTGATGAGGAGTGTGTTGGTGAGTGGTGCTTTGTGCTACTATGTGGTGTGTGTGATGGTGTAGTGTGCCTCAGTGTGTCTTCCTTTGGATTGTCTGCTGTGTCTCTCTCTCCTTCTCTCAGTATTTGGGGTCGCAGGGGTTTGTGGGTGATGTGGGTGTGTGTTTTATAGTTGGTTGATTGTGTGGGAGTGGTGTGTGTATGTGTATCAGGTGTGTGTTTTTCAAATTGTCCAATGTGGCTGTGTTTTGGTGATGTGTGTGTATTCTGACCGCGGCGGTGTGTAGCGCCAATGGAATACCGCGTTTGAATGACCGCCGTGTGGATTCGTGGGTCGTAATGGCATGGGCGTATTTCTTTTGGCGTGACGGTGGAGGTTTGGTCATCTCCAGTTTATCGCTGCCCGCCGATGTGGCGGGCTGCAGTGGAGGACGGATTTTTGGAGGTTTGGCCGTTATGGGTCAGAATGACCGTGGCGGTTGACCGCGGCCGCGGCGGTGTTATGGCGGTCTTCTGACCGGCGGTAAGGGCATTTTACCGCCGAGGTCAGAATCACCCCCATAATAGCTCTGTGGTGTTTCAGCTGACATTGTGATCCATGAAGTCGCTGATAACTCTGTTATTGGCCCGGTTGGGAGCTTCTTTGCACTTAAATTGAATCCTTCAGTGTGCTAATAATTAATGCTGCATGGGTAAGTAAATTACTTTAGGCTTTATGTGGTCTTTTCCGCTTTAGGTATGTTTCATTAGATATCTTGTAAGAGAGGACATGCAAATACACCAATACGATTTTTTCAAGTGATAGATGCTCCCCCAAATACACTCCTAACTAAAAAAGAAGGAACATTGACAATATTCAAATTTGATTTTATTTTACACAAGCTCAAATTGCTTACATCTATTTTATGTTAAAATTGTGGATTTGCAAACTTACACAATAATGGCTCTGGGGCAGAAAGTGTAATATGTATAGTCAAATCCATTCGGTTTTTGCTTGAAAAGGTTTCAATAGGCGAATCACTAAATAATAATGCTGCACATTATTCAAACTACATCCTCATGTTTTTCAAAGCAACATGGACCGTGGTCTAAGCAACTTAGGGCCAGAGTAAACGAAAATTTAGCGACTTTCAAATTGCGAGTCTGACCCGAAAATGGGATGCAGAAAGGTGTCTCAGACACCTTCTGCGACTCGCTATGGGGTCGCAAAGACCCACCTCATCAATATTCATGAGGTGTGTCGCAGTTTGCGACCCCATAGCAAATCCCTGCACTCACAGGGATGGTGGCCTGCTGTAGTCAGCAGACCTCCATGTCTGTGACTGCTTTTTCAATAAAGCAGTTTTTTTTTTTCATTTTGCAGCCCGTTTTCCTTAAAGGAAAACGAGTTGCAAAATGCAAAAAGTTCCGAAACCATTTGGTTGCATTTTTTTCAGAGTAGGCAGTGGTCCATAGGACCACTGCCTGCTCTGAAAAAAATATTTTGTTCGGCACTCACAAAGGGGAAGGGGTCCCATGGGGACCCCTTCCCTTTTGCGAATGAGTTACCACCAGTGTGACACTGGTGGTAACTGCGAGTTGGTTTGCGACCGCATTCGCGGTCACAAAGCAACTCAGCATGGCGATGCAGTCGCAAATAGGAAGGGAACACCCCTTCCTATTTGTGAGTCGCATCCCCAAATTGCGAGTCAGTACCGACTCGCAATTTGAAGATGAGCATTGCGTTCGGCCTTTTGCATGCCGCAAACTGCGTTTTTCGCAGTTTGCGACATGCAAAAGGCGTCCTACATCTGGCCCTTATTTTCTTAAACATTGATAATTTGAGATTGCCTATTTAGTGCCATAACAAAGTAGAATTTTAAACAGAATTTAGGATTTAAGACCTGGTAAAAAAAACAATGTTAGTTATATTGGCCTCCCCAAGTAAAGTCAGCAGGATGCTTAAATTGGTATTATTTTAAGGAAGTGGTCAACTTCTATTTTGAAAATCAAAAGAAATTCCACACACATCATAACAATGATTACCGAATGGAAGTATGCCTTGTTTTAACAATCTGGTGCAATGATTAGTTTTGGGTTGTTTTTTATATTGAAAGCAAATGCCATAAAAATAAAAAAATGAGTACAAAAACAGAAAACATGACATTACCTTAATGTGGCAGCTTTATGTTTGCAATTAAAATGATACGTTTTAAATATAACCAATGCATCTAATGCTAATAGAGTAGTAAGGGTTATTACATTACTTACAACGGGTACAGTAACCATTTTAAGCTGTAACACATGTAGCAGCTATAGGTTTCATATCTTGGCTTTGAATTAATGTAACCTGAAGCAAAGTCTAAACACACAAGACTGGGTATATGTGAACAGGAAAAATGCCATCAGCCAATGCAAGAGTGCAAGTGGTTGAAGTGGGTTGACCACATCGTAGATGCTTTAGCGGAAGGAAGCAAAATGGGAATGGCAGTTGAGAAGGCGAACGAGGAAAGATGTGTGTAAATAGGTATTTTTTGTTATTGAGCCGTTCATAAACAATACATGGTAAGGGAAAAGAAAAAGAGGTTCTATCCTATAAATGCAGCATGGACAAATACACACCAAATCACACATCAATTCATGAAGTGGCAAATTTTATCAAGTCAGTATGAAGTCCACGTCAAGACAGAGGAAAAGTGTTGAGTACAAACAACATGATTAATTTATGTTGTACAGATGGGGAACTGACAGTTTTCACATTCTCATGTATCAGGCTGGCAGAAAAAGTGTCTAGAGCGGGCAATAAATTCTATTGGCATAAAACGGATTGTAAAAAAGAACCCCCGAAATGCAGAACACCCAAGGTGGCGGTCCAGTTTGCCACTAAGGTAAGCGGCACAGCTTAATCATTGAAAACAGATCTGACGGTACTGACAATTTTGCCTCTTTCCACCAATATCTGGTGTTCGGCTTGTCCAAACAGTAGACTATGCACCACAGCATTTGCCCAGATTGCAGAGAACCTCAAGGTACAGGCGACCCATCTGGCATATTCTTACTCGAATACTTTAGTTCTTTGCATACTCAGACTCAGATGGCCTCGATCTTTCTCAACATGGATTCCGGAAGTCTCATAGTACGGAATCTGCCCTCATCTCCTCTTCAGACACTATTCGTAGGCTGGTTGATGAGGGACAGGGTGTCTTTTTTGGTCCTGTGGACCTATCAACAGCATTTGACACCATTGCTCCCCACATTATGCTCAAACGCCTACATCAGGTAGGCATTAGGGATCTAGCCCTGAAGCTTATTGAATCCTTTCTTTCCAACAGGTGGTTGACGGTAAGCTGTGGAGATTTTAGATCCCCACTTACCTTTTGCCCTGTGGGGTTCCTCAGGGTTTGTCGCTCAGCCCCACTTTATTTAATATCTATGTGGCTCCTCTGGCAGAACTAATACGCTCTTTTGGCTTCATCCCTACCTCATAAGCGGATGACACGCAACTCATTATCTCTATTAACAAAGACGTGGAGGTAGTTGCAGTTAATGCTTGTATGCTGGCGGTAAGCAGCTGGATGAAGGCTAACTGGCTAAAATTGAACTGTGATAAGACCAAGGTTCTTTGCTTTGGGATAAGTAGGGCACAGTGCTCCCCTAACTGGTGGCCTAAAGAGTGTGGCACCCTGCCTTTACCTGGTTCCACGTCTACGAATCTAGGTTTTCTTTTTGATGATCATCTATCTTTTCAACCTCAGGTCAACCAGACCATTAAATCCTGTATGTGGATTTTGAGGAAATTGAAGAAAATCTTCCCCTACATTTTAAAAGAATGGAGAATTACTGCTACCCTGGCCCTGGTCGTGTCCAGATTGGATTATGGCAATTCTCTCTTGCTCAATATGGACAAAGGATCACAAAAAAAACTGCAGCTGATGCAGAACACAGCTGCCAGACTAATATTGAACTTGCCACAATCAGCCTCCGCTACGGAGAGCCTTAGGAATCTACATTTTCTTCCTATAGCCCAACGGATCTCTTTTAAGGCACTCTGCATCGTACACAAAGCCACTCACAGGATTGGTCCCAAGTACTTGACTACCAATTTACAGTGGCACCGGCCTACACGCCTGCTGCGCTCTGCCAGCACCTTTCAAATTCTAGTCCCCCGCACCAAGAAGGTGAAGTGGGGGGACAAAGCTTTTACTATTGCCGCCGCCAGGATCTGGAATTCTCTCCCGTTGAATCTCAGGAAAGAGCACAATTACCTTATTTTCAGGAAACGGGTTAAGACCTGGCTGTTTCCTCGATAGCCGTCACCTTTCTCTTTACAGATAGTGCATTGCCTCACCTTAGTTAGCGCTTCGATGCCCCCGGGCCGGAATGCGCTTTATAAATACACCATACATACATATATTTTAGCCAGTGGTGCAGAGAAGGAATCTCTGCCATTCTCCATTTTTGTATTATATAGCCACAGTCCACTGCGATGCCAATAAACACTAGGCACTGGACAATTTTATTAGCTTTCCAAACAGCGTGAGAGACGCCAAAAAGCACAACTGTGGCTTAAGAGGATAAAGGAAAATTTGTGGTATTGGTGAGTGCCTGGAATAACTTCTCCCCAAACTCATGAAGATCTGGTCATGTAAAAAAAAAAATGGGACCAGTCTCCTATCCCATCTGACTGGCAACAAAATCATTATTCAGCGACTGCACGGACCACCTTGTGCAGGCTGTGAGGGGTATAAAAGGGCAACCACCTAGGCAAGAAGGCTAATCATTTGAAGTTTGCAGCCTGCGGAGATTTATAACTCAGTTCTGGGATATGAGTCCGCTCTCCCTTGATGATTATACAACCAATAGTATGAACATTTTTAGCCAGGATATCATCTATCAAGAGAGACTTGGTATTCTTTCTCAGAATCAATACCAGTTCCCCACACCCACTATTTTACTTTTATTTGAAAGGTGCATCACCGCATTTGTCTCTGGGCTTATGACAAATAAATTGTGGAAAGAAGGCTAAATATCTGCTGGTCACTAAACTTTAGGCCTCTGGTTTTACCCCCCCCAGACACAGGGTTATTTTGTCCCATGTCAGGCACCTTTGCCAGTGTAGAAATTGTCTAGCCTATTAAATCCCTTCTTCTTCAGTGTTTCAAAATGGCCTTAGGAAGGGCTAAAGGTTGGCGGTCCACTAGCAATATAAAGGCGTGGCAATTCGGGACCCAACAAGCTTCAAAAAAATTCTTCGTACTATGCTCTAGAGTGTGAAGTGACTTATATCTCATTTTCTTCGGAAGCTTAGCTACTCTTAAAAAAGACTGTAGATAGATTGCTGACTCATTGACCATACATGCCAGGATAGAATTGTCAAATGTATATGCATTAACCATTATTCAAGCAATATTATCTAAAAGAGCAGCTTGATAGTATGTTTGACAATGAAGTAGAGCAAGTACCTCCTTCAATTTATCTGGTTGTAGTACTGCTATTCTAATCTTGGTCTGCTTATTATTCCATATGAATGTTTGGAATAGTTGGTCAAGTTCCTGAAAATGTGACCCATTAATTGTAATAGGGAGCGTGGTCAATAAAAGTAGCACCGAGGGAACAATCAACATCTTTATCAAAGCCATCCTACCTATTAAGAATAGAGGAAGAGAGCTACATCTGTCTAAAATCGTTTAGATCTTGCGCAAGGTCACTTTGTAGTTTAATTCAAACAATTGGGAATAATTGTTTTTTTATGTAAATGCCATGAGATGGGTGAAGAGCATGCTTTCTACCCTCAGCAAATGAGTTAAGACAAGGACCGGTGGGGGGGCCTGAAACATCTATATTTGGGAAATGGAAAGTGGCTTAGTGCCTAAGTGCAAGTTGTTTTTATGGAAGCATCACAGATCAGCAAAGTGCTTAGTGCTCTGTGCTGAAATATCTAGGCCAAGTATTTAAGTGGACGAAGACAGAATTTTCAGGTATCAACACATACATATTTTAGCATCATAATAGTATAGTGATGATAACACATATACATACAATAACAGCCCAGTATAGCAATATGGCACTGATTGTGAAGTGCAAAGTACACATGCAAAGTGCTAAGTTCTAGGTGCTGGAATGTATCATGCTGGTATGAAAAAGCTGATGTATGATACACAAAGGATGGATGATGGACAGAATGGAGAACAAATCGAACATTCACCCCAGAAACAGATCTGGAATTGATTGATTTTTTTGCTTGCCATGCCAATCTAGTTTGGACCCAACCATATGCAAATCAGTCTTGACCTTGCTCCTCATTGGAACAGTCCAGCCTGAACTGCCAAGCCAGGTCCTCACTGAACCAGAAATAAGCATCCTGGGACCAGTTGTGGTGTATCACCCCTCATCAACCAGGCTAGCTTGATTCTGGTGTCATCGCAAGTATGGGACCCACGTCTCGGCATACCTTTCCCACTTAGGGTGAAAAGTTTTAAAAGAACAGATGATGGACAGAATGCAGAACAAATAAAACAATCATTGCCAGTTGCTGATCTGAGTTTAATGCATCTTTTGTTTGCTCACCATGCTATTCCATTTTGGGTCCAGCAATGCAAATCAGTCTTGACCATGCACCCCATGCGAACAGTCCAGCCCGAACTGCCAGACCAGATCCTTCCCGAGCCAGAGACAAACATCTCAGGACTGGTTTCAGGGTATCATCCCTCATCAGCCAGGCTAGCTATAATCAGGTGGCATTGCAAGCACGGGTCCCACGTCTGGGCATACCCTTCCCAATTTATGGCGAGAAATGCAAAAAGAACAAATGATGGACGTAATGCAGAACAAATCAAACATTCACTAGACTGTTCCAAAGGGCAGCAGGGTCAGGACTGATTTGCACATGTCTGGGTCTGGACTGGGGTGGCATGGGGAGCAAAAAAACAATGGATTAAACTCAGATCTGTGACTGGGGGTGAATGTTTGATTTGTTCAGCATTATGACCCTCATCTGTTCTTTTTGATGTATGATATACAGCAGATGCTATGCAGAAAGTGCAGCATGCAAAGTGCTGAAGAGTTTCATATCAATATAAAAGTACAAATGGTAATAAAAAAATACACATACAAATTGCAGGGGTAATAAGCAAGAAAAAAGCAACCTATTTAGCCTGCTCACCTGGCGCTTTAGCTTAGGACTTTCTGGAGAACATTTTGGGCCTCTTCTAGGATAGCAAATGAGTAAAATTGGCCTTTAAACAAGACTTTCAGTTAAGATTTCTGGACCATTGAAGCCTGTGCGCCCTCTGTTTTGAATTGACTAATTAGCCCTTAGAAGTCTCTACGTTGGCGTGCTCCTGCCACAGACATATTTGAAAAGATCAAGATCTGTGTTTTATTGGGCAGCAGGATGAACTTTTTTTAAATTGCTTTAGTGATAACGTGCTCTGTGATGCGATTGTCATTTCTTGGGGATACCTTGAATATATTATTCGCTGTGTTGGGACCCAGTGGGGTCGCATGATGGTGGAATCCCCCAGGTGTTAGTAAATATGGATTTTAATCAATCTTTTCATGAACTGGAGTGGGCTCTCCCAGGCCACCACATTTTTTGCCCCCCTCTGGGATCCCCACAAAACTCAGGTTTGACCTTCTTGTGAACCCTGCATGGGTAGCACAATTTAGACAATGCCCATGTCATTTTCTGTCCAAAGCGGGGGAGGTGAGTTTACACTTGTCATCTCCTGCACTGCTCATCGGCTAATTGTGGCTTTGATGAATGCCCGGGCAGAGGGGGAGCTGGAATTAGTGCCAAGCGAACTGAAGACTGGGACAGAGCCTTGGTGAGGTTTTGCACTTCTTCACCCAAAGTTGCCAATACAGGTGCCATTGTGTGTGTGGGAGGTAATTGATCTAGCTCATTGCTCACTGTAACCACTGTGGCCACACCTAAGCATTACAGGCTTCAGTCAACAAAGTATAATCCTTGCACCTCTTGTTCTATGGTTACTTATTCTCAACTAAACTCTGGTTGTCTTTTGTGTTGCCTCCCTCAAATCTATCTGAGCCAGAGTGACTGCCTGCATCTATGTTGCCCAAACTGGGGAGAACTGAAACGGGTGGTATCCCCTCGCCCAGGCTTGAACCAGAAACAGAGACAGCTCTTGGGGGCAATTCTGCATAATCATGCAACATATTTAGCAAAGCCACTGAATCATCTGAGTCACAGTATGAGGCGGCTGGAATCACTGAGGTTGTCATCTCAATGCTACAGCCTTGCAAGATGCCTTTATGCGATGATGCCTTTTCTCTGCGGCTGAAGTAATGCGCGTCAGACATCGCCCCTTAAGATCCCTGACTGTGAAGGTATGACCTTTTCCCAGTATTTATCAGCCACCTTTACCTTTTCTGGAATTCTTCTTTATCGCCCACCTGGCACTTGTGCCTCTTTTTTAGAAGCACTACCTGAGGCTGTGGCTGGCTTCATAGGTAAGACCGCGAATCTAACTGTACTCGGGGATTTTAATATTCATTTTGATAATCCAGACTGCCCTTCGGCAAAAACTCTGCTGGCCTCTTTTAATGTGTTAGACATGACCCAATTTGTCATGGGTCCTACTCACATGAAGGGCCATACTCTGGATCTGCTTTTTAGCAATATCTCTGATTTGGCCATCTCTTCTTCACTACCTTTACTATGGACTGATCATTTTCTCCTTCCATTTAACTTCCCCTACGATTTCCCTAGGGACCCTCAACCTAAGCTAACCACTTCGAGTCGCACTTGGTCAAAACTGCTACCTAATCTTTGGCATACTGCACTTTGTGCTTCCACTAGTTTCCGTGATGACTCTCTTTTGAATACTCCGGAACATTTCAACATCTGGATCTCTACCACTCTGGATCTAGTACTGCCCACCAAACTAAGAATACAAAAACCCCACCTCAAATCTAAGCCATGGTACTCTCCCTTGTTATTAGAACTTAGAACTAACTGTAAAAAATCTGAAAGAATTTGGAGAAAGGACTATAGCTCCTCAGCCAAACAAAAGTACAAGCAAGCCATTAGAAATTATCATCAGAACATTAAGGCAGCTCAAACCAGCTACTATAGCAAAAGAATAGAGGACCCGTCCAATTCTCAGAAAGAAATATTCCAGATCTGTAAAGAGCTTACTACTATTCCTATGCCGGCCTCCCCGATTGAAGCGTCTGTTACTTATAGTAACTCTCTAGCAGCTCACTTCCAGGACAAGATTAAGAAGATCTATGCTGATCTCTTGTCGTCCTCCTCCCAGAAGTCTTCTGATGAGCTAGCAGTGAACCCCCTATTGGTTGGGCCTTCACTAACTACGTTCTTACCACTCACAGAAGTGCTAACCCTTAAACTACTCAGTGCTATTAAATCTGGCTCCCCTCTGGATCCTGCCCCCATCCATTCTTATAAAAGCCGCAGATATTGTTATCCCCCCTTTGACTAGAATTCTCAATACTTCCATTACGTCGGGCTTCTTCCCTCAATCGCTTAAACACGCTATTGTCAAACCACTTCTTAAAAAACCTAAACTTGACCACTCGGTCCTGATAACTACAGACCCATTGCTCTTGTCCCCATTCTAGCCAAGATACTAGAGAAGCATATAAATTTACAACTGTTGAGCTATCTGGATGGGTTTTAGAGCACAACATAGTACTGAGACTGCGCTTCTAACGGTGACCAAATCTGCCCATCAACTATTAGACCAGGGAGGACATGTAGCCATTATTCTCCTGGATCTTAGCGCAGCTTTCGACATGGTTGACTAATCTCTTCTCGGTGACAGACTCCGCAAGATAGGCGTGGGAGGCCCTGCGCTCTCCTGGCTGTCCTCCTTACTTACAAGTAGAACCTTTCAAGTTCTGGACTGCTCTTTCCTGTCAGATGTCATTTCTTCAGTCTGTGGAGTCCCTCAGGGGTCCTCCTTAAGTCCAACTCTTTTTAATATCTATCTATCTCCCTTAGCTAAAGTAGTCACTTATGCGGATGACACTCAATTAGTGGTCTCTCTCTCTGGTACTGCGAAGTCTCCCTCCATCAATTTATCTGGCTGCATGAGGGATATAGGTGACTGGATGATTCAATCCAAACTCAAATTTAACGACGGCAAATCTGAAGTGCTTATTTTAGGCAATGGTTCTCCTGCCTCCCCTTTATCTTGTTACTCAGAGGCCTTCACCAGCTTCCCCGCCTAAAGGACAGGTAAAAAGCCTAGGCTTTATATTGGACTCCCGTCTCACGATGGAATTACAAGCTAAGAGAATTTCCTCTGTCTGTTTTGGTCTTATCAGATCTCTTAGGAAGATTCATAGGGCCAGATGTAGCAAAGAACCAATTTGAGACTTGCAAATTGCGAGTCCCTGCGACTCGCAATTTGCAAGTTGCAAATTGGTATGCAGTACAGTGTCTCAGACACCGACTGCGACTCGCTATGGGGTCGCAATGACCCACCTCATAAATATTCATGAGGTGGGTCGCAAATTGCGGCCCCATAACGAGTATAGGCACTCGCAAACATGGAGGCCTGCTGTCGTCAGCAGACCTCCATGTTCGTGACTGCTTTCAATAAAGCAGTTTTTTTTTTTAAGTGTAGCCCGTTTTCCCTAAAGGAAAACGAGCTGCACTTAAAAAAAAAAAACGAAACCTTTCGTTTCGGGTTTTTTTCAGGGCAGGTAGTGGTCCCTTGGACCACTACCTAGCCTGAAAAAATATTTTTGGGTCCATTCACAAAGTGGAAGGGGTCCTATAGGGACCCCTTCCAATTTGCGAGTGGGTTACCATCCACTTGAAGTGGATGGTAACTGCGACACCATTTGCGACAGCATATGCGGTCGCAAATGGTATTGCATACCACTCAGAATCGCAAATAGGAAGGGAACACCCCTTCCTATTTGCGATTCAGAAATGCATATTGCGAGTCGGTACCGACTCGCAATATGCATTTCTGCATTGGGAAACGCGTTTAGCGAGTTGCAAACGTCAATTTTTGCTGTTTGGGAGTTGCTAAACGTTTCCTACATCTGACCTTAATCTTCTTCCTGTTTCATCCAGAAAGATCCTGGTCCAGGCACTGATCCTTTCCCGCCTGGACTATGGGAATTCCCTTTATCTCAGCTCCCTGGAATACGTGATAAGGAAGCTGCAGATTGTACAGAATACAGCAGCTAGGTCCCTTACGAACTGTCCTAGATATCTATCTGCCAAGCCGGCGCTTGTAGTTCTCCACTGGTTGCCGGTTAAACAGCGCATACATTTTAAATCCATGTGCATCACTCACAGAGCCTTACACAACAAAGGTCCTTTTTTTCTCGGGAAACACATCTCCATTTACGCCCCTCGGAGACACCTCAGATCTTCTCTAGCCCGGCAGATTTATATACCCTGTGTCTACAAATCATGGGGTGGTAACTCCTTTGCTGTCAAGGCTGCCCATCTTTGGAATGCCCTACCCCCTCAGCTTCGCCATGAACCTTCTGAATCTCTTTTTAGGAAGAAATTGAAAACCATCCTCTTCAGCCACTAGTTTGCCTTTACATGTTTTCCTGGATTTTTCTATACCTTTAGCGCTGGGATGCCCTAGGGTAGCTACGCGCTCAATAAATGTATAAAACTAATCTAAACATCTGTGACACATGTCATTTACCATTTTGAGCAAGAGGCGTTGTACCTTTGGCTAGGGTTACTACTCCTGTAGAGTATATTTGCCACATAATAACCCTTCCTGGCAGTACACAGTCCTAGTCAGTAAGCGACCACAAGAGCCACAACAGTTATACATAGCTGCCTTTAACATCACATTTGTCATGACTCAATCTTGTGCCCTATGTACAGTGGGTTTTACTCGCTGATCTCATGTCATTCCTTCCACTGTGGCACCTTTCCGTCTCGAATGCTCCATGACTTTCCCCTCCATTGACCCTCCTGTGAGTGTTGGTATGCAGGTCTCATTTAGTTTGCACCTGCAGATATCACATTCCCTCTTAGAATAGTCACATTTCCATTGTGAACCATCAGGTTGTATCATCATGTACGTGGGTTCTGTCGTACTGGTTTTTGTCAATTAAGATTTGCACCTGCTTCCTGTTTAGCCATGCCCATTTATATGTAGTACATTACTTTTCCCATGTTTCTTTGGAAGCTTCCACGTGAGACACATGCCCTTCTGGAACACATTTGTCTTCCAGTATACTTTTGAACTGGCAACAGGCTTGACCTCATACCTGCACGAGCTTCCATCAATTCCTGCACAAGCAGCTTCCCTGCACTCACCTCCTGAGTCACCTGGATCTCCTCGTTTCATACCTGCACAACCTTGTTTCTGCACCATCTGCCAAGTTGACTGGAAGTCACCCAATGTTCCAGTCTTCCTGGTCCTTTCTGTGACTCTTAGATCCTAACACCTGAGAACCCTCCAGTGTCTCCCTCCATGATCCACGATTCCACCTCTCCTCTAACTTCTAGCCACAACCCACCTGCTACCTCCGAACTCCTGTAAAATGCTTTTCAGTTTAAGTACCTGCCCCCAGACTAGTGCACACTAATCTTTAGTAGTCATTGCAGGTCTGTCTTTTATCTCCTTGCATCTACCTCTGGACTCTTGCTCCAAGTCTTGGTTTTCTGAACTGTGTTGCTCATGGACTAGAGACTGTTTCATGAACCAATCTATACTTCCAATTTATGAACCGAATGTTACAGTGATTCCTAGCATACCTTGGGAGTGATTATGACTCCCGCCTTGAATTGAATGATACCCTGTTTTCTAGTATACCTTGGTAGTGTTTATGACTCCAGCCTTCAACCAAGTGTTACTGTGTTTTCTAATATACCTTGGGAATACCACATACTCCAAACTATGTACCAAAAGTATTCTTGTTTCTGAACTGTCTTGGAAGTGCCTCCTAATTCCAATCCATGTTCCAAGCCCAATCTTTGAAGTATCAGTGATTCCAACCTTGTGACTTGAAGTAATCTTTTTTCATGTATTGTCATGTTTTCAAGTTTAAGTCAACATACAGAGTCTAATCCTGTGAGTGTTGAAAAACTCTAAACTTGTGTCAAGAACAATTCTCCTTCTTGTGAATTTGCATAATTGAGTTCCAACCTATATATAGAGCACAACCTTGGGAGAGTTGTGCCAGGCCTAGTCTTGTAAGTGCATGTAATTCTGATTGTAAGTCATTTTTGAAAGTAGCTTGGTCTCAAACCGACCTTGAGAGTGTTTAACTTCCAACCTATGTGCCCACAGAAACATGGTTTTCGATTTCCTTGTGAATGTTTTTGTTTTCAAAATATGTACAGAGTGCTGGTTTTGAAGTGCTATTAACTCCAATCTATGTTCTAAGTTTTCCGTAGAGTGACTTAACTCTACCTAGTGCTTCCAGTTCTTCAAGAGTTCCAGAAGATTCCACTAGAGTATTTGAGGCATCTGCTCCCATGTTATGATTATTTAATGAACCTGTAAGTGTGAAATATTGAAACTATAGTATTGTAAACTGTATAGAGAATCTACACTGATGGTAGTTGCCTTTCCCTGTTGTTTCCAGTGCATTGCATTTTCTCGATAACCAGAAGTGCTGACTCGAAAATATCCATCTTCAATTAAATCAGAGGGTCAAGAAGTGATGACCCTGTTAAACAGATTAGCACCGTCATGGAGCAGAAACAGAACTGCACGTTTTCTCATTTATTATTTTGTTCCTTCCCCCTTCTAGAAGTTTGTGAGCAGTAGGAATTCTATCCCTGGGCTTACTTTCTTCTAGATTTGGGAGTGGGGTCCTATCATCAGCCCCAGTGTCCTCCCATGGTTGGAACCAGAGTGAGTGACAATATTCGAGTACTTGGGCTGCCTTGCGTTAACTAATTTGGAAGTAAAAATGATTGTTTTTTCGTAGAGAAGTATGTATTTACTATATAATAAAATATGAATGACTGCAGAATTTACACAGTTTGATAGATTGGTTAAATAGTTTTTTCCAGGAAGAAAAAGGTTCTACTTCCCCCTAGAGGACCATTGTTTTATTTACTCATTGCATTAACCTTGGGGCATAGGAAATATGAGGGGAGGCCTAACCCAGGGACACTCATGTGGGTAGTGGACAGGCACACTGCCCCGACTTCTCGAGGTGGAATACCTCGGTTACCTCAGCGAGTCACCTGGTTGCTCACTGCCTCTCATCCTTAATGTGGCAAGGATGCTGCCATTGAGACTTTTCTTGTCTTCAGCTGTCCTGCAGCTGGGAGGTGTTAGTTTGCTGTCATGCCAAAACTGCAAGCCATGACAGCAAGAGCCCCAGGAGACCCATGCTGAGTGAAGCCTCAGCCCTCCCTTCAGAATCGGCAACAGGACATTGGAGAGCTGGACTTCGCCAGGTGCGCTCAGTCTTTAAGTGCTACAGCTGCTGTAATAAAAACATGTGCAAAGCGTTGTTGTGGAGGTGAACAGTTCAGTGGGGCCCTTTTCTGCAGCATAAAGACAAACACTTTTGCACGAAGTGCAGGGGCACAAGCATGACGTTGTAGAACGAAGGCACCTGGAGCACCAATATTTCTGGAGCATTTGAGGTGGCTGCAGAAACGATGTCCACCCTCCCAGGAAGCAGAACCTACAGCACTGACTCACGTCATCCTTCAATGGAGAGGTCCACAGCTTGTCAGCAGTAAGTCATGTGGGCTCCCACTCCCACATGTATGTATTTATGTTTTTTTTTTACATGTGACTGGTGAGACAGTTGAAGCTGTCTCTAGTCCAGAAGTACAAAGTGACGTTGGAAGATAAGTATAATCCAGGAAGGTCCTTCAATGCAATGAAACATTATTGTATTTAATGGGGGTATCTGAAGTAAAACACAGATTAAGAGCTCAGAAGAGTAGTCCATGGAGAGCTTCCAAAAGTTGATCTCCTTATACATCCAGCCATTGATTCAGAATGAAGGTTGATTGGATACAGCAAACTGAACCTATTTATTGCATAAGCTCATCATGTAATGGCATCAATTCAGATCTCCTGTATTCTTAAAGAATGGGTCCAATAACAACGGTCTCAATATTGTAAGGAGCAACTTTGAAGTTTAAGATTGTTTTATAATAGGAAAGGGGTTAGTATACACATTGAGCAAAAATGATTGTTTTATAATAGGAACAGAGTTATTGTTTACACATTGAGCCCAACTGGTAGCTGTACCAAAATGTCATTCATCTATTCCACTAATTAAATCACTTGTAGAAATGGTTCATAGATAAGCAGATGTATATCACTGGCTTTCAAATTATTTAATACAAACGCAGGCAGACCACACACTGCTCTTCGACAGGCTTCAATCCGTTTTCCAACTCTACAATATTCACAGTAGCCATCAATAAACAAAGCGTGCATGGCCGAAGACTACAGCTATACATATCCTCTAAAACTGTAAGAAGGTGTAGCTACATTCAATGAAAACATGATTTTGTCCTTCGAAACAGTAGGGCTCATCCCTCTCGCGGGTACTTCTGTGTCACACAGGAACACCTTGATTTTGAGTTTTTGCATTACAGGCAATCCGTATAGAAAAACTGAATACTTTACATTCCTTGGACTGACAGTACAATGTAAATAATGACACAATTCACAAAACATAATTGGAAAAGCAGTGTCATATGTTTCTTACTATGTTTGAGAAGAATTTGATTTTATGGAAATTCATAAATGTTTCCGCATCTATGCGTAGGAATCCTTAGCAATTGTGGTTCCCAGGAGTATGGTCGAGAAACCTTTAAAAAATCTAATTTATAACAAAGTAAAGGAATCTACGTGTGAAAAGTGTACAACGTGTACATGTACACAAGGCTAAAATGACTGGCATTCAATCAATTACAGCTTGCAAGTATTTTTCTTTCCACCATAAAAAAAATTGTTTGACTTCTGGAGAAATCCCTTCACATAAAAAGCCATTACCCATGGGAGAATATATTATCATGAAAGAAACCATGAAAGTATATATGTCTTTATGAGTATAAAACCACTGTTTGACAATTACGAATGAAGATCTGCACTATTAAAGCATTTTTGCGCATGTAAGTTACACTTAAGAGTACATTTAAACTTTGTTTGTGAAAGATATAATTTATTTATTTACTGCACTATGATTTTTAACATTAGTGCTCCTCCTCTAAGTTTAATGCTCTCACTGTACCTCAGTGGAAATAATTTCTTTCATTCAACTTCTAGAAATGTCCACGGTACATGTGGGTAACCTGGTCCAAACCCATGGCCATAATTAAGTTACAAATCCCCTTTCATCTTTAAAGTTATTTTTAGGTTTTCCTGAGATCTAAAAATATACATCACATGTACACATCCAACTGAATAGTCATCCTTCAAGATTGCTTTTAAAAAAAATTGTATTACATAGCCTTTACATTCTAGTAAGAGCTCTGGTACTTTTGGATTCCACATAGCCTTAAATTATTATGGCCTGAGTTATTTTTGAGGAGCACAACTTAACAGTACATTAAGATTTTCTTTTTCATCCTTTTATTTTCATAATGGTATTTCTGCAGTACTTCACATTCCTCCTTGTTACCTCCTTGACTGCTTTTAGCTGCTTTTTAATGTGTACTGACTTTAAGCCTTATTGTGGCTGTTAGGTTAGTGGAGCGATAATATGGTGGAAGGCCACCCGCCATATTCAGAGATCGCCTCAAGGCAGGGGCAGATGTTTGTGTCTTCAGCAAAGTCGCTGTGATGGTGGCTCAGCCCAAAGCATTGACTTGTTGTTGAGTGGTTGTCATGTTTAATATGTGTGCTCAGCAAAATGTTTTGTTTTTTTAAAACAAGCTCATAAAGCAGGACTTTGTTATTGAACAAAATGTTCCTCATATGCTGGGAGTTTTCTCGGAGCATATGGGGGTCATTTTTTGTTTCCTATTAGGATTTTCCTGGTGCATCTGAACAGAAAAAAATGTACATCGGAATGGCAGCCCTAAATAGGGCTGATTGACTGAGGTACATTGACTGGTTCATTGGTCAGTCAAAAACTTATGCTGGCAGAGCCAACTTAAGCTCAGGCATCATAATCATGGTATTATGCCTCCCCTCTAGAAAAGGAACTGTAAGTTTAGGAGATTGGACCTCTGCCAACATTTTTAGAGGATGCTCTAAATCCACCAAACTCTAAAGGAGCCTCTTTATTACTTGCTCTTCAACAGTAGAACTTTCACAAATCCCTTCCTGAGCTAACATTTTTGTTAATGCTACAGGATTTTAGTTAGCTTTACCATTTGTGAAGTTTGGGAATTTAGCTTAGATTTTCATAATCATTTATTTGCCAAGCAGGTTCTGTGACTATCCACTTCTTGAACGATATCTGAGTCCTTGTTAAGGTGACTGACCTTTCCTATTGAATGGTAATGCTGAAAATTGTCAGTTCCTCACCATATATCCCTTTGTTAGATTAGTTCATTTCTACAGTATCTACTTCAAATCAAATCCAAATATATTGAGGTAAACAAAATGTGCAGTGTGTTGCTAAAGAGTGAGTAGTATTGTCTCCAAGATGATGAATAGATTGTGCTTGGAGATCCAGATTAATTTATATGTATACCAGACATTGTGTAGGAAACTTGATAAAGACTACATTAACTAATGTCTTTTATTGAAAAGGTGACCAGACAGGTAATCCCTGCCACTTCTGGCATGGCCTACACAAGTGCAATCAGTGTAGCATCTTTGCTCTCTAGTCTCCTCACATTCGCCCTTTATTTTGCCCACAGTGTCAAGAGAGAAATTAGCCCAGAAGAAACGTATGTTTTGACGTGATCAAAACTATTTCCCCCCTTCCAATTCATCATAGGTTGGTCATTTTGGGACCCATGATCTCTTGATAGGCATCTCATATGGTCACAATCTTATATATTCAAATACAGTGGACTCTACTCATGCAGAAAATCATGCTCATTGTCCAAAGTGTTACTCAATGCTTTCAAATAATAACACTGCTTATTTCTTGAAGAATGTGAATGTTTTTTCAGGATTTCTACTGATTATGACTACCTTGTATTCGTCTACTTTTCTTAGTTCAGTTAACTTCAGAACAAAGGAATTTTACGACATTTTGTAAAATATTTTGTATACTTTTTATCATTTAGCAAATCTTTACCTTTATTTTGTTTAACTGATAATATTAAGTGTGACAACTCCATTTCAAGGGCTTAACCCTAATACCCTACGCCTTTTTGCCCACTTTGACAATTAATGTGTTTGCCACATAGCAAAGCACATTTAGCATTTTATTTAAAAGAATTGTTCCATTTCAAAATTTTTATTGGGGGCGTTTATGTAGGTCTCATTGGAAACTGAGGGGTAACTGTGTATGCAATTAAAATAGACCCGCGTGTTATGAAGTGAGCTGTCAAAGGAGCAACATACACATTTAAGAGCACAGAGCAGACAGATGAGCAATGAGGGACACCATGTTACAAAGCCCGGTACATACAATATGGGGAGAGACACTGCCTCTACCCCGCCCACAAGTAATTACACTTCACTGGTATGTGGGTAGGTGCAAAAGTATTAACTTAGTGAGACTGCCTACCTCCGAGGTGATGTCACAATAAGTATGTCAGTGCCATGAACCCTGCGAAAATCTGATTTTGCATGATCAACTACTAAGATACATTTAGGAAATTGAGAAAGTTGTTAATTCAGTAAATTTCAACTATTTTAGCCTCATTAAAATCTGTCACAGGTTTCTTAAAACGGATTACTATAGTTGTACTATCACCACTGAAGGACAGTGATTCAAATAATGACAAATCACAGGTGCAGCATATCAAATCATTAAATAAGATAGATAGATAGATAGATAGATAGATAGATAGATAGATAGATAGATAGATAGATAGATAGATAGATAGATAGATAGATAGATAGATAGATAGATAGATAGATGTCCTTCCAACGTTTTCCACTGGTCCAGAACTTTACTGAAGAGTTGATCTGAGGGTGTAGTATTTATACCTGGTGCTAGCCTTTGATGTAGTAGAAACTTCTAGATTTCTCCCTACATCTGGTTCTAAAATGTCCTTCCTTGCTGTTCCAGGCTCCAATGGTTCTAGGGTAACAATGAACTAGTGTCAACTTCTTTGAGAGTGTGATGAGGCTGTACCTTTGAAATGTAAGTGGGGCAGCAAACAGCTCCCCTCCTGTCCTGGCTGGATGGCCTATCCTGCCAACACTCCCTCCCATCTTTTCTACCTGCCTGGGATGAATACACAAAGGACATCTGCCAACTACACCCAGTCATGTGACCAAGGATACAGGCTGCAGGCACCAAATGTTTGGGACAAGAAATTGGCAACATTCTAAAAGTGGCATTTTCAGAAATATGACTTGAAAACCGAGTTTACTATTAAAGAGGACTTTAAATTAATATTCTTTTGAGGCTACACTTTACTTTTCTACATGTTTCCCATCACATGTAATAAGGTAACCCAATGTTATCCTATGGAAGATGTAGGCCTCACAGTTGTCAAAAACAAATGTAAAGGTTTTTCATTACAGGACATGTACAACTTAATAACACATGTCCCACTTTTAAATATAGTTCACCCTTTCCTACAGGCTGTTTATGGCCTACTAAGGGGTGACTTATATGTGTTAAAAGGGAGGTTTTAGGCCTGCCAAAGGGTTTATTTTGCCAGGTGAAACTGGCAATTTGCAACTGCACACAGGCTGCAGTGGCAGGCCTGAGACATGTTTCAAAGGGCTACTTAAGTGGGTAGCGCCATATGCTGAAGGCCGACTAGCAGCATTTATTTTACTGGTCCTGGTTACCTGTACTACCACTTTACTAGGGATGTATAAGTAAATGTAATGTGCCAGTTGAGTGTAAGCCAATGTTACCATGTTTAAAAGAGACCACACAAGCACTTTATCACTGGTTAGCAGAGGTAAAGTGCACAGAGTCCTGATGGCTACAAAAACGAATTTCAAAATATTGGGGAGAAGGGGAGAGGAGGCAAATTGTTTGGGTGTGGCCTTGCAGAGAGGGCTAAGTCCAACACTTGTTATTGATAAAAGCACAGAAATCAAAAGGTATACAATAAATTTACAAGAAGCAGTACCACTAACTAAAATTATAAGCAAAACATAAAAGAAAACAATGATTTAATGAAGTTTAAAAAGAAAGTATTTATGGAACCGTAAAGCAGAATTTAAAAAGGACCCCACACTAAAGCATACTTCAATACCGGGCATCATTTATTAATAAATCAACATGGGAACACATCTACTAAACCCATGTTTCTTTAAAAGCCGGACTAAGTACCTAAAGGAAAGAAAATGAAATGAAAGGAAAGAAAATGATAAAATTTACAAAAAACATGAAATACAATTGTTGGGTAGCAAAAAATTAAATCAGTGCTAAACTGACCAATAAGGGCATCTGATCACCAAACTGTTGCTAATAAATCAATATGTAACTAAACAAAAAATATAGGTGCATCAAAACCCAAATGAATTAAAATTTCCTGCATTTGGACCTATTCACACGATTAAAATTTGCTGCTCAGGTCCATACATGCCAGATGAACAGCACTCTCTTTAGCGACTGTGTATTTACTTCTAATTAAGTGCAAATTGAGACTTTGCTCCATGGGCCCTTTCTCTTCTCACAAGCTACGTTGGACATCAGTCACAATGTTTTTCACTTCCACCCAAGAAGTGAAAAACTTCGTTGGACATCAGTCACAATGTTTTTCACTTCCACCCAAGATAACATTTTATTTAACAAGATTCTTTCTGACACATTAGTTGTACAATAAAGTAAGGCAATTCCTCTGTACTGTCATGGATCACAGTGATTGCCCTTTTTGAACATAGTCTCAATAACAGTAGAGAGTCACTAACTGGGAAGCAATGTGCTATAGGCTCAATCTACTACACTGGTCACCAATGGGCCCAGAGATCAACAGGGGATATGTAGCAGTGCTTAATTTGTAAATAAAAAAGTGCTGGTGCCCAAAGCCCTCATCTCAAACACGCGGCTGCTGCCATTAAACGTGCAAACACAGAATACTGAGGCAGCGTAATCCTGAAGCCATGTCGGGCCTCTTCAATCCATTTAAAGCCGCTCCATGCCCCTTCAGCTCACCTCTGCAGCTTAGTACTTTCTATCATTGTGACGCTTTTTTGTTTTTCTCTTCCTCCGTCTTTCCCAAATGTGTCTTTTGCTCGCAGCAAATGCTTGAGGCAGAAGACTAAGCGCCGACCCTCAAAAATAAGTGCTGGTGCTCAGCACCGGAAACAACAAGCACAAATCAAGCACTGATATGTAGATATCCATGGCACACCCTGAGGACCCAGTGCTTTTTACAGCAAACCATCACAAATAGTGAAGACTAATTCATCATAAAGAAAAGTTCGGCCAAAGGAAAATGTAGCAAACAGAGGATTCAATTCCAAGTTGTCACATTCAGAGTAACAATAAATATTTAGAAAATCCCTGATCAGCAATAATATGTGCTGCCAAGGACAGGGTGTTACCTCATTTATGGTTATGGGATTGAGACACGCGCCTAAACATGGAAAACATTTAATTTACATGCTGTCCAAAGAGACTCGCAGGCACCAATTCTGATAGTTTCTTCTCACCTTAAGCACAGTTTGTAGGTTGATCTACATAAAGTTACCAGTAGCGTAAAAAAGGCTCCCGCAGCCTTCGCGGTGCCCGAGCTCCAGGGGGCCCCTCAGCATTGCACCTGGCCTGGGTGAGTCCGGAGGGGGGCCCCTCCATGTTCTTTGCAGGGAGGCCCCTCCAGTTTAGTTATGCCAATGAAAGCTACCTTAGCTTGACAACTAGACTGGCTGGCAAAAGTACATTGAAGTTTCCTGTTGGCAGTTGAACAAGCAGAATCAAACCACCTTTATACAGTTGTCTTAGTCCTTCTTGTCAGTTTGCTCTGTAGCTTCTTAAGAGAAAGATCCAAATCAATGAATGAGATCGTAGCACTAGCTATGGAAAAGGACATCAAAGAAAATAAACGCAGGCAAGATTGGTGCATAACAAGGCTGCCAGGAACTTGTTGGGGTCAAGTCTTACACTATTATTTTTAAATAAGTCTAGATTGCGGCTCAAAGAAAATACCCGTATATTTGAGACCGATAAGTGAAAACCGGTAAAAGGATTATGATCGCTGTAGCCGATACAAAATTATACGATGGATAAAAAAAAAATCACAAGCTGCTAGAAACATCAATAAAATCAATGAATAAAAAAACAGCGCCTCCCTGTGAATTGCACTCATTTAATACGCCTAAAATGATGCAAGGCAGATTTGTCCCTGTTGCCAATCAAATCAGGAACCCCACAAAACATTTCTAAAGCTGTCTCACAACCCATGTGAACTATATTACCTGCCGTAAGTGGGGGTGGATGAAAAGCGAGAGAAGTCACTGTGTGTGCAACATGCTGGACTTAAAAATCATGAACCAGGAAAAAGATGCCTTAAAGTGGAATCTAAAACGTGGAGCGGGCTCTAGAAGTGTTGTGAGTTCTCTGGAGAAACAACCAAAACCAACAATTAAGATATTTTATAACAGTTTAGGTAGCACAATTACCCTAAGCAATACAACACTTGACAATTTAAGTTCAAACATAAGTGGTTATAACACGATAATGCAATGTGAATGATATATTATTATCACGAGCCCTAAGGTGTCAAAGGTTCGAATTATACTGGATTTTGGATCTGCTTTGTGACAGACTGCCAGGCATAGTTTTGTTTTTACCAACCGGCAAAGGACACAGTTAGCGTGTTTTTAGGTCTGGCTTTACAGCAGCATCAGACTGGTACAGAAAATAGGCCCTGACACCAAAATAAAAATGGCCCCCATTACTGGATTAGGTAGTAAACACGTACCCATGTTTGAAAAATTGAGGCAGATTTGAACGTGTAAAGAAACGCTGTATGTGTTTTGCAAAGTATGCAAGACTGCATGGGTTTGACCTTGCTGCTGGCAATGTCTGATATGATCTCAGGGAAATCAACAGCAAAAGCCAGCCCACCCCTCTATAAAACAGGCCCACAAACAGCCAAAAGCATACCCCACACACCCTGTCAGTCCAGCCCTATGGGCACTTCTTGATTGCCCTGTGGGCCAGTCAACCCCTGCTTCACATTGTCTGCAAGATGTATTGTTACTCATTCTCTAAAGTGTGCACAAAGTGGATTTTCATTCCACTCAGAGGACTGTCACTCTCTCAGGGTCATGGCATTGGTTATTTTGGTTATCAATACTTCTTCAATTGGAAAGTGAGGGGCAAGTTTACATCTGAAAAATACACTCAATCATTATAAATGCTTGTTATATATTAAGATACTGTTTTCTCAGCAGTGGCAAAGTGTAGGAAAGTACCATCTTGCCTGGCATGTTACCCCCATTTTTCACTGTATATATGTTGTTTTAGTTGTATGTGTCACTGGGACCCTGGTAACCCAGGGCCCCAGTGCTCATAAGTGTGCCTGTATGTGTTACCTGTGTAGTGACTAACTGTCTCACTGAGGCTCTGCTAATCAGAACCTCAGTGGTTATGCTCTCTCATTTCTTTCCAAATTGTCACTGACAGGCTAGTGACCATTTTTACCAATTTACATTGGCTTACTGGAACACCCTTATAATCCCCTAGTATATGGTACTGAGGTACCCAGGGTATTGGGGTTCCAGGAGATCCCTATGGGCTGCAGCATTTCTTTTGCCACCCATAGGGAGCTCTGACAATTATTACACAGGCCTGCCACTGCAGCCTGAGTGAAATAACGTCCACGTTATTTCACAGCCATTTTACACTGCACTTAAGTAACTTATAAGTCACCTATATGTCTAACCTTTACCTGGTAAAGGTTAGGTGCAAAGTTACTTAGTGTGAGGGCACCCTGGCACTAGCCAAGGTGCCCCCACATTGTTCAGAGCCAATTCACTGAACTTTGTGAGTGCGGGGACACCATTACACGCGTGCACTACATATAGGTCACTACCTATATGTAGCTTCACCATGGTAACTC
This sequence comes from Pleurodeles waltl, assembly GCF_031143425.1. Lineage (NCBI taxonomy): Eukaryota > Metazoa > Chordata > Amphibia > Caudata > Salamandridae > Pleurodeles > Pleurodeles waltl. The sequence goes on from NC_090451.1 coordinate 372,039,097, forward strand.
CGAATATGGCCATGTAACATGTCTATGATCATGGAATTGCCCCCTCTATGCCATCCTGGCATTGTTGGTACAATTCCATGATCCCAGTGGTCTGTAGCACAGACCCTGGTACTGCCAGACTGCCCTTCCTGGGGTTTCACTACAGCTGCTGCTGCTGCCAACCCCTCAGACAGGCAGCTGCCCTCCTGGGGTCCAGCCAGGCCTGGCCCAGGATGGCAGAACAAAGAACTTCCTCTGAGAGAGGGTGTAACACCCTCTCCCTTTGGAAAATGGTGTGAAGGCAGGGGAGGAGTAGCCTCCCCCAGCCTCTGGAAATGCTTTGTTGGGCACAGATGTGCCCAATTCTGCATAAGCCAGTCTACACCGGTTCAGGGACCCCTTAGCCCCTGCTCTGGCGCGAAACTGGACAAAGGAAAGGGGAGTGACCACTCCCCTGACCTGCACCTCCCCTGGGAGGTGTCCAGAGCTCCTCCAGTGTGCTCCAGACCTCTGCCATCTTGGAAACAGAGGTGCTGCTGGCACACTGGACTGCTCTGAGTGGCCAGTGCCACCAGGTGACGTCAGAGACTCCTTGTGATAGGCTCCTTCAGGTGTTAGTAGCCTTTCCTCTCTCCTAGGTAGCCAAACCCTCTTTTCTGGCTATTTAGGGTCTCTGTCTCTGGGGAAACTTTAGATAACGAATGCACGAGCTCAGCCGAGTTCCTCTGCATCTCCCTCTTCACCTTCTGATAAGGAATCGACCGCTGACTGCGCTGGAAGCCTGCAAACCTGCAACATAGTAGCAAAGACGACTACTGCAACTCTGTAACGCTGATCCTGCCGCCTTCTCGACTGTTTTCCTGCTTGTGCATGCTGTGGGGGTAGTCTGCCTCCTCTCTGCACCAGAAGCTCCGAAGAAATCTCCCGTGGGTCGACGGAATCTTCCCCCTGCAACCGCAGGCACCAAAAAGCTGCATCTCCGGTCCCTTGGGTCTCCTCTCAGCACGACGAGCGAGGTCCCTCGAATCCAGCGACACCGTCCAAGTGACCCCCACAGTCCAGTGACTCTTCAGCCCAAGTTTGGTGGAGGTAAGTCCTTGCCTCACCTCGCTGGGCTGCATTGCTGGGAACCGCGACTTTGCAAGCTTCTCCGGCCCCTGTGCACTTCCGGCGGAAATCCTGTGTGCACAGCCAAGCCTGGGTCCACGGCACTCTAACCTGCATTGCACGACTTTCTAAGTTGGTCTCCGGCGACGTGGGACTCCTTTGTGCAACTTCGGCGAGCACCGTTTCACGCATCCTCGTAGTGCCTGTTTCTGGCACTTCTCCGGGTGCTACCTGCTTCAGTGAGGGCTCTTTGTCTTGCTCGACGTCCCCTCTCTCTGCAGGTCCAATTTGCGACCTCCTGGTCCCTCCTGGGCCCCAGCAGCGTCCAAAAACGCCAAACGCACGATTTGCGTGTAGCAAGGCTTGTTGGCGTCCATCCGGCGGGAAAACACTTCTGCACGACTCTCCAAGGCGTGGGGGATCCATCCTCCAAAGGGGAAGTCTCTAGCCCTTGTCGTTCCTGCAGTATTCACAGTTCTTCAGCCTAGTAAGAGCTTCTTTGCACCAACCGCTGGCATTTCTTGGGCATCTGCCCATCTCCGAGCTGCTTGTGACTTTTGGACTTGGTCCCCTTGTTCCACAGGTACCTTCAGACAGGAATCCATCGTTGTTGCATTGCTGATTTGTGTTTTCCTTGCATTTTCCCTCTAACACGACTATTTTGTCCTTAGGGGAACTTTGGTGCACTTTGCACTCACTTTTCAGGGTCTTGGGGAGGGTTATTTTGCTAACTCTCACTATTTTCTAATAGTCCCAGCGACCCTCTACAAGGTCACATAGGTTTGGGGTCCATTCGTGGTTCGCATTCCACTTCTGGAGTATATGGTTTGTGTTGCCCCTATCCCTATGTTTCCCCATTGCATCCTATTGTAACTATACATTGTTTGCACTGTTTTCTAAGACTATACTGCATATTTTTGCTATTGTGTATATATATCTTGTGTATATTTCCTATCCTCTCACTGAGGGTACACTCTAAGATACTTTGGCATATTGTCATAAAAATAAAGTACCTTTATTTTTAGTATAACTGTGTATTGTGTTTTCTTATGATATTGTGCATATGACACTAGGTGGTACTGTAGTAGCTTCACACGTCTCCTAGTTCAGCCTGAGCTGCTTTGCTAAGCTACCATTATCTATCAGCCTAAGCTGCTAGACACCCTATACACTAATAAGGGATAACTGGGCCTGGTGCAAGGTGCAAGTACCCCTTGGTACTCACTACAAGCCAGACCAGCCTCCTACATTGGTTGTGCAGTGGTGGGATAAGTGCTTTGAGACTACTTACCACTCTTGTCATTGTACTTTTCATAAGAGAAAAATATACAAAACAAGGTCAGTGTATATACACATAGCCAAAAAGTTTTGCATTTCCTCTTTTCACTCTTTTCTAAGTGCTGAAAAGTACTTCTAAACTTTCAAAAAGTTCTTAAAAGTTTAAAAAGTTTTTTTTCTGTCTTTGCAAAAAGTTCTGAAAACTTTTTTTCTCTTTGTCTATCACTTTTACTCTCTCTAAAAAATGTCTGGCACAGGCCAAAAAGTTGAACTGTCCAAACTTGCATATGATCACCTTAGCTGGAAAGGAGCAAGGAGTCTCTGCATAGAGAGAGGTTTGAGTGTAGGGAAGAATCCTTCCTTAGAACTGTTAATTAATATGCTTAGAGTACAGGATAAGGCCATAAGTGCCCAATCTGTAGAAAAAGTAGCTAATGGTTCTCAATCTGATCCAGGGACTCCCCCAGGAAAAGGTTCAGGAAAGAAAATTCTCAGCCTGCCCATTACTAGACAGTCTAGCATAGTTGGTACAGAGGTTGAATCACATCATACTGATGATGTGCTCTCACATTATACTGGTAGCCAAGCTGTTAGGGTGCCCTCTGTAAGGGACAGGTCTCCTTCTGTTCATTCCCATCATACCTCTGTATCTAGAAATGTCCCTCCCACCCACCCTGATGACAGATTGTTGGAAAGGGAGCTCAATAGATTGAGAGTGGAGCAAACCAGACTGAAGCTCAAGAAGCAACAGCTGGATTTGGATAGACAGTCTTTAGAAATAGAGAGGGAAAGACAGAAAATGGGTTTAGATACCCATGGTGGCAGCAGCAGTATTCCCCATAGTCATCCTGCAAAAGAGCATGATTCCAGGAATCTGCATAAGATAGTTCCCCCTTACAAGGAGGGGGATGACATTAACAAGTGGTTTGCTGCACTTGAGAGGGCCTGTGCTGTACAGGATGTCCCTCAAAGGCAGTGGGCTGCTATCCTATGGCTATCATTTACTGGAAAAGGTAGGGATAGGCTCCTTACTGTAAAAGAAAATGATGCTAACAATTTCCAAGTTCTTAAGAATGCACTCCTGGATGGTTATGGCTTAACCACTGAACAGTACAGGATCAAGTTCAGAGATACCAAAAAGGAGTCTTCACAAGACTGGGTTGATTTCATTGACCAGGCAGTGAAGGCCTTGGAGGGGTGGTTACATGGCAGTAAAGTTACTGATTATGACAGCCTGTATAACTTAATCCTGAGAGAGCATATTCTTAATAATTGTGTGTCTGATTTGTTGCACCAGTACTTGGTGGACTCTGATCTGACCTCTCCCCAAGAATTGGGAAAGAAGGCAGACAAATGGGTCAGAACAAGAGTGAACAGAAAAGTTCATACAGGGGGTGACAAAGATGGCAACAAAAAGAAGGATGGTAAGTCTTCTGACAAGGGTGGGGACAAATCTAAAAATGAGTCTTCATCAGGCCCACAAAAACACTCTGGTGGGGGTGGTGGGCCCAAACCTTCCTCTAATCAGAACAAGGAAAGGAAACCATGGTGCTATTTATGTAAGATAAAAGGCCATTGGACAACAGATCCCAGTTGTCCAAAGAAAGGCACCACAGCTCCTACCACTACAACCCCTACTGCTACACCTAGTGTCCCTACTAATAGCAGTGGTGGTGGGAGCAAACCTACTAATAGCCAATCCAAGGGAGTAGCTGGGCTCACTTTTGGTAATTTAGTTGGGGTTGGTCTGATTAGGGAGACCACAGAGGCTACTTTAGTCTCTGAAGGGGCTATTGACTTAGCCACTTTGGTTGCTTGCCCCCATAACTTGGAGAAGTACAAGCAACTAACCCTAATAAATGGTGTTGAGGTCCAGGCCTACAGGGACACAGGTGCCAGTGTCACAATGGTGATTGAGAAACTGGTGCACCCTGAACAACACATACTTGGACACCAGTACCAAGTAACCGATGCTCACAACATAACACAAAGCCACCCCATGGCTGTTGTAAATCTCAACTGGGGGGGGGTATCTGGTCCAAAGAAAGTTGTGGTAGCTTCAGATTTACCTGTAGACTGTCTATTAGGGAACGATTTGGAGACATCAGCTTGGTCAGATGTGGAGTTGGAGGCCCATGCAGCAATGCTGGGCATCCCAGGGCATATTTTTGCTTTGACAAGGGCTCAGGCCAAAAAGCAAAAAGGACAGGGAAGCTTGGATCCTGGAACAATGGACCAAGTGCTCCCTAAAGCTAGGGCTAGTAGAAGCAAACCACTTCCTACTATCCCTCCCTCTACAGTGGATTCTACTTCTGAGGAAGAAGAATTCCCTCCCTGTGCAGAACCTACACCAGAGGAGCTGGAAGCAGACACTGCTGAGCTTTTGGGTGAAGGGGGGCCTGCCAGAGAGGAGCTGAGTGTGGCACAGCAAACCTGTCCCACATTAGAGGGTCTCAGACAGCAAGCTGTCAAACAGGCTAATGGGGATGTCAGTGACTCACACAGAGTTTACTGGGAGGACAACCTCTTGTACACTGAGCAAAGGGATCCTAAACCTGGAGCTGCCAGGAGATTAGTGATTCCTCAAGAGTACAGAAAGTTCCTCCTAACACTGGCACATGACATTCCCTTAGCTGGACACCTGGGTCAAATGAAAACTTGGGACAGATTGGTACCACTGTTTCATTGGCCTAGGATGTCTGAGGACACAAAAGATTTTTGTAAGTCCTGTGAAACCTGTCAAGCCAGTGGCAAGACAGGTGGCACTCCAAAGGCACCCCTTATCCCACTGCCTGTGGTTGGGGTTCCCTTTGAAAGGGTAGGGGTTGACATAGTTGGCCCCCTTGACCCTCCTACTGCTTCAGGCAATAGGTTTATCTTGGTGGTAGTGGACCATGCCACAAGATATCCTGAAGCTATTCCTTTAAGGACCACTACAGCTCCTGCAGTGGCAAAGGCCCTCCTGGGAATATTTTCCAGGGTGGGCTTCCCAAAGGAAGTAGTATCAGACAGAGGAAGCAATTTCATGTCTGCATACTTAAAGGCCATGTGGAAGGAGTGTGGTGTAACTTACAAGTTCACAACACCCTATCATCCACAAACAAATGGACTGGTGGAGAGATTTAATAAAACTCTCAAAGGCATGATTATGGGACTCCCTGAAAAACTCCGCAGGAGATGGGATATCCTTCTACCATGCCTCCTTTTTGCCTACAGGGAGGTACCCCAGAAAGGAGTGGGCTTCAGCCCCTTTGAACTTCTTTTTGGACACCCTGTTAGGGGTCCACTCACACTTGTAAAGGAGGGTTGGGAACAACCTTTAAAAGCTCCTAAGCAGGATATTGTGGACTATGTACTTGGCCTCAGATCAAGGATGGCTGAGTACATGAAAAAGGCCAGTAAAAACCTTCAGGCCAGCCAAGAGCTCCAGAAGCAATGGCATGATCAGAAGGCTGTTTTGGTTCAGTACCAACCAGGGCAGAAAGTGTGGGTCTTGGAGCCTGTGGCCCCAAGAGCACTCCAAGATAAATGGAGTGGTCCACACACAATTGTTGAAAAGAAGGGTGAAGTCACCTACTTGGTTGACTTAGGCACTGCCAGGAGTCCCCTTAGGGTGCTCCATGTCAACCGCCTGAAACCCTACTATGACAGGGCTGATCTCACCCTGCTCATGGCAACAGATGAGGGACAGGAAGAAGACAGTGATCCTCTACCTGATCTCTTCTCTTCCACAGAACAAGATGCTCTTGTGGAAGGGGTAGTTTTGGCTGATTGTCTTACTGCTGAGCAGAAAGATAATTGCATAAATCTCCTAGGACAATTTTCAGAACTCTTCTCCATTGTGCCAGGCACCACTTCTTGGTGTGAGCACACTATAGATACTGGAGACAGTTTACCTGTCAAAAGTAAGATCTATAGGCAGCCTGACCATGTCAGGGACTGCATAAAGCAAGAAGTTCAGAAGATGTTGGAACTAGGAGTGGTTGAGCACTCTGACAGTCCATGGGCTTCTCCTGTGGTACTGGTACCAAAACACAATTCTAAAGATGGAAAGAAGGAAATGAGGTTTTGTGTAGACTATAGAGGTCTCAACTTGGTAACCAAAACAGATGCTCACCCTATACCCAGGGCAGATGAGCTAATAGATACACTGGCATCTGCCAAGTATCTAAGCACTTTTGATTTGACTGCAGGGTATTGGCAGATCAAAATGTCAGAAGATGCTAAACCTAAGACTGCATTTTCTACCATTGGAGGACATTACCAGTTTACTGTAATGCCTTTTGGTTTGAAAAATGCACCTGCCACTTTTCAGAGGTTGGTGAACACAGTCCTGCAAGGGCTGGAAGCTTTCAGTGCAGCATATTTGGATGATATAGCTGTCTTTAGCTCCAGCTGGGATGATCACCTGGTCCACCTTTGGAAAGTTTTGGAGGCCCTGCAAAAGGCAGGCCTCACTATCAAGGCTTCAAAGTGCCAGATAGGGCAGGGTAAAGTGGTTTATCTGGGACACCTTGTTGGTGGGGAACAGATTGCACCACTTCAGGGGAAAATCCAAACTATTATTGATTGGATTCCCCCTACCACTCAGACTCAGGTGAGAGCCTTCCTAGGCCTCACTGGGTATTACAGGAGGTTCATTAAGAACTATGGCTCCATTGCAGCCCCTCTTAATGACCTCACATCCAAGAAAATGCCTAAAAAGGTATTATGGACAGCAAACTGTCAGAAAGCTTTTGAGGAGCTGAAGCAGGCCATGTGCTCTGCACCTGTCCTGAAAAGCCCTTGTTACTCTAAAAAATTCTATGTCCAAACTGATGCATCTGAATTAGGAGTAGGGGCAGTCCTATCACAACTTAATTCTGAGGGCCAGGATCAACCTGTTGCTTTTATTAGTAGAAGGTTGACCCCTAGAGAAAAGCGTTGGTCTGCCATTGAGAGGGAGGCCTTTGCTGTGGTCTGGGCTCTGAAGAAGTTGAGGCCATACCTGTTTGGCACTCACTTCATTGTTCAGACAGACCACAAACCTCTACTTTGGCTAAAACAAATGAAAGGTGAAAATCCTAAATTGTTGAGGTGGTCCATATCCCTACAGGGAATGGACTATACAGTGGAACATAGACCTGGGAGTAGCCACTCCAATGCAGATGGACTCTCCAGATATTTCCACTTAGACAATGAAGACTCATCAGGTAATGGCTAGTCTTATTGTCCTTCGTTTGGGGGGGGGTTGTGTAGGAAAGTACCATCTTGCCTGGCATGTTACCCCCATTTTTCACTGTATATATGTTGTTTTAGTTGTATGTGTCACTGGGACCCTGGTAACCCAGGGCCCCAGTGCTCATAAGTGTGCCTGTATGTGTTACCTGTGTAGTGACTAACTGTCTCACTGAGGCTCTGCTAATCAGAACCTCAGTGGTTATGCTCTCTCATTTCTTTCCAAATTGTCACTGACAGGCTAGTGACCATTTTTACCAATTTACATTGGCTTACTGGAACACCCTTATAATCCCCTAGTATATGGTACTGAGGTACCCAGGGTATTGGGGTTCCAGGAGATCCCTATGGGCTGCAGCATTTCTTTTGCCACCCATAGGGAGCTCTGACAATTATTACACAGGCCTGCCACTGCAGCCTGAGTGAAATAACGTCCACGTTATTTCACAGCCATTTTACACTGCACTTAAGTAACTTATAAGTCACCTATATGTCTAACCTTTACCTGGTAAAGGTTAGGTGCAAAGTTACTTAGTGTGAGGGCACCCTGGCACTAGCCAAGGTGCCCCCACATTGTTCAGAGCCAATTCACTGAACTTTGTGAGTGCGGGGACACCATTACACGCGTGCACTACATATAGGTCACTACCTATATGTAGCTTCACCATGGTAACTCCGAATATGGCCATGTAACATGTCTATGATCATGGAATTGCCCCCTCTATGCCATCCTGGCATTGTTGGTACAATTCCATGATCCCAGTGGTCTGTAGCACAGACCCTGGTACTGCCAGACTGCCCTTCCTGGGGTTTCACTACAGCTGCTGCTGCTGCCAACCCCTCAGACAGGCAGCTGCCCTCCTGGGGTCCAGCCAGGCCTGGCCCAGGATGGCAGAACAAAGAACTTCCTCTGAGAGAGGGTGTAACACCCTCTCCCTTTGGAAAATGGTGTGAAGGCAGGGGAGGAGTAGCCTCCCCCAGCCTCTGGAAATGCTTTGTTGGGCACAGATGTGCCCAATTCTGCATAAGCCAGTCTACACCGGTTCAGGGACCCCTTAGCCCCTGCTCTGGCGCGAAACTGGACAAAGGAAAGGGGAGTGACCACTCCCCTGACCTGCACCTCCCCTGGGAGGTGTCCAGAGCTCCTCCAGTGTGCTCCAGACCTCTGCCATCTTGGAAACAGAGGTGCTGCTGGCACACTGGACTGCTCTGAGTGGCCAGTGCCACCAGGTGACGTCAGAGACTCCTTGTGATAGGCTCCTTCAGGTGTTAGTAGCCTTTCCTCTCTCCTAGGTAGCCAAACCCTCTTTTCTGGCTATTTAGGGTCTCTGTCTCTGGGGAAACTTTAGATAACGAATGCACGAGCTCAGCCGAGTTCCTCTGCATCTCCCTCTTCACCTTCTGATAAGGAATCGACCGCTGACTGCGCTGGAAGCCTGCAAACCTGCAACATAGTAGCAAAGACGACTACTGCAACTCTGTAACGCTGATCCTGCCGCCTTCTCGACTGTTTTCCTGCTTGTGCATGCTGTGGGGGTAGTCTGCCTCCTCTCTGCACCAGAAGCTCCGAAGAAATCTCCCGTGGGTCGACGGAATCTTCCCCCTGCAACCGCAGGCACCAAAAAGCTGCATCTCCGGTCCCTTGGGTCTCCTCTCAGCACGACGAGCGAGGTCCCTCGAATCCAGCGACACCGTCCAAGTGACCCCCACAGTCCAGTGACTCTTCAGCCCAAGTTTGGTGGAGGTAAGTCCTTGCCTCACCTCGCTGGGCTGCATTGCTGGGAACCGCGACTTTGCAAGCTTCTCCGGCCCCTGTGCACTTCCGGCGGAAATCCTGTGTGCACAGCCAAGCCTGGGTCCACGGCACTCTAACCTGCATTGCACGACTTTCTAAGTTGGTCTCCGGCGACGTGGGACTCCTTTGTGCAACTTCGGCGAGCACCGTTTCACGCATCCTCGTAGTGCCTGTTTCTGGCACTTCTCCGGGTGCTACCTGCTTCAGTGAGGGCTCTTTGTCTTGCTCGACGTCCCCTCTCTCTGCAGGTCCAATTTGCGACCTCCTGGTCCCTCCTGGGCCCCAGCAGCGTCCAAAAACGCCAAACGCACGATTTGCGTGTAGCAAGGCTTGTTGGCGTCCATCCGGCGGGAAAACACTTCTGCACGACTCTCCAAGGCGTGGGGGATCCATCCTCCAAAGGGGAAGTCTCTAGCCCTTGTCGTTCCTGCAGTATTCACAGTTCTTCAGCCTAGTAAGAGCTTCTTTGCACCAACCGCTGGCATTTCTTGGGCATCTGCCCATCTCCGAGCTGCTTGTGACTTTTGGACTTGGTCCCCTTGTTCCACAGGTACCTTCAGACAGGAATCCATCGTTGTTGCATTGCTGATTTGTGTTTTCCTTGCATTTTCCCTCTAACACGACTATTTTGTCCTTAGGGGAACTTTGGTGCACTTTGCACTCACTTTTCAGGGTCTTGGGGAGGGTTATTTTGCTAACTCTCACTATTTTCTAATAGTCCCAGCGACCCTCTACAAGGTCACATAGGTTTGGGGTCCATTCGTGGTTCGCATTCCACTTCTGGAGTATATGGTTTGTGTTGCCCCTATCCCTATGTTTCCCCATTGCATCCTATTGTAACTATACATTGTTTGCACTGTTTTCTAAGACTATACTGCATATTTTTGCTATTGTGTATATATATCTTGTGTATATTTCCTATCCTCTCACTGAGGGTACACTCTAAGATACTTTGGCATATTGTCATAAAAATAAAGTACCTTTATTTTTAGTATAACTGTGTATTGTGTTTTCTTATGATATTGTGCATATGACACTAGGTGGTACTGTAGTAGCTTCACACGTCTCCTAGTTCAGCCTGAGCTGCTTTGCTAAGCTACCATTATCTATCAGCCTAAGCTGCTAGACACCCTATACACTAATAAGGGATAACTGGGCCTGGTGCAAGGTGCAAGTACCCCTTGGTACTCACTACAAGCCAGACCAGCCTCCTACACAAAGCCAATAGGGTATGCTTTAATTTGTTATTCTGCATTTATCCATGCCTACGCTAACGTGTTGGCATTTTGATGTCTGGCATACTGGCTTTATCAATACTTCTTTTGCTTTGGAAGACCCTTGCCCACTTTAAGCACAAACACTACCCCCGACTGTCTGACTACAAGCAGCACATTTCATTTTATTAAAATAAAACCCTCTAACAGCTATAAAGTGTAGTAATAATAATGTGGTACGTGCTAAGGCCTACAAACAGATGAATAGAAAGAACAACCCGGTAATTTCCTGCAGATGTTAGTTACTATTGATACATTTTGGAGGCTACAGGCATTCCGAATCTGGGAAAAAAAACTAAGAGGAATATTTGCAGGGCATGATTGTGTCACGTGACCGATGAGTTTAATGAACCATCTGTGTACCAAATGAACCCTTCACATCCCATTCTAAAATTGAATAAAACAATCAATAGTTTCCATTCTTTTTTTAGCTCTTTTCAGTTTATACTATACTGCTTGGGTCAATAGCAGATAAACATTACTCCATTTCCACAGATTTAGAAATATTGCTTACCATTGCTGAACACAAATCTATTTAACACAACTTGGAAGGCAACTCGAACCAAATGTCATTCTTTGTTGACCTTTTAGACACAGCGCCGTTACAAATATGCTGTGGCGCCAGCCTCTTGATTTTAATTCAATGTATTCACTCAAGCGTTTACACCTTGAAATGATCACTTCTTACTAAGATTAGCTGTTCAGTATCCCTCAATCTCTTGCAAGGAACATCGTCAAAATGACCTTTTCTTCTTTTAAACAGTATAAAATGATGTTTTCATAGACTGTAGGCAGCACTCGGGGGACAATCATTTAATGCACTGGATATTGGTTTCAAAGTGTTCTAATTGCCTAAATTAGTAATGCCTTTTTTTCCCCGGCTTCTATAAGGAAAAACGAATTTGAATTACCCTCTGAAGAAAAGGCTCACTGGATATTTTATTCTGATTACTTTTTCTATTTATTACAGAAGAGGAAAGTTTGCAAGGTCACCCCTGGCTCAGGACTTGTTTGCTAAATAGAAGGAAAAATATATTGTTACCAACTCTAAACACGCAGTTGCAATGCAATAGGTCTCGCATTTTCGGGAGTTAGAGCTACTGGCATTGTAAATTCATAATCAGACTTTTCTTGCCGCAGTGCTAGGATTCCTCCTGCAACACCGCAGCTTAAGCTACAAAAGGCTACAAAAATGCAACGAAGTGGGAGTGGTGGGGGGGTGGCAGAAATGAACCACGTGGTTGTGTAAAGACAGACACCATAATTAGTACAAGCCTAAAATGAGAGACTGGCACAACATACAGCAGTGGCCCATTGGCAAAATACATCCAAACAGCACTGCACTTGAAAGCAGAAGAAGGCAGGTACAGAGGCAGAAATACTATATGTAAACATCGGCCCAATCATTAAATGCTGCCAGAGTTAAGGCAGTGAGAGAAAGCAGCAAGCACTTTAGGCAATACTCAGACTGGAAGCTGTGGCTTCTAAAAAAAAAACCACTTACCGGTGCCTCCACACCGCTCCATCCGTTCCTCTGCCTGCAGACACAGGCTCCCAGCCTGCCTTGTGGCCAATCCTGATACTGCTCAGAGCAGCATTAGGATTGGCTGGGACCCTGTGCATGCTCTCTCCAGCCCACTGTGAGAAAGCAGGGCTGATTGCAGAGGCCCCCTAACTTTTTGCCCCCATTTTCCACTTTTTGCTGGTGTTTTCCTGACTCTGATGGTGCCCTGGGTACTGCTAACTAGTCCCAGGGCCTGTGCTCTGTGTAAAATGGATATGCAAATTAGGCTAATTATAATTGGCTAAGTTAACCTACCTATAAGTCCCTAGTATATGGTAGGGCATGTAGGTTTAGGGACCACAGCATAGGTAGTGCACCCATAGGTGCACTGCTGAGGTGCCCAGTGTCATTTTAAAGGCAGGCCTGCCTTGCTGCCTGCTTTTAAACTAAAGTTATATGCAGATTCGACTTTGGAATTAAAAGTAATTCCAAAGTCTTAAACGACCTTATTTTTACATATAAGTCACCCCTAAGGTGTGCCCTATGTGCCCCTAGGGCTGGGTGCCATGTAACTATAAGCAGGGACCTTATAAAAATAGTTGTATAAGCCCTGGTGAGGTAAAAAAAGCCAATTTGTTTTTTCCTCATTGTAGTAAATGGCCTTCATAGGCTAGAATGGGGAGACTTTATTTTAATTTTTAAAGTCCCCTTAAATGATGGATACCAAGAGTTTGGTATCAAATTAATTGTTGTAATAAATCCCACAACTTCCAGTTGTGGGATTTAATATAACTTGTTCAGGTAAAGAGTTTTAAACTTTACCTGAAAAGTTGCCAATTTCAGCCCTGCATTGTTTTTGCTGCTGTGCTCTGATTGGCCAGCCTCTGGTTGCCTGGCCAGGCTTCCTTGATGTGGTGTGAAGTGGCCTGGCTTTACACAAAGGAATGTGCCTGTGGGAGGGAATCTCCCCTCAGCAGATGGTGAGGCAGGAAGGGGGAGGTCTGCCAAACTGGTCTTCAAAGGCAGAGAATGACATTTGGAGCAACCAGCAACACCCCCACATCCTGCAACCCCAGACAACTAGGTGCCCCCTTGATTAGATTAGGAAAGGGCAGGAGAGGGGTGTGTTTATGATTTTTAGCCACACCAGTGGGTGGGCTCAGCCAGATGTAACCTCCAAAAATCAGATTCAGCCATGATGGATTTTTGGAGAATGTTGCCTCCTGGGTTTGATTTTTGCCACACTTCCCAGGAAGTGGTCATCACAGGGGGAAGGACCCTGCACCTGATTGGAGAACCAGGACCCCCCTGCTTTTCACCCAGGAGCAATGATAAACCTGGCAGACCTGCACCCACACCTCAGTTCCCTACCACATCCAACAAGGAAGAACTACAGAAGAAGAAGGACTGCCCTGCTGGATGCCTGGCCTGCACCTGGAACCTGCACTCAGAAGGACTGCACCAGCTGCACACTTGGGCTTCACCACAAGAAGGACTTTGCCTGGCTTCAGCTGGTTCAAGGAGGGACTCCCTGTTTGCTACAGGTGAAAAATTGCTAACCAGAGTCCCCTGCACCAACTCCTGAAGAAAGCGACCAGCTGACCACTGTCCAGTGGCCAAAAAGGAGTTTGCGCCAGGTGCATTCTGAGAGTTGTAGTCCACACCCCGAAGGACCATCTCAGAACTTCTGGACCCATGGGGTGAGCTGTGGACCTCAAAAAAACCTTAAAAGGACATCTGGGAGAAGCCCCAGAAGTTTGGAGAAGTTTGGAGAACTTTTGAAAAAAAGCTCCATAGAGGGACCGACCCGCCGCAGCAACTCTAGCCGTCTTGCCTCAACCGCGACCCGGCCTGATTTGCTGGTTCGTCCCGGTAAAGAAAATCTCTGAAAAAGAGACTTAGTGTGAAGGTAAACTTTTAACCGATGCCTCCCGCAGCCTGTAGCCAAGCAGGGCTCCATCGCGGTCAGCCTTAAACTTTGACTTTACCCCGCTCGAGGTGCAACCAGATGACCCGATTGGCGCTTTTTGTTTCTAGGCGCTAAAAAAAAAAAAATATTTAAAAATTCATAACTCCGGTTCCCCTTATCCGATTTTATTCGTTTTTGTGTCATTTTAAAGATAAAAATATAATCTATTTTTATAAATTGGTTTGGATTTTTAAACTGTTTCCTGTGTTTTAGTTAATTACTGTTTTGTGATATCTGAATGCTTTACACTCTGTCTCCTAAGTTAAGTCTTGACGCTCGTTGCCAAGCTACCAAGGGTTAGGCTGGGTTTAATTTACTATGACCTAACTGGACCCAAGTGGAGGTTAGTGGCCTATTGCTAAGTGTAGGTACCTACCTACCCTTACCAATAACCCATTTTCCAACACCCACCAACTGTGTTGTTGGGCTGGAGAGAGCCTACTGCACATGTGTGTTTGGCCGGCCTGAGACGGCCGGCCAAACACACATGCGCACTGAGGGGGAGTTCCATGCACTCCCCCTCACTGCTCATCACCCCTGTGGCACAGTTTATTATTGTTTTCTTGTAAAGGTTTTGCAGCTGCCACTGCTGGCAAAGACAGGGGGTGATGCTCCTCATCCCTAACAGAAGAGCCACCCCTGGAGAATAGTGACTAAAAGATAAGTAAAAAGGCAAATAGGCAAACACCCTGTACAGACTAAGTTGATGCCTGTCTATGCAAACATGGCATAGTCAGCTGTCCACACGAGAAGTGCAGGGTGTTTAAAGACCAAGAGACTTAGCCCAGTGAAATGCCCTTTGAGAGGGGAGTAGCTCTGTCACTGGGATAGCCGTCTCCATTAGTAAAAAAAAGTTTTGTGACGTCATTTTTTAAACTGCTGTAGCACATTGCTAATGCCCTCCGGTGAACCTTGTCTGACACCCTGTCCTGGTTAACTAGTATCACCCCTGCCCAGAAATTGTAAACAAAAACCACCTTACCCCTCTTGTCCTCTGCCATATTGCATGCCTATGAGTGGTAAATAAACACACACCACAGATAAACCAGCACCAATGCCTATTGGTGCCCATGTTTTTGGT
Source organism: Pleurodeles waltl (assembly GCF_031143425.1). NCBI lineage: Eukaryota > Metazoa > Chordata > Amphibia > Caudata > Salamandridae > Pleurodeles > Pleurodeles waltl. The sequence goes on from NC_090451.1 coordinate 372,054,301, forward strand.
CCTGGGGAGCTTGGCTTGTGAAATCACGTAAAGTCTGTGAGTACCCTACTGCCCTCTCATGCAAGTCACTCTACTTTTCTTTGTACCAATGCTTGGGTAATCTTCAGACTTCTGCTTTATTGGACAGCTCGGGCAGGTCTTCTGTAGGCCTGCCCACTTAAGGACTGGTTTGCTTAGGCAGGAGCAGATAGAAGCAGCAGCGCTCGGAATAGACTTGCCATTGCTTTTGAGATACATCTTTGACTACTCTATTTGGGTCCCTCATCCAGAACATTATCACTACATTTACCTCGGATACTCTTTATGTTGCCCTCAGCTTCAACTACATCATGCACCTACACCCTCAAGCCAGTCTTATAAATGTGGATACTGGAATCTAACATAAATGTGCAAACTAAACAGAGACTTCAAGTGCGAAGGGAAAAGAAACAAGCAACAGCAAAGGAAAAGAGACAGCCTCGTCTTGGCGTTAATAACGTCTTAGCTCATAACGCGCGGTGGCCATCTCAAATTGGGTGAATGTACATTAACAATTGTAACTGTAGCATTTTTCTTTTAAGCATTAGCAGTGAGTAAGGAAATAGATGTTAATGTACTTGTGGTTATGATTGTCTTTGAGCTGCGGCGCCATGGGCTGGAAACAGACGCCCTCATAAAAAAGCCTTTAACATTTGACCTAGGTCTTTAAAAGCACAGAACATGTAACCAGAGAAGAACATGCATTACAGCCCTGTTTTACAGAAATGGACTGGAGCCACTGAAAACATGCAGCGCTCTAGTCAGATGCTCTTCGCCTAAACAGTCACTAAGCACATGCTACAGTGGCACAAGTGTAAGGGTACAAGTACTACAGCCATGCTCCAGGGGAGTGTAGAACTCAGGAAAAGTTGGGACAAGGAGGAAGGATTGATCACTAGCAAGCAAGGATTTTTTAAGGACACTGTAACAAACCAGTGAAAAAGCAGGGATCTCACAAAGAAATATACAGAAGTATATGCTAAAGTATATACAAGAGATCTCGAATGCTCAACCTAAAAATAATATGTTCTTTCTGTTAAGCCTTAGGTACAGTTTGTTTACTATTAAGTATAAAAGGAAAAAGCCTCATTTGGGGAAGACTTTATGAAGTGATATCCATACCATGCCTATGAATGTATTTTATTCAAAATCAATACCATAACTTACTTTGTTGAGGTATTTTAATCTCCATTTAATTTTTTTTTTAACTTTTCTCTGCAGGTAAAATACTTCCTCTTTTCCGTTTTTGGGAGGAGTACTATCAATGAATATATTTCTACTAGAAGAAATAAAGTAGTAAGACTTACAGGAATTAACACCTTGTAAACAAGTAGAAAATATTCAGAGGACACTGAATGATAGCAAAAACAGGTACTGGGAGCAGAACAGTAAAGCAGTTAGCACTGTTTTCACTGCAAATAAAGCATCAAGTATCACACTCAGGTTCCACAACCATTTTCTGTGGTTTTTATTGCTGAAAGAGCATGGGTCTGCACAGGACCACTTGAATAACTAGACATGTGCATTGCTAATCCAGCGCTCACTCATTCTTAGCGGAAATACAACTAAAACCTATGCAGATATAAAAAGCTCCTTTGCCCATGCGCATGTTCCCATTCTTAAGGCAAGTTAATCTCTGAATGTCCAACAACCAGGAAGAGGCAATCTTTTAGAGTATCTTCCTGGTGGGCTTTCTGAGGGAATATGGATAGTCCCAGGAGACTTTGCTCTCTGGTCACTTTGAAGATGTAGTCATAAAGAGCACCAGGCCACCCTCTCTGTGAGATAATCCTGCCTTCTAAAGGTTTAACCGAGATACAGTGGACCAAGACTGTGTGTCTTGGGCTACACTGACACTGTTTTGCCACATTCACCCTGCTCCCTCGACATTGAGGGAGTTCTTATGGCATCTCTACTTTCTTCACATGCATGCATGTCACATTTATTTTTTAGACCTTTTGAACTCTGTGAGACAATGGGCATTTAAAGATTCACCCACACTTTTTGCCCCCTCCTGTTGACTATTGGGTACTAGTGTAGTGAATCTGCAGTGCACTAGGCCCTGCTGACCAGGCCCCTGTGCATGTGCTCTAACCCATAAAAGTATATGTATAATTGGTTTATGTTAGACCTGGCAGCTTTTTGGCGCATCTCCCCTGTCTGTTTGCCTTCTGACCTCCTGTTTTTGTGGTATACTGGACTCAGTTTTTACTGGTTTTAAGTCTCTGCGCACTTTACCACTGCTAATCAGTGCTAAAGTGCAAGTGCTCCCTATATAAATTGCATTGGTGATTGGATTATCCATGATTGGTATATTTTATTTACTGGTAAGACCCTAGTAAAGTGCACCAGGGGTGCCCAGGGCCTGTAAATCAAATGCTACCAGTGGGCCTGCAGCACTGATTGTGTCACCCACATGAGTAGCTCTGTGAACATTTCTCAGACCTGCCACTGCAGTGTATCTGGGTGCAGTTTTAAACTGCCAATTCACCTTTTAAATATACCCACTTGCCAGACCCAGACCTTCCCTTTTTGTACAGGTAAGACACCCCTTTGGTAGGCCCTAGGTAGCACCTTGGAGAGGGTGCAGTGTATGTTAAAGGTGAGACATGTACTGATGTGTTTTACATGTCCTACTAGTGAAATATTTCCAAATTCGGTTTTCACTATTGCAAGACCTACCTCTGTCATAGGTTAACATGGGGGCTGCCTTTAAATACCCTTAAAGTTCAGTTTTCCTTTGAGAGCAGATAGAGATGAGGAGTTTGGGGTCTCTGAACTCACAATTTAAAAATACATCTTTTGGTGAAGTTTGATTTTAGGTTGTTAGTTTGAAAATACTACTTTTAGAAAGTGTGAATTTTCTTGCTTAAACCATGCTGTACCTCTGCCTGCTTGTGTATTCCATCTCTGGGTCAGACTGACAGTTGGGCTGTTGTGTATTCCCTGTAGACAGTGACACAAAGGGAGCTGGGGTATAGTCTGCATATCCTGATGGGCCATCTGGGCTAGAGTGGAGGGAGGAGTGGTCACTTACACCTGAAAGGGCTGTGGTATCCCTCACACAATGCAGTCTTCAACCCCCTGGAGTGTGTCTGGGACCAGGCCTGGGCAAGTCAGGATCTTGTGAACAACAGAGACTTTCCTTTGAAGTATGCCTACTTCAAAGGAAGAAATGGGTATTAGTAGTGGACCGAAAATCCCAGACTTTTAGAATCTTTTTGGATCAAGAGGAACCTCTGCCCAATAGAAGAGCTGGAGGAGGTGTACTGCCCCTTTGCTGTGCTCCTGGGTTTGCCTGCAGTTGCTGCTTTTGCCTTAAAAGCTTAAAAGAGAGCAAACAGTGAATCCTGCTGTGTATCCTGCTTGAGAGAGTTCTCCAAGGGCTTACAGTAGAGCTTGCCTCCTGTTGGAACTCACAGGGTCACCAAAGACTTCAGTTTCATCTGCCTACAGCACTGAGAACTGTGTGTTTTTTGCTGTTCAGGAAGAGAAACCACCAACGACGCCCCAGGCCCACACCGTGACCTGGTTATGCCACACGGAGCTGCACCACTCTGCCCTTCTACACGTGGCATCTGATCCCGCCACCTAGCCGCTGCTTGCACCGTGACCTGTGGGCCCCGCACATTGCATCATCCTGCTTAGCACCGCAGCCCTGACGCCATCCATGTCAGCGCTCCTGACTTCATCCTGGTCCACCGACACCAGCACCATCGACTCCAGTGCTGTCATCAGGCATCCCTGCCTGCACTGCGATCTGTGGATGCCGCACAGAGCCCATCCCACACCACACCGTCGACTTGGGCCAACTGACAACATCGTTTCATCAACGATGATGACGCTGCCTGCACCGTGACTTGGTGACACCACACGTCACACCGCCCTGCTTCACAATGCAGCCCAGGTCTGATTGATGCCGCTGGATTCCATCACCAAACTGATGCCTGCACCGTGACCTGTGGGCACTGCACGTCACACCATCCTGCTTCTCACCACAGCCCAACACCATCAATGTCAGCACTCCTGACTTCATCAGCCTGGAGTTTGATCTGCAATGTCTGTAATTTCAAGGGCCGACAACGACCCCGCATTGACATCCAGAACCGACGCTACCGACACCGCTCTCCAAACCTCATTGCGAGTATCATGATGCCCTGCATGTCCAAGGTACTGTTTGTGGGTCTTTTTGACACCATAACTGGCCTGAACTGTTGGATTTGTTGTTCACTAAACCGTGGCAGTTCCAGATGGAGCTATGGATCACAAGGAGCTGTATTTTTAAGTAATTCTTGCAAGATTCATATCAATTCAAATTCTACACAGACACATATTGGCTATTTTTCTACAACTGGTGTGGTGTCCTTTTGTAGTGTTTTCCCTTTATTACTGTGTGTTATGTGCAAATGCTTTACACAGTGCTTCTGAGATAAGCCTGCCAAGCTACCAAGGCAGTGATCAGGGGTTATCTGAGAGGGTATCTCCCTTATCCTGACTAGAGTGAGGGTCCCTACTTGGACATGGTGCAAACTGACTGCCAACTAGAGACCCCATTTCTAACAGTTTACCTAAATTGGCACAAGCTAACTTACTTACAAGTTCCTTGTATATGGTACCTGGGGTTACCAGGGTCTGTAATTTATGTGTCGCTCATGGACTTCAGCACTGATTGTGCTCCCACAAGTGTGACAAAGCAAAGATTGTCTCCCATTCTTCCAATGCAGATTCGTAGAGCAATTTTTAATCTGCTAACTTGACAGTGCCATTTAAACTTATAGCAAAGCCCAAACATTCAATTTTAATATATATAAGCGATCCATAAAGCAGGCCTAACAAAACCTAAGGCAGGGTTCTGTGTAATAAAAAGAAGCACATGGGGCCAGATGTAGCAAACCATTTGCGAGTCGCAAACGGCGAAAATCGCCGTTTGCGAGTCGCAAACGTGTGTTTGCTATGCAGAAATGCATTTTGCGAGGCGGAACCGACTCGCAAAATGCATTTCCAACTCGCAAATAGGAAGGGGTGTTCCCTTCCTATTTGCGACTCGCAGTGGTATGCAATTCCATTTGGACCCCTTCCCCTTTGTGAGTGGACCCAAATATATTTTTTCAGAGCAGGCAGTGGTCCAAGGGACCACTACCTGCCCTGAAAAAATACCGAAACTAAAGGTTTCGGTTTTTTTTCTAAGTGCAGCTCGTTTTCCTTTAAGGAAAACGGGCTACACTTTGAAAAAAAAAAAACTGCTTTATTTAAAAGCAGTCACGGACATGGAGGTCTGCTGTTCCCAGCAGGCCTCCATCCCCGTGAGTCCCCATAGTCGCTATGGGGGCGCAAATTGAGACCCACCTCATTAATATTAATGAGGTGGGTCTTTGCGACCCCATAGCGACTCGCAGACGGTGTCTGAGACACCGTTCTGCATAGCAAATTGCGAGTTGCAATTTGCGAGTCGCTCGGACTTGCAAATTGCAACTCGCAATTTGCCGGCTTCCTACATCTGGCCCATGGTTTCTTAACCCCTTCTGTGCCCAGGACGTAATGGTTACGTCCTGAGGCACAGTGCTGCTGTGCCCAGGACGTAACCATTACGTCCTGTGCACAGAGCCCAGAGGGAGCGCTCTCGCTCCCTCTGTGGGGTTCCCCCCCACCCCCCCAAGTCAGGGATGGAAGGGGAAGCCCTTCCCCTCCCACCCCCGACCCCCCCAACCCCCCCTGTGACGTCAGCGCGCGAGCGCGCGCTGATTAGTCACAGGGTCTCCCCCATCGCGCTGGAAGCAGAGCTTCCAGCGCGATTGAAAAAGAAATGCTTTTGCATTTCTTTTTCAATCCCATGGGGGAGGCCCCGAGAGGCTTCAAAGGGAAGGAAATGTATTTCCTTCCCTTTGAAGTCTCTCACAGGTTTCAAAAGCCGGATTACTTGCAATCCGGCTTTTGAAACCCCACTAGACACCAGGGATTTTTTTTTTCTTTTCTTGAAATTGGCAAAAGGGAGCGACCCCTTGGGCAAGGGTCGCTCCCAGGGGGGCATTTTTTTAGGAAGGCCTTTTCTGCCCCATTGGCCTATTATTAGGCCGATCTGCCCCCAGGGGGGGCAGAAACCTCTAGGCACCAGGGACCTTTTTTTTTTGTTTTTTTTTTGTGATGAATTCTTTTTTTTTAGGTGGGGAGCAATCCCTTAGGCAAGGGTCGCTCCCCTACGGGGCAATATATATTTAGGCCATTTCTGCCCCCCTTGGGGGCAGATTGGCCTATTTTGATAAGGCCAATCTGCCCCCAAGGGGGGCAGAAACCATTAGACACCAGGGAGTTTGTTTTTGCGCGCGAATGTCACGCAACAAAGCGACCCCTTTGGTAAGGGTCGCTCCCAGGGGGGGCAATTTTTTGGGAAGGCCTTTTCTGCCCCTCCTGGGGGCATATCGGCCTATTATTAGGCCGATCTGCCCCCAGGGGGGGAAGAAACCTGTAGGCGCCAGGGCAAATTTTTTTTTTGTGTTTTTTTTTTTTGTTCTTTTTTTTTTTTTAGAGATGGGGAGCGACCCATCAGGCAAGGGTCGCTCCCCTGGGGGCAAATTGTATTTAGACCATTTCTGCCCCCCTGGGGGCAGATTGGCCGATTTTAGGTCAATCTGCCCCCAAGGGGGCAGAAACCACTAGGCACCGGGGATTTGTTTTTTGGCGCCAATGTCACGCAGGGGGAGCGACCCCGTAGGCAAGGGTCGCTCCCGGGGGGGGGGGGGGTGGGGGTTGGGGGGGGCAAATTTATTTTAGGCCATTTCTGCCCCCCCGGGGGACAGATCGGCCTATTATTAGGCCGAACTGCCCCCGGTGGGGGGGCAGAACACTCTAGGCGCCAGGGCAATTTTTTTTTTGTGTTTTTTTTTTTGTTGTTTCTTTTTTTAGAGATGGGGAGCGACCCATCAGGCAAGGGTCGCTCCCCTGGGGGGGCAAATTGTATTTACACCATTTCTGCCCCCTTGGGGGCAGATTGGCCAATTTTAGGTCAATCTGCCCCCAAGGAGGCAGAAACCACTAGGCACCGGGGATTTGTTTTTTGGCGCCAATGTCACGCAGGGGGAGCGACCCCGTAGGCAAGGGTCGCTCCCGGGGGGGGGTGGGGGTTGGGGGGGCAAATTTATTTTAGGCCATTTCTGCCCCCCCGGGGGACAGATCGGCCTATTATTAGGCCGAACTGCCCCCGGGGGGGGGCAGAACACTGTAGGCGCCAGGGCAATTTTTTTTTTGTGTTTTTTTTTTTTGTTGTTTCTTTTTTTAGAGATGGGGAGCGACCCATCAGGCAAGGGTCGCTCCCCTGGGGGGGGGGAAATTGTATTTAGACCATTTCTGCCCCCCTGGGGGCAGATTGGCCAATTTTAGGTCAATCTGCCCCCAAGGGGGCAGAAATCACTAGGCACCGGGGATTTGTTTTTTGGCGCCAATGTCACGCAGGGGGAGCGACCCCGTAGGCAAGGGTCGCTCCCGGGGGGGGGTGGGGGTTGGGGGGGCAAATTTATTTTAGGCCATATCTGCCCCCCCGGGGGACAGATCGGCCTATTATTAGGCCGAACTGCCCCCGGGGGGGGGGCAGAACACTCTAGGCGCCAGGGCAATATTTTTTTTGTGTTTTTTTTTTTGTTGTTTCTTTTTTTAGAGATGGGGAGCGACCCATCAGGCAAGGGTCGCTCCCCTGGGGGGGCAAATTGTATTTAGACCATTTCTGCCCCCCTGGGGGCAGATTGGCCAATTTTAGGTCAATCTGCCCCCAAGGGGGCAGAAACCACTAGGCACCGGGGATTTGTTTTTTGGCGCCAATGTCACGCAGGGGGAGCGACCCCGTAGGCAAGGGTCGCTCCCGGGGGGGTGGGGGTTGGGGGGCCAAATTTATTTTAGGCCATTTCTGCCCCCCCGGGGGACAGATCGGCCTATTATTAGGCCGAACTGCCCCCCGGGGGGGGGGGCAGAACACTCTAGGCGCCAGGGCAATTTTTTTTGTGTGTGTTTTTTTTTTGTTGTTTCTTTCTTTAGAGATGGGGAGCGACCCATCAGGCAAGGGTCGCTCCCCTGGGGGGGCAAATTGTATTTAGACCATTTCTGCCCCCCTGGGGGCAGATTGGCCAATTTTAGGTCAATCTGCCCCCAAGGGGGCAGAAACCACTAGGCACCGGGGATTTGTTTTTTGGCGCCAATGTCACGCAGGGGGAGCGACCCCGTAGGCAAGGGTCGCTCCCGGGGGGGGGATGGGGGTTGGGGGGGCAAATTTATTTTAGGGCATTTCTGCTCCCCCCCCTGGGGCCGGCTGAGCTACAGGCCAACCACCACAGGTAAGCACCTTGCAAAAAACACCTCTGTTTTCTGTGAAAAAATATGTTGTGTCCACGTTGTGTTTTGGGCCATTTCCTTTTGTGGGCGCTAGGCCTACCCACAGAAGTGATGTACCATTTTTATCGAGAGACTTAGGGGAACGCTGGGTGGAAGGAAATTTGTGGCTCCTCTCAGATTCCAGAACTTTCTGTCACCGAAATGAGAGGAAAAAGTGTTTTTTGGGCCAAATTTTGATGTTTGCAAAGGATTCTGGGTAACATAACCTGGTCAGAGCCCCGCAAGTCACCCCATCTTGGATTCCCCTGGGTTTCTAGTTTTCAAAAATGCACTGGTTTGCTAGGTTTCCTCAGGTGTCGGCTGAGCTACAGGCCAAAATCCACAGGTAGGCACTGCTTTTTATAAAAAAATGTGATGTGTCCACGTTGTGTTTTGGGCCCTTTCCTTTTGTGGGCGCTAGTCCTACCCACACAAGTGAGGTATCATTTTTATCGGGAGACGTGGGGGAACGCTGGGTAGAAGGAAATTTGTGGCTCCTCTCAGATTCCAGAACTTTCTGCCACAGAAATGTGAGTAACATGTGTATTTTTAGCCAAATTTTGAGGTTTGCAAAGGATTCTGGGTAACAGAACCTGGTCCGAGCCCCGCAAGTCACCCCTCCTTGGATTCCCCTAGGTCTCTAGTTTTCAGAAATGCACAGGTTTGGTAGGTTTCCCTAGGTGCCGGCTGAGCTAGAGGCCAAAATCTACAGGTAGGCACTTCGCAAAAAACACATCTGTTTTTTTCCAAAATTTAGGATGTGTCCACGTTGCGCTTTGGGGTGTTTCCTGTCGCCGGCGCTAGGCCTACCCACGCAAGTGAGGTATCATTTTTATCGGGAGACTTGGGGGAACGCTGGGTAGAAGGAAATTTGTGGCTCCTCTCAGATTCCAGAACTTTCTGCCACAGAAATGTGAGTAACATGTGTATTTTTAGCCAAATTTTGAGGTTTGCAAAGGATTCTGGGTAACAGAACCTGGTCCGAGCCCCGCAAGTCACCCCTCCTTGGATTCCCCTAGGTCTCTAGTTTTCAGAAATGCACAGGTTTGGTAGGTTTCCCTAGGTGCCGGCTGAGCTAGAGGCCAAAATCTACAGGTAGGCACTTCGCAAAAAACACCTCTGTTTTTTTCCAAAATTTAGGATGTGTCCACGTTGCGCTTTGGGGTGTTTCCTGTCGCCGGCGCTAGGCCTACCCACGCAAGTGAGGTATCATTTTTATCGGGAGACTTGGGGGAACGCTGGGTGGAAGGAAATTTGTAGCTCCTCTCAGATTCCAGAACTTTCTGCCACAGAAATGTGAGGGACATGTGTTTTTTTAGCCAAATTTTGAGGTTTGCAAAGGATTCTGGGTAACAGAACCTGGTCCGAGCCACACAAGTCACCCCTCCTTGGATTCCCCTAGGTCTCTAGTTATCAGAAATGTACAGGTTTGGTAGGTTTCCCTAGGTGGCGGCTGAGCTAGAGGCCAAAATCTCCAGGTAGTCACTTTGCTAAAAACAGCTCTGTTTTCTGTGATGTGTCCACGTTGTGTTTTCGGGCATATCCTGTCGCGGGCGCTAGGCCTACCCACACAAGTGAGGTATCATTTTTATCGGGAGACGTGGGGGAACGCTGGGTGGAAGGAAATTTGTGGCTCCTCTCAGATTCCAGAACTTTCTGCCACAGAAATGTGAGGAACATGTGTTTTTTTAGCCAAATTTTGAGGTTTGCAAAGGATTCTGGGTAACAGAACCTGGTCCGAGCCACACAAGTCACCCCTCCTTGGATTCCCCTAGGTCTTTAGTTTTCAGAAATGCACAGGTTTGGTAGGTTTCCCTAGGTGCCGGCTGAGCTAGAGGCCAAAATCTACAGGTAGTCACTTTGCTAAAAACAGCTCTGTTTTCTGTGATATGTCCACGTTGTGTTTTGGGGCATATCCTGTCGCGGGCGCTAGGCCTACCCACACACGTGAGGTATCATTTTTATCGGGAGACGTGGGGGAACGCTGGGTAGAAGGAAATTTGTGGCTCCTCTCAGATTCCAGAACTTTCTGCCACAGAAATGTGAGGAACATGTGTTTTTTTAGCCAAATTTTGAGATTTGCAAAGGATTCTGGGTAACAGAACCTGGTCCGAGCCCCGCAAGTCACCCCTCCTTGGATTCCCCTAGGTCTCTAGTTTTCAGAAATGCACAGGTTTGGTAGGTTTCCCTAGGTGGCGGCTGAGCTAGAGGCCAAAATCTACAGGTAGTCACTTTGCTAAAAACAGCTCTGTTTTCTGTGATATGTCCACGTTGTGTTTTGGGGCATATCCTGTCGCGGGCGCTAGGCCTACCCACACAAGTGAGGTATCATTTTTATCGGGAGACGTGGGGGAACGCTGGGTGGAAGGAAATTTGTGGCTCCTCTCAGATTCCAGAACTTTTTGCCACAGAAATGTGAGGAACATGTGTTTTTTTAGCCAAATTGTGAGGTTTGCAAAGGATTCTGGGTAACAGAACCTGGTCCGAGCCCCGCAAGTCACCCCTCCTTAGATTCCCCTAGGTCTCTAGCTTTCAGAAATGCACAGGTTTGGTAGGTTTCCCTAGGTGGCGGCTGAGCTAGAGGCCAAAATCTACAGGTAGTCACTTTGCTAAAAACAGCTCTGTTTTCTGTGATATGTCCACGTTGTGTTTTGGGGCATATCCTGTCGCGGGCGCTAGGCCTACCCACACAAGTGAGGTATCATTTTTATCGGGAGACGTGGGGAAACGCTAGGTGGAAGGAAATTTGTGGCTCCTCTCAGATTCCAGAACTTTCTGCCACAGAAATGTGAGGAACATGTGTTTTTTTAGCCAAATTTTGAGATTTGCAAAGGATTCTGGGTAACAGAACCTGGTCCGAGCCCCGCAAGTCACCCCTCCTTGGATTCCCCTAGGTCTCTAGTTTTCAGAAATGCACAGGTTTGGTAGGTTTCCCTAGGTGGCGGCTGAGCTAGAGGCCAAAATCTACAGGTAGTCACTTTGCTAAAAACAGCTCTGTTTTCTGTGATATGTCCACGTTGTGTTTTGGGGCATATCCTGTCGCGGGTGCTAGGCCTACCCACACAAGTGAGGTATCATTTTTATCGGGAGACGTGGGGGAACGCTGGGTGGAAGGAAATTTGTGGCTCCTCTCAGATTCCAGAACTTTCTGTAACAGAAATGTGAGGAACATGTGTTTTTTTAGTCAAATTTTGAGATTTGCAAAGGATTCTGGGTAACAGAACCTGCTCCGAGCCCCGCAAGTCACCCCTCCTTGGATTCCCCTAGGTCTCTAGTTTTCAGAAATGCACAGGTGTGGTAGGTTTCCCTAGGTGGCGGCTGAGCTAGAGGCCAAAATCTACAGGTAGTCACTTTGCTAAAAACAGCTCTGTTTTCTGTGATATGTCCACGTTGTGTTTTGGGGCATATCCTGTCGCGGGCGCTAGGCCTACCCACACAAGTGAGGTATCATTTTTATCGGGAGACGTGGGGGAACGCTGGGTGGAAGGAAATTTGTGGCTCCTCTCAGATTCCAGAACTTTCTGCCACAGAAATGTGAGGAACATGTGTTTTTTTAGCCAAATTTTGAGGTTTGCAAAGGATTCTGGGTAACAGAACCTGGTCCGAGCCACACAAGTCACCCCTCCTTGGATTCCCCTAGGTCTCTAGTTTTCAGAAATGCACAGGTTTGGTAGGTTTCCCTAGGTGGCGGCTGAGCTAGAGGCCAAAATCTACAGGTAGTCACTTTGCTAAAAACAGCTCTGTTTTCTGTGATATGTCCACGTTGTGTTTTGGGGCATATCCTGTCGCGGGTGCTAGGCCTACCCACACAAGTGAGGTATCATTTTTATCGGGAGACGTGGGGGAACGCTGGGTGGAAGGAAATTTGTGGCTCCTCTCAGATTCCAGAACTTTCTGCCACAGAAATGTGAGGAACATGTGTTTTTTTAGCCAAATTTTGAGGTTTGCAAAGGATTCTGGGTAACAGAACCTGGTCCGAGCCACACAAGTCACCCCTCCTTGGATTTCCCTAGGTCTCTAGTTTTCAGAAATACACAGGTTTGGTAGGTTTCCCTAGGTGGCGGCTGAGCTAGAGGCCAAAATCTACAGGTAGTCACTTTGCTAAAAACAGCTCTGTTTTCTGTGATGTGTCCACGTTGTGTTTTGGGGCATATCCTGTCGCGGGTGCTAGGCCTACCCACACAAGTGAGGTACCATTTTTATCGGGAGACTTGGGGGAACATAGATTAGCAAAACAAGTACTATTGCCCCTTGTCTTTCTCTACATTTTTTCCTTCCAAATATAGGAGTGTGTGTAAAAAAGACATCTATTTGAGAAATTCCCTGTAATTCACGTGCTACTATGGTCACCCCGGAATTCAGAGATGTGCAAATAACCACTGCTCCTCAACACCTTATATTGTGCCCTTTTTGGAAATGCAAAGGTTTTCTTGATAGCAATTTTTTACTCCTTATATTTCAGAAAATGAATTGCTGTATACCCGGTATAGAATGAAAACGCACTGCAGGGTGCAGCTCATTTATTGGCTCTGGGTTCCTCGGGTTCTTGATGAACCTACAAACCCTATACATCCCCGCAACCAGAGGAGTCCAGCAGACGTAACGGTATATTGCTTTCGATAATCTGACATTGCAGGGAAAAGTTACAGAGTAAAACGTAGAGAAAAATTGATGGTTTTTTCACCTCAATTTAAATATTTTTCTTTTTCAGCTGTTATTGTCTGTAGGAAACCCTTGTAGGATCTACACAAATGACCCCTTGCTGAATTCAGAATTGTGTCTACTTTTCAGAAATGTTTAGGTTTCTGGGATCCAGCATTGGTTTCATGACCATTCCTGTCACTGACTGGAAGGAGGCTGAAAGCACAAAAAATTGCACAAATGGGGTATGCCCCAGTAAAATGCCAAAATTGTGTTGACAAATTGGGTTTTCTGATTCAAGTCTGCCTGTTCCTGAAAGCTGGGAAGCTGGTGAGTTTAGCACTGCAAACCCTTTGTTGATGCCATTTTCAGGGGAAAAACCACAAGCCTTCTTCTGCAGCCACTTTTTCCAATTTTTTTGAAAAAAACGAATTTTTCACTGTATTTTGGCCAATTTCTTGGCCTCCTTCAGGGGAACCCACAAAGTCTGGGTACCTCTAGAATCCCTAGGATGTTGGAAAAAAAGGACGCAAATTTGGCTTGGTTAGCTTATGTGGACAAAAAGTTATGAGGGCCTAAGCGCGAACTGCCCCAAATAGGCAAAAAAAGGCCCGGCACAGGAGGGGGAAAAGGCCTGGCAGCGAAGGGGTTAAATGCTCCGACAATAAAAACAGTGCTTTGTCAATTTTACTGTGGAAAGGTAAGTTGCCTCTTTGACAAGTATGGTGTTACACATTGACAACTAAGCAGTGCTATCTTCCAAATGATACCACACAATATGGCACTTCAAGATATAAAATTAATAATTGCATGAAACACTACATACTGCTCAAGAAGAATTTAATGTAACTTTAGAAGGTTGCCATTTTGTTGCCCAAGGTTTCCGGTAGCTAGTTACAGATGCACACAAGCTGATGCCCTTGAGACACTCTTTTGCTCTGCTGGGTAGAGATGTGAATGACCCTCAGGAAGGGAAACAAAGGCCCTGCTGAGGGAAGAGGTGTGACCTCCTCCTTGCAGGATGGCCAGTGTGGATGTGAGCCCTTGTAGGGCAAATGGTTGTCACTCTAGTAAGTGACTGCTCTTTTGTTTTTGCAGACAGGCTGTTATCTTGGGAAGAGAGAGAAAGCTGTTGTCAAACAATTTTTTAAGGGGGGGTGTATCCTCCTCAGGTAGCCACACCTCTTGCTTGGGCTAGGGAGTTTCACACACAGAGAAAGGGGCTAAACCATGTTGAGAATGGGCAAAATACTGCACCATGGCATAGCTTGATGCTATACTTTGCAAAAAGTAATCATCGGGAAGAGAACCTGGTAGTTCATTGGCCAGTTGGTCACCACATTTCCCCAGGCTCATAGTGGCCATAAAAGTTGTACCATGTCATAGATCACATCTGTACTGGAAAGAGGACTGAAGGAATGCCCTTCTGTTCCCTGGATCCATCAGAGAGGCTGCACCAAAAGCTATGACTGCACCTGTCACACCTTGCACTAGCCCCTGCTGTGGAAAAAGTTATCTGCAAGTCTTGGACAGAGAAACTGACTTCAAGATTCACTTGGCTGAATCCATGTTACAGTCACAGGGCCATAAGAGCAGAGGCTTGCACTCTTGAAAGCTCAGTGCTTAAAAGTGTGACTGCCACTGGATGCCGAGGTGCAGCCTGGGAGACTTAGTCCTAACTTTCAAAAAGTGCACCAAGTCTGCTGGACCAGGGACTGTCATTAGAGTGCAGCTCGGTCACCCAGCACAGACGCTACTGCAAGTTAAATGGAACCGCTGGTTTGGCTGTAACCAGAGGCAAGTAGAGCATCAGCAACTGGCGTTTTGCTTGACTTCGATCTGACTTCCTGGGAGTTCGACCCCTGAGGCTAAAGCTCTTGGGCCAAGCATTGGCCAAAGGAAGACCCCTAACACTGGCATAGTATCCTTAGCATCCTTGACGACCGTCAGCATCCTACATTCCTTGCTTCAGGACCACTCCATCGACTTCTATGGCGGTTCACACGGAGTACCTGGAATTGGAATGGCGATTGCTTAAGTCCAAAGGTAACTGTTCAACTAGACCTGACTGGCCCTGTGACTGGCTACCTAGCAGTGGTGGACCCCAAAAGAGTGCCCTTAAAGCTGTTTTCAAGTTACGTGTTGTGCCTAATCCTATACCTTGAGTCACAATAGATTACAAAGATTTTTTGCATTCAGTGAAAAGCAGTGATTTATAGTTTCTTTAATAATTCATATCTCTGGGAACCTCAGGTGGATTTTGGTCATTGAGGTCTATTTAAAGATTAAAATACAACCTATTTTTGTAAATTGGTGTGGGATTTCAGTTGTGTTTTGCATGTTCTTTTTCAAATATTTTGGCGCTGCCTAATGCTTTTACTTGGTGCTTTGATAAAGCCTGACTGCTCTGAGCCACAGCTACTAAGGTCTGAGCTAAGATTGTATGAACAAACCTGACTGGAGGTATGGAACTGTGACTTTATTACATGGTGAGGTTGCACAACCACATCATATAATACACCAATTTCCTCACAAATTCTATTCTGTTCCTATGTATTATGTAATTAATTGAAACTCAACACTCCTCCAGCCTCTGAGTTTGGGATGTGTTAGAAATTGGGTGTCTGGTTGGCAGAGGTCTGCACCCGGTCCAAGCAGGATCCACAATCCTAGTCAGGGTAGGTCAGATACACACTAAAAGTTAGCCTGTGCTCACCCTCTGGTAGATTGGCACAGGGCAGTCAGGCTTAACTTAAGAGGCAATGTGTAAAATATGTGTGCCACCGGCACTGAATAACACAGTGAAAACTCCACAAAAAGACTCTCTGGATAGAAAAATAGATTATGATTTTATAAATAGATTAAGGCCAAAATTACAAAATTCCAATATTTAGAAATTGGGATATGAACTTTTAAATAATAAATGTGTCAGTAGCGCTTAGAAGCAACCAGGCATCCTTGGCATGGTTTCCCCTGACATTTTGCCTTCTGACCTGTTTTACTGACTTTGTTTTTGCTGCCTTTAGGATGCTGGGAACTTTACCATTGTTGACCAGTGCTAAAGTGCATGTGCTCTTTCCCTAGAACATGGTGGCATTGGTCTATATACAATTGGCATATTTAACTTACTCACAATTCCCTAGTAAAGTGTCCTACATGTGCCCAGGGCCTGAACGTTAAATGCTATTGGTGGGCCTGCAGCACTGATTGTGCTGTCCACTCCAGTAGCCTTTCCAACCTGGCTCAGGCCTGCCATTGCAGAGCCTGTGTGTGCAGTTTTAAACTGCCCTGTCGACATGGCAAGTTAACCCACTTGTCAGGCCCAAATCTTACTCTTTAATACATGTCACCCCTAAGGTAGCCTTGGACAGCCCTAAGGGCAGGGTGCAGTGTATATAAAAGGTTGGACAGGTCCTTTTATATTTTAGATGTCCAGGTAGTGAAAAACTATTTTTTTACTACTGCAAGGGCTAGTTCTCCGATTGGTTAATATTGGGGTTGCCTTACTGCCTTTTACTGGTGTAATTTCCAATTGTAACCAGATAGCTCTTTCGCGTTTGGTGTTTCTGGACTCAAATTTCAAAACCATAACTGATGGTGATGTTGGACTTTAAGTTGCAAGTCTAAAACTGTCACATTTAGGAAGTTGGTATTTTCTTACTTTAAACATTCTCTGCCCCTGCCTGTCTCTAAATACATGTCTGAATCAGTGACAGCTGGGATTGTGTGCATTCCTTCCAGTCAGCCACTCACAAAGGGAGCTGAGGTGTGCCACTTACATCCTGATGGCCCATCGCCAGGCTGATCGGTCTTCCTGGACTGGATGGGAGAGAGGAGCTGACACTTGCATCTGAATAGGGCTGTATGTGTCCCCACACGAAGAGTTACATAATCCCCTGAAGAGTGTCTGAAGCCAGGTAAAGAAGGGCAGGGACTTGTGCACTTCAAAGGCCTCTATTCAAAGTCTCCCCCCACTTCAAAGGAATAACTTGTAATAAGTACTGGACCCAAGCCTCACCAAATCAGTACACTGCTGGACCTGGAATTATTCTGCCAGGAAGATGGAATGCTGCGCTGCTTGTTACCCTGCTGGACTCTGCTGGACTTTGCTGGACTCCTGCTTTGCTGTTCCTTCCCTGCTGCCTCCTTGCTTAGGAGTGAGAAAGACTGGACCTGCAATCTCTGCATCCTCAAAGCCAAGTGACTCCAAGGGCTTGTTGGATTGCCTCCTGTTCTGCAGTCCCAGGATATTCAAAGACTGCCTGCATCTCTCCAACAGCACCCAGACTCTGCAGCCTGTGAGTCTTGCCTTGCTAAGTGGCGTAAATCCAATCCTGGGCCTTTGGATGTGGGTGTTTCTGTGCTGAAATCTTTTACATTGATGGATCGCTACCGTTGCGATGATCAGAACGGCTGCATCCCTCCTCAATGCCCATGCATCGCCGCTGAGAATGAGAAATTAGCATCGCTGATCGCGTTTCTCTGGATTGATGCATCACCATCATCCCTAGCGCATCACCTACGCATTGCTGGCTGCGTGGTTCAATGATGACACATTGCCTTCATCACAAAGGGTTCAACATTGCATTATGAGAACATCACATCAACGACTGCATGGCTCAACCACTACGCATCCTCTGACCATGCAGAGCTGAATCAATGTATCGCCTTCCCATCCCCTCCTCTGATATCAACGCAATCCATTCAAGGTAGTGTTTCAGAAGGACAAGGTTAGTCCCTTTATCTGGCCCGAGCTCCATTGCGGTTGGCTTGAACTTTGTTTTTACTCTAGTCTTGCACAACAAGATAGCCCCAATTGGGGGTTTACGTGTCTAAGCATTATAATTACAGATATTCTATAAAAATGTATTGCTCAACTTCTACTTATTGACATTTTTTCATTTTGGTCTCGTTCATTAAATTAAGATATATTTCTCTAGTGTAAATCTTCCCACACTACAACAGTGGTGATGCAGCAGTTCCTATGCACCGGTTCTTTAGGTGAATCACTGGTTCCAAGTGTAATGCAGTGATGCTGCTCCGGCAACAGTGACCATGAGTCACTTCTGTTTCCATCATATAGGAGATGTGTTATTTTGAATGGAACAAGTACCTGGGCTACTTCTAATGGGCCAAGCACAGGAGCAAGTAGTGATACTTCTATATTCCTGAGTCTCAAGCAACAGGAGGCAAGCCGACAAGTCCTTGAAGACAACTCTGGGTTCCAGATAGAGTCTAGCTCTCCCTCAGCAGGGACAGAGGGCAGCAGGCAGCAAGGCAGCACAGCAGAAAAGCAGTTCTTCCAGTTCATCAGTCCAGAAGCATGACAGTCATTGTAGCAGCACACAAGCTCTTCTGTTTTTTTACAGGTCCATACGTGTCTGATTTGGTGGGGTCAGAGACCCAGTACTTGTGCCCAGTTACGCCTTTGATGTGGGTCTGACTTCAAAGAAGGTTCTTTGAAGTGCACAGAAGTCCTTTTTTCCTAACCCTGGCTCCAGACTCACTACAGGGGGTAATCAGCCATTTGTGTGGAGACAAGACACTGTCCTTTCAGGCGTAGGTTTCAGCTCCTCCCCCCATCCTGCCCAAGATGAGCCATCAGAAAGCATATAGGCACTCAGACACACCTAATCTTCCTTTGTGTGTGGTTGTTTGAAGGAAATGCACAAAGTCAAGTTGTCACCTACCCCAAATGTGTACTGGAGGCAGGCACACAGAGCTTTAAGAGCAGAGAAACACCAGCTTTCTAAAAGCGGTATATCTAAAATAGTAATGTTAAATCCAACTTTGCCAGCAAAGAGGATTTATCATTACCATTCCAATGATATGAAACATGAAAGAGCTACTCCTTATCCATCAGGAATTATAGTTTCAGAATGTAATAAGAAATTCCCAATGTGGTGCAAGAAGGAGACCAACAGAGACGTTTGGCTGACAAATTATATATTCGTCCATTGTTTTAAGTATTTCATTTGTGATTTTTTTATGTGACACACTTTTAGCTATTTCTCATGTTTAGGTTGACTATCCTGTGTAAAAGACAAACTACCCTATGTGTAAACATGTACCCAGTAGTAGCTTTCTTTGTTCACTAATGTATTACAAGTCTTGGCATGACAGAATTACAAAAATTGTACTTGGTACCAAAGGCATGGCATTTTAAAAACTGCTGTGTGTAACATATTGCAGAGACAAAATTTAATATTTATATACAATTTTAAAATACTTGCTCTCAATGTTTCCCATGATCTCATTTTAATATCAGACTCCTGTAGTATTGAAACCTATACTAGTACAAACAGTTGGGATAAGAAGTTGGTCGGTCTATCATAAATTCTCTCTAGAAATAATCACCAAAACCAAAGCATGATGTTCCGAGTCACATTCTACTTGTATGTTTGTTTATGTAGACCAGGACACCAAATTGTCATGCTTCATCATTGGGTCCTGCTCCTCACTGTGTGAGGCTGCAATTTTTAGATGCAATCACTGGCCCGCTGCCTGCAAGAAATCTCCATACACGACCAGGCCCACGTATCTTATGAGACCCTGCCAGCACTTGGCTAGGGCTCCACTGATGCTACATGTGAGTTACCTGTTAATATTATATCTCCTATGTTAAACAGTGAAGCATGTAATTGGTTTGACACTGCTATAGTGATTTCCATTTACTGATAAATTAGGATGACACACCGCTCTTGAGGAATGCCACGAACCCTACAAGGGCATGGAGGTCAATAAACATGTCGACTTATCTGAGAGTAGAAGGATAATCATGTTCGGAGAGTGCTGTTGTCTTTTTTACTCTTATCATGGAATCCAATTATTGAATAATTTCCTTTTTTGTGGCTTCCAGATTTCATTTCAATACTTCACCAAGTCCTCTGCACAGAAGAGAACAACTTGCAGTATGAAAACTCAACAGACCTCCAGGTCATGTTTAACTAAGGATAAATAAGGTCTTCATTAAGAGCACATTAAAGGATGCCCGTTGGGAGAAGAAGCAGAACCCAATGATGTGCATGCTACACCAATGGGTGAGGTTCCCTGTATCCTAAAAAGGGATGGCCTTTAATTTGGTACTATTCCAAAGCCGTTTCCTTGTGCTGCTCTAGAGAAACAGACTTACTTGAACAGGAACACCTGTATTTAAATCTATTAGCATGTGAGCCTATTCTAGATGTTTGCTATAAATGTGTGCATCTCATCTTCCGAGGCTTACTACTGCTCAACTGTTCTGTGATCAGCACTTTTTTTAATAACTACATTTTCCGGATTCTTCTTAAACAATTACCTTTTGTTTGATAATCTTGATGGTGTGAGACAGAATCTCTATGACTTCATCAGGGTGACAGCTGAGGTTGGGCCGGATCTCTCCTCTAAAAGCTAAGGCTTCAAAGGTAAGATGGAAGGTTTTCCATGGTAAACTATGGTAGATGATGACCAGATGCACAGCTTGTCATTCAGGTCAGATAGTTTTTCATGATTCAAACATTTAAAGAAGAGTCTATTTTTGTATTTGCTGCTGTAAAATATGTACTTATTTTTCTGTCAAAAGGGCATGGGTAAGAGATGTAAAAAGGAATAAGCATGGAATGGGTAAGAAACTGGTAGGAGGTGAAGGTATACAGGGTACCAGAAGGCATGGTGTGAGTAGAATCCAAGGAAAAATAGGAGGCCTGGCTGAGTTATTTTTGATGTCTTTGTGTCCTGAATAGACCATATTTGAATTGATCAAGTCTGGGACTTAAAAATGTCTCATCTGCCCAGAGCATTCTGAACAACCTCCCTCCATGACTGGAGATGGAGGGGGACAAGTTGTACCTCATAATTCAATGTGCTTGGTTGTGTAATGTTCATTCTCCCTCTCATAGTATAATCTGTCATTAGCTGGCTGATTGCCTAATTCCTTATTCTTGATGTGATGAAGAGAAATTATGCTTTTGTCAAACTGATATTTTTCACTTATTTGAAATTAGGTTGAAATGGGAAACATGACTCTAATGTTAGAAGGGTTCTACATAAGGTAGTACCTGCCCACTATATGTATACCAAGTATGGTGGAAGCATGTGCACGTTTTGAAAGTCTTAGTGTTAGAACTGGGGTCTTTGGTTGGCAGTCAGGTTGCCCCCAGTCTAAGCAAGGACCCTCACTCTAGTCAGTGTAAAGGAGAATCACACTCAGTTAACCCCCGCTCACCACCATGGTAGCTTGGCACGAGCAGGCAGGCTTAACTCAGAGACAACGTGTTAAGTATTTGTACCAACACACACAGTAATACAGTGACCCACTACAAAATGACACAACACAGGTTTAGAAAAATAGTAAATATTTTCTCTAAATAAACAAGAACGAAACATGATAAATATCTACAATACACCATTACAAATATGATCTTACCACTTAAAAATACAAAATGAGTGCCTAGTGGCACAAATGCAGCAATTTGGTATTAAGTGGCATTGTGACATGTTGTTTCGCACAATGCGATGCCACTGGCACTGTTTACGGAGTCGTACAGACCCCCAGCTACAGTGCCTTTGTAAAGCAAGTAGAAAACAGGTCTGTGCATGAAGTTGGGGATGAAGGCATCACTGGATCCGAAACAGCGTTGGTTCCGGTGCAACGAGGTAGAGGAGCAGAGGCATCATGCAGCAGCGTTGGGTCATTACTGCAGAGTGGTGGAGGTGAGGCAGCGTCAGTTGCGATATGTCAGTCCCATGGAACCTCCAACAGATACGAAGTCCAGTGAAGTCAAAATGCTGTGGGCGACCTCACTGGGTTGTGATGACATTACAGGGCAGCAGGCGTTGCGATGGCGGCAGATATCACGGACGTCAGACTTGTGACACTCTCATCTCAGTGAGGTCATGCGGGATCGGCAGCTGTGGCAACACGAGGTCTGCAGATTCGTTGGGGTCGTTGCGCTTCTGCAAGGTCCGCGGGTTCGGGGCAGGTGGCATTGCAGGTTCCATGCAGCTGCGTCATTAGTGAAGTTGCACAGCGTCGTCCGGCATCGGTAGACAGGATTTCACTAGAAATGTACTTCTAGGGGCCCAGGAACTGGAATGGTACCCTTTCGCAAGATAGAGTCCACAACATGTAGACTCAAAACTGGATGGTGAAGCATTTGCTGTCCCTGAGGCTTAAAATCAGGAAGCAAGCTCTACTCCAAGCCCTTGGAGATTCTTCTCAAGCAGGAACATACCACAAAGTCCAGTCTTTGTCCCATTTCACAGGCAGAAGCAGCAACATCAGGATAGCCCAGCAAAGCACAGTAACAGGCAGGGGAAGAACTTCTCCTCAGCTCTTCAGCTCTTCTCCTTGGCAGAGGTTCCTCTTGATTTCAGAAGTGATCTAAAGTCTGGGGTTTTGGATCACCTACTTATACCCTCTTCTGCCTTTGAAGTAGGCAAACTTCAAAGGAAAGTCTCTCTTGTCAACAAGTTCCTGCCTTGCCCATGCCAGGCCCCAGACACACCAGGGAGTTGGAGACTGCATTGTGTGAGGGCAGGCACAACCCTTTAAGGTGTGAGTGACCACTCCTCCATCTACTGTAGCACAGATGGCTCATCAGGATATGCAGTCTATACCCCAGCATCCTTTGTGTCACTGTCTAGAGGAGATGAACAAACAGTCCACCTGTCAAACTGACCCAGACAGGGAATCCACAAACAGGTTGAATCACAGAATGGTTTAAGCAAGAAAAGGCCTACTTTCTAAAAGTGGCATTTTCAAACTAACAATCTAAGAACCAACTTTACTAAAAAATGTATTTTTAAATTATGAGTTCAGAGACCCCAAACTCCACATTTCTATCTGCTCTCAAAGGGAATCTGCACTTTATTAATATTTAAAGGCAGCTCCCCATGTTAATCTATGAGAGAGATAGGACTTGCACAGTGAAAAACGAGTTTGGCAGTATTTCACTGTTAGGACATGTAAAACACATCAGTACATTTCCCATCTTTAACATACACTGCACCCTGCCCATGGGGTACCTAGGACCTACCTTAGGGGTGCTTTACATGTATGAAAAGGGAACGTTTAGGCCTGGCAAGTGGGTGCACTTGCTAGGTCGAACTGGCAGTTTAAAACTGCACCCATAGACACTGCAGTGGCAGGTCTGAGAGATGTTTACAGGGCTACTCATGTGGGTGGCACAACAAAAGCTGCAGGCCCACTAGTAGCATTTGATGTATAGGCCCTGGGCACCTCCAGTGCACTTTACTAAGGACTTATTAGTAAATCAAATAGGCCCATCATGGAAAAGCCAATACATACAATTTCGCATAGGGAGCACTTGCACTTTAGCACTGGTCAACAGTGGTAAAGTGCCCAGAGTCACACAACAGCAAAAACAGAATCCAGCACACAGAAACAACATGGGAAGTAGAGGCAAAAAATAAGGGGAGACCACGCCAAGGATGCCAGGTCTATCACTTAGGATAAGTGCACTAAGTAAAACAGGAACAAAAGGTTTTGTTTGAAAGATACCTATGAAATGGAAAAAGTAACAAATCTTAAACTCAAATCTATAATAGTCCAAAAGTACTATACAACCTGGCTAATGTCAGGCAATCTTAAAAGGAAGATTTCTGGTGCCATCATTAATGCCAGATGAGGGGCATCCAGGATAAGGTAGTACATAATATTAGTTTCATGTAGGATAGACTTAGAAACATATCCCCAACCACTGCATCTTCGCCATATCTTTTTGCCCAGGTTAAAGAGGAGAGCATGGAAGATAATAGTGAGGGTCTGTTAGATATGTTAATCCCTGCTCCCTGTTTCCCCAGTGTTTCACTGTGATACTGCTTTGGGATCCGGTGTCTCCATAGCCATTTACTGATAACTTTGTATCTTTTTGTTTAATTAGCCTGTTATCTGTATCCAGCCTGTTAACAGTATCCAGCCAGATCTTTGCAGTTCCATTCTGTGTAGCACTGTAATCATAGCCTCCTTTGTATAAACTTTGTTAATTTGTGTGGCCTCCTGTTTGTTTTATCACCCTATGTAACTCTGCTGTATGTTTTTCTGTATTGCGCTGCTGCTTGTCTTTTCTGCCATTTCAAACAATTCCTTCAATACCAAAAGCCACACCTGATGGATACAAGATAACACATCAAGACCACGTCAACAAACACAGAAGTAGCATCTTCATCATCCACAAGGAAACTATCAGCTGCACCACCACCAAAGACGACAATAGCCTGATCATGGAGCCCCCCAACTTCCAACTCCACACTGGCAGCAAAACTAATATCTGAGACACACTCAAATACATACCTCCAGGACCTTGCCGCAGCTTCTGCAACATCATCCCTAATTTCATTGCCCTGCTCGCCATCTACTCCAAGCACTACATCTTCCTCTGAGACCTCAGACTTCCACCTTGATGACCAGGACAACACCAATACTACCAACTTCCTTGAAAGCATGAACCTTCCTGGCCTCACTCAACGTGTCACCTAACTCATGCACACTGCAGGACACACACTCAACTGCATCTTTGTGGCCAGTGACAGAGTCATTTACAGCTATGTCTCCAAACTCACCTGCACAGACCACATCACCATCCACATCACCATCACAGGCCCCCCTGGTACCACCCTCAAATCTCAGAGCACTTCTCACTGTAGCTGGAACAAAGTAATAGAGAGCCAGTGGACCAATACCCACAATACCTCCCACCTGGACCCATAACCAACCTAGAACAGGGCATCAAGAACTTCTACACCTGGATCACTGATTGCACTGACAGAGTCACCCTACCAAGCTCACTAAATCAAAGATGCACTCCAAGCAGGCCAGCTAATACACCATGGATTTAAAAACCACAATACGCAACAGCAAGCAACTGGAGAGAATGTGTCAAACCAGCAAGGACACTACAGGCCAAGCATCCTGCAAAGCTTTGCTCAGCCAATATCACCAACTCCTGAGGAAGACAAAAAGGAGCACCCTTGCCAACCTCATCGAGGCCAGTGGCAACCACAATACAGAACTATCAACATTCTCAGTGAGTTTGCCAACCCGTCAGCCTCCAAGAACATCATCACACCATCCCACTCTGCAAAACCCTGGTAGACTTCTCCCAAAACAAGATCTCTAACATCAACACATACTTCAACCCACAACATACCTCTGTTGACATCCTCTGCCTCTCTCCCCCCCCCACAGAGGAATAACACGACCACCTGCTAACCACCTGGGTCCAGCTCACAACTCAAAACATCAATGTCATCATGAACTCTGTCTATTCAGGAGCTCCAAAGACCCCTGTCCCCATTATATTTTCAACCTTGGGGCAAGTTGATCAGCAACGAACTCACTACCATCTTCAACACACCCATCACCATGGTCATCTTCACCTGAGGACTGGGAAGACACCAATTCAAACCCCAGCAACCTGAAAACTTCTGTCCCATCTCTTTGCTTCCCTTCCCCAGCAAGGTCCTTAAAAAAGCCATCAACTACCAACTCATTGAACACTTGGAGAACAACAACCTTCTGTGCATCTCCCAGTCCAGATTCCATGCCAACCATAGCACTGAAACTGCCCGCATTGCCGCCACAGATGACATCAGAGCTCTCCTTGACTGAGGGAAAATGGCGGCCCTGATCCTCCTAGATCTCTCAACAGCCTTCGGCACAGTATCCCACCACACCCTTGTTTAGAGACTCCACCACTTTGGAATTCAAAGAGATGCCATCAGATGGATCACCTCATTCCTCAAAAAAAAAAAAAAACAGGGAGTCTGTCTGCCTCCATACTCCTCTGAACACAAGACCATCATCTACGGCATTCCTCAAGCCTCAAGGTTCATCCCTCAGCTCCTCTATATTCAACACCTACATGACCCACTTGCCGACATCTTAAGAACCCACAGACTAAACATCATTTCCTATGCCGATAACACCCAGCTCATCCTCTCACTGTCAAAAGAGCCCTCCATCACAAGGGCCACCTTCCACAAGTGTATGATGAACATCACCGGTTGGATTGAAGACAACTAGCTGAACCTCAACACAAAAAAAAAGAAGTACTGATCTTTGGGAACAACACCTCCCCAAGTAGCAACTCATGCTAGCCCGCAGAACTAGGACCCTCAGCACCACCTACAGACCGAGAACCACAATCTCAGCATCATCCTGGACAGCAAGCTCACCATTAAAAATCAGAACAATGCAGTGTCATCTGCCTGTTTCCTCACTCTTTGCATGCTCCACAAGATCTTCAAATGGTTACCTATCAACACCATACACACCATCACCCAAGCCCTAGTCACCAACCGGCTGGATTACGGAAACGCAATCTATGCAGGAATCACCTTGCATCTCCTGAAGAGATGCCAGACCATACAGAACTCTGCTGCCAGACTCATTCTTGACCTTCCCAAGCAGACCTACATCACCCCCACCTCAGGAATCTCCACTGGCTCTCCAATCAGATGAGATGCCATTTCAAGATGATGGTCCACACCTACAAAACTCTGCACAACCAAGGACATGCATACATAAACTACTGTCTGAACACACACCAACCATACAGATTCCTGTGGTCCACCTCAATTTACCTTACCTTGCTTACACCCCTCAAATACATGAAAGCCACATCAGAGGTTGTTCCTTCTCCTGCCTCACAGCCAGGACCTGGAACAACCTCTGGACCTTACACTTGCTGCTGGAATACAGGAAAGGACTCAGGGGCATATTTATACTCAGTTTGCGCCGAAATTGCGTCGTTTTTTTTGACGCAATTTCGACGCAAAACTAACTCCATATTTATACTTTGGCGTTAGACGCGTCTAGCGCCAAAGTCCATGGAGTTAGCGTCATTTTTTAGCGTGGAAACCTACTTTGCGTTAATTATATGCAAGGTAGGCGTTCCCGTCTAAAAAATCGACTCCGAGGCATGTGCGTGGGATTTATACTCCCAGGCAAAAATCACGCCCGGGAGTGGGCGGGTCAAAAAAAATGACGTATGTCCGCTTTTGCGCCGTTTTTTAGCGCCTGCAAAAGGCAGGCGTTAAGGGACCTGTGGGCTCTGAAGGAGCCCAGAGGTGCCCCCCATGCCCCCAGGGACACCCCCTGTCACCCATGCCCACCCCAGGAGGACACCCAAGGCTGGAGGGACCCATCCCAGGGACATTAAGGTAAGTTCAGGTAAGTGTTTTTAAAAAAAAAAAATTGTGGCATAGGGGGGCCTGATTTGTGCCCCCCTACATGCCACTATGCCCAATGACCATGCCCAGGGGACAGAAGTCCCCTGGGCATGGCCATTGGGCAAGGGGGCATGACTCCTGTCTTTGCTAAGACAGGAGTCATTTCTATGGGGGTTGGGAGTGAAAAAAAAATGGCGCAAATCGGGTTGAGGCGCAAAAATTGCCTCAACCTGACTTGCCCCATTTCTTGACGCCCAAGCTCCATTTCCCCCTACGCCGGCGCTGCCTGGTGTACGTCGTTTTTTTTAACGCACACCAGACGGCGCCGCCGGCTGACGCCGGCTAACGTCATTCAATAAATACGGCGCCCGCATGGCGCTTCAGAATGGCGTTAGCCGGCGCTAATTTTTTTAACGCAAAACTGCGTTAGCGCAGTTTTGCGTCAAAAAGTATAAATATGGGCCTCAAGATCTGGTTGTTCGACTGTGCCACCACAGCAACAATTCTCAGCGCCTGGATTCCCTTATGGGTGGTTAGCCGTGCTTCACAAGTCTTGTTTCATTTGATTTGATTATCTCCTGTGAATGAAGATGATGCACAAAAAATTGCACAAGCTGGTACACATGAAGGTTCGGTGGTGGAGGAAGGAGCAGTGCATGGTGACAGAGCACAGATGGGTGAAGCTGAGGCTGACCCATTCAGTACATGTAGAGAAAACGAAAGTATAGAGAGCAGCAACACAGAAATATTGGAGATACAAATAGAAGTTGACCCAACAACACTGTGTTTACTGCTTTTTGGATGTGGTCTGTACCACTCCATGCTAAGACTTGCATTCAAAGCAGAGAGGTGCTATAAAAATGCTTGTGACAATCTTTGACAGTGAAAAGGTCTCAATGTAGTGTGATGGGATGCAGGGCATCCAGGAGGACACATTGCACAAGTGGTAATGGGAAAGGTGAGTACCCTTCCCAGATGATGCAATTGCACTTTTAGCAGTTAGACAGTATGCAAATAGTGGAATACTACATTTCCAACTGTGCAAATATCGACCACCAGTTCCCGAGAGCTATAGTGGCCACAGAGTTTAGGGACCAACTGATAATGAGAGCTAATTACTTGCATCAGATCCCTACGGATGACACCGCTTTGAAGACAGTCAGAGATACTCTTGTTAACTTGATAATAGAAATATGTTTAATCAAAGCAGACTGGCCAAATATCAACACTTGTAAACCAAATAAAAGTGAACCACCTACTGATTCCTTAGATTACTTTAAAGGATATAATTGACTGATATTCTGGTATTCAAAATGCTTCTTGAAATGACTGAGTGGCCATTGGGCACCATTGTTTTGGGACTACTCCCTAAAATGTGGATTAATTGTGTCTTGTTTGTGTCGGCTGGCAAATTAATGGTTTGTCAGAATTAATTGCTGTGGTTACTCGCTGTTTAGCAAATAGGTAAATTAATGTCTCTCGAAATGCAGTAATTCCAGCAAGCATTGGCAAAGGAAGTGGGACTGGGAGGTGGGAGGCGGAGAGGTTGAGCAGGGCACTAGGATCGTTTGTCCAACCCAAAAACGTATTTTGTTTCAGGGGAAACAGTTAGCTCACTGGCGAAGAGACAACAGTGGCAGCTGGTGACATTTGAAAAAACACAGGACATTTGAAAGTGGTGGGATGAAAATGTTCAGGATGAGTGACCTGTGGCAAGTGAGCATACCAAGCGAGTCAGACTGTCATGAGTGGGTTTGGGGAGAGTGGTTTCTCCCCCTGAGAAAATTTGCAAAAAGAGTGAGCAAATGGTGAATTTTCAATTGAATTTGAGAAATCATTAAGGGTAATAAGTGACATCAATAGAGATTTCACATGATAATGATGTAGGTAGCTGCCTATTCAGTATAACCACATAACTTCATAACATACTTTATTAATGCTGGGGTTCTTTGGCAGGATAACAGGTGCTGGGGCCCTGTGGGGCCCTATGGGAGGATAATAGATGTTGGGGCTCTTATTGGAAAATAATAGGAGCTGAGCGCTTATGGGAAGATAATAGGAACTTGGACCCTATGGGAGGATAATAGGAGCTGGGGACCTTATGGGAGGATAATAGGAGCTGAGGCCCTATGGAAGGGTGATAGGAGCTGGGGACTTTATGGGAGGATAATAGGAGTTAGAAGCCTATGGGAGGATAGTAGGAGCCGGGGAGCTTATGGGAGGATAGTAGGAGCTGTGGCCCTATGGAAGAATTATAGGAGCTAAGACCCTATGGGAGTTAAGGCGAAGACTCGGAGTCAGTTGTATGTCAGGGTAGGGGCTGAACCTATCAGCGATGCCAGGTTGGTGCTGGCATAATAGCCAAGAGGGATGGGGAAGAGTCACAAGTAAGAAAACCCTAGGTGCAGGGCCAGCGGCGTGGAAAAGGCAATGCACCTCACTAGATAAAAATTGAGCAGCAGTAAGAAACATTCAGGGGGTGCCTTTATAGAAAAGGGATTCAAGAGGATAGAAAGGGTAGAATAGGACCATAACCTAGACACTTTCAGCTCCTATAGCGCAGGTTCACCTTCAGATCGATGTTCGTGAGTGAAATACTGAGAATCCTAAAGCCCCTTATCACATTCTGTGAGGCATCATTTTCTTTTTAACCATATTACTGGACTTGGGCAGTATATTCTCTGGTCTGAAAAAGGCTCTGGCTACTTCAAGCTTGACTTTTTAAACTGGATAAAAAAATTGCTACCCAGCACAAGTTTGAAGGAGAAAAAGGGGGGGAGTCCCTATCACCCCACTGGATCAGGGACAAAGACTAAACAAATCAGCCGGCTGATTTGTTTTGATTTGTTTATGTGCAGTATTTGTATATAATTAGATAACTTGTGTTTTTGCAATATTTTGCTCATTAGTTCTTGAATAGGTTCTTTGGTGACACTAGGATTGTATTGATTCAATTGTAATAAAGAAATTGAATTTCAGTGAAAAATTGAGGTTTTCACTTAGATACTTGATTATATATTTATCCCCGCTGGATATCTTGATTTCAGTATACCCAGCGTAAGTTTGGCAGTGTAAAAAACGAGAATTTGAACCTCCACTGGAATTCACAACAAAGAGATACCACGCTTGATATTCATCCAAAGCAGTGGAGCCCCCCCCCCCCCACCCGGACCAGTGTGACCATTCTCACAGAACTGTAGCAACAGAGTTCAAAGCTCTGCTTGCTGGCGAAAATTAACTGCAACACTACAGGTTCTAGGAGATTACTATATTTGTTTTGACAAAAAAAACACTTTATTTATGAGTTCACCTCAGATGTTGCTTTCATTTAACACAGGTAGACAAAGCCCTGACATAAGAAATGCGTGATCCTTCCTGCCCGTTGAATCCACGGATTGTCAATACTCTGGTATAAAGGGCCATTTTATGCTGTCTGTTGCACAAGGGTCTCCAGCTTTACATCGACTTCCCAATTCGGTTTCAGCCCAGTATCCCAAGGCTGCCCATGATATCTGCAGTTTGCTCTTAGACCTTGCTAGGCCTCCGTTCGTTTGCTTAATGAATAACACCGAACCTCCGAAAGTCCCTTGACACCCTACTGAGCGTACTAGGCACTGTAACAGTTGACTCATCATATGTCTTGCAAAATAATTTATGTGATGGGGATACAACAATATATGAAGTGCACCTGAGTGTGTACTGAGATGTGTGTACAACCACTGGGGAACTTGTTAAACTCCCAGCACTTAGCCATGTAAGTTAATACGCCCGTTGCAAGGATCGCTCTGCATGTCACAGGCTTAAAAAACAGTGGCTACATTAGTAACACATCTGCAACTACAGAAACTGCACTCACTTGAGTAGCAATCCATCAGGTTGCAGTAGTCATACTTGTTGAAGTACTCTACTTCAAAGGTGGAGGGCTGCAGCTTCTCAGCTTTGATGTGAGAGGTCATTTTGTGTCTGGAAAGAAACCAAGAAATACCTTGATGGGCAAACAGGTCTCTCAGTCAGTTTCATTAGAGGAGCTGGTTGACAACAGAAAACCTAATATGAGGCCGCACTTTCCTATAATGTGCGGTGTTGTTCTGGTGCTCAATACATTCTGAACATACCTGTCGTCCAGTATGTGTAATGGAACAAGAAAACTTGTACCAACAAAATTTTTATATCTAAGATGAGAGTTCATAACTTATCAATTCTGTGGATCCTTAAATTATATTAGAGAGCTTGAGCAACAAGCGTAATGTGAAACAGATGTGGCATTAATATGACAAGTGATAATTGCAAAAAATGCATTATTCCATTAGCAAATTTAATATACATAATACAATGTAGCACAATTCCATGAAATAATATACAAAAAGTTATAACAAAGCTATAGTAATACAATACAAAGCTAATGTTACACATAAACTTGGCAGTGTTGTTTCACACATTGCATAATTGAGTCAATGGCAATGTTCCCTCTAATTTTTTTCCACTGTGTGCGGCAGTGTGCGGTCTCTGTGCGCTGCAGCCAAGGATACGTGCGCCAAGAAATTTACCATTCCCGCGCGCGCAGCGCATAACTAGCAAAGATCTTTGGCATTAGCCTCTCCATACCACTAAAGCAAAAAAGGGATATCATTGCTCCATGCAATAGGGCATCAAGGCAGTTTTGTGACCTGGTTGCACACCCCAAGGACATGGCCTGTTAAGTGCCACCTACACCCCAGTTAGAGAAAACAGAAATCAGGAGGTTGAACCATTATGAAACTTTAATGAATACTCTCAGAGTGCTGCAGACGACCCTGCACATCAAATACAGCCGGTTGTACAATTGGTTAACATTTACAGTTTGATGAACACACTGCTGATGAATGCCATGATGCCCCTGCCAAGATACAGGCTGAGACATGTTCCTACCCCACCCACACACGGACTATAGGAGAAGCTGCATCAGAGTTTAGACAAGTCAGGTGTCAACGTTAGATGTGTGACATGTTTGTTTTTCTCGCCGGTCCTTACCATTTTCCAGTGCTGATAAACTCGGTCTAACTCAACTTTCCCATTTGAGAGGTAAGCCTTTGTCCTCATCAGCATATCTAGGTGACTCTCCTCTAGTCTGTTTCTTAATATGGACTTGATTGAGTTCATGAGGCTGAATCCTTGTTCGCAGTCTGCACTTGAAGCCTGGAAAGTTGCACAGATATCAACAAGCTGAGATGCAACACTATACTGTGCAGCATTCCGCAGAGTAAAATTCACCATGTCTTGAAAGGTCCTAAACAATCCGTTTTTTATATGCGCTGCCACCACATATTTATAATCTCTGTACTGCTGAACAACATCACCAGGGGTGTCACAATCACCCAGGACCAAGACCTTCTTATACTTCTCAACAAGTCTTTGTACATTCTCAGTCCCAAAATCAAACAGATTGTGTTGTTACTGTATGGAAATCAAAGCTTGTCCATTCCTTCAATTCATCTTCTGGGAACCTTCTTTCCATGTGCTCACAAAGAAGTTTAATGAAAGATAACATCAGCTCACTATCATACTCTCGGTCCTCTCTGCACAAAGCCATCAGATCTCTTACTGTGTCGCTCCAAAAGACAGTGTCGCCCAAGTACTGTTCCTTTATTTGGGTAATTTTTGCTCTTGCATACTGTACATCTTCAACGGTGGTCAAAGAGCTTTTCTGAAACAACTTGCACAAAGATGCAAGTTCACCCAGAATTTCATTTAGTGCTACAAAGGAAATATGGTAGTTTGAATCCGATAGTTTTTTTGTAGCAATATTTAGCAATTGGGTCATTCTCCTCAACTCTTTCATGATCAAAGTATTTGAGAGCAACCTCATAATTACGCAAGAGTGCACCAACAGCAAAATGCCTTGAAAGCCACCGCACCTCATTGAGTGGCCGAAAGGAGACCGCTTCACATTCAGTGACCAAAGCAATTTCGTCCAGCTTGGACTTTCTTAAAGGTGAGCGAGAGAACAGTGTAGACAGTCCTCAGTAATGTTTCCATTTCCCTGATCATCTGCACTTTTTTCCAGGCATCATCAACTCCCAAATCTTCTCTGTGCGCAACACAGTGCTGCTCAACTAGATGAGGAATGGATTGTTTGAGGCAGGTAGCAACACCATTGTTCTTTCCCAGCATCACTGATGCGCCATCTGATGTAAACATGACCATTTTCATAAGGTCCAGCTTATTGGCAGAGTAGAACTCTTTTACAGCTGTAGTGATAGCCTCCGCATTGCATGCACTCAAGTTACAATTCCCCCAAACACTGTTTTGTGCTCTGCTGATGTTACAGATCGGAACTTGAAGTAGAGGATGAGCACTTTTGTAACTGAAATATCTGTGCTCTCATCAATTATCAATGTGTGATACCGAGCACTGCGAAGTTCTGCCATGAAGTCAGAGCGTATTACGCTTTTGATCGCCTCCAAAAACTCAAAGGCATAGTTCTTGCTCCTCCAGCTGTCTTTGTATCTTCACATACAATGAGACGTGGTCATGGATGTCTTGAACAGATAACATTGATGTGTTCATTTTGACTGCTAGCAACACATTGTTGATGAGAATCTTTATCTCTTCAGGCAGGGATCTTTGCCGTTCAACTACTTCTAGTCTGTTTGCTCTGTCACTGGCGGTTTCCATTAGCATGGTGCGCACTGCAAAACCCAGCCTGGCAGCAGCACTTTTATTTCTCAGTGTCACCAAAGCAGATTCATGAACTCTGCCACATAAATGGCGTTTCAAGTAGTCCAGCTTCCAGCCATCACTCCATTTCTTCCCAGTAGAAAAGTCCCCTGCGATCTTTGCTTCTGCACATACTTTGCAAATGAGGCCTACTTCTGAATTGTATAGAAATAGCTCTCCCAGTTGTACGCAAACCTTGCTCCTGGACTTCTGTGTCTCAGTCTCCACAATTTCTTTCCGCCATTCTTCTTTGAACACAAGACAGCATTTCTTCCTTTGTGGTGAAGCACTGCTCTCTGATGAAGTCAAAGCTTTGCGCTTGAACATTTTGGTGGCAATCAGTCTGAGCCTACTGTGCCGCAAATCCTGTAAAAAAAAAAAGGACATTAATTAAAGTGAGGAACATTATTTAAAGTTGGTTTTTATGCTATTGAATGCCATCTACCAGACAAGACTGAGCTATCTCTTTGAAAATGTAGCAAGCAATTACCTGGGCCTTTCTGTTTGATCTCACACCTGCCTTTCGATGTAACACTGTCTAAGATGTCTGCAATAGAAGAAAAAACATGGTTACAGCACATGCTTGTGTTCAAGATGTACTGCAAGGAAAAACTACTAAATATTTACCTGGTCTTTCTGCTTGTAGTCACGTCTGCCTTTTCTAACCAATGTTAGAACTGTCTAAGAAGCCTGCAAAAGAACAAAAAAAAGGGTTTAAGAATGTTTTCATTTTATAATGTACTAGGTGCATCACAAGTGAAGTCTACCAAATAATGACCAGTACTGTCTGAGATGCCTGCAGCAAAAGAAAAGATGGTTAACAGTTGGTTACATCATGTTGTCATATTATAATGTGCCAGGTGACCCAGATGGGGTACCTACCAAATAATTACCTGGTCCTTATGCTTCTACACATGTCGGTCCATTCAAGTCTTTAACTTGCTCGGTCCGACAAACCTGTAATAGAAGCAGAGGTGTGGATCATGAACGGGATTCATGTAGAGACCCTTAATCCCACCTGGAACGTCTACAGATTTACCTGGTCTTCCTTGGTACTCACGCCTGCCTGTTCAAATGCAAATGGTGACTGGCTGTAATTGGAAAGAAGATATTTAGCTTAGGCTATAGGAGTTACAAAAACATTATGCATGACAGTTCCAGAGCAATTGAGTAGTTACCTGGGCTTTCAGTTTAGATGAACTCTGGTTCCATATTATCGTCTGTTTGGAAACCTACATCATGCGTTAGCCCTTCGATGATGCGGCCTTTACAGGCCTCAAGTTATCTGCTCAGCCACTCGCTATGACTAATTGGATTTATAAGGGTGAGCCATTTTTAGGCCTACTGGCTCGTTCTGGCAAGCGGACAAAAAAAAGTGTTCTGTCCATTCAGACGATGACTGAGCAATGAAGGTGCCTTTACGTCTTGTGGTTGTCTTGTCACATTTGCTGTGCATGATGCAGGGAGCGACGTTGCAAGAACATTGCAATGTGCGCGCTTGCCAAAGGGGTCTGCGCGATGGGGGAAGGAAAGGTGCGCGCGCGCCTTGCAGGGAGCATTGCCCGCGGCCTTTAAACGCTGTTTTCATTGACTTCTATCCAGATTCAAATATGAGCATTTTCTGCAATAGGAGAGCACGACTATCGCTCTAAAAGGCTTATTTGCGCTGAGAAAGTGATAATGCATATAAACAACTATGAAGCAAACCTGCGTCCTGAAGATGTCCTTCCTGCTCGGCGGCAAAGAGTGACCCTGTCCTCGCGCTGCGTCTGTTTTGTAGACACAGCGCTGATGTCCTCTCTGCCGCACGATGCAGGGAGCGACGTTGCAAGAACGTGCGCGCTTGCCAAAGGGGCCTGCGGGATGGGGGAATGAAAGGTGCACGTGCGCTTGCGCGCGCGCCTTACAGGGAACATTGGTCAATGGTAAAACATTTCATCTTTTTCCTTTCCATCCAAATGAAAGAATTGATCTTGAAGTTCAACCAAATTCAGCCGACACATGTTTCGTCCTGTGAAGGACTTTATCAAGGCTGACAAGACAAATTATACAGTCACTTGTTACAACCTGTTTTCCCACTGGTTGTTCGACTTATTACCACCACAACATGAAACAAATACCACAATACAACAACACAGTAGTGACACTATAAGTGTCATTCCACGGAATAAAAATATGTAAGTAATTAAAATATACCATGATGCCACAACAATCACCAAATTATGAATAAAATTCAAGACAGACAACAGCCATCCTTCTAGGTGACCCCAATCAGTGTCAATACTATTAAAAACCAAATACGAAACCGAAAGTGACAAAAAAGTGAACCAATGGACACCATGCCCTCATGCAAATTAATAGTAATCATTTCCAGAAGAGGGAAATTGTGAATGGTGCCACAAGAGTCCAGAGTTCAAGGATAGTCAATGATTTTCATGCGTGTTCAAAAACCCAAGTTAGCACTCTGGCAGAAAGGTATTTAAACTATATGTACCTTATTCTTTTTAAGTTGGTTAAATTCTATTCAAATTGAGATTTCCAAATTTCTTGCGAAACCACGACAAGTCTGTAAAATAAAACCATCAAAGTCCCATATCCATTAAGTCAATTCAAAACTATACTAATTAGTCAATCCAATCATCCAACAACCTGTACTTATTAGTCTCCAATGGAGTGAATATTTTGATTTTTAATAGGTGTTTATAGTCACAAAAACAACCTATATTTTCAAAAGTTGGTCAGAGGTCCAAAATGTATAGTATCTGTAACAAATCAAACAAAAGTAGAACGTATTTTAATAAATATTCAATTAAAGAGGTGAGTCCAATAGACTCTCCCCATGTGGTTTAGAATAACAGAACAAAGAAAATTTTGAAAATGACTTAAAGTATGTAGACATATGTGTTCTACATGTCATAATCTCCCTAACTTGGTAAATTACCTTTATGTCCTGTCCATCATCGTTCCACCGAATAATCTGGCCCTGGGGTACCGGCAACAAACAGCCGAACGGTTTCGAAATCCATCTTTATATAGTGAGTGGAAATGGAGGAAGGACTTGTCCTTTTCCCCTTCATTGTAAGTCTATAACGGTGGTCATGAAACTATCCGCCATCTTAGAATTCCAAATCGGCATCTTAGTAAGTGTGCTGACATGAAGAGAAGAGAGAGACAAGAGAAAACACTTGGCCCTGATCGGGGCCAAGTTAAATAGAAAAGTTATGTCCGCACAAGCGGAGTGCTGGAGTGCTAACACTACAAAGTATTGAGTCACAATACGCATACATAACGCGTCATGGCAAATGCGGGCGCCATCTTGTAAGGACCCGTAGATGCCATGATATTATAGGACCATACCGGTGTTCCTATCCATGCCCCACAAAACTTTAAACCTAACAAAAGATCCATCTAAGACCGGCCACATTATCAGGCCATATACAGAAAAGAGATGAGTCTGAATACAGAAACGTACACCGAACTGAGCCGCCATCTTAGATCAGTCGCGTTTATGTTTGTAGAACTAAAGCCTACCAAATCACCTTAAGAGAGTTGAGAAAGGAATACTTTCAACACATAAAGGTCACACAAGACCATCTTGGAATCTGTTATGATAACCCCCTGCATATAGTAATGCCCTTATTGAGCAAAAAATACCCAAATACGGTACCAATATAAGATGAAGGTACTTTAATCCGATTAATAGCTAAAGATATCTAATGTACGTTATTGACAGTGTTATCCGAGAAAAAAACCTATCCAGTGCATCTATAATATATTGGTTAGTGAAAGAGCTTAGTACAAGAAGAACATTAGTATATCAACAGGCTACCCAGGTGCACGGGTGTTCATAAGTACATATGGTTTCTTTATTATTTATACTTCACATCCATTAGATGTTACTAGTACGTTCCATATACGTCAAATGAAATTGGAGGGTGGTATGTCATGCAAAAGGTTGTGAAGCATGCTTAGATATGTGAATATCTGCTGTATTAGGCAATTTGATACATATTATTCACATACATCATATTATAGTGGCATGATCTACCTAAAGAGACACGTTTTCAAAGTCATATACAATCATAGGAAATAATGCATTTCATGGTCTAGATTCATGCCTAATTTTATGCTCCTCAGCCCGAGTATCCATTTTGCCTCGTTTCTTCTAAGTTCCAGTTCCCAATTCCCTCCTCTGGGGTGTGCCAAGCCTGGGGATTTCCAATGTAGAATGTTCCCTGCTGACATGACGTACTATAGGTGATAATGGATCATTTTTTCTCAAGGCACGTACATGTTCTTGGATCCTCTCCTTTAGGGGTCTGATGGTGTTCCCTATGTATATCTTACCACATTCACATATCAATATATACACTACATGTCTGGTATTACAGTTAATAAAATCTTGAATCTTGTATGTTTTGCTACCATTAAAATTAAAGGTGAGAGTCTTGTGTAAAGCCAAATTACATATGTTACATCTACTACAGTTGAAGAAGCCACTGGGTTTCTCAGGTAACCATTGTATCGATTTTTCTTTGGGAAGTGGTAAAAAGCTTTTGCATACTAAATCTCTAATGGTGGGACCTTTCTTGTGGATCATAGTAGGTTTGGCAGATAGTACATGTTCCAAAGTGTTGTCAGTGTGTAGGACATCCCAATGTTTGAAACGGATTTTGTAAATGTCCTGACTATTTTGGCTATATGAGGTGCAAAATGACACTGATCTTTTCGATGTAAGATTCTTATTCCTACAATTTCTCAAGAGGGATGATCTCAGCAACTTATTGAGCTTTCTCCTGGCACTACTTATGGTTAGTCTAGAATAACCTCTCTGGATGAATCTGTTCTCTAACTTATAAAGTTCTAGTTCACAAAGTTTGTTGTTACTACAGTTTCTTTTTACTCGGATTGTCAATACTCTGGTGTAAAGGGCCATTTTATGATGTCTGTTGCATAAGGGTCTCCAGCTTCACATCAACTTCCCAATTCGGTTTCAGCCCAGTATCCCAAGGCTGCCCATCATATCTGCAGTTTGCTCTTAGACCTTGCTTGGCCTCCATTCATTTGCTTAATGAATAACACCGAACCTCCGAAGTCCCTTGACACCCTAATGAGCGTACTAGGCACTGTACAAGTTGACTCATCATATGTCCTGCAAAATAATTTATGTGATGTGGACACAACAATATATGAAGTGCACCTGATGTGTGTACAACCACTGGGGCACTTGTTAAACTCCCAGTACTTGGCCAAGTAAGTTAATACGCCTGTTGCAAAGATCGCTCTGCATGTCACAGGCTTAAATAACAGTGGCTACGTTAGTAACACATCTGCAACTACAGAAACTGCAGTCACTTGGGTAGCAATCCATCAGGTTGTAGTAGTCATACTTGTTGAAGTACTCTACTTCAAAGGTGGAGGGCTGCAGCTTCTCAGCTTTGATGTGAGAGGTCATAGTGTGTCTGGAAAGAAACCAAGAAATACCTTGATGGGCAAACAAGTCTCAGTCAGTCCTGACGTTGCTCCCTTGCTGTTACACAGCATGAAACAGCACCAGGATTGGCTTGTGCGGGCAAACTCACTGCTCATTAGGAGACTGGGGGTCTGAGGCTTTGAGCAAAACCTGCTCACTGATGTGCAGTAGAGAGAAGTCTCTAATGCACACGTCAGGCTGGCAGGAGAAAAGCAGCTGTCCAACCCACCAGGCACACTAGGTGCCGTGCACTTACTGCTACCCACCAGCACTAGTATGTGTATTTCAAATTGTAGCCCCACCCCCTACAGAGCCACCGCAGCACCTGAAGTCTGACTCACGCTGTGATGCTGAGTGAATAAAATAAGATTCAATTGTTATTACATAAAGTGTACTGTGTAGAGTATTATATTCACATGTAATAAGGGGCCAGGTGGACCACAAAATATCAGTGGGGCAACGTCCCAGTGCATTAAGGCAAGAACCGCCCCTGAGGGATTGTGGATAGTGTTGAAATTATTGGTGTTGTTGTAGTTGGTTGCAGAGCGCTAAGACCTTTTCAAATGAGCAATTGTACAGTATGCACAACTGTGCTTTAGGGGCATCCTATGACGGAAAGTAAACAAATATTCAAAGAATTTCTGTGAATGCTCCTGGAAACATGCAGATAAGGACATACTTATACAATACACAGATGTGGCCTGAAATTTTATGAGGGAGGGGGCGTGGTAGGTGGAAGTTACACACGCATATATACACTTTACTCACAACCGGTCATTCACACATGCATTCACATATTCATTCACAACACTCACTAACAAATACACATACACTCATACATGCACACACCAAACATTTTTTTAAAAACAAAAATACTTACCTCACGACCATTATGTCTGACGTGGAAGCCTCGGAGGTCCCAGGAGGATTGGGACTGCTGCCTTCCCTCACTGGTTGACCTAAGGTCAGGCAATGAGGGAAGACAGCAGTCCCTCACTCGTCATTCAGTGGGATGGGGTCAGTGAGACCATCAGGGCTTCAGGGCTTAAAACTGAAGGGTATAGGTCGGAGGCAACCGGTGATGTTTCCCCTCATCATTAGGGGGAGGACCTCGAGGCACTCTTACCAGGCTGACGAGGTCACGCCCACCGGGCTTTGACTTCTGCAGCCCAACAAAGTTCAGCTCAGGCAGCCAGCAGTCTGCACATTTAGCGCATGCCCAGCCCCTGGCTGCCTGACCTGAACCAGCAGAGTATCTGTGAGGCTGACTTTTGTTCAGCCTGACAGACACTCTTCATGTGAGGAAAAAGATAGGGGGTGTGGCCCCTCAGCCTGTACAAAAGGGCCGCTGCTGACAATACCATACCTGCCACATTATTTCTAATGATGCATGAGCTGGATCAGATTAGATGTGTCTCGGGTAAATCTAATAAGCAGCTAATATAGCTCAGTGACCTAAGAACTTGCTGTAGAGAGCTGCGGGGAACCTGCATGTAGCAGGTGTGAATTCTGATATGTTTGAACTTTTCATCCACCTACACCAATAAATTGCATTTACTTGAGGGGAAACTAATGGTAAACTAGTTTCCTATAGTTGCGTGAGGTTGTAAAGCACTAGAGAAAGCTATATAACATTCAGTTTAACGATACTGCTATGTAAGTTCCATGTCCACGTTAGCAGATGGAGAAGCAAAAAAGATTGTGGTCTTGAGCTCTCCAGGAAATAAATTAACCGTTGTCTGCCTTTTGTAAAGTTATTTTCATAGAACATGTCCTCAAAAACGACACCTGTTTTAAAACTCTTTGTCAAATGTTTGGGCAAGTTCCCAAAGAAGGAGTGGAAAGATTTAAATCGGTTATGTGAATGTTTCGAAGTAGAAATTGCAAATGAGAAGCAGTATAGCTGAAATGAAATGCAGCTACAAAGGCATATCTGTACACTCAGACATTTCAGAGTTCACGCAGAGAAAAGGGTTGACATGAAATTTGTGCGAAACAATATTCTAGAGAGCAAGAACTGACAAACGTGTCCTGCTAGGAAGGCGAGTTCGTTCATTTTTGACCTGAAAAAACAACTTACTTTTCGCTGTGGAAATGCTCTTGACAAGTGTAAATCCAGGTCACAGTTCTTTTTCAGCGCCGGAGCGTTGCTGAGAGGGAAGTTTGGGATTTTATTACAGCCGACTGACAGACGGACTCTGGCAGGACAAGATT
The DNA here is from genome assembly GCF_031143425.1 of Pleurodeles waltl. NCBI lineage: Eukaryota > Metazoa > Chordata > Amphibia > Caudata > Salamandridae > Pleurodeles > Pleurodeles waltl. Next base: position 372,095,870 of record NC_090451.1, read on the forward strand.
CAAGATCATAGTTACCACAATGTGGATAATGATGGGGCTTCGATTCAGTGTGACAACGGATTTTGAAGAAATGTTATTTAATGGTAGCCTCACAAGATGGCATGTGAGCGGCATCCTGACTGAGACACAAGCCACCACTGACTGCACAAAGAGCAACCCATATGCTGTTTCAGCCTCCGTTACAGATTATAGGTACAGAATAATCACTCTGCAGTAAAGAGTGGGCAAGGTCTGAGAGTTCATATCAGGGAGAAGGTGAAAAGCACCATATTTAAGCTACAGGGTTAGAAGTAGGCATAGAATCAGTTTGACAGAAACAAATATATATCTTACATCATGACTGCTGAGATTTTACAACGCGTCCCATATATTTGGAGTTTTTACTTACCTTATATCTAGTTAGATTGCGTGGTAAAGGCATCTGCATGGTAAATGCTGCGTGGAAAAGGCATGCCCGTAAAGGAATGCGTTGTAATGTCATATATTCATCCTTGAAGGTACTGAGGTAAGGAGGAGGGAATTAGGCCATTTAAAATAAATGTAGCACATAACACAAATAGCCTATTTTCTAGGAGCAGGGAATGAGACGATGTGGCCAGGTCAGTATGGGCAAAAATATTTTTAATTAGCAGAGTTAAATGTGGGTGTGTGAGGTTCATTGATATATTTCAGCATATGCTCATTAAACTGCCTCCATTATATCACCTGACAACTATATGGCCTCAAATACATCATGTCGCAGGCTGAAGTCGAGAACATTTAGGCTTTTATTACTGTTGGGAACATAGTTTACTCCGGTTAACAGCATCTCCTGGACTATGGTTTGAAGGTTAAGATCAGATTGAAGAGATCATCTAAGAAAGTGGGCTTGCTGCTGGAAAGCCAGTATATCACAGCTAGGATTATGGGCATTTTAGTTTGTGTATTATGCTACTTGAATAATGAATAGGCCATTTTGGATATTCGCAAGCAGGTTAGCACTGTAAACTATAATAATGGTTCCTCTCCGTCAGGATACCTGATTTCGTTTAGCATTTTAAAGTGATGTGGGAATACATCATCAAAGATGGAGGTGGAATTGTCTTTAAGCTATGCCTGGATGAAGCCTGCTACGGGCTAATAGAGGTTAACTAATAGGTCTTTGCATCAGACATGTGTTTTAGGGCTGTGTGTACGTCAAAGGTGCACATTTTTAAGTTTCATCTACCAAACAGCACGTTCTGCCTGGTTGCAAAAGACATTGTGAATACACACTGCTCGCTGCTTACTATTGGTTGGATTTTCTTGTCATATGCTTGTTTCTTAATTGATGGCTTTCTTTCATCCTTCTTGTGTTTGTTCCTCGCCTGCAGCATGGCATCTTTACTATTCTTTTGATTGGATAACTTGTATTCTTCCCTTGCCCACATTTAGAGAACTACTATTTTCTTTTTCATTCAGCACAATTGTATGTGTTTTCTAGCTCTCTTCCCACCTCAAATACCTGCCCTACTCTGTGTTGCTCCCCACACTTCCCAACTTGTCAGCAAAAGCCCAGCTCGCTGGGTCTTTGTGAGCTGTTTTTGCCTTCTCCAGTGCATTCCACATATTGCACAAAAGCTCACATTTTGTCATCAGTAATGTCATAAATTATGTCATAAACAATAAAACATGTCATGAGGGATGTAATATGGGAGGTCATAATCAGTGCATGATGGAGGTTCAAGATATAGTTAGCTATTCTAATTATAACTGGTGAATTTCCGTGTTTTTCTAGTTAAAAACATTGATGTTGTTACTGAGGCAACCACCTAGCTGAACTGTCTTGGTTTTTTCAGTGAATTTCTAAAGTTTTTTAAAAACATTACTTTAACCTTTGTTTTTTTGGGGGGCGCGCTAGAGAGCCCGTCCTCACTTATCTGTCCAAAAAGGGGGTTTCGGAGCCCGTCCGATGACTTACATGTGGTCCTGGATCTGTTCCACCCTGTAAGTCCTTTAATTAGTAAGTGGTTAGGCGATAAGAAGCCAATTTAGGAAAAGAAGCTGCCCGCGACCTGACTGAGTGAAAGACCTTTTGAGAACCCTGTGCAGCATACTGCAGTGTAGCAGTGCCGGGGCCCCTGGAAATGGACTGATCTCTTCATCACTGAGAAGCCCTACTGAATATGTGAGAGGCGTGCCAAGGCTGGATGTGTTGGGAAGAAAGTTTCCCAGTGTCACCCTAAGGGAGAGGGCCGGAGCTTGAGACACTGCTTGTGGTGGCTTGGGAGACGCTATGCCCCGTCAACAGCGACCTGCGAAATGGAGGCCTTAGTGCGACCTCTGCAGGGATCTTGGTGGCTGAAAGGGGTTTTTATTGCCTCACGACTCTGCCGACTAAAGACACTGGTGCGGGCACACCGATTCCAGGAGCGAGGCCACAGTCTACCTGGTGCTGACGAGGGTGTTGGGCAGTCAGGCCCACCTGTACTGTGCTGGTAGACCTCGGCCTGGTCTTCAGCTGCTGTATTAAAGGAGGAGGAAGCCAGCTCCTGCCTATTCATACTGGGGACACCTGGAATTGGAGCTGTCATTCATGAAGGTATGTGAATGGCCTGTTGGGGGATCAGTGACACCTGTTGTTTGGTGGGGGATGCGGGAAAATCCATATGCCCCTGGCCTGACAGGAATCCCTTGGGAGGTGGTGGCCTGTTGACCCATCATCCTGCTGAGCAGACCCTCTATGCGCAACTGGTCGCTGGGTATCTGAGCCACTACAATACACATGGCATACTGCCGGTACCTAGACATGAATAGACCCCTGGTCCCACAGACTGAGTACTGTGCCTTGAGGACTCGTGCTGGTCTGCTCATGCCCTGTGCAAGGGTATTGCCGGGCAATGGCAGGCCAGATATTTCCTAGGTGGATAGTGCCAAACTCACCTTCACGGGCACAGTAATGTAACCCTGGAGTCCTGGATCCCTATATAGGCCAAACATACACATGTGAGTGTGAGGTCTGCTCATGCCTCCCTGGGTGCAAGATGCTTGGAGTGAGGAGGGACCAAGCTGATCAGTGTTGCCATCAGTTGCTTGCCGCCCAATGCTGGCCCATATATTGTTACTACCTGCTGAAGGCCTGAGGCAGGTGCAGCAATGGGAAAGGGGTGACACAAAACAGACCGGGCTTATACTTGACCAGTGCAAATGGGCACACATTACGGATTCGCTTATGGAACACCAATGGCAGGATCAGGGAGGTGGTAAGGACACCTTTGGAGAGGCTGACATCTGAGTAATATTCCTTGACCTCAAGCATAGTTTGAACATATAGATACCAAAATAGACCTGTTGACCAACAGGTTTCAACTCAAAGAAAAGGTAGACAGTCACGATGAGTGTATCAATTAACTCAAACTTGACACGTCCACTGCTGAAGATGACAACTTGGCTGCGGGTGAGAACATACTCCAAATGGAATGAGTACTGGATGGTATCTGAAGCAAAAATGAAAATTTGATGATGTGTTGGTGAAGAAACAATCTCAGAATAATGGGGGTCCTGGAGTGAACCACAATAGTTCGCATGGAGGACTCTATAGAGACAATGCTTTGCACACTTTTTAGAGACTCGTTTTTTGTGGTGCTCATAGTGGACAGAGCAGACATATCATTGGGACCACAGCCTCTGCCTGGGGATCTGGCTCATCCTATCATTTCCCATTTCTTGAACAACTGGGACAGGGACACAGTCCTGCCGTTGCTGGGAGACAAACACACACTTAATTACCAGGGCAATACTATATCCATCTACCTAGACTTCACGATTGTGGTCCAAGCAGCTAGGAGAGATTTCATGCCCTTCAAGTGCTCTCTTTGAAAGTCCTCCCTTCTGTAACCGACCAAGCTTTGTATTCTTTACACAGGAAAGACTACCTATTTCACAAGGTGGCTGCCAAAATAATCAAGGGACTGCTACTCGTGGCCCAGCTGCCTCCTGACTCTGATCGTGCACACTTGGGCCACTTTAATGATAATGATGAATCTACAGCAATCCCAACAAAGATCTACCCTCAGACTAAACTTTGTCTTAACTCCGGGGCCTGGCTTGCAATACTGTATTGCAGTGAGGACACCTTTGCTAAGTGCCTAGGGTGCCCCTAGACATGATGTCCGCTTGGATGACTGCCAGATGGGACGGCTCTGACCACCTGACTGTTGCTTTCCTCCAGCAATGCAGCTATCCCCTGGCAGGGAGAGTGCCAGCCCCTGGTTCATGTCTTCAAGATTCTTCCCTGGATGTCCTTAAAATCACCTCTCTAAAGCTCTAGTTGGGGTAGGATGTTATCATTCGGCCCGATTGGGGGACTGAAGTAGGTAGTGAGTGCATTTGTTATGGGTTTGTTACAGTTCACCTTTTATTGTGGATTGTTTGTTACCCTCCCACTACCTCGCTTTTCACTCCCACTCAGCTTGCAGCTAGTAACTTGGGTGCAGGGGAACTCACACATTCCTCACTGGTGACTCCTTTGATCGTATTTACGCTTAATCTGACATGTCTCCGCTAGCGTATGGAACCTGGAATGACTGCTGCCTTAATGACAGACGCAAAGCTTGGCTTGTTATGGCATACCTCCCACGGCATGTTGTCGACATTTTCATGCTGCAGGAATTGAAACTGACCGAACCCACACTAACGTGACTGCGAGCAGGGTGGATAGGTGAGTGCTACACTGGCTGTTATTCATTCTATGCTTGAGGGGTAGCAATGCTTATCCGAAAGGGACTTCCTTGGTGCATGCATCAGATCCTCTGCAATAAGCAAAGGTAGTTATGTGATGCTCTCTGACATCCTCCAAGGACAGCCGCTCAGGGATATATATATGTATAAGGCCCTAATGGAGATGACCCGGGCTTCTTTATTGAGATCTGGTGGATTGCTGTATGCTTGGTCCTGACGTGTTTCTGTGGGGGGGATTTTAATGTAGTCCTGGGCCCTACAGTAGACACATCAGGCAGCTTTTGCGTGCTCTCACCCAAATTCTGCTGCCCTTCTGTGGTTCATAATAGACATCAACAACCTCAAAGACCTTTGGAGAGCCCATCATGGGAGTAGTGAGGAGGGTACGTGCATTACCCCGGCCAATAATGCATGGTCATGAATTGACTACTGGCTGTGACACCTGATGTCAGTACGCCAGTATGCCTGTGCACTGCTCAGATGTTGCAGGAGGCAGGAGGCAGAGTCGCAGAGTTGGAGCTCGCCAGTCTAGCGGCCAAGGCAGACTGCGAACCTCCACATGAAGGAGTCATCCAGGTCTACTGGGGCGAGTTAGACTCCCGGCCCTCCTGGTTTTCTCCCTTGGTTCCTGGGCCTCCTGACATTGTTTGAACAGCTGCGGCAAGGGCAGCTGCAGCTGAGCTGAGTCGTTATGGTGCCCCGGTGGTGCTTGGCAGGGCTGGGGGGGCTGAACCTCCTGCCTGCTCCCCGCCTGCTCCTTGGACCTCCGTCCCCTTGGCCATTCGGTGCCTGGCTTGCCTCTGGTTTTCCCCGGTCCCCGGCTCCCATTGGCCCTTCGGCAAGTCACTGCTGCTGTTGGTCCCGCCCCAATCCCAGGTGGTCCCAGGTGGCTCTTGTCAGGTGGCTCTTGGCAGGCCCTGGTGGGGCGGCGTGAGGATCTTTCCTGTCGAGTTTGCCACTCTGCAACCGTCCACCCCTGGAGGGGCCATGTGGGAGAATTCCTGGAACTGCGCCTGGTCTACTCCACCTATGCCTGTCTACTGTTGACAGTTCCATACTGGGCCCCCTGGCCCGGTATTTGATGATCCTCCCAGGACCGCTCAGGACTGGAGCAACACAGGAGGTGGTGGCCTAAGGCAAGTGTCCAGCATCCTGCAAGCAGGGTCAAGCGAAGGTGTTGGTGTTTGGACAAACTGTAGCTTAGGCTGCAGGCAACAGTCTCTGATGGAGGCAGCTGGCGTTAGGCCAGTGCAGCTTGTGTGGGCTGTGCTGCCTTCCCTCAAATCAACTGGCCTCCACTACCTTGTTTCTTCATTCAAGCTTGCAAGCTTTCAAGCCGAGCACATCCACCTCATTACAAAAGCCGCAAAGAGTTTTCTCAGGAATTCACTCACGCTGAGTTACATTACTTCCTGACCTGAATTTTCCCAGATTTGAAGGAAGGACTTTTGGAACTTGTTACGCCATGAGGTCTGGTGAAGTAAGGAAGAAGCACCTTAATCCTCAAAAGCATAAGAAATGCCGACGCGGTGACGATTCAGGCAATGTCACCCCATATTTACCATCGGCGCCCAAAAAGCAGATTCATCCTCTTTCTCCTACTGTAATTACAGTGACCCCTTCCCCTTTGGCTGTTAATCCATCCAATTTGGCAGCTTTGAAGTCTCAACTCTCTGTTGTTCAAACGTCGCATCCATGCTCCTTGAAATTCCGTGAGTCCTCTCTTCTGCCTTACTTTATAAAAAAAACCTAAGCTGGAACTCTTGGCGAACGGTGGGGAGATCGAGCCCGCGCCAGGCTGGGGTGGACCTACGGAGTCTGCAGCTACAGATGTTCTACCCATTGTATATGGACATTCGACAACAGCAGCCCTAATTCACCGTCCAGCTTCATCCGTCCCCTTCCAGTCAGTATCTCAGGATGAAGTGAGCCATTCTCCATCTTATGAGGGCCAGCCAACCGTGATCTTGTCAAAGCACGAGCTTTCCCCAATTATTATTTCAAGCGACCATTCCTTCAATGTCAGAGAGTGGGTGACTTCTCTAGCTGCCTCTCTAGCCGCTCCCTACCGGCAGACCGGGCTGGCTCTGAGTTGCCTTGATTCCCCACCGGACTGCAGCATTCCCCTGCTATCGAGTTCACCGGTAGCACAATGGACCCGTACTCCAACCGGCAGTATTCATCCAATGCTACCAACAAGGCCTGCCAGTGGGGCTGGTGACTCTAGCTCCCAAATTGAGCTAATCAAGGGCGAGCTCAAAGATCAATTGTTCCCTGATCTTTCCTGACTTCAATCCGATCTCACTGGAGGTGCTGACAGGGAACCCCTCCCTTTGCCCACCCCCATGACCACGGTAAGCGGCTCTGTCTTGCCACCGCTTTTGCAAACTCTCCAATCCACTGTGTTGGCTTTGACCTATCACTCTGACAAGCTGGACGTCCAAGTCAAATACACTCACCTCCTATGTAGCTGGTATTGACCATAAAATAGAAAAACAGCTATTTACTAGAGCCCAAACAAGTTCCAACTTTGTGCAACCAATATGCTGCTGCTCTCAAATTATTGAAAGCCTCTCATCCTTGCCCACTTTTTTGAGTTCCGTTCTATGTGAAATTAAGAGGCTATCTTCAGCTCCTGCGCCTCTGGTGCCCTTGCCGAATTCAAACTCCCATTTTGATTTGGCTCAGAAACCTACAAAACCAAAAACATTGGACGACTACTTCCTTCCAGTCAAGAGTAAAAGCACTATTAATCCCTCTCGGCTAGCTGCTACTGAAGTCTCGGAGCATGTCATTTTGGCCAACGATGTTCCCAAGACTTCTCCTCTACTTTAATCTGAGTCTACTATGCCTGCCCTCTCTCATCCCCCTTACATCCTTGTACAACTTAATTTATCACATCCAATGCCTTTAGGAGGGCACATTCAATGCAGAGGAACAGTTACAGCCCTCATTCCCCCTGCGTCCCTGAACGGCCTCATCGGAGTGCATAACTTTCAAACTTGTGTTTATGCCAGAATATCGCTCCAGGGGCCCTCACGACATACTAAATAGGGGGAACATTTTACGTCTTTTTAACACTATCTCGGATTTTAATAACATTGGTTCTAAAGACATTGCGTTTATTTAATTCCTGGATTTAAGGGGGGCCTATTCAAGGAAATCCACACTGGTTTCACTATTTTCTGCTTCTATTCTTGCCAAGAGAGACTTATTCCACTCGTGGGGTATTACAATTATTCCTCATAAGGAGTCTGGCTATCCCGCGCTACTGTCTGAATCCCAATGCTCAATGGCTCCCACAGTATTGAAGCCCTTTTCAATTCTGAAAGGTGCTCTAGGTATCACTTCTACTTTTAACGGCACCCTCTGCACCGGTCCCGATTCCCAGGCGGCATCCAATTGGGATTGGCTGCCCTCTGGCCTCCTGCATGAGCATCCTCAATTACCTCTACAGGTGTGAGGTTCTGTGTCACCACCTGGATGTCTACCCTTATGCTCATGGAACATTAACAGGGTGGTGCACAAGTTTGATTCGGCTAATCTTATATCTGTTTTGAACAGTTATGACGTAATCACCCTTCACGAAACCTGGGCGGAGAACAGCTATCTGCTGCCAGGGTATTTAGGAATATGGAAACCTGCCCATAGAACGGGTAAGAATGGCCATGCCAAGGGAGGGTTGGCCACCTACGTAAATGTCAAACTAAATGGGTGCATTCTGCCATTGGTTTGGGATGACAATTGGATCCAGGGGATTGTGATCATGAACGGAACCTCGCAGCAAATCCTTATAGTAATCAACGTTTATATTGCTCCCAGAACAAAGGGAAAAAGGGGCAGGCTGTCTCGATTGATGCAGGTTGTGGGCGATTGTAGGAGGCTGGCCTCGCTTGTAGTGGGTATCAAGGGGCACTTACACTCTGTACCAGGTCCAGTTATCCCTTATTAGTGTAGAAGAGGTGTTTCTAGCAGCTTAGGCTGATAGAAGGTAGCTATAGCAGAGCAGCTTAGGCTGACCTAGGAGACATGCAAAGCTCCTACTATACCACTGGTGTCATATGCACAATATCATAAGAAAACACAATACACAGATATACTAAAAATAAAGGTGCTTTATTTTTATGACAATATGCCAAAAGTATCTCAGTGAGTACCCTCAGTATGAGGATGCCAAATATACACAAGATATATGTACACAATACCAAAAATATGCAGTAATAGCAAAAGGAAGTAATGCAAGCAATGTAAAGTTACAGTAGATTGCAATGGGAGCACATAGGTATAGGGGCAACACAAACCATATACTCCAAAAGTGGAATGCGAACCACAAATGGACCCCAAACCTATGTGAGCTTGTAGAGGGTCACTGGGACTGTAAGAAAACAGTGAGGGTTAGAAAAATAGCCCACCCCAAGACCCTGAAAAGTAGGTGTAAAGTGCACCTATAACCCCCAGAGAGCACAGAAGTCGTGATAGGGGGTTTCTGCAAGGAAGACCAACACCAGCAAAGCAAAAACAGTGGATTTCTGGACCTGAGTACCTGTGAAACAAGGGGACCAAGTCCAAGAGTCGCGACAATGTCGAGAGTGGGCAGATGCCCAGGAAATGCCAGCTGAGGGTGCAAAGAAGCTGCCACCAGATGGAAGAAGCTTTGGTTTCTGCAAGAACGAAGAGGACTAGGAATTTTCCCTTTGGAGGATGGATGTCCCACATCGTCAAGAAGCTTGCAGAGGTGTCCCCTCGCAGAAAGACCGCAAACAAGCCTTGCTAGCTGCAAGGGTTGCAGTTAGGGTTTTTGGATGCTGCTGTGGCCCAGGAGGGACCAGGATGGTGCCACTTTGATGAGGAGACAGAAGGGATGCCCAGCAAGTCAGGGAGCCCTCACAGAAGCAGGCAGCACCCGCAGAAGTACCAGAACAGGTACTTGGAAGAGGAGTGAACTGGAGTCCACCGAAAGACACAAAAGGGAGTCCCATGATGCCGGAGGACAACTCAGAAGGTTGTGCACTGCGGCTTAGAGTGTCGGGGACCCAGGCTTGGCTGTGTTCGGAGGAAATCCTGGAAGAGTGCACAGGAGCCGGAGAAGATGCAAATCATGCGGTACCCAGCAATGCAGTCTAGCGTAGGGAGGCAAGGACTTACCTCCACCAAACTTGGACTGAAGAGTCACTGGACTGTGGGAGTCACTTGGACAGAGTTGCTGAGTTCCAGGGACCACACTCATCGTGCTGAGAGGGGACCCAGAGGACCGGTGATGCAGTCTTTTGTTGTCTGCGGTTGCAGGGGGAAGATTCCGTCAACCCACGCGAGATTTCTTCAGAACTCCTGGTGCAGAAAGGAGGCAGGCTACCCCCAGAGCATGTACCACCAGGGAACAGTCGATAAGGCAGCAGGATGAGCGATACAAGTAGTCGTCTTTGCTACTTTGTTGCGGTTTTGCAGGCGTCCTGAGAGTCAGCGGTCGATCCTTTGGCAGAAGGTGAGGAGAGAGATGCAGAGGAACTCTGGTGAGCTCTTGCATTCGGTATCTGAAGAATTCCCCAAAGCAGAGACCCTAAATAGCCAGAAAAGGAGGTTTGGCTACCTAGGAAGGAGGATAGGCTAGTAAGAAAGGTAAGAGCCTATCAGAAGGAGTCTCTGACATCACCTGATGGCACTGGCCACTCAGAGCAGTCCAGTGTGCCAGCAACACCTCTATTTCCAAGATGGCAGAGGTCTGGGGCACACTGGAGGAGCTCTGGGCACCTCCCCTGGGAGGTGCAGGTCAGGGGAGTCGTCACTCCCCTTTCCTTTGTCCAGTTTTGCGCCAGAGCAGGGCTGGGGGATCCCTAAACTGGTGTAGACTGGCTTATGCAGAGATGGGCAGCATCTGTGTCCATCAAAGCATTTCCAGAGGCTGGGGGAGGCTACTCCTCCTCAGCCTTCACACCTATTTCCAAAGGGAGAGGGTGTCACACCCTCTCTCAGAGGAAATCATTTGTTCTGCCTTCCTGGGCCAGGGCTGCCTGGACCCCAGGAGGGCAGAAACCTGTCTGAGGGGTTGGCAGCAGCAGCTGCAGTGGAGACCCCGGAAAGGCAGTTTGGCAGTACCCGGGTACTGTGCTAGAGACCCGGGGGATCATGGAATTGTATTGGGGTAAAAATTCCATGATCTCAGACATGTTACATGGCCATGTTCGGAGTTACCATTGTGACGCTATACATAGGTAGTGACCTATGTATAGTGCACGCGTGAAATGGTGTCCACGCACTCACAAAGTCCGGGGAATTTGCCCTGAACAATGTGGGGGCAACCTGGCTAGTGCCAGGGTGCCCATACACTAAGTAACTTTGCACCCAACCTTCACCAGGTGAAGGTTAGACATATAGGTGACTTATAAGTTACTTAAGTGCAGTGGTAAATGTCTGTGAAATAACGTGGACGTTATTTCACTCAGGCTGCACTGGCAGGCCTGTGTAAGAATTGTCAGATCTCCGTATGGGTGGCAAAAGAAATGCTGCAGCCCATAGGGATCTCCTGGAACCCCAATACCCTGGGTACCTCAGTACCATATACCAGGGAATTATAAGGGTGTTACAGTATGCCAATGTGAATTGGTGAAATTGGTCACTAGCCTGTTAGTGACAATTTGGAAAGCAGAGAGAGCATAACCACTGAGGTTCTGGTTAGCAGAGCCTCAGTGAGACAGTTAGGCATCACACAGGGAACACATACAAATAGGCCACAAACTTATGAGCACTGGGGTCCTGGCTAGCAGGGTCCCAGTGACACATAACAAACATACTGACAACATAGAGTTTTCACTATGAGCACCAGGCCCTGGCTGGCAGGATCCCAGTGAGACAGTGAAAACACCCTGACATATACTCACAAACAGGCCAAAAGTGGTGGTAACAAGCCTAGAAAGAGGCTACTTTCTCACAGCGATTTAGTGGGGGAATATCCATGTGCCGATTATCTTATAACTGGCAACTTTAATACAAACTTGTTTCAGGACACAATGGAGGCTCTTAACGGTCCCGATTTTTGTAATCACCAGTTAATTCCCAAACAATTGAGGCCTCAGGGTTGCTTGCAATGCCTGCTGGGAGAGTGCACAGTAATGAACCTAAATAGCATGGGTTTTAAAGTTCTGAAATGCCGTTAAGTGACAATGCCCGGTGGACAAGATCAGACGGCCGATCTCACTCTTGTATAGACTATACTATTTGCAATATTGAACTGTTCCCATTCATTGAAAAGTTTTTGATTCAGTCCCAGAGTGAGAGCGATTATTGTCCACAAATTGTATCCATAAAATCTAGACTTCCTTTGCATGATGTTATGCGGGCGGTGGGTCGTGGTGTCTGCATCGAGTCACTAAAGCACATAAAATTTAATTCTTCTAATAACAGCATAGTATTGGCTTAATGTATTAACTTTTTTGCCTCTGAGAGCTCTAGTTGTGTGTCCCAAATAAAGTTAAGGGTCAAACTTTCTTGCCTTCTATGGTCAAGGTTTGACCAACCTACGCGTAATTGCGCCCCATCCTGACTTTTGTCATCTCCAGGGAAACCCGGAATTTAAAGAAGGTGCAACAGACTAGCCAGGGCAATTAGTAAGAGCCCCAATTCTGAGTGTCTATTTATTAGATACAAGCAATTGAGGAAAGATCACAGGAAGGCTGTCTATGATGACCATCAGACTTATCTTAATCAGTTTTGGGATAAACTTCTAAATGCAAGTAAAGATCCAAATTCTAAGACATTTTGGTCCCTTATCAACAATCTAAATAGCAATCAAAGGGGCATTGGCACTTTCAATATTTCAGAAGGAGTTTGGACGTCCTACTTGACTACCCACTTTTACGCAGGCGAGCGGGATGGAAACTGTAGGAAACTGTTTATTGCCCTACTCTTGCTCTGTCTAAGTCATGCCCCTTTCTTATTAGGCCCTCAATTACCCCTCAGGGAGTGAAGAACTCCTTTCAACTATGTCTCCGTCATATCATCTCAAGTGCCAAGCAATTTGGAGCCCCCGGTCCCAATGGTCTTCCACAGACACTGTTCAACAGGATCCACTCTTCTAGGCCAACCATCTCTCCCATCTGTTTGAGTACTGCCTCCTGACTTCAACAATTCCTGAGTCCTGGCCTGGTGCCATCCTTCATCCGCTATATAAACGTGGTTCAAGGTCAGACTTCACCAATTTTAGGATGGTAGCCCTGCTTAAAAATGAGGCCAAATTTTATGCTAGTCTTTTGTTGCAAGATCTTCGTGCCTGGGCTGAATCAAAGGCATTAATTCCTATTGTTCAAACAGGGTTTTCTGCGGGTTTAGGGACGTCGGCAAATTTATTAGCACTTTCTATTCTGATCGACAGGGCGATTCTGTTTGGCTTGATGTTGAATTGTTGTTTTATTGACTTCAGGGCAGCATTTAACCATATTCCTGGGAGTGCCCTGTGGGCCAAACTACAAAACTGGGGTATTCCACCAGTTCTCCTGGGTGCCAATATAGAACTTCATACAAATACCTGGGTCCGTAATAAGCTTGGTGACGGGCACCCCTTCTTTTTAATCTGTTTATTGCAGATATGTCAACATCTCTTGACACTGTTTTCACCACCCTAAGATTGGTGGCCTTAGGCTCAGCCATCTGCTTTACGCCGATGCTCTTGCATTGTTTAGTTACACTAAGACTGACCTTCAATGGCCGGTTAACCAATTTGCATCTTATACTTCTGCAAATCAATTGGAAGTTAATTTGCTTAAAACTAAAGTGGTCTCCTTTGGAAAGAAAAAACATTTGGGATCTAGTTGGTATTATAAAAGCTGTAAGCTTGTTTCTGACCAGTCCTATAAATATTTAGGGGTGCACTTTGATTCTAGGGGCAGCTTTGTTAAACATAAGAAGGATATTAAATTCAAAGCTGTGGCATTGCAGGTTTGCTTCTCTAAACTATCCAAAGTTTTAAAGGGGCCAACCCTTCTTCCCTTAATGGAAGTTATGAGAGCAAAGATTATCCCCTCACTGGCCTTTGGTCATGAAATTTTGCTGGGCAAAGGCTCTTGCTTATTAAATAGGCTGGTAATTAAAATCCACAAGAGAGTCTTCCATGTTCCACGCCTTGCTTCACCCGCGCAGATACGGTTGGAATTTGGGCTTCCGGATCAAGTGGCAGTTGGTGCTGGTGCTTTTTTGAAGCTCTGTCATTAGCTGCATCGGGCTACAGATGGGTGCCTGGAGTCAGTTTTGTGGCTTGAAATCAGTGAGTCAAAATCAAAGGGATCTTACTCCCTTTTTATGTTGAATGTAAATGGTGACTAGGAGCCGATGATCTTTGGACAAGTAACCCCCCCATTCCCTGTTCAAACTAGGTGTGAAAAAGTCCATTCAACTGTACTCGTATCACTTGGATCGCTCGCTCCTTGCTCAAAGGAAGCATGCCTGGTCAGTAATCAAATCTTTTAAGCCAGGTGTGCCTTCTAGCTACCTTTCCTGTTCTTATGGGTTTCGGTTGAAAATGGCCTTTAAGGCCTAAAGGATGGGCAACAGTTTTTTTTTAAACATCAACCTCCATGGCAGTTATCTGCCGAGGAAGGCATGACGTGCAGAGGATGTAGCAATGTGGATGAAACAATTGACCATGTGGTCTCTCTGTGTCCAGCTTTACTAAAGGAGCGTAGATTTCTGCTTCGGAACAAGTGGAACAAACTAGGAATTTGCTCCTGTCGACAGGCTATCATCTAGTCTCTGGACCCAGCTAATTCAATGCTGATTGTGTTATTGACAAAATTTATTAAAATTGCCCAATCTAAATTCAGTGGCACTGCGAGCAATGGAGAAGCATAATTGGATTTTTTTCCCGCTCTTGCCCAACTGCCCATTATTGCTTAGGTTGTGGAGTCCTAACGGCATATGTTGGTATTTATCTTAACAATTATTTAATGCACCATGCACTTTAGGGCCCGTGTCTTACATATTTTCTTTTTTATGTACTATGTGGGGTTTTGGGCTTTGGTGGCTTGTTCTATTTTTATATTCCATGATGGTTTAATACTATTAGGCAGTAATGTTTCTTTTTTAATATGTTATGTGTGTCTAAATCTTGGTGTGTTTTTAGCATGATCTTAGCCTTTGATTGTACTTGCATTTTTTGATTGTCTCTTCTTTTTTCTTTGTTTAGTTGTATTGGATTTTATTATCTGTACAATAAATTATTCATTCACTCCACCACTGGCTAGCATCATATGATGTAGATTTGTGGACCACTGAGGTCATTCACTTTCCTCAGACCTTGTCAGGCAAACCTTGTGTGTTACTTTGGATGACCCACCCCGGAAAACAACTCACATGCCTCTATGTGGCTCCTTTTGGCGGGTGCATTACAAGATCAGGTTTTCAGGGAGGAGGTCAGGGTAGTCATTGTGGAAGATTTTGAACACAACGCAGGCACAGTCACCTCCAGCTCAACACTATGATAGGCATTCAAGGTCGTAATCTGTGAGATGGGTATCGCAAAACAATCTGGCATCCTGTGGGACCTGAGCAATGATTTTATGTGACTTGAGGATGAGATCTGGATGCTTGAACTCCAGTGTTTCACAATTGCAGCATGTCCACACTTGCTAGTATTAGAAGCAAACTCCTTGACTTCGATGTAGGAGCGCATAGAGAGACATACTTCATGAGCAAGGCAGCCTGCACCCAATGCTATGGAGAGGGTGACAGGGTGAGTTGGATGCTGGCCCCTATGCTGTGGAACCCTTGGGCGAGCGATTATATTGTTGAACTACTGAACGATGATCTGGATGTGCTCACCCGGGCTGAGGCTATCCAGAGGGAACTAAGGGCCATATGTACAAACACTTTTTCCCATAGACACAGAATGGGGAAAAACCTTTGCTACATCTAGCCCTAATTTTTTTATTCGTTTTACACATCTACCCAAGGTGCTGTGCCATTGGTACTGACCTCATTCTTTGATTCAGTGTAATTTATCTGGCTAGAAGAGGGTCACTGCCATTTTTTAGATGAGCCCTTCACAGTGGAGGAGTTGTACGGGTAATAAGTGCTATGCCTGGGGACAAGACACCCAGCCTAGTCGGCCTCAGTACTGCCTTCTACAAGGAATTTGTTCACCTTCTCACCCTGCACCTCCCTACTGTGAACGAAGAATCCCTAGCCAGTGACATGTTGCCCAATTCCCTTTGAGAGGCATTGATTGTCTCCATTCTAAAGCCAGATAAAGATCCTCAGCGATGTGAATCATACAGATAATTGTCTGTGATCGTAAAATTCTTGCTAAATTGATTGCCTCCAGGCTGTTTCCGCTGTTGACTCTCATATTGTAACTGGACCAGTCAGGCTTTATCCCTGAATGTTTGACTGCTTACAATCTACACACCTTCTTTGCAACCCTTCACACTATTGATTCTACACTCGGCGCACCAGCAATTGTCTTGGATGCTACCACGGCATTTGATTCACTTGAATAACCCCATCTCTTCCCTCTGCTGTCTCACCTTGCTATCATCCCCAAGTTCATCAGCCTCATTAGTCTACTGTATCAACAGCCTGTGGCCTGCCTCTGGGTCAATGGGATGATTATACTCTCCTTTCCAGTGTTGCAGAGCACCCTCCAGGGCTGCCTCCCATCACACATGTTATTTGCTATAGCCATGGAGCTGCTTGTAGCCTGGCTTTGGCAACACCACTCCCAACATGGCCTGACTTACCACCCCGCACTGTCTTTGTGTTCATGTATGCAGACAATGTCACCATCCTTGTCAGGAACCCTTGTGTAAGATTTAGACCCCTTGATTAGGGAATTCACTACGTTTTGGAAATATCTGGGATAACCATAAACTTGATGGGCAAAATCTGTGATATTCCCTCTCATGATGGCAATGGAGGAGTTTGCCTCTGAGTTCCTGTTGCAATGAGCAGCTGAACCTGTGAGATAGTTAGGGGTCTGGCTAAGTCAGGATCCTGATGAGCTCTGGCAGTTCAACTACTGTTGTCTGATGACCTGGCTGGAGGGGCAGGTGGAAACCTCTGTTATCAATGACTAACAGACTTGCCAAAGCCAAGAGGATAATTTCCTCTACTTGTTTCTTACCCTCCTGCTCCCATTGTCACTGTGCTTCCAAAGACAGTTTGTGTTTGGTAGCACTTGAGATATGGACCTGTACTATAATTGCAAGCAGGTGCAGTTTGCACATTACTAGCTGTACCCTACACAATTCCAAGCTCATATGGCACCAGGGCCGAACTGCACTACCCCATGCCCCCTCGAAACTGCAATCTAGAAGACCCCCCAAGCAGCCCAAGGCAGCGACTGACATTGTCGGCTGCACAGTGTGGGCATAGAATGAGTTGCAGAGTGAGGCCCATTTGCATGATCTCTTTGCTCCTTCAGTCCTGTTGCTCTGAAACGCCTCTCTTCCCATTATGCGTGATGTGGGTGGGTACCTGTACAAAGCTGCCTCAGCTGCAACTCACAACCATAGGCATGATCTATCTAGATGGCACCTTCTTTGCATCACAGCAGGCCCTGAGGGTCCCAACATTACACTGCTTGACACTCTCACATGCAATCAGTTATGATCTGCGATCTGTGCGCTGCATTTGCCCATTCCCACGCCCCCCCCTGCATTCCAGGTCCTCATGGCCATTCTGGCAAATCATTCACCGCATAGGCTTATCACCAGACTGTATATATGCATGAAGGAAATGGCCCCGGTTCGGACCCCTGCCACACCAGACAGGCATGGGCTGAGGCCCTTGCGACTCCCATCATAGAGGAACAGTGATGTTTTTGCTGAAGTCAGTCCTGCACACTCTCACCCAACTATTGATTAAGCATGGTGCATTTTAAATACCTTCACAGGTTCTGCTAAATCTAGAGCAGCTGTACAGGATGGACCTCCTGGAGGCCGAGCGCTGCACATGATGCTCAATGCCATGTTCAGACTTTCTACATTTAGTTTGGGGCTGCCCTGAGGTGAGACAGTTCTGACAAGAAGTATTTGACGCCATTACTGTGATCATAGGTTTCCCGCTGGAAAGCTCGCCTTGAGTTGCACTGGTGGGATATGTTAAGTATGTACCCCCAGAGATGAAGAAACTCATTGCGCTCCTGCTCATCCTCATACTCACTGGTGCCACGACTGGTGGACTGGCTCTACTGGGAGCTGATGCCTGTGAGGTGTTGACCTAAAGATATCTGATCCCCCCTTGAGATTTACCTGCACATACAGGTGTGGGGAGCCAGGGGAAACTGTTGCTGTGAATGTAAGTGGTGCAGATCAGGTGCCGCAATCCCACACAGTGCTTGACGCCTGATTTAGTTGCTTGTGTGCCCAGGTTCCACCTTCAAAGGGACTGAATTGATTGAATATAACACTGCCTCCACTCCGTGCTTGACTTGCTGCATTGCTATCGCTCCCTGTGTCTCTCCCCATATCCCCTGCAGTTCTACTAGAGTGAGATGCAAACTGCACTACTTACTGTACCATCACGCGATATGAGCAACCCTCAGTTCTCATTTTCACGGTATTGTGGAATGGTTTGTGTCTTTGCATCCTGTAACTCTTTTTGCATTCAAGAAAACAAATAAAAATGTTATATTTTTCAGTGAATTTACAGGGTTTTTCTGCAAAAATAAATATTTTATTACCATACGTTGTCACCCCCCATGCCTTATTAGGCGCTGGGAACCCTGTCCCCTGTGGCCTTTCTTTTTTAAAGGGGAGGTGGACCACGTGGCCTCCATTTCTTTTCGATCCCGATCCCAGCAATTTTTCCTGATTTAGTTTTTCTTTTTTGGGGGTCTCCCCATGAGGCCTATAGGGACAGGGTGTCCTGGATATACAGGAACTGCACTGATTCTGATTAACAAATGTTGTTAACACGGAGGTGAATGGTGGAGATTGTAAACCCGTGAAAAATAAAGGGGAGAGGCAATATTGCGCTTCACAGGTTGAGGAAGGCATTCAGTGCCAAAACGCCTGCCTGTATATTGCTCTTGGATTAAAAGCTTTATTTTTTTAATCCAGAGTGCTGTCCTCCTTAGAACTGTTGCGAGGAGAAAGTAGAGTATGAAAGTCGCAGTGGCGACACAATAGCACCACCAGCAATTTGATGCTGCACGACATCGCCAATATGCAGACGTAAGGATATAAATGTATTCACTGAAACACTGAAAAACACAAAGGTTACAGGGATATTATAGTTAGGCTAACATATTAAGGTGTTCATTACAACCGTGGCGGACGGTGTTAAAGCGGCGGTAAGACCGCCAACAGGCCGGCGGTAAAAATTTTACAATTACGACCATGGCGGAAACCGCCAACAAAGACAGACACTTTAACACTCCGACCGCCATGGCGGTACAAACAAATAGCGCGGCGGTCACCACCAACAGACAGACGGAAGACAATGTACCACCCACACTATTATGACAGGCCAATCCGCCACCTTTTGGGGGGTGAATTCACTGCAGATAAAAACACGGCGGAAAAAGGAATTTCGAAGGGAAAAGGCTCACCTCTACACACCCCACGAGGAACGAGGACACCATGGACCCGGAACTCCAAATTCTACCTGCGATAGTCTTCCTACTCCTCTACCAGGAGCACGAACGCCGTCGGCGAAGACTGCAGGGAGTGCTGCACCTAAGACACATGGGAGGGGGGAGGGAAAAAACAGGGACACACACACGCAACACCCCCACTCCCACCCTAACCCACTACAACACACACACACTAATGCATATTAATACATCACAGTTACACCCCCCAACCCTCCCAGAAGAATGCAAAGACAATAGAAAATGAGGATAGCCATTGTAATATATTCAAATCAAGTAGGCAAAAAAAAATATATATATATATATATACACCATTTACAAAATATATACCAAGCATAGTAGTCCAGGTAGTGCTCCAATTAAGTCTGTGGAACACTGGGCCCACACGGTATGGGCGAGGCCCACACAAGATCCCCGACCATGTCGGAGAGAACACTGCAGAGGCATCAGACAGCAACTAAACAGGCACCTCAGGGGGAGGGAAAGGGGGGGCACCTCAGCCGGTTGAGTGCACAAAGCCAAATCCACGAGGGGGCCACATGCCCACTGTTCAATCCTGGAGAGTGCAAAGCCACAGTCTCTCAAGTCTCTACAGTGGGTGGTCTGCCCACTGTTCCATCCTGGGGAGTGCAAAGCCACAGTCTCTCAAGTCTCTTCAGTGGGTGGGTTGCCCACTGTTCCATCCTGGGGAGTGCAAAGCCACAGTCTCTCAAGTCTCTACAATGGGTGGTCTGCCCACTGTTCAATCCTGGGGAGTGCAAAGCCACAGTCTCTCAAGTGGATAACAGTCTCCACTGGTTCTGGAGGGGGCCTTGTGCCCAGAGTGCTTAATACTGCTAAGGACAAAGGGAGTGGATGTATTTCTCCACTGGTTCTGGAGGGGGCCTTGTGCCCAGAGAGCTTCATCCTGCTAAGGACAGAGGTAGTGGATATATCTCTCTACTGGTTCTGGAGGGGGCCTTGTGCCCAGAGTGCTTCATTCTGCCCGTGACGGACTCAGTAGCATCAGTGCCCTTGGCGCTCATGGGCCAGCAGTGATTGAGGTGGCGGTGCCCTGTTCAGCGGTGCTTGAGACAGCGGTGCCCTGTTCAGCGGTGCTTGAGACTGCAGTGCCCTGTTCAGCGGTGCTTGAAGCGGCAGTGCCCTGTTCAGCGGTGCTTGAGGTGGCAGTGCCCTGTTCAGCGATGCTTGGGACACAGCTGCTGGCGGTGCCTCCTGGACAGCTGGGCTGGTGCTGGCGGTGGCCTCCTGGGCAGCTGGGCTTGTGCTGGCAGTGGTCTCCTGGGCAGCTGGGATGGTGCTGGCCTCCTGGGCAGCTGGGCCGGTGCTGGCGGTAGCCTCCTGGGCAGCTGGGCTGGTGCTGGTGGTGGCCTCCTGGGCAGCGGGGACTTGCTGGGTTTCTTGTGGCCCTTCCCCACCTTGGAAGGTGTCACAGCTGACTCCACACTCCCACCGGGACCCATGGGAGCGGCTTTGGTGGCTGGAGTCTTCCCCCTCTCCCGCCGGGCACTGGCCAACTTCTGATGCTTCACAGGTGGGGGACTTTCTGTGCTGTGGCTCCGTGCCACACTGGCTGCCCTGGTGGCCGGTGCACTCCAGATTCCGGTGACTACAGGTACCACTGGTCCTGGAGATGTTGTGGCTGAGGTGCTAGTTCGGGACCTATGAGATGGACGGGGTGGGGGAGGTGTGGGAAAGAGGTCAAGGTTGGACAGGAAAAGTTTTTGGGAGACACTGGGACGGGTAGCTGGAGGGGGTTTGGGAGGGGAGGAAGAGGAAGAGGTTGTGGTTGTAGGAGGTGTTTGTTTGCTGACTTTGGGTGAAGGTGCATGCGCTGGAGGCTGTCGTGAGGTGGATGGCTGTTGGGTGGGTGTGTGCCTGCATTTGTGTATCTTTGGAGGGGGCGTCACAGACACACTGGGAGAGGACACAGGGGACGTGTGAATGGTAGTGGGGGTGGTGACTGCACGTGAGCGGGGTGTGGTGGTGGGTGTGCTGGAGAGGGAAGTAGTGGCAGTAGAGGTAGTGCATGCAGGTTGGAGTGTAGAGGAGACAGGGAGGGAGGAGGGAGATGAGGAGGAGGGGGACACAGTGGAGGCAGTGTATGTTGCATGTGCGTGATGCTTGCGTGAGTGCCTGTGGGATGTGTGGTGCTTATGTTTGCCTGAGCTTCCCTTGTGTGTTGACATGTGTGCATGCTGGTCGGTAGGTGTGCTTGGGATAGGCTGAGGTACAGGGGATTGGGTCTGGGTGGAGGAAGTTGGAGGAGGGAGGCTAGACACAGGGACAATGGCTGCCATCAGTGCTGAGGCCAGAGTCTGAAAAGCTCGCTGAAGGGCCGCCTGACCAGAATGAATGACCTCCAGGAAAGCATTTGTTTGTTGCAACTGCCTTTCTACACCCTGGATGGCATTCAAAATGGTAGACTGCCCAACAGTGAGGGACCTGAGGAGGTCAATGGCCTCCTCACTGAGGGCAGCAGGGCTGACTGGGGCAGGGCCTGAGGTGCCTGGGGCGAAGGTGATGCCCACACTCCCGGTTGAGCAGGCACGGGGCGAAGGCTGAGGGGCTGCTGGGAGGGCGGTGCTGGAAGGGGGAGTGGCGACTGTACCTGTAGATGGGGGGCACAGATGTTGCCGCCACCACAAGGGAGCTCCCATCAGAGGACAAGTCCGTGTCACTGGTCTCAGCTGTTGTCTCCGCTGTGGAGCTCCCCTCGTCCTCCGTCCCACTGGTGAACTCCGAGTCCGTAGTGTGGCCCTCCATGGCCATGTGGGATGCAGCTCCCTCGTGCTCTGGTGCCACTGCTCCTCCGCCTGGTGATGCTAATGCACACAAGAACAGGGAGACCAAAAAAAGAGGGGGGGACGACAGAAGAAAGACATGTTGAGTGCATGAATTACCGCTAATGTTGGCGGACACGACAGACACAGAAGCCCCCTGCACTACGCCGCGCTCTTGGGCTCCACTGTTCAATTCCTGGGAAATGGCCTACAAGGCAAAGGAGGACATCTGCACACATAGATGACACAGGGGCATGACTAGGTGTACTTGGCACTCTACAGAGGTGGGCTGGGGTGCCACATGGCCTGCCTTACGGAGGGACCTTGCCTACGGAACTCGCCCTGGCCTAGGGAAACCCACAGCCCACCTCCCCCACCCAGACCCCTGCACTGCGCGCAAAGTCAGCAGAATGCGAGTGTACTCACCCCCTTGTGGCTGTTGTGATGCCCTCAAGCGCCCATCCAACTCCCGGTACGCCACCGCCAGGATCCTGAACATCAGGGGGGTCATGGTGCGACAGGCATCCCTTCCACATTGGGAGGCCATCCCCAGCTGAGCCTCCGCCGTCTTCTTGCTCCAGCGGTGAATGTCCTCCCATCTTTTCCGGCAGTGAGTGCTCCGTCTGTGGTAGACCCCCAGGGTCCAGACATCCTTGGTGATGGCACGCCAAATATCTTTTTTCTGGTGGGCGCTGACCTACATGATTTGTACAGGGGGAAGAGAAAGTAATTACCAACTGCACCGTCAAAGTGATTGGCTCCCATCCCTACCCTTACCATGTGGCACATGCACTCACCGTCGTTTCATGCACGCCGCACTCTCCCCCCTTCCTTCTTACATCCACCCCTCTCCACACAGGCAGACCCCATACAGCATGCTCCCAGTGTACTTACCTGTTTGTCTGGAGGACCGTAGAGTAGTAGCGTGTACTGGGGGAGAACCCCATCCACGAGTTTCTACAACTCCTCCGATGTGAAGGCAGGGGTCCTTTCCCCAGACACTCGAGCCATTGTCTCTTCCAGACCGAGTCACAGCAGCACTTGCAGTGTAGGTCCTCTCCTGTCGAAGATCAGGTATCGAGTGATTGAACAGATAGAAAATGGCGGTCACGTCCCCGGCGGTGCGTACCGTCACCGCCGGTGTACATCGTCATTGGCTCCTGGGACCCATAGGGTCCAATGTTAACCAATGCAGCATTGTGATGCGGTCTTCGACCGCCTACCGCGACGGTGTACAATGCCAGTGCAGTTACCTCACATCCCATTGTCCCACTTTACAGGTCAGGCAGCCGCCATTTCAGGGGCCCACATGGCTAAATTTTCAACTGCGTCACACATACCTAGGCCTAGACTCAACAAACATACAGGCCACTTTTTGTGTATGAATGGTGTTCTGTGTAAGCTGTGGGTACGTACCTCTGAGTTGTTTGACTTTGTGCTCGCTGTTGTCCTTCATAGGCACCGTCCGCTGGGACATGTGAGGAGATGGCGGCATCCTCTGGTGTACCGACCGTTGGTGGACCTGTCAACAATGGAGGAAAGACACGTGATAATCACATACAGGCTTGACCATGCCACAATCCAGGAACTTTGTACCCAGCTGGAGCCAGACCTGATGTCAGCTATCCGCCATCCCACAGGAATCCCCTCTCAAGTGCAGGTGCTGTCAGTGCTCCATTTCCTTGCAAGTGGGTCATTTCAAACAACAGTGGCCATAGCATCAGGGATGTCCCAGCCTATGTTTTCCAACGTATGGTCAAGAGTGTTGTCTGCCCTGCTGAAACACATGCAGAGCTACATCATTTTCCCTCAGGTTGAGGATTCGCCTACAGTGAAAGGTGATTTCTATGCCCTGGGACATATCCCCAGCATCATAGGTGCCACTGATGGGACACATGTGGCTTTGGTCCCCCCCACAGAAGTGAACAGGTGTACAGACACCGGAAGAGTTACCATTCGATGAATGTTCAGATGGTATGTTTGGCAGACCAGTACATCTCCCATGTGAATGCCATGGTCCCTGGCTCAGTGCATGACGCTTATATCCTGCGGAATAGCAGCATCCCTTATGTGATGGGTCAACTCCAGAGGCACCGTGTGTGGCTATTAGTTGAGCACCTGGAAGCTAGTCAGTGGAAATGGTTGTCTGGGTCTGGGGATATCCCTTCAGGTTAGTGTGTGTCTAACAGTTGTCCCTCGCCATTTGCAGGTGACTCTGGTTACCCCAACCTGTCATGGCTACTGACCCCAGTGAGGAATCCCAGGACAAGGGCAGAGGAATGCTACAATGAGGCACATGGGCGAACTAGGAGGGCGATCAAACGCACCTTCGGCCTCCTGAAGGCGAGGTTCAGGTGCCTCCATATGAACCTTGGATCCCTATTCTACTCACCAAAGAAGGTGTGCCAGATCATCGTGGCCTGCTGTATGCTTCACAACTTGGCTTTGCGACAACAGGTGCCCTTTCTGCAGGAGGATGGTCCAGATGGCGGTGTTGTTGCAGATGTGGAGTCTGTGGACAGTGAAGATGAGGAAGCAGAGGAAGAAGACATGGACAACAGGGACTCAGTGATCCAGAAATATTTCCACTGAGACACAGGTAAGAATACAAACCTGCCTACTACATGTACTTAAACACTACTACCTCTCTACTGTTTGTCTTTTTCACCCAGTGTATGGTCACTGAGTTGTCACTTTCCCTTACGATTTCACAGGTGTGGGTCCCACAGTGTGACATCTGCTTTGATTCCTCATATACTACAGCTGTGTGACATAGGTATGTTGACATTACAAATGAAGGAGCTTTTTGCCACAGTTATTGCTAATACAGTATTCCGAAATCACAGACAGACTCCAGATTGTTTTGTGCTTTAAGGGTGTTTATTTTAGTGCTCAAAATTGGAGTGGGTAGCAAAATGGTGAGGGGTGATGGCGGAGGAATGTCCATGGCAGAGTCCAGTCTATTAGTCTCACAGGAGCATTACCCAAATGGGCACAGGAAGTGGAGCTGGGGCAGTTTAAGGATGGACAGGGTGACAAAGTGGGACAGTAGGATGACAATCAGGGTGGTCTCATTTCTTGGCGGGGGTCTTGGCATTGTTCTCTGTCTTGTTCCTGGATCTCAGGGACCGTTTGCGAGGTGGTTCTCCCTCTGCAGGGGTGGGGTGCTGGTGTGGTGGTCCTGTGGCGGTGCCTCCTGTCCACCAGCGGAGGTGGTGGGCAGTTCATCATCCAGGCTAGTGTCAGGGGCCCCTTGTAGTGCCACAGTGTCCCTCCTGGTGTTCAGTACTTCCTTCAGCACCCCTACGATGGTGCCCAGAGTGGAATTGATGGTTCTGAGTTCCTCCCTGAAGCCCATATACAGTTCCTCTTGCAGGCGCTGGGTCTCCTGAAACTTGGCCAGTACCATTGCCATCGTCTCCTGGGAATGGTGGTATGCTCCCATGATGGAGGAGAGGGCCTCATGGAGAGTGGGTTCCCTGGGCCTGTCCAACCCTGTCGCACAACAGCCCTCTCAGTTCCCTTGTGTTCCTGGGCCTCCGTCCCCTGGACCGTGTGCCCACTACCACTGCCCCCAGGTCCCTGTTGTTGTTGGGGTGGTGGGTTAGCCTGGGTTCCCTGTAGTGGTGGACACACTGCTGATTGACGTGTCCTGGGGACGGAGGTATGGGCCCGCTGGGTGGGTGCTATGCTGGTGTTTCCAGAGGGGGGAAGCTCTGTGGTGGCCTGTGACTGTGTCAGGAGAACCAAATGTCCGAGCTCCCTGATGGGCCGGGCTGGTCATCTAGATCCAGTTGGACAGAGGTGCTGTCATCACTGTGGGCCTCTTCTGTTGGTGGTGTGGACCTGTGTGGACCATCCTGTCTGGTGACGTTGGTAGGGGTCCTGCAGGGGTATAAAGGCATGATTATTGCATCTGTGTGTGTCAAGGTGTGCAATGGGTGGGTGACTGTGTACCCAGTGCTAGCATTCCTGTGTGGGACCTTGTGTGATGGTGGTTAAGGGGGGTGCATGGGTATGTGCAGTGGGCATGCTTTAGTGATGGGTGTCCATGCTTTGGTGTTGCATGCAGGGCCTAGTGTTGGGATGTGTGGTTTGTGATAGTGGGATATTTGTGAGGAGAAGGAGTGATGGGGGTGAGGGTGAGGGTGGGGGTAGGTGATAGCATGCAGGTGGTGGGGGATGAAGTAGTTAAAGGTTTGACTTACCAGAGTCCATTCCTCCACCTACTCCTGCGAGGCACTCAGGATGCAGAATCGCCAAGACCTGCTCCTCCCATGTTGTTAGTTGTGGGGGAGGAGGTGGGGGTCTGCCGACAGTCCGCTGGACCGCCAGGTGGTGTCTTCCCCGTAGGTCGTTGCAACTCTTCCTGATGTCCTCCCGATTTCTTTGGTGTTGTCCCACTGCGTTGACCCTGTCCACTATTCTTCGCCATAGCTCCATCTTCCTTGCAATTGAGGTGTGCTGCACCTGTGACCCGAATAGCTGTGGCTCTACCCCGGACGATTTCCTCCACCATGACCCTGAGCTCCTCCTATGAGAACCTGGGGTGTCTTTAGCGTGCCATGGGGTGGTGTAGATGATGTGTGGGGTGCTATGTGTGGTGATAAGTGTGCTGATATGTAGTGGGGTGTTGTGTGAGCTACGTGGAAGTTATGTGGGTGATGGTGTTGTGTGCCTGTGGATGCTAGTGTTGTTGATGGTGGTGTCTCTCTCTGGCTTTCGTTCGTGATTTGTTGTCATAAGGGTTTGTGGGTGATGTGGGTGTGTGTTTTATATTGTATTGAGTGTGTGGGAGTGGTGTGTGTATGTGTATCAGGTGTGTGTATTTGGAATTGTCCAATGTGGCAGTGTTTTGTAAGAGTGTGTGTATTTTGAGAGCGGCGGTGTGTACCGCCAATGGAATACTGCAGTTGAAAGACCGCTGCGAGTATTCATGTGTCGTGATAGTGTGGACGTATTTCTGTTGGCGTGACGGTGGAGGTTTTGTTTTCACCAGTTTATCACTGACCTTTGGTGTGGCAGACTTGTGTGGGTGTCTGACTTTTGGTGTATTCCGAACTGTGGGTCATAATAGCTGTGGCGGAATTCCGCGGCGGTGTGGTGGCAGTCTTCTGCACGGCGGTAAGCGGCTTTTACCGCCAATGTCATAATGAGGGCCTAAATTTACAAAACCATAGAAATTCACCTGTTATAGTTAGAGGCACAGTGCGCACTCTTCTTCATAATTAAACCATGCCCCCGGGACTTGGCCCACCTGGGAGCAATATTAAAAGAAAGCACAAGAGACTGTGCTTCCTTTTTTTTTTTAAAAAATACAGTGAAATTTGTGAATATTCCTGTATTTTCTTGTGAATTGTGCTGTAAATAAAAAAAAAATGCTGTTTTTCCCATGCACCATGGCTAGGGAGTTAAGGTAAACATACTCTGCCCCCTTTTTCCTTTTTTTTTTGTGATTTTACTTAGCTGAAGCTGAGTCTCAAAATTGCTGCCAACATTTCATGGTTGAAGTGTTGGCAGCCAATCAGATCTCTGCACAAAATTGGGAGGATTCACTAAGCCTTTGCGCCCCTAAATATTCCAATTAGGTTTTCCTTTAATATCTGAAAAACTACTGAATGGATTTACACCAAATAGGGAAAGAAACACTTCCTGGAACTACCTTTCTGCCAAATTTAGTGTAATTCTGTCGAGCGGTTCGGGCTGTAGTTGTATCTATAACCTTAATGGGAATTAACATGGGAAACACACTTTTTGACACCCCCTTTTTCACTGCCCCTGCTTGACATATAAAGCTTTCTATGCACAACAAGACCCTTGGGCACTCTTTTTTTGTAAAGGTTCGTGAAGATTCATCAAATGGTGCCAAAGATAAAAACAAGTTAAAACGTGCTTTTTCAATGGAAACTAGACCCTAACTGTAACTACCGACTGGTGACCTTCAGCAGGTTATATATACTTGAAATAACTCTAACTATAAGAGCTGAATTTCTATGGTTTTGTATGTTTGAAATGTGAGCCTAACTATAACGACCCTGCAACCTTTGTTTTTTTAAGTGAATTTCTATGTTTTTCATAATTTTACTTCCTAACTATAATGTCCCTGTAACCTTTGTTTTTTTCCAAGAATTTCTATGGTTTGTTTAACAGTAAGTAATTTTAATTACTTTAATGCAACCACCACTGCGCATGGCCTTTAGCTGTGTGCGTTGGGAGTTGGCTACAGGTGGCCAACCCCCTATAGCCACCCAATCTGCACCACACAAGGCCTTCGGCTCTGCACAGTGAGAATTGGACGTGTGGCTGGCCTGCAGCCAGGCCCTGCGGCCGACCCCCATAATCACCCAACACCGTGCCATGCACAGCCTTTGCCTGTGTGCAGTGGGGATTGAACATAGGGCCCCTTCGAACCACCCAACACCACGCCACTCTTGAAGTGTGTCTTTGTTTGGTACAGATATGATCATATTCCTGTGCATCAAGAACATGTCCCTAAAATCAGCAGGAAACGCACTTGGGGGTCCTTTTAGTGAGCTACCATCATCCTGGGAAAGTGTCAGGAACATGTGGCATACCACTGCTGTATATGGAGTGGGGCCAAAAGGGCAAGGCTTCTAGGACATTTTTCATACTTGTAGTTTTTAAAAGGGAGAATACGATCTCTGATCCCAGCAGCAGATGAAAAGAAAGAACCCATTTGTCACAGACACTACATGAGTTACTGCTCTCGAAAAAAGCAAGAATGCAAATGCCTCCATTAAGGTTTACCGATAACTTTTTAAGGTGGAAATGTGGAGAAAAAGACTTGTTTTTCCTTGACGATGCACATGAAATTAGGATGATTAGTACATTACAGAAGTTGAGCTTGAACTTGGGCACTTTGCTTTGTTATCTATAAGTACTTCCTGTTGAGATTTAAATTTTGTGATATGAGCAGCGTCCCAGAATTAATCCTGCCCTGTGTATTTATCCAAGATGAGTCCACAATGCGGTGCAGAATGTCTACCCAACTGGAGGACTTTCTACTAGCAAATTAGTGTTACCTGTTTGGGTAAATTTATAGATCATTTCCTACACTAAAGTTGCATAAAGCATACCAGCATAATGTCTCTGAACCTTTTAGCAAGCTGTTCATCATCCTGGGAAAAGGGCAGGAAGACATTGCATGCCAGTAATGTATCTAGGGGAACCAAACAGCAGGGCTTCTAGGCCATTTAACATACTTGTAGTTTCTAAAAGGGAGAACACTATCTCTGAGCAGCAGATGACAAGAAGGAATCCACTCTTCACAGTCACTACATGTGGTATATTACTCTCATTAGAAGCAAGGATGTAAACACCTCCATCAAGGATTACAAATAACTTTTCAAGTAAGAAATGCAGAGAAAAACAATTGCTTTGCCTTGGTTATGCATAAGCAGTTAGGATGATGTACTTTACAGAAGTGGAGTTTAAACTTGGGTATCTGCTTTGTTTATATCGGTAAGTGCTTCCCATTGAGGTTTAATTTCTGTGAAATGTGCTGTGTGCCAGAATGAATCCTGCCCTGGATATTTATCAAAGAGGAGGCTACCATTCTTTTTTTTTAAATGACATATCGGGGACAGAAAGGGGGCCTCAAGGCACTGAGGTCCCTGCCAGCTGTCTGCCTCCTGCGGGAGCCGACATTGCTCTTGCATGCAGGGAGTTGCTTGAAATGCAGCTCCCTGCAAGTTGGAGCAAAACTTTAATCTCTTCCCCGGTCTGTAAACAGATGACAACTCTGCTTCAAGCAAGCTGGAGCCTTTTGAAAGCTCCCTATGTATATATATATATACATATATGTGTATATATATATATATATATATATATGTATATATATATATATATATATGTATATGTATATATGTATATATATAAATATATATATATATATATATATATATATATATGTATGTATATATATATATATATATATATATATATATATATATATATATATATATATATATACATGGACCTACTTTCCATAGGACAATAATTTTTTTCCTTTGCTTATAACGTTGGTGCCATTTAATGATCCATTTTGCCAAGACCAGTTTGCCAGTCACTTCAACTGCTGTCTGAAAAGATTTGGGGGGATCTGTGTTGTGGGGACTGAGAACAAGTGGGGTCCCAAAATGCATTTTTCTCACGCAGATTTTCATAGGGATTTCAGGCACGCCTACAGCCTGAACCACTGAATGGCATTCTACCAAATTTAACAAAAAGCTAGTTCTTCGTTTGGAAAGAGTACTTTCTAATTTGGTTAAATCTGTTCAGTAGTTGTGGAGTTATTAAAGTAAAAATATGTATGTATATCTAGAGACGCGGATTCATGCTCCAACAGCAATGCAATGATTGACTGGCTACAACCTAAGAGGAAAGTTGCGGCTAGCATTGTGTATCTAGACTTGGTTCTCAGGTAGGAAATACAAAACTTAAAAGTGATACAAGAGGTCAGAGTAGAGGTACCCTGATCTCCCCGTGTTGTCGATGGCAGATTCACTGATCCAGACCCCAAATTAAAAAAAACACATACACCAAGTCACAGACCCATACACTCACTGCCACACCTACTCATGAACCCACACACCCACTCACACACCCATTTACACACTCACCCATCTGCTTACACACTGACACAACCACTACCACACAGCAACTACACACCCATATAAACACTACCACACCCACTCGCAGAGCCACACAGCCACTCACACACCTATTTACTGATCTGCTTATACACCCACACAGCCACTACCACACCCACACCCACTCACACACCCATATAACCACTACCACACCCACTCGCAGACCCACACAGCCACTCACATACGTATTTACACACTCACTCATCTGCTTATACACCCACACAACCACTACCACACAGCAACTACACACCCATATAACTACTATCACACCCACTCACAGACCCACACATCAACTCTCACACCCCTGCACACACCCATTCACACACACTGACATATCCACACAACTACTACCATACTCACTAACAGATCTACACAGCCACTCATATACTCATTTACACACTCACATACCCATACACCCACACAATCACTATGTCACCCACTCACAGGCACAAACATCCACTCACACCTACACACACACACACTCTTTCACACACCAATTCACACACTCAGATACTCACTCACACAACCAAATCCACACCCACTCACAGCCCTACACTGCCACACACACACCCATTCACATGCTCACACAGCCCCTACAAAACCCCTTCTACATCCACTCACTCATTCACACCCACATACACATATGCTCACAGACCCACATACCACTATCACACCCACCTACAGATCCATGCAGCCACTTACACATACACCCATGAACCCATATACCATAGAGACACACTTACTGACATCCCCACACAACCACCTACACACCTATTCACACAACCACTCACAGACCCTCACAGCAACTCACACACACTCAAACACCCACTCACCATTCTCCCACCTGCTTACACACCCACACAACCACTCACTCAACCATACAGCCTTCCACACACCCACTCACACACCTACAAAACAACTCCCACATCCACTCACACACCCAGACAGCCACTCAGACACCCACTCATGCACCCATTTGTACACTCATACACCCACTTACACACACACTTACACACCCACTCACCCACATAGTCACACAAACATCCACACAGTCTCCCACACAGAGCCACCCACCCACAAGTAGTGATACCTATATAAATTACACTGGGATATGTTTGTATTAAATGTGTTGTTGTCTTAGTGTTGTTTTAGTATTGAATGTGTGCTTTTGGATGGGAACATATCTGCAGTGAATCACCCCACAATATAACTATTAGACCACCTTATTTGTCAGAGGATTCACAACGGATCCAATGAGAGATTTAAAAAGAGGATTTCAGAAAAAAAACAAATAGTTTTTGGGAAAAGGGTTGGCTCTGAAAGGAGCCTTTATGTTTATTATATGCAGATGACAATTACACTTAGGACAGAATGGAGTTTCTTAAGTTGTTGAGGAACACCCTGTTGCTTTTGTCTGTAAAATAGACTCCGACTTTTCAAGATATTCCCTCCATGTCGATGTGTAAGATGTTATGGTATATAGAGCCCATGTTGCGGTCTTGGAGATATGCAGAAACTGTTTTATTGACATGGTTCCTGGTTTTCTCTATCTGCGGACAAAATTGGGTTGACCACTGCCACTTCTGTTTTTTGGCCAATTGAGGAATACCAAGGTAGTGTGTGGGAAAAGTGACATTAATTTAGCAAAGGTATTCTTCATTTTTCCTGTCCTACTCCAGTAATTGTGCTAAGGTCATTGCCACCACAGTGCACAATCATGAGGTCTGAATGTTGGCAATTCGCAATGCTTTGAACCAAAGGCAGCAACTGATGCCACGTTAACCCTTTCTGACCAAGCCAAGTAATGTCTACATTACGTAAACCTAGGTCCCGGCCAATGCCACTCTTTTTTGCACTCTCTCAGACAAAAACACAAAACAATGGCACAGAATTAGGACTCTCACTATTTTCCAGACAAGCTGGAGCAGCACACAGGAAAAGGCTGCAGGAGGATGAGGGAGTTTTGAAGATGAAAGCAAATCAAAATGGAGAGCAGGTAAAATATAAAACAAAAATGGATGATGAACAAGTGCAGAGAACCAAAATTAGGCAGTAACTTTAAGAAAAAAAGTAACTAACACTGAAATTGGCTTGCGAAAAAAAGTAATTTTGTTTGAGAAATGCCTGTAACTGCAAACAGTCAACCACACCTGCTATAGTCATTCTGAAGCTAGTATTCTGTTAAGAGACAGTCTTGTGAACTTTTGACCAACTGGTACGCCCAGACTATTTAAACATGGTTACAATGGAACTAGAGCTAAAAGAGTGTGTAGGCCATGGGAACAAAAGAGGTTGCTGTGTGTAAATAAATCTGATACTGCTATAGAAAAAAAGGTCAGTTGGGAATGTATGTCTTGTAAATCGCAATATTCTACAAACTAAAATATAAATCAAAAGCATTAACAGCAAATTGTTAGATACTTTTAAGGGTTTTCCTTTTAGATTCATAGATTTGTCGTGGTTCACACTCGGGGTAATGCTGAGCCCTGTGGCAGATCCAGCGATCCACATAAAAACCTACCAACCAGAGTGGGCTTCTTTACAAAAAATATGTAAAGGGTTCACAAATAGTGACCATTTAGGAGTGGTACAACAAAAATAAAAGATGAAGGGAACTCTGTGATTTGCTAGGTACAAGAGTATGAGTGAGAGCACGGTGGGACCGGTAGCCATTATTGATACTTTTGTACTGGAAGAGAAGTTAGAGATTTCTGACTTGAAATTTACAGTGGAACACATATATTAAAAGTCGGACCAAAGCAAAGCGATTTTGACAAAGTTTACAGGTATCAATTAGGTTGTACTATAAAAATGTATATAAAAACTAGGAGTGAAAGAAAATGTGTAGCTTCTAAACACTACAGGAATAGGCAAAACAGAAAAGAGGATAGATGAATATAGTGAGCAGCAAAGGAAGCACACAAATTGCTATAATGAAATACAGGTATATTATTAAGCTAGTATGAATGAATGGTTTTGAAATTAGATGTATTTGGTTGCTTATGGTGTGTAATGTAATACTATGCCATTTGTACCCACTCACACAGTCAGGCAGGCAGTTAGACATCCAGTCACACTCCCACAAAACTGCTTAGGTACCCACCACTCACATAGTAAGACATCAACCGACACACTCAGTCACTCCCATAAAACCATTTAAACACCCCCTTACTCACCCACACAGCCACTCACATAGCCATTCTCATACCCATACAGGCACCCTCACACCCACTCACACACCTATACAGCCATTAATGTACCCAGCACTCAGTCAGTTACACAAGCACTTACATACCTATGTACCCAATATACCCAGTCACCTGCCCATAGAGCCACTCACATACATATTTTAAAAAAACATATTGTCACTCATACACCCAATGAGACAGTGGCAGAGGCACTTACACATTCTCTCACACACAGTCACACACCCGAACACCCAGTAACAGAGTCAGTCACCAGTCCATACAGCTACTTGCATACCCATTAAGACACCCATACAGTCACTAACACATCAGTCACACAACTACATAGCTACTTACATATCCAGCACCACACCATAGAGGCACTGATACACTCATAAATATATCCACTCAACCACTCACATACCCAGTCACACACCCATACAGCCACTTATTTAACCATTTATACACCCATAGTCAGACACTTACACAGTCTCTTACACAATGATAAAAACACTTATATAACAACTTATATAACCACTTATGTAGCTACTCGCCTGCTAATAATAAGCGATCTATTAGTATATAATGTAAATTTAAACATATTGTGTATTTGCTTTTGAGATATCTATTTTTGTTTGAATAGCAGGATTTACAATGCTGAGAAACACAAAGAGGAGAAAAAAGCAGAGGTCTATCTGCTTAAAAGTGAGAGTAAAAGAGAGTAAAAGAAAGGACTCAATGGGAAAAAAGTGCTGAAACAAGAGCTGCTGGTAAGAGAACTAAAGAGTTTGTTAAAACAAATTTTATAAAAATGCAAAATGTGGAAAAAGTTTCAAATACACAAAAAGGTTTAACATCAACTCACAAAGGAGAAGGAGTTAGTCAGAATGAAAGTGAATATGATTGAGAGCACTTAGATGAAGGGTAATACAGAATTCAGTACATAACTTGAAGCAGTAAAAGAGGAGAGTGGCAGCACTCAAACAAAAACAGTATATTGAGAGTGTCGTTGATAAAGCTTTTGCCCTGAAGTGCAAACTATGCCATGTGCAAGTATTGCTATGTCAAATTAGAGGACAACAAATTTCCTGCTAAAGCAATACTTACATTTGAGGTAGTTAAAATTCCAGAAGCATTTGAAGATCTGAGGAATACTTATACATTCTGTTCACCCTTTCCAAGTACTAGTTTGTGTGGAACCAAAGATGGGGAAACTACTACCCAATGAGCTTCAGAAATGACTTGAACATAGAGTTGTATGTTTACCTTTAGATTTTTAAATGCAATACTGAAACTGTGGGTGTAGAGAGAGATTTTGAAAAACTACCTATTATTCTAGTGAATGGTGTGTCCACAGAAAACAAACAAAATCTGTCAGGAATTAGTGGATGTGAATTAGGTGAAGAAAGTCACATTGTATCTTAAAGAGAATATTGTTTGCTGTAAATATGTTGTCAAACATGCAACTTGCACGGAGGAGCAAGGGTTGCTTTCAAGTGGACAGAAGTAGATCTGAAGAAATACATGAGAATTACAGTATCCATTCACCACATTCAAAAGAGGTTATGAAGGATGCTATTAAACCCATACCAGAAGAAACAAGCGCCAATGAGTGTGTGGGAGAAATGTGTATAAGCTTGATGTTTTCCTCAACTATTTACAACTGGAGTAGGTGAACAGTATGATGACCGTCCTGTGCAAATACCTGCAGCAGAGTATCGGTCAACAAGATTATATGTAAAGGACCCTACAATTTGCCAAACTATTTTATTTGTATTCCATCTCTTCTTTTAAAGTGATCTGTCCGGACTGTCATATGTGGTGAACCATATTCTGAAGACAGCAGTTAATGTACAAAATATGTCTGCAAAAGAGTTTGTTAAAAAGATTCATGGAAAAGGTGATAAGCTTGAGAACAATTTGATAAATTTGATGTCATGCTAACGTGGGACAAATAATTACTGGTTTCGTCGTCATGGTTAGCTGAAGTGCATGTTATGAAATTTAGGTGTACCAACCTGGTTTGTGACACCAAGTTGTGCAGGGTATGCATAGGATGATTTACATGAGTTTTTGTGAAAAGCAATTTCTAGCATAATAGAATTGAAGACACCAGGAGAACATTGCTCTTTGGATCCTGCAAATGTTTGCAGATACTTTAACCACAGATTAAAACTATGTTGTCCTTTACCTGTAACAAAAGATAATTTTTTCTCTTAGAGAAATTACGGATTTTTGGGTGAAAAGAGTACCAAACAAGAGGTGTTCCTCCTATTCTCATATTAATATGCTGTTGTGGATAAAAGATGCACCTACATTTGGAACAGACACAGCTTTCATTCATAGAGCAGTATATTACATGAGGCATTCTAAATTGCATTGAGGAAAGAAGCCTAAAACATCATTTACTTTGTTTCCTTTCACATAGATGTATAGATGAGAAAAGATCTGTCAGTGGAAATACAGAGCAAAAGGAAAGGTTTACACAAAATGTAATTTTGGATTTACAAGACCTCTTATTTCAAAAGGAAGAGTTAACAGTTTTATGTTTGCAGTGAGACATTCACATACTTGTAAATCACCAAAAAATACCTACAACATCAAGAGAACAGAGGCTTCAAATATATTAATGACTACAATCTGGACATTTTGAAAATGTAGAATGCCAGTATGGATATTCAGTTTGTGGTAGACGACTCTATAGATCTTGCCCGCTATGTTACCTCATACATAAAGAAAGCTGCGAAGACAGAGATGAATGATGTGTGGGAGGAGATCTCTGCTGAAAAGTCTCCAAGACAATTTGTACAGCTTCTCTTTGAAGATGCTTTCGCACAGGGAAATTAGATCCTATGAATGTTGTGATTATTTGGATTCTGCTGGTTATAATCTGAGTCAAAAGGAATTATTTGGATGAGTCTAGGCCTAGCAACAACTTGAAATAGAGTTTTGAAATCTTTTTCAGAAATTCAATATCTTGCAGAATTTGAGCCAGATAGTACATACATTGTATAAACAGACATGTGGAACATTTATTATCCAAAAAGGAGCATACATCTTGAAACTCTTTGTCTAAATGAAGTACTCAAGTCCTATACATATAGAAGGAATGTATATGGAAGTAAATGTGTATTAATTGGTTGTAATGCGAGTTTGTTGTGACATAGCAAAGGCAGTCTAATAAACCAAAGAAAACTGAGTTGCTAGATGGATGAAAAAATTGAAATTTTCTACTTGGCGCTTTTGCAGCTCTTTAAAACTTGGCATTGTGAAACAGACTTACTAGGAGAGTTTGACTACTATGACACCTCTTTGAATGCTGGAAAGGATGGCATTCAGTGCTCTGATATTGGAAACTAATTGAAAATATTAAATGATGAAATTCAGTAGGAAGATACAATTGCTGCTGAGGTGGCTAAAGAGAGTTTGCAAGGTAGCCAAAGTCCACCTCCTCAAAGTCAGGATCCACTTAGACAGCCAATAATTGAAAATAAGCCTGCTATTGCACTGAATGAGGTGGAGACTGCAATGGAGCAAGCAAGACAGGAAACAATTGATTTGGCAGACTTAGTTGCACAGCGCAATGATGAGCAAATGTGCTTGGAGGCAAAAACTGCAGTTGAGCATGGATTACTTCTTGGCAAAAAAGAGTGTGCATGCTCAACATTTAAACCCTCACTCAAAATTATTCAAAAGGTACTCTACCAGTGACTGAGTGTGGGGTGACGTGGTATATCTTCACTATTCTCTGGATTTCCTCCCTCCAGGCTTTTCTTCTTGTTTGGATATCTGTATAACAACTTTGAGTACTTTGTTGAACCTCCCAACCACCCCATTAGATTCTGAGTGGTGAAACGTACATGTCTTGTGCTTAAAAACCTCTTAGCAAGAGCAAGTCCTCCATTTCCAGTGAAACCAACTGTACCTCATTATCTGTCAAAATGAAATCCAGAATATCCTCTCTGGCAAATATGTATTTTAGAAACTTCACTAAATTTTTTGTCTCCACTCCCTGAGTGATCTTTATTTCGTGCCACCTAGAGAACAAGTCCATTAATGCCAGAACATAGAATTGTCCAGAGTTGTTTGTCACCGCACCTAAAATGTCTAAGGCTCCATGTTCCCATAGCCCCTCTGGTTGCTTTCTCAATGTTATTTGTTGCGTCCTTGCTTTGCAGACTTTATCGCTGTATCTGCAGTCGATGCAATCTCTCACTACCAATGCCACCTGTTAATCTAAACCTGGCCACCAAAACTGTAATCTTAATCTTTCTTTCATTTTGCTGATGCCAAGTGGCCATGATGTGCCAGCTCCACCAATCTACACCTTACCCCATAGGCGGAATCAATTTGATGCCCCTCCATATTAATCCATGATGTGTTTACAACTAATTTCTTACCTCCCAATCCACCTTGCATAGTAGCGAACGTTTCTTGCATTCACTCTACCCCTTCTTAATCAATGCAGTCACTTCTATTAATTCTTCATCCTTAGCCATCTGATCTTTCCACTCTCCTCACTCATGATACCTTCTATAACCTTGCACACCTCAAGCTCATCCAACTCCTACTGGTGTTCGTCAAGTGGTTCCTCTGACACTTCCACTTTCACATCCACCAATCTTGATAAGAAATCTGCCACACAATTTTTCGCCCCAGGTATGTATTCTACCTTGAAATTAAAATTTGGAAGTGAGATTATCCACTTGCAAATTCTACTGCAGACTGCATTAATACCCTTTCTGTTAAAAATCTCTTTAGGTGGTTTGTTGTCCATTCTCACCACAAATGATTGCCTCCTCAATTTTGTTTTACACCCCAGACTATACTCAAGGACTCTCCTTTGATCACTGAATAGCGATTCTCAGGTCCCTTCAAACTCCTTCACAAAAACGTTATGGTCCGCGCTTCATTGCCTACCCCTTGTTTTAGGATAGTGCCTAGTCCTTTAGCACTAGCATTTGTAGAATTTGTGTTCTGAAATGAAAGAGCATCAGACAATGCCCCTTTGTGGTCATCAAACTCCAGAGTATACTCTGTAGACCATACATATTTCACCCCTTTCTTCAAGAGCTTCCTCATGTCATATGGCCAAGCTGCAAAATAAGGGATGAACTTGTGATAATATTCATCCACACCCAAAAACGTGAGAAAATCTTCCTTACTATTTGGGACAGTTAACCTTTTGAGGGTTTCCATCAAATATTTACTCAGAATGATTTCTCCCTCTTTAGGTTCAATGATTTCCTTATACCCAAGTATACATTTTCTTTTTCTCAATGTGAGACCACGCTGTTTAAATATCACCAGAACCTCCCTCAAATGGTTATCATGTACCTCTGGTGTATTACCAAAAACCAAGACATCGTCTTGACAGACTTCAAGACCCTCCAGCACATTCTCAAGAGCCCTCTGAAATGCCAAGGCTGTGGAGGCCAACACAAAGGGCATCCTCATGAACCTAAATACACCAAAATGCATGATGAACGCTGTTAAGACTCTGGATCATTCCCCCAGCACAATTTGATGGCATGCTGCATGGAGATCTAATGTGGAGAGTACCTCTGCCACATCCAGTTGTGTCAACATACCCATGACATTTGGTAGAGGAAACACATCCACCACAACCTCCTTGTTTAAAATTCTTAGATCCACACAGAATCTGATGTCACCAGATGCTTTGGGAGCCAGCACCAATGGTGCCACCCACTCTTGTATCTCCATCTCCTCAATTATTCATTCATTTTTTAGTCTATCTAACTTATCTTTTATAAGCTGTCTCATTGACAGAGAAACCCCCATACCTTACTGACCACCGGCACTGTGTCCTTTTTCAAGATTAAATCATGAGTACAATTCGTTAGACATCTTAACCAGTCACTGAATACCTCAGAAAATTAATTTTGCTAGACACCCTTACGTTCTTGACCCATCTTATCTCAGGACATCCTACAGCACACAACCTTGAGCCACCCCCATTCTCTCATGCACCACCATGCCCCTTCCTTTATAATAGAATATGGGGTAAATTATTTCAATCTAGCATTACTTCCAAATCCCCTTGATAGAGCCAGCTGTTTATGATGCCCTTTTTTCAAGACACATGCATTTTCCCTTTTGCTGTATTTTTATATGCTTTATATTCCACTTGCCCAACAAAGTATCCTACCAGTTTAATGGGTTGTCGGCTATAGGCTAGTGGTCTTATGTCTGGCTTGAACAATTTCATCATGCCAACCAATTTCTTCTCAGAAAAAACCCTGGGATTGAGAGTGATTTTGCTCTCGAGTCAAATAACAGGCTCACTTTACAACCACTCACTTGTATATAGTTCTCTGGTCTTCGTTATTTCTCTTGATCCTGCACCTGCAAGACTATTTCATCAACTTGCAAGTCAAAATATTCAACATCTTCATTAGCAGCGGACACCCCCCCCCCTTCTTTTACTGTGGTCTTCTTCTTTTGCGGGCTAAAATTCCTTGGTTAGTGGCCTTTAAAGCTACACGACTTGCACACTACACCCTGTGCTGAACACGTTTTGTCACTGGCCATGTGTCCCACCATCCCACACCTGAAACACTTCCTTGGGATTTTTTCCATTTGACCACCTCATCTTTAGACTTAACTATGCTCTGTACTTGTTTCCTAGCTACACTCCCATTCTCATTCTTAATTACCTCCAAACATGCCAATAAGTGCTCTTTTTTCTTAGCTATGACGAACACTTCATCCAGTTTAGGATCTT
Organism: Pleurodeles waltl; assembly: GCF_031143425.1. NCBI lineage: Eukaryota > Metazoa > Chordata > Amphibia > Caudata > Salamandridae > Pleurodeles > Pleurodeles waltl. Next base: position 372,136,531 of record NC_090451.1, read on the forward strand.
CTTTCTACAAAAGCTCATCTGTTTTCTATGTCGCACCCTAACATGAATTGGCCCCTGAATAACTCCTCTACGTTCCCTTGAAACTTGCACGGAAATGCTAGTTTATGCAAATGTGTGATACACTTTTCCACAGACTCTTGTGAAAATTGAATCATCCTCCCAAAATGGTAGCACTCCAAAATTGTGCTAATCTTTTGTAAGTAGTGTTTGTCCAGTTTCTTTATGCACACCTGAAATTCACTCAGACACTCTGCCTCCACATCATCCAACTCTGAAAGATATTCAAACACCTCCTGTCCCTTCAGGCCTAGGGGATACATAAGCAAAGAGGTATTTCTTTCTTCACTCAGTTGTCCCACACTCTCTAGCATAATGTGAAAATACTTTTTTTTTCCCATTCCTACCACTTTAAATTTAAAGTTGGTTACCCTAGTGACATGAAAAACAGTGGAGGTGCTATTTTCAGCATTCTGTTCTTCCAGACACCTGCTGCCTAGTTTAAATGCTTTAATAGATAGGAACTACTGTTTGACACCCAAAAAAGACACAGGTGCCCGACTAGACACCTGAAGACAACATTGGTAACAATGGTCCACAAGGCACCTGAAGACCCCCATGCTCCCTAGCCCCACCATTATCCACTGTGATACTGAAGGTTTAATCCTAGTACATTTAGTCAAGCTTTAATCTAAAATATTAGTCAAAAGGAATCCCCTAACCAAGTTTGAAACAGGCATAAGAAGCTTTCCTATAAAACACTCTTCTCCAGCACGAACTCCTAATTGATGTTTTCAATAAACTCAGCACAGTACCTTTCCTCTAATACAACAAAGATGGGATCCTCCAATCGATCAGGATCTCCCTTTCAATTTCACTCTGCTGAGTCAAGCAGTGTACAATGTGACTGCAGGAGCCACTGCACCGTGTTTATTTCACTGTCCTGATGGTGCCGCTGCAAGGTGCCCCAGAGAGAAGGAAGGTAGACTGGACCAGTGAATCAAGACAATGGAAATAGATAGCCAGTGAGTGCACATAAGCCCTTTAGCACTTGAGAGTAAGTCAGTGAGTGCGAATGGGTCTTTAGAATGCTGAAATGGTGAGCGTGCTTGGGCCTTTAGAATGCTGAGCAGTCTACTTTGCGGCAGTGTATCTCCTTGTGTGCGAGTCTGAGGGGATTCACAATAGCTCATGAGCCTGATGGAGCGCATGAGCCCATACCACCATACAGCTATGAAACCTGCCAAAGCAAGGCCTTCCCACTAATTTAAACTCCTCACAAGAATAGGTCAGAGTGGGTATCTGAACCCAGTGGGAGTACTGATTCAAATTCAAAATAAGCACTCTCTGACTCTCACTGACTCAAAGGTTCTGCATCTTCCACTATTGATCCAGCATTCTGTGACCGTACTCAACCTGGGTGTTGAGGTGTTCCTCCTCTTCAATCCCAGATCGTTGCCAATGCGACAATGTACCTTGACCATGTGGTTCATAAAATTATTTATTCAAGTACAGGAGATGCCAACTCCTCTCCACCACCCAGCCCTCAGTCTCTAAACCAACGACTGTCCTCAGAACCCCTGGCCCGCACATTCTGTTCCTTTGCATTGATCTTTGATACTACCTGTGGAACATGAGAACAAACTGGTATACCAAAAGTTATCTGGTGAAGCTTGTCATGAAGTGTTGAGAGTTTTATAAAAGTAGAAGCTTTGAATCATTGATGAGGTGAACATGGTGTCAAACTTAATGGTTGACTTTGTGCATTTGAGAATGCAAAAGTTTCTGAGAATGGATTATGATGTTCTATTTGGAGGAAAACATTTGATTGTTTTTGGAGATCTACTGCAACATACTCCTGTGAAGGGTCAGCCTGTGTTCAAAACACTGCTGCATGATGAAACTAGGAATTCTTTGGGAAACAATGGAAACGTGAATATTTGTCTAAATTTCCAATACAAAGGAATATGCAACAAGCATCTGTTATTGAATGTGGTAATATTTTGAAAGATATTAGAGTAGGTGTTTTTTCAAAATAGGGAAGGTGTGTTTTAGAAAGTTGTATTGTTAAAAAAACTGAATCCAACAATGAAGACAGCAGCAAACAATAATGTTTGGTATTATACAAGCTAAACATATTGTGTGCCTATTGCCTACATTGGAGAAGTGTGCATGTTTCAACTATGAATTGCTGGGATTAGAGAAAGAAGAAATTCTGCAACTGAAGGCAAGAGTTACAATGGAAAATCAGGGAATCGCTGTATTTCTAAATGAAAAGTTACAAGCAAAACTGGATTCATTAAAAAGATATGTTTCATGAACTGCAGGATGGGAGAAATGCTAAAGTCTACGCAAAACTGAAGGGTAATTTTGCATGGAAATTTAAATGTTGAAGAACGTTTGGTTAATGGTGCTAAGGGTGAAGCTGTTGATGTTACTTTTCCTAATAGGAATGAGGTGGAATACATTATGATTAGATTTGATCACATTGAGAACCAAAAGGAAATTGGACAATGTAGTGCACCTTTTTTGTTTGTGAAAGATTTATATGTTGAACTTAAACATTTTCTAGTTTGACTACCATATATTATTATTTATAAATCACAAGGTTTAAGTTTAGATTCAGCATTTATTAACATTGGTAGTACGGTGTTTTAGGAAGGTAGGACTTTAGTATCTTTGTCTCGAGTTAGGTCATTGTCTCGTTTGTATCTAGTTGTTTTTGATGAGAACAGAGTAAACACAGACTCAAGTTGTGTTAAAGAAAACAACCAATCAAGAAGTCTATATACTTCTCATTTAGGACAGTACCCAGTTTATGAGAAATGTTTTATCTGTCCAAAATGGAACATTTCAAAGCAGTGTAGTGATACTCTTTCAAGGAAGGAAAAGAATTGGAAGAAGGAAGTTGTTAGAACGAAAAATGAAAAATGAGGGAGATGTTGTTGGTTACCTATTGCCAAACCCCTCTGGTGTGAACTGCTATGCAAATGTTGTAGTAAACACACTGTTTGCTTTACCTAATGTTGTAGATGTAATTCAAAAGAAACAACAGAAGGTATTGTGTTCTGCGATGTCTGTTTTGTTACACTGTCACATAGTGACAGAACTAAATGACATTTTGCATCACAAATTGAGTCAATTTAGCTATATGTAGTGGATCTGTACTCAAAATACTCAAGAGGATGCACAGGAGTTTTAATGGTGATGTTTGGTCTTTTAGAAGAAGAGGTTAATTAATTATTTGGACTTAGTTACTCGTGGCACCATGAATGTGAGGATTGCTCACATACATCAACTACAGAAAGAGAATTGGAGCTTTTTATTTATTAAACGTTACCAGAATCCAAAATTGTGCTGCTGAGAGATTAGTGAGAAAAACTACACAAAATAATGTATGTCCAAATTGTCAAACAGATGTTCTGTTGACTTTACGAGCAAGAAGTGGCAACTATGTCATTTTAATGCTACAACAAAGCAGAGCAGATGCCAGTAAATTACATCCAGAGATTACTAACTTTAAAGCAGGACAATTAACTATTTCTGGTAAAACATACAGTACTATCGCTATCATTTTTTGTGAAGAAGTTAATATTAGATGTGGTCATCACACTGTCTATCTAAAAAGTAGAAGTGTATGGACAGAATGCAAAGATACAAACCTTAAATTTAGGCAAAGGTTGCCTTGGAAGTTACCAAATTCCTAACTTTTGTTTTTGTAACCAAAGTTCTGACAGTCACAGTTGTAATACATTGGATAGTCTAGCTATTGTAGCTTTTTTATGACATCATGTGGCCTTCCATGGGTGATGTCTTTATAAGGCTTTGCCCATGCTGGTGTGCCTTGTATATTTTGTAGTGTTATTATAGCACTTCTAATGATGCCATTCTCTTTTTGGAGCATATGTTTCTTTGAATTAGTATTGCAACTATAGATAAAAAGATCATTTAAAAATTGTAGTGTGTGTAATGTATTCTGTTGCTTATTAGCAGTGACATATTCTGCAGTTTGTGTTTTTTTACACAACCTAGATGATTGCTTTTCCCCACTGTTCAAGGATGATTCTTCATAGTGCACCATTTATGTTGTATACGTATAAAGACAGAGAACAGTTAAAAAGGGAGAATGAAATATTCATGTTTATTATAATATTTCATTAGTGCATGGAAAATGTGTAGTGATGTATTGCTATTATAAAGTTATGGATTTACAACATTTCTAAGTTTAATTTATAAAACTTAATTTTATAAAGTGTAATGATAACTCATATTTCTTTTTTCTTTTATTGTGGAGATCAATGGCACCATCTATTGGAGTAATGGGTTTTACAAATTAGTTCTTCCTGAGTGGTTGTGTTAGATTACATTGTGAGGGTGTTTCATACCTACAGTTAAAAAATACACCCACTTACACAGTCAGATACTCACTTACAGTCCTATACAGCATCTTATACACCCAATCACACAGCTATATGGACACACACTTCTCACATACCCACACAGTCACTAAGAAACTCATTTGCCCATCCATGCAGATACTCAGGCAGCTACTCACAGATCCACACAGCCACTTCCACAGCTAGTGACACACATATAGAGCAACTCATACAGCCACTGACACACTCACACAGCAACTTCCAACTCAATAACACACTCATAGAGGCAATCACACACTTCCCTTCTCACGTAACCACACAGCCATGTATATACCCAGTAACACACCCTTACAGCCAAACACACAGACCCACTCACATACCCAGACCCTCAATTACATAGCCACTCACACACCGACAGTCATTCACTCAGCAACTCACATACCCATAGGGATACTCACCTACTCACTTACACACTCAGTCACACACCAAAATGAATATTCATACATTCACTCACACATCCACTTAGCTACTTACATCCACTGATACACCCATACATGCCCTGACACGCCCAGTCACACACAGAGCCTCTTACAGGCCCATTAAGACACCCATACATGCACTCATACACACATTGACACACCCACACAGACACTCACCGACACAATCACTCACACACTAATTCACACACTCATATAACTGCTCACAACCACACACCAATACAGTCACTCATTCTCACACCCACACAGCTCTTTACACACCCACTCACAGACCCAAACAGCTAGTCAGACACCCACTCACAGACCAACATGCCCAGTGACACAATCATTCACACATCTACTCAGCCACTTACATACCCAGTTACATACCCAGACAGCCATTCACACACCTACACAGGCAGTTACACATCCACTTTCAGGTTACTGATAGATGGCATTGCAAAATATGAGCTGGTATCATCTTTAATACATTCTAGTTTTATTCTCCTTTGTGAATATTAAAGGAGTCACATGTGCTACTTTCATTTCAGTTATGTGGGGTATGGTATGTGCATAAATTGAAAAACTTACAAGTACTTAAACATACAACTGCACAAAAACATAAAACACGTAGTTTGCTCTTCCTATAACCAGTTGAATCGATTCTAAAAAGAACAGTTTTTTTGGGGAGGTTCTAAAAAAAGTTGTGTTTTTTGCCTTTTTAGTTTTGCACAGAAAATAACACGGGCAAAAAAAGGAGTAAAGGACGGCAACTTGGAAGAAGCAACTTGCTTCAGTCTTTAACAGGAATGGAGGCTGGGGTCTCTAGTTGGCAGTTGGTTTGCATCCTGTCAAAGTAGGGACCTTCAATCTACTCAGGATAAGGGAGATACCCAGCTCAGATAACCCCTGCTCACCCCCTTGGGAGCTTGGCACGAGCAATCAGGCTTCTCTCATAAGTAATGTGTAAAGCAGTTGTACATAACACACAGTAATACAGTGAAAACACTACAAAAGGACAACAAACCAGGATAAGAAAAATAGCAAATATTTATCTATGTAAAACAAGACCAAAACCAGAAAAATCCAACATACACTAATAAAGATATGCATTTTGCAACAATCACTTAAAATTCAATTCCTTGAAGTCAATAGCTCTGTCTGGGGCTATCATGGCATTGTGAACAGCAAATCCAACAGTTCAGGCTGGCTTCAGCGTCATGGGCCAGCTACGGTGTCAGGAAGATCCGCAAATAGTACCTTGGGAATGCAGGGTGTTGTGATCCTAGCGATGAGATCCAGAGTGCGGCGTCGTTGGTGTAGCAGACATGGGTTCCGGAGGTCGGTGCGGGGGTCATCAGGTCCTTGAAGTCACACGTGTTGCAAATCTAACTACGGGCTGATGACGAAGTCAGGAATGCTGGCGTGGATGGTGTATGGGATGCGATGCGAAGCGGGGCAATATGACATGCGGTGCCCACAGGTAATGGTACAGGCAACGGCTCAGTGACAGTGGCCTGTTGTATCGGTGAGACCAGGGCTGCGGTGTGAAGGAGGGCGATGCAACAATTGGTGTCTCCAGGTCACAGTGCAGGCAGCGTCATCATCGGTGCTGAAGAGATGTTGTCGGTGGGCCCCCAAGAGGGTGGTGCGGTGCAGGGCAGGCTTCTTGTGGCACTCATGTGTCGCAGTGCAGACAGGGGCGTCTGTTAACGACACTGGAGTCGATGGCGCTGACGTCGGTGAGCCTAGCCTGTCGTGCGGGACAGGACGTGCTTCGTGGGCCTGAAGAGAAGTGTTTACAGGCCACAGTGCAGGCAGTGACACAGTGTCAGCAAGGAGCGTTTTCGTCGGGGGTGCCAAGGCTACGGTGTGAGCAAGGCGATATAGAGTGTGGGCCCAGAGGTCAGAGTGCAAGCAGCGGCTCGGTGCGGTGTCAGGTTGTGGCGTCGGTGAGACGAGGGTTGCGGCGCGACATGGGGCAGGGCCCCATGTGGTGTCATCAGTTCATGTTGCATGCAGCGGTGTCGTTGATGGCATTGCAGTATTTTGTCTTCTGTTGAACCACAAAACACACAGTTCCCAGTGTTGTAGGCATTGAAGCTGAAGTCTTTGATATCCCTGAGATGTATAACAGGAGGCAAGCTCTAATCCAAGACCTTGGAGAAACTTCACAAGCAGGATACACAGCAAAGTTCAGTCTTTGTCCTCTTTAAGGCAAAAGCAGCAGCTTCAGGTCAAACCAGCAAAGCACACACAGCAAAGGGGCAGCTCTCCTCCTCCAGCTCTTCAGTTCTTCTCCTTGGCAGAGGTTCCTCTTGATCCAGAAGTTTTGTGAAAGTCTGGGGTTTTGGGTCCACTACTTATACCCCTTTCTGCCTTTAAAGTAGGCATACTTCAAAGGAAAGTCTCTGTTGTTCACAAGATCCTGTCTTGCCCAGGCCTGGCCCCAGACACACTCCAGTGGGTCGGAGACTGCTTTGTGTGAGAGGAGGCACAGTCCTTTCAGGTGTAAGTGACCACACCTCCCTCCACTCTAGCCCAGATGGCCCATTAGGATATGTAGGCTACACCTAGGCTTCCTTTGTGTCACTGTCTAGAGGGAATTCACCACAGCCCAACTGCGAGTCTGAACCAGACGTGGAATACACAAGCATGCAGAGGCACAGAATGGTTTAAGCAAGAAAATGCCCACTTTCTAAAATTGGCATTTTCAAACAGACAATTAAAAAAAAAAACTTTACAAAAAGATGTGTTTTTAAATTGTGAGTTCAGAGACCGCAAACTCCCAATCTCCATCTGCTCTTAAAGGGAAACTGAACTTAAAAAATATTTAAAGGCAGCCCCCATGTTAACCTATGAGACAGTCAGGCCTTGCAACAGTGAGAAATGAATTTGGCAGAATTTCACTGTTAGGACATGTAAATCACATTAGTACATGTCCCACCTTTAACATACACTGCACCCACCCCATGGGGATACCTAGGGCCTACCTTAGGGGTGCCTTACATGTATAAAAAGGGACGTTTTGGGCCTGGCAAGTTGGTTCACTTGCTAGGTCAAATTAGCAGTTTAAAACTGCACACATAGACACTGCAGTGGCAGGTCTGATACATGTTCGTAGCGCTACTTCTGTGGGTGTCACAATCCGTGCTGCAGGCCTACTAATAGCATTTGATTGACAGACCCTGGGCAAACATAGTGCACTTTACTAGGACTTACCAGTAAATCAAATATGCCAATCATAGATGAACCAGTCACCAATATAATTTACATAGGGAGCACTTTCACTTTAGCACTGATCAGCAGTGATAAAGTGCACAGAGACAATAAACCAGCAAAAACAGATCAGAAGAAATAGGAGGAAGAAGGCAAAAGGTTTGGGGATATCCCTGCAAAAAGGGACATTTCTAACAGTAACCATCTGGTTGGGATGTAAGGGTGAATCAATTCTAAAAAGATCAATTTTTTTTAGAGGGGGGTTCTAAGAAAAGTTGTATTTTTTGGCTTTTAGTTATGTAAGAAAAATAACAAGGGCAATAAAAGGAGTAAGGAAAGGTAAATTGAAAGAGGCAACTAGCTTCAGTCTTTAACAGGAATGGAGGCTGTAATGGTGAGGTCAAAAATAACTAACAATGGTGGTTGTTCACAGCATCCATGAACTGGACAACAGATGACATGTGTAATCCAAATGACAGATGGGATTTGCTACAATGAGTCTCCATTTGATGTAGTTTTGCTGAGACACTGGGGATGGTAACCATCTGGTTGGGCAGTAAGGGTCCTACAGATGATCCAGATGCTGTTTTTTCTGCTTTAGAAGGCATTCTTCTCTCTTAACAATCTGTCATACATCTTTGTATGATTGTTTTTTAGGTATTTTCACATAGAGGATCTCCCATGTGAATACATTTAGCTGTACCTCTCAACAGGTTCTGGCTACATATGTTGCACTTTCTATTCTCTTGAAAATATTAAGAAAAATTTCCAATCATCGGAGGACTTCTTTGGAGGTGGCTGGTCTTTTTCTTCCTGCTATTCCTCTTCTCTCCTTTTTTGAGCAGACAGCATCCTTGCTTTAAAAATGTTTACCTTGCAAACAAAGCCCAAAAAAGGATGGACCTATGGCTCTGAGTCTGTCGCGAGAAACATGTGAAACCAGAATAAGTAATTTAGGATGTGTTCTGCAATGCATGTGTGGATATTGACAATATCCAATAAACAGTTCAGCTTTGGGTGTATCAGTGGATTTGCAGCAGTTCCATGGGAGCATTGCAGTGGATCCACAGATTTGTCAAGCTCGTAAAATAAATAAGTGTGTTGTGAAACAGAGCTAGCCTTTCAAATATTAAACTATGGATATGGCTTCTCTCGTGTAAATGTTCAATTTTATGGTGCCCTGATATCATATTAATTTTTTTAACATTTCATCAAGTCATGGATCCGCCACAATTTCATCATAGGATGTAGAAACCATAGAGTACTTGTGTTGGCGTCACTTTCAAATTCACAGCTAATCCACAGATCCAAAAAAGTATTGAAAAAACCCTCAAATACTTGCACATTAAATTTATAGAAATACTACATAAGTTACCTTACCTTCACTTTTAAAATTATAATACTAATAATCAATATGTGAATAAAATGTATTTATAAACTTTTAAAAATGTATATTAGTAAACTTAGCTTATGTGTCAAATTGCAGGACAATTTATATTAAAAGAAATGTGAAATTCACTAAAAAACAAAAGCTACAGGGACATCATGGTTAGGAAAGACCAATTAAAAACTGTAGAAATTCACTGAAAAAAGGGTACTGGAACGTTGTAGTCAGGAAATAGAATTTAAAAATCCTTAGAATTTCACATAAAAAATACAAACCTAATAGGGACATTTTAGTTAGGAAAGAGAATTAAAGAAAAAAAAAGCCTTAACAATTCACTGGAAAGACCAAAGATTACTGGGACGTTATAGTTGTTTGAGTGTAGAAATATAGTAGAAGCAAAAAGTCAAATTAAAGGGCAAAATCACATTCTGGTGCAAAATCACTGTTACATGTAAAATCACCCTAGGTGCAACATACCTGTGAATTTTGAAATATGTTTAAAAGAACACATCAAATCCAATAGCAAAAACACATTTAGAAGCAAATGTATCATTGGTGCAATTTCAACATGTGCTGAGAAACACTAAAAAAAATCCTAGTTAGGCACAAAATCACATTTGAGTGCAAAATCACTTCTAGCTTTAAAAGAACCTCTGACACAACATGAACATGAACAGAACAGGGTTGGGGAGACACATTTGAGTGGAAAAAATGACATTTAGGAGCACAAAGACCCAGATAAAAATAAATCACTATTAGGTTAAAGTGAGTACATGTGTGGTATCAAATGTAGGATCAACGTCACTCACCACTCTGAGAAGTACGGTAATAAGATGTCATATCAGGTGTAAAAGGAGTGCATCAGTGTAATTTCATATTAGCTTGACAAATCTTAGTCTAAAATAAACATTTGTGAAACATCAAATTGAGTGTGAAAAACATTTAAAAGCACAATTCACTTTTAGGTGAAAAATGACATTTCTGTGCAAAGTCAATTTTAGATACACAATCACACCTTGTGAACATCAAGAGTAATGCAGAAACATTTTTAGGATCAAAACTCATGTTTAGGTGCAAACAGTCTGGATTATAAAGTCACTTTCATATGTAAAAGCAAATTTAGTTATACAAACAGATCTATGTGCTAGAATACATTTTATACAAAGTCTGCAGGACAGGTTTACTTGTGAAAGAAACAAAGAAATGTTGATTCCATAAGAAAAAACATGTTTATTGTGTTTCTCTTGTTTGCTTTATGGTTTCAATTAGCTGTGAATTGCAGACGGTCAGAAAAAAAGGTGCATTGTTAAAGCCGATAGGTCTGCCTTGCTATAGTGCAACATTTAAGCAACAGTTATGCATTCCTCTTTTTGCTTGCATAAGCACATTACATGCTTCTTTAGAGCATACCTGATCTCTCTAACCAGCATCATCCACTCTCATGATACTAATGTGCACTCCTACAGCAACAACTTGCAGCTCATTCTCTCCCTCCAGAACGAGACTCCCAGTATTCAATTCAATTCAATTCAATAGACCTTATTTGGGTCATACATAAACCATAATAATCAACAAATAGCTATAAACCTATATATACTCAATCAAAAAATACATTAAAATGGCAATACAATACAGCTGAATACAATTATAAATACACAAACAAATATGTAAAAATTTACTTCCGACACACAATACTAAAACCATGTCCTAAAAATAAAAATTTAAATCATCATGAATGGCTCAGTTACTCAAAGTGCATAGTGCCATGTGATTTCACAGCTGAGTGGAGAAATAAGGTTACACAAAGGCAGGCCTCTTCATCTAATAATTTGTGGCAGATGATGGTAAGCCTGAATACAATGCCAACAATTCATCAGTTTTACAAAAGGAATCAAACATCTCTTATATATCTTATAAAAATCACAGAAGGAAAGTGCAACATTGATTGGCTAGAAACATTATTACATGGGCATACTCTGCTTTGTACTTTCTGCTGACATCTAAGCTGAAAACAAAAGCAAATATTTTCTCATGCCATCTGTAAATCAGAACTATAACGAATGGACCCAGTATCCTCTAGTATTCCATGGATAGCTTGTAGGGGATATTTCAGGATTTAAATGCAAATCTCTCCCAACAGAAGTTTTCAAAGGTTCTGCATTTTCCCTGTCCCCCTGTAGCTGAGCTAGCAATGAAGCTTGTACCTGCTTTTTATCAGTGACAACACAGGATATCCTATCAGTGAAAATATGAAGTAAGGCAATTTGTTTAACATACACCAGTCAAGGAATCAGAGAACCCTTGTCAAAAGCCAGTCAGTCAGTTAATATACCCTTGGTGAATGCTGCTTCCTCTTTCTTCCAGATAGAAAGCCACAATGGGGGGAGGGGGGGGTTAATGTGAATATAATTGGTTAGATAGTTAACACTTAGGCCCTCATTACAACCCTGGCGGTCGATGATAAAGCAGTGGTAATACCGCCAACGGGCCGGCAGTGAAAAAAATGGAATTATGACCACACCGGAAACTGGCCACACAGACAGACACTTTAACACACCGACTGCCATGGCGGTAGCAACAAGCACCGCAGCGGTAACCGCCAACAGCCAGGCAGAAGACAATGTACCGCCCACAGTATTACAACAGGCCTATCCGCCACCTTTTCCCGGGCGGTACCAATGACATCAAAAGCATGGCGGAAACAGTATACAGAAGGCAAAGGACTCACCTCTGGAGACACAAGGAAGAACCACAACGCCATGGATCCCGAGTTGCACATCATCCCCATGCTTGTATACCTCCTCATGCATTATGAGCAGCAACGGCAGCGAAGACAATCACGGTGAGTACTGCCGCCTAGCACACAAGGGAGGGGGGAGGAAAAAGAGAGTGACATACACACGCAACACCCCCAACACCATACACAAAACCAGATGCAATAACATCACATATTTACCTCGTACCCCTCAGGAATAATGGAAGGACAAAAGGAGTTGATTAAAGTGAGTGTAATAAGACAAAATAGTAGAAAGTCATGCTTCCAAATCAAAACAGTATATACATATATACAAATGGAGGGACACTGCCCAGTCCTCAATGTCCATGGGCCACAGGGACACATCACATTGGCCAAGGACCCACTTGACTCCTGCAACAACATGGAGAGAACACTGCAGGGGCATCAGCCCGAAAATACACAGGCACCTCAGGGGGAAGGGGAATGGGGGCACCTCAGCCGGAAGATGGTACAACGCCAGGTCCTGGAGGGGGCTACATGCCCATCACTTTGAACCTGGGAGTGCAAAGCCACAGTCTCTCAAGTGGGTGGTTTGCACACTGCTTGGTCCTGGGGAGTGCAAGCCACAGTCTCTCAAATGGGTGGTTTGCCCACTGCTTGGTCCTGGGGAGTGCAAGGCCACAGTCTTTCAAGTGGGTGGTTTGCCCACTGCTTTGTCCTGGGGAGTGCAAAGCCACAGTCTCTAAAATGGGTGGTTTGCCCACTGCTAGGTTCTGGGGAGTGCAAGGCCACAGTCACTCAAGTGGGTGGTTTGCCCACTGCTTTATCCTGGGGAGTGCAAGACCACAGTCTCTCAAGTGGGTGGTTTGCCCACTGGTTCTGGCGTGGCCTTGTGCCCATTGTGCTTCATCCTGGCAAGTCGGGGTGAGTGGATGGCTTCTTCCACTGGTTTTGGAGGGGGCCTTGTGCCCTGTGTGCTTCATCCTGGCAAGGAGGGGGTGAGTGGATGGCTTCTTTCACTGGTTCTGGAGGGGGCCTTGTGCCCAGTGATGCAGCACTTGGGGAGTGCAAGGTCACAGTCTCTCACCTGGGTGTCACACCTACAGGATTTGCAGGGACCAGGACGCCCATGGAGGCAGTACTACACACTGCCTTCTGGCGGTGACGGCTGTTCAGTAGTGGCAGTGGCAGTGCTGGTGTCGGGATGCCAGTGGTGGGGGGAGGCTCCAGCCTATCCCCTGCAGCCTTGGACGGCTGCCCACTGGGGCTGCTTCTTTTGGCAGTGGTGCTGGTGGCAGTGCAAGCAGTGGTGGGGGGAGGCTCCAGCCCTTCCCCTGCAGCCTTGGAAGGCTGCCCACTGGGGCTGAATGCACTGGCAGTGGTGCTGTTGGCAGTTCTGGTGGCAGGGCTAGCAGTGGTGGGGGGAGGCTCCAGCCCATCCCCTGCAGCCTTGGACGGCTGCCCACTGCTGCTGCTGCTGCTGCTGGCAGTGGTGGTGGTGCAAGTGCAGGCAATGGTGGGGGAGGCTCCAGCACTTCCCCTGCAACCTCGGACAGCTGCCCACTGGGGCTGCTGCTGCTGGCAGTGGTGCTGGTGGCGGTGCTTGTGGTGGTGCTGGTGGCAGTGCTAATGGCGGTGCTGGTGGCGGTTTTGGTGTTGGGGATGCCAGTGGTGGGGGGAGGCTCCAGCCTGTCCTCTGCAGCCTCAGACTGCTGAACTGCCATGGTTGGTGGTGGGGGCTCAGACTCAGTCCCAGCACCAGGCCTCCTTTCCTTACTGCCTGTAGCTAGCGAACATGACACACACACACACAGGAAACAGCCCTACGCACTGGGCAAAGCCCTACCAGTCACATTGCTAGTCACCAGCCCATGGACATGAATACCTAATGCCAATAGCAGCATACCTGACACAGATAGACCACTGCCCAGTAATGGTGGCCTACTAGCTTGGTTGGAGGTGTTGTTTATCAGCCCCTGCCCAACATGGGACCTACCCTGCAATGTCCGGCTTGGCCTAGGGGCACCCGCAGGCCCACATACCCCACCCGGAGACCACCCCTCCACGCGCAAGTAGTATATTGGAAAACTGTACTCACCCCCTTGTGGCTGCTGTGATGCCCTCAAGCACCCATCTAGCTCCGGATAGGCCACCACCAGTATGCAGGCCATCAGGAGGGTCAGGGTTTGATGGGCACCCCTTCCTTGTTGAGAGGCCATCCCCAGCTGCGCCTCCGCCATCTTCCTTGCCCAGCGTCTCAGATCCTCCCACGTTTGCAACAGTGGGTGGTCCACATGCCGTAGACCCCCAGGGTCTGCACGTCCTTGGCAATGGCACACCATATACCCTTTTTCTGATGGGCGCTGACCTGCAGGAAAAGAAACATAGAAAAAGGTATCAGTCATACCGTCAGGCCTGTTACACTCATGGCCCACCATAGCCCTCACATCCCCTTATGCACAGACATTGCCCACATACATGCATCACGCTGCCCAGAACCCTTCCACCAACCCCCCCACATGAGGCCCTCACACAGAGCACTCCATGCATCCATGCCCCTTGCATCTTGCTCACAGTGTACTCACCTGTTGGTCTGGAGGCCCATACAGCATTTGGTACTGGGGTAGGACCCCATCCACCAGTCTCTCCAACTCTGCAGCGGTGAAGGCAGGGGGACTTTCCCCAGTGACACGAGCCATGGTCGGTTCCAGGCACAGGTCACAGAATCACTTGCAGTGTAGGTCCTCTCCTGTTGAAGGTCAGGTAGCAAGTGAGTGAACAGATAGAAAATTGCGGTCACATCCATGGCGGTGTGTACCGTCACCGCTGGCGTACATCACCATTGGCCACTGTAACCCATAGGGCCCAATGACAACCAATGAGGAGTTGCACTAAAGTACTCGACCGCCTCCTGGAACTGCACACAACGTCAGTGGCATTACCTTATTTCCACATGTCCATCCACACAGGACAGGCGAACGCCATTTCAGGGGGGGGGCAGGCCATGGCACCTAACTGCGTCACAGTACACATAGGCACCATTTGGGTCTATCCAACTACATACTGCTACAGTCACAACATGCAATGCAGTGTAGGCTTTGGAACTGTGGAATACTGGCCAGCTGCTCACCGTTTTTCCCCCTAGATTACAACCGCTGTGGAAGAATAGGAGATGGAGACAACGCCCCATGTACAGACCCATGGTGGAATTGGCAACAATGGAGGACAGGCACATACCTTGAGACGCCAGGTGCCTTTTCTGGAGGAGGATGAGGCTGGAGATGGGCATGTGGGAGTAGTGGACCCTGTGGACAGTAAAGATGAGTAGGCAGAGGATGAAGATGAGGACAACAGAACAGCTATTATACGTTAGTACTTCCAGTGACATACAGGTAAGACACTGTAACTTCACTTTGCATTGACAGTTTTGTGTTTGACATTGTACATGGCAGGCAGATTCTCCCAATTCTATGGACACTTACTGTACCCTCTGGCATCTGTATTTTCAGATATCATTGCCCCACTCTGGCACATGGTGTGTTGACTGCAGCCAACTACGGGTCATTCCTATGTATACATTACTGTACAGTAGTATTGCAGTGTTTAAAGCTTGTTAAACAAATACATACTTAAATCATTTGACATACTCCATATTTGTATTTTTTGAAAGGGTGTTTATTTAAGTGCTAAGAAGTAGTAGGGGTAGTGGAATGGGCTGGGTTGATGGTGGAGGAAAGTCCAGGATAGAGTCCAGTCTATTTGTATCACAGGTGCATTGTCCAAGGGGGCATAGGAAGGGGAGCAATAACAGTTCAAGGTGGACAGGGTGTCAGAGTGGAACACAAGGGTGACAATCAGGAGAGTCTTATTTCCTGTAGGAGGTCTTGGCAATGTTCTCTGGCTTCTGCCTGGATCACAGGGACCATTTGTGAGGTGGTTGTCCTTCTGCAGGGGGAGGGGTGCTGGTGGCCTGTTGTTCCTGTGACGGGGCCTCCTGTCCACTAGCGCAGCAGAGGTGGAGGGCTGTTCATCGGTGTGGCTAGTGTCAGGGGACCGGTGGTGTGCCACTGCCTCCCTCATTGTGTTGGCCATTTCTGCCAGCACCCCTGCAATGGTGACCAGGGTGCTGTGGATGTCCTTCAGGTCCTCCCTGAGCCCCAGGTTCTGTCCCTCCTGCAGCCGCTGTGTCTCCTGCAACTTGTCCAGTATCTGACCCATCATCTCCTGGGAATGGTGGTATGCTCCCAGGATGTTGGTGAGTGCCTCTTGGAGAGTTGGTTCCCTGGGCCTGTCCTCCCCCTGTCGCACAGCAGTCCTCCCAGCTTCCCTGTTGTCCTGTGCCTCTGTCCCCTGAACCGTGTGCCCACTGCCACTGACCCCAGGTCCCTGATCGTCCTGTGTTTGTGGTGTGCCCTGGGGTCCCTGTAGTGGTGGACACACTGCTGATTGACGTGTCCTATGGATAGAGGTATGGGCCTGCTGGGTGGGTGCTGTGCTCGTGTCTCCTGAGGGGAGAGGCTCTGTGGTAGTATGGGACTGTGCCTGGGTAACCAACTGTCCAGATATCCCTGATGGGCCAGGTTGGTCATCCAGATCCAGGCGACCAGAGGTGCTGTCATTATTGTGGGCCTCTTCTGTGGGGGGACTGGATGTTGCTGGCACCTCCTCTCCAGTGATGTTGTGTGGGGGACCTGTGGGGATGTAAATGCAGTGTTATTGTTTCTGTGTGTTACATCTTGTGCATGGGTATGTTGCCCTGCATGGTTGTGATTGCCCTGTCAGCTTTGCCTTGTGTGAGTAGTGATTTTATGGGCTAGTTGATTGTCTCTAGTGTGCATGCTTTAGTGATGGGTGTCCATGCAGGGCTGTGAGTGGTGTCCATACATTGGTGTTGCATGCAGAGCTTGGTATTGGGATGAGTGGGTTGTGATGGTGGGGTTTATGTGAGATGGTGGGGTGATGGGGTGAGGGTAGGGGTGGGGTTATGTGATGGCATGCAGGTAGGGGGGTGATAGTAATAGAGATTTGACTTACCAGAGTCCAGTCCTCCTGCTACGCCTGCCAGGCCCTCAGGATGCAGTATTGCCAAGACTTGCTCCTCCCATGTTGTTAGTTGTGGGGGAGGAGGTGGGGGTCCACCACCAGCCCTCTATACTGCTATCTGGTGTCTTGCAACCACAGAATTCACCTTTCCTCGTAGGTCATTCCACCTCTTCCTGATGTCATCCTTTGTTCTTGGGTGCTGTCCCACGGCGTTGACCCTGTCCACGATTCTCCACCATAACTCAATTTTCCTAGCAATGGATGTTTGCTGCACCTGTGATCCGAATAGTTGTGGCTCTACCCTGATGATTTCCTCTACCATGACCCTTACCTCCTCCTCAGAGAACCTGGGGTGTTTTGTGGTGCCATGGGTGTAGTGTGCATGGTGTGTGTGAGGGTGTGTGGGGTGATGTGTTGGGGTTTATACTGTAAGGTGCGTGGATGGTGCATGGGTGATGGTGTTCTGTTGCTCTGGTTCTGTGGGTGCACTTGGTGTCTCTCGCTCTCTGGTGGCAATTCTTTCTAGTTGTAAAGGGTTGTGGGTAATGTGGATGTGTGTTTTATATTGGTGTGGGTGTGGTGTGTGTATGTGTGTCAGGTGTATGTATATTGAATTCTCCAATGTAGTGTTGTTTTGTATGTGTGTGTGTATTTTGAGCGCAGCGGTGTGTACCGCCATGGTTTACCACGATTGACTGTCCGCCATGGTGATTTGTGGGTCATAATGCTGTGGGTGTAGTTCTGTTGGCATAACGGTGTGGGTTTTGCTACTGCCAGTTTATCACTGACCTTTGGGCTGGCGGACTTGTGTGTGTGGCTGTATAGAGATGGATTGCTATGTGTGGGTCATAATGCTTGTAGCAGTAAACCACTGCAGCCGCGGTATGTTGGCAGCAGTCGGCATGGCGGTGAGCGGCACTTACTGCCAATGTCATAATGAGGGCCTTAGTTTCTTATGAAAAACATAGTGAGAAGTCCAAAGGGGGAACAACAAACATTTTCCTGAGAAAGCGATTCTCTTCCCTCTGTAGAGTTTCAAATTCTATTACACCCCAAATTTCTGCCCCATGAGTTGCTGCTGAAATACTTTGGGCATGTATTAGGCCATTCACACCAGACTTACCGGCAGGAACATTGCTAAAGTATTGGCCTCGGCTCCCTTAAGGGAGTCGAAGCCAATACCGTCACACACCAGCAACATTGGAATGCTTACTGTCTGCAAAGTAGATAGTGCGCATTCCGATGGTGCTGGGCAGGGAAGCCCCATGCACTGCCCATGGAATGGGTTTTGAAGGTGCTCTCCTGTGGCCTCTGGCACTGGCTTTCCGCCAGCCTTTCAATGGTGGGGTGACTGCCATGGAAAGCCTGGCAGAAGCTGAGTTCAGTGACGCCGTAGCTGATTACAACTCAGCCAATCGAGAATTAAGTTCCTGGTGGTGACAGTGGTCCCTTGTTGGCACTGCCCACCAGGGTTGTAATGTGGCCATCGGACCACCTGGAGTGCAGCGGTCTGACCATCACCGCAAATGTGATGGTCCTTCGACAGCCACATTCGTAATAAGGCCCTAAATCTGCAACAGTGGGGCAAATGCCCTGCCTCCCGATGGACAGGAGAGACTTAGAGGAGAACCTACAGCTCTAGTCAGTTTTGCTCTATATTGATACATGTGGAGCCCAAGAGCCTGATGAACTAAAAGAAACACCTAGGTAGGAAAAAGTATCAGTACTTGTTAGGTGATGACTGCCTACTTGAATACTCATGAGCCTAGTGCTTTTAAAGCCACAGGTCATAAAAAAAGAATTAGCACAGTTTGTTGTTAATTCACAATCAGCCACAAAATGTACAAATTAATGCACTAGCTGATGCGGCACTGTGGGAGTACGAACAATAAGTGAAGTGTCATCTGCATACAACAGGGCAGGTAACGGAGCACCGTTTATTTGAAGAACGTCAGGAGTGCTTGAAATTAACTCAGGGGCAAGTTTATTAATTTAAAGAATGAATGACAGTGGGGTGAGCATGCACCCTTGGTGGACTCCTCAACCAATGCTAATTTCATTCAATAGCTCACCATTCTGACTAAACCTGACCCTGGCTTTAGTACTAGTGTGCAACACTATCAATAAATGCATTAAGTTACAATCCAGCCCCATCTCAAAAAGTGAAAAAGCAATTGCCACACGTTTGGGTGATTGCCACAGTCAAATGCCATTGACAGATTCATAAAGGCAAGAAAGACAGAGGACTGCTTAGCCATATTTATATATTCCAGTAATTAGGTACAAGTGTAAGCATTGTTCTACTGCACCGATGCAAGATCGGAACCCTTAAAGATATGTTTAAGATGTTATTATCGTGAACTCATCCCAATATCTAATTGTAAAGATCTCTGCCAAGAATTTTTGCTGGAATATCTATTAATGAAATGGGGTGGTAACAATCCGGCTCAGAACTTTTGCAGCTTTTAGTGATTGGAACGATCACTGAGCTCACCCGCGAGGTTGGTATGGTCTGATGACTTAGGTTATTGAAACATTTGTCAATGGGGTGCCCATAAATTTAGCTTACATTTTAATTAAGTCGATTAGAACACCATCTGGGCCTGGATCTTCCACCCTACTCTGCGGCTTGGCAAAAGTTACATCTTGCACTGAAACCTGTATTGATGGAGGGGAATCCAATATTACTGGCATTATGGGAGAGGAATCTAGGATTTGATAAATGGTGGAAAAGTGAGCCTTCCAGGCAGTACCTATTAGATGGTAACAAATTGTGGTGATTGTTTGATCTAGGGTGTGAATACTTGAACTGCTCTCCAAAAAGGTTCAACATCTTTTGAGTGTGCTAAGTGTGACAGTGTGTCCCACTATTTAGAGATCATATTTTCTGCCTCCTAACCATCACTATTTTATATTGTTTCCGCAGAAGAAATTTGGCAGTGCAATCTCTTGGTGCCTCATTTAGGGCTCTAGTAGGAGGCAGTTACTCAGAGAACACTGATGGTCAAACCAACGTGGGGCTTGTGTACTGGACTAGGGGGTTTAGAAAGGGACAGGCAAAGTCTAGAGCATGAAAGAATGAAAGAATTAACCAGTTCCCTCTGTCCATCTACCTCTTCTTTTAGACATCCCCTAACTAAATCAGAGATTACTCAACCTAAAAAAGTCCGAAGGTCAGATAAATTCTAGTAAAGTCTGAGGTTATCTATAAATGGATATTAGTTACTGAGACCTGCAAAGGTTTGAAAGTTCACCCTAAATGAAACTTCAAGAGATATTTCTAAAGGGTTATGATACCCTAAATCTGTACCACTAACAGTCCCATATTGCAACTGATTAATTAGATTTTGAGACACAAATATATAATCAGTTATTGAAGTGCAATTCCCCCCCCTGTAAGTAGGCAACCTCGAGTCATTGATACCTGCAACATCTGATGCATTGAACAAATTGAGGAAGGTAAGAAAGACTTCAAGCTCTTTACCTCTCGTATCTGTTCCTACATGCCTATCTAATCCATTCACCATATGAACATTAGGCACTTTCGCCTTAAAATCTCCAGGCAGGCATTAATGTGTTTGTTGACCTTTAAGTGCCCTTCTCTCCACAATTGCAGAAATACAATCAAACAAACCCGGAAAGCAATGATTAGGCACATTGGTTAAGTCATTATTATAAAAATGAATCAAATATAAACACAAAGCCACCTTAAGAAGGAATACCTGGGAAGCATTTTGAGAAGTTTTTATATGTTCTGTATCGCAGCCAAGTAACAGATTAACCCATATAGTAAGGCCACTGGACACGCAACCTAAATGAGAGGGTGTGGCTGGTATGCTAAAACACAGATAGCCTTCTGACACTATCACAAGTTTCCTAAAATAGCAGTATATCGTAGGGTTTAATAAACATATGCCCATCCTAGAGGGCCATAGTTGGGTGTATCCCTACAACGTTCTAACTCAATATTCGAAGGGAACAACAATCAACTGTAATAAGGGCGGCTCTCAGAATGTTTCCTGATAAAGACTGTTGTCACTATACTTTCAGGCATAATTACAGTCTTTGCCTGAAAAGAGGGTTGCTGTGATACACTTTGAAGGAGACTTGTGTACCTTGTCCCATTCGATATATTGATGTCCTTTGGTGGGCTAGGCACATCAAGTCAATCATGCACCTTACAATCAGAACATACTTCATATCTATTGTTACAGAGTAAGCTTTGAGATACCTGGAATTGAAATGTATGGGATAGGAGAGAGCCTGACCCATTTGTAGAAGGTTTAAAAAAGTGCCCTAGCGGTGATGTGACAATATTAGATCTCTTCCTTGTCATAACAATATTTGTAGCTAGTAATTTCTTCAAGGTGCGGAGACGTTTAAAATGTACAGCTATGCAGTCTCCCTCTACATCTTTTTTCAAGGGGCCTAACTAGCTTACTGAGCATGTCATTAAAATTTCATTTGCACTTGCAGTGCTAAAATGTTTCTGCTTGCCAACCCAATGAAGAACTTTATTACGGGCCTGATCCCATGACCCTATTTGATTTTCCTTGCCATCACCAAAACATAGGAACATGGATCCGGTGGGAGATTAAGAATCGCAGTGTTAGAAATAATATCATCCTTTTTAACAGCAACCCCAATTACTTTGCTTGTGACATTCAAGAGATAACTGTTAGTAAGACTGCTACCGCAGCCCAATGCTTCTGGGTTCTTGTCATGGATAATAGTATCAGTGGCCTTAACTCCATTCATAGTTTTGTTTGCAATGGTGAGTGAATTTAGATTGAAAACTCTTGATTGCTCCTGAGTGGGTTAGTATGACGTGCATTGTGCATGTCTATGGGAAGACACGGACTCAGCAAGGACCCAATATTCCCAGATGCACTATTTAAGAAAGTGGGAGGTGCAACCAGGGTTGATAAATGACTTTCGGTGGCATTTAAACTGTCCGAAAATGGCCTTAAATACTTTTCCAATAATCCACAAATTTGGCACGTATTTCTTCAATAATTGTGCCTCCAGTGCATATCATGGCCAGGCTCTTCCCACTGGGCAACTGTTTATATTTAATTGTTGACCAGGGGACCTGGTTGGTTGGTTTCTTCCATTTTATGCTCGGTTCAGGAGAAAATTAGAACTGTTAGCAATTACAGGAGCTGAATAGATACAGGGAATGTCTTTTGCAGATGCAGTCTCAGGCCTAATGATTGTATAGGAAGCCAAGGAAATGTCTAAGGGTATGTCCCTGATCACCACCCCAACGGTATCCACCACTGAACTGCAATTTGAGGCCACGAGCACATCAACCCTGAATAATTTCATTGGGACCCATACAACTCCCCAAAGATATACTGTGCTCAATTAGAGCTATATCTCTCTCCAACATTGTGCAAATGCTTGTGGTATTGTAAGGAAGTGCAGTATTCCCGATAGTTTTGCGTTTCGCCATGGCACTAGGTAAGTAACAAAAATAAAAACAAAAGAAAGCACTTACCTAGTATTGGTGAACAAAGCAAGTTTTCAATCAGTTTCCACATCATGGGGGTGGCCCAGCTCATCCTTGTCGGACCGAGAATGGACAAAGATGGAGCTGCTCTTTGCCCAGGCTTCACCTGCTCACTACCTGCATGTGTCCCGCACAGTGGGGGTAGCGGACGTGCTTTACAGCACTAGTGTCAAGTGGCCGTGCCCCCTCCAATCAAGCAGCATTGATATCTCACCAGTGCAATGTTTGGTGGAGCACAAAGTCCAAAGTGGATCATGGAGCTCAGAACCCCCTGTGGTGCAGAAAACAGTCTTCAGGGGTCCTGTGCAGTGGGGGAAGCAGTCGTACTTTGTATTGCTGGTGTCAAGTTGCCCTGTCCCCTCCAATCAAGCAGTGTTGGCACCTAACCGATGTGATGTTGGGTGTGACACAATGTCCAAAATGCAGAGTGGAGCTCAGCATCTCACATGGTGCAGAAAACAGGCTTCAGGGGTCCTGCATATCGGGTGAAGCACCCATGCTTTGTCGTGCTGGTGTCAAGCGGCCCTGCGCCCTCCAATCAAGCAGCGTTAGTGCCTCACAGGTGTGATGTTTGGTGGGACATGAAGTCCAAAGTGCAGAATGGAGCTCAGCACCCTCCATGGTTCTGAAAAGCACGCTATAGGGGGTATTGCACCGTAGGGGAGGCTGCTGCGCTTTATATTGCTGATATCAAACGGACCCACACCCTCCAATCAAGTAGTTTTGGTGCCTCACTGGCGCAATGTTTGGTGGAACACAAAGTTCTAAGTGCAGCACGGAGCTCAGCACCCCACATGGTGTAGAAAACAGGATTTAGATGCCCAATATCCAGATCAAGTTCATTACCTGTGTTGGAAATGGCCGTTCTGCAGGGTCACCCCCAAACCTTTTACCTTCCTCCTTCTCTTTTTCTGACCTAATTTTTGCTGGCTTTGGGAAGGTGCACTTTACCACTGCCAATCAGTGCTAAAGTGCATTTGCTCTATCTAGGCCTGCTCACTTCATAGGATAGCATTAGGGCTACCCTCATATACTGTTTGAGTGGTAGATCCTGATCTGAAAGGAGTAGCCAGGTCATATTTAGTATGGCCTGAATGGTGACACAAAATCCGGCTTAATGGTGAAGTTGAATTTTATATTACTATTTTAGAAATGCTACTTTTAGAAAGTGAGCATTTCTCTACACTTAAATCCTTCTGTGCCTTCCAATCCATGTCTGGCTAGGTTTAGTTGACAGCTTCCTTGTGCATTCACTCAGACCACCCCAAACACAGGATGCTCAGTCAGCCTTGCACACATCTGCATATTGAATGGATCTTCCTGGGCTGGGAGGTTGGAGGGCTTGACACTTATATGTCAAAGGACAGTAGCCTGCCCTCACACAAAGCACTGCCACACCCCCTGCTGGGACCCTGGCAGACAGGATGGAACTGAAAGGGGACCTTGTGCACTTCTAAGCCACTCTTTGAGGTCTCCCCAACTTCAAAGGCACATTTGGGTATTTAAGCAGGGTTTCTGACCCTGCCAACTGAGACACTTCTTGACAAGACACTCTTGTCACAGACACATCCTGGAGAAGAGAACTTGAACCAGAACCTGCAACCTGCCAAGAAGAACTGCCTGGCTTCCGAAGGACTCACCTGACTGCTTTCTGCGAAGGACTGCTGCCTTGTTGTTGCCCTTCTGCCTTGCTGCCCTCTTGCTGTGCTGAGAAGTGCTCTCCAAGGGCTTGGATAGAGCTTGCCTCCTGTTCCCTGAAGTCTCAGGACCAAAAAGTCTTCATTCCTGCAAGAACAACTCCCTGTGCGTCAGAAATCGATGCACAGCTGGCAGAAAATGATGCATAGCCTGCATTGCGGTGAAAAATTCACTGCACGCCGAACTGGAATGACGCAACTCGACTTCGCAAGGAGAAGATCGACACAGCCCCAGCGTAGTGACCGGAAATTCGATGCACAGCCTACTGGATCGACGCACAGCCAAGCTGGAACGACGCAGCCCGACTTCCTGAGAGGAATCGACGCAGCGATTGCCGTGCGATAGAATATTCCACGCAACGCCCACCAGATCAACGCAGCCCCTGTGACTTTGTCCTGACAGTGACGTTTTTCAACACATCGTCTCCGGGCATCCAAAAACACTGCAATCTGAAAAGGATCCAAGATGGAGTGCAGGAAATCGACACAAAGCCTTCCCTGCATGGAATTTAAATGACGCATCGCTGTGTGCGGCCTGAGAAATCAATGCACACCTCCCTGTTTTCCATACATCTCCTCCTCTGCGATTCTTTGCGGATATTTTGAACGCAAACCATGCACTTTGTGCTTGCAAGAGACATTTATTGCTTTTAAGAGACTAAAGACACTTTATACAATTTTTACAGTGATATCTCAACATATACTTATTGCATCTTAATCATTTTGACCTGCATTTATCCAGATAAATATTATATATTTTGCTTAACACTGTGTGGTGTATTTTTGTGGTGTTCTACTGTTATTGCATGATTTATTGCACAAATACTTTACACATTGCCTTATAAGTTAAGCCTGACTGCTCAGTGCCAAGCTACCAGAGGGTGGTTACAGGATAATTTGGAATGTGTGTGACTCACCCTGACTAGAGTGAGGGTCCTTGCTTGGACAGGGGTAACCTGACTGCCAACCAAAGACCCAATGTTCAACAACCTGCATTACTGAAATCGTTCACTGGATGAAGATCAACTGTCTAAAGCTTAACACCAATAAGACATACATTGTGATCTTTGAGTAAAAGTCCATCATTGCGTGACCCCCCCCCAAACGGTTGCCAACATAGCTAGGACCAATAACAACCCCCACCATCCAAGCCAAGAACCTTGGGGTCCTCATTGACAGCAAATTCGACATGACCATCCAAGTCAATACTGTCAACATCTCTTGCTTTCACACCTGGAAGATGCTGAGAAAGATTTTCAAATGGCTCCCAATCAGTAGCCAGACAACAGTCATGCACACCCTGATCACAATAAGCTGGACTGCGGAAACACCTTCTACACTGGAATCAACAAAAAACTTACCAGAATGCTGCATACCATTCAGAACACTATTGTCAGATTTACTCTGAACCTCTCATGCCACACTAACATCACACCACACCTAAAGGAGCTCCAATAACTCCCCATTCACAAATGAGCACAATTTAAACTTGTGAAAGGCACTTTACTGGCATACCTTAACAATCACATTTGCCTACACAAACCTTCCAGACACATCTGTTTATTTGGACTACCACATGCAGAAATCCCACACATACAGAAACCCAGATCCAGAGATGGAGCCTCCTCCTACATCACACACATATAAGCCTTATACTCACTCTTTGAATTCTCAAAGAAGCTGAAGAAATAGCTTTTCGAGTAGCCCCACTAGGCCCTAGGTGTGACTAGTCTTACAACTACTCACTGCCATGATACCCTCCTGGGTAATAGTGCTCTCCACAAATCTGCATAAAATAATATCACATATCGATTGGCTTGTCAATATAAGTTTTTAATGCTGTCACTGTTGCATACCATAGCACTGCTTGGTTTTAAATACCTTTTATGCCTTAGAGAAAATAGGATTCTGTAGGTGGTAGTGTGTGATAATAGAAGGCTGGCCTGGTTTATAGTAGGAACCTTAGGTACTTACACCTTATACCAAGTCCAGCTATCCCTTATTAGTGAAATGTAGTCAGTGTCTAGAAGTCAGACTGTCTAGAGGTAGGAGACATATAAATCTCTTGCAACACCACTGTAGTCACACAGTACTTACACACATGAAAGATAATACTCAGTGTTACCAAAAATAAAGGTACTTTATTTTTGTGATACAATGCCAAATATATCTTAGAGGCTATACTCTGTTATGGATTAGTATTATACACAAAATATGCACTAGTAACCAAAATCAGGTAAGTAAACAGTCATAAATTAGTGAAATTAGTAAAAAACACCATAGGTTACAATGGGCTTAGGGGAAACAAACCATATACTAAAATGGTGGAATGCAAATGTCGGTTTCCCACCTAGGCAAGAGTAGTGTGTAGAGGGGCATGGGAAATGTAATAAAACACCAAAGGTAAGTAAAGTAGCTTACCCCAGAGCCCCGGAAAGCATGAGTAAAGTACAGCAAGTTTCCTTAGAACCCACTAGAAGTCATGAGAAAGAATAATACAAAAACCAAGCAAAACTGCAAGACACCACCAATGGATTCCTGGACCTGAAGACCTGCGGAGATTGGAGACCAAGTCCAAGAGCTGCTGGAGAGTCCAGGGAGAACAGGAACCCCTGATAACCCAGATGAAGTTGCAAAAGTGAAACCTCCTGTGGAAAGAAAAAGTCAGAGATGTACCAAAGAAGACAGTTGTGGGTTCCTGCTTGGTGCAGGAGATGTCCCATGTTGAGTAGATGAATGCAGGCTGTGTTGTCACTGGATTCCGCCAACACCCCTTGGCTCATGCAAGAGATGTGTTTGGCGGGAAAAGGCGGTGTCTGGGCCCAGGAGGGACCTGGGGGTCTCAACTCAGACAGAGGAGACAGAGGGGGTTCTCAGCACAGGAGTCCCAGAGCATGGGGGCAAAGGACTTGCAAATGGCAGTTGTTGCAGCACCACACAAATGTATCCCACACCACCGGTGAACAACTCAGGGAGCTGAGCATCGCGGGAGAGAGTACTGTGGACCTGGGCCAGGCTGTGCACAAAGGATTTCCTGGAGAAGCACATAGAAGCCCTAGGAGCTGCAAAACACATGGTGCACAGGGATACTGTCTGGCATGGGAAGGCAAGCTCTTACCTCCACCAAATTTGGACAGTTGGACCTTTGGACAGGCAGATTTGCTTTGGTTCACCATCTGTGTTCCTAGATCCATGCTTGTCATCAGTGGAGGGGACCCAGGGTACCCGTAGTCGCTGCAGAGACGTGCCTGCTCCTGCTGAAGATTCCTTCAATTTTTCTGGTGCAGGAGGATGACAGGCAGTCCATGGAGCGTGCATGACCTGGAAACTGCTGCAGTTGCTGGCAGGAGCTGGAGTTACAGAGTTGCAGTAGCCGCCTTGGATACTTTGTTGCAAGTTGTAGAGCTCCTGGAGCAGTTCTGCGGTTGATCCGATGGTAGAAGGTGAAGCAAAGGATGCAGAGGAGTCCTTCTGGAGTCTTGCAATCCGAATCTGAGGAAACACCCAGAGGAAAGACCCTAAATAGCCCTGAGAGGGGGATTGGTCATCTAACCAGGAAAGCACCTATCAGGAGGGGTCTCTGACATCACCTGCTGGCACTGGCCACCCAGATACTCCCAGAGTTCCCTGACCATCCTGAAAACAAGATGGCATCACACTGGGACACTCTGGAGGAGCTCTAGGCACCACCCCTGGGGTGGTGATGGACAGGGGAGTGGTCACTCCCCTTTCCTTTGTCCAGTTTCAAGCCAGAGCAGGGCCTGGGGGTCCCTCAACGAGTGTAAACTTGATTATGCAAGGAGGACACCATCTCTGTCCTTCAAAGCATTTCCAGAGGCTCTGGGAGGATCCCCCCCAATTACTGTAACACTTATTTCCAAAGAGAGAGGGTGTAACACCCCTCTCCTACAGGAAATGCATTGTTCTGCCTTCCTGGGATTGAGCTGCTCAAGCCCCAGGAAGGCAGAAGCCTGTCTGTTAGGTGACAGCAGCTGGGGCTGCAGTGGAAACCTCATAAGGCTGGTATGCCAGTACTAGGGGGGCGCGGTGAAGCCCCCAGAGTGCATGGGATTGTGCAACCAATACTGGAATTAGTATTGGGGTACAATTCCCAGTTGTTAGACACCTCATATGGCCATATTCAGGGTTACCATTGTGAATCTACATATATGTATCGACCTATATGTAGTGCACACTTATAATGGCAGCCCCACACTCACAAAGTCTGGGAAAATGGTCCTGGACGAAGTGGGGGCACCTCTGCTAGTGTAGGGATGTCCTCACACACAGGGTCTGAAGGTTAGACATATAGGTGACTTCTAAGTGACCTGGTGCAGTGAAAATGGCTGTGAAATAGTGCCTACACTATTTTACTCAGGCTGCAATGGCAGTCTTGAAGAAGTGTTTGTATGAGCTCCTTATGGTTGGCATAAGAAATGCTGCATCCCAAAAGGATCGCCTGCAACACCAATGCCCTGGATAACTAGGTACCATATACTAGGGACTTATAAGGGGGGTCCAGTATCCCAATTTGGAGTGGAATACTGGGTTACCAGTATGTAAGAACAAATTTGGAACCAAAGAGAGCATAAGCACTGGACTAGCAGGACTCCAGTGACACAGTCAATGTTATAAGGCTGGCCTGGTTTGTAGTGAGTACCAAGGGGTACTTACACTCTGCACCAAGTCCAGGTATCCCTTATTAGTGTAGAAGAGGTGTCTAGCAGCTTAGGCTGATAGAAAAGGGTAGCTTAGCAGAGCAGCTTAGGCTCAACTAGGAGACATGCAAAGCTCCCACTATACCACTGGTGTCATATGCACAATATCATAAGAAAACACAATACACAGATATACTAAAAATAAAGGTACTTTATTTTTATGACAATATGCCAAAAGTATCTCAGTGAGTACCCTCAGTATGAGGATAGCAAATATACACAAGATATATGTACACAATACCAAAATTATGCAGTAATAGCAATAGAAAGCAATGCAAGCAATGTACAGTCACAATAGGTTGCAATGAGAGCACATAGGTATAGGGGCAACACAAACCATATACTCCAAAAGTGGAATGTGAATCACAAATGGACCCCAAACCTGTGTGAGCTTGTAGAGGGTCGGTGGGACTGTAAGAAAACAGTGAGAGTTAGAAAAATAGCCCACCCCAAGACCCTGAAAAGTAGGTGTAAAGTGCACCTAAGTTCCCCAGAGAGCACAGAAGTTGTGATAGGGGAATTCTGCAAGGAAGACCAACACCAGCAATGCAACAATGATGGATTTCTGGATGAGAGTACCTGTGGAACAAGGGGACCAAGTCCAAGAGTCACGACAAAGTCGAGATTGGGCAGATGCCCAGGAAATGCCAGCTGAGGATGAAAAGAAGCTGCCACCGGATGGTAGAAGCTGTAGATTCTGCAAGAACGAAGAGGACTAGGAACTTCCCCTTTGGAGAATGGATGTCCCACGTCGTGAAGAAGCTTGCAGAGGTGTTCCCACGCAGAAAGACCGCAAACAAGCCTTGCTAGCTGCAAGGGTTGCGGTTAGGGTTTTTGGATGCTGCTGTGGCCCAGGAGGGACCAGGATGTCGCCAATTGTGTGAGGAGACAGAAGGGGTACCCAGCAAGACTAGGAGCCCTCTCAGAAGCAGGCAGCACCCGCAGAAGTGCCGGAACAGGCACTATGAAGAGGAGTGAACCAGAGCTCACCCGAAGTCACAAAAGAAGATCCCACGACGCCGGAGGACAACTCAGGAGGTTGTGCACTGCAGGTTAGAGTGTCGGGACCCAGGCTTGGCTGTGCACTAAGGAAATCCTGGAAGAGTGCACAGGAGCCGGAGCAGCTGCAAATCACGCGGTACCCAGCAATGCAGTCTAGCGTGGGGAGGCAAGGACTTACCTCCACCAAACTTGGACTAAAGAGTCACTGGACTGTGGGAGTCACTTGGACAGAGTTGCTGAGTTCCAGGGACCACGCACGTCGTGCTGAGAGGGGACCCAGAGGACCGGTGATGCAGTCTGTTGTTGCCTGCGGTTGCAGGGGGAAGATTCCGTCAACCCACAGGAGATTTCTTCGGAGCTTCTAGTGCAGAGAGGAGGCAGACTACCCCCACAGCATGCACCACCAGGAAAACAGTCGAGAAGGCGGCCGGATCAGCGATACAAGGTTGCAGTAGTCGTCTTTGCTACTTTATTGCGGTTTTGCAGGCGTTCGGAGCAGTCAGCAGTCGATTCCTTGGCAGAAGGTGAAGAGAGAGATGCAGAGGAACTCTGATGAGCTCTTGCATTCGTTATCTAAAGAATTCCCCAAAGCAGAGACCCTAAATAGCCATAAAAGGAGGTTTGGCTACCTAGGAAGGAGGATAGGCTAGCAACACAGGTAAGAGCCTATCAGAAGGAGTCTCTGACATCACCTGCTGGCACTGGCCACTCAGAACAGTCCAGTGTGCCAGCAGCACCTCTGTTTCCAAGATGGCAGAGGTGTGGAGCACACTGGAGCAGCTCTGGGCACCTCCCCTGGGAGGTACACGTCAGGGGAGTGGTCACTCCCCTTTCCTTTGTCCAGTTTCGCGCCAGAGCAGGGCTGGGGGTTCCCTGAACCGGAGTAGACTGGCTTATGCAGAGATGGGCACCATCTGTGCCCATCAAAGCATTTCCAAAGGCTGGGGGAGGCTACTCCTCCCCAGCCCTGACACCTTTTTCCAAAGGGAGAGGGTGTAACACCCTCTCTCTGAGGAAGTCCTTTGTTCTGCCTTCCTGGGCCAAGCCTGGCTGGACCCCAGGAGGGCAGAAGCCTGTCTGAGGGGTTGGCAGCAGCAGCAGCTGCAGTGAAACCCCGGGAAAGGTAGTTTGGCAGTACCCGGGTCTGTGCTAGAGACTCGGGGGATCATGGAATTTTCTCCGCAATGCCAGAATGGCATTGGGGTGACAATTCCATGATCTTAGACATGTTACATGGCCATGTTCGGAGTTACCATTGTGACGCTATACATAGATAGTGACCTATGTATAGTGCACGCAAGTAATGGTGTCCCCGCACTCACAAAGTCCTGGGAATTTGCCCTGAACGATGTGGGGGCACCTTGGCTAGTGCCAGGGTGCCCACACACTAAGTAACTTAGCACCCAACCTTTACCAGGTAAAGGTTAGACATATAGGTGACTTATAAGTTACTTAAGTGCAGTGGTAAATGCCTGTGAAATAACGTGGACGTTATTTCACTCAGGCTGCAGTGGCAGGCTTGTGTAAGAATTGTCAGAGCTCCCTATGGGTGGCAAAAGAAATGCTGCAGCCCATAGGGATCTCCTGGAACCCCAATACCCTGGGTACCTCAGTACCATATACTAGGGAATTATAAGGGTGTTCCAGTATGCCAATGTGAATTGGTGAAATTGGTCACTAGCCTGTTAGTGACAATTTGGAAAGCAAAGAGAGAGCATAACCACTGAGGTTCTGGTTAGCAGAGCCTCAGTGAGACAGTTAGTCATCACACAGGGAACACATACAGGGCACACTTATGAGCACTGGGGCCCTGGCTGGCAGGGTCCCAGTGACACATACAACATGTATACAGTGAAATATGGGGGTAACATGCCAGGCAAGATGGTACTTTCCTACAGTCAAGCATACTGAAAAAACAGCGAAACATACTGACATGTAGGCCACAAACTATGAGCACTGGGGTCCTGACTAGTAGGATCCCAGTGACACAGTAAAAACACACTGACAAACAGGCCAAAAATGGGGGTAACCAAACTAGAAAAAGGCTACTTTCTCACAGTGATAAGAACATCTGTGCCATTTGCTGTGTATAATTTTGTTGTGCTGGTGATGTATTGTGTTGTTTTTTTGTGCTGCTCTCCTTGTCAATTGCATTTCTGCAATGTGATTTTGTTTTGTTTTACTGTAGGTTTTGTTATTTTCTGTTTCTTTTGTTGCAATATGCCATGTTATATTTTAATTCTGGTGTTGTGTTGCATCCTGCATGTCATTGTGTTATGTGTTGTTGTTTACTTTAGATGTGTCAACAAAAGCTGCTATATTTCCAGCCAAAAACACAACATGCCTTGAACATTTCTGTAACAACCACCATTTTCCACTATCTAAGGTGGTAAAATACCTCGGCCTTAGTTCTTCAACCACTCAAAACACCGGTCAGCTAAAAACTTTTGCAGCCAATCAGTTCTTACTTTATGTGGTGCACCATTAGAATCTGTCTTATAACTAATAAGTATATTTAAGTTCACAAACAAAGCATTGGTCCTGAAACTACATTAGCTGGAGCACAGAAACAAAAAAAACATAAAAAGACATGTCAAAGCTATGCATTAAGCAACAATTAATTTTGGAAATAGTGAGGCACCTCTACATGCAAAAAGCAGCTTTCAAAACCCTAATCCAATTAAAAAACAAGTGCTTTATGAAAATATAATCGCCAAATAGCTGACTTTAGACAAACAAATTCATTTTGGGACATACTCCTGACAGGGGATTTTAACTCTAATTGGATTCACACCCCAGAAGAAGACCACTTTTTGGCAGCTGGGTATGTACACTGGAATGTACAACCACAATCATGTCTTACAGTAAAATATCACAACATTAAAGGTGAAAAGCTATTGATGGCCCTGGAGTTCCTAGGTATGAGGGTGTGAAATCGTCAGATGACAATCCACTGAAACACCTACCATGGGCCATACTCCTGATCCATCATAGACTACACTTCACTATTAAATACACTACACACAGTGATCATTGCTACTAGATCTTCACAATTGGCTTAAGCCCTCCAATGCATATGCTTGCTCTGACAGATATCGGCTCCATTAAAATGACCAACTGAAAGCACTTGAAGTGCAGCAATAGCACAACAGCTGGTATTACTATTTTAGCCAAGGAACAACTAAAGATAAGCACCAACATCACAAGCAATCAAATTGCTACACGGAAGGACTTTAGTACAAATCTGTTAACACGTGCCATTCCAGTCAAAAGCAGAAGACAGACACTACAAAAAAGGCAAACAGGGCTCTTGTTTAGATGTAAAGTCTTAAAAATGAGTTAAGAAAGACCATTAGACTCAAGGAAGAAAAACGGGCAAACCTTTCCGAGGCAATGACTGAAAACATTGAGAAAACAGTACAAAGAAACTTTGGGAGGACAGGGTGTCAAATAAAGAGGCACTTCGGGTAAATACATACTGCCAAGCAGACCAACTCCAGGATGTTCTGGGAGACTACCAATGGGCTTGACAGCCCAGTAAATGTAGAAGAGGAAGGGTAGACTGCATACCTGGCGCAAACCTTTGCAGCCGGAGAATGCCCTCAAGATGTCATGATGCAAGAGTATAATCAAAATGGGAAAACAACTATTATAAAATGAAACTGTCATCTTAATTGATATCATGTCAAACCACTGGCCCAACATAGTGGATGATAAACGAAATTGTCTGTAACTGAGCGACAGCAGTAATTGCCAGCAGAAGTTAAAAAAAGTCATATCTGTTTGGTGCCACAATGGCGTGCCAGGGCGGTTACCACAGGCCATTTTCGAAGAAGATCCTTATTTTTGGGCAAAAACGACATTCACATTATACAATGAGGTCCAGTCAACAGGCTCTATCGCAGAGAGCTGGTGTGGATCAATCATTCAACCCAGTTCTTAAAGGAAGGAATAGCTCTAACTGAGTCAACTATAGGCATATAGCACTCCTAGAATTAGAGGCAAAGTATTACGCCTCCTTAATACTAGCAGACCTCAGCGGTGGTCTAACATGGACAACATAGTTCATGTAAACTCTGCGCAACAACAAACACCTTTGCAGCTTCCTTAATAGCTGACAAATTCAAGCAAATGGGAAAGAAATTAATATGTACTCTTTCTTCTAAAAGACTATGGCCCATATTTATACTTTTTTAGCGCTGCATTTGCGCCGCTTTTTGAAGCAAATATGGTGCAAACTTAAAAAAATACAATTGTTGATTTTTACCAAGTGACATTACATAGTGCTACTAAAATTTACTGAACACGGAAGCTCTTTCAGGTGCTGATCTGTCGTTCTATATAGCAATATAAAATGTTCTATCGTAATAAGGTAATTAGACTCATTTAGCTCAGATGCACTATACTTAGGCTCTTTTTTGATTCTCTACGTATTAACATGAACTATAATTCAGTCAGGTAATTAGACTCACATGCACTGATGCCCTTTATTGAAGCACGCACTGGATGTTCTACATCATCAATCATTTCTTTTATTCGGCTATTAAGCCAGAAAAAGACAAATGAAATACAAAACATACTGATAAAAACACAAGCTAAAACTATGCAAATATTTGAAACACCAGACATCCAGGTACTCTATTATCACAATCCTTCCCAAACATACAGATGTATAGGATAAATAAAACATCAAAACAAAACTAATGAAGGTAGTGTAAACATCAGTTATAGTTAAAAACACTGTTTTTCTAATTATAAAAGC
This sequence comes from Pleurodeles waltl, assembly GCF_031143425.1. Taxonomy (NCBI): domain Eukaryota; kingdom Metazoa; phylum Chordata; class Amphibia; order Caudata; family Salamandridae; genus Pleurodeles; species Pleurodeles waltl. The sequence continues at coordinate 372,171,457 of NC_090451.1, forward strand.
TTGACAAACAACCTAAAACAAAGGCCCAAAAATGAACTGACTCTAGCTGTTGAAGACGGAGAAAAGAAACTGTGAAGGATCTAGAAACAAAAGTGCGCAACAAAGGGCATAAAACAATATCCTAGGTCTAAGATAAAAGCACAAAAGAACACAAAGGGGGTCATTCTGACCTCAGCGGTAAAAGGCCCTTACCGCCGGTCAGAAGTCCGCCATTCTACGGCTGCGGCCGCGGTAGACCGCCACGGTCATTCTGACCACCAACTGTGAAACCGCCAAAAATCCGACATCCAAGGAAGGCCGCCACATCAGCGGGCCGCGGAAAACTGGAGATGACCAAACCTCCACCGTCACGCCAACACAAACACGCCCATGCCATTCCGACCCACGAATCCACGCGGCGGTCTTTCAACCGCGGTATTCCATTGGCGGTACACACCGCCGCGGTCAAAATACACACACAGCTCCAAAACACTGCCACATTGGACATTTTGAAATACGCACACCTGAGACACATACAAACAACACTCCCACACATCCAATCAACTGTAAAACACACACCCACATCACCCACAAACCCCCACTAGTTGGAAATCGGAGCGAAGGCGAGAGCGAGAGAGATAGAGATAGCGAGCACAGCAATAGAAAACCCCAACACACACAGGAACACAACTTCATCACCCACACCACATCTACGTACACATCACCACATATCACCACGCACATCACCACAAACACCACCCCACACCTCATCCACACCACCCCATGGCACCCCAAAGACACCCAAGGTTTTTGGACCAAGAACTCCGGGTCATGGTGGAGGAAATCATGAGGGTTGAGCCCCAGCTTTTCGGCACACAGGTGCAGCACACCACCATAGCAAGGAAGGCTGAGCTATGGCAAAGGATCGTAGACAGGGTCAACGCTGTGGGACAGCATCCCAGAAATCGGGAAGATATCAGAAAGCGATGGAACGACCTACGGGGGAAGGTGCGCTCGATGATCTCCAGGCACAACATCGCTGTGCAGAAGACTGGCGGCGGACCCCCACCCACCCCACCCCAATTCACAGCATGGGAGCAAGAGGTGGTAAACATCCTGCATCCTGATGGCCTCGCTGGAGTACACGGAGGAATGGACTCTGGTAAGTCGAATCTCAACTACTTCACCCCCCCCCCCAACCACCAGCATGCCAACCCCCCCCCCCCTCCCTCACCCCCAATATCACCCCCCAGCACGTAACCTCCCTGCCAATGTCTCACCAGCACAACCCACCCTAAACAACACCAACCCCTGAATGCCAACACAAACCATAGACAGCCACCACCAAAGCATGACCATTGCACATACCCATACACCCCCCCCCAAACCCTCACAACACCTCCCACAAGGGAATGCCAGCACTGGGGGACAAGGGCACCCAAAATGCACGCCATGGCACACACAGAAACAATAACCATACTCCTTCACCCCTGCAGGGCCCGAACGCCAACACACCGCCACAGAGGGTCCAGAGATGTCCATCCCACCCCCAGAACAGGCCCCCAGCGAGGACAGCAGCTCTGTCGACCTAGAACCTGACGACCAGCCCGGACCATCGGGGACCTCTGGACAGTCGGTTCCCCACACACAGACACAGGCCACAGCAGACCCAAACCCCTCTGGGAACACCAGCACAGCTCCCACCCAGCGGGCCCATGCCTCTGTCTCGCGGACGCGTCAATCAGCGGTGTGTCCGCCACTACAGGGCACCCAGGCTGACCCAACACCCCAACAACAACAGGGACCTGGGGGCAGTGGTAGTGGGCACACCGTCCAGGGGACAGAGGCCCGGGGAAACAGGGCAACTGGGAGGGCTGCTGTGCGACAGGGGGGGGAGGACAGGCCCAGGGAACCGACTCTCCAAGAGGCCCTCACCACCATCATGGGAGCATACCATCACTCCCAGGAGACGATGGCGACGGTACTGGCCAGGTTCACCGAGATCCAGGCACAGCAGGAGGAACGGTACATGGGGTTCAGCAATGAACTCCGGGACATCGCTACCGCAATGGGGACTATAGTCCAGGCCCTCAACCGGATAGAAACCACATTGCGGGACCATGTGGCACCGCAAAGGGCCCCTGTCACTAGCCAGGAACAGCCTACCACCTCCGCCGGCGCTAGTGGTCAGGAGGCCCCCACAGAACGACGGGCCACCAGAACCCCACCTCCTGCTGAAGAACAACCACCCCGCAAGAGGAACCTGAGATCTCAAAGGAAGACAGAGTAGGATGCCAAGACCCCCGCCAGCCTAATATCCCCCCGGATGTCATTCCACTGTCCCACAGTGTCACCCTGTCCAACCTTGAACTGCCCCTGCTCCATCCTTCCACAGCCATATGAACAATGCACCTGTGCGACCGAGAACTGGACTCTGCCATGGACATAACTCCACCCTCACCCTTCACCGTTTTAATATCATGTACCAAAATATAGCACTAAAAATAAATCACTCATTGCACAAAAATCATTCTGGAGTCAGCCTGTATTAATTACAAATGTATAACACATTACTTATCAATAGTGTTCTGTTATTTATGTGTGGACAACATACCGATGTCAATAAGCATTAGTCCATGGGCTAACCAAGCAGAAGTCACGCAGTGGGTCATACAGCACTGAAAAGGGAAGGGAAAAGTAAACTTCAGTTTAAAAGAACTGGGGGGAAATACACAAAGTAAAGATGCAGGGGGCATTCAGTAAATGTTAAATGGCGTGGGTGATTCCTACCTGTGTGCTACTGAAAATACTGTTGGATAACTCTGTCCCTGTTGTCTGGGTCGTCCTCTTCATCTTCCTCCTCTTCACTCTCCGCAGGCTCCACAGCTGCTTCAACCCCACCATCTGAACCATCCTCCTGCAGGAAGGGCACCTGACGTCGCAATGCCAGATTGTGAAGCATACAGCAGGCCACGATGATCTGGCACACCTTCTTTGGTGAGTACATCAGGGATCCCCCTGTCATATGTAGGCACCTAAACCTGGCCTTCAGGAGGCCAAAGGTTCTTTCAATGACCCTCCTAGTTCGCCCATGGGCCTCATTGTACCGTTCCTCTGCCCTGGTCCGGGGATTCCTCACTGGGGTCAATAGCCAAGGCAGGTTGGGGTAACCAGAGTCACCAATTAGCCACACACGTTGTCTCTGTAGCTGTTCCATCACATAAGGGATGCTGCTATTTCGCATCACATACGCGTCATGCACTGACCCAGGGAACATGGCATTCACATGGGAGATGTACTGGTCAGCCAAACAGACCACCTGAACGTTCATCGAATGGTAACTTTTCCTGTTTCTGTACACCTGCTCATCGTCTTTTGGGGGTACTAAAGCCACATGGGTCCCATCAATGGCACCAATTATGTTGGGTATATGTCCAAGGGCATAAAAATCACCCTTCACAGTGGCCAAATGTACCTCCTCAGGGAATACAATGTAGCGCCGCATGTGTTTCGTCAGGGCAGACAACACTCTAGACAAGATTTTTGAAAACATAGACTGAGACATTCCAGATGACATGGCCACTGTTGTCTGGAATGAGCCACTTGCCAGAAAATGGAGGACTGACAGAACCTGCACTAGAGGGGGAATTCCTGTGGGTTGGCGGATGGGGGACATCAGGGCTGGCTCCAGCTGGGCACACAGTTCATGTGTAGTGGCTCGGTCAAGTCGGTATCGTAGTATGATGTGGCGTTCTTCCATTGTCGACAGGTCCACCAGCGGTCGGTACACGCGAGGATTCATCCTTCTCCTCGCAAGTCCCAGCGGACGGTGCCTAGGAAGGACAACATGGAGCACAGAGTCAAGCAAGTCACAGGTACGTTCACCACTGCATGCATAGCACACGATTATCTATGTATTGAAAGGCGTGTATGTGTGGCAATGCAAGGCCTAGGCCTGTGTGACGCAGTACAAATAATGCCATGTGGGCCCTTGAAATGGCGGCTGCCTGACCTGTGAAGTGGGACAATGGGATGTGAGGTCAATGCGCTGGCGTGGCACACCGTGGCGGTAGGCGGTCGAAGACCGCTATACGAAGCCGCATTGGCTAACATTGAAGCCTATGGGTTTCAGGAGCCAATAATGAGGTGCGCCGGCGGTCGCGGTACGCACCGCCGCGGGCGTGACCGCCATTTTCTATCTGCTTAATCACTCGAGACCTGATCTTCCACAGGAGAGGACCTATACTGCAAGTGCTGCTGTGACCTCGGTCTGGAAGTGACAATGGCTGCTGCGACTGGGGAAAGGGCCCCCGCCTTCAGTTCCGAAGAGTTGGAGAAGCTCGTGGACGGGGTCCTCCCCCAGTATGCGTTACTCTACGGTCCTCCAGACCAACAGGTAAGTACACTGGGTGCACATTGAATGGGCTATGCCTGTGTGGAGTGGGGTGGATGCTAAGTTGGTGGGGTGGGGGGCGAATGAGGAGTGCAACGCACGACAGATGAGAGCATGTGCCATATGGCAAGGTTGGGGAGGGGGGGCCAATCGCATCTAACATGCAGGAATATGATGATTTCTCCTTCCCACCCTGTACATGTCAAATAGGTCAGCGGCCATCAGAAAGTGGACATATGGCGTGCCATCGCCAAGGAAGTCCGGGCCCTGGGGGTCCACGTCAGACGGGGCACCCACTGCCACAAGAGGTGGGAGGACATCCGCCGCGGGACCAGGAAGACCGCCGAGTCACTGCTGGGGATGGCCTCCCAACCTAGGAGGGGTGCCAGTCATATCCTGACCCCCCTGATGTCCCGGATCCTGGCGGTGGCCTACCCTGATTTGGATGGGCGCTTGAGGACATCACAGCAGACACAAGGGGGTGAGTATCAGCACATTCTGCTATCTCTCTGCGCAGTGGAGGCGTCTGGGTGGGGGAGGAGGGTTGGGGATGACATTAGGCCAGGGCGCTTTCTGTTGTGTAGTCCGCTCCTTTAGGCATGGCCCTGTGCTCCCGGCCCCCACCTCTGTAGGGTGACAAGTACAGCTATTGATGGTCCAGCATCACACATGTGCGCCTTTGTCGTCTCTAGACCTGTAGTCCTAGTCAGAAGTACTGAGTAGTGTACCCCGAATGCGCGGCTTAGTGCATGAGGCTCCTGTGTCTGTCCTCTCCGCCAACGGTGTTGACATTGCATGCACTCAACCTGGTCTTCGTTTTTCTCCCCCCACCCTTCTTCTTCGTCTTCTTGTGCATCTGTGCATTAGCATCATCAGGCGGAGGAGAACTGGCATCGGAGCACGAGGGAGCTGCAAGTCACAAGGCCCCGGTGGGACCAGGAACAGACACCGAGGGCACCAGTGATCCGGAGGGCGAGGGGAGCACCACAACGGGGACCGGTGGTGACACCAGCGACAGCGACACGTCCTCGGATGGGAGCTCCCTAGCGGTGGCGGTAACATCCGGGCCCCCCGCCTCTACAGGTACAGCCGCCACCCAGCGCACCAGCCCCGCCCTCCCAGCAGCCCCTCAGCCTACGCTCTGTGCCCGCTCGCCCAGGAAGGCGGGTGTCTCCTTCGCCCCAGGCACCTCAGCCCCTGCCCCTGTTACCCCTGCTGCCCTCAGTGAGGAGGTCATTGATCTCCTCAGGACACTCATTGTTGGGCAGACTACCCTTTTGAATGCCATCCAGGGGGTAGAAAGGGAGGTGCATCGGAGCAATGCCTACCTGGAGGGCATTCATTCGGGTCAGGCTGCCCATCAACGATCATTCAATGCTCTGGCCTCAGCACTGACGGCAGCCATTGTCCCTGTTTCCAGCCTCCCTCTTCTGACTGCCTCCAGCCTGTCTCCTGTTCCTCAGCCTATCCCATCCACACCATCAGACCAGCCTGCACACACCTCAACACCCAAGGGCAGCTCATCCAGACACAAGCACCACAGAACCCACAAGCATTCACGCAAGCAACACCCAGATGCAGACATTCCAACAGTCACTACCACCTCTGTGTCCCCCTCCTCCTCGTCTCCCTCCTCCCTCCCTGTGACGTCTACACTCACACCTGCATGCACACCACCATCAGCCAGTGCTTCCATCACCAGCACACCCTCCAGTCCAGTCCGCACACGTGCAGTCACCACCCCCACTACCATTTACACGTCCCCTGTGTCCTCTCCCACTGTGTCTGTCACCCCCTCTTCCAAGACACACAAATGCAGGCAGCCACCCACCCAACAGCCATCCACCTCACGACAGCCTCCAGCACATGCACCTGCACCCAAAGACAGCACACCTGACTCTCCTACAACCACATCCTCTTCCTCCACTTCCATCTCCACTTCTCCTACCTTTTACCTTGGTCCTAAGAAAGTTTTCCTTGCTAATCTTGACCTCTTTCCCTCCACTGACCCACCCCCTCCATCTGCAAAGAGTCCCAAGAGCACCTCAGCCACCACCAGCCCAGCTTCGAGTGTCACTGTGGTGCATGGGTTCTGGAGCCCACCCTTTGCCAGCAGTGACACCTCAATCAGCAGCAAGGGGACAGCCAGCCCCCCACCAGCCAAGAAGACCAGGAAGCTAAAGGGCCGCCGTGAGAGGACTGACACGGCTGCCCCCAAGGAGCCAAGTTCTCCCACATCACCAGCCACAACAGCTAGGGGAGGCAAGGGCCCGAGAGCCCCATCTAAGGAGCGAAAGGGCAGCAGGGCGGAAAAGTCAGCCAGCAGGAGCGCGGAGCAGGAGGGGCCCACAAGCCCCATCCCGGGTGTTAGGAAGGACACCAAAGGGCCCAGGACTCCGTCACCGAAGGGTCCAGCAACAGCACGGTCGGAGGGCGAGTGAGCAGGGAGTCCAGGCCAGGTCTGGCTCCCTTGACCTACTGGACGAGCACCGCTGAACAGGGCCCCGCCGTGCAGAAGAGCACCGCTGAAGAGGGCCCCGCCGTGCAGAAGAGCACCGCTGAACAGGGCCCCGCCGTGCAGAAGGCCCCGCCGTGCAGAAGAGCACCGCTGAAGAGGGCCCCGCCGTGCAGAAGGCCCCGCCGTGCAGAAGAGCACCGCTGAACAGGGCCCCGCCATCTCAAGCCCCGCTCCGCTGGGCCCTTCATCCCAAGCACCGCTCCGCTGGGCCCTTCATCCCAAGCACCGCTCCGCTGGGCACCGCCGTCTCAAGCACCGCTCCGCTGGGCCCTTCATCCCAAGCACCGCTCCGCTGGGCACCGCTGTCTCAAGCACCGCTCCGCTGGGCCCTTCATCCCAAGCACCGCTCCGCTGGGCCCCGCCATCTCAAGCACCGCTCCGCTGGGCCCTTCATCCCAAGCACCGCTCCGCTGGGCACCGCCGTCTCAAGCACCGCTCCGCTGATCCCTTCATGCCAAGCACCGCTCCGCTGGGCACCGCCGTCTCAAGCACCACTCCGCTGGGCCCTCCATCCCAAGCACCACTCCGCTAGGCCCTTCATCCCAAGCACCGCTCCGCTGGGCACCGCCGTCTCAAGCACCGCTCCGCTAGGCCCTCCATCCCAAGCACCGCTCCGCTGGGCCCTTCATCCCAAGCACCGCTCCGCTGGGCACCGCTGTCTCAAGCACCGCTCTGCTGGGCACCGCCGTCTCAAGCACCGCTCCGCTGGGCCCTTCATCCCAAGCACCGCTCCGCTGGGCACCGCCGTCTCAAGCACAGCTCCGCTGGGCCCTCCATCCCAAGCACCGCTCCGCTGGGCCCTTCATCCCAAGCACCGCTCCGCTGGGCACCGCCGTCTCAAGCACCGCTCCGCTGGGCCCTCCATCCCAAGCACCGCTCCGCTGGGCCCTTCATCCCAATCACCGCTCCGCTGGGCACCGCCGTCTCAAGCACCGCTCCGCTGGGCACCGCCGTCTCAAGCACCGCTCCGCTGGGCCCTTCATCCCAAGCACTGCTCCGCTGGGCACCGCCGTCTCAAGCACCGCTCCGCTGGGCCCTTCATCCCAAGCACCGCTCCGCTGGGCACCGCCGTCTCAAGCACCGCTCCGCTGGGCCCTTCATCCCAAGCACTGCTCCGCTGGGCACCGCCGTCTCAAGCACCTCTCCCCTGGGCCCCGCCATCTCAAGCACCGCTCCGCTGGGCCCTTCCTGTCATGCACTGTTAACGGTTCACTGTGCCCACCATGCCTCCTCCTTGACCAGTGGAGACTGTAATCCACCTGATGGACTGTGGCTTTGCACTCCCCAGGATTGATCAGTGGGCAACCCACCCACTGTAGAGACTTGAGAGACTGTGGCTTTGCACTTCCCAGGATGGAACAGTGGGCAAGCCACCCACTGTAGAGACTTGAGAGACTGTGGCTTTGCACTCCCCAGGATGGCCGAGTGGGCAACCCACCCACTGTAGAGACTTGAGAGACTGTGGCTTTGCACTCCCCAGGATGGCCGAGTGGGCATCCCACCCACTGTAGAGACTTGAGAGACTGTGGCTTTGCACTCCCCAGGATGGCCGAGTGGGCAACCCACCCACTGTAGAGACTTGAGAGACTGTGGCTTTGCACTCCCCAGGATGGCCGAGTGGGCATGGTGGCCCCTTCGTGGATCTGGCGTCGTGGAATCATGTGGCTGTGGTGCCCCCCCCCTTCCCTTCCCCCTGAGGTGCCTGTAGTTTTTTCATCAGATGCCCCTGCAGTGTTCTCTCCAAAGGACTCAGGTCTCCTGTGTGGGCTTTGCCCTTGTGTTGCTACACTTTGGCCCACGGACACTTTGAATCTCGTTAGTTGTGCAGGACTTATTGCCTCGGTTTTTCGTATGCACTGGATATTGATTTGGGATTTTTGAGTTGTTATTGCTATTTGACCGTGACTTATCAGTGGTTTTTATTTCCCATAAATTTCGAGTCACTATTTAATTATGTCCTTGTTTTCTTTACGGGGGTTTGGGTGGTTTCACTGTGACTTGTTGCTCTGCATTGGTGTGTACATGGTTTGGGGGGGTGGGTGTATCGCGTATGTGTGTGCACGTGACCTTTCGTCCTCCCCCCTCCCCTGTGTCGTAGGTGCAGTACTCACCGTTGTCGTCTGCGCCGGCGTTCGTACTCGTGGTAGATGAGCAGGTAGACGAGAGCAGGTAGGATGTTTAATTCGGGTTCCATGCTGTCCTCCTTCCTCGTGGAGTGCGTAGAGGTGCGCGTTTTCCCGTTCGTAGTCTGTTTCCGCCGTGTTTTTATCGGCGGTGCTCCCGCCCCGGAAAAGGTGGCGGATTGGCCGGTCATGATAGTGTGGGCGGAACATTGTCTGCCGCCTGGCTGTTGGCGGTGACCGCCGCGCTGTTTGTCGGTCCCGCCGTGGCGGTCGGAGTGTTAAGTTGGCAGGCTGTGTTGGCGGTTCCCGCCAGGGTCAGAATTCAATTTTTGGGACCGCCGGCCTGTTGGCGGGTTGGCCGCCGCTTTATCACCGACCGCCAGGGTTAGAATCACCCCCAAAATGTTACATGGTTTGCTTGGAAAAACCATCACGGGGCAAGGCAGCAAAGCCTGGTTTGGGATACGCTGTGAAATAATGCAGGGTGAAAACGGGTAAAAAAATCTATATTCTAGGTTTGTGACCTAAATTAGGTATGGTTCTAAGTCCTCCACCTGCTTCATATCTAAGTAGCGGGTAACTGAAGACATTGTCTGACACTTTACAAATCTTGATTGCATTCTAGCAGAAAATAATTTTGATTTCACCAGATTTTTTGTGCCTCCATTGAATTCAGATGGGCTCATATACAGGTTAAAGAGCGTTAAGTCTACAAGGTCTTTCTAACATGCGTAAGCCAGGGAATTGAGGTGATGCAATTCTGTTTGGAACAACCCATAAGAATCAATTGAGAAAAGGAAGTGTAAGGAGACAAACACATTTTTAACCATAATAACAAAAGTGCAGCCTGAATTGTATCCTCAATAAAGGCCAGACCAACTTCCATATGAGTGCTAATGGAGGCCATACTCCTAGGCACCACAAGCATCCTACGCAAAATTGTATTTTCAATCATTTGAAGGTTACTCAAGGAGGAGTAGCCCCAAACATCTACTCCATAAGTCCCCTGTGGCAAACACTGGTTGTTATAAAGGTGAGCTAATTCTTTGCTAGGCTTATTGCACAATCTTTTTGAAAATCCAAAAATTTTGTCTATTGACCCTTCAAATCTACCAATTCTCTGAAACAAAAGATTGCCCTAGCTCAAGTCACCAGGCATCAAAACCCCTTAAATATTAAAATTAGACACCTCAGAAATAGGAAATATGTTGTATGTGCTGGAACATGTATTCTTAGGGCCAGGTGTCATAATGTGAGATTTTTTTAGGTGGATTTTGTTTTTTATTCAACTGCCCCAGCTGGGGACTGTTAGCTGGAGACTGTTAGCAATACGGGCAATTGAAAGTGTGTTGTCTGTGTAAAGTAAAACTGGGAGGGTGCGGTTTCCAAATGTGGGCAAATCTCTGCCTCTAGCCACCAACTCCTTCTCAAGAGCATTGATATAAAAAAGAAATAGAAAGGGGGCTAGTATACAGCCTGCCTTACACCCTTGTTGGAATTAAAGAAATCGGGTACAGTCACCATTTGTGTGATAGTGGACCTAAACCCTAGTGCCCCAGTACAGTCTTTTCACCATGTCAATCAAGGCACAATTGATCCTGGCTTTCCCCATCATTTTCCACAACTTACCCCTATCCACCAGATCAAAGGCGCTTGAAAGGTCCATAGAGGCCACATGGAGTGCTCCTCCCCTGGCCGGAACATACTTCCCTCCAATCATAAGGAGATTCAATGTTTACTCAACTGTTCCAACACCTGGGCGTATGTATGTGGAATTTCAACTAGGGGATGGAGGGGGCCTTTGTTGCTGAAAATGTTGAAAGAATACTCCACCTAGTCTTCAGGGGGGATATGGTATTCCATTTTGGGTTGATTATCATCTGCAAAGTAAGGTCTATTAATAACTTCACAGAAGGCCCTTGCATCCCCAAGGGCACTAGCTGCTTGTAAATCGTCCCAGGCCTGCCTGGTAATCTCTATTTTCCTAGCCTCTAAGGCAGCTTTGTACAATGCATCTGTGCTCTAAATTGGACCATATCACAGGGAGTTGCCTTTACAGCCTGCTTAAGCTCTTTTAAGGCTGGTGTACAGCTAAAGTTAAACCATTTAAAGGGGTTGGGTTCCCTGTGACACAATTAACAAACCAGCAGACTGGAAACCTGCTGATATATTCCATGGAATCCCTCCACAACCTGGCCAGAGCCAGCCTCATCAGACAAACAAATCATAGAATTCTCAAATTGCCCAGAAATTAACTTACATAAAAATTAATTTTGGTAAACTTTACCCCACCTAATGCAAATTCCCTTGTTGTTAGAAGAAAAGTCTAGGGCAAACGGATGATTATACTTTTGTTGGTGAAAAGGGGGGCAATACAAAACTAAAATATTAGGGTTGTGGTAACTTAAAATGGAAGGACTATAAAGGAACTCTGAATGGATAGAGCAATGTGCGGAGAAAGCATAATAAAATCAATAATAGAGCTACTCTACAGTAGCTGAGCCCCACGAAGGGAATGTTCTTCATGTTAGAGGGGTAGGGAGTACAGTGGAGCATTCGCCCCGTAGGAAAGAATTGACAGCATACCTGAGTCCTACCTCTAATGTCACGACCTTAAATGGAAGGGGAACAGTCACTATGATCTCCTGGAATGTAGCAGGCTGAAAAAGTAAGCTTATAGATCCTGAATGGCAGGACTATATCGATCATTATCATGTTTGTCTCTTCCAAGAGACTTGGCTTAAGGACCCACCGTATAAATTGGGATATAAAACCTTTTTTATTAGTGCAACTTCAGTAGCTAGAGGGAGGCCGTCCAGGGGGTTGGTTGCATGGGTGAAAATTTCATTAAATGCCGAGATACGTATGCAAGTCACAGAGTCAGAGGATATTTTGTGGTTGGTATTGGGGAAAAAAAATAAGGTGACATCCCAATTGTTCAATGTGTATATAAGGCCTAGAAGGACAAATTTGGAGTCGCCTGAAATAGATCTATTAGATGACTTGCTTAAAAAGATCCCAGTAGGAGAGACAATTACGATAGGGGGTGACTTTAATTGTAATTATGAACCTATAATTGGATTAGAACATTTAGCAGAAGAAGAAGATCGAATGAGAGCAATCCCTCATCTAACAATAGAAAAAACTGTCCCTGGTACAGTGGCCGCCCTGCAACTCATGGGCCTCACTTTAAAGCACGGACTGAGGGCGTGTAATGGCAGAGTGGGTGAAGGAGGCCTTAATATGGATACTTTCTCAACCTCGAAAATAGACTACATTATGCATAGCATAAGTACATGGGGAAGATTAGTGACTTTTAAAATAGATAAAAGGAGGGAAAGCGATCATTTCCCGTTAATAATTGAACTCAGGGGCCACCTCCTGGATTTGGAACATATAGAACATGTTAAGGTGGAGTTACAACCCACCCTCAGCAATAATAGAAGGGTTGTAAAATGGCCAGCAATATTAGGCAACTTGGACACTATGACAAATATCTATAATATATTTGCTGATCTTTTGGAGCCTTATGCTTATAAAAAATGTATTGATATCCCTATTACGGCCATCCATCAGTCAATGAGCACAGCACTAAGACCCTTCCTGACCAAACAGCTACAGCATAAGCATAAAAAGGAGAAGGTGCAAACCACCCTAACCAGTCCATGGCACACCATCAAATGCAGGGAGGGGAAAACAGTACTGATAGAGGCTCTAAAGCAAAAAAATCAACTAGCCGTACAACAGGCAAGGGCCAGCTACAAAAAAATACTGGCAACAGCCCAAAGTAATTGGGAGGATCAAAAATGGCAAGATCTGCTGGAAGCAGCCAAAAGTAATGACGCTATGACTTTCTGGAAAATAGTTACTCATGGCAGTAAAGTGGTGATATTTAATACAGAACATCATATAGACCCCAAAGCATGGGTTAACCATTTTACATGCCTTTACTCTGATCCCCCCAACCTTGACTTCTATCCCTCCAAGCATAACATCCTAGCTACTTGGGGCATTTTACCTGAGATACAATTCAGCATGGAGGAGACGGTGAATGCCATTAAAGCGATCAAGCCAGGAAAAGCCCCCGGGTTGGATAAGATCCCGGGGGACATGTTCAAATATAGTATAGAAATTTGGGCACCCTATATAAATCTTTTAAGTAACGCTATAGCAAGGGGAGCTCCAGTGCCTGACACATGGAAAGGGGCAGAAATAATCCAAGTCCATAAAAAAGGATCTAGGGAAGATCCTGGGAATTACAGACCAATCAGCCTCATAGATGTTATGCAAAAAATCTATGCTAGGCAGTTGCTGAATAGAATTAGCAGCTGGATAGAAGAAAATAGCATATTGACTATATATCAAGCAGGATTTAGACAGCAGACGAGTACAATCGATCAGGCCTTTAGGTTACTGGCAATAATGTGGAAATATACTAAATTAATGAAGGGTCACCTCTATATCGCTTTTGTGGATTTGCGCGCGGCCTTTGATTTGGTGCCAAGAGACTCCTTATGGGCCGCATTAGGGAAACAGGGCATGCCGGGGAACTTCCTGCACCAGCTAGAGAGGTTACACGAAAATACATTTGCAAAGGTTCGGTGGGGTCCAAAGGGAGAGTTGACAGACCCAATACCCATCAAGAGGGGGGTGAGACAGGGTTGTGTGCTTGCCCCAACTCTCTTCTCATTATATATTAATGACCTGGTCGAATACTTAAAACAAAGTAACCATGACTCGCAAAGACTGAATGGTGACCCAGTTCCTGCCCTCCTTTTTGCAGATGACACTATCTTATTATCTCAAACTCCCATGGGCTTGCAAACCCTACTAGGGAAATTCAGTGAGTACTGCAGTTTGAAGGGATTAGAAATAAACACAATCAAGACCAAATATCTGACTGTTAACCCCCATAAAGCACTCAAGAGAAACATTCGGATTAGAGGGCAGGAATTGGAACGAGTAAAAAACTTTAACTATCTAGGGATATTGCTTGATGCCAAGTTGTCAGGGGCGCCACACGTTATTAAAGCTGCTACCTCCTTAGTCCATAGTTCCATGGCGATTAGCAAAAATTACAAATGTTCAAGATCCAGGATAGTTTCACCAGTATTTGAGATCTATAGGTACAAAGCACAGGCTGCTGCCTTATATGGTGCCGAGCTCTGGGGAATTACAAATCTAACCCAGCTGGTAACCCAGGAAAACAATTTCATTAGGGGGGTATTGGGACTCCCTCCATCTACTCCACTGATTCCCTTAACCTATGATATTAATATGAAACAAATAGGTAAACTGGCAGCCCTGAGGCCTTTGCTTTACTGGTGCAGACTTTGGACAGCTCCTGAACTGATCCAATATAGGCAAGCATTAATCGAGATCATGGACCTGGACAAGACCATCTCTCTTCCGTGGCTCCATTACATAAGGCATTGCTTCTACAATCTAGGGCTGAAATCTTATTGGGAAGAACCGCATACACTCACAACACAATCTAAGATTCGTCTAAAACAAGTTTATTGGGACTTCTCTCTAATCAGCCCTCTCCACAGCAAGGACCTAGGTAGACTGACCTCAAGTTTCCTGGATATCAAACCAATACCAAGAGCTGAGGAATGGATAGATACTATCCAGCCCAGGCAAGCAAAAGTTCTATTTATGAAGTTTCAATATGGGACTCTTCAGGTCAGGGCCTTTACTTCTAAATGGGGCCCCCAGAGTGGGAGAAGACATGAGGCGACATGTGGGTTGTGTAATATGGAGACCTCTGAAACGACAGATCATGTTCTTTTAACCTGCAAAGCTTATGATAATCCAAGGAGGAAATGGATTCGACCCATTTGCAGGAACGTAGGAATCAGAAACTATAACGAAGCAGCTAGATTCTTGAAATCTAGTACTATTCCATTTGTTGTTTTTGGTATAAGCCGGTTTCTATTAGCAATTTCATTTATCAGAGACAAGGTGGGCCTGAAGCTCTAGGTGTTTTACCTCAGATAAAACCCCTACAGTTAATTTATGGTGCCCGAAATGACAAATGGGAGCCTTTTCCTGCAACTCAATGGACTCTGGATATACATTTTGCCAAGGATATATCATGAACTATAGAAATATTCTGCTTCTTAGAACAAGGACTGTAGTTATTGGAAGTATTTTAAGGTTTTTAGAAATACTATTTAACATTCCTGAAACTAGCTTTCCTTTTTAAAAATTTCTATAATAGTTGTATTTTTATTTATTTAATATTTTATGATGACGATTATTTAAATGTTTTATCCTTTTATGGCTGATAGCCGAATAAAGGTGTGTGCAAGAGAATAATAGAGCTGTTCCTTTTACCAGTAAAGGTTGGCAGGACAGGATTGAGGTCATAAAAAAAAATCAGAGCTAAAAAGAAGATTGAATTTTATAATAATCACATTCGGGTCTTACCCTTAAGCAGTATGTATAAAATGGGTCAAGTTGTTATCAACTAACTTAGTCACCCCGTGCACCCAATCACCATCATAGGGGCAAGTGGTGATGTTGAAGTCACCCACCAACAAAATAGCCTCCCAGTTTGAGATCAGATAAGGTTTGGTCTGACTCCCTTATCAATTTGATGGGGTGATTAAAAAAATAATTACAGTAAAAATTATTTAAGATAATATACACAAACCCCGGAATTAATTGCCGTACAATTTGAGCACAAGAAATATATGAAATAAGTTCCACAATAAGGTGGCTTTTTCTCTAAAGAGATCAATACCCCCAAATCCCTCCTTAGCTCTGCCAGAAACAGATGGGAAAGCAGGGAGACAAAACGATTGGAACCCATCAAAATGGAAATTCTCGGAAAGCCGTTGTCTCCTGGTAGCAAATGATATTGTAACCTTTAATCAGTTCCAACCAGTCTGTGTTTTCTAGTTTGTTCCTTATGCAAGCGAAGTTCCAGGAAACGATCCTGAGGTTATCCAATGTAGTCATGCCTTTTGAAGATGGTGAAACACAAGATGGTTCACACACATGCAAGGTGGAAGGAAAAGGTGCGGAAGACAGGGGCAAAATTGTAGGTTCCTTCAGTCAATCAAAATCTGACAGTCCCTCTAGAGCAGCAAAACAGTTCATATGTAAACTAGGTAAAGGTGGTGGGATGGTTGCAGGGCCTTGGACTGGGGGTTTCAAGTTGTTGGTTGAAACTGCAGGGGCTTCTAAAAAGAGCCCAATGATAATACACAGACTCAACCCAAATATTTCCAATGTAGATCCATCTTCAGCTAACCAAAGTTGGGTGATGAAACTTTATGACCACGCAGTCGCCTCTTGAAATCTTAGGTGAAGGTACCACCCAACCTATTCTTCTGACCATTATGAACTCTTCAGCAAACTTGGTCTGCCAACCTGTATTCCGGTCCGCTCTACATATTAACTTGAACTGTTGTATTTAAATTAGGAAATCTTCAAAAATAGAGATTTTTTAAATATTGTTAAATATGTCGTTACTGTAATTGCCTAAGTCCTTGTTTCTGTTATCGACTGTTACCAAGCAATATTATATGGTGCTGTTATCTCTCACCTAGCTCTGATGTATTTTATTTAGGCATCCACTTAAGATGCTTCTGTGTTTTAAATGTAAAATTGTTATGGTTTTAATTAACTGAAACAATGAATTTGGTTTGATTTGAGCTTTAATACCCCTGTGGCTCAATTAGAACCTAAGGAGGATGAACAAAGTGAGCAGAGGGACACCGAATTGGGAAAGTAACATCAGTCAAACAGGGAACCAGCTAACATGTATGTGCACATCCCTCCCTGGGGAAGACTCTTCTAAATATCCAGGGCCAGAATGCCTACATGGACATGCATCCCCCGGCCCAACCAGAGACTCATCAATATCAGTAGAAAAATGCAGAAAGGAAAACCCCTGCAGCGTTGGTAGAAATATTTTGAAGCCCATGTTTCCCCATGTCCTAACAGAAATGCTTCAGTGGCATCAAACTGAGAGATCATAGGTAAGTGAGGTCTTTCTGGACCACTTTCAAATTAATCAGTACATTTTTTAAAGCAATCAGACTTCTAGCTAGCACATCTTTCTCATTTTCCACTAGAATTCTATTCCAACTTAAGGTGTTTTGTGTTCAAATCCAGAAACAACAGGAGTTGACTGTTGTGTTGAAAGCAATTTTCTTTTGAATCACAGCTTACAGTATTATTGCACAGAAGTCCTCTAACACAAGGTAACCATCATTTACCCACTAGTAGCCTATCATCCCTGTTAGAAATTAGAAGGTAAGAAGAACCTGCTCCTTCACACCAACTTGAGGACCTCCAAAGCCCTCATTTTTGACATCACTTCAGCCAGATTGTCTTCTTCAGTTATTGGAGGTAGTATGAGCACCTCTGGCAAACCCTCTTCTGAGACGACCTAGCAACTCTATTTTTTAATCTAGGCTTCTAAAAGTGGCATTTGTTTTAGAAATGCAATTTTAAAATCTCACTTCTCCATAACTTAGGATCTTAAATTGTGATTCCAGAGACACCAAACTTCCCATTTAGAAGTCACAGCTATAAAATGTAATAAGGCAACTCCAGTGTCATTTTATAGGAGTGATAAGCCTTGCTGTTGTGAAACATGAATTTTAGAGTTTTTCACCAACACCAAAATGTACATGTTCTACTTTGTATATACATTGCACCTTTCCATCTGGGCTGTCCAGGACCTACCCTACGGATAACGTGTATTAAAAAGGATGATTTGGCCTGGCAAAAGTTTATTTAGCCAGGTCAAAATGGCAATTTAAAACTGCACATACAGGCTCTGTAATTTCAGGCCTGAGACATGTTTACAGGGCTACTTAAGTGGGTTGTACAATCAGTGCTGCAGGCCCACTAGTGGCATTTAGTTTACAGGCCCTGGGTACACGTAGCCCACTTAATTACGGACTTATAAGTATATTAATTGTGCCAATTGATTATATTTCAATTTTACCATGTTTAGAAGGGCAAGCACGAGCACTTTAGCACTGGTTAGCAGTGGTAAAGTGAGCTGACTCCTAATACCAGCAAAAACGAGGGCAGAAAAATGGAGGAGTTCTGTTTGTGACAGAACAACCTCATCATTTACAAATAACAGTGCTGGAACGTTGAATCCTAATTTGGGGATGTCAAAATCCAAATCAGCAAGGCCTTTAATTATATTGTTAATGAAAAGATTAAAGAGCAGGGATGAGCATACATGACTTTGTTGCACTCTTTGATGCTTATCTCAGGTGTACACTGACCTCTCGTGCCATAGTGAATTAGAGATGAATACCTCTGATTTAGATTTAAGAGGGTAGATGTCAATTCTTTAGGGATGCCTTGTGCTCATAAAGTAGCCCATAAATATGGTCTATCAACTGTATTGAGCATTGTCCCCACTCCCTTCTGGAAGCCTGCTTGCTAATCAGACAGGATCCCATTATATCCAGTCCTGCAAGCAATTTAACAACAGTTTCCAATGCATTTACCCAGCTGCATTGAGCAAGGAAATAGGCCTACATGTTGCAGGATCACTGTGAGCCCCTCTTTTTGTGGATGGGGATTATAATAGCCATTTTCCACAAAATGGTGGGTCCAGATGGCATTATATCCAATTGTCCAGGAGGGACCTAGGTAGTTAGATTGTCCTGAATATGTCTGTTAACACTTGATCTGGACCTTGTGCATCTTGTGTTTTCAGGGTTAAAATCGCCCTGTGCACTTCTTCCTCTATAAATTCTTGAAATACAGAATGGGTGTCCTGCATTACATCAAAATTGAATGCAAATGAATCTTTTTCACAGGTTGGGCTAAAGTGCCTGTTTTTTAAGTTGGAGGTGGGGTGAGTTGAATCATCCTCTCCACTACTTTCTATAGTCTGCTCATTTTTGGATTTGTTTAAGTACAGAAGGAAAAGTGATTCATCCATTCAAAACATTTTGGGCCTTATTTATACTTTTTGGTGCAAAACTGCACTAACGCAGTTTTGCACCAAAAAGATTTGCACCAGCTTGCACCATTTTTCAGCCCCAACTGGGCACCATATTTATGGAATGGCGCAAGCCGGTGCAAATGGTAGGCTAGCGTAAATAAAATATGATGTTAGGTAGGTTTAGAGTCAAAATAAATGACTCTAACCAGATTAGCGTCATTTTTTATGTTATGGGGCATTTTTATACTCTGTTTGCACTAAATTAGCGTCATTTTCTTTCTACTCTAATTCAGTGCAAAACTAACTCCATATTTATACTTTGGTGCTAGACCCACCTAACGCCAAATTTATGGAGTTAAAGTCATTTTTTGAAAGTGCAACCTACCTTGCCTTAATGAGATGCAAGGAAGGCATTCCCGTGCAAAAAGTGACTCTATGGCCTCAACGCCATATTTATACTCCCATGCAAAAATGGTGCAAGGGAGGGAGGAGGTTCCAGAAAATGGGGCAAAGCTTGCTTTGCCCCATTTTTTAAAGCCTGGGTCAGGGTTGGCGTTAGGGGACCTGTGGGCCTATTTCCACGGTGGAACAACATGGAATAAGCCCACATGTGCCCTCCCCAGGCCCCAGGGGCACCCCCACCTACACCAGAGGGACTGCGGAGGATGGGGGACCCCATCCCAAGTAAGTACAGGTAAGATTGCATTTTATTTTTGAAAGTACCATAGGGGCCCCTGAAATGGGCCCCCATACATGGCACAGGGTGCAATTGCCATGCCCAGGAGAACCTTGCCCTCTGTGCTTGCCATTGGGGTGGTGGGCATGACTCCTGCCGTTTATAAGGCAGGAGTCATGTGGCATGGTAGGTTTTGCACCATAAAATGACGCTAATCTGGTTAGAGTTGTTTTTTTTTACTCTAACCTGCCTAAAGTCATTTTTTGGTGCTAAACCCTCTTCTTCTATACCACCAGCCCCACCCGACTAAAGTCATTTTTTTTGTTTACTCTAGCCTACCCTTTGCACCGGCTTGCACCATTCCATAAATATGGTGCCCCGCTGGTGCACAGAAATGGTGCAAGCCGGTGCTAAACTTTTTGGTGCAAAACTGAATTAGTGCAGTTTTGCAGCAAAAAGTATAAATAAGGGGCAATATTTTGTAAGTTTGCGCCACTTTTGCATCAAAAAATTACGTTAATGTGGTGCCAAAAAAGTATAAATCAGGGCCTTGGTGCTAGACGAGTCTAGCACCAAAGTATAAATATGGAGTTAGTTTTGCACCGAACTAGAGTTAAAAAAATGACACTAATTCGGTGCAAACAGAGTATAAATATGCTGCAGAGTATAAATATGCCCCTAAATATGGCGATAAGGCCATAGAGTCATTTTTTGCACGGGAACACCTACCTTGCATCTCATTAAGGCAAGGTAGGTCTCCACTTCCAAAAAATGACTTTAACTCCATAAATTTGGTGCTAGACGGGTCTAGCACCCAAGTATAAATATGGAGTTAGTTTTTCACCGAATTA
Source organism: Pleurodeles waltl (assembly GCF_031143425.1). Classification (NCBI taxonomy): domain Eukaryota; kingdom Metazoa; phylum Chordata; class Amphibia; order Caudata; family Salamandridae; genus Pleurodeles; species Pleurodeles waltl. The sequence goes on from NC_090451.1 coordinate 372,191,928, forward strand.
GAGTAAAAACAAATGACGTTAATTCAGTGCAAACAGAGTATAAATATGCCCCTTTATCTCTGTTTCCAAATTATTTTTAGCCCCTCACACCCCCCAACTAACGAAGTCCAGAATAATTTTGTATTTTTTCTTTAGCCGCTGATTCGAGTAGCCACCCAGCTTTATTTTTTAAATGGCCTTTTCTTTTTTAATCAAAAGGTTGTAGTCTTTCCTGTTGTTTTTAAATTTCCTCATCCCTTACAGAGTTTTGCCTCTGTCTTAGTGCCCAAGATAATATCCTCTTAAGGTGAAAGCTGTAGGAAGCTGTCTCTTTATACAATAGATCAAAATGAGATATATCATGCAAAGAGATCAGGGATTTCCTTAGCAGTGGATAGGGGCTTTCTCTAGCAATCCCAAGTTCCTCTTTTGAGGGGGTAGTGTGGTTGAGCAGCCTTAGGAAATCAAAATATAAAGTATCCTTATATATGTTTAGGCACCAGAATCAATAAGATCAGGTAAGTACGTTTTTCAAGACAAATCTTTACAGTTTTGAAAAGTTGATGCAATGCGAATTGTGAAAAACTGCAATGTTATCCTATAGAGAGAAAAACAAGCACTGCTTCCAGGTATAAGAACACAAACTTATTAGCCCAATTCCTGCACATAAGGTAAGTATTGGGCAAGTGTCAGGACCACACCAACAGGCCACAACGGTCAGCACTGGGGTGGCCAGGTGCAGAGGGTGTGTAGAATGGCATCAGGTGCCCAGTGTTAGTCAATGGGGATTGGTCAGACAGAAAAGATGCTGCAGATGAGGACTGGGGATCCAGTTAGGGGGAGCCACCCAGTGGGTTCCAATCTTGAAATATCCGGGGACATGAGGACACCTTCAGTCCTCTTCTCCATGGGTCAGGGGCAATGAGTGCAAAGGTGTCTCCACCGGAGCACTCGCAGTTAAAGGAGCCTGCATGTAAAGGCTACAGACGATGGTGGTGAGTCACCAGTGGGCAATTCCTAGGTGGGCTTTGTCCCCGGAGGGCTGGGGAACCACATTGGAACCACTGGCCTACTTCAACTTGGTCAAGGTGGCAAGGGTGCAGTGGTGCTTTCCAGTGTTGGGTTTTCTGTGGGCCAGAGTCCTTGCAGTTGTCTTGGGGTGCCTGCAAGATGCAGGAAAGTAGCTCCACTGCTGCACATGAGCTCCTGGGTCTTTGTTGAAGGCAGGAAGTTCTCCCAGACTTTTGGAGGAACACCAGCTTCCAGAACATGTTGACTGTGGCACAAATCGGCAGGAACAGCAGACATGCTGGCAGGGTTGGGGCCAAGTCTGGTGCTTCTTCCTCGGACTTTGCTTTTGCGGCTCTTGGATATCCTTCTTGTTTGTACGTCAGCAGGAACCTGGTTTCTTGGTGCCAGGGACTCCCCTTAATTCTGACTTTAGGGGTGTTTCAGGGAGTGTAGAGTAGTAGCCAATGGGCTACTTACCCCTGGGGTCACAACACACCTAAATGCCCCATTCCTGTGGGGAGTGGGCATAACCCTGTCCCTAAATCTGTCAACACCAAGGAAACATATTTCCAAATGTGGTGACTACATCAGTCAGCTCACCTTATGGGTGGGATTGACATGAGTGGTGGAGACACCTCTCTGAATACAAATTTTACTGCCTGTCCTCGTGCCAAATGTGCCCTGGGGCAGGGGGGGCAGGATCTCTCTTTTGAGTGAAGCCAGATCTGCATACTAAAGGTGGTGGGCTTCTTTGAAGCTCCCTGCCTTGGAATGCAGGTTCAGAGGTCATCCTTTTGGGTGGGGTGTGTAGATACCTCTCCCAGAGCAGGTTTGGTTAATGCCCACCTGAGAGCAAAGGCTCTAACCCTTGGGGTGTCAGACTCATGTCTGGTTGTGGCAGGCTGGCTGAAATTGGTCAGTCCACACATGGGTAGATGGTAGGTTTTCCGGGGGCACCTCTAAGGTGCCCTCTGGGTGCATGTATTAATAAATCCATCACTGGCATCAGCAAGGGTTTAACAATATGAGATGCTTTGTACCAAACATCCCTCTTTTCGGTGAAGCCATCATGTAGCTGGAGAACTTATCAGCTGCGTAACAAAGGCCCCCTACAGCCCCTGCGGTGATAGGGGCCCTGAGCTCCGGGTGCCTCTTCAGCACAGTACACTGTCTGAGACCTCCTGAGTTAGCCCGGAGAATGAGCCCCTCCCTGTGCTTGCAGGGTGGCGCCCTCAAGTTTTGTTACACTACTAAAACTCATTGTGACCTGTGTCCAACAGATATTCTGAAAATGGCTTCTCTGTTCAGTCACTATGTCTAAGAATCAACAAAGACATAGCAGGGGCATATCTACTCTTGCAGATATGTCCTCACATGTATTATATTGCACCATGCATTAGGGTTGTAAGGCCTGCAGTAGGGGTGATTTACATAAATTGCATGCATTGTTAGGACCTGGCACACAGGCTGGTTTCACTTTTAGCTGCACCAAGACATGCAGCCTGCAATGATAGTCTGCATGTGCTAAGTGAAGGGTCCCTGAGGGTAGCACAATACATGCTGCAGCCCTTGGGGACCTTCTTTGGTGCACATGCTCTAGGTACCAGGAGTACCATTTAGTAGGGACTAATGAGGGGGAAAGTTATTTCCAATTGAGGAAAAAGTGCACATTTTTAGCTTAAGAGATCAGGCACTGGGGACCTGGTTACCAGTGCACCTTCAATAAAAATTGCATCGGATTCCAGGCAAAAAATTGGGGTGACCAAATAAAAAAGGGGCACTTTCCTACACAAGCCATCTGTGTTGAACCACTGTATCACTGAGTGAACAGATACAGACGATAATCCCATATTTGGTTTGCTGGCAGCACTAGAAGTTCGAGCAAATGTGTTCAAGCCTCTACATTGTTTTTCTGACCTATAATTTGCCCAATTGGAAAAGTTCACAGTATTGCAGCTTCCATAACTGCATTTCCTTTATTGAATCCTGTCCACTGAGTCACGTTCATTAGAGATATTTTACAGCTTGGCTTGAAAGGTAAGTGGCCATCATTTGGGGTCCACACTACAAATCATTTGAGAGAGTAAGCAATCTGTTGCCACTAAGGATCACTCTCTATCTGTTGAGCTATTCCCATGTTGATTACAGTGTGCCAGGCTTCTAAAATGATGAATTAGGTTAGAGAATCTCCCAGGAGTGTAGGGCCGTTAAGACCTTAAACACAAAGCAGCTCTGGCATATTTTGTCAGAAGAGCCCCCATTGGGTGCATAGTGAGTGAGCCTGACCTCTACAATGTGGCATGGGGGGTTGCTACCCCCCAAGAAAAATTGGGGAAAAATGACAAAAAAAGGTGCATTTTACAACACATTTCTCATCATATATTAAATTGCATTTGTTTTTAAAGCATCGTAAAAGATAACCTTATAGTGCACTACGAGATGGCAATCTTTATTTGGGCTCTTGGGTGATTCCCGCACCATTACCCTCTCATAGTGCCTCTTATCTCTACACGGCCCCTCTTTCACATGTATTTCATTTGTTTTAATTTTAAAGCACCTCTCACACCAGTGTAGGCTGCTGGAGCACTTTACATTACACACAAATACAAAGATAATGAAACACACATGTGTAAATCAGTGGATAGAAAATGTTCCATAAGACAAAGAGAACTATAAGGTGTAGGATTCACATGTCATTCATACTGGTAGGTATTTTTTATGAGTGCTTGGACTAAGTAAGCATAAACTCAGGATTCAGAACATAACACAGTAGTTGACTTTACTAATAACTATTATTTCACACGAACAAACCCTTTTTAGCACAATTAGGATAAACAAAGACTGTGAAAAATATAACTTTCTAACCTATACCATGCAGGAAACGTAAATACTCTTTTTCTTAGAGGAAAACCTAAAATGGAGAAACTTCCAATTACATATGAGAGCAGTGCCTTTTCATACACTAACCTGGTCTCCAATGCAGAATAATATTTGGTGTGATCCTGTCCAAAAGCCAATGAAGGCAATTAAAAAATGTATACCATGCAGGGATTTACCTAGTTTTCAACGCACGCCCAGGAGGGTTTACGGTACAGATCTGGTATTAATTTAGCACCTACAGATAGAAAAAAGGCAAATATTGTAATGGGTTCTCCAAAAAAGAGCATGTTTGTATATCACATTTTCTGATCCTTAATGTATTCTTCTTTATATACTTACCTTTCTTGAAGCTTAAATGATCTCGAACTCCCAAAACGCATCCACAAAAAAATAACTTATTGTAAAGCCTGATTTGACTGCAGGATAGCACTTTTGCAAGATACATACAGGTGGAATGGAACGCTTTGAATACTTTAGGAGGAGTGGAAGAGGAACATTGAGGGCGAGGGAAGGTCTGGTAGGGTGAGGGCAAAGAAGGAATATGAAGGCTATGGTTGAAGAGAAAGAGAGTGAGAGGACAGAATGGGTTAGTAAAGGAAAAGGATAAAAGACAAGGGGAAGGGGGAGAATGAGTGTGTGAGAGAGAGAGGGTATTTGAGAAAGACAATTGCCTTAAACACTTTACCTCATACCGTTAAAATACTTCTCAAATCCTAGCTCCATTTACACCCCTTATCAACTACAATCAATCTCCTAATGCAAGCAAGTTGACTCCCAAAACCAACCAAGAACTATTCTGTACTGGCCCTTGAAATCCTAGTGCAGGTACTCCACTCTCTATTGCAATAAAAGTCCTAAGGCCGTTGTTACTATTACTACATTTGAGGGCCTGTAACCCTCCCAAAATCCATCCCTTTTCAGTACTTAAGGTCTATATACCATTTGCAAGCTTCCATGATTTCCCACCTGCACAGTGCCCATCCTATGTTACAACCCTCCATATAGTTACACCTCATCCAATACCAGTCCACCTTTGATAACTTTAGTGTACCATTTCTCCCCCAGTACTAGTCTCCATGCATCACCCCCTTCCACATCTATCATTCCTCAAGTGATAACCCTGTATTTCTCCAAGCCGCCTACTGGCAGCCTCCATACATTGCTGGTCCCCACATTACCAGCCCACCAAAACACACCCGTCTGCGTCCTTTTCCTGCATAGTTCGGAGTCACAGACGGGTATGTCTCCCTTCCTGGTGCTATTAGATTTTTCCTAAGCCCTCACATCTATTTGTCCAATGCTTTCTCTACAGTACCATAAAAATGGCAATTCACTTCCTGTGACAATACTTTCCGTAATGTAATTTCTGCAGCACCACTGTATGTAACATGACTTATGCCAACTGCATTGCCTTATGGCATGAATTTGACACTTCTGGTTATCAACCATAAAATGCTACTGCAAAGCACCAACAATAGGGGCACAAAGATATATGCATTTATTTACCCATGTATATATTTACAACTACACCCATGTGCTGTTTTACCATTTTTGCACTTAGCTGTAGATGCACGCCTTTTGCTAGAATCAGGGGGTGCATCCTTATATAACATAAATTATGAGTTTGGAACTACTAATAGTAATTTTGCACAAGTAGGTGTAGCGCCATCAAAACGGAGATCTACCTAAGTGAAAGAACATTATTAAAGTTTATTATGACTTTTAAAAAAATCTAACACATATTTTAGTGTATAAAATACATTGAAATTGATTTAAATTTCTATTATGCACCTAGAACTAACATTAACACATTAAATTGTGTATTAAATGATAAATTAATTTTACATTCACTTAAGTTGTAAATAATGTTTAAACAATAATCAAGAAACCTACTCTCACCAGCATTTATATTTAAATGTAATGTGTTGTGAACTGTGTTAAATGTTATCTGTTTAATTGTAATCATTTTAATATTTTATTGAAATGAAACATTGTATTTTTTTAACTGTGTATCAGTAATTTGTAAAATAAAAAACTAATAATAATATAATATGGAACAGTAATTATATATATATATATATATACATATATAATGTTACCTTGTGTTCCGCTGAAGTGTTATTTTCTTTCCAGCCACTCTTCCTGTCCTTCATCTCTCCCACATTTTCTACTAAACGCATAACTAGGTGTGCAGAGATAGAGATGTCCTTGAACAGATAGAAGAGAAGAGGCAGAGGTGTCAAACTGCCGTTTGGTGAATACCATTTTGTAATAGTGAGTAGGTCAACTAAAGTCCTATTTTTCACAAACCGCTAGATGCAGATTGCGAAAATGCCCTGAAATCTTTCTGAAAGCTTTTAAGAATCAAGAGTTTCATATTTTCGTGTACTTTGACACAACTATGAAAACTTTCACTGTTCCCTACTCCCAGCAGCAGAATATTTGTTTTGTGAGGATATTCTCTTTCCATTGGCCTAGTGTGATTTTCTTTCCCGCTTAATACATTTGTTCATTGTGTGAATACGCTGCCACAGGCTCCAATCTAGTTTGCATAAAATACTAATAAAAGCCAGTGATGCGAAAGTGTGACTGGAAACCTTGGATAATACATGGCAGCGATGGCTAATGCTTCGCAGTCCCGGGTGTCTGATCGCAATCTACCGCCTCTTGTAGCAGCCGCAGCTGCGGCGAGGCGGTCTCATCCAGGGATTCCCCTTCGTTGCGGAGCAGCTGGCCTCCTATTTAAGCTGCGCATCAACAAGTTTCTGCAGCCGAGAGAACAGATGCGGAAGGTTACAACACTGGAAGAATCTTTGTTCCAAAATGTGTCGTGATTGGATAGGATGTGAATATGCAATTCACTTTTTGAGGATCTGTCAATACATCTCTGAAACTCTTGCGGTGTTGTCACTGAATTTTCCACCTAGGTTGATATGTTCTTCGGAAAGTCCACCGTTAACAGTCCATAATCAAAAGATGTATTTACCTTTTCCATTACATTATTAAGGCATCCTAGACACTTTCTGTTCCCCTGGAAACACTTTCCAGTGCGTTTGTTGGAAAGTTTGTGTACCAGACAAGACAAAGTACTTCTGCAGTGTAGCAAAGAGAATGCTGCTGCTGGAGGTTCTAATACACCCCCGTTTGCCTAATGGCTTCTCTGTCGCTTTTACAATTAAGGCTCATTAAGTTGTCACATGTTGATAATACGAATAACCCTGAAATAGACTAATGAGTTTCCTTATTCTAAACCTCCCCACAAAACGAAGTTAATGAAGTGAGAGCGTGACCGAGAAAATATATACATCTATATATTCACTGAAAAAATCTAAAGGTTACAGGAGCGTTATAGTTATATATCAATTTATATATATATATATATATATATATATATTAATATTAATCGAAAAACTAAAGGTTACAGGGGCGTTATAGTTAGGTTCTGAATGTACTCGTAGTAAACCAGAGAAATGCAGCAGTTATAGTTACTGCAGCTAACTATAACTTGCGTACCCATGATGCACTGCTTATGAACACACATATTACATCACTCATGACATGTCATTTACATCACTGAAGACATTTCAAATTGCATTACTGATGACATCATCCTATGATTGTGAGTGTTTTCTAATAGTTAGTGAGTGTTAAACATAGCAAGGTATGTGGCTGTGGCAGTTGCTCTCCAGGTGAGTCAGTGGGTGTGTAAGAAGGGTGTGTGGGTATGTCGGAGACAGTATACATGAGTGAGTGGGTGTCGGAGTGTTTGTATGGATGAGTGAGTGTGTTAGTGTGTATATGAGTAAGTGAGTGTGTTGGTTGCTGTTAGAACAGGGGTCTCTAATTGGCAGAGGTATACACCCTTGTCCAAGTTTGGACCACAATCCTAGTCAGGGTAAGTCTCACACAATCCAAATTATCCTGTGCCCCCTCTCAGGTAGCTTGGCACTGCACAGTCAGACTTAACTTATAAGGCAATCTGTGAAGTATTTGTGCAATAAACATTACAGTAACACAGTGAAAACACCACAAAAATACACCACACAGGTTTAGACAAAATATAAGATATTTATATGGTTAAATTAAGGTAAAAATGATAAAGGTTCGATAAGCGCAAGTTGAAATATCACTTTTGCAATGTTCAGAAGAGTTGGAATTCTTGAAAATCAACAGTTGTCTCTTTTGTGCACAAAGTACCTGTTTTGCGTCCAAATTACACACACGGAGACCACAGAGGAGGAGATGCATGGAAAAAGAAAGGTGTGCATCAGATTTCCCGACGCGGCACAGACATTGCGTTGTTTCTTTCCAAACCGTAGGGGCTGTGATTGATTGCTGGCGCAAAGTTTGGGATTCTCACTGCAATGCGGGGTTCTTTAGATGCCCTGGGATGATGCTTGGAAATTTGGGGCATACGGGATGAAGTCACAGTTGTTGTGTTGATCCGGTGGGCGATGCGTCCGGGTTTCTGTTGCACGGCAGGCGCTGCATCTATTCTTCACTCAGGAAGTCAGGCTGCATCATTCCGGCTTGGCTGTGACCCGATCCAGTATGGCTCTGTGTTGAAATTCCGGTCACAACGCAGGCGCTGTGTCAATCTCCACTCGGGAAGTCGGGCTGCATTGTTCCGGTTCAGCGATGCAGCAGTTTTCTCGACGCAGGGCAGGCTGTGCGTCATTTCTGGCAGACTGTGTGTTGATTTATAGCGCACAAGTTTCCTTGAAGAGAGGAAGTGTTTTGGCCCTGAGACTTCAGAAGCACGAGGCAAGCTCAATCCGAGTCAGAGGCCAGCAAGGCAGCAGGGCAACAGCAAGGCAGCAGTCCTTCATAGTAAAGCAGCCAATGAGAGTCCTTCGGCAGACAGGCAGCTCCTCTTGACAGGTTGCAGGATCTAGTCCAGAAGTGTCTGATTTGGTGAAATGCACAAGGTCCTCTTTCAGTACAGGTCTGTCTGCCAGGGTCCCAGTAGGGGGTTTGGCAGTCCAATGTGTGAGGGCAGGCCACTAGCCTTTGATATGTAAGTGTCAGGCCCTCCACCCTCCCAGCCCAGGAAGACCCATTCAGTAGGCAGATGAGTGCAGGTGTGACTGAGCATCCTGTGTTTGTGATTCCCTGGCTGAAATGAACAAGGGAGCTGTCAACCAGCCCAGCCCAGGCATGTATTGGAGACAGGCTGTAAGGCACAGGTGGATTTTAAATGCAGAGAAATGCTCACTTTCTAAAAGTGGCATTTCTAAAATAGTAATATAAAATCCAACCTCGCCAATAAGCAGGATTTTCTATTACCATTCTGGCCATACTAAACATGCCCCGTTTACCCCTTTCTGATCAGAATCTACCACTCAAACAGCATATGAGGGTAGCCCTAATGTTAGCCTATGAAAGGAGCAGGCCTCACAGCAGTGGAAAACAAATTTAGGACATAGGTATATGTCCTGCCTTTTACCTACATAGCACCCTGCCTTATGGGTTTTCTAGGGCCTACCTTAGAGGTTACTTATATGTAGAAAAAGGGGAGTTTAAGTCTTGGCAAGCACTTTTAAATGCCAAGTCGAAGTGGCAGTGAAACTGCACACACAGGCCTTGCAATGGCAGGCTTGAGACCTGATTAAGGGGCTACGTAGGTGGGTGGCACAATCAGTGCTGAAGGCCTACTAGAAGCATTTAATTTATAGGCTCTGGGCACATGTAGTGCACTTTACTAGGGACTTACAAGTAAAATGAATATGCCAATTGCATATGAGCCAAAGTTACCATGTTTAAGGGAGAGAGGATATGCACTTTAGCACTGGTTGGCAGTGGTAAAGTGTGCAGAGTCCTAAAGCCAGCAAAAATGAGGTCAGAAAAAGAGAAGGAGGAAGGCAAAATGCTTGGGGGTGACCCTGCAGAGAGGCCATTTCCAACAGTTGTTGTCTGTATGTATGCATGTGGATGTGTTAGTGTCTGTAGTTGTGAATGAAAGGGTGAAGGAGTGGTTGTACAGGTGAGTGTGTGATAGGGGCTGTAAATGGTGAATGAGAGGGTGCGTGAGTGGCTAAATGAGTGATTGAGCAGTTATGTAAGTGACTGTGGGTAAGTGACAGGGTAGATCACAGCATGTATTAATGTGCGAATGAGTGTGCAAGTGGCTGTATTGATGAGTGAGTGATTGTGTAAGTGGTTGTTGGGTGAGTGAATGGGTGTGTGCGACTATGAGCAAGCAAGTTAGTGTGAGAGAAGTTGCATGGGAGAGTATATGCTTGTCTTGTTGACTGTAAACGTGAGTGAGTATGTCTTACTATATGTATGAGTAAGTGAGTGGGTGTGTGAGTAACTGTATGGGTGAGTGAGTGGCTGTATGAATGACTATTTGAATGAGTGAGTAGATGTGCGAGTACCTGCATGCATGACTGATTCAGTGTCTGAATGCCTTTAGTGGGTGTTTGAGTGGGTGTGTAAGCATCTGTATTTGTGTCTGAGCGGGTGAGTGAGTGGGTGTATTAGTCAGAGAATAGGTTCATGAGTGGCTACATATGTGAGTAACATGTTGTCTTAATGGGTGTATGTGTGAGTTGATGTCTGATTAACTCTATTGTTCAGTCGTAGGTGTGTGATTGTTTGTGTATCTTTTTCAATGGGCATGTCATTGGTTGTCTAAGAGTATAAGTGAGTGTGTGAGTGGGTCTGTGGATGATGTCATCAGAGATGTCATGAATGATGTCATTTGAGATGTCATCAGTGATGTCATCAGTGATGTCACTGACCATGTCATGAGTGATGTAATAGGAGTGGCCATAAGTACTGCACACAAGGTATAGTTAGCTGTGGCAATTATAACTGCTGAATTTTCCTGGTTTTGTATGAGTACATTCAGAACCTAACTATAACGCCCCTGTAAACTTTGTTTTTTTTCAGTAAATTCCTACTTTCTTTTTAAATTCTGTTTCCTAACTATAACGTCCCTGTAACCATTGTTTTTTCAGTGAATTTCTAAGGCTTTTTTAGTTCTATTTCCTAACTATAACATCCCTGAAACCTTTGGTTTTTTTCAGTGAATTTCTAAGGTTTGTAAAAATGTAAAATAATTAAATCTAATGTACATTTTTTTAACCCCTGCCGTAGACGCCCTATGGCTGCTCACAGTGGAGTTTTAAGGTAGCCAGGCCCTTTGGTCAAACTCCTATAAGCAGCGAACGTTATGTGAACTGTGAGTGACTGATAGATTATATGAATGTGTGTATGGGTGAATAAGTGAGTGTGTAACTGTGTGTAAGGCTGACTTATTGAGTGAATGACACCATATATATAATTAGAGAGAAAGTGCATAAGTAGTGTATGACTGATGGACTGACTGTATACGTGTATATATGGGAAAGTAACTAACTGCATTTGTGATGTATTTGGACGCAAGTTAGTAATTGATTATATATTTAGGAGATTAAAGCAGGGAAGAGGTTTTTTATGTTTAAATTTTTTTTGTAGTGGGTAGGGTGAATGTAATATTGCAAAACAGTCCTCTGTTACAAAGTAGGATCTCACAGTTTGTAAGCTATACTGAAGTATTTCAGGTTTGCAGAAAAATGCATGAAAGTGACAAAGTGTAGGGCCACTGTTTCAAATTTTTATATTTCTATGTGTTATTACTGGATGAGTTAGTTATAATGTGTCTAGACAAGATTTTTAATATTGCATAAATGATACCTTTTAATGTATTATTTCAGTATGTTTGTCGCTATGATGCATTTATGTGTGTTGTGAAATGTTTAACATTTTTTTCTAATTTTGTTTTGTTTGCAAAGTCATCATGAAATTTAACGGTGAAAGTGTATTTTCCTCTTTAATACTAGTGTGTGTAATCGCAAGCATGCATGTATTTGCAATGTCGTCAGCGCGCTTATGCTCTTCCATTTTTGTGGTTATTGTTAAAAATTGCAATTACAGCATGCTGCTAACAAAGTGTAAAATATATATAGAGATTTTATCTATGAAATGTTTGGCTCTAGGGGTTTAGTAGGAAAGTAGTAAAAGTTTTGATTCTGTTCTTGTTAAGAAACAGTCTTACATTCTATTTTCTGTTTTCACGGCGACATCGGTAAGCACAACAACATCGTTAACCATGATTATCACATTGCCCATGTTAGAAATGGGGTCTTTGGTTGGCAGTCAGGTTAGCCCCCTGTCCAAGCAAGGACCCTTTCTCTAGTCAGGGTAAGTCACACACAATCCAAATTATCCTGTGCCCACCCTCTGGTAGCTTGGCACTGAGCAGTCAGGTTTAACTTAGAAGGCAATGTGTAAAGTATTTGTGCAATAAATCATGCAGTAACACAGTATAACACCACAAAAAAACACCACACAGTGTTTAGAAAAATATCGGATATTTATCTGGTTAAATGCACGTCAAAACAATCAAGATTTGATAAGTACATGTTGAGCTATCACTTTAGAAAATGATAAAAAGAGTCTTTAGTCTTTAAAAAGCAACAAGTGTCTCTTGCAAGCACAAAGTACCTGGTTTGCGTTGAAATTATCCGCAGGGGGCCAGAGAGCAGGAGATGCATGGAAAACGGGGAGGTGTGCGTCGGTTTCACACAGACTATGTGTCAATATTTTTCACTCAGCCAGGGCCTTGCGTCCATTTCCGGCACATGGACTTGGATCCTCTTTGGGTTGCGAGGTATTTGGATGCCCCGGGGACGATGTGGAGAAATCCTGGGCGTGCAGGACAAAGTCACAGGAGCTGCATCGATCCAGTGGGCGATGCAGGGAAATTTGTGTTGCACGGCAGGTGCTGCGTTGGTTCTTCTCGCAGGAAGTTGGGCTGCATTGATCCGGCTCGGCTATGCGTCGATCCAGTGGGGCGTGCCTCGAAGTTCTGGTTGCAACGCTGCCACTGCATCGATCTCCTCTCGAGGAACCAGAGTGTGTCATTCCGGTTCGCCGTGGCGTGATTTTCTCACCGCGATGCAGGCTGTGCATCATTTCTGGCTGGTTGTGCATCAAATTTTTGCCACACAAAGAGTTCTTTGCAGGATGAAGTCTTTTTGGCCCTGAGACTTCAAGGAACAGGAATCAAGCTCTGTCCAAGCCCTTGGAGAGCACTTGTCAGCAGAGCCAGAGAGCAGCAAGGCAGCAGGGCAACAGCAGGGCAGCAGTCCTTTGCAGAAAAGCAGTCAGGTGAGTCCTTTGGGCAGACAGGCGGTTCCTCTTGGCAGGTTGCAGGTTCTGGTTCAGAGTTTCTTCACAAGTGGTATCTTGTCCAGAAATGTCTGACTTCAGAATTATCTGTGGAAGTGTCTGAGCTGGTAGGGTCAGAGGCCCTGTTTAAATACCCAAATGTGCCTTTGAAGTGGGGGAGACTTCAAAGGGTGGCTTAGTAGTGCACCAGGTCCCCTTTCAGTTCCATCCTGTCTGCCAGGGTCCCAGTAGTGGGTTTGGCAGTCCATTGTGTGAGGGCAGTCCACTGTCCTTTCAAATGTAAGTGTCAGGCCCTCAAACCTCCCAGCCCAGGAAGACCCATTCAGTATGCAGATGCGTGCAGGTGTGACTGAGCATCCTGTGTTTGGGGTTGTCTGAGTGAAATGCACAAGGGAGATGTCTACTAATCCAGCCAGACATGGATTGAAGACAGGCTGTAAGGCACAGAAGGATTTGAGTGTAGAAAAATGCTCACTCACTAAAAGTGGTATTTCTAGAATAGCAATATTAAATCCAACTTTGCCAATAAGCAGGATTTTCTATTACCATTCTAGACATACTAAATATGACCTGGCTACTCCTTTCAGATCAAAATCTACAACTCAAACAGTATATGAGGGTAGCCCTAATGCTATCTTATGAAAGGAGCAGGCTTCACAGCAGTGTAAAATGAATTTAGGAGTTTTACACTACCAGGACATATAGAACACACATGTTCATGTCCTGCCATTTACCTACATATCATCCGGCCCTAAGGGCTACCTACGGCTTACCTTAGGGGTGACCTATATGTAGAAAAAGGGGAGTTTAAGGCTTACTAATGACTTTTAAATGCCAAGCCGAAGTGGCAGTGGAACAGCTCACACAGGCCCAGCAGTGGCAGGCCTGAGACATGGTTAGGGGCTACTTATGTGGGTGGCACAACCAGTGCTGCAGCCTATTAGTAGCATTTAACTTACAGGCCCTGGGCACATGTATTGCACTTGACTAGGGACTTACAAGTACATTAAATAAGCCAAATGGGTACAAGCTAATGTCACCATTTTTTGAGGAGAGAGCATGTGCTCTTTGGCACTGATTAGAGACCTAAAGCCAGCAAAAATGAGGTCAGAAAAAGAGAAGGAGGAAGGCAAAACGTTTGGGGTGACCATGCAAAAAGGCCATTTCCAACAGCTCAGAAATAAAGAGATGTGATTGGAGCAGAGTGTTTTTATTCTGTTCAAGAGGAATTCCCACCTATTCATTGTTTCTAGAAGGGTCTAGACAGTTACCCTTGCTTTTGTGGGATCTGCTGTACTGTTTTGCAGAGAGGACCATTTTTGTGCTTTTCACATACAATATGGCAACCGTGGGAGATCAGGAGGAACAGGTGCTAGTTCAAGGAGAAAACCAGGAGCCTCAGGTACAGTCACAAAATGTAGAACAGGAGGATGGAGACAAATTGATTGAAGACTCCAATGAAGATGCCCCTCCAGTGAATCCAGTGAAAAAACAAAGCTTTGCCTGGGAATTTTTTGTGATACCAGCTGGAGAATCGAAGACAGAAGCAAAGCACGTGCAGTGCACATTGTGAGACAAAACACTATTGAGGAGCACTTCTAAGAAGTATTCCTGTGGTACGACTGGCCTGCTACATCATTTAAAAACGTACCATAGAAGACCAGACAGTCTACTGCTCCTCCTGTACAGAGAGTCTCAGCAGAAGTGGAAAGGAGGCGCCAAGAGACTTATCCTTAACTGCGGTGTAAGGAGGCATACTGCTTAGACTGCAGTGCCTCTGTTACTGCTGGACAGCAGTTGTTTGAGGCTATTTTGCACTTTCTGAAAAAACACAAGTGGTGATTCCTCTTTTATTTTTTTGACAGTCTTTGGTGTGTTTCTCAACTTTTTTTAAGGGTGCTCTTTTAGTTTTGTGTTCCTCCTGTAGCCATTTTGTTCAATAAAAAACAAAAGAAAGAAAAACCTGTTAGAAAAACAAAAACTAAATTAATTAATTATGCAGAAAAATAAGAAAAAATGGTTCTTTTAAGAATCTCCTTTCATGATTAAAAAAGGATAAACTGTGTGAGTGTGTATACATATGACTGTATGGGTGAATGACTAAGTGCATAAATGCATGTATGTGTGAGTAAGTATGTGTATAACTGCATATATGGGTGAGTGAGTGAGTGTATGAGTGATGTATGGGTGATTGAGTGTTTGAGTGGTTGTGTGGATGAGTATGTGAGTGAGTGAGATGTTTCTGCGAGATTGACCAAAAGGATTAGTGCTGCATGGGCGAGAGAGTGAGTGCATGAGTCTATGGGTATGTTAGTGTGTGAATGCTGTATGAATGAGTTAATGAATGTATGGATGGTGTATGGGTGAGTGAGTGGTGCTACAAATGGTGTATGAGTTGCTGACTGTATGTGAGTGCATGTATGCAGAAGTGAGAGAGTACATGAGTGGTTATTGGGTGTGAGTGTATGAGTCCTTGCATGGGTCAGTAAGTGATTGCATGAGGAGTTTTGGGGAGATAGACTGAGTAGAAGAGTGCGTATATGGGAGAGTAAGTAAGTAAGTGTAGGAGTACTGCATAGTGGAGAGAGTGAGTGCATAAGTGCTATGTGGGTTAATGAGTCAGTGGTTCAGTGCTGTATGTCTGAGTGAATGAATGTATAGATGCTGCATGCATGAGTGAGTGTCTGAGTGTATGTGTGTGTGTGGGTGATTGAGTGTATGAGTGCATGTACAGGTGAGTCAGTGAGTGTGTGAGTGTGTGAATGGATGATTACTTGAGTGTATGAGTGCGTGTGTGAGTGAGTGCATGTATGGGTGAGCAAGTGAATGCATGAGTGCATACATGAGTGAGTGACTGAGTGTGTGAGTGTGTGTGGGTGATTGACTGTGTGTATGAGTGCATATATTGCTGAATGAGTACGTGTTTGACTGTATGCATGAGTGAGTGACTGACTGTATAAGTGTGTGTGTGTGTGTGATTAATTGCAACTATGGTTGAGTGAGTGAGTGCATGAATGATTGAATGAGTGAGGATCTAAGTGGTACATGTGTGATTGTATTACTGCATTATTGTCTTTATGAATGAGTCACTGAGTATGAGTGTGTGTATGAGTGATTGTGTGAGTGCATGAATTTGTGCATGAGTGAGTGACTGAGTGTAGGAATGTATGTATGAGTGCCTGTATGTGTGAGTCAGTGAGTGCATTAGTGCATGTATGGGTGAATGAGTGAGTGCTTGAGTTCATGCATGAGTGGCTGGCTGAATGTGCAAGTGTGTGTATGGCCGATTGAGTGTATAAGTATCTATAAGTGAGTTAGTGCATACATGTATGAATGAGTGACATAGTCCATGAGTGTGCTCATGAGTGAGTGACTGAGTGTGTGTATGGGTGATTGTATGACTCCGTGGGTGCCTGTATGAGTAAGATACTGAGTGCATAAATGCGTGAATGAGTGAGTGGTTGCGTGCATGCCTGAGTTGGTGACTTGAGTGTATGAGTGTGTCTATGGCTGATTGCCTGAGTAGATGAGTGCTTGTATGAGTGAATGAGTAAGTGCATGTCAGCTAATATTGGTTAGTTAGTGACTGTATGACTTTGTGTGGCTGATTTACTGAGTATATGAGTGCATAAATGGGTGACTAAGAAAATCTATAAGTTGCGCGTACGAATAAGTGAGTGGGTGCACTAATGCATGCATTCAGTGAGTGACTGGATATGTTACTACTGGGTGTAAGTTACTGAGTGAGTGCCTGAATGTATGTATGATTGAGTAAATAAGTATATCAGTGGTGTAAGGGGGAGCAAATGAGTGGTTTAGTACAAGTATGGGTGAATGACTGAGTGCATAACTGCATGTATAGGTGAGTGCATGAGTGGAACAGTGTTTGTATCTGTGAGTGAATGCATCAGTGAGTGACAGAGTGGAAGAGTGCATGTGTGAGAACATGAGTGTATGAGTAGTGCATGGGTAAGAACATTTAAATATGATATAAACAAAGGAAACTAATAGAGATGCATGGTAAGAGCACTATGGGGGTCATTACGACATTGGCAGGCGGCTACCGCCGCCCGCCAAGCGGTAACCGCCGTGCGGCCGCCCGTGCGGCCGCCCATGCGGCCACACTCCCGCGGCCCCCATTACGACATCCCCGCTGGGCCGGCGGGCGCAAACCAAGTTTGCGCTCGCCGGCCCAGCAGGGATGAGGCCGCAACATAGGAGCCGGCTCCTAATGGAGCCGGCAGTGTTGCGGCCGTGCGTTTTCACTGTCTGCCATGCAGACAGTGAAAAGCTGGCCGGGGCCCTGTTAGGGGGCCCCTGCTCTGCCCATGCCTAAGGTAGAGGGGATTGGGTCTGGGAAGAGGAAGTTGGAGGGGGAGGCTGGACACAGGGACAATGGCTGCCATCAGTGCTGAGGCCAAAGCCTGAAATGCTCTCTGTTGGTCCGCCACACCAGAATGAATGCCCTCCAGGTATGCATTTGTTTGCTGCAAATGCCTCTCAACACCTGGATGGCATTCAAAATGGTTGATTGCCCAACAGTGAGGGATCTCAGGAGGTCGATAGCCTCCTCACTAAGGGCAGCAGGGCTGACTGGGACAGGGCCTGAGGTGCCTGGGGCAAAGGAGATGCCCACCCTCCTGGGTGAGCGGGCACGGGAAACTCGATGAGGGGCTGCTGGGAGGGCGGTGCTGGTAGGGGGATGGCAGCTGTACCTGTTGATGCGGTTGGCACAGAGCTCCCATCAGAGGAGTAGTCGCTGTCGCTGATGTCTCCTCCTGTCCCCGTCTTGGAGCTCCCCTCGCCCTCCCTCCCACTGGTGCCTTCGGACTCCATTACTTCACCCTCCAGGGCCATGTAGGATGCAGCTCCCTCCTGCTCTGGTGCCATTGCACCTCCGCCAGATGATGCTAATGCACACAAGGACAGGGTGACAAAACAAAAAGGGGGGAAAGACAGAGGAGACACATGGTCAATGCCTGCAACACTACTACTGTTGGCGGACAAAACACACAGGGAGCAGCCCTATGCACTAAGCCATGCACTAACAGGGCAGGGAAAAAGCACATGCCCATGGGGGACTCTGTCTAGACCCATTTCATGCACAGCTGGAACCCATAGGAGCCGACTAGGTGTAGAGGGCAAATACCACCTTTGGGGTTGGAGTGCAAATCAATGGATCTACCTTTGCACTTCTGCCCAGGCCTAGGGAAACCCACAGCCCACTTCCCCCACCCAGACACCTCTCAAGCGAGCAGAGTCAGCTGAATGAGAGTGTACTCACCCCCTTGTGGCTGCTGTGATGCCCTCAAGCGCCCATCCAACTCAGGATATGCCACCACCAGGATCCGGTACATCAGGGGGGTCATGGTGTGACGGGCACCCCTTCCATGTTGGGAGGCTATCCCCAGCGGCGCAGATCCTCCCATCTTTTCCGGCAGCGGGTGCTCCGTCTATGGTAGACCCCCCTGGTCTGCACTTCCTTGGCAATGGCACGCCAAATACCCTTCTTTGGGTGGGCGCTGATATAGAAGAATAGTGAAGTAAAAATGGATGTTACTCCCCCATACAGTTCTTCTCACACATTGCCCACAAACCTCCCATCCTGGCCCAGAAAAACATACACACACCATCCTCACATGCTGGCCTGTCCCCCCCGTCTCTTCCATCCACGACAATCCATACAATCATGAGCCATCCACCATGCACACAGTTTACTTATCTGTTTGTCTGGAAGACTGTAGAGTTTTGCGTACTGGGGAGGACCCCATCTGCCAGTTTCTCCAACTCCTCCACAGTGAAGGCAGTGGCCCTTTCCCCAGACACTGTAGCCATTATCGCTTCCAGACGCAGGTCACAGCAGCACTTGCAGTGAAGGTCCTCTTCTGTTGAAGGTCAGGTATCAAGTGAGGGAACAGATAGAAAATGGCGGTCACGTCTGCGGTGGTGCGTACCGTCATTGCCAGCGTACATCGTCATTGGCTCCTGGAACTCATAGGGCCCAATGATAACCAATGCTGAATTGCGCAGCGGTCTTCGACCGCCTACTGCGACACTGCACAATGCCAGCGCAGTTACCTCATTTCCTCTTGTGCCACCTTACAGGTCAGGCAGCCGCCATTTCAGGGGGCCACATGGCAGACCAACTAACTGCGTGACACCTATTTAGGCCAGGAATACGGACAGACAAAGGCACATAGAGAAAATTTAACAATTGTGCTAAACTGCCTTGTGAAACCAATGTGGTGTCTGACCCTCTGCTCACCGTTCTCCTCCATAGGGCACGTCCGCTGGGGCAGGTGATGAGATGGTGGCATCCTCCGGTGTACAGACCCCTGGTGGACCTGTCGACAATGGAAGACAGACACATCATTATCTCTTACAGACTTGATCATGCAACAATCCAGGAACTGTGTGCCCAGCTGGAGCCAGACCTGATGTCAGCTATCCGCCATCCCACAGGAATCCCCCCTCTAGTGCAGATCCTGTCAGTGCTCCATTTCCTGGCAAGTGGGTCTTTTCAAACAACAGTAGCCATGGCATCAGGGATGTCACAGCCAATGTTCTCTAATGTGTTGTCCAGAGTGTTCTCTGCCCTGCTGAAACACATGCACAGCTACAACGTTTTCCCTCAGGTGGAGGATCTGCCCACAGTGAAAGGTGGCTTTTATGCCCTGGGATATATCCCCAACATAATTGGTGCCATTGATGGTACACATGTGGCATTTGTCCCCCCCGCAGGAATGAACAGGTGTACAGAAACCGGAGAAGTTATCATTCAGTGAATGTGCAGATGGTGTGTTTGGCAGACCAGTACATCTCCCATGTGAATGCCAAGTATCCAGGCTCTGTGCATGATGCTTACATTTTGAGGAAAAGCAGCATCCCTTATGTGATGGTGCAACTCCAGAGACACCATGTGTGGCTAATAGATGAGCCCAAGGTCCCCACACAGTTTAATTTGGTGTCTGGGTATGGGAGATTCCCTAATGTTTGCAGGACGTCTAACAGTTGTCCCTTGATATTTGCAGGTGACTCTGGTTACCCCAACCTGTCATGGCTACTGACCCCAGTGACGAATCCCAGGACAAGGGCTGAGGAACGCTACAATGAGGCACATGGGCGAACTAGGAGGATAATAGAGCGCACCTTCGGCCTCCTGAAGGCCAGATTCCGGTGCCTCCACCTGACAGGTGCTTCCCTATACTACTCACTGAAGAAGGTGTGCCAGATCATCGTGGCATGCTTTATGTTGCACAACCTGGCTTTGCGAAGCCAGGTGCCTTTTCTGCAGGAGGATGGGCCTGATGGTGGTCTTGTGGCAGCTGTGGAGCCTGTGGACAGTGAAGAAGAGGAGGCAGAAGAAGAAGATGTAGACAACCGTAACAACATCATCATGCAATACTTCCAATGAGACATAGGTAAGAGGATGGCACTGCTTCCCACATCTCATACTATTGTAGGACCTAGCATAAATGTGCCTTTTTACCTCTATGTATGGACCCTGACATGTAACTTTGGCTTTCCATTTCATGGATCTGGGTCCCACTTTGTGCCCTCTGCTATGTTTACTGCTGGCCAACAACTGTGTAACATGGGTATGTGAACAAGTACATTGACATTACTATATTTCAGAGAGGTTGCAATTACACATTTGGGAAAGCACAGACTGACTCCAGATTGATTTGTGATTCAAGGGTGTATATTCGTGTGCTAATAAGTGGAGGGGGTGTGAAATGGGCTGGGGTGATGGGGGAGGAATGTCCAGGGTTGAGTCCAGTTTCTTGGTCTCACAGGTGCATTGTCCAATGGGCATAGGAAGGGGAGCAATGGCAGTTTAAGGTGGAAAGGGTGACAAAGTGGGACAGAAGGGTGAGATTCAGGAGGGTCTTATTTCCTGGCTGGAGTCTTAGCAATGTTCTATGTCTTGTTCCTGGATCTCAGGGACCGTTTGCGGGGTGTTTCTCCTTCTGGAGGGGCTGGGGTGCTGGTGGCCTGTTGTTCATGTGGCGGTGCCTCCTGTCCACTAGCGCCGGCGGAGGTGGAGGGCTGTTCATCGTCCAGGCTAGTGTCAGGGGCCTGTTTGTGTGCCACTGTGTCCCTCATGGTGTTGACAAGGTCTGCCAGCACCCCTGCAATGGTGACCAGGGTGGTGTTCATGGGCTTCAAGCCCTCCCTGATCCCAAGGTAGTGTTCCTCCTGCAGCCACTGTGTCTCCTGAAACTTGGCAAGTACCGTGCCCATGGTCTCCTGGGAATGGTGGTATGCTCCCATGATGTTGGAGAGTGCCTCATGGAGGGTCGGTTCCCTAGACCTGTCCTCCCCCTGTCGCACAGCAGTCCACCCAGCTTCCCTGTTATCATGTGCCTCTGTCCCCTGAACTGTGTGCCCACTGCCACTGACCCCAGGTCTCTGATTGTCTTGGGTTGGAGGGTTTGCCTGGGGTCCTTGTAGTGGTGGACACACTGCTGATTGACGTGTCCTGGGGACAGAGGAATGGGCCCGCTGGGTGGGTGCTGTGGTTGTGTTTCCTGAGAGGGGGAGGGTCTGTGGTGGCTTGTGACAGTGGCAGGGGAACCGACTGTCCAGAGGTCCCTGATGGGCCGGGCTGGTCATCTTGATCCAGGCGTGCAGAGCTGCTGTCATCACTGTGGGCCTCTTTTGTGGGGGGACTGGATATGGCTGGCACCTCCTGTCCTGTGATGTTGGGTATGGGTCCTGTTGGGGTGTAAATGCATAGTTTTAGTATCTGTGTGTGCCATCTTGTGCATTGGCTGAGGTACCCTCTACTCCTGTACTTGCATTATTGTGTTTGCCTTTTTGTGATAGTTGTTTTGAGGTCTGTGTGGGTATCTGTACTGGACATGCTTTGGTGATGGGGGGCCATGCATAGGTGTTGCATGCAGGGTCTTGGTATTGGGATGTGTGGGTTGTGATAGGGGGCATATGTGAGGTGTTGGAGTGATTGGGGTGAGAGGGAGGATGGGGGTATGTGATGGCATGCACGTGGGGTGGGGGGATATGGTAGTAAAGATATGACTTACCGGAGTCCAGTCCTTGTGCTACTCCTGCGAGGCCCTCAGGATGCAGTATTGCCAAGACTTGCTCCTCCCATGTTGTTAATTGTGGGGGAGGAGGCGGGGGTGCACCGCCAGTCCTCTGTACAGCAATCTGGTGTCTGGATACCACTGAACGCACCTTCCCCCGTAGGGCGTTCCACCTCTTCCTGATGTTATCCTGTGTTCTTGGATGCTGTCCCACTGTGTTGACCCTGTCAACGATTCTCCGCCATAGCTCCATCCCCCTAGCAATGAAGGTGTGCTGCACCTGTGATCCGAAAAGCTGTGGCTCTACCCGGATGATTTCCTCCACCATGACCTTGAGCTCCTCCTCAGAAAACCTGGGGTGTCTTTGAGGTGCCATGATGTTGTGTGGGGGATGTGTGAGGTGCTGTTTATTGTGCTGTGTGATGTGTTATGTTGGTGTGTGTTCTCTGAGGTGCGTGGATGTTGTATGAGTGAAGGTGTTGTGTGGCTGTGGATACTGCTGTTGTGTTTCCTATTCTCTCTCTCTCACTTTTTCAAACAAATGTCGTTGTAAGGGTTTGTGGGTAATGTGGGTGTGTGTTTTATGGTGGTGTGAGTGTGTGGGTGTGGGTGTGGTGTGTGTATGTGTACCAGGTGTGAGTATTTCGAATTGTCCACTGTGGTTGTGTTTTGTAAATGTGTGTGTATTTTGAGCGCAGCGGTGTGTACCGCCAATGGATTACCGCGGTTGAAAGACTGCCACGTTGATTCGTAGGTCGTGATAGTGTGGGCGTATTCTTGTTGGCGTGATATAGGTTTTGGGATCGCCAGTTTATCACTGACCTTTGGTGTGGTGGATTTGTGTGGGTGTCTGTATTGTGGCGGATTCCGAGATGTGGGTCGTAATACCTGTAGCGGAATTCCGCCGGCGCCACAATAGGTTGGCGGCCTTCAACACGACAAAAAGCGTGATTTACCACCAAGGTTGTAATGAGGGCCACAGTCTGTTTTTTCTGAGCAGTCTGTTTTAAACTTTCTAATTTATTAATGAAAGTTATCAACACTAATAGATATCTCCTGTTCTCCTATATCTGCAGAATGCAAATGTTCATTTTCTTTGCACTCATCTTGAGGGCCAAAGAAATGGAACTGCACATCATCACAAACCTTTTGTATGTCTGCTACTGTTCCATACAAAAGAGCTCTATTAATTTCCCCTAAACCTAGTGCAGGACACTTTACAAGGTAATGTCTCCTAACTAAAGTTTACATTCACAAGTGGCAGACGGTTAACATTCTAAAAATGATGAAATGAGCTTTGGCACACTTTCTCAAATAAACATGCTAGTGAATGTCCCTATAGATTTGTATACTTTCTTACTTTGCATGAAACTAGTCTTTGCAAAAATAAAATTTTCTATTTAGGACTTTTCAATGGAAATTTACATAAGAAATTTCTGACTGTGTCAATTGATTCCTGGGGAACACAACAAATGCTGCTACAATTCCACTTATACACAGGGGCCTGAGTATGCCTTCCCTGAACTTTTTCAGCTATTGCTTCTTCTACATTTCTAGGTATGATTACCTCTTTCTCAATAGGACAACCATCTTTCATTTCATAGCGCTGTCCAGCTTCGTCAACTGCATGCCTAGTCTGTTCTCTTGGAAGTAGCTTTCTTCATTAAAGAAAGGCTCAACATTAGACGTAAGTGGGATCGTGCGCCAGAGCAGCTAAGATGGCCGCTCGATAACGGCGCTCCCGAGCTGCCGAGGATGTTTTACTATCGGAGGGAGGCGTTTTTGACAGCTGGCTATTTCTTTTTCCAGAATCTGATGTTGGAACAAGCAGGGAGCAGTATGTTGAGTTTTTTCTTTTTTTTTAACTCTGGTATTTTACAGAGTTTAATCTTTTCAACCTACTGCTCCCTTTCTGACAGGAATGCGGACACCATTTTGAGAGGATTTTTTTTTTTTTCACTCCTTAAAAATATTTTCTTTTTGGTCTTTTGGCTATTTTAATCAATGTGGAGAACTTAATACTATTTTGACACTCTTGGATGCCACCCTTGAAGTTGTTATAGTCATCTTATTTTGGATTTTCTACTATAATTTTCAATATTTGTCCTCTGAGGTGACTTAATCGACGATGCAGGAACATTAACTAAACTATTGTATTAAATATACACTTTGTGGCTGAAATGGAAGCCCCTCACACTTCAAAAATATCTGTATCCTCTGTCTCTAACTCTAATGGTCGTAAAGTCTCCAGGGGCCACAAACGAGTTAAAAAAGACCCATCCTCTCCAACTAAGTCTCCATTGCCCCTCACATTGGATGACATTATGGATGAGCTTATGCTAATAAAGCCTTTTGTTATGGAGACAAATATTGTGTTACAGCTAATTGAGGAGAAATGGTCACGTCTGGATTCTAGACTTTCTGAGGTGGAACAGAGGATCAGTGACATACAAGATACTACTACTAAAGTTGATAACTTGACTAAGGAAGTCATACTACTTAAAAAACAGACAGAAGATTTGGAAAATCGCAATCAGTGAAATAATCTTCCCATTTATGGCATTCCGGAAGGCTCAGAAGGCCAAGATTTGATAACATTCTTGCAAACTCATATTCCAAAGATTGTTGGTCTTCAGAATACTACTGCTCTCAACATTCAGAGAGCCCATCGAATTGGTCCCTCTTCTCCGTCAAAACCAAGAGGAATTATCGCCTACTTTCTACAGTACTCAGATTTAATGACTGTTTTGACTGCCGCCAAACAACGTAAACAAATGTTGCGGTCAGGCCAAAAGATTTTCTTTAGCCAGGATGTGGCCACGGCGACCGCCAAATGAAGGAAGGAATTTCTGGATTTCCGACCAGCCTTAAGATCTATGAATGCTAGATTTGGCCTTATTCACCCTTGCTTCTTTAGGGTCACCTTCATGGACAGAACAACTACTTTTGGAAATCTCTCTGATCTGAAACAGTTTATATATACTCACAAATGGGAGGCAATGGAACCCAGCAAGACTTGATTGGTTAATGTGAAATTCTTAAATTATTTATTTCTTCTTTACAGAAATTGAAACCGTTGAAATCTCAGGTTGAGAAAATCCCCTTTCCTATTGTGTCTATATTCCTGTATATCTCGACATCATAGTGTTTTTTCCCTTGTTGGTGAGTTACGTTGTCAGTTGTTCCTATTGTAATGTATTTATTCTGTTTCCTCGTCTCTCCTCTCTCTTGTTATCCAATCATTGTAGTTCCTCGGGGGTACTCTTGCTGATTGGCCTCTTTTTCTTTTCTTGCTCCTCCCTTTCCCCCATGCAAAGTATTTTACTTATTTTTAAGACAATTATGACTGAAGCTTCTTGGCTTTTTGTCATCTTTTCTTTCTTTTATCAATGGGGTGATTTTGCTACCCCTTTCTTTTTCTTTCTCTCTGGTATTTTCTCTTTCTACTTTCTTTCTTCCTTTATTATTTTTTATGTCCTACAATGCAAGATTGGCATCAACACGTAACCTCACTTAGATATATGTTCATAAGTTTCCCTTCCACCTTCTTCTATGATTCACATGTTGTTTGTCTCTTAGGTTTCGGCAAGGTTCTGTTGTCTAAATGTCTTCTACTAGTTAAATGACCAGTCTTCGTATTATCTCATGGAATGTTAAGGGTTTACGTAATCCAGTTAAGAAACAAAGAGTGCTCCAACATCTCTCTAAATTGAATTGTCAAGTTGCTCTTGTACAGGAAACCCATCTTAAAGAGCAGGACTTTAAAAGTTTAAATAGAAATTGGATTGGTCATGTTTTTGGTTCCCCTGCAGCTCATAATAAGAATGGGGTAATAATATTTTTCATAGATCTTTACAAATACAAGTTGTTGAGGAGGTTAAGGATGATATAGGAAGATGGATTTTACTGACAGTTAAGATTAATGGTATGCTGTTTTCCATTTGCAATGTTTATGGTCCAACTGGAGTAGGGCCTCAATTTTGGGTAATTTTTTCTTATTATTATTATCTTGCAACTCTGAAAATCTTGTAGTAGGAGGTGATTGCAATCAGCTTATGCATCCTTTTGTAGATCGTCGGTCTCAAACTCGTTATATCCCTAATAAAATGCAAAAAACATTTTATCAAGCAGTCTCCTCCAGAGGTTTACGTGATGTATGGAGAATTGCTCACCCAGATGTATTAGAATTCACGTTTTATTCTCTAGTAGATCACTCATATTCTAGAATAGATTATATATTTGCTACACAAAGGGCCTGATTCTAACTGTGGAGGACGGTGTTAAACCGTCCCAAAAGTGGCGGATATACCACCTACCGTATTACGAGTTCCATAGGATATAATGGACTCGTAATACGGTAGGTGGTATATCCGCCACTTTTGGGACGGTTTAACACCGTCCTCCAAAGTTAGAATCAGGCCCAAAGTGTTATACAAACAATTTCACATGCTGAAATTGGGTCTATTCTTTTATTAGATCACACCCCAGTAATAATTGATATGAACCTTCCAAGGAAATTCCTCCTTTTCTAATCGCTGTAGGTTTAATAACACTTTATTGCAAGATCATTTATTTATTGAACAATTTACAATGTTTTCTAAAGAATTTTTTATGCACAATTTACCTACTGATGTTCAGATGAACTTTATATGGGATGCATTAAAGCTACTGCTCGAGGCTTTATTATAGATTATGTTGCCATTAAAAAGAAAGAAAAATCTAAAGTTTCCTCTAAACTGCTCACACAAATAAAATGTCTTGAGCATGAATATTTATCATCTAACAAACCAGACACCTTATCCAGGTTGATTGATGCTAAATTACAATACAATAAGCATTCCTTGGAAAGTGCATGTGGAACTCTACTCAAAATAAATTCCAAATATTACGGGGTAAAAATAAAGTGGGTAAACTATCGGCAAATTATTTACAGATCAAAAAACAAAAGTCTAAAATTACTGCTATGACAGACACATTTGGAATCAGACACACTAAAGATTCAAAAATCCTGGAATGCTTTACCAACTTTTAGACCACATTATATACTCCCGAAAATACTCCTAATATGACTGAAGTAGATACCTTCTTCCAATCTATTCCTTCGAAACAAAAAGTAAATTTGTCACCATTAGACTCTGACCTATCTGAAACAGAAATTAAAAATGCCATTACCAAGCTTCCTAAAGATAAGGCTCCCGGCCCTGATGGCTTTTCAATAGAATTTTACTAAACTTTTGCATCTATTTTAGTTCCAAAGCTATTAGCACTTATACAATATTTCATATCAAAAGATCAAGCAAAGGGCACTTTTTCTGAAGCTATGTTGTGTTTGATTCCTAAAAAGGATAAGGATTTATCCAAATGCGGTAATTACAGACCTATATCCCTTATTAATGTCGACTGTAAAATCTTTGCAAAGGTCCTAGCCTTACGGATTATTCATTTTATCCCAGACTTAATAGACATTCATCAGTCAGGTTTAGTTAAGGGGCGATACATATCGGATAATTCCAGAACTTTTCTCAATATTATCCATCTTGCCTCTAAGTCCAGGGATCCTATAGCTGCCATAACTCTAGATGCTGAAAAAGCCTTTGATCGAGTTTGTTGGGATTTTATGTTTGGAGCATTAAAATGGCATGGTTTTAATCCTCATATTATTAAACTTATTAGACTTTTATACTCTTCACCCTCTACATCAATTTTCGTTAATGGTAAACAATCCCATTACTTCCCCCTGCACAGAGGTACTAGACAAGGTTGTCCTCTATCACCTCTGTTATTTATATTAGCACTTGAGCCCCTTCTAGAGAAAATACGTAGGTCATCTGATTTTTACGGTTTTAAGCATAAAGACACTGAGATTAAATTCACAGTTTATGCTGATGATATTTTACTTTTTATCTCTAATCCTCAAAAGACTATTCCGGAATGTTTTAACTTATTACAAGAATACTCAAGTGTCTTAGGTTATAAACTTAACATAGATAAATCAGAGGTTTTGCCATTAAATGCTGACTGTCTACCAGACATGTTTAAAGATACTGGTTTTATGTGGAACTCTAAGCATATCAAATGCCTGGGCATATCCTATTCCAACTCTCCTAAAGACACTATTCGAACTAATCTCAAAGAGGTAGAGTCAAGGATTTTGAAATTACTTGACAGATGGTATCCTCTTTATTTAACTTGGTGGAGAAGACTGGCCACAATTAAAATGATGTTGTTGCCCATTTTAAATTTTTATTTATCTATGCTCCCAGTTAAACTTCCTTCTAGTTTTTTTAAAACTATAAATGCATTATTTATGAAATTTTTATGGAACAAACGTAAATCTCGTATGTCTCTAGTCAAACTGCAGGAACCTAGAGTTAATGGAGGTGTACATTTTCCATGCCTTAGAAGATATCACTCTGTATTTGTTTTAAAACGAGTATAGTTGTCCCTCTCTCCCACTTTTCATAAAGGGACCTCTCTATGGAGTCAATGGGAACACTCACAAATTACACCATTTACATTTAGAGATGCAGTTCGGCTTTCAAAACCTCCTAAATCTCTTTTCTCTCCGATAATAACTCATTCTATTTCTATTGCCAGGCCATTACTTCTTGCCTCTCACTCCTCATATCAGAACCTTAGGCAAACTTCTAAATGGTACAATAATGATATTAAATTTCATAATATAATTTTAATATGGAAAGAGTGGATGCACAAAGGCATTATAACTTTAGATCATTTATTTCTAGATAATACTGTACTTGAATTTCAAGATATTCAACTGACATTTCATATCTCCACTTATCACGCTTTGCAATATCAAACTCTTTTTGCTATCCTCTATACCTTGTTGTCTCAATCTTTGGAGGCTCCCTCTTCTACACAGCCTAATTCCCAACCTTATAATTTTTCCTCACAAGTCCCAGTGTCCTTTATATACAGAACCCTTACATATATCAGTCTTGTGAGACCAAAATCTAAAATAGAATTAGCATGGGAGCAGGAGTTCAATCAAAACATTCCTATATCTACATGGAAAAAAATATGGTCAAAACTCCATACAACATCCCGTTCAGCATCTACAACCCAAACCTTATTTTACTTTTATAATAGGTTGTACTATACTCCTGTAGATCTTTATAAATGTAAACTTACTACAGATAGCAAGTGTTGGTCGTGCTCTAAAGAAAATAGTCATTATATGCACATGTTTTTTGAGTGCCCTGCAGTTCATACTTTTGGGGAACAAGTTTGGGATAAAGTTAATCAGATTTTCTCTATCAATGTACCTTTCAATATATTATATATATTTTTGGGTAGTACTTCATCTATTTGGTATTCCCAACCACTGCTTGGTAAATTGGCTGATTTGCTCATTGCTAGTGCACTGCAAATTATAACTTCTAATTGGAAAGATACTACGAAAATATCTGTTGTAACTTGGTGGAATCTGATCTGTTATAATCAATGGATCGAGCAAATGCTAATACTACTCAACTGTTAATTAAAAGGGACATGCTTTGGCTTTCTCTCACCTCTTTCCTTTCGCAACACAATACCTTTCATACTACTGTTAATACTTAACGGTTGCTTTATTGTAACTATGTGATTTTTAATTTACATTGTTTTAATTTTTCTTTTCTTTTCTTTCTCTCTTCTCTTTCTTTCTTTACGAAAACATAACAAAAAATGCTATTATTCTACAGTACAATATTATAGTCTGGTTGTGTATACAAATTGTTTCTTAGAGATATAATTATCTTTATGATTATGATTATTTTTTATTTATTTTTATTTTAGTTACAATGTATTTATTCTATTGTACCAGTGTATGCTAACTTATTCAATAAAGCATCATTAAACAAAAAAAAAAAATTGGAAGTAAGTCTCCATTCCCCACTAAAAGCTTTGCAAACATTACTTTTGTTTATAACCCTTTTATTTTGGCATTTTCCTCCTCAAACTCAACACTATTTTATCTAGTGTTTTTACTCTGTTCAAAATCAGGATAAATATTTTTTTTCTTCAAAGCTAAAGCCTTTATAGACTCAGCACGTTCTTTCTTGTCTCCCAGCTTCTCTCCTTCCGTTATATTTCTTCATATCTCTCATTAGATTTTGAACTACTCTGCTATGGAACACTTGAACTGGCACCGACTTTTTTTGTAGGATTTTTTTAGTTGTGTCAGTATTCTGCCCTTTTTGTTTCTCGATTCTATGGAGATAGTACTTTTATTTATCTTTTTTTTAGCTCATTTTCTGACTGTATTGGCATTCTCTGTCTTTAAGTAGAATCTTCAACCCGAAACCTAAAAAAGAGAAGATATATTTAATTTTATGATATTTATTTATATTTTAAATAATTTCGATATTTTAGATACTTAATTACAATACAAACAATTGCATTAAATATATATCATCACACTGCTGACTTGACAAGCACATTTACAGACCAACTTCAATGACCAGTCAGATAACACACAGAGGGTCTGTTCTACTACCCTCACTCTTCAGAAAAGTAATATTTTTATGCGTACATGAAAAGATGCTGATAGTACTTGTCTAAATATCCTACTGAATGTATTTGTCTGCCTCTAGTAGAGAAGTGACAAATTTCAGTATTTAGTAAGCCTGCCAGTAAGTGACTGTTTCAGTTCATTGGTGACTCTATAAATCTGTACGTGTACTGTTAGAGAATACATGGATATGTCAGTGTGTCTGCCATTGCCTTTCGTATTTGTTTTTATTTGACTGATTTCAGAGTATCTCAGTCACTCTAGAAATGGCTGTGTTTTTCTACCAGTGGCTGAAACACAGCATCCATGTCTCTGGGAACATGAATGTCAGTTCCTAGATGACTGCTATACTCTATGTAGTATTTCGCTAAGGGCTGTGAAAGCAAAAAAGTAAGTCTTAAAAAATGAAAAGTGCATTTCCTAATCAGTTAATCACATTGCAGATTCCTTGTTGGAATATCTACAGCATGTCAGTGAACTGAGACATTTGCAGTGAAACATGACTTTGAGATTTGGAAAAGCAGTTTTACAAGCAAGCATCACTTGCCAGTGAGATAGCACACACCAGGTCTGCACTACTAAGCCTCACTCACTGAACATAGCTGTCTCCCTGTAGTGTGTTTTAAGATATTTTAGGACACCTGCCGGTATGGGAGCGCCTGTTTTTGTATGACCTTCAAAATCATTGCATAATTACTGAACACATATGTCAGTGCCTCTGGGTGTGTGTCTGTGTGTGTGTGTGTGTACAGTTGCCTTTCTAATTGCTGCCTATATAATTTCATTCTGAATATGTGACTGTCTATAAAAGTGTTTCTTTTTCTCTTACAGTGGCTGAAACACACCATCAATGGTCTGGACACATCAATCTCAGTTTCTTGGTGACTGGTGTACTGTATTTACTGCCTGGTTTACAGTTGTTAAAGGGCCTGAGTAAGTCGGTAAAAATTAAAATTACTTTTCTTAGCCACTGAAGCACATTACAGTATGCTTCATAGAATACCTACAGTATGTCAGAGAGCTGTGCCATTTCCACTAAAACGTGACTTTCAGAATTGGCAAAGCAGTTGTACAGGCCAAGTTCACTGTCCACTAAGATACCAGACACATGGTATGCACTACTAGGCCTCATCCTTCAGCAAAGCAGTATTTACATGGATACTTGAAACACTTCTGTCAGTACTTGCCTTTATATCTCAATGAATATAGTTTTCTACCTGTAGTAACATAATGAAATATTTTACTACACCTGCCAGTATGTGACTGCTTGTTTACATTCCTGTAGGACTCTCTAAATCTGAACTTAACTGGCTGAACATATACCTCAGTGCCTCTGCTAAGGAATACAGGTGTATGTGAGTGTGTGTTAATTGCCTTTCTGATTGTTGCTTATGTAAGTGGTTTCTGAGTATGTCACTGACTGTAGATGTATGTGATTTTGTGTCAGTGGCAGAAACACAGCATTCATAGTTTGGAAACATGAATCTCTGTTCTTTGGAGATGTTAGACCTGACAGCTTTTTGACGTGTCTCCCCTATCTTTTTGCCTTCTGACCTACTGTTTTTATTGTTTACTGGACTCTATTTTTGCTGTTTTATTTCCCACTGCTCCCCAGGTAAATTGTACTATTTATTGGTTTATCCATGATAGGCATATTTGATTTACTGGTAAGTCCCTAGTAAAGTGTACTAGAGGTGCCCAGGGCCTGTAAATCAAATGCTACTAGTGGGCCTGCAGCACTGGTTGTGTCACCCACATGAGTAGCCCTGTAAACATGGCTCAGACCTGCCTCTGCAGTGTCTGTGTGTGTGCAGTTTAAACTGCCAATCCGACTTGGCAAGTGTACCCACTTGACAGGCTTAAACCTTCCCTTTTTATACATTTAAGGCACCCCCAAGGTGGGCCCTCAGCAGCACCATGGGCAGGGTGACCCCCAAGGTGGGCCCTCAGTAGCACCATGGGCAGGGTGCAGTGTATTTAAAAGGTAAGACATGTACTCGTGTGTTTTACATGTCCTAACAGTGAAATACTGTCAAATTTGGGTTTCACTGTTGCAAAGCTTATCTCTCTCATAGGTTAACGTGGGGGTTGCCTTTAAATAACTTTAAAGCGCGTCTGGGTCAGTTTGACAGTTGGGCTGTTGTGAATTCTCTCTAGACAGTGACACAAAGGGATCTGGGGTGTAGCCTGCATATCCTGATGGGTCATCTGAGCTAGTGGGGAGGGAGGAGTGGTTGCTTACATCAGAAATGACTGTACCTGCCCTCACACTATGCAGTCTCCAACCCCCCGGTGTGTGTCTGGGGGCTGGCCTGGACAAGGAATGATCTGGCAAGCACGTGAGACTTTGATTTGAAGATTTCCAACTTCAAAGGCAGAAAGGGGGTATAAGATGAAGAACCAAAACCCCAGACTTTTATAATCTTTATGGAATCAAGACGAACCTCTGCCAAGGAGAAGAGCAGAAGAGCTGAAGAAGGAGTACTGTCCCTTTGCTGTGTTGCTTTGCTGGACTGGCCTGCAGTTGCTGCTTTTGCCTGAAAGAAGTGCAAAGAGTGAACTTTGCTGTGTGTCCTGCTTGAAAAAAAAGTTTGCCAAGGGCGTGGAGTAGAGCTTGCCTCCTGTTGGAAGTCTCAGGAACACCAAAGACTTCAGTTTCCCCAACCTGCAGCACCGGGAACTGTGTGTTTTGTGCTGTTCAGGAGGAGAAAGCACTGTGACTCTGCCAACGATGCTGCTGGCCTGCACCATGACCTGCCGACGCCACACGGAGTCGCATTGCCCCACTTTGCACCGCGACCCTGGCCTAACCGATGCTGTTATTGGACAAACTCACTGAGTCACTGCTCACAGTGCGACCTGTGGGCCCCGCACTCCGGCATCACCTGCTTACACCGCAGCCTGGGCATCCCTGACAATGAGGCTCCTGCTGACACTGGTGCCACTGCCTGCACTCTGGCCTGTGGACGCAGCTCGTGACGTACACGAAGCACCCTCCCGTCCCGCACCGCAGCCCCCTTCCACTGATGCCAGCATCATCGACCTCCGTGTCGTCACCAGGCATCCTGCCTGCACCGTGGCCTGTGGACACCACTCGTGAAAGTCACGAAGCACCTTCCCATCCCGCACCGCTGGCTTGGGCCTACCGATGACAGCGCTTCAGCAACAACAACGCCACTGCCTGCATCGTGACCTGGTGACACCGCACGTCACACAGCCCCGCTTCATACCGCAAACCCTGGTCTCTCCAACGCCGGTGACCACACATTGCATCGTCTCTCTTCGTACCCCAGCCCCGACCCCGTCTACTCCAGGCACTGTAACTGGCTTGCAACGCCACGGCTGGCGTGAACTGTTGGTTTTGTTGCTCACGACACCGTGATAGCCCCCGATGGAGCTATCGACTTTAAGGAACTGTATTTTTGAGTAAATCTTGCAGAATTCATATACTTATTACTGTATGGTGGATTTTTATCGTATTTAGTCTTGTTTTACACAGATAAATATTGGCTATTTTTCTAAAACTGGTGTGGCGTCCTTTTGTAGTGTTTTCACTTGCTACTGTGTGTTATGTGCAAATGCTCTACACATTGCTTCTGAGATAAGCCTGACTGCTCATGCCAAGCTACCATGGGGTGAGCAGGGGTTATCTGAGCGCTACCTTCCTTATCCTGACTAGGGTGAGGGTCCCTACTTGGACAGGGTGCAAACCGACTGCCAACTAGAGACCCCATTTCTAACAGGAGACTACTGTAGTCTATGTAGTGCTTGACTAATGGATGTGAAAGCACAAGAGTAGGGGCCACTACACTTTTCTTGCGCCCCTTATCTCCCCCCCTAACACCACCATGTGTGCGTCAAATCTAAGATATGGCATACCATGGTGGTGATAAGGGTAACTAGCGTCAAAATGTCTGACGCTAGTACGGAGCTTTGCAGGATTTGCATCAAAAATGTTGACGCTAATCCTGCAAAGCCCACTGAGGCCCATTGAAAACAATGGTGTGCCGCCTTTTAATTTCTGCTCTGAGCAGGTATTAAAAGTGCCAAAAAAAATGATGCAAAGAAATCTCTTAGATTTCTTTGTGCCATTTTTTTCAGCACCCCTAATGGGGGTACGCCCCCTTCGCAAACATTATGCCTGGTGAATGAATTGTTAAAGGGCTAGACTAAGTCGGTAAAAATTAAAATTATATTTCCTAATCACTTAAGGACATTGCAGTATGCTGGATAAAATGCCACTGCATGTCAGAGTGCTGAGACATTTCCAGTAAAATATGACTTTCAGACTTTGCAAAGCAGTTGTACAGGCCAAACTCACTGGCCACTAAGATACCAGACATATGGTAGGCAGTACTATGCCTCACTCTTCAGCAATGCAGTATTTCCCTGGATACATGAAAATATTCTGTCAGTACCTGCCTATATAGCTCAGTAAACATGGCTGTCTACCTCTCTTAACATAATGAGACATTTTAGTACAACAGCTGGTATGCGACTGCTTGTTTTAGTTCCTTTATGACTCTCTAAATCTGCTCATAACTTTCTGAACATATACCTTAGTGTCTGTCTTTCTCTGTCAGTAGCTGAAAAATAGCATCCATGGTGTAGAAACATGCATCTCAGTTACTTGGTGAGTGCTGTACTCTATGTAGTGCTTGACTTAGGGCTGTGAAAGCGCAAGAGTAAGTCTTCAAAACTCAAAAGTACCTCTGCTAATCACTTTAACATATTGCAGCATACTTGATGAAATATCCACGGCATTTGAGACAGCTGAGACATTTGTGTTAAAACATGACTTTGACATTTGGAAAAGCAGTTTTACAAGACAACTTCACTGGCTAGGGAGATAGCCGAAAAGCATTATTTGTCTGCATACATAAAGAGATTGTGTGAGTACAGGGAAAGCAAAAGAGTAAATCTCTAAAACAGAGAACTACATTTCCTTATCACTTAAGTAGATTGCAGCATGCTTGTTGCTCACCTACACCATATCACATACTAGAGACATTTGCACTAAAACCTGACTTTGATACTTGACAAAGCAGTTTTACAGTCCAACCTCACTGGCATACACATCTCAATAAATATCTCAATAGACGTAGCTTGTTCATTTATTTAAAATAAAAAAATGATGTTACATGTTTAAAGCACAAACCAGCATACTTTATGAGATAGCTACAGCATATATCTGCGGTGCCTAATATCTACTAAACGCTATGACTGCTACTTTACGAATAGCTGTTACATGCCATGGGAAGCCGCAGATCTTATAATATAAACAGATTTCACACTAAGAAACCTGACCCATATTGAAACAGTACATAGTCTAGCTCTCTTCTACTACACATCTAACGGAGTTATATGTTAAACAACATATTTTTTAATGTATTCACATATAAATCTGCCATTAATAGATCATTGTAAGCGGTTTTTATACCTCTCTTAATACTTTATACTTTGTTTTCATAATTTCATTTTTTTTTACAATTCACATACCTGAAATTAAATATGCTGGTAAAATGTTTTCCTTGTCTTTTATATGACATTTTCAATACTCTCAACAATTGTCAAAACCAACAGTAAGAATGGGTCAGCACTCTTATACTTAGCAACCATAAATGGCAACCTTTACAACTTTGCACTGTGTGATAATGCATGTATGAGCAAATAAACGCATACCTTTCATTTTTTCTTTTTGCAAGCCCACTTCTGAATGGTTAGACTGTGTTAACCTATTCATCTACTTTTGTAGAGGACCCAGTATTGTAGGCTTGTTTTCTGTAATTTGCGGGATAATTGAGATTATCGCAAAGAAATTGCAAAAGAAAATGGGTGTGTAAAAAGACATTAAGCTTGGTAGTTTTATCACTTCAAGTGTATAATTTACATTATCAGCAATCCCTCACTAGGAAAATAAATCCTTTAAAAAAATAATCAGTACAAACACTTTTAGTTTTTACAAAGACACAACTGTATCATTAAGACCCCATACACTTCTATACCACTATACTGGGGAACACACTAACCCCACCCTCACCCCTTATGCCTGTTTTCAGGTCAGTTTTCACCCTCTGGAGACCGTGTTCCAGTTTCTAAAATGGAAACTGCAACTTTCTACTCAGGTTCCCAATAGCCAATAATTGCATTCCTCTTGTCGTGTGTATTTGCAAATTCACCACAATTGTTGCAAAATCATCATGAAAGATCTGTGTGCCCAGATATACAAATTTATTTACTATGAAATATCTTCTAAACCACTGAACTGATTTCTATCAACTAAGTAAAAGCATAATCTGCATACCGAAAGCTAGCTTTCTGACAAATTTGGTGTAATTCAGTCCAGCGAATCGGGCTTTAGCCGTGTCTAAAGGTCCTATTGGAATTAACAAGGGAAAAGCAATGTTTTTTTACCCCCTTTTTCTTGGCCCCTGCTTGACAAATCACCCTGAAACTATTCATGGACAACAAGAATCACGGGGCCACTTTTTTTGGAAAAGGTTGTGCAGATTCGTCAAATGGTGCTAAAGGTATGGGCAAGTCAAAAAGTGCTTTTTCTTTAGAAACTAGGTCGTAACTATAACTAACTCATGGCGATCGCCCCTAGGTAACATATAAGTATAAATATATATATATAGGTCGTTATCTGTTCTATAGAAAAAGCTGTGTTTTGTTTGCTATATCTTTGGTTCTTTTGCTGAATCTTCACAAAATATTCCCAAACAATTAAACTGTCATGTGAGCTGCTGTCTGGAAAAAATTTGGGGTGATCCATCAAGTGGGGGCTGAGATAAAGGGGGGGGTGAAATTGACAGCTTTTCAAATGTTAGTTCCCATAGTAAAAATTGAACAACGACAGTGCAAAAAACACTGGATGGAGTTACACCGAATTTGGCAGAAAGTTAGCTCTTGGTCCAGAGAGAGCCCTTTTAGTTATTTGGTGTAAATCCATTCAGTAGTTTTTGAGAAATTTAAGAAAATCCAAATTTGTATATATATATGGACGCAACCCCTCCTGATCTCATGCAGAGATGTGATTGGCTGATTACACTTCAACAACAAAAGTGCCAGGGTACGAACACCATGGACCCTTAGCTCTGGTGGTGGAGATTTTTATTTTATTTTATGAGTGGAGATGCAGTGGATTCCCCGTAAAATTTAAAAAAACATGAAGTTCGGTCTACTGCGCTTTGTTATTCTATTGGCCCCATGTGGGCCAAGTCCGGAGACTTTTGTTTATAAATGCGGGGGGCCTCCTAGCCCCCCGTTGCCCTGAGGACCACCACCTCCCAGGTCTTTTATGATATGCGCAGACCACTAACCCCGGGAAAATATTTAAAAAAAGAAAAGGGGGTCCCTTTGGGACCCTCATTAGCCCCGAGGTCCACCAACCCCCAGGGATACACTGAATTTTGAGCGGGGGAGCTGCTTGGCCCTGTCCACCCCAGGCACCACCCCCCCAGGGCTTCTATATAGATATATACCGCCACTACTTCCAGGGGCAAAGAGAAAACAATTAAAAGGGGGTCTGTTTCAGACCCCCAGGTCCTTGGGACCACCACCCATGGGGGCTATCTTCAGGTTGGAGGGGGGCCGCACAGCCCCACTCGTGGAGCCACTGATGGCCCTGGGGACCACCAACCTCCAGGGCCGGCTCCTGCTATGTCCCAGGGGTGTCCACCCCAGGCCATAGCTGTTTGTTTTGGCTGGGGCGCTGCACTGCAGCTAAGCCACAGCAAACACTCTGCTGTTTGACAGCGGGACCTTTAAAGCAGGTCCCGTTGTCAAGAAGCAGGGTTTTCATCTCTGTCCCCTGCACGCATGTAGGGGACAGAGATTAAATGCTTCAGCATCCACGGAGCTGCTGTCAAACAGCTCTGTGTTTGATAAAGTAATGGCACTGCAGGGGAAGTCTAGCCGGTAAAGGGCATTTTATTAAAAATGACATTAAAAAAAAAAAACATAAATATATATGGAGAGACTGCGAGGGCGCCCTCTCAATCACAGAAAGCCCAAAAAGGGCTATTTTTTTTTTGTTAAACAAAACCCCTGTAGCTCAGTGCAAAGGTCGCTAGACCTTCACACTGAGCTTTTGGGGTTTGAGTCCAGCTGGATCCATTACCATTTTTTTCTTTTTTCCCCAAAATTATTTTATTTAAAAAAAGTTATTTTTTATTTTGAATTGAACACAAATATCTCATTCTAAACATAAGAGATACTAAAACCTAAAAAAACCCTATCTCTTTCTCTCTAACTTTCTTTCTCTCTTTCTCTCCTTCAATCGATTTCTCCCACTCAGACACTTATGCACCCACTCACACTCACGCACTCACTCACAGACCTACTCACACCCTCAAGCACCCACTCACAGACCCGCACACACTGATGCACCCACTAAAACACTGATGTACGCAATTTCACACCCAGGCAGACAATCTGACAGCCACTCTCATCCTAGATACACCCTCTTACATCTATTCCCACAACCAGAGATACTGCAACCAACTAATGCCACCCATGGCCAAAGGCCAAAGGGGTTGAGTGGTTTTGGGGAGTTGGCTGCAGGGTCTGACTGTAGGCCAGGCCCTGCCGGCAACACTGGCAGCGCACAGCCTAAGGCTGTGCTGCCCAGGGTTGGGTGATTATAGGAATTGGCTGCTGGGCCTGGTCCTGTGGCCAACTGCCACCACACACAGCCAATGGCTGCATGCGGCAGTGGTTGGATTAACGTATAGTGATAAAAATGTCAATGTTTTTTGAAAATTTAATTTCCTGATGATAACGTCCCACTAACCTTTGTTTTTTCAGTGAATATTTATATAGATATATTACCTAGTGGCTGTCGCCATTAGGTAGTTATAGTTAGGACCATGTTTCCATGGAAAAAGTGTTTTTGACATGCCTATATCATTGGCACTGTTTGACAAATCTTCTCAAAAGTTTTTTAAAAAGTGTACCGGCAATCATTTTTTTGCAGTGAAAGTTTTGGGGTGATCCGTCAAGCTAGGGCTGAGAAAAAGAGGGGGGGCAAAAAAGTGAGTTTCCCATGTTAATTCCCATAGGACCTTTGAACACGACTACAGCCCGAACCACTGGACATAATTACCCCAAATCTGTCAAAAAGCTAGTTTTTGGTAAGCAGATTGTGCTTTTGCTTATGTGGTGTAAATCTGTTCGGTGGTTTTTGAGAGCTTAAAGGGAAAACACATTTGTATATCTGAGGTCAGGAACTCTTTGTGATGAATTTGTGGAGAATAGGAGCTTGTGCATGGAGCTGCACAGTTCCAATTGGCTGCCAACACTTCATCCAGGAAGTGTTGGCAGCCATCTTGGGACTCAGCTTCTGCTAATTACCTAAAAAAAAGAGTTAAAAAAAGAAAGGGGCCAGGGTAGAGACCGCCTGATCCCTTACCTCTGGTGCTGGGATCTCAGAGGGACTCCCCCCCCCCGCAGAGAGAAAAACATTTTTTAAAACTTTTTGCTGCAATTCGTGGTGGATCAGTGAATCCAGGAAAAATTCCCCCCAAAAAACAAGCATGGGCTCCAACACTTGTTTTTTAATAAGCCACCTGGTAGGCCAAGTCTCGGGTTAATTTCTATTTAAACAAGGACCTCCATCTCCCCGAGGCTAAAATGTTATTAAATGCAGGGGCCTGCCAGGCTGGGCGTCCTTATATCATCAATAAATCTTCGTAAATACTGAGATCGCATGCTTTCTTTTTTGGAAATAAATTCAACATATTTCAGTGGCCAATTGCCGGTCCAGCTTTTACGCGCCACTCGGAGGGAACAAGTCTGGTACCAATGGTGCAATTGGATATATATATATATATATATATATATATATATATATATATATATATATATATACATATATATATATATATATATATATATATATATATATATATATATATATATATATATACATATATATATATAAAGGCACACTGAAAAAATAAAGGTTAAAGGGATGTTACAGTTAGGATAGATAGGTTAAAATGTCAGTTAACACATACTGTTTTAATCTAAAAAAAACACTGAAATTCACCTTACAGTTATCACAAGTGACTATAACTCGTGCCCTAAACTAACTATAATTTGTGCCCTCGCCATGCTCAAAATTGTGAGCAATTATATAATTTCAAATGCTGCAGTCATGCTATGAATGATTTCATAGAGATGTCATGGATGATGTAATATGTGAGATCATAAGCAGTTCACATTGAGGGAGTGAGTTATAGTTACTTTAGGGCATGAATTATTACTGGAGATAACTATAACCGGTGCATTTTTTAAGTGTTTTGTTCAGTTAAAACAGTAAATATAACTTCTCCTTTAACGTATTTTTTTCAGTGAGATCCTAAGGTTTGTTGTAATGTAAAGTAAGATATAATTGCAATTTGTATCTATAACTTATGTATAGAAATATATATATCTATATATATATATATATATAAAATGTGTGCGTATTTTCACAGAAAAACCAATGGTTAAATGGAGGTTATAGCTGGAATTAACTTATATTAGAATGTGTCCAGTAAAATGGTACAATCATACCTGAACCTATAATGTGGAGATGTTTCAAGAGACTTTAAATGTCTATTGTCTATGTTAGAAATGGGGTCTCTGGTTGGCAGTAAGTTTGCACTCTGTCCAATGCAGGAGCCCTCACTCTAGTCAGGGTAATGCGATACATACCTAGGATAACTCCTGCTCACCCCCTTGGTAGCTTCGCACAAGCAATCAGGCTTATTTTAAAGGCAATGTCTAAAGTATTTGTACCAACACACACCGTTATATAGTGAAAAAACTGCAAAAGGGACACAACACCAGTTTAGAAAAATAGTCAATATTTATTTAAATCGAACAAGACCAAAACGACAAAAATCCAACATACAGAAGCAAAGTAATGAATTTTTAAATTAAAAAGAGTCTTACTCCATGGGAAACCATGGATGCATTGCTTTTACCCAAAGTACCTAGTTTTAATAAAAAATAAAGCCCCACAGGTGAGTGTGCATCGGAAAAGTCAGTGATGTGTCAATTCCTTATTTGTAAGTGAGGCTGTGCGTCGTTTCTTCTCCAGTTAGAGAAGCGATGTTTAATTTTTCTCTCCGGCAGAAGAGGGATGCGCTGATTTCCAGTTGGGCAACCTGGCATCCACGCAGGTTGACAGTGATTTTGATGGCCAGCGACGATGCGTGCAAAATTCCGGCACACGGTGGTGGAGTGCTGCGCTGCGTGGGTGATGCATTAATTTTGGCAGCTGCCAGCGGGTGTTGCATCAATTTTCCAGCTGCGATGTAGGTGGTGTATCGATTTTTCTCCCGCACATCTCCTGTGCATGGATTTCAGTCTTGGTTCCACCAGCTTCTCATTCCAAGGGCCCAGGGACTGGATTGGGCACCTCTTGGCAGGGTAGGAGGTTCAGGAAGAGAGTCCAAGTGCTGGCTGAGGAAGTCCTTGATGGCCTGAGAACTCAGAACAGAGGGCAAGCTCAGTCCAAACCCTCGGAGACACTTCACAAGCGGAAACACACAGGAACACACAGGAAAACAGCAACCTTGTGCAGAAGGACTGTAAATGTACATGTTGAAATGTGTAACTTTAGTGCTAATGTACCAAGGAGTCTGCAACAAATCACATCTGCTGAGTAACTGCATCACAATGCAGAGTAACTGTATTACAGGTGCTAGTGTCACAGACAGAGAAGGTCCAGATAGTGAAGTCCTTTTGAGCATCAGCAGTCCACCACAGAAGTCAGGCCATTGAGACAAAGCAGCAGCCCAGCACATACTGTGACAGAACATGGAGGTAACCTGTCTGCCCATAGAAGCACAAAATTTTGAGCTGACTGGGCTGATTACCTTGTGATTCCTCAGTAAGCTGGTGTCTGGTGACATAACCAGCGAGTGGTAATTTCTCTTACAACTGTGTGTTTTGTTACATTCATATTACATAACCGACATTAAAGTATATTTTGTTTACTTGCATCAACATGGTCATGTGTTCCTTTAACATACACAATGCATTTTTTTTGTTGATTTACCTACCAAAGTAATGTGTGGCAATGTGTTCCCTACACCTTTCTCCCTTCCAATGCTCTGCTCCCATCTATCGGCAGGTGGACTGCTGGCACAGGATATTTATCCTCTGAATCTGAGTTTGACACTTCAATGTGAGGGCCTCTTCTGCTGGCAATATTGAGTAAGATGGCACATGTTGCAACTACCTTACAAGCAATTTCTGGTGCACATCGTAACACCCCCCCACTCTTGTACCGGAAATTAGTTTTCAGTATTCCAAATGTCCAATCAATCACACTCGTGGTGCGACAATGTGCACTATCGTATTGGCTCTCAATTTGGGAGGTGGGAAACAGATATGATGTGAGAATCCATGGATATAAGGAATACACACTGGTACCTGCAAAACAGACATAGTTTTAAGGCTACATGATTAATTGAATAGGTGACAACAAAAACATATCTGTATGTAAACTGTGTTTCTTTACCTAATAAATATCCATCATTGAACTCCCCTTTTTCT
Organism: Pleurodeles waltl; assembly: GCF_031143425.1. Lineage (NCBI taxonomy): Eukaryota > Metazoa > Chordata > Amphibia > Caudata > Salamandridae > Pleurodeles > Pleurodeles waltl. The sequence continues at coordinate 372,235,086 of NC_090451.1, forward strand.
AGCAGTCTGTATATTCTGCGGTGTCTAAACATGAAGGAGCCCTGGGTGCTTCCTGGATATTGCAGCACCATATCAGTTATGATTTTGCAGGCATTGCTTACCACCTGAATGTTGAGGGAGTGTGTACTTTTCCTGTTTCTGAATATGAAATATACATTCCATATGGGGTGTGGGAAATCTGCAATCAAATAAAAATACATTTTGGTACTATGCATTTCCTGGGCATGCCTGAGGAGGTATATGTATTGGTGAATGTAGATAAGCATGCATCTTGGGAAGTATAAAAGAAAAATGAACACATTGTGACATTCCTCCTGCTGCAGCAATTACACCCTGGTAACAGCCAGAGGCTACTAGGTGTAACAAGCACAACACCTGAACATGAGTAGGGATAGAACTGCTGTGCAGGGTCCTGCTTTCAAGATGTGTCTGTAAGAGGGAAATTATATCCTATATGACATTGCTACTTACCCTGTATTTATCATATATTTCTTCCTCATTGTGTTCAAATTTGGTCAGTCTGACTTTGAAAATCCTCTCTTGTATCTGCCTCCTCCTCCTCTGAGCAGCCAGTATTCACATCCTTCTTGCAATCAGGTACAGAGCAATTATTGTGGAAATCCCTGGTGCATTCTAGGCCATTTTATATACTTTCCATCCATGTACCACCTGTTCTGCTGTGGTGCTAAATAGCATGTGCAAACTGTGCTTTTTATGAGTAGTCGATATTTGCGACTGCCCTTAACATACAGTTTACAAATTGGTGAGAGGGATTTCCTATTTGTGATTTGGTATTTGCATTTGCAAAATATACCAATTCACAAAACAGTTACAACACAATTTGTGTTCGAAAATAGCCTTTGTACATTGCAAACTGCCATTTTAGCATTTGCAAACCCCTTTGTGATTGGTTTGAGAGTCACAACATTTTCGTACATCTGGCCTTATGTGTATTTAAGATATAGGTTCTCTATACAACTTTGGCGGTCTTTTCGAAAGACCAACGCAGTGGCGGCCGCCAAAAGACTGCCATGTTGGCAGTCATCCGCCTGCCATATTAAGAGTCACACAGTGAAAACTGCCAAAATACAGCAGAAAATCCAAAACCGCCAGGACGCTGGAGGGTGGGAAATAGGCGGCTCCACCACGAGCACCACCAGCCTGACAACTTTCCACCCATCACATTACAAGCTTCAAATCACCAATGTGGTCCTTCCATGGCCGATCACCAAAGGTGAAGCAAATCATCGCATTCAACCACTCACATAGGACAGAAAACCACACCACACTGGACAGTTCAAATACCCCACACCTGACACACATACACACACCAGACACACCTCCTCACTTGCACTATACAACACACCCCCACACAACCCACATATACACTTCACACTCAGCACACACCACATACCTGCACGAACAACACAATGCACACATCACAACTACACACAACCACCACAACCAACCATCACACACAACCAAACACCCCCACGCCATCAAGCACCCTACACTGAACCCTTAGATACACAACCCCATCTCCACCCACAACACAATCACCACCATGTCCTGTCAAAGCACCCATGCTTCACAGATGATAAGTTGAGGGTCATGGTCGATTAAATTGTCAGGGCAGAGCCACAACTGTTTGGCGCACAGGTCCAGCAAACCTTCATTGCCAGGAAAATGGAGTTATGGCAGAGAATTGTTGACAGGGTAAACTCAGAAGGCAACCATTCACACACAAGGAAGGACATCAGGAAGGGTGGAATGACATTAGGGGGATGACATCGAGACATCAAACTGCTGTTCAGAAGACTGGAGATGGGCCCCCACCTCCTCCCCCAGAGTTCACATCGTAGGAGGAGAAGGTCTTGGACATACTGCATCCAGAGAGTCTGACTGGAATACCAGGAGGAATGGACTCTGGTAAGTAACTACCACTTCTCTGCCGCAATTTACTCCTCTCCAGCATGCTACCTCACCACCCAAGCACTCCCCAATTCACTCTCCTGCTACACCTCCCACCTGATCACATAATGCCCCTTTCCTGCATGCTGCACCACCATCCAACTCCGATGCATGGATAGCAGTGCAAATAACAATCACTACGGCTCCCACAATGCACTAGTTCATGTACAACAAAACCTGTTATGTCCACTTCACAGCACAACTTTTGCATGTATGACTATTGCACTAGCTACACCAACTGGATGCTTTGACTGAGGAACACTACATGGCAATGGCAGCAATGCAACGGCACTACACAATGGCAAACAAGGACAAACACAGTCACAGCACTGTACCAAACCAAATGGCCACTTATCCAGATCTACAACCCTGAAATGGACTGAGCATGGGCTAGAAGGTAAGAAGGTAAACCCCATGCACCAAATGCACACACAGGACAAGTTACCATGCATACACACATACCCTCCGCCCACTTGGACACCATGCTGCAATGTACAGCCATCCCCACTCACATCTAGCAAACCTGATTTACTGTGAACAAATAGGGCAGACCTACCATGTGAACCATCACCCATTACCTGATCCCACCCACCCACCAACATTTACCTACCCAGATTGACACCAATCCTCAATGGGGCATTGTGCACATGTCACAAATCACTATCCACAAACAATGTATGCAGTGCTGCACCTGTCATTGCTATTGCTGGGAATCATGGCAAGACACTGTATACATCAGACAAAGAGACTACCAATCACATCTCCACCATTTAACTCTCTCTCACTCCATCCACAGGTACCCCTGTCACTGTCACCATGGAGAGGAGGCCAGAGACAGCCACCCCTCCTCAGGATGAAGGCCCCAGTTAGGGCAATGCCTATGGATGTCTGGACATTGGCGACTTACCTGGCCCATCTGGGATACCTGGTCAGTCCACCACTCCATGCCTCACCCTGCCCACATCAACCCCCCCTCCACCCTGTGGCATCAACAGCACAGCAAACACTTGAGTCGACCCCTCACACCCAAGACAATTATGATCCTGGTGACACTGGGAGTGGACACACCGTGCCAGGGGCACAGGCATAGGGGGGCAGGGGGCATGGAAGAGAACCTGTCGGCCAGAGGATGGGCCCTCAAAGGGACTCAACTGACCAGGAAGCCACTTCCCACGTCCTGGGAGCATACCAACAATCCCAGGACAGGATGGGCAACATTATCACCATGCTGGGGGAAAACCAAAGGCTGCAAAGGAAATACCACTAGGAGGTCATGCAGCAGTGGCTGGCCCACAATGCTCTCATGGCCTCCATTGCAGGGGTGCTCAGGGACCTCAACACTACCCTGCGTGCCTCCTTCACCCACAGGCCCCTTCCACTAGCCACATAAGAACGGAGCCCTCCACATCTGCCGCAACTGGTGGAACGGAGGCCCTGCCAGGGGAACCCCAGGCCTCTGGCCCCTCTCCCTCTGAAGCTGATGAACAGCCCGCAAATGTGGATGTCCATACAGACATCCAGCTGGAGCAGATGCCCAGACTAAACTCACTGCCAGGAAGTGAAACTCTCCTGATTTGACTCCCTTGTGTGCCACTGAGACACCCTGTTGACTGTTCAATGATATTACTCCATTTTCCCATGGCCCTTGGACACTGGACCTGTGATACCTTCAGCTGTGCCACCTCCTCCAATGATTTCAACTACCATGACCTGCATCACCTGTTTGTCACTGTATGCACCATATATTTTGTTTTCACATTTCCACTGGATGCCCAATAAACACTATTGATCATAGCAACTGCATATGTGTCTTTAATTGAACATATACAATTGTTTTGACAGCAACATTTGATGTGGGTATGCCCCCCTAAACCAACAGGCAGTGTAATTGACATCATAAGGAGGCATCCTCTACAGGAGACACAGTACAACAAATGTCCCAGGGCAGATTTAAGGAAGTCACTAGTCCGGGCACACACTACAGTAAAATTACTCATCCAACCTGAAAAAGAGACCGTTACACGAAGTTACATCAGGATAGAAGGTAGAGTGCCACCCAAAGCACATATGTATTACACAGTTGTCCAGCCCAGTGTAGATAGCCATCAAAGCAGGGCAGAACAGATGATACTTCTACATCCCCAGTCACAGGAAATACGTGACAATACACTGTATCTGCCATCTGTCATGTGCAAAACTCAATTCTGTCAACAGTTACCAATGGCTAATGAGCATGAATGTCTCAAGGCATAGGTAGCAGAGGCATTGATTTACAGAACACAGTCAGTGGGTGGAAAAACATGAGGAATAGAGAATGCAGGACACATAGCTCAACACAGGTCTGTCCATTGGAGATGTGAAACTAGCAACCTGCAATGAGTACGCATTATATAAGATACATGTCAACTCAGCACCTTACATTCAAGCACTCATCTCCAAAAACACATTACAACACCACTGATAAAACTAATAAGAAGAGCTGGTGAAGCTCATGGATTAGGTCCTATCCCTTTATGAACAGTTATATGGGGCACCAGAAGAACAGGTGAGCCCAATGCTATTGTACTGTCTGATAGGGGTGTGTGTGATGGTGTAAGAGGTAAGTGTACTGGGGAGTGAGTATATACATGCAGGGGGCATGGAGAAGAGGCATGTGCACCGAGAAGGAGGGTTTGTGTGGGCACTTGGGGGGTGATTCTAATCCTGGCGGGCGGCGGAGGCCGCCCGCCAGAATTCCGCCCCCATAATACCGCTCCGCGGTCAGAAGACCGCGGAGGGTATTATGAGTTTTTCCCTGGGCTGGCGGGCGGTCTCCAAAAGACCGCCCGCCAGCCCAGGGAAAAACTCCCTTCCCACGAGGATGCCGGCTCGTAATCGAGCCGGCGGAGTGGGAAGGTGCGACGGGTGCAGTAGCACCCGTCGCGTATTTCAGTGTCTGCAAGGCAGACACTGAAATACCTTGCGGGGCCCTCTTACGGGGGCCCCTGCCGTGCCCATGCCATTGGCATGGGCACGGCAGGGGCCCCCAGGGGCCCCGCGACCCCCCCTACCGCCATCCTGTTCATGGCGGCTTTCCCGCCATGAACAGGATGGCGGTAGGGGGGGTCAGAATCCCCCATGGCGGCGCAGCAAGCTGCGCCGCCATGGGGGATTCTGAGGGCAGCGGTAAACCGGCGGGAGACCGCCGGTTTACCCTTTCTGACCGCGGCCAAAGCGCCGCGGTCAGAATGCCCTGCGGGGCACCGCCGGCCTGTCGGCGGTGCTCCCGCCGAATCAGGGCCTTGGTGAGTTAGATGTTTATTGTCTACTGCTGTTTGTATAGGGCATGTGTACCTGAATTTCTCCTTCTGTCTGTGTCATCCATGCAGGTGAATGCCCATCAGAAAAAAGGGATTTGGTGTGCCATTACCAAGCAAGTGCAGCCCCTGGGGGTCCACAGCCAGTGAAGCACCCACTGCAGAAAGCTGCGGGAGGACCTGAGACTCTGGGCCAGGAAGACCTCAGAGACCCAGCTTGGGATGTCCTCTCAACGAGGAAGGGGTGCGAGACCCCCCCAATGGCTTGCATATTGGCAGTGGTCTACTCTGAGGTGGATGGGAGTTTTGAGGGCAGCACAGCAGCCACAAGGGGGTGAGTAGATACTGGATACTGCCACTTGGTTGGGCTTAAAAGGGATATAATGCCTCACTGCAGGCAAAGTTACATTGTAGTAATGACATCCTGTGTATTGTATATTTGAAATGGGTATTATGCACCCTGGCTGAGTATAGATAGTAGATGTGTTGCCATGCTTTACTGTAAGTGGTTGTGCATCTCCCATTAATATACCTCTCTATGTCTGGAATGCGGAGATGCCCATATGACATTGCCACATGTGTGAGACCATCCAGCCTATGCAAAGGATGTTTGTATTAGTATCACCCTAAACACTGAGTATCACCAGCTCCATCCATTTGCATTTGTGGCTCTGAGGTGTCAGTCCACTCCCATCTGTGTAGCATACCTGTATTTACAACTATGTGACTCTAGTTTCCTCACCGGGACTGAATACATCATGTATTGAGAATGTTTTTGACTAACTGTGGGCTGCAATCTACGTTTCACAACAAATATGGCGTTCGTGTGACAGGATCATTGATTTGATAGTTGAATTGTCAAATATAGGTGAACTGCTGACTGTAGGGTATGTGAAGTTAGGCTTAATGGGAAACAGATACATGTACAATTGATTAAGTCTGGTTGCAGACATTATCTATTCCTAGGTGCAATACTTGTGGGGAAGTCACTGTTACACCAATGGAATGGTACTAGAGGTGTTAGGTGCCTTGACAGGTCTCGTCTATGTCAGCATGGTATGTATACGAGATGGATGACAATGGCCTAGCAATTGATGTGCTACATTGCAGAGTTACTGCTTACATCATGTCCTAATGGTAAGTTGGTGGCACATCTGATGGGCTGGGACATTTCTGCTTGCCTTGGCCAAGCTGCAGTGGCAGATTAGGAGAGTCTGGCTTATTGCATGTCTCATGGCATGCAGATGTGAATCTAAAATTCCTTTTAGTCTCCTCTGGCTGGCTCATGAAGTAGCGGGATGTGTATGTGGTTTACAGACAGTGGTGTTGGCCCATGTATGCCTAAGACATCATGACATTTACCTTCTGAGTTGTGTGTTGTCTGGACTCTGTGACAGGTATTTTAATTTCTGGTATGGGGTTTGAAAGTGGTGTTGCCTGTTGCTCAGTTTGACAGGTGTTTGAGGACTTTGGTTTGTGCGTATGTGACGTGTGTTGATTGTGCCCACTGTTGTGACTGGGCTGCATGTGTGGATCTGGCACTGCCATTTGTTCCGCTGTCATTGCTGTGTAATGTGTTAGATATGATTGTGTTGTTACATGCATGTATATAGCTGAATTGTGTATTGTTTGTGTAGAGATATGTAATGGTGTTGTGTGTGCATCTGTGTGTGGTGATGGCTATGTCATATGCGTTGTATGTGGTGCTATTGTGTTTTGATGTCTGCTTCGTTGAATGCCAGTGTGAATGTGTTACTTGGTTGTCTGGTGTTGTTACGTGCTGTTGTCAGTATGTGTAGTCATGTGGAGGTGTGCAGTGACATTGATTGGTGTAGCGTGTGTTTAGTTGTGGTTGTGTTGTCGTTGTGTGTATTGGTGCTGTTGTGGACGGTTGTGTGACAGTATGGTGCTGTTTGTGCGGGTTGGTGTATGTATGGTACTTGTTTGTTGGTCGTGGTGTGTGTAGTACGGGTATGTGTAGTATGGGTGTGCGTGTGCACAGTATGGGTGTGCGTGTGTGTATTTGGGTGTCTGTTCATACGGGTGTATGGGTACATGTATGTGTCACTGTCACCTGCCGTCCCAGAAGTGTATGTTGTGTGTGCATGTGTAGTTTGGGTTTACCCTCTAGTGTGAGGTAGATGTTTGTACTCACAGTTGTTGTCTTCGTCACCATCACTGGTTCTGGAGTCATTGTACGAGCAGGAGCAATGGGAGGACTTCCAGTTCAGGCTCCATGGTGGCTCTGTCAGCTTTGTGTTCCAGAAGGTGAGTGTCTCCTTTTATAGCATTGGTTTCTGCAAGGGTTTTCGTGGTGGTGCAACTGCAGCAGACACCTTGGCGATGTACAGCTTCGTAATATGTTGGGTGGAAACATTGTCCCTGTCAGCCTGAAGGTGCCTACTGCTGTCCATGGCGTCATGTCCGCACTAGCGGTAACAGTGGTTGTTTGGCTGTGTTCTGTTGTGATGACTACCATGCTCGTAATTTGGCGGTCTTCAGCTCCGGGCAGTTGGCGGTATGACTGCCGCTGCCAACATGGTGGTCCTGTGACCGCCAAAGTCGTAATGAATGAAATTTTGGATAAATGTTTCAATTCTCATTAAGATGTGGGAAAATTACACACTTTATTGAGGCTATCTATCAGCTAGTATATTCAAATGGGAATAAGTAAAAGAGACATTCATGAAAATGTTGACGTAGTCGTCCTTCTACTGTCAAGTATAAGTCTTCCTTCACTTCACTCTATGTACAAAATGGTGCATTAAAGGCATGCAGACTTTGTTGCGATTAAGGCGTACCTGCCAAAACATGAGGATCTTGTTTGTATTAGCCCGGGATCACTGGTCATGGAATAAAACGTCATGCAGTGTTTTTAAGCATAGGATTAGTGCATTGCCATGCACTTCCAGCTACAAAGTGACAGAGCATTTTGCCATTTTTACCTCAAAGACTCCCTCCCCTGTGCATCTGTCAGTCATTTGGGAACACTGGGGAGGATTAGAAAGGGCCTACTGGTGCTTTTCCAAAATGTTTTTTGTTTTTTCCTGGGGCTTGGGCTGACTGGGAAGAGCTTCCAGAGCAAACTGAACTTTCTTTTATTTGTTTGTACTCTAATGACGATAGGCGCCCAGGTCTCGCTGATGCCATTACATTAAAAAAGTGAAAGTAAAACATGCTGACAGGCTTGCTTCACTTTCACTGAATCAGTGCTCGGGGGGAGGACACCTTAGCCCCCAAGCACTGATTCTTATGGGAGAACTATCATTAGAAAGGGGAGAATCTTCCCTTTCCAATTTTACTTCTGCCCAGTGCACCCCTGCTTGGGGATTGCCTGAGGAAACCTATTTTCAAGCAGTGATCCATCCACCAGACATCAGGGATGAGGGGAGTGGCCCCTTAGGCAAAGGCCTGTGCTCCCCTAGCACATTTGCATTAACCAGTCTTTCTGTGACCCCCCCCCCGGTGTGGATGGGGGTGATAGCCCCCAATCTGCTTCCTGATGAGTGGGGGCAGAAAGCCCACGAGGTGCCAGGGATTTTTTTCATATAAAAATATTGGGGTGTATGCTGCCCAGAAGGGCATAGCCTTGCCCCCTCCCCAATATAAATGCAATAATCTTTTTGTCCACTAGAGGGGGCACATGGAGGAATTACCATACCATTAGAAGTTTGTAAAAAATATTTATGGTACATTGCATTTAACATAGATAAGGTTTACACCTTTCAGTTACTTTATATGTCACAACTCTATTATAGTTCTAATTTCTTCCATCCTCTACTGATACTGCATTACAAAAAAACATAACTAATTTGAATGGACCAATGAATTCAGATTTGTTTTTTTGAAAGCACAGCTTTCATTATCACTTGGGGACAGATGACTGCTTTTAACACAGTTCTTTGCATCGTACTATTCTTTACGTTTTTCAGAGCACAACCTTTCTTTACTAATGCCTCCTTTCATGAAATCTCAAGACACAGTGTTGTTTTTACCCCAATATACGCATCCTGGAGACAACACTGTGTTAGCCGTCTTCCCCATAAAAATCTCAAAGGGAACTTCACCTGTAGTTGCATGCGGAGGGAATCGGTATGCATACAAGAACTTCTTTAACTCTTCCTTTCAATTCTTTCCAGCAGATCTCTCTTGTAGTATACACTCCTTTATACTCTTGTTGAATTCCCTATAGTCCCATTCCCCTCTGGATGATACAAAGAACATTTTCTGTGCTTAATACCATTCGTATTAAAAAAATCCTCCATTTCACGAGATATAAATTGAGGCCCATTATCCATTATTACGGTATTAGGGGGACCTCTTGATGGAAAATCTGACTAAAAAATCCAGTAATCTTCCCAGTTTCAATACTATTGACAAGACCAATCTCCGCCCAATGAGGAAACTGATCACCAATTACTAGGAAATTATTAGAACACCCTCTGGCATTATCGGGACCAATGATATCCATAGCCACAAAATCCCATGGTTTCGCAGGAAAATCTCTGCAACTCATGGGTGCATTTCTTGTTTTGTTAACTTTGTCGGTTCAGCAAGTATCAGGACATTCTCTAATTAACCTCTCTATCATTTATTTTTTTCAGAAATCTTTTCATTGGTATTTCAAATGTTATAACAATTATGTCGCAGCAGTTAGACATTATGATTGTAGCCACACAGTAAATAAGTGCAACAATAACGCATTACATAGGTACACGAACAATCCTTGTATCAGCCTGTGTATTTGCCGTGACATTAGTTAGGCAATTGAGTGGATTATCTAAGTTGTTGTGCGTCATTGAATAGGTAACAAGCTTTACCCGGGTTCTGGTAGAATCGTTTTGCGTAATGCGGAAGTCGGGTCGCTGGGTTTAAGCACAAAATACTAATCAAACAACATTACTGTCCCATTTTCCCATTAAATGTATATTCGGGTGAACAGTTATTTATGAACGGAGATCCTGAAGTAGTAACAAATAGGAACAGTAACCTTCATAAACAGTGGAGTACATTATCTACTGATTTTTGATAGTGGTAGTGTTGTGTCCGTTATGTGTGGAACTTTTCTCGATATTACATGCGTGTGTTAGTATAACGCTGAGCCGCAGGTGGATCACTGTTAAGTAGCGAACACCATGCCTCAATTTAGCTGTTTAGGGTCAGAGTGGAATGTTTGGTGAGTGTGTCGGTGAGCTTCCCATATTGCTCCCTGTGCATGATGTGCATTGGGCTGACTTGTAATGCTAATCTATCGCCGCCGCTGTGGAGCCTTCCTTTGGAGCTTGTAAGTGTGTCATCATGGTATCCCAGCTGTCTGATAGTGGATATTCACACAGGCCAAGTGCATCCTCTCTCCTCAACGCCACCTCCTCAGCGCCTGCCCAGGTCGCAAATGATCGCTTCCAGGCCAACACATTTGGAGCCTCCGCGGACTTCCAGCTGCGTGTTATCAGTCGTTTTGCTGTTATAAATCCCAAATCTAGGAATCTTGTGGTAGCTCTGTGGCGAGGGCCCCTAGGGAACAAACCCAACACACAATTTTCCCATGTAGATGGTATGACGCGTTCTGTGCATACTGTTAAACAATTGACCATGGCTACCCAGTAACTATACAGGGAGGAGCAGGACCACAGCATGTGTTAGAGATCTGCATTTTCACATTTACATCGGGGACAGGCTGCGTCAGAGTGAAGGAAGTATTTATTAATACGAGCTGGCGTGAGATATGCGCTATGTATTATGTACAATTGTATTCGTTTAAATTGTATAAGTCTAAATCTAGAGTTGCGGGGTATGTTAGTGTGACTAGCAATAACAGACGCCCATTGCTTGTCCGTGAAGAGTGTAGCTGAGTCGCATTCCCAAGCTGTGCGTAGCATATCATTCTCATGAACCAAGTGAGGTCTGAGAGCTTCCGTGAACCATTTGATTAGATGCCTGTTCTGCCCCATTACCTGTATGTATTGTATGAGCAGGTGGGTCGGAGGGGCAGTCGTTAAATCTCTCCACTTCCTTGATAAGGAGCGTAGTAGTGTATTATATAGTAGAAACTGTCCTGCTGGAAGGCCCGTGCCAGCGACTAGAGCGGTGAACTGAATCAGCTTGCCCTCGCTGTACAGCTCACCCAGTGTGTGCAGCTCTGCATTGTGCCAGGCCCACTAGCTTCGCCCCAGTCACTGCCCAAGAGTCATGGGGCGTGCCCAAGAGTGCCAAGGCCGGGGCAAATGGAATGATCCCGCTTGTGAGTCGCAGGGACCTGTGTGAGCAGCTATGGGCCACTTTAAGAAGAAGCTCCTCGGGCGGCGCCGAGCGCGCGATCGAGTGTAATAGATTCGTAACTCTTAGTAGAGACCAGGGTCCCACGGTGGTCGCTGTATCCGAGAGATGGAGCCCCACTAGCCACCTGGACACCCACTGGAGCTAAGACGCTAAGTAATAGTGCTCCAAGTTAGGAGCCGAGAGCCTACCCTGTGCCAATGGCAGATAGAGTTTCTTGAGCGCCACTCTACAGCGCTCTTTGTTCCAAATAAATTCTCTTAATTTAGGTTCCAGTTCCCTAAAGAAGCTGACTGGTATATAATGTGGAAGTTTTGGAGAAGTAGTATAATAGACGTGGCAGCACAATCATTTTCAAAAGGGCAATTCTGCCTGCCACTGATAGTGGCAGTGTTTGCCAGAAGACCATCTGGGATCTAATGGATGACACCACCTTTCTAAGGTTTCCATCAAACAGGTCCTCTTTTCGTAACCCAGAGAGGGTGGCAAATTGTTGCAAAATTGTTCCAACTTCCAGAGGGATCTGCGTGACATCTCTCAAGTACAGTAAGAGGTCATCAGCATACAGTGACACTGTATGCATACCATCTCCCAGAGGAATGCCCCAATGGTGGCCCGACTGCGCAGCGTCTCAGCCAGGGGTTCCATGGCAAGAGAGAACAGCAGTGGAGAAAGAGGGCAGCCCTGTCTGGTGCCCCTGCGTACCTCCACCGGCTCTGAGATACCTCCACTCATCTTGACCCGCATCCGGGGGCTCATGTACAGTAATTTAATAATACGAAGTAAAAGAGGTCCAAGGCCAAATTGCCGCAGAACTCCAAAGAGGTATGGCCATTCCCGTGTTGATTAATGCATAACACGAAACAGCCGCCTGATATTATGTGATGTATCCCGTGCAGGCACAAAGCCGTTATGGTCCGCGTGCACGAGGTCCGCCACCATTGGCGCTAGCCACGCTGCTAGCGTCTTGGCTAGTATTTTATAGTCTGTATTAAGCATTGCCAATGGACGATAGGAGCCAAGCTCCAAAGGGTCCTTCCCTGGCTTGAAGAGCGACACCAGCAGCGCCTCATTCTGCGATCTCAACAATGAGCCTTCCTGCACTGACTCTTCATACACGCGGAGAAGGTGGGGTGCGAGGGCAGTAGCAAAGGTCTTATAGAAGTTGGGTGGGAGTCCGTCCGGGCCAGGAGTTCTGCCCGCGGAGAGATCATGAATGCTAGCCCGAATTTCAGAGAGCTCAAGAGGCTCCTCTACTGCGTTGCATTGCGCCGCTGTCAGTCTGTGTAGTGTGATCACCAAGAGGAATTCCGTACAGGCCTGTCTGCACGGTGTCGCAACCGAGCGATGGAGGGTTCTGTAGTGGTGTGGAAATTCTGCATGTATCTCTGAGGGTGTATGGAGCACTGTGCCAGACATTGAGAGTATCTCTACAATCGGGCCACACTATCGCTCACCCCTGGTCAGCCACACCAGAAGTCTGCCCGATTTATCTGCGGAGGCATGGGTGCGAGCCGAGAGGGCAGCATAGTTTAAGCAGCACAGCCGGTCTAATAAAGAGAGATGTTCAGTCCTCGCCGCTGACAGGAGAGCCATTTCCCTGGGACCCCGGGCAGCCTCTCGCTCAGGATGCAGTAATGTCCGTTATACCCGAGTGAGTTCATTTTCGACAGAGCGCCGCTGGCCCCACTGCGGCGTTCCTATACAGTGGACTCTAATGAAGACCTTCAAGGCATCCCATTCTACCAAGCCGGACGATGCCGTGCCTCTGTTGTGTTCAAAGTATTCAGGGATTGCTTCATCTAGGGATGCTTTAAACATTGCGTCTTCCAGAAGCTCAGGCCTGAGCTTCCAGGTGGGGATCACTGGGGGAGAGGCATCCCATCCTAGTCATACCATTTGTGGGTTGTGGTCTGAATGAGTGTGGCCTAGGTAGTCGGTGTCTTGGATTGCAGTATATAACTTATGTGAGCATAATATTCTATCTAGGCGCACATGCAAAGAGTGTGGGATAGAATAATATGAATAAATTCTGTCAGTGGGGTTACGGTGGCGCCATATGTCTAATAAGTGCCAATTTGTAGTCCAGGTGTTTAACGCTCGTGCTGCCGCCAGAGTGGGGGCTGTGGGCAATGGTGGAAATGAGCGGTCTAGGTCTGGGTCCAGTACACTGTTAAAGTCCTTGCCCAGCATCCAGGGGTAATCGCTCCACCATGATAACTGGTGGGACAGAGTGGGGAGAAAGGTGGCTTTGTCCAGATTCTGCACATATATGTAGCCCAACTCCAGTGCCTGGCCCGCAAGTCGACCCTTTACTATCGCGTATCGCCCCTGCTCATCAATTATTTGACCTTCTTCTACAAAAGGTATACCCGGTTTAATCCAGATCAGAGCTCCCCTTGCATAAGTGGAATATCCTGTTGCATATAATTGACCTCTCCATCTACGCCGCAGGCGAGGCACCTCCGGAAGCGCTAAGTGGGTCTCTTACAAAAAAGCAATGTGTGCTGAGTGCCTTTTAAGGTAGGAATATATTGAGTATCATCTCTTTGGTGTATGTATGCCACGCACATTCCATGTGAGAATGGTGTAGGTGTTCATGGTGGGTTTCGATATTGAGTGCAGCTAACTAGCAAAGTGGTCCACGTAAGCAGGGTTATGTATGGAATACCAGGGTTCCAACACTCCATCAGGCTACTAAAGTATGGTCTCTGTAACAACAATAACAAATACAATACCATCAGAGCAGAAGAGCAACGAGCACCCGCCCAAAGCAGATAACCCACTGGGTCAATAAAGCAACTGTATATAATGAGTCTCCACGAGCAGGAGAGTGGGGTAGGTCGTGTGCCTCGAAGACGAGTGTGTGGTGAGGTGCGTTCCCCGGTATGCGCAGATGGCCATGCGCGGAGCCTGAGTATATTGCTGACCATGAATGAGAGGAAAGAGTGGGGGTGCCGGGGGAGGATGTGGGAGGAACCAAGGAGCCCCATCCGGGAGCCCCCCAATTAGTGCACAGATGCACTCCCAGCCCACCAGATCAGTAATGTAGTACAATTTAGTTCTTGAGGTGTGGATTGGTCACTAAAGAGGCTAGGGGTTAAGGGGTATGTGGCTGTGAGATTGCCAAGGGGTTATGACAAGCACAGGGGGGGGGTTAGAATAATTTGTCCGCTTTGTGGGGGATCACCCCCAGGTGTGTCGGGGAGTCCGTCTGGGAGAGATGGTCTGGTGTAACAAGTTCCTCGCTATTAGGTTGTGAGGCTTCAGTTCCCATCTCCGAAGCGGTCGAGGGAGAGTTAATGGCCACCGCTGACTGCAGTGCCTCACGCTGCTCCTGAATGATCTGCTCCAGATGGGGGACATGCTTCACCCTCTCCGGGGTTACAACCTGCGTCCGTAGGCTCGTTTCGCACGGATACGCCTGCTCCTTGGCGCCGGCAGGTTCTTTTCCAGTTCTCTCCCACTGATACGGCCCCTGGATTCCAGCCATTCCCACGCCGCTTCTGGCATGGTGAAGAAGTGGGGTTTGCTATCAGCTATTATGCAGAGCTTGGCCGGAAATAGTAGAGAGTACTCAAGATTCAGGGTCCGGAGCCTGTGCTTTAAGGGCAGATAGGAGGCACGATCTCTTTGCACTGCCAGTGTGTAATCATCAAACAACATGACCTAGGCGTTATCCACCCGAGGCGGTGGGGACGATCTGATTGACCTCAGGATGTTGTCTCTGTCCGCATAGTGGAGTAGACAAAGTATGAAAGGACGTGGGCCGCCTCCCAGTGGTCGCGCTCTGGTAGGGATCCTATGCGCACGATCCACTGAGAAGAAAGGTGTCAGTGTTCCCTCCGGCACCAACCCCCGAAGCCAGGTCTTGGAGTATGTGACAGCATCATGGCCTTCCACGCCCTCCGGTAGGTCAACTACTCGTATGTTGTTTCTCCGGGTGCGGCCTTCAGCATCCTCGACTCGACGCCCCAGTTCATTTATGCGGGCAAATACATCTCCCATTGTATTTTCCAACCGAGTTGTTGTGGGCATCAGCTCATCCAGTCGTGTCTCAAGTGTTCCTGTCTTATCCGCTAATTAGCGGTGATCCGCATGTAGCAAGGCAAGATCACTGGCCACCTTGTCTATCTTGCCTTCCAAGGACGTTCGGGCCTGCTCCTGGGAGGCACCTATGCGCTCCACCGCCACCAGTACGGCGTCTAGTTTTTGACTGTCCTGGGGCACAGGCCCCTGTGTGGTCTTGGCACCAGAGCGGGTGCCAGAGTGGAGGCGGCCAACTACCGCAATAGCCACAACCCACAACCCACAAGCCACGTGAACTCCTGTGATGAGACAGGTCGTCGCCCCCTCCACGGGACAGCTCCAAGGAATCCCGCCGCTTTTGGCCTACCGAACCGCCTCTCAGGGCAAGCAGGAAGGGGCACGTAGAAAATGCTGTTAGACCACACGCCCACGCAGCTGGTCAAACAAAGGCTGGCCAGTGAGGTCTGTCCTTACCTCTCACAACATGGCAGAGGCCCTCCACCGGCCCCACCGGGCCGCAGAGCCACATCAGGCGACGAAGTGTCTAGTGGTGAGACCCTCCAAGTAGCTGTCTTTAGCACCTCCGCTGCGCCGGGCAACTGGGCAAGGCCCGCTTGCATGCTCCAACAGGCCGCAACAGAGCAGCAGCACGAGCAGCCCAGGCGCTGGTGCCCCCTCTGCCCCACAGGGGCCCGGTCTTCAGGACTGCCCAGGGGGCCCTGCCGCCCAGGCCACAAGCCCCCACAAAGCAATAGGAGCATGCTGGTTTGGGCTCACCCCCCCGCGCTGTCGGCCGTGCCAGGTCGGGCCCGACCCTCTTCCGGTCATGTGCATACAGCCGCAGAGGCACGGCCGCTGCCTGCCCGCTGCGATCTTCAAGGTGCTCCTCAGAGTCCCTCCAGGCGTCCACAGCACCATGGGCCACACGCGGCCGCAGCGCTCCGGGCCAGCGCCGTCACGCCACCTCACCGCCCGTGCACAGGCCTCCGCACCCAGCTGCGTGCGCTCCACCGCCGTATAACGTGGGCCCGCAGGACCACGAACAAAGACTCCAGCACATCGAGGAGACCAAGCTCGGCACAGCGGTCGCTGTACTGTCGTCGCTGGCCCTGCGTATTGCTCCTGATGCCGGATAAACCGTGATGCAAGTGCGGAGCTCTAGAAGCTTGCGTCCACCATCTTAGATGGCTGGCCACGCCCCCATTAGCCTCTCTTTCATAAGGTCCATGCCTGGCCATCAATAATTGAGGCGTATTCTTGATTTGGTATTGCTCATTCCTTGATGACCCTTGAGACATATTTCTGCTTATAAATATAGTAGGCACCACAAGTCTTGAACCTCTCAATATTATGGTGGTCATTACAACCCTGGTGGACGGTGTTAAAGCGGCGGTAACACCTCCAACAGGCCGGAGGTAAAAATGTTGGAATTATGACCGTGGCGGAAACCGCCAACAAAGACAGCCACTTTAACACTCCGACCGCCACGGCGGTACAGACAAACAGCGCGGCGGTCACCGCCAACAGACAGGCAGAAGACAATGTACCGCCCACAGTATCACAACCTACCAATCCGCCACCTTTTCCGGGGCGGATTCACCGCGGATAAAAACACGGCGGAAACAGCCATATCAAAGGGAAAACGCTCACCTCTACACATCCCACGAGGAATCAGAACACCATGGAGCCGGAACTCCATATTCTGCCAGCGATAGTCTTCCTGCTCCTGTACGAGGATCATCAATGCCGGCGGCAAAGAGCACGGTGAGTACTGCACGTACGACATAGAGGAGGGGGGAGGCAAAAACACAGGGACACACACAACCAACATCCCAACACCCACCCTGACCCTCACCCACTACAACACACCAATGCTTATCTATACATTACAGTAACATCCCCCAACCCCCCCGGAAGAATGCAAAGACAAAAGGAAATTAGTGGAACAATTGTAATATATCAAAATACAGTCAGCAAATATATACAGATATATATATACACATTAAACAAAATATACACCACGATTAGTAGTGCAGGTAATGCAGCATTCATTGTCCGTGGAGCACTGGGCCCAAAATGCATGGGCGAGGCCCACACAAGATACCTGATCAAAACGGAGAGAACACTGCTGGGGCATCAGATAGAAATACAACAGGCACATCAGGGTGAAGGGAAGGGGGGCACCTCAACCGGATGAGTGTACCAGGCCAGATCCACGAGGGGGCTCCATGCCCATTGATGTATCCTGGGGAGTGCAAAGCCACAGTCTCTCAAGTCTCTACAGTGGGTGGGTTGCCCACTGTTCACTCCTGGGGAGTGCAAAGCCACAGTCTCTCAAGTCTCTACAGTGGGTGGGTTGCCCACTGTTCCATCCTGGGGAGTGCAAAGCCACAGTCTCTCAAGTCTCTACAGTGGGTGGCTTGCCCACTGTTCAATCCTGAGGAGTGCAAAGCCACAGTCTCTCAAGTCTCTACAGTGGGTGGGTTGCCCACTGTTACATCCTGGGGAGTGCAAAGCCACAGTCTCTCAAGTCTCTACAGTGGGTGGCTTGCCCACTGTTCCATCCTGAGGAGTGCAAAGCCACAGTCTCTCAAGTCTCTACAGTGGGTGGCTTGCCCACTGTTCAATCCTGGGGAGTGCAAAGCCACAGTCTCTCAAGTCTCTACAGTGGGTGGGTTGCCCACTGTTCCATCCTGGGGAGTGCAAAGCCACAGTCTCTCAAGTCTCTACAGTGGGTGGCTTTCCCACTGCTCAATCCTGGGGAGTGCAAAGCCACAGTCTCTCAAGTGGATAACAGTCTCCACTGGTGCTGGAAGGGGACTGGTGCCCAGAGTGCAGCACAAACCCTGTGACGGTCCCAATTGTGTCACTGCCCCTGCCGCAAATGGGCTAGCGGTGCATTCCATGGCGGTCTTTGCCCTGTTCAGCGGTCCCTGGCCTGTTCAGCGGTGCTTGCGTTGCCAGTGTCAGACCTGTTCAGCGGTGCATTCCATGGCGGTCTTTGCCCTGTTCAGTGGTCCCTGGCCTGTTCAGCGGTGCTTGCCACGGCGGTCCTTCATTGCCCAGCAGGGCTGTGGCTGGCGGTCCTTCATGGGTCAGCTGGGATGTGGCTTGCGGGCCCTCCTGGACAGCTGGGCTGTGGCTGGCGGTGGCCTCCTGGCCAGTGACGATGGGGCTGGCCTCTTGGGCAGTGACTCTGGCGGTGGCCTCCTGGCCAGTGACGATGGGGCTGGCCTCCTGGGCAGTGACTCTGGCGGTGGCCTCCTGGCCAGTGATAAGGGGCTGGCCTCTTGGGCAGTGACTCTGGCGGTGGCCTCCTGGCCAGTGACGATGGGGATGGCCTCCTGGGCAGTGATTCTGGCGGTGGCCTCCTGGCCAGTGACGATGGGGCTGGCCTCCTGGGCAGTGACTCTGGCGGTGGCCTCCTGGCCAGTGGCTCTGGGGCTGGCCTCCTGGGCAGTGACTCTGGTGGTGGCCTCCTGGCCAGTGACGATGGGGCTGGCGGTGGCCTCCTGGGCAGCGGGGATGATGGCGGTCCTCTCCGCCGTGCTGCTCCTCCCAGACTTTGGAGATTTCCTCTGCCCCTTCCCCACCTTGGGAGGAGTCACAGCTGAGTCGACACTCCCCCCGGGACCCTTGTGAGCGGCTTTGCTGGCTGGAGTCTTCCCCCTCTCCCATTGGGCACTGTCCAACTTCTGGTGCTTCACAGAGGGGGACTGGCTGTGCTCTGGCTCCGTGCCACACTGGCTGGCCTGGTGGCCGGTGCACTCCACATACCTGTAACAACAGGCACCACTGGTCCCGGAGATTTCTTGGCTGAGGTGCTAGTACGGGACCTATGAGTTGGAGGGGGGGTGGTGGTGGGAAATAGGTTAAGGGGGGCCAGGAAAAGTTTTTGGGAGACACTGGGACGGGTAGATGGAGGGGGTTTGGGAGTGGAGGAAGAGGTGGTGGTTGTAGGAGGTGTAGGTTTTGTGGATTTTGGTGCAGGTGCATGGGTTGGAGGCTGTTGTGAGGTGGATGGCTGTTGGGTGGGTGTGTGCCTGCGTTTGTGTATCTTCGGAGGGGGCATCACAGACACACTGGGAGAGGACACTGGGGAAGTGTAAACGTTAGTGGGGGTGGTGAGTAAACGTGAGCGGGGTGTGGTGGTGGGTGTGCTGGTGCGGAACGTAGTGGCTGTAGTGGTAGTGCATGCAGGTGTGAGTGTAGACGAGGCTGGGAGGGAGGAGGGAGACGACGACGAGGGGGACACAGTGGAGGCAGTGGATGTTGGTGTGTCTGTATGTGTGTGATGCTTGCGTGAGTGCCTGTGGGATGTGTGGTGCTTATGTTTGCCTGAGCTTCCCTTGTGTGGTGAGGTGTGTGCAGGCTGGTCTGATGGTGTGCTTGGGATAGGCAGAGGTACAGGGGATTGGGTCGGGGTGGAGGAAGTTGGAGGGGGGAGGCTAGAGACAGGGACAATGGCTGCCATCAGTGCTGAGGCCAGAGTTTGTAGGGTTCGATGAAGGGCAGCCTGACCAGAATGAATGCCCACCAGGAATGCATTAGTGTGTTGCAATTCCCTTTCTACACCCTGGATGGCATTCAAAATGGTAGTCTGACCAACAGTGAGGAACCTGAGGAGGTCAATGGCCTCCTCCCTGAGGGCAGCAAAGGTGACAGGGGCAGGGGCTGAGGTGCCTGGAGCGAAGGTGATGCCCACCCTCCTGGGTGAGCTGGCACGGTGCACACTCTGAGGGGCTGCTGGGAGGGCGGTGCTGGTAGGGTGGGTGGCGGCTGTACCTGTAGAAGTGGGGGGCACAGATGTTGCCGCCACCGCAAGGGAGCTCCCATCGCAGGACGAGTCCGTGTCGCTGGTTGCAGATCCTGTGACCGTCATGGTGCTCCCCTCGCCCTCCGTCCCACTGGTGTATTCTGAGTCCGTGGTGTGGCCCTCTATGGCCATGTGGGATGCAGCTCCCTCATGCTCCGGTGCCACTGTACCTCCGCCTGATGATGCTGATGCACACAAGAACAGGGAGACCACAAAAAGCGGGGGGACGACAGAAGAAAGACAGGTTGAGTGCATGGCTTACCGCTACTGTTGGCGGACAATACAGACACATCAGCCCCCTGCACTACGTCGCGCTGTTGGGCTCTACGGATGCAATTCTTGGGATATGGCCTACAAGGCTATGGACGACATCTGCACACATAGATGACACAGGGGCATGAATACCTGTACTTGGCACTCTACAGAGGTGGGCTGGGGTGCCACATGGCCTGCATTACAGAGGGGCCTAGCCTACGGAACTCGCCCTGGCCTAAGGAAACCCACAGCCCTCCTCCCCCACCCAGACACCTTCACTGCGCGCAAAGTCCACTGAATGATGTTGTACTCACCCCCTTGTGTCTGCTGTGATGCCCTCAAGCGCCCATCCAACTCAGGGTAGGCCACCGCCAGGATCCGGAACATCAGGGGGGTCATGGTTTGACGGGCACCCCTCCCACGTTGGGAGGCCATCCCCAGCTGAGCCTCCGCCGTCTTCTTGCTCCAACTGCGAATGTCCTCCCATCTCTTCCGGCAGTGGGTGTTCCGTCTGTGGTGGACCCCCAGGGTCCGGACGTCCTTGGCGATGGCACACCAAATATCCTTCTTCTGGTGGGCGCTGACCTACATGACATGTACAGGGGAAGAAGAGAAGTCATTAACAACTGCACCGTCTAAGTGAGTGGCCCACATCCCTACCCTTGCCATGTGGCACATGCATTCAGATTCCATCATGCATGCAGAACTGTGCCCCCTTCATTCTTACAACCAGCCCTCTCCACACAGGCATAGCCCATACAACATGCTCCCTGTGTACTTACCTGTTGGTCTGGAGGACCGTAGAGTAGCATGTACTGGGGGAGGACCCCGTCCACGAGCTTCTCCAACTCCTCTGCAGTGAAGGCAGGGGCCCTTTCCCCAGACCCACGACCGAGGTCACAGCAGCACTTGCAGTGTAGGTCCTCTCCTGTCGAAGATCAGGTATCGAGTGATTCAACAGATAGAAAATGGCGGTCACGTCCGCGGCGGTCACGTGCGTAACATCACCGCCGGCGTACTTCGTCATTGGCTCCTGGAACCCATAGGGTCCAATGTTAACCAATGCAACATTGCGCTGCGGTCTTCGACCGCCTACAGCGACGGTGTACAACGCCAGCGCAGTTACCTCACATCCCATTGTCCCACTTTAGAGGTCAGGCAGCTGCCATTTCAGGGGCCCACATGCCCTAATTACCAACTGCATCACACAGACCTAGGCCTTGTCGCACAACACAAATACAGGCCAGATTTTGTGTATGAATGGTGTTTTGTGTAGACTGTGGGTACATACCTCTGAGTTGTTTGACTCCGTGGTTGCTGTTGTCATTCCTAGGCACCGTCTGCTGGGACATGTGAGGAGATGGCGGAATCCTCCGGTGTACCGACCGCTGGTGGACCTGTCGACAATGGAGGAAAGACATTTGATCATCACCTACAGGTTTGACCGTGCCACTATCCAGGAACTGTGTGCACAGTTGGAGCCTGACCTGATAGCAGCAATCCGCCATCCCACACGGATCCCCCTTCAAGTGCAGGTGCTATCAGTGCTCCATTTCCTTGCAAGTGGGTCATTTCAAACAACAGTGGCCATGGCATCAGGGATGTCCCAGCCTATGTTTTCCAACGTGTTGTCCAGAGTGTTGTCTGCCCTTCTGAAACACATGCGGAGCTACATAGTTTTCCCTCAGGTGGAGGATTTGGCTACAGTTAAAGGTGACTTCTATGCCCTTGGACAAATCCCCAACATCATCGGTGCCATTGATGGGACCCATGTAGCTCTGGTCCCCCCCCCCCACAGGAGTGAACAGGTGTACAGGAACCGGAAGAGTTATCATTCGATGAATGTACAGATGGTATGTTTGGCAGACCAGTACATCTCCCAGGTAAATGCTATATTCCCTGGTTCAGTGCATGACGCCTACATCCTGCGGAATAGAAGCATCCCTTATGTGTGATGGGTCAACTCCAGAGGCACCGGGTGTGGCTATTAGGGGACTCTGGTTACCCCAACCTGTCATGGCTACTGACCCCAGTGAGGAATCCCAGGACAAGGGCAGAGGAATGCTACACTGAGGCACATGGGCAGACTAGGAGGGTGATCGAACGGACCTTCGGCCTCCTGAAGGCCAGGTTCAGGTGCCTCCATATGACAGGTGGTTCCCTATTCTACTCACCAAAGAAGGTGTGCCAGATCATCGTGGCCTGCTGTATGCTTCACAACTTGGCTTTGCAACGACAGGTGCCTTTTCTGCAGGAGGATGGTCCAGATGACGGTGTTGTGGCAGCTGTGGAGCCTGTGGACAGTGATGAGGAGGAAGCACAGGAAGAAGACATTGACAACAGGGACTCAGTTATCCAGCAATATTTCCAGTGACACACAGGTGAGAACACATTCCTGCCTACTACAAGTACTTTCACACTTCTACCTCTATCCTGTCTGTCGATTTCTACCAGTATATGGTAACTGAGTTGTACATTTCCCTTATGGTTCCACAGGTGTGGTTTCCAACGTCATCTGCTTACATTCCTCATGGACTTGAGATGTGTGACATAGGTATGTTGACATTACATTTGAAAAAGCATTTTGCCACTGTAATTGCTAATACACATTTTCGAAATCACAGACTGACTCCAGATTGTTTTGTGAGTCAAGGGTGTTTATTTAAATACAAAATATTGGAGGGGGAAGTTAAATGGTGAGGGGTGATGGCGGAGGAATGTCCATGGCAGAGTCCAGTCTATTAGTCTCACAGGTGCATTGCCCATATGGGCATAGGAAGTGGAGCTGGGGCAGTTTAAATATGGACAGGGTGACAAAGTGGGACAGTGGGATGACAATCAGGGTGGTCTCATTTCTTGCCGGGCGTCTTGGCATCGTGCTCTGTCCTGTTCCTGGATCTCAGGGACCGTTTGCGGGGTGGTTCTCCATCTGCAGGGGGTGGGGTGCTGGTGTGGTAGTCCTGTGGCGGTGCCTCCTGTCCTCTAGCGCCGGCAGAGGTGGTGGGAAGTTCATCGTCCATGCTAGTGTCAGGGGCCCCTTGTAGTGCCACAGTGTCCCTCCTGGTGTTAAGTATTTCCTTCAGCACCCCTACGATGGTGCCCAGGACGAAGCTGATGGTTCTGATTTCCTCCCTGAACCCCAAATACTGTTCCTCCTGCATGCGCTGGGTCTCCTGAAACTTGGCCAGGACCGTTGCCATCGTCTCCTGGGAGTGGTGGTATGCTCCCATGATGGAGGAGAGGGCCTCGTGGAGAGTGGGTTCCCTAGGCCTGTCCGCCCCCTGTCGCACAGCAGCCCTCTCAGTTCCCCTGTGTTCCTGGGCCTCTGTCCCCTGGACCGTGTGCCCACTACCACTGCCCCCAGGTCCCTGTTGTTATTGGGGTGGTGGGTTATCCTGGGTTCCCTGTAGTGGTGGACACACAGCTGATTGACTTGTCCTGGGGACGGAGGTATGGGCCCGCTGGGTGGGTGCTGTGCTTGTGTTACCAGAGGGTGGAAGCTCTGTGGTGACCTGTGACTGGGTGTGGGGAACCGACTGTCCCGAGGCCCACGATGGTCCGGGCTGGTCATCTGGATCCAGTTGGACAGAGGTGCTGTCATCACCGTGGGCCTCTTCAGTGGGTGGGGTGGAGATGTCTGGACCCTCCTCTCTGGTGACGTTGGGTAGTGCTCCTGCAGGGGTGTAAAAGCATGATTATTGCATCTGTGTGTGTCATGGTGTGCAATGGGTGGGTGACTGTGTACCCCAGTGCTAGCATTCCTGTGTGGGGGCTTGTGTGATGATGGTTGAGGGGGGTGTTATGGGTATGTGCAGTGGGCATGCTTTAGTGATGGGTGTCCATGCTTTGTTGCTGCATGCAGGGCTTGGTGTTGGGATGTGTGGTTTGTGATGTTGGGACATTTGTGAGGAGTTGGAGTGATAGGGGAGGGGGCGAGGGTGGGGGTCTGTGATAGCATGCAGGTAGGGTGGGGGATATGAAAGTTAAGATTTGACTTACCAGAGTCCATTCCTCCACCAACTCCTGCAAGGCCCTCAGGATGCAGAATCTCCAAGACCTGCTCCTCCCATATTGTTAGTTGTGGGGGAGAAGGTGGGGGTCCGCCGCTAGTCCGCTGTACCACGATGTGGTGTCTTGAGACCATGGAACGCACCTTCCCCCGTAGGTCGTTCCACCTCTTCCTGATGTCGTCCTGATTTCTTGGGTGCTGTCCCACTGCGTTGATCCTGTCGACTATTCTTCTCCATAGCTCCATCTTCCTTGCAATTGAGGTGTGCTGCACCTGTGCTCCAAATAGCTGTGGCTCTACCCATACGATTTCCTCCACCATGACCCTGAGCTCCTCCTCCGAGAACCTGGGGTGTCTTTGCCGTGCCATGGGGTGGTCTAGGTGATGTGTGGTGTGGTGTATGTGGTGATAAGTGTGGTGATGTGTAGTGGTGTGTGGTGTTTTGTGCGTGGAAGTAGTGTGGGTGATGGTGTTGAGTGCCTGTGGCTGCTAGTTTGTGGATGGTGGTGTCTCTCTCTGGCCTTCTCTCTGTAATGGTGGTCGTAGGGGTTTGTGGGTGATGTGGGTGTGTGTTTTATATTGTAATGGGTGTGTGGGAGTGGTGTGTGTATGTGTATCTGGTGTGTATACTTCGAATTGTCCAATGTGGCTGTGTTTTGTAAATGTGTGTGTATTTTGAGCGCGGCGGTGTGTACCGCCAACGGAATACTGCGGTTGAAAGACCGCTGCGTGGATTCGTGGGTCGTGATACTGTGGGCGTATTTCTGTTGGCGTGACGGTGGAGGTTTTGATTCGCCAGTTTATTACTGACCTTTGGTGTGGCGGTCTTGTGTGGGTGTCTGGATTTTGTCGGATTTCAAACTGTGGGTCATAATAGCTGTGGCGGAATTCCGCGGCCGCGGCGGTGTGTTGGCGGTCTTCTGCACGGCGGTAAGCAGCTTTTACCGCCAATGTTGTAATGACCTCCTTTATCTGTTAGACTTGGCATCCTTGGCATGGTCTCCTCCAACTTTATTCCTCTGCTTCCCAGGTTGTTGATGTGTGTTGGACTCTGTTTTTGCTGTTTTTGATACTCTGGGCACTTTACCACGGCTAACCAGTGCTAAAGTGCAAGTGCTCCTATATAAAATGTATGTGTAATTGGATATCCATGATTGGCATATTTGATTTACTAGTAAGTCCCTCGTAGAGTGCACTGGAGGTGCCCAGGTCATGTAAATCAAATGCTGCTAGTGGGCCTGCAGCACTGGTTGTGCCACCCACAATAGTAGCTCTGTATACATGGACCAGACCTGCCACTGCAGTGCCTGTGTGTGTAGTTTTAAACTGCCAATTTGACTTGACAAGTGTAACCACTTGCCAGGCCTAAAGCTTCCCTTTTCATACATGTAAGGCACCCCTAAGGTAGGCCCTAGGTAGCCCAATGGGCAGGGAGCAGTGTATGTTAAAGGTGGGATATGTACTGATGTGTGTTACATGTCCTAACAGTGAAATACTGCTAAATGCAGTCTTCACTGTTGCAGTGCCTATCTCTCTTAACATGGGGGCTGCCTTTAAAAATTATTAAAGTGCAGATTCCCTTAGAGAGCAGAGAGACATATGGAGTTTGTGGTCACTGAACTCACAATTAAAAAATACATCTTTCAGTGAAGTTTGTTTTTAGATTGTTAGTTTGAAAATGCCACTTTTGATAAGTAGGCATTTTCTTACTTACACCATTCTGTGACTCTGCCTGTTTGTGGATTCCCTGTGGGGGTCAGTTTGACAGTTGGGCTGTTTGTGAATCCCCTCTAGATAGTGAGACAAAAGGAGCTGGGGAGTAGCCTGCATATCCTGATGAGCTATCTGTGATAGAGTTGAGGCTGGAGTGGTCACTTACACCTGAATGGGCTGTGCCTGCCCTCTCACAATGCAGTCTCCCGTCCCCTGGTGTGTGTTTGGGACCTGGCCTGGGCAAGGCAGGATCTTGTGAACAACAGAGTTTCCTTTGAAGTATGCCTACTTCAAAGGCAGAAAGGGGTATTAGTATTGGACCTAAAACCCCTGAAAGTTAGATCACTTCTGGAACCAAGAGGAACCTCTGCCAAGGAGAAGAGCTGGAAAGCTGAGGAGAAGTGCTGACCCTGCCGGTGACTGTGCTTTGTTAGGCTATCCTGCAGTTGTTGCTTCTGCCTGTGAAAGGGGACGAAGACTGGACTTTGTTGTGCTTTGCTGCTTGTGAAGAATCCCCAAGGGCTTGAACTGAACTTGCCTCCTGATTTGAAGTCTCAGGGCCATGAAAGACTTCCTCTGCTAACATCTGGACTCTCTGCTGAGACTTCTGCCCTGCCAAGTGGTGTCCTATTGAGTCCCTGGACAGACAAGAGCTGAAAATCCACACACAGAATGCCGTGTGGGGAAAATTTCAGTGCACCATCTGCAACACGGCTGATAAACAATGAGCCACCTGCATTGCGGCTGGGAGAGCAATGCATTGTGGCTGGAGAAATGACAAGCAAATCCTATGCAGCGTGATTTTCTAACACCGTGTGACAGGATTTTCCAACCATCGTCCCTGGGCTTCAAAGTCAACGTGACTCTGCGCGGATCCGAGGTGCCCTGTCCGGAAATCAATGCATCACTCTTTTGTGAAAGAGAAAAACAACGCTTCACCTACCCGACCGGAAAAGAAACGATGCATGGCCTCCCTTACGAGGAAGGAATCGACGCATCGCTACCCTTTCCGATGCACACACGCTCACCCGTGCGGCTTTATTTGTGACGATAAGCAGGTACTTTGTGCAAAATCAACATTTCCATTGTTTTCTGTGGAGTAAGACTCTTATTCTTTTGAAAATTTATATTTGAACTTATGTTGGTTGGATCTTTGTTGTTTTGGTCTTGTTTGATTAAGATAAATATTGTCTATTTTTCTAAACTGGTGTGGTGTCCATTTTGTATTGTTTTCACTGCATTACTGCGTTTGTTGGTACAAATACTTTACACATTCCTTCTGAGATGAGCCTGACTGCTTGTGCCAAGCTACCAAGGGGGTAAGGAGAGGTTTTCTAATTGTGTTTCTTCATTAGCCTGACTAGAGTGAGGGTCTTTGCTTGGACAGGGGGGTAACCTGACTGCCAACCAAAGACCCCATTTCTAACAATACCCTTATCAACTGATAACTCGTCCTTCATCTTCCAAAAGCCTCTTAATCCCAAATCATTCTTCATATCTGATTGCTACTCATTGTGTAGTGCTTCAACCACTTGTTCAAAAATGATGTCTTCAGCAATTGCCTTGATCCATTCTTCTTTTGACACACATCCTTCTGTAATGCTGCACACCTTAATTTCCTCCATCTCATCCTGGAACTTTCCTTCTTTTCCTAGGCTCAATCTCAAGAGGCAATCTGTAATTTTATTACTTGGCCTAGGAACATACTGCATACTTAAAACAAAAATCTTGAAACTCAACAATCCATTTACAGATTCTTATGGCTGTCATTTCCAGCCCCTTTTTAGTGAACATTTCTACTAATGGCTTATGGACAGTGTAAATGTTGAATTTACTCTCCCAAACAAAATTCTTAGGGGCATATTTATACTCCGTTTGCGCCGGAATTGCATCGTTTTTTTTTACGGAATTCCGACGCAAAACTAACTCCATATTTATGCTTTGGTGTTAGACGCGTCTAGCGCCAAAGTCCATGGAGTTAGCGTAATTTTTTAGCGTGGACACCTACTTTGCGTTAATTATATGCAAGGTAGGCGTTCCCGTCTAAAAAATCGACTCCGAGGCATGTGCGTCGGATTTATACTCCCGGGCAAAATTCACGCCCGGGAGTGGGCGGGTCAAAAAAAATGACGTACGGCCGCTTTTGCGCCGTTTTTTAGCGCCTGCAAAAGGCAGGCGTCAAGGGACCTGTGGGCTCTGAAGGAGCCCAGAGGTGCCCTCCCATGCCCACAGGAACACCCCCTGTCACCCTTGCCCACCCCAGGAGGACACCCAAGGCTGGAGGGACCCATCCCAGGGACATTAAGGTAAGTTCAGGTAAGTGTTTTTTTTAAAAAAAAATTGTGGCATAGGGGGGCCTGATTTGTGCCCCCCTACATGCCACTATGCCCAATGACCATGCCCATGGGACAGAAGTCCCCTGGGCATGGCCATTGGGCAAGGGGGCATGACTCCTGTCTTTGCCAAGACAGGAGTCATTTCTATGGGGGTTGGGACTGAAAATAAATGGCGCAAATCGGGTTGAGGCGAAAAAATTGCCTCAACCTGACTTGCCCCATTTCTTGACGCCCAAGCCCCATATCCCCCTACGCCGGCGCTGCCTGGTGTACGTCGTTTTTTTTAACGCACACCAGACGGCGCCGCCGGCTAACGCCGGCTAACGTCATTCGATAAATACGGCGCCCGCATGGCGCTTCAGAATGGCGTTAGCCGTTGCTAATTTTTTTGACGCAAAACTGCGTTTGCGCAGTTTTGCGTCGAAAAGTATAAATATGGGCCTTAAAGTTCTTACTGGGCCAGTAAGCACTGTACGCTTCTCTTTCAGTAGTAGAATCTTTCTCTGGCTTCATGCAATGACCTAGAAATATACACAATCCGCTAGAACTCTGTTTCACTTCCTTGCAGTAACACAGCACCGAAGCCTTTAGCAGTGGCATCTGTCATTATAAAGCACTTTTTAGTGGGTCAAAACAACATAAACCATTTGCTTCAGCTAATTCCTCCTTAATATCAGAGAATTCTTTCTGACACACCTCATTCCATACAAACTGTGTTTCTTTCTTTAACAATTTTCTCATTTCTAAAGTTTTTGAGGCAAAACTTGTCGAACACTTTGCATGAAATGTTACCATTCCTAAGAATGTCAGTAAATCGTCTTTTTTTGCTTGGTGAAGGTAAATTCATTATATTGGCCACATGATCTTTTTTTCGGAAAAAGACCATCAGCTGATATACTGTGCCTTAAATACTCCATTTCAGTTTTTCCAAAAGAGCATTTGCTTAACTTAAGCATCAACCCATTCTTCCCCAAGACACCCAAAAAAAAACATTCATAAGTCTAACATCAATTTCCTGCATGGTAATACCACAGATCAATATATTGTCTTGCAAACACCTGACTCTTAAGATGTTTCCAAAAAACTGATACATGATGTGTTGAAAAACTGCAGCTGCTGAAACCAAACAAAAAGGCATTTGTACGAAACAATAAGTACCAAATAAAGTTATGAAAGTTATGTAGTCTCTGGAAACAGGATGAAGTCTGATTTGATCATGAGCTGCAGTCATATTGAGAGTAGTGAATTATTTAGCAGCCTGTAAGATTGAGACCATTTCAGATATATAAGGAAGGGGAAATTGATCACTTATAACACACTTGTTGAGAGCTCTCAAATCCATGCACTACCTGATCTCACCAAAATGTTTCTGCACAACAACAATTGTTGTAATCCATTCCGAGCTCTCAACCGGCTCAATAAATCCTTCCCTGCATAACTTCTTAATCTCATTCTCTACTTTATCTCTCATGGAGATTGGAATGGAACGCACTTTGGCAACAAGTGGTGTTGCTCCTGGTTTTAAGTTAATTTAATGTACATAACCCTTCAACCAACCCATCTTCTTGCTAAACACTTCAGGAAAGTCTTCTCAGAATTTACCAGCATCATAACTTTACTAAATAGTAACCTCTTGCACATTGTTTAGTTCTAATTCCTTTATGTAATATTCTCTGATCCTCCTTGAAGTAGGAGAATTCAGATCTAATACGATTTTTAGGTTCCTCTGATGAGGCCAACCTAAAACACTGTCCCCTTTGTGCAGTAAGTATATCTTACCAAAAACGGACATGGTCTTATAAGAAATTTCTGACTCAAAGTACCCTTTTAGTACCCTTTTAGTTTTCTCACCATATGCTCCTGGGACAACATCACGCTCTTTCATACATATTTTATCAATAAGATATTTGTCAAATACATCATTAGAAATTGATGTGAGCCTTTCTCCAGAAACAAATAGGGCCTTATTATGACCTGGACGGAGGGGTTTCCCCCATCACAAATGTGACGGATATACTGTCTGTCATATTATGATCCCATTATATTCAATGGAGATCCTAATACTGCGGATGGGATATCCATCACATTTGTGATGGAGAAAATACTTAGGATTTCTTTTAGGCTCATCAATCGCAAACACAGATAAAATATTGTCATCGACAAGCTTAAATAATTCTTAAGTATTACCCTTGGATGACTTGCAGCGTTTGGCAAAATACCCTTATTTGTTGCATGTCTTGCACACCACATAAAAGGCTGGGCATTTGTTATAAGATGCAAAGTGTCCTGTGCTTCTACACCTATAACATACATGCAATAATAAGGAACAATCACCTAAGGGCAGACTTGGCGGAGACCAGAACAGGTCAGTCAAATCTGGTAGAGAGCTCAAACCAGGCTACACCTGTCCGAGGATTGCAACTGCTATGGATTCCAGAGTACAAATCTAGAGGACCACAAAATGTGCTCTACCGCTCCACTGTTCTCAAATTAATAAAAGCACTACCAGACTTGGCAGCAGCGAGTTCGGATGACATCACTGCCATCAAATTTATCCAAGCACAGGGGATCCAGTTCACGGAACCTACGGTGGTGATATTTGCTTCTTCAGAATTACCAAAGCAAATCATAGAAAGAAAAAGCATCCTGAAAGACTGGGGAATTGAGGTATGCTTCTATCTAGAAGAAAGATACCCACACCTGTTAGCACAAAAAACCAATACAAATAGAGAAAAAGTAGCCACCCTGTCCATTCTACGAGGAGTATCTGGGTAATCAGACTGGAGAATCTGGCCAAGAGCCATCACAACAGGGAGCGGCCTCGTCAATAGATTTGCAAATCGAAATAAGGGACAGAGAGGATTGGAGAAGGATAACAGTTGGTCAACCCCTGATAGATAGCCACCCACAAGATAATTGGGCTTGGCTCCCAACAGTGCTAGCCCCCAGATTGCCACAAAAAGCCTGAATAACAACCCATCAAACATCCTCAACACAAGGTTCACTAAGCATCTGCTCATGGAACATAGGGGGCCTATAACCAAAATTGGAAGATGCATAGATCACAAGATTCCTGGGCACCTTTGATATTGTAACGTTGCAGGAAACACGGGCACTTACAAACATTCCCTTAATTAGTCACAAAGAGTACTATATTCCTGCGGTTAAACAAAACATGTTTTGAAGAGCAAAAGGAGGGCTGTCAATTTATATCAACAGTAAGCTTGAGACAAAATCATCTGGAGGTCAGACGGGAGATTAGCCCTTTTTGTGGGTTTGCTTGGACAATTGGGCAAAAAACGATGTGTACATTAACCCCAAAAAGAAAAAGTTGGAAGCTGACATTTTGCTAAAAGATTTGCTTCACATAATAAACACATATAACTCGGCCTATTGGTTAGTGTCAGGAGACTTCAACCTTAACCTATTTCATGAGCCAAGCGAGGACCATGTACAACTAGCGGTCCCACTGCCCTTTCAGACACTACCACTTAGGAGAAAGTTGGCGCTAAGCTAATCAAGAGCTGTGAGCTAGCAGGTCTCTTTGCACTAAATGGGCGGCTCCCATCTGACATACCTCACGCCTGGACAAGAGCCACAGAAAGGGCTGTTTCATATTTGGACTACACCTTGGTAAATGCCCCCTATTCAGATTTGTGAGAGACTTCAGAATTCAAGATCACACAGAAAGTGATCATAATCCACAAATAACCATGATTCCGAGCCAGGTTCCCATCCAAGAAGAAGCAAAACTCCTTAAGGGGAAATTCTGTTCCGAAAAACTAAAACGGTTAAAATGGAGTTCGTCTACGATCATAGCCCAAGCTGAGGACGCTGTAGAAAAATTGGAAAAGATGGCCAACGACCCACTAAGGGCAGTTGCCATATGGGAGTCATTCACTGAAAGCCTTGTAAAGCAATCCTCTGCGAGGGGCAGGACAAAGGGGGCGCCCCTGGGGCAAAGAAATACCATACTCATGCCACGGGCAATACAAAGGAGGAAAGCAGGAGCAAATAGGCTCCTGAGACTGTTACAGAGACATCCGACCGATGAACCAATGTTAGAAACTCTACGGCAAGAAAGGAAACTGCTAAAGAGGGACATATGGCTTTTTAGATGAACAAAACAGGAGACATTATGGGCAAAACGTCACCATGCATCAACCTTGGCAAATGTGAGACGGTTCTGGAGCCTGATTAACAACATTGAGAAAGGTCCCAAAGCGGCAAACAATGCAAACGTGATGGAGAAGGCATGGGTGGATTATTTTAAATCCCACTTTAAAGAAACATCTGCGACAAATACCGACTTCTCCCCATGGGAGGTTACTGAGGATAATAGGGAGCAGGAGGTATCCATCACATTCAGTCCTCTTGAAATAACTAAGATAGTAGAAGAAGCACATCAAGACTGTGCGCCTGGCCCCAGTGGCCTTCCCCAGGCCCTATTTAAATTGCATGCATCAAAATGGGCTGCCTATTTTGTCATCATGTTTAATCATATTCTAATAACAGGTTCTGCTCCAGCCAGTTGGAAGGGCTCGATAATTCACCCCATTTACAAGGGAGGGAAGGCCTCCCTACCTCCCAAATACCACTTAATCGCCCTTTTAGATGTAGATCTAAAATATTTCTCAATAGGCATCCTGCAGCATTTAGAACGGTGGGCCATGGACAAGGGGATGCTCCCTATCAACCAAACAGGTTTGACAAAAAAACAGGGTACGTTGACAAACCTTATGGCTTTAAGCCTGGTAATGAATAGGGCAAGGGCCACAGGGACACCCCTGTATGTGTGCTTTGTGGATTTCAAGGCTGCATTTGATTGTGTCCCTAGAGACAAATTATAGTTAAAACTACTGCAATGGGGGCTGCCGGTGAATTTAATAAATGGTATCATTATGCTCTACTCTGACACATGGGTTAAAATCAAACTGGGTGACGGCTCGTTTCTATCCAGGCCCATCAAAACCACTGTCGGACTGAAACTGGGTTGTGCATTAGCACCGCTTCTTTTCAATCTGTTTATATCAGACTTATCCCCAGTATTGGATGAGAAGTCAGCCCATCCACCAAGTGTAGAGGGCCATCTAGTATCTAACCTACTCTATGCAGATGATTTGCTACTGCTCAGTAACTCCAGAGTAGCCTTACAGAAACTTCTGAACCGGAACCGCCTAGGAGGTTATGCACTGGCTAACAATTTAGAAATTAACTATGGGAAGTCTAAAGTAATCCCCTTTAACTGCAAACCGACCTTACGCCATAAGTGGTTCTTAAATGGGCAGTATATTGAGGAGGTAGCAGTAAGTATATACATACCTAGGGGTCAGGTTTAACTCTAGAGGCACATTTTCAGCACATAAAGAAGCAATAAGAGAGAAGGCACAAGCTCTGAACCCTGCATTTGGTAACCTGGCAAAATCCATTCTCAGGCAGCCTCTAAAACCAATGTCCATGATCATGCGAGCTAAAGTATTGCCAACCCTCGCATATGGGACAGAAATAATGAGGGGGCAGAGGTAGCTATACTGGACACGTTATTAGTGAAATCTTACAAGCAAGTCTTCCAGCTACCCAGATCGGCCTCCCCGGCCCAGGTCAGACTAGAGTTTTCCTTAACAAAACAATCATTAGCAAAATCAGCAGCTTTTGTTAATGGCTGCTATAAACTTTACTCCGCTCCCATGGGGTCTTTAGCAAACCTAGTTTGGCAGGAAATCACTCTGGTGAGGGGTAACAATAACTTTAAGGATTACTGGGTAGAAAGTATAGCCTGGCTTAAACTGGGCGAATTGTGGGACAGCACATTACCAGCGCTAGCCTTCAGAAAAGGAGCCAACAAATCGGCTAAGATCTTAAGCCGACTAGAAGATACGGAGGCTCTATCTAACCGATCGCATGGATGGCTAGTCCTAAATTCATATGTGTGGGATAAGTAACCTTGCATCCTATCGGCCACATTAGCACAGAAAACCAGGCAGGCCCTCTTACGGATGAGGTTGGGAGATCTACCAACTCCCTCCCTAAAATGGAAAAGATAGGCAGGATGGCAAACACAGGTCTGCAGATTATGTCATCAGACCAGGGAGACCCTAATCCACGTGGTTTGTATCTGCCCAGTTTTGGGATGCCAGAGAAGGGAACTACTGAGGAATGAATTTAACATCATAGGAGTCCGGTCACGCAGGTCGGCCTTTATAACAGCTCATGACCCAAGCAATGAAAAATTGAATGCCATATTAATCCAGTTTCTGAGAATCTTCACTGCCCTGGCGGTCCCAGCAATTCCAGTTTAGCACCCCTTAAGAAAAAAAAAAGAAAAAAAGACAATTGTCCAGCCCCATAATATCAGAATATTATTCAGCTAGCGGCGATGTAGAGGCTTGGTCTACTCAGAATGCGTCCTTTAGATAACAGGCCACCCTGTCTGTCCAGGTTAGTTTAGCTCATTCCACCTGCCTTCCTAAAAATATAGGTTTTTAGGTTCTAATTGCACTTGGGCTCCCATGTTTCTATTAAGAGGAGTTCTCTCCAGTTTTATTATTTTTATGGTCTATATTTTTCTATTCACATGTTTCAGGTCAATGGACATATGTATCTGCATTTTTTTTGGGATGCATTTCTTTTATGGTTTTTATTAACAAATAAAATAATTTCTACGTCATTCTTAACTTTGGAGAAGAGATTTTGAATAACTTTAGTATCACCTCTACTTTCATCCTTTGTCCTTGCTTCATCCCCATTCACATTGACTTTACTGATTATCACCTTTTTAACTTTTTCTAATTCTTCTACACAAGCAAAAGTATGTCCAACATGTTTAGCTATAGAAATTACTTCATGTAAAGAGGGCTATTCATTCACCCACAATTAATGTATAACATGAACAGGTTGATTATGCGTTCATGCAAAGTGGTACCAAACTTACAAGTGGAAGCTAATTTTCTTAGGCTTGTAACATGCTCTTCCACACTCTCATCAGGTTTTTGTTCTCTCATACCAAAACAATATCTTTCAAGTATGTACTAGCTGTGGGAAGATAGTGTAAATCTAACTTTTTTAAACACATTTCAAATTCATTCAGATCCGCCCATTTCTCAACCAAATCCAGAAGACTTTCAAATACATCTTGTCCTTCGTTTCCCAAACTGTGTAGCAAGAGAAATGTTTTCCTTTCACTAGAGAGACTGGTACCACAAACTGCAGCGTAATGTAGAATATTTTTTTCCTTTTGAACGATATAATGGGTGGTTCACCTGTTGTAGTGAGGAAGAATGATGCTGGGGTGACATTCTGCATTGCAACGTTTTTTTAAAATGAACAGTGAAAAAAAGATAGCAATGAGCTAAAAGTGATTTTACTCCCTCAATTGTTCACTTAGTTCAATTACTGGTGCAAGTCATGTTTAATATACCTGTTGTAGTTTTAATTGCCAAGACTCGTGCCTGTCGCTGATAAAGAAATGTAGACAAGCAGAGGTGTGCCTGTCACCGAAGAGGAAAACGTTCAACCCGAGAATGTGTCACTGACTAACATTGAAGATAGACAAGCAGAGGTGTGCCTGTCACTGAACTTAAGTACGAATATAAGTAAGCCTGCCAGTTACTGATGCAGCAACGTACATTGACACAGGCAAAATGTTGGCGTTCTTATTAGAAATGAGGGTGAAAAGCACAAGCGTACATATCACCGATGAGCTATGAAGTGATTTCTGAAAGATCCAGACAAGCGTCAGTGTGCCTGACGCTGCAAAAGCGAAAGGGTTGACACGCACGTGCTTTTGTATTGCTGCTGAATATGGTTATAAAAGGTAAACACACCTTCAAAGATGGCCACCTTAGGTAGGCATGTACTACTGTCATCTTAGTTTCTACTGGTGGTGGGGCTTGTTCAATGTGCGTGTTAAGGTGCACACATAAAACATAGATGTCTAAAGTTAGTAGGAGACATAAATTCTCTAACTGCTTGAATAGAACGGTGGAACAATGAAGACACGAGGTAGACAGCAGGCTTTACTTTTAAAATTAAAAGATGTGGTGTGACTTGCCTGCTTGTAACTGCACTCGACCTTGGAGCAAAACCCAACGTAGAACAGAGTTTGTAGAACAGATGAACACAACAGGTTGAGTATAACAACATGTGGGCTTAAATAAGATGAAGATGCATGAAACTTGCAGATATCAAATAAACGGGTCCTTAACAGCAAGCGCCAACTTGTCAATTTTCAACAGAGTGTAACTCACTAGTTTGCCGGTTTTCAACAGAGTGTAACTGAAATGTCCTTAGTAGTTCCTTAGTAGTCCTTTCAGCCACAAAAGACAAGTAATAAACAGTACTTCGACATGTCAGGATTGTTGAGATGCTCTTCTTTTCTCCACTCATCGCCAACTGTGGAAGAAATTCACTCCAAATTCCAGGTCAGATAGGTGCTTTACTGAAGAGCATTGCATTCAAGTAAGAACACATCCATGAACCTGTTCAACTGACCAGGGACCTCCCAATCACCATAAACTTGGAATGTTCCCGCATTCTACATTCTAAATTCACTTAGTCATAAAATAACAATACTGTCCCCCAATATGAAACAGGCATTGCACAATACAACTAATGTTATCAAAAATGCCTTGACTTTAACACACATGGCACAGTCTTTCTGTCCCCTATAGTGGAGGAGCTACCAACCAGGGCATGGCCATGTCCCCACCCTCAATATACATGGAGCAATCTTTCTGCCCCTCAGGGGATCAGATGGGGTGATTACCTATGTTTTCCTAAGTGCTTGGTGGGATGGGGCCCAAAATTCACAGTTGCCCACTTTGTCAGAAAAGGGTCATGTTTGAATGGGAAAATATGATGTATCTATGTTGCAGTTTTGGCTGTTTCCTGCTGTAGGGAACTAGACCTATCAGCACAAGTGAGGTACCATTGTTCTTAAGAGACATGTGAGACCATAAAAAAGCTGAACATTTGTTATTACTAATTTGATTTCATTGCATTTATACCTTCTAAATATCAGCTAGTGTGTAAGAAAGAAGACATTTTTTAAAATCTCTTCTAAATCATATGCTAGTACAGGAGCACACAAATTCAGAGATGTACGAATAACCACTGCTCCTCATCTCCTTACCTTTTGCCCATTTCAGAAATATGTAGGCTTCTTTGATACTCATTTTTCACTTTATTTATTTCACCATATGAGTAGGTCTGTACTTCGTAAACAGTGTAACTAAGTTGTTGGCTCTGGGTACCTTGGATTCTTGGAGAACCTAAACACCATATATATTCCCTCAACCAGAAGGGTCAAGCGGATGTAATGATATATTGCTTTTGTAAATCGGCCATCATGACGAAAAGTTACAGATGAAAAAGCTGTCACGAATGGCTGTTTTAGTCCTCCTCATTTTCAGTTATTCTTTATTTCAACAGTTTCGGAAAACTTTGAGGGATCTACATATATGACCCATTTCTCAATTCAGATTTTATTTTGTCTACTTTTCAGAATTTTATAGCTTTTCTGGATTACCCACGGGTTTCACACTGGTTTCAACCACAAACTGGAAGTTTGCTGCCAAAAACAGAAAATATCTCTTTGAAAAATGCTGAAACTGTCGTACAATCTTAGTTTTTTTTATTCAGCTCTTCATTTTAGTGAAAGCTGAGAAGATTGTGACTTTAGCACAGCAAACCATCGTTGATGCCATTTTTAGGAAAAAAAGACACTTTTATCCTATTTTTCCCAAAAAACTCAATGTAGCTATTTTGGCCTATTTTCATCGACCCCTTTAGGAAAATGCACAACTCCTGGATACTTTTAGAATCCCCAGAATGTTGGAAAAAAGGAAACAAACTTGATGTTAATACCTTATGTGGATAACATTTATGGAGCCCTAAGGGCAAACTGCCTAATTAGACAAAAATGTCTCAGGAGCGGTGGGGGTATGGAGGTTGGTATAGGGGGGGAGACCCAGCAGTAAAGGGATTAGGAGTAGGGTTAGCTAGTCTCATCCATGCCGAGCTGTAAATTTACAAAAGCTGCTAATCCCACCCTTAAAAACTCTGTTAGAAAAACAAACATTTGAGGTGAGCAGATTCAGTGTATCATTGATGTTGTAGGGTGATCCATACCAGACTTGCTCTTCATTAAAACATAGGAAGTACCTAGAATTCCATGCTTCCTTTTATTTATAATTTACGTGCAACTCTAAGCCTGAAAGCGTATTGTTTTGCTACACATAATTATGTGTGTGTATATATATCTATTTCTCCTGCTCTCTCTCTCTCAATATCTATCTATCTATCTATCTATCTATCTATCTATCTATCTATCTATCTATCTATCTATCTATCTATATATATATATATCTATATCTATATATATATATATATAAGAGTTGTTTAGTGTGCTTTTTTTCACAGTGT
Organism: Pleurodeles waltl; assembly: GCF_031143425.1. Taxonomy (NCBI): domain Eukaryota; kingdom Metazoa; phylum Chordata; class Amphibia; order Caudata; family Salamandridae; genus Pleurodeles; species Pleurodeles waltl. Next base: position 372,274,209 of record NC_090451.1, read on the forward strand.
TGAAAGTATATAGCTTACATAAGAATCAATAAATGGATGGTTACACAGCATTTCATCTTTCTTTCATGCTGGTAAAAGAAAAAAAGGTTTTCACAATGACAGTGCTGCACTCAGAGTGTTATTAGCACACTTAATAAGTGTTCATATGCAGGCCTAACCATGATACAAACATTTACAATGCATCCCCCCCATTGTCTGACAATAAACATTCTGAAAACAGATTCATGTCAGTATAGAGCTACACTACCCACATTGCAATGTATCTTCTTTCTTTAAATTTACCCTGAACTACTTTTTAATAATATGAATAAAAGAAGTTCATTTTAGAATATATTTTTAATTGCCATCCAATACATTTTGTATTTTAAATTTGACATAAAATATACATCAGTGCATTCAAAAATGTTAAACATTAGCAAACTATTCACAAAAAAAACACACATTTCTCAAAACTGAGACTGACATATCTGCACTTGTAGGCAAACAAAGCATACAAAATGGAAAACACTCATATTTGTGAAAGCTTTCCAAAGACCACTACGATCAATAAAAAGATAATGTAATTTAAAAATACTTAGGCCCTCATTACAACATTGGCGGTAAATGCCGCATACCACCGTGCAGAAGACCGCCAACACACTGCCGCAGCTGTGAAATTCCACCACAGCTATTACGACCCACAGCTCAGAATCCGACAAAATCTAGACACCCACACAAGTCCGCCACACCAAAGGTAAGTGAAAAACTGGCGTTAACAAAACCTCCACCGTCACGCCAACAGAAATACACCCACACTATCATGACCCACGAATCCATGCGGCGGTCTTTCAACCGCGGTATTTCATTGGCTGTAAACACCGTCGCGCTCAAAATACACACACATTTACAAAACCCAACCACATTGGACAAATCCAAATACACACACCTGATACACATACACACACCACTCCCACACACCCAATGCAATATAAAACACACACCCACATTACCCAAAAACCCTTACTACCACAATTGTGACTGAAGGCCAGAGAGAGACACCACCATCTACAAACTAGCATCCACAGGCACTCAACACCATCACTCACACAACATCCATGCACAAAACACCACACACCCCTAAACATCACCGCACACATCACAACACACACCACCCCACACATCACCCACACCACCCCATGGCACTGCAAAGACACCCCAGGTTTTCTCAGGAGGAGCTCAGGGTCATGGTGGAGGAAATCATCCGGGTAGACCCACAGCTATTCGGATCACAGGTGCAGCACACCACCATAGCTAGGAAAATGGAGCTATGGGGCAGAATCGTGGACAGGGTCAACGCAGTGGGACAGCACCCAAGAACACTGGATGATATCAGGAAGAGGTGGAACGACCTACGGGGGAAGGTACTTTCCATGGTCTCAAGACACCAGATTGCAGTTCAGAGGACTGGTGGCGGACCCCCACCTCCTCCCCCAAAACTAACAACATGGGAGGAGCAGAACTTGGCTATACTGCATCCTGAGGGCCTTGCAGGAGTAGCTGGAGGAATCGACTCTGGTAAGTCAAATCTTTCACTACTTCTTCCCCCACCCTACCTGCATGCTATCACATACCCCCACCCTCGCCTTCACCTCCATTTCAGGATTACTCCAACTCCTCACATATGTCCCCCTATCACAAGCCACACATCCCAACACCAAGCCCTGCATGCAACAACAGAGCATGGCCACCCATCACCAATGCATGCCCACTGCACATACCAACACACACCCCTAAACATTTAGCACACAAGGTCCTACCCAAGAATGCAAGCACTGGGGTACAGGGTCGCCCACCCATTGCACACCATGGCACACACAGATGCAATAATCATGCCTTTACACCCCTGCAGGACCCCTACCCAATGTCACCAGACAGGAGGGTGCAGACATGTCCACTCCACCCACAGAAGAGGCCCACAGCGATGACAGCAGCTCTGTCCAACTGGATCTAGATGACCAGCCCGGCCCATCTGGGACCTCAGGACAGTCGGTTCCCCTCACACTGGCACAAGCCACAACAGAGCCTCCCCCCTCTGGAAACACCAGCACAGCACCCACCCAGCGGGCCCATACCTCTGTCCCCAGGACACGTCAAGCAGCAGTGAGTCCACCACTACAGGGAACCCAGGCAAACCCACCACCCCAACAACACCAGGGACCTCGGGGCAGTGGGCACATGGTTCAGGGGACAGAGGCACAGGAACACAGGGGAACTGGGAGGGCTGCTGTGCGACAGGGGGAGGACAGGCCCAGGGAACCCACTCTCCACAGGGCCCTCTCCAACATCATGGGAGCCTACCGCCATTCCCAGGAGATGATGGCAACGGTACTGGCCAAGTTTCAGGAAACCCAGCGGCTGCAGGAGGAACAGTATTTGGGGTTCAGGGAGGAACTCAAAAACATCAATACCACCCTGGGCACCATTGTTAGGGGCTGAAGGAACTCGTCAACATGAGGAGGGACACTGTGGCACAACAAGGGGCCCCTGACACTAGCCTGGACGATGAACTGCCCCCCACCTCTGCTGGCTCTAGTGGACAGGAGGCACCGCCACAGGACCACAACACCAGCACCCCACCCCCTGCAGATGGAGAACGACACCGCAAACGGTCCCTGAGATCCAGGACAAAGACAGAGAACAATGCTAAGACCCCCGCCAAGAAATGAAACCACCATGATTGTCATCCTTATGTCTCACTTTGTCTCCCTGTCCATCCTTAAACTGCCCCAGCTCCACTTCCTATGCCCCTTTGGACAATGCACCTGTGAAACAAATAGATTGGACTCTGCCATGGACATTCCTCCACCATCACCCCTTCCCATTTTAAAACACCCTTCAATATTTTGCACTTAAATAAACACCCTTAAATTACAAAACAACCTGGAGTCAGTCTGTGCTTTCGAAAATGTGTATTTGCAATAACTGTGGACAACTGCTATATCTATTGTATTGTCAACATACCTATGTCACACAGCTCTATTCCATGAGAAAACAAAGCAGATGTCACACAGTGGGACCCACATCTGTGAAATGGAAAGGGAAAGTGAAAACTCAGTGTCCATACACTGGGTGAAAGTGACAGACAGATGAGAGGTAGAACAAGGGTATCATATGTAGCATGCAGTGATGTCTTCTTACCTGTTTCTCACTGGAAGTATTGATGAATCACCGTGTTTCTGTTGTTGATATCCTCTTCTTCTGGCTCCTCTTCTTCACTGTCCACAGGCTCCACAGCTGCCACAACACCTTAATCTGGACCATCCTCCTGCAGAAAAGGCACCTGTCGTCGCAAAGCCAAGTTGTGAAGCATACAGCAGGCCACGATGATCTGGCACACCTTCTTTGGTGAGTAGAATAGTGAACCACCTGTCATATGGAGTCACCGGAACCTGGCCTTCCGGAGTCCGAAGGTCCTCTCTATAACCCTCCTAGTTCGCTCATGGGCCTCATTGTAGCGTTCCTCTGCCCTTTTCCTGGGATTCCTCACTGGGGTAAGTAGCCATGACAGGTTGGGGTAACCGGAGTCACCTGCAAATGTCGAGGGACAACTGTTAGACACACGCTAACTCTTAGGGATATCCCCAGACCCAGACACCTAGTCCCACTGTATAGGGTCCATGTCCTCACCTAATAGCCACACACGGTGCCTCTGGTGTTGCCCCATCAAATAAGGGATGCTGCTATTCCCCAGAATGTAAGCGTCATGCACAGAGCCAGGAAACTTGGCATTCACATGCAAGATGTACTGGTCGGCCAAACACACCATCTGCACATTCATCGAATGGTAACTCTTACGGTTTCTGTACAGCTGCTCACTCCTGCGGGGGGACCAAGGCCAAATGTGTTCCATCAATGGCACCAATGATGTTGGGGATATGTCCCAGACGCAAAAAGAACAGTTGATGGACGGAATGTAGAACAAATCAAACATTCACCCCCAGTCACAGATCTGGGTTTAATCCATCAGTTTTTTTGCTCACCATGCCATTCCAGTTTGGACCCAGTCATATGCAAATCAGTCTTGACCCTGTTCCCCATGGGAACAGTCCAGCCCGAACTGCCAGACCAAGTCCTCCCTGGACCAGCAACAAGCATCCTGGGACCGGTTTCGGGGTATCACCCCTCTTCAGCCAGACTAGCTTGAATCTGGTGGCATAGTAAGCACAGGACCCATGTCTGGGTATACCCTTCCCACTTGGGGCGACAAACGCAAAAAGAACAGTTGATGGACGGATATGTCCCAGGGCATAGAAGTCACCTTCCACTGTAGGCAAATCCTCCACCTGAGGGAAAACTATTTAGCTGACCATGTGTTTCAGCAGTGCAGACAATACTCTGGACAATACGTTGTAGAACATAGGCTGGGACATCCCTGATGCTATGGCAACTGTAGTTTGAAAAGACCCACTTGCCAGGAAATGGAGTACTGACAGCACCTGCACTAGAGGGGGGATTCCTGTGGGATGGCGGATAGCTGACATCAGGTCTGGCTCCAACTGGACACAAAGTTCCTGGATTGTGGCATGGTCCAGTCTGCAGGTGACAATTACATGTTCTCTTCCATTGTCGACAGGTCCACCAGCGGTCTGTACACAGGAGGAAGCCGCCATCTCCTCACCTGCCCCAGCAGACGTGCTCTATGGAGGAGAACAGCGAGCAGAGAATCAGCCAACACTGAGGTACGAAAACACAACTTAATAAAAAAAAAAATGTAATCCGCTATGTGCCTGTATTAGTGTGTATGCAAGGCCTAGATATGTGTGACGCATTTAAAATAAATGCCATGTGGCCCCCTGAAATGGCGTCTGCCTGACCTGTAATGTGGGACAAGGGGATATGAGTTAACTGCCCTGGTATTGTACACCGTCGCGGTAGACGGTCGAAGATCGCGGCGCAATCCTGCATTGGTTAACATTGGACCCTATGGGTCCCAGGATGCAATGACGATGTACGCCGGCGGTGACGGTACGCACCACTGCGGACTTGACCACCATTTTCTATCTGTTCAATCACTTGATACCTGATCTTCGACAGGAGAGGACCTACACTGCAAGTGCTGCTGTGACCTCAGTCTGGAAGCTACAATGGCTCATGTGTCTGGGGAAAGGGCCCCTGCCTTCAGCACGGAGGAGTTGGAGAAACTAGTGGATGGGCTCCTCTACAGTACACGGTACTCTACGGTCCTCCAGACAAACAGGTAAGTACACTGTGAGCATGCTGAATGGGCAATGCCTGTGTGGAGTGGTGTGGATGGAAGATAGGGGGGAGGATGAGGGGTGCATGAAACGACAGTGAGTGCATGTGCGTCATGGCAAGGGTAGGGATGCGGGCCAATGACTGTTACGGTGCGGACGGTTATATCTTCTCCTTTTCCCCTGTACTATTCCTGTAGGTCAGCGCCCACCAGAAGAAGGATATTTGGCGTGCCATCGCCAAGGAAGTCGGGACCCTGGGGGTCCACCACAGATGGAGCAGACACTGCCGTAAAAGATGGGAGGACATTTGCCGCTGGAGCAAGAAGATGGCGGAGGCCCAGATGGGGATGGCCTCCCAACGTGGGAGGGGTGCCCGTCGCACCGTGACCCCCCTGATGTTCCGGATCCTGGCGGTGGCGTATCCGGAGTTGGATGGGCATTTGAGGCCATCACAGCAGCCACAAGGGGGTGAGTACACTCTCACTCAGCTGATTCTGTGCGCATTGGAGGTGTCTGGGTGGGGGGGCTGTAGGTTCCCCTAGGCCAGGGCGAATTTAGTAGGCAAGGTCCCTTCGTAAGGCAGGCCATGTGGCACCCCACCCCACCTGTGTTCAGAGCCAACTACCCCTAGTCAGGCTCCTGTGACTTCCATGTGTGCAGCAATCGGTCAAAGGCCTTGTACCCCATGTCCCTGTGATTAATTAGGGAACTCAAAGTGCACGGTTTAGTGCAGGGGGCTTCTGTGTCTGTAGTGTCCGCCAACGGTAGCGGTATTGCATGCACTCAACATGTCTTTCTTCTTTCTCCCCCCACCTTTTTGTGGTCTTCCTGTACTTGTGTGCATTAGCATCATCAGGCGGAGGAGCAGTGGCACCAGAGCAGGAGGGAACTGCATCCCACATGGCCCTGGAGGGCGACACAACGGAGTCTGAAGCCACCAGTGGGACGGAGGGCGAGGGGAACTCCACGGCAGGGACAGGAGCTGAGACCAGCGACACGGACTCCTCCTCTGATGGGAGCTCTCATGCGGTGGCGGGTCCCTCTGCGCCCACCACATCTACAGGTACAGCCTCCACCCCCCCTACCAGCACCGCCCTCCCAGCAGCCCCCCAGCGTGTGCCCCCTGGCCGCTCACCCAGGATGGTGGGCATCTCCTTCGCCCCAGGCACCTCAGCCCCTGCTCCTGTCACCTCAGCTGCCCTCAGTGAGGAGGCCATTGACCTCCTCAGGTCACTCACTGTTGGGCAGTCTACCATTTCAAATGCCATCCAGGGTGTAGAGAGGCAGTTGCAAAAGACAAATGCATGCCTGGAGTGCATTCATTCTGGTCAGGCAGCCCAACAGCAAGCTTTTCAGACTCTGGCCTCAGCACTGATGGCAGCCATTGTCCCTGTGTCTAGCCTCCCCCCTCCAACTTCCTCCACCCAGACCCAAACACATGTACCTCTGCCTATCCCAAGCACACCATCAGACCAGCATGTACACACCTCAACAAACAAAGGAAGCTCTGGCAAACATAAGCACCACACATCCCACAGGCACTCACACAAGCATCATACCCATGCAGACATACCAACAGCCACTGCCTCCACTGTGTCCCCCTCCTCCTCGTCTCCCTCCTCCCTCCCTGTCTCGTCTCCACTCACACCAGCATGCACTACATCTACAGCCACTACGTCCTTCACCAGCACACCCATCACCCCACCCCACTCATGTGCACTGACCACCCCTACTACTATTCACACGTCCTGTGTCCTCTCCCAGTGTGTCTGTGAGTCCACCTCCCAAGGTACACAAACGCAGGCACCCACCCACCCAACAGCCATCCACCTCACAACAGCCTCCAGCCCATGCACCTTCACCCAAAGTCAGCAAACGTACACCTCCTACAACCACTACTTCTTCCTCCACTCCCAAACCCCCTCCATCTACCCGTCCCAGTGTGTCCCAAAAACTTTTCCTGTCCAACCTTGACCTCTTCCCCTCACCTCCCCCACTCCTTCGGTCCCCTAGGGCCCGCCTTTCCAGGTCCCAACCCAGCACCTCAGCCACCACATCAGCGGGAACAGTGGTGCCAGCAGTAACCAGCTTCTGGAGTGTGCCAAGCAGCAGGGCAGCCAGTGTCCCAAGGAGCCAGACCACGGACAGTCCCCCACCTCAGAAGCATAAAAAGTTGGCCACTGCCTGGCAGGAGAAAGGCAAAACGTCTGTCACCAAAGGCTCTCCCAGGAGTACAGTTGGGAGTGGGAAGACAGCTGCTCCACCATCCAAGGTGGGGAAGGGGCACAGCAAGAAAGGCAAGTCGCCGCAAACCTGCACAAAGGACAAGACCGCCACCAGCACCGCTGCCAAGGACACCGCCGCCACAAGCACCGCTGCCAAGGACACCTCTGCCACAACACCGCCACCACAAGGACCGCTGCCAAGGACACCGCCGCCACAAGCACCGCTGCAGAGGACACTGCCACCACAAGCACCGCGGCAGAGGAAACCACCGCCACAAGCACCGCTGCAGAGGACACGGCTGCCACATGCACCGCTGACAACGACACCGCCGCCACAAGCACTGCTGCCAAGGACACCGCCGCCACAAGCACCGCTGCAGAGGACACTGCTGCCACAAGCACCGCTGCAGAGGACACCGCCGCCACAAGCACCGCTGCAGAGGACACCGCTGCCACAAGCACCGCTGCAGAGGACACCGCTGCCACAAGCACCGCTGCCAAGGACACCGCCGCCACAAGCACTGCTTTAGAGGACACCGCAGGCCAATGAGCATTAGTGTGTGTGTTGTTGTGGGTGAGGGTGGGGGTGGGGGTGTTGCATGTGTGTGTCACTCTCTTTTCCCTCCCCCCTTCCCTGTGTCATAGGTGCAGTACTCACCATAGTCTTCGGCGCCGGCGTTCGTGCTCCTGGTAGAGGAGCAAGAAGACAAAGGCAGGGAGTATCTGGAGTTCCAGTTCCATGGCATCCTGGTTCCTCGTGGGGTGTGTAGAGGTGAGCGTTTTCCCTTCCAAGTCCTGTTTCCGCCGTGTTTTTGTTCGCAGTGGATCCACCCCAGAAAATTGTGGCGGATTGGCCTGTTGTTATACTGTGGGCGGTACATTGTCCTCCACCTGTCTGTTGGCGGTTACCGCCGCGGTGTTTGTTTTTACCGCCATGGCGGTCGGAGTGTTAAAGTGGCTGTCTATGTTGGCGGTTTCCGCCACGGTCGTGATTCAATTTTTTTTACCGCCGGTCTGTTGGCGGTTTTACCACCGCTTTAACACCGACCACCAGGGTTGTAATGACCACCTTAATGAGTAACATGTGTAATATGATCCTATATTGCCATTTCGTGATTCAGATAACATTTACAAACCACTCACTCTTACGCTCATGTTTATAATTGACAACAGAACCTCTTGATGGCAACATAGGGATTAAAGTGCCTGCCGTACATTATTAGGATAGTGCAAGTAGCCAAGGAGTTCTATGATGATACTGAGTTACTTTATAATGTAATGGGAATTCGTGGAGGCTTGCAATATTCTTTTAACCCCTCCCATTTTGCTGTGTGAATGGGATGAGACCAGCTCGTCCTGCACCCAGCCCACGGGGCGAACGCTAGCGCTCCCACCGTGGGCCTCCCTCCCACACCCCCCAGTTGAGATGCATCCCCTTCCACTCCCGACCCCCCCCCTTCCCCAGTGATGTCTGATGACATCAGCGCGCAAATGCTTTTGCATTTCTCTTCCGATCAGGAGGTGGGGTGGGAGGGACAAGAAAGGGAAGGAAAGACCTTTCCTTTCTTTTCCTTTCTTGTCTCTCATAGCGTTTCTGCTGCCCAATCGCGATGCGATTGGGCAGCAGAAATGCCCACTAGACACGAGGGATTTTTTTTTTTAGGTACATTCACTAAAGGGAGGGGCCCCTTGAGCAAGGTTCGTTCCCTGGGGGGCATATTATTTTTAGGCCATTTCTGTCCCCCCGAGGGCAGATCGGCCTAATATAACTAGACCACTAGACACCAGGGAATTTTCTTTTTTATCATGCTGACACATAAGGGGAGCGGCCCCTTGGGCAAGGGCTGCTCCTTAGGGGGGCAAAATATTTTTAGGCGATTTCTGCCCCCCTTGGGGGCAGATCAGCTTAACATAATTAAGCGATCTGCCCCCAGGGAGGGCTGAAAACCCCTAGACACCAAGGATAATTTTGTTTTTCAATATATATGTGGGGAGCGATCCCTTAGGCAAGGGTCACTCCCTGGGGGGGCGAAATTATTTTTAGGCCATTACTGGCCTCCCTTGGGGCACATCGGCCTAATAGAATTAGGCCGATCTGCCCCCAGTCAGGGGCAGAAACCAATAGACACCAGGGAATTTTTATTGTTTTTTTAAACTTACGCATTAGAGGAGCGGACCCTTGGGCAAGGGCCACACTCCATGGGGGGGGGGCAAAATATTTTATGACTATTTGTGCCCCCCTTGGGGGCAGATCAGGCTAATATATTTAGGTCAATCTACCCGTCGGGGGCAGAAAACCCCTAGACACCAGGGATACATTTTTTTGGTTTATTTTTTTTTTATATGTGGGGAAGGACCCCTTAGGCAAGGGTCGCTCCCCGGGGGGGGATTATTTTTGGGCCATTTCTGCCCCCCTCGGGGGCAGATTGACATAATATAATTTGGTTTCTCTACCCGCAAGGGGGCAGAAACCTCTAGACACCAGGGATATATATATGTTTTTTTATTTACTTTAAGTTTTTATGTTTGGGGAGTGACCTCTTAGGCAAGGGTCGCTCCCCTAGGGGCAAATTGTATTTAGGCAATTTCTGCCCCCTCGGGGGCAGATCGGACAATTTTTTTTAGTCCAATCTGCCCCCAAGGAGGGACAGAAACCTCTAGACATCAGGGTTTGGTGTGTGTATGTATCTTTTTTGTTTGAGGGGGCACATTACTGTTGGCTATGTCTGCCCCCCTTGGGGGCAGAACTGCGTATTTTTGGAAGGTCCATCTGCCCCCAAGAGGGGCAGAAAGCCCACCATAGACCAGGGAAGATTTTTTTCAATTTAGGAGGGTGGGGGTATGGCCATTCCCCCCGCTAAATAAATGGGGCCAAACTTGTTCTGCCCATTGGGCAATTACACCCGATCCACACCCCGGGGGGGCAGAAAGTCTACTAGATGCGAGGGAATTAAAAAAAATAATAATAATAATGGGGTGGTGGCACACTAAAACATCTCATCCCACGGCAAGCAGAAGGACAGTTGATTATTTTGGGTTTTGGTTTTACATTTGGCCCATGAGAGCTCGGTAACTCTAAAAATCGCCCCCCCCTGGAATGGTGACGGCTGCACTTTTTTGACTTTGGGACACTGCCATGTAGAAAAATCCACAAGACCTAGACACATCGGAAAATTAAACATCTGGTTCATTCCAGGGTGGTGTGCTTCACATGCATCCCGTACCATTTTCTTACCCACAATGCCCTGCAAACCTCCAACTTTCCTTGAAATCAAACATTTTTTCCTACATTTTTATGATGGAACCTTCCGGAATCTGCAGGAATCCACAAACCTCCTACCACCCAACATTGTCTCATCTATACCGATAAAATTCTGCTGCACTTGTCAGCCTAAATATGTTTTTTTCAAACTGCCCTTTTGGACCCGCTTTGGTTCCCCCTCAATTTCGACATGTTTTTGGCTCTTCCCTGTCACAGGCACTTGGCCCAACTACACAAGTGAGGTATCATTTTTACCGGGAGACTGAGGGGAATGTTGGGTGGTAGGAAATTTGTTCTGGTGCGGTGATCCCACACAGAAATGTGAGAAAAATGTGATTTATATAGCTAAATTTGAGGTTTGCTGAGGATTCTGGGTAAGAAAACATTGGAGGATTCACGCAAGTCACACCTCCCTGGACTCCCTAGAGTGTCTAGTTTTCAGAAATGTCTGTGTTTGGTAGGTTTCCCTAGATCGCTGCTGAGCCCTGGACCAAAAACACAGGTGCCCCCGCAAAAACAGGTAGTTTTGTATTTCATAATTTTGATGTGTCTAGATAGTGTTTTGGGCCATTTCCTGTTGAGAGCACTAGGCCTACCCACACAACTGAGGTACCATTTTTATCAGGAGACTTGGGGGAACACTGGGTGGAAGGAAAATTGTGGATCCTCTCAGATTCCAGAAATTTCTGTCAGAGAAATGTGAGAAAAAAGTGTTTTTTAGCCACATTTTGAGGTTTGCAAAGGATTCTGGGTAACAGAACTTGGGGAGAGCCCCACAATTCACCCCATCTTGGATTCCCCTAGGTGTCTAGTTTCTGAAAATGCACAGGTTTGGTAGGTTTCCTTAGGTGCCGGCTGAGCTACAGGACAAAATCCACAGCTAGGCACTTTGCAAAATAAAGCTCTGTTTTCTTTGGGAAAATGTGATGTGTCCACGTTGTGTTTTGGGGCATTTCTTGTCGCAGGGGCTAGGCCTACCCACAGAAGTGAGGTACAATTTTTATCGGGAGACTTGGGGGAACGCAGGGTGGAAGGAAATGTGTGGCTCCTCTCAGATTCCAGAACTTTCTGTCACCGAAATGGGAGGGAAAAGTGTTGGCCAAATTTTGAGGTTTGCAAAGGATTCTGGGTAACAGTACCTGGTGAGAGTCTCACAAGTCACCCCATCCTGGATTCCCCGAGATGTCTAGTTTTCTAAAATGAGTAGGTTTGCTATGTCTTCCGAGGTGCTGGCTGAGCTAGATGCCAAAATGCGCAGCTAGGGACTTTGTAAAAAACAGGTCTGTTTTCTGTGGGAAAATGTGATGTGTCCACGTTGTGTTTTGGGGCATTTCCTCTCACGGGCGCTAGGTTTACCCACAAAAGTGAGGTATCATTTTTATTGGGAGACTTGGGGGAATGCTGGGTGGAAGGAAATTTGTGGCTCCTCTCAGATTCCAGAACTTTCTGTCACCGAAATTAGAGGAAAAAGTGTTTTTTGGCCAAATTTTGAGGTTTGCAAAGCATTATGGGTAACAGATTCTGGTGAGAGCCCCACAAGTCACCCCGTCTTGGATTCCCCTACGTGTCTAGTTTTCCAAAATGCATAGGTTTGCTAGGTTTTCCAAGGTGCTGGCTGAGCTAGAGGCCAAAATTCACAGCTAGGCACTTTGCAAAAAACAGGACTTTTTTCTTTGGGAAAATGTGATGTGTCCACATTGTGTTTTGGGGCATTTCCTGTCGCAGGTTCTTGGCCTACCCACACAAGTGAGGTACCATTTTTATCTGGAGACGTGGGGGAATGCTGGGTGAAAGGAAATTTGTGGCTCTTCTTCTTTCATTCCAGAACTTTCTGTCACCAAAATGAGAGGAAAAGTGTTTTTTTGGTCAGATTTTGAGGTTTGCAAAGAATTCTGGTTAACAGAACCTGGTGAGAGCCCCACAAGTCACCCCATCTTGGATTCCTGTAGGTGTCTAGTTTTAAAAAATGCACAGGTTTGCTAGGTTTCCCTAGGTTCCGGCTGAGCTAGAGGCCAAAATCCACAGCTAGGCACTTTGCAAAAAACAGGTCTGTTTGCTTTGGGAAAATGTGATGTGTCCACGTTGTGTTTTGGGACATTTCCTGTCGCGGGCGCTAGGTCTACCCACAAAAGTGAAGTACAATTTTTATTGGGAGACTTGGGGGAATGCTGGGTGGAAGGAAATTTGTGGTCCTCTCAGATTCCAGAACTTTATATACCCAAAATGAGAGGATTATTTTTTGGCCATTTCTGCCCCCCTTGGGGGCAGATTAGCATAATATAATTCGGTTGATCTGCCCCCAAGGGGGCAGAAACCTCTAGACACCAGGGATATATATATATGTTTTTTTATTTACTTTAAGTTTTTATGTTTGGGGAGCGACCTCTTAGGCAAGGGTCACTCCCCTAGGGGCAAATTGTATTTAGGCAATTTCTGCCCCCTCGGGGGCAGATCGGACAATTTTTTTAGTCCAATCTGCCCCCAAGGAGGAACAGAAACCTCTAGACACCAGGGTTTGGTGTGTGTATGTATCTTTTTTGTTTGAGGGGGCACATTACTGTTGGCTATGTCTGCCCCCCTTGGGGGCAGAACTGCGTATTTTTGGAAGGTCCATCTGCCCCCAAGAGGGGCAGAAAGCCCACCATAGACCAGGGAAGATTTTTTTCAATTTAGGAGGGTGGGGGTATGGCCATTCCCCCGCTAAATAAATGGGGCCAAACTTGTTCTGCCCATTGGGCAATTACACCCGATCCACACCCCGGGGGGGCAGAAAGTCTACTAGATGCGAGGGAATTAAAAAAAATAATAATAATAATGGGGTGGTGGCACACTAAAACATCTCATCCCACGGCAAGCAGAAGGACAGTTGATTATTTTGGGTTTTGGTTTTACATTTGGCCCATGAGAGCTCGGTAACTCTAAAAATCGCCCCCCCTGGAATGGTGACGGCTGCACTTTTTTGACTTTGGGACACTGCCATGTAGAAAAATCCACAAGACCTAGACACATCGGAAAATTAAACATCTGGTTCATTCCAGGGTGGTGTGCTTCACATGCATCCCGTACCATTTTCTTACCCACAATGCCCTGCAAACCTCCAACTTTCCTTGAAATCAAACATTTTTTCCTACATTTTTATGATGGAACCTTCCGGAATCTGCAGGAATCCACAAACCTCCTACCACCCAACATTGTCTCATCTATACCGATAAAATTCTGCTGCACTTGTCAGCCTAAATATGTTTTTTTCAAACTGCCCTTTTGGACCCGCTTTGGTTCCCCCTCAATTTCGACATGTTTTTGGCTCTTCCCTGTCACAGGCACTTGGCCCAACTACACAAGTGAGGTATCATTTTTACCGGGAGACTGAGGGGAATGTTGGGTGGTAGGAAATTTGTTCTGGTGCGGTGATCCCACACAGAAATGTGAGAAAAATGTGATTTATATAGCTAAATTTGAGGTTTGCTGAGGATTCTGGGTAAGAAAACATTGGAGGATTCACGCAAGTCACACCTCCCTGGACTCCCTAGAGTGTCTAGTTTTCAGAAATGTCTGTGTTTGGTAGGTTTCCCTAGATCGCTGCTGAGCCCTGGACCAAAAACACAGGTGCCCCCGCAAAAACAGGTAGTTTTGTATTTCATAATTTTGATGTGTCTAGATAGTGTTTTGGGCCATTTCCTGTTGAGAGCACTAGGCCTACCCACACAACTGAGGTACCATTTTTATCAGGAGACTTGGGGGAACACTGGGTGGAAGGAAAATTGTGGATCCTCTCAGATTCCAGAAATTTCTGTCAGAGAAATGTGAGAAAAAAGTGTTTTTTAGCCACATTTTGAGGTTTGCAAAGGATTCTGGGTAACAGAACTTGGGGAGAGCCCCACAATTCACCCCATCTTGGATTCCCCTAGGTGTCTAGTTTCTGAAAATGCACAGGTTTGGTAGGTTTCCTTAGGTGCCGGCTGAGCTACAGGACAAAATCCACAGCTAGGCACTTTGCAAAATAAAGCTCTGTTTTCTTTGGGAAAATGTGATGTGTCCACGTTGTGTTTTGGGGCATTTCTTGTCGCAGGGGCTAGGCCTACCCACAGAAGTGAGGTACAATTTTTATCGGGAGACTTGGGGGAACGCAGGGTGGAAGGAAATGTGTGGCTCCTCTCAGATTCCAGAACTTTCTGTCACCGAAATGGGAGGGAAAAGTGTTGGCCAAATTTTGAGGTTTGCAAAGGATTCTGGGTAACAGTACCTGGTGAGAGTCTCACAAGTCACCCCATCCTGGATTCCCCGAGATGTCTAGTTTTCTAAAATGAGTAGGTTTGCTATGTCTTCCGAGGTGCTGGCTGAGCTAGATGCCAAAATGCGCAGCTAGGGACTTTGTAAAAAACAGGTCTGTTTTCTGTGGGAAAATGTGATGTGTCCACGTTGTGTTTTGGGGCATTTCCTCTCACGGGCGCTAGGTTTACCCACAAAAGTGAGGTATCATTTTTATTGGGAGACTTGGGGGAATGCTGGGTGGAAGGAAATTTGTGGCTCCTCTCAGATTCCAGAACTTTCTGTCACCGAAATTAGAGGAAAAAGTGTTTTTTGGCCAAATTTTGAGGTTTGCAAAGCATTATGGGTAACAGAATCTGGTGAGAGCCCCACAAGTCACCCCGTCTTGGATTCCCCTACGTGTCTAGTTTTCCAAAATGCATAGGTTTGCTAGGTTTTCCAAGGTGCTGGCTGAGCTAGAGGCCAAAATTCACAGCTAGGCACTTTGCAAAAAACAGGACTTTTTTCTTTGGGAAAATGTGATGTGTCCACATTGTGTTTTGGGGCATTTCCTGTCGCAGGTTCTTGGCCTACCCACACAAGTGAGGTACCATTTTTATCTGGAGACGTGGGGGAATGCTGGGTGAAAGGAAATTTGTGGCTCTTCTTCTTTAATTCCAGAACTTTCTGTCACCAAAATGAGAGGAAAAGTGTTTTTTTGGTCAGATTTTGAGGTTTGCAAAGAATTCTGGTTAACAGAACCTGGTGAGAGCCCCACAAGTCACCCCATCTTGGATTCCTGTAGGTGTCTAGTTTTAAAAAATGCACAGGTTTGCTAGGTTTCCCTAGGTTCCGGCTGAGCTAGAGGCCAAAATCCACAGCTAGGCACTTTGCAAAAAACAGGTCTGTTTGCTTTGGGAAAATGTGATGTGTCCACGTTGTGTTTTGGGACATTTCCTGTCGCGGGCGCTAGGTCTACCCACAAAAGTGAAGTACAATTTTTATTGGGAGACTTGGGGGAATGCTGGGTGGAAGGAAATTTGTGGTCCTCTCAGATTCCAGAACTTTATATACCCAAAATGAGAGGATTATTTTTTGGCCATTTCTGCCCCCCTTGGGGGCAGATTAGCATAATATAATTCGGTTGATCTGCCCCCAAGGGGGCAGAAACCTCTAGACACCAGGGATATATATATATGTTTTTTTATTTACTTTAAGTTTTTATGTTTGGGGAGCGACCTCTTAGGCAAGGGTCACTCCCCTAGGGGCAAATTGTATTTAGGCAATTTCTGCCCCCTCGGGGGCAGATCGGACAATTTTTTTAGTCCAATCTGCCCCCAAGGAGGAACAGAAACCTCTAGACACCAGGGTTTGGTGTGTGTATGTATCTTTTTTGTTTGAGGGGGCACATTACTGTTGGCTATATCTGCCCGCCTTGGGGGCAGAACTGCCTATTTTTGGAAGGCCCATCTGCCCCGAAGAGGGGCAGAAAGCCCACCAGAGACCAAGGAAGATTTTTTTCAATTTAGGAGGGTGGGGGTATGGCCATTCCCCCACGCTAAATAAATGGGGCCAAACTTGTTCTGCCCATTGGGCAATTACACCCGATCCACTGATCCACACCCTGAGGGGGGCAGAAAGTCTACTAGATGCGAGGGAATTAAAAAAAATAATAATAATAATGGGGTGGTGGCACACTAAAACATCTCATCCCACGGCAAGCAGAAGGACAGTTGATTATTTTGGGTTTTGGTTTTACATTTGGCCCATGAGAGCTCGGTAACTCTAAAAATCGCCCCCCCTGGAATGGTGACGGCTGCACTTTTTTGACTTTGGGACACTGCCATGTAGAAAAATCCACAAGACCTAGACACATCGGAAAATTAAACATCTGGTTCATTCCAGGGTGGTGTGCTTCACATGCATCCCGTACCATTTTCTTACCCACAATGCCCTGCAAACCTCCAACTTTCCTTGAAATCAAACATTTTTTCCTACATTTTTATGATGGAACCTTCCGGAATCTGCAGGAATCCACAAACCTCCTACCACCCAACATTGTCTCATCTATACCGATAAAATTCTGCTGCACTTGTCAGCCTAAATATGTTTTTTTCAAACTGCCCTTTTGGACCCGCTTTGGTTCCCCCTCAATTTCGACATGTTTTTGGCTCTTCCCTGTCACAGGCACTTGGCCCAACTACACAAGTGAGGTATCATTTTTACCGGGAGACTGAGGGGAATGTTGGGTGGTAGGAAATTTGTTCTGGTGCGGTGATCCCACACAGAAATGTGAGAAAAATGTGATTTATATAGCTAAATTTGAGGTTTGCTGAGGATTCTGGGTAAGAAAACATTGGAGGATTCACGCAAGTCACACCTCCCTGGACTCCCTAGAGTGTCTAGTTTTCAGAAATGTCTGTGTTTGGTAGGTTTCCCTAGATCGCTGCTGAGCCCTGGACCAAAAACACAGGTGCCCCCGCAAAAACAGGTAGTTTTGTATTTCATAATTTTGATGTGTCTAGATAGTGTTTTGGGCCATTTCCTGTTGAGAGCACTAGGCCTACCCACACAACTGAGGTACCATTTTTATCAGGAGACTTGGGGGAACACTGGGTGGAAGGAAAATTGTGGATCCTCTCAGATTCCAGAAATTTCTGTCAGAGAAATGTGAGAAAAAAGTGTTTTTTAGCCACATTTTGAGGTTTGCAAAGGATTCTGGGTAACAGAACTTGGGGAGAGCCCCACAATTCACCCCATCTTGGATTCCCCTAGGTGTCTAGTTTCTGAAAATGCACAGGTTTGGTAGGTTTCCTTAGGTGCCGGCTGAGCTACAGGACAAAATCCACAGCTAGGCACTTTGCAAAATAAAGCTCTGTTTTCTTTGGGAAAATGTGATGTGTCCACGTTGTGTTTTGGGGCATTTCTTGTCGCAGGGGCTAGGCCTACCCACAGAAGTGAGGTACAATTTTTATCGGGAGACTTGGGGGAACGCAGGGTGGAAGGAAATGTGTGGCTCCTCTCAGATTCCAGAACTTTCTGTCACCGAAATGGGAGGGAAAAGTGTTGGCCAAATTTTGAGGTTTGCAAAGGATTCTGGGTAACAGTACCTGGTGAGAGTCTCACAAGTCACCCCATCCTGGATTCCCCGAGATGTCTAGTTTTCTAAAATGAGTAGGTT
This sequence comes from Pleurodeles waltl, assembly GCF_031143425.1. Lineage (NCBI taxonomy): Eukaryota > Metazoa > Chordata > Amphibia > Caudata > Salamandridae > Pleurodeles > Pleurodeles waltl. The sequence goes on from NC_090451.1 coordinate 372,292,359, forward strand.
TGCTATGTCTTCCGAGGTGCTGGCTGAGCTAGATGCCAAAATGCGCAGCTAGGGACTTTGTAAAAAACAGGTCTGTTTTCTGTGGGAAAATGTGATGTGTCCACGTTGTGTTTTGGGGCATTTCCTCTCACGGGCGCTAGGTTTACCCACAAAAGTGAGGTATCATTTTTATTGGGAGACTTGGGGGAATGCTGGGAGGAAGGAAATTTGTGGCTCCTCTCAGATTCCAGAACTTTCTGTCACCGAAATTAGAGGAAAAAGTGTTTTTTGGCCAAATTTTGAGGTTTGCAAAGCATTATGGGTAACAGAATCTGGTGAGAGCCCCACAAGTCACCCCGTCTTGGATTCCCCTACGTGTCTAGTTTTCCAAAATGCATAGGTTTGCTAGGTTTTCCAAGGTGCTGGCTGAGCTAGAGGCCAAAATTCACAGCTAGGCACTTTGCAAAAAACAGGACTTTTTTCTTTGGGAAAATGTGATGTGTCCACATTGTGTTTTGGGGCATTTCCTGTCGCAGGTTCTTGGCCTACCCACACAAGTGAGGTACCATTTTTATCTGGAGACGTGGGGGAATGCTGGGTGAAAGGAAATTTGTGGCTCTTCTTCTTTAATTCCAGAACTTTCTGTCACCAAAATGAGAGGAAAAGTGTTTTTTTGGTCAGATTTTGAGGTTTGCAAAGAATTCTGGTTAACAGAACCTGGTGAGAGCCCCACAAGTCACCCCATCTTGGATTCCTGTAGGTGTCTAGTTTTAAAAAATGCACAGGTTTGCTAGGTTTCCCTAGGTTCCGGCTGAGCTAGAGGCCAAAATCCACAGCTAGGCACTTTGCAAAAAACAGGTCTGTTTGCTTTGGGAAAATGTGATGTGTCCACGTTGTGTTTTGGGACATTTCCTGTCGCGGGCGCTAGGTCTACCCACAAAAGTGAAGTACAATTTTTATTGGGAGACTTGGGGGAATGCTGGGTGGAAGGAAATTTGTGGTCCTCTCAGATTCCAGAACTTTATATACCCAAAATGAGAGGATTATTTTTTGGCCATTTCTGCCCCCCTTGGGGGCAGATTAGCATAATATAATTCGGTTGATCTGCCCCCAAGGGGGCAGAAACCTCTAGACACCAGGGATATATATATATGTTTTTTTATTTACTTTAAGTTTTTATGTTTGGGGAGCGACCTCTTAGGCAAGGGTCACTCCCCTAGGGGCAAATTGTATTTAGGCAATTTCTGCCCCCTCGGGGGCAGATCGGACAATTTTTTTAGTCCAATCTGCCCCCAAGGAGGAACAGAAACCTCTAGACACCAGGGTTTGGTGTGTGTATGTATCTTTTTTGTTTGAGGGGGCACATTACTGTTGGCTATATCTGCCCGCCTTGGGGGCAGAACTGCCTATTTTTGGAAGGCCCATCTGCCCCGAAGAGGGGCAGAAAGCCCACCAGAGACCAAGGAAGATTTTTTTCAATTTAGGAGGGTGGGGGTATGGCCATTCCCCCACGCTAAATAAATGGGGCCAAACTTGTTCTGCCCATTGGGCAATTACACCCGATCCACTGATCCACACCCTGAGGGGGGCAGAAAGTCTACTAGATGCGAGGGAATTAAAAAAAAGAATAATAATAATGGGGTGGTGGCACACTAAAACATCTCATCCCACGGCAAGCAGAAGGACATTTGATTATTTTGGGTTTTGGTTTTACATTTGGCCCATGAGAGCTCGGTAACTCTAAAAATCGCCCCCCCTGGAATGGTGACGGCTGCACTTTTTTGACTTTGGGACACTGCCATGTAGAAAAATCCACAAGACCTAGACACATCTGAAAATTAAACATCAGGTTCATTCCAGGGTGGTGTGCTTCACATGCACCCCGTACCATTTTCTTACCCACAATGCCCTGCAAACCTCCAACTTTGCTTGAAATCAAACATTTTTTCCTACATTTTTATGATGGAACCTTCCGGAATCTGCAGGAATCCACAAACCTCCTACCACCCAACATTGTCTCATCTATACCGATAAAATTCTGCTGCACTTGTCAGCCTGAATATGTTTTTTTCAAACTGCCCTTTTGGACCCGCTTTGGTTCCCCCTCAATTTCAACATGTTTTTGGCTCTTCCCTGTCACAGGCACTTGGCCCAACTACACAAGTGAGGTATCATTTTTACCGGGAGACTGAGGGGAATGTTGGGTGGTAGGAAATTTGTCCTGGTGCGGTGATCCCACACAGAAATGTGAGAAAAATGTGATTTATATAGCTAAATTTGAGGTTTGCTGAGGATTCTGGGTAAGAAAACTTTGGAGGATTCACGCAAGTCACACCTCCCTGGACTCCCTAGAGTGTCTAGTTTTCAGAAATGTCTGTGTTTGGTAGGTTTCCCTAGATGGCTGCTGAGCCCTGGACCAAAAACACAGGTGCCCCCGCAAAAACAGGTAGTTTTGTATTTCATAATTTTGATGTGTCTAGATAGTGTTTTGGGCCATTTCCTGTTGAGAGCACTAGGCCTACCCACACAACTGAGGTACCATTTTTATCAGGAGACTTGGGGGAACACTGGGTGGAAGGAAAATTGTGGATCCTCTCAGATTCCAGAAATTTCTGTCACAGAAATGTGAGGAAAAAGTGTTTTTTAGACAAATTTTGAGGTTTGCAAAGGATTCTGGGTAACAGAACTTGGGGAGAGCCCCACAAGTCACCCCATCTTGGATTCCCCTAGGTGTCTAGTTTTTGAAAATGCACAGGTTTGGTAGGTTTCCTTAGGTGCCGGCTGAGCTAGAGGACAAAATCCACAGCTAGGCACTTTGCAAAATAAAGCTCTGTTTTCTTTGGGAAAATGTGATGTGTACACGTTGTGTTTTGGGGCATTTCTTGTCGCAGGCGCTAGGCCTACCCACAGAAGTGAGGTACAATTTTTATCGGGAGACTTGGGGGAACGCAGGGTGGAAGGAAATTTGTGGCTCCTCTCAGATTCCAGAACTTTCTGTCACCGAAATGAGAGGGGAAAGTGTTTTTGGGCCAAATTTTGAGGTTTGCAAAGGATTCTGGGTAACAGTACCTGGTGAGAGCCTCACAAGTCACCCCATTCTGGATTCCCCGAGATGTCTAGTTTTCTAAAATAAGTAGGTTTGCTAGGTCTTCCTAGGTGCTGGCTGAGCTAGAGGCCACAATTCACAGCTAGGCACTTTGCAAAAAACAGGACTGTTTTCTTTCGGAAAATGTGATGTGTCCACGTTGTGTTTTGGGGCATGTCCTGTCACATGCGCTTGCCGTACCCACACAAGTGAGGTACCATTTTTATCTGGAGACGCGGGGGAATGCTGGGTGAAAGGAAATGTGTGGCTACTCTCAGATTCCAGAACTTTCTGTCACCAAAATGAGAGGAAAAAGTGTTTTTTTTGGTCAAATTTTGAGGTTTGCAAAGGATTCTGGTTAACAGAACCTGGTGAGAGCCCTACAAGTCACCCCATCTTGGATTCCCGTAGGTGTCTAGTTTTAAAAAATGCGCAGGTTTGCTAGGTTTCCCTAGGTACCAGCTGAGCTAGATGCCAAAATGCACAGCTAGGCACTTTGTAAAACACAGGTCTGTTTTCTGTGGGAAAATGTGATGTGTCCACATTGTGTTTTGGGGCATTTCCTGTCACGGGCGCTAGGTCTACCCACAAAAGTGAGGTATCATTTTTATTGGGAGACTTGGGGGAATGCTGGGTGGAAGGAAATTTGTGGCTCCTCTCAGATTCCAGAACTTTCTGTCACCGAAATTAGAGGAAAAAGTGTTTTTTGGCCAAATTTTGAGGTTTGCAAAGCATTATGGGTAACAGAATCTGGTGAGAGCCCCACAAGTCACCCCGTCTTGGATTCCCCTACGTGTCTAGTTTTCTAAAATGCATAGGTTTGCTAGGTTTTCCAAGGTGCTGGCTGAGCTAGAGGCCAAAATTCACAGCTAGGCACTTTGCAAAAAACAGGACTTTTTTCTTTGGGAAAATGTGATGTGTCCACATTGTGTTTTGGGGCATTTCCTGTAGCAGGTTCTTGGCCTACCCACACAAGTGAGGTACCATTTTTATCTGGAGACGTGGGGGAATGCTGGGTGAAAGGAAATTTGTGGCTCTTCTTCTTTAATTCCAGAACTTTCTGTCACCAAAATGAGAGGAAAAGTGTTTTTTTGGTCAGATTTTGAGGTTTGCAAAGACTTCTGGTTAACAGAACCTGGTGAGAGCCCCACAAGTCACCCCATCTTGGATTCCTGTAGGTGTCTAGTTTTAAAAAATGCACAGGTTTGCTAGGTTTCCCTAGGTGCCGGCTGAGCTAGAGGCCAAAATCCACAGCTAGGCACTTTGCAAAAAACAGGTCTGTTTGCTTTGGGAAAATGTGATGTGTCCACGTTGTGTTTTGGGACATTTCCTGTCGCGGGCGCTAGGTCTACCCACAAAAGTGAAGTACAATTTTTATTGGGAGACTTGGGGGAATGCTGGGTGGAAGGAAATTTGTGGTCCTCTCAGATTCCAGAACTTTATATACCCAAAATGAGAGGATTATTTTTTGGCCATTTCTGCCCCCCTTGGGGGCAGATTGGCATAATATAATTCGGTTGATCTGCCCCCAAGGGGGCAGAAACCTCTAGACACCGGGGATATATATATGTTTTTTTATTTACTTTAAGTTTTTATGTTTGGGGAGCGACCTCTTAGGCAAGGGTCGCTCCCCTAGGGGCAAATTGTATTTAGGCAATTTCTGCCCCCTCGGGCGCAGATCGGCCAATTTTTTTAGTCCAATCTGCCCCCAAGGAGGGACAGAAACCTCTAGACACCAGGGTTTGGTGTGTGTATGTATCTTTTTTGTTTGAGGGGGCACATTACTGTTGGCTATATCTGCCCTCCTTGGGGGCAGAACTGCCTATTTTTGGAAGGCCCATCTGCCCCGTAGAGGGGCAGAAAGCCCACCAGAGACCAGGGAAGATTTTTTTCAATTTAGGAGGGTGGGGGTATGGCCATTCCCCCACGCTAAATAAATGGGGCCAAACTTGTTCTGCCCATTGGGCAATTACACCCGATCCACTGATCCACACTCGGGGGGGGCAGAAAGTCTACTAGATGCAAGGGAATTAAAAAAAATAAAAAAAATAATGGGGTTTTGGCACACTAAAACTTCTCATCCCACGGCAAGCAGAAGGACATTTGATTATTTGGGGTTTTGGTTTTACATTTGGCCCATGAGAGCTCGGTAACTCTAAAAATCGCCCCCCCTGGAATGGTGACGGCTGCACTTTTTTGACTTTGGGACACTGCCATGTAGAAAAATCCACAAGACCTAGACACATCTGAAAATTAAACATCTGGTTCATTCCAGGGTGGTGTGCTTCACATGCACCCCGTACCATTTTCTTACCCACAATGCCCTGCAAACCTCCAACTTTGCTTGAAATCAAACATTTTTTCCTACATTTTTATGATGGAACCTTCCGGAATCTGCAGGAATCCACAAACTTCCTACCACCCAACATTGTCTCATCTATACCGATAAAATTCTGCTGCACTTGTCAGCCTAAATATGTTTTTTTCAAACTGCCCTTTTGGACCTGCTTTGGTTCCCCCTCAATTTCAACATGTTTTTGGCTCTTCCCTGTCACAGGCACTTGGCCCAACTACACAAGTGAGGTATCATTTTTACCGGGAGACTGAGGGGAATGTTGGGTGGTAGGAAATTTGTCCTGGTGCGGTGATCCCACACAGAAATGTGAGAAAAATGTGATTTATATAGCTAAATTTGAGGTTTGCTGAGGATTCTGGGTAAGGAAACTTTGGAGGATTCACGCAAGTCACACCTCCCTGGACTCCCTAGAGTGTCTAGTTTTCAGAAATGTCTGTGTTTGGTAGTTTTCCCTAGATGGCTGCTGAGCCCTGGACCAAAAACACAGGTGCCCCCGCAAAAACAGGTAGTTTTGTATTTCATAATTTTGATGTGTCTAGATAGTGTTTTGGGCCATTTCCTGTTGAGAGCACTAGGCCTACCCACACAACTGAGGTACCATTTTTATCAGGAGACTTGGGGGAACACTGGGTGGAAGGAAAATTGTGGATCCTCTCAGATTCCAGAAATTTCTGTCACAGAAATGTGAGGAAAAAGTGTTTTTTAGACAAATTTTGAGGTTTGCAAAGGATTCTGGGTAACAGAACTTGGGGAGAGCCCCACAAGTCACCCCATCTTGGATTCCCCTAGGTGTCTAGTTTTTGAAAATGCACAGGTTTGGTAGGTTTCCTTAGGTGCCGGCTGAGCTAGAGGACAAAATCCACAGCTAGGCACTTTGCAAAATAAAGCTCTGTTTTCTTTGGGAAAATGTGATGTGTACACGTTGTGTTTTGGGGCATTTCTTGTCGCAGGCGCTAGGCCTACCCACAGAAGTGAGGTACAATTTTTATCGGGAGACTTGGGGGAACGCAGGGTGGAAGGAAATTTGTGGCTCCTCTCAGATTCCAGAACTTTCTGTCACCGAAATGAGAGGGGAAAGTGTTTTTGGGCCAAATTTTGAGGTTTGCAAAGGATTCTGGGTAACAGTACCTGGTGAGAGCCTCACAAGTCACCCCATTCTGGATTCCCCGAGATGTCTAGTTTTCTAAAATAAGTAGGTTTGCTAGGTCTTCCTAGGTGCTGGCTGAGCTAGAGGCCACAATTCACAGCTAGGCACTTTGCAAAAAACAGGACTGTTTTCTTTCGGAAAATGTGATGTGTCCACGTTGTGTTTTGGGGCATGTCCTGTCACATGCGCTTGCCGTACCCACACAAGTGAGGTACCATTTTTATCTGGAGACGCGGGGGAATGCTGGGTGAAAGGAAATGTGTGGCTACTCTCAGATTCCAGAACTTTCTGTCACCAAAATGAGAGGAAAAAGTGTTTTTTTTGGTCAAATTTTGAGGTTTGCAAAGGATTCTGGTTAACAGAACCTGGTGAGAGCCCTACAAGTCACCCCATCTTGGATTCCCGTAGGTGTCTAGTTTTAAAAAATGCGCAGGTTTGCTAGGTTTCCCTAGGTACCAGCTGAGCTAGATGCCAAAATGCACAGCTAGGCACTTTGTAAAACACAGGTCTGTTTTCTGTGGGAAAATGTGATGTGTCCACGTTGTGTTTTGGGGCATTTCCTGTCACGGGCGCTAGGTCTACCCACAAAAGTGAGGTATCATTTTTATTGGGAGACTTGGGGGAATGCTGGGTGGAAGGAAATTTGTGGCTCCTCTCAGATTCCAGAACTTTCTGTCACCGAAATTAGAGGAAAAAGTGTTTTTTGGCCAAATTTTGAGGTTTGCAAAGCATTATGGGTAACAGAATCTGGTGAGAGCCCCACAAGTCACCCCGTCTTGGATTCCCCTACGTGTCTAGTTTTCTAAAATGCATAGGTTTGCTAGGTTTTCCAAGGTGCTGGCTGAGCTAGAGGCCAAAATTCACAGCTAGGCACTTTGCAAAAAACAGGACTTTTTTCTTTGGGAAAATGTGATGTGTCCACATTGTGTTTTGGGGCATTTCCTGTAGCAGGTTCTTGGCCTACCCACACAAGTGAGGTACCATTTTTATCTGGAGACGTGGGGGAATGCTGGGTGAAAGGAAATTTGTGGCTCTTCTTCTTTAATTCCAGAACTTTCTGTCACCAAAATGAGAGGAAAAGTGTTTTTTTGGTCAGATTTTGAGGTTTGCAAAGACTTCTGGTTAACAGAACCTGGTGAGAGCCCCACAAGTCACCCCATCTTGGATTCCTGTAGGTGTCTAGTTTTAAAAAATGCACAGGTTTGCTAGGTTTCCCTAGGTGCCGGCTGAGCTAGAGGCCAAAATCCACAGCTAGGCACTTTGCAAAAAACAGGTCTGTTTGCTTTGGGAAAATGTGATGTGTCCACGTTGTGTTTTGGGACATTTCCTGTCGCGGGCGCTAGGTCTACCCACAAAAGTGAAGTACAATTTTTATTGGGAGACTTGGGGGAATGCTGGGTGGAAGGAAATTTGTGGTCCTCTCAGATTCCAGAACTTTATATACCCAAAATGAGAGGATTATTTTTTGGCCATTTCTGCCCCCCTTGGGGGCAGATTGGCATAATATAATTCGGTTGATCTGCCCCCAAGGGGGCAGAAACCTCTAGACACCGGGGATATATATATGTTTTTTTATTTACTTTAAGTTTTTATGTTTGGGGAGCGACCTCTTAGGCAAGGGTCGCTCCCCTAGGGGCAAATTGTATTTAGGCAATTTCTGCCCCCTCGGGCGCAGATCGGCCAATTTTTTTAGTCCAATCTGCCCCCAAGGAGGGACAGAAACCTCTAGACACCAGGGTTTGGTGTGTGTATGTATCTTTTTTGTTTGAGGGGGCACATTACTGTTGGCTATATCTGCCCTCCTTGGGGGCAGAACTGCCTATTTTTGGAAGGCCCATCTGCCCCGTAGAGGGGCAGAAAGGCCACCAGAGACCAGGGAAGATTTTTTTCAATTTAGGAGGGTGGGGGTATGGCCATTCCCCCACGCTAAATAAATGGGGCCAAACTTGTTCTGCCCATTGGGCAATTACACCCGATCCACTGATCCGCACCCGGGGGGGGGGGCAGAAAGTCTACTAGATGCAAGGGAATTAAAAAAAATAATAATAATAATGGGGTTTTGGCACACTAAAACATCTCATCCCACGGCAAGCAGAAGGACATTTGATTATTTTGGGTTTTGGTTTTACATTTGGCCCATGAGAGCTCGGTAACTCTAAAAATCGCCCCCCCTGGAATGGTGACGGCTGCACTTTTTTGACTTTGTGACACTGCCATGTAGAAAAATCCACAAGACCTAGACACATCTGAAAATTAAACATCTGGTTCATTCCAGGGTGGTGTGCTTCACATGCACCCCGTACCATTTTCTTACCCACAATGCCCTGCAAACCTCCAACTTTGCTTGAAATCAAACATTTTTTCCTACATTTTTATGATGGAACCTTCCGGAATCTGCAGGAATCCACAAACCTCCTACCACCCAACATTGTCTCATCTATACCGATAAAATTCTGCTGCACTTGTCAGCCTAAATATGTTTTTTTCAAACTGCCCTTTTGGACCTGCTTTGGTTCCCCCTCAATTTCAACATGTTTTTGGCTCTTCCCTGTCACAGGCACTTGGCCCAACTACACAAGTGAGGTATCATTTTTACCGGGAGACTGAGGGGAATGTTGGGTGGTAGGAAATTTGTCCAGGTGCGGTGATCCCACACAGAAATGTGAGAAAAATGTGATTTATATAGCTAAATTTGAGGTTTGCTGAGGATTCTGGGTAAGAAAACTTTGGAGGATTCACGAAAGTCACACCTCCCTGGACTCCCTAGAGTGTCTAGTTTTCAGAAATGTCTGTGTTTGGTAGGTTTCCCTAGATGGCTGCTGAGCCCTGGACCAAAAAAAAAGGTGCCCCCGCAAAAACAGGTAGTTTTGTATTTCATAATTTTGATGTGTCTAGATAGTGTTTTGGGCCATTTCCTGTTGAGAGCACTAGGCCTACCCACACAACTGAGGTACCATTTTTATCAGGAGACTTGGGGGAACACTGGGTGGAAGGAAAATTGTGGATCCTCTCAGATTCCAGAAATTTCTGTCACCAAAATGAGAGGAAAAAGTGTTTTTTTTGGTCAAATTTTGAGGTTTGCAAAGGATTCTGGTTAACAGAACCTGGTGAGAGCCCTACAAGTCACCCCATCTTGGATTCCCGTAGGTGTCTAGTTTTAAAAAATGCGCAGGTTTGCTAGGTTTCCCTAGGTACCAGCTGAGCTAGATGCCAAAATGCACAGCTAGGCACTTTGTAAAACACAGGTCTGTTTTCTGTGGGAAAATGTGATGTGTCCACGTTGTGTTTTGGGGCATTTCCTGTCACGGGCGCTAGGTCTACCCACAAAAGTGAGGTATCATTTTTATTGGGAGACTTGGGGGAATGCTGGGTGGAAGGAAATTTGTGGCTCCTCTCAGATTCCAGAACTTTCTGTCACCGAAATTAGAGGAAAAAGTGTTTTTTGGCCAAATTTTGAGGTTTGCAAAGCATTATGGGTAACAGAATCTGGTGAGAGCCCCACAAGTCACCCCGTCTTGGATTCCCCTACGTGTCTAGTTTTCTAAAATGCATAGGTTTGCTAGGTTTTCCAAGGTGCTGGCTGAGCTAGAGGCCAAAATTCACAGCTAGGCACTTTGCAAAAAACAGGACTTTTTTCTTTGGGAAAATGTGATGTGTCCACATTGTGTTTTGGGGCATTTCCTGTAGCAGGTTCTTGGCCTACCCACACAAGTGAGGTACCATTTTTATCTGGAGACGTGGGGGAATGCTGGGTGAAAGGAAATTTGTGGCTCTTCTTCTTTAATTCCAGAACTTTCTGTCACCAAAATGAGAGGAAAAGTGTTTTTTTGGTCAGATTTTGAGGTTTGCAAAGACTTCTGGTTAACAGAACCTGGTGAGAGCCCCACAAGTCACCCCATCTTGGATTCCTGTAGGTGTCTAGTTTTAAAAAATGCACAGGTTTGCTAGGTTTCCCTAGGTGCCGGCTGAGCTAGAGGCCAAAATCCACAGCTAGGCACTTTGCAAAAAACAGGTCTGTTTGCTTTGGGAAAATGTGATGTGTCCACGTTGTGTTTTGGGACATTTCCTGTCGCGGGCGCTAGGTCTACCCACAAAAGTGAAGTACAATTTTTATTGGGAGACTTGGGGGAATGCTGGGTGGAAGGAAATTTGTGGTCCTCTCAGATTCCAGAACTTTATATACCCAAAATGAGAGGATTATTTTTTGGCCATTTCTGCCGCTTGGCATAATATAATTCGGTTGATCTGCCCCCAAGGGGGCAGAAACCTCTAGACACCGGGGATATATATATGTTTTTTTATTTACTTTAAGTTTTTATGTTTGGGGAGCGACCTCTTAGGCAAGGGTCGCTCCCCTAGGGGCAAATTGTATTTAGGCAATTTCTGCCCCCTCGGGCGCAGATCGGCCAATTTTTTTAGTCCAATCTGCCCCCAAGGAGGGACAGAAACCTCTAGACACCAGGGTTTGGTGTGTGTATGTATCTTTTTTGTTTGAGGGGGCACATTACTGTTGGCTATATCTGCCCTCCTTGGGGGCAGAACTGCCTATTTTTGGAAGGCCCATCTGCCCCGTAGAGGGGCAGAAAGCCCACCAGAGACCAGGGAAGATTTTTTTCAATTTAGGAGGGTGGGGGTATGGCCATTCCCCCACGCTAAATAAATGGGGCCAAACTTGTTCTGCCCATTGGGCAATTACACCCGATCCACTGATCCGCACCCGGGGGGGGGGGCAGAAAGTCTACTAGATGCAAGGGAATTAAAAAAAATAATAATAATAATGGGGTTTTGGCACACTAAAACATCTCATCCCACGGCAAGCAGAAGGACATTTGATTATTTTGGGTTTTGGTTTTACATTTGGCCCATGAGAGCTCGGTAACTCTAAAAATCGCCCCCCCTGGAATGGTGACGGCTGCACTTTTTTGACTTTGTGACACTGCCATGTAGAAAAATCCACAAGACCTAGACACATCTGAAAATTAAACATCTGGTTCATTCCAGGGTGGTGTGCTTCACATGCACCCCGTACCATTTTCTTACCCACAATGCCCTGCAAACCTCCAACTTTGCTTGAAATCAAACATTTTTTCCTACATTTTTATGATGGAACCTTCCGGAATCTGCAGGAATCCACAAACCTCCTACCACCCAACATTGTCTCATCTATACCGATAAAATTCTGCTGCACTTGTCAGCCTAAATATGTTTTTTTCAAACTGCCCTTTTGGACCTGCTTTGGTTCCCCCTCAATTTCAACATGTTTTTGGCTCTTCCCTGTCACAGGCACTTGGCCCAACTACACAAGTGAGGTATCATTTTTACCGGGAGACTGAGGGGAATGTTGGGTGGTAGGAAATTTGTCCAGGTGCGGTGATCCCACACAGAAATGTGAGAAAAATGTGATTTATATAGCTAAATTTGAGGTTTGCTGAGGATTCTGGGTAAGAAAACTTTGGAGGATTCACGAAAGTCACACCTCCCTGGACTCCCTAGAGTGTCTAGTTTTCAGAAATGTCTGTGTTTGGTAGGTTTCCCTAGATGGCTGCTGAGCCCTGGACCAAAAAAAAAGGTGCCCCCGCAAAAACAGGTAGTTTTGTATTTCATAATTTTGATGTGTCTAGATAGTGTTTTGGGCCATTTCCTGTTGAGAGCACTAGGCCTACCCACACAACTGAGGTACCATTTTTATCAGGAGACTTGGGGGAACACTGGGTGGAAGGAAAATTGTGGATCCTCTCAGATTCCAGAAATTTCTGTCACAGAAATGAGAGGAAAAAGTGTTTTTTAGCCAAATTTTGAGGTTTGCAAAGGATTCTGGGTAACAGAACTTGGGGAGAGCCCCACAAGTCACCCCATCTTGGATTCCCCTAGGTGTCTAGTTTTTGAAAATGTACAGGTTTGGTAGGTTTCCTTAGGTGCCGGCTGAGCTAGAGGACAAAATCCACAGCTAGGCACTTTGCAAAATAAAGCTCTGTTTTCTTTGGGAAAATGTGATGTGTCCACGTTGTGTTTTGGGGCATTTCTTGTCGCAGGCGCTAGGCCTACCCACAGAAGTGAGGTACAATTTTTATCGGGAGTCTTGGGGGAACGCAGGGTGGAAGGAAATTTGTGGCTCCTCTCAGATTCCAGAACTTTCTGTCACCGAAATGAGAGGGGAAAGTGTTTTTTGGCCAAATTTTGAGGTTTGCAAAGGATTCTGGGTAACAGTACCTGGTGAGAGCCTCACAAGTCACCCCATCCTGGATTCCCCGAGATGTCTAGTTTTCTAAAATGAGTAGGTTTGCTAGGTCTTCCTAGGTGCTGGCTGAGCTAGAGGCCACAATTCACAGCTAGGCACTTTGCAAAAAACAGGACTGTTTTCTTTGGGAAAATGTGATGTGTCCACGTTGTGTTTTGGGGCATGTCCTGTCACATGCGCTTGCCGTACCCACACAAGTGAGGTACCATTTTTATCTGGAGACGCGGGGAATGCTGGGTGAAAGGAAATTTGTGGCTACTCTCAGATTCCAGAACTTTCTGTCACCAAAATGAGAGGAAAAAGTGTTTTTTTTGGTCAAATTTTGAGGTTTGCAAAGGATTCTGGTTAACAGAACCTGGTGAGAGCCCTACAAGTCACCCCATCTTGGATTCCCGTAGGTGTCTAGTTTTCAAAAATGCGCAGGTTTGCTAGGTTTCCCTAGGTACCAGCAGAGCTAGATGCCAAAATGCACAGCTAGGCACTTTGTAAAACACAGGTCTGTTTTCTGTGGGAAAATGTGATGTGTCCACGTTGTGTTTTGGGGCATTTCCTGTCACGGGCGCTAGGTCTACCCACAAAAGTGAGGTATCATTTTTATTGGGAGACTTGGGGGAATGCTGGGTGGAAGGAAATTTGTGGCTCCTCTCAGATTCCAGAACTTTCTGTCACCGAAATTAGAGGAAAAAGTATTTTTTGGCCAAATTTTGAGGTTTGCAAAGCATTATGGGTAACAGAATCTGGTGAGAGCCCCACAAGTCACCCCGTCTAGGATTCCCCTATGTGTCTAGTTTTCTAAAATGCATAGGTTTGCTATGTTTTCCAAGGTGCTGGCTGAGCTAGTGGCCAAAATTCACAGCTAGGCACTTTGCAAAAAACAGGACTTTTTTCTTTGGGAAAATGTGATGTGTCCACATTGTGTTTTGGGGCATTTCCTGTTGCAGGTTCTTGGCCTACCTACACAAGTGAGGTATCATTTTTATCTGGAGACGTGGGGGAATGCTGGGTGAAAGGAAATTTGTGGCTCTTCTTCTTTAATTCCAGAACTTTCTGTCACCAAAATGAGAGGAAAAGTGTTTTTTTGGTCAGATTTTGAGGTTTGCAAAGAATTCTGGTTAACAGAACCTGGTGAGAGCCCCACAAGTCACCCCATCTTGGATTCCTGTAGGTGTCTAGTTTTAAAAAATGCACAGGTTTGCTATGTTTCCCTAGGTGCCGGCTGAGCTAGAGGCCAAAATCCACAGCTAGGCACTTTGCAAAAAACAGGTCTGTTTGCTTTGGGAAAATGTGATGTGTCCACGTTGTGTTTTGGGACATTTCCTGTCGCGGGCGCTAGGTCTACCCACAAAAGTGAAGTACAATTTTTATTGGGAGACTTGGGGGAATGCTGGGTGGAAGGAAATTTGTGGTCCTCTCAGATTCCAGAACTTTATATACCCAAAATGAGAGGATTATTTTTTGGCCATTTCTGCCCCCCTTGGGGGCAGATTGGCATAGTATAATTCGGTTGATCTGCCCCCAAGGGGGCAGAAACCTCTAGACACCAGGGATATATATTTGTTTTTTTATTTACTTTAAGTTTTTATGTTTGGGGAGCGACCTCTTAGGCAAGGGTCGCTCCCCTAAGGGCAAATTGTATTTAGGCAATTTCTGCCCCCTCGGGGCAGATCGGCCAATTTTTTTAGTCCAATCTGCCCCCAAGGAGGGACAAAAACCTCTAGACACCAGGGTTTGGTGTGTGTATGTATCTTTTTTGTTTTAGGGGGCACATTACTGTTGGCTATATCTGCCCCCCTTTGGGGCAGAACTGCCTATTTTTGGAAGGCCCATCTGCCCCCAAGAGGGGCAGAAAGCCCACCAGAGACCAGGGAAGATTTTTTTCAATTTAGGAGGGTGGGGGTATGGCCATTCCCCCAAGCTAAATAAATGGGGCCAAACTTGTTCTGCCCATTGGGCAATTACACCCGATCCACCGATCCACCGATCCACACCCGGGGGGGCAGAAAGTCTACTAGATGCGAGGGAATTAAAAAAAAAAATAATAATAATGGGGTGGTGGCACACTAAAACATCTCATCCCAGGGCAAGCAGAAGGACATTTGATTATTTTGGGTTTTGGTTTTACATTTGGCCCATGAGAGCTCGGTAACTGTAAAAATCGCCCCCCTGGAATGGTGACGGCTGCACTTTTTTGACTTTGGGACACTGCCATGTAGAAAAATACACAAGACCTAGACACATCTGAAAATTAAACATCTGGTTCATTCCAGGGTGGTGTGCTTCACATGCACCCCGTACCATTTTCTTACCCACAATGCCCTGCAAACCTCCAACTTTGCTTGAAATCAAACATTTTTTCCTACATTTTTATGATGGAACCTTCCGGAATCTGCAGGAATCCACAAACCTCCTACCACCCAACATTGTCTCATCTATACCGATAAAATTCTGCTGCACTTGTGAGCCTAAGTATGTTTTTTTCAAACTGCCCTTTTGGACCCGCTTTGGTTCCCCCTCAATTTCGACATGTTTTTGGCTCTTCCCTGTCACAGGCACTTGGCCCAACTACACAAGTGAGGTATCATTTTTACCGGGAGACTGAGGGGAATGTTGGGTGGTAGGAAATTCGTCCTGGTGCGGTGATCCCACACAGAAATGTGAGAAAAATGTGATTTATATAGCTAAATTTGAGGTTTGCTGAGGATTCTGGGTAAGAAAACCTTGGAGGATTCACGCAAGTCACACCTCCCTGGACTCTCTAGAGTGTCTAGTTTTCAGAAACGTCTGTGTTTGGTAGGTTTCCCTAGATGGCTGCTGAGCCCTTGACCAAAAACACAGGTGCCCCCGCAAAAACAGGTAGTTTTGTGTTTCATAATTTTGATGTGTCTAGATAGTGTTTTGGGCCATTTCCTGTTGAGAGCACTAGGCCTACCCACACAACTGAGGTACCATTTTTATCAGGAGACTTGGGGGAACACTGGGTGGAAGGAAAATTGTGGATGCTCTCAGAATCCAGAAACTTCTGTCACAGAAATGTGAGTAAAACGTGTTTTTTAGCCAAATTTTGAGGTTTGCAAAGGATTATGGGTAACAGAACTTGGGGAGAGTCCCACAAGTCACCCCATCTTGGATTCCCCTAGGTGTCTAGTTTTTAAAAATGTTCAGGTTTGGTAGGTTTCCTTATGTGCCGGCTGAGCTAGAGGACACATCCACAGCTAGGCACTTTGCAAAATAAAGCTCTGTTTTCTTTGGGAAAATGTGATGTGTCCACCTTGTGTTTTGGGGCATTTCTTGTCGCAGGCGCTAGGCCTACCCACAGAAGTGAGGTACAATTTTTATCGGGAGACTTGGGGGAACGCAGGGTGGAAGGAAATTTGTGGCTCCTCTCAGATTCCAGAACTTTCTGTCACCGAAATGAGAGGGAAAAGTGTTTTTTGGCCAAATTTTGAGGTTTGCAAAGGATTCTGGGTAACAGTACCTGGTGAGAGCCTCACAAGTCACCCCATCCTGGATTCCCCGAGATGTCTAGTTTTCTAAAATGAGTAGGTTTTCTAGGTCTTCCTAGGTGCTGGCTAGTGCTAGTACACAAGTGAGGTACCATTTTTATCTGGAGACGCGGGGGAATGCTGGGTGAAAGGAAATTTGTGGCTACTCTCAGATTCCAGAACTTTCTGTCACCAAAATGAGAGGAAAAAGTTTTTTTTTTGGTCAAATTTTGAGGTTTGCAAAGGATTCTGGTTAACAGAACCTGGTGAGAGCCCTACAAGTCACCCCATCTTGGATTCCCGTAGGTGTCTAGTTTTCAAAAATGCGCAGGTTTGCTAGGTTTCCCTAGGTACCAGCTGAGCTAGATGCCAAAATGCACAGCTAGGCACTTTGTAAAAAACAGGTCTGTTTTCTGTGGGAAAATGTGATGTGTCCACGTTGTGTTTTGGGGCATTTCCTGTCACGGGTGCTAAGTCTACCCACAAAAGTGAGGTATCATTTTTATTGGGAGACTTGGGGGAATGCTGGGTGGAAGGAAATTTGTGGCTCCTCTCAGATTCCAAAACTTTCTGTCACCGAAATTAGAGGAAAAAGTGTTTTTTGGCCAAATTTTGAGGTTTTCAAAGCATTATGGGTAACAGAATCTGGTGAGAGCACCACAAGTCACCCTGTCTTGGATTCCCCTACGTGTCTAGTTTTCTAAAATGCATAGGTTTGCTAGGTTTTCCAAGGTGCTGGCTGAGCTAAAGGCCAAAATTCACAGCTAGGCACTTTGCAAAAAACAGGACTTTTTTCTTTGGGAAAATGTGATGTGTCCACATTCTGTTTTGGGGCATTTCCTGTCGCAGGTTCTTGGCCTACCCACACAAGTGAGGTACCATTTTTATCTGGAGACGTGGGGGAATGCTGGGTGAAAGGATATTTGTGGCTCTTCTTCTTTAATTCCAGAACATTCTGTCACCAAAATGAGAGGAAAAGTGTTTTTTTGGTCAGATTTTGAGGTTTGCAAAGAATTCTGGTTAACAGAACCTGGTGAGAGCCCCACAAGTCACCCCATCTTGGATTCCTGTAGGTGTCTAGTTTTAAAAAATGCACAGGTTTGCTAGGTTTCCCTAGGTGCCGGCTGAGCTAGAGGCCAAAATCCACAGCTAGGCACTTTGCAAAAAACAGGTCTGTTTGCTTTGGGAAAATGTGATGTGTCCACGTTGTGTTTTGGGACATTTCCTGTCGCGGGCGCTAGGTCTACCCACAAAAGTGAAGTACAATTTTTATTGGGAGACTTGGGGGAATGCTGGGTGGAAGGAAATTTGTGGTCCTCTCAGATTCCAGAACTTTATATACCCAAAATGAGAGGATTATTTTTTGGCCATTTATGCCCCCCTTGGGGGCAGATTGGCATAATATAATTCGGTTGATCTGCCCCCAAGGGGGCAGAAACCTCTAGACACCAGGGATATATATATGTTTTTTTATTTACTTTAAGTTTTTATGTTTGGGGAGCGACCTCTTAGGCAAGGGTCGCTTCCCTAGGGGCAAATTGTATTTAGGCAATTTCTGCCCCCTCGGGGGCAGATCGGCCAATTTTTTTAGTCCAATCTGCCCCCAAGGAGGGACAGAAACCTCTAGACACCAGGGTTTGGTGTGTGTATGTATCTTTTTTGTTTGAGGGGGCACATTACTGTTGGCTATATCTGCCCGCCTTGGGGGCAGAACTGCCTATTTTTGGAAGGCCCATCTGCCCGAAGAGGGGCAGAAAGCCCACCAGAGACCAGGGAAGATTTTTTTCAATTTAGGAGGGTGGGGGTATGGCCATTCCCCCACGCTAAATAAATGGGGCCAAACTTGTTCTGCCCATTGGGCAATTACACCCGATCCACCGATCCACACCTGGGGGGGGGCAGAAAGTCTACTAGATGCGAGGGAATTAAAAAAAAAAAAAAATTATAATGGGGTGGTGGCACACTAAAACATCTCATCCCACGGCAAGAAGAAGGACATTTGATTATTTTGGGTTTTGGTTTTACATTTGGCCCATGAGAGCTCGGTAACTCTAAAAATGGCCCCCCCTGCAATGGTGACGGCTGCACTTTTTTGACTTTGGGACACTGCCATGTAGAAAAATCCACAAGACCTAGACACATCTGAAAATTAAACATCTGGTTCATTCCAGGGTGGTGTGCTTCACATGCACCCCGTACCATTTTCTTACCCACAATGCCCTGCAAACCTCCAACTTTGCTTGAAATCAAACATTTTTTCCTACATTTTTATGATGGAACCTTCCGGAATCTGCAGGAAT
The DNA here is from genome assembly GCF_031143425.1 of Pleurodeles waltl. Classification (NCBI taxonomy): domain Eukaryota; kingdom Metazoa; phylum Chordata; class Amphibia; order Caudata; family Salamandridae; genus Pleurodeles; species Pleurodeles waltl. The sequence continues at coordinate 372,310,946 of NC_090451.1, forward strand.
CCACAAACCCCCTACCACCCAACATTGTCTCATCTATACCGATAAAATTCTGCTGCACTTGTCAGCCTAAATATGTTTTTTTCAAACTGCCCTTTTGGACCCGCTTTGGTTCCCCCTCAATTTCGACATGTTTTTGGCTCTTCCCTGTCACAGGCACTTGGCCCAACTACACAAGTGAGGTATAATTTTTACCGGGAGACTGAGGGGAATGTTGGGTGGTAGGAAATTTGTCCTGGTGCGGTGATCCCACACAGAAATGTGAGAAAAATGTGATTTATATAGCTAAATTTTAGGTTTGCTGAGGATTCTGGGTAAGAAAACATTGGAGGATTCACGCAAGTCACACCTCCCTGGACTCCCTAGAGTGTCTAGTTTTCAGAAATGTCTGTGTTTGGTAGGTTTCCCTAGATGTCTGCTGAGCCCTGGACCAAAAACACAGGTGCCCCCGCAAAAACAGGTAGTTTTGTATTTCATAATTTTGATGTGTCTAGATAGTGTTTTGGGGCATTTCCTGTTGAGAGCACTAGGCCTACCCACACAACTGAGGTACCATTTTTATCAGAAGACTTGGGGGAACACTGGGTGGAAGGAAAATTGTGGTTCCTCTCAGATTCCAGGAATTTCTGTCACAGAAATGTGAGGAAAAAGTGTTTTTTAGCCAAATTTTGAGGTTTGCAAAGGATTCTGGGTAACAGAACTTGGGGAGAGCCCCACAAGTCACCCCATCGTGGATTCCCCTAGGCGTCTAGTTTTTGAAAATGCACAGGTTTGGTAGGTTTCCTTAGGTGCCGGCTGAGCTAGAGGACAAATCCACAGCTAGGCACTTTGCAAAATAAAGCTCTGTTTTCTTTGGGAAAATGTCATGTGTCCACGTTGTGTTTTGGGGCATTTCTTGTCGCAGGCGCTAGGCCTACCCACAGAAGTGAGGTACAGTTTTTATCGGGAGACTTGGGGGAACGCAGGGTGGAAGGAAATTTGTGGCTCCTCTCAGATTCCAGAACGTTCTGTCACCGAAATGAGAGGGAAAAGTGTTTTTTGGCCAAATTTTGAGGTTTGCAAAGGATTCTGGGTAACAGTACCTGGTGAGAGCCTCACAAGTCACCCCATCCTGGATTCCCCTAAATGTCTCATGCCACTCCCCTCAGGGTGCCATGCCAACCTCACACTGCCTGTGGCATAGGTAAGTCACCCCTCTAACAGGCCTTACAGCCCTAAGGCAGGGTGCACTATACCACAGGTGAGGGCATAGATGCATGAGTACTATGCCCCTACAGTGTCTAAGCAAAACCTTAGACATTGTAAGTGCAGGGTAGCCATAAGAGTATATGGTCAGAGAAAAAAAGTGTTTTTTTTGGCCAAATATTGAGGTTTGTAAAGGATTCTGGTTAACAGAACCTGGTGAGAGCCCCACATGTCACCCCATCTTGGAGTCCCCTAAGTGTCTAGTTTTAAAAAATGCAGAGGTATGCTAGGTTTCCCTAGGTGCCGGCTGAGCTAGATGCCAAATGCCACAGCTAGGCACTTTGGAAAAAACAGCTCTGTTTTCCTTGGGAAAATGTGATGTACCCACGTTGTGGTTTGGGGCATCTTCTGTTGCGGGCGCTAGGCCTACCCACACAAGTGAGGTACCATTTTCATTGGGAGACTTGGGAGAATGCTGGCTGGAAGGAAATGTGTGGCTCCTCTCAGATTCCAGAACTTTCTGTCACCGAAATGAGAGGAAAAAGTGTTTTTTGGGCCAAATTTTGAGGTTTGCAAAGGATTCTTGATAACAGTATCTGGTGAGAGCCCCACAAGCCACCCCATCTTGGATTCCCCCAGGTGTCCAGTTTTCAAAAATGCACAGGTTTACTAGGTTTCCCTAGGTGCCGGCTGAGCTAGAGGCCAAAATCCACAGCTAGGCACTTTGCAAAAAACAGGTCTGTTTTCTTTGGGAAAGTGTGATGTGTCCACGTTGTGTTTGGGGCATTTCCACTCACGGGTGCTAGGCCTTCCCACACAAGTGAGGTACCATTTTTATCAGGAGACTTGGGGGAACGTTGTGTGGAAGGAAATTTGAGGCTCCTCTCAGTTTCCAGATCTTTCTGTCACCGAAATTATAGGAAAAGTGTTTTTTTGGTCAGATGTTGAGGTTTGCAAAGGATTCTGGTTAACAGAACCTGGTGAGACTCCCACAAGTCACCCCATCTTGGATTCCCCTAAGTGTCTAGTTTTAAAAAATGCACAGGTATGCTACTTTTCCCCAGGTGTCGGCTGAGCTAGATGCCAAAATCCACAACTAGGCACTTTGAGAAAAACAGCTCTGTTTTCTTTGGGAAATGTGATGTATCCACGTTGTGTTTTGGGGCATCTTCTGTTGCGGGCGCAAGCCTACCCACAAAAGTGAGGTACCATTTTTATTGGGAGACTTGGGAGAATGCTGGGTGGAAAGACATTTGTGGCTCCTCTCAGATTCCAGAACTTTCTGTCACCAAAATGAGAGGAAAAAGTTTTTTTTTTTTGCCAAAGATTTAAATTTGCTAAAGATTCTGGGTAACAGTATCTGGTGAGCGGCCCACAAGTCACCACATCTTGGATTCCTCTAGGTGTCTGGTTTTCAAAAATGCACAGGTTTGCTAGGTTTCCCTAGGTGCCGGCTGAGCTAAAGGCCAAAATCCACAGCTAGGCACTTTGCAAAAAACAGGTCTTTTTTCTTTGAGAAAATATGATGCGTCCATATTGTGTTTTGGGGCATTTCCTGTCGTGGGCGCTAGGCCTACCCAGACAAGTAAGGTACCATTTTTATCTGGAGACTTGGGGGAACGCTGGGTGGAAGGAAATTTGTGGCTCCTCTCAGATTCCAGAACCTTCTGTCACCGAAATAAGAGGAAAAAGTATTTTTTCGGCAAAATGTTGAGGTTTGCAAAGGATTCTTCGTAACAGAAACTGCTGAGAGCCCCACAAGTCACCCCATCTTGGATTTCCCTGGGTATCTAGTTTTCACAAATGTGCAGGTTTTCTAGGTTTCCCTAGGGGCTGGCTGAGCAAGAGGCCCAAATCCACAGCTAGGTACTTTGCAAAAAAACAGGTCTGTTTTCTCTGGGAAAATGTGATGTGTCCACGTTGTGTTTTGGGGCACGTCTTGTCGCGGGCGCAAGGCCTACCCACACAAATGAGGTACCATTTGTATCGGGAGACTTGGGGGAACGAGGGGGGAAGGAAATTTGTGGCTCCTCTTAGATTCCAGAACTTTCTGTCACCAAAATGAGAGTAAAAAGTGTTTTTTTGGGCCAAATTTTGAGGTTTGCAAAGGTTTCTAGGTAACAGAACCTGGGGAGACCCACAAGCCACCCCAAGTTGTTTTCCCCTAGGTTTCTAGTTCTTGAAAATGCACAGGTTTGCTAGGTTTCCCTGGGTGCCGGCTGAGCTAGAGGCCAAAATACACTGCTATGCACTTTGCAAAAATAAGCTCTGTTTTCTTTGGGAAGGTGTGATGTGTCCAAGTTGTGTTTTGGGGCATTCTAGTTGCGGGCACTAGGCGTAACCACACAAGTGAGGTACCATTTTTATCAGGAGACTTGGGGGAACGTTGGGTGGAAGGAAATTTGAGGCTCCTTTCAGATTCCAGAACTTTCTGTCACCGAAATGAGAGGAAAAAGTGTTTTTTTGGCCAAATTTTGAGGTTTGCAAAGGATTCTTGGTAACAGTATCTGGTGAGAGCTCTGCAAGTCACCCCATCTTGGATTTCCCTAGGTGTCTAATTTTCAAAACTGCGCAGGTTTGCTAGGTTTCCCTAGGGTCCGGCTGAGCTAAATGCCAAAATCCACAGTGAGGCACTTTGCAAAAAACAGGTCTGTTTTCTATGAAAATGTGATGTGTCCACGTTGTGTTTTGGGGCATTTCCTGTCGCGGGCGCTAGGTCTACCCACAAAAGTGAGGTACCATTTTTATTGGGAGATTTGGGGGAATGCTGGGTGGAAGGAAATTTGTGGTTCCTCTCAGATTCCATAACTTTCTGTTACCGAAATCAGAGGAAAAAGTGTTTTTTGGCCGAATTTTGAGGTTTGCAAAGGATTCTGGTAACAGAATCTGGTGAGAGCCTCACAAGTCAGCCCATCTCAGATTCCCCAAGGTGTCTAGTTTTCAAAAATGCACAGGTTTGCTAGGTTTCCCTAGGTGCCGGCTGAGCTAGAGGCCAAAATCCACAGCTAGGCACTTTTAAAAAAACTGGTCTGTTTTCTTTGGGAAAATGTGATGTGTCCATGTTTTGTTTTGGGGCATTTCCTGTCGTGAGCTCTAGGCCTACCCACACAAGTGAAGTACCATTTTCATCAGGAGACTATGGTGAACGCTGGGTGGAAGGAAATTTGTGTCTCCTCTCAGATTCCAGACCTTTCTGTCACTGAAATGAGAGGAAAAAGTGTTTTTTGGGCCAAATTTTGAGGTTTGCAAAGGATTCTGGGCAACAGTACCTGGTGAGAGCCTCACAAGTCACCACATCTTGGATTCCCCTTGGTGTCTAGTTTTAAAAAATGTGCAGGTTTGGTAGGTTTCCCTAGGTGCAGAATGAGCTAGAGGCCAAAAATCTACAGCTGGGCACTTGTCAAAAACACTTTAGATTTCAATGTAAGAATGTGATGTGTCCATGTTGCGTTTCCTGTCGCGAGCATTAGGCCTATCCACGCAAGTGAGATACCATTTTTATCAGGAGACTTAGGGGAACACAAAATAGCAAAACAAGTGTTATTTCCCCTTGTCTTTCTCTACATTTTTTCCTTCCAAATGTAAGACAGTGTAAAAAAGACATCTATTTGAGAAATGCCCTATAATTCACATGCTAGTATGGGAACCCCGGAATTCTGAGATGTGAAAATAATCACTGCTTCGCAACACCTTATCTAGTGCCCATTTTGGAAATACAAAGGTTTTCTTGATAACTATCTTTCACTCTTTATATTTCAGCAAATGAATTGCTGGATACCCAGTATAGAATGAAAACCCATTGCAAGGTGCAGCTCATTTATTGGCTCTGAGTACCCAGGGTTCTTGATGAACCTACAAGCCCTATATATCCCTGCAACCAGAAGAGTCCTGCAGACGTAACAGTATATTGCTTTCAAAAATATGACATCGCAGGAAAAAGTTACAGAGTAAAACTTGGAGAAAAATGGCTGTTTTTTTAACCTCAATTTCAAATATTTTCATTTCAGCTGTTGTTTTCTGTAGGAAACCCTTGTAGGATCTACACAAATGACCCCATGCTGAATTCAGAATTTTGTCTACTTTCCAGAAATGTTTAGCTTTTAAGCAGTGGTTTCACACCCATTTCTGTCACTAACTGGAAGGAGGCTGAAAGCACCAAAAATCATAATAATGGTGTATGTCATACATGCCAGCAAAATGCCAGAATTGTGTTGAAAAATTGGGTTTTCTGATTCAAGTCTGCCTGTTCCTGAAAGCTGGGAAGATAGTGATTTTAGCACTGCAAACCCTTTGTTGATGCCATTCTCTGGGAAAAAAACACAAGCCTTCTTCTGCAGCCCTTTTTTCCCTTTTTTTAAAAAAAAAACTGCGTTTACGCTGTATTTTAGCTAATTTCTTGGTCGCCTTCAGGGGAACCCACAAACTCTAGGTACCTCTAGAATCCCTAGGATGCTGGGAAAAAAGGACGCAAATTTGGGGTGTGTAGCTTATGTGGACAAAACGTTATGAGGGCCTAAGCACAACTGCCCCAAATAGACAAAAAAAGGTCTGGCCCCTGAGGGGGGGGAAGGCCTGGCAGCGAAGGGGTTAAAGTATGAAGAAGGTATTTTATTTCTTATAATACATGATCACATCTTCACCCTTCTCACAAACCACTCAAATCCGTAGTGCCTTTGTGTTAGACCTGGCATCCTTGGCATGATTTCCCCCTAACTTTTTACCTTCAGACCTCCAGTTTTCCTGACTTTGTTTTCACTAGGCTTAGGATTCTGTGCACTTTAACACTGCTGTCCAGTGCTAAACTGCTTGTGCTTTTCCACTAAAACATAGTAATATTGGTACATGTTCAACTGACATATTTACATTACTTATAAGTCCCAGGTAAAGTGCACTACATGTGCCTAGGGTCTGTAAAATAAATGCTACTAGTAGGCCTGCAGCACTGATTGTGCCACCCACTTACGTAGCCATTAACACCTCTCTCAGGCATGCCATTGCAGAGCCTGTGTGTGCATTTTAAGACTACCATTTCGATCTGGCCAAGTTAACCTTTTGCCAGTCTCAAAACTTTTAGATCGTTGGCATTTTCTTGCCTTAGCCATTTGGTGCCTGCAGCCAGTCTCCGGTCACATGACTGAATGTAGTTTGCAGTTGGGTTTGTATATTCCTTCTAGACAGACACACAATGGGAGCTTAGGTGTGCATAATGGGCCCTCCCAGGCAGGATGCGTGAGAGGAACTGGGCCCAGTCGGACTAACACCTGAATAGGCTGTGTCCGGTCTCCATAAAAAGGGGCCTAACAACTCTGTATTGTCTCTTTAGCCATCTCAGAGCCTGTTATGCCATTAATTGTGTTTGACCAATGACTTTGTGTTTCACCACTGCGCATATTAGTTGCTCAATGTTCACCAGTAGCATATTACATGTTGTATTCTGTTTAGCTGCCTATTGGCTTTAACATGGCATTAAACCTTACATTCTGTATTCAGTTTAGCTGCCTATTGGCTTTAACATGGCATTAGACATTACATTTGGTATTTAGGTTAGCTGCCTATTGGCTTCAACATGCCATTAGACATTACATTTGGTATTTAGGTTAGCTGCCTCTTGGCTTTAAATTGGAGTTAGACATTGCAGTTGAGGCATTGCAGATGAGCTCTGTTTTTCCCCATGGTTGATCAAGCTGTGTTTTTCTTAATGAATTCACATCCAACCCTAGCTGATAAGAGAGCGTATATTTTGTATTTACCTCTCTATCCAGTCTGGGAACGAGTGAGATTTGGAGACTTGCCACTCTCCAAACTCTTGTTTGTCCCTGGGCAGCAGCAAGGGGAAATTTTCCAGGACTTCAGTCAGGAGCGGACGTCAGCTGCCTGACCTCCTGTTTGGGTGGAAAATCTTTTCCTTGCAGTTGAACAGGAGTCATCAACTTGTTGGCATGAGAAAGATGACAAGCAGTGATCGGCCCTACGGTGATGAAATTTTGACTTTTATTCTTTGCTTTGAAGTTATGCTATAATATAATCACATGTATTTGCTGTGTACACTGCAATTGAGAAGTACTTTGATATATTTTGCTTTCATTACTGCGACTACTTTTAAACGTGTACTTCCAACCTACTAATCTCGTCTTCCAGGAACCTCATGGTGAAGTAATAATAAATATCTTCTTTAAACTAAGAAGTGCATTCCAGAGAAGTTTTGTCAGCTCGGTCATAAGATAAGGAAAGCAAAACAGAGCCAGAGTAGGGAAGGCAGGGAATCTGTGCACTTCAATGGCATGCTTCTCCCCACCTCAAAGAAACAACTGTGTAGAAAAGAAGGTCCTTAAACACCATCACTTCAGTACACTTCTGGACCTGTGGATACTCTGCCAGGAAGAAGGACCTCTGTGCTGCTGAAAGGACTGCCACTTTGCTAGACTGGTTCTCCGAAGGAGGTGCTGCCTTGCTCTTCCGACCTTCTTCCTGCTGTCCTCTTGCCTGGAGAAGAAGAACTGGACCTGCACCTTTATCTTGAGCCCAGGACCCCAAACTAACACAAAAGGCAAGTCTGTTGGCCTCCTGATCTGATCTTCAAGGACATAATAGGCTCCCCACAGCTCCTGCACCCGTCTTCAGCAAGTTCCTGACCCCCAAAATGCACCTGTCAGGTCGTGGGCCCTTGGTGGGACTCTCAAACTTTTTAAGTCAAGGTTTTGGGTTATCTGCGCAGGGAATCAGCATGAGCCACTGCAAGTCGAGCTGTTCAACAAGCAAGTATCATCTGCCCATGTCGATTGCCAATGTGAGGCTCTAGCGCACCCATATGCGGCACCCAGCCTGCTACTCGCACCATCCTGACAATCTTCAATGACACTTTCCTTGCTCCGGTGATTTTCTTCTGTGCAAAGAGGACTCTTGGCACAGAACTTCAGAAGATAAAATGACAGCAGGACTAATCTGGGACTTTATTGGAACCATTCTCCATTGTGGTGTGTTTGAACTAATAAAATTGAATCAGTCCAGTGTGCCCAGAAAACTACAGTTGACGCTTTATGATTTTAGGCACTATATTGCAGTTTATTCTATAAAAATTCAGAACTCAATGTTCTACAGTTTGAACTTTTGTCATTTTGGTCTGGTTTTAATAATTGTATTTTGCTCTACTTTTCCAACCTGTTGTAGGATCTTTTTGTGTCCTGTTTTTCACTGTTTGAAATGTTGTGCAAATACATTACACATTGCCTCTAACATAAGCCTAACTGATCTGTGCCATGCTATCAGGGGATTGAGTACAGGTTAAATGGAGGTTGCTGCTGTCTTACCCTGACTAAGACTGTGGTTGCTGCTTGACGAGGGTTCACTTCTCAAACAACCAGAAGCCCAATTTCTAACACTTGCTCTTTAATGTTCATTGCAGACACAAAGAAAAAAGCAGAATCTCTATTATAGAATTAAATACACTGTTGGACCTAGCCCTTTTTGCAGGGCTATCCCCAAAGATTTCCTCCTATTTTTACTGACCTGATTTTGTTGGCTTTAGGACTACGGCATTCTACCTGTGCTAAAGTGCAAATGCTCTCTGTCTAAATGGCATTGGTGCTTGATTTATCCATGATTGCCACATTTGATTTACTGGTAAGTTCCTAGTATAGTACACCATGTGTGCCCAGGGGCTGTAAATCAAACGATACTAGGGGGCATGCAGCACTGATTACGCCACCCACATGAGTAGCCCTAGAAACATGTCTCAGACCTGACACTGCAGTGTCTGTGTGGGTAGTTTTAAACTGCCATTTCGACCTGGCAAGTGCACCCACTTGCCAGGCCCAAACCTTTCTTTTTTTACTACATGTAAGTCACCCCTGAGGTAGGCCCAAGGCAGCTCCATGGGCAGGTTGGAGTGCATTTATAGGTTAGGGCATGTTCTGGTGTGTTTTACATGTCCTGACAATGAAATACTGCTAAATTCAGTTTTCACAGTTGTGAGACATATCTCTCCCATGGGTTAACATTGAGATTGCCTTGAAATATCTTTCAAGTGTAATTTCCTATTGGGGGCAGATAGAGATATGGGGTTTGGGTTCTCTGAACTCACCATTTAAAATACATCTTTTGGTGAAGTTGGTTTTCAAATTGTACATTAGAAAATGCTACTTTTAGAAAGTGGGTATTTTATTGCTTAATCATTCTGTGCCTCTGCCTATCTGTGGAATACACGTCTGGGTCAGGATGACAGTTGGGCTGTTTGTGAATTCAGTCTAGACAGTCACACAAAGGGAGCTGAGGTGTGCCCTACATATCTTGATGGGTCTTATTGAGATAGAGTGGTAGGAGGAGCTGAAACTTACACTTGAAAAGGGCTGTGCTTGTCCCTAAATAAAGCAGTCTCCAACCCGTTGGAGTGTGTCTGGGTCCAGGGCAAGGAAAGGCAGGGTCTTGTGGACTACAAAGACTTCTCTTTGCAGTTTGTCTACTTCAAAGACAGAAATGGGCATAAGGACTGGACCTCCGACCCCACAAAGTTAGAATCCTTCTGGACTGAGGGCATTCTGCCAGGAAGAAGAGCTGGATGCTGTATGAGGGACTGCCACTCTGCCTGTTGCTTTGCTGTGCTGGCCTGCTACTTGGTGCTTCTGTCCTGGGAGTGAAATGACTGGACTTTGCTCTTTAAATCCTGTTTCCAAAGGTTCTCCAAGGGCTTGGATTGAGCTTGCCTTCTGTTAAGAAGTCGCAGGGATATCAAAGACATCACCTACCAGCACCTGGGTTCTCTTGCTGAGAGTACTGACTCGCCAAGTGCTGCCAAATCCAGTTCCTGGGCCCTTGGAAGTGAGTTCTGGTGTAACCAAGAAAAAACAAACCCATTGACTCTAGAGCGACTTCGGAACCGGCATCACTGTCTGACTTCACACCGCTGCCTGCACTGGATCAGTGGTCCCACTGAGTGCAACGACCAATACCTCAGGCCCGATGCCACAACAGCATCTCTGATATCCTGCCACAGCATGAGCCCCGAGTGCCGTATCACCAACATCCATGACACCCGACTCTGACTTTGCCACAGAACCTGTAGCCCCGTAGTATCATCGCACCACTGGGTGTTGATGCCTTATGTCATGGCCTGCTGGATTCATTGACCCCGCCTTGTTGTAAGGAAGCAACGCCTCACCATAGTGCCACATCACCTCCCCTGCAACCATAAGGAACCAACGCCTCACCTCACCTGTCTAGCAGTAAGGAACCAATGCTTTACCTCCCTGGTAACAGTAAGGAACTGACAAAGCACCAGCTTAGCGACGCCTCACCTCCCTGATTCTGTACAACATCTTTGGTTCCTCGTTTTGAAGGTACTGAACCTGGGGTCCATGCAACTCTCCGGCCAGCACTCTCTTGCGCGTGGCTTCTGACTATTGGGAACAATCCTGTCAAGATGTCATGATAGCCCCAGTTGAAACTATAGTGTTTCTAAGAACCACACTAAGATTACATCTGTGGGAATCTGTATCTTTTCTTGTGTATGCTGTATTTTTGTCATTTTGCTCTTGTGTTACTCAAATAAATATTGGCTATTCTTCTAAACTGGTGTGGAGTACTTTTGTGGTGTTTTCACTTTGTTATTATATGTGTTTGTACAAATATTTTACACATTACCTCTGAGATAATCCTGACTGCTCGTACCACGGTACAAAGGGGGTGAGCAGGGGTTATCTTATCTGTGTGACACTCTTTCCCTGACTAGAGTGAGGGTCCCTACTTGAACAGGGTGCAAACCACTGCCAAATAGAGACCCCATTTCTAACATACACCATAAGATAGTTAACAGTGTTTGACAAAAGATATTAGTAAAAGTTTCATGTAAATCAGATTTAAGTAAAATGCTAGGTTGAATGATACAGAGATTTTATCTTCCCTGTGTTAACCTACTGCATTGAAGAAATGAACGTCATAAATATCTCCTTTCTGATGAATGGTATTCATTTTAGAAAAACATATCAGATGAAGGAAAAAGCAGTTACTTGTTTCTTTGTTTTAAATCTAGCTGTAACTACGCTTCATAGCTTCCATTTTACACTGGCTCAGGGCTCAACCGGTAGGCATTGTGACATCAGAGGTCAATTGTAATAACTAATTACAGTTGAGAAGCTATGCCATTTCTTCATTACAGGCAACAAGAGAAGATTCAAGTTGCCTGTAATAAGGAAATTAGAGATGGGCTTTTATTCTGGGATTGCAGGCTCCCATGTATTTTAAGCCCGGTATTATACAGTTAACCGGTAGGTATTCTTTATTTATTCTTAAAAACACTATGCGTCACCCACAGGGCATTCCAAGGTACTAGACTGATTTTTGTACAATGCAGATTCAAACTGTACTCTTAAGGAAAAAGTTTAAATCTAGAAAGAGCCTAGGTTAAAGATCCTTTCTAGTACGATCCTGCAAAAAATTAGGGAGCAAGAAAATAAACATGATCGGAAACCACCAGTTATTCAGAAAAGCAATAAGAAAACAGACCATCTCCCAAAATATGACTCAAGATCAGAAGACCATATTCTAGTCTGCATTAGAAGAACCAGAAGCTGTAGAGTCAACTATCAGCTATCCTGGAGGGATATGCCCATGTCATTCATGGATGGACCAGAAATTACTGGAAGCACTTCTGCCTCTGTACAATAACTGTGCACTGTCCAACTTGTTGTTCAAGGCATCATCATGGAAACCCTATATTTAGAAATACTAGTGTATTGTTGGAAACAAACCTGCATCAGAGGCTGTGTATATTTTTTTTAATTTTCCACAACACCCACAATTCTCTGCCTAAAACCCTTTGTACCATTTAAGCCTGCTTCCAAACTTCATGCATAACACAAATTTCTCCCACATAGGACAATTTACAACCAACATACTTTCAACATGCATCCGACGTGCACTCAAGAAGATAATAAAAGAATTGGGATGCTCGTTTGTCATATGCAAGGCCATGAAGTTCTCAATGGATTACAGTTAAATTATGCATAAGAAATGGCTGCTTACTTAACATCCTACTCCATTACTAGCAGTCCTGGAGGAAAGTAACTGGCAGCAGTCATCAACACGTGGCAACAATCTAGTCCTTAAGCCCACCGCGTGGCTTAGGGCAAGGCCATGAAGATGCGTAAACAGATATATCATAGTCTCAGTAGCATCCTATTCCCTGATGGAGCAATCTGGCCATTCTGTCAGTGAACGCATGCACTGCAGATAATGTGCTCTTTGCAAGCAGGTGTCCAGGGCAATGGAAAAAGGTGACTGGCCAGGAATTATGGGGCTGCCTGAGCACCTTAAGGTGCTCCTGATATAGGTATAGTTTGCTTACACGTATCCAAGAAAAAAGACTGTGAAGAATAATCTGAATGCTGCACTGATTAAATATCCTTCCGCTGGTGGTCATGTGTAAGACCTTAATGCAAGCCTCTGCCACAGCTTTGGGCTGACTGCTGACTTAAATGGCTGAGCTGGAGCAGCGCCATTTTACCACCTTAGACACTGGTGAATGGTTGCTTGTCAGGGAAATTTAAAGCCATGTGATGCCTTTGCATGGAAATTTAAAAGCTTTTGTTGGCTTATCTAGTAAACAACGTGAAACTTCCACTGAAAATCAGGATTCAATAAATTTCTTTTACGCTGTTTAACATTTTGTTTGAGAAAAATAGCAATCTGGCCTGTATTTCAGACATGTTTTATTAACAGGTAAGTTTATACATTGTAAACCCTTTAATTTTGTATTTTCTTCTGTGCGTGTTAGTAAAAAGAAGCCGTAGCTCCCAATGTAATACCTGCAATATGTAATCATTTTGTTTCTTTACTGTCTGACCTGTAGTGTCAGATTTGGTTTAAATTTAGATAAAAAGCAGTTCCAGAATGGCCATTTTCTTTGTACTCCTAAGATGCTAGGCATTTTTAAAAGCCTTTCTCCTGAACATCTTTTAACTCATAAAGCACTAAACTGGGAAGTTCCTTCATATATCTTACTTCATAATAAATACTGTGTGCTTTTTATCGACATTGGAATACATTGGACGATGGTATGCTATTTAATTAATTGAAGTTGAGCGCTTATTTGCATGCTATTATTTCGCAGAATCCTTTGCATGAAACGCACAATGAGGTGCATCCTTGAACTGTCTATGTAAGTTATTGTATGACTTTATTGGTTTACATTTATAAAAGATAATAAGAAACAGCTTTGCATAAAACTAGGCACTCATTAGGTAGAGCTCTAAGAGAACCACGGGAATTACAGAAGAGAATATGTTTCGTTTTTTTTAGACCACAGCAACAATAAATTGACCTCCCCCCAAAACAAATCGACACTGATTATATGAGTGAAAGTTAAAATCATATAAAGCTCAACAATTAAATGGATGTGGAGCTAAATCTTTAGCAAAAGACCTGATAATGTAAAGGGTAAAATGCATCAATGTTTGTAAGAAAGAATTATCATAAGTATTGCAAATGGCCTTTATGCAGGGTCACCCCTAAACCTTTTGCCTTCATCCTCTTCTTTTTCTGTCCTCAATTTTGCTGGCTTTAGGGCTCTGGGCACTTTACCACTGCTAACCAGTGCTAAAGTACATATGCGCTCTCCCTAAAACATGGTAACATTGGCTCATACGCAATTGGCATATTTAATTTACTTGTAAGTCCCTAGTAAGGTATACTACATGTGCAGAGGGCCTGTACATAGAATACTACTAGTGGGCCTGCAGCACTGGTTGTGCCACCCACATAAGTAGCCCCTTAACCATGCCTCAGGCCTGCCATTTCAAGGCCTGTGTGTGCAGTTTCACTGCCACTTTGACTTGGCATTTAAAAGTACTTGCCAAGCCCTAAACTCCCCTTTTTCTACATATGTCACCCCTAAGGTATGGCCTAGGTAACCCATAGGGCAGGGTGCTATGTAGTTAAAAGGACATGTACATGTGTGGTTTATATGTCTTGGTAGTGGAAAGCTCCTAAATTGTCTTTCCACTACTATGAGGCCTGCTCCTTTAATAGGATAACATTAGGGCTACCCTCATATACTGTTTAAAAGGTAGATTCTAATCAGAAAGGGTTAACCAGGTCATATTTAGTATGACCAGAATGATAATAGAAAATCCTGCTTATTGGTGAGGTTGGATTTGATATTACTATTCTAGAAATTCCACTTTTAGAAAGTGAGCATTTCTCTACACTTACAATCCATCTGTGCCTTACAGCCTTACAGCCTGTCTCCCAGCCACATCTGGGCTGGGCTGGTTGACAGCTCCCTTCTGCATTTCATCCAGACAACCACAAACACAGGATACTCAGTCACACCTGCACTCACCTGCATACTGAATGGGTCTTCATGGGCTGGCAGGGTGGAGGGCCTGACACTTACATTTCAAAGGCTAATGGACTGCCAAACCCCCTACTGGGACACTAGCAGACAGACCTGTTATGAAAGGGGACCTTGTGCAATTCAAAACCACTCTTTGAAGTCTCCCCAACTTCAAAGGCATTTTGAGTATTTAAACTGGGTCCCTGACCCCACCAAACCAGATATTTTTGGACCTGAACCTGCAACTTGTCAAGAGGAGCTGCCTGGCTGCCCAAAGGACTCACTTGGACTACTCTGCTGTGAAGGACTGCTTCCTTGCTGTTGCCCTGCTGCCTTGCTGGACTCTGACTTTGCCCTCCAAGGGCTTGGATTGAGCGTGCCTCCTGTTTCTGAAGTCTCAGGGCCAAAAAGACTTCCTCTCTTCAAGAAAAACCTTGTGCGCCGCAAATCGATGCACAGCCTGCCGGAAACGATACACAGCCTGCCCTGCGATGAGAAAATCGTCGCACAGCCGAACTGGAACAACACAGCCCGACTTCCTGAGTGAAGACCGATGCAGCGCCTGCGTTGAAACCAGAACTCCGACGCACAGCCCACCGGATCGAAAATTGCCGCACAGCCGAGCTGGAACAACACAGCCCAACTTCCTGAGTGAAGAATCGACACAGCACCTGCCGTGCAACAGAACTCCGACGCATCACCTACTGGATGAACGCAATGCCCGTGACTTCATCCTGCACACCCAGGATTTCCACGCATTGTCTCTGTGCATCAAAAGAACCCTGCATCACAGTGAGGACCCAAGACTGCACGCTGGAAATCAACGCAAAACCCTTGCAACTTGGGAAGAAACAACGCATTGTCTGTGCTGCGTCGGGAAATCTGATGCACACCTTCTTCTTTTCCACACACCTCCTCCTCTGCTGTCTCCGTGCGTGTAATTTTGACGCAAACCAGGTACTTTGTGCACAAAAGGGACAACTGCTGATTTTTAAGACTTAAGACTCTTCTTAACACTGCAAATGTAATATGTCAACTTGTGCTTGTTGAGTCTTTATCGTTTTGACCTTAATTTAACTAGATAAATATAATATATTTTTCTAAACCTATGTGGTGTATTTTTGTGGTGTATTCCCTGTGTTATTGCATGATTTATTGCACAAATACTTTACATATTGCCTTCTAAGTTAAGCCTGACTGCTCAGTGCCAAACTATCAGAGGGTGGGCACAGAATAATTTGGAGTGTGCGTGACTTACCCTGACTAGGATTGTGGCCCCTATTTGAACAAAGGTGAATATATCTGCCAACTAGAGACTCCATTTCTAATAACAATGAAATTCCAAAATTCCATTCAGGTCAAACTGTCCTAAGGGAAAGCAAAGGTTATGCCTAATAGAGCCCAACCTGAACCTAGGCAATAGTGTTCTATCCCAGATATTGTCAACCTGGTAGTGATAGTGTTCAATACTTTGGCAACTCTTATACATTACATAAGATCTCTTAGAGGGCTTACTGAGCTCCAGCGCCTCCCTATCTACAGGTGCTAATCTCAGGAATGCTTTCTTACCCCAACTGGACTCCCCCTTGTACAGCAAATGAGGAGTTGTAAATCATTCTGGCCTGCCTAGCCAGCTTGCAGTGGCCTTAACATAACTTAGCCATGGGATTTTATGGCCCATATCACAGAACAGGCAGTCAGAGATCACCTCCCTGTTGAATTTTGTGTGTGGGCTCCCCCAAACAGACAGCCACAATAATAAAGGTGCAAGCTTAATGCGGTCATCCACAAAACCTAAACTGAGATCTTCATGTAGAAAGAACTGTGGGATACCTCGTTCTATACCGTGCAAAGAGCTACTGAACCTATTTTCCTCTTGCTGCAAAATATGACAATCTTGAAACCCCTATATGGAAGAACCAAAGGTTAGAATAGAGATATATTTGAGCTTATACACCTCAAGTAAGGGTTGAATTGGATTATTTTACACTCTAGATGCCAGCCCCAAAACAGCCCCCACTGAGGCATTAAAGCGGGAGCATCTTATAGAAATGCAAGGTAATCAATTACCCTTAGAATCAAAGGTTATTCCAAATATGAGATCTCCTTAATCTTAGTAATCCATTGCCCCTTTATTATCATTGGCCCAACATTCTGTGTTGGCTTGCCACACACCATGCCATGCTTTTTTGATATATTAACATCCAAGTCTAGGTCATCCATAAACATGACATAAGGTGCCTTAAACAGTTGGGGGTCCAAGAGAGCAGGACCATGTCATTGGCATTCAAAAGAAACAGAACCTGCTTACCATTAACGTTCAGAGAATCAATGTCTTGCTGTACTAAGTAGTGCAGATTGTTGATATATAAAAGAAACAAAATTGGGGCCAATACACATCCTTGTCTCACACCCCTTTGAAGATAAAGAGTCTGTGCATTCACTGTCTAGTCCATACCTTACTGACGCATGAACCTTCTCATGCAGAACTGTTAAAAAATCAATGATCAAGAGGTGCAGACGCAACCATGCCAATCTTTGCCAGAGTTTAGAGCAGTTCACCCAATCAAAGGCACTACTGAGATCTATGAATGCCAATTATAAGGTTCCACCTTTAGCAATTGTATATTTTCCGGTGATTACATTTAAGCTTAAACATTGCTCTTCGGTTCCTAGGGCCTCTCGGAACCCATATTGTGTGAAACTAAGGGCTCATTTACAAGAAACTGATGCATCCAAATCAATGCACCAGTTTTCTTGTGCAGTCCCTGTAGCTCTAAACAATGCCATGGTAGCATTGTGTTTTTGATACAGCGCTCAATGGCACACGTTTCGACAGATGCGTCAGAAATTCTGACACATCTGTGGCACTAGACTCACACATTGCTGGACTAGTGTAAAAATAAATGACACTACTCCAGCAATGTGTGGAAGGCTCCCATGTTAAAAGCCCTGCATCAGTTTAATGCCTGCTCTGAGCTTTTGACACAGTAAAGTGAAGTCGCAGAACAACACAGTGAAATGCAGTAAATTTCACTGCACCAGTTCTGAGTGGCTTATAACGTGGGAACGCCACCCTGCATACATTATACCTGGCAGCGGTATAATGTGGCACAGGGCTTTAAAAACGGATGCAATATTCCCATTGCGCTAGTGATGCTACGGCAGCACAAGGGGCTTGTTAATAAACCCCTAAGGATATCATTATCTTGGGTCCAACTTTCAATTCTATGGAGGATAACACAATTCTATGGAGGATAACACAACCTGTAATCTTAACAACTGATTCCAATAAGATATCGATCTATAGCATTTGGGGTCCTTTTTATTGCCTTTTTTAAAAAAAGGAACAATACAGGCTGGTTACCAAGAGGCAGGTATCCCCTCCAAAGATGGCAGAATTAAGAACTTTGGTGATGATGAGGGCCCACGGATTCATATTTTCTTTGTATAAATCTATTGGTACCCCATCGGGACCTGAGGCTTTCCTTAAAGGGCGTTCCTAAATCGCCACCTCCACCTCTTCTAAGAAAAATCTAATATCCAATGGCAACCTTGGAACACAATCACTCCATACCTCACTTTGAATATTCTCATAAGAATAAATGTTACTAAAGTGATCATACCACCAATCAGGAGGGATATTAGATCATGGACCTTCAGAGGGTACAGCACACGGATTCCCATTGGTCATGATACTCTAAAAACAAAAGGTGTTCTTATGTTTACAAGCCTGTATCAGGTTCTCGCAGGTCTCCTTTTTAATCTCACACTTCCTTTCTTCAATAGCTAATGTGTAGTTGCACCAATCAGCTGTCACTAAAAGTTTATCTCTTGGTTTTGGCCTAAGGGTCATGCGCAGTTTCTTATTCAAGGTCCTGCAGGTATTATCAAACTACCCTGGGTATGAATTATTTGTAGGCTTTCTGGAGCTGCTAATCAAGTCTCTTACTGAACTATTCAGATTGTCAATTGCAGTTAGAATATTAGGCACAGAAAAACTGTCTTCCAATGAAATATCCACAATTGCACTTTGGTCAGATTGTATCAAAGAGGACAATAGAGAGGGGATATGTGCCCTGTCCCAACTAATCCTAAAACACTTATCTTTAAAAACTAAGCCCAGCAGGCCTTCTAGGATGAATATAATCTGAGATATCCCTGGCCATCCATAAGGGGTTAAGCTCACTGTGCTTGTTCTCTAATATACCCCCAGGCATGACAAGCTGACTCAAATCCCTGGTGATAAACATATAATTGATCACTGTCCCTTGTACCCATCTTACAAACGTAAGCTTCTGTGTAAGTAAGTCACCAACCTTTTCAATTATGTTGAATAAACCGAGGCCAGTAACACCATCATGCAGTTCCCCCCCTTCCGTTCCCCATATCACCAATAAAATAGTTATCCTTAAGCATAAAAGGGTCTTTTATGGTTGAGCGGGCACACCGTTTAGCATTGAAATCTCCATATACCACGGCTTGGACATCATTAAACATAAAACAAGATCTCTTTTGAAGGTTATCTATGGCAAGGAGCAGTACATCAATCTGACAGACTAACTCACTGATCGCGTTCTAAAAATTAAAAATGAGAAATTAGGGTTAATAAAGAGGACAATCCACACAATCAGGATTTCCGGATGTCTGCAATCCAATTGTACAGCTTTAGCAATCTTAGCAATTATTTTTATGGTCACCAAACCTCGTTTAGCTCTCCACCCAGCAGATTCAGTAGCAGTAACAGAAAAAGTAATGAAACCTTCCCAGATTATATCCTTCGATGTCCACATTTCCCATAGCATAACTATATCAAAGCTTGAAATAGAACCAAGCCAACCCTCATCAGAAAGTTTGGATTGATATCCCGTGATGTTCCAGGACTCAAAATAGAGGACAGGAGCAGCAATGATTGTTATATTTGGGGACACTGCCTTGAGTAAAGAATTATTAGATTCTCAGTCACTCAAATGCAGATGATTATCCTCATCTAACATTATGGAGATGTCCATGGTTACCAGATTAGCGAAACTGGGCTTCCAAAACAGTAGACCTGATTTCTACAGGGGTGCTGTTGATATTACTGAGTCAGTCATTATCCTCAAAACCTGATGAAGCAGAAAACCTATTGCTGATGGCCATTGGGGATATATGTCTAATCCCCAGATAGGGCTTCCCTGCTTCTGGTCACAGCAAAGTCAGAGGGTACAACAATACCTGACTCTCCCTTAGATTGCAAATGCCTGTAAAAAAAAACATAGCTGGACCACATTAATGCCTTTGCACAGCTGGGTAGAGAAAGAAACAAAACGTCGGGCTAGCCCAGGGTAGCAACAATTTATAAGCACACAGCCCCCTTTAAGTTCTTTAGCTGCGGGGCCATCCAGCCAGTTCTCCTGACAAACAGAATGTCCCCATATTGTCTTAAATTGAAATCCAAGTTCTGGGTTAGCCAATGGCAAACTTTGTTCGTAAGCTGAGCTGTGGACTTCTCAGTTAAGGGTGGCAGAGGTGGCATGTTAGTAAGCACAGCAACACTCAGGAGGTACATTTAAATGGGTAGAGCTCTCCTTCCTCTCATTTGGACCAGGCCCTACATTTGTTGTGGTGCGACAAGGATCTTGCAGGGGGTTGGTCATATTCCTACTCCCGGCCTGGCTCTGGATGTAATTCTGCCCATCTTCTATGCATATGCTCGAACGTGTATGTGATGGCATCCTGGTGAGCTTAGGGGACATGGGCTCATTCCTCCTACAGCCTATGCCTATTTGGGTGCCTTCATCCAGAGTCACCCCCTCAGTAGGCCTGGATGCTAGTGCACAAGTGTGTAAATTAATTAAATCTGTAATCTTCATCTCCAGATTACTTATTTTGTCCTTTTTTAGGGGTCAGGCTGGCTTCAATAAGCTCTTTGACTTGCTCTAAAAAGTTGCCTAGGGAGGTTTTCTCAAATTCATCAAGTCCCATCCTGGCGGTGTTATTTCCAACATTGACCATAGTTGAACAATCTACTTCTTGGCAAAGGGGCTCCTTCCTGGAAAGCTTTTTGGATGGTCTCTTTCTTTTATTGGGGGGCCTCACTACAATATCTGGAGAGAGAAGACCCCCCCCCGTCTTGGCCAGGACTATGTGATTGAGCTACTGAGACTTTCGACACCAGATTGTGGGCCACCAGAGGGGTCCCCATCCCCTGGGGCCTACGCAAAGTCTGGCTATCCAGTGTAGCTGGGACTGGTCCAGTATGACAATCACGAAGCTTAAGCGACAACCAGCCTTTTGCCAAATCTATTTCTTTGGTCACAACCCCCACTACTCTAGCCAGAAAATAATCCAAAGAGGTACTGGGGAGGCCCCTGGAGGAGCTATTTCGGTCCTTTACCCTTGGATTCTTCTTTTTCACCATCTTTAAGGTGTAAATAATAGAACCAAGGCAGAAATAAAGTACTCAGCCCCCTCAGTCTGCAGACAAAATGAAACTCCCCGAAGTCAGACAGCAGCCTGGTGGGGAAGTACCAAACAGACTAGCGTCTTCTGAAGATGTTGGCTAGGTACAGGTAACTCCAAATGAAAAAATATACACCACTTACCCTATTAGTCCATGCAGAATTATAGTCCAGAACCAAGAGAGTAGGCCCATCCCAGCCTCTTCCGGGCGATGACGGGCAAAGACAGGTCCGCTTTTCACCTGGTCTTCGCCCAGGGATGCGCCCAGGCACGTCCAGCACACGTCCTGCGCTGCGGGAGTGCTGATGGTTTTAAATAGCGAAGCGCTTCCAGGTGCATTTAGTCCAAGGGTAGGCGGGCTGCCCAAAGCAGGCTGGAGCCTGCAGTCCAGTTAGGAAGCGGCATAGTAGCTTCCCTGCGCTGCAGGAGAACTGATGGTTTTAAATACCAAAGCACCTCCAGGCCTGTTGAGTCCAAAGGTGTGTGGGCTGCCCCAAAGCAGGCTGGAGCCCACAGTCTGGTTAGGGTGTGGTGCAGTGGCTTCCCAATAGCTGCCAGTATTGTTATTTTTTACGTGCATATCCATGAAGTCTGATTAAAACAGACTTTAATACATTTCTCCAAATACGTGTGCAGTAAGAAGTACCATGCCAGAAACGCTTTATCTAAAAGCATTACACTCCTACACAGTGGTCTTCATATTATTATTATTATGATTATTACTATTTAACAAAAGAAGCACTAATGAATAAACTCGGAACGCGAAATTAAGAGAGGACCAGCAACAACAACAAAAAGTATCTAGCAAACGTCAACTTCACCCAACGATGAGGTAAGTAAGCTCTCGACTGGTTTGTAGTTATGTTATGTTATGTTATGTTATGTTATGTTATGTTTTGTTATGTTATGTTAAGTTGCGCATGTAGCGCATGACTACCCGGAGGCCTACCAACGCTAAAGGACAGATCTCTATAATTATGTTTACAAAACAGAACATTTTAGAACAGCCAGGTTTTTAATGCTTTCCGGAAATTAACTTCATGACTGTTCTGCCAGTTATGTTCCATTTTTTAATTGAAATAAAAGCCTACAGTAATATGCTGTGGGATTGACCTGGTTTTAGATGTCATCAGTTTCAGTGCGTAATCTGCACTTGGTGAGCCCATAATTCATCCTTCAATGAGAGGAATTATAACAATGGTAATATTTACTTTTTTCGGCCATAGCTCTGATTGCCAGATTGTGACCGCCATCTTCTACGAGAGGAATGATAACAATGTTCATATTTACTTTTGTGGGCCATAGTCCTGATTGCCAGATTGTGACATCCGTCACACGCATCTCTAAACCATAGGACTGCTGCATGGGGAAAGGCGCGTAGAAGAGGATGAGATGGACAGAACGCCTGCACTAATTCTGCCTCTGAGGGATAATAACAGTCCCTGCGTTAGTTGCTGGACGCCATTTTGACAAAACTGTAGGCCGTCAATAGGTAGAAGACTTCGTTCGTGCTTTCATTGGTTAAATGAAGGAGGCGAACAGCAAGTTTACTCACATACCAAAAACTAACGGAAATGAAAAGCAACTACTGTGTTTTGTGTTTCAGAGCTGTAACTTCAAAATCTCAGGTACCCGATAGTAACATCGTCCGTGTTATGAGCTCTGTTTATGATCGGATGTGAAAGCAATGATAACACTTGCACAGGTGCAGGGCCAGCGGGGTTTTCTCACGTTTGTCTCTTACCATATTTTCTTCAACTGTGCTCCAGATTGGCACCGCCTGAAGCCCTGTAAATAAAGCCAGGAAGGTCGCTGCAACGAAGAAAGCATACGTAACCCTTCCATGCCCCGAGAGCAAAAGAGAACAGAATTCTATCTCCTTCTCGTTGAAGGAGAACTTTGCTGTATTTACATTTTATGTCTGCACGCAATATTATAAATCACTAGAGAAGCCATAGAGGTGGGGACAGGAAAATAGATTTCTAAAGGAAACAGAATGTCTAATTTACAACAAAGTAATCAAACGAGACGGGCTGACACCCTTTTAAGTTATGCATGTGAAACGCACTTGATGTTATGAACAACACGCAGTATATTCCGATCTTACTTGTAGAAATTAATTTCATTTTTTTTCCAAAGTGCCTTAAAGATTTAGGGTGAAATTCAGTTGCTTTCATATGTTATGTATGCCCATTTGGTATCCATAAAATATGGGGTGTGATTTAGAACTGGATGTTAAAGGGACGATTCCCAGTGAAGGAAGGGCTAGATGTTAGGTAGAACACACCAGTAGCATTTCAGCCACATACATTTGTTTTGGTGGAGGAATTTGCAGCAGTGGAATCTCCTCTTATAGAAACTGGAGGTATTTTAATTACCATCCGACACTTAATCAGATGCATCACTTGCTGGTCATATCTGTTTTAACTGCAGTTTTGTGTGTCACTGGGTCCTAGCTAAAATGTAATACTTCTGTTTTGGGAAAATCAACATCAAAATGAGAAATCTCCATTAATCACAATAGGATCACATCTAACTTTTAAGAGGGACAGGCCTCCTAGATTCTTTTAGTCAGTGTGGTGGATAAAAGTCAGAGAATTGGGTATCGTGCCAACTTCCATTGCAACTAAAATCAGTGGTGTGACTTTTAGTTAATAAAAACACAATCTTTCATTGTAAAATAGAGCCTGTGATTACATGAGAAGCGAAATTAAAGTGAACAGTGTATACCAACATTGGGTCTGCTTCCACGTTCTCTGCTACATTGTGATCCCTAGCAGCAACCATGTTTTAGGTCCATTGGAATTCCGAGGATTTCTGCAAAAACTGCACCTCACAATTTTACACTGACGAGTTTTTGGCTGGTGAAATTGACCAAAATAGGCCAAACTTCACCAGGGTGAAAAAATCATTAGATGTAAAACTTAATGCAGAAACACGACTTTCAAATGTAATTCCTCATATTTCCGAAGTAAGGGCCAGATGTAGCAAATGCATGTTTGCTATGCAGAAATGCATTTTGCGAGTCGGGACCGACTCGCAAAATGCATTTCAGACTCGCAAATAGGAAGGGGTGCAACTTGAAGTGGATGGTAACCCATTCGCAAACGGGAAGGGGTCCCCATGGGACCCCTTCCCCTTTGTGACTGGACCCCAAATTATTTTTTCAGGGCAGGTAGTGGTCCAGGACCACTACCTGCCCTGAAAAAATTCCGAAACAAAAGGTTTCGTTTTTTTTTTAAGTGCAGCTCGTTTTCCTTTAAGGAAAACGGGCTACACTTGAAAAAAAAAAAACTGCTTTATTTAAAAGCAGTCACGGACATGGAGGTCTGCTGACTACAGCAGGCCTCCATATCCGTGAGTGCCCATAGTCGCTATGGGGCCGCAATTTGCGACCTACCTCATTAATATTAATGAGGTGGGTCTTTGCGACCCCATAGCGACTCGCAGACGGTGTCTGAGACACCGTTCTGCATTGCAAATTGCGAGTTGCAATTTGCGAGTCGCTCGGACTCGCAAATTGCAAGTCGCAATTGGCAAAGTTGCTACATCTGGCCCTAAATATATACTCGATGCAGTTATTGGACCCAATGAGATACTGCACCCAGTTGGCCCTGCCGACTTAGAATCACGGGAATGGCAGTATTGAGCCCAATTTTGCGGTATGACTTTGATATACACGGTGACTTATAAATCAATGTACGAATATATGCAGGGCACTCAAAGGTTTTAATTTTTATAAAAACACAAGATGCCACTACTTAATAAGGATGAAGTACATGGTGATTTTGGTTAGGAAAAATTCAGAAGCTTAGCTTCATGGGGTTGTTTGGGTTGGTAACACCTGTAATAAATTTATTTTCTGGTAAATAGTTGGGTACAGGTGATTTCAGTCGAGTATGGTGAGGTGTCTGAGGAATTCACCTGAATTTTTACTTACACACATACAAAAACGCACACACACTCCCTCACTTTTCCTGTTTTAAAAGTCTTCAAAAATGTTCCTTAGTTTACAAACAACTCTTTTTCCCTCCCTTGATGCCCCCTACCAATCTGTATTCCTCTCCCTTCCATTGCCACTTAAGGCCCTCTCATGCGTTCTGACCCCATATCATGTATTTTTACATTATATCCCAATGTGATTGTTGGAAAATCTAAGGGCCAGATGTAGCAAAGCTTTAGCGAGTCGCAAACGGTGAAAATCGCCGCTTGCGAGTCGCTAAAGCCACTTTGCTATGTAGAAATGCATTTTGCGAGTCGGAACCGACTCGCAAAATGCATTTCCGAGTCGCATATAGGAAGGGGTGTTCCCTTCCTATTTGCGAGTCGCAATGGTATGCATTTTCATTTGCAACCGCAATTGCGGTCGCAAATGAAAGCGCAGTTACCATCCACTTGAAGTGGATAGTAACCCAGGCGCAATGGACCACTACCTGCCCTGAAAAATACCGAAACTAAGGGTTTCGTTTTTTTTTTCAAAGTGCAGCTCGTTTTCCTTTAAGGAAAACGGGTTGCACTTTGAAAAAAAAAACTGCTTTATTTAAAAGCAGTCACGGACATGGTGGTCTGCTGTTCCCAGCAGGCCACCATCCCCGTGAGTGCCCTGAATCGCTATGGGGTCGCAAATTGCGACCCACCTCATTAATATTAATGAGGTGGGTCTTTGCCACCCCATAGCGACTCACAGAAGGTGTCTGAGACACCTTTCTGCATTTCCTTTTGCGAGGTTCAAATTGCGAGTTGCTGGGACTCGCAATTTGCACCTCGCAAAAGGAAACCTACCTACATCTGGCCCCTAAATTTCCTCATCCCCCCTATCTTACTGACGAAGCCTCGGCCCTTTATTGGACTGAAAAATATTTGATCAAAAACTCAGGCCACAGTTATGAACAAAGGGCAACATTCTGATCCATGCCTAAGCAAACTCCTATTTGCCCTGGGACATGAATTCAAAGTCCTTCTAAGCTCTGAACATTGGTGTAATTACGGGGTGGGTAAAAATGACACCATTTGCAAATCTCCCCAGGCCATTTTCGACGGGTCAAACCTGCAAAAATGTATTACAGTAAAAATGTGTCTCTAATTACTTTGGTATGCGGAATTCAGTGCAGAAGCACCCGATTGTGCATGGTATGACCCAATTCCAAATGATAACTGAGAATAGCTTGTATTTACCGGAACCGGCAAAAACATCCCCCAATTTCTGTATTAATCGTGGCCAAAAAATAACTCCACTCCATTCGGAATGGTGGTAATCGAGCGTTAGAGCAGTGTTTTATGTTTGCCATTTCTTCTGATATCGAATCTGTGTACATTAGTCAACTGTTTAACAACTTCATGAATATTAGAATTTTATTAAACTGACATTAAGGAAAGCAAAAGGAACTCTGGGCCCAGAAAGAGCTCATTGATGTGTCCCCATTGGGCATGCTTCCGTTGGTTATAATGACAGACGAATACAAAAAAGATTTCCGTGCCTCAAAAATTAAATGTTTGCACTTTGAAGGAAAAGATAATCAAATTGTTAAAGAGACCAGTCACAATACATGGTCCCATAATATTTAGTTGCAAGGTTCCTCGAACTGTTTCGTCACACTGTAGACCGTTGTGGTACCAAAGTATATTTTCACTCAAGTGATAGTCAAAGCATTGAAGAGAGAGGAGGAAGTAAAGCAGGGTTGTACTAGGACGGAAAATAGACCCAGGCACCAAAATAAACATGGCCCCCGTTAGCAAATTAGAAAGCTAAAAAAAAGTGGCACGCAGTCCGAAAATCGTAGCAGTTTTGAATTTGTGAATATAAGCCGTATAAGTGTTTTGTAAGGTATGAGCGACTGCATACATGAGATGTTGCTGCAGGCAATGGGAGTTTGGGGGGAGTCAGGCATGCCTGGTCTCCCCCCAGGCTTATCGGGGTGGTGGAACTGGCCGCAGAGGGATCGGGCTAATGTTATTGGGCAGTTGACAGGAAGGGGTGGTGTCTAGGGGGTTGGGATAAAAGATGTGGGTCGGGTTTGGGCGGCCTCTTTGGCCGTGATCACACCCAGGAGGCGGTACCCAGATAGTTTTTGGAGTTTTTTGGGGGCGTTTCTAGGCCGGAGTTTTTGCTGTGAGATAAAGCTTGTTATTTGGTTGCTATGGAAGCTAACAAGGTTGTGCAGGACTGAAGGTTTTGCAGGAGGCAGGGAGGGAGGATTTGATAAAAGAAGGAGTTCTAGAACAAGCGTGGGTGGGACTGAAGAGACCGAAGAGGTCTTCGTCTGACAGGGTTTCTGCTGCTGTTTTGGCATACAAATCCCCTGCTGCGAGTCCTAAAAAGTGTAAGAAATTCAAGGCTAAGAGTGTGGCTGGGCGGAAAGTTTCGGTTTCACCGGAGCGCGAGTGAGAAGAATCGAGGGTTAGCTCTGTGGGCGGCTTACCAGGGGTGTCGGTGGTGCGGAGGGTTGCGGCGCGTATATCGCGTCGTTCAGCATTTTCCTTGCAGCAGCGCGTAGCGGCCGCGGGCAGAGGGGCTGTGGTAGCGTCGAATGTCGGCGGGGCTGGCCAGACGTTGGGGCGTGGCTTCCGAGCGCGCGCTCTGGCAGGATTTAGACGGCCGCAGGCTGCGATGCGCACCTGCGGCCAGATGGGGGAGAGTGTGGCGCACGCAAGCTTTTCAAAAGGCGCACATGCGCATAAGGAACTCGTTCAACAAGCCCCACTCGCTTTAGAAAGCAGTGGGGAACACGGCAACGCGCCTTTTGAGGAAAGGCAGTTAGGAGGGGCGGCCAATATGGCCGCGCCCTCTGAATTAAGGGAATTAGTTGTCGATGAGGCAGTTTTTGGGAAGGGCGAGGACAGGTACAGGATTTTAACAGAACAGGTAGGTAAGAATGTGATTATTATAGATTCTGAGGAAGAAAGTGAGGTGTTTGAGGTGCATGGTGAGGGTAGTAGTGGCTGCAGTGGACAATTAGATAGGTGTTTATTGGTTCAAAGTGGAGTGTTGGGTAGGCAGATTCCCAAGGCATTTTCTTAGGTTGTGCAGGGGGTGCAGGAATGGGAGGTGGCTAATCAGTCAGTTTTTAGAACAGGAGGGCAAGTGTTTTTTAGGGATGAACAGGGTGTGATTTTGAAGGGTACCATTTGTGGTTTAGCCACGGAGGATGGTGGTACAGGGCCAACGCAAGTGGGAAAATAAATTTTGGTTCAGGAACAGAGGGCGTACCTTCCTGGGTGTGTGGCCCCTCATGTTTTGAGCGGACATGGGGTGTCGGTAGAGCATCAGCGGTCAGGGCGGCCGGCTGGAGGTCCACTTTCGGTGGGGGTCAGGGCACCTCCGGGACGCCGATTAGAAGAGAGGGCGCAATCCGGAGCGGTTCGCTTGACAGCGAGGGAGGTAGCGTCTTTGGAGGCCAGATCTTTGGACCCGAGTGTCAGAGTATGGGAGCCACGGTCGGATAGCCGGAGCGCTATTTTGGGTGGCAATGGGGAAGAAGAGTTGGATTATGGCGACGATGGTGATCAGGTGGTTGCAGTTCCTCAAGCGTCCACGAGTGGGCAGGCATTCCAGGGCGATCGGCTGTCTCGGCGAGAGGTTGCTGCGAATTTATCTAGAGGTGAGGTGTTTGACACAAGTAATGGGGGATTGGCGATGGGGGGTTCCAGGTCTGAGGTTCGAGCTCTAAAGAATGGCAGGGGGATTTGCACATAAAGCCGTTTGGGGGGGATGGGATGAGGCGAAGGGAGGTTGTAGCAAGGGTCACAAGGGATGAAAGGCAAGGGAAATACAGAAGGGGGGCAGTAAGACTGATGGGAAAGGTTTTGATTAAGGGTTACTGGGAAGGGGCAAGTTTAGTGGGGGGGGAGGGGCTAGGAGGAAACTTTGTTTAGTGAGGTCATAGTTTTGTAAGGCTTGTTGCCAAGGTTATCTGTTATACCGGACCTGTTCTATTAAAGCGGCCTTTTACCCCTTAGAACGGTGTGTGTGGTCTGTTCCTCCTTTTCAGGCAGATGATTGTGATAATATAAGACAAATCAACAGTAAATACCAGATGATAAAACAAGCCTAGAAACAGTCCTTGCATTGACTCATCAGACCAACCCTTCTGCCACTCACTGCAAGAGTGCCGGATAGCTCATCCGACCCTGGCTAGGCTTTAAAACAAAAATGTGTTCTGAGTGACAGAAAGTCTTTTGCTGATACAAATAGAGCAAAAAAAGTGCAGCTGCGTGGTTTTGTCATTTTGTGTGCTGTAAGGCGCTTCATAACCAATTTGTTTGTCCTCACATTGTCATGGTCCATTGGCGGCACCTCCGGTTGCTGCTTGAATATAAATGTCACTACTATCAGACAATGCATCATCAACACCGTTTCTTCTCATTAAAAGCAAGTGCTCGAGCATGAAACTCTCTTTTTTTCCACCCACATGTTATTTAGGTTGTAATACGACCACATTAATGGGGAGGACAAGCAATGTGCCTAAAAAGTGTAGGAGTTGCAATAAGTAAATTACTCAATAAATCTGAGTCTTTTACATAGATAGTATATACAGGGAGTGCAGAATTATTAGGCAAGTTGTATTTTTGAGGATTAATTTTATTATTGAACAACAACCATGTTCTCAATGAACCCAAAAAACTCATTAATATCAAAGCTGAATATTTTTGGAAGTAGGTTTTAGTTTGTTTTTAGTTTTAGCTATGTTAGTGGGATATCTGTGTGTGCAGGTGACTATTACTGTGCATAATTATTAGGCAACTTAACAAAAAACAAATATATACCCATTTCAATTATTTATTATTACCAGTGAAACCAATATAACATCTCAACATTCACAAATATACATTTCTGACATTCAAAAACAAAACAAAAACAAATCAGTGACCAATATAGCCACCTTTCTTTGCAAGGACACTCAAAAGCCTGCCATCCATGGATTCTGTCAGTGTTTTGATCTGTTCACCATCAACATTGCGTGCAGCAGCAACCACAGCCTCCCAGACACTGTTCAGAGAGGTGTACTGTTTTCCCTCCTTGTAAATCTCACATTTGATGATGGACCACAGGTTCTCAATGGGGTTCAGATCAGGTGAACAAGGAGGCCATGTCATTAGATTTCCTTCTTTTATACCCTTTCTTGCCAGCCACGCTGTGGAGTACTTGGACGCGTGTGATGGAGCATTGTCCTGCATGAAAATCATGTTTTTCTTGAAGGATGCAGACTTCTTCCTGTACCACTGCTTGAAGAAGGTGTCTACCAGGAACTGGCAGTAGGACTGGGAGTTGAGCTTGACTCCATCCTCAACCCGAAAAGGCCCCACAAGCTCATCTTTGATGATACCAGCCCAAACCAGTACTCAACCTCCACCTTGCTGGCGTCTGAGTCGGACTGGAGCTCTCTGCCCTTTACCAATCCAGCCATGGGCCCATCCATCTGGCCCACCAAGACTCACTCTCATTTCATCAGTCCATAAAACCTTAGAAAATCAGTCTTGAGATATTTCTTGGCCCAGTCTTGACGTTTCAGCTTGTGTGTCTTGTTCAGTGGTGGTCGTCTTTCAGCCTTTCTTACCTTGGCCATGTCTCTGAGTATTGCACACCTTGTGCTTTTGGGCACTCCAGTGATGTTGCAGCTCTGAAATATGGCCAAACTGGTGGCAAGTGGCATCGTGGCAGCTGCACGCTTGACTTTTCTCAGTTCATTGGCAGTTATTTTGCGCCTTGGTTTTTCCACACGCTTCTTGCGACCCTGTTGACTATTTTGAATGAAACGCTTGATTGTTCGATGATCACGCTTCAGAAGCTTTGCAATTTTAAGAGTGCTGCATCCCTCTGCAAGATATCTCACTATTTTTTACTTTTCTGAGCCTGTCAACTTCTTCTTTTGACCCATTTTGCCAAAGGAAAGGAAGTTGCCTAATAATTATGCACACCTGATATAGGGCGTTGATGTCATTAGACCACACCCCTTCTCATTACAGAGATGCACATCACCTAATATGCTTAATTGGTAGTAGGCTTTCAAGCCTATACAGCTTGGAGTAAGACAACATGCATGAAGAGGATGATGTGGTCAAAATACTAATTTGCCTAATAATTCTGCACTCCCTGTATTGCAAATGTTATATCAGCAGAAAGACTTGGAACTCTAGAAGGAAGGATAAATAAGTGTTGGTTATCACGTTTTATTTTAAACGTATCGAATAACATTGCTTGTTGGTAGCTGCTGCTGCTGGCGTGTTGGTTGGAAGCGCAGAAGAATGTCTGTTTCAAGATTAACTACTTTGAGTTGGGTCTGATTAACTAGTTTAGGAAGGACTGCTGGGCCTTCTCCCCCCACCCCCCAGTACTGAGCCCTTTTTTGGCTATTTGTGTTAGTTCGCAATTAGGCCCTCATAACTTTTTGTCTACATAAGCTAGCCACGCCAAATTTGCGTCCTTTTTTCTTACATCCTAGGGATTCTAAAGGTACCCAGAGTTTGTGGGTTCCCCTGGAGGAGACCAAGAAATTAGCCAAAATACAGCAAAAATGTCATTTTTCCCGAAAAATGGGAAAAAGAGCTGCAAAAGAAAGCATGTGGTTTTCCCCCTGAAAATGGCATCAACAAAGGCTTTGTGTTGCTAAAATCCTCAACTTCTAAGCTTTCAGGAACAGGCAGACTTGAATCAGACAACTACTTTTTTCAACACATTTTTGGCATTTTACTGGGACATCCCCAATTTTTAATATTGTTTGTGCTTTTAGCCTCCTTCCAGTTAGTGACAGAAATGGATGTGAAACCAATGCTGGATCCCGGACAGCTAAACATTTCTGAAAAGTAGACAAAAATTCTGAATTCAGAAAGGGGTCATTTGTGTAGATCCTACAATGTTTTCATACAGAAAATAACAGCTGAAATAAAAAAGAATATTGAAATTCAGGTAAAAAAAGAGCCATTTCTCTCCAAGTTTTACTCTTTAACTTTTTCCTGCAATGTCGGATTTTCAAAAGCAATACCCCGTTATGTCTGATAGAGTCTTTTGGTTGCGGAGATATATACAGTAGGGCTTATGGGTTCATCAAGAACCTTAGGTACTCAGAGCCAATAAATAAGCTGCACCTTACAATTAATTTTCATTGAATACCAGGTATACAGCAATTCATTTGGTGACATATAAAGAGTGAAAAATAGGTATCAATGAAACTTTTGAATTTCCAAAGTGGGCACAAGATAAGGTGTTGAAAAGCAGTGGGTATTTGCACATCTCTGATTTCGGGGGTCCCCTTATTGCATATGAATTACAGGGCATTTCTCAAATATACTTCTGTATTACACACTGTCTTATATTTGGAAGGAGAAAAGGTAGAGAAAGAAAATGGGCAGTAACACTTGTTTTTTTATTTTGTGTTCCCTCATGACTCCTAATAAAAATGGTAACTCACTTGTGTGGTTAGGCCTAGTGCTTGTGACAGGAAATGCCATAAAAAGCAACATGGACACATCACTTTTTTACAATAAAATCTGACCTGTTTTTTGCAAAGTGCCTAGCTGTGGATTTTGGCCTCTAGCTCAGCCGGTTCTCGGGGAAACCTAGAAAACCTATAGATTTATGGAAAGCAGACACCTAGGGGAATCCAGCGAGGGGTGACTTATGGGGCTCTCACCAGGTTCTAATACCCAGAATCCTTTGCAAACCTCAACATTTGGCAAAAAAAAACACTTTTTCCTCTCATTTTGGTGATGGAAAGTTCTGGAATCTAAGAGGAGCCACAAATTTTCCCACACGCAGCATTTCTCCAAGTCTCCCGATAAAAATGGTACCTCACTTGTGTGTAAGCCTAGTGCCGGCGACAGGAAATACCCCAAAACACAATGTGGACACATTACATTTTCCGAAAGAAAAATTACCTGTTTTTTGCAAAGTGCCTAGCTGTGGACTTTGGCCTCTAGCTTGGACGGCACCTAGGGAAACCTACCAAACCTGTGCATACTTGAAAACTAGACACGTAGGGGAATCCAGGAATGGGTGACGTGTGGGCCTCTCACCAGGTTCTGTTACCCAGAATCCTTTGCAAACCTTAGCATTTGCCAAATAAAAACACTTTTTCCTCACATTTTGGTGATAGAAAGTTCTAGAATCTCAGAGGAGCCTCAAATTTTCTTCCACCCAGCACTCCTCCAAGTCTCCCGATAAACGTGGTACCACACTTGTGTGGGTAGGCCTAGTGCCCGCGACAGTAAATGCCCCAAAACACAACATGGACACATCACATTTTCAGAAAGAAAACTGACCTGTTTTTTGCAAAGTTCCTAGCTGTGGATTTTGGCCTCTAGCTCAGCTGGCACCAAGGGAAACCTAGAAAACCTATATACTTTTGAAAACTATACATCTAATGGAATTCAGAATGTGGTGGCTTGTGGGGCTCCCACCAGGTTCTGTTACCCAGAATCCTTTGCAAACCTCGAAATTCGACAAACAAAACACCTTCCCTCACATTTCGGTGATGGAAAGTTCTGAAATCTGAAGGAAGCCATACACTTTCTTCTGCCCAGCGTTCCCCCAGGTCTCCCGATAAAAATGGTACCTCACTTGTGTGGGTAGGCCTAGTGCCCGCGACAGGAAATGCCCCAAAACACAACATGGACACATCACATTTTCCCAAAGAAAACTGAGCTGTTTTTTGCAAAGTGCCTAGCTGTGGATTTTGGCCTCTAGGTCAGCTTGCATATAGGGAAACCTAGCAAACCTAGACAAATCTGAAAAGTAGACACCTAGGGGAATTGTTAATGGGGTGACTTGTGGGGCTTTCACCAAGTTCTTTTACCCAGAATCCTTTGCAAACCTCAAAATTTAGCAAAAAAAGACTTTTTCCTCACATTTTGGTGATATAAAGTTCTGGAATCTGAGGGGAGCCACAAACTTCCTTCTACCCAGCATTCCCACAGAACTCCTGATAAAAATGGTACCTGTCTTGTGTGGGTAGGCCTAGTGCCCACAACAGGAAATGCCTCAAAACGCAACATGGACACATCACATTTCCCCAACGAAAACTGAGCTGTTTTTTGCAAAGTGCATAGCTGTGGATTTTGGCTTCTAGCTCAGACGGCTCATAGGAAAACCTAGCAAAGCTGGACAAATATGAAAAGTAGACACCTAGGGGAATGCAGAATGGGGTGACTTGTGGGGCTCTCACCAGGTTCTGTTACCCCGAATCATTTGCAAATCTCAAAATTTGTAAACAAAAAACACTTTTTCCTCACACTTCGGTGATGGAAAGTTCTGGAATATGAAGGGAGCCACAAACTTCCTTCTACCCAGCGTTACCCCAGGTCTCCCAATAAAAATGGTACCTCACTTGTGTGGGTAGGCCAGTCCCCGCAACAGGAATGGATCACGCAAGGGTCAATGGTAATCCTTGCATGAGGGCTACTGTTAACCATGGAGTGATCCATTCCTGACACAGGTACTAGGCACAGTCACAAAAGTGGGGTTGTGTTTTTTTCAGACCAAGTGGAGAAACACTGAGTGGTAGGACATTTGTGGATCCCTGCACATTCTTGAAGTTTCTGTGATGAAAAAATAAGGAAAAATTGTGTTTTTAATCAACATTTCACTTTTGCAGGGTATTCTGGATATGAAAACTTTGTGAAATCCAAACATGCCACACTTCCATGGAGTGTCTCGGGTGTCTAGTTTACAGAAATGTCTGGTTTCCCTATATTGCTGAGGAGTCCAGGACCAAATACTCAGGTGACTGTCTTACAAAACAAGCCTATTTTGTGTTAGGTAATTTTGATGTCTCCTCAATCCGTTCTGGGTACTTCCCTATTGTGGTCACTTGCCCACTCACTAAAGTGAGACAATGTTTTTCTCTGGAGGTTTAGTTGAATGCTTGGTGGTAGTAAAGCTGTGGCTGCATACAGATTCCAAGGCTTCAGGTCACTGAAATGCAAGGCAAAAATGTGGTTTAAGCACATTTTGTGATTTCCAAGGGATTCTGGTTGAAGGAAAACTGGTGAGAGCCACACAACTCCTGCACCCTTGGACTCCCCTGGTACTAGTATTTTAAAGTTAATCCACCACTCACACTGGTTGGTTTTAGCACCTCCAGAAATTATGGTTTCAAAGCATGAATACTTATCAAAGTATCTGAATATTGAAACCAAGCCTTCTGAAGGTGGGCCATAAAGCAACGTCCAGGCACCAACCTCTTTATGGTCCATTCACACGTCATTCACGCACAACAAACAACCTTTTCATAGCGCCGGCCACAGGCCCAATCCAACCAATCACTGAATTCACATTAACTTACCGCTGCCAGACAAGGGCCCATCACATTCATACGCCACAGGGCAGAATGAGTTTGACTACATTTTACCACCTATCAAGTAACCGCCTCCTTCTTCCTGACCATTACCGAAGGCATGCGTATCGAACCTTTACTAATGACTCGCATGACAGCCACCCATACCTAAGGAAGACATGCTTTTCTTGCGTCTTTAGCACAATCACTGTGCTAAATCCAACTCCTTCCAGTTTGTGGATGCAAGCTGGGGGTGTCCGAGTATGTCGTACAAAGCGATTCCTCGAACTGAGTGAGCATATCTACCTTTGAAACTAAGGGAGACATGCTGGGGAATTCTCGCAATGTTCCCCAAAGAGAAGGTCATAGGATGTGAAAAAGGGGAGTGTTTGGCACATAGGGAAGTCCATGAGAATGTAGCATATGTCACATCAAACATTATGTGCAGTGCTCTGAATGTAATGCACTTATACAGCAAATTGAACATCTACTAAGTTCTGATGGAGGATGAACACGAAAAGCAGGTCAAACACTGACCAATACGCATCATTGTCCTTCAGTGCTGGGATGGCACCAATGGGTTTGAATCATCTATACTACCTTTACTAACTGCCTGCTACCTGTGCAATATCCGTGCAAAGGCACACCTACCATAGCTTTCCTTACTCATTCACGTCTCTGTCCTCATCAGAGTCCTGACTAATCCTGTATAATTGCCAAATTAACTTATACTAGTTTGTGGATGCAAGCTGGGGGTGTCCCAGTATGCCTTGGGAGGTCTATTCCTCGAACTGAGCGAGCATATATACAGTTGAAACTAAGTCAGACATGCTGGTGAAGAAATCCTAAGGTCTCTAAAGTAAAAAGTCAAACAAATATCCTGTGGCACTCGTTCATCCACACTTCTACTTTTGCTTTGAAAGTTAAGCTAAAAATTGAGTTTGCACACTTTCAAACAAGTAGAAATGTTGGTGAATATGTCAGACAGGACATTTGTTTGACTTATTACACTTACTCTGGTTCTCATTGGCAATCATGGTGGTCCTTGTGTAGCATACCTAAGTTCCCTAACAATCACTTCAAAACTCAGTCATGCTTTTAACATTCTGCCACACAGGGTATTCCATGACAATGTGGCATATGTTCTGTCCCCTAGTATGTGCAGTGTGGGGACTATAATACACGTTAATTGAACAGAACACCTACCACGTTCTGATGGTGGATATAGGTCTCAAGCAGGCCACAAGGAAGTCCATGATTTTCTGAAGTATATGAAGTAAAATTCTGTGGCTGTTTGCCTAACTAAGCAGTAGCCCATGGACGTTTGGTATCCATGCACAGCCACTGAAAGGATTACCCAAGGGCAGCTCCACCTCAGTCAATTTCCCAGAACTTTGCTTTAGTATGATACAACGGAAAGCAAGTTGGGACACAGAGGCCTTGTTGAGATGTGCACTGGGGAGAGTAATACCGACTCTCCTGCTGCTTTCCATGCTCGAGCACACTTTACAGTGACAACATGGATGATCCTTTTTGGGTGTTTTAGGAATGTGATCAGCAAAGTGTCACTCCTGCAGCCTTACCACATCCTCCAGAACATATGAGGTGGAGGCTACTGCAGCTTCTGTAACAGCAGTGAGGCTTTGAATTACAGACAACTGGAAGTCAAGGAAAGTCATGAGTCTTCCTCTGGTTGTCTCGCGGTAAACAACATACGCATTGTATGTTGCCATCTGGATCAGGTGGGTAAACAGCTTCTTGTACCAAGTGCGAGTTTTACAACACACATTGTATGGTTGAAGAACCTGATTGTTCTTTTCCACTCCGCCCATGTACTTATTGCAATTAAGTATGCAGACCGGCTTGTGGACTTCGGACATCTGACCGCAAACCGTGATGGGGAAGTGCTCCGATCATGAATTGTAGTGAGCACGTATACATCACTCCTATCCAAGAACTTGACTGCAAGCAGTTCGTTGGAACGCAACACAGTATTCTGGGATTTCTGGAGCTTCTTGCAAACAGGCTCCTGCAGGAATCCTTCGCAGTTACAATGAACTGTACCGCAGGCCACAGTGCCAGCTTTGTAGAGCTCACTGAACACAAATTTCTACTCCAGTGTAGAAATTGTCCAGATAAAGGTTATAACCTTTGTGAAGAAGTGGCTGGACAAGTTCCCATACAATCCTACCTGTGACCCCTAACGCGGGAGGGCAACCTACAGGGATTAGGGTAAAGTCCTTCCCTGTATTTACTGTCAAGCTGTACACATAGCCAGAAGACCTCTCACACAGCATGTACAGCTTTATGCCAAAGCAAGCTCTTTTTCTCAAATGTACTGTCTGTACAGCAGCCATCCTTTGTACAGGATGAGGGACTCATTGACTGCTATATTCTTTCCAGGAATATAGATCTCTAGAAACCTGCCAGACAAATGTTCCACGACAGGCCAAATTCTGAACAAACTGTCATGGTCTGGATGGTCCCGGGGCAATGCAGCAGAATTGTCATTGTCCAGTAGGACTACAAGGTGGGTTTCAGCACTAACCCCATTTTGAGCGCAAGGCCCAAAAATATCGAACTGGGAGTCCATTGGCGTGCCCAAGAACGGGACCCTTCAGTGCCTCCACGCTCCCTCAGAAATTGGACTGCACGCAAATTTGTTTGTTGCACAATTTCCTGAAGGAAGTCAACATCCAAAAATAGATGGACGTAGTTGAATGGCAAAATGTTGGCGGTGTTGACTTTACATCCATCGTCACCAGTTAAATATGGAATTTGGGGCTGAACTAAATCGGAGGCTGCCAAGAGAGCACTCTCTCTGTGCTTGCAGCCGCACGCACCTGCTCTCTGGGTTCGGCTAACCCACTGTTGTCCCACTGCACAGACTGTGCTTGCGAAGGGACAGCACAACTGTTGTCAACGTCTCCCTCAGAATCACTGGAAGAGGTATCGTCGGATGGGACTCCGCCAACTGAAAAATCTCTCCCAGATTCTGCCTCATTGTCCTCTCCTTCAGATGCTGTCTCAGTCTCTGATCCTGCCTCAGAGCTATCCTCCATAACCTGAGTTAGGACTTGAGCAGCAGTCATCCAACGAGACACAATCTCTGCTACTGGCTAAACTGTCCCTCTAAAGTACTAACCTACGTAGAAGGCAGATTTAGTCACAAAATTGCTCGTGGGTGTGTGTGATGTGTCCAATAGTAAATGTTGTTACCTTACCTTTGCTTCTTCTCTGATTCCGCAGATTCCCTGAAGACACTGAAAAAACAAAAAAGACACGCTATTACTTCATCTTACCACATATCCATCATCACAGTCTTTAGTGCTGGTGGCACCCAGTGTGACAGTCATTTTTGGTCCTCTGCTTCCCATGACTTCTTCTTCTTATTCCCTCAGTACCACCCAGCAAAAGTGCCCCTCATATCTCCATAGCCCCCTCCACATACATTTCATTTGTTTTAAAGCACAGGTAATGCCTGGCTTTACTAATCCACTCAGCTAAATACGTGTATATCGTTTGCAGCATGCATATAAGCCATCTCCACTACTTTATAGCACCAAAACTGCCACTAGACAAAAGACAGATCTATTTCTCTCTCTCACTATATATATATATATATATATATACATATATATCACTTATGTATGTGTTG
The DNA here is from genome assembly GCF_031143425.1 of Pleurodeles waltl. Lineage (NCBI taxonomy): Eukaryota > Metazoa > Chordata > Amphibia > Caudata > Salamandridae > Pleurodeles > Pleurodeles waltl. Next base: position 372,349,824 of record NC_090451.1, read on the forward strand.
TTTCTCTGGGGGACGATTGTGGCTCCCGGAAAACAACACATGTAAAAAAGTGATATATATATATATATATATATATATATATATATATATATATATATATATATATATGTACATATCTATAGAGAGATTTCTCTCTCTCTCTCTCATATATATATATATATATATATATATATATATATATATATGAGAGAGAGAGAGAGAGACTGACTCTATGTTTGCTATCCCTGGGGCCGATTGTGACCGCATTGAAAAACAAATGCCACCACAGGTGGTCAAACCAAGGGGTGACCCCAGCTTTTTCTTCCCAATCTTCGCAAGTGCCCTTCCAGGGAAAACCATATACTTTATAGTCCCTCCCAGGGGTGAGCCCATGTAGGAAGGGCCGACCCCGGCAGTTTTTTTTTTTTTTAAAGAAAAAAATGTTTTTCCAGAATCTTGGGGGCATGATCACCCCCCTAGAAGAACCCCAGCATATTTGTTTTAAATTAGTGCCCCAATTGGGGGGGGGGGGGGGGTGGCCCATTTACACAGGGGCAAGATCCCTGGTGCCTAGGGGCATTTCCTGGCCATGGATCGCAACCTCACTGCGACCCATGGCCAGGAAACGGTGCCAGGAAGGCATCATTGGAAAGGGGAGGCTCTCCCCTTTCCACCTATGCTTCCCTGACATCTGGGGAGGCCGTTTTGGCCTTTTTTCCCCACTGGAGTGTGGGAGAAGACGCTTACCTGCTCCTCCGCTGCTCCGGTGGGGAAAAATGTGACATCAACGTGCCTCGTGGCGCACGTACATCACAGAGGGGTGTGTTGGGGTGTCAGGGGAGACGCAGAAGTTCTTCTGCATCTCCTGGGGTAATAAAAAAAAAATCCTCCAGGGCATTGCACTGGAGGATTTTTTAACCCCCTCCCTGGTGTTGGCCACTGGTCATGACCCGTACCAGGGAGGTGGTGTGGGCGTCGGCCACTGGCCTACGCCCACACCAATGAGATTAAGCCTAGAAAAAATGTTGATAAATCAGCCCCATTGTACACAAAACAATTAGCTTTTTCAGACCAGAACATTTAATTATAGGGAAAAGGAAGGTTCAAGAGGGGTAGGACAGCTTTAAATAACACTCAGTAGAACCTGTTGGCTCGGCTTAGTTTATTAAATTTTATGGTGCCCCTAGGCATGAAGCCACTAACAACAAGCATTGTAAGCATTGTAAATGGGAACAAGTCAGACCTTAAAGTGGTAACTCACGCATAAACATTGTGCAAAGGCGCACACTTGTGCATCCCGGTGTTTGCATTCATGAGCAAATGGTCTGATGAGGCAGATGTCAATAGTGAAGATGTGGTATGGAGATGGCAGTGGTAAGCGTGTGTCTAAGATGCTAGTTCACAGGTAGTAGGGCAGTAGAAGTGTGTTGAGCAGGTGGCAAGAGGATAGTGATGAGTAGTTGGTAGGAGAACAGAGGTGGGCTAGTGTTAAGAAGGCACTGGTGTTTAACTTGTGGAGAGAAGATGTGAGTGATGACTGCTTTGATAACAAGTCACTGAAGTGTTGCACATATGTCTGAATAATTCTAATAAGCAGTTAGTAGGTGGTTACGGGGTGAGTTGAGCAAGTGATAGGAAGATGGTAATAAGAAAGTAGTGGACCTGTACATGTGAGGTAGTTTTAGGTGGGCAACAGGGATATGTATAATGGTAGGAAGGAAACAGTAGTGGTCAGGTAGTAGGAGCTTTTACATGAGTTGGGATATTGGTGTGCATGTGGTAGAAGAGTAGAGATAAGCAAGTGAAAGAGGTGCAGCCATGGTGAGCAGGTAGCATTCAATTAAAGTTGTTTTAATATCATGTTGTCATTTAGTATCAGATTTTTTGGTTTTAAGGAATTAGGATGTGAATATAGTCAAAATGCAAATCAGTGTGTTTACTTTTTAATAAATGTTATTCTCAATTAAATTATTTATTTATGTAAAATATTTAATTGATTAATTGTTATTTTACTATGTGTTGTTTGTAATCAATTATTCATTAGTTGAATAGTTTACTTAATTATACAATTTTATGAAGGAATTTATATTTATTATTGTTTTAGTTCTAATTGTGTTATTGTTGGAGAGGTAATAGTATATCTGACCCCAACTATTACCAACATTTGCCCTACTGTTTCTAAGACTAGAGTGGGAATAGTACATTGAAACCTTTCAAAGTCAGGACAACATTTTATCTACTTTTGAAGGGGGATGAGGATAGTAAATTTAACCCCTTAAAAGTCCAGCACTTAACCTACTGTTAGTTAAGTTGGAGTTACAATTGTAACTTTCCCTACCATTCTTTAGTTAGGATTGTTAATATTTATTGTATACTTTTGTTAATTCATTTTGTTTAATTATTTATAAAAACAAATCATTTGTGATGTTTTATTGGTACATTAATTTTGATGGCTTTCTATTAATTGTATTTTTTAAATGACATTTATATTTGTTATATATGTATATATATATATATATATATATATATATATAAATATCAAAAACGAAGTTGTCCTCATGTGAAAGCGCACTCCCAACAGGTTATATAAACGGGAAAAAAAAGCAAAGCCAGCAACTCACAGTGAATTCTTTAAGCAGTTTCATTATTCCAGGCATTAAGTTATAAAATAATCTCTGGACACGTGTTTCAATGTCAATCCTTTCTTCAGCAGAGAAAAATATAAAAGTGTTTCACCCTGGTAGGTGCAGCCAGTGCTGGAAGTGTTTCAGGCATTTCTTTCTTCCTGAAAAGACCGGCATGGCTTCAGCTTGTCTAATTACAGGCACCTGATTTGTCTCTTTGAATACCAGTCCGCCCCAGTGGGCCTCTCAAGTGAGTAACAGTGCATGCTGGTTGTGGTGGTCCTGCAATTTTATCATTTTGCCCCAAGTGGGTTGCTGGAGCCAAACGAAATAATGAACCAAAGTGCAAAACCTTTGTAGGCGAATCCAAAGTAAAATTGTCAGATTAGCTGTGAATATCCCAACCTGACTGCTCTTATGTGACAATCCATTTTTAGTCACACAGACCTGCTTCGAGGTGCAGTGGTGCTGCTTTCCCGACTGGACAGGCCGGTTAATTATCAAAAACGAAGTTGTCCTCATGTGAAAGCGCACTCCCAAGAGGTTATATAAACGGAAAGAAAAAGCAAAGCCAGCAACTCACAGTGAATTCTTTAAGCAGTTTCATTATTCCAGGCCTTAAGTTATAAAATCATCTCTGGACACGTGTTTCAAGGTCAATCCTTTCTTCAGCAGAGAAAAATATAAAAGTGTTTCACCCTCGTAGGTGCAGCCAGTGCTGGAAGTGTTCCAGGCATTTCTTTCTTCCTGAAAAGACCGGCATGGCTTCAGCTTGTCTAATTACAGGCACCTGATTAGTCTCTTTGAATACCAGTCCGCCCCAGTGGGCCTCTCAAGTGAGTAACAGTGCATGCTGGTTGTGGTGGTCCTGCAATTTTATCATTTTGCCCCAAGTGGATTGCTGGAGCCAAACAAAATAATGAACCAAAGTGCAAAACCTTTGTAGGCGAATCCAAGGTAAAATTGTAAGATTTGCTGTGAATATCCCAACCTGACTGCTCTTATGTGACAATCCATTTTTAGTCACACAGACCTGCTTCGATGTGCAGTGGTGCTGCTTTCCCGACTGGACAGGCCGGTTAATTATCAAAAACGAAGTTGTCCTCATGTGAAAGCGCACTCCCAACAGGTTATATAAACGGGAAGAAAAAGCAAAGCCAGCAACTCACAGTGAATTCTTTAAGCAGTTTCATTATTCCAGGCCTTAAGTTATAAAATCATCTCTGGACACGTGTTTCAAGGTCAATCCTTTCTTCAGCAGAGAAAAATATAAAAGTGTTTCACCCTCGTAGGTGCAGCCAGTGCTGGAAGTGTTCCAGGCATTTCTTTCTTCCTGAAAAGACCGGCATGGCTTCAGCTTGTCTAATTACAGGCACCTGATTAGTCTCTTTGAATACCAGTCCGCCCCAGTGGGCCTCTCAAGTGAGTAACAGTGCATGCTGGTTGTGGTGGTCCTGCAATTTTATCATTTTGCCCCAAGTGGGTTGCTGGAGCCAAACGAAATAATGAACCAAAGTGCAAAACCTTTGTAGGCGAATCCAAAGTAAAATTGTCAGATTTGCTGTGAATATCCCAACCTGACTGCTCTTATGTGACAATCCATTTTTAGTCACACAGACCTGCTTCGATGTGCAGTGGTGCTGCTTTCATGACTGGACAGGCCGGTTAATTATCAAAAACGAAGTTGTCCTCATGTGAAAGCGCACTCCCAACAGGTTATATAAACGGGAAGAAAAAGCAAAGCCAGCAACTCACAGTGAATTCTTTAAGCAGTTTCATTATTCCAGGCCTTAAGTTATAAAATTATCTCTGGACACATGTTTCAAGGTCAATCCTTTCTTCAGCAGAGAAAAATATAAAAGTGTTTCACCCTGGTAGGTGCAGCCAGTGCTGGAAGTGTTCCAGGCATTTCTTTGTTCCTGAAAAGACCGGCATGGCTTCAGCTTGTCTAATTACAGGCACCTGATTAGTCTCTTTGAATACCAGTCCGCCCCAGTGGGCCTCTCAAGTGAGTAACAGTGCATGCTGGTTGTGGTGGTCCTGCAATTTTATCATTTTGCCCCAAGTGGGTTGCTGGAGCCAAACGAAATAATGAACCAAAGTGCAAAACCTTTGTAGGCGAATCCAAAGTAAAATTGTCAGATTTGCTGTGAATATCCCAACCTGACTGCTCTTATGTGACAATCCATTTTTAGTCACACAGACCTGCTTCGATGTGTAGTGGTGCTGCTTTCCCGACTGGACAGGCCGGTTAATTATCAAAAACGAAGTTTGTCCTCATGTGAAAGTGCACTCCCAACAGGCTATATAAACGGGAAGAAAAAGCAAAGCCAGCAACTCACAGTGAATTCTTTAAGCAGTTTCATTATTCCAGGCCTTAAGTTATAAAATCATCTCTGGACACGTGTTTCAAGGTCAATCCTTTCTTCAGCAGAGAAAAATATAAAAGTGTTTCACCCTCATAGGTGCAGCCAGTGCTGGAAGTGTTCCAGGCATTTCTTTCTTCCTGAAAAGACCGGCATGGCTTCAGCTTGTCTAATTACAGGCACCTGATTAGTCTCTTTGAATACCAGTCCGCCCCAGTGGGCCTCTCAAGTGAGTAACAGTGCATGCTGGTTGTGGTGGTCCTGCAATTTTATCATTTTGCCCCAAGTGGGTTGCTGGAGCCAAAGGAAATAATGAACCAAAGTGCAAAACCTTTGTAGGCGAATCCAAAGTAAAATTGTCAGATTTGCTGTGAATATCCCAACCTGACTGCTCTTATGTGACAATCCATTTTTAGTCACACAGACCTGCTTCGATGTGCAGTGGTGCTGCTTTCCCGACAGGACAGGCCGGTTAATTATCAAAAACGAAGTTGTCCTCATGTGAAAGCGCACTCCCAACAGGTTATATACACGGGAAGAAAAAGCAAAGCCAGCAACTCACAGTGAATTCTTTAAGCAGTTTCATTATTCCAGGCCTTAAGTTATAAAATCATCTCCGGACTCGTGTTTCAAGGTCAATCCTTTCTTCAGCAGAGAAAAATATAAAAGTGTTTCACCCTCGTAGGTGCAGCCATTGCTGGAAGTGTTCCAGGCATTTCTTTCTTCCTGAAAAGACCGGCATGGCTTCAGCTTGTCTAATTACAGGCACCTGATTAGTCTTTTTGCATACCAGTCTGCCCCAGTGGGCCTCTCAAGTGAGTAACAGTGCATGCTGGTTGTGGTGGTCCAGCAATTTTTTAATTTTGCCCCAAGTGGGTTGCTGGAGCCAAATGAAATAATGAACCAAAGTGCAAAACCTTTGTAGGCGAATCCAAAGTAAAATTGTCAGATTTGCTGTGAATATCCCAACCTGACTGCTCTTATGTGACAATCCATTTTTAGTCACACAGACCTGCTTCGATGTGCAGTGGTGCTGCTTTCCCGACTGGACAGGCCGGTTAATTATCAAAAACGAAGTTTGTCCTCATGTGAAAGAGCACTCCCAACAGGTTATATAAACGGGAAGAAAAAGCAAAGCCAGCAACTCACAGTGAATTCTTTAAGCAGTTTCATTATTCCAGGCCTTAAGTTATAAAATCATCTCTGGACACGTGTTTCAAGGTCAATCCTTTCTTCAGCAGAGAAAAATATAAAAGTGTTTCACCCTCGTAGGTGCAGCCAGTGCTGGAAGTGTTCCAGGCATTTCTTTCTGTTGGGAGTGCGCTTTCACATGAGGACAACTTCGTTTTTGATATATATATATATATATACACACATATATATATATATATATATATATATGAAACTATTTGGTCAAACAAAGTCTTGGCTGTACACTCATTTGCCGGTGCTGGTGACACAGGAGACCACCCTTGTTAATGTTTAGTTCAAAAATAATTCATCGCACTCCACAAAGCCCAACTCAACAGTCTTTATTACAACCTCAACAAAGACTGTTGAGTTGGACTTCATTGAGTGCGGCAAATTATTTTTGAACTAAATATATATATATATATATTTGATGCAATATTAATGCATTGCAATATTTTTGTCCCCAAAATTTTGACCTAAAACCATTCTATCCAAAGTTAAAAGAAGAAAACTGTTAAAAGAAATGCATATTCAGTGTGAAAAGGAAATAATGGTTTAAACTGTTCTTGTTTCACCATATATAGTAACACAGAGCTCAATAATAGGTGAGAAGATACGGGAATATGTCTATTGCCAGTAATCTTTATTAGGAATGGAGTAGAGCAGTGCGACAGTGAATTGTCATTCAGTGATACAGAGTAGATTTTTTAAATCACACGCTACTAAATCCATTATTGAATTTAGTGTCTTAGGGGCTCATTACGAGTTTGGCAGTCCGACCTTCGGACCGTCAAACTCACAGGAGTGAGGCTGCCATTATACCTGCAGCCTCACCCTCGTCCTATTACGATGTTTTCACTCAGCTGACTGGTGGAAACATCATATTGCAACATTTCCGCCTGATAGCCCAGCAGAAACAGTGCGACGGCATTGGCCTCGGCTCCCTTAATCGAGTGAGGCCAATGATGTCGCACAACAGCACCCTTGGAATGCGCACTGTTTGCAGAGCAGACAATGCACATTCCAAGGGTGCTGCAGGGGGGTCTCTGCACTGCCCCCAGCATTGGCTAGCCCCCAGCACTGGCTTTCAGATAGGCTTTCCATAGCAGTGAAACTGCCATGGAAAGGCTGACAGAAAGTGGACTGGTGATCTGCATGGCGGTGCTGCCATGGGCACCACCATGGCTGACCACGACTCCAATAGCCACCAACCAGTCAGGATCTGTGATTCTGGCAGTGGCAGCAGTGCCCTGGCGATCTGACTGCCAGGGTTGTAATCTGACAGTCAGACCGCCACTGCAAGTTTGATGGTCTTAAGACCACCAAACTTGTAATGAGGCCCTTAGTCTGTCCAAGTAAAACATAGTCCAATACAGGGTTTGGTTTATTATGCTGATAATAGACTAGCTTATCGTAGTGGGCACATAAAGGTTTTCAGAGTTTTCAACTAAACAGCTATAATAAAAATCAGTCAGTTTCATATATTTTCCATTGGTGGCTAATGGTTTGACTATTTGTATTGGCAGAGTGATCATTGCAGTCGCCATTTGTTACTTCATACTCAAACCCAAATAAATGAGATTTACAAATGTTGGGGTTATGATAGATAATTGTTGGAAATGGAAAAACATATTTTGGTTATACACATATTTGAAAAACAGGCAAATGGTGGGGCCATAAGACGTTGGGTCGCTGGGGTTCACATTTACGATTAAGTATATTGTCACATTTAGCAGCATAATCAAATAAAGTCAACCTATGGTCTGCAAGTGCACCTGAATTATTTGGAAACCCTGCAGAGAGGAAACAAGAAAAACTGTTAGTGAAATGTTTTTGCTTTCAGAACTGATTGTAGAGCTATACATGTATCATGCAAGTTTAAGGTTGTAATACTGGTAAGACAGTTTAAGAGGTGAATTCACTTGCAGTAGAGATCAATGTGTAATTGCTAGTCACTGGGTTGAATCATCTCTAATAGACATATAAAGTTATTGTGGATGTTGCTGAGCATTCCATGTAACATATACATAAACATATACATAAAACACAGGTTTGTGTTTTATGTATCTTTTCCATGTAAAGGTCACAAATTACATTCAAGCTAATATAGCTTAGTGTGTGGCCAGTCTGCAAACAGCCCCATGTAGCCTACAATGTATACATTTTATTTCTTGAATTTTGGAACTCTCTCTATTGATATTCCACGACTGATAAAATGTAATCTATTGGGGTAGTACTCAATACTTTTTAATTAAGTGCCACTAAATTATGTAGTTTGTTCTGTGCACTATATGAATGCCTATGGTTTCTGTAATTACACACACATAGGACCTTTCAACAGAAACAAAAATGCTGATCCAGGTATATTCATAGATTCAGAGCTTGAGAAAGTCAAAATCCCTTACAAATCTTCTATTGTTTAGCGTCTTTTTGTGTCATTGAGTGGTCGAATTATTGTGATATATACATGCACTGAAACATAATTCTGCAAATCGTGAAGTAAAAACATAAAAGCACAATTATTTTATTGAGTAAGGAAATAAAGGGGCATCCTATGTTGATTGGTAGCCCCTAAAATATTGTTAGGATCAAATGACAGAAACAATGAAAACAAGACACACTGTAGGAGGTGAGAAAGCCAAAGGTTTAAAATTAATTGATTGGCCTGCAAATTAAAGCAATGTCATGAATGAGTAGGACAGCAAAGAGTATTTAAAATAGAGACAGTGCCTATATCAGTAAACCAATGTGCATGTACTTGCATAAAACAGCATCATTTTGCTATACTTGGATAAAATGGCATCAATGTGTGTTGGACTTTTTGCCTTAAGCAGGGTCATCCCCAGTCTTTTTGCCTCCTTCCTCCTGGTTTTTCTGACCTCTCGCTGTTGGCTCTAGGACTCTGAGCACTTTATCACTGCTGACCAGTGCTAAAGTGCAGGTGCTCTCCCATCTAAAGTTGGTATGATTGGCTTATACCTAATTGGCATATTTAATTTACCTATAAGTCCCTTGTACAGTGGTATCTCTATACCCAGGGCCTGTAAATTAAATACTACTAGTGGGCCTGCAGCGCTGCTTGCGCCACCCACTGAAGTAGACTTTCAAACCTGTCTCAGGCCTGCTAGGGCAGGGCCTGTGTGCGCAGTTTTCTGCCACAGGGACCTGGCATCTAAACTTACATGCCAGGCCCAGAACTCCCCTTTTACTACATGTAAGTCACCCCTAAGGTACGCCGTAGCTAGCCCTATGGGCAGGGTGCCATGTATGTATAGGTAGGACATGTGCCATATTGCATGGCCTGTCCTAGGAGTGACAAACAGCCTAACTTGGTGTCTCACTGCTGTGAGTGCTGCTTTCTCATAGGATTGCATTAGAAATGCCCTGCCTTATGTGTAAGGGGTATTGTCTGATTTATGAGGGGTAGCGTAGGCGTGTTTGGTATGGTTGTGATGGTGATAATAAATGCTGATTACTGGTGTGGGTAATTACTATCACAGAAATGCCACTTCTAGAAAGTGCACATTTATCTGTGCTTATGACTCTGGTGTTTTGCAGCTTGACTCCAATCCACGTCTGGGCAGAGTGACAGTTGGGGCTTTGTGCATACTTTTCAGACAGCCTGTACACAGGGAGGGTGGAGGTGTCACAGAGGTGCATCTGCATACTGAATAGTCTTCCTGGGCTGAGAGAAGGGAGAGGCGGGGCACACCTGCATTTGTAAAGACTGTGCCCTGGCCTCACACAATAGGGTCGTTAACCCCCAACTGATGTTTGAAGCCTGTGCTGAAAGGAGAGAGCGGGCACTCCCAGAACCAGTTGTAACTGGCTGGAACCTCCTCTCCCTACCATTGTAAAACACTGTAAGAACTGTCTATAAGTACAGCGGAATTTTCCCCACAATTTAGAGACTCTTGGAATCATCTTGGAACTGGACACCAAAGGCTGAAAGGACTCATCAGGAACCGCCATGGACTGCTGCTGCTGTGCTGACCTGTGAACTGCCTGGTCACTGTGAAGGACTTGCCACTTGCTACCTTTCCCGTGTACTGGCCTGTAGCTGGGCCCTCCACCTGAGGACCTTGTCTTAAGATTCTGCTCCCCAGGGGCAGGGTGCTGTGGCCCCTGACCCCTGCATCCATTTCTTCACAAGGGGTGCTTCTCTGTGGTTGCGGCTGCCATCGCGCTGATTGCAGCGTGCTTATGGAGCCTTGGGAGCTCGTACGCTCCTTGATGCATTGTGCCCCTTTAAATAAGATCACCGCAGCGGCCCGGGAAGCTGGAAGAACACTCGCGCACCGCATCGGGTGCAGGTGAGTGTCTACTTGGGCCCCAGGAGGGGTCCGATCTTCTTGTTGCTTCACGGCAGGACCAGGGGAAGGCGCGGGGAGTGCCCCCTTCCCCCTGGCCTCTGCGTTAGGGGCAGGACGCCTTTTCTGCTGTTAGGTAAAACGGGCATTATTGTGGGCCCCCCCTTGGTGGAAGGGCCAGTGGAGGCTCGGGGGGGCCCCCAGAGATCGCAGGTCCCGGGAGGGGCCTGTCATTAAACCGGAGGGGGTGCGTGGTGCCCCCCTCCTGCCCTAAGTTGTTTTTGATGGCTTTGGCCCCCCTCGTGAGGGCTGGTTGAGGCCCTGGGGGGCCCCCAGTAATCACGGTCCCCGGAGGGGCCTGTCTATAAAAGAGAGGAGGTGCATGTCGCCCTCCTATGACCCCAGAGTATAAGGGAGGCCCCCGTTTTGCACATAGGAGCGCCAGGGGCCCCATTGTTCGCCTTCTAGGCACTGGAGGTGCCTTCATCCAACCAGGTACTGTTTAAAGGACCAATATAGTTGCAATCCAAAGTTCTTTCTACAGACTTTTGTTTGATTCATATATTACCTACCTGCGTTTGATGTTTTTACATATGTGCATGCAAATGTTCCTTTTATGGACATGCTTGCTAATATGTTTTTCTAACTTGCCATATGTTTTCTAATGTTCCTACTATGGGCATGTTATGATATTCTTATGACAAGTGCTGTGATGTAATAACGTGTTTTCCTGACTACTGCTTATGTTGCAGGATACTGAGTAACCTGTGTGTTATGTGTGACTACTGCTAGGTTGCAGAGTAACTAATGTGTAACGTTCTGACAACTGCTAAGGTAGCAGGATAGTACTGATATGTGATGTGTGGTCTGATAATTGCCTTGTGAACAATACAGTATATTTTCATATATTCTGGTGTTGTGTTTCCTTTGTGGTGGGGATATTGCGTCACATGTGTTGTGTGTGTTGTGCAAACGCTTTACAAATTGCCTCTGGGTTAAGCCTGACTGCTCGTGCCAAGCTACCAAGGGGGTGAGCAGGGGTTATCTTGGACGTGTAACTCCCTTGCCCTGACTAGAGTGGGTAAGTTCTGCCTGGCTGAGGTGCGTACCCTAGCCAACCAGAAACCCAATTTCTAACAATGTGCAATACTTGCAATGTTGTATGCTATGGCAAGATGCACAATAATGTAAGGCCTTTCACAGTGAAATAAGATGCAAAGCTTGGTACACTTTAATGCACCTGGGCCCAGATGGACCAACAATTGGTTTGAATTACTGGTTGCAGATGACTGTAGATGAATGATTACAGTAAACAAATCTGTTGCATTGTTTTGGAGATTAGACTCTACAATTTATTTTCAATGAAGCTCATAGAGAAGTGCATTGATGTGAAGTCTTATAGCGGAACAAAAGGGCCCATTACTAAAGTTTATTCCACATTTTACTTATAATATTCATTCAGTGCTTTTGACACACTATTTTAACAGATGTGGCGTGGTTTAAGGCTATTCCATTATTGAGAAATACTGACCTCCCTGGTGCAAGTTGATGAGCCATCACTGAAAGAAAGCAGTTTTGTGTCATGGGTTTCTCATTATGCTTCGCTTAAGAGGAAACTAAACTAAATGATGGCAACATTTCTGTAAATTCAGAAATATTGTCTCCACCTATGTAAGATAAAACTCTGAGCTGCTGCATTAAACATTAATTTCCAACAGCAGCATAAGTCTGTGCTAAGTGTTTCTGACTAAAGAGTGGTAATGTACGACTAGAATGCTTACATCAAGGAAGAGGGACTGATGAATTTAGAGCATTTCATATTAAGCAGACAGTAACTGACCAAAATGAGTTTTTTTATTCTTATTGGTTGCTGGTAAAGCAGGTATCAAACCAGATGTTTGAAATAATATGATGGGAAGACCAGGTATTTAGAGATAAATGGCATACTATACTTTAAAGGACTGAAGGAGCAAATGAGAGTCCCATGTCTAGCATCTCCTTAAACAGCTGTGCTCTCAGACTAACTATCTCCTGTGTCTCTTAAAAAGACCTTCTAAATTTTAATATAATGACAACTTGGTTGCAGCAGAAGGGTTATAGTCCTTATATTTCATTATTAGGGAGTAGACACGATTTGTAAAAAGATGATTAAAAACAATAGATTGATGTTCTGACAGTTAAACAGTGCTTTTTGTTTGCATTTTCCTCCATGATAGATAACTGGATTTAAAGTATATTATTGCAAGCAAAGAATAATGAAAATTAAAACTCATTTGAAAATATGTATTTAATGGGATTAGAAACGTGTATGCATGTTTATCTAAAATGGCTGTATCCAAATTATAACAGCTTTTGGAGTACCAACATTCTTGATCACACAGAGTTATTTAATCCTGCAGAAAGCACTTGTTTCATGTCTGGGTCACAGAAAAATAGACATAACAATGTAAAGTCAAAATCCAGTTCCAGAATATATTAAAATATTTTTACTAACTTGGAAGCTAAAATGCAGGCCCATTTTCTTCTGCCATACACTTGTTGAGGTGCTCTTTGTAAATAAAAACCTTAAATTGTATTTTAGCTCATTGAGAGGTACTGTTTTGCACTTCACAGCACAGATTGGCCACATAAATTCCTGCTAACAAATACACAAATATCCTTCCCGGTTAAGAAGTACTGCACGTGCAGGGCTTTATGTTTCTTATATTACCAATATAGTACCAATTACAGACAAGCGAGGGGACAGACGTCCCAATAAAGCAAACAATAAATGACCATGTGCTTAAGGCTACAACGTCTTCCCACACGCGTCTATTTTTTTATTTTTGATGAGCCAGTTATTTTAAAATACGGTGAAAAGATCCTACATTTCACAGTCTGGTTACAATGTAAATAAATAAGCCAAATACAAAGAAACAGAATTCTGGGGCAACCTTTATTTCACACTCATGTGGCCATAAACACAAGAACCATTTCATGTGCATATTCAGCTTCCTGCACAAGAAAGTTTAGGAGTTGTGTTAACATTCCTCATCATTATTAGAACACTATGCTATTCACAGGTTGATTTTGTGGGAAGAAGGGACAGCGACATCTGGGTTCTAGTTTTCCAATAAGACATTTTGGTGTGCGGTGTGAGCATGGAGGGTCACTATCGCAGACGGGATGAAGTATTGTTCGAATTGCAAGATGCAGGTTTAACAGTGAGCAAGGATAGATGCCAGTTTTGTGTATCACAGGTTGATTATTTAGGACCTATGCTGTCAGCTGAAGGAGTGAAACCCAAAACTAAACTTCTAGAAGCAATTTAATGTGCACCTTCGCAACAATGAACAACTTTGTTCATTTCTCAGAACAGTCAAGTATTATTCAAGATTTGTGCTACATTGTGCAGACACAATACATGTAATGAGGGGGTTAATGAAGAAAGGTGTGCAGTATATGTGGATGCAAGAATGTCATCAAGCATTTGAAAGGATCAAATAAGACATTATAAAAGCTTCAGCACTAACACCACTTGATCCCCAGGATGTATTTTTAGTGGTGGTGGTTGGTGGATGCTACTGCTTAAGGATTGGGGGTGGTAATTAAGCAAAGGAAGTATGGAGAAGATCGAGTTATTGTCTTTGTCGCACACACACTCAAAGGTGTGGAGGCAATAGAAAGCATGCTGGTGGAGTGTGAACCATTTCAAGTCCTACGTGTGGGGAACCACATATGAATTAAGGACTGACCATAAACCCTTAATTGATATGGGGACTATAAAGTGATATAGACGGAATTGCCTGTGTTGGATAGTATTTTAAGGAGAAATTAGAGATTAGTGTTGCCAGTTAGATTGCAATACAGGTTGCTGAAACTATTGCATGAAGGTCATGGGCCATGTCTAGCATGTAAAGAAGGGCACAAGTTGACTTTTGGTGGCCAAATATGGATAAAACAATTTGTACCTTAGTGCTCAGTGTGCATGTGCAGTGACAAATCTCACAGGTCTGAAGAAATGTCCATTACAACAACTCAGTTTCCAGTTTAACCTTGGCACTACCTTGCCACTGACATTTGTGGACCATGCAGTAGTAAGGAATAGAAGGAAAATGAGCCTTAGTTTTAGTGGATTACTTTTTGAAATGGCCATAGTTAGCATTTGTAAGGTAGACAAGGGCAAACTGTATAATACACTTCTGTAAAGAAGAGTTTAGGAAAGAGGGATTTCCAGAATGCATAGTCATTGATAATGAGCCACAGTTAGCTGCTGAAGAATTTCAAGAATTAAAAAAAAACAGGGGTGGCACATCACAGGACAGCAGTATACCACCCAAGAGATAACGGTCTTATGGAGCTCTTTAATCGTGTATTAAAAGAGTGTGTGCAATTGACGGAGGAATGTGGAAATTATAGTAAAGACGCTGTCAAAAATATGCTGTGGAGTTACCGCAATACACTGCATAAGGCTACTAGGGAGACTCTTTTTTTCTATGTTGAAGGGCAGGCTGGTATGCACCTTAGCAGCACCTGTGTGGATGTATAAATCATCAACGAGAGAGACTGACAGAATGAGGTTGGAGCAGAGAGTAACCTAGTATCAAGGGAAGTATGTAGAGAGACATAATGACAGGTTGAAAAGGAGCACCTGTAAGTTTGCTGTGGAGGATTGGGTGAAAACCGCTCTAATGGGCAGTCAAAAGCATGGCCTTACTAAATGATAAAAGCCCAAAGAAATAACAAAAAAGTGGAACTAGTGTATGGTTAGACGATGGTAGGAAGTGGAATATGAGAAAAATCACTTTGTGCAATGTGTGAGAACGGAAAGTTTGGTTGGATAAGGAGGCATGAATTAAGCCACAGTTGAATACGAAATCTGATGTGGAAAACAGAAAAGAAGTGTGCTGTAGAAGGAAAATAGTTTGGCATGAAGATTATGTATGTTCTTAAATGTATTATCCATTGAAGATGTATTTAGTTTCACATTTTAGGATGTATATTTCAGTAATTCTGTATATATTTAACTTAATAAAATTGTGATAGAGGATATGTGTTGTATTATAGCAACCAATGCTGGCTCCGCTGGATTCTAGATTGTGGATTCCAGAACAGCAAGCAGACAGTTGTGGTAAAGGGTGGACTCAGAGAGGATGTGCAAGGGGTTGTTGCTGGACTGAAATACACTGCTTCACATCTTTATCGAGGTGTCCTCCTTCTTAAAAGTATTGCTGAGGTAATTCACTATTTGATAGGTAAGCCACAGGAGCAAATTCGAAATCTTGTGGTATATTTACATTCCAGAATTACTAGGACCTACTGTATGAATAATCTTCAACTGCAGGAATACTGAGGCTCATACTTGTAATGTGGGCCTTAGTGAGCGATACTGAGAGATCGCCTAATACTTCAGTGCAATTTCCCTTATAATCAGGAGGAATCAAAGGGAACTAACAATTTAGAGTCAAAAGTCATGATTAACATGCAGCAAACAAATGCATACCAAAGACCCTATTTAAAGATATATACTACACAAACATTGTGATATAGTGCTGCCACCTACTCTCCACATGTAATTGAACAGTGCACTCTCCCTCCTTGTAGGGGAAATCTGGTGCCTGCTTCAGGTTATACACTATGTCCCTGATTTACTAATGCTTTTGCTTTTAATGCACATTTGTATAAGAAATAAAATCTAATGCAAACTGTTAAGAAGGGAATTACTATCCAATGCAAATCTGGACTTCCATTGGATAGTATCCCAGAGTAATTTCTGAGGCTCTCCAGGCTCGGGGGAGTGGTTAATATGGTGGGCGAGTTGGGGTGGCAATGGTTCACGGCTTGCAGGTTGGTCAGCCAGGGACAGGATTGGGCGATTGTGGTGGTGCCCCACAGGTAGGCAGGTAGGCCGTGCCCTTGAAAAAGAGCCACAGAGCGGCAAGCGGGTCTCTTTGTTCCCTCTCGCCACTGTACCAACAGCACTCTGAACTTCCTCTCTCTCCTCAGAGACTTGGGGCATGGATGACCCCACCCTGTGCTTCCATCATTGGCAGTGAGGCCGCAGAACATGCTGTACTATGTTTCTGACTTGACTTGAGAGTTTTAGGTGGTTCTTGACTCTTGGTGGCAGCTCCGGAAGGCATGTGAGGCTGTTGGCAAGCTGTGGAGGTAAAAGGGAGTGTCGGGGAATCACTGAGGCCCATTTGACCTTTTGTGTGCTTTTTTACGGCTTGGGTTGTTTTGGTGCCCTCTGTGTTGGGAATTGAGAGAATTGTTGGAAACAAAGTGATTTCCTGAACAGGTTAATTGTAGTGCTCTGGGAGCTGAGTTTCAGGGTGCTGTGGTAATTTTGATTGCTACCCTGGTGAGGTAGACTGACAGATTACTGTAGTACGTTTATCTGAGAGGGTATTTTTGCATGTTTTGCTTCTAATTCTTGGCTTGTTAGTAAAAGCTTACTAAACAAGTAGTTGTGCGTGATGTTAACTTGGAAACACCAGGGTCGCTATTTCACAGGGTGTTATTGGTATTGAGTGGTGCATCAGCTAGGATCATCACAAGGATGCCAGAGGGAGCTAGGAAGGACACCAGCGCCCGCATGCTGGAGTTGATATGGAGGCATTAATGCACAGGATGGATGGGATGGATAAGATTTTGGCTGCTTGCATCTACAGGGCCTGCAGAGGGGGCAGCCTAGAGAGCCAACAACCCCAGCACAGAGGCCTAGGAAGTTAGGAGTTGCCCCACAGGCAGCTCCCCCCCATTGAAGAAGCATGGTAGGGGATAAGGGCACATAGTGAAGGGGTACATGTCATCCATGAGGTTGTTCTAGCAGGCAGCGGTGGCATTGTAGAAGGTGAGGTTAGCTCACCAGCATTAATAGTGCTGTCACCACATAATCAGTGGTATTCTGGTCAGACAACATGACTAGTGGATTGCATTAACCAGCAACCTGCCAAGTATAAAATGATTTTGAAAGAAATCATACTGCTATGTTTGAGGCTGAATGCCAGTTTTAAATCCAAACATGTGCCTAGCATATTGAACAATGCTGCAGATTCTTTGTCTCGTTTTGAGCTACAGGTCTTCAGGTACCACCACCCTGAAGCAGAAGATTTTTCTTCTCCATTTCTGAAAAAAAAGTGGCGGCTTGGTGCGCAAGTCTACCAGACCTCACGGCTGCCAGTTTAGGGCCCAGGATGAGGTGGGCCTATGAGGAGGCATATTACACCTATTGCAGGTTACAGGGATGCATGAGGGTTGGTTTACTGGTTTTCGTCTGAGTCTGTGATAGTCTTTCTTGAGGCCTTGAGACAGGAAGACTGACAGTTGTCCTACACTAAGCTGCAGACTGCAGCAATTTCCTTCTTTGGAAAGTTGCTAGTGTGCATGGATGGGACAAAAGTTTTCCTGGTGCAGAGGGCACTGAAGGCTGGCAGAGATTGGAAGGATGCAGTCAGGATCACAGGCAACCCGTAGATATGTTAAAACGTTTGAGTATCATGGCAAGCCTGGAGGGGGTGTGCAGTTCACCAGCAGAGGTGTGTCTATTTAGGGCAGCTATTTCCCTGGCATTCTATGGGGCACTAAGCATAGGGAAGTTTGTGGAACACAACAAGAAGGACTGGAGTGTTGGTCTGCAGCAAGCAGATATTGAATGGCCAAATGGCTCCTTGGTGGTTGCCATTACTTGTTCTATGACCAACTAAATTGGCAGAGGGGCCACATGCTTCTACACAGGGCCCTGGTGAATTAGTTATGTCTGCTGAGGAATCTGGAACTCTTTATGGCTCACAGGGCATAATGGGCTGACCCCCTTTTGATTTATGAGGATTGGACACCACTCACAAGGATCTAATTTGCCAAGGTACTCAGAAGGGCCACGGATGTAGCAGGTCTAGAACCTATGAGCTATAGTTTACATTAATTTAGGATTGGTACAACCACTACTGCAGGAGGCATGGGGCTGGTGGTTCAAGGAATTCAAAGGATAGGCAGGCGCTATTACAAGTGCTGTGTGAGATTGAACATTTTGTAATGTTTGCTCATTAGTTCTTTCCCGTCTTTTTTCAGTATTCTTCTTTTAATGCAGGTGGAGGACACAATAAGGTGATGTGGCTGTTGGATGTTTCATTGCCTCCTCTCTAAACAGGAGGTGTTACAGACATGCGGGTTTTAAACTACTCCTATGAGAGGCGCACAAAGGATTTTTCTTCTGCAGGTCTGTAGGAGGCTGGCCTGGTTTGTAGTGAGTACCAAGGGGTACTTACACTCTGCACCAGGTCCAGGTATCCCTTATTAGTGTAGAAGAGGTGTCTAGCAGCTTTGGCTGATAGAAAAGGGTAGTTTAACAGAGCAGCTTAGGCTGAACTAGGAGACGTGTAAAGCTCCTACTATACCACTGGTGTCATATGCACAATATCATAAGAAAACACAATACACAGATATACTAAAAATAAAGGTACTTTATTTTTATGACAATATGCCAAAAGTATCTCAGTGAGTACCCTCAGTATGAGGATAGCAAATATACACAAGATATATGTACACAATACCAAAATTATGCAGTGATAGCAATAGAAAGCAATGCAAGCAATGTACAGTCACAATAGATTGCAATGAGAGCACATAGGTATAGGGGCAACACAAACCATATACTCCAAAAGTGGAATGCGAATCACGAATGGACCCCAAACCTATGTGACCTTGTAGAGGGTCGCTGGGACTGTAAGAAAACAGTCAGGGTTAGAAAAATAGCCCACCCCAAGACCCTGAAAAGTGGGTGCAAACTGCACCTAAGTTCCCCAGAGAGCACAGAAGTCGTGATAGGGGAATTCTGCAAGGAAGACCAACACCAGCAATGCAACAACGATGGATTTCCGGACGAGAGTACCTGTGGAACAAGGGGACCAAGTCCAAAAGTCACGATCAAGTCGGGAGTGGGCAGATGCCCAGGAAATGCCAGCTGTGGGTGCAAAGAAGCTGCCACTGGATGGTAGAAGCTGTGGATTCTGCAAGAACAAAGAGGACTAGGAACTTCCCCTTTGGAGGATCGATGTCCCACGTCGTGAAGAAGCTTGCAGAGGTGTTTCCGTGCAGAAAGACTACAAACAAGCCTTGCTAGCTGCAAGGGTTGTGGTTAGGGTTTTTGAATGCTGCTGTGGCCCAAGAGGGATCAGGATTTCACCAATTGCGTGAGGAGACAGAGGGGGCGTCCAGCAAGACAAAGAGCCTACTCAGAAGCAAGCAGCATCCGCAGAAGTGCCGTAACAGGCACTACGAAGAAGAGTGAACCGGAGCTCACCCAAAGTCACAAAAGAAGGTCCCACGATGCCGGAGGACAACTCAGGAGGTCGTGCACTGCAGGTTAGAGTGTCGGGGACCCAGGCTTGGCTGTGCACAAAGGAAATCCTGGAAGAGTGCACAGGAGCCGGAGCAGCTGCAAATCATGCGGTACCCAGCAATGCAGTCTAGCGTGGGGAGGCAAGGACTTACCTCCACCAAACTTGGACTGAAGAGTCACTGGACTGTGGAAGTCACTTGGACAGAGTTGCTGAGTTCCAGGGACCACGCTCGTCATGCTGAGAGGGGACCCAGAGGACCGGTGATGCAGTCTTTTGGTGCCTGCGGTTGCAGGGGGAAGATTCCGTCGACCCACAGTAGATTTCTTCAGAGCTTCTAGTGCAGAGAAGAGGCAGACTACCCCCACAGCATGCACCAGCAGGAAAGCAGTCGAGAAGGCGGCTGGATCAGCGTTACAAGGTTGCAGTAGTCGTCTTTGCTAATTTGTTGCGGTTTTGCAGGCGTTCAGAGAAGTCAGCGGTCGATTCCTTGGCAGAAGGTGAAGAGAGAGATGCAGAGGAACTCTAATGAGCTCTTGCATTCGTTATCTAAAGAATTCCCCAAAGCAGAGACCCTAAATATCCAGAAAAGGAGGTTTGGCTACTTAGGAAGGAGGATAGGCTAGCAACACAGGTAAGGGCCTATCAGAAGGAGTCTCTGACGTCACCTGCTGGCCCTGGCCACTCAGAGCAGTCCAGTGTGCCAGCAGCACCTCTGTTTCCAAGATGGCAGAGGTCTGGAGCACACTGGAGGAGCTCAGGGCACCTCCCAGGGGAGGTGCAGGTCAGGGGAGTGGTCACTCCCCTTTCCTTTATCCAGTTTTGCGCCAGAGCAGGGCTGGGGGATCCCTGAACCAGTGTAGACTGGCTTATGCAGAGATGGGCACCATCTGTGCCCATCAAAGCATTTCCAGAGGCTGGGGGAGGCTACTCCTCCCCAGCCCTGACACCTTTTTCCAAAGGGAGAGGGTGTAACACCCTCTCTCTGAGGAAGTCCTTTGTTCTGCCTTCCTGGGCCAAGCCTGGCTGGACCCCAGGAGGGAAGAAACCTGTCTGAGGGGTTGGCAGCAGCAGCAGCTGCAGTGAAACCCCGGTAAAGGTAGTTTGGCAGTACCCGGGTCTGTGCTAGAGACTTGGGGGATCATGGAATTGTCTCCACAATTCCATGATCTTAGACATGTTACATGGCCATGTTCGGAGTTACCATTGTGACGCTATACATATGTTGTGACATATGTATAGTGCACGCGTGTAATGGTGTCCCCGGACTCACAAAGTCCGGGGAATTTGCCCTGAACAATGTGGGGGCACCTTGGCTAGTGCCAGGGTGCCCACACACTAATTAACTTAGCACCCAACCTTTACCAGGTAAAGGTTAGACATATAGGTGACTTATAAGTTACTTAAGTGCAGTGGTAAATGGCTGTGAAATAACGTGGATGCTGATTTTTTTGCGCCAATTAAACACAAGGGGACACAATTAAACACAATGGGAGCGACCCTTGAGCAAGGGTCGCTCCCCTGAGGGGAAAATTTACTTTAGGTCATTTCTGCTCCCCTTGTGGGTAGATCGGCCTATTTCTTTTAGGTGTTGTGCCCCCAGCGGGGTGAAACCACTTAGACACTAGGGACTGCTGTGTGTGTGTGTATGTGTCTGTTTTGTTTGGGGGCAGCCCCTTGGGCAAGGGTTGCTCCCCATGGGGGGCACATTACTGTTGGCCATATCTGCCCCCCTTGGGGGCAGATCTGCCTATTTTTGGAAGGCCCATCCACCGCCAAGAAAGCCCACCAGAGACCAGGGAAGATTTTTTTTATTTTTAAAAACGTTGGTGGGAGTATGGCCATACCCCCACCCCAAGTACATGGGGCCAAAGTTGTTCTGCTCCCCAGTGGGCAGATGGGGCAATTACCCCCGATCCACTCCCCGAGGGGGCAGAAAGCCTACAAGATGCCAGGAAATTTAAATAAAAAATTGTGGGGTGATGGCTACCAACTGCTATGGGCATGGTTATGCCCAACTGAAGGGGGTCTTTCAGCTCTCCCTTGCACACTAAAACATCTTATCCCATGGCAAGCAAGAGGACATTTGATTATTTGGGGTTTTGGTTTTACATTTAGGCCATGAGAGCTTGTCTAACTCTCAAAATCGTCCCACTTGGAATGGTGAGGGCTGCACTTTTTGGACTTTAGGATGCTGCCATGTAGAAAAATCCACAAAACCTAGACACATCTGAAAACTAAACATCTGGGTGAGTCCAGGGTGGTGTGCTTCACATGCACCCTGCACCATTTTCTTGCCCACAATGCCATGCAAACCTCCAACTTTGATGGAAATCACAAATGTTCCCCACATTTTTGTGATGGAACCTTCCGGACTATGCAGGAATTCACAAAATTCCTACCACCAGCATTGTTGCATCTATAAAAATAAAAATTCTGCCCCACATGTCAGCCTATACATTTTTTTTTTTCAACTGCTCTTTTGGACCCTCTTTGGTTCCCCCTCAATTTCAACATGTTTTTTGCTCTTCCCTGTCACAGGCACTTGGCCTACCTACACAATTGAGGTATCATTTTTACCGGGAGACTGAAGGGAATGTTGGGTGGTAGGAAATTTATCAGGGTGTGGTGATCCCACACAGAAATGTGGGAAAAATTTGATTTTTTTAGCTAAATTTGAGGTTTGCTGAGGATTCTGGGTTAGAAAACACTGGGGAATCAATGCAAGTCACACCTCCCTGGACTCCCTCGGGTGTCTAGTTTTCAGAAATGTTTGGGTTTGGTACGTTTCCCCATATGGCTGCTGAGTCCAGGACCAAAAACGTAGGTGCCTCCCCCGCAAAAACAGGTAGTTTTGTGTTTGATAATTTTGATGTGCCCAGATAGTGTTTTGGGGCATTTGCTTTCGAGGGCACTAGGCCTACCCACACAAGTGAGGTACCATTTTTATTAGGAGACTTAGGGGGATGCTGGGCGGAAGGAAATGTGTGTCTCTTCTTAGATTCCAGAACTTTCTATCACTGAAATGTGAGGAAAAGATGTTTTTTTCCCAAATTTTGAGATTTGCAAAGGATTCTGAGCAACAGAACCTGGTGAGAGCCTCACAGCTGACTTCATCCTGGATTCCCCACGTGTCTAGTTTTAAAACATGCACAGGTTTGGTAGGTTTCCCTAGGTGCCAGCTGAGCTTGAGGCCAAAATCCACAGCTAGGCACTTTGCAAAAAACAGCCCTGTTTTCTTTGGGAAAATGTGATGTGTCCACGTTGTGTTTTGGGGCATTTCCTGTCACGGGCACTAGGTATAACCACACAAGTGAGGTACCATTTTTATTGGGAGACTTGGGGGAACGCAGGGTGGAAGGAAATCTGTGGCTCCTCTCAGATTCCCGAACTTTCTGTCACCGAACTGTGAGGAAAAAGCCTTTTTTTTGGTCAGATTTTGAAGTTTGCAAAAGATTCTGGGTGACAGAACCTGCTGAGAGCCCCACAGGTCACCCCATCCTGGATTACCCTAGGTGTCTAGTTTTAAAAAATGTACAAGTTTGTCAGGTTTCCCTAGGTGCCGGCTTTGCTAGAGGCCAAAATCCACAGCTAGGCACTTTGCAAAAAAACAGTTCTGTTTTCTTTGGGAAAATGTGATGTGTCCACGTTGTGTTTTGGGGCATTTCCTGTTGTGGGCACTAGGTCTACTTACACAAGTGAGGTACCATTTTATCAAGAGATTTGGGGGAACACTGACTGGAAGGAAATTTGTGGCTCCTCTCAGATTCCAGAACTTTCTGTCACCGAAATGTGAAAAAAATTTGTTTTTTTGATCAAATGTTGAGGTTTGCAAAGGATTCTGGGTAACATAACCTGGTGAGAGCCCCACAAGTCACCACATTCTGAATTCCCCTACGTGTCTAGTTTTAAAAAATGTATAGGTTTGCTAAGTTTCCTAAGGTGCCGGTTGAGATAAAAACCAAAATCCACAGCTAGGCACTTTCCAAAAAACAGGCCAGATTTCAATGTAAAAATGTCATGTGTCCATGTTGCGTTTCCGCTCGCTGGAATGAGGCCTACCCATGCAAGTGAGGTACCATTTTTATTGGGAGACTTAGGGGAACACAGAATAGCAGAACAAGTGTTATTGCCCCTTGTCTTTCTCTACATTTTTTCCTTCCAAATGTAAGACAGTGTGTAAAAAAGACGACTATTTGAGAAATGCCTGTTATTTACATGCTAGAATGGGGACCCCAGAATTCAGAGATGTGCAAATAACCACTGCTTCTCAACACCTTATCTTGTGCCCATTTTGGAAATACAAAGGTTTCCTTGATACATATTTTTTTATATTTCACCAAATGAATTGCTGTATACCAGGTGTACAAGGAAAACCCATTGCAAGGTGCTGCTCCTTTATTGGCTCTGGGAACCTGGGGTTCTTGATGAACCTACAAGCCCAATATATCCCCACAACCAGAAGAGTCTAGCAGATGTAACGGTATATTACTTTTTGAAAATATTACATTGCAGGAAAAAGTAAAACGTGGGGGGAAATGGCTGTTTTTCCCCTCAATTTCAATATTCTTTTATTTTAGCTCTTATTTTCTGTAGGAAAACCTTGTAGGATCTACACAAATGACCCCTTGCTGAATTTAGCATTTTGTCTACTTTCAAGAAATGTTTAGCTTTCTGGGATCCAGAATTGGTTTCACACCATTTTCTGTCACTAACTGGAAGGAGGCTAAAAGCACAAAAAATAGTAAAAATGGGGTATGTTCCCGTAAAATGCCAAAATTGTGTTGAAAAATGTGGTTTTCTGATTCAAGTCTGCTTGTTCCTGAAAGCTGGGAAGATGATGATTTTAGCATCACAAACTCTTTGTTGATCCCTTTCTCAGGGAAAAACCACAAGCCTTCTCCTGCAGCCCTTTTTCCCAAGTTTTTGCTGGTTTTTGGCTAATTTCTTGGTCTCCTCCAGGGGAACCCACAAACTCTAGGTACCTCTAGAACCCCTAGGATGTTGGAAACAAATGACGCAAATTTGGCATGGGTAGCTTATGTAAACAAAAAGTTATGAGGGCCTAAGCATGAACTGCCCCAAATAGCCAAAAAAAGGCCTGGCACCTGAGGGGGAAAAGGCCTGGCACTGAAGGGGTTAATTATAAGGAATTTGTAAATGCTGCATTTCTTAATTTTTATTTTAAATGCCTAGGAAAACAAATCCATGAAATAAATTCAAAATAAATATTACATAAATTGCTGTGGTAAAATTCTGTATGTCTTTCTCGATCTTGAGTGGGTAAATGTATTAGCAACTATACACAAGAATCGGCCTAGCCATGTGCATGAGTAACTATCTGGTTATTCAGATAATAGTAGAAAATCAATGACCACTACAATATTTTGGACCGTAAAGACAAAATGTGTGTTTTTTGTTGAAGACATATGACTCAGAAATGTGATAATTTAGGAACAGGCATAAATGAAAAAGCCATAAATTCACAAGTGTACAAAATTATGACTTTCATTCACTAGGAGAATCTTAGTTCTTCATATCTTTAGTGAATATCACTTATTGGAGTTTATATAGACAGATCTCAACAATTAGTATTTACTAGCAATTTTAGAGCAGTGATGGTAATGTCAGTGCACTGATCTTTTTGGATTTATTATCTGTGGTCGACACCATCAGCCACTCAATTTTATTTGGTTGTCTTGGGTCTGCTAGTTTGACTTGGGAGGCTCATGACTGGATGCATTATTTTATTACTTACCACTCTCAGATCATCATCCTTTCCATCAATTAGGAGATTTATGAGACAGTGTCGCGTGGGCTCTCATTATCCTAAATGAGACTACTGGATTTCTAGGTAGCAGGATGATTCACGGTGTGGGGGACTGAGTCTGACCCACTTGGAAGGACCTCTGTCACCCTAAATCCGGTTTTGCTCTGGCTAACTAGCAGTGCCTCATCTCTCCCAAGGGGAAGGGATGATTTGGCAGCCGAGCGCATGACATCTTAGAACTTTCTCAGGAAAGTCGTGGTCACTCAGATCCAAACCAGCTCTCTCATTTACAGTACGATCTCATATACAAATGACAAAGGCAGTTTGAGTTTTATAGATTGTTTTAATAAAACGACTGCATTTTAGATATTAAGGCGTGAGCCGCAATAACCAGAACCATACAACACAGTAGGATTGAAATAGTCACAATGAGAGTGAAACATAAGAATAACGCTAACATGGTGTTAATAATTTCTACTCACTCTCAGCTAGTTCTATTTCGAGCACAGCATGTTAAGCTTTTAACTTGCCTTTCAGATTCCCTGGGAAGCCATAACCCCTCATACCTGAGCAAAGGCCTGTGATCTGGTTCAGCATCTGCAACGAGGCAGTCAGCGTCTAGTTGTGGTTCCCTGGTCGGAATCTCCCTCTTGCGTGTGTTAGGACAAGGAAGTGTTTTTATAACTAACATGTCAGTGTGATCACAAAATGTCCCTATGCAAGAATGCCAAAGACTAAACTCCTACCACGTCTATCGGCAATGTACCAGTCTGTATCCTTGACTAAAGCACAGAGTGAACAAGAATGTGTTATTGAGGACTCCAGTGCTGAAGTAGGCTAAACAGCGTGATATAAAAAATAAAACAAGACCGTAGAACTGGTTATTTGAAAAATAACAGTACGAAGCCGAATAAAAAGCATTTAGAGCAAAGTGCACAGAGGCTCTAAGCTGCGAGCAAAGGAATAAAATACATCCAGGGCAAAGTGTACAAAGGCCTAAAAGCCTGAAGCTAACGCGCAACGGATACATAAAACTGACCACACTACAACAGGAGATCCAGCTTCAAATGGTAAAACCAAGTTTTTTGAAGACAGAATATATTCCTCATTTCAAACCAGGCAAAAGGGTAAAAGGTCATAGAAATGTCACCCCCAACTGGTAATTTCAGTCCGGGTAACATATATATCACAAATGTATTAAATGCTACAGACATACATTTAAATTGCAATGTATCCAGTAGTAGTATGATGTACAGGAGGAGCTGCAAAAGAAAACAAAGATCACTTATTTTGTTTTAGGAGTAGGTAGGCCAAAAGTATCCTACACTATTACTGTTTGTGCAAGAATTTCCCCTACATGATATACAGTTGTGCCCCCTGCCCTGCATGCACAAATGGCATAGATGTGTGATTTTTATTTTTATATTTGGTCATGCCACACACTAATCCTTGTCCAAAAGAGCCTGTCTTTGATGATGATAGGTTCTGGAACTTATCCTGACCCGGAAGGGATGTACCAAGCACATCCTCAAAATGACAGCTGACTCCGGTCCCCATTGCAGGCTTCTTGAGTGGAGTGCAGTGGAGGAAGCAAACCCTGGTTGGTGAGTTATAATGTCAGGCTTTTTGAGCTGTGATACATTAATGCATCCCTTACAGGCTCATTAATCTAAAGTTCCACCACTTGTAATGAACCTAGAATCCTGAACAATGACATCCTGTGCATTATACATGTACCTGTGTTAGTGCGCTATGTTTGAATGATATGGACCTGAGGTTTCCATTTCAGAAGTCCACAGCTTAGATTAGAGCTCAAAATTGGAGAAGAGGTTGCTTTCCCCAGACAGCATATCTGTATTGATACTATCCCTTAATAAGAGGGGGGGAAACAGATGCTATATTTAGGAAATAGGAGATACGCTTTCTTTAGAAGTGCTAGGGCCTGTCTTGATAAAGTGGGCAGTAAATGATTCTGACTACAGCTGTTGTTATGTAGATGACAGGAGTAGGATAAGACTTGCAGGGTCTGTTATTAGGGAAATTAATCCTTTTGAAGGGGCACAGATTCTTGTCTCTCATCCTGCTCTATGTGAGATGGGGTTGTAAATAGCTCAGTGAAGTCTGCTCACACATCTTTGAACCTCTGTGGTGGACTCAATACCTGGAGACTTTTATGCTTGGTAGAGCAGCATTGCAGACAAAGGCTAAGTCTGGAATGTGGCTTAGTTAGGACACTTAAAAGGGGAACTGACTCGAACCTGTTCCAAGGCAGCAGACCTGCAATACACATGCTCCATCTGTGAACTAGTTATAAAAATGGGAGCCAAAGACCCATCAGTGTTCATTGTTGCTGTCTCTAATACTGAGTAGGGTGTCCTCTACAGAGTACTCAAGGGCTAGAGGCAGAAACGTATTGGTGTTGGACTGACAGCCAACTACACATCTCTTAGAGTTCAATCTGAAGGAACAATTACTGGATTGTCCTGAGTGCCAAGACATCCTGACTGTGAGTGAAAAAAAGGAAACACCAAACCTAGAGGAGGAGCTGATTGTGAAAGGAGGGGTCTTAATTAACCCTGGCTAGGGTCCATCTGACAGAGACTCACCAAGCAGCTGCACAGACAACAATTACAGTACTGTCGGACCGGGCAATAGTATCTTTTTCTAGTGTTCTGTGTCTGGGTGGTGGCTCGACTGAAGCCAGCATATAGGCCTGCTGGTGGCTCATACACCCCAGAAGTGGACTGGGTGACTGTGGCACTGTCAATGTGTGCTTCTGGGACAGGACCAGTCCTGAAGACCAAGTGATCTGCCCTTGATGTGCCTTGTGAAGAACCAATGCCATCACCTTGAGGCACTGTGGGCCAAACATAGCACCCATCGACCCCCATACCTGCGGTCAGGTTGTCATCTCAACATGAGTAGAGACCTACTTTTGGTCGCCTAGAAGCAGGCCACTAAAAGTAGCCTCTACCATGCCATGGTCCTCCGAGCAATGAGATGCACAGCAGGCTGCTGCGTTGCTCCTTTGCAGACTGCCATGTGCCACCTGGAAGCTTCCTACTACCTGTGAAGTCCTGATGGTGTGGGAGGGCTGAAAGTGGTTCAACACTACTCCTACAAACTGGGTGAGAGACAAAAAGGGCCTAGGCTTAGGAGACTGAGCGCTAAGACCAAACGGTGGGGGACATAAGTACAAGCTTCACCCATTGGCAGTCACTCTATCATTGGTACTGGGTGTAGCTCTCTGAAAGGGGGAAACTCACAGGGGACTGGTATAGGCTTAGCTGAACTAGCTGGAAATGGACTCTGAAAGAATAAAGACTCGGGTATCCTTGCATTATTGTATGTAGTGGAATTCTTTATCTTCCATGTAATAAAGTACATGTCTTTTATACAATGAGAAGCATTAGGCTGGACATTGATATCATTGTGCTGCTGGGAAAATGGTGTTGATTTTTGAGCTGGAGTATCCACACACTAATGTTTAACCACACTTACTCAAACTAACCTACACTAACCTCTAGCTTCTGACTCCTCTGCCACACATCCACTGAGAGTCATGTGCAGAAAGGATTGTACTTGGCCAACTTTGCAGAGCCATGGTAGTGTGGACCCAGGGACATCAGTAATGAAAGGCCTCATGTCCCACAGTTGTGACCCGGTAACCCCTGTCTGCCCCATGGCCTCCTACTCACTTTGATCACTGCTCCTTCCTTTACCTAGGATCCATGTCCTACTTAATCATCTACACCTAATACAGAATGTGATGGCTAATCTCTTACTGGAATTGCCTTGTAGAGCCCCCATTTTTCATCAACTCAAACAGTTGCTTTGACTTTCATATGCTCCTGTGAATTTGCGAAGAAGCCCTGTAAAATGAAGGGCTGGAACATATTTGCAAAATGTTCTCTTTCTGGCAACACTTTAGGCTTTGTGCTGTTTCTAATGGTGACTTCAGAACCTACCAGCAGGAAAACACATTAGTATGGATGCTACTTTTCGTGGGGGAGGGGGTCACAGCCAAGATGATGGACACTTTTTGAAAGGCTTCGCCTGATTCCTGCCTATCTGTCCTTTATCCCACCTTGGCCCTGCCGTTAGTACCAGAATACCGGCCTTCTGCCTCATCTGGACTGCCTGCTGTCGTGCCAGGGGTTGATCACCCTTAGAAGTGGCGAGGGAGATGAACAATTGCAGCCGTCTTCTGAGGCATAATGTTTGTGTCCGTGGCCTCTGACATACAGGAGTTGGGGAAATGGCCCCAGAGGAACCACAGAGTACTGTGCCCATACCTGGGACCTGCAAATTAATGGCTTAACCAGCGACATCATGTGCTGAGGAGAACTGACAGTGGCCCTGCAGTGCACGGAGGATCAAGTTCCTGGTAGGTCCTACGGAGCACATGCAGTGCTGAAAGGGGCTAGCTTGTGCTCCATGGAATCTGTGGATTGCTGCAGTGATCCCCTCCCATTCCCGCTCCACCGTGGGATCTGACCTTGGACATAGACAAGAGTGCTCATACCGCAAGATGACTTACTATAAGTCTGCGATAGTGGGTCACACTGAGGACTGTCCCTCTCCAGTGAGTCGGCTCTGGCCCAAATAATTGCTCTGCTGCAGGGCCTCCTGGACATAGCTCTAAGTCTTTGTACAAAGCATGTTCTCTGTTTTACTGCCTACATGGCTGTTGCCTCTGGGGACACTGTATGATTTTGTGGAGACGCACCAGGTTTGGGACATGTGGGTAGGAGGCGGTAGTTTTCAGAGGTACATTGCTTAGAGGATCACTCTCAGGCACCAAACATAAACTGTAGTGCTGCTATTACCCCGGTGGGCGGATTACTGTTGGGTATTCTGTTTGGACACTTGCTGCACCATTCAGGACTGGTTTTAGATATTTCTGAGCTGTGCCCTGCCCTCAGATTCTGACAGCACTAGAAGTGGTCACTAGGGGTTAGGCACACTCATGCCTGCAGCATTGCTTGTGTCCTGAGAATCTCAGGGGCCCCACAATTGCAATTTCAGATAACAGTTGGGCCTGTTGTTGTTTTGGACCCTGAGTGGTGCTACATTGTGCCAATCGTACAACATCATACAGCCACTCACTTAGCACATTGGACTCTAAGTACACTTCACTTATGTACTGCAGACCCTGACAAAGGCCTTAACCAGCAAGGTGGGGGTTTACTGTGATGTCTGTGAGGACCTCCCTGGTGGTGCTCGCCAATCCTATGCCTGTATTTTTCCCACAAGGCTTGGGTTTGTCTACTTACTCCTGAGCAAATAGGCCGCTCGTGCTACTGTGCTTCTGAACGCTGCAAGGTTCTGTTAAGATCACAAGATGCTGGTAAAAGGGCCTTGCACATGATGACTGCAGCGCCTTCATCAGGCACTACCATCTGATGTCAGTCACTATGGGTCACCTACACACTTGAATACAAGGCCCATCCTCACAACCCTCTGCGGTCCCTGAGAAACTGATTGGTGGTTCTGACACATCGGAACATCCCACTGCTCCTGTGTCAATTGGGGATAAATTGGACACTGTTCTGGAAGCTGTTAAACAGATTGGGGCTTCCCTGGAAAGCACTTGTGTGTCCCTGGAAAGTAAAATAGACAATGTGACAGCTACACATTGATCACCACGAATTGGCAAATAAGTCTTCACTGACCTCCCACGGAAGACTTGAGAAATAGAGTCCTCAAAGCAAAGGTTGGGGGAAAGTGTGCACATCCTAGAAACTGCACTGAAGATGCAGAGGCCTGCTGAAGGAAGAATACTGTTTGTTTACTTGACCTTCCGTAGGGAGCAGAGAGCTCAGAGGGCTTGGATGCTATTGTTTATGTGGAACACTGGT
Source organism: Pleurodeles waltl (assembly GCF_031143425.1). NCBI lineage: Eukaryota > Metazoa > Chordata > Amphibia > Caudata > Salamandridae > Pleurodeles > Pleurodeles waltl. The sequence continues at coordinate 372,381,245 of NC_090451.1, forward strand.
TGAAAGATTTGCTACCTTCGGAAACCTTTTCGCAGTTTTCTCAGTGGAACATGCCCTCCATGTTCCGTCATGGCTCCCACCTCCCAGCTCTAACCCCAGATCATTACTGTTTTATCTGCTCCACTACCACAATAGAGATTCCATCCTACGTGAAACACAGAAGCTCTGAGACATTGCAGTTGACAACACACATGTTATGTTCTTTCCGGACTACACTGTGGTAATTAAAAAACCGAGGAACTCCTTCCTAGCAGTAAAATGCTGCCTGCAGGATTTGGATATCCACTACTCGCTCCTGTTTCCGCCATGTCTGCCAATTGTCTCAGATAGTAAAACTCATTTCTTTGACTCTCCTGACGATACCTGGGACTGGCTGGAATCCACAAGGTTCTTATCCACAAGAAATATATCACGGGGACCACAATATCCCATGAGTCCACTGCTCATTGTCAACATGGACGCAGATCCTGATTGCATTGCCCCACACAATCAAAGAATGCACCAGATCTGGAACAAGTCATAAAGTAGTGGCGTCAAGCTCTGCAAATTACTGCCACAATCAGTGGGGCCATGCACGGTTTGGAGCCTGAGTATGACTCGACCAAATCTCTTAGTGATGATGACTCCTCAACCACCTGGCCCTCTGGGGTGGACTCGACCACATCATCCGATGTGACACTGCAGGCGGCTGAGGACCTCATCTGATGACTACACTGTGTACTCAGTAGTGCTCAATCCACTTCATTGAAGTTGTCTGCTATATCATGCTCTTAATCTTGTTGCTCCTAACCACCCTTTCTTTGCAGCTATGTTGTTGGATAATGCTGCTGGTGTCATCCCATCAAGAATTACTATCATGTGATAGCAACATTAAGCCTAGCAGCAATACATGCTTCCACGTTGTACCAATTGTAAGGGATGGCACACGTTCATTGTTACTGATATGGTATACCACCTCATCAGCTGTTGCAACACCCCTAATAGCCCCTTGTGTGGTGCATATTTAACGGATTCTTTTTGCTTGGAAACCTGGGTGGAAGCATGTTGTCATTCTGTTTCATTGATATTTACAGTTCCATGTTCATGTTTTTTTGCTTCTGTTATGATTATGTAGGACACACCCTGCATCTCACGCCCTTGCTCTACAAATGCAGCACTCGCCTACCCACATTGGCATTCGCACATCGGTTACCCATTGTGCTCTTTTGCACTCATTTTAACATAATAACTTGAAATGTGCGAGGAATGCACACACCCTCATGTCACAACTCAGTTTATTCAAATCTGAAATGTCGCTTCACAAACATCACATTGTTGCTGGAGACGCACTTAACTTTTAGAGAAGCCATGAGGTTCAGAAGACACTGGCAAGGTCAGGTATTTGCTCCTTATATGTCAGATGTCACACAAAGAAGTTCTTTGCCCTTCACTTAATTCTGCAATCTCGCTCCTGACCTTCATATTAATGATCCATGAAAATCATGGAACACCACTCCAGGTGTCAATGAACACAGAGACAAGGGGTGCAGAAATGGCCTAAAATAAAATTGCCCCCCAGGGGAGTGATCCTTGCTTAAGGGGTTGCTCCCCATGCGTGAAATTGGTGCAAAACAAATCCTGTTATCTAGTGGTTTCTGCCCCCCTTGGAGGCAGATTGGCCTAAAAAGAATAGGCTGATCTGCCCCCAAGGTGGGCAGAAATGGCCTAAAATAAAATTGCCCTCCTGGGGTGCAACCCTTGCCTAAGGGGTCGCTCCCCAGCTGTATATTGTTTTTTAAATGATCCATGGTGCCTAGTGGTTTGTGCCTCCCTTGGGGGCAGAAAAGTCCTTTAAAAAAAGCCCCTCCAGGGGAGTGACCCTTGCCTAACGGGTCGCCCAAGGGGGTCGCTCCCCTTCATTGTTTACTTAAAAAACAACAAACTCCCTGGTGTCTAGTGGACATTCCTGCAGCACAATCGCTATGCTCAGAGAGACTTGAAAGGAAAGGAAAAGCTTTTCCTTTCCTTTCATGACTCTCCGATCTCCCCCACCCCCGATCGGGAGAGAAGCAAAAGCGTTTCTCTTCCAAGCATGCTAGAAGCTGAGCTTTCAGTGTGATGGGGGCAACCTCTGATGAGGTCAGCATGCAATTGCATACTGATGTCATCAGACGTCACTGGGGGGTCTGGGGTGGCAGGGGAAGGGCTTCCCCTGCCATCCCTGTCTGGGGAGGGGAGGGGGAGATCCATGGGGGGAGCGCTAGCACTCCCCCCATGGGCCGTTGCCAGGACGCAAGGGTAATGTCCTCGGCACAGGTGCTCTGTGCCGCAGGACGTAACCATTAAATCCCTGGCGCAGGGGTTAAGAATACATAAATAAATAATTCAAATAATTCTAAAATGTGAAAACTATGTTTAAAAAACACATTCCTTGAAATAATAATTACCCTAAAAAAATAGGAAACAAAGGAAAAAATATAAACATGCAATAAAGAATTACTTTAAATGCAAGTTATCACATATTACATAGGATATTCAACTGAATACTACCTACTAATAATGTTCTACAAAATATTAGGCCTGGGTGGAGTTCGTGGAGTTCTGCTATATGGAACTCCATGAAGTGCCGAAAAACTCCGCCGTGCTACATGGAGTTCTGCGAGCAGCGGAGATTGGGTAAGATGAACTGTTCGCACTTATTTTCAGTGCGGGAGTTTCTCCTATACTGTAAAATCAGTGCAAACTGCATCTTGTGGAGTGCCAAAGGGTAATAACTTATTTTTGCCACTTGAGTAGATTTTCTACTCAAGCGGCAGCTTCCTCAACGTGAGCGTCAGCTTTCTCATTGTGTGCGAGTGAGGTCTCCTGCTCGCGTTCAGAAATCTTGCTCGCACTCGTCAACTTAGAGTTTTCTCTTGCCCGCACTCACAAACTTAATGCTGGTGAGCTCGAGAAAAAACTCTGCTCCACGTCACTTCACAGCGCTTTTTGGAACTCTGCGCTGAGTGCGGAGTGGGAAAAACTCCACGAACTCCACCGGCAGAGCGGAGCAAAATTCTTTGCCAACTCCTACAAAACATTTCAATACCTAAAATACAACAATAATTTTATATAAATATGCATACTGTAGAGCACTAAAATACTTAATAAAGTACACAATATTTGAAGTGTGCTTCCCAACCACAAAAAAGGGAAACATCAAAAAAACTTGCATAACACATACATTTAATTCAAAATATTACTTTCACAAAAACAAAATGTTAAAATAAAGAAGTACATTTTACAAAATTATTATTAAACACACAGAACAGTGAATTATTGCATAACACAAATATTGTACTTAATGTCACCCACATTTAAAAACATACATAAATATTTATCAATGAACCAATTCAAGATTATTAATAATTACTTTGAAAAATATAGAATTTCAATAACTCTCCACAATATTCCTCTTTAAAACCAACAACCCACTACTGAAATATACATTACTAACAAAAATGTAAACCTGTATATGTAATGTAATTTTTTAAAACATTAATGGAATTATTACACAATATAACAGTTTACATAATTAATCATAAATTAGACAATTAACAATTAAAAATGAATTCCAATTAAAATAATTATATTTGTACTGTAAATAATGTCCCACTCTATCCTTCTACAATACCAACAAATCACTACTAAAAAAAATATAATTTACCCACAAAAATAAAAACATTTAAATATTCTGTACAGTTTTCAAAATAGAAAGATAATCCAAAAGTTAAAAAATAAAACACTTTAAATAATCAATTACTTAATGAATAGACAATTAAAAACCAATTACTACTAACACGAAAATATTAACAATTGGAAAGAGTTCCCACCATATTCCCCATGAAATACCAATAAACCACTCCTACGAAAATACGTAATAAAAATTTAAAAATGTAAATATATGTTAAAAATAAATGAAACTTAAATATAAAATAACTATTAAACAATTTTTGTATTAATTAATAGGTCAATTTTATTTATTTGCATCAGTTAATGAAAACCCTTGCAATAAATATGTACAAATACTGAAGATAAAAAGGCAGTTTAAAAAGCGGTTGCTAATGATAATAAATGATGTCAAAGTATCAACAAATTCTAATGGCTAAAAAGATTAAACACGTCATGGGTGCCAGTGCTCCAGTTTAAAAAGGGCTCTTTTGAAGTCAAGTGGAAGCTAGGATGGTCTGGAACTGTGGTGTAGATTCCTTCCCGGTCTGGCAGCCTGGCCCTGGCCGGCTTAGTAGGTTAATAACATCATGGATGCAAGTACACTGACTTACACCAACTTTATAAAGTGCACCTGTAAAGTCATGCTATGTGTCGCCAGGATAGTTTGAGGATGAGTCCTGTCCCACGCTAGCAGCCTGGTCCCAGGGCTTTTGATCTCCAAATAGCAGCGTAGCTTTATAAAGTGCTCTTTTAAAGTCAGATGTAGCCAGGGTGGTCAGAGAGTATGGTACGGATCCTTTTCCAGGCTATCAGTCTCCAAGCTGGCTATATAATATGGAAAACATCACTGGTGCAGGTACACAAGTTTGGACTAGTTTTAAAAATTTGTCTTGTACAGTCATGTCATGTGGAGCCAGGATGGCCTGAGGGAATGGTGTAAATCCTCTCCCAGGCTATCAGCCTGGCCCCAGGTGTTTTCGTTCTCTAAGTAGCAGATTATTAGCAACGAAAGTATGACCATGCCAGCTTCATATAAACCCTCAACCCGGACTAGCGGCCTGGCCCCTGGAACAGTCACAAACTAATGATCTCTGATAGTCACTGGGCCACGCTCCACACGATTTCTAGCTTATTCATATTTTGCTTGATAATGATTAGGTATTTCGTGAATCAACAGTTCAGTATGGGGTTGATAACGCATCCTTCTATGTCAATTTATTACACATTAGGACTCTCTTTAGGCCAATGAATCTTGTGACCCAGTGGAGAGACACCGTAGGACGAGATAACTGATCAAAATGTCAAGCAATATATCAATAATGTCATCAATATTTACCACCATAATGCACTTTACTTTGGATAAAGACATTAATCAAATTGTGGACACAACAATGACCTTTCAGTCATGAATAACCAAACCTTTTTATAGAATGTTTATGAATTGTATTCCCTATTAATTACAATCTACGAGCAGAAGAGTTAATCTCAATACCAGGAAGCATAAGAGCATAGTCACAATATGGCAACTGTGATAAGATTTCATTAATGCAAGAATCACAAACATAAGAACATAGCACAGCGTGAAAATAGATCAGAATACAGGAAATGTCATATACGTCTCAGTTCAGCATAGCGTAACGTCAGTCATTTGTCTATTTGCGTCAGTCGAAGTGAACTCCTATCCTAACCACTAATTAGCATCAGCATGTTGGGCTTCATGCAAAACAATTTAGAGCACCAATTTAGAAAACATCTAGCTATGGTCTCTATCAAAATGAGCAGTTGGTACCTAGAAGGGAAAAGCAAACAGACAAATTACAAATTGCATTGTCATAATTACCCTCCAAGGATTAGGTCAGCACATAGGATCAATCTTCGTCTTCAGGACATCAGTCAAAACGCCATCAGTCTAAACTTGTCTAAAGGACAAGGGACACTTCCCTCATAAGGAGGAGAAGTGTAAAGCGGCAGTCTATGGGTGAGGATGATTTAATAAGTCTCAAAGTCACCAAACAGAGTGACAGAGTTTCCGGATAAAATCAATAGCATTCCCTACCTAGTTCCGATGACACTTCTGTGACATGGGTTTTTATCCCTTTTTCGTAATACCTTCCCCCAAAATTCTATTGGTCATTTACTATACCCTACTATCTTTAACCTATCAAATTATACATTAGGTAATTCTAATTGTCACCCCACTATAATTCATAACATTTTGATTGGTCTTCATAATTGACGTCTTCGGAGGTGGCACATCCAGAGGTTACTTCACAGCTTGACACGTCTTCTTGGGTCATGAGTTCCTTTGTCCATGGTTTAAACGTCCTTGCACATTACTTTAATCTACATTTGTTTCAACTTTGTGTATAAACTCATACTAAAGCAGCAAGCATGCGGATGAGAACAGAATTGTACTGATACATTAGGTTGAAGAAAGAGAACATTTGCAGGGTCATGGCCCTTTGCGAGTCAGCACAGTGAAAAACAGAAAAATGCTTTTAATATGAGAGCCAGGCAGCTAAAACCCCACACCTCGCGCTAACTTAAGGCCTATAATATTTTCAATGCAATATCGTAAATGCTAATATAAGCTTGATTAACCATAGCATAAACAATTTTACTCATTATTGTCATTAGTTCGCATATACATTAGTGGCCACATATATCATAGTAATAATTCTGATGCACGTTTAAGCAAAATCACTATTATTGTCGTTTTCTATGCAACATTGTTAAGCATTGATATAAGCATTTCATTTTAGTATATGTATTATTTAAACTACGCTCTCTCAGGGTCATCAGGTTGCAGACAGATAGCCTGCATGTGCAGATCCCCTATTTTTTTGTGAACATTTAAGTAGTTGATTCCTGTGTCGGACTATTTCAGGAGAGATGCAATTGAGATGATAAAGGTCGTCTCTGCTAGAACCACACAGATGGCAGCCTCTGTAACCAGTGTACTGTCATGCTGTTTATTTCCGCTAGGGTCGGGGTAGACCTCAAGCGGCACTGTGGCAACTTTTGTTTTAGATTTAGAGGGTATGTTCTAGCCAGATATTATCCCCTCTGCAACTGAGAATAGCTGTTAGTCACCATCCAGGCGCGGGATCTTTTCATAAACTCATCCTTGTCAGAATGGAGAGTTTAGCCATTGCAGTGTAAACCAGTGCTTAATTTGTGCTTATTGTTTCTGGTGCTGAGCACAGGCACTTATTTTGCGCTTACTCTTGTGCCTCAAGCATTCGCTGCGAGATATGGGAAAGACGGAGGAAGAGAAAATGGAAAAAGCGTCACAAAGGTAGAAAGCAGCAAAAGTGAGCAGAAGAGGTAAGAAATGGCTTAAAATGGATTGAAGAGGCCCGAGATGGCTTCAGGATTACACTGCCTCAGTATTCCTGCTCGCACATTTAAATGCGGCAGCCGCGTGTTTAAGGGGAGGGCTTTGGGCACTGGCACGTTTTTATTTACAAATTAAGCACTGGTGTTAACTGATTTCTTGAAGACATCATATGTAACTGGCAGCTCCCATAGATTACCAAGTTGGAAATCTAATAAAGAATCACAAAATGACTCTCTAAAACTGCTGCTGTTGGATGTATACATGTTAGTTTTTATCTATGAGATGGGATTTAAATTATGTTGGCATCATAATGTTTTAACTTAAAGCAACACTTCACAGTTGCGCCCTGGCAGCCTAACGATTGCCTCAGAAGTCCAAACTCCAAGTGAACCTGGGAGGGTGATAACGCGTCCAGCCCTTATAAATTACCTGTACCCGGACACGTTGGAGGTCGGTGGATCTTTTAACCGAGTCGGGCTCTCCTCATCCTAGAATGGTCGGGTCACTCAGATCAATAATCAATAACTATTGTAATCGGTAATCAATACTCAATTAATAGATCAATATAACACATCAGAAATCAATAACAGTTGGAATTTCGGCGCACCATGACTTTTCAGTCATGAATAACCACACCAGTTTTTTAAAAGTTAGTGAATTTATTTCCCTATATTAACAAAGCTAGCACAATGTATATAAGTCTCAAAACCAAATGATGTATGTATATGAACATTACTAGCTGTCCATAACGGCGGAAGAAACGCAGTCTACGCAAAATCTGGATAATGATACACTCAGTTATGGCAATACAAATCACTAATATGACTAACTGTACTGTATTTGACTAATCTCATACATTGGTCAGCATAACAAGATTTCAAATCAACATGGTGCATCAAATGAATCCCTCGACTAACCTCTAATTAGCATTGGCATGTGGGACTTCATGCAAAACGAATTTAGTCAACACAAATTTGGAAAACTTCTAGCTAGGACCCTATCAAAATAGCAGTTGGTACCTAAAAGAAAAAAAAAACACAATGCATAATACATTTGTCCTTTCATATTTACCAAATACAATCAGCATTCAAGAAAAGTCTTCGTCCTTCAGGTACCGGTTGATCAGCATGGGGCAAGTTTCAAGGGGGTAAAGTTAAGGGCAAGCTCCCTTGCGGCGGCAAGGAGAATGGGGCAAAGTTACTGCATGGGCAAGACGGGGCAAATCAAAGTTAAAGTCTCTAGGGTGAGAATTCTTAAAGTCTCTTTCTCTCAGATAGAGAAAAGGGCATCAGGGTGTCGTCCAAAATGGAGTCCGGCATCTGGCTTCAAACTGGCATCGAGGAAAATGGCTGACTTATCTTTGTCCAGTGGGTTTAAGTAAGAAACATTCCAAATTCTGCAGGGTCTTCCATTGGAGGGTTCATAGGTTGGCTTCAAATTGTCCAATGAAAATTGTCTTTTACTAGCACTCATTTATGCATACACTGTCCTTGGAGCCTTGGAACACAAATTGTAACATGGTTTGCCAATTATTTTACTATCTGTACCTTCATTGTCCGCACCTGCAGACTGACCTTGTATCAAAGGGGATGAAACCGGCCTAGTACGAAACCTTGGAGATAAGTGTATCAGTCAGCTCTACTGGAAAAATACAACTTCAAGCAAGAATATATGTTTCATTAGTTCAAGGAAAAACCACGTAGTTAGAATTTGAGACCAGGTAACTAGACCAAAGCCTCTACTAAATTTAAGCTAAGCAAAACAGTTTCAAACGAGAAATTATGGCATACATTTACAATTATGACGTATTACTACATTTTCAATACTTCATGATTAATAAAGCTCGTTTACAATGATGGCGAACTACCCCGAGGGCACAATTTCCCTCGTACATTATTTTCTTTGCTAAAATTACACTACATTATACGTTTTGATTACACGATATGTATGAATATATGTTGGACCCTCTTTTTCTGCGTCATCAAGGGCGAGGAGCTTTGCCAAAGGCCTAAGACTTACCGGTATTCCTTAACTTGAACTTTGTCCAACTGGACAGTATCACAGCCATGAAGAGCCTCTCTACCATACGATAGAGTTGGCAGAACGTTTGCTTCTATTACCCTGAGTATTGAGTCGAGAGTTGGGCCTTTCAGTCTTTTATATAGGGTTTTGAAGGCCATGCTTAAGGCACAGATCTTGTTGGGTATTGCTCGCAGCTGTTGCTTGAAAGTTCCCTTTTCACCCAGCAAAGCGCTTTAGCACTTATATTATTTTACTGTCTCCAGATGCGTGCTTAAGGGTCAGGGTACGTTCTTCGTAGCTGACTTGCTCACCATCATTACCTTCATTTTATTTTTGTTGATGATTAAATCATTTTGCATGGCATGCAGCTGCAGGACGCTTAACAGCCGTTGAGGGCCTACTTTAGTTTGACTGCAAAAAACCACATTGTCTGCATAAAGTAAGTGGTTCAGTGCAAACAGCCCAAGAAGGGGGCATGATCGTTTGTTGCATCAAGGGCTGGGGAGAGTTCAGACTTAAAGAGGCTGAAGCGATATGGCGGCACACATCCCTGCTTCAAGCCTTGATGTGTAAAAATGATTCTTGCCAGAAGTGAGCCGGTTCCAACTGTGATGCACACCCAGGTGCTGCTACAAAGTGACTCTATTGTTCTAAGCAGGTGGGGCAGGATATTCCAGGTCCTAAACATCCTCACAACTCTTGCACAGTTTACACAGTCAAAAGCTGTCTCTTAGTCATCAAAGCGAATATAAGTCGTGCGGTGATATTTTTCGATCTGCTCTAATAAAATTGACAAGGCCTGAATTTTCCCAGGGACCAAAAGGTGTGGTCTGTGATTTGTCCAAGTCCAAGGGATGCATTAATGCCAGCGGGGTGTGGTCGGGCTGAGGTTTTGGGAGGGGCACGGGTGGTAAGGTGGGTGTAGGGAAAGCAAAGCATATACATGTAGTTGCAGCAGTGCACAATGTGAAACCAGAAAACCTGGGATAAATTCCCAGCTTCCTCACTTTACAAAATTCTGTGATCCTAGACAATAGTTTTATTTCTCTTCCCTTCATTATCACATAAACAGGTCCTATAAATACATTACTCCAGGATGTCCGCTGTACAAAACCTTCTCCAATGTTTAATTTAAAAAACTATAATGTTTTACTTGTATAATAGAAACCCAGGTCACCTAAAGGGTGCTTATGACAACCTACTTCCCACATTTAACTATTGGCATTGTTGTCAGGGTAGAGAGAAGAATTGATGTTTCTAAATTCACGTTTGAAAACGAATACTTTTAAAATAATACTTTAAAATAATACTTCTCAATACACTGATATAATCTGATGTACTAAAGTGAAAAGTTCTGCATATTAATTAAATACACTTTTTGAATTTTGAAGAAAATGTATCATATGTTTACACTTACTGCAAGGTGGCTTTAAAAATGAAGGTGCTCCTAAAGTTAAGTGATGCAGTACTCAACAGTTACTTCCTTTCTTTAACACTAATTATCCTTTAAATAAATTCTTGTCTGTTTCATTCACATCTTTTTATTGTTAGCTTTCTCTCTGAGTAAACAGCAGAAGAGTGCTGCTGTGCACCAACAGGCCAAATGTAAAGGTCAGGAGGGCCACAAGCAGCACCCCGGACGTACTTTGAGTATCAGTGAAGTTCCACAATAGGGTCTTATAGCACACTTTATAGATTGGAGAGATGTCAGGTCCCCGCCATGAACCAGGTTTATTTATAGAGCATATTTAATTGAAGTAGAGAAGGGATAACTTTCAGGCCCAAAACTGTGGGCCGGTTTTGTAGATAGCCTGGGGAATCCCATTGTGCTCAGTGGCACTGTCTCTCCTTCCTTTCTCAATTACCCTTACAATTTCTTGTTCAAAGAGGCATGCTTTTTCTGGATTGGTGTCCATATAAGTGACTGACCTTGGAGAGGCTTTAAGCCATAGCAAAAGGCTTTTAGAGGAGCTTGAGAAGTCTGGGCAACCATATCAGAAGGGGGTTTATCAGATGGTTTAATGGCATAGGAGGGAGCCTTGGCCTTGCTGGAAGGGGTGTGTAATACCTATGTACTGCAGAGAGAAGCTAAGCCCACTGATCATGTCAGTGTTGGGGTGCCTCCTGGAGCTTTGTGGCTGATGAGTTAGTATCTCCTGAGAAATCATTTTGAATGAAGAGCACCTAGATTTCTTCCCTGTTGGGAATGTTACTTAGGGGCTCAGTTGTCAATTTAGATTATTTACAGTTGCCTGAAAAGTCCCTATTCTGCTGGAGTGGTGTCTGTGGGTATAATGTGTGTGGTGGGTGTGTAAGTGACTGTTGGTGTTGTGCCTGTGGGTATGTCTGATGTTGTGTGTGGTGCTAGGTGTGGTGGGGGCATATGGGGAAGTTGTGACTGGTGTTGTGCATGTGGGTGGATGTTGTTTGCTTGCATTCCTGTGTGTTTTGTTGTGCTTGTGTTTGTGTGTGCTGCTCTTGTGTGTTGATGTGGATGTGTGCAGATCTGTCTGTGTGCTTTAGGGGGTAGGGGAAGGGAGGAATTGGATTGGGAAGAGGAAGGTGGAGGGGAATGGAAGGTGGGGGGTGACTAGTTGCTGTTAGTGTGGAGGCCAGAACCTGAAAAGCTCTTTGTAGGCCAGCTAATGCACCATGAAAACCTTCAAGGAATGCAGCTGTAGTTGGGTGGCCAATCCCTGGATGACATTCACAATGGCTGACTGACCCACAGAGATCATTGTCAGGAGGTCAATAGCCTCTTCACTGATGAGGTAACAGGGGCTGGGCCTGAGGTGCCTGCGGCAAAGGAGATGCCCACCCTCTTGGGTGAGCCGCCAAGGCCAACTTGGTGGGGAGCAACAGGAAGGGTGGTGATAGAACAAAGGTGGCGGACAAGGATGGTACTGGGGGATACCCCAATGGGTCCACCACCAATAGGAAGTGTCCACTGGAGGAGGAATGTGATGATAATGAGGATGATGTTCCGGTCTCCCGGGTGACATTCTCTTCACCCTGTGGGCCAATGGGTCCTTCTGTGTCTGTGGTGTCTTGAACCAAGGTCCAGTGGCCAGATACTTCCCCACTCGGCTCTGCTCCTTCTCTTTCATTTGTCAGTGCTGATGCTGCAAATACAAAGAAAAATAGGGTCATTACATGTCCATGATCTCACTTGAATAGCAGCTTGGATTAGCAAACGTTATCATGATGTTAAGTAGGCCCCAGCAACAAATTTCACCAAAGTGGCCTATATATGTACCATACCATAGGCATTCATGGCAGCTGAACTGTCAGCTGTTGCTCACATGAAAATCAGAATCACACACAACTACAATTGCATGGCTGAAGTTGTGGTATCCCAATGGTCATTCAACCACCAGGAGACACCATTACCATCAAAGCTTTGCCCCATGGAGCAGACTTAAGTCTCCTGTTGGCATACAATAGTAGGCCAATACAAAATGCATTTCCACAGATCTCAAACTAGGTCATGCACACATCTCTTTGTCACATAGATGATGACCTAAAAATGAGGACTGATGATACAAAATCATGCCATGGTGATGACCACAGTACAATATCCTAGAGAAGGTGACATGGAAATTCCCATGTCACACTGGAAACATATCAACAATGTACACTTCACCCAGTAATATTTGTTTCAATGGAGTCAACAAGGTACTAAAAATGTTGCTCAAATAGGCCACACATGTGGCATGGACATGAACACTGTAGACATCATGTGCAAGATATCAGGGAGAGATATCCCCAAAATAAACAACATATTGAATCAGCACTAATATCTGACACCCCTTACAATGACATACTCCGAGTGCTTCAGTAGAAGCCATTAATCCTTTGCATGTGGAGAGACACAGAAATTTGCATGGACTTGCAGAAGATCCCAACTTGTAGCCACATCACTGTCCCCATTTTGCTCATGCAATCCCAAGTCTGTCTGTAAATGAATGTCTGCACCCAAATACGTGATTTAAACATAGCTGCAAGACACTCCACCTCCATAATGCATACCAACAGTCAGGGCATACACCTTACCCATTACACATGTGCAGTGCACTTATCCACCTGGTGCCACATCAAAGGCATAGATATTCACATTGTGGCTCTAAACTCAAGGCTTACCTATTATGTCCTTCATTACTATTGCAGTTGTACTTGCCAAATACATGGTATAATGGCTGAGGATACGTGTCAGCTAATAAACAATGGTGACACACTCTTGTCTGTGCAACAACATGAAATGTACCCCCATTGTAAATGCATTTTTCCACACCTCACCTAGTTATGTTCATCCAACACAAGGTGGATCTAGGAATACATTATACACAAACACCACAATGTGAATTAACTCATCATATGGCACGGGGCGCCAATACTTGCACATTGTACATCCCATTGATGCCACACACACTGCACCTACAGACACATGAGTAGTTAATCTGGCACACATGTGCACAATCTAGCCTATGAGGAGGGAATAGATGGTGAAGTACAGAGAAAAATGTGTACATGAGGCACTTACCTGCTCCTCTGGTGCACCATAGAGCTGTCCATGTAGGGATAGGACCACAGTCAGCATCCTCTCCAATTCCTCTGGTGAGAAGGCTGGGGTCCCATCCTATGTTTGGTGAACCTATACATTTTCACAGGTCTGTGCTCATTAGCTGGATTAAGTCCATGATTCCTTCATAATGCAGAACAGCACTGTCCCCCGGCTGATGTCACAACTGTACCCACAGAGGACCTGGCTGGTTGATAAGTCACATCTGTCCTATTTGTGTGTGTGCATTGTCTGGTGCCAGAACTCTAATAAGAGGGACTTGTTGCACCTATGTACCAATGCTTAACAGGAGACTTTGCATATCCAAACCATCCTTGGTTGTTGACGCCACAAAGAAATCCAGCTACACCAGGGGAAGTCTGCTTCAATGAGGCCCATGTAAGAACAAGGCAGGTAGTGGAGTGGGCTGTTGGGCTCCTGAAGGCCAGATGTAGGTCTCTGGACCAGACTGGTGGAGCCTTCCTCTACTCTACCGAATACATTTGTCAGATTACTGTAGTATGCTGCATGTTCCACAACATTGCCCTGTGAAGGAATATCCCATACATCCCAGAGGAGGGGGAGCCTGTAGTGCCTCCAGGTGATCCTCCTGACATGCCAAGTGAGGACGACAGTGGTGAAAAGGAAGGAACTGACTTGCAGGAAGATCTGATCACTAGCTACTTTTCATGAGTGTAAGTATGTCATATTACTTACTGACTGTGACTGTACGAAGAATTGTATTTGTCAGAATGTGTTGAGTAGAGTGATTTGGCAAGACCTGGGGAGCATATACTCTGCAATATTCAGCCAAAGGGCGCTAGAAGGATGAACCTTTGACATGTCCCCATCTCGAGGTAGCTAAGTTGTTTGTGTCTATCTCATTGTAATGTACTTTCCTTTCCAGATGATTGTCATATGAATTGTGTAATAGGATGTTTTTCAAGCCCATACTCCTTGTTTTGACTTTGTCCAGGTACCTTCACCGTGGCATCCTCATGTGGGCATTTCAGATTTGTGATATTGGCAGGTATCCAATGCTGTTCTGACATAGAAAGTTGGCATGGATTGTTCCAGGTAATGTAGGTCACATATTTGGCGTGTATGAGACCTATGCCAAGGTAGCTTGAACAGTGTTTGGGTGGAAGGTCTGAAGTGCACGTTGTACTTGTTTTTTTTTTGCTGTGTTTGGTCGATTGCATAATTTGATTTATCATGTGGGCATGAAATATGTTATCATCGATTGCAAGCTAGGCATTCACCCTTCACATAGGCTAAACACTCTTCCTGTATGACCTGTATGTAGCTGTAGACGTGATTCATCATTGCAATCACTGCAGGTCACAGTGCCTGACCCACAGCACTGACATAGGCTTGGTCATGCCACCAGATGCATGGTCATTGGATTAAAATCTACCTGTGATCAGGGACAGATGTACTGCTCTCTGTCCATACCTTGGTATGTGTGATGTTCGATTACTTTGGGTTGGTGTGTGATAAGGCTCAAATTGGTGACACCATTCACTTTTCTGTTTGCCTACTCTACAGGGCAGTGTCTAACAAGGCCCTTTCTTTTGTGGTCTAGGTATATCTGCCTTGACACAATATGAGTCAGCCATTCTTGGCTCAGATAGTCCAGACATATGAACAGCCTATGTGCTGAACAGTGCAATAAAATGTTTAGTTTGACCAGAAACTTGTAGCAATGTGTTTGTGTGTGTTGGTAGTAATCCTTAGCAGGACTCTACCTTTTACATATTCCTCCTTGCATTATCATCTTGTGTCTTCCTCATTTACTTTACATAGGCCCTCATTACGAGTTTGCCAGTCTTTTGGTAAGACCACCATGGTGGCGGCCTCCAAAAGACCACCAGTGTTGGGGGTATCCTTCCTGCCGTATTAAGAGTCCACAAAGTATACTCCAAAAAACAGCCACAAATCTGACACCACCAGGACACAGGAGGGTGGGAAAGAGACGGTTGAACCACCAGCAACGCCACGCCAACAGCCTTCCACCCACCAGATTATGACCCACAAATCAGCACAGTGGTCTTTCCATGGTGGGAAACCATTGGCGGTCTGGACTGCTACGTTCAGAACTCACTCCTGTCAGAACACAAGACCACATTGGACAGTTTGAATACCTCACACCTGACACACATACACACCAGACACACCTACTCACTGCACTATAGAACACACCCCACACATACCCACAATCCTTTGCAACCAGAAAAGCACACGCTGACAGCGAGGAGCGCACAAATGGAGGAAAAAGCACTGTTAAAACATAGCCACCATCACACTTCACACGCATTACACACCACACACCTACACTACCAACACAATACACATATCCCCACTGCACACAAACACCACACACAACCAGCAGACACTACAAAACACCCCTCACCCCACCAACCACCCTACACTGCACCCTTGCACACAACACACACCACCCACAACACAACCACCAGGTCACATCAAAAGCACCCATGCTTCACGGACAATGAGCATAGGGCCATGGTCGATGAAATCCTCAGGGTAGAGACACAACTGTTTGGTGTACAGGTCCAGCAAACGCCCATTGCTAGGAAAATGGAGTTATGGCAGAGAATTGTTGACAAGGTCAACTCAGCGGGCAACCATCCATGTACAATGTAGGACATCAGGAAGGGGGAAGGTGTGTTCCATGGCATCAAAACACCAGATAGTCATTCACAAGACTGGCAGTGGGCCCACCCCCTACCCAGAAGTTGCATCGTGGGAGTAGAAGGCCTTGGCAATACTGTATCCTGAGGGCCTGACTGGAGTAGCGAGAGGACTGGAGTCTGGTAAGAAACCATTGTAGGAGGCTGGACTGGCTTGTAGTGAGTACCTAGGGGTACTTACACATTGCACCAGGCGCAGTTATCCCTTATTAGTGTATAGGGTGTCTAGCAGCATAGGCTGATAGATAATGGTAGCTTAGCAGAGCAGCTTAGGCTGAACTAGGAGACGAGCGAAGCTCCTACAGTACCACAAGTGTCAAATGCACAATATCATAAGAAAACACAATACACAGATATACTCAAAATAAAGGTACTTTATTTTTATGACAATATGCCAAAAGTATCTCAGTGAGTACCCTCAGTATGAGGATAGCAAATATACACAAGATATATGTACACAATACCAAAATATGCAGTAATAGTATTAGAAAACAGTGCAAACAATGTATAGTTACAATAGGATGCAATGGAGACACATAGGGATAGGGGCAACACAAACCATACACTCCAAAAGTGGAATGCGAACCACGAATGGACCCCAAACCTATGTGACCTTGTAGAGGGTCGCTGGGACTATTAGAAAATAGTAAGGGTTAGAAAAATAGCCCACCCCAAGACCCTGAAAAGTAAGTGCAAACTGCTCTAAAGTTCCCCAAAGGATATAGAAGTCGTGATAGGGGAATTCTGCAGGAAAGACACAAACCAACAATGCAACAATGATGGATTTCCAGTCGTGGGTACCTGTGGAACAAGGGGACCAAGTCCAAAAGTCACAAGCAAGTCGGAGATGGGCAGATGCCCAGGAAATGCCAGCTGTGGGTGCAAAGATGCTGCTACTGGACAGTAGAAGCGTAGGTTTTTGCAAGAACGACAAGGGCTAGAGACTTCCCCTTTGGAGGACGGATCCCACACGCCGTGGAGAGTCGTGCAGAAGTGTTTTCCCGCCGAAAGACCGCCAACAAACCTTGCTAGCTGCAAATTGTGTGGAAAGGGTTTTTGGATGCTGCTGTGGCCCAGGAGGGACCAGAATGTCGCCAATTGCGTCAGGGAACAGAGGGGGCATGGAGCAAGACAAGGAGTCCTCTCAGCAGCAGGCAGCACCCGCAGAAGTGCCAGAAACAGGCACTACAAGGATGCGTGAAACAGTGCTCACACGAAGTCGCACAAAGGAGTCCCACGTCGCCGGAGAACAACTTAGGAGGTCGTGCAATGCAGGTTAGAGTGCCGTGGACCCAGGCTGGACTGTGCAAAAAGGATTTCCGCCGGAAGTGCACGGAGGCCGGAGTAGCTGCAAAAGTCACGGTTCCCAGCAATGCAGTCTGGCGTGGGGAGGCAAGGACTTACCTCCACCAAACTTGGACTGAAGAGTCACTGGACTGTGGGAGTCACTTGGACAGAGTTGCTGGATTCAAGGGACCTCGCTCGTCGTGCTGAGAGGAGACCCAGGAGACCGGTGATGCAGTTCTTTGGTGCCTGCGGTTGCAGGGGGACGATTCCGTCGACCCACGGGAGATTTCTTCGGAGCTTCTAGTGCAGAGAGGAGGCAGACTACCCCCACAGCATGCCCCACCAGGAAAACAGTCGAGAAGGCGGCAGGATCAGCGTTACAGAGTTGCAGTAGTCGTCTTTGCTACTATGTTGCAGTTTTGCAGGCTTCCAGCGCGGTCAGCAGTCGATTCCTTGGCAGAAGGTGAAGAGAGAGATGCAGAGGAACTCGAATGAGCTCTTGCATTCGTTATCTAAGGAATCCCAAGAGACAGAGACCCTAAATAGCCAGAAAAGAGGGTTTGGCTACCTAGGAGAGAGGATAGGCTAGCAACACCTGAAGGAGCCTATCAGAAGGAGTCTCTGACGTCACCTGATGGCACTGGCCACTCAGAGCAGTCCAGTGTGCCAGCAGCACCTCTGTTTCCAAGATGGCAGAGGTCTGGAGCACACTGGAGGAGCTCTGGGCACCTCCCAGGGGAGGTACAGGTCAGGGGAGTGGTCACTCCCCTTTCCTTTGTCCAGTTTCGCGCCAGAGCAGGGCTAAGGGGTCCCTGAACCGGTGTAGACTGGCTTATGCAGAAATGGGCACCAAATGTGCCCATGAAAGCATTTCCAGAGGCTGGGGGAGGCTACTCCTCCCCTGCCTTCACACCATTTTCCAAAGGGAGAGGGTGTAACACCCTCTCTCAGAGGAAGTCCTTTGTTCTGCCATCCTGGGCCAGGCCTGGCTGGACCCCAGGAGGGCAGAAGCCTGTCTGAGGGGTTGGCAGCAGCAGCAGCTGCAGTGAAACCCCGGGAAAGGCAGTTTGGCAGTACCAGGGTCTGTGCTACAGACCACTGGGATCATGGGATTGTGCCAACTATGCCAGGATGGCATAGAGGGGGCAATTCCATGATCATAGACATGTTACATGGCCATATTCGGAGTTACCATTGTGAAGCTACATATAGGTAGTGACCTATATGTAGTGCACGCGTGTAATGGTGTCCCCGCACTCACAAAGTCTGGGGAATTGGCCCTGAACAATGTGGGGGCACCTTGGCTAGTGCCAGGGTGCCCTCACACTAAGTAACTTTGCACCTAACCTTTACCAGGTAAAGGTTAGACATATAGGTGACTTATAAGTTACTTAAGTGCAGTGTAAAATGGCTGTGAAATAACGTGGACGTTATTTCACTCAGGCTGCAGTGGCAGGCCTGTGTAAGAATTGTCAGAGCTCCCTATGGGTGGCAAAAGAAATGCTGCAGCCCATAGGGATCTCCTGGAACCCCAATACCCTGGGTACCTCAGTACCATATACTAGGGAATTATAAGGGTGCTCCAGTAAGCCAATGTAAATTGGTAAAATTGGTCACTAGCCTGTTAGTGACAATCTGAAAGAAATGAGAGAGCATAACCACTGAGGTTCTGGTTAGCAGAGCCTCAGTGAGACAGTTAGGCATCACACAGGGAACACATACATATAGGCCACAACCTTATGAGCAGTGGGGTCCTGGCTAGCAGGGTCCCAGTGACACATAACAAACATACTGAAAACATAGGGTTTTCACTATGAGCACTGGGCCCTGGCTAGCAGGATCCCAGTGAGACAGTGAAAATACCCTGACATACACTCACAAACAGGCCAAAAGTGGGGGTAACAAGGATAGAAAGAGGCTACTTTCTCACACAACCCCCCCCCAAACGAAGGACAATAAGGCTAACCTTGGCCAGTTGAGACTTTATTGTCTAAGTGGTGATAAGTAGAGAGTAGCTCTGCAATAGACTGGTTACTCCCTTTATCATCCACTATATGGTTACTTCCCTGTGGGGATGTAAACCACCCTGTTTGAAGTTTTTTAGCTAAGCAACAATGTGAAGATGTATTTTCAGAGTTTTTATCAGTAAGTTTTGGTCTAGAGTAGTGGGAATTGTCCACTGAACCTATTTGTAGTGATGGAAATGCCAGACAGGGATGCTGTCTCAGAAAAGCCATAGCTGGGCAAAAACTTTGTCCATATGGCTGGAAGAGAGAACAGGGATGTTGTTTCTCTTGAGTTGGAGCAGGGCAGGGATGCTGTCCTATGAGCTCCACACTAGGGCAGGGATGCTGTCCTAAGTGTTGTGAGGCAGTGCAGGGTTTCTGCACTAAAGTTTCTCTGGGAGGGTTGTAGGGATGCTCCATGTTAACTAAAATTGTGCTCTTTTTCTCACCAATGTTAGTTATCCCACAGAGAGGTACTTCTACCTCAGGGAGTCCAGCTTTGCCAGCTGATGATTCCCTTGGAACAGGTGCCACCCCAGGAGAGGTTTCTCCCACCACAGTAATGGTATCCTGACTGGTAGGGTGGTTAGGGGGATACTGTGATACCCTTTTTACCTGTTGATTGAGAGGGATCCTGAGTTTTCAGGCCTTCTCTCCTTGCTTTTTCATTTCAGTAGAAATGAGAGGGAACAATTCCTCAAGGATGCCCAGCATGGCTGCATGGGCATAAAACTCTACATCAGCCCAACCTGAGGCCTCTAGGTCATTACCTAAGAGACAGTCTACAGGTAAGCTAGGTGATACCACCACCTGCTTAGGGCCAGTAACTCCACCCCAACTAAATTGAATTATAGCTAAGGGAAGAAACTTAGTGGAGTTATGGACATCAATAATCTTAAACTGTTGTCCAATGATGTGTTGATCAGGGTGCACTAGGTTTTCAGTCACCAAAGTGATACTGGCACCTGTGTCCCTGTAGGCCAAGGCCTCAACACCATTTATTGAAACTGTCTGCCTGTACTTATCCATTGTAAGGGGACAAGCAGCCAGTGTGGCAAGGCCAATGCCACTAGGTGTGACAGAAACTGTCTTGGGACTGACTACCCCAGTTTCTACTATGGACCCATAAGTGAACCCAACTACACCCTTAACTTGACTGTTGCCAGCAGTCCCACCACTAGTACCACTACTGCTAAGGGCACTAGAGCTTGATGTATTAGTGGTGGTAGGCTCAGGGGGTTTACCTGGACAGGACTTATCCCCTGGCCTATGGCCTCTGTTTTTACACACAAAGCACCAAGGCTTTTTAAATTGTGTAGGTTGAGAAGAAGAGGAAGAATTTGTTTTATCCCCACCCCCTGAAGAGTGTTTAAGATTTGAAGCGGGATCTTTGGTTTTACCCTTATCCCCATGCTTATCTTGAGATTTTTCACCATCTTTCTTCTTGTTGTTCTCTTTGTCACCCCCTGTATGAACTTTTCTGTTCACCCTTGTTCTGACCCATTTGTCTGCATTCTTTCCCAATTCTTGGGGAGAGGTCAGATCAGAGTCCACCAAGTACTGGTGCAACAAATCAGACACACAATTATTAAGAATATGCTCTCTCAGGATCAAGTTATACAGGCTGTCATAATCAGTAACTTTACTGCCATGTAACCACCCCTCCAAGGCCTTCACTGAATGGTCAATGAAATCAACCCAGTCTTGTGAAGACTCCTTTTTGGTCTCTCTGAGCTTTATCCTGTATTGTTCAGTGGTTAGGCCATAACCATCCAGGAGTGCATTCTTAAGAACTTTGTAATCATTGGCTTCACTTTCTTTCACAGTAAGGAGCCTATCCCTACCTTTTCCACTAAATGATAGCCATAGGATAGCAGCCCACTGCCTTTGAGGGACGTCCTGTACAGCATAGGCCCTCTCAAGTGCAGCAAACCACTTGTTAATGTCATCCCCCTCCTTATAAGGGGGAACTATCTTGTGCAGATTCCTGGAATCATGCTCTTTTGCAGGATGACTATGGGGAATACTGCTGCCGCCACCATGGGTTTCTAAACCCAGTTTCTGTCTCTCCTTCTCTACTTCTAAGGTCTGTCTATCCAAATCCAGCTGTTGCTTCTTGAGCTTCAGTCTGGTTTGTTCCACTCTCAATCTATTGAGCTCCCTTTCTAACAATCTGTCATCAGGGTGGGTGGGAGGGACATGCCTTGAAACAGAAGTATGATGAGAATGGACAGAAGGAGACCTGTCCCTTACAGAAGGCACCCTAACAGCTTGGTTAACAGAAACATCACTTCTACTGTGGTGAGAATGAATGCTCTTGCTATGATGTGAGACAACACTATCTGTATGGTGTGACTCTACATCAGTACCAACTATGCTAGACTGTCTAGTAATGGGCAGGCTCTGAAGTTTCTTTCCTGAATCTTTTCCTAGGGGGGTCCCTGGATCAGATTGGGAACCATTAGCTGCTTTTTCAACAGATGGGGCCCTTCTGGCCTTATCTTGTTCTCTAAGCATGTTAAGCAATAATTCTAAGGAAGGATTCTTCCCTACACTCAAACCTCTTTCTATACAGAGACTCCTTGCTCCTTTCCAGCTAAGGTGGTCATATGCAAGTTTGGACAGATCAACATTTTGGCCTGTGCCAGACATTTTAGAAAGAGTTTAAGTGACAGAAAAAGTGAGAAAAAGTTTTCAGAGCTTTTAGAAAGACAGAAAAAAAAACTTTTTAAACTTTTAAGAACTTTTAGAAAGTTTAGAAGTACTTTTCAGCACTTTAGAAAAGAGTGAAAAGAGGAAATGCAAAACTTTTTGGTTATGTGTACATACACTGAACTTGTTTTGTATATTTTTGTCTTATGAAAAGTACAATGACAAGAGTGGTAAGTAGTCTCAAAGCACTTATCCCACCGCTGCACAACCAATGTAGGAGGCTGGACTGGCTTGTAGTGAGTACCTAGGGGTACTTACACCTTGCACCAGGCCCAGTTATCCCTTATTAGTGTATAGGGTGTCTAGCAGCATAGGCTGATAGATAATGGTAGCTTAGCAGAGCAGCTTAGGCTGAACTAGGAGACGAGTGAAGCTCCTACATTACCACAAGTGTCATATGCACAATATCATAAGAAAACACAATACACAGATATACTCAAAATAAAGGTACTTTATTTTTATGACAATATGCCAAAAGTATCTCAGTGAGTACCCTCAGTATGAGGATAGCAAATATACACAAGATATATGTACACAATACCAAAATATGCAGTAATAGTATTAGAAAACAGTGCAAACAATGTATAGTTACAATAGGATGCAATGGAGACACATAGGGATTGGGGCAACACAAACCATATACTCCAAAAGTGGAATGCGAACCACGAATGGACCCCAAACCTATGTGACCTTGTAGAGGGTCACTGGGACTATTAGAAAATAGTAAGGGTTAGAAAAATAGCCCACCCCAAGACCCTGAAAAGTGAGTGCAAACTGCACTAAAGTTCCCCAAAGGACATAGAAGTCGTGATAGGGGAATTCTGCAGGAAAGACACAAACCAACAATGCAACAACGATGGATTTCCAGTCGTGGGTACCTGTGGAACAAGGGGACCAAGTCCAAAAGTCACAAGCAAGTCGGAGATGGGCAGATGCCCAGGAAATGCCAGCTGTGGGTGCAAAGATGCTGCTACTGGACAGTAGAAGCGTAGGTTTCTGCAAGAACGACAAAGGCTAGAGACTTCCCCTTTGGAAGACGGATCCCCCACGCCGTGGAGAGTCGTGCAGAAGTGTTTTCCCGCCGAGAGACCGCCAACAAGTCTTGCTAGCTGCAAATCATGCGGTAAGGGTTTTTGGATGCTGCTGTGGCCCAGGAGGGACCAGGATGTCGCCAATTGCGTCAGGATACAGAGGGGGCGTCGAGCAAGACAAGGAGCCCTCTCAGCAGCAGGCAGCACCCACAGAAGTGCCAGAAACAGGCACTACAAGAATGTGTGAAACAGTGCTCACCCGAAGTCGCACAAAGGAGTCCCACGTCGCAGGAGAACAACTTAGGAGGTCGTGCAATGCAGGTTAGAGTGCCGTGGACCCAGGCTGGACTGTGCACAAAGGATTTCTGCTGGAAGTGCACAGAGACCGGAGTAGCTGCAAAAGTCGTGGTTCCCAGCAATGCAGTCTGGCGTGGGGAGGCAAGGACTTACCTCCACCAAACTTGGACTGAAGAGTCACTGGACTGTGGGAGTCACTTGGACAGAGTTGCTGGATTCAAGGGACCTCGCTCGTCATGCTGAGAGGAGACCCAGGAGACTGGTGATGTAGTTCTTTGGTGCCTGCGGTTGCAGGGGGACGATTCCGTCGACCCACGGGAGATTTCTTCGGAGCTTCTAGTGCAGAGAGAAGGCAGACTACCCCCACAGCATGCACCACCAGGAAAACAGTCGAGAAGGCGACAGGATCAGCATTACAGAGTTGAAGTAGTCGTCTTTGCTACTATGTTGCAGTTTTGCAGGCTTCCAGCGCGGTCAGCAGTCAATTCCTTGGCAGAAGCTGAAGAGAGAGATGCAGAGGAACTCGTATGAGCTCTTGCATTCGTTATCTAAGGAATCCCAAGAGACAGAGACCCTAAATAGCCAGAAAAGAGGGTTTGGCTACCTAGGAGAGAGGATAGGCTAGCAGCACCTGAAGGAGCCTATCAGAAGGAGTCTCTGACGTCACCTGATGGCACTGGCCACTCAGAGCAGTCCAGTGTGCCAGCAGCACCTCTGTTTCCAAGATGGCAGAGGTCTGGAGCACACTGGAGGAGCTCTGGGCACCTCCCAGGGGAGGTACAGGTCAGGGGAGTGGTCACTTCCCTTTCCTTTGTCCAGTTTCGCGCCAGAGCAGGGCTAAGGGGTCCCTGAACCGGTGTAGACTGGCTTATGCAGAAATGGGCACCAAATGTGCCCATGAAAGCATTTCCAGAGGCTGGGGGAGGCTACTCCTCCCCTGCCTTCACACCATTTTCCAAAGGGAGAGGGTGTAACACCCTCTCTCAGAGGAAGTCCTTTGTTCTGCCATCCTGGGCCAGGCCTGGCTGGACCCCAGGAGGGCAGAAGCCTGTCTGAGGGGTTGGCAGCAGCAGCAGCTGCAGTGAAACCCTGGGAAAGGCAGTTTGGCAGTACCAGGGTCTGTGCTACAGACCACTGGGATCATGGGATTGTGCCAACTATGCCAGGATGGCATAGAGGGGGCAATTCCATGATCATAGACATGTTACAGGGCCATATTCGGAGTTACCATTGTGAAGCTACATATAGGTAGTGACCTATATGTAGTGCACGTGTGTAATGGTGTCCCCGCACTCACAAAGTCTGGGGAATTGGCCCTGAACAATGTGGGGGCATCTTGGCTAGTGCCAGGGTGCCCTCACACTAAGTAACTTTGCACCTAACCTTTACCAGGTAAAGGTTAGACATGTAGGTGACTTATAAGTTACTTAAGTGCAGTGTAAAATGGCTGTGAAATAACGTGGACGTTATTTCACTCAGGCTGCAGTGGCAGGCCTGTGTAAGAATTGTCAGAGCTCCCTATGGGTGGCAAAAGAAATGCTGCAGCCCATAGGGATCTCCTGGAACCCCAATACCCTGGGTACCTCAGTACCATATACTAGGGAATTATAAGGGTGTTCCTGTAAGCCAATGTAAATTGGTAAAATTGGTCACTAGTCTGTTAGCATAACCACTGAGCATAACCACTGAGGTTCTGGTTAGCAGAGCCTCAGTGAGACAGTTAGGCATCACACAGGGAACACATACATATAGGCCACAACCTTATGAGCACTGGGGTCCTGGCTAGCAGGGTCCCAGTGACACATAACAAACATACTGAAAACATAGGGTTTTCACTATGATCACTGGGCCCTGGCTAGCAGGATCCCAGTGAGACAGTGAAAATACCCTGACATACACTCACAAACAGGCCAAAAGTGGGGGTAACAAGGCTAGAAAGAGGCTACTTTCTCACAACCATCACTCCCCTGGCACTAAGTACACCTGTCCAGCATATCCCTCACCACCCTATCACTCCTCAAGTTACCACCCCATCTACCACTCCACCTAACACCCAATCACCTAAGATCCCTCCCTTGCATGCCACACCATCCCCCTGCCACAATGCGACACAGTCCCACCCAAGTGCATGGATAGCTCTTCCAAGAACAATAACTATAACTCCCATAAAGCACCTCTTCATCCACATCACAAACCGCTAACAGCACTGCACAGTATAACTCCTGCACGGACAACCATTACACCCCCCACACAACTGGATGCTTAGAATGAGGACCAAGTCATGGCAATGACAACAATGCAATCACCATGCTCCAAGATTCAATCTAATGTGTAATCTCGCTCACAATCCACTATCCAGAAACAATGCCTGCATAGCTGCATCTGTCATTGCCATAACTGGGACTCAAGTTAAGCCACTGTATGCATCAGTTAAACAGACAACCAATCTCAACTTCACCAGAAAACTATCTTCCACTCCTTTCACAGGTGCCCCAGCCACTGGCACCATGGAGACGAGGCCAGAGACTGCCAGCCCTCTTAAGGATGAAGGCCTCAGTGACGAGTATGCCTCCGGATGCTTTGACAGTGATGACTTACCTGGCCCATCAGGCACATCTGGTCAGTCCATCACTCCCAGCCTGACTCTGCCCACTTCCAACCCCCCCATTGTGTCAATTACAGTACAGCCAACCCCTCATCACCAAATCTGTGTCACACGGACTAGTCAATCAGTTGTGTGCCCCACAGCACAGGCAACAGAGTCTAACCCACAAACACAAGATAATGAAGGTCCTTGTGATGCTGGGAGTGGGCACACTGTGCCTGTGACACAGGCACGTGGGGGCAGGGGGCATGGGAGGGCACCTGTGGGCCAGAGGATGGGCCAACCAAGAGAGCTGACTGACCAGGAGGCCATCTCTCTTGTCCTGGGAGCGTACCAGCAATCCCAGGACAAAATAGACCAAATTCTCATTATCCTGGGGGAAAACCAAAGTCTGCAGAGGGAATACCATCAGGAGACCATGCAGCAGTGGCAGGCACTCAGTGCCTCCATGGCCACCATTGCAGGAGTGCTCAGTGACCTCCCCAACATCCTGCGTCCCACCTCCAACCACCAGCTGGCCTCTTCCATTAGCACCTTCTTATCAAAGCCATCTACGTCAGTGGCAGCCAGTGGTCTGGAGGTCCTACCAGGGGACCCGCAGGCCACTGATACCCCTCCCTCTGTAGCTGAGGAACCCCCCCCACAAATGTGGTTGTTCATCCATGCATCCGGCTGGAGAAGAAGCCAAGACCAATACCACTGCCAGGAAGTGAACCTCTCTCGAACATTCTCCCTTGTGTGCCACTGACACACCCTGTTGACTGTTCAATGTCATCTCTTACCTTTTCTGAAGGCCCTTGTACACTGGACCTGCACTACCTACAGCTAGGCCATCTACTGTGATGAGAACATCCACTACGACCCCACCCATCAACTGTAGGACAATAGTGGCACAATAAACACTGTAGAACACAGCATATGCATTTGTATCTTTATTGTATGATGTGGACATGTGAGTAAACTGAAATGACATGTGTTGTAACACCCATGAACCTACACCCAGTGCAAATCACAGCAGAAGGAGGCATTCACCTCAGGGAACATAGGACTCCAGAGATGTCACATTAGACTTCTTGAGGAGAGTTAGCAGTCCAGCCACACACCAGAGCAGAAAAAGGGCAACGCAGGGGCACAAATCAGGATGTGAGCCATGGTGCCACCCTATGCACATATGCAGTAATATGTAGCAGTGTCCCTTGTCCTTTGCTGAGTAAACAGGGCATAACACATTACAGCTCAACATCAAGAAACACAAGAATCACATAACCAAAAGCCTGTAGCTGGCATCTGGAATGGGCTCAACACATCCAACTGTTAGCGGACCTAACTTGCCATGAAAGGCTCAGACAACACTTAGGATATGAAAGGAAACGCTGTACAGAACCCATAGCTTGACTTACATCTGGACAGGAGATTACATGACACATAGCACATTGCAGGACTGTCTACAGTAGATGTCAACCTAGAAACCTGCATGTGGTACAAATATCAGTGTTTAAACCACTGACAATACTCCTGACATAAACTCGGTTGTCTATCACTACCCACATATGGTAAGTGTCAAAGTGACGTCCCAACTGATATACCTGGCCAGGAGGGGCTGTTTATTGAATCAAGGTGTAAATATCTCACCTGCTACATTACACATACCACATACCTGTATGTCATTGGAAGTACTGATTGATCAGCTCTGTCCTAGACTCTGCTGCCTCATCACATCTGCTTCCTCATAACTGTCCATGTGACCGTCACCTCCCGCTGGTCCAGTGGCAATCTCCTCATCTGCCAGTAATGGGATTTGATGTCTGCGGGACAGATTTTGGAGCATACAGCAGACAGCAATGATCTGGCAAACCTCTTGAGGACTGTAGAGACTGGAATCTTGCCTTTAGTAGGCCAAAAGTCCTTTCTATTACATGGCTCGTCCTGCTGTGGCCCTCATTATAATGTGTTTTGGCATCCCTGGTAGGGTACCTCACTGGTGTCAACAGCCAGGGAAAGTTAGGATATCCTGAGCCTCCAGTATGAATAAAGGCAGGACCAGGTGGAAAACAAGGACAGGCCTAGGGAAGGTAGTATTGATGAGTGAAATAACAGTCACATATACACATTGATACCTACCAATGAGCCAAGCCCTCTCTCTTTGTAAACGCGCCATCATGTGAGGGACATTGCTGTTCCTCAATATGTAGGTGTCATAGACAGGTCCCGGGAACTTGACAATGACTTGGGAGATGTACTGGCCCGCCAAACACACCACCTGCTTGTTAATAGAGTGAAAGTTTTTCCAGTTATGACAGACCTGTTCGCTGACCCTTGGAGGAACCAAAGCAATATGGGTGCCATCAATTGCACCAATCACGTAAGGGATGTGTCCCAGCTCACAGAAGTCAGCCGTCACAGTGGGCAAATTCACAGTTTGGGGGAACCTGATGTAACTGTCCAGGTGTTTTAGGAAAGCTAACAGTCCATCCCACAACACAATGCTGAACATGGGCTGTGACACCCCTGAAGCCGAGACCACTTTGACCTGAAAGGACCCTGTGGCAAGGAAGTGCATCACCGACAATACTAGGACAATGGGAGGGATGGCATAGGGATTGCAGATGGCAGGCGGTAGGTTATGCTCCAACTGAGTACAGAGCTCCATGGTGGTGACACGATTCAGACGATAGGTCTGCACGATATGTCTCTCTTCTGAGGTGGCGAGGTCTAATAACAGACTGTACACAGGTGCATTTCTTTTTATCCTCATTACATGGTATCTTTGGATATAGAGGAGAAAATGTAGAATGTGATGAGAACTCCCAACATGTTAGCAGGTCATTTTTGTGTGCCACACACTAAACAAAGCAGAAATGCCTGAACGGGTGCCAGTTACTTTGTTTTGTATGCAGGAGTAGCCATTAATGCTATGCGTGCTGCCCATTGATGGCCCTGTACATTGTTTATGCCACCCAATACATGTGTTATGTTTCATGTCATGTGATCTAGGGTGCAACACTGCTTACGGGGCAGCATATAGGGGCAAATGCACTTCAGGTGACATCCATGTTGAATGTCACATGTACGTGCCCATACATGATGTAAATACATGGCAGGTGCTTAAATATGGATATGTGACGCTCATAACACACTTACATTTGTGGAAAATCCAATTACTTGTAAGTAAAATGGCAGCCATCTGTCCTGCAGCACAGGACAGTTGCAAGTGATGTAAGTCTGCTGGCGTATGCCGTCATGGCAGTAGGCGGTCGCAACCGGTGTGCAACTTCTCATTGGTTAACAGTGCTGCCTATGGGGGATTGGGGCCAATGAGAATCATTGCCGGCGGTAATGGTCCTGTATGCTGCGACCGTGACCGCCATTTTCTGCTGCCTAGCTCACTTGACTTCTGACACTCATGCAAGCAAGACCTCCACTACACGAGCTGCTGTGTACTCTCTCCGGAAGCCATCATGCCACGTCCTGCAGGTGACAGGGCCCCATCTTTCATTCAGGAGGAGTTGGAGAAACTTGTGTATGGGGTCCTACCCCTGTATGATCAGCTGTATGGGGCAACAGAGGAGCAGGGGAAGCCAATTCCATTGCGGTGTGTGAAAAGGTGTATCTGAGGCTGTAATGCATTTCCATGCCGCACTGGAGTGGATGCATGCAGGTGGCATGGAGTAAATGCGATTGTGGTGTGTAGACATATTAGTGCGGGCATGTGATGTATATGATGTGTGTAGTCCACTGCTGTTATGTAGTGCCACTCAACATTACTTTTTCCTTCTGTCTGTGTCACCCATGCAGGTCAGAACCCATCAGAAAAAGGGGATCTGGCGTGCCATCGCCAAGCAAGTGTGGACCCTAGGGGTCCATATCCAGTGGAACACCCACTGCAGAAAGCAGTGGGAAGACCTGAGACACTGGGCCCAGAAGACCGCGGAGGCGCTGCTGGGGATGTCCTCCCAATGAGGGAGGGGTGCCCATTGGGCCCTGACTCCCCTAATGGCCTGCATATTGGCAATGGCCTACCCTGAGGTGAATGGGCGCGTGAGGGCAGCACAGCAGCTACAGGCTCTCACCTCACACATGAGAAGCCTTGTTTGGGATTGGGTGGCTTCCTTGTGGGCAGATGTGCATGTGATCACTGGTAGATGCACATTGACAATAGGCATTATTCACTCTGGCAAGCTCTGAATCGATTATGTGTGAAAATACAATGTTGTCAGTGTACACCCAAATGATATATTCAATGGTTGGGTGAGTGTGAACACCCTACACATTGTGTCAGACCAGCGTCTTCTATCTGCATCGATGTACCTGTGGTATGAGTGCTATCAAATCAGTATTTGTCTTCCACAATCATTGAGGCAGTCTCTATTTTGTGGAGTTACTGGCATGGACTGATTGTGCGGGTGGTATCAGGGGTCCACTACATGGATGGCCTCAATGGGACAGGAATTTGGGCATTTTAACTGAGCATGCTGACATATGTTGACTTAAGAGTGTAGGAAATGTGTAGGGAAAAAACATGGCCTTCTGTGAATCCAAGTGGACAAATAGGACAGCAATATCTCTTATTGAAGCTATCATTCTGTGGGATTGCCTTTTCAACAATGGTATGATACTAGATGTGGTGGTCCCCTGGGAGGTCCATGGAGTCTAATCATGATGTTTACATGTCATGCATGACTTCTCCTTGGCAATTACTATGCTGCTATGCAGTGTTTCAGCCTTGACCAATTCACTTAGTCAAAATGTTCCCACTATATCAGGTTTATTAGCATTGCATCTTGATTTACCCAATGTGTTTTAGCTGAAACAGTGTGTCATTGTCATGGTATGGCCTGCCATGACATATTTGATGAGATATACATGTTGATCTGTGTAAATGGTAGGTAGGTATTGACCTTTTTACACCCTATCTTTCTCTCTCTTCCTCTGTTCCTCTCCTCCTCTGTCTCTGTGTGCATAAGCATCATCAGACGAAGGAGACGGGGCACCGATGAGTGGGTAAGTTGCAAGCCACAGGACCTAGGAGGCTGATACCATCGGAGTCGAGGGGACCAGTGGGACGGAGGGTGAGGGGAGTGCCACAGGGGAGACTGGATCATCTACATCATCTTTGGATTCCTCCTCCAATGGACACTCCCTGGCTGTGGCATACCCATCTGGAACCAGCCCAGCACCATCCTTGTCCGCCACCCAGTTGCCGTGCCAGCTCACCCAGGAGGGTGGGAGTCTCCTTCGTGTGCAAGCTCCTCTACCCCTGACCCAGTCAGCCGTGCTGCCCTCAGTGAGGAGGCTATTGTCCTCCTGAGGTCCACCTCTGTTGGTTAGACAACTATCGTAAATGCCATCCAGGGACTGGCAGCTCAGGTGCAGCAGAACAATGCGTTCCTGAGAGGAATTCACAGTGCCCTGTCTGGCCTGCAGAGATCCTTTCAGGCTCTGGCCTTCTCGCTGCGGCAGCCAGTGTCCCTTTGTCTTCTACTCCCCCCCTCTAGCTACCTCAGCCCAGTCACATACCCCTCTCCCACACTGATCCAGAGCACACAGTCAGACCGCTATTTATCCACCTCAACAGACACAGTTTGCAGTGACAAACACAAGCACCACAAAACCCACCACCAGCATGCACACAGACAGCACCCACTTGCACACACAGCATGTATCTGGCCCCACACACCAGAAGGGTCATATGCTAGATCTTATATTCAGCAACATTGCCAACTTGCTGACGGCCCCCCCTCTGCCATTACTATGGACCGATCATTCCCTTCTCTCTTTTACTTTTCCGTATGACGCCATCCAAGGGCACCTCCCCAGTACTACTACTTCTGGACGTATTTGGTCAAAACTGGACCCAGTAGAATGGCGCAAGGCCCTCCTGGCCCCTGATAAAACCTATCACCCTTCTGTCCCAGAAACTGCTGATTCTTTCGATAAATAGATCTCATCCTCTCTGGACGTTGTTCTACCCATCAGAACCAGAGTAGCTCCTTCATCCCACAAATCCAAACCCTGGTTCTCCCCTTACCTGCTCGAACTTAAAAAGAACTGTAAAAAACTTGAGAGACTGTGGCGTAAAAACTGCAGTCTCTCTAACAGAGAGATTTACAAGCAATCGATCAGAACATGTCACCATAATATTAAAATTGCCCAGTCCACCTTTTATGGTGAGAAAACAGAATGTTCTTTATGTCCTCAGAAAGAAATCTTTCAAATTTTTAAAGAACTGACTTCCCCTCTCATATCTACCCCCATGACAGAGGCTTCCGTCTCCCACAGTGATCGAATGGCTTCTTTTTTTCAGGACAAAGTCATCAGTATATACTCTGAGTTCCCCGTCTATATGAATCCTCTCCCTATTTGTACGGATACAGATTCCCGTCCTGTAGGAGTCTCTCTAATCACCTTCCCCCCTCTCACCGATGAGGTGACCAATAACTTCCTGTCCAAAATTAAATCCAGCTCTCCTCTAGACCCCGCCCCTCCCTCTGCTCTTTTGTAGGTAGCAGACACCATTGTTCCTCCTCTCACTAAAATTCTTAACAACTCCTTATCCTCGGGCTCCTTTCCCCAGTCATTTAAACATGCTGTTGTTAAGCCCCTTCTGAAGAAACCCAAACTTGACCCCACTCTATTGGAAAATTTTAGACCTATTGCCCTCCTCCCTATCTCCGCTAAAATCCTTGAGAGACATGTAAACACTGAACTAACCAGCTATTTCGAAAGCAATGAACTCCTCCATCCCACCCAAATGGGCTTTAGAGCCTTGCACAGTACTGAGTCAGCTCTTCTTACCGTAACTGAGTCGGCCCGCCAGCTCTTAGACCTAGGGACTCACGTAGCCATCATCCTGCCTGACCTAAGTGCAGCTTTCGACACTGTCGACCACGATCTTCTCTGTTGGAGACTATCAGATATTGGGGTAGGAGGTTCCGCCCTCTCTTGGCTTTCCTCCTTCCTTAAAGACAGATCCTTCCAAGTTTTGGACCGCACCTTCTTTTCTGGCCGCTTCCCTTTGGCATGTGGAGTCCCCCAGGGCTCGTCCCTTAGCCCCACTCTCTTTAATGTTTACTTATCACCTTTAGCTAAAGTAATCGCCCCTCATAATCTGTCACTGGTCACCTATGCAGATGACACTCAGCTAGTGGTGTCCCTCTCCAGCTCTGGAGACTCGCCGGTGGCTAACCTCTCCCGCTGTATGAGTGACATCGCCAAATGGATGACTGAGTCCAAACTCAAATTTAACGATGGAAAATCGGAAGTCCTGGTCTTGGGCAATGGTCCCCCCGCTCTTCCTCTCCCCTCGCTTTCAGGCGCCTTCAGTACTCTTCCTCTCCCCAAGCCTCAAGTTAAAACTCTAGGTGTAATGCTTGACCCCCAGCTTACTATGGATTCCCAAGCCAGTAAAGTCTCCTCCACCTGTTTTGGTCTCATGCGCATGTTCAGAAAGATTCTCACCCTTCTCCCTCCTACAGCCAGAAGGATTCTCATTCAAGCCTTAATCCTTTCCCGGCTGGACTACAGAAATTCCTTGTTCCTCAGCTCTCCTCTTTATGTTATAAAGAAGCTGCAAAGAGTGCAAAATGCAGCTGCCAGGCTTCTTACTCACTCCTCAAAATATTCATCCGCCAAATTGGCTATCTCCACTCTCCACTGGCTCCCCATCAAAGAACGGATCCATTTTAAATCTCTCTGCATTGTCCATAGGGCCCTACACGGTAAAGGTCCCATCTCTCTGAGGAAACGTATTTTCCTGCATATTCCTTCTAGGAACTTACGTTCCTCCTCTTTTAGGTATGCACACATCTCTCGGTCCAAGAGAGCCTGGGGCAACAACTCCTTCTCCAGCAAGGCTTCCCACCTTTGGAATACCCTTCCTATGGAGCTCCGTTATGAACCCTCTGAGCGCCTCTTCAGGAAAAAGCTTAAAACTTTTTTTTTCTGTAATTAGTATCGATTCTTCCACCTATTCGTGCCTTGTTGCTTTTAGTGCTGGGATGCCTTCGGGTCGCCGTGCGCTCTATAAATTCTACAAACTAAACTAAATATCCACTCCCTACGCTGACCCCAACACCACTCCCTTCTTTACAGCCACTACACCACTCACACATACTGCCACAATACCAACACTCCCTGATCCAGCCACAAGTACTACCAAACCCACAGTCACCACACTTCCAGACCATTCAACACATGCACACTCACCACAACTACCAATATCCCCACATGCAGCACATTCACCTTACCTGCAGGCACCACCCCAACAGACAGTCACCCATCCACCATGACAACTCCATGCACCTCATCCTGCCTCCTCCCAAAGCACCTGTACATTGGCACTCACCCACCCAACAGACACCCAGCACACACATGCCTTCATCCCATGCAGCTGCACCCAGGACACCTACAAAAACACACCTCACAACCACTCCCTCTCCCTCCAATCCCAAACACTTTTCCCATGACCGCCCTTGTGTCCCTAAGAAAACATTCCTGTATGAGTTTTCCCTCTGAAACACCCATCCTCTTAACCTGTGATTCCCCGAAGCTCCCTGTGTCCCTCCCTGAGCCCAGCCCTTCCACCTCCCAGTCGTCCTCTGCCACCTCTGGAGTTGCCCATGACCCCCCTGCAAAAAAATCAACACCCCCAAATCCAAGGGCACCCCTCCCAAGTCCAAAGTGAAGGAGCCAGCCCAAAAAAACAAAACACAAAGCAAAGCCACCCGCCTAAACCAAAACCCAAGTCCAAAGACCCCCCTCTCAAGCCATAACCCAATCTCCACCATCCCCCCTCACCCCTGAGGTGCCTGCCTGCCTTCTTGATGCCCCTACCGTGTGGAGGCCACTTTGCAGTCAGGAGTCAAGTTGGTGCAATGGCACTTGCCATATGAGCCTAGGGCACATGGACATGTTGGACTGGCCAGTTGGCCTGTTTTGAATATAGTTGAGTACGTATTTTATCGTCTGCATAATATATATGGGCCAATCACAAGTTGTTTTCAATGATTACATACTTGTCCTGCCTTTTCTTCAACATGGATGTGTTGTATTTGTGCGATTTGGTTTGTGTGTGTTATGTGATGTGATTGTGTTGCAGCATGAGTTGTGTAGCTAACTTGTGCATTTTACTTGGTTTGATGTGATGTGGTGGTGTTGTCTGACATTATGTGTTTGTTGTGTGTGCATCCATGTGCATGGTGATGGATATGTCATGTGTGTTGTGTGGATGTGGTGTGATATCTGATACCTTGTATGACAGTGTTTTTGGTATTGATTGGTTGTGTACGGTTGTTACATGGAGGTGTGCACTGTTCTTCCTGGCCAATGCATTTGTGTGGTTGCAGTTGTGATATTTTTGTGTGACTCAGTGGTGTTATGCATGATTTTGATGGACAGTGGCGGTGATGTGCATATGCGGAGTGTTGTGTGCATGGCACATGTGTGATGGCTGTGGTGTGTATAGTTTGTGTGTATATGTTGGTGTGTATGTGTTGTTAGAGGTGTTTGATGTGTGTGTGGCCGTCCCCTGCCATTCACACAGAGGGTGTCTGTGGTAGGTTCTTCCCCTGACAGGGCCTCCCTTGCAGTGGCTGGCACTGATGAAAGGCCAGGTGTTGCTGCGCCAAAGGAAGGGGTAGATTGCTGTTGACAGTACCTGATCAGGGTGGTGGTAATGTCCCTCAACATCCCTGTTTGGGAGGCCATGTTGTTATTGTGGGCCTCCCACTGTCCAGGCATATCCCTATGGATGTCCCTCCACAGCTGCTTGATCTCCCTGAGTTCTGCAAATACCTGGCCCATCAAACCTTGGGACTCCTGATAGATCCCCAAGATGGGGCTGATGGTGTCTGGCCAGGTGCAGCCACAGTGGCCTCACACTGCTGGCTGACAGCATCCCTCCCATGCACCCCACCCCCCCAGGCCAGCGCCCTTGACACAGGGTGCCCCCTCCCACTGGTTCATTGTCTGAGGTGTGATGCTGTGACTCAGGATCCTGGACTGGGGGGCACAAGATGGTAGACAATGTCCTAGGGACACAGGATGGGGAGCGAATGGCTTCCTGTGATGTTGAG
Organism: Pleurodeles waltl; assembly: GCF_031143425.1. NCBI lineage: Eukaryota > Metazoa > Chordata > Amphibia > Caudata > Salamandridae > Pleurodeles > Pleurodeles waltl. The sequence continues at coordinate 372,417,577 of NC_090451.1, forward strand.
GCAACCGGGCTGGGAGGTGTGATGTGGCCACAGTGAGACTGACATTTGTGAAGCATGCCATTTTCATTAACATCAAGCAGTTGCTGAATTGTGCAGGTAATTAGCACTTGGGAGAATGTGCTGAAAATGCCATCTTGCCACCAGTGCAAGCAAAACAGTGGCTGCTCAAGATGTGGCATTGATTATTTTGAGGCCTAGTTGATTGTGATGCAGGCAGACCCAGGAGTTTGCTGTAAATGTGATTGGAATCATCATGCGATCAACGCTTTGTGAATGTGTCTGCTGCCAATACCATTCTAGTGATGCATCTTGGGCCCTTGGTGATCTTTTTTGTTCCACACCGGGTGAGCTGTCTACAATAGTTTCATCTTGGCTTAGCAGTTCAAGATGGAGCTCGGTGGCAAGACATATCTAAGTTGAGTATGATCTTTATTTAGGTCCCTCCCATGTGGGTAAATTTAAATTGAGAGTTAACAGGCAAAGGTATTTAGACAAATGACTAATGTTCTGCTGCTTGGAATCTATTGAACAGTGCCTCCTTGTTGTACTTCTCAACACTTGACAACTGGTAAACCTCCAGGGTGAGGAAACTTCATTTGTGAGTTCACTAACAAATGCATTGTGACAAGTGGACACTGTGCTGGTGATTCAAGTTAGTAAAACAGGGCCCATTGGTCCTTGCAGTCATGTCACTCCCTCTACTTCACCACTTGATCAATGTTATCCCCCCAGGTGAGTAAACTTCATTTTGGAATTGACATACAGTGGTCTTTGGAGGAAAGGATTCTGTTCTGGTGTTTGGAGTTACAGATACAAGGCCTGCTGCTGTAAGTTGCAGTCATGTCACTCTCATTGCTTCCAAATACTTAACCAATGCTACCTCCCCAGGTAAGTAAACTTAATTTTGGAATTGACATACAGTTGTCTTTGGAGAATATAACATTGTTCTGGTGTTTGGAGTTACAGATACAGGGCCTGCTGTAAGTTGCAGTCATGTCACTCTCACTATTCCCCAATACTTGATCAATGTTATCCCTCCAGGTGAGTATACTTTATTTTGGAATTGATATACAGTGCTCTTTGGAGAACACTTGTCTGGTGTTTGGAGTTAGACTTACTGTGCCTCTTTTGAGTTGCAGTCATGTCACTCTCTCTACTTCCCACACTGTACAAAGTTATCCTCTGAGGTGAGTGCACTTCAATTGAGAGTTCACAAACAGGGGTATTTGGACAAGTGACCACTGGTCTGATGCTTGGAGTTAGAGAAACATGTCACAATCTCAAATACACATATACCATACAAATGGTATCCTTCCAGGTGGCTCCATTGAATTTGTGAGTTGACAAACTTTGGTATGTAGTGAAGGAAAGACTGCTCTGGTGTTTGGAGTTGTAGTCATGTAACACCCTGTGATACATACACTGTACACTGAGGTTGTTCCCCCAGGTGAGTCTACTTCGATTGTGAGATGCCAGACAGGGGTCTATGGACAGGTGGACACTGGGCTGGTGAATGGAGTGACAGTGAAGGTGGCATAAGGTGAGTAGTGAGCATGCATGACATAGCATTTAGGTGACATGTTTGTGTAGTGACTTACCAAACCCCACTCCCCCAGGTATTCCTGTCAAGCCCTCAGGATGCAGGATGGCCAAGACCTTGTCTTCCCAGGAATAGCGTTGTAAGGGAGGAGTGGGAATGCCAACCCCAGTCTTCTTGGCCTGCAGCTGGTGCCTGGAGACCAGGAAACAGACCTTGCCTATGAGACTGTTCCACCTCTTCCTACTGTCCTCCCTTATGTGCAGGGTGGTGTCCACAGCACTGACTCTGTAGACTATCCTGTACCACATTTCCATTTTCTTACTGAGAGGAGTGTGCTGGGCTTGTGCTCCAAACAATTGTGGCTCTACTCTTATGATTTCATCCACCATGACTCTTAACTCTTCATCTGTGAAATAAGGATTTTTCAAACGTTTCGCATAGGAAAATAAATGTGGGATAGTAACTTACTAAAGAGAGGAAGTGCAAAAGAGTATGACTAGACAAAAGTGTGTGCTGGGTGTGGGATACGATGGTGATAAAAAAGTGGTGCCTAGTATCTGTGCAGTGTGGTAAATAATTTGCTCTGGCTTCTGTGTTTGGCATTACAGTATTGATGGAAAGGATTGTGGTGGGTGAAGAGGTGTGATTTATAGTGTTCTTTGCAGATGTGTCCAGTGTGGTAATGTGTGTCTGCGGTGTTGTTTTCAAATTCATCCAATGTGCAGTTGTGTATTACTTTGCTGACCACGTACTGCTGTGGTTCGGACCACCATTAGCTGACCGCCATGGGTGCCCGCCACTGCGACTTTGGACTTGTAATACAGTCAATGGTTGATCACTGTGCTGTCGGTGTTTGAGTTCAGACCGTCTATTCCCAGCTGTCCACTCCGCTGCCAGTCTGCCTTTTTTGTTAGGCGGTCAGGGGTCCTGCCTGTGCAACTAGTAATAGGGTGGTCTGTAAGACCGCCAACATGGCAGTCTTTTTAAGACCTCCAGCATGGAGGTCTGGCGGTCAGACCGCCAAACTCGTAATGAGGCCCTTAATGTTCACAATACAAAATTAACAATAAGATAAAATTAATTATATAATTTAAATTACTTCTTATCCTATACACACTCAAACCCAACAACCCACAACTGTGTTATAAATCAAAAATTTCTTTTTTTTTAAATAAACATTTTAAATGAAAAACTATTTTACAAAAAATGATTAATAATTATACTAACACTAACACCTAAAATGAATATTTTAACAAATATGTATCAAACAAAAAACAATGGGCCAGATGTATCGAAATCCCATTTTTAGGGAATGCAAACTGGTATGTAACAAAATAGCGAATCCCTAATAGCGATTCCTACAGAATCGCAACTCCTATTAGGTAATCGCAATATTTGGAAATGTAAAACCAAGGGTGCCGAGGGCCTAAGGCCCCCTTTGATGCACCTCGAAAATAATTTGTGCACATGTAAAGTGCCACATGCCCTACATCGCACTTTAAAAATGCTTTTTTTGTGCATTTTTTAAAAATTGCACATTGGTGATAATAGCATTTCCTAAATGACCATTTTGCATTTTGGTAATGCTTGTGCTTAGGGAATCTCAAATAGGAAATCCCTATTTGCGATTTCCTATTTAGGGAATTGCAAATTGTGATTCCTTATTTGGAGTCACAATTTTAGGAAATCCCCAAAAATTGTGATTCCCTAAAATTGCACTGCCTATGCCTTTCATACATCTGGAAAGGCTATTTTGCATTTGTGAACCATCTAATATACCGATTTGCACCATTTAGGAATGCAAAATGGGTGGATACACCTGGCCCAATATTTTTTACACATATTTAAGTAAATGGTAACAAATAAAACAATATAATTATATACCAGAAAACACAATTTGATTGACAACAAAGTAATGTGACACAATATTTCTGTACTAAGAATATTTTTGACACAATATTTGTGTATCACGTACTCCATATTTTGTTCAGACACCCTCTTACTGCATATGAAGTATGGTAAGCTCTCATCCCTCTCTTTGCACTGGCACAGTTCTTGGCATAGCTATAAAAATGCCAGGACAAGCAGCCACCCGGAAAACACAACAAACTAAATCATTCTCCCACACATAGGCAATATCACACGCATATACACACTCTTTCACACACACACACACACACACACACACGCACACACACACACACACTTTTTACACACACATCCACATACATTCCAACATGCACTGACTCTCACATGCTCACTCAAATTCTAACATGCATTCTGACACCCTGGAATACACACACACATGCTCACACACTCAGACAGACACATTTCCACATTATTTTTCACACACATAATCATATACCCACATAAATGCTCACACACAGTGCCACTCACAGGCTTTCTCACGTGCACTCCCATTGTTCTTATCTGCCCCTGCTATACCAGTGTTGCTATTAGTGAAACTTGCTCACAGGTGCTCTCTATTCACTGTTCAAAAGTCGAAATAAAATATACTTGGCAATACTTGTTTTCATGCATGTAAATGAAAGGGTGCACTTCCATAAAATAGAGAAATAGATATTTGGGCCCAGACTTACAAACATTTGATTCAATGCAGCCCAGAAAATGAAGTTGCTGTGCTATATTGAGTGAAAGAGGGAGACCAGTCTGGTGTATGTTTTCACAGAAATGCTGCAGTTCTTCTCTCTGCCTGTACTGGTACACTTTGGGCTGCCTAGAGCCAATGCAGGCACTCTTGCCCTTTTGGGCAATGGTGTCTGTGTTATGGTCAGGACACATGCAGAGAGATATAAAGATATTTCCCATTGTTAAGCCAGCCTCAGGCAGGCACACCAACCATTTTATCGCAAACCAATGTCTATAACTCTTTGTAAGTATGATTTTATATCAAACTCTATTGGGTGGATGCACAGTAACGCCCATGCACCACCCAAGGAACACCTCCTGTACCAAAAGTAAGGCAATGCGACACAATGCACTGTATCGCGTTCCTTTTTTTTAAAAAAAAGTAACACAAACCAACATTTGCAATGCTTTTTGAATACTAAAAGAGTTTTTGCACCGGGTCTGCGTCAAAAAAGTGACTCAAACCAGACACAAAATCTTTGAAAATATGAGTCCTGGTTTATAAATATGGCTCAAATGGTAACAACTTTGGAAATGTACTAGATCAATTTAGGCCTTTTAAAAATATAACATTGCAGTGACCTAATTTCGTAGGTTCCTTGAATCAGACTTACTCCTACCTATGATCTTGAAACATAAAACTCCAAGCATGAGAATTCACCTTGTGATGTACTAAAAGGGACAACTGGCAGAAGTTGTCTCACATGACAACAGGGCACTTTGCAACCATATAAAAAAGGTATACAAAAAACTTTTAGTTTGTGGTTTTTGGCCTTCATTATTGGAAGCAAACACAGATTAATAGATGAAAGGTTGGAAATTGGGTGCTATGTGCAAATGCTAGGATTCCAGTGGTAATGGACTGAAAAATGTACCCCTCAAATCAACAAGGGCCTCAATGGGATCTGGTTCCTATGACATAGCAGCTCTGCAACACTACCCTTCCTGTGGTCAAGAGGAACAGCAGTAGCAACTGAGGATCTCCAGCTTGTGAAGATAAAAATATAGCCACACTGCTGGGGTTTGAGCTTTGGGGCCAGATGTAGGTATATTCCAATTTGTGACTTGCAAATTGCGAGTCAGAGCGACTCGCAATTTGCGAGTCGCAAATTGGAATGTAGGATGTTGACACCATCTGCGACTCGCAAGGGGGTCACAAAGGCCCACCACATTGATATTAATGAGGTGGGTCGTAATTTGTGACCCCCCCCTTGAGACTCGCAGCACACATAGGGATGGTGGCCTGCTGGAGACAGCAGACCACCATGTCTGTGACTGCTTTTAAATAAAGCAGTTTTTTTTTGTAATGCAGCCCTTTTTCCTTAAGGGAAAATGAGATGCATTACAAAACTAAAAAATGTTTGCAGTTCCATTCACAAAGGGGTGCAAACTGTGATCGTGGTCACAAAGCAATCTGGCATTGCACCGATACTCGCAATTAGGAAGGGGACTCCCCTTCCTAATTGTGACTCGCAAACCTGTTTTGTGATTCGGTAACCAGGTTACCGAATTGCAAAAGGGGTTTTGTGCATTGCAAAGTGCAGTTTCCACGTTGCAAACAGCGAAATTCTCTGTTTGCTACATCTGGCCTTTAGTTCCCTAAAGAAACTTGTGCCCAAGAATATGTATATGCCAAATGTAAGATTTCAGGTCTGAGGAGGTAAGAGCATTAAAAGAATAGTTTCATGAAACGGGGCCGGTCAATTTTATGGTTTACAGTTAGTACAAGAATGCATGCAAGTTTCATTATTGTATTTATTCAAGGTATTGTCACGGTTTTGGACGGGTCTGATCAGGACTCTGGTTGGGACACCCCTTGATGTCACCGAATATCCTAAAGAGGTAATGTACTGGGGCAGAAGAGCAGCTAAAAGCATACATGGAAAGGACAGCTATGAACAGGCACCGGAAATAGGAAAGTAAAAGCAGAGCAACCCTTGTGTGAACAAACAGGAAACAGATTACTAATGGACAAGCATGCTGGGGTTGTACACAGAGTAAGGCGCAGAACCTCCCACATTGACAGGGAATGTCAATGCCTTTGTGCAGTTTGCTCTTACAGATAGTCACCCTGCCAGCACCAAAGAAAGGAGGCAGCAGAAGTGATCCTGTCTCTGAACCCTAGAGCACAAACAAGGATAGTACTTACATACACAAGACAAGTTCTTGTGGGTCCAGCTGGAAACACAGTCACGATTCCTGGAAAAACAGCAATAGCACTCTGTCACTGTTAGGCACGAAAGACAACGTATAACACTGGACAAGGATGGGGGCTAGAATTGCTCCTGAAAACCAGGAGCCAACCCAAGTACAAAGGAGGACACTATACACTGGTAAAGACTGATAGAACACTTACCAGACACAAATACCAAGAGGAAACAGAAACAGAAGGGACAAACTAAGAGACAGAGGAAGGAACTGGGAACAGGCTCAGGCTGAAGCAAAGGCAGGACTAGGACTGGAAAACAGGGCGCAAACTTCTGACTGGAACAAACAGAGACAGGAATGGGAAACAGAGAGCAGGCTCTGGCTGGAACAAGCAAGGACACAGCTGGAATACAGGGAGCAGGAATAAGCAGTAAACAGGACTGGAAAACAGAGAGCAGGTTCAGGCTGAAACAAGGCAGGAGCAGGACAGAGAAACAGGGAGCAGGCTCTGGAAGAAACAAACAGGTTCAAGGCTAAGAGATAGGGAGCAGACTCTGGCTGGAACAATCAGGAGCAGGGCAGAGAAACAGGAAGCAGGTTCAAGCTGGAACAGAACAGGAACAAGACTGGAACACCATCCGATTAGGGGTCTGTAACACAAAGGAATCGAACTCCAATGCACAATGGAAATCTTGAGGAAATGGCTGCTTATAAGCAGTTGCAAGCTGCAGAAAATCCCAGGTGGAATCACATGATTGGGCTGCACAGGAGAGGTCTCAGGTGTGTGTAGTTTCAGATGCTCGCAAGCCCTGGAGGAGAGGATCCAGTGAAAAGGAGCAACTGGACTTCTCCCATAGAAAACAATGGGAAAGAGAATCCAGGCTTTCCTGACTTCCAGGCTGTGCATTATGGGATTTGCAGTCCCAGGAAGCAAATGTAATACTACAAAAGTATACCATGGCAAAAAGAGAAACAAACGGGAGTCAGCAAGGGACTCTAGATAAGTGTTCAAGGTGATTCCCGGGCTTCCGACAGTCCCCTTACAGCACCCCCTAGAAATGGGTCGACAGAGTCATAACAGTTATAGTCATTCTTTTCTTCACTGAAATGCAAAATTGTTGTCCCCTTTTATCAACAGATGTGACTTTTTTCAGGTAATAGCAAGAAAGGTAGACAGAGTGTCAAAAAGAGCTGTTGTGGTCTATAGAAAATATCAGTAACTAATCTGCTATCTGTTCACACAAACATATAAATTGATATTTATAGATAGTTTTTAAATTACAGTTGAAGTTGAAAGCCTTTGTTGGCATTCCTGAATAATTCAGGAGCTAAATCTGCATTTGCACGCCATAGTTCTTTTCCCTTTGAATTAACCTACAAAATTAAGACAGCAAATTTTAGTTAAATATGATAAAATGTAAGCTTTCTAGACATCACATAGTAAAAATGAGCAAAATCCATTATATAATCAATGTCAAGAGCATCAGAAGCTCTTATCGTTGACAGGAATACTCATCTGGAACTAGACTCATTACAGACCTACTATAAAGAGAATGTCATTGTAAATATGAACTCCGCCTGAATGTCTATTTTGTAAGAGGTCCAACATCCTGAATTTTACATCCTAGAATGCAAGAGATCGGAGAGTACATGTTTGTGGATATCTGTTTAACAGGGATTGTTCCCTCATTCATCTGTGCACCTTTGCCCTTGAAGCTGATTTCTGTCACTGTACATTGATGTAGACGAGGTACCTACGCAAGTGCACGTTAGGACTGTGTGGGTAGGGAGAATGAGCAAATATTTATGAGAGCACACAGGATAAACCACTGAGAAGGGAAAGGATTGCATTTTGATATTAAAGTTTCTATAGAATGAGAAGGGTGTGTCTGTTCAATAACATCAAACTAACCCCCTCACGAATAAACAGCACCAACCTCCTGTTTTCTTTAATCTAAGAACTCCAGACGACAGCATCTAAGCCTTTACCTTGTTCATCCCATGTCCTAGTTAACTTTCAAATTAGATTTTTTTTACTTTGGATTAGATAGAAGCCAACCTTCCCATTATTACTCAGTTCCTTAGGCTTGGGCAGAACTCACAAAGTTTCACTCTGTGGAACTCCGGTGAGTTATATGAAAACACTGGGAGATTCCATGGAGTTCGCCAAGCAAGCGGAATTCAGGCACATTGAGCTGTTTTATAGAGGCAGAATCTTGTTCCATGCTGTAAAACTAGCGCAAACAGCACAATGAATTATGCCAGAGTGCGCTGCTTCTTTCTGCATAATTTTTTTACTTGAGCAGCAGGTTTCTAAATGCATATGGTCATGACCTTCTGAGGCCACCTGAGAAATCCCACCGGGAGGCATTTTAGCACATAAAAATCACACTAGGGGATGCACATTTTCATTCATTCTTTCCCAACTTAACATTGCCAAGCTGCATGCCAGAAAAAACTTGCAGTTGGTGGAGTTTTGCCAGAACTCCGCACTCCAAGTGGATTACTAGGTGGGCAAAACTCCATGAACTCCACCAGCGGAATTTTTCACCCACCCCTACTTAAAACCATTTAAAAAACTCACATTTGGTGAGGCCTACAAACATTTGGGACCATTAGGAAAACAGAGACTAACTGGACTGTCTGTAGAAACAGGAAAGAAAATAGATGGCGCAGCAAACATCTATATATTGTGGAACAAAAAGGACGGGGCTTGAAGAGAAAACCAATTTGCTGTGGCCAGTCATAGGAGCTTGGATTGTTAGACTGTGGTAGTGAAACCTGTGGATAAGCTGTCACACATGCAGACCAATCTGGCACAACAAAGTAAAGGCTGATTTTTTGTGAGGAATCACAATTGTACCCTCAGCAGCTTGGC